>NC_141674.1:189959377-194969377 GCF_028749965.1 Puma concolor | reverse complement strand
CTTGGCTTGAACTGGGTGCTTCAGGGAGCCTTACTCTAGACTCCCAGCTATAATCGTTCCCACAGGACAGAAATCTGTTGAATCCTGGAGACAAGCCTACACTTCTTCTAGACCACACACCTTTCACCTGGAGCTCCAGAATTCCCTCTATTTAGACCCTTGTTTCCAAGACTTAAAGGAGAGTCTTTGCCTGGCCTATCCTCCCAAGGCCACTGGGAGTCAAAAGGCAGCTGTTTATGGGAAGTGGAGGGGGTAAGGAGCATGCGGATAGGGTGTGTACACGTGAGGGAGTGAGAAGCTGGAGAGGGCTCGATTTATGCTCTTGCCCCAGATCTCACAAACATTTGGGAGTTTCCATAATAACTGCGCTATGTGGGCTACATGATGTACTTTGTACCAGATTCCTGGTACAATGTCTGGAACATACTAGACACTCTTTATACAGTAGGCTATTCATTAATACCTATTATTAATAGGTAGGCTATTTATTAATACCTATTATTATTTCATCACCCCGAGCCAAATGAGTGCTGTAAAATTTGCTGCAGTTTCAATCCTAACCACTTAAATGAAGGTAGACATGGCTTCCTTCAGCAGAGTGTCATGTCAACGATGTGCTGACGAACTCGAGAGATTTCTCTTGGGAGTGGTTACCAGTGAGTCAGGAGAGAAGTCTGCAAATGCTTCAGGAAAAGCCAGCGTGTAAACTAAAACGTTTGTGTGGGGAGAGAGGCAAAGGGTAATGAACTATTTTCACTGAGGCTCCTAACAGGCCTCAGGCAACTATAATGGCTCCTAAATGAATGATTTTGTTTTTACAAGAAGCCAGGCTTGGGGCGCAGGGTTGGCTCAGTCAGTTAAGCGTCCAACTTCAGCTCAGGTCATGATCTCCCAGTTTGTGAGTTCGAGCCCTGCATCGTGCTCTGTGCTGATAGTCCAGAGCCTGGAGCCTGCTCCAAATCCTTTGTTTTCCTCTCTCTCTGCCCCTCCCCAACTCGTGCTCTATCTTCCCCTCAAAAATAAGCATTAAAAAAAATTTTTTTTAAAAGAAGAAGCCAGGCTTACAGTAGATACTTTCAGATATTTTGATATACAAGTTTATTTAACCATTGAGTTCCTAGAGGACCTTAAACAGCTTTCTAATTTTTTTTTCCTGATGTAAATGAGACCAGTTCTTCCAAAAGAGAGTTTTACAGTTACTTTTAAAGAAAAATAAAATGCTTGTACATAACTTGAGAGATAAACTCAGTATTCAAATAGTTCTGATAAAAGCCTCATTGGCCTCAGTGCCCTAACCTCTGACATATTTTAGCCTGGGCTGCTGGCTGATAATACAAAGAGACATTACAAAGCATGCCTTGCAGCCCCCGGGACCCCAAGTCTCATTCCATTGATCCATCCATCTTTTAAAGTACAAGGAGGTAGCTAAGAATCTTCTTTATCATTTTCCTTCACAAAAATGTTGCTTATCACTTTTTCCTTCATTTCCGTTCTCTTTCTCAGGCCACCTCTCTTGTCTCTCACGCTTAGACACTAGAGGTAAGTTCTGAGACCTTCACAGCATACCCCGGTGGTGCTTAAAACCTCCCCACTCCAAGAGCAGGCCTCGCTGCCCTCTGACACACCAGCCTGCCTGGTTTCTGGGCCATTTTTACCTCCCTTCAAGTCCTCCCAGGTCAACAAAGGCAGGCAGAAGAGGAAGCATCAGAACCAGAGCGGTAGCTGAGTGAGTGGGAGAAAATGGCTTCTGTGTCTCTGAGCGTCCACACGGGTGACCTCACACGGGAGAATTATCGTTTTCCAAAATAGAATTAGAATCATTATTTTTTCATGTTCTTCGTGCTTCCAGGGCTCTATTTATCCACCCACCTAACTGATAAATCATTATGGGGGATAAAGGAGTGTGACATGCCCTTATTCTTGAGCTCATGACCTTGCTGAAGACAAGGAAAAGAAGGAATTCGACGAGAAAGGCAAGGCTGCAGTACTAAGTTGGGTGGTGACGAAGTGCATGTAGGTGCTCGGAGAAGGGACAGCCGAGTAACAGCTGGCCTGAAGAGGGGGTGTCCTAGGAAGACAGGCCTAGGCTGCCTTGAAGACTGGGTGAGCTTTGATAAGCCTCTGGGAAGGGAAGGCGTTCCAGTATCGAGGGACGATTCCTTCCCTGGGCCCGGATCCTCACAGACATCTTGAATTCAAAAGGCAGAATGGGAACAGGTTCTCCCCAATAAGCCCTCCTGCACTGTCAAGATCGAAAACACACGCCCCCACAGTTTTTCAGCTGGATTGTGTCTATTCCTACTATTTCTCTACTTAAACGTGAAAGAGTGTGATCAAACAATGAGAGCAGGGACACTGCTTCTGACTTGTGCTTTACGTATCAACTTCCCTTTCCCGCACCGCCTCAAAGACCTCCAAGGCACTTTAACAGAAAGGACACATAGCTATAAGGTAAGGGAGAATGAAAGCCAAACACATTTAAAAAGACTGCATTGGTAACATAGAAATGAGGAAAAGGGCAAAATGCTACTGTTGGCCAAATCAGGCCTAACTCACCGGTGGGTCTGAAATGCGCCCACACACGCACACAAGCACGCATACCCTGAGTCTCTGCTATGGCTGATGACGACCCTGGCTTCTGTATTCTCAGTCCATCAACCACAGTGGGCTGGGTGTAGAACGGGGGTTTGTCAACGACCTCACGGCAACGTGTTCTTGGGGGGATTTCCCCTACTTCACGTTCCATCGCAAGTTACCTCTTCTGAGTGCAGCAACGACCACTCCAACCTGCAGACCTGTTTATCCACAGCAACAGGGTGCGTGCAGGTGGACAGCAAGAGCTGGACGCTCCGTGCTGGGGCGTCTGACACCAGTAGTGGATGGACTTCAAGGAATCTCTCTGCTCTGACCGCACAGCCCTCGCCTATGTTATTCCTTTTCTCGGTGCCTTGCTTCAAGTCGTCATTTGACTGTGAAATCAAAATTACCAAACAGAAGACCTTTGCTAAATTAGATCAAGCGTTCCAATATATGCAATTATCCATGGATCGCATTTAGTCTGTATACAATAAGCAGAAGTGTAGACATCATAACATCGAAGCCCGGAAGCAGAAACTTATTTCTTTATTTACAACGTTTTTTAATGTTTTTATTTTACTTTTGAGAGAGAGAGTAGGGGAGGGGCAGAGAGAGAGAGCAAGACACAGAATCCAAATCAGGCTCCAGGCTCTGAGCTCTATTAACGTTATCATCTTTAAAATTTATTAAAATGTGAATGATATGATATATTTTTTTTTACCACTGGTATTGCTTTACAATGTGCCATGTACTTCCAAATCCATTATCTCATTTGATTTTCATCACCATTCCTATTTTATAAGTGGGGAAACCGAGACTACACAAACAGCCACAGAAACTGCAGAAGTGCATGCAGATGGAGGTGTGTAGGCGTTGGTCCCTGAATGCGTTCTCCATAAATGGTGTCTATTCAACAATTTCATGGTGTTTGTAAACACTGGGAAGAAAAACAGCTTTAGAGGAAGCAGTGTGGATGCAAGGCACGGGATAGGCAGGGTAGGTGGTCACAGTTAGTGTCACTTGCGAGGGTGTAGGTCCTGACAGCACCACTCACCCCGTACCCGCCCCCAGTCCAGGTCCCTGATGCTCGAACATTGGAAGCTGACCATTGGAACCGACAGGGCAACCATACGACTGACAGGGCCTGAGTGTAGGCCTCTGACGCAAGGCCTTAGAGGGTAAACCTATTACATGTCAACATAAATAACACGTTTTTATGACTAATAACCGTATTTTCCAAAACAAAAACATTTAATGAAAGGATTGGCATTATTAGACATTTTTACAAATCTCTTCAACTCATATAGCCTCTGGACATAAACTCCACTGGGTGAAAAAAGGTCAATAACATCTTGGTATTGTTGGGAAAACTGTTTTGACCTTCTGAACTTCCTGAAAGTGTCCCAGGGGCCTCAGGGGTCCCATACCACACTGTGAGATCATACGATCCAAAGGCTGCCATCTGGCTTGGGTGCCATCCACATCTCAAAAGTCTGAGGAAGTAGGTTGTTGGTATTTTGAGAGCTTCTACATTACTCCTTACAGTAGCTCAAACCACCCTTACCAAGTGAGCAAGCGTCCGTGATGGGGAAGAGAGAAGAAAGATCTTAAGTCGTTGAAGGAGGGCAAGGATACCAAGATTAGGACATTGAAGGAGGTAGGGACTACAATGCCAAAGAACAGCAGTACTCCGGGCAGCCACAGGCAGAAGGAAGGATTTAGGCTCTCGGGGAGTCCTCAGCAAGTGAAGGAAAGTCATAACTATCTGCTTTCTCTCAGGTCAAAGCCAGGTATTGAGGGCCCACTATGTGCCAACCCTCTGCTCTAGGGCCCGGGGCACAAAGAAACAAGAGAGAATTCCCAGCCCCCAAGAACCTATGAATTTCCAGTCAAATATCGATTTTACTCCAGATAGACCCCAAAATACAAACAATGATGGCCACAGAGTCTTGAACCCAAACTAAGCTTTGTGCTTTTTCAAGCACTTTCACAGATTGCTTCACTTGGTTTCCTCTTCCTTAAGATTCCTCATTATTTAAATTGTGCTTTTTAATACGTTTTAAAAAAATAACACCAGTCCCCGAGCAGAATACATTACTTAGTTTAATTACCTTTGAGGAGTCAATGAAGCAGATTAGGCGACAAAATCAAAGCACGGGGGATAGAATTTCGCTCATCCTTTTGCTCAACTAAAAGAGTAAAGACTCTTTTCATTTTGGTGGCAACAACAGCTTTAGTGAATGAGAACAACCCGAACCTACCAGAAAGAATGAGAGAACCATTCAGCTAACCCCAATGACCAGGGGGAGGGGGAGCGGGGAGCTTGCAAATCCCCTTACTCACCGAAATGGGCCCCTTTTGTGTGATTTCCTGCGGAGGCAGCAGTCAGGGCTGCTATATATACAGCGGCACTCCCCCTCGGCCCACACAGCACCCAGTGAACACCTCCTGACCACTCTCTCCAAAATGGGAAAGGTAAGTGCTGGGTTCCTGATGCCGGGGGTTTGCCCTGGCGCAGCATCCTCAGCGGGGGCACATGGCCTCACGATCCCGCACCTTCCATTTTGCAGATCACCTTCTACGAGGACCGGGGCTTCCAGGGCCGCTGCTACGAGTGCAGCAGCGACTGCCCCAACCTGCAGCCCTATTTCAGCCGCTGCAACTCCATCCGCGTGGACAGCGGCTGCTGGATGCTCTACGAGCGCCCCAACTACCAGGGCCACCAGTACTTTCTGCGGCGCGGGGACTACCCAGACTACCAGCAGTGGATGGGCCTCAGCGACTCGGTCCGCTCCTGCCGCCTCATCCCCCAGGTGAGTGTGGCTCTGTCTTTGTCTCTGGTCGCTTTGGAAGTGAAAGCCATGAACAAATACCATTCTTCAACCAAATCATTCCAACTACACAGCAGAAGGTGGGAGTGAGGCTACCGCATGTGGTCTGTTCTAAAAGGCTGTCTCAGATGGGAAGTCGGTCTTCATGGACCCTATGGTGTGTGCTTTTTTACTCACATGGTCCCAGATTTTTATATTTTAAATGGAATAAAAAATTAAAAGGCCAAAGTCTAATTAGGAAAAAGCAGGACAAATAGAAAACAAGTTGCCATCTGTGTAAGATATAACCTCTTTTTTTTTAATGTTTATTTTTGAGAGAGAGAGAGAGAGAGAGAGAGAGAGAGAGAGAGAGGATGGGTGGGGGAGGGGCAGAGAGAGAGGGAGACACAGAATCCAAAGCAGGCTCTAGGCTCTGAGCTGTCAGCACAGAACCCGACATGGGGCTTGAACTCATGACTGTGAGATCATGACCTGAGCCAAAGTTGGATGCCTAACTGACTGAGCCACCCAGGCGCCCCAAGATATAACTTAATGTCATCATTCTGAACTGTATCAACTCAGAAATAATATATCAAAACTCAGATAGATACAATCTGGGTCGGCTTAATTTTTTTTAAGTTCATTTATTTATTTTGAGAGAGAGAGAGAGAGAACACAAGCGGGGGAAGAACAGAGAGAGAGGAAGAGAGAGAGAATCAATCCCAAACAGGCTCCGCATGTCAACACAGAGCCCAATGTAGGGCTCAAACCCACAAACCATGAGATCATGGCCTGAGCTGAAATCAAGAGCCCGATGCTTAACCCAATGAGCCACCCAGGGGCTCCGGGTCTGCTTACCTGATAAATATATGTTTGCTTGCTTTGGCTCACTTTCCTATTTAATTATCTTCCTGTCCTCTATTTTTTATTCTGATACCATGGTCACTACCTATTAGTTTACTTAGAGGTATAAATTAAAGGAAAGGCCAAATCCAAAATCAAAGTTTGAGTTCAATATTTCTTAGAGAGTGATTTCACAGTTCTTAGAGGAATGTGTTGGAGTGTGGGAGGCACGGGTAATAGTGTCATCCAAACAGAGCTTAATGGAGATGGTTCTTGTTGCTGAGGGAAATAAAGACGGGAAGGGAAGAGACCAGAAAGGAAGTTTAAACACCAGATAAGTTGATATTGAACACAGAGATAAAGAAAATGTGTCATCTTATTTTTTACAAGAGATTAATAATCCTGTGTTCCATAATGTACATAAAATAGCTAAATGTTGATTCCTCTTTAACAAAAGTAATGTATCGAATGGGACTTTTCTTTCCAATGACTTACACTTTTCACCTTTGAGAAGGACCTTCTCTAACAACAAGCACTAACATGATCAATTTTATTTTGGACAAATCTTGTTGCTAGGGACAGAGATGTGGATGGCAGTGAAGGGTGGCTGAGTTCTGTTCCTCATATTACCCATAAATCACTAGATGCCTGGGTAGGTGATGGGGTGGGGGGCGGGCAAAGCTCTTTAACACTGCAACGTGATTGTTCTGGAAGCAAACCTGGACTCCAACAAGTTCTGGGTGGTGTGGCCAGGGAGGTGCAGGAGCTAGAACACTTTCATTTCTCTCCACTTGTGTTCATTTACTTTTTCTTTTCTGCCACCCCAGCACACCGGCACTTTCAGAATGAGGATCTACGAGCGAGAGGACTTCAGGGGACAAATGTCAGAGATCACAGATGATTGTCTCTCTCTTCAGGACCGCTTCCATCTCAATGAAATCCACTCTATCAATGTGCTGG
The DNA here is from genome assembly GCF_028749965.1 of Puma concolor. NCBI lineage: Eukaryota > Metazoa > Chordata > Mammalia > Carnivora > Felidae > Puma > Puma concolor. Next base: position 194,962,187 of record NC_141674.1, on the reverse strand, counting down.
ATGGCTGCTGGGTCCTTTATGAGATGCCCAGCTACAGGGGAAGGCAGTACCTGCTGAGGCCCGGGGAGTATAGGAAATACCTTGACTGGGGGGCCATGAATGCCAAAGTTGGTTCTTTCAGACGAGTAATGGATTTTTACTAAAGTACTTACATTCTCCGCTCTTCTCCTTTAGAATCCAATAAAATATTTAGCTTGTGTTTCTCGCACTATGGAGTCCTGCTTTTCTTTTAATCTGTTAAGACTTCCTAAGCAATAATGGCACTTCGCCAAACATAATGACAGATGTTTTCATGATGGGAAATTATAAGAGGAGTAAAGGATATCATCACCAGCCTTCTTTTAAAGACTAGCCTATGTAGGCTCAAGGTTCGATTCGACTGGGCAAAAGCCATTTATGCTTAGTCTTAGAAGGATAATTTTGCAGCTACAATGATAAATAAATAGTTATTGTAACACCCCAAGTTATCCTTCTAGGTTATCCCCGCCATCTTTTATATATAGTCCAAGCCTTAGCTAATGAGGAAAGTTGTTCTCAGCATCTAGACCCTTACTTTAGCTTCAAAAACAAACGAACAAACCGGCCACCCTCACCTGTTACGTGCCTTATCCTTCTAACAGCAGCCAATTCCATGTTCAGTACTTCATTCCTCCCTGAGGTTTTCAGTCCAAACAGAATTCACTGTCTCTTTGCTGTATATGCTTTATAGAAGAATTTCAGGATTTCTACCAAAACCACATACACATGGGGGAACTCAGCCCCGTATCATTTTAATAGGAAGTAAAGAATTATGACTATACATGGAAAATTATACTAAATGGAAAACAAGGAATTGAAACTTCCTGGAGAAGTTTGTTTGATGGCGTGTATATTTCCTTTTGGTATGTTTATTTTCCAGGGGTGAGGTTCAAGCCCAAGTTGCATGTTGTTATCTACTGCACTATGTTGGCCGTAGATAAAGCCAGATTTGAATCCAGCAGCCAAGACAGAGAGGGGAAACAAGATAAGTTCCATGACTAACAGAGTCCGTAACACAAATCAATTAATTACTCACGGCTAACCTAACTGTTCCCAGTATCAAAACCTAAAAGAAAGTTTTCATGGGGGCCTAGTAAAGAGAGTACTGAGCAAACAACATCCTTAGTATCATCCTGCAGTAATTAAAAATGGTTCTTGGATCTTTCTTACAAAGTTGCACAATGAAATTGATGGCTTCAGATCAAAATTCAGCTAAAGTGCCCCATTCTTTGAGATTCTAATGAAATGGCTGAAGTGTCATCTCACGTGGAGTGGGATACTTGTGTACCCACTTTCTCCAACACATATATCCTCAAAGTCTCTTGGAATTCTGGAAAGGGAATGGGTTGTTTATGCTTTTCCCAGTAACCCTCCACTCTGAACTCCTGCCTTGTCATTGGGTGGACCATTTTGTTCTCCCCCACATGACCAGCCCCATGCATCTCACTGACTCAGATGGGAGACAGTTTCTTTCCTTTGAGTTCCTGAACTATCTCTCATATAAAGCCTTCATGGGTGCAGACAGCTTTATTATACAGGTTGTGGGAGGAGAGATACATGTTTAGATCACAGCAGCACAACAATACAAATTTAAGATTAGATGACCTTGCTCTAAACAGTCTGCAAGTTCCAACCTGCTACCGGATGGCCTGGTCTTCTTTCTCATTCTTGTTCCTCTCTCCTCTATTCTGAGCTGTACCCACATGGCTGTTCATTCTTTATAGCTTCCTTCCATCCTATGCCCTCAAGGGCTCCATATCTCCATATCTATGAACAGAGCAAGCATCTAATTTGTTGCTTAACCTGAGTCATTTTTGAGAATGAAAGGGTATTCTATTAAGGATTACACTGGGGCAAGAGGCATGAACCAGGAGTATTCCAGGCAAACTGGGGCACAAGGTTAGGCTATTTATAAAAGTTTTTTCCCTGGAAAATAGTCAGATTCTTGAATTATTTGATATCAATTATTCCTAACTCTCAGTTCTTCAACCTTTAAACTCCCAGCGATAGTATTAGCTTACTGGAAACATCAGCCAGAATTCTGTTTGTCAGTAATAATAACATCAGGCATAAATTAGAAAGCCAAAAGCTTCTTGGAGTGCTGGATTTCACATTATTTGCTTGGTAGACATAAAATCACAGACTGCAGACATGGAAATTATCCTGAAATACCTGAACTGAAAGCATGTAAAATTAGAGACCCTGGACGTCACTGATCAAGCTTTTCTTCGTGAAAATTATATTTCCATCCCTGGGGAACAGGCAAAGAGAACGGTATCCTCCCTCTAATCCCAGCACTAAAAAAAAAGCCAACAGAGGGGAGTAATGGTGGTGGGAGAGGGATAACGCTCAAACTAGTCCCTCACTTATGCTTCCTCCTCTCTCTCCTCTCTTGAAAGTGCACACTGGAGCCTCAGAGAGGTGAAAGGGTCTGAGATGAAAGCAGGCTCCAAGAGTGGAATGCAAGAAGGGATACCCTACAGGATCCCACTTACCTTTTCCCCAGGATGATGAAAACACAATTCAAGATAATCCCAGCGTCAGCCTCTATACCCTATACACACCAGTATTTCACATAGGTCCTAGTTTGTAATAAGCCCAGGTTTTAGATCTTTTTTTTTTTTTGGAATGCTTCAAGAATTTTCACATCATCCTTGTGCAGGACCATGCTAATCTTCTCTATATTGGTCCAATTTTAGTATGCATGCTGCCAAAGTAAGCACCAGAATCTAAATCTTTTTATTCCTCTTCCTCTTTTCTCTCCCTTTGAATCTATAGCATCTTCTGGCCAATCTAACCTTATAGAAGACCCACCAAGCAAAGCAACTGAGGTCATTCCATAAAGAAGTGCCAAGAACTGCCATACTGATGGATACCCTCAAAGAGTGCTCCTCCTTGTGGGTTCTCTCTCCAATGATCCTTCCTCGCTGCCACAGGGTTAGGTCCTGATGTTAGTTTTGTCCTGTTCCTTCTCCTCCAGACTTTAGGGGTTCTTCTTTGTGGGTTTATTAAAGCTAAAGTGACAATCACAACCACCCGAGCAAGAAGAAATGTATTATGTTTAACACGAAAGCCAATTTGATCCAAATGGAATGCCATAGGAGTTAAGCAGAGGTGGGTCATTGGTTGCCCCCTGTCTTCTTGTCATTTATTGAACAGTCCTCAAAGACAAGCGGAGAAAGAGAACCAGAGGCTGGGGCTGTGATGGTGATGCTTTGTCTCTCTCCCAGCCTCCTTGTTTGGGCTAGTTTGGTCTACGTAGCTGCCAACCGGTTGACCTTTTCTCATTTAACCAAGCCTGTACGTGATACAAATGCTACATGAATTATCAGGAAGCAGGAGGGTGGGCTTAAGATCAACTGCTGGCTGGACCTTGGACACTAGCAATACTCTGGAATTGACCACTGCTGTTGTGACAGTAACTTGGCATCTCAGGAAACACAAAAATTAGACAGAATGATCAAGGAACAGAGGGTTTAGGGGACAACACAACATTCCTGTTTTCTCTCTTTTGCTTACTCATCTCCCCTGTTATAAAGGCCCATTAAATAGATCAAATGCAGAGTGCTTGTGTCATCCTACACATTGAAAGTTGCAAATACTGAACTCTGATGGGAGCCCATATGCCTGTTGTGCTGAGCATTCAAAATAGGTCTCATGGACTATCGCAACAATGGGTTTCAGACTAGGGAATAACATTCATATCCTCCAGGCATTTAATGAGTTGCCTTTATGTGCCTGTCTGTTTTGCCGATCAGTGAGAATACAAAAATAAAGGTGGAATAGTCCAGAAATGAGCTCTCCTCAGTTATTTCGAGGAACTGATGTCTAAACAACATAATTAGATAAGCGATCATCACCATCACAGTGGTATGAGCAAGATGCTTGGTAGAACCAAGTAGGCAGCACTGAATTCAGCCTGAAAGATTAGGAAAGGTTCAAGAAAATCTTCATAGAGGAATTGATACCTGAGTTGAACCTTTAAAAAAAGGGGTAAGATTTCTCTGGGTGAAAAGCGTAGAACCGGTGTCTCAGTGGGAAGGATCGCTACATTAAAAAACAAAAGAAGTATACAGGACAAACTTCCAGCTGTGAGATGAATAAGTTCTGGATATCTAATGTACAGCATAGTGATTATAGTTAATAATACCGTATTATAAACTTGAGAGTTGCTAAGAGAGTAGATCTGAAATGTTCTCACCACAAAAAAAATTAATTATGGGATGTGACACAGGTATTAGCTAACACTATGGTGGTAAGCATCTTGTCATATACAAATGTATCAAATCAATATGTTGCACACATTAAACTTATATAATGTAGTATTTCAATTATATCTCAGTAAAACTAGGGGGTAAATGAGAAATGTGAAAATAACATTGTGCATTGGGGAAACTACAAGTGATTCAGAGATCCAGACAGACAGAGGATCTCGGGTCAGGTATGCCACGCTAAGGAACTGGTACTTGATTCTGGCTCAGGTCATGATCCCAGGGTTGTGGGATTGACCTCCATGTCCGGCCCTGTGCTGAGTGTGGAGCCTGCTTGAGATTCTCTCTCTCCCCCCAACCTGCTCTTCTCCCCTGCTTGTGCACGCTCTCTCTCTCTAAAAAATATTTTAAAATAAAAAAATGCCATGGACTGGATGACCTAAGCAAACATTTCTTTCTCATAGTTCTGGAGACTGGGGAGTCTAAGGTCAGAATGCCAATAGATCTAGTGTCCAGTGAGAGCCAGCTTCCTTGTCCAAGGAGAGGAAGCAAGCTCTTTCCTGGCTCTTCTTATAAGGACACTAATTCCAACATGATATCTTCATCCTCATGACCTAGTTATCTCCCAAGGCCCCATCTCCAGACATCATCACACTGGGGATTAGGGTTTCAACATAATGAATTTGGAGGGGACACGAACATTTGGTCCACAGCAAGAACATGACTTGATGCATTTTGCTTCTTTTTGCTTTATCTTATTTAAAAAAAAAAAAAAAAATTTGGGGGGGCGCCTGGGTGGCTCAGTCGGTTAAGCGGCCGACTTCAGCTCAGGTCGTGATCTCGCGGTCCGTGGGTTCGAGCCCCGCGTCGGGCTCTGTGCTAACCGCTCAGAGCCTGGAGCCTGTTTCAGATTCTGTGTCTCCCTCTCTCTGACCCTCCCCTGTTCATGCTCTGTCTCTCCCTGTCTCAAAAATAAAAATAAAATGTTAAAAAAAAAATTAAAAAAAATTTTTTTTATTTTAGAGAGGAAGAGAGCGCAAGCAGGGGAGAGGGTGACAGAGACAGAGACAGAGAGAGAATCCCAAGCAGGCTCCACACTCAGCATGGAGCCCAACTCAAAACTTGATCCCATGACTCTGAGATCATGACCTGAGCTGAAATCAAGAGTCAGATGCTCAACCAACTGAGCCACCCAGGCACTCCTATGTGTTTTGCTTCTGATCACCCTGGCATCCTGACAGAATGTAGTTTGGAAGAAGGCAAGGCTGGACAGAGTCAGGAGACTGCGGAGTCTAGTTTAGATATCGTGAGAGTCCAAGAAAGGCAACTGCAGTGATGGTGTTAGGGGGGTGTTGGAGGAGTGGGTAAAGGAAGGGAAGACAGGGGCCCCAGAGAGAAAGAGAAAGATCTGAAAAAAACAAGACTGAAGTTTAGTACTATGCATTTTCTGACCCTTTCACCTCTTTTCCTGCCTAGTCAGCTTTATCTAGTCAGCTATATCATACTGGTATTTCTGTTTGGTTCTCTTTTTATGTGCATATAAAACTTTGTAGAACAAAGCAGAGAGCTCTTCTGCCTACGTGTTTAAGGAAAATGATGCGTAAGTGTTAATAAAACATTAGCTGGAGGTGGCTAAAACATGTTTTCTTTACAAAAAAAAAAAAAAAAGAGTAAACCAGAGTAGTATTTTTTAAAGTTTGATGCAAGAATGATCTGGGTTAGAAATACAGATTCTTGGAGTCTTTTCCACATCTAATCATGCAAAATCTCAGGAGAGGAGAGGACCTGACAATTTGTAGTTTTAACAAGCACAGGTGATTCTTATGCTCACTGGAGTTTGAAAGCCACCAAATGAAAGCCACTAGATGATTTCTAAAGTGCCCCCCTCCATATATATATATATATATATATATATACATGTATATACACATATATATGCAAAATGGATTCATAGCAAAGAAATTTTTCAGGCATCTTTGAGAGGATTGCGTATGTTTGAGAGATTAATAGGCTGAAGTCAGTATTGTCACACTATTACTAACAGGAGACATGTACTTAATGCTCATTTGTGCCAAGTGGGTGCCAAACACATTGCACACATAATCCCATGTATTCATGTCAGTGTCCCTCAGCCAAAGACCCCCAGAATACCTGTCACAAAACAAGTTGGTTTTATTACTTGTCACAGCAAGGGAAAACACACACCATGGGAAAGCACGGGGGGGTCTCAGCAAAGGATGTTATTATGGGATCCGTACTTTGGTTGGGTGATTTGGGGAAGAGTCTGAAGAAGCAGGGGTTCAGTCTAAACTGGATGTTGTCAGAAAGTGGAGGTAATGTTATGATTCGACATCTCAATAAATCTACTCATGGGGAGGGTAGCCTAGAAGAAGGATGAAGCTACAGTTAATTGTGGTGGCTGAGAGGGGTGGTGTTTGGTATTGTGTGGGTGACACGGTGACTTTGCTTTCGCGTGTGCTTAACATTGTGAAGTGACCTTATTTTGTCTCACTGCATCCTGATCTCAGAGGAACCCTGCCGGCAGCTGGTATTCTGTGAGGCAGCTCTCAAGTGAGAGGGAGAGAGACAGAGGGAGAGCGAGGGGGAGGGGAGAGCGAGAGCAGGGAGGGGGCTCTCTCTCGTTCCCCTCTCTCTCTCTTCCTCTCGAGAGACACTCTCTCTCTCTCTCTCTCTCTCCCGTCTAACAGAGGAAAAACATGCCCTAGCTCTGAATGCCAGGACAGCTTCTGTAGGCAAATACCGCTCTCGTTTTCTTCTTTCTCTCTTTTTCAACTTACTATATCCCATGAGATAAGTACCATGAAATAACTCAGGTTCTGAGAGGTCACGTGGCTTGCCAAGTTCATGTGGCTCCTCAGTGGACATTCTGAGCGTGCAAAGCTTTACTGCCTCCCCAGGCCCAACAAAGGGAAGTACGCCAAAAAACAATATACTTCTCAGTCTTGGGCCCAGAGCCCCTAGAAACAAACCTTTCCCTTGGTTCTTATGACAAGTTGACTTGCAGGGGCTGATTTCTCGTACATGAAGTACGCCCACCAAAGGAGTAGTAGCTATGTCTTAAAGCATCAGATCACCACAGTCAAAACTAGCAAAGATCAGAAACCAAACCTGTGTCCTGCACCAGACTGGCTAATCGTATAAAGGAAAAAAAATGTTAAGTCACAGTGGCCTCTGTCATCAAGGAAAATTAGGCCATGTTTGTGGCATTCCACATCACAGCCCCTGGAAGTGGGGGGGCACTGCTATAAAGGCATAGATTTTCCCGTAGAAATTACACGGGGCATAACTGAATCATATCCGTAACGACATGAATTTCAGGTCAAAAGTTCAGATTGAGGTGCTGATAAATTTAGAAAATACTAAGAATCCACATAAAAGCAACTCTAGGGACTCAACCAGGACGCATTCAGAACAGCGTTAGAATATACCAGAGAATGAGGGCAAACTCTACAGGCATTTCCACTGAATGCAGCGTGTAAAAGGGATCCATAAAATCCCCTTACTCACCCCCGGGGGCCCCTTTTGTGTTGTTCTTGCCAACGCAGCAGCAGCCTGGCTATATAGACCCGCGGCGCTGCCGGCCCAGCGCACTGAGCTCGCACATCCGTGTCAACCAGCCATGGGGAAGGTGAGCAGGATACAAGTTAAAGAAAAAGAGACATCAAGAGAGAGAAAATGCCTCTGTACCAGATCTGTTGGGAGCAACTGATTTAATTCAGAATTATTCTTCCTTTGCAGATCACCTTCTACGAGGACCGGGGCTTCCAGGGCCGCTGCTACGAGTGCAGCAGCGACTGCCCCAACCTGCAGCCCTATTTCAGCCGCTGCAACTCCATCCGCGTGGAGAGCGGCTGCTGGATGCTCTATGAGCAGCCCAACTACTCCGGCCGCCAGTACTTCCTGCGGCGCGGGGACTACCCGGACTACCAGCAGTGGATGGGCCTCAGCGACACGATCCGCTCCTGCTGTCTCATCCCCCAGGTGAGTCCGACCTCATTTCCATCATGCTGCCTGAGTGTCCTCACTGGATTACTGGGGGGTTAACGTGAGGCAGGTTTTCTTTTAAAGACACGGAAGGGTAGAGTGGGCTTTAGTTGCTGCCTAAGCCCAGAGAGATAAATGCACAGAAACAGCAGAGAATATGAGAAGAATGCACTCATGGGAAGAGTCGGTCTTAGTTTTAATTTTTGCTACCATTACGTCAATTACAAAGTTTTGTTACCATTATGTAACAAATGTAATATACAGAGATAGAGACCGAAACTTGCGAATGAGGAGCTGGTCGGACGTAAGAAGGTAGTATTTCAAACAAATTAATTAAAAATTTTTTAAATTGTAATTTTAATTAGTAATAAAGAACTGACGATGAATGAATTAGATAGGTTCCACCACAGACTTGTAAAAATGGAAACTCTATTGTTAATACAGGCTATTCTAAGTTTGTGTCCAACTTTGGAGAAGGGAATTGCCCTTGATTTGGAAAAGCGGTTGAATTCTGGTTCCAAGTGACTAATTAAACCAATTTTCACTGAAGTATGTAATTTTAAAAGTCCAACTTTATTTGTACACTTATATGTATATAAGTTGGGGAGATGATACTCATATTAAAATAATACTAGTTAAAATACTTTGAATTTTTCCCCAAAATATACATTTGACTTATCACCTAGGAATCAATGGAAATTAGGGAATTAGGAGTCTAGATATGTGAATTCTTAATGCATTCTAACCCAGACTTAGAACCTCTTAAAATTTATATTTCCCAGATATGAAATAAAAATTGAATATGCAAATATTTGTTAAATGCTGGTAGAACACAGCTTAGACTTAGAACCTCTTAAAATTTATATTTCCCAGATATGAAATAAAAATTGAATATGCAAATATTTGTTAAATGCTGGTAGAACACAGAGCTATCCACAGCATATGCAGCAATCTCAGAGTCTCAGTTTTGACACTGGTAGTCCCATCCCCCAACCTACCAAATTCATCTGTTGTTTGGTTGCTTCTTCTGCTCCTTGTCTTTGTGGACCAAGCAGACGAGCTCTCACAGGCTGCGACTGTATGAGAGAGAGGACCACAAAGGCCTCATGATGGAGCTGAGCGAGGATTGCTCCTGCATCCAGGACCGCTTCCACCTGAGTGAGGTCCGCTCCCTCCACGTGCTGGAGGGCTGCTGGGTCCTCTATGAGATGCCCAACTACCAGGGGCGGCAATACCTGCTGAGGCCCCAAGAATACAGGCGGTACCACGACTGGGGGGCTGTGGATGCTAAGGCAGGCTCATTGAGGAGGGTGGTGGATTTATACTAAAATAGGTTCACACTACCGTTTTCTCAATTTGGAACCTAATAAAGTATTTAGTCTGTATTGTTGGCAACTGCTGACTTCTGTTTTTCTTTCATTGTGTGCCAATTAATTTACCTCTAAAGGCTCCCTGTTAAAGGTTGAGGTGTGACTAGGTGGGGAGGGCTCAGTTCTAGAAGCACTTCAAGGTAGAATGAGTCTGGAACAGGCTCCCAAGTGGGGGTGGAGGGATGAGGTAGCCTGTCTAAGAAGGAAAGGGAATGGGAGAGGGTGACTGGTGAGGAGGGAGGTGTTCAGGTGAGGGTCTTGAGGAACAGCATTCTAGGAGCTTCCTTCTGACCCAGCAGGTGAGTGGAAGCCATAGGAGGTCCCAGATGAGCAGTGAAGAGAAGCCCATTTGGCAAAAAGCCTGTTTAGGCTACATAAGGAATTGTAGTATTGTTTACTTTTGAGCACAGTATTACATGACTAATGTCAAAGCTGCCAGTGGACATTGCCATACTTTTGGGTGGGTCATAGATCCCCCTTCCTTTTCTAAAATGGCTCCAGCCCCCGGTGCACCTCTTGGCCAGTATATCCCCTGGGCCAGACCCTACCTGAAGTGCAGCTAATGCAGAGCAATTAATGAGATATAGGTAAATATTTTAAATAGACTTTGATTGAAGTAAAACCTGCTTGCTCACAAGTAAAGCCTTGCATGTTGAAAAAAATTGAATATCTTTCCATTAGTAGAGAATTAATTTATTTTTAAAATTTTTCCTCTGAAGAAAAGCCTCCTATAATCCTACTACTTTACAAACTCTATAAAGAAAGAAGTAGAGAGGATCCTTCTGATCCCACTCTTATTTCCTAGCGCTTTTTTTTTTTAATGTTTATTTTATTTTTGAGAGAGACAGAGACAGAATGAGAGTGGGTTAGGGGCAGAGAGACAGGGAGACACAGAATCCGAAGCAGGCTCCAGGCTCTGAGCTGTCAGCACAGAGCCCGACGTGGGGCTCAAACTCATGAGTTGTGAGATCATGACCTGAGCCGAAGTTGGACGCTCAACCGACTGAGCCACCCAGGCGCCCCTATTCCCCAACCCTGCTTTACACTTGATGGGCACCCTTCTTGAATTTTTTCCCTGTTTATATTGACATCTCATGAAATGCATGCTTTTTTATTTACTTACTTGCACATATTAGTCTGCAGCTTGCTTTTACCATGAAAAATGATACGGACATAGATCTAGATACGTATCTTATTCTATTTAATGGCTGCAGTGCGTTCCGTTATTTGAAGACCCCCTAGATTATTTTACCATTTACCCATTGGTGACTGGGCTTGTCCAAGTTTCCTTTTACAAACAAGGCTGCAAAGAATATCATTGTACGTGTACCTTTATCTACACATGCCATAACTTTTGGAGGATAGAGACCTAGAAGTGAGACCACCCAATCAAAGCACAAGTTACTTTTAATTTTATTAGACTCTGCCCAATTACTGGCCACCCAAAGATCCTAACTTTTTTGAGTTAGTATCTTCACCGTTTTCTAAGCACCTACCATAGGCCTGTCATATGTTAGTACTGGGGATGAAACAACCCAAACAAATGAAAGGCATTGTCCCTACCACCACAGAGTTCTACCCAGAAATACGAGATGCTTACGTTAAACATAAGTATGTAATTACTTTTTAAAGTCAAGTAGTTTTCAGGTACTAAATAATACATATATAATCACTTTTGTTTATCAAGTACTTTTATTTAGTACTTTAAAGTCATCCCGAGACAAATTTCTAGGGAAAATAAATGGAGTAATATTTATTTACATATTTCTTATGATACCAAATGGTTCAAATCATGATATCAAATCAAATGATTCTCAGTAGCTTAGGTTTCCCAGACTAGTTTTCTTTAAATAGAGACCAACATAAGATTGCCAATTTTTGTTTTGCCAAGCAAGGACACTTAAAATTTAAACAAGACAGCAAAATTGTAAAACTAAGCACCATCTCTTCGTACATCATTTTACAAAAGAAGAGACATTTACAAAGGGACACTTTAATACCCCAAGATACACAAGCTCCTAGTAAACTATGGCTCCGACCAAGGAAGAATGCTTGGGATTTTGCTCTGATGTATAGTGTTTTCCTCTGGCAAAAACTGAACAGAGTTTGAAAACTCTTGTTTGAGGCTGCAGCTCAATGCCCTCAGGGGCCTGAGAAATGATGTAAATAAATAAAACAACTTCCTATAGACAACAAGGAGTGATGACGAGTATGGGGAGCTATGGGTTGTGCGAACCAACCTGAAGCATCATGAAAAACATCTAAACATTGTGCCAGCCAAATAAAACACATCCCAGTTCCCACAGCCCTCGGGGCTGCCAATGCTCATTTCCACGCTGGTGTGAAAGCTGGAGACAGCCACCACCAATGGCTAACACAGGACTTCCCATCACACCCAGTACCGCCATGAAATGCCCACAGAACCCAACCGTAGAGCCTGGGAAAGTGAGAAGACAAAACCCCAACAATGACTGCAGTTCAATTTTCTGTCCATCCTAGTGGAATGAGACTTAGATTCATGAAATATTGCAACAATAGAAAATAAGGAAAGGGGTACTTCTCATACACTTCATTCTGTAGACTGATATTTACAGCAGCTACAAAAATCTTTGACTCTGCGTGCAGTAAAATTTAACCTGAACTCGTCTCTTTTGCCTTCACTTTTGTTTGAAACCACCTGAATATTTCGGGAGTGACAAAAGGCTACTTCCCAGACTAGAGCTCAGGACTGAGGGTGCCTGATCCTTATCTCTTATTCTCCCTCCAAAGACAGTCCCCATCAGTCATTCCAGGCAACTTGTACAGACCTCTGCTTCAGTGCCACAGGCGTGAGGATTCTCAAGTCTTAGCTTATGTTCACTTAGCACACTAAGTGCAATTTGAGGCTTTGGTCTGACACACATTTGTCAATCCAGGAATTCTCTGTAGAGCATTAAAATCAAGGCACATTTGGCCCGAGCCAATCACTTTTCAGCTCTGTGAAAACTGTGAGTTGGTTTTTTCTTTCTTTTTCCTTGTTTCTCCAGGCTGAAATAAAGCCTTTTCTCTTCCTAGTCAATGAAAATACCAAACCCAACTCCCTTGTTTGGTCCTCTACATGTAGCATAAATTTGTAATTGTATTGGTGGTCCCCACAGCCCACTCCCACCATGCTCCTCTGGGTGTTCCCTGGGGCTCTGCATTTGGTTCTTTCTCATGTTTGACTATTTTTACCTCTCAACACTCTCCCCGCAGAAACAACTCTGAGCAAAACGACAATTTTAACCTTTTTATTTTGTTAATGATTAATTTTTAAATTATTAATTAAAATGATGATTTTTTATTCTGCTTATTTTTCCACTCTGTAAACAGAAGTAATTTTGCAAACATATGCCTTTATCTAGTGGTTAACAAGAGCGGAAATCATCATATTGTACGTTAGTTGGTGTTTATTCACAAATACAGACTTACAAAGACTTATGACCCAAAGTCAAGACAAAGTATTTCCATGAGACAACACAGGACTGTGAATAATTCTTTGGACATGAAAGAGGCCAAAGGCATAGGTCATCTTCCACTCCAGTGCTCTTTCCAGCCCATCAAACTATTCTCTTCCAGGCTAATAAATACTTTCTAAAGTCTTCCTAGAGTCTCAGCTTCCAGATTTATTCCTTCCTCTCCCCACACCATTTTAGCTATAACTTCTCTTTGTGTTCACGCAGTTAATCTCCTTTGAGTCAAAAGCTTTGCGTACTCTTGTTCCCCAGAGATAAAGGGGTATCGGGATTGCTACCAGAAATGGGTTTTCTAGGAATTGGGTTTTATTGTATAATAACCTGAGAGGCCATCGATTTTTGCGTTTTCACTTTTTCTTATTTCCTCCAACTTAGGAATTTCCCTTTTCATTCTTCTTTCTGAGATGAAGCCTCTTAAACAGTGTTCTCCCTTTTGAATTACAATTGGCCACGCTGAAACATCTAATCCTCAGTCTACCTCCAGACAGGACTGTAACGAATTCCAACCAGACACCTCAGATATGTGCTTGCTGGTGTGTTCTTATTGTCGTTGCTATTGTTTGGCATACCTGCAAGTCCGAAGCTTTGTAAATTCCCTTGATAAAACATTCCAGTAACTTACACCCTTCAATAAGAAAATTCTCTTAAAGAGCTACTTTGGAATTTTCAACATTTAGCTAAGGTCATGCTCTTCCTATTCACAATTAGTACAATATCGTGGCACATACGTCATATGATAGTTCTCGCAGATTAATTTTATATTGACCATATTAAGACTCTGCTTTTTTTTTTCCTCCTTCAGTTACATTTTGTTGTTTTTCCCCAACCTATACAAGTAGAAGGATCGACTATATACGAAATGGCTGAAGCTCTGCTTCTATTATTAAATAAACAATGTTCCAAATTACTTTTTTTTTTTTTCAAACGGTGTCAATAGCATCAGACAGTGATAGCAACCCGAATACTCCAGAGAGAATGGGACCAAAACCCACAATGAGCCGGTGGACTTTGACAGCAAAGAGAAAAAAGAGCACAATGAGCCCCTCCTCACCCCGCGGGCCCCTTTTGTGTTGTTCTTGCCAACGCAGCAGCCCTCGTGCTATATAGACCCGCGCGCCGGCGGCCCATCACTGACCTCCATCCACCAGCCATGGGGAAGGTGAGCCCAGTGCAGCCGCAGGCCGGGAGGGGCCCCCGCGCCCCGGGGCTGGGGGCCAGGCCTCTGAGCCTTTCCTCCCCTTGCCTTGCAGATCACCTTCTACGAGGACCGGGGCTTCCAGGGCCACCACTACGAGTGCAGCAGTGACCACTCCAACCTGCAGCCCTATTTCAGCCGCTGCAACTCGGTGCGCGTGGACAGCGGCTGCTGGATGCTCTATGAGCAGCCCAACTACTTGGGCTGCCAGTACTTCCTGCGGCGCGGGGACTACCCCGACTACCAGCAGTGGATGGGCCTCAGCGACGCGGTCCGCTCCTGCCGCCTCATCCCCCACGTGAGTCCAGCCCCATGACAGGACACAGAATGGGTAGTTTCAAGCAAAGGCTAACCATCGGGAGTAGTGATCATCAAGAATAATTGAGTCTGGACAAAAGACCAGCTATGGTAGAGTAGCTCAATGTCATTTGCCCCAGACAGAAGCAAAGTGTTACCCAGGCACCAATGAATCAACAAATATTTACTCAGCAACAATGTGTTGGCTGGCCTGGACATGTAAAAGCTATGGGTCCTGTCCTGGAACAACTTACAATGGAGTTGTAGAAAAAGCACTAATATCCCATAGAAGAGTAATGAACTGCTAGAATATACCGTAGTCACAGAGCAGTGAGGCACTGTAAAGGAAACTTTTACAAGGGTTAATGTTTAAAAGACTTTTCTCTCTTTTGCTCCCCACTTGCATATTTTGATTTACCGGACCTATATAAATAAAAGTGCTTTCCCTCAATGGAGAGAAACACAGAGAAATTTTATGCACATACCCATGTATATTTCAAATACGTGTTTTTTTAAAACACTAAGGTTTTTGAAAAACGAGTCCTTGGGCTTACTGATTTTTCTTTCTCATTTTTCCTTATTGTATTCATAAATGATTCAATGAGAATCAATGATTTTTGAGAGACTTAAGATGCTTAACTTTGCTTTCCACAGAAACAGAAACATCCAAGTCCTTGGTGATTTTTCCAAGATTTATTTTAAATCCAATGCAAGATCATTCATTTCATAGGCTGCTTTTACTGTTCAAAGACACCTGCTTGAAAAATTAAAAATATTTCCCCCAAATGGAAAAAGTAGTAATAAGCTGTTAAAGGTTTGGGTTTCTCTCTGGTGGGGTATACTGAACTCGGTTAATAGTTTATCCTGGGAAATTTTGAACACAGAAAGAGTGGAATTTCCTTCTTAATTCTTTCCGTCACACTTTATGGTTTTGAAAAGGTACCGAATTTCCACCTTTGAAAATGGAGAGTATATTAATATGGAGAATTAGTTAAGGCTTATCCTATATTACAAAATACCTTGAGCTGGACTGCCTGAATGTGTTACATCCATTTCATAGTTTGCTTTTCTCCTCTTTCCATCTCTGGATGGGTCAGGCTGGCTCCCACAGGATCAGGCTCTACGAGAGGGAAGATTACAGAGGCCAAATGGTAGAGATCACTGAGGACTGCCCGTCTCTTCAAGACCGCTTGCACTTCAATGAGATCTACTCCCTCCATGTGTTGGAGGGCTCCTGGGTCCTCTACGAGATGCCCAACTACCGGGGGCGGCAGTACCTGCTGAGGCCAGGGGACTACAGGCACTACCATGACTGGGGGGCCACGAGTGCCCGAGTGGGCTCTTTGAGGAGAGTCATGGATTACTATTGAAATATTTTTACTCCTCCTTATTCTCCATCTGGAAACTAATAAAACATTTTCTGTGTGCTCCTGGCATTGGTTTTCTTGTGTTTTTCTTTTGTCCTCCTCTTATTTTATTGTTTTATTCACTCACACACACATACGCACAACCACACAGCACAAGCGGAAAGCAAGATGTGTGATCCATAACAAATAAAACACACCTTTCACAATAAAAACGTGCCTTCATGTTAAGTACAACTTTACAATTGGCAAAACATTTTTGCAATACATTGTCTCATGTGATTCTCTGGTCTTTAAATAAGCTGTTGCTTCAAAACAGATTATTAAAAATCTGTTTAGATTTCGGTTTTTCTCTGAGGTGTGAGGATGTGAAAACTGAGGTTCAGAGATAGCGGGACCCACTTTTTAAAACAGGGATTCTGGAAACACACACACACACACACGCACACACACGCACACACATCACACACACAGGGATCCTGAAGCTAGGTTACCATAATGGGCTTCAGAAGGTTTTGAATCCCCTAAACTGTATGTACACATTGAGTTCATGAATCTCTGGCAGAGTCTCTTGCTAACTGAGGCTGTCACGTGACACTCTCTGGATATGGAAACATAAGTGAAAGAATGCTGATGGAGAGAGAAGAGATGGTTCTGGAAAAACTTTTGCCTTCCTGATGAAAAGGAGTGGCTGCCCCTGGTGCCACAGTTCTTTCTTCTTTCAGGCATTTTATACCCAAGAGGGGACAAGTGTGGGGGAAATGCCACAGTTTCAGAAATGCTGGCCTTAATGTGGTCAAGCCCCTGAAACAATGTTTATTGGTCAGGCTCTCCGGAGAGCAGAACCAATAGGATAGAGAGAGAGAGAATATGAGATTTATGGTAAGTATTGGCTCCCTAATGGAGACTGAGAAGCCCCACGATCTGTAAATGGGAGAGCCAGGAAGTGTTATATTATAATTCAGTCCGAGTCCAAACGCCTGAGAACCAGGAGAGCTAGTGTCTGAGGGCAAGAGAAGATGGACATCTCAGTTCAAGCAGAGAACTAATTTGTCCTTTCTCCACCTTTTTCTTCTATTCAAGGCCCTCAACATTTTGGATGTTGCATTCACTTACATTGGTTCTTCTACGTTCTGCTCTGTCTTGTGTTCTCATTACTAGAATTTTAGAAAGGAGGATTGGTGTGTATGTTCAAAGACTGATCTGATCAAGTCGTTTCCCTGCTTAAAAAGCTTTGATATTCCTCCACCGTCCACAGGAAAACAATTCTTACAAGAACCCAGCCCCAGCCCATCTACTTCATCCCCATTACCTGACTCTCCTGACCCACCTGAGTCCTCCAAGCACACCAAGCATTTTCACATCTGTCTTTGCTCACATCTTTTCCATACCTGAAGTATTCTTCCCCACCTTCCCCCTGGTGAGCAGCTCCTTCTCCAAAGCTTGATCACAATTCACCCTAATCTCTCAGCCAAAAATGAATCTGAATCACTTCAGAAGCAGAAGCCCCACATCAAATGGATGAGCGATATGGGAATCTAGTAGCTCATGTGATAAGAAGTCTTAGGACAGCACAGGATTTAGGGATGGTTGATTCAGCAGCTCAGCAATGCTAGCAGGGCCCTGGGTTTTGTCTGTCTCCCACCATGTTTAGAACCTGCATCATCCTGAAGCTGGTATCACTGGTAACCATAGGAGAGCTTCTAGGCACAACTGGGACACCATACAAGGAAGGTTGGGTGAAGGCGAACACCCAACCATCGTCGCCTCCAACACAATGGTGTCCAGAGCACAAATTCCCAGGATTAAAGAGGACCTGGAAATGTTATCAGGTTCTTGAGTATAAGCTTTTGTGATATAAGCTAATTGGAATGGAAAGAATTAAGGTAGAAAGAGGTAGGAAGCCCGAGGAGGGGAAGGTACTAATAAAAAAAATTTAAGACACTAATTATATCAATTATTCTTTTCTCATTATAAAGTGAGAGGATTGTAAGTTAAAATAAACTCTGTTTTAAATGCTGTTTAATTCCCTTTTAATTCCTAGAATATAATTTGTTCTTACAACCTCAGTAGAATTATCAAGAAGTTAATATTAATAAAATTAATATAGATGTATTTTTGTCTTTTTGCTCGTGAAGTATGTTTTCAATTGTGGTAAAATACACATAACCTAAAATTTACCATTATAACCATTTTTAAGTGTTCAATTCAGTGGCATAAAGCACATTCAGAACGTTGTGCAAACATCAGCACTATTCATCTCCAGAGCTTTGTCATCACCCCAAACTGAAACTCTGCACTCATGAAACACTGACTCCCCATTCCCACTGCTCTGTAGCCCCTGGTAACCTCCGTTCTGCTTTCTGTCTCCATAAATCTGACTGCTGTATGTGCCTCAAATAAATGGAATCATATAATAGTCGTCCTGTCTGGCTCATTTCAGTTAGCATAATGTTCCTGAGGTTTGCCCATGCTGTGGCATTTGACAGAATTTCATTCCTTTTTAAGGCTGAATAATATTCCATTCAATGCACATACCACATGTTTTTCATCCATTCATCCCTCAAGGAGTATTTGGGTTGTTTCCATCTTTTGGCTATTGTAAATAATGCTGCTGTGAATGTTGGTGCACAAATACCTGTTTGTATCTCTGCTTTCAACAATTTGGGGTAGATGCACAGAAGTGACATTGCTGGATCATCTGGGAATTAGATGCTTAGCTTTTTTAAGCAACTTCCAAACAGTCTACCATAGTACCATTTTACATTCCCACTAGCAATGTACAACATTCCCAATTTTTCCACATCCTCACCAACGGTTATTTTTTTTGTTTTTTTACAAGAGCCATCCTCACAGATATGAAATAGTATCCCATTGTAATTTTGATTGCATTTCCCCAGTGATTAGTGATGTTGAGCATCTTTTTATATGATTATTGCCCATTTGTATATTTTCTTTGGAGAAATGTCTGTTCCTCTCATTTTATTAAAAATTGATGTTTTTTGGTTTTTTGGTTTTTTTGCTTTTTGCTTGTTGTTGATGAGTTATAGGAGTTCTTAATGTACTTTGCATATCAGTGTCTTATCAGATATATTATTTGCAAATATTTTCTCACATTCCATGATCTTTCACTCCTTGTCACACAGAAGTTTTTATTTTGATGAAGTCCAATTTACCTATTGCCCATGCTTTAGTGTCACATCGAAGAAATCATTGCCCAGTTCAGCGTCATGAAAGTTTTCCCCTATGTTTTCCTTGAAGAGTTTTATGGTTTTAGTTCTTACATTTAATCCATTTTGAGCCAGTTTTTTATATGGCGTAGGGTAAGGGTCCAACTTCATTCTTTCGCATGTGGATATTCATTTTCCCCAGTACCATCTATTAAAAAGACTTCCCCCTTTCCAGTGAATGGTCTTGCCAACCTTGTCAAAATTCCGTTGACTACACGGGGAGGCTTTGTTTCGGAGTCTTTTATTCTCGTCCACCGGCCCCTGTGTCTATCATTATGCCAGTACCATGCTGTTTTCATCACTGTGGCTTTGTATATGTTTTGAAATCAGAAAATTCAAGTTCTCCAGCTCTGTTCTTCTTTTTCAAGATTCTTTTGAGTTTTAGGGTCCCTTGAGACTCGATGTGAATTTCAGGAGGGATTTCTTTTCATTCCTGAATCAAACATTGGAATTTCAATAGGGACTGCATTCAATCTGTAGATCACTTTGGGTTGTATTGATATCTGAACAATATTGAGTCTTCCAATCCATAAACACGTGATGTATTTCCATTTATTTATATCTTCTTTCCTTCAGCAATATTTTCTACTTTTCGGTGTATAATATCCTTACTTTAAAAAGACTTAACATATGGGGAGCATTTTCCATGTCCTTAAATCATTTGAGAATATGATTTTTGGTAACTGCCTAGCACCTCGTCACACAGATGCTCTATAGTTTACCGAATTAATGCCCTATTTTTTTATATTATAAACAATGGTCTGATAAAACATCACTATACATAATGTTTGCATGTACCTTTATTTCCTTTGGACAAATTCTTACAGATGAAACTATTAGATCAAAGAAGTGAAAATTAATAGGGGCGGGACTATGGGCAAAGGTATCTTTTTTTTCTTTTACCGTTTTAACCATTTTTTTAAAAAAACTTTTTTAACGTTTATTTATTTTTGAGACAGAGAGAGACAGAGCATGAACAGGGGAGGGTCAGAGAGAGAGGGAGACACGGAATCCGAAACAGGCTCCAGGCTCTGAGCTGTCAGCACAGAGACCGATGAGGGGCTCGAACTCACGGACCGTGAGATCATGACCTGAGCCGAAGTCAGACGCTTAACCGACTGAGCCACCCAGGTGCTTCCCGTTTTAACCATTTTTAACCACATCGTGCAGTAGTGTTATCTATATGCACGTTGTTGTGCAGTGGGTCTTTAGAATTCTTTCACTTGTAGAACTGAAAAGAAATTTTAAAATACATATTAATAGTGCTTTTTTGACACAGGACTATGGTTTTAAATGTTTCTCCATAGTTTCCAAATATTCTATAAAAGTAAGAATGTGTAAAGGAAAGAATGTGAATAAGGCTTATTAAACTTGTGTGCAACAAATGAAATTTGTTCAGGGAAAACAATTTTTTAGCAGTAGACTTTAGTCACAACAGTCCAAACTAAGGAATGAGATAGAGTGTATCAGATTGTATCAAGTTGAGGAACAGCTTCTTCAAAAGCAGTCAGTTAAGTGTCCAACTTCAGCTCTTGTCATGATCTTGCAGTTTGTGAGTTCAAGCCCTACATCGGGTTCTGTGCTGACAGCTTGGAGCCTGGAGCCTGCTTCGGATTCTGTGTCTCCCTCTCTCTCTGCGCCCCTCCCGCTTGTGCTCTCTCTCTCTGAAAAATATAAATAAATAAATAAATAAAGCAAGCAAGCAAGCAGTGGTTTTCAACCAGTGTTGATTTTGCTTCCCCAAGGAACATTTCTAATGTCTCGAGGTATTTTTGGCTATCACAACTAGGAGAATAATACTACTAATATCTTGTGGGTTGACGCCAGGGATGCTGTTAAGCATCCTTAAATGCACAGGACAACTACCCCACCACAGAATTTTTTGACCCAGAATGTCAAAATAGTGTGAGTCTGAGAAACTCTGCTCTAAAGACAGCTGAGTTAAACTCTGCTCTGAAGGAGCCACCAGGGGTAGAGGTGGGGGTCTTGGTGGAGTCAGAGCCTTAACTACAGAGCAACCGCGACTTGCCCAGGGCTAGGAAAGGTTAAGATTGTAGGATTTTTAACTTGTTACATTTGCATGTTAACTTGTATTCATCAGCAGCTAGAACTAACTAGCTTAGCACCTACTTTGCAACTTATTAGTTAAATAGAAAGCTACAGAGTAAGAACAACAAACTTGCACCTCATGAATTCCAAAGGTGAGGGTTTCCTGGCCAGAGGTACCCCAGCTGAGGCTCCAGAGATGGCCCTGGTCCCGCCCAGTGTCCGGGAAGCAGAGCAGAGGCCAGGTGCCTACACAGCACGCTTTCTAGGGGTCCAAGCCCCTGTCACCCCTCCTCAAGTGTGTCAGCATATCTGCTGTAGCCACTTGCCAGCCTGTAGGTTCAGAGAGGGGACCTCTTGGAGGGAAATCCCATCTAATTTCAAACCTATTGTGGAGAAGGCGGTTCTTGTCCCTGCTCCAACCCTCACTCCAAGGAAATGCTCTCTAATCCAGATGCCTCATGCTGGGGCCTATGCTGACCTTGGTCTCAGTAACTACCTGGCCTTGGTAGTCAAAAAGGAGATCATTCTGAAACTGTAAAAGATAACCCAAATACCTCATTACAATTATTAACTGGCTAAGGGCCTTTGCTCGGTTCCAAATTCCTAAACAGGTTTCATTTAAAGGCCCCAGAGGCACCAAGTGACAGTTTTAACGTGGGTCATCAGTTCGAAAGCACTGGAGAGTCTAAGAGGAAACATACAATAAGTCCCCCACCCCACCCCCGCCGTCATTATATAGAAAAGAGCGAGAGAAAATCCCCTCCTCACCCCGCGGGCCCCTTTTGTGTTGTTCTTGCCAACGCAGCAGCCCTCGTGCTATATAGACCCGCGCGCCGGCGGCCCATCACTGACCTCCATCCACCAGCCATGGGGAAGGTGAGCCCAGCACAGCCGCAGGCCGGGAGGGGCCCCCGCGCCCCGGGGCTGGGGGCCAGGCCTCTGAGCCTTTCCTCCCCTTGCCTTGCAGATCACCTTCTACGAGGACCCGGGCTTCCAGGGCCGCCACTACGAGTGCAGCAGTGACCACCCGAACCTGCAGCCCTATTTCAGCCGCTGCAACTCGGTGCGCGTGGACAGCGGCTGCTGGATGCTCTATGAGCAGCCCAACTACTCGGGCTGCCAGTACTTCCTGCGGCGCGGGGACTACCCCGACTACCAGCAGTGGATGGGCCTCAGCGACGCGGTCCGCTCCTGCCGCCTCATCCCCCACGTGAGTCCGGCCCCGCGGGCCCCGCCGGGCCCCGGAGCCACATGGGTGCTCCAGAGGCGGCATTCGTCGTGCAGGGTGGCGGCCTCCTTTGGCTGCCTCTCGCCAGGGTCTCCTCTCCTTTGCCAACATCGCTAAGCTTTCCTTCCACTGCAGAAGTATGCGAGGGGACGCTTCTCTTTTAAAAGTTCATTCTGCTCTGCTACAAGCAAACTCACCTCTACTGGGACAAAGTAGGGCACCCGGTCCCTTCCGAGAGTCTATGCCCCAGGCGGTGAATAAGCAGCACGTTAGCACCTTTGCATCAGGTGGCCTGGGCTACTTCCTGGGGCTCTCTCTCTCTCTCCTTCTGTAGAATGGGGCTCGTGAAGGCGGCTAGCTCACAGGGCCGGCACGAGGGTGAGAGGTGGGCACCTGGCACCTGGCAAGCCTCCCCTCCCCCAGCCACCACTGTTAGCATGAGCCTCCCGCCCTGCTTCCCGATCAGGCAAAACAAGTGGCCGACAGTGTGATTCCAGCCGCTCCGGCAAAGCCCGCCGTTACCCAAATAAAGCCCCAGCGGCCTGGAATTCTGCAGTTAGGGATTCCCTAACCTGACTGCGACCCAGTCCTGTGGAAAAGGTACCGCTGCGGCCACGTCCGAAACCCCCTCGGAGGGTTTAACGCCTTGATAAGACCCAGCCCAGCACGAGGAGCCTGAAAACCTGGGTTTCCACGTGCCTGCCCCGACCTTCCACGTGACACGCTGAGAGCTCTAGTCACGAGCTTCTCCTAAAAGAAGAAACAGGTGTGGGGCTGTTGTGGCGACCAAATCACGTGATGTACACGTGGGTCCTTGACGACCATGGAAGATTCCTCACTAGCAGCCCTTAATGCTGCAGGATATTGGTTGGGAGAATTTCCTGTTTATTACCTAAAGCAGACTTGCAGGAGCATATCCTAGAGCTGAGAATTGAAGCTAATCTTTGTGATGGCTCTTGCTTTTCAGGATCTTAGAGAAGCAGGGCTTAAAGGAGAAGGGAAGGGTCTAAGGATTGCCTGGACTGGACTCTCTTCTTGAATTGCCACCAGTCTGTGACTTCCCCTGAAGGAAAAGCAACTTGACTTCCTTTCCCACTAGCTTCTTCTAATACTGTTGAGATTCAAAATTATAACTTTTTTTCCAGGGATCATTTAAAAAAAATTATTTAAATAAGGATATATAAATTATTACTTATATATAAATGATATATAATATATAAATTTATAATATATGAATAATAAATTTAATTAATAAATATATAAAATAAACAAATTTAAAATGTATATGATATATATAAAATATACATAAATTATTACTTAAGAATGATACTAACTAAGGGTGCCTAGGTGGCTCAGTCAGTTGAGCATCCGACTTCGGCTCAGGTCAGTGGGTTCGAGCCCCGTGTCGGGCTCTGTGCTGATAGCTCGGAGTCTGAAGTCTACTTTGGATTCTGTGTCTCCGTCTCTCTCTCTGCCCCTTCCCCACTCAGGCTCTGTCACTCTCTTTCAGAAATAAATAAACATTAAAAAAAAAAAAAGAATGATACTACCTAGGGCCAGTATGTATGGTTCGTATAGGTTGTGGTCTTAGCTCTAGGGAGCACCATGCGTCTCTTTACGCGAATGACACCTTCTTCAGGTCTGCAGTATACAGTCTATTCAGTTGCACACAGCTGCCCTGGTGTTGGCTATCTTTAAAATTTGTCATCTTTGATGTAGAAAAGAGAAGGGAACGTCCAGTCCCTTGGGGGTTGTGTCCCTGGTTGCTAAGGGCTAGATTTTCTGACTTTTCCTCATCTGCTAATTGCTGAACCCACAGACCAGCTCCCACAGGATCAGGATTTATGAGCGAGAGGACTACAGGGGCCAGATGGTAGAGATCACCGAGGACTGCTCCTCGCTTCACGACCGCTTCCACTTCAGTGAGATCCACTCCTTCCAAGTGCTGGAGGGCTACTGGGTCCTCTACGAGATGCCCAACTACCGGGGGCGGCAGTACCTGCTGAGACCGGGGGACTACAGGCGCTACCACGACTGGGGGGCCACGAGTGCCCGAGTGGGCTCTTTGAGGAGAGCCACGGAATACTATTGAAATATTTTTACTCTACCTTGTTCTCCATCTGGAAGCTAATAAAATATTTCTTGTGTGTTTCCTGCAGTCACGTGGTCCTCTTTTCCTTTCAGTCTCCTTGGAAGGGCTCAGCAGAAAGGAAGCTGGGAATAATGTGGCTTTGCTTACACTGATCAGTGTGATATGTGGTATTATGTGGTATTATGCGCCCTTGTCGCAGCTCCTGCCTAAACACTTCCAGCTTTCTTTAAAATCCTAATTTTTTTTCTCTAAAACAAAAATTGGAAGAGAGAATACATTATTTTGTGATATGGTTGCTTCTGTGACTGCTGACTGCTGAAGTTGTTGGAAGAAACTTTGAAATGAAAAGAAGAAGAGGTGAGGAAGGAAACAGAAGCCAGCCGCTAGCAAGCTGCTGCAACCTCCAAAAACCAAAAAGAGGTCACAGGCTTAGGGCAGCGTGGTGGCATTTGTACAAGAGGGAAGTGGTTGCGTGTTGAACACATTCTGAACACAAAAATTCCCATCAGATTCAAGGTGCAGGAGAGGGTTGTCCTATGCCATTGGGCGGATGAAGTTCTCTTCAACCCAAACAGGGACAACTGCAGGAGAAGCACGTTTGGGGAGGGAAACCAGGTGTCCCATTTTGTGCAGGAGGAGTTTGAAATGTCCAGGAACATCAGATGGAGTTGTTGACCAGATAACTGCTTAGTGGTTAACCAGGCAACCAGCCTGGGGTTCAGAAGAGAGGCATGGGCTGGAGATCAACGTCTGCAAATTATCAGAGGGTAGATGGTATTGAAAGTCACAAGATGGGATAGGATCCCCCAGGGTGTGTATATCAGTGAAGCCTTGGGCACCCCAGCTTTAAAATGAATGCATGGGAGGGAGGACTAATAAATTATGCCAAAAGTTCGATGGCTTACACAATAAAAGCTTTTTCTTTTATTTAAAAAAATTTAATTTCACGTAAAAAAATAAAAGAGGTATTTAAGAAACAAATGGTACTGACTTTTCAGCTAGTTCTTTTTTTTTTTCTTTTTAGAGAGAAAGAGAGCAAGCAGGGGAAAGGAAGAGACACAGAGAGAGAGACAGAGAATCCCAAACAGGTTCCACATCCATGGCAGAGCCGAACACAGGGCTCAATCCCACAAACCTGGGATCATGAGCTGAGCTGAAGTTGAATCAGATGGTCAGCTGACTGAGCCACCCAGGCACCCCTAGCTAATTCTTAAGAGCAGGTAAATCCAGGGGTGCCTGTGTGGCTTAGTCAGTTAAGCAACCGACTTTGGCTCACATGATCTCGCGGTTTGGGAGTTCGAGCCCTGCATCGGGCCCTGTGCTGACAGCTCAGAGCCTGGAGCCTGCTTCTGATTCTGTGTCTCCCTCTCTTTGTCCCTCCCCTGCTCACACTCTGTCTCTCTCTCAAAAACATTGAACATTTTTTTTAATTTAAAAAAAAAGAGCAGATGAATCTGGAAACATGGAAGTCAGCAGGAACAATGCAAACATAATTAAGAAAGTGGAATCGAATTGTTGTTTCATACCGCTTTTGGTTTTCTGACCATTACACTAGAGAGCACTATCTACCAGTTCATCAAAAATTTTGGGGGGCGCCTGGCTGGCTCAGTTGGAGGAGTGTGCAACTCCTGATCTCGGGCTTGTGAGTTTGAGCCTACACTGGGTGTAGAAATTACTTAAAAAATAAATAAACTTAAAAGGAAAATCTGGCAAACTGTAATGAATACTAAAAAAAAAATCGTGTGGTGCTTATGAACCCACATTTACAATTATTAAGAGAGAGTTTAAGGACTTTCAGGCTTTAGTGAGAGTAGCAAAGGCCTGGTGCACAATCAACCACCCAGATTAAGTTAGGACAGCCTTTCTCCACCACACAGGCCTTGAGAATCACCCGGGGAACTTTCAACACAGAGATGCCTAGACCTGGTGAATCAGGATCTCCAGGGAGTTCCCTGCGCACCTGTAGAGTTAACATGCTCCCCTGGCAAGGCTTATGACACTGAACATTTGGAAAACAGTGGGTGAAAGCCTTTCTTCCCAAAATGTGGTCTGCACACCAGCCACCCAGGGATGTCCTGGGAGCTTGCTAAAAATGTGGAATCTCAGACCTCAACCCAGACACGCTGAGTCAGAATCTGCATTTTAACAAGATCCCTAGATGGTTCTTCTTCTTCTTCTTTTTAAATGTTTATTTTTGAGAGAGAGATTGAGAGAGACAGAGATAGAGTGTGAGTGGGGGGGAGGCAGAAAGAGAGGGAGACACAGAATCCAAAGCAGGCTCCAGGCTCTGAGCTGTCAGCAGAGAGTCCCACGTGGACCTCGAACCCATCAACTGCGAGATCATGACCTGAGCCGAAGTCAGACACTTAACCGCCTGAGCCACCCAGGAGCCCTGCTAGATGATTCTTATGTACACACCAATTTGAGAAACTCTGGGCTAACGAGCAGTGGTATCCCCTAAATCCAGTAGAGTATAGATCACTGTTTCTCATGTCTGGCTGTACATTAGAATCATCCACAGAGCTTTTAAAAATGCTAATGCCTGGGCCACGTTCCCAAAGGTTCTGAATTAATTACATCACTTTCCAATAATTTTTTTCTTCTTGGAATTTTTCTTCCAATAATTTTTTTCTTCTTCTTTTCTTTTTCTTCTGTAAGTTTTGTCAACTTACGTATGCTTTTTGACTTATTTATTCTAGATTAGTCAAATATGCCCAGTATTTTAATAATGATGAAGCTTGATTGGAAAACAAGGTCTGAATCCAGGGTCAAGATGGGTCTCCCAACTTCTCCTCAAATTGAACTAACCCTAGGCACAGGCAGATAAGTAATCTTTTTTTTTTCTATATTAAATATAATTTATTGTCAGATTGGTTTCCATACAACACTCAGGGCTCATCCCAACAGGTGCCCTCCTCCATGCCCATCACCCACTTTCCCCTCTTCCCCACCCCCCATCAACCCTCGTTTGTTCTCAATATTTAAGTCTCTTATGGTTTGCCTCACTCCCTCTCTGTAACTTCCCCCCCTTCCGCTCCCCCGTGGTTCTCTGTTAAGTTTCACAGAATCCACATATGAGTGAAAACCTATGG
Source organism: Puma concolor (assembly GCF_028749965.1). Classification (NCBI taxonomy): domain Eukaryota; kingdom Metazoa; phylum Chordata; class Mammalia; order Carnivora; family Felidae; genus Puma; species Puma concolor. The sequence continues at coordinate 194,934,542 of NC_141674.1, read as the reverse complement.
TATCTTTCTCCAGGCAGAGAAGTAATCTGACTGCGGGAGGATTCCCAGAACAACCCCGCCCCAGTAAAGCCACAGATAAACCCAGTGGATGTGAGACAATGATCGCTCCCCCCACTTTTTTTTCCAGTGTTGTTGATTAGGCCGGCTGGAACTGCCTGAAGACCAAGGAGATCTTTACCTTGCTTAGGAACAAAGTTTTTAGAACATGAAGAAATCCTTAGAACCTAGCTAAGCTTAAACTGTCTGCTGAATTTATTATTAACAAGACAGCTTTCCATTCACAAATCCTCTCTCTGTATCATGGTTCTCACATCTTTCTTACGGATTTTTGGCTCCTGTATTTCTTCCTCTTTTTTTTTTTTTAAAAGTTACTTATCTATTTACTTTTTTAAAAGGAAGACCCATTTTTATTTATTTGTTTTTTTAACTAAGCTTTACACCCAGCATGGGGCTTGAACTTACCCCCTGAGATCAAGAGTCATATGCTCTACCTGCTGAGGCAGCCACACACCTATTTATTCGTTTTTAGTGAAAAGTTGAACGTCTTTTGTACCACCGGGACTAAATAAATATAAATTCCAAACTCTTTAAGGTAGCTCCCTTCTCTTTCCCTTAGACAATGCTTTTACTTAATTTAGATAAGAGCTCCACCCAGTGCTCACCAGAAAAAAGGCAAATATGGTTTAAAAGCCTTTTCCAAAATCACATATATTAAGAGATTATTGGGGCGTCTGGGTGGCTCAGTTGGTTAAGTGTCCAACTCTTGATTTCAGTTCAAGTCGTGATCTCACAGTTCATGGGTTCGAGCCCTGCGTGGAACTCTGTGCTGATGGTGCGGAGCCTGCTTGGGTTCTCTCTCTCTTTCTCTCTCTCTTTTTCTCAAAATAAATAAACTTTAAAAAACTTATTTTAAAAAGAGGGACTATATTGTACCTTTTAAATATACTCTGCTAGGCACTGTATGCTCTGCAAACTTATTTTGTAGCCAAAATGCTTATTAAGCCAACGTAAATCTTACTCAAAAAGCAGGGCTTGAGAGCGTTGTGACACATTGTGAGCATTTCATAAGACCAGGTGAAGAAAGGCATGACAATCAGTCTGTGTTCACGGAGCCAGTGAGGCCCCTGCGGGTGGGGAATCCAGCATTTGCCCTGTGACTTTTATCAGAGCCCCTGTCTTCTTCCTCCATCTTGCAACATGTGACAGATCCATTGCTAATTTATGAAACTTCAAGTTCAGAAGTAAGATACATTTCACATATTTCTTCAGATATGTCCTCTACTTCATCTTCAAGCTCGACCCCTATTTACTTATGAGTTCTCAACCAACTCTTTGTGACATCCTTTGCTTTTTTTCCTTGCCATTGTGTATGAGTCATTTTTTGGTTGATTAATCTCCATTAGGATAGAAACAAGAGAGCTGTTTCTAATCTTGTTGGCTGACTTCCTGTGTTCCTCTGTCCCTCTCTCAGTGTCTGCAGACATACAAGGATATCATCATCCCATTGGTCTTAAATATCTTAGATCAACCTAGGTATACGCAGAGATAATGAACAGTGTGCAGCATCGCTCCTCTAGTGCCCATCCTTGCATTTGAAAGTCACAACCTTCACCCTTTACAGTAACACTCACACTATGCATCTTGAGGCTGCTTTGACCCATATCCTCCAAGGGATGTTACCTTTCTGCCTGAGCTCGCCTACTCCCAGCTTACATTGGTTTCAAAGGTGGGAATTGGGAATTGTTGATAGAGCTCACAAATACAGTTCATGTCCTCATACCCTTTGGACTCTATTAGGCATTCTAGAAAACCTTCACTCTATGTCCCACGTGGCAGGGGAATGCTGCAAACCAGCCCAGATCCCAGCTCCCTTTGAGAATCTACTAGACTCCATCTTTGAAACTTACCCTCTCTCACTCTGACTTTGTGGCCACCTGCCTCACCCTCCCAGGGTCCTGAGAACATAAGATAAACCCGGTCTTAAATATAAATTCCAAACTCTTTTCTTTCCAGGAAATCATCTTTTCTTTTCAGGAAATCATCTTTTCTTTCCAGGAAATCAAACGGGTCCATTCTAAGCCAAGTCTTACCATCAGACTTTCCCAGGCCACCACTCCACTGCCCATGTTCCAGATTCTTCTCCATGGTTTCCATGCTCCACAGCTCACTCTTTCCACCTGCTTCATCATTTCGTTCTTCACAAATTTTCAAATTTTGTTCCATCTATCTTGAATTCTATTCTTCACAACTCTTCACTTTTAATATTTATTTAATCTTAAAGGCTGTAATCAGAATTTTTCTATCTCCCCCTTGCCCTCCATTATAAACCTCCATTCAAGGATTCAAAGAACACAATTTTACAATTAAGAAGCAACAGCAGTTGGGGGTGGGGAGGCAGCAGCAACAAAAAACTCAAATTCCCATAAATAATCATTATGACTTTTCAAATACTTTAGTTGGCACGGTGACAGTTTACCATAACCATCCAAGTGGCTTTCTGTTGAAAACATTGCCCCTGAATTCCCAAAAGCTAGTTTTGGGAGTCAAACTTGGATACTAACTTTACCATGAACTAGTTATGGGACATCAGGTAAGCCACTTAACCTCTCTAACCTAAGCTACAGTTTTCCCATCTGCCTAATGGGGATAATCATAAAACCCACTTCATGGGGTTTTATGAGACATAATAATAATAATATAATGCTGTAAAAAGCCTGGCATATAGTAACTCATTAAACATTAGCTATTATTAGTATTTATTTATCTTTTTTATTGTCCCAAGGGCTATATTTTATACTTGTGGATTTTTTTTTAAAGGAGAAGCCTTTCTTTTTAAGTTTATCTATTTATCTTGAAAAAGAGAGAGAGAGAGAGAGAGAGGGAGGGGCAGAGAGAGGAGAGAGAGAATCCCAAACCCAATCCAAAAACTGTGGATTTGTAAAAATGATCTCGAAGCCCAAAGTTTGATGTAGGATGTCCTAGGTATGAGGAGTTTGGCTGCAAATTATGTAATTAGAAGTGTATTTATGGAGCTACAGGACCTAGAATGCCGGAAACAATGGATGTAATTTTCTTCAAGCTAGTCAAACAAATTATTCAATACTAGGCAATATATTATAAAGGGACTGTTACTAAAATGTCATATTTTCTAAAGAGGACATCAGGATTATGAAGAGACTAAAAACAATCTCCTGTGAGTAGATAAAGAAATTGGTGCAATTTGGACCAGAGAAGAAAATGTTAGTATATTCAGGTATTTAAAATGCTACCACGAGAAAAGGAGCCTAGACTATTTCCTGTGTGAGCCCAGTACAGAATTAATGCCAATGGGTGTAATTTAGGGGAAGGCTGTTATCGGTTCAACGTGAGAAAGATTTTAAAGGAGCCAGAAATGCCAGGCAATGTAATGGTGGCTTGCACAGTAGTGACCATCCTAGTCACCTTGCCCTATACATCTCTGCCATCTGGGCTGTTCTCCCCGAGACTGTTGAGTGACAACAAATGATATGAGTATAACTACAGACTTTTGACACTAAGACAGTCCAAGAACAATGTCAGAAACACTCAAAAGAAGAGCCACTTCTGTGAGAGAAACTAGTTTGATGGCCATGGTCTTATTGCTAGCTGCTTTTAGTAAAGGTCCTTTCTTTAAGCCAATACATTAAAAAAAAAAAAAAAAACTAACACTAAAACCATTTAGAAAATCCTTGTATAAAGCAGGTGTAATCTAGTAAGTAAACTGTTTTCCTGAGTTCTGTGAGCCACCGTAACAGATTAATCAAACCCAAGAAGGAGGCTATGGGAACCTCCAGTTTACAGGCAGGTGGTCAGGAGCACATGATAGCCTGTGCTTTTGATTGGGGTCTTAAGTGCACTGGGGTTGGGAGGCAGTCTTGTAGGACTATGGGATCAATGCTGTCTCCAGGCAGATAGTGTCAGAACGGCGTTAGATTATAGGACACCCAGCTGGTGTCTCACAATCACTTATGTGTGAAAAACGACTGCCCATCTGGTGACCAGAATATAGAAGTGTTCAGAGTACTGTGTGTCACATAAAAGAAAGCAATAATGGGCTTTTTCTTGACTTCTAAGCACCATGGTCCAATAAGGGGAACCAGGGGTTCAAGAAGAAGTGGTTATGGGAGCAGAGGAAACACAAGATGAATCTGGGACATCTGGTGGTACCAGAAAGTAGGAAAATGCTAAAAGAAAAAGGAGGAAGTGAGGAAGGGAGAGACACAGGAGCCAACCTGCTGGCACTCCCAATGACAAAAGCTGTGCCAATGTAACTGGCTGTACCTCAGCTTGCCCCGGGCTAGTGAGGATTCAGTGTAACTGCTACCCTCCAGGGAGCCTCTTAAAATGGCGACAGTGAGGGACGCCTGGGTGGCTCAGTTGGTTAAGCATCCAACTCTTGATCTCAACTCAGGTCATGATTTCATGGTTTGTGGGATTGAGCCCCGAGCTGGGCTCTGTGATGACAGCACGGAGCCTACTTAGGATTCTCTCTCTCTCCCTCTCTCTCTGCCCCTCCCTCACTTGCGCTGTCTCTCTCTTCTCTCAAAATAAATAAATAAACTTAAAAAATAATAATAAGATGGTGACAGCAGGACGGGGCCTCTTCCCTACCCCCTTCCTCATTGGAGCTATTATTTTAATGTTCCCATTAGCTCAGAAGCAAACAAAAAAACCCATTCCCCATGAGGTATAGCACACATTATTGTGATTTGACAGATAAAACCAATTGACACTCTTAAGATGATTCTCTACTGAGGTTTTATGACACAGGAAAATACTGAAATTCTTGACGCATCTGGAATATATTTGCGACACATTTGGAATATATTTGTTGGCACATATCACCCACACATCAGGGAGCGAGGTCTGAGCTGCCGTGGAAAGACCAGCAGCTTTGGAAGGCTGGCCTGCTGCTTCGATAATATTCCTTTCTGCCATACAGCCAGTGAGAATAGTTGGCAACAGTTACAGGGTCTCCAGGCACGGTGCCCTCACTCCCACCGTGCCAATCCTTGCACAGCGACCATATGAGTTCCGTACTGGTCCTACCTGCAGGAACAGAGACACAAGCTCAGATCACTTACGCGATTAGTCCGATGCCACACACACATACAAGGAGCAGAGCCAGGATTTGATGTCAGATCTCTCTGGTTCCGGCATCCTCACGTTCCACCGGTAAGTTACACTGTCTCTGCATGGGAGGACACACATAGGAGGCTTGGGGAGGAGGGGGACACAGAAAAGTGTGTACATTATCTCCTGAGACATGTCGTTTCTAGCAATAGTTTATTGGGAGGTGGTAATCACATCCAGAACCAGAAGGAAAGAGCCAGAGGGAGGGGCAGGGAAGTGTCCCCACCTGGATGACTGGAAACAAAAGAAGGATCTTTGAAAGTCCAAAGGGAGAGCTGTTCGGGGAGATTCCAGGCCTGTAACACTCAGGAAACCAGACTGGATGTCGTAGCTTCCGTCATTTTAGGCAAGATCATCAGCGAGACCAGAAGAGACGGTGTGATTGGTGGGGTCCCTACATCCAAGGGACATTCTTGCCGTACATTGGCAGACCTAGACTTGCAGTAACTAGTCCTCCACACGTCAACGATCCTGCCTTCATCTGGGGAGGAGTTAGCTTGATAAACCAACACTCGTGTTTCTACTGCACAACACTATAAGACATCGGGCAGTGTCTTCTCATAAACATAATTTGTACAAGATAAATGAGGAAAGAGAACGAAGGCATGGAAAGTGCCCCAATATCCCAGTAAGTCACTCTCAGTGAGAAAACATTAAGGATGCTTTCCAGTTTTCCTGTCAGAGAACAGAGGAAACCAATCTCTCCCAGGAAGAAAAGGAATGTGGGTGCAGGATGCCCCCATGACCAGCCCTCTTGGGAGTGAGGAGGGGGCTGGGTCACTTGACCCCTAGGAGAGGCTCTGAGTCTGTGAGGGAGGGCCATAGACCCCTCCTATGCTGCAGAGACTTAGGCGTGGGGACAGTTTCCTTGTGGAATTTTTTTTTTTTAGGCAATTTTGTCAGCCCAGGACTGAAAACCCATAGCATTATGATGATTATTTGTTATCTTGAGTTTAAAATAATAAGAACTTTTTTTTGGGGGGTTTTATAGAAGAGCAAGTTTACCAAGATAGTTACTTGAAGGACTAGAAATGCCAAGATCTATCTTCAGAAGACAGAAAACAAAGGAAAAACTTCAACTTGGAAGGAGAGGCTGAGACGACCCAGAAAAAGAGTGGACACAACTCTGGAAGGCATGTGGGAGTTCCCGGCCGGAACAGGTAGCATGGAATTGGCGGGAGTTACCTAACACAGGAGCAGAGATGAGCTCCCCCTCCAGCAGAGGATTTACCGTGTAAGTGGCCAGGTTAGAGAGAAGCATGAATGGTAGTGAGTTCTGAGGTCACATCGGCGTTCAAAAAGACCGCATGAAACATGGCGGCAGAAAGTTCATAGCAGTACCTAGTGCAGTGACAATAAAAGGAGTTAACAGGAGCCATGAAGTTGGGCATTGAGGTGCCTGCAACCCAAACCTACAAGGCTGCTGTGCAAGTCTGGGCTTCTGCCCCAGTAGGGAAGTCAGGCAAGAAGGCAAGGCCAGTCAAGCAGAATATAATTCCCACCAGAGGGACAGGCAGGCTGGTGGGGAGCAGCCTGAGGTCCAGGCAGCAATCTGGGATTTTGTTCACCTCCACCGCTTCTGAGAACACTGACCGTCGTAACATATGTTGGTTCCTGAGCCAAGTCTCTCATTGGCTTCATGGTCAGAAGGTCAGAGCGCGCGAGTTAACAGGTGCTGCTGGCAGCTGGGAGTACTTGAGCACACAGACTGGGGAGGGGCCTGGAAAGGCCAAACTCAATGTTGGCTCCGACACAGGTGAAATTCTGCTGTGACAGGCGTACATTCATTCAATGGATACTGAGACTAATTGAGCATTTATGGTGTTCCAGGAACCAGTGCTGCCGAGTTAAGCAGAGAAATGTCGGCGTTGATAAGGTAGTCACCGCCATTAGGGAGATAGGGGAGGGGACTAACACGGGACTGAGCCCTTACTCTGCCCATCACTGTTACCAGGTTCTGGAAACGCAAAGAAGACTAAGACAGCCTTTCCCCTCAAGGCGCTTGGAGTCTAACAGGACAGCCAGGCCCACTATTAACTAGATGAAGTAAAATGTGGTTAACTGGATAGGAGCTGAGAACAAGAAGGGCTGTAGAGGCAAGAAAGGAAAGACGCGAGTTTTCCCCAGGTAAGTAAAGAGAATTCCAGAAAAGGATTTGCTGTCTCCCAAAAAGATGACATGGCGGGGGGGGGGGGGGGGTTGGAGCTTAAAGTCTGATTAAGAAATTGTTTTTAATTGTATTTATTTATTTTTTAAATGTTTATTTTTCAGAGAGAGAGAGAGAGAGAGATTGTGAGTGGGGGAGGGGCAGAGAGCGAGGAGGACAGAGGATCTGAAACAGACTCCTCACTGAGGGCAGACAGCCCAATGCGGGGCTTGAACTCACAAACTGTGAGGTCATGACCTGAGCTGAAGTCAGATGCTCAACTGACTGAGCCGTCCAAGCCCCCCTGAGGTCTGAGTAAGAATTTAACAACTAAGAAAGAGCAGAAGGACACGGATGGCACCAGAACATCATGAGAGAGGCTGGCACACATCAAGTGCATTCGGTGGACTGTGAGGAGCTCTGCATGGCTGGAGGAAGAAGAGAAGGGGTGGCGAGGCTGAGAAGACACTAGAAAGCTGGGGAGAAACAGGGTGTGAAGGACCTTCAGACAATAGGGCACCGTGGAAGGCACCGAGCAGGCTTCGTGCACTTGGACCTGTTTCCTTAGAGACAGAGGACTGATAAGCAGGAGGAGGGATGGAAGCAGGAAAGCCAGGGAGCCACAGAACCTCTGCGGAGAGCTGGGCCCATTACAGACAACCCGCCCCATCGAAAAGAGGCAGCCAGACATACTTTGCTTCCCACCTCAGGGGAAGGAGGCCCATCGAGACCAGATCTCCCCACTTCTATGAAAATCTAGAACTGTCTGTTCTGATGTTAACTATCCACCCACCACCCTGATTTTTAATACTGGCTTAAACTTTTAAAAATCACCACGTGGAGCAAGAAAAACTCCCTCAGTTATATTTCTGCACAATTAGGAACAAAGGAGAGATTGAAAATTAAGTCAGTAGCGTTTGGTAATTAAGCCCTGGAGTCTGACCTGGGTTTGAAATCTGGTTTTCCCACTAATCAATCAGGAGGCCAGGGGTAAGTTAGATTAGCCTTGCTGAGCCTCAAAATGCAAGATGATTGGGCAGGTTATTGTGAGGGGCACATTAAATAATGCATGCTAAGCATTTAGCACAGAATTTGGGATATAACCCATGATTAATATATATAAGCTTCTGTTGTTGTTACATCTATTGTATTATCAGTATTGTACAATGTATATTGTATTGTGCACTCAATGCATTATTCTCCTTTTCTTTAGTTGAGTTTTTTTTTTTAAGATTTAAAGCACCACAGGGGCACTGGGTGGTTCAGTCAGTTGAGCATCTGACTCGGCTCAGGTCATGATCTCAGGTTATTTAGTTTGAGCCCCGTGTCAGGCTCTGTGCTGACAGCTCAGAGCCTGGAGCCTGCTTCAGATTCTGTGTCTCCCTCTCTCTCTCTGCTCCTCCTTCTCTCTCTCTCTCTATCAAAAGTAAATTAAAAATATTTTTTTAAACAGATTAAAACACAAGTAACTACTGCAGCATTAAAAAAAACCCCTATTTTCCTAGTTTTCATACCCATAGTAGTAAGAAAAGAAAGAGAAAATATAACTGACATTATTCATCTTCCCTTTGGAAAACAAACCAGAAAATATGGGCCTAAAATTCATTGACTCTTTCTCCCAAAAAATGCACTACGTTTGTAAATGAGCCTTATCCTTTCTCTTCCTTCCTTTGAAGTCTTGCACATAAATTTTAACTTAGCAAAACATTTCCAGCTTCCATTTTCAATGATAACAGAGCTTTGCAGACATTTGTAATAACTTACTCTAAACTTAATATTAAAGGCGGGGGCTCCTGGGTGGCTCAGTCCATTGAGCATCTGACTCTTGATTTCAGCTCAGGTCATGATCCCAGGCCCATGGAATGGAGCCTTGCATTGGGCTCCTTGCTCAGCATGGAGGTTCTCTCTCTCTCTCTGCCTCTCTCCCTTGCTTGCTCTCTCTCTCTCTCTCTCTCTCTCTCTCTCTCTCAAATCAAAAAAATAAAAATAAAGGCAAAGTTGATTTCTCAAAGAAGCCTATATGAACAAATATCTCACTTGCTAGAGGTAGGTGCTCAATGTTTTACAGTTAATCCTCAAAATACTTTGGATTCAACTTTGCTCGGAGAGCGTCCAGTAGAAGGTCAGCAGCAACTATTGTGTGACCCATTTTTGGGGTTTCATTTCTGTCTTCTAGCAAAATAGGAAAGGTAAGATCAGCCTATGTGGGGGAAGAAAGCACATAATCTGAACTGAGGGCACTGTTCTATTGTACTGGGCAGGTCTTTTCCAATGGCAAGTGACTGAAAACTAACCCACACAATTTCAAAGTAAGAAGAGAATTTACTGGTCTGTGCCGTAGGCATGGACAGGTACAGCAGTTCTGATGGGATCTTCAGGAATCCTTCCCTATAGCCCTCTGTCTTCCTCAGTTCTGCTTTCCTCTGTGTTGGATTTACTTCCAGCAGCTCTTTCCATATGGTGGACCTCAACAGCTCCAGGCTTACAGCATCCCGTACCTCAGAATCCCAATGGAGAGAACTCTAAAAAATCTCGGCATTGGATCTCTCCAGCCTCGCGTGAGTGAATTTTCCCTTTCCTGAGCCAGTCCCTGGGGCCAGTAGAAGAGAATGCTCTGAATGGCTGAAGATGAAGCCTGACTAAACCCTGGAGTTGGGGGATAGAGTCCATGAGACCTAAGCTACACGGAATGAGAATGAGGAAGAGGCAGTCACCTAAAGAACACAGGGGTACTAGAAAGTGGAATGGATTCCAAGCAGGAAAAAAACCCAGATGTGTGCCACCCAGGTGATGCCCACAGCAAAATCCAGAGAAAATCAGTAACTCATTTTATGCCACAGCATGTAGCAAATACCCCGGGTACTCCGTGGGCTAACTGGCTACCAGCTCCATCATTACAAGAAACACATACACTGAAGTCAATTCATAACACCCTGATTTCTCAGGTTAGCACCCTGTCAACTTCAACTTTATGAAGCAGAACATGATTTCCTTCTTCCCTGGAATTTAGAATGATTTTTTTAAAGGGATTTTTTGTTTGTTTGTTTGTTTTTTTTGTTGAGAGACAAGAGAGAGTGAGACATGGTGCGAGCAGGGGAGGGGCAGAGAGAGAGAGGGAAACACAGAATCCAAAGCAGACTCCAGGCTCTGAGCTGTTAGCACAGAGCCCGACACAGGGCTCGAACTCACGAACAGCGAAATCATGACCTGAGCTGAAGTCGGGGGCTCAACTGACTGAGCCAGGCACTCCTCACCTGCAGAGTTTAAAAAAAAAAAAATCCTTCAGGGTAGTTCTATTTTTAACTTTTTGAGGAACTTCCACACTGTTTTCCGGAGCGGCTGCACCAGTTTGCATTCCCACCAACAGTGCAAGAGGGTTCCCATTTCTCCACATCCTCACCAGCATCTGTAGTCTCCTGATTTGTTCACCTTAGCCACTCTGACCCACGTGAGGTGGTATCTCAGTGTGGTTTTGATTTGGATTTCCCTGATGATGAGTGACATTGAGCATATTTTCACGTGCCTGTTGGCCATCTGGATGTCTTCTGTGGAAAAGTGTCTCTTCATGTCTTCTGCCCATTTCTTCACTGGATTATTTGTTTTTTTGGGTGTGGAGTTTGGTGAATTCTTTATAGATTTTAGCTACTAAACCTTTATGCAATATGTAATTTGCAAATATCTTTTCCCATTCCATCCGTTGCCTTTTAGTTTTGTTGACTGTTTTCTTTGCAGTGCAGGTTTTTATCTTGATGAGGTCCCAATAGTTCATTTTTGCTTTTAATTCCCTTGCCTTTGGAGATGTGTCGAGTAAGAAATTGCTATGGCTGAGGTCAAAGAGGGTTTTTCCTGCTTTCTCCTCTAGGGTTTTGGTGGTTTCCTGTCTCACATTCAGGTCCTTCATCCATTTTGAGTTTATTTTTGTGTATGGTCTAGTTTCATTCTTCTGCATGTTGCTGTCCAGTTTTCCCAGCACCATTTATTAAAGAGACTGTCTTTTTTCCAGTGGATATTCTTTCCTGCTTTGTCAAAGATTAGTTGGCCATACATTTGTGGGTCCAATTTTGGGTTCTCTATTCTATTCCATTGGTCTATGTGTCTGTTTTTGTGCCAATACCATGCTGTCTTGATGATTACAGCTTTGTAGTAGAGGCTAAAATCTAGGATTGTGATGCCTCCTGCTTTGGTTTTTTCTTCAATAATACTTTGGCTATTTGGGGTCTTTTGTGGTTCCATACAAATTTTAGGATTGTTTGTTCTAGCTTCGAGAAGAATGCCAGTGCGATTTGGATTGGGATTGCACTGAGTGTATAGATTGCTTTGGGTAGTATTGACATTTTAACAATATTTATCTTCCAATCCATGAGCATGGAATGTTTTTCCATTTCTTTGTATCTTCTTCAATTTCCTTTATAAACTTTTTATAGTTTTCAGCATAAGATCTTTTACATCTTTGGTTAGGTTTATTCCTAGGTATTTTATGACTCTTGGTGCAATTGTGAATGGGATCAGTTTCTTTATTTCTCTTTCTGTTGCTTCATTATTGGTGTATAAAAATGCAACCGATTTCTGTACATTAATTTTGTACCCTGCGACTTTGCTGAACTGCCCTATGACCCAGCAATAGTACTGCTAGGAATTTACCCAAGGGATACAGGAGTGCTGATGCATAGGGGTACATGTACCCCAATGTTTATATCAGCACTTTCAACAATAGCCAAATTATGGAAAGAGCCTAAACATCCATCAACTGACGAATGGATAAAGAAGATGTGGTTTATACATACAATGGAATACTACTTGGCAATGAGAACGAATGAAATCTGGCCATTTGTAGCAACGTGGATGGAACTGGAGGGTATTATGCTAAGTGAAACAAGTCAGGCAGAGAAAGATACCGTATGTTTTCACTCATACGTGGATCTTGAGAAACTTAACAGAAGACTATGGGAGAGGGGAAGGGGGAAGAAAAAGAGAGAGGGAGGGAGGCAAACCATAAGAGACTCTTAAATACAGAGAACAAACTGAGGGGGGGAGGGGAAAGTGGGTGATGGGCATGGAGGAGGGCACTTGTTGGGATGAGCACTGGGTGCTGTATGAAAACCAATTTGACAATAAATTATATTTTAAAAATAAACATAAAAATTCAAAAAGATAAATAAAAACATAAAAAAAAAATCCTCAAGTTTGGCCTCATGCCAAAGATGAGACTGAATGGTTCTGATGCAGGGCTGAGGCATCCCAGCGTTTACAAAATTCCCAGCCGATTCTAACATGCAAGCAGGACTGGCAGACACAGGGATAATTTGCTTCTGAACAAAGTGTTTATTTCTTTTTAAGTTTGTTTGTTTGTTTAGGTAATCCCTACACCCAATATGGGGCTCGATCTCACGACCCCAAGATCAAAAAGCACAGCTCTTCCGAATGAGCCTGCCAGGCGCCCCATTAACAAAGTGTTTCAATAGTTGCCATCGTTGCAAACAAGGCAAATATTCTTCTTTGTTAATTCTATTTACATTCTTAATGTCAAGACATCGTAGATGTCAATCCAACAAAGCTCCATAACCAGTTATGTGAGGTTGTGCATTTTTTTTAAAGTTGTGTGTATCTTATGGGCCCCGTGTCTACAGTCCTACTTGGTCTGTAAGGAAATGTCACATCCCTGAACAGGACGACATTCTTCACGTTAAGAGGGAAAGCCCTAGACAGTCCGCTGAGAGGCACTGACTTTCTGACCTCTCCACCACAGGTCAGGATGCCCTGCAGAAGCCCCCGGCCAGGGCTAAAAAGAGCTGTAGCTCTTCATGTAAACATATGACAGAAATGAAGAAACAAACCCAGACAAAGGGCCTGCAGAGGCGGACAGGCTCAGGGCTGGGTGTGTGACTGCCACCTCTGCCTTTGACTATGGCCCTTGCACCATGTGCCAAATTCTCAGAACCCAGTGAAACCAGCTCCCTCTTGGGCCACCATCTCCGACCCTTCTGCCTCAGTTCCACCTTGTACTTCCCTTCCTGATGATCTCGACCTCACCTGGCTCCTGACCTCTGGGCTGCTTTCTATTTCCAACTGTCCCAGCCACTTAATCTGACTTCTTCAGTTTGGCCCATGGCAACCCTTCTTAGACACAACTGTGTACTCTACTGGAGACCGAGATTTTTCCTGCCATGTTGGATATAAGATGGAGATTGGGAGAAAATGAAGTTAGATACGCTGAGGCCAGCTCCTGAAGAGCCTCAGAGGCAGTGCTAAGGCCTCTGTTCCCTAGACAATGAGGAGCCGCCATATTGGATATAAGAGGAGAAGGAATGCTATCATAGGTAATTTCTAGAAATCTAACTCTCTTGGCTTTGAGGACAGGTTGGTGAGAGGAAACGATGACAACATTTGGGGCCAGCTTTCCTGGGACATGAGCTAATAAACTATAGTGGGAAGGATGGGGATTCAACCACAGCAGTTGATAGAGAACTTCCAGGAAACATTTATGTAAATGCTTGATCTAATCAAACACCTTACCCCATCCGTGTTGTCCTTTTGTTCAACATTTCTGGGCCTCACCTCTGAACCTTAAAAAAGACAGGGGTACCTATAGAATGATCCTATAGTAATAAAACTCCACATTCGATTAGAGTTTCACAATTCACAAAAGGGCTTTCTCGAAGTCTCGCTCGATCCCTGTTCCAACCCTGTGGGATGGACATTAGCATCCTCACTTTATAAAGATGAGACTCAGAGTGCGTGACACATCCCAAGCCTCAGAAATGGTAAGCAGGCAAATAAAAACTCAGTCCCAGGTCTTCAGACAATTTCAGTGCCGCCTTCACCTCAACACAACCACCTCCACAAGGAAAGAGAGGCTTCTCTGTTGGTTTCATATCGGGAACGCAGCACATTTCATTTTGCATTATGCTAGGCATCTGCTCTATCATGATTTTAGTGTAAATCTTAAGGCTGTACCAGGGAGGATTGCTGTTAACTTTTTGTGCTTATCTTTACCAAAACCAATACATTACAAGTGTGTTTCCATGTCTACATTTCATGTTCATTAAGGGGAAAACATGGATTGCAAAGGAATCTCTCCAGCTTCAGTTCCTTTGATGGTGTGTGTGGAGCCCTCTTCCTTCCCCCATGCCCTAACACACTCAACTTCACACTCTGTCTCAACCGCCATGCACCTTCAAGCAGGCAGTGGGACACACACACACACACACACACGCACACACATATACACACACACGCACACACACATACACACATGCAGCCTGGAGGTCAAATGACAGGAAGCCTATTAGGAAGAAGACAAAATTCAAGGCCCCAGGGCTGGATGTGACATGAAGGTAGAATGCAAAGCGTTTGGACAAGGAGAGGAACCACCAGACACTTTGGAATACAGTGAATTGAGAGGAAGAGCTGGGTGTTCTGAGTCTTTACCTAAAAAACCTGAAGCTCAACTTTACAGCTCATTCCTGTGGTTGCCCAAGTATATGGCAGGTTGTGCTCAGCTTAGGAGACACTGCTGCATTGTCACCAAGGAGGGGTGGGTGTTCGGCAGATGAGGACATCGGCAGGTGGCATTTAAGTGTTATGCCTAATTATCCCACTAGAGGGCGACCACAGACAGGCATGTGTGGCAATTCCTACTGGCTGAAAGTTTCCATAGCTTTTGCTTGAGTGTTGGAGGAGCACAAAATATGCAACAGATACTAAAAACTCAGGTGAAAGTTTACACGTGTAAACGTTGTATAGCCTTGGCCAGTAGTAGGATATAAATTCCTACAAAATGGGAACGATCTTAAGAAGAAAAAGGATAAAAAGTGGAAAAAGTGATTTTTAAACATCTTTTCTTGGCTGTTACACATCCTGAAAGACCCAACCAGAAACCACAGATATGGTAGTATTTCTGACGTTAGTACCCCCATGCCCAGGTCCTCATATCTGCTGCACCCCACACCCCTACAGCAAGCATTCCACAATGGATCTGCTATGTGATATTATCTGTTTCTCACCGAGGCAGCTAATGACCAAATATAATTATTTGTTGCCTATAGACAAATCAAAGGCAGAACAAACAATAATTTACCACATCCTGTTAAATAATCGAGGATGAAATCAGGATTAACACCGAGACATTTCCAGTGTATTTGAGAGTAGATTCCTCTAGCATCGATTAGAGCCAAGCGTTCCAGTAAATTTTTAGGAATGAACGGGAAGCTCTCGTGGTAAGGGCTAAAAACCCGTACGGTCTAGGCACTACCTACCTCCGGGATTCTCCTCTCCTCATCCCTTCCTTCCTCACGTGGTGCATTTTCCATCACCCGAGTTCTGCGCACTGCTCTTCCCCTTGCTTGAAATGTTCTGTTCCCATCATCCAACAAGAGGCTTCTTGTCATTCAAGTTCCAGATTAACTGTCGCTTCCTAGGAAAAGACTTCCGAAGCCACCCGCTCCTGTCTGCCTTTCCCAACACTACCCTGCTCTCCAGCTGGGTGGGTCCTTTGCTGCCCGGATACCATCCACTTTTCCCAGCCTCCCGACCAGCTGGATTTGGCCATATCTCCGGCTAATGGGATTGAAGTGAAAACGCTGAGTGGGACTTCCTGGAAGCCTCCTTGAAGGGAAGCAGACAAGCCCTTCCTCCCATTTTTCATTCTCCTGCTCTCTGGAATGCTGATATAATAACTGCAACTTCTGAAAGCATCCTGTACCCTGAGATGGCAGCGAGGATGGACAGATAGGAGCCAGGGGAGCTGATGAAACTGTGGCTGGGATGCAGCATACAATACCAGCCTGGGGATCTTTAGTGTGGGAGAGAAATGAACTGTTTATTTAAATCACTGCTATTTGTAGCTGTCCCATTACATATGCCACCACACCTTAATACAAACGACACGTGCCTACCACACCCATCCCCAGACACGGCACCCTATCTTCTTCACCACCGGAAACAGCTCATCCGTTTGTGTTGACACTTTTATTACTAGGGTCATAAACTAGGGTAAAACTTCATGAGAACAGAAATTCAGGTATAACTCAACTCCTGTCCAGTTCTCACTCTTCAAGAGGAGTTCTTCGGGGCACCTGGGTGGCGCAGTCGGTTAAGCGTCCGACTTCAGCCAGGTCACGATCTTGCGGTCCGTGAGTTCCAGCCCCGCGTCAGGCTCTGGGCTGATGGCTCGGAGCCTGGAGCCTGTTTCCGATTCTGTGTCTCCCTCTCTCTCTGCCCCTCCCCCATTCATGCTCTGTCTCTCTCTGTCCCAAAAATAAATAAAAACGTTGAAAGAGGAGTTCTTCTACGGAGAGTTGCCTTGTGACTGTCCGAGACTCTAAGTTTTATGTTTGGTGCACTCTGTGCTTGAAATGCTCGGTGTTCTGAATATTTCCCATTCATCTCTCCAGATGTCTTTACCTTTTTTCACCTGCTCCACGTTTCAGGAGGCTTCTGGTTGAGTTCAGCCACTAGGGGATACCGGCAGATGGATGGGGGATGAAGGGTGGTGAATTCTTGCAGCTCCCTCCCGGCTGAGCCATTGTGGATTGACTCCATGGCTCCCCGGGTAGCCTTCCCCTTTCAGCAGACCTAGGGGAGTAAGGGCCTCCTGGCTCCTGCTAGCCCCAAGGCACTCATCATTCTGCATTGGTTTCCCTAAATCCCGACTCTATTAAAATACCCTGTTATGCTGTCTGGGCCTCCTGTCTGTTGATGGAGACTGATGCAAGTGTTGTCTTCCTTTAAAAAAAAAAATTATTTTGAGAGAGAGAGAGCAGTATGAGCAGGGAAGGAACAGAGGGAGGGAGAGAGAATCCCAAGCAGGCACCACGCTGTCAGCACAGAGCCCAACATGGTGCTCGATCTCACAAACCATGAGAGCGTGACCTGAGCTAAAATCAGAGTCAGACGCTTGATAGACTGAGCCACACAGAAGCCCCAACGGGTGGCTTATTTCTAATTTAACTTATAAATTAAAACTTTTTTCTGCTTTTCTTACCAAAATTGTCTATCAATGTATTTTTCCCGTTTTCCTATCAGGTTTTTGGCCCTTTGTCTTTCCATGTTTAAGAGTTATTTTTT
Source organism: Puma concolor (assembly GCF_028749965.1). NCBI lineage: Eukaryota > Metazoa > Chordata > Mammalia > Carnivora > Felidae > Puma > Puma concolor. The sequence goes on along the minus strand of NC_141674.1, from coordinate 194,917,180 downwards.
TTTTTAATTTTTTTTTTAACATTTATTTATTTTTGAGACAGAGAGAGACAGAGCATGAACAGGGGAGGGGCAGAGAGAGAGGGAGGCACAGAATCTGAAACAGGCTCCAGGCTCTGAGCTGTCAGCACAGAGCCTGACGCGGGGCTCGAACTCACGGACCGTGAGATCATGACCTGAGCCGAAGTCGGACGCTTAACCGACCAAGCCACCCAGGCGCCCCTAAGAGTTATTTATATACAAAGAATATTAGCCCTTTATCTGTGCTATATCTTACAAATATTTTCTCCCAATTTGTTAGTTGTCTTTTGCTTTGACTATTCTGGGGTTCTTAGCCATGCCAAATAAACAAACAAAAACTCTTTTTAAAAATTTTTAAAAATAGGGGCACCTGGGTGGCTCAGTCGGTTGAGTGTCCAACTTCGGCTCAGGTCATGATCTCGCAGTTCACGGGTTCGAGCCCTGCGTCGGGCTCTGTGCTGACAGCTCAGAGTCTGGAGCCTGCTTCGGATTCTGTGTCTCCCTCTCCTCTGCCCCTCGCCAGCTCACGCTCTGTCCCTCTCTGTCTCTTAAAAAATAAAAAAATAAAACGTAAAAATTTTTAAAAACATTTTTGAGAGAGAGAAAGTACATGAGAGTGGGGTAGAGGGACACAGGGAGAAAGAGAGGAGGAAAGAGAGAGAGAGAGAGAGAGAGAGAGAGAGAGAGAATCTCAAGCAGACTCTACACTCAGTGTGGAACCTGACACCGGGCTTGATCCCAGGACCCTGGGATCATGACCTGAGTTGAAACCCAGTGTGAGATGCTCAACCAACTGAGCACCTAGTATGTTTTAGTATCTCATAGGGCTAATCTTACTCTGAATTTTTAAATTATTTTCCCCATATAATCTTTAGTTTCACCTTGTCTGGCTCCACAAAAGAGCCAGCCCATTGCTCTTTTTTTGAGATTGTGATAATTAATAAATTGACTTAGGATAAAATGAACAAGTCTGTGGTGTTGAGTCATCCTATCCAAGAATAGAAGATGTTTTAATTACAAGGGCTTTATACAATATTTTAATATCTGGTTTTTCAAAGTTTTTCTATTTCCTGACCATTCTTGCCCATTTATTTTTTCATATAAGTTGTTGTATCAGTTAATTTGGTTCCGTAAAAACCTTTATTGATATTTTTATTGGGGTTGTGATAATTAATAAATAGAATTAGGGAGAATTGGCATGTCTTCCAAGTCTAATCACTTCAAAATTGATATTTTTAGTTTGAATGTACACACACACACACACACACACACAAGAATCTAAAAATATATGCCAATTTTTAAAAGGACCAATTTCCTTCAGTTCAGCTAGTATCTACATATTAGGCACTGTTTGCAAATTACTGTCAGAAAATATAGGAGGATGAGCAAGCCATGGTCTCTGCCCTCAAGATAACCACCTGAAGGGGACAATAAGCACTTACATAAGTGACTACAATTTACACAGGTGACTCCAATGAGCCTTACGTAGCATTTAATGTTTGCCTCTTGGGGTAGCATCTCTCTGAGTGACAGAAATCTAGAGCCCAAATATCCATGGAAAGTGCTCACATGTGTCTACAGTGATCCAGGTAGAAATGTGGTTTACTGTTGTATATGCTGCGTACTGGTCTATCACTCTCCAGAGAGCCTGATCACCTCCAACACTGATCCATACCCACAATATGTTCTCTTTCGGAGAAGAAAGCATTAAGCCGAGGGACGCCTGGGTGGCTCAGTTGGTTAAGTGTCTGACTCTTGATCTCGGCTCAGGTCATGATCTCATGGTTCGTGGGATTGAGCCCCGTGTTGAGCTCCATGCTGGCAATAAGGAGCCTGCTTGGGATTCTCTCTCTTTCCCTCTTTCTCTGTCCCTCCCTCACTCATGCTCTCTCTCTCTCAAAATAAATAAGTAAACTAAAAAAAAAGAAAAAAGAAAAAAAGAAAGGATTAAGTTGAAACCATCCATTCATTCTACAATATTTACTGAGTGAGAAAGTGCTTTTGGAGGGGCGCCTGGGTGGCGCAGTCAGTTAAGCGTCCAACTTCAGCCAGGTCACGATCTCGCGGTCCGTGAGTTCGAGCCCCGCGTCGGGCTCTGGGCTGATGGCTCAGAGCCTGGAGCCTGTTTCAGATTCTGTGTCTCCCTCTCTCTCTGCCCCTCCCCCGTTCATGCTCTGTCTCTCTCTGTCCCAAAAATAAATAAACGTTGAAAAAAAAAAATTAAAAAAAAAAAAAAAAGAAAGTGCTCTTGGAGCTGAGATCATGGTGGATAACAAGAAAGACCACACCCGTCGTGGTGATGGCGTTCTAGAGGCAGAGACAGAAAACAAACAAATGAAATAACGCCATTTCAAACAGTGGTAAGAGTCACGGGAAAGAGTATAGCAAGTCAAGAAGAGAAAGAGGGAAGCACCATTTTCGATAGGATGGTGAGGGAAGGCCTTCCTGAGGAGGAGGCATTTGGGCAGATTCGAACGACGTGAAGGGGCAAGTCCCGCGAAGGTCCTTGGAGAAGAGTTTTCTGTGCACGTGGGAGCATCTGCAGAGCTAGGGACGGTATGGAGGCCCGCACACCTGGAAGAGAAGGCCAGGGAGAAAATGCAAGAGAAGGCTTGAGGTAGGCAGTGCCTAGATCAGGTAGGGACACTGGGCAAAAAAGAGTTTGGCTTGTGTTGCGTGACAAGGGATGCTTTGGGCAGGGGTATGACTTGTATGATCTGATCTGTGTGTTAAATCTGGCCACCAGGGGAATGATAGATTGTAGTGAGGGTCAAGAGCAGAGAACTGGTTAGGAATCATTGTGTTGTTCGTGTGCAAAATGACAGGGCTTGGACCAGTGGACAGCTGTGGGAAGGAAAAGTAGCAGAGGAATGAAGGAATCGTTTAGAGGCAGAGCCAACGAGACTTGCTGACAGATTGAATTTGGGAGTAAGGGAAGAGAGGAGCCAAGGATGTCAGTGTGGTTTTTAGCTTGAGGAACCTGGTAGATACCAGTGCCATATATTGAGAAGGGATGACTACCGGAGAAGGGACAGATCGGTGTATTTTGGACAATCATTTCAAGACACTTGGTTATGTCCCGTTGATTTTTAATACCTCAGTGTAGGTTATATGTTCCTCTCCCATTCATCTCTAGTATCCAATTAGAATTGTTCCTGGGAAGACAGGTCAGGTGTAAAAGAAGCTGTGGTAAACGAGCACTTGACAGTTTCTCAAGGTCTCAAGCATTATCCTTCTATAAAAAAGAATAAATCAGTATCAGTGTTGATAGTAAAGGATGTTTGGGTCTAGTTGATTCAGTTGTAATCAAGCAGGAAAAAAATTAATAGAGGTTACACTAAGTTGTTTTGCAATGTTTTGCCTGGTCAGGAGCAGAGATGAACTTACAGCTCACAACTGGCTGTGTTTAGGCCCGTGGTGCATGGTCAGAATACACTGGTTACCTGGGGGGAAAATACCTTACCAGATACTCTAGCCCTGATGTAATCCCTGAATTGGAGCCACTTAACCATGGAACATTTTCTTAGCATTTGTCATACACGGGGCACTGTGCTGGGGACTGTCACTGTGTCAGATACTGTGGCACTGCTATTGTTATTCTTGAACAACTCTTTGTTTTCAGAGGGTTTCCCATGGCTTCCGAAATGCAATTGATCATTTGGGTTCTGTTTGTAGAACTGTGATGAATCTTTAAGGCCAAATACATGCCTTAATGAGATCATAAATGGGTTAAGGCATGTGAAGTGCTTTGAGGTGGTCAGGTGAAAAGCTCTCTGAAGTACCAATTAATATTATTTTTACCTTAAAAATAGCTCTTAAGCAAAATCTGGGTCAAAAAAGGCTATAAAGGGGATATTCTTTATAAAGATCTTGGGTTCTACAGTCCATTCTCTTCTGGCTAGGTGGGAATCCCAGATATTTTGTGAATGATAAGGAAATGCAATCATCCCAGGCCCCAGCACTGCATCTTAATAGGTAGAGCAGGACAGAGTGTCTTCAGCTATTGTGAACGACAAATGGATTTGCATTTTGTGGGAAAAGAACAATGGGATAGGGCCAAGTATGAATGATTTATACGTTAAGCATCAAATGTGCAAATTTTCTTCCTAAAATTAAAAAGACTTTTTTTCTTAAAAGTAATATATTTTAACATAGAAAATTTAAAATACAGAAAATTTATAAAAAAAGAAGCCATTAGCCACTCCTCAGAAATTACCACTGTTAATATTTTATTTATATATTATACATAAATGTGTGTGTGTGCATAAATACATATATATCTGTAAATCATCTTTTAGGACTGTCGATTTCTGTGAGTGTATAGAAGAAATGATTGGCATCTGAAAGATCAACACCCAAAGGACTTCAAGTTACAGGGAAAAGTTGCCTAGCATAGACCTAATAATAGTTACTTGCATTTTATAGCACATCTTCTGTGTATTATCTCTTATTACTACTAATAATAGCTATTATTATTATCATTAATAACAATAATGCTATTAACAATTAATAATACTTTTTGCTATTAATTACTCTCGTTAGTAAGAGAGGAAAAAATACTTTCTGAGAGATGTAAGTCTCAGCCCCAAGTTATGATTCGATGCAAGATAATGAATTATATTATGCCTCCGTTTCCTCAAATGTTCAATAAAAATCCTATCCTAGCTGAAGTCTGAGGCTCCTTCCAGTTTTAAAATCCTGTCCAAGTCTTGTTTTGGAATACAGGCACTTATTGACTTGCATTTCCTGGGATGCAAAATTTTACTTTCAAATATTTTTTGAATATTTTATCTAAAATACACCTGTTTTCAAGCAAAGAAAAATGGATCACATTTTGAAGACTCTTCGAATGCTTTGAAGATGGGGCCTATTTACAGAGACCAATTTGTTTCCCTGCATTATTTTAACATGCAACTCTACTCCAGTCCTGAAGCTTCCTAAGTATCTGAGGCTTCGAAAAGCAGGAGTGGAGGAAGCTTATTACCATGGAGATAGATGGGAGCAAATGGTCACATCATCAAAAGCAAACTAGAAATGTACAAAGCTTTTGTGATGCTGATCCTTTTTTTTTTTTTTAAGTAAGAAGAAGAAGGAAAAGAGGCACAAATAAAAGGACAGATCTCTCTCATTAAATCCAACACTAATTTAGTAATCAGTGAAATAAAGGTACCCTTGAAAGCCTGCTGCCAGAAAATACAGTACAACAAAGAAGCACAAAACGTTGCGGGCTGCCAGGTGTAATTTCCAGGTACTCCAAGTGCATTTGGACTCCCCATTCTCTTAGCTTTGCTTTACAGATCGGCCATCCACACGGCAGATTTGAACTATCCATTTAGTCACCCCAGTGTGTTATCCAAATATTTAGGAGGAAAAATATTGCGAGAAAATAACCTTTAATTTTATGATTCTGCAAAGGAAACTGTTCGAAATTAAGACGTACAAAGAAGCTAAGAATGAGTGTTCATTTCTTCTTCTGTTTATGATCTGTCACTTTGGACAATCTGGAAATAATTTTGACAGCAGGATAAGAGTCAAAGTTGGACTAAAAGTAAAAATTTACAGAAAGTAACTTATATCAGAATACAGTCACCAGCAATTAGATTCTTATGTGCGTGTGTATATATAGAGCTTTTCTATCAACCCCATCCATTATTTCATATTACTCTGACAGAAGGTGCCAAAAACCTAAAGGCAGGAAAGATTTATACTCAGTTCTTCATAAATATTCAAAGGAAAGGAAATCATTTAAGAATAAATACATAAAAGTTAAAGAACAGGCCAAGAGTCTGCCTTGAACTTTCAATCTATAAATTAGAAATAGTAGGGGTGGGGATGTTTTAGAGATTGAGGTGATATTTTGAAAGTGTTTTATGCTCTTCAGAGAGAAACGATTTACATTATACTTTAAATGTGAATTTTGAGGAAAATTGTATCTTCTTCTTCCTCTTTCTTTTCCATTTCAGATTTTCCCTCTTTGTTTATATCCCTACGAGAGAAGACTCTTCAAAATTAGAAAAACATTAATTTCCTTAGCTGATTTATAAATTCAGTGCAGAACCAAATAAAACACCAAGGTGATTTTTTTTTAACTTAAGAAAATAGTACTAAATTTCATTAGGTAAAGATATGGGTAATTTTTTTTAAGTTTATTTATTTTGAGAGAGAGGGGTAGTGTGAGCACACAAGTGAGGGAGGGTCAGAGAGAGAGGAAGAGAGAATCCCATCCGATGCAGGGCTCAACCCCGTGAACTGTGAGATCATGACCTGAGCCAAAATCGAGTCAGACAGAGGTTTAACTGACTGAGCCACCCAGGTGCCCCTAGAAATGCGTAATTAGAAACATTCTGAAAAAAAAAAGTAATGAGGAAATAGTACAACCATATTTAAAATATCTTATAAAGGTACAATAATCAACATATTCTAGAGAAGAAATAGATAGCTAAATAGAATAGAATAGAATAGAATAGAATAGAATAGAATAGAATAACCAGAAATAAATCCAAATATGTATGTGAACTTAATGTGTGGAACAGGTAGATGAGTCAATTTTACAGAAGGTGAGGAGGAAGGAAGATGCATTAGTCAATAAATAGTGGCAGGTATGGGGTGCTTGGGTGGCTCAGTTGGTTAAGTGTCCAACTTTGGCTCAGGTGATCTCATGGTTAGTGAGTTCAAGCCCTGTGTTGGGCTCTGTGCCGACAGCTCAGAGCCTGGAGCCTGCAGCCTGCTTCAGATTCTGTCTCTCTCTGTCTCTCTCTGTCTCTCTGTCTCTCTCTCTCTCTCTGCCCCTCCTCCACTCTGCTTTGTCTTTCTCTCTCTCAAAAACAAATATTAAAAAAAATTTTTTTTAATTAGTGGCAGGGTAGACTGGCTAGGAATGAAAAAATAAAATACAATGGTCTTTCACCATACTTTTTTTTTTTTAATTTTTTTTAATGTTTTTTTTATTTATTTTTGAGACAGAGAGAGACAGAGCATGAACGGGGGAGGGTCAGAGAGAGAGGGAGACACAGAATCCGAAGCAGGCTCCAGGCTCTGAGCTGTCAGCACAGAGCCCAAAGCGGGGCTCAAACTCATGGACCGTGAGATAATGACCTGAGCCGAAGTCGGACACTCAACCGACTGAGCCACCCAGGCGCCCCTCACCATACTTTTATATCCAAAAATATTTACAGAAGATTGAAAGATTTTCAACATGAAAAATAAAATTATAGAATTAGTAGTTCAAAACTTTAATGGATTTATTATTTGGTGGATAATCTTGGCATACAAAAACACTTTCTAAGGCCTGTAATCCTAAAGTCTTAAAGGAAGAAAAAAAACAAATTTGAACATATACAAACTAGAAAAAAATATTGCAGTATATTTGGCAAAGAAATTGTCATTAATATACAACATGTCGTACAACTCAGTAAGTCAAATCAAATTTAAGAAATGGTCAACATATTAAAATCTTCATCTCTTTCACAATTAAATAATTACATATCAAAACCAATGAGTATATCCATATAATGGAACATTATTGAGCAACAACAAGTAACATTATTTATAATATCCAAAAAGTGTAAACAACCCAATGCTCATTAATTGATGAATAGATAAACCAGATGTGGTATATCCATACCATGAAATATCACTCAGCTGTAAAAAGGACTGAAGTACTAATAAATGCTACAGTGTGGATGAACCTTGAAAGCACTATGTTAAGTGAAAGAAGCCAGACACAAAAGAGCACATTTGTATGATTCCAGTTATGTGAAATCCCCAGAATGGGCAAACACAGGGACCCTAAGCATAATTTAGTTGTTGCCTAGAACTGGGGCAATGAGAATCAGGGGAAATGGGGAGTGACTGTTTTTTTTTTGTTTGTTTTGTTTTTAGCGTTTATTTATTATTGAGAGACAGAGAGAGACAGAGCATGAGCAGGGGAGGGACAGAGAGAGAGGGAGACACAGAATTGGAAGCAGGCTCCAGGCTCAGAGCTGTCAGCACAGAGCCCGATGCAGGGCTTGAACCCACAAACCGTGACATCATGACGTGAGCTGAAGTCGGATGCTTAACGGACTGAGCCACTGAGGCACCCGGGGAGTGACTGTTAATGGGTACAGAGTGTTCTGTTGTGTTTTTCCTTTTTGAGGTCATGAAAATTGATTCTGATGATGGTTGCACAATTCTGTGAAATGTACTCAAACCACTGAATTGTGCACTTTAGACAGTGAATTGTCTGGTATGTGAATTACATTTCAACAAAGCCGCTTTGTTTTTTAAGTCTTATATAAGAAAACAGTCAGGGGGCCGCCTGGGTGGCTGTCACTTAAGCATTCACTCTTAATTTCGGTTCAGATCATGGTCTCCTCACTCGTGAGATGGAACCTCACTGTCAGTGCAGAGCCTGCTTGGGATTCTCTTTTTCCCTGTCTCTCTGCCCCTTCTTCACTCGTGCTCTCTCTCTTTTTCTTAAAATAAATAAACTTTAAAAAAAATGGACTCCATTAAAAAAGAGAGAGAGATTCTTTCTCACCCTCTCCCTTTGCCTCTCTCCAGCTCACTCTCTTAAAACAGAAAGGAGAAAGAGAAAGAAAAAGGGGTATATGAATTTGCTTATCAGATTACAAAGCTCAATAAATAATGGTGGAAGTGAAAATTGGCACACTATTTTGGTGAACAACTTAGCACTACCTTTCTGATCATGGTGTCTCCTCTGCCAGGTAAGTATTAAGCACTACCTTTCAAAATTTAAATGCACCTCATTCTTTGATTCAGCAATTCAGACTCAAAAAATTACCATATCAATATATTTGCAAAAACCTGGCAACTTGCATACAGAAGAACATTGTGTGCAACAGGAAAATCTGAAAATCTGGAGGTGGCCATTTAAGGGAATATTATACAGCCTTTTAAAAATATCATGGAGGGGAGCCTGGGTGGCTCAGTCAGTTAAGCATCTACCGCTTGATCTCAGCTCAAGTCTTGATCTTAGGGTCATGAGTTTAAGCCCTGAATTGGGCTCCACACTAGGGGTGAAGCCTACTTAAAAAAATACACACACACACACACACACACACACACACACACACACCATGGAGTTATAAGGGCTGACATGGAAAGATCTCCAAGAAAACAATAAAAATAATATTTACTGAGCACTTGCTATGTACCACTCTTTCAAGTGCTTTGCATGCAATAACTCACCTAATCCTCTTTGCAACCCTATATTTTTCATATTGTTATTACCTCCATTTTGTAGATGATGGCACTGAGAAACACAGCTAGGATTGAGTAACTTGCCTAAGATCCCATAGCTACTAAATGGTAGAAATGTTTTTTTTTATATGAAATTTATTGTCAAATTAGTTTCCATACAACACCCAGTGCTCATCCCAAAAGATGCCCTCTTCAATGCCCATCACCTACCCTCCCCTCCCTCCCACCCCCCATCAACCCTCAGTTTGTTCTCAGTTTTTAAGAGTTTCTTATGCTTTGGCTCTCTCTCCCACTCTAACCTCTTTTTTTTTCTTTTTTTTTTTCCTTCCCCTCCCCCATGGGTTTCTGTTAAGAGAAGCGGTTTTTTGCATACATTTAAAAGGTGGATATTTATAGATTTCAGGTGCTCCCATCACACACATAAAATAACTGTGTGAGATGATATGTTAATTAGCTTGACTTTAGTAATCATTTCACTATGTATATGTATATCAAATCATTGTGTTGTACATCTTAAATATTTTAAAATTATTTTATTTAAACATTTTTGTTTAAAAAATCATAGAAAAGCTTCAACATCAAATGTGTGATTGTGGTTACCTATGAGAATGGAAAGAAGAGAATGGAATCACATTTACTCTACAATATTTTCTTAATAAAATATCAAAAGCTAATATCACACAATATTAACATTTGTTAATTCTGCCAGTTATATTTGTTATATTAGTATTTGTTATATCAGTATGTATTTGTTATATTAGTCCTTCTATTTTTCCATACATTTGAAAGTTTTCATTTTTCTAAAAAATATTCTTTCCATCACACTAAACTGCCTCCTGAGTGGTTACCAGACAGCAAATGGACAAACACTCCTGCAGAATAAGGTAGGATTATTGGGGGGCGGTGGGGAGAGAAGGGGGTGGTGTTTAGTTTGTTTTATGGTCTACTGTCTCCATTGCTGATTCAAAGTATTTTACAGAAGCTGTGAGGGTGCCTAAGTCCTGACCCTTCTTTCTCATTCTAACTCACTTATGCCTAGACCGCTCATGCCCAGACCCCAGTACAATCTAGTTTGAAACACTATCGATGGCTCAACAGTCATTAAGCATGGGTTTCACTGCATTGTTTCCTTGCACAAATGCCTTCAAACTATCTTGAGGGAGGAAGAATTCATTGTTAGCTTGGGTGTCAAGACTTCCTCAGTCTCACCTAAGTCTCTTTCCACTGTTACCTCCCACAAGTTTACCCTCCATGCTTGCATTACTGTTTGATGTGTATAATTTTTGCCTTATCCCTACATTAGCCTGTCCCCCTTCCTTCCTTTCTGCCCTTCTCTATCACAGCCTTGCTTGGGATCCAATTTCAATCCAACATCTTCCCTAGAGTCTTCCCTGAACACCCCAGCCCAATACAGTAATTATAATTACTCCCTCATACGCTCATCCAGGAATTCCCATGTTTGTGGTTTACTTTGCAGTAGAACAGATGCATGGGCTCTGGATGTCATTTTCCCTCACCTGACCAGGAACCTCACTCTGTAGATCACTCTGCCTCTCCTTTATCTTTAATCTGTCACTCTTTACTGGCCCCATTCAAAACTTTTCAGGAGTCCCCAATTATAAATGAAGCAGAAAGTGTGTCGTGAAAGGTCTGGTCCCCCTAAGTCAGGTGCTGAGGGGAGAGCAAAGAGGAAGACTACTGTAGTGATCCGGGACTCGCAGTTCCCACGCGCTGCATTAAGCCTAAAGCATCAGGAAAATCAAGCAGTGGGCTGGTGAGGTGCTATTAGTCACAGCCCCAATTATACACAACTCAATGTCCATCAAGAGTGGAGAAAATAGGGGCGCCTGAGTGGCTCATTTTGTTAAGCATCCAACTCTTGATTTCAGCTCAGGTCATGGTCTTGTGGTTTGGATTGGTTTTAGGATTCTATTTCTCCCTCTCTCTCTACCCCTCCCCCACTCATGCAAGTGCGCGCACGCGCGCTCTCTCTCTCCCTCTTAAAAACAAATAAATAAATAAATAAACATAAAAAAAGAGTAGAGTGAATAAATAAATATGGTTGTATTGTAATCCATATAAATGCATTATGGTGAGTGTGAAATAGAACACTACTGAATGGTGAAACGAATAAACTTGAGCTACATGTAATGATATGGACAAATCACATCAACACTTGAGAAAGAGAAAAGCAGCCCCCAATATGCAAGAGCCAGTCTGGTACATTCAGCCACTCACAGGTAGGCCTTGGTGTTCTATTGAACATAAATAATTTCGCAAAGTACAACATCAGACAAAGCCATTCTGTGACCATGATAGATCAAGACAAAACCAAAACGACTGTTACACCATCCAACCACCAACAAAACATGAATATTGCCCTAACCACAAAAATGACCAAATATCCTCTTATAGAACTGATACGAGTGATTCATGCTTCTTTTCCAATTACAGCTTTAGCCCCAGTCTTAAGTTCCTTTCTTCTAGGTAAGATTTGGTGTGATACCCAATCACAGAATTACCCTGGCTTCCTGATCAGGGTTATCCAAACCAGAGCAAAGACTCACTTCCTTAAACTCTTCCCCAAATCACCTAACACAAGCCTAAAGCCTATACTAGATCAGAAATTCTCTTACTGAGAATCCCCCGCCCCCCCCCCCCCCCCCCCGTGTGTGCTCTTCCTCACCATAATGAATAATAAATCCAACTTCCTCAACTACAGGAGTGTGCCTGGGCGACTGGTGGGCACTGATACGTTAAAATTGAGTGAAAGATGCAAGTCACAAAAAAATATAAACTTTCATTCAAATAAAGTTAATAAAAGTCAGTACTAATTAAGCTGTTTAGAGATGCATTAACACAGAGGTGAGAAAACTATAGAAAAAAAGTAAGGATGTGCTTATGAGAAATGTTGGTATAGTGTTAGTTCTAAGGGAAAGGAAGGGATGGAATGGGTTGAGGCATAACGAAGTTAGAGCAAAACGAATTGCTTTATTCAAGGATGCGTAAGCACAAAACACTGCAACCTAACAAAATACTTTTGCAGAATACAAAAAAAAAAAAAAAAAAAAAAGGAAACAACTTCCAGAAGACTCCAGGAAGAGCTTGTCCCAGATATTGAACCACTGTAGGATCTGCAAGAAAACTTCAGGGAACTGGTAGCCTTCATAGACACAAGATGGACTTTTAAAAAGGGAAGGGTTATGAGTTATTAAAAGAACAGAATAAAATGAGAACTCATTAGGATGAAATAAAATGCAACAAGATTTTTAAAGGAAGGACGATGTGATGAGGAAAGATTGGAAGGAAATTAAAACGGAATGCTGGAGTTAAGGAAAAAACATGGGAGGTATCGCAACATTGATTCTGATTGATGCTGTAGTGACGTAGAGAACAAGTTAAATAATTATCAAAATTTATGGACAAAGAGATGAAAAAGTTAAGATGATAGCAGCAAAGGATAGAGAACAAAGAAGAGGGGCAACTGGTGTTCCTTAGGAGGAATCCAGAACAGCAGGAAAGACACAGTCACAGAGATGGGATAGGAGAGTGTTTCTCCCTAGAGGGTAGGGTTGAGGATGTAGCCATGGTGGGCACGTGACCGGATTGCCCTGGAAGGAGTGGTGTGCCTTTAAATTGGAGTAATGAATGACTATCGGTTGGGCTGGGTTGCGTCCCTTCGGTGATGTTGAGGAAAAAAAATAAAGAGATAAAGATAGTGAATGAATGCATGAATGCAGATGTTCAGCCAGAAGTGCGAAACCACATCCCAGATGAAGTCAATCAACAGAAGTCAATCACAAGAAACCCACAGCTAGACGCATTTGGGCAAAACTTTTGAACCGTAAGATAAATAGGAGGGAAATGCTACCATATCCATTTTCTCCTTTAAAAAAAAAAAAGGTAGGGGGCATGCCTGGGTGGTTCAGTCAGTTATGCATCCGACTCTTGATTTCAGCTCAGATTATGATCTCACGGTTCACGAGTTTGAGTCCAAGTAGGGCAGAGCCTGCTTAGGATTCTCTCTCTCCCTCCCTCTCTTACGTGCTCTCTCTTTCAAAAATAAATAAATAAACTTAAAAAAAAAAAAAAGAAGAAAAACTACCCAAAACAAATTAAAAACTTAGACTTGTCACAAGCTTTTCTTTCTCTGCCACACAAAATTCCCAATGACAATGAAACAATGCTTACAGATGGCTAAAGAATGAGGTCAGAATCTAATCCCATTTAACGATGTTTTCACTCAAGGAAGAATAATATGAAGACCTTGGTTTGCAAGTGCTCAGAAAGAATGCCACCTATGTAACCTTTTCAGAAAATTACTTCAGTTGGACTCTAACAAACTTATGAGTTGGTAAGTCGTGGAATGGCACCCTTGGTGGTGAGTACTAAAATCAAGTAAAATTGAGACAGGAAGAGTACATTAATTTTGAACATCTTCACCCTCTAAATGACAAAGCTTATTTCAGTAATAATCGTTAAGTGCAACTATAATAATGGCTAAAAAAGAAATGCAGAAAGTGAAAATAGTTTATTGAATTTTTTATGTATAATTGTACAGTAAAAAATTATTAGTTACTAAAAAAGAGAATATGGAAAATATGGATTACTACTTTTTAATTACAATGTTATGGATTTTTTTTGGTAAAAAAAGGAAACAAACTTGAACCCTTATACCTGTGTATTTATTGGTTACATAATGAATAACAGCATTATTAATTTAATACTAATTTATTAATAATATAATATATAATAATATATAAGTGTACATTATATAATTAATAATTAATTATTATTAATTTAATAATAATTATGAGGGGCGCCTGGGTGGCTCAGTTAAGCATCCGACTTCGGCTCAGGTCATGATCTCATGGTTCATGGGTTCAAGCCTCGCGTCGGGCTCTGTGCAGACGCGCTCAATGTCTGGAGCCTGCTTCCGATTCTGTGTCTTCCTCTCTCTCTCTCTGCCCTCCCCTGCTCGCGCTAGGTCTCTGTCTCTCTCGAAAATAAAATAAAACATTTTAATAAAAAAATAATAGTTATGAAAGACTAACAAATTGAAAACAAAGAGAAATTTCTATTTTAAAGATAATGTTCAAATTCAATAAAATATTGAACACATAAGCTAAATTCTGTGCTTTCCAATAAAAATGTTCACCTTGCAGTTTCTACTGTATCACCGTTTTATTTTATTTATTTTAATGTTTATTTACTTGAGAGAGAGAGAGAGAGTGTGTGTGTGTGTGTGTGTGTGTGTGTGTGTGTGTGTGTGAGAGAGAGAGTGGGGAAGGGGCAGGGAAAGAGGGAGACACAGAATCTCAAGCACCAGGTCCAGGCTCTGAGCTGTCAACACAGAGTCCAAAGTGGGGCTTGAACTCGTGAACCATGAGATCATGACCTGAGCTGAAGTCAACGTTTAACTGGCTGAGCCACCCAGGCACCCCAGTATCACTGTTTTAAATTTCAGATACCCAAAATTCAAATACTCACAAGCAATTACAGAACTGAAGTTAACTCGTGTTCTGATTCCTTGTCTTTGCAGTCACTATTGTTGTTCCTTGTTTCAAATCTACTACTTAAACTCAGGCATTTGTAGTACCACAGGGGTTGGAAACACAGACTGCACTCCGAAAGTGAACTGGAACAATCCTGAACCATTTATAAAGCTACCTTTGAAATGAGCCTGCATGTCCCCCTGTTCTGGAAGCTCAATGAATGACTGAGAATTCTTGTGATTACTGCCCGTGTAGAACACAACATGCACTAACAGATAAGTAATGATAAAATGTGCCAAGTTTAAGTTTACATGCACATTATTAAAACTCAGTAACCTCAGCAGTTGTTTATGATGTAGGCCAAAGATTGTTCAGGAAGAAATATTTTGTGGCTGACTTTGTTGACAGTTGCTGGCATGTGGCGATAATAAAGGGCAGATGACTTTAGTTGGTTTCATTGTCATTCAGTTCTCACTGCTCTGCCCTCCGTCTACCTCTAGTTTGAATAATTCTGGTAAGTCTGGCTGTGCAACTGAATGCCAGACCATAGGTCTCTCTTTTTCTAATTACCCTCCAAAGAGAGGACTGTGGTTTAATTAGATAGAATTATGCTCTCATGCATGTATCAGGAAGCCGACAGAAAGGCTTAAGCAAGTGAGGGAAATAATTTTTTCGTGTAGCAGACAGCCCAGGGCTGGTAGAGCAGCTCTGTGAGGCCATCAGGGGTGCACGCTCCCTTGGTTTTTGCATCAACATCCTTCCCTTTTGTCTTTTGCCCTTAAGCTCACAAAATAGCTACTGAACCTCAAGATCCTGTGCCAACATTATATGCAAGATGAAGCACAAAAAGCAAAGGCAAAATGCTCCCCAAGCCAAGTGTGCCCCCTTTTTAGGAGGAAAACACTAGCTTTCCTAGAAGTCTCATCCACCAGATTTCTGTTTACATCTCCTTGGTCAGGAGTTGTCATCTGGCCACTCTTAGCTGCAAGAGAGAGTGGGAAATAAAGTCTTTTTATTTGACCTGGGCACCTTACCATCCTAAATAAAATTGGGGTTCTTTTGGGATGGAGGAATGGATATTGTTTAGGTAAAGTACTTGGAGATTAAATGCTGGCTATTAGGGGCACCTGGGTGGCTCAGGTCACGACTGGTCAGTTGAGCATCCGACTTCAGCTCAGGTCATGATCTCACGGTCCGTGAGTTCAAGCTCCATGTCAGGCTCTGTGCTGACAGTTCAGAGCCTGGAGCCTGCTTCAGATTCTGTGTCTCCCTCTCTCTCTGCCCCTCCCCCACTCATTCTCTCTCTCTCTCTCTCTCTCTCTCTCTCTCTCTCTCTCTCTCTCAAAAATAAATAAATATTAAACAAATTTTAAATGCTGGCTATTAAATTCTTCTGTTGCTGTAAAGGTACTGAAGTAAAGTTGGGGTGTACTTGAATTCCCCATAAGGAGAAACTTGTGGTTGAGGATCACTACAATTTTAATCATTCTAGTGTTACACATGAGAAAGATCCATGCTATGGTATGAATGTCTGTGTCCTACCAAAATTCATTTTGAAATCCTCACCCTCAAGATGATGATATTAGGAGGTGATTGGGAGATCCCAATCACCATTGGAAGATGATTACATCAGGAGGGAAGAGATTAGTGCCCTTATAAAAAAGACCCCAAGGAACGACCTTGCCCCTTATACCATGTGAGGACCCAGGGAGTTGGGTGTCTTCTGTGAGGGAGCCATCCCTAACTGGACACCAAATCTGCTGGTGCTATGATCTTGGACTTCCCAACCTCCATAACAGTGATAAATACATTTCTGTTGTTTTTTAGCTACTCAGTCTATGGTATTTTGTTGTATCGGCCTGAAGGAAGATCAATTAAAAAAGATGCTTAACTCTGATGTAGTAGAGACATAATTGTTCTGGGCCAAAAGCATTTCAGTTTCTACTCTTTTTGTATTTTAGTATTTTTGTACTTTGTACCTTAATATTTTTTCCACTTATGTTACTTTCTGTGTGTGACCAAGAAAGGATAAAATAGTGTATTATCACATTCAATCACCCAATATCATAAGGTCCGGAGACTTAAAGCCAGGATCAGGCTACTGCAAAGGCAGATATTGATGCTTCTTTTTCTGTACACTCATCTTTCAAGTTCTTGAATTTCCTTGGAGTTAAGCAGCCATGGACCACTAAGCAATACTGACCACTTACCATCCATGTATGAGTCACTGGGCCCATTCACAAGGCAACTCCTGGAAGGAAGAGAATGATAGAGCAATGGTCACTCTGTGGGTCATGTTTTTAATGCCCAAGCTACCCAATAGTGAAACAGTTCCCTGTTCATCTAGTCTCGCTCCTTCACTTTCCATATTAGGCCCATGTTTTCTTATTTTGTCCTCAGTGAGGTCAAGAACATTTTCTGGTGAAAATTGACATGACCGGATATCTATTTTCTTAATGCTTCCCACCTCAGAAAATAGTCTGAAGGATGAACTCAGGATAAAGGATCGTAGACATGGGCCACAGCAATAATGACTGAAAGAAGTTTCTGATCATAAAGACTTTCAAACTTCTAGGGAGGGGACGGACAGGCTGAGGCTGAAAGCCTCTAGCACCAAGCTGAAGAAACTGCCACTTGATGGAGCCATTGTGTGTAGTTGACACACAACGTTATATTATTTTCAGCTGTACAACACGATGATTCCACAACTCCTTATGCTATGCTATACTCACCACAAGGGTAGCTACCATCTGTCACCATACACTTTTACTGTGACATCATCGACTCTATGTCTATGTCATGCCTTTTGTTCCCACGACTTATTCATTCTGTAACTGGAAGGCTGTACTTCCCATTCCCCTTCACCCATATGGCCCATCCCCTATCTTCCTCCTCTCTGGCAACCATCAGTCTGTACTCAGTATTTATAAGTCTGATTCTGCTTTTGTTCGTTGGTTGGTTGGTTTTGTTTTTTCACACATATGTGTGAAACTGTGTGATATTTTTCTTTCTGAGTCTCACTTATTTCATTTAGCAGAATACCCTCTAGGTCCATCCCTGTTGTCCCAAATGGCAAGATCTCACCCTCTTTTATGGCTGAGTAATACTCCATTGTATGTATATATATATATATATATATATATATATATACCACATCTTCCTTACGCATTCATCAGCTGATAGACACTTGGGCTCTCTCCATGGTTTGGCTATTGTTAATGCTGCTATAAACATCGGGTTGAATGTACCCCTTTTGAATCTGTATTTTTGTACCCTCTGGGTAAATAGCAGTGCAATTGCTGGACCACATCTTCTTTATCCCTTCATCGATTGACACGACACTTACACTGTTTCCGTATCTTGGGTATTGTAAATAATACTGCAGTAAACATAGGGGGGCAAGTGCCTTTTCAAATTAGTGTTTTTTGTTGTCTTTGGGTAAAAACTCAGTAGTCGAATTATTGGGTTACGTGGCATTTTTATTTTTAATTTTTTGAGGAAGCTTCATACTGTTTCCCACAGTGGCTGTACCATTTTGCATTCCCACCAAGAGCACACAAGGCTTCCTTTTTCTCTGCATCCTCACCAACACTAGTTTCTTGTCTTTTGGATTTTTAGCTGAGAATGGTCTTTCTTAAAAACTTCTGAAAAAGTCTGGACTCGGTTCTTCCATTTTGCCTCTGTATGTGATTTAATGTTAGTTTCTGGTAATGTAATTTAATATACATATAAAGATATATGGAAAGAGATAGCTATCGGTATAGATATAGACACAGACACAGATATAGGGGACGAAGGTTACTACCAAGCACAGAGCTGTCGGGTCACTTTGAACACACGGACCTCCATTCCAGCTGATACTCTCAAAGTCTGAGCACACCACATACACAGCCATCTGCACATCGATAGTCTAAAACATCCCTATTATAGGATTTCTCCCAAGCATAAGAACCAACAGCAATAGATTATGGTACTTTATTAAGTGACGCCTCATTATGCAGTGAAATACTACAGGACCATTAAAAAGAATGAGGTGGATGGCTAGGGCTACCAGAAAGACAGATACAGATATGAAGAGTATATTGTGACAGGAACAATGGAAGCTGGAAAGCTGTAAATGGAGAATTCCATCTGGTGTTTTCTGTGCATAGGAAAAATTCTAAGGGAATGTTCAGCATAGGGAAATTTTTCTCTAATATTTTATGGTTTTGTTAAAAAATTACTTTTGCAATCAGCAAAAGCTATACACATCTATATACACATGTGTGTATAATAGATATAGATACATTTACATATATACACACTTATACATGTATTCACATTTTATGTGCAACAGGTGTTCTAAAACTCAATTCCTTGCAAGGTATGGCTTTGCCTTCAAACCAGACCTTTAGCTTCAGTCTCCCTCATGCCATGTTTATTCTCCCCTCCATACCTCTACTCCTGTTATTCCCTGGAATGCCCCCCCCCCCCGCCTGAATCTTTCATTTTTCAAATCCTGTCTACCTGACCTTCAAGGACTGAGACTCTTCCCCAGGTTCTCAGTCACCTCAGACTCCTTATATCCTCAACTGTCATAATGCCTTTCAAACTTTGGTGTGTGTAAGAATCCCCCCGAAGGCATTATTAATGTTTCTGTCGCTCCCCTCCCCCACCACCAGAGATTCTGATTCACTAGGGCCAAGGTCGGGCCCCAAAGTCTGCTGTTCTTCTCATAATACTCCCAGGTGATGTGGACGCTGTGGGCTATGATCACCCTTCACAGGCACGGGTCTAGACCCCAACAATTTAGATTTAGTATATTCTGTTACTTATTTATTTCGTGGATCACTTGTTTCTCATTACATGGCCAGCAATTTGTGGGTAGGAACATTGTTCTACACTTGTCTCTAGCCTCTGCAGTTCGAGAGCTAAGAGATGATCATAGGGTACAAGTTACCTGAGGCTTGGAAGTTTGCAGGCTTCTCCGTAACGCGGGCAGTGGTGAAGATTATGTGAGTCTGCAGCAGTCTCTTCCACTTGTACCAGCCCCAGAAAACTTTCTGGCCCTGATTCTGAACTTGAATACATCATGAATCCATGCATGCGATCATGTGACTTTACATAGGTTAAGGGACAATGGACAAACCTACCTCAGGAGGACAGTTCCTCTGTGGGGCCTCAGAGCCTCTGAAAACACAATTTTTATAATAAGATATCCTTTCTTTATTTTTCTAGACTGTCCCCTGTATGAGTGGAATCCTGAGGCTGGCTGGTGCCACTCAAATATAATAGAGCAGTCTGAATGTGGGTGGCCATAACTAAGTGTGAAACGCAAGTGTGCAATTGACTTCTAGCTTTATTTTTTTTTAAGTAGTGATGGGATACATACAGTCGGTCAACTTACTGGAAGAATGCCTGGCCCCACCCATGCAAGTCAGTGTGTATGTGCTCACCTGGTCCATAAAGGCCAACCTGACGGCCATCTCTCCAGAGTATCCCCAAGCAACAGAACACACACCCAATCCTTCCTGTTACTTAGTGCCCGCAGACACCCCCCCTTCTTACTACATTCAGTAGAGAAAGTCCCCAGCGTTCTTGGGAACCAGACAATTGGAACCATCTCACCCCCTCCCCCAACCGTCTCTGGGCCAGTGTTCCTGGAGTGCTGAGAAACTCTAATCTGGGACTCTCCTCTTTAGCTGTACCCCTCCCACCCCCCCCCTTCTCCTTCCCACCAGGTCTTGAGAAGACAGGAGACATCACTGAAGCTGGTGTGTGTTGATTTGTGCCTTATGAATCTGTGTCACTGCATAAAGGTCTACCCCTTCAGGGAATAAGAATGTGCTTCTAGTTCTACCTGTAAAACTAGAAAAGTAGTCTTTAATCTCATAAGAAAGGAGACCTGGCCCTCTACACTCATATGGGAATATGGGGGAAAATATGGGATAGAGGTAGTTCCCAAATACAGTAGTCATGGGAACCTCTCAGGTAACAAACTTTGAAAACGGTCATGGAGGAGTGAAGTACGGTATTTTGAATCACTATCTACTGTGACAAATATTTATTAAGCACTTGGGTCATAGACATTATACTGGGTACCGAGGATATAATGATATACCCAAACAGGCATAGTTGTGTATGGAGCTTATGATTGTTCTCATGACACAGTCTTATGAGAAGGTAATTATTGTTTTTTTAAGGTTTATTTATTTATTTTGAGAGAGGGAGAATGTGAGCAGGGGAGGGGCAGAGAGAGAGGGAGAAAGAATCCCAAGTAGGCTCTGTACCCAGTGCAATCCCCCTGGGGGTCTCAGTCCCATGAACTGCAAGATCATGACCTGAGCCGAAATCAAGAGTCAGACGCTCAACTGAATGAGCCACCAGGTCCCCTGAGAAGATAGTTATTCATATAAAACCATTGAAACAAATGTAAACATTTAATTAAAGTAAGTGCTGTGAAGGAGCAGTAATGGTGCTTTAAATGCATGAACTAGAAACTGCCAACCTAGCAAGGGCAGTAAGAGAAGGCTTTTCTGAAGATCTGAGTACTGAGCTGAGAGCTGAAGGGTGGGTGGGAGCTACCAGAGCAAAGAATGTTCCAGGCAGAAAGGTGCGAAAAGGCCCTGTGGCAGAAATGATACGACATGTTCTTTCATTGAAAAAGGCTCCAGTGGCTGATACAGGCAAGATGTCACTAGAGAGGAAGAAAGGGCCAGACCATGTGTGGGGTTCATATACAACATTAAGAATTCCTGTGGGTAATAGGAAGCCACTAAAATGTTTAGTCAGATTTGTGTTTTGAAAGACTTCCCCAGGCCGTTGTAAGAATGGGTTGAGAGGGCCAATGCTGGGACACCAGCTAGGGTACTATTGCGATCACCCAGGGGAGAGAAGATGAAAACTTGGTCTAGGGTTGGGGTAGGGGAAATGAGACAAGACCAGCTCAGGCCATTCACCAGCTAAAACTAATAATACACAAAGTTTCCCCCACCCCCACCCCCATATGATGCAAACCTCCAGGAAAACTGAGTGTTTGGGGCCTTGGTTATAAAACTGGCTGATTATAAGACAGCAGTGTGAATTCAGAAGTCCATCCTAAGTTTGACATGTGAGTGTGCAACTGACTCTAGCTTCAAATTTTTTAAGTAATGGGGCAGGTGATTTTTCTAGAGAAATAGACTTCTGGAAAATGAGTCAAAGCAGCAAGTTAAGGGGAAATTTCACCAAGGGTGTCATTCTGCCTTATCACCACGGAGTGCTGCTGTTTCCAATGACAAGTTCCCCCCCAAAACCCCAAAGAGCCAAGGACCAGTAAGAGGAAGGTGGGGGGGGGGTGTTACCTTGGAATAAAAGGGAGAAAAAGACAAAGAGATTTCCTAATTTTGGAAATCTGAGTCCTAAGCAGCAGGGGTCCAAACCAAGAATTTGTGAAGGTCATTTTGCCGTATGGTAACTTCTGGCTTTACTGCCAGCATCTCTAAGGACAGTCCCCAGTATTAAAAGGGCCAAGATGGGTTTTTGTTTTTTTTTTTAGAACCATTAGCATGCCCCCTCCCCCACAGACCCATTAGTGGGCCTTATTAAACCAGTTCAGACAAAGAGTAAAGATGCCCTAGTTAATGGAGAGTCTCCGATAATTACTCTGCTCAGCCGCTTCTTTTAGGGTTTGAATGGCCTTTAAATAATGTTTCTCTTGCTGTGTTCTCAGACAATGACCTAGTAGTCTGCTTTAAGCGGTGCCAATCCCATTAGCTGAAGAATAGCAAACTGTGTCTGTGTGCCAATGAGTGTGTGCGTGTGTGTGTGTGTGTGTGTGTGTGTGTGTGTGCGTGTTGAGGAGCACAGCATATGGTGGAGGTCAGATTTAAATGTTGCTCCCTTCTTCTTTTCCTTCATTCCTTTGTAAACTCATCCCTCCTAGGAATCAAATGCACCACTGTGTCTCTCGGGTCATCGGTTGGGTGAACATCTATTCCTGAAAGTAGCAAGCAACTTTCAAATGCTTACAGAAGATGCCTATCATTCTTATTTACTAAGCATTTCTTGGTGGGATGTGATCTTAAAGTTATTCCTTGCCTTCTAAGAACTTCAAGTCCCAATGCACAATAATGCAAAGAACATAAAGTCACCTCAATATGTGTTTACTGCTCAGAGTTGAAAAATGTGAAGCGTTTCATAAACGGGGAAGGAAAAACGTAGGAGACAAAACACAGAAGAGGGAATGCTGAGATCCTTGGAATACTTCCCTCTGTGGCCTCTCTGCTCATGCTGGCAGCCCTTATTTTTCTGGTAATTAGACTGCAGAGTTACCTTTCAAGACAGGTTATATCCTGACAGAGAATGTGGAAAAAGGGCAACCTCACTTTACTTGGGAAGGATCAAATTCTTCTATCAGAAAGTAAGTTCAATTGTGAACAGCATTGTTATAAAAATGTGTAAAACAACGTTCAGAAACACTGTAGTGAATCCAATCTGGCTGGAACCAGCCCTTGCCCACCTTTGTCTGGAAGAGTTGTCCAGGCATTCCAGAATGGTCTCTTTTGATAGTTCTTGAACACACAGAGTGTGAAAACAGGCCAGCATCAGGACGTGGGGCGACATCACACCATTATATGGAAGTGAGTTACATGCAGCTCAGTGAGCATCACACAGCACCCACAATACGCACCACACACACACACATACACACACACACACACACACACACATGCACACACACATTTGACAACTCCTGGAAAGGATGATCACACTGTAGCCAACAGGAAAAAAAGAGCCACTCTCTGGTTCTTATTCTACAAAAACACCATAGGCAAGGAAATACTCTACTTGGGAAAACTAGGAGGTTCCATTCAGTTTTCACTTTTTTTACCTTTTGTTTTAATGACCACGAGCACTTTATGTGTGAGGGCTCCTTGTGCATAATTTAAATTTCTGATGTTATTTATTTTTGAAAGCATGAACTTACTGAGAACTGAGAGATGTTAGTTTCTTGTACCTACACCGCTAACAACCTATCCGTTGGATAACAACTTTCATTTGTATAATAATTAGTTAAAGTGTGTGACATAGGAATCATCCTTCAGGACATGACAAGTTCAGTATTTTGGGCATTGGACTCTTGTATCAGTGATTCCCATTCTGAGGAAAAGGACTGAATGGTATGACAGTTCATTTGGGTGTATTAGGATGTATTGGGTGTATTTTGATCATGTACAAAAGGAAAAAGGGATCCAGCTCTTAGGGACAGGCTTGGACCTTGGGTTACATTAAAAAAAGAACAAAACAGGGGTGCCTGTGTGGCTCAGTCAATTGAGCGTCCGACTTCAGCTCAGGTCATGATCTCGCGGCTTGTGAGTTCGAGCCCTGTGTCAGGCTCCGTGCTAACAGCTCTGAGCCTGGAGCCTGCTTCGGATTCTGTGTTTCCCTCTCTCTCTGCCCCTCCCCCACTCACACTCTGTCTCTCTCTCTCCTTCAAAAATTAATAAACATTAAAATTTTTTTAAAAAAAGAACAAAACAAAAAAAATTAAAATTAAAAAAATAAAAAAAGAATAAAAAACCCCAATAAAACCTTCTTAAAAATCACTCTTGAAAACCAAATTGAATTATGGAATCTCAATAATCTTGAAAATTACAAATGTTAAATTGTTCATTAAACCACACTCTGGGCCATTACGGTGCTTTGTGCTGTGCGAAATAATAAGTATAATAAGTATAATCCATGATGTTAGACTTTGTGACTAGGATTACAATTCGAAGGTCCTGACCCCCAATCCAGAGCTTTTTCTAGTATAGCAAAGCCTCTCTTGTGATACAATTACCTTACCACAATCCCGCATGTATCAAAGATAGAATACTGCATTAAAAGGGCTGATCCCCAGTAGAACCAAGAGCTGCCCTTAGATGTGGGCCATTGGGCCACTGTCCTGGGCTCTGTGCTTTAGGTCTTCCCCTGGCTGCATCTCTCTCTGGCCAAGGAGGTGGCTACCTGGAGCCCCCTCCTTCTAGATCAGGTACCTAGGAACTCCACATTCCCTGCCCCCAAAGTCAGAAGCCTGCCTCCAGGGCTGCACAGGTTTTTATGCCAGGGCTTGTCTTCCTGGGGGCTGGCCCAGCTGCCAGTGTGTCCTCTTAGGCCTGAGGAGTGGCTATGACTAGGGAAGCAGTTGATGCTGGGACATGTTAAGATGATGGGACAGTAGATGTTAAGACATGGTGGCAGAGATGTCTACATGCACATGTGGGGCATTGTAGAGCGAGACGGGGTCTGGGCTGGGAAGCTAAGGGCAACCGTCTGTTTTGCTCTTGTCCCTGTAAATATCAGGTATGCCTGCGAGTTCTGGTGAATGAATGAATGTCTGTCTCTTGGTGTACGTATGGAATCATAAGGTTTTAATGTGTTCAAAGTCAACAAATGATGCCATATACACACACATTCATATAAATATACAAATTCAAATTCAATATATGTACAGTCCACAAGTTATGATGGTTCAACTTGTGATTTATATATATACATTTTTATATATTTATATTTTGCATTTATGTGCATTTGCATTATATACACACATTTTTACACTACTCTGAAATATAGTATATATATTTGCTCCATACAATTAACAGCTCACATATTGGGGGCCTAATATTGCCACGCACTATTATAAACTCTCACTGTGAATTTGCTTATTCCGAAAACACCTTGAAGTAGATACTATTATTACTATCATCATCATCATCATCATCATCATCATCCCCATTTTACCCAGGGGGAAACTGAGGCACGGAGAAGTAAGGTCATTGGTGCAGGCCTGATAACCGGTGGGTGCCAGAGTCAGGCTTCTGACCGCAATGCATTGCAGCTGTATTCAACTTCCCCTGCTTGTCTGCCTCAGCACTACTTCTCCAAGGCAGGCTCAAACCCTCGCTCTTTTGTAGAGGCCTATCTGAGCATCTCCGTCCTCCCTCCAGTTTTCTGCACTTCTGGAGTTTCTTGCGTCTTCATCACTCCTCAGATATTTACTGCTGGGGACTGCCGAAAACCTTCCCGTATGTTTTATCTATTAGCTCTACCCTCGGAAAGTGAAAGATGACTAGACTCTCGCCTGACAATGTCCGGGTAGGTGTCTTGTTTTCCAGGATAAGCATGCTGGCCTCTGAGATGAGCTGCCAGATCCCTCACTGGAAAGGAATTGTCGCCCCAGCTTCTAGAAAGGAGTGCTGTCAGCAGACTGCCTTCAGCGGTCAGCCAGCCCCTTCAGGGATTGTGTCAACTGCAGAGAACCACTTTGTCCAAGGCCACGCTCCCTCCCAGAGTGCACCACCTCCATGGAATGATGGATGTGGGAGTGTAAAGCCCTGGCCCTCTTGGTCAGTGGCGTACCAGAACCAGCTTCCACGGACGTGGAGGCCTGATTGTGCACATCTTGAGCTCCATGTTCAATGACATGACACCCAGATCTTGAAATTAGGCACGGTGTGGTATCTACTCCATGGAAACTGGCAAACACGAACAGATCAGGGCTTTCGTTTTTCAGAGAGTCAGGTTGCCAGCACACCACTGTTCTTGGCCCAATTCAGGACTACTCTGGACCCTCTGAAGGGCCACTCTGTCTCTGAGGTCTTTGTGGGGTTGGCGGAGGCTGTCATTGGGCCTCACAGTTGTATCTCTCCCTCTGCCCCATTCAGCTCCCATCCCCTCAACCACCCTATGCAGGTGTATTGATCCCAAGGGCACTTTCTGCATGCCGAATTCTCAAAGTCTGCCTTCTGGGGAACTCAGCCCGCAACAACTCTAAATACTGTTAAAGTTTATCTAAACTTTGCAGATTGCTTAGGCACTTTGTCAGGAATGCTAGGTTTTCCCACAAGGAAGTTGAGAATATATCATGCAAAAAGGTTCTATTCCACATCAAGATTGAGACAATTTTTCTTTTCTTTTTTTAAAAAAATTTTTAAAAATGTTTATTTATTATTGAAAGACAGAGAGAGTCAGAGCGTGAGCAGGGGAGGGGCAGAGGGAGAGGGAGACACAGAATCCGAAGCAGGCTCCAGGCTTTGAGCTGTCAGCACAGAGACCGACACGGGGCTCACACTCACAAACCGCGAGATCATGACCTGAGCCGAAGTTGGACGCTTAACTGACTGAGCCACCCAGGCGCCCCGAGACAATTTTTCTTATACAAGGTTTTAACCTTTCTTAAAAAATTTAAGTATATTTTATTTATTCCAATATATCCAAAATTTTGTGATTTCAATATGCAATCATTACAAAATTTTTTACTGAGACATTTTACATTCTTTTTACATACGAAGTTTTAGAAACCTAGTGTGCATTTTATACTAACAGCACTCTCAATTCTGAAAAGCAATTGCTTTTCAATTGCTTAACAGCTATCTAAAGCTGCTATATACATTATACAATGTAACTGTTAAGAGTATCCATTGCTCAAACATACCACAATTTCTATATACACTTGATTGTTTTTTCCATCTTTATTGAATATATAGATGAATATATTGAATATATATAATTAATATATAAAACCTGCACATAATTAAAGTATACAAATTAGTGAATTGGGACATATGCAATGAACATGCTTATTATTTGGATTGTGGTGTTGGTAACATGAGTGTACATTTGATTATCGATATACATTTAGGTTGTTTCCAGTTTGAGACTATTTAATTTTGTTTTAATGTTTATTTATTTTTGAGAGAGAGACAGAGACAGACAGAGCGTGAACGGGAGAGGGGCAGAGAGAGAGAGGGAGACAGAGAATCGGAAGCAGGCTCCAGGCTCTGAGCTGTCAGCACAGAGCTCGACATGCAGCTCAAACTCAGGAGCTGTGAGATCATGACTTGAGCTGAAGTCAGACACTTAACGGACTGAGCCACCCAGGCGCCCCCTCCACTTTGAGACTGAGAAATGGTTCTATCAACATTCATGTCTGTCTCCTGGTGTACGTATGGAATCATAAGGTTTTTATTTGTTCAAATTCAATAGATGCTGCCAAATATATTTCAGTTAATACTGCCAGTTCTTTTTCTAATTTTGTCAGTTCTGAGGGATTGCTGGTGGTATCTAAACTGGAGTTCAATTTTTTAATTCCCCAATGAGAAATGATGTTGCTCAAGAGGTAAGCACTTAGTAGAGGCCCTGGTTAGTACTCACCGTCCTAGAGGACAATACATTCCTGCAGTTCGTGCTTGTTGAATGACTAAAACAAACCACATTCAAATTGCCCAATGAAAGAATTTTTTTGTAAGATTCTATCCCTTATCTTTGAGCTTTCTTGTTAAAAAAGGAATTGTAGGTGGTGACCGGGTGGGGAATCATTGAATATTTTGCTTTGCTGAAGGTTTTTCACTACCCACCCCCCCATTACCTATTTGCAGAAGTGATAGTCAAAAGACTTAAAAACCTGTATAGCCAGACCATCAACTGATCAAAAAGGATTCTGGCCCTAAAGCAAGAGCAGGGTGTTGTGGATACCCACCATCCCAGCAGAATAGGGTCAGGTATTAATCCTTTGGGTGTTGGATCATAGGATGGGTGGACACGGGGTTCCTCAGAGACTTGGGACACTTAGGAAGTTTAGGACCGAAGCTAGTTACCAACGTGTATAGAACTGTTTCAATATTTTAACACTGGGTATGGTCTTGTGGGTGCCTGCTAGTTGAATATTAAGCTCCTTTGTACTTTCCAACAGGGATTCCTTTTACAACTTTGACATTTTATGTCTCAAATGCTTTTAATTTACCCAAGAAGACAAATTATATTGCTCTCAATGAATATCCTAATCATCTCTACTTGGGCACATCTGGGAAGATGGGAGTGAGGTAGATACTTGGCTTGCAAACTTTAAGCTATAAATAGCACCCCAAATTTTCTGATTAAGTTTAACACTTTTTTTTTTTTTGACGAGGCTTTTATTTCTTCGGAAGGTAGCATTGCTTTATTGAATCCTGGTCTGACCATTACTTTCATAAACGGAGGCTAAAAGGGAAAAAAATCATGAAAGGACATACTAATAAAATCTCCTTGCATGTCATTTGGCATTTCGTTTTGTTTCAATGCACATTTACTGAGATATTTACTAGATACATGCAAAGATGAGTAAGATGAAATCCCTGACCTTTGGGGCATGGAGAAGGAGATATAATAGGGGAGCCTCAGCAGGATAATGGGAAAGAAAGAGTATACAGAGTGGTAAAAAAAAAAAATGTGAGTGGGAGCTTAGAGCGGGAGGAAAAGAGTATGCAGGAGACAAGTCTGAAATGGTGGAATATTAGTCAAGATGCTTTCAGTTGTAAGTGACAGAAACTAACTCAAACTATATTTGGCAGACAGTGATATAATTGGTAGCATGGCTGTGAGATCTAGGAGGTGTAAATAGATAGGCGACCCTATGGATTTAGGGTAATGATGCTGTGTCCTTGTAAGTTTGCTGTTTGTAACAAATGTACCACTTTGGTGCTGCATGTTGATGGTGGGGGAGATTGTGCATGTAGGGGAGCAGGGGGTGTATGGAAACTTTGTATTTTCCACTCAATTTTGCTGTGAACCTGAAACTGCTCTGCAAAATAAAGTCTGTTAAAAAAAAGAAAAGAAAAGAGAAAGAAAGAAAGAAAGAAAGAAAGAAAGAAAGAAAGAAAAAGAAAGAAAAGATGGTGGGGTTGCTGTTCTCAGACAGCCATTTGAATGGAGACATGAACTTAAATGTTTTAAATTTAAAGAGTAAAATATCCCCTGCTGACCTAATGGAGGCCTGAGTACCTGCCCAGCTGAGATTGTTCTCAGTCCTTGACTTTTCATCCCTTTTCTGGGACCACCCCCTTGGTTCGGTGCTGAGGCTCTATATTAGTGATGGTGAATAAATTCAGTCATTTTGCAAATGTGACTCTTTAATGCATTTTATGTGGCAGACCCTGTGCTTGATGCACACTGGGAATACAGTGACAAAGCCTGGGCCTTTGCCCTCAAACTTCACAGAGTGGTGTAGTTTTTCTCAAAGGGTAGTCCACTGACCGCCTATGTTGGAAGTACTTTGAGGCAGTTGTTCGAATCACAAAATTCAGGACAGTATCATAGACCTTCAGAATACAAATGTGTGGATGTGTGACCCAGGAATTTGCATTTTTAGCAAGTATTCAAGAGCCTTGACACTCAAAATATGCCATCTCCTGGGAGTTCATTAGAGGTGCAGAAACCCCACCACAGATGTCCTGAATCAGAATCTGCATTTTAACAGGATCCTCATACATTAAAGTTTGTGTTTGAGAAACCCTTTTTTAGAAGATTGTTACATGCTGATGTTTGAAAATCACTGGTCTAGGAAGAGGATATACAAACATGAATTTGTAACAATGTGACGAGTTTATTTTAAAGGAACATGTGAGTTCCTCTGGGTGTGCATAAAAGGAAAAGGTTCACCTGTCAGAGGTTTCCCAGACATGTGTGATAGCACCCACTTTTAAAGGGCAAGGAGTTAGGCTAACAAGATGGGGCAGGGGTGAGGGGTCTCATCAGAGGAAACCACAGTACAGAAGTCCTGAAGTGAAAGAGAATACTGCATGTTTAGGGGACAAGAAAGGTACCTCAAATTGCAGTGTTGTTGTTATTGTTTTTTAACTTAAACTCTGGACATCAACCGAAGGAGGTATTAAAAAAAAATTATGGTTAAAGATTTTCTCATTAATCTTTAAGGGAAAGGGGGTGAGGGATCAGACTTTCAATTCCTTTCATGTTGCTTTCTCTAGCCTCCTTGGACATTTTTTTTTTTTTTTGCATTTATTTCTTCACTTATTCATTCAAACATATATATACATTGGGCACTGGTGCTTTGTGACTATTATGTGGTGGTGAGTGAAAACAAATGGTTCCTGCCCTCAGGGAGTTTATAGGTGAGGCTGGCGTGGGGGTGAGAAGCCAATAAAATAGTTAAATAAATAACTGTGTAATTATAAGTTGAGAAAATGGTAAGGAAGTGTGCTGTGATGGAGAACAATGTGGGGAAACTTCAAGGAAAGGCTTACCCAGCTAGACCAGCATATCCTCTTACAAAGTGGCCAAAATCAGTGTGGGTTTGGTGTGGTGGGTGTCTTACTAAGAAGCCTCCGGGTGCCAGTCAGTGTGTACATGAACACAATACACACACACACACACACACACACACACACACAGCACGCCACTGTTGTGCTGGGAATCCAAATGGGGGTTGAAGACCTCCCCTCAAAATCATCCCCTTTCAACCTGCTGTCTACAACATGAAAGGACAGCGAAAATTGATTTTTCTCCGCAGCTCCAAACATGAAATGAGAAGCAATCTCCAGCTTGTAATAGTCCCATTTTCAGAAAGAACTTATATGAGTAATTTTCTTAGGGAGCTGCAAAAAAAAAAAAAAAGGTCCAATCCTGTGTGTCTGTCCCAAGTGAAAATTTCCAATTGCAAATATTCATTCGGGCGTTGGGGGGAGCCGTGCGGAGACTCTGCGGCACACGCCATTGTTTTCAAAACGTGTGTGATAAAAATCTTGTCTAAGGAAGCAGAGATAAGGCCTGGCTGTGCGGTCAGGCCCCGCCCGGGCCGCTGGCTCCTTGGGCAAAAAAAGACGAGTCCTTGAGACCCTGGAACCTTGTGTGTCCGGGTCTCGCTTCCCGGGTGGCTGGGGGGAAGCATTTAAGAGTGGGACCGCTTGAAGCGCTTGTAAACAGACGGCCGGGCTGGGATGGTCGGCGGCCAGACGGGCTGTCACGGTGAGGCGGGCTTGCCCGAAGCCGCGCCCCGGCCAGGAGTAGCCTGCAGGCCCCGTAGGTGAAGGCAGAGAAACAGCCCGCGGCCAGGTGAGCATCTGCCTGCGTCTGTGCTGCCTGGCTGGCCAGTGGGGGAAGGGTGTGGGGATGACAACATTGTAACACATATCCGAGGGTATCCCTGGGGTTGCGATGATTTTGCTCTTTCTTCCGTACTCTGGCTTTTAGTTCCTGCTGGAGACTGCGCTGCAATGTAGTGGATAATGGGTGTGGGCAGATCACACAATGCATTGTCTGCTTATTTTTTATCAATCAGGTATATAAGCAGAAAGCAGTTGAAATAGCACGTCCTGTTTTGTGCGCTGTTTTTAGTCTCCCTGCTTCCTGGGTCCTAGAAACCAAACCTCAGCAGAGCTTTTAACTCACATCACGCCGGGGCTTCTAGAGAAACGATTGTTCCTTCTGTTGACAACGCTCATTTCTAATGTATAGTAAAGGATGCTGTGTGGCTGATGACAAGCATGATTTGGGCCTCTGTGAGAGGGTTACTATGCTAAAACACCAGGATGAGGACATTTCAGACCCACTCAACAAATAAAATTGTCTACTGAGGTATATGGTTGAATGGCAAATGGATATTGGTCTAGATTTATAGCTTGCAAAGCAGGGCAGATTTGAATTTACCAGGTCAAGCTGAGATTGAGCTATGCTGTTGTAAACTTATTTGGAAGTTTTTTTCCTTTCTTTTGTTTTTTCCTTCTTGGAAAAGAGAAACACCTTTTTTTCTTTAGTATTTTCAGTAGTCATGGTGAATTGCAATTTATATTAATTCATAAGGTATTTTATTATAAATAGACTGCATGTAAATTTTAATTGTTGTGTCTGTAATCAAATACAAGCCAGTTTTCATTTCATTAGCTTCAAGAAAATGCTTTCACCAAAAATTGGGCTGTATACAGATGTGTCTCCTGGTCACATAATCTAACTTTGAGTTAGTAGAGTATTAGATTAAATTGCATGTAGAGAAGTGTTTTGAAATCAAGCACATCAAAGAAATAATACTAATGCCTTATGAGTTTGTCTTTAAAATGAATATTTTCACAATGTGATGGTTCATAGCAAGAACTATAAAGCCAGACTACCTGGATTTCAGTTCCTGTGTAGCACCTTCCTGTTGTGTAACCGTGGGAAGTTACCTGCCGTATTTCCCAATCTGTAGAATGGGTTTAGTAATAGTTCTGTTCTCATAGGGTGGTTGTGAGGATCAAATGAATTAATATTTTTAAAGTGTTAAGAACAGCACATGTAATAATTGCTACATACATGTTTGTTAAGGAATACTTAAAGGGTTCCTGGCTGGCTCAGTCAGAAGAGCATGTGACTCTTGGGGTCATGAGTTCAAGCCCCACGTTGGGTGTAGAGATTACTAAAAAATAACAAACTATTTCATTGATTTAAAAAATACATAAAATAAACCTGTGTTGAAAGTAGGATGGTGATTGCAGAAGCTGGAGTAGGGGCTAAATGGAGAGTTTTGTTAAATGAGTATAGTTTCAGTTTTGCACGATGAAGAGTTCTACCGATTGGTTGCACAACAGTATGAATGTTACTGACGTACACTTGAAAGTAGTTAAGATGGCAAATCTTATGTGTATTTTCCCACAATTAAAAATTAAAAAAAATATCAGTGTTGGCAAAGGTGGGTGTTAAAATTTTTCTTTTTTTTTCTTCCTTGAGAGAGAGAGAGAGAGAGGGCACAGAGAGAGAGAGAGAGAGAGAGAGAGAGAGAGAAGTGGAGCTCACCCAGGGCTCATGTTTTACCCAAAGTGGGGCTCGTGTTCACCCGAAGTGAGGCATGAGCTCACGAACTATGAGATCATGACCTGAGCGGAAGTCAGATGCTTAACAACTGTGCCACACAGGTGCCCCGGTATTCAAAGTTCTTATTAGCACACAGCAGCACCATCCACAGTTGCCTTTGTCATTGTGAAAATGCAACTTCTTACAGTCATCAGTAAGATTCATTTATTTAGTAAATTCATGCAATTAAGGTTTATCATAAAGACATGAACATGTTATAAGAACACCTAAGACTCTATAGCAGGCAGAATTCTAAAAATGCCCCTGTACCAAGATTGGATGGCCTAATCCATGCAACCTATAAAGATGATGAAATATCACTCTTTTGAGTATATTATATTTTGTGACACAGTTGAATTCAAAATGGCGAAAATACCAGAGTGGTGCTTGTCTAATCACAGGAGTCCATAAAAGTGGAGAGCTTTCTCTGGCTGGTGAAATCCAAACGATTTGAAGCTTGAGGAGGAACAACATACTGTTGCTGTTTTGAAGGTGGAGGGGACACTTGAGAAGGAATGCAGGAGGCCTAGAATTGCTGAAGTTGGCCCAGCATGGAAACTGGAACCTCAGATGTAGGGGCACAGTCTAGCAGCTGGACCGTGCCAACAACCTGAATGAGCTTAGCACTGGGTTCTTTACCAGAGTCTACAGCTAAGAGCCCAGCCTGGCCAGCAACACCTTGAATATAGTCTCTTGAGAGAGGCCCTGAACAGAGAACCTAGTCAAGCTTACCCAGGCTTCTGACCTTCAGCATTGACCTTAAGAAATAGGTGGTGCTTTAAGCTACTAAGTTTGTGGAAATTTGTTATATAGCAATAGAAAGTTAAGACAGGGGCACCTGAGTGGCTGTCAGTTAAGTGTGCAACTCTTGATCTCAGCTCAGGTCTTGATCTCAGTGTTGTGAGTTCAAGTCCCACACTGGGCTTCGTTCAGGGTGTGGAACCTACTTTTAAAAAACAGAAAGATGAAAACTAATACAGACTTCAGCAGAAAATTGGGCAAAAGACAGGAACAGACTATCCATAGAAGAGGAAATTAATGGCTAATAGATGTACGAAAATACACATTACAGGCGCCTGGGTGGCCCAGGTCATTATCTCATGGCTCATGAGTTCAGGCCTGGCATCGGGCTCTGTTCTGACAGCTCAGAGCCTGGAGCCTGCTTCAGATTCTGTGTCTCCCTCTCTCTCTGCCCCTTCCCAACTCATGCTCTGTCTTTCTCTCAAAAATAAATAAACGTTAAAAAAAAAATACATTCTCTTTCCATTAATCAAAGAAATGAAAATTGGAATAACAGCAGGGTCCCATTTTTTCCAGCTCTTAAAATTTACATATTGTTAAAAATTTCAGTTCTTCACGTTAGTTAGTTAGGGTGCAGCGGAGCAGACACTCTCAAATGCTGTGAGGGGTTAGCAAATGGTATAACCTTTCTATAAAACTCATTGCTGAATGTATGCAAAGCCTCACTAATGCCCCCACCCCTTGACCTAATACTTCTACTTCTAACAATCTATCCAAAGGAACTTAGAAATACCTTTTAAAGTGTATTTATTTTTGAGAGAGAGAGAGAAAGAGAGAGAGAGTATGAGCAGGGCAGAGAGAGAGGGAGAGAGAGAATCCCAAGCAGGCTCTGCACTGTCAGCACAGAGTCCGAGCAGGGCTAGATCTCATGAACTACAAGATCATGACCTGAGCTGATATTAGGAGTTGGATGCTCAACCGACCCAGATGCCCCAGAAATATTTTTAAAGTTAATGTCCACAAATGTTTAATGTAGCTTTGTTTTCTCATAGATTGTTGGAATTTAGGCTTTGGGGTATAGACCCAGGATAATTATCCAAGTGGAAAACAAAGAACTATAATGGATATGTAACCATTTGCAAAAAGAAAGACATCTGCATATTATGACTAGGAAAACAAAGCTGGCCTGGGTTGGTAACATCTGATACATTAGGAAACACTCAAAGCTATTATTCATTGAATATTCATCAGATATTTGACATACTCTATTTCAGTTTAATCATGTTTGCAACCTTCCCATAATACTTGAAGGCAAGCTATAAATTTACATATTTAAGAAGCAGGCAGGCAGATAGGTGCTACTTTGTTTTTTTAATGGTTATTTTGAGAGAGAGAGAGAGAGAGAGAGAGAGAGCACGAACAAGGGAGGGCAGAGAGAGAGAGAGGAGAAGAGAGAATTCCAAGCAGGCTCTGTGCGCACAGCGCACAGGGCTCCATCCCATGAACCCGCGAGATCATGACCTGAGCCGAAATCATGAGTCGTACACTTCACTGACTGAGCCACCAAGGCGCCCTAGGGGCTACTTTAATTACTAGTTTCAGAAGACCTGATTTTAACAGGAACCTGGAAAAGATTAGGTCATTTGGGCAGATGTTTTAGGATTCTCCATCTCTAGACAATTTCCAGGAGCACTAGAGCAATGGTACTCTTTCGTTTTCCCCACTGCTTCCCTTTCCTAATGTCATTTTGCTCTATTCTTTCACATCCACAGAAACATCCAGACAGTGCCAGTTGCCCCATTGGCACTAGCCAAATGCTGATTTTCTTCATGAGGAAGTGTTAATCCCTTAAAAGAAACCGTGTGGAGGGATGGTTAGCAAGGGGTTGCTTTTTTCTTTTTTCTTTTTCTTTTAAAGTATATTTTGTATTTGATTCATAAGTAGCTGAACTGTATTCCAGCTTATATGCAAGCTAAATAATTCAGAGCCCTGAGTACTGAGTGACACTATGATAAAAATGACCACCAGTAGTAAATTCCATGCATTATGTTTGCTCTATTTCATTGGCTCCTGTGGCTGTTACCAGACAGACAATAAAAAGTCCACATAATTAACCCTCATACTGACAATAAGGTGAGAACTGTATGTGTTCTGAGGGTGTAATTAATCTTGATGGCAATGTGAGTTATGAGCAAAAACCAAAGTTAAACTATAGAGGCCATTGTATTAAGATGTCAGGCATGCTATTTTCATTAACATTTCGTTTATTTTTCATACACACTATCTGTTAATTTGAGTTATGTGTTTCAGATTGGATTCTCTGATTACATGCCATGTTTGTGACTACTGTAGAAGTTTATTTGTCCAGTTATCTTGATTAGTGTAACCAATTTATAATTCAGTACAAACAAGCTACTTTGTTCTGCATTATCAAGTTTACTTGTGGACATTTATCTAGTGGGGAAATTGCTAAATATCCACTTTACTTGTAGTTTTTTAGCCAGAGAATAGGGGACATGTATTGCAGGTTAGAAAACATCAGCACTGTAACCAGCAGTTTTTTTTTTTAATTTTTTTTTTCAACGTTTTATTTATTTTTGGGACAGAGAGAGACAGAGCATGAACGGGCGAGGGGCAGAGAGAGGGAGACACAGAATCGGAAACAGGCTCCAGGCTCCGAGCCATCAGCCCAGAGCCCGACGCGGGGCTCGAACTCACGGACCGCGAGATCGTGACCTGGTTGAAGTCGGACGCTCAACCGACTGCGCCACCCAGGCGCCCCGAGTAACCAGCAGTTTTTAATGCTCCAGGAAATTAACTAAATGATCTTTTCCCACGTGTTCTTGATCCATTTTTATCAGCACTTTGGCCTTTCCAGAACAACTTCTCTTCCACCTTTAGGGATTCATTGATTCATTGGCTGAACAAGTAAGAATTGAGCACTTGTTTTGTACTATGACACATAGCTCTTGTACTTGGGGCCAGGAAAACAACCTTGACTAAAACAGTCATAGTCTTTGCCTTCATGAAACTTACGGTCTAGTGGAGGAAACAGACAAGTAAACAGGCCATTTTGCACAGCATAAAAAGCATTATAATTGAGGAAATTAGGATGCTATGGGGACACATAAGAGGGATGTCCAAAATGGACATGGGAGGTCAGGGAACAAGTGATACTTCAGCAGAGACCCAAAGGCCCAAAGGAATTCACATTTGCCAAGTTGTGTCCCTGTGTGTTGTGGGGTAGAGAGAAGAGAGGGGAAATTCAAGAGATAAGCCTGGGAAAGTAAGTGGACATGAGCTCTTACAGGCAATGTTAAGGAGTGTATGGTTTTTCCAGAAGACAGCAGGGTTTTAATTTTATGTTTATTTATTTATTTATTTATTTATTTATTTATGTATTTATTTATTTTTATTTTTAAGAGAGATAGGGCGTGAGTGGGGGAGGAGCAGAGAGATATACGTAGAGAGAGAGACAAAATTCGAGGTAGGCTCCAGGCTCTGAGCTGTCAGCACAGAGTCCGACATGGGGCTTGAACTCACAAACCAAGAGATCGTGACCTGAGCTGAAGTCGGACGTTCAACCGACTGAGCCACCCGGGCGCCCCAGAGTTTTAATTTTAGAAAGGCCACTTAGGTGGTAGTGTGGCGACTGGATGAGAGGAGGGCAAGACTGAAGGGAAGACTGGTGGTGGTGTCTGAACTAAGGCAATAAGGAAAGAGAGGAATGGATATATTTGACAGATGGAGGTGTGGGTGAAGGAGCCAGAAGGGTCAAGGATGATGTTCATTTTCTGGGGCAGATGATGATGTCCTTTGCTATATGGGCAATGTCAGGAGGAGGGGCAGGTTGAGGGTAAGATGAAGAGCTGGGTTCGTGCATGTTAGGAGTTAGGGGACATCCAAAAGGCAGTTGCATTTGTGGGTCTAGATCTTAGGGGAGTAATCTGTTGCTCATCCACCACGTGGATTGTAGCTGAAGCCACAGAAATGGAGAAGAGGAGGAACTAAATAAAAGGGTTATGGGGGAAAACAGAGGAATGTGTGCATTTATGATATGAACACTGGAAAGGGGAGCTCATAGTGGGGACTGAAATGAGCATGCAGAGATAAAGGAGAAATACCGGAAAAGGCTACATCAGTGTATTTGGGAGCGTGATGTTCAGTAGGTCAAATACTGCTGAGAGGGCAGGTTGGGTGTGGAGTGAAAAGTCTCCTGGGGTTAACAAGAAGGAAGTTGTTGATGACCTTTGACTCTGCAGTTGCAGCTGGTGAAGAACCAGATTCCCTCTGGCAGGGAGAATGAACGAGTGGTGAGAAGTAGAGTCAGAAAGCATAAAGAGCAAGTTTCTTCTAGGAACTTGGAATTCAAAGGGAGGAGGAGAAAGTATTTTAGCTGTAGAGGAACTTGGAGGGCAAGGGAAGGTTTTACTTACTTGGTTTTTCTTTTTTGAATCATCGTGCGCTTGTACAATTGAATCTCCCCATTCGAAGACCACCCGGAACGCGGAAACACAGTGACTCATGCTGCCTTGAACAGTGCAGGAGTTCCTTGAGTAGATTAAAACCTATTTCAGAGCTTCCTAAACTGATTGCTGTTACCACTCTCTGTACCAGTTTGTTGGTTTATAATGGGAGGAGATCAAAGAGGATGCGGTGCCCTGTTCACTGGTACCATGCAAACTCCTGTCGGCATCCTGTACCCTGCTTTGGAGTTCACAGAGCACTGCATTATGTCATTAGACTTGCTTTCTAAGACGACTTTTGAAGAGGGTAGGACAGGTATTATTTGACCTGCATCGAAGTGACTGGAATTCAGGTTCGAATGGCATACCTCTGGTAGTAGTGCTTGGAACCTTGAAACAAACAGGCCTTCCACTTCCAGGTCTTGTGGTCCCAAAGTAATTGTCCTTCACTGAAACGTTAGATATGATGTCTAGAGATTCTCTGGAGTGTGGTGATATGAAACCGGAGCGTATCAACTTTCAGTAGGCCTAAGAAACAAGACTGAATGTTGTGGGTCAACTTTGTTATTTTGATTGAGCCCCAAATACATTGACATTCTTACCCTTCTTCCTCCCCCACCAAAAAAGTTCCGTTGGCTTTAGAAGGAGACAATTTATTTGGACCTACCTTAATAGTTAAAATGTGTTGGAATTATGTATGGTCATATTTAATTTGAAATGATTTCTTTAATTCTTTTGACAGAAACACTTATTAGCAGGGGTGGATTTTTTTTTTTGTTTTTTTGTTTGTTTTTGTTTTTTGTTTTTACAGCAAACATTTTACAAGTGCTTCTATTTATTGGCTAAATGAAAAATGATGTCTTAGGGAAATATTAGTAAAAGGTTTGGGCAATTAGGACTATGTCAACATTTGCAAAAACACTTATTTGGCCTAAATGAAGTCATAGTTATTATACCCTTGCAGACATTACAAGTAATGTGTTCAAGGTCACTAAGAGAATTGACGTTAGCTATTTAGTTAGAGAACAGCTTTTTACTCTGTTTAGGGACCTCTCATCCACCATTCCCTTAAAGAATTTACAATGACACAGAAGTATTACAGATGTGATTTTTTTAAATAAATTAAGTATAAACTGTTTCCCTGGGTGTAAAGATGATATTTAGCATTTAACTTTCTGAGTTGTGGGATTAACAAAGATTTAAAAATAAATAATTTAAATAATTATTTTAGTTATCAATAATAAATAATTTAAAGTTGCTGAGGTTTGACACTACAATTCAAAGCCCGATGTCTGTAAAATTTTAGCTATATTATTTCAGGGTAATTAATTTGCTATTAAATGCCTTCCAGGACTGTGTGTGCATTTTAGAATCTTTTTTCCACCCACTGGCAATATTACTTTGGACACATAACTTCATCTCTTTTGAATTTCCTTTTGGGGCACCTGGGTGGCTCAGTCAGTTGAGCGTCTGACTTCGGCGCACGTCATGATCTCACAGTACATGAGTTCGAGCCCTGCATCAGGCTCTGTGCTGATAGCTCGGAGCCTGGAGCCTGTTTCAAGTTCTGTGTCTCTCTCTGCTCCTGTCTCACTCACACTCTGTGTCTCTCTCTCAAAAATGAATAAACATTACAAAAAATAATACAAAACTAAATCTGAATTTCCTTTTCTGTAAAGTGGTAATCATAATAGCAGCACTCTGATAGAGTTGTGAGAATTTAACAAGATGATGCAGATAAAGGGCTTAACTAACCCTAACCCTAACCCTAACCCTAACCCTAACCCTAACCCTAACCCTAACCCTTTAGCAACTACCCAAAAATAATAGCTATGACTTCTTAATCTTGGTATTGGCTTAGGAATTATAAAAACTCTTTATTTTGTTTTTAAACATTTTATTAAGTACATCATTCCACATTTACCATGTGTCCATCCACACTGAATGAGTCCTTTGCAGTACATTTTTAGTGAATTGAGTATAGTAGTGGTGGTCTTGGACAACAGGCATTTCTTTGAGTCCCAGTTATCATATGCCTGTCATCTTAATGTCAAAAGAGCTAAAGGAATATGGACCAATGAGAGCTTCAAAATGAGTACGTGCTGCAGAATTGTTTTCTAAAACTCCATTCCATGCTAATGATAACAGTCCATAATAAAAGAAATTTAAATCCAGAACTAGAGATGAAAATATAGTTCCTGCTGTTTTTTTCCTTCATATTTTGTAAACTTTTCCTTTGTCCTGTATGATGGACAGAGATTGTTTCTGACCTTCATGTTGTATTTAGCAAAATAACAAAGACTCATCCTGTTATTTTACCTTACCTTGTCCTTATCTTTGAAGGTCAAAGACTGTTTTGTCTGCCTTTGCTAGCCTTGCTTGTTTCCTGACAGAATTGGTAAGAGGCCGCTTGGTAGTCAAGTTTGTGGTCACAGATTAAGTTGAAAAGAGAGGGAGGAGCCATGGATGCCATTGATCACCACTGAGTGTCTGTCCTTTCAAATAAGAAGTGAATCACCTTTTGCTTAGACCTTATCATGGGTCTGATACTCTCCAGATGCCTTTTTTTTTTTTTTAATGTTTATTTATTTTTGAGACAGAGAGAGACACAGCATGAACAGGGGAGGGTCAGAGAGAGAGGGAGACACAGAATCTGAAACAGGCTCCGGGCTCCGAGCTGTCAGCACAGAGCCCGATGCGGGGCTCAAACCTACAGACCTTGAGATCATGACCTGGGCTGAAGTTGGACGCTCAACCGACTGAGACACCCAGGAGCCCCTCTAGATGCCTTTAACAAAGACCCAGGCTCACTTTTTAACAGGTTCAATTGTAGCTGATAAAACAACAACAACAACAACAACAACAGTTAATTACTTCACTGTACATTCACCCTAAGTACCCATAGGAGCTGGTTTTGTGAATATGTACTAACCCATAAGCTGATTATTGTTTTGAAGGTTAAAGTTGTAAGTATTTTCCCTTCTACTAATCAGTTGCAGTGACCTAAGGAATTGAAGTCAACAGGAAGTGAGGCATTTATTCATTTCTCATGACATCCCAGTCATGTAGCCGAGGCCTTCTATTGGCCAGAGATGTCTCTGTGGGTCAGAAAGACTTGGGCAGCTTTGTGAAGCCCTGCATTCGTGCCTTCCATTTGTGAGATTATTCATTTACTTTGAACTGATTCTTTGGAACCTTTGAAGCTCTTACCATAGGTTGACAGCTTCATGCCAGACGTAACAGCATTTCTAGAGCAGGTATGATTGATTTTGTGTGTTTGTTTCCTTTGTCTTTGGCTTCTTCCAGCTGAAGTCATCTCTTTGTAGACTGTTAAGACATTTAATTGTGTTTGGTCATTAAGACTTTTTATTATCTCTTGATTATTAACGATTCCTTATTTATGTTCCTGTAACACCTTTTGGATACTTGTGTTAACGCACTGTTTACACTTGGTTTTATGTTGTTTCCCCACTAGCTGTTAAGCTCTTTTAGGACAGAAGCCGTGGTTTTGTGTCCTCAGCCTCTAGTGTTTGGGTACTTGGTCCATGCTTGTAAATGCTTGTTGAGTATAAATGGTTGTGTGGTTAGAAATCAGCTAGTTTCTAATAGGAATAGTAATTGCTTTAGGTTTTATAAAGAGCTTTTACATATATTAACTGCATTTGTGCTTTACAATTTTCTAAGGTAGTTGGGGGCAGGCATTGGCAGGATTTCCATTTTGCAGATAAGGAGGGCCCAGAAGTCCTGAGTCAGCCTGACTTGCTTGTAGTCATTCAGTTTAGAAGTCAGTGCCGGGACATTAACCCTTTGTGGTTTCGGAAGTTTGTGTCCTCTTTGCCACACCTCTGTCCCATTGAACAAATTCAAAACTGGGTGGCTCATTGTTGGAGTTAACCTACTTACAGTTTATGGTCCTTCTAACATCTGTGCCCCTGAACAATTTAAGGTGACTTAAAAGGCAATTGAATTTGGTTGGCCCAGTAATTAGACAGGGATTCCAGGAGCCTCTTTTTGTTCCCCATAGGGCCTTCAGCTGACACTAGATGAGTCATCTTGGTTTCTCTTTAATCATCTTTAAAACAATCCTGCTACTTTACTTACCTCTCTCTGTTTATTATTAGTTTTTATCAAGAAGCTTATCAAACACTTTATAAACTATACTCTAAACCATGCATATGAAAAAGATTATTCTCAGTAAGCCAAATCGTGATATGAGTTGATAACATCTTTGAAGCTACTTTCTTAGTTCCTTTTGGGTGTCTTGCATATCTGGGTCTCAGTGTATCTCCCTGGTGGTTGTTACGTTCATTGTTGTGGTCTGTCACGTATTCAACTTAATGCCAGCTGGCTTGGCTCAGATGGCATCTACATGGATTCTAGTCAGTTATTCCCTGTTGCAGCTGGAGGCTGACTGTAGCCAGATGTGGTTTTTTATGATGGAAGTTTTTGCTTTCTTCGTCTCAGTCTTAGATAATTTGAGGGTATTTTGTTTGTTTTTTAATCTCTAGTCCTTACCATGGAGGTAAAGGGAAGTGGAAAACATTGAGTCTGCATTTTCAGACACTGACACTTACATAACTGAAGTTTATGTCTGTTTGGTTTCTAAAAGTGGGACATATTGGAACTCTGGTGGTTTTATGAAATGGGATTCCCAATCAGGAACCTTGGCTTTCCAATCCAGTGGTTGACATCAGGGCATAATAACATTACTGCCTCCAACAGCAGAGCAATCTGAGATTTGAAATGCCATGCTTATATTTAGTTTGGTTTCTGGGAAAACATCTCGGGGCATTAAATGTCTCAATGATTTTGCAAGCAGCAAACATGTACTGAAAAGTGCTTTAAATTGATTGGGTGTATTTCAAAGGGAACATCTCTTTACTGGTATTAGAAAGAGCTTGAGCTCTAAGTCAATGGGAAATGAGACCAGCCCAACTACTGATTTGGAGTGGTTCACAAAACAATTCCTAGCGCTGCATAGGTGCTTTTGTACCTATAAAATGTCTGAGTGAGGTCTTGGCTGCCTGACCTTTGCCATGTTATTTTTAAACCTGGTTCCTACAGCTTAGAAGCTTTCTCTACCAAGAAAAAATTTTGAAGCTCAAATCAACATACATTTTGTTAGATTTTACTTAAATGAGCTTATAATGAATTTAAATGTACTTTTGCCAGAAAACCAGAGTGGTATTTATATTTATAGACGTCAGTGCTTTGAAAACCTACTCTTTATTCAGTTGTTCATTCAGCAAATATTTACTGAGCACCCATTGTGTACTAGCCATAGTTCTAGGCCCAGTGGGGGTTATGAAAATGAAATAGGTTAGAATCACCAATCTGAAGTTTCTGTAGGTCCAGCAGGTAGGTGTCTGACCCTCAGGCAAATTGTTTATCTTTGAGCCTTCATTTTCTGTCTGTAAAATGGGGATAATAATACTCCCATTACACATTGTGATACACACAGGCAATGTACCTGGCACAATATAGGCTTTTGAGAAATTATAATTGTCTTTGTCATCATTTCAGAAAGAACAGGCAGCATGCAATGTATATGTTGTTGGGGCAGTACCAAGAGATTCTGTGGACCTTTAAATTAAAGAGCAGACAGTTTTAGGATCAGGATTTGAGCTTGTAGAGTGGAAAGAATTTCACAGGTAGAGGTGGGGTGAGGGTACCTTAGAGATAGCTGTGTTAACCAACATTTTGAAGCTGGGAAAACATAAAATTTGAGCTGTAGCATTGCAGTTTGGAGGAAACGAATATATTCTGGAAGAGAAGCGGGCAGCAGGGCAGGCAAGCCAGGCCAAGATTGTGCAAGGTTTAGAGCGTCAGGTGAGCAAGGTGGACCTTGTCGGCAGAAGCTTCATTGAAGGATCTATTTGCTACTGTCTCCCCAGTGCCTAGAACAGTGCCCAGCCCGTGGTGAGCGTTCACCAAAAATCTATTGAATGAGTAACTGACTGTGGTTTTAGACAGATTGAGCTTAATTTTGTCATGAGATAAGCCAGGTAGAAAAGTCCTATGAATAGTTGGGAACCTGGGACCAGAGATTAGGCCTGAGATTGAGACTTGACAACGGACATTTGGAAGGCATAAACATAGAAGTAATTATTGAAGCCACAAGTGTGGAGAAATTGAGCCCAGAAGCATGTGTAGCTGTAGTTGGAGAAGAGAGCTCAGGCAATGCCCACATTTGGTGAGGAGACTGGTGAGGAAGGGAGGAAGATGGAGACTGAGAATGAGAGGATAGAAATGAGAGGAAAAGTCGATGTGTGGTGCCTGTGAAGCACCGGGGATGTTTGAGGAGGGGCTGGTTAACAGCATCAAGGAGGACCGGGACTTGGAGGAACACTAGTGGTTGTGTATGGAGGAAGTCTCCGGAGAGCTGTAGATGGGAGGTTCAATCAAGTG
Organism: Puma concolor; assembly: GCF_028749965.1. NCBI lineage: Eukaryota > Metazoa > Chordata > Mammalia > Carnivora > Felidae > Puma > Puma concolor. The sequence continues at coordinate 194,872,251 of NC_141674.1, read as the reverse complement.
GGCCCTCGTGCCAGCTTGTGAGGTGTAAGTGGGCACAGCACACCTGGGGACGTTGCTTGGTTTTTTCAAGGTTAGTGTTATTTGCTTTTTGAGCATGCGTATAAACAGTGTGCCCAAATTATATATATAATCTGATTCCAGTTAAATACTGGACACAACACACCTATTGATTTATTTTCCCTGAGTTAGGAGACCATGACTGATTTTTATTTTCTTTTCCATATCTGTCCGTATTTTCCAGTTTCTATGAATACTTATTGCTTTTAGAACTGGGAAAACACTATACAAATTATCTTCTTAATGTTATTCTCCTAATGTGTTAGATAGCAATAGACTTCTCATTTATTAAAACTTATAGACAATGTAGCCATTTAATGTTCCTTCTAGGCCTATGAAAATGGGATTCCATCTGTGTTTCTAGGTGTCCTTCTCCTCTGAAAGACCTCTGAACTCCTTACGAGGTCCACACTGGCACTATTTCCTCGTCTGCTGTTGGTGGCTCGCCTCTGCTCCATCCACACGCCTACATCATCTGTATGTCAAATCACCACGAAAAACCATTATCTCTTATAGCCTTGTGGTCCAGAAAGGTCGTCTTACTAGGGTCAGATCCTCTGTGTGGTGGATTCTTTACATTATATAACTTAGAAAATTTTCCGTCAGCTACAACCCGAACCAAAGTGAAGAACACGGAAGAGCCACATGTGCTGACCATCCTCGTAATCCCTCTTCATTCTCACATTTGAAAATAGATTGGCAGAAACCGTTTACCCTAGGTGTCTTCAGCATTGCATTTTTCTCCATAGTCCAGCTGTTTCTAAAACTACCTAGCCTCAGACACCCTCTCAGCGCTCATTAAATTCTGATTACCGGCCATTTAGTCAAGTGGGAGGAAGTCAGCACTTTTACCATCCAGCTTTGGAGAACATGGCATCTTTGTGTGGGCTGGGCTGGTATTATTGCTCATATCTGCTTCTGCCTCAGTGTGGGAGGACTGACTTATTCATCCTGTTAATTAGCCTGGCTTAATGAGCATGTAAACAGCAGACTTCCTTGTTAGAAGATAGCAACACACTGATTTCTCCATCCTGTTACATTGTGATGTGTGCAAGGGATTCTTTGGGTTGAGCTTTTCTTACCACACTGACGAATGGACTTCAGTTTCTCAATCTTTTAAATAGGAGAAATAACCCTTTTTTACAGAAAGGGCATTTTATGTAAAATAAGATAAAATATCTATAGATCATTGAATTTGGCTGAAAAGTAGTGTATTGTAAGTAGTTGGTTGCTGACTTTGCCGTTGTTGGGCTGACGCATCTTTGAAGGTATAGACCAGGAACATGTGGTTGTTGAGTGGGTGAGGTCCAGTGGAGTGCTCCATAATTATATAGTTTACATTTTTTAAAGGCATGTTGGAACAGATACCTAGTGAGTGATCCACAGGCTTAGCAATTTGATGTTAGCAACTTTGTTGGATGCAGGTAGCTGAGTAAAGCACTCAGTGGTTAAACGATTTGCTAGAGGCCACCCAGCACGTGTGTGTGTGTGTGTGTGTGTGTGTGTGTGTGTGTGTGTGTGTGGTTCAGCCAGATTTAGAACACAGTTCTAATTAGCTCCTAATTTCCAGTTTTGTGCTGAGGCAAACCACACTGCACCTACACACTCAGTTTATTTGGTTCACTTTGTCAGGGGAACATAATCTGCATATTTTGACCTGTCTGAATATGTTGTTATTTTTAATTAATTTCAAAACTAAATGAAGCATGCTAGGGAAAGGTATTTACTTATAGAGACTAAATTTGGCATTAGCTGCTTGTGTTGTAGTGAATTTGAGGCCTGTGTATCCTAGGGAAAAGACGAAATTCCAAAAAGAATGAGGTTGCAAAATGGAGCCCCAGAGGATGAAGACACAGATTATACAGGAGGGTAAGTAAGCACCTTGCCTGGTGTCCAGTCACTTCAAGTGTAGAGTGGGATACATGGGATAGAGATTGTTGGTCATTTCAGTGCGATATGGCAAACCCAGGGTGCTGCGAGAGAGCCTGAGCAATTGGGAAAGGCTCCCTCCCTTGGAGCAAAGCAGGGAGGAGTAAAGCAGTAAGGGGGATGCTGGTTAGCATCTACAAATTGGAGAGGTGGGTAGTCACGAAGGCCCATGAACATCGCACAAAGGAGTAACAGTGCATTCATTCAACACATGAATAGTCAGTGCCTTTTGTTTTTTTTTTAAATATGTCAGACGCTATTTTATGCACTTGGGATACCTTAGTGAACAAAGCGAGCATAAATTCCTGCCCTTGGGGAGCTAATAGTTTATTAGGGAGAGAGAAACACTAAACATTAAGTAAATAAGATCATTAAGTGGTGTGTTAGAAGATAGTAACTACATAAAGAAAAAAGGTCGAGCCAGGTGATCAAGGTTAACATAAACAGTGGTAAGTCATGTTGATAGTATCTGCCTTTGAGAATGACACTTCACCTTTGTGGGTTTTCTCCCAAAAACACATAACTCTAGTCTAATCATGAGAAAAACATCAAACCAATCCCAGTTCAGGGATAATCTATAAAATATCTTGCCAGTGCTCTTCAAAACTGTCAAGGTCATCAAAAACAAGTAGACTGAGAAACTCATAGCCAAGAGGAGGTTAAAGAGACATGATGACTAAATATGCTGTGATATCCTGTATAGAATCCTGGAACAGAAAAGGATATTAGGAAAAATTGAGGAAATCCCAGTAAGTATGAACTTCGGTTAATAATAATGTATCATTATTGGACCATTAATGGTTCATTAATTGTGAGAAATGTACCATACTAATGTAAAATGTCACATGGAGGAAACTGGGTGTAGGGTATGCTGGTACTCTCTGTACTATCACTGTACTAATTTTGTAAATGTAGGGGCTCAGTAGGTTGAGCGTCCACCTTTTGATTTTGGCTCAGGTCATGATCTCACAGTTCATGAGATTGAGCCCCGAGTTGGGCTCTGCTCCAAGAACGCTAAGAGCTTGGAGCCTGCTTGGGATTCTCTCTCTCCCTCTCTCTCTGCCCCTTCCCTGCTTGCTCTCTCTCTCATTTTTATAAATTTATAAATTTAAAACTGTTTTAAAACTATGAGTTTATTTTTTAAAAATGCAGAGTAAGAGGAATCAGAAGTCCAGGGCAGAGATATCTGCTATAATTTAAAATTTTTTTTTAATGTTTTTTTTGTTTATTTTGGAGACAGAGAGAGACAGAGCATGAGCAGGAGAGGGGCAGAGAGAGAGGGAGACACAGAATCTGAAGCAGGCTCCAGGCTGTCAGCACAGAGCCCGACGCGGGGCTCGAACCCACGGACCACAAGATCATGATCTGAGCTGAAGTCAGATGCTTAACGGACTGAGCCACCCAGGTGCCCCAGATATCTGCTATAATTTTAAATAGGATGGTCAGGGTAGGCCTCATTGAAAAGGTGACGTGAACAATTACTTCAAGGTCATGTTGGTTCTGAGTGAACAGCCAATGCAAAGACCCTGAGGTGAGAACATGCCCACGGGTTTGAGAATCAGCACGGAGGCCGGTATGGCTGGATGGAAAGGAGGGTGGCGGTAGGGAAGGTGTGGAGTCATGGAGGAGAGATGACAGAGCAGACTGAGGTAGGGGCTTCTAGGCCATTGTGATGTGGGCCAGGAACCATGCCATGTATTGTCTTATTTAATTCTCTCAACTGTCCTGAGAGAGAGGTATTATTAACTTGCTGATTTTGCTCATGAGAAAACTGAAATTAAGGAGGTTAGTAACTTGCTGAAGTCCCATTGCAGGTAATTGGTGGAGCCGCAGTTCCTCTGTTGGACTGAGTCTTCAGGGCAGCTACTACCCACAAGAAAATCTGATGCTCTGCCTGCTTGGGCTTTTTTTGTTTTGTTTTTTGTATTTTGTTTTGTTCTGAGTTGTGGTAAAAAAAAAAAAAAAACACGCACACACACACATAAAATTTACCATCTTCACATTTTGATGTGTCAGTAGTGTTTTTATTTCTTTATTTTAACTTTTTTAGAAGGTGGGGGGAGGGAATGGGGCAGAGGGAGAGAGAGAGATAATTCTAAGCAGGCTCCATGCTCAGCCCCAACTCGGGGCTTGATCCCAAGACCCTGGGATCATGACCTGAAATCAAGAGTCAGACGCTCAACTGACTGTGTGTCAGTAGTGTTAAATGTATTCACATTGCTTTGAAACAGTCTCTAGAACTTTTTCATCTTGCAAATCTGAAAATCCATACCCGTTCAGCACCACCTGCCTTCTTTCCTGTACCCCCAAACACCTGGTAAACCACGATTCTACTTTCTGTTTCTATGAATTGGACTACTTTAGATTCCTCATATCCAGTGGATCATGTGGTATTTGTCTTTTTGTGACTGGCCTACTTTACTTAGCATGATGTCCTCAAAGTTCATTCGTATTAGAGCATATGACAGGATTTCCTTCCTTTTTAAGGCTGAATTATATTCTGTTGTATGCATATACTACATTCTGTTTATCAGCCTGTTTTGTAAGTAAAGTTTTATTAGACACAGACAGGCCCACCCATTTCCATATCGTCAATGGCTTCCTTCTGCATGACAGTGGTAGGGTTGAGTGGTCACAAAGCTGGCTGTTTGGACCATAAAGCCAAAGCTATTTATTAACTTAACATTTTTTAAAAGTGTTTATTTATTTTGAGAGAGAGAGTGTACATGAGTGAGCAGGGAAGGAAGAGAGAGAGAGTGTACATGAGTGAGCAGGGAAGGAAAAGAGAGAGAGGGAGAGAGAGACAGCGAGAAAGAGAGAATCCCAAGCAAGCTCCAAGCTTAGCACAGGACCCAATGTGGGGCTTGATCTCACTACTGTGAGATCACAACCTAAGCCACAGTCAAGAGTCGGATGCTTAACCAACTGAGCCACCCAAGTGCCCCTGTTATCTTAACTCGTTACAGAAAATGTTTACTGACCCTTCTTCTACTGGGGAGACTGTGAAGGGTTAAGAGAAGTGATGTGGAGACTGCATTGGAGGGAGGAAGGCAAGAGGCAGGAAGACCTTTCTGGCTTTGGGGGAACAGGGAGACAGGTGTGGATATAGGGCTTGCCCTCAAGAAGTTCATAGTTTAATTGAGATGAAAAAGATGGTTTACAAAGTTGACTTGTTCAGTAATGGGTTAGACATTTCGGGAAGGATGAGATCTGAAAGGACTGAGTCCTTAGGAAAGACTTCACAGATGGCTCGGATTTGGGATGGGATGGGTTGGACCAACACAGAGTATGGAGGAATGTATCTCCTTCTCAGGAGGCCTTCTTAGCCACACCTTACACATGAGGGTAAGACACGGAAAGCATTTAGAGCTATGCCTGACATATGGTAAGAGCTCCACTAGAATGTAAGTTCCACGAGGGCAGGATTTATATCTGTTTTGTTCACTGTAGTATCACCTTTGCTTAGGACTCAGTAGCTCCTTCAGTAAATATGGAATAAATAAGTTACTGCAACTCTCTGTAACTCTTTTTAATTGCTTAATTTGTACTATGCAAATACAGGCAAAGGGCTGGATCTCTCACATTGGTCTGTCAATTCATTTATTACACTAAAGAGTAATTATTGTTGTTGTTTTGTTTTTTTTTTTTTTTACTACTGTTAAAGCAGCAGCTATCTTTACTGTTTATTGCTGGAGATAGTTATGTGGTAAGAGGTGTTAAGTCAGAGGTACTGACAACAAAAGAAGAAGAGGAAAAGAAAATAATGTCAATGGTCTTAAAGATAACCACTCGGGGCGCCTGGGTGGCGCAGTCGGTTAAGCGTCCGACTTCAGCCAGGTCACGATCTCGCGGTCCATGAGTTCGAGCCCCGCGTCGGGCTCTGGGCTGACAGCTCAGAGCCTGGACCCTGTTTCGGATTCTGTGTCTCCCTCTCTCTGCCCCTCCCCCGTTCATGCTCTGTCTCTCTCTGTCCCAAAAATAAATAAATGTTGAAAAAAAAAAATTAAAAAAAAAAAAAAAAGATAACCACTCAAAAATAATTCATTAGTTTACTTAACAAAGATTTATTAAATTGCAACTGTGTTCTGGAGGTCCAAGGGTGAGCAAAATAGACACAGCTGCTGTCTAAGACAGGCTATTGACATTGAAACTGGTAATTATGACTGTAAAGTGTATAACTTACAGACATGCAAATGCCTTGGAAACTTAAGGACATTTAACCTAGTCTGGGACACTGGAGAGTGCTTCCCTGAGGAAGTGACAAGTCCTGATTATTGGTTGCTGTGTGGCAAAATACTCCCAAGCTTAGTGCCTTACAATAATTTATTATCTCTCACAGTTCTGGGTTAACTAGGCTTAGCTGGATAGTTCTCACTTGGGATCTCTTATGAGTTGCAGTTGGACACTGACTGGGGCTGGAATCCTCTGCAGGCTTAACTAGGCTGTCATCCAAGATGGCTTCTCCACTCACATGCCTGTTGCCTCCCTGATGCAACATGTGACCTCTCTAATGGATAGCCTTATTTCCTAGGTATCAACTTAGAGCTCCAAGAGATAGGAAGCTGCCAGGCTGGGTAAGGTCTATACCTCAAAAGGGCAGAGCATCATTTCTGCACCCTCTGTTGATCACGTCCTGCCCAGATTCAGGGAGTAGAAGAATAAAGTCAGTTCTTGAGGGGGGAGTAACAAGGTCTCATTGCAGAGAATCATATGGGACAGAATTTGTTGTGTCTATCTTTAGAGAATACAGGTCTGTCACTTGATGTTAGGTTGAAGGATAATTTGGCATTAGGTAGGTGCAAAAGAGAGAGGGAGGGAATAGCCCGTCCGGCAATGAGAACAGCTTTGTGGATGGGCCTGGAGGTCAACAAGGTAAACCTCTAAGGAGGGACTGAAAGGCCTGTGTGACTGAGTGGAGGAAGAACAGAAAAAGTGGCATGAGAGTGCTGGGTCCCATAGAGAAGAGTAGAAGGGTAAATGCATATTTCCATCAGAAAGGAAAGGGAGTAGCTGCATAAGTTCCAAACAGAGGCTTTGGAAAGCATTAAATAGTGAAAATCAAAATTCCTAGAGTAGGAAGAACAGGTTAGCCTAGAGAAGCACTTGGGGTGGAGTGGGTGTGGGTCAGGGAAATCTTGCCCCACATCACATAGCTAATATGAGACAACTGGGGTCTGAGCCCGGAGCTGACTCTAGTTCAGACCCTTTCCACTATATTGCTCACCACACTGCCTATGGAAAGTCACTTAATAAACTTGAAAATCCCTTGCTAATCAAAATGTAATTTATGCTTTCTAGTTTCTTCCTAGCCATCCAGGCAAATACCTTCTAAGTTTTCTAAGCTCAACTCAGGACACCTTCTTTTGAAGACTTTCCTAATGCATACAAAGGTGTCCATGTGATTTCATGATGTCTCGGCTGCAGTGTCCCCTTCTGTGAAAGATTGGGGTTGGAAGGATGACTTCAAAGTTCCCTTCTTTGTCTAGCAGTCTATGGTTTTAGGATGTGTGGGGTAGAAGTGTTCTACAAGTTAGCTGTGATGGCCACCAATGGTTACATGCTTCTAACCAGCCTATGAATACCTAAACAGGTAGCACAAAGAGTGTATTTCCAGATATTTTGACTTGAAAGAAAAAAAGAAAGAAAGAAAGAAAGAAAGAAAGAAAGAAAGAAAGAAAGAAAGAAAGAAAGAAAGAAAGAAAAAGAATCACTTTGAAGGCATTTACTCTCTTTCTATTATGATTAAAGACTGAATTTTAAGCACTGGGTAAGAAAAGGGATATGCATAATATAATCTTAGTCGAATAACTACCTGCTTTGCACCTTGGTGCATCTTTTATTAAATGGGAAACTTATGTTAACAAAGCAAAATTTGACAGAGTAAACTTGAAGATCAATTTGGCTGTATTCAATAATTCATGAATCAGGTGACATCCCATGTTGTAATTAGAAAGCTTTACAAAATGGAAAGCTTTTATAGGTAGAAGGGGTGGGAAAACTAAAGTTTCTAACAAAGAGTGGCTTGTTTCAAGCAAGGTCACCTTTCTTTAGGGGAAGGGCAGGGATCTATTAGGCAGATAACCTCACTAGTGCTGATCTGGTAATTCCAGATTGACTGGTTAAAGGTTACATTCCTGGAAGAGGCTGAATGTGCAATAAGGTTAGATATTAAGTCTTGATTTGCTGATGTCACTTGGGCTCCACCAAGTGACTCCATTTTGGGCCTTTTTATGTAAAATATTTATTTATTTATTGGGAGCGTGCAAGCGGGGGAAGGGCAGGGAGAGGGGAACAGAGGATCTGAAGCGGGCTCGGCACTGACAGGCTGACAGCAGCGAGCCTGATGTGGGGCTCAAAGTCAGGAACCACAAGATCATGACCTGAGCCGGAGGCCTAACCGACTGAGCCATCCTTGGCTTTTTTTTTTTTTTTAATATATTTTATTATGTTCATCTGTAATTTTAGTAAAGAACTGAATGTTTTAAAATTTATAATGTATTTCTTTTTCATAGCCTCTGGTGTAGAAGATGAAACTGAAAAGTCCCATTTTTCAAAATTACAGAAGTGGTGAAACCCTGTTGCACAATTCAAGAGACTCAAGGCTTAACTGTAAACACAGGAAAAGAAACCCTGTTTGCAACTAGAAAAATATTATAACTGATGTTTATCTCTAAAAGTCAATCATTGCCTGGCTTCATGAGGGCTAACATAATGACGTATCAAAATGTAAAATGGAGACAAATTCATAGTCATTATCACTTTACAGGAGGTTAACCAGAGTTCTTGTGAACTGCAAACCTCTTGACACATTTTAAAATAAAGGGCTCTATATACTAGTTTAATTTACATACATTAAGCAATGTAGATTGGTGCTGTTGATTTAAATGTAATGGTTTAAAGACCTAAGTGCTAAAAATGATTTTAATTAACCATAAAATTGTGCAGTTTTAAACAAAAAAAGCACATCTATGAACCTTTGCAGCAACATGCAGAGGTATTGCTAATTGCCCAATTTTACCTACTTGTAAGTAGTTAAGGGCAAAAAACCCTTGCGTAGTTGTTTTGTTTCTTCATTCATTTCTTTGGTACAAATACAAAGGTGTATGTGACTATTGAGCACATGAGATGTGATAGTACGACTGAAAAACTTTACTTGATTTTTATTATGAATTGAAATTGAAATAGCCATCTATGGCTAATGTCTACCACATTGGACAGCATCTCTGTCAAGGTCTGTGCTAATTTGGCCTGACCTTGGAGATCCAGTCTTTCCCAGAGAATGAGTTAGTGCTCACATAGAATATTTTCTGCCCAGCCCCGAGGCTGGACCTGTACTCCTAGGCCAGTCCTCAAAGCCTTAGGGAGTTGAGCCTGGAGCCTTATTTTCAAGATGAGTGGAGGAATTCTGTAGTCCAGAGGCATTCATTAGGTATTACATAATCCACACCTGGGAAGCACAGACACAGTAACATTTGGGTTTAAGAAAAGGGCAGAGCCTCCCTCTGTCCTTACCCCTTGCACTTTTTTAGAAAGTTCTTTTTTTTAAATGTTTATTTATTTTTGAGAGGGAGAGAGAAGGAGGGGCAGAGAGAGAGGACAGAGAATCCTAAGCAGGCACCATGCTGACAGCAGTGAGCCTGATGTGGGGCTGGAACTCACAAACCACAAGACTGTGACCTGAGCTCCAGTCAGATGCTCAACCAGCTGAGCCACCCAGGCACCCCTTCCCCTTGCATTTTTTAGCCTGATACACCATCAGAGCTTTCAAAGTCTGTGGAAGGACTCATGCATTTTTGAATTTAGACCGATTATGACGTAGGCCCAGACACAGAATTCTTAGCCTCATTGCTTCCTGTTTTAGGTCAACATATCACAGAGATTTGCCAGAACAGACTTTTCACAACTGTGCTCAAAGGCTTTTCTGTCTGAGTGAAAGCTATTGGCCTTAATTCCCTTTATCAAACATTCCACCCTGCTCTGTGTAAGTTCTGACACAAAGCCAGAAGTGATGTGTGCTCTTGACAGTGGAGCCTCTGTGTAGGTGTTGTCCACTTTGTGCGTGACTACCGTAGAAAGATGTAGAGATGTGGAAATAGCTGGGCAGATTCGTGTACTATAGAATACAGTGAACCATGTGCCAATGTTGTGCTCTTTCTTTTCTTCCAGGAAATTAAGGATTGCGCAGCATTGCTTTGACAAGCACATCCTGTTGTCTTTTCAGAGATCTCAATGAAGAATAATCTCAAAGGAACATTTGTCTCCCCATACCTCTGCTAATGGCCATTAGCCGCTAGCAAATGCTTTTAATGACCGAAAAAACATCAACTACCCTTGGTTTTGGTCTGCTTTAGGCAGTCTAATGAAGGTTTTTTTCAGTTGTTTCCAGAACTCTATTGCTGAAGCACCTCTCTTTGTTGGGTGAACGTTCATGAAGCCCTTTCCTGAAGCAGTGTAGAAGCTTAGGCCTCTTGGAGTCTATGACATGGAAGCCTTGGAAGTGGATGATATCAGCCCAGCCTTGGAAGTTACTGAGGATTTCTTCAGTACTTTTGATAGTAAGCTAGAAAAGGCTGTGCAGCAAGCTGAGGTTTATGGGATTCAGGAAGTCCCCGAATTGGTGGGGCACGAGGTACTAAGTACCATAACAGATAATGGTGCTATCAGAAATGTTGCCTCCCTGGGCAAGGGGGGCCTGATTTGGGACCACTGTAAGAGCAGGCGCTTAGAAACCAAAGCTCAAAATGTCTTCCCTGCCAAAGAACAGTTTGTGGTTCAGAAAGGGACAGCCCCAGATAATCTTTCCTGGATGGAACAAAAAGAAGCTTCAACCTTTAACTTTTTCAACATCTGTCAGCGTCGGAGGGACAGACCTCGATCCGTGAATGACTTACTGGATGAGACCTCTACTTTCAAGCCAGGGCATGCACGTTCAAGATCAGATATTACCCAAGTGGACTGGAGGCTGGTCCTCAAAACCATGCCTCTGCAGCGGCAGCAGCAGTCGTCTCTCCAGGTCCCTCATTTCACCAGGCCGTCCTTTCTGTCGTCCTTGCCGAATAAGGTAGAAGATGCTCAAGGAAATACTGGTATGTTTTGATATCTGACTGCTATTGAGCAGTTGTCGATTTTCCTTGGTCTCTATTACATTTACCTCATGAGAAGTGTATTGTCCAGGGTCCTTGTCTGGTTTTGCTTACTTAAGCTCCCTCTTCCATTTACTTTCACACTTCACCTCAAGCCTCAGTCTTGGTATCCTTATAAGAAGTGCTGAGTGAAAAGACAACTGCGGTCAAGTCTCCCCTTCTAATCTTGTGTGTTAGAATCTACACAGTCTCATAATTCGTGTGGTATTTGCCTTTGTACAGAGTATGCTACTGCTTATTAGCTTCACTAGATGTTTGTCAGATCACACATTGGGCATAGCCTTGTGCTGTGAAGGGTTTAAAGATCCATAAAGACACCATCCCTGCCTTAAAGAACTTCTCACTTGCAGAGGGGATCAGACACTAACAAACACTCAAGAAGGCACCAGCAGGGAGAGAAAGTAGTAGTCGTCAACTGAAATATTTGTGAAGGAACTTTTGTTTTACTTTATATTGTTGAGATTTCTTTCACTGAGAAAATGACAGTGACTCTAAGAGGGCAGAGGAAGGAGAAGACACTGTGGTGGGCTTGTCAGGAAGGGCTAATGAGAGTTCATGGAGCTTTGGCTGAACCATTAAAGATACTAAGATGCAGAAAGGGGATCGCAGTAGAGGACACTCGGGATTATGGTGGGAAAGAAGGTAAGGAGATGAGAAGTACCAGGGGGAGCAAAGGATCCCATGGTGGGTAGTGGGAGGAAAAGGGGGGGAGAGATTGGCTCAGACCTCATGGTGTAGGGCCTTGAATTTCCTTTTTTCTCATACGTCATACACATGCATGTGCACACAACTTCTGTGAGGCGTGACAAACCATCTCTTTGTTTCCCCCAGCTTTTTCTTTCAAAATAACCTCATTTATACAGGCTGTCTATTCTTGTCATTCCTATTTAACCTTTAATTTAGATGGCTTCTTCTCAGTTAATTGGGAATACTGTTTTATGTCCTTAACTGCTATTTTAATATTACTTTAGTCTCTATCCTTGCTTGGTATTCCATTGATACATTTAATATTTTAATTAATAAATTTAGTTTCTAAGTATAATTCGAAGAAGAGATACAGTTTAGTAAGTCTATTCAGGAAATGCAGTGTCCCTATCTGTGAGGTGCTACATTATTTTCACATCCAGTTCAAATCTATTCTTTTAAAATACTTCTTTCTCGGACTCACTTATTTTGCTTAGCATAATTCTCTCTCTCTCCATCCACTGATATGTGGAATTTAAGAAACAAAATAAACGAGCATAGGGGATAAAAAGAGAGGGAGGCAAACCAAGAAACAGACTCTGAACTATAGAGAACAAACTGATGGTTACCAGAGGGGAGGTGGGTGGGGGGATGGGTGAAATAGGTGATGGGGATTCAGGAGTGCACCTGTGATAAGCATTGGGCATTGTATGGGAGTGTTGAATCACTACATTGTACATCTGCAACTAATATTACACTGTATGTTAATAACTGGAATTTAAATAAAAACTCAAGCAAAGAAAAATAAAATATTTCTTTCTTCCCACTCAAATTCATGACTTATAATTCCTTTTCTTTTCTCCTTGACTTTCACCAGTCCTCTGTAGCATCTAGCCAAGGGTGGTGACCATGGGAGTAAAAAGACAAGGACATTATAAAGCACAGTACTTGGTAGCTGATTAGATATTAGGGGACAAACAAGTTGCTCTGACCCTGGTGCCTGGCAAAACGAGAGCTTTGCCTTGAGTTCATATATAAACAAGTATACTCGTTGATTTAACAAATAACCTCTGTTGATTTTTGGTGTCTTAAGAGTTCACGTAGATTTTTATCAGTAAAGCACCGGAACCATTCTAAAACCCTGGTGTAACCCAAGTTGAGAGGGTGTCGTATTTCCAGGTTTAGTTTTCCTGTCATTTGGATTGTTGGTGTAGGAGCTGGAGCTGCCTTAGATTCTCCAAAGGAACCTTGAGTATATGACACCCTGTGACTGTTGTTTTTTCAGTCTCAATTTTTAAAAAAGTTCAATACTAAATCATGTTGAAATGTGTGTACTGAATGGTATTTTGAAAAGTCTACTGTAACAGATGGCCTTTCAGGTATTGATATAGTATATAATCTGGCCATCTTTTGATCATCCACGGAATATATATCCTAGCAGGAATTAGCACAGTTGGGCAAATGGCATGCCAAGTTCCTAATACCTTTTCTTTCTGTCACACTCTGGAGAACAGGCAAGATAAATCATGTTTGTATTGCTTACCAGGTGAGGGGCAGGGGTAAGCAGGGAGTACCCACTGACTACGCGTTCTCAGGCTGCGGGTAGAGAAGAGTTTTAGATATGTGGCAGTCCCCCTCCCTGGTGACCATAATTCTCATGGCAAGGGGAAGGATGTGCCAACACACAAATGCACACTAGTCACAATCAGCCAAGATCTTTCAGTAAAGGTTACTTTAAAACCTTTGAAATTTGTGAGCCAAACTGAAAAATAGCCTGTTGTGTCTCCTGAAGAAATATGCCCCCAACGCAGAGGGAGACAGTGTAGTATCTTGGCTGGAGATTTAGGGTCAGGCCAGACCTCTCTTTTAACCTTAGACTCGCATCTCTGACTGCCTGGTGTACATCTCTGTTGGGATGTTCCACAGGCTCTTCAAATTCACAGTGTCCAAAAGTGACGCTCATCCTCTCATCTCCTACTCCTACTGTTCTAAAAATTAACAAGTGTTCATAAGAGTCTGGGGGCTCCTTAGAAGAAATAAAATTTAAACAGGTTTCTTTTGATGAGGTCAACTTGACGTTGTGTCTATCCCTGTCACTCTCTTAATTATTGGTTTGGTTACTGCATGATCCTGTGTTTTCTTCAGTTGATTTTTTTTCCCTAGCTCCTTTTCTGAGCTCACCTTGAGTACGAAGACTCACCAGAAGTGGTTCTTCTTCTCGTCCTCCCCTTCCTCCTCTTCTGCCTCCCTTATCCCCTCTCTTCCCTCCCATGAAAATAAACCCAAGGATCTTCTTCATTTAGGTAGGATCTCTGTGACTTCTGCTCATTTGGTGATGAATAACCAGGCTTTTGAGCCTTACTAAGGATAAATGTCACATTGAGTATAAAGCAAATCAGGTTCTGGCCTAATGAGGCCAGTGGGCAGCTGGGTGTAATACCATCTATTTTGCTGATGGGCAAGCCTGTATGAAGGTCTTCTGGTGTGTCTTCTCTTCTTCCCCCTCCTCCCCCTCCTCCCCCTCCTCCCCCTTCTCCCCCTCCTCCCCCTCCTCCCCCTCCTCCCCCTCCTCCTCCCCCTCCTCCTCCCCCTCCTCCTCCTCCTCTTCCCCCCTCCTCCTCTTCCCCCTCCCCCTCTTTCTCCTCCTCTTCCTCCTCATCCTCCCCCTCCTCCCCCTCTTCCTCTTCCTCACCCCCCGTCTCCTCTTCTTTTTCCTCTTCCTTCTCCCACTTCTTCCTCTTCTTCCTCCCCCTCCCCCTCCTCCCCCTCCTCACCCTCCTCCCCCTCTTCCTCCCCTCCTCCTCCCCTCCTCCTCCCCCTCCTTCCCCTCCTTCCCCTCCTCCCCCTCCTTCCCCTCCTTCCCCTCCTTCCCCTCCTCCTCCCCCCTCCTCCTGCCCTCCTCCTCCCCCTCCCCCTCCCCCTCCTTCCCCTCGTCCCCCTCCCCCTCCTTCCCCTCCCCCTCCTCCTTATCCCCCCATCTTCCCCCTGCACATCCTCCCCCTCCTCCTCTTCCTCATTCCCCGTCTCTTCTTCTTTTTCCTCTTTCTTCTCCCACTTCTTCCTCTTCTTCCTCCTCCTCCTCCTCCTCCTCCACCACCACAACCACCACAAAGCTTGAGATAGTGATAGTACTTTAAATATCTTATGTGCATTAAATGGGTTAAAAAATAGAAAGTGCTTCTCAGAACCATGTTTGGCACATTTGTAAACACCTAATAGATATCTTAAACATTTAATAATATTATTACAATTATTAATTGAATTTGAAACTCATCAATGAGAATCAGAGTAACACAACTGATGACTCCTACTTTTCCCTGGCATACCAACTGATGTGTTGCAGTAAATGGCCTCGCAATAAATATTTCTTAGATTGGCCTTCCTGAAGTGTGTTTTCTCATATTATTGATAGGTTTGTTAGTGGGAAGTAAGCCATTCATTCCCTCTCTCACACTGATTTAAGATCAACTGTTTACAGTTCTCCCGGTCAATGAGGAAGGGACTGTTTCTTACCGTTTCATCCTCAGTACTTAACATGGTGCTTTGAACATAGTTTATGCTCAAATGAATTGTTTAAGATGTAAATTGAATGAAAAAGATGTAATGCTGATAAGATAATTAACGCCAATAACCTCTTTAGCCAGTTCGTGTCATTCTAGAAAAAAACCCTCCAGCATCTTTTCTGAGGGCCTAGCGCCATCATCTAGCATTTCATACCTCGCACATCCTCTCTGTGAAGCTCTTTAGCAGCAGTGAAAAATGAAGATTTGCTTTCATCTCAAAGGCTGCCCTGCACTATCCTTGTGATAAGAGAAAATCAAACAGATACAGGTTGTAAAGCGGCCCCTGGTGTTGGCAAAATGTTGCCCTGGCCTTGGAGGAGTATTCAGATACGTCTCAGACTCCCGGGTCGCACAGGCACGGTTAAGCATTCCCCTTTGTGGAGGAACCTGACTGCTGCTTGGTGAGCACAAAGCCTGGTGCAATGATTATGCTTTGCCCTTTAGTCTTTCTGAAGCTGGCAATCATTTGAAGTAATTTTGCATCACTCCTCAACTTTTCCCTGTTCTCTGTTTCTTTACAGAAGGTGATTACTTTGGATTTGAAGATCACTTCTTCCCTAGGTTCTTGCTTGGAATATATGAGAGCAGAATCCGTCAAACAGATTAACAGCTTACTTGTCACTGTCAGAGCCAACAGCCAAGCACCAGTGCTTGTCCTCAGGGTGAGAGAGCCCATGTAGAAAGAGAAGGAAAAAAAAAAGAAACAACCAATAGCTGTAGCAAGCACTGTGCATGATTTTAAGTTCTTTACAGCGAACAGCTTATTTAACTTATATAATATTCCTGTGATACAGACACTTTTACTGACCCTGTTTTGAGGATGATGAAACTTGAGGCACGGAAAGCTTAAGGAATGTGCATAGAGTCCCATAGCTGGTCCTGAGCAGATCCTCGATTGGAACTCGGGCAGTCTTTCTCCAGAGTCCACACCCTTCAACACTAAGCTGGAGCTGAACACTTACCTTGGAAGCCAATCATTCCCAGTCTCTAGAACCCTCTATTTTGAAAGCCTTGTTAGCAGTCAGGCCCTGTGGGAGTAGAGGGTGGGAAGTAGTGTAGAAGAGACTGACCTGGATGGTATTCATCGAACCCAAAGTAATCCCTCAGGAGATCACTAGCGAGGAAAAACTGAGACACACCGAAGCAGTCTAGCTAAGCAAGGATTGTTTTCTGCGTTTAACATAGTCACTAAAATACATGGACAGTGCAGCGCTGGCCAAAGTTCTTTAGGGGACCAACGAGTCCACGGAAAGAAGACTGTAACTTTGCCTTTCATACTCCCGAACGCTGACCATACAGAAGAGCTTAAGTGAACTGACCCCCATGGGTTTATCGTAACTATGGAACGAGGGCTTTGGCATTTTGCTCCATCTTTGGCTGCCTTTTTCAGTCTTACTTAGAAGCTTGTGAATGGATGTGTTCTAGAAATTTCATTGCCTCAGGCAGAGACAGACCTAGGACAGGCTTCTTCCAAGGGAATGTTGCCAGTGCTAAGTAGATGAAGGATACCGTCAGTGGGTCCTAGGAGGGAGTCCAGCCCAGTTAAGACCATGTGTTTTCTGAGGGCCAGATAGTAATGTTGAAAAGGTTAGGTCAGAAATCACTAAGAAGTACTAGATCTCAGGCAAGATGGCGACAGAGACAGGTTTTACCCCAGCTTTATTGAGGTATAATTGACAAAGCTGGAAGACATTTAGTGTACATCGTGATGATTTAATATACATACTCATTATGGACGGATTCCCTGCCTAGTTAATTACCACATCTGTCACCTCACATCCGAGGCAGTTTTTTCTAAAAAACTTCCAGGTAGGTCATAGAGACAAAGCTGCCTCATGGTCAGTTCCTTTCCTTACTGCCACCCCAGTGCCTGCCATGCCCTGGGCAGCTGAAGCAAGGTGTCACAGAGAAGTAGCCCTGAGAGAAGGCCCTAATCCTACCGCCAGAATGGCTCATTGCTAGTCCTGTCATTAATCTTAGTTCTGTACAAACATGCTCTTGACCAGTACCTATGCTTAACCCTCTCTTCCTTTGCATTACGTCATCCTGTTCTTGTTCAGTGAGTAATAATAGAGCCACAGGCAGCAGGGAATGTCCTGTAGGATAAGGAAGACGGGGTCCTGATGTCATAGAATTACAATCCAAATATAAATATGTGTTAAGGTAAGAACATAAAAAGTCATGTGAACACGTGGACACTAGATATGTTGTCAAAAATGGATCACACACACGCATTTACACCTATAAATGTGTACGCATAGTAGAGGAGGGTCGGTCTGTGTGGAAAGAACACTCAACTGGGACTCACTGTGCAGGTTTGGAAGAATCACTCGTCTGTTGCTTTTGATTTAACGACCTAGTGAAGCAGGTTAAATTGTCTCTAAGATCCTCCCAATTCCAAAACCGTATCATTGTAAGACGTGTTTGAACTGACCCTGACTCATGGTTCTATGGGAGCTAATTACTATAGCCAGATGGGTATTGGAAGGTTGTAATGGAATTATGGGTATGGTTGAAATTATTTAACGCAGAAGGATTTCTGTGTGCCTTGTAACTCTACTTCTGGGTGAACTGCTGTGTTTGCGATTTTAAAATCAAAAAAATTTTTTTAAAGAAATCTTTTGCATTATCTATGGAGCTCTGAAACCCAACAGACTGCCACAATCTGACTTACTTTTCCCTCCCTGACTGTGTTCACATTTTCATCTGCTAGGCAAGGGCAGTGGTCAGCTGGGCTTTTGTTTCAGTTGGTTTCGCTGTCTGGTGACCTGGTACCATTCCTATGCCTGTATTTTCTTGTTCTAAGTACTTGAGGAGTAGGCCTCAAGCAGAGATTTTCTTTAGAGCTAGAAAAACCATGGCAGTGTGGTTTCTTTATCTTGAGTTTTATGTTACTCTGTTTCGATTCTCTTTTTCCCCATCTTTAACTTTAAAAAAAAAAAGCCAAATTTGGGACTTATACTAAAATGACTGCTTTTTCAATTACGATGTTTCTCAAAAGCCTTGGAGCCAATAGAGGTGGGAATATTCCTGTGGGCTTAGAACAAGTGAGGTCACCAGGACATGGTCTCTTGCTGAATTTATGATTCACCCTTCAGCAAGATTAGTCAGTACAAAGAAGTTGCTAAAATAGGTCACAGAAAGTTGATTTTATATGGTTGTATAGTTTCCACTGGTTACATTATTGAATGTTGGCCTGTGGCAGCTATTTGGAAACCCAACACGCCTCATCGACAGCCCATATTCTGATTCTAACATTTCTATATGGGAACTCTGAAAACAAAGTGTCTGATGTTTTCTTGTGGTTGCTCTGTTAATACAGTTTATCTTTCTTGGCTAAGGAGAACTGTAGTTACTAATTTCACAAACTGCTAGAGTTACCATCTTAAAACACAAATCTGTTCATGCTACTCTTTTCTCAAAAATGAATCATGGCTCCCCATTCTCTACAAAATCAAGTGTGTAAGTTTTATAAAGCATCCCAATCTGTCCCGATCTCACCACCCGCACCTTCTGTCACCCCGTCTATGTGCTGTTTTCGAATGTGCCGAGTACTTCCAAGTTCCTGAGCCTCTGCTTATGCACTTTCTTCATCCAGAACACCTTCCCCACCCGTTTCACTTTTCACAACCCTCCATTATCTTTCAAGGACCAATCCAAATGCTACATCCTCCCTGAGACCTTTCTATATTTTTTCAACTAAAAGTCTTTTTTTTTTCTTTCACTGTATGTTTTCACAGCATATATCATTCTGCTGTTGCATTATAGGCAATTGCTTGTATATCCATCTCCCACACTAGTTGAAAGTTTTTTTTAATTAAAAAAATTTTTTTAATGTTTATTTTTGAGAGAGAGAGACAGAGTGTGAATGGGGGAGGAGCAGAGAGAGAGGGAGACACAGAATCAGAAGCAGGCTCCAGGCTCTGAGCTGTCAGCACAGAGCCCAACATGGGGCTTGAACCCATGAACCATGAGATAATGACCTGAGCCAAAGTCGGATGCTCAACTGACTGAGCCACCCAGTTGCCCCGGTTGAAAATTTTTTGATGCTATAAACCATATCATAGCAAACTTTGTATTGTACCAAGTATGTGAGCATATGCAAAGTGTCTGGTTGAGTTTTATGTGTTGGTGCTTGGAACATCAGGACAATACTGTTTTGTTTTGTTTGTTTTCCGAAATGGAAATGGCCCCTCTTTCCTTACCTTATAGCTTAAGTTGGCTGAAGTTTGTTATTAATACTATCAGTGAGAGCTATCATTTAATGAGAGTTAGCTTTATGTTCAGCCCTGTGCTGAGATGTGTCAACCTACTATCTTATTTAATATTCATAATAGTTGAATATGATAGATGATACTCTGATTTCACAAATGATGAAACTGAATCTTAGAGAAGTTGACCTCACCCAAAGCTATACAGTATGTGATGGGGCTAGGACTCCAAGCCAGTCCTAACACTAGAGGCCACACATAACCACTCAACAATGCTGTCTGTCTCTCAAGCATGAGGAGGGTTAGGTCATTCCCTCCACCATAAATAAACACAGTGTGATCTAGACTCCAAGTTTGGAGGTTAGAGTTTTCTACTCTGAGCTTGCACACTTTGAATATAACCTTGGCCAAGTCATTTTGCTTCCTGGGATCTCTTTCCAAATCTGCTAAATCAGTTAAGAATATTTTCAGAAAAGGGGTGCCAGGGTGGCTTAGTCAGTTAAGCATATGACTTCAGCTCAGGTCATGATCTGATGGTTTGTGAATTTGAGCCCCACATCGGTCTCTGTGCTGACAGCTTGGAGCCTGGAGCCTACTTTGGATTCTGTGTCTCCCTCTCTTTCTGCCCCTCCTCTGCTCGCACTGTGTCTTGTTCTCCCTCAAAAAAAAAAAAAAAAAAAAAAAATCTAAAAACATTTTAAAAAAAATATTTTCAAGAGCAATTAATAGCATATACAACTAAAAGTAGCCTAAGTAATATGACCATTTGTCATCTTACGTTTTCATCTATCTAACAGGTAACTATGGAACACTTAGTGAATATCAGGTACTATAAACAATAGACACTTAAGAAGACCTGATGTGTCATCAGGGATCCAGGCACTTTCCATCTTTTTTCTCAGCTATTCTCAGTATATTGGTAATGTCTCTTCTTTCCCTTCGTAGGTACAAGATAGCCACAGCAGTCCCAAGGGTCACTTTCTTATACATCAATAGCCAAAGTCAGGAAGGGAAAACAGGGCACCCCCTCTGGGTCTCTTTCCCAGTAGGCCCCAATAGCACCCCCTAAGTAGCGAGGGTCACATGCTCACCCCTAAAGCAATCTCTGGCAAAGGAAAATAGCATTTCTGTGATTGGCTTAAACAAATCTTGCTCCTTTCCACGGGGTAGGGGAGAGGACATCTCCTCTGAGCATCTCCCATCATACCTGAGCAAGATTAGGTTCTGTTGGTAAAGAATCAGGAGGACTAGTTAAGGAGGTGAGTAGCTGACAAGTTCTACCTCAGATGGGATCAGGCTAAGAGATTTCTTATCACTTCTGGCTCTAAGTTTCTCTGATTCTAGTATGTTACCCAAAGATACAGTAATGAAATGCCATTTACCTTAAAATCTGTTGGCCTAAATATTGGAGATTCTTTTCTACTTAATTCCTATAGAGTGAAAAACCCACCATGGCAATGAGTGAGCATATCTTGAAAGTTGGTTTGGAATCGTTTTCTGGGTCACAAAGTTCTTCTTCTTCTTCTTTTTTTTTTTTTTTTCAATTTTAGTTAACATACAGTGCAATATTAGCTTGAGGAGTAGAATTCAGTGAATCATCACTTACATTATTTACACCCAGTGTTCATCACAATAAGTGCTCTCCTTAATACCTGTCACCCATCAAGCTTGTCTCCCACCCACCTCCCTCCATCAACCTTGAGTTTATTTCTATTGTTAAGTCTCTTGTGACTGTTTCACTCTCTTCTCTCCACCCTGTTCACATATATTCATCTATTTGTTTCTTAAATTCCACATATGAGTGAAATCATATGGTATTTGTCTTTCTCTGATTGACTTATTTCACTTAGCATAATACATTCAAGCTCCATCCATGTCATTGAAAATGGCAAGATTTCATTCTTTTTGATGAATGAGTAATATTCCACCATATATATGTATATGATATATATATATATATGTATCACATGTATATGTGATACATATATATATATATGTGAGATATATATCACATCTTCTTTATCCATTCATCAGTGGGTGGACAGCTAGATTCTCTCCATAGTTTGGCTATTTTTGATAATGCTGCTATAAACATTGGGGTGCATGTACCCCTTTGAATCTGTAATTTTGTATCCTTTGGGTAAATACCTAATAATGTAATTTCTGGGTCATAGAGTAGTTCTGTTTTTAACTTTTTGAGGAACCTCCATACTGTTTGTCCAGAGTGGCTGCGCCAATTTGCATTCCCACCAGCAGTGCAAGAGGATTCCCCTTTCTCCACATCCTCGCCAACATTCGTTGTTTCTTGTGGTGTTAATTTTAGCCATCCTGACAGGTATAAGTGGTATCTTACCATGGTTTTGAATTGTATTTTCCTGATGATGAGTGATATTGAGCATCTTTTCATGTGTCTGTTAGCCATCTGGATGTCTTCTTTGGGAAAGTGTCTATTCATGTCTTCTGCCCATTTCTTAACTGGGTTGTTTGTTTTTGGGTGTTGAGTTTGATAAGTTCTTCTAGATTTTGGATACTAACCCTTTGTCAGATATATTATTTGCAAATATCTTCTCCCATTCTGTAGGCTGCCTTTTAGTCTTACTGATTGTTTCCTTCACTATGCAGAAGCTTTTTATCTTGATGAAGTCCCAATAGTTCATGTTTGCTTTTGCTGCTCTTGCCTTCGGCGACATGTCTCATAAGAAGTTTCTCTGGCTGAGGTCGAAGAGGTTGCTACCTGTGTTCTCTAGGATTTTGATGGTTCCTGTCTTACATTTAGGTCTTTCATCCATTTTGAATTTATTTTTGTGTATGGTGTAAGAAGGTGGTCCAGTTTCATTCTCCTGCATGACTATCTTTTTTCCTTTGGGATGTCCTTCCTGCTTTGTTGAAGATTAGTTGACTATAAAGATGTGGGTCCCTTTCTGAGTTTTCTGTTCTGTTTCTTTTTTTTTTTTTTTTTTTTAATTTTTTTTTTTCAACGTTTATTTATTTTTGGGACAGAGAGAGACAGAGCATGAACGGGGGAGGGGCAGAGAGAGAGGGAGACACAGAATCGGAAACAGGCTCCAGGCTCTGAGCCATCAGCCCAGAGCCTGACGCGGGGCTCGGACTCACAGAACGCGAGATCGTGACCTGGCTGAAGTCGGATGCTTAACTGACTGCGCCACCCAGGCGCCCCATGTTCTGTTTCACTGATCTATGTGTCTGTTTTTGTGCCTGTACCATACAGTCTTGATGACTACAGCTTTGTAATATAGCTTGAAATCCGGAATTGTGATGCCTTCAGTTTTGTTTTTCTTTTTCAGTATAACTTTGGCTATTTGGGGTCCGTCCAAATTTAGCTGTTTGTTCTAGCTCTGTGAAAAATGCTGGTGGTATTTTGATAGAGATTACATTAAATGTGTAGATTGCTTTGGGTAGTATAGACATTTGGACAGTGTTTGTTCTCCCCATCCATGAGCCTGGAATGCTTTTCCATTTCTTTGTGGGTCACAAGGTTCTTAAAGACTAGGGATTACCCTTGTCACAGAAGGCAGAAAGCCAAGGCATTTACGAAGTTGGGTCTGTGACCTAAGTTCACACTTAGATCTCTAAATTCACACTTAGAAGTGAAATTGACCAGGACTGCATGGACTAATGCTCTATCACTGTTGCCCATAGCAAAGAAGTTAGATGGAGAAGATCCCAAAGTTGCTATGTCTGTCTAGTGAATATGTAGCCAGATATGTTACACGTCTCTTTCTGCTAGAGTCTGCACAGATAATACATCTTTTTCCCTAAGTTTATTATGAAGGAAGAGCAAATGGGATAGACTCCTTTACCCATGAAGAAAGGTCTCCAAAGTAGCTCTCAGAAAAGACATTACTTGAGTCTACTTCATTTCTACCAGAATTAGTTTGTTAACAAGTATCTGTGAGCTATCACTTAGTGTTGGCCTGTGGAGCATATTTCAAATGTATAAGACACAGCCCCTCTCTGGTTCCTGTGGTATCATTCTCTTCATATTCTTTGCTATGGACAGTGGCAGTGTCCTGACTAATGTGGATCCTATTAATGTCACTTCTCCTGTGTGCCTGCAATGAGGAGTACAAAGACCTAAAATTACTGAAAACATTTCTCCCTAGTTTCTGACTTAAACACAGTTGAGTACTATAATATGAAACAAATAGACTTGGAAAACTGTGTTTTGTTAACTAGGAATATTAAAAAAAAGAGAGATGTGATTATAATCTAGAATATCAGAGAAATCTTCATTGAGGAAAGGATGCTTCAGCTGAGCATAGAGGGGTGAACACAAAACCAAGGTGGAGGTGAACACAGCGTGTGTGTGGGATGGCCAGGAGACTAAGCCAGGACAGACCTCCATTTCTGAGAGTTGTAGTCCAAGGTCATGGAGGACTTGCAAAGCCAAACAACTAGACTTAATGTGATATGTTTAGCAAAGAAGCATTTGAAAATTACTTGAAAGTCAAGATTAAAAGGGTATTTTATAAAAAGTCAGTAAGTTGACAGGGCTGCAGGGTAGTGGGGGTAGGGAGCTGGAAACCTCCCCTCCTGTAGCTTTCATGTCTATGTAAAGGGATATCAGACTAACGTTTTTGGCCTCTCTCCCTACCTTTACACACTCCACCCCTAGGGAGGAGCAATTTATGGGTAAATTTAGGAGAGGAACTAGGTGTGTATAATTCAGCCTCTCTCATAGGAAGCACTGATTCTGGTCTGTTCCTCCAAACCTGCTCCTCCACCCATCAGCCTTTCATAGGCAGTCCCCCAGGAGGGGAAGCTTGTAGTGATCAGTGCTGCTTGTGACTCAGAGGTAAGTCTGTATAATCCTAGGGCTCAGTTTTGTAGGACAACCCTAAGCTGCATCCTCCCAACTGGCTGATGTTTTGATCTCCACGTGTCTGACAATGTCCGTCAATCTCAGTTGGTTTAAAACTTGGGTGATGAGGGGGATGCTATTTATTGGTTCCCCACAGGCCCCCACTATATAGAATGGATTGGTAGATGGAAAGAAAGGAAGGGATTGAAACCAACTAGAAGGCTCTGCCAGTCCTCATGCTGTGACTCAACTTAGGGTGGCTGTGGCCCAAGAGAAAGTGAGACTTGTGAAAAGAAAAAGAAGGGCTGTAACTGGGCCATAGATCTGTTGACAGGTTCTGTGTCTGAATTATTTGGTGTCTCCACAGATTCTAGTAGATTCCTTTTTTTAAAATTTTTTTTTTCAACGTTTATTTATTTTTGGGACAGAGAGAGACAGAGCATGAACGGGGGAGGGGCAGAGAGAGAGGGAGACACAGAATCAGAAACAGGCTCCAGGCTCCGAGCCATCAGCCCAGAGCCTGACGCGGGGCTCGAACTCACGGACCGCGAGATCGTGACCTGGCTGAAGTCGGACGCTTAACCGACTGCGCCACCCAGGCGCCCCTAGTAGATTCCTTTATACATACATTCACAAATATTTATGGAGCCAGCCACCGAGTATACAGGAGTGCTAGAGATATGCAGGTCCCTGCCCTCAAGGAAAATGAGAGAGTTCTTTGAGTGAAATAAAGCGAGGTGTAAGATAGAGAGGGGGCTCCATAAACTGGTAAAGGCTGGCCTCACTGATGATGGCATCTTGCGAGGAAAAACTGAGGGAGGCACGTAAGTTAGTGGGGCGGGGTAGAGAAGTTACAAATGGGGGATTTAACAACCTCAGAGTTCCCGAGGCTACAATACACTCAACTTGTTTAAAAAACATAAAAGGGTGTGGCTGAAATGAGAGAAAGGGATGTGAGATGATGTGAGATGAAGTCAGGTTAATAATCAAAGGCCAGATTGTGTGGAACAGGAAGGAGGTATACACATTGTAAGAATTTGAAGTCTGCAGGAAAGAGGCAGATTGAGCCATATGAAAGGTAGGATCAAGTGAATGCTTTTTTTTTTTTAAATTTTTTAAAAACATTTTTTTTTATTTTTGAGAGATGGAGAAAGACAGAGTATGAGCAGGGGAGGGGCAGAGAGAGAGAGGGAGACCCAGAATTCGAAGCAGGCTCCAGGCTCCGAGCTGTCAGCACAGAGCCCGACACGGGGCTTATACTTACAAACCGCGAGATCATGACCTGAGCTGAAGTCGGACGCTTAACCGACTGAGCCACCCAGGCGCCCTGTGAATGCTTTTTTAGTAGATCTAGTCCTCAGAATATTGGAAGACAGGAGGAAAACACATTAGTGGAGGGATAATATTTCAATGTTAGTTAGAGGAGAAGAGAGTCTGAAGAAGTGGGAAAGGATTAGGGACCGAGTAGAGGTGGAAGGCTTATCTTTAACAGCGAGACAAGAAGACTCTTCCTTTGAGACTGGACGGCTAAAATAGGAAACAAGTATTAAATACTCACCATGTATCAGGCCCTGTTCTAAGAGCTACTCATTTCTTTCTCACAGCAGGACAATGGGGTAGGTGCTCTTATTATAGCCCATCTTAAAGATGACAAAACTGGGACTCAGGTTAAGTAATTGTCCCATGGTCACACAGCCAGGAAGGGCAGAATTATGACTTCAACTTAGGCTTATTGGCTCTAGCACCTGTGGCCTTAACCACCGTCCTCTTCTGTAGCACTTGTGCAAGACCTTGATTAGTGTAATGCCAACATGAAGCCAAGCATAGTATATATGAAGGAGCTCCTGCAGTGCACAAAGGATGAGGCAGTGGGATTAGGTGTTTGGGAAGAGTAAAAGAGGTGTGGAAAAAGTGTTCTGGGGGTTGTGTGTGGGATTCACCGAAATGAATAAAAGAATAAATTGTCAGGATGAAAGATAGGATAGAAATTGAGCAACATGAGTCTCTGTTTGGTGCTACGGTCTGAATATTTGTGTCACTCCCCAAATTCATATGTTGAACTCCTATCTCCTGAAGTGATGATATTAGGAGACATGGCCTTTGATAGGTGCATAGGTCATGAGGGTGGAACCCCCATGAATGGTATTCATGTTCATTTTTAAGACCCAAAAGAGCTCCCTAGGCATTCCACGACAAAAGAAATGTAATATATCTGCCCGATTTTGAAAGGCAATCCTTTTAGGTTTGTCCTAGTGTTATTCTGAAGGATTATGGGTACCCTCCATTCACACTCTACTTTGGCTTTCTTCCACATTTATTGATCTTGTTGTAAGAACTTAAATATTTCCTTAAAATTTGCCTAAATAACTTTGATTTGCAATATTGGCACTACATTGGGTTTTTGAGTTCTTTGAAAACATTAAAGTGTTGCTCTTTGTCTCTCTCACTGCAACCATGGTCTGACCTTTGGAATCCTATTCTTGTGACTTCATTCATTGTGTGGACTCAGGCAGTCCAGGTTTTCTCAGGAAACCAGATTACCTAAACGTTTCTTTCATTTATTGTAATCTGGGGTATGGTGGTTTTTAAAAAGATAAAATTTCAGGGGCCCTTGGGTGGCTCACTTGGTTGAGTGTCCAACTCTGGGTTTCGGCTCAGGTCACGATCTCACGGTTCATGGGTCCGAGCCCCGCGTCCAGCCCCACGTCGGGCTCTGCGCTGTCAATGCAAAGGCTGCCTGGGATTCTCTCTCTCTCACCCTCTCTCTCTGCCCCTCCCCTGCCTGTGTTCTTACTCTCTGTCTTAAAAAATAAATAAATAAACTTAAAAAAAAGAATTGCATAAAGTAACCAAAATGAAAGCACATAACCATTTCATAATTATATAAGCAAATATAATATACCTATAATTATTATTTATATTATTATTACATATATATCATGTCTAAGGGCTTCATACCAAATCGCATACAGTCTGGGCAGGAGGATTGCGGGTGCTGGGTTATGGAGGCAGAAACTTTTTGTTGTTGCTTTTTACATTTCTTTCTGATTTTTTGAATAATTTTATTAAATAATGTAGTGCATATGTGACAAATGTGAAATAGCATCTGAAACCTGAGTCATCAGAGTAGTGCAGCCATAGAGCCTTGGAGGCTCAGAGGAAGACAGTTGTTTTCAACTAGAGGGGATGAAGGTCTTCAGGAATAGGTGAGATTTTTGTACCGGCCCTCACATGGGAGGAAAGAACGGACAAGCAGAGGCGAGGGGAGATCTAGGCAGGGAGGTCAGTGGGAGAACGTGCACGAAGGTTGGGAGGGACGAGTTGTAGAAACAACATCGGGTCACCTGGCTGAAATATGAAGGAGTGGAGAAAAGTGCCTGCATCGTGTGAAAGCTCACTGAGGAAAGTCATAACAGAGGGATCAGGCTAACATCTTCTGAACCTCCTGATCCATCCTAATATCCTTAGAAGTGGGACAGCCACCTGTGACATATTCTTGCCAAAAAAAAAAAAAAAATCTAAATGAACCTCAAGGTCTAAACAGCAGTTGACAGAAAACATGGGAAACGGAGGAACATTTAAACAATACTGTGAGGATACACCAAGTCCAGGATGTGAGAAGTTCTACAGGACAAATGAACTAATTTCTTCAATAAATACGTGGCATGAAAAAAAAAAAAGGAGAAAAAGAGAACTGTTATAGATTTAAAGAGATTTAAAACACACATCAACCTAATCAGTGTGTGAGTCTCAGTTGAACAAACCATCCATATAAAGAAATTTTTTGAGACAATCTGGGAAAATTAGATACAGAGTAGGAATTAGATGAGGAATTATTCATGTTATTGGGTGTGAAAATGGTGTGTGTGTGTGTGTGTGTGTGTGTGTGTGTGTGTGTGTGTATTAAAGTTTTATCTGTTAGATTAGAGATACCGCTGAAGTATTTATAGTAGAAATGATAAACTTTAAGCAATTTCCTTTCAAATATTCCAGCCAAAAAACCAAAACAAAAAACAATAAAAAGCCAGAGCTGGAGGGGGTGGGGGATATGAAAAGAAGAATAGCAGAAACTTGTTGTTTGAAGCTGAGGGATAGGTCCGTGGTTGTTTATTTTAGTTTTCTACATGCTTTCAAGTGTGTTTGAAATTTTCCATAATCAAATGTTTTAAGGAGTTTGAACTTTACTGTGTAGCACCAGGAAAGCTGTGAATGGTTTTGGGCTGAGAAGGGGGCACAGGAAGGGCTGAGTGGCCCTGGTGACAGTGTGGGAGATGGCCAGGGGGAAGGCGGATGAGAGGTGCGAGCTCATTTAAGACCTTGATTAGGTCTTAAAGGTACAACTTTCCAGTTGTAAATTAAAAAAGTCATGGGGCTGGAAGGTACAGCATGGCAGCTATAGTTAATAACACTGCACTGCATGTTTGAAAGTTGCTAAGAGAATAAAGCTCAAAAGTTCTCCTCACAAGAAAAAAATGTTTTGTAACGAGGTATGCTGACGGATCTTAACTGGACTTACCGTGGTGATCATTTCACAATATACGTAAATATCGAATCATTACGTTGTACACCTGAAACTAATATGATGTCGTATGTCAGTTATATCACGGTATTAAAAAACACCCAAACAAACCTTAATTAAGGTGGTGGCCATGAGAACGGAAACTTTTTTGAGAACAGATAGAGGAAATAATAGCAAAAGAGGAACTCTGGTACGTTGGGGGTACAGAAGTGAATCAGGTGCATTGTGTGGAAAATTCCCTTCTTCCTCTTCAGTAAATAGCAATCTTTGTCCTTAAACCACTGCACTGGTATTACAGGACGAAGAGAAGAGGAAGAAGGGGTCTTCACTAGAGGAACTGAACCGGCTCTTCATGCTCCAAAGTGGAAAGCAAGGGGGAAAGGAAGAGTTCTGGGTTTGGGTTTTGGTTTTTGTTTTTCTCTCCCTTTTTCACAAGGAATTACTCTCATGGTTTCAGTATGAAATTTTTTGGGTCCAGTGATTCATTTTGATCATCCTTTCCTGTTTTACTGAGGAAATGGTTATGATCATTGTCAGCGGTCCCATCTGAATCATTTATGATATTAGTTAAGATAGATATTATTCATTTGTGAAATTGAACACTTTACAATAATGTGTGTGAGGTTAATTAAATGAGTTGAAATGATACAGTCTGGGGAAATAAAAGTTGAACTATAAGTTAATGAAAGCTTAGATTTAAATACATACCTTCTGATTTGTCAGTAGCACAAATATTAAAAATAAACTTCAGATAGAAATAGAAAGTAGCAATTATTAGAGATTAAAGAGAAATGGTAGTTCTCTGGCCCTCTACAATTCAAAGAAAATTAACACTTCACACAGGAAATATTGGTGAGGTCTGATATAAACAGGCCCTCCGGAGTGGAATACGCACCCCAGAGGATAGTTTCCTGATCACGTTTGCTCTCTTCTTGATTTTTCTTTCTCAAGAAATTAACGCTACAAACTGCAGCCTGTAAGGATGGACCATTTCCTGTGACCAACACCAGTCTTTTCTGTCTCAATTTAATGTGCCTATTTAAGGAGGGCTGAGACAGGTGGGGGGGAAAAGTCTGGAAATACAATGAATTCTTTACCCTTACTCTGCATCAAGAAGGTGAGGGGACTTTGGAAATTCCCGGGAAGGATTTCCCATCCAGTCCACCCAAGTCAGAAAGAGGTGAGATTTTAGTTCAGGTTTGCTGCTGACTTGGGCCCAATTAAAGCAGAATTTCTTTCTTTCTTTCTTTTTTTTTTTTTTTTTTAATGTTTATTTATTTTTGAGACAGAGAGAGACCAGAGCATGAGCGGGGGAGGGGCAGAGAGAGAGGGAGACTCAGAATCCGAAGCAGGCTCCAGGCTCCGAGCTGTCAGCACAGAGCCCGACGCGGGGCTCGAACTCAAAGACCGTGAGATCATGACCTGAGCTGAAGTCAGACACTTAACCGACGGAGCCACCAAGGCGCCCCTAAAGCAGAATTTCTAATTCATGCTAGCTGTTGTAAAAAGCTCTCAGGAAGGAAAGAAAAGGAGAGCAAAATTGCTAGCTAAAAGCAAGAAAGATGGTTTTATTTTGCTCAGGGATGCATAGCTGAGCCACTGGGTCACAGGACAGATGGGGGTGGAGGAACACATGGTTACGAGTCTTATTATGGAAAAGCTCGAACTACCATCAGCGCTTGATGGAAATGAGTGGGGGAGAGGTAGCAGCAGTGTCTCTAACAGCACTGCCTCCCTTATTACATTATCCAAAAAGATAGATAACTGAGAATAGGCATCCATTATCTCTCTCTACAAAGGGATTAGTGTGGGTTGCAAGAAATTAATGGCTTTTGAGTTATCACAGAAATACTAATGAATGTCAGGACCAGAGATGTAAAGCAGGTAAAATTGGCTTTTCTCTGCCTTATTTCTCTCCTTTTCTTTTTTGGTTTGCTATTTTAAGATCTGGATCTGTGTTGGGTTTATTTCTTTACTTTTTATTTTTTCCCTTCAGCCAAGATCAGAAATCATGCCCTTTGGGAGTGTGATTTGTCTTCTTCAGGGAATGACTTCGTTAGTTTATGACTGTCTGCAGTGTGTATCAGCAAGAGATTTAGAAACATCTCAGAAATGAAAATCTCTGTCAGGGAAGAGTGCTGCCTCTTGCATGGATGTCATTTGCATGCCTGATAAAAATATCAGGAAGTCTCCCAAGTCACAGTTGCCTTCTATTAAGGAACTAAACTTGTATACATTGCAGCTAATCGTTGATTAAAGATGGCACAACCAGATAAACTTGTGAAACAGGGGAAGAGAAAGGAATTATATCTACTATATGCTGGGCGTTGTGCTACAAGCTTTATTTCTCATTTAATAAGTACTTTCTAAGAGCCTGCTATGTAGTAGGCATTGTACTCTGTGTTGTAAAAAAGGATGAAAAGACAGACCTCTCCTCTTTCCTCAGTGGAGCTTATAGTCCAATGGGGAGGACAGACTTTTTTAAAAACTTCAAAATTGTATTTGTTCAAAAATTTAAATAAACTGTTATAATACAGCCTGACAAGAGTCCATCAAAGAGGAATAATAGGGATACCGGATACTGACCTGGGGTGTGTGTGTGTGTGTGTGTCTGTGTGTGTGCGCACGCGCGTGTGCAGATGAGGGGTTGAGGGAATTGGGACAGGGTCTGTTCCTGGAAGACAGGATGGCTAAGTGAAGGGTAAGTGTGTGGTAGCTAGTGGAAGCAGTAGGAAGGAGCACTGTAAGCAGGCGGTAACAGTGTAAGCGCAGTCAGGCTCAGAGGTGAGAGAGAACTGCTACCTAAGCAGAGACCTAAAACATGGGCTGGTTGAGTCCAGCCCGGGGAACTGGTTACAAGACAGAAGGCTCATGAACTGGCCTTGAAGACTAACGGGGGTATCTGAGAAACAGGAGTTGATGAGAAGCATACTTCATGCTCTGTCCTCTCCATGGGCTGTTCCTGGCTTTACTAAAACCCAAATAATGTGTATTAGCAAGGAGTTAGGTCAAGAGATAGGAGGAATATTCGTTCTCATGTATTTGGTTTTCTGTAGAATATTACCTAGAAAACATGAAATCCTGGTGAAGTGCCAATTATTTCATGGACCCGTGGGGGAGAGTCACAGTTTTCCACGCAGGCCTCCGCATGTCACACTGACATTGCAGACCGCCCCCCACCAATACTTAATCTTATGCTCATAATTCCACCCTAGGTAGGCTATTGTGGACCTGAGATTTCCCCCCAATTACATCTTGTGAATTGTACTGTCTTGGAATTGTACTACCTCTACTGTGTTTAGTTTGAACCAGAAGGATGTCATTCCCTGATCTCTGGTTTCTTACACCTGCCTTATCGTCTCCTTGAGTTCATTCGTATCAATGAATTAATACATGGCTTCTTTTGTTTTTCCTTTCTAGAACACAAGCAAGCATTCCCAAATATTCTGAAGAAGGGGTACCTGGAGATCAGGAAGGACCATGACAGTTACTGGCAGAGCTGTTACGCAGAACTCTCACCCTACAACTTATCCTTCTACAGCCTAGACAGCAGTGGCAATCAAGCCCTCTATGCCACCTGCCAGCTTTCACACTTCCAGAGCATTTCCGTGTTGGGCAACCTTGAGGCCAGGCTGGTGGATACTGTTCTGTATGACAACACTCAGCTCCAGTTAAAGGCAGAGTCACCGTGGGAGGCTTTGGACTGGGGGCAGAAGCTTTGGGAAGTCGTGCACGCCACGGTGCCTGGTTACGTGGGAAGGCAGGATGAGCTGGCAAACTCCCCAGGACTTGGTCATCACGCTGACTGTACACAGAACCATTGTTTACAGAAGAAATCCAGTGAGCTGCTCACGCCATCACCTGTCTTGGAGAGCCCCAAACAATACCAAAACATCATCAAATCAGGGACGCTGTACAGGCTAACCGTCCAAAACAACTGGAAGGCATTTACTTTTGTGCTGAGCAGGGCCTACCTTATGGCTTTCCATCCCGGCAAGCTAGACGAGGATCCCCTGCTAAGCTACAATGTGGACGTGTGTCTGGCTGTCCAGATGGACAACCTAGATGACTGTGACTCTTGCTTTCAAGTCATTTTCCCCCAAGATGTCCTCCGCCTCCGTGCAGAGACCCGGCAGAGGGCTGAGGAGTGGATGGAGGCTCTGAAAACAGCGGCCAATGTGGCGAGGAGTTCAGAGCAAAACCTGCAGGTCACCCTGAGGAGCAGACCCAAGGATCAGATGGGCAGGCATGAACTCAGGAAGAACAAGCGTCAGTCTGTGACCACCAGCTTCCTCAGCATTCTGACAACCTTGTCTCTGGAACGAGGACTCACTGCTCAGAGTTTCAAATGTGCAGGTATGAAGCAAATTTTTAGTCTAAAGCTCCCTAAAGAACAACCTGAATCCTGCAATTGGAATTCACTATAAAAGTCCCCTCGATGGGCTAGTCACATGTACCTCTTGTTTGAAAAGCATCTCTCCTTCAAGGAGTTTCCTACCGCAAAACGTCTGTCTATCTTCATGCCATGCTGGTGAAGTCGGTAGGAGATAGGCTATACGCCGCTGAGTCCAAATGACTTAGCCGAAGCATAACCAGACTAGAATCTAGGCTTCTTGCCTCTGCTGTGATTCCATTTCCTCTTTCTTTTTAAATAAAGGTCACTGGGAATGTGAATGTCACAAATTGTCTCACAAGAGATATTCAGACCCAAAAGCTGACTGCTGACACTTCTTACCGAAAAAACAAAACAAAACAAAAACAAAAAAAAACCCGTCTATAGCCAGTAACTGTCATTGATCATGACCTTGTCAAATCCTGTTAAGGAAGAATCTAAAGTCAGCCCTGACAGAAAATCTGGAGGTGACTAACAGCAGGGTAGATGATGATTCAGCAGATGACCTCTGAGTCATGATGGGCCTGTGCCTCATCCTGGGGAAGCCCAGGGCTTCTGAAACTG
This sequence comes from Puma concolor, assembly GCF_028749965.1. Taxonomy (NCBI): domain Eukaryota; kingdom Metazoa; phylum Chordata; class Mammalia; order Carnivora; family Felidae; genus Puma; species Puma concolor. The sequence continues at coordinate 194,838,366 of NC_141674.1, read as the reverse complement.
CTATGGAAGGGTGAGACACAAAGTAGAGTTGAAGGCCAATTCTCTGTTATTTCTTAAAACCCTATTACTGCTTCTCTCTCCTACTTCTCTCCTACTTCCCTTTCACTTTCCCCTGAACAGTAAACTAGACAGAATAAAATCTTCCCTAAACCAAATCTATGTATCTACTAGAAACTAAATCAAATTATTTCCCTTTCACTAAACCCCACAATTTGGGACAAGAAATTTTCCTTAAGGTAAATTTACCATGAAGGTAATCTAATTGGAAACCTGATTTGGAAGATTTTAATTCAAGTGTGTCAGATTGAAGTATGTTATTTAAAAGTGAATGGGACACTCACCAGCAGCCAAGACCAAATTTTCAATTTTTGCTTGTCCCTGCATTGAAAGCCAAATAGTGGTGGCACAAGGAAAATTTGAATTTAGGTTAGTTGTGATGATTCCCTTTTCTGCTGAAAAATAATGTACCTAACGGGGGGTTTAAGTGAATCACCCCTGCTTTCTCTAGAGAGGCTCTGTAACTGTGGAGCAGAAACTCTCGGGGTTGGGTAGGAGAGACCAGAAACACTGAGCCGGTAAGGAAGCCGCACTAGGTGATGTGCATGTATCTGCAGGTGTGAATGTCCTTGTGTGAAGTCAGTCAGCTACTTTTGCAAAATGGTTTTGAAATAGGGGGCCACTGGCTTTACCATAGTTTGTAGAAATTACATTTTAGTGTCTTATTAGTGCATGCGTTATATTTCAACATTCAGTCACTCAACAATAACTTATTGATGCTGATTCTGGGAACATTCTGGAATCATGATACACTTCTGTGGCTTTGGATTGCTGATAGGGTCAACAAATCTGTTGTGTTATTAGAATCAAGGAGAATAGCTGAGCCTAGTTCTCAAGGTAGAGACTGGAATCGCTGAGTTGGGAAACCTTCTAGTAAAAGGGGGAAGAAAAGTCTCAAGGGTTACACAGGGATTGTCACCTAGTTGACCCCTAGTCCACCTTTCTCTCATAAGTTTGCTTGCTGACGGAGGGTGCACTGCCCGCGTTCTGGACTTCATTAGCAGCGTTTCTAGCACTCAGAGGAAAGAGAAACACAGGTACAGGTAGCATGCAGCAGGTCCATCACATCTAGCAGTTGGAGAAATGAATATGGGAAGAAGACAAAAAAGGGTGAGTAGAAGAGGCAGGGAGAAGGAAACTAAGTAGAAAAGAACAGGGGAAGGATTACCGAACGGTCAGGGACAGAACTTTTTGGCAGCTGCTTTACTTAGGTTCTGTGTTTTAAGATGTCTCCCTGTGCTGTCTAAATGTCCTCACTGTTTGGCCTGGTTGGAGAACAGGTTGAGGATGGGTGGTAATAGGGAATCCAGGAGGCAAGAGAAATGTAATCTGAAACTCATTTGCCCTGCTTAGCTCTTACCTTCATGCTTTGGTTGGGAGTTCTAATAAGGCACGGTGGGGGGCGGGGGGGGGGGGGCGGTTCTAATTTGGGGTGGAGAGAAGTCAATCCTAATTTGTGCAGTATGGCCGATTCCCAAGTAGCAATTTTTATTTCCTTTCAGTGCCCCTTCAATCGGAAAATGCTACGTTCAGTTGCTTTGTGGTACACATGGTTTACCAGCTTGCTTTTCATTTTCCCTAATTCCAATATGCAATACTGGTTTCCTACCCCAGGTAGGAATACTCCATCTCCTGTAGGGGGCAGAGTCTCAAAAGAAAAAGGCTAAAACTCGTTAAGCAAACCTCTGAATGTTTTTTAAATTTCTTGGGAGGCTGTTCATTATATTAAAGATTATTATATCAGATGGAACTTTAAAAATCGATCTGTTTCTCACAAACACAATTAATCTAAACCAGCCGTCTATTCATTTAGTACTTGTGTCCCCTAATGTTTCATCCTTGTAAAGATATGCATTCGGTGAAAAAGCTGGTTGCATAGTATGTGTATCTTCTAAAATGGCAAAATGTCCATTAAGTTGTTTTTAGTTGAACTTGGCATTATCTATTATTTTAAGGAGAAGCTAATTCAGAATATTGCATGGTTCTAATGACTCTCTTTAGAATATAAGTTTTTATGTCCACTTAGTCCCTACCCCCTTAAATATTTTTTTGAGGATTTATTTATTATTCCCCGTTAAATACTTTTGATGAAAAAACTTTACAAGGGGACAGTTGCACGGAGTAGCTCTTTATTGTGATGTCATTCGGTTGCAATCCAGGCGAGCTACAAATGTTGGCTTTAAATCTACAGATTAGTGCAGTTGGCCTTATTTCATTAAATTCTTTCTGTAGGTGAAGAATTTTTGATATCCTTTTTGGAAACTTAAAGAGCCCCTGCAGAGAAAATGGACCATGACCATCCCCAAATGCCTGAGGTTATGGTTTTGAAAATACATGCTTATGTGTATAACTTTGTATCTCTTAACATGTGCTTGAACTTTTTATAGTTGTATTTGATTATGTGTGGTTTGTTCCATGGCTTCCTCTCAGCTCCACGGCTGCCTCATTCTAGGAAGCCCCAGTCACGGTGGTCGTCATGTTGTTCTGGAACCTACCTTGGTCATTCTTGCCTTCAGGGCCTTTGCACTTGCATTTTTTTCTTCCCCAAAACATGCCTTTGAAAATGAAGCTCTTTCATTCATCCTACCACTTACCGTGTGCCAAGTTTCTTCCCATGTGCCAAAAACTCAGGTGCACATGGAGGAGTCTTTGCTCTAAGAAAGCGGCTGTGCTCCTTGCCCTCGTGGAACTTGCAGTCCGCCAGGGGAGGCGGACGTTAATCCGAGAATTACCTCATGAAGGGCACACGGCAGCTGTGACGAGAGCTAGAGAAGTGAGGCCCACACACTGGATCAGAGAAAGCCAGGGGTGGTCTCAGGTAGAACTATATGAAATTGCAGCTCTCCAGTCATTTTTGACCCACAAAAGGAGTTTGATAGGGTTGAACTTAATACTTGACCCTGAAGTCCCAGAAGGTTCCTGAGCAGAGAAGCATACGGTGAAAGTGGGATTTCAGAACATTTCATTTGGTGCTGCTTTAGTACAACTTTTCAGAAACACCTCTGTGGAAGAAAATGAGGTGCGATTCTTCAGCGAAGAATCTGGTTGGGATTCGGAGTTTGGTTTGGCAATGAGGTGTCTGTGGTATTAAAATATTAATGCTAAAACAAATGATTATGCGGCTTATTAAAATATTTATGAAGTATGTAGCTATAAGTGGTTCTAAATTAGGTTGTTCACAAAATGCTGTATAAATCCGATCATAAGGCAGCAGTCCTGTTTTCTTCAGGAATTAGACATGGGCACATACCTGTTTCCCCTCAGAAGATATGTGGAGTACATACAGCTATTTTTCCTGTAATTTCCCAGCAGTCAGGAAACCTACCAACTGAGCACTGTAAGAAAAGGGCCCAGGGCCTTGTGTTGGGTGCCGCTGCCACTAAACCCTTCCTTCTGTCCCTGCTTTATAATCTGGGAGTGATATCAGATGGCCACCGTGGGACAGTGTTCCTGATTCTGAACGGAAGCTGAAAAATGTTAACAGAAGACACAGCAAGAAAAACAGTGAGCCGAGGGGATCCCCTCCACCCTTTCCACACTGTCAGTTTTATGGTTTTACTCCTTCGGCTGCTGTTTAACCTCTTGGGACTGCTGTTGGTAATTACATCTCTCTGGCATTAAGAGCTTTTGCTTTCCTTTTTTTACCCCCAGCCCTTGGGAGGAGTAAGCCCAAGGGGGGGAAAAGTTTTGCTGTGAATTCTTCAGCCATTTAGTGCAAATTCCTGTAATTACCGGCATTGTGTCCTCTCTGAATGGCACATAATACAGCAGAAGCCATTCCTAATTGAGACCTTACAGGAGGTACAAATCCTCTCTTTGTTCAGCCTGACAAATTAGTGCCAGAAAGTGGCAGGGTCCGAGTGGGAATCAAAGGCAAGAAACACAAAGATGGAACTTAAGGCTACAGTAATAACCCTCTCTTGTCCTGAAGGGAAAAAAGGAATGACCAAGGAAAAGATGAAGTTTTTTTTTGTTTTTTTTTTTGTTGTTTTTTTTTTTTGTTATAAATTCCCTTGACATGACAGCATCTCGGGGCTGCTCTATTTATTTAGCAAAAGTGATTAAATAGTAATACAACAGGGCCGCCCATTGTTTCCCTGGGTGCCCCTACCTCACAGACCCCTGCTGCCTCGGCTAATTGATTGACAATGAACCTCTGATAAAGAAGTATGTTGTTAGGACCTAGGTGGGGGGAGCACTTTTTCTCTCTCTTTGTGTGTCTGAGCGAGTGTGTGTGTGTGTGTGTGTGTGTGTGTGTGTGTGTGTGTGATTTCATTTTTGTTTGAATTGCACTCTAGTTTTTCTTTGCCCCCACCCCTTCTCGCCCCTTCTGGCCCCTTCTCTCCCCTTGCCTTTTTTCTCCAGAGCTTTTCGGTGGCTGCTCCCAGAGGATACAAACAGGTAGAGAGGAATGAGAATTGTAGTGCAGGCTTTTGACAAGTTTATCTTTGGAGCAAACTTCCTCCTCTCCCCCTGCTCCGTTTAAGACAGAACAGCAGTGTGAGAAGAGTGAAAAGGAGAAAGGGGCTGATTATTAGTACTTCAGGGTCACAGAAGTTTTTTCTTGTTGTTATTTTCTCATTTGTGAGGATGGATGTCTGAAACTAGTCTTTGAACTAAGATTTTTCTCTTAAATTCCTTACTCAACTTTGAAAAAAAATTTACCCACTAATAACATTTACATGTTGGGGTGAGGGCGGCTGTGGAGTAAGAAATAACCATTTGAATGATTTCGTCTCTCCCCAGTTCCTGAGAAGCCGGGATTGGTTATTTGAGGGTGGAATCTGGCTGCTGGGGGCGTAACTCCGTCCCCCCAGGACGCTGGAAGCAGTGGGAAGAGGACTAAAGGCCTCTAGGCAGATAATTAATAGCCCCTGGTTATATATGCTTAACTAGCTGAGCAGAAGCTAAATCCCTAATTTAACTCCGTTACAGCTGCAAAAACAAATCATTTCAAGCCCCTATGAAAGCAAAATATATTAAACAAACAGTATCGACCTTGTTAATACCACAAGGCATTTCGTCTGATAAATGAGGGCGTCTTTCTGGCAAAGGCCTATTTTATGACATCGTTTAGACATAAAGTATACCTTTACCCTGGTAATACAAGCATCCCTGATAGAAAGTATGGAGTGGTTAATTATTCATTAAATAGCTGCCAGTCTGGAAGTAAGCAACATTTCTGAGTTGGGGTAGTTACTTACTGGCCTTAGCATAAATCATGCAGAATAGCAATTCTTAAGAAAAAGAGAAATTGAATTTGGGAGCTGATTATGCATGTGAGTCTAGGTAAAGAAAGATATGTGGGTTTTTAACAAGGGAAGTTGTATATTATGCTCTTGAAGGGGAAAAAAACTTTTAGCATAGCCAAAATCTGTTTTGATTCTCATGTGAAAAATTAGGGGATCCTCTAGTAGCCAAAGTGCAAGATCTGCTAAGGAAAAGAGGGACAGAAATAAAAAGAATTGACTTTCCTTGATATCTCCAATTCCTATCTTTAGTACTGTTTTCAAATTTGTGTCCCACTTGCTAGGAATGATGATAATAAGGTGAAGATTTATTTGAGTTAAGGAATAGGAAGGTAGCTAATTGGAGGAGAATAAGGCAATAAAGAAAAACTTAGATAGTCCCCTCCAAACATATAAAGAGCTTGGATAAAAGAGAATTTTTTTTAGTTTGTTGTTGCTTTTTTATCTTGTGTTGTCTTCTTTTTAGTGTATTGAGTTGTTGTCTCCCAGAGGAGAAGTCTCATATGTGTGTGTCCTGAAGGGCTAAGTTTTATTTCCCTAACCTTTAATATGACCATGAAAGGGTTGCTGATAGGCAGATCTTTCAGTGGAGTTCTGGTGGTGGGTTCATTTCAACAAGCATTTATCAAACCCCTCATGTGCGCCACATACATGCTCTGCCAGGTACCTTGGGATATGCAAGTAGGAGTAATATGCAGGCTGTGCTCCTTAGTGATTTACAGAATCCCCTCCAAGAGGACATGGGGCTTATAGGGGGTGAACAGGGGAATGGGACTGGGAGGTAAGGGGCTAGGCTGTCATGGCCACTAGGCTTGGAGTTCGACACACTCCCTTTCTGGCTATGCTAGAGAATCCCTGTTGTAGAGAATTTGAAAACTAAAGAGTTAAAGTAGCGTCTCTTCCCACTTCCCCATTTTATTTTATTTTTTAAAGTTTATTTTGAGAGAGAGTGAGTGCATGCTCATATGGGGGAAGGGCAGAGAGAGAGAGGGAGGGAGGGACGGAGAGAGAGAGAGAGAGAGAGAGAGAGAGAGAATCCCAAGCAGGCTTCACGCTGGTAGCGTGGAGCCCAGTATGGGCTAAGTCACCCAGATGCCCCTCACTTTCCCATTTTAAAATTCATCCTTAGATTTCCTATAGAATTCAACTCCAGGAAGTCTCCTTGGCTTTTACTACCCATCTATCAAAGATAAAACTTGAATTTTGGGGGGTGCCTTGGTGGCTCAGTCAGTTGAGCCTCTGACTCTTGATTTCTGCTCAGGTCATGATCTCATGGTTCGTGGGATCGAGCCCCATGTCTGGCTTTGTGCTGACTGCAGGGAGACTGCTTAGGATTCTCTCTCTCCCACTCTCTCTCTCTGCCCTGCCCCTACTCATGTGAGCTGTCTCTTTCTGTCTCTCAAAATAATTAAATAAATAAAAAAAAAAACTTGAATTCTTGTTATGGGCTCGTTGTGTAATAGGTGCTATGGGAGATGTAAGAGAAGCAAAGTTATGGTCTGGACCCTCACGACTCATCCCCTGGTTGAGGATGCACAAAGGAAAATGAGGAATTACTGGACAGCCAGGTCAGGTCCATGCCCAAGCATTTGGGCTTTTTTTTTCTTTTTTTCCTGGGACAGTGCCCATAGGCATTCTGAATGGTCAGGTTTGACACACACAACACAACCTCTGACACAACTAGGCTGTCCCGAACCCAGGTAATAGAATGGTTTACCTTTATACCAAGAAGGTTGGGAAAGCACCAAAATCTGCATGTGGTGTGTGCCCAGGCTGGCTTTGAGGAGTTCGGGCTGTGAGACCTAGAGTTCGGAGGTTGTCTAAAACGAAAAAACACGCCAACAGGCCCTATGGTGGTTCCATGTGAGCTAAGTGTGTTTGTGACAGAATCAAGTGTGCTTTCCTTATTGAGGAGCAGAAAATCATGGAATTGTTGAAGGCACAAGCACAGAGTCAGAAAGCTAAATAAAAAAGTGAAGATTTTTTGAGTAGTAAAAAAATCAAAAGACTTGTTCTGTTAAAAAAAGAGGGGCGGGGCGCCTGGGTGGCGCAGTTGGTTAAGCGTCCGACTTCAGCCAGGTCACGATCTCGCGGTCCGTGAGTTCGAGCCCCGCGTCAGGCTCTGGGCTGATGGCTCAGGGCCTGGAGCCTGTTTCCGATTCTGTGTCTCCCTCTCTCTCTGCCCCTCCCCCGTTCATGCTCTGTCTCTCTCTGTCCCCAAAAAATAAATAAACGTTGAAAAAAAAAATTAAAAAAAAAAAAAAGAGGGGCGCCTGAGTGGCTCAGTCTGTTAAGCATCTGACTCTTGGTTTCAGCTCAGGTCATGATCTCACAGTTTCATGAGTTTGAGCCCCATGTGGTGGCAGCATGGAGCCTGCTTGGGATTCTCTCTCTGCCCTTCCCCCACTCGCACTGTCTCTGTCTCTCTCAAAATAAATAAACGTTTAAAAAAAAGAAAGGAGGGGCGCCTGGGTGGCGCAGTCGGTTAAGCGTCCGACTTCAGCCAGGTCACGATCTCGCGGTCCGTGAGTTCGAGCCCCGCGTCAGGCTCTGGGCTGATGGCTCGGAGCCTGGAGCCTGTTTCCGATTCTGTGTCTCCCTCTCTCTCTGCCCCTCCCCCGTTCATGCTCTGTCTCTCTCTGTCCCAAAAATAAATAAAAACATTGAAAAAAAAAAATTAAAAAAAAAAAAAAGAAAGGAAAAAAGAAAAGCATTTGGCAAAATCCTCAACATGGAAAAACATGGGTTTTTCAGAGATTATAGTCATGCCATTTTGTGAATGATTGGCAGCTTTACACAAGGATTGTTGACAAATGGATCCCTTTCAGTCTACCATGTTGTTGGTAAGGTACATGATAATAATGAGAATGAGCATCATTTAGTAATTAGGATCAACGACTCTGGAATCAGAGTGGGTTTCCAGATTTGCTACTTACTATGTGACCCTACATAATTACTTAACCTTTCTGCATCTCCATTTTTTAATCTCAGATGTGAGAAAATAATCACGTCTACCTCGTAAGTTTGTAGTAGGAATAAAATGAGGTAAAAGGGCTTGGAAAAGTGCCTGGCATATAGTAAGTGCTATATAAGGATTAGCTCCTTTTATTATTTGTCTACATAGGACAGTAATTATCTGGATAAAGATATCAGGCATACTTATCAAATTTGGAATTCTCATAAAACTATATTGGACAACTAGAGGGTATTATGCTAAGTGAAATTAGTCAGAGAAAGACAAAGATCATATGACTTCACTCATATGAGGACTTTAAGATATAAAACAGATGAACATAGGGGAGAGAAGCAAAAATAATATAAAAACAGGGAGGGGGACAAAAACATAAGAGACTCTTAAATATGGAGAACAAAGAGAGGGTTACTGGAGGGGTTGTGGGAGGGAAGATGGGCCAAATGAGTAAGGGGCATTAAGGAAAATCTACTCCTGAAATCATTGTTGCACTATATGCTAACCTGGATGTAAATTAAAAAAATAAAAATAATAATAATAAATTAAAAAACTATGTTGGACAACTAATATGTTGAATGACAGAATCCAGATTCTGAAACACAAGCTAGAGAAATGGACCAAACAAGTGATATGGGGCACCTGGGTGGCTCATTCGGTTGAGCATTTGAGTTTATTTCAGCTCAGGTCATTATCCCAGGGTCGTGGGATTGAGCCCCATATCCGGCTCTGTGCTGAGCATGGAGCCTACTTGGAATTCTCATTCTCTCTCTCTCTCTCTCGCTCTCGCTCTGCCTCCCTCCCCCACTCGCACACTCTTTCTCTCTAAAATAGAAAGAAAGATGTGATTTTCGTAGGGATAAATAGTCCCATACTTGTATTCAGAAAATTAACTACAAAGGTAGATCTGATGGCCATGGGTGAAAATCAGCACAGTGTCAAGAGCCCTGACAAATAAGACTGAAAGAACTGGAATTGTGACCTCCAGGCAAGTCACTTAACTTGTCTGAGCTAGTTTTCTCATCTGCAAGATGAAGAGATTTATTAATTCAGCCCTTCTGCAAATGTTTATGGAAGCCCTACTATGTTCTAAGCATTATGTTTGATGAACAGAGTAATCCCATTATTTGCTCTCACAGAAATTCAAAACTGGAAGCCAGACAAATGAGTAATTATAGCATGCAGTTGAACTCAAAGGTCTTTGAATTTCCTTCCAACACTTCCATCTGTCTGGGATATTTTAGAGGGGATGGCCTTGCTCTATATGGTCCCTTTTATCTCTTATTCTGTGATTTTTTTTGGCTGTCTATAGAAGATTAGAGAAAATTATATTAATGTGGTCCCTCCATTTAAACTTCATTTAATAATAATACCTTTTTCCTTTGAGGAAGGTATTTTAAACCAGTAGAAATATCACTTGACTAAGAAGACAGGAGTTGGGAATCTTTTTCCTGACTCTGATGTTTATCATTGGATAAATTTGCCTTTTTATCCTTTTTTGCAGTCTAATTTTTTCTGTCTAGAAAATAATTTTAAATAAAAATAAATGTGCATTAAGAATCTGGATACACACTGAAGTAGTAATATGACTATGGAAGAAGAAGAATGGTATATAGTTTGAGTTTTGAACTATTTCACATTCTAAAATTCAGAGAGATTTGATCACTTTATATAAGTAGGCTGTTTGATTTTATAGGATATAAATTTGCTTTTTGATTTATTCCTGGTATCTCATCATAGAAGTCACATGTTGGTCTTTGATATGTTTCAGAAGAATAAAATCATTTTGAATTTCAGAAGATATGGATCTTTTGATAGACCTTCCTGAACTTCATAGACCATAGCTGTGCTATCTTTTTTTTTTTTTTTTTTTTAAAAAGCTGTTCATTTCTCCCAGTCTTTGTTGCTATACTTTGGTCTGGAAAGTTCTTGTCCCTTTTTGTAGCTTCCTTTATGGCTAACATTGTTCTCATCATGTGTTCATTTCCAGCTAAACTTCTAAAGTAAGTGTTAATGTACTGTTGGACTCTACATTGAGTTAATAGTTTCTATTTACTGACATTTCATTGGGAGAGAAATTGGCCTAGGTGTGGTTTTAGGATAGACTGGGGGTATCCTACCTAGGGGTAGGTCAATATTCTCCCTAATATCTAGCTAAGTTCCTTGAAAAAGTAAGCTTTTCATGGCCTCTTCTAAAATAAGAGCTATTTGAGAGGTTTTCTAAAATTCATTGTACTGCCTAAAAGCAAAGGCATACTTAAGTAACATGAGTGTATTCATCCCTAGATAAGGAAATCTAGTAACTGAGTAATACCAATTTATTTCTTACAATATTGTTTTCATCCAATCATTCATTCATTCAACAAACATGGGCCATATAAAGTTCCAGAAAAAGGTGTAGGGGCAAACTAAAAGTTAATTTTAGCAGTAGAAAATGTGACTGTATGCAAGTTTTATTTTGTTTTTTAATTGAATATAGTTGACATATAATGTTATAGTCATTTCAGGTATACAGCATATTGCTTATGCAAGTCTTTATACCTTGAAATACATTAACGCAGAAAGTGTTTTAATTAAATCACATTAATAAGAAAGCATAAGACTCCTTTGCATGTTTCAGATGCAAAATGGAGCAGGCCTGCAAAGCAGTGAGCCCCAAGATCAGGGGTGACAAGGCAGTGTTCTGGGTACAGTTTTGTATTATGCTTTGTTGAAGACTTCTGGGTGTGAAAGATCCTTTATTCCCTTAAAGACTGCTTTACAAGCCTTCCTTGACTACCCTACCCCTGCCCTATTCTAATCCCCCAGGTAGAATTGAGCATTCTTCCTCCATAACCCCCACCCCCTCCACTCTCCTGGACTCCTGTCATGGGCCTATGATGTGTGTCTGACTTTTTCAAAGGCAGGACCTCAGCCTTCTCAGAGTGACCAGAGCACCATTTGCACCGGAATCACAAGAGTAATGAGGGGGGACAAGGCTGGACACTTCCCTAGACCTGTTGAAGTCAGGATCTCTGAGATCAGGTCTGGAGATTTTAACAAACTTTCCAGTTGATTTGCATACATACAAAGTTTGAGAAACCACTGGCATAACCCATTATGTTCTTAGTGAATGAATCAAGCCATACGATAGTTTTCTCTAGGCTATGTGAGCACATTTCTTTTAACTGTTTTTTCTATGTACATCCAACACTTTAACCACTGAGGTGTCAATCTGCTGATAATCTTCAGGTTTGCATGTCTTCCTTACATTCTGGAAACCACCATGGTGTTCTAATAGGGTTCTACCTAGTGGTGAATAAGAATGAAGAAAGAGATTAGTTCAAGTCCTTACTCATATTCTGGCTTCCTTTTTAATACATCCTAATGTTTTGCCTAGTTTCTATTTTATACTTCATAAGTATATTTAGTATTTGAATTATAAGGTAGCCTTTACCTCCCTCATTTCTTTGCTACCAGCAGGCTCACCTTTCACCGAGACAACTACAGTGGCCTCCCAACCAGTCTTCCTGCTTCCATCCTAACCTTTCCCAATCTTGTCTTAACCATAGTGAATGTGATCATATTAAAATGCAGATTGACCCTGGTAGACCTCTCTTTACAGTCCTTTGGTGGCTTCCCACTTCTTTTGGCTTGAAGACCAGGATCCTTATGATGACCGTGCATAATTCGACTCCCGCCCACCTCTTTACCTTCAACTCTTCTTGTCACTTCCTCCCACACACCAAGTCCCAGCCACACTGACTTTACTCTGTTCCTCAGATGTACCACTTCCTTCCCACCTGCCTCAGAGCCTTCACACTTGCAGTCGCCTCTCTCTGGAACATTACCACCATCTCCACTACCCTAAACTCTTTCTTTCTTTCTTTTTTTTTTTTTTTTTTTTTTACCCCCAACTCTTTCTTGAGGTCACTACTTCAGCATTACTTTCTCAAGGACACCTTCTCCAACCAACCCCTCAGACTGACTTAAGACCTATTTAGTTCCCTCCTCTGTAATGCTGGTTTAGTACCTCTTACTCTAGTACTTGTTGTAATTGAGATTATAGTGTCGTCTGTGTAATTGTTTATTTAATACTTGTCTCCTCCTGTCTTCTCCACATTACAGTATTACTGCAAATGCCATAATGGTGAGGGCTGTGTTGTCTCGTTCATTGCTGTCTCCCTAGCTCTGCATCTGGTGCACAGTACGTACGTGCACTCAATTGTTCTGATCGTCCTCAGTTTTGAGCCCTCCCTCCCCACTTCCACCATATTCTCTAGGAATCCTAGATTGGAGTCATCAGCAGATACATTCAACATGTTCTCTACTCAGTCATCTAGGTTGTTTAACCATATTAAGAAATGATGGACCTGAAACTTACCCTTTTGGAAAACCAGTTATGGTCTTGAAGGTTTCCAGGGACTTAAGAAAATCTTTCTTGACTATGTAACTTTTTAGAGCCTTTATTATTCTGATAAGAGGTATAAGTATACATTTCCAAACTTAGTTGACCTTCTCCTTGCAGGACTAGGATTCCTCAAACACGAGGTGCACACCCCTTCTCTGGGCACCACACCATTAGTTTCTCTCATAGGCATATGTTCTGTTTCAGCTCCAGCTGCTGTGCTGCAGTTCAGTTCTGGCACTGACTGCCTACGGTTGGCACAAACCCCATGAGTTAAGGGCTTGATCCTTCACAAGACTGCTGCAGCTCAGATGCCAGCCATGAACTCAGGGTGTCCCCAGGCCACCTACACTCTCACTGGCTAGCTACAAATTTGGGGTTTCCCACAACCTTCTCAGATTAATAATTTGCTGGAAAAACTCACAACTTAGGACAGCGCTGTCCTCATAATTACAGTTTTATTAGAAAGGATACAAATCAGGAATAGCCAAATGAAGACACTCAGAAGGCAAGGTCTGGGAATGTTCCAAATGCAGAGCCTCTGTGTTCTCTGTCCTTAGAATCGGGGCATGTCACCTTCCCAGCACACCAGTATATTCTTCAACCAGGAGGTTCCACAGTTTCAGTGTCCAGAGTTTTTATTGGGGTTTCATTACATAGGCATGCTTGATTGCATCATTGACCTTGTGATTGAACTCAATCTCCAGCCCGTATTCCTTCCCCAGAGGTCAGGCTGGCTCAAAAGACCAAACCCTCTAATCATGTGGTTGGTCCTGGTGACCACCTTCCATCTGAAGCTGTTTGGTGGCCCACCATGAGTCACCTCATTAGCATAAAGTAAGTTGTGATCCAAGGGGCTCAGGAACCATAAAGATACTTGTATTACTCAGGAAATTCCAAGTGTTTTAGAAGCTCCCTGCTTGGAACGAGGGAGAAAAGAGGAGACAATTGTCTACCATACAACAGTGAGGACAGCAAAAATGGAATCTGGTGAAAGGAGGATAAATGATATATGTGGCTGCCCCTCAGAGGATGAGGAGGCCTCAGTCTTCTCACCTCGTTCTCTAATTTCCAGTCTGCTGCTAGTGTGTTTCTTCCGGCACTGACTGCACTCACCTGGGGAGGGGAGATTTCTAGTGGTGTCTTCTGGGTCTTCCTGGGACCAAGAGATTTCAGAAGCAGCCAGGAAACTGGCCGGCTCTGGTCTGCCCAGCCTGGTTAGAGCCCTCCCAGGGCCTAAGCTCGGGGTGGTGGGTTGATGTGCACATTCAGTGATTTTGCGATCCCACTCTCTGACCCAGATACCATTCTCAAGTCTTGGCTTAACATTGAGAGTGTTTCTTTTTTAATGGCTATCATAAAAGTGACCAGCAAAATTAACTTCATTTATTGACTTTAGCTAATTTAGTGCGTGCTATATACGACTTCTAGAAGGGAACTAGGATTCCAAAACCAAAGACGTGCAGGCTTGTGTCAGTTTCCAAAAGATTGAAAACACATTCATTTATTTCCCCCCAGCTTTGTTGAGATAAAATTGACAAATAACATTGTGTAAGTTTATGGTCTACATTGTGATGATTTGATATACATATATATTGTGAAATAGTTGCCACATTAAGGTTGGTAAAGACATCCATTACCTCACACAGTTAACATTTTTTGTTGTTGTGAGAACATTTAAGATCTACTCTTATCAATTGTCAAGTGTACAAGTACAGTATTCTTAACTATAGCCACCATGTTGTACATTAGATCCCCAGAATTTATTCATCCCCCCAGCTTTATTAAGATATAATTGGCATATAACATTATGTAAATTTTTTTAAATGTATTTATTTTTTAATTTACATCCAAGTTAGTTAGCATATAGTGCAACAATGATTTCAGGAGTAGATTCCTTAATGCCCCTTACCCATTTAGCCCATCCCCCGCCCCCACAACCCCTCCAGCAGCCCTTTGTTTGTTCTCTGTATTTAAGAGTCTCATATTTTGTCCCTCTCCCTGTTTTTATATTATTTTTCTTCTGTTTTTTATCTTAAATTCCTCATATGATATTTGTTTTTTTCTTACTGACTAATTTCGCTTAGCATAATACCCTCTAGTTCCATCCACGTAGTTGTGAATGGCAAGATTTTATTCTTTTTGATTGTCAAGTGATACTCCATTGTGTATATATACCACATCTTCTTTATCCCATTCATCTGTTGATGGACATTTGGGCTCTTTCCATACTTTGGTTATTGTTGATAGGGCTGCTATAAACATTGGGGTGCGTGTGCCCCTTCGAAACAGCACACCTGTATCCCTTGGATAAATACCTAGTAGTGAAATTGCTGGGTTGTAGGGTAGTTCTATTTTTAATTTTTTGAGGAACCTCCATACTGTTTTCTAGAGTGGCTGCACCAGTTTGCGTTCCCACCAGCAGTGCAAAAGAGATCCTCTTTCTCCGCATCCTCGTCAACATCTGTTGTTGCCTGAGTTGTTACTGTTAGCCATTCTGACAGGTGTGAGGTGGTATCTTATTGTGGTTTTGATTTGTATTTCCCTGATGATGAGTGATGTTGAGCATCTTTTCATGTGTTGGTTGGCCATCTGCATGTCTTCTTTGGAGAAGTGTCTATTCATGTCTTTTGCCCATTTCTTCACTGGATTATTTGCTTTTTGGGTGTTGAGTTTGATAAGTTCTTTATAGATTTTGGATACTAACCCTTTATCTGATATGTCATGTGCAAATATCTTCTCCCATTCCATCAGTTCCTTTTTAGTTTTGCTGATTGTTTCCTTCACTGCGCAGAAGCTTTTTATTTTGATGAGGTCCCAATAGTTCATTTTTGTTAATATTATGTAAATTTAAGTTGTACAGTGTGGTGATTTGATATACATATGTATTACAAAATGATTACCACAGTAAGGCTAGTTAACATATCCATCACCTCACAAAGTTACCTTTTGTGTATGTGTGTGTGTGGTGAGAATTTTTTTGAATGTTTATTCATTTTTGAGAGGGAGAAGGAATGAACATGTGCACAAGCAGGGGAGGAGGAGAGAGCCGGGCACTGAGGACCTCAAGCGGGCTCTGCGCTGACAGCAGAGAACTCATTGAGGCACGCTTATTGAGGATTGAGGGGCTCAAACTCAGGAACCCTAAGATCAAGACCTGAGCTGAAGTTGGATGCTTAAGTGACTGAACCACCCAGGCGCCTGCATCGTGAGAAGTTTTAAGATCTACTCTCTTAGAAACTTTCAGGTATACAATAAAATACTTAACTGTAGTCACCATGCTGAAAATCACATTCTGACCTAGTACATATCAATATACCAAGGGTTGTATCTTGTTCATTTTTTCAGCAAAGTAAACCATGTGGGACTGAACCGAAAGCCTTACTGAAAATCGTTTCCCCTTCAAATTATCAAGCCTGTACCTCTGACACAGAGGATAGACTTAGTTTGAAAGTATTGGTTTCTTTCTCTGTCTTCATCAATAAAGATATTCTTCTTAGCCCCTAGGCTTTTAGAGGCCAGACAAAATAATAGATACCTGTGATTTGGTGGCTGGGAAGCATCTAGACTTGGTGGGGTAAGTAACATATTAGGAGCAGAAGAGCTGGATTTTCTGTTTGTAGTCCTGCCACTGATTTATCTATCATCCAGCCTTGGGTCAGCCCTTTTAATCTGGCCGGTCAGCATCGGTCAGCATCTTCAACACTCTAACCTGAGGGCAGATTAAACTGCCTTGACTGTGTACAATCCAAATGTTACAAAATATCAGCCGAACCAAAAGTGCCAAATTTTAATTCAGTAATATTGTACATCACTGCATTTTCCCCCCCCAGAAAATATGGAAGAGGTGCTTGGATGAACAGAAGTCTTACTGTGGCCTAATAATGGATGGGAAACCTTTAGGAAAATGATGTTTCTCATCCATCATTAAGATGAAGAATTTTAGGGGCACCTGGGTGGCTCAGTCAGTTAAGCCTCCAATTTCGAGTCAGGTCATGATCTTATAGTTTGTGGGTTCCAGCCCCACGTCTGGCTCTGTGCTGACAGAGCCTGGAGCTTCTTCGGACTCTGTGTCTCCCCTTCTGTCTGCCCCTCCCCTGCTTGTGCTCTCTCAAAAAAATAAATAAATGTTAAAAAAAAATTTTTTTTGGGGCGCCTGGGTGGCGCAGTCGGTTAAGCGTCCGACTTCAGCCAGGTCACGATCTCGCGGTCCGTGAGTTCGAGCCCCGCGTCAGGCTCTGGGCTGATGGCTCGGAGCCTGGAGCCTGTTTCCGATTCTGTGTCTCCCTCTCTCTCTGCCCCTCCCCCGTTCATGCTCTCTCTCTCTCTGTCCCAAAAATAAATAAAAAACGTTGAAAAAAAAAATTTTTTTTTAAGATGAAGAATTTTAACTGATGAAAGGTGGCTGGTGCCTGGCAACCCTCTGAGCCCAGCTATCCTGGATGATCCTTGTCTCAGTGACCTTCACCCACGGCCCCGTGTGCTTGGGTTGCCTGATCACCTTCCTTTTTCCTTCCCACTCCCATTAGAAGATGTTGTGTGTCTGAACCAGCATCCTAATAGGGGCCTTAAACTGGACTTATTCACAGTTGGGAGTCCCAGAGGCCGTGCCCTCTTGCCATAGCAGACAGGAAGACCGCACCCTGCCGGCCAGGTTGAGCCTGGCAGAGTTCTTCTTCTAAATTCACCAGACACCTCGTCTCTCCATCTGTGATGAGGGCTGGACAAGCAATGGGGAGACAAGCTGGGAATATCTCTCTAGGAAATCCCTTTCAAATGGCAACATGAGGACCAGGGAAGAGGAGTTTCTCACTCATACATGTCTCTTTGTGTCTTGCCTGGTAGTTCTGAGTATCCTGATACAAGCAGCCTGCCTTCAAATACTAAAGATAGAGTTAAAAGTTTAGCTTTGGAGGGGATCACAAACCTGTACTTTTAGAGAGACAGAAAAGCCTGGAAAGAAGGCCAAAAATGGCATAGGGAAAAGAGTCAAAGAAGAAAGTACACTGAGGCAGTTCCCCAAGTCTTCTAGAACATAAAGAATTTGGTTTGGGGTGACAATGAAGAAATTCAAGCATGGGTTTAAGGGAAGCTGATGAAAGTGATCTCTCTTTCACTTTGAGGCTGTTCCCACTACTACTTGGATCCACTCTCATGACTTTAATTTTATCAAATTGTTGTCATTACTAAAATAGCCCAAGTAAAAATTACTCTAAGAGATGCTGTCAAGGTTTTCTCGGAGGCTTTAGCAAAGAAGAGGAAAGGTGGTGTTGTAAAGATAGTGTAAAGTTCAAAGAGATGAGACTCTCGAGAAATAGAAGGAAAGAGGAACAGGCATTCCAAATGGGGAGTGAGGTGGAAGAGGGGTCCGAGGGGCCCATGGTTGGACAGTGTTTGTGACAGAAGCAACGGCTGAGGCCGATGTGCACAGAAACTTCTATATACAAGCTGGAAGGAGACCTAAGTCCCAGAAAAAGACTAAAGGAAGACAGGTTGCTTTTCAGGGAAATAAAAAAGATAATCTGAACTTCCAAGCCAGTAAAAGGCTATTGACCTTTCAAAGCCATCGAAATAGAGGTGTAACTACTGTGCCGTCCAAAACCAAGGCCTACCAACTATGTCTTCTTTTCCTCACTCGGCTTTTCCTCACTTCTTGATAAAGTAGTGTCTCACAAAAAGAGAGTTAGTGGTGGCTTAATATAATGTTAAAGATCAGGGAAGATCGGGGCGCCTGGGTGGCGCAGTCGGTTAAGCGTCCGACTTCAGCCAGGTCACGATCTCTCGGTCTGGGAGTTCGAGCCCCGCGTCGGGCTCTGGGCTGATGGCTCAGAGCCTGGAGCCTGTTTCCGATTCTGTGTCTCCCTCTCTCTCTGCCCCTCCCCCGTTCATGCTCTGTCTCTCTCTGTCCCAAAAATAAATAAACGTTGAAAAAAAAAAAAAAAAAAAAAAAAAAAAAAAGATCAGGGAAGATCACTGCAGAAAGAACATTATTGGGGTACACAGTGGACTCTCTTAGGAAAGAGGGTTCATTCAGTACAGTGCTGGGACCAGGGTAGGGGGAGTGAGGCAGTTTCTTTGGGCATACGACTTAAGAGGATGCCCTTCCTTCAAAAAAAAGAAAACCTCAGTAATGGACATAAATAATATTTTAATGTAATATTATTTAAAAATCAAAATTAATGCCAAAATATCCATGATGAATAAAGTATAAAATTTTAGAGATAGGATTAGTATGACTGAATTTTCCTTTTGCCCCTTGGACTCTTACATGGCTCGGCACTGGTTCAGAGGAACATTGCAGTAAGACAGTTTATGTAATAAGATACCTTCCCCCAAATCTTTCATTGAGTAAGTTCCAGAGAGCCAAGCTCAGCATTTGGCTTGTTACAGGGGTGGTAGGATGACCTCCCTTCCCTGTCTGGCATTGCAGGGGTGCAATGTGGGGGTCCTGGTACTCCCATGCTTAAGAGAGATCTGGTAGCGGGAGGCAGACTGTGACAGAGGAACATTATTCCCACCTCTGGCCGCTTTCATGTCTAAAATAATCACTTTAGCTCAGCCCTTTCCCTCTCTGCAGTTTTTCAAGTAAGAATTATTGGTAGCAAGTATTTCACCAGAAGGATTGCTTCATGAAGAAAAGAGCCCCAAGCTTGGAGCCAATGTTACTGGCAGGTAGTTTAGTAGATGGTGGTACAGTGTGGACGAGGCCTCTCTTTGATGGTACCTCTCTACCCTAAACTAACCTAGCAGCATGAATCAGGTTTTTTGTGTTTTTTTTTTTGTTTTTTCTTTTTTTTTGTAGCTAAGAAAGTAGAGCTGGTAAGAGGGCTCTTTTCTTTCCCACAATAGTGTATCCATCACTTGCAGAGAAAAGTGATTAAGAAGGGTCAGTGCTCGGATCTCTTATTTTGCCCTCTTATCTTAGTACTATCAGAGTTTCTTAATAGTGGCACTACTGACATTTTGGGCCAGATAACTCTTTGTTGTGGGGGCTGTCCTGTGCATCAAGAGATGTTTAACAACATCCCTGGCCTCTGTCCACTAGATGACAGTAGGTACCCCACTCACTCTTTTATGACAACCAGAAATGTCTCCAGATACCATAAATGCCTCCTTTTGGAACAAAACTCCCCAGGTTGAGAACCACTGTACCGTCAAGAAATAAATCCTGTCAACTATATCATCTCTTCCACACTCAGCTTTTACTCACTTCTTTATATACTTCTTTATAAAGTGATAAATGTCTTCTACTGAAATGCATGTTGGTTATTTCATGGCACCTAATGGTTTATAATGAGACCTTAGCATCTTAGTGGGTAGATCTAAGTAAAAATATTAGGTCATAGAAATAGAACTCTCAACCATCATTCAGTATCAAATACATCAGATGCTCTCAGTTACAAGTAACAGAAAATCAAAATTAAACTGATTTGTACAGTAAAGGGGAATTTTTCTTAGTCAACTAAGCTTTAGGAATCAGTAGATTGGGTAGCTCAAATTTTTTGAACTGTCTTTTGGACTTAATGCCCTAAACAAACAGCCGTTTCTTCCTGAAACAACCTGTCCCTTCTGACTGATAGGTATTGTGGGCATACAGCACCATGGGCATCTTTGACAATCCCAATCCTTTCTACATTAGTCAGTTACCAAATGTTTGTAGTTTATCTCCATAGTATCTCCTCTTTCCCCTTCCTGCTCCCAAGATCACTGCCTACTTAAGCCCAGATGGTACAATAACTTATCTACTGGTTCTTTCCCCTTGTTTTTTTTTTTTTTTCCTTGTCAATTAATCTTTCCAAAGTTCAGGTTGCTGTTCAGCTTCAAACAACTCCAGCTGTTCCTGTATCTTACTGATCAGTAAGGATTCTTCCCTCTAAGCATTTAGGATTCTTATGTTACTGGCTTCAGTTTATGGTTCTAAGCTCTTTTTTCACCCCTCTAGTTACAGTAAGCCTCAGACATCTAGAATAATCAACATTTTCCAAACATGCCCCTGTTTTTCTGACTTGAGCTTTCCTCTTCCAAAATCTCTTTTCTTTTTCAAGGATCAGCTCACATGCTCCATGCCTACACAGCCTTCCCCAGTCTCCACAATTAGAGTGATTGCTTCCTCCTTTGCTTACCTCTTACTGTCTTCTGCTTTCCACCTTCCGGATTTGTAATCTTGTCCCCCTCACCCTTCATATTCAGGGTGATGCTAATGCTGTGAGGTCGTAGGCTAATTCATTGACAAAGTAAATTATGCTCTTTTGTATAGTAGATTTATATTTTCTGTGCTGGTCATATTGCCGTACACAAAGGCCATTTTAAGAAATACTTTCCTCAAGGAAATAGCTACATGGGAATACACACACACACACACACACACACACACACACACACACAATGCTATTAAGCTCTGCCTTCTTTACTAACTATACAACCATGGACAGAATTACTTTATCACTCTCTGCCTTAGTTTCTTCATCTGTAAAATGGGGATAATACCTACATTATAGAATTGATAAGGATTAAATAAATATGTGTGTGTGTGTGTGTGTGTGTGTGTGTGTGTGTGTGTGTATAAATTGTTTATAACAGTGCCTGGCATATAGTAAGCACTATGTCAGTATTTGTTTATCCGTTTACCTACTTATTATTTCCATTTAAAATTGCATACAATTTTTTTGAAAGTCTTTGGGTAAAGAGCAGACAGGCACAGAAGTTAATGAGAAAATCTACTCATAGACTAGTAAGAAGAAAACAAGTATGAAAAAATACTAAATTTAGACTGACTTAAATATACTAGACATTGAAATAATAACACTTCATAATTCACCTTCTCTGGTCTTACTGTATTACTGGTGCTGAAGCACCTTATCATAAGCATCTTCCAAATCGTGTCTTTGGAAGTGAAAATCTGTGTCACAGATATTTTTAAGTCAATGTAGCTATTTAGTAGACAGAAAAGCAGTCAGAATCTCTAGAATAATGCACATATTTACTTACTTGCTTTGGCAAAAATTAAGATTTATTGCCTTTCAAGATAAATTTTGACTAAATATTGACTTTAGGCTCTCAATCATTGTTTACCTGAAAGACCAATGAATCTTGACACTTCTAAACTCGAGTTGGAATCTACTTGGTATTAATTTATTTCATATGATTTATAGTCTTAATAACAACATTCCAAGAAGATTATACAAACATTATACCATTTATCTACTGTAGACAGCTTTTATATTTTCTTTTCTTTTCTGTAAAAACTTTATTGTTTCCATTTGGTCCATAGCCGGGGAGAGGGCACCAGGGTGTTAAAAAACTGCTTAGTGGCTATAGGGGGCAAATGCCCTGACACCTGGGGGATACAGAGGGAAGCTTACAAGTCCACTGGGTTCCAGAAGCTCTTAGTCCTGCTGGAGGGTGAGCCTTTACAAGAGCTGCTAGTCCAGCCCAGCCTGTAGAAGTTAGTCAGGTGGTCGCCATCTTCTTGATGAGCTTCACCTCCTCATTTAGGAAGCGGCTCTCCAGGAACTCACAGAGATAGAGGTCTGTGCAGGCAGAATCCAGGTCATGCTGATCCCAAAGGGCCTGGTTCAGTTCTTCTCCAGGGCCATGGCGGCTTCCATGCATGCACGGCTTTCCCCCACTCATCTTGGGAGGACATCTGCATGTCCTGGAAGAAGGTGCAGCCTCTGCCCTGGTTTTGTATTTTAAAGAGACACTGGGCACCCTTATGCTTCCCCTGCGCCACCTGGCAGAAGAAGTGGCCCATGCCCTCCAGAGCCATATCCTTGCAGTGAAAATAGAAACCCGGAGAAAGGTAGGTGTAGAAAGCCTGCAGATGTAGGTTGACTGGGCAGTTGACGGCAGCCTCCATTTTGGTGGGATAATTCTGATGAATCTAGGAGCTCAAGGTTGGTGGGCAGTGAGAGGCTAACCACAGAAACAGCGTTGGCTGGTCCCAGAGGCAGAGGACAGCTGAGAAAAGATGGTCCTGGAGGTTGTGACTGGGAAGGAGGTTGGGGGGTTGTTGGAGGTTGGAAGAAGGGGTAGTCCCCAGATCTGTTTCATACAAACACTGTTGAGGCAAGAGACAGATGCATGGGATTCCCCGGGGCACTATCTATATTTTCAGTCAGCAGTAATAACCTGGCATTTGATTTTTTGCTTCATTTCTTACTTAAATATAATACCTTTAGCACCATTAATACGACACACAAATGAACTTGTTTAAATATTCAGTACAAAAAACCCCATCAACCTCATCTTAGGGCTTGTCGTGTATAGTACTTTTCACTTTTAAACCAATTATTGTTCAGATTGGGCTTTTAAAAGATGTTTTTTTGGTTGCCTTGGTCCTGCAAGTTTTTTTTTTTTTTTTAATTTTTTTTTTTTCAACGTTTATTTATTTTTGGGACAGAGAGAGACAGAGCATGAACAGGGGAGGGGCAGAGAGAGAGGGAGACACAGACTCAGAAACAGGCTCCAGGCTCTGAGCCATCAGCCCAGAGCCCGACGCGGGGCTCGAACTCACGGACCGCGAGATCGTGACCTGGCTGAAGTCAGACGCTTAACCGACTGCGCCACCCAGGCGCCCCGGTCCTGCAAGTTTAAGCAAGTAACACAGGATTATACTTCATCACTGGCCTCTGTCTTGGATAGTTGATATCTGTGAATATCAGTCTCCTCTGTTTCTGTCTCTGGATATAAATTGTACTCAATGCTTACGGTGTCCAGGCCCAGTGCTAATACTTTACAGGCATAACATTGGCCATCTTGTTGTTTAAGAGGAAAATTCTTTAGTTAGGTATATACATTTTGTACCAGAGGAGTTACTTCTGTTATATTCTTAAGGACATAGCTCTCCTAGCAACAGCTACAATCCACTCCACAAGTGCCAGCTTAAGTTATCGTAAATGTGCCTCAGTCACAATAGGAACAGTTTCCTTGCAAGTGTTACTTAATGCTTCCTCAATGTGGCAGTTCTTTGACTGTACAGACCAACTTTTTGAGTCCAAGTTTTGGCCAACAACGAGTGACAACTTCTCTTGTATGATCTCTCAATGCTACAAAAGCCAAACATAAAATGAAGCCAACCAGAACAAATTCTTTCCTGATGAACAGAAATAAATTTCAGTATAGCTTTGGAAACAGTCAGTACATTTCAGGATCGTATTTGAGGACGTGTATTCCCTCCCAACCATGAAGTTTGCATTCCCTGGGAAGAGAACTTACTATCAAAGGACTTCAAGATTTCATGGAGAAAATAATTTTGAAGTATTGCTATCTCAAGCGAGCCCATGAATGAAACAAAGGGACTACCAGCAGCATGCCATACTATTTCCGTTAGCAACTATAGGTGGTACACAGTTGATTTTTCTTGACTTCTTTTGTTCTTTTAGTTTTATTAGACATGCTTGTGGATACTGTTTTCCTTATGACAAACAAAATGCATACTCAGAGGCATTTGTTTTCATGTGCCTGATTCTCCATCCAAATATGTCACATTTTAATTGATTTTTATGACACAGTAGATGTCTCCTACCTTGTGGGTCACCACTTTGTCTCAAAGTCACAGAGCAACTCGGATGCTTGAGGTGGAAGACGTTTGGGATCACTTATTTCTGAGTAGGTGTTTCTCATTGTTCCTACCCCTTTCCATCGCCGTGACCTAGAATTCTGTAGCCTCATTCTACCTGTGTTCACTTGGGAGCCCACATGTGGCCGGTTTCATTCACATCCCAGCTCCAGTCTCTCCTACGATGGAGGACGGAAATCTGGGACCCAGGTTTGCTTGGCTTCTACCTCCTCAGATGGATCCCAAGCTACGCTGCAAAACCTGCTTTCACCCTGTGTCCAGAAATCCTTTGTTAACACGCTGTGCCCAGCTTTGTGCTAATTCCAGCCTCCTTAAACAGAACTTGTGATTGTATACCCAGTGCGACACCTTCTTTTAAGAAGTACATATTCAACAATTACATGACCAGTCAATGGTTATAGACTATAAAGTAGGAGAGCTAAGTTCTGTATGACCTTTTCCCCCTCTGATTCTTAGAAAATAGCAAGTCCTTGAAACTCCTCATTTCTGTTTTCCTTCATTTTGGGAAATCTGGTCTCTAGAGCTTATGATAAAAGTCCAGGCCTTTGAGTCACATTTTGCAAAGTGCTTACCACAGGTCATTTGCCCGTGCCGGGGCACTGGACAGAAGAGGGGAGGGAGGGCAAGGGCAGTCCTTTTGCCCTTCCCGTGGCCACCTCTCTCCCCTCTGCACGCATACAGTAGAAGAGGTGACGGAGCGTGCCAGTTTTACTTTTCTCCTTGAACAGAGAAAGTGAAAATGTATCCTCTCTTATCTCTTTTCCTCCCTTTTTAATGAAGACACATCCTCTTCTTCCTTTCCCCCGCCCCTGGTTTTTCTCTTAGAGCCTTTCTACCTTCCAAATAGAAAACACCAAATTTGCTTTACCAAATCAGGTAAAGGGAGTAGCGTGGCTGACTTAGAAGCATTGTGTGAGTTCTTTCCTTGGTGAGAGAGATTCACCTGCATCTAGCCACAGCTCGTGTCACTTTTATTCCCGTGAATTTTCCAGCTGCCGGTCAGGGGAAAGAGGGCTGAGTTGGTAGTCATGAAGTAGCAAGAAGGTGGTTGGCTTCTCCTCGAGATCTCGGCTTCAGTAACACCGCATTGCAGCCAATTGAGCTAACTAGGTGCACTTGTGAGAAGAAAGATTGCGCCTTTGTGGAGCCTTATGCCAAAATTTCTGCTTCAACCCCCAGCAACCGAATCTTTTGGGCGTCTTTAGTGAAAGGCCATTTGGAAAATGGACTGTACATGCAGCAAATAGGATTTCAGTTAAATGGTAACATTGGTTTCCAAAAGAGTACCACAGGGGAAGCTAAGCTCTTCAGAGCATGTGTTCATTAAAGATTTGAAGTGGGGTGGGAAGCAATAAAAAAAAAAAAAAAAAAGGCCAGTGAGTTCTCTTGTGAGATAGTTTTTTGTTCCTATGAATTGAACACACTCTGAAAAGTTTCAAAAAAGAGACTGGGAAGAATGTATTTGCTTTGATCCAATATGTGGAGGGTTCCCTACTACAAATGCCCCTTAATTTAGAAGCATTATTGAAAAGTCTGTTTGAAAGTACATAAAAATATAATATGTAAATAAGCTCTAATTAGTTATTTCAATTAATTATTTTTTGTCTCTGCTTTGCAGCTCTGTTTTTCTCCCCATAATGTCGCTTGTCAGAGTCTAGCTTTGGCACCCTTGAAAAAGTGTGTTTTCCTAATAGTCGTTATTAAGAAAACACATTTTTTGCCCTGTTGAAAACATCACAATGGTAAAGTAAAATCCAGATTGTGTATCTTTGGGGTGAATTGTTTCAGACATTTTTAGTCCATGGTTTGCTAGTATGACTTTAAAGAAGGAAATTTTACAGTTAATTGAAAGAATAGATGTTTTCTTTTTCAGTAAGTGGCATGTGTTGTTTTTTAGAAAATGAATCTGTATTATGCCACTAGCCTCTACCCTTCTTTCCTGATCATCCTGTGTTCTTTCAATAACAAATACTACATTGGATTTGGAGACTAAAGGTTTTTTTTTTTTTTAATTTTTTTTTTTTTTCCAACGTTTATTTATCTTTGGGACAGAGAGAGACAGAGCATGAACGGGGGAGGGGCAGAGAGAGAGGGAGACACAGAATCGGAAACAAGCTCCAGGCTCTGAGCCATCAGCCCAGAGCCCGACGCGGGGCTGGAACTCACGGACCGCGAGATCGTGACCTGGCTGAAGTCGGACGCTTAACCGACTGCGCCACCCAGGCGCCCCAAAAGGTTTTAATTCTAAACCAAATAAGATGCTTCTTAGTGGGGACAATGAGAGCTCTGGAAAAATACTGGTAAAATGAACTCAGGTTGTTTCCACATAGCAAATTTTTTAGAAATTGACTACGAACCTGAAATGTTGATTTTGGAGACCTAAAACGTAAACCACATGACAAATTATGAGCTTTTCACTTAAGAGTCTGCACACCCTCTGCCCTTGAATAGAGTTGGAATTTTAGAGCATGGAGCCACCTAGAAATCAGGGAGCAATCCTCAGCTTTTACTCACCAGGGTCTATGATGGTAGTTGGCTGGTTGGGGAGAAATGCAGGGCCCTAATCTGGGCCCTAATCCAGATCTCCAGAATTGAAGTGTAGGGGTGGGGGAGGGGTCTACATTTTTCACAAACATCTCCAGAAAATTCTGATGGTCACTGAATCTGGCAACCCTTGATTTAGGCTGGCCCCTTTATTTTGCAGTGAGGAAAGCAGGCCTAGAGAGTTCGATGGGTCGAGTTCATGGTGTGTATTAGACAGGAACAGGCTTACTAACTCCAGACCTGTGCTTGTGTATACACCATGTATCCAAAATGTACAGGTATCCTGTACATATCCTAAGCGTACAGGTAGGTTTAAACCTACTTCTAAGTCATTAGGGGACCTTTCAGCACAGAGAGTAGGAGAGCCTGGTTCCAAATGAGGTATGAAGGTAAAGACACACAATAACTAGGAGTTTATATGCTCTTTTTCTAACCTAAAACCCGAGTGAGCCCTAGCCATGTTCTCTCAGCCCTTTCTGTCTTTGATGAGACTAGTGCACAGTGGGGAGAATGCTTAGCTCGTTTAGTTAACTCATATATTTGAACCTCCAGCATGTTAAGCTTTGGACCTGTGTGCCTGATTGATATACACATTTTTAGACCGTATTTTAATATTGCTTATGTATATTGCATCTAAGAAATCATAATAAAGTCATTAAAAATTATAGACTGATAAACCCAGTAGTACTCACTAAAGCATATATAAATATCCAGCAAATGCTTACTGATGTTAATTATATCTAATGTCCAAAGAACCAAAAAGCTAAAGTGACCCAAATTTATTTTTGCTGTGTTCTGTGGGGAGAGTCAAAACTGTAATGATGACCCTGAATTCCTGCAAGACCGTAATCACTTTCTAAATCATTAGGAAAGACTGCATTTTATTCAGGGTCATTTCAGAGTTAAGTCAATTTGACCATAAACTAATTTTTGGAACAGCAATATCCCAGAGTCTAGGATGTGTTAGGTTCCACTGACTCCTGTTCCATGGTCCATATAGGAACACATGAGTAATGTGTAATTCTTAGAATGGGCAACATATTTTTTATGGGGTTCTTAACAAAAGTACACTGCTTTAAGAGTCAGGCGAGCAGGTTAGGGAGGATCAATTCTAGGACAGCTATGGGCAATTAAAATCTCTTCATATGTGGGTGTATGTGTGTCAAATAATATTCAGTTTATCATCCTTTCTACATAAACGTTTACCAATAGTCTGCTCCATGTAAAGCTCTGTGTTAAGTACTGAGGATAAGAAACAGATTTGAGGAGTTGGAAAAGCACATAAAAAGACACAGTAGTTTCAGGAAGCGTGTGCTCAATGCCAGATGAGCAATAATGTGGTCAGTGAGTGCAGCAAACAGCATTCCAGTGTTCATAGCCTAGGAATTGTGACGGCGCCTCCGTCCAGCAGAAGCAGCGTGTGTGTTTGGTTCTTCTTTATCTTTCGCACATATCTCATTGCTCAGCCAATCTGAAAAACGGGAGCTTGTTATGATTTTGCTGCTACTCAATAGGAAAGAAATAACCATTCCAGGAAGGAACGGTATGAAGCTTTGGAAGCATAATACAGATACATTTACTTACCATCTTTCAATAAGGACTGTGCTTAAAAACACCACTTCTCTTCCTGGAGAATGCACTGTGAAACTGCTTGATTACTGATGCCGTTTGATTTGTGATGAAAATGAAAGTCCTGTGAGTTTTTGTGATATTTTCACTCATAGAGTACATGCGAATCACTTTCTTCTTAGGTTAGTAGTTTGTTAAATGTTTGGAGCTCCTTTAATGGAAATGAGGTGTAATGGTAGTAGTATAACATGGTGACGATGACGAAGAGTAACCCATTTTATACTCTTATCATGAAATAGGCTTAATGTAAGATTTCTGTGATCAGTACGGTTCTTGATCCAGCCATGAAGTGGGCAGCTACATGGAAGGATTTCTGAAATGAAGCAGGAGATGAGAAATGTCAGGATCACGTTGCTGTTAGTATAATCATGATCACCTGTTCTGGGCTGCCAGGATTCTGTGCTTTGGCTTGTGATAGGATTTCTATCCTCACCAATAGAAGGTGGTTCCTCCGACCTGAAGAAAAAGAATGGCTCCTTTGTGACAGAGCTGAGGTTATTACCAGTTCTTCTTAGAGGACCAGGACAGCGCTCAGAGAATTGTGGATTTCCACGGACACGAAAAGGGCCTTAGCGGTGACTTGCAGACAGCCACTGGTTGAGTCATGGCAGGATTTGGCAAATTGGAAATCAGAGAAGAGGGTGTTGTGTGAGGAGAAATAATATATGCCAATGTACGAAGGGTGGAGGGAGCACACTGTTTATTTGGGGAATAGTGAGGAGAATTCTCTGATTCCCACTGGAGAGTAGGAGTCAGTAGTTGGAAAGGTGAAATAGGGGCCAATTGAAGGACCAGTTTCTTTTGTAAGGCCACATATTCATTTTTTGAGTCATTTTTAAATTAGACAAGCTCAGAGTCCAATCCAAACTCCACCTCTTACTGGCTAGGTAACCTCAGACAAATTCTTAACTTGGCTAAAACCATCTCAAAATGTTGTACATGTTAAATAAGATCCTTTGAAAAAATTTTTTAATGTTTATTTTATTTTTGACAGAGACAGAGCATGAGCGGGGGAGGGGCATAGAGAGAAGGAGACACAGAATCCGAAACAGGCTCCAGGCTCTGAGCGGTCAGCACAGAGCCCAACGCGGGGCTCAAACTCACAGACCGTGAGATCATGACCTGAGCCAAAGTTGGATGCTCAACCGACTGAGCCACTCAGGTGCCCCTAAATAAGATCCTTTTATGAGAAGCCCTGAGCAACATGCCTGGTGGTGGAAATGGTTTATGAGGAGGAAGTGAGGTGCTGATAGGGGGGTTGTAGAGACACTGATCTCCGACAGCTGTGCACAGAAAACACAGAAGAGACTAGAAACAGGACCAGTTAGGTGCAGGTTATGGCGATCCCTTGGGAGGCGAGGAGGTAGAAGCTATTGGACACATCTATACATGTATTCTCTGGATTTTTTTTCCCCCCTTTACAGACTTTTATTTGAGGGTTGTATAACCTTGTTCTGTGGTGTTAAAAGTACAGCAGTAATCACGGGCTCTTTCTTCTGCCTTGAACAGGATGCCAGCGATCCATAGGCCTTTCCAACGGGAAAGCCAAGGTGTGCAACTACAGTGGGTGGTATTACTGCAGCAGCTGCCACGTGGATGACAGTTTTCTTATCCCAGCACGCATAGTCCACAACTGGGACACTTCAAAATATAAGGTAAGCACAGAGTCTGGGTTTACTTCATGATAGCAGTGGAGGTGTTCACATGTTGTTGTGTGGAGTATAAAGGGAATGATGCAAGAATTTGAAGCAAACTTGACTAGGGAGTCTCACGAAAGCTACGAGATCTTATCCAACGCTTCTCAAAACATCTCACATTTAAAGGTGTCTTAAATATGACTTTTATTAATTTCCTCATTTAAAAAGACATATAGCAATTTTTTACTTCTGGGCCCTGATAATTAACTGTGGGTGCTAAAAAAGAAATGATAGAGAAACAGGCCTCATCATTTTTTATTAGATCTTCTCTCCAAAATCACAACACTCTTGAATATATGAGTGACTTTTGGGGAAAGGACTTTAAATAATTCAATATATTTCTTAGAGTAACATTCCTACTCATGTCAAGGTCAGTCTTCCAGAAATCCATCCCCCTGGAACTAGAACCTGGAGAGAAGCTATGAGGACTTCTGGGTAGGGGTCCACATCAAGGAACAGTGAACTGAGCCACCCTTACACCTTTACCTGGACTGCTGTTTATTTCTTTTTTTTTTTATTTTTTATTTTTTTAAAAAATTTTTAATGTTTTTATCTTATTTTTGAGACCTAGAGAGAGACAGAGCATGAGCAGGGGAGGGGCAGAGAGAGAGGGAGACACAGAATCTGAAGCAGGCTCCAGGCTCTGAGCTGTCAGCACAGAGCCTGACAAGGGGCTCAAACTCACAGACTGTGAGATCATGACCTGAGCTGAAGTCGGATGCCCAACCGACTGAGACACCCAGGTGCCCCTATTTATTATTTTTTTAAAGGGAGGAAGTGAGAATCACAGGTATATGCTAACAGCTTTGCAAAGTAGCTGATAACAGCCAAGCAGGATATCCCAGAAGTACAAATAACTATAAAAATGCAAGTCAATAGAGGAGGAGAGGAAGCCTGAGCACTGGGACACTCCACCTTAAGAGTGTGGAAAAGAGTGGGGTGCCTGGTTGGCTCAGTCGGTTAGGCATCCGACTTTGGCTCAGGTCATGATCTCGTGGTTCTTGAGTTTGAGCCCCACGTTGGGCTCTGTGCTGACAGCTGGGAGCCTGGAGCCTGCTTCGGATTCTGTGTCTCTCTTTCTCTCTGCCCCTCCCCTGCTCATGCTCTGTCTCTATCTCTCAAAAATAAACATTAAAAAAAAAAAAGTGTAGAAAGGAGAGAAGCAACCAGCAAAGGAGACTGAGGAATGCAGAACGAGGTAGAAGGACCCTAGTGTGTCCAACAAGCCACAGGAAGAATGTGTCTCCAGATCAGTTGTGACAGAGGCTGATACATAGATGATGAGATATGATAAGATGAGCACTGAGAATTGACCATGGGATTTAGGAATGTGGTGGTAATGACTGACCTTGCTGAGAGCAGTTTGAATCGAGAGGTGGGAGTGAAGGTCTGATTGGAGTGGGTTTGATATGGAACAGGAGAGAAAGTAGCGACAAGAATAGACAACTCTTGAGAAGTTTGCTGGAAGGGGATGGAGAGAGATGGGGAGTAACTGGAGGAGATGTAAGGTCCAATTGGGTTTGACTTTTGTTTTAATGGAAGAAATAACAGCATGTTTTCTATGCTGGTGTGAACTACTGAAGAGAGAATTGCTAGAAGATGTGGTTAAGTGAGAAAGATGGAATCGGGTAGACAACAGGAGGGTTGGTCTTTGCTTGGGGCAGGAAGTAAGAGAAAAGGCAGAGTCTGTGGATGCAGGTGCCAGTGGGTGGCTTAGGGAAGTCCTCTGCCATTTACATCCGTAGCTGTCATCAGATCATTTTATTTCAGCACCCATGATCCTGCAGAGGTTAAACACCCAGCCCCAGTCACTCTGGGAAGTGCCTTTACCTTCTATTTCATAGAGATATAGCAGGATTAAGGCAGCAGTCCCACCAACCCTTTTATAAACTCGTCCACATCTACACCCATCCTCCTTGCCCTCCTTCCAGCCACAGAAGAAACCTCACTCCTATGGAAGGTTTACTCCTTCCTCCTCTGCTCACGATCTTAACTCCTCCATCAGTTTTGCCAAATCTAGTTGACCCTCATCAGTTTCTTGTTCTACTGGACTTGTCTGGGATATAATATTTGACCAGGAATTCTTCTGCCTTGACTTTGAAGATACACCCTTGGTTTTCCTCCTACTTTGAACTCTTTTTTTTCTCAGTCACCTTCTCTGATTCTTTGTCCTCAGCCTATACCTTTAATGTTGCAGTTCCTTAGCGTTGTGTTTTGTTTTCTTTTCCCACTTTATGCTTTATTGCAATATCTCCTTCTCTTCCATGTTTTAACTCCCTGATGATTCCTACTTTTATCTTCAGCTCCATTTAAAAAAATTTTTTAATGTTTATTTTTCGGGGCGGGGGGAGGGCCAGAGAGGAAGGAGGGGTGGAGAGAAGGGGACAGAGGATCCAAAGTGGGCTCTGTGCTGTCAGCTGTCGATGCAGGGCTCGAACTCACAAACCACGAGATCCTGACCTGAGCCGAGATCAGATGCTTAACTGACTGAGCACCCCAGGCACCCCTCCGGCTCCATTTTTTGCTACTGAAAGGGAGATCTGTGGATTTAATTGCCAAATGACATCTTAGCTCTAGTTTCCAGCCTAGTAGTCTTCAAGATATGTGGATCGTACTGCAGTTGTTAGCTGTGTCGTACTACAGTCCCACCATGCATAAATGAGGCAGTAGAACTTGGTAAGTCGAGGAATCTAATCCACTGAAGTAGCCTAGGCTTAGGATTCTTTCATGGTCCTGTGTCCTGCCAGAATAAAGAATTCTGGTATCTGACTGACGAGAAGCTTTTTTCTGATCCTTCTGTTAGAATATTGTCACATCTGCCTTGAATGAACCTTCCAAGCAAAGTGCTTTGTACAAACAGTCTTTATGGCTGTTTTTATACCTCCTTGCCAGTAGCTGTCTGAGACTTGCTTTCACTGTAACTGTATCACCTGGGAGCGAGGTAAGTGGGGAAGGAACCCATAACTCACCTACCAGTAATTTTTGAAGTCTAAAACAAACATGAAAATTGCAAGGGGCCATTTGGCTGATATCCTTTCTATACCCCTGGGAAGCTCTGTCCCCTGGGCAAGTTAGCCTGTGTTTGAGTGCTCTCATCTGTAACATGAGGACCGTAACACTTCACAGGGTCACTGCAGGTTAAATGGGTTCATGCATGTGAAGTGTTCAGAATAGTGCTAGTACGTAGTGCATGCCAAATAAGCATTCATTCTTAGTATGACTTCTATATTTACCTACAAAAATCACGTGAATTGGGATAATACAAGACAGGCACTCTGCAAATAACTTTGATAAGCACTTGAAGAGTGGGAGCTGTTGTCACTGCTTTTCTTATCCTCACATTTATGTTGCTCCTCTCTGTGAGCCACCTGGGCACGGGGAACCTGTCTTTGCATAGTTTCTGGCACGTAGTAGGTAAGCAGAAATGTATGCTGAAGGACGGAAGGAACGAGGCCTGTCTCCTGGGCCCCTCCAAACTCGGTACACCCCAAATGGACTTCATCCCCCTCACCACACATCCCTCCGGAATATCCACGGCCCCACCCGTCACCACTGCCAGCGCTGGGAGACGTCAGTTAGCAAAACTTTACGCTGGATTCGCACTCTTGAGATCGCGCTCTCTGCTGCACCTTCACTTCCACCTCACGAGTTCACACCTCCGGTGTCACTCCCACGAAGGAGTTTGGTGGCCTTCTGACTGGGCCTCCTGCCTGCAAGTCTTGCCCCAGCAACAGTTCGGAAAATTCTGATCCCACTGTGGGTGAATCTTGTACCCTTTCTTAGTCTCCGTGTCTTCACCTTTAGAACGGAGGTGATGATGACGATAACAGCACCTACTTGACAACAGCGCTGTTTGCATAAAAGAATGACTCGCAGAAAGCACCAGGCACCGTGTCTGGCACACAAGTGCTCGATAATGCCAGTTTTTACTAGGACTGTATATGGAAGTCCAAACCTCATAGCCCGACACAAAGACCTTTTGTGATCTCTAGTCCCTGTGCTTCTAGCCCCTTCTTCATGCCCTACCTCCCCGCCCCCGTGAGCATCCTCCATCCGGTCTCACTCCTCCTGTTCCTCAGTGCTGCCCTGCCATTGCACACCTCTGGTCTTCCTCTTGCCCTCACTCGGCGTGGCAAACCCTAAGCCTGTCCTAAACCTCATTTCCTCTCGCCCACTTCTTTCCTTCCCCTCTCCCAGACAGTTATCATTCTCTCCTCTGCATCTCATACTTGGCACTCTGAATGCAGGCTATAAATATATTTGCCATGCGTGTATTAGATAAAAATGTATTTAGAGGGAAAGGACACTGGTTGACTTTGGTTTAGATTATTTATATTAATCTGCTTAGAGTGGGGCTTTGACAGCTAAGAGAGGTGTAGAGAGAACAAGTGAGGGAGGCAGGCCCAGCCTGGGGTCACCGAGAGCTTAGGCTAGTGGCACCTGCCAACAGACTCTGCCACTTTGGGGAGTTAAAACAGAAGAAGTGGCACTAAATGAGGAGAATTTGAAAATCAGGCACGGCTTACAAAGGTGTGAAGTGGTGGAAGAGATCCAGGTCCGTTTGCACGGAGTTCTAAAAGCCATTGAAACCATCAATTCAGCCATCTCGGACACTTTGTCTTTTCCCCAAAGCAGACGTCTTTGCCTTGCTGGTCATCCAGGTGACGGGGTTTCATTCTGAGAGGATGAGTAACTAATTGAAGGTGTTACGTACGCTCATTTCAGCCATGTTGTACATGAGGAAAACCTCCTTTGTTAGACCTTCCTTCCCAGGTTCTCAGTGGACCCAGGAAGATTTTAAAGCAAGAACAGAGCTGGTCGAGTTTATCTGGATCATCTCCCACTGGCATTAAGTAACTATATTCCATTTAGTCCAGCCTGTCTTTGCTCAGACACTGGGACTTAACTTGATGTTTCTAATTGTGAGGATCAATTCAGACCTATCAGTTTCCAAGACCAGACATCATTCTGCTAGATCTGCCTCCTCTCCTTAATAAGAAGTACGTGACTGGCTTGAATATCCATTTAAAAGAGTGAAAAAATGGTTTTGCAGGGCAGAATGAAATCTGTCATCTTAAACGTTTCCTTGTCTGCCCTCTGGAGTAATCATACTCCTAATTATTTTTAAAGCAGGATTTCATCTATTTTCCGGTATACATCCTGCAAATTGAATTGAGCTCCAGGATTACCCAGCAGCTAAACCTTATCCTCGAGTTCTGTAGCCATTTTCTAATGAAATTCTGTTTGAAGATAACTTTCCTCCTGCTCTCTGCCCTCCCATTCAAAAATATCAAGCATGACAAAGAGGTGGTAAGGACCTCAGACTTGGCCTCGGCTCTTCCCAAATAGTTCCCTTCTGTTGTGCTTTTAAAAAATATTTTTGTGTCCTAGCCTGAATATTCACATTCCATTTAGCTAGGGGTTTTCCATGTTACATAAACTATTTCCTATCTCTACATCTTGAGAGGCATTCAAGGCAAGCTGGACTGCCCTCGCTGAGCTAGAGAGCAGCTCACTGATGGGAAAAACCACATTTTCAGAGTCATTTGGAGATTTTATGAACAAATTGCAATTAACCTTAAGATCTCCTGATTCCTTCTCCATTAGCCCCAGTGCTCGTTTTAAGAGGACCAAGAAGTATTATGGTTGGGATTGATTTGAGTAAGACTTTCTCCATGTTTTTTTACAATAAACATGGGGGGGAAATGCAGGAAGGAAACCTTATACCAAAGCAATAAATGGTCATTGTACTGTGGTAAGAGTGTGAGTGATCTATTTTTTTTCCCTTTCCTGATTTCATTCTCCAAGTTTTCAGTAATAGGACTGTCACTTTTATTTTTAAAACTTCAGCTGTCATTTAACTCTATACATTCTACTTCAGAAAATACATATTAGATATTTGGCTTTTTTAATGCCTCAGAATTATGGCTATAAATAGGATTGTTGGGTCCTGTGATAACATCCGTGGGCTTTAATGTGGTATAGAAGGCACTTTTCCACCAAGAAATTGCCTTTTATTCTTTTTTTCACATATGATACACTTCCACAAATTTCAAGATTCACAAATACAAAGGGCATGCATACATAAATAATCTCACTCCCACCTACACTGTTCTTCCCGCTGGCATCCGAATTACTCTCTTCTTGTGTATCTTTCCAGAGGTATTTTCTGTCCTCTTTTACACAACGGTGGCAGTTTGATGATGTACATGCTGCTCTGGGACAGCTTTCCATTTAGATCATATCACTCTTCCTGGGCTTGCTTGCTTGTTTGTTTGTTTGTTTTATAGCCACTCTGTATTCTATCATGAATTTTACATGTTTTTACACATGACAATCTACATGACAATGACATGATTTTGTTTTTCAAGCTTTTGCTATTACAGGTAGTGATTCAAAGAATAACTTTATATATCACTTTGCATCTAAGTTCTTGCATTCACCGGTGAGACTGAGGACACCTTCCTAGATGTAGGTTGTACATTTTTGAGTTTGGTGCATATTCTGAATTGTCCTCAATCAGGGTTGTGTCCTACACTTTTACCTGTATCTTCTTGCATGCACCTTCCTTCCCTCAGAGCCAATATGCCAGCTGTCACTTCTGTTGTGACTGTGCTGCTTCAAGCTGTCTTTCCCCTTTTCTACTTTCTGAACTCTAGATATGTTGTAAACTCAATATGTTGTCTAAGTAGCCAAGCTGTTCTAAGTGTGTGTAAAGTAATAAGAGTGTGTGGTTCAGAGCATTGTAGAACACTCATTTGTTTCTTCAAGTATTTATTGAACACCCACCATGCTTACCGTTCTGGGCACTGGGGACACAGTCTCTGCCTTGTGAATGCTCATATCCCAATGGAGGGAGAAAGACCATAAACAAATGCACAAATAAGTGACTTCTACATAAATGAGTTGTTCCTGGACTTTATTTTTTGCTTTAGGGTTAAAATCAAATGGCTAGCATACCGCCAAATTACATCATAGGTTAGTCTCCCTCTGTAGCCCCCCTGCCTTTGTATTTGGGGAAAGAGAAGGACAGAATATGGACAGGGATCACCTCTTCTAAGGAGTGATGAGTAGACAGTTTATAGTAGAGTTATTAAAAAATAAAAACTGTGAATTTAAATAGTGCTACCAAGCACAGGACAGAGTATCCAGAGATCTGAGCTCTGGCTGTAAGTTCTGCCACAAAATGACTACAGATAAGTCACTTAAGGTCTCTGGATTCAGTTTTTTTTTTCCCTACTAAGGATAGGTAATGGATTAATTCAGCATTTCTCAAAATATGTTCCATGGAGCATTAACAACTTCTGTGCTTGTTAATAGGTGTTACTCAAAAAGAGGGTTCTATAGGAGGGCCACAGCTAGGCCAACGCTACAGCTGGAACAGGGCCCCTCAGGAGAACGCAGCCCTGGGGGCTCACAGCGTGGCAAGATGGAAGGAATTTGAGAAAGAGGCCCCTTCCTCTGGTGGGGAAGCAGGGCCCAGCCTGCATTTCATCTCCCACCGCCCTCTGCACAAGGCCTGCACAACATTAAAAAGCTGCCTTGTCTATAGTCAAATAGGTTTGGGAGATTGCTGGCCTGAGCACGTTAAGCAGACATGATATCCGAAAGCTTTCATAGGCTAACATGCTACCCTTTGAATCACCAAGTGAAGAAGGTAGTGTGGGGCATTTTTCCTGTTGGACCTCAGAACACTATTGTTGTGGGACTAGTATTCTTTGGAACACAGAAAAACTGGACTAGGTTGTGTTTACCAGTTGTTACTCTAAAAGTGTGTTCTCATCAATCCATTTTCCTCCCTTAACAAAAACTGAAGTCCTCACAACCCCCACCTCCACCACATCACCTCCAAATTGCTATCTATCGTTAAACATTCCCTTTGCTCCATCGCTCTACTACCCGGGGCTATTTTTGTGGGGGAACATACCAGGACACCATTCCAGAACCTCTTTCTCAGAATTACGTAAACCTGAACAACATTCGAGAACATTAATAGGTAGCTGCCACCTGCTTAACAAAAGGCTTTTAAATTTATACCAATGATGCTTCCTGCTCACATAACCAATATGTTTATAAATACACTTTGATGTGTGAGGTGTGGAGGAGAACCCATTCTACCTCGACTTCGTCCTCCTCCTCAGCTCTTGAATCGTGTAGACGACAGCACTGTGAAGGGAGAACCAGTTCACAAACTGCAACAAAATCACAGTCACTGACTTGAGTTCGTCTAGCTTAAATTAGTCTGTTCGTAAGCTTCAAAAGCTCTGGAAAGAAATTATGTTAATATTAGTAAACATTAAATATTATTTAGTAAAAGATTAAAAAGTCAGTAGGTTTGAAAAATGAACTTATTAACCCTATAAAAGTTGTTTCTAATGTGAATGGAGTGGGATCACTAAAGACAATACCAACCAAAACCATTTTTTAAAAACGTATTGGGTCCATCTATCTGCCTCTGTGAGCTGAGTTTTTATATCCATCCAAAACAACGCTCAGGCTTCTCATGGTTTTCGTAATTTGGTTGGCAAGAAATAGGACAGTAGCTCTTAGGTGGGGATATATTTGGTGTTCACGGACAATTTATGTAATATTTCTATTAATAGCAAAGAAACTTCTCCTCACATAAACTTTATGGTTTCCTTCCCTAAGTAACTATATATTTAACATGTTCTTTTTTAAAAAGCATTCTAATTACAGTTGAGTTTGAAAGTGGAATCCTTAGACCAATATGCAGGGTGGTTTAGAACTTAGGAAATCAGTGGGGATACAGCACTCTATTTTGCAAAAATAGCATTTTATACCGAATTTTGTAGTTCTTTCAAAAATTCCCTTACCAGTGTAAGTGGTTGATTATCAGAAGTGAGCATGTGCTCAGTCTTGCTGCCGAAACCTCCCTCAGCCTTGCAAGGGTTTGTTCACCTACCCAGGCAGCCGTGGTCCCAGTTTGTTCCGTATTCTTAACACTGGTTAATAACTTTGTGAAGCAGTGCCTTAGACATCATCGAAACTAGCTCTGTTTTTGTTTTTAGTAATTCCAGCTTATGAACGCTCATGTCGCTAGCTGCTCTCCCATTTGTCTCACTGCTTTTACTGTCTCTGTAAAAGACTCCCTCCCCCCCCCCCCACCCCCAACCTTTTTAGGCTTAAGTACCACCTGAAGAGAGAAGCCTTTTCAGGCCTGGGAGACTGGCCAGTGCCCTTTGTCCTTCTGTTCACCTACTAAAATGTAGCATTGTTAACCTAATTCAGCAGGTCCCTGACTCAGTATAAACACTGCTCAATAGAGCCAGAAAGACTAATTGAATTGTACAATACATCATTTTTCAGCAACGGTTTCAAGTGGACTGTACTTCATTTCCCAGAACACCATCGTGTTTCCCTCGTTTAAGATATTTAAATATGGCACATATTTAACCATGATAAATCAAATATTTGGACCCAATTCTGTCTTTCTCCACCGAACCTTGAGCTACACGAGGACAGGGCCATGCCTGTTTTACTCTCCACTAATGCCTGCTATGGGATCTGGCACGTACCTGTGTCTCTATGCCTCAAGTGAGGCATTCTGTATCCTTGTCAGTTGTTGTTTCCAGTCTGGTTAAATAGAGGTTTTGGCTAATTCTAGGGCCTCTTTGTGAGCTGATTTGCAGAGACTGTAAACTTCACCACGTTTGTAACTGCAGGGCCCCAAAGGATCACACAACAGGTACCTCAAAAATAATTGCTAATAGGGGAAAAAAAATGGGACACTTACTGGGGAAAAAAAACCATTGATGCCTTTATATATACATATATATATATATATATATATATATATATATATATATATGGAATGGAAACTTTTATATGAGCTTTATTTTATATTACAAAATATTAAATGTCATAAATGTGCTTTAATCCGCATACAGTAGCCATATCACCTATTCATATTGGTGGGTTTTCTTGCTTGTATCTACTTGTGGTAGTCTCTGTGCCATCCTTGCCCACCAAGTGAAATTCTGTTTATCTTTCTAGACCTTAAGGCAGTGTGGCCTGCTTTGCCAGCGGCTCCCTTCCCCCCAGGATAATTGATTTCTCCTTCCTTTAAGCTACCAGTGGACCTCATCCATATTTCTTTTGTAGTAGAGAACAGGCTATATGCGACATGTAGTTCTTGTTTTAAATATTTATCCCCGGGGCTCCTGGGTGGCTCAATCGGTTAAGTGTCTGATTTCAGATCAGGTCATGATCTCACAGTTGGTGAGTTCAAGCTCCATGTCAGGCTCTGTGCTGATAGAGCGGATAGCCCTCTCTTTGCCCGACTCTCTCTCATAAATAAATAAAACATTTTAAAAATAAATAAATATTTATCTCTTATACTACATAGTGAGTCCCTTGAGGGTGAGGACTGTACCCTATTTATCTTCATTAATAAACTTCTAGTCTG
Source organism: Puma concolor (assembly GCF_028749965.1). NCBI lineage: Eukaryota > Metazoa > Chordata > Mammalia > Carnivora > Felidae > Puma > Puma concolor. The sequence goes on along the minus strand of NC_141674.1, from coordinate 194,797,828 downwards.
GAATGTAAAGCATAGTGGATTTTCAGTTTTCTTTTTAGTAAGCAAAATCATTTTTCTAATGTTGAATTCTATCCTTATTCCCAGCACCAGAGCAGTTTTCCTGGAAGCTTTTTAGAGAGGTTTTACCTCCCCAAGTAGAAACTAAGCCAACTCTACACATCACTAGCCAGTCCACATCTCAGTATCAGCAAATTGGTAAAGATTCTCCCGAATTACCCACTTCTTATCCATTATTTAAACTACTCCCTCTGTATCTCAGATGCATTGCATTTCTACTCTTTCTAATGACAAGGAAATTTTAAAATCAACTTGCATAGTCTTGGTGTTTACCACCAGAATTGGATATAGAATTGGAAGGATATATTAGTCTGTCAGCCCAAGCTCAAAGTTATTCTAAGAGCAACTCCTTTCTGCTCACTAAAGTGTTTTTTGAGCCTGTTTTCTATGCAAATTATCCTGCATAAATAATATCCTTTAAAGCTATCCTTTTTATTCCTTTTGAATTTTGTAATATGTACATGATTTACCTGTATTTTGATGGCTACTTATAAAAGTGGTATAGAATATACATGTATGTAGTTTTTAAAATTAAGTCTGTTTAGAATCTTTTTTTTTTTTTTAAATTTTGAGATGACTGTAGATTCCCAGGAAGTTGCATAGATAGTAAAGAGAGGTCCCATGTACCTTTCATCCAGTGTCTCCCATTGGTTACATCTTAGATCACTGTGGTACAATATCCATAAATCGGGAAGCCTACATGGTATCTTGAGTCTGTATAGTTCTGTGTCATTTTATCTCATGTAGATTCATGTAATCACCACCATAATCAAGATACATAATTAATGGATTCCTTTCAATGCAACGGTTACTTCTACAGGTTTCTGGAAGAGAGAAAGAAAGCCACAATTTATATTTAGTTAAGTTATGGGCTTTTGCTGTGGCTCGCTCAGAAAGTAATGTGACTTTGGCCTTTCAACTCTGGTTCCTAGTTTGAGGAGGTGTGGAAAACTGGATGGTTCCCCAGACTGACTGAGGAAGTTTATCTTGTAGGTATCTAAGCAAGCCAAAGAGTTTCTGGAGTACGTGTACGAAGAGCCCCTGATCGACATCCAGCAGGAGAACCCGATGCTGTACCGCCACGCCGAGCCGCTGGCCACCGTGGTGCGGCTGCGGCAGCGGCTGAAATCGCTGCGAGCCTATTTGTTCAGCTGCCGGGCCGCCGTGGCCGAGGATCTGCGCCGCAGGTAGGTCACAGATGGCAGGCGGCTCCGGTTTGCTTTCCTCTCCCCGCCCTGGGAGGGTGGTTAGAGGACCTCCCTGGCCTTTCCAGTGGGCACCGTCTTCTGTGACTCTCGCTCCCGGCTCATCTTTGACGTTTTTCCTCCAAAGTCCTCTAAGTTGAGCCAAGAAAAATGAAAGTAATAGCTCAGCGTAACTGAAGGCATTCCAGCCATGGAACTAGTTGCCACAACAGTGAAGACTTCTCCTACCCGTAGACGAACTCGAGGGGACGATCACAGGAGTGTCTTCATTGATCACTTATGTAGCACTTTTCACTTTTCCTGGTTTTATTTGTGAAATGAGCATGTTTGAACTATTCCATAAAGACGTTTTTCAGTGGAAATAAGTGGTTATTCACATCTTACTTTCCATCCAGAAACAGGCTTGGTAGGTGATGCCGGGGGTAGAGCCTGGGATTAAGATGCATCGGCCCAGGATTCTGCCTTTTCATGTCACCGTTTGTGCAGGCTGGTTTTCCATAGGGCAGTTATCTCCGAGTTCACAGAGCACACAAGTCCATGCCAGGTTCAGATCCTGAGAATAAAACTGAAGTTAAAATGTGCCTGCTCTCATCAAATTCCTTCTTTTACAGTTAGATTTTATTAGCATTTCAAGTCTCACCCTTGGCACATACGAACTAGCTGACACTTGAAATAATTGTTGATGGTGTTCGTAGGTCCCTGAAAATACCTTTTAATGTTTTAATGGAAATGACCAAAAGCATACCTTAGTCATGGTTTCTGGAGGGGAGCCTACATGCAAAAGAACCTTTGGAAAGCATTAAAGTGATACGGTTTGTTATTTGAGATCTAGTTAGATCCAAGGAAATGGACATAACCCCCAGGCATCTGAAGAAGACGTCTTAAAAAGAACTAAATGTAGATAGTGAGGAGTACATAATATCATAATATCTAGACAAGCCCTCATAAAATAATAATGAAAAGGCAGCTGCCATAAAGCAAAACACTTCTCAGTGGTAGTCATTCTATTACCTAGTTTTTCAAAAAGCACTAGAAAAAGGTCAGGTTTTATTCTTGTAAAGTCTAGGCAGATCTTAATTTTAAAAGATCGGGGCTTTCCCTGAAAGGCAATAGGATTATAGGTCCAACTAAACTAGATACAAGATTTGTAATGTTCAAAGTATGTTTGTTCTATCATTTTCACTCTCGGCTTAGTTCAGAGCTAGTTTTTCTTTGCCTGTATTTTTAGACAACATTAAAATCTACACATGGGAATCATGTGAGGTACCTTTCTGGGACAGTGTTTTGCTTTGGATAAATATGCCACATCAGGGCATACGTTTAGAAATTAAACAGATTCTGTCTTCATTTGGATGACTAAGACTACCTTTGCTGTTCCCGCAGTCTGGTGGTTTACTGCCATGCCTACCCCTTATGGCCAGACCACCAGGAAAGGAATAGAAGTTCTAGAAAGAAGGCATTCCCAGGGCTGTGAGAATGAAGACAGCAGCCTTTCTTCCTTTCCCTTCATTTTTCTTTCCTCACTTGCCCATGACCCTTATGTAGTGCAGTTCCTGGCACCAGACAGGCATTCAGCAAGTACTGAACAGATAGATGGAAGGAGGGAGGGATAGACAGGTGTCTACTATGCTGTCACTCTAAACCACTGAACGACGGCTGGTAGCCCAGTTTTGAGGAAGGAGTCAATCTTCTGGTTTTATTTCTTCCTTAGGTGTCCATTAGCACAGTGTCTGACCCATCTGAAACCCTCAAAAATAGTTGTTGAATGAATGAGCAAACAAACTAAAAAACAAAGAAGTAAAGAAAAATTTAGTTGGTTTTGTTTTGGAGATCAGTCTCAAATCTTTCTTCTCCGTTTCACTTCCAATGTACCACCCTGGTTTGGAGTCTCAGGACAATTGCAGTGTCTCTCTCCCATTGAACCTTCGCATCAGGCAAATTATTAAATACAAGTATGGAGTTCAAGATCTGTACAACTCTCATCCAGTATATTGTTCTACTCTCACATATCCTGGGATGATTTAACTCTTTAATGCATTCTGTTGTGGGAATTGGTTTTTTCCAATGGTACTCCTTATAATAGTGCATATACATAGTAAGCACTCAATAAATACTATTATTCATACTGTTTTATTATCCTAGAGTGTTCTTGTCTCTGGCTTTAGACATCTTTGTTTAAAGTTTCCACTTAAAAGCCACCCCTGATGCTCTGTCTACTGGACTCGGCCCCTCCTGCTCCTATGTCAGGAGAGGAGTGAGCCAGAGGAAGTGGTTTGGAGCACTGACCCTGGGTATGGGGCCTGAAGTTCCTGGGTATGTGATGCACACTTACTCATGCAGTTGTTGCACAAAGATGAGTGGAGCAGGAGGTTCCCTAAGACCAAAGAATGAGATTCCTACGGAACTCTAGAGGAGGCACATTGATTTTTCTTTTTAAAAATTTGTTCTTTGTTTCTGTATGCTTATATGCTGTGAAGATAATGGAGGGGCACCTGGGTGGCTCAGTTGGCTAAGCCTCTGACTTCGGCGCAGGTCATGATCTTGCATTTGTGGGTTTGAGCCCTACATCAGGCTCTGTGCTGACAGCTCCAAGCCTGGAGCCTGCTTCAGATTCTGTGACTCCCTCTCTCTCTGCCCCTCCCCACTTTCATTCTGTCTCTCTCAAAAATGAACATTAAAAAATATATTAAGGGGCACCTGGGTGGCTCAGTTGGTTAAGCGTCCGACTTCGGCTCGGGTCATGATCTCACGGTTTGTGAGTTCGAGTTCCGCGCCATGCTCTGTGCTGACAGCTCGGAGCCTGGGGCCTGCTTCAGATTCTGTGTCTCCTCCTCTCTCTGCCCCTCCCATGCTCATGCTCTGTCTCTCAATAATAAATAAACATTAAAAAAAATTTTTTTTAAATATATTAAAAAAATAAACCCCAAACATTGTTACCATGTCTTCCCACCTTGGCACAGGGAAAAGCATACCAGCAGCAAAAAGTAGTTCTAGCTTCTGGTGGGGGGTGGGGGAGGGAGGAGGCTGTTATGGGGAGCCGTTCTCTATTTTGAAGTAGGACCATTTCGTGAAGCGGGTCTAAGATGTTCTGGGCTGCTGGTACTCGTCGCAGCAGGGCCTTAATGTCAGCTCTGCCTTTTTTGAGTGTGCTCTAAATAACCATCACCCACCTAATAACTAAATTCCTGTCACCAGAGGCCATCGCTTACCTACCTTTTACCTTTATAAGGAATCTGACGTTTTAAAAACAAAATTAGCCAGCCCTGCACCTTTGATTAGAGATGATAAACTTATCTAGAAGTAATGTGTAAAGTTCCCTTTGTTTCACTTGGAGGCACAACATTTAAAGTGGCATATAAACATAAGAACCTACTGGATACAACTAATCTTATATAATCTTGATAGGAATTAAAGGAGGGAGGAGTTGGTGTGCAATAGGGGAACGAAAGAGAGCAAGAGAAGTCAGTTCTTACCCAGTTGTAAAAGGCATTCTCTCCCTGCCTGGTTTTTACCTCTGTACAGGAGTAGCCATTAATCTCCAGCAAGTAGGCCCAACATGCTGAAGACCTGTCAACGCCATATAAACAGAAGAAAGCAAACTGTTAATATTGCTGTCGTGAGAAAACTGAAAACAGACTGATTAATCGTACTGGTGCTCCCCCTGCCAGGGAGCTGACTTGGGTCGTCCCCTTATTAGGGAAGTCACAGTTTGCTTTTAGGCCTTTCTTTATAATGGCCTCCCGGTCTTCATCCTCAGTGTTCTTGTTCTTGTTGTTAAATGAATGCCTTGTTCTTGAACCCATACCGCAAATCTTGACTGGCAAGGATGATTAGTTTAGAAAAAGTCAGTGTCTTCCATGAAGTCTAAAATGTTTACAGTGCTGACAGTTCACTGTTTCTGAGGAGTCCCAGATGGTGACCCTGTTGGATTGGTTCAAGGCCTAGTTAACTTTTCATGAGAAGAATTGTTTATAGTGTCCACACATGAAGGTACATGAAGAACTCTCTGAAAAATCTTAGCACTCTGAGGACACAGCCACATCAGCAGTGATAGGGAAGTGTTTGGGAGGGACCCTAAGAACTGGTAGAGGGTCTCAGCCCTGTATATTCCGCTGCACACAGGAACAGTAGGATGTGTGTGTAAATCACCTGTCACAAATGAGTGTCTTGGGCCCAAATTTGGCCTAGAGACATGTTTTGTTTGCCCTTTCAGGGATGGTCTCCTTGACTTTTAAATTGGTGGAACAGTTGCTAACATTTAAATAACCAGGAGTTTTCATGTATACACAACGAAGCTCTCTGGTTCCTCTGAGGAAATCAGAAGCTCTGATTACATAGGGCTTCTGTCATTCCTGGATGATCCTGGACTCCCCACTTCGCAGAGTCTCTCCTGCTCCTGTTCCCCCCAAACGCAGGGTCATTCAGTGCAGAATATGTTGCTGCCTTGTTTTTCTTATCCCCAGCCCATTTCATTTATTTATGGTGGTGCCTGGGCCCATGTTAGATAATCATGGTTTTATCAATTAAAAAATGCTTTCCCACAAATATAATAGTTGTTCTTTACAACGGTCCTTTCAGATGGGAAACAGATGCCATTTAGAAAGAAGAGAAGGAACAGTGTGACTCTGAGATGCTACGTGACTTGCCTGAGGTGACAAATCTGGTAAGCAGCAGAGTCCCTGCTCAGAACCAGATCGCTGCTGCTCTCCCCGGCACATTTGCTGGTGGAGGTGGTGAGGGACAGAGGTCTCCGGGCTCTCAGGAGGAACCACTTTTAGTTCTCCGAAAGCCTTGACTGAGGTCGTGTGGAAGAGTGGGAAGGCAGGCAGGGAGGTAGCAGACCGCGATGTCCCAGAAAATGGGGTTGCTGACCCAGGTGGTCCTGCGCTCCCGGTTGTTCAGTCAGGCTCGGAGAGCGAGGTGTGACCATGGGCTTAGCATTTTCCCTAGGGCGGCGTTTACCAGACCTTCCCATTTCACAGACCTGTAAATTTAAAACAAAAATACGGAGTGATCTGTAGGGTTGCCTTCCATATATATCTTTAACCAAAACAGACATAAACATTACCACCTATTTCTCACCATTTCATAAAGGAATATAGTAACACTACCAAACGAGAAAACAGGCAAATGGTCTCGGAAATCAAACCACTTTTAAAATTCAAATAGATTTTAAAATTCATTCTATTCTCTCTTTCTCTTTTATTTTACCTTGGACTGCTGAAAACATCAGACTGACAACAGCTATTTGGACTAACTTTTCAGAAATCTGACTTAAGTTCTTGACTTGTTGACTTCTTAGTGTTAAAGTGTATCATTCAGTCTAGGGAAAGACATTCTAGAAATTAATGTGTATATCTGAGTATTTCCCACTATCATTGAAATGTGATTTGGGGACTTGGGGTACCTGTGAATCCAAAGTTCCTCTTAGGATATAAATTTAAAACTATTTTCTCTCCAACACTAGTTGAGGCCAGTAGGCCTATTCTCCCAGTTGCTTTGGGCAGAATCATATTGGGGAACATTTGGGCCTGCTTGTTTATCAGGTTTAGCCTTGGCTTAGACCACTCTGAAACAACAGCTTGACTTGGGAGTCTCAAGAGAATACCAAATGTGATTCTTCTATGTTTTAAGCCACCTACCTTTTCCTGTCTTTGGTCTCACATTTTCCTTGAAATTATAACCCTATCTACAGCATTAGTTCTCACTGAAATATCAGCTTTACTGAACAGTGAGAAATTTCTACCATAAAGATTCCCATTTTTATTAACATTGTTTATCCAGGTGAGTACCTGAAAAGTGTGGGTGTGTATCCTGTCAGACTGGCATTGCCTCCTCTTCTGTGAAGCAAAATTTAGCAGCTTGCTCGGCTCTTAGACCAGCCCCTGTTGGTGCCACCTCATGTACCAAGATTGCCTTCCAACTCCTTCCTTTGTTACCATGGGGCAAGCTGCCTTTCTGGTGAGCTGGGGGGGGGGGGGGGGCGCTGCTAAATACAAAGGTTGAAATGTCCTTTGGCTATTTGCCAGCCTCTTAAACTTAATCTGCCCAAAACGGAGCTCACCTGTTACCCCCACTGCTGTTGTCAACCGTGCCTGCTGCAGACTTCACCATCAAGCTGGATGGCATCTGTAGCCACCTGGTTGTCCAGGCCAAACACCTTTCTTTCATGTCCACATCCGGTCCCTCAGCAAGTACATTCACTTGCCGTCACCTGCCCGCTACCACCCAGGTGCCAGCCACTGCCTTCTCTCCCCCATGTTATTGCAGTAACGCGTCTCCCCCTTCAGTCTGTTCTTAAACTACAGCTAGAGCTCATGTGTAAATTAGATGATGTCACCCTTGACCCAAACTATCTAATAGCTTCACTTCTCCAGGTAAAAGCCAAGGCCATGTACGGTCTCATCCCCAGTTACCTCTGTGCCCTCTTCTCCCACTACCTGTCCCCTCATTCCCTCTGGTCACACCGGCCTTTTTTTTTTTGTCTTTGAGCTGGCTCCTCCTGTGTGAATTTCTATCCTTGCTTCTCCTTTCCTCAAATAACCACAGGGTTGCTTCCTTAACTCTTTTAGGTCTTTACATAGCTGTCACCTTAATGAAGCATCCTTCACTCCCTTCCACTTCTTCCCCCCATACACTTTCTGTCTTCTTTCTGTGCTTATCACTATATTACATGGTATCTTGTCTGTCTCCTCCCTCTCTCGGGCCGGCATGCGTGGATATGGAAGTTGTGTTTTGCTCACCCTATGCAGCCATATACAGTGGTCCTGCCCTCCCCGTTAAATGTCAGCTACAAAAGGTCATGGTTTTTATCCATTTTGTTCACTGCTATGTCCCCAGGGCCTAGAACCATACCTGACGTAGAGAGCTAATCGATATCTGTTGAACAAATGAGCTAAATGAGTAAAGTACTGTTACCAAGATCCCACCTGCTTAATTTGGTCACACTTAATTGTTTTCTTATTACAAAAAAAAAAAAAAAAATACCAGTCATTATAGAAAACAAAAATAAGAAACCCAACCATTATCCTACCACTTTGGTGCCTATGTTTCTAGACTTTTTCCTCTGCAGATTTTTTCCTCGTTAAAATGGGTTCATACTGCACATACCACTTTTAACCCAATCATTGCACATACTGTGGACATCTTTTTATGCCAGTAAATATTTGTATTAAGCACGATTCACTAAACAGAAATAGTGCTTTGTAGTGTGAGCATACCTACATACCATTGATCCTGGAAAAGTAAATAAGACTATTATTTAGTGTACGCAAAAGTTTGCATGTCCTAATAATATGCTGAGAAATCATTTCATAGCAACACCTCCTCTTCCCCTGCACATTCCCCCCCGCAAATCAGAGTAGGTGGAGGGGCTATCTGTCACAAAGAGAAAAGATGGCTTGCTGTTGGGAATTGAATATGCTTAATTGAGGAGGCTAGTTTATTAAGACATATCTCTTAAGGCAGCCTAGTTCTTAAAACACAATCTACACAGACATGACTTGCTGTGTCTCTGACCTACATCTGAGGACTATTATAACCAAAATCTGAGATCTAATTGTACAATTATTAGCCAACAATTTTAGAAGAATAAGCAGTAGTAGGACTTGAAGCATGTCAGTAACACTTAAATTCAGTAAATGAATACAACTGTTTGCTCTTTGTAAGATTTAATATTAGCCAGATTGTGTGGCTTTATTTTTTCATGTTAGCTAATTAAAAGTGTCATTAGCTTGCAGTTGAGGCTTTAGTCTCAATAGATTATGAATCTATCAGAACTTTGAAACTACCAAACACAGGATGTTTTTGAACGCAACACTTCTCATTCTACTTTAAGAATCCTTTTCCCTTGGATGACTTCTAGAACTTCTAAGGTTTTCAGGTCCTCTAACCTCTTGATTTCCTAATAGCTCCTCCCCCTTGTCATTTTCTTCAGAGATCTTGTTTAACAAATCGTGTACCAATATCAACACTCTAAAAGGGAGCTACAGGTTGCAAAAGACCGTGTCATTCAAAACTAAACTGATTAATAAACTGTGAAAAAGGAATTCTGGCAAGTGATATATTAATTTTACTATAATGTACACATAGCTTTTTACTTGCTGAAATCCTTCAGAAAGTTAAAAAGTGATTTTGTTTTATTCTGAGAGGAAATGAAATATACAGAAATTATCTAAAATCATTTTGTAAAGGATGACAAAAAATAAAACTCAGTGTAGTTAGATAAATATTATGTTCTTGGAACTGTTAAAAAAATACCATAAGAACGTCTTCTAGGATCTATAACTGTGATACAATCTGTCACTTTTGCAATCAGACCCCAGAATAATCAACCAAAATTAGTTCCCAAGTATTACTACTCCAGGTTTTAGATTGTTACTAAGGAACGTAAACACAATCTCTGAATGAGCATGTAAAAGAGACCCTTATTTCCCATAACTATCTGCCAAGATCTAATATCTGATGCAATCTTGCTACTTTTTCAAGCCAATGATATTAGCAAAATGAGGTATCTAGATCGAAGCTTGTTTCTTCCACATCAGTTGCTATCGAAATGTCTGCCTTTGATTTAAAATTGTTTTTCCATTAGCTGGGAGCATGGCTAGGCATATGATTCCTGTCCACATCCAGCCTAATGTAGCAATTTCAGAAAGAGTTTGCAGCTCATATGAAGAACACCAAATTGCATCTCCCTGGGTATGCTTCACAGTGCTTCTTGCTGATTTTAGGGTGGGTGATACTGCAGCCCTCTCAACTCAGTACAAATTACCCAACCTGGAGCACAGATTCCTGGAAAACACAGTAATACTACATGAATAGTTTTCTTTTAAATTACTCTTTATGCACTTCTATCCACATTCTTCGTTCAGGCACATAGGACTTAAAATCAAAAATGGAGGTTGTATGTGTGTGTGTATGTGTGTGTGCCCATATACATGGGCCTTTTCTTCAAAACCTATCTCTTACGTATGCTAACGGTTCCATGACAAACTTTTTTTTTCTCATTTTAATCATTGGGCTTTTAAACACCAGTTGTGCACCACCGAGAACTGAGCTTCAGGGAAATGGTGGTATTAAATCTGTCAAAATCCTCCAAAGGGTCTGCTTACTTCAGAGTCTGACCTAGTGCCTCTTCTCTCATTAGCATCAAAACTTGGTGGGGGCTGAATTGAAGTCCTCAGAAATTAGTTGGGTTAAATGAGTCTTGATTTATTTGACTCAGTGACCTATTACAAAATGGAATGAGGGCCTCTACCTTTATTATTATGATTATTATTATTATGATTATTATTATTATTATTTGAGAGAGTGTGTGTACATGAGTGGGGGGTGGGCAGAGAGAGAGGGAGAGAGAATCTTAAGCAGGCTTCAGCTCAGTGCTGAGCCCAACATGGGGCTCAATCCCACAACCCTGGGGTCATGACCTGAGCTGAAATTAAGAGTCAAGTGCCCAACCCACTGAGCCATCCAGTTGCCCTGACCCTTACCTTTTTTGTAAAGACTACTGCCTTTGATTTCATTGGCAATTATCTCTGCATTTTTAACCCTGAGTACCAGTTGCATAATATAAAGGCTGAATCATATATGACCATTTTCTTTTTTAAATTTTTATCTTTACCACCATTCTCATTAGAGCAATCTATAAATGAAGGCTAAGTTACCTTCTTGGAGTGTCAGGCAATTCTAAAGGTGTTAAAGTAGAAAACTTTGGCATTAGAAATGATTGTGCTACTTGATTTCCATGATTTCTTTAGCAAGTTTCTTCATTGTTCTTTGGTATCTGAGAACTTGATAGTGCTGCCTGCCAGTAATGTGGTTTCCCTTGATGGATGAGTAAAGTGTGGAGTTGACTCTCTCCAACACATTTGTCCTTTGGCTCTGATGGCAGGACTGACCAGATGAACTTGCATTGGCATGAGCGGGGCCGTTCTCATGGTTGGCTTGCTGGAGAAATGCTGTCAGATCTGATGATTAATAGCCCTGCAGTCCAGTAAGGTCACTTCATCACAGAAAACCCTAAACACACAGTCACCTCATCAGAAAGCAAAAGACAGCACCGTTCTGTAGCAAAGATCATGTTTACCAGAGGATTGCAAAATTAGATTACTTTCAGTTAGTTTGCAGCCTTTGGTTCCCAATATGTTGACTTTTAGAGGGAATATTGGAGAAATCAGTAACTACCTTTTATGTAACATTTTAATAGAAATGAAGCATTTCTATTGAAACATTTCATTGAAACATTTCAATTAAGAAAATACAGGAGAGGTATGTGTGCATGTGTGTGCAAAAGAGCTTCCAGCTGGGTCCGCCTCTCATTTTCTCTAGGCCATTCCAGGGCCAGGCTCTGTCAGTTATCCCTACTGTTGTATCTATAGTTTCCTCCTTTACTAGCACCTTCATTTTAGCATATGAGTATGCCCAAGTCTCTCCCAACTTTAAGAAAAGAATCATTTTGAGGCATAAAACTTATTTGAAGAAGTAATAACTGAAACCTCTCTAGCCTGGGGAAGAAAACAGACATCCAGTTCTAGGAAGCATAGGGAGTCCAAAACAAAATGAACCTAAAAAGAGCCACACCAAGACATAATAAATACAGTGTCAAAAATTAAGAAGAGTATTTTAAAAGCAGCAAGAAAAAAGCAACTAGTTACATACAAGGGAATACCCATAAAACCATCAAATGATTTTTCAGCAGGAACTTTGCAGGCTAGAAGGGAGTGACATTATATATTCAGGCATATAGACTGAAAGGAAAAATCTTACAACCAAGAATACTCTACGCAGTAAGTTTATCATTCAAAATTGAAAGAGAGATAAAAAGTTTTCCAGACAAACAAAATTTTGAGTTCATCACCACTAAACCAGTCTTACAAGAAATGTTACAGAGGCTCCTTTAAGTGGAAAAGAAAAGGCCATAAGTAGAAGAAAATTATGAAGGAAAAAAATCTCACTGGTAAAAGCAAATATATAGTAAAGGTAGTGGTTGACCACTTATAAAGCTAGTATAAATGGTAAAAGACAAAAGTGGTAATATCAACTATATCTACAATAATTCATAAAGGGATACACAAAATAGAAAGATGCAAAATAGGGGCACCTGGGTGGCTTAGACGATTGAGTGTCTGACTCTTGACCGCAGCTCAGCTCATGCTTTCACAGTTCATGGGGTCAAGCCCTGTGTCAGGCCTGTGCTTACGGTGCAGAACTTGCTTGGGATTCTCTCTCTCCTCCTCTCTCTGCCCCTCCCCCACTTGCTCATGCATATGCTCTCTCTCTCTCTCAAAATAAATAAACTTTGAAAAAAAAAGATGCAGAATAGATCAGATAGATGAAACATGGGGGGTGTGGTTAAGAATGTAGTGTGTTCTTTTATAATGTGTTCAAACTTTAAGCGACAATAAACCTAAAATAGACTGCCATATACATAGGGTATTGTATATGAAACTCATGGTAACCACAAACCCAAAACCTGTAATAGGTACACAAAAAATAAAGATACAAATATCCAAACATAACACTAAAGAAAGTCATCAAATCATAAGAGAGCAAGAGAAGGAAGAACAGAGAAGAACTACAAAAACAACCAGAAAACAATTAACAAAATGGCAATAAGTCCATACCTATCAATAACTACTTTAAATGTAAATAGACTAGGGGCACCTGGCTGGCTCAGTCACTTAAGCATCCAGGTGTTGATTTTGGCTCAGGTCATGATCTCAGAATTTGGAAGTTTGATCTCCGTGTCAGGCTCTGTGCTGACAGTGGTAGAGCCTACTTGGGATTCTCTCTCTGCCCTCTTCCCCGCCCCCGCCCTCCCCCCCCCATCTCTTTTTCTCTCAAAATAAATGAACTTAAAAGAACAGGAAAGAAAGAAACAATGGCCTTAAATGACACATTAAACCAAATGGACTTAATAGATACATAATGTCCCATCCCAAAACAGTAGAATGCATATTCTTTTCAAATGCACATGAAACCTTCTCCAAAATTACACATTAGTCTACAAAACAAGTCTCAATAAATTTAAGAAGATTGAAATCCTATCAAGCATCTTTTGCAATCACAACAGTATGAAAGCAGAAACCAATTACAAGAAAAAACTAGAAAAATACACACATACTTGGAGGCTAAACCACATGGTACTAAACAATCAATGGGTCAATGACGAAATCAAAGAAGTAATTTAAAAAACACCTTCAGGCAAATGAAAATGGAAGCAACGTTCCAAAATCTATGGGATCCAGCAAAAACAGTTTTAAGAGGAAATACAGGCCTACCTCAAGAAACAAAAATGTCTAACAGTCTAACCTTACACATAAAGGAACCAGTAAAAGAACAAACAAAACCCAACATTACTAGAAGGAAGGAAATAGTAAACATCATAGCAGAAATAAATGAAATAGAGACTAAGAAAACAATAAAAAAAATTAATGAAACTAAGAGCTGGTTCTCCAAAAAAAATAAACAAAATTGATAAACCTCTAGCCAGACTCTTCAAGAATAAAAGAGGGCTCAAATAAGTAAAATCAGAAATGAGAGAAGTCACAACCAACACTAGAGAAATACAAAGGATTTAAAAGACTATGAGCAATAAATTGGATAGCTAGAAGTAGATAAATTCCTAGGAACATATAATCTTTCAAGACTGAATAAGGAAGGAATAGAAAATCTGAACAGACTTTCTGTTCTCCTCAGCAAACAAAAGTCCAGGACCAGATGAAGCATTCCAAAAAATTTCAGATGAAGAAATGCTTCCAAATTCATTCTACAATGCCAGCATTACCCTGATACCAAAACCAGACAAAGACATTAAAAAAAAAAAAAAAAAAAAAGGAAATTACAGATCAACAGCTTTGATATAGATGCAAAAAAACTTCAGTGAAATATTAGCAAACCAAAGCCAACAATACATGAAAAGGATCATATACCATAGTCAACTGGGATTTATTACTGGGATACAAAGATGGTTTAATATCCACAAAACCAACCTGATATACCACATTAACAAAAAGGAGGGTAAAAATCATGTAGTCATCTCAATAGATGCAGAAAAAGCATTGGACAAAATTCATCCATTTATGATAAAAACTCTCAAAGTGGGTACAGAGGGAACATACCTCATCATCATAAAGGTCTTATATGACAAACCCACAGCTAACATCATACTCATTGGTGAAAAGCTGAAAGCTTTTCCTCTAAGATCAGGCACAAGACAAAGATGCCCACTTTCCCCACTTTTATTCAACATTGTATTAGCAGTTTTAGTTACAGCACTCCCACAAGAAAAAAGAAATAAAAGGTATCCAAATTGAAAAAGAGGAAGTAAACCTGTGCTAGATCCTACAGGCTCCACTACAAAACTGTTAGAATAAATGAATTCAGTACTGTTGCAGGATACAAAATTAATATATGGAAATCTGTTGCAATTATTATGCATTAACAAACAATCAGAAAGAGAAATTAGGAAAACAATCCCATTTACAAGTGTATTAAGAAGAATAAAATAACATGGGAATAAATTTAACCAAGAAGGTGAAATACCCTAAAGAGAGAAACTGAGGATGACACAATAGAAGAATATACTGTGCTCAAGGTTTGAAAGAATGTTGTTAAAATGTTATTACTACCCAAAGCAACGTACAGATTCAGTGCAACCCCTGTCACAATACCAGTGGCATTTTTCACAGAACTAGAACAAGTAAACCTAAAATTTGTATCGAATAGCAAAAGACCTAGAGTAGCAAAAACAATCTTGAGGTATCATGCCTCCTGATTTCAAACTATATTAAAAAGCTATAATCATCAAAACAGCATGGTATTAGCACAAAAACAGACACATAGATCAATAAAGCAGAACAGCCCAGAAATAAACCCACTCATATGGTCAACTAATCTACAACAAAGAAGGTAAGAATATACAATAGGGAAAAGACAGTCTCAATAAATGGTGCCTAGAAAATTGGACCACATTCTTACACCATATACAAAAAATAAACAAAATGAATTAAAGACTTAAATGTAAGACCTGAAACCATAAAACTCCTAGAAGAAAACGTAGGCAGTCAACTTTTGGACATCAGTCTTAGCTATTCTTTTGGATCGGTTTTCTCAGTTGATAAAAAACAAAGCAAAAACAATTGGGACAATATCAAACTAAAAAGCTTTTGCCCCACAAAGGAAGCTATTAATGAAATGGAAAGGTAACCTACTGAATGGGAGAAGATATTTGCAAATAAGGGATCAATATCCAAAATATATAAATAACTCATTAGTATATAAAAAAAAAAACCTGATGAAAAAATGGACAAAGCACCTAAAATAGGTATTTTTTTTTTTAAAGAAGACATACAGATAACCAACAGACACATGAAAAGATGCTCAACATCACTAATCATCAGGGAAATGTAAATCAAAACCATAGGAAGATATCATACCTTTCAGAGTGGCTAGTATCAATACAAGAAATAAAAAATGTTAGCAAAGATATAGAAAAAAGGGATCCCTTATGCAGTGTTGGTGGGAATGTACTTGTTGCAACCACTGTGGAAAAGAGTAAAAAGGTTCCTCCAGAAATTCAAAATAGAACTAAAATCAGATGATCCAGCAATTCCATTTCTGGGTATCTATCTGAAGAAAATGAAAATTCAAAAAGATGTATATACCCCTGTGTTCATTACAGCATTATTTATAGTAGCCAAGATACGGAAACCACTGAAGTGTCTATCAGTGGATGAATGAATAAAGAAATTGTGGTATACATACACAAAGTGGAATATTACTCAGCCATAATCTGATTTCAAAAATGAAATTTTGGTTGGGGTGCCTGTGTGGCTCAGTCGGTTAAGCATCTGACTTTGGCTCAGGTCATGACCTCATGGTTCACAGGTTCGAGCCCCGCATCCGGGCTCTGTGCTGACAGCTCAGAGCCTGGAGCCTGCTTCGTGGATTCTGTCTGTCTCTCTCTCTCACGCTCTCGAAACATAAATAAAACTTTAAAAAAATTAAAAGAAATGTTTTTTAAATGAAATCTTGGGGTCACCTGGAGAAATGTTGCCATTTGTGACAACATGGATGGGTGTAGAGGGTATTAATGCTAAGTGAAATAAGCTGGAGAAAGACAAGCACCACCATGACTTCACTTACATGTAGAATCTAAAAATAAAAAGAATAAACAAAAAATGGAAACAAACTAATTGGTGGTTGCTAAAGAGAGGGTGGAAGGGTGAAATAGGTGAAGAGGATTAAGAGGCACAAATTTCCAGTTGTAAATAAGTCACAGAGATGTAAAATACAGCATAGGGAATTAAAATTTTAATGACAATGTGTGGTGACAGACGGTAACTAGATTTTTAAGTGCTTATTTTCTAATTTATGTAATGTTGAATCACTTTGTTACATACCTGCAACTAATATTGTATATTAACGACAATTGAAAAGGTTTTTCTAATTGAAATAACATTTTCTTGTTTAAAAAAGGAAAAGATCCCTTCTTAGTCCTACCTCCTTTTTTTTTTTTTTTAGCTATGGCCCAGTTTCTCTTTTTTTAAGGGCTACTTCTTTAAAGAGTAATCCATAGTCCTTCACCCCTCTGCAATCTGACTTCCCTCTTCCTCTCCTGAAATCCGTTCGTTCCAGGTCGCTAATGATTCCCATTTGCCAAATCCAGCAGAAACTTCTCGGGCTTTGTGACAGTCTTACTCATATTATTTGACCTCTCCACTGCCTTGGATGCCTCTGACCCTCTTTTTCCTTCTTGAAATTCTCTCCTTTCTTGGCTTTGCTGCTCCTGGCTCTTCTGCTTTTTCTCCCTCCTATCACCTGCTCCTTCCCAGTCTTCTTCCCGCATCCACTCCCTAACTAATACTGTTCTGCCAGGATCCAGTCTGGGTTTTCTGTTTTTCTAATATGTGCTGTCCTGGGCTAGCACTTACGGCTTCACCTAACACCTGTAGGCTTAGGGCACACAAATCTCCTGCCTGGACTCCTGGACGACTTTTCCTGGACATTCTGCAAACAGTTCTAGTCCTCTGCCCCGACTGAGCTCCCTGTTGCGCAAAGACAATTCCTCTTCCTTGTTCCCTATGCCGGTAAGTGGACATGCCATTTACCTAGTGGACCTAGCCGGAAAACTGAATAATCCCAGGCTCCTTCCTGGCCTTCACTTCCTGTTAGTCAGCATGACCTGTGGATTCTGCTACAGAAATCTATCTTGTGGCAGGCCCACTCTCTACAACCCCAGAGTAGCCATTTAAATTCTGTCCAGGCCCCCATCATTTCTCGCCTAATTCACAAAAAAGTTGTCCATCCCTCTGTCTCTCCCCCATCCCCTTCTGCTGCCGGGGTTCTTTTAAAGTCACAGATCTAACCATGCTGTCCTCCTACACTTCTGTGGCAGCCCCATCTCTTTTGAGGTAGATGCGTAGCAAGGCATTGGGAGACCTCTCGTTTCTGGCTCTGCCCTGCCTTTCTAAGCTCCTACCCATCTGTACGTGTGCACTGCTCTTTCTTCCTCCCACACAGCCGGTCCCCTGAGAGCACTTTGCTCACACTGGCCTCTGTGCTGTCACACGTGCTGCTCCCTCCACACCTTCAGATTACCAATGGGCAGTTCTCTGAGGCCTTCCGGAGCAGGTGCTCTGCAGGTTTCCCTCACCCCTGCAGGTATGTCTCCCGGTCTCAGCACTCCGCCTTGTGAACCGGAGCCATTTGCTTACTTGCCCATGTATCCCACTTGTCTGCATACTCTTTGCTATTAAAAAGCCATGTTTTCTCCAAAGCTCCAGGGCCTAGCACGATGCCTGTCACATATTACGTACCCTGCATCTATTTATTGCATTGAAACATATGCTGATTTTAGGTTTTTACCACAGTGACAAGTCATAGAGGTTGTAAGGTTGGATTTCATTTGCATTAAATTCACTGGGAGGTATGATTATCACAAGTAGTGTTTTCTGACGAAATGCAAATAATCATCATTCTTTATTGAATACATTAATAGTAAAATTAATGCTGACATGACTGTCTTAAAGGGACACCCGGCTTTGCCTCCTGGACATGAATCACTCCCCCAGGGGTCCCTGAAGTGGCTGTGAACTTTTCTCTGCATCCCCTAGGCAGCTCTGCCCGAGGCAGTTTACTGCTACCCAAGCACACACTGGGTCCACAGGTCCTCTGCAGCCCCTTTTACTACTCAGAGTGTAAGGGAAACTGGCCCCTGGGAGTCCCAACTCGTTCCGTCCATTTCCTAAAGAGCTTGGTCGATTGAGCCAACTTGCCCACGTAAACCACAGCAGGGAAGAGCCCTTGGTGTCACCCTGATGGGAAGTTGCAGGCGCTTTCCTGGGCTTCGCTTTTATGTTATTATTTACCCCCTTGCTTCCCTGTGGATGGTCTGCCTAAAGGAGATTTTCAGAGACTGTCTTGCAAACCCAACCTGCCGTGAAGATGGGAGGCAGTGAGAAAGAGGAACAGCCTGATATCTGGCCCTGCCTTTGAAACCCTTACCTTCTCTAAGCACAAGAGTGTGTTCCTACTTCTAAATGGCTGCAAAAAAATTTTTTTTTTTAATTTACATTAAAAAGCACCAGTAAGGGGATACATTTCAATACCTCTCAGTCTTCCCTCTCGGGAAATTTACGGTCGTATTTGACTTTAGTGCTTTTGTGCTACAATTGCCATCCTGAGGGAAAAGAAAAGCTGATTGGCATTATCGTCTTAAAAGCCTGTGGATTTTGTGGCCACCACCATATCTCCTGAACACATCTTCTCCAGACACACTCAGCTTAATTCCTTTATCTTTTCTGCAGATATTGCATTTTCTAGTTCTTTGTGTCTGTTATGACCGACCCCGTATAAATTATAGTAGTAGACACTGACAGGTGGTAGAGAGGAGACAGTAGATGAGGTGCTTCTGCGGGGAGAGAAGACAAACGTGAAATATATTCACACCCAGAAACATTAAACACATAGATAACTTTAGCAGTACAAATAATGTTAGATGACTGTGCTCAAAGTTGGTTAGTTATTGTGAGAAGAGGAGTGGTAGTTAATGAGCAGTGTTTGGAAGCAAGAAGGACCTAGCCTAGTAAGGAGAATCTGGAAATCATTGCTCATCAACTGGGTTCATTGACACATTCATCTCCAGCCCTTAGCACAACACCTGGCTTGTTTTATGCACTCAGTAAGTTGTTAACTGGTTAATGAACGGACTGGCTGTAGTACTCTAGGAAGAGTCTACCAGTACGATTTGATTTGTAAGTTTATAATTATTTCTTACATCCTGTGTACTCTGTCATAGAAGTCTTGGGATTTTAGAGCAGGAAGGACTAAGTGGCAAAACATCGAGATGACCCTGCCCTGTGTTTGTTCCTGCTACGGTCCATTTCAGTCAGTTTCCTTCTCCCACAGTGTCCAGCTGACCTACGTTTGTACAAACCAACGGAAGAGGTAGAAACTAATCTTGAAATGATTTTCCAGCCTACCTACTTGATTCACTCTGTCTCCATTTCTTAGCCCTTCTGACACATTGCTTTCATTTTACTTTGAGGGATTTCATTATTAAGCATTTGCTGTTTAAAGATTATTCCTCCCATTGAGCCATGCTCAAACATTCCGTGTCCCCTTATTGCACTATCCTATGTTGCTACACTAGCTGCCCCACTCTAAGACTGCGTCCTAGGTTTCCTATTTGGCATGTATCTTTAGGTCTCAAGTTTTCCTGCAAATGCTTACATTATATATAAATAGGAAACTATAAATGCAATGTTGTATTCAGATTGGATCCTTGACTAGAAAAAAGGACATTAGACAATTGGTGAAATTTGAATAAAGTCTATAATTTGCATAATGCTTCCTTTCTTAGGTTTGGTCAATGCACCATGGTTGTGTACGATGTTAACATCAGGGTAGCCAGGTGAAGTACATGAGGGTTATAAACATTTCACAAATAGAGGAAATGTTAGAAACCTGTAAACATGCTGGTTATTTTTAAAACAATTTTTCAAGCAGGAGAAAAATTGCAGAATGCCGAAGCGTACTTTAGATAATTCCAGGCAGTGTAAGGTAAACAAATAACAACCCCTTTCCCTGCTATGCCCCTTCCTATTCAGTTCCCTTCTAGGTCCATCCCATCCATTCCCACAGCTTTAAGTGTCACCTCTGTGCTGATGTCAGAAATGCCCTGGAGTATTCCACATCTCTTCATCCCATATTTCCAAGGCCCATATTTGCTGGCTCTCCTACAAGCACTCTATATTCAGCACGTGTGAAACTCAGTTCTGTATCCCCTGCCCTGACAGCCTGCCCTGTGTAGGTCAGTGACATCACCGTCCTGTCACCCAAGTTAGATACTTCAGTCTCTTTTGATTCCTTTCTCCTCTTTCACAGATTCTAAACATTGTCAATTCTTCATCCAAAAGGTCTCCTGTATTACCTATCCCCAACTTTCACTGTCTTCCTGTGGTTACCCTAAAATAGACTCTCAAATACCTGTAGGGACTATCTCTACCTGCAGTCTGCCCATAATCTCTACTGCCTTCAGAAATTGGGCATGACAGAGTATATCAGTGTCACTTTCCTGCTTAAAAATGTATAAATGGCTATATATTGTTTCTGGCCTAAGTAGCAATAACATCTACCTACAAGAGACATGCATTATATAGCTAAATTAGATAGTTAGCCTGCCTCCCTCTTTCCTTTACTCCCACCTTCAAGAAAGTGGAAGGAGTACAGGCCTTTGGAGTTAGAAAGTCCTGACCTTGAATCCCAGATTTGTGACTTTGGACAAATTAGTCTTTGCCTCAGAGCATCAGTTTTTTCTCACATAAAATGGAGGCTATACTTACATGTAGGGCAGTTGTGAGAATTAAATTAAATGATGATGTATGTTGGGGCACCTGGCTGGCTCAATTGGAGGAGCATGTGGCTCTTAATCTCAGGGTCGTGGGTTTGAGGCCCATGTTGGGTATAGAGATTACTTAAATAAATAAAACTCTTAAAAAAAAAAAAAAAGAAGGAAAGAAAGAAAAGAAATGATGATGTATGTCAAGTGCCCAGCCCCCAGTGGGCTTTTCTTACTGTTTTTGGTGCTTAATACTATAGGGTGCCAGGAAGAATACATCTCTCAATCATCTCTGTCTTATATGCGTGTTTTTGAAAATAGAAGTTGTCTATCTTCCACAACAAGGAGCCTGTCTATAGTAGGGAAACTTATCCCTCACGTGGAGGAATAGGCACTTTCCCCATAACCTACCCACCTGGGCTTGGAATGTGTACCCCCTTCCTGCCACAGGTGTGGCCCTGAACCATTAGAGATGAAGAGTCCAGCCTCAGGTACTATAATGCATTTCCTAGAATATAAGTGCCTTGCCATTCACTCAGTCTATTCTCATTTCTGTGGACAAAACAGGGCATTTTAGCAGAATTTTTCAGAGCCTATCATACTTACTAGGAGAACTCCAAACAAGCATATGCCTGTACCAGACCTCCATGGGGGAAGGAATTTATCTAACAGGTGCCCTTTCTTCAGTGGCTTAGTACAGTGGCTGACACATAGTTGTGCTTAATCAGTATTGGATAGATAGAAAGATGAATGGAAGGATGAAGGAATGATTTAATCTCTAGGATTTGTCTATTAATGCATGCATAATTGAAAGACTGAATAATAAATTTCCCAATGAGCTGGATATTAGCTCAGGGATTCTAAACCTTGGCTGCACTAATCACCAGGAGAATTTTTGTTTCGTTTAACACTGATTTCTGAGTTCTACCCATGTTTATGCCCCATTATTTTCTAAAATCTCCCCCAAGTGATTTTAATAGACAGTCAGGGTTGGGGTCAAACATGCCAGACCATTCTAAAAATATGTATCCTCTGCATAACTTACCATTCTCAATTAACAGTTTATATATCTTTTCCTCACTTGACTTAACTCTCCTTGGCTTATTACTGGGAATGTCTTATCACAGTTTTCCACCTAGTGCCTGGCACAGTGCTTGGTATATAGAGGACAGTTATAAACGTTAATTGAATAAATTGGTTGTTTCATTTAGGATACAAAAAAAATCGCACAGTACCACAAAAGACAGAAAAAAATGCTGGCACCATGAGTTTTATTTTGGGATGTATGTATGTTGGTCGGGAGGGTTCTAACTGTCTATACTTTGGTATGATTTTTGTCCAGAATCCATTGTTTTTTTTTCTCTGTTCACAGTCATTTATCCAGATACTGTAAATTGACAGCAGCTAAATATATTAGACTCTGTCAGGGAATCCCAATTTGAAATATTTCACCCCATTAGTCCCTTCTGTACCTATGCACTAAAATTCGTCATGATATATGCAAGAGGATAGTTCATTAATGTGATATCAAGCACCATTGTCCCCATTAAAGAAAGCCATAAAACCCTCTAGACAAAGACACACAGGTTGCCACACCGATTTTCTCAATTCCATAATCTAGTAATTTAGGCATAGAACTGGAAAGATGTTTAAAAACATCATGTTCAGTAGTCTTTATTAAACATTGAAGAAGCTGGAGCTAGGTGGGTTTTAGGATTTGCCTGAGATGACACAACCTGTGAGAGACACAGCTAGTGCAAGAAACCTGATGTTCTAACCCACCGTGGATTGCATTAGAGTCAAAGGTCAAGATAAATTCCAAGAAATGCCCAATCTTCTAAGACTGAATCAAGAAGAAATGCAAGATCTGAGTAGACAAATTATAAATAGTGAAATTGAATCAGTAATCAAAAATTTCCAGCAAATAAAAGTCCAGTACCAGATGGCTTCATAGGTGAATTCTACTAAACATTAAAAAAGAGTTAACACCTATCCTTCTCAAACTATTGCCAAAAAAAAAAAAAAAAAAAAAAAAAAAAAAAAAAAAAAAAAGAAGAGAAAGAATACTTCCAAACACATTCTATGAGGCCAGCATTACCCTAATACCAAAACCAGACAAAGATGGTCAAGAAAGAAAAGAAAAGAAAAAAGAAAAGAAAAGAAAAGAAAAGAAAAGAGAAAAGAAAAGAGAAAAGAAAAGGAGAGAAAGAAAGAAAGAAAGAAAGAAAGAAAGAAAGAAAGAAGAAAAGAAAAGAAAGAAAGAAGGAAAGAAAAGAAAAAGAAAAGAAAAAGAAAAAGGAAGAAAAGAAAATTACAGGCCAGTATCACTGATGAACATACGTACAAGTATCTTCAACAAAATATTAGCAAACCAAATTCAGTAATATATTGAAAGGATAATAGGCAGTGATCAAGCGGGATTTATTCCAGGGATTCAAGGAAGTTTCAATATCCAAAAATACACAGATAATCCACATGATAAACCACGTAAACAGAGGGATAAAAATTATATAATTATCTCAATAGATGCAGAAAAAGCATGACAAAATTCAGCATCCACTTACGATAAAAACTCAACAAAGTGAGTCTAGAAGGAACATACCTCAACATGATAAAAGCAATATATGACAAACCCACAAATAACATCATACTCAATGGTGAAAAGCTAAAAGCTTTTCCTTTAAGATCAGACACAAGACAAAGATGCCCACTCTCACCACTTTTTAAAAAAATATTTTTTTAATGTTTACTTTGTCTACCTTTGATGGGGGGAGGGGCAGAAAGAGAGAAAGAATCCCAAGTAGGCTGCACACTAGCACAGAGCCTGACAGGGCTTGATCCCACAACTGCAAGACCATGACCCAAGCCAATATCAAGAGTTGGAAGTTCAACCAATTGAGCTACCCAGGCGCCCCTCACTCTTACACCTTTTATTCAAATTATGGAAAATGATAAAGCTGAGAAAAAGATTAAAAAAAATAATAGACCATGAGGGGAGAATTAGAGAACTAAGTGATTTAATGAAACGTAATAATATCTGTATCATAGGAGTTCCAGAAGAAGAAGAGAGAGAGAAAAAGGGGCAGAAGGTTTACTTGAACAAATTATAGCTGAGGACTTCCTCAATGTGGGGAAGGAAGCAGACATGCAAATCCAGGAGGCATAGAGAACTCCCTTCAGATGTAACAAGAATAGGTCTCCACAACATATTACAGTGACACTGGAAAAATACAAAGATAAAGAGAGAATTCTGAAAGCAGCTAGGGACAAACGGGCCTTAACCTATAAGGGTAGACACATAAGGGTAGTAGCGGACCTGTCCACTGAAACTTGGCAGGCCAGAAGGGAGTGGCAGGAAATATTCAATGTGCTGAATAGGAAAAATATGCAGCCAAGAATCCTTTACCCAGCAAGGTTGTCATTCAGAATAGGAGAGATAAAGGCTTTCCAAGACAAACAAAAACTGAAGGAGTTTGTGACCACTAAACCAACCCTGCAAGAGATCTTAAGGGGGAGTCTGTGAGTGCAATGCTGTAAAGACTGCAAAGGTCCAGAAACCTCACCACAAGCATGAAATCTACAGATAACACAATGACACTAAATCCGTATCTTTCAATAATAACGCTGAATGTAAATGGACTAAATGCTCCAAACAAAAGACATAGGGTATCAGAATAGATAAAAAAACAAGATTCATCTACATGCTGTCTATAAGAGACTCATTTTAGACCTGAGGACACCTTCAGATTGCAAGTGAGGGGATGGGGAACCATCTATCATGCTACTGGAAGTCAAAAGAAAGCTGGAGTAGCCATACTTATATCAGACAAACTAGACTTTAAAGGCTGTAACAAGAGATGAAAAAGGGCATTATATAATAATTACAGGGTCTATCCATCAAGAAGAGCTAACAATTATAAATGTTTATGCACCCAATTTGAGAACACCTGTATATATAAATCAATCACAAACATAAACAATCTTATTGATAAGAATGCAGTAACTACAGGTGACTTTAATACTCCACTTACAACAATGGACAGATCATCTAGGCAGAAAATCAATAAAGAAACAGTGACCTTGAATGATACACTGGACTAGATGGACTGGAAAGATATATTCAGAACTTTTCATCCAAAAGCAGAACACACATTCTTCTCAAGTGCACATGGAACATTCTCCAGGATAGATTACATACTGGGTCACAAAACAGCTCTCAATAAATCAAAAAGAATTGAGATCATACCATGCACACTTTCAGATCACAATGCTATGAAACTTGAAATCAACCATGAGAAAAAGTTTGGAAAACCTCCAAATGCATGGAGGTTAAAGAACACCCTGCTAAAGAATGAATGGGTCAACCAGGCAATTGAAGAAATTTAAAAATATATGGAAACAAATGAAAATGAAAACACAATAGTCCAAACCCTTTGGCATGCAGCAAAAGAAGTCCTAAGAGGAAAATACATTGCAATCCAGGCCTATCTCAAGAAACAAGAAAAATCGCCAATACAAAATCTGACAGCACACCTAAAGGAACTAGAAGCACAACAGCAAAGAAACCCCAAGGCCAGCAGAAAAAGAGAAATAATAAAGACTATAGCAGAAATAAACAATGTAGAATCCAAAAAAAAAAAAAAAAAAACCCAAAAAACAACAACAACAACAAAAACATTAAACAGATCAATCAAACTAAGAGCTGGTTTTTTGAAAAAATAAACAAAATTGATAACCCCCTAGTCAGACTTCTCAAAAAGAAAAAAAGAGAGGACCCAAATATATAAAACAAGAATGAAAGAGAGATCACAACCAACACCACAGAAATACAAACAATTACCAGAGAATACTATGAAAAAATGTATGCCAACAAAGTGGACAATCTGGAAGAAATGGACAAATTCCTAGATATCCACACACTACCAAAACTCAAATGGGAAGAAATAGAGAACTTGAATAGACCCATAACTAGTCTAGAAGAAGTTGAATCAGTTTTCAAAAATCTTCCAACAAATAAAGAGTCCTGGGCCAGATGGCTTCCCAGAGTAATTCTACCAGAGTTAAAGCAGAGTTAACATTTATCCTTCTTAAGCTGTTCCAAAAAATAGAAATGGAAGGAAAGCTTCTCGACTGATTCTATGAAGCCAGCATTACCTTGATTCCCAAACCAGACAGAGACCCCACAAAAAAAAGGAGAATTACAGGCCAATATCCCTGATTAACATGGATGCAGAAAATCTCAACAAGATACTAGCAAATCGAATTCAACAGCGTATTAAAAGAATTATTCACCATGATCAAGTGGGATTCATTCTTGGGCTGCAGGGCTGTTTCAATATTCACAAATCAATGTGATACATCACATTAGTAAAAGGAAGGATAAGAACCATATGATCCTGTCAATAGATTCAGAAAAACCATTTGACAAAATACAGCATCCTTTCTTAATAAAAACCCTCAAGAAAGTCCGAACAGAAGGAACCTACCTTAACATCATAAAAGCCATATATGAAAAGCCCACAGCTAATATCCTCAATGGAGAAAAATTGAGAGCTTTCCCCCTGAGATCAGGGACACGACAAGGATGTGCACTCTCACCTCACCACTGTTGTTTAACATAGTGTTGGAAGTCCTAGCCTCAGCAATCAGACAACAAAATGTAATAAAAGGCATCCAAATTGGCAAAGCAGCCAAACTTTAACTTGTCACAGATGACATGATACTCTACGTGGAAAACCCGAAAAATCCCACCAAAAAGCTGCTAGAACTGATACATGAATTCAGCAAAGTCGCAGGATATAAAATCAGTGTACAGGAATTGGTTGCATTTCTATACACCAATAATGAAGCAACGGAGATATCAAGGAATTGATCCCATTTACAATTGCACCAAGTACCATAAAATACCTAGGAATAAACCTAACCAAAGAGGTAAAAGATTTGTATGCTGAAAACTATAGAAAACTTATGAAGGAAATTGAAGAAGACACAAAAAAATAGAAAAACATTTCATACTCATGGATTAGAAGAATATTGTTAAAATGTTAGTACTAACCAAAGCAATTTATACATTCAGTACAATCCCAATCAAAATTGCACAGGCATTCTTCTCAGAGCTAGAACAAACAATCCTAAAATTTGTATGGAACCACAAAAGACCCCAAATAGCCAAAGTTATGCTGAAAAAGAAAGCCAAAGCAGGAAGCATCACAATCCCAGACTTTAGCCTCTACTACAAAGCTGTAATCATCAAGACAGTATGGTATTGATACAAAAACAGACACATAGACCAATGGAATAGAATAGAGAACCCAAAATTGGACCCACAAATGTATGGCCAACTAATCTTTGACAAAGCAGGAAAGGGTATCCAATGGAAAAAAGACAGTCTCTTTAGCAAATGGTGCTGGGAAAACTAGACAGTAACATGCAGAAGAATGAAACTGGACCACTTTCTTACACCATACACAAAAATAAACTCAAAATGGATGAAAGACCTAAATGTGAGACAGGAAACCATCAAAACCTTAGAGGAGAAAACAGGCAACAACCTCTTTGACCTCAGCCACAGCAATTTCTTGCTCAACATGTCTCCAAAGGCAAGGGAAATAAAAGCAAAAATGAACTACTGGGACCTCATCAAGATAAAAACCTTCTGCAATGCAAAGGAAACAATCAACAAAACTAAAAGGCAACTGATGGAATGGGAAAAGATATTTGCAAATGACATATCGGATAAGGGGCTAGTATCCAAAATCTATAAAGACCTTACCAAACTCAACACTCAAGAAACAAATAATCCAGTGAAGAAATGGGCAGAAGACATGAATAGACACTTCTCCAAAGAAGACATCCAGATGGCCAACCAACACATGAAAACATGCTCAACATCACTCATCATCAGGGAAATACAAATCAAAACCACATTGAGATACCACCTCAAACCAGTCAGAGTGGCTAAAATTAACAACGTAGAAAACAACAGATGCTGGTGAGGATGTGGAGAAAAGAGAACCCTCCTGCACTGTTGGTGGGAATGCAAACTGGTGCTGCCACTCTGGAAAACAGTGTGGAGGTTCCTCAAAAAATTAAAAATAGAACTACCCTACAATGCAGCAATAGCACTACCAGGAATTTATCCAAGGGATACAGGAGTGCTGATTCATAGGGGCACATGTACCCCAATGTTTATAGCAGTACTTTCAAAAAAAGCTAAATTATGGAAAGAGCCTGAATGTCCCATCAGTTGATGAATGGATAAAGAAGATGTGGTTTATACATACAATGGAATATTACTTGGCAATGAGAAAGAATGAAATCCTGCCATTTTCAGCAATGTGGATTAAACTGGAGGGTACTATGTTAAGTTAAATAAGTCAGTCAGAGAAAGACAGATATCATGTTTTCACTCAAATGTGGAACTTGAGAAACTTAACAGAAGACCCTAGGGGAAGGGAAGGGGAAAAAATAGTTACAAAACAGAGAGGGAGGGAGGCAAACCTTAAGAAACTCTAAAATACAGAGAACAAACTGAGGGTTGATTTGGGCGGGGGCGTTAGAGGGGGAAAGGGGTGATGGGAATTGAGGAGGACACTTGTTGGGATGAGCACTGGGTGTTGTATGTAAGCGATGAATCACGAGAATCTACCCCCAAAACCAAGAGCACACTGAATACACTGTATGTTAGCCAATTTGACAATAAATTATATTAATTAATTAGTTAATTAAAATAAATTTTTTATGTTTATTGTTTACTTTTGGGGGGGGTGGGGCAGAGAGAGAGAATCCTAAGAAGGCTGCACATAGCACAGAGCCTGATGTGGGGCTTGATCCCACAACTGTAATACCATGACCCAAGGCAATATCAAGAGTTGGATGCTCAACCAACTGAGCCCCACAGGTGCCCCTCAATCTTACCACTTTTATTCAACATAGTATTGGAAGTCCTAGCTATAACAATCAAAAAAAAAAAAAAAAAAGGCATCCAAATTGGAAAAGAGAAGTAAAACTGTGACTATTTGCAAATAACACGACACTATGTATAGAAAACCCTAGGGGCGCCTGGGTGGCGCAGTCGGTTAAGCGTCCGACTTCAGCCAGGTCACGATCTCGCGGTCCGTGAGTTCGAGCCCCACGTCGGGCTCTGGGCTGATGGCTCAGAGCCTGGAGCCTGTTTCCGATTCTGTGTCTCCCTCTCTCTCTGCCCCTCCCCCGTTCATGCTCTGTCTCTCTCTGTCCCAAAAATAAATAAACGTTTAAAAAAAAAAATAAATAAAAATAAAAAAATAAAAAAAAAAGAAAACCCTAAAGACTCCACTAAAAAATGATTAGAATAAATGAATTCAGTACTGTTGCAGGAAACAAAATTAATATACAGAAATCTTTTGCAATTCTATACACTAATAACTATCAGAAAGAGAAATTATGAAAACAATATCATTTACAGTTGCATCAAGAATAAAATACCTAGGAATAACTTTAATTGAGGAAATGAAAAACCTGTACACTGAGAATGGTAAAACACCGATGAAAGAAATTGAAGCCAATACAAATAAATGGAAAGACATACCATGGACTGGAACAAATAACATTGTTAAAATGTCCATACATCCAAATCTGACCGACAGTCTGCAGATTCAGTGGAATCTCTATGAAAATACTTATGCCATTTTTCACAAAACTAGAACAGGTAATCCTAAAATTTGTACGCAACTACAAAGACCCTGCATAGCCAAAGCAATCTTCAGAAAGAACAAAGCCCTGATCTCCAACTATACTACAAAGCTATCATAATGAAAATGCAATGGCAGTGGCACAAAAACAAATGCATTAATTAATGGTACAGAAGAGAAAATCCAGAAATAAACCCATGCTTAGATGTTCAATTAATGTTCAACAAAGGAAACAAGAACATACAATGGGGAAAAGACAATCTCCTCAATAAATGATGTTGGGAAAACTGGACCATTTTTTTTATATCATATACAAAATAAACTCAAAATGGAGTAAAGACTTAAATGTAAGGCCTGAAACCACGAAACTCCTAGAAGAAAACATAGGTAATAGGTTCTTGGACATTGATCTTAACATTATTTTTTTTTGGATCTGTGTCCTCAGGCAAAGGCAACAAAAGCAAAGGCAAAAACAAACAAAAAAATCAAATGGGACTACATAAAACTAAAAAACTTTTGCACACTGAAGAAAACCATCAACAAAAAGGTAACCTACTGAATGGGAAAAGAGATATGCAAATTACATAGCTGATAAGGGATTAATATCCAAAATATATAAAGAACTCACAATTCAATATCATAAAAACAAATCAATTAAAAAATAGGCAAAGAATCTGAAGACATTTCTCCAAAGACGACATACAGATGGCCAACAGACACATGAAAAGATGCTCAACATCACTAATCATCAGGGAAATGTAAATCAAGACCACCATGAGACATCACCTCACATCTGTCAGAATGGCTAGGATAAAAAAGACAAGTAACATATGTTGGTGAAGATATGGAGAAAAGGGAACCTTTGTGTACTATTGATAGGAATGTAATTTGCTGCAGTCAACATGGAAAACAGTATGGAGGTTCCTCAAAAAATTAAAACTAAAACTAAAACATATGATCCAGCAATTCTACTTCTGGGTATTTATCCACAGAAAAAATTTATTTGAAAAGAATATGCACTCTTACATTCATTGCAATATTATTTTTAACAGCCAAGATAGGGAAGCAACCTAAATGTCCATCAGTAGACGAATGGATTAAGAGGAGGTAATATCTACATACAATGGAATATTACCCAGCCATGAAAAAGAATGAAACTTACCCATTTGCAAAAACATGGATGGACCTAGAAGGTATAATGCTAAGTGAAATAGGACAGAGAAATACCAATGATGTATGATTTCACTTATATGTGGAAACTAAAAAAAAGCAAACAAAACAGAAACAGACTCAAAGACACAGGGAATAATATGGTGGTTGTCAGAGGGGAGAGGGTGGGGTAAAGGATGATAGATGGGAAGGGGATTAAAAGGTACAAACTTCTAGTTATAAAATAAGACACAGTGGTGCAATGTACAGCACAGGAAATGTAGTTACTAATACATAACAACTTTGTATGGTGATAGATGGTAGTTAGATTTATCACAATGATCACTTCATAATGTATATAACTATTCAATCACTTTGTTAAATACCTGAAACTAATAGAATATTGTATGTCAGCTACACTTCAATTAAAAAAATAACAAAAACAGAGCATTACTTCTTTTTGTCCTGAAATAAACTCATTAAGGAATTAAAAAAAAAAAAAATCAAAGACCAAACTTTTACTTCCATCTTAGTATCTGTTAGAAAGAAAAAGGGTGGGTATTGTTACAGTTTCCTCAGAGACTGTTGGGAGGAGGAGTGTTGGTGCAAAGGGAGGAAGGTAGAGGAAAGGGATCTTGAATGAGACTTTGAAACTTACCAGGAAGTGTGTTTTGTGGCAGTCAACACAGTTCATTTGTCTTTCTGTCCTTGTTTTCAGAATTTTCCCCAGAGAATACCTCCTTCAACAGATCCACCTGTATTCCCTCGCTGATCTGCAGCAGGTAAGCACTCAGAAGGGCCATTTCATTGCTCTTTTCTCATT
Source organism: Puma concolor (assembly GCF_028749965.1). Lineage (NCBI taxonomy): Eukaryota > Metazoa > Chordata > Mammalia > Carnivora > Felidae > Puma > Puma concolor. The sequence continues at coordinate 194,766,082 of NC_141674.1, read as the reverse complement.
GGGAAAGTGTCTTTGTTGATTATGGTATAGGTACTGAATTCTGCCATCATTGGGGTAGTTTCTTCATAAGCCCTGATAATCAGTTTCTACTCAGAATGAGAAAAAAAATTTACTATAAAAAAATATTACAGGACAATAAGAAATGCTGGCAAGGATACGTAGAGACCGGAGCTCTCATACATTGTTGGTGGGAATGTGAACTGGTTGGTACAGCCACTTTGGGAGACAGTTTGGTGGTCTCTCAAAAAGTTAAACCAAGTTACAATATGAACCAGCAGTTAGTTCCACTCCTAGAATATACCCAAGAGAATTGAAAACTTATGTCCATGTAAAACTTGTATACCAATGTTCAGAGCAGCATTATTCATAATACCAAAGAATAGAAGTAACCCAATGTTCATCAGCTGGTGAGCAGATAAACAAAATGCTATATATCCACACAATGGAATATTATTTGGCCATGAAAAGGAGCAACATACATGCTACAACATAGGTGAATCTTGAAAACATCATGCTGAAAAGAGTGAGACAGAAAAGTATATGTATGATTCTGTTTAAAAGAAATGTCCAAAATAGGCAAATCCACAGACAGAAAGTGGACAGATGAGTGGTTATCAGCACCTGGGGAGAGCAAGGGAATGACTGGTGATGGCCTGGGGGTTTCCTTTGAGGCTGACCAAGGTGTTCTGGAATGATAACGGTGATGGTTGCACAACTTTGTGAATGTACTAAAACCCACTTTGGAAGAGTGAAGTTTATGGTATGTGAATTATATCTCAATAAAAAATTATGCAAAGAAAGAATATCTGAAAGGCAATGACTGTATGAAACTCTTTGACTTGTGCTTAAGTCACTTAAGGGAGGACCTTAAAGTTTAATAAAACATAAGAAATCATATAAGAGTCAAAATCATCTTTTAAAACTTTTATTAGTGCTCGTCCTTTTAATGATTGACCAGGTTAGCAACCAAGATGAAAACCAATATTTTTTGTGTTCAACCCAAAGTCCTGAATATGTTAAGCTTTGGTTAATCATTTAAATCAACAACTCACTGCCTAAGAAGCTTTTAGACGCTAAAAGCTTTCCATATATCTATCTATTCTTTCAAGAGTCAATTAAAAAGATAATTGTGACAACTTCCTAAGCATCTCAAATTGTTCTGATTCTGTTCTTTTGTTTATCATCGTTGTCCTCTGCTGGTTTCGCCCACAGAAATAAGGTCCGCTTAAAAACTGTTCAGATCCTTCAGTCATTTTACAAGACTTTAAAGTGTTTTGTTTTGTTTTTTTAACTTCAAACTTTGGTGTTTTCTTTGTACAGTCTGAGGGAGGAAAGTTATTTTAAATGGTAGTAGTAGTTTTAGAGCATTTAGTTGGAATGATCTGAGAATAGGAGTGTTTTAATTTCCATGTGTACATCAAGTTTAACCTATTTGCACATATCAGCTTGTTCTATTCTTCAGTCCTGTATACCCTTTACTACCTAATCGAGCGGCAATGATCTGCTGGCTGGGGTGGGAAAAGGTATATTACAATTGCCCAGTGGTGTTCAAGGAGAAGTTGATTAAAATATCTATTACACACTTATCTATTTTCTAGAACTTCACTTGATCATAATATCTGAGAACCCATTTGAGAAGTATGTTTAAAGGCATGGACATAGTCTTGTAAGGGTGGTTTAAAATAGAATGGGTGGGTTCCAAAGTGAGTAGTTTTTGAGGAAGCCTTTTTTTTTAAAAGCTTATTTTGAGAAAGAGAGAGAGAGAGAGTGCATGCCCATGCAGGCAGGGAAGGGGCAGAAAGAGAGGGAGAGAGAATCCCAAGCAAGCCCCACTCTCAGTGCAGAGCCTGATGTGGGGCTCGATCTCAAGACCTAAGCTGAAATCAAGAGTCGGAGGCTTAGCTGACTGAGCCACCCAGGCACCCCTGAGGAAGCCTTTCAAAAATGGTTACCAGATGAAGAGAAGGAATCAGAGCAATTCCATATTCATTTTGGGGTATCAGAGTAGTGTATCCATTTGGCACGATAAAGCCTGCTATTTAAAGTTTCCCTATGCCTTGCAGACTCCCCCCGCACCGCCCCCTTGTATAATCAAACCACATATGCCACACAGCTCACTTAAGTCAGTGACAGCAGTATTCCTGGTGGGCTGGACCATTAGCCCCTGGAGCCCCATAAGCAGCTTAATCAGTTTTCAGCCTCAGTAGTAAAGCGATAGAGGCAATCAGCAGCTCATCAAACTCCCCGGGTTGGGGGGATGGCTAGAGCTCTGTGCATCCATTTAATACACAACAGCTCACTCTAACCTGGTTCTTTGTGCCTGGTTTTAAGATCCTCAGACTTATCATATTTAGAGGAAGTTTAATTCAATTACTTTTTCTGCCTGAGGTGGTTTAAATTGAATTTAGCTTTTGATCTGTCCGCATCTAGGCTATCAGTACTGAAGGGCACCTCCACCCCATTTTCTCTTAGTTTCTCAGTTTCAGGCATGTTTTCTGAATCCGGACTGTTCTTGCAAATACGTAAGAGAAGGGAGCACAAGAGGAGAAAAAAATGCACTATTGGTCTGTGACAGAGTGTGAGTGACAGCAGGCAGTCCAGCCTAACTGAGGGAGCTGCCGGCCCTGTGCTGTCCTGTCCCCTTCTGTCCTGTGTGTGGCTGCACGGTCATCCCGTTTCATGTCAGCTTTAGGAGTTTTAAAGTTATTTCCCCCCCCATTTCATTTCCCTCTGCACTCCTAAAATAAAGGTTTCTATAAAAGCAGATCTAGCACATCAAATAACTACAGAAAAATGAACTTCAGTTTATAAATTTTGCAGGGGGTAGAAGGTACGCTACAGGAAGTAACTGAAGAGTTAGACACCTTGAATGACAAGAACATAAATATCCTTCCCAAAGGCATAGACTGCTCTCCACAGATTGCTCCTCAGTGAATTCGATTTTTCCCATTAGCATTTATTTAAATTTTTTTTTTCAACGTTTTTATTTATTTTTGGGACAGAGAGAGACAGAGCATGAACGGGGGAGGGGCAGAGAGAGAGGGAGACACAGAATCGGAAACAGGCTCCAGGCTCTGAGCCATCAGCCCAGAGCCCGACGCGGGGCTCGAACCCACGGACCGCGAGATCGTGACCTGGTTGAAGTCGGACGCTTAACCGACTGCGCCACCCAGGCGCCCCCCATTAGCATTTATTTAAAAAACAAAATGTGAACATCAACCAAAAATCAAACAAGGTAAGAATTTGGTGATGGTGTGGACATCACCAAAAATCAAACAAGGTAAGAATTTAAGAAACATGGTAAAGGGGGACTTAGGATTTAAGCGTCTATAATCTTAAAATAACAAGTACACAAAACACTAGTAATACCTAAGATAAAGGTGCTGGAAGAATTCTGGTATCAAAAAATTTGCTTCCTTCTCATATCTCTGTTTTCATTTATATAAGTAACAATCCCAAAGTTGAGGAGACAGACTCAGTTCAACAACGTGGCTGGAGATTTCAAGCTACCTGAATGCTTCTGATGTTACATTCAAGACCAATTGCTCCCCGCTTCTCATTTTCTAAACTTAGTGGCCTCCTTTACACACATTCTTCTTTACATCTGTACGCTTGGGTGTGAGGAGACGAACCGCACAGACCGACCCTGCTTAGCGGAAGAGGCTCCCTGCACTTGTTCTGGGAGCTGTAGTTGCCTGCTTGCTGGCCAATGAGTGCCAATTATCAGCAAAGGTTATAGCTCATGCTGGTACCGAGTCCCCAGTTGTCTGTTTATTTCACCAGTGATTAAGTTGCTCACTGGGTTTTACTAGCACCTCATAAAGGTAGTAGTTGAACAACACAGTCATTACGTGACTATAATCAGTTGGCAGCATTATAACATGCAACACAGAAGATGGGACCAAGTACTCCTCCTGCCTTGTAGCAGGTCCAAGGACAGCAAAAGACAGGGGCGGAGGCTCTCCAAATCCTAGGAACTCAGAGGGGCACTGACTGGAGCCCATCATTCCTTAAGTCTAGAATTTCAGGTGAATCTCTCTCCAGGATAGTAGATACTGTTGGAGAAACTTACTCAATCCATGTTCTTTGAATATAAGTCTAATATAATATATTGTTGATTTTTTTTTTAATGTTTATTTTGAGAGAGGGGGAGGGAGAGCAGGTATGCATGCATGTGACCGGTGGAGGAGGAGAGAGAGTGAGAGAGAGGGAGACAGAGAATCTCAAGCAACCTCCACACTGTCAGCACAGAGCCCAACATGGGGCTTGATCCCAGCAACCATGAGATCATGACCTGAGCTGAAGTCAAGAGTCAGATGCTTCACTGACTGATCCAAATAGAATCATAAGCAGAAGCTTTCTTTCAGGAGGTGTGATTGCAGTGTTTGCTTTGTTTTTTAAATGACAGAGCAGTTCCTTATAAAGGATTTGGCAGACAAGGACTAAGCATATATCAATGAATGAACAAGTACTGAGGCATGTTTTGAATGGGGGAAACTGAGGCACTGCTTTTTAAAAGCTTTCTCCTGCTTTGATACTTCAAGAGGGGGAAGTAGAAAATAATTTGTGTCTTGTTATTTTCTGCCTGTCCAGCATTTTCACAAATCCATGGAAAGGCTAAATTAAGATAGGGATATGATAAAAAGATAAGCCCCAAGGAATCAGCAGGAACAATACCATAACTCTCAATGCATTAGCTTTCTGCAGTAGCTCTCCCCTTTCCCTGTAAAGTACGCGACAGACCATCTTCTTACTTACATTGCTGATAGGAAAATTCCACATTTTACCAATAGAATACATTAGTATATGTAAGTTAACATTCAAGAGATTATTGTTGCTCTTAAGGAACAAATCAGAACCCTGGTTTAATAGCTCATTCCCCAGACTGTGTAAGTGATAGGAGAATTCTTCTCAAGTTCCTTCTGTTTGCCGAAAGGAAAGGTCAGATTTAACTTCTAAATTTTAGCTACCTGTGCTCTTGTGACAAAACCTAAAAATGTATATTAATGACTAACTCTTCTGGTGTTACTCACCTTTGGGGCATATGTAAGCTAAGCATTGAATGATTCTATTTGTACATGATTCATGAGAAAGGATACTGGAGGATCCCATGGGTGAGGCAGTTGGTTAAAGCAGCCCCTCCCATCGACTCCCTCCACTGCCTACCACCTACCCCCCAACACGCACCCCGCTGTTGTGGGACAATCTGAGGAGCTGATTTCCCCATCATCCACCTTCTCCCAGCCCTCAATTTCAAACTAGACCTTACCTTCAAGTTAAGGCAATTTAGATTCCAGTTAATACAAAATACTACCTGAGAAGAATAAATTATTTTGTCACAAGTTCTTTTGTCTTGTTAATAAGTTGAAAGCACAGGATGATATTCAAGAGGAGATATACTTCAACAGATATGATGATGCAAAAAGGATGGAACAGTCTGGAATTTGGAGTACTTACTAACAAGATGTAAAGTGGGAAGGATGCCAGAGGGGAGGGCCCATAGCACTTAAGAGCCATGAAAAGAGAGAGGAGTAAATCAAATGCATACTACCTTTCTAGAGTTGCCTAGAATGGTCTGAACTGCTTGCTTTATGCTAAAGCAGTAAACACTTACGTTAAGCAACTAGGCATGTGAATATTTGATGTATCAATAGATGGATGGATGGATGGATACATTCACTATCCCCAAACTTATTAGCACACTCTGTCCCCCAAAGAAAAGCAAACTAGTTTTAGCCCCTAAACCAAACTCTAATGCTGCTCTATAAAACAACAATGTACAGAATTCTAAAACCAAGTAAGAATCTACACCTTTTTTGTATTGGGATAATGGCACATTGTTTACTGTTGCAAACTTTCTGCACACTAAACATTCCTAGACAGCTAGCTGACTTTTCAGTTAACTTTTTTGCCCCATACCCATATGACTTAGGAATTGTCATCTCTGTGACCTAAACATTTGTCAGAATTGGGTCCTACCGTGAAGATTATCTACTCTTTCCTAGCTAGTGAGTGCAGCCACTAAAAGGCAATGTTTAAGACATTTTGAGGCCATTTTTTAAAAACATGCTTTGCTGAATTCCTCTTTGAGGAAGTGTGTGAGTGATCTTGCACGGCCCTGCCCCACCAAGCAAACAATCAGAGAAAGTTATTCTCTGTGGGCACTGTTTGTCAGCAGACAAAGGCCGAGCCTAAGTGGGCACCCAGCACAGCTGCCCTTTCACCGAAGAAGCAACAGGTGATGACCTTTCTTCACACGAGGCTGACATCTTTGAATCCACAGTCCACAGGAGCACAGCGCCTTGGTGCCCACAACCGAGTCACCAGTCTCCAAGCCTCAGCAGCCTGAGGAATTGTATTCACAGCCTCTCAGCACCCCTGATCCCCGGACCATTGTCCACCCAGGCATTAGCGGGCAGGGTAACTAATTAGGAGCGCTTGGACTTAACAAGCAGAAAAACAAAGTGTGACAGCTTGCCTGTGTTGTTCCCTGGCCAGGGCCTGTGTCCGCTGCAGCCACCACTGCCCTCAGAAGCTTCTGGGGTGATCTGGGGCAAGATAGGAGTGGGGCCTCCGTGAAAACATCACTAAATCTTCCTTAGCTACTTTAGTCACCGTTGTTCTACTCAGTGAGCTAGAAAAGACTGTAAGTTACTTGGGGGAGGGGAGGGCACACATCATGCCTTTTAAATAAGCAGGTTTTTTAAAAGTGTGCAAGGGGTACAGGGAAGAATTGAATGTCATTCTTTGAAGCATTCATAGATTGGCATCAGAGCAAATGGAAAACTCACTGTTTCTCAGGAGAGGTGTATCTTGAGTAGGTGCTGAATAGTCCAGGCCTCGAATTCAGTCTTCCAGGGGGTTTCAGATCTTGGGGGAGGGAGGAGTGACGACCACTGCTAAGTGCCTGGGCTGGAAGCTGGGTCTGCTGACTCCTTGGCAGAGGCCTTAAATCTCTGGAGTTTTGTTGATCTTGACTACTGTTTTTTTGGTGTTTTGGTGATGGGGCCAGTTAGCTGAGCTAAAGCAGGTGATTAACAAGGTAGTGATACAGATTGTTCTTTACGCCAGCTGGTTAGTCTTTCTTTGCTCGGAGAACACTTTGTCTGTCTGCAGACCCAGGCCCCACACCCGACTACATCCACGCACCTGGTCCAGAGACACAGTAAAGGATTGGGGAAGGTGGGCTGTGGCAGAAAACGTGGTTAGCTAAGGGCAAAGTATTGCCCTTCTTGGGCAACCAGGCCAGAAAGAGGACCATGTGTTGTAAGTGCTGGATAGAGAGCCTCAGTCTCCAGCTGAGAAAGAACTCAGTTGAGATAAGGATTCCAGAAGTTAAATGTGAGCCCTGGAAGTATAAACAGCATGACCATAGGGGAGGTCGCAGCCACAGAGGTAGGTGGTGCTCAGTCAGGGCTGATGGAGATCACTTTCCTGGAATCTAGTTTCCTGGCTCTGCTTCTACTATGGCTTCCAACCAGCTGGGATTTTGTTGTTGTTGTTGATTTGGGGGTTGTATTATTGTTGTTTCCCATTTATAAAAAAGCAGTTATGGGGCACCAGGATGGCTTAGTCGGTTGAGTATCCGACTCTTGATTTCGGCTCAGGTCATGATCTCATGGCTCGTGCACTCGAGCCCTGCATCAGGCTCTGTGCTAACAGTGAGGAGCCTGCTTGAGAGTCTTTCTCTGTCTCTGCCCCTCCCCTGCTTGCACGTGCATGCTCTCTCTCAAAAATCAACATTAAGAAGCAGTTATATTACTGACTAGGCAAAGGCCTGCTTTCAAAAACACTTTACTTAAAGATATAGACAGAGTAAGGTTAGCATCGATCTTACCATTGGTGGAATCAGACCCTCCCTGCCTGGCCCCTCAGCCTGCCGCTTCACACACAAATGTTGCTAGTCGCTAGGAACAGGCAAGAATGAACTGCCATCAAAACTAATCTGTCACGTGGTCAGATAACTGTCACAGTGGCAGTTGCTCAGTGGGGCCTAGTTCCGTGCACGAGTTACCTATTTCTGTTTAACAGATTACCCCAAAACTCAGTAACTAAAACAGAAGTAAACCCTGGTCTCCCAGGTCTCTCGGGGCAGGAAAGTGGGAGCAGTCTAATTGGGCATTTTGGGTTCAGGCTGTTTGGAGGCTGCAGCCCAGGTGTCATTTGGGGCCACAGTCATTGGAAGAAGCCCTGACTGGGGCCAGGGCATCTGCTTCCAAGGTGGGTTACTTCCACAGCAGCCGAAAGTTGGTGCTGGCCATTGATGGGAGCCCTCTGCCCCTCCTCATGTGGGCCCTGCCACCTGCTGCCTTGTGGGGGATCTGAGTGAGTGAAAGCCAGCAGAGGCTACTCTTTGTGGGTCTTTGCCTCTCGAGTCAGATAGCCATCACTTCTGCCATATTCTATTTGTTTGACATAAGTCACTAACTTGGGCCCACACCCGAGGAGAAGTGCACTGCCACAACCAGAGAGCTTACAGTTTTGAGAGAGACAGACAGACAGACCGAACATGAGCAGGGGAGGGGCAGAGAGCGAGGGAGACACAGAACCCGAAGCAGGCTCCAGGCTCCGAGCTGTCAGCACAGGGCCTGATGCGGGGCTCGAACCCACAAACCATGAGACCATGACCTGAGACAAAGTTGGACACTTAACCGACTGAGCCACCCAGGCGTCCCATAAACATGTTTAAACCCATCATATCCTATAATAGCAGCCTGTCCTATCTGTATACTTCTTTTACGTATGTATTTTGAATGTATTTTTTCCCGTTTAAAAAGCATTCTTTCCAAAACAACCTTGTGAGGTCGGCAGCTCTGCCTTGTCTCATGTCCATTTCATGGGCAAGAATGCAGATGTAGATAAACTAGCTGGCTTGCCAGAGCTGCGCAGCTTCTGCTAAGTGACCGAACCAAGACTGAAACCAAACTTTCCTGCCTCCTTGTCCAGTGTTCTCTCTGCTGTACCCTAGGAGTGTACGTGTTAAGCAGGCAGCCCCCCCTGAGTAATCTCACACTCTTGGAAGCAGCCACCATGTTGTAAGGAAGCCCAAACCAGCTCATGCACAGAGACCGCAAAGAGAGGCCACATGTAGTCATTCTAGCTGACAGCCCCACTGAGTCCTGGCGGACAGCCGTCATCAGCCACTAGGCATGTGAGTAAAGATACTTTCAAAGGATTCCGGCCTCTAGCTTTCAACTCTTCTCAGCAGAGGCAACAGATATCATGGAGCGGAGAAAAGCCATCTCCACCATTTCCTGCCTGAGATTCTGACTCACAGATTCTGAGAATAAAATTATGGCCTTACACCACTAGGTTTGGGGTATTTTGTTTTGCAACAGTACTCACTGGAACACCAGTAACTCAGCTGTTAGATCACAGCCTCTAGGAAGCTCTCTGAGTTGAAATGTGAGGGTCCAGGCTGAAGCCAGACGGAGGGAAATGGGAGGAGAACTTTCAGGCCTTGGTAGCATCAAAGCCATCAGTGACCTAATCTACAGTGTTTCTATCAGGGAGGCAAACAGGAAAAAGGTTTTATTACTGACATTTGACATTTCTGAAGAATGTTCCGTCTGCATGCTTCAGGATTATTTTGAAAAATTGTCCCAACACACGTTCATGGAACATGTATGATGGGATCACTTGACTTTCCTTAGGAATGAATGTGATAAAAAATCTGAGTCTCCAAGCTAGAGCTACAGAGAGCATGGAGTTCATAATTTTTCTATCCCACCTGTGCTCCTGAAGCAGGAGCCCAGTTCTCAGTCACCAAACCCTTGGCTGCACACCTATCCATTCATTCATTCATTTAGATGTTAATTAAGCATATACTCATAACTACATGCCCAGAGTTATGCTGGCCTTGAAGTTGAGAGCGCATTTTCTCAGGAAAGGACTACTGAGTCTTACTGATTACGGTCAAACTCCTGTACTCTGTCTTTGTGTCAAGAACTTCTGGTAGAGGCTGCCCATGACTGTGTTCAACCTAATGACATCCAGCAGGATTTCACCCCTTGATGCCTCATGCCAGCCACTCTGCCACATTTGTAGTTGGTCTTCAAGGGGCCAGAGGGATCTTGAGAAGGCGGTCTAGTGAGGTATTGAAGGCTAAGGAGGTTTCTAGCCTTTTCACCAAGTTCATTCACTGGATGTTGCTGCAGGGATGGAACGAGGGAGGATGGCAGACTCACAAGACAGCATTAGCATTTGTGTCTTTGATGACACCACTGGCTGCACGTGATGGTGAGCTGCAGTTCCATCTGCGTTTGGAACGTGGTGCTTTTCAAGAATACCGCACCCATCCTTCTGAGGAAAAGTTAGCTGACTGGGGCAGCTTTTCTCATTATTTGTTTTGAAATTTCTGGCCAAGCCCTAGTGAACCATCAACACATTTGCTCCTGGAATTTTAAACAAGATTAAAGTCATTTGTGACAGCAGGGAAGATCTTTATAGCCCAAGAAATCAAGGAAAGGTAGAAGGAGCAGCATCAGTCATTCCGGAAGCTACTGAAGCATTAATAAGCCCAGACCTCTGTTAGCTGTTGAACAGGTTTCTTGTCAGTCAGAAATTCACTTCTCTCCCAAGAGCCAGTCATTCATTTATCTACCCATACAAGAAACAAGTGATGAATGTCATATTAGGTACCAAGCACTTCCTGTGCCAAGTGCTGGGGACAGGATAGAGAAGGCACAGCGCCTGCCCTCTCAGAACATTCTCTCCCAGTTCTGTACTGGTATGCCAAGCACATCGGAGGGGCAGCCTAACCATTCCATTCTGCATTTAAAGGAGAGAAATAAGAGAAATGGGGCTTTAGCACAGGGTTACGTTGACTCCGGCTTCCGCAGGGGCCAGGCAAGTGGCATGGCATCTGTGCCTGACGCAGGCGCAAGTAGACGCTTCAGGTCGTGACGAGGAGCCAGAGTACATCCTCCTCTGAAGGGGACAGCTGTTACTCAGTAGCTCCGGAGCTGTCATCTCTTCCCGTTTTCCAAGAGAAGCCGGAAATCCGCATTTTTATGTGAAATTTCTTTATATTTAAACACTCTGCAGGCCAAACAAAACACAGCCACTGGTTTTGACCTCTGCTTTATAATAGAGAATGCTTGCTTTTGTTCCTTCAGAACTAATGAATGCTCAATTATGAGAAGGAATTTGGAGGTTGGTGTTAGATTATGCTCCTCAAAAGGCTGCAGACCCCACCCTGAACCCTTGAGATACTAATTGACACACTAGCACAGGCCGACAGCTGGGCTCTGGAAGTAGGAACACACGAGGAAACAGGCCAGCTAGTCCAGGTCACTTTGGGAGGTCAGGGCAGCAGTGCAAACATTAGAAGGCTGAAGACAAAGGTCAGGTGGCAGCAAGGAAGCCCTCCGTTTCCTCGAGCTGTTGGTTAATGAATCATATTCAAAAACTATCACCAGATTCCCCCTCTCTGGCACTGCTTCGTGAGGTGGAAAAATTAAATGGAAATCAAAATTACCATGGCTGTCGGGAGCTTTTCAGAGACCAGCAGGCCAGGGCGAGGCCAACATAGGATGAAGTTTCTGCCTGGAGCAAAGGTCTCCAAAGGATACCTGGTGTTGGGTATTGCAGAAGGGCTGGATGGAACAGGATTATATACTGGAGCCTTGGAGCCCGGCTGCCCATATTCGAATGCCAGCTCACTCCAGACTCACTAGGTGACCTTCAACTAATCATTTGTCTTAATAACTCAAAAAAAGCTTCATCTCTGAAGCCGGGGATAATAATGGTACCTTCCCCAAAAGTTGCTGTGAGGCTCAGAGGAGTGAACCTACAATGCTGCTTGACACGCAGAGCCTAGGAGCTACAAGCTTCACTGGTGGCCCAAGTACTGGGGTTAGTGTTGCTAGGAGAGGTGGGCCTTCCCTAAATGGCTCCCTGTAGCTTTCTTCAGTGGCAAGACACTGCATCTGTGGATACCGAGGGCAACCGCCACCGCAGAAGTAATGTTTGTTCTACCTGTTTGGGCCCTCAGATTCTGCATGGGGCTCTCGGCCACTGGATCCTACCATAGCCGCACTGCGGTCACTGCACGGACCAGCACCTTGATAGGGAAGAGAAACCCTGGGTGGGCTTCCTCCTGCCTCTAGGGTGGTCTTAGACCAGACCTCCCCAGAGGAACTGCACTTCGAGGCCTCCCACCCTCACCCCCTTCCTGCCCAGGCAGTAAGAACTCCCCAGAGGGCCATGCTAGATAGAACAAGTCAGAAGCACATACTGGCCTCCTAGCTTCACCATCTTTCTTTGGTCTTGCTAGGAGACCTTCAACACTTGAACCAGAAGCTGAGTTTTGGCTTCCCCAAAACAGTATGCACCTTCAGTACTTGTCTCTTTGAAGAATGAGTGCCCTTTTGGTGGTGGGTGGGGGCGGGGGGGTGTTGTGCACAGATAATCTCTTCAATTTTAACAAAAAGCATTCTTTAAATTTTGTACAATCCTAGAATGTGCTGTGTGTGTGTGTGCGCGCGTGCACGCTTAAAAAATACTGAGTCCACACTGTTTCTGTAGCTATAGAAGGGAGGAGCTTACCAGACTGAACTTTTGGCAGAAATAAAAAGGACCCATGTTTCCTTCCCACCTGCAATTATAGTTTTACCAGCTTGTAAAGCACCCGTAGAATTTGCAGTACATTCTTCCTTTGCAGGAGGGGAGAGGCCCTGCTGTGAGGGTAATTGGCTTTCTAGCTTCCTTTAATGTGCAGGTGGAAGGGACCTGTACTGAAGGGCCTATACTCTTAGGATTAACTGATGTTGAATTGTGTTTAACTTCCACGCATCTCCCTGAATACTTGTGTTCCATTAAATCTTAGGAGTGGAAACACAGCTTATAACCTCGGAAAATATCCCCATCCCTATCACTTCTTATGGCTTTACAAAAACAGAGGTGTTTTTTTTAATGGATTAAAAAAATTTTTTTTAATGTTTATTCATTTTTTGAGAGAGAGAGAGAGACAGAGACACAAGTAGGGGAGGGGCAGAGAGAGGGAGACACAGAATCTGAAGCAGGCTCCAGGCTCCAAGCTATCAGCACAGAGCCCAACGTGGGGCTTGAACTCCCAAACCATGAGATCATGACCTGAGCCAAAGTCTGATGCTTAACCGACTGAGCCACCCAGGTGCCCCTTAAATGGATTTTTAACCACCAAAGGGATTATGCTCAACCCTGTTTAACCCTTGTGTTAAAGATACATGGCATCTTTAAATGACAGTTTCACACAGTACATCCAACTTGTATGACTTTTTTCCTCAAGCTTTGGCTGTTTACAGTATTCGTACCCAGGAGGAGAATCTCGGACTCTTCACTACTTTATATCTAGAATCCTAAGTTACCTTATTTGTGAAGTGAAAAGGTAGAGGTAAACAATTTTTACAGCCCCTCTCCCAGCTCTAGGAACCCTGGTTCCATGATCCTTAGGAAGTGATTAAGTTGTGGAAGCTACTCTACATGTCTATCTACTTTCTGGGATTTTCTTGCCAGTTTTCATAAACTAGCAAGGCTCTGAGCATAGCAAGGAACATGGAGTGAAAGCCAGATAGCTGCTCCTTCAATCAAGGGACAAATGTCAAGATTCCATTTGCCAAAGATCAACTGATGTTTTCACTTTTTGTCCTTAAACAGCAGTTTTAATCTTTTTCACAAACTTAATCTGAAGGGCAGCTTACAAAAACAAGTTAAATATACTGATTTTATACAGCCCTTAAAAGCAAATTACCTTCTTAATACCTTACAATCTAGTGGCGGCTAGAATAGTCCCCAGCACACAAAAGTTGGCCAGTAAAAATGTGCAGAATATGCCAGCTAGTGAGTTTGCTCCTAAATGGGCAGCTTCGATAGGTTATCTGGTGAACTAGGAGTTGGAGTTTGTGTCAGAGCTAAAAGCAGAGAGCCCCTTGCAGCTCGGGTGTGCATGAAGGACACTGAAAGAATGGGGCATCATAAGGGAAGGCTTAGACCTGAAGAAAAAGGGAATTCAGGGAAGGAGGTTGTTGAATGGATTCTTGGCTGGAGCAGAGGTCAAGGGTGCAGAGAGAAAGTCTAGGTAATCACAGGTAGTAAAACTACCAATTGGAGTTTCATCTTTTTCTCTTTTTTCTGTCTGTTGCCCTCTGGGGGCAGGGCAGGGGATCATCTGACAGACAGAAGGAGCTAGAAAGGGCCAGGATTCTCAGGCTGCTTGCTTTTTCCCCAAAGTTGTTAAGGCGCACTCTCACCGAAGGCAAAGGCCTCCCATTTCATAGCACTCAGTCAAGGAGGGAGGAGAGAGACATTCAGAAAACCTACAACCCAGGACAACAATAGTTCATCCTTTACCAAGTAACATAATACCTCCAGCACTTAGTCTTTGTAAAATGAGAACATTGTACTAAATAATTAGATCATAGCTGGGTTTTATTACATGTTTAAAAAAATGTGACTTTTATTATAGAGTGCTTACTTGAGGCCAGACCCTGTTCTAAATCCATGTAGATTACCTCATTTAATCCCAACAGCCCTCTGAGGTAGGTACTATCATTACTCATGTCTTGCCCAAAGTCATTTAGCTGAAGTAGAGGAGCTGGGATTCAAACCCAAGCTGTCCTGTTCTAGTACATACCTTCTCGTTTCCGTTTTATATGAAATGTTTCAGACTTATCAAATCCAAGAATAACAAATACGACCAGCTGCTCGATCACCCCTGCAGTTGAAGGATTCCCTTCTCCAGCGGGCACACACTCTGAACCACTACGTTTACTATTTGCCACCAGCACTAACATTTCTTTATTTCTAGAGGCATCCTGATACCAAGATCTACCTGGCAGCAAGGCCACGCCCTACCGTTGCTGAAGCTCCACTAAGTCTTATCACTGGGTAGAAGGAAAGAATAGAAGGCAATGAGGAGAACAGAACTACATAAATGTTCCCATCACAGCCTCAGAGTACCAGCACCACATATGTAAAAATCCAGTGCCTGGGAGACGCTGCGTAGATGCTGTGGTCATAGTGCTTAGGCCCAGTCCTGCCCAGGTTCCCCCAAATAGTCCATAGCCCCTAAAGTTTCTACAGTCTTAACCACTACTGTGGTGGCCAAAATGTTTTCATTCTGTCCAACCCAGTGACCAGTTGTCAAAAACAGCAACCTTCCAGAGCAAAGAACTGGATAACCCACAGAATATATTATAGCACAAATGGGAAAGCAGGCTAATTACATATGGACTTATGATACTGTGAATTTGCTTTTGTTTTTTGAAATTTTGGACTTAGCATATTCTATAGTCATCACTAAGGCTGACCTGTGTCAGTGTGTGTTTATATATTTATAGCTAGTCTGCTTCCAAAAAGGACTTTGTGGTAGAGCTTCTCTCTCTCTCTCTCTTTCTCTCTCTCTCTCTCTTTCTCCCTCCCTCCCTGTGTGTGTGTGTGTGTGCACGCGTGCGCGAGTGTGTGTGTGTTCATAACTGGCTACTTTTAATTCTCATCACTTGCCATTGGTTTGAATCATTGGCATATATACTTATCAAAGATGAGTCTTTGCTGCTCAGGATCCGGCGTGCCTGGAGTTCTGCTAGCATCCCTCCCACAGAATGTGGTTAGAAAACCCAACTCTTCTAGAATTGCCTTCAGCCTAAAGGTTCCCTTCAGCTACTGGAAGAATAGAGGACAAAAATCTGATGCAGCTGACATTTTAGGTGTGTATATAATTTACCAAATTGTTGACCACTCAGCTCTTAGTCAGTGGTCACAAAAGGAATTAGAAACCCTCCCCTGCTACCCCACAACCCAAAGAAGGAAGGGTGTTACTTGGCTTTGGCACAGAAGCCTGCTGGCACACAGTGTCAAACAGCAGCACAATGGTACATTTTGGCCACAGAAGGCTTTGGGGTGGCGGAAAGGGCCAAAATAGTTGTGGCATAAGTTGGCCAAGATATTAAGCAGATCTGAGTTTAATTTGACGTAAAGATAACAACGCTTTTTTTTTCGTTGTTTGTTTGTTTTGTTTTCCAACTGGCTGCTGCTTTCTCTGTCTCCATGGGACCAAAGATTTCAGCCAGGAGCTAGTTCATAAGGGCATTCAAGTCCTTTCAAAGTGAGACATGCAATGGTCTTTACACAGGCTTTCACGTTTGGCTGGGCAAGATGGAGTAAGGATAAAAAGGCACATGGGGATCTGGGAGAAGCTGAAAATGGATCTTGAGGCTTGAATTCCTCTATGACTTTGCTTAAGCCACATTGCCTGAGCTTAGAATAGAGAGGCAGGCAGTCTGTCTCCTTGGGATAAGGAAAGATTTGGAACTCGGCTACTGTGAGGTCTTGGCCCCTACTGTGTATTCTGGTTTGTTTTGTTAGCAGGAGCAAGTTATTCTCGTTTCTTGCCTTTGGGGTTTTCTTCAGCACACTTAGAAGCTAGGAGTCTCCACCCCACTGATAGGGTGGACAGAATGGGATAATGAAAGGGGTGGAGAGACAAGTTGATTCAGCTGCTTAGGATGAGGAAGGCCAAGAAACTTCAGGCCTCGGAGCTAGCTGCTGGACACAACAAGGGTGGGGATGGAAGGGGCACCATGAGGACTGAAGTTATCTCTATCTAGGCAAGAAGCCATTCTTCCTAAGAGGCTAATGGGGCCAGCCGTGCTAGTTAGGAAAACCAATTTCTTGTCTGAATCGTGACTTTATTACCCGTGAAGTGGTTAGTGGAGGAGAAGCTACAGTATTCTGAAAAGTAGTCAGTGAAGTGTAACCAATCAAAAGGGATTATGAGATATACCTAAAAATGGTTAAAATGGTAAATGTAATGTATATTTACCACACTAAAAATATGTAGCTTCTTTAAAAAAAACAAAAAGATTAGGAGCACCTTAGGAAGGCACTCCTTGACTTATGTATAGACTCTGTTTCATGACCTTCTAAGTATTTGTGAAGTGCTAGGTACCACGTTTTGTGATGTGGTGGATTTAAAATGTGTAAGACAAGGTGCTCATTCTAGATGGGCAGTATGCTGACGGGGTCCTCCGAGTGGGAAGGAGATGCATTTAGGAGGAAACGAGCAGTCCCTCTACCCAGGATCTGGAGGCGCCTACCCAATTTCCAGACTGGGAACAGAGACGGTGCAGTTTTAGGGTTCTTGCCAAGACTATGCTATGCATTCCCCACATAAAACATTACCGGAGTTCGTTCTTAGGCCTGCTTGTAAGAGTCTTTACAAATACTGGCTCAGTCGGTAGAGCATGCGACTCTTGATCTGAGGGTCATGAGTTCAAGCACCATATTGGGCATGGAGCCTACTTTAAAAAAATAAAAATAAAAATGACCTGTACGTGGAAAATTCAACCTTGAATGCAAGTCTTTATCCATCCTGCACTCCACTACTAAGAATACCTGGGCAAGAGGAAATGCCCAATAAATATGGAGTGAATGAATAAATGAGTTATAGGAAGAGGAAGACAAGTATGAGACTGAGCTCAAAAGGGACTGTATGTTAATTCGAGCCACGATATTGCATAAGTGAGCATTTGTGACCTGAAGATCTCACTAACATTAATCTTTTTGTGTTTTCTTTTTTCTTTAGGACTATTTAGTCCTGAGTTCAGACAACTGATTTTCAGTAACCGCTATAGTTCAGCTATAGCATGCCCTCTGAAAGGCAGTGGAGCATAATTGTTGAGGGCATGGAGCCTGGAGCCAGACAGCTTGGGTTTACATCTTAGCTGTACCCCTTACCTGCTGTGTGATCTTGAGCGGATTACTTAAACATATTATGCCTCAGTTTCCTTATTTGTAAAATGGGGATTATTAAAGTACCTACCTCACAAGATGATGAGATTGTGTTATAAATACGTGAAGTTCAGTTGATTTACAACACCGTAATAAGGCTTTTATCATGCACCCCGTGACTACAGGTGCTTTCTCTTTTTTATTCTAACAGTTCAAGCTGTCCATGAATAGCAAGAACACTTTAATATTAGAAACTCTGAAATGTTACAAAGGGGATTCCCTACCTGGACAATCTGACATATATTTCACATCCTCTTTCTACCACTACTGCCAATCTTTTCTAGTTTAGATGACCCCAGTTTCTCCATCTCTGACATAGATAATAATTTACCTTATATGGCTGATAAGGGAACCAATAAAGATATAGATAGATATAGATACACACACACACACACACACACACACACTGAACTTTTATTGAAGTATGTAAGCAAATTAAGTGTAATAGAAAATGCTTTTCCAAATGGCTTAGCAGAAATCACGAATACTGGCATTTTTAAAAATACATTTAAAATAGTAGTTGACTGGGGCGCCTAGGTGGCTTAGTCGGTTGAGTGTCCAACTCTTGATTGTGGCTCAGATCATGATCCCAGAGCCATGGGATCAAACCCCGCATTGAGCTCCATGCTAGGCATGGAGCCTGCTTAAGATTCTCTCTCTCCCCTTCCCTCTCTCCCCTTCCCTCTCTCCCTCTATCCCTCTCCCCTGTTTACACACATTCTCTCTCAAAAAATTAAATTAAAAAAATGTTTAAAAATACAATACATAGCCATCATGATATAGAGCTAAAACTCAAAAATCAGAGTTTGGTGGGGTGATATTGCCAGTAACACTGCATTTAAGAATGATAGCCTTTTCTATTATCAGGTCTTCTAGCATATTCTAGTCATAAATTATACTTAAGTATGCACAGATATGTATTATACACAGTCATGCGTTTAAGGAAATGGTCTCTTTTCCGTAATTTGAAAATTCCTGGTAACTCCATTTTATTTCAGTAATGCACATTCTCACATGCTGTTAAACTACCTGCTTCCTAGGATGCCTTAAAATTTATACTGCTGACATGACCTTGTGACAGAATCATGAGTACTACAGCTAATTTGGAATTCTTCAAATATGAATGAAAAACACAGAGGAAAAATTAATAACCTGTGAATGGGGAAGGGCTGGAGCGGCAGAAGCAAGGGAGGAAGGCAGCTTGGCCCAGGAATGGCATTGGAAGTGGGAGAAGAGAGGGAGCTGGCTGCCTCAAGACATGTTATTTTTACTGTGGCTTCTTGCTCCTCTCCACCCCCACCTCTTCCAGTCTGAGCTTTGAGTACAGTTGAATTTTCACCACAGAACTTGGCTAGGTCTCCTCAGGGACTTTCTCTTTCCCATCTTTCCATAAATTATAGGTTTGCACATGAGAACAGAACAGATGATTCCCATTATCTTTTGGGTTGGGTTAGGATTTTTTTTTTTTTTTTAAACCTGCCCACTCTTAAATGTGTATCCTAGTTCAGGGAGGTGGAGCTTTTGTTAACATAGTGGCGCATCCACCAACAAATTGATCCACTCCTCTTTAATAAGATGGTTTTAACCTGGTTTCCTTGACCAGTATGATTACGATCATTTTCCTGGGCCTTTAAATACTCACAGGAAGTCATTGCTCCTGAAGAACCGGGCCTTGCCGGAGCTGTTCACCAGTATCCCCAGCACTTGGAACACCACCTGGCAGAATGCAGACTCTGCATGTGTGTGTATGTATGGATATTTTGGTCCTTATTTTAGTGGTGAAGTGACATTTCCAGGACACTAGTATATTTTCATAAACGACCCATTCAGATCATTGTAAAGTAATCGGATAGATCCAAAAGTGTTCATTTTCCCCAGAGCATAGGGACCATTTATAGATAAGGTGTAGAACCCACTAAAAGCTAGAGCCACTGCTAGTAGTTACTAACGTTTAATGAGCTCCAAAGCTGAGGACTCTCTTTGACTAGATACACAGACCAGACGCAAACTCAAAGGAAGGGGAAAAGGAATTTACCGTATTGCATCTGAGTTTATTGTGCTCTTTGTGGTCTCCTAAAGTATTCAAGCTAAGCTCTCTAAAAGAAACAGGTCCTAGGGAAAGGTGCAAAGAGAAATGAAAAGATGCGGCCTAATTCCACTTCCAGCATCTGGAATATTCTATTGCTTACAAACATAATAAAAGTACAGTGAAGGAATTTTTTTTTTAAATGTTCTTGACAGTGAGGGAGGAAGTGGGAAAGGACAGATAACATTTTTAAAAAATGGTTAATATTTGATGCAGAATTCAATAGAAAAACTGAGCGACCTTCCTGAAAAAGCAAAACAAGTAAGGATGAGGACTTGGCCTGATCAGAAGAGAAGTCTAGCAATAAAGAGGTCTGTAGAGAACAGGGAGGCAAGTTACAAATGGGGGGATCATGACAGCAAAAAAGTAAAGCAGAAGTGTTCAACTTGGAACACTGGAAGAAGAAACAGCCAAAGCTGAGTGGAGAGGAAGAAGAGGCAATAACGATGTTACCAAGAAGCATGCTATAGAGACAGAAGAAACAGTTCCTCCCCTGGAAAATGGACAGGGACTAAAGAAGATGGAGATTTTTGAAATCCAGATCCTTCTGAATGAGGCCACCATCAAGGTAAACCCAGAGTAGGGTCTAGAGTTTGCTATAAATTTCCAAGTGACCTTATCTTGTAGTTTAACAAACTAAACATGTATTTGCCCGCTATCTCTTGCCCTACCTAACCTTGAGCAAGATCTACTAAATTAATACCCTCTCTTTCTACTTGACTGCCCTGGCAGTGCTGTTGTTCTCTCTGTACTAAATATAGTTCCAGGGACAAAAGGGATGAAACACATGAAAGGCAACAGCTTAGCTTATGTCAATATATGTCTTTCTTGTTCAGGACCAACTAATCCATCTCAGGAGCCCCCCAGAACGACTCCTTTTTGATGTTAGCTTATTTATTTGATGATAGTAGTGATGAGTAAGTCTGTCCTTACTATATTTCACAATATGAATTAAATCATAACGTGTAGCCACTGTGAGGGTTAAATCCTGTTAATTCTATTGTTTACTCTAAATAGAGGGGACATTGATTTCATAATTAAAAGCCTAATATATTTGGATGGCCTTGTTTACCTAAGTAGCAATTTACAGTTAAGATCCCAAAAGCCCTTCTGTATGGTGTGACCTTTTTGTGTCAAAGGCATCATGTGGTATGCCTCAAAGGCAAAAATATATCCTTCAACCTTGCTCTTAGCCAAGAAAATTGGGCATGGAAGGAAACAAACCAAACAAACAATAAATTGCTGTAGATGCATGTGCACTAAGTTATTCATTTTTACTCAAATTAGTAAAAGAATGGTCGTTCTTATTTCCTAGCTGTTCTTTCCAGAAATACGTTACTATATTACTATGTGCCTGATACAGCTTAATATAAGCCTTCAGTATCCTAATTTGGCATTCCTCAAAGTGTGGTTTAAGAAGAACAACATTTTTGAGCTCTTAATGTGCTATTTACATTTCTAAGAGATTTGCATGTATCTATCATTCCATCCTCACAACCAGCCTGTGCAGTGGGTTTTATTATTACGCCCATTTCTTGGATGAAAACCTTAGGCAGAGCAGGTAAAAATAATTTGCCCAAAGTCACCAGCTAGGACGTGGAAAAGTATCAAAATTCAAACTCAGGAAGACCAACTTAGCCAGTGCTTTTCATTACTATACAAGGACATCTCTGATTTCATGGAATTTCTACCAAAATGCAACTGGTTGGTACAAGAGATGGACAGGGCATTAAATGACATTTAATCACATAATGAGAAAATTATTCCCTTCCGCTTGCTTTCTGTCCTTGAGGTGAAATTAAGCAACGACTTATTTTGGTGCGACTTGAACCCCTAACATCTGCTAATCTTTTTTTTTTTTTTTTTTTTTTTTGAACAGAGTTGGTGGCAGGCTCAGGGTGTTCCAGCAGTTGTGTTGTCTTGATTTTATGGCAAGGGATGCTGGTTTTCCATTTGTGGTATTCATGCAAGGCTTTCATTTTTAAATTTTTTTTTTTCAACGTTTATTTATTTTTGGGACAGAGAGAGACAGAGCATGAACGGGGGAGGGGCAGAGAGAGAGGGAGACACAGAATCGGAAACAGGCTCCAGGCTCTGAGCCATCAGCCCAGAGCCTGACGCGGGGCTCGAACTCACGGAGCGCGAGATGGTGACCTGGCTGAAGTCGGACGCTTAACCGACTGCGCCACCCAGGCGCCCCAAGGCTTTCATTTTTAAACAAACTTACTTAAGTAAATGACTCCATTTAAATAAAGCATTAAGTAAACAACACAGGTGGAATGCAGCTATGACAACGTTTGTGAAGGTGTTTTCACACGATTGAAGTTTGGGAAACATTGTCCTGATTCTTCTATTCTGAAGTGCACTTTGATGCAATGTTTTTGGCAAACACTGAGTGAAATTCCTTGTGTTCTTATCAAAAAGATCCCTCCCTCCCTCCCTCCGTGGGGGGGTGGGGGTGGGGCTCATCTGCCACGGAGTTTTCACCAGAGCATAGAGAAAAGAGAAAAATATACTGTACTGAACTTTTTTTTCCCCCCACAATAACCTATTTTATTTTGCCTTCCTGAGAGTTTTTACTTTATTTTTTTTTTTGTAGTGAACTTTTAATCACACCTCATAATTTTTTTTTCCTGAAAACATACTATTTCTGCTTCTTTGGTGTTAAAATCCCATTACCTTCTTGTGAAAGGATAATGATAGTCAAGAGATTTTTGTTTGGTTTTTAATATCCTTACTCGGCAAAAGTAAAAATTAGAAACTTAAAAAAAATTGTACCGATCCTGAAAACACGAAATTTGGGTGCCATTGCTCAGTCACTGTTCATGGTAGGATTCCTGTTCGTTGCCTAGCAGGCTTGAGTACTTCAGGAAGGGTAATGTGGAATCATGCCAATCTCTTTCTAAAGTGCATTCAAGCCTTTTCTTCAGGGAAATTATTAAAGCACTCTGCTTGTGAAATTCTCTTTATTCTCTAGGTTTCTGGTTTTCCTATCAGGACTGCAATGCTAATTATTAATAAAATCCTTTTTGAAAGTTGCGGTGCCCCTGAAATAGTTACTGTGAGCAACCAATCCATTGGAATGCTGATATTTGTTAAAATGTTTATTTCATTTTTCACTTCCAAAATGGAAAGTTCATGGGGCGCCTGGGTGGCTCAGTCGGTTAAGCGTCCGACTTCAGCTCAGGTCACGATCTCACGGTCTGCGAGTTCGAGCCCTGCGTCAGCTTCTGGGCTGATGGCTCGGAGCCTGGAGCTTGCTTCCGATTCTGTGTCTCCCTCTCTCTCTGCCCCTCCCCCGTTCATGCTGTGTCTCTCTCGGTCTCAAAAATAAATAAACGTTAAAAAAAAAACAAAATGGAAAGTTCAGAGCACAATTGAGAAATACTTGGTCATTGGTTTTTTGTTTGTTTGTCTTTAATGTTGCTGCTGTTGTTTCCGGGACTTAAGAGAATAGAGAAGCTAAAAATCTTGGACATATTTAAGAAAAAAAGTCACTTATTTTTCTTGACTTCATGCTTTGATCAAAACATTATTTTGGGGCGCCTGGGTGGCGCAGTCGGTTAAGCGTCCGACTTCAGCCAGGTCACGATCTTGCGGTCCGTGAGTTCGAGCCCCGCGTCAGGCTCTGGGCTGATGGCTCAGAACCTGGAGCCTGTTTCCGATTCTGTGTCTCCCTCTCTCTGCCCCTCCCCCGTTCATGCTCTGTCTCTCTCTGTCCCAAAAATAAATAAACGTTGAAAAAAAATTTAAAAAAAAAAAAAAAAACATTATTTTACATGAGATTTCAGAGTTGATCTAGAAGGAGGCCATTGGGAGATGCAGAAAGATTTGTAAAAGGGAGAGGAGGCCCCAAATGCCCAATGTCAAGGAGGCTGGAGTTGGAGGGGTTAATTTTAAGTCCAAAGCACAGACAAGTAGCAAAGTTCAAAGACTCCTGCAAAATTTAAGATGACTTCTCAGGATAAGTCAGAGTCAGCCAGGGAAGATCTGGCCTGTTGAAGGCTGGCATTGGCCAGCAACCCCGAAGCAACAGAATCAACGCCACAGTCAATGCTCTAAGGAAGACAATAGAAACTAGTCAAAGGTCTCAGACTGAGACATTTCCAGCCCCTAGATCACTCTGTAAACTCAATGGATATGACTGGCTTTCACATTTTTTATTTCACTAACTCTAAGACGTCTGAGTAGCCCTGTCCCTTATGTGGCTTTCCTTGTACCTTAAAGGATCTTTGTAGAGAGGCAGATTCTCATCCTTATCTACCCAATGGCCTCACTTTCAGCAGCAGATGGCAATGGCTTGTTCCTGGCCTGACACTAAGCCCCATGTCCATATGGAGTCTTTCATGATCCAGTACAAAGGGACCTGGAACAGGTCTATCAGACTGATGTCATCTTTTTTCTCTTGGGAGTAGCCATGACCCAGAGAACCTTCAGAAAGCAGGGCCAGACAAATATGTGGATGCTCCAGCAGGCTAATAATTTCGCATCTTCCTCATTGGTACTCTTAACTTACTTTCAGTAGGTACTCAGATAGTATTTAGTATATTTAGTAGATAAGGAAAGGGAGCAACAAACTGATTATCAATAAAAATACATTATACTTCTTTCTGTTGAGAATGAAGAATTACAGGGCACCTGGGTGGCTCAGTCGGTTAAGCATCCAACCCTTGGTTTTGGCTCAGGTCATGATCTCACAGTTTATGGGTTCAAGCCCGGCATCAGGCTCTGCTTGGGATTCTCTCTCTCTCTCTCTCTCAAAATAAATAAACATTTTTAAAAAATAGGAAATGTATTACATACTCTAACAGTAGCACTACCTTTTTAACTTACTTGGAATGAGATTCCTAATAAGTATTTCCATAACTCTGAACTGGATGGTGTTAGTCACAGCCTCTCCAAGAGTACAAGCAACATACAAGGATATAATTATAAGGTCTTGATCAAAATATACTTAAGGTTTTTTTTTTTTCTGGCTTTCATCTCAGCAAAATGTTTCCAACTTTTTCAGATACCAGATCTGGTCACCATCAGTTTTTCTTTTTCTTGCCTAATCGTCTTAGCTAGAACCTCCAGTAAAATATTGAATAGATGTGTTAAAAACAGACATCCTGGTCTAATTCCTGATCTTAAGAGTAAAACATTTGGTCTTTCATCATTAAATATGCTTTTAACTTGAGTTTTTCATGGATAGCCTATATCTGTTGAAGAAGTTCCCTTCTTGTCAAATGCTTTTTATCACAGGGAGGGGTTGGATTTTCTCAAATGCTTTTTTTGTTTGCATCTGTTGAGATCATCTTGTGTTTTTTGTCCTTTATTCTATTAATGTGACTTAATACAATGTTTGATTTTCAGATGTTAAACCAACCTTGCATTCCTGGGATGAATCTCAATTGGTTATAGTGTTTAATTCTTTTTATATGTTGCTAGATCCAGCTAGCTAGTATTTTATTGAGGATATTTGTATCTTTTTTCCAACTCTATAGTTCTTAGTTTTGGTCTGCAATTTTTACAGAATCAGGCAACTTTAACATTCATGCAATGAAGCTTGTCTCTTGCACCCACATTAACTGATTGCTCAGATGACTGGTGCATCATTCCAGGATGCTTTTCCTGGCTTACAGTTTCTCTGTACACCTTACATGTGCTTACCACCAAAATGTTCAGTACTCAATATATAAAGAAGTTTTTAAAATTTTTCACTGCTATCTACTTATCCTCTAGAGGAACCAGTTCACATTTGACAGTAATTTAAAGAGTAGCTGTGGAAACGTGAGCTCACTGGCACCTTATTTCCAATTTATTTGGTGATAATGTTGTACAGTTTACCAATTCATGTCCTAGGACTGGCTGGGTCACACCATAATCTAGCTCTGATGGTGGGGGCTGAGAAGAACCTCCAAATTGGACTCTGATGTTTGGGTTCATCATCCCTGATAGTCACAGAAGAGAGCTCTCTGGGATTCTTTCCATTTTCTATTGTACCAGCCACAGTTTTGGGCAGCATAATCCCATAACAATATTCAGATCTTCCCCTTTTGTGACTTCCTTTGGGAGAAGGGAGACAGAATGCCTAGCCGAACACATTAGGTACCAAAGCTTTGCCAACTGGTGGCGAAGTCCCACGTGTGGAGCCTCCCAAACTTTGAGTGCAGGGTTCATTAGGATAGCTTGTTGAGCAGGTACTGAGACCTGGATCTGCTTTTTAGTCTGAACGAACTACATCAGTGGAAAATGATGTTTGTTACTTGATTGGAGCTTTAGGATTAGGCAACTCTCCTTGTGATAACTCAGGCCTTTTATAACTATTTTCAGAGAAAGAGAGAGAAAGAAAACAAGAGGGAACAACTCTGACCATGGTCTAAAGCCAGGCTTCTGTCACTAAGCAATCAAGAAAAAAGCTCAAGTGGCCCTTGCATAAGTGGGAATTTGCGGTTTCTAAAGCTGCCCATTCCCCAAACGACTAAAAGATGTTATTGGCATTTGGCACTGTTTCCTATGTTTTGCTCTCCTTAAATTTCTCTTTAAAAGGGTTTGAGTTTAAAGGCAGAACCACTGAAAAAATGCAATTGAGTCCTAGAGCTGTGAAAGGCCAAGTCCAGAGTTAACCCCAGGAGGCCCTGTTTTGTTTTTGTTAAGGCTTATTCCCAGGGGATGCCAGGAAGTCTAAGGGTAGGCAGAAGAGAAGGAAGAAACTAGTCCAGATCAGCTCTAGGATGGCACCACCATGCGCCAAGGGCTTCCCGCCCTCACCAGGCCAACTGACTCCACGATGTACACTGGAAAGACTAGGGGAAAGGGACAGGAAATTTAGGAAAGAGAACCCAGAGCCAAGGGCAAGAGAAAGAAGACTCGCTGGTGGCACAGCCTCCCATACCACAGGCTGTCATGGGACAGAACACAAGACTTCCAAGGGCTTCTTGGCCCCAACTCACTTTTTTAAAAGTTGTGTTTTTCCCTAGATTATTAAAGTCTACTCATGGCACAGAATTTGGGAAGCACAAACAGTTAGTAGGGAGAAAATGAGAAAATAACCGTCAGGCAGGATGGCAGAGAGTTTCAGATCCCAGCCCTTGGTAGGTCAGACTTTGAGTCCCAGCTCCACTGCTCAGCATCCTCATGTACAGCGAGGGGAGTAAGATCTAACGGTGATGTGAGGATTCAGTGAGATCACATACCTGGCCACGGTTAGCTGCTGCTGCTCCTGTCATTACCATTAGCCCACCACCACAGTTAACAATTGGATACACATCTGGCTAGGTCTTTCCTGTGCATGTATAGGTATAAAACATGGCTTATTCTTTATAGTAGATCAATTTTTATCTTGCTTTAACTTAAATAACCTTCAGAAGCACTAGCTCTTTTGCTTTCGTGTGGAAGATTCTATTGCTATAGTTGAATGCCTTTTCCTTATAAATAATACTAGGATATACATCCTTGTATAAAATCTTCAGCTTCTGATTATTTAAGGTAAATTCAGAAGAGGAATTATTACAGTCAGGGTTTGAACTTCTTAAAAGCTCTAGATACATTTTCCTAAATCTATACCTGCCAACACATCAAGTTCTCTCTTCAGATCTCTGGAGCATCAGCCAGGGATTTTAAACACATACACGCACACGTGCATATACACACGTTTTTGGTAATTTTAGAGGCAAAAAAAAAAAAGCTTCCTCATCACTGTTTGATTTTGCCTATTTTTTTTTTAATTATTTGGGAAGCTAAATGTGTTTTTGCATGTTAATTACTACATTTAAAAAATTTGATCACATCTTTTGCCCATTTGAGGACAGACTATTTTTTTCCCCCACTGAGTTTACATGAGTTCCTTATATGTTACGGGTCACGTTTTTCCTAGTTTTGTTGTTAGCCCTTGGATTTTATATGTGATCTTTTTGATAAACAGAAGTTTTCAACTTTTAGGAGTTCAGATCTGTCCACTTTTCCCTGTTGTGATTTTTTTTTTCCTGTGGTTTTCGAAGCCTTTCTCCATGGTTGAATCTGATAAATGATAAGTTGCATTTTGTCTTTTCAAATAGTTCATTTCATACATTCAGTAAGAAATTTCTGGGATTTTTCTTCATTGTATAAGTGAGGATAGAGGGGAAATTTCCCCCCAAATGGTTAAGTAGTCATTTCAGCCCCTTTTTTAGATACTCCGTCCTTTCCATGCTGACTTTTGATTCCATATTCATATAATCTAATTACGTGTGTGTCCTGGGATCTGTTTCTGAGCAATCACTTCTATTTCCTCAGTAGCAATTCCAATGGCCAGTACCAATCATGTGAATTTTATGATATTTTCAGGTCTGGTAGCACAACTATATCTTCATATCCTTGTTTTACAAAATTGTCTCACTTACGCCTGCCGTTTTATCCCTCCAGATCAACTTTGAAATCACCTTGTCAACCCAATTTTCTTTTTAAATTATTTTAATAATTGTACTGACTCCAAGTTGAATTTTTGCACTTTTTGTACTTTTTCTTAACAGTGAGAATTTTTAGCTCGGGACTTGAAAAGAAACACATGTAGCTTAAACTTATGTAAGATTAATAAGCTAAAAGAATTAACTTATTTTACAATCCTAAATACAACTATGATTGAATGATCACAGCCAAATGCTGCCAAAACTTGTCAGGAGGCAGTTGCAGAGCCAGCCACTTCCTGTCAAGTTAGGAGCCTTTTACAGACTGCGCATTAAGATTCATTTTTGAGGTACAGAAGGAGCTGAACATGCACCAAATGTTCAAATGCTTCAGTGTTTTTTATTCTACATAATCAACAAGAATGTTAGCTATTCCAATGATAAAATGCTTTTCAAGAGCAGTTCAAAAATTGCCCACTCTGGCCTTTCTGGCTGCCCACAGCATTCATCTTCTATTGTCTCATGTTTGGAGAGCCGACTAGCTCATCCCTCAGGAATTGTGCACGTCCCGGGAGCGCGTGAATCACACGTCCCTTGGAGGCTCTGCTAAAGTGCATGTGGTGTTTAACTGGCAGCAACCCCTCTGCCCTCTAGGTTCACGCCATGAGACCATAACCTCATCTGGTCAAAGGCTTGCCATTTTGTTGGGACAAAGTTGGCATTTAAGTGTTTGGTTCCGGGGCCTGCAGTAGGAATATCCCAGAAATATCCTGTTTCAGCTTTTTGAATACAAAGGTTGAACGCACTTGGAAAGGCCCGAAATGGAAATGGAGCAGGACCCATTCCTCCTTAACAAATGATCTGTTTATACCCATGGAAGGGCAGCAGAGCAAGATGGGGTCAGGTGGTGGCTAGAGGCAAAAATGCCTTAGAAACTAGGTGGCATTTGGGCCAGGTATAAGAGCGCGTGCCTGGAGAGGCATGGTAATGGAGTAGAAATGACTAGGCATGGAAACCATACGGGCCTGAGTTGAAACTCCAGCTTTGGTGCCTGTTGGTCCTCTGACCAGGCGACCAGTCCCTGAAGGTTTCTGTGCCCAAACTTACTGACCTGTGAAAGGAGTGAAGATGCTACTTATCCTGGGCAGTTGCAGTAAGAATTGGAAGTAAATATAGAAAACATCCAGAACTTCCCCATGATGATAGCAATAGATAGTAGTTATCAAGCAAAACTTGAGGGAATGATGAGGTAGGCAGGCATCATGAGAGCAGGAGACAGAGGCACAGTAGATAAAAACTAGAAGCAAGTTTGCAAAGAGTGGATGTACCTAGCTTGTGGGAAGACCTTGCAGGCCATACTAAGGAGTTGAGACCTTATCTTATAGGGGCTGAGGAGGCCTCAAGGGGTTTTCATTAAAGAAATACCAGCTCTAGGAACATACTGAAGTGGTTAGCACCGGGCCCTGGGAGTCCAGCTCCCTACTCCACACGTTTAAGCTGGGCGACCTTGAGCAAAGGACGTAAGCCTTATGAGCCTCAGTTTTATCACCTGCAAATTGGCAACGATAACAGTATTGACCTTTCAGGGTTCTTGTACATAATAGTTATTTATTTAGTGCTCACAGTGTGCCTGCAAATGTTCCAAGTACTTGACTTGTATTAGCTTAATGGAGAAAATGAGTTCAAAAGCTTAGGGAAGTGACTGGCACAAATTAAACAGTCACTGCTGTGGGGGTGGTACAACAGCTGATGTCATTTTCATCACTTGGGCAGATATTTTAATAAGATCCTGCTGGTGATGCCATAGAGAATGGGTTGGCGTGGTTGGGGCTGGAGGCCGAGAGAGCAAACAGGACAATAGTTTTGCACACGTTTAAAATTTCCTGGAGTTGTACCTAAGATCTGTGCACTATACCTTATGTATGGGATACCTCAATTTAATATATGAGGTAGCCGATGAACCCTCTTCTCCCAGCTGACAAGAAGCTACTCGCCAACTTCCTGGAGTTTCAATGAGCTGAGTGCTCTTCACTTAAAAAAATAAAATAAAATAAATAAAAATTAAAGGAGAAAGACTGAGGGAACAAAGTAAAATCCTTTTTTGATTAACCGTGTGCCTGAAGCACAGAGGGCCCGAGGAAAACCGAAACCTCTACGATTTGTTTTTTTTTTTTTTTCAACGTTTATTTATTTTTGGGACAGAGAGAGACAGAGCATGAACGGGGGAGGGGCAGAGAGAGAGAGACACACAGAATCGGAAACAGGCTCCAGGCTCTGAGCCATCAGCCCAGAGCCCGACGCGGGGCTCGAACTCACGGACCGCGAGATCGTGACCTGGCTGAAGTCGGACGCTCAACCGACTGCACCACCCAGGCGCCCCCGAAACCGCTACGATTTGTACGAAACTCTGACCTGCTTGGTAGTTTTCCTTCACTAGAGCTACGGGCAGTAGCACACGACTGTAGAAGAGTCCTCTCTTCTGGCCCAGTGACATAGAGATGCCGGAAGGGAGAAAGGCAGGCCATTGGGTGGTGTGGAGAAGGAGGCAGATCACGGTTGATCTGCCCTCAGCCCTCTGGAAAACTGGCCCCTTGCCGGGCTTTCTTTCTTCGCACACTTTTCCATTTAGATTTTGCCGAAACTCTGAACATGTCACATGTGAGCATGCTATTCAAAATGCTTTTCTCTTTGAACCTGATCTTGTCTTTGAACGTCCTCCTGTTGTAAATTCACGGTTTTCATTTTTTGCTTAAGGCCAAGTCTAAGGCAGGTCAGTCAGCGCATTGACTTCTCCTTGGATTCACACCAAACTACGTGACAAAAATGTTCAAGTTGGGGAACAGACTTCCCCTGCACAGTACGCTGGGTGGTATGAAATTATTATAACCTTTGAATATCTGGGGAATGGATAAAAGAATTTGATACCACTACTGTTTCTCTTCCTAGTGACTACAAAAACACAATTTAAAACTATAGGAATTTGTTCACCAACCAGGTGATCAAGATCAAATAATGTCAGGGGAGGGAGCTGTGAGGGCAGGTCATTTCTGAGAGGGCAGGAAAGAAAAAGTAGAACCGCCAAAGGGCATTTAAAACATTTAAGTGAGATTCATAGAAAATGCAATATGCATCATGATTGCTTACTTACTGACTCCCAGTTAGGTATTTAAAGAGATAAGATTAAATGTCTAGAATTCAGTGATAATTATGTAAACAAAAACCTGACCTTAAATTGCCTGGTATTAGATAGGGCTATTGACACTCCACATATCTTATAAGTCATTCTAATTGAATGGGGCAGTGTTACCTTCCAAAACCTAAAAACACCCATAAGTCAGAGAACATTCTGATTAGACACACAGGTCTCCTTAGATACAAGCATCAAGTCTAATGCAGTCATGACAGGTTCACTGATAGGCAATTTTCAAGACCTTTTGTGAAAATAAACATTATCAGAGACGAGTAAAAACACAGGCCATACAAAACCAGAAAATGAAGGTCATCTACATTTTTGTAAAGTTTACATATATGCACATGCAAATTACATTTCTAAAGCCATGCTTTGTAGAGCTGTCGTTTTTTTAACAATTTAAACATTATGAAAGTTAACTTGCATTCATAATTTAAACATGAAAAAACAGAATTATATATATATATATATATATATATTTTTTTTTTTTTTGGGAAGTATGAAAAGGCTAGTTACTTACAAATTGAGGTTGCAGAGCTCAAACTCTTCCAAAATGACTGGAGAGAATAAGGAAAGCAGACTGGCTTAAGGCTTTTATTGCGGTTAGGGGGTGGGCCTGGGTGAGGATTCCGGTAGGAAGCAGGAAATTGGGTGGTTTGAATCTCCTGCAGGTGCTAAGGGAGAACACAGCCCATCAGCTTGCCCAGGTGTGGGGCACAAGAAGAGGCAGGCGTGAGGTTTAGAAGCTGTTTACAAACATCAAAATAGAGTTTAACTCTGTATTACAAACATCATCCACACAGTCACCCAGTCACCAATTTGTTCTTCCAGTGTTACCACCCAAATTTCTCTTTTCTCTCCACTCTTACTACCCCCCCTCTTACTTCTAAGAAGTTATCACCTTTGAATGTCTGATAGCTTTCTTTCCTTTTTCATTGAGGTCTAATTGACGTACATTATATTCATTTCAGGTGTGCAACATGATTCACTGTTTGTGTATATTGCGAAATGGTCACCACAACATAAATCACCACACGTAGTTAACGACTTTTTTTCTTGTGATGAGAATTGTTAAGATCTACGCTCTTAGCAACTTTCAAATGTGCAATACAGTATTAATTACAGTCACCATGCTATACATTACCCCCCCCCATAACTTAACTGTTTTATGAATGGACATGTGTACCTTTTGACCCTCTTTACCCATTTCACTCTCCAACCCCCACTACCCCTGACAACCACCACCAATCTGTTCTCTGTATCTGTGAGCTTGGGGTTTTGCTATTGTTGTTGTTTTAGATTCCATATATATGAAAATTTAGATTCTCTTAGCATAATACCTTCAGTGTTCATCCCTGTTGTCCCACATGACAAGATTTCACTGTTTTTTATGACTGAGTAATATTCCTCTGTGTGTGTGTGTGTGTGTGTGTGTGTGTGTGTATCACAGTCTCTCTATTCATTTATCCATTGATGAACACTTAGATTGTTTCTATATTTTGGCTCTTGTAAATAATGCCGCAGCATTAATGGGAGTACAGACATCTTTTCTCGTTAGTATTTTCATTTTCTTCAGATAAATACCCAGAAGTAGAATTGCTGGATCATATGGTGATTCTATTTTTAGTTTTTTGAGGAATCTCCATACCATGTTCCATAGTGGCTGCACCAAATTACATCCCCACCAACAGTTCACAAGGGTTCCCCTTTTTGCCACATTCTTGCCAACACTTGTCATTTTTTGCCTTTTCAATAACAGCCATTCTAAAAGATGTGATCTGATAGCTCACTGTGATTTTGACTTCTGTTTCCCTGATAATTAGTGATGTTGAGCACTTTTCATGTACCTGTTGACCATCAGTATGTCTTCTTTGGAAAAATGTTCAGATTTTCTGCCCATTTTTTAATCAGATTCCTTTTTGCTGTTGAGTTGTATGAATTCTTTATATATTTTGTATATTAACATCTTATCAAATACAGGATTGGGGTGCCTGAGTGGCTCGGTTGGCTAAGCATCTGACTCTTGATTTCAGCCCAGTTCTTGATCTCAGGGTTGTGAATTCAAGCCCCACATTGGGCTCCACACTGGGTGAAGCCTACTTAAAAAAGGGAAGGGAAAGGGAGGGGAGGGGAGGGAAGGGGAGGGGAGGGGAAGGGAGAGGAGAGGAGAGGAGAGGAAAGGAAAGGAGAAAGGAAAGAGGAGAGGAGAGGAAAGGAAAGGAGATAGGAAAAAGGAAAAAGGAAAAGGAAAATATATGGTTTACACTAGGTTGCCATTTCATTTTGTCAATGATTTCCTTTTCTGTGAAGCTTTTTAGTCTGATGTAGTCCTATTTGTTTATTTTTGCTTTTGTAGCCATTGCTTTTGTTATCAAATCCAAACAAAAATCCTTGCCAAGAATGATGTCAGATGGCTTACCACCTAAGTTTCCTTCTAGGAATTTTATGGCTTCAGGTCTTACATTCAAATATTTAATCCATTTCGAGTTAATTTTTTGCGTATGTATAAGATAGTGGTCCAATTTCGTTCTTTTGCATGTGCCTGTCCAGTTTTCCCAGCACCATTTATCGAAGAAAATGTCCTTTCCCCATCATATGTTCTTGGCTCCTTTGTCATTAATTGACTATATACATGTGGTTTATTTCTGGATTCTATTCTGTGCCAATGAGCTATGGGTCTCTTCTTATGCCAATACCATACTGTTTTGATACTGTAGCTTTGTAACATAGTTCGAAATCGGGGAGCATGATGCCTCCAGCTTTGTTCTTCATTCTCAAGATTGCTTTGGCAATTTGGTGTCTTTTGTGGTTCCCTACAAATTTTAGGATTGTTTGTTCTATTTCTATGAAAACTGCCATTGGAATTTTGCTATGGATTCCACTGAATCTGTAGATTTCTTTGGATAGTATGGGCATTTTAACAATACTAATTCTTCCAGGGGACCCTGGGTGGCTCAGTTGGTTAACCGTCTGACTCACTATGAGTTCAAGCCCTGCCTCCAGCTCTGTGCTGACAAGACGGAACCTGCTTGGGATATTCTCTCTCTCTCTCAAAAATAAATAAGTAAACTTTAAAAGAAAATACTGGGGCACCTGGGTGGCTCAGTCGGTTAAGCTCAGGTCATGATCTTGCTGTTCCCGAGTTTGAGCCCGGGTTGGTTGGGTTCTGTGCTGACAGCTCAGAGTCTGGAGCTTATTTCAGATTCTCTCTCTCTCTCTCTCTCTCTCTCTCTCTCTCTCTCTGCCCCTCCCCTGCTCACACTCTTGTCTCTCTCTCAAAAATCAACATTAAAAAAATAATTTAAAAAAATACTAATTTCTTCCAATCCATAAGCACAAAAATCTTTCCATTTATGTGTTTCATCTTCAGTTCCTTTCATCAGTGTCTTATAGTTTTCAGTGTGCAGGTCTTTCACCTCCTTGGTTAAATTTATTCCTAGGTATTTTATTCATTTTGATGCAATTGTAAATGGAATTGTTTCCTTAATTTCTTTTTCTGATATTTCATTACAGAATTCTATTTTTAAAGTCTGCCCTTCTCTCCCCTGACATACCATTCTGCAGAGATAGCTTTTGTTAACTATAGCCAGTCTGTCTCCTTCTAGATATTTCTACTCATTTACAAATGTTAACTTTTTTTTGCAAATGGGATCAAGCAATACTACCTTTCTGCATCTTGCCTTTTTCACTTAATAGTGTTCTGTGGACATCTGGACATACGTGCACATTTAGTACACACAAAGGTTTACCTCATTCTTTTATCAGCTATATGCATAGTCTAGTTATCTTAATTTTTAACCAGTGCATTCTCTATTAGAACCAATACTGCAGCAAACACCCTCGTTTATTTCTCTGAGCACTTGTGTGACTATGTAGCGTAAATGAGTTAATGTGGGACAGCTGGGTCAAAGGGTGTGTGTGCTTTGTAGTTTCACAAGTATTGCCACTTGCCTTCTTAAAAGGTGGAACCAGTTTATACTTCCATTCAGTATCTTGAGAGTGCCTGTTTTCCTACAGCCACGTTAAATTAATTAAACATTAATTTTTTTCAACATTTATTTATTTTTGAGAGAGAGAGAGAGAGCATACATGTGCAAGTGGAGGAGGGGCAGACAGAGGGAGACAGAGGATCCAAAGCAGGCTCGCACTGTGAGCACAGAGCCCAATGTGAGGTTCGAACTCCTGAATGGTGAGATCATGACTTGAGCCCAAATGAAGAGTCAGCCGCCTAACTGACTGAGCCAACCAGGTGCCGCTTAATAACATTTTTAATCCTAGCCAATCTGAGCAATAAAAAGTAGCTTCACACTATTATTTTAATTTGTATGTTTTTCCATTGTAATTAAGATTGAGCATCTTTTTTATGTTGTTTGCCATTTGTAGTTTGTGTTCATTGTCTATTTATTTCATGAACCTCTATTTAAATTATGTTGTTGGCCTTTTTGTTATTAATTTGAAAGAGCTCTTTCTTTATTAAGGAAATTGGCACTTTTTGATATAAATGGGAGCTGTTTTTTCCCAGTTTGTTTTTGTCATGTCATTTTGTAAGTGGTATTTTGTATTTTACTAATATTTTAATTTTGCATGTTTACATTTATCACTCTCTTATGGCTTCTAAGATTATAAAATATTTGCCCCATGTAAATATTTTGCTAACATTTTTCTCTAATATTTTTTTGTAGTTTTAAAATACTTCTATGGTTTTCTTTTTATAGTTAAATCTTCAATTTATCTGCAATTACATTTTCTTATGAAATGAGAGATTCAGTTTTATTTTTTCCACAATGTCTCACCAGTTGCCACAGCATCATTTATTAAATAATTTATCTTTACCCACTTTTACTGTATAGTAAGTTCCCATACACATTTGAACCCATATCGTGCGTTTATAGATGCCCAGCATACAGACACCACAAACACAGTAGATAATATTCTTGAAAAACAGGATGTATGAAATCATAATCAGTACTGTGCGGTGAGTGGTGGTTTACTACTTGTTGATGCCTTGAGGCGAGGAATAAAAATTACCAGTAGTCTTAAGACAATGGCATGCAAGCTAATAAAGAGCACCTATTCCAGTTTATGTGCAGGGTTTGTTTTTCCTCACATCAGTAACCCAACAATTTATTAGATCAGAACCTTCTAGCCAGAAACCCATTTTGGTTTTTCATTTAATCTTAGGCACTGCTGGTCTCATAAAAGCTGTTAAGTAATAATAATGTTGAGCACTTATATTGTGCTTTCCATCCCTAAGTGCTATCTAAACTTTTAACTAATTAAATGCATTGACGACAGGAAGGGATTTGCAGACGTCTTCAGGAAAACCGATATCTGGTTGCACACCTGTGAGGGATGATTCCTAAAAAGCATTAACTCCCTCTTTGAATGGCACTCAGCAAGCAGAGGAATAAAAAGCTGGTGACATTATTTCACTTCTTTTGAAAATTTCCTTGGGTATCTTCTAATTAGTCTGGTTAAACTCACCTTTTATCTATCTCCCCAGATATTCCCTTTCTACATTCCTGGGGGTATTCAACAAGCTTCTTTTGATGTCTTCCCTGTTGGTTAATCACAAAATCATAGAATCTTCAAACTGAGAGGGATCCTTATTGATCCTGTAGTTTTGAACGACTTAGTACAATCCCTTTATTCTGTAGATAAGGAAACTGAGG
This sequence comes from Puma concolor, assembly GCF_028749965.1. Taxonomy (NCBI): domain Eukaryota; kingdom Metazoa; phylum Chordata; class Mammalia; order Carnivora; family Felidae; genus Puma; species Puma concolor. The sequence continues at coordinate 194,728,999 of NC_141674.1, read as the reverse complement.
CACGGAGAAGTGAAGTGACTTATAAAAAAGGTTGCACAGCTTACCAGGGACATAAGTGGGGATAGAAGCCAAGAAGTGTCACTCCTTTATCTGCTGTTGGTCAGCCCTGTCCTTTGTTTCTCTTTGTGAGCATTTGAATTGACCTTTTCTATTTTCTTAACTTTTTTTCTTTTTTGTTTCCATCCTTTCCCTACTTCTCCTTCCCTTCTTCACTTTCTGCCTGTTATGTGTCTCCTGTCCTTACATGATCAGCTAATATTGCCTTGATTTCTCCTGTATTTCCGTATCTCTTCAAATGTGGAGTCTTTTGTTGTTTCCTGTTAAGATGTTTTATAGTGGTCTCTACTCAAGCCCTCTCTGAAAAGCCATACTTCTTTAATTCCTCCCACATCACATGCGTAGAGGGAGTTGTTCTGTTTTGCTTTGCTTTTCCCAGCTGTAGTTGCCACTCCTTTTAAGAAGTTACATCTCTAGTTTTGGTAAATAGGCTAGCGTTTAAGTTGATGGTAAGTCCATTTTTGTCACAGAATTTGGTGGTTATTTTAACTGATGAATTTCCCAGTTCAACTGATAATAATATAATATTTAAAATCATGTTCCATATTCAGAAAACAACACAAGATGTGACCATTTAAGAGAATTTGCACACAAGGAGTAAATGTGTTGGACAAAAAAAATCTGTAAGGCACAGCAGGTCCAGTTCAGATGGAAATCATGGCGATCAGCCTGGACCAATGCAGGCTGTGCGTCTTGTTTCCGTGCAGGAACCAAATCAGTTTAGAAATCCATTTCTACATGGCGGGTCAGTAGGCATCCAGAGACCTCAGAATTCTCAGGCTGAGCCAAACCCAGAGGCTGCACTCTGACCTAAGATATCCTTAGAAAGGCTCCTTCCTAGAGTAGTGAAATGTGCGTAAGAGGGGGAGTCTGGGTCTGTCACCAGCTGGCCAAGTGATCTTGGGCAGCACACATCACCTCTAGACCTCAGTTTTCTCATATATTAAGGAAGCTGAGTTTAAAAGATCACTTAGGGCCTTTCCTTATTTACTACTCAGTGAGTCAGTATTATCTTAACTAGAGCCAAAATGAACAATAGAGACCTAAATATAATTAATTTCAGACATATAACTAATAAACTCAACAGAGAAGTAAAATTCTGCTGACCATACCATGAGAATTTTCTGGAATTGTTTCCATTTAAACTATTTTAATTATTTTCCTCATAATTACATGTGTACCTCTATCAGACTGTATGGTCTGTTTGGGGGGCTCACAACATGTGGACCCCATAATTGTACTCACCCTTTGTAAATGTTTCCACTGGAGTTCCTTGAGGTTGTGGCCTGATGAGGCCACACCCCTGGAGGCACTTTGCCTAGTGCAGAAAACCTGTCTGAAGTAGGCCCCACCCGAGATATTTTTCTGAATAAGAAATTTGTGTTCTTGGGTTCATCTCTGTTATTCACCCATTGAAGACAATTGAAATTGAAAAATTTTTTTCTTTTATTCCCTGAGGCTGTTTCCAGCAGGAAGCAAGATGTGATCTGATAGAAATGATGATGACCACTCACAAATCTACCCAATTACATCAACCCAGATTAAATTATCACATAGTTTACAAAGTCTAAGTAGAAATTGTCACCTTTGGGAGAGGCTCAGATAAGAGCTAATTGGTGACATCATAATCCACCCTCAGGGAAGTGCTTCATTAACCAAAGTTTCAGTCCTGTGAGAGGGGTGAGGAGCAGCTAATTAGAGAAGTTTTCTGTTTATATACAAACAACCCAGGACTGAGCCATAATAAGGGGCTCAAAGGTTAGCAATGGGGAAATGGCCTTTCAACAAACTTTTTGAAATATGAACATCCCCTTTACTAGTTATCCCCCCTCCTTTTTAAGTAAGTTCTGAGCCCTATGTGGGTGAACTCACCACCCTGAGATCAAGAGTCACGTGCTCTGCCGACTGAGCCAGCCGGGCTCCCTTAGTTATTTTCTATTTTTAAGAAAAATAATATGGTGGCATGCTTTTTATTTTTTATTTTTAAAGACTTACAATTAAGAATAGTAAAATTTAGAATTGAATGAAAATTAGGGATATTCTGTGTGCTAAGGGTTTTCCAGCCCGGGAAGAATCTACAGACTGCTTTTTCCTAGCTCTTCACAAACTCACCTGGCCGAGATCACTGGACTTCACCATACCCACCTGTTAACGCCGACAAATGGCACTCAGAGAAAATATAGTGAGCGCAACCTCTCTCATGGTCCTCTGGCCAAGCAAATGCCAACTAAATTATATTTGAAATCATTTTACAACGTGTGACAGTTTTGATTCTTTCATCTCATCAAGCGAGCTTGTTACCACTGGTGAGTGGCAGGTGGCTTTGTTTACCATGAATGGGGTCTTTGGGTTAGACTTTTAAGGAGGGGCCGTTTGTCAAGTGCAACAGGCCTCTTCATCACAGTATTCCCAACAGTTGTCCCGAGTCTAGATGTTACACAATGGCTGAGGAATGCCTGTATTGAGATGCAAGGTAACTGGACAAATCAGGGGGTAGGAATTAGCCAGTGCATGAAGAGATTCAATGAGAAAGAGTTTTTTCTTTTTTCTTGTCCAAGTCACTAGTGGTCTGTCCCTCTCCCCCCGTAGATCTTGAATGTTGTGGTGGTGCCAAGGGAGTGAAGGCAACGGACACAAAAGAATCATTTGTGCCCTTTTCCCAATCCCACAGATCTCTATTGGCCACAGACCTTGAACATGACACTGCAATTTCCTGGTGCCACACATGAGTAATAAGCAGCTGTTTCTGAAACTGTGGTTTGGAGAAGGCAGCACTAGGTTATTTTTTAACTTAATTGTAATTTTTGATTGGTCTGCAAGAAAGTAAATCAAATAAAGACTGTTGTCTTAGTCTGCAAGAAAGCCATAGGCCTCAAATTCCAATGCTGACCATCTTGACCAGAATAGAAAGGGGGGGAAACGTGTGTATCCCTGAACTGGAAGTTCAACCAGGCAGCTTTCGTGGGCTGCAGTCACACAAGACGGATGAGCAGATTTGGTATATTTGTCAGCCAGCTGGATCATGAAAAGTGCTATTTGGCGGCTCCTGGAGTTTTAGAACTACCTGAAATGATGAGTGAAAAGAATTTGTAGAAAGATTGCAAAAGTAAAAAAAAAAAAAAAAAAAAATATATATATAGCAAAACGGGGAAGAAGATACCAGCTTGGTGTTGATTTTGCCCTTATCCTCCCATGTGATGAGAGGACGCATAGTTTTAAATTACGAATGAAAGTGTGTCTTCTTTGACTACCTGACCCTTAAAAAATTCTGAAATAATCACATATGCACAGTCTCCAACTAGGTAGATCAGACTAGTACGTTCCTTAGTACAAGAAATTAAGTTTAATGGAAAACAGAAGCAAACTCCTTTTCACTATTTTGGACACCTGCCTTTTCTCAAGGAGATAGGGCAGTCTGGCATGGACAAGGTGAAGGAGGTTGAGTGTGAGGGGTGGGAAAGGGGGGAAGAGCTACATATGTTTTCTGCTAATTACTTTGTCATAATTTTATCCACATAGGCTGGCACTTTGGGGACGATAAGTGGAGGGATAACCAAACCTCATGTCAGAGATCTATTTCACCTTCACTCGTGACTTATCTAAATGACCACCTGGTTAACTAAAACCAATAGCCTTGTTATGCTAAACATGGAATGGCCTTGTGACTTTTGATGGATTGTGATGAAGTTCTATTAACTTGTGACCAATTTAATTACAAGAATGAAAAGATTAAGAAAGACAATTTCCAAGTGTTGCTAAAGTATTATATGAGTGATTCAAATCAAGCTTGAGGTGTGTTACATGTCTTTCCCCAGCATTCAGGCTGCCTGTCTGTCGTATGAGCTCTGTTCTCTCATTAACAGCAGTGTTGAACGGAATGGATCTATACACTTTACATTAATCTCAACTGATCCTATCCAAACAGAAAGACAGTCTGATGCCTTTTAAAAATGACATGTAGGGGCACCTGGGTGGCTCAGTTGGTTGAGTGGCTGACTTTGGCTCAATTCATGATCTCGCAGCTCATGAGTTTGAGCCCCACGTTGGGCTCTGTGCTGACAGCTCAGAGCCTGGAGCCTGCTTTGGGTTCTGTGATTGTCTCTCTCTTCCCCTACCCTGCTTGTGCTCTGTCTTTCTCTCTCTCTCTCTCTCTCTCTCTCTCTCTCTCTCTCTCCCACAAATAAGTAAACATTAAAAGTAAATAAAATAAAATAAGTAAAAATGACATGTAAAAAAAACCTTTTTGGGGTGCTTGGTGGCTTAGTCGGTTGAGCGTTCTACTTTAGCTCAGGTCATGATCTCACGGTTCATGAGTTCAAGCCCCACATCAGGCTCACTGCTGTCAGTGAGGATGGGATCCTCTGTCCCCCTCTCTCTCTACCCGTCCCCCCTCTCATGCTCTCTCTCCCCCTCTCTCTCTCTCTTAAAAATAAATAAACATTAAAAGAAAGACCTTTTTTTCTCCCCCTTGCTATAAATCACAAGTGTTTGAAATAAAGAATGAATCTAAATCATATAAAGTTTCTGTTTCGATTAAGATAAGCTAATAATAAGCTATTATTTATTGATTACTTGCTCTAAGCTAGACATTATGCCCAGTACTTTCATTATATTAAATCTGATCCTTCCTTCAACCCTGCAAGGTAGACATTATCCTGATTTTTAAGTTGAGGAACTAAGGCTCAAAGAGGTTAAGTAACTTGCCAAATTTGGTCTCATGGCTGGAAGGCAGATGAAGTAGAATTTGTGCTCTGCCTTGCTGCTTCCCCTTACCCAGAAACAACTAAGTTCTGAGGGAATATGGAAAACTCTGTAATGTCAATCTCTCTGGGAGACTGATCAATCAACTCCCACATGCCAGAAAAATAGTCAAGTCGACAAGAAGTAAAAATGATAGATTTTTTAAAAAACAAGCTTTGACCAGTTTTATTAAGGATGTACTTTTGTGATTTACTTTGTCCTGGTTGGTCCTGGCTTGCTCTCAGTGATATCAGAATCTCCTGGATTGACTCTAATCTAAATAACGCAGTTAGTGGAACTTTTCCTCATGCTGGACCCTATCGAAGACTGTTGTTACTCTGGGCAGCAATCCTGCCTAGGGAGGTGCTCCAACTTAGGGTTGACACAGAAGACTTCTCTCAGGTTGTGCACTTGGCCACCTATTGGCTTGTTGGACATTTGACTTTTTCCTGCCCATAGTCATTTTCCAGGTCCATTGGTATCCTGACAGCTCTTTTCTACTTTGTTCTCAGTTGGAACCTGAAGATAGTGGCTGCTTGGGCTTTGGTCTTCTTTGGCGCCACTATCTTCATGGTGTTTATGGAATATGTCCCTAGCCTTAAGCCCCCACCAAGATGGCTAGGAATTGGGAATGAAAGTTGCAAGACTCTTGGGGGCAGGAGGAGATGGTAGAGGCAGGACATTTGGTTTCTTTTTAGGCAGTTGTTCAAAACAAAGATAGATCTGGTTTTTAAAAAGAACCCTAGGAGATTTCACACCTGGAATCTACTTCTTTATGGTAATAAGACCTCTAGACCGGAAGCCCTAATAGCTAGATGCTGTTCCCAGTGTTGCTAGTAGTTGTATTCAAAGACAAGACTTAAACCTCCTACATAGATCTGTACCTCTGGCAAACTGTAAGTATGAAGTTTTCCTTTCTGTAATATTAAAAAATTCAAAAATAAATGTATAGACTATTACCTCACTGTCCTGGAGGAGAAACTTTCAGCATCTTCAGCTCTTTGGAACGTGGCCATGAACCTAAGCTAACACATAGGAAGAGTAATTAATCAAGTGTAAAGAAGCAAAAAAAAGTCCCTGAACAGCTGAGCAACCACCGGGTCCACGCACTCTTGTGCTCCTCCCTAAATCACACAGCAGAATGACTGAAAATGTTTGTGACACAAAGACAGCCCTGAAATGTGACTGCTGCTGCTGCCAAGGAGGGAAAACAGGAACACCTCCCTGGTCAGTCAACAAGAGCTTACGTCCCTGGCAGAGAGGGGACATTTAAGACAAGTATGAGACTCAGTCTTTGCCTTCAAGCAATTGACATTCTCAGATTTCTCCATATAAAATCACCATTTTATAGGTAGTATCACCATTTTTATATGTTCGATCTAGTTGGATAAGCAAAACAATCGCATGTTAAACAATGGTAAAGAGTACAAAACAGCATCAAGTTCTGTATTAAATTATATGATGTAACAGTAAATTATACAAAGCACAAGACATTCGTAACAGCTGAAGTAGCCAAAGATGGCTTTCCACATCAAGCTGACTAGATCTGAGCTATGAAGCCTAGGTGAAATTTAAATAAGTGTTAAGAAGTGAAACTTAAGATAGAGGAAATGACAAGGGTGAGGGCCCAAGAGCAAATGTAAGCACATTCTACACAGGGAAAAGTTTTCTCACAACAGAAGATATACAGTGAAAAATGGAAACTGAGCTTAGATAAATAGTATGGATGGAATCAGCTTATGGAGACACTTGCACACCAAGCAAAAATGTAAGCTCCAATCCCGTCCAGTTCATTCTTGTATTGAGTGCCTGGGACACAGTAACTCAATACCATTTTATGAAATGAATGAGTGAAGAGATTTTCTTAATGATAAAATAAGAACTCACCAAGATTTGAAAGAAGAGATGATACTTGATAAAAGCGATGTCCAAAACTGATTAGTATATACACTGGATGGACCAAAGGGAAAAGGCTGGCATCCAGAAATAAAACTAGCAGATTATTTCGTCAGTCTAGAGAAGAGTGATAATAGGCTGGGGAAGACAGGAAGAAGGGACTTACACCAGAGATATTCAAAAAAGAATCAACGTGAATCTTGAAAACACTATGCTGAATGAAAGAAGCCAGCCACAAAAGGCCATATATTGTATGATTCTATTGATATGAAATGGCCAACATAGGTAAATCTATAGAAGAAAAAGTAGATTATTGGTTGCCTAGAGCTTGGGGGAGGAGGGATAGGTTAGGGGGCAAATGGGAGTAACTTCTAACGGGTACAGGTTTTTTTGGAAGACTTGATGAAAATGTTCTACAATTGACTGTGATGATGGTGCACATCTGTAACTATAGTAAAAAACACTTAATTGTAGACTTTAAATAGGTGAATTACATGGCGTGTGAATTACATCTCAATAAAGCTGTTATTTAAAAAAAGAGGGAGTAGGGGCGCCTGGGTGGCGCAGTCGGTTAAGCGTCCGACTTCAGCCAGGTCACGATTTTGCGGTCCGTGAGTTCGAGCCCCGCGTCAGGCTCTGGGCTGATGGCTCAGAGCCTGGAGCCTGTTTCCGATTCTGTGTCTCCCTCTCTCTCTGCCCCTCCCCCGTTCATGCTCTGTCTCTCTGTGTCCCAAAAATAAATAAACGTTGAAAAAAAAAATAAAAAATAAAAAAAGAGGGAGTGAATAAATATGGTGAATGACAATATATGTGTTTGATGGAGAAAATGAGCCACTCACTCTAGATTCTATAATTTCCAGTTTGATTCTCATTGAAATACCAAGAATATCCACTAACACCATTATTACTTAAAATTATTTTAGGATCACTGGATGATACAGTAAGGCATGAAACACAAGAGATACAATATTAGAAAGGAAGGGGCCAAGTTATCACTTTCAGAAAACCCCAAGAAATTACCTAAAAAAGATTTGCATTCATGAAAATTCAGTAATTTAGCTATATGTAAGATATCCCCAATGTCAGTATATTCTAATATATAAGCAGTAGCTAATAAGAAAGCATATTATACAAAAGTTTAACCTTGAAATAATCTAAATAGTAGTGTGAGTAGCTTAAACTGGGGGGAAAAAACCCAGAAAATTTTATTAGGCAATAACAAATGAAGATTTAATAAAATAGAGATATAGACAAGGTTCTTTGATAGGGAGAATAAATATTATAAAGATACCGATCCTCAAATTAATTTTTAAAGTTTATTAAAGTCCGCATGTAGGAATAAATAATACGTTTCTGACAGTATAAGTTTGTTGAAGTATTTCAGAAGCCTTCAAAATGCAAAATGTTCATACCCTTTGTCTCAAGGAAGTTTTCTAAAAGAAAAAAAAAAAAACAGCTTTATGCACGAGATGCCCAGTCTTCTCCTTTAGATCCTCCTTTCACGTCTTCCTCCATATCTTCCCTTCTCACCGTCTGTCCCTTCAAACAACCTTTACTCACCTGGTTTCCAGGCTCTTCTATATACTGCTGTTTCCCCCCTAAATGGACTATATCTTGTTAGAACATCTCTCTGAATGTGTCACTAACCTTAATTTGTTTAGGAAAGAGTAACATAAGTAAAACCAAACTCAGCTGCACTATTGTTACCACAATTTAGAGCTAACCCTATGACACATTGGAAAGTGTTTGATATAAGATTTGGTAGTTGTTGTTTCTTAGAAAGTGTGTATCGTGTGTTGGTATTAGGAGTACCTGTTACTGGGGTTTATCGAAGTTAATGGTCCTTGAGAAAACAAATAAAAGGAGGTCTATCTATGGCTTCTAAAGGAAATGGAGAGGAGAGTAAGTTAAAGAATGGTGGAAATGTACCTGCTTAACTCAAAAAACAGCCAGCATAATTTCTACCCCCTTTATTAAGAAAAAAATCCACTCTTATAAAGCAGTGAACTTTATTTTTCTGTTCACTTTCTGCATCGTAATACAAAAATAGTATACATTGTTTCTTATAAAAAGAACTGCATATATACAAAATGAAAGACTTGCTTTTCCAACTTGTTCCCTTCCTTAGAGTTAACTACTGTCATATTCATTTTTAAAACATGAGATTATTCCATGATGTTTAAAAACCACTTTGAGTTTTTTATCTCCAGTATTAGGTAGAGCTTCATTTTTTGCAAAATGCTTTAATAGATTCCTTGCAGTCTTTTATTTTTATCAGCTACTGCTATTTATTCACCTTGACATTGTAATTTCTCTTTAGGTATGACTTACTACATTTCCCTCAGATGTTATTTTTATGTAAAATTGTCATTTTAACTCTGTATTTATTTGAAAGGATCCAGCTACTACCAGTTATTTCCAGCTACTTCCAAACTAACTTTAATGTTCATTCTTTTCTTATATCAAAATCAGCATGTATATGCAGGTGCATTAATGAGAGAGAAGTAAAGACAGATGTTTTTCTTGTTAGTATTGAACTGCTGAAGTCTTTGAAGCTCATGCAGTATTAGTTCAACGAGATCTGACTAACATTGGCTCCAGACTCATGGATGTTTGTAGGCTAACCGGTGAGGTAACAGTGGGAGGTAGGCAGATACAAGACAGTAGGGCCTGGCGGGGACAACTGTCCGCTGCAGAGCACGTGCCTCAGTAGGAGCAGATGGCCCCTACTCACAGGCAGAATCATCATCATGTTGGAATTCAGGCCTAGTTTTGCTATATCTAATGATTTTTCAAAAGAAGCCAAAAATATGGGTATTTATGTGAAATCTCCCAATTATTAAATTGGCTCACTTTTTAAAACACTGAGAGATTAAAAAAAAATCCTCAGGCTGAATGTGGCCCTCAGACGGTCAAGTTGCAACCTCTTTATATTAACATACTTATCAGCAACAAAAGAAACCTATTTTTCCACATTTGTTACATGTTGTTGGGGAGACGGTGAAAAAGCTATCCTATTAACTCATCAGAGGAAAGGGATTACTGAATTTACAGCACAACATTCAACATTAATATTTACCTTGTATGTGTCCTATTTTGGGAAACACACCATACTTAGGCCACACCATAACGGTATGCTGGTCTACGAAAGTAGAGTTCCCCATTTGTTGGTCCTCAACTCCCTGTATCACACTACAAAGAAAGAGGAATACAAAAGAAGTTTCAACATCTTCATTTTCCAACCTCCAGTGGTTTAAACCAGAGAGCTCTTTTGGAGTGAAAATACTACGTCTTTTCTTTCTCAGCGTTGCTGAGAAATTATAATTAGAGGTTTTCCTGTTGTGTAAAGGAAAGGAATTCCAGTCCTCCTGCGTCTGCAAGACTTCTGTTCTCAATGAATTTGCTTCCCTGTCCCATTTCTCTTTCTGCAGGTGATAGAGGGGAAGCTGGCTCCATTCTTGGGCAAGGTCATTAAATTTGCCGCCTCACACGTGTACAGCTGCAGTCTTTGTAGCCAGAAGGGGTTCATCTGTGAAATCTGTAACAATGGAGAGATCCTCTACCCTTTTGAGGATATTTCAACAAGCAGGTACAGAATCTCTTGTCTTAACAAAAGTATACCTGAATATGTCACATGTCGTTCTGTTTGGCCTGATCAGGCCGACTTTTAGTCAAGTACCGTGTATCTGTCTCTTACCTTGTATCAGATTCCTCTTATTCTTGGAGAATATTTTTTGACCTTTTGGTTTCCTATATTTATTCCCAACTCACTTCACTGTCTTTATCCAGAATGTTGCAAAGAAACATCACCTATTTCTCCCTTCTTAGGTAACAAAGAGGGTTCAGATTCATTTTTAGAATGAAGATTAGGGAGGATGAATCCTCACAACATTTCAGGGCCAAGTGATAGGCAATGGGAAATTGCAGTCTCAGAGCAAGGCCCAAACCGGCCCAACTGCCAGGAATAACACTACAAGACACTGGGGAACAGCTGTCTGGCTCGCCACATGCTTTTCTCCACAGATGCGCTGCAGTGTGGCGATGAAAGTTTTAGGATCCAAAGGAGGGAAAAGTGGGAGTTTATGTGGGATTATTTTTCTAACCAAAGTAATATTTGGGCATCATCACATTCGTTGGTTGATGGATGATTTTTTTCCCCCCACTAACTTGAGACCAGGGTTTTTACTATTGCTTTTCTTGAATCACAAAACGATACGTATCACTTTTCCTTTCATCCCAAAAGCATCATAGAAATATATACTGTTTCTGTATCTGTGCACTGGCTTCTTTGGCCATGAAATCATGCCTCATTTCCCACCCAGCAGGGCTCACTTACACTGTGGTTCCGAACAGAAGGGAGGCATTGTAGCCAGGGGGAGTTGAAGCATGTAGGCTGGAGCTAAGATATTAAGAGTTGACTCAGCCCTTCTGGCCTCTTCTTAAACCCAAAGACTCTTTGTAAATATACAGGAACTTGAGTTGGCCCCACACATAGAAAGATAAACACATACGCACACATATACATGCTCCAGCCTCGTTTCCTGAGTACAGGTACTTAGCTCATGGCCTAGAGATTATATACTTCTTAAAAATGTACACCACACAAAAACTTGTACACAAACATTCGTAGTAGTATTCATAATAGCCAGAAAGTGGAAACAACATAAATGTCCAGCTGATGAATGGATAAACAAAATGTGGTATATCCATACGATGGAATATTATTCAGCATAAAAAGGAATGAAGTACTAACATGCTGTAGTGTGGCTGAACCTTAAAAACATTATGCCAAGTGAAAGATGCCAGATACGAAAAGCTGTATATTTTATGTTCTGTGTATATGAAATGTCTGAAATAGGCCAATCTAGAGAAACAGAAAGTACATTAGTCGTTGCCTAGGGCATGGGGGAAAAGGAAGAGAGTAACTCCTAATGGGTGCAGATTTCTTTTAGGGATGACGAAAATGTTCTGGAATTCGATTGTGGTGACAGTAACGTGGTCTTGTGAATACGTTAAAAATCAGTGAATTGTATACTTTAAAAGAATGAATTTTATGGTATGTGAATTAGATCACAATCAAAAGTATTTAATAGAAAATAAAACAAATTAAAAAATGCTTCCAACTCTATAAACCATATGCTGGGTCACAAAACAAGTTTTAATAAATTTTTAAAAACTGAAACCATACCAAGTATGTTCTCTGACACATTGAATTAAGATCCCCAGTAGCAAAAAAATATGAGAAACCTCAAATATTTGGATAAAAAAAACAGTACACACTAAAAACTTATGGGTCAAAGAAGAAATAAATCACAAGAGAAATTTTAAAATATTTTGGAAAAGGGGCTCCTGGGTGGCCCAGTCAGTTAAGCATCCGACTTGATCTCAGCTCAGATCTTGATCTCAGGGTAGTGAGTTCAAGCCCCACACTGGACTCCATGCTAAGTGTGAAGCTGTATCTATCTATCTATCTATCTATCTAATGAATGAACATGAAATATAAAATGTCAAAATGTATGGAATGCAGCTAACATAGTACTTAGGGTGAAACCTATAGCTATAAATATATCATGGAAAACATGTCAGAAAAAAAGGAAAGGTCTCAAATCCATTACCTAAAATTCCACCTTAAGACACTAGATAACAGAGCAAACTAAATGGAAAGCAAGCAGAGAAAGGAAAGAGTAAAGATTAGAGCAGACATCAATGAAATGGAAGATAGAAAAAAAATACATTAATGAAATCAAAAGTTGGTTTTTTGAAAGAATCAACAAAATTGACAATCCTTTAGCAAGACTTACCAAGAAATTAAGAGAAAAGAAACAAATACTCAAAATCAGGAGTGAAAAAGGAAAAGGCAGTTAAAAGAACTATAAAGAGATACCACAAGTGACTTTATTCCAACAAGTTAGACAACTTAGATGAAATGGACAAATTTCTAGAAAGACAAATTACCAAAATAGACTCAAGAAGAAGTAGAAATATGAATAGCCCTATAACAAGTAAAGAAACTGAATTAGTAGTTTTTAAATCTGCTCATAAAGAAGCCAGATGCCTTCATGATGAATTTTGTTGAATATTTTAAAAAATAATACCAGTCCTTCACACAGGGATAAAGAGGGGCATTACATAATGATAAAGGGATCAGTCTTCCAAGAAGACACAACAATCCTTAATGTGTATGAAGAGAGTCAAAAGACATGCAGCAAAAAACCCCTAATAGAACTACAAGGAGAAACAGACAAACCCACAATTATATATCCACTATTATACTTAGAGACTTCAACACCCCTCTGTCAGTAACAGATCCAGCAGGCAGAAAATCAGTTTAAGCATATCGTTAAACTGAAAAGCACTATCAGTCAACTGGATCTAATTGACATCTCTGCCAATTCATGTTGTTCATCCAACAACAACAGAATATGCATTCTTCTGAAGCTTACATGGAACATTTAACAAGAGAGACCACATTCTGGGCCACAAAACACATCTGAAAAAATTTACAAGAATAGAAATCATGCACAGTACACTCCCAGACCATAATGAAATTAAACTAGGAATCAGTAACAATGTTACTTTTACGGTACCTGTAAAATCCCAACGTATTTGGAGATTAAACAATATGTTTCTAAATAACACGAGTTGATCATTGATGTCCACACAAAACCCTGCACAGGGATGTTTATAGCGGGTCTACTTGTAATCACCAAAACCTGAGAACAACCAGGATATCCTTCAGTATGTGGATGGTTAAATAAACTGTGGTATACCCATGCAATGGAGTATTCTCCAGTAATAAAGGAAATGAGGTATCTAGACACAAAAGGACATGGAGGAACCTTAAATGCATATTACTAGGTGAAAGAAGCCAGTCTGAAAAGCCTGTATACTGGATGATTCCAACTGTATGACATTCTGGAAGAGGCAAAACTGTAGAGACAGTACAAAATCAAATCAAATCAAATCAGTGATTACCAGGGGCTTGGGAATGCATAAGGCAAGATGAATAGGTGAAGCACAGGTTTTTTTAGGGCAGTAAAATTATGCTGTACGGTTCTGTAATGGTACACATATGATGTTTTACATTTGTCAAAACCCATAGAACCGTAGAACACAGAGTGAGCCTTAATTTAGATTGTGGACTTTAGTTGATAATAATGTGTGAATATTGGTACATTCACTGTAACCAGTGTGCCACACTAATGTAAGATATTAATAGAGAAAACTGGGGGTTAAGGTAGTATTATGGAAACTGTACTAACAGCTCAATTTTTCTGTCAATCTGAACTGTTCTAGGGGTGCCTGGCTGGCTCAGTTGGTAGAGCATGCGAGTCTGGATCTCAGGGTTGTGGGTTCAAGCCCCACATTGGGGGTAGAGATTACTTAAAAAAATAAAAGTTAAAAAAATAAATAAATAAATAAATAAATAAAAGTGAAAAAAAACTGTCCTAAAAAATAAAGTCTATTTTTATTTTTTATTTTTTATTTTTAAAAAAATTTTTTTAACGTTTATTTATCTTTGAGACAGAGAGAGACAGAGCATGAATGGGGGAGGGTCAGAGAGAGAGGGAGACACAGAATCCGAAACAGGCTTCAGGCTCTGAGCAGTCAGCACAGAGCCCGACGCAGGGCTCGAACCCACGGACTGCGAGATCACGACCTGAGCCGAAGTCGGACGCTTAACCGACTGAGCCACCCAGGCGCCCCTAAAGTCTATTTTTAAAAAAGACAATTCATCCAGCTGAACAGTTGACTCAAATACCAAAGCTGATCAATGTGAATAAACTTTATTAGAACAATTTTAGACTTACAGAAAAATCACAAAGATAGTACAGAGAATTACCATAGACCCCACACCTAGTTTTTCTCTTATTAACATCTTACATTGATATATTTGTTACTATTAATGAACCAATACTGATACATTATTATTAGCTGAAGTCCATAGCTTTTTCAGATTTCCTTAAACTTTTTCACTGTTTATTTATTTATTTTGAGAGAGAGTGTGTGCATGCAAGCAGGGGCAGGGCAGAGAGAGAGGAGAGGGAGAATCCCAAGCAGGCTCCATTCTGTCAGCACAGAGATCAACACAACACAGTGCTCGAACGCACGAACCATGAGACTATGACCTGAGCCAAAATCAACAGTAGGACATTTAAATGACTCAGCCACCCAGGTCCCCCAAGATTTCCTTAGTTTTTACCCCATTATTATTTCTGTTTCAGAACATCTCCCTAAGTTCCTCTTGGCTGTGACAACTTCTCAGACTGTTTTTAGGATATTGACAGTTTTGAGAAGTACTAGTATTTTGTAGAATCCCTCTGTGGGGATAGACCTGATATTTTTCTTTTGATTAGACTGGGTTTTATGGGTTTGGGGAGGAGGAGTGCAGAGATAAAGTGCTGTTTCCATCGTATCATATCACAGGGACATGCTATCAACATGACTTATCACTGCAATGTTTGTGTCAGGTTTCTCCACTGTTGATACTCTTCTCCTCTGACCCTTCTCCATTGTTACCCTCTTTTAAAGGAAGTCACTATGGGGGCACCTGGGTGGCTCAGTCAGTGGAGCATCCGACTTCAGATCAGGTCATGATATGGTTTGTGAGTTCGGGCCCTGCGTCGGGCTCTAGGGCTCCCGGCTGTCAGCACAGAGCCCACCTCGGATCCTCTGTACCCCCCCCAACTCCCTCCCCCTGCTCACGCTCTCTCTCTCAAAAATAAACAAGGCTTCAAAACATAAATAAATAAATAAAGGAAGTCACTATGTGCAGCCTACAGTTAAGGAGTGAAGATTATGCTCCACTTCCCTTGGGAGTGGAGTCTATACAAAATCACTTGGAATCCTGCATGAGTGATTTGTCTCTTCTTCCCATTTATTTTTTTAAATTATCTATTCATGTCAGTGTGGGCATGTGCATATTTATTTTTTATTTTTGGTTATAACCCAGTATTACTTTACTTTGTTGCCCAGACTGTTCCAACTTTGGCCATCGGCTCTTTCAGCTGGTGCCTGCATCACCTTGACACCCTCCTACCATTGTGGGGTGTTTGTTTCCGAGCATTTCTGTACTTTCTGGTGCTACCAGACATTCCAGACTCATCATATATATTTCTTGCCCTAATCCTACAAGTAGCCGTTTCTCCAAGGAACCGGGTTCCTTTTATTGGAAAATATTAGAAACCAACATGAGGGCACTTAGATTGCACACCCGCTTTTAAAGCCCTCAGTCCCAGGACTCATCCCTTGAGGAGGGATGAGAAGAGAGATGCTTCCCTCTGACTACACATCAGAATTTCCTGTGAGACTTGTTGGGTTGTTTTAACTCTGAGCATCTTTATCTTCAGAGTCTCCCCATGTGATTCTGCATGGCAGCCAGAAGAAAGAATCACTCCTCTAAGATGGCTGTGGCCATAGTCAGACGTGCCAGATTCTTACAGTCCGAATGACCACATTAACACGTCTGCGGACTCAGAGGGCCCTTCACCCAGCAGGAAGGAATATGTAGCTGTTTAGAATCTTCCGTTTCTCTCTTGGTCAGATGCAGTTCTCTAAGCTGCACAAATGTCTGAGAGCAAAGGAGCCCTTACCAGCCTACCTGGAATTTCAGGTTGATAATACTTCCCAGGACCCCGCTGAGCTCTGTCTGGTGGTGTCCAGTTTCCAGTGAAACGCTGGGAATGGTTTATGCAAGTCTGGGGTAAAAGACAAAAATAAACACCAATGAAATATTTATTAAAGGAAAACTTTATTCTGAACTTGAGTTGCAGATTTAAAACCTGTCCATAAAAATGTGCTGAATAAATGTGATAAATAAAAAAAATTTGAATAGTGGGGTAGATTTTAAAATTTAACTGAAATCTTCATGGATAAAGTTCTGTAATATCTGGGATTTGCTTCAAAATAATCTGATGGTGGGAGAGAGGGAATAGATATAAATGAAAGAAATTGATAATTGTTAAAACTAGATGATAGGTACACAGGGGTTTATTACATTGTTCTGTGTACTTCTGAATATGTTTGAAATTTTCCACAATAAAACATTTTTAAAAATCTGTAAGTAAGGGGGCCTGGGGGCTCAGTCGGTTGTGCATCCGACTCTTGAGTTCAGCTCAGGTCATGACCCCATGCTTAGCACGGAGCCTGCTTATGATTCTCTCTCTCTCTCTCTCTCTCTCTCTCTCTCTCTCTCTCTCTCTCTCTCCCCCTCTCCCTCTCCCTCTCTCTCCCTCTGCTCCTCTCCCCTACTCTCTCTCTCTAAAATAAAAAGTAAAATCTATAAGTAAAAATCTTAGAAATGAAGTATTTAGTGAATTTGTCACCACATAGCCTTGACCATCTTGCTAAAGTCAACACATCTGTGACCTCAGAAATATGCTTAATATCCCTTCAGATCCAAATATCATCTGAACAGCATAATTACAACTCAGTAAAAAACATTCTACAAGCATTACAACTATTCATTTTTTTCAATAAATGACTTACTGAGCATACTGTGTTCGTGCATTGGGCTAGGCTCCGGGGCCACACTGTGAACATGGCATGTTCCTTGCTCACAAATAGTCCACAGTCCCTGGCAAGAGACACTGAGCCATCAGGCAGTTGGGTTGACATGTGGGCGGAGCCCTGGTCTAGGGGGTGGACCTAGAGCTCCAAGAAGGGACATCGTCCAAAGCGGTCATGTACATTGTAGGTGAAAAAGCAGTTCCACAATTTCTAAAAATGTTAGCTCTGTGTTGAACTTTATCTGAAGCACTGATTTATTCACGTCCGTATTAGAACATACTTGGTTTTAACATGCTTATTTGATTACGACCATATGTCAAACATGGGTCAACTCTTCCTAGTTTCTTTTCCTTATTAAATTAATTGTTATGCAGGAGAAGGCTTCATGAATATGTAATTTAAAAATATAGCCCTAGCATTAATGTTTAGAACACCGTCTCTGACAAACAGACAATGTGCTGGGGTTGTAGGAAATTGCACTAATATTTACTAGTGCTGGTGCCAGCAATTTACATATCTCGTCATTCAATTCTTATGCCAGTCCTCTGAGGGAATATTGTTACCTCCATTTTAATAATGAGGAAACCTAGGTTCAGAGGAGCCAATTAACTTGGCCCAAGAGATAAGGCCAAAACTTGAACCCAAATATATCTGACTCAAATCCATGCTTTTTTCATTATACATCACTGTTTCTTCTGTACCTGTCGTCTTCAAACCATTTTTGCAGCGTACCCTCGAACAGAAATGTGAAGAAATTACGTCCCTCCGTCATTAAAGAAGTGTCCCCCCAAACGGTTATTCTGAATTCTCCCCATATTTGCCACCCTGAAAGTTTTTACACTTGGAGCAGTGAGCCAGCTAGATTAGGGCGGGGGAAAGACACGACTTTCTTTTGCAAAATGGTCGGGGGCTGTGGTGAGGGGGTGTGGGGAAAGAGCTTCTTTCCGCCCCGTGCACAGCACTCGGCAGGTCGGGAGGCCCAGGGGCGCCTGCGGGAGCTGGAGATCTGCCTGACTCAAGCTGAGTGGGCAGACCCCCGCTTGCTGCACTGTCCTCCCCGCTTCCACTCCGTTCAGCCGATAATGCAGACAGTTTCACACTGAGGTAGTCTTTCTTCTCCAACACAAATTAAATACATACCTCTCTCTAGTTTAAATAGGAAAACACTCAGACCCAAACTGCAAGATTTTAAATACAATAGGGAGATCCAGAATCACAGAACTTCAGCTTAATCCAGTATTTACCCTCCTAGAGGACTAAACGGAAAGCACAGCTTTAGGAGAGAGAAACATTCTGTTAAAACAGCAATAAAATTCCACATCCTAAAGACAGAGAAATGACAAAAAAACGTACCCTCCTTGATTGAGAATAAGAAATAAAACTCTAACTTCAGAATTACAAATCAGAAGGTTAGACTGATACCTCTCTAAGACTTGAAGGGAAAACAGTGACTATGAAAGCAAAGAAGTTGCATATATCCACAAAATGACCCTGGACTTCGATTTTTTAAAAGAAAAAAACAATCCTCAAATTGCCTCCTATGCCGCTTTCTTTCTGACATCTCTACATACCACTAATCTTCCCTTGTTATTAAAGACATAATGCTGCTAAAGAGACCATCCTGCCTCACACATTTGTGTGTGAAGATGCCATTCCTGAATCTTGAAATGCTTCCAGATCACAAGTACGTAAATACTTCATCTTAAGAACACTCAGCATGCATTTTAACATGGGACTTACAAGATATACCAGCTATCATAAATCAGTTCCATCCTTTCTGTCTGATCCATTTGCCTTTGTTAATTTTTTCATGTGACATACAAATCATCCCCACAAGTTTTCCAATATGGAAAACATTGCACTTCTAGACTTTATGACCCTATACCATTTGGGGCTGTATCTAGATGTGGGTATACTATCAGAAGATTCTACTTAACACTGAATTTGGTGTATTCCATATAGTAGGCATTCCATAAATACTTATTGTTTGGTTCAGCTCTCCCCAACATATCATGTGCACTCATTAAGAACACTGACAAAGCTTTTTAAGTAAACTGATTAAGAAAGTTTAAAATATTTGCTCTATGTGAAATAGAGAATAGATTCTTTATGATCTCACTTACATGTTAAACCTGAAAAAACCAAACTTACAGAGAACAGAGTGGTGGTTGCCAGAGGCAGGGGTGAAGGTGGTCAAAAGGTAAAAATTTCCAGTTATAAGATTAATAAGTTCTGGGGATGTAATATACCACATGGGGACTAAAGATAACAATACCATATCATATATTTGAAAGTTACCAAGAGAGGAGTAGATCCTAAAAGTTCTCATCACAAGAAAAAAATTTGTACCTATACCAGTTGATGGAGGTTAGCTAAACATTGTGGTAATCATTTCACAACCTATACACATATCAAATCATCATGTTGTACGCCTGAAACTAATACAATGTTATATGTCAGTTATGTCTCAATAAAACTGGGGGTGATAGAATACTTGGATAGATAGAGGAGCATAGTAAAAGTCTGAATAACACTACTTTTACGTAAGCTTTGTCTGTAAGGTTGAAGCAACCGACCTACTACTTGAGGTATTTCTGTGGTGTGAGCATCGGCCTGCCCAACATTCATTTCTCCAAGGAAGGCATTCGAGGTGTTCTTCCTGGAGGGGGCTGGGGGTCTCCAGTGGCTCAGTGGTGACTCTTCTAAAAGCAGTCCATGTTTTTTGAAGCACTGTGATTTGGAGAAGCAGATTGAGCATAACTTGCCAGCTTTTCTTTAGCTGATCACTCCCTCCTCTCCTCCAAGAACGACGATTACACTGAGGACCCTGAACTTATCAACACCAAACTCTTACTGGTTAAGTCAACATATTTTGACACCATGTTCAATTTGCACACATTTCAGGAACGTTTCCTACATCTGTCTATTGAGAATGAACACTGGCCTCATAGAAGAGTCCATAGCAAGTGAATTTCTAACATGGCCTCTCCTCTTTTTCATTTTAAAAATTTATTTCTTTAGGTTAACTTATAGAAAAAGAAGGCCTGGGCACCGGGGTGGCTCAGTTGGTTAAGCATCCAACTCTTGGTTTCAGCTCAGGTCATGATCTCTTGGTTTGTGAGTTCGAGCCCCAGGATGGGCTACTCACTGATAGCACAGAGCCTGCTTGGGATTCTCTCTCTCTCCCTCTTTCTCTGCCCCTCCCCCACTTGTGTGTGTGTTCATTCTCTTTCTCTCTCTCTCTCTCTCTCTCTCTCTCTCAAAATAAATAAGCTTTGAACAAAGAAAAAGAAAAAGGCAGCCTCCCAAAGAACTCAGTCCAAGCCCCATTGCTCTCATCCATCTGGCCAAATTTCAGAAAGGTCCAGCTTGTACTGAAGAACATGCAGACTCCTCCCAACACTCTTGACCTTGTGAATTGGTCTTTGTCATCTTACATTGCATGGCAATCCACACCACCCTGCCCCTGAGGACCTCAACTTGTTGGGGAGTGGACTTTGGTCTTTGCCGTGGCACTTTTCTGCCCTTCCTGAAGCTTCATGAACACACTAAGTTTCCAATAGCTAATTGTAGTCAAACCTCATAAAGGTTTGTTTAAAAGAGAGAAAGCAACTGCTGTATTATAAAGGATAGAATTATGTCTTCCATAGAAGATGCTGAGATGTGCGGTTTTCCTCAGCACAACTTGAGCAGTCCATCAGGGGCTGTGTTTTCTGTGCCCGGGTTCCCTTTGATTTGTCCCTGGAGGATAAACGTGGAGACGGCTTTCCTGAAAGTTGTCGCTTACTTCGATGCCTAGAAAATCACCAAACCCCAGATTCGCCAGCAGCCTTACAAAGGCTCTTACATTTTTCTGGGAGCCAGTTCTAGTTTGTCATTTTCTGAAAGAGAGGTTCATGTTTAGGCAGGAATTTTTTGGTGGGGGTTGGGGACTAGAACACACTCCAAGGTAGAAGGAGAGGGAAGGGCCGCCCAGAAGCCGGTCTTTCCTTGTGGCGTCCTATTTGTTCAGCCTTCGTTTTTGTCAGTCCTTGCACAAACAGACTGAATACCTGGATTATTCCCTCATCTGGACTCAAATACTCATACATTACATACCCTTTCTCACTAATCAGCCTGACACATTCCTTTGTTGGTAAATGGTTCCAAAACAAACACTGTCAGTGTACCTAATTAGCAGGTTTGCGGGCTGTGCTCACAGTCCTGTTACATCCTGTTCAACAATAGAGAACAACAGCCCTGGCGAGGTTGGGCTTACAGGGAGGGAACCGCTCCCCCCAACGCATATACACTTTTTTAATGATATTTCCTTTCTGTGGCTTTTCTTGGGAAGCAGCCACTTGGTGAGTACTGTGATGAGGTGTGGGATTCTTGCAACAGCTAGAGGAAGTTTGGACTCCTCTTCGTAGGCACCTTTGCTTAGGAGCCATTAGTTTCCATCTGCTTATTGTTCTTCTCTCTGGTACTGGAGAGGAGCGCAGTGAGGAACTTTCTCCACGTCCTCTAACACTGACGAGAGAGGACAAGATCCCTGCCTGTGTTCTAGAATCATAAATGAACAGAGATGGAAAGGACTGTGGAGAACATCTGGATATTTTAGGGGTAGAAAATCTGAAGCCCAGGGAGCTCGCAGGTTTTATGAGGGGCAGAAGCCGAGGAGCAACTTACCAAGATGGACTTCTGCTCTGCGGCTACATGACTGCCAGCTCTTAAATGTATTTATTGTATCAATGAAGGTTTTCCTTGATTAAAAAAAAACAAAACAAAAACAAAACAAAAAAATAAATTAAAAAAACCTTGAACGCAATGCTAGTTTTTTTTTGGCTTTTAAACTTCGGTCAAAGAGTAACTTGGCAAATAACATCTCACCTTGGCCTGGTGGCTCCTATATTCACATGTCAAAATGTTTCAGAATGTCTGCTAACACAGACGAGACTTTTGTGAAACGCTCAGGGCTGACCTGACCCTGTATGCCATTAAGCCACTTTATAAATACAGTGCACTTATAAACACAGCCCTCGCTGGTGCGGCTGCCATTGTATTTTGAAACCATTTGGTCACTTGAATAGATGGCTGTCATCTCTACCTCGACGCATTTCTTACCAAGCTTCTTGTTAGGTGTCTGGTTAATACTGTGTTGTCATCTTATCTCTAAGCATTTCAGACAACTCAGTTTTTTGTTGATTGGAGGGAGTAAAGTTCAGCATTGTTTAATTCATGTTGTAACTTTCTGACTATAAAACTGATACGCATTACAAAACATTTGAAAAGTACACAAAAGTATAAAGAGGAAAATTCTCCATACATATGTCTGTATGTTTACTTTTTAATAAAATATGTATATATATATGGTTTTATTATTTTACTTTTTAATTTTTTTATGTTTATTTTTGACAGAGAGAGACAGATAGCAAATGGGGGAGGGCCAGAGAGAGGGAGACACAGAATCCAAAGCAGGCTCCACACTCTGAGCTGTCAGCACAGAGCCTGACACAGGGCTCGAACTCGTGAAACGCAAGATCATTACCTGAGCCAGAGTCAGAGGCTTAACCGACTGAACTACCCAGGCACCCTTAGAATATATGGCTTTATACCCAACTTTTTATCACATTATATCAGAACCAAGAAAATAGTTTATCTATAAACTTTTATTGATGGCTACTTTAACAGGAAAAAAAAAATAATTGGTTCTAAAATCATTAAGATCCATTTAAAAAGTAGAGGCAGACTAATCCACAGAAAAATCACTGGAGTAGGAATACAGAAGTCTAGATGTCATCCCTAACTTGGCCACTAATTTGCTGTGTGACCTTTGACAAACCACCTCCCACCTCCAGATTTACCTACGAGGTATATGGCATTGTTTTAACCCCGTATTGACAAAGAAGTTAGAACTTTATTTCATTCTGCTCCTTTGCTTAGCATTTGCAGTAGTCTGTTTAATAGTTTGTCACAATGTTTTCAGTGAAGTTGACTATTTTTGATACAATTTACCCAAAGGGATTAAGATATAAATTCAAATTGTGATTCAGTCCACCATTTTGAAATAATGTCAGCTCCATGAGGAAATGGACTTTCCTATTTTGCTCACTGCTCAGTTTTCTGCATCTAGAACAGCACGTAGTAAATGCTCAATGAATAATCCACGAATAAAGAGTTTGCTTTACTTTTAGTTTTTCAAATCTGTGCTTTTTCACATATTTTATTTTAAATAACCTTTAAACTAATTTCAAGGAAATTGTCTACTTAAATGTAGACATTGCAGGGGCGCCTGGGTGGCGCAGTCGGTTAAGCGTCCGACTTCAGCCAGGTCACGATCTCGCGGTCTGTGAGTTCGAGCCCCGCGTCAGGCTCTGGGCTGATGGCTCAGAGCCTGGAGCCTGTTTCCGATTCTGTGTCTCCCTCTCTCTCTGCCCCTCCCCCATTCATGCTCTGTCTCTCTCTGTCCCAAAAATAAATAAACGTTGAAAAAAAAAAATTTAAATGTAGACATTGCCAAGATATATGACTTTATTGAGTGATAGCTAGCATTCTCTCATATGTTAGGAATAGATATAGTTTTCTGGCCCAATGAAAACTTTCATGTCAAAAACTTGAGTTTTGCTAAACTACTCAGTTTAATTTTCAAAACATGTTTTCAGTCATGTTTCAGTGTGTTTTTTCCTTCCCAATGGGACTGTAAATAAGTAACCTGAATACACAATAGGAAAGAGAGGAGTGTTTACCTTTCCATACAAAAAATGTTGATTCTTCAGCCTGAGCAGTATGTTCTGAAATGAACTGTCTTATGCTTTAGAATTACAAAAAGGTACAATAGTAACTTGATTTCATCAGCATATGTTTTTGATATTTTGAGACTTTTCTTGCCTCACTAATTATGGGAATACAGATAGCAAGATGTTATAAACGCTATCTTTTAAAAATCCTTTTTTGTTTTTATTTCAGCATCTAACGTATACTATCACCTTCGTTATAAACCCCTTCAGTATTCTGAATATTAAACCACTCAGTGGTGCATCAGGAAACTTCCTCATTTGCTCTCTGTAGCTATCATTAATAATCATCTGTTCAGTTCCTAACGCTTCCAGAACACTTAGAGTAGAGATAAAGACAGTCTATAGATAGATGTTCATTCTCTACAGAGGTCGCCGCTTGGACTGAATTAGATCTATAAAGCATAGGACTTGGTATAGAGTCAGAGGAGCTTAGCAGTTATCTGCCCGTCACTCCCGCCCCCTGATACACGCACCTTTCCTACCCCACCTTCCCCAGGGAGGATGGCATCCCCGCCCAACACCACACCCACAGCTAGTAAGAGATGCAGGCAATTGAATTCCAGTATAGTCCC
This sequence comes from Puma concolor, assembly GCF_028749965.1. Taxonomy (NCBI): domain Eukaryota; kingdom Metazoa; phylum Chordata; class Mammalia; order Carnivora; family Felidae; genus Puma; species Puma concolor. Next base: position 194,704,449 of record NC_141674.1, on the reverse strand, counting down.
CTTTTTGCCTCTCCTTGTCACAGCACCATCCTGAAATCTGAGGGAATGCACAAGCTGTCCAGAGAAGGGCAAAAGATTATATCACCTACCCTTAACTAGTCTCACTTCTGGTGATAGTTGGTGTAGGGTGGCCGGGGAGAGGTTCTCAACAAAAGTATAATGGGAAGGATCTTATAAATTTTTGATGAGAAAACAAGATCACGTTAAAAAAGTAATAATTCATGTGAAAAACAGAAATGTGGGAATTTCCTTTTATAGAACTGGTAACATAACAGACTAATTTCAAGTCCTGAGCGAGTGGCCGATTCAAAAACTGCATTGGAAACATTGGAAGCCACTCACCGGAGCTGACTGGACTTCAGCTGAAAGATCTAGTTTGGCCTTGAGAGGTGGGAAGCTGAAGCATGTTAAAGCTGTTCTCTGAGAGAAGAGTTAACACTTTTTTTCTAGAAAGAATCCTTGATGGTGGAGAGAAAGGCAATTTAAATTAAAAGACTTAGCTGGAAAGCAGGTTCCATCAACGATTTGAAAGAAAAAAGGTCAGAATTGAGAATGAAAAGAGATAAGCAAATTTTCCGTGGGGGCAGGATGGCCAGGCAGGGTGGAATAGGCGCTAGTGAGGCCTGAAGGAACATCAGGGGAACATGGTTTTCATACAGTGCTTCAAAGAGGCACCAGCCAAGGAACTTGGGGACAGCAATCACATGAATGTCAAAGCAGCAAGCAAGATGACTTTTCCCTTCCTCCAGCTTCCCTGAGAATGTAGTTAAGGTACACTGTTTAAAAGAGAGAGTCCTAATCAGGGGAACCTTAATATTTAGAAAGTACCTAAAAGCAAGCAGTACTTAACCCTTCTCCACACCTAAACACACCCAAAATTTTCATACTTCCATTGTTCTCCCTGAGGGGTCTAGAGAGCTTGCCCAGGCCACCACTCAGAAACCTGAAAGAGAAAAGGCTTATTAGTTAGCACAGCACTTTACTAACCAGACCTAAGCCAAAGGCTCCCATTGGCTTCCCCCAGTGACTGTACTATTGCCTTTGAAAGTTTCCTTTACCGATACACTAGCCTGTAGCCTTCTCTACCCTATTCCTGTCTTACGAATACACATGTTGAAAGACAAAATTTTCAATGACTTCGAGGTGTCTTACATGTCTGTTTATTGCTTGCATACTTAGCATAACTACTTCTATTAGTGTGATTATCAGTTCTATTCAGCCTTTCCTAATACGCAGAGTAAAAACAAAAGTTCTGAATAACGTGCTCACTGAGTGAAAGAGACTGCTAAAACATGCGTTCTTATTCACACCTTCCCGTGTTCAATGATAATGTATACCATGTTTTAAGCATTTTTGCAATATTTTTCCAAGATAATACATCCTCTGTTCATGCAAAGTAGGATACTTTGGGGCGCCTGAGTAGCTCGGTCGGTTAAGCCTCTGACTTCAGCTCAGTTCAGGATCTCATGGTTCATGGGTCTGAGCCCCACATTGGGCTCTGTGCTGACAGCTCAGAGCCTGGAGCCTGCTTTGGATTCTGTGTCCCCTCTCTCTCTGCCCCGCCCCCACTCGTGCTCTGTCTCTCTCTCAAATATAAAAATTTTAAAATTTTTTTTAAAGTAGGATAATTTTAATTACTAAAAGTGTACACATTACTAAACAGTTGTATTGTTTCCTGATTTTATAAACATGTAAACAATAAGTCTATTAGTTTAACTTATCAAATTTACATAATACTTTTACTACTATATAAAGATGAAAAAAAATCCGAGATATTCAAAAAGTCAAATATCTAAAGCCAGGATTAGTCCTTGACTAAGATGTTTACACAGGTGCATTTCATTTTAGATAAACCTCATAAATTATACTATAAATTTGTAAATTAGTTGATTGTATACATTTCAAAAAAATTTTTTTTTTTTTTAATTTTTTTTTTCAACGTTTTTTTATTTATTTTTGGGACAGAGAGAGACAGAGCATGAACGGGCGAGGGGCAGAGAGAGAGGGAGACACAGAATCGGAAACAGGCTCCAGGCTCTGAGCCATCAGCCCAGAGCCCGACGCGGGGCTCAAACTCACGGACCGCGAGATCGTGACCTGGCTGAAGTCGGACGCTTAACCGACTGCGCCACCCAGGCGCCCCTCAAAAATTTTTTTTATTTAGCATTAAGATGAGCAGCTGTAAACTTTCCTAATATATTCAGTATAGAATTTGACCTCTAAAGTTGTTTACATGAACGGAGACTGTTTTCACTAGATATAAAAATGTATTATAAAATATACAGTACAGTGCTGGCATAGGAACAGACAGACCAATGGAACATGATTTCAGAACGTATGCAAATAGACCCAAATAATATGGGAATTTAGTACATGATAAAGATGCACAGCAAATTAGCAAAACAAAAGATGGAACTTTCCATACAAGAAACTGGGAACTAGACAGCCATTTGGAGAAAGAAAAGGAATGCTGGATTTGGTCATACTCTTTACATGAAGATAAATTCCAGATGGATCAAATATTTTAATGTAAAAATAAAACCCATAAAGTACTAGAAGAAAATATAGGTGAATATTTTTGTAATCTTAAGTGTGGAAGGTCTCTAAGCTTGACACAAACCCAGAAGCCCTGGAAGCAATATGCTTTTAAATATATTTTTAAAAACTTAGGACCCCTGGGTGGCTCAATTGGTTAGGCATCTGACACGCGATTTTGGCTCAGGTCATGATCTTGGTTTTGTGAGTTCCAGCCCTGCATCCGGCTCTGCACTGTCAGATTCTCCCCCTCTCTCTTCCCCTCCCTTGCTCATGCTCTCTCTCAAAAATAAATAATAAATAAACTTTAAAAAAATAAATAAGTATATTTTTTAAAAGTTAAATGCTTAAAGTTCTCTAAAGACAAATGTAAACAGGAAACCGGGAGAAATATCTTCAACACATTTAACAAAGTGTTCATTAATTTCCTGAATATAAAAAATCTTTAAAACGCAGTAAGTAAAAGTCATTAGACAATGGGCAAAGGACATGAACTAATTTACTGAAAAAATATGCAAATGGCCAATATCTGAACAGCTTAGTGTCACTTCCAATTAAAGAAAGTAAAATGAGGTTCTTACCTATCAGCTATGAGAAAGTATTAATAGATATGAAATGTAAGTCCCAATGTAAAAACATTAATCAATACCACTTTTTATTTTCATTTTGCAAAGTCCGTATTTTTGTTCTAAATATTTACAACAGTCCTGTCTAACATATTAGACAGCCCTGCTGCCTTTGGAAACAGTTGGCCTAAAGCGGCAGTTCTCAAACTTTTATATTCATCAGAATACTCTGGAGGGCTTGTTAAAACACAGATTGCCAGGTCCCACCCTAGAATTTATGATTCAGTAACTCTGGAGTGGCACCCAATAATTTGCATTTCTAACAAATTATCTGGTGATGCTGGTTTGGCTGGTCCAGGGACCACACTTTGAAAACCACTGGCCTAGAACGAACACATCGAGTATTAGAAAATTATGTGATATCATCTTGTTAAGAGAATTGTACTGGTAAGAGGAGGCAAATTAGGGGAAGTCTAAAGTAATGACATAACACTGGGTCTTTCACCTGAATGTCTTTCTCCTTCTAAGTTTACATCACTAACCTATTCCCAAGCAAGCAGTCACCTTCACAAATCTAGATATGGTTTACCTTCTAAACTTTTTTGCATTTTTCTACTATATCCCTCCTTAAAAATGTCTTTTATTTTGGCCCCCTTAGGAATCTTAGTACTTTGAGGAACTGAAATGTAATATGAAATAGAAATAGAAATAAATAGACATAAATCCCGTTCAGAGTCTTAGATACATATTATCCTTATAAATTATTATTTCTTTTAAAGAGGCTTACTTCAAAACCTTGACACTTAAATTTTACACTTTTACATTAAAGAGGTAGACTGGGGACTCAATGGAAGTCCATATGTAAGCTAAGTTTTTCTGTTTTAAATCTACATTAGCCAAATATTATTATATTCACTGCCTTTGTCTTAGATGTAACAAGACATTTCTAAACATTTCTTGGGTTCTTAGGTGTGTTGAACTACTTTAGCAACTTTTATAGACAGCCATTGCTCTTTTTTATGGTTCTCTAATGGCTACAATTATAATATATTCTAGCTTTTTCTGGAAATCAGAAAATTCTGAAATCTTCCTGCAGTTTCTTTACTTTCTCTAATATTAAATGAGATTCTCCTAAAGTAACCCCAAGAAGAGATGGACCTTTGTTTGTTAAGAATTATATTAACTGCCAGGTGAACCATTAAAAAAAACCCTGAGGAGCGCCTGGGTGGCTCGGTCGGTTGGGCATCCGACTTCAGCTCAGGTCATGATCTCACAGTCCGTGAGTTCGAGCCCCACATCGGGCTCTGTGCTGACAGTTCAGAGCCTGGAGCCTGCATCGGATTCTGTGTCTCCCTCTCTCTCTGCTCCTCCCCTGCTCACACTCTATCTCTCTCTATCTCAAAAATAACTAAAAACATTAAAAAAATCAATAATAATAAAAAAAAAACCCTGAGAAGTGTCAGAAACACTAGTGTTTCTCTATCCCCAAGTAACTATTTCACTCAGGTCAAACCTATTAAGATTTCATATACGTACACAGAGTATGGCTGAGGTCTGTCACCATCCACAAATTAGCAAGAAGCATTTATTAAGCATTGGCACTAAAGATAATGTGATTTACTGTTCCCAATAGGATAACAAAATTAACAAATGAATTAATTAACCCTTGTTTACATTCTATTTCAAAGCCAAGATTTTAAGTAAAGCTTTTGTCAAAGGTATTAACTGAGCTTGGTTTACAAACTCCAAGTGCAAGACTTGTGAAAGCCAAATGCTTTGTGGTCTGCAATCAGGGAAAAACTCTTCCTTAATTAACTCTGGGGATTAAAAGGTAAATAAAAAGATCTCTGCAGGCATACCAATTGTTCTTCCCATGATCTGAGTCTTAGCAGGTATTTGGGGGTGTGCTGAGTAATTGAAAGGGACACGTGGCTGATAGCAGGGGAAGGAGAGCCAGATTTCATGTTAGAAGACTGGCGTCAAGTCCAGAGTTGATCACACACTTACCCACCTGGGACCAGAGAAGCCACCGCCTACTTTATTTTATTATCTCATTTCATTTTATCTATTTACTGACTGACTGGCCTATTACCCATGGGAAAACAAATAGTACCTGGCTCGGAATCATATTACAAGGATAATTTCTATAAAAACAGGGGCAAAAGGCCATACAGATGTTGCCTAATTTAAATGACCAATATTGATCTGGCTGTATGTGCACTTACCATTCAGAACTATTGGAATAGCTTTACAAACTAGCACATACACACCTAATCTGCCAGACATCTGGCCAAAGAAGGTAGATCTTGTCCAGTCTCATACAATTCCAGTCAAACCATATGGATACCTTTTTGTCCCCATCTCCCTACCCCTAACCAACAGACACACGCACGCACGCGCGCGCACACACACACATTGAATAATCCCAAATGTAGTCCATTTCTAGTTCTGCATGGAGCCACAACAGTTCTGTAAGCCAACATTTCCAGACCTTTTGCCCTCTTCCTCCCCATCCCACCAGCTTCCCCTGGAGTAGGGGAGAGAGGCATCTGGAGCGTGTGGATTTCTAGTAAGCCTGGCTCAATGCTTCACTGGAAGTGGTGCTCCAGGCAGAGGCTGTGAAACTTGGACTGTCCCCAGCCATCAGCACTAACCGTAACCTGTTTCTTATTGAAATTGCCTGTAACGTGTCTTTATTTTAATCCTCCTATTACCCCACAAAAGAAAGAATCTGTTAGATTGTGTAAATCCTGTTTAACTCATTTTACCTTAGAATGTTTGCTAACATGTTCTGTGTATTCTTCTAAACAGCACACATACATATGTACATACAGGGAGTACAAACCTAGCACATATGTATACATATGCAGACATACACCTTACGTGATTTTCCACTTAAGCAAATTATAAATGATTGGCTTACATTCATTTACTTACACAAGAACAGAAGAAAACACCAACCCCAAACATTAAAATAACCAGGCACCAATAACTACCTCCCTTAGCTAAGAGATTTAAATAATCATCTCGGTTTCTTGGAAAAACCAATAATAGCTAGTGGCTCTGTGGGGCGCCTTACATAGTAGCCATACAGCAAACCGCACTCGCATGCCTGATAACGTGCACTTATTTCGGCACCCCACCCTGTTCGTTGTGGGCTCGGCAGAGTGGAAATCAGCCAGAGCGCTGCCCCGCTCTGCAGGCCTGTCCTTTCACTTGTCAGAGATCCAGCCAAACTCAAGCCTGGATTTCAATCCTAATGAAATATCTGAGGTCATTGCCTGAGCCAAAAATAAAAATGCAGCAGGAGAAGAATCCGACATGGACAGAGCAGAAGCATTTCAGTGACCTCAACTTGGGGCAGGGGCCTTTAGCAGCTTCCCGTGGCCCGCCCGCATGCAGCTAGAATCTGGAAGACACAGACAGAGCCGTCGAGCCTGTCTCTAATTGGTCTCACATCATCAGCATTCCAGAACAGGAAACTATCCACAGCCAGGAATTCTTGCCTCTTTGCCATAATATTTGAGAAGCAAACCTTTTCCCCTGCACATATTTAATTCTGTTAGTTTGCAGCAGGTTAGCTTTCTTGGTTTTGATACTCGAATGAGAACACTGTGTCTGTGGCTATCAGATTTCCAGGGTATGAACCTCTCCCTCACTTGCCTAGGTCAATAAGCTAATTTTTAGGCCAAAGACCATTCATAAAATGTATAGCATCTCATTCGATGATGCCTTTACTCAGACAGAATGAGATCTGCTGGTGGAGCTATGCCCCTGCCTCCAGCCCTAGGAAGGGGACCAGTTTTCCAGGGCACACGTGGACAGTTAATGGCACTGCCCCGAGAGCTTCCAAAGAAGCCGAACTAGAGTTCCTTCCTCCTTATCCCACATCATATGGTATGTCCAATGCTCACTCACATGCATACAGTTCACTCCACTGTGGCTGTCCCAGGGGTCAAAACGCAAAAATACTTGCACATCGGATGAGAAATGACTGCCGCCTCTAGCCAGCCCCCACACCGCCCCCAAAATAAAAACCCCACACACTGAAGCATTCTGGCTTTTTCTTTGGGAGAGAGGGTGTTGATGACTGTTGGGAAAGTACTTAGAAAGGAATCCTTAATGTTTAATTGAAATGTTCTGAGATAGAGGCAGAGTCAGCTCCTTTTGGCCAAACTCCTGAAAATCAGAGCTGTATGTACATTTATCAATGCAAATAAATAAAATTTAAAGTAATGCTCTCACTTTTTTTTATTAAAAAAAAAAAACTTTCTTACGTTTATTTTATTATTGAGAGACAAAGTGAGACAGAGCATGAGCATGGGAGGGGCAGACAGAGGAGGAGACACAGAATCCCAACAGACTCCAGGCTCTGAGCTGTCAGCACAGAGTCCGACGCGGGGCTCAAACCCACCAACTGTGAGATCATGACCTGAGCCGAAGTCAGACTCCCAACCGACTGAGCCACCCAGGCGCCCCGGAATACTCTTCACTTTAAGGATCCTCTCATTCAGTCCCAGCTTGTCAGTTTGAGATTTTCCAAGGAGTGGCCAGCAAGGCTGTATTCCCACTCATCCATCCACAGACCTTGGGGCAAGAAAGTGTGGAAAGAGAAAGATAAAAGCCAGAGAGGCCTTTACCCCTCCTGCACAAAATCTGCAAGTTGGAAGGAACCTTAGATAATCCAGCCTCCCCTTTAACTTCCATGGAGAGCGAGAGGTTCAGGGATGAAGTAACTTACCCAAGATCCCAATGACCATGGGGCCAACCTGGGCCAGGAAGTCTGGGCTCCTCATTCTAGCTGAGCCCTCCTCTCTTCAGTAAGTGGCCTCGTTAATATTTTCTGGTCTCTCTTTCATTGTAGAAGTTGCTGAAACGTAACTGCTTCACAGTTACACAAAAGCAGTTTCTTTTGTGGGGCCAATGCAGAAGTGTTCAGTTTAGATTTGCTAGATGGCCTACATAGGGCATGAAGAAGCAGAGAACACTACAGAGAAACAGCCCAGATGTTCTTGGCACAGAGCAAATAAATACAACTGGGGGCCAACCCACCAAGGTGGCTTTTGGGGAAGACTAAAAAAATCAGAGTGAGTAGATAGAAAGTTAAGGGTTACTAAGCAGTACAGAGAATTGTGTCATGGGTATTAACTTCTTAAATGCTGTTCTGAATTAATTTTTAAAACCACGGGATGGTTAATGCTAGTGAATTTCAGCTCTGTTAACCAAATGATGTATTAAAAATATATATTTGTGAAAACGAAATGAGTAAGTAACACTATGCTGGACCTTACTGGTTGGTGTGAGTATAAGCCACTGGTTGGCACTTGCATGGGGAGGGTACAGTTTAAGCATCCCCTGGATACTCCCTCTATGATGCCTTCTCCAGATGAATTAGGTCAATGGTTCGCAGCTGGGATGAGCTCCCTGCCCCTCCCAGGGGACATTTGGACTTCGGGCAGCATCTAGAGACACTGTCAGTTGTCACAACTTGGGGAGAGGGATTGCTACCAGCATCCGGTGGGTTGAGGCCAGGGATGCTGTTGAGCACCGTGCGGTGCACTGGGCAGCCCCCTCCAACAACAAACAGCTGTCTGGCCCCAAACGTCAATAGTGCCGAGGTTGAGATCCCTGGATTCAGGGAAGCAGTGGACGTTTTCAGGAAAAACCCACTGGATGGCTTTGGTCAATAGCAACTATGTCTCCCTGGGGTTGCATTCCCTGTGACGCTGGAAAGGAGGACATAGGTCTTTGTTCTCCGTGATGTACAGCAACAACCAGAAAGCCATGAAGCTGCTGATTGCTGGGAGCAGGTAACTCAGAAATGACGATGAAACTGGCCGGCTTTCATTTGGTTTATCACTCAGGGACACGGAAGGATGGGTCTCTTTCGTTATCTGCTGCAATTTTGCACACGGATGATTACATTGATAGATTTACCTTATGTGCAAGATGTGGTCCTGAGAAGTTGTCTGTTAAGTCATATTTGAAATATAGTCGGGAAATTCAGGAAACACCAAGGAGTCAGTGAATTCTTTTAAAGTGAAAGGTCCTTTTAAATAAAGTGCTATTCTCAAAGAGGAGCAAGCCTATATATTGCGTTGTTTAATGTAAATATTTCTCCTGCACGTTTTTCTTATAGAGCTCCATAACTTTTACGTAAGAAACTGTTTCTCTTCCTCCTTCCTTTTCCTGACCTTATTCTTTTCACTTAAAAGCAAATCAGGGGGAAAGTTAACAATAGGCTGTCTGAATTTGGGAAGGTCATTGACCAGTCTGTCCATTATACTGTTCCAAAGATGACTGCTGGGTTACAAATGGTTAGAAAATAGGACTTGGTTACATTCTGAAATCATTAATTTTTTATCTCAGACTTTTTTTCAGTTACTGACCTTTGGCTGGAAAGAGCAGGTGTACTCAGCCCCTCCATCACCCCATGGGTGTCTGCTGCACCGGAAATACCCAATAAGACTCACCCCTCCTCCCTTAAGTGGGGTGTGGGGGTGCCGGTATCAGCAGAGATAAGGGGGTGGTACTGAAGGAACCCAGCGGTTTTCCCCTTATCAATCACTGCCCTAGGGCAACATCCCTAGGTGTATAAATCACTAACTCAGCAGGGCAAAGGGGGCAGGAAGGAGGAAATTTATTTGATAAGGCTACCATTAGTGTCACTTCAGTGATAGGAGGGTATGGAAGTGTGACCCAGTGAGGACAAAGACACTGCCACTGGGGAAGAGCTGACCCAGACAAGAGGCACTAGGAGACCTGGGTCCAACCTTCATCCCACTGGAAAGAGGGAGGAGCCAAGGGCAGGGAGATGCTAGAGATGATTCTACCGGGTCGACCGTCCTGACCAGTGTGGCTCCAGCGTCAAGAAAGCAGGTCCTAGAGTCACCACGAAGGGTGGTGTCACACTCACCTGCTCTTTAGAGCACTTGCCATTGGAATATCCTTCCGTATACATTCACCCATTTCTGTTCCACAGAACTCCGTGAGTAGGAAGGAAAATGAGGAAACCAGAGCAGTGACTTGCCCAAGATCGCTCAAAGAAAAGGTTGTGATTTGAGCACAAGTCTTCTGATTGGAAGCCTTGCATCTCCCTCTAGGATGGCACATTCCCCCCACTCAGATGACGAGGCCTCGGTATGAGCTGTGGCTGGGCTGTCAGGAGTCCTGGATTCTAGTCTCAACTCTGTCTTTAACTCACTGTGTCCTCATGAGACAATCACTAGCCCTCTTAGAATCTCGGTTTTCTTATCTATGGCATGAGGGGGTTGATCAAGATGTCCTCACGTCACCGCGGGTGTTGTAGGTGTGGTCAGATTGAAATGAAGACTCTCAGGAAGGCAGCAGCAGCAGTCTTGGCTGTATTATTGAGCACCTACCACATGCCAGGAACTGTGCTAAATGCTTTATTACCTCATTTCAGCTTCACAACACTTCTACGAGGTGCATGTTAATGGAAACTCTACTTAGCAGATAAGGAAACCGAAGTTCAGAGAGATGAAGTGACTTGCTCAAGGTCATTGTCTTAGTCGGCTCAGGCTGTCATACAAAATACCACAGACTGGCTGGCTTAAACAACAGATATGTATTTCTCACAGTTCTGGAAGCCTGGAGTCCCAGATCCAGGTCCAGCAGGGTGTGGTTTCCGATGAGAGCTCCCTTCCTGGCTCACAGATGGCCACCTTCTTGCTGCCTTCCTCACACGGCCTTTCCTCTGGGTCCACACAGTGGGGGAGAAAGAGAGAGAGCTCTCTGGCATCTCTTCTTACAAGGACACGAATCCTATCAGATCAGGGCCCACCCTTATGACCTCATGTAACCTTGACTTCTTCCTGAAGACGCTATCTCCAAATGTGGTGACGCTGCGGGTTAGAGCTTCATCATAGGAATTCGGTCAGGGCGGTGGCAGGGAGGAGGTGCTGCACAATTCAGTCCATACAGCCGGAAAGTGATGTGAGGGTGGAATTTGAAGTCAAGCCATGTCACTCCTAGCCACCCCTGTGTTTTACTTGCCCAGAGAGCTGAGCTCGGGCAGAGACTGCTGCTACCGAGAGGTCCTGTCTTTTGGTCTCTGAGCAGCAGAGGAGTCTCCTGGGTACGAGGGTGGGTGGGTGGGTCCTTTCACCAAACTTTCTCAATCTGGACTGGTCCTGGGGCTAAGTCAGAGGCAGGCTAGGAAAGGGTGCCCCAAAGACCATCCTATGCCCAGGACTGAAGCCCAAGATACTAGAGAAAAAACAAAAGCAGCACAAACTGAGCCTTGAGGGCTGTTTCCTTCATAGTCCTCTTCGAACCTGGTCCAGTGCTGGGCCCCGCATTCACTGTTGCTGGTTGGACAGAACCACACGGGCCCGATGCCCTGGGCTCCTGAGATGAGGGAGCCGTTGCTTGTCAGGGCTGTGTGGAAGGGTGGGCGCTGAATCCACACTGGCAAGCCACCTCCTGGAGCAGCTACAGTTGTGCTTGACAGTTACTCATTATTAAAGACTTTGCAGGAAAAACAAGTCATTTGGACTCCTGTGCAGGCTTCCACTAAGCCAAACAACAAACTAGTCATCCACCTGGAATGCCTCCCCTCTATAAATTACAATATCTGCATGTTGCCTTCAAAAAAGACCCTCTTCTCCACTCTCTCGTGCTTTACTGTCCCCACTTGTGTTATAAAGATGGGCTTACAAAGGTGGGGGGGGGTCCCTGATTTTTAAAAAACTCAGAAGGACAGTAGACCAAAGGATATCATTCAGAAAAGTGTCGTTTGACCTTTCCAAACTGTCGGATGAAGGCAGGGAGTCACGGAGAACCACGCAGCCCACGTTAGCAGAAGTGGACAGCACCATTTTCACGGCTAAAACGCCGGGGCCGTCACTGGTATTCAGAGCACAGCATTCTGGTTCTCCGTCACTTCACCCCAGAGTTACTACCCACACTGCTGGCCCAGGGATAGGAAACTAACACACAGAGCTTCTAGAACTCTGTCCACTGTCACCACGATCACACAGTTGCTAGTTGACTGCTGACCCCCCTCCACTGTGAGCCATAAGCCTCGCCCCAGCTAGTTCTAATCAGAAAAAAAAAAAAATTCATTTTTCAAGGGAAATTCAACCTTGAGCATCTTGGAAAAGGGAAGAGCCCATTTCTGTGAGTCATCTCTCTCCCCGGTGGTGGGGCTAACCCGGAGTGAATGTACTCTGAGCTGCACAGAGGACTGGACTTCAGCTATTTGTGTCTTGCTCATCTCAGCCTGGTTCATCATCTCCCACGTTCGGCTTTTGCAGGTGTGAAAGCTGTGGAGCCGTTTTCCATTCTGAATGCAAAGAAAAGTCCGTCCCCTGCCCGAGGTGCGTCCGCCGAGAGCTGCAGAAGAAGCAGAAGTCTTTCTGGCGGAGGCTGAACGTGGACGAGAGCCTGGAGGAGGCCTGCAACATGTTTGAGCTGTCCTACCAGAACACCTGACTCAGCAGGGGCCCGAGGACAGGGACTAACCTCTCACCGATCCATCAGCCCGGCGGCCTCCTGACCAGCCAGTTAGGTCCCTTTGGAGGAAGAGTATGTCTCATCTTCAGCTAGATATAGATATATATTCACATACATATACACACATACCTAGACGTCCCGTATGTATGTTCTGTGTAAATCGCCGTCCAAAAGGTCCGTGAAGCCTCTGTGGCTCAAAGAAAATACCAGTAGCTGAATTAAACTTAGCCATGAATTTCAGCAGCTTGCTCCCAAGCAAAACCCTGGTTCTCACACGATGCTTTATATAGCCCAGATTTTTTTTTCCTTGTTTTGCTTTGTTTTGTCGTTTGGCTCTCGGGGGCCATCTTGTTACGCGGGACACAGGAGGAAGCATTTCCTACAGAAGCACAGAACTTCGGGTTGCGTTTGTGTTATTTATTTTGAGCCTTCACAGAGGATGCGGTGACCAAGGCAAGCCCTCGCCATCGCCTGTGTCACAAGAAAATCTTCAGAACACGGGGATAGATGACTCCGGGTCACCTCAGTTTCTGCCGTGCAGGTGGGGATCACCTCAGCTGAGCCTAGTGGCCCAGAAATGAGGAGTGTGAGCTCCCTCTGACAGAAAGCACGCACCCCTACTTTATGAGGAGAGCTCCTTCTGGTTTTGAAGTTAATCTCAGGGGTTTTTTTCCTGAGGAAAAAAGAAAAAAGAGACCTCGGCGACCAATAGCTGCTTGTTGTCGGTCTGTTTGCTGGTTCGAAGCCCAGCGCCACCTAAGGGTGCGACGCCCCAGCATATTTGGTTGAAAATGGCTTTCTGAAGGGCAGTTTTCCCAGGGTTTCGTGGGGAATATTTATGATTTTTTTTTTAATGGTGCTGGCCTGGGGAAATTTCCTACGATTGTGGTCAAACACATCGGTTTCTAGACTGTGGATATTGTACGTATATTCTGTGAGGTGGTGTTCAGTTTCTTTTCACAGAATCTTAGGTAGGCACGTCCTTCCTATTTATTTGAAATGCTTTATTTGTCATTGTTCTCCATTGCACTTTCACTTTGGCCTGTCAATTTAACCACATCTGCTTTCACACTTTTCAAATTGTTTACAAAATCAAAGTAACATGGGACTTCAAAACACCAACAGTAGACTATTAAGAAAATACCAAACTTATGAATACAATTAATGAACTAAATGTAATAGTATTGTTTAAATAGATACACACACACACACACACACACACACACAATTGCCACCTTGAAACAAAAATGCTAAAATCATATCCTAGGAATAGGAAATATAATGAATCGCTTCACCACTTAGCAGAGCCGTGGCCCCCGCCGCCATGCCGTGTGGGAGCCAGTAGAATAGTCGTGACCAAAATGTCAAGTAGGCCGGCACTGGAAATCATGGCTCCATTCTTTCCACCATAATCTTCCCAGAGCAGAAAGATACACTGATAATGAAGCAATTTTCAACAGGCCATAGGAGACGATTCTGTATGTTTTCCCCGAGCAGATGCCTCCAAGGCCCTCATAGTTGGGTAGTTTCACCGCTGTTGGGATCTGGAGAATCAGTGGCTCACAAAGTATAGGATACATTTCACCCCATTACTGCTTCGCCCCCACACCTTGCTCCCTCCAGATCCTAACTCTTGAAACCTCTGTCCGTGTAGAGGCGTGACATTCCGGACTGACTTTTGTGCCGACTGCTGGATGCAAACATTTCACCTCTCAACCCATGCCAGTTCCTTTGGCCCCGGACCATTCATTTCACCTTAATAGCTTCCCACCACACATGCCTGTATTTTCTGACTGCAGCAGCTGTAACCAAGGGCATAAAAACTTGTTAAAAGGCCAAGACCCCATTCACGAGACACCTTACGGTGCCTTTTACTCTTGGAAAAAACAGGTTGACTTCCCCCCGCCCCAACTCCGGTTATAGAGAACATTGCACACAAAAGATAAAGGGTGGAAAATCTCAAACAAGCACTTGGCAAACAGGCAAACAAATTTGATCCTCTCCTCCTTTTTCTTCCCCTTCGTGAAATACAGTATTTATATTTTCCAGCCTCAGAGAAGATAGCAGAACATGATCTTTCACAAGAGAATTATAGACCTGCTTATTATAAAACAGATGTGCTCCGATGGCAAAGTGCCTTTTCCCCTCCGCCCCCAGCTCCCCATCGCCGTAGTTTGCCTCTGCCTTCGCTGTAATTAACGTATCTGTGATCCCGCCTGTCATCGAGGCCATCCCCAGCACAGTGCGTTGGGAGACCTGAAGCGCAGGCCCCCTTGCCCCCTCCAGCATGTTTGCTCTCTGTACAGAATTTCCTGTCCCACCTCCCAGGCACCTAGCGTCAGACCTGCTGAGAGGGAGAGATTCTGGACCCCTGTTCTAAAGGCCTTTGTTTTCACGGGTGCCCATTTAGAGGTCCTTGCTAAATCCTGGCATTCCCTGGGTACTCCAAAGGAGACCTTTCTACCCACATCATTTTCTGCTTATTTTCAAAAGAGGAGAGAAAAAAACCAAACTGTAGATGTGCTGGGTCCTTCGGCTACCCAGAAGCGGAACAGCATCCCAGCTGCTTGTTTTCCCTCCTTTTCTGTGTCCCTGACGGCCTGGTCGGTGCTGCCTGCCAGTCGACACAGCAGTCCACCACCACCACCACCAAAATCTGATAGGACAGAGTGGAGCCAGCTTAGGAATTGGGTCTGTCGTGAGAGTTCAAAATTGCTGTTTTCCAGCCCAGAAACGCCTTCGAGCACATGAACGCCCTTACTGTTTTCAACCCAAACAAATGACTCGGTACACTGTTAGGTAATTGTTCCACTGCTCAGGAACTGTCGAAACAAAAGCAGATCTGTGGCTTACCACCTCCTTCAGAACCAAGCTAATACCTGCTTTCCCTCCTATTCCCGTTCTCATCCCCCGTTAAATATCTCACACATAAAACACATGAGAAAGCAGCCAATTAATCTCCGAGAGCCGGCGGCTGACTCCAGGGAAACTCTTTTCACGTGAAAGGCCCATTCCCTGGTGTATCACTTGAGGAAATCCCTCCTAACAGTGCCAGAAGCTCATGTGTGAGACAGTCCAACCCTGGTAAAATGTTGGCATCTAATCCTGCAGTAGAGAAGCCAGTTCCCAAAATAGAGCCCAGTTGTACCGCTGCAGGAAGGCCACAGAGTACTTTAAAAGCAGTCAACTGGAATCGAGTCGTGTTCTTTCCAGGGCTGATTTTCCCCAAAGTTGAAAGCCTCTTTATATGAAAACCACGTAAAGTCTCATCATCCCCCTTCGCCCCACTGCCTTTTCAGGGTACTTGTGTTCCAGCCATTTTCATGTATGTAGTAATAAAATGTGATATTTTTAGGAGCTTTAATACTTGATTAGCTGAGAGGGTAATCGCTTTTCGATTCTACTAGACTAGGCCTCCACCAAAAAAAAACAAAACAAAACAACAAAAAAAGGGAATATGATTAGTGTTTGGGATTTGTGGTTTCCAGCTAACTCAGTGGTACTTCGGACTCCTGCAAAGGGACTGTGCCATGATCTCCTTCGGGCTGCAGTGAGAACCTCGGTGTTTACATCACTCTAGCAGCCCTACACAGCCTTTGCTTAAACTAAGCGAGTCCACTTGGATGAGCTCTGACCTCTGGTTTTGTCTCTGCCTGTGTACACACTGCATACTGACACTGGACGGTTTCTTCCTGTGCCTGCTTGAAAAGGCTCGGCTTCCAGACCTGTGGGTTTGTTCTCTATCTACTGGCCAAAAAACGGCATGTGTAAATTACTGTATCAGGGTAGGACCAGATGCCACACCGAACACTTCTGCAAAAAAGAGGCATTACCTGAGGAAGCCAAGATATATTTTGTTCCTAATTTAGGGTAAAGCCAATGCTGCTGTTCATAGGTTTGGGCAGAATTCTTCATCTCCACTGCTCTGCTGCACTTTACTGAAATAACTGGATTAGGAAGTAACTCGTCAACTCTTGATTCTAACACTGTCTAGAGTCAATTCAGAAGTTATTTTATTTTATTTTTTTACTTCTCCCACTAAAGAGAGATGCATACAGTTTCCCCCCTTATTTTTTGAATTTTCTGTCTCAATACTTTTCTTACTCTTAAAATAATGTCATAAAGTTAGAGAATTGGGGGCAGAACTGACAGAAATGAACACTCTCTCCTTGGCATGAATTGAGTCTGTAGAGGTACTGTCTTCCTTCCCTTGGTTCTTGTTAGCAACTGAGCATTGCTGTATTGTGTACTGTGGCCCATTCTCCTGACCCCGAGTCTAGTAGAACCCACTGCTCTAGGTTGAGCCCAGGACGGGTGATAAGCCCTGCTCAGTTAATTTAAGCAGGCAAGTGTTGATTTCTATCGTGGGGGCAGTTAAGTCCTAGCACCCAGCACTTCCTGATGGTAGACAATTCTAATTTCATTGTATTCAGACCCTCTGACTTGAGGGGTTCTCTTTAGTATGTCTTCATGGATGCATGCCAAGGTAAAGTCTCAGTCACTGTTGAACTCTAGGTAAAAGTCAAAAGCGTGGAATGTCCTCCTCGGCACCCCCGTAGTTGTCAGGGGCTTTATTTCACGTGGGTTCCTGACGATCATGTGATGTGGCACGCTCCTCATCAAGTGGCCTTCGATGTGGTGGAAGCCAGGGTTAAGCACAAGGAAGGGACAACTGCTGTTGGGGTTCGGTTCCTCCCTGGAAAGAGAAGCCATCTTGTCAGAAAGGCGTGACACAAAGCCACAGTGGTTGCCTAGCGGAGAAGACTCAGGCGCATAAAGCAGCTCGTAGCACGGTGGAGACTCCTTTCTCCCGGCCGTAGCGCTGCCGACCAGCCTCTCTCCCCAGCCCTCGATCTTCCTCGCCCCAGTCCTGAGCCGGGGCCAACGTCAGGCCTCATGGCTGTAACCCGGCCGGCAGACCACTGGAGCGGGTGCTCCTTCTCCATGTTGGTCTTGCCATCCGCCTTTCCCGGCAGGAGTGCCTTACAGCACTGCCTAGTGCTTCTGTCTCCTCTGTGGACCCACCTGAAGCCTGCAGGGCCCTGCGCCTCAATCTGGATCACTTTGCTTCCTCTCTGCCGGCCACTCCGTTTTACAAACGCGCTGGCGACCTGCATATTCCACACGCATGTCAGACCTTTCGCCTTTGTTTAACCTGGTGCCTTCACCTCACGAGCAAAGGATTCCTGTCGGGAAGACATCATTAACGCAGAAGGGTAGAAACATGGGCTTCTTAGCTCCGTCAACACTTTTACCACGAAATACAAAAGACACGACTGCGTCACGGTTGAACTTCGTTTTACGCTGGTTTGGGTTTTGGGTTTTGGTTTTTGATCACTCTTGTTATTTGTTTGTTTGCTTGCTTTCATTAACCAAACTCAGGGGAATGTCACGATGTCACCAAGGCCAATGAGGAGAGATTATCCAGACTTGAATCTGTAGAGTCAGTGAGCTTAGCCTTCTTCAGGCTAAAAAAAGTATACAAAAACAATTTTCTTTTCGTTTACCGTATAAAGGTTTTCCTTTTTGCGTCACCACCTGTTTCCCAGGTAGGAGTGGGAAGTCTCTTGAACACATTGTGATGAAAATGTTTCCGTGTGGCATGGGCAGTCCGTTGAGTCCAATTCGGCTTTTGCTGCTGGAGGCCTAGGTTCTGATTTTGGTCACCTACCAGAATCTTCTTTTGAATAGCCAGAAGTCCACCGAAGAAGATTGGGGGGGGTGGGGGGGGGAGTCTTCTTTAATGAACAGTAAAAGGAGGGAAAATGCTTCGTTTGCAAACGAAGAGCATGGAACATGGCAGTCGGTGCACAAGACTTCCACTCGACTTGTTCTCCTGCTCCTGGGTCAGATCCGTGTCGTCCTCCCTTCTTTCCACTCATGCATGACAGAACCCACTAAAATTCTGGGCTTGGGCAATTATATCACCCTGTGTTGAACTATTTGAAATAACAAATGTGCTATACATGCTATTTCTGTTTTCTGGAATTTGTTGCCTTTCGTTTGGGCATAACTTATCCATATTTTTGTTTATATCATTTTTAAATATCAGTAACCGTAATAATATAAAGCAAAGCTATATTGTTGACAAGAGCCCTAGTTTTTATGGTCATCTGTCGTATAATTTAAGTGCACCAGTTCCTAATGTACAAAGTCATCTCTCTCTCAATAAACAACTCAGAAAATACTTTCTGTTCTCATAACAACTTCATTAAAACACTGTTTTCGCAGGGGTGGTGAAAACCCGAGATGAGCTCTGGATGTTAACTCAAAGTCAAGATTTGAGATTTATTGAAAATGGGCTACTAGGACTTTAAAATATCTCTTAATATTAATCTTACAGGGGTTCCCCCCCCCCAAATTCATCAACTCACAATACTCTCACAGCCCTTCCTATGCCTGTGAAAAATAAGAGTGTAACTTTATAAAAATGCAGATGTAGTTTTTTTCTGGGCCTTGTGTGTCAAGGTGGCATGGTTTCTTTCAGGTCCGAGAGAAGCCCGCCACAGCTCATGCGTGGAATGTCTTCCCACCGTAGCTCTTCCCCAAGCCTTCTTGTCCTGGTTCATCTCGCCACCGTGCTCCCCAAATTAGATAGACAAGTGACAGGCAGTAGGCCACCAGGCAAGGACACTCGTCTTCCCGAAGACCATATTTAGGGGGCAAAGAGTGAAAAGTAGAGGAGGTGCTTACATGAGAGACAGCAGCCCTCTGGTTGGTGAGAGCCGGGCAGGCACGTCTGTACTACGTGGCCGGGGCCGGCCCTGGCTTTTCCACCACCGAGACCACGGGTACAACAGTTCTCCACCAGGAAACGTAAAACACCATTTTAACTCACTTTCTCAAAGACAGACATCAGAGACTAGAAAAGGTGCTCCCAGTTAAACATTTACCAGAGGTGAACCCTGAGCCTCACCCCCCAAGACACACCTCAACGTGTCCATATCCAACCTCTGCTCCCCCTCCCTCAGGAAACCAACTAGGGCTCACGCCCATTCTGCCCAAGGAACAACTGGACTTCATCCTCACAAGAAACCTGTTACAACCCATGATAAAGAGAGACGAGTTAATGTTTCACAGAACCACACTAGACACGGGACGTGGTCAGAGCCTGGATTCATCTGATTCACAGGACAGGTCAGCTTCCCCCCAGTTGTAGTAACCAGCAGCGGCTGCAGAACTCCAGGAAGTCTGGTGTCATCACAGAGAAGATATGCAAAGATGTTTTCAGAAGGCTAGAAAGAGACACTATTTTATTCATCTCTCCCCACCCCCAGGAGATGTTGATTTGAATCTCCCTTAATTGTTTCCCCCGTCCTGTCCTTTGATGATGGCTCAAGATGATGGCTTTAATCAGTGGTTCCCACATCAGAAACACAAAAACAAAAGCCAAACGTCAGGACCCCATCACAGACAATTGAATCCGAATCTCTCTGGATGGGGCCTGAGTGTTTGTATTTCTTAAAAGCTCCCTGGGTGATTCTCCTGTGTTCTGAAAGTTAAGAACCACTAGATTAAACGAAGCAAGTTGCCCTGAAATAAACATTTGCTTGGCATTACTGGTGGTCCGCAGTGGGAAAGATGTCAAAGGGATGTGGAGGGACTGAATGGCCTGAGTTGCCCTCTAGCCAACAGCTCTTGCCACCCCTTTGCCCAGCAGACTCGGAACAAGTACTTTGGAACTTGCCGCTCACGGGCTGCAATTGCTTTCGTAAAACTCTACCTTTATACCCCCTGTATTTTCTTCCAGGGTGTGGTTAGCTTCTGTTTCTCCAGTATATCCTATCTCCGGACAGCCTGGTGAATAGAAGTGGCCAGGTCATGGCCACAGGTGACTAAGCTGGCTACAAAGGCAGCCTTGTGTTCTCCCTTTCATTTTTTCCTTCCTCCATTCCAGCAGGCTATGCTGCCTGCGTCCTCAAACGCGTGCATGCGCGAGTCTGCTCCCACCGCAGGCCCCTCGGTGCACACGGACTTCATCACTCTTGATAGTGGTGTTTAAAATGGAAAAGCACTAGGTGCTTCTTGCCCAGAAAGATCAGGGGAATTCATGAAATCTTGAGCTGTGTCCAGATTTGCCTCGGGTCAGTAGAAGAACTAGACTTGCAAATGAACCGGAGTCATTCCACGATCCGGGCACCTATTGAACTGATGAGTTTCAACCTCGGTTGCCAGTGACGGGGTGAACCGAAGCAGCCAGTTCCTTCCCTCTCCTTCCTTTAGGAAGTCAGTAGCTTTGAAGACAAGTATTCCTCGTTCATGAGCTTTTCCAAAGGGTTCAGAGTCTTAAAAATTATAATCTCCTCCGTGCCCGCAGTGCTTATCACATGGAAAACACCCACAGCGGCGATGACTTAATTCAAAATCACCAAAGGCAGCCACGAGTCCTTTGGGAGCAGGAATGCAACTAGAAATGAACTTGGGTGTGCTAGGGCCTTACCTGGGATTTGTTCTAAAGCAGCATCAGTTGAAACTACATTCCTGACTGGGGGGGGGGGGGGGGGGGCAGGAGGGAAGTTTTAAGTTTCTTTTTATTATTGTTTCGGATTCCGACCGGGGTAGAGAATTATTCCTCCCCCAGGATAATAAAAGCCTCTGGTACATAACCAGGAAGCCCGAGGCAAAATACACCCAGCAGAAAGATACAGTTTACTCTCTCCTGTTGGCATCTATTTCTTCACCACTTGGGCAGAGAAGTCTAGCAGGAAGAATAAATTGTGACTAGCTGAACATACGGGAATTCTGGTTTATACTCAGTGACTTCCAGTTTACCTGGACAATAGGGAGATTTGTTACTCTACCTTTATTTCATATTCCTCCATTGAGAGCTCCTGGTTTTATGCAAATCCGCTAGAGTTCACCAGTTCATGCCACATTTCAGATCCTACCGGACAATCTCGGGCAGCTGCCGGTCTGGGGAAAATTCCAACAGCTTTTATCCAGATGCTCCCAGACACACTGATATGTGAACCACTTTCAGTGACTTCCATGTTCTCCCGGGATGGTCTGTTGTTCTGAAGCTGAAGAGCTGCTATTAGCACAGTAATTTTTTCAAATGAACATTGAGCTAAATTATCTCGAATGTATGAAGGAACATCTCTCACTGTGTTACGGAAAATTGCCTCCCACATTACAAGACTATACAAAGCACATATTAATTTGGGGCCCAAGGACATCCAAATTGCCTTAGCTTCTGGGCTGTATTGTGATGACACTCTCTCAGTAATATCAGGTTCCAAGGACACCACAAGGTGCACACCGTTAGGAAAATAAACCAGAAGCTTTCTCCATTAGGATCCCCACATGCATCCCCAAGCCCAGCTGGGGGCATTTTGTTCTGAGATTCAAGCCTTTTGCAGAGGAAATGAATTCCGATTGCATAGGCAGGGAAGTGGATTTGAATTCTAAACTGGGTCAACTTCCCCAGAGGGCTTTCTCATTCTGGAGGGAGTCCTGGAGGGAGGCAACAGAGGAAGCAGCCATCGGGCAGCCCCAGCGACCCCGAGCCCCAGCGACCCCGTAGCACCCCTACGACAGGTATCTCAGGAATTAACTCCAGCAGGTGCACATTCAAATCCAGGCCAAGGTGAGAGGGGAACGTGCAGGCTGGGCCCTGGCTGATAAAGTGCCAGTGCTGCCGTGAGCATTGTCCGCGTGTGGCCTGGCCGGCAGCGAGCCCTGAAAACTACGCCTGCCTGCATCGCCCCCCCAGCATCCAGTCAGCTCACATGCAGCCCCCCACGGGATGTCTCAAAGATAAAAATAAACATCTTTTAAAATAAAAATTGTGAGGGGTGCTTGGGTGGCTCAGTCGGTTGAGCGGCCGACTTCTGCTCAGGTCACGATCTCGCGGTTCGTGAGTTCGAGCCCCGCGTCAGGCTCTGTGCTGACAACTCAGAGCCTGGAACCTGCTTCAGATTCTGTGTCCCCCTCTCTCTCCGCCCCACCCCTGCTTGTGCTATGTCTCTCTCTGTCTTTCAAAAATGACTAAACATTTAAATTTTTTTTCATAAAAATTGTTAGATTTTTGCCTCGTTTGTCCCACCCTTGCCTTGTTTTTCATTTTCTACTTTTCTGAGGAAATATCACAAAGCCAATCACAGACATCATGACAGTCTATCTCCGCGTGCTTTAAGTACACGTCTAAACAAGATGTGTGTTCTTTTCCGGGTGGTCACAATGCCATTACACACCTAACAAAATGAGCAATGGCTCCTTGTTTTCACCTGATACTGTTTCAGATCAAACTCATCTTATTATGTCCAACACATCTTTTGTTGTTTTGTTTGCCCAAACGGTAAAGCTCTTTCTTACAAAGTAAAAGTAAGATTATGCGGTGCCCCCCCACCCCCGTCCCCAGAGCTTGATAAACTGTAAAAGGCTGTGCAGCTTCTGCAGCCTCCCTCCCGCTGTCTTTAAGGCACACCTGTCCCACTCTTCCTGCAGAGGACAGGACTCTCCAGGCTGGGTAGTCCCAGTGGCCTCTCAGTCAAAGTCTCCTCCCTCTTGGGACCCGCGGCCCCGAGAGCTGCTCCCTGACGCAACGCCCTTCCCACGCAGGGAACCGTCTGAGCAAATTCCTTCCCTTTCTCTGCCTTCGCCATCGTACCCCGACCGAGTACCCAACAGCACTGCCACGTGAGGACGCAAGAGTGAACCCACCGGCGGAGGGCGCCATCCCTGGCCTCTGTACCCAGGCGACAGCCCCCGTGTGATGACAGCAGCTCACTAAGGGTGCTGAGGAACCGACTAACTGAAACGATGGGCTCATAGGAAAGGGTTGGTTCCTACAGGACTGGGTGGAAAGACAACCCTTTATTGCAGGCACGGCCAAGGGTTCCATCTGGGGTTCCCTGGCGTGCGCTGAGACCCAAGCCATTGGCTCCTGCTCTGACACTCTGGTCCTCTCCGGTGGCTCCTCAAACCTCGTCTGTCCCCCTCGATGCCCTCACCAGAAAGACCAGAACTCAAAGGCCCTCTATTCAGTTCTCCCCTTGGATGAGCCTTTCACTCGAAAGCATAAGAAATATTCATGAAATAAAATTAAAAGGTACAAAAACCTGTGAGAGAGAAGGGCTCTCTGGCGGAGTCCTCCCAAATAAAAGACTCAGCCCAGGTATTTTCTTGAAAATGCTGCTGTTTGCAATGTGGTTAGTTGGGCACGTTGCTGACCTTTTTTTTTTTCCCCCACCAGATACAAATGGCTATTTTATCAGATTGTTATTTTAAAGCAGGAAGAAGCCTAAGATTATTTATGATGATCAAAGCTTGCCAACTTTAATTTTGCCTTAATAAAACTCCTGATCTCAGGCCACAAAAAGAGATAATGGAAGGAAGGGATTCCCTGCGGCAACGTTAACATCAGCCCCGCAGCACCTGTTGTCAACCTGCCCCCCTCACCCCCCCAGCAGCAGCAGCAGCAGCTGGAAATGTTAGAAATGCACGTTCTCAGGCTCCAGACCTGGGTAGGGGTGGGGTAGGGCCCAGGGATCTGTGTTTTAGCAACCTTCAACCCCAGGGATTCTGATGCAGGCTGAAGTCTGAGACCCAAGGGGGCATAGAGGAGGTCTGCGGATAATTCAGCCCTCCCCGCCTCCTCAAGACAGCAAGCCTTTCTGGAGCCTCCTGTAGGCAGAGTGCTGCGTTAGACGCTGGGGATGCACAGACCACACAGGTACAGCCTCCACCCTCCGGAGCCGCCGAGTGACCGGGAAAGGCCAGCATGGCCGCACATAGGGCCTGTTAACCCGCAGTGTTATCGCAACAGTGAGATGTATTCCTGACCCCTGCGCTCGGATGCTGGGTGACCTTGGGTCAGACCCTGAAACTCTTAGCGAGGCTACGAGGCCTCGGTTGCCCCGCTGCCTCCTCTGTGGAGATAAAAATAGTCTTCAAGTTATGGGGCCGTTGTGAGGGTTAGGTGAAATCATGTGGATAAGGCACTTAGCACCGGGCCTGGCACACAGGGGAGGGAACTGGATGCCAGGTGCTGTTGTTTTCAGGGAGCAGAGGGAGAGCCTGAAAGAGGATGTGGGTCAACTCCACCTGGCCAGGCAGAGTTTCCGGTGGAGGGCACGTTTGAGGCTGGTCTGGGAAGGTGAGTCAGCGTGTGTAAAGGAAGGGTGTGGGCTGGAGGCAGGTGGCTCTGAGGCTCCTGCAGACTCCGGGTGGCATTCAGGGGCTTCCCACGGCTTCTCCAGCGGGCCCCAAGAGTCCCACGGCATTATTTGGCTACCATTTTGATCCTGTCTACAATCCTGCCCAGCTCCACTTATGGACCAGCGTAAAGGTGGTCCTTCTACAGCTCCTGGACTTTGTGAGAGTCTGCTGCACCCCACGGCAAGGGATTCAGCCTTCTCCCTTTCCGGCTGCACCCCCTCCCCCCCGGCCTCACTGAGAAACGTGGTGGAAATGGGGACATCACCACGCACCAGCCTCAGCGCCCGCCTTTCCACCCTCCTGTGGAGAGTTTTCCTCAGAGCCTTTCCTCACCAGGGTCTCCCACTTTTCTATCAATTAGCAGAAACACCAGAAGGGTGGATGTAGAGGTCAGCGGGCGTCACTCAGGTTCCCGTCCCACAGGGTCAACCGGAGGGGCCCTCACCTCCTCCCACCCCCCGCCACTGCCACCATCACCAGGACCCTGAAGTTGTCTGAGGCAAAGTCAGCTTTTTTTTTTTTTTCCCAAAACTATTTTTTTTTCTCCTTCATTTTTATTATTAATTTAGAAAGCCCCACACAAGCCCCAGTCCTGTGCCCCCTCTGCGGATCTGTCCCCCTCTCCTCAGGAACCTGGGCCTCCCATCCTCCTCCTCCGCCTCCTCCTCTCCTTTTATTCCGGTGGCCGGTGATTGGAACAGAGCGCCCCCCTCTTCCTCCCAACCCCACAATTGTCACCACCAATTAGTGCATTGTTAGGACACACAATGGCGTTACTGTAGCCAGTGGAATTGGAGGTCTTTGTGCTTCCCCAGTCGGCCGTGGGGGCAGTCAAGTCTCATTTAGAGACTTAAAACACAACGCCAGAAGAAAAATGCTATCAGAAAAGCAAAAAGAAAAAAAAGGGGGGGGGGGCTGAAGAAAGGGAGAAAAGCACCAAAGAGATAAAAGAAAAAGAAAGAATGAGAAAGAAACAAGAGGAAAAGAAGAAGGTGAAGTTGAAGATGAAGGGAAAGAAGGACGGGAAGCAAGCAAGTGTTGAAAAGAGAAGGAGGGAAAAAAAGTGCTATTCAGGAGTTGGCCCGAACTCATGAAAAGACCCGAGTGGTTGCTACATACTGAAGTCCCCCTCAGAACACAAAAAGGGGCTCGGGCTTAACAGTAATTAGTGGCCTGATTGTGCTTAGAACACTGTGCGTCTTTAGAGGGTTTTTCCAACTTTCCTATTTTTTTTTTTTTCAGTTCTCACAAGTAAAGGGGGTGGGAAGAGAAAAGTAGGGGCTGGGGGAGGGGAGGGCCTGCAGGCCACGCTCTCCCCCCCCCCCACCCCGCACCCCACCCCCAGCCTGGGGGTGGGGGCAGCTCAGCCTTTCTCTTTGACAGGTAAATTGGATTTTATTCTCTGAAGCTTGTAACTAATTACAGAGGGTATTTTTCTGTAAGAACGCGACATATGGGTACGTTTTAGAGTCACTATTTTGTTTGTTTCAAGTACCTTTCGAGCAGCCTGGCCCTTTTCGCAGCCCGCAAGATGCCCCCAGAGGCCCGGCCCTTCTTCCATCCAGGACCCACCGGTGGTGGACTTTTTCCTATCAGCCAGACTTTTACGTCCAGAGCGTTTTCTGCACGTGAAATTCATGTCCCAGTTTAAACACAGGACCAATCTGAGGAAGCAGCCTCACTCCTGAGGACTTGTCCGACAGCTCTTGGGCTGATAACAGGACCTCCCCTGTGTCTTTCCTCTCTCTCTTCCTCCTCGCTGATCCCTAAAACAATCGGAAATGCTCTGTGGCTCTTAGAGCTAAGGCACAAGGAAAGTTCTTTGAGGGAAAGAAGCCACCCTGAAGTTAGGCTGGTCTCTTGGATGCCCAAGTTCATTCTCCACATTCATATTCCCTCTCTCCCTCCCTCTTCCCTCCCACCTGGCCCACACCACACTTTCTAGAAAGTGCAAAGACGCACCAAGTCCAGTTTGCCACAGAACAAAGGTATTCTCGGGGTGGCTGGGTGGCTGAGTCAGTTAAGCATCTGACTTCAGCTCAGGCCATGATCTCATGGTTCGTGAGCTTGAGCCCTTCTCTCTCTCTCTCTGTCGCTCTCATGGACTCTCCCTCTCTTTCTCTGCCTCTCACTCACTTGCTCCCTCTCTCTCTCTCAAATTAAAAAAAAAAAAAAAATCTACCTACAAAAAAGCAAGAATATTCTTGTGTTGCTATTTTTTAACAGTTTTCTTGGAACAATGTAGCCCAATGCAGTCAATTCCTAACTTGTACCAGTTTTTTATTTCCCTTCAAGGGCACAAAACATGCCTCCCCTTTTCCTCTGTCTAGCTCAGACCAGACTCCTATTAATGTGTTTCACAGATAAGCTAATGGAGGCATCATCTGCTCCTTGCAAGGTTTCCATAAAATCGCTGCGCCCCCCCCCCCCCCCACCGTCTTATAAACAAAGCCGTCAGAATTTGCCTGGGACTGTCTAACCATTGTGTCTCTTTTTGCTTTTCCATGTGTGAAGTGGAAGCGAAAAACGTGGGGGTGGGGGGTGGGGGGCTGTTCCCAGGCATTTACTTGGGAGGGAGGGATATCGGGGGACACCCAGGAAGGCGCAGACCAGAGTTCTCCTCTACATCCCCAACCGGCGGCCAAGGCAGGTGGCTCTACACTTGGGTGAGCTCACTGCAGTCACTATGCTCACTCCAAGGCCCAGGAGGAGGGTGAGAAGAGAGATCGGATCAGAAGGGAGGAGTCCTGGCGCACAGCCGTGCTGGCACTGCGCACGCCCGCTTCTCTCCCTGCCGACCGCCGGCTCTTTTCATCCCTCCTTGTGTGTTGGGGGGACTGTTCCAGGCTCCCTCGCCCCCACTCCACCCTGAGAAAGGGCACGTCCTGACTCAGTCGGGAAATGAAAAGTGAAGCTCTCTGATGGTGGCCATGCCATGTCACCAGTACCCAAGTCGGGAGATGCTGGAAACAAGGATGAGCGAGCCTCCTAGGGGCGGCGCCTCCAGGGCACAGACGGGTTGGCTCGGTTGCCCCAGATCCGGGGTAGGGCAAACAGGGTGAGGGGCGCCCTGAAAGGGTCCTTGGCGAGTGGCCTGTGGCACCGACTCAGCACCTCCCACTTGCCCCCCGCCCTCGGCCTCTTGCTCTGGGAGGGGTAACGGGAGCCCCAGGACGCCGGGACCTGCAGGCGACGTGGGTGGAGGTCAGCCAACTAGAACGTGGAGCCTGAAGACCCCGAGTCAGGCAGTTCAGGTGCGCAGCGCACGCCCCAAGGGCTGTTCGAGGAGTGTCCGTCCCCAAGTTACCACGGCCGCCGCCTACGCATCCCTCGGGCCCGGTCCCCTCACTGTACCGCTCGCCCTGCTCCTGTCCTGATCCTCTGTCCAGGCCGCCTCAGTCAAGTTCTGAATGACGAGCTCCAAGGCAACGGAAGTGCGTCAGGGCTCCCGGTGCTTCTTTGAGTGACACTTAATGAAATGCTACGTTAAGGAAACACATGCTACGTTAAGGTCACTCCAGCGGCCGTTCTGGCGCTGTGCGTGCAGGTTTATTGTGACTGTCCTCGCTTGGGGCCATCAGGGCCACAGCGCAGGTCACCACTGTCTGGGGCCGGTGAAGCAGCCTCTGTCCAGTGGCGCGTGCCTTAGAGTACGGTCCGAAAGAACTTTCTGCGGTGAGGGAAGCGTCCCTGGGGCTGGGCTGTCCAGTATGGAAGCCACCGGCCACATGTGTCGTGAAGCACTTGAAATGTCAGGGGCGCCTGGGTGGCTCAGTCGGTTGAGCGTCCAACTTCGGCTCAGGTCACCATCTCGCGGCTCGTAAGTTCGAGCCCCGTGTCGGGCTCTGGGCTGATGGCTCAGAGCCTGGAGCCTGCTCCCGATTCTGTGTCTCCCTCTCTCTCTGCTCCTCCCCCCGTTCATGCTCTGTCTCTCTCTGTCCCAAAAATAAATAAACGTTAAAAAAAATTTTTTTAAAGACATGTCATAGCTAGTGCAACTACGAATATGAACGCTCAATTTTATTGCATTTTAAATAGCATAAATCAGCCCCTTATGGCTAGGAGCTCCCACATTGGACAGCACAGCCTTCTGTGACGTTACTGAACCCTGCTACAGCCAGGTAGCAAGTCGGCTCCCAAATCTTTTTGCTTCAGAAAGACAACTGCCCAAATCACAAGCCCTTGAGCACCTCCTGAGGAGAAAAATTTCTAATTAAAGGCAAAAACAGTCTTTTCTGTCTCCCTTGACTGACACCAGCAACTTCTCTCTACTCACATTCTGCTGACAACCACAATTTGGGGCTCCCCGGTGTAGACACACATGGCCTTACCTTGAAGTGAGAAAAAGAAGCCTTCCACACCTAGGTGTCGGGGTGGCGGGGGTGGGGGGGGGGTATACCCCGGGGAGTCAAGGGATTCTGTTATGGTTTCCAAGGGCAATAAGTCTAGTCTACATTCCTTTCCTCCAAAGTTGTCAAAGGATTCCCATTAACCTTAGTGATGGCTCTCCACAGGGCCTGCGAGGCCGGGGCCACAGTTCTGGGTGCGAACCAGTGGAGGGTCATCTGGCTGCTGGCTTGTTAAAGACTTTGAGTGAAGCAGAGAGAGAAAGAGAATGAGAGAGAGAGAGGTTTCCATTTTCAAGGTACATTGTTTCTTTCAGTGAAGACTTCTGTAACTGATACAGGTAACCATAGATCACCTGGGGACGATTTCAAAGACGAGAGGCTGGGTGAGT
Organism: Puma concolor; assembly: GCF_028749965.1. Lineage (NCBI taxonomy): Eukaryota > Metazoa > Chordata > Mammalia > Carnivora > Felidae > Puma > Puma concolor. The sequence goes on along the minus strand of NC_141674.1, from coordinate 194,674,974 downwards.
AAAAATCACAGCGGATCTCGATGGCCAGGAACCAGGACGGCACAGGCACATCACAGACAAGCCCCTGAGCTTCTTGGTATTTAAAATGATCCACACGCTTGCAGAAAAGACAAAACCCCTAAAGGATTTGAATTATAATTCCAAGTGCTATTTTAAATTATCATCAAAAGGACAGATTAATTTTTTCATACCTCCCAGTAAAATGGGGGTCCGTTTCTCACCTTTGCTGCCACACCCCCCCCAAAGCTACCCCCACCAGGTTCCTTAGGGGCCTTTCCTATTTAATAGGCCCTGCAGCAGGCAATTCTAGAAAATGAGTTACACTAAAGACTGGAAGTTAGGATGGGCACGGGGCAAATGAGAGCTGGAACTTGGGGGGGGGGTCTCCCTTTAAAGTTCTGCTGATCGCATTTAAAAACAGGCACATGGCATGCTTTCCAGAAATACAAAATTCAATTTAAAGAGTTCTTCCTCATCTTTCTTCTCTGAGGATAGGTGTTCATACTACTTATGGTCAGCTGACTCTGAGGTTTCAGAGGCTCTGAAATGATTGTCCACTGCAAATAGACTTTATCAGTCAACGCCTGGGTCTACTATTTAAGAAGAGCTGTGTACAAAAAAATAAATGTACCCCAGGCCTCTGGCCCTGGAGACGTCACTGTTTATCTGGCGTGACAAGAAACAAAGTTCAGAGAGCAATACAGGAACAAATATGAGCCCGTATTAAGCTGTGAGTTGCAAACCCCCTGTGTGGTCAGGGTTCAAAAGGCAGAGATCTCTGTGGGCTCTAATCAGAAGACCAGCAGGGCCATTCCCGAGGGGGGACAGGTTGGAGCGTTCGTGCTGGACCTTGGAGGCCCCTCCAGCGCCTCAGGGAAGCGGTCCCAGGAGGAGGCGGGGCTTGGCCACTGAAGCTGCAGGCCTGTGAGGCTCATGGGGTCGCTCAAACCTGCGTCCCGCACCCAGCCACGGGGCAGGAGCAGACCTTCCTGCCCCGCTTCCATGCACATACCCAAAGTCAGCCACTCTCGGCCACGGTTCCGGGTAGTAACCTCGATCCAATACTGGGGTACCAGGGACACGGGTGAGAAAATAGTTTAAAGCTCAGTGTCTGCCACCAAAGTGACAGGGACGAATTCCCAGCCCTACTATCTACCATGAGTCGTGTCAACTTATGAATTCCAGCCAGTGACCTAGCCTTCCGGAGCCCCCCACATCTGTCAAAGGTGGATGATAATGGTTCCCCTGCAGGACTGCTGTGAGGACTAAGTAAGATTAAATAACAAATGTACAATGTCCAGCAAATCATTTATATAATTTATATTTATGATATGAACCCTATACCAATCTTTTGTAGAAGAGGCAGGAAGGTTAAGTGAAGAACTACTCTCTCTTCTGTGCTTTTCTTTTCTAATTTGTGGGTTGTTTGATCACAAACTATTCTCATTTTGACCAAGCTCACTGCAGTACGGTTTCCCCGCAGTGCCTTTCAAAGGACAGAAACTTGAATGATCTACTATTTTCATAGCAATTTGGCTTAATTTTTTTTCCCCCTGAGACCGGCAGAATAGGTTAAACTTAAGGAAAACGGTGCTGTGAGGCTAGCAAGAAAAATTTAATTTAGTTTCTGGATCGGACTGACCACGGTGAATCCTAAACAAGAAACTAAAGAAACCACGTGCTGTCGAAAAGCACTTCGGTCACTGAGAGAGCACCTACCAGGAGGCAGGCCCTATGCTGCATCCAGATGGCCGCCTGTGCCCTCGTAAGTAAAAGTTCTCATCAATAAATATTTCTTAAATACTCAAAGAGATAAGGACAAGTGCTTAGATCTGGAATGATGGAGAAACCGGTTTTGAAATGTGAATTGTGTGCAACCGATAAAAGAATGAACATCCAGATTGGATGAAGATTGTCTAAAACCCCATTAAAAAATCATACCAGACAACGGGCAATTTACGGAAAAGAGAACTTAAATGGCCACTGAGCCCATAAAAGATATAATGGGAGATGATTAAAAGGCACGAGTTAGCATAGGATTACATATGATCCCGCAAAGAGATGATAGCAATGACTCAAATAAATCTCTGCATACCCTGTTCATAGCAGCATTAGTGTCCATAGTCAAAAGGTAGACACAATTGATGGAACGGATAAACACAATATGGTACATATATACAAGGGATTATTACTCAGCCTTAAAAAGGAAGGAAATTCTGACACAGGCTATAACATGGATGAACCTTGAAGGCACAACGCTAAGTGCAATAAGTCAGATATAGGAAGATAAATGCCATATGATTCCACTTTTATGAGGACCCATAGGGGTCAGACTCATGGGGACAAAGTAGAAGAGACAAAAAAGGGGGTGGGGCAGAGGGGGAAAGGGGGAGCTGGTGTTTTGTGAGCACAGAGTTCAGGGAGGGAAAATGAAAATGTTCTGGAGATGGAGGGGTGGTGATTGAATGTGAATGTGCTTAATGTCACTGAACTGTACCCCTAAAGATGGTTAAAATGGTCCATTTTATGTTATGACTATTTAACCACAATTTAAAAAATGTATTTCCAAACTTGGATTCAAAAACGCCGTTATCCTAGGGGCACCTGGCTGGCTCAGTCAGTGGAGTATGTGACTCCTGATCTCAGGTTTGTAGGTTCAAATCCCATGTTGGGTATAGAGATTACTTAAAACATAAAACAAAATCTTAAAAAAAAATCACTATCACCCTTTCAAAAAAAATCCCTTAAATATATCCTTCTTTCTTCTCCCATCATTGAACTTCTTTAGTGTGCCTTTACTATTAAAAATGCAAAAACTGGGGTGCCTGGGTGGTTCAGTCGGTTAAGTGGCCAACTGCTGATTTTGGCTCAGGTCACGGTCTCACGGTTCGTGAGCTTGAGCCTTGCATCCGGCTCTGCACTGACAGCATAGAGCCTGCTTGGGATTCTCTCTCTCTACCTCTCTCTCTGTCTTTCTCTACCCACCCCACCCCCCATGTGCATGCTCTCTCTCTCTCTCTTTCAATAAATAAACTTAAAGAAATGAAAAAAAATTTTTTTAAGAATGAGGTAGGCAATGAAAGAAGTCTAAGGCAAACCATAATGTGAAAAAGCTGATATACACAATACTTTCCATTTATGTTAAGAAAAAGAAATACATTGTATGTGTACAACACAGAGGAAGGTCTCCCAGGAAACACCCCAAACTGGTCACAAAACTTGCTTCTGAGGAGAACGGGGTGGGGGGAGTAAATGGAAACTTGGATTTACTTTTACTGTGGAATAATTTTTTTTAATTTTTTTTAACGTTTTATTTATTTTTGAGACAGGGAGAGACAGAGCATGAACGGGGAGGGGCAGAGAGAGAGGGAGACACAGAATCGGAAGCAGGCTCCAGGCTCCGAGCCATCAGCCCAGAGCCCGACGCGGGGCTCGAACTCACGGACCGCGAGATCATGACCTGAGCCGAGGTCGGCCGCTCAACCGACTGAGCCACCCGGGCGCCCCTGGAATAATTTTAAAAGAGATCCATAATTCCCCAGTATCAGGGAAGGAAGGCTGGAGTCTCCTGCCCAGTGGGCTTGGCAAACTGGGTCCAGGACTGCCATCTCTGACTCGGACAACCTACTACAAAGTGGAAAACAGGCTAACGCATGCGGAGGGGGAAGGAGACCTTTCGGACTGCGAATATTATGAACAGTTGTCTGTAAAAATAAAACGTATCTGTGAAATCACGAGTTTCAGTTTTCAGTGTGGAAAATATGGCCAGCGCATTTCTGCTTGGGAGGTAACAGCTCCGCCTTGAGCCAGAAATAGAGGAGTCTAGATACACCACATGTTATTGGTGCGAGGTAGACAGACTATTTAACTCCTTCCAGGATCTGTTTTCCCATCTGCAAAATGGGTATAACAAGAATACAGATGGTGGGGGGCGGTTATGAGGATTATAAAGCATCTGGCATGTACCAAATGCACAGGAAATACCATTAACATACACATGAAAGTCTCATTTTTTAACAGGGTGCATGGAGTCTCAAAAGCCAAAGCCAAAGCCAGTTCTCTCCCTTGTGCAGAACCCAGCATCTAAAGAAGCATTCAGTAAATAGGACCCTGGGCCTTACCCACCGGATCCGCGGTCCTCCAACCTCAGCCAACATCCAAATGGTCTGAGGGGCTTGTTAGAAATACAGATTCCCAGAGTCCATCCCAGCAACTGTGACTCAGTGGGGCTGGCGTGTGGCCCTGGAACCTGCTGTCTACCTCCAGTGCTGGACAGAGTGCACTTAAGAACTCCTGTTCTACGAGAACTATTTGGAAAAGATGAGGCAGAGCTCAAATGCCCTCCTTTGCCCCCGCCAAGTCTGCTTTCCCCTATTCTGCTTCCTCTTCCCTCTCTGCAAGAAAATGACCCCTCTTTTTCTTCTTCCTTCTCCAGGGTTTTGGGAAGTGCAGTTTCTAGAAAAAAATGTGCTTGCTGTTTCTTGACAAAGCCTCCACAGGACTGTTTTTAAAAACAGAAAGCGGTGGCGGGGTGGGGGTGGGGGGGCACCTGGGTGGCTCAGTGGGTTAAGCACACGACCCTCCATTTTGGCCCAGGTCATGATCTCCCGGTTTCCTGGGTTCGAGCCCCGTGACAGGCTCTACACTGACATGTCAGAGCCTGCTTGGGATTCTCTCTCTCTCCCTCTTTCTCTGTCCCTCCCCCGCTCACTCTGTTTCTCTCTCAAAATAAATAAACTTAAAAAGAAGAAGAAGAAGAAGAAGAGAGGAGGGGGAAGGAAGGAAGAAAGAAAGGGCAGCTTCCTGGAGGTGGGCAAGAGAATGCCAGGAAGCAGGGGGCTCTGAGGAAGCCCTTCACATTTGTCCCAGAAAGACGAAAAATCCTTCGAGATCCCATCTCATGGACAGACAGACCTTTTCCATCCCCTGTGACAACATCCAAAGAGTCTGTCTTCCAGTTGGAGAAGTAGCAGAAATCAGAGACAGAGTAAAAACTGGGCTGGAGGAAAAAGAGGGGTGCAGAGCGGGCACGGGGCGGGCGGCAAACGGACAAGCGCCGGACATAACAACGTGACGTGGATGTACGTTCAGGCCAAGTCTAAGTGTCCCTTTCTCAGTACCTTGTAAACAAAAAAATATATAAAAATAAAGACTCACCTAAAATGCTGCTTGCTTGCTTTGTGCGTGCGTGTGTGTGTGTGTGTGTGTTTCTTGCAGCTTTGCAAACACCAACTAATGAATCCGTCTGGCCAGGACAGCCCCTCCGGAGGGAGGTAAACAGTCACAGGCTCTCAGGGCCTATCTGCTAAGTAAACCACAACCACAATGGGCGAGAAGTTAAGCAGCTCGTGCGGTGAGAGGCTGCCTAAAGTTAATTAATTGCCTCACGTCTGTTGCTGATAAAGCAGGTCTTAAAGGGTGGCTGTTTTCAAGTTGTGCAGCCTTAGGTGGAAGTTGAAAATTAAAAGAGTTGCTCCTCTAAGAGATTCGTGACTTCAGGATCAAACCTTATTAACACTAGTGGCGCGGGGTGGATGGGAGAGATTTGAGGAGGGAAGAGGGGCCCCGTTCAAGTCAGGCGCCCATGCTGCCATTACCCTGGAGTTTTACTTCAAAAGACAGTAGAGATGCGTTTCCCAGTTCGGGGTGGTGACGGGCATCCAAGAGGGTCCATCCGTCTCGTCCAGCCGTGACCCCTCCCTGTCATACCTGCACTCCCTTTGTCTAGTGTGTTATTACTTCCGTAAACTTTCTATGATAGAACATTCCACCGTAAACCCGAAGCTCCACCCCAGCCACGTGTTGCCCAGCCTCAATGACCATCAGCTCAAGGTGAATCTCATTTCATCTAAACCAGCTGTTCTCAGACTTGAGTTTGAATCGGAATCACCTCAGTGGGGGCTGGGGCGGGGAGGGCTTGTTTCAAGAAGTCTGAAGGGAGACCTGAGAATTTGCATTTTCCCAGGGGCTGCTGGTGCTGCTGGTTAGGAAATCACATTCTGAGAACCACTGATCGATATTCTCACTCCCTTTTTTTATTATTATAAAACCAATCTCCCATAGCTTGTCACTTCACTTGAAATATTCAGTGCTCTAAAAAATAATGCCATTATCACACCTGAAAAATACGGATAATTCATGAATGTCATCAAACACCTCGTAAGGGCTCAAATTTCCAAATGCCTCATAAATGTCATCATTTTTTTTTTAGTGTATTCTAATCAGAATCCAAATAAGGTCCATATTAGGATTATGTGATGTGTCTTAATGTCTTTTCGTCTTGAACCATTAATCCTCCTTTAACTCTTTTATTTCCTTGCAATTAACTTGTTGAAGAATGTTTATGGCTTTTTAAGAGGTAGAATAGCATAGTGGTGAGCTCCCTGGGGTCCAGCTGCGCGCGCTCGTGACCTTGCTGAGTTAGTCACCCTCTCTTAGCACCGGGCTACTGGTAAATGTTTAACAAGCAGCTCTCAAGGGAGGAGGGGAAGTGGGGGAAATCCAAGCCCCGATTTGTACTTTTGCCAATGTCTCTGGTGTCTGCACCGTACCATGGCCGATTTCAAGTTACCAACATGCTGTCACAAAACACAGAGCCTGGAGGTGTGTGGGGTGGCACATTGTCACACAAAATGTCCACGGTCCTGACACGAGAGACATGCATACTCCCAAGCGCAGACACGAACAACTCATAAGAAAATAATTGGAAAGTGATGACTTTTGAGTACTTATCACCTTTGTTTTTAATATGATTTATGTGTTATGGGTCTATTTAATTTTTATTAATGGCCATGTTTAACCACTAGCTTGCCAAATTCCTGTAAGTTTAATGGTCAGTGCCGGCTGCCGTATACAGCTGTCCCTCCGTCTCGCAGCCATGAATGGGAGGCATCGCAGCTCTAACGCTTAGCGGCGAGGCTGAAAGAAGACCGTGCACTGGGGCGTGCGGTGGGACCCACTGCGTGCACTTGACCTAGAGGACATCAGATAGAGTTACTTGCTCCCAGGGCTGGGCTGGGAAGGCGGCCATGTGGGGGCTTGTGTCAGATCACCACCTACAGGGGTCGCAACCAGAAGGGCGAGAGCGGCAGAGGTGGCCCTTGGGCCTGGCTCGATCACCACACAAATTCCAACCCGCCAGAAGAAATGCTGTGTAGAAGAACTGACTCAGGCCTGTGCCCCTCCCCTCCACTTCACGAGGCCACTTGATCTGTTTGCTAAAACCAAGACCCTTCTTTTGAGGTAGATCAGGTTACTGGCAAGGTGATTATTGTTTCTAATGGTCTGCAAACAGGTTCTCAGCTGTTAACCCCTCCAGCCTCCGGGGACACAGGGACAAGCCAGAATGGGCAGAGGCAAACCTCCCTGGGAGCTCAGGGGGTTGAGGGATGCTAAAAGAAGGAGTCTGGGCAGGGGTGGGGGAGGGTGCGCAGCGCCTGGGTGGCTCAGGTCATGATCTCTCCGTTTGTGAGTTCAAGCCCCACATCTGGCTCTGTGCTGACAACTCAGAGCCTGGAGCCTGGTTTGGATTCTGTGTCTGCCTCTCTCTCTGTCCCTCCCCCCATGGGCACTCTGTCTCTGTCTCAAAAATAAACATTAAAAAGAAAAAAAAAATGAGGCTGGGTTTAGAAGGGTCCTGTGCTAGTGAACAAATGAAGTTCAACTGCAGGCTGAGCACTGACACCTGCATTAGTTCCCCGCATAGCCTGTGACTCTGTCCTGACTCCCTCCGCTCCCAGGAGCACCCCCCTCCCACCCCTGCCTGAGCGTGACCCAGTGGGGCTGGAGAATGCATTGTCCACAGAATATGTAAATAAAGGAGGCAAGGTCAAGTGACACTAAACCCTGCCTGCCGGTCACCCTAAGCTCTCTGGGCTGCTACTTCCCAGCAGTGTGAGCTCAGGCAAGTTATTTAACTTCTCTGAGTCTCGGTTTCTTCATCCATTCGATGGGGATAACAACGATTTCCACTTGTGGGGTTGTGGGGCAAATTATAAGTAATGCATGTAGGGTACTTAGCAAAGTTCCTGGCACATAATAAGTACACAAGAAAGACTAGCTGCTATTATCATTGTAATGCACGTGGATACTGTCATCGTTGATAACAAATCTATTAATAGTTATTCCTTTCCATGTATTTTCTCATTCAGTAAATATTAAAAATAGCATAGGGCACGTCTTTGGGGCAGTTAGACTTTAATTTTTTTTTTCATGTTTATTTTTGAGAGAGTGGGACAGAGTGCAAGTGGAGGAGGGGCAGAGACAGAGGGGACACAGAATGCGAAGCGGGCTCCAGGCTCTGAGCTGTCAGCACAGAGCACGATGAGGTGCTCGAACCCATGAACCATGAGATCATGACCTGAGCCGAAGTCAGATGCTCAACAGACTGAGCCACCCAGGCGCCCCAGGACGACTACCCTTTAAGAAGGGTCTTCACTCTCCAGAAAGCACTCATTAGATTCTGGGAGCATTTTCTCCATGCCCCTCAGGGGGGCTCAAGCCCATGAAAGATGACAGTGTTGTGCACACTTGAAATGGCAAAAAGGCAACAGGGATTATTAAAGAGCGCCACCGGAGAGGACAAGAAGAGAGCGAAGCAAGCATGAGGTGTGGGAGTCTGAGGCAAGCAGAGGGAGGACGAGGCCCCCTTAAGACAGATGCCATTTGGGGCGCCTGGGTGGCGCAGTCAGTTAAGTGGCTGACTTCAGCTCAGGTCATGATCTCGCGGGCCCGTGAGTCAAACCCTACGTCAGGCTCTGTGCTGACAGCTCGGAGCCCGGAGCCTGTTTCGGATTCTGTGTCTCCCTCTCTCTCTGCCCCTCCCCTGCTTGTGCTCTCTCTCTCTCTCTCTCTCTCTCTGTCTCTCAAAAATAAATAAATATTTAAAAAAAAAAGACAGACACCATTTAGAAAAATATGATGTCGCCAAGGCATTCTTCTACCCCGCCGTGGTACCTACAAACTCTTTCTAAGCATGCTGACACGGAAGAGCGGTGACTCCTTAACATGAAAACGGGAAATTGTTGACACTCAGAAATGGCCGTTTCAACCTTGTTGCACGAAGGCTTTCCTTCAGCTGGACGTGTAGTCATGGAGAAGATTACGGCACAGTGGGCAGGCTGAGCCCGCTTATGTGCAAGTATGTGCCCAGAAAGAGCCCCAAAAGGTCACTGCATGAAGTCATGAACAGCAGTCAGCTCAGAAGTGTGAAATCTGGATGTAGGAAAAAGGCTTTGCTTACTTCATTACTTCTTTATAAAGTTTGGTGACGATCACATACCACTTCTTTCCCTATTTTTGAAATTTAGATATAATTCATCTTTCTGAAGTGTGCAGATCGTAAGTATACTGATTGATCGGTTCTGGCAAATGTACATACCCACGTAGTCCCCACCCCTGCCAAGATCTAGAACATTCTCCTCATCCCCAAAAGTTCCCCCGTGTCCCTTCCCCAGTTAATCTCCTCCCCTGGTCCCTCTGTTTCCAGTCCTTGCAAACAAACACTGATCTAATTTCTAGTTCAGCCTGTTCTAGAACTTCACATGAGCTGAATCATACAGTACATACTCGTATCTGGCTTCTTTCACTCAACACGTCAGTGAGATTCATCCATGTGGTCACATTCCTCAGCAATTTGCTCCTTTTTATTGATGAGCAATATTCCATTGCATGGACCCACACCAGTTCGTGTTGTCGTCCGTCAACCGTCACCTGCTTTCAGTTTTTTGATTATTAGGAGGAAAGATGCAGAGAAATTCATCTCCAAGCCTGTAGGAGGGCACATGTGTTCTCTCCCATAGGCAAATATCTGGGAGCAGGGTCGCTGGATTGAAGTTGACGGTGTTACACATTCTCACCGGGGACCTCGTGATCAGGACGAAATGGAGCCAGAGAGGTGGGGGTGGGTGGGAGAGGAAGGCTGGAGTGAGGAGGATGTGGCGTTCTAGGGCAGAAGATGCCATGGACGGTGATTTGGAAGGCCCCAGCCTCAAACCGGGTCTTCGTCTTTGGGCAAGTCGGGGGTCCAGTTTCCTCATCTGGAAAAGAACAGCCACCGTGTTAAAGAAGATGGAAGGTGGGAGCACGTGGTTTCAGGCAGACCCACCAAGAACACGGGCGGGTCCCTATCAGACCTCTCGCCCTGACTTGGAGGTGGGAAAGCATGGCCAGCGTCCCTATCACTGGGCATAAGTGAGGAGCAGGTCACGCTCTTCTTGGCTTTCTAGGTAGCTAGGGAAGAATGGGTGAGTGACTAGCTTCAGAAAGTCAGTTCTGTATGGTCTCTAGCTCATAGCTTCCCAGGGCCAACTTCTTGTCTTCTGCACCTCTTCCTCCGTAATCCAGCAGAGCAGGGGGGCCAGGCCCGGATGCGCATGCTGGTAGCCAGTTGTCCGCTGGGAGAGGAGGGAGCCACGTGAAGGACCAGGGAAGGTACAGGGAAGCCCTTCGGTGCTTGTAGAGGGGAGCTCTTCTATGAGACCTCAGCTGTTGGCCCCGGGGAAGGAAGCACAGCAGAAGGCTGAGAGCTGGTCCTTGGGCGACCGCGTCACCAGCCACCCTGCCCCCGTGGCTGCTACTCCGCACGCTTGTCCTCCTGCTGTTCTGTGATCCGACGGAGTCCCGGAGAGCCGTGTTCTCACTCCTTGTCTCCCCCGGTTCCCTGCAAATAGTAAGAGCCCATTGGACAAATGAACACACCATGCTTCTTGTGCCTTCACGTTGGGAAGAGGCCGAGGCGACCCTTTGAAGGCCGCGCAGGATGGCTGCGTTGCCCGAGTGACCTAATGCCGGGATCGTTATTTCCAGAGCGTTACATTTTCCCACTGCCAAGCCCAAGTTAAGTCTCAAAATTCTCAGTCCCTCGCATGAGACTTTCCCTTTTGTTTATAGGCAGGAATATTTCCCCTCTGTGTTCCTGCCTCTGGCAAGGCTTTAAACATCGTCAGGATGTTTGAAAAGCACACCGCTCAAAGTAGAGCTTCGGGGAGGGGGGAGAAAAAGAGGATAATGTGAGCATTATTTTGGATTTTTGCCCCCTCCTGGCCAGGGCCATGGCTGTGGCTCTGATTACAATAATTTTGCCTGGATCTATTAGGTCTTGTTTTATCAAAGTGACTTACTCTTGTTTTTCTTTCCTCGCTCCTGCAGGCATGGCCTTGGGAGGGAGACAGTCTGGCAGCTGTGAGAAGCATAAGGAGCAGGAGGGGAGCCCGGGGCACCGGGCCTGGATGCGGAGCAGACGCCTCTCCTCTGGACACGCACACAGCGCCCTCTGATTCTAGCGCCCAAGGAGCAGCATCGCCACGGACTTTGACTTCGCTTTGCGAAATAAAAATCAACACAACGTGTAAAGTAAGCTGAGGCTCTTCGGGCTCTAGTGCTGGCACAGCTCCAGCTGACTGGGAGGAGCCACTGGGCAGCTGGGCCCCTCAGGGAGCTTCCATTCAGAAACTCCAGTAAAAGAGGAAGGTAACAAAGACAAAGGGTGTCCTTAGAGGTTACGGTGAGTGCTGAGCACCAAGGCTTGGGGATGAGAAGAAAAGCAATTCGAGGAACTGCCATCTCGCCGCCTGTCTCTCACTTTCCTTCTTCCCGGTGTCCCGGCCAAATACAACAGCCCCTCAGCCACCCCCCCCCCATCCCCACGCCCCACCCCCACACAACGATTTCCCTCTGGGCTCCAGGTGTTTACTTGGTCTGGGATGCTCTTCCCTCAGTCCCTTAAGGGTCAACTGCTTCCTTCCCAGGGTGTGGGCCCTGGGTGTGGGACAGTGACCCCATGTACTCCTGGGCACAGGAGCATTTGGGTGAATCACTGGATCATATTCTCCCTGTTGTGTCCAATGGGCCAGTGTTAGCTTCCTGGAAGGATTCTTGTGAAGACTAAATTAGAGAGTATGTATTCAGCATAGTGCCGGAACATAATAGGTGCTCAAACAAATACGGGAGGGAATAATAATACAGAATAATGCGTGAGTGTTCGGGGAGTCGTGGAGCGTCAGATACAATCAGAAAGGGATCCAAGATCCTGAGCTCTGACTGCTTGAAACGCTATCTTCCCTGTCACAGTGCATGGCATACAGTCAGCACGTGACCAACACTCACCCAATGAGTTATTCCATATGGAAAACCATGGATGGCAAACTAAAAAGTCTAGTGTTTATTTTGTCTTTCTATTCAACTAACGTTAAGTGCTAACTGTGTGCCAGGCACTATGGCAGCCTCTGGGGAGACAAAGAAACCGGGCCCTGTCCTCCAGATGGCTACAGAAGTCAGATTTTAGGAGGGATTTGGGGATGGGGGTGGGGAGGAGGGTTGGATGAACAGAACCCTGGGGAGGGTAGGGGGGAAGCCGAGAGAAGCTAGCGTGGCCTGCCAGGCCAGGCAGAGCTGAGGGTGGCCAGAGGGCTGGTTTGGGAGACAGGCCAGAGGAGAATTCTCAGCAGGTAGAGGGACAAGGTGGCGTGAGAGATTTCCACAGAGGGGACTCCAGAATCCCAGGAATTTGTCTGATCCCTGAAGAGCAGGGGTTTTCCCAGCACCCCTGGGAGGAGGTAGCACCTCTAACCACATCCCACCCTCCACCCCCGGCCCTTCGCTAGAAACTCTGTCCGGTCCACAACAGGGCATACTGGGGCTCACACTGACCTTCAAATGTAGGGAGCAATTTCCCAGTGCAACCCACAATACAGAGCCCAAGACCCGAGGCTCAGAGACTTTCCAAGAGGGAAGGAACTGGGCTGAGCTCAGAGGAGCTTAACTGAACATTAAGCAAACACCTTTCATTATAGCAACTCAGGGTCTTTCCATTCGTCTCCTTAATGTGCAATTAACTGTTCCCACTTTATGCCATATTATTTCTCTTCCTCTGCTCTCTTGCTCCCTACCTCTCTCCATGGGGTGAGATTTTAATTTATCCATTCATGTAACAATTATCCATTGAGTACCAACATGCCAGAGATACAAAGAAAAACAAGACAGAACCCCAGCTTTCCACCTTGGCAACAGTTATTGAAAGTTAAATGTCATCACAGCCTTTGACTCAGCAGGTTCAACTCCCAAGAATTTATTCTAAAGATACACTCCCACAGGTGCCAACACTATTACATAAAAGGACAATTCTTGAACTATTTTAAATACCAATTCAAAATTGGGAATAATACAAAGGTTCACCAATAGGGAACCGATAAAATTGATTATGATAAATGTAAGCAATAGGATACTCTAATGGGCAAGAAAAGGGTTGATCTTTTATGAGTATGTGTGCCTCCATGCTGATTTCGCTTTATTTCTTATTGAAGCGTACTTGATACAATATTATATTAGTTTCGGGTGTACCACAAAGTGATTCAACATTTATATACATCGAGGGGTGATGACCACTGATAAATCCAGCTGCCATCCATCACCATAGACAGTTGTTACATATTAATAACTATATTCCCGATGCTCTACATTGTATCACTGGGTCTTCTTTATTTTACAACTAGAAATTTGTACCTTTTAAGCCCTTTCCTTTCTTTTACCAGACTCTACCTGCATGCAGCCCCTCGTCAACCACCAAATTGTTCTTTGTATCTATGAGTCCATTTTTTTGTTTTTTAGAGTCCACATGTGAGTGAAATCACGCAGTATTTGTCTTTCTCTGAGTTATTTCACTTAGTGTTATGCCCTCCAAGGCTATCCATGTGCTCACAAATGGCAAGATTCCATTCTTTTTCGTGGCTAATATCCTATTGTATGTACCCAGCACATCTTCGTTATCCATTCATTGCTGACAGACACTTAGGCTGCTTCCGCAGCTTGGCTGTTGTAAATAACACTGCAATGAACGTAGGGCTGCACATATCTTTTCAAATTAGTGTTTTCCTTTTCTTTTTTAATAAATCCCCAGAAATGAAATTGCTGGATCTTATGATGGTTCTGTAAAAATATTGATCTTTAGGGGCGCCTAGGTGGCTCAGTCGGTTGAGCGTCCAACTTCGGCTCAGGTCACGATCTCGCGGTATGTGAGTTCGAGACCCACATCGGGCTCTGTGCTGACTGCTCAGAGCCTGGAGCCTGTTTCAGATTCTGTGTCTCCCTCTCTCTCTGAGCCTCCCCCGTTCATGCTCTGTCTCTCTCTGTCTCAAAAATAAATGTTAAAAAAAAATTAAAAAAAAAAAGATTGATCTTTATGGAAGATAAGGAAAGATCATTAAGAAAGATGATTCAGGGGCACCTGGGTGGCGCAGTCGGTTAAGCGTCTGACTTCAGCCAGGTCACGGTCTCCCGATCCGTGAGTTCGAGCCCCGCATCAGGCTCTGGGCTGATGGCTCAGAGCCTGGAGCCTGTTTCCGATTCTGTGTCTCCCTCTCTCTCTGCTCCTCCCCCGTTCATGCTCTGTCTCTCTCTGTCCCAAAAATAAATAAACGTTGAAAAAAAAATTTTTTTTTTAAATTAAAAAAAAGAAAGATGATTCAGTGAAAAGAGCATATATATCACTTTTTTTTAATGTATGCAATTATATACATACGAGGTCTATCTAGAATCTACAGCTGAGCTGTCCAACATGGTAGCCATGAAACTTGAAATGTGGCTGGCTGGAATTGAGATATGCTGGAAGTACAAAATGCACAGCAAATTTCAGAGACTTAGTATGAAAAAAAGGAATGTAAAATATTTCAATTGTTCTTTATTTTGATTACCTGTTGAAATGACAACATTTTGGATACAGTGGGTTAAATAAAACATACTACTGAAATTGATTCTACTTTTTTAAAAAGTGCTTTTGAGTATATCCACAAGAAAGTGTATACTTATGTATGTGGCTCATATTATATTTCTATTAGACAGCAAGCACTATTCTAGCTCGGAGCCAGCAAACGATTGTCCCGGGGCCAAATCAGGCTGAAGCCCACTTTTATAAATTAAGTGTTATTGGAATACACCCACGCCCATTTGTTTAGGTACTGTCTGTGGCTACTTCCCGGCTATAAGGATAAGACTGAGTAGTTGTGACAGAGACAGTGTGTCCACAAAGCCAAAAATATTTACTATCTGGCCCTTTATAGAAATGGGGCCTCAGTGTTGCCCCAACCCCCATTCTAGAAGAATCTATAGGAACCACCGTCTATAATGGCTACCTTTAGGGTGGACATGAAGGCAGATTTTTAGTTGCCCCCACGCCCCACCCCACAATAAGATATTATTTTTGTCAGCAGGGAAGAAAAACAATTAAAAGAACTTTTAATTAAGAACCTGCCCTCAAGGAGTGCGCATTCTAGTAGGGGGTCAAGCAAGCAAGGAACTGAAAAGTCAAGGAGAAGTACAAGGTCATTGTTAGATGTTTGAAATGCCAAGTAGAGAAGATTAATAACCAGTGGCTGCTGACAGCTTAGAGATGGCCACAGTGTGCCAAGTAATGCTTGATAGATCTTATTTTGTTTTATCACAACATCCTCATTTTACCTTTGAGGAAATTGAAGCCTAGGGACAAATAACTTGCTTAATGAAACACACCAGTCTCTACTGGGGAGTTACCCTGGAGAAGCAATCCGTCAGATCAAGGAAGACTTTTACTAACTATAGCTCTCCCTGACTCTATCTCCCTAACTAGCATTTTTGTCTGTTTTTCTATAATCAGATTGAGCAGGTGGGGGCTATGCTTCTCTGGGATGTACTAAACGTCTTTAAGAATCTTTTCATTATAAGCAATGACCTGTTTGTAAATCACTAAAACTACTCAGAAGCAAAAAAGTGACTGTGCCATTCTGCACCTTCCCCCCCACCACATCCCCAGTGCTCCCACTGGAGGGTGGCCTCCCAGACTTCATACTTAAAACATACACAGTGAGGGGCGTCTGGGTGGCTCAGTCAGTTAAGTGTCTGACTTCAGTTCAGGTCATAATCTCACGGTTTGTGAGTTCCAGCCCCATGTCGGGCTCTGCGCTGACAGCTCAGAGCCTGGAGCCTGCTTCGGATTCTGTCTCCCCCTCTCTCTGCCACTCCCCCACTCGTGCGCTCTCGCTCTCTCTCTCATAAATAAACATTAAACACACACACACACACACACACACACACACACACACACACACACGCAGTGCTTTTAGCAGAAGCAGTGTGTGATGATACTGTCAGGAGACTGGCTTTTATCACCTAACAATAAAGCATGGACTTTTTTTACATGATAGCACTCCTGATCTACTTAATTTTTTTTAATAGCTACACGTGCTTTTAATAATCCTCTTTTTTAATGAAAACATCGGTTAAAGTTCTGATGGAATACTGGAAAAATACCTCTTAAGAACGACTTTTACCCTTTAGTCTTTGCTTTCAGGAAGTGGATTTATGTTTACGGCTTCTCCCAGCAGCAAGCCAGGGGCAGCTCTGGCTGTGTTGGAAAACGTGTTGCTCATTAGTTTTCAATCCCTAACAGTCTGCAGACAAACAGGCAGAGATGCAACTGAACGCAGCGTCTTTACCCCTCAGGTGCTTACACAATCGGCTGCGTTATACACCTGTAAAACCCAAGATAATAACTGTCCCAGTGATTACGACTTGCCAGGGGAATGTCAAAGTCATGTCCAGGCAGGGTAGGTGGAAGAATAACACCGTAGTGTCTGCCTCTCTTTTTCTACTTTTCCAGCCACCAACCTCCCTTGAGCCTTTTCGCCTCGTCCCTGGACTCCTGTTGAGGTCTCCAGGAGCCTCCTAACCTCAGACACGCTCTAGTACAATCCACCTGGCATGGGGTGGCCAGATTACACTCCCCCGAACACTGTTTTGTGCATGTTGCCCTTGGATCAAATCCCTAAACAAGATTCCAGATCTTTATCTTGGCATCCAAGGTCGTCCTCAGTGTTGCCCCAACCCACCATTCTGGTCTTACCACCGAGTCACTCTCTAAGCTCATCTTCCCATCTCCACCAAAGAGATCCTCTTCGCCCCCAGTTCGTCTTGCTCATTCCAGACCCTGCCTCTGCTAAGAGAGCTTCTGTCTGGCTCTCACAGTCAGCTCCCACAATCCTCTTGTTCTTTCTAAACCCTTCCCTAACTCAAATGAAATTTTCCTAAAGACTTCTGAGTCCCTCAAGCCCAAACCTTTCTCTGATCTTACCATGTTTCGATTGTTAGTTACCGTTTATATAGAGAGATTGTGTACACCCCAACTAGGCTGTACCATTCTCACTTATCACTTTATATCTTCTGTAAAATATGTGTGAGCACCTTCCATATAATACATGCTACAGATAAATATTGGTACAGATTCATTAAGAGTATTTAGGCACCCAATTGCCTGGGTGGCTCAGTTGTTTCATGATCTCATGGTTCACGAGTCTGAGTCCCGTGGCCAGCTCTGTGCTGACAGCTCAGAGCCTGGAGCCTGCTTTGGATTCTGTGTCTCCCTCTCTCTCTCTCTGCCCCTCCCCAGCTCACGCTTTGGTCCTCTCTCCCTCAAAAATAAATTTTAAAAACATTAATGAAAAAAAAAGAGGATTTAGGTTACTTCCAGTATTTTACTAGAAAAGAAATGCTGTTTGAATAATTTTGTACATCTGTGAATATTCCTGTAGAACAACTTCCTCCGGTGAGAATTGTTAGAACAAAAAGCATATCCATTTTTAGTTTTGAAATATATTTTCACATTGTCCTCCTTGAGGAACTGTAATAATTCACACTCTTAACCATAAAGTTTGAGGCACAGCCATCATATTTAGTGTTTTTAAAGGAATCCATTGAGCAGAAGAACCACACTTGATTAAACGATTCCCTTATTTTTGTACATTTAAGCTTTGTCCCTATTCAATACAGAAATCTACGTTCATGGTCCCAGAAAGTGAGAGAACGTGATCCTTTGACTTATAAATCACGTAGCTTCTCCACAGAACAACAAAAATCCAAGCACCAACTATTTTATATACACAGATGTACTCCTAAAACAGTGTGTAAAAATGATATTTTTGTAAATAAAGTCAAACAACCAACCGGAGGATTCAGCATAGTTCCGTAGAAACAACACAGATTGAAGGTCAAAGGTATAATTTTTCATCTTTTTCTTACAAGTTGTAAGACTTTGGACAAGCCGCTTAATCTCTCTGAGCTATAATTTTCCCCTCTGAAAAGGGACCTAGTATTTTATGTTTTGATATGAATGACAATGTTTTTAAAAAAAAAATCCATCTAGCTTGAGCTGCTAGCCAGCTCAGGAACCATGCCTCAGTCACTGTTTCATCCCCAGTGTCCACAGCAGTTCCTGGAATGTAGCATATATATAATCAATATGTAACAAATAAATGACCAGTATTTTATCTACTTGTCCATAGGATGAGTGCCTCGTCAAAGGTCAGATAATAAACGACCAAGAAAAGTTAGAGGTGGTCAAGGAAGGAGCTCACACGGGCACATCTACCTACTAGTCTGGCCCATTACCTCTCCATTTGAATTTGACCAAAGACTCCATAATTGTCCCCAGCTTTGCTCTATTCCAAGTGAAGAGCTGCCAGGAAGGCACCTTCTATAACCCATTTTCAGGGTCATTCCCCTTCCTTGCTTATGTATCCCACACTCTTAAGACATTGTCTCTGGTCTCTGGGGAAATGAGACTTTACATCTGGGCTCCAAGTCTACCTCCCAGCCCTTAGACCCAACACATTCTCGGGGTCTCTGGGTGGCTCAGTCTGTCAAGCGCCCGACTCTTGATTTCAGCTCAGGTCACACTCTCATGGTTGGTGAGATGGAACCTCGAAGAGGGCTCTGTGTTGGGCTCTACCCTAGGCGTGGAGACTGCTGAAGATTCTCTTCACTTCTCACTCCCCCACTCTCACTCTCTGTCTCTCAAAAACAAAAACACCCACATATTCTCCAAAATCATCCGATTTCCAACTTAATGGATCTCTCCCTTTTATTTGGGTAAAATGTTTTATCTAGACGAAATTAAAATACCCCTGGAACCTCTCTCCCACCTTCCCCAACCCTTCCTTAACTCTCTACCAATGGAGTTCTAGGACCCATATTACTTTTCCAATATCTTCTCAAGCTCTCACGGTTTTGTGTCTGCAAGCCAGCTCTGTAATTTATGGAAAGACCCAGAGAAGTTAAACGATCTACCCAAGTTTACAGAGGGAACTGGGGAGGGGAGTGGATTTTACCTCTGATCTTCAGGTTCTGGGTCCAGAGCTGGTTCAACAGCCCTCCTCTTCCCTCTGCTCACTCCCCATGGCTTCACATTTGTAAAGTGCTTTTGTTTGTCATATAGTCATAACAGTCTCAGGGGGCATGGCGCCATTGCTATTGCTAGGTACCAACCATCTCAAAGTTCAGAGGCTTAAAATAACCATCACTTCCTACTCCAGCTCCCGCGTCTGCGGTTCGTGGGGACACCGGGTAGGCAGAGCAGCTGATCTTGGCTGGCTTTGCACACGCATCTCAGGGGCAGCTGGACAGCTCTGTTCTGGGCGGGGCTGAGCTGGACTGGGGCAGCTTCCTTGGGGGCCCCCTGCCCCACATGTCTCTCAACTCCCCCCTGGGACCAGTGGCCTATCCCAGGCAGGCTCCTCTCATGGGAATAGCAGAGACGCAGGAGAGCAAGCCCAACCACACAAGCATGCTTTCAAGCCTCTGCTTGTATCCCACCTGCTAGCATCCTATTGGCCAAAGCAGGGGTCATGGGCAGAATCAGTGGGTCAGAGGATACACTCAACTCTTGATGATGGGAAGAGCCACAGAATCACATGGCAGAGGGTAGTGATAGAGGGCAGGATAAAACTGGAGGTCCTAATGCAATCTACCATGGCCGTCAAATATCAAGCCATCCTAGTGAAGCTAAGTTTTCTTCTTGCCTAAGAGCGTAGACCCGTTCTCCAAAGCACGGCCCCCCTTCACATAGGCCCACGGAGTACAGGGTGTAGCAGGAGCAGACACTGAAGGCACTTCAGTCGCTGGCGACTTGAGTGCAAGGAGGCACTTCGGTGGCTGCCGCGGGTAAACAGAGAATGAGGGTGACAAGCCGGCACTGGCTCCAACCTCCCGGCTGTGTCTCCGGCTGTTCCCACCCTAACAACTCCTCGCACGTGATTCACTGCTCCAGGAAGAGAGAAGTAATTGAGGGTATAATTTATATTGGAAGACTTGCTCTGAAGGAAATTAGACAGCGACAGAGCCAGCACTGTGGCTCCAAGGGAGTTTCCTGCCAAAGACCAGAGCAACTCAACCAACCAGTGTCCAGGGATGTGGGAAGCAGGGAGAGGAGACAGACCCCTGGGGGTCGGGGCTGGGGAGAGATCTCAAACAAACAGTAGCGGGGCACCTGGTGGCTCAGTCGGTTGAGCATCCGACTTCGGCTCAGATCGAGATCTCACCGTTCACGCATCCAAGCCCCGCGTCGAGCTCTGTGCTGACAGCTCAGAGCCTGGAGCCTGCTTCGGATGGATTCTGTGTGTGTGTCTTTCTCTCTGCCCCTCCCCAACTCACGCTCTGTCGCTCTGTCTCTGTTTCTCAAAAACAAATAAACATTAAAGACATAAAATAAAAGGGACAGTCGCAAGAAACCCCAAAGCAGTCTTAGAGCAGAAATAGAAAGAGGCAACAAACCCCACAGTTTCTGAGATGTGTTTTGCTTTCTGGAAGCGTTTACGAAATAAGGCTTACACGTGTGACACCAAGTTTTCCATGAAAACTTCTCGACACGATCTCTCTCACGCTCTACCCCTTCCGTTGCCAGGATAAACATGCTAGGAGGGCAATTGCATACGTCACGAAATGCAAACAAACTGAACAAACTCGGGGAAACGGAGAGCCTCCAGCTCCCAACTCCGACAGCTCGGTGGTCATCCGTTCCAAGTCTCGTTCAGGTTGGAAGCTAGCTGCACAGAGACTTTTGTAGTTAACGCAAAGAACAACACTCACACGTGACTCGCTACGAATGTTCGATTAAATAGTCATAGCAACATCACCTCACCAGCCACAGAGTGGTAATGACAAAGGTCACAAACCTGTGCGTCTGTGGCTTAGAGGAAAAGTCAAAGCCCTGCAGCCCAGTGATGCCCCTACCTGCGCTTTCCGCCCCCACCCCCCAGGGGTTCAGGCCGTCTCGAATTTTCTCTCGTTGAGTGTAAGGCCTCCAAAACCTTTCTTGGCCGGTCTCCTCACCTGAAAAAGAAAGTGGTCAAACTACATGCTCATCAACGTCCATGCCAGCACACACAGTACTTCGGTGATTCCCCCCACCCGCCTCCTCCAACCGCACCTTGAAAGAGTGAAATCAGAGTGCCAGGAATCTTTGCCCAGGTATTTAGTAACAGAGGTTGCTTGGCACAGATATATAAAATCAAAACCACAGCGGAGATAACAGCAAGAAGAAATACTCCAAGTGAAGCTACGCCAAACTGTGTGCCCTCGAGCAACTTACTTCATCCTTCGTGCCTCGGTTTGCTCAGTCTGTAAAATGGGGGAAATAAAATAACCTACTATTATTGAGAGTTCCGAGGACTGAGTGAGACAGCGCGTGAAGCATTCAGTGAGGGGCTTGGGCACGTAGAAAGCACGCCATGCGTTTTTTTAAAGTATTAGCTGCACATGTGACTTCGGCAACCCTCGGGACGGCAGGCATTTCTTTACTGAGAAGGAAATGCTGAGAAAATTTGTTTATAAATGAAGGATTTTGTTTAAAAAAAAAAACCCAACTTTTTCAATTCTTATTGACTTGCTGATGTGCAATAGGACTTATACACGTAACACAAGAGGTGACAGCCTGGCTCGAGGCAGAGGGGAGTTTGAGTTTCTCATTTGCTCTCATTTTCTTTCACCTGTATCTGTGCGTTTGGTTTTCTTGCATCCCGTTTCCCTACCCTCAACCAGTAAGACGTGGTTCTCCATCGTGGCTGCACGTTAGCGTCATCTGAGGGAGCTTTAAAAATCTCTGCACCCAAACTCTGCTGTTGGAAGTGAGGATAGAGGTAGGGGTGGGGTTAGATGGAGGGCAAGCATCTGCATGCTTCTAGAGTGCTTGTCACATTCTGATTCGTGCGCTGGGCCCAGGGGACACCGGTACCTTCCGTTTGTAAAAATTCGCTGTGCTGCATACTTAGGACGGCGCACGTTGCTACATGCATAATATACTTCAATAAAAAGTTACACAGGAATCTCTATGCTGAAATTGCACTGAAGAGCAATTAAGTCAAAATCTTCAGGAGTGGGACCCTGGCATCAACGTTTTTGTAGAGCCTCCCTGGTGGTTGCAATGTAGAGCCTAAGTTGAGAACATGCTGCGGACGTTCTTGAGGCCACAGGGGACCCGGGTCTCAGAACTGGCATTCAAGCCGACAAGTAGAAAGGCCCTTGGAGCATCTAGGTAGCAGTGTTCCTACCACTCACCATTTCATACTAGACCTATAAGGAAGGAAGAGGCACGGATGCGAGCTTCTGTTGCAATCAGTGATTTGCTCATTGCACATGAATCCATAAATGCAAGCCTCAAGAGCACGTGGATGGGAACCGGCAGTCCTGTGGCTGTCCCTGTCTCCAGCACCTGCACGGGGCTTACCGAAGTCACCCCAGCTTTGCGTCTCTTAAGAGGAGGCTCTGGGTTGTGCTTTCTGCTTACCTCCCCCAAGTTTCCACGAATCTTAAAATCAAAAAAAGGTGTTCCTTACATGCTTCCCGAATCTCCCTTTTATTTATTGCAATTGTACCTACATCTTCTTCTCAGAGTCTGGGGGGAAAGGAAGAACGATGCTGTTCAACATATAGTTGAACATCATTAACACACTTTTTTCTCTGTCCTTTGCTCTATATTTCAACATTGCAGGAATATTTTGGATTTTTTTCCTGAATGCTATTCACTTAAAACAATTTTTCATAGGGGCGCCTGGGTGGCTCAGTTGGTTAAGCGTCTGACTCTTGTCTTCGGCTCAAGTCACGATCTCACAGTTCGTGGGTTCGAGCCCCCGTGTCAGGCTCTGTGCTGACAGTGCAGAGCCTGCTTGGCATTCTCATTCTCCCTCTCTCTCTGCCCCTCCCCACCCCCCACCCATGCACTTGCACACTGTCAATAAATAAATGAATTAAAAAATTTTTTTTAATTGGCATCATCCTTATATTTTATTTTTGATAGAGAGAGAGACAGAGCACAAGTGGGGGAGGGGCAGAGAGACAGGGAGACACAGAATCCGAAGCAGGCTCCAGGCTCTGAGCTGTCAGCACACAGTCCGACACGGGGCTCGAACTCACAAACTGCGAGATCATGACCTGAGCCGAAGTCGGACGCTCAACCGACGGAGCCACCCAGGTGCCCCTAAAAATTTTTTTTATAAATGTGTCTCCTCAAAACTATAATTCTCTTGAACACTTAGTGTTACTGGATAAAGATTTAACAAGTTAATTCAACAGGCACTTACAGGGGCTTGCTACATAGAAGATTCTGGGCTGGGGGTGCATGGGTGGCTCAGACGGTTAAGTGTCCGGCTCTTGATTTCAGCTCAGGTCATGATCTCGCCGTCATGGGATCAAGCCCAGCAACAGGCTCTGCACTGAGCATGGAGCCTGGCTGGGATTCTCTCCCTCCCTCTTTGCACCCCCCCCCCCAAAATAAACATTTAAAAAAAAGAAGAAGATTCTGGGCTGGGCTGTGAACGCCATTGATTCCCACCTTAAAGGAGCCCACATTGAGGTAGAATAAGACATAATACTAACACAAGATGGGCTGTCAGACATTCTGCAATATAGTTTACAAATAAGCAAACCACAGTAGCATGAAGTCAAAAGATAAATTCTATAAGTGACAATCACCAAAGTTGCTTTATATAAAAGAGCTGGGTCTATGGTTGAATAAGGATACTTGGAAAATTACTGATCATCTAAAGGTCCATAAAGTGTTATAACTATTTATTTTTGCATTATTTTCCCTCACAATGTCACTTCCAATTTGAAGTTTCACGCTTATGCTAGAGTCAGAAGTTTTTTCTTTAGAAAGAGTAATTTACCATCTTTTAAAAATAAGCGAGAGTTGTTTGCTTCTGTGTTAGATGAGATCGACTGCATAATTTTGCTAAAAAGACTTGAATACTTTGCTAGCCTCAGAAAAATCACTTAATTAATAAACCATCAAGGATTCAGGAGCAATGGTGTTCCCCAAAACTAAACCTAAATATGTCCTCATAAAATTCAAACCGATGAGGTCCACATTCTGCCAAAGGATGTAAGCAATGGCGTGGTCAGTACAAGAGCGCTGATGGAGAGGCGAGAATGGTCTGGAGACAGTGGTGCTACCGGTTCAGGCTGATGCAGAGCCCGAAGTCCCTCTAAATGTTAGAAGGACCGCTCATGATGTCTCTTCCAAGATTCTTCAAGCTGCTTCCTGGAGTCCAGCGATCTCTTCATGGCTTGTTTCCTAGCCATTTAAACACCTTTGTAGATACAACACTATGATCCATGAAAGGAAAATTGATGCTGGACTTCATTAAAATGAAAAACTTCTACTCTGTGAAAGACACTGTTAAGAATAAGACAAGCCACAGACTTGGAGAAGATAATTTGCAAAACATGTATCTGATAGAGGAGCTACATCCAAATATACAAAGAACTCTT
Organism: Puma concolor; assembly: GCF_028749965.1. NCBI lineage: Eukaryota > Metazoa > Chordata > Mammalia > Carnivora > Felidae > Puma > Puma concolor. The sequence continues at coordinate 194,650,410 of NC_141674.1, read as the reverse complement.
AGAACTCAGCAATAAAAAAACAAACAACGACACGCACTTTAAAAAGTGGTCAAAAACGCTGGACAGACACCTCACCAAAGAAGATACACATATGGGAAACAAACATATGAGAAGATGCTCCATACCATATTAGGGAATTGCAAATTAAAACGATGAGTAACTACTACACGTCTATCAGAATGGCCCACATCCAAAACACTGACGACACCACATGTTGACTATGATGTGGGTCAACAGGAACTCTCATTCATTGCTGGTGGGAATGCAAAATGGTACAACTACTTTGGAAGACAGTCTGGGAGTGTCTTACGAAACTAAACATCCCCTCACACACATACAGTCCAGCAAGCCTCATGCCTTGGTATTTACCCAAAGGAGTCGAAAACTTACGTCCACACAAAAACCTGAACACAGATGTTTAGAGCAGCTTTATTCATACTTACCAAAACTTGGAAGAAACCAAGATGTCCTTCAGCAGGTGAATGAATAAATCGTGGTACATATAGACGCTGGAATATTATTCACCACCAGAAAGAAAAGAGCTATCAAACAATGAAAAGACATGGAGAAACCATAAAATACACACTACTAAGTGAAAGAAGCAATCTGAAAAGGCTAAATACTGTATGTTTCCAACTGTATGACATTCTGAAAAAAAAGGCCAAACTATGGTTGCCAGGGGTTGGAGAGAAGGACAGATGAATAGGTAGAGCACAGAGGATCTTTAGGGCGATGAAACTATTCCTTACGGTACCATAATGGGAGATACTTATTATTATACATGTGTCAAAATCCATAGAATGTACAAAACCAGCAGTGAGCCCAAATGTAATCTGTGGTCTTTGGGTGATAATGATGTGCCAATGGAGGTTCATCTATTGTGACAATGTACCACTCTGGTGTGGGATGTTGATAATTGGTACAGCTGTGTGTTTGCGGGGGAGGAGGTATATGGGAACTCTTTGTACTTTCTGCTCATTTTTGCTGTTAACCTACAACTGTTCTAAAAAAAAAAAAAACAACAAACCACCCCAAAAGTGTTTATAAAAAAAAAAGAAAAGAAATAAGCTATCAAGTCATATCAAAGCCATGAAGGAAACTTAATTGCATATTACGAAGTGAAAGAAGCCAGTCTTAAAAGGCTATATACTGTATGATTCCAACTATATGACCTTCTAGAAAAGGCAAAAGTGTAAAGAGAGTAAAAAGATCAGTGACTGTCAGGGGTTGGGGTGGGGGGTAGGCAAGTGATGATTAGGTGAAACACAGGTGGGTTTTAGGGCAGGATGCTATTCTGCATGATACTGTAACAGCGGATACATGATAGTATTTGTCAAAACCCATAGAACTATACAATATAAACAATGAGTGCTTTTTTTTCAGTTTTAGGTGTAGAATGTAATGATTCATCACTTATACACAACACCTAGTGCTCAGCACAAGGGCCCTCCTTAATCCCCATCACCTATTTAACCCATCCCCCCACCGACCTCCGCTCTGATAATCTTCAGTATGTCCTCTACAGTTAAGAGTCTGTTCCTTGGTTTGCCTCTCTTTTTCCCCCCTCTGTGTTTGTTTCTTAAATTCCGCATACGAGTGAAATCATACGGTACTTGTCTTTCTCTGACTTATTTCTCTTAGAATGACAATACACTCTAGTTCTACCCGTGTTGTTACAAATGGCAAGATTTCATCCTTTTTGATGGCTGAATAATATTCCATTGTATATACATACCACATCTTCTTTATCCACTCATTGTTTGATGGACATTTGGGCTCTGTCCTAATTTTGCTACTGTTCACAATGCTGCTATAAACATCAGGATGCATGTTTCCCTTTGAATTAGTCTTTTTGTATCCTTTGGATAAATACCCAGTAGTGCTGGGTCATAGAGTAGTTCTATTTTTAACTTTTTGAGGAATCTCCATACTGTTTTCCAGAGTGGCTGCACCAGTTTGCATCCCCACCAACAGTGCAACTTTCTCCACATCCTCACCAACATCTGTTGTTTCCTCTGTTGTTAATTTTAGCCATTCTGCCTGGTGTGATGTGGTATTTAATGGTGGTTTTGATTTGTATTTCCTTGATGAGTGATGTCAAGCATCTTTTCGTGTGTCTGTTAGTCATCTAAATGTCTTCTCTGGAAAAGTGTCTATCCGTGTCTTCTGCCCAATTTTTGACTAGATTATTTGTTTTTCAGTGTTGAGTTTTATAAGTTCTTTATAGATTTTGGACACCGACCTTTATCAGATAGGTCATTGCAAGTATCTTGTCCCGTTCAGTAGGTTGCCTTTTAGTTTTGTTGATAAGAATGAATTCCTAATGTCAACTATGGGCCTTGGTTAATAATAATATATAAATACTGGCTCACCAGTGTAACAAATGTGCCACACTAAGACAAGATATTAATAACAGGGGGAGAGGGGTGCCTGGGTAGCTCAGTCAGTTGAGCGTCCGGCTTTGGCTCAGGTCATGATCTCGCCATCTGTGAGTTCGAGCCCCGCATCGGGCTCTGTGCTGACAGCTCAGAGCCTGGAGCCTGTTTCGGATTCTGTGTCCCCACCTCTCTCTGCCCCTCCCCCACTCATGCTATGTCTCTGTCTCAGAAATGAATAAACATTTTAAAAAATTAAAAAAATAATAACAGGGGGAGATGTGAGTGGGAGGAGGGCATATTGGGAATCCCCAGTATCTGCTCAATTTTCTGTAAACCCACAACTGCTCTAAAGTCTATTAGTTAAAAAAAAAAAAAAAGTGCAGCCCATTGCTTGACCAGTTCTGTATGTACCACTTATTTAAATGGTAAGTCATTTTTGCAGTGTGCCCCTGGGCAACAAGCAATGACACAGCACAGCCCACATGGGCTGAAGGGTTTCGAAGCCAGCAAGTCCTTCAGAGCCATCCCCTCACTACAGCGTGAGTAGGAAGGCAGAAGGGGGACCAGACTGTGGTGTATGGTACACGAGCTTCCTTTTTTTAGCTACAACCGAGGAGTCACCGAGCACACACGAAGGCAGCCCAGCAGGGGTGGCAGCATCCTGAAGAAGAGCTACACTTGCGATTGGTTTAACCAAATAATCTAAATAAGCAGATAACAGCCAAATAATTCACCCTCCGTGATCTTCAGTTTCCCCGCTGGTACAAGTGAGGGTGTTGCTACGGATGTTGCCGTGATGTTTTCAAGCCTTCCCTGACGTTCTTAACAAACATGCGGGAACATTCTTACGTCTTATGTCTTATGATGATGATAAGGAAGGGGATATGCGTGACCGTTTAGGACACGAGATACATTATTAAGGAAGATAGGAAGATAGAGGAGGGCTCTTCTTGAGGATTCCTGTTTTTAAAAAAGCTTTTCTAGGGATTAGAGATTTTGTTACTTTCATTGCTGTTATTCACCCACTTGTCACTTGACATCTAAGAGTCTAAGACTCTATACCTTAAAGCTAAGAGTCATACCCTCCACCCATGATAAAGACCTCAGAAGTTATATTAGCCCTGAAAATAGGTTTCTGTCAAGCAGGGCCTTCTACTGATAAATTTGCTAACCCAAAAGCGAGAAGCAATCTATCCCTCCAACCCGATAGCTCTTCAAGAGTGGTGGTTCTGCAATGAATTTAAATATCAGAGACAAGAAGCCTTCCCCCCACTTGAGATTGGAAAGTGAGCATTCAGTAAGAGAAAACCAGATCCAGAACTGAAGAAGCAGGTTCAAGCCTGTGAAATTCTAAGTATCACAACTGCTGAAGAAATATTTAGCAGACCAGAAAATAAGCACAGTGAGTCCAGGCTCAGTGAGACTGAGGCTTTCCCTAAGCTCCAGCTGGTGACTACTTTCTCCCTCTGTATGGAAAAGAGGATTGCGAAGAGACTTCAGATTGAGATTCACTTGAATAGTTCCTACTGCATTGCTCACTGGACAGTATTCTTTTTCCTCCCCGAGGTGGTCATACAGCAAGGTGGTCGCCTCAACCATTCATTCTCATCACTTGGCATGAAGTTGTCTCAGCACAGATATCCAGCGTGCAGTGGTGAGAAGGGTAGGTTCCTGGAAGCAAGACATAAGGGAGTTCTAGGGGCGCACCCCCAAACCAAAAGGACTCAGGCTACAGGAGCTCTCACAGTGAGAGCCACAGTGAGAACCTATTTTCGGTCATTGAAGCCTAGTTTGGATTCTGGTTTTGGAAAAAGATAACATTTGTTCTAAAAAAAACTAGGGGATTTTTTCAGGGGGAGAAAAGGTTCTCTCCAGCCCTGCTTTAGAGCTAAAAAGGAAAAAGTGTTGAGAATAACAAACTTTTTCTTTCCATGAATTCATGTAGTAGATGTCTCAAAATGACTGGCAAATATTTATAATTCATAGAATGTTAGAGGCAAAAGGGTGCCACAGGGCCCTCTGGTCTCCTCATTCTATAGTTGAGAAAAATGAGGTCCAGAGAGGTTAAGTGTTATGTCCAAGGACACACAGCTCACTCACAAGATAAGACTTGAATCCAGGGGTGCCCGGGTGTCTGAGTTGGTCAAGCATCCTACTCTTGGTTTTGGCTCAGGTCATGATCTCATGGTTTGTTAGTTCAGGCCCCATATCAGGCTCTGCGCTGATAGTCCGGGGCCTGCTTGGGATTCTCTGTCTCCCTCTCTGCTTCTCTCTCTCTCAAAAATAAATAAATGAAAAAAAAAAAGACTTGAATCCAGATTGTGCATGTACTAGCCAATGCTCTTCCCACTATATTGTGTTCCGTTTACCAGCCCCACAAGAAGATACCCATAGACATTAGTTTTTAAAAGCTTGGCACTAAACCTGTGACTAATTAGAAGAGTGCCCCACCACCTTGAAGCCACCAGCTAAGATCCACTGTGCCGTGTCTCAGCACACCTGAGGCCTTGTGGGTAACCGGCTCAAAGCAAGATTATTGTCTCAACTCAGCTCCCTGTGTCCAGGTAGCCACAAAATGGAAATTGCTTTACTTGGGGAAGAACGGGATGGGATGAAAAGACAGCATGTTTAAAATGGATAAAAGAAGGTACTTTTTTTCCCCACTCTACACAATTGACCTGGGGAACTCACTGCAGCGGGATATTAAGATCAATGGTGAAGATTTGTGTTTTAAAAGATTAGACATTTCACATGCATATCATCGTGAGCGAGGTTCAACAGGATGAAAGTCCTCGAGCTTCAGTGCCTAAGCTGATCACCAGCTGCGTCTGGTAAAAAGAAAAAAAGTTGTCTACTTGGTCATCTAAGGTCTCACAGGAAGGCAGGTTTGGGGTTTTCCACTCCAAACTAGTGGTGTAAACCCAGTGTGCATTTTATTATGCTCAGGGATGCTGTCGGCCACGAGTTAGCAGGACAAACAGTAAGGGATGGCTTGGTTTTGCTTCCTGATACCCGGGGCCTCAGTTGGGAAAACTTGAGGCTGGGGGCTGGAATCATCTGGAAGCTCCTTTTGCATACGTCCAACTCCTGGCCTGGGATGACCTGTCCGCTCATTCAGCTGGAAACGTCACCTGGAGCACCTACATACAGGTTTCGAGAGGGAGTGCCCCATAGAAGAAACAGTGCTTTCCAAAGACCAGTGCTCCAAGAGAAGCAGGTAGAAGCTACATGACCTTTTATGACCTATCCACGGAAGTCCCGTTGCATCACTTCCGGCATAATCTGTTGGTCAAAGTCATCACAAGCCCACTGAGATTCAAAGGAAGGGGACACTTAGGACCTCCCACTTCCCTCCTCTATGGGGAATGGCAAGTTTACATTGCAGAACACCTCGGATGGGAGAAGTTTTTGCAGCCACCTTTGGAAAATCCGATTTCTTAGGCAGGCGGTGAGGGATGTGAGGTTGCAGGAACATACAACCGATTGGAAACAGTTGATACATAAACAGATAATCACAGCACAATAAAATAAACTCAAGGTAGTTATTTCCTCCTCTTTTAAAGGCTGCCATAAGAATTCTTTCCCCGCCCCCCCCCCCCTTTGATAAGAGTCATCACATTTAAGTGTTTTCCATCATTTTCTGTCTTGCCACTAGACTGGAATCTCCATGCATTTAGTTCCCTGCTGCAACTCCTCTGCCTAAAAGATTACCAAACCCATAATAGGCACTCCATAAATATTTGTTGAAAGAGAAGGAATAAAACTCTGTAACAGAGGAGTGGGGGAAGGGTTGTGGGAATACAGTCTACAACAAACAGCTCAGCCAGACAGGAATGACATTTGAGTGGGTCTTGAATACTTTTGAAGGATGAATAACAGTTTTTCTGGTTAAAAAAAAAAAAAGAGGGGGGGTGGGAAGAGGATAAATGTTTGTCCTTAAATTTCTTCAGAGACTTCCATTACCCAAGTTTAAGTGGGCAGATCGTCATCCTGAATCCACAGACTGCACGTAGTAGTCACGATGTTCTCAGTTGCAAGTGACAGAAAACAGTGACTCAGTTGGCTTAAGAAACTAGCAGTGTGTTGCATCACATAAGAAGTCTGGAGGCAGGCGGTTCAGGCAGCCTCAATGTCATCCCTCCTCATGTGTCAGCTGAGCCCTTTCACGGTTGCAAGACGGTGCCCACAATGGTAGGCGCTGCACGCAGACAAAATAATATCCAGCAACAAGAGAGAGGGCTGCTTCTCCTCTGGAGTAAAATCTCTCCCATCAGCACGCCTCCTTATTGGCCAGAACTGTGCCCTGTGCACCTGTGTAACCTATATGCTAATAAGAGGAAATGGGGGAGCACGATGGATTGCACCAAATACATGTTACTTCTTGAGGCTTGGACTGAGTCCCCTTGGAGCACATGGCCGTGCAGAAAAGTGTAGACTCAAAATAAAACAAAACCAAAAACTGGGGTTCTGTTAGGAAAGAGAAGAGGTGAGTCTTGAGTATCAATAGTGTTTGCAACATTATGCTTGGCGAAGGTTAAGGTTCTGTTTTCTCACTTAATACTTCCATTTATTTCTTTGTTGTGCTTTTTGCTCGTTTCCTTTCTCCTTCTGCATTAGTAGTCGGTTGAATAAGCCCAGCACCGTATCAGTAAAAGCATGTTATTTGTAGAGTATATGTATGGATCTAAATTTAAAGATAACATTAATTAGACATGAATGTGATTTCAGGTAAAAACGTTGATTCAGATGCTTCTGTTACTCCCTGAGAGCCACTTGTCCTGTGCTCTTCTGTGGCCTTATGCCCTTTACTTGTGCAGATTCCTCTGTCTAGGAAGTTCTCAGTTTTTTCACCTGTAGTAGATACTAGGATTGTTTCTGTTATATCCTTCTAGAAATCTTGTTGGAGAAACTGGACACTTGAAAATGACATTTCCCAGACTCTCTTGCAGCTAGGGTCTGGATACAATATATGTTTGGTCAACCAGGTGCATTCCTTGGAGATCCAGCAGGTGCAAAGGGAAGGCACCAGGCTGCTTCAGCTGAGGCTGGCAAGCGCGGTCTCAGAGGTAATGCTAAGAGGCCTCAGTGCTGGACTCCATCCTGTCTCAGTGTCTAGTCGCCAGGTTCATGGGCATGAAGGCAGCTGCAGCAGCAACACCACTGATTTCTGGGACTCGGCTACTGTGGTGGTCCCTTGAACTCAACAGTCCAGGTAGCCTCCTGACTTCTGCCCCTCCAGCCTTTCCAACAATTTTGCGAGGCCCTGCTTGATTCTCAGTATTAAGTCTTCCTCTGCTTGAAATACCCGGGGTGGTTTCTCTTTCCTGTACTAAACTCTGACTGATAAATTGCCTAACTCCTGTTCGGCCTTCTGGGCACAGCCCAGGTCTTCCTTGAGCCACCAGGTTGAGATAGGTGCATCTGCTACGCTCCCACCATGCCCTGCCTGGAAAGTCCCTGCCTCATCATCTTTGCACCCCAGCACCAGTGCTTGGCCCACAGCATGCGTGACATCAATATTTACTGACCTGGACCTGCCGAGATGCCAGGGAGGTTCTAAGTCTAAGGGGCGTCCCACCTCATGCCTGGTCTGCAAAGCTCAGAGAACAAATTGGCTCTAGTCTCACACTGGATTCCAGGTGAATCCAGAGTCTTCAGCTTCTTCACACATTAGCCCCTCCTCCACAAGAGGCCGCACCAGAATTGAAGATTCAACCTGGTCCCTAGGAAAGTGATGCAAAGGAACAAGGAGAGTTGCTTCTCTCAAGATTTACCATCTGGTGGTTCTCAGGACCCTCTCTGCTGGGCTTAACTTGAGGTCTGCAGTCGATGGCCGCATAGGCTTTGGAGTCAGGAAAATCTAAGTTGGAAGCTATGTAACCCTGTATAACAAGTTATTTAACTTGTCTGAACCTCCGTTTCTTAATCTATAACATGGAAATAATAATATCGCCCTTACAAGATTCCAGAGGCAAAAGAGATGATATACATAAAGTGTTATTATTGTCCCCACTGCTGTTAACCATATCATCACCATACCACAGTTCTGTTGCTTTACACAATTTTTCCTCCAGTCCAAACAGACTCACATGCAATTAGGCTGCGCTTCTCTATACTTTCTCCTGAGGTGCCCCATTTGCACACTGATGTGATTAACCCCTTTTGCAGAAGATCCAGCTGGGCCCAAGCTTGGGGCTGGACTGAGAAAATGACAAAATCATCCGTGTCAGTCATTCTTGAGCCTAGCTAAAAATCAGGATCACCTGGAGAGTTAAAACAAAACAGCAATACAAGCAGGCAAACAAACAAGCTAAACCAAAAAATGAGATCTCAATGGTCCCTGAACTAGAGATTTTGATTTAATAGGGCCCAAGCATCAGTGTTTCTTAAGGCTCCCCCAGGTGATCATAATGTGCCGCTAAGAGCCACAGTTTAATGTGGGAAAGATTAGTACTTCCATTACCTTTGGGGGAAGAAAAAGCTTTTGCTTTTCTATAATCTCCACCATACCACCGTGGTGGAGCAGAAAGGACTAAAGATTATCGTTGAATTATTCCTCTTATAATGTGAACAAGGCATTCTCATTATGCACACGGGTAAATGACTCCTCTTGTTAATTCTCTGATTAGGGTCTTGGTTTCTCATGTAGAGGTGTGTGATCTGGTAAGAGAAGAGATCAGAAACGCTCTAGGACACGGAAGGAGCCAGTCTGGAAACACCTGCGAGGGATTCATGTCGGCTGGCAGTGTCACTTCTGGGCCAGCACTGTGTACGTTTGCATAGTGACTGGCTGGTTGCACTTGCATTCAGGGCAAGTGAAATGATCTCTGCTTTGGCATAAAATGTATCTAATATCTAACTACCAGAGATGGCTGGTGACGGCTGAGAGTGTGCTCCACAGAAAGTGCACTAAAAAGTGTAACTTTCCCCCATTATTAAAGTAATACGCAAAAGAGAATATAAAAGGTTGGGAAAACAGAAAAGTAGAATGAACCATAGTGGAAACTAATAATAATGACTAAGACTATATAGACTTCCCAGGCACTAAATGAGGTTCTAAGCCCTTTACCGTATAAATTCATTTATCCCCTCACTACAACACTATGAAGGAGCTAACTATCTGTAACTCCATTTTGCAGGCAAGCAGAGAGCCCCTGGAGCTGTTAGGTGGTTGAGCTGCTAGGCAGGGACAAGGCTTGGACTCATGCTGCATTTGTATATGGTCAACCTCAGAGATGTAAGAGAAGCTGCATGCAAGGATTCAATGCCAGCTGCTAAAGTTTAGGAAGGTAATCTCATTCACGTTGTCAATCATTCATCCACTTATTTCACAAATATTTACTGAAGGTGTTTGTGTGCAGCATACGGTTCCAGGCTTGATTATGAAGACACTGAAGATTATACAAAGTTAACCTGTCCAGTCATTCCTATAGCATGGAACTCTCAAGTGTGTCAACAGAATAATGCATAGATAAGGAACACAAGTCTAGTGAGATTCAAAATGCTCCAACTATTCCCTGATGACAAAATCCAAAGCCAGTACCTCAACACTTTTGGAATATCACACACTTACTTGATAAAATGTTTAATTTTTTTTTTAACGTTTATTTATTTTTGAGACAGAGAGACACAGAGCATGAACAGGGGAGGGTCAGAAAGAGGGAGACACAGAATCTGAAACAGGCTCCAGGCTCTGAGCTGTCAGCACAGAGCCCGACCTGGGGCTCGAACTCACGGACCGCGAGATCATGACCTGAGCCGAAGTCGGCCGCTTAACCGACTGAGCCACCCAGGCGCCCCAAATGTTTAATTTTTTTAAATGTTTATTTATTTTTGAGAGAGAGAGAGACAGAGTGTGAGTGGGGGAGGAGCAGAGAGAGAGGGAGACACAGAACCAGAAACAGGCTCCAGGCTCTGAGCTGTCAGCACAGAGCCCAATGCAAGTCTCAAACCCACAAACTGTGAGATCATGACCTGAGCCAAAGTCGGATGCTCAACAACTGAGCCACCCAGATGCCCCCCTTGATGGAATATTTAGCATTGTTCTCTGTATTTTCATCAATTCATAAACACGCAGGACAATAATTTACATTGAATTTCATGAATTTCGCTTTGCACAAACATGTTTAACATAGTTGTGTCTTCAACTCAGAAACTGATGTTTCTTGGATGAATGGATGGATGGATGGACGGATGGATGGACGGATGGACGGACGAATGGCTACGAGTGGAAGTACAGATGAGCGAATTCATTGACAAGAATGCTTCCAAATTGCACCTTTAAAAAATCACGTAGTGTTTTCTAGTTTGTTAAATAATAAATTATGAGTCGGGAGACCAATTTGGTTTCTATCCTTCTGATGGACTAAATTGGTCACCTCAAGCAAGCCATTATGGTACCCATTTCATCTGATTGTTGCAATGATCAAATGAGCTCTAAATGAATTATTTAGCAGACTGCCTAATACATGTTAAAGAGCGTATTTTAAACTGCCTTTAAACTGAAGTAGTATGTGTAAAAAAAGCAAAATTTTAAATGATACAAAAACTATACAATGCAAAATAAGTCTCTCTTGGCAAAGTTTCCTGCTGTTGTTACTACTATTATTAGAGATCTCCAAGCAAAAATAACATTTCGCTCTTGATTAAGAAGGGAGAGGTTTACAGACCGGTAGATAACATCGTTTGAATCAGAACCAAGTGAAATAACACAAGTATTCTGGCTAAATTCCAGTGTGAGTGATTAACATTCTCCAACTTCAAATAATTTTTATTATTAGCCAACACTTGTCCATCCCCAATAATACACACGTTGCATAAAGGGCACAGAATGAGACAGCCCTTGCTTGGCATTTTCACAGTCTGCACATACTTTCCACTGAGGGTTTCCCTTTCTTTCTGATTGCTATTCCATAGCTTTTCAACTCCCACTACTTTCAACCCTGGGATGTTTGCCGACCCAGAGTGCCAAGTGTTTCCAAAACACAAAAGAGGTTAAATATGAACACCTGTAGAATTTCAGGGCATGAAAGGTGGAAGGTACATTCTAAATATATCTATTAATAGTTTTGATGCTTGTGAAACAACTGTATTTATTCACTTTAAACTTTGAGTCTGGGATTAATGCACGTATCTTCATAATTTTCCACAAAGCCTTGGTGATGAGCCGGAGGGAGACGGCTCTTCTGCAATCCAGTCTCCCAGTCTGTACAAACGGGATCCAGGACAGAAGAACGACGATAACTGCAGTCTATATGTCTCAACCCTTTAGTCCAGTCCTGACTCCTTGAAGTACCCAGGCCCTCCTGTTCCTGCCCCCCCCCCCCCGCGCCTTCTTCCCAGAAGAAGGAAGGGGTGGGGGGAGCAGGAAACAATGCAAACCCTTTTGTAAGCGTGTGAATGAATTTCAAGAATGCTAAACACCTCAGTCTCCCAACCTAATTAGAACACGTAGAAAAGAGGCATTTTTAAGACATTTAAAACTTGCAGCATAATAACCTATCTGGAGAGCGCCACTGTGTGTCCCAGCAGTCGGGGCACCCAGCTGGTCCTCCCTCCTGCCGGGCCTGCTCCCAGCGCCCCCGCTCCCCAGAGGCGAGCCAGTGCACGGCTCTTACAGCTCGAAGCCCCGGGGGGCCAGGCGCCCTACCCGCAACAGATCCGCGAGCTGGAGCGGCTTCTCTCCGCAGGCGATTTCGGAACTGCTTGGGCTTTTAAACTTCGACAGATAGAGGACTAACATCTCTCCAGTCTTCCAAAGACAGGAAGAAAATCACTTTATGGCGACAATAAGAGTTTGTTAAGTGCAACAGTAAAGGTTGAAGACTAGGAGATACAGGTAGTACACGGGTGGGGACAGTGGTTAAAACGGGGATGCAGATACGTGGGTTCGAATCCCGAGTTAGCATTTGAGCGCCTACTATGTGCCAGGCGCTTGGAATACTGGGGTGAAGGCTGCCTATGTTGCGGCTTTCTTTGGGAAGTATTAGCTCTGTTGCCTTGGTCAAGCTTCTCAACCTTTGTTCCTTCACCTGTAAGGAGTACCTGTCTCACAGGATTGTAAACATCTGAGATCTTGTATTAAGGTATAAACGATTAACGCGCTGTCTGGCACGCAGTAGGGACTCAATACACCTTCGCTCTTCTCTCAGTGTGAGCTCACCTGGTAGGAAGACAGCGCAGAGCGGAGGCAGGTGCCACGGTTAAGAATGATTCTTCGAGCGGTTCTTTTAAACAAGCGCTGGACTGTGAAGATTTTTAGCTGCAGAGAGACCTGGTAGGGGCCCTGGAAGCAAGGGTTCATAAGCCAGCCTATTACAGGAAAGTGAGCCGGGGACCGCTGTGCGCCCGCAGCGAACTCCGGAGGGACTTCTGGCAAGGGTTTCCCGCCGGGGGTCTCTAGAAGGAGCGATTAGCATTCGCCCCGCCCCCATCGCTCTCCGGCCAGCTATTGGCCGGCGCTCTTCGGCGGCCGGCTCCGGGCGGGGCCGGAGGGCGCAGGGGGAGAGGCCGAGCCCGCGGGGCAGTGGGCGGGGACGCGCGGAGAACGTGGCGGGGCGGCCCACCAACCGAGCCCCAGCGCGAGGGGGCGGGGAAGGGGCGGGGCCTCCCGGCGGGCATTAGAGGCAGGTGACCCGGGCGGGGCGGGAGAGGCCAGTCAGCCCGCGGCCGTGACTCCGCCGTCGTCGCCGCCGCGCGCGCCGTTCGGTGCCCGCTGGAGGTGGGCAAAAGAGTGAGAGGGTGCGGGGGAGGAGCCGAGCCGTGCGCGTCCCGGGAGCGCCGCCACCGCCCCCAGGAGTCCGCTGGAGCGCGGAGCCCCCTGCAGGGGAGGAGGCGAGCGGCCGGCGGGACGCGGCGGCGGGCGAGCACCATGCAGTCCCGGCGGGGCCAGCGCCAGCTGCTCGCGGTGCAGTGAGGCGGCGGGATCCCCAGGCTGCCGCACACCGCCTTCCTCTCGCCCAGGTGCTGCCAGGCGCGCTCGCCCTTCGTCCGGCTCCCGGACCCCGGTAGAACGCACGGTCGGCTCCTGCTCTGCCCCGCTCGGATCATGCGGGGGGCCCCGGAGGAGGAGAGGGCGAGTGACCGGCCTGCGGCGACCGCGTTCAGGGTGCGACCCCCTCTCTGAGAAGCCCCCACCTGCTGCCATGTGCCTCGCCTCGGGTACCCAGCCTATCGCCAAACTTTCCGGGTGCCAGCCCGTCTCTGAGTCGCATTTCTGAGAGACTGCCCCAGGAACAGGAGACCCAGGCTGGCTGACGACTATCTGCTTTTCAGGATCCGCGAAGGTGAGAGCCCGCGCCTAACCCCTTTCTTTCCGTTCGTTTCCCGGTTCCTCCGCGCTTTTCCTGGCGGCTGAGCTCTCTGACCCCGGGGTACAGCCTAGAAGGCCCAGCGTTAAGGGAGGAGGGGCGTGGGGGTGGGCCGGGAGTCAGTAGTTTGGTTCCCGGAGGTGGAGGGGAGGGAAGGAAGAGACATTAACTTGGAGATTTGGAGAGCGCTTGCGGGGACTGAGCGGTTGACTCCCTTCTAACTGGGAGTGGTTGCAATTTTTCTTCTCCCTCAGCTTCTTTTTTAAAGAGTACTTCTGGAATCGGAGCCCTAACCGTCCCTCCCCAGCCCTATCTGGCGAAGAGCAGAGCGCTGCCTGCGGAGGCAGCGCCTTCCCGAAACAGTTTATCTTTGGACGGATTTAAGAGAAAAAGAAACCAACAGGTTGCCAGCCCCGGCGCCACACACGAGTCGGCGGAAAGGCCAGCCGGGTTTCCCCCGGCTGCGTGGGCCCCGCGCGGGCTGCGGCGGGCGCGGCGAGGGGAGGGAGGGGGCTATGGCTCGGCCTGACCCGTCCGCACCGCCCTCCCTGCTGCTGCTGCTCCTGGCGCAGCTGGCGGGCCGGGCGGCGGCTGCCTCCAAGGCCCCAGTGTGCCAGGAAATCACAGTGCCCATGTGCCGCGGCATCGGCTACAACCTGACGCACATGCCCAACCAGTTCAACCACGACACGCAGGACGAGGCGGGCCTGGAGGTGCACCAGTTCTGGCCGCTGGTGGAGATCCACTGCTCGCCGGACCTGCGCTTCTTCCTGTGTTCCATGTACACGCCCATCTGCCTGCCCGACTACCACAAGCCGCTGCCGCCCTGCCGCTCCGTGTGCGAGCGCGCCAAGGCCGGCTGCTCGCCGCTCATGCGCCAGTACGGCTTCGCCTGGCCGGAGCGCATGAGCTGCGACCGCCTCCCGGTGCTGGGCCGCGACGCCGAGGTCCTGTGCATGGATTACAACCGCAGCGAGGCCACCACGGCGCCCCCCAGGCCCTTCCCGGCCAAACCCACCCTCCCGGGCCCCGCGGGCGCACCGGCCTCAGGGGGCGAGTGCGCCGCCGGGGGCCCGTCGGTGTGCAAGTGCCGCGAGCCCTTCGTCCCCATCTTGAAGGAGTCTCACCCGCTCTACAACAAGGTGCGCACGGGCCAGGTGCCCAACTGCGCCGTGCCCTGCTACCAGCCCTCCTTCAGCCCCGACGAGCGCACGTTCGCCACCTTCTGGATTGGGCTGTGGTCTGTGCTGTGCTTCATCTCCACCTCCACCACGGTAGCCACCTTCCTAATAGACATGGAACGCTTCCGCTACCCTGAGCGTCCCATCATCTTCCTGTCTGCCTGCTACTTGTGCGTGTCGCTGGGCTTCCTGGTTCGCCTGGTGGTGGGCCACGCCAGCGTCGCCTGCAGCCGCGAGCACAGCCACATTCACTACGAGACGACGGGCCCTGCGCTGTGCACTGTCGTCTTCCTGCTGGTCTACTTCTTTGGGATGGCCAGCTCCATCTGGTGGGTCATCCTGTCGCTCACCTGGTTCTTGGCAGCTGGCATGAAGTGGGGCAACGAGGCCATCGCGGGCTATGCACAGTACTTCCACCTGGCCGCGTGGCTCATCCCCAGCGTCAAGTCCATCACGGCGCTGGCACTGAGCTCCGTGGATGGGGACCCGGTGGCCGGCATCTGCTACGTGGGCAACCAGAACTTGAACTCGCTGCGCGGCTTCGTGCTGGGCCCGCTGGTGCTCTACCTGCTGGTGGGCACCCTCTTCCTCCTGGCGGGGTTCGTGTCGCTCTTCCGCATCCGAAGCGTCATCAAGCAGGGCGGCACCAAGACGGACAAGCTGGAGAAGCTCATGATCCGCATCGGTATCTTCACTCTCCTGTACACTGTGCCCGCCAGCATCGTGGTGGCCTGCTACCTGTACGAGCAGCACTATCGCGAGAGCTGGGAGGCCGCGCTCACCTGCGCGTGCCCGGGCCCCGACGCCGGCCAGCCGCGCGCCAAGCCCGAGTACTGGGTGCTCATGCTCAAGTACTTCATGTGCCTCGTGGTGGGCATCACGTCGGGCGTCTGGATTTGGTCCGGCAAGACTGTGGAGTCGTGGCGGCGCTTCACCAGCCGATGCTGCTGCCGCCCGCGGCGGGGCCACAAGAGCGGCGGCGCCACGGCCGCGGGGGACTATGAGGCGAGCGCCTCGCTCACGGGCAGGACCGGGCCGCCGGGCCCCCCCGCCGCCGCCGCCGCCGCCGCCGCCGCCGCCGCCTACCACAAGCAGGTGTCCCTGTCGCACGTGTAGGACGCCGAGGCCCAGAGGGGCCGGGAGTGGAGGGAGGGGGGTTGTTTTGTTTGGTAGTTTTGCCAAGTTCACTTCCGTTTACCTTCATGGTGCTGATGCCCCCTCCTGGGGCAACTTGGAGAGAGGGGAAAGGGGCCTTTGGCCCTTTCAAAGGCCGTACCGGTCCCAGGACTTCTCGAAGGGGCTCAGCCCACGTGTATTCTATTTTGTGTTTCTTACTACCTTTTGTTTTTGTTTTTGTTTTAGGGGAACCCTGTTGTTAATTTATATGTAGTTTTCTTAATTTTTAACTTTGTTGCATTTTGGCAACAAAATTTACCTTTGCTTTGGGGGCTTTACAATCCTAAGGTTGGCATTATAATGAAGTTCCGCTTGGTTCAGGTTTCTTTGAACTGTGTGGTCTAAATTGGGAAAATATATTTCCTATACTTGTGTGTTTAAAACAAATGTGAACAGTGAAAGTTTAGGTTGCTATGAATGCCTGGGAGGTTGTCAGGTGTGATTTTTCAGCTTGTTTTCTTTCACTGCTTAAAGTGTCCCAGACGCTTTAAGGCTGAGCTGCTGGTCGCTGTTTATAGTCCCTAAGTTAGAGGAAACCCCAATTCATGTCGAGGAGGGGAAGCATAATGGGGCTAGGGCCTCCCCAAAGTGACAAGGTTAGAGAGGACAGCGTTTAACGATTTTGTGTGCCATACTAGTTTTGTTTATTTATCGACCTTCGGTTTCTTTTCTGTAGTTCTGGTAATCATTCTTATTCCTAACAACACCCAGCATGGTCTTGAATAAGTTAGAGGTAGCATCATAGAGTGCCGGTATAAATATTTGGAAAAGTGAAAATCTCGAGGATGGGGATTGGTTGAGCTTGAATTCTAGACTGGTAAAATGGCAGCTTTGTGCCAGAGAAGGAGTAGGTGGTTAACAGGCTTCAGTGATTCCATTTTTTTTTTTTTTTTTTAAGAACTCGTGTTCTGATTTTGGTAAAGGTAAACCCACTCCCTTCTTCTGGAAGTACTTAGAGATGGTTGTTAAAGGAGCTGCTTTTTAGATTTAAGGACTAAAATGGATATACCTCCAGTAATTAGGTAAATTTCTAACACTTCTCTTATCTGCTCCACCCCATCCCACCTTTATCATGTTAAACAGTCTTTTTGCTTTTCTTAGTCCTCCTCTCCTGGAGAGCTGTGATTAAGAAACCCCACCCACCCTTGAATGGGGTGCTTGAGCTGGGGGCAGGGAGGCTGGCTACCTGTGAACAAACATTGGCAGCAATGAGGGAAAATAAGTGTCCCTGGACTTTGGACTCGTTTATTAGGCAGATATTCCAAAAGCAGCCAAACATTGCTCTCTGCAGTCTCCCCAAACAAATGACACCCATAATGCACGTGCAGAAGCTTTTAAAATATGGCTCAGGGGACTGGTGCAGGAGGAAAGCTGTCCTCTCTCCCCCACCTCAATATGTTTTTCTTTTTGCCGAGCACACACTTGCATGCACCCACATGCACGTACACATGCACTTTGCTATTAGAATTCTGTTTGCTTTCCGACATGCTTAACCATTCATTAATATATGAAAGCCTATATATGAACACACACACACACACACACACACACACAGGTTTCTTTACTATTTAAGAATTCTGTTTGCTTTTCTAATCTGTTTAACTGTTCCTTCATGAAGAGTGTGAGGCCATGACTTGGAGAAGGAGGTGACAGTGCAATGACCAGCAAAATACCAATGACCAGGGTTGAGTGGGGACCGAATTTAGGAAGCTCAAGTGACAAAAACAATTAAAATTTTAGACTGACTCCCTAGGAAAATGACGAGTCTAGGCATTTGTGCTTTATTTATACCAAAGTTGGGAATGTAAGATTTAAACCCAGGCCAGTTTTCACTTCATGGATATTAAGGAAACAAATGCACAGTTCCCATAGCGAATTTAAACACTTTGCTTCAGGGAGAAGCCTGGTATTGTAGTTTTGGGGACTCTCAAAAGCTGCTCGCTTTTATAAAAACTCACTGCTCTTACACACTCATACTCTGAATCAAAGTTAAAATTTCAGCGGATTCGACAAAACCTAGTACATAGAGCTACAGAACTTTTTGCACATCTTCTTGTCCTTACTCAGAAGCTGCTTCTTAGGACCTTCGAATAGATCCCCTGTCTGAGGGCCAATTCTTGTGTTTTTCAAATGAGGACCTTTCCCGATCACCTTGACCTCTTCCCTCTTAGTATGTCTTCCCAGAAAGTACACAGATGGTCATGACGCCTCCGGTCATTGTGCTTAATTTGGGTTGACCCCTTGACTTTTTTCTTTGTGGAGGAATCTAGAAAATGATGCACAGTGCATCTAAAAGTTGTGGGATGAAATGGATGAAAGTGGGTTAATTCTTCATTTTTTAAAAAAATTAGTGTTTCATTTGGGCAACATGCCAAGCCTCACAACAACAACCAATTTACTGTGAAGGAAAAAAAAGAAAAGCAGTTGAAAAAGGACAGTGAGCCAAGGAGGGGCAATATAAGTAATGCCTTCTGGGGTCTAGTTGCACACCACTTCTCAGAGATGCCCCTTTGTTTTCAGTCTGTGTTCTTGCCCCCGCTCTTCCTCTCCCATCCCTCAAAGATAAAGCCTACCTGCTTCCCTAGAGTCTTCCTAATGTCAACTACCCCATCCCCCACCCAGGGGAGAGAAGCCAGATCTATTTATGGCCACCCTCTCTTTCCATCCCACATGCTATTTCCCCCTGATTTGCATTTTTATTATGCAGACAGTTCATACTCATGAAAACAATTATAAAATGAAAGGTTGTGGGCGGTGGGGTCTAGCAACTTCTTCACAGATAGCTTTGTGGAGTTGGAAAGGATTTATGGTTCAGTTTAATGTCACGTGTACAGCTTCCAGGTTGTCCCTTTCACAGGTCGGTTTTAAGCATTGTCTCGCTTCATGAGTTGGGGGTGAAGATTTAGAAAGTTGTCTAAAGGAACTAATGTGACCCGTCCGCGGATCCGTTGGCCAGACTTTTAGGAAGTCTCTTTAATTTATATGATTTCCCTCCTTACATTTTGATGTTGTCTAAATTGGCTGAGAATAATTTTTCTTGGTGCCTTATTGGTTTATCTTTGCAAACCTTTGTCATCTTTTCACATGACCGTTTCCAATGACGGGCCTGTGTGTGTGTGTGTGTGTGTGTGTGTGTGTGTGTGTGTGTGTAATTGTGTGCATGTACAGGCTTAAATAATGTGCCGACAGCACTGTTTCCAAGTTGGTATTCATTAGGCTGTTTCCTCCTGGGCCAGGGCTGCACTAATCCTGACACTGGCTGCCAGGAGAAAACCTCATGGATCCCACACCGAACCTTAATAACAGCATCCGTGACCTGCACTCTCAAGTACAGAATGGAAACCCCAGAGCTAGGAAACGTAGTTGTATATTTTAATGAACTGCTACCCCTGCTAAAGGGGCTTCTTTCACTTTTGTGCTCTACAGAAAGACCAAGGGGGGTAGGAGGGACAAAGCTTTGAATAACTGCTTTCTAACACCAAATGTGGCAAACAGGACAGAGAACGTCACACATCTAGGCAGGTGTGAGGTACAGTGGCTGAGAATTGCCTGCTCCCTCTGCATGCCCTTTCTTGCCTCCAAAGTCCAAGCAAGTGATCCCAGGGGGGAAAATATGCCTGGAGGGGGGAGGGTGGTTCTGAGGGGAAGGAAAAAAAAAAAAAAAAGCTACCAAGACATTAAAGCAGGGCAAAGGGTGGGCAGGATGTGAGGGACTAAGTAACCTGACTCAACTCTCAAAAGCTTCTAGCAGCTCACTGACAATTGCAGGATTCATTTCAGCCAGGACACTGTCTGGTACACCATTGTGAGACAATATTACTTTGTGTTGTTACAAACTGTATGTATAGTATGTATGTGTTGTGGGTGTGTATATACATATAATATATATTATATATATGAGAGATTTAGTGACTTTGATACGGGTTTGGTGCAGGTGAACTTATTACTGAGCCACATGAGGCACATACCGAGTCAGTAGGTGGCGTCCAGGGCATTCAGTACTTTTTTTTTGATTTTCACCCGTGTATAGTGCCTATCACTGCAGCATCCTCGCCGTCGCGTCCGACCCAGAATTCCCCAGTCAGAGCCAGCGATATTTTCTTTGTAGACAATCAACTTGAATCTATAAATTATTATTGGCAGAGGATTATAATTTTGACTCTGTAACATTAACAAAAGGAAACCCAGACATTCTCGATAGGTAGTTTTTGGTTTGGTTTTGTTCCTGGAAGTCCGTAGAGCAGCAGTTGTACGTGGTTATGTTAGTCTCAAGATGCTTAATTTGCTGACCTTATTATTGCAGAAAAGATTTTGTATGTATTATATTTGTGGGGAGGTAAAGTAATGGTTTGAGATTTTTATCAAATATGGAGAGTAGTTATTTATGAAAAACAAAGAAATGTCTATTTTTGTTTCTTTGTTCCCAATTAATGTAGATAAATTTTAAAGTGCATTAAAACAATGGTAAAGAAAATAAAAAAGATGCTGTACAAGTCTTTTTCTCCTCATGCTTTTATGAAGACATACACTGCTTTCTAAGAGTGCTTGAGGAGATATGTGGATTCTAACTTCATAATCAGATTTCTCAGATGTACTTAAAGAGGCGATGCTTTTATTAGTATGAAAATCAAGCCAATTCCAGTCACCAGCAGCAAAACTAATGAAAACATGTTTTACTTGAATGTACTTAGGTTTCTCCTGCCGATCCTGATTGTTTCATGAATCCCTTGAAGAAATGAAGGGAAATACACGTAAGACCAGCAACCTTGCCTGAGATCGTTTTCTATTTTATCAGCCCTCCATCTGTACTTGATACTGAACCTCTTTGAATAGAGGTGATGCTGTTGTGTGTCTGGTTGGGGGGGGGGGGCAGGGACTCTCAAAACCGTTTGTCATTCAGCAGTTAGATCCACAACTTGGTATTAAGCCCTGAATACAAGTCAGGGAGCCCAGAGAACAGGCTAGAAATTGATTTAGAGTTGGCACCTCCCTGATCATCTGCTGCCTGATAAACCTGAGATACTATTGTCAGAGTCCTTTCTCCTGGCTGCCTGTTGGCCAAACGCAGAGTAGTCCCCAGTCCACGGACCATCGCCTGTTAATGCCTGGGATGTCCGTGTTCTCCAGCATCGCTCTGAGGCATAAGTATGTCGAAGACGGGTAATTAGGGTCTTCACATTTTGTTGGAGGGAGATAAGACAAATCTAAGAGGTGGACAACGATATGAGCGTATGTAATTTAATGTCAGAGTGAGTGCTGTGAACATTGTCAGATTCATATAGAAGTGAGGACGGTTGGGAGAAGCAGAATGGAAGACCCCGTTGTTGAGCTGAATCCTGACGGAAGAACAGAGCTGCACCTTCCATGTGCAGGACTCTGGCGGTGGCACACCCTCCCAGGGCTTCCTCATTGCTCATTTCTCCCCAGTGGAAAAGGGGGTAGGAGTAAAGCCACAGGCCGGGGCAAAGGGACTGTAGGGACTTAGCAGGTTAGAGAAAAAGGTGGGGTCCAGAGTATTATTGGTAATAATTCTTTTTAAATGTTTATTTTTGAGCAAGTGAGAGGGGGGAAGGGCAGACACACACACACACACAAAGAATCCGAAGCAGGTTCCAGGCTCTGATCCGTCAGCACAGAGCCCTACACGGGGCTCGAACCCACAAACTTTGAGATCATGACCTGAGCTGAAGTCCGGCACCTAACTGACTGAGCCACCCAGGCGCCCCGATAATAATTCTTTTAGTATTTAGAGCTTTTTAGTTTGTCACCAATGGAAATGGGATTGAGAGGCAGTAGAATGGATGCCAAGTCTTTAAAGACTTGGCAGCTAGACAGCAAGGGATTCAAGTTCCTGCTCCTCCATTTATGGGTTGTGTGACCCTGGACATATTAATCTCTGAGTTTTTCAGCTTTCTCATCTGTGAAAGAGGCAGAATAGCACTGATCTTAGGGCTGAGGGGAGCTAAAGGATGAGATCAGGTTAAGGTAAAGCAAGGAAGAAGCAACGGTTTAGGCATGGAATGGAAAGTGAATGGATAGAATCTTCTGGAGTTCCTACTAAAAATGTAGATTCCCAGGCTTAAGCTCCAGGAATTGAGATTCAGTAGGTCTGGGGCCCATAAAGCTGTTTTTTTTTTTGTTTTTTTTTTAAGAAAAGTTTATTTTGGACTTTATGTTTATAGAAAATTTGCAAAGATAATCTAGTTCCTGTATACCCCTTAATCATTTTGCCCTAATGCTAACATGTCATCAAAGGTCACTGTCAAAACGAAGAAGTCAACACTGGCATGTTACCATTAACTCCAGACTTCATTTGGATCTCACCAGATTTTCCACTAATGTTCTTTATCTATTCCAGGATCCAATACAGGATTCCACATTGCATTTAGAGAAGCTTTGTTTTTCATAGGCACTTTCAGCTGATGAGAGGTAGGTGGCCTGGGGACTGTATCCTGAGAAATAATAGGGCAAGTAAAGGACCGAGTAATCGCCCCATCCTCACACTGGGAAGACGAAGCAGTTTTGAAGAACAAGGGGGGGATGTAGACGGCTGGTGTTAAAAAGGTGGAATGGAATCCCCTCCATGAGACGGGAGGGGTTACGTGAGGAAGTGAGGGGCCCGTTCCTAATGCCAGCTGAAATGCGTCTTGGACCTGGAAGGTGCGGATGCTACCTGGAGTGAGGAGATCCATCTTGGGTTGGGGGCAGGTCAGGGGAGTCAACAAAGGCAGTGTGTGGGGAGCTGCTTTGGGGAACCCGGGGAGGGCTCCAGTAGGTGACTGTAGGAGCTTACAAGGGGCCAGTTCAGCCTGGGAGCCCCACAGTCCTGTATTTTCTGGAACCTGATGAAAATGCTTTAGAAATAGGTCACAGTGGTAACTGACATCACGCACTACCACACTGGGCACTAGCAGAGGTGGAGCGGGGAGATGGTCTTGTTGAGGGAGGACCCTCACCAGTGGCGGGAGGTGCACACACTGAAGCTCTGCCTTGGAAGACTCTCCCCCCACAGTGAGATCAGGGGGGCCCCGTCTGGGTGCCAGAAGACAAGCTTAGTAGAACTGAGAAGGGTAAGAGGAGGAAGGAATAGATGTCTTAAGGAAAAGCTAGCAGAGTGACTTTCGGTCTTGAAGTAGACGCTATGGAAACCTTCCTGAGGACTTTAGGTCCGGAGGCAATCACTGAATTTCTCTACTCCCCTCAGAGGACGTGGTTCCCTCCGCAGCAGTTCCCATCATTACCACCTAACCTGTTGCCTCTTAAAAGAACGTTAACCTACTTTCATTTGATTTGAGATTCCTCATTTCTGTACTATTTCACTTAGTTCTTTCTGCACCCTATAAATGCTAAGCCACAGATATTCTTAAAATTTGTATCCTATTAAGTACGTGTTGGCTCATGTGCCAAACCCATTAAAGACAGGGTAGTGGAAACTGCCTCAGAAACCAAACCGACCACACCCGTGTACCTCAGGAACAGGCCTTGCCGAAGGGTTCCCAGATCTGCTTTCTTGCCGGCACAGTGTCTGGCCAACCAGGTCAGTACGTGGCTAAGACTTCAGGCAATCAGGTCCTTAACTTGCTAGATGCTGCGTGTAATCTAGATTCTGCATAGAAACGAGCACTTTTCCAAGCAGCTCCACACTCCAGGATGCAGCCTCTGGTTGAGGGAACAGCTGTAGTCGTTTTACGTGTGACTAGAGAAGTTTCGGTGATGAAAGACCAATTTAGCTAACTTCTATGCTGTAGCTAAACTTTTCCAAAAAACATTGTATAACCTGATTACAGAGGGAATTATTTTCCTGTGAATACTGGCTTCAGCATGTTTTTCCTTTAAATCAAGTAGTATTTATACACACAGGAAAACTAAACCAAGAGATGAATCTCACACTGTTACAAAACCAAGATTAAGTGGTGTTGGATTTCAGTAATGTATGAGCATATGGGGCACATTCAGCGTAAATGTCAAAGAAAAGGTCGTGATGGAATCCGATACAGCAGGGAGAGTTTCTCTTTAACCAGAAGCACTGGGCCCGAAGAATCTTAGAATGAATCATACGAAACTGCTGATAGGCAAGCATTTTTCTTTTTACCTCCAGAGATGGCAATTTCATTTGGTTCAAACGTAGATTTCAAACCTTTGTCTTTTCCTTGTAAAGGAAAGAATACTTAAAGGCTCAGTTCACAATATATCAGAGTTAAAATTTCACTGAGAAAAACTAAAATTGAAGATAGATGAGATGGTTCGATATAACCCTTCCCAGGTATAAAACCCTGAGAAAACTGCCATAGGTACTACCCCATTAGCAACTGGTTTCCAGACCCTGCAACATTTGTCAGAGAACCTACCAGCTTTCAGTGATGTTTATTATCTTTACCCTAAGTTGACTTGACTTCTCCTTTATCACAATGGCTATATTGCCACCTAGAATTAAAACCAAAGGGGAAAGAGTAATTTGTGGTTCTCCTGCTACCAGCTTGTTCTTGAAGCTAGTCTTACAGTGTTCCTCCCCCCGCCAGACTTTAACATCTGACCCCTTGTGTCAGCATTTCTGCTTAGTGGCTGGCATAGTAAAGGGGAGACAGTCTTAACAGTGTTTTGAGACAGAATTCCCTTTTAAATGAAATCAGATCAGTTTCTCAAGAACAAAGTGATTAGCTATGATGTGACCTTCGGTAATGAATGAAGGTGGAAGAGAATACGGCCAGGCTCTCAGTTTACTGAGCATTGCTCAAGTGGACAGGGTCTTAGTTTTTAACTTTTTCTTTTTTTTTAATTGAGAGACAGAGCATGAGCATGGGGCAGAGAGAGGGGGAGACACAGAATCCGAAGCAGGCTCCAGGCTCTGAGCTGTCAGCACAGAGCCCCACGCGGGGCTCGAACTCAAACCGTGAGATCATGACCTAAGCCGAAGTTGGAGGCTTAACCGACTGAGCCATCCAGGTGCCGCAGGGTCTTAGTTTTACAGACACCTTATGGAGATTTGGCATATTTCCCACTGAAATGTTAAGTTTGAAGATAGCATATTAAAGTCAAAATATGTGGGTGGTTCTTTTTATAGCAATGTTCCTGTGCTTCCATTTTCTTTTGTTTTTTTAAGTTTTTATTTGAGAGAAAGAGCACGTGAGTGGGGGAGGGACAGAGAGAAAGGGAGAGAGAGAATCCCAAGATTCTGCTGATAGTACAGAGCCTGACAGGGGGCTCAGTCTCATGAACTGTGAGATCGTGACCTGAGCTGAAACCACGAGTAGGACACTCGACCAACTGAGGCACCCAGGCTCCCCTTTCCAACCAGCCTCCAGGTTTTCAAAACTGCTGGAGATCCTCATATAGCTCACGGTCTGATTCTACAGTATTCCTGTAATTCCTTTCTCTCTGGTATATTCTACCGAATCTCTCAGTGTGCTTTTTTCCCTCTTGGCACAATAATGAACCGTTGAAAGATGCCATCTACTGCACTGTGCCTCCGAGCACAATGGCCAGCGGTTTTAAATGTACCAAACTACCTGCAGGTCCAAAAGGGCAGAAGCCAAAGAAATACATGACTACATTGGAACCAGAGGCAAGGATCAAACCCATCACGAATGGTCAGTTTGAAAATGCTTTAAGACCCTACTATTAGAGCTGACTGAAAGCATTTCAGTTAGAATACTATGTGAACTGAATGTTACACACTAGCCATGTTTTAATTAAAATAGAGTTTATTAGCTTTTCTTTTAATATAAACATGAGGAAGAAAAACCACATACGTTGTAGCATTCTTTTCAAAATAAGACTGTAATCAATACTTGAATCTCCAAGCTCCGAACTCCACAAAACATTTTTTTGAGGTGGTAGATTGTAATATTTTATATACTGTTATTTATCACTTATGTCTCTGTCCTTTAAAAATGATGGAACCTGCAGCACTCAATAGAATATGAAGCCTTGCTATACTGAGAGAAAGTGTTCCTGGCCGAGAAATGCTGTGTTTACAGGCAAAATTCCTAGGATTACATTTGAGAAGGTAGGAGAAAGATCTCACGTGGTTAAGAACACGCATCTTTTTTTTTTTTCTTTTTTTTTTTAACATTTCAAGTTTAGGTGACATCATTACCAATGTCCTAGAAGATTGATTTCTTAACTCCCTGTCCTTTAAAGCCTGAGGTGAGGGTTCCTCTTAAATAGCAGGACTTGAAACGAGACATCTCCAGCCAGGTTAACACATAGGATAGAAAAGCGGTTTCCTATCCCCTACTTTCATATCACTACTATTAGAGTCCAATTCCTTTCAGTTTATTACATGTGAATTACCATTGCTCTTCATAATCCTTACCAAATCTAGAAAAAAGAAACTCAGGTGATCAAAGCAGGTAAACGGCACAGCCCTGCAAAGGACTACTTTCAAAGGGGAGGGCATGTCTATGAAGGTACAAGGTATCTTTAAAGTCTTAGTGCAACTTTAAGCTTTGATACCTGTGGAAGTATAAATGCTACAAACTGACAAAACACCATTTAAAAGTTTAGGTATTTCTTGTAAACTTAACTAGTTTTGTAAATTTTATAAAATTTTTTTTTTCAACGTTTATTTATTTTTGGGACAGAGAGAGAGCATGAACGGGGGAGGGGCAGAGAGAGAGGGAGACACAGAATCGGAAACAGGCTCCAGGCTCTGAGCCATCAGCCCAGAGCCCGACGCGGGGCTCGAACTCACGGACCGTGAGATCGTGAGCTGGTTGAAGTCGGACGCTTAACCGACTGCACCACCCAGGCGCCCCTAAATTTTAAATATTAAACTTCTAATTTTAATTTTTTGTTTCAGCCAATGTTTGCCATCTTCAAGAGGGGCTGAAACAAAAAATTAAAATTAAAAGCTTAATATTTAAAATTTACAAAACTACAGAAGTTTACTAGAAATGGGGCGCCTGGGTGGCGCAGTCGGTTGAGCGTCCGACTTCAGCCAGGTCACGATCTCGCAGTCCGTGAGTTCGAGCCCCGCGTCAGGCTCTGGGCTGATGGCTCAGAACCTGGAGCCTGTTTCCAATTCTGTGTCTCCCTCTCTCTGCCCCTCCCCCGTTCATGCTCTGTCTCTCTCTGTCCCAAAAATAAATAAACGTTGAAAAAAAAATTAAAAAAAAAAAAAAAAAAAAAAAAAGAAATGTAATTAAACTTTCAAGTGATATTTTCTAAGTCTGTGGCATTTATACTTCAGCAGGGCCCTGGAGGGCCCAAGCACACCATATTTAAGCTGAAAGTTGCAATAAGATTTTCAGGACACCTTCTATTTCACTACCTGCTTGTTACCACTGGACCACCATGTTGGTTGGAATTATGAAAATATATTTTAATACACGCATTTAACAAAGAGGAAAATCGTCAGAAAATGAGAAGCACCATTATAGTTCACAAGAAATGCAGCGTGGACCCAATAGAAGTAGATAATCGATAACGTACTTTCTCTTGTTTATGATCCCAAACATACTAATAATGCTAATAAGTAGTGCTTGCAAAGAATTTGAATGACAGGTGTTATTCGGCAGCTTTTTGGTTTAAACTGATTGCCAATAACGACCAGCAGCTTCAATGGTAAAGTAGGGAGGAAGAACCCTTCGATACCTCACAACGCTACAGTCTGTTCCTAAGTGGCTTTATGAGTTGTTAGGAGTCCCATGTTTTAATGGTAATACTGCATTGATTCTAAAGAAATATGCAGCAGTGTGAGGGAGGGGCAAGAAAAATAGAAAAACATAAAAGTTATGTAGTTAGTGTCGTGTCTAAAAATTTTAAAACCTCACTTAGCTCACAGCTATAAGCCTACATAGTAAGCAAATATCTGTGTGTGGGTTGGAGCTTTTGCTTTGGAGTGGTTTTTGTAACTCTGTTTACATTAAAAAGGACAAACGAGTGTGTTGCATTGACAAGTTCCATTCTTTCCTATGAGCATAATCCTTGCGGTCCACGAGTCTCTTGACCTTCTTTTAGATGAAAATACTAACTTTGCTGGTTTTTGAGCAGGAGAGGTGGTATTTCTCCAGTCCTTGTAGGTGAGGGGTTCGTGATGTTACAACCCCTCCTTCCTCCCTTAAGAGAGGATGGCATTAGAGCGCTGAATACCAATGAAATTATCAGCGCTGAAAGACCTTCTCATAGCAGCTCTGCACAAGTCTTTGTATTTGTCTTCACACAATCTGGAAATGGCCTGGAAAGTCAAACAGAACACAAGAACAATTTAAAAACAAAAAACCTTAAAAAAAAAAAAGCATCATTGGTAAGCCACACAGCCACACTCCTTCAGATACTTCACAGTTACTGCTACCTTGGAGAGCTGGGGTCTATGCTCCCAGATTCTGGGGAAGCTCCTTCCTGTCAATTCACTAAGGTAAAATCCTTAAGAGGCTATGATTGATCCTTGGGGCAAAGAAGAATCTAAAAACTGGGTTCCAAAGATGTGAAACGTTTTGTGACAGGCTCCTAACAGCACCACGCTTGCTCCTTCAACATAATGAACATGGACCTGGGCAAAAATCAGCATTTTCTCAGCTAGTCAACGTCTTTCCAGTCTGCAGTGATTATCACATACTCTCAGCAAATTCTCCCAGGGCAGACACGTGCTGGACTTGATTGGAAGGTAGGAGGTCTAACGCCTGAAGTGCCGAAGAGGGCTGTTTCACTTGCATATCAACCAGGGCAGAAAATACCTGATTGCAAAGTGCCACCCAAGGTACCCCCAAAAGTGTCCATTGTAAATGTGTTTGAAATTTCAGTTGTGACTACTACTGCTGTACGCTCACCAACAGTCATAAGGCATACGTGCTACTTTGTCTCCGGTATGTTACCGTTTCCATTAAAAGCCCTACACCAGTACTGGAAACACGCGATATACAGTCTAAGTACAGGTCTCTCAGGTGAGCCACTAATGCTATGCTTAATAAACTCATGGGATTGAACTGTGCTATCTATAGAAAACACCAGCATGAATTTGCAAACCGAGTAAAAGACAGTTAAGAGCAGTGAGTCGATTATGTATGTAGACATGATTAGGGATACAACCATACATTATTCACGAATGGTTATATGGAAGGGTAGAGGTTCAAATGGATCAAATGGAAAACCATTAAGAACAGGTTAAATCTGATTTAAGATATTCTGAATTATGGTCACAGAAGAGATACCTATATACTTCTTTAAAATGATGTGAGGTCTTTATATAAATCATAAAAGACACCGGAAAAATGCTGCCAAAGGGTTAATAAGCTCTTCGATGTGTTTATTGAAAAGCTTTCCGTTTTGCGAATCACTGCTGAATGAGATTTAGCCACAGACGTGGGTTTTTTGGTGGCTGACAGAAAAGCCTGACTGATGACTTCACAGCCTTACCTCTAGGTTCTGTGCTCTTTCTTTGCTAAGAGGAGCAAACAGAAAATTCAAGTTGTTGTCATCTGCTAAGGAGCGAAGGTCAAAGTAGTATTTGGCATAAACACTGGCGGGAACATTGATATTAAACTGAAGTAGCTCCAAAAAATGCCTTTCCATCTCATTCCTGGGGGAAGAGACAAAACCAACACAGGACAATTTTAGTCAACTGGGCTATCTTCAAAACTATCATTCTGAGCTACTAGGAGAGCTCTAAATTCTGTTTTGAAACAAAAAAAAGGCTCCCTGGCTGGATTAATACACTAATGCTCCAACAAGGTACAGCTATTTGTGGTCCTTTCTGCATCCCAGCACTTTGAGTTTGGGACAAGGGGGAAGAGGTTATGGCCCTCTTATGCACTCCTGCTGCTGACTCAGGGGCTCATTCTTCAGAGTTCCATTAGTGCAGCTGTACGATTCATGCTCCACGCTCACTCACAAGGCCCCACTATAGTGATCAGATGAAAGGAGTGATGTGTGCTGTTTATTAGCTCTGAAGAACTTGCAGACATTTTCACCGGGCCGATAACAGGAAGGGGCTTATTGAAGTAGAGACGCGCCAACAAAAGGAGTGGGCACATCACCACGGCAACAAATGGATCCATCGAGAGCCACTGCTATTATCTCTGAGGGGGAAAAACTCTTGAAGCAACAAGGATTCATCTCAAATAAATAAATAAATAAGCTACATTCGATGGAAAAGGGAATCCCCTCCCCCAGTGCATGGGACTATACCAAAGGGCATTCATAAATGTAAGTTTCTGTTCACCTTAGTCTTACTAGGGCAAGAGATTGTCACTATGACAGGACAGGATGTACTTTTTAAACTCTGACAGGCAGAACGATCAAAGAGATGTCATGGCTAGACAACTCACTTTACGATAGGGCCTCTGATAGAGTACTGGACTCCAACAGCATGTCTCATGTTGGGAATGCAACCCCAAGATGTGTCACCACCCCCTGTCAGAACAGAGTGTGAACACAGCCGCCTGGGGCGAGTTCAATAAAACAGGAAAGGAAACTGTTGGGAGCAGTCCTCTGCTACACGTGACTTTACAGCTTCCTTGCCAAATATTTAATAAATTAAAAATTTACCACGTTCACAGTAATCCTTTTAGGGAAATACATAAAAATGGCAAATACTTGAAAAAACGCAAGAGGCTAATTTTATAACCTATTTGGTTTCTCGGTTTTAATATTTTAATCCACTGGACAGATCGACAAATGCCTGATGCTCTCCTGTATGGAGAACATTCAGAATATGAACAGAAGAGATGAGGTGCTCGTTTGTTGAATTTTAAACCCAATCGAACCTACTTCCAAATTTAATTTCCTGTTCATATGGCTGCAAGTCTATAGAAATGTAAATCAGATAATGTTTTGATAATGAGCTAATCAGGACTTAATTTACCACAGGAATAAATGCACTTCACTATCCCTTTTATATTTCCTCCACTAATACATTTTAATTGTGTAGAAATACAGTACTTCATAGGATTAACATGTCTATAATCAAGGTTTAATCACCGAAGAAAAGCATTATGCCTATAGGATATGCGTCTTCTGGGTTGTGTTTTAAATAGCTAGATGGCTGAATAGCACACCATTTACGGGCACAGCAAATTTTCTGAAGAGCAGCTGCTCAGTTTAACTTACTCTTTTGAAGGGAATATATTCTAAAGCGTGGATGCTAGAAAGTGCGAAGAAAAAGTGGATAGACAGCGATTTTTCAATTGAGACTCAAAATGAGACCATTACACATTGAAGGCAACAGCAGGGGGACAACACAAATGTGTATTAAACACTTCGTTGTGATACTTTCCAGTTTCCAAAGACCGTAAACAAAACAACCTATTATAAACATGGCTCCTGGTGCTTCTCTGATCATGTAAAAAACTTGTTTACAACGAGTCTTCCTGTGGCTAGACACTGCCACCACTGCTCCTGGAACTCGCTCTTACGAGCTTCCACACTTCCCAGCGGGCTCTGATGTTCTCACTGGAATCAGAGGCCCAGCCAGCTTCAACACGGGTTCTCAGCTGCCGCCACGGCAGGGCTAGTGTTCAGGACTACACGTTTTTCTTCCTTTAAGGGACCAGAGCTTGAAGACTGACAACAGTGGTGATCAAAGTCTCTTTAGCTTCTGCAACTTCCCAAACCACTTTTATTCATTTCAAATCCATTATTTGCCATTACACCATTTGCTACTGGGGCCGCAAGCAGTATGTCCACACCCACTCCGTCCACGCTGTTCTCAAAAGCCATTCTGACTGCTACCGACAGTGACTGGTCCCTTCTCCTAGTCAGAAGTACCCTCACTTCAGCTGTAAATATGCACTTTGGTAATTCTGAATGACGATCTTATCTAGAACAACAGGGAAAGGTAACAAAAACAAACTTGCCACTGCCTGCCAAGATCTTAATCTTCCTATGCTGTTCTGTATAATCAAGACATGTTCTTCCACATCTTCTCCAGTGCCACCCACAAAGACATGTTCACTCTCAGGGGGGCACTCTGAGAGTCTACTGCGAATCCCTCTCTGGCTCATTCTGCCTACCATCCTCGGGGCCCTTCACAAAAGCCAGGGTGGCCAAATCGAAAGCCCTCGTTGAGTTTGGCGCTTCATCCCATGTTCACATGTCATCTGTGGGGGGCACCCTCAGGATTAATCGAAAGCCCCACGAGGCACTACTGTGGTTGCTGAGTGCCCCGGAGACTCTTCAATGGGATGGGCAGCGGGTGATGTCCCAGGGATGCCAGAGAAACAGGAGCTCCCTAACTTCTCAGAGCTATTTTTAAACAGGAGCAATACACCTAGGAGGGGAGGAGGCAGAAGAAGTGGGATCTGAAACCTTCATACATGTGGCTACTTTTGTACCATGGTTTCTGTAACAACAGAACTTGAGATAAAAAGGAAAGACCAGCAAAAGCTGAGTCAGGGTGAGGTATAACCTCTCTATAGTCTAGAGGCCCTAAGGCCTTAACAGTGGCCAAACATTTATCTCAAAGGCCAGACATATGCCTCTTAAAGATGGGCTGGAACGCGTAGGCAGGTTGAAGAAAGCCATGAAGATATGTATTGTACTGTGTTGACAGTAAGCCTGTAAAATGTATGCCAAAAACCACCAGAAAAATACACTTCAATTTACCAAGGAGATTATTACAAGTAACACATCAAGACCTATCAATTAATGATGGGGAAATATGAATTGTTATACCATAGCCGGATAGTATGTAATTTTAATGCCTATTGCAGTTGTCTGCACAACGTAACCTTTAAAAATATTCTTAAAATGTAAACTTTACCGGAGCAAAGGAGGCACTGAAAAATGGTTAGAAAGTTCACCAAAACCTTACAAACTCACATGTCCTCAACTGTAATGTCCTTGAGGATCTGGCAGTAGTCCACATTCCATACAGCCTGATCGTCCCAAACCTTGGAGGCAAGAAGAATGGCTCCCAAAACAATTCTTTTCCAGTTAGTGGGACAAATGTCGATCTCAGCATAAGTTAAAAGCCTTTCTAAGTAAACCTGCAAAAGTAGAGCACTGGTCTTTCATTTTAGTTCAGTTTAAGTGCTGTGATAAGAACTGTTAGGAATGACAGATTTCATCTGTTTTTGACATGCCTTTTAGTCTTAGGTTCTACAAAGACTTTGCTCCGCCAGCCAAAGCCAGAGGCCAGGTCACAGTTGTAGGTCGGATACTTGTTGCCTACTCTGCCCCTGCGGATTTCCAGCCCAGTTTTGGTCACAGGAATGACTGGACGCCTCAGCAAAGGGCATCCTGAAGACAGGCACTGGGCTATTAACCTTCCCATTCATAAAGGGAAAAGATTCAGTACAACCGATTGTAGATTCAAGCCGTTCAATAAACCTGATGGCCTACCATGTGCTGTGTACCAAAGCTGGCTGGTGGTTACATGGTAATGTACAAATACTTGAATATGTAAAACTCTGGTGATACTGAGCACATGTTTGCCTTCCCCTTTTCACAAGCAGTCCTTTGGCGGCATGAGCCTGGAGATAAAAACTGGTGGTCAAGAGAGCCTCCCAGTGGCTGCTGCGTGGCACAGCAGGACAGGAAGTAGCAACAGGTGTGCCTGGGCCAGTCTTTCCAACTGTCGAGTAATCCCCTATTTAGTGTCTGTTACGGGAACACAGGCACATACAAAGGACAGTCCTCCTGGCCCCTCTCCTTCACATCCCTATTATCCCTTTGTGATAATTCACCCTGTCTTACACAACCTACAGCGTACTCAATTCTGTTGGTTTTAAAGGGCTCACAGCTGCCAGGTTCTAGATCACTGGGGCTTCTCTAAAGCCGCCTATGAGGTGATTTCATGATTTCTTTTACTGTGTATCAAATGCCCAGTCTGCAAAGACCGGGGTGGAGTGAGCAGCTGAGTAGAGATTACAGAGCTAAGCTAGGATTCGCTACTTCAAAGGGTGCTCTGAAGAAGAAGGGTGCCATCTGACAAGAAGAAAAGTCCAATTTTAGAGTTATGTTTACTGTCTGAAGGTTGTCAGATTGCCAGCTCAGATTTGCAATATTGTCCAAACTCAACTGTGTTTTCAAAAACAAGTGGTTCTTGAACACTACGTGTTCTTAGTGAAATCCTGCTCCCGACCCCCAAAACCCAGCATTCTCAGGTGTCCTAAGAACGACCCTTGCTTACAACAAGGCTCACTCTCTACTTTACGGGAATAATGAGAGGCATGTGTAGGACACTGGCAATGTCTTGATTTCCTATCACCTTCCCTGGCAAACTTGGAACCTGCCCAATCATTCATGCCCCCGGCTCTACAGTGTCAGTGGAAGGGAGGTTTCTTCTCACTCAAGTGAACTCTTTTTTCCGTGATCCCATCTCACAATTCCCTCTTCTTGAAGAATGTTTCCCTCTTTGCCAGAGATTTCCCCCAATGTGAATGTATTTACATTGCCCCCAGCCTAACCTGCCCTTCCCCGCCCCCCAGCACAAAGCTTCCTTCAGTTTTGCTCATGGGAAAATGCCCCCTGCTGGCTTCTCATCTCCCATTGTCTTAACCCTGGGCAGTATGCCCCCCTGCCCCTGTCACTCAGGAGGTTACTGGTGCTTTCACACATAGAAACCAGAGCTCTTCACCCCAACTGTCTACTCCCTCAGCCTTGCCCAATAACCCAAAGGGTACTGCCATTCACCTACTTGCTGGGGCCCAAACCTCCCTTAAGTTAATCCTGCTCCAATCCATTGGCAATTTTTGTTATCTCTACCCTCATTGGTAATCTGGCTGATTTCTATTCTATTCGTCACTCCTCAGCTGTATCACTGTCACAGCCTCCTGACCTCTCTGCCTCCACGCTGACTATCGCTACAGTCTATTCTCCCCAGAGCAGCCAGGACAGCCTCTTAAATTAAGAGCACTTCATACCCCTGGGGGAAGATCTGCTAAAGGCTTCCCACCAAACAAATAACAATTTACCTTCTTCCCACAGCCTGTAAGCCTTAAGACCCCATGAGATACGGCACTGCCCTTCTGTGACCTCATCTCCCATGTTCTTCCCCTCACTCCTCACTCTGACCAGTGGACACTTGCTGTTCCCTGAACACGCAAGATGTGTTCCCATCTCAGAGTCTTGCTCATCATCTTCCCCAGTTTAGTTTGGTCACGGTTCAAGTGCTACTTCTTTAAAGAGGCTGTTCCGATCAGTCTAATATGGCAACCCCTCCAATCACTGTACCCTGCTTTCTCTTGGTATTTACCACTGCCTGAAATGTTTAGGTTAACGCTCACTTGAAAAAAAAACACACTTCTCTCTTCCTCACTGGAATATAAGCCATATAAAAGGCAAGACCTTTATTCAACCTGTTGTCTCCTCTACCTCCAACACTGGGAATAGTGATGAGGTATCCAGTGGGTATGGAATGAGCAACTGATTGGCAGCATTTGGCATCTGGACCACGCTCTCCTTGAACTGAACCTCTCATCTTGGCATCTCTTTTATTATTCTCTCCTGGTCCTACCACTATTATTCTCTCTCCTATCACTCTAGCCGCTCCTCTGAGGACCTGTCCCTCATATGTTGTTAGTCCTTCCAGGTCTAGCTTCTATCCACTTTTTAGTCTATACTTTTCTCTACTACTCTTAATTCCCTACCTCTAGAGCTCAGGTTTATGCTCGATTCCATCTATTCCAGTGATGACCAGACAAGATCACTCTGCTGTCGCACAGTAATGTCACACTTAACCTAACACAGAATTCCCCTTCTTCCATTCCAGATATTCTCCTTTCTGCATCACCTGGCTCTTCAGATGCAAGTACCACTGCTGCCCCTCTCCAGCATGGGCTAAGCACTCCAAATGGTTTATAGTTCACTGAAAAGGCCTGTCTGATTGAGTGCCCACAGAGGGGTCTCTCTTCAAAAGCATAAGTCTCCTCTCCTGAATTCTAACTGGACAGGAAGGGAGTGCAGGCATTGACCTAAGTATTCTTTCCCTACAGACTATGCGGGTAAGCCTCCACTATAGGTCTGCTGTAGGGAGGAGTAAAAATAATCCCAACCACCTCTCACTTAAATAGAGTTTATTTTTCAAATGATAAAATCTTATCACAGGAATCTGTACGAAGAACACAAAGGTCCCTTACACAGCTGTAGCTTAGCAGGCTGACTAACAAAGCCTTTCTGAGTCCTTCTGGCACTATAACCCTGGGCAACTTCACAGGCAGGCACGAGAGGACACCAGGGATGGATTAACACCCATCGTCCAAGGAACAGAGAACTGAAGGCGATAGTTCTCGATCAGGACCCACGTCAGAACTGTCTGGGGAATACTGAAATAATCTGGGACTCAGCTGAGACCTACACTGAATGAGTGCCTGCCTGTGGACCAGATGGTTTTGTGACTGCCCCCATCCTACCCACGCCCACCAGCACACCCTCTGTGTGTGAACATGTGTGTGCTGTGTGTGCATCTGTGTCCTGAGGTATGGAGGGAGAAACCAGAAATCGCTCCTGCTGCCTTTAATAGCAATTGTTTTGTGATGAGAAAAGCAATGGCAACATTTTAAAGAATAATGATTATTCTCAAACTCAAATTATATTAAACTCGAATGTGTGTATGTGACTTTCAATAGGTTTCTCCTAATAAATTTCTGATGATCATTTCAGGAACCTACTTTTATGTGAAAACCAGGACCATACCCTGTGCGCAAGATAGAAATTTCTAAAGATGCTTTAGGAAAGAAGAAATATCTTACCAAAGTTACTATTGCACATTCGGCTGTTAGCTGTGCAGCACTGAAAAGAGTACGAACAAATCTGTAAATAAATTTGTGTTCAGGATCATGCTTAAAGTACTCCTCTGGAACTTTTTCTCGCTGAAAGAAGAAGAAAATGCAGTGTAAATATCTGTCAAAGAAAAATACCTAAGTGCCCGTAATATAGCAGTCTTTACTTGTGCCCACGTGCCCCTTAGAGTAATTTTGATTGCATGACATGTCTTTCAGTCTTTTGAATATAAACAATGGGATCTTAAAATACCACAGTGCTTCAATACTCACCACCATTCATTAAAGAAAAATACAGGCACGACCTCAGAAAATCTGTTATGTGTTCCTTCCTACTTTCCCCCCATAGCAATCTAACCAAATGCAAACTATTTTTAGGCTCAAGAGTCTGGTTGTTCAGACAAGTCATACTTCTCTGCAGTCAACTTTGAAACACCATTTTCAGTTTCCTGTAACCACAAGGCACTAAGTGTGTGCTGACCTATGCAACAGTCACCAGCCACCTGTGGCCGTAGAGCACCTGAGAAAGTGACTTTTAGTAAAAGGCGAAAGATTTATGCGATTTGAAGAGAAACCAGAGCATAGAAAGTGACTTTTAAAACTGTTATTTTAAGTGATTTAAAATTTAAGTAGTCTTCTAATTTTCTTCACAGAGATCATAACATACTCATTAGGTTTATTTATAAATATATACAGTCTGATGTTACTGAAGATTAGCTTTTAAAAAGGTCTATTTTCTGTTATTTGGGTAAGTTTACTCACTTTGGCTCACTAATTAGACAAAGCAGCAAATCCGTTCTTACTCTTTCATATCCCTTCTACAACATTCCTTTTGGAAAATGATGACACAACATGGGGTAGGGAAGAAGACTAAAGATGAGTCTGACTTCAAGCTGGAGCGAGTAATTTTCTTTTAGCAATTAATATCAAATCAAATCAGCATGAAATAAACACAACTGCATGAGAGGAAAATACAACTTCAATAAAACTGACACTTACTGTGAGTGGATGTGATCTCTCATCAAAAATATCCAAGGATCTATTTGCATCTCTATAAAATAAGAATGCATTTAAAAAATTAATTCAGGAATTAATATCTTAGTAATATATCTGCTGGGAGTAGAGAGGGGAGTGGAAGAAGCTTAACCTTCAATAAAGCAAACAGTTTTATAAACTCTTTTGTATTCTGGCCTTAAGAGGGTTTCCTGACCTCTTTTTACTCAACACATCAAGTTCTGTGAAATCTTTCCTACAATGACCAGCCCAAGCCAGAGTTGCCTTTAATATCAACTTTCCCTAGCCAGCAACGCTACTGAAGCCAATATATTTTCACTTCTCTAACCACACACTGGAACACAGAAAAACATTTCATAAAGCCATAGTGGTGGGCAATAAAGTCTTCAGAATTTTAATAAATGTGAATACGAAATTCATGGTTTTCCCTGTTTTTTCCCTCTCTGTAGTTCTCTATATTACATATTCTTATCACGTATTTCTTCTTGTCTCTCTTAAATAGTTTGAGTTAAAAATGTAACCTTCTTCTTAATTTTCAAAGTCTTTTTGTTTAAAAGTTCACCACACTAATACATTGCGCTCATTTAAACAGTGGTTCTCCAAGTGTGGTCTACAGGTCTCTAGGGTTCCCCTTTTCAGAGACCCAGGAAGTCAAAACCGAGGGAAATATTAAAGACATTACTCGCTCATACACTTTTGACATCTGCAGTGATTGTATAAAAAAATAAAAGGGAGGGGCGCCTGGGTGGCGCAGTCGGTTAAGCGTCCGACTTCAGCCAGGTCACGATCTCGCGGTCCGTGAGTTCGAGCCCTGCGTCAGGCTCTGGGCTGACGGCTCAGAGCCTGGAGCCTGTTTCCGATTCTGTGTCTCCCTCTCTCTCTGCCCCTCCCCCGTTCATGCTCTGTCTCTCTCTGTCCCAAAAATAAATAAAAAACGTTGAAAAAAAAATTAAAAAAAAAAAAATTAACAAAATGAGGGGCGCCTGGCTGACTCAGTCGGTAGAGCACGTGACTCTTGATCGCAGGGTCGTGAACTCAAGTCTCATGTTGGGCATAGAGTTTACTTTAAAATAAAAATTTTTTAAATTTTTTTAAATTAAAGTCAGCCTGAAACTTCAAGGAAATAACTAAAGTATTTGTTGCCAATGATAAAATTCAGGCTATCAAGCTAAAAAAAATCAGGATTTTGGAAAACTTGTACCTTTCAATGGGAGCTTCAGCTACTGTGAGCTTGATAGCTTCTCAATACCTAAAACACTTTTCTGGTAAGACTGCTGGTCTTTTTTTTTGTTAGTATCACTAACAAAAGTGAGATTTTGATACTGTATAAGGAAATGTGAACTAGTACTTTCCAACTGATCAGTGCATATTATTATAAAATCACATACACGTAAAAGATCCATTCAGTGTGCAAGATAGATAGATCAATGTATTAACAGAGTACAAATTCACGGACAGGATTTAAAATTCTGTTACAATTTAAGAAACTAGCCCTTGTGGACTTTTGGTGCAGCATCACAGAACATCCACGGTTATCTGAAGGCTTTAAAAGCACACCTTTGTCCAACTATGTATCTGAAAGAGGCCAGCTCTTCTTCATAGTGTTTCTTCAAAACAAATCACTGAAGACAGACAGGGTATGAGAATGAGCTGTCTTCTATTAAAACAGATATTAAAGAGATTTGCAAAACTGTAAATCAATGACATACTTTTCACTCTCCTGTTGTGGATAATAGCTACTTTTTAATAAAAGATATGATTTCTGTTAACACTGGGCTTCCCAATCGGGGATGATTTTGTTCTCCAGGGGACATGTGGCCAGGTCTGGAGACACAATGTGGAGGGAGGGAGAGGGTGCTACTGGCATCTAGTGAGCTGAGGCCAGGGATACTGCTAAACATCCTGTAATATGCAGGCCAATCCCCCCAAACAAAGAATTGTCTAGCTCAAAATTCCAATAGTGTCATAAAAACCATGTTTTAACATACAGTGGATTTAATTTTTTAATTCTCAAATTTAATTTCTAATACAGTAAATATAACAACCCACAGGAACAAATACTCTTTGGGTCTCAATATTGTAATAAAAGCACTCTGTAAGTTTACTCTAATGATATCTATAGTTGTTACCTAACACTAAACTTGATCTCTAGCAAATTAGCTGGAATAACAAGACAGGTTTGAAAAGAGCTCACCTGTTCTTTATGTGGTAGTATATTGCTAAGGTCACACTGTGGAGGGAAAAAGAAAACTGTAACAATTGATTTTACCATGTTAGGCATGAAGACATTTTCTTAAGAGGGGTTGGGAGGGAGAGAGGATCTTCCCAGAGGCCTAGTGGCCCTGAAATCCTCTAATTCAGAGCAGTTTATATGGGCACTTGCCCCCCCTTGTTTTAGTTCGTTGGTTTTGGCAAAAATAGGAGGACCAAACTGCTAGGTAATATGCTGTTAGAAGACAAGTTTTGGCTGATAATTACAAATTATAAATTTATTACATATTTTCCCTGTCATTTGTCCTTCTACCCACAGAATCTTTCCTCCTGTACAAGTTTTATCGTTTGTACACATGCTTAAATTTAAGCCATAAGGTAGTTTTTGTATTAAAAAAAAAAAAAAAAAAAAAAGGTTAGGCCCTGCATTTCAGTTGATTTAGTTCACTATCCACCAACCCACCCATTTTCCGTTATTTCCCTAAGAGTAAATTAAAGTGTTCTGTACCAAATAAAATCATTTAAAATCACTTTTGCATAATTAGAAAATTTAACGGTAAGTATAAGTACCCACAAAATCGATGATAGGTCTAGCTATCCCGAAATAAGCGGTATTAACAATGCAGCATCATACTACACAGTATAGTATTTAATGACAGGTATTTCCAAATTAGTTTGAATAAAATATTAACGAACAGATAGACAGAAGTCTCTCAGACACTCTTTAAATCACTAGTCCTAAGTTATTCAGATGTTTTGTATTAGGCAACCAAGGGGTTCTCCGGGTTAAGTTATATGCTTCCCTTTACCCTCAAAGTATCTAAAATGAAGCTCAAAACAATTGAGGGAAGGCAAATCTGAATTTTAACTAGGTCTGTTGGGTGAGCACTTGTAAAAAGGCCTATAACGTTATTAGCATCAAAGATGGATACTTCTATAGTGCTTCAAACAGATTTTGAATTTGATTTTAAGATCACAGAATTCAAAGTTCTATGATGAAAAGGACCACTAAACCTTACGTAGCATTTAATGAAACAACCCATCTTAGCAATAAGGAACCAAGGCTTAAAACTGACTTGCCCAAAGCCCCACAGATGGTCAGAAGCAGTTCTCATTCTCCTACACTCTAACCAGGCAGTGGTTCCCCAAGCTTGCTGCACACTAGGATCACCTGAGGAGCTTTAAAAACTGCCTGGCTTCCACCTCAAGATGTTCTGATTTAATTGGCATCGGGTAGGACTTGGGCATCAGAAGGGTGTTTAAAGGTCCCTAGGTGATTGCAATGTGCAACAAAATCTGGGAATGAATGAATCATCCAGAAGGCTTTTGTCCATATAATTATGCCCCCCTATCCTTCCGCAGCCTATCAAAAGGGTTGTGAGAGTGTGGTGGGGGAGGGGAAAATGCATGTATTTGGAAACACAGATCTTGAAAAAAGTCGTGTGATTCTAATAGCCCCCCTCCCCACTGAGAACAATGCCCTACCCCAATGTAAACATTTTTCAAAATCATTCCTAAAAGCCACTTTGCCCTATTAATTTTCTCAGTAAACCTTTATTTCACCAATAATGAATGCACTGAATCAATATTTTTTAAACTTAGAGCAAATTAAACTTAATGTACTTCCACAAATTAGACTAAGTTGGGAGAAACAAGTAGGAAACCTACTTGTCTGAGCAAGATTAATCTTTAAAACCACTTTTGAATTATATACTAAAACATTAGAATCTTTTGAACTCAAAAGCTGGGGACTCTAGCCAAAGTAAAGTGTTCTTTTACACGTGGGTTTAGTGTCTTGGCTGAATAAAAACATTCAGTGATCACTTGTTAGGTGCAAAAACTCAGGATTTTAGACTTTTGGGGCTCAGGTTTTGCTGAAACACAATTTAATCTCAACTACTGTTATTTATAAGGGAGAGAGGAAAGTTACATTTTTGTGATTGTGAACCTGCTGTCTGTAATTAAAGTAGAAGTTACTAATAATTTAAGTAGCTGAAAAAGCTTGGTATGTTAGAAAAAAAATAAGTTAAAAGCTAACTGTTTTGAAGACTGAAAAATAAAAGATGAGAATATTAATATTTTGAAGTAGTGTTTCCATACTGTGTTCTGGAAAATCCACACTCCTGTCTCAAAGAGACATTAATAAATGTTCCTTGGCCAATCTCAAAGAAGTCAAGAAGCACTGCATCCTGTTTTATTTTTTCCTCTTAAATAAGCTTGAAAGGTTCATCTTTAGGGTGTTCCGAAAGTGCAACTCCAACTGTGGATTATGAAGTGCTCTCAGAAATTAAGGAATACTTGTCATCATCACAACGCTGTTCATGTTTGCTGAACTATAAACCTGACCAGCTATGTTTCCAAAACCATCTCTGTTCTCTGCTGTACTTTTTTTATATATGGACTGATACAGTGGGGCCTGGAGATATATTTCTGTATCCATACACACATATAAAATTAAAATTAAGTATATCTATTAAGTTAAAATTTCCAGTTGAGCAAATCTCATCCATAAAGCTTGAAGAATTTGTTCCTTAAGATAGGCTCGATATTTATTTTCCCCCTCTCTGAGAGATAGGAAGGAGAAGTTAATTTTCACACAGAAAAAGGGCAGGGTAAAAAAACACACGATAGGGAAAATCTGACAAAAATTCAATTACGTTTAAATGTAGATACACTCTGGTGCCAGTAGGGGACAAACTGTTCCTTCTTTCAAGAGTGGCTTCCAAAGTAATATACGTTGTTTTAGACTTATGACTCATAAAGAAATACTTTTTCCTAGAAATACCCAATAAAAAGCACCTCTCCCTCTCCTCATCATGTTCAACAATGTCTTCACAACAGAAATGCACCAAGTAAGAGGTGCACTCTCTCTGGGATTTCTTATTTGCTAACTGGCTTTCCCTTCCACCAGGTACTCTAAGATTAAAATGGAAATTGAATACTCAGATTTAGGTCCTTGAAAGCAATATAAAAGTGATACCAGTTTCTTAACCTGATCACTGAAAAGGACAATCAAGTGACTGAAATGACCAAGTATGGCTAGGATGCTGTTTTAGCATAAGGGGGTCTGTCACTCAGCCCTTGGCAACCTAGTTGTACTCACCATTTTATTGTGGTTCTAAGATTAGGCTGGCTGACTGTGCTGTCATCTAGAAATATTGTTGAGCATGAGCTATACTTTTTAGTAAGCTGCCCTGGAGATACCTGAAGGGGAAGGGAAATAGAAGAAAATGTCACAGTAAGTTAAACCTATAAAAGTGTGTTTTTTCCTCGGTTAAAATGTCAAACGATAAAGCATTACGTTTTTTCTTATACTTCATGAACTGCTTGAGTGTGCTATCATGTGCAGTGCTATGGGAAACCCAGTGGATACTCTAAATTCCCACATGAGGTTTAAGGAATGGGTTATGAACTACTGCCCTTGATAAATTACCTATTATCAAACCTGATAAGCACCTATTATAAATTCCCTTTATAACAAGGTAAAAAGTTTAGAGTAAGACTTCAGTGTTTTTTTTTCTTAAGCAATGAAAAGCAGCTGAGACTTCCATTTCTACTATTCATTTACTACAATAAAATGTAATGCCTTGTAGAATATTGATGCAAAAACATTTTATCACAGTAAATGAAAGCCAACAACAAATGTGTCAGTTCAGGAGACAGTGTGATGAAACAAACGTCCTGGAGTCAGAGGCTGTTTGTACCAGGGCTGCTCTATCACTAATAAGCGAAGGGGCCATAGGTCCCTCTGGGCCTCAGTTTCCTTATCTGGAGGGTAAGAGTATTGCTTTAAGATTCCCTCACATCCAAAAGCAGATAAAACAGCTTACAACAACGTAACTTTGACTTCATGTTTGAATAAGATTGCCATCGCATTACTCAGGCGAGAACCTCAGAATACTTTCCATTCATTTAAAATCTTTATTAATTCTATTCTATTCTATACGTGCCTGCCTCACTCATGCTGCTCTCTTTGCCTACAATGTCTTTTTCTTCCTCCATGTCTCAGCAAGCTTGATCTCATCTACCTCCAAGGAAGGATACCTTTGCCAGTAGCCACACCACAAAATTTCTCTTTCTGTACACTCACACAGCTCATCTGCCACTTGTTACATGCTATCAATTGCCTACAGGGTGTCCCCCTCCTTAGAAAGTAAGCTTCTCCAGGAAAAGGAGGACTCTTACTCCTCCCACCTCCAGCTGCTGAGCACAGAATCGGGGGCAAATCAGGAGTTCCATAAGTGTCTGACAAATTATTTAAAAATCAATTACAGTTGGAAGGTAAATCTTACTACAGATACAAATTTATCTGCGGAATATATCTGCAGTGGTGTCAGGAGAGGTGACAGTGAGCTTCCGGAGACCCTCTATGCAATAATAAATGATCTTTAAAACACTTTAGAAGTATCCATTTATCTGGGAAGAGCCGGGGTATACAGCAGCAGTCAAATACTGAAACAGCCTAAACTCTGGTAGGACAAATCTCTTCCTTAAAGTAAGGCCAATAACTGAGAAGTAAAAATGGCAGCATTCAATACCACAAAATACCAACAATTTTAGTGCTTAGTTTGTTGGGTTTTATT
The DNA here is from genome assembly GCF_028749965.1 of Puma concolor. NCBI lineage: Eukaryota > Metazoa > Chordata > Mammalia > Carnivora > Felidae > Puma > Puma concolor. The sequence goes on along the minus strand of NC_141674.1, from coordinate 194,605,898 downwards.
TTTGTTTCTGTTTTTTTACTAATTCAGATGAGCCTTCCTTCCTCCTATTAACATAAAATAGGGTTTGCCATCCTGTCATACTCTCCCACTGGCATCCTCCTCAAATACAAGACAGATGGGGCAGAGAAAAAATCTAGTTGATACTTTTTAAATTATAGAGCATTTAAAAACTGCCAGCAGCCAATAATCAGAAATATCCACATGGCATATAAAAACGCCACTTCACTTATTAATAAAAAATTCCAGACGTTATATTTTTGAAAAGTATCACTAACTTCTCCTTTAAGCCAGAAATGTTCAACTGTATCTAAAACTGTTATGTTCCTTAAGCTATTCAGCTAATATGTAATTTACTTTAAGAATCTCAAAAAATACAGCATGAAAATGAAAATTAATTCATTTAAATACTTTCATTCTAGGGGCGCCTGGGTGGCTCAGTCCCCTAAGTGACTTTGGCTCAGGTCATGACCTCGCAAGTTTGTGGGTTCAAGCCCCGCTACAGGCTCTGTGCTGACAGCTCAGAGCCTGGAGCCTGCTTTGGATTCTGTGTCTCCCTCTCTCTCTGTCCCTCTCCCACTCATGCTCTGTCTCTGTCTCTAAAAAATAAATAAATGTTAAAAAAAAAATTCTAAATGGGAAAAAAGTTATGTTTTTAGGCCACTACTACTGGGTATAATATAGTGTATATTACATCATAAGAAAAGTCAATTCTGACCAAAAACCTACACTGGGGAGCTATAAAAAGAATAGGAAGAAAACGCACCAAAGTGTAGACTAGTTGGTAAAGCTTTGGGTTCATTATATTTACTCCCACTTTCCTCCATTAAAAATTTTTTTCTGGGACACCTGGGTGGCTCAGTCAGTTAAGCGTCTGACTTCGGCTCAGGTCATGATCTCATGGTATATGGGTTGGAGCTCCACATCGGGCTCTGTGCTGACAGCTCAGAGCCTGGAGCCTGGTTTGGATTTTGTGTCTGCCTCTCTCTCTGCTCCTCCCCTGCTGTGCTCTGTCTCTCAAAAATACATGTTTAAAATTTTTTTTTTCTATTATAAATGTATATTGGTTTGTCTCTAAAAATATTAGTATGAAACATTAAGAAATTTTAATTACATGTGGCCTTATAGCCATATTGGGCAGGGGAGGGAGTTAGTGAATCAGGAACTTACTGTCTACTGACTAGATCTAACCAAAGAAACATTGAATACTTCCCCATCAGTCCAGGCCTACTTTTCAGTATTCAGTAATATCCAATATTCAACTAGAGAGTGGCAGAATTAAGTCTCTGAGCAAAGCCTGAATATATTAGCTGTAATTATTTATTAGCTTAAAATTAGCTGAAATTTTAAGACAATTGTCTTCTATGGTTAAAGGCTTAACTGTTGGTGGCTTACAGCCTCAATAAACTATACTGACAAACACAGGGTTATAAAATGCAAATACTAAAAAAAAAAAAACAAAAAAAAACAAAAAAAACAAAACCAAAAAGCAAAAAACAGTACTGGCAGTGTAGTGTTCATAGATATTATTTCAGTGGTCACTAGAAGAGACAAAGGCAGGATTTATCTTCATTGAGCACTAACAGAATAGGTGGGCTTTTACAATCTTTACAACAAAAGGAGAGGTTATTTCATAGACTTAAGGTTCAATGGCAAAGACTAGAAAATAATCACACCTAGAAGTCTAGGAAGTCACAACCCAAAACTTACCATCAAAGGTCAAGTACCTGTTGAAATCCTGCCCCCACCCACTGACTTTTCCATTGTGCCTACTGCTGAAGTTCACTTTTGTGTCTCCCCTTTTTCACAGGACAAGTTTTGTCTTTCTTGCAATATAACTTAAAAATTCCCAGCACTTTACGCATTAATAAAAACTATGCTTTATCTATATTGTGCATTAATGGGGCAATATGACAAGGTGCATGGTTTGAATTGTTAACCAAAGCCTTAGTAGAAAAGTATAATACGCAAATTACAGGGATAACCAAAAATACTGTCTGATTTAATGATTAATTGTATTAAATTAAAACAGATTCTAAGTTTGAGTTAAACATGGTAAATGATCACATATCTATTTCCGCTCCCCCTCCTTTCAGAGGTTACACACAACACAGGATAAACAGCAGGTGATTTTTAACGTGTGAAAGATGACCTGACTAGACAAAGGAATGGCAGGTGACATGGAAGAACACAGAAAACACAACCAGGATGCTACAGGAACAGGAACAAGAAAGCCAGTTGTCTTAAGAAGCCATGGCAGGCTCAGAATTCAGAGGCTCAGCCCCAAATCTCCACAGTGAGGCCCATCAGTTAACAAGGACTTCCAATGAGATCTGAGATAGGCAGGGACCACTACACATTTAAGAGAAGCCTCCAACAAGAGACTGAAACAGGAAAAAGAAACTGATAGGAATGATGAAATTAAGAAGCAAATGAAACTTAAAAAACTCTTAAAGGCCCTCAGAAAGACAAGAAATTGCATTGGTGAAAGAATTAAAATGCGATAAATAAGCATAATAAGAATAATAATGCTATAAATAAAAATCATTTAAAGGTCATTTTTTGAGACCTTTATAAATTAAAAATAAGATAAAACTAAGTATTCAAGAGAAGGGTCAGAGCATAAAGTCAAGAAAATCTCTAGGAAGTAGAACAAAAAGACAAAATGAAAACAGAAGGGGAAAAGATTAGAGATCCATGCAGCAATACTGGTCTAAGAGGCCCAACATCTGAATAACATAAAATACCAAAACAGAATTAATTAATTAATTAATTAATTACTTTACTAGGAGGAGGGATGGTCTACAGACTTACTGGCCCCAATAAAATGAAAAGGTCCATACCAAACCATATTATGAAATTTCAGAATCCCAAGGACAGGGAAGGTACTCAAAGGTTCCAGAGAAAGAAGGGATGAGGAAACAATGACTAAAATCAATAATGCACAATGTCAATAGACTTATGAGCAACACTGTAAATGAGAAGACAAAAGAGAAATGTCTGTAGAACTGCCAAAATTAGTTTCAACCTAGAATTCTATACTTTCTCAAACAGGAGTTTGAGACAGGCTAGATCTCTAAAAACTTCTGCCCATTCCTAGAAAAATGGACTCCAGTAAAACAAGGGCATTTAACAAGACAAAGGGAAACAAAGATTCTAGGACACAGGGGGACCCAAAACATGACAGTAGTTATGTGAGATCCCAGATGACTTCAAGGAGATATCCTAGGAAAACAGACACAGAGCTGGCCTAGCAAAAACCAGTCTACTCTACTGGAGTAGAATGACAAAAGGCTGTCTCCAAAAAAAAAAATGGAACAGATGTGTTTTAGTAAACGAAAAATGTTTTTGATAGACATGTGACAAATGTTACAGCATTTGGGGGAAAAATAGCTGTTAGAAAATAGGCAAGTGAATATCGTCAGGAAATTAATTCCACACACACAAAAAATGGGGTATGTGAAAGTAGGAAGGCCCGCCAGGGAGCTACTTACAGCATTTGGCTGTGTGAGATCATGTTGGCTAGGAAAATGGGGACTGGATTACCCTGGAGAAGTGCTGAAGTGCTCAGGTTTCAGAAATGTTTAAGAAAAAGGATGAAGTGTATACAGGAGAAGGCAGAGAACTACACGGCTCAGCAGTGAGTATCTGCACAGTCATAAGAAAACATTGGTGCTGATTTAATAAGAACCATGATACAGGCTGAGGGAACAGAGGGAGGGAGGTAAGGCCAAGGTGAGTGAGGGAGCTAAGCTTTCACCTGGCATGACAGCAAGTGGATAGAGAGCGCTACAAATTAACTTGGTATATTTTTGTTACTTTGGTTAAAAAATAAGATTAAAAAATTAAAGCGAACAAATTGAAGGTAGAACTTTATATCACAATCATGTTTTTAAAATTTAAGTCAAATGTCAGGACCCTTAAAAAATGAGGATTACTAAGCCAAAGACTTTCCTGAATACATTTCATAATGAGGAAAATAGAAGAGATTTAGAAAACCTACAAAAAGAGGTCCACACTAACAATACTGGATCCATTACATTTTTTAGGAATAATGGCAGACACATTTTTAATTCAAACTATTAATTTTTTAACTTTTCAACTGTTTACTTACATGGTTTAAATGGTTGCTCTTCCTCTTTTCTCGCACTAAGAATAAAAAAGATTAACTGATCAATTCTGATACAAATGCCATAGAAAAGTAAAAGTAGCTGCTAATTATCTGATGGATTACCAACATACAAAAGGAGATCAAATTCCATTTTTAAAATATAATTTCCAACAAAATTCATAATTTAAATCACCTAGCAAGATGAATCCTATAGTAAAATCTAAAGACTTAGTTTTACTTTTTGACTCGACAGATATTCCCTGTTAGGTACAAATAAAAGGCTCCCCACGTACAAAAGAAAAGGACAAAGCAAACCACACCAGGTAAAAATTTAGCTAATAAAAATGTTTATCTGTTCTATATCTGAACCACTACACAGTAGTATTTTCTAATTCGCTCTATATAGCTTACTTTAGTTACCAGGATCTGCCAGCTCTAAGAACCAGTCTCTGGCCAGGCACTGATCTGTAGATGCATCAGTATCCTGGAAGCATCCTGAAGCACTTATTGGTAATCTACTAATACACCTTACTAAAAAATAAATGGGTCATTACACAACTGGAAAGTAATCTACCTTAAATTTATATTTTAATGAGTATGTTAACCTAACTGGACATATCTACAGCACACAAAATCACTTTGCTCTAACAAAGGACAGCAGTAGAATAAAAGGGTCCAATGAGGGTCTCGGGCCACACTTTGTTTCCCACACTGTCTCCTTTAATGTGGCGTGACATCAGAGGTACGCACTCCTTATGACTGAGGCGAGAGAGACATGAGATAGCTTTTAACTGTCTCCACACTGTCTGTATCAGGTGGGCAATCCATGTTTCTGGATGAACCTGAGAAAAACAGCAATGCTAACCAGAAGTGATCTGCTTGCGATAGACTAAGTACACACACTATGAACATGCAGGTTAAAACACTCCATTATTTATTGTGCTGCATCACTTCAAATATTATGGAACCCTCACTTCTTTTATTTCTGTCATAATCAACTGAAAAACTTGGTCACGTATGGCTTTTTAGTTCAAATAAATGAGGATTTAATATAACATTAAGGAAAATAAGCAGGAAAGCAGGAGTGCTAAACAATCTCCAGTTCAGACTCTCATTCTAAATCAAGGGCACAGGCAATGTATACTAGTTTCACTTGTGGAAGCGAACCTTCTAGGAAACCCCACAGGCTATGTTTGTTCCTACAAATCCTGCCACATCACTACGTTAGGATGAGGAAGTTTTGAATAGCTCAAAAGTTCTGAATGGCATAAATGTGGATGTGAGATAGGCTTGTTTGGTTGAGCACTGTGTAAAATGGGGCCAGAATCACAGATTTAATCCCCATAAATTGATGATTTTTTTAATTTGTTAAATGAAAACCTAACTGTGGCCTAAATCCTATCACTCATCTCTAAAATGTGTGCTCTTTGGAACAGGGGAAAAAGACAAAGTGGTATGAGTTAGACCACATCTAAATCATGTGGTCAACTGACTGTGTTGATAAAGAGGTGGCAAATGTGTGAACAGTCCACGTGTTCTGCTAACTAAATCAGTGACAACGAAAGTATATAATCACATATTAAAATAAGTGAATACATGAAAAAGTGAAACACTTAAACCAACGTATGAGTTCTTCTAGGTTCCTTCTATAATACACAAAACAAAGACGGTTTTCAATCTTTTTTTCAGAAGAAAAAAAAATACTGTCTTACCATCCGTTTGAGATTTGCTCAGGAAAATTGTGCTTGCCCTTGGATGGTCAGAAGGGTTTGATTCCAAAGCTAAGTCTGTATAGGAAGAAAACGTATGATGGTTTGAGTAGAAAAAGACATGATTTTAAAAATAGCTACACATCAATTTGAATCACTTAGCAGTCTTGGGAAGAGTTTTTAGTAATGACAAAAAGCCAATTTTAGTAACAGGAACAATATAAAAAATATACCAGGACACTGCAAAATTGTAGAATCTCTCCACACATGTGGAATAAAACCAGGCTCTGTCTTAGACTTTTATTCTAACTTGCACCTAAATAACCTATGCAAATTTTAGACGAAATATGTGCCTTCCCCCTCCTACTTACTAAAAATCCCATTACCATCCTTTAAGCTGATATTAACAGCATATTCTAGAAACAGTCCCAAGAAGCAAGTTATGCTGTGGCTAATTACTGTCAGATACCAGCTCAATATATCAAATGTGCCAAAACCAAACAAGTTGCTTTTGGCAAGCTTGTGTTCCTCAGATAATCAAATGGCTAATTCTAACTCCATTCAACAAATGAACTCACTGAATTAGCTGTGGTTTATGTAGGGAGCTATACACAGGTAGAATTAAGAGGACTGTATGTATACAAGGTTCAATGTTCTCATCTTTGAGGTACACTTCCATAATAGCAAGTGGTTTTCAACTTTTGCCCTTGATTTCTAAAGCCAAACTCTTGCTTCTTCTGTCCATGCTGCATGATTCATTTGGGGCTTCAATAAGAGTACTTTCTGGAGCAGATCATGAGGCTACTTGTAAAAAATTTTTCCCATGCCTATGTAAAAGGTATGTCTGTCTATAGTCCATCCTGCACCAAGGTGGGAAAAAGTCTCTCTATTCATGCAAGAATACAAAAACAGGTCCTTGAATTTTCATAGAACAAGGTTTGCCACCATTTGGGAAACAAAGTTGTCATATAAAAAACAAAACAAAACAAAAAACCTCCGGTGTGTCTAAGATTCCGAATAAAATGATCCCTGAATTTCCTCAAGATGTTTAGTGACAGTCTGGTAAGCAAAGCAGTTTGAGCAAGAAATAGGAAATGCACAAATAGGTTTTGTCTGGTTCCATATAATCTTTGCTCTTTTTAAGCTCTGAAATATATTTTTGGGTTACTTCATTGTGTTTGACAAGACAGCTTGATATTTCTATCAAATAAATGACTTTCATATTGCAACAACCTTTGTAAGAACCACTCAAAATTCTCTTAAAAAGGAAAAATAAAACCCACAAAACTTTATTGACACTCAGCAATGTCCATCTCAAAGCATTTAGTCAATCTTGTAAGAAACTGGACCAAGATCCTGACAGAGTATGGTTAAGAAACCACATAATAATTGTTCTGTTTTTAAAAGGGGTGTTGGCAGTCCAATCAAAAAAAAAATTTTTTTTTTGAGCATATGACTTTGTCTCAGATCATGATCCCGCGTTGGTGGGTTTGAGCTCCGCATCGGGCTCTGTGCTGACAGTTTGGAGCTTGGAGCTTGCTTTAGATTCTGTGTCTCCCTCTCTCTGCCCCTACCCTGCTCATGCTCTGTCTCCTTCCATCTCTCAAAAAATAAAATAAAATATTAAAATTTTTTTTTCTTTAAACACTATCTGTGGCTACTAGAGAATCAAAATGTCCAATGATATATTAAAAACTAATCATTCTTACAGTGAATCCTGTCTAATTCAGCATTTCATAAAATTTATCTACCTAGAATCCTTTTTTCCTCCAAGTAATATAGTTAGAATCTTGCACAAACATCATTTGGGACTTCCTGGTTTAACAGGAATCTGAACCATCCATTTTAATGGTGCTGCCAGCACTAGAAATTTACATAGCTAAACATAGCTTTGTTCTTCATGGAAATTCCTTCACTGAATTTGAAGTTTGTTAAAACTGCTTTTGGAGAAACAATTCAACATTTTTATGTAAAAGACCCATAAAAATTAAACTTTTTTCACATATTTGAAAAATGAGACAGTGTCAGCTATTGGGAAAATAAATGAATTCAGCTGTGCTCAAAGCGACAAAGACTCTCACAGCTGCCTCTAACCTAAAGCTTCCAAAAGAGTTCATGACCAACTTCCTACCAAAAAGAAAGCAAATATACTGCATTTGAATCCAAAAAATAAACAGCAATGTTTGCAGAAGTAAACATACTATGTATCAGTGCCTATGGCACCACAAAAGTTTAATTAAATCTTTTCAATGGGGGGGCACCTGAGTGGCTCAGTCAATTAAGTATCCGACTTCGGCTCAGGTCATGATCTCACAGTTCGTGGGTTTGAGCCCCATATCAGGCTCCATGCAGACAGCTCAGAACCTGGATGGAGCCTGCTTTGATTCTGCACCTCCCTCTCTCTCAAAAATAAATAAACATTTTTAAAAATTAGGAAAAAAAATTAGGGGTGCCTGGGTGGCTCAGCTGGTTAAGCATCCAACTCTTGGTTTTGGCTCAGGTCATGAGTTCAAGTCCCACATCGGGCTCCATGCTGACAGTGCAGAGTCTGCTTGGGGTTCTATCTCTCCCCCTCTCTCTGCCCTTCCCTCGTGCTCTCTCTCTCTCTCTCTCTCTCAAAAGTAAATAAACTCAAAAAAAAATTTTTTAAGTTAAAAAAAATTAAATCCAGGAAAAAGAAGTACCAGAATCAAAGGAGAAGAAGCAGGCTACACATGTACACACACCCCAAACCAAGATGTTCTACTACCGATCTAAGTACAAAAATCAAGAGCTGGGATAAAAGAAATGGCAACATGCAGGAACAAAGCAAAATTAGCCCAAGCGACAAGAAGGAAACTGGCACTGCCCCTACTCCACCTAGAGTTCTAGGGTGGCACGTGCCCTGGGACTTCCAAAGAACCACTGAGCAAGGCCAAGCTGTGGGCTCCCAGCTAGCTTGGAGCTGTCCCATGTTTCCTTTGCTATCATTGGGGGAGGGGGACCTTGCTAGGAGATATCAAGAGAAGAGAGCAGAACTGAGACAGGTTCTAAGAAGGCCATTTAATTCCTGGGTCAAGAGGTACCCAGTTTACTCCATGAACTCTGGTTATAGGAGTCAATATTGTTTTTAAAAAATTTTAAGATCAATTTTAATTTGTCACTGAAAGGGATCTGGTTAATCGGCAGTAATGATGATCACATTAAAGGTGCAAATAGATAAAAGTCACTTGCTCACTCCTTTAACAAATATCATGAACAAAAATTTACAAGAGTCAAAATAATACTTTGTTTAAAAATTACTCATAAACTCACAACCATTACTTTGTTACTTATACTCTTTAAAAAGAAAAACAACTGTAATCAGTGTACCATTTATGTCCTATTTTGTTATTGACAAGTGATCTTTACCCCATTCCAGTATATTTATTGTTTAATGTATATACAATGGCCTACCAAGTATTATTCCTATACTTTACTTAGCCAATCCCTATTCTTAGGGTTTAGGTGCTTACAAACTTCTTATATTATGAGGGAAATCTTCATATACAAAGTTTTTAAAAAAAAATTTTGTTTTTTATCTCCTTAGGAAAGATCTCCAAAATAGGATGAGGGGCCACAAGTTTAGATCATTGTCATGGCTCAATGTATTGCTGAGTTGCTTTCTAAAGAAGGGGGGGGGAGGGAGGGATATTAGTGTATAATGCTATCAACTCTACCAGTTTCAGCTCCTACCCTGGCTTTGATTACTTGAAAGAAAAGATTCCTACTGATAAAAATGAGGAAGTCCACAGTCTCTAATTTGCATTTCTCTGATTACACAGTTTGACTATTTTCCCCACAGTTAACAGTGCTATTGCCACTTTGGTGAGTTGCTATGATTTGTATATACTGTATGTATTACACCTACTAAGACCCTGATGTTGTCAGTCTGCATGAGGTTTTCGGAAAATAGTAACCTTCTGTCTCTAGCCTGCGACAGTTGTCTATATAACCTGCACTTTTTGCTAATGACAAAAACCACATTGCTACTTTATAGAATGGATATTTAAGCCACTAGACTGTAAACTCAGATACGCACACACATTTCCGTGCTGTCCATTACTGTCTTCTCAAGCACCTAACTATGCAAAATCATACTATCACAAAGGTCATACTGCCAACTATTAAGCAAAGCATTACCACCTCCCACCAACATGCACTCACATATTCATGCAAGCACACGCAGTGAGAGAGATGGCATGAAATTACTATACATCTTGTATGCGAATCTGGCCCAAAATTATCTCTTTGGACGCCTCTAAGAATTTTTTAAGTAATCTCCACACCCAATGTGGGGCTTGAACCCATGACCCCGAGGATCAAGACTCACATGCTCTTCAGACTGAGCCAGCCAGGCGCCCCACGAATGTTTTTAACCTAAGAGAAATATTCCTGAGTTCATGATTAGAGGTTATGATTAAAATTGTATTTTAATACCCATCACTTTTTTTTTAAATCAATTTAAATTGCAACTTAATTTGACAGCATGACAGGTTGAAGCAGGAAAAGTAGAACTTCAGAAAAAAATTAAACTTGGGTCTTAATATAAATACAAAGGAAATCTGTAAAACCATTGACATCCAATACTGCTTTTCCCCTAAGATTCTATCAGTTATACAACGCACAGATGTTAAAAATGTGAAAACACAGGCAACTTAGAATAAAGGAAATGCGTTATTAGAGGCTAAATGTGGCAAAATTAGGCAACTAGAAACTGTCAGTAAATGATTTTTCCTTGTCAAAATATTAGAGGGAGAAGGCAGTGACCAGGAAACGACCTGACAGAGCAGCATATTTCACAAAGCAATTGATTTCAATATATTGATTTCAATATATACCAATTAAAATAGATGATGTCAGCAGTTTCTGGGCTAACCGCTGGGTACCTGTTCACTTAAGGCTTCCTGCATTTACTGAACTACACTATCATCCTTATACTGTACGTGCATTCATTTTATGGCCCATTAACAAAAACATTTCAAGTCTTACAATTGCCATGTACACTGATGATTTTATCTGAGTCCACACTTTTCCACCCCAGTCAGGTAATTTCTACCGTATGGCCTTGAGCTGGCCTGCGTCACCAGAGGGCACACAGCGTGTTCCCGCATCCCCCAATCTACTCCTTGCTTGAGCTCTCCTTCCACTTCCTAGCCTCTGACAATCCTTCTAACTCTGGCTTTCAAACTACTGTACCTGACTCTACCTTGCTTCTCAGTCTTGCCTTGTTTTAATCCTCAACCCATGGTTTGGTGACTCTGAGATGTGACATTTCATACAGTGAAGTACACCTTTCTTCCTTTATATATTTCTAAAGAGTATTTTTTCTCAGTTTCCTGAACTTTTAAGTACATTTCTGGGTTGCAAGTTACCTCTATTTCATTTTACATTGTGCAATGTTAATATTTTAATTCTAAAGCTTAAATTATTTTAGTACACACATGCACAAAAGAGTGAGGAAAAAAAGTAGTATACAGAGGCACCTAGCTGGCTCAGTATAGAGCATGTGACACTTGATCTCGGGGTTGTAGGTTTGAGACCTATGCTGGGTGTGGAGATTACTTAAAAATAAACTCTTGGGGCGCCTGGGTGGCGCAGTCGGTTAAGCGTCCGACTTCAGCCAGGTCACGATCTCGCGGTCCGGGAGTTCGAGCCCCGCGTCAGGCTCTGGGCTGATGGCTCAGAGCCTGGAGCCAGTTTCTGATTCTGTGTCTCCCTCTCTCTCTGCTCCTCCCCCGTTCATGCTCTGTCTCTCTCTGTCCCAAAAATAAATAAACGTTGAAAAAAAAAAAATTAAAAAAAAAATAAACTCTTAAAAAAAAAAAATAGTATCCCACAGTAGCCTGCATGATGAGTCATTCAATAAATTCTAATCCTATAGACCACGTATCTTTAATTTACATTCCTGATCTACTGTCTCATTGTTAAAACTGGGACAACTCAATTTATACCTCTCAAAGCCGGTCTTCTCATGTGTAAAACATATCATTCCTATACTATGTAACTCAACTTTGTGAGGAGCAAAAGAAATGTAAGAGCAATCTATATATCATCTAAAGCACAATAAATGGCAAAGCTTTCACAAATGAACTCAAAAGCAAAAAGTGAATATTTAGCATTTCACTGGAAAGTGTATGAAATGTCCACTCATTACTCATACCCAAATATCATCTTAAGCAAATATGTGCTTTGGCTGCCACTAAAGGGAAAGGAATAATACTCACACAATCAGTAAGAATTTCTCTCATTGATTCTGGTTTCTTTAAGCAAATATGCATTTCTCTTGCTTCTGTCATGCAGATTACTGTATGTCCTCTCCTTGTTTTTTTCATGTAACATATCCTGGAGATCACTTCATAGCAGTGAAGACAGACCTTGATCTTTTTTTTACAGCTCCATAGCTATCTACTATGTAGATGCAACACTTGATTTTACTAGCCCCTTACTGGACATACAAGGTACTAACGATATTTTGCTTTTGAAAATAATGCAACAAAACCTTTGTGAATATGTGGTTTCATATCTGTGGGGTATATCTTCAGAATAAATTCCTTAGAGTAGGATTGCTGGATTTAATGTACCTGCAGTGTTGTGAGATTGTGCCAATTTCTCTTTCACGGGGTCAAACCACTTTGCATTTTCACCAGCAATACATGATTATTTCTTCACAGCCTCACCAAAGAATGTAGCATCAATGGATTTTCTCCCAACAGGAGAGAAACTACAGTATAGTTTTATTTCACATTTCTTCTATGCGTAAAAATGTTTAAAGGTTATCTGCATTTCTTTTTCTGTGACTTGCCCATCCATACGTTTGCTGCCTTTTAAATTCACTTAATTTAAGTCGGCCTATATTTTAGACCCTTATCTTCTGTTCAATTCACTGTTGGCTCTCACCTAAACTACTGCATCAGCCTTCTACCTGCTCTCCCTGACTCCAACCCATGCCTGCATTACACATTCTCACACAGTAGCTAGTCTCTTTTTCTTTCTTATTTCTTTCTTTTTTTTTTTTTTTTTTTTTTTTTTAAGAATTAACATCATTCCCCCACATACAATCCTCCATTGGTTTCCCATTACAACTAAACGAAGATCCGTGTTTTTTAGTCAAGGCCCAATAGGCATACAAGGTCTTAACCCACGGCATTTCTCATAGCATCCCTCTCACTCTGGAGCCAGTCCATGTCTTTCTGTCCTTTGCTTGCACCAAGCATATTCCCAACTGAGGACCTCTGCAAGGAAGCCTCCTGTCCTACACCCTCCCACAGCTCCCCCTCACTTTTAAGGCTGTGTACTTGTCACTTGAGAACAGCCGTCTTTAACCACTTCAAGTAAAACTGCCCTCCCATCCTTGGCTTTCTTTCAGTACCTCACTACCTGACATTCTTTATTATTCATGTGCTGTCTGCCCCTAGGTCCTTCCAGAATGTAAGGAGTTAGGGTAGGGGCTTTGTCATGTATACCACCGGCTGCCCAGCATCTGGAACAGTGCCCAATAAACATCTGTTTCAGTGTACCCCAAACCAGTTAAGTTTCTTCCTATTTTCCCATCTCTACTAAGATTTCTTCTAATGCTTCTTTTGATTAGTCATCTTAGACTGGCATTACTTTCAGATCTCTTAGCGTAGTAGTTATTCAGAATTAAAGACACAAGACAGGCTACCAAGAACCACAAAAATCTAAAAGAGGAATTCTAACATCCAGTGAAAAACCAATGGTAACTGTAATTCAGTATAAGGACATTTAGTGTTAAACTACTTTACCTACAAAAGGACTCATCCTGCAGACTTAATTAAGTCATAAGACTTAATTTCCATATACCATCTGAATTCTAAAGGGAGGTACAATGCACCAGTTTTTATCTGTGCCCCCTGAATAAAGCATAATAATGGGATTGTATACTGTTTTACTATAAAAGATGCCCAACCATAAGGGGTAGGTAAATGAATGCTGCTCCCACCATTCAACAGTACACTACACAGTTATGAAAAGGCATGTAGTTGAGCTACGTGCAGCTGCACGGAAATATATCCTAGAGTGTTCTCTAGGCATCAAGCACAGTGCTAGGAGCTTTAGGTCGTTGCTTTCCTTTAAAACAAAATGCTATACAGCAGTACATGAAGAGTTAGCTCATTTTTGTTAAATAAACCAAATGTTATGTTTACATACATACAGCACATTTAGGAAGAGTAAATGCCAAAATATTAATAAAAGTTCTGGATATTCTAAGTGAATGACTTTTTTATATTTTCTAAATCTTTTATATCAAATGCTTATTGTCATTTAAAAAAGCCAAAAAAGGGGCGCCTGGGTGGCGCAGTCGGTTGAGCGTCCGACTTCAGCCAGGTCACGATCTCGTGGTCCGTGAGTTCGAGCCCCGCGTCGGGCTCTGGGCTGATGGCTCAGAGCCTGGAGCCTGTTTCCGATTCTGTGTCTCCCTCTCTCTCTGCCCCTCCCCCGTTCATGCTCTGTCTCTCTCTGTCCCAAAAATAAATAAACGTTGAAAAAAAAAAAAAAATTAAAAAAGCCAAAAAAAAAAAAACCAAAAAAACAAAAAAAAGGAGGGTTTAAAATAGCTACTGGAAAGAGGAAAGATCCGTTGCTCAGAGGTTTTTCCACATCATATTGCCAATTCCTTCCCTACTCACTCCTCGGGGGAAGGGGGAAGAAGGGGTCACTTCAGAGAGCACTCTGGCCAGCAAATCAGTGAGGCCTGTAAGGTCAGAACATAGAAGACTGTATGAAAAGTTGGTAAGTAACAATAAAATTGGATAATAGGACTTCAGTATCTTATTTTGTGTCATTGATACACCAGTTAGAGTAGATACAGGGTTAGGTAAAGGCAAGGTAGTGGAGATATTCTTTAATCTTTTTTCAATGTTTGTTTATTTTGCAAGAGACACAGACAGTGAGCAGTGGAGGAGCAGAAAGAGAGAGAATCCCAAGCAGGCTCTGCACTACCAGCACAGAGCCCAAAGCAGGGCTCAAACTCACAAACCACAAGAGCATGACCTGAGCAGAAACCAAGAGTGGGATGCTTAGCCGACTGAGCCACCCAGGTGCACCTAGAAAAATTCTTTTGAGTCTATCTGAAATCTATGCTAGGTTCTTAGAATATTTCTTTGAAAAGGTTTGAAGAAATCACATTTTTCTGAAATGTTTGAGAAAAACAAGGCACAGCATTATCTATGGATGACTTTTGTCTAAGAAATGAAGTAAATAAATTCTTCATCATAGAAAAGCCAAAATGCTTTATATCTAAGTAGGTATTTCTTAGTTTCCAGGGAAACTGATATAAAATTTTCTGAAATAAAGACATTAAAAGCAAACTTTCAATGTGCCTGCACTTTAGAGTTAGTGTTCTGACCTTGTTTCTATGGAAATCTAATAGGCAAATGCTGAAATTAGGAGTTCTCTTATCACTTTATTGAATTTCAAAGAAAATTTTAAGACAAATTGAAATGAAATTTTAACTATCACGTTAAACATAAAGGGTAAATTCTATACTTACAAACTTTTTTCTTTAACTTTTTTGGTTTAATACTCCTTACAGTCCTATGCTTAAGGTACCTTACCTCATCCGCTTTTTTTTTTTTTTAAGCTTATTTGAGAGGGAGGGGGCACAAGCAGGGGAGGAACGGAGAGAGAGGGGGAGAGAGAGAATCCCAAGCAGGTTCTACACTGTCAGCACAGAGCCCTATGTGAGGCTTGAACTCACAAACCATGAGATCATGACCTGAGCTAAAACCAAGAGTCAGATGCTTAACCAACTAAGCCTCCCAGTCATCCTTCTCATCTGCTTTTCCTAACGTTCCTCTGTCCAGCGTATTCCTGGCTTCAATTTGAGGTCACCAGAACAAACTCTTTAAAATGCATCAACCCGTTTCCCTGACAGGTTAATCTAGGCTCATGACTTCCGCTTTTATCTAGTCTTACCTATTGTAATGAATGTACAGACAGGAGAGAGGTAAAAGCTGCTTTCAGTTGTGAACAATCAACCTTGAATGGAAACAATCATGATGACTACGTTGGGATAGGTCTACCTTATGTATAAATAAGGTGAGAGCTGACTATGAGAGCTGTACAAGAGCTGAACCCAGCTATCTGTCACCTCCATGTCAGTCTCTTCTGTTTAGTAGTTGTGTTACACAGTCATTGCCCATCTCTGGGTCTCTCTTTCCTCATTAGCAACATGGGGAGAAAACCTGCAGGCTTATTTGTAGTCGGAAGGGCCAAATGAGATTGACATGAAAATGTGCTGTAAATCTTAAAAGAATTATGTAAAGGTCCCATTTGGTCTCTCATCCAACACTACCCATCTACTAACTAGTTTGTAAAATCACTCAGAAGCTTACCTTTCAACACCAAGCAGAATAGAAGTTTTCACAAGTATTCACATGCTTTGTGTTTAAACGTCCAATTAATTCATTTAATTTGTTCATTCTTTTACAATATTTGAATGTTCTGAAAAAGCAGTACTTCCCCATTACAAAGCCATGTCCCTCATATGGGTGAATCCACAGGCTTAATTATTATAATTCTTAAGAGCCCCGCTGAAGATTAAGTAGAAAAAGAGCTGTAAGACATTTCCTCTATAAGCTGTGACATTTAAATGAAACGAATGGGCTAATGGGGCTTTCACATCTTTATGATACAATGTTTTCTACTTCAAAGAACATAAGACTCATTAAAGAGCCACATGGTTATTAAAGAGCCACGTTGTTACTCAGAATTATTTTTACCTAGTCCTCCCTTTCCAAAATTCCAGAGGCAAAAATCAAACACTTCCTCTTTGCCCTCCCCCCTCCCCCAACCGTTTAGTCTGAAGAACTTTTACCCCAACATTCTTAAAGTTGAACAGGATTCTATTGGCAGGAGGGGGGAGGAAGGAGAGGGAGCCATGGAGACAAACATTCTGTACAAGATCTGACACTTTAACTGCCAAAGTTTATGTTACAAATTAAGGTCTAAATTTATGGTTTTTTTCTCTTTGGAAACTTTCTACCAATAGCCTCATGAACCACTGCCCCGCTCATTTTTAGAACTGGCAGCATGTAAGTTAAGTCTGTTAAATCACTGAGATAGGGCAGAAGACACTTTTGTGCCAAAGTGGGAATTTTAAACTCCCTGGGTTCTCCGTTCAGTAAAAGGAAAACAAGAAACAAAAAACTACATTCTCGCAGCCCTGGCAGTAACATTTCACACTGTTCACAATGAGTTCAAGTCTCTTCTGCCATCATTTTCCTTCCGTCTTCAAACTATAGTTAGAATTAGGCAGTTTCCATCGAGGCTACTGGAAACAGCCTACTTAAGAACACCGCATAGACTTCCACAGGCCATTCTCTATTTTGAATTTCCTACAATTCGTCCGAATCGTCCCGCGTGTCAACTACCTTAGTGGTAGGAGGAAGGGTACCATCAGGCCCTTACTTGGTCCCTTTACTTAGGTAAGGATAGGCAGATGAGATGGATACTCCCAAGTTGGGGTATTTACATTTCCACCGAGAAAGGGGAGCGCGTATACCAAAAGAGTCTTTATAAAGTCTCCGGAGACGTCCAGGAGACCCCCAAACAGGAAAGGGCTGCGGACTGGACGGTCTCAGGCCGCGCTGGGAAACGAGAATACGGGAAAGAACTAGGCGTTCGGGCAGGGAAGAGGGAGAGAAACTGGCCGGACACGACGGGGAAAGAAGAAAGGATGGGGACGCCAGGCAGAGCCAGCCTTCATCCCCGGCGCCCAGCCCTGAGAAAGCCCGCTCCGGGCAGGAAGGAGCCCAAGGCGGCGGCTCGGTCCCGGGGGACCCCGGGGGGGGGGGGGGCGCAGGCCAGCGGTCCGCCAGAGAGCGGACAGCACCGGCCCCCGAGAGGGACAAGAGGGCCCCGCCTCCTCCTCACCTTCGGGCATCTCCCGGTCGCTGATGTGCTGCAGGTGGTGGCCCTCGCCGGCTCCGAAATCCAACTCGGCGGGCTCCACGGCAGCAGGCTCCGGGGATACTGCCACCGCGTCCCCGGCCGCCGCCTCGTAGACCTCAGACTCGTAGTTTGCCTCCACCGGCCCCGTGCGCCTGCCCACCTTGGGGCTGGCATTGGGGGACACGCAACAGGTCAGCGTGGTCCCCATGGGGCGCCTCCACTCCTCGCCTGCGCTCGCCCCCGACTCCGCCGCGCTCAGCAGCTGCCCCCTCCCCCAACAATGGCGCGGTCGGCACCGGCAGCCCCGGGCTACGCCGGGGCTGTGCCGCGCATGCAGGCGCGGCCTCGCCCGCTGCCCGCCGGTACGCCCCGCCGCCGGGCCCCGGGCAGGGCTCCGGCCCCGGCCGCACCCCCGCCGCCGCGCCGCCGCCGCCGCCGCCGCCTCCCCCGAGCCAACTAGTCTGTGAGGGCGGCGACCAGCCCGGCTTATTTAAAAGGGGTGGGGACCCGACGAGCGCTGAGAGGCGCAGCCACTGCCGGCAGAGAGCGCGGTCGGAGCTCCTCCTCCTTCCGCCACCACCTCCCGACTGCCGTCCGCTGGCCTGGCTGGCGCCTGCCAACCGGAACACATTCTGCGGTCACCTGGTTACGAGGGACCAATCACACCCAGAGTTCCCTCCACGCGCCCGCCTCGGAGCGGAGGCACGTGACTCACAGTGCCCCGCCCCCGCCCCGCCCCGCGGCTGCTCCGCCCCCCGCGCGGCGCGCCGCCGACTCCGGTTTCCATTCATCTCGCGCAGCCCGGAGCTTTCCGGTCCCGTGGGAAGCGCACCGGGCGTTAGTTACTCTAAGCCGTCCCGGGTCGGTGGGCGTTGTAGAAAGTCTCGTTAGTAAAGAGCCGATTCCGTTAGCAACTCGATTTCACCGGGTGTGACAGCTGACTCATTTGATCGGCCACCGAACTTAGTTCCCCCCGAATTGTTGAACCATTTTTGTAACTAAACGCTCCTCCTCTCTTGCCTTCCAAACGTTAGTTTTCGCCTGCAACTTGACCACAGCAACCCCCGGAGCCCTGGTCCTCCTCTCAGTAGAGCGCTGTGGCTTTGTGTCTTGAATGAGACCCGAGGACACGTCACCCTTCACTTCTTTCTCACTAAAATAAGGAACGAACTCGTCCCAGGTGAAACGCTGGGTTTCACCGAATCGCTTTTCTCCCCTCTGCTTCCCCCTTTGATGGCAGGAGTTTCCAGATTTCCCTTCTTTGGCCAACAACCCATGAAGCACGATTTTCTCATACAAAATTGAGACCCACAGAGTGAGGTGGCACGGTCCTGACCTGATGGAGATGATGATAATGATAGTTAACATTTGGGTAGTGCTTAGCTAATAGCGCGCCCAACCCCATTCCAAGTTAGGTAGGTACCCGTTTAACCCTCGACAACAATCCTTTCACAGATTTTAGGGAAGAAAGTGAGACGAATTAACATTCCCAAGGCCAAGTGATTGCTCAGGTGTGGGGCCGGGATTTGAGCCCAGATATTGTGGATGCCCACAGGCACCTTATTGTGATTACCAGAAAATAAAGGTAGAAGTAAAACTTGAGAGGAAGTGACACTGTATATCAGGATATTTATTTAAGGGAGGACAATTTTTTTTTAGTGTAGATTTGTAAATGTTTTCCCTTCACTCAACATTCTCTCCCATGTGCCTGTCACTGCATGTGGGAAACCTTCGGGCCCTCAGTGAGCTCTCAGGGATGACAAAACAAAGGCTCAGAGAGTCCAATTGTCTGAGGTCACGCTCCTGGAAAGTGCTTGTACCTGGGGTTCAAACCTAGATCTAACTGACCCCAAAGTACATGCTGGGGGAAAGAGGATGGATTTTTACCCTGAAAACACAAGACGATTGAGTAATAGGAAGCTGGCGTGTCACTATCAGATGGTTTGTCATGAGGTCACTCCCAACAATAAGGACTGAAGGATGCAAGACCAATTCAGAGACTTTATGTTGAACTAGGAGAGAAGGCAGTGGCAGTGACTGAAGTGGGGGGAAAGGACTTGAGATCTTTGGGGAGGTAGAATTGAAATGATGACTGGGTATGGAGGGAGAAGTGAAGAGGGGAGGCAGAAATGGCTGCTAGGATTCTGGCTTTGAGGACTGGATAGAGAGCGGTGACTTTTTCCCAGAGAGAGAGCACAGAAAGAGCAATAGGTTTGAGGAGGAAGATAATCTTTGCCCTATGAAGTGGAACATCCAAATGGAGCTCTCCGGGGGAAAGTTGGATCTATAGCTCTTTTGACTAAGTCTGTTTTGTGATATCCCAACTTACATTTTCAAAAATTACACACATATTCAACCTCCCAAAAAGTAATTGGGGAGATTTCCTAAAGTTGACATGCTGAGAATATAACATTTCCTGGTGGTTACTTTCATAGAACAGCTTGGAATCTACGGTTTTAACAAATGGCGCATTTTATGTAAAACAAAACTGTTAAATGAAAAACTATTTACAATTGTATTGTCGTTAGAACATATAGAAAGTAATGAACCCATGGGTACAGAAGCGATGGTCTTGAGAAGATGTGTATAATTTTAAAGATTTGTTAAAAAGGCAAACTAGGTGAATAGAGAGATTTAAGTGGCATTTAAGTGAAACCTGCAAAGGTGAGCAGTGAAGTCCAAGGACCTGAGCACTAATCAGAAAAGACTGATTGATCAGGTGAGTTCCATGAGGTGTGGGGGGGGGGCAGGGGGGCTCACATCTGCCTCTCATATCTGCAATGGCTGCATCTAGAACAGTGCCTGGTCAGTAGGCAGCAATAAGCAATTCCCTGAAGAGTCAAGTGTGGGAAAACTACAAATGCCATGGGTTATGGCAACTGGGTGATTGGGGATGTGTTGTGAGCCCGGTGGCCGGCAGTGGGCAAAGAAATGAATAGGAGTTGAGAAAGTGAAGACCCCAAGTGAGAGCTTCTTTTCCTAAACATTTTGACTGAGAATAGACATGCAGTAGCAGTTAGAGGGAGATGTATGGTTAAGGGGTACATTAAGAAAAAACCATCCTCCGATGATGGAGAAAAGGGAAGCAAAGAATAGTAATGTGATTTGAATTAAGCAAGAGTTTGACTCTGTGATATAACCTGAGACCTTGCATATGGCTGCTGATGGCTGAATTATCTCTTGGGATATATCTTGTGATTAGTGTTTTACATGGGTTCAGAATAAGCCCATTCATTCATTTTATTCATTCAATACCTAAGCTGTTACCACATGCCACATACTTTTTAGGTACAGAAGATGTTGTTTTGACGAAGATAAACAAGGTTCCTGTTCTCATGAAACGTATCTTCCAATAAAAGAGTCAACAAGCAGTGTTGTCCATCACACCTCAAAATCATGGCCCAGGAATAACTACTGAATCTTTATTCCAAACAGTAGGGTGGAGGAAGGGAATGGAGATTTTTTTTTTAATTTTTTTTTTAACGTTTATTTATTTTTGAGACAGAGAGAGACAGAGCATGAACAGGGGAGGGGCAGAAAGAGAGGGAGACACAGAATGGGAAGCAGGCTCCAGGCTCTGAGCCATCAGCCCAGAGCCCGACGCGGGGCTCGAACTCACGGACCGCGAGATCGTGACCTGAGCTGAAGTCGGACGCCCAGCCGACTGAGCCACCCAGGCGCCCCAGGGAATGGAGATTTTTAAGAAGATGCATATAGCATAGAACTTACATATCATTGACTTCAAGCTTAGCCATATGGCCACACACAGCTCTATGAAAGGATCAGAAAATGTAGTCATATAGCTGAGGAACTAATGCATAGGGAATAACTGGGCATTGGATGATAACTCTACCCTACAATCTTAAGGTAAGATTAGAGAAGTCTCAGCTTAAAGCAAGGAAGATCATAATACAATTTCATATCCCTTTGCAAGCATATATGGAAACTTATGCAAAGAGTTCTATAGTGACTTAAGCTAAGAGGAAAAAAAAGTGGAGAGAGGCTTAAACTATAGAATAAACTACCTCAGATACAAGAAAGATTTTATGGTGGTCAGGTGATTAGGATTACATATTATATGTGTATTGTGACTAATTGGATTCCATCTTGAGTATTGTGACTAGTTGGTCATATAGAATAGGATTTTGTGTGTAAGTAATAGGTAGGGTTACTTTGGGCAGAGTCTGCCCTTATCACCGTATTCTCAACGGCATATGTGAACAAAAATGTTAAGAATTATTATTAGACCTGATTTGATGTGGAACGCCTGGACTTTTCTCATTTCTGAGTTTGGAAAATTATAATCGGTATCTTTAAGCAAGTAGGGCATTTGATAGTGCTGGCATTCATATTTAAGTAATCTATCCAGTGCCTCTTCCATCTGACTCTTTCTACACCTTCTGAACAGTTCTTCTACCTTCTCTCTTCTCATAGCCTGCAGGTGTCTTTCTGTCCAGTGAGTCAGTCGAGATAAGAATGTTAATTTGAATTGATGCTCTGAAAAAAATTAAAAATGTGTTAGTTTGGCATTCCATTAAGGGCAGTTAATGTTCATTGGACACGTAGTTCTGGCCCCAAATGTCCACTGTGATTACAACTCCGAACATTAGGGCGCTAAGACAAGTTCTAGGAAGGGCCTGCAGTTTTAAGAGACTGGGAGTTTCTTTTTGCCCTTCCTGGAGCCTTTTCTCCTCTCTGCCGTTCTATGGTTTATTTGCTTCCAGTTGCATTTGTCTAAGTGCTATAGGAAATCTAAAATCTTAGCCCACAGCGGTGCTTCCTCAGATCACCTTCCGGTAGGGCTGGAAGAGCCTTTCTCTCCCGCCGAGTGCTCCGTTCAGGATCCTGGTTTTCTACAGCAGATGCGGCTCTACCCCTAGCTCCAAAGGCTGTAACCAACCGCCTGTGATCTGCACTCCACTAGTTTCAGGAGGGAACTGCCCTCCACACGTGCCCCGGAGACAAACTCACTGCCAAATCCACTTTGGAACAAGGCAGAGTATGAATAAATACATTAAATGTTTTCAGTTGTTTTTTACCCAATCCTGCCAATACTTCTTCCCTCGGCATCTCCATGCTTCGCTATTTCCACTTGTTTCACTTGAGTGATGTCTTGGTGCTTTTAAGATGTGTCAATTTTACTCTTAAAATGGAATCCTTGGCCAAATTGGTTTACTGAAGTTAGAACCTTTTTCTTGCAATGATTTCACGTGTTCCCTCGGTTTCTTCTGGTAGCCTTTTTGACAGCAGCCTCCTAAAATCAAGCTGATATTAGAAACACTGTAGGAAGAGGAGTCTCATTAAACTTGACAGCAGGGAAAAGTTTAAAGAAGTCTTTATAACCAAGTTTGTTCCCTGGAAACAAAACTCACAGATTTTAGGGCATGATCTTTTCCTCATGATGAGTCCATTGCCTGTTGTGGAGACAAATCAATTTTTATCCCCACAGTGCGAGATCCACCCTGTACCACCTCTAGAATGTTTTTCAAATTTTAACATTTATTTATTCTTGAGAGACAGAGAGCTCGAGTGGAGGAGGGTGCAGAGAGAGAGGGAGACACAGAATCCGAAGCAGGCTCCAGGCTCCAAGCGTCGGTACAGAGCCTGACGCGGGGCTCAAACCCACAAGCTGTGAGATCATGACCTGAGCTGAAGTCGGACGCTTAACCGACTGATCCACCCAGGCGCCCCTAGAATTCTTCTATCAGAAAGGATTAGGATAGCAAACTGGATTGATGTAGGGGCCAGGAAATTTGTCTTAAGAGACACGTTTGGGGGCACCTGGGTGCCTCAACTGGTGAAGCATCTGACTCTAGATTTCAGCTCAGTTTATGAGCTCACAGTTTGTGAATTCGAGCCCCATTGCCAGCCCTGAGCCGCACTGATGGTGCAGAGCCTGCTTGGGATTCTCTCTCTCTCTCTCTCTCTCGCTCACTCGATCAAAATAAATAAATTTTTCACGAGGGAGACACATTTGAATAGCACTTAAGAAATGAACAATTTAAATTGCATTTTGGGGGGACTAGGGCCTTGGCCCCTCTGCTGAACAGCCTTGGCTTCTATAAGGGTGATTCTTTGAGTAATGCCACACACCCCATGAGCTATTTCTGCTCAGTTCTATTTACTATACAGATAACATAGAATGCTCCTCTGGGAGGGAAAAATACTCTAGTTATATAGTCAGTGCTTTGTCCAGAAGAGGCAAAACAAAACAAAAAAGCCCCCTGAAAACAGCTGAAGCCAGGGCCCAAACCCGATCTTCCCTGTTCTTGGTAGCCACAGTGTTAGAGCTGGCCCATCTGGACCATTTGATAAACCTCTACTCATTCTTTGAGGCTTCTATCAAGCGGAGCTTGGCTGCCAAGCTTCTTTGACTCCCTTAAGGCTGTAAAATTCTGCATCTGCACTGTAATTAGTACCTTCTGCAAATCTCTACCGTGACACAGCCTTGTATCATATGATGATTGTTATGTATGTATGATAATTGCATGTATGTATGCATGTATGATATTGTTTTCTTATTTGAGTCCTCCCCCTCCTTCCCATTAAACCAGGCATTCTCTGAAGACAGAGCTATTTTATTTAGGTGTTTGTATCCCCGGCGCTAAGTATGAAGGCTGGCTTGCCACTGTCCCACACGCTTTTCTTGAATGAATGGGTGCGTGAATGAAAAAGTTGAGTCTAGAGCACCAAAAATCACAATTCAAGAACGACTGAATGGGTGCGTGAATGAAAAAGTTGAGTCGAGAGCACCAAAAACCACAATTCAAGAACGACTGTAACGATTCCTTACTTTTCAGTATTCTCTAGTATTCTCTTCTGTGCCTCTGCGTCTAGTTTCTGTTCCCTGATAGCATGTTTAAAAACGGCGGCTATTTTATAATCCTCTCAAGTGTGTGGGTGAGGAAGGCAGGCAGGTCACAGTGGGAACTGGGCATCCCTGCTCCGGGACCACTGCGGCCTCAGCTGGAGCGCGTCTAGCAACCGGGGCTGGGCAGGAAGGTTCATCTGGGGCCACAGGTCTGAAGCAGCGGTTCTGGCCCGTCAGCCGGGCTCCCCCTGCTTCTGGGTGTCATGACTCACAAGCCTGCTTCTTCACTCACACATGAGGGGCCTGGCCTGCCAAGGCCGGAGCGTCTGGGACTGGTTGGATATGCCTCCCAGCATGGCTCTCTCCTAGTAGTCAGACCTTTTCCCAGACACAATTATAAATCCCAGCACGTTTCACTTCTCTGGTAAACACTATTTAATATAAAAATATGGGGGAGGAAGGGAGAGGTGTGGTGAGTAACATTCCTTCAATTAAAACAAAAAAAAATCCTTCAAAGCCAGTTCCTTTACTGGAAGTAAAGTTAGGAAGTTCGTCCAGAACATCACCTTACAATGGATTTCGTTAAATTTACAGGGCACCTGGGTGGCTCAGTCGGTTAAGCATCTGACTCTTGATTTTGACTCAGGTCATGATCTCGCAGTTCGTGAGATGGAGCCCCGCATCGGGCTCTGTGCTGACAGTGTGGAGCCTGCTTGGAATTCTCTCTCTCTCACCCTACTCTGTCCCTCCCCAGCTTGCACTCGCTCAAAATATGTAAGTAAATAAACTGAAGAAAAAAAAAAACAACCCAGCAACATTATGTTAAATTTTCTGTGACCAAATCTTTCTGCATTACCTGGCATCTAAGTAATCCCCTTTCCCCCTTGGTCTCTGAGTGTTTTAGTACTGAGAAAGAATGGGGATTTCTGCAGGTGCCTTCAGAAACAAATGTGTAATTGGTTACATTCCTTTTGTGATGTTTCGAATTGTATGTTTGACAATAGCGTTTACCTTAAATCAAATATAGGAGCAATAGGAGAAAATTCCTAAAATCTACATGCTAAGAACATCATATCTTTCTAGCGATTACTTCGGTAGCGCAACTTAGTATCTACAGTTTCAGCAAATGAAGTGTCCGGTGTAAAATAAAGCCACTGCCTGAAAACAAGACTTTAAATGTTACTATCGTTGCAATGTTTAACTAGTAATTGCCCTGTGAACGCACACCGTGAACGGCTTGACGTGCATAAACTAGTACAGCCACAAAAATCTCAGCATGTGGTAATATGAAAGCCCCTCAGGGCAACTCTCCACATGGTACCATTGACCTGCTGATCAGATCCCATTATATAAGGATTTTCCCTTCTCTTGGGAAGTAGATGGAGGAAGCATGCTGTTTGCTGTTGCCTATTTTTGAAACAAGGTATGCCAAGGTCTCTGTGCCCTTCCCCAGAAGAATGGGGGGGGGGGTGGTGCAACGTTTGCAAAGTCTGCTTAGCACTATCTTGGGTAGAAATCATGCTTTGCTGGCATTTTATGTTTCTATAAAAGAACAGGGAGACACTCGCCCCTCAGAGTCCTCAGTGAAGTAAGAAAGCCGTGATTAGTTAGCAATTGTGATTAGGTGTCTTCAGAGGAGAAAGAAAGAAACAGGGGCAGAAAAATACAAGTTCCCTCCTGGTATCCCTGCAGGGGCTTAACTCAAGGCCAAATAGTCACAGAGAGAACCGTGGCAATTCTGAGGCTCAGAGAGAGTTTGGATAATTAATTATAATTAAGTGGTAATTAATAATGATTTGAATAATTGAGGGTTCCCTACCTTCAGGCTGTGGGCTGGAGACAGTAACACTGAGCCATAATGGAGCCCAAGACAAAGGGGAAATCAGGAATATGTATCCCATCTTTACTAAAATTGTTGATAGTTCGTTCATTACAGGTTTTTTACATAATTTTGTTTTTCAAAACATTCCACTTATTTACTATTTATCTTGATTGCCGAGTTTTTGTGCCCCCTTAAATTGGGCTCCTGTGGCAAGTGCCTCACTCACCTCTCCTTAGCCCAGAAACAATGGAAGGGGCATCTGGATACTGCTTGGCCTGACCTGGAGGTGGGAATAGAGGGAGTCAAATCCTTGGGAGGGAGTCAATCCTCTGATCCTGGGTGTCCTGAAATTTCCAAATTACTGAGAACGGGATAACCCAATTCTAGTCTGGGATTAAAGACAGCCCAAGTCTTCTGTGTACCATTATTACTACATGTCACAGATGAGGAACGGAGTCTCAGTGCATGTGACAGACATGCCTAGATGACAAATCTAGAGAGTGGCAAGTGACGACTTGAATCCATACCCGGCCGACTCCACAGGCTGTACATCCCACCATTCCCCACAAAAATGATAAATAATGTATTTGTTTTTCTTAATACTCAGCTAAAAGTCATGACACAATATCTTCTGTTAACTTTTAGTAACTTTTTTCTTCATATAAAAGTAGTATATATTCATTGAAAAGATATAAGAAAATACACATAAAGGAAAGAAATCAAAATAAGTCAAAATCCTACCCCAAGAACCACCCACTATTAGCGTTTTATTGCATCTCTCTCCAAGTTTTATTTTAGTAAAGATGCATTATATTTTGGGGCGCCTGGGTGGTTCAGTTGGTTAAGAGTCTGGCTCTTCATTTCAGCTCAGGTCATGATCTCGAGGTTCATGAGATCAAGACCCACGTCCAGCTCTGTGCTGACAGCACGGAGCCTCCTTGGAATTCTCTCTCCCCCTCTATTTCTGTCCTTCCCCATCTGGTGGGCGTGCGTGCATGTGCTCTCTCTGTCTGTCTCTCTCAAAATAAATAAATAAACATTTTTTAAAAAGGATAAATTATATCTGTATGATTTAAAAATAAAACTAAGCTACAGACACAGTAGTTTTTAATGTGCTCTCTTAACAGTATGCTGTGAACATCTTTTTCTGTCATTGCTTTTTTTGCAGAGTAACTTGCAATAGCTTCATAATATGCATTCACTGGTTCATGAATATTTATTGAAGGCCAGCTACTCTCCAGGCAGTGACCAGGCACTGGAGATGTGTCAGTTAACAAAACAAAAAATTTATCCCTCTAGGGCTAACGTTTAAATAGAGGGAGACCTTCCATAAATGTTTTACTCATTCTTAAAATAAATAAATAAATAAATAAATAAATAAATAAATAAATAAATAGAGGGAGACCTTCAAAAAATAAATGAATCAATGTGTGTCACTTAATAGGGACACTATTTTGGATGTGTCGGGGAGTCTTCTGTGACAGGAAGCTGTTCGGGGCTGAACTCCACCCCCCCCCCCGTGGCCCCCTGCTCCCCCAATTCATATGTTGAAGTCGTAACTCCCACCACCTCAAAGTGTGAGGCACAAATACTGCCTGTATTTGGAGGCAGTGTCTTTAGAGAGGTAATAATTTAAAATAAGATCATTAGGGTGAGCCTTAATTCAAAGGACTGGTATTCCTTTTAAGAAGAGGAAGTTCAGGTGCCTAGGTGGCTCAGCTGGTTAAGCGTCTGACTTTGGCTCAGGTCATGGTCTCATGGTTTGTGGGTTGAGCCCCGTATCGGGCTCTGTGCTGACAGCTCGGAGCCCGGAGCCTGCTTTGGATTCTGTGTCTCCCCCTCTCTCTGCCCCTCCCCCACTCACGCTCTGTCTCTCGAAAATAAAATGTTAAAGAAGAGAAAGTTTGGACACAGACATACAGAGAGGGGAGGCCACGTGAAGACACAGGGAGAAGATGGTCACCTATAATCCGAGGAGTGGGGCCTGCTACAGGTCTTTCCCCACACGGCTTCGGGAAAAGCCAACCCTGTCGGCACCATCTGGGACCTCCAGCCTCTAGAACTCTGGGAAAAGCAGTTTCTGTTGTTTAAGCTACCAAGCTGGGTACTTTGTTATGGCAGCCCTAGCGAACTAACAGGGGCAGAGAGGTCCGAGTGCAGTGAGAGGGTACAAGTCCCGCAGTACGCCGCGAGCGGTGGGCACCAAGGCCCTGCGGTGGAGCTGGCTTGCTCGCTCTGCACTAGAGGGAAGCAAAGGAGCCAGGTTCCTGGAAGGGTAACTGAGGGGAGAACGGAAGGAGGTGAGGGCAGAAGAGGAAGCGGGGTACCACTAGGTCCTAGAGCACCCTGCGGGCCTCAGAAAGGGCTTCAGAACAGTCTGCAAAATAGGAAGCCACTGGAGAACCACTGGAATATATATATACATACAGTTAAAAAACTGGCTGTTTAAAAAATGTTTGTATTTTGAGAGAGAGGGCGAGCGAGCAGGGGAGGGGCAGAGAGAGAGGGAGACAGAGAATCCCAGGCAGGTTCTGCACTGTCAGTGTGCAGCCGGATGTGGGGCTTGATCCCGCCAACCATGAGATCATGACCGGGGCCCAAATCAAGAGTCGGACACTTAACTGACTGAGCCACCCAGGCGCCCCGGACCTAGCATATTTTAACAAAGGTCCTCGGCTCCTTTGGGGAGCCCATGTATCAAAAAGTTTGGAACCCTCTTATCCATCAATCAATATGTGGCAGAGCATGGTAAAGGTTTGCGGCGAGAGGCTTCAGGGACACTGGCGCCGAGTCCTAAGCCCTCTTTGTACCCCCACCATCCCACTTGGCCATCCTACTCCCCTATCTGATAAACTGGATAAACCATCATTTTAAACCAGCCTCAGACTTGTTCCATGAGTCCTCTTCCACAGGGTCATTCAGCGAGACCTCTTTCCCCATTTCAAGGCCTTCTGGTGGCTATCCCTTTCTCTCCCTTATCTCTTCTCCCTCTTGCTGGATCTGACACCCAGGTTCTCAATCCTCAGGCTCCCTCTACCCCAACTCAAGCCTTCTTAGCTCACTGGCACCGGCTGCCGTCTGCCAGAATTCCATCTTCCTCTTCTCTCCCCATTCTCATGCCCTCATTCCCAGGGAATGGAGAAATGGAAGCCTTATCTGATATCTGCAAGTGAAGTTTCAGGGAAGTAGACGATGTCTGTTAGTCGGATATGGGACTGAAGTCATGGCTACTCTGCCCCATTTGGAAGCCTCACGCCTTCTGTTAAAGGAGATGTGGTTTATACATACAATGGAATACTACTTGGCATGAGAAAAAATGAAATCTGACCATTTGCAGTAACATGGATGGAACTGGAGGGTATTATGCTAAGTGAAATAAGTCAGTCGGAGAAGGACAGATACCATATGTTTTCACTCATATGTGCAACTTGAGAAACTTAACAGAAGACCATGGGGGAAGGAATGGGAAAAAATAGTTTCAGAGAGGGAGGGAGGCAAACCATAAGAGACTCTAAATACTGAGAACAAACTGAGGGTGGATGGGGGGTTGGGGAGAGGGGAAAGTGGGTGATGGACATGGAGGAGGGCACTTGTTGGGATGAGCACCGGGTGTTGTATGGAATAAAATTTGACAATAAATTACATTTAAAAAAAATCAGAGGTAATGGGTAGAGGGGCAGTTAAGTAGCTAGGAGTTGGACTGAACTTTGACCAGCGTGCTCCTCCAGGGAAGCTTTTGTTAGTTTCCAGATTCCTCTTAGGCTCCTGAGGCGTCCTCTCTCATGAGCCCTCACCAGTAGCTTCCTTTAGGAATGTATGTACAGATGTTGGCCGCCTGTTCAAGGTCTGTCCATGTCCTCCACCAGCCCCCGAGGCCTATTGACTCTATCAATGTATACTTATCCCGCTGTAGGCTGCATTTTGACTGTTATTCACTTCATGAAGACCAGAGATCAAACTGTTCTCTCTCAAGAACAATAAACACATAGAAGTGGAAAAAAATAAATGGATGCCATTAGTAAGGGTGCCAGCTCAGCCCAGACTCTTGGGCTGATCTGTTCACTTGACCACAGATGAGAGTTGACACTAAAAAGACAGGTAGCTGAATATTCCCAAGTGCAAACACCGCAGGGCTGAAGAAGCGGAACCCCAGGAGGGTCACTGGCCTGGGTCCCTGCTCTCACAAAGGGCCTCAATGCCACCAGGTTAAACCAGTATTTACAGAGAGGCATTGGCAGGTTTGAAGAAAGAAGATCATTTCCTCCCAACTTATCTCTGTTTCTCATTACTGGGCCACATCTGTCGTGAATGTTGAACCAGTATTTTTAATAAATCCCCTAATAATTCCCTTAATCATCCTGGGAATAGCATAATTATATTGAACTGAATGTGTGTGGGTGTGCATGTGTGGGTTGAAATTGTTTACTTCTTAGATACTGACATTTAAAATATACCCCAAAGTTGTAACACTATTTTGGCATTTCTTTTTCTTCTTCTTCTTCTTCTGTTTGTTTTGGTTTGGTTGGTTTGCTTTAATATGGAAGTGGCCTGTGCTTCTCCTGACCTCTGAAAGGCCTTATGAAAACCTGAAACCGAGGCAAGGTGACAAAGTCTGGTCATTTAGCAGTAGGGCCTCCTCATGTTACTTCTTTACTTAGAAAAATAAAATGTTGTTGCAGAAGATCCCGAGTTACAAATGTTCTTCCTAGGCCAGCCAGTTTCTGAATTCTTAGATTTTTTTTGTTTAATTTGGCTATCAGGGAATTTTCTAGACTGGAAACATCTAAGCAAGACCAAAACAAAATCTCAAGGGTGAGTCCACATCTTCCAGGTTGAGTGAGAATCAGATATGCCTCTGGGATGAAGTGAGCAAGGGAATTGATTTTCACCCTACACAGTCATCTCAAAATCAGATAGAAGGTGAGTGAAAAATTATACAGGTTTCTGCGTATCTTACCAGATTCTCATTCCTATTTTCTTGGGCAAAAGAGCAAAGTGCCTGGTGTACTTTGTTAAGAACGTCAGTAAAACTGTGGTTTAATCTTTGTAATTGTCATTGCTAACCAGACACTAACGGTGCCTCTAGGTTCAGTAGAGAAATGACAGCATAAAACTTCTTAGTGACACTCATACTTCATAATAATACCGTCATCTTGAGTTTGAGGGATCATGACACTGTCTGTATGTAGTTTTAAATTCCCCAGTGATGCCAAATATATTTGTGTCAACAGACGCTGTTCCAAAATACCAGAGTTCAATTTAGCTGAATACCAGGGGACTGACTCAAATTACGTTGAAGGAAAAAAATATATCTTTAACCAACTCAGATGGAAAAACATGAAAAATCTGTGTTACAAAGGGTTGTAAAGTAGTAAAGTAAGACGTTTCCATAAAGGCTAATACATTTTGTATTTTCTTTAATTGTATTATTGCAACCTTTTTCAATTCCGTATGTGAAAATGCTGTTTTTACCAACTCATAATAGCATCTAATTCATTACTATTAACACATCACTGTTTTTAGAAATGTGGAACTTTGTCTTCTATTACAGAACTATTTAATATAGTGAAATACCGATAATCGTAGTAATAATAATCACTAATGTAATATCGAACTCTATGCAAGTACTTAATATGAGCTAGAAGCTTTGCTAGTTAAGCACTTTTGTGGATTATTTTATATAAACCTCCTGACAACCTTATGAGATAGGTAATTTGTTAATTCTTATTCTAGTGAATGGCTAAGATTTTTATTGAGAATCTACTATATGCCGGGCACTGGACACGTATTAACTCATTCATTCCTCACAACTCTCCACAAAGCAGGTGCTCTCATTATTCCCATTTTAGGGATGAGGAGACTAAGGCACAGAGTTGAAGTGATCCGCCAAAGGCCAGACAGCTGTAAGTGACAGAGCCAACACTTAAACTCTGTCTGTCTCCAAGCTTAATCTCTTCCTTACTAAGCAGCCGCTCAACACAAATTACATTTTTTTTTTTTTTGAGCCTTTTGTGTGTCAGGCACTGTATCAAGTGATCTTCATGGGTTAATTATTCCTCCTTGAGGAGCTCATTGTTTTCCCATTTTTCAAATGAGGAAAATGAGGCACAGGCCACTTGCTCAGGGTTCAAAACCTGGTCGGGCCTGACTCCCAAGCTCGTTCTCTTTCCATTGTACTGCACGGGAAAAGATGGTATGGCTTCTGAAGGTGCCTGGTGACTCTGAGGGAAAAGTATGTGTTTTGTGGGACTCCAACTAATCAGGTCCTGACGTAGGAGAAACACTCGATCAATAGAGCATGCTGTACGTCGGACACACAGGCGTGGACAACTAGACGACACCCTCTCCATGGGTCTCCCTGCACCTTCCAGCATTGGCCCAAGAAACAGAGAGCAAAGAAAGGCAGATGAGGCCGCCGTCTTCAGAAACCAGCCCTAGAAGGCCTCCGGCAGTGTTGTGGCCACGTCTGGAAGACATGGGGTCAGAACGTGGCCTCACCAGTGCTGATTCCACATGGTTTTAAGCCATGTGTGAGGGCCAGTGTTTGAAAGGTTCAAGTGGCAGGCAAGCAGTGGAAGCACCGGAGAAACCATCCTTGCAGGGTGAAAACCTGCTTAGTGGTTTTTCCTGTTATTCATTTTGAGTTTCCTCTTCCTTATCATTGAACATTGTTTAAGGAATTACTGAAGTACGAAGCTGCAGCCATTTCTATTTGCTTAAGTTGCTTTTTGACATATATTCTTAGCCTCAGCTTTTGACAGCAACCTTCAAAAATCTGGCCGTGGTGCCAGGCCAGGCTTGTGCACTGTGCAAGAGATAGTTCTCCTGAAAAAGAGGTGCTTCATTTTCCTGAACCATATACACAATTGTCCCTTTTCTTTGATCCTTCAGAAATGAGCCTTTCACACAATAACCCACTGTCATTTCTTCTTCCTGAAATCATCTCATTTTATTGTATTTTAGATATATATATATATGTAGGTATACACACACACACACACTATATTCATATAATCACAAATTGACTTACAATGCTTGAGTCTTCAAAGAAAAGAAATACACAATAATAAATGTATAAGGAAAGATTATATGGTACCTAGCAGTTACTCAATACATTTTGTTAAAGTGAAATAAAATACATTTGAAAACATAAATTATAAAAGATCAAGGCTTGTCCCTGGATTTAAAAAACACAGTTATAGCCTCAGAACATAACCAACCCCATAAACAAAGATTTATGCACAGATATTTATTGCAGACAACATGGAAACAATGTAAATAGGCAATTATAACAGAATTATGAAGTAAATGGCATACCCATGAAGAAATATTATGCAACCATGTAAATGATGCTCATAACGTGTTTTAAGAACATGGAGAAATGCTTTTGTAATGCAAAATTTATCAAATAAGGGGAATAAAAAATAAGTTCAGTTCCATAAGGATACATTGAAGGGGTGCCTGGGTAGCTCAGTCAGTAGAGCATGCGACGCTTGTGAGTTTGAGCCCCATGTTGGGTGTAGACATTACTTAAAAATAAAATCTTTTTTTTTTAATCTTTATTTTTGAGAGACAGAGAGACAGAGCATGAGCAGGGGAGGGGCAGAGAGAGAGGGAGACACAGAATCCGAAGCAGGCTCCAGGCTCTGAGCTGTCAGCACAGAGCCCGACACGGGGCTCAAACTCACGGACTGTGAGATCATGACCTGAGCTGAAGTCAGACACTCAACCGACTGAGCCACCCAGGCACCCCCAAAAAATAAAATCTTGAAAAAAAAAAGGATACATCGAACAGAATGAAAAACTGGAAGGGAATATGCTCACATGTTAATCGGGTTTCAGGGTAGTGAGACTACTTTTTTCTCTTGCTTTTCCATTTTTCAGAATTTGTCTCAAATAATGAAGATTTCTTATTTTGATAATTAGAAAAAATGAAAAAACTAGAAAACATTTCTACAGACAAAACTTATTCATACAGCAACTCAAAATCAGTGAAAAGTTTATACATTTATGATATAAGTTAAACCCATCGGGTGGTTTTAAATATAATCCTGTAAGAGTCACATAATTGAGTTTCCATAATCCTTGTAGGCAATCTATTCCAAAGTATGATGGTCAAACATTTCAAGCTTATCTTCAATTATTTGGTTTCAATATAATCCACGATGAATCAGTGACTTTATAGCAAATATGTGTGCTGTCGTATTCTGACATCTTTCTTTTACTAAACAACCTACCATCTCACCTTTTCCTTATTTTATCATCCCTTGATTGTTTTTATTGCAGCATCTATTTTCTCAGGCTCTTGGGGTGCTAATTATCCCATTCACTGTCTCCTGACTTTCTCTCCCGTTGGATCATTTCCTCGTGAGGTCTGTAGTTTTTCATTGTGAGCATATCTTTAGCAAGATGCATTGTTTCTTCTGTTGTTGCATGTGCTTTGAGTCACAAAAGTGCCCTCAAAGAGAGATTTTGCATTTGCTTCTGGCGTGGCTCTCTGGGATTCCATTCCATTCAGGACCCACTTTTATACTAATTTCTGGGCTCGGAAGTCCCATACCATGTGGACAGTATAAATTTAGATCTTATACTTTTGCACAGGTTTCTATTTCTCAAAGGAAACTCCCTCTTACACACAAAGCACGCAGGGCACAAGCTTCCTGTAGGCCATGGGTGTGGTCTGTCTAACATCTTGTCACAGAGCGGTCAGCCCTCCCTGGACTCTGCTCTGCAGCAAAGGTCTTGGTTCCAGCTCCCAGCTGGTATGAGCCCTCAGTCACAGCCTTCCTCTTCACAAAGATAGCACTAAAATGCCAGCCCATGGCCATTAGGGCCGACGTCTGGGTAACAGTGTCCCTGGGACTTCCTTGTTGTCTCATACACAAATTGCTCTCATTTTGAGTTCCATCTTTTGTTTTGGTACTTGGCTGTTTCCTTTCAAAAGCCACACACACACACACACACACACACACACACACACATACACTTTTAGGGTTATTGCATTTTATTCAGGACTCCTGACTCCTATGGTGTGGAGTGGAAAGAATTGCCTCAGCTAAATTTCAAGTCCTCAAGAGGTTTTTGGGAGAAGAGCACCTCAGACAGTATCATTAGCATACCCGGTGTGTTGCTGTCCCTTTTGAGGAGACTCACAAGAGACTAGTCATTAACAACAGAGCATCTACATTTTTCCAGTTTTTCACCTTTTTTTTTTTTTTTTTTTTAATTTTTTTTTCAACGTTTTTTATTTATTTTTGGGACAGAGAGAGAGACAGAGCATGAACGGGGGAGGGGCAGAGAGAG
The DNA here is from genome assembly GCF_028749965.1 of Puma concolor. Taxonomy (NCBI): domain Eukaryota; kingdom Metazoa; phylum Chordata; class Mammalia; order Carnivora; family Felidae; genus Puma; species Puma concolor. The sequence goes on along the minus strand of NC_141674.1, from coordinate 194,570,211 downwards.
AGGGAGACACAGAATCGGAAACAGGCTCCAGGCTCCGAGCCGTCAGCCCAGAGCCTGACGCGGGGCTCGAACTCACGGACCGTGAGATCGTGACCTGGCTGAAGTCGGACGCTTAACCGACTGCGCCACCCAGGCGCCCCGTTTTTCACCTTTTAAAATAAGTTCAAGGCTCGAGGAGGCTGGCTGGCTCATCAGTTGAGTGTGCAACTTTTTAAAATTATTATTATTAATGTTTATTTATTTTTGAGGGGGGGGGGCAGAGGGTGAGCCGGGAGGGGCGGGGAGGGAGAGAGAGAGAGAGACACCGAATGTGAGGCAGGCTCCAGGCTCTGAGCTGTCAGCACAGAGCCCGAGGCGGGGCTCGAACTCACAAGCCATGAGATCATGACCTGAGCTGAAGTCAGACGCTTAATCGACTGAGCCACTCAGGCGCCCACAGTGTGTGATTCATGCTCTTGGGTATTAAGCTCAAGCCCCACATTGGGTGGAGAGATTACTTAAAATAAATAAATTAATTAAAAAAAATAAATTCCAGGTTCTTCATGTATGATAATATGATCTTCATTTCCTTAAATTATTTTGTTAGAATTTTTTTAGTGTTTATTTATTTTTGAGAGAGAGACAGAATACGAGCGAGGGAGGGCAGAGAGAGGGAGACACAGAACCCGAAGTAGGCTCCAGGCTCTGAGCTGTCAGCACAGAACACGATGTGGAGCTCAAGCTCGCAGACCGTGAGATCGTGACCTGAGCAGAAGTCGGATGCCTAATTGACTGAGCCACCCAGGCGCCCCTCCTTAAAATTCTTTACTGGGTAGAAATGCTCTAAGAATGTCATCCTTTATGTGTGTTGAGGTGGGCAAAAAAGCTAAGAAGTTTCTCTGGACTGTATCCACCACCCTCGTAGTATCATCTGAAGACAGCTTCAACACCAAACCATGGTCAAACTAATTCTTAAAAAGTAAATACCAGGCTTCATAATGGCCAGCAGAAAACTAGATTTACTTCCTGCATCTTTCCCAGGATTTTTCTTATGATTAATTCCAAAGGGCAGTGTCACCCAGCTGAAACATAATTTATAAAGTATGTGCTGTGGCTGCCCAGGTACCGTAATAGGGAAGTGAACTGGGCTTCCTCCCTCACCGTGAGTTCAACCCTGGCCGAAGGGAAGAGCCCAATAGAGGGAAAATGAAACCTACCTTAATGGGGGCACCTTGTGCCTCTTCTCCAGGCCGGGGGTCAATCTTGCACCTGAGATTGCTGGCATTTATAGCCACATCCTCCTTATTGGTGGAGAAAAATTTAAGGTTGGGGGGGGGGTGCGGGGAATGCTGGATACAGATAAGCACAACCCAGGGGTAATTGATCAATAGGTTCTGATTTTTATCTGCATCAATAAGATGAGTTTTCCTCCAATGCGTGGACACCTCAACAGAGAGTAACGTTTTTCAAAAAGACATAAAACTTGTTTCTTGCTGGGGATAGAACACCACCAAGATTTTTGGAAGCTCTTTTTCCCACCTGTCACCTCGTTGGCTTGTTATCACTCATTTCACTGCAGAAGTTGCCCAGGGCTGAAGGCCCCCAGGTGTCCACTGGGCAAAGCCGGGGCACCGAAGTTAGCACTGCCCTGCAACCTTCCCTGACATAAGTTTCCCTTTGCAGCCCTGAAATTGGTTCGGTGCTTCTGTCCAGATTTCCTTGCTCGTAGCTCAGTGGGCGGGTCTAACCCTCTCATTCTGATCCGTCCGTGTCTCCGCTCCACCACTACTGAAATTTCCACTCATATCGCTGCCCTTCCACCGTAAATCTTCCCCTCGTTATTCCTGAACTCAGTCCACACGGGCTTTCACATGAGCCAACAGCACATTTGCCACCTCCGCTTGTGTTAACCATTGGCCCCAATCTTCTAAGTGCCAACAGATGAACCAGTGTGATTCAGGCAGGAAAGGTAGAAACGACTGTGACAGATCTTTGGAAAGCCAAACACTACTTGGTACCTCACTTGTGATGGGAAAATATTCTGATACACAAGAGGCATCTGAATTTATTAGGCTGGCACAGCTATAACGTAACTACTGATAGCTGGGGTTTTTCTCACAGTCTGATAACAGCTTTGTTGCATGATAGCCCTTGGTCATTTATTGCTTCCTGTGGCGAGACACACAGAAAAGAGCGTAATTATGCCTTGACTGGCTGACTTGGATTTGTGACTCATTTGATCAGAAATGTGTGCTCTAACCATAGCAGTTTAATTCATAGTCGCAGTTGGCCTGAGAGTAGATTTAAAAACAAGACTAGAGAGCACTTAGGAAAAAAGAGCTGCTTCCCTAAGTTAGTGTTTCTGCTTTGCTTACTATTTTAGCCCCAAACACGCTTGAGTTTTGATTTTGGCCCTGTAACTTTGTAAAAGCTATACAGGTAAGTCCAAAGGGCTAAATAGGGGGCGCCTGTGTGGTTCAGTCGGTGGGGCGTCCCATTTCGGGGATGGTTCGTGACCTCACGGCTTGTGAGTTCGAGCCTCGCGTTGGGCTCTGTGCTGACAGCTCAGAGCCTGGAGCCCGCTTCGGATTCTTTGCTCTGTCTCTCTCTCTCTCTCAAAAATAAATAAACATTAAAAAAAAAAAAAAGGGCTAAGTCGGCAATTAAATTTTTTTTTTCAACGTTTTTTATTTTTATTTTTGGGACAGAGAGAGACATAGCATGAACGGGGGAGGGACAGAGAGAGAGGGAGACACAGAATCGGAAACAGGTTCCAGGCTCCGAGCCATCAGCCCAGAGCCTGACGCGGGGCTCGAACTCACAGACCGTGAGATCGTGACCTGGCTGAAGTCGGACGCTTAACGGACTGCGCCACCCAGGCGCCCCTACTAAGTTGGTAATTAAAAGGTCATAAAGTCTCTTCACGTTGCTTCAGCCTGGAGAGATGGACCTGTCCAGGATCTTCCATGTGTGAAGAGCAAGAACCAGCAGGGAGTGGAAGAGGAAGGGGTCGTGAGCAACAGGTCTGTGGTACAAAGATGAACGTAGCTGTGTCAGTGACAGAAAATGGGCAGAGAGGAGACAGGCCAGGTCCCCGGCTTTGCCCCACGCCCGGGCACAGGAACGGTGGTACAGCATCAGCCCCAAGAGAAGATGAGAAACCCAGATCCGCAAGGTCATGGCGCTGAGAGGTCGCTGGTGTGGAATGTCCGTAGGGTTGGTCTGGGATCATCTGAGGATCCCAGCGGCGAGCAACTGAATCTGGCGGGAAAATAACTGTCAGTGGAATTATTGATTTCTTGACCACACTTTGTAGATATACTGGATGTTGTTTCATCCAGTTGTTTGTTGTTTCAATCAAAGGACTGAGGTCAAGACAAGGGCTTGTGAGAATGGGTGGGAAATCTGGAGTCGGCACGTAGAGGCCCTTATTCAGAAATCTCATAAAAATCAGGAGTAGACACAAGATAGAAACATGAGGCGCATTGACAAGGACGAGCTGAAAAACGGTGAAGAGGTCAAAAGATAAGACACTGAACACCCTTCAAATGGGATTTCTCCCCGCATTTGAACTTTTTGAAATCTCACTATCCTCAGGCAATCCTCAAAAAACACAATTTATTTTCTACTTAATGACTGACAAAGGGGCTATCAATTTCCCATAGAGGCCATGTGATGGTGAATTTTATGTGTCAACATGACCAAGCTAAAGGATGCCCACGTAGCTGGTAAAACATTATTCTGGGTGTGTCTGTGAGGGCATCTCTGGAGGAGATCAGTATCTGATTCCATAGACTGCATAAAGGAGATTCATCCTCACCGGTGTGGGTGGGCAACATCCAAACTGCAGAGGGACTGAATGGGACAAAAAGGCAAAGGAAGAACAAATTCTTGGCTTTTTCTTTTTGAGCTGAGGTGTTCACCTGCCCTTGGCCATGAGCGCTCTTGGCCTCAGGCCTTTGGACTCCAGGACTTACACCAGGCCCACCCCTACCCACTACACACAGTTTACAGGCCTTCAGACTCAGACTCAATTATACCACTGTTTTTCCTGGTTCTCTGGCTTGCAGAGGACTGATCACGGGACTTCTTGACCCCCATAGTTACGTGAGCCAATTCTTAGAATTCCCCAAATTCCTATGATGTATATTATGATCTATACATTCACACATTTCATATCCTATTGGTTCTGTTTCTCCAGAGAACTCTAATGCAGGCCATTTCTTCACATAAAGTCTTCTATTATAGGGAGAATATAAACCACATTTAAAAATACAACCAGGCTTCTTCTTCTATTCCCTTTCCTTCTTTTCTCTTCTCTTCCTCAACAGTTCAGTCTTAAAGCCATGGGGTGAGCAAAACAAGAGATGTGTCTGTGGGAGTAGGGGGCCGAGTGGGGAATGGCCCAGGGTGGGGTACCAGAGTCTGCACGGAGAGAACAGGTACCCCGTTAGAGGGGTAGCCTGGCACAAATGTCATAGCCCTGGTGGTGTGCCAAGGCTATCCCGTGGAGACCAGTCTTGGTATAGTGGAGGTGGAGGTTCTAGCCTGAGTAGGTTGAGGAGGTAAGGTTGCCAGATTTAGCAAAAAAAAAAAAAAACAAAAAACAAAAAAACCAAAAAAAAAAAAACCACCCAACTCCCCCCCAGAAAAACCCCCAAACCAAAACCAAAACCAAATAAAACATGACACCAGGTTAAGTTTGAAGTTCAGATAAACAATAAGTAATATTTTTAGTATGAATATCTTGCATGAATTCTTTGAAGTTTCTCTGAAATTCAAATTTAACTGGACATCCTATATTTTGCCTGGTAACGGGATGATGGGGGACATCGACCCAGAGGGTGGCCTGGAGTAGGGGTGTTGGAGCTTGAGTGGGGTGGGGAGGGCATCCATGAGGATGGGGAAGTGGCCCAAAAGGAGGGGGTCAGAGCTGGAGTAGGGAAAGGAGGCCCTTGGCGTGGGAAGTGGAATGGCAGAGGAGTTGTGAGGTTCCTGGGGCTGCTGTAACAAATGACCACAGATCTGGGAGCTTCATGCAACAGAAATCTATTCTCCCCCAGATCTGAAGGGCAGGGGTCTGAAATCAAGATGTCTGCTGGCAGTGCCACATCCAAATACTCTAGGGGAGAATCCTTCCTTGCCCCTTGTCTCTTCCAGCTTTGGGTGGCCACAGGCATATTTCTCGGCTTGTGGCTGCACAACTCCAATCCCTGCCTAGGTCTCTATGTGGCCTTCCCCTCTTCTCCCTGTGTGTCTCTCCCCTGTGTGCATATCCTTTCTAAATTTATTTATTTTTGAGAGACAGAGAGAGAGAGCATGAGCAGGGGAGGGGCAGAGAGAGAGGGAGACACAGAATCCAAAGCAGGCTCCAGGCTCCGAGCTGTCAGCACAGAGCCCGATGTGGGGCTCGAACCCACGAGCTATGAGATCGTGACCTGAGCCGAAGTCGGACGCTTGACCAACTGAGCCACCCAGGTGTCCATGTGTATATCCTTTCTAAAGACAGTGGTCATTGGATTTAGGCCTCACTCATAATCCCCAAGCCCCCTTTTCCAAATAAAGTCACATTCACAGGTTTTAGGGGTTAGGATGTGGACATGCCTTTGCGGGGTGGGGGGGAGGGGGAGCAACCATTCAACCCAGTCTAGTAACATATAGGGAACTGATCAAATAAGAAAATATTTTAAAGATAATGGAAGTCTGGGGGTGCCTGGGTGGCTCGGTTGATTAAGTGTCCGACTTGGCTCAGGTCAGAATCTCACAGCTCGTGAGTTCAAGCCCCACATCGGGCTCTGTGCTGACAGCTCAGAGCCTAGAGCCTACTTCGGATTTTCTGTCTCCCTCTCTCCGTCCCTCCTCTGCTTGTGCACTCTCTCTCTGTCTCTCTTTCTCTCTCAAAACTAAATAAACATTTTAAAAAATTTTTAAAAAGATAATGCAAGGTGTAAGAAAGTGGTCTGGTTTCATTCTTCTGCATGTTGCTGTCCAGTTCTCCCAGCACCATTTGCTAAAAAGACTGTCTTTTTTCTATTGGATACCCTTTTTTGCTTTGTCAAAAACTAGTTGGCCATATATTTGTGGGTCCAATTCTAGGTTCTCTATTCTATTCCATTGGTCTATGTGTCTGTTTTTGTGTCGATACCTTACTGTCTTGATGATTACAGCTTTGTAGCAGAGGCTAAAGTCTGGGATTGTGATGCCTCCCAGTTTGGTTTTCTTCTTCAATTAATAAACTCAAAATGGATGAAAGACCTAAATGTGAGACAGGAAACCATCAAAACCCTAGAGGAGAAAGCAGGCAACAACCTCTCTGACCTTACCGCAGCAATTTCTTGTTCAACACATCTCCAAAGGCAAGGGAATTAAAAGCAAAAATGAACTATTGGGACCTCATCAAGATAAAAGCTTCTTCACTGCAAAGGAAACAATCAACAAAACTAAAAGGCAACCGACAGAATGGGAAAAGATATTTGCAAATGACATATCAGATAAAGGACTAGTATCGAAAATCTGTAAAGAACTTACCATACTCCACACCTGAAAAACAAATAAACCAGTGAAGAAATGGGCAGAAGACATGAATAGACACTTTTCCAAAGAAGACATTCAGATGGCCAACAGACACATGAAAAGATGCTCATCATCACTCATCATCAGGGAAATACAAATCAAAGCCACACTGAGATACCACCTCACACACGTCAGAGTGACTAAAATGAACAAATCAGGAAACTATAGATGCTGGCGAGGATGTGGAGAAATGGGAACCCTCTTGCACTGCTGGTGGGAAAGCAAGCTGGTGCAGCCATTCTGGAAAACAGTGTGGAGGTTCCTCAAAAAATTAAAAATAGAACTGCACTTCAACCGAGTGATAGCACTACTAGGAATTTATCCAAAGGATACAGGAGTGCTGATTCATAGGGACACATATACCCCAATGTTTATAGCAGCGCTTTCAACAATAGCCAAATTATGAAAAGAGTCTAAGTGTCCATCAACTGATGAATGGATAAAGAAGTTGTGGTTTATATATACAATGGAATACTACTTGACAATGAGGAAGAATGAAATCATGCCATTTGCAGCAACATGGATGGAACTGAAGGGTATTATGCTGAGTGAAATAAGTCAGTCAGAGAAGGACAAATATCATACATTTTCACTCATATGTGGATCTTGAGAAACTTAACAGAAGTCCATGGGGGAGGGGAAGGGGAAAAATAGTTACAAACAGAGAGGGAGGGAGGCAAACCACAAGAGACTCTTAATACCGAGAACAAACTGAGGGTGGATGGGGAGTGGGGGAGAGGAGAAAATGGGTGATGGGCATTGAGGCGGGCACTTGTTGAGATGAGCACTGGGTGTTGTATGTAAGCCGATTTGACAATTATATTAAAAAAATAAAAAATATGCACCCTTAACAAAAAAAGATAATGCAAGCCTGGTTTTTCCTACAGAATAGTTTGAAAAGACATTGAATTGGAATTGGGTGTATCACTGTTAACTGATGGTTTTCAATATATATAGGTAAGGTCAGAAATAATTCTAGATGTAAATGTCTGCCTGTGGGTGTGTTTGTGCTGTCTACTGGCCAGTGAGACCCCAGTAGCAAGAAGTACATCCAGTGACCAGATCTTGCCTTCCAAACACCATTTCCCAGTAAAGGAAATCAGGTTTCCTTGGAGAAATAGTTGATTCCAGGGCTGGTACAAGGAAAGTACAAAGCAAGCCTAGAATATTTTGCTATACCAGAAAACAAAAAGGTACTTAAAGAATACAGTGGTCATGTTAAGGACACAAAAGTCAGCTGGACAGCTTCCAACTACCAAATCAGGGACAATTTGAGCATCAACACAAATGATGAAAAAAGTGAATTACAATGCCACATCTAAAACAAGAATCCACAAGTCCACACTGGTATACATGGATGAATAAATCAATTGCAAGTTTAATAAGAAATGGGATTTTTTTCATACTTTTAAAGGACCACAAGATATTTATCAGCTACAAAGGGGAAAAGAGTAATTTTACAATGAAGAGGTCTGGCAGACACTATCTTAATCAAATGATCAAAGTGGCCGTCATCAGTAATGGGACAGAGTTAAATCATGCACCACCTGGTAGGATGCAGAGAGCACTCAGCATCAGTTCTGTGTTCTTCTTTTTTTTTTTTTTTATTAAAAAAATTTTTTTTAACGTTTATTTATTTTTGAGACAGAGAGAGACAGAGCATGAACGGGGGAGGGGCAGAGAGAGAGGGAGACACAGAATCGGAAACAGGCTCCAGGCTCTGAGCGGTCAGCCCAGAGCCCGACGCGGGGCTCGAACTCACGGACCGCGAGATCGTGACCTGAGCTGAAGTCGGACGCTTAACCGAGTGCGCCACCCAGGCGCCCCCAGTTCTGTGTTCTTCTTGCCAAAAATCCATGCTAATCTTAAGTTTAATCATGAGGAAACAGCAATTAAACCCAAATTGAGGATCATTCTACAACATAACGGTCTTGGACTCTTCCACAGTGTGAAGCCAATGAGAACAAAAAAAGGCTGCACCAGGGGCTCCTGGGTGGCTCAGTCAGTTAAGCATCTGACTTCAGCTCAGGTCATGATCTCAAGGTTCGTGGGTTCAAGCCGTGCATCGAGCTCTCTGCTGACAGGTCAGAGCCTGGAGCCTGCTTCAGATTCTGTGTCTCCCTCTCTCACTATTCCTCCCAGCTCATGCTCTGTCTCTGTCTCTCAAAAATAAATAAATGTTTAAAAAAAAAAAAGGCCGAACCAATGTTCCAGGATGTAGGCCAACTAAAGAGATACGGCAACCACATGTAATACCTGATTTGGAATTGGATGCTTCTGCTGTAATGGAATGGTTGGAATGTAATGTTGGTCAAACTTGAATGAGCTCTAAGTATTATTTTTTTTAATGTTTATTTTTGACAGAGAGAGACAGAGCATGAGTGGGAGAGGGGCAGAGAGAGAGGGAGACACAGAATCCAAAGCAGGCTCCAGGCTCCGAGCTGTCAGCACAGAGCCAGACGTGGGGCTCGAACTCACAGACCGCAAGATCATGACCTGAGCCGAAGTTGGACACTCAACCGACTGAGCCACCCAGGCACCCTGAGCTCTAAGTATTATTAAGTGGTAGTGGAGTATCAGTGTTAATTTCTGGATTTTGGTTGTTATTTTATGGTCATGTAGGAGAGTGTTCTTAGGAAAACACACAGAGAAATATTTAGGGGTGATGGGCTAGCAGGTTGATATCAACTTACTCTCATGATTAGGGAAAATAAAATTTTTTGAACAGTACTTGCAATTTTCCTGTAATTGTTTCAAAAATTTAAATCTATTGTTATTTCAAAATTTCACAACTGAAAAACATACGGCTGGAAAGGCCAAGAATTCTGTTCATATATGTTCACTGCAGCGTTACTTATAATATCAGAAAACTAAAAACAATGAAAATGTGCAACAATTTGTACAGAATGATTTCAACTGTATTTAAAAAGATGGAAAAAAAGATTAGAAGGAAATGTATGAAAATGTCAAGATTATGTTATCTATACGGAAGGGTTTCCTTTTTTTGCAGGGGCATGTATAATATACAGAAAGGTTCACTAGGACTAGATAGTTGAAATTAATCACAAGCTGAACAGAAGTGAGGAAAGTGATGAAGTGAAATAATCTGAGGTAAATAGTAGAATTTAACAAGACAATGAAATCGCATCATGTATGTCTTTAATTTCTGACAAGTCAACTCTGCACACTCCAATTGTATTTTTCACACAATCTAGGGCTGAAGTGCAAGCCAACAACTTCATCTGTTACCCTAGCAATAGAAACAGTGATGGACTCCTGGAAGAAAAGCTGGCTGTGCTACATTTATTAACAAATGGTAAAGGGGGCACCTGGGTGGTTCAGTTGGTTAAGGTCCAACTTCGACTAAGGTCATGATCTTGCAATTCATGAGTTTGAGCCCCTTGTCAGGTCTGTGCTGACAGCTCAGAGCCTGGAGTCTGCTTCAGATTCTCTGTCTCCCTCTCTCTCTGCCCCTCTCCCACTCATTCTCTCTCTCTCAAAGAAGAAAAAAAAATTAAAAAAAAAGAAATGGTAAAGAATATCCTAACCCTGACTATTACTATACCTTGGGCAATTCAAGGGATTTTCCAGAGTGATTGTCATACAGCAGATACAATTTTCCTTTGACATGCTGTGTAAAATGTAACCTTTGTTGAAACAGTGACTCTTGTCTTGATTTTAGAGTACATTTCAACATTGACTTTAATTCCTTCTGGGGTTCTTAACTAAATAGCCTGAACTTGTTTTTAAGTTGAGATATAATTCACATAGCATAAAATATATTCTTTTAAGGTATATATTTGGTTTTAATGATCAGTTTAACATGGCACAAGAGAACTACAGAGCAAAGAGAAATTTCATTTCAAGTAATTCTACAGATTTTCTTAAAGAAAAGGACATTCAGATTCTAACATTTGGAAAGGAAAGACCAAGCCGATGGGGAAAGATCTGACTGGCCCCTTCACTGACATGGCAGGGGCTCCTCTGAGCCTGGCGACCCTGAGCCAAAGTAGACGTACACAAAATTTGTTTTTAGTGCCCCCCACCCCCCACACCTCCACTCTCTTTTTCTCCTTCCCTTTCTCTTCCCTCACTTTCTTCCATTTTGCCTGGCCTCTGGACAAACACTCTTTCCCTGACCAGAATCCACCTTGGGGTGAGGAAGAATGTGTGGAATCACAGGTAAGGCTGGAGCGACATTTTGTCATTGGTGTTATTTTCCGACAATCAGTGCTGACTGGGCAGCCACTGTGTCTGAGGCATTCTGTCCTGGAGCTGTGGGGATTCACACTCCATGGGGCCACACACCTCGGAATCAAGTCCCTACCTGTCCTGCCCAGGCCACTTCATGGTCTCCCCAGTGCCAGAGGCAGCCTGGCACCCAGAGAGGGCAGCAGTCTGGGGGTCAGGTAGGACCGGCTGGAACTTTGCTTCGTGGTTTGCTGTGTATAAGATCCTGGACGATTGCACTCTCTCTCCAAGCCTCACTTTCTTCCCGGTAAAATGGTAGTAAGGGTAGTCCCAGCTTCTAAAAGATGTAAAGATTTTTTAAAGGATCCCTCAATGTTACTTCTGTTTTGTATTAGTTTCCTGTTGCTGCTGAAACAAATTACCAAAACAATACAACTTTGTTGTCTTATAGTTCTGCAAGTTAGTTTAACATGGGTCTCACTGGGCTAAGACCAAAGTGTTGGCAGGGCCACATTCCTTCTGGAGGCTCTAGAAAAGAATCCATTTCCTTGCCTCTTCCAGCTTCTAGAGGCTGCTTGCATTCTGTGGCTCATTGCCTCTTCCCCCCATCCCTCCAGCCTCTGCTTCTGTGGTCACATCTCCTTCTTTGACCCTCTTGACTCCCTCTTGTATACAAGGACCCTTGTGGGTCCTTGTGGGCACCGGGCCCAGCCTGATAATCCAGGACGATCTCTCCCTCTCAAGAGCCTCAACTAACTCACACATGTAAAGCTCCATTTGCCATGGAATGACATATTCACAGAATCTGGGGATTAGAACATGGACATCTTGGGGGGGGGGGCATTATTCTGCCTACCATACTTTTTCTTCCCTCCCACATTTCCTAACCCCACGGGTGTCCCCAACCTGGCCCAAACCTCCCTTGACTGCTTGACTTCTCTTAGGTCTCCTACTCACGCCTTTGCACTTCCAGCCATCACCTTCTCTTTCTCTTCCAGTCCAAATCCGACACATTCCATGAGTCCCACCAAATCATGAGTACTCTGGCGATGCCTTCCCAGGCCATCCAACCCACAAACACGGCTTCCTAAACCCCACCACATGGAGTTGGCAGCACCATTCATTTGGTAAACCCTCTGCCTTCCTGTCATGTATTCATGCCACACAAGTGCTGCAAAAATGTTGAATGGTTGGAAGAAGCTCCACCACCAGACTCACTAGCAAATTGAGAGCCATGCCTTTTCGCCCCAGCTTTATTGAGATGTAATTGACATATAACATTGTGTTAGTTTAAGGTGAACAGTGGTATGATATGATATAGGTATATATTGCAAAATGATCAACATAATTAGGTTAATTAGTGCATCCATCACCTCACATAATTACCATTTGTGTGTGTGCATGTGTGAGAATATTTAAGATCTGCTCTTTTAGCAATTTTCAAATACACAATGTGGGGCTCGAACTCACAAACTGTGAGATATGACCCGAGACGAAGTCAGACACGCAACCGACCGAGCCACCCAGGTGTGCCTGTTTCTTTAGTTTAGAGCAACCCCAACTTACCTCTTGCAAAAACATACCTAGGGCATACCTTCTTTTTCAGTTGGCGTTAATGACAACCTTCAGTAATAATTTTGCCTCAACCTCTCCTATCCAACTTCTTATGCTGTCTGGATTTGATACCCATGTGTATGGTCAATAGAAGCTCTTATAGGAATACTTGTGGCACCTCTGAGAAGTGCTCTGGAGGCCACCATGGCCTGTGGAGGGTGGGGGAGAAGTCAGAAGTGAGAAGCCTCCTTAAACCTTCTCATTCTACTGCAGGATGACCTTCTTCAAAATGTGTGGCCTTCCTTAGTTTACACGTTGCTAGTATATTACTTAGGCTAACTTATTTTTCATTTTTTAAGGGTTTTGGAAAAGGGGCTCAGTGACTGTGCATCTATTATTCTATCTTACCCCCAAAAGAGGGATATCACTGTTTCATGCGTCATTTGGCTTTTCTAGACCAGGAAAATCACTTTCTGTGTGTATGTATTCTACATGTTTTTCCTTTGCTATTCATATTTTGAAAAATATCTTTACTAGAACTTTTTCATCATCGGCTAATTCCATTTATTGGGCAACACTTTCTCCCAGTCAAGGAAAGGGACAGGGCATTTCTGGGTTGCTCGTGGCCTTAGGATTCTAACTATAAGCCATAAATTCACATCAGTGTGCACATCATAAACCACTACTTGTTGTCTCCCAATTTTGAAAGATGAGTTGAAACCTTTTTAATATAATTCGGCAAACATTTACTCCAGGAACACTTTGCTGGGATTTGGTGGAATAAATAGATGAATAAGAGCCAGTCCTGGCCATCCTAGGGAGATAAGACACAAACACAGATAACTGCACATGAACTATTTCAGGCATCCCTTCTGACTCACCACTGTTGATACACTGGGCCTGAGACCAAGAAAAATTGAACCCAAGATTTAAGAAAAAAAAAAAAAAAAAAAAAAAAAGCCCTTTCAACTTAACTACAGATTTCTCAGGTTTTAAATAACATCACAAAGACTCTTGACCACTTGGAACTTGGCTTTACTAAGCAATACAAAACCGAGCAATAGAAAACAGCACTGCTACTGTGACTGTGTTTTACAGTGGAGCATAGGTATGGGGTTTTGCTGGTGTTCAACCATGGAAGACGAATATGTAATGTTCCCCCTTCCCTTTAAGGAAAAAAAAATCAGGAAGGAACTTAAATACAAGGCTTTTCCTCCCATTTTACATTCAAACATGCCTTGCAGGAAATGAACAAATAGTCATTCTCAAATGTAACATTGTGCTCCTTGCGCTGTAGCGCAGAAAGAGCTTTACAGGAATTTCGTGTGTTCCGGAAGTTGAGTTTTTAAGGACAAACGTGGAACTTGGATTGTCACTTCCTGTAGTGTTGAAATGCCAAATTCTTGAGCCCAACACGTAAGATCTCCAAAATCTCATCCCGACTCGTTGCCGGCCTCCTGTGTGTGTGTCCTCCTTACTCCACGAACCCTGCCATGTTTTCATTAAAAACTAAAAACTAAACACTACTTAATAGCTTTCAAATAAAACTTGAACATAGCTTTTTGAAAAGGGCAAGAGGTTCTTTCAGAAACAAAGATGTACATTTGTGTCTTTAAATACTTTCACCAATAAGAAAAAGAGAGATGGAAATTCTAGCCAACATAGGAAACAGTAACAAGATAGAGTTGTCCCGTGGACCACCAATAATTATTTCTAAGAAATAAAGGAAAAAAGAAAAAGAAAAAGAAAGAATTAAAAAGCTAGAATGACCTTTAAAAATGAATGTAGCCCAGAAGAAAAAAATCAAAACCATTTTAAAAATGACATATTGGGGACACCTGGGTGGCTCAGTCGGTTAAGCATCTGACTTCAGCTCAGGTCATGATTTCATAGTCTGTGAGTTCGAGCCCCATGTCGGGCCCTGTGTTGACAGCTCAGAGGCTGGAGCCTGCTTCAGATTCTGTGTCTCGCTCTCTCTCTGCCTCTCCCCCGCTCATGCTCTGTCTCTCTCACTCTCAAAAATGAATAAATGTTAAAGAAAAATTAAAAAAAAATAACATATTAATGTATGTCATGCTCCTATAAATTTTCCTCCAATTTAGTACAAATATTTATTTTGTATTTGACTAGTTCTACCTGATATTAAAATAAATAAAAGCTGCAATAATTCAAGCAGATGCTATTGGAAAATGACTGGAGAAGTAAGTTAATAGAACGGAACAGATAGCTCAGAAATAAATCCTAGTATATAGAATACTTTAGAAATTTATGAAAAAAGAGAGGATTTTTCAATAAAGGGGGTTGAGAAGATCTTAGCTCTTTAAGAAGAAATTCCTCATCTCATACTCTGTAATCAAATGTGTTCCAAGTGGTATTTAAAAACGAAAGGTTTACATAAAATAGTAAAGCCTGCAGACAAAGTAGACAAAGTGAACATTTATCCAACATCAGGAGGAGAGGGTTCTTTGAGTTCGGAAGTATGAAGAGGAATCAAAAGAAGAGCAGCGTAATATTTGATCACAGAACTCCCGGACTTCGCATATTAAATTCAAGCAGAAGTAAACAACCAATGTCCAGTCAAGTGGTGCAGCAACCTCATGCTTGACAAAATGTCCCCTCCTACCTCTGTCCCCACACCCGTTACAACCCACAGCAATAGTAAATAGGACATTAAAAGGGAAAATGTGTGCCTGCGTGGCTCAGTCGGTTAAGTGTCGGACTCCTGATGTGGCTCAGGTCATGACCTCACAGTCTGTGAGATACCCAAGGCTTCAGCTCCCGCAGGTTCATGAAGACTAACCACCTCTAGCAGATCTTTGAGGACACAGACCCAGCTGGAGCCCCCCCCCTTGTCATAGGAGACTGAAGGAAGGTTGCTCACACATTGCTTAGAGGTATGGATTCGTTAAAAAGCTGCAAATGTTGGGAAGTAGGAATTCAGACAAGCTTGGTGTTGAGAGGGAATCTGTGACATCTACAATAACAAAGTTAACCAGGAATACCAAAATACTACTGTGTACTCAGTTCTGAATTGGGGGGGTGCTGGGGTGCTGTGAGGCACAAAAGCAATATAGTCACACAGGAAGGCGTGATCATGGAGGGAAAGAGAAGGAAATAAAATAAAAGATTAAGCACTTTTCTATTAAAAATTAACCTCCTGAAAAATAAAATTCCAAAACCATATTAAAATATCTAACATAAGAAAGAGTGTGAGTCCTACTTTCCCACTCTAGATAAAATTGATTTTATGAAATTATTCAACAAGGAATTCAAAATAAAAAATGCTGATGATGCACAAAGAGATGAGTGAAAGTAACCTTTGTATTCAAAAAGAACAGGGGTGCCTGGGTGGCTCAGCTGGTTAAGCATCTGACTTTGGCTCAGGTCATGATCTCATGGTTTGTGAGTCAGAGCCCTGCGTCCAAGCTCTGTGCTTAGAGCGCAGAGCCTGCTTCAGACTCTCTGTCCCCCCTCTCTGCCCCTCCCCTACTCATTCTCTCTCTCTCTTTCTCTCTCTCTCTCTCAAAAATAAACAATAAAAAGCACAAAAATTTGAAACAAAAAAAATCAATAATGAAACGAGAAACAGGTGGATCTGAAAGAGAAAAAAATAGAAATAGAAAATATAGACATTAAAATTAAAAGATCAATTGAAAGGATGAATTTTAGCCTGGAAATATTTAAAGAGAGAATTGGAAGAGAAAAAGTCACCCAGTTCCTGGCCAAAGAAAAGAAAAATAGGAAAGAATGATGAAGCGGTACTGATGATCTATTGCAAGGATTCCAGAAGAAGAAAATGAAGGGAAAGAGCCAAAATCCTCAGACGGAAAGTGTATTGTACGTACCAAAAAGATAAAAAAGTTAAATTGCAGGGTGAGTTCAAAACAGCAAGGACAACAAGAAAATCTTAAGGGCTATCATAAGTAAAAGACAGGCTGTGCAATTAGGCAACAGTCTTCCCATCAGATGACACAAAAAAGCCAGTGAAGTAATAGCTTCAAGGAACTGAGAAACATAGATGTCTACACTGCTAAACTCTTGCTATGTGTATGCAAAAATGAAACCATTTCAAATAACCAAGTGTAAGACCAAGAGATTAGCCACCTGCAGACAGGGGCTGATATTTATCCAGTATGGCACTGGTGTGAGCAAAGAGGCTGCTTATGGTTAGTGTCTGTTACTGTTGATTAGTACCCATGCTATTCTAGGATGTGATATCTTTTTTATTTTATTTTATTTTATTTTATTTTATTTTATTTTTTAACGTTTTTTTTTTTTTTTTAATTTATTTTTGAGACAGAGAGAGACAGAGCATGAACGGGGGAGGGGCAGAGAGAGAGGGAGACACAGAAAGGAAGCAGGCTCCAGGCTCTGAGCCATCAGCCCAGAGCCTGACGCGGGGCTCGAACTCACGGACCGCGAGATCGTGACCTGAGCCGAAGTCGGACGCTCAACCGACTGAGCCACCCAGGCGCCCCTAGGATGTGATATCTTTAATATCACCTCTGAACACCTCCTTACTGGTTAGTAAATACTGTTGCCCCAAACACTCAGGTGCGCTCCGGCCATCTCAATCCTGCTCAGACCTATCCACGATTTTACAACTAAAGCCTTAATGGCCAGTAACCCAGACAGAAGATCCGACTTTGGCTCAGGTCATGATCTCACGGTTTGTGAGTTCAAGCCCCATGTCGGGCCCTCTGCTGTCAGCACAGAGCCTGCTTCGGATCCTCTGTCTCCCTTTCTCTCTGCCCCTCCCCCACTAGTTCTCTCTGTCTCTCTCTGTCTCTCTCTCTGTCTCAAAATAAATAAATAAACTTAAAAAAAAGAAGAAAATCTAGTCACATGCTACAACATGGATCAACCTTGAGGCCGTTATGGTAAGCAAAAGAAGCCAGTTGCAAAAGACAAATATTGTATGATTCCACTAACGTAGTTAAACTCATAAAAACAGAAAGCGGACTGGTAGGTGCCAGGGGCTGGGTGGGTAGGGGGAAATGGGGAGATGTTTAATAGAATTTCAGTTTTGTCAGATGAAAAAGTTCTGGAGATCCATCACATAACAAGGTGAATATACTTAACACTACTGAACTGTGTACTTAAAAATGGGTTCAGATGGTAAATTTTATGTTATTTGTTTTTTTTACCACAGTAAAAAAAAAACAAAACAAACCTAACAATTCTAACTTAGTATCTTTGGGGACAGGTGGAGTGCAGGGAGGGTAGGCGGTGGATATTTTTAAAAACCTCTCGGGTGATTTTTTTTTTTTAATTTTTTTTTTCAACGTTTTTATTTATTTTTGGGACAGTGAGAGACAGAGCATGAACGGGGGAGGGGCAGAGAGAGAGGGAGACACAGAATCGGAAACAGGCTCCAGGCTCTGAGCCATCAGCCCAGAGCCTGACGCAGGGCTCGAACTCACGGACCGCGAGATCGTGACCTGGCTGAAGTCGGACGCTTAACCGACTGCGCCACCCAGGCGCCCCTTCTCTCGGGTGATTTTTAATGTGCTGCTAAGGTGAAAGCCACTGAATTATGCCTAAAATGAAACCACATGAAATTTGAAAGAAAAAAAAGAGAATGGGAAAGAGAGCGGAGAGATTAAAGACAAAGAGAAAAAGGGGAAATACTGTTTTTAAAAGCCCGTGCAGCAGTTACAGTCTTAGACAAAATAAAATATGAAGCAAACCCTTAGGTAAGCTGGGATGCCACACCAGGATCAAGGGGGAAAGCCATGTGCCATCATGAATGGTATGGGCTCAACAACATAGTTATTACATATGGGAAGCAGGAACTGACAGAATGGTAGGAGACAGTTACAAATCTAAAATCATGGTGGGAAATGTTCAACGCCTTGTTCAGAAACTACTAGATCAAGAAAACAAAAATTTTGGGCAAGGATAAAGAATATCTAGAAAGTAAAGCTAGCAGTCTTGATCTAGTAGGGATAGGGAGAACCTGGAAGGGTAAAAACAGAGACGGTTTCTTCTTTTTTGCAAGCACATGAAGCGATTATAAAAACTGGCAACATACACAGAGGAAGGCTCCAACAAATTTCAAAAAAATATCATATAGATTACAAAAATCAGTAATTTGTAATTTTTCATTCTTGAGACGTTTCTGAAGTTGCAGCAAAATATTATTTGATTAAGTTGGGTGTAGGTTCATGAGTGCTTGCTCTATTATTCTCTAGAGGCTTCTTTATGTTTGCAACATATGAATAAAATATTTTTAAAAATTCAAACCACTAGAAAGGTATGTTTCCAACAAATACAACAGCAAGTTAATACCACTTTATATAAAGAGCCCACAAAAAGATAAGAAAAAACTCTAAAGGGTTTATATTCAAGTGCACAAAAGACATGGACTAATATTGAACATGAAAAACAAGTACTTAAATGGAAAGACATTCTTTCTGAGTAGAGTCAAAGAAGTAAAAATTAAAATTGTGAAGTGCTGTGCTAACCAATTTATGATTTAAAAAACTGATGATACCTACTGTTGGTAAGGAGGTGATAGTACATTCCCTGTCATTCGCTTGAGGTGGGAATCTAATTTGGTTAAAACATTTTGGAAAACAATTTAATAATACGCAACAAGAGCTACAAAATTTCCCATGTGTTTTGACTCTGTAATTCCATTTCTGAAAATCTGGCACATGGAGATGGTCCGAAATATATTAAAATCTTTATGTACAGTGATGCTCAGAGCCATGTTATTTATAAGAATTAGTAACAAATTAAATACACAAATATCAGGAAAACAATCCCATCAATTATGACATATCCTCTAGAAATATCTTGTAGCCATTACAATCTTGCCTACTAAGGTTAGGTAATAACAGAGAACATGCTCACAACAGCATGTCAAGTGAAAAGACAGAATTCAAAACCATTCGTTATGATTATTAATATTTGTAAGAGTGACGACATCAAAATGTTAGACCTGGTTATTTTTTTGGATGATGGGTCATCTTTTTTCTATTATTCTTATTTTCCTATTGTTCTTTGTGTTGATATTACTTTAATAATAAACTTTACATGGGCTGCTTTAATGTTCCTGCATTTTTCCCAGGTCGTGACTGATTGGCAGATTGTTAAATATAAACTGTGGACTTTCTCCCCTTGTGAGGCGCCTACCAGGACCTTAGCAAAACAAAGGCTCCTTCTTCGGGATCACGGTTTTCTCCTGTTAGTAGAACACGTTGAGGCCCTGGCTTGGACTCAGGTCCTCAGCTGGTTGCAGGTGACAGCCATGGCCTCAATCCTCCATTTGCAATGGACGTAATCGCCCTGCTTCTGAACTGGGATGGGAGAGGGGAGACGGATTTGCACATGTGTTCAGGTGGAAGACAGGGAATCTTGAAACTCAGGCTATACAGGCTCCCACATGATGAAATGTGAAAGTTAAATCGTTCCCGTAATTTAGAACAAAGCAGCAAGTCAAAGGATCCTAAAAGGATTTTAATTACTGCAAGAGTACAGAGTCCCTCCACATAGATTCCTTTTCTAAAAACTCTGGGGGTGTAAATGTAATACTGAGACCACACAGAAAAGTGAGATTACAAAAGAGAACTAAGTAATTTAAACAAAAATTTTCCACAAAAAGCATCTTTTCTTTTCAAGTCAAAATATTTTGGCCTGTCTTCGCGACATTCTTGGACATTTTCCCCATGGTTTTCTCTAAAGAGAGACGGCATCTCCCAGGCAAGAAATTATATTTTGCAAGCATTTGAATGAAAACACTTTCCGAATCAAACTTTTGTTTTGTCTTAATGATTGAAATAGGTTCTTGTTTCATAAAGGTGTATTTGATCCTCCTACCAAATAAAGCATGTTTTGATTATTACAATGTTTGCCAATGTAGCTATAGTCCGAAGAACACGTCCAGTGGCTGAAATCAGCCTTCCTCTCTCCCTCTCTTCCTTCCTTTCTTCTTTCCTGTCTTTGCTGTCTTCCTTGAGTTACAAACTCAAACCAGTGTAGGGAGTGAGGGGGCAATGGTGAAGCAGACAGCATGGGCCCCACGGAAAGTGGGAACTCACTGGTCAGCAAGAGCCACTAGGCGCCTTGCAGGAACGCAGGCCCAGCTCCTTAGCCCAGGCTAAGAGACTGTCCCATTTTTTTTTTTTTTTTTTTTTTTTTTTTTTTACAAAAGAACAGGATTCTAGATAGTCTATCAGGTTTGTAAATGGCTGAAACTAATTCAAATATTTGTTTCAACTGAGCAGGCCAATAGTGAATGGCCAGTTTGCAGTTTCTCACTTGACCTGTTTAAGCTGAACAGTCCCTTGCAAATCATGGGGTTATTATATGGATTAGTACTTTTTAAAAATAACAAAAGCTATATTCATTAAGTATTTACTTTGTGCTAGGCCATTTTTTTTTTAACTTTATTTACTTTGAGAGAGACAGAGAGAGTGCGAGAGGGGAGGGGTGGGGGGGGAGAATCCCAAGTCGGCTCTGCGCACTGACTGCACACTGCAGAGAGCCCTACGCAAGGCTCGAATGCGTGAAACCATGAGATCATGACCTGAGCCGAAATCAAGAGTAGGACTCTTACCAACTGAGCCACCCAGGCGCCCCCTCCCCCCCCCTTTTTTTTTTTTTTTAATTTTAGAGACAGAGGGCACGAGCAGAGGAGAGGGGCAGAGGGGGGTGTGTGGGGAGAGAGAGAGAGACTTAAAAAAAATTTTTTTTTAATGTTAATTTATTTTTGAGAGAGAGAGGGAGACAGGGAGTGAGCGGGGAAGGGGCAGAGAGGGAGGGAGACACAGAATCCGAAGCAGGCTTCAGGCTCTGAGCTGTCAGCACAGAGCCCAACACGGGGCTCGAACTTGCGAACTGTCAGAACGCTTAACCAAAGTCAAATGCTTAACTGACTGAGCCACCCAGGTGCCCCTGGTGAGAGAGGATCTTAAGCGGGCTCCACGCTCAGCATGGAGCCCGATCCAGGGCTCAATCCCAAGACCCTGGGATCATGACCTGAGCTGAAATCAAGAGTCGGATGCTCAGCTGACTGAGCCCCCCAGGTGCTCCATGTCCTAGACAATGTTTGAAGTGTTTTACAGGTATTCATTTTGTCCTCATCTCTACCCTATGATGAAAGTAGCTTGTAGCCTCATTTGGTAAGAAATTGAGGTACAGAACAGATGAGATGATGCACATCAGCATGCTTATGAACATCAGACCGTGTTACAGGAACACAAGGCAGTACTATAATTCTAACAGAGGAGAAGACGACTCTTTTGAAGCATTTGAGGGAAAGTTGAACAACAGAATTCTGAAAAGCAGGGTCTAGATGTGTTCTAGTTATCTTGCTGTGTAACAAATCACCTCAAAACTTAGTGGATTAAAACAACAATTTATTGTTATCTCTCATGGTTTGGGGTTTGATGCTCATCTGGGAAGCTCTTCTTGGGGTCACTCATGCAGTTATAGTCAGATGGCTTCTGAGAGTAGAGTCATGGGAAGGATTCTTCACTCACAGGTTAGTCACTTGGGGCAGGATGGCTAGGAGAGCTGGGTGCTGTTTGGGCATGTTTCTCCACAGGATCTCTCCCGGTGGTTAGCTTCAGCTTCCTCACAGCATGGTGGCCTCCAGGTAGCTGGACTTAAATGGTGGTTCAGAGCTCCAAGAGTGCACCTTCCAAGAGACAAGAAGCAGAAGCTGCCAATCTGTGAAGACCTAGGCACTGAAACTGACATGGTCACTTCCATTTATTCTATCAGGGAAGGGACATATTGCCCAGATTGAAGGAAGGGAACATAGACTCTGCCTCCTCATGAGAAGGCTGATATAGAATGAGTGGCCATCTTTAATCTGCCAAGAAATGGCAGCCGAATGGCCAATCTCCATTATCCTAGTGGATAGGTTACCACTGGGATGAGTCACTGGCAATTTTTGTCCTTGTTCTGTCTGAGTTCTATCTCCATGAGAGTGTGATTATCCAGGCCAAGGAAGGGTAGGTCCCCTTGATCACAGTCCAACCAAGGACATACAATAGCAGAGCTGTGGTTCCTCAGAAGAAAATCAATGTGTTCTCAACACGAAAAGGATGAATGGATGCTACAGAGGTTAAAAACAATGTTTGCTTCCAGCATTTATTGTTTTAAATCTATTTTTGTCCGACATGAGAATCTTCACACAAACCCACGCATCTCACCTCATCCCCTTCACGCTCATAACTTATTCTCTGTGTTCCTTGTTTGATTCAAATAACAGATGTCTACTTGCAGCAACACTAGGCAGGTGTAGGCTCTGTCAGGGGGATCAGAGATGAGTCAGACCTGGAGCTTGCTCTCCAGTTGTTCACTCTCTAGTATGGGGAAAAGAAAGTAACAGTAATATCAGTGAGAAAAGGGCAAGTGCCATAAGAGGCATAGATAAAGTGCTCTGGAAATTCAGAGGAGAGAGAGAGATTACTTCCAGCTGCACCCTTAATCACATACTGCCTCACAACGTCTCTTGTATTGTTGTCTTGTCTGGTTATTAAATCCTATATTATTGAACAACAGCAAACCAGTCATGCTGAATAATTCACAGAATCGCTCCTTCCTCTGCCTCCGAGCGTCAGCTCCTCTGAGGCAGGGGAGAAGAACTGACAGGTATGTGGCAGGGGCTAATATCTTAAGAATATACTTAAGAATCCCAGCTTCGACAGAAGAGAACATCAATAAAATATTATCTGAATAAAGCCTTTCTAGCCCCATAAATATAGACCTTTATTAGGTTACGAAAATTTCTCCAACGCATTAAACAAAATAAGAAATTCAAAGGTTGCCTTTCTCCATTGGCCCTACTTTTATTTTCCCGGTAGGAGGAAATGTCTTTCTATTGGCATCTCCTTCCAATTACTGACATCTTAGTTGCGTGTGTTCTCCCACCTTGGCTACGTAGAAATGCCAAATAAAGGTGACTGACTGCAATAGTAAAACACATATTAGCGATGGCTCTAGAAGTCATCTACATGTAGTTAATCCCAGAATTCCTCGCAGGAAGTCCTTTTGTGTGTGTAGCATCACAGTATTGCCTTTTGGCATCACATCCAAGTCTTTCTGGAAAGTGTACTGTCTTTTTTCTTCTTCTTCTTATTTTTAAATGACAGATGGTTAAGAAATATCTTCTGCACTCTTATAATTATTTTCCTCAGTTTTTCTCCATTAAACGGCAATTACCCTCATGCATAATCTTTCTAAGTAGTTATTTTCTAGCTCCTGAAGAGAATAATCACAGTGAAGGCATTCATCTTCTGTACTTCATGGTTTTTCTCAGCATGAAACTTCTATTGAATATAATTTGTACCACAGTAACTAACACAGACACTTAAACATGCTTGGCAGTTAATTTTTTTAAGTGGACCAAGTTTTCAGATGAAACATTCATCTGTTTTACAAAGGGTAGTTTTCCTGGATTCTATCCAAAATTTCCTTCAAAGAAAATTAGGTATATGACTGCTGTACTTCAAATATTTTCCAAGGGAGATGTGGAGTGAAAACATTTTTTCCCCATGGGTTAAATTTATACTGTGCTAAGCATTTTACAAAACATGAAAATGATCTGCTTTCTAGAGAAGGAAAACTCCCTTTGGATTTACTTCTTGGTGCTAGCACTATTGAAAAATGATTTAATTTACATTACACCAAAAAACCCACTTTAGATAGATTTGACAGTTAAACATATAAATCAAGTCATAGCAAAGTAGCAGAAAACAGAAACTAGTAGTTATGATATCTTTAGAGGAACTGTAATTTACCTAAGCTTGGAAGCAATAAATGAAATATCAAAGGACAAAAACAAGAAATTTGATAATTTGTAAATTGTAATATTAAATATGATTTTAACAAGCAATGTTATTTTACCAAGGTCACTCATGATTAATTTAGAAGAAATTATTCTTGGCCTTTGGTATTCAGTGATGTCCACATTTCATAAGTAATTCCAAAAGCCAACAACATAAAGAACTATGCTATTTTGTTGAGGCAAAATATGAATTGTGCTGAGAACATGGTATGCCTGACAGAGTCCCTCACTGGAAAGTATCCTGACCCCCAGCACCTGACTTGGCCTCATCCTTCAAGACACCCACTGACTGGGACACACCCAGTCTCAGAAATCACATGTTAATGCATTGGTATGAAGGGAAACATTCACTACAATGGTTTTTCTCAAATGTGGAGATTCAAAAAGCTTTCACCCAGGATGCATTTCTGGAGGATGATATAATCACTGGAAAATTCCCTAGAATCAGATAGAAGAGAAATAAATGGAAAGTTACTGAATTTCTAGAGATATTTCCTGAATTAAGACTCTCTTTAGCTGGCTTTAGGAGAGTTGCAACTTTGAATATGAAAGATGATGTACTAGGGAATCGGTGCTACTGTTAAAAAAAAAAAAAACAGAAAAAAGAGAAAAAAGGAAGAGAGGGAATTATAGTGGGGAGAGGACCCTGTCTCAGAATCATAGAGAACCACCACCACAAGCAGTTAACGTGATTCCTGACAGGAAGTCCTCATGATCTCTTTGGGCAATATACTAACACACCAAGTTGGACAATGCCCAGAATTGCGCAGGCGGAATAATGATAGTGTTCCCAGCCATACCTGCATTCCTTCGTACTGCCACATCTCCTTCCTGTTTCTTTCTGAGCTTGTCACACTCTCATCAGCCCATGTCTGGACCCTCGAAGTCCCTCCAGCTGGTCTCCCCAGGCTCCGGTCTGTTCTATCACTGATCTGGAAAACGCTTTCCCCAGAGGCTACTACGGAAAATGCAAGTGTGGCCATGTGTCTCCCAGCTTTAAAATGCTCCAGGGAATGGTCCACTGCCTTCAAGAGACTGTTTCCAATTCTCTCTTTTTTATTGTGGTAAAAAACACATAACACGAACTTTGCCATCTTAGTCATTTTTCGGTGTACAATACTTAAGTGTTAACTATATTCACATTGTTGTGTGATGATAGATCTCTAGAACTTTTTCACCTTGCAAAATCGAAACTGTACCCATGAAACAATAACTCCCTCCTTCTGTCTCCCCATAGTCCCTGGCAACCACCATTCTATTTCTATGAGCCTGAGAACTTTAGATACCTCACATAAATGGGGTCATGCGGTATCTGTGCTCTTGTTACTGGTATATTCCACTTAGCACAGTGTCCTCAACATTCATCCATGTGGTAGCCTGTGTCAGAATTTCCTTCCTCTTTAAGGCTGAATAATATTCCATTGTACATGTTTACCACATGTTGCTTAGCCATTCACCCATGGACGGACACTTGGGTTGTTCCTACCTCTTGGCTATGGTGACCAATGCTGCTGTGAGTGTAGGGGTATCAATACTTCTCCAAGATTCTGCTCTCAATTCTTGTGGATAAATACCAAGAAGTGGGATTGCTGGATCATATGGTAATTCCATTTTTTAATTTTTTGAGGAATTGCCATACTGTTTTCCATGGTGGCTATTCTATTTTACATTCCTGCCAACAGCGCACAAAGGTTTTAAGTTTTCCACATCCTCACCAACACTTCCATTATCCTCACTAATTGTCACCCCCTGGTGACTTTTGAAATGGAGCATCTTTTCATGTTTGTTGCCCATTCGTATGTTTTCTTTGGAGAAATGTCTATTCGAGTCCTTTGTCCATTCTTTAATCGGGTTTTTTGTTTTCTTGTTGTTGAGTTGTCATTCCTAATTCTTAAGCCTGGTCTGCATCCCCCATGATCTGGTTGCAAGCCTCATTTCCCTTCTCTCTGTACCTCCTATGCTTCTCTGTGGGGAGCTCATTTTCATGAGGTCTTCTAATGGAGGAGCCGTGTTTCGATCTTTTCACGTGTTGTTCCTGACAGGGTGCTCCCCTCCCTACCTCAAACACATCTTGACTACTGGAGCAAAATCTATCCCTGCCAGAAAGAAAAATTACCTTGAGGGAATTGTCCTGGGTAGGACTTCTGTCACCATGTCCTGAAGCGCACTCTTCCCTCCAACCACTGTGTTCTCTCACTTCTGGACCATCAATTTACCCTGTGTGCAGGGCTGATGAGGTGGGTCTGCGATTTTTATTATCTGTCTCTCCTACCAGATAATAGGCTACCTAAGGTCAGAGTCAGTATCTTATTTAATATTCAAACTCTGATGCCAACCATGAAGACTGCCACGTAGTGGCAATATTTTCTGAAGGAAGGGAGAGGAGAAGGAAGAAGGTCTGGCAGGCAGGTGAGCAAGCCAGCACGGAGGCAAACACATAACCAGGCTTCTCCTCTGTGCTTTGACTCCCTGTGCTGCCCACTTCTCTTCCCACAGGACAAGAGAACTCCAGAGACCCAGTGACATGGCCTGCCATATTCAGGTCCCACCCGGACCGCTGTCTCAACTTCCCAAAGCTGAAATGGCTCAGCCCTCACAAAGCTTACCCTCTGCTTCTGATGCAGGGTCCAAAATGGGAGTTTAGATCCAGGGACTACAAACTGATGACGGTCCAGTGCGGTCTGGCAGATAGACGACCAGGTCTTGGATTACTGTGTGAAGTATCATTTAGGAAGCATCTACTCCAAGGCAGCCAGCATGCAAAGGCCTTCAGACTTGTTGCCACTTTTCAACCCCTTTCCAATCCTTTGACAGAAGAGTTATTACCCTCATTTTTCTAATGAGGGAAGTGACACCCGGCCAGGATGCTAGCCAAGTTACTTTTTTTTTTTTTTAATTTTTTTTTCAACGTTTATTTATTTTTGGGACAGAGAGAGACAGAGCATGAACGGGGGAGGGGCAGAGAGAGAGGGAGACACAGAATCGGAAACAGGCTCCAGGCTCCGAGCCATCAGCCCAGAGCCTGACGCGGGGCTCGAACTCACGGACCGTGAGATCGTGACCTGGCTGAAGTCGGACGCTTAACTGACTGCGCCACCCAGGCGCCCCTAGCCAAGTTACTTTTAATGCTAAGGCCATGCTCTCTTTGTTATATCGTGAACCTCAAGGTCAGAGTTGTTTTAGATTTACAATAGACATGGTCATTGTTTTGATAATCATTTATTAGGTATGTGCTATATGGTTCACAGCCTTAGAGTCTTTTAAGCCTGAGAGACACCTTAGAGAACATCAAGTCTAATCCCCTCAATTTACAAATGAGGAAGCCGACCTGACTACAGTGAATAAAATGATATAATCATGCTCTTCAGAGATTTTTCTATTTGATTTTTAAGCGTTCTTTTCTGAATTTAAAAGTAGTACAAGCTCAGTGCTGAGAAACCGAAATTTAAATGAGAAAGATTTTAAATCCATAATTCATATTCCAACAACCCTAACACTTATTGATAAACATGACTTTAGACTTAGCTCATTGGTACCTCATTTTCAGCCTTAGAAAACAGATGTATATGTTAGACAAATGACTATATATTTGTATGTATACACATGTACAAATATAGTAAGTTGATATTATATTCTTTATAAAATATGGTATTGTTCTCACTGAATATATTTATTTTATTAAAATTCTTTATAAATATTCTTAAATGATGGAAAGAATTTTTACCATAATCATAAAAATAATACTTTCTCAGTGCGGATAAAATTTTTATTTTTTTTATTTTTTATTTTTTTTCAACGTTTATTTATTTTTGGGACAGAGAGAGACAGAGCATGAACGGGGGAGGGGCAGAGAGAGAGGGAGACACAGAATCGGAAACAGGCTCCAGGCTCTGAGCCATCAGCCCAGAGCCTGACGCGGGGCTCGAACTCACGGACCGCGAGATCGTGACCTGGCTGAAGTCGGACGCTTAACCGACTGCGCCACCCAGGCGCCCCTAAAATTTTCAAATATAATTCCAAAGTAAAAACTACCTATTATCCCATCATCAAGGGATAACCATCATTAATGTCCCCCCCCCCCAATCTCTCCCCCCCCACACCATGGAGAATGTTTTCTGCTCTGTGTGTGTGTATAATTGAGACAAATGGAATAGATGTATGTATGTATGTATGTATGTATGTATGTATGTATGTATGTATTTATTTATTTATTTATTTTAGAGAGAGAGTGTGCATGAGTGGGGAAGAGGGGCAGAGGGAGAGAGAGACAGAGAGATTCCATGACCCTGG
Source organism: Puma concolor (assembly GCF_028749965.1). Lineage (NCBI taxonomy): Eukaryota > Metazoa > Chordata > Mammalia > Carnivora > Felidae > Puma > Puma concolor. Next base: position 194,541,821 of record NC_141674.1, on the reverse strand, counting down.
AATCATGACATGAGCCGAAATCAAGTTGGATGCTCAACCAGCTAAGCCACTCAGGCACCCCCGAATAGACATTTTAAACCCTTGATACATTTTTGCCAAATTGCTTTCCAGAAAGTTTGCGCTTATTTAAATCAATAGCATCAGTGAATGAGTGTGTTCATCTCACAATGTCCTCACCAACTTTAGATACTTTAAAAAATCTTTTGCTTATTTTATGATGGGAAAAATGGTTATTAATGTGAACTCATTAACATATTGATTGTTGTGAAAATTATTGCTTTTAATTGTCTCATTTTATGAGGCAAATAAGGTTAAGCACATAATATTAAGAGCTCTGTATAACTAATCTGTAGCTTCTATCATGCCTATTTAGACTATATTTTTAATGTTTATTTATTTTTGAGAGAGAGTACAAGCAGGGGAAGGGCAGAGGGGGCAAGGACAGAGGATCTGAAGCAGGCTCTGTGCTGACAGCAAGGAGCCCGATGTGGGGCTCAAACTCACAAATCGTGAGATCAGGATCTCAGCTGGAGTCGGAGGCTCAACTGACTGAGCCACCCAGGTGCCCCTATTTAGACTATTTTCAACCAAAGTAACAATGGCTTAAAAACAGTTTTGCAGGGGCGCCTGGGTGGCTCAGTCGGTTGGGTGTCCGACCTCGGCTCAGATCACGATCTCGTGGTTCACGGGCTCAAGCCCCGCGTCGGGCTCTGTGCTGACAGCTCAGAGCCTGGAACCTGCTTCGTGGATTCTGTCTCCCTCTCTCTCTGCCCCTCCCGTGCTCATGCTCTGTCTCCCTCTCTCTCAAAAATAAATAAAACATTAAAAAAAAAGTTTTGCAATAATCACATTACATTAAATGAAAGGCGGGGCGCCTGGGTGGCTCAGTCGGTTGAGCGTCCGACTTCGTTCAGGTCACGATCTCACGGTCCGTGAGTTCGAGCCCCGCATCAGGCTCTGTGCTGACAGCTCAGAGCCTGGAGCCTGCTTCAGATTCTATGTCTCCCTCTCTCTCTGGCCCTCCCCCCGTTCATGCTCTGTCTCTGTCTCAAAAATAAATAAATGTTAAAAAAAAAATTTAAATGAAAGTCAACAAAATAGGTACCAGGTAACAACATAGGTCAAAGAGCTTCAAGAACAAATGCTATAGAAGATGAAGTCTGCATGTCTCTGTAGTCTGTCTGCCTCTTTCTCTACCTCATTCCAAAAAGGGAAGATACGTGAGCACAATGAAGACAGAGCCCACCTGCAATCAGAATTTCTTAAACGGCCCATTTGTGTATATTTTAAAGCCACTGCCAACTTTAAAGCCACAGGGATATACAGCAAAGTCACGATTCACATGACACTACAGTTAGAAACCTAAATTTAAGCCTATAGAAAAACTTCAGCTTCTGGTCCAGTTACTGCTTTCCTGAAGCTCCCCAACGTCGTTGGATGTGCCCCTCCTGTCCCTTTGCATCTGAATGTTTTTAGACAAAATATTTCTACCGGTTAAATTTCCGGTATCATTTATGTGTCAGCATTGATCCTGACATTGTAACTACAATGCTGTTGAAGATGAAGGGAAATCCCATTTATGGAGCATGTAGTGACTAGGGTTGGTATTGACGAGAGAAAAACTCTCTACAGACCTGACATGTAAGGAAAGCCACTTTAGGTTTCTAAGTCAGCATGAATGTACATAAACTTTATACCAAAAGCCTGATTTATGGCCAACCAAGCATACATTGCACATTTGCTTTGTCAGCGAGTGCCCTAGAGGAAAACCATCCTGTCCTTACAATATCGACCGATGCTCTCCCACTCCCCGCATTCCTTGATGTTAGAACTTGTGATTCCTGCTTATATGTTCATCTATAATCTTTTGAGTTTTCATAACATGTAAAAAGCATAGAATTCTGTTAATACTGTTCATTCTCCGGAGCACTTGCTTCCCTGTAAAGAGGATGTTTCCTGGGCAGCTGTCCTAACTTGGGCTCAAATAAGACTTTCTTACTTTTTAGAGATTCTAAAAATGTTTGTTTGTTTTGTGTCAACAGTATTCAGACCTCACAGCCCGGGAAAGGTCTTCTGCCCCACCCAAGGGGAGGTGCCTGCTGATTTGTGATGCCAGCCTGTAAAGCTACCCTCAGCGTCTCTAGATAACTATGTGAGATAATCCTGGGTGAAGGAGCGAGGGTGAAATGGAAATGTTTGGATTGTATTTTGCAAATAGCAAGACACATGGGAACAGATGCAAACTTCTGAAATCTTTTACAGCCTGTGAATGTAATATGATGCTGTCATTAGTGTTACCATTTGAAAAATGAAATTCTTTCCCAGTGAATGTATTGTCTGGTCTGTGACTGTTACTTGTTGGTGATTAATGCTATCATTGTTTTGGAAACTTTGTGTTAAAAATGCATGATAATCATGATAAAGGAAGCATAGAATTCCAACTCTTTATCCCGACATTCAGGACCTTACATAACCGTGACCTAACAAAACTTTTAAGCTTGATCTCTCCCCTATGCAAATCTATGTTCCAGGAAAAGTAGTTACCCAACATTCCCTCCTCACCTCCATGCTTTGTTAGTGACAATCACACCATCCAGAATGCCCCTCTTACCAACACGGTCTGGCAGGTCTGTCAATCGAAGATCATCCCAAATGCCACCTCCTGCATGACATTTCTCTCCAGTGGACTTTTCTCTCTACTCTGACAAAGGTTCTTTGAAGATAGAAACTACATCTTACACAATAGGAATAACAGAACTCTCCCCTCCTTCCTGAGTATCAAGTTGTTGCAAGGAAGTGACTATTCAGCCAGGGACCATATTGGCCAATATCCTACATACAGGTCTGCCCAAGTGACTTATTCTTACCAGTTGAATGCCAGTGGAAATGACAGGTGTCGCTTGTGGGCTGGGTGTTTTAAGAAGTGTGCATTCTTTCTTTACTCTCCTACCTCTTAGGCAATTTGAAGCAAAGATTCTGATGTGCTAGGGGATGGCAGGAGCTCAAGACAGAAGGAGCCCAAATCCCTGAATCACCAGGTGGAAGAAAGTTGCCTGCTGACCTAGGACAGCATCATTGAGCTCTTAAGTGAGCGTGAAATTAACTTCCATTAGGTTAAGCCACTGAAATCTGATGTTTTCTTTCTTATAGAGCTAGAGCCATTTCCTGACCAATATAGCTTGGTAGCCTTTTAGTGTTTGGCTCATTCTATTTTATACAGCAGGTGCTCAAAAAGTATTTGTTAAATTGAAGGGAAAATTCAGAGACAAACACAAAAATTATGAATTATATTATTAGAACACAGTTTGAGATATCTGTTGACATCAAAATGCTCTTCCAACCCTATCTTCTTAAAAAATACTCCCCGCTCAAGTCATTTGTTTTACATGATGAGTGCTTCCACGTTGAGATCAGTTGTCACTTTGTTCTTGGCAAAGAGAAAATAGGATGTTTTGAAAATTGACGGTCATTCTAGTTGGATGTGGATGCCAAGTTTCTTCTGGTTATATGAGCCAGATGGCATAACTGTGAACAAATAATGGTAAAATGAAAGATAATCCTCTTTGATTGTCAGATTCTTGGGTCAGGTTTTCCAATAAGACATAACTAGTAGATAGGAACCTTGGCCACTAGCACTTCTGTTCATACTCCCAATTAGACTTTCATTGTAACATGATATTATTGCTGGTGTTACTTCTTAGGTTGTGCTAAGTCATACAAAAGGGAGCGGTTAGCTCCAAGCTCCAATTGCCACCAAGTCAAAACAAGTATGGGTCATCAGCTCTCCAAATGGAACTTCAAGCTGATTCGATATAACTGGATATTTATTGGATATCGCATTTAAAAATCAGTGTGTAAAGCTTGACGAGTAAGAAGGTGATAAGGTAACCAGAAATTTGTTATGTCTGGCCTTTTTCTCCATATTTCTAGTACTCAGTATGGTCAAGGGTGAGATCTTTATCTCATCATGTGGATTCAGTTACTGTCCAGGGTCATTGCATATAGCCCTCAGGACTCTCTGGACCGTTTCTTGCAGGGCAGGTCTACTAGTGACAAATTTTCTCAGGATTCTGTTTATATTTGTGTATTTGAATGTCTTCCAGTAGTACATTTTTGAAGGGTAGTTTGCTGGATGTACAATTCTGTTGTTTTTGTTTCAGCACTTTGAATAGGTCATCCCATGGACTACCGGCCTCCAGTTTCAGGCGAGCAAGTCTGTTGTTAATTCACGAAGGGTCACTTGTACATAATGTGTCATTTCTCTCTTGTTGTTTTCAAGATTCTCTCATCTTTGGCTTTAGAGAGTTTGTCTATGATGTATTTCTGTGTGGATCTCTTTGGGTTGATCCCATTTAGAGTCTGTTGAGTTTCTAGGATGTGCAGGTTAATCTTTTCCACCAAATTTAGGAAATGTGAGCCATTATTTCAAGTATTCTTGCTGCTTCTTTTTTCTCTGTCTCCTTGTGGACTCCCATTATATATGTGCTGGTTAATTTCCATTTCCATATTAAATTTTTTTCATGCAGGTATAAATACTCCTATAGGTATATCCCTATAGATAAAATTGCTAGGTTATGGCAGTGACATTAAGAGTTTTGATAGATACTGCTAAGTGCCTTCTCGAAAGCTTGTAATAAAGGTGCCCTTGTACCAACAATGTCTGAGCAAGCCCATTTCTCTTAGGGACTTTTTATTGATTTTGCTGGAGATTCTTTTTAATATTGGATGAGATACTTATTTTTAGTTGGGCAGTAGTTCCTTACATAGTCTTACTGCCTCTGAGAATCTTCCATCAATGCCACTGTTACCTGCTTTGCTAGTTTCTCCTTGAATCATCCTCAGAAAACATTCATGAAATAGGAAAAATGATGGGCATATTTCCCAATGCCTTGTTGTTCTATTTTGTTTCTCACTAAAAAGAAGTCTGTTCATTCTAAATTACCTCTGTCTCAAATGCTAGGCTAAACTGTGACCCTTCTCTGGGCACTCAAGGCCATGATGAGACATACAATGTACTCAGTTTTGATAACTGTTTTTTTCCCCAAACCACCTGATGTGAACACTTTATAGTGTCTTCTACGATATAGTTTCTAATGGTTGCACAGGAATTCATAATTGCAAAACAACAAACAACACTGATTTTGGTCATTTTGTCAGTTTCTGATTTTTGCCTATTATAAATAACACTGTAATGATCATTAATGATCTTTAGGAAAGCAGAGCCCTATTTTATTTTTTTGTTGTGTGACAGCATCTAGCACAGAGTCTGCCTCAAAAAAGATACCAGTGTGTGTAGAATTAAAAAGTGGAGAAAAAAAAAAAAGCTTTTATGTATTTAAACCTTTATTTATACAAAGTTGATTATTTTCTTCAAAAAGTGCCTAGAGGAGAAATTGATGGTTAGGGAGATCTATGTATTTTTCAAACTCTTGGTCAGTATTTTCAAATTGCCAACAGAAAGTTTTTGCCCATTTACGTACCCACTGGGCGTGCATGGGATTCCCTGTTTCTGCACCCTGGCCGACTACTGATTTGTTGAAATCTATGTAGTTGATGGTTGAAGAACAGGGTATTCTTACTAGTTTTAATGCACATTTCTTGTAGGACAAGTGATGTTGAACTTTTTAAATGTCTTTTACTATTTGCTCCTTTGACCAGCAAAATTTATTGCTTGGGAAGGAGGGCTGGTCTCTCTCAGGGTCCTGGGGGCCACAGCCCAGGGCTACTCAGGTAACAAAAGGGCAGTTCTGTGACTCACGATCCACCTGCTTCTCAGGCAGTTTCACAGGGTATCATCCTCAGTGGGAAAAAGAAAAGCAGGGAGACATCCAATTGTACCTTGCTTCTGGCAGGTTCACCTCTCCCTGCACCATGACCCAGGCAATTTGAGTTTATTTTTTGGATATTAGGAATCCAGGGGCAAGCTTTTGTCACCACCTCCTCTGATACTCACCTTCCTCTAGGCAGAGGCCCCAAGATTTTTTTGGTTTTGCACCTATGTTGGCAATTTTCAAGCATGTTTTTCCAGCTTACATCTACTAACAAAATCTATGCATGTATTATAATACCCATGTATTAAGTACATATAAACCTATTACATGAAACTCAAAATTTTAAACAGTGAGATTAAAAAGACATAGAGAACTGGCAGTTCCAATGTTCCTTCTTGCTGCTCAGTGATACTGTCTTTTGGGCTCTGCACATTAGAATGCAGCCCTCTAGGGTACTTGCAGGAAAGTGGGTTGTCTCCTGTCTGAGCAGGTGGACTATTTATACATTTCTTAGGCAGCTAGACCTCCTCTACCGCTGAGCAGCTGGCTGTATAAGTAGGCACTTTCTATGGGGTGCTGTAGATGGGCACTTTTTTTTTTTTCACGTTTATTCATTTTTGAGTGACAGAGAGAGACAGGGCGTTGAGTGGGGGAGGGGCAGAGAGAGAGGGAGACACAGAATCCAAAGCAGGCTCCAGGCTCCGAGCTGTCAGCACAGGACCCAACGTGGGACTCAAACTCATGAACTGTGAGATCATGACCTGAGCCAACATTGGACACTTGACCAACTGAGCCACCCAGGCACCCCTAGACGGGCCCTTTAAACTACTGTTCAGTAAAATGAATGCTGTGCCCTCTGATGCAAACTTTCTATGAGGGCCAAGTCCAGAGAAGCCGGACTACCAGAAGCCTTTCTCGCTCTACTTATTCTCTGCTATCTAGCAATCAGTGGCTAATCTGCTTGTTCAAAGACTGCCTTGACATTTGAGTAAAGGAAAGTGAAGCAGAAGCACCATGAGGACCCACCCTTTGAGGTTAGATTTTGCATCAGAACGATCCGAGTGAAGTATTTATTGTGCAAACATGTGAAATCTCTGTACAGAGAAGGAAAGAGAAAGTCAGGCCCAGGGCCTGCTGATGCCACCCTGAAGGGCCATGCGGTATCTGAAAGGGCAAGGGTCTTTGGAGCCAGACAACTGGATTGGAACTAGCTTTGGATCGCAAGCCTGCCATATGCTGGCAATATAACCTTTGATATTGAGGTTTTTCAGTCTCCAGGGAAAGGAGAAATCATCTCATCTTAGCAACATCATGAAGGTCAAACAAGAGGATGCCTGTCACCCATTCAGCATGTGGTAGCTGCTCAATACATAGTTGTTCATTCCCTCCTCACCCTCATTGGGCCATGGAAATTTCTTTCATGCCTGCAACGTGCCCTAACTTCAGGGTTTGCTTCGTTTTTCTTTCAGCATTAATGACGTAACTCATTTCTCAGAGTTGCTTTAGCTACCTAAAAAAATGCCCTTAATATGAAACTCCTATTAAAATTTTTTTTTAATGTTCACTTATTTTTGAAAGAGAGAAAGAGACAGAGCACAAGCAGGGGAGGGGCAGAGAGAGAGGGAGACACAGAATGCGAAGCAGGCTCCAGGCTCTGAGCTGTCGGCACAGAGCCCGACGTGGGGCTCGAACCCACAACCATGAGATCATGACCTGAGCTGAAGTCGGACGCTTAACCAACTGAGCCACCCAGGCACCCCTGGAACTTCTATTTTAAAAGTCTGTGCTCCATTTGATCATGTCTATGTCTGTAATACAATCAAGTGGGTTTCTTTCTTTTTTTAATGTTTATTATATCTTGAGAGAAAGAGCACAAGCAGGGGAGGGGCAAAGAGAGAGAGGGAGAGAGAATACCAGGCAGGCTCCTTGCGGTCAATGCAGAGCCTGACCTGGGGGCTTGATCCCAGGAACCATGAGATTGTGACCTGAGCTGAAAGCAAGAGTCAGATGCTCAACTGACTGAGCCACTGAGGCGCCCCCCACAGGGGTTTATCTCTGATGAAATTAGTGGCCTCAGGCACTTCCATAATATGACTGGCATCAGAACTATTTTTGGCATCAGAAGCTGTTCTTTGTTTGTTTGTTCAATTACAGACAACTCTAGTGTTCTACAAATTCACATATACTGCAAAATGCACACTCACACCCACTGAAAAAACCTGTTTTAGGAGAAAACTTCTCCATCCAGCCTTCTGTTCGGCTTTCCATTGCTCCTTATTCCGTTCTGTAAATACAGGTTTATATTTAGCCCTTTTTTTGATTCCCCATATGTTCCTTCTAAAAACATTCCCTGTTAAGGGATTTTCCCTAGTTGATCTCTTGGAGAACCACTGAGTGAACACGACCCTGTGTAGGTATGACTGAGGTTTGCATGCTGGCGGCCTCACAAATAAACCAAGAGTCAAGGAAGCTCCGACAACAAAATTGTGCCCCATAGCTCTCCCTCTTTTGTGGAAAACTTGCTGCTGATGGAGCAGAGGGTCAAACACCGTGTGTGTGGAGGCCGATTTCATGCCCTTTTCCCCATGTCTGTTCTGTGGGGAGTGGGCAGCCAGAGGGTGGGAAAGGTCAGGTCACAGCATCACAGACGCCAGGTAGCCAGCGTATCAGCAGGGAGAGGCCAGGGCCAGCAGCAGGGCAGGCTGCAGTTCCCAGTTCCCAGCCCTGTCAGGGCTCTGACTCCAGCCCTGCAGCTCTCTGAAGGCCCTGCCTTGGCCACCTCGCTGGCCTCAGCCTGCCCCTGCACTCGGGGAAGCAGCTTACTCTTAGCCAAAAGGACAGGCAGGGAGAGGGAAAGGGCTTTGGAGCCGTTGACACTGGCCCTGCAATCCCTCCACTGGCCCCATCGAATCAATCACTCGGGGCCTCGGTTTCTTCATCTCTCAAGGGGTTAACGTTACATACTTGGCACAGTTGGGAATGTGTGTGGCTCTTACCAGCACTCAATGAACAAGCTTATGCCTCCGTGACTGGCCCCCAGACTCTACTGGTGGCCAGTCTATGTTGGGGCTCTCTCTTGTTTTCCTGCAAGTTTAGTGCCTATATCATAAAGTACATCTTGGATTCCCTTTCAGTTCTTTGTCTTTTTATTCTATTGTTCTTGTTTTCAATGCCTTTCATTCCAGTTGATTTACCCCAGTGAGTGCTGCTTCTTTCTTTCCAGAAACTTTGTTTCCATGGTTGCTGAAGGTTGCCACACTTACTTACCTTGATCTAAGGGCCCCCTGAAGAAAATCACCACAAGCATGGGAGCACATCCCGAGTTCTATGCTTACCTGGTCGAGACAAGGAATCTTCCTCCAGCCTTCACCAGCCCCAGTGCCTTTGAGGGCCAGGTCAGTGAGGAGTGCTCCCTCCCTCCTCTGGCAGTTCCTTGACTGCCATGCTCTCTGCCCTCTGACACGCTCCGCGAAGACAAAACTCCTGACATGTGGATCGGTTCTGTCCCTTTTCTCCTGGGGGGGCAGGCGCGCACGCAGAACCTCAGCTCTCTGCCGCTGCTCCGTGCTGTAAGAATGACGTGGGAGGCCTGTCCTGATCCAGCGACCCCTGAACGCAGCCGGCTGAGTCAGCTTGGTTTTGCCTGACATAAGCCATGCCTTCCAACTGCTTCGTTCTCAGTGAATAAAGGAGACGTTTTTTGCTTCCAGTTTTATATACTGTTTTATTTCTCAGTTTGTTTAGGACCCAAGGAACAGCAGAGATGCTATTTATTGGGGGTCCCTTCACAAACCCCAACAGTATTGTCAGTGAATGAAGGCGGCTAAGGGCAAAGCAATAAGGAATGGGGATGGGGGGGGGGGTATTGCGGCAAACTGAAGAGAAAGCGTACCGTCCAGTGAGGGCAGGGCCGGCTCAGCTCTAGCTCATCGCTATCTTGGGCATTTGGACCCACTTTGGCCAGATATTTCAAAATTTTTAAAGAAAGCCCGAGACCCTGATTTTTACCTGATACCTCCCTACTCTTAAATGTTGACAATAAAACTAAAAAAACAAAACACCATGGTGTCGGAGATACAAAAGGCCTCTGTAGGCCAAAGCTGTCTGAAGGTTGTGGACAGCTGCCTGCGTCCTGCCCTGGACCCTCAGGGCCCCATCCTCTCTGGTCACATGTGCACGTGACTCTACCTCCATCATCCCACCTGGAAAACATCCTTATACCCATCAGGAAACTCCAAATGCCCTGTGTCTTCTGAGGAGGGGCACTGCTGTGAGTTATTTACATGAGAGAGGGAGGGCAGAGAGAGAGAGAGAGGGAGAGAGAGAATCCCAAGCAGGTTCTGAGCTGCGGGCAGAGAGCCCAACTCGGGGCTCAAACTCATGAAACTGTGAGATCATGACCTGAGTGGAAGCCAAAAGTCATCTGCTTAAGGGATTGAACCACCGGGTGCCCCATGACCTCTTTTGATCTCATGTAAAATGTATCCACTTTGATGGTTACACATAAATTAACAAGCACAGGCAAATGAAAGGCCATTGGTTCCATCTCTTTCCCCAGAATCATCAAAAGATAAAGTTAACAGTTCCTTACCCAAACGGCACCACCCCATGGGTATTGCTGAACCCCAGGATGTTAAAACATGTGTAAAAGATGAAAGCTGTTACGAACTCTTAGGCACCGTTGACTCAGAAGTGTCTAATAAGTGGAATCTGAATTAAACACCTTTGAAGTAAGGTGGGCAGTAATGTGGTATGATGGTTCTGGTTCTGAATCGTAACATTCATTCGTTCGTTCATTCATTCAACAGATATTTACTCAGCAGTTCTTTCAATACCATAGCTGTGTTTTCGAAACCCACCGGGAGGCAGCACTGAAAACTTCTCCCCAAGTTGCTGCCTCCATTGTGCTGAAGAAGGAGAACATGGGGCTCAGGGGCCAAAAGGCTGTGAACAGGTGTTCCTTCCCTGGCAGAATGAAAAACCCACACGTTGCTATTATGTTGCACATTCCCTCAGAGCACGCTGCTGGGGGTTCCCCTCTGCTCTGCGGCAGCGAGGCCCTATGAAAACTTGGACACTGAGAAGCTACAGAACTTGAGAAGGACCGTGGTGAATGTGGTAATGCCAGGACTATATACACTCATCTTTTACTGACACCAATCCGATCTTTATTCCTTAGGCTTCGTGCATGTGCTTAAGACCGTCACTGTTTGAGTGTAGATGAGTGGCATCCAGGGCAGCCAGCCTCACCCCACGGTGTCACGCAGGGCTCTGTGGCTCCCACAGAGGGGCTGGGTAGATGATGCAGAGACGTTTCTCCCACCTGCTGTGAGCTGTTAGTGGGGTTTGGGGACCACAAAGGTTTCGGTGGGACTTAGTCTTCACAGTGGTCTCATGCCATGTCCCCCTTGATTGAGGCTGGTCTCTGGAAAGTTTCTCCCCTTGGCCGGGGATGGGGGTCAGGGTGCGGGGGTGAGGGAGGCTTTTGCATTTTCTATTCCGTGGCTGGGAATGCCTCCCTGCCCCCACCTTTAGGGAGCCTTTTCCTTCAAATCTTCTACTCTCTGAAACTTCTAATCTTTTATTTTTTAATTATTTATTTATTTATTTATTTATTTAAACATTTATTTTTGGGAAGAGAGACACAGAGCATGAGTGGAGGAGGAGGAGAGAGAGAGGGAGACACAGAATCTGAAACAGGCTCCAGGCTCTGAGCTGTCAGCACAGAGCCCGATGTGGGGCTCAAACTCATGGACCATGAGATCATGACCTGAGCCGAAGTCGGATGCTTAACCGACTGAGCCACCCAGGCACCTCAACTAATCTTTTAAACTTCCATTGAAATGTCACCCCCTTAGAGTCCTCTCCTTCCACTCACATGGCTGGTCCTTGTGTATTAGTGAAGAGAGGCCAGGCAATAAACATTGCAATAGTGAGTAAACTCCAAAATTTCAGTGGTTTACCACAACAAAGGTTTATTTCTTGCTCACGTCACAATCCAGGGACTCAGAAATCCAGCTCCTCCAGTTTGTCCGCCTCTGAGGGTGTGAAATGGGAAGAGAGGGCTCTGGGGTGAGGAACGTGACATGACCCTCATCCTAGTGGCCACAGCCCAGCTACACGGCCCCAAGTTACCTGGGAGGGGGCTGGGAAAGCCCTTCCCTTACAGAGATTATTTCAGTTAATCCTCACAGCAAGCCTCTGAGGTCAATGGGAATAGCCTGTTCATTTTATAGACAGGATACTGAGGTTGAGAAGTTACATGACTCCCTCAAGGCCATGCAGCTAAGTGGCAGACCTGGGATTAGAACCCAGGACACCAGCTTCCAGAGTCCCCTCAGACACAAACTCTTGTGTTGCCTATGTTGCTTCCATGTTAAAGAGAACAGGAAAATTGATAACATATCTAATATATATATATATTTAGTGTTAGAAGCTCAGAGTTTTACAAGTATTCTTGTTATTTATTCCTTAAAAGCAGTAGTTTGGACAAAAAACACAGTTTTGCTATGCAGATGTAGGAATGGTTTAGATGAATGGTTCTCAAAGTCTGGACTTCAGCTCCTGGGGAATCCTGAGACCTTTCTAGAGAATCCACAAGATCAAGACGATTTTCATAATAATACTAAGATGTTTGGTATTTTGCTCATTCTCTCAAGAGTATACTATGGAGTCTTCCAGAAGTGCTCTACACACGATGATGTCATTGCTGTGATGCTAATGTGTAACAGAAGTCAAATTGTTACCTTAAAATGAATTAACAATATAATCTACTGTGTTGGGCTTTTTTTATAATTTTTTGTAATGGTTACTTATTTTTGAGCAAGTGAGCGAGTGAGAGAGAGAGAGAGAGAGAGAGAGAGACAGAGTGTGAGTGGGGGAGGGGCAGAGAGCGAGGGAGACACAGAAGCTGAAGCAGGTTCCAGGCTCTGAGCTGTCAGCACAGAACCCGACACGGGGCTCAAACCCACGAACCGTGAGATCACGACCCGAACTGAAGTCGGACGCCTAACTGACTGAGCCACCCAGGAGCCCCACTGCATTAAGTTTTAATTTCTTAAAACTTAAAATTTCTAATATGATAAATATCAGTAGATAGAACCCATACAAAGAAAAGTTCTTTGGGGTCCTTAATAATTTTAAAGAGCATAAAGGATCTCGAGACCAAAATGTTTGAGAAGTGCTACTGGGTTAGAAGTTAAAGGCAATGTGTTTACTGATAACACTTTAAACTCTAGTGTATAGTAATTAAGAGTCTCAGATTAAAAAATATCTTCTGAGGGGCACCTGGGTGGCTCAGTCAGTTAAGCATCTGACTTTGGCTGAGGTCATAATCTCGCAGTTTGTGGGTTCGAAGCCCGCATCAGGCTCTGTGCTGACAGCTGGGAGCCTGAAGCCTGCTTCAGATCTGTGTCTCCTTCTCTCTCTGCCTCTCCCCGGCTCACGCTCTTTCTCTGTCTCTCAAAAATAAATAAATGTTAAAAAAAAAAATCTTTTGAAAATGTCTATGTCTCAATTTATCTTTCTACTCTTTTAAAAATTTTTTTACTTTTTTATTTTAGAGACAGAGTGTGCACACATCGGGGAAGGGCACAGGGAGACAGGGAAAGAATCTCAAACAGGCTTCCTGCTCAGCGAGGAGCCCAATGCGGACTCCATCCCACGACCCTGGGATCATGACCTGAGCCAAAATCAAGAGTTGGACACTCAACTGACTGTATTACCCAGGCGCCCCTCAATTTCTTTATCTTTAAAATGAGGTTATAGTACAACTATAATACTAATCTATATTATGTTAAATAAAACATTAACCCAAAACCTTCATCATAGTAGCTTGGATTAGAATCAAGCATTCTAAAAAATACGGAGAGGAACATTAACAATAAATTTAAAGAAATTTCTTCAACTTTCTGTTCCTTTTCTCAGCTCCATGCTTTCTCAATAATAGTAGAAAAATGTGTCCAATTTGCTTTCACAACATTCAGTCCCTGAAGGCTTATACTTTTTGGAGATTAGTAGTCTAACCAATTTGTCTTGGCCCACATTAGTGAAAAAAATCACCACAGGTGAAATTTCACGGTAACAAAATTCATTTTAACTGCATACTGTGTAGACAGCTCTTGAACTTGGGTGATGGTTTGGTGTTGTCTCATGCTGCTATCATTATGGCAAATTTCAGTTTAAATAAATCAAGTGGCCACTCTCTTCCTGTTCACTGCAGTGGCTATACAATGCCACAATGGCTTGATATTTATAGTCCATTTTACCTTCACATAGAGGGTTACCCATGTGAGCAGATCATTCACTGTAATAGAATCCAATGTCAAAAGAACTTGATATTTATAATCCCTGTTGCTTTAACAGAAGTGGAACACAGAGTAGGCCATTTACAAAATGACAGATAAGACCTGCCTAAGCGCACAATAATGTTTTGATTTAAGGCTGTTAACAGAGTGGATTTATTTAAAGTGTTCTTGTTTTTGGAAATTTTAAGATTCTAAATGAGAAATGGAAAAAAGTAAACCAGAATAGTCAAATACTGCTGAGTTAATAATAGATGGTCTTATTAAGAGATTACTATATGCAGGGGTGCCTGCGTGGCTCAGTCGGCTAAGCGTCTGACTTTGGCTCAGGTCATGATCTCACAGTTCGTGGGTTTGAGCCCCGTGTTGGGCTCTGTGCTGACAGCTCGGAGCCTGGAGCCTGCTTCAGATTCTGTGTCTCCCTCTCTCTCTGCTCCTCCCCCACTCACACTCTGTCTCTCTCAAAAATGAATAAACATTAAAAAAATTTTTTTAAAAAGATTACATGCAGGTATTGTATGTGGTGATTGATGTTTTAGCTCACTGACCACCCCCTCCTCCAAACAGTCCAATGATGTGGGCATTACTATCATTCTACTTTCACAAAAGGAAGGAAACAGATCTTTGCAGGATTTCAACTCAGACACTATGATCCAATAACCCACATTCTCAACCACTATCCTATTCCAGTTTCCACTACAAAATGGTGAGTTTTAGTCAAATCCAGAGTTAAAAAAAAAAACGTTTTTCGTTGAATTTTTGTCCTCATTTGTTCTTGCTGCTTTGGCTGTTATGGGTTGAATGGTGTCCTCTCAAAAGATATGCTGAAGCCTTAACATCCAGGACCTGTGAATGTGACCTTATTTGGAAATGGGGTCTTTGCAGATTTACTTAAAGATGAGGTCGTACTGCATTAGGGTGAGCCCTAAATCCAATGACTGGTGTCCTTATAAAGACTAGGAGAGTTGGAGACAGAGCCCCAGGGTGAAGACGGCCACACGAAGATGGAGGCAGAGGCCTGGGGTACGCTGCCACAAGGCAAGGAAGGCCACAGGCCACAAGAAGCTGGAAGAGGCAAGGATGATTCTTCCCATAGAGCCTTTGGAGGGGCTATGGCTGGCCTACACCTCGATTTCAGACTCAGCCTCCAGAACTGGGAGGCTGTATTTTGTAAGTTACCCAGTTAGTGGTCCCTTATTATGGCAGCTCTCGGCAACTAATACACTGACTTCATGGGCTGGAGGCCCAGCTAAACCAAGACCCTAAGACTGAGGTCTCAACTGCAGTCCTGTGCCCAGCACAGAGTAGATGCCCCCTGGAGAGATCCCCTTCAAACCAACAGATGACAGGACTAAACTGAGCTAATAATTTGGTATGAGCTCTAAAACTATTTTGAAGGTCTAGTTTTATAGTGAGATCATGGAGAATATTAAAAAAAAAAAAAAGAGAGAGAGAGAGAGATACTGCCTTAATTATTTTCTGGAACAAGGCAGAATATAAAGGAAAACAAATGAGGTCTTTGAATTTTGATGCAGTGAACTTGTAGGTAATGGAGAACCACTAAAATGCATAGCTATAAAGATCATGTGCGGGCCGAGTGATGGCAGTGGGCTTCTAGAAGGAGAGGTGGCAGGGTCATCCAGCAAGACAGGGCACTGACCCATGGGGTGGCGGGGTGCTGGCTGGGGAGTCAGGCCTCAGGCAGGCAGCCAAGCAGTACTCCAGTGTGTGTGTGTGTTGTTTGTTTTTAATTAATTAATTTTTGAGAGAGAGAGAGAGGAGAGAGAGTGCGCACGCAAGCAAGCAGGGGAGGGCAGAGAGAGAGGGAGACACAGAATCCAAAGCAGGCTCCAGGCTCTGAGCTGTCAACACAGAACCGGACAGGGGCTCAAACTCACCAATGGTGAGATCATGACCTAAGCCGAAGCTGGAGCCACCCAGGTGCCCCCCCAACCTCCCAACTCTTGCACTGCACTGCGGTGGAGGTGGCACTTTTGGTATAGGGAGGGGCCACCTCTTCCTCCTAGAATAGGCAAAAAGATGTCTCCGGAGATCATGCTTCCATTCCACCAACATTTATCAAAGTCTGTGCTAACTCTGGTCATCTGTTGACAGTGAGTGTGGAGAGGAGACTTTTGTCTTTCAAACACATGTTCATCTGCTAGGATCGTTATCTGTTGTTTGGCAAGTACGACAGTAAGCTAGCTATGGCTAAATTATACACCGGGATCTTACAGAATGTTTACATTGGTCTACTCTGCACTTTCTAAAAACAAACAACAGAAAACATACTACTCATCATAACTCTTGTGTGCATCAGGCACTCAAGCCAGCTTAAGCAAGAGAAGGGAATGTATCATCGGGTTACACTTGTGGCCCATGGGCCCTGGGAACCCAGGTGCAGCCAGGAAAGGCTGTGGACAGGAGAGCCCCCAGCTGCTCTCTGCAACCCCATACACACTCCACGCACACCATGCTGATGGACTTTACATCTCCTTTGTTCAAGGGTCCAGCCCAGACTGAATGCGTCAGGATTGTTTTGCTTCTGCAGGGGACAAAAGAAAGCAGTTCAACCTGGCTTAAGCTAATTAGGGAATTGAACAGCTCAAATAACTGAAAATTCCCAGCCAGCTGGATCCTGGTGGTCACAGGGCACTGTAAGAGGCAGCCTCCCCCTCCTCTGCTGGCTCAGCCCTCTTGGGACCAGGTGACCAACAGGACCTCCAGACTTTATATCCTTTGCCAACACTCTGCTTTTTGGAGAGTCCCAGCAGGTAAGCCCAGCTTTGGTCACATGCCCGCTTCTGGACCACCCACAGGCAGGTGGAAGGAAATGCTCATTGCCCAGGCCTGGAGCCGGGGTCAAGGTCAGCCCTACCCCAAACATATTAAGAGCAAATGCTACATGAAGTTGACTGTTGGGTATGGTACTTTAGATAAGTTAAATTGTTTCAAACTCAGCATCATGTCTGTTTACTAATTGAATCGACACTTTATCCCCTTTTATAGGTGGGGAAATTGAGGCACTTATGAATGCGTCTTGGTCAAGGCCTCAGAGTTGTAAGCTGCAAGAGCTGGGGTTTGACCTAGACTCCCAGGCCACAAAGGCCGGGCTCTTGACCACTAGCAGAAGGGATCTGCTACCAGCCAAATGGGACATGGATGCTGGGCTGATCACAATAACAGATGTCCAATAGCCATTCTGAACTCTCGCTCTGTGGAGAGAACTACGTCCCCAGCCTGCTGGCCCAGGGTGATATCATGTTGTACCAAGGTGGCTGCTTCTGCTATGACCTAGTACATGGACTAGTTCCAAAAAACAGAAGGGACAATACAATAAGCACCCTTCCATCATTATTCTCTGGGGAGGTGGTCGGGAAAAGGCAATTTGATCATGGGGATAAAAAGAAAAAGCTATCAACCCTAGGCCTCTGGGTGTACTTACTTATATTTTATCCCATCCAAAGTTTTGTCTCCTACAAGGGCGTGCATGGGAATGAAGAGGCCAACAGTCTAGGCCAACAGTCTGCATAGGGAGCCCACTGAGCTGGAGGAGACGCCCAAACACGTTCCCTTTTCAGTTGTCTGGGTCCAGGAGGGGACCCAGAAAAGAAGCCCAGTTCCCCTTGCTGTTAGGAAAAAGCACAATCATTTACAGATTGTTATGGTTGAACTGCACTTTGAAATTTGGATCATGGAGAAAGTGAATCTATTTTTTGCATATCCCCAGCAAGACTGTCAGGAGAACTGTCTTCAGGTCTTAGAATCCCGGATGGATAAAGGTGGTCTGTAGTCTTAGCTGATGCTGCCACTGGGGGCCCAGGAGTCATTATGAGCTAGGCAGAGCTCCAAAACAAGATCTACTTTACTGGAAAGCTAAACTACGCCACCCACTCAAAACTTCTACCTAATGCTTGAAATTTCCATCTCTTTCACACCTGTGTTCTGTCAGCTTCTGCTATTCGATGTACTGAGAAAAAGTGAACGACAGCTTCTAGATAAATTGTAAGTAAATACAATCAGACAAACGTCCTATGTGAGTGGAGTGCTGGAGAGGTTGTGAAGGTTTTGTTTTGTAAAGCCTTCGGTGTGATTTGAGAATCAACAGCAGAGAGGAGGGAGAAGGAAGGAAGGAGGGGCCAGGCTTTATATGTGAGGAGCCTGGGGTCTAGGGAGCTTTAGGAGTTACTTGTCATCCCAATTAAAGTATTAGAGGCAGAATTTACATTTTCACCATCTTTCTTGTGCCCCATCCTGGTTCCCCACAGGAAAGGGACAAAGAGAGAGAAGAAGGAAATGAGAGGAAAGCTGAGAGGCAGTAGCAGCACAGAGACGTAGAGGAGGTAAGAGAGAAAGGAGACCCCAGGAGAGGGAAAAGGAGAGGGAGACAAGCCCAGACAAGAAAAAATAATATTGAAGGAGAAGGCAGTTGGAGGACTGCCTCCCTCACTTCAGACTTACTATAAGCTGCAATAATCAAGACAGAGAAGTACTGGTGAAAGAACAGACCAACAGATTAGTGGAATGGAGAGCCCACAAACAGACCTACATAAATATAATCAACTGATCTTGGACAAAGATCTTGGAAATGACAATACAATGAAGAAAAGACAGTCTTTTCAACAAATGGTGCTGGAACAACTGGACATCCACATGCAAAAACATGAGTCTAGACACAGACCTTGCACCCTGCATAAAAATTAACTGAAAATGGACCACAAACCTAAATTAAAATGCAAAGCAATAAAACTACAAGATAACACAACAGAAAATGCAGATAACCTTGGATTTGGCGATGCCTTTTTAGATGCAATGCCAAAGGCAATATCCATGAAAGTAAGAATTGGTAAGGTGGACTTTATTATAACAAAAATTTCTGCTCTGCAAAAGACACTGTCAAGAGAATTAAAAGACCAGCCACAGACTTGGAGAAAATATTTGCAAAAGACATATCTGATAGAAGATTGTTATCCAAAATATACAAAGAACTCTTAAAACTCAACAATAAGCAAATCATCAGATTAAAAATGGAGGGTGCCTGGGTGGCTCAGGCAGTTAAGCATCTGACTTCAGCTCTGGTCACGATCTCATGGTTCATGGGTTCAGCCTCACATCGGGCTCTGTGCTAACAGCTCAGAGCCTGGAGCCTGCTTCAGATTCTGTTTCTCCCTCTCTCTCTGCCCCTCCCCCCCCCCCCTCAAAAAGATGAATAAACATTAAAAAATTAAAAAAAAAAAGGGCCAAACAACAGGTACATGAAAAGATGCTCGGCATCACTACTCATCAGGGAAATGCAAATCAAAAGCATTCTGAGATATCACCACACATCTGTTAGAGTGGCAACTACCAAAAAGACAAGTGATAACAAGTGTTGGAGAGGATGTGGAGAAAAGGGAACCTTAGTGCACTGTTGGTGGGAATACAATTTGGTACAGCCACTACGGAAAACAATATGAACAGTGTGGAAAGCTCCTCAAAAAGTTAAGCAGAGAGATACCTGTGATCCGGTAATCCCGCTTCTGGGTTTATATCTGAAGGAAACAAAATCGCTATCTTGAAAAGATACCTGCACCCTCATTATTTACAGCATTGCAAATATTACTTATTGCAGCATCATTTACAATGTCCGAGACATGGAAACCTAGTTCTGTTGACAGACGAATGAATAAAGAAAATGTGGTGTATGGTGTGACATATATATCATATAATATATATGTATTAGAATATTATTCATCCATAAAAAGGAAGGAAATCCTGCTATTGGCAACAACACGGTTGGGTCTTGAGGACCCTATGCTAAGTGATGGAAGCTAGACTAACACTCTGTAATATGACTTATATGTGGTATCTATTTTTGAAAAAGCCAAACTCATAGAAACACAGAGTGGAATGATGGTTGCCAGGAGCTGGGGGTGGGGGAAACGAGGAGATGCTGTTCAGAGGGTACAAAGTTATAGGATGAATAAATTCTAGGCATCTAATATTCAGCATGGTGATTACAGTTAACGATACTGTATTATGTACTGGATAGTTGCTAAGACCGTAAATCTTAAATGCTCTCACCACACACATGCACAAAATTATAACTATGTGAGATGGTGGATGTGTTAACTAACCTTACTGTAGTCATCATTTTGCAGTACATACATGTATCAAATCATCACCCTGTGTACCTTCAACTTAAATATGTCAATGATATCTCAAAAAAGCTGCAAAATAAATAAGATAGGATAAAGAAAAAAGTGGGTCAAAGACTTAGCAGACACTTCATTAAAGAAGACACACAGTGGCAAATAAGTATATGAAAAGATGCTCCACAACCATAGGTCATTGGGGGATTGCAAATTATGACAACCACAACACACCCACCAGAATGGCTAAAATTCACAACACTGACAACGCCTGAATACTGACAAGGATGTGGGGCAAGAGGAACTCCAGGAACTGTCATTCGTTGCCAGTGGGAATGCAAAATGGTACGACCAGTTGGGAAGTCTGGTGGCTTCTTATAAAACTCAACATTCCTTTACCATAAGATCCAGTAATCGCACTCTTTTGTATGGACCTATCATAGGAGTTGAGTAAAAAGATCAGGGGTTATGGAGGAGGGAGGGAGATAAATGGGTGGAGCACGGGTTTTTTTAGGGAAGTGACACTTCTCTACATGATGCTATAATGGTGGATATATGCCATCATAGATTTGTCCAAACTCATAAAATGCTCAATACCAAGAACGAACCCTAAGATAAACTATGGACTTTGGGTGATAGTGATGTGTCAATGGAGGTTAATGAATTGTAAAAATGTCCCACTTTGCTAGGGGATATTGATAATGGGGGGAGGCTCTGCATGTGCTGGGGCTGGGAGTGAATGGGAAATCTGCACCTTCTTTCCAATTTTGTTGTGAACTTAAGACTGCTTCAAAAATAAATTCTCTTACAGAAAAATTTTTTAAATAAAAATAAACTGAGCAAAGAAAAAAAAAAGTTGGTAAAAGACCTTCACTGCTGGTCTTGGAAGTTCACTTAAGTCCGCTTTGCAGCCCCAGCCTTCTGTTGGAAGGTTAAAGAAATGCCTACAGAGGCCGGCACGCCCCCTGCAGGAGGGGAGGGGTGAGGTGAGGCGAGGGGATGGTTTAGGGTTGGCCTGAGGTTCTTAGAGCGGGTCTCAAGCGGAATTACCAGGAAGCTCTTAAAAGTACCAGTGCTCCGGTCTCCTCACACTGAGACTTTCCCTTGGCAGAGTCCAGGCAGGGGGACGTGAAAAGCGCTCTCCTACATTCTAACGTGCAGCCGCGTCTGAGAATCGCCGTGACCGAGCGGCGGTGGGTGGGGGACGGGGCTGGAGGTCAGAGTACTGGAAAGAAAGGATACCTTTCCCGAGAAGAGGACACCGCTGCCCGCGCGGTCGCACGCTTGGGTGCTCACTCCAGCCGCGCTTTCCAAGGGCCAGCAGCCTAGGTCAGTGGCTTTCACGTCAAACACAGGTGTCGCATCGGCAGGTGCACCAACGTGGGCACTGGAAGGAGGGTGACTAGAGCCTTGGGACTGCAGCAACGCCCGGGACCGGGTGTGGGGCCAATTGCGCGTCCCCCGGCTTCCCTGCGCCCCCGGAGCCCGTTTTACTATGGAGGCCCAGGCGCCGCGTGCGGACTCTGAGTTCGCGCTCTAGTTGACAAGGGCTTTGTCACTTTTCCTACTCTGTTGCCACCAAGCGGTGATGACGCCGCTTCGGTCCTCACTTTGGTGACGCGAGGACAAATGGGTGACCACGTATACTTCGGAGCAAACTTTCTCCTACACCTGCTAACTGGCCACCTTTAACAGGAAAAACAGGAGAGCACACAAACTAGAAAAAAACCAAAACCAAACCACGCAAATACACACACAGTGCGCGCGCGCCTGCGCAGGGGTGAGAACGAGCTCACAGGAAGGTGGAACCAGCGCAAGACCTTAGCGCCAGGTTGGTGGTCTCCCTCTCACCGGCCGCCAGAGCACCCCGCGCCTTCTCCGCGCACCTACCCGCGGCTCCACACCTCGCTGCCTTCGCCCACGCTGCCCTCGGCGGCCGGGAAACCGATTTGGTGGTCTGAATACTTTGGGGACCCACCGGAGGGAGGCCTGATGCCCTCTCCCCCAGCGTCCTCCTCCAGGGCGCGGCCAGCACACCTGCGACGCCGCGCCCTTCAGCGCTCGGGAAACACCTGTCTGGGGGAGGTGGGACCGGAAACGCGTGTCTCCCGGCGCGCGCCGCCCACCCCCGCCGCCTGCCGTGCTGCAGGCGCCCGGCGGTCTCTCGGGTCCGGGCCCTTTAAGGCGGGTGGTTGCGGCAGCCGCGCTCGGGGCGGGGCAAACAATGCGCGCCACGCGGGGCCGGATCCGCAGCGGTAAGTAGGGGCGAGGCCCGCCTCGGGCTGGGCTGTGTCACTGCACTCCCGGTGTAGGACCCGTCCCACGTGGCTGGGGGTCCCGAAGGGCCCAGTGGACCGGCTGCCCGACCCCCACTTCCACCGGTTCCCGGAGCACTGGGGCCCGCCGGAAGCGAGTGAGTACCTGTCGGCCCTTAGGAGGGGGCCGGGGGGGGGGGGCGGGTTCGGGGGACTCGGGGCAGGCCTCCGAGCCGCGGACGCCCGAGTCCACCCGGGACCCCGGCTCTCGCTCTCCCCGCCGGCGACTCGGAATCCGCCAGTGTGTTTCACTTCCAGTCTCGGCGAGGTGGAGCTGCGTCGACCGTGTATATCCAGCTGGTGTCAAAAAGCCAGATAATCAAACCGTTAACACCCAGTCCAAGTGCTGGTTCGGGTCCTCGGCGGTAACTAGTGAACGCACTGAATTTAGAGGGGGTGGAGGGAACACCTAAGCAAAACAGCAGGAACTACCCTGCCGGCCGCAGCGGGCGGTAGCTGCAGTCTGCGTGGGCCTGGCCAGTTTAGAAACAGCCGCGTTCTCTGCGGCCCTGGGCTGTCAGCGCCGCTCCGCTCCGCTTCAAACGCGGCTGGGTTCGGAATTCACCCAGTGGTGACAGCAGAGTGCGTAGGGCATCCTGCAGGAGTTGCACGGTCTTGGGTTCTTGTGCCCAAAGACACCTTTTAGCATGGATTCAGGACTAAATTTCTCTCCCCAGAAGGGGAAGAGCCATGCAAAAGGAATTAGACAAAGGTTCCCCCCACCTGTGTTTCTTCTTTTGAACATGTAAAACGACCTTAAAAAAAACATTTGGAGCGATTTAAAAGAGAATGAGTATTTCTGGCCCTAGCGTCACGCGAGATTCTTTTGCCCAACAGCTTTGAGGGAGCAGAGAGCTGGATGCAGGTGACATGGCCCTGGTGCCCTACGAGGAGACAGCGGTAATGGGCTTGCAGAAATTCCACAAACCTCTTGCCACCTTCTCCTTTGCGAACCACACGATCCGGATCCGGCAGGACTGGAGACAGCTGGGAGTCGCCGCGGTGGTTTGGGACGCGGTAAGTAAGACCCTGGGGCCTCTTACCGCAATTGATTTTAAGACTGGCTTTCTTCTTCCTTTTTTTTTTTTTTAAATAACAGATTTATTGAGATATAATTTATATACCATACATTTCACCTGTTTATACAATTCTGTGATTTTTTTTTTAAAAGTAAATTCACTGAGAGATGTAACCATCACCATGGTCTATTTTAAAAACATTTTCATCCCCCAGCCCCTCCAAAAATACTTATACCCATTGGAATCTCTTACTTCCCTGCTCCCTCCCCCAGCCCCAAAATATTGCATTTTGAGGGTGAATAAAGGAAAGCTGAGGGAAAGTAAATTACTTGCCAGTAATATACCCAACAGGAAAGAGGGAGGGAGAGCTGGAAGGAAGGCAGGAAGCCCCTAACTGCTTTGGACTCTCATTAAATTAATTTTTCACTGAAGTTTCATTTTGAAAATATTGCACAAAGAATACTGTAAAAAGTGGGAGAGCCCAAAGTGAAGATCACATGTTTTCCTGAAGTTTTCCGTAGTTGTAATGGTCACAAAATTATACTATTAGTTGCTTTGTTTTACTTCTTCCTCTCACAGCACTGTTCTGTCAGCTTTTGTGACAGTGACTTGCCCTTAAGCAGCTCGCAGTGGGAACTCATTTAATGTTGAATAAATGATAGATGTAATTTTGTGGTCTTAACATTGCATTAGGGATGCTAGAGAAACATTCAGGTGTAAACATCTCAATGTATTATAGCCTCTTCTAGGAATCTAGTCCAAGGTGATTACATGGAAAGTATTCCCAGAACGACTAATAGGGCACATAATAGTGAGGAATGGGTGAGCCTTTTGAATGCTCACCAAGAAGAGGAATTGTTATTTATGCTACTAGTATGTGGCTGTGAAAGACAAATTCTGTTTAAAAATTATGTTAACAACATACAATGCTTTAAAAAAAAAAAAAATGTTTATTTTAGAGAGAGAGAGGGAGACAGGATCTGTGCTGACAGCACAGAGCCGAATGCGGGGCTTGAACCCGTGAACCGAACCATGAGATCATGACCTGAGCCAAAGTTGGACGCTTAACCGACTGAGCCACCCAGGCGCTCCTACAATGCTTTTATAGAATTGTATGCAAATGCTAACTCATGCATCAGGTGTCCAAAACTTTGGCCCAAACTTCCTTTCCCATGCCTGATAATATGTGGTGAGGGCCCCCAGTGATGCAGGACAACACGAGAGAAGCACCCAGCTCCAGGAGCCCCGGGTGGGAGCCACTCTGCCTCTTCCTTTGGGTGACATCGTGGCCTTGCTGCCTTGAACTTGGGTTAGGAACTGGACATCCCTTTAAGCAAAATCACAGAGACTGTTCGTGTAAGCTCCACCAGGGTCGTTTTGTAAACTTTAAGTGACACAGTAAGAAATGAAACTTCCCAGAATGAGCAGCACCCTATGTTGTGTGGGCAGCGTCATCGACCCCTGCTGTCCCCAGGAGGGACCTCGGTGGGGCCTAGGCTGCGTCCGCTCTAGGGTCATCTCCCAGCAGCAGCCGAGTTTCTGTGTGTGTTGTTAAACTGGGACTGCAACCTTGCAGAGGAGAGAGGGTGTGATGTCTTCCTGCCAGTGTAAAGCCCGTCTGAAACCCTTGGGGTCCTCCGGCACTCGTTGACACGCAACGCTGTGTTTTGACTCAGGCCGTCGTTCTCTCCGCGTATCTGGAGATGGGAGCTGTGGAGCTGAGGGGCCGCCGTGCGGTGGAGCTGGGGGCCGGCACCGGGCTGGTGGGCATAGTGGCTGCCCTGCTGGGTGAGTGCCGTATGCTGGCTCCCTCCTTTGCGAGTGGAGCTCATTGACAGGTGTGTTTGCTGCTTCCCTGACACAGACCCAGACCGGTTTTTCCTTTACTGGATGTTCTGTCCCCTGTACTTATGAGTCACCTGCTGGTGTCTTTAACTCCAGTAAGCCTCGTTTCTTCTCTCTCTCTCTCTCTCGCTCTCTCTCTTGCTCTCTCTCTCGCTGTTTCTCTCATCCTGTTATTTATACTTCCCATGAAAGACTGCTTTGCCCCCTTTGGTTGTTTGTTTGTTTGTTTGTTTGTTTTTGTTTTGTTTAAGCAAACACACGTTTATTTGGGCATTTAGAATTGCAATTCAGGAGACAATTGGGTTGTCTGAATTAGGTCCCTGCCCCTTTCAGTTTTATGCCAACAGTATGATCAGAAGGCAGTTTTCAGTTCAAAGAAAATTGTATTCATGTACATAGTTTTTTACACTTTATGGGCCTTCTTGTACTCTGTTGGATTTAACCCTGCGAGGCAGGTAGAACAGATAGTCTCATTCATTGCTGAGGAAACTTTGCTGGTTCGTCTCTTCTGAGAAGGGTCGGCCCTGCTGTAGTTTGTACTGACATCTTA
This sequence comes from Puma concolor, assembly GCF_028749965.1. Taxonomy (NCBI): domain Eukaryota; kingdom Metazoa; phylum Chordata; class Mammalia; order Carnivora; family Felidae; genus Puma; species Puma concolor. The sequence goes on along the minus strand of NC_141674.1, from coordinate 194,515,887 downwards.
TATTTAAAAATTCTCTTCGCGGTATACAGTTCTGAATTGGTATCGAGGTTTGTCATTTTTTTTTGTTTGTTTGGTATACAAATATTAATTTAGGCCTACAGTATTTTTAAGCTTTGTTTTTATTTTGTTATTTATTGTTGACTGCTTTCTTCAGCTTCTGGCTCATGCCGTTCAAGCCACCCAGTGGGTAGACCAGCCTCTAACATATAATATATAACATTCATCACTTCAACATCGTCACCCAGTGCTCTTGTCAAAATGCAGCTTCTGCTTCTGTAGGTTGGGGTCAGGCCTGAGGACCTGCATATCTAACAACCTCCCAGGGGATGATGATGCAGACACTGTTGGTACTCAGGCCACACTTTGGTGGTGAGGAGCTAGAATTCCATTCCATTGTGGACAGGTGCTCGAGGACCCACTTAAGCCCCTCCTTTATTGTGTCCTCTTTCCGGTAACTTACTTCTTTTTTTAGTATTCTTTTCTGTGTTTAGATCTAGCCTTCCAAAATGTGGTGGGGAACATGGGCAGCATGGTAGTTAACGGTGTGTAAATGGATCTAGGTCTCCATCCAACACCACGGCACCTTCAGGTACTGATGAGGCCCTCGCTCGTACACTGCCTTTTGTTCTCCTCAGGTTAGCCTTACGGCATTCCCGTGGGTGTTAGGTTTCATTTTTTTATTTTGTTTTACTTTATTTTATTATTTACTTCATTATGTTATTTTTACAGAAAGAGAGCAAGTGTGCGTATGAGCATGGGTGGGGCAGAGACAGAGAGAGAGAGAGAAAATTTCAAGCAGGTTCCATGCCCATCGAGGAGCCCAACTCCGTTCCATCTCACAACCGCGAGATCATGACCTGAGCTGAAATCCAGAGTCCGATGCTTAAACTGACTGATCCACCCAGGCGCCCCACACTTAAAAATTTTTCATTTTGCCGGTGAAACTGGGGTTCTGGGAGGTTAAGTCACTTTGTGGAGTCCTGGTCAGTGGAGACCTGAGGACTCAAACCAGGTGCATCAGACACTTACTGTCTTTCCTTGACACTAAGTTTGCTGATGTGGGAGGAGTTAACTGGAAGGGAAATGAGGTTTCTTCTGTTTCCTCTGGACAAGCGGGTCTTCATGCGGAGCTGCGTTGGCTGGTGCAGAGACTTGCTAGTTGGCAAAGTGCATAGGTTTAGAGTTATACTTGGTTTTGACACCTTTTCTAACTCTTACTAGCTGTGTGACCTTGAGCAAGTTGCTTAATCTCTCCACTTCAGTTTCCCTATAAAATGGGGATAATAATCAGTTCCTGCCACATTGAGGATCCAATGAGATCATGCACAGAAATCAGCTCCTTGACTAGCGCAAAGTAAATGCTCAATAAATGTTAATTGCTCCTCTGAGTATATCTGTTTGTGATCTAGAAATGCAGATCTGTGAGGTTGGGTAAAACAGGATGATGAGGTTCTTTAAAGACTAGCACAGAGTGGGGGACTAGGTAGTTGTCGCCCCACAAGACGATCGGCTTTGGGAGTGGGCTGGGACAGAACAGCACGGTGTTCTCTCGTGACTGGGGGGAGGTGCGCTTCCTGGCCTGGCTTCACCGCCCCCTCTTTCAATCCTTTCCTGCCGCGGAGCAGAATTCATTGCTGCCTTATTTCTTCTCCCCACAGCCCTTGGTATACTTGCCATGTTGTCCCGGCCTTTCTTACAAGCCCGTGTTTCTTGTGTCTGTCTCTCCTGAGGCTTGGGACTGTGTCTCATCCTGTGTGTCCTTGGCCCCAGCCAGACTCCACTTGCCATGCGGTAGATACTCAAATAGTTCTGGAATAAGAGTTGGGCAAACTGGAAAATCATGAAAAGTAATGTTTCTCTTACAAAAGTGATGTAACTCTTTTCAAAAATAGCCCTAGAAATCGAATAAAGGGGGAAAAAGCCTAAAACATTCTAGTTCTTCATGACTCTGCAACATAAGTACTGTTAGCATTTTGGTTTATTTCCTTCCATTCTTTTGCTTCCACTTGTTTTTTTTTCTTAATTTTTTTTTTAATGTTTATTTACTTTTGAGAGAGACAGAGACAGAATGCGAGTGGGTTAGGGGCAGAGAGAGAGGGGGACACAGATCTGAAGCAGGATCCAGGCTCTAAGCTGTCAGCACAGAGCCCGACGCGGGGCTCGAACTCACAAGCTGTGAGATCTTGACCTGAGCTGAAGTCGGACGCTCTACCCACTGAGCCCCCCAGGCGCCCCTCCACTTGTATATTTAATCACAGTTGTAATCGTGGTTATAGAGGTGTGTGTATGTGTGTGTATGCACCTATGTATGTACGTACACATATGTGTGTCTCATTTCATGTTCTGTCGTGCGCACCTCTCTGCACTCCTATGTGATTTGCACACCCGTTATTGTTGTGACTGCAAAGTATAAGGCATTGCTTTTTAGGGTGAGACCTGAGGGTAAGAAAAAGTTACTCTCTTTAGAATGGAGGCAGCGAGAACTAGAATAGGTGGTGATTTTTTTTTTTTTTTAATTTTTTTTTTTTTCAACGTTTATTTATTTTTGGGACAGAGAATTTTTTTTTTTTTTTCAATGTTTTTTATTTATTTTTGGGACAGAGAGAGACAGAGCATGAACGGGGGAGGGGCAGAGAGAGAGGGAGACACAGAATCGGAAACAGGCTCCAGGCTCTGAGCCATCAGCCCAGAGCCTGACGCGGGGCTCCAACTCACGGACCGCGAGATCGTGACCTGGCTGAAGTCGGACGCTTAACTGACTGCGCCACTCAGGCGCCCCGAATAGGTGGTGATTTTGAATGTGTCAGAGGTTGATTGTTCTCCTTTTTAAAAAGGTATTTTCATTTTTCGTTACCCGAATCATTTATTCCCAAATTCAGGGAACACCCACCATATGCCAGGCCTGGGTTTAGGTGCTGAGGCTTCCGGTCTTCTCAGGAAGCTTCCATTCTAATTCTGATGGGGAGGAAGGAAAAGACAGATTCTATTAAAAAGCCAGGGAAAAAAACCCGGCAAGTTCTATGCAGAACTTGAATAATGGGTGATGAGATTTTCCTATTAAAAGAAAAAAACAGCTTTTAATTACTGGGCAGTTCCCACATTCTGTCTATTTAGTCTGTCCTTCTCACTGTGCCCCCCTGCCTGGTGGGTAGGTCTACTTCGAGCTCTCTTCCCCTCGGTAAATGAAGGCTTAACAGAGGTTAGGTAACTTGCACAAGGTCACAACACTCCTGGATTGTGGAGTTAGAATTGGAATGCTGTTCTGACTCATACCCTCGTCCTTAGTTTGAAAATCTCTTTATACTGTGTGGAAAGTATTCTTAGAAAAAATCATCCCATTTTTTTTTTTTTTTTTAATTTTTTTTTTTTTCAACGTTTATTTATTTTTTGGGACAGAGAGAGACAGAGCATGAACGGGGGAGGGGCAGAGAGAGAGGGAGACACAGAATCTGAAACAGGCTCCAGGCTCTGAGCCATCAGCCCAGAGCCTGACGCGGGGCTCGAACTCACAGACCGCGAGATCGTGACCTGGCTGAAGTCGGACGCTTAACCGACTGCGCCACCCAGGCGCCCCAAAATCATCCCATTTTAAAGATAGGGTTCTGTAAGTTGGGGTGGGGTCAGGGAATGTGGTTTTTTGTTTTTTTTTAATTAAAAATTTTTTTTTTTCTTTTTGGTGTTTATTTTTAAAAAATTTTTTTTTTTTCAACGTTTATTTATTTTTGGGACAGAGAGAGACAGAGCATGAACGGGGGAGGGGCAGAGAGAGAGGGAGACACAGAATCGGAAACAGGCTCCAGGCTCTGAGCCATCAGCCCAGAGCCTGACGCGGGGCTCGAACTCCCGGACCGCGAGATCGTGACCTGGCTGAAGTCGGACGCTTAACCGATTGCGCCACCCAGGCGCCCCGGTGTTTATTTTTGAGAGAGCACAAGCAAGGGAGGGACAGAGAGAGGGAGACAGAATGTGAAGCAGGCACCAGGCTCCGAGCTGTCAGCACAGAGCTCGATGTGGGGCTCGAACCCACAAACCATGAGATCGTGACCTGAGCTGAAGTTGGACCCTTAAACACTTAACTGACTGAGCCACCCAGGCCCCTGGGAATCTGGGTTTTAAAGGCTTCTGAGGTGATTTGATGCTCAACCAAGTCTGGGGAAGAGTCTTAAAATATGCTCAGGAAGAAGTTGTCTTAGTTTTCTGTACTTGTAGTGTAAATCTCCACTGGGCTTTCCACTTGTGTGTATGTTTCACTGAAGGCTGGGCATCTCTACCTGCCTGTTTCTCAGCGCCTCAAACAGTATGTGTGTTTAAACTTGAACTCTTCTTCCCTTTGCAAACTCGACCTTTTGTTCTCTTGAGTTAGTGTGGCCATCCAAGTACGCACTCAGGCCCACCCCTTGACCCGCGCCCCATAGCCCCCCCCCCATACCCCCACCCCTCCGCCGGCCCCGCCAGCCCTGCTGACCCATCTTCTAAGGATTTCTTGATGCCAGTTCTCCCTTTGCGTTGCCCCCGCCCGGCTGGAGCTCTCAGCATCTGTCTCCTCCGTGAGGCTCTGCAGGTCCCCACCACCTGACCTCTCTGCCTCTGCTTTGTCTTCTCAGAGCCACTTCCCAGTAGACTGAAGTGGCCCATCCATGATGCAGAAGTGCTGGGATGGCCGGTACTTAAACACCCCTCTGCCTCCCCACGGCCGAACACCCCCGAGGCTCTCACCTCATTCTGACAGACTGTCAGGCTCGCTTTGCAGATCCGCGCACTGTTTTCGGTTCCAGGGACGCACACGCTGCTTCTGGTCCGTCCCTTCTGCCTCGGATGCCCTTTCTTCACCCTTTCCCCTGGTTAGTGCCACGTCTTTCCAGTGTAAGCTCAGATTTCCATTCCTTCCAAATCCTTTCTTTGACCTCTGGCCCTCTCGGAGAATTCCTCCCTTGTGAAACTTGCCTGGCACCCCAGGTTACCATATTTTACTCCCCACAGTGTATCACAGTTGTGTTTCTGGGTCTCTCCCTCATGAGGCTGAGCTCCTAGAGGCCGAGCATCTTCTTGCTCGTCTCTGTGTCTCTAGTACATAGCACGTGTTCAAATGTTCCAATAAGGTGTTGCTCACAGAAGTGCAAATGGGAAGTGATGGTAAGCGTTTGCGTGTTCTCGGTCCATTACCAAGTGAGAGGCCACGGGGTGTGTGGTGCCGGGTCCCTGCCCATTAGTCCTCAGGAAGTCAGCCTTGCCTCAGAGGGCACCTGCCTGAACACCTTGTGAACCTCCCTGGGGGGGTGGAGGGGGGCATTTCCTCCCGTCTTTCCTCCCGTCTTCAGTCGTGGGGGCTCTGCCCTTCCCCGCTTCTCCTGTAGGCTAACCTCCGGGCGAAGGGCGGGCCTCTGCTTGTTCCAGGCCTGTGACCGTGCAGCCGAATGTGGCTGCAGGCAACACAACAGCTGCCCGGTCTCTCTTCACCTTGAGGATCCAGGAATGTTGAGGGGGGGAGGGGAAAGTGGGGGGGGGGCAGTGGATGCTACTGTGCTTCCTCTCCTACTCTTCTAGCGTCCTCCCACCCTCTTCCTCCATCCACCCTCCCAGCCAGAGACGCGTCTTCTCATTTCACTGAGGAGACTGATGCGGTCAGAAGAGAACTTCTGTACCTCCCTCACTGCCTCCAGCCCTGCTGTGCCCCACAGTCTCTGCCTTTGCTCCTGATGTGCTTGCAGCCAGCCCCCCCGCCCCCCCTCCACGCACACACTGTCTCTTTTCTTCCCTCTTTCTGCCTGGCCCTTCCCATAAGCCTGCAAACTGGCTGGCTCCCATCTAAAAACAGAAAACAACAACAAAATGTTTTTGAGAGAGAGAGAGGTGCAAGTGAGTGAGGGGCAGAGAGAGAAAGGGAGAGAGAGAGAGGGAGAGAAGCAGGGCTCGAGTCACCCGAAGTGGGGCTTAAGCTCACCCAATGTGGGATTTGAACTCAGGAGCCATGAGCTGAAGTCAGATGCGTAAGGACTGGGCCACCCAGGTACCCAAAACAAAAAGTTTTGACAATGTCTAACAGAAATGTATTTTCTGTAGCGGGAAATGTGTGAGATGGACCTGGGATATCTTGTCCCACCAGATAGCAAGGAGGCTAACAATGACGACATGGGGTTGTGTCAAAAGTCTGCCGGCAGTATTTGAACATCAATATTGATAATGGCACTGGATCCAAATATATCAAATATGTTTAATCCATGAGTTGATGATACAACAACAGAATAAACCCCATCAGTCATCTCTGGAAGCTGCTTTGGAGTCCAGTTTATAAAAGGGGAGGGAGGAGCAAAATTTATCCTGCCTTTCCTATTCAGTTCCTATACAAAATGAGTAACAAACTATAATTGAAAGAAACTATCCTTTATAGAAATTTCTTAACAAACAAACGCAAAAGGAATGTAGTGAATTAAAGATCTGGGCATTGGGTATTCATGCCTGTTCACATCACAAAAGTACAGCTTACCAGGTACTACATACCCCTTGATGAAGAACATATCACCACCTCTGAAATAGCCTTGCTCAAAAAAGTCAAATTTACGGGAGATACAGAGGAGAGAGGAACAGACTAAACTATATAAAATGGCATGGTCGGTGAAATCCAGACTGTGGGAAACTACAGGACAAATGATGTGTTTCTTCCCCAAACTGAAAGGGGAAACAAAAGATTGTAGGGAAACTGATAGATTAAAAGACACTTAAGACATCCCTGTGCTCCTCTCCGTAAACAAACACCCAAAAGGAAACCACAGGCAGGGCTGCCGTGTTCAGGGACGGACGTCTGGGAGACGAAACGTGAGTGGGTGGTAAGGAAGTGCTTCCCGGCAGAGTCAGGGTTGGCTGCTCTTGGGTGGGCGTATTTGGGAGCTGGCCCCGGGGTGGGTGCGTGGCGTGGTTACAGCAAGGGGCACACCACCAGCCTCCTTCGCCTGGGTCACTGTGGGGGCCTCGTCACAAGGCCCCTTGCTTCCGGCCTGGCCCTACTGCTAGAAAGTCTGTTAAAGCCTAACCTCATTGGCGCTTCCGCTCAGCACTCTCCATTAGCTTCTCCTCTCAGAAAAAGCCAAAGCCTTTCTGAAACCTGACGTGTGCGGCCCTCGGTGGTCCGCCTCCTGCCTATTACTCCTTTGGCCTCATCTTCTGCTTTGTCCCTCCTGCACTCGTTCCTACCATTCTGGCTGCCCTGGCCTGCCCACCGCGGGCCTGTGTACCTGCTCTTCTGCCTGCTGCGGATACCGCCCCTCCTGCGATGCACTTCGCCTAAGTCACTGTCTCGGTGAGGCCTTCCCTTATTGTTCAGTCTGCAATGTCCCACCCGCTTTCCTTACCTCTGGACATCTGTCTCTCTTTCCTGCTTTATTTTTGCCCTAGTGAGTGAGTATCTCCAACTAACGTACTGGTCATTCTGATTCCAAAAACACCTCTTATTGCCTGTCTCTTCACTTGAATCTAAGCTCTGAGGTAGGGGTTTTTGTCCCATGGTCGATAGCAGCCACTTGGATATTTATGCAGTTGACAGAGGAGTGGCCAAGTCGCATCAAGCTCCTGGAACACCTAGCAGATTAGAAGTAGCCTCAGAACCTCAGAAACCCTCCGAGACAGGCGTTGGAAAGGTCTACGCCCAAGAAGTATTCAAATGAACACCAAGGTGATCTACAAAAGACTAGATCACTCCAGTATTGCCAGCAAATACAGACTGTTGTTACGAAATCCAGACATAAATTCCTAAGTCAAACCAGGAAAAGGCTGTCTGTGAGCTTGACTTTCGGGGGAGACGGGAAGTGACTCTGCGTTCTTCTCGTTGAGGCAGCGCGCTGCTCGGCCAGAATGGTCAGCGCGGTAGGTGCGTGCTTGTAAAGTCCAGCAACCGTAGCACCTTTGTCAGGGTCACACGGAGCACTGTAAACGTCAGATTGAATTCCACCAGCTGCCGCTGAGGGGGTGCTTGCCGTAGCCGGTGTGGAACCCCGTGGGGGCGTGACCCACGAAGGTCACAAACTACAGAAGGCACGGAAGCAAGAATCTTATGAAAGAATGGAAATTACGTTAAATTTCAGAAGTTACAAAGTCAGAACTGAATAGGATTATGCATACGGTTCCTGCAGCGCAGATGAGGTACTTCAGGGCCGGCCTTAGCTAGTCGCTTCACTGCTGTCAGGGTGACTACAGTTCGGTCTTCTCCCAGCCGTATTGGTTCACGGCAAACATTTAGTTCATGGTAAACAACTCGTGAGAAACGTTAATGAAATACTGCCTCCTTTGCCGTATGCATGCAGGAACTCAGCATTTAGTAAACATGATCTCACATTTTTAACCTATGGTACTTTAGTACAATCTAGGAATTTCTAAGTTTAACCACTTTTCAAAACATATACATATATATGTGTACATACATACATATATGTATATAACTTACGTGTATATATATACATGTATATATATATGTGTATATATATGTGTGTGTGTGTGTGTATATATATATATATATATATATATATATATATATATATATATATAAAACTTAAATACATACAGGTTGGCTGCTTCCTAACAGCATAAGGAGACGTGGACTGGGATTTCTTAATAGCCAATTAATCCCTCCTTGACTCTTTTTAAAGCTTAGACCTGAGAAAGTAGCCTTTCCCTGTTTTTGGTATCTTGTCGTCTTTATAATCATTTGCTCCTAGATTTTTCTTTTGTGGATTCCATTTTACCTTCAGGTCTGACTCGAAGATCATAAGCTAATGAATAAAATGTAGTGGTAGATACCTGTGGGAGGTGGGCCAGTTCCACCTGCAGAATCCAGAAGCTTCAGTGTAGGGTCACTGGGGGGCTCTGCACTTCCGAGGCAAAACTTAGCAAACAGATGTGTCAGAGGGGCAAATCCAAAGTTCACTTTTACCAGTAAGCGGTGCAGAGGAGCTGCTGGTCATTTTCTGATCGTTTGCAGCCATCCCTGAAGGGCATGAGCTTCTGGATTTCAGGTGGAATATTAGAGACACTCCCCCCCCACCCCCCGCTTGACTTGACACCCCTACCTGTTAGTTGTATTGATGTGCACATGACTCTCTCTCTCTGTCCCACATTCTAGGTGCTCATGTGACTATCACGGATCGAAAAGTAGCATTAGAATTTCTTAAATCAAATGTTCAAGCCAACTTACCTCCCCATATCCAACCCAAAGCTGTTGTTAAGGAGCTGACTTGGGGACAAAATTTGGGGAGTTATTCACCTGGAGAATTTGACCTGATACTTGGAGCTGATATCATATATTTAGAAGAAACATTCACAGATCTTCTTCAGACTTTGGAACATCTCTGTAGCAACCGCTCCGTGATTCTTTTAGCTTGCCGAATTCGCTATGAACGGGATAACGACTTCTTGGCGATGCTGGAGAGGCAGTTTACTGTGACTAAGGTTCACTACGATCCTGACAAAGACGTACATATTTACAAAGCACAGAAGAGAAACCAGAGGGAGGACTTCTAGTTGGCTGTAATTTTTAGGAATGTTGTTATTGAGCGTGTTGGTGAAGGTCTTAGCCTGGGAATTGAACCACATTTGATGAAATGGCTCCTGAACAAAAAGTCTAACCAACCAAAGGTTCCCAAGGGACAAAGCACATGTGCCGTTTGAAAACAAAGTGGCACTTTGTCCCACTGCTGTGACTTCATAGTCCTATTTTACTCTGAAAAGTCCAACTAGCATTAAAGGAATGTATGAGATATCTGTATCCCATACTGCCCCCTCTTGGTAAACAATTTTCACTGGTGATAGAATGAAGGGCTGGTATAAAAGGGCCTTCAAAGCAGTGAGCTTGTTTCGGTGAGGCTAACCCATGCAAATTCTATTAAATACATTCTGAGATACATGTTTAGCCCAGTTTTCTAATTTTCTGAATATAAAGCAAGAGGCTTAATGTATATTCCCTGAGCTGTTGATGCTCTTGAAATCTTTTGTCTGCCCCATTTAGGTTTTAAGCATTACTTTTGGTTACTTGAGATTAGGATGTGAGTTCCCTGAGGTCTCATTTCATGCTTTTTGGCTTCATTTCCGATTTAGGCATACAAACAAATGAAGTAAAAGTAAAAGTTGAGTTACGTCTTGAAACCACCATGTGCTGTGCCTGGGATGTCGTCTTCAATAGCTGTAGTTTTCCCCTGGCACTCCCCTTTCTCAGATGTTGTGTTTGTATTTCTTTCCTAGGCTTTCCCCTCCTTCATATAATGCATAAGATGACGTTGAAAACAGTTCGAAATCTCACCCCTTCATGGGAGGAGCTCCCCGAGAAGCTCCTTCCACGTTGTGCTTGTAATTGCTTATTCCATGTCTGGATTCCCCAGAAGATGGGGAGCTTCCGGGGGCCAGGACTGGTGCCTCCTCCAGGGCTGCGTCCCAGCAGCCAGTGTCTCAGGGCCAAATATTCAGTGAATGAAAAACTTCATTCCATTTAGAGGGTACTGGTATTTGGGTTAAATGACTGCTACATTGTTTTATGATTATCTTTGACAGACTTTATGAATGAAGTCTCTCTTTCTCTCTCTCTCTCACACACACCCCCCCCCCCCTTTTTTTTAAGCAATGTAAAAGCTTAACAGTTTAAACAAATTCAGATGACAAGAATTAAAATCTCAGTATGGTCGAGGGTACTGGAGATAGATCTTTGTAAATCATCGGAAACAAGACCTCCTTCCTCTTAACCTTTTAATGACTACCTTGGATGTGAAAATACCCAATACATTATTTTCTACATATATTTTAGAGGTTTTACTTTTAATAAAGATGAATTATGCATTAAACGTTCTGAGCATTCTGTGACGTACAGGTTCAACACAATTTTAATAAATGCACGTGACATAGAAATATCCATAGTCCAGCAAATCCGTAAAACGCCAATACTGTGCTATGAACATGGAAGGTCTTTTAAAACAAGTAAAACACAAGCCCTGCAGTATCAACACTGTAATGAAATGAAAGGCCGGTCCCCCACTCAGGTATGTTCTTCGAAATGAGTATTTTAATTGGGGTTCAGCTCCTTTAATATCCCTGACTTTGCAGAACAGACATTAAAGTGGTTTTGGGTGGGGATGGAAAACTTCAAGATGTCTGGGTGCTCTACCGAGTGAACGAAGCATTAATTGGTGGTGTTGCATGTTCATAAAACATTGAGGGTCAGAAAAGGTTGAAGGTAATTTTTTTTCTTGTCTTAATAGATGTCAATAAAAGGCAAGAAAAATTCAACAGGAATAGTTTGGTGTTTAAGTGAAAAATCAAATGATTTTTTTTGTGTGTGTGTGTGTTTGGGTTTAAAATGTTGTCTCAGGCCAAGTTCCCTGGGGAAATACACTCAGAGATGGACATTAGGGTGTAGAAAGTTTAAATGGGAATGATTTCAAGGTCGACATCTCTGAGGTAGTAAAAGTAGTAGGATTGGGAAATAGGGGGAAATTAGGCTGGGAGGCAGTCAGGAGTCCTCAGAAACGAGAGCTAGGATGGCCCTGTAGTTGGGCCATACTAAGCCAAGAGGGCAGGGTTTTATATCCCTGCGTAGATTAGTCATGTGATCTAAGGGGCATACCCTTAGGATGAAAAAAGACCTGGAGAGAACTCAGCTGAGAGCCACCATCCAACATTGCCAGGAGCTGGGGAAGCGAGTGCTTAATGGGTGTGTGGGGGTGAGGGATGGGGCTGGGGGTAGACGTTATATCTGGACAGTATGCCACAATGTCCGCTATAAATGTCAGGAGAGCTGTGATGGCTTTCTCTTATGTTAAAGGATTGACCTCGGGAACGTGCATTCTAAGTGTGCCTGTCTTATCCTCAAGGATAGAAACCTAGTCTAAACCAACTATATGCTAAGCATTGATTTTCACACTGCTCAGTTTTAGAACTCTTAGTTCTCCAGTGACTTTTCCCACAATTAAGATCAAATACTGGTGCCAAGATGCTATGTTAAAATATACGTAGGACGTCAGGTTCTTAGAACTACCACTATAAAGTACGCTGTCATTCCCTGTGCAGATTACTTATTTTTTTTAATGTTCATTTATTTTTGAGAGAGACCGAGTGTGAGCAGGGGAGGGGCAGAGAGAGGGAGACAGAATCCGAAGCAGGCTCCAGGCTCTGAGCTGTAAGTACAGAGCCTGATGCGGGGCTCAAAGCCACAATCATGACCTGAGCCGAAGTCCCTGACGCTCAACTGATTGAGCCACCCAGCTGCCCCAAGATAGCAGTTTTTAAATCAGGAAGAGGGGCACCTGGGTGGCTCAGTTGGTTGAGTGTCTGACTCTTTTTTTTTTTTTTTTTTTTTAATTTTTTTTTTTCAACGTTTTTTATTTATTTTTTTTGGGACAGAGAGAGACAGAGCATGAACGGGGGAGGGGCAGAGAGAGAGGGAAACACAGAATCGGAAACAGGCTCCAGGCTCTGAGCCATCAGCCCAGAGCCCGACGCGGGGCTCGAACTCACGGACCGCGAGATCGTGACCTGGCTGAAGTCGGACGCTTAACCGACTGCGCCACCCAGGCGCCCCGAGTGTCTGACTCTTGATTTCAGCTCAGGTCATGACGCTAGGGTTGTGGGATTGAGCCCTGTGTTGGGCTCCACTCTGAGTGTGGAGCCTGCTTGAGATCCTCTCTGCCCCTCTTGCCCACCCTCTCTCTCTCTCAAGATAAAAATTTTAGAGTAATTTTAAAAACCACTTTTTAATATACCAGCATGGGGCCTGACATCATAGTTGGTGAAATAGTCCTGTGATTTATTTTTGTGTCAGAGACATGGTCGTAATTGTACTGCTACCCCAGAACCTCTACCTAGACATAAGCAGCATTCTTTTTTTTTAATTTAAATTTTTAATATTTATTTCTGAAAGGGCAAATGGGAGAGCAGGGCGGGAGGGGCAGAGAATCCGAATTGGGCTCACGCTGATAGTAGCTGGCCCGACCTGGGGCTTGAATCCACAAACCATGGGATCATGACCTGAGCCAGAGTCAGAGGCTTAATCCTGAGTCATCCAGATGCCCCGAAAAGTAGCATTTTCAAGGTCTTTAACAAGAAGGAGGCAACATGTTGCAGTGAGTATGGAGAGCCTTCTTCTGGGAAAAAGAGAAACTGACAAGAACTGCATGAAATCAGGGCAGAACTCCGTTCTTTTTTTGTGACTTTAAAAATTGAGGATTTGTTAGCTCTGACGTTTCTTTCCAATCTTCAATCATATTATGCTTTTCTTTCTACAGCCAGGAAGTGTTATAACTTAACACTAGAAGACATGGTATGCTGAAAAATTAAGTTTCCTACCTGAGAACTGTTTCTGTGGTAGAGGGAAAATCCCTATAACAGAGGTGTGAAAAGGGGGGCCTATCTGCTACAAAACCTTGTGTTGAGGCTGGCTCTGCCACTTCTAACTCCTAAAAATTACATACACTATAAAGCTTGACATTTAAAAAATACCAACGTGATCTTTTTATTAATTTAGCATATTATTAATGCTTAGGAAGCAACCTTCAAATATGAAAACCATACTTAATAAACATTCCCACTTCTCAGTATCTATCCTAAAGATAAACTAGCTTATATCTATACTAACTTGTGTGTATCTGGAAGAGTCAAAAGTAACAACCTACATGTTCACAAAAGAGGGCGCTTATTAAACTATGATACATCTACACAATGGGATACCACACATCCGTTAGAAAGACTGAGGCAGATGTACATAAACTGAAATAGAACTGTCAAGACACATTCAGTGAAAAAGTACCATTTATGTAAAAAGGGGAGAGAGGAGAGAATAGACATTACATTTGCATGTATATGCACAGATTGTCTCTAAAAGGATACACAAGAAACTGCTTTTTACTGCTTCCCCATTTGTCATATTTTCCAAACGTACATACTACTTAAGGAAACAAAGTTAAAAAATGAGGACACTATGGAGAAAGTGAAACGAAAACTTAAGAGAATGGGAGAAAATAATGACAAATCGTACTACCTGGTGAGGCTGTGGTATCCAGAATATGTAAGAAACTCATAAAACTCAACAACAACAAAAAACACCATTGAAAAATGAGCAAAGTACTTGAACAGACATTCTGAGCATTCTGGTTATTCTCCAAATAACCACAGACACATGATACGCGACATCGTTAAACGTTAGAGTTGCAAATACGATGGACAACGAGCTAGCTGTTCACACCTGTAAAGAGGGGCATAATTAAAACCAACGTTGGTCAGCGCACGGAGAAATTGGGACACTCACATATATCAATCATCACTGGCAGGAATGTAAAGTGGTGCGGCAGCTCAGGAGAAATTTGGCAGTTCCTTAGAAAGTAAACATAGAACTACCATATGGCCCAGCAATTCCACTCCTGGGTATGTATTCAGAACTGAAAGCAGGGACTCCAATACCTGCACGTGAATGTTCATAGCGGCATATTCACAAAAGCCAAATAGCGGAAATATCCCAATGTCCATCAGTGGATAAATGAATAAACTGTGGCATACATGACAGATTATTCAGCCATAAGGAATGAAGTACTGATAAATGATTTTGAGGAACCTCAAAAACATGCTAAGTGAAAGAAGCCAGGCACAAAAGGTCACATAGGATCCTATACGTAAGAAACAATAGGTAACTATAGAAATGGAAAGCAGATTCATGGTTGCCTGGGGATAGAGGGAGGGGAAAATAATAACTCTTTAATAGATGGAAGGTTTGATTTTGGAGTGACGATTTGGACCTAGATATGCAGTTGGTGGTAGCTAGCACAACGTTGAGAAGGCACTAAGTGCTACCGAATTGTTCACTTAAAAATGGTCAATGTTGTTATGTGAATTGCACCTCAATTTAAAAAAAAAATAGCAAAAAATAGCATTGAAGTGCCTGGAAATACCTTTCGTCTTCACTTGTTAGGACCTCATCAGAATCCTAAGCCCCAGTTTGGTCAATATGCAAAAGAAAGATGTGGAGAAATGAAAAATGCACAGTGGAAGGTAACACTAAGGCAGTGATTTTCTGGGGTTTTGCCTTAAGCAGCGTAGTGGAATAGTGGCATCATTTACAAGATGGAAAAAGCCAGCTGAGAGATGAGCGGATTTAGAGGAGAAATGAGAGGTTCTGTTTTGCAATCTGAGTGGAGATGACAAATAGGAGAGTGTAGCACCAGAGCTAAAATTGTGTGAACGTCTTAGAATGGTTTCTTCGGCTGTGTCCTAGAGCTTCTTGAGGACAGGTACTTCTTAGTGCTCAAGTACTGGTGAAATAAGCAAGTGACCACAAAGGTATGGATAAAGAGAAGAGAGGCACTCTATCCTTTTATTGGAGGCTCAAGCACCTGGACACGGGTTACAAGGAGGGTGACTAAAGGTCCCAATTTGCTCAGCACAATCCTGGTTTACACCTGTTGTCCCTATTAACGTCACCCTTTCACTCTCAAAAATGTCTGCTTGTACAATCACCTTAAGTGGTCACACTTTGTAGAAGAGAAAGAATAAAATGTGGGCAATTCCTTCAATACAATAGCAGGTGTAACAAGCTTAATAAATACGTCATGGCAATTTTTTAAAAAAGTACCTTAGAAAAAATGCAACTGCTTATTTTCAGAAATTAAATCAACAGGAGAGAATCTTTTATTATGCTTTAAGCAAAGAGCAGATTAACCACACCTCCTCCCATTTCCTATGATCACAGAACTTTAGAATTACAAGGGGGCCTGACAAGTTAGCTATTCTCATTGTTCTTCCAATTAAAACATGTATTTTCTGACACTGGAGACAGCTGGTCATAGGTCTCCATTGGTTTTCTCAATAGGGCGGTAACATCTCCACATCTTCAAATAGGCACTGTTCAATCTTTCTGAACAAAGAAATCTTGTGCTAAAAATGAGGAATACAGTAAAATTAAATAACTGAAGATATGTTCTGGTTTCTCAAATTAGTTTTCCGTTGCCGTGCAACACAAGCTTGTGATATATTCTAACATAAACTTTGCTCATTTAACAAAAGTAATAAACTGAAGTCCCAGAAAATACAGCTTAACACTACTGGCAGAAACCAAAATCGAGAGATCCCATCCCCAAAAAAGAGACTTACAGAGTTTTTAAAAGCATGTTTATGTGACTGCACATAAATGTGTGTAAAAAGGGCATTAGGACAGTTGATACCACAAAGATTACAGTAAGAAAAAGCACTTTCTGACAATATTTCACAAATTCACAAGGATCACTTTAATATACAAAGCAATTGCTACCATTCTGAACACAAAGCAGCTACTATGTACATAGTGTTAATAAAATGCATTATAACTCAGTACATTTTCTCTCTTTACACAGATAGAGCACAAAAAGATTTAGGTAAAAAAATTAAAACAGGGATGTTTCTAGAATGTAGGGAATTTTATTAGAAATGTATTTCCCTCATTATATTTACTTAATATTCAACTCCAATAGTAACATCAGAGTTAAAAATCGATACCCTGTTTTGTGCTGATAGTTTTGGGGGGAGGTATTCTTTACCCCAATCCTCAAGGAAAAATTAAAACAAAAACAAACACCATCTTTCTCTCTAGAAACTTCCCTGATTATTTTGTTTCTAAAAAGTCTCAAGTGATACATCTAGGTTAGAAATAATTCCTTTTTTGGGTGGGGAGGACAAGTGACATGTGGACAAATCAGTTGGGGACGACTCTACATGGAAAACTGCTAACTAGCACTCCTCTTTGCCACCCCTCCATAAATCCATACTCACAGAACAATGGTGACAAATTATTTCCCACTTTTAATATAAATAATTTTTATTACATACACAAATTGGAGTGGCACCTGGATAAAAATATGTCTATAAAGCATTTACCAATTTAATTTTAAAAACGTAAGAAAATAAAACCTCCCAAACACAAAGATAGATCATTTCACTTGGCCAACTAACATAAGATTACTATTTGCAGGGATTTTCTTCCTTCCCTACCAATTTTTCAACTATCTCAGATTGACTCTTACATTTCTGAGATGCTCCTCGGAAGCTTGGAAACGCCCATACTTCTGTAGGCAAGTATCACATAATGCCTGTATAAAGGAGGTAAAATCTGATTTTCCTACCATTTGCCCCTTTTCAAAGACATTTCCCAAAGATTGTTCATTTTCCTTTTACTTGCTGGTGAGAATAATTAAAAATGTATCAGGTTATATACCCAGCTAGGACCTGCACCCACAGTACCAGAATGCAGACAGGTCAATATTTTCTCTCTGTGCTAAAACAACTCTGCCTGTTTATATCATCTTCACAGGCTTTGTTCTATTTTTTTTTTTTTCTATTTTTATTTTTTTAAAAAATAAATTTCAAGCTAAAACACCTGAAATATAATCCCTCCACTCAAACGTTATCTGGTCCCTCTTAAAGTTTGCCCCCCTGAGGACACATACAAAGGCTTAAGCTACATTCACTAATCAGTACGAACTTATCAGAAGCATAGGAGACAGATGGAACTTCAGCACCCTGTTTGATTTATTTGAAATTCTTCCATACTGACTCAGCTTCATGATATGTTCAACCCCTCAGGGATTAGTGCCTCTCCTAGCCATTGATTCGAGAAAGTCAAGGAAACCAGTTCCTAGTACATACAGTGACTGTGCAGTCAACTTAAAAAAAGTCAACGTATCAACGTTAAAAGTATTCAAGATGTAGGCAAACCATCCAACAAAAGTTCTAGTTGTGCTTTGTACAACAGAGTGAGCAAATGTATCCCTCAACTCTTCACCTCCAGGCAGCTTACCAAAGCGCGTTGCGCTTTCCCTTCTCACCAGACCTCAGTCCGATTTAGGTGTTTGATGGTAACAAAGCCAATTTTAAGTGAAAAAACCTCAGTCAAATCATTCCATGTGGTCTCCATGATGATGGTAATTAACTGCCTTGAAAACTATTTTACTGTTCTAGATAAATTGATGGATATCTTGGCACCCTACAGACAACACTAATGTTGGAATGGGAATACGGTCTCATTTAAAATTGAAAATAAGTATCAATTTACTCCAGTTGCTTTTCCTTCTATCTTTATCCATGATGTAAAAGAATCCCATTGGGTTCAAACTCATCTTTTAATTAACTGGGCTAGTCAAATCTAATTTCCTGTTACTTTTCTTTCACAGCTATTTATAAGGCTAGCCTTTAGGTGCTAAAATATTTTAATGAAATTTTCCATTTAAAAAAGTCACATGATTTGAAGAGAGGAAAATGACATAAAAAGCCAGTTGACAATCAATTGATGAGGGAACTTTTCTCAAGTTGCTAACACCCAACAGGGTCATTTTTTAAAAGTGCAAGTTACACCAAACATTTACAAAGAATATAATGTAAATATAATCCAAATAAATATACAACTTTTGTATCAGGTCAACGGGAAACAGCATACCAAAAGTTTTCAGAGCCAACAAGGCAACAAAATGAAGCCTCTTACAAATAACTGAAAAGGTGTGTAATGACTGTTCTAAAAACCCACTTTAATTCAAAAATCATAACTTTATATTTGCCTTATTTAATCCTGCAAAATGAAGCAGACTTTTTGATCTTCGAAATAAAGAGACCAATTTATGCTAATAAATTGACTGTTGCTGATCACAAAATTAAAAACATTTTTAAAATGTAAAGAAGAAATCTAGATTGAAGTCACTTCAAGTAAGTAAAAGCATCCTGGTTTAAACACACTGGTTGTTTCTTCCTAAGCCTTTGTATGATTCCACATGTCACCCCAAGTGGTCAAAATGATAGTAGGGATTAGGCCTGAGAGACAGAGATAAACTTCAGCCAGATGACTTCTGATCGGACAGCCTGCCTGACTGGTATTGTGCTTTCAGATTCTAGCACTGCTGCTGACCTACCATCAAAACACATTTTTCTGAAAAAAATCCCTGCTCAAATGAAAACACCCAAATTCCTCCCCCAGGATGAGTTTTGAAAAATCAGTGGTACCTTTTAGAAGCTATCTGCAAAATGTTCTTACCACTGTTATAGCTGCCAGAGACAAAGCATAAAAACCAAATACTTTGGGGGCGGGGGAGTTTTCAAGTGACTAGTAACATACATAAAAGTATCAAGCCAAAGAAAACGAACAGTAAAAATAAAATACTTGGAAGAAAATTAGAAGACAAAAATCAATCATGAGTGCTGGAGTAATGCAGTCCAAGAAACTACCAAATGGGATGCAACAGAACACGCAAAGATGTAAAATTTCATCTGACCTCAATATACTATAATACTCAGCATTCCTGACTTAGGAGCTCTCAGAGCTTCAGATTATATACTGTATGTATTTATATATATGTACACATATATTATACAAATGCCATTTCCCCCCCAATAATATCTAAACGAACAGAGCACCTATGACAATATGATGGTTGCCAATATGGTACTTGAGTTTGAAAAGAATGAAATTAAAATTAGATCTGATATCAATTTTTTAATAGGGTGGACACATTGGATCTAGCCCTTTCTAAACCACTTTTCAGCTAAACACTATCAAAGTTTGAAAACTCGTAAGAGTAATATATCAAAAATAAACCCCTCCCACTTCATTTTTATTAGAGTTAATCTGTCCTATAGATAAAAGTGCCACATGGCCCTATATTTGCAAAGTAAGCGATACCAAACTTGCTATTTTCTAGGCAAATCAGTAGCATATGTACAGATTCCTATGATGACATTTTCATTCCCTTTTGGCCAATATGAAGAGAAAAAAACATTTATTACTGGTAATGTGGCCATATATGTTCTTGGCTACAAGATTTTTTTTTTTTAAATTATGTCATTTCCTTAATAAAGATTCTCAAAGTTGCATGCTTAAAAACAAACACCTTTTTTCCAATTCTTGTTAAAAAAAAAAAAAAAGTCTGCACAAAAGATGCTTAATTTCTATCTGTATAAACTGAAATTTTCAAGTCTCTTTATGGGTCTAGAACAGATTTAGCAACAGAATAGATTTCTTACCTCACCATTAAGTAACTGACTTCAAACCAGTGCAATCATCCTCAAGGTACAAAGGACCCGGTGTTTGTAAAAACTTACAAATTCAACCAGCTAATATGGATGTGACTGCCTTGATTCATCAGGGACTAAGAGGACCACCAACTTTTCTAACTAAACAGAATGCCTCGACTTTTGGAAACATTTTACTTTGGAGAATACAACTTGCTAAATACTAGGCAATTTTCATTTATAAAGTTTATGACATTTGAAACATTTTGACTCATTAAGAAAGAATTCTAGTTTGTGAAAAGATTTGTCACTTTGCTTGGTTTCTGAAGTTTTGGAAAATGACACATCTATGCTGGTATACAAATAATTTTTATGCTACAACTTTCCCCATTAGCTCAGCAGGATAAACATCAAACTTTACAGTCGTTTGAAAGCCTTCTTGAGAATCTGGTGAATTGTCCAAATATAAGACTACATCACTCAATTCTTAGAATGATGCTCCTTCATAAACTCTGTTCATCCTTGAAAAGAGACAATGGTTTGTTACAAACAAAAATAAACCATTTACAAATATTAATTAAA
Organism: Puma concolor; assembly: GCF_028749965.1. NCBI lineage: Eukaryota > Metazoa > Chordata > Mammalia > Carnivora > Felidae > Puma > Puma concolor. The sequence continues at coordinate 194,495,322 of NC_141674.1, read as the reverse complement.
AACCTTACTTTTCAAAAGGGACCCAACAATTAACACCCACATCTGTATATTTTGTTAATACATTAACAAACTTTTAAAAATAACCCATGACTAAATATAAAACATTAATTTTCTACACTCTTCTTTTAAAAGGAATAACCTTTTCAAATGAGAAATTATATCTAACATTATGTCAGTTTCCAATTTTTAAAATCCACCTTAGTCCTATTTTTTTAAAGGGTAACTTTTGTAAAGATTTATCAAGCTTAGTGAATGAGTAATTAATAGTTAGAAGTAGTATTGGAAACAATGTATGATACATATAAATACAGACTGGTATAGTCAGGGGTTAAAACAGGTAGCTCCTTTGCAGAACAACAAAGGCTATACAGCATATTGGAAAGCTCAAGCACAACTATCCTTTTTAGGAGAAAACAAAAAAAAAAAAAAAAAAAGTTTTGTAAGAATGACAATCCAAATATTGTAGTACAGCAGTCATTCAAATACGTCTGAAGAAAATAACTCTCGTGTACATCTAATACTGTACTTTTTATAACTATATCCTTACACTTTCATTAAAAAATTCACTAAGGATACTCTGTTAAAGTATGTTAATATGGAAAAGATTTAAAATCAGTATTTTTCTACAACACAACATTTTATAAACAAAGATATCACTTTGTTTTATTTAACATCTTGAAGGCTTTCCTGTTGGTGGTATAGTGTAAGTGCAAATGGGAACAGTTTAATTAGAAATATCTTTTTAAGTAAATGAGTGACATAAGTATTTTTGAAGGCGATGACAAAAACATTTATTTAAAAACCTTGTTACGTAACTCAAGGGGCTGGTTTACTAATGAGCATCTTTTTACTAAGAATTTAGTACTAACTAAAACAAGCTTTGTACTTTTATTTACTTCAGTTTAATTTAAAATTCAAATACCATGCTTTTTCATTCAGTTGGTTACTTCTTTTAATGTATTCAAGAATGTTGAACACATACAGAACTGAAATAAGAAGCAACAACTGCCCTACGGAAGAGCTACAGTTAATACAGAAGGTCAAGGACAAGTTGTCAGTATTGAAGAAGAGAATGTACATAGAAAGCACTTCGAATTCATTCTTAATTTCTTCAACACCACACTAAAACTCTTTTTTAGAGGGTATATCTCTTTGCAATTTTACATAATTCACAATGAAAATGTGAAAACACGTCAATTTGGCAATCAACACTTCTTCATTGCACCTTACTTACTTTATGCATGCGGCCCACACATTACTTCAGCTCAAGAGGCTGGGGTAATTCTGTCCCTAAGGCAATCAAGGAGCTCAGCACAAACCTTGAAATCATTTAAAAAAAGATTTTCTTTTCCTCATTTCCCCCATCAATTTACAAGTAAACAAATTATTACTTCTTGAAGAGGGTGGGGGATGAAAAGCAGAAGTCTCTTCATGATTCCTGGTGCTGAAAATTTCTTGAGGGGAGACGTGGAGGCAGGTGTTGGAACATTCACAGTTTAATGCAAAAGCACAAATGAATGAAATTCTGTAGTTGCTTTCAGGCAGTTTTGCGCATAGAAAAAAAGAAATGTTTAGAAAATAAAATGTTTATTTTGTCTTTCTGCTTGAGGCCAAGCCAGTCCTTTTCCACCATGACAGGTGAAATTTAAATCCCAAATTAATCTGATTTGTGGCAGTAAAGGTCCTTAAGTGCTTTTAGCTCCTCAATGAGAGTCTTATTTTGGTTTTCAAGCACTGCCACTCTGTTTTCTAAACATTTCACATATTCTTTCTTCTTTCTACGACACTCTCGTGCTGCTTCCCTAGGAGCAAAGGAGGACAGGAAAAATTATGCAACATTTATTTCTATATCACTTATTTTGGCTTAGAATGCTTTTAGATATTTAGCTCAAAGCAACAAATATTTTAATATACATTAGGCATTTGAAAAAACTACACAGAAGGACTTGGAAATTGCCTCATGTAAAATTTTAATATACCATAGATGTTTGATTTAAAAAAAGAACCCCGAATGTGAAAACCCCACAAACAACCCAAAGGGCTGAATGATCACTTAAAATTATATCACTGGTTATTGACAGGATCTGCCTCATACCTATAAAACTTGAAATTCTATAAATATCAATAACTAAGAAAATACCAAAGCTAAATGTCAGTGTGCAAAACATCGTAAATTGAACAGAAAATTCTCACAAACTCATCATTTCAGGGCATTAAAAGACAACAACAATCTAACATGAGTCTCTTCCACAAATGATGTTGAGAACACTGTATATCCACATGCAAGAGAATGAAGTTGGACCCTTAATTATGCCATGTACAAAAACTAACTGAAAATGGATTGAAGATCTAAATGTAAGACCTAAAACTATAAAACTTCTAGAAGAAAACACAGGAGAAAAGCTTCAAGACGCTGGATTTGGCAGCGCTTTCTTGGCTATGCCACCAAAAGCATAGACAACAAAAGCAAAAATAAACAAACTGGGTCACATCAAACTTAAAAAATTCTGTTCATGAAAGGGCACAATCAACAGAGTGAAAAGGCAACCTATGAATTGGGAGAAGATATTTGCAAATCATATATATATCTAACAGGGAGTTAATATCCAGGATATAATCCAGAAATTTTATAACTTACAAATCAAAACCACAATGAGATACCACCTCACATCCATTAGGATGGCTACTATTTAAAAAACAAAAACTTGGGGCGCCTGGGTGGCGCAGTCGGTTAAGCGTCCGACTTCAGCCAGGTCACGATCTCGCGGTCCGTGAGTTCGAGCCCTGCGTCAGGCTCTGGGCTGACGGCTCAGAGCCTGGAGCCTGTTTCCAATTCTGTGTCTCCCTCTCTCTCTGCCCCTCCCCCGTTCATGCTCTGTCTCTCTCTGTCCCAAAAATAAATAAACGTTGAAAAAAATAAATAAATAAAATTAAAAAAAAATAAAAAACAAAAACTTAAACAGAAAACAGCGAGGGTTGACAAGGATGAGAAGACATTTGAACCCTGTGCACTGCTGGTGGAATGTAAAATTGCCCAGCCACTACAGAAAACACTACAGTGATTCCTTAAAAAACTAAAAATAGGATTACCTTGTGATCCAAAAATCCTACTTTTGGATATATATCCAAAGAACACAGGACAGGATATTAAAGAGATATGGGCAAGCCTCCATCCATAACAGCATTATTCATAATAGTCAACATGCAGAGGCAACCCAAGTACTCATCAACAGACGGATACACTGAAAAAATGTGGTACACATACAATGGAATATTATTCTGCCTTAAAAGGAAGGACATACCATCACACACTACAACGTGGATGAACTTTGAGGACATAATGCAGCAAAATAAGCCAGTCACGAAAAGGACAACTGTGGATTCCACTTATTTCAAGTATCTAAAGTAGTCAAACTCATAAAAACAGATAGTAGAGTGGTGACTGCCAAGGACTCACAGAAGGGGAAAATGAGGGAAGCTGCTTTTAACAGAGGTTCAGTTTTGCAAGGCAAAAAAGTTCTGGAGATCTGTTGCACAATACTGTGTATATATTTAACACTACTGAACTGTATACTTAAAAATGGTTAAGATGGTAAATTTTAAATTTTTTAGCACAATTAAAAAATTACTAAAAAAAAGTTAACACTAAGAATAAAATATTTTCTAGCAAGCTATGAAGGCTAAACTAGTAAATAAACTCTTATTTTAACTCTATGTGAATAAGGACCATATATTATATGCTCAGTCACTAGGACTGGCATGAGGTAGGTCCTTATGACTAAGTGAACCACGAGTTGAAAGCAGAACAGTCCTAAGTCTTTAAACAATGGAAAAAAGCAGCAATTTCTAATCACTCATTTGCAGCAGTGGCAGTACTTAGGAGCAGTATTATCTTCAGTGTCCGGTTCTTAGGTTTAAGTGGTTACTTCTTACCAATTACATGGCCACAAGCAAATTATATAACTTTAGTTACCAGACTGTAAAACAGGTAATATTACCTACTTCAAAAGTTTTATGAGGATTAAAGGAGTTAATCTGTAAAAAGTGCATGAAATGGTGGCTGGCACTTCCTAAATGCTACTACATATGTGTTAGCAATGACTGTTTCTAGAGAACTCTAATGTCCTCATGCCCACATAGCCTACTGGTTCAGAAAAAAGGAGTAAGCTGACTTTTGGAATAAAAAAAGCTGCACCTGATGATGTATTATCCATGACAGATACAGACAATATATGATCCACTGCATCACTGTACCACTGGTGAAAATTTTTTTGGAAAGAAGTTAAAAATGGCCCAACATTCAAATGCATGATGGAGATCACAAGTCGAGAAGTGCTACGAGGCCAAGAGTGATCTAAAGGGTCACAGTGGGCTTGATTCAGAGGTCAGGCTGGATGTTCTGTGTATGGGGTAAATTCTAACAAAGAGAAAGCATGTATTATGTATATACACATTTACAAATCTCATTTTATCCAGGGCTGACTCTGACTCATCTTGTTTTCCTTGCTTTCTCCTTCTCCATCATCTGAGAATTTACAGTCCACAAGTGCTCATAGGAATGCTATATCTACATGCTAGTTTCCAAAAGCTAAACTAACATGATCCTATAGGTTAGTATCTCCTAACTTTGTTGTACAAAAATCAGTATACTACAGTGTTGTGAAAGATTAGACTAGGATTCTTAAAAAAAAAAAAAAAAAAAACACTGGGCTACGAAAATTAACTGCTTTCTTTCATCTAAGACTTCTGATCCTTTCCATATACTAATGTGAATTGAGACTCTCTCCAAAGAGCAATTCTAACTAGCATGTCCTAAACTGAACGTGAGTATACAATACTTTTTTGCGGGGGGCGGCGGGAAGATACCAAATAAATTTCAAGTAACATACAGTCTTGCAGAACGATGCTCGAGTTAGGCTCAAGTTAGGCACGGTTTAAAATGAACAAATTTGGATACAGTATGACATATTAGCAAGAATCCTAAACTGAAAATCAGAAATCTTGGGTTCAGATTCTGGCTTTGAAACTAACTAGTTGAGTAGCTTCCAATAGGTCCCATGCAAGAACTGTTTCTTCATCTGTTTTTTTGTTTTTTTTTTTTAACGTTTATTTTTGAGACAGAGAGAGACAGAGCATGAACGGGGGAGGGTCAGAGAGAGGGAGACACAGAATCTGAAACACGCTCCAGGCTCTGAGCTGTTAGCACAGAGCCCAATGCGGGACTTGAACTCACGGACCTCGAGATCATGACCTGAGCCGAAGTCGGCCGCTTAACCGACTGAACCACCCAGGCGCCCCTCTTCCTCTGTTTTTTAAAAACAGGACTAAGCAAGATGCCTCCAACCAGGACTGTTAGGTTCGTATTAAGGAGTTTGCAAAATCAGGGAATAAACGTGGCATGTCATTCTAAAGCACCAATTTTGATTAACGGGTCAGAGGGGTGGCAAGCATTTTCATGTTAAAATAAGCATTACTGTATTTTGGAGTAGAATACAAAATACAAATGAGCTTTAAATAAAAATTTTAAAGAAATCCTTAGCTCGGAGAATGCTTCTTAAAGCTTCTCAAAAATTTCTAGCTAAATATTTTTTAAAAAACAGAAGAAAGTGATAGGACTCTCCCAGTGGATTGGTCTGACACAGTGTGAAGATTAAATTGACCACTGAATGTTTCTTCCAGTAGAGAAACAGGATTTTAGGAGTTTAAGCATTCATGCAAACAGATGGCTTATAGATTCTGAAATTGATGTGATAGGCATATTTTTAGAAAAAAGTTCTTTCACATAATGTGTCTCAACATCCTCCTCCATTCACTGACCTAATTCTTTGCCTCCATATGATACTCTTATTCTGTCTCACTTACTCTTTCCATTTTCAGCATCTTCAGTAATTCCAAACTACCTGATTTTTTTCTTTTGTCTTCAAAGAAGTTTATCAATTGTACTTTTTCTTTTTTAACAACCAATTTTTTGTTTTGCTGATTTTCCTCTATTGGTTTTCTCTTCAGTTTTATTGATTTTAATTTGCTCTTTTCCCCCCTAGTTTCTTTTTTTTTTATTTTTTTTTTAAATTTTTTTTTTTTTTCAACGTTTATTTATTTTTGGGACAGAGAGACAGAGCATGAACGGGGGAGGGGCAGAGAGAGAGGGAGACACAGAATCGGAAACAGGCTCCAGGCTCTGAACCATCAGCCCAGAGCCTGACGCGGGGCTCGAACTCACGGAACGCGAGATCGTGACCTGGCTGAAGTCGGACACTTAACCGACTGCGCCACCCAGGCGCCCCACCCCCTAGTTTCTTAAGATAGAAGTTAGGCTGGCAAACATTTTTTTGACTTTTTGGACCAAATGGACTCTGTCACAACTACTGCTGTTGTAGCATGGAAGCAGCCATGGATAACACATAATTGAATGAACATGGCTGTGTTCCAAATAAAACTTTTTTTTAAGTTTCCTTGTAAATTTATTTCAGAGAGAGAGAGAGAGAGAGAGAGAGAGAGAGAATATCAATCCCAACCAGGCTCCGCACCGCCAGCACAAAGCCTGATGCAAGGCTCAAACTCACAAACTGTGAGATCATGACCTGAGCCAAGATCTAGAATTGGACACTTAACTGACTAAGCTACCCAGATGCCCCTCAATAAAAGTTTATAAAAACAGGCAATGAGGTACAGTTTGCCAACCCCTGCCTGACACAGAGGATTCTTTTCTAATGTTAAGTGTTTAAGGATGCAAATTTCCCCCTAAGCCCTGACTGAACTGTATCCCACAAATTTTTGTTGTTTTTTAATTTGCACTTAGTTCAAAATATTTATTTCCTTTAAGACTTCCTTTTGACCTATAGATTTAGAAATGTTTGATACTTAATTTCCACACAATTGGGGATATTCCCAGATGTTTTATGGGCCAAGCACATACTTTATATTATTTCTATTCTTTTTTTAAAAAAAGTATTTATTTATTTCGAGGGAGAGAAAGAGACAGCAAGTAGGAGAGGGGCAGAGACAGAATCCCAAGTAGGCTCTCCACCATCAGTGCAGAGCCCAACAGAGAGCTCAAACTTACAGACCATGAGACCATGACCTGAGCGAAGATCGAGTCAGATGCTGACTCGACTGAGCCACCCAGGCACCTCTATTTCTATTCTTTCAGATTAACAAGTGTCATAAAAATGCCAAATAGGTATAACTGGTTGATGTCATTCAGGTTGTATCTTTATTTTCTATCATTATTGAAGAAAAGAATGCTGAAGTTTTCAACTATGATTACAGATTTGTTCCATTCTCTGTTTAGTGTCATCAGCCCTGGCCTACTGTATGTTAAAATTGTTAGGAACATACACCTACTCTAGTAGAATTAGAGGCCTATGATAATAATGACATTATTATTAGAGGCCTATAATGATAATAATTTTATCATTATACAATGTCCTTTATCCCTGACAATGTTCCAGCTTCCTTTAGATTGCTATTTGCATGGCCTACCCTATTCTACCCCTTTCCTTCCAATCTACCTATGCTTCATATTTGAAAGGAGATTCTTATAAATAATGTATAGTTAGGTCTTGGTTTTTTAATCTGGTTTGTCTTTTACTTGGGTTAGACCATAGTTAGCAACCTGTGACCCATGGGTCAAATCCTCATAGTCTGTTTTTAATAATTTATAAATTTCTAGCCAGACTAACCAAGTAAGTGTGTGTGTTTGCGTGTGTGTGTGTGTGTGTGTGTGTGTGTGTGTGAGAGAGAGAGAGACAGAGACAGAGACAGACAGAGGGAGAGGGAGGGAGGGAGGAGGAGAGAAAAACCACAGATTTTCAATATTAGGAATCAAATCCCTACTAGTCTTCTATACCCGTCAAGAAAACCAAAACCAAAAATCCAGAAGTATTTAGTTATAAATCTAACAAAATGTATGTAGGATCTATATGCTAAAAAATGTAATTGTATTCATAGAATGGAAGACACATACTTTGAAAGTGCAAAGGAAAGAGAACAGTCCAAGCAATTCTGTAAAAGAGCAAAGTTGGAGGACTCATATTACCAAATTCAAAACTTACTATGAACTACACTAATCAAGACAGCATGGCATCAGTGAAAGCATAAACACAAAGACCAATGAAACAAGCTAGCCAGAAACAGACCCACACAAATACAGATAGATGATTTTTGACAAAAGTACAACGGGAGTTCAACAAAGGATAATCTTTTTAACAACTGATGCTGGAACAAATGGATGTCCACACACAAAACATGAATCTTGATACACCTCACACCTTATACAAAAGTGAACTCAATAGGGATCATAGACCTAAACGTAAAACATACATTGTAACACTGAATAGAGATCAAGTAGAACTCTCAAACACTGCTGGTGGGAATGCCAAATGATACAGCCACTTTGGAAAACAATCTGGCAGTTTCTTGTAAAGTTAGATATACACTTACCATTCCAGCTGGCCAGCCCACTCCTAGATATTTACTCAAGTGAACTGAAAGTTCATATTAACACCTGTATATATTTATAGTAACTTCATTCATAATGCTCCAAAACTGGGAACTATGATGAACGTCAAGGTCAATGGACAAACAAACCACAGTAAAATCATACAAGGCAGTACCAGGGGTAAAACCAACTACTGATCCACGCAAGATAATCAATGAATCTTGAATGCATTCTGCCAAGTCAAAGAAGCCAGATCCTAAAGGCTACATACTGTATGATTCCGTTTATATGAGATTCTGGAAAAAGCAAAATCCAAAGGATAGAAAATAGTTCAGTGGTTTTGAGAGTATGGGAAAGGGGGTAGAAGAGGATTAGCATGTGGGTATTACATGGGATTCTTTCTAGGATGGTGTAACAGTTCTGTAAGGCACTGTGGGGGTAGAAACCTGGTACCATACATCTGTCAAAACCAACAGAAGATAAAAAGTAAACTACATGCAATCCCAGAATTGAATGAAGATGATGACAAATCTAACCATACTATAAGTGTGATATAACCTCACTGAAGAAGGTAAAGAAAAAAGGAAGAGACCCAACTCAATAGCTTTGAAAACACTGGTACTTTAAGGCTAAGAACAAAAAGAACTGCACATACTGTATTGTAATTGGTGAATCTGTTTCTCATGGATGTACAAGTTAGCAATTCAGTAACTATTTTAAATGTATACTACACTTAAACAAGTGTGTAAATATACTTAATGGGAAGCCAAGTTTCTGGTCAGAGAAAGAAGTTATAAATAAGCAAAGTGGAGGAGACTAAAATGAACCCTGTGGCTATAGATCAGAGTCAGAGAAGCTAGTCTGAATTCATATTTATTTTAGTAATATACAAATACAGAAATTTAGATGTGTGCATACATCGGCTAGTACACATATTTAGTGACACCACCTTTTGAGAGGGCCCAGAAGTGCGATACCTGGTAGCAAAGAGCATAGGTGATGCCCTCTTCTTGATTTCTATGTACCATTTTCCAATAAAAGGAACTTAGGAAGAAATGGTTAGTTCCAAGGCTAAGGCAGGGAACACACAAATAAGAAGCTGAATCTGGACAATCTTGTAGTGTCAGACAATAAGCACATGTTTAAAAAAAAGGGGACATGTCAAAAGGATAAAAGGAAACCAACTTGTAAGAGCTCCCAAAAGTCAAAGCTGGAATAATCTGAACGTAACAAATAAATAGTATTAAGTTATAGTGCAATTTATAAAGTAAGTATCCACAATATATTTATTTATACATATAAGTAAGTAGGGAAGAAGGGACAGATTTTCCTTATAAAAGAATTCCAGTTAATAAATGTATTAGGGACAGGGGAAATAGAAAAACCCTCATCTGAATATCACTAGTGAATACTAAAATTAATGGGCAAAACTTTAAAGAGAAATAAGGTATCTGCACAGCCTTCAAGTCTCTCCCCTCAAATATACCAATTACTATGGTGGTTTTTTGCCTATGACCATAAATTCTTTGATATTCTCCTTTTTGACTTTCATCTCTCTTTGAATGTGGGCTAGATTTAGTGATTTGCTTCTAAGGAATAGAGTGTAAAACTAGAAAAATGGTAACTCTGCAGGAGACACCTGGACCCCACTTTAACCAAGGAATCAAAGTTAACATCACCACCACTAACAAGTCATACTGGTATGCGCTACCTCAATACAGTATGACAAGAAAGGCACGTTACACCTCTGTGGTATTATCCCTCCAAATCCATTACCTCAGTCTGTAAGAAAATGTCACGTAAGCCCACCCAAACCGAGGGATATTCTAAAAGAAACCTGACCACTACTCTTCAAAAGTGACAAGGCCATGAAAGTCAAAAGAGAAAGCGTCACACTTTGCAGGACATGAGTAGGCATGGTGACTAAATGCAGTGGGTAGGTACCCTGGACTGGATTCTGGAAGAGAAAAGGAATATAAGTGGAATAACTGAGGATATCCGAATAAAGTGTACAGTCTGTTTAATAGTATAGTATTATGGTATACAACACTACATTGTATACTACACCATATAACATATTGACTGTGTTAATATAACATATAATATGCTGTCATATACCCATAGTATATGACAGATGTTAGCTTCTTAGTTTTGGTAACTGAAGCCTGGTTATGTCATATGCTAAAATCAGAGAAAGCTGGATAAAGAGTATCTAGAATTCTGTACTACTTTCACAACTCTTCTGTAACCTAAAATTATTTAAAAATAAAAAATTAAGAACTATACATTAAAAATATATTATTTATTTTTGCACATATATATTAGGGAAAAAATTATACTCCAGAATGTTAACATTTTGGGTGGCACAATTAGTGATGATTAAATTTTTAGCTTATGTTTTCTAATGTGCTTGTATAATTAGCATGTTTCACATGTGTAATAAAAACAAAAGTAGGGGGCACCTGGGTGGCTTGGTCAGTTAAGCGTCAGACTTCTGCTCAGGTCATGATCTCATGGTTCATGAGTTCAAGCCCTGCATTGGGCTCTGTGCTGACAGCTTGGAGCCTGGAGCCTGGAGCTTGGAGCCTGCTTTGGATTCTATGTCTCCCTCCCTCTCTCTGCCCCTCCGTTGCTGGTGCTCTATCTCTCTCTCTCTCTCTCTCGAAAATAAACATTAAAAAAAAATAAAAACAAACAAACAAACTCGCCCCCACCACCCAAACAAAGTGGGATTATACATACTCTCTGGTAACCTGCTTTTTTCCATTATGAACATCTTCCTATCTCAATAAAAATGCCATCTATATATTCTTAAATTTTTTTTTTTAAGTTTATTTGAAAGAAAGTGTGCGCGCGTGAGAGAGCGTGAGTATGAGTGCGGGAGGGGCAGAGAGAGAGAGAATCCCAAGCAATCGCCAAGCTAGAAGCATGGAGCCGGATGCGGGGGCTGATCTCATGAACTGTAAGATCATGATCATGAAACCAAGAGACGCTTAAGTGACTGAGCCACCCAGGCGCTCCCCTCCCCCCATCTCTATTCATTCTTAAAGGTTGATTGTATGTGGCTGAATGTATACAATGTGTACAATGAACATGCCTTAATTTACATGGCATACCCTTCAATTGTCTGGAATTTTTCCAAAACTATTTTTTTTTTTTTTACCTCATTTCTAATTCATTTTCTATGAATTTGCCTATTCATATCCTTAACTCTCTTCTGACTTGTCAAATGTTCCTAGTTTGTTTGCTTTGCTACTGTATCTTTTGCTTGGCTGAACAGGGGTTTTATATTTTCATACATGTAGTCAAACCTATGTAACCTTTACGTTTATTTCTTCTGCCTTTAGGAAATCTATTAAAATCCTCCTGCATTCTAAAATTATACAACAAGGATAGTGAATTGTATTACTGTCATAATTTTTTACTCCTCCCTCCCCAAGCGAAGAATACACAAGTGGATGCCATGTTCACCCCCAGCAAGCAGATGATTTAAAAAGCATTGCCTTTTCCCCTTTGCTACACAAGTGACATGCTTTGTCAGAAAAGGTGCTTCTCCTTTAGTTGGGAGCATGTGGAAGAGGGCCAAGCAGCTGGCTAGCAGCTGTCAAATGTAATGTGAGGAAGAGGCTTTGTTGTTCTCAGACACTGAGATTTGGGGTTTTTTGTTATTGTTACTGCAGCAACAAAAAGTAAAATAATAACCATCTGTCCTTTCTTTTAAACTTCTTATCACTTATCTTCATTTTTGAGTAAATGGTAACTTGGACGGTGTAGAATTTAGGGAATGACAACTCTTCTCATCAAAGTTCAATTTAAGACAGGCTGTGTTTGAGGTACATAAGGGACATTCATCCTAGGGAGTATGCTCAGGACAGCGCTCCTCTAACTTTTCCACCGAAGTACCCTTAATGGGCAGAGCAAACTAAAAATGGGGATTCTGGGGACACAAGCCAAAATACCACTGCTGGTGTGAATTTCTTTTAAATTTCTTACCTTACAAATGTTTATTTTGCTCAAATTTTTGTGAACTAAACATTGGAGGAAATCATTCCAAGTTTACTTCTTGGGGCTACGTATATCTCAGCACACTGGCATGTGCTCTGGTTTGAGAGGCACAGCAGGAGAGAGCTGCAGGCTGGAATCCGAGAAGCACCATGCCCACAGGCTTTCGCGCCAGACATAATAGGCTCAAATCTCAGCTCTACCAAGTTTTCTGCCTTTTTTTTTTTTTTTTTAAAGATTTTATTTTTAAGCAATCTCCACACCCAATGTGGGGCTTGAACTCACACCCCCAAGATGAAAAAGAGTCGCATGCTTTACTGACTGAGCCAGCCAGGCACCCCTGCACCAATTTCTTGAAAGGTGTGACCTTGGCAAGACAGTTAACTTCTCTCTGAAGTATAGCTCCTCTGTGAAGTGGAGATAAGCTTCTACTCATTGTAGGTAGAACTAATATGTAAAGAAACTAGGTACAGTGTCCAGCATAAACTGGCCCCTAATATTAAAAGTACCTCAGGAAAAAGGTCAAAGCCAAAATATAGAATCAGGAGACAGCAACATATAGGTGATACCTGAAATAAATACACGGGTATAAATGAACGTCTCAAGGGAAAACTTCAAAAGTAGTCAGAAAACCAGTGAATAAACCAAAGAAGAGTTCAGGAGAAAAAGTAGATAGACAAAAATGTCAAATATTCCATAAAGGTAAAATGAAAAGAGAATACTAGATTGCCAAGTGAGAAGGAATCTGTATCTTTTAAAGACATAAGAGTGGTGTGGTGGTCACAGAAACCACATTCTAATGAATGGAAGTTGGAAAAGTAGCAGCAGCAGTAACATGGGAATAAAGGGAAAAGGGAACCACAGCAGAGTCAATGGGAAGTTTCCTTATAGTGAAACTAAATCCAAGACAAAGTATTTTATTTATTAAAGAGTCCGTGGTAAGTCAGGTAGCTTCCCTGAAGATCTCGGGCCAGCAAAGGTTGTTAGGAACTGCAGCTATGTATGCCCTGTCCCTAACTTGGGGTGTATGTATATGGGGGGAGGGGAGGGGGTGGGAGAGGAAGGGGCGAGACATAAATTACATGGATAAAAAAGGAAATTTAGTCTGCCAGCCAAATTAACAAGTTTTCATACATAGGCAGCTCTCTGCTATATACAAGAGAGCAGACAAGAAGCTATACGGTGCTGCCTCCTTACCCACTGATTACACCGCCTCTTAGTCTTTTCTATATACGGGGAAACATTTCTGGCCCACAGAGCCCAACTACATAGACACAACATGAAGTCCTTCTGTTGTTTTTATCATCAAGAGGGTTTATCTTCCATCGGATTGCTCTACTGTGTCTTGATTAGAACTGGTTTCTTTACTAGGCGCTACTGTTTTAAATTTTACAACCTGGCCTTTACTAAAGACTTCTTAATCGGACTTACTTCAAATTTTTGAAAGGGTTAAACATTTCTTTACAAACATTTTAAAACTGAAAAGATTTAAATACAAAGTTTAATTTATATTTTAAAATATATTTAAATGAATGCAGCTTTTAATGCTTCTGTTATAATTCCTAAGGAAAATCACAGACTGATGGAGCACAAATAAAATAAGCCACTTGGCATATTTTGAACTCTTTTCCTAATATCCCAGAAAAAGCCCTGCCATTTCTCATAGCTTAGATGTAATTTACTAACACTCTATAACAGCTAAGAATATTTTAGGAACAAAAGAGGTTGAACTGAACAGAAACAGGAAACTTCATAAAAACAAATATTTCGAGGGGTGCCTGAGTGGCTCAGTCAATTAAGTGTTGACTCTTGGTTTCAGCTCAGGTCGTGATCTTATGGTTCGTGAGATTGAGCCCAGCATCAGGCTCTGCGCTTGACAGTGTGGAGCCTGCTTGGGATTCTCTCCCTCTCTCTCTCTCAAAATAAATAAATAAATAAGTAAATAAACATCAAAAAAAAAATTTCAACTGAACATTGCAGTTACAAAGTGCCTTTAGAGGAATAGGATACTTGTCCCATAGAGCAGCCCTTTGGGCAGGTGGTGGAATCTCGTTTTACAAAGAAGAAAACTGCAGCTGAGAGGGTTAATGTATTCTTCCAAAGTCACAGCAAAAAGGGCAGTCCAGGACTTGCATCCAGACAATCTAAATTCAATCCCTACATTTCTTTTATCTCATCACAGTGTTTGAAAAATCTTGGGATGAACAGCAGAGGAATATTTTCGCCAATATCAAATGTTTCGATCTTTATATATACCTTTATTTTCATTCTCTTTGCTTTGTCTTAAAGTCATTTCCATATTAAATCCTAAGCTAAATAAATAAAAAATACTAAAGTAAATATAATAAAAACATCTTACTGTTTTTTTATTGACAAAACTACTTACAGCTATGAATTTACTTTATGAGAATTACTTTACCCACATTTCATAGATTTTGATACGTAGCAATTTCATTGTTGAAGACTAACTCTAAGATTTTATCTAAGAACAAGGTATTAGAATTAATCTATTTCTGAAGAAACCTTTAGGTGTTAAACTGTTAATTTTCAATAAAGATGGTATTCATTAAAACAGTGGCCATCATACATTTACTTTATTACAAGTAACTTACTATAAATGAAACAATTTTAATATCCAGACTTGAACCTCTTGATCTTCTCGAATAAGACTTGTCATGAAAAGAAACAATATTTAAATAACCTAGCTAGTTGGTTAGAGCACAGTGAAAATATAGCAGAGTTGTGTATTAAATCTCTCATTGAGAAATTACACAAAAGAAAACCATGAGTAAAGATTGACCCATAGTCCCATTAACCATTTCGTAAGTGCTACTTATTAAATAAAGAAGTTTCAGCAACATCCATCAATTCTACCAGAAAAAAAGCTCAACACCAAGATCATGTTCTCAGCAGACTTAAAGACACACGTCTGGCGGAATCTGAAGACGACCTGACCTCCCACAATCTGAGTAAATGCACTGTATGTACCTGTTCTTCATGAGGCGAACCTCTCTCTTTCGTGCTGCTTCTTCAGCAGGCTGTGTAGGAAGTGCTGGGGAGGATGCCATAACAACTCCGGGGGCAATGGTGCTAGTGGGTGCTGTGCGAATCTGGTATGTCTGTACATCTCCAGAGGCAGCTGAGAAGAAAAACCGTGAACATGGTGTAAAGACACTGAAGCACCGTGACTTGGTAAAACTACGCTGTGTCAATCATCAATCTAAACATACATTTTGGATTGCAAGGGAAAAAAAAAGAAGGAATGTGATTGTAACTAAAACATTGAACTAATCAGCCCTCTTTGGGTCATTACTGACAAATAATTTCCAATTTAATGTATTTATTAGTATAGACACGTGGGTGAAAGAGGCCTTCACCTATGTCTTCTGGGTCTTGTATTTATCTTTCATTGGAATGCAGTTCTATTCTGTTAACATGCTTACCAACCTTAAGTCTAAAAGGTAAGTAGGGCACAGCTTGGATGATCTTCCTAGATAGAGTATACTCCTCAATGTCTTCCTTTGATATTGGTAAATTCATATTAAAAAATTTCAAGTAGACTCTTGCCACGACATAAAAACGACCATGATTTTTCATAAAATAGCAAAATGGAAGAGAAAATAAAGCATTATGGTCAACTATTATAAATTTCTAATTGAAACAAAACTGTAAGTATGAAAACGTGTACCACGTGATGCCAATTATATTACTTGTTTCAATGTAAATGCTAATGGCTAAATAAACCGAAGTTTATTTTTCTACCTAAATGATCTATCACTTGTGAAAAGAAACACAACCATTATTTGTCAAACTGCTTCTAGAAACAGCTTAGGAATATGCCCTCCTAAGAATAAAGAACCTAACACTATCTGAGAGAATTTAAAGGTCTGTATAAAATTAGCCATGTTAGTCATTAATTTCAATTAAAATGTGTAGTCTGAGTGGAAAAGATTTATATACTAAACATGTTACCATCTTCAAACTGACGTTCAGAATTCAAATTCACTGACATCCTGCTTTACAATTTTTGAGTACCTGCATGTAAAGTGAAAAGGTGTTTTACTCCCATTAATAAACAAAATATTATCTTCTTCAAATATTATTTGTTTAGTAATAGAATATATTCTGTAAATACATTAGGGCCTTTTAAATAAATGATGACTCTCTAGTTGGGTATTTTAGGATTATTCAAAAATTATCATCTATGGTGAAGGGGTAAGATGGTCACTGCCTAACAGAGGCAAAATATATTATTATTAATAAAAATATTTTTAGAAACAGATTTTAAAAGTATTTCCTCAACATGCAAAAGTTTCAATCTGGCATAAATCATACTCTTAAAATATTCAAATAGATTCAAAGAAAAACGGTCAACTCCTATCCGTAAAGATTCCTAAGACCAATAAATTATTTAATTTAAAAACTAAAACAAAGCAAAAAAAGCTATTTCTACAGTCATCAAGGATTTAACTACTACTACTTCTCTATAGACCAGTAGACTTACAAACTGGTATAAGATATTTCAGAACATACTGCTTTCATTTGAAATAAAAAATGATGATCTTAGAAATTAGGATGTCAATTTCTTGAGTAAGAAATAGAGAAACAGATTATTTAGTAAGTTCTATACCCAATGTGGGGCTTGAACTCACAATCCTGAGATCAAGACTGCATGCTCTACCAACTGAGGCAGCAAGGTGCTTGGAACCTCTGATGATTCTTAGCAGTGATTTAATAAAACTCTTATTTGACACATGAATAAAAATGAGGCCCAGAGAGGTGAGTCCTACTCAAGATCACACAGCAAAACTATGCAGTTAGATCTAGAATCTAGCTTTCCTAACTCCTGATTTCACTATCTTTCCTTGTAACCTACCCTTGTTTCTCCTATCCCCAAATGCTGGAAGTGTTAAAGAGGTTATATTTTTTAAACTGAAAATAGTTGTTTTTATGCCATGACATTTGGGTCCAACTGGAAAAATAGAAGAGTTTATGGAGAACATTATCTATAATGAAAACAAAATTAACTACATTTTCACAATGCTCTGCAGTATCATACTTACTTTATCTGAGTTTATAAAATTTTTACCCTTTCAAAGAATTTACCACACCTATGAATTCTGAATTCTCTTACCTTGAACAACAACTTGGTTGCTGGGCACTAAGATCTGCTGTCCGTCAGTGGTCTGTGCGTACTGTAGAATGGTAGTGCCCGGCTGAGTGGCAGCTGCATTGGTCATGGTTAATGTTTGCAGGCCCTGTACCCCATCGGTACCATTGTTAGCCAGCTGTATTGCTCCTCCCTGGGTAATGGCAACTAAAACCCAATGGATTTTATGGTTATCAGTTTAATTAATGCCATATCAAACTTTTACAACACACTACATTCAGTAGAATAATGTGTAAGACCTGATCTAGGAGAAGTTATTATAGCAAATGACACGGCCAAGAAGGATTTGGTAGGATTTGGTAGACTCAAGTAACTTTCTGCTCAGGAGACCCATATCCTATTGCTAGAATATAAATGCACTCTATGAACCATATTGTAATTTATAGTAACACCTGTTAATAATTTTTAAAAAAATGAATGAAAAAATGTTAAATTCCTTTGTAAGTGGTTGGTTCAGAGGAGGTACCACTTTGTGATCCATATTTCCTTTATTCTAGTCTTAATTATGCAATATTTTAATTGTTTAATATTCGCTATCCCACTAGAAAGTAAATTTCTTGAAGGCAGAAAATGTGATTTTTCTTCTCTATTTTCACATGGTTAGCAAAGAAATGGGCAGTAATAGGCACCCAATAAATGGCTGTTTTAATACACAATTAATAAAGCAGTTCAGTAGCGCATTCTGTTCTCTAACTCAGTTAGCAATGCTTAAACTGTAACAAACGTCCACTCAGCGAAACTGATACATCCTGTGAGACTCATTTATCATAGAGTATCTCGCAAAGTTAAAAATTAGTGCTCAAGATCAATCATTTAGAAAAACTATTTAACTGCTATTTCTGTTACATATTCAAGCATCTCATACAGGATCCTTTGATTATTCACTAATTAACCACACTTGTCATTCACCTGTTATGAAGTAATCAACTTTGGCTCACACTAAAAGATATTTCACTTTATTAAAAAAAAATGAATTCACCTTCATACTACAGTAGATGGAAAAGTTAAGAGAAAGAGATAGGTTATTATTTTATTTGAACAAAGCAATCCTTTAGCTACCAGCATTAAGTTGGTGGTTGGATCCTCTCGAGATACTCTCCCTCTTAAAAGTTTTCCAGAAAGAGGACTAAAATCACAATATTACATATAAAATTGCATAATGGATTTTAACTGAATAAGTCAACATGTCTGACTTATGCATTTTACTTTTTTATTTTGTCTGTTAGAAGGGAGTTATTTGGGATCAATTATCTGCCAGCTCTAAGAAACTAATATGCTGAGTCATCTGTATGAGCAACATTGATTAACTACTGTTCAGTCAAGAAATAATAACAGTAAGTAGCTATGATTTGCTTTAGCAAATGATAAATGATACCTATTGGAAATTAAGATACTGGCATTTATAATCCATCTACTTTAGCTAAGTCTGTAAGTTTTACTTCTCTTAGGCAATTAAAAAAAAAGGAATATGTAAGAACTGTATTGAGATTAAAATGGCAGGTAACTTGAAAGAATCAGAAGGGGAACAATCAAACCACAATTTCTTCTTGGCTACATACCAATGAACTCAAGGTGGGAGAAAAGAAGTAGGAAACTAGGTATCAGCAGATCTGAGTTCTAGTCCAGGTTCCATCAGTACACTGTTATTTGAATCTGTCATCTCTTCTGTAAAAATATTCGGTTCTAGCCATACTAACTACAACTATAAAAATCAAATGAAGTCATATATATGAAAGTACTCTGAAAACAAAAGTCTGATCCTATCAGACATGTTTTTCTCTGTACTATTTATTTATATACTTGATTATTCCAAAAGGATTTGGGATGGCTTTCAATAAAACTAAATTCATTAAAACAAGAAGAAAAAGATAGAAGTCAAGTAACTGATGTGTCTCTACCACAGAGATTCTACCAGAAAATCTAGAGGAAGAATACAATTAAACATAAACTCAGCTGAGATTCTGAGTAAAGTGAACATGAGGAAAACATCATAGGTTATAGTTGTATTTAGTGAAACAAAAGATTCAAGTTCCAAATGATAGACACTTGTGTTTCTAACTTAGAACTCCTCAAAAAAGACTTTATTTTACTAGGAACAGTGAACAAAGTAATGGATAAAACTACTAACAGCATTAAATTAAAAAAAAAAAACAAAAAAACAATGTATGGAAGGAATACAAACTGGTGCAGCCATTGGGAAGGGAAATTGGGCAGGATGTGCTTTGATTCAACAATTGCACTCTTTTTAAAAAAATTTTTTTTAATGTTTATTTATTTTTGAGAGGGAGAGATAGCATAATATGGGGCTCAAACCGAGAGATCATGATCTGAGCCTAAGTTAGACACTTAACCGACTATGCCATCCAAGTGCCCCAACAATTCCACTCTTTGGATGCTATCCCACTGAGACCTTATCACATATATAAGAATGTTCATGTCTTACTGTTTAAAACAATAGAAATGTCCTAAATGTTTACCAATGTGTGTGTGTACGTATATGTGTGTGTGTGTGGGGGGGGCGGGGGATGTTTAAATAAAAGTTACATTTATATAGTGAAACACAATGTAGCTGTTGGAAGAAATTATATATATAGTACATAAGTAATGTAAGTCTCACTTGTATAAAAATACTGTACATGGTAACATATTTATGTATAAATAAAATGAAAAAGAATGGACAGATATATACCAAACTCTTACTACTGGGGAGAGATGAAAAGGATTAAGTTAAGAAACATATAAATGTTGTATATGTGTCAAGAACATAATGTTAAATCAATTCCATCAAGGAAATAGGTGTATACTCTAAGAGAATAATGGATAATGCAATAAAATTTTAAAAATCTCAAAGTATGAACTTTCTAAAACTAGCAATTTTCAGTTGCTGGGACAGAGTGGTATGCCAAATTAAACATCTACATTTCTGAATTTGCCTTCCCTATTTGAGATTCTATATGCCTTTTCTCTAAAGAGCATGCTTTCTAGTTCAAGTGAGATTCCCTGCACAACTGAATTACTAACAGGAGTGTGGTGTATCCCTCAGGTTTCTGTTGAAGTACAGAGAAAAGTAAATGTCATATATCAATGTCTCAGAACACACATCTTGAATACTTCAAATTATTTGGATATAAGGGTTACAAAACCCACATACATGTATATAGATGGTACCTGTTTGTCTCCACCAACAAAGAACTCAAGAAGGAAAAAAGGTGACTGAACTCCAGTAAGCACAGTGTGAACAAGAAGCTTAGTCAAAAAAATGCTTTCCTTCTACTCACTTTCAAAAGTTTCAGCTTCAGGACAGCTAAAAAGTCTGCTACTTAGGAATCTATTTTTAATACAGTTGGAATGCAAATTAGTTATGTAAACAAAGGCTGAACTATACAAAAACTATTAATTTGGGACTCAAACTTTTATACACATTCCTGACACAGACCACCCCTGGGCATTAGAAAATTAATGCAACAAGGGAGTGTCAATGAGTACATTTAATTTGCAATAAGGAAGAAAGGGGGGGAAACTACATAATGGCAAGCAATGGATTTTTTTCAACTTTATTTTGAGACAGAAACAACACGTGTGGTAGGGGTAGAGAGAGAGAATCCCAAGCAGACTCCGCACTGTGAGTGTGAAGCCCAATGCGGGGCTCAGACTCACAAACCGTGAGGTCATGACCTGAGCTGAAATCAGGAGTTGGACGCTTAACCGACTGAGCCACCCAGGTGCCCTTAGGAAGTACTGGATTTAATGAACACATCAAAATGAAGAAATCTACGTGTGAGGCACTTAAGGAGGCAAAAGATACTGGGAAAAGACAGAAAAACACACCATTCACACAAATGCCTCTGATCAAACAAAAGCAGAGCTCAAAAGTACTCTGTAACAGATTTGGGTGAAAGATAAGGAGAGAGACCTAAGTGTCAGATAGAGACATGACAGAAATGGAAACTTTGATAATTTTGCAAAAGAAATCTTTGCCTTCTCTGAGCCCAAAGGCCAACTGTGCTCTAATTTTGGCAGTCCTTATGTTTATGCTATCATAATTCACTATCTTACCTTTTACATTAAAAAGAATAATGATTTGAATGTGTTGGTAGACTATAACCAAGCCTGTCGACATCCACCACAAAACATTAAATACGATTTTAAAATGCTACTTTTAGAACGGAAAGTGAATAAAAATAAACCGTTTTTATCCTTAAACATAATCAGAGAATGGTTATCTTATCTGAAAAAGTATGTCCTCTATGACCATCATATATCACACGAGGACTACAATCTAGAGCTCCAAGCAGCGATTCAAAAAACTTTCAAGACTCTCCCAGTGTCTGCACAAAACAAAGGACCACCTAAAGGGCTAAAGTGCTTGAGTCATCCCAACAAAAACCCCGAAGAAAAGAAAATACTTCTGTTCCAGAAGTCTGCACAGTGAACAGTAAAGGAAGTGTAATTGATCACATCCAAGACTGAGGAAAGAGTTGGTACTTGCAGGATTCCTTTAAGGAGAATGCAGCCATTAGTGTTTTGGTCTCACTTTCCAAAGCAGAAATATCTTCTACTCACTGTACTGTCCGCTGCTCGTTTGGTAAATCGGAGTTGGCACCGTTACGGTGGTGATGGCAGGTGCTGAGGTCTCCTCTTCAGACTTCTCTTCTTCAATCCTTGGCACTCCTGGTGCATCTGAAGACAAGTCATTCAAAATTTTCCTAGAAAAAGAGAGAACTGTATTAACTAAAATAAAAATAACATTTACTGGCTAAATACAAATAACAGGAAAGGAAAATGAGTGGAAAGTTGCTAGTGCTTAGGACAGCAGTTTAAAATGTAAGAACAAGAATAAACCATAAACGGATGAGGAATCAATGTGTCAAAATGAAATCACACAAGGACTAGAAAAAACGATGAATTTCTCTTTAATTTGAATGTAAAGGGAAGCAATCATTCAAAATCTAGGTGTAAGCAGAGGTTAATAAACTTGATTACAGGGGCGCCTGGGTGGCGCAGTCGGTTAAGCGTCCAACTTCAGCCAGGTCACGATCTCGCGGTCCGTGAGTTCGAGCCCCGCATCAGGCTCTGGGCTGATGGCTCAGAGCCTGGAGCCTGTTTCCGACTCTGTGTCTCCCTCTCTCTCTGCCCCTCCCCCGTTCATGCTCTGTCTCTCTCTGTCCCAAAAATAAATAAAAAAAAAAAAACATTGAAAAAAAATTAAAAAAAAAAAAAAAGAAAAAAAAGAAAAAATAAATAAACTTGATTACAGAAAAAAAAACGCACAAAAAAACAAAACAAAATAACCTTTTGTAGGGCAAAGAACACCAAAACCAAAGTCAAAAGATGATCAACAACACTAAGAAAAAAATGTTTACATATATTACAGATGAAGGAGCAATAGCCCCAATATATAAAGAACTCTTAAAAATTTAGACAGGGTGCCTGGGTGGCTCAGTTGGTTGAGCGTCCGACTTTGGCTCAGGTCATGATCTCATGGTTCATGAGTTTGAGCCCTGCATCAGGCTCTCTGCTGTCAGCGTAGAGACTGCTTTGGATCCTCTGTTCCCCTCTCTCTCTGCCCACCTCACTCGCTCAAGCTCTCCTTCTCAAAAATAAACATTAAAAAAATTGAGGCCAAAAAAAAAAAAAAAAAAAAAAAGAATTAAAAACCTGACTTTAAATGTCTCAACTTTCAGATTGGTAAAAAGTAAAAAACCTGTGAGAAAACAGACACTCTCACTGGTGTGAGTATAAAATTGGCGTACAACCCTTATGGAATGAATGTGATGATGTAACAAAAGTATGTTTACACAGCAATCTTACTTGTAGGAACTTACCCTTAAGATATACTTCCTACAGTACAAAAATACATACACGTAAGGTTATTCATGGTAGCGCTGTTTGTAACTGCAAAATACTGAAGACTATCTATATGCCAACACGTTGGAGAGTGGCTGAATAAACTAGAGCTCATCCAGGTGAGGAGTAAAGCACATACGTTTTGTATATGAAAGAAAGTGAAATAACATGTTTGTTCTGCTATTCTAGAAAAAACTCAGAAAGGATAAACCAGATAGAGTTTCATGAAATTACTTAATCTACTGGGGATGGGTAAGAAAGAAGTAAAAAAAGAAAAAACTGGGACGGGGCACTTATAAGTGTGTGGATGTTTTTGTACAATTGTGACTTTTGGAACCATGTTCATGTTTTGCATATTAAAAAACAGTATCAACAAGAATGGAGGAAACATTCTAAAAAGGAATACAAATAAAAGCAAATTAACCTTATTGTTATTTCAAACGAGTAACATAATCACAGAGGAGGGGAAAAAACTCAACTCATGCAATTTTTGACATCTTAAATTTCTACGTTCCACCCAAACTCTGCACACACATTTTGAATAAGTACTGGTCTTTAGAG
The DNA here is from genome assembly GCF_028749965.1 of Puma concolor. Lineage (NCBI taxonomy): Eukaryota > Metazoa > Chordata > Mammalia > Carnivora > Felidae > Puma > Puma concolor. The sequence goes on along the minus strand of NC_141674.1, from coordinate 194,471,302 downwards.
CAGCATTTTTCAAACTCAGGTCACAACCCGTATGTGGACCATGGAAATGGTTATGTATGTTGTAACCAACGTAAAACAAAAAACAACTGAACATCACACGTAATACGGTGCTGTATTATTTGCTTCAGATGCCTATATATGTGTGTACCTGTATATATATGCCTATGTGTATATGAATATGAATTTGAAATAATAGTATGTATACAGAGAGAAAACTATAAAGATTTTTTCTTATTGTGGATTGTAGTAAAAAAATAAAAGTTTCAAAGCTACTACTTTAGACCTGCATATAATATAAATCTACTTCTCTTTTGCCTGAAGCTAGTAATCATTCTTGTCTTCTCTTTCCAGTTTCTAATATTGTTGCTCCAGACCGTCTTGGTCATTCTTATGTCACAGAGATACAATTCACTTTCTCTTAAAGTAGATTCGAGATGTGGTCTGAGCAGTGGGATTAATTCCTTCCCTTAATCTAGACATTAGGTTTTTACCAATGTAGCCTTATGTTATATTGGCTTTTTTTGGCAACTGTATGTATCTGTTAATGATAATTAAATAACATAATTACGTTTCTAAAACAATTTTTTTTTTTTGAGAGACAGAGAGGGAGGGAGGGAGGGAGGGAGGAAAGGAAGCAGGGAGGAAGGGAGAGAGAGAGAGAGGACATGCTTGAGTGCAAGTGTGCACCAGGGAGGGGCAGAAGGAGAGGGAGAGAGAGAATCCTAAGCAGGCAGGGCTCCATCTTATGACCGTGAGATCATGACCTGACTGAGCCACCCAGGTGTCCTGAAAACAAATTCTTAATCTAGAATCTTGCACTTGAAGAACTGGTTTGGTTTTAAACTCAAGTTCAGAAATTCTGTAATTATCACCAACAACTGACAGTCTGTTTCCCCGGGCAGCTATGATCCTTCAAAGTACTTGTTCTCCCACCCATTAGGGTATTTCTCCCCTAACGTTCTGTCACTTGCAAAGGTGATGAGCTGGCTTTTCTGTTTTTCAGGTGAACTGCTGGTAAAAATACCAAACCAGCTGAGACCAAGTAGGAGTGCTATAAGAACTTCCTCTGAGTATAAATTGATCACTACAAAACTGGGTTGTTCTAAGAAAAACTTATCTTGAATTATCAACTAATCCCCATTTCTCCAATCTTACAAAAGCATATCATAAGGACTCTGTTAAAGATCTCATTGGAGTCAAGACATAAAAGCTAGGTTTCAAGAATTTACAAGCTTAAAACAAAATAACAGATACACAATGACTATAAGGAAAGATACAGTATTTCTCATGAATGTAGCCCCTTCTCTGCATGTGCGCATCTCAGGCATTGTTTATTTGATTACGAATTAAGGTGTTACTATTTAAGTGATCTTTGCTAGGATACAGGCTACAACAAAATATTTTCTTTCCACACAGAGCTCTTATTTTATAAGGTCTACAACTAGGATCTACAGAATTTATTTACAACTATTTGCCTGGAATTTATAGACAGAGAAGCCAAGTGGCTCGTCAACACCTGGTTGGATCCGCTTCAGGATCAAATGTGTTAAAATACTAACACGGGATGTATTTTGAAGTTCAAATCTAAAACTAGATGTATTTAGGAAAAAAAGAAATAAGCATAAATGTATACAACACATACTTGGTAATATAAAATTTCTTAAGATCTCAAAATCAGTTTATTGGTATTCATTTAGGATCCCTCATTTAATTGAGAAAAGGGCTAGCATAGGAGCCAAGTGGAAAAAAAAATTTAACCATTCACTGAAAAACAGAAATACCTTAGGCTAATAACAAGAAAGAATATTAGAAGTTTGAAATTTATTAAACTCTCAAGTAAGCTTACAAAGATTTATGGAATTGCTCTTCCTGGAGATATTGAGCATGGAGACAGTTTCTACATATAAAAAAATGGTTTGGGTCCATGATAGAGGCAAAGCAACCTCTATAGCTGAACACAGAAACTATAGTAAGGTGTCCCTAAAATTAGGGAATATCAGCAAAGTGTCACGCTGCAATAAGGATTACATTAATAAACAGTTATTTACTAAGTACCATGGCGTGAGAAATGGTCTGCAAATGTGATGCTAGGTAGATAAATAGTGTAGTGTGTCAGAACTGACAAACTAGAAGTGCTATAATCCTATCAAATATTCCAAACTTTTTAACATATAAAGCAGCAGCTGGCATGGTTTACAAAAACAGAAGCAAAAAAGAAAAAAAAAATTGTTTATCCAGGACTGTTCAGAGTAAAAAGTTCTCTTATTCTGTACGATAAACTTCAACTTGAGAAGTAACTCAAGATGAAGAGAAGTAACCTAGACGGTCCTGAATTGAGCAGCTAATTGGTCTTCCGACATCTTTTCATCTGCAACTACCTAAAGCTTCCTGACATCTTTGATTCTGAATCTTTTAACTATTAAGTTCCATACCTGTAGGAAGGCCTCCTTGAAAGAATTTCTCTTCGTTTTTGGGAATCAGTTACACTATCCACTGACTCCTGTGAATCTTCACTTTCTGCAATAGTTGAAATCTGAAAACAAAGAAGAACTTTATCTTGATAATAGAATTTAGTTCCCATAAAGTTTTTATGAACTTTAAGAAAAAATCAAATATAAAACGATGTACATAAACCTTGCACATGCTTCAGTAGAAAAAAATCAATTTTTATGGGAGACAACCACACCAATCACATTCTTCTCCCCTTTACTTATCCTATAGAAGTCAGTTAGTCCTAAGATTTTTTTGGTCAAAACCAAACTTTTGTGATATACAAATTCAGCTTCATCTCTTCCAGGACTTCATGTAACCAATCTTGAACGCATCAATATTACTGTCAGTTGTTTTCTTACAATTGTTAGAACAAAACTACCAAGTGAAATAAGACTTCTGACATGAAGAAAAGAATAAATGACTAAATATTTGGTCATAAGTCTATACAATGACATACAAGTATTATCCTTTACTGTTAAACACTTGTGACTATATTTATAACTGCACAAATAAGATTGGTGATCCCCCAGATGGTTGTTTCTAGCAACTCAGTCTATATATAGACCTTCAAAGTTTTTACTATGCAAAAACTCAAGGTAAAGAACTGTGTATTTCTGGAAAGTATCCCTGGACTGAAAAGTAATGAAGTTGAACAAAGATTTTACATGGGATAATAATAATGATAATGGTAACAGCAACTAGCATTTATTGAGAACTTACTATGTGCCAGGTACAATGGTAAAACACACAATGGTAAAGTATTATATTAATACTCACTAATACAATAACATCAGGTACTAGCTAAGTACAGTATTTAAACCCATTTCATAGATAGAAGAACTCAAGGTACAAAGAGGTTAAGTAACTCACCCAAGTCACAAAGCTAGGAAGTAGTGGAGCCACTGTTAATAGTTGGCATCTCAGTTTTAGACATCCTTACCAGCATCAAAATCCTGTTGGTTCCAATCTCAAACCAGTTTTGTCAGAAGCAGCAACCCAGAGGTGTTTTCAGACCACTCTCAGACTACAGTTCACTCGCCTAGTAGGTAAGCCTGTCTGTCAAGATGATATAGCCGAGCTTCTCTAGTCTGCTTCATTCAGCTTCCCTTCTCATCAGCAGGGGCCTCCTGCTCCTTCCTGAACTAGGTGTGCATGATGCTATCAGAGTGAGAATTCGGTTTAATGAAGGCAAAAGAGTCTGTGTGGCTCAGCTCCATGACAAAATTTAGGGCAATTGCAACAAGAAAAAACATATTCAGAGGAACCTGACAAATCCCACAGGTACTCTGTATGTGGTCTGGGCCTATGGGTTTTGGAGAGTGGGGGCTCATCTTGACAGGGCACTTTGTAATAGGCACTCACTCTCAAATGAAATTAGGTAAATGTAGTAATTTTTCACAAAATTTATCTACAATAAAGTAATGTGCCCCATCCAAACACTTTCAAATGTAAGAACTTTAAAGACCTACACATTAACAGGCAACACTTAATGAATCCAGAAATGACAGATAAAAAGCTGTGTCAGAGGCTGAATTTAGTCTGTGATTCTCTGCAGAGTAATAATGCTACAGTTACAGCACAGAGAACACTCCCACTATATCTGTAGCTGCTGTAACTAGCCCGCTCAGCATAGTCTCTGCACAGACCTTCTCAGATACACAGCAGATGAGGAGCTATGAAAAGACCTTAGCAGAGTGTCAGGATTTCCAGGAATAACAAGACTCAACTCAAAGTGGACAGTACTATCACAAGTGTTTACCTTCATTAATACTTCTCAGAACCTCAGTTCCTCTGTTCTTTCTGCCTCCTTTGCATGACCCTCATCCTTAAAACCTTCTTGTAAGGACAGATAGTGACTTAGGCATACTCTTCGAAGTTGAAAGTCATTAAAACAACAGTTTTAAAACATACTGTATAAACCACCCATAAGGGAAGTTGTGAAATGAAATAAATTAATGCTGCTTTTTAACATGTGACCTTTAATCCTAACACCCCCCCCCCAAACTCAGTGGTTCTATTGCTCTTAGCAGGAAAAAAGCCTCCCTTCCTCTGATCTGTAAGATTTTGTCAATTGAGTCAAAAGGAAATTAACTTATCACTATGTAGTGATTACAACCATTTTAATGTAAAGGGAGTTCAGAATTACTCAATAAAAATAATAACAACAAGTGTTAACATTTCGTCTTTGGGAATACTATCCAGGGAGAACTTAAGAGCTATGAAGTCAATTCCTACGGACTATCTACCAAAACAAACAAAAACAAAAACAAAAATCCCAAACACACATTGGATCCACATTTCTGAGACTAATACAAATCATGTCAAAACTCCTTTTTATAAGTAAAAACTATTAATTATAGTTTAATATATATTTAATAGGTTATTAAAAATAACCATATGAAAAATTATATTCCAAACTACCACTACCACATTCCAATGATAGAGACCCTTCCTCTGGCCCTTACCTCTTATCACCTCTCTTATTAGCCCTTTCCTCAGATCCTTATATAGGTCTTTAACCTTGGCCACTTAGAAGTTGAGACATTTTCAAAAAGTCAAACCACCATGTGTAGATGTAAAGTTTTAGATCTGTATTCCTCAACTTTCTTTTGTTTATTAAAAACTTGCACCTCCTATTAGTAAGAGGGGAAAATCTTCCTATTTTGAAGTTATTTGAAATTTTAAAATGAAACATACAGTGCCAAAACCAAATCAGATGCTTTTTCAAATAACTATTAAATTAAATTATTATTAAATGTAATTGAATATGCTTAAGAAATCATTTAATATTTCATAACAGTGACTCAAACATCTGATTCTAAGCTTGGGCTTTTTAAAACATGATTTAACATTTGCCATTGCTGAAAAAGAGGACTCATGAAAAAGTAAGTGCATTTTTGGCTGGGCTTACTAAATACTAAATCAGTTTTCATTTTCATCTATCAATTATACAAACTTTTGATGAGATTTACCTAGTATATTTTCATCTCCCTGGCTCTCAGTTATTGTATGCTAATAATAGGTGTTACAATGTTATATTTATTTTAACAAATAAGTGCAACAACTACTGAAACTCTAGAAGACACCTGAATAGTTTAGAGAATTCTATTTACAGGGTCTAAAAGTATATAGATGTTGAGTTTTTAGGTGACAAATTTATATTGTTTGCAGTTAAAAAAAAAAAAAAACTATGAATACATTTCCAAACTTCTTTCCAAATGGTCTCTCCATGGCACGACTTTCTTTCAAAAACGTCACTTTATCCCAGGATAGTTGAAAGGGATTTCTTTTTTTCAAAAATATGTTAGGTAATATATCCCTTGCAAATCCTTGCTTACCATCACCGAAAAGATCAGAAACTCTGGAACATTTGTCTCATAAAAAACAAACCAGCAATTCATCCTTATGTTAGATAACTCTTAAGTACTTTGCTGCATGAGAGCCACTGAATCCCTGTGTTGCACAAAAGGTTATTATTGTTCCCATCATATTATAAAGTATTGTGAAGATTTTATCACGTTTCATCTAACCACTCTCCCTCTTGCTCTATTGGAGCACATCTTTTTACTATTCCTTGATATGTAAAACATATTCTTACTCCTAAGCCTTCAGACTTGCTTTTACTATTTGCATGGTTTAGCATTCTGCACTGGCTTCTGGTTTCTGTTCACTGTGTTCCCTGACCACCCTACATAAAAGAGAACACCCTTCCCTCCGCATTATCTATCCCTTTCCCCTGCTTCAATCATCTTCCCAGCACTTATCCTCACCTGACATATTTTATTTTCTCATTGTCTCTCTTCGCTCAAATGTGATCTTCATGAGAATAGAGAAGTATTATTTGTTCACTGCTGTCTTTCATAGCACCTAAAACAGTGACTGGCACACAGCATGTGATCAATAAAAATTCAGTGAAAGAATGAATTTAATAATTTAAGGTAACATAATCCATAAATCCTGACATGTTTAAGCTGCAATGTATTAAAAATGCATTCAAAATTAACAAAGGGAAAGTGAAGATGCCACTGTTAACTTCTATCCATTTGCATAAATCCCATTATTTTGGGGGGATTCTGACATAATCTGTGAGACATGATAATATATATAAGGATAAAGGTAGGGCACTAATGTCAAGTCATAAATGAAACAGGAGTACAGCATAACTTCTAATATTTTTAGACTAAAAAATATAAAGATATGCTAATATCTAACTCTCACATCAAGAGAAATGTGTCTTGTAGATTTTGAAAATGCTGTTCTACACTACTCGTATTTTCCCATCTAGAAGTTTGAGGGACCATTTCTCTCCTTGTTTGAACATCTCTTCTGATGTACACTACTTCCTAATTACTAATATACTAATCACAGCTAACCAGCTGAAATGGCCATTAAAGTCTAATATATTCTCCCTGGTTATTTTCCTTTAAAGAAAAAAAATAAAAAATTTAAAGAAGTAAAAAAAAAAAAGTTTGTGTCTCTCTATTCGTAGAATTCAGGCTTTCAATTATAAGCATAGCCCACCTCAACGGAAAAATGTGCTCTTGAAAAGATGAATAAGTATTTCTATAAAGTTAATAGCCATACAACCCTCAGATCCAAATTATTACTGTCACAAAAATTAAAATTAAAAATATAATCAATAATTAAATATCACATATTATGACCAAAAATTATAATTTTAACAAATTTGGTAATTTTGGTGTATTCTTTATAACACACCAAACTCTTATTACAAGTGAAAAAGAAAAAGTGATGAATCTATGTCTTCTGACTAGCAGGTCAGGTTCTTTCTACTGTTATCAAGAAGAAAACATGAGTGGGGAATTAGTAATGGCAAAGTATAGAAAATAGTAAGGTAGCATTCAATGAAATAAAAACTGAGACAAAAGATAGGAGACTACTGTTCAGTAGTGCGATTCCACAGAAATACCAAATACTTCGATTGTCACTGGGACAACACTGTCTCCATCTTGTTAACAAGTTCGGTCCCCAGTGTCTTTCATTATGGAAATTCATATACCTTGATTTTTTTTTTTTAAGTTTATTTATTTATTTTGAGAGAGAGAGAGAGTGAGAGAGCACGTGAGAGTGGGGGAAGGGGCAGAGAGAGGGAGTGAGAACATCCTAAACAGGCTCTGCGCTGTCAGCGTGAGCCTGATGCAGGGCTCAATCTTAACAACTGTGAGATCATGACCTGAGCCGAAATTATTAAGAGTCAGATGCTTAACCGACTGAGCCACCCAGGCGCCCCTCCCTTGATGTTTTCACATGAAAACATTTTTTCCCCCCACATAAGTGTCCAAGCAAACCAAAAGCACCAGAACAGAATGAAGTAGAGGTAGGGAACAGTGGCTAAATGACTTAATAGTATAATATGGCTGACTGGATCTAGTATGTCCTTTGAGGACATTAACAGAACGCTTCCAGAGCAGAGGAGGCACTTCTCCCTCTACAAATATCAGTCTGGCTACCATACTCAAGGAAAACACAACAGCTCTCCTCCACAGGAAGATAGCAAGGATGGTCAGGAGCAATCAGAGATATACCATATAATAAATGGCTGAAGGAAAACAGACATTTGTTTAGTCTGGGCATTTTTGTAAAGTAGGAAGGGTGTGGGAGATAAGGGAGAGGGAGTGGTCTAACAGAAAAGGAATTAAATTTGCTTAACTAGTTTCTGAGGATGGAACTGGGACCACTAAATAGAAGTTTTAGAAAGGTTTATTCTGGTTCACTACAGGAAGAACAGTTTAGCAATGACCCCTATTTATAAACTGTTTAACTCAGGAGACACAGCTTCCTTTCTCAAAGTAATGCTGGACTACCATTTGGAGGAGAGAAGAAAGGATACACAGGGAAATTAAGCAACACACTAAGGGCTGCGCAGGTTAACAAGTTTGGCCTAGACCTAGAAGATCTCTAAAATCTTTATGCAAACCTTAAACTGCATGTTTATAGAAGGAAAAAGACATAAAGAATAATTTCTCACCTTCCTTTCTAAAAATAGTTCTCTCCAAATCTAGGACCTAGGACTCACCTGAGTTCCGGAGAAAAGTCTTTTTAAGTCCTTACAGGAAGACTGTGAAGCAAAAAATATGAAATGGGAGGCTGGGGTTATGGCCTACTTGAATGAACGTTCAAGTCTTTTTTTTTCTTTCAATAAGCTCACTGCAAAGATGTATACTGCTCTAGGTTCCAGTTCAGCAGTCACCTGCGGAGCTCTAGGTGCCTTTATTCCCCATGGATTCAATCCAAAGGAACAAGGTCTCTAAAGAATTAGGTAACGTGCATAGTGTAATCCCTGACCCTTAAGGTGATCTTTCTGAATATATAATTATTTCAAAGTTATATACTCCAACTTACATGCCTAGACCTAGCTGGTTTTACAATGCTTTAAATGATCTCAAAATTCAGGTAATAGCTTAGGTAAGGTTATTAATTTTGACAAGGGTTTAGTTTTTTCCAATGGCACATTTAGAAAATAATTACTAAGTTATTATTTTTGTATCTTAATTTTCCTGAACTAAGGTATATCAGGTTAGTCTTTCCCAAACATTTCCACTTTATCCCACGTAGTTAATGATTTCCCCAATCAATTCTTTTTCCTCCATATCTTAAGAAAAAGTCTTTTAATTAGGTCTGTTCTTGTGTATATATATATGTTCCTATACGTAAGGTGACTATACAGACGCAGCATATTCCTTACTGTAAAATGAAATAAACTCTGAACTAGATATGTATCTATTTTCATAACTACTGAAAGGAGAGAGATATGGCTATAAACGACAGTTACGAAAGTAGATGCAGAACTTTTTATACACATACCTGAACTGTCTGGACTTGTGGAGACTGAATAACTGATGGCTGGGCCGCCTGAATAACGCCATGGACTTGAACTGTCTGCCCATTGGGCAGCTGTACTAAAGTTACGGTGGGAGCAGATGATGTTGCATGAGCTGCTGGCATAGATACCTATGGTGTTGAACATGGAAAAAAATTACCATCACAGATAACCTCCTTCGAGGTAGTCATGCTCAATATGCACCAATTTTTTAGCAGGAAAAAGATGACCTTTTTGGTAGATAAGTATTTCACTGGTGTGAAAGAAACTAATGATTAAATTTCATATTCTTAAAAAAAAAAAAAAAAAAAGGACCATAAATGCCCCCTCCCTTTCAAATCCTTCCAAATGACAAAAAACCAAAAAACTATTTTAATGCAGTATCAAAATTTGTAACACAGACTTCCTCTGAATACTAAATACACTTTAATTGTATGGTGCTTTACATTTTACATTTTCCTACCTGCTTTCATGTCCAGTTTCTCCTTTTGCTCTTCGAAGAAATCAAGACTGGGTAATAAGGATTATCTCCATTTTAGAGACAAAAACATCAAGTGCTCAAGAGATTAAGTAACTTACCCAAGGTCAAGAGATATGCTAGCTTTGAAGAAATATAGAAGTCTTCAGAATATTGTGTGTTAAATAAGCCATATTCTAAAATATACCTGCTCTCAACCTTAGGCAAAACTTCTCTAAGTCTAGAACAAATATACATCTTAAAATATACAGCATAGTTTTCTCTCTTTAACTACAAGCATGCCTTTCATTAGTGAGAAAGTATGAATACGTATTATAAACTCAAAGTTCCCACTCCCCCAAATCAAACTGGTATGATACTTGGTATTTTAAGGATTTATTTTCCTCTTGAAGGAATAAAAGCAGAATTGAGGGAATATAAGAGATACTAATTTTCTCCTGAGGCACAAAGGCAATTTTAATGAGTCAATATCCAGGTTCAAAGGGTTCTTATGTCATATGTGTCTATTAGATGGTATTTACTGTTCCTATGTTTGAATACATTCAGGGATTCATTATTTTTTGTTCATTCACTAAACAGTTATTGGGGACCCAGGTGCCAAGGGTGGTGTCAGAACTGAAACTACAAACATGAAGAAAATAACTGGGGCTACATGTGTGAAGGCATCCGGAAAAGAACATAAATAAGTATAATCCAGTGAAATAATAAGGCTTGCCAAAAGAAAAATGCACATACTGAGGAGAGCTACCCACTGGCACCTAAGAGGAGGGGAGGCAAGGATGTGAATTTGAAACAAAGAATATACATTAGGTATATTATGACTCCCTGGGACAGGGACAGACTTTCAGGGAGAGAGGGATGGAAAGCAGTCAGTACTACTAGACTGACCACCTAAGTGTGTTACTTTATGAACGTAGGAACCGGGAAGAGAGAACACCGTAACAAAGGAAGGTTGGGGCTAGATGAGCTAGTCCTGAAAAGCCACCTATGTGTCACCTTAAAGAATGTGCATTTTTTCCTGAGACTGGGAAAGACACTGAAGAATTTTTGAACTCTGGAGTATCATGGTGAGGTTTGCATTTTAGATAGATCACTTCAGTGGCAGTATGAAAGATGTTCATTTCAAAGAAAGAAAAAAGTGGAGGTGAGGGGATTGAGAAAGATTATACAGTAGTTAAGGTGAGATGATAAAGCCAGAAGTAAAGCACTAGTGGTAGGGAGGGGGAATGAGAGAAGTGATTTAATGAAAATTCAGGAGGCAGACTAGAAAGGGCTTTATGAATGATTGGTTGAAGGAGGTGAGAGAGGAAATCAAGGATGACCCACATAATTCATGTTTCGGTAAAAATTGGTAAACTATGCCATCAACTCAAACAGAGAACACAAGAAGTAAGCTTTGGGGTGATTGGGGTGGTTGGGGGCGGGGCAAAGGGGGATGGTGGAATTGATCTGATATCCAAGAAAGTAGAGATTAAAACCATTAAGCACCCATGTTTGGACAGTTAGGAAGTCCCTCCTCATTAATCATTTTCTCTCTGACTGACATAAATCTTATCTAGTTTTACACGTGGTCCTCAAAATGTGGTCCATGGACTGCCTCCATTAGCATTACACAGGATGCCTCTTTACAAAGTCAGAATCTCAGTGGACCCAAGGACACTTTCCCCTGCACTTAAGTTTGAGAATCACAGCTTAAGTTACTCAGAATATCTCCTCTTAGTTCCATACAAAAGCTCTTCTGATATTTGAAGCAATTATTATATCTTCTCTATTTGATAGAATAAACGTAGCAAGCTAACTCAATGAATAATCCCTATTCTACCCTGATCATTCTACATACTGGCTCCTCTCATCACAAGTTTACAAACAGTACAGATAGACAAAGTAAGATAAAAATCACTTCTGTTCCTACCATCCACAGCTAATCGCTGTTAATATTTTTTGCTGTAGATATATAGCTGTTTTTATAACATACTATCATGGAATCTATTTTATTTTTTGAATCCATTATAAATATCTTTCCATACCGGTAATAATTTTCTTTAGTGGTTATAATGGCTGCACAATAAAATCACACACTTTGTTTAATAAATTCATTATTAGATATTTAGGTTTTCAAATTTGCCTATTACAAAAAGATTCAATGATCATCCTTTTACTTCTTTAGTTAAATCCATAAAAATTTACATTCTCATAGTCAAAACCAAGATTATTTTTTTTTCCTTTCCACTTTAAAAAATCTCTGTTAAATTCTCAAAGTAAAATGAGGCCTCTCATTATTGTTTTAGACTGATTTTCTTCCTTTACTAGTTGGGCTGAAATTTTTTCTGTTCCTTGACCACTATAATCATGGATTTGACAATTTTTATTATATTCTGATATTAAATATGACAATAAAAAATACTGGGTATTAGACTTATGAAAGGAAACTATGACAAAAATGTGAAACGTATGTGTTAAGGACATGGATGAGCAAATGAAAAAAACTCTGTAATTAAGAATAAAAAAACCAAAAACTATACAAATGGGAAGAGAAAGAAAACTAGCTTTCCTAAAGCTCAAACATCATGTCATTCTGTTCTAGGTCAATCCTAGAGGACTGCCTGATGAGGATGACAAATCAAACATACGCATGTAATTTTGCTCCTTCCTAATCTCCAATTAAACTTCATAAAATTGACTCTATTTTTACAGGCATAATCACATGAGCAAAGAATGAGAAAGGAGGCAACAGGAATAGTTTTGGAGGTTGAAAAGATGGATGAATGGTACTAAAAAAGGCCAACTCATGAGGTAGATGCAGGGAAAGCCAGATTTGCACCACAAAATCCTTCAGAGATTCAGGATCTAAGTAAGTCACCCTGGAAGGTGGAGTAAAGGGAGAGCTGAAAATAAGGAAGGCTGGTTGAAGGCTCTTTGAGAAGCAATTGGATCCCTTCTCCATAACTCCCTGTGGAAGAATAATTAACCTACCCCATGCTGACAGAAAAATGGAGATTTAATTTCTGGATAGGGAAAATTACACCAGACACTGCTGAAGGTGGGGTAACTAACTCTCAGTCTTCTTCTCTCACTTAGCTCCCAGGCCTTTACCCTGTAAGCAAGAGATTAGTAAAGCTTTCCCCGAGGAACTTAACCAACCACAAGGGGCTTGAATAAAGACTTGAAAGATACTGACATTGGGAAGGCCATAATCACCCTACACTGAAAGCTCACAACTTACAGGCATCAGGCCCCAAACATATCCAGAGCTTCTGGTACAGTTTTGCGGTCCCCTACTTTAAACCTGAGCAGACAAGCACAAATTATAAAACATCTGAGGAAAGCTTCTTCTAACATTAAAGATGGAGAGACCAAGACAAATTGAAGGGCAAAAATCTATACAGAGAAAAATCTATATGGGGAGAAGAAAACTTAAAACCTAATTAACATTCTCAGAAATGAACGAAAAGATTTCCTTTGTGAAACATAAACAGGATGCTATTAAAACACAAAAGGACAACAACAACAAAACACAAAAGGACTATTCAGAGAACAAAAGGAACTGTTGGAAACATGACAGCAGAAATAAAAAATTCAACAAATGGGTTGGAACACGAAGCTGAAGAAATCTCCCAGAAAACAAAGCAAAAAGACAAAAAGAAAGAGGAAGGAAAAGAGAGTTAGAGAAACAATCCTATAGTGTAGCATCTAGATCACAAGGATCCTAGAGAAAAAAAATCTTCAACCAAATAATTTACACTGCTCAGAATCGAAGACATGAGTTCCACTATAAAAGGGAATATTGAATATATATATATATATATAGCACAATGGATGAAAACTATTTAAGCCAAGGTCCTAATAATGAAATGGTGAAGCACTGTGAAGAGATACCAGAGAGAGAAAAAAAGTGGTTCAGTCCTTTCAAACAGCAACACTGCTTGGTGATTGTGGATCAATGCCTTCAAACTTTGAAAGAAAAAGGATTTCTTTACCAAGACTTCTTTACCCAAACTTGCTTAAGAAACCACTGGAAAACGTGCTTTACTATGTCAAGAACACAAACTCGATTAAGAGAAAGACAGTAAGGGGAAAGGAATTTCCAAGAATGCATTATATAGCAGACTCAGAGGACAACCAGATCAGACACAATAGTGCCACCCAAGAGACAGTAAGTGGAAGGTTTTCATCACCAAGATCCCTGCTGGCACTGTACCTTCTTTTTACCAGGCCAAATGGTTGGATAAATCCAGACTCTCACCTCTGCATGTTTGCCTTGACCACGTTTTGACGAAGCCCTGGATTTTCCCCCTATGTTTCTGCACCTGCCTCATCCAAGTATTTACTTCACCCCCAGATATATTCTGCTTTGCCTTAACTCCTGAGGGGTGGAGGTGGGCCCTAGTAATCAGGAGAAAACAGACAGCAGCCCACTCCTTGTGACTCTGTCCTGCTGGAGCTCCAGTATTTGGCCCACACTTTGGCTTAGTGTAGTAGCCCCCCCTTAGTCTGTGGTTAGCCCCCTATTCTCCAAGACCCATTCAAACTCAGGGACTCCCCTAGGAAGGCTTTTCAGTTCTTCAGGACGCTGAAGTTCAACATCCCAGAGCCTCTGCTAGGATCATATTCTCCTGGGAGCCTTTATCAGAAAGAGACAGTATCACACTCTTTTATCTAGCAGGTTTATGTCTTATATTAACTACCTTTCTCACTTATATGCAAATAATGGTTAATATTATTTAAAATATTTGAGGAAAACTACACCAGAACAAAAAATAAGGATGAGAGAATATGACTTTAGAGATAGAATGTTTAAGACAAAGACAAAGTTAAAGAATCGTGAATTATATTTAAAGGATACAGGAAACAAAAACCATTATCATCCTTGAAATTTACTTGTGTGTCAGTTTGTTTATCCTATTTTTTAGTTTAAGCACATGGAAAACTTAGCCTCTCAGATTATCTATATTCTCATGCCTCAAAATAAATCTGTGTGATATGGAAAAAAAAACAAAAAACAAAAAAACAAAACGAAATAGTTAACATTACCAGGTTTTCTTCCTTGGTTTAAGAGAGACAATCTACCCATTATTAAAATGTCATTATTCCGAATCAGGTCACTACAAACAGATAACTAGTGTTTAAAAATACGGTTTTCTGTTATGTTACTAAATTAATTACATCATTTCTAAAATTAGGCTAATAATACTAAGTAAACAGGAACTTTGATACCCTAAGAACCTCTGCTCATTCTATGCTTATCTCTATAATAAGAACTAAATCTTCCTGTCTGAAACATACTCCTCTTAGAAGAGACATAACTTGGAATCTCTCCATGTATTTTATACCTGGGCTAATGTGGCAATCTGTGGCTGGGCTTGAACTGTCATTTGTTGGTTTTCAGCTTCTGTTACAGCCGCATCTCCACTCTGCTGGTTCTCTGCTCCAGATTCCATGGTCATTTAGTTACCTACAATAACATGGAAGAGTGTTACAAGCACTACAGTGCTTTGTGCTTTTGTGACTTTAAAGGCAAATTTCAGGTTATGAATAGGTATATGTACTGGTTACATTAGCAAATGCACTCAAATCTAGTTCAAAAAAAATAGTAACCTAGCTGAAATACTGTCAAACTCATCCAAATCTGCTGAGCTGTAAGTTCTAGTTCCTTCAAAAAGGAAAAAAAAACAACCACCTGTCTTTTCACTTGTCACTTCTTCCTAACGGGACAGTATTCCATCTAGAAAGAAGAAGGGATTCCTCCCTTCCATGAATCTCCTCTATGAACAAGGGGAGGAGCGTACCAGTAAAACTGTAATTTTTTCAAACTGTACTAATTAGGTATGGAAAGAAGGTAGAGAGTAGAAGTGAGCTGATGACAGGGTCTATGAGATGTATCGGCTTCATGGTACCTCCTATGAGGGTATTCCCTCCTTTTATAGGGAAGAAGCAGAAAATTATATGCTACTTCCACAGGAAATGTTGGGACAAAATCAGCCCAAATTGTGGGGTATCGAGATAGAAAGGTGGGATAAACATCCACAGAGCCAAATTAGAGGCCGCAGACACTGCAAGTATTAGTGTTCTGACTCTTCGCCCTATGTATAGTGTGCCACACTACACGTGCACACATACAGGAAACAAAACTGAGTAAGTTAATGAAGGCTGCTCTTTTTTACTTTGGGACCCTACTTTGCTGGTATATTTGCTGGGTAATCTGGCACTGACTGGCAGCATAGGTAAGCAGAGAACAATCCCTAGCAGCAGCTACATGCTGAGGAAAGATTTCTGACAACAGAAATAAATTTCTGGTAATAATTGTGTCTAAAGGATTCACAATCAAAGAGATTACTTCTTACTTGTGTACCACTGTTATCATTTAGTGCCTGGCATATTACCTGTCAAAAATGAATTTACTAAAAATAATGACTACCTACTGTGATTCCATAAATAACACAAAAGCCCCAATGCTTTTCCAGAATTTATTATATTTATTTTATAACTCTGAAATTGATAGATCATCAGAACTGTGACTGATCCTTATGTGATTATTACATGCCATCGTAATGTATAATATACGAATACATTTTGCCATCATTCAGAGTTCTAGAAAAAGTCTTACAAGTGACAGTTAAAAAACAGGAAGTAAAAATATCTCTGTGGAAATGAGTATAAATAATATAGAAATATAGAATCCACAAAGGAGATTACAAATGAAAAGATCAACAGACTTAACTGCATAGTTATTTAAAACATTCATATGACAAAAGACACTAAGACAAGTGCATAGGGAGAAAACATCTGCATATATAATTGACACAGTAACATCTAGAATACAGAGAAACTACTAGTCAACAAGAAACTCCTTCATTATTGACTAGTTCACAAAAATACATGCTCAAGAATATTCACTGTAGTGTTTTTTCTAACACTGAAAAACTGGAAGCAAGTATCCATTATCAGAAGGACCATTAAAGAAATTACAACAATGAAAAAGGAGTCTGTACTATAACGACAGATAAAGCTTTCCAAGGCTGAGTGGAAGCGCAAGTCACAGAACACACCGTAAAGGAGAATTCCACTTATGTAAAAAAACAAGTCACACTGTTGTAAAACACGCCGTATGTAGGCATCGAACAAGTATGGGAAGTTACATACTAAACTGTAAGCGGCAGCTCTGGACAGAGGAAGATGTGGTGGAACTGGATAGGATGACGACTTTCACCTTGTACTTTTTACACAGTTTAGTATTTTGTTTTCTTCCCATCAGCATCACTTCAGAATTACTTGTACAATTTAAAAGATTTTAATTCCAGAAGTCATGAACAACATTTTGAAAACTATGAACCAAAAAACCGTATTTCAATCATGATTTTGAGATACCTGTTGAAAAAAAATTTTTAATCTCAGATATTTTTATATGAATTTACTATTTTTATTAAATCTTGCCTCAATTGCTTACCCCATATTTCTAAACAGCAGAAATACTATTCTTAAAAATTATCAAGTAACTTTATGATCACTTGTGATAATTGAGTTATATACTTACAGTCTGTGCTCTTTTAAACTAAAAAATTTAAGAAAGACATTAACAACAAGGCAACATCAACAACAAAATGGTTTTTGTACCCTAAATGTTGTCCATACTTTTGGTCAGCAAGAAAATAGCATGTGAAAACCACCTAATCGCAATTAACATGCAAGTGAATCCATTTGAGGACAAGACTGAACTGAGTCAAGCTAAGTATGGGCAGAAATCCATAAACTTTTCTCCGTCTTCTCCCCCATGTCATCATTTTAATGCGAATAAAGATAAATATAACTTTATCATCATACCTCCTTTGTAGACAGAGTATACACCAACCATTTTTAAAAAACTTTATTCCAGGCCACATTTTTTTTTTAAACCTGTGCTGTCATCTATATAGTTTCAATCCCCCATTTGATTAAAAGCAAACTAAGGTATGGATCATGTATCTTTTTTCCCCCCACTATACAACATCAGGACTACTTAATTTTTTTCTGACATTTGAGGTATAGAACATCTTTATAACTTTTTGTTGCAGAAAAGAAAATATAATAAACAAAACCACTAGTTAACATCAATGATTATAGCTACAAGGACACATTCAAAATAAGAATGGGACTTTCATCCTTCTTCCCTCCCCAACTAGGTAATATTCTTAAAAAACAAAAACAAAAGTGTAATATTTTCAACAGGTAGGATTCTCTCATCTAAACTGCCACTGTTTTATTTTCATTTCTTTCATCCAGAAAGACTACCAATCTTTTTCAGATATGGGGACAGCCTTCTTAATGTTTATAACTCTTAGCTTAAGTAGGTATCAACATCTCAAGCAACAGCACAAATACTGTCTTTCATCAGAAAATTCTCAACGTGCTCTTCTCAAAGTGTAGGTGAGAATTGTTTAAGTAATAACAATTTGTTTCGGATTAGAAACTCACCGACTGAACTGAATCAGACACTATTTTACCATCAAGGTACTGAAATAGCAGTCTCTCAACTAGACTAAACTAACACTTGAAGTTGGTGCATTCTTTCTGGACTCTGAAAACTTTTGCTCTTTTTTGTTTGTATCTTCAGGTGGAGAGAGAAGAGATGTTACAGTATCATATGTACAATCTTCAATTTTGCTAACATCCCAGGAGCAGTCTAGCCAGAAGTGCAGTATGCAGACACAGGATCAAGGACTACAGCCAATATGTGGGTGTCCAAAGTCGTTTGAAGAAAGGAGATTCTTCTTTTTTTTTTTTTTTTTATTTATTTTGGGGACAGAGAGAGACAGAGCATGAACGGGGAAGGGGCAGAGAGAGAGGGAGACACAGAATGGGAAGCAGGCTACAGGCTCTGAGCCATCAGCCCAGAGCCCGACGCGGGGCTCAAACCCACGGACCGCGAGATCGTGACCTGGCCGAAGTCGGACGCCCAACCGAATGCGCCACCCAGGCGCCCCAGGAGATTCTTAATTCATTACACAAATGAATGCTTTTCAGGAATACAAAAATTAAGAACGACTGAATACTGCTATGAAATAAGTAAAAGATTAGGTACATATAAGCTCAGAGAGAATGTTGTATAAATACTGGGCCTGGAACATCAGTAACAGAATGGATCTCAGATATCACTGAAAATGTAGTATCAGCTTGACAGTCTGGGCGTTCTTCTTCCAATACTTTCACAATTATAAAACTCTGGGTTACTGATATTTAAAATTTGGAGATTTTCCTGATTTTTCCCTAAAAATTAATATAATCCTTTGGAAACCCTAAGTTTATAACAAATTTCAAAACAGTATCATGCCTAAAAGAATCAAAAATATTTAAGCCAATTCACAAGGATACATACCATTTTGCTATAATGTCTTCTAGAGTTCTGCCTCTCATTATGAAAAATAAAAAGTGAAGTGATTCTTTGCATTATTCACCCAATGTTCAGAGAAATAAACAATGCGGCTGTGAGTAGTGGGGAAAGGGAGCCTAACACTTGGTGGGAAGCTGGATCTGTCACCAAGCAGTCACTGGAAAAATTAAACTTTTTGATTTTCAGTTTCCTCATCTATGAAAACAAGGAAGATGAATTAAAGAGTTCTTTCAATTTTAAATGCTCTGACCCTGAGAAATGACACAAGATACATGTACACACACGTAATTATGCAGGCCACTTAATATAAATGAAGTATTTCCTTTTACTATATAATAATATTTACACAGTAAAAGAAGACAGATTCACTAGGAATAGGTCACCTAGCCTGCCTCTTGATCTTGGATTAGTACAGAGCTATTACCACTTACTGATTTATAAAATCATGAGAATGCAATACAACTTGAGATAATTAGCAGTACTTAAAAAAAAAAAAAAATGCTACAAGACCAGACTACTAGTCAACAAAGATTCTCTTTCAATGTTGGACAGCGTCTCTTTTATCATTACATTGCTCTGGTCACATTTATTGTTAGTGGGATCAACTAAATAGTTATTAAATAGTTTTATAGTCCCCTTTGTTAATTCTCAAAGAGGATAAAGAAGTTTTTCCTTTCCATCTTAGAAAGCTTCAAGAAATTTATCTAAGATGGTATCGCTTTGTACCCTTTACATGGTAAAGACAGTAGATACTGAAAACTTCACAATGTAGTTTAGAAAAACATCCTAGCAAAGCGTCAAATGAGTGCTTCCATGACATTTAAAGGAAAAGAAAATGTTCTGCAATAGTCAAGAGAGTGGGGGAACTCCAAAGCAGCACTGAGGATGGACACAGAATTCAAAAATGTGGGGAAGGAGGGTAACTTTTCTGGTAAGAAAAATGGTATGAGCCAAGGCTGACATTATAGTATGCTTTTAGAGAAATGAGTGAATCAGTGGCTGGGGTCAGATTCTGTACAGAAGCAAGGAGAGAAGACAAATGATAACAGAATAGTCACTCTAAAGCTATCAGCAATCACCTACTAGGACAAAATGAGAATTGAGAATGATGTCTCTTTAAAGTTACTGGGTTTAGAATTTCTATATTGCAGTGAATTTCACTTCTACCCTATATAGCAATATATCCTGAGAGAATTCACCACAAGTAACTAAATAAAACCAACAACATCTCCAATTTTCACAACTTACATTATATACGTTATACTTTTATTAGGATATCAGACCTGAACACTTACATGCCAGGCACTGTCAAATCACTCGGGAAAAAGAAATTCACAAATTTTTAAAAACACTTTCCTTTTGTGGAACTTACATTCTAGTGTGTGGGAGCAGGGAGAGAAGGTAAGTAAAATGTATAATATATCAGATGGTGAGAGGTAGTGTATAAAAAATAAAGCTGAGAAGGATGTTGCAGGGATTTCCAAGATTCTAAAAGCTGACCAGTGAAAACGTCATTAATAAAGCAGCATTTAATTCACTCAGATTAGCTAGACCCAGTATATCATGTATACATTAGTGGTAATTTTTTAAATCAAATTGTCTGAACTTGTCAGGAATTACCTTCTAAATAACTGTCACAGGAATCAATATTATGGGAATTACCTGAAACTGAAATTTGGTAATAAATGAGTTTTAATGAAAATAAATAAATTAATTAATTCGCGTACTTAGCACCTCTACAGAACTATACTGAATCAGGGACAGATTTCTGGCAGCACTATGTTCATATCTATGTGCCTCTGTCAATTTAAGCAAAGCTCAGCAAACAAGAAAGGAGGTTCATATTGTCACTTTTGCTGAAAAGTCATTACAAAAGGAATGAATGCTGCAGATTTTACCTTGTTCTGCTTCCCAAAATATTTTGACCTTCAAGAAGTGCCCCAGTCCTTACAATCCTAAACATTCTATTCAGGTTCAACTTTATAAAAAATAAACCCATCTCCTCCACAATCTAGTTTACTTTTTAATTCCTTAAGTCTATGACCAATTTAATCCAGGATTTTGATTTATGAATAACGCGGCCAAAACTAATGGAACATAAGATTACATGCTGTGATTTTTTTAAATGCAAATGACCTTAATTATAAATGAGAAAAAAACCTCACCCTTACCCTAACAAGTGGCTGATGCCTCCTAAACTCAAAGCCCAGGGATTTAAGGAAAGCACAACCCTAAAGTCTCCAGGGTAACCTCCTTGATGTGTAAAAGGTACATTTGGGCACATGATTTTAAAACTATATGATTATTTTGGGGCGCCTGGGTGGTTCAGTAGGTTGAGCGTCCCACTTCAGCTCAGGTCATGATCTTGTGGTTTGTGAGTTCCAGCCCCGCTTTGGACTCTGTGCTAACAGCTTGGAGCCTGGAGCCCGCTTCAGATTCTGTGTCTCCTTCTTTCTCTGCCCCTCCCAAGCTCATGCTCTGTCTCTCTCTCAATAATAAATGAACGTTTAAAAAAAAAAAAAAAACCCAAAAAACTATATGATTATTTTGTTGTCATAGTCAAATATATTACTAGAAATATTTTGCAGAAGTATAAGTAGAAACATCTATGGACGATACTGAATACTCTCTACATGTTTTGTAGCTCTTATTTCGTTTTTAGGATATTATGACTATTTAAAAGCATTCTAACACATTCTTAACAACTCCAGCATGTCTTGATTAACTCTCTAAAGTGTTATGATTAATTTACTAAAGAAAGTAATGAAATGTTCAGGTGCTACACAAGACTTCGGCTTTCCAACAGTCAAGAACTATGCTGTACTGCCGTTTTTTCTTCTATTTTTTTTCCCCCGTACATTTTTTGGGGATTGTTAACTTTGAAGTACTTGTCATGTCACTCTTTAATATGCTCAATCTAGTGGAATGGAGATGCATGCAATCAATACTGGAAATTTAGCAATGCTTCAGGTTTCTGATGCTAGTAGTAAATGGTCGTTTGGTATTAAAAATAGCATATCTTCACTAAAACCAGAGAGGAAAACAGCATATTCAAATGCTGTATGTGTATACATAATGCATGTAGGTACGTATATACGTACCTACACATATATACCCCCCTCCAACAGGTATCAACTTCAACTGTAAAATTTTATTAGAATAATCACACCCTAACAAAATGAAATTATACATTTTTTGAAAAAGAGTATGAATGGGAAATGTGACAAACTAAAATAAATTGGTGTCTTTATCAAGTTAAGTAAATTCTAACACAGTTTTCAGAAACAGTTTACTCTGTGCTCCTACCAAGGTCTTTCTTCCTTAATTGGGAGAATAAATCTGCCTCTAGTCCAGATATTAGAGGAAGGCAAGAAGTTGTACATGAAGTTAATTCTGTGTGATTTGAACTCAATGAATTTTAAACATTTTTAATACAAAAATAAAAGCCTAAAGATTGCTTATATATTTTTATAAATTCTTTTTATCAGTAGTAAATATCAGTATAACCCAACCACCACTACCAAAAAACGAAGGCAGCATACAGCAAAGGGAAATCTTTCCAATTTTATTTAATAAAATTAACTCCTTATTTGTTTATTGGACTCAACTCAGAGAAACTGCTTTAAGTTAAATATTTATATTTTATTATTTATTGCAGTTTTATAATTACCACAGTATTTGGAGGCTATTTTTTTTTTTAATTTTTTTCTGGATGCTATTTTTAAAGTCATTTTTAAATGTGTAGCATGTGCTACAAGAAAGACACTGTTCTCAAAGTACTTACCACGGTGAATCAGAAAAATGTTACATGATTTATAGAAATGCACTACACGATGACAGCCTTCCTAGGACTAATTCTACAGTACCTTTCAACAGAAAAGCTTTAGTGTTTTCTCAAACCAAAGTCATTATTTTTTAAGTATTGGCAAAATGTATTTGCCTCGCTTGCCTTCAAGTAAGACTACTTACGGCTCTCAAACAAGCCTTCATGTATCTGGTCACCAAGAGACAAACAGTGTTGCTTAGCAAGGAAGCAACCATGACTGTGCATTATTTTAGATAACATTTTATCCCATTTCTTCCCATTCTCCTTTCTTTCCCATGCAATACTATGCTTACAGCTTTTTACACCTAAGCATTTCAAAGAAGTGAGCCTATATAAACTTCTACATATGAAGTTCCACTAAATGGATTTTTTGGAGCTGAATTTTTTTTAAAGGACTTAAGGATAAAAGGATTACACACCTCCTACATGCAGTTACTTTTAGAAAAGCAATTTCTGTGTTGACTAAAGAGTGAAACTCTTAACATTTTAAGTTGATTCATAAACTAGCTCAATGCTAAAACTGTAAGGACCCACAAAAGTTATGCTCTGAAGTTAAATATTTAAAGCCTACTACTTCATTTACTCAATAAAACCTGAGAGACTATGTGAAAATCACTACATTCAAATGGAAAATGAATATCCAAGTGTGTTTATAAAGTTAAACATTTATTATTTTGACAGCTCTGTTTTGAACTAAATTTTGAAATGCTATTCTTGGTGAATTATTTACAAATTAGACATGGAAGAGTGAAAATTCACTTTTCCTGAAGTGAGACGGCACATGTTACAGGAGAAGTCATAAGACAGGAATCCTGCTTTTAGTTCTGACTTCACAGATGGAGAACTAGACATGTTGAGAGATTTGCAAGGAATCTGCAAGACTGTGCAGGGCTATACCACACAGCCTCCAATATTAGAAAACGTGAAGAATTCTTTGTATATTTGGCAATGGAACTGCATGAACAATTAAGCCACGTGCTAAGCATTTTTATTATGTTTTGCTCACTAGAAAAAGCCTGGCACCTAAGGGACCAAGGACACACTGGACTACACTGAAAAATTAGCCATGGTTGGGGCGCCTGGGTGGCTCAGTCATTTGGGTGGCCGATTGCGGCTTTGTGATTTCGAGCCCCACATCGGGCTCTCTGCTGTCAGCACAGAGCCTGCTTCGGATCCTCTGTCCACCCCCGCCGGCTCACGTGCTCATGCTCTCTCTCTCAAAAACTTAAAAAAATAAAAATAAACATTAGCCATGGTTAAGCTACAAAGCTGATAAATTACAAACAGACAACAGCAAAGTTTTACTTAAAGATTCACTTCAATTTTATGTATCTTTATTTTTACTCCTAAAAGAATCAACATGAAGTCCAATCTTTCAGGTAGATGTATTATTTTAAGTTTATTTATTTATTTTGAGAGACACAGCATGAGTGAGGGAACAGGAGAGAGGGAAAAAGAGGGAGGGAGGGAGGGAGAGAGAGAGAGAGAATATCCCAAGCAGGGCTCAAGGGGCTTGAACTCATGAACCGCAAGATCATGACCTAAGCCAAAACCAAGAGTCAGACGTTCAACCGACTGAGCCACCCAGGAGCCCCTTTTTATAAAGCTTACTTATTTTATTTTATTTTACTTATTTATTTTTTACTGACCTGGTAGTGATTTCTGGTAAGGTCGTCTTGATTTATACAATCTTATGCCATTTCTCAAGTCTCAGAGGCAAAAAGTATTAGTAAGGCATCAGAGGTTAATGAAAACTCAAAGTGGAAAAACTTCTTTTTAAGCTATGGGAAAATGAGCATAATTTCCTTGGCTTTAAAAAAATAAATCTTTAACTTCAGTAAGTTTTAATTATCTAAAGCATGTATGTCTGCTTCCTTTAATCTGTGCAACTCTACAGGAACTGTTTTTAATCCTGCCTTTCAAAGCTGTGACCATCCCAAGAGGGAATCATTCATTAAACAAATACGTTTTCTGTGCCTATTACATAAGAAGTGTTCCATCAAAAACTATGGGGACTACAGTTCAAAACAGACAAGAAACTTTCTCTCAAAGAGCTTACAAGCTAATAACAGATAAAATATGTGTTATATACAAAAGGGCTAGGCAATTATAAACTAATCATTATGACCAGTTTTCCTATAAATTCCCTCCAAAAAATATTTAATAACAATGATTTAAAACCATAAACTTCCAGTTTGAAATGACAGAAATACAACAAATTATGGAAAAAAACAAATCATGTCTTTCTACTGATGTAGATCTAATTAGTAAGATAACAGTATATTTTTTTAATACCTTGGCTAGAATATTTCCTCCAAGTGAACTTTTATATACCTATTTATACAACTACTATATAGTACTATTATTTAGAAACAAAAATTCTAGACCATTAATAAAGCTAGAAACGTGAAAACTTTCATCACAAAAAGACAATGCTACAAAAAAGTGATGAAGCCTATGCTTTACTGTTATTTCTTGCTCAGAGAAGAGGCTCTTCCAGCAAATAAATCATTTAAGTTCTCCAGAGCTCAGTTTAGTCATCTGCAAAAATTGAAGGAGTTACTCCCTCCCTTAATGGTAAAAGTTTGTTAAGCGTGAATTCCCCCAATATGGTGGAGTATTATGAGTAATACACTATACTCATACGAGCATCATAATAAATTCTTCATAAGAAATAATTCTCAAATATAGTGCTTCAAATTAAAATGTTTCAAAGTTGTTATTTCTTGATTTATACCTCATTCTACACTTCCATGTCTTCATTTTGGTTGTCCTTACCACTGCCTAGAACACATTGCCTTTCAATGCTACCTATCCAAGTTCTTCAGTATTCAGTTTAAATTCTGTCTTTCTCATAAAACTTTTCCTCACCAAACTCTTTCTCTTCTAAACTGTATAGCCCTTCAAGACAGTAGTGAAAAATTGATATTCCGTCATGTATAAATCCTTCTTTCTTACATGATTTTTGTCATCTCTACTATACTGTAGGTTCCTGAAGTTTCTCCAGCTTTACTGTTTACAGCAACTAGCATGACGCTTCATTTAACATCTACAAAAATACTTAACTGAATAAATCTTATGATTATTTCACTCACTTTAAAGTCAATGGTCAATAAATGTTCACTGAATAAATGACTAGGCTGATAAACGACAGTAAGTAAAACCAAAGCATCATTATTATTCGTTACAGCAAACAAAGCTGCTACTGATAACTTTTAAAGAAATGATACCCCTTTAAGAATACAAATAGTTCGGAACAAGCAATAATTTTCACTTCAGTGATATTTCTGAGTCTCCTATTGCCAACCATCTACACAAATAGGGATAATGACCCTCAGAAATAATGGTTATTCAGCTTTGGCTGAATTACAAACATTTTTAGTTACATTTATATGGTCATAAAATCATAACCAGAAACTCACACAGATAACCAGCTCATTAGATATACTCTTAAAGGTGAAGAAAGCAATCTCAGTTTCAGAGAAGATTCACTAACCTTTCGGAAAGAAATTTCCTATTACCATTGGTGTAAGTCAACTTTCAGACCTACCCTCTACTCCTACACCAACATCATTAGCAATTTTAACTTCCCACTGGATTCTCTCTTCTACAACAAAAGGTCAGTCTTTACTTCTCTCCTTGAGGCAGGAAACTCACCAATGATCCCTCAGACCTTTTACTCTCCCAATCTTGCTCTTTGTTAGATTATTCAGAGATCCTAGATTAATCCAACAGCAGAAAGAAAACTGATAAATGCTTTTCATCTTTGTTCAGACAGCCCATCACATTCGTGGTAAACTCCTTTTTTACTTTTACCCCAGCATAAGAAAAAGCAACTCAGACATTTAAAAGTTTATCAAGAAGTACTACTTTTTTTAAATTGAAATTCATGAGCTAGCCCCAAGAACTGATTAAATATATATTGAAGGTGATTTTTCATCACTGGAGATGTAAAATACTGTCTTCTACTTATCTATAGGAATACATACCAGAATATGAATGACTAACCTTTTTCCCCCTCTTCTTTCTGATAAACTAGAAAACAGGTGAGTAAAACTCTAGGTAAAATATAACATAACTTATCTTTATGAGGCCACATCTGGCAGAGCTAAGAATGCAAAACAAAACAAAGAGGAGTATGTGTGCGTTAAGGGGGAGAAGCATTCTGAATGTGAAAAAAATCCAATGGCTACTCTATCCAAGTTACAAACATGTCTCAAAACCTACATTTACAGATATTATGGTATAGAATAAGATTGAAACCATCTTTTCTTCTTACGGATTCAGAAAGTTGACCAGGGTTCACCTCTTAAACCATGACTGAGTTAGCACGTAAAACTGGCAGCGGAAAACAGTCATTTTCACATTATCAGTTTGTCCATTTAGTTCATGATCTTTACTTCTACCACAAAAGGCAATTTACTGATTTCAGCATACTGTGAGAAATCATTTAATTCCCTGTCGCCCACAGATGTGTTCCAGAAGGAAAATTTTCTGCCTTTGCAGATTTCACTAATCTACCTCCAACTCCCCAAACCTGTAAAGATTAGTGCTTTTACTAACTGAGCAGGTAAAAACAGAAAATATTAGTATTTAACATGAAATACTAGTAAATCCTCAAAATAATAGTAGGGCAATATTCTTACACTAAGAACTTCAGCTCAAGTAACTGGCAATGTGAGCATACAAAAAATGAGATACACCACAACAGCTTCATTTAATGACTTGTTTTTTGAAAGATAAGGGCCTTAAGTGTGTCCCTGCTGCAGGATTATTAGTTATCATTTTCTTTCTAAGTTTAATCAACTTAAAATACTTACAGCATGTGTATTTTAAAGATAAATACACTAACAGCATGTAAAACGTACCAAATAGTTAAATGCTACCTAGAAGAGCCAAAAAAAAAAAAAAAAAAAAAAGAAAAAGAGAGGTACTGAAACCTGTTTTGTGTTCTAGCTGAAATGAGTATTACTTGGTCCAACTGGATGACCAAGGACTTACACACACACACACACACACACACACCATGTAAGCAGTAAAGTCTAAGTAGACAAGCATATAGACAAGCATATAGACAAGCATTCTTTCTATTTATATATTATTAGCTATATTTATTGCTACTTAATTAGGTATAAAATATAAAACTCACTGATAATTACACTAAGAAATACTAGAAAATCATCAAAGAAAAAGTTAATGTGAAAACAAAATGCCACAGGGACAAAGCTAGTACTCCAATCATTAGGAGGTAGTAATATCGCATGAGAACAGTCTGCTTAAGCAGAAAAAAAAAAAAGTACTTGAGGTGTTCTTTCTCATTTAGAGAAAAAACTATAGACACTTTTTTGGTGCAATAATAGAAGTAGTCTGTTCAGGGTGTAAGAATCTCAACAAAAGAGTTACATTCAGACTAAACTCACTTTGTGAGTTAACTCTTACCAACTTACTTGCCTTTTCATGCACATCTGGATCACTTCACTAAAACTTTTAAAAACTGGAGCTAAAAAGGTAGTAAGACAGTTCAAATAACCACTTCCTGTCAGAAACTGGTTATTTCTTATTCAAAAGAAATGTCTTTCATTTAAAAAAATAAAGGCATAATGACAGATTCCTTAGTTTAAAAGGTCATACAAGACCCAAAAATAAAACCAGCTCACTAACCAGTTAATAAACATAGGCACATCCATACGATGAACTGTCTCATTAAAAAAAAAAAAAAAAAAAAGAAGCCCTTAATATACTGAAATAAAACAATTACTCAGCTGTATTAGGTGAAAGAAAGCAAGATACAGGATAGTGTATTTAGTACATAATACCATTTGTAAAAAGAAAAACAATGTGCAACGCAGGGCGGGGAGTACATACAATATTTGCCTTTACATGGATAGAATTATCTACAAGGGCAAATTGGTAACACTTGAGCAATGGGGATGAGAGTGAGGGTGTATCACATGACCACCTGCTGTATTACATTTTATGGTGAATCATGGACTATCTGAATGAATTACTAAAAAAATTAAATTGAAAATATAAATACATACATTCTGCCTTATTAGTCGTCATGTCCCCCAAAGTTTCCTGAGGATAGAGATAAAACAGTGTAATCCATCTCTGGAGTCTCTGTAGCTTTCGGCCCAGTGGACTAAATGCACTACTACTACTACTACTGAATAATTTTTAATATTTTAGGCAATATTTGATGAGCACTTGTGAAGTGCCTGACATTTAATATGTATTAACTTATATAATATCTCCATTTCTATGAGGTAGATAGAGTATATTTATGATGAAGGAAACTGAGGAATGGAGAAATCTGAAGGTCCCATAGCTAGGAAGTTAAAATAAAGCTTAAAAATGAATAGCTATCATTAATTGAGTCCCTAAGGAGGTACTTTATAATCATCTCACAGCCCTATAAATTGGGCGGTATTCTAATTTAACAGGTAAGGAAACTAAGGTTGAGAAAGATTAAGGCACTTCCGTAGGTCACAAAATTTCCTGAGGGTGGGCACATGACAGCGGTGGCAACAGCAGGAATGAAACCCAGGCCTGTGAGTCCAAACCCCGTGCCCTTTCCACTAACTACATTGTCACAGTAAATGCTAACCAAATATTTGAATTACCACGAACTATTGCCTCAAGTGATTCTGTAGCAGAGATGAGTTCACACAGGACTAAGAAAAAAGAAATCCTTGCATTTTTTTTCCATTCGCTGTTCTTAAATTCAGATTTGAGCTCCGCAGCCATCAGGAAAGTGACACTGTACATCCAGGAATACACGTTCGTAAGACTCTGCCACAGGCTGCTGTAAACAAGTCTTTATACCGTCTCTACAAGTTACTTTATGGAGTAAGTGAAATTATAAATTTCAGCGATACATTGTAAGCATTAAGATACAATTTTCTGTACTGTGCAAAAACAGGAAAAGATTTTTTAAATGAGGTGAAGTAGGGAATACATACTTGGCTTTACTATGACCACATGATATCCAAAAAACAAAACCCAATGTCTTAGGACGAGAGCTAACGTAAAGCTACTTCTCTACAAAAATGAAAAATGCTGTTAATTAGATACAATCAAGAAAATGAATGTCAAAAAGCAGGAAAAGGAAGGTACCATTTTATGGATTGGGTTTCTAAGTTTCCTTAGGCTCTCAGGTGAGAAAAAAAAAAAAAGTCATTCAAAAAGGGGTAACACTGGTTTTAAGTGTCCTTTTAACATTTTTCAGTCTGTCTCAGTCAAAGATTCATTTGCTTTCTGAATACATGTGTCCAATAAAAAAAAAGGTGCAAGCATATTGAACTGTAATTTCTACTGACCTGGGAAGTGACATAAGTATAACTTATGGCCATGCTCCAAGTGAACATTCAAATATTAATGAATATAAAAGTTTGAAAAGTTCCACTTGGAATTGCTAAGAATTGCAGATTATCAATCTATAAATAAAACAAAACGTAAAAGATCTTCTGGATACGAGAGGAAAAAAATCCATCAGTACACTTTTTTTTTTTTTTTTTTTAAATTCACAAAGAGTCATTGTCACACATTCTCTGTAAGGGACCAATAGTCTACTCAACTGATGCTGGCTTGCAGAAAATCTTCAGGACACACAGCAAACTATCGCATCATCAATACTACAATTTCTTCAGTGTTTGGAAGTAAGATCATCTTCCCCATCCTTATGTAAACTCTTTACTGCATCTTAATGAAGTTTCCCAGCAATGATAAATTTCTAAGGTGTTTTTTTTTTTTTTTTTTTTTTTTAAGACTTGCACTAGGATAAAGTAGGTTTTGGAAAAGTGACTTAGATACAGAAAAAAATCAAAAGACAGTGCTTCTATTACCAATCAGTATTTATTCTGAACAAGAAACCTTATAGTATCCATCACAATGCTATCACACTATGACAGTAAGTATTTTCAAAACAAATAACGTGTTCATTTTTTGTATCACCTAAAATAACCGTTTTGGCTTTACTTTTAAATCAGGAAATGAGCCGTGAGTGCAAAAAGATTTCAATAGCTGGGAACCGAAGTTATCTTTTAAACCAAACCTTTAAAGGCAGAACTGATGCAAACGAAGTCTAGGATGAAATTCCAACTTCTTAGGAAGGTATGACAAACTTAAATAGGTCATATTCCAGGTCCCTTAAAAACTGTCTTTTAATCTTTAACGTGTCAACGACTTTTCTGCGGTTCCTTTTACCAACAGGCAAAGAAAAAACAAGCCTTGTGGCTTCAACTATTGTCCGTCTCCTGCAAGGGTTACTTACTGCATGAGAAGCAAACACTGGACACTTCTAAATGCTTATTTTTAGATTTAGTATTAATCTCTTACTTAAGTTTAGACAGAGACATGTGGGAAGCTTGGTTGGGGGTGGGAGATCCGGAGGACCAAAACTCGGCTGGCATTGTTGGCCCCCAAAATATAAAAAATAGATGTAAAACAAAGGTGCATCGCCTAATATTCGTTTCAACGAAGTGCTTCAGAATGATAGATCTCAAGTGATTATTACCTTTTTGAAAAGGGTTAAAACCGAAACTGTTTTCAAACACCAGCTTCCCTTTTACAGGATCCCAACAGTTTTTTAAAAAGTTTTACAAATATGTTTTTCTTAGCCCCCCCCTTCCTCCCCGAAAGAATGTATTTCCATGACTACTGCCTTAAAAAAAAAAAAAAAAAGAGCGAGGGAAAAGAGTCAAAAATTATATTAAAAAGCACGGCTCTCACCATCTCAACTAAGCAGAAAAGAACAGAAAACAGTATGTCCCCAATGGGGTGGGAGCGGGGGAAAAGGGCATGAATAAAATACAGAACGAGAGGAAACCTTTGGTTTCGAACTTTATTGCACAAAGAGAGTGGAGAGAAGAGTAGGTCAGACGTTGCAGCGCTTCCCCTCGCGAAGCGGGCATGGCAGACACCGAGGCTACCGGGAAGGCAGGCACCTTCACCTCCTCTGCCCTCAACTGTCGCCTTCTTCCTCCTCCACCCCCCGCGGGCACCCCGGCGGCGCTGCCCCGGCGGACGGCCGGGCCAGATCGGGCCGGGCCGGGGGCGAGGCGGGCGGCGGGGGCCGGGCGAGCGGCCGGGCGGCGCGGGGGGCAGCGGCGGGCCGGGCCGGGCGGGCGGCGGGCGGCCTCCCCCGGGGCGGCTCCGGGCTCCCGGCTCCCGGCTCCGCGCCCGGCCCGGCGGCGGCGGCGGCGGGAACGCGGGCGCCAGCTCGCCGCGGCCGGCCGCCCGCACACACCCCCGGCCGCCGGCTCCCACCCCGCCCGCCGCCCGCCGCCCCCCGCCATGAGCGCCGCCGCTGGCTGCAGGCAGAGTCGCTGCCGCCCCGGCCGCCGCTGGCTCCAGTCCGCCGCCATTATTCTTTGTTCGCTGCGAGCGGCGGCGATGTTGTGGGGCTCGGGCGGAGGCTCCATCTTTACCGCGGCCCCTCCTGCGAGGGGAAGGCCCCGAGCGCGGGTGTCCGGCGCCTCCCCGTCCCCCCTCCGTCCCCCCGGCTCTCTCCGGCTCCTGCCTCCTCCTCCTGCTCCTCTTACCGGTGGTACAAGCTCCTCCGTCACTGCTTTCGTTCGCGGCCCGGATCTCGCTGGAGTTTTATTCTCTCCCCCACGTAACACACCGCGTCAAACTACACCTCCGCCGCGTCACTCACCAACACTCCGCTTCTCCCAGCCGCCCGGGCCACAGGCAGCAGCAGCCGCCGCCGACTGAGGAGCCGCAGCCAGGGAGCCAGCCAGCGCCGCCCAGTGCCGAGTGCGCAGCGGCCGCGCACGGAAACAGCCGAGCTCGGCCCGGAGGAGCTCGAGCGGCCCCGCCCCCCGCGCTGGAGGCGGAACTCGCCGAAGGCCTTCGGGCTCCTTCGGCCAAGGCGAAGGCGTTCCGCGGGGAGTGGGGGGAGGCGGCGAAGGTGGGAAGGGACGGGCGGGAGGGAGGAGTGGTCTGAGTCCCGCCGCGCCGTTTTGGCGGGTAAAAACCCGGCGGCGGAAATTTGCCGGAGGAAGGTGTGTGTGAATGTGGCCCCGTGGGGAATTCCCTAGGGGTGTCGACGGCTGGGTGGAAACCCCCGCGCGGGCCAGCCCCTGCGGCGGTAAGCGGCGGGCTCTAAGGCGGCTGCGGCGGGCCGGCCTGGGCCCTGGACCCTAGCCCCTAGTCCCTAAACGCCGTCGACCCCGGGAACTTTCGAACGCTGCGGGGACGTGGCCGACGCGCCGAGGGGTCTGGAACGCCGCTCGGTGCCGGAGTAGGGCGAGCCGGGAGGAAGGGCGGCGGAGGCTCTGCAAACGCCGCCAAGCCTGGTGCCCGGGGCCCGGGCCGGGTGCTGGGACTCGGGGTCGCTGCGCTGCCCCGGCGTTGTGGTAGCCCGGTGGGAGGGGTTTGCCCGGCCGGCGGCCTCTTCTCTGCGTGAGTGAGCGGAGAAACCTAGAGGCCGCCCGCCCTGCTCTTCGGTCTCCGGGGGGTAGCGGAGGGCGGGGGGGGGGGGGGGGGGCGGGGGGGGGGGAAGGGGGTAGTAGCTGGAGCTCCAGGGACTTGTGGCACCTCGCTGGGTGCAACCGGGCAGCCAGGCCCGGGAATGATCTGTTCGGTCCTCGGGGGCCTCCGAGCAATCACCTGTCCAGATCGAGGTTGCTCTTGGACACTCCGAAATATGACCTCCCTTCCCCCACCTGCCCGCTTTTTTTGGGGGGGGGGGGACCTTACTGGTCGCTGTCTTTTCATAGCCGTTTTCCACCTCAGTGGTTTACACCCATTGTGCCCTTTTCTTCACCACCCCACTCCCACTCTAAACCCGACAGTGTGACTAACGTTCCCTCGACTACCGAAACTGCTATCTCAGAGGTCGCTCAAGGCCACGCTTCTGACTCTTTTTACTGAACTCTGCGGCTCATGTCTATTATAATTCTCCTTCTGTCCTCTATCTTTCGGACGCTGAACGAGAGGGTTCAAATCTGAGCCCCACCCCTTACTGGCTTCCTGTTACAAAGAAGAGTTGCTCTTCCCAGTGCTCTAGATCCCCTTCTGCTTTCTCGGGGACTTTGGGCTGAAGAGGGGTCCCCTTTCCTTCTGTTATTTTCAACCCTTCTTTCACTGCTGGCTTTTCTGTCATTTGAACATGCTTAACTCTCTCATTTAAAATGTTTCTCTCCTTCAATCTTTCTCCATCTATGACTGCAGCTGTCTCTTCCCCAGGGGACATTCTCACGTGTTCCATTCCTCAGCCCTTTCCAGTCTGGGTTCTGTTCCTACCACTCACCTGAAGCAGCTCTGAATTGTCACACGCAAGCTTCCGTCCTCGTCTTACAAGACCTCATTCTAGTTTTTGACACTATTGACCACACCCCTCATTTAAATATGCTCTTCCTTCTGCTCTTATAGCAAAGTTTTCTTCTTATTTTTCTGATTGTTCTTTGACAACCAGCTTCTCCGTTATCCAGATATTGGAATCCTGCTGAGCTGAGCCCTAATGTGTACTTTGTTGGTGGTCTCATCCACATCCAGTAGCTTCAGGTTCCCTCTGCCAAAGACTGTCCAGCCCATAACTCAAACCTAGATCTTGCTCTTGGACTCTGGATTCATATTCCTAACTGACCTTGCTACACTTCCGTTTGGATGACTGCGCCATGTCAAACTCAACCTGTATATCATATTCCCTCCAAAATCCTCTTCCCAAAGCCCTTGGATTAGTAAAGGGCATCTACTCAGTTCAAGCCAGAAACTTAAGATACTTCTGACACACATCAGAACCCCCTAAACTTGTCTGCCTTAGAAAATTGGATTTGTGGCCTCTCTCCTTTCCTGTAGCCACTTTTCATTCTCTAGTATAGACAATCTTCATTCTTTGAAGTTCCTGCAATAACTACCATCTAGGTCCTACAGAACTGTTTTTGGGGTATTCCAATCCATTTGCCATACCGTAGCCATAGTAATATTTTTAAAAATATAAATCTGATCTAGTCACTACTCTGCTTGAATTCCTTTAATAGTTTCCCTTTGCTTACTGAACACAGTCTAAGCTCCTTATCATGAACACCAGACCCTCCACCATCTGGGCTTCTCATTCTCCCCAGCTCCCCCAGCTGTCTCCCTAGCTCTCAGCACTCCAGCCATATTATTCTTTTCATTTTTTTCTAGGCTGTTCCCTCTCTCTCTCTCTCTCTTTTTTTTCCCTACTGTAGGCTCTCATTTCAAGGTATACGGTTGTTTTTCCCTACCCTCTGGAATTCTTTTTACTACCCACTCCCCCTACCAAACAGTAACTTCTCACTTTCTTTTTCTGACTCACCATACATACTTATTTGTTTAATGTCCATGTAAGGTAGGCATTATGTCTGTCTTGTTTACCACCGGCTTTTTCCCTTCCTTCCCACTTCTAGCACCAGCGCCATTTCTAGAATGTAGCGGTGCTTGTTAAATACTTATTGAATAAAGAATGAATATGAGTGGTCCTGGGCAAAGTTTTTTTTTAATATTTTGGTGTTCAGATCCTTGCTCAGCCACTTACTAGCTATGTGACGTTGGGCAATTAATTGTTCATTCTTGTGCCTCAGTTTTCCCATCTGTAAAATAAAGACGATCATAACACGTACATCATCCTAGTGTTGTCATAATTAAATGAGACCATTGACGGGAACGTGCACTTGGAGCAATGTTTGGCAGGTAGCAAGCATTGATTAAAATGTTGCCTATTAGTAGCTTTTCCTTGCAGATCTCAGCCTTGTGTCAAATACATTTTCAAAATTGAGCTCTTCTTGCTCTTCTTACCCTGTACCTAACGCCAAATTCTTGGAATTATTGCCTCATGGCCTATTTTTATCACCCAGCAAAATGGTCATTTTTTTATAATTTGTAGAAATTTCCGCATATTCTTCCTGTCTGGTCACACTGACCTTCATGTAGGCTCTCTCTCTTCATATCGTACTTTGCTAACTTCATAGGTGCCTTCTGACTGAAGGCCCACTTCCCTTCCTCGCCTGTGCCCTGCCTTCAGACCCACAGGCCTCAAACCGTGTATTCTTGAGTTCTGCTCTCTTGGCCTCTGTACTCACCTGACTTTGTACATTCAGTCCTCCAATTCATCCAAGTGCAAGTTATTTTACTAAACCTTCGGATCCACTCCAGATTTGAAATCGAGTCTCGCAATTTAATCTGTTCTTCCCTACCATCTCCATGAACCATAAAAAATGAACTAGGAATGTCAAACTTTCAGCATCCATTTTCTGTCTCTGGGACTTAGAAGCTACCCTTATTTTCGACTCAGTTGCACCCCTGGAAAGTATCTATATTGGGGAAAGTAGAGAAGAGCACATAGATATAACTTGACTTAATGTAATATAGATAAGACATAGAAGTGCCTTCATAGAGATCCAGAAAAGGGGAAGGTCTCATGAGATGATTATAAAAGTCTTCAAGGAGAAAGTTATATCTGAGAGCTTTTCTCTAACCACGGCTTCCTTTTCCTGTTATTTTTCTCTATTATTTATACTGTTGAACCTAATTTTCACTTTCACTACAAACTCAAGTTCAACGAACCCTGCCTATTCTAATTCAACACCTCTCATGACTTAATTTGCTTTCCTACATAACTCCAAGGCCATGGTGATCCATTGCATTTATTCTAAAAGTATCTGTTAAATACCTGCTTTGTGTCATGTTTAGAAACTGGGGCTATAGTACTGAACAAAACATTGCTTCTGTCTCAAAGGTACTAAAATTTTCATCCTCTCGTCTTTTGGACATTTCTTTTTGTCCACTCCTTTGTGCTCCCAGCCAGTCTCATGGTTGCAAATACTAGGTCTATGCTACAACTTTAAAAATCATACCTTCCCTCCAAATCACTCCCCCAAACTCCAGGCTCATCGAAACAAGTACTTACTCACACTTCCACTTGGTTGTTGACTTAGCCTGGGTACCCCCAGAAAGCAGACCTGAGGCATAAGCTCTGTGCTATTATTTTATTTGGGAATATAATTCCTGGGAGAAGAGTAGGGAAAAAAAGTGTGTCAGGGGAATTGGTCAAGATTCTGTCAACGAAATGATAATGCTACCGTCCTCCCCAAAACACAGATACTTCCATTTTGTATGGGCCCGAACGTGAAACAAAGCACTGTCAGGTGGTTACGGCCTGAAGTATGTTGGCCATGGCAGTGGGGACAGAAAAAGGCCAAAGGCTCCACAGGCAAGGAGACCAAAGGGATCTGAGATGCTATAGACATCTAACAGACACCTCAAACTCAATGTATCCAAATCTGAACTGATTTTCCCCCTCACATCTATATCTGACAGCCTTTCCTATCCTTGTAGCCAAGATTAAAAATCTTGGCAAGATTCTTAGTGCTTTCCTTTCTCTCATACCCCACATCTATTCCTTTAGGAAAATTTATTGTCTGTCCCTTCAAAATGTATCCCAAACCTGCCTGCTTACTACCTCCACTGCAAGTGAGCCAAGTCTACAAGAGCTCATCTCTTGTCTGGATGACTGCAATCGCTTCTAGAGAAGTTCCCTTCTTACCTTGCCGTACACCAGCCACGCTGCTGCCTTAGCGCCTTGGGGCTGTTCCAGTGCGTAAAATGTTCTTTTTCCAAATATGGAGAGAGCTCACTCCCTCACTTCCTTCAAGTCTGCTGACATGTCACTTTCTCACTAAAGCCATGATCGATCGATCGATCGATCGATCATCTATCTATTTTTTTGCCTTTATTCATGAGGCTTTACATAGAGTTACTTCCTCATGCTGGATGGAAAATTACTGGAGCAAAGATAATGAAGCATTCCCAAGTCCTTGGCTGTCAAGTTGCTATTTAGAAGGACAAGAGCAATTTACACTCCTTTGTATGTCCCACCTCAGTCCACCTTTACTCCGATTGTTTATTTATGGGCATATCCATACAATAAAATATGGACCTCATTTTGGGGTGGTTTTTTTTTGACCATACTGTTTAAAATTGCAAATTGACACCCACCTCAACCACTCCCCATTCCCACCCCACTTTTCTGGAATCCCCATGCCCTGTTAATACTTTTTTTCTGTGGCACTTATTGCCTTCAAGTACACTATTTTACTACTTTTCATGTTTATTGTTGACTGACTCCCCTGCTAAAATACAAGTTTTCAGAAGCAGTATCTTTGTTTTGTTCGCTGATGTATCTCAAATACTGGAACCCTGCCCTGACATATAATTAGGTGCTCAGTATATATTTGTTGAATGCATTTCCAACTTGCCTGTTGTTGGTATTAGATGGCTCATACTCTTCAGATTTATTTTCTTGGTTGCATTTGCACTTAAATGAGGAGGTATGTAAAAGGTTTTCTTATTTGGTAATTTTCTCATAATCTTAATGTAATAGATATCAACAAATATTTCTAGTTCAAGAAGCAACTGGAATCATTAACATCCCTCTTTATAACAGCAAAAAGAAAAACATTGAACGGCCCAAATATCTCCCCTACCAAATAGTTAATTATTTAATTCATTTTTTTGTCCCTTAAATGTACATGTACCTCTTTTTTTTTCTTTCTTTCTTTCTTTTTTTTTTTTTTAAGAGAGAGAGAGGGCGCAACTGAGCAAGGGGCAGAAAGAGAGAGAGAGAGAGAGACATCTGAGGAGAGGCACAGGGAGGGGGAGGGAGGGAGAGAGAGAGAGAGAGAGAGAAGCGGGGCTCACCCAAAGCGGGGCTCATGTTTTACACAAAGCAGGGTTCATGTTCACCTGAAGTGGGACTTGAAGTGGGAGAGGTTCCTTGCCCAGTCAATGCAGGCTTATGATCTACTGAGTTCTTCCCCTGCAGTGTAGAGGGATGCTGAGGCTCTTCATAGTTGGAGTCAGTGCAAGTTATCAATGCTCACGAAGTCATCTTGTGATTTTCATCATACTTTCCAGATAGTTTTCCAACAAAGAAGAGGAAGTGCTGACCTGTTACAACTATTCCTGGTCTGTTTACCAGTTATAGTTCTCCATGTAAATTAATACATTGCTTCTTAAAATTAATCTTTTTTTTAAAAAAATTGAATGTTTATATATTTTTGAGGGTGGGGAGGGGCAGAGAGAGAATCTGAAGCAGGCTCCAGGCTCTGAGCTGTCAGCACAAAGCCCGACGCGGGGTTCACACTCATGAGTAGTGAGATCATGACCTGAGCCAAAGTTGGACATGTAACTGACTGAGGTGCCCCTATAATTAATCTTAAAGAACAACAACAACAACAACAACAACAAAACAACTCGTAACTTCACTTCCTCTTCCAGCTACTGTTGCACTTTTTTCTTTCCTTTTCTTCTCTTTTTTTCCTCTCTCTCTACCGTAAATACCTTGAAAGGGTTCTATGTTCACTGTCCCAGTTTCCTTTCTCTTATTTTCTGTTAAATCCACTCCAACTAGCTCTTGCCCCCCAGCATTCCACCCGACTGCTCTCCATGTTACTTAATCCAGTGACCTGTTTTTAAGTCTTGGTCTCGCTTGACCTGTCAGCAGCCTTCAACACAGGTGATCCCTCTCCCCCCTCCCTGTAACACTTTCTTCACTTGGCTTCCAGGACACTATGTTCTTCTGGTTTTTGTCCTACACTACTGGTCACTGTTCTCAGTTTCCTTTGCTCACTGACCTCTTAGTGTTGGAATGCCTCAGGACTCTGTCCTTGAACTTCTTTTGTTCTTGTACTCTCTCCCTTGGTGATCTCCTTCAATCTTATTGCATTAGATACAAGTAAGCTCACAACTCCCTAGTTTCAGACCCAGACTTGTATAACCAAGTACCTCAGCATCTCTACTTGGATGTTCGATGGACCTCTCCATTCTGTTATATCGAAACCGAACTCCAGATCTCCTCTCCCCTCAAAAACCTCTCCCTACAACCTTCTCCATCTCAGTTAACGGCAACACCATCATTCCCATCGCAGAGGCTGACTCAGCAACTTTAACACCCCCGTGTCCAAATCCTGTCATTAAATCCTATTACCCTTTCTTCAAAATATATGGCCCCTCTTCCCATCTTCTCTGATGCCACCACTGTCAGCTTTGACTATGATTTTGTATCAGTCACCCTTAATTTCATTCGATTCTCAACATAGCAGCCAGAGCCATCCTTTTAAAACGTAAAGCAGACCATGCCATCGCTGTCCAAAATTCTCCCACAGGTCCCCATCTCACTCAGAGTGGAAGCCATGACTCTTACAATTAGCCTACAAGCCCCATTACCTCCCTGCCCTCGCTCTCTGATATTCTTCCCCTTACTTTTCTGTTTGGTCATGGTGGCCACCTTGCCGTTCCTCAAATATCTTGGATACACTCTCTCCTCAGGAACTGTGCAATTGCTTAGAATGCTCCTTCCAGACATTTCCACGTCTTTCTTATCTCCTCAGATCTTTGCTCACATGTCCCCATTTCTGTGAAGCCTTCCCTTACAACCCTGATAAAAATTGTTTACCCTGCACCCCGCCTCTCTTCTTTTGCTGTCCTTATCTCCCTTTGCCACTTAATTTTTCTCCATGGCACCTACCACTTTCTGGTGTGCTGTCTACTTAACTCACTGATTGTGTTTATTGTCCATCTAACCCCTCTGGGGCAGGGGCTTTTGTCTCTTTTTTCACTGCTGTGTCCTTAACGTCTAGAACGGTGTCTTATATACAGCTGGTGTTCAAATATTTGACTGAGTGCTGTTGAAATTCAGGATCTAATACTAATCTCCTGGCGTTGGTTGGCAAAACAGATCCCCTTCGGCCTGATCACCTCTGGATGCGTCTAAAGATAATTGAGTTTCCGTATTGCAGCCTGAACCATGATGGTTCCCCCAAGGTACTGCCTTCTTGTGGGGCTTGATTTCAGCACGGCCACCCTCTCTGTCTTGGTTCTATATAACCTGAAAGAGATGAGGACCTCTTTGAAGCTTTCTGATTTTTCATGGCCCAGAGTCAGAACGGGGGATCTGGCCAGCAAGATTCTGGTTACTTTTAATTTCTATTTTGAGGACTAAATGGTAAGCTTCCAGTACTGCTGCATTCTCAGCTTCCTGTGACTGAACGCAATGCCATGTAAACAAAGTCAATGGCCTCTTCTCCTCCTAGAAATTGCCAGAGGGCCGGTGGTTGGCATTTGAGGTCAGTAGTGGTAACAAGGGAAGATTTATTGAGTGCTTACTTTGTGCCAAGGGCTGTTCTATACACTTTGGCTGTATGAATTAATTTAGTCCTCTCAATAACCCAATGAGGAGAATATTAACATTACGAAAATTTTATAGATGAGCGAGCTGAAGCACAGAAGGGTGAAGAAATGTCCCTGAGGTCTTAGAGCTTAGTAAGTGGCAAGGTCAGAACGTGAACGCAGACAGTCTGGCTTTAGAACTTTGCTCTTAACCACTGCGCTCCTCTGCCTGGTTGTAGAGGGAACAGTGGGGAGAGACTCTGCATTGGAAGGAATGCAAAGTAATTATGGTTTCTTCATTGTAATTTTACCATTCTGAAAGTACCATCGTAACCCAAACACTTCCCGCACCCCCCCCCCCCCCCCCCCCGCCGCCGACATCAGCCTATTGCCACTTTCATCCATGCCACAAGAATCAGGCCAACTAGCTTCTAAGATATCATGCTTCCTAGGCAAAGAGTAAGCTCCCTGAAACACTCTGCCAAACCACTCCCTTCTCTCTTCGCTTCACTGGCTCCTACTCTTTAGCTGAGCTGGGAAGGGTATATCATTAGCTCCGAGTTCGTCCTAACTGTTCTCCCCACCATACCAACACCCCGGTCTGGTTTAAGCGCCTCTGGTTTTGTTTCCATCAAAGTGCCTATCACACTTACTTGTCATGATTGAATTGTCTAGTTCCTTGCTGCACTATAATCTCTATGAGGGTAGAGATTACATCTGCCTTATTCATTGCAATATGCCTAGCATGATGTTTTTCACATTGGAGGGGTTCAGTAAAATTGTGTTGAATGAATAAAAGTGGTTTTTCTATAGAATACTATATCCATGCATCAAGATGAGTTTTCTTATGGCGAAGCAAGTTCATCTAGCCTGAGATGGCAAAGATAATTTTCTTTTCATCTGCCTTTTAGCTTTTGGGTTTTCATGCTATCTTTGTCTATGCCATAATGCTAGTTTCCAGTTGGTGTTTCTTTCTGACTCAGATTCAACTATCATTCAACTGCTGTGTGATGTCTCACTAGGGTCTTTCACATAGGTGTACTAATTTAAGCTGAGATAACTTCCCTGAGTTTCAGTTTCCTCACCTATATATCCAAGATACCTGGTTTACTTGAATAAGATAAAACTGTAAATTTGAAGATGGAGTTTGGATTTAGAGCTTCCAATTCTATTTTTGTTTAATGTTTATTTTTGAGAGAGAGAGAAAGAGAGAGAGCTAGCAGGGTAGGGGCAGAGAGAGAGGGAGACACAGAATCCGAAGCAGGCTCCAGGCTCTGAGCTGTCAGCACAGCACCTGATGCAGGGCTTGAACTCACCAACCCTGAGATCAGGGCCTGAGCCCAAGTTGGATGCTCAACCACTGAGCCACCCAGGTGCCCCTAGGGCTTCCAATTATAACTGTAGATTTCTTTTTTTCATATATAATGTTGTCTTCCTATTGCCATCTCTGATCTGTGTCTACTAGGCCCTAGGTAGCACCCACATTATTGAGTGACAGCCATATTCCATAATCTTATCATACGTACCTCCTCCACGAACCTTTTCTCCCCTCCCCTTGGTTCTGTTTTTTACATTTTACTCATTTCCTTTCCATTTCCACTCTGCTAGCTTCTCTCCCAGACAGTGGCACTTGGGGTTTATGAACACATTCTCAAGCCTATCCTAATCTTATATACGCGTTGACGGCTTTAGTGATATTTGGTTATTTCTATTGTATGTTCTCATTACTTATATCTATTTCAGAGATATGAGAGAAGTTTGAGAGATTTGAACCAGGACACATACTATCTGGGCTCCCGAGCAAATAAGATGATTAAACACATGCTTTGTGCTCTGTTCTTCCCTGACACTCCACAGGACCAGAATAAGAAAAGTATGAACCCTTGTGGTATAAACAGAATAATGCCACCCCACCCCCAGACACTCATGTCTTTCTTCCTGAAACCTGTGAATATAGTAGCTTACATGGCAAGAGAGACTTTGCAGATGTAATAAAGTTAAAAGATTTTGAGAAGGGGAAGATTAGTTTGCATTATATGGGTGTAATCACAGAGATCCTTATAAGGGCAAAAGGAAGGCGGGAGAGTTTGAGTCAGAGAGAGAGAAAAAAATTTAAAGAGGTTCTGTTTTGAAGATAGATGGTGAGGTCACAAGCCAAGGAATACAGAAACCTCTAGGAGATAGAAAAGGCAAAGAAACAGATCCTTCCCTATAGTGTTCAGAAGGAACGGAGCCCTGCCACCACCTTGATTTTAGCCCACTAAGACTGCTTTTAGACTTCAGACCTTCAGAACTGTAAGATAATACGGTTGCGTTTTGAGCCTTAAGTTTGCGGTGATTTGTTATATTGGCAATACTAAATTAATTCCACTCCCTAAGGACAGAAAAGAACAGGAAAGGAAACCATAGGAGTTGAGAGAATCCACACATGTTTAGAAGATGGGATAGATGGAAGAAAAGTAACAGATGGAAGATGGAAGCTGACATCTGAGTGCCCACAGTGGGGGGGGGGGGGCGGGGGGGGCAGGGGGGATATCAATAAGAAGGAAGTAATTTGTCCTATAGAAATCCAGAAGGTTTCAGGGATTAGAGGTCATACCTAATACATCCCATTTACAGAGCCCAGGAAAAGAGTACAAAGGAAGGCCTACAGAACATTTGGCTAAATATTTTAAGTTATAAATCCAGCTAACAAACCACTATCTAAAGTATATTCTGTCCTATCTTGAGAAATGCAGAGAAGGGACCTCCATTTGGGGGCACACCAGTGAATTTAAAGAAATTGTTCAGCATGAAACAGAGGAACCAACAAACTACTCAACCAACTAACCAACCAAACAGAAAACCTGCTACGTCTGATATATTGAGCTGAGAGTTAAAGTGATGGAGAGTTTTGAATGAGTGATATGTTCTTAAGACAACCCTTAAGTGACAAGAACAATGCAATTATTAACTCCAGGAAAGACAAAAAGTTGGGAAGAGGAGGAAAATTAATTATAGC
The DNA here is from genome assembly GCF_028749965.1 of Puma concolor. Classification (NCBI taxonomy): domain Eukaryota; kingdom Metazoa; phylum Chordata; class Mammalia; order Carnivora; family Felidae; genus Puma; species Puma concolor. Next base: position 194,427,164 of record NC_141674.1, on the reverse strand, counting down.
CTATTATACAGCTCAAATAGAACTGGAATACAAGGCTCTAAAAATATAACCGCTAATTATTAATCTAATTAAAGTTATATATAATGAAAGACCATGTATGTAGTGGCCATGCAGAGAGGGAGAAAAATAAACCCTCATTTCCATAATGCAAAGTGAATAATGCCTAAAGCAGAAATACCAAGTTACCACAATTGAAATATGTGTAGGGGGCGCCGGGGTGGGCCAGTTGGTTGAGTGTCTTGACTCCTGATTTCAACTCAGGTCATGATCACAGGGTTGTGTGTTTGAGCCCTGCATTGGGCTCCAGACTGAGTGTGGAACCTGCTTAAGATTCTCTCTCTCCCTTTGCCCCTTTCCCCTGCTTGCACTCTGTCTCTCTCTCTCTAAAATTAAATGTGTGTGTGTGTGTGTGTGTGTGTGTGTGTGTGTGTGTGTGTGTAGAGATATGGAGGTCAATTCCAAAGAATTAGCTAAAAAAATTCACAGTGACTATCTCTAGGGAAGGGTAAATATTCAGTGAGAAGGCTGTGAACTATTCAAACTATGAACATGTATAGCTTTGATAAGGCTAGATTCTTTTTTTCTTTTTTAAGTATATTTATTTTGAGAGAGAGAGAGAGTGCTAGCAGGGGAGGGGCAGAGAGAAAGAAAATCCCTAGTAGGCTCCGCGTGTCAGTGCGAGCCCAAGCTGATGTGGGGCTCAATCTCACAAACCATGAGATCATGACCTGAGCCGAAATCAAGAGTCGGATGCTTAACCAACTAAGCCATCCTAGGCGCCCAATAAAACTAGATTCAAAAAAAAAGGGGGGGGGGTGGGGAGAAATAAAAGATGATCTTAAGGGGAAAAATTATCAAAGATGCTTTCCTGAATTTGAAAAACATGAGCATGAAGATTGAAAGAGATGCAAAAGGGCCACGTCTGAGCACATGGCCATACAATTTTTAAAAGCTTTAACAGTTTTTATTTATTTTTGAGAGAGTGAGACAGAGTGTGAGTGGGGGAGGGGCAGAGAGAGAGGGAGACACAGAATCCGAAGCAGGCTCCAGGCTCTGAGCTGTCAGCACAGAGCCTGTCATGGGGCTCAAACTCAGGACTGGAAACCATGAACTGTGAGATCACGACCTGAGCCGAAGTCAGATGCCTAACCGACTGAGCCACCCAGGCACCGCCACCATACAATTTTAGAATGCCGGTTTATAAAAACAAAAGAGATAGTAAAAGCCTCCAGGAGGGACTGAAGTTTCCTACAGAGGACTAGAAATGAGAATGGCACCAGCCTTCTCAACAGCATCATCGGAAGCTCGAAGACAATGTATCAATGCTTTTCCTAATCTTGAGGGAAAAGTATTTCAAATACAGTATTGTGTTTTTAGACTTGTCAGGTTTTCACACTTTCTTAGGAAACTATTAGAAAATATGCATCATCCAAATGTAAACCAATAAAGAAGATCCAGGAAACAAGTGAGTATCTGTCAGCTTAGGTTATGAGACAGTCACAACCAACAGGAAAAGTCCCCAACAAAGTTGAACTTGTACTCACCCAATGTGTTCATCAGGTAGTTCTGTTGTCACCTTAGTGGGGCGGAGGCTGATGCAGTCCTCTATCTGGGACATTATGGCTAGTCTTGCGGCAGAGAGAAGAGAGAGAAAGAGGTAGTAGATCTTACACTTCCACCTTGGAGCGACACATGCCATGGGCCAAAGTAAGTCACATGGTCACTTCTGAGTTTAACATGGCGGACATGTACAGTCCTTCCATAGAGAGGAACGTCACAAGTCATGGCCTAGGCCATCAAGGGGGTAAGGAAGTATAATTCACCCCAGGGCAGGATTAGCAGATATTTTGAATGGTAATAAAATCTATCCGAAAGGAAACCCCTGCAGTGGAGAGAGGCAAAGGGAATACCAGGACAGCATCTGTGAGAAGGAGGAAGAGAGCTTCAGGCAGAAGGTCAGGTTGGGGGAGGGAGGGGGTTGGAAACTGGCACTGGTAGCTTTGTGACAGGTTTGACAGCTAGATGCCGGCCTCTCTGGGTGGGCACGAGAAGACAGAGCGGCGAGGTAAGCAGTCTCTTCGAAAAATTGTAATGTTTCAAAAACTGTTTCTCGTGTGAAATTTTTCGAATACAAATTTAAATTACTTGTTAAGTGGATAGTTTACCTCAACCGTGTCTTGTGTGTTTGTGCCTCTGATGTGCACGCATCCTGTGTTTGTGTTGTGTGGGACTGGGCGGTTCCTCTCAAACTGTAGTTGGGAATTTTTGTTAACCTGTCTGCCACAAGGTCAGAAAAGAAATTAAGAGTAAGCTATTATAAACGTTAATAGCAGGGCACCTGGGTGGCTCAGTCAGTTTGGGTGACTGACTCTTGATTTCAGCTGAGGTCGTGATCTCAGTTTGTGGGATCGAGCCCCCCGACAGGCTCTGTGCCGACAGTGTGGAGCCTGGTTGGGATTCTCTCTCTCCCTCCCTCTCTCCCTGCCCCTCCCACTTTCCCTCTCTTTCTCTCTCTCAAAATACATAAATAAACTTAAAAAAATACTTTAACAGCAACTCAACAGAGTAGTGTATGTCTATTGAAATCAATAATGCAAAATGTGGAGGTTATGTCATATTCTTGGTTTTTAAATTTCTTCTAGTAAATCATTTCTACCCTCTTTTACAAACACCTGCATTGGATTGGAAATTCAGAAAATTTGGTCCTTCACCACAGTGTTAGAAACACTGATTGAGGGGATAAAAGTAAAGCTCTAGGATGAAAATATTTAGAAATGCTGCCCTAGGACAATCAGCAAATGACCATGCTATACTTCTGACTGTCCTGCCCCCTCTGCATTATACTCAGAGAATTTTGTGTAGAAAGAACAGAAGCATATTGAGGTCAGCTCTCCCTGTCCTTCTGTGACAACTTATTTGCGACAACCTCCTCCTCATCCATCTTGGCCCCTCAGTAAAGCACCTGGAAAGAACCCAAAGAAAACAGTTGTGTTTTCCAAGAAACCGTGGGAAAACAGCATCAGCAGGCCCGAGGTGAAGACATTTGACTTTCTAAGGATAACAAGCTTGCTTTATGCAGTCCTATCCAAATTCTGCATTTTTGTCAGCGCTGCTCTCATGTTAACAGTCAAATACCTTAGATATTAGCAATAATAATATAAAAAGATGGGGATTCTCTTGCCTTTTTAACTAGTTCGTTAGGTTCTTGCTTCTTTCCTTCGGGCTTTATGCTCACGCTACGGGTGCCTATTCACAGGAAACAAAGAAAACGTCCATACTAACTGTCTTTGGGGGCTTCAAAAACTTGATGCTTGTGATTGAGTAAAATACAATTTATCATAGGATGCACCTCAGAAATACCAGAGCACATCTCTTCTCCAGAATAGTGACATTTCTTTTCAATATATGAGCGAAAATGATGAAGTGGTCAGTAATTCTGTCGATTTTAACGCTGAAGTTCACATGTGTCTTGACAAAACACTTCTGGGCTCTTGTCAGTTGTGGGTTAGTCATGGATGTTGTCTTGGTGACACTGGAAAACAACACAGCCGACTCATGTCCAAACAGGAATTGTTACTACCTGCACTCAGGTAGAGGATATAGAGGTTTAAACCATGCCCCGAGGGGCATCGCATCTCTGCACAGTGAAAGGCTGTCAAAACCTGGTTAGCTTCTGCGAGAGGAGTCAGTGGTTCTCCTAAAACTAACCATATCGAGGTATTTGACCTTTGTGGTCTGGTACTTAGTGAGGGGCTCTCAAGTTTCTTTTTCTCACACAACACATTTCTACCAATAGCATCCAAAGATGATACCGGGGGGAAGGGGTGCTGTCCATTTTCAAAAGCTCCTCCCACCCACGTTTGAAATCCCTCCCCACTCTCCCCCCTTTTACAAGGAATTTAAAGAGTATTTTTATTTGAGTGTGCAAGGATGATAGAGAAGGAGGGAATAAATCTTTTAACCCATACACATCTCCAGGCAGCAAATGAGAATAAGAACCCTTAAAAATTTCAATGTCATGATTGCTAGTGTCCCTGCTCTGTGCAGACTTAGCAAGGAATCTGGTCTTGTCAGCTAAATTCTTATATTTCAGTATTTGACATACTTTTTTTTTTTTTTTTAGGGACTTGTCAATGATGATTTAGTGTATGTTTCTGCATGCTGCATCAACCACAGTGTTGCTTCTTTCAGGAAATATCTTCTTGCCAACAGAACTTTGAGGAGGACACACGTGCACAAGCAGATTTTATATCATTAGGGTTGTGCATTTGCAGATCAGAAAAACAACTTTGTTTCGTCCTAATCTGTCGGTTGGAATGAATATCTTCACAGTTCTGAGATCCTCTTAAACTAGGAGGTCCCTTAGGGGTGCCTGAGTGACTCAGTTGGTTAGGCATCTGATTTCTGCTCAGGCCATGATCTCACAGTTTATGGGTTCGAGTCCCAAGTCGGGCTCTGTGCTGACAGCGTGAGCCTACTTTGGACCCTCCGTCCCCCCCTGCTCCTCCCCTGTGCGTGCTCTCTCTCTCAAAAATAAATTTAAAAATAATAATAAAATGAGAAGGCCCTTAGTAATCTATTCTCAAACTACAAATGAGGGTTATAAACATCAGTGAAATGGAATTGAACTTGCTAGAATTTGGTGTGCTCACAGCCCTGGCTCTTGACAGGATGGCTTCTCATTCTAGGTTCGTGGAGTTTTCCTATCTAGACTGATTTTCTTCCAGGATGGACAACACCCCCCTGCCTCCCAGTACAATTACCTTGTGTAGCTTCATCTAATGAATCTGCAGGTGTTATCATCTAATATGTTACTCTCTAACACCCTGTAAATGTTACTCATTTCTATTCTATGGCAGTTGCTAAATCGTTTTTGTAACTGTGGTTTTGAGATGAACCAGTAGAATGCTTTTCTATTTGTGTGTCAGAGTTTCTCATACTTCTTCCAGGAAGGCAGAACTGAATCATTTTCAGGACTTTTTTTGTTTTGTTTTTAATTGAGCTGTAATTGACATACTATTAGTTTCGCTTTTATATGACCTACTCTGTCATTGTCAGTCCAAGATTAGACAGATAGCGTTTGCTCTTGTGGCCTTCGTGATGCAAAGTGTGAAAAGACTTATGATCAAAACACTCCTTAAGCGGCTTGCTGCAGCCCGGGAATGTTTACTGGAATTACCCATAGCGCAGCATGAAGCCAAAGGAACTTAAAAAACACCCTCCCTTTCTTTCCATGAGGGCTTGTCCTAAGTTGTGGCTTCACTGTCAGAGCTTGCTGCACACATACAGGCAGAGCTCCTCTCTTGTGGTAGGAAGTGTATCACCCATTCAGGCAGTAATCTGCCCAACCAGATAGACTCTAAGTGCCTCCAGGCTGGGGACAGAGTCTTACTCATTGCTCTCGTCCAGCACCTCCTTCTGTGCCTGGTTATTGACCTGAGCAGAGTGAACCAAACTCAACACCCGAAACACAGAACACAAGAGACTAGAAACAGAGAGCTGAGTGGAATAGAGAGGGAGGCATGGAAGATTTGTGCTAAAGATTGTGTTCTTAAAATTCTTAAAGGTGAGGATTTATTTTTTTAAAAAATTTTTTTTTCAACGTTTTTTATTTATTTTTGGGACAGAGAGAGACAGAGCATGAATGGGGGAGGGGCAGAGAGAGAGGGAGACACAGAATCGGAAACAGGCTCCAGGCTCCGAGCCATCAGCCCAGAGCCTGACGCGGGGCTCGAACTCACGGACAGCGAGATGGTGACCTGGCTGAAGTCGGACGCTTAACCAACTGCGCCACCCAGGCGCCCCAGGGTGAGGATTTATTAAATAAGAGGCCGAGGATTTTTTCCAAGAAAAAAATGGCAAAGTACAAAGGCTGTTTGGGGCATACAGGAAACATAGTAGTTTTCTTCACGATTTCGAACTTTCTCTACAAAGGGCAGGGTTGAGGATGGTAACTACATCCCTGGGTTGTTATGAGGAAGAACGAGAAGATCCATGGATCTCCCTTAGCGCTGGGTCCCTGACCCATTGGGAGTGATTAGTATTAGATATTCTTACCATCATATTCATTGCATCCAGATAAAGGGTAGTTTTGTGTCTCGAATTAAAAAACTGCCGATTAAACTGTTACATGATAATTTCTTACCGTCAAAATTATTTTCTACATATCGAAAGATTTTAGACTTATTTCGACAGATTTTAAAAACCATGTTCCATTCTCAGGCCACATATAAAGAGGAACTCTCGCATGTTCAGAGTCTAGTTCGTTGAAATCACTTTTTGACTCAGAGACGTTGATTTCCGTGTTTTTTTCTCGCAATGTTTTCTGTGATATCAAGTGTTGGAAATGAGAAATGCAGCATTCCTAAAACGTCTCATCTGCCGAATCCCAGATTTTCTCACCAACCACTGGCAGGGACCCTCCTTGCACTTGCTTTGTCTTTCCAGAAAGAGTCCAGAGGGCATTCTCAGGCGACAACCAAATTCACATTCTTTCCTGAATTCCTGCATGTCACATCCTAACCTGCTGCTTCCATGGTCTTCCCCATTGTAAGAGTTGCTCAGAACACAATCCCTGGAGTCACTTTTGGCTCTCCTCTGTTTGTTACACCCCTCCAACCCCACCAAGACTCTAAATCCAGAACCTGGCTCCCATCTGTCTTCCTCCACTGCTGCTTCTCTAGCCTAAGGCATCATCATCTTTCACCTATAATCACCCCCAACAGGTTTTTCTGCTTTTGTCTTGGCCCTACTATAGTTCTGTCGTCAGCACAGTGGCCTGAACAAATCTTGCAAGGCTAAGGCAGCTCTCCGTCCCTCCTCTACCTGAAACCCAGCAGTAGCTGTGGCTCTCACTCAGAGTGAAAGCCGAAGTCTTTGCAGTGTTCCCCTCCTCCCCTGGCCCTGCACAATGGATGCTCACCACTTCACCCCTCTCTTCCCCTCCTACTCCCTTCTGGGCACTTCCTCCAGACTCACTAGCCTCCTGGCTGTTTCTTAATCTCACCAGACACGCTCCTGCCTAAGCGTCTTTGCCCTATCTCTTCCCTCTTCCAGAAAACCGCCTCCAGGATCTGCAGACTTAACTCCCTCACCTCCTTCGGGTCTTTGCTCGTGTGCTCACTGAAGCAAGCCTCCCTTGACCACGTGAATTAATACTGCAGTCCGGGCCACCCCACCCTCTTGAACACACTCCACATTTTCTTTTTCCACAGCACTTAGCAGTGTAACATGCTATAAAATGGACTCATTGATTATGGTTGGTTGCTTGCTAGATTTCTCACAAGGGCAGGCATCTTTGATTTGTTCACTATGGTTCCCAAGTGCCCAGAACGCATCCAAGTGCCTCAGAGGCATCCATTGAATACTTGTTGAATTGTACTGAACTCTGATAAATCCGCTGACTGAGACCACCACAAGGTGCAGTGGAAATATATGGAAAATGGCCTGCACTGAGCAGGTTAAGAAAGACTTTGTGAAGGAGCTAATGTCTCAGCTGGACTTGTTTCTGGATAAACAGAGTGAGGAGACCCAAGGAACCATGGGAAGCAATGAGATCACAGATGCAAAGTAGTCCCTTGGGTGTTGTTTCAGGTGGAAATTTAAATCGGACTCAACTTATATTACCGTTCTGAGTAAGGAAGTCAAGTCCCATTGGGAAAACCCTTTGTAAACAAATGTGTCAATAAAGCTTAGGTCTGTCTGGCTGTACCTCATTATCACAGTCAGCACTGATAACATTTCATGGTCAAACTGCATTGGCCAGGAATTTCAATCTGACCAGCCCCAATCTTCGTTTCGGTCAGTAGAGTGGCCGGTAATGAAATGATAAGGTTCTGCTAGCCAAAGTAGCAGTTAAGGAAGTTTATAATGAATCTTTAGAAAGAAATGCAATGGCACAGAGCCTTTTCTCATTTGAGGTGTTCTTTCTGTGCAGACCAGGGTTGCCTCAGAGATAGAGTCCTAGCTATTCAGTACTTGGGACACAAATCCACTCTCAAATCAGCTTTGTAACTTACAGTGTATGATTTCTGTGTTCTTGACAATCTGTGCCATCTGGTGGCTTCATATTAAATAATATTCTTGATAATTAGACATCAAGCTCAGTTGTTTCTAGCTGTTGGAGGAGTGTATGTGCTGTCAGCATGTAAATCTAACACATTTTAGAATTGTACATTCTTTACAATGCTTAGCTGCGCCCTTGGAATTTCAGTAGGCAGATCCAAAGCCCTTTCTGCCTTCCCAGTTTTGACTCTTTTCATAGAATTACCTAAGCTCGGTCCCTGGATGACATACATTAATCAATGTGCATTATTTAAACGACTACATCAAATAAATTTTGATCCAGAAGAAACATATGGCTTAAGCCTCAAGGTGTCAGGGAAACCGAACTTAGTGTACTTTTTAAAAGTTTTATTGGGGGGGGGGCAGAGAGAGAGAGGGGGAACGGAGAATCAGAAGCGGGCTCTCCGCTAACAGCAGCGAGCCCAGTGCAGGGCTCGAACTCATGAACTGCGAGATCATGACCTGAACTGAAGTTGGACACTCAACCAACTGAGCCACCCAGGTGCCCCTAAACTTAGTGTACTCTCGTGTCTATAAGATAGGACTCATCATAGTACGTATTTAAGTCTTTATGAGAATTAGTATGCCTAACAGGAGTTAATATATGGAAGTCTTTGTTTTTATTAGTAGATTTAATTTTTTAGAACAGTTTTAGATCCACAAAAAAAGGAAACAGTATGGAATATATATACCTATATATCCTCCCCTCACCCTGCCTCAAGCTCAGTTTCTCCTTATTAACATTCTGCAGTAGTAGGTATATTTGTTAACAATCAATGAGCCCATATTGATACGTTATTAGTAACCAAAGTCTGTAGTTTATTTGGATTTCCTTAGTTTTTAGGTAATATCATTTTCGGTGTTAGGACCCAGCCAGGATACTCTATTGCACCCAGTAGTTGTGTCTCCTTAGGTTCCTTTTGCTGTGACAATTTCTCTGACTTTCATGTTTTTGATGACCTTGGCAGTTTTGAGGGATACCGGTCAGGTATACTGTAAAATGCCCCTCTCGTGAAATTTGTCTTTGGCACCTTTGAAGGCTTAAAAAAGTGTTGGCTATTAGTATTATTACTTCATATTCAGACTAAAATGTGGAGCAGAGGTGGGATGTTGGGGGGGAGGTAGTTTTGGTGGACGGTCAGTGTTTAAAAGAAAGATTTATTTTGAGGCTTGGTCATTTTATCAGTGCTGTAAAACTGGACAGATCTGGTTTGCCTACATCCACCCTTCCATCTGTCCATTCGATTCAGTAAATATTCACCAAGTCTATTGTAAGGGTAGACGTGTGTTAGATGTTGAGGACTGGATGACAAGGAAAACAAAAGTCTCCTCATGGAGTTTCTGGTTAAATACGGAGATAGTTAATAAGCAACTAAAGGAATAATCTGAAAGATAGCCTGTGACAAGCAAGGAGAATAAGACATTTGTATATTAAAGAATATCTCAGTAGGGGAGAGGAAGGAGGACTTTATTAGGCTACTTTATTAGGATGGTGTATTAGTTAGAGTCAGATCTGACTAGGAGGAACAGAAAACAAAAAACGGAGGCTTAAGCAAAATGGGAATTTCTTGGTCATGTTCAGGAAGTCAAGGAGGTGGTCCAGAGCCAATGTGGCAGCTCCATAGCGTCAGGACTCTCTCTCCTTCCCTCTTGTTGTTCTGCTGTGCATGGCTTCATTCCCAAGGATCATCTCATGGTCTAAGACAGTTTCTGGGGCTCCAGCCATCACATCTGAATTCCAGCCAGCATGAAGGTGAACAACACAGACAAGGGGACGGCCATTTTCCCATTTTTGCTTACTTCTTGCTGACCTAAACTTACCTGTAGCCTTACCTGGCCATTTTACCTAGTCTTTATCCAGGTGGCCAGATATACCAGTTAAACATCAGAAGTGTGTTTACTACAGGGGCGCCTGGGTAGCTCAGCCAAGCGTCCGTCTTCAGCTCAGGTCATGATTTCAGGGTTTGTGGGTTCGAGCCCCATATTGGCCTCTGTGCTGACAGCTCAGAGCCTGGAGCCCGCTTCAGATTCTGTCTCCCTCTCTTTCTGCCCCTCCCCCACTCATGCTTTGTCTCTCTCTTCCTCTCTGTCAAAAATAAACAAGTATTAAACAAAACAAAACAAAACAAAAAACCCAAAGAAGTGTTATGGCTATGGAACAGCAGTTGTAAATGCATCAGAATCACCTGCAAGGCTTGTTGAAACACAAGTTTCTCCTTCAGTAAGAGGCAAGAAATTGCATTTGTAGCAAGTTCCCACGTGTTGCTGCTACTGCTGGTCCAGGACCACCCTTTGAGAACCAGTCTCCTAGAAGATGGAGAGCGTGAGCATTTGGGGAGCAGTCTCTGATTTGGAGCGTAACTTGGACTTTGATCATTCACGTGTTTGTACTGAGACAGATTATGCTTTCTGAGGTCAAATGTCTTTAATGTGTCAAGTCTGGATAGCTATGCATAATTTAGTCATTTTTGTAAGAGCTTGGTGTTTTGGTTGTCTACTGCTATGGAACAAACTACCCCCAAACAAACTGAATTAATCCGCTTGTGATTTTGGAGGTCTGCAATTTGAGCAGGACTCATGGAGAAGACTTGTCTCTCTTCTCCATATGCGGGCCGGTTGTGACTAGGGCTGGAGGGTGCAGTACGGCTCCACTCACACAGCTGGGGCTGGGCGCCTTGGTGCTTCTCCAGGAGACTCTTTCTAGTAGTATAGGCTGAACAGGCTTACCTGGAGGCTTGGGGCTCCAAGAGGATGAGATGGAGATTCTAAGGCTTCTTAAGTCCTGAGCCTAGAAATCACACTGAGTCAGTCCCTCCTGCCAGATTCTGTCGGTCAGAGCGAGTCACAAAGCCAAAGCCAGCCAGATTCAAGGGGAGAGAGGAAGTAGACTCCAGCTCCTGCTGGGAACAAAGAGTGGCAAAGTCACCTCAAAAAAGAGCACGCGGTTGAGAGGGATTATTGTAACTGTCAGGTAATAGTCTGACATAATCGGGAATGAGGATGTCAATTTTATAATCGGAATCCCTTACACTTGTAACTATGAACATAGACCATTCATTGTATTTTATCCTTACCAGGACCAGGCACTTCCAAAATTTTTTGGTGCACCGCTAGAAAAGAAGTGTGGCAAGATCAACAAGAGGTAAAGAAATACTCTTTGTGGAGATGTGTTTAGAAACACACACACACACACACACACACACACACACACACACACACACACACAATGTATGGTATCATATTACAATCAGGATAGCAATTACTTTTTACAATCAGGATTGTAGAAAGTCTTGTTGGTTATTGTAAAAAGTTTTCCCACGCCTTTATAGATATAAAAGCTCAAACACGAGGAGAACGCGATTTGGAAATAAATTCATAAGTATTTTCCTGTTGGCCTTCTTTAGGCACATGGCTATTTTGATTGAAAGTTGTGATCTCAAGTTTTGAAAGTCAGCATTTAAAAAGTAATGTTCTCACACCCGTTCACTGTGAATTAATGCTCTAAAAGAGGTCAAGTTTACAGTATATTTTTATTTGTCGTATGATACAGGCTAAGGGTAAGAGCCTCTCCTCCCACCCCTAATGAAATCTCTACAGGTGCTTGAAATTTTATCAGGAGTGACTGTGTGCTCAGGCACTGCTCATCTTTGCCGGATTCTTACGTAGCAAATACTTCTGGGAGGGGAAGGGTGGACGTAAATGGCACTGGATTATGAATAATTTAGAGGAACAGTCTTCTCAGAGAATCCTGAGAGTCCTGGATGCCTTTGGAAGAAGGGGTTGCTGAAGGCAGGCGCTTGGCAGGATGGGGTGGGAGGGTGGAGATGGCTAAGATAGAGTTACCAAGCCCCAATTTCTCTGCCTCGAACAGACTGCTGCCTAGGTGGCATGCATTAGGCTCAGGTGATGTTAAAATAACCAATTCCGTACTGGCTTTTTATTGTGGAGAGAACATTTTGTTCCTATCATATGATATCATACATTCTTTGTGTGTGTGTGTGTGTGTGTGTGTGTGTGTGTGTGTGTGTGTGTGTGTGTGTTTCTAAACACATCTCCACAAAGAGTATTTCTTTACCTCTAAAATAACTCCAGCCTCCTGCTTTGAGGTCTTTCTCTTACAAGAACTTTCAGCTTTTGTGATTTTCCTTTGGCACGGAGTACCTCTTCCAGCCCTTCCTTCTCACCCTATTTTCCAAGGGCCAGCAGACAGTGCTGGCGTGCTCCTGGGCCTGTAAGGTTGCCGGCCCACTGTGGGAAAATTCCAGCTCGGGCGGGGACCATGCTGGTTGTTCACCAGGTGTTGAACGGACCACAGAGCGGAGCTGCCCCACAGCCTGTGCTTTCCTCGTTTGAATAGCAAGCTTATTTCCGTCTTTGATTTTCTGAAGGGCACTTGGTCTCTCCTTTTCATGTGTGCCTTGGCCCCGGGGAAAACTAATCCAACTCCGAAGCCCTGAAGAGTTACATTCGAGGGAGCTGCCTTTGTTCAGGGAGCTAACACAGTGTGATTTTATTATTCCCGCAGAAAGCCAGGGCCTGCTTGGCGGTTCAGATGAAAAGCTCTGTGACTAACAGGATTCTTTCTTCGTTTCTTTCTTTTTTTGGGTTACATTTCTCCCATTAGCTGCCAGGTTGTTTCACAACATTTCTCCGGGCTGAAGTGATTTATCACGCAGGGGGAAAGAGAAGTGGGGCCTGTCTGCTCTCCCTTTACCTCTTGCCAGCAGGGCTCCTGCTCCTGCAGGCGGGACAGGCCAACAGCCGTTACTTAGGTGGGGTGAGGCAAGAAAAGGAAACTTGACTCACAGCGGTTACCGATCTGGAGAAGGCCCGGGATATGGGGCAGTGAGCCAGTTGGGGTGCAGTCTGCCTCCTGGTTCTCCCTCCTGGAGCCAAAGGCTCTCGGAAGACAAGGCTTTGTTTTGCAGCCAAAGTCAAGATGGAGGTCCTTCTGCTGTGGTCCTGGGGATCTACTCCATACGGATTTTACAGTGCGCCAGAGGCTGCTGACCTGGAACCGGAGTGGCCAGGCATTCTATCTCTTTTAAGCCTCCGTTGCAGGCTTCCTCCCCGACCCCCTAAGCTGCTTGGCGGGATCCCAGGGGATACCCACAGGCTGTTGAAGGCTTCTCTTGTTGCAGTGTCCCGTCTTGCTCTCCTCAGTCACTCTTTTCTTCCCAACCGCTTCACGGAGACGAACATGTGTTTTTGAAAATAAGTGGCAGTCGGGCAAATCCAATTAGTAGCTTAGTGTCATGACAATAGCTGAAGAGCCAGGTGATAAAAGCCTCTCTAGTCTTGACAGCTTGCAGAGGTCCACCTGAAGACCAGGTAAGCCTTGGGCAAGGAATGAATTGGAGGAAGGCACTAATTTGCTAACAAGGTGGCCCAACAAGATGTCAACCAGTGCAGAACAAATGTAAATACGGTCCCTGCCCCCCCGCCCCCCATCCCACTTGGGGAAATCTGTGCTGATGAGTCCTCCAGCTTTCAGCCTCTGTGGGTGGGCTCCATCTAACCCCTAGAAGCACCGCAGTTTCTGAGCCGGTCCTGACGAGTAGAGAGTGTACCAGTGTTCTATAAAGGTGTAACCAGGAAAAGAGAGACCGTGCTGAGCAGTTGAAACAGAGGGAATTTAATGCACGTAACTGTTTATACAGGAGGGGAGGGGAGAGCTGAGAACCCAAAGAACAGTAACAGCTGAAAGCCACAGTTACTTCTAAACTGGAGGCCAACGGGGGGAGATGCTTGTTTACTAAAGCGGGGGAGGCATGAGGGTCGTGTGATGGAAAACCACCTTGGGTCTGTCTGGTGAAAGCCGGAGCCAGAGAGGAGATGCCAGAGACACTGCCTTCGGCAGAGAGAGAGAGGGGGGGGGGCAAAATACCCCGGGAAACACAGCTCACAAGGGTCAGTCTCCTGGGATCCAGCACAGAGCAGCAGAGATAAGGGCTGACCCAGGCAAGGAGGCTGTGTGTGCAGGTGGGGGGGGGGGAGAGGGGGGTAGGGAGACATCACGCGAGAGAGCGCTCCCACTCAGAATCGAGTCTTCCTGGGAGCAAAGCTTGTGTGTGCAGTACCAGAAATGACTCCTGGCTGCCATGAAATCTACCACTCCTGTCAGCGGCTAGTACGGGAGAGCGTAGTGGTCAAGAGAATTACTGTATATAGTTCTTGCTAGGAATGTGGGTCACATGGATGTATGCATTTATTCAAAAAGCACTGAACTATAATATTTAATTTACACCTCAATAAAACATAAAAATATACACACCTAAAGAACATCAGGCTCTGGAATCCCACTGTCTGTTTGCGAATAGCTAGCTCCAGACTGAATTGTGTCTCCTCCTTCCATCCCCCAAGTTCATATGCTGAAGCCTTAGCTCCCAATGTGACTGTACTTGGAGATAGGGCCTTTAAGAAGGTCACTAAGGTTAAATGAGTTTATAAGGGTGGGCCCCTAATCTGATAGGATGGGTGTCCTTATAAGAAGAGAGAGAGAGAGAGAGAGAGGGGTGCCTGGGTGGCTCAGTCGGTTAAGCGTCTGACTTCAGCTCAGGTCATGATCTCATGGTTTGTGGGTTTGAGCCCCGCATCAGGCTCTGTGTTGACAGCCTGGAGCCTGCTTCAGATTCTGTGTCTCCCTCTCTCTCCACCCCTCTGCTTGCCCTCTGTGTGTGTGTGTGTCTCTCTCTCTCAAAAATAAATGAACATTAAAAGAATTTTTTTAGTAAAAAAAAAAAAAAAAAAAAAGAAGAGAAAGAGAAGCCAGTGATCTTTCTCTTCCCCACATGAAAGAAAGGCTGTACGAGGGCGACAAGAAGGCAGCCGTCCGCAAGTCAGGAAGAGAGGCTTCACCAGAGAACAACTCTGCCAAGCACGGCCATCTTGCTCTTTGAGCCTCCAGAATGCCGAGGAAATGAATTTTTGTTCTGAAACCACCCAAGCCGTGGTGCTGTGCTGCAGCAGCCTGAGCCGACTAATACACTGGGCTGTGTGATTTTGAGCAAATCACACATCTGTCTACCTTAGGTTCTTCATCTGAAAAATGGAGATAATAAAAACTCCCTCCTCACGGGGTTTTTGGGAGAATGAAGCAAAATACGAGCACTCGCCATCCAGTAAGTATGCACCTGTAGCTCTTGCTGTTCAGACCCTTGAACTTCTGCCTCGGTATCCCTGCCTGGAATTCTGGGTCCCACCTATCATCAGGTGCTGTCTCCAGCCCCTTAGCCTCACACAAGATCTTGCTGCTCTCCCTGTGTCCTCCTCCTGGCCTCCTCCAGCCAACATTTGGGGTCCAGCTGGCATTGCTCAGAACTGTCACCTGCCTTTCTTTTTGCTGGCTGTGCTCCACTTGGTGACGCCATCTCCGCCCCGAGAGTGCCATGTCCTTACAATTACCCGCTTTGGTCCATTTACCTAGTGGCTTGTGGCTGAGCCAGCCGTATCAGTTTCTCATGACCCCTTCCTTTCTGGTCCTGGTTCCATCCCACCAGCCTGGGTGCTTAGGTTGGCCCAGCATACTGCTCACCTCCTTGAGTGATGCAGGCTACTTGTGCAGACGCTCAGGGCTGTGGCCGTTCTAGATTTTTCTGTCTAGAAATGCACTGGGCTGGAGAGGGGTGAGTGGATGAGCTTGCTTTTATTTGTATAGCAAACATGCTGTTTTGTTTGTTTGTTTGTTTAAAACTTACACTGTGGACTTACTAGGGTTGGGTTTTGGGGAAATGGAAACTATGTTTGTGGGGGGGGGGGGGGTTGGGGGCCGTAGTCAGAGGCAGATTGGATACAACTTCCCAGCCTCAGTCCCTTACTGGGCACGTTGTTGCTAGTTTTATGTGGTCTGGGAATCTGTGGTTGGCTGTCTGAGGTTTGCTGGGTCGTTTGTAAAGCAGGGGTTCTCAACTTTGTAATGAATCACGTCTATTAGTTTCCAGTTACCGCATATCTCAAATTATTTTAACGGCACAAAGCAACACACACTTATTAGCTCAGGGTTTCTGAAGTTTTTAGCCTCGTAAAATTACATAAATGGTACAAGCTGGTAAGAACAAGTTTAAGCATCGAGAAGATTATAAAGTAAACATGATGCGTGTGTCCCGAACCTACTCTGTTCCAACTCTCCGAGAGAAATGATGACCCAGTCTTACTAGTTACTGTCAGTACATCTATCCGCATTTTTTTGCATGCTTAGAGGAACATATGCTCACACACTACACTCCCTCTATTTTTTTTTTTTTTTTTTTTTAAACAAGGATGCGCTCATACTTCACTTAGGTGGGACTTCTGTTTGCAAGTGATAGAAACTCTACCTCGACCATTTGGGGCAAAAAGAGGAACTCACTGGCAGAAGAATTTAAACCACAGGACTCAGTCTCTTGGCCTTTTGTCTCTGCTTCTCTCAGACCAGCATTCTCCACAAGCTGGAACTCTGGTCACGAGAAGCTGCCTGGCTCCCCACTCCAGGCTTCCCGTGCAGAGGGCTTATCCCTCGCCCTCAGCTAAATAAAGCATTCCCAAGAAGGATGTTGATCGGTCATGAGTATCATTTAAGGTGTTTTTGGGGGGAACCTGTGTGGCTCAGTCGGTTAAGCATCTGACTTTGGCTCAGGTCATGATCTCTCAGTTTGTGAGTTTGAGCCCAGCGTCGGGCTCTGTGCTGACAGCTCAGAACCTGGAGCCTGCTTCAGATTCTGTGTCTCCCCCCTCTCTCTGCCCCTCCCATGCTCATGCTCTGTCTCTGTCTCTCAATAATAAATAAATGTTAAAAAAAAATTAAAGTACTTTTGGCTGCAAATAACAGAAACCCCAAGAGCGAGTGACTTAATAGGGGTTTATTCTTTTCATGGAACAAGATGTCTAGAGGTACACGGTTGTTCTTGTAGCCCAGTGATGCCATAGATCTGGGTCAGTATCCTGGCAATTCTCTTTGTCTTCCCCTCGGGGTTGCAAGGTGGGTACAGCAGCTGTAAACATCATGTTCTCATTTGACAGTGTCTTTTTTTTTTTTTTTAAAGTTTATTTATTTGGAGAGAGACTGAGACAGTGTGAGTCAGAGAGGGGCAGAGAGAGAGAGACAGCGAATCCCAAGTGGGCTCCGCGCTGTTAGCACGGAGCCTGATGTGGGGCTCGAACTCATGAAACCGAGAGATCATGAGCTGAGCCAAAACCAAGAGTCGAACTTAACTGAACTTAACTGACTGAGCCACCCAGGCAGCCCAGCTTCTCTCAAAAGCAAAACCTGAGACAAAGGCTTTTGTGATGGCAGGGAGATGATGGCAGGGAGCAGGGGTAAGGACTGAGGGAGTGAATCGGGGAAAGAGGGACAGCCAACAGAAGGATGCATTACTGACCTGCTGGCACCTCCCGAGGGGCTTATGAACTACATCTCAGGACTGTCTGCTGGGGGACAAAGAGGGAAACATTTTTCTATCCACAAGCTCCCTCCTCCCCTAACAAAACAATATGACAATAAATATATTTTCCAGTCAGCATATGTGTATGTGGTATACACAGTCCATAGCCACATCATCATACAGATGAACCACACTTACGTATTCTATTAATGGATATTTACACTGGTTTTATATCAAGTTGTCATAAACATTGAAAGGGGCTTCCCCTCCCCCCCCCCCCGCCCCCCGCCCTGCTCTGGTCCCAGAACCAAGGAACTTTTATAGCAATATTTCATCTTGCCAAAACATAACTAATTCACACTAACCTATTCAGGGCAAAAATAGAAAAGAGGTAAAAATAGCTTCTAAGTAGCCAAATAGGTGTCAAAGAGTCACAAATTCCAGCTGGAATGGGCAGTCGTGTGTGTGATGTCACTCCAGCTTGGGCTGAAATCTCACGTACTTGTAAGAGACAGCTTTGTTAGCCTGTCCAATCTCACTTTGCTTACAGTTCTAACTAGCTTGGTATCCTAGTCACTATTTCCACAAATGACAAGGGGAAGGAAGCCACTCAAGGAAGCCACACTGCCAGCTCAAACCAGAAGGGGGACCACAGACGGCAGCAAAAACAACACAGCAGAAACAACAACCCAAAACCTTTTTTTAAAAATGTCCCAAACATGCAAAAGAATACTGGTATTTTACTGACTCTGTGGAACAGGAGAAGAACGGAGGTTCACAGCCAGAAAGAATTGTCGCAATCACGTTCGGAGTGCTCTTTCCAAGGCGTGGAGATGAAGGATTTGTTTTTTGCTGTTGTATCTTTTCACGCAGTGTTGATTCAGTACCATTGTTCTTGTTGCGCAATATTTTGGAGAGATTTCCCAATATGTAGGTTTCGAATGATGAAGACGTTGATTCTAAAATCTCTGGGGAACATCACTGTCCAAACAACTGGTTTCCATGGAGTTTTAGCCGAGAAGTTTCATCCAGCAAATTGGTTGGGTAACCACAGAGAATGATTTCTCTGCCTCTCTGCACGAGGGGGTGATGCTGACCAGACTTTGCCTGTAAACCAGGGCGGTGGTGCTCCATTTCGTGAGTACGCGGGGACAGTCACCGGCCATCCTTGCACAGTGATGGGTTAAGGCAGGTAAGCAAGTGTTGAGACTTTTATCCATCCTCCTAGAAAATTTCCAGAAATGTTAGAGGTGAGCTGGAATGGAGGGGGCAAGAAAATAATCTGTCTCCAGGAAGAAAGGAATTTGGGAACTTTTTCTGCAAAAGTTCTATATATAACAAAATGTCACTCATTTCTTGCTCAGTTTGTCTAATTAGGAAATGGTTATATCCCAGCTGTGGCATCAGTTAACCAGGATATTAGTGGCTTCGTGAGTGTGTGTGCATGTGTGTGCCCCCAGTGCTCCCTTGAAATTTAGTTAATAGCATTGACTAGAGAATTTTTTTGCTTTGTTCCAGAATCTTGTTACTTATTATTGTTATTAATGTTACCACTCCATTTTGGCCATTCACTTCTTGCCCAGTATTTCTTCCTCTGTTCTTCCTGGGTGTTTTGTTTTGTTTTACATGTTGTGGTAGACCAAATAAGGGCCCCCTGCAAAGGTATTCCTGCCCAGAAATGGTGTGTATGTTTCACTACCTGGCAAGAGGAATGGAGGCTGCAGATGGAATTAAACTTGCTCATCAGCTGGCCTTAAAATAATGAGATTATGCTGGATTATCTGGTGGGCCAATGTAATCATGGGATTCTTTTACAGGGCAAGGCAGAGGCAAAAAAAAACAAAACAAACAAACAAAAAAAAACCACACAAAACAAAACAAAACTCAGAAACAGGGAAATGGCACTGTGAGGAAGGCCTCCCACGGATGACTTTGAAGGGAGCCACAAGCTAAGGCATGCGCAGCCTCTGGAAGTGGAAAAGGGGAGAAAAATAGATTCTTTTCTAGAGTCTCCAGAAAGGAATGTAGCCTTGCTGACACCTTGGTTAGTCCAGGGAGACCCATTTGGAACTTCTGACTTCCCGAACTCTGAGATAATCAATTTCCGTTCTCTTAAGCCACCGTGTTTGTGGTAATTTATTCCGGCGGCAATAGAAAAAAATGAAAGCATGTGTTTATAAATTACATTTAAGACGTATTTATGAAGTGTTTGCTGTGTGCTCAACGTTGTGCATGGGGAGAAGATACAAAAGTAACGGAAATGTTGTCACACCTTCTCACAAGTGATTGGTATTTCAGAGGATGAAATAAAGTTTAATTCTGTTATACACACTATTAGCTATCATTATGTAATGCTCATAGTTGCATAGGCAACGTGATTGATCTAATCATCCATGTTTCTTGGTGCCTTTTCTGTGCCAGGCACTGTGTGTGCAATAAGGGAGATACAGTGCTGAACAGATACAGTTACTTAATATGACCAGGAAGAATTGTTCATTTCTGCTACAACCCAGTCTGCTCCTCCTGCAATCTTTTTCCTAATCTCCCAGTTCCTCAAACTCCAGATCTACAAAATCATTGGAGCAGAGGTTTTCAACCAGTGGTGTATGTGATTGCTGTGGTGGACGTGAAGGGGCAGGTGAAAATACAATGCCTAGCCCTGCCCCTGGAGATTCGGACCCAGTAGTCTGAAGAAGCATTGGGCTATAGGTTTTTTGGTAAAAGCTCCCAATGTAATTATTTACCTTGTTTTAGAGAGTGAGATAAATAGAGCACTAATGGGCTACAAAAGAAATTACATGTTAAATATTTTTTAAATGTTTATTTTTGAGAGAGAAACAGAGAGATAGAGAGAGAGAGAGAGCGAGCAGGAGAGGGACAGAGAGAGAGGGAGACAGAGGTTCCAAAGCAGGCTCTGCACCAACAGCAGAGAGCCTAACGTGGGGCCTGAACTCATGAATCGTGAGCCAAAGTCGGGCGCTTAACCGACTGAGCCACCCCGGCACCCCTTGTCTTTTATTATCATATAGGTGGTGTCATGTTATTTAATTACAATGTAATATGATTATAAATTAACAACAAGAGAGTCACTCAAAATCTATACATTTGGGAATTAAAGCACATTCCTAAGTAATTCAGTTTTTGGATAAAAGAGGGAGTCAGGGGGCGCCTGGGTGGCTCAGTTGGTTAAGCGTCAGGCTTGGGCTCAGGTCATGATCTCGCGGTCCGTGAGTTCGAGTCCCGCGTCAGGCGCTGTGCTGGCAGCTCAGAGCCTGGAGCCTGTTTCGAATTCTGTGTCTCCCTCTCCCTCTGCCCTTCCCCTATTCACGCTCTGTCTCTCTCTGTCTCAAAAGTAAATAAACGTTAAAAAAAAATTTAAAAAAAAAAAGAGGGAGTCAGGGTAAAATCGCAAAATATTCAGAATGAAACCACAAGGAAAGTAGCAGGTATCAAAACCGTAGAAAGCAGCCCACGTGGCATTCAGAGAGAAATTTCTCGCCCGAAGGTTATTAGAAAACAAGAAAGATTGAACATCAAGTACCCAGCTTAAAAAGATACAAAAGAAACAACAACAACAAAATCCCGAAGAACGGACGAGTTTGCAGACGTTTAAATACAGAAGCAAAATTAATGAAGCAAAATGATCTTAGTGGAATTAAGAAGACCCCAAATTTGTTCTTTAAAAAAAAAAAATGAGTGAAACAAACTTCGGTTTTAATAAATAAATGGTATTCGTAGTGACAGCAGCGACAGTGGTAGTAATAATTCAGAAACGTGTATATGATGCTCGGTGTCAGACATTTATTCCCCGCTAGGCATGCATGTGCTTCCTTACGTTTCTGGGCCCTCTCATCCGTGAGTCAAATGCTGGCCCTTGAACTGTCAGCAGAGTAGCAGATGTGCTGGTCAGAGCCTGTGTGGGATCCTGTCGCTCTGTTCTTTCCGCTCCCGGTGCTGCTGTGAGCTTGCCGGCCAGGTGCCGAGATAGTGAAGCAGCCTGGATGACTGTGTCCCCAAAGAAGGACGGGTACTCTGGGGAGTTGTTCAGTTGACATAGCACTCTGTGGGAGCAAGAAATGTAACTTTCCTGGGCGAAGTCACTGGCTCACGTTTTAATGCAGCATAGCCTGTCTCCTCCTGACTGAGCCCCGTTTCATAGAATGTGTGCGTTCTAGAGTACCTCTCGGTCATTAGATAGATAAACACCTACAACTTGGTCAATGTATTGTGAAAGTGTAGCTGCAGGAAGAGAGTGGAAAAGGAAGGAGCTGAACTCTTCAGAGTTTGTTAATTTTCCTGCTCATTGCCAGACAAATATGGCTGAAGTCCCAATCATTTACCGAGACCTACTGGCCCAGGTTGTTTGTGTCCACAAACATACATACACCTCAGAGCCTGTAGTAGGGAAGGGTTTCCAGATTTCTTCACTGTCTTCTGTTTAGAATATTGCTTTGAATTTGTTCATGTACTGTTGCTTTAGAAAGATAGTAAGACTCGCCATCAGCTCCTTTTTTGAATGTCTAATTCCGATAGGCTATTAATGTGATTTATCGCAATGAACTCGTTACAGCATTTTCCACCAAAATGAGAAACTGGAAATAAAACACAACTGACGGGTCCCTGCATTAGGTGACTTGTAACTGAATTTGATCTGATTTCAATGCTAATTCTCATGTTCAGAATGCAAAAGGGCAAGCCACTCATTCACATTCATTGAGACGCTAGTTCCGTATTATTTGTGTAAGTACGTTTGAAAGTCTCATATTTCTGAAATGTACGGAATATTGAAGCATGCAGTGGTTTGGCATATGAAGTCAGCGTGTCTGAGTTCATATCCTAACCCTAGCACCTTACTAGCTGGGTGAACATGGGCATTATTAAATCATTATTAAACTGAGACTCAGTTTCCCCTTCTGTAAAGTGGGAGCGACAATAGTTACCACCTCAAGGAGTTATGGTGGGGGTTAGAGGTGACCCTCCACGTAAACTGCTCAGTAGGTGTTGTTGTGGATGCTGGTGGTGGGGTGGTGACGCTTATGACCGGGCAGGTTTGAGAGTAGTCCGGTCACACGGGGCTGGCCCTCAGGAGCAGCTCTGCCTCTTACTGGCTGGGCATCTTTGAGGAACGTACCCTCTCTCATTTTCCATTTTCTCACACATGAATGAGGATGATTATAGTTATCTGGTACACCTGTTGGGAAGATGGAATCAAATAGAGTATTAAAAATAGTGTTTAGCAAAGAGATGGGTACACAAGGCACTTAAGAAATGATAGCTATTATTATGAAAACCGAAAATTGGAAAACTGCTATTTAGTTTACCTATATGGTACAGATATCATTCAAACTAATATTCCCTCTTACCATGACCTTCCACTCCTTCCTGTGGCATTAAACATCGCGATTATTATTTTCTGAATTACAGGTTAGATTCTGATACCAAGAGTTCCAATATGCTATCTGATTTTTTTTGTTTTTATATTTTTTTAATACCTACGTTTCATGAAGTTTCATACTTGGAAATTTGAAAATCTTTTTATTGTCGTGATACAGACTTGACTTGTCCCCACTGGGTTTCACTTGCAGTCCACGTTTTTTGCTTTTCCTCTTTTTTTTCCTTCCTTCCTTTTCCCCTCAGTCTTCCTTCTAATCTTTCATCTTTGACTTCTTCCCTTTCTTCTTTATAATTAGAGACACGTCCCCACTATAATCCTGGAAACTCCCTGTAACACGAAGGACTAGATCTGTTCTGTGGAACAGCAACACCGAGAAAGCAACCTCAAGTGAACGCTGACCTTTTTGGGTACCATATGTCTATTTAATGATCATCTACTCTGCCACACAGAGGCTACTATGGAGCCTATGTTTTTTGCTCTCATTTCTGCCTAAACTTGACATTCTTCCAATGCACTGTTAATTTCAGGTTGCGAACGTTGGATACTTTTTTAACCTATGCTTCTTTCTTCGATGCTACTATAAACCTATTAGCCTTCAATTGTCTCTTGCTTACTAATTTTAAGTCTTTAAAGAAGATGACGCAACCAAATCTAGTTTTGCAAAGTACCTCAACAATATAAAAAGGTATTATTGCTTTTGGGTCAAGTCCTGGCCACGCAGGGAAAGTGTTCCAGGCAAAGCCAACAATTTCTTCCTCAGTTGCCAAGACTATATCCATTTGTTTATTGGCACCAAGTTGTGGGTGAAGCTGAGTTATCTAGATTGCCTCCAATAAAGAAGATTCTCACTTTCTGAAAACGGTATGTTTCATTTCTGGAGAGGAGCAAGTACCAATGGTGTTGATGCTACTGTTAATATTAACAGGTATCGTGTGGGGCTTATTGCCTTTTCTCTGAAGAAGGGAAGGTCATTTTGAGGTTCTGGGAACTGTGCAGGGAATCCTTTCTCCAGGCACATCTGACAAGGCTCTTGGGAGAACAAGGGTGGGAGAAGCAGGAGCAGATTTGTGGTCAAGGGGGCAGAGTTGTGCCCATCCATTTTGGGGGGGCAAGATGGCATAATGGGGAAGAGCCCAGGCTCTGGAGGCAGACCTAGCCCGCTTCAAGAGCCAGCTTTACTGTTTGTTAGTTGTGTATAACCTTGTATAATTGTCTAACTTCACCAAGCTTTGGTTTCTTCATCAATTATTTATTTTTTTTAATGATTTATTTTTTAAAAAGTTTTATTTTATTTATTTTGACACAGAAAGAAAGCAGGGGAGGGGCAGAGAGAGAGAGAGAGAGAGAGAGAGGGAGAGAATCCCATGCAGGCTCCTCACTGTCAGTACAGAGCTTGACATGGGGCTCGAACCTCGAACTCAACAAACCATGAGATCATGACCTGAGCTGAAAACAAGAGTCAGACACTTAACCGACTGAACCACCCAAGCGCCCCTCTTCATCAGTTAAATAAAAGCAATAATGGTGGCTTTCCTTCAGGGCTGTGGTGAGGATTGAGAGAGAGCATGCATGGAAACCATTCAACACCGGGCCAGGCACATGTTGAGCTCCGTAAATGTTTAGTATCGTCATGGCTGGTTTTAGAATTACTATTATGTTACCATCCTTACTAAATTCTACAATTTAATAATTTAGGTGAGGGATGAGGGGTTTTTGCCTCTTCCAATCAGTCGTGTGATCCTTGACTTCCACCCCTGGCTTTAAAACAGGAATGGCTTATTTCTGCTCATGTGTTTTGTTTTTGTTTTTTTCTGTTTGTTTGACTATAAAGAGGATAAATCATCATCTGTCCTTCCTTCCCACTCTTTTTCTTATCCATTTGAATACAATAAAACACCTTGCCTAATGTGGGTTTTGCGCTAAGCCACATAGACATCAGAGAAATGTGGTCGCTTGCTCCTGCCATTTGAAATGGGGATTTGGCTACAGTGAATCCCTGCTGATGAGAGAGAGTTCTAGAGGTCTCAGGGCCCTGACTGTTTGGGTCTGAAGGACTCGGGCTCTCGCTACCTCTAGGGGTGATTTCATTTTCGGAGCCTAGGGACTCTGATGGGCTGTTTTTGGTCTGGTGTCAGGGGACTCTGCAGACATCTGCGTGACCTTCCCAAAGGCCTCTTCCTCCCTGATTAGCACGTGCTGGGGTGTAAGGTGAGTGTCATCTCAGTCCTCCCTGGCCTTTGTCAGCTGCATGGATGCTGGGAGCCTCCGGCTGAAACGGAGAGGTGGCCAGGAAACAAAGGTCTGACAATAGACGGGGCAAGGTCAGTAGTGAAGCTGCAAGGCTGAAATCATAATGTGTGCACCGGGATCTTTTTGGCTTAAGTGACCTGTGGTTGCCATATCACTTCATTTTGGTTTTATGAATATATTTCTTTACTTACAGAGTGATTTCACATTGAGTAGAAAAATTCACTCTTTTCCTCCCTGTGTTTTCCTTTACTGTTACATGCCTATCACATTTGCAATGCCTCTGACACATCGATCACCAGATATGTGACCCCCACCAAGCAATTCTCTGACACCAGTGGGTGTTCTACAGTTCGACTTAATTCTGACATTACTTACCTGGAATTAGGGTCAGATCCCACAGGTCAACAGTTCGGTCAGGAAACGCAGATTGTAGGTCCCCAGGCTACCCACAACTTCTATCCAATTGACCATTGAAGTTCTTACGGCCTCTTCCTCAGGTTTGATTAGTTTTACTAGAGCGGTTCACAGAACTCAGGGAAACACTTATGCTTAGCAGTTTATTGAAGGATCTGATGAAGGAAACAGGTGAAGAGCCGGGTGAAGAGATACATAAGGTAAGGTCTGGGAGGGTCCCAAGCTTGTGTCCCCATGGAGTTGGGGTGTGTCACCCTCCAGTACATGGATGCGTTCACTAGCCTCGAAGCTGCCTGAACCCCATTACATGGGGATTTCATGATGATTTCATGAGACACGATCAGTGATTAGCTACATTTCTAGCCCTTCTCCCTCCTCAAGAGAATGGAGGGTGGGGGGGTGTGGAGCTGAAAATTCCAAGCTTCTAATCATGGCCTAGTCTCTCCTGTGACTACCTTTCATCGAGGAGACATCCAGGAGCCCACCCGGATTCACCTTATTAGAACACAAGACATCCCTATCACCTAGGAAGTTACAAAGGACCTCTGTGCCAGTAATTGGGGGGCAGAGACCAATATGTATTTTCCATTACCTTACATGCACACATCAACTGGTATGATCGTCACAATGACCTTATTTATTTATTTATTTTAATATCAAATTTATTGTCAAATTGGTTTCCATACAACACCCAGTGCTCATCCCAACAGGTGCCCTCCTCAATGCCCATCACCCACTTTCCCATCCCTCCCGCCCCCCATCAACCCTCAGTGTATTCTCAGTTTTTAAGAGTCTCTTATGGTTTGGCTCCCTCCCTCTCTAACTTTATTTTTTTCTTTCCCCTCCCGCATGGGTTCCTGTCAAGTTTCTCAGGATCCACATAAGAGTGAAAACATATGGTATCTGTCTTTCTCTGTATGACTTATTTCACTTAGCTTAACGCTCTCCAGTTCCATCCACGTTGCTACAAAGGGCCATATTTCATTCTTTCTCATTGCCACGTAGTATTTCATTGGGTATATAAACCACAATTTCTTTATCCATTCATCAGTTGATGGACATTTAGGCTCTTTCCATAATTTGGCTATTGTGGAAAGTGCTGCTATAAACATTGGGGGTACAAGTGCCCCTATGCATCAGCACTTCTGTATCCCTTGGGCAAATTCCTAGCAGTGCTATTGCTGGGTCGTAGGGTAGATCTATTTTTAATTTTTTGAGGAACCTCCACACTGTGTTCCAGAGCGGCTGCACCAGTTTGCATTCCCACCAACAGTGCAACAACAACCTTTTGAAGCAGGCAGGGGCAGTCTTGGCTCCTATGTAACAAAGAGGAAAATGGAGACTTTCCCTAATAAGTCTTCCTAATTAGGTGGCTCCTGGCTCCCGTTCCAAGTTTAGAGTGTTTTTGGCTGGGCTGACTTTATTGCTAGGTAAAGACAATGGTGTGGCTTGAGGTCCATTGGGACAATCTCCAGGCACCAAATTACTTCTACTTTTCTGTAGTGATTTTCTGAAATTCTATCATTTTGAGTCAGTCGTACCTTTGATTGAGCCAGTGTCTCTCCAAGCCCTCTCTTTCAAAATGCAAAGACTCCCTAGCAGGGGGAGATAAGTCATAAATGGCAAATCAGTTTGTCCAATTAATTTCTCTCTTGGCAGCCAGCTGAGACTCGGGTGGTTAAGGATGGAAATGTCGATGGCAGATGGGGAGAAGGAACCTCTGGAGTTCGAAGCCCTGTCTGAGAAGAACAGACCTCAGAGAGTGTATTGGTTTTCTATTGCTCTGTAAGAATGACCACAAGTTGGTAGCTTAAAATAACACACATTTATCATCTTGCAGCTTCTGTAAGT
Organism: Puma concolor; assembly: GCF_028749965.1. Taxonomy (NCBI): domain Eukaryota; kingdom Metazoa; phylum Chordata; class Mammalia; order Carnivora; family Felidae; genus Puma; species Puma concolor. The sequence goes on along the minus strand of NC_141674.1, from coordinate 194,399,831 downwards.
TAAGAGTCAGGTCATGGCTTAGCTGGGTCCTCTGCCTAAGGTCTCACAAAAGTCCAAGCAAAATGCTGGCTGCGCTGCATTCTTTTCTGGAATTTTGGATCTTTGTCCAAGCTTACAGGGTTTGTTGGCAGAATTCGGTTCCTTGGACCTAGGCCTGAGACCCTCACTTCCTAGAGACTGCCTGTAGTTCCCTGCCCTGTGGCCCCCTCCACAGGCAGTTCACAGCACAGCAACTTGCTTCTTCAAGACCAACCACAGATTTTCTCTCTTGAGTCTCTGAGACAGAGTGTTATACAGCATAAGGCCACCATGGGAGTGGCATTTTGAGATTTCACCTGAAAATCTGGATCTTGTTGGGCCCACGTTCTCACTGGGAGACAGCTGGTTGGTGAGTAGCAGGTGCCCGCTTGGACATGGAAGGACTCTTTGGTTTCCCAGACTCCTTGCCTTCCTCCGATGCTGCACTCACCCCACCACAATCTGTTCTAGTCCTTCCCTGTGCCCTCCTGTCTATTGTGGGCTTTTGAGTTCGTGACCCGGGATTACGTTCTGAAGAGGCTGAGGAAATGTATGACTCTGGGAAATGGAATAAAGAGGCTGTGACTCAAGACGGGGGGTGGGGCTGCAGCAAACATGGCTCCACACCTCCTCCTGTGTCTAATTATAGCATCAAGGCGGTGGGACTGAACAAATCTGGGGTCCTTTCTTGGCTCTGTACTCACACATATGGATATCAGTCTATGATTTAGTCTCTTTGAGCCTCAGTTTCCTCATCTGGAAATCCTCCCTTCCCCCAGAACTGCTGATTCAAATCGGGTTGGGTTGGGGCCAAAGAATCTGTAATTTTGACAGGTGCCCAAGGTGACCCAGTGGTCGGGCCACTTTGGGTGATGAGTCCATTCACAACCGAACATTAGCCGGCAGCTGTGGGCTTGGGAAATAGGAGCCTTTTTTTTTTTTTTTTTTGAGAAAGTCATTGACAGTTGGGGCTTACCCTAAGCTGGCTCGAACTCGGGGAAAGACTTCAGTTCCAGACAGAATATTCCATGGAAAAAATATTGAGAAGTTAAGAATCTGGGAAGGTGGATACAGTTGCCTGCTGGATCACTGTGAGGACTGGAAATTTGTGTCTTATGTCTCACAGTAGTTTCTAAACCGCTGATGGGGCAGGGCTACCCAGCAGCAGAAAGCAGGGACTCAGTAAATGTTGGTTGAATAAGCGAATCAATAAAAAGTAAACATTTGCCAGGATCCACCAGTAGGCATTCTCTCAGTGTGAACCTCTCCGAAAACACTCAGAGAAGTTCTCTTCTGTCTCTCAACAAGCTCCTTCTATTGAACTGAGTGCAATCTATAGAGAGATTATAGTTAAGGAGGGCCCCAATTTGAAGACAATCTTTTATTTCCAAGCCAAGAACAAATCAAGTGCCTCCAATGTCCTGGGTTGAAAATGCAAAGCTCTAATTTGTCAATGAAAAAGAAATCCTTTCGGTTTCTGAGTTTCACATTCTGGAACATATTTTCCCAACCAAGAGGAATTTCTAGTAACTAACAGGTGCAGAGAGCCTCCATTGTAGGCAAACTTGGGTTCTATCATTTCAGGATCATGTTTGAAAATAGAAGGGAGTTTCAAGTAGTCTGATACAAATGCTGATTGTTACAAAGCTTTGTGGTTAAGAGAACATGAGATTTATCAAACTGCGCACTTTAATATTGGGCAGTCTCTTGTTTGTCAATCATTTCTCAATAAAGCCATAAAAACAAAAAGACATGAAGTGTAGAAGGGCACATATGCATTATGAAGTCCTGTTTAGGCTAAGTCTTTGCTTCCCTTAAAATATATTTTGGTCAATTAATTCATATATTTTTGGTCCTGTCTCTGTTTAACACACAACATTGGTTTGGTTTAATAACCCAAGAGAGCCTTTAAATATTTCATAGCTGATGGTCCTGATGAAAACTTAACTCATACCAAAGTTATTTTTTATTTATGGGCTTCTGAGGGCATCCATGGTGCTCCACGAAGCATGAGAAAGACAAGTTTATGCTCTGGGCCTTCTGTGAGTACTTAGCATTTAGAAAGCAGTGACACGTATGAGCGTGAGTGGCTTTGTGAGTTATTTGGGGTGATAGCCTCCTGGGAGGAACGACATGCTGTCCTGCTTGGAGCAAAATGATTACACAGGTATGGTCACCAGTCATTGCATTTGGAGTCATTTTTCTACAAGTGGTGATGAGCATTTAAGGGACAGAAGAATTGGGGAGGGGAGATGGGGAAAGGAAAGGCATTTGAAATGAGGGAAACAGCGTGACCAAGGCACAAAGGTGCTGTGTCTGGTGTATTTATGGACGCATTTGGGGAACAGAATCTAATGAGGCTGGGTAACATGGTGAGCCTGGATTATGAAGGCTCTGGAGAAGGAGGCCGCAGAATTTTAGCAAATGGAAATAGAAGGTTTTCTATTGAGGGTTTCTGAGTACACAAATGCTATAATAGTTTAAATGTTTTAATTGAAGATTCTTGTATATAGATAATGGTATAAGTGCTCTTGTATACATTGACCCATAGCAACCCTGTGATGTAAACACTCTTTTCAGTGTCTCATTTTTTAAGTGAGGAAACTTGGGCACAGGAAAGTGGTTGACATAGGATTTGAACCCAGGCTACTTGGCTCTAGAGCAAATGCATTTAATCAGTAGTGTGTTTAGGACTCCTATAGTGATAAGTCGTATATAAGGAAGGTTAATCTGGTGGTGATATCCAGGGTTAATTGGAAGGAAAAGACTCCTGGTGGTGAGCAATCCAGTTAGGAGGCTATGGCAATAATCTGAGGCATACCAGAAGCCATTCACATCTTTGCTTCTGGCCGCCGCTCCATCACTTGACTTCATCCGTCCCTACTAGTCCCATGCCGATTCCAGGCACCGTTATTTTCTGCCTCCGCTTAGCTCTTCCGCAATCCATTCTCCACTCTGCAGCCAGAGGATCTTTGTAAAGAGCGAATCCGAACAGATTGCTCCTTTGATTAAACTTTCCTTGTAAAGTCTCTTTCCTTCAGGAGCTGGCTCTCATTTGCTTCTCCAGCCCCATTTCCAGGCACCTGCGTCCTTTCGCACCAGTAAATGTCAGCTGTTATTATTACCCCGCCACAACCCACTTATCACACCATTGTATTTGCTGAATGAAGAAAGTCAGTGAGTGGGAAGAGAGATTAAGAGATGGATGTGAGTAAGAGGCAGATGTCTGGCTTTAACACTTCCTCTCCACCTATGGGCCTGAAGCAAAGAAATCCAGAGGAAAAGGATCTACCTTTCTATTCCGAGGCCTTGGCAATCTGGTCTTCCAGATCTCATCCTGCAAATGCTGTCCTTTTTAGCAGCGCCCTCTTGGGAGTGGGGGGGGGGGGCTTCTGTTTCCAGCCCTGCATCCTGTGCATCTCCCTGGTCTCCTGGCTCCCCTGCCCGGAAGCTTGGGGCCTGGCCATGCTCACTGCCTGCAGCTCCAGCTGTAGGAAGCTGGTCTCGGAGCCCCCGCCCCTCTGCTGCCCTGGGAAGGGAATTCACCTCATTTCAAGGGAAAAGGGGAGGATGATTCAAAGATGAGTAGATAGTTTCAAGATGGTTGACTCAGAGAATGATTAAGAGGAGAAAGCCGGAGGGGTACAGAAGGAGGACAGAGGCTGGGCTGGTGAAGGGCGGGGGGGCCTCTGCCGGCCGGCCACGGGGCTGGGCTTCAACCCCGTGCCTGACCTCAGGCACACCACCCAATCACCCACAGCCTCAGCCCGCTCTCTCCCTCGCTGGGGCCAATGACAGTAGCTGCTTTACAGGAGTATCAAGGAGATCAAAGAAAAAGTGGCCCTCAGGCACTTAGCATGACGGCCCAGGGCAGGAAGCACCCTCTAAAAGTCAGCTGGCATTACTTTAAGTGGGCAGTGAGAACAAAAGTGTGTACTCTGTCCAAGCGACTTCTCAATTTTTGGGTCTCAGGAGGGCTCCTTGACACTCTTAAATATTACTGAGGACTTCAAAGAGCTTTTGTTTATATGTATATCTTGTGATATTTATTTACATTAGAAATTAATACCAAAATAGTTAAAATATTTATTAATTCATGTAAGAACGATAACAAACCCATTATGGTACCGTATTTTTTAAAAATGAGAAATCATCATCTTTGCCAAGGTAAAAGTCCTTAGAAAAGTGACGTTGCTTTAGACTGTTGCCAACCTCCTTAATGTCTGGCTTCAGAGAGGACAGCTGGGTGATCACGCAGTCTGCTGCACCTGTGCCTGTCATGGTGCCTCTGGAGAATTCCATGTGCACTTGTGAGAGACTGGGAGTGAACGAGGCACATAACGTCTTGGTGCTCTTAGGAAATAGTTGTGGCCCCAACGACTGGCTGAAGGGGTCTCAGGTGCCTTTCAGGGTTCCCGGAACACACTTTGAGAACCGCTGACCTAAAAGAGAATTTTGAAAAAAATCCTTTTTCAATTTGTGACAAAAGATCGTGCCCAAAATGAGATTACACGTCACGTCCACCACGTGGGCAAAAAACGAAGGAGTCTGGCAATACCAGGTGTGTCTGAGGTTGTGAAACATCAGGAAGTCCCAGCCACTGCTGGGATGCTCCTTGTGTAACTGCTATTGGACGTTATCATCTGCTCTGTTCGTGCTGTACCACTCAGCTGTTCCACTTCTGAGAACTGAGGGACAGACTATGGTATCTTTATGTAATAGAATACTACACTTAAATACCACAATGAAAGGAACGGGCATAGAACATGGAACATGGTTGGCCCTTTGGTGTGGTTTTGGACTGTGCAGATCCACTTATGTGCAGATTTGTTTCAATAAATACGGTACAGTACTGTAACTGCATTTTCTCTTCCTTATGGTTTTCTTGGTAACATTTTTTTTCTCTAGCTTACTTTATTGCAAGAATGCAGTATATAATGCATGTAACATACAAAATATGTGTTAATCTACTGTTTGTGTTAGGGAAGTCTTCCGGTCCATGGCAGGCTATTAGCAGTTACATTCTGGGGGAGTCAAATGTATCCACAGATTTTCAACGGTGCGGGGCATCCACACCCCCGTGGTTGTTCAAGGGTCAACTCTAATAATAGTAATGTGATATATTTACATAATAGAATGCTACAATTGAAGATAAATCCACTAGATTGGGGTGCCTGGGTAGCTCGGTTGGTTGTGCCTTACTCTTGATTTTGGCTCAGGTCAAGACCTCATGGTTTGTGAATTCGAGCCCTGTGTCAGGCTCTGTGCTGACAGTGTGGAGCCTGCCTGGGATCCTCTCTCTCTCTCTTTCTCTCTGCCCCTCCCCTGATCATGCTCCCCCCCACTCTTAAAAAAAATTCATGCACCCCAGTGTTTATAGCAGCACTATTGACAATAGCTAAAGTATGGAAAGAGCCCAAATGTCCATTGACAGATGAATGGAGAAAGAAGATGTGGCATACACACACACACACACACACACACACACACACACACACACAATGGAGTATTAAATGTGGATAGAACTAGAGTGTATTATGCTAAGTGAAGTTAGTCAGTCAAAGACAAATATCCTATGACTTCACTCACATGTGGAATTTAAGATACAAAACAGATGAACAGAAGGGAAAGGAAGAAAAAATAATATAAAAACATGGACGGGGACAAAACACAAGAGACTCTTCAATATAGAGAACAAACTGAGGGTTGCTGGAGGGGTTGTGGGTGGGGGTATAGGCTAAACGGGTAAGGGGAAGACACTTGTTGGCATGAGCACAGGGTGTTATATACATAGGGGACGAATCACTGGATTCCACTCCTGACATCGTTATTGGACTATACGCTAACTAACTTGGGTGTAAATTAAAAAAACACTAATAAATAAAAAAATAAATTCACTAGGGCCATGTTAATATGAATAAATCTCAAAAACAATGTTGAGCAAAAACTAAGTAGCAGAGATGCAAGTCCAGAGTGCCATTTGCATCCAGTTTGAAAATATGCAAACAAACCTATATGTTACTGATGGGTACGTACATATGTAGTGAAGCTATCGAATCATGCATAGAATGAGAAAGACCAAATTCAGGGAAATGGTCCCACCTGAAGAATAAGGATAGGCAACAAAATCGAGGAGGAGTTTTGGGAGGATTTAACTGTATCTGTAGTGTCTTATTTATCTACTTTTTAAAATCTGAATTAAAAAAATAAATTTCTGTTTAAGCAATTATTTGCTGGGAAAGAGTATGGCGAGAAAACGAGCCATGGCAATAAAAATTAACCATCTGGCAAAAGCCTGTGGGCAATGACCAACAAATTCCTCACTCACGTTGACTGTGTGGACAGGGTCCAGTTAGGGGCAACTGAGTTCCAAAGGCTCATTTGTAATTGGTTCTTCGACGTTTAGCATGGATTTTCCCATAGAAACAGTTGAGCAAGTTGCCTAAAGGCCTAGACAAGGCTGGTCTGCCCAGCCCACAGAAACCCATGAACTTCGCAAACTGCCTGACCCACGGAAGGAGATGAGCAGGGCTGAGAAGGAGTTCCCTCAGAAAGTTTCCTCTGGCTTGGAGAGCTGGGAACTGATCCTCCCCAGCAGCCTTGGCCTGACCCTCCCTGGACCTCCCTTCCAGCCCAGTTTGGGGGTCAGGGATTCTCACACTTCTGAGCCAGTCAAGGTTGACGAGGTAGGATCCCTATTTGGCAGGACAATCTGGAGTATGTGTTTCTGGGGGTGGATGGCCTTGGGGCCAGGAGATATGGGAAGGCCAACCTACGAGTGCAAACCTTTGAGTTGAGACCACTCTTTATCCTCGTCAGCTTTAGAGTCATCTCTCACTGACTTTCTGCCAAGACCTTTTTTTATTTCCTCTTTCACTGCCACCCTGGTTGTTTCAGACCCAAGATTCTCTCCTCTGTTCCATGGAGGAAAAAGCCTCTTGGGGCCTGCTATACAGTCAACATTCTGCTGCTGGTGACTCCAGAATTTCCTTATAGGAGGGCTGAGGGGTGCTGGTTTGGTTGGAAGGAAGGGTTTGAAGTTGTATTTATGCACCATTTTATTTTTTTTATTTTTATTACTTTTTTTAATGTTTATTTATTTTTGGGACAGAGAGAGACAGAGCATGAACGGGGGAGGGTCAGAGAGAGGGAGACACAGAATCCGAAGCAGGCTCCAGGCTCTGAGCTGTCAGCACAGAGCCTGACGCGGGGCTCAAAGTCGGACGCTTAACCAACTGAGCCACCCAGGCACCCCTATGTACCATTTTAGACAAGATGGAGGCAACACCGGTTGTCCCTAGTCAATAGGGTGGGGGCTAATGGACAGACGAAGGCTGAGGCCAAGATACCGCCCCCAAGCCCCAGTCTTCTTAACCAACTCAATGAAAGTCAGTTCTCTTCCCTCTTTTCAGTGTCTAAAGCGAGAACTCTGCTTGGGGGTTTGGGGGAAAAGGGAGAGACTAAAAATAAAAGATGACGGGAAAGTAAAGAATTCTCTAAGAGGAGCGCCTGGCTGGCTCAGTCAGGCTGAGTCACAACTCTTGATCTCAAGATTATGCATTTGAGCCCCATATTGGGAACCTACTTAAAAAAAAAAAAAAGCCTACTTAAATTAAAAAAAAATCTCTCTAATAGAGTCTCATATGTGTTGGCCTTGATATTCATTGAAACGTATGTCTAGTTCATTGGAAGTACATTTCTATATTACAAGCTTTTATCAATAGCAATAGCATATAAAAAAAGATACTATCCATCATTCCAACCTAAGTGCTCTCATTTTTGGACATTCCCTTTCAGTCCTTACTACATGTTTGTATGGCTGTAGATTATAGGGGCACAGACTTTTTATCTTAGCATTCTTACTAATGAATACACGTTTCTCTATGCTCCTATGTACCTGTCACATTTACTTACTTACAGCAAAACCTTGGATTGTGAGTATCTTGTTCTGTGAGTGTTCCGCAAAAGGAGCAAACATTTCTCATAAATTTTAACTTGATAAACGAGCGATGATTTGCAATACGAGTAGTACGTGATGTCAAATGTCACATGATCACAACTGGGCCATGGTTCTCTCTCCCTTTCTCTCTGCCTCTCTCTGTCTGTAGGATTGTGGGTGATCGTCTCCCAGGCTCAGATGCTTGGTCTCAGGCCACAGTGTTTGGCTGAAATCAGTGATTTTTCAGAACGTTGGGAGGTGCCCACAACCAGCACTAGGGTATTTTTGGTCACTTCAAAGCACCTACATACAGTCCTTTGCTTGTCCATACAAGAGTAAGCTTAGGAATGCCTTGCTTCATTCTAGGTCAGGCTGCCTGCAGATAGAGACCCTTTCTTCTGCTCCTTATTGCCAGTTACATTCAATATAGTATATGACAAGTTTATAATACTGTGCTACAAAAAAGATTCCATTCAGCCAACAGATAGCAGTGATTCCGTTAGTGATAGTGAAAGTTGCCCTACACAATAACTCTCCTCTCTCTTGTCTCCCTCCCACCAGCCACGAAAGTCTTCAAAAGTAAGTTCAGATTAATTTATTTTTCTTTAAATTTTGTATTTTCTTCATTATTTTGTATTATATTACAGCATTATAACCATTTTTATATGAATATTTTTGGGGTGTGGGACGAATCATCTGAGTTTCCATTATTTCTTATGGGGAAATTTGCTTTGATATACAAGGGCTTTGGATTACAAGCATGTTTCTGGAACGAATTATTCTTGCAAACCAAGGTCTTACTGTGTTTTTCTTTTGGAAGCTGTTCCATTCCCCCCCAACCCCCACCAGCTTTACTAAGATATAATTGACACATAACATTGTGTAAGTTTTAGGGGTCAACACGATGATTTGACATACATATATATATTGGGAAGTGATCACTGCAATATGTTTGGTTAACATCAAAAGTTTTTTCTTGTGATGAGGACTTTTAAGATCTACTCTCTTAGAAACTTTCAAATATATAATACAGTAGTCCCCATGCTGTACATTACGTCCCCAGGATGTACATATCTTATACGTGGATGTTTGTACCTTTGACTACCTTCATCCATTCGCCCCACCCCTCACTCCACGACTCTGGTAACCACCAATCTGTTGTTCTCTCTAAGTTGTTTCTTTTTTGTTGTTGTTGTTAAGATTCCACAGACACACACTTTTTTTTTTCTCAATGCCTAGTAATACTTCGTTGAGTAGATATTAATGGATTGAAGAAAAGGTACCTGAGTTCTAACTCAGGGAGAACATTAAGACCTCATAGAATTAACTAAAGGAGTAAAGGAGGCAATGGATGTAACATATTTACAATAGCATCTTAAAAGAATAAAGGCTAACTGCATGTTGGCTGTTTTTACCTATAACCATATCTTCACCTTTGTTCTTTTAAAAAGCCCCACCCATTTAAGGGAAGTCAGCCTCTCCAGGGACACCCTACTACGTCTCCCCCCCACCCCCCACATTTAGAGACCAAGGTTCACACGGGTGATAATTCTGGATCTCAGCCTAGCAAAAGGACCTAAGTAGCTTCATTTCCATTTCAAGAAAACACCTCAATTCACTTCACCTTCCCTCTTCACCACGTAAGAGTTACTTTGGTGAGGGGAAACCTGGGTGGAGACCAGAGCAGGGGCTCTGGGAGGAGGCAGTTGGAAAAATCTTGGGACTATGCGTTCATGCGACAACAAATATTTTTTAAACAACCGGTTTTTTGAGCCAGTCACTGAGCAAGGCTGCTAGGCCCTGGAAATATAGATGAAAGATGTTTTTTGCTCTCAAGCTGCTCCCTGTGTAGAAACGTGTGAAATGAGGAAAGAGTGCAGGAGAAGAATGCACAGCTTAAGAGGTCAGGGGGCTGCCTAGCCCGCACCGGCTGATGCTCCAGCTGAGCTGGGTACGGTTCCTCGAGGAATTGGTCCATTTAGGCAATTACGCTACATTTGAAAATGCAGGAACCAGACCACGAAGGACTTGTGCGCTGTGTGTGGTAGGAGGCTTCTCTTCCCTCCCCCAGCAGGCCGTGGAAGAAACTATAAGGGACGGAAGGAGTGAAGGATGAAGGTTTACCCCTTTGTCCTCCCCCACATTTTCCTTGTTTCTCCTCGACTGCCCCCACAGAGTTGTCCTGCAATAGCACACGGGTGTTATAGTCAGGGAGGAGAAGGGAGAGGAGAGCCAGGAGGAAGAAGTGCCTAAGAACACAGGTAGAGGAAAGGAGAGTTTTGGAGAAAACCGGGTGGCGTAGGCCTCTGTACTTAGGGGCCGTACAAAGAGTAGCCAGAGACTGCCGGAGAGAATAAATTTCCCATACCACAGAGCAATTCGTCCGCCCCGCACTTCGTCTCCTAGTTATTTATGAGTTTATGGAACTTGAATAAAGACCAGGCAAGTTTTTCTGAGTTTGCTTCTCCATTTGCTACGTCTATGTTGGACTATTTTTTCCTATGACCAAGTTCAAAGTTAGGTTGACGGACTAATTGAAAGCTGGGGAGGACTCACGTTGGCGGTAAATAAAGCAGCCATTCTGATAAATTCCTAATCTCAGGCCAAGTTTTCTCTCAACAACGAGGCACTTAAGTACAGTGAGATGGTGTTTTTACCTGAGATATAGAGTTTACCTGGGGATATATTGACATTAACTTCGTAAAGTTTTTTTAACGTTACCTTTACGTTTCTAATTTTTTAACTTCTGTGAAGTTGAAAATATATATAATATTTTAACAAGTACTGAGCTTGACTTAAATATTTTTTCCTTTGCTATTTGAGGTTATTAGGGCTGGGCGGCGAGCAGAAGACTATTTGAACATCGGAAAGAGCATGCTGATTCCTTTAGCAATACTTTTGAACAGTCTCTTAATGGCCTCCTTAGAAGTTCTATGAAGACTTTAGTGGAACAGCTACCATTCAGGAGTGATAAAGATATCAACGCTAAGAATACACTACGTAACGTTGCAAACCCACTATGGTCTAGAAGATCCTGTATGTCACGCTAGGAGTTTATTTTGGAGCAAAAAATGGAAATTAAAATCAAGTGGAGAAGCCAAGTAGGAAATCATTCAAAACCTCATATTGAAGAGACCTTAGGAGGAAAATAGCATGAGCAGTGATTTCATCAAAATGAGGTGTAAAAAATAAACAGATGGGGGGACATGGCAGGAAAAAAAAATTATAACAAATCTGTTTTTCTTTCCAGATACTTTCCCCAAATAGCTAAACCTGTAAAAGTTACATAATGCACGATTAGTAATGCTTCGTTGTACCCCTTTTGGTTTTTTTTCCCCTTTTTCTCATATGTCTACCTGTGATCATGTAGGCGGAATCAGAAGACACGTACTCCTCAAAACCAGGAAAAGGAGAGAAAGTTCAGACCCAGTAAGCCATCCGCGTCAGTTAGGATTTAGTTCACCTGCACGGAAGAGAGACCTGGTTTCTTCAGCTTACACAAAGAACACTGGCGTTGTCCTCACAGGACAAAGAATCTGGGCGGGCGGTCCAAAGCAGGTGCTGGTGCCTGAGGAAGTCACTGAGGACCTGGGCTCCTTCCAGTCACCGTGGTTTCACCACCAGGCATTGTGTTTATGCTCTAGCAAGTTAAACAAGGAGGAAGTGCAGAGTGAAAGGCAGAGGCCCGCGCCCCTGCCCCAGACGGTCCCCTGGAAGCCCCGCCCTGTGATTCTTGCTTTCATTAGCAATCAGCCAGCACTGATTTCCACGGTCACCTCTATCCATAAGGGAATCTGGGAGAGGGGAGGGGTACTTTGCCAACCCCAACAAAATTGAGTTCTTTTGATAATGAAGAAGGGGGGTATGCTTCTATTCCTGATTTTTAAAGTATTTACTTTACCCCGTTTGCCATTAAATGGAAGTTGAGGTTAATCTATTTCTCTCATGACCTTTCATCTTCCGATGCCTCTGATAGTAGACATTCAACAAATAAATGTGGGTTGATTGATAGATTGATTGACTCATTATACTAGTAATTGCCAGGCATACTTCATGTCAGTATACTAGGATATTTACAAACAAAATATATGTTCCTGCACTCAAGGGGCTTATCGGTGCAATTTCAGGCATTCATGTACATAAAGTAATTAGAGAACAATCTCGCTGGTACAAAGGGTATATTATCTTCATTTGTGTGTGTGTGTGTGTGTGTGCGCGTGCGTGTTTATTTACTTATAATGTTAATGTATCTGTTGAATAGGACTTGGTTCCAGGGGTGTTTTCGTTAAATTGTTTGCTTAAATATGATCAGTCCTGCCGAAAAACATAATAGCAGCCTTAGACACTTGGATTCTCACTGCATCATCACTTGTGGGATGGTCACACAGCCTTTCTACTTCTCAGTCTCTGTATAAAATATAGAATGCGGTAATAGCTATCCGGTATAGGTATTGGGTAAGTGAGTGCCGACGTAAGACAGTGAAGGACGTGCACGGTCTCATAAATCAGACTATCCAGAATCTTTTTCCATGTCTGTCATTTACTAGCTTGTAACCAGGGATATATGCCTCAGTTTCCCTATCCATAAAGTGGGTGATGGTGGTCCAAACTACAGAGAGCTGATGTGGAGGTTAAGTGAGTTAATATATGCTGAGTATTTAGAGAGAACTTGGCATGTAGTAAACAATAAAAGGTAGGTATGCTTATATAATTTTTCTTTTTTTTTTAAGTTTACTTATTTATTTAGAGAGAGAACGGGCATGCGAGCAAGGGAGGGGCAGAGAGGGAATGCCAAGCAGGGTCTGCACTGTCAGCATGGAGCCTGACGCGGGGTTCGAAGTCACAAACCATGAGATCATGATCTGAGCCGAAATCGAGAGTCAGATGCCCAGCTGACTGAGCCACCCAGTCGCCTGTATTATATAATATTTCCAATTATTTATCTAAAAGTAAAATAGACTCCATCTGGAAGTATGGGCTTGCTTTTCTCCTATGCACGTTTTCATGGGTGCTTCCTGGTTATTTCCTCTCCCTCCTCTTCCTCCTCCCTCTCCTCCCCCTCCTCCTCCGTGCATGTTCAGCCTGTGTCTGCTTTGACATCTTTGACTGGGTCCGAGGGGGACATCGGGAGCAGCTAAGATGGCTTTGAAGGCTGGAGAAGCAGCTCTGCGAGCTGAGTGACCCTGAGCCAGTGTGATGGGCTCTTGAGCTGGGTGCCAACCAAAGTAAGGCAATGGGACCTTCCGGGAAAGATGCTGACTTCAGCTGTCACTCATGTCCGCTTTGGGATTCTCCCGAGGTCTCTTGACCCTACCCTGCCGTGGTTTGAAGTAGATTTTATTAGGCTTTCATTAACCCTCACGTCTGTCTTTTTTTCTCGTTGTCTGGCGTCTAAGCGGCTACATGAGAGCCAGTGCTGTGTACTCGGCCGGCATTCTGCCCAGCCCTCCCTTGAACACGCATTTCTCTCGCACCAAATCCCAAAAGTGAGGTCAGGGGTTTAGAGGCCCAACTAAGCTTGTTCATCAACACAGCAACGAGGCTATTTTTGTGTTCTTCCCCTTCTTCAATTTCCTTTTGAACCGGAATTGTAAATAAGATGCTCTGTGACCCATGGGTCAAAAAGGGAATAATCGGGCAAATAAATTTTGATTGTAATGACGATTACGAACATAACGCATTAATAATGAATATCAAGGATTCAGCTCAAAGATGTTAAAGGCAAAGTCTCCGTGAGTCTTTTTTCTCTCTCTCCCTTTTCCCGTTCTTATTCCGTAACTCATCTGTAGGTGGTGATAGGGGTTTTAAAAGCAAGTATAAATTTTCACCCCCCCCAAATAACTGCTAGTTTTTATCCTGAATAATATCCTTGACTGATGAAACCTGTTTTGTCTTGTACTATTTGCAAACAAGAAACAATAATCTACACTAATAAACAAATATGAGAAGGCATTTAAAATCCCTTTAATTTGCCTAATTAGAGAACTTTCGGGAGAGTGATTTTCAAAGGAAAACAGTTATGGCATTTGTGTCTAAATATATCTTCCTGCTTCTGTTCTACTCCAACCTGAGTGTTTTAAAAATTCTCATGTAGAGCTGATGTTCCTTTGTTGAGGACACTGTTTTTTGGAATAAGTTTTTTTTTTTAATTCCTTTTTATTTATGCAACCCTGAGCTTCCACGTTTCTTGGTGAGAGTGTTTCTGAGTTTCAAGGGAGTGATGTCTTGTCACAGCATTATCTGATGTTGTGGGTGTGGGTTTTATTTTATTCCAGCAAAGCATTTAGCTCATTCTCTCTCTCATCTTCCTGAGCAAAGAGAAATGTAAACAGTGACAAATCGAGCTCTTCATGACTCTTTCCCGGATTTTTCTTCTGTGGTGTCACCGTCCACAGAGTTCAAATACATTGGGTATTAAGAAGAAATAATTTCATTCGATAGGGAGCAATTGATATTATGAAAAGGAGTAGCAAATATTTTATGAAATACCAACTTATCAGGTAATTTAAATTTGCTGGATATGCAAGGACTCTCCTCTCTTAATTATTAGGCATAAAGTTGATAACCCTCATCCTTGTAACTCCAGAAAGACACTTCTATATGAACTTAGAGCATTTTTCATTTAGGCAAGGCTTCTCAACCCCTTTGCTACAGGGGTCATCACATTCATTCTTCGCTGTGGGAGTTTGTCTTGTGACCTACAGGATATGTAGGAGCATCCCTGGTCTCTACCCACTAGATGCCAGTAGTGTCCCTCCCCCAGTGTGACATCAAAAACGTGTCCAGATATGGCCAGATGTCCCCTGTCAGAGTGAGGGGGGTGCCATATCTCCCTGAGTTGAGAAGGGCTGGTTTACAGTGATCTTCAATCTGGGAGTGTAGTGACAGTTTCTCTACAAAGGGCAAAATTATTAGAGCATGCTGAGAATCAGAAACCCCACATTGTTGATATGGAAGCCCAGGCACAGAAGTTTATGTGCTCTTGGGGATGAAAGGGGGAATTGGAGATTAAACTTCCGCAGTGCTTGGATCAGTCTGCCTGATTGCTTCTGATCAGACGAATACTAGGATGGGGAAGGCAGAAAACAGCTAGTTGTCCCTCTGGTTAGTCCAGCCTGCTTGCCAGCTGGCACTATGTTAAAGATACTTCCCAGGAGTTTTCAATGTTTAGGGTTCTAACATTACATATACATGAACTATAAAAAAAGAAATTTACAAATGGTTTTAGTAGAAATCAATGACTGCTCACGTCCATTAAAATTAAAAATGTAAGAAGTTTTATGTCCTTGCTCCCAACCTTTGTCTTTTTTGTTATTGTTTGTTATATATATATATATATATATATATATATATATATATGTGTGTGTGTGTGTGTGTAAATATATATATATATATATATATATATATATATATATATAACACAGCTAACGCACGTTCATTCTAAAAACAGTTAAAGGTAGATATGAGCCAAAGGGGGGAAAAAACCATCCCAAATCCCACGCTTAGAGAGAACTAGTATTAACCTCTTGGTGTATATTCTCCAAAGACATGATTGTGTAGCTTCCTTTTTCATAAAGCCCACCCTGAATAACACTTTAATATTTACTTGATATCTACTGCTGCATCATGGTAATGCTATCTTGGTCTTTATAGGATACATTTCTTCTGTAGACTCAGATGTCTTCTGATTTATGGTTATTGTTGCAAAATCCCAGCGAGGTAGAAGGAACAAGTATTATTATCTCTTATTTATGAAGTATTAAAAGGTAAAGAGGGTTTAAGTGGATTACTTAATGCCACAGAGTTATCAGGGGAAGAAGTTTGAATAAGATTCCAGGTTTTCTGCTTCCTAATTCAATGTGCTTTCCATTAGTCTGTTTTAATTATTTTAAGTATAGATTTATATAAAAACTGTCTTTACCAAAACTTCAGGTGCTTTAGGGATAATTTTTAACCCAGACAATGCCCGAACCCCTTACGGGAAGTTGTAATGGTAAAGGGAGCCGGTGGAGGAAAAGCGTACATGAGATGAAAAGAGATACATCAGAATTAGTGCTCCTAAACTTGGCCCTCCCCTCCCTCAAACCGGATTGCCATTTAAATGTGCTGAGCCTTGTGGCTGCTAGCGAATAAGTGTGTGCATCGCAATTCTCTGAACTAGAGCAAAACGGTACATATAACCACAAGGCCTGTAAGGCACAGACACATGTTATAAATCAGTAACATGGGCTGGGTATGCATTAGGGAGAGGTGGTGACTGTGACAAATGGCGGTGTGCATGTTCCCTCCAAAGGGGACAGCCACTCCTCAGCTCTAGTGGGAACATGCACCCAGTGCTGTGAGGCCTCCTGATTTTACAGAAAAATCAAAACTAGGATTTTAATGGAAAACCTCTTGATTAAAAACAAACACTGCCATCCACACCAGTAGATTAGCAAGTCAAGGGTGCCTTGCAGGCCTAGGTGTATTCTTGGCACGCTCAAATATTTTTAAAGTTCCATCAGGAACAACAATAGATCTGGTGGGTGAAAATCTGCCTTTCAACTTGGAAATGTTCCTCAAGAGGGAACCTGAGGGTGGCTCGATTTCTTCTTCTTTACAAAATGCTCCCCGATTTTGTCTCCATTCAAGACACCTCCTCTCCTAGGGCTGCTGTCTACCCACTGTCCGCATCACGGCTCCCGCATAGGTGTGCCCTGTCATGGGACAGGGGCTGATGGCACAGGCTTGGAGGCAGCAGGCTTCTGGTTAGTAGTTCTGAGACCTGTCACTCAGTCTAAGAAAATTGCCTTGCAGTGTCTACCCTTGGTTTGATAAATCTTATCTGACAGTCTCCTCCTGGTCTGCAATTTCTCTGAATTTTCAGGTGATCTGTCCCTGCAGGAAACTAGAAGGTGATTTTCCATTCACAACCATGAACAGTTGTTTTTGCCTAAAAATATATTCATGAACTGATTTGTTTCCTTCAAATATAACAAAACCTTCTCCCCGGAATAGAAGGGGACAGTCATTTCCGTCAGATTGTGTTCAGATTAGAGACATTCAAAAAAAATTTCCTGCTCTGGAGTTCTTCTAAGTTTTCTGTTATGAGAAAAACATTTCTCCCTGAAGAACTGAATTCAGGAGCCCAGCAGCACCATGATTTATTTTTCATTCCCTCCAATGCCCTATAAAACACATGCAAAAATGGCATAAACCAGTTCCAGATATAGATATAAAAATGTGCAGAGGGTATTTTGTTATGTAAGTTAACGTATTATATGCACCTATATGACGGTAAATGGATGCAAAATTCTTCAAAGTACTTTGGGAGAATAAAGAACACGAAAACGTCCGGGTTTTTTTTCACAGAATCATGTTATGAAGAAGTTGGCCATGAGAGGGCAGCATTGCCCACACAAATCACAGGATGGTTACTAAATTTGAACCTCACAGATAACTGTTTTGAGTTTCAAACATCCACCATTTGGTTTCAAACACAAGCAATAATAATAGAAGCAACATCCTTTATGCTGGAAATGTCACAATTTTTTTCAATAAAACATCTTTATCTTATGGCCTGGGCAGCCATTAGGTCAAGGCTGTTCTGATCTAACAATGGCATTTATCTTTTTTCTCATGTTTCTTTTTTCTTTTCCAGCGGGTCTCTTTCACATTCTGTTCTGTTTCTGTGGTTTGATGACTTCTTTTTAAAAATCACCCTGCTCTTTTAAGATCCTGGCCACATTATTTAACCCCAGGGAGCCTCAGCTTCTCTGTCTGTGAAACTCCCGGGCAGTCTGGGGTGGCGGATAAAACGCGGAGTCTGCTGTGGGCATACGGTCTTGCGTCTTAGACCCACCTTTCCCCATCCGCGATCGGTGTCTGCCTTGCAGAGCTCTTGTGAGGCTGTACTTTCTAATGGATTTATAAATGCCTGGAACATAGAAAGTGCTCAATAAACATCAAAGGAACAGTGTGTTTTCTTTTAATTGAATGGGTTAACATTTAAAAATCTGGAAAGATTGCCTACAATTTCTTACCAATCCAGTCTCGTTCACGCATGTTACTTGCCTGGCTTTCACGGACGCTCAGGTTTCTGTAGGTCCCTGGGTCCATTCATTATCTTCAGAAAATGCACCCTGGCCAGCGAGGACAGCTGAAGGGAGGAAAACTTCATTTTTGCCCCAGACTGCAGAAGATGATTGCGCCCTGGCCCAACAACGCTGCAGATTCTTTAATCTGAGCAATCCAAAACCCTTAGCGCGGCAATTTATCTAATTTGTTTCTTTTGTCAGATTTCATTCTGAGGTTGAAGCTTTTGAAAGACCAGGAGAGGGCATTTCCTATGCGAAGTTTGGTTTCCTTCCTTCCCGGGTGGCAGGTTGCAAGGTCCGGATTGTCAAACGGGGAGAGGACAGCCGGGGTCTGACCGTAGAGCCAAATGTCACTAGGGGCAGACTCAGCAGAGACATCCTTTCTTCTTTTTGCCCATTTGCTTTCTTCAGCCCTCCTACCCTTGTGTGTTCAGGTGTTCTTAGTGTAGTTTTAACCTTGAAAAAAAAAACTGTGATTTTTTAAAATTTTTTTAAATTTTTTAACGTTTATTTATTTTTGAGACAGAGAGAGACAGAGCATGAATGGGGGAGGGTCAGAGAGAGGGGGACACAGAATCCGAAACCGGCTCCAGGCTCTGAGCTGTCAGCGCAGAGCCCCACGTGGGGCTCGAACTCCTGGAGCACGAGGTCATGACCTGAGCCGAAGTCGGCCGCTTAACCGACGGAGCCCCCCAGGCGCCCCAAAACTGTGTGATTTCCAAAATAAAGATATAAAGGTTATTTCCTCACGGCAGGAGGCTGGGGAGAAAGCTTTGCCCTCCCCAGGAGCCCGGGGTGGGGAAGGATTTAGTGATCCTCTCATCAACACTTCTAGAACTGCGCTAAGTTACCGAAGGAAAACTGCTCATTTATCTCACCCTTTGCCATGAAATGTTCAGAGACGAGTGTGCTCGTTGGCACCTGCTCTCAAGGTGGCGGCAGACACTCAGAATGGTGTTTCCGTTGAACTTCCTGCCTTTCTGCTCATTGAAAAACACAGCACATCGAGGGGCTGCTGCCAGAACACTTTCCAGCCTATAAATCGGGGCTGGAGGAGATGCTTAATTAAATCAGTTCGGAGGTTACAGGAAGGAAAAGCAAACCTCTCCTCCCAGAGTTGACCTGGTTCAAGGAATGTGGCAGTGAGAGAGAACTTGGAAATGTGTTAGTAGGACTAATGCAAATATACCAGAATCAGGCACTTCCTTGCCAGCCTAACAAAGCAAGAGCATAGGATGCAGCGACGGACGACTCGGGCTTTGACCTTCCAACTTCATTCTGTGTGCAAGAAACACGGGTCTGACGATGACTGGAGAGGCTGAATGGCTGTGTTTCAGTTTACAGCACAAAGGACAGGCTTTCTCTTTTTTTTATGTTTTTTTAATTTTATTTTTGAGAGAGAGACAGAGTGTGAGTGGGGGAGGGGCAGAGAGAGAGGGAGACACAGAATCTGAAGCAGGCTCCAGGCCCCGAGCTGTCAGCAAGGGCCGGATGCCGGGCCTGCACCCACAGACTGTGAGATCATGACCTGAGCCGAAGTCGGACGCCCAACCGACTGAGCCACCCAAGCGCCCCAAAGGACCGGCTTTCTTAAACGAACTTAATTTCTACAGCATCCTGTTATTTGCTGGCCAGGAATTGGGAAACCTTGAGTCAGTCCTATATCAGAATTCTGTGTTGGAAAGGGCAGATCATTAACTAAAACCTACCAGTTCACGACTGGGGACACCTGGTTAGAATTTAGGATTGTAGACTGTGGAGTGGGCAACAAAGGAAAACACGCCTGCACAGAAGGGGAAAGGAACAGGCTGCATTCAGGCTGGAGTACTGACTATGTCACCGACTCAGCATGCCCGGTGCAGGAATATTCCACACAACCCAGCTGGTCCCTCCTTTTTCCTTGAGCTCTCTCTGAGGTTCACGGGCACATGAGATCATGTGGCACCTGTCAATAACCTTCTCTCTGCATGTCACCTCTACTTGAAAGATAGGATCATGTGACTGAAAGAAAAAGAGCAGGACATAAATGTGGAGTCTCGGCATTTGGTTTTAGCCGGAAGATAAGAAAGCTAAAGCAGTAATTTGGGTTCAGATGCCTGGGTGGCTCAGTCAGTTAAGCATCTGACTTGGGCTCTTGTCGCGATCTCACAACTCATAGATTCGAGCCCCGTGTCAGGCTCTGTGCTGACGGCTCAGAGCCTGGAGTCTGCTTTGGATTCTGTGTCTCCCTCTCTCTCTGACCCTCCCCTGCTTGCTCTCTCTTTCTCTCTCTCACAAATAAATAAACATAAGCATCAAAAAAAAAAAAAAAAGTATGCTGGGTTCAGTCAAGTCAATCAGCACAGGATGCTAGAACCTTGGTCGTAGTTGTATGGCTCAATCTGGAGCACACGTGTTCCAGTGATAAATGTCATGTGGGGAAGGAAAAAAGTTTTCCTCTACTTTCTTAGGATCCCTGGTTGGGTCTGAAAATTAAAGTGACAAAGACAGATAAATGGGAGAAAAGCAAACATGTTTATTTAACATCAATTTTATGCGACACAAGAGCCTTCATAAGGAAATGAAGGCCTTCAGAAATGGTTAAAGTTGAGTGTTTCTATGGTAGGTTGGATGAGGAATGAAGAGTCATGGAAAGATATGATAAGGCAAAGGGTAGGAGCTCAATGGCGTAAACTGTGGGAAACTTGGCAAGGTCTGTTGGTTTGGGTTCTTTTCAGTGTCCCTCCGTCTTGGGAGACGAGGACACGCCTTTCCTCCAATTATAGGGAGGGCACCTCTCACGTGACGCTCTTATGTGTGACCTCTTTCAGGGGGGACGAGGAAGTTAGAGAGTCCCTCCTACACCTGCTGTATCTTGAACTCCTATAGCTTAAATATATCGAACAGACCAAGGTGCGTATTTTAGGGTAGCACATCCAGAACGCCATCAGTCATGATGCGAAACAAAGCAGTCAGTCCTCGGAATCATTACCCACTCCCTCACATCTATAGCCATGTATTGATCACACTTGTTTTCCATTCATAATTTTCCATGACTCATTATTTCCCATGATACATCCATATCCATCCCGTTAGCCCCTTTGGATCTATTTGTTGGCTGGATCAATTCTTGTTAGGACTTTAGGTTAATAGTCAGAGCAGGACGGAAGGAGAGCATTGGGGCAGGAGTTTATTCACACCTCCTGTGGCTGACTAGATGAGGGCACGCCACCCCCCTCACCTTTCCTATGTCATTCATTCTTCACTCTCTGGCACTGTCTTTGTTTCGCATGCCCCTCCTCCTGTTTTCCTGTTCCTTACAGGAAGCAAAGGGGGTCTGAATGACACAGCCGGGGTGAGAGAGGGCAAATGTTTGCCTCATGCTAAGCAGCTACCCCTTCTCTCCATGTCCTCACTAATGAACAGCCAAGAAATGAACAGATGAAGGATGAGAAGTGGAGAAATAAAGACAGAAAAGTCCAAAGGTGTGTGGGAGGCCTGGAGAGCAGGGGAGCTGAAGGCAGGGATTTAAGATCTAGAGCAGGGATGACACTGGGTTTGCCTTGAGCAGCTGCCCCCTCTCTCTGGCCTCAGCTGTAAACTCAGGGGCCAGCCTTGATGGGCTCTAGGTCTGCCCAGGTACGACCCAGGAAGCCGTGGTTTGCAACGGGAAACTCCCGTAGCACACTTTTAAGATTAACTTATTAAAAAGAAAGCTGCCTGTGATCTGTATATTTCTACTCCATTATCAGTGCAGTTGTATATGAGTGACTTATTTGAACCAATGTAAAAAAGAAAAAAAAAAAAAGCACCAAAAGGCAGAAAAATGAAACAGGAGATGATACTACCAGACTCATTCTGGTAAGTGAGTAATTTGTTTATTCCTTCGGTACTTGGGGTTGCCACTAAATCTGGACTGGAGAAGCCAGTAAATATTTTTAATGTGACAAGAATATCAGAGCATTCTGTGCAAGGCACACTTTGTTGCTCCAAGTTTTATTTCTTTTTTTATCATTAGCCATAACCTTTTGGGACCTGATCTCAACCAAGAGCCACATGCAATCCTGAGAAGGGTCAGAAGCCAGCTAACGCCACTGCCACGTGCTGGGCCATCTGCCAGCAATTCATGTGACAGTGGTCAGGTCCCTCCAGTATGTTGCAGATTTGTGACACAATTCAAGGATATTTGTTTTTATTGTGGTGTTACCATATATATCTTGGGCTGATCATGGGGAGGGGTTCAAAACCTCTTTAGACCCATACACCCTTTCCACCCAGCTGATACCATTTGCTTTGTGCATTTTGATCCACCTGCTAGCAAGTGTATTCTCTTCTCTCCAATGCATTAAGTAAATACACACACACACACACACACACACACACACACACACACACACACACCCATCTGCCCATCGTTGTGAAAACCTAATAAAAATAATAGCAAAGAAAGGCAGGGTTTATTTAATTTGGGTTAGACGTGAGCAACATTGATTTCCTTGTCTCAAGACAGCTCATATCTTGCAGAGGTTCTATAAAACTCCTAAAAGGCAAGGTAAAGCTGGAGAGGTTCCCTTAGCGACTCCTACCTGGCACACAGAGAGTTAAACTTAAGGGGGAAAAAAAAATTGAAATGCAATCCTGGCTCGTGTTACCCATTAGCTGGGTATATTGACCAAACTTATAGTCAGATAATGCAAACAATAACAAAGTTATTGATTGAAGAGATGTCAGGCAAATAGGTACTTATTATGATGCTGCTGATAAGCTCGGGGTCTCCCTCACGTGACAGTGACAGAGGCCTATTGATTCTGCAGTTGGTCATCTGTGGCTTCCAGCTGACACGGAATCTGCAGGCTGCTTCCACACGCAGGAGCTAGACTTCCCTAGCGTGGCGGGGTGGGGGGCGGGCGGGGGGCGAGATCACCTAAGAGAATGCCACCAAACTCTGGCTGTGGGGAAAGGAAGGGGTGACTCTACACCAAAAAGGAGCCCGTGAGCAAAACCTTGCAGTGCCAGCGGGTCACAGAACACTGTGGGGCCGTGTCCTCCGTGGGCCACCTCCCTCCCCCGTGACCGGAGAGCACACACAAGGGCAGGTCCTTAAGCAGCTGTCACTAGCGCTGAGCTCTGAGCTGACCAGTAGGGGTGCGGAAGACAGATGAGACCCACAGACCCTCCCCACTGAAAACCAAATGTATCACCTCTCCAGCACATCTGCTCCCCAACCTGGGCCTTCCAGTTGGCAGGGAAATCTGGCCAGACGTTCTATTATTGCTTCTCCCAGCATGTGATCAGCCTGAGGCATTCATGGTTGATTGTCTAAATTTTAGATGTGAACCAGCAAAACACCATCTCTCTTAGCGCTTTTAGTATTAGCCGATTATATGGCTGTGGAAGAGATGGAATAATACTCATTAGTTTTTTGGATGGCCTCGCAAGAAAAGGATGCTTGGTGCCTGCCAAACAGAACTGGTGATTGTTTTGACACTTGAGGGTGTGAGGGAGAGAGGGAAGCTGGTGTGGGAGTGTAGCGTAGAGGATGAGACGAGGAGGGGGTTATTTATTTCTTACTTTCCCATAGATGAGTCCATGGATGATTTGCTGGTCTCATATGTAACGGAACAAAACACTTTGTGTTCATCATAACTGGTTCTTCTTCATGCAGAATGACACCAAGGTATGGGATATTTACGCAAAGGTTGTGCTCTAGGAAGGAAGAGGAATTTCATTCATTCATTCATTCATTCATTCATTCATTCATTCAGTAGATATCTACTGAGGGTCTACCATGTGCCCGGCTTGGTACACAGAGCTGAGTAGAGCAGTTGAACAAGGTAGCCAGTCCCTGCCCCTTGTTGGTTTCCATCTGATGAAGGGGGGGTGGGGGAGGAGGTGGGAAGCGGTGTAGACACAGGTGGTGTGCAAACACGTTTAATTACTATTTTGGGAGATTTAGGTTGTTTCCAATTTTCTTGCTCCCCTAAATAACGATGGACCCCTTTTGGGGGTCTTGGAGTCTTCTGTGGGAAAACCGACATTGGTTTTAAAGTCATCCCTTTCTGAATTGGGATGTCCAGTCTTACAGATGTTGTTTTTTGAGACTTCGTTCTTGGAGTTATGTTTCAAAGCTTCCTTTTAATATCCTCAGTCCTTTGAGGGTGAATCTAATTTGACTTTTAGAAATAGTCAAGCATCATCTGGCCTTACATCTGGTGAACGTGGCGAGGATGAATCATCACCATCTTCTTTTGTTGTTAAGAATGTGTGGCTATAAAGTAATGCGACGGATTTTGGGGTCGCGGGTAAGGCTTTTAAAAACACGCTAGAAGCAACTCAGGGGAGGACTTCTAAAGTGTTTTCAGCACCAGCAGCATCTTTGCTATAGGGAAATGGAACAGACGGCACGCGGGCTTTGACGTCAGAGTGTCCCGGGTCTTGCCTGGATTCCTGTGCTTCCTCCCTGTGAAGCCAGGTACTTGGCCCCCTATATGCCTCAAGTTGATCATTTGCAAAATGAAGCTAATTTTATCCGTCACACAGACTTATGATGAGCGTTAAATAACATAAAATAACTACCAGTAAAGCATCTGGTACAGTGCCTGGCCTATGGCAGTTGTTATTATCGATAATTCGTGAAGCACTTCCCAGAAGGAATACATTGAAGGGAACTACTTTTTTTCACCCCCCGCTTAAAACTGTAACTTCCAACATTTTGTAAAAGATATCAACTCCAGGCTCAGGATAGTCGGATATTATCCGCTTGCTGCCCCAGATCCGCCCTCTCCTTTTTTCCAACCTACTCTGTATCCTGTGTGGACTGCATTGGGCAGACCCGAGTTCCCCAGATTCTGGATGGATTCAGACGAGGGTGGCATTGACAGGCAGGCAGGAGAAGAGAGTGGGGTGTTCATCTGCCCAGCTCGCTTTCCCAGAAGGTGCAGCCTTCTCCCCGAGGCCACAACTCTCAGGTCCCAGCCCCGCTGGGCGGCTCCCTCCCCCTCTCACCTAGGGCAGGTTCTGAAATGCTAGCCCCAAGGTGCTTCACCGTCCTTGTGAGTTTCTCTTAACCCTACCCACACTCACAAATAAACTCTTCATTAACTAACTCTTCCTTAAGTTACCCTAGCTGGATCACTGACTGATACACATAGTTAGTTTCTGGTTTTGGTCCAGTCAAGCCCTAAGGTTGCGATTAAAGTGATTTGATTGTGCTGATTGTGTCTGGAAAGAGAATAGGATCTTATAAATTTTGAGCTATGCAAAAAGCAGAATTTCTCAGAGATGCTGAGAGCAGTCTTCAGAAATGCATACGCCTGACGCTGTTTGCTTTCTAGGCAAACCGTGGGATCTCCCTCTTCCCTCTGTCCTCCAGTAACGTTACACATGTCTTCATGTTAAGTGCTTACATTGTCTTATTCTGACAATAAGGAGCACTCAGAATAAGTAATGCTCCTCAGTGAGTCACAAATGGAATCCGTGTCAGCCAGTGTCGTGAAATGGATCTATAACTGGCTTTTTGTCCCTCAATTTGAGATGATCTAATTCAATTTCTATGATTTATAGCTTGGGAGAAGACACTCTCTGTCCCCCTCCCGAACTTTCATTCTGTTTCTTATTCCCAAATTTCCCGGGATCTGAAGGGAATTCATTTCTGAAGGCAAACGAGCCTGTTACCACAGCCTACTGCTAATGATTGTCATTTTGGTTTACTATTGCTGTTAACACAGGAGATGTGAAGTGTCACCAAAACCAATCTGCGTCTCTGCTATGGAGATGAAATTTCTTTTGTAGGGCAAACAAACAAGTTTTTTGAGAAGTTGACTGTGCAAATCACGAGGACAGTGTAATGGCTGGTCTGGTTGCCAACATGAACTAATTTTTTTTAAAAGATTTTTATTTTTTTAAATGTTTATTTTTGAGACACACACGCACACACACACACACATACACACACACAGAGTGCAAACAAGGGAGGGGCAGAGAGAGAGGGAGACACAGAGTCTGAAACAGGCTCGAGTCTGAGCTGTCCGCACGGAGCCCGACGCGGGGCCCGGACCCATGAACCAGTGAGATCGTGACCTGAGCTGAAGTCGGATGCTCAACTGACTGAGCCACCCAGGCGCCCCAACCAACGTGAACTAATTTAAGGATGAGCGGAGGGCTCTGGTAGCTTCTGTAGTGGCCACTGCCCAGCCTGCATCCTTCTACAAGGCTGGCACATTATCTCCAGCTTCCCTTTCTCCAAGGAATTGCCCGGGGCCAACAGGAGCCACCCGGACAGGAGGCGACTGTCCTCTCCAGCCATCCTGTGGTAGATGATTGACATGATGGCACAGAAGGCAAAACTCCTTGCCTAAAGGGCTGCACCTCGGCCGGGGCCTCCCTTCCTTCGCTCTTCCCTACTCTGTCCCTTTCACCTTCTGACAGTTTTCTCTTTTGAGTACATCCTCAGTAAATCATGCACCCCCTTGAATTCCCATCTCAGGCTCTGCTTCAGGAAGCCTGGCCCTTCTCCTGATCTTAGGGCTGGAGAAATGGTAAGTGTGAGAGGTGGAGAGAGAAAGGTGCTCTTCCTCTGTGGTGCACGCAGTGGATTTGACAGCCGCTGCTTCTCAGATGCTCTTGGGATAAATAGATGCCATTTTGATGACCGCATATGACACGTCAGTGGACCAAACAGTTGTTTGAGCTCTGACTCTCACCGGGAGTTGAGAAGACTTTAAACATCCTGACCCTCAACTGTCTCTGGATAGCTTATGTCACCAAAATTCTTGAGTCAGGGACACTGGTTGCCACTTGCTCTGCTGAGAGCGTTTGGCCAGATCTTTCGTCCATGAGACTTTGGTTGTGGTCCTAGGTCCCTGGTATTTTTGATGATTTGCCAACATGGCCTTGGACTATCTGGGAACTTCTTGCTCTTCCTTTTTGGAAAGTGCCCTCTCCCTTCCTTTTTGCCAAACCGAGCCCCTCATCACACAGAAGCCTAAATCAATCTCTGAGGGACCCTGTCTCTCTGGCCACCCTGGGCACTACTGTATCCCGCTGACGTTCATGAAGCCTAATTCCACAGAGCTGTACTCAAATTGAAGGCACCTGTACCCTTCTTTTAAAAAAAAAAAATTAAAAAAATTGTGCGGTATAACGTACATAAGAGACATACATCTCAAGCATGCAGGTGGCTGAATTTTTACATGTGTATTTTCCCCAGAAACTGCCACCTGGATCAAGATCTAGAACGTTTCCAGCGCCCCATGCTCCTTCTCAGTCTATTATCATCCACCCGCCAGTAAGAGGTAAGCACTCTTCTGACTTCTAATTACAGACTAGGTGCGGCATTCTTGGACTTCATATAGAATGGAATCATGCAGTATGTATTCCTTTGTGTCTGGCCTCCTTCACTCATTGTTATGCTTATGAGAGCCACCTACTGTTTGTTCTTTTGTTTACAGCTTTTCTTGTTGCATGTTTTAATATTCTGTATGTTTTTGCCCTGTTTCCCCTTTTATCTTGCATACTTCTTGAAGTATAGGCTGTATCTTTTATGTATTTCCTATATGAGCATATCGTGGACGTTTACAAATATTCCCTGGGTGAATGCTGACTGATTCCTGTTCATAGGGTACTTAGTGAAAGCAAGCTTTTGTCTTCTCTTCCTGTTGTATGTGTAGTTGAAATGGTTATGTCTGGGGCTGCAGCATGTTTTACTGTGAAGTAACAACAGTAATAAATATTTATAGGACCTCTACCCAAGGCGTCTATAGTGACTTGCAGTTTCTAAGTTCATCTTTTCATTTTCTCATAGAGCTTGGCAGGAAAGCCACCGAGGTCATTCTGCTGAAGGGGGGAGGCTAAGATGTGCTGAGGTGAAGTCTCCGACCCCGAGTCCTGGCGGACCTTAGTGGCAAAACTGAAGGTCTAACCTAGTTTTAGCTCATTCTCTCTCTTGGATTCAATCCCATGTTTCTCTCATCCCTGTTCCCAAGGAAAGAGATGCATTAGTACAACCACAAATATTAGTAGAGGTTTAACGTTTTGGAATCCTGTCATTATAGGAGTTATGTTACTGCTTCATTCTATGTGTGTGTGTGTGTGTGGGCGGGGGGGGGGGGGGGTTTACTGGCTTGTCTTTAAACTTATTTTGTCCTCTAGCTTTTGTGATACTCTTTAAAGGCATTACTTTAAAATAAATCAGATGTAGGAAGTTACAGATTTACCGACCTGATAAGGGGAGGGGTTAACTGATGCCTCTCCATGGTAAAGGCACCTGATGTTTTCTGTTTCTGGGGAATCCAGTACACTGGGGACCACAGTTCAAGAGAGGCCAGAGTGCTGACCAGCTTCTTGCCACATCTTTTTTGGCCACAATCTTTCTTTGTTTCCTGTGGATCGCATGTCCTCTTTATAATAGAAATGAGTGGGGAATAGGATTCATTCGATAAGAAGAAGAGTGATGCCCCCCTTGGCTAGATATTTGAAGTCCTTTATTGCTATTTGATCCACAAACACACGCAATAGTAGATAACATCCAGCGGGCACTGGCCAGCTACGGGAGCTACGGAAATTTGAGAGTTTTCAGAGAACTTGTAAGACTAAAGTCAAATCTGTCTTCCCCTTTTTTGTCTTAAATTTCAATTTCATTTTCATTCATGTCGTTTGATCTGTGGTCTGTTGTGAAGGGAGGAAAAACACTTTTTCCTTCTACCTTTCTGGGTTTTCAGCTGGGGCCCCCATAACAACGGAGAGACGAATATTTGTTTAATATTTTACTATAAGTTTCATGTGACACGGGAGCATTCATAAGGAGATGAAGACCTAAAGAAAGGGCTGGCCCTCAGTGTTTTTATGCTATAGGTTTGATAAAGAATTGAAAGTTATGGGGAAATGTGATAGGACAAAGGGGTACGAGCTAAAGGTAGTAAACGGAGGGAAACTTAGCAAGGCCTGTTTGTTAAGATTCCTGGTCTTGGAAGACAAGGTTGTTCATTTCTTCCGGGGATAGGGAGGGTGCCTCTCAACTGAGAATCGTCATTTTTTAAATTTTTGTTCATTTTTTTCAGATGGGGGAGGGGCAGAGGGCAAGAGCATCTTTTTTTTTTTTATTTTAAAATTTTATTTAAATCCAAGTTAGTTGACATAAGATGTAATAATGATTTCAGGAGTAGACTTTAGTGATTTATCACTTACATATACTACCCAGTGCTCGTCCCCAAAAATGGCCTCCTTAGTGCCCATCACCCATTTAGTCCCTCCCTTCCCCCCACCCCTCCAGCCACCCTTAGTTTGTTCTCTGTACTTAAGAGAGAGAGAGAGGGGGCGGGTGGAATCTTAGGCAAGCTCCATGCTCAGCATGGAGCCTGATGTGGGGCTCAGTCCCACGACCCTGGGATCATAACCTGAGCCGAAATCAAGAGTTGGATGCTCAACCGACTGAGCCACGCAGGCGCCCCAACCTAGGGTCTTATCACCTGCTTTAGGGGAGAAGGGGGAAGTTAGTGAATCCTTCCTACACTCGGTGTTTCTCAGATTCCTTTAGCTTAAGATATTCAACATGCTGAGGTGCCGTATTTTGGGGCAGTATGTCCTGAACCCCATCATTTGGTACATTAAAAATCTCTTGATATCATCAGTATTTCATTACTTGTTGACAAATGGACTGAAATGGGAATTTATCCCAATTTCTAGCTTCTGTCTGTTTTTTTTAATCAGCCTAAAATCATGCCTGGGATAATTGTAATTTTCTTCTTAACTTCTAGGGTGATTTAACAAGAAGCTTTAAGAACAACAATATATATTAACGGCAAATGGGCTCCCAGTATTGAGATCTGTTTAAGTGTTTTTGATTCTTTAAGCTCACATAATGAAGGTACTGACCTAACAAATAAATAACTGTTCTTGGAAGAAAACCCCACATCAGAGTAAATATTAACAAAGGATCTGGTTATGGCACACATTGAACTTCAGGTAATTATGTTCTTTATTTTGAAAAAAAGTTCAAAATGCCGCATAGATGCTCAGTCCAGGAAGGAAAAGGCTTTACAATTTACATTGTTCATGGGATGCTGTGACAATAAACAGAATTGCTCTTCTGGAAGCATCTGTTAAGCCAATTACATGGCAAATTTTCAAGTTCTAGAATGGGTAGGTTTGCAATTGGTGAAAACTTTGATAACCAAGAGAAGACAGGATCTAGAGAAGAGAGCAGGTGATAAACAGAATCCTGATGGTGTCTATGTTTTAATGCAACCTGGAAATTAGACACTTTTACATGCAATATTTTTTTTTTCACATAACAGTTCCCAAATAAACAGTTAAAGTGGTTTTAGGTGATTAAAGCAATATAGAAGATTAGTTTTGTTATGTATAATCACCTTTGCTTCTCCTTTATTGATGAAAAGAACTCTTCTCAGCGGGTTGTGTTATCTATTTTAGATGTTGCCTGATCTTGTTTTTTAAATGTAAATCAGCTTTTTAATCTTTTTTTATGTAAATTTGATAGCCCGTACCAGCAATTATTCTGCTTTGTTGCAGCTCCCTCTTTAGAACTGTCTCTGTTTTATGTTTAATTGTCCTAATTGTCCAAATTTGAATAAACCTGGAGAACAGCAATGGAGATCATTACTTGTTTTTAAATTTACAAAAAGGTTTAAGCACTCCTTCCTGAACTTCCCTTTAATTCTTTACACTGTTAATTATGATCTGGGAGATTGGAAAACCTTGTTATTGTCCCCAGAGCTGCTACTCCAAATTATAGGTTTGTTTATTTTTGTTTTACTACTTTATATCAGACTTCTCCTTCTTGTGAACATGATAAAAAGCTCATCAGAGAAAATTTAGATTCACTTTTTAATCAGTGCAGGATTTTAGCAAGGGGGTATCTACACGAAGATACACATTATGCATTTTTAGAAGTTGGAGCCCGTAACTATAGTCCAGGAAAGGGAATTCATCCATTTCATATCCATCTATCATCCATCCATCCATCCATCCATCCATCCATCTATCTTTCCACCACCCACCCATCTATCCACCCACGTAGCCATCCAACTAGCCATCAACTTATGGAGGGCTTGAACTGGATGACACATCAATTCAATGAGATTATGTTCTGATTTAATAATTTTTAGCAAATGAGTAGATTAGATTCTAGGTCAAAACTGAATTTTTAAGTTGATTTATTGCATAACTTAATTGGAGAAAACAAAAACAAAAGAAGGAAACCTACAGGAGTCTTATCTCTGTTCACTGAGGTTCTTTGCAGCTTGGGGTTTTATGCTTTGATTCAGATCAAGGCGGCCTTGGTGCGGAGACAGAGCAGTCGATTGAGCAGTTGAGCCTGAGACACTGTGTGTCTGATCGATCTGTGGCCAGCCCACCTATGTCCGATATGTTTCTGTCCCATGCACCTATGTCCTGTATGACGTCTCTCACTGGGACTCTTTCCTACCACCACTCTAAAGAGAAGCCACTTTCTCGGGTTTAGAGATGCTTGGATTAAGCAATGAGGTATGTTAATTTCTGGTCAATCTCACATGCCAGTTAGTGGGTTCAGATGTCAGTGAGAGAAATGTTTCATGTCATATAAGCTGTCACATATAGCTACACAGATAAGTAACTTGACTGGTTTTTGTGGCCAGATCTCTTCAGGATTGCCTAAAGAGACAGCACTGCCATGACTTGAGCAAGTCACCGAAAACTTCTAAGGTTAATTTTCTGTCCTGTGAGGCCAGGGGTAGGAATAATTCTCAGGGGTGCAATAGAAGGAGAACAGACAAGCGCCAGTGTTTTAAAGAAGCTCCATTATCATACACAAGGTCAGATCAAATGAAAATGAAATGTTCTCTCACAGCATCCCTGAGTTTCGGCAAGTGAATTCTAGTCATGCTTTGTATTCACAGACAGGAAATGTCTATTCAGAAGGAATGAATAATAGATAACTACTTTCTTTGCTTTACACCTAGTTATAATTCTACAACTAACATAATATTAAATGAGTTCCCTTCCTCCCAGTGATGTTTCATATTCGAGTTACATACCGTAACCTCAGAACTCAACAGCGTGAAAAATCAAACAGCTGGGGAAAAATGCATCTTTAATTTTCCCACCAATTTACCACCCCCTGCCCTCTTGCTCCAGATTATCTGCCCAGTTCTTAGGCAAATGCTGTGTTCTCAGTCCCTCTATTCTCATAAAGATGATGGACCCCAGCCAGTCTTAGTTCCAGCTTTTCAGATCCCATTTTTATTTGCTGGGGTTTAAAAGCAAGGTTTACTTTCACTGTGGCACGTTAAATACCTCATTTGCTGAATCATACCTCGAATAAATTCAACAAAATTGTTTTTGCAATTGCAAAAACAGTAGTGCTCATTTTTAGTGTTATATAGCTCATGAGTAATAATTTATGTTTGGTAAAAAAAAAAGTAATAAGGACCTAGGATGGGGTATAAGAATTGTAAACTATGTTGTTCTACACAGTATATTAATAGTAAGAATAAAGGGAACCAGAATCAAAGAATGACATAACGTTGGGAAGAAATCATAGACATAGTTTTATTGTCTGTTCATTGAAGAAGTGAGGGGACAACAGTTCGGAGAGATGAAGTGACTTGTTCAAGGTCACACAGCTGGTTAGCTCCAGAATTGGCCCAAAACCTCAAAGTTTTTGGCTCCTGGTCCAGCACACTCTCCATCACAACATGCAGCCTCTTAGTTTGTTGGTTTTGGGTCAGAAATATAATTAACACAGGGCAGGAAGCCTAGATTATGAAAAAGTTGGAGGGGAATCTAATGAAAACCAAGCTTTGTGAAAGTCGACCTGTTTTGTGATATATTCATGGTGTCTGACTGCATTTGGAGTTTGGCGAGTGTCTCTTCTTTCCTCTTTGACCTGCTGGTCCTCTTCCTAAACTGGTGATTTAAGGGTCTACAGAGAGTACACAAATTCTTGCCGAGTGGTGAAAGTAATACAATACTAAATAACAAGAAACAAACATGCACCGAGAAAGTAAAAAAAAAATAAAAATACTGAAGAGAGTACTATAGGAATAAAAGTAGCACTTCTGTGGGGCGCCGGGGAGGCTCAGTCGGTTGAGTATTGGACTCTAGATTTTGGCTCGGGTCATGGTCTCAGGGGTAGTGAGATCGAGCCCTGTGTCGGAGTCCATGCCGAGCACGGAGCCTGCTTGGGACTCTCTCTCTCCCTCTCTCTCTGCCCCTCCCCTGCTCACGCGTGCTCTCTGGCTCTCTCTCTCTGAAAATAAATAAACTTGAAAAAAAAAGCAGTACTGTTGTAAGAATTCTGATATGAGGTGAAAAGCAGTGGATGGGGAACCCTCGTTCTGTAGGTTTAGTTGTGATTAATAAGGAAAAGTAGTATTTGGTATTGAAAGGGAGTGGAGTATACCACCTCAGAATGGACCCCTTTAATTTTTTTCTTTTAACGTTTATTTTTTGAGACAGGGAGAGACAGAGCATGAACAGGGGAGGGGCAGAGAGAGAGGGAGACACAGAATCCAAAGCAGGCTCCAGGCTCTGAGCTGTCAGCACAGAGCCCAACGCAGGGCTCGAACTCACGGACCGTGAGATCATGACCTGAGCCGAAGTCGGACGCTTAACCGACCGAGCCACCCAGGCGCCCCAGAATGGACCCCTTTAGCATGTGGATTACTTTGAACTGAAGGCAGTCGAGAGCCAGTAGACTCAGGAAAAACTTCTACCTATCCCTTACCAGCCTTAATTAATTAATTAATTAATTAATGTTTATGTTTATTTTTATTCAAGTTCGTTAACATACAGTATGGTCTTGGCTTCAGGAGTAGAACCCAGTGATTCATCGCTTACATATCACACCTAGTGCTCATTCTGAAAAGTGCCCTCCTCGATGCCCATCATCCATTGAACCCATCCCCCCCACTCCCCCCACCCCCCACAGCCCCACCAACCCTCAGTTTGTTCTCTGTATTCAAGAGCCTCTTATGGTTTGCCTCCCTCTCTGGTTTTATCTTATTTTGCCTTCCTTTTCCCTATGTTCGTCTGCTGTGTTTCCCAAATTCCGCTTATGAGTGAGATCATGTGATATCTGTCTTTCTCTGACTCCTTTCGCTTTGCATAATACCCTCTAGTTTCATCCGTGTTGTGGCAAGTGGCAAGATTTCATTCTTTTTCATTGTTGAGTATAAAGAAGATACGGTATATATATATATATATATATATATATATATATATATATATATATACACGATGGAATACTACTTGGCCTTAAAGAATTTAGATAGGCGTCCGGGCTCAGAAAGAGAGCTATTACCAGAGATAGCATTTTTTCTTGAAAGACCTACCTGCATGGCAGGGAAAACATCTGATTACTGAACATGGGCTCTTGTTATCTTCCTGTGAGTTGCCCCCCTCCATACACACTTGGAAGCCCCAGACCCCTATCACATTCCTTAGCTCAGGATGGCACATAAGCCTCAATTCTCTGCCACTGAGTCTCATATCTTTGGAGGGTTTTGTTTGTACAGAATTACATTTAGGTATTTTTGGTTGTTGTTGTTGTTGTTAACTTGTCTTATGTTGACTTAATTATTTAGACCAGCCAAGGAACCTAGACTATACTGTCAAATGATAATATAAAGTATGGCTGCTTGAAAACCAAAATAATATGGACACAAAAGGGGTGGGGTTTAAGATTCTGATGCAGACCCATTGGCCCCACAGAGCTGCAACAGAGATCTGAAGGATTGTAAATTAACAACAATCCCACATAGACTCCTATATCCTATTTAAATATATATGCATCTATATACATACACACATAAGTATGTTTATGCATATAATGTATATGCGTGTATGATGCATGAGGGTTTGGTTTCCATTCTGCAGGGTGGAATTCTTTAGTTATATGTGAAAACCCATTGATAAAGAACATCCCCAGGAATTGCTTGAGATGCCAAGTGGGCCTCCTTAACAATTACAGTCAAGATACTGAGAGAGGAAGGCTAGAAAAGTAGCACCTCTTCCAGAATGGCTCATTCCTCCCAGGTTGGGACTTCCATTACCCCTCTCTCCACCCCTACCTAGTAATAGCCAGTGTCTTCTCACAAGGTCCTGGGCTACTGAATTTTCTGTCTTGATAGACACTCTTGAAGAAGCTTCTATGCTTCTATCAGTCAGCATCTGTGTAAAAATTATCTTCCTATATCTCTCTTCAGAGGTGTGATTTTGTGAAGAGAGAGATGATGAGGCTGTTATCTGGCCCTGGTGACACAATCTCTCACGGGATCGCCTCAGTTAAGTCACTCTATCAGAGTGAGGAGACTAGAAGTTTTAAGTCCTCCTAGACATGATCATTCTTTTTTTTTTTTTTTTACACATGATTATTCTTTTGGTTATTGACTGATATTACCAATTCCAGTTGATAACAGAATGCCATCATTCTATTTTAATATGTATTTCAAATTGACATTTATATATATATTTTTTATGTATTTTTATTTACTTTAACTTCTATTGACTTAATTTTTTGCATTCCCTATCCTAAGGAGTTCCTTCATGATATCTAGTTACCTGGGAGGTTGAATTTTATTTGGAATGCTGATTGGTGAGCACAGAGTAAAATTTGCCTTGGGAAGATATTTTACGTAAACTCTGAAAAGCCAGATGAAATATCTCTACTTCAAACTGAATACATCGCTGTGACACCACAGAATGGAATCCCCAAATTCAGTACCTTTTCCATCAAAAGTATGAGTTCCTTTGGAGTAGAGAAAGTGATGAGGAACGAATCTGATGAGCTATATGTGATGGGCGGAATGGCCTCCAAAGGTGTCCAAGCCCAGCTCCCTGGAATGTGTTTCCTTGCATGATAAAAGGGGCTTTGCATCTGCAATTATGGTTATGGATGTGGATAATCCAGGTGGGCCCTTCGAAGCAGAGAACGGTCTCTGGTTGGAGTCAAAGATATACAGTGAAATAGGAGGCAGGAGAGGGAATCCAAGAGAGAGGCTCCAAGTGTGAGAAGGGCATCAAAGTGCTGTTACCCGCCCTGAGCATAGGGAGACACCTGCCGGGGCGAAGAGAGGTCTCTAGGAGTTGACGGCAGCTCCTGGCTGACAGCAGGCGAGCAGACAGGGACTTCAATCCTACAACCGCAAGGAATGAAATTCTGACAACTGAAAAAGCTTGGAAGTAGATTCTTCCCCAGAGCCTCCAGAAAAGAAGGCAGCTCTTGATTCTGCCTTGTGAGACCTGGAGCAGAGAAAACCCTTGAGCCCTGCTGTGCCCACACTTCTGACCCACGAGAAGTTACAAAATAATAAATGAATGTTATTTTAAGCCTGGAGATGTGTGGCAATTTGTTACTGTAGCAAGAGAAAACCAAAACACTGTGTTAGTATGTTCAAGTTCAGTCTAAGAAAATAATCTGAGAAAAACAACACAGTTGTGTGTGTGAACCCCCCCCCCCGCCCCCCCCCCCCCCCCGACGGAATTGGAAGGACAAGGACAGTAAAAGACCAGGTAAGGTCATTCAAATACCAACTGTTATTTGTAAGATAATGAAAAGCAAACATCTGGTTCTTTGCATAATTTTGATCAAAGGAACATAATATGTTTTGCACACGTTTGGAGGAAAACCAGCTGCATTAAGATTTTCATCAGGGAAGAACTAATGTCAACCTGGGATCCAGGATGATGAACCTCTCCCTGTGTGATAATGACAAGGAGGTGAATGTACAAATCTAATTTGGGCAAGTAAGTGAGCAGTCACAGAGTGCCCAGCAGAAGATACAGGCCACCTCAGGGAGCCTGGGTGGCTCAGTCAGTTGAGTGTCTGACTCTTGACTTCAGATCAGGTCATGATCTCACGGTTGTGAGGTCGAGCCCTGTATTAGGCTCTGTGCTGAGTGTGGAGTCTGCTTGGGATTCCCTCTCTCTCTCTCTCTCTCTCTGCCCCTCCCCCTCAAAATAAATAAATAAATTTAAGAAAAAAGAAGGTATAGGTCACCTCAGTCCACATACTGGGTGGAAACCAGGGTGAAGTCAAAAGAAAAAGGGGAGAGAGAAGGACTTTTCTTGGGGCGCACTTTTCGTGCGCATCTGTCACTTTCAGTTGACAGACTTCTGCTGGCCCTTCCTGTTGGCTCCAGGCTTGGACATCTGAAACAGGGCTGGCCCATCCACGGATTGCTTCCTATCTTGCCATAGAGATTGGCTCCAGATGTGACCAAAAGGTAGCCCAGAGAGCACCAGGACCTTCTCTGGGACTGAGTTGAAGGCGCTGCTCTGTGCTGGTGTCGCTAACTAGGTGGGATAGATTCTCAGATTGCTGGTTTCCTCTGGTCCCCCATGTGAGGAAGGCGTATCTGGGAGTGAAGTCAGCGCAGACCGAGTAGGACAGAGATGATGGAACAAAGCACACACCACTAGGTCCAGTGCAATCTCTGCACTGTGCCAACTTTCTCAGTCGCTTGGCTTAAAGTAATCGGAGGTGGATTTTTGTCCCTCGGTATAGAAAGGGTCGTAACAAAACTGTCTCGTTTTACCGTGTCAGAGCAGATGACTTGCAAATCTCATTACTTCTTGATTTGCCTTTAGAGCATCCACGCTGGAGACAATTTCTGACACGCAGACTTGAATGTGTTTAAACTGAACTAAACATGACACTTTTTTTTAAAAAAAATGTTTATTTATTTTTGAGAGAGATAGAGAGAGACAGAGCGCGAGCAGGGGAGGGGCAGAGAGAGACGGGGACACAGAATCCGAAGCAGGCTCCAGGCTCTGAGCTGTCAGCACAGAGCCCGAGGCGGGGCTTGAACTCATGAACCGTGAGATCATGACCCGAGCTGCAGTCGGACGCTTAACCAACTGAGCCACCCAGGTGCCCCTGAACTAATCATGACCTTTACACTTCTTCCTACCATTCATTGTGATCCTCCCCCCATGCACCTGACCTTACCTCTTTTTCTGTTAGGGTTGGGGACATGGTTGGGTAGTAAGCGCTTCTTGATTCTTTCTTCTGTGAACGGCCTTTCTCTTCTTTGGGTATTTGTTTCTCCCACACTCCAAATGAATGTGGTGGCTCCTCTACCCGAAATTGGCGCACCACTCTCTAGAAACTATCCTGGGTCCGGGGATGGGCAGGTGACCCAAGCTGGTTTCTGTCACTTGCAGCCTACACAGTGCTGGCAAGTGAAAGTTCTGATATCTCCTGTGCCTCCCTCCAACCAGCCTGCTCATCCTCAGGTCCTTTAGTTTGGTGAGATGTTTTCTATCTCCCCTTTTCTCTTCTCATCTGAATGCACAACACTTTACCTAATTACATGAGAAATAAGTGTGCAGTGAAGATGTAGAAAATCTTCACAGGAGTGACAGAAAAATACAATTCCCTGCTTCTAAGGGTTTATATGATTAGATTGGGCTCACCTGTATAGTCCCTGTCCATGACCTTAATTACCTCTGTGAAGTCCCTTTTGCCATGTTAGGAAACACCCTCGACAGGCTCCAGAGAGCAGTGCTGGGACATCTCTGGGGGCCATTCTCCCTTTGGGGGCCACATCTAGCTCATCAGTTTGGTTCCTTATCACTTTTTCCCGGCCAAAGGAACTCATACTCTTGATGTAGAAGTGTACTGAATTTGGGATTGTCATTATCTGGTCATCAGAGCAGTGTATTTGGTTATGGAGTAAGGATATTTCATCAGGGTTTCCTAGAGTTTGCGTAACATATCCTCCCAAAGCAATTTTTACTCTGTGCTTACCAATCAGCATTCTGATGAAAATTCACCTCCTAGGTAACTTGATGTCAAGAAGAGACTTCCCAGGATAGGGAATGCAAATAATTGGGTCAGTAGAAATTAAAATATATGTTAAATATAAATGTAAAATAATAAAGAAATTAAATTATAAATATAAATCTATTATCTATAATGATAATTATATAACACATAATTATAATCTATAATTAGGCCATTGGCATACTATGCTGACATTTTGGTTTATTTCCCTTAAGTCGGTTTGCTTACGTATTCATTTATTTATTCAATTTTACTTTTGTTTATTCTTATCTGATGCAATCAGACCCGTGGTTGGTCAGCTCATCAAAATATTCAGTTAACTTCATGTAATGGAAAGTAAATTCGGTTTATAGGAGGAAGACCTCAGTTATTCTGAGCAAATCACTTAATTGTGATATGGGAGAAAGATGCCGGGATTTGGAGCCAGAGGATCCTGGGTTTATCTCCAGCTCTGTCACTTTCTGTGTAGCCTTGAGGCAAGTAAAAACTTGACTAAGCCACTGAGTGTGAGATTCATTATCTAGAAAATGGGATCAAGGATAGATACCACCTGGCAGGGTCGGCCTCCAAATCAATGATAATGTGAGCAGAGCAGGTATTACTATGCCCAGCACATAGTATGCACTCAATAAATGGTAACAATAACTAACAAAGAAACTCAGTTAAACTAGAAATTACAAAAAAAAAATGATAAATGCATCATATGAACACATGGCATACACAGCACAGTCTCACCTCTATTCTGATGTAGGGCTGAGGCCTCTTCTTTGAGCATGAGTCTGCTGCATGACATCTGCATGGTCTCTCTTGCATTAAATGCATCTCTAATAGGCCGTAGTTTCCAGTTTTTATCTGTTTAAAGTGGAGTGAGAATGTAGAGCCACTTGCAAAGAACCTGAGTCCAGAATTCTAGAATTTTATTTATTTCCCCCTGTTCTTTCATGGCTGTGTTTCCCGCAACTGATTGATACAATTTCCTCCAATAGCCAGCCTTCACCAAGCCTTTCTAATGATTCGAAAACTTTGTTTTTGTAAACACAACTCTCTTCACACACACACTTCA
Source organism: Puma concolor (assembly GCF_028749965.1). Classification (NCBI taxonomy): domain Eukaryota; kingdom Metazoa; phylum Chordata; class Mammalia; order Carnivora; family Felidae; genus Puma; species Puma concolor. The sequence continues at coordinate 194,359,971 of NC_141674.1, read as the reverse complement.
TTGCTTTCCATAATTGATTAAATCACACGATTGCAACAACAAATACAAATGGCATTAACAGTTTTGGGATAAAGGAGTTCAGTTGAGGGGTGCTTGGGTGGCTCAGTCAGTTGAGGATCTGACTCTTGGTTTTGGCTCAGGTCATGATCACAAGGTCATGGGATTGAGCCCTGCATCAGTCTGCTTAAGGTTCTCTCTCTCTTCCTCTCTCTCTCTCTCTCTCTCTGTCTCTTTCCCCAACTTGCAATCTCTTTCTCTCTGTCTGAAATTTAAAAAAAAAAAAGGAGTTTAATTTATAGTAGAGTGTCTTAGAGAGGAATCTACTAACACAATTTCATTCATTCATTCACTCAATCATTCAATATCTGTTTAGTGACATCTCTATGCCAGACACTGACTATTACGTCAGGCACCTGGGAATATAGGAATAAACAAAACTGACAAAAACATTTGCCCTTCTGGAGCGTCCATCTAGTGCTAGCACGCAGAGTGCTGGGCCATCACTCAGCACATTTTACCGAGGGAATAACACCATTGGCTAATGAAATAAGTTGGTCAGTTAAAAGCAACCCCCCCCCCCCCCACTGTATTTTCCCTTGTTCTAATCCTCCTGCTTAACTTGAGGTGATTTCAAACTCTCTTTGTCCTTTATGCCTTACATCTTTTTTGTTGTCAATTTCTCCCAAAGTTTTCTCTGCAATCGCTCTTGGCAAATTACAGGGAAGAGTCACCTTGTGGGTATCTCCACCTCAAAAATTTTTCTTTTCCAATGCATCTCACAAGCAGATGCTAGAATCATAGTCTTCAGGAAGTATTTTCGCCATCACACCCTGAACGCTAGGGCTGGTTTCATGACCAGTGCATTCATGCAGGGCTCCAGGCTCAGAAGGGTTCCGCGCTCGATTTAATGATCTCTTGTCATGGTCTTGAAATTCTTAATAATTTTTGAACAAGGGATCCCAAAGTTTTGTTTTGTACTGGGCCCTGAAAATTATGTGGCTGGCCTGCTTAAAGGACCAATGGTAGCTTGTTCATTTTGACCCTATTAAATCTAAACTCTTCTTCTGCCTACTCCCTAAAGAGAATGCTCACCAATGAAAGCGACTGCTAACCTCTCATTTTAACCTCTCCTTGATGGAATCTTCGAGGTTAGCCAGACCAGCTGCCCTTTCACGAATTTCACTCACTTCCACAATTGTGTTGTGGCTTAAGCTGCTCTGTTTGGTGGGAACGGGCTCCATGTTTTCTCTGCTCCAACCTGACTTCCCAGTCCTTTATAATCGGACTCGGAAATCACTCCCCTCCAACCTGAGTGTGTTCTCTCTCAGTATTAATGGAATTAAGCTTTCTAACAAAATAATAATGAGAGCCACCCCCTGGCTCAGTGTTTACTGTGGGCCTCCTTGGCATGGAACTAAATGCTTTGCAGGCATGATCAGATCTTTGCATAGAGTTCTGCATTTCCTCTCCAATTTGGGGTGTGCTTATTCAGTGTGGTCTGACTCTCTGTGTAGCCTTCGCGTTTTCTGAGCCCATAGGTCATGTCTTCTTCATTCATTTGTACTCTCCTGGTGCCATGCACATGGTGTTTGGTATAGTGCCAGGGCTCTGTGCCTATTGCCAGTTGACTGACAAAATATTAATAAAAGCTGAAAGTGTAAAGTACCACACTTCTTTCTTCCACGATATTTTTTTTTTTTTTTTTTTTTTTTTTTTTGCTGCTAGCTGTATCCTATGAAGACTTTGCTGGCCTGGGGACTTTTAAAACTGGTCTGCACCATAACTTGAAGTAACTGTTCTTGTGATTGAAGCTAACAACTATATAATGCCTGCTAGGCATAATGCCAAGACATGATTTGATTTCAGGTTAAATTTGCAGCTAAGTTGATTTTGCAAAATGTGCCCACATGTGCTCAGGCAGTATGAATGCCCTCCCTACCTCCATGCACCCTCAAAGGTGCACTTGTCCACAGAGTCGGATATCCGTCACTTGTTGGAATCTTTGACCCTGCGCATTGAAGGCTGAGGCCTCCAAGACTAATTAGAAACAATTGTTGTTGACCAGCGTCTGCCAAATGTAAAATGCCATATTCAGATGCCTTTAGGACGTCCATAAAAACAGCCAAAAAGGGGGCAAGAGTATTTATCAAGTCAAGGGAGGCTCACGCCTAATAACAGTGAGCTGTTTTTTGCTGTTAAGAAATGAGTAGACCTGTCAGGAGAATGTTCAACAGAAGCTAATGTCAAACTTGCTGGAATAACTTATTCACTGCAGGGTTCCCATCTGTGAAGTTGCTGGGGAGGTGGCTGCCTCCATGTGATTCTTTAGATTTGTCAGTTAAATTAGATATCCAAGGGCAAAACCAACTGACAGGGGCATTATGGGACACTCCTGGAGGATTCAGAATCCATAATCCCATGGGTATGTCCCATTCACGATTTTGTTCATGCTGATATTAGGGGTCATATCAATTTTATAAGAAAGCAAGGGATAACAAAGGAAGTCAGCAGGTCAGCCGTCTCAAGACTGTTGATGGCAATGTGCCTAATGCATGTTTTGTATGAGTAGAGAGAAGGGAATGGCTTTACTTTGTTTTCCAGTAGGAAAGTCTCAGAATATGATCTTGAGAAAAGAGTTTGCAAGTTTTTAGGAATTGGATGTCTTGGCTGCACCAAGGCTGGCTATTGTCAGGGAAGTAATATTTATGGAATGCTGATCAAAGTTTTCCTAATGTTTCCCGGTGACACACTGATATGAGGGTAAAAATAGGATATAATAACAAAAACCAGAGCAAGTTTCTGTTTTGATCTCCCTCAGAAACTGTAAGGAAAGCAACCTAGTTTTATTCTAGTTATTTTTATGTCTTTTTTCATTACTCTCTCCCCTTGCCCCTACCATGGTCCACTAGAGGGCCTTCAGAAGGGCATGGGTATGGAGCAAGGATATCCTGAATAGGAGAACGTAGAAGGTATGTTAACACAATGCTCAAAACTGGCCAACCCACAGCATCTCCTCCCACCAATACTGACCTCAAGGCTTTGGCCCAAGTTTGTAGGTCTCAACTCTCTCTTCTTTTAGGCTAAGTTATTGTCCAGGAAGTTTCTTGAACCTTAATGAACCTGAAGACAGGCTCCGGGTTCAAGTTTCTTGAACCTGAAGACAGGCTCTGGGTGAGTTTATCCAAGCAGATATGTCTGGATTATTATAATGGTGAACACAGAGTCAACTGAGACAGTTCCGCCCTTACCACAGCATGAAAACTGTCTCAATGACCTCAAAATTTAAATTTCAGATGGTGAAAGTCAAAGACTTTCAAAGAATGAACCATGGTAAGTATTTTCCTTTAGGATCTTCAGAAACAAACGCTGAGGCAAGGAGTCAAGTCGAAGTGGTATTTTTGGGAGATGATCCCAGGAAACACTTGCAGTGGAGCAAGGAAGGGAGACAGGGAGGGAAAGAGGTCAAGAAAGGGTGTGTTGTTAAGCCAGTCAACACTTCAGGCAACTGGAACTTACTCTGCCCGGGAAGCTGGGATATTTATCCACCTAATACCCTCTGTCATTGGTTGATTCCAGGGGCATCAACACCCCAGCACGTTGGCTTGCTCCATAGGAGTGCTGACCCATCTCTTGAAGCTAGAACACGTAAACAGAGAATGATAGGTATTCACAGTTAGTATCTGTGTAGAGGTGAATGGATATGGACAGGGCACTGACTGAGCCTATTATAGTGAGAGCAGGAGGCAGAGTCATTAATAACGAGGATCAGAAGAAAAGCCATCTTTCAGTGGTTTTCCTATCAGTGCATTAACAAAGTTCATCTCAGACAAAAGAAAACCGGAAGACTGGCAGGTGAAAACTTTAAAATCCTTCTAGTTTGTATAATTTCTGCAAGGTAACTAACACTCGCTTGCTATTGGGTAGGTGTGCAAGAGGTTTTAGCAAGAGAAGAGAAATTTGATCGGACAGATAAGGCTCAAAGAAATCTGATTGTGGAACACACTTTGAAATTATCCATTGTGAACTTAATCTCTTTGCACAAACCCAAGAGTCCTTTAGCTAATTCCTTTCCCAATGAAGGAGCCAATCAATGTTCTTTCAGGGGAGAAAATTACTAGAGAGCCTAGTATGTGTTTTGATGCCCTAATGAGGCACTATGAATTACCCAACCCAAACCAATTAAGTCTTAGCCCGGATAGAGGGCTACTGAGGAGATGAGGACACAGCATGCATTTAGGGCAGAATTAACTGCTTCCATAGCCTGGAAATACGCTTGGGGGGAAGCCAAGCCTTGTAAGCTCTGTGCTGTCCTTAAAGCTGGCAGTCAAAATGTGATCCAGCCCAATGTTAGCTTTTGTCGCTTTTGCTTCTTTGGCCTTAAAATTTTAAAAATGTCTGCAAAACATAAAATATGTTTGGAACATTACATAAGGCTATTAAGAGAGGGTGAATCATGAAAACATGGTATGTCAGAGACAATAAAGTAAGTGAAATGAACTGCTGCTGACTAGCTGCTTGACCTTGGGCCAGTTTCTCAGTCCTTCCTTGTCAATCAAATCGGAAATTATAGCCCAATAATGTGGTTTTGGATTGCAGCTCAATAAGCAAGCTCTAATCTCTTGGTTACGCCTTACTGTACCATGGGAAACCAAGCACTTATTTTCATTTTAATGCGATCTCTTCCAGTGGACTGTGACTTCCTAAAGCACCCCAGCACAATGCCTGGCTTAGCTCAGGAACTTAGGAGCTATGTGTTGAATAAATGTGAAGTGAATAGTGGAAGAAGTTATTTCAGATATTATGGTGCACCTAGAAATATGTGAAGAAACATGCCAACAGCACACATAGCTGTTCTAAAGAAAATGATGAAAATAGAATTTTTTACAATATGAAATTTATCATCCAATTGGTTTCCATACAACACCCAGTGCTCATCCCAGCAGGTGCCCTCCTCCATGCCCATCACCCACCTTCCCCTCCCTCCCACCCCCCATCAGAAAATAGAGTTTTTATACGACCCATGTGTATTAGTGGGATAGAGGGGGCATAGTGGAGGGGTTGCCATTAGTGAGAAGGTGTGCTGCGTGGTGACTAAGACATAGCCTTTGGTGTTAGGTAGCCCTGGGCTGGAATCCTAGCTTTGCTACTTGCTAGCTGTGTGTCCTGTGCAAGTTACATAATGTCTCTGGCCTTCAATTTCTTCTTCTGGACCTTGTAGTTTGCAATAAGGATCTTGTAACCCTGCAACATTTAAAAGGGCTTGAGAAATAGTGTTACTTTAAAAGAGCTCAGTCTCAGATGAGCATCACGAATTCACACAAAGTCCAAAGTGAGGTATAGAACTTCCTCCACTGGGTTGCCTTTTAGGCCTACTGAACTAGTCTTTGGTGGGTATCAAAGAGGATTTCCCTTCCTTCCTTTCTTCCTTCTTTCTTCCCTCCCTCCTCTTCCCTCCCCTCTCTCCCTCTTTTTCTTTTTCTCTTCCTTTCTTTCTTTCTTCCCTTCCTTTTTCTTCCTTTCCTTTCCTTCCCTTCCCTTTTTCTTTCTTTCTTTCTTTCTTTCTTTCTTTCTTTCTTTCTTTCTTTCTTTCTTCTTTTCTTCCCTTCCCTTCCTTTTTCTTCCTTTCCTTTCCTTTCCTCTCCTCTTTCTTTCTTTCTTTCTTTCTTTCTTTCTTTCTTTCTTATTCTTCCTTTCTTCCCTTCCCTTCCCTTCCTTTTTCTTCCTTTCCTCTCCTCTCCTCTTTCTTTTCTTTCTTTCTTTCTTTCTTTCTTTCTTTCTTTCTTTCTTATTTCTTCCTTTCTTCCCTTCCCTTCCTTTTTATTCCTTTCCTCTCCTCTCCTCTTTCTTTTCTTTCTTTCTTTCTTTCTTTTCTTATTTCTTCCTTTCTTCCCTTCCCTTCCCTTCCTTTTTCTTCCTTTCCTCTCCTCTCCTCTTTCTTTTCTTTCTTTCTTTCTTTCTTTCTTTCTTTCTTTTCTTATTTCTTCCTTTCTTCCCTTCCCTTCCCTTCCTTTTTCTTCCTTTCCTCTCCTCTCCTCTTTTTTTCTTTCTTCTTTCTTTCTTTCTTTCTTTCTTTCTTTCTTTCTTTCATCTGCCTCTATTCCACCAATGTTTTAGCTCCATTTTCCTGGAACTAGGATGGCCAAGGTTGGTAAAACTCTTGCTCCTGTCTCCATATTTAGAGGGTGATGACAGGAAATCATTGGAATGGTAGGTTCTCAAGGTCCTCCATAGTATAGTCATAGCTGTTCCCCATGCCATAATTCCTCAGAGAAGAACATCCTTTTGGTTGTGGTGACCACATTACGAGAAGTAATATCACTTTGGATAACTATGCTGAAGTCACCTCCTGAGGTGCAGGGGTGGGGGTGGGGGGAAGGGACAAGGGTCATGGAGGGAACAAAGAACCATTTCTGGCCACACTGGACTAAGGCAATACATACACCTTTCTGGTTTCTGCCACATAACAGATACTCAAAATATGGTAGCTCTGTTCAGTCTTCATGGTGCTAGATAGTGATCAAGGGACACACTTTTTATTTGTACTTGTTTCACTTCTTTAAACTTGTGTTTCAAGTGAAGAAGCCCACAATTATGATCAATTCTCCAAATCTGGCCAGGACAGAGAAAAGGATGGTTGAGAATTATACTACTTGGGTCAGTACCAATCCTTGAGCAACGATCCCTGATCAATGGGATCAGTTAGATCTGCCTTTATCAACCTCCAAGTGGGGTTTGCTATCTTGTTTACCTTTCTGCAAAGGATGCTCGTTTTAGGGCCGTTGGTGTGTGAGCACCTTCCTGGGGGAATTCAGCCCCCCTCCCTCCCCATCCATGGCCAAGGAAATGGCCACCAACCACTTGTTCCAGAAATCCTGAGAGCCTTTCTGTTTTTAGGTCACTTGAAATAAAGGCTATCCATGGGAGAGCTTTTTGAAAAATACCTAGTGTATCTTCTGTTGGTTTGCTCTGTTTATGTATTTCAAGAATTTAAACAGTATAAGGATGTTAAAGTAAATGTAGTCTAACTCCCTTTCACTTTAAAGAAGAGAAAATATAAACTCTGGTTTGCTATAAATCTTCCACATTGTTTTTTCTCTCCTTCCAGTATTTCTGGATGCCAAGAGCTTTGTCTGTGGGGCAAAATCTAAAAATTATATGCCTGTATGCTACTTTGCACAGACTAATGTTTAAAAAAATTCCTTAAGATAAAACAAAATCACAGTTGAAGTTATGTAGGTGCTTGGTGAGGTGGCGACATGGCATAATGGTTAATATAGCTTATTTTTATTTATTTATTTTTTACACTCGTGTAATAGCAAAAAGACACAATGACATGGAGAGCCATAAAGCCAAACAACTCTCTCGTTTCATTTTACAGCGCGAGGCGGGGAAAGGCACAATTCAGCATCCTGACCATTTTTATAGGGGTTTCGAGACAGGTTGGACATGTCTGAAATATGTCCTTCAATTCCTAGAACTCTTTCAGGCATTCCTGCTGAAGGATGTTCCTTAGAGAAATACTCCTATAAATACAGGATGTTTTCATTACTGCATGTGGTTGATTCAGCCTGTTGGCGACATGACAGTGAGAAGAAGTGTCTGAGAAACGACTTCATATAGACCGCGTTCAAACGGTCCCAGAGCTGCCCGGATCAGAACGACTCTAGTGGGAGCGCTTGGAAATGAATGTTCATATATCACTGGGGTCTTTAAAGAAAGGTTTAGGGTTCTGTAGGCTGTCTCCCTCGGTGCAGTGAAGTGATGGACTGACGGCACATATGGAGATGAATTTCTGCCTATGAAAATTTTCGCTTCCCCTTATGGGGGGAAGCCACAAAATCAATGCCTCTGATATCAAAACAGCGAAACAGAACAAAACAAGACAAAACAAACGCCAAACCAACAAAATAACAAAGCCAAACAAACAAACAAACAAACAAACAAAAAGAAACCTAAACCCCACATAAGGAGAGAGCAGGAAGATTTATCTGGGGACAAATAGTAAAAATGGGGGCACATATGGTAGATAGATTCAATCTGGGTGTTTTCTTTGGGAATGTGGAGCTACATGCCAATGGAGTGGAAGCAAGGCCTTTAAAAAGTTCTATGTTATTTTAAGTAATAATAAAAATATTCCATGTTTGCATAGCTCTTTAAAATTTTCAAATATTTTTACTTTTTTATTTGAGCCCTAAAGTCACCTTAGAAACTGGGTGATATTTTATAGATGATGAATCTGAAGCTCAGAAAGATAAAGGGACCTGCCCAAGGTCACACAGCTAAGAGGTCTCTAGCTTCCCTGACTCCCAATCTGGTGCTTTTTCTACCATCCCACACTGACAAATAAAATATTGCTTCTCTGTTTCTGTAATATTGCCAGTGTTGTAAAAATATTACAACCCCCACTCCTCTGATCAAAAATTAACCACTCTTTATTGAAGAGAGATTTTATGGTATGGACGACTGAGGAATATAACACTCTTGATGCAGGGTGGGGAAGGAATTGACTTAGGGATGCGACATCTTTTGAGAGACGTTGAGTTAGTCATGCAACATGCAATGTTTGTACCAGCTGATTACTGAAATATAGAAAATAATGGGCAGGTTGGAGAAAAGCAGAATTGTGAAATGACAAAATTATTTGCTATAATTGGATTGGTCTGTGGATGGGATAAAATTTATGAAGAAGGGTAACCTTTGCCTGCCAAGACAAGGGTAACGTGATCTCATGTGCAGAATAAAGCTAATTATCACCAGGGAGGATCGATCTCTCTCTCTCTCTGTTTGTTGTTGCCCTGGGTATTGTAAAAATTTCTATCTACCCATCTATCTTTATTTTTTTCTTGGAGCACCCTAGACAACTTAGAAACCATTGCCAGGGAAGTTTAAGAACACAGAAGTACAGATAAGTCTAGGGAAGAATTGGATTCTAGCTTGACATAGAAAGCTCATCATTTATGAGCATGTCGTTTAAAGAGAATGTACTGGGGCGCCTGGGTGGCGCAGTCGGTTGAGCGTCCGACTTCAGCCAGGTCACGATCTCGCGGTCCGGGAGTTCGAGCCCCACGTCGGGCTCTGGGCTGATGGCTCGGAGCCTGGAGCCTGTTTCCGATTCTGTGTCTCCCTCTCTCTCTGCCCCTCCCCCGTTCATGCTCTGTCTCTCTCTGTCCCAAAAAGAAATAAACGTTGAAAAAAAAAATTAAAAAAAAAAATAAAGAGAATGTATTTAAGATTGTGAATTGAAGGGTGATTTCTGGGTAGTTAACAGATATAAAAATCAACCATCCATGAGCACAACAAAACAAAACAAAACACTGATCCACAAATGAAACACACTACCAGCTCACTGACATGTAGTTAAACGACGAGTCCACTGCTGGCCCTTGAGGCTCTAGACTGCTCATCCGCATCCTTCACTGCCTTGCTTTCTATACGTTTGACCTGCTTGTCCTTGGCTTTCCTGCCAGATCATCCTAATTGCCGGGCCCAGAACAGCTTCTCCTACAACATCTTTCAAGGCAGCTTCCAAATGCTTCTTCCTCCTTTTTTACTTTTCAAAAATTTTAAAAAGTACGGGAAATACAAAAGATAGTCTAACAAACACTTGTATACCCTCCACCCCAAATAAGTGCCAACATTAGTTCTAATGCAAATATAACCAAAAGCATACTTACATTTACTTCCAACTCCTAACCTTGCCTGGATCATGATGACCAATTCAGTGGTAAATTGATGGGGGATGGGAAGTCTGCATTTAAGAATATGTATATTTATTTATTTATTTTTTAACTTTTTTTTTTCAACGTTTATTTATTTTTGGGACAGAGAGAGACAGAGCATGAACGGGCGAGGGGCAGAGAGAGAGGGAGACACAGAATCGGAAACAGGCTCCAGGCTCTGAGCCATCAGCCCAGAGCCCGACGCGGGGCTCAAACTCACCGACTGCGAGATCGTGACCTGGCTGAAGTCGGACGCTTAACCGACTGTGCCACCCAGGCGCCCCTAAGAATGTGTATATTTAAAACCAAAATTAAAAACAAATACTGGTTTAGCATAGTGAAGCTTTGCCAGTCCAGATGAATTTTGGGGAAGGACTGAATTAGTGAAAAATCTGTATCACACCCCTTTTTGTGATGACGTGTGAATATGAAGTTTAACAACTTACAGAAACATATAAATAGGAGAAATTCAGCAAAAATTTTCCTAATAAACTTGTTTTTAAAAAGCAAATCAAAGGCATAATTTTTGATGTGCTTACTGATTGCTTTAAGCAAATGGATTCAGAAGTATTCAGAGTATTCAGTATTTTGAAACAGTGAGCTTTTGAGAAATATTTATTGAATGAAGGCGTTCTCTTTGCTAGGCACTGCATTAGGTTGTTGGAAATACAATAATAAGAAAGCTCTGAGCTCTTTATGATGGGACTTTGGTCTAGAAAAAGAGCTTCATAATTGGGCAGTTATAACACAACGTGGTAAATAAACCCAGAAAGGCAGACAAAAATTGCATTTTAAAAAAGTGTGGTGGGTTTTCCTGAGCATTTTTCATAAAATTTTATATTTACACTATTCATTTATAGTGTAGGTCTTTTGTGCCAGCTAACGTCTTGCTGAATTTATTACAAATGAATAGAATTACAGGCTTGAAGATGGTTCACCGTAGAAGGGTAGGAAAGAATGTGTTTGCCCCTCTTCCCATATTTGTAGTGTACAATTCAATAGTTTTCAGTGCCCTAGCACTGTTTTCTAAAAAAGACTAGTCTTTCTCCGTTGAATGATCTTGGCACCTTTGTTGAAAATCAGTTGGCCCCGATATGTGGGTTTATTTCTGGACTCTAAAACTTAATCCATTGATCTATCCTTATGTGGATACCGCATGGTCTTACTTACTGTAGCTTTGTAGTAGGTTTTAAAATCAGGAAGTACGAGTCCTCCTACTTTGTTTTTCTTTGTGTAGACTGTTTGGCCACTCTGGGTGTCTTGAATTTCCATGTGAACTTTAGGATCAGCTTGTCAGTATCTCTAAAGAAGCCAGCTGGGATTTGGAGAAACTAAGATTTTTACAATGTAATTTAAAGATTTATTATTAAAAAAAAACCCAAAAAACACTAAATGCCAAAGGAAACTTAGAAATACCCTGTGGTTTTACAGTGCCAAAGCACCCCGTTCATCCGTTAATGAACTTCGGGTAACGCAGCACAAGGTTGAGCACAAGCCCTTCTCTCAAGTTACATGCACGTCCTGCGGAAGTCACCAGGCTTCTCTGAACCTATTTAGCAATCTAGTAGAAAATGAGATAAGTTGGACTACATTAAAATAAGAACGGGACACTACTCGAAGAGTGAAAAGGCAAGTCACAGGGGGAGAGAAGAATCCGCAAGATGTCTTTCTGGCTAAAAATTTGTCTTTAGAATGATGAAGGAGTCACTAAGGGCGGACCACCCAATGGAACAGTGAGCAAAGGAGCAGACGCTTCACAAAAGAGGAATTAAAAGGAGGGGTTGTGGGGGGGGGGGTGGGCTAGATGTGTAAGGGACATTAAGAAATAGACTTCCTGAAATCATTGTTGTACTATATGCTAACTAACTTGGCTGTAAATAAATAAATAAATAAAAGGTGCCCACCTATACGCACCCCCGCCAAGGATATATTTTACTTCAAAAGTCCCAGAACCTGTGAATATCACCGCGCATGGCAAAAGATACCTGGATGAGTCCTACGTGCAATCGCATGTGTCCTTGTAAGAGGGACACAGAGGGAGCTTTAGCACAGATACACAGAAAAGGTGGCATAGAGACAGAGGCAGATGGTGGAGTGGTGCGGACACAAGCCAAGGAATGCCGATGGACACCGGAAGCAGGGAACGGATCCTCCTCTAGAGGCTCCAGAGGGAGTACAGCTGCGCTTGGTCCCTCGATTTCAGACTTCTGGGCTGCAGAACTGTCCATGAATAAACTGGTGTTGTTTTAAGCCCCCAAGTGTGTGGCAATACACTAACAAACCGCCTTTATTCATTGCCAGGGACAAGTACCTGAAAAGCAACAATGGGATACCTCTTCTCGTCCCTCGAAAGCTCAAGTCAAAAAAGACATAATTGTCAGTGTTGGTGAGAATGCAGAATGAGCTGAACACTCATACGTTGGGGGTGGAGTGTACATTACAACCACGTGTTTCAACTGTCTGCGGGTATCATCTAACGCTGAATAGATGCTTATTCTATGATCCAGTCATCCCACTTATTGATCACATACCCAGGACAAATGTGTACTTTCACCCCAATCATGAACAGAAATATTCATAACACTGTTTATAATAACTTCAACTTGGAGATACGTCAAATGTCCATTAACAGGATGGGTAAATACATGGGTAAATACATTCATACTACAAAATACTACACAGCAACGAGAATGAGTATTCACAGCTTCACAGAGCAACAGGGATTATTAATCTCACGAACGTAATGGTGATGAAAGATGTCAGACACAAGAGAGTATATACGGTGGGATTTCATTTATTTAAACGTTCCAGAAACAGGCAAAACCCAAAAAGTTGGGTTAATAGCTAACCTTTAAGAGGGATAACGAGTGGGAGGGGCATAAGGGGCTGGATTAATGGAAGTTTATTTTAATAAAAGGAGATAAAATTAACAGAATCCATGCTGGGGCGCCCGGATGGCTCAGTCGGTTAAGCGTCTGACTTTGGCTCAGGTCATGATCTCACACTTCATGGGTTCGAGCCCTGCATGGGGCTCTGTGCTGACAGCTCAGAGCCTGGAGCCTGCTTCGGATTCTGGGTCTTCCTCTCTCTCTGCCCCTTCCCCACTCATGCTCTGTCTCTCTCTGTCTCTCAAAAATGAATAGACTTCAAAAAAAAAAAATTAAAAAAATAAAACCCATCCTAATTTATAAGTGTGTGTGTCTCATCCATTTATTCATGTATTAAACATTTATACTCATTGAGCTTCTGTTATTTGCCAGGAGCTGTTCAAAGCCAGGGTTATAGCAGTAAACATGACAAAGTATCCACCTTCATACAGTTGACATTCTAGTACTTTCTTCTCAAAATACGAGACTACACTGTTACATTGTTGACCCCTGATGATTTGTAGCTCATGACATTCACATCGTTGGGTAGTCCTTTCCCACATTCTGGATTTGATCAAGTCATCTGCTTTAGCCGATGAGACACAAAGCAGAAGCTTTGAGGAGTGCTTGCACACTGGGGCTTTAGCTCTTGGAAGGTTTCCTTTCTGGAAGCCAGCTGTTCTGCTGTAGAGAAGCTCGGACTCGATGGCTAAATATTGAGAAGCCACATGGAGGAAGTGCCTGGAAGATGAGAGTCTGACTTGGACATTTCAGCCCCAATCAAGCTTGCAGCTCAACGAAACCACATAAATGACCTCAGCTACATCATGTCTGGCAGAGAAACCACCTGACAGAGCCCAGTCAACCACAGACTTGCGAGAAATAATAACTTGTTGTTCTTTTAAATCACTAAATTTTGGGGTGGTTTGTTATACAGCATTTGGTAACTGCAACAAATAAATGGGTGAGTAAATAAATAAGGAATAAAATTTCTGAGTGTAATTTGAGTTATAAACAATTAAACAGGGTCAAGGCATGAAGAACGACAGGGAAAATTCAGAGAGGCTAATGTGAGCACATTTTAAGACTTTAAAGTCCCATGTAAGGTACTGCTAGGGTGTTCTATGCAGAAACAGAGGAATTAGCTGTTTCTTGTTGAGAGTGTTGGATGGTATGGGGGATCAACAATAGAGAAAAAACACTGAGATTTAGAAGAGCTTGACTGGAGTTTAGACTATTATTGACCTTGGCTAGAACACTGGTCTTTTGTGAACTTCAGTTTCCTCATCTCTAATACGGGGATAATGACACTTGTCTTGGCTACCTTCCAGGATTGCTGGGGAAATTAGACTCAGTAATGTTTGCGAAAGTACCCCGATATTTAAAAACGTTATTGAAGTGAATGCATTTGTAAGAAAAAAAGACATTTTGATCACCCATTTGCTTTCTGAAGCTTCTGCTCCGTCCACAAGATGATGCATGCAAAGTCAGTGAAACAAATTTTATTGCCATAACCACAGCCTGTCTGCATATTCTACTGGTTGGTCTATGTTACACATTAGCTTTTTAAATTTATTTAGCATCCATTTGGAGCATAGTTCTGTAGTTTTGAATAATCCAAGAAGTTGTCACTGTTAATTTCTCTATCATATTCTCTACGCTGATACCGAAGAAAAATACCAACGAACAGCCCTATTATGCAAAGAGTCACACAATCCAAAGCCTCTATCCCATTAGGAAAAAACTTGACATGTGTCATGTCACGTTAATAAATACTGCATGTGCAAAGTGTACCTTGTATTGAAAGTAAATTCCCCCATGGAAAATTGATTTGCTTTAAAATTTTAATCTACATCTTTTTTCTTCTATAGAGCACAGTGAGGGTTTTTTTTTTTCTTTCCCTTTTCTTCTGCAAAGAATAGACATTTGTACAAGAAATGCATCATTCTCTAAACCAAACAGCAAAAAGAGAAAATGCAGAAGAAAGGAGGAGGTAAGGAGAAATAAAAGAGAAAAATAACAAATTGGTCATTAAAAGGAAAAAGATGCACAAGATAAAAGAGAGGGAGGCAGGCGGAGCGTCTACTATATTGGGCTTCGGTGCAGATGTAAGTATAAAATGCTCCACAAGTCCTGTAATTGAGAAAATCTATCAAATGTCCTGACAGCTGCTCGGGCATTTCCAGAAGCGATAAAACTTGAATTTATTTCACTCCTAGAAAAGGGGCAGTATCACCTTCTGGCGGCTTTAATGAAATGCCATAAAATTCTAGGAAAAACTGTGTTGTAAAGTCATAAAAAGGTAGTCGGAAGTGGATTGTTGGAAATACCGCGGGAGGGGTTGCTGTGTCTGAAGAGTGACCAAAGTGGATCCGACGAGCAGGTGACTGGGGCTCCTGGATGTTGGAGAATGTGCCGGAATGTGCTGCGTTGCTGCACATTCCCCGACACCTGCTCTCCGATCTTGGCTGTGGCTACGTGCTTGCTGACTTTGCCTGTGACACTGGGACTAATAAACCCCTTTGGAAGCTCACCTACTCCATTTGTATTTTGTAGACGTGAGCCCTAGGAGTACGCTCACCTGCGTTTCTTCGGATAGAAACTGTCTAGTAAACCATAATGGGTCTTCCCCACCATAGGGTCACCTCTCCTGGCTGCAAACCTGCTGGGACAGGAGCCTCCAAAACCTACTGGTTCTGGGGACAGGGTTTAGCGACACTCACCTTCTGCTCTAGGATCTGCTTATTCAGGACTTGGCCAGCACTTAACCCCCCAATTTCCTCTGGCCTTGGTTCTACTATCTGATATTTCTGGAGGTCTGCTTTTTCTCCCAGATGATGAGTAACCAGGAAGGCAAGGATTGTGTCAAAGTTTCTTTTTCATCCCTTTGGCACCTTGCCTCACACTTTGCACATAGTAGGAACTCATTATATGTTTCCAAGGGGAATACAATTTCTTTTCTCTTTTTTTAAGGTTATTTATTTATTTTGGGAGACACAGAGACAGTATAAGTGGGCGAGGGGCCAAGAGGGAGAGAAGGAAATCCCAAGCAGGCTCTACACCGTCAGCACAGAGCCCGACGTGGGGCTCAAACTCACGAACCATGAGATTATGACCTGAGCCGAAATCAAGAGTCAGATGTTTACCACCCAGGTGCTCTGAGAATACAATTTCTTGAGAGCCTCGGGTTGTCAGGTAATGTCTTCTATTACCCAACCACTTCTATGGGTGGATATTCCTCTATAGAAGCACAAGCTAAATGCATTTAAGATTATAGTACACAGAGAAGTTATAAAATACCATACTTTATGTTTTTAAAATTAGGCGTTTTAATACGGTCACATTAGATCTGTATAAAGAATTCTATTTCTTTAAAAAAATTTTTTTTTAATGTTTATTAATTATTGAAAGATAGAGACAGAGCATGAGCAGGGGAGGGGCAGAGAGAGGGGGAGACACAGAATCCAAAGCAGGCTCCAGGCTCTGAGCTGTCAGCACAGAGCCCGACGTGGGGCTCGAACTCACGAACTGTGAGATCATGACTTGAGCCAAAGTTGGACGCCCAACTGACTGAGCCACCCAGGCTCCCCTAAAAAATTCTATTTCAAAGATAAATAAACAAGGCTCCAAGTCTTATAGTAAATTTCTTTGGTCCATCAGGCTTTGTGCAAAGATTGTGAAGTTAAATTGTAAACTCTGAGAATAAGAGTCTTAAAGTGAGGGGTTTCCATGTCTTAAAGAAGATAAAGATATGCCCAAGAGATAATATTCAAAAATGAGGTCGTGAAGAGAAAGATTTTCCAAATGGCAGCGTCGCTAGGAAAAATTTAGCAGAGACCTCTTGAGAGACTGTCCTAATAAAAAATTATTAAAAAACAAACTAATGGACTAAATGAACAAAATGTAAAAAATGATGATCTCGGGACAGTGCAAGCAAGTGAGAAGATCAATAAGGTTAATGAAGACAAAGAAAATAAAAATGAATTGTGAAGTTCGAAAGTGGCAATGGATATTTCTTTCCTTGTGAACTGATGACCTTGGGCCCATGGTCATCATGGGGAAATCAAGGGGAAATTTCTGCCGTGCAGGTTTCACCGCAGCCATAGGTTAAAGGAATATCGGTAAGGATGTCACTCTTTGGAAAACCTTGTGAGCACCATTATTGAGTTATGACTGTCGCTGGAGCAGCGTATTCGATGGAATAGGATCTAAATTTCCCCAAGGCAAGAGCAAGTGCTTGGAAGCCAACGAAGTTTAGTGACACCCGTTCATTTTTCTACGCTCAAGTCCTTTGTCAGCTTCAGAACTAGGAAGTCAGCTATTAAATTAGAGAGGAAATAACGCCAGACTCCAGATGTGGCTGCTTCACCCTCCTGACTTTAGCCAGATGTGCCCAAACCATGGCATTCATCATGATTAGTGTGAAGGTGTGGAATGTGTCAGACAGCACACTGGCCAGAGTCCTGATCCCAGCTAGTTCACACAGGGAGACACCCCTCCCCAGCGGAGAACCGCTGCTCAAGGGGCAAGGGGTAGAGGTGAATGAAGTCTCTTTAAAAGTCCTGTAAAAGGTAGTAACAATTTTATTTTACGGATAATTGATCCTAGCTCTAAGTTCCAATGACCTCCATTGGGTCATTTGCACAGCTATATTTAAGCAGTCGCCCCTGGTCCTGCAGCCGTCCTGTCTCCTTGGTACAGAATCTATCCCTATGTATTTGTTTTCTGTTTTGGGGTAAAGCCCTCCATGTTCCTCTCCTTTCACCCACTTTTGGTTGGTAGAAAGCTTGAATTGGCATCTGCTGGGAATTACGTCGAGGGCAACATGGAAGGACCTTGAATCTCAGCTAGTTTTTAGAGGACACTGAGGGATTAACTGAGGCTCCTGGTGGAAGATGCGGGGGTGGGTGTTGGGCAAGCTGGACTAAATTCTTGCTGAGGGTTTAGGGGCATTTAAGCCCAGTCACCCTGGTCTAGGTGTGGGCTGGTCTCCAGGGTGATCCTAAGAGGTCACAGGTTATCACTGTCCCACTATTAGACTCCACAAGTCACCTGCCTTTCACACCTGGCGATGAGACTGGGGATACCTGAAGGATGTGAGTGTCAGAAGCTGCTGTTTGGACCAAGTGAAAATGAGCGAGTGCTTTCAGGGAATCTTCCCCAGAGCCTGCAGCCCACATAACTAGAATAGGTTTTGTCGGGCGGGAGACCAGTCATAGAATATGATTGGAAAGGACTGAGCTGTGCCCTGTATATAGTTTAAGGGTTTTATGTATATATTTTAAAAATGTTTATTTAGTTTTGAGAGAGAATGAGAGGGAGAGAGAGAGAGAGAGAGAGATTGAGCACACAGGGGAGGGGCAGAGAAAGGGAGACAGAGCATCTGAAGCAGGTTCCGCACTGAGAGCAGAGAGCCCGATGTGGGGCTTGAACTCCTGAACTATGAGATCACGACCTGAGCCAAGTCGGACGCTTAACTGACTGAGCCACTCAGGTGCCCCTAAGGGTCCTACATATTGATCAGGAAGTTTTCCTTAGAGCCATAAACGCTCCTCTGAGAATTGTTTGTTCAAAGAGCACCCTCTTTGTTGAATGAAATGATAATAAGCACCCAGATCGAATGGTTCCTTCTCACATTAACTAAAACAAAATGGACAATGACAACAAAAAAGGTCACATGCAGGTTCTAAGTGTTTTATGCTGACCAAGCATGGTAGGTCACTTCTAAAATTCCCCAGACGAGATGGTGCTTTTTGTTTGGGCAAGGATATTAGCATTATTTGAAAAGAGTCTTTAGACTATTCTAACAGTTCTAATTGGCATTCTACTACGAACAAAAACCACACATGATTCTCTGAAGTATTTTTTAATAATACTCTTCACCTTGGCAGTGTAGATAAACTTCAATTTCCTTTCATTCCTTCTAAAAGGCAGAGAGGGAAGGAGGGAAGGACAGAGAGAAAGTGAGAGAGAGAGAGAGAGAGAGAGAGAGGGAGAATGGCAATGAGAATCATGAACAATTTTAGTTCATTCGGAAGTCGAGGAGACATATTTTTCAAATGTATTCTCTAAATCCAGATTCCTGTAACAGATGCTCTCATCTCTCAAGCTCTTTTCATCTGTAATTCAATTTCCTCCTAAACGTGATGCTGACATCTGTTGTAATGCAGATATGTCCTCAAGTACCTGCAATTTCTCTGTCAAGCTCAGTGTCATGTTAAAGAACTGTGAACTTTGCAGGGCTTGGGAGCAGACAGTGGAATCCACGGGGCTGCAGGCAGAAAGAAATTTAATGTCTCTTTCATGGTTCTGATGTTTCAGCATCTTTTCTTCTGACACTGAAGCTCTCCTTAAAGGTTTTCAAGGGAACATAAAGTGTTTATTTAATAGTGCAATTGATTGTTTCAGCTTCACTTCTGGAGCCACCTGAAATCAGCACACGCTAAGGCTTAGCAGGGAGGCAGGGACTCGGTCTTCAGATTCTTCCTGACAGGGTGGATTAGATACATTACCACACAATTCTCTAAAGTATTTTAAAAACAAAGACAAAGCACTGCATGTTGCATTTAAAGATGCTGATCTTTGTCCTCTTTCTTTTTTCATTCCCTTCCCATAGCATTGCTATAAATCAAGAGCCTTTGAGGCATGGATTGAGCTCAATCATTCCATCATTCATTAATTCATTAAACAGATATCTGTTGAGTCTGTTCCGTGACCGGTATTGTGCCAGGTGCTGGGGATGGAAAGGTTGATGTGACACAGGATCCATTTTCAAGGAATTCCAGCAGCATTTTGTTTTGTTTTTTTTTTAAAAAGTACAGAACCTCAACCCAGCCTCCAAGGGGGGAATGAAGACAGCTGTATGCCAAAGGAAAGTTCTGAATTCTGACAAGAATACAAGCCCACTGTTGGCTTAAATAATTTTCTTCTAGCAGGGACTTGTTTTCGAGCTTCCTAGGAAAGTGGGAATCTTTGCTCTATGCCAGCTAATTTGGAGCTGATAGCGATGGGGAAGAGTGGAACGTTCCTTCGCACCCTTTCTGCGACTCTCACTGCAGACAATCAGCTGACATCTGAAGCATGACACTTGATTATCCATGTCATTTCTGTAGGTGGCTTTGCCAGGCCTACGTTAGGATCACGAAATCATTCAGGCCTTTAAAAAGGTTTGTCACAACACTTAACCTGGACATCTTCTCTACCAATTACCATCATTTCGGTTTTTGTATGACGCCATCCAAGGGCTCAGCGGGCTGTGCGAATGCGTGGTTTGTGTCATTCCATGCTGACTTAGGGCTGAGTCTGGCTAGGACAGCCAGCGCAGCTGTGACTGGCAGTAGTAAGAGACAGGGAATAGGACTGCAGGCTGCAGCCACACAGCTGCTTGAAGGTTGGTCTGGTGTAAGGGAGAGACAAAGGGGAGTCTGAATTATTCATCGTAATTTCTCAGCAATTTCCTTTAACTAAGATATTGCAGACTGTTAGGCCTGGGCTGAACCTGGGCCACAGATGTGTTATTATTGGGCCTGTACTGTATTAAAATTGTAATTTTTTAAAAATTGGTTGCCAGCACATAAACCTTGGGAGATTTCACATTAAAGATCTATCTTCCACTAAAAACTGGAATGTTTAGAGGCGCCCGGGTGGCTCAGTCAGTTAAGCATCTGACTTCGTCTCAGGTCATGATCTCACGGTTCATGAGTTCGAGACCCGCATCGGGCTCTGTGCTGACAGCTTGGAGCCTGGAGCCTGCTTTGGATTCTGTGTCTCCCTCTCTCTTTGCTCCTCCCCCACTCCTTCTTTTTCTCTCTGTCTCTCTCTCTCTGCCTGTCTCTCTTTCTGTCTCAAAAATACATAAACACTAAAAAAATTTTTTTTCAATAAAAAAAATGGGAACATTTAGCAACACAGGGCCTACGTTGGTGGCAACAGTGAGCCCGGGTGGAGTTCAGCTATCCACTCAGACGGGACATCCATTTTCCATATGACCTCAGTTTTTACTCCTCTTAACTGTCTCCCACCCAGCTGGCTTCATTATTCAGCTACCTGCCTGTCCCCTGTTCTACATGGATTAGTTCAACAAAAAGTCTTTTGGGTCAATTGAAAAGTTTTCATTGGGTCACTTCTCTGCTTGTAAGACCTTGCTAGGAACGGTGGGAAAAGCAAAAGATATTCCTGCCCAAATGGGGAAGAATAGATGAACATGTGCAATAATGAGGGACATGGCTGAAAGACCACAAGTCAACGTCAGAATTCGGAGAAAGAGATGCCATGGATATTCTTAGTCATTAAGCTTCTTTTTTTTTTTTTTTTTTAATTTTCTTTTTTTTTTTTTTTTTTTGAACGTTTATTTATTTTTTGGGACAGAGAGAGACAGAGCATGAACAGGGGAGGGGCAGAGAGAGAGGGAGACACAGAATCAGAAACAGGCTCCAGGCTCTGAGCCATCAGCCCAGAGCCTGACGCGGGGCTCGAACTCACGGACCGCGAGATTGTGACCTGGCTGAAGTCGGACGCTTAACCGACTGCGCCACCCAGGCGCCCCGTCATTAAGCTTCTTAAGCTTCTGTATTTGATTACTTCCAGTTTCCAGAAAAGGAGAAAAACCATTTCTCTTTCCTGCAAAAGAAATTCTTAGGAAGTTTAGAATGTAGCCATTTAACCCGTCTAAGTGCATGAGGCATCTGTATTCTGATCGCATTTTCAAGAAAATCTCTTTGTTAGGCAGAATAAGAACCCACATCCAGGCAATCAGTATCACTCACACCTGAGAGAATATAAAAAGAAATGACGCTCAATAGACTACAGAGATTTGGAAGAAGGATTAATACCACTAGCTCCATTCTGCAACTCTTCGAGAGCCCACACGGAAAAGCTCATGCTTCAAAAGGATTGTCATTGTTGAGAAAGACCGGGCAATGTTTTTAAAATTCTAAGTTTAATTTAATATCGACTCTCTGGCTAGACTTGTGGTCTGGGTTTGCTTTATGAGAGGAAGGCTGACACAGAAAGCAGGAAAGGTCAAGGTCTTATTGGCATTAAATAGGGAACAGTTGGCTACTTTCCCTAGGAGCAAACTCATGGCCCATTATGCCACCGCTTTGCTCATATTTGAAAACAAGAACTAGTCAGCACAGCGGGACAATTTAAAGACACTGCCGATGGCTGGGAGATTCCAGTCTCTCGCGTGATTTAGCGCATACACATACATGCACGAGATGCCGTGCTTCTGGTAATGAATGCTGATCAGTGAGGACACTGAGCAACTGGAACGATCAGTAAAGACCTTGTTTGAGTCTTAACAAAAATGAACATTTATCGACCACTTATTATGTCTTAGACACTGTCCTAAGTGCTTTGTATGTATTACTGAATCCTTACAACAGCCTTACAAAGTAAGCTCCATAATACTCCCATTTTACAGATTCAAAAAAGGAGGCAGAGAGAGGCTAAGTGAGTTCCCCGAGGTCACCAGCGACCCAGAGCACCAATGGGAGGTGAAGTCAAGTTTGAGGCCGGTGTGTATGCCATTAGCCACCAGGCGATACTTGGGTTCAGGGTGCCTTGCTCTTTCACTGTGGGGATTACGAGCCCTCAAACTTCTGCTTTTTAGAAGAAATTGGGTAATGTTAACAGTCTGGGCGTTCATGAGTTTATAAGTAGCCCCCCAGACCGAGGAAAAGACCACAGTCCTTTTCTTTCATTCCACTCCTGGACATCGCAGGAGAAAAATCACAACATCGGGGCGAATGGTTTCATACAAGGACACCGTAAGCTCAGAAAGAGGTCCCAGAGCTGCTGAGCTCTGCTTGCATTCATCGGCAGGGGGCCAGCACAACTGCTGTCCCCAGGTGCCAGGCTCTTAGGCTGCAGTTCCCACCAACCCCTCTAGGATGTCAGACCTCGGCAGAAGACCCTTGCTCCAATTCGCTGAGAAAATGAGACCAATGTGACATGATCTAGCCTCTCCTTCCTTGCTAGGATGCCCTGTGTGCTCACTCCTTCTTTACTTCAGCCCTGTTATCTCAGAGGGAAAAAAAGCTCCAGTCTTCCCATCAGAGACTGACCCTACTTTTGTGCTCACCACCCCCTCCCTGCGGCTTCCGAGGCCTGCTTCTGCAGTTACCTCTGGCATTTCTTGGCTGGGGAGTCTTTCTACTCTCTGTTGATCCCCCCTGGGGGTGAGGGGGTGGGCGGTGGAGTGAAGGCAGGGGCCTAGTGACTAGGAGCTCAGCTTCTGGATCAGGCTGCCTGGCTATACGCCCATGCATTAGTCACTGCCTGACCTCGGGCACGAAGGCTCAACTTCATCTTGACAATGGAACCGGTTGGGAAGCCTAGCATGGTCGAGACGACTGAGTGAGCTAAGTCGTGCTGAGCGCCGTCCGCATCCTGGATCTCGCTACTTCCTTTCTGTGTCAGCGTTCTTCGCTTCCTCCCTCCACCAGCTTTACGCTCACAAACGTCACTGCAACCACTCTAGGTGACACTACCACTTGCTCAGTTGGTTGAGCGTCGGACTCTTGATTTTGGCTCAGGTCAATGATCTCGTGGTTCGGGGGTTCGAGCCCTGCGTCAGGTTCCTGCTGGCAGCGTAGAGCCTGCTTGGGATTACTCTCTCTCCCTCTCGCTCTCTGCCCCTCCCCCAATTGGGTGCACTCTCTCTCTCTCAAAATAAGTAAACTTTAAAAAATCGGTTTAAAAAAAAAAAGAGGAAGAAACTTTAGTAACAGCAAAGTCTAGGTAGAACAGTGGAGACGTGCCCATGGGCTCTGAGGTCAGACCACCAGGCACTGCCTATTGCCCTCTGTGTGACCTCAGGGAAGTTCCTTAAGGGCTCTGTGCGTCAATTTCTCATCTCCCTGCTGGGTTGTTGAGAAGTCTAAAATTAGTGATTCTGAACAGAGCGCTCAGAAGAGGGCCTGTTCCAAATAGGCATTGAGGGAAAGGGTCCTTGTTATTATCAGAATTGGCACTTTAGAGACCTTTCTCATGTCCCATATCAGGAGATCAAGCAAATACACAGACTTGCATGAATCTTAACATCACAATCAGATGCGAGGGATCAGAGTTTATCGGCAAGAAGCCTGTTTACTAGATAAGGAAGTATGGGGCTATAGAAGGTTAAACTCAGAATAATAAAGTGCTGCAACACAGACTCGGTCCCAGCAGCTATGGCCCAGGAATCGTGATTAAGTCCAAAATTCTTACCAGCGGGATTGAAAGTCCTCCTGCCAGTTCCATCGCGACTGGTTCCGCCAAAACTCTGATCATGTGCCTCTTAAAGGAAGTTGGGAGCACAGGCGCAGAGCATAGAAAGCTGAAGGGGCTTTGGGGGATCCTGGCTTTGGGGTACCTTCCGGTTTCCACCGGTGAGCACAGCGCGCCGTGGGGGTTGCGGGCCGGCTCCTCACTCGGAAAACAGCGGGGTTTTAGACCCGGGGAGTCCCTCTTCCGGACCCGTGAGAAGCAGAGGCTCAGAGAGACACGTGCTGTCTGTGGACTCCTTTTGTGTGCATTTCCTGGGTGGTTCTTGCGTCTTTCATCTCAGTTACTGACTCAGCTTCACCCTGCTTAACTTGCAAGACCTTTCAGGGAAACCAGAGCGCGAGATGCCGGCGCTGCGAGTGTCACCTATGATTAAGGAGCCGGAGGGAGTGATTTATGTGGAAAGATTAAAATCTCTCAATGTGGATGGCCGGTGCTGCTCTGAGTGGGGCTTCAGGCATTTGCCAATTGCCCGGCCAAAGTGCCACAGGCTTCCGTCGTGGTGGGACGGTTGAAGGGTGATGCGGGTGGCAGAAACGTCAAGATGTTAAATGAAACAAGGCGCTACTTCCGGAGGAGCGGAAAAGACCAGACTGAGACAGGAAATTCTTCTGCGGCTCTTGTCAGGCCACTGGATATCTCCGGAATTTTCTACACGTAGAACTTGAAGCTCCCTCATCAGAGAGACAGTTCTCAGTAGCTCTTACCTCTTTCCCCTGCAGAGCACGCCCCCCCCCCCCCCATTCCTGGGGCTCCCTTTGCTTCCTCCCACTGTCCCTCCACTAAGGCCCCTACCCTCTACCCCCAGTCTTTCCTGCTACCCCTTTGCTCCTCCCCTCCCCAGAGCCCCTCTTCCACCATTCCAAAGAGAGTTCCTCTGTGCCCTGATTTTAAGTGAGGACCACGGGCCTAGAGTTAATTGGATAAATTCTTTACTATTCAACTTTAAGCAAGATAATTAACTGAGTCTCCCAGATAACACTGACCAAACCCTTCGGAAGCATTGAGACTTTTCAACCCCGGATGTGTGTGTATGTATGTGTGCTTTCATTTGTGTGTATAAACAGAAGCAAGGGTGCTTTACAACAGCCTGAACATGACCTCATGTAGGTGACAGTGTATTCCCAACATGGCTAAGCAAAGATGTGCGGTCATTGACTTAATTGGAGTGGTCAAGAAGTGCTTCTTAAGGAAGTGATGGTGAACGTCAAAGACTGAAGGATGAGTCTGAGTTAGCAAGGTGAAGGGGTGAGGCGGAAGAGAGAATTTCCTGAATGTCGACAAAGAATCTTGTTTTGCAGTAGCCTACCCCATGTCATGATTTGGACAACATGGTCACTATACCATTAACTATAATAGACAAAAATACACAAATGGTGTCCTAGCCATACAGATTTTCTTTTTCTTTTTTTTTTAATTTAATTTTTTTTTTTTAAATTTACATCCAAATTAGTTAGCATATAGTGCAACAATGATTTCAGGAGTAGATTCCTTGGTGCCCCTGACCCATTTAGCCCATCCTCCCTCCCACCAGCCCTCCAGTAACCCTCTGTTTGTTCTCCATATTTATGAGTCTCTTATGCTTTGTCCCCCTCCCTGCTTTTATATTATTGTTTCCCTTCCCTTATGTTCATCTGGTTTGTCTCTTAAAGTCCTCATATGAGGGAAGTCATAGGATTTTTGTCTTTCTCTGACTGACTAATTTCACTTAGCATAATACCCTCCAGTTCCATCCACATAGTTGCAAATGGCAAGATTTCATTCTTTTTGATTGCCGAGTAATACTCCATTGTATATATATACCACGTGTTATTTATTCATTCATCCATTGATGGCCATTTGGGCTCTTTCCATACTTTGGCTATTGTGGATAGTGCTGCTATAAACATGGGGGTGCATGTGTCCCTTCAAAACAACACACCTGTATCGCTTGGATAAATACCTAGTAGTGCAATTGCTGGGTCGTAGGGTAGTTCTATTTTCAGTTTTCTGAGGAACCTCCATACTGTTTTCCAGAGTGGCTGCACTGGCTTGCATTCCCACAGATTTTCTTTTTCTAAAGAGCAAGACAAAGATTATCTATACTTCTTCCCTTGTCCAGTGGCCTTCATATGGCACACTAAGCCGTTTTCAGTCTTCTCCTGACCCATCCCTAGTGGGCCTTGAGTTCTAGCCTTTATAACTCCCAGATCACATCACTCCCTTTTGGACCTCTGTACCCTTGAACAGTCTTTTCTTCTGTTTCTGGATTGTCCTCCACTGTTCGGATTTGTCTGTAAAGCTCTTGACTTTTCTGCTAAGACCTGCCTTAAAAATCACCTCCTCTGGGAGGCCCTCCATGATCGAGTTAAGGGCATCTTTATAGCATTATAGTGCCTTATACCTGTCTCTATTTGGAACATAGGTCAATATCATGCATATTTGAATATAAGTTGCCCCTTCTGGCCTGTGAGTATGTTCGATTCTTTTTTTGGATGCTCAGTGCCTAGCATTGTGTTGGGCATAATGTAGGTGCTTAATAAATGTTTGTTGAACCAATGGATAAATTGCAGTATACATATGCATATTCTGTAACTACAGTGTGTATGTATAAACACTCATGGATTAGCAATAAACTGAAGCTCAGAGAGTAGAACATTTGGACTTTCCGTTTTGTTGGGTAATTGAAAAAACACACAAACATTTAATCACTTAGCTCCAAGTAGTATAACTATTTTTTTTTTTTTTTACGGGCAAAATGCAGGTGTCTCTCTTTAAAAATAATTTCCTTAAATGTGATAAGATTTATTATTTTTTTGGCTCATATCTGTTAGGTTATTATAGTGTTTTAAAATATCTGGCTTAGATCACTTGAAATTCTGAAATTATACTTTAAGCAGCTATTAGCATAATGATATTATCTATTAATAGAGATTCCTACAGGAGTTAAAGGTACCTGCAATTTACATGAAATCAGAAAACTTGGTGTGATTGGTAGCATCACAACAAACCCAGCATGACTATTGTAATGACTACATTTCCCATCACTGTAATTATCTCCTAAAACTTTTATTGGGAACATTGATTGCCATTTGCTCACTCATTCGCTTTGAGAAAGTGGAATGGTGAACAAGTGCCAGGAGCGAAACCGTAGCCGTACGGGTCCTCTGCAAAGTACCCACTAGAGGACTACGGAAGGGTTTGCCATTGGCCGGGAGAGCTGTGTGACCGGTCCGTGTTCAAAATAATGACGGATTCCACATTTCTTTCAATTACCAAGAATTCCAGTGAAGAAGATGAATGAGACATGGCGATATTCTAAGAGAAACTATGAAATGATAGTTTACAGTTGAAGAATATTTGGCAAAAATGTCTTGTGTTCCCTTCCCCGGCATGGTGCATCCTGAAGGTTCCCCTATTTGAAGGAAGGTAGGGATTCACCTTCTTCGTTCTCTCTCTAGGTTTCTTTTTAGATTATGTTTTAAAGTACTAAAAAATTAATAAAAAACATTTAATGGAAGTATAGTTAGTGATTCTTGAGTCTGTCCGCCTGTCTCGGTCTTCTGTGCCTGGTGGGTAAGCCAGGCGACCGTCGGCCCTCCCCCAGACCAATGCAGCTGCTTGCAACTGCCCTTCCCGCTTCTAACTGTGCCCAGCTCTCCAGGGCACTCTCTCCACTGCGGCCAAAATGCTCCTTCTAAGTAGCAGATCTGATCATGTCACTCCCTTGCTTAAAGTACCTCTCTGACCCCCCCCCCCCCCCAAATCTTTATCATGGCTTATAAGGCCTCCATGATCTGATCCATGGGTAACCCTGCAGCCCTACACCTCAGCACATCCCTGTGGAATTCACACACTCCAGGCACAAGGGACCATTGGGGCTCCTACTGGGCTCTCGCTCCTGACCATGGCCTCCCTCTCCTGTCCCTCCTCAGGCCAACTTCTCATCACCAGGATAGATGGTTCCCTCTGCACTCCAACGGCATCCTTATCACGGCATCCTTATCACGCTGTCCCAAGGCTGCCTTTTGACTGGTCTGTTTCTGCCACTGCTCTGTAAATTCGATGAGAGCAAGACTGGGTCTGTCTGTTTTGTCTTGTATCCTCAGCACTGAACACGGAGAGATGGCAGCCAGGCACGGCTAAGAGAGGGAGCCACTCTGTTTCCCAATCTTGCTGGTTGTTGCCTTTAACTCAGGTCGAAGACAAAGCGTGCGTTGAGCCCCGGTATCTACTTCTAGGTATTGCTTCACACTTGGCCTTGTGCAAGTGGATTTTCCTTCTGGAAGAAGGCTCAGAGAACAGAATGAAAAATAAGGCTGTGGTTCTAATCAGGTTGTTGTGAGGACAGAAAATGTAAACGTGGGTGATCAGGTTCAGTCTGTTTCTCCCAGACCCCGCAGGAAGCATCACAGGCTGGCAGAGCGGAATTGGAGCGTGTGCGCGTGCGTGTGTGGTGTGTGCGCGCAGACCTGGCTGCATTGTGTGGCCGCGCCCGACGCTAGGTTAGCTTTGTTGGAAACTAATGCCTGTGAGTTCTTCAGATAAAGCAGTTGCTGATCTCTGCTTTCTTTGCCAGAGAATGACCTATGCGTGTTAAATGGCTTGTGTTAGAAAGAGAAAAGCTGCAAATCTTAGAAGGTTACCCTGAGATGCCTGATATCTACTGTAGTCCAGATTTTATGACTCAAAAGTTTATTTAGTCTCATGGAACATGGCTATATATGTGTGTACATGTTGATTGGCATTGGACCAAACCAATTTAGAAGAATGTAGCTTCTATCAAGAAATGAGATTGGAGAATATAAGAAAAGGTAACCGGGACATACAGTGGTGGGTAGGTTGTAGAGATCTCCATTTCTTGGCACATATTAAAATTAGTTTGCGTATCACGTCTTTTTTTTCCCTTAAAAAAATGTTTTTTCTTAAAGTCTCCCCAAGAGCTCTCATTGAGGCTTCTTTGGAGGTGAGCTATACAAACTGCTGACTCTCTTCTTTCTGTTACAGACTAACAGATCATCGTGGAAATGTTTTCCTGCCATTGCTTAACCCTGTGCAGACACCTTGGGCCCCCTGGCTCCCTTTGTGTAACGGATGGCACAAATTGGGTAATACATTTGAACAAATCTGGCTGATTCCTGCCAGGATGCAGACAGAATAAGCAGCAAAGGAAGTCTACAAAATACCTGTTTCACTTCCTCTCTCCCTTCCCCGTCCCTTCCTTCCTCCCTGGGTCCACATAGTCCAATGCAGAGGCTTAGCAAGCACCAGGCATGTTGGCTTACTGATAAATCGCAAAGCAAATAGATGTTTTATTTGCATTTTTTCTTGGAAAACAATCAGGTGGTACGAGCCTGCCTGGGGTTGCTGGCAAGAACGTCAGTGATTGTTTATCCACCCAAACAATTTCTTCTTTCTCTAGTTTTCTGTTGGGCGCTTTAAGTTGTATCTTGCTCCTTTAAGCAAAATAGCTGACTTGACTTGTCTCTGACTTCTGGGAATAATTGAATTCTTATGTCAGGGGCTGAGTAACCGGAGAGCAGCAAATGAAAATTTCACCCTACAACATACCCACACTCTTCAACACGCAGACGTGTGGGTTCGTCCACGGCAATCTCTGTGGTTCGGAGAGACATTTGGGGGAATATCTGTGTACTATTTGCCTTTCTAATTTTCCAGCCAATCTTAGGGAGGGGTGGTCAATGCTATAAAGCTCAACAGGGGGGTTGAAAGATAAACTTTGTATGATCGAGGAGCATGTGGAGTTTTAGAAGTTGAGAAGCACAGTGATGAAGAGAGGTGGGTCATTTAGTGATTTATCCAACCTGCACTTTTATGGAAAAACTGTGCCTTGGTAGAGAAGGAATCAGAAAGGCGAAGAAACTAACGTGAATTGGATGCTCAGTTATGCTCAATAATTAATTTGAGTGGATTAGCATATTTAATCCTTGCAACAAAGCTGTTGTCCCACCTATTTTACAGATGAGGAAGGTAAGGATTAGAGAGATCAAGTTTACTTGTCAAGTACACCCATCCAGTAAGAGACAGAATTAGTACCTGAACCCAGATTTCTCTGATGCCCAATATAGCTGCAATTCTATCACTTTAAATAATCGGGATGGGGGGGGACCTCCAATGTATACCACTGTGGCCCATGCGGTCCCTAGTCCACCTTATCACAGCAGTGTCTTTCTCTTGCTGCCTTGCCTGTCTGTCTCTGCTGCTCTTAAAGCCTCATCGGTGCTGGATAGTTCTGGGGAATTCTCTGAGCACCACAGGCCATCCTTACCTTTGGAAGTGTGTTTGGCTTTAGCATGTATCCTTTACACAGAATTAGGAAGGAGCACTTTAAAAAAAGATTATTTATTTATTTTTATTTTTAGATCTACTTTGAAAGTTTTATTTATTTATTTTGAGAGAGACAGAGCCAGCCTCAGCGGGGCAGGGGCAGAGAAAGAGGGGGAGAGAGAGAGAGAGAGAGAAAGAGAGAGAGAGAATCCCAAGCTGGCTCTGCACTGTCAGCACAGAGCCTGACATGGAGCTCGGACCCAGGAACCATGAGATCATGACCTGAGCTGAAATCAAGAGTCAGTCGCTTAAGCTGACTGAGCCACCCAGGGAACCCTGCTGGATGATTTCTTGAGCTCACCCATTACCTTTCTAACCATTTAGAATTAGTTTGGGTATCTACACTGAGTCATCAGTCAACATGCATTTTTGAAGGCCTTTCAGAGTAAACCATAGTCGTTATCTGCCTGGGAGATACAGGAAGACTCTCACTCCAGTTAAGATTCACAAACAGCCTAACAATCTAGTTGGGGAGATAGACAAGATACATATCTATCTCTCTGTCTCTTTTGATCTCTATCCCTATGTCTGTATATATGTCATTGACTATAAAATTAAAGCAGTGAGAACATTTCTCAGGGCTTCAAACACCTGCTAATCAAGAAAATGAGTAAATATAACCAGGAGGTTTGGAAAAGACTTGAAATTGAGCATATTCTTTTTAGAACCTGATAATGCCTGCGTATTAGCTTTTCATGAGGACCAAAAAGGGTTATTCTCTTTAAAACACACACACACACACGCGCGCACACACACACACACACACACACACACACACACACAAAACAAAAAACCTCCTCTTTTGTACAACAGTCGCCTGAATAGTCAGGAGTTGGCAGGGTCTTTTCTGATGTTTATTGGAGCAGCTGTGGAAATAATTTTGTACCTTGGATTCTGTGATTTATTTCCATTATGAATAAATTTGGAATTTATTTTAAGGCTTTCAAAAACTGGGAGTGCTGTGGTCTCAGAATTATTTTTTATTAAACATTGTCTCCCTGGCTGCATTTCAGGTGCTGGCTGAATTCTGCACCGTGGGCTGTGTTAGCATCAGAAATGCCTTTGAATGATAATAATTATAATAATTACATATATAAAAAGGATGGAATTGGGTTTCAGTTCTATTCGACTGAACTTGATATTTGACTTTACTGACTCAGTTTTGGCATCTTTAAAATGAAGATAATTGATAAGTACCTTGTTATCTCTGAGGAGTGGGCATGATCGTGCTTGAAAAGAGACTCGAACCCTTGAATAAATGTGCCCTGAATGCAAATTGTTACTTATTTCAATCAATGTGTTTTACAGGTTGACATCTTGGACAGGAAGGAAATCGTCCCTATACTTGAATTCAAGACTGACTTCCAAATGAGAACGAAATCAACATAGTAGACAAGGAGGCTGGGAAGATCTGACCCTCTCCAGAAGCAGCATTGCCACCTTGCTGCCACTGGGAACTAGAACTGCTGTCTTTCTCACAGAATCTTATTCTCGAAAGAGAAGTCACACTTTTTGCTCTCGGGGCAGAGCCATGTATCCCAGCCTCTTCCTTTTTGCCTTTGCCCTCTCGCCTTTATTCAAGCTCATTGATTCTCTGTTTCAGTGGGAGCTTCCAAGAGAAATGGAGTAAATCATTCAGCAAGGGGAAGACATCAGCCATCTAGAATCCTTAACATTAATTTAGAATTCACTTTTATATGGTTTAAACCATGAATAAACAATAGACAAGGGATGGGAGACTGAGGGAAGGAGAAAAGTGGATCATCTAGTGAGGTTCGTGGAAACAAATGAATCTACTGTGTCCACACTGACTCAGTACAACTCGTTTCTCGTCTCCAGGAGCTTAGAGTCCAGTTGGGGAGAAAAGACATACTCATCATTTATGAGACACGGTGAGAAAGTTTATGGCTGCCACCAAAGCGTCACTTCTGATCCATCTACAGACTATGGAGCCCCCTTTCTTGACTCCCAAGGGACCCGGAAATCTATACACAGCCTCTCTAACTGTCTAGGAGAGTATGCTGGTGGCAGAAGCACCCCTTGACTGGGTGAGGGGAGCCAGAATTGGGCTTATCTCCTATGGATGCTAGGTCCAGCAGCATGAGTCACTGTAGGGGATGGACCCTCTTCCCGTTCAATCTGCAGCCACTTCTAGTATCACAAATGGGTTCTCCAGTGCTTGGAGATGATGGGTCCAGATTCTTTGTCTAAGAGTCCTGATCTCTTTCCTTCTCTGCTCTCCCCACAGTTTCCTTCCCAGGGCCTGGAAATGTCTTCTCACACTCCTTTAAAACACGGTTTATGACATCCATGTTCCTGGAAGAATGGGGAGCCATCTTCCTATTCTCCTAAGTGTGCCTACTTTGTTGATGGTTACTCTCGTAAGGACTACCACGATGACATTCTGTCATATGTTTTGTCAAAGGGCAGAAAAACAAACAGAGAAAAGAAAACATAAAAATGGCCAATTAGCAAGTAAGCCAGGAAATATGTGCTGAGCAGCATATGACAAACGTTTTCATGTACTTTATTCTATTTAGTTTTCATGATAAAGCCCCCAGAGTAGTTGTTATTCTTCCTACTTTATTGAGCAGAAGCCTTAGGGTCACAGGAGTTAAACCACTTGCTCAAAGCTGTATACATAATAGAGCCCATAATGCATATATTTTCTGTTGCCCAAGACACTGTTCCTTCTACTGTACCATGGCTGCTTCTAGGTCAAAAGAGGAAGAACTTCCTGTGGGTTAGAATGTCCTAGGGGTAGGTTTATGAGGAGGAGGTATTTGAACTGGCTCTCGACTGAATTATAGGCTCTGGCTAGACAGTGGAAGAAGGCAAGGCTATTCCTGGACTTGGAAGGATTAGGAGGACTAAAACCACAGGTTGAAAAAAGTGGAAGGTGTATTTGGAAGACTGTGTGTAGACTGTTTTGGCTGGAGAGGAGGGCTCATTCATATAATGAAATGGCACCCAGCCAAAGAGACAGGAACAATGAAGACTGCTTTGCCATTGTTGTGATGCAGGAGTTTCAGGCACCTCTGTTAAATGAGGATAAACAGCGCTGACCTTCCCTCACAGGCAGTCTGGGATTCTGAATCATCGGTGACTGGGAAGTGGCATGCTCCATTATCTGAGGCATGATATTATATCCACCAGCTATTTTGTGCAGTTGAATTTTTGTTCCATTGAAATGATTCTCTCAGTGTGAGCTCAATAGCGACGGGCATGATGGTGGTTTTTCTATGTTGCCAGAAACTAGGTCTGAATTTCTTCCAGCGCCTCCTGCTCTAAAGCACCTCTTATGATTAATTAACCTTTTGTGGAGTAACTAGGACATCTGTGTGGGATGAGATGTACTTTGGTCAGACTTCAGTTTTCAGTTGTTCGGCAAGAGGATAATTAATTATAAGAGCTGAATCTGAACAGAAGACTTTGGAGGAAATCCAAATGAAGCAAAACATCTAATTATCAATGAACAGGAAGTATTTTTTTTTTATTGTTGTTGTTGTAGAAGTGAATAAAATACTTAATATAAATAAAAGGTAGTAACAACTTAAGATGCTTGCTTGGAGTGTACATGTAATACGATAAATATTTGCTTTTTGGAGATAAAGTACGATGAACTCACCATAACTAGACAAATACGAAACAGGGGCCAAGTTAAGTGTCTACAATAATATGTATTCCCCTTAGAGAGAATTGCGTTGGCTTTAACAAGGGTATATCTAGAATCAGCTGGCTATCATTACTACTGGCAAATAACAGTAAACACCTCTTGTCTACAGAAGAGGGTTGGATTAAGATGCAAAGTAAGAGATAAGATGTGAGAAGCTAAAAACAGTGTAAAATCAATTTCTGTAACAGAAATGGCTGCTGTGACAGAGATGGTTTTTCCAAAGCTTAACTTTCTGAGGTGAATCACCTGCCGTAGTTAGCCCACATCTATGTGACACAATCTCCTACAAAACCCACGATCCCGACAGAGCCAGAGATTCTAGCTGGACGTACTGAACTGTGAAGATGGGTACTGTGGTGGACAATGAGAGAAATTTCCACTCTCAAACGAAACGATCCTCGGGGTTGGTTGTTGCCCACACTCACCGGTAACTTCTATACAAGTACTGCATGGTTGTACTTCAGTGAGGGAATATGATTCTAGTCGTATTTGTAAGTATCACGAGGCTTCCATTCTATGAAGATGCTGTGTCCTTTCTTACTTATTTCTCCTGTTGCTATGAAATAATTTTCATTCCCATTTTCTTTCTACCTGTGGCTTCGGCTGCCTCACGTGAGCACTTGGTGCCCACGCTTTGTGCATCTCTCAGTTTCTACAGCTTCCTATTGTATGTTGTTGTCGGGAGACAATCTTCCACGGTGTCTTGCATTTCTGCATTCTGCTGTTCAGTACAGTAATGTCTCTGTCAGGGACAAAGGTAGGGCAGGTTTATCAGTAACCCAATAAAAAAGATTTAAGTTTCCTAAGTCTGATGTTCCTCAACTATGATGCAAACCTACTGCATCACATGGCTGCTCTGTGTCACCCTTTTGGGACTCAGAGGGGTGCCGGGGACAAGGAAGGGGAACCAGGGCAAACACGAAGCTCCTGCTGTGTGCTGTGCTGTGAGTAGTAAGTCATTTGTCTCTGACTCAGGTGTCTTGTGTCTTCTGCCACATCCATGAAGGTACGCCAGGCTAAATTGTTAGATTGCAAGGAAGGTGGTATTTCTATATACTTCCTGACATATGGGTCTCACAACCAAACTCCCTCTGAGGATCTGACTGGGTCAGTTGGTCACCGTCCAGTATGGAGGCTGTCTGTCGCACTGAGCTGTTGTGCTAGACCCTCTTCTAGGATAGTCGATAGATTGCAGCTTTTGGATCAGGAACTCTTTTTTGAACTAGCCATCTGTGGCCAACTTTTCAAGGTCACTTTGTTCAAATATTGAGGTCTGTGAAGGAGGGTACAGGATCTCATTAAGAGGGGCCATGAGCTTGGCAAACCCTTGAAAGTTCTCAGAAGTGGACATTATAAGTTTTGCCTTTCACAGACCGTCCAGGGAAATGTTACTGAGAAATAGTTAATTCACCTCAAGTCTCTGGAATATTCTGAGATTTTTGTGAATGAATATGGGTGTATGCCTTATCTGCAACTTACCAGTTCTCTGCCTAAAGAGGAAGGAAGCATCTGGTAAATTTTGTGCTCCTAACACTGGCTACTGGAGATGAATGCTCAGGTTCACCTTAGAGGTTCTCTCTTAGCGTGTATTCCAATATTGGGAGAGCAGACGTGTGGTTGGCTGGGATTCCCTCCACTGTCAGGTTCAGGCATGAACCCTCATTGGCCCAAATCAATCAGGCTTTTGTCTGTTGATGCAGAGGAGGGCCTATGACTTTAAAGCATAGCTTTCACTCTGTCACTGTATTAGTCAGTGTTCTTCAGAGAAACATAACCAATAAGAGATATATATATCTGTATATATATATATATATATATATATATATATATATGGCAATGTTACTATAAAACATAGCGCCTGGGTGGCTCAGTCTATTAAGCATCTGACTCTTGATTTCAGCTCAGGTCATGATCCCAGGATCATGGGACTGAGCCCTATGTTGGAGTCTGCCCTGAGCATGGAGCCTGCTTAAGATGCACCCCCCTTTCCCCTCTCCTGCTCATGCTCTTTTCCTCATAATAAAAAAAGTTAAAAATTACCCGCCCCACATATAATATATAGAATATATACTTATATATGTAAAATCTCAGCATAATTAATTAATTAATTAATTGGAATTGGCTCATGAGATTTTTGGAGGCTGAGGAGTCCCACGGTCTGCTGTCTCTAAGCTTGAGACCCAGAAAAGCTGGTGGTGTAATTCGGAATACACCGAGATGTATTCTCGGCCAAATGCCCGAGAACCAGAGGGGCCAGTGGTATCCAAGGGCAGGGAAGATGAGATTAAATGTCCCAGTTCAAACAGGGAAGCAGACAAAGAGAGTTAAATTCCTCCTTCCTTTGCCTATTACTCTATTGAGGCCCTCAGTGGATTGGCTGATGCCCACACACTGCTTTACTGAGTCCTGTGATTCTACAAAAACTAAATCTTAGTGAGGGACACCTTCACAGACACACTCAGGAATAATGTTTTATCCGGGCAGCCTGTGGCCAGTTAGGTTGACACATAATATTAACCATCACGGTCACCAAGCTTGAAAATAAAGCTGACACTTGGAGGAAGGAAAGAAGGGTTGAAAGTCTGGCCAAAGTCGGAGTCAGAGCCCTGGTCAAACCATCCCCAGAGCCTATGTAACTTCTGGCCTTTTCTATTACATGAGCCGACAAATTAACTTTATTGTTAATGGCAGTTTGAATTGGGCTTTCTATTACTTAGAAACAAAAACATCCTAAGTGATTCACTTACTGGTTTTCATAACATCTGAGGTCACTCAAGGGTTAATGCTCTGAGATTATATGGGTAATGCAGGCATCTTTCTTACTTTCTTCTTTCTTTTTATAAATGTTAAGGGGCAGAGAGAGAGGGAGACAGAGGATTGAAGTGGGCTTTTTGCTGACAGCAGAGACCCCCATGCAGGGCTCAGACTCACGAACCATGAGATCATGACCTGAACTGAAGTCAGATGCTTAACCAACTGAGCCATCCAGGAGCCCTAGACATCCTTCTGAAGTTGGGATGGTGCATGTTAATTCCGGATACATCAGATGCAAGTCTCACAGGTGTAATTCGCTGGTCTTTTCCCGGTGCCTGATGTACGGCACATGCTCACAAACATTTGTGGAAGGGATCCATGAACACTACTTATGGTTCCCCAGAACTTATTAATTATTTCCTGACACTTGTCACACCTCCTTGGTTGCTTTGATTGGGCTTTTGCTGCAGAATTTGGAGGATGAGTTTGGTTACTAAAGAGTTAAATAAAAAGATTAAAAAAAAAAAATCACACTGTTTCCGTGGACAATGGCGACCGATGTCATCTCGGACTCCACATCCTTTAGGGATGGGTTTCCACATTGGTGATTCAGCAGGCCAGGCCATACTAGTTAATCAGAAGTTATAATTTTGGTTTGTACTGTTCTGAGGTCCATTATAATCTACAGTTTACAGCTTGTGGTTAAAAGGACGGACTAACTTGTTTTGCTGCAGTACAGTGTTATTTTCTTCAGAAACTGATCAGACCTAGAGCTGTGCCTTAGATCCCAACACTGCCTCTTTACAGGCAAAAGAATACCCCCCTTTCTAACTGAAAACTGCCAGAGTAAAAACAAAAAAAAATCAAGACAGAGATGGTCTTACCTTATGTATATCTGCTGTAAGTCCAGGTACCAACAAGGATCACACCCGAAGTGGGAGAATCATACGGCCTTACTAACTATGGCTGAACCATGTTAAAGTCATGAAGAACCCTGATGGGACCTCAGGTTAATATTCCCAGCTTGCCAAGCCGCATGTTTGCTGATATCAGGATTTTCTAGTGGATGTGGAAAACAGTTGAAATCAGAGTATCTGGGTCAGCATAATTTAATGTGCTCTAACTGACAAAAACCTAACCTGAACAGCCTTCGCTAATGTTCAGAGTGTTCTCTTCCTCTCTTTCAAATGATTTGTCACACCCAAAGAATGGGAGAACTTCTTGGAATGTGTTCCTGACTATGGACAGCACGTCCACAATGCAACAAGTAGACAGCAGGGTAATTGCGTGATGGCCGACACTTCTGGGAATAAGGCAGGAGGTGCATCATTTATGCCACTGAACCCACCCACACACCCTGCAATGTCTTCCTGGAATCGCAAAGGTAGTTCGAAAAGAAACCCTGACCTTATAGGTAGATCTAAATCCAAGGCCATGTGGCACTGGGGAGAGCAAAGTGGCTGCTGGAGTTTCACTTACAAAGGACTTCTCGTCCTGGTCAAACTTGAAAATTCAAAGAAATCCTTTTGTCAGCTAAATTCACAGTTTCTCTGATAGGGTTGCACTTCGGCCTTCATTATTTCATTAATGTAGCTTTAGGCACACTTATTTTCTGAAAGTCCAAGCTACCTCCATGTATTTCCTTTAGTATTTAGAAGGCTAAAACACCATCATACCATTGCCACTTTCCCTAAGCATCCTGACAGGTTTAGATTGCCAACTGACTTTTCCTTTTGGATCAGCAAAAAAAAAAAAAAAAAAAAAAAAAAAAAAAAATCCCTGCTAACCATTTCCCCATGGTATCCCTCCCAGCAGTAAAATTCTCAGCAAGGCTACTTAACAATTTCTTATGTGCTCGTTTTTTTTCCATAATGAGACTGCCAACAGATGCCCATATAATGGAAGTCTCCATTGACTCCCGTGAATCCGAATTTTGTAGCTGAGCTTTTTGTAAATCTGCATCAGCAAAGCATTTTCAAGATCCTCTGTCTCCCCGGATGGCCTGCTTCTCCTCTTGTCGCTCTCCAAATTCTCTTCACTTTGCTTCTACCTGTGTGCGTGTGCGTTTCCATATTGGAGTATAGCCTTTTACTCTTATTCTAGCACTTGATTATACATACTCTGCTCTATTATTCTCGTCTCTAGTGTTTTTTTTTTTTTCTTCTAAGCATGGATTTATTTCATCCAGCTGATTCCAAGAATAGGAACCGTATCTTCTAACTCTTTGTATGCCTCTAAATACCACTCACCACGTTGACTATGGCTAATAAAGATGCTTCCCTGGTAACATCAGTTTGCTGGTCTTGGCTTCACTTGCAGTAGTTTGCTTTACTTTAAAAACACCCCTCCAATTTATTTTTAATATTTAATACTTGAACTGTTTATAAGCCATTTTTTAGGCCTCTCTTTGTAAGTCCATTTTGCCCAGTTGCAGGTCTATCGAAACTGGATTTGACTGGAAAGGAATCTTAGATGCGTGGACTGTAACTGGATATCTTCCTCATATTTAACTCAGCATCTAGTTTGTGGTTTTCTAGTTACTACTTCTAATTGGTTTATTAAGTGTGCTAAACTTGGTAGGGGTTAACCAAGAGACAGTATTTATTTTCCTGCCGTGACTGTCCTTAATTGTACTTAGATTTTCCTTCTTGGCCTCCTTGGTGAGGCTGATCTCACAGCTTTGCAGTCAAAGTGTTAACAAATAGCACAGCCCAATCTAATATAAAAATTTCAATCTCGGGGCACCCGGATGGCTCAGTCTGGTGGGCGTCCGACTTCGGCTCAGGTCATGATCTCGCGGTCCGTGAGTTCGAGCCCCGCGTTGGGCTCTGTGCTGACAGCTCAGAGCCTGGAGCCTGTTTCAGATTCTGTGTCTCCCTCTCTCTCTGACCTTCCCCCATTCATGCTCTTTCTCTGTCTCAAAAATGAATAAACGTCAAGAAAAATTTTTAAAAAATTTCAATCTCTCATCTAATCACAGCTTCTTCCCCAACACTGCCTACCAGTCCCCCCCATCCCCCATTGCTCAGAGAAGACATGATCCCTCAGTGCAGTAGATGGGCAGGGAGGTATGGCTGGGTCTCCCTCTTGTCTACTGTGCTACTTCACTCCCCGTCTCCACTCAGAACACTGCTGCTTTGGACTCTTACAGAGTTGGGGTGCTAAGTAGGGAGGAGAGGTAGACAGTGACCGTTTCCAACTTGACTGCTGCTGGCATAATCGGTGCCATTGTTCTCAGTGTGGCAGATGACCCAACACTGGGTTTCACTCAGGAATGTTTGTGGGATCTTTGTCCTGCATGGGGAAATGTGTTCTTTGGCTGACCTCTTATGACATCCCCTCCGTTCTTTGCTCTGGTTCTATACCCCACTGCGCTTTCTTTTGTTGGGGTCCCGATGCCCTGTAGGCAGAGTCCTGTCAAGATGGTGCCAGCCTGGCTCCCCTCTGTGGTATTCACATGGACTATCTTTATTCTTCTGCTGGCTGATGGAAGTACGGCCTGCTCCTCGGTTTGTTTATACTCCAGGGATAGTCGCGATCTTGGAGGACACTTTAGGTTCTCCCAACAACGCTTTTTTGCCCCATTCTTTAAGATCATTCTGCCAAGGACTAAGATGTCTGCCTTCTGTATGCAAGTGGTGGTGGCAAAGCCCCTTCTAGTTAGCAGGGTGTTTTGTGTGGCAGAGGGTGGGCAGAGAGTCAAAGGACCCCCAATTCTTTCTCCATGGGACAAAGACGGGACAATCCACTCCCACACATTTCTCCAGAGGATTTCTGGAGGTCTTATGTTTCTCTAATGAAAAATAAAGCACGGGTGCACATTCTTTCAGTGTTTATTCCAGATTCTTCTAGATGGTTCTTATATGAAAAGCAAGGCATTTTGAAAGCCCAGATGTTTGTTGTCTTAGCATAATATCACACGTATTATTACCGAATTCAAAGCATATGATTAAGGAAACAGGAATTAGACAGATGAAAAATAGAGTCTAAATTTGTTGAGTGAGATTTGAATGCAGTATTCTTTTTGTAGATTTCTCTTTCAGTTGAGCAGTTATTTTCATTGAAATATTATTTGGTTGAGGAAACCTTCTACATAGTGAAACATATGGGCAGCGATTCTTGGCTTTAGGGCTTCCAGTTTCTGACAGGGTTTCAAGATGTCTTAATGCTGAGACTAGGTCTGCAGCTTTGGCACCTTGGACAAGGCATTTTTACAGAGGTAAGTTGTTTTATTTTTAAATTTGAGAAGATTTTACTCAGTAAGTGTTAAAATCCTTCAGGCCTCTAATAATTTGTAACATTTGCATAATGTACATTCATATTGGTAAGAATTGAAAAACACCAGCTTATGGAGCACCTGGGTGGCTCAGTCGGTTGAGCGTCCGACTTCGGCTCAGGTCATGATCTCACCCTTCTGGAGTTCGAGCCCCGCATCGGGCTCTGTGCTGACAGCTCAGAGCCTGGAGCCCGCTTCAGGTTCTGTGTCTCCCTCTCTCTCTGCCCCTCCCCTGCTCATGCTCTGTCTCTCTCTCTCTGTCTCTCTCTCTCTCTGTCTCTCTCTCTCAAAAATAAATACACATTTAAAAAAAGAAAGAAAGAAAAAGACCAGCTTAAAAAATGTAACTGCTATGAAAAAAAAATCTGATTGAACATTTGCATTAACAATAGTGCTGCTCATCAGGATTTCATCATTCAACTTATAATTCGTACAGCCTTTAATTTCATTATTTAACTTTGCTACACTTTCAATAATGGAAAGTTTAATAATCAGTGTCTTTAATTCAACACTTGTTCTAGTTCTGGCATTTTCCCTTTACTGGTTGCAAAACAAGTTACTAAGGGTTTCCTTTAGACTATATGCTATAAATAAATAAGTACCTGGTTTTTAAATTTTTTATAGCTACTAAATAGGACGTTTAGTTTTCTCATCTGGACAGTGGATATAATAACACAGCCAAAAAAAAAAAAAATCCCCACGTCCCCCACAAACATGTTCCTCAAGCCATCCGAACAGAGGATGTGACCAAGCCACAAGCAAGGGGTCCGTCCCCTACGATTCTTCCTTCCCTCACTCTCGACATCTAATCAGCTAGAAAATCCTTGGCTCAACCTCCAAAGTGAATCTCAAGTTCATCCATTCTTCTCCACCTCTGCTGTTAACCACCAATTTTGTTAATTCTTGCCTGCAGTAAGGTAGAGACCTCTCTGTTTTCTCAGTTTCTCTTGCCCTTAGACTCCACACAGCAGCCACAATGGTCTCTAAATACATAAACCAGGTCACCTTCATTCATCCTCTCTCTCAAACCTTTCAGTAGCATTTGTTTGGAGTTAGAGTAAAATCCAAGCTCCTTATCGTGGTATATAGTTAAAGTGATTCTAGCTGTGGTGATAAATGGAACTTGAAATTTCAGTGGCTTAACGTACGAAAATTCGCTCCTGGTTCAAGCAACAGTCAGCGCAGTTGATCCTGGTTTAGAGCAATTTGCCTCCACAGGATGATTCTGGGACCTAGCTTCTATTTCGTGGTCCTGCTGTTCACTAGCTGCCTCAGGGTCTTCTGCATCCAGCAGGCAGATGGAGGCAGTGGTTGGAGAGGGCACACCCACTTCTTAACTGTTGTGGGACTCATAAGACCACATTCCAATACTGCTTGCATACCATTGGTGAGAATTGATCACATGGCCCCACCCAGAAGCTAGGAAGGCTGGGAAATGTAGTCTCTGGCAGGGAGACCCTTAAAGGTACAAGTCTGGAGAGGTCAGCATGCATCTTTGGGGAAAGCCAGACATCCTGTCACACACAGTGTTTATTTTATTATTAAAAAATTTTCTTTAATGTTTACTTATTTTCGAGAGAGAGAGAAAGAGAGAGAGAGAGAGCGCAAGGGAGGGGCAGAGGGAGAGGGGGACAGATGATCTGAAGCAGGCTCTGCGCTGACAGCAGAGAGCCCAATGCGGGGCTCAAACTCACGAACTGAATGGTGAGATCATGACCTGAGCCAAAGTCGGACTTAGCTACCCAGGCGCACCCCCACACAGTGTTTAAACACCCCTACCGGTTGCCTCAAACCGCCCTCTAGCCACCTCTTAAAAGCTTTCTGGGACTAGGTTCCAGCCATGCTGGTCTTCCTCCTCTTCCAATTCCAAGCTCATCCTTGATGAGCCCCACGTCCCCCACAAACATGTTCCATCCTTGGAACTCATCCTAGGACTTTTGTGTTCTCTTCTTTCTGGCTGGAAACTTTTATCTCCAGGCCTTTTCCTGGATAGTTCTCTTCAATTCCCAAATCTCAGTTCAAGTACCATCTCCCCAGGAGTCCCTGCCCGCCTACCCAATACAGTACTCTTCCATGTACCAGTTTTAATTGTCTTCACAGCACGAATCGACTATCTGGAATTACCTATGCTTGTTTACTTAGTTACTCTCCATTTTCCCCCCCACTCATCATCTGTGTCATGTAAACTCCATGCCCGACTATCCCGCTCACTGCTATATGTATTTCCGGCACACAAAACATGACTGGCACATATAAATCAATCAATACATATTTATGGAATGAATGGAGGGAATCTTTTAGTCCTGGCAGTCCAAAATCCATAAAGGAGAGTTGATATGGGAAGGTTGACACCACTCCATAATCACTAGGATTCAGTTGTGCTGATCAATTTTCAACCAGTGAAATCAACCGTCTCTGCTATATTAAATCCTCATTGTATCTTCCTGGAAGAACCTCGTGGAATATATTAATCCAACAAAAAACCCAAATTTATATCCTATTAGAAATCCAGTTTTTTGCAAGTTTTTAAAGAACTACCAATGTTACTTGGTATTTTTAAAATAGTCCTTTTTTGACTAAATGTGAACATGCATTATAAGTGGTACATTTTGTTTGTGAGTAATTTTTATTGCTATTAATAATACTACTGGGGAATACAAATGAAGCCGCATAAAACAATTCTAATGGCTGCTCCACCAGCCAGTTTTCAAGCTGCTAATGGAACCTGAGGCATTCGAGGTTTGTGTGTACTCAGAATTTTAGAATGACTATTTAATTTCTTTCCTGATTATTTCCAGGGTGGAAATTCAAAGCCCTTTTGAATTCTCTTTGATGAAATTACTCATATGAAGGTAGCGTTTTATGAAGATGTATTTTATTCTACTGAGAAGCCACATAAGAGGGTGGAAAAAATATTTCTTTCAGACACTAAAACCCTGAGTTTGAATTTTTTGGGGTCTGCCATTTACTAGCTATGCGACCTTGCCCAGGTTATTAATTTTCTCTGTGCACCAGTCGCTTAATCTGCAAAAAGAGAATAATAACATCTGCCCCTGCAGGGCTTTTGTGAGGATAAATGTCAATGTTTTGCCTAAAGTCAGCACTTAGTAGGTGCTCAAAGAGTTCTTTTTTCTCTTCCTTTACGGTATCTGTTTTTCTTTACTCAATTTAGCCCAAAGTTGTGTAGAAGACAAAGACTGGTGGGGCGACTGTTAAAAAAACAAAACAAAACAAAACAATTTCATATGGAATTTTTCACACACACTCAGAGTCAGACTGGAAATGTTGGGGTCACCTCTTTCTCTCTTGATCACATGTTTAGTAAGTTACAAGTGATGTTTGTGTTACTCTGGAATTATCCCTGGAAACCATCCTGGACACTTCATCTCTGACTTTGTCACTAGGATAACTCTCAACTGCTCGCTTCCCTTTCAACTCTATTCTCCACATTGTGCCGGCTCCATCTTTCTAAAGTGTAGATATAATCATCTTCCTTTTCTTCGTAAGCCTCGGTGATACTTAATGTTCCGTGTCAACATGACTGGGCTCTGGAGTGCCTGGATACTTGGTTAAACATGATTTCCGGGCTTGTGTGTGAGGGTGTTTCTGGGTGAGATCAGCATGTGAAGAGGTGGACTGAATAAAGAAGACTGTATTCCTAAGTATAAGTGGGCCTCACCCAATCCACTCAGAGCCTAAGTAGAACAAAAAGGTGGCAGAAGG
This sequence comes from Puma concolor, assembly GCF_028749965.1. Classification (NCBI taxonomy): domain Eukaryota; kingdom Metazoa; phylum Chordata; class Mammalia; order Carnivora; family Felidae; genus Puma; species Puma concolor. Next base: position 194,315,361 of record NC_141674.1, on the reverse strand, counting down.
GGGAATTCTCTCTCTCTGCCTGACTGGTGAGCTGGCACATTGGTCTCCTGTCCTTGAACCGAGACTTGTACCATAGGCGCTCCAGTTCTCTGTCCTATTACAGGATATGTGTATCCTATTGGGTCTATATCTCTGGAGAATCCTGACAAGTACAGCCTCTGAGCCTCCAGACGCCCGTAGGTTAAAATTCGACCGTGCAATTGCTTAGCACGGTTTAGTTGTAAACAACCTTCCCAGATAATTTTACTTCCTTTCTACCCTCACACACCACACACTGCTGCTACTGTGCTCTCTTTACCATTGTCTGAGTGCTCTGCCTTTCTGCCTTGAAAAGTAGTTTTTTCTTTTTTTAAAAAAATTTTTTAAAATTTATTTATTTTTGGGACAGAGAGAGACAGAGTATGAAGGGGGGAGGGTCAGAGAGGGAAGGAGACACAGAATCTGAAACAGGCTCCAGGCTCCGAGCTGTCAGCACAGAGCCTGACGCGGGGCTGGAACTCACGGACCGCGAGATCATGACCTGAGCCGAAGTCGGACGCTCAACCGACTGAGCCACCCAGGTGCCCCGAAAAGTAGTTTTTTCTATCTAGGATATCCTGCCCCCTTTTCTCAGCCTGATTCACTTCTATTCATCCTTCAGCATCCAGGTCACACATGACTTCTTCAGATCTATAAATCCTGTGACATTGGTGAGAGTCCAGTGTTGTGACCACTGGTTGAGTAAAGGCTTCTCTAGTGGATCCTAAGGATTGGGGTGTGTGTGTGTGGGGGGGGGGTTCCCTTTTGCTGACAGCCCAGTTAGGACACATAAGCACATAATATTAAAAATATCGGGGTGCCTGTGTGGCTCAGTCTGTTGAGCGTCTGATTCTTGATTTCTGCTCAGTTCATGATCCCAGGGTCATGGAATCAAGCCCCACATTGGGCTCTGTGCTGATCATGGAGCCTGCTTAAGAGTTTCTCTCTCTCTTTCTCTCTCCTTCTGCCCCTCTCTTCTGCTCATGCTCTCTCTCTTTCTAAAATAAAAAAAATACTACTAAATTTATTTTACATGATGTTTCTTAATAAGGCAATTCATATGTTTATAATCTGAAAAAAGAAGCCAAAACAAATCGGTTTAATATTTGTACATTATATATTTATATATAAAGCACTATACATCTGATATTGGTGTAATATTTTTTTATCATAATTTATTGTCAAATTGGCTAACACACAGTGTGTAAAGTGTGCTGTTGGTTTTGGGGGATAGATTCCCGTGGTTCATTGCTTACATACAGCACTGAGTGCTCATCCCAACAGGTGCCCTCCTCAATGCCCATCACCCACAATATTGATAGAATATTAAAACATGCTATAAGAAGCCACAGTTTGCAACAAGAGGCCTACAGATTCAGTCAAGAGAGAATAACATAAACCAACTTCAAAGCAACTTCCTCAACAATGAAATTTGATCACAGATACAACATTAAAATCAGATAGTGCTGTGTGTGCTAATTATGGAGTCTATGAAATTCTGGCTTGCAATGAAAAACCCCTAGTGAAAGGGAAGTAAAAGAATATTGCTTAAGTTGATGATACTGCATTTCCTGATAATAACAATATAGCATCTTTTACAAATGAGATCTGCAAACTTTAAATGAAGTAGTTATTCATTGATTTGCAGACAGAGAATGTTGCTCCTCACCGCTTTGGCCAGCGCGTTAAAAGTCAGTCAACAAACGTTTTCAGAGTGCGTTCTGTGCTCTGGACATGGTGCTAGGCATTGTGGAGATCATAAAGACGTTGTTCCTGTCTTCAAGGGGATTTCAGGCTAGTATCTCACTCACCTTAGTGTCATCTCTGGTTCCCTTGCCTGACCTCGCCTTCAAGACAGATCAGCGAACACTGCCTGTATCCCTACCCTCCTGCATTTTGCCACATCAGCACGAGTTCTCCCTTCAGCTCATCAAGTCTCACACTTGGTCTATCCTGACTGCAGACCACCCCGATCTGCATCTGTCCCTCTTCCGAAATGAGCGTGTTTAACTGGTTAATGTAACCCCCATCCTGCCCCAGGGGTCTCACCACTGTTTATACAAGTTAGGACCCCCGCCCCCCGTGTCTGGCTTTGGCTCAGGTCATGATCTCATGGTTTGTGAGGTCGAGCCCAGCATCGGGCTCTGTGCTGACAGCTCGGAGCCTGGAGCCTGCTTCATATTCTGTGTCTCCCTCTCTCTCTCCCCCTCCCCCACTCATGCTCTGTCTCTCTCCCTCTCAAAAATAAATAACATTAAAAAAAATTAAAAATAAAAAAAGTTAGGACCCCCTATTTACATTTAATTACATCCACTTCTGTTACACTGACTTTCTCTGCACACTCATGTTTCTGTAAAGGAATGGATCTTAATCCCTTTTTTGGATTTTTGCATCTAGAAAGCTTTTTGTCTTCTTCTTTCTTCTTCTTCTTCTTCTTCTTCTTCTTCTTCTTCTTCTTCTTCTCCTTCTTCTCCTTCTCCTTCTTCTCCTTCTTCTTCTTCTTCCTCCTCTCCTTCTCCTCCTCCTCTTCCTTCTTCTTCTTCTTCTTCTTCTCTTCTTCTTCTTCTTCTTCTTCTTCCTCTTCTTCTTCTTCTTCTTCTTCTCCAGAAGATTCCTGAAGTCCAGAATAGTCCAGGGAAGGTGCTTGTGTTACAACTTAGTTCTTTTGCCTGAGTTTTTATAAGCCTCTTGTTAGGAGACAAGCAGATTGAAACTAAGAGAAGGTGGATGGAGTGACTTGAAAGACCTAGATGGGGGCGAGGACTGCTGAAGGAAGGAAAGAGAAGCTCACATGAGAGGTGGGAGAGAAGCCCATACTCCCCTGTAAATGCTAGTCCTGAGCAACTAAAATGGCGCCTCTGTTCAGGGTCTACTTTCATGAACTCTGCTGCTAGACATTTTTTCTGGTGAATATTTATTACCCCAATGGTAATCCTTCATTTAACATAATATAAAAATTGTAGAAAAAGAGAGTAATTAGTAATAAATCATCATCTCATCCATTAGCTGTAAATAATGCCACTTTGTCAAAGTCATAATCATCAAGCAGTCAGCTAGAGGTGATTATGTGTGCTACCCAACTGGAATCAGTCCAAAAACAAACCACAGCTCCCGTTTATTATCCTAATTATGCCTTAATATGATGCCATCTTTTTCTCCCATAAACTTGATAACAATAAAAGAGTAACAATGAAAATTGACAGGATAAATGAGCAAGAAAGGTAGCCCGGGAAACTTCCCAGCTTTCCCACCCACCAATCTCTCTAATTTCTGATGCAGAAAAGACTGTAAGTCTTGAGGAGGATGCTGAACAGAATAGGGGAACTCTTGGAGTATTGGGGGCATGATTACATGGGATAATTTTTTGTCCACTAGTCCATTAATCAAATTAGAACACAGGCAGTCCTCACTTTGCACAATACTACGTTAAATGAAATGTTTACATATAGAAACTGTTACTGTTTCACAAGGTTCAGTGGTAAGCAACAATGTTACCATGGAATTGTGCAAAAGAGCGGACATGGTTTTGATATGCACTCAGTTGAGTTAGCCTGGGACCATGCAAAGTGACAACTGCCTGTAGTCTTTTTAAAATAAGCGCTTCACCCCAAATTTTGTTAATGAGATTTATTAGACTGTTTGAGAGCATTTGAGTTGATGGAAAAACTAATGCAAAGGATTTAAATGAGTCTTTCTATCACCACCTAGCCTATTATCTCGAATGAAGGACATGAGTTTTCTTGACCCGGTGGATCCATGGATCCATGATAGGAGAATGAGACTTCTGTGTTGGAGCAAGTGAACAAAGGGTAGGATGGGGCTCAAAGACCTAGTTTAAAAGATCAGAGGTAGGTGGACAAAATAGGTTGATGGCTAGAGAAAGAATGTTAGTAATGGTGATTGATATGGAAAACCCAGCTCATGAAAGTTAGGATATTCCCCAGTACAAGGAGAAGGCCAGTCAAGGATCTGTGTGGGGAAAGGCTGAGGAATTAGTTGCACAGGTGATGTGATATTAGGATTTCTCACCTGTGTAGATACCACCTTAGAGGACTTGCCCAGCTCAAATGAACCCCTCAACTGGCCCAAATGGCCACAGTGATGGGCCCCACAGTACATTTTTAACAAGAGGACCGTGCTCTCTGGTCACATGGATTGGTCCAAGGGTATGCCCCTAGTGCAGCCTGGACCTGAGTCCTTTCCCTGAGGATTTGGACTTGAGAATGACAGAGGGACAGATTCTTACTGGGGAGCTGAGCCACTGAAAGCTCCCCCGCCTGTTTAGCTTCACTCTTTGGTTTACAACATGCAGGGAGGAAGTGGAGATAAGAGATGGAAAGATTCTTCTGCATGTTTCTCTGGTTCTTGGATCCAGTCTTTTTTAAGTCCAAGATGCATTTTTGTTTTGAATTTCTGTAAGCTGTTCCTGTAACTTTATGAGATAAATTCAACCTCTTGGTTTAAACTAGCCTGAAATGGTTTCTTGTCACATACAGTTAAATATCCTAATATATGACAGGAATCTAAAGGGTATGGGATAGATAGAATGAGAGCTAATGAACTCTTGATTGGGAGGGGAAACAGGTTAGATCAACAAGAAAATCACAGTGACCCCTATTCCACACACTGCATCTGGGGGACGTGCCTTGTGGCCAGAAGGTTCACAAAAACCTCCAGTGACTGGAAATGGTCTTTAGTGCTCAAAGGTTATATGCTGTTGAGTGATGTGAGATTTACTCGTGATGGGCCTCAACTGCACACAGTTGATGCCTTACAATGAAAAAATATCACCAAACAAGGCTTACCACTTCTGGTTCTTATTCTTAAGCCTCACCTCCAGTCATTAGCTGCCTCACATTGTTTGTACCAGTAGACCTCCAATGGGGTCTTTTTCATTTCTTTTAATGGATCATGCGGTTCATAGTCCTTGTGCCTCCCACATAATCTTTCTCTTGCCTGGAAAGCCTTGCTTCTTCTCACCTTCTGGTGGTCTCCTAGCTGTCCTCCTAGGAAGCTCTTTTTTTTAATTTTTTTTTTTCAACGTTTATTTTTTATTTTTGGGACAGAGAGAGACAGAGCATGAACGGGGGAGGGGCAGAGAGAGAGGGAGACACAGAATCGGAAACAGGCTCCAGGCTCTGAGCCATCAGCCCAGAGCCCGACGTGGGGTTTGAACTCATGGACCGCGAGATCGTGACCTGGCTGAAGTCGGATGCTTAACTGACTGCGCCACCCAGGCGCCCCAAGGAAGCTCTTTTTTTTTTTTTTTTTTTTTTTTTTTTTTTTTTTTTTTTTTTTAAATTTTTTAATTTTTTTTCAACGTTTATTTATTTTTGGGACAGAGAGACACAGAGCATGAACGGGGGAGGGGCAGGGAGAGAGGGAGACACAGAATCGGAAACAGGCTCCAGGCTCTGAGCCATCAGCCCAGAGCCCGACGTGGGGTTTGAACTCATGGACCGCGAGATCGTGACCTGGCTGAAGTCGGATGCTTAACTGACTGCGCCACCCAGGCGCCCCAAGGAAGCTCTTTTTAAATAAGCCTTCCCTAAACCCTATAAGCAGAATAAATCTCTTCCTCTTTCCTCTATCCCACGTATTGTCCTTCCCTACTTGTTTGAATGTCTTCCTGACAGATTCATAATTCTTTCAGGGCATAGAGCAGGTCTTCATTATCTTTCTTTCCTCAGTGTGAACAAAGTTCCTGAACCATCTTCTATGCTCAACAAATATTTATTAATCCAACTTAATGAACTTCCTTAAACTAGACCACAGATGAAGATCGTGTATGAATGGTGTGGGATGCTCTGGAGATCAGAGCATTGGATATGACCCATCCAGTCACACAGATACATGGCCCGGGATTTGGAGGAAATTGGATTTTGCTGATGCCCGTCATGCTGCAATGCCCAAATCTGAAACTCTAGTCAACTTCTGAGTGTTATTATTGCATTATCAACTACCTAATGGATGTTGCTGACTTGGATGTTTCTGTAACTTCAAACTTAATGAATGGAAAACTAACTCATCAAAATACTTCGTTCTCCAGCCTCATTAAGGTATCATCATTCTTTCATTCATGCCATTTCAAACATTGGAATTTTCTCTCCATGGCAATTGATTAACCCAAATCTTCTCTGCTCTTCTCTTGCTCTGTCTGTAAACCCATTCTTTCTTTCTAATTTTATTGTCTCCATCCTCTTTCAGCCCTGGGCTATTGCCATAATCCTAAAGTCTGGCCTGAAGCCCTTTTAGTCCACAATCTATCCTATATGCTATCACAACTGAATTAGTCTTTCCTTCTCATCATGCTACTCTCCTGATAAAACATTAGAAGCACCTAGCACGTTGCCATGCAAAATAATCTGTAAGTTAATTACAATTACAAATTGTATTGCAAGAGAGACTATGAATGGCTGCAATACCAATATTATTATACATAGAAAAATTATTTTATAGATTGCTAGATGCTTTGCATTGTTCAATTTTTTTCTTTACTATTTCGCTCAACCCGGTAGAAGCTACATAAAAAGAAACAGAGCAACCATTCATATTCAATGGAACAAATGAGAAACTTAAAATGGAATTTGTTCATGTATCTATTTCACACGTATTTATTGAGCACTTGGATGTGTCGGGGAGAAAAGAATTGAGTGAGGGGAGGTAAAAGAAAATGTGATCTTGCTATGGATTCAATGTGCGTGTCTTCCCAAAATTTGTATGTTGAAATCCTAACCATCAATGTGATAATATTAGGAAGTGGGGTCTTTGACAGGTAATTAGGTCGTGAGGGGGGAGTTCTCACAAGTGGGCTTAGCACCTTTCTAAGATGAGACACCAAAGTGCTTGCTTGTTCTGCCTGCTGTCTGCCATATGAGGACTCCAGGAGAAGATAGTCACTGGCAAGCCAGGAAGTGGACCTTCACCGGATACCGGAAATGTATGCATGTTTACCTGTGTACATGTGTATGTCCATTTATACATGCACATGTACTGATACCCATATGCACATATTATGTATGTATATATATTATCTCCATATATCCTATTGGGTCTGTGTCTTTGGTAGAACCCTGACTGACGTACTCCACCCCTGTTATCAGGAACTCTTCAGTAGAAACGTTTGGAGGGTACTAGGGATTGCCTTTCTTTTTGGTTTTCCGAAACACTGCAAGGGGTGGGGAGACATAGGATCTGTCTCCAGCTTTGCTCTGCCCAGCATACTTTTCTTTTCTCCTTTTTTTTCCTGGTAATAGAAAGCCTCCATCTTAAAGGGAATCTTATCCCTGTACTTTGAATGGGACTCACCCACTTTTACTCCAGCGGTTGGCATTTGACACAGCCCAGCCAATCAGAGTAACCCATCTCATTGGCCACAGTGATTGGTTTAGGAATGGACATGTGACTCAGACTGGGCCAATAAGATTCCCCTTGGGACTTCAATGCTCAGGAACGTGGCCGTTTATTAGGAATTTGCTAGCTGAAAGGGCAGTGTAAGGTTGGAGGTGTGGATGGGGCCATTTCTTCTTGTTAAAAAGCCTGACGGAGAATAAAATCAATAAAGAGGAAAAGAGGCAGATTCCTCATGCTATTATTTCAACCCCTGGATCTAGCTGTGTGCCCTGAATTACTCAGTTACATGTCCCAGCAAAATCACTCTTGCCTGATTTTTCGCTTGTCTGTTGATGATGGTTTGAGCTGTATTTTCTGACACTAGCAACTGAGTTTTGACTTATAGAGGAAAGCAAGAAGCCAGTGAGGTGGTAGAAAAGAGGATGATTACGTAAGGGGCTAAAACAAAGCAAACATTATGGTGTTTGAAGATACAAGGGAGACATTACAGCACAAATTACAGAATAACATAATAAATCCTCAGGAGGATGGCGTTTTTGCTACTGGTTGAGATGGTCAAGTCATGAGACAGCAGCTAAAGGCAGCTTTACAGAGCTTCCACTGTGGTTTAAAGAACGCATGTAAGAAAATTAAAATAACTTTTTAATTTTAAAACTGAAATAACTTTTATGTACAAATAACTAATTGAATAGAGTGAATTATGCTTAGGCCTGCACCGTATGGTGACTCCCTTAGTTGATTAAGAAAGTTCTATTAATGAAGATATTAAGAAACACAGCATCAATTCTTGGTCGGGTTGGCCATCCTTGTTTTAGATACTAGTCAAGCCCAATGCCCATTTCTTTAACACTTCGAGCTGGATTAGTAAAAAGTTGTGCTGTTATTGGTAGGTGAAAGAAGAAGTCTGAACTTGTATGGCAGGCAGCAAGTGAATTAGCATTTACTATATAGCAGTGTGATAAACACTATTTTAGGGGTAGGTGCAAGGTAATTGACAGCAAAGAGTAGGGATTTCTAGATCAGGGTGTGGGTTTTGAAAGATTCCTGGGGATAAGACTTAAACTGATATTGGAGGATGAGTTAAGAGTTAGCTAGACGATAGAGGGGCTGAGAGCATCCTAGATATCACAAATGCAGAAGCACGGGGGACAGTGCACAGCTCAGGCTGGTGGAAATAAAATTATGTGTAGGAGAGGTGTGAGATGATGGTAGAAAGGTAGGCAGGGGCGATCATCGGGATGTAGTGTGTTAAGCTTCAGAATTTGAACTCTGGTGGAAATATATGGAATACCACTGAAGGGTTTTAAAGCAAGAGAGTGACCATTTCTTTAAATCTCCCAAGACATGAGCTTTTAAAAGCTATCACTATATCTGTGGCTAGTCATAATTGCATAGCAAATAAGGAAATGAGCAATTACTCTCACCTGTAGAGTGTTATAAGGAAAGCCTTGACTATCTATGAGGCTCTGATCAACAGAGCTTCCAAGGAGTGACTGGGTCATTGTTCTCATGGGGCTTTACCAAAGGCCTTGAGCAGAAAGACAGCACTTTGAGAGAAGAAGGCTTTGTACTAGAGGGCAGTTACTGATTCAAATTCATGTGTGTTGTTGAGTCCCAGCTGGGCCTTGACATTGATCTTCTTACTCCTGGATCTGAAATAAATTCAGAAATACAGTCCTTTGGAATGAAAGCAAAAATAAGGGTGAGAAAGAAAGGGGAAATACAGAAGAGAATTAGCCTTACTTTACTGAGAAATTCCCAGCAGGGTATTCTTTTAAGTAGCATGTATTCTGTTCTATTCCATTAATTTTAAAAGGAGGACCACTAGAAATGACTTATCTGAGTAACCCAAAAGATTCAGATCAGCTAGTCAACTAATGGGACCCAGGTCACCTTTTACATGAATGATGCATGAGTAGATGATAGATACAAGGAGCTTTGCTAAGTCTGCTGATATTTAGTGTCTAAGAAATTGAGGGGTTTCCATCAAATGAATAAAGATTCTTCCAGTATAGTGATTTCCTGTGTTTTGAAAGATTAGTGCACGCTTTTGCTAGTAGTTTATTTTTCTGCTTTGACAAAGAGGAAAATTAAGGAAAAAGAAAGGTTGGTATATACACATATTAGAAAGATGGATTCGTAGAACTGCACTGTTGTACTGTTTTTGAACGACCCTTTTTTTTTTTTTTGATGGAAAAGAGACTTGTGACCTTATTTGCATTTCAAATATTCCTGGAGTGGAATAGTAAAGATCAATGAATTGATTGTCAGAGAAACAGCATGAGTGACAAATTTCTTAGTAAAGGAAAAAGAAATACAAAAGAGGAGGATAGTCAGGTCTTCCTTATTCGGAGGCAATGGAACAAAAAGGTCTCCGTCCTATTTTTGGTTTCATTTTTCTAAAATTTAAATAACCTGTGAGGATAAGAAGAAAAATGCTGACCTGAAAAGTACATGATTATGTGACACTGGAATATGGCCCAAAGTGTATGTTGGGGGTGGGCTACATTTCCCCTTGCCTGGGGCATATTTTGAGAGACAGTACAATATAACAGAAAATGGGTTGTATTTGGAAATTGAAAACCACCCTTCCAGAAACCCAGCTCTCCACCATTCAAGGCCGGAGGATGGGCTTCTTTTCAGAATGATTATAGTAGAAACATTTATTATATTCAGAGGAAGTCCCAGTCTATAGAGAAGAATGTAGGCTAGTTCTATGTCTCAACGCAATAATCCCATCCGTATGTAATTGTCCTAGAGCTGAGCAGTTTACCAATGTTTATCTTGAACAATCATTGACTGGGTGAGGGCATCTTTTTTTTTTTTTTTTTAATGTTTATTTTTGAGACAGAGAGAGAGTATGAATGGGGGAGGGGCAGAGAGAGAGGGAGACACAGAATCCTAGGCAGGCTCCAGGCTCTGAGCTGTCAGCACAGAGCCCGACGCGGGGCTCGAACTCATGAGCTGTGAGATCATGACCTGAGCCGAAGTCGGACGCTCAACCGACTGAGCCACCCCGGTGCCCCCGAGGGCATCTTGAATAGCATCACATGTGTGGGGCATCACTAGTATCACCTATTTGGAGTTGCAGTAAGGTTAGTGCATCTCCTTTTCACGGCCCACCTCCTTTTGGAGGTGAAGATCTGGTCTGCACACTTTAGGTTCAGCTCGCTACATCTCACTGCCCATGTTGGACGGAAAGAACCTGAGATGAGGATCTGCCCTGATTCACGGGCAGGTCTCATGCTTTGCAGGGTGGGCAGGATGGGTAAGAGGAATAGATTGTTGGCCTAGGATTTGGAGAATGGAGAATGGGGATTATAGATCTCAGCATGAGTCCAGAGTTAGAGAATTTGTGCATCTTTATTGTGTTAGGTTGAATTGTGTTCCTCCAAAAGATGTGTCCAAGCCTTAAATCCTAGGATCTGTGAATATGACCTTATTTGGAAGTAAGGTCTTTGTAGATGTAGTTAGGGATCTCAAGATGAGATTGTCTGGATTTAGAGGGGGCCCCAGATTCAGTAAGTGGTGCCCATAGGAGAGAAATAAGGAGCAAATTTAACACACAGAGACCCAAGTGGTGAAGGCCATGTGAATGCAGAGGCAGAGATTGGTATTATGCTACTATTAGCCATGCATACCTGGAACCAACAGAAGTTGCAAGAATCAAGAAGCCTTTGGAGAGAGCATGGCCCTGTTGACATCTTAATTTCAGAAATCGCCAGAAAAAGCACCCACAATCTCAGAAACTGTGAGAGAGAGAATAAAAAACAAATTTTAAGCCATTAAGTCTGTGATAAATTGTTACAGCAGTACCAGAAACCTAATATACTCATGAAAACATCCCTACTCTGGAGACTCCAACTACAATCTCATGCCACTGGGTAAAGGCCAAAGAGGGGGCTATGGCACTGCTGGGTTGACTGATCCTGACTCTAGAGAGAAAATGGGATCATGGCTCCAGAGGGAGACAGGAAAGAGGAGGACAGTTTAAAGGAAGTGGTAAAAATTAAAGGAAGGCTTAATCATTTGGTACAAATAGGGCCATCAATGACTCAGATCTCTCAGGAAAGACTCTGGGTCATTCCATAAGGTCAAGAATCCCTAGTTGATGTTCTGGCTAAAGGCAAAGCTAACTTAGAATTGGTGGGGTGATCAGGGTGCCTGGGTGGCTCAGTCAGGTGAGCAACCGACTCTTGATTTTGGCTCAGGTCATGATCTCATGGTTGTGAGATCACACTCTGCACTGGGCATGGAGCCTGCCTGGGATTCTTTCTCTTGCTTCCTCTGTCCCTCTCTCCTACTCTTGCTCTCTCTAAAATTAAAAAAAAAAAAAAAAAAAAAAAAAAAGAATGGGTGGGGAGATTCATAAATACCACCTATTGAATCATGACCAGCTAGAGTATTTTTGATTGGGTTAAACACATGTTTTTATACTTGAATTTTCATCCTCTTTTCCTCTTCCATTTTTCTGTTTCCTCCATTATGTTTATAGGGTGTATTGGTGAGAGTTAGCTTAATACTTTGGTTTAGAGGCTACAAAGTACCAGGAAAAGATCACGATAGAACTACCATAAGAATGGACACTCAAAAATCTTGCACTTGAAGCTGGGTGCAGGACCTGATGAGACCTTGGGTGTCTGGATACCCACCCTGTCCCCATTTTGGGCAGAAGGTGTAGACCCTTTATTGATTATAGGAGGGATAGTTACATTATGTTTAGCAGTCGTATGTTTAAACAGCAGATGCATGGGAAGAAGGATGTATGTCGATGTTGAACAGCTAAAACAGTGGACATTTGTCAGTTGTTTCAACACCCAGCATCTGAAGTCTCTGTTTCTGTGTGGGAGATTCACTACCTAATGAGTCTTAGGGGAGGCTGAGTCTGCTTCTTACTGTAAAAGCCAAGCACTTTCCCAGCCTCCCTTGTAGATAGGACACATGTGCACCACCTGGGTTCCACCAGTGAGACTCATTTACCCAGAGCTGGAAACTAGAGGGTGTGAAGAAGCAGGGGCTCTGAGGACACTTGGTGGCAGGAGCTCCCTCCCCTCCCCCATCTAGTTTTGAGAGACAGCATGGCAGGGTTCTAGGTGCTTTCGTCATTGGTCAGTGTCTCATGTTGGTGACTTTGGAGACGTAAGCTGTAGTGTCTGTGTTTAGTGGTGTCATCTCTGCTGCTTGAGGTCTTGGCTGACCCTAGACTGTTGATTCTTCTGTGAGCCACCAAATTTCTTATTAACAAGTTCCTTTTCTCTTTAAATGAGCCAAAGTTGGTTTCCCTGCCTGCAGGAGTCTAACTGATACAGTATTCCAATTAGGGACTTTTAGTTTTCTTTCCTATTGTCTTTTTAAAAAAAAATTTTTTTTAACGTTTATTTATTTTTGAGACAGAGAGAGACAGAGCATGAACGGGGGAGGGGCAGAGAGAGAGGGAGACACAGAATCGGAAGCAGGCTCTAGGCTCTGAGCCATCAGCCCAGAGCCCGACGCGGGGCTCAAACTCACGGACCGCGAGATCGTGACTTGAGCTGAAGTCGGAGGCTTAACCGGCTGAGCCACCCAGGCGCCCCTCCTATTGTCTTTTAAAAACACATATTTTTATTTGATGCATAACAAAGGGTATGCAACGTAAGTGTGAGTGAAACAAACTAATACTCATCCAAAGTAAGACCCAGAACATTACTCTCCCTTCCCCAGGACATAAACACTGTCCCAAAATTTGTCTTTATTACTCCTTTCCTTCTTTAAAAAATAGCTCTATCACCTATCTAGGTACAACTAAACAATATAATCCTTACTTTTGCTTATTTTTTGAGATTTATCAAAATAGTACCATTCTTTTAACTCAACACTAGTTCATAAATGTAGGTAGTAAGAAAATGAAATTAATAATATATCTACTTTTTGACTTTCAAAATATTTATCATATATTGAGGTAGAGCATTGTATTTATTTCAAATTCTCCAGTAGAATTCTTTTTTAAAAATGTTTATTTAGTTTTGAGAGAGAGAGACAGAGTACGAGCGGGAGAGGGGCAGAGAGAGAGAGAGAGAGAGAGAGAGAGAGAGAAAGGGATACACAGAATTGGAAGCAGGATCCAGGCTCTGAGCTGTCAGCCCAGAGCCTGACATGGGGCTCGAACCCACAAACCGTGAGATCATGACCTGAGCTGAAGTCGGATGCTTACGCAACTGAGCCACGCAGGTGCCCCTGGAATTCTTATGAGAAAATCAGACAGACCTGGAGAAGGAAGCACCTCATGCTATTTTTTCATGGGCAGCCAGGGAAAAGAAGGCATATGAAACTATTAGGTCCTGCAGGCTTCTAGAGGGGCTGTGACTGGCTGGCTGGAGCAGAAGTCTTAGTGGTGACCCATTCTAGGAGGACCTGTGGACGGGGACTGATAACAGCGACATAGCATTGTATCGGCAAACGAGGAGGAGGGACAAAGAGGCCATGGTTCCTGGGTGTCAGGCAGAATGTGCAGGTCTGTGTATGCGTGCATGTGTGGGGCGGGGCGGGGGGGGGACTTGAGAGAGCAAGAGGTTCTGGAGAAATGTTAGGTTGTGTAATATCTGGAAAGAAGAGGAAAGAGGATTTTAAAGAAGTCTTTCTGGGTGAGTCATACATTTAATGTCCTTTAATACTTTTTAAAAGATGAAAGCAAAGTTTGGATTGCCTTTTTTATTTTTTAGCGGGCTTCAGATTTGAGAGCAATATTAAAACCAAGACCATGTACCCAGTTTCCCCTATTATGAACACACATCAGTGTGGTATGTTTGTTTCAATTAATGAACCAGTATTGACATCTCGTTACTAACTAAAAGTCCATAGTTCATTCAGATTTCCTTCTTTTAAAATTTATTTTAGGGGTGCCTGGGTGGCTCAGTCGGTTGAGTGTCCGACTTCAGCTCAGGTCATGATCTCGCAGTTTGTGAGTTCAAGCCCCGCATCGGGCTCTGTGCCAACAGCTTGGAGCCTGCTTCAGATTCTGTGTCTCCCTCCCTCTCTGCCCCTCCCCCACTTGTGCTCTGTCTCTATCAGAAATAAATAAAATATACTTAAAAAAATTAAAAAAGTAAATAAAATTTATTTTGATTCATTTTGAGAGTGATAGAGACAAGCAGGGGAGGGACACAGAGAGAGGGAGACAGAATCCCAGGCAGGCTCTGAGCCGTCAGTGCCCGACATGAGGCTCGAACTCGTGAACCGTGAAATCATGACCTGAGCTGAAATCGAGTGTTGGGCGCTTAACTGACTGAGCCACCCAGGCTCCCCCAGATTTGCTTTGTTTTTATCTAATGTTCTCTCTCTCTCCCAGGATCCCATCCAGGACACCTCATGACATGTAGTTGTCATGTGCCCTTAGAGTCCTTTGGCTGTGGCAGTTTCTCAGGCCTTCCTGGTTTTTGGTGACCTGGCCACTTTTGAGGAGTACTGGGCAGGTATTTTGTAGGATGTCCCTCTATTGGAATTTGTCTGCTATTTTTCTTATGATTGGACTGAGATTACAGGTTTTCGGGAGGAAGACCACAGGGGTGAAGTGCCATTTTCATTGTATCGTGTGAAGGGTATGTACTCTCAGTGGATTGGCTTTTAGACTCATTTTACCTCTTAGACTTCGTTGTTGTTTTTCACGCGGCTTCATTTAATAACTGGGCCTGAGGGAACCACAGAGTTTGTTCTAGTTGCAAATGAATAGAAGAAACACCTGCTTATTAAAACAAACTAAGCATTATGGGAATATTACATGTGGCTTCTAATAAAGACCGTCACAGGATAGAGGCTGCCATTGAGCATTGACACTGCATCGCTCCATCCCCTCTCCCCAGTTCTGTCTCCTTCCCTGAGCCCCTGCGCTCCAGCGGGAAGGAAAGATCTCGGGCAGTTCGTCTTGGCCGGCACCTGCTCGGTGTGCCGTCATTTTCACCCGCATTAACCTATTAGGAAGAAGCGACCCTAGAGAGATGGTTCTTCCTTTTGCCTCAAAAGGCTCCCCATTCCCTACTCAAGTCCATCTTGTCTGCCTGGAAGGCAAGGGAGAGAGATATTTGTGGGTTTTGTCCATCTGTGTACTTCCTGAATACCTTTTGAGCTCGATGGAATCCTGGAGACCCCAATTTGTTTGTATTTAGGGTGGAAAGTACTACCATACAGAATGCTGTATTGGACACACTAACGTCCTGTGGATTGTCCATCGTGCTTTGTGAGTTTGGAAAGTGTTGTTGCATACGTAAGGTTTTGACTCTCGTAAGAAATTTGCAAGGTAGGTAAACCGTGTGTTATTGTCTCAGTCTTATAGGAAATAGAGGGAAAAGAAGCTTAAATAACTTGCTCTGGATGGCACACTGGTCAGCAAGGAGTCTCGAGGACAGAGCTCGGCACAAGCCCTGACGGCTGCAAGTTGCGGTCTTAGTGCATTAGCTGGTTCGGGTTGCCGGAACAAAGCACCGCAAACTGAGTGGGGGAAGTAACGAGACACTTACTGTCTCACACCCCTGGAAGCTAGAAAGTCCAAGAGCAAGATGCCAGCAAAGCCATGCTCCAGCAGAAGGTGCCAAGGAAGGCTCTGCTGCGGATCTTTCTCCCAACTTCTGGTAGTTTCTTGGCTCGTGGCAGCTGAACCCCAGTCTTCACGTGGCATTTTCCCCGTGTGGGCCTGTCTCTTGTGTTCCCGACTCTAACTGTTAGACCACACTGCCTCTCTCATCGGCCCTCATTCGGCTCCTTGCTGGTTAGTTTCCACCGGAGCGCTAGCATAGAGTTGAGGCATCTCTAATTTCGGGGTCTCAGGATGGTCTCTCCTGTGAGTGGGGAGGGGTTCTCGGCATCCAGTGTCCTGCAAAAGGTGCAGGTGTTCTGAACAGCCTGCTGCCTGACTTCCTTTTAAAATGCCAGAGCCATTAAGTACAGTGGATTTGTTCCACTGGAGAAGAGTGGGTTGCAGTCAGCAGGAGTAAAAGCCATGCCACTTACTGGTCTAAAAAGGTGCTTAGCAGCTACAAATAACCCCCCTGGATTAATGGAATCAACAGCCTCTAGGTCTCCAGATGCAAAGGGGCCATTTATTCGACATCCATTCATTTATTCAACAAGCCGTGGTGCCGGTTTGGGTTGCGCCGATTCTGAATCGAGACTGCTGTCCTTCCTCTTAAGGCTTCCTTCAATAATTATTCTGTTATTGACACATCACTGACCCAGGCATGACTAATGGTTTAGTATTACTGAGGGATGCAGCTAAAGGTCACCTCGGGTGGGGGCGGGGAGCTGGGGGCTGGAGCTGACATTTCCATGGTACTGCGGTGGAGTAAATGGAGATTTTAAGGGGCAGACCCCACTCAGTCTTTACAGCAGACTTGAGTGCCATTACAATGCTGCATAATCAAATTTTTTCCTTTTCCGGAATCTTCGTTCTGCTTATTAATTAAGTGAAATGACACAAGAGGGTGAGTGCTGGCGGTCTGTGGCACACTTAGGTGTATCGCGAGGGCAGCAGCACAGGCTTGATTACAGTCAGGGCGAACAGTAGCAGGTTACTTATTGGGTAATAAGACAGACCCAGGAGTGTCTTTGTAAGAGTTGAAAGAGGAATTTTCAGATAAAGGAGAGAAAAAATGTTTTTAATGAAATTTAGAAAATGGGGTCAGAGTATAATTTATGGACTAGATCTTGCCCTCCAGCATCGACAAAGATAGAAAGAAGACAGGGAGGGGGAAAGAATCCAAAGCTCCAGGACATCTCTCATTAGCGACATCTCTGTTTCCTGTCCATCTGTAACTCCGTGTCAATGGACTGCTTATATTTCTTTAAAAAAATTTTTTAAATGTTTATTTACTTTTGAGAGAAAAGGAGACAGAATGTGAGCGGGGGGGGGGGGGGGGAGAGGGGTTAGAGAGAGAGGGAGACGCGGAATCCAAAGCAGGCTCCAGGCTCTGAGCTGTCAGCACAGAGCCCGACGTGAGGCTCGAACTCACAAGCCGTGAGATCATGACCTGAGCTGAAGTCGGACGCTGAACCTACAGAGCCACCCAGGTGCCCCTGGATTGCTTGTATTTCTAGGCAAGGTTTATTATCATCTCCTCAAGATGCCTTTCTTCCTATAAATACTGGAGGGCCTGCCCGTAAAAGACAATGCCTGGTTACTTTCACTATTGTTGGTTTCCCTAGATGAGTCCTTCATAGAACATTGCTTTGCAGAGAATTCGGGGAGGCAAGGGGTATAAAACTCTTTGTGTTTTGTGCCTAAAGACGGGCTGAAAACACTAACACAATCGGTCATCATAGATCAGTGGCTTGCCCATTAAAATGATGCCACAAATCTTTCCTGAATGAATAGATGAACCCAAAGAGGCCCATTCTGTTTGCTCACTGTGGTGGACCCGGAGATCTTATTTCAGGACTGTAGGTCTCACACCACCAGCTGCCCCGGGTGCCTTTGGTTGTCAGGCCCTCTGGGTTGTCTCAGATGAGGAGAGAAGGCTTGGGTGAGGTCACGCCCCCTTCTTGGGGCAGCTGCATCCAATGACTGATGATGAAGGCACAGTGAGACTTGGCTGTGTCCGCCCATGGGGGCAGTGTTTAGAGGTCAGTCCATCTTTAGAATTCCCCAGGGGCTTTGTTGAGCTGTTCATTGCAATTTCACTGTGGTCCAACCTCTCCCTCTACCCAATTTTACTACCTTCACCTCTCCTCCGCAGGTATTGGATCCCAAGAGCATGCCCTAAAAATGTCCTGCACACTAATCTCTGTCCCAGAGATGGCTTCGTGGGCAACCCAAGCAGTAACATTGATGGTATGTTATGTCATGTGTTAGGTCCCAAATATGGAAGAGATCTGAGGGCCGACGGGGTAGGGTGAAAAGACAATGTGCTACTCATTGAGGAGAGAGCTCTTGTTTGTGTCTAGAACCTTTATGTGGAATTTGTAGGCTGGAATACAGCAAATTCCACCAGCGGCTGCACCCCACCCCAGACCCGGGCTTTACTCTGGCATCTAATGGCTCCAGTCCTCTTGGAGCCAAACTCTTTGATTCTTTCCCCTTTACGTCTGGTCTGTGCTGGGACTGGTTTACTGGAAATGGGAGGGGATTACACAGCAGGCGTTCATGAAAAATGGGCACATGAAGTTAATTGTACTTTCTCATTGGCTTATTGCATTTTGAAGGGAACGCTGAAGCTATCAAAATGTGCGGTTGGGAAACAGAGGCTGTGATGCCGTCTGCATATTTTTGTGACCTTGTTTAAAGGGTTTCATTCAGCCCTCTAAACACTGCAGGGAACAATTCTGGCAGTATCTTCTATCTTCCCTTCCTTTTCCCTTCTTTTTCCAGGGCAGACGATTTAAGGCAGACCTTCTGTGCATCGTGGATCATCTGTGTTTACTTGCTCCTGCCAGTTGCTTGGCTCTATTGTTAAGAGAAGAGAATATGAGAGAAGAAAAGTTATGCTCCTTAGAGGCTTTTCCAATTAACTGTTTGAAGAGACTTAAAAAAAAAAAAAAAAGCCTAAGTGTGAGGTTATTTCTATGCCTAATTTCATTTTTATGTTACACGTACTTTTAAGTGTAATTTACCAAGGCTTAACACTTGTATTCTTTCAGGGGCATTACAAAGAGCTTTGCACATTTATTACAGCCCTTTAAATGGCTGTGTTTTATTTCCATATTCTTTTAAATGGTTATTGAGTGGATTTGGTGCTCTTCCTGTAGTTAAAGTGCATTTTTTTATGTACATAAATGGTAAATAATTGATACCTGCCATATGCTTCTCTCTCCCATTCCGAGTTCCCCTTCCCCGTCCTCTCTTCATTCTCTTCTTTTCTTTGTTGCTGTTGGTTTCTGCCCTTATCTTGCTCTCTATCCTTTCTTCCCCTCTCTCTGCAGGTCTCCCCTGCTTTCAACACCATTTTCCTTCACTCTCAATGTGCTCATTTGAGAGGGGTTTTTATATGGATTCTTGAGATCATTGCATTACCCAGTGGGGGTGAAGGAGGGGGGGGGCGGTAAGGGCATACAGCTTTTTATTAGGTGATGCCTGGATCAAGAATTTTAAATAAGAGAGCCATTTCAGAGAATGTGGCTTGAATTTTTTTTCCTTCAGATTGAATTGATACTGGGCGAATTCTTGCTCATTGCCTCTGCTTCTCTGACTAACCAGTGACAACCTCCAGGAGCTTCGAATTAAGGAAGATATACCAGTGTCTGAGACCATTCTTAGCAGGGAGAACTCCTCAAGCTGAACCATTTTAAAGGATCTCTCATTAGGGAAGGGCAGGATAACTAGTGCAAGAGGAAATGTAAAGAATGTTCAGTTGGATGAACTTGTTTGGGGGAAATTCCTACTACATTGAAGCCACAGAACTGTAGAAATTTTAGATTCCTTTGCTTTTACATCTCCAGAAGGCAAAAATCAAAACCCATTTATAGATGTTACAGCCCACAAACACTAGAATAGTTTTCTTTTTTGAAATTTTGAAAAGGGGTTGACAATTCGTATGGAAATACAAGGAACCCAGAATAATCAAAACAATCTCAAAAAAGAACAAAGTTTGAGGACTCACGCTTCTCAATTTCAGATTTACTAAAAAGCATCAGTGATCAGGGTAGTGCAGTA
Source organism: Puma concolor (assembly GCF_028749965.1). Classification (NCBI taxonomy): domain Eukaryota; kingdom Metazoa; phylum Chordata; class Mammalia; order Carnivora; family Felidae; genus Puma; species Puma concolor. Next base: position 194,295,377 of record NC_141674.1, on the reverse strand, counting down.
CTGGGATAAGCATTAACATATTGATCAATGAACTACAAATGAGCGCCCAGAAGTAAACTAACATAGCTGTGGTCAACTTCTATATGGTAAAAGGGCCAAGATCATTTCATGGAGAAAACACAGACTTTCCAACAAATGGTGCCGGTGCATGCGAGGAAATGAGGTTGTACCTCCACCTTACGCTGTATACAAAATTAACTCAAAATGGATCAAAAGCCTAAATATAAAAGCTAAACCCATAAGCCTCTTAGAAGAAAATGTGGAGCTAAGTCTTTGTGACCTTGGATTTGGCAATGAATGCTCAGATATGATGCCAAAAGCACGAACAACAAAAGAAAAAAAATAGATAAATTGGACTTCTCTAACATTACAAACTTTTATTCTTCAAAGAGTACTATGGAGAAAGTGAAAAGACAACCCACAGGGTTGCCTGGGTGGCTCAGTCAGTTAAGTGTCTGACTCTTGATGTTGGCTTGGGTCATGATCTCATGGTTCATGAGATCGAGCCCCAAGTCAGGCTCCCTGCTGACAGTGGAATGCCTGCTTGGGATTCTCTCTCTCCCTCTCTTTCTCTGCCCCTTTCCCGCTTACACCTGTGTGTGTGTGTGTGTGTGTGTGTGTGTGTGTGTGCACTCTCTCTCTTTCTCTCAAAATAAATGAATACATTTAAAAAAAAAAAAGAAGGGACAACCTACAGAATGGTAGAAACTATTTCCAAATCATTTATCTGATAAGAGATTGTATTTAGAATACATAAAGAATCCTTAAAGCTCAATAATAATCAGATTTAAAAATGGGCAAAGGATTTGAGTAGACATCTTTCTAAAGAAGATAGCCCAAAGGCCAGCAAGCACAAGAAAAGATGCCAACCATCATTAGCTATAAGGGAAAGGCAAATCAAAACCAAAATGAGGTACTATGTCACACTTGCTAAAGTGAAAAAGAGGCAGTAACAAGTGTTGTCAGCATGTGGAGAAAACGGGACCCGCATACATTGCTGCTGGAATGTGGGATGTAGCCATCTTGGAAAACAGTCCAGTGGCTCCTCAAAAGATTGAACACAGAGATAGCATACGGAGTAGAACCCAGCAATTCCACTCCTTGGTATACACTCAAGGGAAGTGAAAACATATGTCCACAGAAAAATTCGTACATGAAATGTTCATAGCAACATTACCTATAATAACTAAAAGGTAGAAATAAACCAAATGTCCATCAACTGATGAATGCATGAACAAAACGTGTCATGTTCATAAAATGGAAAGTTATTTGGCCATAAGAAGGAATGGAGTACTGACATATGCTACAGTATGGATGAACTTTGAAACCATTATGTTAAGTCAAAGAAGCCAAAGACAAGAGTCCACATATTATATGATTCCATTTATATGAAATATTCAGGATAGGCAGAAAGTAGAGACAGCAAGTAGATTAGTGATTGCCTAATGTTGGAGGCAGGGGAATGGATGGGGACCCTGGGGAGGGTAGCTAAAGATATGGGGTTTCTTTTGGGGATGATAAAATGTCCTAAAATTGTGGTGGTAATTACATAACTCTATGAATATAGTAAAAGCCATTGAGCTGTATACTTTAAAGGTCTGAATTGTGGGGCATGTGAATTATACCTTAGCAGAGCTGTTACCCACAAACATCATGATCTCCAATAATTGAAAAACAGTTATTTGAAGCATTTGAAGTTGTGGAAGGTGACTGTTCCCCAAAAGCAAAGCTGCAAACTCTTTGGAAAATGACTTCTAAAACTCAAGAACCTTGCTGTAAGTAAGCAATTATTCCTGTTTTGCAGATGCACCACTTGAGATTCAGAGGCTTAAATGACCCGTCCGAAGTTGTACAGATAGTTCATGGTAGTGGTGGAGAACCTAGATGCCCGTCACAGCCTCTTAGTGCAGAGTTCTGTCATTATACCAGCCCTTCCCAGAGTTTTCTTTCCAGAGTCCTTTGGAGGCAGCAGAAACGAAGCAAAGCTGCCTTTTCTGGTTTTCTTATATTGTTTCTCTGAACTGACATAAGCCAATTTAAAAAAATAGATTTATATTTATTTTTGAGAGAGAGAGAGACAGAGAGAGAGTGGGGGAGGGGCAGAGAGAAAGAGGGAGGCAGAGGATCCAAAGGAGGCTCCGTACTGTCCGTGTGGAGCCTGACTCGGGGCTCAAACTCATGAACTGTGAGATCATGACCTGAGCTGAAGTCAGATGCTTAACCGACTGAGCCACCCCAGGAGCCCTGACCTAAGCCAATTTTTAATGCACACTCTCAAGTCCTTTTTGGTAGGTAGCAGGGGCCTTGAAGAACTTTGATGTAGGTGAGAGTTAGCTCCTCCCACACAACCTTTCTACTGGGTTATAATGAAAGCAGATCTCAAGAAAATTCCTCCCCACCACCCCTCATCATGTGAACGTTACACAGTCAGATAAACAGGCAGGCACAAAATAGCTTCTATGATCTGCTCTGCAAACATGATGGCATCCTAGGTCTCTGTCCTTTCGGTTGTGTTTGTCCCCACCTGTGTGAAAGGTCCACCTGAGGCAGACATGGTGATATTCCAGAGGCAGGATTCTGTTCTACAGTTCAGGCAACCAGAGATTTTCCTGGCTAATAGCTGGAGATGGGACCACTCGGACAGCAAGCCCTGGGCACCAACTCAGAAAGAAAGTCCAGATTCGGATACTCTTGAAGCAAGGATGGGGACAGTCTTCAATATTTTAGCCAAGATATACTTCTTGTATACATTTAATTTCACCAATAAAGCCTCAGATTCCACTTCTGTTAAATGAGGTTTTTAAGGAGTAGTGTTGTAAATACGTGGAGACTTCCATGATATACCAGCTAAAAAGCCACAATTCAATTAATGGCTTTAAATAGAGCCACTTTAAAAATTCCTAAAATTCACTACGCTAGGGCTGCCGGGGAGGCTCAGCCGGTTAAGCGCCAGACTCTTGATTTTGGCTCAGGTCATGATCTCACGGTTTGTGAGTTCGAGCCTTGCACTGGGCTCTGCACTGACCATGTGGAGCCTGCTTGGGATTCTCTGTCTCTGTCTTTTCTGCCTCTCCCCAGCTTGTGCATGCTCTCTCAAAATAAATAAACTTTAAAAAATTCACTCTGCTAACTAGTAAAACCTTCGTTGCCAATTGCGATAAGGAGACAGAAGCATTTGTAGCAGCTGCTTCTAGAATGTTCCTTTCAAATATGACGCTAACTGAACACTCCAGGGGTGTGGGTTTCCCATGAAGGCAGCTGATTGCTCCTAGAGTGGAAGCTTAAACTTACCAGCCTAGGCGGAATATCTCACAGTGCAGGGCAAAATATTTCAAGTTAAATCACAATTAATAAATACATTCACTAATAAATATGTGACAAAACGAAGCAATATACTAGGGCTGCCACTTGCTTTACGTATTTTAATTACATATTGTGATTAATTACATATTGTGATGCGTATATCTTCAGGCTTGTAGGCAAATGATATAATTTTTCACATCCAATAAAGAGAAAATGTATAGAAAAGGAAGACATAGAGAATTGATAGCAAAAAAGAGATATAGAAACCAAAGAAGAAACAGAATAGTAGATTTATAGTTCAGAGACCCAGAGAGGGGCCCACAGAGACAACCAAAGACTGAGCATCAACCTGGCCAAACATCCTTGGGTTGTTCATTTCCTAATTTCCATGTGGTCTCCTCCAAGACATCCTTTCTATTGACCAAGAGTAGAAGGTGCATCTCATCAAAATTATTTCCAGCCCTGCTGGAGGGATAGATAGAAGTCAGCAGAGAAGTATCTTCTGAGAACTCCCGTGTTCATTGCAGCATTATTTACAATAGTAAAGACGTGGAAATATCCTAAGTGTCAGTTGATAGATGAATGGGTAAGGAAAATGTGTCCTCTGCATACATGTGTACGTGTGTATACGGGTCTATAAATTCAGCCATAAAAAGAAGGAAATCCTGCCATTTGAGACGACATGGATAGACCTTGAGGGCATTACGCTAAATGAAATAAGTCAGACAGAGAAAGACAAATACTGTATGATCTCACTTATACGTGGAATCTAAAAAAAAAAAAAAGTGAATTGATAGAAACAGAATAGATTGATGATTGCCAGAGGCAAGAGTTCGGGGATGAGGGAAATGGGAGAAGGTGGTCAAAAGGTGAGAACTTTCACTTATAAGATAAATACGTTCTGGGGATACAGTGTACAACGAATGCAGTGATTAGAATTAACGATACTGTATTGTATACTTGAAAGTTGCTAAGAGAGTAGATCTTAAAAGTTCTCATCACAAGTAGAAAAAATTGTAACTATGGGAGGTGACAGACATTAACTGAATTTATTGTGATAATCCTTTTGTAATGTATACACGGATCCAATCATCAGGGGGTATGCCTAAAAATGACACAATGTTGTGTATCAATGATATCTCATTAAAACCGGAGACAAAGAGAAGTATCTCTGGAGATAATCAACCTGAGCTCCCTGTCCTTTCCTGAGTCTGGCAGGTGGCTCCTGCTAGGGATGTGATGCGGAAGGGATGCTTCCTAGGGCAGGCGGCAAAACCGCAGCTGCGCATCGACTGGCAGAAATCCAGAGGACTCTTCCACGGAGGTCAGGTGAGTGGGCAATGACACAAGGCATTCGGAGAAGGCTGTCCTTATCTCATTGTTCCTACTCATCGCCTACCTTGGCCTTGCCACTTAGAATTATGTGATGCTGCGAAACCTGGTCAACCTTTCTGCATCTCAGGTTCCACCTTCATAAAATAAGGTGTATTGAGGACTAATGTCATAAGTATAGGAAGATTCCCACCTACTTTTTCTTTCTTTCTTTCTCTTTCTTTCTTTCTTTCTTTCTTTCTTTCTTTCTTTCTTTCTTCTTTCTCTTTCTTTCTTTTGCCTTTTCCTTAATTCATTTTTTTTTTTTTTGGTAACAGTTTTCTTTTTTTCATTAAGAATACCTTAAAAATGCCTGTGGGCTCTGCGAGAGGTATACTGAGACAGTTTTTCTCAAATACCCATCAAAATGTTCATAATGGAGGAGGGAAATGAACGTTAGACCCCCTGAGATGTGTGGGGAAGGAGTTGGAAGCTCTTGCCTTGAGCTCAAAATTTATTTGCAGTTTTAAGATTTATTTTAAAAGTCCACGAATTTTGCATTTTACTCCGAGTCTGCATTCTACCCTAGTTTGTAATGCTCTCAAATAATGGCATTTCCTCTATTATTGGCCTTCAGGAAAATGTACCATGTCTATCCCGTGGCTTCTTGTTCTCCTGGCCTGTCACTATGTCCTCCTCCGCATCTGTAATCCCTGGCTTCAGCAGGGTGGCCTTATGTATCAGCTAACACATTGGCAAGCAAAGCTACAAAAGAAATAGGACACCCAAAGAGGACTCTGGTTTTGTCGTGGGCCCATTGGGTCAGTTGTTCATATCCAGGCTCCTCTAAATCTCTAGCTGGAAACCATGCCGATCTTATTCTCAGACTGAGGCAGAAAGATGAGAGAAGTGGATTATAGAAGCAGTTGAGAGGTTTTCTGAGGTTCTCAGCCTCCTGAATATTTGGCTTAGATCTGAGGTCTTCTCAGCCATATAAAAAGTGCTAAAGGATTCTAGTCGTCTCAAAGAGAATCTGCATCAAACTCAATCATGCTGGGCCCCCTAAAAGAAGGTGAGAACTTGAAATGGTACTTGAACCTGAAGAATTCCTTTAGGTGATACTAATAGTTTTGGGGACCCTGAAGTTCTTAGCATTTTCTTGGCTCCAAGGTGCAAGCATTACTTTAGGACGGTCCTGCTAGTGAGAAGGCATCATCTAGGCTTCTGTGGTCATTCATGAAAGATCCCATTGTTATAGAAAGGTGCTAAGGGTTAAACGTTCTTTGGGAGAGGATCTTTTTTAGAGTAACCTCTCAACAAGTTGTCTTGTGCGGCACAGATTGGCTCAATCATTACTAACAGATGCATCTGCAGCAAAAGACAATTTTGCAAGCCCAGGCAGAAAAGAACTCATGCTTTCCTGAAATCTTTCCCTTGGCTCACATTAAAACTAGCCAGGAGAAAAGACATAGCAAAGTTTATTAGGGACAGATCCCTGGAGGGGAAAATAATGGGGATAATGAGACAAATATTCCTAAGGCATCCTGGGACTTCTGAAATAAGCAGACTCTGGGCCACTGAAATAGCTGGTGCAGAAATGGCTTTGTTATACATAGTTTTACAAGATGCATTCCGTTGTTATGTTCCAGATACATTTGAAATTTCCTAAAGGGGCTGCAGTCACTTTTAAAAGTATCATCACCAGGAGTAGCCACCTGAATGGCAGTCAAGACTGCCTCAATGTAGATGGGGTGATACTCTAGCTTCCTTCTTGGTTACAAATGGCCCAGGCTTCAGAAATAGCCAGACTGAACAACGTTCATGTTTGGAACAGAGTGGCCTGCCCGGGTAGGAATATGGGGAGGCAAGGGGGGAAGCTGTGTTTCATCTCCGGCTTGGTTCTCTTTAAGAAGTAAGAATGCAGCCTTGGGGAAAAGGTGATGGGTCAGGTATCCTGTCGGGGAAGTTTGGGAACTGTGCCTAGTGTAGTCTAATTTTAATCAAGAAGGAGGCAGATGGAGTGTGTGTGTGTGTGTGTGTGAGAGAGAGAGAGAGAGAGCGGGGGGGGGGGGGGAGAGGGAGACAGAGAGAGAGAGGGAGGGAGGGAGAGAGAGACCTAACCTTTCTGGTTAGGATGAGATAAGCCATTCATTTAATGGTCTAAAATCCATTGGGACAGGCATATTGGTTCCAAGTAAATGCTACCAAAGGCTCCTCGAGTCAGAAAGAGGTCCACCTATGCAAAACTGAACCTTTATCTAGACCAAATCACATTGTAGAGCCTTGCTTAGTGCATCTCTCCCATGGCATTGTAGATAGCCATGGCCCTAGATGTATGATGGGAAGGTACAGGAGGCTGTTCTGTCTACCATCCAGGGAGGCTCCTCAATGCACTACTTCCAAATATATGGACCATCTTCCTATAGGTCTGGCCTTGGCACTCATATGAAGTTGAATAAATCTGAACACAAGCTGCATGTGAGGAGCTTCTGATCTATCATAAAAGATTCATGTAGAGGACTTATGTAGTGGTTAGAAGCATACAGCAAGACATTCCGGTGCAGTGGTTAAGCTCACAGCTTCTGAAGTCAGACTGCTTGGGTTCATATCCTATCATCTCCACTAGTTAGCAGCTTAAGCTCACCAAAGCTCAATTTTATCATTTGTAAAATGGGATTATTTTGATCACAAATGAGCTGATATATGTAAAGTATTGGAATCATTATGAGCATTCATAAATGGACCAGTTATTATTAGCATGCATATAAATGCTATTGCAGATTATTGACATTCATTGAAAAAACATACATTAGGAGACTTTTGGTAATCCCCAAATTTGGGGATGCCATAACACAGCTTTGGTAACAAAATTTCCTTTATATCCTATTAAGTTACTACTTTTGGGAGGACGGGGGCAACTCGGTCTCAAGGAGATATTTTAGTTTCACAAACCAACTCTCCACCCCAGGTAGTGAAACATTCAAATTCGTGCTCAGCAAATGAGAAATTGTTTCTTGCCACGGACCTTTGGAGTTAGACGGGAAAAGTGAAAAACAGGACTCTTACATTTCAGACAATGTTGAAGATCTGTAAGACAACAGAGCCTCACAGAATGCCCATTTGCTCAGGGAACGAGAGGTGGGGAGCACTCCAACATCTATCTTGTGATAAACTTGGAAATTTGGCGCTGCCCAACCTCCTGGGTGAGACGGGAATAGGTGGGGGTTTTAGGAGGGAGTTGGGGCAGGAAGTTGTCGGCTGGCCCGAACTAGAGGCTCCATGAGGCCATGACTGCTTGGCATTCTGGAGATGCTTCCCGTTTTTCTGAGAGGTGTTTATTTCCTGTCTGACTTTGAGGGAATATAACTGGACACTTTCACACATCTAAGAATTGAGGGGTAGAACAAGTTCAGGGCAAAAGAGAGATCCGGGTCCAGGTACCCTTCAAGCTCCAGCCTCTTTTTTTCCTGCATATTTTATCACTCTGCTGAAAGCTCCTTTCTTAAAGGCCTTCTCACTCTTTCCTTTCTCTACCCTCCCCCTCATCAATGTCTGCTCCAGCAAAAGACTTGACGTTAGCTGTTTATATTTCACAGTGAATTTAAAGTGACATGTTACCTCTCTTAGAAGTACTTACCCCTTCGCCTCATGTATGGGCGGCAATTGAACACATCTTGCGTCGGCTTTGACTTTGTCCCTATGTTCGTGGCAGTATGTTGGGGGCTCCATTATAGATTTCTGTGCGCTACAACGTGGAAGAAACTTCAGTCACAGAAGGAGTTTTAATTCACGGATCTTCCCTCTATCAAACAAAATGTCATTTGTACCAAGAAAAGGAACAATATTTATAAGCAAATCAAGAAAGACCCTCTGTACCCAACCGCAATGACAAGCAAAGGAAGGAGAGTAAGAAGAAAGAAGAGGAGAAGGAAGAGAAGGAGGAGGACAACTGAAGAAAGAGGAGAAGGAATATAGAGGAAGCATCACCACCTCCTCCAAGCAGCCAAGGGCAAGGAACCCGATGACAACATGGAAGCAAAGTGCGGGCAAAAGTGAGAGCTTCATGGTATAAACAGGTGCCATGGAGAACAGCACTGAGTTTTGGGATTCCTTTCCCCTTTTCTTTGCTTTGAAATCTTTGCCTTATAAAAGAATTTTTTAAAATGTTTACTTATCTTTGAGAGAGAGAGAGAGAGAGAGAGACAGAGACAGAGAGAAGGGGGTGGGGAGAGAGAGAATGAATAAGGGAGGGGCAGAGAGAGAAGGAGACAGAATCTGAAGCAGGCTCCAGGCTCCGAGCTGACGTTGGGCTCGACTCACAGACCGGTAGATCATGACCTGAGCTAAAGTCGGATGCTTAACCGACTGAGCCACCCAGGTGCCCCTGCCTTATAAAAGAATTTGAAACACAGCTTACTACTTTTCTCATTTCTTACATTTTTACCTCAATATTTGCTTGCTTAAGACACACCAAGAGCAATAAGTACATGCACACACACACTCCATTTGAAGACTTTTCTCAGAGTTCCTATCCTTGTTTGATCTTTTTCCATTCTACTTATTACCTAGTGCTTTCTCTTACTAATTGACTTATTGCTAATTGAAGGCTTTAAAGGTCAAAGTTTATTATATTGTTACCTCTAAAATGTGCATTAAAAAACAACCAAGAATATCCTGAGGAAGCAGCGAGGTGCTGGGCAAAACCCGGAAGTTGCTTCAATTTCTACTTGGCAGGCTTTAAAATTTTGCTTTTGAACAGAGATGATCTAAGGGGGAGAAAAGAAGACTAGAACATCCTCAGAGGGAAGGGAAGAAGTCTGAAGTGTCCCAAAGTATTATGTCAGCTTTTCTTTTTAACAGATTAAAATAATCCAAGTCACCTCCGAAACATAGCGACGTTATAGACAGGGTGTGCTGGAAATGATCTATCAGTTTAAAAATGTTTTGCTTACAAAATACCTTTTTTTCATACTTAAAATGGCAACCTGATGGTATTGTCGATGAAGGGGGAATGAAAGAGAAAAATTTTATGAAACAATGGCTTGTGTGCAGCCTGATTTAGCGTAGCCTGTGATGGCGTAGATCTTGCTCAAAGTCACATGCTCTCATCAGGTTGTCCAGGGAAGGATTTCGCCTTTCTGCTCTATGCCACTACTTCAAGGGGAGAAAGAATCCGGGTGTCTCCCTGCACAGTGTTGGTCCCTGGGGCCCCATCTGTCTGCTACGCTCAGACTGTATTGGTGGTAACTCTCACCCCTCTCCCGCCCTGGAGGCCAGCACAGAGATTTTTTTAAAGATGGATGACGAAACTTTGTTCGAGAAAGCGTGCAGAGAAACACTTAATCACAAGAGCCTTGTGCTGCGTGTTTCATAGGTGCCAAGCTCAGTACCTGCCGCTTTATTCATTCCTCCTTAGGTGTCAACCTCAGATACAACAAACATCTTTAGCTCAACTTCCGGTCTGTGGAGGAGAAAAATTCTCTCCTGTTTAGACTCCCTCCAGGCTGATCCTGTTCCCTATCAGCAGGGCCTTTTCCTGCTTTGGCAAATGTGTTCGCTCAAGGTCAAGCTGACAGTGGGTAGGAAGGTGGGGGACCAGAGACGGGAGCTCAGTCAGAGCCTGAGTACTAGAATCCTATAAAGCAGGGCTGGCCTTGGGCCGAGGTCACATGACTAACTCCGCACTCAATGCAGTCAGCTGCAGATAGTTCTGTGCAGAGTTTATCTTATATTTGAGCTCTAGGTCCGGGAAACAGAGACTATAAAAGTTACACTGTTTTTGTCATGTGATGTGACTTGTGGGAGAGGGTCTTCACTCCCTTCCACGGCCTGGGGCGAGGGGGGGGGTGGGTAGTCACCGGTAAGTACAACTTTGAGGTGGCGCCTGGAACGTTCATGGGTGTGGGGTCGGAAGTTCGACACCTGGATCTGAACCTCAGTGTCACCCCTTATGAAAAGTGTGACCTTGGATGGGTCGTGTAACTTTTTAGAGTCTTAGGAACTTCCTCTGCAGAATGAGGATTGCGTGAGACACATAATGTATACAAAGCAGCTAATGGGGTGCCTGGCCCTTGCGTTTAGGAAAAGTTCCTGGTAATTATTATTCTGATCCTTAACCTGAGAGCCTGTATGGAGCCCATGCTCCATGGACCACATGCTTCTGAATGCAGATTATTAGCTTTGTTAATCGCCTTGGAAATACATGATGGTGCTGAATATTTGCCTTTTATATACACAGTTGTGATGGGCTCATCCTTTGCCTGTCTTTTCTTTCTTATACTTTTTAATGCTTTCTTAAGATATGAACTAATAGGCAATTTTACATAAAAGTAAAAATACTAAATTAAATAAACAAATACATAGTGATATATATAATATATATAAATAAGTATATATACCTGCCTAGATATACTTGCCTTAGAATATGAAATTTTATCAAGCTTGGCTATTATTTTTATTGACCCCGTCAAATATACCTCTTTACAGACACTGTAAGTTGGTGAAAATCTTTCTTTGGTCACAAAAATGCTAAGCAATGTGGCAAATAAAACTAATAATCTGTATTTAAATTTATCCTTGTGTGTATATGTGTGTGTAGATATACATATAAATGTATATCACTGGCCACCTTAAATCAAGAAATTTAAAATATAATTTAGTCTAAAATTTCTTAGACAAAAATAAGACAGTTATACATTTTTGGTGTCATTCACACTGCAGAAAACCTATTTACTAGTTAATAAAATTATTTCTGAGATTTTCCCATATCTGGTGAAGTGGTTTCCTCCTGAAAATGTGCCATTTTGTCATTTCATTTGATTCAGTTAATTTCCAGAACTCTCCCTCTTTTGATGAGGTAATTTAAATAGGATTTGTTATCATGGAAGGAAGACCTTTCTCTAAATTCTCTTCATGAGGAAATTGGTGAACTATTTTCTTTGAGGATATGGATTATTTTCCTTTGAGGGGCTGTTTCCTGATAAAGAGAATTTAGCTTTTCATGAAGAATCTCCAAATTTGTTTAAAACTGGTTTAATAATCTGCTTCATTTCTGTGCCAAATATCAGTGTGAAAAAAAAGTTTCTGAATATCAGTTAATCCGCGGACTGCTAAATGCAGCAGATTGAGCGCTGTGTCTGTGAGAGATGAACCTTATGTTGAAAAAATGCTGAACCTGCAGAAAAGCCGAAAAAGTAAAATAATCCTGATAATCTTTACCAGACTCAATGATTGTTTTCACACTTTGCCACTTTTGTGCACACACACACACACACACACACACACACATCTATGCCCTTTGATTTGGATTTGTTTGAATTTTTTTCTCATGTTAAGATTCAGGCTAAACATTTTTGGCAAGACTGGAACACAGCCAACATTGCGAAGCTTTTAGATGAGATAGGAAGGTGACAATTATCCCCTTTTATAGAAGTAAAGAAGAGGGACAGAGCCATCCCTCAGGTCAGGTGACACGGGGTGACTGTTGCATGTTTGGGGAAGGGCTTAGAGAGTTAGTCACTTAGGGATTTAGTGGATGAGGAGGCTAAGACAGAACTAAGTGGTTCCTGCCAAGTGGTGCATTTAAATATTCTGGTATTCTTGAAGCTAGTAGGCTTGTATCATCAGTTCATGAGACTTTCCCCCTCCTGCATCTCCAAGGCAAGATCTATGATGCTGTCCCTAACACACTACTCACAATTCCTAGACTGACCTTCCAAAAGTTTGTTTTTTCCCTTCAAGGGTATTTTTTTTTTTTTTTTTTTTAAATTTTTTTTTTTTTCAACGTTTATTTTATTTTTGGGATAGAGAGAGACAGAGCATGAACGGGGGAGGGGCAGAGAGAGAGGGAGACACAGAATCAGAAACAGGCTCCAGGCTCTGAGCCATCAGCCCAGAGCCCGACGCGGGGCTCGAACTCACGGACCGCGAGATCGTGACCTGGCTGAAGCCGGACGCTTAACCGACTGCGCCACCCAGGCGCCCCCCTTCAAGGGTATTTTTGATAGTCATTTACATCAAGCTTGACTTCAATAAAAAAGGTTTGTGGATTGGGGTAAGGCGAGGGGAGGGAATCATTGTATGATTTGCGCCTGGCCTTGTACCTGCTAAAGTCAGCTCGAAACTTTGTTTTCCTTATTTCTTTATTTTTTTAAATGTTAAGACCATGAGTCTCTGGGGGCAGGAAGCAGGAGGCGACTTACGAGTAGAGTTGTGATGTGCTCCCTAAGCTTGCTGCTGAAGGAACCATGACTGAAGTCCCTCAAGAAGAGATGAAACCAAGAGGAGATTGGGGCCAAACGGCCGAAGTTCTCGAGTCTCCGGGAAAGCCCATAAATAATAGATCGCTCTCCGAAAATAAGAACAAACAAGTCAATGACAGAAAAATAAATGATAAACTTCGGACAACTTTCCAGAATTATCTAGTTGTTTTCCTTCTTCTCAACTTTTGTATCCTGGGGCATACCACCTCTGTGGCCAAGATCTTAGAAAATTGCTTAAAAAAATATTGGCCGAACTCTGTAAACAATAGTGGCAAACAGCTATCAAAAGTAAGGGAGGATGGAAGGCCCTGGGACCCACTCTCAAGCTCTGTCTGGGTGTCCCAGCCACATCATAGGACACGGTGATAGCCACTAGGATTTTTCCCTCTAGGTGGTTGCTCAGTAGGCCATTGGCAAATCGCTGTTAACGATCCGGCTCCTCTGGCCGTGCTCCAGGCCTCAGAATCTCCTCTCTAACATAGCAGGAGCAGCAGAGTAGGAGAGAGGCACAGTAGCAAATTCACTGGAGAGACTGAGTTGCTTGCTTTCTGTTGTCAATGGCTTCTTGAAGGTCACGGCTGAGTTCACGGGAAAAGTGGCACTTTGGCTGTGAATTTATTACTGATATAATTTCCATCTCTGTCTTCCCTTAGCCTCTCCACTGGCAGGTGGCTCATGCATAAGTCTTAAAGAAGTTCAGCCTCAGGATGCCCTGGCGGGGTTGGCATGATGTGAAATGAGCTACGCACCCCCCAATACCATCCGTCAGTAGCTGTGATAAAGCAGCATCTGCCCCCACAAAAAGTCCAGGGCAAAGGTCATCTGGCATTCCAAGGGAACTCTCCGCTGCAGGGAGCCTTCTAATTGGCTGGTATTGATCGGTAAATTGTGTCCCTGCTGTGATTAATTCTGGCCCCCCCAAACTCCCTCAGCATGAGCGTGATAGGTCAAGGTTTGGGGCCTCTAGGCATCCTTTACAAATGGAGCTCAGGTCCTTAAAGGTGCCGGTGAAAGATTGTAGCTTGTTAACTCTCTCCCGGCTGCTAGTGCCGAGCCAGGAAGCCGGTTTCATTCAGCTTGCTCTCCCTAATAGCGGCTTAATGGGATGCTAATGTGAGGAACAGAAGTTATCAGATGGCTTGTACGATTTATGATGGATTTATTACCACTCTGAGTTCCCTTGATGTTCAGTGCATCCTCTCCCGATCCATCCCTGTTATTGGCCTTAGCAAATGGTTTCATAATTAATTAATTTTTTTTTTTCCTGAGGGGGGTTAAATTATTTTTGCCCTGCTGCTTTTCCTCCATATTTATTTCCCAGTGGATGACCCTCCTCCATGTGCCCATCAAAGATGGAATATACTAACGGCTGTTCTCTCCAGCCTCCTCTCTTTCTTACCTCCCCTGCCAGCCAATGCCTACCCTTCTTTCTACAATAGGGGTTCTCAGACTTGAGTCTTCACTAGAAGTACCTGGGAGCGTTTGTGCCTGGATCCTGTTCCCAGAGATTCTGACTTAATTGGTCTGGGGGTCCTGCCTGGGTATCCGGAGTTGAAAAGCTCCCCAGGTAATTCTAATGTGCAGTCAAAGATGGGAGCTGTTGGAGTAGTATCTAAAGGTGACTTAACTGCTACCTGTCCCATGATGCTTTTTTCATTCTACCGATGGACATGATCTCTCCTCCCTTGGAATTTGTATTCCACTGGCTGCTTCCTTACAGTTTACCTACTTGTGAACTTATAGCCACTCTTAGGGTCTGAGCTTCTTGTGGGCAGGGACAGTGCCTGAACTATCTTTGGGCTCTTGTCGTGCCTTGCATGGAGCCAGAACTCAGCATATATCTGGTGACCTGAGTTTTACCAGTGACTGCACTCTAGCACATGAGGGAAGTGTGCCCCGAGCCCCCCAGTCTCACAGACATCTCAGGCAACATGAGGGGATTCTGTTTTATGACCTTAAAGATAGATCTTCCCTGCCAATGTGTCCCTGCTGCCTTCTGTTCCTTCTCACCAGGGTGGCTACATGTCCTGGTTTGCCGGGGACAGTCACTGTTGATGCCTCCAGTCCCAGCGACATTGTGCAGAGAACCTTCTTTCACTTTCAAAGGTGTTCCAGTTTGGATGACAAATTATCTGGTTCCTCTACTTCTCACCCTCCTCCTGCCCTCTTTCCTCAAGTCAGCCTAGAAAAGGCAAACTTTTTCAGGGCTTAGCCCTTCTTTACATGGTAAGCTTTAAGTAAGCTTCAGAAAGGCCTGTGCTCACACTGTGTAATTCCATGAATAAAAAAATGATAAAATAAGGGAAGGCTAAATTGTAATTAGTGCAGAACTGCAAAAATCAATACCTACCCTTATTCATTAATATGAGTGCCCTGATTTAAGAATTCTTGTCAAGCACCAGCCAAGTGCTGCAGTAGACAGAGCGGCCAAGAAACCTAGCGTCTCTCTTCTTGGAGGCATAAGCTGTTATTGTTTTATTAAGAAAATGCATGTTGCCAATCACCAAATACAATGCAGTCTTGTTTGTTATATAATTCTTCCGGTGACTCTCTGACCCAGGTGGGTGTTTTCTCATATTACAGATGAGAAAGCTGTCACAGAGCTGATGAAAAGTGGGCTGAGTTTACATATAGGCTGAACTTACTCATAGTACATTGAAAAATCAGCAGGATTTTCAGCTGTCTTGATGATAGAAACCGTTGAAATGTATGGCCTATCTTACTGATTGGGCAGAAATCGAGTAAGAGAGCCTAAAACAAAATAAAATTAAACGACAACTAGAACATAAACAATTTTGTGGCTTTAAGTAGAAAAGACCACAGAGTCCGTAGCTGAACTGGGATTAAGACGGATAGTTTTTGAGTTTCCAGAAAGCATTATCAAATTCCAGGCACCATGAGAGTCTCAGTCTCAGATTAAGAGAATCCACCCAAGGTTCAACATGAACCCTCTCTGCGTCTGAGCCTCATTCTCCTGGCCCAGGGCAGAGGTTTGCCAGGATGGAACCTTCCCAGAGAATCTTTAATGACTGTCTCCACCTCCTTTCCATTCTACCCCCACTAAGCAGGACCTGCAGAGAAAAGTCTTCCCTTTTTAGACGTAGCTAATGTGGGCAAATGAAGTGAACTAATTTTCATTATTACAGGTAATACATAAATCTTGCGGTGAAATAAATATTATAATGTGGGATCATGGACTAAAACGTGTGGCTCAAAACACACAAAGCTGGGTAAAAACAGAAACTAACAAACGTCGAGGATGTGGGAGAGCTAGCTATTCAAAGAAAAATAAAGCAGCAAAATCCTGGGGCCTCTTGTACCATACTGAAGTGAGTTTTAGCTACTCATGCTGTGTTAACTGTTGATGAAATGTCATTGAGCTTAAAATAAAATAAGTCTGTAGTCTCAGATAACACTCTACAAGATCAAATAATGTTAGGCCCCTATCCACAGTTATATGAAGAAATAACTCATAGCAATGTACCAATATGTCAAGATTTTTCACAGGAAGCAATATGAAAACTAGCTGGATGGTGTCAGGCTTGTTTAAAAGCTCATTTGCTCCCCTTCGTCACTGTCCTTCCACCTTTACATGTCATATATCCTGGTCTCTTGTCGATGTGGTTGTCAAAGTACAAGCTTAATAGTGCTTCTCCCTCCACAGAGATGTGTTAAGTGCGAAGATGGCAAAGTTTCCTGCCGAAAGGGAAATGCAAAGGGCTGGAGCCAGCTGAAGTCATGAGATACCAGGTGACAATAAGACTGTGTCATTCCATGACATGTGTCCCTGAGGTACCGATGAACTTTGCACAATTTTTTTTTTTTCTGTTTTATTATTCTGACATCCTGTAAAAAAAAAAGAAAAAAAAAAAGAGGACGAGGAAAGACATTTCCATTCTACACAAAGGGACATCGGGCTCAGAGAAGTGAGACGAATTGCTCTGGGTCACTTTAGTTTTGGGCATTTCCTGACTTCTGTGAGCAACCACCAATCGCTCTGCCCCTCTCACTCATACAAGCACACACCCCTTTCCACAACCCCAGCATGCTCTGTGTTCAGAGGAGCAGAGTTCATGTCCGGGATGGAAGGGGGGGGGGGTGTATGAGGTCAATGAGCACGCCATAGTTTCCCGCCACCTGAAATGCCTGATGACAGGGATCGTTCACACAATCCCTTCCTTGGTTCGGTGTGAAAAGTGTTAGTTTCATTAAACCCGACCTGTTTGGGGTTCTTTTCCACCTCCTGAGATTTCAAATCTGTGAGATCCAATTAGCATCCCAAAGTCATAGGAGGCTGTTCATGGAGAAGTCTACACAGTTTTCAGCTTTTGAGTCACAAGACCTGAGCCCCACTTTTAGTTCTGCCCTGTGCCTGTCTTACTCTGTCAAACGGTCAAGTTGAGTAACCCTTTGTGGCTTCCGATTTCTTAGCTAAAGGGTGCTTTGGATGATTTAAAGGGCTAATTTTAAACAGTCTAACACAGGAGTTGTCAAAGTACCGCCTGCCTGCTGCCGATTTATGGAAATAAAGTTTTGCTAGAACACAACCACACTCATTCATTTAAGGCTATTGTCTGTTTATTGTCTACGGTTGCTTTTTTGCTGCAAAGTCAGAGTTGAATAGTTGCTACACATAATAGGATGCACTCTAGATTAGTTGCTTAACCTGTTTTGTTTTATGTTGGTTCTTACTTTTTTTTAATGTTTATTTTTTTTATTAAATTTTTTTTTTTTTAATGTTTATTTATTTTTGAGACAGAGAGATAGAGCATGAACAGGGGAGGGTCAGAGAGAGAGGGAGACACAGAACTGAAGCAGGCTCCAGGCTCTGAGCTGTCAGCACAGAGCCCGACGCGGGGCTCGAACTCACGGACCGTGAGATCATGACCTGAGCTGAAGTCGGTTGCTTAACGACTGAGCCACCCAGGCGCCCCTAATGTTTATTTTTGAGAGAGAGAGAGAGAGAGAGAAAGAGAGAACGAGTGGGGGAGGGGCGGAGAGAGAGGGAGACACAGAATCTGAAGCAGGCTTTAGGCTCTGAGCTTGGGGCTTGAACTCGCCAACAATGAGATCATGACTTGAGCCGAAGTCAGACACCTAACTGACTGAGTCACCCAGGAGCCCCGGTTCTAATTCTTAAATATGTGCTCCTCATTGGTCATTCTCTGATCATGGCTATTCTTCCCCCAGAAAGGGAATGACTACACTTTCTTTTAACAGTTGCTTCCTGGAGAGTTTCCACTTCACTTTGGGGACTTCTACATCCTTATAATAATGGGAAATTCATCTGGAGTGGATGGGGTTTGTGTGGACTGGGGAACAGGAGTGAACGGGAAAGCCCTGTCCCCTTACTTCTTGAGTGGGTTCAGGGAAAGGCCATCAGACATCACCCCAGCCTCATATCTCTACATAGCATATATTTTTTTTTTTGGTCAAGGTATCCATAATTTGATTTTTAGTATTGTATCTTTAAACAGGGACAGTTTTTTGTTTGTTTGTTTTTGTTTTTGTTTTTTATAAAGCAGGGATATATGGTGTAAGGGAGAAGTCTAAATTTTTTCCCCCCAAATTTCAACATCACTTAAAGAAAGAAAAAAGGCATTCTTCATTGCTTTGTGAGAACAATAGTAAAAAGAGTCCGGCTTTGGGAGGTCAGAATATCTGGGTTTGAGTCTAAGTTCATCTCAGTTTTACTACGTTGGGCAAGTCACTTAATTTCTAAGCATCAGTTGCTTCATAAAAAAAAATAGGTATAATAATAGTGCTTGTTTCACTGCATGGTTTTGAAGCATAAAAGATAATGCAGGTAGAAAGCTTCATAAACTATAAAGCCTTCTATAAATATGACCCATATATATAACAAGGTCTATTCCAGAGTATTTGATTACTTTCCTTTGGTTTATGTTTTTATATTTGTATCAGACTCACAGTTTTTTTTAAAAAAAAATTTTTTTTAACGTTTTTATTTATTTTTGAGACAGGGAGAGACAGAGCATGAACGGGGGAGGGTCAGAGAGAGAGGGAGACACAGAATCGGAAACAGTCTCCAGGCTCTGAGCCATCAGCCCAGAGCCTGACGCGGGGCTCGAACTCACGGACTGCGAGATTTTGACCTGGCTGAAGTCGGACGCTTAACCGACTGCGCCACCCAGGCGCCCCAGACTCACAGTTTTAATTATGGATGTTTTACAAAATGTTCTGAAATCCAACAAGATTGATCCCTAAGAACGTGTTTTGATAGTTTTTCCCGTTCAGAGTTTTGAGTGCTTGTTATAAGATAACGCATCCCGCTTGGGAATTAGTGCTAATTCTAATGACTTCCAAGAAAAGTCTTGCTGTGGTTTTGGATATAATTATTTTAATAATTTCAGATTAAGAGGTCTCGGCATCTTTATGTTGAATTTTTGCAGCTAGTAAAAATGTAGCCCTTCCTATTAATTATTAAAATTGTATCTCTTGATGAATGTTTAAAAAGTTTTAATCCATTTCTCACTGAATTTGTAGGTATTTTATATTTGTTGCTTTTGGAATTGCTTTTCTTTTCTGTTATATCATCTGTCTGGTTATTACTAGTACATAGGAATACTATTCTTTTTTAGGCATTTCTCTTATTCCAAGCCACTTTATGGGTCTTTATTAATTAAGAACACTTTTAGCTGATGATTTCTTTGGTTTTTCCAGTTATATACTTAGGCGATTTACGAGTACTTTAGCGTTGTAATTCACCAAACTGAATCCTTCTGTTTCACGACTTCTTGCCTTATTTAGCCAGAGAATCTAAGCGATGATGATACCAGAGGACATTCTTTGTGTTTGTGCCTGATTTGGGATATTTCCATATTAAATATAATCTTTATTCATTTTACTCCAAGAGCATCTTTATCACATTCAAGGGCCCTCCTTCTAGTGTATTTAACTGTTGACTTTATAATTAGGAAAAGGTGTTGATTTTATCAAATGTGGTATCTATGAAACTATCACGTAGGTTAATTATTGTTGAATCCGTGAATCCTCGGTGGCTTAATTTTTCCTTGGAAATCAATCTCCGTGGGCCATGGCTGGCTCTGCTAACGGTGGCAAAACGTGTACATGGTGCCGTTGTGAGTCTGAATATCGCAGTGCCGAACGCGATACTCAAGAAAGCGGGCTAACGCAGAAGCGAAGGTTGTGGGGGGCAATACCCCTGGGCTCCTCTCCTGGGCGCTTTCTCCGAAGTTGGTAGCTTTGAACAATTCTTCCAGGTCATGGCAGTTGAGATCACAGTTGTTTACACTGTGGAGAAAAGACATTAGAGGAGGCAGCATGGAATATGCAGAAAGAGTTCAGGACATGCCACCCCAGAATATGCCGCTTTGGCATGTCGATCACTTCGAGTTGGAAAGAGCAGATGAAAGAAGAGCGATCTGACATTTCTTTTTTCTTCCTAAGAGCAGACGATGACGTCCCCTTGTGAAAGTTGCCCTCCTATATCAGGAGAAAGAAGCATGATCGTCAGAGAAGGGGAGTCCAGAGTGAGAGAAACTTGCACAAACGGATCTCGTTAAAATAGCCCATCTCCCTCTACTCTCCTGTTATGTTACAGTTACTTTTTTACACCTGCTACTCTTTGTTCCACGCAGCGCGTAAGCCCTTAGGCTTGCTCCCTTCTTTGGGTTTTCACTTTTTTTTTCTTGTGGGGGTTCCCACTAACGTGTAAATAAACCGTGTATACTTTTCTTGGTTGGTCTCCAGTTCTGTCATTTCCCAGTCGGAGACTGTAGGAGGGTAGAGGAAATTTTACTTCTCCTATGATGGGAATGAAACTCAGTGGCCGGGTCAAGACATATGAAGTTAGAAAGTTGTCAAAGGTGGGGCCTAGAATGTGCACCTCTCCCTCCAACGAAAGGTGCAGCCCCCGCCCCCCTCAGCCGGGCCCAACAGCCTCTCAGCTCGCCCTTGGAGCCTGCTTGTGCCTCTGGGCCTAAGACTAAGAGTGGAATTTCAATGCCATGGGTCTTGCATTTTAAATGCCAAGCCCCAGAAATATCCTCTAAAATGTAGACAAATGAACTAACATCAGTGTCTATACCAGGTTCTTGCTGACACTCGGCCACCTGTATGACCTTTCCACATGGCATTTAAAAAAATGAGCAGTGTTTTCCTCTTCCCCTGGTAGCTCAGAATAGCTGTTTCCTTTCTTATAAACAAGTCATATCTCTGGGAATTTCTAAAACCTAATGTTGTCTGCTCAGAAGCCATGACTCACACTCTTTCCTGGCAACCCTCACAAATTCACGAACACCTCTTGAGGAAAGAATCCCAGACAAGAGTGGTCACAGAAAGCCTCAGATTCCTTCATTTCAAACACAGGAAGCTGAGAGACAAAGGAAAACACCACCAACAGCCCCTGGCTGAGGCAGCCCCCTCTCCACCCCCATCTTGGCTCAGCTTACATTTGTGGCTGTCAGAGCAGGAAGGGGAAACCCACCTGGAAACTTGTCCCAGCCTGTCTTTAGGTCACCACCCACCCGGCACCCCTGCTTGGGAATTTACCTAGTTCAGCTTCCTTCTGAATCTGGGGAGAAAGGCTCTCTGGGTGGGGGGGGACTCCCTAGGGAAATTACTGGGAAGTTCACACACCCTGAATGGTGGGGCTTCCTAGCTGCTGTTAGCAGGAACCCTGAGGCAAAAATATCTCTTTTCTGCACATTCTTTTCTCAATAGTTCCCCTCCTCCGTCCCAGGGTCCCAGGCCCTGTCCCTCCTCTTGAGTGCCACGTCTTTTTCCTCATGCCTCCTAAGTTGTCGAGAAACACAGCTGAACAATTTTTATTTGGCTGCTCCCATCTCAACAGTATAAAAACCTATGGGTGCATGGAGGGGGGCACGCGCGCGTGTGTGTGTAATTCACATGTAAACAATAAGGCAAAGGTTGAAGAGACTGGCTAAGCAAAACTGAAAACACTCTGGGTAAACAGGACATTGCTTCAGCTCTACCCATTTGGTGGCCAAATGAAAGGACCAAGGACTGATCTGTCTATGGCCCAGCACAGACCCTGTGGTAGGAGGGTTAATCCCAGCTGGCCCACCACGTAGCCAGAAATCAGTGTCACTCTAACCAGAGCACGACAAGTCTAAAGGATCCATAACTGCACGATCTGTGAGATAATAATGCTTCACATACATAAAATGTGATGTATGTGCCCGGCATTCCTCAACTGTTACAACCTTAACACATTTTGGCATTTCACAAATAAGGAAGCACTACTGGGGAAGTTTCATTATTTGCTCCAGAATTTTTAAAAAGTTCCGGTGGGGCGTAACTACTGAGCTATGGTGGTGGCTCAGTCAGTTGAGCATTAGACTTTGGGTTTAGGCTCAGGTCATCGTCTCATGGGTCGTGGGTTCAAGCTCCGAGTCAGGCTCCATGCTGACAGTGTGGAGCCTGCGTGGGATTCTCTTTCTCCCTCTCTCTCTCTGCCCCTCTGCTGCTCATACACACATACACTATCTCTCTCTCCCAAAATAAGTGAACTTTATATGAAAAAAAAAAAAAAAGTCATGGCAAAGCTGGAATTTAGACCTATATCCACCTGGAAACTAGAATCTGGTTCTAAGAGAGTGAGATGGAATGGGAAGGGAGGGGGGGGGGAGACAAAGAGAGAGAGGACAAGCATGTGTGTGAATGTGATATTGTAAATTATAATGAGAAATATATGTTTGGTCTTTGTCCCTGTTTCTGGCATTGAGCTTACAACCCTTAGAATTTCCTAAGTGATGAGAACAGATATAGGTACCTTTTGTTATTTTAATGAGGTGATTTTTGGAAGCATCTAAGGGTTGGTGGGAGCTGGTTGCCAGGAGACCCAGCCACATGATTAGAGAGTTGGAACTCTCACTCCTACCCCCATCCCCACCCCACCTTTGGGGAACTCAATCTCCAATAGCCAATGGTTTAATCAATCATGCCTATGTAATGAAACCTCCATAAAATCCAAAAGGATAGGAGGGGGGTTTGGAGAATTTCCGAGTTGGTGAACATATGGAATGGTGGGTTGGAGAGGGCACGGAAGCCCACTTCCTTTCCCTTGTACCTCACCATACGTTATCTCTTCCCTCTGGCTGTTTCTGAGTTATCTCCTTTTGGAAGGAACTAGTAGTCTAGTGAGTAAAATGTTTCTCTGAGTTTTGTGATACGCTCTAGCAAATTAATCAACCCCAAGGGGTTGCTGGGACTCCAACCTATAGCTGGTGGGTCAGACGTGCAAGTGACAATCTAGACTTAAGATTAGTGTTGGAAGTGGGGTGCAGACTTATAGGACTGAGCCCTTATCTGTGAGGTGTGATGCTATCCCCAGATACATAGCGTCAGATTGAGCTATGGTGACTGGAATTGGTGACCGGAATTATGGTAAGTATTACACTAATATAATTTACTAATTTCATTTCTTCCTCAACTCTTTAGGGAGACCAAGTTATTTAAGTTTGCCTGGGACCTTTCCAGTTTTAAACACTGGAAGTCTCACATTGGGAACTCCCTCAGTCTTGGGCAAACCTGGACAGTTGGTCATTCCATGGGTCACCATCTGGAAAATTTCTGCTACAGATCACATGGATCATTAGAAGACAAAGGCAATCCATTTGTGACTCAGAAGAACCTGGGTCATTGGGGCATATAGTTGAAATCCGCATGCACTATGCATAACCTGTCTCTAAACCTCTTACAGAGATGGTATAATTTGGGTCATATAAAAAACATGGAATAGGGACACCTGGGTGGCTCAAGTCTGACTCTTGATCTTGCCTCAGGTCATGATCTCAAGGTTTGTCAGATGAGCCTGAGTCAGTCTCGCTGTCAGCACAGAGGCTGCCTGGGATTCTCTCTCTCTCTCCCTTCCCTGCTTGTGTTCTTTCTCTCTCTTTCTCAAAATAAATAAATACATACATACATAAATACATAAATAAATATTTTTTTAAAAAGCATGGAATAGTTGTGGATATATAAAGAGCAAGGTAGTTTGTGTGTGAACATTTGTGGGACGAGCACAATTGCAAATAATATACTTTTAGGTAAAACCAAGTCCATGAAGTTTCTTTTTTTTTTTTTAATACAGAGTTCTTGTTTTCTATACGAATGTGCAA
Source organism: Puma concolor (assembly GCF_028749965.1). NCBI lineage: Eukaryota > Metazoa > Chordata > Mammalia > Carnivora > Felidae > Puma > Puma concolor. The sequence continues at coordinate 194,271,382 of NC_141674.1, read as the reverse complement.
TTTCCTTGAACCACACTAAATTATGTATCTTGACAATTTTTTAATGCCTGAGTCTAGGAGTATTCACTTTTTATAAAAAACTGTGCTTCTGAAGGGTATTACGAAAAAGCAGACTTTTGTAAATCGTATTTTTTCAGTGCATTAGGGATGTTCTTTGATAGAGTCAATAAAGTGCCTCATCTGGTTGGTTTTGCAAATGTCAGTTTTAGACGTACAGTTACTATGCTAAGTGAAAGTGGAAAATACCTACACCAAAATACTTGAGGAACCATACACTTCCAGAGTAATATTTAGTGGGCGGATCTGGTTCGGCTCTGATATTGGTTTAAATCTTCAAAAAACGATTTCCCGTTTTCTCTGGAAATAGAAAGAACCAACTTCCTTTTCTCCTACAGCTGCCTCTCTCACCCCAATCAAAAATCTCCTCTATTCAGACACCTGCTTCCTCTTCCAATTTTTTTTGGTGCCTCGTCTCTCTGATGTGATGCGTCTGGGTTGTGTTTTGTTTTGTTTACAGTGCAGCTTTCAAAGAACCTCAGGAAGTGGTTGTGAGCAGAGTAGGATCTTGACATTGTGAGGAGGTTTCTCCTGTGGTAATGGTCTGCGGGTGACCAACATGGCGTTGGTAACAAGCAAACTCCGAAACGTGATCAGCCTACAGCTCAGCTCAACTCAGTTGTCTCCAGTGACTCCAATAGGACCTTTGTTCTTCCTACTGGAGAGGGTAACTAGGACCCTAGATGACCTCCACAGTTGAAGAAACTTGGTTTCCAGTGGCAACAATCAAAAGAAATAATCTGGGACAACAACTCTCCTCCTCCTGCTTTCTTAAAAGCACGGTAGCTACGGCCTGGGTGTGAGTATCTGTTGGTTTCTCTCAAGGGTCCTTCCTTGGGTTTCCTCCTCCAAACCTTCTTATAGGTGTGTCATAGTCCTAAATGCGGCTGGACCCAAGCTGGGGAAGGTCATCTTTCTTTTTCACCTCTACTTCAGGTGAAAAACAAGGCTGATGTTTATGGAGTTTCGTTACGTCTTTAATAAATGACTCCCTGGGTTTGCAAACTGGCCCCATACACAGAGGGCAAGAAGGGACTGAAGAAAGAGGCAAACCTCTCCAGATTGGTAGGTGGCAGGATTAATGAGCAAGGGAAATTACATTTGAGGCTTGAGTAAGATCTCCACACCCACTGCCAGAATCTTAGAAGTTTATATAGAGGCCCTACCAGGGTCCCATCATGTATACCATCCAGGTGGTCTCAACAACACATTATGCTTCAAGGCTATGTCTTTGGAACGTTCGTACATTCCAAGGACAAGCGAGGAGGTCAGGAGCCCCCGGTTGCCAGCTCCAGGGTCAACCAGTGGTCACGTCCTGCTGACTACCTTCTCTAAAAGGAATGCAATTCCAGGAAAAAGACACTTTGAGGAAAATGTCTCAGAAGGTGGTGACAGGACAGAATTAGCTATTGTGGTGAGAGATACTCCACATTAGGTGTTTCTGGGAGGCTGGAGGCTGTCAGAAATGCTCCTATTCTATCCACAGAAGTGTGTGTGTGGTGGTAAAATGCCTTTCGCAGACATTCGTAGGACTTAGGATGAAGAGAGAAAGGCTTTTCCTCTCCCTTGTTAATGCTGGTATGTCATTTCAATGGAAGAAATAGTGCTGAAAGAAGCTGGAAAACTTGGGCTTCCTTGAAAATCTAAAATACTTTTTGAAGACCACTTCCCTCCCCTTCTTCCTGTGACACCACGCATTTCTCTTGAGGGAACAGGAAATAATGACTATGAGTATTTCATAGGGTGTTGGAAGGGGAGGGAGTCTTTCTGATGTGACTGTATAATGTCCTCATTGGCAGAGATGAGGAAACTAGGTGCAGAGAAGCAAAGAAAGTCACCCTAGATCTCACAGTGAGTTTGCATGTGTGAGTTGGGCCAAAGGTCAGTTTCTCTTCCTGACACCCTATAATTACCTGACAGTAATCTTAAGATGACGTGTTCCAAACCCTGGAACCAAATGGATCATCCCCTCCCTTTTCCTTTTGTTCACAGCTCACCTGTGCTTTGTTCGGTAATGACCCTGATATAGCTGGTTTGTCGGGTGTCCCGTGGGCTCTTCAGAAAGCATGAGTCATGAGCTCTTGTCTCAAGGGCCCTGATTCATTTCTAGCCATGATTGCATCAGTGCGCATGGGTGTCTCTGTGTGAGCGATGCAGGTATTTCTCGAGTCAATGTGCGAGAGTTTGCCAGGGCAACCGCCACCCCACTCCCTACCCTCTGTCACGCCCCATCAGCTATGGCAAAAGAATAAAGCAAAAAAGGCACAACCACTTGGGACTTCTTACAGACTGGAGGTTCGGCCCTCTTAAAGATTATAAATGCTGCCGTAGGAAACATTAAGAATTAAGATCATGATTGTGTTGGGCGTTTGCTTTGTGATCCTTACTAGCATTTTGAATCAGGAGATAAAGTGAGGTTGGCATTTTAATTGGCCCCTTGCAAAAGTGGTTGGGCAGGGTACTCATGCCTGTTGGGAAAGTGCATGGAGATCTTGAGATAAAAGGTTTTATACAAGGGAAAGGTTATTGCTATTATTTTGAACTTTCCGAGTGGTTTCCTTTTTGCATATTTATGATATTAATATAATCTCAATAGAAGGCTTAATGTGCAAGTTGCTAAGCACATTGCCCAATGGAAAAAAAATAAATTATACAACTACTGCAATGATAAGGCAGTTTTCAACTACGTTTAATTATCTCTTTCTTAAGTGGAAAAACTTGACGAAATCTTAAAGTATGCTGGAAAAGTTTCGAGAACGAAAGAGTTGAATTTTAAGATTTATGTTTTAGGTAAAGATCAAGTAATAGTCTCTCTGTTGAAAAAAAATAAAGGAGAGGTTTTAAAATTTCATAACTGTGTGATGTATGTTCTCAGAGAAACTACACGAAGAAATGGACAAGGCTGAAAACAGAACAATGTGTGACAGAGGCAGAAGATTTGGGGGGGGGGGTGACATCAATCAGATGTTGGCCTAAAATCTATTTTAGCACTAGGCTATGCACAACTCGAATGGAAAAGTTTGGGCACCATGTTTTAAAAATCGTTGAAGCTGTGGTTTTGGCCTTGATCATGTTTTATCACCTCTCTAGCAGGTGTTTTCAACCACTTATTATTATTATTATTATTAATTTTTGTCCTAAGCACATAGACGCAATTCTTTCCCGTCTTAAAAAAGCATATACAGCTTCCCCTTGACCCAGGATTTCCTGGCTACCCCACGTCTCCTTTCCATAAACAGTCACAAGAATAGATGACACTCATTACTTTTTCTTCCTTATGCTTCATTTAGGACTGAGTTCAACCTTACTTCCACCCCTCCCCTCCCCCCCCCCCTCAATTCTCTCACTGAGATCACCCAGCATCCTCCGACGTTCAGATCCAACAGCCTTTATGTTAGGCCTTGGATTCCTTGACATTCTGCGGTAGTTTCTCAGGGTCAAATCTTTGGTGTCGTAATGACTCCTCTCTTTCTCTCACATCCTACATCTGGTCTGACAGCACATTCTGTCAGCTCTCCTTTCAAAATCTGTCTAGAATTCAACTGCTTCTCACCATCCCACTGCCACCTGGTCCGAGTTACTATCACTTCTTGCTGGATTATTGCAATGGTTTCTTAACTGGTCTTCCAGCTCTGCCCTCGCCCTCCTACAACCTGTTACCAACCTGCAGCCAAAGGGTTTAAGGCTTAAATTAGATCATGCTGTTTCTCTCCTCAACACCCTCCAACGACTTCCCATCTCATGCGGAGTGAAAGTCAAAATTCTTAGTAGAACACACAAAACCCTATGTGTTCCTCCCCCGGGTACCCGTCTGTCTTCATCGTGTACAAGTGCTTCTGTCTCCCCACAGCCAGGACTAGCATGAGGCAAGAAAGGTGCCTGGGGTGCAAAATTTAAGAAGGCTCTCGCTCTCAGGTCATGCGACACTATTGAAAACTCCTTAAAATTCCCCTTCTTAAAGCTCTCTTTTCCTTGGCTGGTTTTCCTTCAGCTTCTAAGGACCTTCTCCTTAATTCCAATCCCACCACCATCTACACCGCATGGTATAGTTGGGGATGGTCAGATTTTTTGCTGTGCAAATATGGTGTTAGATTGCTTGAGTGCAGTTTCTAACATCTGTCTATGTGGTCATAGACAAGTTATTTAAACTTTCTAAGTCTCAGTTTCTCCATCTGCAGAATTTATATAAAAATGCTTTCTGCATTTTATTGTTGTAATATTTAAATCAGTCACGTAAGCATTGAGCACAATGCCTGGCATATAGCAAACGCTCAAAAACTGTTAGTTATTATCAGAGAATAATTATTACTACTTCTGGGTGCATCCTGTTAAAGCCTACTGTCCTCTCTGGTAAACCAATTGATTTTTTCCAGAACAACGGCAAAAAATACGAAAGCAAGTAATTTTGTCTCTAAAGGTAGAGAAGAGAATGACACATTTCATATTCCTTTCTTTAGGGAAAATGTTACAGGTCACGCTTTTGCCAAGAAGAAAGTTAATTAAAACAGTATTCCTAGAAAGAAAGAGGACGGGACATTAGGAAAATTTCCTTATCACATCGTGTGGTTGAAGTCATATAATATCGACAACATACAAGATAGAAGAGAAATTATAATCCCATGTGTCCTCAGAGATTTTTACCTGGCACATCAGTGGTCTGAATCTTGGCATAAGGTAAGTGCTTGATGACTTTATATTTTTCTAAAACTCTATGCCACCGCACGAGAGAATTCTGCATAGTTAACAATGATTTTGTGAGTCATCTTGCAAGATACAGCTTTGGGAAGTGTACTGAGGGAACCTTAGCGAAGGGCTCAGCAGGGCACCAGGGGGTCCTTCTGTCTGGGGTCCGCTGTCCTCAGATTCCATCATAGCCACTCAAGTGCCACTCCGTAAGCACCCAGATTCAGAACGTCCCACAGCTGTTTCTTCAACTTGCTACCCTGTTTGATTTTTTTTTCACAGCTCTTATTGCCCTGAAATGACTTTGTTTCCTTTTTTTTTTTTTAACATCTGTCCTCTCTGTAAGTTCTACGAGAACATGGGTCTTGTTTGTTTCTAGAAACTGTAACAGCGCCTGACCCTTGAAGACATACACTGCTGGCGGAGTAAAAGAGGTTACACGCAGGTGCCACACCACAGGTAACTTGATTCCCAGAGAATAATTGGTGGTCAACAATACGCTGTCTTCACTTGATTGCGTGTTGACAGAAATAGTAAAAATTAATGCATATGATTAAATCACCGTCATGGTGTGATTTCAGGATGCCGTGGAAAGAATGTTAGATTAGTTTTCCCTGTGAAAACTGACTCAGGCCCTCAACCCCTGTTGTCCGGAGTATTGCAGTCTCTTATCTAGTCTTCCTATCTCCAATCTGGTCCCTTTTAGTCATCCATACTACTTCCAGAAGGACATTAAAAAAATGCAAACCTCATTTGCTGACATTGCTTAAAACCCATCCACGGTTCTCTATGTTTTTCCAAGTTAAGTAAAGGCAGGTGTTTTCTTGGTTTCGTTTTTTTTTTTTTTTTTTTTTTTTAAACCAGGTCCTGCACAATCTCCTTCTTGCCTATGTCTCATGTCCTAACATTTTTGGGCTAGTCAAGAATACAGGGTGCATGTGAAATGTCTTGCAAGCCCTTGAACCTATCATGCATTTGCGGTTACCTTGCCTTCGCACACACGCTTCCTTCCATTCAGAAGGTGATCTGTTCTTCAAGGTTCTGTGCAGATAGCAGCTTCTTGGTGCTCCCTCAGTGCTCTCTGCTGACCTCAATTCTGTCTGCTGGCCCAGGCGAGCTCGTAGAGAGAGGGACTGCAATCGCATTAGGGTCTGCTCCCTTTAGAGCCTGGGTCTAAAGACCTAGTGTGTGAATCTCCCGTAGGTCATGCAGCTTGTGGGAGGCACAAGCTGCAGATGGACAGCCGGCAGTCACAGAAGGCGGATGGCCATCTTTCCGCTTCCTTTTTATTCTCTCTCTCACATTGTTGACCTTGCTTTCCCACCCCTCCTGTGTTGAAGCTCAAGGCAGGACTTAGTAAATGCCTAATGATTCTCTTCTTCTTCGGGACACGTTCGTCGCTTCTTTGGAGACACTGACGATGCTGTCTCACCTGGAGTTTCTCTAACATAAGCGAACGCATTTCTATCGTGACAGTGCATGGGAACCCTCAACCTGGCCCCATTGCCCGGCTGCAATAAAAAAATCTAGGCCAGCCTCCTCCGACTCTCTCAGCCCATTTTCAAATAAGCTTGAGAAGCCTGCCTTGCCATCCTCAGGAACCTCATTATATAAGTAATAAACTTTTTCATAGTGCTTTGATACAATGTGATGTCATTGGTCTTGACATCAGATCCAAATTCGGGATGAGGGTCCATCCTTCAAGGGGGCCAGTAATAATTGGTGCAGGAAGCAGGGTGACCACAGTGTTTATATAGTCTAATATTAGTGCAGCCATCTAGCTCCCCATGCTGTTTGCATCACCTGTCTTTTCCCGTCCTTTTATTTTCAATTTATTTGTATCTTTCAATCTACAGTATATCTCCTATAAATAGTGGATAGCTGGATATTGTGTTTTTTTTTTTTTCCCAACGTTTATTTATTTTTGGGACAGAGAGAGACAGAGCATGAACAGGAGAGGAGCAGAGAGAGAGGGAGACACAGAATCGGAAACAGGCTCCAGGCTCCGGGCCATCAGCCCAGAGCCTGACGCGGGGCTCGAACTCACGGACCGCGAGATCGTGACCTGGCTGAAGTCAGACGCTTAACCGACTGCGCCACCCAGGCGCCCCGCGTTTTTGTTTTTTAAGCCAATCTGGTAATTCCTTTCTTCTGATTGGATCGTTTCATTCACATTTAAAGTTATTATTGACATGGTTGGTTTTATATCTGACATGTTGAGTTTTTGTTCTGTGTCTATTTTTTTTTATCATTTTCTACCCCTTTTAAAAAATTGACTTTACGTTTATTATTTTTTAAAAAAATGTTTATTTTGAGAGACAGAGAGCGTGTGCTGCGTGTGAACAGGGGAGGAGCAGAGAGAGAGAGAGGGAGAGAGAGAATCCCAAGGAGGCTCCATGCTGTCAGGCTGATATGGGGCTGGAGCTCGCAAACCATGAGATCATGACCTGAGCTGAGATCAAGAGTCTGACGCTTAACCGCCTGAGACACCCAGGTGCCCTGGCTTGACTTTTAAAATACTTTTAGATTGATAGAAAAATCGAGAAGAGAATGGAGTTCTCCTATGTCCCTCTGCTAATTTTCCCTATTATTAATTTCTTCATTAGCATGGTACATTTGTCACAAATAAAGAATCAGTGTCAGCTGTGACAGTTTCTCAGACTTTATTTTTGACGATCTTGACGGTTTCGAAGAAGACTGGTCAAGTATTTTGTAGCACGTCCCTCGGCTGGGATTTGCCCAATGTTTTTGTCAAGATTAGACTACTGTTACGGGATTTTGGGAGGAGAACTACAGAGCCCAAGTGCCACCTTTATTACATCATATCAATGGTACCTATTATCAGCATGACTTATCATTGTTGATATTGACCTTGGTCACTTGGCTGAGATAATGTTTTTCAGGTTTTCCCACCATAAAGTTATCCACCTCGTTCCCCTCCTCCCAACTCTCAATTCCACACTGACTTTTTGGAAGGAAGTCACTATGAGCAGTCCGCACTTACGAAGTGAGGAGTTATGATCCCGTTGTTAATGGTGAAATAGCCACATAAATTATTTGAAATTCTCCTGCCAGGACATTTGTCTTTCCTCCCACACCACCCCCATTTATTTCTTTATTCAATCATTTTTTGTAACAGCAAGGACTCATGGATTTTTATTTTATACTATGTATTACAATCCAGTATGATTTTATTTATTTATTTTTGGCTAACATTGTTCCAACTTTGGCCATTGGGACCTCTTTTACTTGGCTCCCGTGTCCCTTTGGCATATCCCTGTCAATACAGGGTTCCAATGTTTTTAGTACTTTATTTTCTGTCACTGCAAGATGCACTAGGCTTGTTTTGTGTATTTCCTTTCCCTGCCCTAGAATCAGTCATTTCTCCAGGGAAACCACTTCTTTTTATTGGAAAATGGTATTAGAAACCAAGGTCTGTGAGTTGGGTGTGCTCATTACTGTTGTTTTACATGTCTTGTAATTTTTTGGCTGAAATTGGACGTTTTGATAATATATTCTAGCAACTTGCCATACTGATTCCTTCCCCTGCTCTGCAGGAGTGGTGGTCGTGGCTGTTGTCTTGGTCAACTATTTATTTGTTTAGTGGCTTGGCTGAACTAATCTCGTGACATCTGTTGCCCCCACAGTGTGCAGCTTCCAGTGTCCATGCTTGCATTGCTCCTCCTTGTTTTTGCCTTTTAGCCTGCCTACCTAAGGGTCATCTCTGGGTCTGGGTTGGCATAAGTTACCTATGGGTCAAAGGTTGGACTTAGCCCTTTTAGCCAGTTAGATTTTTGCTCTTTACCTTTTGTGTGGCTTAGAGGCTGAATCACAGTTCAGGGAATTTGGGTTTATAGCCCCACATTCAGCCAAGGACTAGTACCTTGGAGGTCCTTTCTCTGATTGCTCCCAAGAGGGTTCAGCCTTGGGCAAGCCCATAATCTTCCAGTTTGTCACGGGTGAGTGTGATTTTATCCTTAACCCCTGCTTCCCAGGAATCACCCTTGGGTCAAGTCTCCTTATCGTTCACTGTCTGGTCAGAGGTTGTGTTTAAGCCCCTTGCGCCGGCAAGACTTGAGCCCTGCGTTGACTGTGACCCCAGGAGGGCTCTTCCTGGCTGCTCTTTCCTGGTTCTATTAAACCTCTGGCTGCTCTGCTGTCTTGCTTGTATCCTGGAGCTTTGCGATTCCTCTTAATTACTCTCTAGCCAGGTCTCCATCATTGTCAACAACACCCTTTGGCATGGAGTTCTCTACTCTCTGTTCTAAATAGAGAGTCAGCCCCTTTAGGCACAGCTGCAGAGTGCCTCACCCCCTGCTTAGGTCCCTGGTGTCACTGCATCACAGCTAGGAGTTCTAGTAGTGCACTCAGGTTGCTGGATGCGGCAGTGGAGGGGGGGTGCGGGGCGGCGGGGAGGCAGTGCCAGGCCCTGCCTTCTTAGCTTCCCCTTCGACATGTAGAGGCTCTCCTATGATGGAACCTTCTTGGCTTGCCCTTCAACATGTAGAGCCTCTCCTATGATGGAGCCAAGGCAAGAGTGATCAGGGCCCTGATATTCTCAGGGGACTACAACTGGTGTAGGACTGGGGAAGGCAGCCGCCTCCTCGAGGTCATGCCTGCTAGGAACAGAGTTTCTGCAACACTAGATGGGGAGATAAGAAATGCTGCTGGCCATGCACCCCTCCTGGGGTGAAATCATTTCTTCAGACTGTGTACTTCAGGAAGAAGAGACCCCTATCATAGCTAAGTGAGCCTGGGATACAGTTTCTGCAACATGGCCCTGGGAGAGGGAACCAGGAGCAAGTCATGGCCGAAATACCATGGACCCTTGCTGTTTGTATGAAATTTAGTAGGTTATCTTCAATAACATTTCTCCTTTTGCTCTACACCCTTGGGACAATTTCTGCGGAATTTAAAAAACGTTTTTATTTTCATAATTTTCACTGGTTAAATTGCTGTTTTGCTGAAGGGAGCCCACCGGAAGTCCCACCCACCCTATCGTAATATCCTTTTACAGCAATAGTATGTTGCCTACCGTGAATACTAGAAATAGTCTTCCATGATGTTGTGTTGTTGATGCCTTGGATTGCTTGGTGGGCAGGTGGGGCTTGAGAATCAGTAAGAATGGAAGAGCCTGGAGGACGACCCAGGAAGGAGCTGGCACAGCCATTGGTGGGGAATGGGTGCTGGAGACACCCCCAGTCTTACTCTCACCAGTGGCATCTGATTGTAATTCAAGATGACGATGATCACTCCGGTCTTACTACATTTATTCCAGCCTTGTGGGGATCCTGATATAGCCATCTGATGTTTCCTCAGGCATCTGAACTAATATCAGCATCAAGTAGCATCTGTTCACTGTGAGGAGAGAAAATGCACTTTAATTGCAGCAGGAGGAATTTGGGCTAAATGTGAGGAGATAGTCCCTGATCAAAAGCGTCAGCCTGAGAGGTCTTTTTCAAGTGTAAATCAGATCATGCCGCTCTCCTGCTTCAAGCTCCCTAATGGCTGCCCAGTGCAATTAGAATAAAGTCCAGTCTCCTAACCAAGACCTACATTTCATTTCACTCTCTGTCATTCACCACACTCCAGTCACTTGAGCTTTCTCTCTGCCCTTCAAATCCACCAGGCTTGCTCCTGCCCCCGGACCTTTGCATTGGCTCGTGTCTGGGATACCCTTGCTCAGATCTTCATGTGGCTGACTGTCATCAACGGTCTCAACTCCAAAGTCACCTCTTCAGAGAGGCCTTTCTGGACCATGGTGTCTAAGGTATCCAGGTATCTAATGTATCTAAGGAATCTAGTCTTCATTGTTCTTTATTCATTATTAACCTGCCTTCACTTCCTGCCCTAGAGTGCAACCTCCAGGAGGCAGGGATCATGACTTTCTCATGTTGTCTGCTCTCTTCTGAGTACCTAGAACAGTGCTTGCCACGCAGTGGGTATTTAATCAATTCAAAGAATAAAAGAAAAAAGAAAAACATGGCATGGAATGAATAACCACAGTTGTCTTTTTAGGTTTTAAGGAAAAAAATCAGATACTTTCCTGGTGAGCTGTCTCAGCAGCAGGAGCATAGATGAGATTACATGTTGAGGTCCTGCAATTTGGGGATTCATTTTGCTGGTAGAAGAGTGCTTTAAAGAAAGTGGCAGACGACAGTGTTTTCCAGGGGAATAAATCTTCCACATAAGAATAAGTCAAAATATATCCAGTTATCCAGGTCCTGATTTGACTTCTGCCTGAGTAATTCCTGTACACCTGTGCCCAGTTTTGGTTATAACACCCAGAGACAGGCACGGGAAGAGTGACAGAACCACTGGGGACCTCATATGCTTGTGATTCGTGATCGCAATAATAACTTTGAAGATTATGACTTCTAAAAGACGCAGAAACCCCCCAAAATGCTGGCTTTGCCAATTTAAACAAATCCTGGCTCCTCTCTATTTCATCAATCAAATGAATGTCCTCTCCTCCACCACGGTGATTAAACTGTGCATTTGGTTCCAAGATGTATCTCCTATATCAATGATTGTGCCGAGAAATTCTTTCATCTTAGATTTAGAAACTAATCTTCTTATGAGAAACACAGGAAAATGACCCCAGTCTTAACAGGTCTAGGACTTTGAAATCTGCATTACAGAAGGGTACAGAAATATGATATTTGATCAGGGATGGTGAGGGAGAATTACATAGGCTCTGTCTAATAAATAATGAACCAGATACATTCCATACATGAAATATCGTGTACCTGATCTGTTTGCTCACCGAACTCTTAGCAAAGATTACATGGAAAGAATAATGATCACACACTTCCTTTGAAGTGATGAGTAAGAGTACAGAAAGATTCCATGGTGCTTTGAATAGGGCAGAGAAGCCAGATTTTAAGATATGCCCTTCCTCCCCTGACCAATCCCCAAATCCTAAAGTAGAAACGGAAGTTCTCAAGACCCAAGTTGCTAAGAACACCAGAAGTTCATGCAGGGAAATCTAATTTCAAAAGTTCTTTTATCATGACAATTTTCTTTTCTATTTTATTTTATTTTATTTTGTTTTATTTTAATTTATTGTCTTTTAAAATGTTTATTTTTGAGAGAGAGAGAGAGAGAGACAGAGTGTGAGTGGGGGAGTGGCAGAGAGAGACACACACACACACAGAATCTGAAGCAGGTTCCAGGCTCTGAGCTGTCAGCACAGAGCCTGACACAGGGCTCGAACCCATGAACCATGGGATCACGTCCTGGACTAAAGTCAGACGCTTAACCGACTGAGCGACCCAGGCTCCCCTATCATGACAATTTTTGAACCTACAGAACAGTTGGAAGGCTGGTATAGTTGCTTATCCATATACCTGACCATCTAGATTCAAAAATTGTTAATATTTTATTGATCATTTGCATGTAATACTTCATCTTTCGGTATTTCAGTATGTATCTCCTTACAAATCCATTCTTCAAGACAATCACATTTAGGACCATTAACAGTATTCTGTAATATTATCTAATAGGTAAATGCAAGTTTCCCCAACAGTCCCTGAGATATCTTTTATATCTGTTATTTTCCAAATCAGGACACATTCAGGGTTGTGCATTGCGGTTGGTGTTTCCAGGGTCCTCTAATCTTCAACAGCTTCATCCCCATTTTCTTTTATGACATCACGCTCTTTAAGAGATGAGGCCAGTTATTTTGTAGAACTTTCCCCCCATTCTGGATTTTTCTTATCGTGTTACCATGGCATTACTGGATTTTTCTGTCTATCCTTGATATTTCTTATAAACCGTTAAGTTAGGCCAAAGGCTTGGTTCAACTTAGGTTAAATATCTTTGTCAAACGTTCTTCAAAAGTATTGCCACGTACTCCATACTGCATCACATCAGGTGCGTAAGGCTAGGATGTTCTACTATCAAGGATGCTAACTTAAAGCCCTTTAACTACATTGTTTCCATAAGAAAACAGCTTCTATTTTGGACAGTAGAGAGATGTTTTGTACTAAAATTAAGATGATTTGCAGCTTGCGATATAGCTGCAGGCAACAGTTTGCAGGAATAGTCTAAAACGGTGACTCATTATCCATTATTCTGTCACTGAGGTGGGGAGCCACTACCGGATGCCAAGGGGGCTTGAGAAATAGTTGAGGTCAGACTGCCTCTCCCCAGGAAGATGAACATATTCCCATGTGGCCCAGATCTTGGTCATAACTTCAGGGAAGTAGAATTTGGGGTCTAGGTGACATCAGGGAAAGGGCTTAGGATGTTGGTGGCAGAATCTAACCGCCATCTCTCACTGTTGTTCCTCTGAATTTATCTTCGGCAAATAATTAAATAGCCCAAGTGGAAATTCTGGCCCTACTCCTTGTGCTGCTGTTATTTTAAATGCAACGACTTTACATTTATCTATTTGATTTAAAAAATTGGTCCCTGCTTTAAAAAGACTCGGGGCACAAGAACAGTGAAATTGTCCAATAAAATACTTAAATCAATCGACAGCACCACGTTTAAAAACACAGTGTATCACAAAGCGACATAAATGCCATACCCGGTGTGAAATTCCCTTTGGCTACACAAAATTTTAAAGGCAGGTTTTGCACTGGGTTTTAAACATGGGTAAACCTGGATCTGGTTGAGCCAATAAAGGCAGATGGCATGATAGAAAAGCATGTCCTTCTCCCTATTTAGATGGGCCAGGTGGGGAGCTCGTGGCACACTCAGAATGGTCATCAGAGCTTACTGTTATCTCCTGTTTACTGGGCACCAGGCACTGGGCTAAGACACTTACTTTCCATGCATCATGTCACGATCGCAACAAAACTCTGAAGTAGCTGTGACTATTATCCACATTTTACAGGTAAGAAAACCAAGGCACAAGCTGAGGCACAAAGAAGTGAAGCAAGCCTTCCAATGTCGCACTAGCTGTTTTTTGATAAAGCTGTGATTTGAACCCAGAAACTTTGGGTCTAGAGCCTGTGCTCTTAACGTTTTAATTTCTACTCTAAACTGACGACATCTATTCTTTCACTCGCTTATTTAATGAATGTGCGTGCGTGCGTTTCTGTATGTGTGTGTATTCTACTATGTACCAGGCATTTCATTTTACTGGACTCTAGAAGGTGGCCAAAACCCAAGCCCATGGGGGTCCTCAATTTAGGCTGACTCCCATTTAGGCTGACCTGAAATAGTAAGGGTCTTGGATTTGTAGATGAAACCTGTTGAGGGGGTTAAATGTCAGCAAGTTATATAATTGTTGATGGGGAGCATTTAAGGCTAGGAAATAGTCTCATTTTGACCCTTACATGGACTCTGGGCTCTTAACATTTAACTGGCATGTTGGGGGTGTGTTGAAATTGATCACTGTGTAGACAGTATACCAGTATTAAGAATGGGCTCAGAAGCTGAAGCTATAAAAAAGCGGTGATGGAGGGAGACTCAAGAGACAAGGGGTTTGCTTGAAAGGTGTCTCCCATATGGATCACTCATATTTGTGGTGTTTTCTCTCAATAATACAAACCAAACATAGCGAGAAAATACTCCACTTTAACAGAACCCATTTATGTTTCTATTTTGGACAGAAGGATTTTTACGAAGAGATGAAGTGGCTTATTTCAGAGAGGTGCTATTTCAATAACAGCAGTGGAAAGAGGAAAAACTTCATTTGTGCAGCCTAGTTGAAAGCTTATCAACCTCATACAAGTGCAAACACTAGGAGGTGGAAACACACTTGAATTAAAAGAAAAAAGACCATTGAAACAACATCACTTTTCATTGGCTGGGGCTTTACAGCTTTAAAATCACCTTCAGATATTTTATCGAAAATGACTTATGTGTATCCTGTCATCCTCATTGGAGTCTCCTCATCCTCACTCCCCGCAAGCCCCCCCCCCCCGCCCCACCCCTGCCCGGCCCCAACCCCCAGCGGTGTATTCTGAAGGAGATGCCCGTCCGAAGCAGAGGGATTTTTCGTGGGGCTGCAGGGTGTCACCACTTGTGGCCAACCTGCCACACGCCCGGAGGTTCTGGCTTTTCCAAACTTGGATGAAATACCATGTCAAAGGACGTCGGAGTAGACCTTCTGAGTGCTTTCAAGGTGGAGGTTGAATGAGACAGTCTGGAAGTGTGGGCAGTAAGTTCTCTAATGGTTAAGTATCAGCCCGTGTTCCATCCTTCCTCGATGAATTGCTTCCAGGTATTGCTTCTCCATATAAGATGTCCTGTGTGCTGCTGTGATGCTCTGGCCACGTGATGGGTGGTGCTCTTTAGTGGGTTCTTGTGAAACAGTGATCAATGTGGTAATTCATCATGTTTTCATTTTTGCCCATTCTTTTTGTCTGTTTTCCTTTTGCTCTCACTTTCAGTGTTCTGGGATTGCACCTGCCACATAGAGCACCAATACTTAATCCCTGCCTCAGGCTCCGTATTTTAGGAAATGGGGTCTCAAATGCATATTGTATTTCAGACTCTCCCCACTATTTCGAAATAAGGAAGAGTCTTATTGTTAGTCATACTTTTTTTTTTAATTTTTTTTAACGTTTATTTATTTTTGAGACAGAGAGAGACAGAGCATGAAGGGGGAGGGTCGGAGAGAGGGAGACGCAGAATCCAAACAGGCTCTAGGCTCTGAGCTGTCAGCACAGAGCCCGAGGCGGGGCTTGAACTCACAAACCGCGAGATCATGACCTGAGCGGAAGTCGGCCGCTTAACCGACTGAGTCACCCAGGCGCCCCATGTTAGTCATACTTTAAAGATGAGAAAATGGAGGCTCAAAGATGGTAAGTGAATAATCTGAGATTGCACTCATTCATTTGCTCATGAATTCATTACTCATCTAGCAGACATTTCTCAAGTACCTTCTGTGTGCTCATGGTGACTAAGACAGACAAGGTTCCTGCCTTCATGGAACTTGAATTCTAGTTAGGAGGGGTAGGTGGTATTCAAGTACCATAAATGTCTGCTACATGAAAGAGTTGAATTATGTGACAAGAATTATATGACAAGGGAGATTGGGTGGTTATGTGACGAGAGAGAAGTCAGCAGGGCTTTCGCCTTGTTCTGAGCATTATCCAGAAAAGTGGCAGGGCAAGAAGTGTACATACAACCTGATTAGTGAAGTCTTGTTTTGCTTTTGTTTGTTGGTTTTGCATGAAAAGGATGATGGATTTTCCCACATGGGAGGCCTTTGCAAAGGATCCTGTGATCTCAACAAATGGGCAGTAAGTGCACCAGTAAATGGGGGCACCGTTGTGAAGACGATTCAGGACTCACCCACAGGCTTGAAGCTTTGCTCCAGTCTGGTGACAGGGCTCCCCTTTGCCCCAGGATGCCCCCCTCCAGGGCGTGTGGACCAGGCAGTCCTCAAGGTCTTCCAGAGTACATGCACCTTGTGCCTTTGCACCACGGTGCACGAATCCCCAGCACAGATGGCCTCTTACTCCCCAGCCTGTCCTTTCTTCGTGCCCTGCAGATCCCAATTCAATAGGTTGCCTGGAGGACAGCAGAGACTGTCCCTCTCCAGCCGACCACTAAGTGAGATTTTGAGGTTATTCATGTGTATTCACATGCTCCCTTCCCCTTCCCAAAAGGAGCGGGGGAGAGAAACGTTACGAAACAGAGATTGCGGGCGGGGGGGGGGGGGGGGGGGGGGGGAGGATTAACCTGTGATCATGTGGGCGGGGGAAGGGAGAGAGATATACAGCGTGGAGCCTGAGGAAGCCGGGGAAATGGAGAGGACTCAACGGGAAGCAGGTAAACAACAGTGTTTGTGCATCACGAAATCGCACCTTCTCCGAGGCCACTGTTTCACCAGCCTGCCCCCACCAGCCCGGCGCCTCTTAGCAATTCCCCAGCTGTCAGCTCCCTACCTGCCTGGCTCTGGCTGCTTAGCTCAGAGCTGCTCCCCTGGGTCTCTGGCTGGCTTGTCAGTGGGCCGCGTCAGCATCACACCATACTGTCTCCCGTTGGCCCGGTGATCAACGCCTGACGGCCGGCCCTCTCTCTCCTCTCAGCTGGGGCCAATGGGAGTCAAGGGAAGGTTTGGGTTACAAATGAAAATAAAATAAATAAGTCATACTCCTGCACTCAGGAGTCTGGGAGAAACATCTTCATGGCCTCGTAAATCTTTCCTTTTAAATTTGTCCTTCTCCTGCTAGAAGCTCTTCCCAACCCCCTGCCTATACTTGGCTGCCCCTCGCGGCACGGCACGGGGGAATACAAATTGAGAGGCTTGGACTTAAGCTCCATGTCGGGAACTCCCCCCCCCATCCCAAAGGCATTTGTCTCCGTGTGTGTGTGTGTGTGTGTGTGTGTGTGTGTGTGTGTGTGTGAGGGGAGGGGAGGAGCCAGCGAGATAGAATTCATGACAGTGACGGGCTTGTTCCCCCTCCTACTCTTTGACCTTTGTGATGAGTCACCTAGCCCCCTCCCAGGTCCCCCCTTGACCCTGGCTAACTAACTCCAAAGCTCTTGGTCTATTTCTTCTCACTGCAGGGGATTCTGACGATGACACGCAATGCCCTATTTTAAGATGCCTGGACATTTTTCTTAAATATACATTAGACATTCTATTAAAGCTCATTGACTTCACACCTTTTGAGTAAGATTTTGTCCTCTGTTTAAGGACATCTGCTTAAGGCACAGGGTGCTATTAATCGCATATACTTGAATGTGAATAACAGTGCCCGAAAGTTGGACCTCGGAGTCTCAGGGGCGAGAGCCGGAACTCCTGAAGACACCAGGGAGGACGAGATGGGCAAGGTGCAGAGGGGTGAAAGCCGGAGAAGACTTTAGACCACTTTGCTGGTTTGCCCAGGGTTTCACAGGGCCTTTTATAAAGAGAATTTGCTCTGTTCATCAGAGGGGATGCCCTCTGGGCAGATGGGGTAGTGGTCGGAAGGAAGCATGGGCATAGGGGCCAGCATATTAGAAGGGGAAGAAAGTGAGAGAGTGACTGTTTGGCCAATCAATGCTCGGTGCAGAGGAATCCCCTTTGTCTTAAAAAGTCTTTTCACTTTAGACTAGTGTGGACAGTCCTCCTTGGCACTGCTATGCCACGCTCCTCTTCCTACCTCACTTCCATGCACAATGCATGAAGAGAGTGGAGGTTAGCCATCCCTCAACTGTGGTTAGAGGAGGTCAACTTGTCAGTATCCTGGGCTGTGAGGGGTTGAGGAGGGATTGGTACCTGATGTGTTACCTTATGGGGTTAAGGAGGAAGGGACTGTGGAAGGGTTTAAGGAAAAGTTGTCCAACTTGTTCCAAATGAGTCGAGGCATCATGCAGCAATGGGGCTCCCCTCTGGGGATGTCAGGATGGAGCCATGGTGGTTCAAGAGGCTAGATAGCCAACATGTCTGCTGCCACTTAATTGTCATCTAGGAAGATTTCACTGTGTTCAGAGGTGTGCACACCTCCATCTCTCTCAGCTTTTTCTACCTGCCTCCCCTGCATGGTTGCCATGCTAAGGGGACAGTGGGGGTTTTCACAGACTGTACTTTTTGGTGGGGTGGAGCGTTTCCAGATTGGGCTGGGGGCCAGAAGAAATAAGCTTCATTGCAGAGATTCTGGGTGCCTTGTACAGGTCGATTTGCTCCAAAGCTAGTAAAATTTAAGCTTTAGGGTCTCTCGTTTGCATGGGATCTGTCTATGGCTCTGAGGTTGGCCAAGGAATGTTGACACTGGGAGTATTGTCTTCCCTTGGAAGGACAAATCCCAGGAAGAGGCTTAGAGAGAGTGGGGGAAGGGGCAGAGAGAGAGGATGAGAGAGAGAATCCCGAGCAGGCCCTGCACTGTCAGCACAGAGACCAATGATGGGCTTGAACCCATGAACCATGAGATCATGACCTGAACAAAAACTGAGCCAGACGTTTAACTGACTGAGTTACCAAGGCACCCCTAGATAGGCCCTGTTTGAACAAGAAATTCTGATGTCCCATATGTTTGGAACATGTTCAAGAAGTGGGAGGCATGGGTTTTGAGGCTACATTTATCCTTGACCCCCTAGACTCCTTGGTCTGTGTAGAGGGACACAAAGAGAGGCGAGACAGAATGTGGCCCTGTAAAGTGCAGATTCCCTCTTGACTGGGATAAGTGTGGTTCCCATAGTATCCCAATGCCTAAGATTGGGAATACATGTGTATTCAGGGACTGAAAACATTTCAAATGTATCTGGAAAATTCTTCCAAATCCTGTATCTCATACATATGATAGAAACTTGATAAAGTTTTCCCCAAATTTGACAACCATTGTAATAGTTTACATGACGATACCGAGAATGACTTCAGGAACTGAAAAAAATGTTTCTAAACTATCAATAATAAAAGGCAAATTTTGATCAGCCATGTTAGAGGAAAGACTGAATT
Source organism: Puma concolor (assembly GCF_028749965.1). Taxonomy (NCBI): domain Eukaryota; kingdom Metazoa; phylum Chordata; class Mammalia; order Carnivora; family Felidae; genus Puma; species Puma concolor. Next base: position 194,252,298 of record NC_141674.1, on the reverse strand, counting down.
ATTCTTCTGTTTTCTCTCTAGGAAAGATATGACAATATGACGAATCACTGTCACTTAAAGAAGTCTTCAAAGAACAAGCAGCTAAAAATGTAGAAGGAAAAGTATTATAGAGGCATGTCAGGGAGTTAATAAAAATATTACTTTTTTTGGGAGGGGGTACTTGCTATAGATGTGATATTTATCCTGTCTTTAAAATTAGCTGTGTTCTATTTCCTCATTCTAAATTTACATTCTTTTCTGTTTGTACCTTATTTGATACAAACTTTAGGCCTCACAAAACCTGTACCAGCTTCTGAGACCCTATTTTTTCCTGGGTAACAGCATTCAATGTCCTTCAGGGTTATAGCTGGGAAAGAGAAGAAATTTCTATAACCACTTCATGTCCCCAGTGGATTGGGCCATGATGGCTGAGCCCAAGTTTTAAAAATGTTTATGAGATTTGGGATGTTTACCAAACTTGCAAAGCCGTATGATTTCGAACAAGCCACTAAACATTTTTGGCTTTGGATTCTTCATCTATAAAGTGAAAGGGTCAGACAAAATGCTTTCTAGTTTGTTCCCCAGTGCTAATATCCTGTACTTTTCCCACTGAAAATTGAACTCAGCATTAAAAGCAGAGGTAGGGGGCCCTTGGGTGACTCAGTTGGTTGAGCATCTGATTTTGGCTCAGGTCATGATCCCATGGTTTGTGAGTTTGAACTCCACATCGGGTTGGCTGCAGTCAGAGCAGAGCCCGCTTTGGATCCTCTGTCCCCCATTCTCTGCCCTCTCCCACTCCTTGAGTATGTGCATACACTCTCTCTCAAAAAAAAAAAAAAAACACATAAAAAAAATTACAAGCAGGGGCGCCTGGGTGGCGCAGTCGGTTGAGCGTCCGACTTCAGCCAGGTCACGATCTCGCGGTCCGTGAGTTCGAGCCCCGCGTCAGGTTCTGGGCTGACAGCTCAGAGCCTGCAGCCTGTTTCCGATTCTGTGTCTCCCTCTCTCTCTGCCCCTCCCCCGTTCATGCTCTGTCTCTCTCTGTCCCAAAAATAAATAAACGTTGAAAAAAAAAAAATTACAAGCAGAGGTGAAGGGACACTCCAGTAGAAGCTGAGGACTGTTGGTAGCAATCCCTAGAGAATGTCTCCCCTAAACAGCATCCAATTCAACAACTTTTTCCAATACTCCCACCTCAATAAAGGGGCGACCTGCAATTTACACAGCGTACATGCTTTTGCAAAGTCATATTTTTCTGATTTGGAGTACACAATGGATAAGCTAAATAGGCTTAAGAAAGAGAATCTATCATGAAATTCTCATCCGTAAATGTAAGAAAATGTGACTTTATAAAAGGATTCTTCGAGTGGATTCCATCTATGCAAAGATATTCACACCTCATATATAATTTCTTAAAATTCATGTATTCAGATTTATGTTATGTGAAATCACATTAGCAACAGGCAAAAGTGACAAGTAGGAGAGCCAGGTTTGATCTTAGAATGGGGAAGATGGGATAAGATGAAGAGATGTGAGGTCTGGAAGTTGAATATATAGGTTGAATAGAGCCCTACTGTCCCCAAATGGCTGGGTGATACCAAACTGAATGACAGCTCTTAGAACGTGCCTCAGGTGCCATGCTTACTCCCATTTTGGCTACAACATCTGCTGGCATGAGAAATAGAGCCAAGACAATTCCACGCATTACTATAAATGAGCCTGTTTCTACATACTGTGTATAATATGTTCAGAACCTATAGCATTCACATATGTAGCTAACTAGAAGATCCATCCAGTGATGCAGCCAAAAGGCTTCTGCCCAAAGGGCTTATGATCTCCCAGCTCTAATAAACTTCTCTGATTCCTTGCAATTGTTCAACATAACATTTCCCCCCTTCTGTCACTACCCTTGGCAAATGCTATGCACTACACCCACGCCGTGCTCCTGCTCACCTTAAAAGACACACTACCTGGGTGCATATGTGATTCTAAGGCAACAATAGCTCTGAGTACACATTTATTCCTTCTGCTGTGTCACTGTCTCCCTGGGTCAATATCTGGCATGGGAAGTGCTAACTTGGAGCTGAGGCTGCTTCCACCTTCCTCTTATAGAAAAGCAGGGTCTTCCTGGACTGGGGCAAACACTTGTGCATTTACCATTTCTCTTTTCTTCTGTTTCCATCTTCCTTCATCAACAGAGGCTGACTCTGTTTTTCAAGGGTGGATTTAAGCATGTAGGACTTAGATTTTACTTTTTTTTTTTTCTCTCCTCCCTGTGCAGAATTTCCTTGTAAAGTGAGGAACTAATCTGTTTATTTGAGCTCTCATCCCTTTGGCCAGGAGCTGTTCCGTAGAGTGTAGCACGTGGATCTGGGAAAAGACTGAATTCCAACATTGCCTGTCTGTGTGTCTTTGATCAAGTCAGTCAACCACTTTACACCATCATTTCACGATTTGTGAAATGGGGATTAAAAATGTATTTCCCACGGGCACGTGGCTGGCTCAGTCAGTAGAGCATGTGATTCTTGATCTGGGGGTTGTGAGTTGGAGCCCCACATTGGATGTAGATTACTTACAAATAAAATCTTTAAAAAAAAAAGTACGTCCCTGAGGAGTTGTGCGATTAGGTGACATAATGCATGTGAAAGTCTTAGCATGGCTATGGCAGATATGTAGTTAATGGTCAATGAGTATCAGGCAAATTGCTCTTCATGTCTCTTCTACATTCTGTACAACCTTGGGTGTTTTTTTGTTTGTTTATTTATTTATTAAAAATTTTTTTTTGGATCCAAGCTTCTGGAGGAGGGGCAAGAAATTGGCTTAGATTTTTATTATTAGCCCTTTGGCATTGTATTTGTTTTTTCTTTTTCTTTCTTTCTTTTGAGTTCTCTCTTCTGGACCACCCCCTCCCTCACCTTCTCACCTCACATACACACTCACCTTGATTGTGAGTTCTCCGTGGTCAATAGAGTGCATTCATGTCTTATCCCCAATTCCTGACTTTGAGATACGGTTTGTAGCAAATGTCTGATAAACGTCTTTTAAGTGATTTCTTTTCTATATTCTGATCAGATTCTTGTCCTGCTATTTTTATTAGAGTCCTACATCCCGAACATTTGCTTATTTTGGCAATGGAGTTTATATATGTAAGATATTCCTGTAAGACTTTGTCCTAAAACATTTCCCAAAGTACATATGACTTGCAGGACACTAGCCGAGTGGGAGATACTGGGAGAAAAGATGTCTATGGCTGTCTGCATCCCCTCTGGTGCTTTGTGAGGAATGGACACTTACAAACAATTGTCTGGTTGGGGGGTGGGGTGGGATGGGGAATGAGAGTTTGAGACTTGGAGAGGAATGTTGAGGGTCTTGTGAGGTCTTTGTACCTTTAGCCTTTCCTGCATAGGCAATTTCCAGGGAAACTTTTTTTTTTTAATTTAAAGTGTATTTATCTATTTTGAGAGAGACAGAGACAGAGCATGTGAGCCAGCGATAGGCAGAGAGAAGGGAGGAGAGAGAATTCCAAGCAGCCAAGAGTCAAGACTCTGCGCTGTCATCTCGGAGCCCCACACAGGACTCGAACTCGCGAACCATGAGATCACGACCTGAGCCAAAAACCAAGAGTTGGGTACTTAACCAACTGAGCCACGCAGGCTCTCCATGGGGAAACTTTCTGACCCAATGTCCCTGCCTGGCCCCTTCCACCTATCAACCATGGGCCCTCATCTTCTCAAGTCACTCTCCTCTGACCTTTGAAGGTGCCAATTTCCACCACACGTTTTTGTACTTCTTCTTTTCCTTCTAATGATGTTAAACAGTGTGATGCCCTCCCCTCCTGTCTTTTCTATCAGTATTCTCTTTCTAAAGCAAATAATTTTTCATTGGCCTCTCCAATCATCTTAAGCTAACACCTAAAATTAAGAGATGTTGGGAAACATTGATCCAGGATAGTGATTCCTTTTTTCCCCAAATTTAAGTAAATGTTTGCTTTAAAAATATTTTTTGATTTACAGAAAAGTTTGTAAAGTTAGTACAGAGAGTTCCTATATATCCCTCATCTAGTTTCACCTTTTGTTGATATCTTACAGCACTATGCTGGTTCCAAATAAAAAACAAACATTGGTATATTACAATACTATTAATTAAATTGCATAATTTGTGTAGATGTGCTCAGTTTTCCCCTGATTGTGTCATTGCTGTTCCAGAAGCCCATCAAGGATACCACATGACATTAGTCATTATATCTCCGTAGCCTCTCCTGGTTTGGGACATTTTCTCAGACTTTTCTTATCTTTGATGAACTTGGAAGTTTTGAGGAGTGTTGGTCACGTATTTTGTAGAATGTTAGGCAATTAAAAAAACCCAACAACTTTACTGAGATATAGTTTACATATCACAGAATTCACCTAGTAAATTGTACATTTTTTTTTTTTAGTGTATTCACAGCTATTTGCAACTATCCACAGTCAATTTTAGAATAATTGCCTTACCATACCCACATTCTCCCTAGTCCTAAGCAACAACTAATGTACTATCTATCACTATGGATCTGCCTATTCTGGACATTTCATATAAATGGAATCATATATATATGGTCTTCCAGGACTGGATTCTTTCATTTAGCATAATGTTCTTAAGGTTCGCCCATGTCGTAGACTGTATCAATACCTCTATTTTTTGTGGCCAAATAATAGGTCATTGTTTGGCCATGCCATATTTTATTTATTCATTAATCAGTTGATGGACATTTGGGTTGTTTTCACCTCTTGGCTATCATGAAGCATGCTACTATAAACGGTAATGTACAAATTTTTATGTAGACATATGTTTCATTTCTCTTAGCTATATACCTAGGAATAGAATTGCTGGGTCATATGGCTACTCTATGTTTAATCATTTGAGAAAGTGCCAGATTGTTTTCCAAAGTGGCCTTTTAAATTCCTACTGGCAGAGTATAAGGATTCCAATTTATCCATATCCTCACTAACACTTGTTATAACCCATCTTTTGGATTATAGCCATCTTAGTAGGTTTTCATGAAATGGTACCTTACTGTGGTTTTGTTTTGTATTTTTGTGAAGACTCATGGTGTTGAGTATCTTTCCATGTGCTTATTGACCATTTGAACATCATTGGAGAGATATCTATTCAAATTCTTTACCTTTGATTTTAAAATTGGGTTATTTGTCTTTGTATTAATGAGTTATAAGAGTTCTTTATATATTCAGGATACAAGTTCCTTATCAGATACATGGTTTGCAAATATTTTCTTCCATTCTGTGGGCTGTTTTTTCACTATCTTGATAGTGTGTTTTGAGGCACAGCTATTCTAAATTTTGGTGAAGTCCAATGTACCTATTGTTGTCATATATAAGAATCCATTACCAAATCCCAAGTAATGCAGGTTTGCTCCTCTATTTTCTTTTAAAATTTATTATTTTAGTTTTTACATTTGGGCCTTTGGTTCATTTTGTATTAATTTTCATATATAGTATAAGGTAAGGATGCTATTTCAACTTTCTGCATGTGACTATTTAGTTGTCCCATGTGTTGAAAAGACTACTCTCTTCCTATTGAATAGTCTTGGCACCTTTATTAAAAGTCTGTTGGTCAGAGACATACGGGTTTATTTATGGACTCTCACTTTTATTCCATTGGTCTCTATGTCTATCTATATGCCAATATTATACTTTTTTAAAACATTTATTTATTTCGAGAGAGACAGAGACAGTGCAAGTGGGGCAGGGGCAGAGAGAGAGGGAGACAGAAGATCCCAAGCAGGCTCCGCACTGTCATCCCAGAGACTGATGCATGGCTTGAACCCATGAAATTGTGAGATCATGACCTGAGCAGAAAACTAGAGTCAAAAGCTTAACTGACTGAGCCATCCACAGGTGCCTGTATCACACTTTTTTGATTACTGTAGCTTTGTAGTAAGTTTTGAAATCAGAGACTGTGAATCCTCCAACCTTTTTTTTTTTTTAAGTTTATTTATTTATTTTGAGAGAGACAGAGACAGAACAAGTGGGGGAAGAGCAGAAAGAGGGAGGGAGAGAGAATCCCAGGCAGGGTCCCTGCTGCCAGTGCAGACCTTGATGGGGGCTCAAACCCATGAACTGTGAGATCATGACCTGAGCCAAACCAAGAGTTGGATGCTTAACTGACTGAGCCACCCAAGCTCCTGCTCCAAACTTTTTATTTTTTGAGGCTGATTTGACTATTTTGATCCCTTCCAATTTCCTGTGAATTTTAGGATTAGCCTGTCAATTTTTAAAAGAAAGACAGATGGGAGTCTGATGGTATATAAATTACATTGAGAAATGTAGATCAGTTTGGGGTATATTGCCATCTTAGCAATAGTAAGTCTCCCTGTTAATGAATATGGGATGATTTCCCACTTATTTAGATCTTTAACTTATTATAATAATTTTGTGTACTTTTCAGGTTATAAGTTTTTCACTTCTTTTGTTATATTTTTTACATATTTCATTATTTTCCTTGAGAGAAGCTAAGAGAAGAAAGGCCAAGTATATTTGTATAGGCTTTGTTATAATAATCTTGTTATTTTTTATTTATGAGACTTTGTGTTTGTTCCTGTGAATCAGAGTTATCATCTGAAACTTTCCTTAGTCCCAGACAGTTTTGCTCCCACCCACCTCCTTTGGGCTATTGGGGACAAATATATTACTGTTCTATATGTTGTAGGCTCACCAATACACTACATCCGTATTGTTTTATGCAATTGAGTTTCACATCAGTTAAGAGAAGACAGGACAAGAAATGTGCATTTATGGTATCTTTTATAATTATATAATTACTTTCACCAGTGCTCTTTATTTGCTAGTATGGATTTGAATGACTTGCTTTCAGTACAGAAAATGTCCTTTAGTATTTCTTGTAAGGCAAGTCTGTTAGCAACAAGATGTTTGTTTTGTTTATCTGGGAAAGTCTTTATTTTGCCTTTACTTTTGAAGGGTAGTTTTGCTGGATATAGGATTCTTGTTTGAAAGATTTTTATTTGAATACTCTAAATATGCTAGCCCACTGTCCTCTGGCCTCCAAGAAACCTTTTGAGAACTCATCTCTTCATCTTAATGGAGTTTCCTTATAAATGATGTGTCATTTTTCTCTCATTGATTTCAAGATTTCTTTGTCTAGCTTGCAGCATTTTTACTCTTTGTGGCCCTCTTTGTGTTTATCCTAGGAGTTCATTGTGCTTTCTGGAAGTAGAGATTACCTATTTTTTCTGCTCTTTTTCTCTCCTCCACTTCTGGGACTCCCATTATGCATATGTTGGTGCAGTTAATGGTATCCCACATTTCTCTGATGCTCTGTTTTTCTTTCTTCTTTTTTTCCATTTTCTTCAGATTGCTTAAACTCTATCAATTCATCTTAAGTCTGCTCATTCTTCTGCCTGTTCAAATCTGCTGTTGAACCCTGTAGTGAATTCTTCATTTCAGTTATTATATTAACAACTCCAGAATTTTCATTTGATTCTTTTTTTAAAAAATTATTTCTATCTTTTTATTGATCTTCTCTATCTGGAGCAACATTGTCAGGATACTGACTTTTACCTATTTAACCATGGTTTCCTTGTTTTTTGAGCATATCTATAATGGCTACTTTAAAGTCTTTGTTAAATCCAGCATCTGGGGGCGCCTGGGTGGCGCAGTCGGTTAAGCGTCCGACTTCAGCCAGGTCACGATCTCGCGGTCCGTGAGTTCGAGCTCCGCGTCAGGCTCTGGGCTGATGGCTCAGAGCCTGGAGCCTGTTTCCGATTCTGTGTCTCCCTCTCTCTCTGCCCCTCCCCTGTTCATGCTCTGTCTCTCTCTGTCACAAAAATAAATAAACGTTGAAAAAAAATTAAAAAAAAAATAAAAATAAAAAAAAATAAATCCAGCATCTGGTTACTCTCAGTCAGTTTCTGTTGACTGTTTTGTACAAAGCACTAAAGGTCATACTTTATTGTTTCTTTGCATGTATCGTAAGTTTTTATTAGAAAGCGGGCATTAGACAACGTAGTGTCGCAATTGTAAGTGCTAATCTCTCCAGGGATTGTTATTTTTATTTGCTTGTTTCTTGTTTGGTGACTGGCTGGATAATTTTGGTGAAATCTATTTCCCTTCACCATCTGACCCCTCCCACAGCGTTAGGTCTCTGATGCTGCTCTTCAGGGGTGCAGTGCTCACCATCACCCTGGGATGACTGTGGTTTTGGCTGGGCTCTCCTGGACTCTCTTTTCCTGACTACACTTAGCTATTAAATTCAATTAATTGCTGGCTGATTGCTCTGTTGTTTTCAACAATGCCCTCAGGCATAAATCGCTTCACAGACTAATCCAATCAAATTCAGGCTCCTTTGAAGGGAAAATTCTGAGGTCAGGTGTTTGCAATTTGTTCTTACCCCAGGAGGGTAAGATGTCTCTTTCACCCATTTCTCTACAGCCAACTAGATGTCCGGCAGTTTACTCTCCATCTCCAATGACTCTATTAATCTTCTTCCAACTGCCTTTTGCCATAACTTCCACTATTTTGAGAGCACCCTTAGGCTTGAATTTCTTCACATTCTATTGCAAATGTCTGTTTCTTTGGGGAGGGATCTGGAGCTCTCTACGAGCTACTACTTCCCCTGGGCAAATTCTGTGAGCCACAGTTCTAGTGTCAGAGGCAGGGATAATGGTGTGCTCCTTTCTGAGTGATTTAGAAGCTGAATGCTTGGTGCGTGGGAAGGGTAGCAGTCCCAAGTCTCCTTAGCTTGCCTCTCTTGGCATGGAACCGAGTCAAACAAACATAATTGGGGACATAGTATTCTCAGCAGCCTTGCGACCGAGGTAGAGGCTCTGTGGCATGAGTGGGGGTCTGGGTAGAAGAAGGGTGCTCACACCTGTTGGCCACATTCATCTGATACTTCCTCAACATAACTAGGGGAAGGGGAGAAATACTAACATCCTGCCAGTCCCAGGGAAACAGCCGCTGACTGGTTGCTGGAAGGAGAAGGTCTCCTGGGTTCTTGGCCACAGCAGGTTGGAGTGGAGTCTACCTCAGTGAGCTGGGAGATGGGAGGAAGGCTGTGGGTCTTGGTTCAAATCTACTACTTCTTATAGTTCTTGTGGAGATTCGATAGATTTTTGTGAATGAGTTTTACTACCTTTGCTGTTTACCAGAAGAAATATTTCCACAAACTTTAAATCGCCTTAAAAAAAAAATAATTTAAGCAGTTTTGCCTGAGGAGTGGGTCTGCACGGCTCTTCATGCTGTCATGCCCAAAGTGGTATTCCTCAACTCTGGGGAGTGATTCTCTAGGGAGTGATATCAGACTGCCACTGCCCTGTTAGGCAACAGGGAGAATAACCTGTGTGTGAGCCATGAGTATTAGTGTAACATCTCCCATGGTTGTGTTGGGATGGAAAGAAGGCTAAAAGTGTCTGGAAGGTACTTGCAGAGAGAAACAGATATGCTGCTTATGGTAAATGGCCATGGATTCTAAGTAGATGAAGAACATACATTTTTTTTTTTTTAAGTTAATTTAAAGTTATGTGGGGAATTAAGAGCACTGCTTGGGTCTGCTTCTTGGCTTTACCTCTTCTTTGCCATCTTTGGTAAGATATTTAGCCTTCTGTACTGCTGTAAAAGGGGATACATAATAGTCTCCACTTTAATGAATGTCAGCCATCACACAGGTCCTACACATAGTAGGCTTTTGAGTTTTGTCAGATAAATGGTATTGTCTAATGATAAACATGGAATATCAGTTTTCAAAGAAATAATAAATAATGTATCCAATTATGATTAGTGTAGTTAAGTGTTTCTGGGGTGATTCAGAAAGCACTTAAGCATTTTACAGGAACCCAGCATTGTGCGTCTGAGAGGAAACAAATGAGGGAGGTGGGTTGACTCCAATCTGGCCCAGTGACTTCCCCCAGAAGTTAGTTTCGTGATGACCCCTTAAAATCTGCTTAGCTTGCTTACCCTTTTTCTCTCTTCTAAAACAAGAATGCCAAATGTATGCAGAAGAAAACTCTATTGTTCGCATGCTTTGTATGTGGCGTCGTGTTGTGTTACACACACAACAACAGGCATCAGGGCATTTTCTGAGTGGTTAGATTAGGAAACATGTGGTGCTTTGTATCAGCGTCACCAATACTGCCCCCTCCCAAGTCTCACTCACTATGTTGCCAAGAAGCAGCCCCACAGAGCCACTTCAGTGAAGGAAAGCTTACTCTTACTCCTTCTGTGATCATTATAAATTCATCATTTCCAGCTGCTCTTGAACTCATTTCTACCTTTCTTTTTTGTGCTTTACAAATTGTGTAGCTTGGGGGTGGAAAGGGGATAACTTTAGTGGGGAAGCTATTGCCAAAAACATAAAATGAAAGAACCACTTTTCTTTGTTTCAAATCCACCATCTCAGAGGATTTCTTCCTTTCATTTAAATTACATCTCCTAATTAGGTCATGCCACTGGAGGTGACCTACATTTCAGAAGCCAACAAGCAACAACAGACAAGAGAAGCAGGGAAATGGGTGGGAGACAAAAAAGAATGACTTCAAAATGGCTTCAAGTGCAGCTTTTCTCAAGTGATTTGCTTGTGACTGAAGTTACCATAAACTTGATCTTTAAATGAGAGATATGCTTGTTGGCTCAATTTAACATTCTAAAAGCTTATCTGTTGGGGTACACTGTATGGGGATAAAATCGTTGGGCACGGTTGGAGATACAAAGAAACCTAAGAAATGATACCAGCCCTCAAAAAGTTTGCAAGCTAGTTGAGAAGTATTTTCCTAAGAAGAGGTAAGAAATATGTTCTAGTATATGATAATAAGAGTTGTATTATTTATCTCTTGCTGCTGAAAAAAATTGCCCCATCACCTAGTGGTCTAAAACAAGAGATATTTATTTATCTCATACAGTTTTGGTGGCTTTGGAATCCAGAAATAGATTAGGTAGGTGGTTCTGGTTCAAGGACCCTTACAAGGTTATAGTCAAGATCTCAGCCAGGGCTACAGTCATCTGAAGGTTTGACTAGGGTTGGGGATATGGTTCCAAGTTGGCTCACTCTCATAAATGGGGAGTTTGTGATGACTGTTACCATGTGTACTTCTCCATAGGGTTTCCTGAGTGTTCTAATGACATGGCACCTGGCTTCTCCAAGAGTGAATGGTCCAAGAGAGCAAGGCAGATGCTGCAGTCTTTTACAGCCCAGCCTGAGAAACCATACATTTCCATCAGATGTTATTGGTAACACAGATTAGCCCTCTCAGTATGGGAGAGAGGGCTACACAAGGGTATTAATACCATGGGGTGGGCAGCACTATGGGGAGGCTGGCTACCACAGGGGTGAAATGATTTGCTTAGAATTTAGGAGCTATAGAATTTGAGAAGGAAAAGAGGGTGACCAAGGATAGGAGTGGGGTATTAGTTTCTAAGGGCTGCCGTAACAAGTTACTACAAACTGAGCAATTTAAAATGACAGACATCTGTTCTGTCATAGTTCGGGAGACTAGACATCCAAAATTGCAGCGTTCACTCCGAAAGCTCTAGGGGAGAATCTTTCCTGGCTTCTGATGAACGCATCCCTGTGTCCATCTTCACATGGCATTCTTCTTCCTGTGTGTCTCTGTGTCTTCACAAGACCTTCTTATAAGGATGCCAGGCATTGGACTTAGTGCCCACCCTAGTCGAGTATCATTTCATCTTAACTAATTACATCTGCAAAGACCCTGTTTACAAATAAGGTCATTCACAGGTACCAGGGGTTAGCACTTCAACATATATTTTTGAAGAACACAATTCAACCCACGACATGTGATCAGGAAAAGGAGTCATGAGGAAACAGAATGGCGCTTTCGTGTGTGGTTAAGATTTGGATGGAAAAAAAGAAACATTCTAGGTGAGCGAGGGTGTGATTGCAAAAGAAGATGAAAGAGGAGAAGTAGAAGAGGAAGGTAAGAAACCATGAGTTTTATTCAATAAAATCAAACACAAGTAGGTCAGTCTGACTAGAGAAGAGTTTTTATATGAGGAAGGTGGGACTTTAGTTTCAAAAATTAGCGTATGGATATATTGTGGAAGGTCTTACAAGATATGGTAAGAAGTTTGAACTTTACCTTGTGGGCAGTGATGATTTAAGGTTTTTCTTTTTTCCCCTCTCCTCCCATTCTTTCTTTCTTTCTATCTTTCTTTCTTCCTTTCTTTCTCCTTCTCCCCCCTTTGTTCCTTCCTTCCTTCCTTCCTTCCTTCCTTCCTTCCTTCCTTCCTTCCTTCCTTTCTTCCCTTTCAGAAGACTATAACTGCATTTCTTTATTATTATATTAATTGAGGAACAACCTACACATATAAGAGTGCACAAACCTCAGTAAATGTTTCTTAACACACATGCACACATATACATCCATGTAAATATCTCCAAGATTCAACTATAGAATAATTCCAGCATCCCAGAAGGTGCTCTTTGTGCCTCTACCCAAGCCACTATTATATCTGTAGTCTGTTCTGAAATTTCATTTAAGTGGAATCATCCTGTATATACTCTTTTATGTCTAGTTCCTTTGTTCATTATTACCTGTGAGATTTAGCCACACTGTTGTGTGTAGCAATAATTGATTCTTTTTATTGCTCTATAGTAACCCATTGTATGAATACATCATATTTTATTTATACTTCCTACTCTTGATGAACACACTTAAGACTTTTTAAAGTATGGAATGGCTCGATGAAAAGAAAAACTGTGGCACATGTTGTTAGATAAACGAATACACTGCTGGAGGGTTGAATTGATATAGCAAAGTCTCTACAATCTTAGGATATACAGGCATCACATGGGGGAAGCTTATTAAAAATTCAGATCCCTGAGAACCAACACCAGATATTTTAAGATAGAAGTCTGGGGTCTGGGAATTCTGCATTTTTCATAAGCTCACTTGGTGATTTTCTTGGAGGTAATCTCTGGGCCACCTTTTGAGAAACACTGAGGAAGAGTCTGGAATTTAGGAGATGGAAACTGAACAGTCAAATTATTATTATTTTTTAAAACTGATGTGTCTTAATGATCACTGGAACCAGGATGTTGGCCCTGGGAATGGAAAGGAAGGGATGGCTATGAGATGGAAAAGACAGAAGGAAGACTCAATAGGCATTGTTGACACACTGCCAGTGAGGAGTGAGCGAAACAGATGAGTCTAAAATGACTGAAGTGTCACACCAGGATGACTGAAAACAAGGTGATGTCATTTACAGAAATAGGAAAGTCAAGCTAAAGAACTTATTTTATGGAGCTGATCCGTTCAGGGCAGCCCTGTTGCTTGAGAAAATGACGTGGGCCTGTGAGGACATTTGGATGGGAACTGAGGAAGCGGTGTTGAGGGCCACTGTTATTTTCTGATCAGCCTGCTGCCATCTTGCTGAGTTTAATGGTAGTCAAGGTCTTAAAATGACAATTTGTGGTGCTACTCCTCACAGTCCTTCTGTTCCACTCTCTGCTGCTAATCACACCAACCCAGAAAAGAAGCCAGGTATAATTTTCTCCAAAGTTTCCAGGCAGATATGAGGCTTCTTTTGGTATTTGTTAGAGATCATTTCGAATCTTCTTCTAGCTTAAAAACACAAAGATTTAAAATTTTTGTTTAAATGTAAGTAAAGTCTATCTGGTTGTTCTTTAACAGTCTTGCTCTTGCTTCCAGTTATTTCATGGAAACACTGGTTGCACATATTCCTTCCCATACAGGGTTGAGAGCCCCCTTCTCCTACCTATCTTCTTCTTGAGGACATATAAAGCCAATTCCATGAGCCTTCTGCATGGGTCCAATTTTCCAAACTTTTAACCATTGTTTGTGCCTCTCATCTGGAAATAGGTGATTACATGCTTGACTAAGAGCAACGTTTGTTTTCGCAGTACTGTGTTGGCATTACTGAAAGTGCTGGAGGAATGTAATCTACAGGGTAGCTCACTGTCACCATGGATGCATTGCCTAAAACATGTGGCTGTAAAATCACCCTTTTGGGGCGAAATTGAATGTTACTTTCCCCTTTGCTCGAGTTACAGTCTCAGTAATACTTTCAGTTTCTCATTGACCTTCTCTGAGCTCTCACTTCCAACACTTTAATTGTGAAGTATGTTCCTCTTTCTAAGTTGTTAATGGTGGCAACTATCCTTCCTCCCCTGCAACAAAAACATGATAAAAATATGTATTAAAATGGCTTTTTATCATCATGTGGCAATTATCACTTCCTCAAAACCTGGATTTATATAATTGGGAATTTGTAATGTCACTTTAAGTCAAGGAAAGGGAAAATACCAGGGGGTCAAAACTCTGGCAGGAGTCTGGGTAGCAGCTAGAGGCCAATAATTCAAAATGAAAGGATACAAGAGTGACCCAGCTTCTCCTTAACTCAGGAGGTTTATATGCCCCACCCCACCTCTTATGGAAGGCAGTACTCAATCCTCCTAGAGGAGCTGGTTGGAGCTTATAGGAGGAGATGGGAAGGGAGGGCACAGCAAGCAAGGGTAGCCTTCAAGTTCATAGAATCACTTAGGTTTGTCAATTGTCAAAGCAACATACAGGCATCCTTTTTAAACTTTTTAAAATGTTTACTTATTTTTGAGAGAGAGACAGAGCACAAGTGAGGGAGGGGCAGAGAGAGAGGGAGACACAGAATCTGAAGCAGGCTCCAGGCTCCCAGCTGTCAGCACAGAGCCCGATATGGGACTTGAACTCACCAATCACGAGATCATGACTGATCACCGACTGAGCCACCCAGGCACTCCCTGCCCTCCCCGCCCTCCCCTCCCCCCCCCTTTTAAGGCATCCTTTATCTTGCTCCTCTGAGTATTTGAAGAACGATAAGGGCAGTTTCGGTTGGCTGGCAAAGTATTTGCAGCCCAGAGAGGTTAAATTATCAGTGAAGATGACATTGCAAGTAAGTGATGGGGTTAGAAGAACTGAAGATTACAGATCTAGTGTGTTCTTGCCAGAAACCAGAGGGCCATGATCAGGGTGATGGCAGGCTTGATAAAGATGTTTCTCATTGGCATAGCATGGATACATGCCAGAGAGGCAAGAGAATCTTGTCTTTCTTCGCAACCATCAGCATTTCTCGCCTCCACTTCTGGAAAGCATTCCATACCCATTTCTCAGGAAAGTAAGATAGTTTATATAGGATATAAAGAGACAGCAGAGCCAGAGTTGGGGATGGCCTTCACTTCTCCTGCCTATTCTTGCTGGATGACGGGCTATTTATCTCTTGACTCTTCTGGTTGTCCATTTTCATATTGGTGTTTGCCACCCAATCCCAATGTCAGCATTGGGCTTTGTTTCCCCATTTGTGAACTTCCCTGTCTTGCTGACTTAGGAGATTCTGGGTTCCAGACAGAGCAATGGCCTGGGCAAAGACAGCAGAGCTCCATGTTCCTTTCTCCAAGTGGAATCAGACCAGGATGCATTAGCTTTTACGCATTTTTTGAAGAAAGTTCAGACCAAGTGAGAAAGTTCCACTTTAAAAAAATATGTATTTTAAATGTTTATCTATTTTTCAGAGAGAGAGAGAGAGAGAGAGAGAGAGACAGAGCCTGAGCAGGGGAGGGGCAGAGACAGAGGGAGACATAGAATCTGAAGCAGGCTCCGGGCTCTGAGCCGTCAGCACAGAGCCCGACGTGGGGCTCCCACCCATGACCCATGAGATTATGACCTGAGCCCAAGTCGGACGGTCAACTGACTAAACCACCCAGGAGTCCTGAAAAGGCTCCACTTCTTAATTCTGGCAGCAGAACAATGATCTTGCTTTTACAACATCCTCTCAACTCTGAGTTATTCTCAGAGGTCGGTGCAGAAGGTGCTCTTTCCCATCCAGCACAGTCTCTTCTGGACAGTGAGGCTGTCCTCACTTTTGGCAAATGTTCATCTAACTAGAACCATGGACATCCCCTCCGAGGAATCCCTGGCTCTGTGTGACTGGGTCATGGCTAGAGGATATTTGGCTCAGAGAGACCATGAGCTTCCCCCTTCTTTGAGTGATCTTTTGTTTACCAACAGTAGGAGAAGATGAGGACTCTTCTCATGATTATGAGTGCCCATTTCCTTGAGGCTCTGAAAAATACAGAGAGTTCCGCTCCCCTGTTCCCCTGCTTGAACCCTATGTAGCACTTTGGGTCAGCTGTGTTTGGGAGAGAGCTATCTTAGCTGTATTATATATATATATATTTTAAGTAAGATTTTTATTGAAGTATAACTTACATACAGAAAAGTGCAGAAACCCTAAGTGTATAGCTGGATGAATTTTCACAAAGTGAAACTAAACTGTTTAAGCAGCCTACAGATGACAAAATAGAAGATACCAGGTTCTCTAGAAGATCCCTCATAACCTATCCCCCCAACCCTGTCTCTTTCCCCCAAGGGTTACCGCTATCCTGACCTCAAACGCCATAGGTTATTTTTGCTTATTTTATTTTTTGTTTTGTTTTACTTTAAATGCTTATTTTTGAAAGAGAGAGAGCGCAAGTAGGGGAGGGGCAGAGAGAGAGAGAGAGGACAGAGAATCCCAAGCAGGCTCCGTGCTGTTAGCACAGAGCCTGACGCAGGGCTGGAACTCATGAACTGTAGAGATCCTGACCTGTGCTGAAATCAAGAGTCAGACATTCAACTGACTGAACCACCCAGATGCCCCTATTCTTGCTTCTTTTAAAACCTCCCAGAAATGAAATAATACACTGTTCCTTGCATGCGTGGCTACTTTTGCCCAACATTATGGCTGTGACATTCACTCATGTTGCAAGGTGAATAATAATTCATGCACTATAATTTCTGCTTAATATTCCATTGTCAGTATATAGCACAATTTATTTACCTAGTTCACTGTTCATGGGTATTTGGGTGATTTTAGCTTTGGAGTTTAGTTCTCTTTCAATGTGCCTCTGCCTGTGTATACAGGGTATACACAGGTGTCACATAAATGTGTGTATAACATTCTTCGCAGAAATACAGCAGCCAGAAAGCACTGATTGAGGGGCTTATGCATGATATCAAATATTCTTTCAGATATTCCCACTGTTCTGTGAGTGTACTTGAGCTCATCAAATTAGTTATGCCAAGTTTGGGTTTGGAGAAAATGGCTTCTGCAGATATAAGACATATAAATATACTTACTACAAAAATCTGCTCCTTATGCATGGATATTTTGATGCTTTGTGATTTTCAGCTGTGCATTAAGTATGTGTATTTAGAAAAACATTGAATTGCATACAAAACCAATCTGAAATACTCTAGAGAATTTGAGCACAGAATACTTTCTGAGGGCTGGTACAGGAGACATTTTTACCTAAATTATACTTCTTATCCATCTTAGTTGGGGGGTCTTGCTAAAGTATATTCTCTTTTTTACATTGCTTAATTTTATAAGATTAAGCATCTGCTTCCCGAAGCGAAGAGAAACATTTTTTGGAAAAGGCACAACTAGATATAATGTATATGACTTGTGTGTTTATCTAGCATGAGATTTTTACCTTTCATATTTTCTGCCATTAGGGATGACAGAATTAGTTCATCTTTCTTCTCAGTATACGTGAAAATAAAACTATTGAAATTTCTAACTAGATTAATAAGTACTCTCTCTCTTTTTTTTAATGTTTATTTATTTTTGAGACAGAGAGAGACAGAGCATGAACAGGGGAGGGGCAGAGAGAGAGGGAGACACAGAATCGGAAGCGGGCTCCAGGCTCTGAGCCATCAGCCCAGAGCCCGACGCGGGGCTCGAACTCACGAACGTGAGATCGTGACCTGAGCTGAAGTCGGACGCTCAACCGACTGGGCCACCCAGGCGCCCCCCCCTTTTTTTTTTTTTTTAATGTTTATTTATTTTTGAGACAGAGAGAGACAGAGCATGAATGGGGGAGGGGCAGAGAAATAAGTACTCTTTCCTGACCCTGCTTAACTTCTAAAAAGTTCTCAATTACGTTTTCCAGGAGCACATAAGCAGCTGTCATAAATTATCCTATACACCAACCGGAAGATGAGCATAATTCTTCCCAGGACAAAATGAGGCAGGCAGTGAAATTACCAAGAATACGTTTCTCCCTAAAATGACAAGTACTTTAATGGATTCGAAATATGTGAACAAACATTTGGAGAATAGTTTTGTGTATTTGTTTTGAGTAAAAGCGTGTTTACAAGAGTCACCAATGAACTACTAATGTAGTAATTAATTTACTATGCAGCTCTAGTTGGGAAAGTGGCTTGAAATTGTAAAGATGTCTTATAAAGAATGATTTAATTTAACGATTTAACATTGAGTATTATCCCCTTTAAAACTCGAATTTATGGAAAACCCTTCTGTGTTGTCACCACGTGCCTAGCATGGTAATTTAGTAAGGAAAGGAGCATCTTGAGGGGAGAACCAGACCCCTCCCCTTGGGAAGGACAGGTAGAGGAAAACACTCTGCCTTGTCACTGCTGATCCCCTTTGCCTGCAAGTAGCCCTTCTTAAGGATTGTCCTCGCCCATCGATCCCTACCTCCTATGAGAAACTGAAAAGGTGGCTTGGAGAATGCAGGCATGTGTGCATGTGATTTCCTTCCACCTGGGCCCCCGTGGAGTCAAGGGTGAGGGTCATTTATGAATGTATGTTTCCATTGGTGTCGATGACCAGCTCTTAGACTGAAAATTCAAGTGGAAAAATCGTGATGACTTCCATTTTCTTGGATTAGTCAAATAACTGGCGATGTGCAGCCTGAGTTCTCTTCACTACTGACCATGACCTTGGACGAGTCACTTAGTTGGCTTGAGTTTGGAAATGGGGATGACCACTCCTCACTTCATTGCCTTGGGAAGCTCAAACAAATATCACTGGAAAGCTCTTTATAAGAGTAAATCATTATGATTTATATTACACTTCAGTGAAAAGTAGATTTTTTTTTCCCCCAGCACGAATTGTGCCAATCCTTCTGGCTTGCTCGCCTCAAGTCCTCCATTCAGTTTGTGGAGTGTCGATTTAGCCTATTTGTATTCTGATATTTTGCCTGTTTCTGGAATGGTAAAGATTGTGTTTTCTGTGGATTATACACGGTTCTTATCCAAACACTGTAGAAAAGCTTCATGTATTTTTAAGTAAATAATAACAAAAAAATTACTCTTTTAATGAGCCAACACATGGTCTTTATGTGCCTACCTTGGATTCAGCTTTGTAAGCTTGCTTTCTTTCTTCTTTCTTTCCTTCTTTCTTTCTTTCTTTTAGGAGCAACAACAGAATAAGAGAAAGGCTTCACAGTTTTGCTTCTATAAAGTATAATAGGAATCTCACCTGGCCTCCAGCCAAAGGATGTAGTTAGGTGTAAATTAAGAGTAAAATAGCTAGTCTGTGTTTGATCCCATTCAGGTTCTCTTCTCTGGCTTCAAAAAGATGTATGTGGGTGCAAGGAGAAGGACTTTGTAGGACTTGTCAATATTTTTTCCCTAAGGTCCTCATGTGCTGTATGTGATTCCCATGTGATTCAAGTTGATTCTCCCCGGAGGACTTGCCCAGCAATGTTTAGAGTCCTGGCCTGGGTTCTCACAAGGTTGGAAAGACCCGTATGCAGCTGGAAGCTCACGCTTTCAGCTTGGGTAGGAACGGTTGCTGCCGGGATGTGACTGTGGTTGCAGATCCCCTCACGTCTGGCGAGAGGAGGGTGTCTTAATCTACTTACAAGGCTGTGTGGTGTTTCTCCCCAGGACAGGAGCAAGGTGGCCAACCTGGAGCCACCTTGAGGGTTGTTCTGAGCATTCAGTGAGGTAAGACCTATAGAGTGATCGGTGCACGGTCCGGGCTAAGATTAGCTTTTTAAGCTGTTACTGCCTGCCGCCTGTTTTTGCCTGCAACTCCAAGTTAAGATGCCCTCCTAGAGCAACACTGGCCTCTCTCCTGAAGCTGCGGGGGGCTCCACTGGGGAGTCACCGGGGAGGGATAAATCACCCCCTTCCCTCACCAAGTTTGCAAGATCCCGTATCTGACTTATTTCTGCTCTTCCAGACCCATCCTCCAACTCTATCGGCGGATCCACTTCTGTGAGCAGATGGGTCGTTTCCAAGAGGCATGTGTGATAATCTCCTGTAGAAACCAGCAGCCCCATTCTTTGACGGGATGCCTGGGAGCATAGTTTAAAGATAAACAACAACAATTACAATCATTATAGCAATAAATACTGGTTCGCCTGGATTGGGTTCTTTCTTATACTTATGACCAGGGGAAGCAGGTGAAACAAAGAAGGCAAACCTTTGCTTTAGCCTCTCCTATGTGGGGGACCAGGGGACCCTTTCCCAACTGAAAGGAGAGGTGCTACTTGGTCCTGGGTGAGACACGGTGTGACGGTAACATGCCCCCAAATTCATAAATGTTGGGGGAAGTTGACAGCTGGTATTTTAAGGGGAGCTGATTTAGTAGCTAATTTTATTTATCTTGCGTCCTTTGCCAAGATCAGCTGCTTCTTTGCCCTGTGCCATTAAGTCCCAGGGGGTCCATAGGCAGCAATTTACAAATCTTCCCTTCCCGTGGCTAGGGTTGTCTCCACCACCATGGATTTTTCATAGAGAAAATAGAGAATCTGGAAGCCATATAACCAGCGTCATCTTTAATGTTTCATCAAAAGCTGTCCTATATGAGTATTTATTTATATTTAGCCCTCAGTGAAAGGCCCCAGGAGGCCGCAGCCTGAGCAGAGTTGGTTCAATACCTGCAAAGGAATTTAAATAGGCTTACTAGTGGAGAAACCTACCTACATGAAGACAGACAGTGAAGCTTGTTTCTGGTTGACCTTGGGACAAAGACGGGCTGGAAACCACTCAAGGGTCGATAACACAGCCTCGCAGCAGGTACACAAGGCGTTGTGAGTGTGGCTATACATGAACTGGGCCAGAGGTGGAGGTAAGCAGGCAACGTTCTCACGCAGTCTCCAGGGTTGTATTGGAAAGAAGTGGTGTTTTGTTACGGATTTTAAACATCAACATTTCAGACGTTTTTGACAATCTGGTTGAAATAAAATAATAACAGAAGAATATGAAAATGATATTGCGAGAGATTAACAACTGTATAATGGATATCCTGCTGCATAGCATTTATGAATAATGCACCGTTATCTATTATCTTTAAATCTATGCAGGATTAACAGCTTTGCAGATGATTTAGCATCTAAGATTTGTGGGATCAAATCAATACATATATGTTTTGATAATCAATGATAAGCAATTCATTAAAAACGAACATTTCGCCAACTTTGGCTAAACTCAGAAAGCGTCCTTATTCTCCAGCGGGGCTGGTTGATTTCCTGAAGCGGAGCTCCCGCACTGGCATTTTAGGGTGTGCCTTCATGATGCATGTCAATGTTGGGGAAAAGAAGAAAAAGAAAGAGAGAAAGAAAGAAAAAACCCTCCAGATCTGAGCAGGGAAAAAGTGAAAAACCTTCTCCAGGAGTTTCAGCGTAAAAGAACAGAGCTTTCTCTTGTCCTTGTTGCTGCTGCGTCTCCTGGCACCGCGGGCTGGACAATGATTGGTTTCCTTTGATAAAAAGTCCTAGGGAAAAAGAACAGCTGAGTCAGAGAAGGCCACCAGGCGGTGTGACCTAGTGGTGTGGGCTTGGGCAGCACTGGAGAGGTACAAAGGAAGAACCCCCTGCTTCCTGCTGTACCGAGGGAAAGCAGCTGGCCTGGAAAAGGTGCCTCCCGCTCCTCTCACATCTGGAATGATGGCTCTTTCTCTCCATTCCAACGTGGACAGCAGGACACTAGCTTCGCCTGGTGATGGCACGGGAGTAAGGAGAGATCCCCCGGCCCCACATCCCGTTCTGTGCCTCTTTGTCCTTCTTGCCAAGGTGACACTACCCCCTAATTTCAGACAGTTGCTCTGTCTTCCTCCCCTTCCACCTTTCCCTCCCTTTCTCGTTCTCTGTAATGCTGTGCTTTTGGCAAATATAACAAGTACACAATCCATTTGCAGCCAGAACGCATAGAGTTTATGTGCATGTTGATTGTTTCTGATGAGTGGATTGAAACCTCAGCTTCTCAGTGCCCTTGAGCAAAAAGCTGAGCACGTGGTATGTTTCCACATTACAGATTGTCGCACTAGCTAATTCCTAGGTTGCAGGATATTGTCATAATATTGGATTCCGGGGGTGTAGCTTAATTCACTCTCCTTCATAACCATCGCGCACACTGTTCTGACCGTGTCACAGCTTTTTGTTTAGACCGATGGCTAGTTTCACAGGGGTTAGAAGCTTGTGTTTGGGAAATGTGTTTTGCATCGATTAAAATTTCTTAAAGGACACGCTGCAATTGAATGACAGGCTATTTTTAAATTATTTACGAGCTCGACATTTTACTCAAAGCAAATTGTCAACTAAATCTGGTTATCATTTTATCTGCTGGCCCACTCCCCCTGGGCATACCAACCACGGAAAAGATTATCCCCTCAATTTATTGCCTTAGCAATTCAGTGACACCTTCTTGGCACGCCCCTCCTAGTACTGAAGGGTGATAGGGAGTCATTGATGAGCTTCAGGGGGCAATTTGTTTTCAGAATTCCCCCGAACACAAATTTTGCAGTTGCATTATTCAAGAAGGTCCTGATGTGAGGGTTTTCCTGAGTTTAATTTTCAGCATAGTTCACTCTACTATCAAAAAATTAGAAATCACTTTTCCATTTACCTTTTGTCCGTGTTGTTAAGAACAAGAGTTGACACTCTTTCCTTTTTGCTCTTTTATTGTGTTCCTAATTGCTATCGTAGTGTCATCAATACAGTTCCAAGCTCTCCTTCAACTCACTTTTACACTTCTGTTCCTTCTGCCGAGGGCATACTGCCCACTGATCTTTGCTTGGCTCTGTCCTTATTGTCATTCAGGTCTTAGTTCAAGTATCACCTCTTCTGGGGATCTTCCCAGACCAACCTATATAGTGTCCCCAACACCTTTCTAGTTGCTACCGTTACCATAGTACCTACTCTATGTCATTCATCACTACCTAACATACTCCTAGTGACTAATTTACATGATTAGGGTTTGCTTTTCTCAACAGAAGGTAAGCTCCATGAAAGCAAGGTTCTCATTTTTCTCCTTTACTACTGTTTCGTGGTGCCTATACCAGTGCCTGGGATCCAGGTTTACTTATTTATTTTGAGAGAGAGAGAGAGAGAGAGAGAGAGAGAAAGAGAGAGAGAATCTGTCAGTGCAGAGTCCGATGCGGGGCTCGAACTCATGAACCGAGACATCATGACCTGAGCCGAAATCAAGAGTCCGACGCTTAACCGACTGAGTCCTCCAGGTGCCCCAGACATCCAGTTCTCTTAGAGCAGTGCTTCTCAGCTGGGGCAGGTTAGCCCCGGAGGACATCTGGCAATGTCTGGAGACATTTTTGGGTGTCATAACTCAGAGGGAAGGGAATGGTGTCACTAGTATTTTGTGGGTAGAGGCCAGGGATGCTGCTGAACATCTTGTAACACACACGACAATCTTTCACAACAGTGAGTTATGCAGCCCCAATGTCAATAGTGCTGAGGTTGAGCAATTCTGCTGTATACAGCAGCAATGAGACTTCTCCTTTGTAATTAAGAATGAATGAGATAAGATCGGTAGAGGGTTGGGTTTTTCAGATTTCTTAATACAGAATTACCATTTGGCATTTTTTTTTTCAACCAAAGTTTTTTAAAGTTTCCAAATAAAAGCAGCTTTACTATTTTTTGATTATAGAAATAGTATATGTTTATTGTAAAAGAATTCAGGTAAAACACAAAGGTATTAAAAAGAAAGGAAAAGTCATTCATGATTCTAACACTTGGAGATAAATATAGGAGCATATTGGTGTGTATTTTTCAAGACTTTTTTTCTATGTGTACATGCATCCAGTTTACATACGTTTTTGACAAAAGTGGAATAAAGTATTTGATATATACTATTTTGTAACTTGCTTTATCCATTTAACAATATTTTGTGGGCATCTGATAAGTCTGTAACTATGAAGCTACATTATGATTCCTAAAGATTTGATAATATCTTGTTGAATGTGTTGTCTAATCTCCCATTGATGAGTTTCTGATGTTTTAATGTTATAACAACCTTCCAGTGAACCTCCTCGTTCATTCATTCTCTGTTCATGCTCAATTATTTCCTTAGGATGAATTAGTAGAATAGGATTGCTGGGACAAAGGAAATGGGATACATGTTGCCAAGGTGCTTGCCTGAAGGTTTGCCCAGTCACTAATGGGAACCAAATAATTAGAAATCTCAGTATGCTAGAATTCTCCGGGTCACCTCACTTTCAGATGAGACATGCAATTCACAAAAAATCATGTTAGGCTTTTAATTGTTTTCTTTTATGCCCTAATATCAGAAAAATTCATTTCTATGTCCTCCACTCATTTAAATTTGATTCCAGAAAAAAAATTATTTCAGAGAAGGGAAAGGAACATTCACTGAATTCTGCTATGAGCCATGAGCTATATACTAGGAACTTCCATTCTCCTAACCATCTGAGTGCACGCAGGTGGGAACACCGAGGATCAGATGCTTTCCCTCAAGACCACAAACCTTATAGCTGATAGAATCAGAATCTGAATGCAGTCCTCACCTTGAAGAAGTATAGAATCTACCATCAGGCAAAATGTTCCAGGAACACTTTCTTTATCAACGTCGTGTTTGGTAAGATTCATGTTCAACTTATGATCCTGAGGATCCTAAGATTTTATACCTATAAAGAAATAATCAGCTGCATTCAGGGTATTATATTTACCAAAGCAAGAAAGTAGACTAATACACATTTGAAAAATGCTTTCCATAAATAATGGTGAAAATGAGAGATCTCTCATGTCTGATCTCTCTTTACTAACCAAAAAATTAATCAGTTAATTGAAGCTGGTACTTGATAAATTTCTTATTTTATCACCTTAGGATCCTTGCCTACCACCATCAACATGTAAGACATACTGCTCAAGTCAATCGCTATAACATAAATATAATTTCTTTTAGAAAGCTGAGAAGCCAAGAAGAAAATCTTTGAGAGAATATTGGAGGTTTTCTTGTCTAAACATTTTCTTATGTCCTTTTATTCCCCCTCATCAGAATTCTTAAGTCTTCTCCTTAAGCCCGTGTACTCTTCAAAAAACAAAACCAAACAAAAAACAAAAAACAAAAAACAAAACAAGGAAAATCGGTAAGGCTCAAGCAAGGGCAGGCAATTAGTTTCAGAATGAGATTTGCAAGTTGGGAGAAAACCCATCTGAGAAAAAAAAATCTTTCCACGGCCTTTGTGGTTTGAAACTCTCTGCTTTATCCCATGAATTCATTTCCAGGTAATTTATTAGGAAAACACTCAAAGATGTGTTTCAATACAAGTGTATTCCTTTCCACACTGCTTTAGATAGTAAAGAGAAATAACAAATGGTCATCACTAGGGGTTAGACATAAACTATGATATATTATGCTATGGAATAATATGCAGCAATTAAAAGAATCTGTTCTGGATATGAGTCTTGTTAGATGTATGTATTGTAAATATCTTTTGTGGTTTTCCTTTTCACTCTCTTAATGGTGCCTTTTGACAAATGGAAATTTCAAGTGCTACAACTTATCTTTTGTTTGACTTTATAGTTGGTGCTTTTTGTATTTTGTTTATGAAATTGTTTTCCTCCTCATGGTCACTAAGATATTTTTTGTTTTCTTAAACAATTTTTGTTGTTTTACTTTTCACATTGATATGGTATGAAGGAGAGGTTAAAATATATATTTTTCCCATATGAATGTCCTTTGGCCCAGCATGATTTACTGTAAAGACACTTTTTTTTCCCCTCACTGTTCATCGCTTTTAACTTTGTCACAAATCAAGTGATCATATATGTGTGGAATTTCTATCCTTTTTATTAGTCTATTTGTCTATCATTGTGTCAATACCGCATTGTCTTAATTTACTGAAGCTTTAAGATAGGCAGAAGACTTGAACAGTCTTCATAAAATAAGATATCCAAATGTTTAATAAACTTATCAAAAAGTACTCAACCTTATTAATAGGGAAAATATATATTAAATATACACTATATTGGGGGCTAGAGAGACTAAACATGGGGCCAGCATATATAATTAAGAACGGCCTAAAGCCTGGCTCTTTCCTCTATTGATAAGACATAGGAAATGAAAATTCCCTATAAGAAAAAGGTGACAGGGGCGCCTGGGTGGCGCAGTCGGTTAAGCGTCCGACTTCAGCCAGGTCACGATCTCGCGGTCCGTGAGTTCGAGCCCCGCGTCAGGCTCTGGGCTGACGGCTCAGAGCCTGGAGCCTGTTTCCGATTCTGTGTCTCCCTCTCTCTCTGCCCCTCCCCCGTTCATGCTCTGTCTCTCTCTGTCCCAAAAATAAATAAAAAAACGTTGAAAAAAAAAAAAAAAAAAAAAGAAAAAGGTGACAGTCCAGACAACCAATTGAGAAGGGCTCTCTTTGTGTTTGTCTCCAGCTTCAGCAGGTAGAAGGAAAGCTATGCAATGTAACTCGTTAGATAGAGGTTGGGTGACAACAAAGCCAGGTGTCCTGCTGAAGTCTGCTGTGGAATTTGCCCCTGGGAAGCCCAGGTAAGGCCAACGTAGCATTTCCCCACTTTTATTGTATTAAAAAAGTTTTTTTTTTCAGTTATTTAGTTTTGAAAGATAGAGTGCAAGCAGGGGAGGGGCAGAGAGAGAGGGAGACCCAGAATCTGAAGCAGGCTCCGGGCTCTGAGCTGTCAGCACAGAGCCCGACACGGGACTTGAACCCATGAACTGTGAGATCGTGACCTGAACTGAAGTCCGATGCTCAACTGACTGAGCCACCCAGGCGCCCCGAATCCCTCTGTTTGTGTAAAGGCTTAGAGTTAGTTCTTTAGTCTTGGGGATGGAGGCCTGTTTTAAATGTCCATATAGGAGAAAGGGCAATCTTGTGTTATGGAACCAGAGACCTGCAGAGAGTGGGGTGCCTTACAGCTTATGAGCTCTCGGCCCAAGCCGTGTACTAGACTCACCTGAAGGACTTACAGTGTTGAAACTGAGTCTCAGGGGTGAGGGCCAGACATCTGTAGTTTTCAAATGCCCCGTGTGCATTCCGATGTCTGAGCTATTTAGTCCATTGGCTTTCGTCTCTCTGGGACACTGGGACCTTTCAACCGAGGGGCTCCACTTTATTTATTTATTTATTTATTTAATTCTGCTTTACAGTTTTGCAGAGGTCTTATTTGAAGACAGGGTTCCACTTCGAAAGGCTCAAACATTAAGGACCACTATTGTAGTCTCATGCGCTTCCAGACATCCGTCTCCCTCTAACTGAATTTATTTGTCAGGTCGATCATTTGGCTGTAATCTCATGAAGAGATTGAAATACGTAACAGCTGTCCCAGGACTCTCTAGAAACAGATGCTGAGCCAGAGTTTCTGGAACAACGTGCTCATCAGCTCTAACACCTGTGAAGGGAAGGAACTGGAAGCAGGGCCAGGCAGGGGAAGAAACCGAGCTGTGGTGCAGGTCCTGAAAGGCCATGGCCAGCGTGGCCAGGAATGCTGGTGGGAGTGCTGTCCATCGGAGCCGGGCCCGGTGGCCACCTCCCTCAGCAAGGGCTGTGGGCCTTTGGAGAAGAGTGTGGCCATGGGTGAGGAGGGTCTCTTTAGCTGAGAAAGACCAGAAGAGCTGGAGGAGGGTGGTGGCTGGCACTTCCAGCATCAGATCCTGCCTTGAAGGGGAAATTGGGCAGCACAGCAGAGGGTCTACAAGACAGGTGTGTAAATTCGGGGGGTAGGCTGATTCCGATTCAGGAAGAGGGAGGGGTTAATGGGGCAGTGCAAGTATCCCAAGCCAGGCTCATGGCTGTGGGACCTGGGAGAGGCTCCTGAAGGAGCAGAGAGAGGTGACCCAAGTTAGAGAAGAAACCATCTACCTGTCCTCTTCTTGGGACATTTCAGATAGTAGACTTTCTTCTCACACCTACCTCTTGGGGAAAAGGTAGGAATTTTAGGCCTGGGAGAAGGTGAGATAACATTCCAGAGAATACTCTTGCATTTGACCTTTGTTACCTCTGTCTCGAGAAATAGGCTGACTACCTTCAGTAGAAAGGAACTTCAATGGTCTCGAGTCAGATTCAGCGTGCATTTATCGATCACCTCGTGTATACCACCTTCTAAGCTCGGTATTTTGTGTCCAGTCCCACATGCCCATACTCCCATCTTCATCAGTTTGTCATGAAACTTACCCCTTGAGGGAATTTCTTTTCGTTTTTCAACTTACCCACTTGTTTATTTAAAAAAAAATACACACAGAGGGCACCATTTTCTGAACACCGTTTTCTGAAAGTGGTGTGGCATCTCTAGAATCTTGTTACTAATGCGGCAAATCAGGTTCTCATTGTGTTTAAAAGCTACCCTGTTATCAACACTTTCATTATACTTGTAAAATAAATCTTTAGGAGCAGGAATGCCTTTAGCTATGTTCTTAATTTTAAGAGATACAGCACAGCCCCTTTATAGTGGTTAAGTAGATTAGATCTAAAGGAGTGAACTAATACTGAGTTAATTATCACAAGATTGGTGGTTTCTATCAACCTCCTATAACAAACATAGATCAGAACAAGTAAACTAAACACACATTGTTTTCTACTATAAACCACAAAGTTCAACAACACAGTTTTTTTTTTAACATCTATTCATGTTTGAAGATGGAAAGAGATATGGAGTGTGAGCGGGGGAGGGGCAGAGAGAGAGGGAGGCACAGAATGTGAAGCAGCCTGCAGGCTCTGAGCTGTCACCATGGAGCCTGACGCGGGGCTTGAACTCACTAACTGCAAGATCATGACGAGCCAAAGTCGAATGCTTAGCTGACCGAGCCACCCAGGCGCCCCCCAACAGCAGATTTTTAAAACAAACTTTAATATATGTGGTTTCCCATAATGAGCATTTATAGTTTCAAGGCTATCCAATAATAGTTCTTAGAACTGTTGAGACACACTTTTGAATATCGTGAGAAGTCTCTTTGTAGCAAGAAACAGGCCTAGAAACCCAGCTTTAAGATACAGGACAGACAGTGGATTGATGCAGCTTAAATTATGGTAACTGGTATGTAAATATTCCATAATAATTTTCTCAACCATTTATCAAGATGTAATTTCTCACTGAAAGATTTGTCTATTCAAACACCTGTGTTGATTGTCTCCCAAACGTTCAAGGTTTCTCATTAATCGGCTCACTGAAGCTTGTAACTTCTGGCTTCCATTATAATTTCTATCCAGAGGTGTGTTAAAGGAGAATAGAATGTGAAGAATGTGATGCCTATTAGTTTCTATTGCTACACTAACTAGACTTTGGGTTTTGAATAAGTTATCTGTTATGCATGTTTCATTTTGGCACAAACATGAGAATATGCATCAGGCCCCGTGACAGTGGCCTTAAGGAGGGGCAGATGCTAAAAAAGGCGTGGGGGTAGGTGGGTACCCCCAAAGCCGTCCAGCACCCTATATTTCTGATCAGCCAATGTCAAGGGAGGGTCAGGAGCAGAGTTGGGCAGATGGGGGCATAGAATGAAGGAGGGAGGGACTTTCTCAGAGCTATTTGAGATGTCACTGGGCTACCCTACGCTCGTGGCGTCCCAGTTATATTCAGTGCATGGTATGGAAGGGAGGTCTGGTCATTAGAGATTCCATCTCTTGTTCAACACGTGGAAACTAGAAAGGCACGTGGGGCCACACTATGGGCCACACTATGACTTTTTCGGGCCCCGCACCTGGTGTCAGCACGTGGAGATGCTGCCCAGGTGTGATTTTGGAGTTCCGGTTTCCACGTCCTGGTCCCACAAATTCAACATCACGAGAGCAGTGCCAGCAACTCTAGTTGACAGTGAATCTGGCCATGTCACCCTCCGCAGGGACACGGGTGACGAGTAGTGTCTGGTGGAATAGTCCGTCATCGTAGCAGCTGTCTGCAGGGTTATCTGGATAATTAAGGTGAAGGCAAAGTGGAAGGTTCTAGTGAGCCAGCATTTGGGACAATCTGTTGCTTTCGTAGACTGGAAGACCTAGAGGGAGACACTTAAAGACATTAGGAAGGGGCTGAAACGTGCTTACCCACCTTGTCACTTTTCTACCCAAACTTCTTGAGGGGTAAGGTCTTCAAGTCCTCTGCTTCCCATTCACAACCTTTTGTTAAAATCTTTTCCTTCTGAGGCTGGCCCTTTAACATCTTTTTCAACAGTACCGCTGAGTAAACAAAAAAACAGCATGAGAAGCCTCCTTTGGACCTTGAGGAATCTATTTAATTTGTGGTGGTTTGCATTTTGTTTGTAGGAGGAATAAAAACACAACAAGCCCTAGAAAATAACTACTTCATCACATCTTATAATTTATTCCACCAGGAGGCTGGAAGCCTGCCTCCAAAGTTCCTCGGCACAATCTTTGAGGATTTGGTGGTTTATAGTAGCAAAACTGAAGTCACTGAACAGTTCCAAATGCAAGAATTATAGTGTTGGGTCCTTTAAGACAACAACACGTGCACACACAGCCCCCAGCATTTCTGAATGCCTGGACATCCTGATCGGGAATCTGCAAAGCAGAAGTCAGGCTCTACTGCATGAAGTATGAGGCAAAATATTTAACACAGTGTGTGGTTTAACACCAAAAGGTGGTTTGGTTAGACTTAGCCTGCTCTGCCTCATTCCCCGAGAGGACTTTTTTCTTAGCTGTTGCTTCAGAAAAGTCCTGTCTTAAATCATCAAGTCATGTACAGGAGGTTGATGGCTTAAAAGTTAGGTAGATTGTGTAGAATGTGATCATAACCCATTGCTGGTTTTTAAAACCAGTTCATGGGAAAGAGCCGATCTTTCTTTTAAAAAAGTGATTATTCCTTCTTCTCTCTCCCTTATTTCTTTGTTGCCTAAACAATCGTAACTAAGACTAACAGTTTGCGAGAGCCTCTACCTTTAGGTATCAATTCTTGATCTCAGATGCCAGCTGTATACATCTCATTTTGACCTAAAGTGTCTTGAAATCTGGAAACAGGTGTTGGCTAGGAAGCTAGAAAGGTGCTAATTTTCAACATCTGGCCTTGGTGCCCTGATCATCTGGGTGCTACAATATGTGGCCCAATGCTTCCCTTTAATCGTTATCCTGGCTTGGAATCACTCTCCCCAGTAGGACCCATTTTCATTTAGTTAAAACCTTTTCTTCCTTCAAAACCCATAGTTCACATTCTGGTGGAAGTGGGGAGCTGTAGAAGTGGAGGGTTTATAGGATGGACCCTGGGTTGGGTGTGAAAAAAAAAAAAAAAACAACTGTGAGGAGTCAGGAGAAGGTGTAGGGATGGAGTGACCAGTAATCCAAATAACACTTAATTGGGAGAGGGGACCAGGGACTGGTGGTGCTGGAAGGATCCCAATTCAAACCGGGCTGGCAATCAGTTAACTGAGGCCCCTCAGCAGAAGATGCCAGACAGCATCTAGTATTGATACCAAGGGTGCCTGGGAAGGGGCATCTCCGTATATTCAAACCCCACATCCAGACCATCAGCAAATGCTACTCGTCTGCTCTCCTTCTCAAAGATATTTAAAAATCGGATTCTCACCACCTCTTCCACCAGCACCTGGTTGGAGCTACCGTCTCACTTGGATTATCGAAATACCTGTTTTTGCTGCTTCTCAGTCTCAATCGAGCATCCAGATTAATCCTGTGAAAACCTATATCAGGTCATACCACCCCTCAATGGCTCCAAGTAAAAGCCAAAATCCTTACCGGGGCTGACAGGACCCTATACTGGTCTCCCTTCGTCTTGTCTCTCGGACATCATATCCTCCTTTTCTCTCCCTCTCACCCTCTGTCCTGATGCAATAGTCTGTCTACTATTTTCCTTTTCTTTCCAGGCATGCTCCCACCTTCCCCCCCAGAGAGTGACATGGGCCATTCTTCCAACTCCTTCAGATCTCTGCCTCTCACGTCACCTTCCTGATGACTCCTCCCTGACCGCACCTTTAAACATGGCACCCCTGACTCTGGCTTGCTCTGTCCCTCTTTTCTGCCATCCTTTTTTCTCCGTAGTGCTTATCATTTTCTGATGTACTACATATTTTCTTTTTAATGGTTATTTTCTGTTTCTTCCCAGCAGAGTGTAAGCACGTTTGCTTTCTAATGTATCCCAAGAACTTAGAACAGTGCATAGCATATAGCGAGCACTTGAGAAATATTTGTTGAATGAATGAATGAATGAGTTTGTTAAATAAGCTCCCAGTAATGACAAGGGGAACAGGACCACTCAGACCATGTTGGCAAAAAGTCAATGGGATTAACAGGGTCCCAGGTCAGGGGGCTAAAGATAGGCTTTTGGGAAAAGAAATGCAAATAAGATAGTCCTTGTTTGTCAGGTGCTCATAGTGGGGGAGTCATGAACAGGGTGTTATCCTTCAGACAATGGTCAATGCCTATGGTTAAGTAGGTTGAACATAGCCAGACACCAGCATTTCAGGACTTTAGCTCTTCTGTGAGTCTTTGTCACGGTCACTGTTTTATCCATCCATCTACCAATTCATACATCCACCTAACTATCCATCCATCCATCCATCCGTCCAGTCTTATTCATCCAATGTCTTTCCAAACCCACATTGGCATCGCTCAGATTTGAGCATCCACTCTACAGAACTGCACATCTTTGTGAGCAGGAACCCCATGTCATCAAATCTTAAATCCTCCCATTCCTAACGTGATGCCTTGAACGAGTGAACCTTGGACAAGAGATTGTTCCTTTTCTTTGTAACCCAAGTGAAAGAATAATGAGAATGGATACGTTAATAAATCAAAGGTCTCAGAATTTTTAAAGTTGGAATTCAAATCTTTCTAATTGGTGCTGAAAACTCTCCCAGGGCTGCCCATCTGCCTTTGCTAATTCAATGTGTGCACTCTAAGTGAAATGTCTCATCTCCTGTGATCAATTCCTTTTGTTTGGGACCTTGATAAACCCAAGGCTGGTCCTGACACTGGAAAAGAGGCTTTGTTCCTAGTTATTTATTCCATTAACTTCTAGGTTGTTTTTATCCATCCTACTGACTTCCTTTCTCTCTCTTGTTCCATATTCTTTTCACATAATAAGGCTCTTAAAGTAGGTGTGTCAGTGCTCCTCTAGACAGAGTTTAATTCCCCCCCTGTCTGTCTTAGTCTCCTCAGGTTGCCGTAACAATATGCCACAGACTGGGTGGGTTAAACAACAAAATTTTTTCTCACAGAAATTCTGAGAGCTGGAAGTCTGGGATCAGGGTGCCAACAAGGTCAGGTTCTGGCGACAGCTCTCTTCCTAGCTTGCAGACAGCCACCTCCTTGCTGTGTCCTTGCATGGAGGTGCACAATGGTGGGGTGAAGGAGTTCTTTCCTCTTCTTAGATGGCCACTGGTACCATTGGATTAGGGTCCCACCCTTTTGGCCTCATTTAACCTTAATTACCTCTCTAAAGGTCTTATCTCTAAATACAGTCTCATTGGGGGTTAGGGCTTCAACATAGGAGTTTGAGGAGGGAAGCAATTCAGTTCGTAGCAGCGTCCTACTTCAAGATACCTAGTAGCAGGTTTCGATGGGGTTAATTTCGTTGTAACTTCAATTTGCTCATAACTCCAAGCTGTGTTTATGCCCAGTCTTTATATTTTCTTTTTCACTTAGCATGCGTTTCAGCTCACCACTTAAATCAACTTCAGGGGATGTGATTTATAGACTAGTTTTGCTTTGCCCCAATTGTCAAGTTTTTGCTTTACTCTGAATCTGGTTTCTTTTATTGTTGTTAAAAAACAGGTCAGTATGGAATCCTCTGTCCCCATTAAACATTTTGTACATGCTGTCCCATCTGGGCCTCATCTCTTCTCTTTTATCTGTAGTTACACAGACACATATACACTCTCTGCACATGGCTGCTTTCGTGAGATCACTCGAGCTTCTGTTTGAGAGGTTCAGACTGGGGGCACCTGGGCGGCTCAGTCAGTTAAGCGTCTGACTTAGGCTCAGGTCAGGATCTCACGGTTTGTGGGTTTGAGCCCTGCATCAGGCTCTGTGCTGACAGCTCAGAGCCTGGAGTCTGCTTCAGATTCAGTGTCTCCCTCTCTCTGCCCCTCCCCTGCTCACAGAAATAAATAAACATTAAAAAATAAAAAAGTAAAACTTTTAAAAAAGGGGTTCAGGCTGGTCTGGGCCAGCCACCATGTCAGCAGAAGTCCTATCATGCTTTATTTCCTTTCTAACATGTAAAGACGGCTGCTGTTTTGCAGATGGGGAAACTAGAGAATGTAAGAGAATTGCCCCAGTCATTCAGTTTCTGAGCAGCGGTCAGAAGGCCCAAGAGGCCAAGGGTGGGGCTCAAACGTGTCTGAAGGTGAACTTCACCCATTTTGAAATGCACTTCACAGTGGCCCTGGTCCCCCCTTCAGAAATAGCAAAACAGCAGTGTTTTAGCTTTTATTGCTTCAGAGTCTTTACCAAGTGTCCTTCTTTCCCGTCTTTTCTTTGTCCTTATTGCCTCAATAAAACCTGTCTGGCGGAGTGAGGGGACATGCCTGGGAAGGGTGAGGGAGCATTTGGCCAGGTGTAAGGTTGCTAGACTTAGCAAATCGAATGAAGGACAGCTAGTTTTGAATTTCAGATAAGCGATAAATATTTAAGAGTAGGTATGTCCCATGCAACATTTGCAACGTATGTATGCTAAAACATTATTTATGTTTTATCCGAAGTTCCAATTTAACTGGATGTCCTGTATTTTATCTTGCAGCCCTAGCCAGATGGCTACTCTACAACTACATGTATCCTGTGAATAATGGTTATAAGCCTCTGGTGAGTCTGCTTAGAAAAGGAGACAAACAATAAAATCACTTTGAACTCTATTGTTGTATTGAATTCAGTGACATTTTGATATCCTTTGACAATAAAAACAGCCATACAAATATTCTCAAACGAATGTGTATTTTATTTTGGAAACCTTGACTTATGTTTATTTCTATCAGCTCAGTTCCTTTCATTTTCTGTGAATTCAGAATTTTATGTGAATTCATAATGTTGAGCACTAAGGAGCTAGAAAACTGCCTGGGCTCCTCATGTTGAACTCATGTCTGGGTGAATGTGGACAAGCTATTTAGCTTCTCTTTTTGCCTCAATTTCTTCGTCTGCAAAATGGAGATCATACTAGCACCCATCTTATAAGATTGTGTGAAGTGAAGAAATGTATATGAAAGTGACTATTCAAATGTATATGAAATGTATATGAAATGTATATAAAAGTATTAGCTCCCCTCTGCTTGCCCCACCACTCCATTCCTGAGAGTGGACAGCGTCACTTCCCAGACCACTGCAAAATACTAGGCTATGTATCTTTAGTAAATGGTGTTGGGGAAACTGGAGAAACTGGGGAAACTGTAGAAGAATGAACATGGACCACTTTCTTACACCATACCCAAAAATAAACTCAAAATGGATGAAAGACCTCAGTGTAAGACACCTCTTTGAACTCAGCCACAGCAACTTCTTACTCAACATGTCTCTGGAGATTAAGGGAAACAAAAGCAACAATGAACTGTTGGGACCTCATCAAGATAAAAGCTTCTGCGTGGCGAAGGAAACAATCAGCAAAACTAAAAGGCAACCAATGGAATGGGAGAAGATATTTGCAAACGACATATCAGATAAAGGGTTAGTATCCAAAATCTATAAGGAGCTTATCAAACTCAACACCCCAAAAACAATCCAGTGAAGAAATGGGCAGAAGACATGAATAGATACTTTTCCAAAGAAGACATCCAGATGGCTAATAGACACATGAAAAAATGTTCAACATCACACATCATCAGGGAAATACAAATCAAAACCACAATGAGATACCACCTCACACCTGTCAGAATGGCTAACATTAACAACTCAGGCAACAAC
The DNA here is from genome assembly GCF_028749965.1 of Puma concolor. NCBI lineage: Eukaryota > Metazoa > Chordata > Mammalia > Carnivora > Felidae > Puma > Puma concolor. The sequence goes on along the minus strand of NC_141674.1, from coordinate 194,216,437 downwards.
AGATGTTGGCAAGGATGCCGAGAAAGAGGAACTTTTTGTGTTGCTGGTGGGAATGCAAACTGGTGCAGCCACTCTAGAAAACAGTATGGAGGTTCCTCAAAAAATTAAAAATAGAATTATCCTACAATTCAGCAATTGCACTACTGGGCATTTATCCCAAGAATACAGGTGTGCTGTTTCGAAGGGGCACATGCACCCCAATTATTATAGCATTGCTATCGACAATAGCCAAATTATGGAAAGAGTCCAAATGCCCATCAAATGATCAATGGATAAAGAAGATGTGGTTTATATATACAATGGAGTATTACTTGGCAATCAAAAAGAATGAAATCTTGCCATTTGCAATAATGTGAACAGAACTAGAATATATTATGCTAAGCAAAATTAGTCAGAAACAGACAAATATCATATGACTTCACCCCTATGTGGAATTTAAGATGCTAAGCAGATGGAACATAAGGGAAAAGAAGCAAAAATAATATAAAGACAGGGAGGGGGACAAAACATAAGAGACTCTTTTTTTTTTTCAATATATGAAATTTATTGTCAAATTGGTTTCCATACAACACCCGTGCTCATCCCAAAAGGTGCCCTCCTCAATACCCATCCCCCACCCTCCCCTCCCTCCCACCCCCCAACAACCCTCAGTTTGTTCTCAGTTTTTAAGAGTCTCTTATGCTTTGGCTCTCTCCCACTCTAACCTCTTTTTTTTTTTTTCCTTCCCCTCCTCCATGGGTTTCTGTTAAGTTTCTCAGGATCCACATAAGAGTGAAACCATATGGTATCTGTCTTTCTCTGTATGGCTTATTTCACTTAGCATCACACTCTCCAGTTCCATCCACATTGCTACAAAGGGCCATATTTCGTTCTTTCTCATTGCCATGTAGTACTCCATTGTGTATATAAACCACAATTTCTTTATCCATTCATCAGGTGATGGACCCAGCAATAGCACTGCTAGGAATTTACCCAAGGGATACAGGAGTACTGATGCATAGGGGCACTTGTACCCCAATGTTTATAGCAGCACTCTCAACAATAGCCAAATTATGGAAAGAGCCGAAATGTCCATCAACTGATGAATGGATAAAGAGACTCTTAAACATGGAGAACAAAATGAGGGTTGCTGGAGGGGTTGTGCGTGGGAGGATGGGCTAAATGGGCAAGGGGCATTAAGAAGGACACTTGTTGGGATGAGCACCGGGTGTTACATGTTGGGGATGAATTACTGGGTTCTGCTCCTGAAATCATTTTTGTGCTATATGCAAAAAAAAAAAAAAAAAAAAAAAAAAAAAAAAATACTAGGCTATAGACACAATAGCTATGTCTCAAAGAAATTTGATTCTTATTCTTTACTTCTACTATTACTCTTTACTAATACACAGGTACCAGCAAAGCCACACTCCCTGTTGTAACCCCTTAATCTACTGATTGATTTGTTCATTCAAGTATTCATTTGGCAGGCACTTATTGAGGACCTAACATGCACCAGGCACAATGTTCTAGGAGCTGGGGATACCTTGTAAAGAGCAAAGTCGCTGTTCTCCCATGAGAATGGCTCATAATCATGGTCGGGTGGGGAGATAATGAACAGATAAGCAGGAAAATATATTACATTGTATTACATTGTATTTTACATATTATATTATATTGTATAATTTTACATTATATTATATTGTATTATATTATATTGTATTATATTATATTATTATATTATTTTACATTATATTATCCTAATGTTTACGTGGAGCAACCAATTAGGGAAAAGGCTGTGAAACGGAGCATTGACTTTGGTTAGTGAAGATCACTGGTAACCATGATAACAAGTTTTTATTCCCTGAACGTTGTTCAACACAACGGGAGGAGGAGGAAGCTGAGAAGGCAACTTTGCTAAAACGGAAGCAGAAAAATGGGCGGCAGGTAAAAGGGGAAATGGAGTTCAGAGGCTTTTTGGTTTTTTCACGGGAGCTCTTCAGCATGTCACATATTTGTAAGCTGAAGGAAGGACCAAGTAGAGAGGAACTGATGGCATAGGAGGCAAGGGACGGTGCTGGGAGTGAATGTGTGACAAGGCAGTGGGGGAAGGGATGGCAGCGGGCTGGAGGATCTGCTCTCACACTGCACCCAGGTCACTGCCTCCCGCAGTAAAGCCTGGGGCAGAGGCTGGTCTGAGCGTGTGCAGCTGGGGGAGGGGCGGTGCAGGGGGCTTGGTTAATGTGGCAATGGGAAAATGTGGTATTTTTTTTCTGCTTTCTCCGTGAAATAAGACATAAAATACTGTCTTTCATTTCTCCTCTCAAATAATTATGGATTACTGATGAGCTGAAAATAATTGATGAGAAATGACTGCTTTCTCATTTCTATCAGGCTCTTGCCAAGCCCCACCGAATAGCCTTGGAGATGTACCGTTGTCTCCCGGCTCTCTCGGGGCCCAGGGGATTGAGGCTCTGACTTATTTTAATTTCTTCCCAGACAGCTCTTTCAGCTCCCTGTGCCGTTCCCAGGATGAAGCACCAGTATTTTGATGTTTTTCACCCATCACGTGTTTCTCTCCATTGAGATAAACTTCTTCCAGGAGAAGCTGCCCATCTTGACAAGTCTGTTTCGCGTCTGTGCTCCGCTGCACAGCCAGACCCGAAAGTGACGGGAACTGACAAAATCTCTGAACTTGTCCCATTGGATTTGTCTAATGGGCCTTTCCCTGACATAGATGAAAAAGTCATTGACAGAAACAGACCATTTACCATGAACCTGAGCAGAGGTATAAGCAGCGACAGATGAAATAGGGCTCAAAATAAAGCTGGGAAATTCAGGACGCATATGATGGGCCCAGGGAGATCTCTGCTTTCAAATGCCAAGACGAAATGAATGATATTGAGTTTTGTAGCCCAGGTTATCTGGCTGGTTAGCAGGAAAGCCAGGCTTCCACTCTCCATCTCTCTCCCTCTTCTGCACCAGAGAGAGGAGAGAGGCTGCTAAGTGGTAACCTGGAGGGTGAGGGGTGACACTTCTGGGCCCAAGGGACTGACCTCTCTTTCCAAAGGTAGTGAGACCAAGAAAAAAGTACTATTTAAAATTTTGTGGCCATTTAGAAATTCTAGTCTGTTGGCAAAATTCGTGTTGAAGAAAGCTTTCCAAATGGAAAAGCCACAACTTAGGAGGGATATTTTTAGGTTCTATAATCGACACCTAACGTGAACATCATATAAACTCACTATTGGCCTTGGAAAGCCCTCGTATCACCCAAAAAACATACAGCCCTGTATTCATATTTCTGTCCACTGCATTGGATTAAAGGCAAAAACAGAAGGGAAATCTGAATGCAGATGCCTGGCCTTCAGACCAGTCTGCCTCTAAGGTGGCTATCAAATCTCCAGCTTTGAACGAGCACTGGGTGGAGAATGTAAGTGTTCCTGTTGGGTCATAGGCTTTACTTTATTCTCTTTTAATATTAAGGCTCGACAACCTTTATAGATGGTAAAAGATGTGTTTGTTATTGTGAGGGTTAAATGGAATGGTGGCAATGCATCAAATCCAGCTTAGGGCTGAAGTCTGAGTGTTGATTAATGCTGAAATAACACCACTCCAGTCTGTTTTCTTTAAGAAAGATCTTTAGATGATCCTGTCAATAGGTAAAAGCGAGGGCTAGGTCTCTAAAGGAAGGATGTTGGCTCACTGAAAAGTTAAAATTGCCTTTATTAAAAATTTTTTTTTACTTGCAGTTGGCCCACAATGTTACCTCCGTTACAACATAGTGATTTGATAAGTCTACAGGTTATGCTCTGCTCACCCCAAGTGTATCGACCATCCGTCACCATACACTGCCATTACATATCCTTGACCACGGTCCCTATGCTTCAAATTGCTTTACTAAGGCAGTTTCTTAAATTAAACACTTTTAAAACACAAAATGCAACTTAGGGCAAGAAGGTCCTATGCCGAAAGATGGTTGATTGGTTTTCAAAAGGGAAGAGAAGGACGTCTTGGTAGCAGCCCAACACTGGAGTCTGGAGGAGAGAGGGTGGTAGGACAGGAAAGGACCAAAGGAGTAGAACCTTGGCAACATGCTGGGCCGTGGACACGGAGGGAGGGGGCCCGCAAGCGCTGATGTGCTCAGGAATAGAGATATTGAGCCTGGGCTTTCGTTTTCCTTTTCTGGCTTTTGAAACTCCCTTGTGATCACCTAAACTACTTTCATAGTATGGGTGACCTGGTACAGCCCTAACGTGGTGGAAAATTATGCAACGGGTCAGAGTCCAAGTTGGGCTGGGAGAATGGGGAGGGCTCCCTAACCTTCCCCCAACCACCCCTCTCCCAAGGCTGGAAGCAATGTGGTATTAAGGAGAGATGATTGTTGCAGGTCGGAGGAGGCGCTCAATAGCAAGACCACCAGACAAGTCCAAGGTGGAGTGGAGATAGGAAGTTAGGCACCAGGCCACGGAGAGGACACAGCTCCAACACCAAGGGCAAGGGTGGACTGAGCCAAAGGCCGTTCCCCCGAACGTGCTGAAGTTGGGGTTGTAGGCAATGCCTCAGGTGCCAGCCTGTGGCATACAGGATTGAAGGACCTCATATAACCTTAGCGCTAGACTCCTGCTGCCATTAGACTTGCCACAAGTCACTTCACAAAGCGGCAAGTTGCCCTGGCTTCTAGAACATGGTGGGGATGTGTCAAACTGAAACAAACACGTTCTCGGGCTTCCTGTGGCTGTCGGTTTCTGGGCTGTGGCCCCTGTCCTGTGGAAGGTGACCCTCTAAAGGGGAAGTGCCACTCTGCTATGATGTGGTTGGGGCTCCTGCCTGCTTGTGTTTCCCACCAGGAGTCCTGAGAACTAGCACTGCCTGTGCACTCTCTCAAGAGGGGATTTATGACCGAGGGCCTGTGGACCAGACCCAAAGCCGCATCCCCGCCTGCCCCACGGGACATAGCTCAGTCTTTGGTCATTACGGAGAGGAGCAGAAATCCAATCTGTGTGTTGAGCATTGCGGGGCTTTAAAGGAAATGTGCACTCGGGTTTCTGCGAGATGCTGCCACCACGAGGCTGCCTCACCTCTGTCTTGGTCAGTGTTCTCCTGAAAGCAGAGTCTCGGTCAAGGATGGGGTCAACATAGTTATTTGGGATCCGATCCCGAGAAACAGGAGTGGAGAGACTGAGGCAGGGAAGGGGGAAAAGCCAACATATGGGTGCATAACTCACGTGTCTTCTGCAGGTATTCAGAAGGAGGGTGGGGCCTTGCTCTATTGGCTCCTGTCTCTTGGTAGTTGAGGGTTGGGCGAAGGGAGCAGTAAGCCCTCTGTGGGTCTGGGTTTTCCCTGTGTGGATCTCCCATAGCTTCAGGAAAGGCCCTGAGGCAGAAGAGCCAAGAGTGTTCTCTGAAGGAGCAAGCGTGAGGTGGGCCTTGTCAGAGTTGAGTCCGAGTTGAAGTGAGGGGGTGTGACGCAGGGCATCCAGATGATCGGTCAACATCTCTAATGCCGAAGAGCAGGATCCATCATTCTGGGAGTGCACTAGGATCTGGACACTGCTGACCTGACCCAGACTCAGCTTTACTGCCCCTCTTCTGCACGGTCCCCCCTGCTCCATTACAGAAGCCAAGGATGCCTGTCCTGGGCTGTGCTTTTCCTCCTTGGCTTCCTTGCCCTTATTCTCAGTTTTCTACACATCAATGCATGGGAAGAGGCTGACATTAGCAACAGCTCTAGAAATTAGTTCCCTTCTCGGGCGCCTGGGTGACTCAGTCGGTTGAGCGTCTGACTTTGGCTCAGGTCATGATCTCACGGCCCGTGGGTTCGAGCCCCACATCAGGCTCTGTGCTGACAGCTCAGAGCCTGGAGCCTGCTTCAGATTCTGTGTCTCCCTCTCTCTCTGCCCCTCCCCGCTCATGCTCTGTCTCTCTCTCAACAATAAACATTCAAAAAAAAAAAAAAAAAGAAATTAGTTCCCTTCTTTGTTTCCTCCTTCACTTCTATTGACCTTTTCCTCATAAAACATGGTGTCTGTCAGGTTTAAGTCCCTCAGACTCTTTTCTTCTTTCTCCCTACTCCCCCAGTTGCAGCTCTCACCTCTCTGTCACTATCTCCATCAGAATATCTTGGGGAGGGTCCATCTTTCCAGCTCTGGCCCTTCGTTAATCTGCACCCACCTCAGATTCACCTGGTTATTTTTATGCTCAAGTTTGGGAACCTCGCCTCTAGTGTGGAATCTCCAACAGATAGTTGAAAATTCCGTTCGGGCTGTCTCCCCCTCACCCCAGTTCAATATGCCTATGAGTGACTTTGCTTTCTATCCCCAACCCATGCCATCCTGCCTCTCCCCAGTATCTCCCTGCCCCCACAGAGAAGGAAAACACTGGTGTTTGATTTCTGTTCACGCTGTCAATCCTTGTCCACGTGTGTTCAAAATGCTGGAAACACGTTTGACTCCTCAGCCTCTTTGAAAGGGCAGTCCACCTGGTGTCCATAGGTCATGGTGGGGGTTACAGGGAGACAGTGGTGAGACCACCTGAAAGGGCAGATCAGGAAGTAAGTGGTCAGGTTTTCTAGGGCTTCAGCAACACCGTGGGGTCAGGTTGCTAGTGCTAAAAGGATCGGTAGAGATTGGCTTGTCTGACCCCTCAGGTTACCACTGAAGAAACTGAACCTAGAGAGACGAAGAGCATTGGCAAAGGTCACTCTTCCAGTTCATGCAAAAGTTGGACCTCAAGGGACAGTGCTTTCTCTGCCTTCCTTCCCAAAGTCCTTCCCACAGTGACACAATTAAATGGGGAACCTGTGCCAGGCGCTTTTTAAGTTCAAGGAACAAAATACAGAAGTCAGACAAGACAGGAAAGTTATTTCATACAAATGAAAAGTTTAGAGGTGTCTGGCTTCAGGGAACATTTGAGCCAGGAGCTTAAATATGTCAACAAGTGCAGGTGGATGGGATGCCCTTCTGAGCTTAACCTAGACCACATGAGCCCCAAGATCATGTGTGAGATTCAAATAGAAATAAGGGTTGTTGGAAGGGGAAGAGAAGACACTGGATGATTAACAGGGTCAACAAAAAATCACTTCAAAATTCTCAACAGGGGACAGAGGTATGTGATCTGAAGTCTGAATGATCCAAGGTCATAGCCAGACTAGGTCCATTTTGGGAAAATCAGGGCGGAGGTCTGGTTTTGGGGTTGAAACTGAAGAGATTACAACGGCCAAGAGGGAGCTCTGGGAGTTGTCTGAAAACTGGCCTGACATAATTCATCCCTGTGCCCTGAACATTCTTTCTGTCTCTTCAGGGAGGGCAGGGCTGCATTCTTGGGATGGCATGGGACTCCCACTGGGGAGCTGGGTGATTCTGGTGTCTCTAGGGTGTGGGGAAGGGGTGGAGGTGAGAAAGCAGCCCAGCCAGGACTAAACCATCCCTCTGGACACCTGTCCTCCTGTGAGAGCTGGCCAGTGAGCAGGACCCCGGACCCTGGACCCTGTCCAATGTTCTCTTGTTCTTCTTCATGGCGCCTGAGCATCTGTCTCTCCCTCTTGTCACCACCGCCAACCCTCAGCTCAGGTGGGAGTTGCTGGTGCCTGGGCCACTGCCAGAGCCTGCAAACTGGTTTCTCAGCCTTGCTTCTCACCGGCCCCAGTGCATTCTGTGCCGGGGTACTCACCTCTGACACCAGGTTTGTTATAAGGTCATTTCCCTGCCCGAAGGCCTTCAGTGAGCCCATGCTGCCTTCAGGACCAGATCCAAGCCCCTAATCTGGCTCACGTAGCACCTCCTCTGAGACCCTTTCACTGTGCCCATCATTCCCACCTCCAAAACCCAATAGCACTGAGAGTCTGTCCCACTTAGTTGGAACCACCAGCTTTTTCTGCTTTCCATCATTATTTATGGTTTGTGTGTCTGTTTCCGTACTCTGATTCCACAATACCAGAGGACAGAGAAGGGCACGTCCAACCATTGCCCCAGGTACAGCTCTACACTGACTATGTGTAGTCAGTGGATAAGCAAAGAACATTTGTTCATTGGGGTTAGACTCTTTGGCTTGGAGTCTTGGTCATTTAAGGCTTTCTTGTTGTAATATTTTGTAATCTCTAGAAATGTGGGCTTGAATTATGAGCTAAGAAGGAGATGAATGGGAGATACTTTCCCACTCCTTTCTTACAATTACTTTTCCTTGCCTGCTTGAGTTTATATCAACATCAGTATCTACCTCTGACTTAACTTACCAGGAGATGCTCTTAAAACCTACCAGTGTGCGTTTCTAGAATTCAAATGGGTATATGAATTGAAAGACCAAATTTGTCATGCCTCCAGCACGCAGGCTTAGAGGAGGATGTCAAGCAACAACAACACAACGGCAGCATGCGTGCGTGCACACACACACACACACACACACACACACAGAGCATGCATTTAGGACCAGACCAATTTTAAAGGGGAGATTTGAAGCATTAAAAAATGACATAGGAATATTCTTTGTTGACTCTTATCCATTTCACTCTTTGGTAGCGATGAGACCAAAAATCACTGCCTGAGAGCTCTCAGCATCCCTGTCCTGGAAGTGGGTGGATGTTGACTTCCCTAACAGGTATAAGTTTCAAAAGGGACAGCCTTTCGCTTCAGCACGTAGGAAAAGAGGCTCTGTCAGGTGACTTTTGGCCGGAGAAATGGTGATAAGGCTGCTGGGTTCCTGGAGGAAGAACAAGATGCAACGGAGTCAGGTGTAAACCTGATATTTGGAGTTTCCCGACAACTTGGGTTGGTCAAATGCTGAATCCCCATTTATGTCCAAAACAAATGGAACCTCATTCTGTGACCAAAAGAGACTGCTCAGGTGTGGTGTTGCTCCAGAGGCAGCCAGGCAGAAGCCACCTTCCTGCACGGGGACAGGCCCCCAATGTGAGGCAATCTGCTGGTGGGAACAGAGAAATAAAGGGCAAGGGGTTGATAGGCCCCCAGAATACTTAATCCTGCTGTCCTCCCTCCTTCACCAGGGAAGCAACGGACTGGAAAATTAGTACTTTGAAAAATGCCTTCTTTTCTGTTACTACTACCTGAAATGCTGTGGAATTGCTTGGTCTCGTCTTGGAGGGTGGGTGGGCGGGTGGTGCCTTCGGGTCAGTAGACAGCAGGGCAGATCCTGGGTCTGTCTGTGTCAGGGACAGGGGCTGCGTTTCCCAAAATGTTTATGCAGATGGAGACTATCGTCCTTGGTCCTGAGACACACAAGTCATAATTGTCGTTAGGGGCTGACTTGTGTCCTTCTCAAATTCATATGGTGAAGTGTAACTCCTAGGACCTCATAATGCTACTGCATTTGGAAACAGGGCCTTCAAAAGGGTAATTAAGGAGAGATAAGGTCATAGGGGAGGGCCCTAATCCCCTGGGACTAGTCTCCTTACACACCCAGGAGACCATGTGAAGACAGGAGAAAGCGGACACCTACCAGCCAGAGAGAAGCCTCGGGAGAAATCAGTCCTGCTGACACCTTGATCTTGGACTTCCAGCCTCCAGAGCTGTGACAAAATGAGTTTCTATTGTGGAAGCCACCAGGTCTGCGGTACTTTTTTCTTTTTTTTTTTTTTTAACTTTTTTTTTTTGTTGCTGTTGCTGTTGTTTGTTTTGTTTTTTTGGGACAGAGAGAGACAGAGCATGAACGGGGGAGGGGCAGAGAGAGAGGGAGACACAGAATCGGAAACAGGCTCCAGGCTCTGAGCCATCAGCCCAGAGCCTGACGCGGGGCTCGAACTCACGGACCGCGAGATCGTGACCTGGCTGAAGTCGGACGCCCAACCGACTGCGCCACCCAGGCGCCCCAGCGGTACTTTTTTATGACAGCTGGAGCAGGTTAAAGTGATTGAAGTTGAAGGAGTGGAGGGAGACAGACTTCAAATGGAGAAGCACAAGTTCTGGGCAGCCCTGGGTTTTATTATGAATGATAAAGGAAGGAATGCAATCATTCATTCAGCACATACTTTTATTTCAGACCCTGGGTGGGTAGCACGTAGAGGCTGGAAGAAGCCCTTCCTTTCACTGTCCCCAGTAGAGAAAACAAAGCATACCAGGGAAGCTTAATAACCTCTGCCCACCAGCTGCTGGCCTCCTGCCTCTGGGAGGCAAGGATAAATCTGGTGATCCACTGACTACTCAACACGTAACAATGGCCACTGGAATGAAATTACTATTGTCTTTTCACATTTCCACTGGACCTAACCTTGCAGGTCCAGTGTTATCCCTCCGCTTCAAGTTCTCAGCTTGGACATGAGCCCTCGTTCAAATTGCGAATGATCAAAATAGATAAAATATTTAGTGTCTTTTTATTGCCCCTCTCGGCAACGTGCAAGGTCCTGGTTGGCCTCACGCAAGGAGTGTGGACAAGCCACTGGCTCACTTAGCAGCGCTTATAGGCTGCTGGCAAATGGCTCTGGCAGGTGGTGCGGTGGAGGGGGAGGGCTTGTAGTCTGTCCCTGGGGACCCCGCGAGCGTCTCCGGGTAAAGTACCATCTCTCAAGCTTGAGAAGCCCAAGCTCCCTGCACCGCCCCCCCCCCCCCTTCAGCTTATTTTTCTCTCCTGACTCATGTCTGCTGCCTCATTTGAGTTACTGTGCAAACGTTTAGCCAAGAAGCCATACCAGGCCTTGCGTTTATTTACGACCGCCCCAGGACTTTACAGCTGAGACACCGAGGCAGCATTCCATGCCGAGCCTTCTGGTCAAATAAGGACAAAGTGAACCACGCCTTCCACTCTTGGCACTGAAGCACGTCCGTTAGAATGCTGTGTGCCAGACGCAAAAGCCTCCCCTACGCTGGGCCAGTCTTCCCTGGCTCCCCAGTGACCCCCAAATCTTGGAGCCGTGAATTAGAAGAAAGAAGCGCAGAATATTGCGCAGGGACCGGGGTGCCGGAGGACAGGAAGGCTTTTGTTTCTTCCTCTTTCTGGGCTTCCTGCAGGAAGTTGATTGTGTATTCTCCAAGTTCTAAGGCAAAAGTGCTTTGCCATTATGCAGTCTGGTTTGTCAGCAGGGAGCCTTCTAGAAAAACTCAAGGAGAGGCAAACAACGCGGTTGGTCTAAGACACATGTGTCTGCGTGCACACGCATGCATGCACACCCACGAAAGAGCCAAAGAAACGGAGATGGATGGGGCTGCCATCCTGGAGGGATGATCAGCCTCGTGGCAGACATAAAAACTCCCCACAGGAGGAGTTTATAAACCAATGGGGGGCGGGGGTACAATTACACATAAAACTACTCTGACGATTCCAGACCAAAAAAAATGGTTTGGACAGTCAGCACTGTGGCTAAGCTTTGGTGACCAGATGAGTGAGAGCCTTTAGAAGGTTCTGATGCTTTGCTGTTCTTCCATTTGCTCAATAAAAAATAAGCGGGGGGGGGGGGGGGGGGGTGCCTGGGCGGCTCAGTCGGTTAAACGAAACGTCCGACTTTGGCTCAGGTCATGATCTCACGGTTCTTGAGTTTGAGCCCGGCACCGAGGTCTGTGCTAAGAGTTCAGAGCCTGGAGTCTGCTTTGAATTCTGTGTCTCCCTCTTTCTCTGTCCTTCCCCTGCTCATTCTCTCTCTCTCTCTCTCTGTCTCTCTCTCTCTCTGTCTCTCTTAAAAATAAACAAACATTAAAACAACTAAAAAGTAATGAAAATAAAGAATATGTCTAATTTTGCAGCAGTTAGACCTACTGTGTGCAAAACCTCAGAGACAGGGTCTGGGGGAAATAGTGTCAGCTGTGGCCGTGCATGGACCCCAGCCTGCCTGCAGAAGGGGCCCAGTGCTATCAGATGTGCACTGCAGGAGGGGCGGTCAGAACGAGAGAGCAAACAAAATAACGAGCACGATCCTGCCTCGAACGCTCTAAGTGCTTTGCGGCCATTTGAAGACAAGAGAGTAAACAACCTCCCATCTCCTTCCTATACATTAGTGCTCGGCAAATATTTGGATGATCTCGGCAGGGACGGTTTTCAAGGAATCCTTGTGGGGTGGGGACGGAGAAGGCTTCTTTATAAGATAAATATTTATAGCTAAAATAAAAGAGCTAAAGGAAAAGGAAATGGACTTTAGACTTCCCATAGATATTTTCTTGTCTCTTGGTCATTTCCTTTTGGGGACATTGCTTCCTGTCCCATCCTCTCTGCCCCCAGCCCTCCACCTGCTCCTCTTGTCTTGTCTCTATGGGAGTTCCTGCCATTCCCAGCTGTCCCCAGGAGTCCAGGATCCTCACTCCTGCTGGCTCGGTGAGGTAAAAAGGGCCTGCACTCCATCCGGTAATCAGCTTTCAGCCCAGCACTATCTATGGGGTTTCCGAGAGTCTTTGCGGCACACATACTTTCGCAGCTTGGATAACAAGGGCTTTCTGCCTCATTCTGCTTCCCACCCTTCTTCTTGGTCCCCCGCCTCCTTCCCCCTGCTGCTCAGACTTTATCTAGCCGGCAGCCTTCAGGAGCCCTGGGGACTCCCACCACCAGGGGCAGCTGGGAGGCCACACAACTTGCACGGAGCACAGACCCTTGCCCACAGCATGGCTGGGATGTGAACCGCCTGCATGTACAGCAGGGATACACGTTCCTGAAGGATCCTTTTTGGGGGAGGGAGAAGGAGAAGGAGGAGACAAAAGGAGGACAAAAGGAGAAAGGTGGACAGCTCAGGACCGCACTTCTTTATTGTTCATTTCCAAATGGGATGGCAGAGCTCTGTCAAGTCCACAGGGGCTGTGTCTGGCATGAGTCAGCAACCAGTGCAATTTACTGCCAGTTGATTAAATTAGCATTTGTTATAAGCCAGAAAGGGGAGGGGGGTGTTGTGTGCAGGGATAGATGGAGAATGAAGAAAATCTTCTTCATGCCTTTTGAATTATTTATGGCCTGGAACTTTACATGCTAAAACCTAACCAGACTTGATAGAGAGAGCCTGGGAAGGATTCTCTCTTCCCTTAAAGCCACAGAGCACATGCTTTTGGTCTCCTTGGAGGACTAGGAGAGTGCTAACAATGACAGACTCTACCGGAGCGAGTGGAACTCTCCATTTTGCTGTGACCTTGAAAACAGATACGCTGCACAGAAATCCTGCTTCCATTAGGCACAGGAAGACTGAGATTTCTCAGTAAGCTTTTGAGCAATGGATGTGAATGTGTGAATGCATTCCGCTTGGATTCTGCCGAGTGGGAACGTGGGACGGCCGTCAGATCAGTGGACAAAGGATAGGTCTCTTGGATTCCGCCCCTGGCTCCCAGCCAGATGGGAAAGAAACAAAGACTCCAGAGCCTCTGCCTTCCTTCCCCCATGCGTCTCCCTCCTCCCTCCTCTAGACGCCCCCCCCCCCCTTCCCCTGCCTTTACCGCCTTGCAGCCCAGTATTTGGAGAGAGTCTGCTGACTCCTCTCACGTTTTGGGAAACCATGTGTAATTGTTTAGGATGTAAAAACGAAGTGATTCAATCTCAGAAAGGGGCTCCCCTTTTGGGAGGTGGGTGCCTGCAGAAGAGCACGAATTCCACGCAGGGTGTGTGCGCAGGGAGCCTGGCAGGGTGGAGGGGAGCAGCGTGTGGAGAACACCTGGACGCACTCCAGCTGGGCGTCAGGGTGGCCTGGCGAGCGTCTTTGGTCCGTGGCTCTTCTGACTGCTGGAAGCAGCAGGGCAGCCGGCACACCAGCCCAGAGGAGCTGCCTCTGTTCATAGTCAAGATCTGAAGCTTTTGTCCGGTGAAAAGGCAAACTCTTGGGGTCCTCTTATAGACTCACAGTATACCTCCAAAGCTGCTACTTCAGGATAGGGCTCCTTCTCCTTACCTGAAATGCTGCCCGTGGACCACACTGGAAGGCAGGCTTTTCGCCCAGAAGCAGGTGACTCTATCCTGAGAGGTGCAAGAAAAAAAGAGCCAGGGGAGAGTGGCTGAATGAGGCGGGATAGAAGCAGCGTGACAGATAACGGGACTGGAGTCAGACAAAGAGTGGAGATGGGTGCTTTGGTTAAAAAAAAAAAAAAGGAACACAATCCTTTCCTCGCCTCATCACTGCTAGCTCGGTTTACCCATCAATGCAATATGTATATAAAACCTGAATCCAAGGCTGACCTTTTAGTAAGAACTGAGTCATTTTTTTTTCCAGTCACTAACATAAGTCTTACATTTTCAGCTGTGTATAAGCTCAGCAAAGCAGGCGATGTCCACTGGAGTCCTGGCACATGCAAAATGACCTACGAATTTATAGTGGACAACGGAAAGGATCACAGTGTCGAGCCCCAGCGCGGGGTTTCCCTGTGCCCCATCTCAGCACCAAAAGGGGTCCATCCTAGGCCACAGGGGAAGGGCTTGCTTCCTACAGCCAGGATACCGTGCACTGCCCTCTCATTCCATCGCTGCACCAAGAAGCAAGTGGAGGTCATTTTCATAATTGAGGCAAAACCTCCCTTTCTACTCGAATTACTGAGATATTTCAGGCAAATGTAGATTTCCAAAAAAAAAAAAAAAAAAAAAAAATTAAATGGCGCAATTTGAGTTTGGGAACTCATTAAAAAGCAGTGAGACTTCCTGTATTGCATCAATTATAAACAATTTGGAGGGAAGAGAGGTTGCTTTTTTTCCTCTTAAAGAAATTATCTGGAAAATTACCCAGGTCTTTGCTTCCTCTTTTCAGATGAGATCTGGACAGGCTATGTTAAGTACAATAACCTCATTAGGACAGGTTGAGATGATAAAACCAGGAGAGGAAACCGAGAAGCCCAAACCCTGTCCTTAGGCTTGCCTCCAGCCTGCCTCGCCTCTGATAAATCAGTTCATCTCTCCAGGCACTAGCATCTTTTCCTTTATCCCCCACTGAAATGGAGCCAAACCCCTTTGCCACTTGTCTACGTTATAGGAATGCTCTAAAAATTAATATTCACTGTGAACCCAGGAGAACCTCAAAGGAACGATCCTATCTCAACGCAAAACATTATCTGTTTTGTTTCGTCTGTCGCTCTGAGTTGGCACTGATATATTGTTCAGAATCTTTCTAAAAATCTCCTTTCTGTTTCTGACCTCTATGACCCATAATGACTGGAAACAGTGTAGTGGAATAAATCCACGAAAGAAATGTTTTTTGCCTGTCCATCAACTCAGCCAATAGGGTTGAAAGTGACTGTGATCATTTTAAGTGGTTCGATGAATGTATAAGCCATGTACTATGGAAGGAGGGCCAGTCGCTGCCAATCTTACCCTTCTTTGCCCAGGTTTTTCTTAGTGTTCGAATTGGTATGGAGAGGAGGATGGAGATTTGGGTCTTAGGGATTTGGGGAGGTGAGTCATGCTGAGGAGCTATGTGATTTTACTTACTCAGCGTTTCTAGAATCTATCCTCACCCTTTCCATCCCTAATACCCTACTCTGACTCAGGCTTTTATGGTCTCTTGCCTGGATGTCTGAAGCCCCGTTGGAGCTGGCCCTCTTGAGTACGGTGCTACCTGCTAAGCAGTTCTCCATACTGCTGCGAAAGAGTCCTTCCAGAAAGCAGGCTTCGCCAAGTCGGTGCCTCCATTGTCCAGAAACCACAGTCCAGGCTCTCCCAGGGGAGGGACTTCCATGCTCCGTCAACGCTTTGGTGACCTGTGCGTCCAGGTTCACTTCCTGCCATTCCCTGCCCTGCACATTCCTGTTCGCGGACGGCAAACTGCCTATGCTTTCTTGACATGGCCCGTGCTACTGTTTACCTTTGGGCCTTCGCTCTTGCCATCCTGTCTGTCATGGGTATCTCAGAGCGAGCAGACAAAAACAAGCAGCAAACAATCAAGGAGCACCCTTAGCTCTTCAATCATCCTCAGGACTCAGATCAGGCGGTATGGGGCACGTACCCTCTGTGCCTCACTCCCCTTTCTTGTGTTCTCCAGGGTAGGGCTGTCTTCTGAAACCCCCCTACCCCCCTTACCTTGGGCAAGGCTGTAGCATCAAGGTGGCATGTAAGGTTATATGGATCTTGATTATATGTGCATGTCTACCCTCTCTGAGAAGAGGGAACTTGTCTTTTTCATTTCTGTATCTTGAGTAGTACCTAGCTCAAGAAGGGACCCAGTAAATCGTTACATACACCCCTCTTAAGTAGCTTCTATGTGTAAGGCACTGTGTTAAATGTTTGTGGAGAAAGTTTCCAATGCTACGCTGTTCAAAGAGAAAAACTGGTAAGTATATCAATGCATATTTAAATGAATTCCTTATTTTCCTTTGAATGAATGATCCAGAGTTATGCAAATAATTAGCAGTTGGGGGGAACCCTGTGTCAACAGCGGGCCATCTGGCAGTGTGAAGTCATAGCAGGTTGCTTCGCTTTGCTGCCACCACTCTGGGCCTGGGGCTTTCTTGTGGCTGTGGCCTTGGGTATAGAGACCTCCCCCTTCTCTGGAGTTCTCTGCCTTGTGTTCTGTTGCCATGGCAACAACCCACTTTTCATTCTGGACTTCCTGCATAGGAGAAGGGAATCTTTTACTACCAGGGCATAAACGAGGAGGGGTTATTCGAGAAGTAAGTTGACAAGGTTAATCATCAACACATTATACTAGTTCCATAAATCCTGCTTGAGCGGTAGGGGAGTTTTTTAGATGTTTGTGGCAGTCCTGAAAAATAGATTCGCTGTCCGGATATGAGATTTGGGGTACCCTTTGTTTAGATATCTATGTGCCTGTTGTGATTCTATTTTTAATGAGAAAAATATTTTTGCTCTCCAAGTATATGGAAAACCTATTTTCAGTAATTCAGTGTATTAAAGACGAGAGCAAAATTTCCAGGAGGAAGGCTGAATGATCTTGCAAGGTGTGGAAGGCTGGGATAAAGCAAGATACTAACACCTGTCCAACTCTATAATAAGGCTGTTCAAATCTGTTAAGGGATTATGTGGAAACATAATAATGTATCATTTGAATACTTTATTTGGAATAGAGTCACCTTTAAAAAAAAGAAATTGCTAGCAGACTTGCTTTCTACATACCTTTCTGTATCCAGGCCTGCGAGTGCAGGTGTCTCTTGCAGAGACTGATTCACTGTTTGGGGACTACAGAAGTCTGATACAGAGACGCCATGTGCTCTAGGCAAGATGTCTTAATCTGGCTGTGTGAGCCCAGCCTCCTTGTAGCTCAGCATCTTTTCCTTTTCTCCCAGAAGAATTGAATTTCCCTTTCTAGTTCAAATACGAGCTTACCCCTGGCC
Organism: Puma concolor; assembly: GCF_028749965.1. Lineage (NCBI taxonomy): Eukaryota > Metazoa > Chordata > Mammalia > Carnivora > Felidae > Puma > Puma concolor. Next base: position 194,199,281 of record NC_141674.1, on the reverse strand, counting down.
TAGGCTGAGTTCCCTTTGACTTTTTACCAAGGCAGCTTCTCTTTTCCGGTGTCCAGCTTTTACTCCCAAGACAGATGGAGACCTTGCTTTGTCGAAGAGGCAGATCTCTGATGAGTTTCACGGAACGATGCGGTTCTCTGTCTTTTGCCTCCTCCTGATGCCTGGGTTCCCCTTCTCTCCGATATGCCTCGCAACTCCAGCCCATTTGTCTTCTCTCGAAGGAGCCAGACAAGATTCTCATTTATTCACTTGCAATCAGCTACCCACATCGCACAGAGACGCACAGCATGCGTGAGCATTATTATACCAGGGGCATCGTATGCTCGGGCATGGGCCAGGGAGCGGTGGGGACTTGGCTGGCAGGCTTATCTGTGACAGACGTGATCAGCAGACAGTTTTTCTGTCAAAAATGAAGGTGATGCTTTGCTTACTAGGCATCATTCTTGGTGGCTGCCCTGAGTGGGCCGCCATATTTCGTTCCCTATGACTCAGTAGGTAGCCATAGCCATTTGGATTGGGGGGCAGCTCATGGACAGAGCCAATTGGACTTTGTGCGCTGGGATTCTTAAGAAATCCCAGTGAGGTAGTGACCAATGTGAGTTTGGAGTAGCCAAAGTGGGCCATGTCCAGGCTGCAGGTACAAGGGAGTAGGAGTTAGGATTAAGTAGAAGCTGTTGGGTACAAAAAGGCAACACAGAGCATACAGAAAGAATAAACTAGTTAGTAGGCAAAGGAGAACAGAGTACACACATAAAAGAGGGGGAAGAGAAATACTAAGAGAGTCAGAGGGAGGTGTAAAGAGAAGAGTGGAAAGAGGAGGGTGGAGGGAGAGAAGGAGAGAGAGAAGGAAGTGGGGAGAAAGTTAGACGGAAGGAGGGAGAAAGGGAAAATCCTTAATCTGCTTCCATTCCATTTGGATTCCCATGGAGTAGCATAAACCAGTACTTCAAGGAACATTCCTTGAAGCCTGCCCATTTTGGTTCAAATCCTGGCTCCTTACTTGCTAGCTTTTAACCTTGGCACTTACTCTTTGTTTTGTTTTGTTTTTACCTTGGCTTCCTCATCTATATAATGGGGAGAAGTACAGTATCTCCCTCAAAGGGCTATTGTGAGGAAGAAATCAGCTAACACACGAAAAGCATTTATCAGGGTGCCTGGCATGCTGTGTAAGTGTGATCTATTTTTATTACAGAAGATCTTGGTTTCAACAGAATGTCTCTCTTACTACCTCATGGGGCTCCCTGACTTCAGTCCCCTGGCCCCCAATCTGAGTTGAACGCATTTGCGGGTATCTGCTCCTTATCATCAAAAACAGCTTAACTGCAATACCTTAAGGGTACTTTCCGGATTTTGAATCTTCTAAAAAGTCATATTTTCTTTGGCATTTTATAAATTTAGGATAAAAAGAGAAACTGTGGGCCTTGTGGGAACAGAAATAGGCAGAGTGAAAGAGGAGGCTTTTGAAGTGTGTACATTGTCCAAACAAGCCATCTCTCATTTGGGCAGGCAGAGTGGAGGGGGACCTTCCCCCCCATCTGGGGTTACTTCTGGGGGCCGAACGCCACATGAACAATGATGCTTTCTTTTATGGCAGGTTTCCTCGCTTCTTCCGTATTGAATAGACATGCTCCCTCCGATTTGCTTCCCTCCAGCATATTGCTTCATTTTTACCCTAAAGCTTGTAGCCTTCACACTACTCACCTCGTGTGATTGTGTTTCAAGTGTTCTTACAAGGGCTGGCGACACTGTTCCACTTCCAAACCCTGAGCACAAAGCCCACGGAGGGATCCCACAGTGGCTAACACTGTCCCAGAAACCTAGCTTGTGTTTTGCCCACCCGGAGAGGAGACCCCTGCTGTGACAGCGTGCTGAAGGCCTGTATTGTTTGCTGAAGCTGCCTGGCCAAAGTGTCGCAAACTGGGTGGCTTAACAGAAATTTATTTTCTCGGAATTCTGATGAGAGGCCTAAAATTGAGACATGGCGCCCTTCCGAAGGCCATGAGGCCGCGAGCGAGAGTCGGTGTTTGCCTGTCTCCTGGCTTCTGGTGGTTGGCTGACCATCTTTGGTGTTCCTTGTCTTCTGCTCCATCAACCTGATCTCGACCTTCGTTTTCACATTGGCGATCTCCCTGGGTGTTGGGTGTATCTCTGTTGTCCTCTTTTTATAAGACGCTGGCCATATTGAATTAGGACCCACCTTGATGTCCGCATTGTAACTGGATTACCTCTGTAAAGACCCCATCTCTAAATTAGGTCTCATTCTGAGATACCGGGGTGAGGACTCCAACATAACTTATTTTATTGACACAGTGCGACCCATAACACTGATATATCTGAGGAGTGAATGCTGAAATGGCTCCTGGGGTTGACAGGTGGGTGATTGGGTATAATGCTGGTTTCCTGATAATGGTGTTCTTGTGAAGTAAGCCCAGTGACTGTAGCAGTTGTAAGTCATACCCTCATTGCTTAACACTCTCTTGGCTTTTGTAATTTCATACCCTCTTGGTTTTTCTCTACTGGCTTTTCTTCCTTAGAATCCTTGGCTGGACCCCTAAGTGTTGCTTTGCCTCGGGATCTGCACCTTGACTCCTCTTCTTCTCCATCCACATCCTTACTTTGGGGAATCTCATCCAGTTCTGTGGCTTTAAATACCATCGTTAGAGTCATGTCTCTCAAATGTATACCCCTATTCTTAAGCCCTGGTCCATTTTGGAAACCCACACTCATATACTCTGTTATGTATTGCTTTATAGTCATATTCCCTTAGATGTTGAAGAGGCCTCTCAAACTTTTAATGTCCAGCACTGAAATCTTGTTTTTCTCCCATAAATATGCTCCTGCCCCTGTGTCCTCTGTCTCAGTAAATGGCACCTCTGTGGCTAGTCTAGTCCTAGGAATCTTCCTTGGCCCCTTGCTTTTCTCCTCCATTCAGCCCAACTGCAGACCTGTAGATGACGGTTGCTTTGAGACCTCCCCAGCGCCTGTGTACCTCTCACCATCCCTGTGGTCCCCATGGTGCTCCAGGCCTCCAACATCTCTTACCTGTGTGACCGCAAGAGCCTCCTAAATGATCTCCCTCCTTCTGCTCTTGTTGGCCCATCCTTCCTGATGGTTCAGACTCATGTAGGTCAGATCCTGTTCCTCCTTTGCTTTAAATTCTCCACAGGCTCCTCATTGCACTGAGAAGAAAATACAAGCTCTTTCCTCTGACCAAGTAGCCCACAATGGTCAGGCCTCTGCCCACCACTCTCCTACTCCTTGTAGAAAGTCGTCCAAGTCCATTCCTTCTTGAGGGCTCCCACTAGCTACATCCTCTTTCTAGAGAGCTCCTCTTTCACATGTTCAGTTGACTTTACTTCTTCTTGTCGTTTATGTCACAGCTCAGACTTTACTTCCCCAGAGAGGCCCTCCCTGACCACACAACATAAAGCACAACCACACCCCATGTATTTCCAGATTAATTTTAATCCTAGCACTTATCGCTGCCTGCTATGTTTTTATTTATTTACTGCCTGTCTCCTCCCACTAGAATAGAAGCTGCATAACAGTAGGTACATTGTCCTACTTACCCATTTTATGTCCTTAGGGCCTGAAGCAGTGCCTTGCACAATTTAAGCATCAACGTGAATTTTGTCGAATGAATGAATGGACATTCTGGGCAGGAAAGGTGAAGGGAACCTATGGTTAGAATATGTACCATGTGTCAGGCATGGTTCAAGCCTTTACTGCCAGGATTCATTTTGACCTTCATAAAATCCTTTATTTTATTTTATTTTTTTATTATTATTTTTTTATATATGAAATTTATTGTCAAATTGGTTTCCGTACAACACCCAGTGCTCATCCCAAAAGGTGCCCTCCTCAATACCCATCACCCACCCTCTCCTCCCTCCCACCCCCCATCAACCCTCAGTTTGTTCTCAGTTTTTAACAGTCTCTTATGCTTTGGCTCTCTCCCACTCTAACCTCTTTTTTTTTTTTCCTTCCCCTCCCCCATGGGTTCCTGTTAAGTTTCTCAGGATCCACATAAGAGTGAAACCATATGGTATCTGTCTTTCTCTGTATGGCTTATTTCACTTAGCATCACACTCTCCAGTTCCATCCACGTTGCTACAAAAGGCCATATTTCATTTTTTCTCATTGCCACGTAGTATTCCATTGTGTATATAAACCACAATTTCTTTATCCATTCATCAGTTGATGGACATTTAGGCTCTTTCCATAATTTGGCTATTGTTGAGAGTGCTGCTATGAACATTGGGGTACAAGTGCCCCTATGCATCAGTACTCCTGTATCCCTTGGATAAATTCTTAGCAGTGCTATTGCTGGGTCATAGGATAGGTCTATTTTTAATTTTCTGAGGAACCTCCACACTGCTTTCCAGAGCGGCTACACCAATTTGCATTCCCACCAACAGTGCAAGAGGGTTCCCGTTTCTCCACATCCTCTCCAGCATCTATAGTCTCCTGATTTGTTCATTTTGGCCACTCTGACTGGCGTGAGGTGATACCCGAGTGTGGTTTTGATTTGTATTTCCCTGATAAGGAGCGACGCTGAACATCTTTTCATGTGCCTGTTGGCCATCCGGATGTCTTCTTTAGAGAAGTGTCTATTCATGTTTTCTGCCCATTTCTTCACTGGGTTATTTGTTTTTCGGGTGTGGAGTTTGGTGAGCTCTTTATAGATTTTGGATACTAGCCCTTTGTCCGATATGTCATTTGCAAATATCTTTTCCCATTCCGTTGGTTGCCTTTTAGTTTTGTTGGTTGTTTCCTTTGCTGTGCAGAAGCTTTTTATCTTCATGAGGTCCCAGTAATTCACTTTTGCTTTTAATTCCCTTGCCTTTGGGGATGCGTCAAGTAAGAGATTGCTACGGCTGAGGTCAGAGAGGTCTTTTCCTGCTTTCTCCTCTAAGGTTTTGATGGTTTCCTGTCTCACACTCAGGTCCTTTATCCATTTTGAGTTTGTTTTTGTGAATGGTGTGAGAAAGTGGTCTAGTTTCAACCTTCTGCATGTTGCTGTCCAGTTCTCCCAGCACCATTTGTTAAAGAGACTGTCTTTTTTCCATTGGATGTTCTTTCCTGCTTTGTCAAAGATGAGTTGGCCATACGTTTGTGGGTCTAGTTCTGGGGTTTCTATTCTATTCCATTGGTCTATGTGTCTGTTTTTGTGCCAATACCATGCTGTCTTGATGATTAGAGCTTTGTAGTAGAGGCTAAAGTCTGGGATTGTGATGCCTCCTGCTTTGGTCTTCTTCTTCAACATTACTTTGGCTATTCGGGGCCTTTTGTGGTTCCGTATGAATTTTAGGATTGCTTGTTCTAGTTTCGAGAAGAATGCTGGTGCAATTTTGATTGGGATTGCATTGAATGTGTAGGTAGCTTTGGGTAGTATTGACATTTTGACAATATTTATTCTTCCAATCCATGAGCAGGGAATGTCTGACCTTCATAAAATCCTTTAAATTATGTGTTCTTTCCCTTTGACAGATGAGGAAACTGAGGCTTTGAGAGACTAAGGAGACTGATCCAACAGCTCATAAATTACAGAGCTGAAGTTCTAACTGGTTTCCACATGTTTTCTACTATGACATAAGCTGGAAGTGAGAAGTGCATCATATAACCGATGTTTCAGAAATAAAAGTGAAAGCAAGTGATTGAAAAGTATTAGGTACAATGGTTGCTTCTGGGTCAACTAAAGAAGCTACTTTTTTTGACCTAATCTTTCTAAAACTGGAAAGTTTAATTGGAGGATTAAAGATTTCCACAGTAGAAGTTGTGCTAAGGACAGATAACCTGAAATGGAAGTTTTGACTTTTAATGAAAGGAAACTTATTAAAAGCAAAACAAAAAAGTGGAATATTTTTATTATTATACTGTTTTGGGATTCAGGACCAAGAGACACATTGTATGTCATGATTGGTGGCGGTGGTAGGGGTGGGGTGGAGGGAGTGTGAATGGTTTTCCAACATGCTCTATGCCTAGTACAGTGCTACCTGGGCGTAGCACCATGGCAGGTGCTCAAGAATATTTGTTGAGTGAATGAATAGGGAGAAATAAGATATGCAAGTCTTTGCCTCCTCCCGTGTGCTCTTCACAATGAGCAAAGGTGGGATGGGGAAACTTCAACTGGCTGGGTGACTGGAAACAAGTTAAGAGACCTCACCAGGTTGCATCAGCAAGCCCCTGTGCTCAAAGTGCGTGGACGTTCCCCTCCCCGTTCCTAGGGTGCATCCCCCCCCCCCACCTGCATGCTTGTTTATCCCTCTTATGCCTGTGAGGGAGTGAAGACGTGATGTGTTACTTTGTAAAGATTGCCGACTCTCTCTTATTATCCTCTAATGACCCAGCATCCATCTTTTGTTGGTTGTGGTTATGTTTTGGGAGAGCATGATTTAATCCATGATGCAGTGCATTCTTGGTGATAATGAGCTATGAAGAATGGGGTCCTACTGTAATTTATTTCAGTATTCAATAGATTTCAAATTACTGTATAGAAATACCAGGAATAATCTCATGAATAAAAGAAATAAAGGGGGAATTTATGCGATCTTTACATTCCCTAAGGAAATAATTCAAGTACAAAAAGAAGAAACTAAATTTAGGTAATCAAAAATCAAGGTGTTTAAAGAAGAGCTGTTGTTTTGCAAGATCTGAAATAAGCATGTGGAATGCAGCAAAAAGTGGGAAGGGTGCCAGTTTATAGGAAGCCAGTAGCATGAACCAGAACAACTGTTTGCAGAGAAAATTATCCAGGTCAAAACAAAGTAGGTGATTCAATTTACAAAGGACATAAAAGACAATAGGAAAAGATTCTTTATATACCCAGCAGAAAGCACCAGGGAAGCTTTACCTCCTGATTAGATGTGGAGATGTCAGGGTAGGTAACACCAAAGACATATTTTAATGGAAAGTTGTGCTAACACTGGGATTGTAGGCCAGGTTCCCCAGGCAGTAGACTCTGCAGCGGATATTTGCATGCAAGTGTTTTGGGGGCAGTGCGGTGGGAACAGCCCCTGTTTGGAGGGTGAGGGGATTGAACAGTGATGCACCCGCAACAGAGGCCTCAGTGGGTTTTACCTGGAGCTCTGGAGCTGGGATGGCCCTTCAGAGATGTCCCAAGTTGAGACAAGGGGATGGGGCCTTTGTACCCCTATACCAACCAGTTAATCAGACGTGCACTGTTCCCAGGACGGGGCATAACCTCGAGTAAGGCAGCTCCCTTCTGTAATTCCTGGGGAGGAACTTAGCTGTGAGCCATCAAGAGCTAACACTTTTGGCAGCTGGAGGAAGAGAGGGCTCAGTCTCGAAGGGGTGGGACCTCCACAGAGCACCATAGTGTCTAGTCTACTGGAACCAGCACTGAGGGCTTGAAAAGGAAAAAAATGATAGACTATTGCTTAACATAAGATACATACATTTTCTAAAGATTTTATTTTTGAATAATCTCTACACCCAACATAGGGCGGGCTCAAACCCACACTCCCGAGATCAAGGGTCACACGCTCCACCAACTGAGCCAGCTGGGCATCCCTGCATAAGATATTTTCTAAATGTGATTCTCTGTTGACCATCCACTTTTCCCGGGGTCACTACAGTAGCCTTACTACAGCTCTCTCTCACTTGCATGCTTGGCCCCCTTTAGACTACAGGTGGAACAGTCTGGAAACACAAATCAAATTCTCTCATATCTCTGCTTAATATCCTTCCTGATTTTCTATCTTTCATATTATAAAATCCCAACTCTTTGGCCTGCCCTTTAAAAATAGGATGACCATATAATTTATTATGCAAACCAGGACACTTTTGAGAATAAAGAGCCTTATCAGTAATTACTCAGGGGCAACGGTCTAAACGAGGACTGTTCTTAGCAAACTGGGATGGATGTTCACCCAACCTGTAAGCTTCCTGATAATATAACCACCCCTTACCTTCATTTCGCCCTCTTTCCAAAGTCCACTCCCATTTGCCTTCCATTAGGTGCTAGACCAGAAGAGGACCTCAGGGCCCTTGCATCCATCACTTCCTTCTACTCACTTTTTAAGGCTGTCCCTCCCTCTTGCACTCTCCAGAGCTCAGCTTAAAATGCTCCTATTCAGAAAGGCAGTCACATTTATTTTCCATCATAGCACCTGTTTATTTTATCCACGGTCCTAACTACAATCTGAAATTATAGTCACTAGCTTTTATGCTGTCTTGCATACCAATGTATCCCCAGTGATTAGCCCAGTGCTAGTTCATACATGTTTGGTAGTCAGTAAATACAAAGAAGTGAACGAAGGAAGAGCTTGGGAAATTGTTTTGAAACAAAACAGTGTGTGTGTGTGTGTGTGTGTGTGTGTGTGTGTGTGTGTTTTCAATGAAACACCCAAAGACCAGCAAAGGACAAACACATCACCTACACTGGGAATTGTAGATGTGCCTGCTGACCCTGGAAATGTGGACATAGAAGAATGCAAAACATTAAACAATCAATTTGCAAACACCTAGAGGATCACAAGCTGCTGGATAATAACCAGCAGTTTAGCGATGAAGAGATATTGTCAGAACAATCTAATTTCCTTTTAAGACAGAGGGACCTTCATCAAAAGCATTTATTAAGTGTCTGCACACAGCCAGGAGAAGCCTGTCAGAGGTGGAGGGGCTTGTATTCATCTGTGAAGCATCAGATTTAATATGTGTCTTGACTTCAGCTAAAATCTGATTTTGTTTCTGCGATAATTTCCTTTCACAGGCCAAGCAAATATGAGTTATTTATGGTAGAAAGTGGTAGCAGAAAGTTAGAGGGGTGAGCCCAGAATAATTACCAAGGCCTTTAAAAGTTGCCAAAACCCTCATGATTCTAGGTGAAATCAGTTTAAAGGTGAAAAAGGGTGGCCTTTTGTTCAGATCAACTGAGGCTGACTTTTCAGTGCTCTGCCTCCTAACACCTGCTTGTCCTGGGAAACAGAGTTGCCCTCCGATTAGCAGCTGATTTATTCTAGGTGCATTTGGAATGGTTACCGAATGCCCCTCTCTGAGAGAGGGTCCAAATGAACTATTGGAAGCACAAACTCTGATACTGATTCACACACAAGCATCAAGGTCAGAATTGTAGGGTAAAAGTAATACCCTTGCAGGGATCCAAAAGCCACATGGATGCTCCCAGATATCGGTGCCAGGCATTGTAACCTTGACTTTTAGACACAGACAACGTTTTGGGCCGAGCTGACACAGACTCAGCCTAGCATCCAGCCACACAGACCATGCATATGTGTGAATTGAATACAAAGCAGCTGAAAAATTCCGGAAGAAACACTTATGAAATCTTAAAGGTAAAGTCCTGGGAGATGGGACCCTCAGACATAATTTGGGGGTACGATTTGTCCCAACTGTGGGGATGGGCAGGTCACCAGGAAAATCTCGTCGGCCAATGAGAAGTCCACATCAGAGAAGTCACTAGCAGTACCAGGAAACTGGCCATAGAGCAGCACTTGATGCTACACAGATTGAAGAGCAAGACAGGATCCTAACCCTGAGAAGCCTCGGTTTGGAGAATATTGAAAAAATGCCTCACATCTATCCACAGGGGGATAAGGTGGTGGCAGCTTGGTTACCAGAAGAAGCCATGTACAGTATTGATGATAGGAGGTCAAATGGGATTTAATGTTTATTCATGGACTCAAGTTTTGTGAGAATTTATTTGTGGGTGGGTACTGCAGTGGCTGCTGGGATACCGTGTAAACAGGATGGATGCCATCTTTGTTTTCATGAAACTTATAGATTCCAGAGAATCCTATAGGGATTCACCTGAGGGGTCTTCATATTTCTGGGCCTTTGGAAAATCATGAAATTTGAGGAATAACTGAACCTATGAGAACAGAGATTAAGAGGAGTGGGGACAGCTGGTATTAAGGAATTCAACTATCCAGTGACAGAAGGCTGCTTTGACAGAGAGACTAGAGAATAATTTCACAATCCATTTTATGTTTGGGGTGTATCATTGTCCTGGAGAGGGCAATTCAATTGCCAAATTCAATGGTTTCAGGAAGGTTCCTGTCCTCTGTATCAGTCAGGAGTATTCAATACCATAGAGTAGAACCTCCTTTCTCTCTATTTTGCCCTCTTGATTTTTTTGGTGACACCATATGTCCTTCGTCATTTGCCCTTTCCTTTACTCTCTGTTCCTTCTCAGTCTGTTTTGCGGGAGCCTTCTCAGCTGCTCGGCCCATCGGTGGGGGTGTGTCCCAAGGCTTATCCTTGTGTGTGCTGCTTTTCTAATTACTGTCCTCAGTGACCTCATCTAGTCCAACGCTTGTGGCATGTGCATGCCAGTGACCCCCAGCCTATTCTGCAGTGCTGACCCCTCCCTAGGACTTTAGGCCCATGTGGCCTCCCACACACTTGGCCTCTCCCTGTCCTAATGGATGGACGTCCAAGACTCAAGCAGCCCAGCCCTCAGGCCTGCACTTACCCTGGATTCCAGTCTCTCCTTTGACTCCACATGGAACTCATCCCAAGACCGATTATTTCTTCCCCTAAACCATGTTTCTCTTAATCTTAATTACTATAACCATGGCCCAAGCTAAATTATTGCAGGAGCTTCTTAACTGATTTTCTTCTTCCACTTTTGACCCTTGAAAACTGCTCTATGTCTGGGAGAGCCGGGGTGGCTCAGTCGGTTACGTGTCTGACTTCCGCTCAGGTCATGATCTCACGGTTCCTGAATTCAAGCCCTGCGTCGGGCTCTGTGCTGACAGCTCAGAGCCTGGAGCCTACTTTGGATTCTGTGTCTCACTCTCTCTCTGCCCCTCCTCTGCCTATAGTCTGTCTCTCTCTCCCTCAAAAATAAACATTAAAAAACAACAAAACCATGTCTGCCACCAGCGGGATTCATTTAAACATCAATCACATTATGTTAGACTCTTGTTTCAAAAAAGTGATAACTAGGGGTTCCTGGGTGGCTCAGTCAGTTAAGTGTCTGACTCTTGATTTCAGCTCAGGTCATGAATGATCTCATGGTGGTGGGATCGAGCCCCGTGTCGAGCTCTGTGCTGAGCATGGAGCCTGCTTAAGATTCTCTCTCTCTCTCCCTCTAACTTTGCTCCTCTCCTCCTCTCATGCATTCTCTCTCTCTCTCTCTCAAAAATAAATAAATAAATAAATTAAATTAAATTAAATTAAATTAAATTAAAAAGTGATAATACCTCACTTAGTGCGTTTGACATGAAAATCTTAATTCTTTTCCTGGCTTAAAAGCCCTCTGTGCTCTGTACCTCCTCTCGCCTAAGTTAAATCTTTCTTCAAGAAGGAAGGCTTCCCTGGCCATAAAGCCAAAGTAGCCACACAGTTACTCTTTATCACATGCCCTTTCAGCGGCTCTGTGCATTACTGCTAGCTGATATTTTTATTATTTTATTGACTCATTTATTTATTTGTGGTTTGTGTTCCCAGACTGGGATGCAAACTCGAAGAGAGCAGGGACCTTGCATCCTCAGAATTTGGAGCAGTACCTGTTACAGAGCAGAAGTTCAACCACGATCTGTGGAATAAATGAGTACGTGGACGCCCGAAGGGTGGTATTACACCATCCCGTCATGCTGTGCCCTCTCCCTGAATCGAGTAAGTGTAACACTTGGCTCTTGCTGTGTTATAAGTCACCCGAAGTTAATGACTTACCACGACAGGCATTTGCTTTTGCTCACAGGTCTACGGCTCAGCCGGGCAGTGCTGCTAACTTGGGCCAGGTTTGGTTGATCCTGATTTGGCTTCCTCGGATCTGTGGTCAGCGGGCAGATGGGCCAAGGGCTGCCTGGTCTAGGAAGGCCTCTCTCAGAAGTCTGGCAGTTGTTTGGCTGTCAGCGAGAGTGACAGGGGGACTGGGGCAGTGTCTCTTTCATCCAGCAGCGCAGCTTGCTCCCGTGGTCCAGGAGAAAGAGCACAATCATAGGTCAATCACGGGTCCAAGAGAAAGGGCACAAGTGCTCAATGCCTCTTGAGGCTGAGGCTTAGAACTGGCACACCATCACTGACCCTATATTCTGTTGGTCAAAGTGAGTCACAAGACCAGTCCAGATTTACAAGCGCAGGGAGACACTTACTGGTGGGAGGAAATGCAACGTCACGCTGCAGAGGTGTGGCTTCGTGGCAGGGTGAAGAGTTGGGGACATGTTTGCAATCACTCCACCACATTAAGAACGATGACAAAAATGGTCACTGCGTCTTGCTACGTTCTCCTTTCCGGACAAGCACATAAAGAGCATGTATAGGGCCCAGAAGCGCTTTTCCTTCAGTCCACAGAGGGTGGGTCACAAGATCCAACGTGTCCTTGGCTGCATAGCTGTGGTGACAGGAGTGGCAGGAACCGGCCCCTGGGCACACTGCTGTCCACACAAATGTGCAGACTCCTCTGTCGCTTATGGGAGCCGCGAGACTCTGGTCCTTCCTGATTCTCCCGCACTGTCATGGGTTCACCACCTAATTCCACACTGCATGTAAGGCAGGGCCTAGGAAGGTGCTAGTGCCTCTGTGAACCCGCCGCAGGGGCTGTAAACATCTGGGCTACCTGTTGTGCCAACTTGCATGCATTTGGTGAGAAACAGTGTTAAATCGAAAAGTGCTCCTTTTTTTTTTACCCCCTTGGAGAACACTCATATGACTCAGAATCAAAAGGCCTTGACACAGGCATCTTAAGAAAACTCCTTAAAAAGTGAGGAGAACGGTATGCTCAGCTTTGTCTGTGCCTTCCGAGCACAGTGGTCTGTCTGCATCCTGAGAGGTTCAAGGCTAAAGCAAAAAGAGCAAGTGTTTGTTCCAACAGATAAAGTCTTTCTCAAAAAATGCATACGCTGTCCTGACTATCAAAGTTATTCACCGCACCTCGACGATCTGAAGCTTGTCATTGAATCACGGGATCCAGATGCAAACTCTAGGGGATTGACCATTGTTGCAGGTCCCTCACTTGGTGGCAAAGAGCTCCCCTGTCCTAGCTCCTTGTCTGATTCCTCTCTCACCCTCCCAGTTGCCAGCTCAGGTTTAAGTTCTTTCTCCACGCTCAGATGCCGATGACTGTGTTTGATTTGAACATATTGATTCCAGGCAGGTGACAGTGGACATAGCAATTCAGCTGGACAAATATTTAGATCAGTGAAATGTCCTTTGGAATCACTGGAGCCAAATGTTTCCTTTTCCCAACCATTTCACTCGGCGACCTACCTCTCCAGCACAGAAGATTCAAATTCTTTCTAAATTTCATCTATTAAGAAAATACTTCTAGGCTCTAGCTACATGATATCTCCACTGGGAGCCTTGTTCTTCTCCATGCACTGAGCAAATCGAATCTGAAACAGATTGAAATGACTCAGCAGCAGGCCTCGGGCCTCTGTGTCTACCTACTCGTGCAGTTCACCAACCTTCAGGGCCCTCTTGCCATCCAGCCTGGAAAGAAAGGAAAAAAGTCAGTGGCCCCATTCTATTGCATTTGAAACTCTTCTTGCTGCCCACAGACACATTCCTGAAGGCACCAGTCATGGATGAAGAACTCCACTGGGGTCAGAGTTGGATCCCACGAGGCTGTCTGGGACTTGTGGGGGAAGCAGCAGAAACGCAGTGTTCTTAGTGCCTCTTGCTCATGATTCATGGCTCTCCACCCTGAGCTGCGAGACGTGCCCACATTCACCACAGAAGGAAACAAACTATGAGCTTGGAGGGCCAGGGAGGAAACCAGAGGCATGCCTGGGATGATTAGGCACATGAAAAAACACTGTGGAAAGCTTTGCTCGTCCTCCTCTCTGGCTGGAGATGCACAGAATACAATAGATAATACTGGAATGTGGCAGATGACGGGGCTGACGTTGGATGTCTGTGTACAGTGAAGGCTTTCTGTCATCTTTGCTGGAGCAAAGGAAGGCTCTGGATAGCACAGGTGGTTTCGTGATGGAACAAAAGGGCCAGTGTGGGCATAGTGATTAGGAAGGGCTTCCTATTTCTCTACGTGGAGAGAGCCCACTTCTCTGGACCAATGGAAGCTAAGGTCCTTGATGGTGCCCTAGTTACTGACCTCTTATCACTAGGACAGAACAAGCATGACTGGTTCTGGTAGATCAGATATCTCCTGACACCCTTAAAAAGGGACTAGGATATTTGGTGCGTGGGCATAACGAATAGATCCCCAAGCTTTACCAGCCAGTGAGCAGGAATAGGTACCATTATGTTCGGTACTCACATCTCCACCAACTCCATGAAAGTTTGCAAAGCTCTTCTCCATCCTCAGCACCCTTTCACCAAAGTGTAGTCCTGAGAGTGCCTAAGGGGTATCTTACAGGGCCCACACATCAGCCCCAGCCTCTGACCTTAATGACCTGGTTGGCCTCTGTCCTGGCATCCACTACTCCCCAGCTACACAGGCCTTGACAACTTGGCAGGCTTTGGCAAAAAAGAGGAGAACCCTTCTTCCACGTGATGATCAGCTACAGAAGATCCTACAGCAGGGTTGCATAGGCCCCCGGTTATGATAGGGTTTAATAAGGGTTTATTTCATACACTGAATTCTTTCTCTCCCTGGCACATGCACGTGGAGCAACTGGGATGGGGTCATCCAACTACCTGCAACCAGTTTGAGTCAGAAGCATGACTTCTCCCAGATTTTTAGCACGTGTTGCTGAATCTGGTTTACACTCCAGGCTCTTCCCGTCACTGTGTGGCCTTTCTCGGGTGCCCTGCTTTCCCTCCATGCAAACTGACTCAGGGTGCCTTCCCTTCCCTACTTCCTCCCATTCCACCTGCTATGCCCATATGTTTGGATCCCGATTGTACACAGAAATCACATGCTCCCTTGAGGTCCCCTCAGGCTCCAGGTAAATCAGTTGGCATAAATACCAGCAGGGATGGGGGTGTCTCCTGGCCTCATCTGCCAGCCACACGCAGACCTGGTTCCAGCGCGGTGGAGAATTTTGTAATTGCTGCCATTCCTATTTGCTGCTTTGTCAGTGGTTTCCTGGTGTCTGAGTCACTGCACTCACAGGGCCACCAGGGTTGGCTCAGTCAGGATACCAGCCGCACGGCATGTCCCAGGGGGCAAGAGCTGTGTTGCCCGTGAGATGCAATGCAGGGTTTGGAAAGCCAGAGCAAGGGCAGCTGAGGCTCAAGCGCTGGTGAGATCTTGTTCAAACCAGGTTGGCCTAAAAAGGATTGCATATCCAGGGATCCAGAAGTGGTGCTGAGATCAAGCAAATGGTGTTTGGCGGTGATTTTCCTAAACATCGACGATTGTCTACTACTCACCTGCACAGGCCAGATCACGCTTGCTCTGCCGATGGGCCAGGCTGATGTAGAGGACCAACACACCCCAGACAGGTGTTATCCAGTGGCTAAACTCCCCCCTTATGCTTAGGGGGCTGTTCATAAGCACAAAGAGAACCAAAGACTTTAGTTCCTTTGTAGTGTTGGGCTTAACATAGCAACTAACAATATTCTACCCAGAATGGAAATTGGGGATTTTCTCTGCAGATTAGGTTCTTTTGCATTTCAGCTGCATACACAGTAGCCCCCCACCCTCATAAGTGGGAGAGATGACAGTCTGGGCATTCTGTTATTGAAGCAAAAGATAATCACTTCTTAGTGGACTCAAGTCTCATCCTCCTTTTCACACAGACACTTGTGTTGTATTTTGCTTTCTTTTTCCACTGTCATCCAGGGGGGTCTCTGATACCTCCTCAGTGTCACCCTTAGATCTTCGCACACCTGTTGTGTGTGACCTATAGCTGCTTAGGGGAAATGTGACTTGGGTGGCCTGCAAAAAATGAGCTAAAGGTTATTATCTCCATTTCTAGCTCTACAGCTGAGCAGCAGCACCACCACTAACCGACCAACCAATCGTTCATTTAATCATTTAATTGGAACCTACTGTGTGCCCGTCACTCTCCTTGGTCTTGTGGACAGACGTGGCGTCTGTCCTCCAGTTGCTCAAACATCAGTTGGAGACACAAAAGTTACCCCTGTGAAACAGCTAGCAATCCCCTAAGAGCTCGACAGCACAACAACCCTGAACAGAAAAGAGGGAGAGCCTCTTCAGGAAGGAGATGGCATGAGAGGTAGAAAGAACCTGAGTCTCAGCAATTCTTGTGCATCTATGTCCAACCGGGAGAAAGTGAGACACGATTGCACTTATTACAGCCCAGCGTTGAGTACCAGTGGCACTGATGCGGTTACTAAGGGGTCCTGGGTGCCAAGGCGGGGATTAGGAAGGGAAACCAAGATATTTAGGCACGTGCATGACTTTGAGAATGAGCACCTCTTTAAATTTGGTGTCTCTGTGTCCTCAACCTGGTCCTATCGTTCGATGGGTCCTGTCACTCTGATGCACACGCTCTCTTTCTATTTCATTCTGTAGCCCCACCTCCTCTGTATTTCTCTTTTCATTAGTATCTTCCTCCTTCCTGGCTGTTTCTCTCCATTCTTTCTCTTCTGTTCCTTTCTCCTTTCACCAGTCTGTCCCTAGTTCCCTTTCAGCGCCCCTCAGTGATGCTCCAAACATTTCTAGATTCTGAAGTAGGCTGTTGTGCAGAGGTCATTGAGTGAGCGTAAGCAATGGCTGTGACCTGCATTAGCATTCTTATTTTTAATACTGTGGTGAAAATAATACTGTTTTGTATTAGAACCTGTAAGTCTTTGGATCTGGTTCCCAGGAAAGTCTAAGTTCTTTCTATGTAAGAACTCCTTTCTAAAGGAGTAAGGTGATTTAAGTTGCATGGAAAAATTAACTTTAACAAAGGGAGATATTCTTAGCCAACAAATGCTTCCAAACATCTTCCCTTTGGAATATAAGCTCCTTGGTTATCGACCTGGTTCTCTACTGACCCCTCTCTCTACTTTATCTCCAGCACCTAAAATAGGGCTTGGTACACGTGACGTGCTTAATACATGTTTGTCAAATAAATGAATGTAGAGTTTTAGGGTCGAAGGGGTTAAAATGAGGGAGAGGCTGAGGCACAAATAATCCCAGGTATGGGGCAAAATTATTAAAAAAAAAAAAAAAGATGAAGTTTGAAATGGAAGCTGTGTTAAAGCTCGATATCCTTGACCTCTGCAGTACTAACTGGCATATAAACTTGGTCTCATCATGTAACCTTTGTCTATAAAAGGGATGAGAAACAATGTGGAAAATCTATCTGCTTAAAAAAAAAACCCTCCCTTTCCGGTTTGGGTGGTCCCATCGGAAGTGACTTTATTTGGTTTGGATTTTGAATTTGTTGCCTTTCTACCACTTTTGTCTCCACTTGGTACCTGGACGACCCTTTGATCAGAGCCTCAGAGGACCAACCGACGTATAGACGGCATCGGTGAAACAAAGCCTTGCTTAGGAGCTTTGGGGATAGAACTAAGTTTCTCGTCCTCTTTTTCACAGTTGAAGCCTGTGTTTTCTTAGTTTTATTCTGTGTTACTATTGGTTACAAACATTTAATGCACAGGTTGTTCCTTTGGTTCCTGCGCTCCTTCCGTCATAGTCATAATGTCTTGCTAAATGACATAAATCAGCTGAGCGGGTGGCCTGAGAATCAAAGTCTGTATGGCCTACAAGGAAGAGGGTAGATCATAACCCCAGCCCACCCCACATTCTCTGGGCCCCTCTGGGTAAAGTGCTGGGCATTTGCTTGGTAGAGTTAAGGTATTCAATAGATGCTCATGCTTTCCTTTTCCTCAAGAAGGAAGGAGGAAGCTATCTTTAGATGCCGAAGTCTGATTTTGTATAAAGAACTGGGTTATCGCATCTGAACAATCTTGGAGGTCTTTACCCTGCCTTTTGTGCTTTGCTCACTGGTATTCAACACTTTTCTTTTTCCACTCAGTCAATTCCTTCCCCTCCATCTTGGCAGTTGCACTGACTTACTTTTCTGAGCCTGAAATGGCGAGAGGGAGGGTAGCAGCAAAGAGGAGAGGGGTATGTGGGAGGCCACTCTCTGACATGGAATAAAACATAAACATAGCTGGGAGACTGATCCATCCGTGAGTGTGAACAGTGGTAGAAGCAGGTGATTGCTTGAGGTAATCTCAGAAGGTCCCCATCTTTAAGAGTGGGGGTTGCAAATTGGCACCCCGGGAGTCAAATCCAGCCACAGACATAATGGTTTAGCCAGCAAAGGGTTTGGAAATGTTTTTGCTGGGTCAAGACTAGAAGAGGTCCCACTCCCTATTGTCTTGTCCTGGACAAGTAACATGCTTATGCAAATCTGCTTACGCCGTCTTTCTAAGTGGACTTTAACAGTCCAGACTCGAATGTCAGTTGAAGCTCCTTGATGGAGGCTCTCCCACGTAAAGAAGACCTACACCAACTCATCACCAGCTCCCTTATTCCTCATCTTGGTATTTCCCAGAGTGGTTTAGGCCATGATCACAAAGTTTGAGGACCATATCTGCAGACAGTCACTGCAAAAATTAACATCCTGATTGACTGCTAGAAATTGTCTGACTCCATCTTTCACAGCCTCTCCTTCTACTTTTCCCTGCTATTCTAGATATGTGACAAGCCAAACTCTTTCTGTGTCAATCTTCACCGTGTTGAGCTCTGTTGGAAGCCTCTGGGAGCTCAGTGTGCAAAGGAGATAAGCCAGGGGCATGACGCTTGTTTAACGGTTCTCTCTGTAGTGTCCTTGTATTTTCAACTCCTTTTTTCTTGCCCATTTCCTTGGCCTTTTATCATAAATTCCCTGTGTTGTTTCTATACCACTCTTGGCAGAAGGACCCACTGTATTCCTTTATTAGCTCGACTTTGTAAGGAAAAGGACGCCAGGGTACCATTTGATGATTTTTCTCGGCTAGATTTTGGACACTCATATTTATTGGACCATCACATTTTAATACCTTTACATATCATCCTTTTGCCCCTTCCAGAAGCTAAGCTGTTCTCTTTTTTGTGGTCCTTTGTTTATCACATTACAGTGTTGATGTCTACTTTGGTGTCAGAGATGGACTTCCCTAACGTCTCACCACCTCCTTTTAACTCCTGCATGAGAATGTAGAACCCCAAACACTGGGAAGTTTCCATGGAAGGCCGCTTGATTCTCTCTTAAGGATATCGCAGAGGGGATTTCTACGGTCACAGAATATGAGGGTGGGTTCCAAGACCACTTCAGTCTACTCCAGCTTAAAAAAAATATTTTAATAAGTTTATTGGGGGAGTATTCTTGGGATCACCATCGTTGAGGGAATAATAGAACAGGATTGAGCAGAGGGGGATGTTGAACTACAATGCCATCATGGCATATTTCTACCATTTTTTTTAAATAGGGCACTCTGAAGCTGAATGTATTTTCAAAGATATCTCAAGTCAGGCAAGGGAGCCACATGGATCAGTAAATTGCTGTGGATGCCCTCGGGAAGGGGGCATGACCTTGGCCATATTCCAGCCTTTAGATTCTGAAAATGTGTTAAAGGATGTGTTTGGCCGTTTATACAAAGGAGTCTATATATACCCAAAGTGCATACCCAAAACCCTCAGGATGTGATGCCTCACTCAAGTTTTCTATGATGATTGCCTTGAAAATATTGTCTGTTGATGACACTTGTAGGCACACTTATTAGTAACAAAGTATTCATCTCAGCTAGAAGCGAGGGGACAAAGGGAGACACTGCATGCCAGTAGGTAAGACTGGACTCCAGAGAGGATGACAGGGGCTGGGGTGGGGTATGAAGAAGGAGGCCTCACCTTGCAATACTCCTCTCAGAATGGAACCTGCTCAATTTTTAATTTTCTGCCTTGGGCATGGAACATGCTTTGTTTTATCTTTAGCTTCTGCTTCGAGGGGTCGGAGTATTTTCTCAGCTTACCTTTTCCAGTGTCTCAGGCTGTTCACTCTGGGGTGCCTTGCTTGTGGTTTTAACCTTTTATCTTTCTTTGTGATGGTTGTTTTGAGTTTACAACTAATCAAATATTCCATGGGCACCCTGGGGTGTGACCGGTCAGTGAGGAGCCAGAGACAATTCAAAGCCGATTTCCCACTCTCCAGTCTCACCGAGTGATTTGAGGGAAGGAGGGAGCTCCTAACACATGGAGTGTGAATTGTGTGCATAAGCGACTTGAAACCCAGGCAACCTTCAGCTCAGGACTTCCTGTTAATCAGCTGGGTTTTCTGGCATAGCAATGAGCAAATGGCATTAATGAGGTAGGCATAGAAGATAGCACAGGGGCTTGAACAGTCAGTAGGAGCTGGGCCCTGCAACAGTAGAGAAACAATAAAAGAGGGGGTTATTTTATCCTCTTCCCTTTTTTCTTTCTTTCTTTTTTTTTTTTTTTTTTTACAGTCGCAACTTTTTGGCTGATTAAAGTACTTTTCCTGGTTCCAAAAGGGAAGTGTCTTTTGTATTACACGCTAGAATGTCAGTTCTCATTACTAAGCCCTAGCTGTTCAAATGCTGTCGGAATCTCCCCAAGGCCTCCTTGGGGAGACTGTAGGCAGAAATTTCAAGGAGCTTATGCCAATTATTTTCCTTCTATCTACATATTGATGGCTGACCCACAGTAATCATGTGAATCAGGTGCTATGAACACTGTTTCCTTTATTTCATTCATGGCTTTTAAGGCAGATAAGATTTTTTTTTTGTTTGTTTCTAAAGACTCCTTTTCCCTTGGTTTCTTGCAACTACCATTTTTGTTTTCTACTTGAAAATGACACGGCCGACCAGAGACAGAGTGACCCAGGCTTTTTTTTTCCTTTTCTTTCAATTATTTGGGCCTTTTTCACACTGATTACCAGAGTTAGTAGAGGGTGTATAACATAAACATATTCTGAGGCCTCAGTGGTGGGAGCAGGTGTAGAACTCCAGGCTTCATTGTTCAAAAGTCTATAATTTTGGGTCCTTTAAAATTTTTTTTTAATGTTTACTTATTCTGGAGGGAGAAAGAGAGAGCATCAGCAGGGGAGGGGCAGAGAGAGAGGGAGACACAGAATTTGAAGCAGGCTCCAGGCTCCGAGCTGTCAGCACAGAGCCTGACGTGGAGCTCGAACTCATGAACCATGAAATCATGACCCGAGGGGAAGCCGGAGGCTTAACTGACTGAGCCACTCAGGTGCCCCAGGCGGTTTGGGTCCTTTTATTGTTAAGTTACAGATAGTAACCTGGCGACTCACAAGGGAATACAATTAATTGAAGGATATGTAGTAGTCATTTATTAAGAGCCAAAGCCCAAGACCAAGTATCAGAGAGCATGAGCACCTGGGAATGTAGGTAGCAGAAAGTAAGGGACACTGTCTTCAGGGAAGTTACCAGGGTTTTGGGTCATCTTCAGTTTAGGTCTTTGTTCTGTTCACGATTAAAATTTCCACGGCAATCCAGGTTGACCCAGCTTGGGCCCATGCCAACCTCTTGGCTAGATAAGGGTGAAGAACCTTAGCTGATAGTCCTTCTGAAACTGCTCAAAACAAGGGAAACATGCAGAGCATAGCAGGTTTAGACAGGCTAAATCAGCAGATGCCTTTCACAAGCTGAGAGGTCCCAGATTGCCCGGGAAAGGGACGTCCAATGCTAATCTTACACTGACTCTTGTCATTATGATGAAATAGCAGGAGAGTCTGAATGTTTGTGTCCACCCCCAAATTCATCTCTTGAAGCCCTAATCCCCAAGGTGATGGTATTTGGAAGTAAGACCTTTGGGAAGTAATTAGAGTTAGATGAAGGCATGAGGGTAAGGCCCTCATGATGGGATTAATGCCCTTATAAAATGAAGATCAGAAAAGAGCTCTGTCTCCCTCCACCACATACACATCAAGGGAAGGCCATGGGAGGACATAATGAGAAGATGGCCATCTGAAAACC
The DNA here is from genome assembly GCF_028749965.1 of Puma concolor. NCBI lineage: Eukaryota > Metazoa > Chordata > Mammalia > Carnivora > Felidae > Puma > Puma concolor. The sequence goes on along the minus strand of NC_141674.1, from coordinate 194,177,492 downwards.
AGGAAGAGGGCTCTCAACAGACACTGAATCTGCTAGTGCCTTCATCTTGGACTCCCCAGACTTCTTGGGAAGTGTCCTTGGACCCTCCCAGAGCTGTGAGAAAAAGATGTTTGTTGTTTAAGCTATCAGTCTGTGGTGTTTTGTTATAACAGGCCATACTACCTATGATGGAACCTCCTTCTCCTTTTCTCAAAGCAGCCAGATGAGCTCCATATTACCTGTTTTGGAAGGAAGATGAACCACAGATACTCTTCTGAACAGTAAACTGATCCCCGAGAGCAATCAGGTTCAGCAGATTCCATCCCAGCTGAGAGGAGAAGTCAGGGTACATGGTGAGCACAGACCCTCCCTTCCTAGGTTCTGAAGATTTTTCTTGAGTGGCTGGAAATCCCAGAAGGGTGGGTGATGAGTCTCCCAATCTCCTGTCTCCCGATTGTCCTCTTTAGCTGATCAGACAGGCTTCTATCAAGTCTTAGCAGGCCTCGCGTGTATTATTTATTTGATTAAAAAAAATTGTGTCATTTGCTTTTAAGGAGCCTCTGGGAATGAGCATAATTAAGCATAGATTAAAATGTCTGAAAGATTGAAAACCACCATGATGATATAGTGAAACGCACACAAGAAGCTTAAAAACATCCCCACATCGCCATTCCATCAAAGCATCCCAGTTTACAGTGATCGCCGAAAAACCAAGCCTCACTGGAAATGGTCAAATTGGGATTTCAGCGGTAGAACGCGGGCAACAATTCTAATAATTTGGGGAGGTTAATTTGGAAAAGAGCTCATCTGTAACGCCAAGGAAAGCTAAAGGGCGTCAGGTGGATTCAAAGGAGGAGAAGGAAGAGAAGAAAAAAGAAAGGGAGGAGAAAAAAAAAAAAGAAGGAAACGGAGGAGGAAGAGAAGGGGGAGAAGGAGGAAGAGGTGGGGAGGAGAAGAGGAGAAGGAGCCACTGAGACACCATAACAAACACAGCTGGGGATGAGCAGGGATTGGACACCAATGTCTGAGCACTTGCTATGAGCCAGGTGATGTTCTAGGTGAGTAAGGTGGGCACGCTGTCCGGCGCACAGAAATTTTAAACAATGAAGACACTTGCACAGCACGAGACGTTCTATGAAGGAAACATAGTGCGTAAGACACAGTTCGTGGGTGGCTACTCAAGGTTGGGTGGCAGGGATTGTCTCTATCAAGGTGATTTTGAGGTGGGTGAAGGGAAGAAAGCAGCCCCGTGAAGATATGGGGAGTGGCTTTCCCTGCCGAAGGGGTGGGGATTGCAAAGGCCAGGAACTGAGGCGGGATGATGGCCAGGGTATCCTTCCTGGAGACTCTTGGGGAGGGGAACCGATGCTGTGCACGTCAGGGTGGGGCAAGCGGTGGCCAACATGGAGCACAAGTTGTCACTGAGCACCTTTTCTGGAGGGCTGCTTTTGGGTAACCCTATCAGTCGGCTGCCTTGGGCCATAAGTAATGGAAAACCCAACCAGTGGTAGGTTAATTGTATAAACTCAAAAGTTTTGTTTGGTTTTGTTTTCACCAAACAACCTGAAAATTGCCAGCTCCAGGATCGGCACAGTAACTCGCTGATCAAGTTCCTGGGGACGTTTCTTTCCACGTTTTTTTCCCCGTAGGATGTCAGAGGCAAATTCTCTCACAGTTCAAAGAGCCTGCAGCTCTAAGCTCTGTGTCATCACATAGCAGCGGAACAAGCAGGCAAGAGGATGCGTCCTCTGACACCTGCCTCAACAGGGCTGACTAGCCAGACACGTACCCCTAGACTAGAAGGGCCCCGAGAGTGTTAGCTCAGGCATAGCCCTTTCTGCGCCCAGCACAGAGCTGTCTCCAAGGTGGCATTTGGAGATCCTCTTAGGAGAGAAAACTTCTGGAATAACGGAAATAGGGAGGGTGTTCCAGGGGAGCCCATTGCTTCATGCTCCCGAGGAGGAACAGAGCCCCAGTGGTCTTAGCTGGGCTTTGGTGGAGTGGGAGGAAGGGGATGCTGGGGTGCTAGAAAGGACACACCAGTGTCTCCATCTTGGAGTGTAAGACGGAGAGTGGGGGAGGGAGTGAGCAGAAGAGGGTAGTGTTAGCAGGGTGGAGGTGCAGAGTCCAAGGCTGGAGGGAAGAGGTGTAGGCTCTGGGCAGCCTCCGTGGGCGCCTATCCTAGCCTCTCGCCTGACCACTGGCTAGCCATGCTCTGCCCTGTACGTCACCGTCTATGACATGGGGGTGATGTAATACTTGTCTCCTAGGGTCTTAGGACAAGCAGGCATTCAGTACATATGAAAACACACAGAGCAATCTTGGTAGAAAGCAATCAGTAGGCAAAGGATGGCTATGCTTTAACTACTATTCTCTACCACTCACCTCTTCCAGGGTTAGATTAGCCTACACGTATTTGCAGATCTGACGTTTGCTGTACAGATCTTGAAGAATCTTCACATGTGCTACCTCACGGGGTCCCTGGTCACACTGCTCTCTTTATAGCAAACTTGTGGCTATAAAGCCTGAGAAATCTTTTGGCGGTGTCAGAGCCATAGATGGTACCCAAGAGCCTTTGAGGGAGGCTGCCCAGGGTTCCTTTCAGGAGCCGCTCACCCAAGGGGGAGTTCTCTGGGCGTGTGGAGGAGAGCAGTCTTGGACCCTGCCTCAGTTAGAGCCAGTAAACGCAGCAGCAGCTTTTTTGATGTTCATGGGGTCAGGAGTGCTCTTGGCATTGCCTCAGCTGCTTCTCACTGTGCCTGGGAGGCTGGGGTGCGGGGGAGGGCAAGGGGGGAGAGGTGTGAATAGAGAAGCAGGACCTTTTGATTTCTTTCCTTACCAACAGGAGCATTTACTCCCTCCAGAATCTGGGCATCTGTGAGAGAGCTGAACTCTGTTTTATGAGAGGATTTTTTTCCTTCTTCTTTTTTTTTTCTTTTCCCATCAACACTTGTCAGGGATTCAAGGCAAAAAGCCTGGCAAAGGCCTGGGCTTCTGCACCAGCTCCGGCAAAAGATGGGTCTAAACAGGGAACAGAGAGAGGCATTGTTCCAAACACTGCAGAGTGGGAAAAGTAGGTCAGGGAAGAAAATGCAGGTTTGACAGAGCTGGGAATTGAACTTGTCACCTCAGAGCTCATTGGTGTAGAAAGTGAACAGCCAGCAAGGGACGAGGGAGTAACTGAAGTCTGCTGCCAGGGCAGGGGCAGACACACGCTGTGAAAAGCTGCCTGCGTGATGGTCATTGCCTCCTTCCAGGGCCAAACGCCCCCATCTTCCCTCCTGCCCCACCCTCAAAACCCCTTCCCTGGGAAACTAAACCAAGTGATGATTCTAGACGAGAAGAGCAGCTGAGACTGTCTCTGGAGAGAGTGCCAGGCGGCAACTTCCCAGCCACCAGCTGCATTTGCAGGACTGGGAATTGAGACAACCCCCACCCTCCCGGAGAAGAGGCTCTAATTACAATCAACATCACCTTCTAGGAAACTTCTGGGTGGATGGCTACCAGCAGGGAAAAGCTTTCTCCTCACTACCCTCCAATTGGTGCTGGAGCCAGGGGTCCTGGCTGTAGCCTGGGAAGAGAAAAAATACCTCTAACAACTTGCCCAAACCTTGGTAATTCTCCTTTCTCCCAGAGTCAAGGTTCTGAGCTATTTTGGATGAAGGGTGCTTTCTCCCTGACTCTTACACCATTTCGTTTGGAAACATCTCCAATTTCTTGTTCTGGACGCAGCTTTTGCCTAATAAACACGTCAACCTGCTCCTTGTGGGTCTCAAACATCTTTCCGTTGCAATAAGGGTGACTTTGAATCTATCATTCCAGATCTGCCTGCCCCACTGTTGGTACCAAGAAGTACAAGTTCATTGGGTATTCCAACGTGCGCTTGGATCTGATAGAAACTTGTAGCTAAAGACCACAAACCTCTGTGGTTACCACTCATTGTTGGACTTTCTTTTGTAATTAATGACCCGTTTTCCCTCTCTGTGGAATGGGGACAGCAGTGGGAATAAGACCACTTATTTAAAATGGAAAGACTATTGGACAGGATCCAAAGACTCAGATTCCATTTCTGCCAGATATTCATCTAGTGGCTTTAGACCATTTATTGAAATTCATCACTTTCAGCTTCCTCAGCTATAAAATGGGAATAATATCATTTATAGCAGAGTTGTAAGGTTTCAACCAAGCACAGATGAGGTTCGTGTGTAAAGGCACCTTTCCCAATCTTGGTGCCTAGCGGATGCTTAATCCGATGTTTGCTTCCTTCTTTCCCCATTGCTGATAATACTAAAAGAATTTCTGGAGGATGTGTTTGAAGTTAGATATACTTAAGACTAGTTTTTAAAAAATGGAGCAAGGAATAGGATATGTCTTGACCTCTAGTCCTGCACTGTTCAATAGAGTAGCCACGAGCCCTGTGTGGCCATTTAAATTTAAAATCATTAAAACTAAAATTAGGGGCGCCTGGGTGGCGCAGTCGGTTAAGCATCCGACTTCAGCCAGGTCACGATCTCGCGGTCCGGGAGTTCGAGCCCCGCGTCGGGCTCTGGGCTGATGGCTCAGAGCCTGGAGCCTGTTTCCAATTCTGTGTCTCCCTCTCTCTCTGCCCCTCCCCCATTCATGCTCTGTCTCTCTCTGTCCCAAAAATAAATAAACGTTAAAAAAAAAAAAATTTAAAAGCTCAGCAGGTAATTTAAAAAAAAAAAAAAAAAAAAAAAAAAAAAACTAAAATTAAAAAACACAAGTCCTCAGTCGTACTTGCCGCAATTCAAGTTCTCAATGGCCACAAGTGGCTACTGGGTATCATACTGGGCAACGAAAATAAAGAAAACTTCCATCATTGCCGAAGGTTCTGTTGGACAACGTTGAAAGGATTCCTGCAGAAATTGCTTTATCGTGATGTTATTTACCAAAAGAACAGGTTTCTTAAGGCAAAACTCTGATGTATTTTTGTCTCAGAGTGTACAGTCTTCTTTCAGTGGCATATCCTTTAAGTCACACAGTCACAGAGCCCAAGGTGGGGCTCAAACTCACGAACCGCGGGATCAAGACCTGAGCCGAAGTCGTACATTCAACCGACTGAGCCACCCAGGAACCCCTATTTCTTGTGTTTTTTATTTCAGCCCTTCTGACCGGGGTGAGGTGGTATCTCACTGTGGGTTTGATTTGCATCTCCCTGATGATGAGTGATGTCGAACATCACGTCGGTTGGCCAACTCCTCCTGCCAACCTCAGCAGAGAGAAAAGGCCTGCAAATACGATTTAGGTGAAGATACAACTTTCATAGTGTGCTTCCCTGTATGGCTTTGTGAATGGAAGGTGAGGGAGACGAGGCCACCACACTCTGTCATCGTACTGTGGGACAGAAGAGGTGACTTTAAAGCAGGTGGGAATCCCTACCTTTGCGGCCTTTCAAGAGCAGAGTTAGAAGGGAGGATTTGGGGGTGGAGGGTGAAGGAGGTTGTTGTTGCTGTCGGGGGTAATGTGAGTGAGGAGGCCGGAAAAAAAATTCTCAGACAAAATGAGTGTTGTGAAACCGGGAAGAGGGGCCTTTTCTAAACCCCAAATTGCTTTCGCCTCCTGGCTATCTGTATTAGTGGAAAAACTTTTGGTGTTCATTTTCCACCCCAAGGACCCAAGTGCCCCAAGGACCTGTCACTTTAGGCTTCCATATGACACCCCTTCCCTCAGGGCAGCGAGCACAAGTTATCCACCTGCTCTCACTTTCTGTGATCCAAATAGAGCAGAAGAAGTTTCCTGGAGGGATTAAAATGCACACCTGAATGACTCTAGCCCGCTCCAGCCTGGAGAGAAGCAGAAGTCGGGGTGATGGGGGGGCATGAAACGAGTCAAGGTTAATTCAGCATGGGAGGGAAGTCTGAATTATTCATTTCCTGACCCCGTACCGGGTACTTTTCACCTCAGTCTGTTACAGTCTCTTTCGGGGCAGTGTAGTCGCACGGGTTTCTCAGTCACCTTTTAAAACCATGCCTTGTCCTCCAGTGTCCAGCAAAGGGGTTGCTAACATCGGGCTCTTGTGCCAGTAGCCGTCTGGAAGCTGCCTTTTAGGGGCGCCGAGATGCGGGCCAGCTGGGGGGGGGGGCGGGGAAGAGCAGCCACTTAGCACTTGAGTCCCATTCGGGCCGAGTGGTTGGGGAGGACAAGAAGGGAGATTACAAACCAGAAGTGAGAAAAGCATCTGAGGGTTCGGAGGAGGGTGGGAAGGAGGAGGGAGTTTCATAGAAGATGTGCGATTTGGTTTCCTTACGTCACTGGAGCTCTTTTGTCTTTAAGTGACATTTCCAATGGGAAGTTCATCTGAACGAGAAACAAAATCTAGACAAAGCTTTCCTGACCTAAGTTAAGCAGGGGTCATCCCGGAAAGGGGCTAGGGCTGCTTCAGAGAAATCAGAACCGTCGGCCTTGGCGAGGCTGTTCTTGGTCGGGGCTATTTCTCACGTCCCTGCTGCCCCGTGAAGTACGCGTCACAAAATATGCCAAGCGGTTTCTGGATCTCTGAGATGCTTTGGCTGGCATTTTATTTAACTCGTGACATTTTTGACTGTTCTTATTCTGGTGGGCATCAATACTGCCCAAGCCTGCAGTTGTCACAGAATTGAAAGCCGCGTTGGGGTACCGTTTTGTCGTTAATTGTCGCTTCGTGGCCACCACTCCTGACCGGGCTGAAATAGCCGAGCGAGTGTACGAGGCACCGTGCAAGGCCAGAGGCCAACCTTTCAGGGCCACCAACTGGGGAGGGTCCCTGGGCAAACTGCGCTTACGAGCTCAGGATGTTAACCTGGTCTTCCTGGGCGAGCCTAACTCAAAAGCCATTTAAGGTCAAGGTCTCAAGCCCAAATGCCTCCAGGGTCCGTGGAGAAGTAAATGGGGGGGGGGGGGTGGGGAGCACACTGGTAGTGAGCGCTGAGGACGGTGGTAAACGGGAGAGCACAAGGTGGGTATCAGAGTGAAGCTGGCACTCAGCTCTAGCAGATTGGTGTCGTAAAGGAATGCCAGCCCGGCATTTTCAGACTTGCCAGGGTTTTGTGAAGTCTCCAGATTTTTTTTTTTTTTTTCATGTTGGCCCAAAGTCAGGCCAAGCAGAAAAAAAACGTCCGTGGGCCAGACTCAGCTAGCGGGACACCGGTTTGCAAACCACGGTTTGGGCTCATCTGTGACGAGGCTGCTTCGGGTACACTGATTTGCACAGGTAGTTTTTGTTTGTTTGTTTGTTTCATGGCCCCTATGATCCTGAAATCCACCCCCCCCCCCCCCGCACACATACCCCCAAATGGCACTAGTATCAAATAAGGCCAAGGGGTGAACACCGGCCTCCTCTCATGTGGCGCTGTTCTGCTAAGTGGTTCTTACCAGCCCTCAGCTGTACAGCTCGTCACCCCGTTCCAAGCACGGCCTGGTCCTTCTTGGGGATTGGAAATGGTGCTCTTGCTCCTTTTCCAGCTAATTGCTTTAATGCATCCTGAATGTGTCTAGGCTGCCGCCCCTAACCACTGGGTCATCATTTATTCACAGGCCTGAAGTCCCTTAAGCAGCCTCCTGCTGGCCCTCACGCTGCAGGGGATTAATGTAGTCTGGTTGGTGAGTCAAAAAGAAAGATGACATCATTTTCATGTCAGGAATGAGGATGTGCGTTTGTGTATGTGAGGGTTACGGAGTACAAAGTGAGGAAAACTAAAGCTACTTCTCTTCCAAAGTGGCACGGTGCTCCCCCCCACCCCCACCCCCTTCTTTTGCTTTCAATCCAATCTGGCTTCTCCCAAGTGAGTTATTAATATGGGACACAGCCTGGCTTCCTCCCTTCTGTCTCCTCATATAAATCCAACTAATTAATTTACTTTAACAAGAGGAATCTTTTTCTATCTCTCCCAATCTTCATCGCTCAGCTTAGATTCTCATGATTCAAACACAAGACACGCAGCTGTAATAATCACACACAGAATCTTATCTGGATTATCAGATCTGCTGTCAAAAACTTGGTGGGTGGGAAGGAATCTTAAATAAAGGGACTATCGAATGAAAAGACAGGTTAACTATCAGGTGAAGGCTGGAATTCACATTCCGTCCGGTCCAATTAATGAAAGTGGAAAGTATCCTGCGTGTGCTGGAAATCTGACAACGTGAAGAGGTGTACAAATGGTGTTTGCAAAGCCCCGCGACATTGAGTTCATTCAGCCACCATAGAATGGTGACGTGACAAGGCCTCCTCCCAAACGATCAGTTAAATTTTGTGTCCCCTTTCTGTGTATGAATGGAAAACCCACCCCAACACGCCATTTTAGGAAACTACTCCCCCCCCCCATAGACGTCCCCCCCGCCCCCGAGACAATCAGGGCTGTGTTGGGGTCAGCATTGCCCTGTTTTCTGGGACAGTGGCAGCACCCACAAGGTCAATGAGGTTGATCTCGCAGGGGAAATTCAGGTCAGAGGACAAAGGTAAGGGCAATCCTAGGGGAGGCAGGAAGGTGTAGGACAGATTTCCCATGTGAATGAGGATGGGTGGACCTTCCCAGATCATTCCTTAGAGCTCCTTTCATTCTTTCCTTGGTGCTGCAAGGGATTTTCTTTCTTTGTGGAAAGTGTCAGTGCCTGTCTTTCAAAAGCCAAAAAAAAAAAAAAAAAAAGTAAAAAAGAGGATTTGCAAAAACAAGCGCCATGCTGCCCATTTGCACATTGGTGCAGAGGGAGAAGTCAGGAACTGCTAATGAATGTACCAGCTGTGTGTGGAAAATCAGCCAAGCTTGGGCTTTGGGCTTTTTATGTCTCTGCGGAGATCCCGATTCTAGACTGCCCGTGAGAAACATGAGCATGGCTTCAACCACAACGTGAATAACGAGTAAAGGTAACAAAGGTGAGGCTATCCTGAAATACTAGTTGAAACCGAACCCCGTGTCGAGGAAAAGCAGCTATCATTCTGTTATCACTTTCTGATTTGGTAACAACTTAAAGCCAGGCAAAACCCTTCTCTTCTTCTTAGGACCCGAGACTTGAATTCCCCTTTCTTAGATTTGAGGACTGGGAAGTTTAGTTGTTTTTTAAAGGTATGTTCCCTGTTTTCCTCTCTTTCTCTGTCTCTCTCTTCTCTCTCTGTCTCTATCTCTCTGTTTCTGTCTTGGTCTCTTCCTCTCTCTCTTCCCCATTCCCTACTCACCCCCCAGCCCCGATCCCTCCCCGACTTCTTCTCCCTCCTTCTCTTTTTTTCTCTTCATCTTCTTTTTCTCTCTAGATTTATTGAGGTGTAATTGACAAAATTATAATACATTTAAGGAATACGGCATGATGGTTTGCTATACATATACGTTGTGAAGCGATTCCCACCATGGAGCTAATTAACACATCCATCACCCCATATACTCACCTTTATTTTGGTGAGAACCCTTAAATTCCACTCTCTTAGCAAATTTCAATTATACAATTCAGTATTATCAACTGTAGTCATCATGTTATACATTAGATATTCAGACCTCACTCGTAACTGAAAGTTTGGGTCCTTCTATCAGCCTCTCCCTACTTCATTCTTCACACCAGACCAGCCTGCCCACCACCCACACCAGACCCTGACAACCACAATCCTAGTGTGTTTCTATGAGTTCAATCTTTCTTTTTTTTTTTTTTTTTTTATGGTCCACCACTAAGTGATACTATGCAGTATTTGTTTTTCTTATCTGGCTTATTTCACTTAGCATAATGCCCTCCAGTTTTATCCAGGTCACAAATGGCAAGGTTTCCTTTTTTTTTTTTTTTTTTAATGGATGAATAATATCAAACTGTACACATATAGCACGCATTCTTTATCCATTCATATGTCGACTGACACTCGGGTCGTTTCCATACCCTGGCTATTTCCAAACCTTGGCTATTGTGAATAATGCTGCAACTGACAGGGGAACACAGATATCTCTTTGAGACAGCGATTTTGTTTCCTTTGGAGACATACCCAGACATGGGATTGCTGGATCACATGATAGGTCTATTTTTATTTTCTTGAGGAACCTTTGTGCTATTTTCCACAGTGGCTGCACCAGTTTACATTCCCACCAATAGTATGCAAGGATTCCCTTTTCTCTACATCCTCACCAGCATTTCCTCTCTTTTTGATAGTAAACATCATAACAGGTGTGAGGTGATATCTCACTGTAATTTTGATTTGCGTTTACCTGCTGATTAGTGATATTAAACACCTTTTCATGTACCCGTTGGTCATTTGTATGCCTTCTTTAAAAAAAATGTCTATTCAGGTCCTTTGCCCACTTTTTAACTGGTTGTGAGTGGTTTTTGTTTTGCTTTGCTTTGTTTTGAATTATATGAGTTTCTTATGTATTTTGGATATTAACCCCTTATCTATTGGATATGTGGTTTGCAAATATTTCCTCCCATTCCATAGGTTACCTTTCCCATCGCTGATGGCTTCTCTTGCTGTGCAGAGGCTTTTTAGTTTGGTAGAGTGCCATATTTTTCTTTTTGCTTTGGTTGCCTTTGTTTTGGTTGCAAATCCAAAAAAATTGTTGCCATCATCAATTTCATGGAGTTTACCAATTGTTTTCTTCTAGGAGTTTTATGGCTTGAGGTCTTACGCTTAAGTTTAATCCATTTTGAGTGCTTCTGTGTATCATGTAAATAGGGGTCTAGTTTCGTTCATTTCTTCCTTTTTAGTGCCAGAGATGACATATCTACTCTTTGACTGGAATAGATCAAAATCACACTGTGCGTGAACTTAGGGATGACTGCAAACTCGAGTATGTCCATAGTCACGTGCATATGTGAGGTGAAACATATGTTTCATCCTTTGTGCGGCTCTCCTGCACATTCACTTCTTTAATAATACTAGCCACTGTTTATTGAGCACTTAGTATGCACAGAGCACCGTAGTGAGAGCTTTGCATATACTTTCTCATTTAAGTGCAATTACTAAAACTAGGGAGAAGTGGAACATCTCCTTTCTGCATTTCAGTAATTCTTTATTAATGGATTTCTTCATAGATAGGATTATGCCACTGTGCCTAGCCTAAACCCACATGGTGACTGTTGCCAAGGATAAAGTCATTTTAGTGCATAAATATTATTCTCATTCTAGAGGAGGGAGAGCAAATACATTTTTCAAAACCACGAGTCCGTGCCCATTTGGAGGGACTTTGCTCACCAGGGACTTGGATGCTTCCAAGTGGATTAAATTATTTGCTCCCAAAGTTTGGTCTTGGGCAAGGTACCCCATCCATTGTGCTCTAATTTCCTCATTTGTAAAATGAGATTTAATATGAGTATATGTAAGGGGCTCAGAACAGCGCACGGCATATTGTGAACATTCGATGCATGTTAGCTGTTATCATTGTTATCATTATTAAATAATCACAACAACACGCGGATGAAGGTATTCTTAATCCCCATTTTATACATGGGGAAACTAAGGCAAAAGGATTTAACAGCTTGCCCAAGGTGATACAGCCAGTCAGTGATTGGAGGTAATAATTCTAACCTTATGTCATTCTCACTGGGGAGCTTGCAACTAAAATTCAATGGTACCACTCATTATGGAAAGTAAGGTCTGGTCATGGCTGTCTAGAATACAATTTCTTTCTCTTATAGGACACCTGAGCTGTGAAACCAGCATAAAATGTCCTGAAGAGTGGACACACGTCACACGAGAAGCATTTTCGATCCCTCTGGTAGAGAGGGAGTGCTTAATTACCATGTGCCACTGCTGTTAACCTCTGCAAATAAGTCTAATTATCACAGATTAATGAACAGAGCTTAGGCACATCTAAAGGGGCTTTGCTGAGGGGTTTTCATTTCTGCATTTCATTATCTCCATAAACGCTGTTGTTCCCCATGCACACGGTTATGGAACTTTTATTATTTTTTTAGCTGCGCTCTGTGGACTATCAACAACAGTGCCTGCGAAATAGCTCAGGGCAGGGATCGCTTTCCAGGAAATCTTCAGGAAGCCTGCAAGTTGGGTGGCTGCTGCTTCGCTGTTTACTGATGCATCATGCCACATTGGTTCATAGGGAATAAAGCTTAGACGGTTGCCAAGGAAACAGGCTGAGATTTTTGAAATATCTGAAACCATGGTGAAATTTCTAGGAAAAATCAATGTCTTAGTCAAGAGTCAGGTTAAGCCTTCTCTGCATCAGGGTGGGTAGCAACAATGCAGATACAGCTGGAAAGATTCATTCCTGTTTGCACCATGGCTTAAACCCACACACTCGATGTTGTGATTCTCAGAGAATGTTTTCTACAAATAGAAGTAATCGTGTTGGCTATCATCGTACCAGGAAGTGGCCATCATACTGGTCCTTAGAGCAGGGCTGAGTCTGGCAGCCATCTTTGAATGTGCCTGTGAGCTCAGAGAGTCCCTGGTGAGGACCTTGGAAATCCCAATGTCATATTGTGGCAAGAGAGCAGGCCGGCAGCTAGCAAAGGGCTTTAGCCATGCAGAGGCTGGGACCTAAGGAAGATCTTGGGCACAATCCACCAGACACGTTTCATTAATAAATGATTAGATTTGCAAATCTTGTCAGTAGAGATTGCTATCACAGAATTAATGAAATAAATAATGAAACATTTCCAGTGTTTCTGGCTGGCGCTCAGAGCAGAGTAGATCTCTGCCTTTGTTGCAATTTATGGCTGTCTCTTTGATCAACTCCTGGGGAGTTCAAGGAACGATTTTCCTGCTTCCAACACCCGCCTTCGGCTTTTAGGTTTGCCTTTTTTTTTTTTTTTTAAACTTGACTTTTCATATCATTTTGTACTTCAAACACAAAGGTTCCCCAGGATAATTTCAGATAAAGAAACCCAACAGGGTGAATAATCTGCAGTGAAGAAAATCTGAATCATACTTGAAGAAACAATCCATTTGACACTGGGTTAGGAAAGGGGTAGGGGAGGGATTTTGCTTACAAATGAACACAAAAAAGTTCACAATTTTATTTGAATGTCTCCATTTTGCACAGCCTAAAGCCAAGAGCATTTCCTGATCCAGAAGCAAACTAAGATGCCACCCAGTGTGGATAACCCAGCAGGCAGACAAAGCATATGTTCAGGACATTAGCAATGCAGGGGTAGCTCACATTTCTTTTGTTGAAAAAGGAAAAAAAAAAAACAAAACAGATTTTTCATATCTCAGAAAAAGTCTCAAAATAGTCGTGGAGAAAGCAGATCCTTATTGGGTTTCTTATACTTGTTTTCTGACTTAGTGTTATTTTGATGTGAATTCCTATTCAAGATTGGGGGGGTGGAGCCCCAACATCTATTCACTGTACGGAAACTTTAAAGGACTTCCCGGGATGGGATTTCATCCCTGACCCATACTGGTCATAAGGTGATACAGCCATTATCTCTACCCCTGACACTTTGGGTAATCTTTTAGAGATTGATACTGTATTATACTAGTATTGATAATCTACGTGGATTTTCAGCTCTCTCCCGCTGCAAACCCATCCAGCACATTAATGGGCACACAGACTCACTGTCTCTTGGAAATCACAGTGAGTCCAAAGGTTGGGGTTCTGATGGATTATCTGCTCCTGGGCTTATCTTCCTGAGAGCTGCTGTTGTGCTCCTTATTAGGTTTTGCCATTGGGCAAGTTACAATGAAATGAAGTTCAGATCCATCCAATTTTTAAAGATCCAATTTAAAAAGTACCTTAGAGTATCTTTATCTTTTCTAGTTTCATCCTGTGGCATGGCAATTCCATGGGCAGAACCCAGTGGACATTTCCTGTCTACATGATTTAGATCATTCCTTCTGGAACCAGATACCTTCCCAGTAGACAAAGCTTTGAAAAATTAGTGAGTTGCTCAGTTGAGGAGACAAAATTAATACTAAAATTATAAGGATCAGAACAAAGCAATAAGAACTTCCTTTAGGGCTCAGGGCTCAGAGAGGGGGTGTAAGGCGATAAGTGTTCTTATGGTGTAGTTTTAGGATACACCTTTTGCCTCATGTCCCACACTGGCCAGTTCTTTAATGGGAGTATGAACACAGAGTCGGTTCTACTCTCCAAGATGAAAAGTAGATTTTATTGTTATCAAATGATTTCTGCATTTGTTTGATTCTAAGATGCACCATTTTTTTTCAAATTTTCACATGATTTTTGAAGTCAGGAGGCATATCAAAATCATCATCAGCCTGGTCACAGTGGTGATGGGGCTCTCAGCACTATGCACACGGGTATTACAGTGTCCAGAATGGGTGCCAGCTACTGCAAAGGAAGTCCTGGAGGCAATAAGACTGACACTTGTTTTTTTTTAATTTTTGTTAATTTTTGAGAGACAGAGTGTGAGCAGGGGAGGGGCAGAGAAAGAGGGAGACACAGAATCCGAAGCAGGCTCCAGGCTCTGAGCTGTCAGCACAGAACCCGACACGGGGCTTGAACCCACAAACTGTGAGATCGTGACTTGAGCTGCAGTCGGACGCTCAACCGACTGAGCCACGCAGGCGCCCCTTCATCACCCACACTTGTAAGGACACAGAACATGATGTTGGTGGAAAATATGGACGTTGATGACAATGGGTAGGAAATAAAACAGAAACCACAGCTTGCAAAACCATAGTGACTGGCAAAGCAGACAAACTATACAGACCGTGATAGGCACAGCAAACCAAGTTGAAAGTGTTTTTTTTTTAATTTTTTTTTTTTAACGTTTATTTATTTTTGAGACAGAGAGAGACAGAGCATGAACAGGGGAGGGGCAGAGAGAGAGGGAGACACAGAATCCGAAACTGGCTCCAGGCTCCAAGCTGTCAGCACAGAGCCCAACGCGGGGCTCGAACTCACGGACCGTGAGATCATGACCTGAGCCGAAGTCGGACGCCTAACCGACCAAGCCACCCAGGCGCCCCAAGTTGAAAGTGTTTTAACATCAGCTTGTTCTGACCCATTCGCGCCTGGCTAAGATCACTGGCTTCCAGCGACTCCTCTCATTACAAATTCTGACCTGTTCTCACCCAACCCTCACTATCTTCTGCCCCAACCCACCTTATGATTACTGAAGACTTCCCTGAGCCCCACAAGTACCCTCCCCTGACTCCTCTTTTGAAAACACTGCTAAGACGCTATCAAGCTGGTGCGTTCTCTTGCTCAGCAAGTTTAATAAACCCAGTTTTGTGTGATCAGCAGTGTTCCACGGTGGTCTTGGTACAGAGCTCTGATAATTCAAAAAGAGATTCAGTAGAATCAGGCCCTAATGCTGAGAAGTTTGAGGAATACATTCAAGTATTTCTTTAACTTACATTTCCCTTTTGACATATGTACAAGAATGATCTATGATAAAATATGTATCTAATAAGTTTAGAAGAACTTTTGACACAGTATAAAATGAAGGACTGCAAGAAAGTATTGTGTTACCTACTTGTGTGTTGACATCAATGTTCCTTTCTTTTTTTTTTTATTTAAAAAAAAAATTTTTTTTTAAACGTTTATTTAGTTTTGAGACAGAGAGAGACAGAGCATGAACGGGGGAGGGTCAGAGAGAGGGAGACACAGAATCTGAAACAGGCTCCAGGCTCTGAGTTGTCAGCACAGAGCCCGACGCGGGGCTCGAACTCACGGACCGCGAGATCATGACCTGAGCCGAAGTCGGCCGCTTAACAGACTGAGCCACCCAGGCGCCCCAATGTTCCTTTCTTAGTGGCACATGAAATAATGGTTTATTTGTACAAGGGATGGCATTTTGCATTTGATAAAATACGGTAATAATAGCTAGCTAACTTATACTGGACATTTCTCATGAGCCAAGCACCGTGCTGAGTGCTTTACCTGCACTCATTTAATTCTTACAGCATTGCTAAGAGGTAGGTCACATGATTACCCACATTTTCTAGATATATAAACTGAGGTGCGGAGACAGTCCGTGGCTGCCTTGAAATACATGGCTAATATCTGGGGGAGGAGTTAGGGCTCAGGTCCAGGCAATGTGCCTCTGCTGGGCTAGCATAGGAGGGGAGAAATGGGGCACGCAGCACTATTTTCTCGAAAGTGGCAGAAAGCATTAATTAGAATGATAGTACTTGCACACGGCATGTACTAAATTTTGGGATTTGGGCTTTTAAGGGTAATACATTAGCCGGTTCTTTGGTGCTTCTGGAAGTAAAATTGTTTCCCTTGGGTATTTAAGAAAAGGTGCATTCAGAACCTAAAATATTTGCCAGTTTATTTCTCCTAGAAAAGAGAGTTCCTCGGTGTTCAAAGCCATATATCAGGGTTAAAAAACAAGCAACCAAATAAAAACAAACCCAGCACTGGGGTCATCCATTTAAGTCACTGCTTGACAGCTGTTCTGGGAATGGCTGTTGCCACGGGTTACTACGGAGCACTCAGCATTTCAGCCTTACCCATCACTTCCAGGCTGTGCTCCTGTCTCTCCGGAGAGACGACCCTTCCCTCCTTTCCCCACCCCACCCCCACCTTGGCAGCTCATATTAAAGATTGTTTTTTTCCTTTGAACGAGAAATGAAATAATAATATGCTGAAAATTCCCTAGCTGTTGCCTAGGGTATTCTCTGTCTTTGATGCTTTTGTTGCCCCGTTTTTCCTTGTAGATCACAGCATCAGCACCGCTTTTTCTAGAAACCTCAAAACAGGGTTCCAACCTGCTGCCTTCTGCGGGTGGAGCCACAATCAGGCATTGTCCATCAGTGAATGAACCAACCTAGATGTCCCTCAATTAATAAGTTCTTAATTGGATTCTTCAGATAGTTGGCCATGGCGGTGTATTTTCAGGACTTTTGTTGTCTTTGTTCTTCTTCTCCTTTTTTTTTTCCCTTTTAAACATTCTCCTCTTATCCCGTCAGCGCATTCACATATCCTTTTGACCAAGAGATTTGACCAAGATGCACCGATTTTCTTTCTGCCACCTACTTCCCATTCTTTCATTCTTTTCACACTGAAGGGTTCAGAAATCCATTAAAATGCCGGTTCATCCCTACCTTTTTCTGTTTTGCGAAAGGGGGCGGGGGCGCTTAGGGCCGCACGTCTTACTTAGGTAGTGCTATTCACTGGAAGCAGGCACGCAAAATACCAACCTTACATATAATCTACTAGGCTCATTGTATTCAACGTTCATGGTCACTAACGCCTTCAAAATCGTGAACCTGTATGTGTCCCCTATTACACTTACAAAAAAGGTAATTTGTGGAAAGTGCTTTGAGATTCTTCTAAGAAATTTAGGATATTAACGTTCCCTTGTTTCGGGTATTGGATAATGTTTAAGAACCGTAGCTTCCACCAATGCTTTGAGTCAAACCAAGGCTCATTAAATATGCGGTTGGCTTCTCTGACATCGTAGAAAAAGGAATTTGCTACCCATTACACTTTTTTTCCTTGCCTTTTCTTCCTATCACCTGCTCCCCCACCATTACTTTCTCGTCAACACATGCCCCTTTTCTATGGTTTGCTTATAGATTATTAAGAAAAAAGATGTAAACTCACAGGGAGGATTAAGGTAGACACAGCTGGTGTCAACGAAAACAGAGAGAAATGAAAGAGTATTGAGCCCGGCTGAATGGACAGCCCATGGGGCTTTCTCGTGACTCATCCTTGACCTTTACCCTCCCAAATCGCGCCTGAGGCAAGTAAACAGCTTTTCAAAGCAGACTACCTTCTGGGACACTTCGTACATTTTCATTTTAATCTCGTTGCAAAGTGGTCAAAAATAAATGTCCCCATGAAGAGAGGTACTACTGACAAAAGTTGAATTTAAAATGACATGGAATCACTCTGTTACCTATCACACAGAGGGTCCTAAACTGCTTAGCGGTTTATTCCAAATGAAAAGGAAAGGAAACCGTCTTCAATGAGCGTTTTAAACATCTCTGTACGATTCAAAATGGTTACATGGGCCTTTGAAAATATTGCCTGGAGGCATTATGGGTGATTTAAGTTTTTCTTTGTATTTTGCAGATTATCTATCTATAACGAGCAGGCATTACTTCTGTAATCCACAAAAAGACTTTCAACAGAAATGGCATTACAGTACAGATCTTTAAAATATGAAAATGCCACCCAATGAGTTATTTTTATAAATGACTGGAATAACGAAAACTATTTAATAATGTAGACAAAGTGTCATATGCCTAAGAAATCTTTGTCTGATAGAAAAGGTGAGTTAAAGATGGACTGGAATGTTCTTAGTAACCAGGTAAATATTATACCCAAAATTAAACAACTACTCTCCCTTTGTATATCACTCAGCCCAAAGACAAAAGAGGAAATGTTTCCACCACAACGGTCATCAGATACACTTAGCTGTGTGAAAAGAAACATAAGACCCCACATCATTTAACTTGTAAAATCTCAGTCAATACTTGACAACAAATGGGGTGATGTGTGGATAGAGGTCTGCAATCATCACCCCCACCCCACCCCACCCCCGCCATCTCATTTCCCGTGATTTTTTTCCACTTTATGTAATGTCCTAATGTGTTAAATATTGAAAATGTGGGTAAGGTAGTTTAATTAGCCCTCAGTGTCAATACAGAGAGATTAGGAAAACAGTCCTGTTTTCATGTTGTAGGAAAATGACTTCTAACAATCACCGTATCCAGTGAAGGGAAAACATACCCAAACAAAACAATAAAACTTAACTTCAGGTAAAGCAAACTGTTGAGAAATCGAATAGAGAAATGTGCTCCACGTGCTCGTGACACTAAATCCTAAACATCCAGCTTTTTACAGACTCGCAAATCAAATCGCTTTACGGTTAGGGGAGCGTTTAATACAGTGTGACCAGTTTAAAGTTAACATTTTGTATTCAGGATGATTAATGACACCATATTGTATTTCAATTACTACAAGATACTTCTCTGTAATAAACGATGGCAATAATATTCACATTAAGTCAATAAAAAGCATCTTCAAAGTGTGATGTATAAGTGCCATTATTATAGTATAAGTTGATCACATCATACAATGAATTATCAACAGTGTAACAGGAAATCTCTATACCAGAGCATATATTTTCATCTCAGTGCACAGGGAGTTTGGTGGAGAACCCTCATTAGGATTAATAGTAGTCAAATGAAAGCATTCACACACACTAGCAAGGGGACCATTCCTTCTTCCCCCAGCCTTCCTATACTCCATTCTCTGCCAACTGCATTTTTGCGGGTTCAAGGATGAGAAACCAACTTCTCAGAGCATTCAAGGCCAAAGGGAAATAGATGCAGCAAATGACTTAATGATTTATGTGGTAGAAAACCAATAGTTGGGGAAAACAAGTCCCAAACAGTAGGTGTTTCTTTTCCTAAAGGATCTGTCCACTTTAGGGAGAAATTTGCACACGCACCGGGAAACTTGGAGAAGCCTCTGAATGATAAATCCCCTCAGGGGTCACGTCTTTTTAAATTGCTCTGACTAGTGCCTGGTTGTAGAAGTGAGGTCATAGATGAGATGGCCCAGGAAGCTCAGGAAAGCAGGCTTAGGGGAGAGGGTAGGGTAAATAGATATTTTCTGCCCCCTCTGTCTGCCCTCCTGTCCTTCCCCACATGGTTTTAGCTGAGTTGGTCATTCTGAGGGGAAGCATCATTAGGATAGTATAGGGAGGGGCCAAGGCCATTGATCTGACTCCACAGCACTTCTAATTTGAAGCGACACCCTGTCTAGAGGGATGGTTGCAGGAGGAAGTGAGAATCAGACGAGGGAACAAGGCACAAATGTGCGGGGATAGTGATACTTGTCGGTAAAGCTGTCTCCTGCGTGCTTGGATAGACATGTAATTGTCTGGTTGCACTTCCATAATTGTTATGCACGAATATGATCTGCATACTAAAGAGAGGACAGCATGATCGCCTTGTCTTCTTGGACCATTAAAAAAAATTAGTTTTTTAAACAAAATTCTCTCTTGCGGGCCTCATGGTACCATAAGTCCAGGTAATTGCTGGTGATGTTGCAGAGTCAAATGAGTTTTTAAATAACTTTAGATATAATCCCTAAAATTAGTCGTTAGAAAAAAATGGAGTAACTGGCATGAATGATAAGTATCAGAGTAAGAGGACCTGTTTACTCAACTGTAACCCAAAGTCATCGAGGAAGAATTCATCTTAAGATAGAGACCTTTCGGAGCAGTGGGCAAGGCCCATAAAGCAGCGATATGAGATGAACACAGACTCCAGAGTATAGTTAAATTAGATCAACATCAAATGAAAATTTTCTTGGGAAACCTGGATTCACTGCATACAAATGGCTTTGCCATGTGACTCCCTTTATAGTCAGAAAAAGGAGGATTCCTACATATGTCCAAATCCTGTACCTACCTATAGCTGTGGTTTGCAAGCTGTGAGCGGGTTACAAGATTACTATGAGAATATTGTTAACTTCTGGGGGCCTCAGTTTCCTCTTTTTGCAGCAGAGTTGACGCTCATCGTCCAAGACCCAATCTTCCGGGTATGTGAAGGTCCTCACCTACTCCGTAACTTCACATTCCCTAAGTGCTCTTTTTGTCCACTGTGTCGTTTGTCATTCTGAAAGCCCCCAAATTTGAAAAAAGCAAAAAACAAAAACAAAAACAAAAACAAAACCCCACGAAAAAACAAAACACAAAAGTTGTTTTGTTTGTGTATACATACATTGGTGTCAAGATCCATATGGTGGCAAAGCCAGACCCTGGACTGACATGAGGTTATTTACTGGCTCCATTGAATCCCGTTTACTGTGTTTTGCTGCAGAAATAGTAATGCATTGTAATTAATTTAATTGCCATATGTAAAACCAAAAATTCTGAATTCCAGGACGCGTCTAGGGCTCAGGGGTTCAGACCAGGGGACTGCAGGTTTGTAGAATGATGGTGAAGATGACAGTCCCAACACTTTTGCTTCTCATTAGCTAGCTTCTTTGTCCTGGTTATGATAACTGGTTCTCGGTTTTTGGCATCTTTATCTCCCAAAGACCCCCCCTGGATTGTTCCTTTGCTGTCACGGTGACACAGTTTCTGGGAATAACCTACCACTGCTTTCTCCTGGTTCCTGGTACGGCTCTGTACATCCCTGGTTTTGATTTGGCTCCCCCTCTGGTGCTCTGGGCCAACTGTCAGTGGCTTTTGGGAATGAGAAATTTGGCTTTATACTTGTCAAATGGATCAGGACAAAGATTTTGTTGTTCAGTTTGGCTGGAAAAAAACAGATGGCTTGCTTAATAAGGATGGAAGAAAGACATGGGTGAGGACAATTCATCGCCTTATAAAATAGAATCCATTCACACACGGGTACTTTATTTCTTTTTTTATTTATTTTTATTTTTTTTTAACGTTTATTTATTTTTGAGATAGAGAGAGACCAAGCATGAACGGGGGAGGGTCAGAGAGAGGGAGACACAGAATCTGAAACAGGCTCCAGGCTCTGAGCTGTCAGCACAGAGCCTGACGAGGGGCCCCGAGCTCACGGACTGCAAGGTCGTGACCTGAGCCGAAGTCCACCGCTTAACCGACTGAGCCCCCAGGCGCCCCGGTACTTTATCTCTTATTCGTTATGATTCATTGTATACAAAAAAGGCTCCATTCAAACAACACGCTTTGTGGTATGAGTTCTATTATCAAAAACAAGAGTATTACGGGAGGCCCATGGATGTTGTCTAGGATGGGGTTCCCTCCTTCTGCTCCCTCAACATGTGAGGTAGGTTATGGCTCCTTGGTCTCTGCTTCATGAGATGAAGACATCTATCCATTGACATATGGCCATAACCCAGGGAACATTTTTCCTGTCTCCAGGGACCTGCCTCAGACACCTGGGGGAAGAACCCTCCTCTGCCTTGAAGAAGGGGCCTCTTCCTAAAATATTCACTGGTGGCTTCACCTCAGCTGCTACCAAGCAAGCATTGAGGATTCTGAAATCTTCTCAGTCCTTTCTGGGTCCAAGCTTAAATGTTTAAAGTCATTTTCTTCCAAATGTCATCACCCTAAGGTGCCATGCAAGATGTAGATATTTTGAATTGCGTCCCAAAGAAATTAGTTACTAAAGAATCAAAAGGCTTTCTTCTTTGGCATTTGGCAGTTCTTTGACCACCTGTAAGGTGTTCCCTTAGCTTGGAACCGAAAGACATTCTCATTTAATTACACAAATAGGACATAAATACACAAAAGAAGGAGGTCAAGCTTGACAATATGTATTTTACAACATAAATTACATAGGAAATGGGTGTCATCTACAGGGTTTGGTGGAGAAAGGAGACTCGTTTGGGTTAAGTATCAAGAAGACATTTATGAAGGATGCTGGGGTTAAACTAGACCTTAACATTTGTGTACGTTTGAACGATGGGATGGAGATGAAGGGGAAATGAATGATAGGACCCATAAACAATAATGAAATGGGGCTGAATGGGAAAGTAACTTCGGTTCTGGTGGTAAAAGCCCTTGAATGAGAGACCAAGGTGTTTGGTATTTGTCTTATATGCCGGGGATCTAGCTTCAGTTTTGGAACAGAAGATGCCATTTTGCTGCTTTATATTAGAAAGAGAAACTTGAAATAGGTGTATAGAGTGAAATAAAGGGGGAAGACATTGGTTATGCAAAACAGTTAAAAAGTAACATAAGCATTTTGCACACAGTATCTTGATTTTTATAACAACCCTACAGATAGTTACTTCTTGTTATCTCTACTTTTCAGATGAGGCTTGGAAATGTTAAGTAACTGGTCCAAGGGCACACAGCTAGCAGGTAGCTGGTCCAGAATTTGCACTTGGATTTGTTGGTCTCCAGAGTTGAATTCTTATCTACTCTCCGATAAACCAATGAGTACGGTAATTCAGCTGTGAAGTTATGATGACCTCCATTGAAGTGATAGCAGTGGGGATGGAAATGAAGGTTGGGGGATGAGAGATAATGTAAAGGAAGCATTCACAGACCTAGAGCCTACATGTGAGGGGCAAAGTGGGGAAAGGCAGAGATTTGGTTTCATTGCTTTAAGCCTGGATGTTTAGGAGAATTATGGTAATACTGGTTGAGAAAGGAAGTTGGGAGGAAGCCTTGGCTTGGAGAGACAGATTATGAATTATTAACAAAGCTACATTCAACACTGGCCTCCAGTTCTTTCTTTTTCTATCTTCCTCCTCTATCTTATCCCCTCGATCTCTCCTCTTTATTGCGAGCATCTACGGAAGACCGTAGGAGGCTCGTTTTAGTCTTATGCTGAGTCCTTAAGATAAGGCTTATATAATGTGTGAGAGGGTGGGGTGGGGGCAGGGGGAGAAAGGGGAAATTAGTATTTAATGAGGATCCTCCATAGAACTTATTCTCCATCCTCAGGATTTATTGTAAGTAGATTTCACTGTAAAAATACTATTATACTTACTTTGCACTATTCTCTCAGTAATGGCACTGGGCCCACAGTGCAGTTATAGGACCAAATCACAGTAGGCATTTAAAATTCATGATCTTGCTGCTGCACGGCAGAACAATATAAATTGAAAGGCACAGCCTGGATACCATCTTGTGGTCTTTATAAGGGGAAAATTAGTGGCACTTTGATTCACGAAAGGCTTATGACAGGCCTGGGCCTGTGGTGGCACTAATATAGCCATCACTGGAATGCCAAGAGGTGGCCTGCTGTGTTAACAGCTGTCATTTTGTGCCAAACTCACATAACTAAAAGGTTATGGGCCAATAAAAAAAAAAAAAAAAAAAAAGATGCTGCTCTTCTCCTTTGGTTATGAGATGCGAGAGCAAGCACTTTGGAAAGCAAGCTACCTTGTTTCCTGTTAAAATATGCCTGTCAAAGTGGCTGGTTTCTATGGTGAAAGACATTTTATAAACAAGTCCATGTCGGCATTTCTTTGTCTAGTTGGCGAGTCTCGCTGAAGTATGGTCCTTAGAGCTGAATCCTGGGCTCTGGGGGAAACTGACTTAGGATGGGGTTACTTGAGCATTTCAGTCAGGATGGTGGCTTGTATGGGGACCAAGGTGACTCTGGGAGGCAGAACGGCACCAGTGCAAAGCGCCTGAGCTCTGTGGTCAGAAAGACCTGGCTTTGCCACTTGGCAGCTATTTAATTTCACGCAAGTCACACGGCTGGTCCGGACCTGTGTTGCCATATATGTATAATGGAGTGACCGTCTATTTGGAAGCGTTGTTTTAAAAGATCAGAAATAATGTATACGAGGTGCTTTAAAACAGTAACAAACCTGAGTTCTTACTATCTGCCAGGCTCCATGCTAGGCAGTTTAATATGCATTCTATCATTTGATTCTCATTATTGCCCATAGAGGTAAATCGTATTTTTATTTCCCATTTGACAGGTAAGGAAACTGAGTCTTAGAGAAATAATTTGCTGAAGCAATTTCCCCGGCTAGTAAGTGGGAAAATGAGGATATAAACCCTAATCTGTTGGTTCTAGATTCTGTTTTACTAAAGACTAAGTTATAAGGGTTAGTCAAATGGCGGTCATGGTTGTGATTTAGAGTCTGCCTTGCACCGTATAATTCTACCACAAGGAATTAGGGATGAGTATATCTCATCTATTGCCTGTTTCCGTGTAGGTTTAATTGAATTCTTGTCATACTCTGAAATTGCAGCTCCATGAGCCTGAGTATTTATTTATTTATATAGTCATAGTTATTGGGAAGAGAAAAGCAGTTTAGTGTTTAGAGAAGTGGGACCAGGTACTGTGATTCCTCTTTCTTTTCGCTCTTCACTGACACAAACTTATTGTGTGTCTTATCTCAACCGTTAGAGGTTCTACATTGGGATTAGCCATCAGGAAAATGCAAATAATGGCCTCACCTAGGAAATGTTTCCAGGAATCAATTAAAGTGCAAAATAGTCCTGCTAATCTCCCTTTTGGGGCTATACTGGTGCCAACACAATGATCCTCAGGTGTCGAAGATCATTTTACAACCAACGGTACACAAAACAACAAGGCATCTTTAATATTCAACATGCCTTCATCAGAGAGGAAACTTAACCTCCCTTCAGTGTTAATAGTTCCAGGATGTTTTTACGATTTTCCCACCCTTGTTCCTAGTGATTATAGTGTTTATAGAATGCATGGGAAATCTCTAAGAATTTGCTCTTCTGTGAAAATGCACTTCAGTGTTTTAATGCCTAAAGTTTGGAATTAGCACATCTTAGGCTCTAGGGGCTTCTTCGAAGTAGGTGATCAGATGGCTGACGTAAGGATGGGGTTCTGTATCTATAAATACTTTCCAACATCCAGGGTGCCTGGGTGGCTTAGCCTGTTAAATGTCCACTTCAGCTTCTCTGTCTCTTTCTGACCCTCCCTCACTCATGCACACACGTTCTCTCTCTTTCTCTCTCTCTCTCAAAAATATATAAACATTAAAAAAAATACTTTCCAACATCCAAAGCGCTAGTGTATTTTCTTAAAGAATCCGCGCAGGTACTTATTCTGACTCCCACCGCAGCACTCACTTTTGTCCTTTGCCTTAGGACAGCCCTGTGGGGAAGACACTATATTTCCCAGTGTTATAGATGAGAAAACTGAGTTGCAGAGAAATTGAGATCACTGATTTGACAGGCGTGTGTCAAAACTGGACTTCAGATACAGCCTTGGGATTCCAAAGAATCCTGTAGCCTCTCTTGAAGGTTTTCATTTCAGCCTTGACCAAGTCATGGCGCTACTCACAGTGAGATACTTTCTGGGGAAGAGATTGTGATGATTATTGAGCAAAGTACTGAGGTTGAGAAGGGGCTCTGGAACCCAGCTGCTTTGACTTAAGACCTGATTTTGCTATATAGCTAACGTTACTTTACTTTCATTGTGCCTCATTCTTATGAAGAAATACTTCACAAGCTTGGTGTAAAGGCTAAATAAGTTAATACTTAAATCATATGTAAGAACAAAAGACACACTCTTTAAAAGTTAGCTATCGTTATTCTACCAAGAGGTAAGATCAATGTTTTGTTCCTTGCTATAATTACAACATCTAGAGAAGCTTCTGGCATGTAGTAGATACTCCAGATCTTTTAATTGTTATAAATGATTAAATTAATGAATGCATAAGGCAATTATAAGGGATTATACCCAGTCCTGACAGCGAAGTAAGATTTAGATTTTGTCAGCTCAGTCCTCTAGTCAACATCATTTGGCAACAAAAATACAAAGAGTAAGAGCAACATGGAACTTAGGAGCTAGGAGAAACCAATTACATCATCTACTCTACCTTGTTGTGAATGAGGAGACTGAAGTTCCAAGAAGTTAGGCGACATTGTATGAGGCAATTCAGTGAATGGACAAAGCTGGTGTTACAATCTGGGTTTTTTTTTGTTTTGTTTTGTTTTGTTTTTTAATTTCTCAAGGATTTCTTGAGCCTGCTGGAACTATATCAGAGGTGTTTTGAACTTAGTTTTTAAAAAAAAAACCTTTTTTTTTTTTTAAACCACCTTTTCACAGTTTTCCATGGAAGGAGGGAAACACAGTGGAAGAAGAAGAACCATCTTCTTTTTAAAGCTATCAGTTAATATGGAAGGGAATCTCCATAATGTTTGTGGTGTAAACCTGAATTTTAGGGCCGGTTCCTAGCTTTGGATTTGGACACGGGTTGGGATCCTGACTCCGTGATTTGTAATCTCTGTGACCTCGAGCAAGTCACTCAACCCGTATGAGCCTGAGCATGTCTCATCTGTGAGGTTAATTATTATACAGACTCAAAAAGTTGTCATGAGGAGGATTAAAGGAAATATTGTGACTAGAGCACTTGGTACAGTCCTGGCACAGAGTAAGTTCTGATTAAGTGGTAGCCATTATTGTGGATCGGGTTGATTTTTTTCTATGGAAGTTCTCGCTTAACTATTTCTTGTGGGGGTCCCATCCTAGTAGAGTTCCTGAATCTACTACTGCTGTAATACCTCATTTCTCCCCTCTTTATGCCCTACGACATATGGCTCCTAGCTTTGTTAAATACTCTCCCAAACTGTCCATTGGTCCTGAAGTTTCATCTCTACATAATTTAGACCTTCTGACTTGTTTCTTACTTTTATTTTCAAAATCTTTTAATTTAAATTTTATTTTTGTTAATTTAAATTCAAATTGTTTAACGTATAGTATACTACTGGTTTCAGGAGTAGAATTTAGTGATCACTTACATATAATACCCAGTGCTCATCCTAACAAGTGTCCTCCTTAATTACCATTTAGCGCCTCCCCCCCCACCTCCCCTACAGCAACCCTTAGTTTATTCTCTGTATTTAAGAGTCTCTTATGGTTTGCCTCCCTCTCTGTTTTTATCTTATTTTTTCCTTCCCTTTCCCTATGTTCATCTGTTTTCATTCTCAAATTCCACATATGAGTGAAATCATATAAAATTTGTCTTTCTCTGACTGACTTATTTCACTTAGCATAATACATTCTAGTTCCATCGATGCTGTTGCAAATGACAAGATTTAATTCTTTTTGTTGGCTGAGTAATATTCCATTGTGTGTGTATGTCTGTGTGTGTGTGTGTGTACCACATCTTCTTTATATGTTCATCAGTCGATGGGCATTTGGGCTCTTTCCATACTTTGGCTACTGTCGATAGTGCTGCTATAAACATTGGAGTGCATGTGCCCCTTCAAAACAGCACACCTGTATCCTTTGGATAAATATCTAGTAGTCCAATTGCTGTGTCACAGGGTAGTTCCATTTTTAATTTTTTGAGGAATCTCCATACTGTTTTCCAGAGTGGCTGCACAAGTTTACATTTCCACCAACAGTACAAAAGTGTTCCCCTTGCTCCACACCCTTGCCAACACCTGTTGCTGTTGCCTGAGTTAATCTTAGCCAATCTGACTGGTGTGAGGTGGTATTTCATTATGGTTTTGATTTGTATTTCCCTGATGATGAGTAATGTTGAGCACCTTTTCATGTGTCTATTAACCACCTGCATGTCTTCTTTGGAAAAGTGTCTATTCATGTCCTTTGCCCATTTCTTCACTGGATTATTTGTTGTTTGCGTGTTGAGTTTGATAAGTTCTTTACCTGATATGTCATTTACAAATATCTTCTCCCATTCCATTGGTTGCATTTTAGTTTTGTTGATTGTTTCCTTCACTGTGAAGAAGCTTCTGATCTTGATGAGGTCCCAATAGTTCATTTTTGCTTTTGTTTCCCTTGCCTCTGGAGACATGTCTAGTAAGAAGCTGCTGCTGATTTATTTTTTAAAATCCTCATCGTAAAGCCTCTCTTTGCCTCTCTTACCTCTTCTTGCTACTCCTTTCCAAGTGTATTTTTCCATTGGCCCATCTCTGCTCTGTCCGTGGTCCTGACTTCTCAGGTTCACATTCTTGGCTTCTCCCCTCTTTTAGGCTATCCAAATCCTCTTTCTGTTTCAAGAAACAGCTGCAGTGCCAGCTCCTCCAAGAAACCTTCTCTGATTATTCCAGTCTTCATTGTATTGCTATTTTGAGTCCTGACAGTGCTTTTGAAACCTGTTAGGATAGTGCCTGATTTTCCCTGCAATGGGTGATCATCAACTGTGACTGAAGGTAAATTACTGTAAAGTTTTAAGTGCAATGTTGTATTTGCCGGTTGCATCTGATCAAGAACTACAACAAATATATTATTTTAATACCAATCGATCATATTGACATAATAATATGTCAGTAAATTATACAGAATAATAGTAAATATAGGCATGAATTTCTGTAAAATAGGTAAAGATGAATACCTGACATTAATTTGCTGAAAGGAATTTGTAAATATTTAAATAAAGGTACTCAAGAAAGTACATTTTTTTCTTATTAAAATATGTCAGTGGGAAAAATGTACAGAGATTTTTTTGGTAGCAGTGTTTAAGATGTCAAAACATTGAAAACACTCTAAGTATATGTCAATAAGGCTTGAAGTTATGATATATCTATACACAATGCTACGCACTTATTGAAAAGAACAAAATAGATCTCTATATATTGATAAGGAATGATACCTTTGGCACAGTATGTACAAACAGCAAGCTGTAGACTAGTCCATATGACTAAATTTTTGTGATACAAACATATATTTCATATATATTTTATCTTTATGGGTAGGAAAAAATCTAGGTACATGATAAACTGTTAAAAGTGCTTATCTGTGAGAAGTTAGATATTGGAAATTGATTGGGGAAGCTGGAAGAATAGTTACTATATTTTTTAAGTATCTATACAACAAATAAAAAATCTAAGGTCTCTATGTCCTAAGTTTAGACCAAAGCACAAGCCAATTATAATAGGTTCCAAAATTTTTATACAGGGGCAAATGGATGGCTCAGTTCGTTAAGCGTCTGAATCTTGATTTTGGCTTAGGTCGTGATCTCACTGTTTGTGGGTTCAAGCCCCATGTTGGGCTCTGTACTGGCAGTGTGGGCCTACTTGGGATTCCCTCTCCCTCTCTGTCTGCCCCTCCCCTCATTCATGTGCACATGCATGCTTTCTCTCTCTCTCTCTCTCTCAAAATAAATAAACTTTTTAATATAAATAAATTTTTTATTAAATAAAATTTTCATATAAACCTTAAAATAAATGAAGTATATAAAGCATTTAACTAAAAGAATTAGCTTTTCCTTGGTATAAATTTTCTCCTAGCAAAGAGTGTTATTCATATTGCCTTCCTTTAACCTTAGAGCTGCTTTCAGATTTGACATTATTCTTCTGAAAAAACAATATTCAGCATCCACAAATTTCAGGGACCCAGTAAGTAGTTAAGGGAGATGATATTTTAAAATATGTCACATCCTCAATGACTTTTGAACTGACCAGTTAGGACAGATGCAGACTGGTATGCTGGACTGGGGTATCCTGACAGAAGACAAGCCCTGGCCAGAGCTTTGAGCAGTGGTAGAAGGTAGTCCCTTGAATATGTTTTTCACCTTTGTCTTCTTGTGTTGATCTCTCCTTTTTCCCACCCCACCCAGAATCAGGGGCCATTTTGAAGAAGACTATTCACAGGCAAGGTGGAGGTGACAACAGGTATAGGCATGATTTGGTCAAGATGATAGAAGATATGATGGGGGCAGTGACAACTGGAAAGAGTGTGAGCTTTGGAGCAGACAGATCTGGGTTTGAGTCCTGGCTCATTTTCTGGTTGTGTGGCCTGGGGCAAGGCAAGTAATCTCTCTGAGCTGCTACTTCTTTATGTGTAAAATGATGATGTTGATCCCTATAGAGCCCATGTTAAGGGAAAATGTGGTCACCTGTGAAGTGGCTGGGCATATACTTGGAATATAAATGTTAGTAATTCCTTATCTCTTCTCTTCTCCCCGGTCCTCCTTCTCAAATGCCCTTAATTTACTCTAAGCATGTAAGGTCAGGTTTTTTCGGCATCTGCTGATAAATCCACTCTTTGTCCTGCTATGCACTACCTATCTGAGTTATTGCTCGGTGTCAGGTGTAACGCTGAGTGAGGTACAGGTGTTTATCAGGCAGCTTTGAATGTATGATTATCAAACAGTCCAGAGCACCAACCTAGCAATTTAGCCATAAATACACATGGGTTCACATGGGTCAGTTTCACCTCTTCTAACTCAAACAGAAGCTCCTTGAAGGCAGAAGCCAACTATTATCCTACATCTACAAAAATGCCTTGCACAATTATGAGCACATTTACCAATTCTTTGTTGGCTGACTGGTCCAGGGGTAGCTGAGTCTCCTTAGGTGTGGACAAAGCAGCTTCCAAACTGGTTAACTGGGCTTGATAAGAAATAAAGCCCAAATCTGACTGTTGGAGCTTAATTACACTTTATAAGCAAACACATCTACACCTGCATCATTGCAAAGTGGAGAAAATCTTCCATCTGTAGCTATTTTTCATTTTCTCATTGGCTTTGTAGCAGCTCATTAGTGTAATGGAGATGCCTTAAGGCAAGCTTCGATAGCCTTAGAACACAAGCAGACATCCCTGAGCTCAGGAAAGTACCTGGACAGGCCCTGAAAGCATGAGGGAAAGCTTTGGAAAAGGCAATTGAGAAACCTCCCGGCGAGACATTGTCTGCAGATCACTGGCCCGATATCACATAAAGGCCCCATCTGAGCCATTACAGCCTATTGTGTCAATGTGTTTTCTGGGAGGCTGTCATCCATAGATCACAGTCGGCAGTGAAGGTAATGCCTCCACGGGAACTGTTACTATTTCCCATCGGTGAATTCTATTAGAGGTCCGTGGGTTACTGCCACTGGAGTTCATATTAACTCGGTCAAAGGGATGGTGATTGATTCTGTGGAATTTTGTGAATACACACAAAATACATTTCATACTGTCATCTGGGTTTTGTATTGCACTTCCATGATCCTTGCTACATGGTAAATCCAATATCATCTACTCCAATTGCCACAGAGAAAAAAACAAATTTCCCATGCCATTTTAAAGCTAAAATACCTGCCCATTTCTTTTCTTCTCCAGTCAGAAAAGATTTAGACCTGGCTATAAACCACTGACTTCTCTTCTGACTTAACTACTTGATCTGATGGGAAGGGCATTTATAGAATGCCCACTGTGTACCAAGAAATAGCAGTGGTTACTACAGGATGATATCAGACAATTGATACAGTGGGTTTGTGTCCCCAGGGAATTTACAATATAGTTAGACAGAAGGCACTTATAAAATGATTAAAGAATGTAATTATGAAACAAATAACAGGAAGTACCAGATTAATACATATTGTATCACAAACATAGGGCAACAGCCATATTCTTGAAAAGATAAATTGTTACTGAAGCTTGTGAAGCACTGAAACAAAAAATAGCTATTTATAGGGGTCCTTTGTGGTAAACTGTGATTATTTTATAGCCTAATTTATTGATATTAAAATTTCTAAAGTTTGTGAAACTCCCTGTTCTTTGAAGTAGGTTATGTACTTTAGACTCCTGGGCCAGGAGAAACACCAAGTTTAGGAGTAACCTGAGAAAGTTTCCTAGATAAAGTGAATTTCAGTTGAGATGCTGAAAGTGAAGGACATGAACTGGTAGTGATTTGAGAGAGGATCCACCTTCTCATATGCTCAAAGCAGAAAAAAGCACGTCAGGTCTCCCTTTCCTTCCTGAATGGATGCTGCTCAACATAGGAAAAGCTAGTGCTGAAATGCTCATGCTATGTGCAGTGGAGTTTTGTAACTGATGTATGAGTCCTTTTACGAGCCTTTCTGAACTGCATTCTGACATATTCTATGTTCAGTGCCTTGACCACCTAAGACCTTATGTGTACCTTATGGATAGATAATTGGTGGTCCATTGGCCCTATATCTGGACTCCTAAAGGAGAGGCAGTTACTCTCAGGGCATCCTGTGTTATTGTAATCGGTGGCACACTGAATGGAAGGGCCCAAGGATCTCATTCATTACGGAAATTCTTTTGTTTGCATGATCCCTCTCTCTGAAGGTCTTCAAAAACAGCCGTACTGGTGGGAGCTTCATTAGATTGAGGTCTCCATTTGGAAAATGGAATGATGATCTGGGTGGATAAAGTTCCTTTTAATTCCTTCATAACAATTCCTACAATATCCCTTGAGTTTGTACCTCCTTTTAATTTTCAAACTCTTTGTTGTTTGGGCTTTCTTTGCCAGATAGATAGATAGCCGATAGATAGCTGATAGGTAGCTGATAGGTAGGTAAGTAGGTGATAAGAGAAAGGTAGGTGAATAGATAGGTATATAGATAGATAGCAACAGCTCTTAGATTATTCTAACATTCATCTCTCCTTTGTCCAAACCATTCTAAAGTCAGCTGGAATGCAACTGTCCTCAAGTTCAGAAACCACCATGTTACTCCACTGACCAAGAATTCCCTATTGCTTATATTGATGGGTCCAAGTTCTTCACTCAAACACCAAGGTCTCTCACAAACTCCCTCTCAGTGCAACTAAACCCCTCTCTCTATCCCTCTCTTTAATCACCAGCATCTTTCCTTCCTTTGTACTCTCTGCTATCTCCAAGTAAAGTTGGTTCCTTCCTCTTCTGTTGTTTTCTGGGAGGTATCCCACGGCTCAAAAGCCCCATTCACTTCTCCCTTCCAAGCCACATCCTTTGAAGCACAGGTTTGTTTTGTTTTGTTTTATTTTGTTTTGTTTTTTTTTAATAAATTTAAAGAACTGCTTGGCAGGTAGACACCTTATTTCCATGACACAATGGTGTGCAGCCTGAAGAGACAGGATCATGGAGGACTGAGGAATGCTTCTGCAGCAGTCCCAGACTTGGGGAGCATGGGATCCAATCTCCAAACACCCGCTTTGAAGGGAGCCCGCATTGGCCAGATGCAGACATTAGTTCTGCAGAGCTAAGAAAGAATAGGGGATAGCTGCCTCAGGCAAGACCAAAAGCTGAGAGCAACGGACGGGGGGGGGAATGATTTAAGCTTGCAAATTACAGGAAAGCTGGGGCTCAAGCCCCAAACAAAATCCCAACAACCAGTTCTGCGGTCAGAGGGCAAGGTTCACACAGCTGAGAGTTCAGAGGCAAGAGGAAGTCAGCCACAGAGTCCGCAGGAGCTTACGGCATCTTTCAGTGGTAGTGGTGGGACCAGGAGAACGAGGTGTTGGCAGGTGCGTGGTATGGGAGAACTCAGCTTCTGTCTCCCAAGGGCAGTGGAAGCAAGGAACAGAGTAGTGGGAGGTCCCCTCTCTCTTGGCCTCTGGGGATTGGAGTGCTCCCCTGACATAGATAACATTTGTTCAGGCACGTAAGCATTCATCATAGGCATTATTACATCTACCTGCATATAGCTAAGGGAGCTTAGCTCTATGAGAGTAAGGGCAGATCTGTTTTGTTCGCTATGTCTACATAGCTTAGCGGGCTGCCTGGAACCATTTGGAGGGAGGATATAGCTGCTGAATGGGTAAGTGTGTTGAGGAAATTAAATGAAGTCATATGTAGAAATTGGCTGAGTGTTTGTATTCCCTCAAAATTCATACACTGAAGCCCTAACCCCCAATGTGATGGTGTTTGGAGATGGGGCCTATGGGAGGTAGTTGGTTTGGATGACATCATGGGACCAGAGCTCTCACAAGAGGATTAGTGCCCTTATAAAGGGAAGAAGAGACTAGATCTCCCCTCCCCCCCATCTCTCTGTCACTCTCTCTTTCTCTCCCTCTCTCTTCCCTTCTCTTCCTCTGCCCTGTAAGGATACAGTAAGAAGGCAGCTGTCTATAAACCAGGAAGCAGTTTCTCACCAGATACCAGATCTGCTATTATTGTTATAGCAGTGTGAATTGACTAAATCCAAAGGACTTAGCCAAAAGTGAATCATATATTGCAAGGCTGATTTAATTATACTAATTAATTAGTGAAGATCTAACTTGAAATCCTGCATCCATATCATAATAAGGGGTAAAACACTTTTGCTGTAATATGATATGCATATGCCTGAAAAAACAACAGAAAAGCTTGTGTTCTGCAAAAGCCCACACTGAAAACAGCAGAACCTTTGGTAAAAATAATATTGAGGCAGACCAACTAACACTGAGACAATATTGTAAACAGAGTACCGAAGAAACAACAATTTCAATTAAATTCTCATATTTTTAGGGCCTCCTGGGGGGCTCAGTTGGCTGAGTGTCTGACTTTGGCTCAGGTCATGATCTCACAGTTCATGAGTTCAAGCCCTGCGTCAGGCTCTGTGTTGAGAGCTCGGGGCCTGGAGCCTGCTTCGGATTCTGTGTCTCCTCTCTCTCTGTCCTTCCCCCATTTGCGCGTGTGCGCTCTCTCTCTCTCAAAAATAAATTAACATTAAAAAATGTTTTTAAAATTCTCATACTTTAAAAAATCAAATCACGTCAATTTCTTAATAAATACATACTATAGTATTATATATAAGACTTTAAAAATAAGGTGGCTTGATAAAAGGGATATTAAAGGAAACATTGAGTCTGCAGATGATGGAGACAAGGCCAAGCAAGATACAAAAAGATTGGGGGAAACTGTGTAAATGATCACTTCTAAGACAGAGAGGGGTGAACAGAACAATGCTGTATTCCTCTGTGATTTGCTGCACCGAGCTAGGCGGATGTGCTTTGTATCCAACTGCCATTGCTTTATGACACAAAGCATCCATGCACTGGCAGAAAACTCTGTGTGAACCGACGTGTCGTTTATGTTAACACAGTTCTTTTATTTTCCAATCATAGATTAGGTCTGTTACATTCTGGAAACATGTTTAGAAGTAAAACAGACAAGGTTTCACATTCTGAATAAAGATGA
Source organism: Puma concolor (assembly GCF_028749965.1). NCBI lineage: Eukaryota > Metazoa > Chordata > Mammalia > Carnivora > Felidae > Puma > Puma concolor. The sequence continues at coordinate 194,142,411 of NC_141674.1, read as the reverse complement.
TCTAGAGAATTATTCCTTTTGAATATCCTGAGTTCCTCTGCTGAAGAAGGTTCATGACGATTATAGAAGTCTTCCGTGTGGCTTATGCAGTATGTTTAAGAATTTTGAATTCGTGTGTTCAAATTCAAATATTCAGAGGTTTTTTTTTTTTTAAAAATAAAAATGTGGTTTTATGCTTCTTCTTCCCACATGGCAATAATTTGGTGGCCTGCCTAGTGGCTTTCTCCATTTAGAGACTGGTTGTATTCATTTATGTTACCTGCATGTTCCTATAGGTATTGGGGTTAGCAAGACTGGTTATACTTTTCCTTTGCCGGGGCTCTGCTCTTATGTATGTGTATTCATAAGTTGGATATTTGTAATTTAGGGAATGCCTGCATTTTATTTATATCCACAGTCCTTTTGTGGACTTCTCATTACCCTAAAATGCATACTCTTCAATTTAAAAGTGACCTAGATCCATACTAAACAGGTCACAGGTAAGAGAGATAAATGAATCCCAGAAATAGAATAAGAAATAATGAGTTTTATGGGCAAATCAAACATTACCCTCCTAATTATCACAGTTAGCTGCTTAAGGAAGATCTGTTGATCACCTTTGAATAGTGAGTATTTTAGTACCTTCTTCTAAATTTAATTTGATTTGATTGCTGTGGTTCTTCTGGAAAGACAAGTATATATAATGTCAATGTAATTTTATTAGCTACCTCCCACATAATTGCTTTAAAATAAGATAATTTTTCATTGCTACACCTTGAGGTTCTATTATTATTATTATAAACATAAACAGAACATAAAACCTTTAATTTTGGTGAGACAACTCTCTAGTAGTTTTACTATTGATCTTGTTATTGAGGTGAAATCAATACACATTTACATATTAGGTCTTTGTTTTTTCAAAGAAGATGATGAATATTTCTTTATATTGATCTAGAAAATAGGACTGGTACCAGGCTACTCCTCAATGTAATTTTTATGTTTAGAATGTTTTGCTTTGGAATTTGGCATTTCTTTACATCTGAGTCCCATGGTATGTAATCACTCCTCCACATACACTCTAATGAAGTGAATAATTAAGAGCTTTGTTCCTGTGTTTGACCATGGAAGGGTTTGTGTTATTCATAAGCTTCATTTAAAACAGTTCATATTCCTTGACTTGGCATTTAATGGATGTGTGCTCACTGCCTCAAATTCACCCTGTCCTGTTCCAACAATGATTGACAGCCTTGATTTAAGACCAGTGAGTTAAAGGCAGATTGTTCAAAGGACGGCTACCATTCCCTATCAGGATGTGAATGGTCTGCAGACAGTACACAGTCCACAAAGTTAGAGCTTCTCAAACAAAGAGCGGGAAATATAAATGTATGAAACTATTAACGTAATAGGTTCTCTTCTCCTTATGATTTTACTTGGTTAAAAGATTATCGACACTAGGGGCACCTGGGTGGCTCAGTGGGTTAAGCGTCTGACTTCAGCTCAGGTCATGATCTCACAGGTTTGTGATTTCGAGCCAGGCATCAGGCTCTGTGTTAACAGCTCAGAGCCTGGAGACTGCTTCGGATTCTGTGTCTCCCTGTCTCTCTGCCCCTCCCTTAATCTTGCTCTGTCTCTCTGTTTCTCTCTCAAAAAAAAAAAAAAAAAAAAAGATTATTTACACCAATCATGAGCAGTCATCTAGCATGAGATAATTAAGTGAACTATAACTGAATTGTTAGAAGTCATCGTTAATTTCACATCCTACCAGACCTGGAAGCTCAACTTACTGTTCCTTTTGGTGTTATTGCTAATTAATTATGTTTTCACGGTCAGAAATATTCAGTGTATTTTTTCCTGTCCTTCTACCACTCAAGTGTTACATAGATAAATATTTTTACGGGGTTTAGTTGTTCATTCTCTAGTCAGTCAAAGACCTTGTGATGTTCTACCTCCCTGTCTTTCTGATAGAGTGGTGTATTTTCATGGAAAGTTGTAGAAGATCAAGAAATAGAAGGTTCTTTTCACGTCCCAGAAAATGATCTCGCTTACCTCCTCTGCCTCACCTACTGTATCTACTGCTGTTGTTGTCTCAGACAATCTTTACGAATGTTTATTTTTTATTATTTTTTATTTTTTATTAAAAATTTTGTTTCAATGTTTATTTATTTTTGACAGAGAGAGAGAGACAGAGCATGAGCGGGGGAGGGGCAGAGAGAGAAGGAGACACAGAATCTGAAGCAGGCTCCAGGCTCTGAACTGTCAGCCCAGAGCCCAACGCGGGGCTCGAACCCATAGACCGCGAGATCATGACCTGAGCCGAAGTCGGATGCTCAACCGACTGAGCCACCCAGGCGCCCCCGAATGTTTCTTTATTAGCTTTTATCTCTGAGTTCCTAAGTCAACACAAAACTACTTCACACAAATCCCCCTGCCCCCAAATAGGTGCTTATTTTTCATTCTCCAAAGCTTCAAATTGTCATGGTACCTACCAAGGATTTCTACTCTCACCTTTGGTAATTTTTATTCATGATTATTAAATAAGTTACTGAATAGACACATGAATTGCCTCGGTTTTTACCTGCAAAAGCATTTTAAAAATTCATTTTCAAGGAGTTTCCAGTTAGGAAGGAAGCCTGTAAGCGTGCACAGCATGCTGCCCCACTACTGCCAGTGTTTGTGGCCCTGGGGACCCGGCAGACGTTGTCAATGACCGTGAAGGAACAGTGAGCCTCAGGCTTCTGACACGCTACCTTCTTTGGAAGGAGCACTGGGATTGGGGGTTAGGAGAGCTGTCCCGACCTTTATAGTATAAATATTTAGCCCCCCACCTCTTACTACAAATGGTTTAAGACTACTTATAACAATATCGCAAGATTAGTGAAGCCATGAATGGAAGTAATAAGGCAGGATGAACGCAAAGAGAACCAGAAATATGCCAAGCCTACAGTCACGAGGGTTGCTGTGGAGCTTGTGGCCAGGGCAAGGTTACAGTCCAGGGTCTATCTCTAACATCCCGGTGACCTTGAGCAAGATGCTGCATCTCTCTGGAAAGTACAGGGATTACATTATAGGATGATTTCTGAAATATCCTCCATCTTTGAAATTCCAGATTTCTACAGTTTGGGGCTTGTACGAATCAGTCATCTGAATATAAAGAAAAAATGGTTTTAGGGCCGATGGAGTGTCTAGTAAGTCTAGCTAGTTATCTTGGAGATGGGGTTTCTCTTGCTTATGGTGTAGACAGTGCAAGAAAATGCAGAAAACAACAGCCTGTCTCCACTGAGGGGTTGGAGGGTGAGCCTCAAAGCTGACCATGTTTTTATTTTCATAGGGATAGCCTATGCAGTTAACCCCCAAAGTACAGTATTTTCTACTGTCTTCTTCTCTGCAAAGTGTCCCTTCAGCTTTAGACACAACCAATTTTTCAGATTTATTCATTCATTCACTTATATATGAATCTGACATTTCTTTTAAAGGAAAATTACTTTATAGTTTTTACACAATATATCTTTTTACAGCACAAAGAGATTTTAAACAATCAGGAGAGTAAAAGCAGAAGGCTGAAACGGAACCAAACAGCAAAGAAAAACCAGACTAAATCCTACAACCCAGAAATCATCATCACTGATTGTTCAAATGAAGCTACTTTGAGAGAATAGGTAAATAGAAATGTTTTTATAAAACTGGGTAATATTACACTTACTGTTTTAAACCCCTTGAATTGATTTTAGGGGCACCTGGGTAGCTCAGTCGGTTAAGTGTCTGACTTTTGATTTCAGCTCAGGTCATGATCTCATGGTCGTGAGATCGAGTCCCACGTCGGCTCTGCACTGGGCGTGAACCCTGCTTAACATTCTCCCTCTCCCTCTGCCCCTCCTCTGCTTGAGCATGTGTGCTCTCTCTCAAAAGAAAGTTGATTTTAATTTAATTTCAAATGCAATATAAATAAATGTAAACTGAAGTGAAACTAAAGGAATTACCTAGTTTAAAATAAACGCGTGCTCCCCATCTGTTGTGGCAAGATGACTTTTATCGCATACATTTATCCCACACATTTATGTTCACTTACAAGGGGGTACGGAGACCAAAACATTTAATGCCGAGCTCATTCTCATAACTTTATCATTTTCTTCTACTGTGATAGTTAAGTGCAACATATGTCTCTACCTTAGAGTGTAATTCCAGTTAAACTTGAGTATTTGGACCAATGGTTCCATGGGGATAGGTACTGCTTAGCCAAAAGAAAAGAAAAAAGTCCACATGTTTGTGTTTAATGGCTAATCCGCAGGGAGTTTCTAGAGAGATGATGCTGTGGCCCTGAGTATAAGCAGTGCATGGCATGAGCTCCTTTGCACCCTCAGAAGTGCATACTTCTTAAAACTGGAGAGAGGCAGGATGACCATATAGATGTGTGGAAGGCAGCCCAAGGATCTGGCCCCCACTCCCACACCGCCGTCAATCATCCAGTGGTTTCCAAAGCAGAGAGAACGCAGCCTAATCCATGAGAAGAGAACAAATTTTAAACTCGTCCTTTCCCAATGTCTATTTTTGGTGTATGCTTTACAATGTACCTCATGCATTACTGCAGTAGTACAAGTGTATCACTTACAAAGAAATGAATACAAAGGTATACTTTGAGGGCACGTGCTTAAAATTTGCTTAGCGATAGGAGTGCCCAGTCACGACTTAGAGATCCTGCATTAAATGGAAGTCTCCATTCATAGGTTGCAGTTCCTCTCCCCTCTGTTCCTGCCACCTCCTTTTCAGAGAAGTTGGGAGGTCCAGAGAGAACTCTGTTGCCCTAAAGAGCAAAAATGCCATAAACATTCTGCATGAACTGGGGTAATTTAATTCAGATTTAAAAAATTGTTTTATAGGACTTATTTTAGATCGTATGTTAATGGTTTTCACTTCCTATGTTTAATTCATGCTTGTGGGCATTCTCCCAAACATATATTCTGAATTAAATTAAGAAGCCAAAAAAAGAAAAATGTCTGGAAGAAGCTTTTGACTATACCTGACAGATTCAAACTGAATCCCCGTGCCTTAATATACAACTGAGGGGTATAACGTAAGCGGACTCGGAATTTCTCCCATGTAGCTCATTTACGAGAGTACCTCGGCTGCTGAGAATCTGCCTCTTGTTGGCCATCAGAACACTTACTGGAATATTTATTAGTTATTAACACGGAAAGTGTGTTTGCATGTGTGTGTGCACATGCTGAAAGAAATGTCGCTCTCCAGCTGCTTATTGTTCGGGCTAGTTTAGATTATAATATGTTATATGGGGGGGGGGGGGGGAACAACAACTAGATCCAAGAGTGAATGGAGCTGAGACTCAGGAGGAGAGGGTGATGGGCTGATGGGGGCAAAAGCAGAGAGACCCTCTCTGTATTTCTGGGATTCAGAGGCGCAGTCCCCTGTAAATCTAGCTGCAGAGCTCTTTCTGCCTAACACTGTGGCTGTACCAATCTGCTTGGGCTACTTTGCAAAGCACCACGGGCTGGGTGGCTTCCATGTCAGAAATTTATTTTCTCACAGTTCTCTGGAGGCTGGAGGGCTGAGACCAAGCTGTCAGTAGGGTTGTTTTCTTCTGAAGCCTCTCTCCTAAACTTGTAGACGGCTACCTTCCTCCTATGTCTGTACATAGTCTTTACTCTGTGTGTACCTGTGTCCTAATCCCCTCTTCTTATGAGGGCATATATAAGGACATACCAGACATATGGAAGTAAGGTCCACCCTAGCGGTCTCATTTCATCTCTCCTTTCACCTGTTTAAAAGCCTCATCTCCAAATACAGTCATTATGAGATACTCAGAGTGAAGACTTCAGCATACGAACTTCAGGGGCCACAATTCAACCCACAAATAGTGACATTCCCCAAGGTGATGGCCGGACAGTCATCCTAACATGCCAGGTAAGTTACAGCTAAATGCACACTGGACAGTAGCTTTCCCTGGCTTGGACTATCTTTACTTACTATTGTGAAATGCTTTATTGTGTAGCTGTTAAATAAAGTTTGTTGCTTTCCATGCCAGAAGTGGCTATATTCCAGATATGAATGAAATGTTTCCTGTGCTTTTTCTGTAATGAGAGATGGTGAGAAGAGAAAATTGGGGACATTAGTACTGTCAATTATTTTCATAAGTGTTCAGGAGTGCATGTTTTAATCTTATTTGTGGGTTTCATTTTCATGGAAAGAATTTGATTTATAAATCAACATAAATTTGGTTTATTTTCCTCCTGATTCAATTCCGCTTGAAGAGACCTGAACTTGAATTCTTCAGAAGAGAGAAGAGGGTCAAAATGCAATTGGTTTGCTAAGCTGCCACACAAGATTCTCTTGTTAACATTGGCAGTATTTTCCTTGGCTGACCAAGCACTTTTCTCCCTGGAAAGTAAACAGCAAACAGCTATTTATGAAACAGGTCAGAGCAAATATATTTGGTCAGGTGCAGGATAAATAGATCATAGATTGACTAAAATAGTCCTAAACAAAACAGAACAAAACAAATCTCTAAGCCACACAGATCCAACCTGAAGGCTTTCAAAGTTAAAATAGGCAAACAAAACATCTAATATATTCACGATCAGTTCATATTTCTATTAAAGGTATGTTTCCTAAAGCTTTATTCTGTTAACTATAGATGACCAGAGTACCAATGAACCAACCAAAAACCATGAGCTTAACAGAATTTTTAGTCTATGGTATCTCATGATGTGGTAGACCAGAGAGGTGGTCTAAAGATTCTGGAACTTTCAAAATCATAGAGAATGGAATGATTGCTGCCTCAAAAGATAGGAGAATATAAGAAGTTATAATGAAGCCGGATATTCCGGATAATGATGAGTATTCTTTTAATGCCCAGGAGAGCCTATGAGGAGCTATATGGACAGAATTTATAGGGAAAAAAAATACTCAACTTGTAAAACAAAATAAACAAAATCTATCACCTCCACCAAAAATAATTCAGACAATGAGACATTTAACTAATCTGTGAGATATTGACTTTCAAAGACTTTTGGATTTTTCCTGTTCTATGTCAATTACATCAGTCCCTTAGCAAAACCCAATATCATTACAACTGTCAATGGGGATCACAGAATTCTAGATTTCAGTGGGAAATTAGAGATATTCCTTCCTTAAAACTCCCTTGGTTTTGACAATATTGCTCTAACTTGGCTTTTCTTCCACATTTCTAGTTGATTTTTCTTAGTCTTCTGTGCAACCTCTTCATGCTCTGTCCATCCTCAGGTTTTGGTGGTTTAGTCCTTTGTGTTTTTCTCACTCCATCTGGGGGATCTTAATCACTCCCGTGTTTTCAGCTGCCATCTTTGTGCTGATGACCACAGGGCACATCTCTCTTCTGAATCACAGTTCACAAATCTAGCTCTCTGCTGTGCATCTCCACCCACCTTGACGCTACATAAGTACTTTATGTTCAAACCTGAACACCCCAGATTGAAACCTTCACTGTCCCCAGTTGAGATAGCCAGCTGACAGAATGACCTCCCTATGATCCCTGCCTCTTGGTTTTTATGCCTTGTTGTATCCCTTCTCACATTAGATAGGGCTGACCTGTGTAACCAAGAGAAAATTGTGGAAATGATGAAGTGTGGATTTCAAGGCTTAGTCATAAAACTGTGGCTTCTTTATTGCTCTCTCTTGGATTGTATGCTCAAGGGAAAGCCTGCTGCTATGTCATGAGGACACTGAACAACCCTAGGAAGAAGACCATGTGGCATGGAAGATGCCTCCTACCAACGACCAGCACTAACTTGTTAGGCCTCTGAGTGAGCCAAACTAGGAGCAAATCTCCAGCCCCAGTCAAGCCTTCAGATGACTGCAGCCCCACCCAACATTTTGACAGACCCTTCTTGAGAGACCCTGAAGCAGAACCATCTAGCTAAGTTACTCTCGAACACTGAACCATAGAAATGGTGTGAAAAAAATAAATGTTTACTGTCATTTTGGACCACTAAGTTTGGCAGTCATGCAGCAAATATATAACCAATATTCCAACCAAACCTAAAACTCCTCCCGTGTTTCCCTCTTCAGACATGTATGCCAGCGTATAATTTCACCACATCATGCAAGGAATAATGAGGACCTGGTTTAACGTAGTGATAATGGATGTGGCAAGAAGTGAATGGACTATGTAGACATAAAGGAAGCATCGGTAACAGGAGGTGGGGGGTAAGAGAGTGATAGGCATTTATTCACTTGGTTTTATGTTTTGCTGAATTCAGTTCCAAAGGAATGAAAGAAAAATTAAGCCAAATAACCTTTAATGAGTTAGGTCTTCTTTCATAAATCAGTTTGCCCAATTTCTTCACAGGAATCAGATTTTAAATATCATGACTGAAAAGAGAAAATGGCAAGTGGAGGGTACCTTTATGGTCAGCCAACAATTGGGTGGCTCAGTTGGTTAAGCATTTGACCTCGGCTCAGGTCATGATCTCACGGTCTGTGAGTTCGAGCCCCGTGTTGGGCTCTGTGTTGACAGCTCAGAGCCCGGAGCCTGCTTCGGATTCTGTGTCTCCCTCTCTCTCTCTGCCCCTTTCCTACTCACGCTCTGTCTCTCTCTCTCAAAAGTAAATAAACATTAAACAATGATCTTTTATGCTTTCATATTTCTGTTTATACTCTTGAAATTTCCTTTACATGCATTAGCTCATTTGCTGTTTACAACAATATTATGTATTAGCTCACTCAGTGTTTATGCAAATAGAAACAGTGAGAAAAAAATGAGATAATGTGCCAGTTAGTGCATTTTTTATTGAAATTATGGCACAAGACTCAACTCAAACTGGCTTAAGCTAAAAAGAGAGTTTATTACTAAATTTGTAGGAATAGATACAGCTTCAGATCAGTGTGAGTCATTCCTCAATGAGGCCACCAGCATCCGTTTCTTGGCTCTGCTTTATTTCTTCCTCTGGGATTGCTCCTTCTTAGGCTCTGTGTAGTGTGGCTCAGTGACATAGGCTCCCAATGGTCAGACTGATAGAGCTAGAACAAGTCTCTTCAGGTCACTTCTGGTAAAGTCCCAAGATTCACTTTGATTGGCTGTTTACCTCTGAATCATCCACATAAATCCAAGGAAATATGAAATGCTGATGGGGCAGGCTTAATGCACATGCTTCACTCCTAGACCTGAGAAGGGATTTACTCCATCCTGAAGCTCAGAGGAAAACCAGAGTGGGGTTAGCAAAGCAAGCGATTCAGGATGCTGGAACAGAAACCAGTAACTGCCCAATAGTAATATTATATGGAAAAGCTGGGAACATGTACCCAATGCGTAGTCATTATCAAGAAAAAAAGTTGTTAAGTCTAAATGTGGAAATTGAAGCGAAGGATGCACCTAAGTAAAACTAGAAACCGGAGAGCCTGAGTGTTAGATTGATTTGAGCTACCCGTACCCGGCCACTGCTGAGATGAGTGTTAGCTGTCGCCCAGGTTGCACATAGTGGATGGTTGCTCTCGTAATGCCAGCACCCTGCCTCCCACCTTCTCATTTCTTAGCTGGGCTGAGTTATCCCGTATTCTTAATGCTGACAGTGGAGGTCACGGCCATGCCCATATATTGTCTGAGCCTCCTTTGACTGCAAAGATCCCTGAGACTCGCAGAACAGAACCAAAGCTGGGGCGGGGGGGAGGGGGGGGGGCGGGAGGGCGGGGGGGTGGCACCAATGAATCAAGCAGCAAACTGCAGAGAAGGGACACCTCTACCCAAAGCAGGAAATCGGGCCAGATAGCAGAGCAATAGACATATTGTGCATCCTTCATTGGCGTGGAGACCACTTCCGGCTTGGAGTCCTGTGGGAGGGAAGCTTTCCCTCTAGCCCCACAGCGGGGACGCCGTGTCAAGTGGGGACACTGCAGCAGAGTTGCAGCAAAACCTCTCAAGTACTGTGGGCAAGTATGTTTCCAAGGAGGGGCCAAAGTGAGTCTTCATAAACAAAGTGCTGAGAAAATGTGAGTAAGAGGCAGATGAAGCAGTCAAGGCATGATCACTTAGTCATGGCATCATAAGAATGCTACTCAAGAGTCCTTAAAAGGTTGTCCACTAAATTCCCTGACTCAGGTAGGTCAGCTTTGAAATCATCCAAATAGCCGATCTTCTGTGTTATGTTTAAAGGCATTTGGAAAGGAAGATCCCTAGTTTGGAAACATGTTCTTACACTGAAGCACCGTCTCAACCAAAAATTCCTCCTTACATGTTACTATATTCCATTTCTGGTCTCTAAAGAGAGCTAAATAATTCGAATCTGGGAAGTGAGTTGAAGGACCAATTTTTCACGACTATTTGACCTCACATTTTGTCCTCTTGCTTTCCAGTGCCATAATTTTTACATCTATAAATCAGAAATTATAAATAACCTCCTTTGTAGGAACATAATGAAGATGAGAAGATACAATATGAAAAGTATATTGAGCCAGAAATACAAAAAGCTCTATTTAAACAAGTGTATTATTCTAACCTGAATTACCACTAACAATGATAGTTGTAGTAATATGCCTCTGTGCAGAAAAAAGAGAATTGACTAATTTCTAGTTTGGTAAACACATGCCCTTGAATTAAGAAAAGAGGAGCAGTAATATTTAACTATCACTTGATTTTCCATTTGTTGTAAGAAAACAATTGAGAATTTCTCTGAGAGAGAGAGAGAGAGAGAGAGAGAGAGAGAACCATACAAAGAATAAGCAATATTTTGCATTGGAGGCCGAAATTGGAAATCAGTATGGCTTCAAGTTTTGTTCATTAATTTTCATACCTTTCTACAATAGCCCCCAGATATGTTAAAACCAACCTTTTCCTTTCTAATCTGGGGGCATTTTTGGGTGCAGATAGTCATAAATCTCGAAAGGAGTCCTGCTCACTTCTTGTAAGAATTACTGGCGATTTCTAGGTGGGAGCACACAGTCATGTGTCATGCCCATGAGCATTAAGATTTTCCCAGCAGAGATGCTCAGCAGAAGTCTGGCAGCTTTCGTAGCTGCCAGCAATTTCACGGTTACTGTCCGAAGCAGAAAGGGCACATCATCAAATTCTTCCTTCTAATGCAATCTTGTCTTCCTGGAATTTGTAATAGTTTTCTAATATGAATAGGGAATATTTTTTTGAGAGTGCACAGTCATGTTAAAGTAAATACCCCAGAGAAATACTTTCAATTAAAATTCAGAAGGTTTAAGAATCCAGGCTAGAGAGGATTTCCCTGACCTACAAAACCTAATAAGATTTTTCCTTTCCATTTCCTCCCGCCCCGTCCCCTCTAAGTGTGTGGAGCCGTCCTGCTTTTTTACCTGGTGGCCCCATTTAGCTCTGCCCTCTAGACATTTAAGTCAGAATATGGCTTTAAAGAATGTTTTGAGAAAACTTGACATACTGATCTACTCTCAAACTCAATGAATTTTTTTTTTTAAGCTGGAAAAGAGGAAGAAACCGCAAAAGCAAAGCAACAATAATATCTTTTAGTTAAGTAAGAAAAATCTGACCAGGAGACGAAGAGGTAGAATTTGTGGTGATTGAGGGAATTAAAGTAAGAGAAACAGAGAGGGGAGATTTTTAGGCCTGAAGGGAGGGCAGGATGCAGGCAGTGAACGTAGGAGTGGAACAAGGTGGGGGGCCAGGCGTCAGTCATTTCATCTGTCTTGGTCTCAGCTGCAAAGTGGGACCCGGATGGTGCCTGCATTGCAGAATTTCTTAGTATTACAGATAGTACATGCACAATACCTATACAGTTTGAGTACATAGGTACTTGCTTGTTTGAGGTATCACTGTAAGAAATGAAATGCCTGGCTATGAGGGGGAGAAAATCTCGTTTTCTGTGAACGTGTTCTTATTAGGAGTATAGCTATTCAACTGAAAGTAATAACAGATCATAGTGTCGATTGAAGATCATTCTTAGCCAAAGGCAGGGGGAACACAGGAGAAATGCCCAGGGTGAAACTTACGAGGTGCTGGCCCTGTACTGCACCGCACAGAGAGTGAGCGCCTCCTTCAGTTTCACTCCCGAGGAGACTCTCCTGCTTTCCCCGAGTCCCCGTCCTGTTCAGAGGACATCCTCCCTGGTTCATCGGCAACTGCCTTACTTTCCTCCCCGGCACTTTCCTTCCTACTTACAATATCTGGAGTCACAAGAGCCACTTGTTGTCAGACTCCTTTGGCTCCCCAAAGGGCCCCAAAGAGATCATTACAAGGCACAGCACGTGAAAGGGAACCTAGGTGCATTTAAGACTATAAATTTTAACTGCAGAGAGGATCCCACGTTCAGTCGTCAAAGAAGTACATGGAGGGACTTACTAAAATTTCCACTGTTGAGGGCAACAAGTCATGACCTCATTCTCTCACGCCAGGACCTTGCTATAAATGCTAGGAATAGCAAGCAGGATCTTTTTTAATGGCTTGTCCAGAACAGCATTGGAGGGTGGGAGACGCCCGTCTCCTTCGAGAACTAGAGACAGAGGGGAGCTTGAAGGCCGTTGGTGGACAGCCTCCAACACACATATTCTTCTTAGACGTTGTTTGCAAAATGTCTAAAAAGGCACAATAACTTCCACTATTCAATTCCTTCAACCTCCTTCTCCATCTAAATCGTTTATAAGCATAGCCTGTAATAATTAGCTCTTTTACTCTGGCTTATTGTATAATTTGATAAAATCATGTAACGCCAGTTATTGGAGAGTGGTAAAGTATATTAAGAACGTGTTTGGCTATAAGCCAGGGAAAGCCCCACTACAAGGACTTTTAGCAAAGGGGTTAATTTTCCTCCTGTAACAGATATGAAGAGTCAGGCACCTCCTAATGTCGGTTCAACTCCTTAGTTCTCTTGGTCTTTCTCTCCTAATCCCAATAAGGCAGAGCAGCTCCAGCTATGGAGGCAGAATATAAAGCAGAAAGGACAGTGGAAGGAGAGCACCCCGTGGCTGTCCCCTTTTGTGAGAGAAGCCAAAGCGCCCCAAGAACACCATACTCCTCCCGTGTGCTGGGTTGAATTGTGCTTTTCCTCCCAACCCCCTCAAGAATATGTTGGAATATTAACCCCCTAGTACCTCAGAGTGTGATCTTATTTGGAGATAGGGGCTTTACAGAGGTAGTCAAGTGCAAACGGGGTCACTGGTGTGGGCCCTAGTCCAGTATGACCGGTGTCTTTATAAGAAGGTGAAATTTGGATACAGAAACGTGCACACAGGGGGAATGCCATGTGAACGGGGCACAGCCATTGACAAGTCAAGGAGAGATGCGGGGAACAGACCTTTCCTTCGGGAAAGGAACTGACCTTGCATCCACCTTGATCTCAGACTTCAGCCACCAGAGCTGTGAGACAATACGTTTCTGTTGTTTACAAGCTATCGCTTGTGACACTTTGTTACCACAGCCCCAGCAAGCTCATACCTCCCACACACTTCCATTTACAGCTCACTGACCAGAATTGCCATGGGCCACCCCTAGCTACAAGGAGCAAGTATGTATATAGCTGAACATATTCTAACGGAAACATTAGGTTTCTGGTAGCAAATTTAAAAAGGAGTTGGCTGGGCAACTAAGAGCATTTTCCACAGAGGAGCAAGTGTTTGCGCTTGGTAAATGGTGCTAGGATGGGTCGCTCTCCCTCCAGCACTGCTCAGAAATTTGGAGCAATACATTGGAGATAGAGTTGTGCAGTGGAAAGAAAGCAAAGGGTCTGGATGCTACCACGGATATTGCCACTAGTTACTATATGATTTCACCAAGGTTGCTTTAAGCTGTAAGCCTCAGCTTTCTCACCCGACAAATGGGAATAATAAGCTATGCTCTGATAGGAATACAAATTTATATAAATATAAGTGTAGGAAGCCATTTATAACAAGTTCAGAAACAGAGAGGTCACGAGCCCTTGGCCTATGACAATGCTTCTCAAGCTTTGTATGCACATAGATCCCATGGGCATTTTGTTAAAATGCATATTGGAGTTCAGCAGGTCTGGGGCGTGGTTCGCCAATGTGCAATTCTAACAAGCTTCAGCTATATCAAGATAGCTGGTCCAAGGAGCACACTTTTAATAGCAAGGTTTGTATCGCTGAAAGAGAAGCTGAACCCAAGAGTAGGAACCTTTCAGAACTGAAACTCTCACAATGTATTGATGAATGACTCTAATGAGGAAAATGTGTAAAGTATCTAAAGACTCTGCCCTGTTTGGGGGATATCTTCAATAAACTTAGCTTCTAGAAGAATGTATAAAAGTTGGAAGCAGAGACATAAGACCAGGGGCAATTACAAACAGTGTAGACTTGTCTAGAAGGTATTAGAACAGAGTAAGCTATGTTATCTATAAATTACTTAAATTTATAAAGCAATGGGAGGGATGCCTAGGAGGTGGGCCTGTGGCTAAGAATCCTATTTTTCTTATAGTAACATCTGGTTATCCTTATAACAATCTATTTGGGGGCCCACCAAAATCCCCTCCTGGGTCAGGTTGTATTTTGATTCTTGACATCATTTCTTAGTCAAATCCCAGACTTAATTTTTAAACTGATGACTTCCACGGTCCCCAAAAGGGAAGCCACCGTCCCCAGGATCCAGCATCCATGCCACAAGATGGAGTCAGGCCAAGCTAGACCAAACAATATCCCTGTTTGGGGGATGACCTGGCCGGAGGCAAAGGGCTCGTGGACATGGTTCATGTAAGCAAAGCAGCCAGCGAGAACTTTCATGGTATCCTCGTGGACAAGCTGACAAGATATAGAATGTGTAGAATGTGCGACAAGTAGTCCATTGACTTCATGGTCCCCTCCCCCCAATAAAGACTCAACCTGGAAGGTAGTCTTTAGAAGGGTTCGGCATTTTAGTCTCATCTATATAAATTGCCCTTAGAAATCTGAAAGGACAAAGCATGAAAGTTAAGCTGAAAGTTAAGCATGCAGGCTTTGTGTTTGATTACTTGGCCCGTCACCTAGAAGCTGTGTAGCCCACAGCTTCACCTCTCTATGCCTCAGTTTTTAAGTGTGTATAATGGGTATATGATTAGTCCCTCACTCAGAGGGTGGTCGTGAGTATGAAATAATGCATGCAGACACTCAGAATGGGGCCCGGTATATAGGAAGGTTTACACACATAAGCGGTTATTATTAGGCCTATCCAATTTGTAGGTGACATGTAATTGAGAGGGAAGGAAGCATGTTACACGGCAAAATCAGGAGCCTAAAAAGATTTTTGACACAAGGGAAATCTGAGCTGAAAGTAACAAAATTTTCCAGTGAATAACCGTATACTCACTGTTTGTATTCTACCATTAGTATTTTACTATGCTTGCTTACATATCTGTCTACATACCATCTTTAAGTAGTTCAAAATATATTCAATTTTTTCCTGTGATATTCTCTTTAACTTACAGGCTATGTAGTAGTATATTTCTTCATTTCTGAATGCATGGGAACTTTACACTTAGCTTTTCGTTAGTGATTTCTGGCTTAATTCCCACTACAGTGAAATCATCTATTTTGTCTAGTTTTCACTCTTTAGAATTTGCTGAGACTTGCGTATGGCACAATATATGATCCGTTTGGGTCAATTTTCTGCATGAAGTTGAAAATGCGTTTTCTATGAGCATTGTGTCAGGTTCTATATTTGATAATTAGGTAGACATCTTTGTGCTCAAATCTTTTATATCATTACTGATTTTTGTCTGTTTGTTCTGTCAGTTACAAAAAAAAAAGTTAAACTCTATCAGTTTGATGGTAGATTTTTCTAGTTCTCTCCTACTTCTTCCAGCTTACTTTACCATTTTGAGTCTATATCGATAGATCTAGAAGTGCTGTATCTTTTCGTGTACTCTATTGTATTATAAAATACCTCACTATCTGTACTACGTTTACTAACCCAAATCTCATTTGTTGAGCATTCTTAGAGCTAAGCCAACTTTGTTTTAGTTATATTTGCATAATTTATCTTTTTTCTTCTTTTCATTCTCTCTATGTTTAATAAGTATCTTTTCTAAATAGCATTCATTTCTGATAAAAGTACTTCAAGCTGCCAGTATTAGACCATTTCCAATCTATAAAAATGGGAATTTCATTATACTTGAGTTTTGTTTTTTATTTAGTTATACACTGTCTTTTAATTGGATATTTTAGTCTGTTTGCAAAACTGAAATAACTGAAAATTTTGGGTTTAAATATGCCATCTTACTATTTATTCTCTATTTTTACATCTTATTTCTTTTGCTATCCTTTCCTAGATTAATAATTTTATTTCTCCCCTTTTACTAGCTTGTTATTTAAGATTCTTAAATTATTTTCTTTAGGTTGCCTTAGAAATGAAAACATTTTTCTGATTTGTTAAAGCCTAATACATATTACTACTTTTCCATGTCTTGGGACAATGCAAGGGTATTAGACTATTTTAACTCTATTTCCCTATTTCTGTGTTATTTTATATTTCACATCATTTAAAACCTCATAGATCTTCTTATTATTGTCTTATACAATCAAGATTTATATTCCTTTCTCCCACCCATCACCATACCTTCTTCTGGTACCATTATCTTCCTGGTGAACATCTGTGCTTAGTATTACTTTAGAGTAGATCTGCCCCCAACAGTTTTTGGAGGATATTTTCACTGGGTATAGAAATCTAAATTGGCACTTATTTTCTTATGGCACTTTGTTTTTTTTTTTTTTAATTTTTTTTTCAACGTTTTTATTTATTTTTGGGACAGAGAGAGACAGAGCATGAACGGGGGAGGGGCAGAGAGAGAGGGAGACACAGAATCGGAAACAGGCTCCAGGCTCCGAGCCATCAGCCCAGAGCCTGACGCGGGGCTTGAACTCACGGACCGCGAGATCGTGACCTGGCTGAAGCCGGACGCTTAACCGACTGCGCCACCCAGGCGCCCCCTTATGGCACTTTGAATATGTCATTCCATTGTCTTTTGCTTCCAATGTTTCTGATAAGAATGAAGCACTATGTCTTATCCAGGCTTGGTGAGTTTTTGTTGCATTGCTACTTCTCCAATACCTTCATCATGTAATTTTAATATTTTTTCTAGATTTCCTAGTTGTTCTGGGGATGGGGTGCACTCATCCAATACAGCTAGTCTACACTTGCTGGAAGCCATATCACTCGATGGTATTTTTTAAACTTTTTCTAATATACAGCCAGTGCTTGGAATATTGAGTTTAAGAGTGCTCTGTGCCAGAAGTGATGTTGAATCTCACTGTCACTTAGATTTTAGCCCAATGATTCCTTATTATCTTGTCCGCTCATCAGTGCTTAGGTCCCAGAATTTTGGCCATTTTTTACAAGGAGGAAGTATGTCTCAATAATCTAGTATGCCATATTATCCATATTATTTTTTATTTGTATCTCTCCTCATTTAACATATCAGATGTAGAAGCGTAAGAATCATCTCATTATCCTTATAGTCCCAGCCCCCAGCCTCCTGTTTGACAGAATAGGTGCTCAATAAATGTTAAGTAAACGAAATTATGTGGCTTTAAATAAGACTACCTGGGCATCTTAGTGGAGCCACCAGAACTGAAAAATATGAAGCTCAGTGTTGCCAGTTCATAAACCAAGTAACTTGTGCTCTGGGGGAATTGGTTCACACAAGGCAAGTTTACAAGGAAATAATATCTAAGTAACAACATAGCTGGATCAGTGTTGACTAGGAGACACAGCTGGAATGATAATGGATCCTTATTACATTTCTTCTTCCCTCACCCTTGAGCACTTGACTTCTGTCTTTCAGTTAATGCTAATAGTTTTCTGTATTGTCATTCTCATATTTTATTGCCTTTATTCATACTTCCTCTCTGAACCTAGATGAAATAATAAAGGATGCAAATAAATAAAAAGAGACGCTACATGTTTACAAAAGGCAATATAAGTGAGTCCACTCAGAAGACCAAATTACAGGTGAGAAAGTTGCTATGGTAAAGGTAAGACAGAAAGAGGAAATTCAAGGTTACTGAACACTTACTTTCAAGTTGCTAACATAGATCTCTATTCTAAGTGATCTTTAAAGCCCTTTTAGCATCAGGACATCCTTTCATCCAGGTCGGTGTGAAAGAAACTTAAATTTAACAAATTCTTGTTCTCCAGCTTTCCTTTTGCTAAAGTTGTTACTAGTTCCCAGAAAAGTCTGTTATTACACCACTCTGTGAAATATTACAATATTCAGGATTACAGTCTCTCTTACAATGTAACAAATGTAACAGCCTCTGTTTCCTGATAGACTGGGAAGTACCTTATTTTAAAATATTTTTATGATCTCCAAATCAGTCTGGGAAGTGGGTTCCTTGACAACGCATCTCATGTACTTTATGTAGATGTTGGTAATTTTAATTACAGACATTTTTGCTAAGTGCCTTAGATCTTCATTTTCTTTTAACCACATTTGACATCATTTGAGGTAATGCCATTTCCTCCTATTTAGGCCAGTCTCACAGAAACCTGCACAAATAATACAGTGTCCAAACAGTACTGGAGAATACTATTTTTAAATTTTACTAAAAATATTTTGTCTGATCTCTCTTAATTTGGGTTTAAAAAACTTTATGTATACTACAACAGATCTTGGATTCTCTATAGGGTGATCAGACAAACGTTCCCCAGAAATTTATCATCTCAAAAGGGCAACGATGCACATTGAACATGTGGAAAGGACGAAAATACTCGGGATCGGTTTAACATCGACATCCCTCGAAACTCAAGGATCGATATTGCAGAAAAGCAAAGGGTAGATTAATGTGGGAGGCAAAGAGAACTGGGTTAGAACTTCACGTTTGGACATGTCGGGGGGAGGGAGTGAGCCCCTTTCATTCTGCCCCCTTTTGGCCTTCGTCAGTGGCATTTCCCTACCTTCCCAAATAATGACGAGCACTGAAGCAAAACAGAAGAGTGTGTTGTATGTGGGACCCAGTCTGGGAGAGGCCCAAATGAAACGGCTCTCTGTAAAGCCTGACCACATTGGCATAGAATGGTCTATGAGCATTGCAAAACAGTGGGGAGAGTGGAGAGAGGGTTGTGAGGCTGTGGTGGACCTTGAGGCATCCTCCCCGCACACCCATTTAGAAGGCACAAATGGAAGGCTAGGGCATTGCCTTGCTTACTCCGGAGGAGAGCGGTAACCAAGATTCGAAACTGACTCAGCTGACTCTTCTAACCATGCAAACGAGCATGCTTCCGGTAAAGAGAATTCAGTGAAATTCAAATGAGCAACCAGTCAGCAAAAAACTGCTGCTGACATTATTAATCTTCCAAACTACCCAGATCTATCATACACAGAAAAACTCATCATTGGGCACTTGTGGAATAGGTATCCCTCACTTAAAGGAATGGTCACTGTCAGCAAAGTTTGCAGCACAGAGACTTTCTATCAAATCAATCTGTTCTCCCATTGATTTCCATTACAAAATCTGAGATGCATTCTGCTGTTAAATCCCATGAAGCATGTACCAAACGCTTTGCAAATGGCATGTTTAAAAGAAAAATGATAATATTCGCATAAAACATTGACAGTGATGTTTAATATATTAATAGCAATGCTGGGCTACATTCAACATGTCACTGCAAACAAATACTCAGGATGAAACATAACACAATTTTCCAAACTGTGCCTCACAGGCTGTAAGGGGCAATAATCCCTAAAACATCAGCAACTTGATTTCACACAGGCTTCAAACTGTCTTGGCATTCCTATCATTACATAGCCAAAGGAATTCTTTTATTATTTAAAAATCTTTCCTCGTTTTCTGCTGGCCTCTTTCCCAAAATCTTTGTCCGGAACCCCCAGAATAGCTTCTGATGCTATTCTTAGGTGGGAAGGGAAAATGAGCCTGCTAGGTTCCATCACAGTGGTTTATCCCACTGCCTGCTGGGGTTTCCCCATCACTGAAGCAACTGGGCCTCTCCTGGAAGGAATGCTGCAGAAGGAAGCAGTGGGTCTGTGAAGGTTGGACCAGACACTTCAATGCCTTTTCAAACTTCTAAGATATAATACTACCAACATTGGTAATGTGTCTGCTTGCAATTCTATTTTCAACCTATGCACTCTGCTTAATATGTTAAATGACCAAACGCTTTGCCTACTGTACAACAAATGACTGAATGTTTTGCATCATATATTTTTTTTAAATTTTTAATGTTTATTTATTTTTGAGAGAGAGAGAGAGACAGACAGACAGACAGAGCATGAGTAGGGGAGGGGCAGAGAGGGAAACACAATCTGAAACAGGCTCCAGGCTCTGAGCTGTCAGCACAGAGCCCAACGCGGAGCTTGAACTCACACACCATGAGATCATGACCTGAGCCGAAGTCGGTTGCTTGACCCACTGAGCCACTCAGGCGCCACGCATCATATTTGTTGAATAACTAATTGAATTTATGTGACGGTTTTGTTCTTCATTAGAGGATACTGACGCTTGTATGTGCTGGTAGCTTAAGCTGGAAAAGTGACTACAAGGGTGCCTGGGTGGCTCAGTCAGTTAAGCATTTGACTTTGGCTCGGGTCATGATCTCGCGGTCCCTGAGTTCGAGCCCCACGGCGGGCTCTGTGTTGACAGCTCAGAGCCTGGAGCCTGTTTCAGATTCTGTGTCTCTGGCTCCCTCTGCCCCTCCCCCACTTGCACTCTGTCTCTCTGTCTCTCTCAAAAATAAACATTAAAAAAAAGTGACTGCAGATATTAATCACCACAGGAATAATGCACTACAGGTCATAATAACATTAAATGTTCAATTCTAAGGTCTGGGTAGGACATTCCTGACAGTAAACTTTTAAAGAAATTTTTGAATGCCTTACCTTTATCACTCCGGTAGGTCAATTTTTGTTAAGCAAAAGACTACTTGAGTCAGAGCAACATGCTCATCACCAGCAATGCGCCTTTATCCTGTTTGTATGACCCAATACAATGAAGAATTCAACATTCAGGGTTGGCTTTAACATTTCGTGAAAAAAAAAAAAAAACATTTTGTTTTTTATTAAACTATAACATACCCGAAGAATTCTGACAAGCAATAGCAATATTGGCATGTTTTCTGGAGATCAGCAAACTATCTGCCAAGAGTTTTTGGTTAATTCGTTAAGACCAAGATTTCTTTCCTTCCTTCCTCCCTCCCTTCCTCCCTCTCTCCTTTCCCTCCCTCTCTCTCTCCCTCCCTCCCTCCCTTCCTTCCTTCCTTCCTTCCTTCCTTCCTTCCTTCCTTTTTTTAGCTCATCCTGTCCAGAAACCTCAACATGTCAGAGTGTCAAAACTGAACACATCCAGGGAGCCAAGCCCATGCTAACTATACTCCCAGAAAACACAATTATAACTAAAATGTCTTCGTATTGACAAAACAACCAAAACTGTCATGATGAGCACGGGGCTCCTGTGGTTGTAGCCAGTACATTCTTTCCCTGCAGGCAGAACAAGGGGGAAACCAAATTATGAGCAGATAGCAAGTACAGAATGAAAACAGAAGGTGATGTCTATCGGTGAGGAGTATTTTTTCCAGGACATGAGAGCCTGATTAAGGTGCCATTTTTTTTCAAGGATGAAACAACTCTTTGGTTATATGTATATACCTATGTCATTCACTCTATGACACATACGATCATACTTTTTCTTCCAGATTCAAACCGTGTCTCTCAGTCTTGTTTACTAACCTCCACCTCCTCTGACATGCTTATTTTCTGTGATATCATCAAAACATGCTCCCTAAGTTCACACGTTCTTTCATTGTAGTGAGACTGTGAAGGGAAGCAACAATCCTAGGTATGTGGAAATATTTATTAATGACATGGCCACCTATAAATGAGTTCCCCATTCAAACATCTTTTGAACACAAGGCTCCCCTCCTCTACTCCCCATGGTGGTAAACATTTGTAATCCAATGCAAATAAATTTAGTTCTATTGCGAAGTGAAATTGCAAATCTTGCGAAAGGTATAAGGTTTCGTGATGTCAGTGAAAGTGAAATTGGTAAAGCAAGTAGCAAGTGAGGGTCTGTAAAGTTAAACAGACAACTGAAGGTAAAATCAACAGGGATGATGACTATGTTGATGCTTTAAAAGAAGAGAAGACGATACTTCGAATATCACAAAATTAATTGAGATCCCGGGGAAAACTGATGAAGCCCTCGAACATTTTAATAAAATGACCCTCCTTTTGATTATGGCATAAAAGTCAAAAATGAACTAAAGCATGTTGTAAGGCTCTTCACGTTTGGTCAAAACAAATGAAGCCAACGGTAATCTTGATTTATTGTTTATTCATTCTAAAATTAGCATAGTGGTACTTACAACATAAATTTTGTTCAATAAAAGATAGAGTAAACGTATTCTAATAACGTCGAGTTTTATTTTCAGGTGAAGTCTACTTTTCACCAACTGCTCTGAGATTTGGCCCCTGCTTTAAGTAGATTTATTTTTAGGAGGCTTTACCAGCGCTAATCACACGTGGCTAATAAGGACTTCCTATACTAACGAACGAGACTTTTCTAGTAGAAACAGTCTGATGTCTTGGTTGCATCTATTTACATATCAAATTTTTCTATGTTGTTCATAAAACGTCCTCAATTCTTAGTTTTGTGGGGTGGGGGAGGCAAACATTATTTACTCTTAGGTGTTTCCTACGGGATAACTTCCAAAGGGTGATATTATTATTTTTTTTTTTAATTTTTTTTTCAACGTTTTTATTTATTTTTGGGACAGAGAGAGACAGAGCATGAACGGAGGAGGGGCAGAGAGAGAGGGAGACACAGAATCGGAAACAGGCTCCAGGCTCCGAGCCATCAGCCCAGAGCCTGACGCGGGGCTCGAACTCACGGACCGCGAGATCGTGACCTGGCTGAAGCCGGACGCTTAACCGACTGCGCCACCCAGGCGCCCCCAAAGGGTGATATTATTCACAGTAGTATCAGTGTCTCCTAAGGCAACGTGTGTAGAGGTCACAGACTCTGGAGTCATCTTGGAATCAGAACTATATTTGAATTGGTTTGTACCACCTAACAGACATATGGTAATAGGCAAATTATGTACCCTCTGAATTTGCATACCTTCATCTGTGAAAATGGAGCAGGGACAGCTCCCTCACAAGATCGTGGTGAAGATCGGATGAGAACATGTCTAAAATGCCTGATCCAGAGAGGGCATTCAATATATGGTGCTTAGAGTGGTGATGTTTATTTTTGGTTTGTTTGACCGCCAAAGTTCCCTTGTGATCTTTTTTTTTTTTTTTTTCAACGTTTATTTATTTTTGGGACAGAGAGAAACAGAGCATGAACGGGGGAGGGGCAGAGAGAGAGGGAGACACAGAATCGGAAACAGGCTCCAGGCCCTGAGCCATCAGCCCAGAGCCCGACGCGGGGCTCGAACTCACGGACCGCGAGATCGTGACCTGGCTGAAGTCGGACGCTTAACCGACTGCGCCACCCAGGCGCCCCCCTTGTTATCTTAATTTGTTGATTATTCTGTACATTCAGATTCTTTGTATGCGTTTTGCAATGTGAAACTAGGGTCTCTAGGCTATAAAAAGTAGCTTTTTGAAATGTGACTTTAGGAGTGCCTTGTGGCACAAATCTCTTAGAATGAATTCTAAAATGTTCCATAAAGCTTTGAAGAGAGTCATAATGAGGTCTTTCAGATTGACACTGTGAGATTTTGGTTGAGTTCTGTAAGTTGGACGGTTGATATTTACAAGGAGAAAAACCTCAAAGGAAGCCCCCCTTCTCCACACTGAAGCATTTTTGTAAACAAATCTTGACTTAAAACAAGAAACTTAAGTCTTTCACTGCACACAGACCCCCAGGCAAAGCAAAGTCTTGAAAGTCAGATGCTCCTGGATTTGAACCTCTGCTCAGTTCCTTCTCAGTTGTGTGACCTTGACCAACTATTTCTAAGCCTGTGTATTTTCATCTATAAAGTTGGAGATACAAAAATACTTCCGTCAGGTTGTCGTGAGGATGAAATGAAGAACTGCATATAAAAATCGTTTGTGTGCCCATACAGCCTGGCATACTGAAAGTGTTTAACTAGTTAACTATTATCTGTATAATCTTTGAACTCACAGGTTAACAAGAATGTCATATTTTGTTCAAAAATGGCAAGAGGGTAATGCACAAAACAGAAATGAAGTTCACTTGAGTTCAGACATCAAATTACATGCTTTGGCCTTGCCTTGCCTTTGGCTTCTTGAGTTTCCCTGGGTCTAAGTTCTTTTCCTTCCCCTATTTACTGGAGAACTTGTTTTCTGCCTCAGGGCTTTTCAATGGTCTCTTCCCCATCCCCCCACACAATAGGAACATTACATTCGTAATACTTATTACAAATTGGCAAGGGGCTTATACCGCTCCTCTTAGTCTCTAAGACTTTGGTATGTCCCTTCCCACCACCCCTCCATGGGTCTCATTAGTTCAGATATCTTATTTGGTCTACTTAGCCAAAGCCAGGAGATAATGACGGTTAACATTTAGCGTCTACCTAATAGCACCAGATACTATGCTAGGTGAGTTGCAAACCTTACTTTGATTCTTCCCAACATCCAGGCGAGGCAGATACCATTATTTCTATTTCTGAGATGGGTAATCAGAGGGTCTGAGCTAGGAAGCTCAGTCACAGGGCCAGTAAGCAGCAGCACCAGTGACCATAAGGATCAAGTTAACGCATTAACTGGGATGTGATGGCTCTAAGTGGTTTTCTACTTCTGGGAAAGGCCCATCTGGCCTTTCAAAGAGAGGCCTTCATGAGAAGTATGCCCTGTGCTAACACATATGTGTGCTATCATGATATCATCTTATTCATGTAGCCGCTTAACCTTTCTGTACCATCATTCCCCTAGCACTACTAATGTGTATATACCTCATACTAAATGCACTAAGATCCTTGCACGTCTTATATACACTCCAGTAACTCTGCCAATTATTCTCCTACAACGGATGCTGTAGGTCTAACCAACAGAACTCCAGACATCACAAAGCGAATAAATTAGACTTTCCTCAAGCCCAGTAATTTGTTTCATTTCCCCTGGCAAGAACTAAATTTCAAATTATGCTCGTTCTATAAAGCAGAATCTTACAAATATTATGATATGGAGGCCCACAGAGTCAGAAGGAGAGAAGGCGGAGAAGGGCGACTAAGGTGGATGGGTTTCTTTTCTTAGGAGTAAAATTAAGTTTCTCATCTGAAGAAGTACCGAATTCTGCAGTCGTTCCAAAGGTGTAGGCTTGGCTCATGGTACATTTCAGGGAAACGTGAATCACACTGACCACGGAAGGTCAAGCAAACAACTGGTCGACCCTAGAAACGTGCGTGTGCAGGGTTTGCATCTAAGAGAGGAGTATCTCTGGATATTTCTACGTGCCAGTTCCAGAGCCGGATCCGGTTCCGACTCTTCACCACCGCAGCTCGCTAGACACCTCTCTCCCTAAGCCACATGGGGAGACACGGAAGCTGCCTGCGCCCCGCGTCGGTCCGGGCGCCTTCCATTCTGACTCCCACTCCCGCGAAATGTCCCCTTTCGATCAACGCTAACTGGGCGTCGGCCTCCCGACGCGGACCCCGCGTGGGGTCCCAGCGAGGGGAGGACGGCTGGCGGCGCGCACCGGGGCGGGGACTGAGTGCGGGGGGCGGGCGCCGGTCGTTGTCTCCGCGCCGCTCCCCTTTGTTCGGTTCCATTGTGTGCCACTTCCTCCTCGGGCGCCTCTTCCTGCGCCCTGGCAGCCTGTGGGCAATTTGTGAAAGGGCTTTGGGGACCTTTTTCTTTCTTTCTCGGCTTATTTTTTAGTGAGTCCCCCCCCCCCCCCCCCCTTGCACGCCTCTCCCTCGCGGCTCTCCGCCCCCGGGTCGCGGAGCCGGGCGGAGTGGGAAGTGTCACTGCCTCCTCCCCCACCCCCCGACGGCAGCTCCGCCAGGCTCCCGCCCCGCTCCTCCTCCAGGAGGCATCCTAAGCCCGCATTCTGGACTTTCACCTCCTGACCGGCCGCGTCACCGCCAGGAAGGCGACACGCGACCCCGCCCCTCCGAGGGGCGCAGGCTCCCGGCGCCCGGGGCTCCGCCAGGCACCGAAGCGAAGGTCGGAGGCCGGCGCGCGGCCCAAGCCCGGCCGCCTCGGCGTCCCGGGAGCCGGCGCGAGTGTCGCCGCGGCCCTCCCCGTCCCTCGCGCTCGCGCTCCCCGGCCGCCGCGCGGCCGCCTCAGCCCCCTTATATAGCCCTCTAAAAATAGCTCGCCTCGCACCGCCTTGTAAGGCAGCAGGGAGATCCGCAGCCCGCCAATCCGCGCTCGCCGCCAGAGCCGAGCCCCGCCCCGGACCCCGCTCCGCGCTCCCCATTGGTCCTCAGTGACTTCATGAGCCCCCTGTTTACCTTACATGGTCACACGCGGCCTAATGGACGCCCTCCTCCGAGATCCCACGGCTGCGCGGAGAGCCAGGCGGAGGGGGGGAGTTTGGGGAGGGGGAAGAGCAGGAGGAGGAGAAAAGGAGGGGGGAGAGACTACAAACTAGCAAGGATGGGGTGGGGGGTGGGGAGGGAAGGGACGGGGGGGGGGGGGGGGGGAGAGAAGCGATCGCGAGAAAAAAAAAATGCAACCTCCCAAAATAAAGAGCAAAGATTGCATTAGGAGCGAACAGCGCTGCAGAAATAGATGGCAGCTTCGTGTCAGTGAGTTTGCATCCCCCTTCCTGATCCACGAGCTGGAGTGATTAGAGCCCTGGAAGGGAATTGTTACTCCCGTGGAGAAGTCCCCTTTTCCTGGCAGCGGTCTGCACTTGTACACGCTGGATGCCTCTCTCCATCCACCCCACTCACTCTCTCCTCTCTCACCTCCTCTCTTCCTCTCTCCTGCATTGATTTTTTTTTTTCCTTTTTAGTTGACCGAAACAAAACAAAACAAAAGGGCCACTGGATGTCTGCCTTCTTGGGGGGTGAGCCAGACAGACTGACAAACAAACAGACCCAACTGTGTTCGGGGGAGGGTTTCTCCTCCCGTTTTGCCCGGCAGCAGCAGCATGGACGTGTTGGCTAGTTATAGTATATTCCAGGAGCTACAACTTGTCCACGACACCGGCTACTTCTCAGCTTTGCCATCCCTGGAGGAGACCTGGCAGCAGGTGAACGATTTAAATTACTTGTGTAAATCGTGTGGTGGCGGCGGAGGCGCAGGGGCTGCGTTGGTGTGGGCTCGGGGTTGAATTTTTTGTTTGTTTGTTTTATTCCCCCCACCCTTTTTTGGCTGTTTGTTGGTTAAAATGTTTTCGGAAACAGTCATCTGCGCTTACCTCTCCACCCACCCTCTAACCCCTTAGCGTGCTGAGCTGTGCAGCCGGTCTGAGCTGCCTGCGTTTCAGTCACCAACACACATCCTTGCGCACACGTTGTCGGGCTCACTGTCCCCAGCACAGACCTGCGTAACTTCTGGGGTTCGGAGGAACCGGGTGGAAAGGTGGTTTGGGGCTCGATGAGCCATTAATGCCAGGATACCGCGTCCCTACATGCTCGAGCTCTACCTGCTTGGTACCTTAAATCGGGTTCAGTTCTTTCAACTGGTGCTGACGACCGTCAGATGGGGGTCAGGAGGTAGGAGCATAGCGGAGTGTTTTCCCAGTAATTAGCCAGTGTCGAGACAAGAGAGAAACTTGATTTTGAGATTGAGGAGGTGGGCAGAGGGGAGAGGAGCCCAGTGACAAAAGATATTCCAGGATATCTAGGAGGAGCACGGGAAGATGTATCTACCTAATGCTGACCATGCATTGTAGGTTTCCCCAGTGCGATGCCTCTGTATGTGTCCCTGTTTCTCTTTTTTTGTTTGGGGTCCCTCCCTAGTTAGACAGCACAACCTCTGACAAAGGGTGGTATGTGCTTCCGTGCCTCTGACTTTGTCTTAGAGGACTAGTTAAGAAACTCCTATGATGCTGAAGGGCACCGATGCCAAGTTGGCTAGGCGTCCCACTGAGGGCAAAGTGGGTCTGGTGACAAGTTCACCGGGCTTTGTGAAGTGGAATAAAGAAAGTGCTGGTCAGTGGAAAGTGCTAGATCTGCTGCGGAAACAGTGGTTTTCTCAGCATGGATTAGGAGCTGCTGAAGGGACACTCTGCAGGAAAGATGGTGGGTGGGGGGCGGGGGGTTGGGGTATCCTTTACAAATACTACACTGTGCCCCATGGAACGTCCAAGAACACAGGCTGGGTTTGCACATCGGACTTGTGAACTCGCACAGTCCGTCCTGGAGAAACCAGCCTGCCCTTGGGGAAGACCGAGAGAGGCTCGGTGTGTGGCTGCTCATGTAACTTCGCTCCATGACAGCAGCTTGTTAAGGCTAATGAACGGCTGAATTTCTCCTGCCAGGATCCAAAGCGGGATTTGCCAGCTCGAGGCTGGGAAGTAACAGTTGCCGCTTTCGCGGGTGAGGTTTGGCTTTTGGTGTAGGGTGAAGAGGGGCAAAGCCGATCCTCTGACTGTACCTTTGTTACTAGTTACTGTTCTCCCCTGGTTAGAGGCTGTGAGTTCTCCTCCAGGTACCGGCCCCTGTGTCCACATGTATGTTGCTGCCCAGGGATGCTGGCAGATACACTCGACTTTGTCTCTCAGTGCGCACATAGTTCATACGTTTTTTAGCGCAAGGCATTTCTTCAGTGCATCCTTCCTCCGCCCCCCCCCCTCCTTAATGAGACTGTCTCATGAAGGGTCTCGATAGATCTTTTCCTCCTTTTATTTCACATGCTAATTAAGCCAAAATGTGGCCAGAATTTCATTTTCCGAAATAGCCTCCATTTCACATTGTCAGCCCACTGGTGTCAAACCGGTTGCGTATTAACGACTGTCTAGACAGGTTAGGGTAGGGAATCTGTTGATTTAGTCAGCCTGCCCAAGGCAGCCCTTGTTTGTGACTAACTGTTAAGCAGTGTTGGAGGGAAGAAAGTTGGCTTTATTTGTTACGGCGTTCCCTCCTGATGAATCACACAACTTTGTTTTGGTTCAAGTTTTCACAGTAGTAAAGCCTGCTTCGGGGGAAGGCCACTCCAGAGGAAACCTGCTTTTCTAGATCTGGTTTAGAGCGTCCAGGAGAAAGTCTGGATATGTAAAGAAGCATCACTGGTTTGATAATTCGGGGATGTGTTAGATCTATTGTTTCCTCAGAAGCCTTCTCTGCTTTTCCTTCCCCCTCCTCTCTCTACCCGTCTCCACTCACCTCCTTCAAGGAACCTCTAGCTTAGCTTCTACCGCAGGCCAAGGAATATCACCCCCCCCCCCCCGCCCCCACACACACACCTCCCTCCTTACTTCTTGCCTTAACCCTCTCCAACTGGCAACTACTCTTACCTTAAGACCCTTTGCCAAGCTGTTTGAGAAGCATGCTCCTAGTCTATGCCGAAACATAACTTGTGGGGAAGCACTACTAAATAAGATATCACTCCAAGGACCTTTCTGCCCTGCTCTCTATAGTCACAACTGCTCTCTTTAAAGGTGACTATGACTCTTAAGTTCATGCTGATGACAAAACCTCCAACCTCCATCTCTTCCTTCCTCCCTCTCCTTGGCCCTCCCCTCCCCCACCCTTTGCTGCTTCTGTGTATAAGGAGAGGGGGATGGTTATATGCAACTGCTGGGGCCAAATCAACCATCAGATGGTGAAATTTTGAGACTCCTTTGCTCAAAATGGCTTAAGAAGGTTGTTGCAAAGAACCCCAGGCAGGAGGAAGTTTCCTGATGCTCTGGGGTAATCAGATTTTGGAGGTCAAATGGGGAGCAATTATTAGATGTTCTCTGCAAGTGAACAGTGTACCTGGCCTTGAGATGAACGAAATACAGAGATTCTAATAATCTGATTTGGTTTGTAGAGAAAGAGTGGCTTGGATGATAAACCCAAGAACATCTGTGCCTTTGAAAATTAAAGATGGACTATTTGGGGATGTTATTTTAAACTGGGGTCTGGGATCATCGTCCTGCTTAACCGTCAGTGAGCTTGGGATGGTCCTGCTGTCACAGGGGTCGTCATTTTGACATTGGGCTTTCAGGCAGTGATGTCTATAGCAACATACAGCTCCAACTCTGAAAATCATTGCCGGTGTAATTTTAAAATCCAGATGGACATCCTACATTAACAGCTCTCCATTCCCCGGCTCTGACTGCATACTTAAGCACTTGGCCCAAGTAACATCATCTCTGCCTGTCATATAACTGTAAATTACACTGTGCTTCTGTGGTCTATTATTTTATGGAATTCAGCTGACGCACAACTCTTAAGGCTACTAGCCTTAAGTTCTTTGGAAACTTGCAGGAAATTTTCCAAGAGCTGTCTGAGCAAAAGTAGGAAAAAGTCAAAGGTAGGACAGAAGCTGGAGTAGCGTATAGGGTACCACTTGCTGATGGATAAAGGGAAACACATTCATGAGTTTTGTTGCCAATAGAAATCATGATTTTTCTGGACCCGCTGTTGCCTTGGAAAATAAAAAGGATTTGATATGATACACTTGGTTATTTTTCTCCGAGAAGCTACAAAGACTTTTAGAATCTGGATATATTTTCCATACCTCGCCTGCTCTTTCAGGAGTGCGGGTCAAGTAATGAAGTTCTAAGTTGTTATTTGCACTTAGCTTTGCTTCATGTCATTGAGGAGCATGGTATGTTTGCTTGAAAACTCTTATGGAATTATGCTTGTCATTAATGCTGATTCATAATTGGCAGATGGGGTCAGTTTCAGGCCTCCTTTTTGCTCAGAGAAAATTTTCCACTGCTACTGGAAACAAATAAATAAATCATAGAACATTCCTCCCTCCTCCCCCCATTCCCCCATTGTTTTAAACTAATGGCACTTTAGTAAGAACTAAAGTGTCCCCATAACACTGCAATTTCATCTTGGTTTCAGGCACCCTGTAACGCTTGTTACAAGGGCTTTTGATACGAGGCATCTCTAGGGGACAGCCTACAAAAATGGTTGCCTTCCAAGAACAGCCTCATGATACCAGGGATGGGATTTGTTCTCTGAGCTACATTGCTGCTTCCTCTTTTTGGTGCCCTGGCCTGTGCACTGCCGTCTACAGGCCTGAGCGGCCAGGTGCTGTCTCAGCCGGAAAGACAAAGCAAACTGTAGGGTCCCTGCATCTGTAGGTTTGCCTCTGTCCCCAATTTGCAGAAAACCTTGTCATGAATTAGAATTTCTTGGCAACAGCACCACCCAGGGAAATTTGTAGACACAAAGGAGCCTAGCTAACCACACTGAAAGGATAAACTAGCTGGCTTTTTTGCCTTTTTGTATGTTATGTGGGTGCTCTTTAGTTACCATCAATCTATTTTTTTTTTTAATTTGAAATAATGACTTGGGAGATAAAAAAAAAAAAAAAAAAAAGGAAAAGAAAACTGTCCTGTAATTCAGATGGTCTTCATAAGGATGCAGTCACTAAGTAAATGTAGCTTTACAAATGAAAGCACATGTGTATGCAATCAATCACACACTTAGCCTTTCTTTAATAGATTCTTTCCACGTTCTTTTTAATGGAGACATCTTTGTGTCGATTTAGGGGTCACGAACACGATCATTCCATCTACCTGTTTGTAGTTTAGTATGTTAAAGGGAGTGGATGCTACACTGCAGATATTCTCATTACATCTGTCTTCCGTGGGGGGATAAAGGAAACGGTGACTTCTTTGTTCTCCATGCAACTCCCACCACCCCCCCTACCCTGAGGAGAATGTGATGTTGGGGTCCAATCCATTTAAAGGGCAGAGCAGAAGATGCACTGTGACAGCCTCACCCTGAAATGATTTATGTGTGGGTATGTCAGAGACCTTCAGTGTTCAGATGTGGGTTCTTCCTCTCTTCCAGCCCATTTTAAATATAAATGCCAGTGGGGGCTCTTTGCCTCTCCACTTAAATGGGACTAGTTTAGAGAGGGTCCTAATGGGGCTTTTAGTAGCCACTCTTATAAATCTTCAGATTCTTCTCCCTTCAGAGAATTCCTGTATTTTAACTTTTTGAGTCCAAGAAGGCATTGCAGTCTTCTTTAATCACTCTGTGCCCATGGGGCAAAGGAAAATACAGTTTACTCTGGCCAGCCCCAACTGGCTCGTGTTGATCGAATGGCTGACGCCCCCTATCTCTGCAGTTTGTAGTAGTGGGCAAGGAGTTCTTTATCTCCTATGCTGGACCCTGTGACTGGTGAACGCAGACTACTCTGTGATTCTGTTCACTCAGTACGTCAGTTAGCATGTATGTTGGAATTAGGATTTGCTGAAAGTTTAGGACAGCTCCCCGATTTAACCTGAGTGGTGCCAGGAGAGTGAGGGGTGGAGATTTGGTCTCTGCAAAGAAATCCCTTTGTTTTCCTGAATCATCTGAATGCTTACTTAGCATAAACAAGTAGAAACATTTTAACCCAAACTGCTGAATCTTAACAAGTACAGAGATTAGGAAGCTCTACAACTACTAATAGCTTAAAATCCGTGGAACGATTTGCAGTACCTAATCATGAGCATTGCATGTAACGTGGGCAACTTAAGAAACACCCCTCTACCCTGTTACATCGTGTGCTCGCCCTAGAGCATCCACCTGAGAAACTGTCCTTTCCCAATTTAGTGTAAGAGTTCCCCAAATAAATGAAGCATTGCCTTTACCAGGATATGCTTTCACTTAAACACGGTCATGATCGTGTTCCTTCCCCTTCCTTGCCTTTATCTGTTGCTGCTCATTTGGAGGGTTATTTCTACCATCTTGACTCCTTTTTGTTTTCCTCCCTTGGTATTTTGGTGTGCCGGAGAACTTGCTAAGCGTCCTGCTAAGGGTGTTGTGTCCATTTCTCCCTGCAATAGAGCAGCTTCTAGCTGTCCTCGCCATCACATGCGTCGTAACGTTGGTATCACAGCCAAGAGTCCGCAGCAGTCTTGGTTAGGGGTCCAGTATCAGCCTGCTTGAGGTGTGGGTGACTTCTGATTTCATGGCGATACCGTTCCTGATTGAGCTGGTGAATGCAGTCGGTCACACCTTGTGAGATTCTCTTTATTTATATTAAAATATGGAAAATATGTCACAGTAAAGACTTAGTCCTTTCTTAATGCTGGTTAGGTGCAAAGAGACTCTTGGGGTGATGCAGAGTTGACTTGGATATAAGCTTGTGAGTGAAGGTTACACTGCAGGTACTTTTTACTACATATCTGCCCTCTAAGCTGGACTCCCAGTAGGGGAAAGTCAACATGTTCAAAATTCAGTAGTACAGAATCAGAACATAACTGCCAGAAAAAGAAATTGTAAGTCTTGTGAGTTTTTGAGTACTGCCCTATGCCTATCTGTGTTTCCCCACTTTGCTACAACCTTGTTCATAACGTGTGCCTTAGATTTACTACTTCCTGTTGCTCTTTTAGCTAATGGCCTGTCGGGGCTGGTGGCCCTTGTAGGGCAGATGAGTATACAGTGTGAATACACATGTCCATAATGGCCAGGAAACAGCATCCATGTCTGTGTCATTCGGAAATGATTAGAGGTAATTAAAATAATTAATGTAGAGCCACATGCGATATCTATTTCTGAATTTGGGTTTATTGACATTCCCTGAGGGTCCATATTGAAAGTCAGGCCCCAGGCCTCGTACCAAACCTAGGAACATAGAATCTTGGAATTTCAAATCCTGAAAAGGGTCTTGGTTTCTTCAGTTCAAAGACTGTAGTGTTGGACCAAGTGGTTGTTAAAGCAGATGAGGCATTGAACCCTCCAAGGTCATACACCTGTGGTTAACAGCGCTGGTGGTTCCAGGGCTCAGGACCCTTTTGGATGCCCACATCAGTTTGCTTGCTTTTTGTTACACTGTCTGAATATAATTTGAGTCACTTCTCATTTTTTCTTCCTCTCTCTTTTCCTCTCTCCCCTTTAAGGGAACAAGAAAATGCCCTTTTTACTTAGAACAGGACTAGTACATGGAATTTTGGAATTATCTGGGGCCTAAACCAAGCTCTTGGTTTTCTTGGCTAAGGCTTATGTGTATGATTTAATCCCTTTTCCACTTTTAATAATGTGTGCTAACCTGGAAAATGTACACTGTCCTGAAGAAAACGAACAAAAGCCCCCAATTATATGTGTAGGTTTGTTTACAAAAGGACTGTCACTTAAATGATAACACGTAGAGTGGGAGTAAGGAGGGTGTAGGATGTAGGCAGTAGGGGGGTTGGATGGACCATAGAACTGGAGTTTTATGTCAAAAGCATCGAATGTTCAATGGCTTTGTCGCTGACACCAGGCCAACAAAGGGACTGAACAAAACTGTAACAGCAATCATGTGCCAATTCAGGAAAAAAAAATATGAAGTGTTTCTAAGTTTCTAGAGCAGGTTGGATGGGCAGTGAGGTTGTAATGTTCTACAAATTTAAACAACAACAACAGCAAAATACTCCATATTGGGATAAGCAGTTGGGAAGAAAGTCAACTTCTGTAACCTTTCAGAATGTCCTTTTGGGGCTGGTGGATGAAGCAGGCTTGATTCCACATGGCCATCCTGAGCAAAGGAAATGAAGGGTGCTCTTTGCCCCTGTGCCTGATGATTTTTTCCCTTCTCAACCCAATCTTGGGATACTCTCTGTGGGAACGCATCTCACTGATGTTAGAAGTCGCAGTTTCCTCTCTAAAGGGGACTTCTTTATTTCCTCAAAGCTGTGACCTCCATCTCCAACTCCAGATATGTTCTTGAATTTCAGGCCCCACTTTTGGATTGAAAACATGGGACTGACAATAAAGCCCTTAGGGGTTGTCCCAGGATCATCCCAGTTGAATGTGTTCCAAAGCTTGAACTCAGCAACTTCTTTTCCCCTCTTCTTGGCTGCCCAGTTTCTTTTTTGAGATGACCTTCTTTTTTGTGGTCTAGGTTTGAAAGCTCTAGTCATCTTTGGCTCCTCTCTTCCCTTGAATCCAATCAGGTGGAAAATCCCACTGATTTGGCCCCTGACATACTACACCGTGCTCTTCAACTTCCTGCTCCCTCTGCCATTGCCCCAGAGCAGCCCCTTGCACTTCCCCTGGACTGACTTTCTACCTCCATCACCATGTTTTCAAGCTGTCGATGGCTTTTTCTCTCTTGCACATAGGATGAGGCCAAACTTTAAGGACTTAGGATATTCTAAGATGTTCCAGTTCCCGGCCTGGGTAATAGTCACATTTCCCCCTCTTGAGTGCAGTAAATGCCATCCAAACTGGATGACTGTGCCTTTCCTGCTTCTGTCTTTATTTCTGTCATTTCCTTTAGCCTTTTCCTTCTTCCTCCCTCTTCCCTTCTGATTCTGTTTGTCCAAATTCTACCCATCCTTTAAGTTTCAGATGGTTGCCACATCTTCCAGGACACTCCTTTCCCTTCCCTTGGCCGATAGTAATTGCTACTATTTGTACGCTCTTGTGTAGAGCTTTTTCATTTTTCATGATGCTTTTTAGTTTTGTCTTATAGTACAATTTTCCTTTCTTTTTCTTTTCTTTTTTCCCGCTGACTTAGTTTTCCAATGAGGTGGTATATTTTAGAGCAGAGTTGATGCCTTGATTATAATTTTGATAGTAAACTTTTTTTAAGGTTTATTTATTTATTTTGAGAGAGAGAGAAAGAGAGGGAGAGAGAGAGAGAGAGAGAGAGAGAGAGAGAGAATCCCAAGCAGGCTCCCCACTGTCAGGGCAGAGCCCGATGTGGAGCTCGAACTCATGAAAAAGGAGATCGTGACCTGAGCCAAAACCAAAAGTCAGATGCTTAACTGACTGAGTCACCCAGGTGCACTGCTAATAAACTTTTAATATGTAACCCTTCAGGTTCATAGAGAGCTTTGCACACAGTAGGCATTCAATACATATGCAGCGATTATGATATGACAGGAGTTAACATTTGACTATGTCTGCAGCAAATAGTTCTCAATCATGGGTACACCCCAGACGAATTAAGTCAGTATCCCTTTGAGCGGAAGCCAGGCATGGTTGTTTTTGTTGTTGTTGTTGCTGGTTTTTAAGCTTCCAGGTGATTCCAATAGGTAGCCAAGGCTTTGAGCCATTAAGCTTCAGAGAGTTAATATCAGGTGTATCAGAGTCGTCGGTGCCTGCTGCTTATATGGAAATACCTGATTTCTTGTGTAACTTGGAGTCCAAGTGTAACAGAGGTATAGAATAAAGCAGGACAGTGCCGGTGGATGCACTTCATCCAGCTCACTGGTTAATAGCGACTGCCCAAGCGTTGTTTCATCCTTCTTGTTTTGCTTTCCCTCACCTTAAAGTGTCAAGTGTGGTCCCATTTGGCTCACATTCCTGTGACCCTCTACAGGTTTACTTAACCTGGTCAAACTCCGTTTCTGGTACCTTTGTGGTGTTGGGCGTTCAACTGCCGCCATGCCGTACTTCAAATAATTCATTCGCGGCAGGCCCTTGACCATGATTTTCCACTTACCTCAGCCTGCTCTGTGGTTTCACAGGGATGGATGCATGCATGAACATCTGTTGGATGATGCCAGATAGACGTTAGGAAGCAGCTCCCCATATTTCTTACTGACCTCACTGTTTGGAAGTAGATTCTGTTTATAAAGGATTTCAAAGGGCCCATGTCTCTAGTAAGAGGAGCAAAAATAAACTGTGGAAAAATTGCCACGGAGGACATCCAGGCAAGGAGGCTGCCTCCTTGTCCGTGGAAGGCTTAGCTCTTGTGGTAATGACCGTGGCATGTGGTGATCTTCACAAAGAAGCCTTAGAAGTGCCTCCATTTCACACTGTGATGTTTGCAAAAATGTATGTACTGTAGCTACATCCTTTTATCTATAAACTGCCTTTGATGGGGGTACGGGTTGGGGAGAAAGAACATCATGAGAGGAGCTCAGAGCTTAGGGTTGAAGGATGCCTTTTGGAAAGCTCAACCCAGCTGTGAAAACGGCAATTAGCTGTGGAGCAGTTGCTGTGCAAGGGAGTGCCTGCCTGTTCCTGACCCCGCTCCATGGGCTCATCTTCCGGAGCTTGGGTAGCAGGAATGCAACGGAGTGCTCACGGTGCTGGCTCTTATTTTTGGAGAGGCGGCACATTTGTCAGCACGCAAAGGAGTGGAAATAGATTGCCCCCGTCCCATACCTTTTGAGCTTTTGATGTTTGTTCATATGGCCACCATAGATCCCGATAACAGAGCACAGTCCCTGCGTATGATGATAGAAGATGTCTTCTGGGAAGAGGCCCCGTGCGGAGCTGATTCTTCCGTAAGCCCCTGGGGATGCTGCTCCGTGTCAAATTGAGTCGTTGGGTTCACTTCTGTGTTCTTAAGATTGTTCAGCCCCCACCTGTGCATTTGCCTCTCTCACTCAGTGTTCAGTATGGACCAGGAGATAATTTCCTCTGTGATGGGGATTTTCTCACTGCTTTTGAGCGTCTAACAAACATCTGTATTAAGCTTTTGTTCAGAAGGTATCAGGGTGTTTTGCTCATGGTCTCTTGTCGTTAGCATGTTCCTCCTGTGGCCAAGGAGCGGGCAGATATTACAGAATTTCCCGTTCAGAGGTGGGAAAATGGAAGCAGAGGAAGATTGAGCAAGTTGTCTTCTTGTGGCTGCGAAGTAAATGAGTTGCAAGACCAGTGGTGGAACACGTTTTCCTCTTCCCTCTTTCCACTTGGTGACTCTTCCTATCGCCAAGTAAGCATTATAATAATATCTAATATATGTCTAACATCTTCATTCCTGTGGATGATCTCACTGGAGCACCTTATCTGCAGCATTTCATTTAGTCCTTCCAACCCTGTGAGATACAGATTCTGTGGATCTCCATTTTACGGAGGGAGACCTCGAGGTTGGAGGTATTAAGTGGCTTGGAAGCGATTGAGCCAGGATCCAAACTCAGGCAGTCTGCTCGACACTCTGAATTTTTAACATTTATGCAGACTCTTGATTAGATAGGAGACACCAGGACAGAAGCTAAAGACGATGGCCTGGCAACCAATGGACCTGTATGGATTTGAACCGTTCTCTGGTATGGCTTCTTTCTGGGGCTTGGTTTTGTCATCTCTAAGAGGACTGGATTGTGCTACATCTCCTTGAGGTCACAGTGTTTGGTGGTAGCCAAATTACATGGAGGTGTTGGAATAAGGCAGAGCTGAAACCTTGAGACAGCGTCTCTGAGCCTCATTCTGGCGTCTGTGGAATGGAGTTAATAATGCCCATGTAAGGGCAGGCACGTTGGCTCTCTGGCCCACGGTCTGGCATGTAGCATCCACTTAACAAATTCCCTTTCCTTCTCCATTTTCAACCATCGTCCCTCTCCCCAATTACAGTGCAAAGCGACACGATGCTCTTTTCTCTAAATGGTATCACCGGAATGGCTAGGGAAAGGTGAATGGTGGAAGGCAGGGCGAGAGTGAGGGCTGGGCATCGGGCATGGCATTCCTTCATCCATCCCACAGGGGACGCTCTTGTGAAGTCTCTTATACTTAGACCTGGGGCAGGACTGGCCTGACCGGGGGCCTACATGACGGGCTGGCCCGCTCATGCATGTGTCGAAGCCATTCCCCTTTCTTTCTCTCCAGTCTTACTTAGGACTTACTTCTCTTAAGTTTTTCCAGCATGTGGTTATGTTTTAAGAGCCAGAATTAGGCATATATAACATAATACAGTGCTGGTTACTACACCTGCCATTTCTGCCTTACCTGATGACTGAGCTTACAGCAGCTTATGAGAGTGAATCAGGTTTTATGAGATCTATAAATATCTCAGATAGGATTTTTATTTCATTTTCCTCCTTCAAATAAGACATAATGGAAGCACTCACATACACAAGGAATATTCTTTCTGTGATAAAGTGGGGCGTTTTTGAATTGGCCTCTGAAAAGCAATAATTTGATGTGGTTGTTCGTGTTGGGAGTTTTATGGGGGAGGGGGAAGAATCACGCACATGCTGCTATAAAACGCCAAGATTATTTCCTCATACTGAAGGTTTAGCCCAGCACCTATGGAGAGATTCATTTCAGGGATGCCAGCTCTGTGTGCAGACTGCCTTCCCTCCTTCTGTGGAGTGTGTACATTTGTGTTTTCTCAGATACGTAGAAGCCAGAGAAGGAAGGTCCCGTTGGTTGGCAGGAGGGGGGCTCCTTGAAAGAACATTTCCAGTTCTTTGTCTAGTCTGCTTCCGGCTGTCTCGAGAGAAAATGTTCTCATCCTTCTCCCCACTTCATAGATTTCCTGGGAAGACTTCATACGACTTACTATATCCATGAGATCTTTTTCCTGGCATTTCACTTTTAAAAAAGTTCTCAAGTGGATCGCCTGGGTGGCTCAGTTGGTTAAGCGTCTGACTCTTGATTTTGGTTCAAGTCATGATCTCATGGTTGTAAGGTTCAGCTCCACGTGGGGCTCTGTGCTGACAGCGTGGAGCCTGCTTTGGGATTCTCTCTCTCCCTCTCTCTGCCCCTCTCCTTTCTCTCTCTCTCTCTCTCTCTCTCTCTCTCACTCTCAAAATAAATGAACATTTTTAAAAGTCCCACACTTATCCAATCTTGTAAAAATATACATTAGCCAATACCAGGAATGGATAGGAATTTTCTTATATTGCTCTTTGAGACGTATTTCGAAGGAACCTTGAACATGTAACTTAGAAAAATATTTTTAAAAACAAGATGTAAGGATTCTAAGTACCCCACTTTTTCTGCCTGGAACATGGAAGTCAGAGCTCCATTTGCCGCTAATCCAGGTCCATTGTGACAAATCTAACTACAGATTTAACTACCTGAGTCTCTGGTTGCTTAGGTGTTGTTTCATACAGCCTCTCTCTGCATACATCCTCCCCCGCTTCTCAGTAGCTTTGTGTTTAACTGGATGGTAATTTGTTTTCATGTGAACTTAGTATATCCAAACCTAAGACATGCAGAAGATTTTTGCTTTAATATCATTTAGTTTTTTTCTATTTAACGTCATTTTAGTCTGCAACATAATCCTGCCATTTTGGCTCACATATACCCAGTGTTTTGCGCTTGTCATCAAATGTTGTGACCCCTCTGGTCCTTAGGTGTTAGTATGTTTCCTTGTGCATTACACCATGGGGTAGAGCTAGGGAAAGTTAGATTATCAGTGATACAAGCAGGAAGCTTCTAGGTTGAACTGGCTTGAAGAGGTGTTTTATTTGACCAGCACACCT
Organism: Puma concolor; assembly: GCF_028749965.1. NCBI lineage: Eukaryota > Metazoa > Chordata > Mammalia > Carnivora > Felidae > Puma > Puma concolor. Next base: position 194,102,376 of record NC_141674.1, on the reverse strand, counting down.
ATTTCAATTTTCTTTTTAGTTTGAATGCTTTTAGACAGATCAGGCACTCTTCAATTAACCTTGTACCGATTATTTCTACCTAGCTTCCTTCCTGATCTCTGACCTGGTGAGCATGCGTCTGGATTTGTGACCCTTAGACTGGCAGCTCTTGAAGGCACCTTCCCCTCCAAAATGCTATGACTGGGGGACAACCTTTTTTCCCCCGCTCCACCCAGTGTCAAACCGGTTGGCTTTCTGCTCTTGCCCAGAACCCATTTTCATTGCATCTTAGACTTCTTTGCCTTGTTGAGTGCCTTTGTTTAGGATTCTGTCTTATAAAGCAGCTTCCAAATTGCATCTGAATTTCTCCGAGTCATCCAGGTTCTGTTGTAGATCTTCAAAATCTGGGATGGAGAAGACCATCTGGTTTACCCCTCTCCCTGCCTGCACCGAGCAGTTGCTCCAGAGCATGTTCATTCCTTATTGGTATTTGCAACATTTTCCAATTTGGAAACGGAGCTTCCTGAGCGTGCAGCCTCCCCTTGGTCTAAGTGAGAGCAAAAGGGACAATCGGAACTAAACATATTTTTTGGTCAGACAGCCCTCCTTACCAAATGACTGCTATTTGTCAGGGTTTCTTTTGTCACTCCCAGAGACCCGATGGGTCAGTGGTGGGAAAAACTCCTTTTGTGGAAGAAAAACATATAGCCAGTTCTGAGGTTTCTTAGTCTGACATAGAGACATGTTGTACAGAATCCTATTGACTGCTTTAACGGCTGATTTTTTTTGTTGTTGTTGAGGTGGATTTTAGACGACTTGTTTCACTGAGGAAGTGATGCTTTTTGTGTGAAGAACCCCAGGGCATTATAATAAAGTACTTTCCTGAGAATCCAGTAATTTGCTTTCTTCCTACCCTTGGCACGCAAATACTGCCAGCAAGGCACTTGGCCTTCATTTTCTAATGCTTTCAGGATGCTGTTCTACATTAAAGGTATTTAAAAAAATATATTATGTTATAGTGGCTCCCTTAGATTAGTAAGGATATCACTTAGGTTGACCAGATGGTGATTTTCAGGGTCATTCTTTTCCTGTTTAAAAAAGCCATTCCTTTCAATTACTTGATGCTGGGGGTTTCTCCTCCTTTTCTCCAATCTCCAGTTCCTTTTCCTTTTTAAAAATTTCTGAGTGTTAAGTAAAGGTCGAGGGTCATTATCTTGTTCATATATATATTCATTACTTTTAACTTAATAACTATTTACCTTCCTGTGTGAATTAGCTACCATTAAAACATTTCTGAAAAAATATTTCTAGGAAGGAAGGAAAGAGAGAGAGGAAGAAGGAAGGAAGGAAGGAAGGAAGGAAGGAAGGGAGGAAAGAGAGAAAGAGAGAGAGAAAGAAAGAAGGAAAGAAAGAAAAATGTAGACGTTATGTGAACTTAAAATGTTCTGACACAGCTTTCCATGAAAGAGAAGCAGAATGCAGAAAAACCTTTGTCTTTCTACCCAAGATGTGTCTGCCTATTTCTCCTCCTGCTTTTGCCCCCATGATCTCCTTTTTATGCTCCTTATTCATAGAGACTAGGATTTTACAAATATTAGAATTTGAGGACCATGGGACACCTTATTGCAATTCCTCTCCCTCCTCCTCAATTTGCAGATAACCTGTCCGAGCCTTAGAGATCATTAGGTAAGTCCAAGCCAGTATTGGGCCTTCAAGAATTGTGAGTCCGTTTTCAATATTTTAAATGCATTCCCATGTTAACACAATGCATGGTGCAGCACAGCTGAAGACCATGCCTCTTAAAGGGCTGGCTGCACTTCTTGAGCTTCAAGAACACTGTTAAATAACAAGGAATCACCACGGAAGGTAATCTTTTCCCCTTTTCAGTTTTTTTTTTTTTTCCTTCCACTCCCATGACCAACTCAAGGAGAAAGACTCAGCTTTGTAGTCGTATGTTTTTAACAACAAAGGCTTGATAATCTTTCCTTTTTTTCCTCCTCCATCTTCTCTTTTCCTTTTCTTGCATTCTCACTTTCTCTTTCTCTCTTTCCTGCCCTCCCCTCCCTCCTCCATCTCCCTCCTTCTTCTCCTCCTTTTCTTCTCCTTCTCCTTCCCATCTCCTTCTCCTTCTTCTTCTTCTCACAAAAAAGAGACCAGATCTCAGACCCAGAACTATTGGCAGGCGAACACCTAGCTAAAAGTTACTATCATTTTGCTTCTCTTGTTTTTAATTTTATGGTTAGCTTTTATGGACGGACATTTACAGGACAAGTATTTAAAAATACATGTAGCCTTAATGCATGCATAATGCCTTAGTGAGGCAATGAAAAAAGAAAACGATAGGGAAATGGTTGTACAGATGGAACGCTGTTTTGGTAAAAATACAGAAAGGTAGAATGCAAATGGAGTTTGAGAAATCCTAGTGTGGTAGGAAAGTCAAGGGATTTGGAGTCAGAAAACCTGGAATTTTGTCCTGACTTTGTAAGTATAAACCAGGGCAAATTGCAAAGTTGCATTTTCCCATCTGCAATATGGGGATTATAATAATAGGATTGTTATAATCAAATGATACATGGATGTGAAAGTGACTTGTAAACTGTCACATGCCATACGGTGTTATTATTTTCTCTTCTTCGGCAGGGAAGGCTTTTGTTTCAAGCCTTGGACTAGCACTTCTTGTTCGCTTTCTTCCTCCTTAGGATTTCTGTTCAGTTTTCTGAGCAGGAATATAGTTGCTTCTTATTGGCTCAAATAGGGCTGTTATTTGTGCCTTACTCATGGCACTTTGAAAGAATTTTCCTACTGGCTGTCTAAAAGCAGGGACACAAAACTTTCTACTTTGTGTGTGTGTGTGTGTGTGTGTGTTGGCTTTTCACATAAATTTTGAAAAAGTAAACTTAGTTTATAGTCGATAGTATGTCAAAACTTCTGGATAAAGATGACACATTTGAGTTAATTTTTAAGATAAATTTTTAAAGATTAAAGTATTTTACCATTCACAAAACAGTTGTGTGCGTGTGTGTGTGTGTGTGCGTGCGTTTGTACCCAGAGATGAAGGAAGTTTGGGGTTTGTGTAGAAGTAAGAATTCTGGGGACAGTTTGCTTCTGAAAGTGGAAGACTGTGTGACTCATTAACAATGTACTGTCACATGTTGATAGATGATAAGAGGATGGGGACTTACCTGGGTAGGAAGTCCTAGACTTACCGTGACCTCTTAGCTTGACTTCCAGGGAAACCCAGCTTACATTACATAGGGATTGGAGTGACAGTATGCTCCTCATAGGAGGTAACTATAGATAAAAAGGGAGGTTGATCTCTACGACGTGAGGGCCACACCGACTCCACTAAGGATGCTCAGATCTCCATGCTACTTAAGACAGGTGCCATACTGATGAGGACTTAGGAGGCCAGTGTCAGGTCCAAAGGTCCAGTCGCAGACTGCCTCACCTGGAGCACTGGTGGAAATGGGAGCACACCTCCTCTGTCGATGAGGAGCCACCAGGGTTTTAGCCTCTCTCTCTTTCGGGCTTGAGTGGCTCTGTCTTTCTATATCCATTAGAAGCGGATGGAAGTTTGCACCTGGGATGGCCCTGGGGACCAGCCTGTGTGGTGGCTCGGCACGGGCCGCTCTTGCTCTGTCTGCTGGGTCCGATGGCAGATATGGTTCCTCCCTTGGTGTAGGTAGACTGGGATGGGGCCCCTGAGGCTCGCAGCTTCCAGTTTGCTGAAGCTCCAGACCTTCAACGTAAAGTGGAGACGAAGAGGGCCAGAATGTCAGCCTCTCAATCCACCTCTGTAGGGATTTGTCAGGACACCCCTTTGGCTCAACCTCCCGCATGAGAAATCTGATTCCGGGGTCAGGAATGTGGCAAAACACTTGACTATGCAGCTGGGTTTTTGCCATCAGTGTGATTTGCAGGGAAGTGGGGCCATAAAATGCTTGAGATCATGAATTGGACGGGCTCCCCATCTGGAGAACCATACCTTTCTCTACAAAATTAAATATTTATATACTTTTAGGGTTTAGTTTTGAGTTTTTTTTTTTAATTTTTTTTTAAATGTTTTTATTTATTTTTGAAGGAGAGAGAGACCGAGCGTGAGCAGGGGAGGAGCAGAGAGAGAGGGAGACATAGAATTTGAAGCAGGCTCCAGGCTCCGAGCTGTCAGCCTGGAGCCCGACGCGGGGCTCGAACTCACGGACCGTGAGATCATGACCTGAGCCGAAGTCGGACGCTTAGCCGACTGAGCCACCCAGGCGCCCCTTGAGTTTTTAAAAGAGGATAGAAATATGCTCAACTATTTAAAAAAAAAAAAAAAAAAAAACCCCACAACATGCTCCAGATCTAGTGGTAACATTTCTAAGTTCACGACAAATAGCTTTATTGGAAAACATTGTTTTGTTTTTTTAAAGAAAATCAAACCAGTCCTAAGACATTTAAAGAGCTGGCTCATCTGCAGGCCCGGCCAGCAGGCACCACGTGGGCAGCAGGGGCTAAGGGCTGGTGTTGGCCTTCAGCACATTCTGTTAGCAGAGAGCTTGGCCATTGTCGCTTCCTCCTCTGCCTCCCGCTTGAGGGTTCCTCCACAGTAACTTTCCCCATCAGGCACTGACTTAGTTTCCCTTTTAAAAACATTTTTTATTTTCGAAATAATTGTAGACTCAGCAATGAGTTGCAAATCTAACCGAGTCCCTTGCGCCCTCCACCCAGCTTCCCCCAAAGGAGATGTCTTATTATATAGCTATCAGATGGCTTAGTTCCTTCTGAGGCACTTGCTCGGAGTTAGTGGGGTAGGTGTGGCAGAAAGAAACACCTAGAAAAGGAGGGGCAAATGTGGTTGTGGGCAGGGATAGAGCAGTGAGCTAGAAGGAATCAGGTCTCCCAACCCCAGCCTCTTTGCAACGGGGTTCTCTTGGCTGTTAAAACGAAAAGCCAATTGTCTTCTGTGTAAATGAGAAAAAAGAGTAAATACAAATGTCTATTATATATGCTGATATGCCTACCATTTCAAATAGAAGGATACGTGTAAGTATTTGTCGACAATTTGGGGGAGAAGGAGGAGAGAATGATGGGGGGTGAGGAAAAGGAAATTTTTACTTTCTATACCCTTTCTGTTCCATTTAAATGTTTTTTACTTGGGGCACCTGGGTGGCTCAGTCGGTTGAGCGTCCGACTTCGGCTCAGGTCCTGATCTCAAAGGCCCATGAGTTTGAGCCCCGCCTCAGGCTGTGTTCTGACAGCTCAGAGCCTGGAGCCTGCTTCGGATTCTGTGTCTCCTTCTCTCTCTGCCCCTCCCCCGCTTACGCTTTGTCTCAGTCTGTTTCTCAAAAATAAATAAACGTTAAAAAAAAAAATTAAAAAAAAATAAATGTTTTTTACTTTCACATATGTTCATTGCTTTAATTTTTTTTAAAGAGCAATCCAGGTGATGGAATAATGGGCCACTTGTGTTTTCCTCATTGTATGTTTTTTTTAAGTCTTATATGTTAGTTTAAAAATTACCAAGCTTCTTGAGAGGATCAATAATTTAGACTGTTAATAGTGGTCTATAATTATAGCACGACTGCTGTTCTTTTAGTGCAGTCAGTAAATTAAGCCCACTTCTCCTGCCCTTAATGTATTTGAGAAAATAGAGTCAAGAATCAGCGAGACAGAGGTTGAGTATCAGGTTTATCATTGATAAAGCTGGAGTTAGATCCAGTTGGGAAGTACTGTTTCATTCTGGCTTCCCAGTGTTTACCTGTCCCCATCTCCTGCTAAGCTTCTGGGCTGGCCCATCCAGGTAAGTATCTGATCCACTAAAAAGCAGCTCACCAGGGATTCACCAGGCCAACCTGTCCCCAGGGTGCTTCCTTCATGGCAGGGGGTAGAGTCAAGCCCTCTAGGGAGGGGTCAGGGTAAAGAGAGATGATGTGAGCACTACACTGTTTTTCTTTCCTCTCCTCTCCTGTCCTCTCCTGTCCTCTCCTCTTCTCTCCCTTCCCCTCCCCTCCACTCCCTTCCCCTATCCACTTTTCCTTCTGTTATCACCAATTACTTTCTTTGCTGAGCAGGCATGAGTGAAGTAAGTAAAAGGAAGTTTGGAAGCTTTACTTTCAGGATCTTCTGGGAGGTATTTGTTTCTGGGGGAGGAGGGCCCTCAGGGAAACAAAGAACAAGGGAAAGGCTTCCCTCTACCCAGAATGAAGTCTGAGGAAGAAGGAATACCTTGCCTCCAGAGGAGGGGAGGGGGAGCCCAACAAAGCAAGTGGGAGGCCTCAGGGTGGCAGGAAAGAAGACAGGAGTCAGCAGTGATGGTTTTACATTGGTCTGTCTGACTTGGGGAAGGGGTCAAGGGTACACTATCCTTGGCCCTGGTACTTAAGGAACACTGGCCAGAGAGAGAATGTTCAGGGAGTAGGCAGGGAAGGGGAATGATGCAAGGTGTGTTTGGTTCTAGTGGATCTTGAATTCCCCAACCTCACCTACAAGTAAAAATGGAAAAAATTTGAGGACTTTGGACCAGCAGCCTTAATGTAAGAGTGGTAGAGGTGGAGAGAAGAGAACAGAAGAATCCCATGTCTCTATTAAACTCTCTGGCTGTGGGGACTGCTTTGTCCTTTACCTGTCCACTTGTCCACCTACTTCTTCTTGGCCACTTCAGAGCAGAACTCACTCCTAGTCTCTGAAGTCAACTGGCCCTTGCTCATCAGAGTATGTCATTCATTAACAAGGGATGAAGACATTAGGACAAGGGATGAAGACTGGTCCGTAATAAACCATTGAGATTATCGAAAGGGAAGTAGAGAGTGCTTAATTTTGTAGCTGTGCTTCATTTCTCTTCTGTGATTTGTTGGGGGAGGGTTCTCTTTCTTGAGTTTCTCAGTGGTGCCTTGTTTATGAATCGTTGTTAGTGGCTCATCTTATGAGAGGAAGTGGAGTCAAGAATGAACCGTGTCGCCACCTTGGTGACATCACTCTCCTGGTTCTCTCTTTCATTCATTCATTTAAGTCCTCCCTCTCTTTGTCCTTCCCTTCCTCCTTTCTTCCTTTTGTTGAGGGTTTTCAATATGCTAAGCACTGATTTAGGTGCTAAGGATGCAGTAGTGACCCAGGTGGGCATCGTCCCTGCTCTTATGGAGTTTAGAGTCTAGAAGTAGAACCCAAAGATAAATAAATACACACAGAAGTTTGCATCATGACCGAGATATAAGGAAAAGGACAGGGTGCCAAGACAGAATATTTCTTCAGTGACTTGCCCAGTCCCATCTGAAATAGTCAAGGAATTTTCCTGTTCATCTGACAGCTCTTTGGTATACTTCCCCAACATGTTCCCAGAACTTTTTCCTGAAAGTTTACAGTTACCACTCAAAAGGAATCTAAAATGGAACAGATACTCGGGGTTGACAAAACTTAGAGCCTTTAGATACTTTTATTTCATGTACGACTAGCCTCTTGGGTTTATAACTTCCCTGCTATGTTTGTGGCCGGAGTTTTAGTCTTGCTAAGCAAAGAAGTCATCACATCCCATATTCCGTAGATATTGCTGGCATTGAGTACATGTATTACTGTTTAAAGATTTTGGTTTTAACCTTAACTTATTTTCTAATAGATGCATAGTATTCCTTACATAGAAAAGAAAATGAGGGAAGTGAAGGAGAGGAAAAGTTAAAGGTCTTTCCGTATTACATAGCAAAGCAGAGCAGGTGAGAGATTTTGCCTCTGCGTGTCCGTGAAGGCCTTCCTTTGTAACAAAGTCTGTGCATGTAAAAGCAGGAGGTGTTTTATCGTCATCAATGGTGCCGGTTTTTAAAAATGTAGCTATGATGAGTATTCCTTTTCTTACGTTCTGCTCCAGAACTGATTGGCAAGTTGCCATTGTCCCCTGTTGAGTGATGTGAACAGTGACAATGAGTGTATGAAGCTATATTTCTCCTAATTCTGCCTTGGTATGTAGTTAAAGGGAAAAACGTTTCTGGGAAGTGTGATACTTCTTTAACAGCAAATGGATTGAATTGATGTAGGTATGATTTGCGACGGGGGATGCTTAAGCTATTGTCTAGAGTTGGAGAAGCTGAAGGCATTAATGACTTTACAGAGATAAGACATTTGCTTAATCTGCGGGGTTGGAGGAAGGATTTTGGGATTAAGACGTATCTGAAAATTTACTTTGCCTACCTTTAATGTCTGCCAATTTGCAGCCCTGCAATGCCAGTTACTGTCACTATTGAGGGTTGGGGGCAGGATAAATAAAGGAGAGACCAAAGCATACTTCATATGAAAGGAAAGATGAAATGAACCCCTCTTTGGTCATTAGGTGTGCACAAGATTTGTTGGTGACACTGACTTGGTCCTAGAGACAGTGGGATTGGCTCCTTGAATCTGAGAATGGGAAATGGTGAGCCAGCCCGATGGGAGTTCTAGGCAAATCGGAGAGGGCATAAGGATAGAGTTGGTGGTTTCCTTTCCATTCAGGTATAACAATAGCTCTGCACTTTCTTCTGGTGAAAACAAAGTATTTATTTGGATACTTGCAGGTAACCCAGGAAAAGTGAGTGAAAAATTAGCAACAGTGGGATGCTTTAAAATTCGACACTGCCATTGAAAGAGTGTTACATTTGAATGATGTGTTTAAAATTTTGTTTTTGGCTAGTCCCCTGGCATGACCTTCTGGAAGTCTGTACCGTACAAAAACTCTTGGCCATTCAGACCTTGCTCCAGCTTTACTTTCTTCCACGTAACTCCTGGATCGAGGGCAAGACTTTTCTGGGAGGCTGTCAACACCAGGTTCATCTGTTGAGCTTACGTGGCAGCTGCCTCCCTAGAGTTAAGACTTTAATGAAGCATCCTTTCCCTTGGAGCCAGCCTGCTTCTCCCAGTCTTTCCCCTCCACCCAGGCAGAGAGTGAAGCCTTCTCTTATGATATTGCAAAGTTAATAATGCTGCTCTATTGATTTTGTGAGCCTTTCAGTCACTGGGGAATGCGTGGGGGATGGGCCCAGCACTCACAGCGTGCTTCCTCCAACTCTTTTTCCAGCCCTGGAGCTTTTGTTTTGAATCTGGAAGCTTCCAACGAGGGCTGCATTTCCAAAGGTCAAATGTGCCTGCACATTTTGTCCTTAATGACTTAGCTCTGCCCTGAAGCCCTTACTGAACTCGCCAGCGTTCAACCTGAGCAGTAGGAGCAGTCGCTTCATAACCAGATCCAACTGCTGACACTCCACCCTTGAGAAGTGCCTCAAGGAGCCACGGAGGGTTATTGGCCAGGAGAATGTGGTCATAAATGCATGTCTACAGGAATGGGCGAGGTTTCCTCTTTGCTTAGAAAGCCAGAAAAACATCAACAGAGAGAGACTACAAAGGAGAAAAACATATCCAGGCACTAAACCTTTGGTCCCCTCACCAACAAAACATTTGATGGTTTTTAATGAGGGAATTTTGCCTTTATTTTTTTTTTAAAGAGGGGGAGATATGTTTTTAAATCCTCTCTTTTTCTCCTTTGTTCTTTCGTCTCTTCCACATTTTCTTTTCCTCTTCTCCTCTTGGTAAACCTGGTGTGCACAGATCAACTATCTCTAAGGAACTGATGCTTCTTTTATTTGCTGCTGAGAATTTCTTAACTCATTCTTGATCTTTTTGCCTTGCCTACCAGGCTACTCAGGGCTAAATTTAATTCTGCGCTTGATTCAGTAGCTTTCTTTTTTAAGCTAAGATTTTTTTGGTAATATTTATTCCTGTCTTCTTTTATTCTCATTTGAAGAAGTGTTACATGTGTGCTTTAAATTAGGAGTATAAATCTGTAAAGGAAATTCCTGAGATGATTGTCTAAAACATTTACATTCAGGAATATTAGTTGGCAACATTAATATGACCACTGGGCCTCGCTACTGTCTTTTCAGCTCTTAGTTTTTCCCTGAGCTACCACTGAGCAGCTAGAGAAACAGCCACTGCTATTCATAAGTATAAAGGCTGAGGCCAGAGCAAATGGGGGTGTTGAGGAGGGAGGCCTGAGGCCAGAGCATTGTCAGACAAAAATATTTGGCATTTTCTAGGACCCAGGGATGCATTTCTTGTTACCCTATAACATGTACCCCATGCTCAGAACCCCTAGGCTGTTCCTCCCTTTCCAAATACACAGGGCGGGGGGTGGCTTTCATGTGTCTACACTATCTCTCATGTCATATGCTTTTTCTAGAATGTCATTGCTCCTTTTCTCTCAGTCATTTTGCAAGGTCTAGCTCAAATGTGATTTCTTCACATGGCCTTCACTGACCTCTCCAAGAGAGTGAATTGTTCCTTCTTTTCTGTTGCCATAACATTTTGTTCATTCTGTTTCCTAGTCGCCCGTACACCTTGTTATCTTTAAGTTGTATGCATTTCAGTCCCTCTTTCCCTACTATATACCATGGGCAACTTGTAGGAGGATATTGAACCCTAGGATTCCCTGAAGTCTCTAGCAAAGCATCAGGTAGAAGGTAGAAGCTCAGTAAATACTGTTTAAGTAATTTAAAAGAGATATAAGATATAGTACCTTCCCCTGAAAGGCCAGCAAAATTCAAATGGGTGTAACCTGCTTATCCTAGCAGAGTTCTTGCTCTCTGGTCATTATCCTGTTGGATAAATCTATCAGTCTGACCCAGTCACCCCAGGGAAGAGCATGCAATGAGAAGTAATAGTGGTTCTTAATTAAGATTTTTAAAAAATCATTTAAGAAGTATTTATTGAGCAGTTGATTATGCCAAACACTGTGCTTTAGCCCAAGGGAAGTTTAAAACTTGGTGCCAGACCTCCAAGCTTTTGTAGATTTGTCACAGTTCTCACTGTCTTCTGTGTGACATTTCATGGTGCCGCCTCTGCAGCTTTCCATTCTGGTGACGAGATTCTTGTTGAGAGCAGGGTTTTAGGCTGAGTGGTGCTGGGCAAGAGTAGCTGAGCAGAAGACTATCAAAAGCTGAGTCTCTCCTTAAATAAGGAGTTTCATGGAAAATTGTGGGAACCGTTTATCATGGTCTCCACCAGGCCCTACAGTCACACTCCTTGACTATTTTACTAATGTATGTGATCCTCCAGGTCCCTGTAGGTATTTGAGTTTGTGAATCCCCACATAGATTTATCAGGAATGGCGTTGTTAACTTCTGGAGTAAAGCATCGGTAGAAACAATACTTGTCTACTCCAGCGCCTCAAGGACGGCCATGTGGCCTTGTATGATGGGTCCTCATCTAAGAGATAGGATAGAAACTGCAGTCCAGAGTCTGAAATTGAGATACTTGGAGGCATGGTACTTCTTTAGGCAGGGGGATCAGGGTAGTATATTCCATCTTCCTCATGCCTTGCTTCCCTTAGGCAAGCAAGATTTGATCATGAGAAGCCAAAGACCAAAGGGGAACTGACTTGAGGAAGGCCAAAGCTAATTACAGAGGAAGAGCTGGTAGAAGGCCTCCCGACTTTGGTCTGTATTCTTTCCATGCCACTGCATTGCCTTTGACTTTATATATCCACAAAAAGTCCCAAAGTTGAAGGATTTTGATATCTAAGATTGGTTAGGCACAATATCCCAGTGCAACACCTGGTTTTTAAACAAAGAAGGTTTTCTACCACACATTTCTTAATCACGGTCATGTTATTCACCCACTGACCATCTTCCTCTCTAGTTTGTTGCTACCAGATGATTATAAATAAAACCACTTTAAAATTAATGTTTAGGCTTCATGTAGGGAGCAGGGCCAAGTGTCAGTTATGCCCTCGAGCTGCTCTGCTGCCCAGAGTCTGATGGATTCCCTTGGTTAGAGGTGCGTAATCTGATAAGAGCTGTTGGCATCCAGGATTCATACACAGAAATGAGATGCTCACTGTTCATCTATTTTCCATTGCTGCTGTATTTCCCCCCTCTTCTTTTTGCTGCTTCTCTTCCTTCCATGTCCTTTTTAAAGCTGCATTTTCTATTTGACTCTTGAACAAAAGAAAAGAGTGATTGATAACACTTGTGTTGAAATGGGCCAATAGCCACGATTCTGAACAGCATTGGTTGGGGGAAATGTTGAATCTGGTTTACTTAAATATGAATTTTAATATTTATTACAACTGGGAAATTTTTTTTAATGTTGGATAGCAGGTTCAAGTTTCCCTTTAAAACTGTATTATTTCTAGTTTTCATATATTTGACATTAATCCAATAAACAAGTAAAATTAGGTTCTCAGTAACAGTTATGATAAGTTTTCTTAATGCAGATCTTAAAAAATGATACTAGCTTCATATCTTCCTATCTCAACAGTGACTCTTGATATGGACATGTTGGAATGATTGAAATCCTATTTACTTTTAACAGTCCAAGCAAGATATGGAGCAATCAGAGAAACCCCAGGAATCTCTCAGTAAAGGGTGGTGTCAAAACCAAGACTCTTCTTCCAGTCTCACCAGGAGAAATTACACAGAGATATGTAGTTGAAAAGCTTGTGAAGTTTGAGATAAGGTGTGGCGTTTCCAGTTTGGGAAGATCCTGAGCTTTTGTTCGGAATCCTATTCCTTCATCCTGAGGGATGATGACTTGTTGAATTTTTAGAAGTCTTTTAATTTAAGTTTATTTGTTTATTTTGAGAGAGATAGAGACTGCAAGTGGGGGAGGGACAGAGAAAGAAAGAGTCAGAAATCCCAAGCAGGCTCTGCACCATCAGCACGGAGGAGCCTGACAACGGGGCTCGAACCCACAAAACTATGAGATCGTGACCTGAGCCAAAACCAAGAGTTGGATGCTTAACCTACTGAGCCACCCAGGAACCCCTGTTGAATTTTTAGAATGTTTGAGATCCTGGTAGAAGATTAAGAGTCGGACCAAAAAAAGCCTAATAGCCAAGAAACTTTTAGCTCTGTTTCTGTATGGCTACAGAACTATGGAAAGCCCAGTTTTCTTTACTAGGTTGGGCTCCCCATAAATAGGATGGGGATTTTAATCCTTTGCTGCCTAGATAGTCTCATGGGGGAACTCCAAAGTCACATGATCAATATTGATAAGCATTTTTAGAAGCTGTACACAAAGGAATTCTCTGTAAAAAAGTATACATCATTTCGTGTGGATTGCATTTAAAAAGTCCCAGTTTCATCTGGCTGCTGTAGTTATGACTCTGTTCCTGATGCTGTTAGCCTGTTTGTGTGTGTGTGTGTGTGTGTGTGTGTGTGTGTGTTTTAGAGATAATGGCAGGTTTCTCTAGATCTCTGATTTAGTGGATCATAGGTTGAGAGCTCAGACTGCTTTTAAGAACAGCACAGATAAAGCACTCCTACCTTAGCAAAAGTGATCCTTTCATTCCCATAGTTGTTTGCACACCCTGATAGTGTGGATGACAGTTCCATTTTCTTCTTCTGGAAAGCACATTCAAGAACTCACGTTACTGAAGATCAAGCCAAGTATGACCAAATTTCATGGCAATCGCAGATAGAGACACGACATCAAAATATCTCCTTCATTAAGGCAGTGGCACTGCTGGGGCCCACATTCCAGGATTCTGAGTAGAAAAAACATGTTTTCTTTATAGGGGAGTTTTATTAGCAGCAATGTTCCGGTATGTGGTTCAGGTTAATTAATGATGTAGTCACACTGCTGTCTTGCATGAGTTTATTCCAGCAAGTAGGGCACTAGGAAATTGTATTGGCATAGCCTGTCATGCCAAAAAGGAATCCTTAATTTGGACCATCTCAGTGTTTAGAATATGTCTTAGGAAGCTCTGTCAGCAAAGTAGTTTAAGAATTCTTAAGGTGGGTACTGCCTCACACTGAGAATTCATTCTCCATAATCTACTAAGTAGCAAGTCCATTGGTTTCAATGAATATATACCGTTCTAAAATATTTTGTTGGCTGAGATGATTGAGACCTCAAAGACACAGACCACCCACAAGCTCCGGGTAGAGCGGACCCTCATCGTGTAAGGAGATTTGTACCAAGAACCACCTTTTTCCCATGAGAGTTTTTATTAATCGTGAATTGCGGTGGTGTTTTAAAACTTAATTTACGTTGTGCATATGTAGGAACCTTCCTCAGAGGTTGAAACAACAAAGCAACCGGATTGGAAATTAGATTTTCCCCCTTATGCTGCTAATGTAGTTCTTGTTCCATTGAGATTTCCCCTTTGCATGGGCTGATGATTTCTTTGAAACTGTATGGAAATTGGTTCAGACAGGAACAAAGGGGAGAGGGGATGGCAGTGATGATTCAAATTAGTGTCTCTTCTTCAATGAGAGTCTGGTGTGCCTGCGAGTGCATGTCGTCCGATATCAGCTGAGCCACCTGAGGTTAAGCGAGGTCCCCGAGCTACTGGAATCCAAACTTCAGGGCCCCAGCACTAGATTCTTCCCTGTCAAGTTTGGTTGAATTGTTAATTTGAAATCTGTACATCGTAATGTGGCTCAGAAATGGGCCAAGCACAATTTTACTTCTCTTTACATGATGGAAAACCTTCTCTTTATTTCTCCCTCGTCTTTGTGCAGCCAGCATGTGAAAGATTCCTACTGCCTGACCTAATGAACAAGAAAGGGAACAGCTTTGTGGCTCTGGAACAACGATAGGTTTAGAGAAAGGCATCGGAAATACATGAAAAAGAATCTACATTTCATTGTCGGTGACACACGCGCGAACGCGCGCGCGCACACTCACACACACACACACACACACACACACACACAAACCCAGTACAGCTATATTCAACATTTTCACCCTTAGCTCTTGCCTAGTTCAAACGCCATACCCTCTTAATTGGATTTTGGCTTACTTCCAGGTTCAGTGTTTGAGGGCTCTGTATCTGTGAAATAATGATCCCGAAATAAATAGCACCTCTCAGTAGAGATATCTTTTTATGTAAAATTCTTAAAGGGAATGGAGAGAAACGAAACGCTTCTGTGTTTAGGAATTTATGGGAAAGTCACCAGAATGGGCCCAAATAGGGATTTCTGGGGGCCTCGCCTATGTAAATGGAGTGTGGCACTATTTAGGGTGACAGAAAACACAAGCCCTTGATGACTGCTAAAGTTGAATGAACTTTTTCATTTAAGAGCCTTTCATTTAAGGACTGATGATAGTAAGGATGCCAATGTTGGGGACCCAACTGATGTGACCCTCAAGAGCTTTGAAGACCAGTGGCCAGAATTACTTTTTTCAGGGAGGTCTTTCAAGGTGAAAGAAATGGGAATAAATGATATAATGTGGGTTGAGCCTCTGCCTTTAATCTATTCCCTCAAGGCACCAGTTAATAAGCACCTGGTGCAGAGGCCTGGAGAGGGGTGGGTTTTGTTCATCTGAGCGACACTCAGAGCATATGATGCAATATACACTGCTGAGAAGAAATGCCCTTTTGGCATCTGTGTGAACTGGGCAGATCTGAGGAGCCAAGACTGATCTGTCTTGAGAAGAGGCTCCATTTTACTTCTGCTTGATGAATGTGCATCGAGTGTGCATCGAGGAGGAATGACGATGAAGCCTTAGACCTGATAAGGTAGACATTGTAGGCCAGCTTTAGGATAGACCAGTTATTCTTCCCTAGAATTCCAGGACTGATGAATGGCTTTGCTGATTCATTTGTTTATTCATTCAACTCGTATGTTTTGGATGCCTTTTCCAGGTGCTGCGCTAGGTCCCGGAGATTCATTGACTTATGAGACTAAGTCCTACTGTCTTGGAACTTCCAGCCTGGTAGAGAAAGATAGACCATAAGCATGAAAACCAATAATTTAGATCTTTCCAGGACTTGGTAAATACTAAAAAGCAAATAAAATGAGGTATCCTGATGAAGAACAAATAGGGTGTTTGGGCTAGTTTATCTAAGCAGATCAAAGGACACTGAATAGGTGACAATTAAGCCCAATAGATTTAAAAGAGAGCAGGTGTGCAGTCTGCATCTGGGGCGTGGGAACAGTGGCGCTGTAGCTCTGAGACAAGGTATGAGCCTGGTGTGTTTGTGTGAATGGGACAGGGGTAAGAGAGGAGGGAAGCAAGGCTAGATCCTAGAGGAGCTGATGTGTTGCGGCAAGGAGGTCCACGTGATGGCAGGCCACGGAAGGATTGGCAGCAAGTATTTTGAGCTGGAAGGGGCTTATGAGAGTGTGGTTCACTCATTTTATGGAGAAGGAAGTGGAATGCCTGCTCAAGTTCAGTAGCTTAGTGAGTGGGGAGGGGAGAGAGAGTGTGGGGAAAGCAGGGGATTGAATCTGATTCCTAGGTCAGGTTCTTTTCATCAGTAAAGAACAAGAGTTGAAAATAGCATCTTATCCACTTGTCTTTATTGCTTCTCTTTCTGGTGGCTTCTAGAGGTCAGAGGAGAAAAAAAAGCAAGTGGCAGAAGAGGGAGACACTGTCCCAGGTGAGAAAATGGTTCTTACTTCCTACCCAGGTACATATTCCCAGGGTTGTCCTGTGGCCTTTTGTGAACCTAAATGTGCCTCACAGTTGAGAATACTGGATGTAGCTCAGACAGGAAACATTGAACTATTTCTTTTTCAAATAAAAAACACTGTAGAGATAAGTAAATATCACCTATAGCTAGATCCTAAAATACTGACATATCCTGTAGGAAATGTTGGTAGTAAATGCATACACAGTGTTTCTGATGTTCTTTGTTCTAAGAAGGAAGAATTTTTGGCTTTCATCATACTGTTGTACTCCTGCCTGCTCAGGATTGTGATCACCATTGACTTTTGACTGGCTTGTTTGGGAGTTGCTTCATTCATTCATTCATTCATTCATTCATCTGACAAATGCTCGAGACAGGCCATGATGATTCAGGGACTGCTCCAGGTGTCTTTGCGTAGCCTCCATTCTAGTGAAGTTTACATTTAGATGTGAGGCTGATATCCATGGTGAACCAGAGAATTAGTTTCACAGCATCCTTTGCAGAACAGAGTCCAAGGACCATTTTCTTCCAGAGTCTCCAACCTCCTTCCTCTCACCCCCGGCCCCGCGGGGCAGCAGAGCCATGGGTCAGTTCCTTCGAACCTGCTCTGAAGGAGCCATTCTCACGTTTCACCCTCTACCCTTCCACTATGATTTCACAGCATCATAGAACTCCAGACTAGTATGGTAGGTTCCTTATAAGTCCAACCCATTCACTTGGTAGAAGAGAAAACTGAGCCCCCAGGGAGGCAAGTTGCCCAGCTAGAGTCCCCTGCTTTGCTTAACCTTTTATACGCCACAGGTTTATTTTACTTTGAGAATTATTTGGTGTTTTTTATTTTCCCTTTCTCTGCCATTGTTATATTTGTTTATATTTACCGTCTTCTTGGAAGTGTAGTGAAAATAACACTAGTCAGAGAATAGCTACAACATACATAGTGTATGTTTCAGGCCCTGTTCTAAGCACTTGACATATGTCAAGTGATTGGGACTTACACATACTCCTGTGTGGTGGTTGCTACTGTTAGCTATTTTACAGATGAGGAAACTGAGGCACAGAGGGGTTAAGTAACTTGCCCAACAATGATGCAAGCCAGTAAGTAGTTTAACCTGATTTTTGACCCAGGCAGTCTAGCTCCAGGGCCAATATTCTTAATCCCTTGTCTTCTGCCCCTCAGTGTGCACAGGGCTGTCTATTTCCTTAACTGGGGTGGGCAGTACAGCGGCACATATATGCAGTCACCTTAAATATTTTGGGGAGTTGATTCTGTGTACCTCAACTTAAGTAAATGTACAACCATCCATGTCAGGAAAAGTGACTTAGGGCTTGTTTTTGTTATATTTTTGGCTGCCATTTTACACCATCTGAGGAGTAGAGTAAATACCCCTCCTAGTGCTCCCAGGTCATTCCACAATGGAAGTTCCTGAAAACTCTCTTGGATTTGAAAATATCCTCCATGATCACCAGCCACTAAATCGCGTCTGCCATAAGGGGCCCTATGGGATTTGAACCTGTTGTTTTTGGGATTCAAGCTTTGTGTGTGTGTGTGTGTGTGTGTGTGAGAGAGAGAGAGAGAGAGAGAGAGAGAGAGAGAGAGAATGTGTGTACACACGCATGTTTCTGTACATTGTACATGTGTGCAACTGTGCTTTTTGGGTAAAAGAAACACTCATACATGGATTTTCAAGGGGGATTAGGGGTAAGGTATATTTAATTAATCCAAATGAAAAGGATAAAGCAGTGTTCCAGAAGGGAGTCAATGAAATGAGTTTGCTTTAACAAAAAAAATCCCAGTAGCCTGAGTCAGCCTGTGCGAGTGATTTGGGAGAGGCAGGGGAGATGATGTAATGGGTTCGGCATGTTCCCATCTTGGCCACTCAGTGCAAAGGGGCCCCGGGAGTTTGGGGAGGGTGTGTGCATGTGAGTGCAAAGTTAACGGGAGCGGGCGGGGGTTGGGTAAGAGTGGGTTGTAAAACAGGGTTAATAACCCCTTGTCAGACCTTTCCCTGTTACTGTGTTTTTCAGTAATTTTGGTTTGAATGAAGGCTCTCTAGCCAATTAATGTTTATTTGTTTCCTTTGGCAAGACCCGTTGGGGGAAGGGATGAGATTGGTGAGTTAAAATTTTTTTTTTTGTTTGTTTTTGTGTTTTGGAAGAAGAGGCAAGTAATGTGAGTTTGGGTTTTCAATGAAGGCTCCCCTACCCCTCCACCCCACCCCCTTAAGAGGCAGGAGGCAAGACACGACCAGCTGGTGCCTTGAACTGACACAGGTGCAGAGGCTGTGGGGGGTGGGGAGCCAAGAATAATTACAGGTTTCTGAAGCATCAGGCCCTGCCTGACACAAGCGCTCATCGAGAAAACTGCTCTTTATGGAAAATTAATGGTGAAGCTGAAAAACTGTCAGGGCCATTGTTGTTCTTGGGAAGCCATCACTCCTCAGAGGGGAAGCCTTCTCCCAAGGCCTTGGGCTGTCATCAGCGGTGGGGATAGTGGGCCTCCCTTCCTGAGCAAGGCCTGGCTGGCACTCTTCTGTACAGTGATGGGTTTTTCCTTTAGGAGTGCCTCCTCTGCATTTTTCTTCTTTCTTAAACCTCACTGTCAGCCCAAATCTAGATCTTTGGCCCAGTGTAGGATGATTCTTCATTGACTGTTAAAGCACGAATTTCATTTTGTCCATGAAAGTGTAATGACCAAAGCAGGGGCGTCTAATGAAACTTGTTTTCAAGCTGTAAATGAAAACACGGGGTTTCCTCCCGTGTATGTCGAACTGAGTACGGGCTTGGTTTGGTAGCATAGCCACACATCTCATGGGATCCAGCTGTACGTGAGCCATGGTGTCTCTTGACCACTCATGAGTTTGAATTTAGTTCTAGCCCAGCAGCCAAGTAATGGCGAGTGACTCTTCTTAAGGGCTGGTGGAGGGTAGGTGCAGCAATTGTGGGTAGAGGCCAGTGTGACGGACTTTGGATCAGTATGTTGAAACAGGTGACATCTGGAGAAACAACTCTGAAGCAAGGTAGGAAGCCTTCTCAGGGCATGGGCCATCCTGTCCCTTGTGGACACTTATTTCTGAGGATCACAGACATTCTGAAGGAGGGAGTCCTTTTCCAAGTTGTTGGAGGTGTGGGGGACTCCAGTGCCTTCCTTCAAGGAGCGTAAGACCTGGGCCCCCGCTCTGCGCAAGTTATGTGATTTTACAACTCACCTTAACATTTAATTTGGCTTTGAGTTGTTTTGGGGATTTCTTTTATGCGCTGCAACTAAGGAATCCTTGGAAGATGAAAGGGGTATTGGAGGCGGCCTATTTCAAAGACAGCACCCTCTCCCCAGGCCTTTAATCTTCTCTCTTTCCTCCCCCACCTCCCCAAGGAAGAATATACAAACAAATATTTTCTTTGTATGTTTAAAATAATTTTTTTTGGTTATTTATTTTGAGAGAGAGAGAGAGAGCAAGTGGGGAAGAGAGAGAGGGAGAGACAGATTCTGAAGCAAGCTCTACACTGTCACTGTGGAGCCCGATGTGGGGCTAGAACTCATGAACGATGAGATCATGACCTGAGCTGAAATCAAGAGTCAGCCGCTTCACCGACTGAGCCACCCAGGCGGCCCTGTATGTGGAAAATAGTTTGGGAGAGGAGAGATGCTGAAGAAGTTTTGGTACACATTTCCTAACTTTCATGTTGGTTTAGAATTCAATTAATTTTCACTGCATTGTCTGTCAGAATTTACACATTACCAGAGGGAAATACTTAATTTGGTTTCATCTCCAGCAACCGGTTGATGTAAGAAACAGAGGGAAGGAATGCGATCTGACATTGTAGTCCCATGGTTGTTTCGTGGAATTCAGCAGTTCTGACAGTGATGTGTAATGCTGTTGCACCTCTGGGGTGTGCTATTGATGTGGCTTTGGGGCGGTTGGTTTTTTTTTTAGCCTAATAACTAAAAAATTCAGGAGGAGATTTTTACTTGTACTATATATTTACTTACCTTTATTTTCTAGACAAAATCATTCTCTCCTAGCCTTCCACCTTAATATTTCCTGGCAATGAAAGTCAACAAAGAGTGAATATTTGTTTAAAAGGAATCATTTTTTGGGTCTTATGTGGTTGATTCTTGTCACTGGCTCATACACAGTCTCTACCATGGGTTAAACTTAATATTACATTCTCCTCCTCAAACCCGCTTTAAAATGTTGAAACCCAGGAAGATGTGCAATAAAGTCCAACTACTTGGTGTCTGAGGTTCTCCAGTGGGCTTAAATGAACTTATTAATCATAATCATGGTGCTTCCTATCTCTCCACTCACTCCTAAGAAAAATGGTACCAGAACTCTCTGACGGTGCTGTCCACTTCCTTTCCCATCTTTCAACTCTGACTTAATTTTTAAAAACTTGAAACATGTCAGAACCATTACATCATATCATCCTTTAAAGGGAAAAAAAAATCACAAAATTCCCATGCATATCAAGCTTTGCAGTCCTACAGAGTTGGTTTCAGGAGTCAGAGGAATACAGATTTTGCTAAAAAGTATAAAGTATAAAAAGTATAAAGTATACATAAAGCATAAAGTATATCTAAGAAGGAATTAGGAAAAAAAGAGTATTTTAGAAGATAATTTTTAAAAAGAAGCTCAAATTACCCCACTATCACTGGCTTATCTTGTGTCACTTTTATTTCCATTCTGGGATGTGTGTGAAGATTTTAAAGTGCAAAAAAGTAATTAAGCTTTGGGACAATCCCAGGAGAAAGGTAAGGGATTCATCTCCCTGTTTCTGCACTTCACGCTCTTTGGGGATGGTGGTACCATGGTTAATAGCACGTGACAAAACCACACATAATAAATATCGGAAGGGGCTCCCATGGGTAGCCGGATGCAGTTACTTGCATGTGTAATTACCTGGGTGAGCATTCTTTCTGGGAACAGAGTTCACCTCTTCCTTGCTAGAAGCATCGTCACCGTTAATATCATCACCATCACCACCATCATCATCATCATCAATATCATCATCATCAGGTCCAGGTCTGATCTCAGAAGAACATGACTTTGCAAGTTTCCATGAAATAGAAAACGATATATCCTTATATTTTTGCATCTCTATTCTTTCCCCAGTTTGCTTGATCTCTTTGCCCTTTTAACTCTTGGATCTTTTAGGTGAATGAAATAGGTAGAATGATTGGGATTAAGGGTAGCTGACTAAAAGGACCACAGATGACTGACAATTAATTATAAACATAGGTAGTCGTAGATGGCATTTTATTTAATTGACTCTATACTATTCCAGAAAAAAATAATTCACAAAATGTGATTTCTTTTCTTTTCTATCTTGTGTTTGATTCACCAACTTGAGTATTCATGGATACAAAGACTCCAAATAATTAATCATAAGGACACAGTAATGAGTGATGGCAAAAATATTGGACCAATGGTTTTATCTTATGTTCACATTAAAAGACACAGAAATGAAAACAAGAACTTTTTATGTTCTAAACACTTTGTTTGTAAAGGGATGACATTGAGGAGACTGGACTAGAGTGTGCCCAACTGACTATGGATGTAGTTATGGTGGTGGTTATGGATGGGGGTTGTAAGGAGATTTTAGCTCATTATTTTAGAAAGTTCTAACTCTTACAACTTTACACCACTTCGAACACTTAGATATCTTTGCCACCTGAGATAATAAGGGAGAAGTTTATTTCTGAAATATTACTGTTATTGTTTGAGTACTCATGTAACTTAAGGAATATGATGATCATTGCTTTTAAGAAGATTGTAATTTTTAAAAATTAATTTATTAAATTTTCTTTCTTATTGAGAAATAATTGACATGCATTACTGTGTAAGTTCAAGGTGCACAGCATGATGGTTTGACCTACATATATTATTACCACAGTAGGTTCACCCATTATCCATCTTCTCATTTAGATACAATAAAAAGAAAGAAATGAGAAGGAGAACACTTGTGATGAGAACACTTAGGATTTACTCTCTTAAAAACTTTTCTGTATATCACACAGCAGCGTTAGCTGTAGTCATCATGTTTTACATTACATCTCTAGTTCTTATATATCTCATATACCTTTTGACCACCTTTTCCAATATCCTCTCCCCCGACCCTCTGCCTTCAGTAACCACAAGTCTGATCTCTTTTTCTATGAGTTTTGTTGTTGTTTTGTTTGTTTTCAGATTCCATATATGAGATCATACAGCATATTTCTTTCTCTGTCTGACTTATTTCACTTAGCATAATTTTTGCAAGGGCCACCCATTTGCCACAAATGGTAGGATTTCCTTGTTTTTAGTTAATGTTTACCTATTTATTTTGAGAGAGAGAGAGAGAGAGAGAGAGAAAGAGAGAGAGAATCCCAAGCAGGCTCTGCGCTGTAAGCCCAGAGTCCAACACACGACTCATTAGCACATACCGTGAGATCATATCCTGAACCAAACTAAGAGTCAGATACCTGACCAACTGAGCCACCCAGGCGCCCCGTATTTCCTTGTTTTTTAATGGCTGAATAATATTCCATTGTATATATACTCTACAACTCCTTTATCCATTCATCCAGTAATGGACACTTAGGTTGTTTCCTTATCTCAGCTATTAAAAATAATGCTGCTATCAACACGGGGGTGCAGATATCTTTTTGACTTAGTGCTTTTGTTTCCTTTGGATATAGTCCCAGAAGTGGAATTGCTGGATCATATGGTAGTTCTATTTTTAATTTTTTTTAGGCTCCTCCATACTGGTTTTTTATAGTGGCTGCACCAATTTATGATCCACCGACAGTGTACAAGGGTTCCCTTTCCTTTGCACCCATGTCATGCTGGCATGGGTGTAAAGAAAACATTTGAGAAGGAAGCATAGGAATAAAGCTCTTTGACGTGGGCTTTGGTAATGATTTTTTGGATATGACACCTAAAGCAGAAGCAACAAAATAAAAAATGAAGAAGTGGGACTACCTCAAACTAAAAGCCTCCTGCACAGCAAAAGAAATCATCAATAAAGTAAAAAGAAAACATGTGGAGTGGGGGAAAAATACTTGCAAACCTTGTACTCAAGGAGTTAATACCCAAAATATATGAAGAACTCGTACAACTCAATAGCGTGAAAACAAATAATCCAGTTTAAAAATGAGCAGAGGACCTTAATAGGTGAACAGGTACATGAAAAGATGCTCAACATCACTAGCCATTAGAAAAATGCAAACTAAAATCACAAGGAGATTATGATCTTAATAAACCAGGCATACCATCAGTCTATGGACTCATAGATTCATTTTGGAGATACTGTTTATTTGTCCAGGATTGAGGAGGTGTGTATTTCAACACTTGGCAGTCAGCATATTTTCTTAACTCCATTTTTTTTTTCTAGACCAAGGTTCCTGAAGAAGATAGACTATGTTGAACTTTGAATGAAAGAATGATTAGTGGGAGGGAAGTTGAAAGATTATATCAAGCATATGAATACGAGGGAAAGTAAAGAGTGGAAAAATAGGTAAAGAGAATCTTTAGGGGAGGGTTGTAGGGGAAATGGCAAAAGTGACTGGAGATGTTTGCAATCCTGAATGACAAATTTCATACAATTTATGATGAGAGAAGGACAGGTTTAATGAAAACCATTTGGTAACCTTGGCATCATCATGCCCATATATGGCCAAGTTTCTTACATATTTCTTGATCCCATTAAAGTAACTACCTCTTGCCAACATTGGGAGATTTGGGGGAACTTAATTTGTGCTACAAGACTTGGGTTATTCTGTTCTCTGTCAATTTCTGCCTCCAGAACCTGTCACAGAAGTTGTAGGCATGGCAGTAATAGGTTTGAATTTTTTTTCTTTTTAAACTAAGGCTTGGGTTATCACTTTTAATAAGCATGTTTCAGTAAGTACTATGAACAAAATGGAGAGAGTATTAAAAAAGATTTCAGGATGATCAAATTTTAAGATGACTTCAAAACCAATTTCAGTTGATCTTATGAAACTAGGAGAAGAAACCACACATTTTGAAGTTGAGATGTTGGAGTGTCTTCACAAAGCTCATTTGGACCTCATAAATAATAAGAAAATCACTTGGTACTTGGGTACATTTCCTTCCCGTTGCTGACTGTAATGGATTTTTGAGGGAGTGGAAGTTGATCCAGCGGCTCAAGTCTTAAGTTGTATTGTTAGGTCAGGTTGAGGGAAGTCTTATATCTCCCACATGAAGTATTGGAAAGGCATAATTTATGTAATTAAATTGACATCTGCTGTCTCAGAGTTGGGGTTTGCTAGCTACAGTGTCATTGGGACAGAGTAAATCTCTGGTTCTGGTAGATAAACAAATATTTGAACTTTACATCCAAATTTGCAATCTGGAGACACTCCTAGTTTGCTAATGGTCATTTCTTTTTTTATTCTCTTTCTCTTTTGAAATTATTTGAACTTACAGAAAAGTTGCAAAAATTGTGCATGAGTTCCTGTATACATTTGCCCAGCTTCCCCTAATGTTTCATGACCATAGTACAATGATCAGAACCAGGAAATTAACATTGATAAAATGCCATTAACTAATCTGTTTACTTTATTTGAATTAAATGATTTTTCCCATCCAAGTCTTTTTCCTATCCAAAGTCCATTGCATTTAGTTATCATATCTTCTTAATCCCCTCATCAGGGACAGCTTCTCAGTCTCCTTTGTTCTTCATGATCTTGATATATTTTTTAAAGTTTTTATTTATTTATTTTGAGAGAGACAAAGACAGTGCAAGTGGGGGAGGGGCCGAGAGAGAGGGAGAGAGAGAATCCCAAGCAGGCTCTGCATTGTCAGTGCAGAGCCTGATGGGGGCTCAAACTCACAAAACCATGAGACCATGATCAGAGCAGAAACCAAGAGTCAGATGCTTAACTGACTAAGCCACCCAGGCACCCCTGATCTTGATATGGTTTAAAGAATACTAGCCAGTTATTTTGTAGCATGGCCCTGTGTTTGGGTTGTTCTGATGTTTTCTCACGATTACACCGAGGTTATATGTTTTTGGCAGGAATGGAATAGAATAATTTTGTGCCCTTTGCAGCCTATCATACCAGGGTACAAAATATGATTATGTTTTATTACTGGTGCTGCTGACTTTGATCGTATATTTAAAGTGGTGCATGCCAGGCTTCTCTACTGTTAAATTATTATTTTTGTTTATGTAGTCAAAATATATCCACCTTGTTGGGGGGGGGATACTTTGAGACTGGCAAATATCTTGCTTCTCATTATAGTTTCATGTACTAATTTTAGCATCCATTGGTGATTCTTGCCTGTAGTCATTATTACTTTTTTGTTTGCTTAATGGTGATTTTCTATTTCCATCATCACTTCTATGTTTATTAATTATAGTTTTATTAGAAGGAGAAGCTAACCCTTTCCATTTGTTTATTGATTCGACTATTTATTTCTATCACTATGGATTCATAGATATTAATTTTATTCCATGTGTTAAAAATACATTATCACTATTCATTGCTATTGCTCATATTGTCCAGATTTGGCCACTGAGAGCTCCTTCAAATTGGCTCCTGAGTCTTTCTGACATGTATCTACCACTTTATGAACACTTCCTTACCTTCCAGTACCACAAGATAGTCTAGGCTCATCTTTTATTTACTTTGCCTCACACTTTGAATCAACTGTTTCTCCAATATGCCCTGGTTCCCTTTATTGGATGATGATATTTAGAAACCAAGATCTGTATAGTAGGTGTGCTCACTGCTACCAAGGTGTCTTTGCTTGTAGACTCTTCCTATAGACAGAACTAGGAAATATGTATGTAAACCCCCACACACATATACATGTTTATTTCTATATAAACCTCTCTCTCTGTATATATGTATTAACATCTATGAGTAAATTCCAATTAAACATCAGAGTCATTTCTTAAGGGAGTCCTTGTAATCATTAAAGAAAAACATTGGAGATAAACTTTCTCTTTGGCTTATAAATAATCTAACATTAAAATTCTCATTCTTGACATTTTATTTCCCAGCACTTCTGATGAGTTTCTGATTAACAAAATCTTCTCATCTCTCTAAGTAGAATATTATAAGAAGTGGATTTCTCAAGACAAAAACCATTACAAAATGATTTCATAGGGTTATCCAGCACATCCTGATGGGTACTCCTGCTTCTCCGATTCTCAGATGGAATAAGAATGCCCTGCATTAGAGTTGCAAATGATAGCTGCTCTTAAGTGGTCCAGCATTTCCCACATTTTAGTAGATGTATCTCTATCTTTAGATCATTAGTGTGACCTGTGTGCCCCTGGGATTTAAACTAGGGCATACTGGGTAGATTTTTTTTTTAACTTCCCAGAAAAGTATGTAAATGTGTTTAGAATCTCTCATTGCCCACAACTCTGAATATGAAGAGATCTGAGCTTCCTAACGATCACAACAATTTCTTAGTGGCTTTCAAATCTTCTAGCTAGAAAGTATGTAAGAAGACATGACATACAGAAACTCTATCAAAAGACAGAGGTGACTATGTTGTGGAATAATCTTTGTGTGTGAAGCAAAAAACTGCCTCAAGGATGGACAACTTATCATCCATGATTCAGCTGATTTTTACGCAGAACATATCTGTGTCTCAAAGATCTGGTTCATCAGTTTTGGGCAAAGCTGAAGAAGCATTACAGTTACGTTCCAGAAGACATGTATTAGTGTTCATTTCTAAGATTGCTGGTCTCAGCATGGTCCAGGATAGGGTGTCAGGAGATGACTTCTGTGGAGTGGAGGAGATAGAATAATCAAAGTAAGAGTATAAAGTTGATTTTGTCCTTGTTTGATAGATATTATATACCTGCTGGGTGCCAGGCACTGTGCTTGGTAGGTGAGGGTTTTAAAAGAGAAGAGGAGATTAAAGGGAGGTTTTAGGAGTAAGATTCAGAAGTGAATTCATTGGAGCTAAGCCTGAGGGTTTCATTATTGGAGAGAGATAAATGGCAATTTCTAGCAATGAGATGGAAAAAGGGAAAAGAAATTTTTGAGACCTGGAATTCAGAAAAGGGGTAACTGAAGATAATGCAGATTTCTAGACCTGAGAAGGTGGCAGTGTTGGTTTCAAATATGAAGTGATGGGAAGCTACTCAACCAGAGCTATTATTTAATCAATAAGTAAAACAGAATCAAAACTTACTTTTCCCACAAGCTTTTCTTGATTAATACCATTATATTATAGAATGTAGAATTCATTGTCCACTCATCCCCTAAGAACTCATCAATATACTTTATGTTATGTTATTTGGTATCACTTTGCTTTGTAAATTCATGTCATTTTTAGCTTGTAATTTCTTACTCCGCACCTACCTCGCATGGATCTATTAATATCTGCTTCCAACACACAGAAAGCCTTGTACCTTGCTGTGAACACAGTAGTTGAGTGAAAACTTGTGACATGAGTGTTGAATGGAGATTAGACTCGTTCATTAGTTTATACTATTAAAAGTCAACAGTGAAAGCCAAAGTTAATTCATAGTTAACAATCTTATTTTGTCTTATTCGCTAATGCCGAGTTTTACCATAAGGCTGATTAAAAACCAATCTTTTTGGTAACCAGACTTACTGTGGTGATCATTTTGCAGTGTATACAAGTATTGAATCATTATGTTATACACCTGAAAATGATACAATGTGATAGGTCAATTATACCGCAATAAAAAACACTAACAAAAAATAAACAGAAGACACAAGACAAATAAATGTATAACCAGTGAGAGACCATAAGTAGTGATTCAAAGATTTTGAAGTTTAAAGTTTATACGATGGTATTAGATACTTTGGCAAATAGGAAAGAAAACTTCACAGGTAGAGCTTGGGTTATTCAGAGAGGAGTGGAGTGAGACAAGCAAGGAGGAGAAGTTGGGCATGAGATGTCACGAGGATACAGATGGGGACTGGAAGCCCTGAAGGGCAGGCTGGCAGAGAATATACCAAAGGCAGTGACCATCAATGGATTCTGATTTAGAGGTTAAGTACTAAGCCTAGTGCAAATGCAGCTAGAACCTTGTCAAAATAGGGAAGCAATGGCAATGGCTATTTCATGCAGTCTAAGAAAAACAGGTAAAATGCTGACATATGCACATGGTAAAGAAGCACAGTCTACATAAAATCCAGACAAAGAGCTCTGAAACTCCATGGTTCTATGATTCTATATCCGGGGAAAGGTAAACCCCACTGATAGTGCATCTCTGTTACAAATATATGGGAGAATAAATGGGATAAGAGAAAAACAAAGACAAAAACAAAAACAACCTTTTGAAATGTCACCAAAATAAAATCCTTAACATATACAGCACAATGAGGCATATCATTAAAATCTATTCTTAACAGAATAAAAGCCTAGATTCTGAACACTGGTTGAAATCGAAGATGCTCTACGGAGGCAGTAAATTAGGAGCTAGTCTCATTTTAAATTGGTCATCAGTGTTTCTTTGTCGGAGCCCAGAAACCAGAGCAAATTGAGCTGATGGTGCAAGTTAGTGCCATCGTTTTACACAAGATTCTGGAAAAGCGGGATTTGTAAGTGAGGAGAGCTTTCTAGTACAACTTAAATATCCACACTGTTGCCGCAATAGCGTTTCCACCACCTTACAAAGTCTGAGGAGCACCATGGGTGAAGATTTGTTGCAACTCTGAACTCTTCAGTTTGCTCTATTTCTTTACCAGGTGAAAGCTTTACGTTGAAATCTATTGGGTCCTATCTTTTAGCAAGTCAAGTAGCTGTGTTTGAACCTATTCTTATCACATAGTCAGAGATACTAAACCATTGTAATGGGACTCATGCTTCTTGCCACAAAATAGGTAGCAATCGTATTTTGAATAACTTGCTGTAGACAATGGGAGTTTTGTCTTATATATCAAAGATTCTGTGAAAGGCATTCTTGAGAACAGTGTCTGTTCCTGCCAGCTAGGGAATCCGAGGCAGAGCTTGCTGTTGGCTCATCGTGGCCGAGGTCACCTCTTAGTTTGGGTGGGTATGGTTTGTTCTTCAGGGCAGGTTGGAAAATTGACTTATTTTTGTGACTTGCCCCCGTCTATTTGAAAAATGAACGTGGAGTACGGGAAGTCTTGTTTTGGTATGAAAAACTTTGCGTGATTCTATTTGCCTCTTGCTTACGCGGGAACTCCTGGGGCTGCTTGGAGCATCTCACCTGCCGACTTGGGTTGTAGGGCAGGAGATGACTTTAACCCCGAATATTCTCTGGGATCCCGACGGGGCGAGACAGCCCTTCTGGGCCTCTAGCTCCCCTTCATTAAACTCACGTGATGTGGCCCTTAGGAACCCTTCAGAAGCCTTCAGGGAGTAAATAACAAGGGCAGACCTTCCACCAAGAGAATTTCAGACTCCGGCCGCGAAACCATTCTCTGTGTCTCCCTGCTCTGCCTGTCAACATGTGGCCTCATGGTGTTCTTTGCCTCTGATGGCTGTTTCTCTCCCTCCCGCCTTCCCCCCTGCAGACATGCCTTGAATTGGAACGCTACCTACAGACGGAGCCCAGGAGGATCTCGGAGACCTTCGGTGAGGACTTGGACTGTTTCCTCCATGCTTCTCCTCCCCCGTGCATTGAGGAGAGCTTCCGGCGCTTGGACCCGCTGCTGCTCCCCGTGGAAGCCACCATCTGCGAGAAGAGCTCGGCCGTGGACATTCTGCTCTCTCGGGACAAGTTGCTCTCTGAGACCTGCCTCAGCCTCCAGCCAACCAGCTCTTCTCTCGACAGCTACACGGCCGTCAACCAGGCCCAGCTCAACGCAGTGACCTCATTAACGCCCCCCTCGTCCCCTGAGCTCAGCCGCCATCTGGTCAAAACCTCACAGACTCTCTCAGCCGTGGATGGCACGGTGACGTTGAAACTGGTGGCCAAGAAGGCTGCGCTCGGCTCAGTAAAGGTGGGAGGGGTGGCGACGGCGGCGGCGGCCGTGGCGGCAGCGGGGACAGTTAAGAGCGGACAGAGCGACAGCGAGCAAGGAGGGGTGGGGGCCGAGGCGTGCCCCGAAAACAAGAAGAGGGTTCACCGCTGTCAGTTTAACGGGTGCCGGAAAGTTTATACAAAAAGCTCCCACCTAAAGGCCCACCAGAGGACTCACACAGGTAGTGGTACAAGTTGGCCGCACGTGGTTTCTTCTTCCTCCTCCTCTAGCCTCGCGGTGGGAAGGGCGTCGGGGCTCCGAGGAGCGGCCTCGTGCTGCCTCGGGGGGTGGGAGCCAGGCCCGAGGGCCGGGGGGCGGGACAGCCGAGGGACGCACGCGTGACCTTGAGCCCCCGCAGAGGCCCCGGGTGCAGGCCCCGGGCTGACCGTGCCAACCCCGGCGTGGAACCAGGCGGTTCCAAGGATGCCCCAATGGGGGGGCTCCGGCCGTCCGGGCACTTGTCACCTCCCGACACTCCTCAGTGTTTCAGGAGTGTAGTTCTGCAGCCTTGATCAACCGTGGAATCTGAGGAGGCCCATTTGAAAGAATTCACAGTTACGCAAGGTAGTCGGGGCGTCCCTGATTTTTCGTCAAAGTCACCAACAGCAGGAGGGTTTCAGAGTTCATTAGATGTGATCATTCTATAATTAATTGGCATCTCCTCTTTTGCATTGTTCTCTGGCGCGTGCTTTATGGGGAGATGGCAGAATTGCTTTTTAATGAGCTTGTTACCGAGAAGTTGCTAAAGTGATTACATTGCTATGTGTGTGGTAGGGGAGGGCAGGGACTGGCGGGGACTGTATATTTTTCTCAGGACTATCTGCGTGATTCCCAGGAATCGTAGTGATCTTTGGAGCAATGGGATAATTTGGAAGAGTGGGGTTTATAGAGAAAAGAGTGAGATTGGCATTTTCCTTGACACCTGGTCTTCGTCGTGTGCTTTGAGACGCAAGCTTAGGGATGGTGTTTCTTCTTGGCGTTAGCATCCTAGGAGCAATTACGGTCATTGGTGGCTTTTAAATGAGTCCCGGCTGTATCGCCTGTGTGGTTGTGCATACTGCTTGTACATTGCAACTGAGTAGGGAAGAGCTCCAGAAGCAGAAGCAGCAGAGTGAGAGTGTAGCCAGAGAGAAATGCGTGATTGGATTTGAGCCAGGAGAAGTGGCTGGCGGGAGTTCTTTTTGGTCTTGTAGCTCGTCTTCCTGGTGCTCTGCGGCAGGTTTTGGTCTGTGCCACCAAGGACGTGTGCAGTGAAAAGTTCATTGGCTGGAAAATCAGAAAAACGAACTAGCTAGTTCTGGTTCTAACTCTGCCACTAACTAGCTCTGTGACCTTGAGAATGTCCCTTTACCTCACCGGGCCCCGTTTGCCACGTCTGTCACGCAGACTGGCCTAAGGCCCCTTGCGGCTCTGGTGCGCTGGGGTGGGGGGGCGTGAAATGCCTTTGTGCAGGACAGGAGTACTTCCCTGAAGTAAGATGCAGCATACATGTCCAGAAGAAATCACCATTTTGAACCTCAAAACCATTCCCATGGGAGCATGAGAATACATTGCTTCCTTGCTATACAGGACTGAGGCACGTACTCCTCCAGTTCTGCACTTAACTGCCTATGTAGCTCCTGCTCGGTTCATGGGACGGTCTCCTAACGTGACTCTTGAACCCCACAGCTCAGGCCCACTTAGGGTTCCCCGTGAGGGTTTGGGTCTGAGTTGTCCACTCCACAGACACCAAGGCTAACATCCCCTGCGAGAGTCAGCTTTCTTTCCCTCCCTGAGAGTGTCCTGAAGGTCATCATTGTTCATATTTCTTTCTTCTCAAGTCAATGAGGAAAGTAATGGCAAGATATTGCAGTGCTCCCGGGCTTTCATTGGTGACTCACTTCCTGTTCTCCCCAGGAAACCCAAGAAAGCAGGATGAGGCAAGAATGTTGAGCTTCGTTGGGGGTGTGGAATTCATGAGTATGGACACATTGTTGAATTATTGACTTTGAGACGGGCTACATCCTGCCTAGTATGGAGGCCGGAAGGCTCTGGGGAAGCAGGATTCTTTTTTCCAAGGGGGAGTCCAGAGCATTTCCTCCTTTTTCCTATCCCCTTTGCCCAACGGACGTGTCAGAAGGAGACCTCTTAGGAGTGATCCCTTATTCGGTGCTTTGTTTTTTGGGCATCGTCTACTCGGAACGATTACCAAGGTGGAGCTCATTATGTTCCCCAGCACCTGCAACCACTTGCCGTAGGGTGGACTTTAGTGGAAAGACTCCTCTCCGCGGGGGATTTATCCAAGGAGGCACCATGCATTACTGAAAGGCAGTACTGCAGAGTGGTGAAGAGTGGGGCTTTGTGGTTTGGTGCACTTCGGTCTGAATTCTGGCTCCTCTGCTTCTTAGATCTGTGACCTGGTTAAGTGCTTTGTCTTCCCTAAGTCTCAGTGTAGCCGTCTGTAAAGTACAGGGATAATTTTGTCTACATTCTGGATTGTTTTGAAGGCTCAATGAATAAACGTATGTAAAAGACTTGGCAGGCCTTAAGAGCTCATGAAAGATGGTAGTGGAGTTGGTTGTAGTTAGTAGGATTGCTGTTGCCATTGATTAGTGATGATCGTGTGAAAAAACAGCTCTATGTATACTGGAAATAAGGCCGTTGCCAAAGTTAAATACCATCGAAAAGCAAGAAGCCTTTTTCGTCACCCTGTGCAGGGGGTGACGATGCTCGTGGACACCAGTTGAGGAAAGTGCATCTGGATGTGCAGCCGTCGGCTCATTGAAGGTGGAAGCACCGTAGAGTTCGGCTTTCCTAAGACAATGCAGAAAGCAATCACCTTGCATCCTCTGGAAGCCTTTTGCCTGTAAAACCTCCCTCCTAGATAAGCATGGAAGGAAAAGTAGGTGCCACAAGAGAAACAGGAGGGGAGGTGGAGGTGGAGGATGGGGAGAGAGAGTGTGAATTAATTTGGATCAAATGGATGAGAATCAGAAGTATTTATTTGGAATTGGTGTGAATGGGGCACATGGGGAACTGAACACAAAGGTGATAATTTATGTGGTGTGGATGAACTAAGAATAATGAAAAAAGCATGAAGGATGGAATCAAATTAAGTGCAAACATATAAAAGCAATGGACTAGTACAAGCTTGAGGGCAAAGGTATATGGTGATGGGAATTCTGGTTGGAGGAGTCGCCGATAGAAGCGAGTGAAAGGGCAGAACTGCCGACCCAGTGTTGAAATGGAGTTTAAAAGAAATGGGCTCTGGTTGGATTCGGGCAAGCTCTTTTAACACAGGGCTCACTTTAATCCAGTGGAAACATTTCTTTATCTTTCAGATGGGTAAGTGTTTGGGGACAGAAAAAAAAAAAAAAAGAAGATGAGAAAACAATTGGTAAAAAGAGGGAAACCATTGGCCTCCTTTTCCTTAGAGTTCTGTATATGCTGTATCTCTTCTATACGGTAATATGTTGAAAAGGAGACACAGTTGGAAAAATGAAATAAAATAAAACGTGTGGGTCTCCCTGTATGCATAAGAAAGACAATACATTGTTGGTAACATGGATTTGCTTGCACTGAAGAATTTTTAAAATGTTATTCATTTAATCTTTATATAGATAGAATTTACTGAGCTGGAAAAGATATGCCTCCCCACCCCCTCCCCCCCCCCCAGCCCCCCTTCTGTGGCTGTTCTTTTGAGGATGCTGAATCCTTCAAACTTTTTGCCCTGGAGCATGTTAGGCAATGAGGTGATTTTTTTTTTTTTTTTAAAGGTAGCAGATGTTCAAGTTGGTAGCTAGGGCACAAATATTGTTTGCCCAAGGAGGTGAAGTTAGGGATGGGGGAACCGAGGGAGGGGGAAGACAAGGCAGGGACTGGGACAAAGGGAATATTGTGAAGTCTCAGGATCTTAGTGAAAGGAAGCATATAAAAATGGACATATGGTTTATTCATCGCGAAGAGCACTTAGTGCTGGCATGTGCGTAAAAATGTCCTTTAGCAGCCAACCATTACAGACCTTTCTCTCCCACTCCGTCTTCTGGTCTTTGTGTAACGGATTTTTCTTGCTCAATAATTCAATTATCATGATCATAGTTTTATTCATTTTCTTGGAGTCAGCTAAATTGTCCTTATATTTTGATGCAAAGGAAATCTTCACTTTCAGTTGAAAAAAATCACTTTATTATGTGCATGTTCCGCACAAGTCAGTTTGTTAAAATGTTAGTAGTTTCTATGCAAAAAGAGAAAGAATTGTTTTCCACGTTTCTTCTTGGTCACTTCTGAGAAGAAGAAGAAAAAAAAAAAAGCCTGGGATTGAAATGGCACTTTGTGTTAATTGATCAGACTTGCCTAATATGGAAATTCAAATAAAATTTTCTAATATGGAGATTCACGTACACTATGCAGAGTGAGTCATGTTGACAAAGTCAGGACAAAGGCCAGGAATGAAATCTTTGATTGCTGATCACAGAGAGGGTAAAAAAGAAGGCCATGTTCTCACATGTTCTACTTGGAGGATTCTTTCTATGGACAGGGGGTTGCTTTAGACTAATCAACGGGTGTTGATAAGGACATTCTGGATTTTTGTGCCAAAGAACGTAAAGGGGTGCTTTTTAGGTGGAAAGATAACACAAGTGTGCAATTTACTTAACTGTTTATGTCTGCTTTGGGACAGGTCTCACTGAATCACGGGGTGGCACCATTCTAAGCTTAACTTGGATCTGGGGAAATAGTTTGTTTTCAAATGAAAAGGTAGCTAAAAATATTATAAACGAAAAGACGAGCGTTGTGTTTAACAGGTGAATAAAAGTGCTTAATTTACATAATGAAAGTTCTTCAAAGTTTGAAATATGATTTATTTTGTTTATTCAACAAAGATAAAGCGGGTGTTACATCCTAGGCATTGTTCTAAGTGTTTTACAAATTTAATCCGTTTAGTCCTCGTATTAATCTAATGACATAGGTGCTATTCTTATAATATGGAGGGAAGAGGCCCAGAGAGGTCAGGTAACTTGCCCAATGTCACACAGCTCCTAGGTGGTTGGGCCAGGATTCAAACCAAACAGTATTGCTCAAATCTGAGCTCTTAACTTCTATGCTAACTAACAAGAGGAAAAGAAATCAAGTAGATATTTTTTCTTAATAACTCATTATTAAGAGGAAATGAGAGACATAGTTTAAATACAAATTGACAATGAAAACTACTTTCGGTGTCTTCTAAATAGAATAAAGTTGGGAGGGTCCTTAAACATATTGCCTCATCAAGTGACTAAGTACCAGAACAAGGAAATTACAAAAGAATGGTCTTCCGTTTCTAGGCCCATTATTGTTACTGTTATAGTTACTATCATTATGGTCATTACTATTAAACCATTTTTTTTTTTTACCTTAGGATTAAAGAGAGACTTCTTCTAACAGTCCCAATGCACTCATTAAAATGACAAATGTTAATACTCTATCCCTATGAAATCAGGCAAGCGTTATCACGTGTTGGGGGAAACTGAGCACCAACAGTGTAAAAATGCCCCAGCCCGGGTTCTATGACCTGTCATTGGCAGAATTAAAACTTGACCCAGGCCTCCTGTCCCTTGGGCTTACGTGCTATTTAATGGATCATCCTCTTAGTCACTTTGTTTGTTCTATCAGTCATTCCTCAAATGGGGTAGTAAGTGCCCAGAGATGTCGGGCTCTGTGCCACTGAGTAAGCAGTGCTGGGGGCAGCCCTTCCAAGAAAGAGTGCAAAGGGAGACATAGCATGGCATGAGAGCAGGGGTGCCTATCAGAGGTCAGAAGTAGCGAGCATGATTCAGAAAAAGTCGCTTTTCTCTTTTTGAACAGGGTGTTTATTAATGCTGTTCATCGTTTCAAATGATGCCAATGTGATAATACACCCATTTGTATAAATAGAAGCCCTAATTCAAGGTCAGGCGTATCAGCGGGATAAAATTAAATACCTCAGTCTGGAACTGTAGGGGGC
This sequence comes from Puma concolor, assembly GCF_028749965.1. Taxonomy (NCBI): domain Eukaryota; kingdom Metazoa; phylum Chordata; class Mammalia; order Carnivora; family Felidae; genus Puma; species Puma concolor. The sequence goes on along the minus strand of NC_141674.1, from coordinate 194,066,157 downwards.
CCATCGACCACTTTCAACCTCCTCAGCCCCATAGATAAGAATTCTTTGAATTTATACAATAGCAACTGAAATAGGGCAATTTTAAGACATTAAAGGGCCTTTAATATGCTGAGACACATGGCTGCTAATGAAGTTTATCCATGTGTTGAGGCAGAAACTCATTAAACCCCTATTATGGGATGGAAACTGGAATAAGGGTTAACTGTTCAGTTCACAAGGTGGAGAGAGTTTAATGGGAGGGTGTGATAGTTTGGGTTTAGCATATTCAAGAGCTTAAGAGAAAGTGTTTGAAAAGAACGGGTGGGAATGAGATGATGGAAAACAATTGATGGGAGAATTTTATGATTCAAGAAATTCTTAGAGCTTCACCACATGGTAATTTAGCAATATGCTGGCTGTTAACATTTATGAAGATAAATTTAGGTAAACATATACTGGCTGAAATGGCATAAACCTCGGCATATACACAGCAAGCACGTTTATTTTATTATTTTAATATGGTAATAAATGTAGGCTTCACGGGATGCCTATTCCAGATGTCCTTTTAATGGATAATTGGTGGTCGCAAAGTAAATAAGCATGTTAAAACAAGAATGGAAGGAAAAGAAAAAAGTATGAAATTAATAAGTATTTCATCATAAACGATGTTTCTTGAACACCCATTATACTAGACTCTGTTCCTTCCCCCAGCCCTGGGGACTTTGCTTTTTGATGCAAAAGCCTGAAATGTGGTTTTACAAAGTCACTATATTTGGAAGCTGATCTCAAAAGAGAAGATGGCATGGATTGGGGGTGGGAGGTAGGAATGAGGGAAGAGAAAAGAGGAATCTCATTTCAGAAAAGGCAGTTGAAGTAATAGAATTTTATAAATTCTCAGACTTAAAGGTCGGGCCAGCTCTGTTTGATAGAGAAAAGAAAAAGAAGGTCATGAGAAGTCTGTGCAAATGAAGGAATGACACTGAGAAGGCCAAATGTGAACTTCAAAAAAAAGTAACTGTTCTGTTTAATAAATAGATAATGTACAGAGCTGTTTGTATTATAATAAGAATGTTAATGACTGTGAGGAGTGTGGTTGTCCTATACGTATTACATTGGGAGGTTTGAGGAGATTAAATGAAGCTTTGTAAAGAGTACAGGCTAAGTGACAGTATAAGAATTAGCTGGGGGTAGGTAATACTTAATGTCTCATGTCTTCTGAAATTAAAACAAAAATGGAGTGATTCTGTTTGAGTCAGACAAAAAAAAAAAGGAGTTGAAGAAGGTAGTGTGTAATAAAAAAAGCAAAACAAAACTTTTTTTTTTTAAACTTTGGAATATCTTTTTTTAAAAAGTTAGAATATAAGGATAGATGAAAATGTATTTGTAAAATGATTGGCTTTCTTTGAAAGATACCTGGCTTGAATTTAGTAGAAATTATGGTGGAAGCCTTGAAAATGGATCAAGAGAAAACAAACTTCTCGTGTAAGGAAGTTAGTTCTGGTAAGCAAATGGAACTCTCTGGGGACCGAGCCTATGCTGGGCATACGTGCAGTGGGACTGAGAGCTCTGCCAGGTGACTCAGGTAGTAATGGTGAGAGTCTGGCTCTTTCCAGCCAGGTGATTTCTGTCTGTCCCCACCCTAATGGAGGTGAACTGGATGGCCGTGGGCAAACCTGTTTCCTAAAATCTCAGTTCCTTCTTCAGGCCCCACCTAAGAACCTTACACCTGATGCTTTCTTGCACTGAGTCACTTCCTGCCTTTGAAGCCTTCCTTTATTACCCTTCTTTACGTCAGAATGACATTTCTTCTTGTTATTATTTTTCTAATCTTCGATTACGGGAGGCAGTTAGTGGAATTTCAGGAATCTTCAAGCAAGCAGGGAGACAAGATGGGGGCGTTTTGGAAGCTGGGACAGCATTTTCCACCTTCCGTCTTCTGCTCCTGGATGTTCTACATTTTCTAAAAGTAACTTCTTTTCAACCGTTTTTAAAAGTCCTATTGACATGACAGTTATCGAGCTAAATGTTAGTAGAAGCAAGATTGTTCAAGGTAATCAAAAGTTAGTGACTTTTTAATGTGCTAGTTATTTGGCCAACCAATGACAAGAGTTATTCCTCATTCCTGCAGTGTCTCTATGTTTGGTAGCCAATGTTGGACTCTGACTAGCTTATATAATGGAGGTCAACCCACTTAAATTATTTAAGAGTGTCTGCAGTGAGAATAAGCTTTTCATGGTTTGTCCCATATTTCTGTTCACCTTTCTTTCTCCTTCACCATCTGTGCTTATTGAGGTGGAGAGTTAGGGACTGACCTGGGATTGGACCCCCTGAACTAGGCTTAGTTGGCAGACTGCCCTGCCCCCGCCCCTTTTTTTTAGACCCTGAGTCTTTTGCCTTCTTCCCTTCAAAAGTTACCTGCATTCAGGTTAGACCCCTTTTATTTTGTTTGCAAAATAAAATATATTTATAATTTAAAACCCATTTTATATTGCAAACCACTCATCCAGTATCATAAAACGTAGAGTTAGGCTTCTTTTGTTGTTTCTGCCTTTGGAATGTATCCTTTCTCTATTCATTACCATAATTGACACTTAACTTAGGGAGTTCAGTAAAGTAAAACAGTATTACACATACTGTCTTCAGGCAAACAATACAATTTTTCAAAATCCCAACTTTGTTGGGACAGAACAGTCTCAACTGTTTCACTAGGTCAAGCTAAAGTTGATAAAAGCAATCAATCCTTTTGTTTTAGGGAAGGAAGCCAGAAACCATCTTCAGTTGAGAAAAAACTTTCCCTTCATGGTAGATTATTATCGCCCAGTTCAGTGTGTTATGGTATATAATGTCTTCCTTTGGAGCCCTTGCTATTTTCATATCAGAGAAATTTTGTAAAAAGGACTATAAATTGTTCCAAAAGCGAAGGCACTGTTAAGTGAGGAAGGTTCTAGGCATCTAATGGATGCCCTAAAAAATGTAAAATTATATAATCTATGCCCTGATGAATAGAACCCAAGAAAAAGCTTGACTGGTACATATTCTAGTATCCGAGGGCAGCACGATGCAGTAGGAGTAGCAGAGGATAGCTGTGCAGCAGTCATTTTTAAACGTTTTCGGTCTTCATTTTGCATGTTCACGTGGTTAATGTCACCTTACTGGAATTCATTACAGGGATTAGGAACTTACGGTGTCTGTATCTCCTTGCTGTGGGGAACGCACACTCTTTACCCACACTCGAGTTCTGTTGTAGAAAGGAAATAATGATTGTTCATACTGAATTCTCCATTGGTCACGAGCTTGTTGAAACTAGTATTGGTATTTTAAAAAGAAAACAAAAGATACATCTCCCTTCTCTGATATAGGTAATAAGACATCTTACGTTCCTGGTGTTCAGGAGAGAGTGTCAGAAAATCAATATGAATAAATTCAAGTACACAGAGGATTCAGCCTATTCGGAAGTGTAGCGTATGGCAAAATGACATTATGCATTATTAAATATTTTTTGCTTCACCCACATGTAAATATTAGCATATAGAAAAGGTACCATAGGCTACTTACAAATTTAGGCAGAAGGCGATTTGCTGGCTTTTTTTTTTTTTTTCATTCTTTGTTGTTGTTGTTGTTTGGTGTCTCAAGGCTTACAGCTAATCTAAATTTGAAACTAAATACTGTCATTACAGAAGATTTTTTCCTGAGTTCTTCCAATTTCTCTGGGGACAAAATAATGGCCGCTCGAAGCAGTGGAGAAACAGTAATTAGGGCAAATAGTAATACTGTGCATGATTGAGGAAAATGTGAGGAAGGGAGGGAGAAAACGCAACAGACAGACTTGTACAGCCTGTTACTAGGAAACCACATCAGCATTAAATACAGTGTGCTAATTGGCTATCCTGTTTCTGCCTGGGTACCAGCCTGGGCCTGCTACACAGCTGTTTCTGCTCTTTCTGGTTGCTAGGTAACTGCATCATTTTTTTTTCCCCCCTCTTTGTATTCTGGAGGCTAATTGGCTACTTCTGCTCCTGGTGTTGCTGCTGGGTACCAGTCTGGGCCTGCTGCTCTGCTGTTCTCCAAAGGGATTTGGGGGGGGGGGAGGAGAGGAAAAAGGAAAAGGAAGATATGCTGGCAATTAATGGAGCATAAGTGCAAATTCTACACAATGTCTGGCACCTGCGTCCCCTCATCCTGCTTTCTCAACTAGATCCTTTAGCTGTGAAAATAGATTCGAATCTTGGAGTCTTTCTTTTCTCTGCATACCTTTTGATTAGAACTTGAAAGAAATAAGACATTTGACGACTAGTACTTAAATGGTGGATTTGGTCTTCTTTAGAAAGAACTGGCAAATTATTACACATTTATACTTGATATGGGCACTAAGAGCATTTGCACAACGTTAAAATCACTAACTTAATAACAAAGCAGGATCTTTAACATCTTAAAGGTAGTGGCTCTTTATCTCTTAAATGGACCAGAGTCTTTTGTAGCCGTTCTTCTTGGTATCCTACAGAGTATAAAGTAAGAAATAAAATGGACTAAAGGCAATCATCGGATTTTCCCAACTGTTTTGTTCATTAAGGAGTAAAAGGAGACTTCTAGACACACGACTTTACATTATGGATTTCATTCCTCTGATAAGCATAGCGAAGGTCTCAAATGCTTTTTGGTGGGACATTGCTTTCCACAGAAGGAATGCATGTTTCGCACACCTTATTTTCGTTCCTTATAGCAAATGAACAAATGGGGTGCGAGAGAATCCTAAAATTGGTTTTGTGATGTACAAAAAAGTCTAATCGCTTTCCATATAGTTGCATCTCCTATTGAAGTAGAGGTTTCCATTTCCTCATTATCGAAATCCTCCTTGGAAGTATGGGGATGAAGGTTCTTCAGAAGTGAAGTGATGTTTCAAGGGGGTTCCACTGTAAATGGTTGAGAAGGTGTATGCAAATTGAGGCCCCTTGAAGAGGCAGCTTCATTGCTCTAGAAAGGAGCTGTTTTAGTGAGAAGACTCGGCCCACCGTTGTGTGACTGTGCTCAGAAATAGTTAGCAAAGGCAACTCTTATTCGACGTGAGTAGCGGACACTGGTTCTCCATACTAATGAGATGTACCACTCCCTCTCGAAAGTGAAAAAGGAGAAGTTCTATTCAAAGCAACAAGCCACTTATAAGACCAGATCAGGCTCTGTGGAATGTTTTCTGCTTAAAGTATCCTTAAAATAGGTGGGAGAGGGGCACCTGGGTGGCGCAGTCGGTTAAGCGTCCGACTTCAGCCAGGTCACGATCTCGCGGTCCGTGAGTTCGAGCCCTGCGTCGGGCTCTGGGCTGGTGGCTCGGAGCCTGGAGCCCGTTTCCGATTCTGTGTCTCCCTCTCTCTCTGCCCCTCCCCCGTTCATGCTCTGTCTCTCTCTGTCCCAAAAATAAATAAAAACGTTGAAAAAAAAAAATAGGTGGGAGACCTCAAATTAGTCTAGGATGACGGAGAGAATATTATAATGTTCCATAGGCCTTAAACCCTCTAACCATTAGTAGCGTTCAAACTGCAAAAGAAAACCTTATCATCAGAGGATAACTACAGAACCGGCAAAATATTATTCCTGCCCTTTCTGTTCAAAGGACCAGTTGTTAATCACTCAGGAGTATTTCCCCATGGAAAGACTTGGCCATTTGGTTATGGGGAGTCATCAGATGTCGGAACATTCCTACATCGCTCGACAGGTTTTATATTCTGACTTTGGGAGGGAGCGGTTTTGACTGCTTGAGTGTTTAGTCTTTGTTGAGGGAGATCGTCAGAATAACAACTTTGCATGTGTATGATGGATCGTCCCTAGTCAACCGAAGCAGTATCTGGAGTGAACCGTCCAAAGATGGCCTGGTGTCTGTCTTTTCCACCGTTCCTTCACCCGTCCATTGGGTGCCGTTACATGTCTACACTCGGGCTCTGGTAAGATCTGTGAAACAGGGGGTTTCGAAAACTGGCATGGTCATGGGTAGCCTCAGCCCCGAGTGAACACCAGTTCCCAATTCTGAGCTTCCTATCTTCATGCTCTTGTGGGTGGGCAGTCTTTATTCTTTGGATGAAAGCAGTCGGGGGCATGCAGGCACGCTTGGGGGGTTGAGGAAAGGAGGTAGTCCTCAACCTCACTGCTTCAACCTTTCCATTCTCCTCAGTCACCTGCTTTGCTCATTCTCATCTGCATGCAGTACTACGGCTCTTTATATGAGGTAAATCAGTTGACAAACCTAGCAAAGAGGAATCTGAGGGGGCGGGGCTGCCCAGCAGGGCTGCTGCTAACCCATATTCTGCCCGTGTGGGAATCAGAAAAAAAGTGCCCCTTTTAGGGGGCAGATAGCAGCCCCGTGCTGGAGAAGAGCTGGGGAGGCAGTCCTCAGCCCTTCAGCCGCACGCTCTGTGCTCACGTCACATGGCCGCCTGCTCACCACAGGTGCTGATCCACTCCAGCGGGCCTTCCCTGACCCTTCAGGAACTTGTGAGGCTAATGAGGTTCCAGCAGGAACGGGAAAGTCGTGACTGTTGAAGGCGGGCGGGGGCGGTGGGGGGGTGGTGGTGGTTCTGGGGCCTGCTCTCAATGGCTAAAGAGGCCATTATACATGAGAGCAAACCTTTTAGCCCAGCCGTTCTCCCAAATGTGAGATCATTAGTTGACTAATGCGGTGATTCTCAACTTGGACTGATTTTGCCCCTCAGGGGACGTTTGACCATGTCTGGAGACATTTTTGGTTGTCCATCTTGGAAGGGGGGGTGTTGCTCCTGGCATCTGGTAAAGGGAGGTCAGGGATGCTGCTAAGCATCCTGTAGTGTGTAGGACGGCCCGCAACAAAGAATCATCGCCCCCTGAAGGTCCGCGGTGCCAAGGTTGAGAAACCCTGGCCCAGTGCAACCTCGGCTATCCTTTTCTTCTCTTTGTGTTACTCTTCACCACTTGCAAAGTATTTCCTCATCCTCTTAAGACTACGCCCCAGGTCTTGGTTCCCTTTTATGATCTTTAAAAAATTGACTAAGTATAAATATTGTATGATTTATTATTTCTGTCAGGACTTAGATGTGCTGGTTCCCCTTCCCCCCCCCCCCCGCCCTTCCTTATAACATGAGAGAACTCTCTCCACCTCCGCGAGACGCTCAGCTTTCTAGATTTAACGTTTGTGATTGGGACTCTTCGCAAGTGACATCCCCTCCCCTCTTGCTGACTGACGGCTCCTGACCTGTAATAATTTGAGGTTTTGCTGAGGCAGGGATTTGAATCACATGAGCTGCCAGGCTGGTGTGTGGGAGGGAGGCTTTTAGCCAAGTGGGCCTTGCGGACTGGGCACTGACGATCATATTCTACCTGTCCTCTGGCATCCGGCAGCCTCACCGGATAATCACAATTGTTTCCTTGTTATTAAAAAGAAGTTCGAGGGGCGCCTGGGTGGCTCAGTCGGTTAAGCTTCCGACTTCAGCTCAGGTTACGATCTCGCGGTCCGTGAGTTCGAGCCCCGCGTCGGGCTCTGGGTTGATGGCTCGGAGCCTGGATCCTGCTTCCGATTCTGTGTCTCCCTCTCTCTCTGCCCCTCCCCCGTTCATGCTCTGTCTCTCTCTGTCTCAAAAATAAATAAACGTTTAAAAAAAAATTTTAAAAAGAAGTTCGACCGTTGGTGCAGAAAGAGGTGTCTGAGTCAGAAAATAGAAACCTCTGTTAGGAAAACCGTATTGCATTTCTATGTGCCACTGCAGCGCCTTTCCCGTCGCTCACGATTCCATTTTGCACCAACACCGCATGGAAAGTACTGTGAAGCAGTTTGAGTTCTCAGGGAGAAAGGTGCCATCGAAGGTAAAAAGATTTAAGTGGCAGTATCTAACGGACACATACTTTATGCTTGCATTTTTGTGGGGAGATGTGAGTCATGCATCGGCCCTTTCAGCTACGCTCGCACGCATAGAAAATAACATTGTCAGAAGTGTCGTCCCCCGATACAATGGACAATATGCTATTAGAATTGTATGGCATTGTCCTTGCTGTTTGGAGATAATACCGCTGACATTATTCCCCTCATACATGTGAATGTGGCTGTAGGGAATACGTGACATCTGTGTCTTTCACACAGATTAGCTTATCCCTTGCCTCTTGGAGGGATTGCGATTAGTGGGCCGGCCTCCTGGGGTCACGGCAAGTGCCATGTTTTGGATCACAGTTGTTATCGGACCTTAGTTTTAGGCACAATAGGGAATTAGTAATATTTAGCTCCATGACCTGAAGAGGCAGTGGTTATTTAGACAGCTCCCCAGCGCAGATGGGCTAAAGAAAGGGTAGGCTGAGGCATTCCTACTCAGATTGGCTTTGGGAAGGAGAAGGCAATTGGGTCCCGAGCCTGGGAATGGCTACCTCCACATTATTGCTTTTTCCGAGTAAACAGGCAATAATATAACTTGCCTTAGCCGTTAGAGTTTACCAAGTGCTTTCACACACCTCATTTCATTTCACCTTCGCTTACCTACGGGACAGATATTCTCATTGTTCCCACTTAATAGATGAGGAAACTGAGGCTCAGAGGGTGATTTGTCACAGGTTTCTCTGCTGGGCTGTAGAGCCTGCCTTATGCTGTTTTTCCTGTAGAAATCAAGTGTGGTTTTTTTGTTTGTTTTGTTTTTGTTTTGCAAGAGTGCCTGAATTAAAACAGGATATAAATGAATGCAGGGTATATTGTTATAGTTGAGCAAAATAAATGGCCTACTGTTTGCCATTCTACTTATTTCACACATATGCTAAGTAACACGAGTTATTATCGTACTTGTCCAACATGACAGCAAATTCAGAAGAGCTAAGAGGACAGAATGATATAATGGATAGGAATATTGTATGTTCCTATATCCTGTCTAGTTTGATTGAATTTAAAAATCCTTGATCTTAGGGGTTTTTTTTTTTTCCATTTTAAGAAAGCTGGTTTCGAAGATGCAAACACATGCAAGGGATTGATTCACAAAACGTTATCTCAGTACTCGTGCATTTGCACGTTGTAGAAAATTTGTGGAGAGAAATCGTGAACAGAGACACTTCTCCCTGACCCCTTACAAGAATGCACCTTAACAGCCCTCATTTATTACTAAATGGGCAAATCCAAACGGAGGTGCCTTCGGGAAGTCAGAAGAAGCTAGGGGTGGATGGATCTTGCTGCCCAAGTTGCACATTGCTGTCTTAGGTACACCGGAGCTTTGCTAGGGGAGTGCGAACAAACAATTTGCGCTTTTATTTTTATTTGTACGATAAATGTCGACTCAGGATAATCCTGCGTTAGCCCCCTTTCCCCCCACTTTTTGGAGGATATTTGTGGATGTATTCAATGTCTTATGGAGAAGAATCCTCGTGCGATACAGGGATTCTCGATCCCCTAATGGGCAGCGATCCCAAGCTCAGGTTAAGATTCTGCTGCTGTGTGCAGCAGTCTCTCCTCCGTATTCACAAAAGCACACGGTGAGGAAGAATAGCTGGTGTCTAACATTCTGCCGAAAGGATCTACGGGAACCGCCAAGCGACAGGCACTTGCATTGTCTTCCAGAGATCTGCAGAAAGGAAAGGTTTTCACACCAAGAGACAAATCCCTGGAAGGTGCTAGGAACAGCGCGCATGACCCGTGTGGGTTCCTGAGGATTGTTTGCCTACATATATATTTTTTTTTATCTGATCCTACGTTCCTGTCTATCTTTGTATTTTCAAATCTACTTTCCCCTTTTATTTATTCTACCTGCTAGAGAAATAACCTTCATGAATCGTTGTATATTCGGCAGGGCCCCCGTCCGCATTTGATACTCGCCTTTTGCTTGCGACTGAGTTCACTGCCAAGCGTGTAGAACGCTTCCCACCCACCTGTGAGTCTTCCCCTCACCACAGTCAGGTCTTGAAGTTTTCCTGTGGTTTTCTTTGGTATCCGTCTTCTCCACAAAGCATGTTTAATAAGCAAAGGCAGAGACTGGAAACAATCCTTTCATACCTCCTTCCCTCTACTGCCCTTCCCGGAGCTAGAAGGACCCTGGGCACAAAGCTTATGGGATCAATTACCACGAGCTCCCTGTTAACCTTTTTTTTTTTTTTTTACTCTGTTGTGGGAAGAATAAAGCAATAATTAAAATTAACTGAACAGCTTTTGCTCTATTGAGGCGTTAAATCTTTGTGTAAACACAATCACATTGTGCAAACATAGGTCCTTTCAGCGGGCTGATTCAGACAGCGAAACCGCCGAAGTTTTGAGGTCTCTGGGTCAAGGGCCCGTTTTGACACGGTTGGAAAGGTCACCTGCTCATTTGTGTCTCTGCCGAGCTGCACCGAGTGCCGTGAGCGGGTGGGCTCCCTTGCCCGCCGCCTCAGCACAAAGAGGAGCCGGCTGGCATTCGGCAGATAGCGGGCCGAGCCGAGGGGGCAGGCAATCTGCGCACAAAGCAGGACTGCGGGCGCGCACGGGGCGGGTGGGGAGCGCTTGCGAGCCCCTGGGGCCCAGGCAGTGAGACGGCTCGAATGCGGAGAAAACAGCGGTTATAAAATATAAATGTGTTTATTATTACACTGGGCCCATGCTATATAATTTTACACACGCTCATATCCGTGATTTACGGCCGCAGTTCCCTACGGAGGAGAAGCGTGCTAATTTACCCAAATTGATAGGGAGACCTCTGAAATGATCAGAATTGAAGAAGCAGTAACTGAGGGGGGGGGGGGGGGGAAGGTCTCCTAAAACCACAGCAACAACAAAAAGTGGCTGCTGTGTCAGAGGCACCCTTTGTTCATTCAGTTAGATAAGCAGAGCTTCGCTTTAATTATTCATGATAATGCCTGCCCTGCAAGGAGCGTGCCTCCCTCGGCACCGCGTCCGGTCCGGTCCGGTCCGGTCCGGTCCTCGGTGCGGTGAACACCCAACCAGCCTGCCCGGCTTTTCGGGGAGCTGTGTTGTGCTCTCGCCCGCGACAGGTGAGCCGGCTAAAGGTTGGGGGGTTCGGGCATGCCTGCCGCCCCTTTCTGGGGGGTGGGTGCTGAGCGCACTGCAGCGAAGGAGAAAGGCCTAGTGGTCCCAGCCCGGGGTTCCGGGCAGTCCCTCCACTTAGCAGGAAGCGCGCTGGTGCTGTGCCTGCGTCCTTGTCCTGAGTCCTGCAGGTGGGGCTTTGCCCACGGAGGCAGGAGGAGATGTAACCCTGCAAGCGGCCCAGGGGTACCCAGAGAGTAAGGGGCGGACCTGACTTATGAGTCCGGTCTGACTCCAAAGCCCGTTCTCCGGCAGCATTCTCCTGGAATTTCCTAGGAAAGAAGCCAGGAAGAGGCCTGGGAGCAAAGACCCCACCCCGCTTCCACTACAGCCCATCCCATGTGTTGTGCTTTCGGCTCATTTCCTGGTCTCAGCGGCAATTACCCTCATCGTTTCCGACAGCTTTCCAGGGTGTTTTTGTCTGAGCAGCATCTTGGGTTACTTGTTCTGGAGCTCTTCAGAAGGAAAGCACTTTGGGGCAGCATGCGCTGGTTCCAGAGTCCGGGAACACCCATGATTCATACCCCTTGCAGGGGAACTTCAGGTAGACAGCCTGCTGCAATCCCGGGATAACCTGATGGGCCATTTTTACCCGGATGCATGCTTGCTAGGGTGTGGAAGCTGAATGGCCACCCAGTCTTCATAGCAAACCCCCCCGGGGGGCATCCCGGATACACATCCTTGCCTTTTCCCCTTGTTCAGTCAACATCTGCATCGGGCTGGCACTACTTTCTAAGCATGTTTTGTATTTGTCCACTTCTCTCCATCTCTGCTGCTAGGGGCGATGACATCTGTGTTTCAGCCACTATCTTCTGTCTCTCAGAAGTCCTCTCACATCAGCTCATTTCCCTCAGCAGCCCGTTCTCCATTTTATAGCCAGAATGATATACTGTGAGAATTCACATCTGATCATGTTATGGCTCTGCTTAAAAGTTCACAATGGCCACCATTGTGTTAAGGTCCAGATTCTTAAATGTGGCCACTAAGATCACTGTCCCATAGAAATAAATTATGTGAGCCATGTGTACACTTACATATACATCTTCTGGCAGCTTTGTTTATTTTCATTGGTTTATTTACTTTATTAATTATTCATTTATTAATTAGTTGTACTAATTAATTACTTTAATACTAGACTTTAACTCAATATCGCCAAGCTTTATTTCAACATGTAATCAATATAAACAATTGTTAATGAGCAGTTTTACGTCCTTTTTTTTTTTCCATACTAAGTCTTTGAAATTCAGTGTATATTTTACATTCAAAAGACATGTCAATTCAGACCGCCCACATTTCAAGTGCTCAGGAACCCCATGTGGCTGGTGGCCACCAGATCGGACAGAGCTCATCTTTAAGCCCTGTGGTCTAGCCCTGCCTGATTCTCCAGCCACATTGTGACTCTCTATCCCTGTGGGACATCTGGGCATCTGGGGTCGGTGTGGGACAGGATGTGGCAGAGGGCTGGAGAAACTCACCCCTGCTAAGGAGTAGAAGACATAGCCCAGTACTGGGCCATCTTCACTTTACAGTTCTATTCTGCGGGGCTCTCAGGCAGCTGGAGGTGTGGGTTAAGGATGAAGCCTTGGCTTTGCTTTTGGCCTTGGGGGGGTTTCCATTTTTGGTTTATCTAAGGCGGTGTCAGGCTAAACAGATGTTTTTTGAGAAAGTGAAGGGAATTAAATGGAAAAACACTGGTAAAGTTGATATGTGGTATTCCTTTCTGAGGAAAATCAACTGCCTGTCCCACACAGAGGTCCTTTGGTGGGTAGCACTGTTCTGTGAGCTCAAGGTGGACCTAGGGGAGGAGGAGTGAATTGTAGTCCACACCCTTGGCTTCTAGTCTCAATAGATTACATTCCTTCACTTACTCAGTTTTAAAAAGTTACAACAGCTATTATATGGGTGCATCTAAATATTTTTGACATTCTTTCCAGTTGAAAGATTCACTTTATCAGAAAATATTTTCAAGGGGAATGTAAACATTTATTCTATTTTAATTGCTGGCATTTCGGTAAGAGTCAGAGTGACGTAGTGGTTAATTAAGCCTGTGGACTGAAGGCGCAGCTGCCTGAATTTAAATCTTGACTGGACTGCTTATAAGCTGGAGAACTTGGTGAGTGGTTTTATCCTCTGACCCTCAGTTTTCTCGTCTGTGGAATGGGAATGATGTGTCTCATAGGGCTATTGAGAGGATTAAAGGAGAGAATATACATAAAGCCCTTAGTTTCCTGTAGTGCCCAGCATATAAGGAGAGCTCGCTAAATATTGCCTAATAGCCCATTGCCTCAGGACTTGTAAAACACTATCATTAATTGAGGATGGCTGGATTGGGCCACAGTCTTGGCTCAGGATGGTCATTCAAGGTGCTTTCTCTGAACAGATACATTCATTGTCTAGTTTGTGTATAACATTTTGTGTCTTTCTCTCACATTTAGTTTTCTACACTATGTATATATCTGTGAGGAAGGAAAATATAGACATCTCATCATGGTTTGATTCTGTCATCTATATCTCCACTAGAAAAAGCCAAATATATTTTAGTGCATGATACATAAGGCATGGTGAGATATATACCATATTTTATTGGTACACAGGCTTTGGGCTCCCTTTCTATATGTGGTGTTGGGTTTGTGCAGTTGGGTCTAAATTCTTTGGCTTTCTAATCAATGACATGTTGCCGGTTGAGGCACTGAGGCCTGGAGCATTGAATTAAATAAAAGGCCAGCCCCAGGAGGCTTCTGCTTCTAAGACTGGCACACAGATCTCTACTCATCTTGACTGAAAACAGTGACGGCAGGCCCTTTATTCACTAGGAAAGTATGTTCAGGCACTAGGTGTTTTTACGAGCCACCTTGCATAAAGAAGGATTTTTGTTTGGAATATTTTAATAATCACCATGCCTATAACTGCTTTACAATATACAAAGCATTAACACAGATATTATCTCTCGTCATACTTCACAATGGTCCTATAAGGCCAACATCAAAGAAGTGGTCAGCCCCACTTTGCAGAGGAAGAAAGTGAGACTCAAAGAGTTTGTCACTTTCCTAAGATCATATACTAAGTAGTGAGAATGGAGACTAGAACCCAGGTCTCCTGATTGTGAGCCATGTGTGTGCGTGTGTACGTGTGTGTGTTCTACTAAATTGTACCTGCACACATGAGACACCATTTACAGGAGCTCAGATAACCTTTCTGAGTAAAAGAAGTGATTGAGATATGAAATAATGTTTACACTGCAAGTATGGGCCATTTAGGCATGTATTGTTTTCATTCATCAGTTTCCGTTACCCTTTGAATTATTAAGAACATAAATGAAGCTATTTGTAATAGAAACACAGGCTAGCAGGGGCTTAAAAAGATATCAGATTTTTTGCTCTTTCACATAAAAATCCAGAATCTCAGACGGCTGTACTCTGAGAAGTTGTCAGCAGCCCAAACTCCTTCTGTCCTGTTTGTCCCCCATCCCTAGGGTTTCTGCCCTTCAGGAATTGCCTGTGTCCACACAATTCAAGATGGCTGCCACCAGGCTTGCTTTCCAGGAACCTAGTTTTCATACAGCTATTTTGAAAATGGGAAGGGGAGAGGATGTCCCAACCTTTGAAAGTACAGCTTGAAATTGCACTTGTCACTTGCACTCACATCTCATCAGCCAGAACTTAGTCATATGTCAACAAGTCACTGCAAAGGAGCTGAGAAATAGTCTTTATTCTGGGTAGCAGTGAGCCCAACTAAAATTTGGGGGTTCTCTTATAGAGAAAGGGAAAATGAATATGGAAAGTCACCTGGCCATTGTGCTATGCTCTTTGTCTTAAGAATAGTTCCATTTTAGCTTGTAATGCAGGCATTTGAACATGAAACACTTGAGTTCTGAAAGTCTAAATGTATAATACAGTAAGGGAAAAATTTTAGTATATTCTAGTTCATGGCACATTGCAAAATCAAAATAACTTCATGAGAACTAGGTGTCTGTGGAATGCCAAAAGTTTTGAATGGAAACTTAATTTACATTTTGCATTTTATGAGGATAGCCCATTACTGGAATAATATGAAGTGAATGGGAAATTAATAACTTGGGAGAGCAAGCTTAAAGTGTCAGAATAACCACGTCTTAATATTTCTTGCATCACCCCCCCAAAAGGTAAAGGGTAAAGTCACATCGCCTAGACATTTTCCCAGGATGAAAATTAAGTAGAAGAATAAAGAGAAAGTATTTTGTGGCTGTGAGTTTAGCACAGACAAAATCAAGGCTGTTTCAGGTTAGAGGTATGTAGGCTGACAGATTGTGTGGGGGTGTTTCTATATATGTGGGTGTCAATATGTTTGTGCTGAATTGTTTGCAGATTTGGGGGGGATGTCGTATGTGTGTGTGCGTGTGTGTGTGTGTGTGTGTGTGTGTATGTGTATGTGTGAATATAGATTCCATGGGTGGCTTCAACCATTGGTTTTCTTCCTAATTATTCATATTACAGAGCAGCAGAAAGAGGATGTAGGAGAATCTAGGTTGCGGTGTTTCAAGTAGTTTTGAAGGACTAATAACGTATGCGCATGTTCATCCAGTCAAGTTAGTCGAGGGTCTTTGACCTGTCTTCAGCGTTCTGAGTGTTGGAAACACTAAAGTGAATAAACCTGGTCTCTGTCCATGACGGAACCATTTGGTTTTGTGAGGCCACAGCAGGTAAAAAATTATTCAAGCAATATGATAAGACTCTTTGGAAGGAAGTTATGGGACCAAAGAGGAAGGAGCACCCAACTCTATCAGAGTTGGTCTAGAACCACTTCGCACAGGATATGTTCTTTAAAGTACTAATGCCATGTGTTGGGGGAGGCTCTGAGGCATCAGATATGCAGAGGCATGGGTTCTGACCTCAAGGCAGTCAGTCTCCTGGGGGGATAGCATGTCATCGAGACCCCACAAGGGTCTTGCCATCTCTTCAGCCATTCTTGAAATTCCTCCTTATAAACTCGTCCTTGGCCTCAGCTATGACAAACCACTGTCTCTCATTTCTAGCCTTTGCACATGCTGTTCCTTCCCCCTGAGATGCCTGCCATAATGTTCTTACAGAGTGTTAGGGCTTCCCTCCTCCACATGTCCATGCACACACGTTTACCAGATATATCAGGCCTCGTGTTGTTGTTGTATGCATCCACGGAGCCTCCCCACCCGGGAACTCCTCTAATGCAGGGACCCTTTGCTTTTACCTTTAATCTCCAGCACTGTCATTGCTCAGTACATAAGAGACCAATAATTAATGTAGATTGAATCCACCTTGTCACATTAAAGAGGCTGTATTTTCACCCTCAGTGAATGAGACCAGAAGTCTAGACATTTGACTTTGCCTGCTCACCCGTGGACAGAGATGAGGTATTTCAGAGATAATGTGTGTTAGGGGTTTTGAATCTGGAAGGCAAGGTGGTAACAACTTTTGGGGCTGTTAATTTTTGATGGATCACCAATCTGTTAATTCGCAAGCCTTGTATTGATTCCGTATGACGTGCCTGAGCCTGTGCTAGACGCTGCGGATGATGACACAGAAGCAAGTGAGACTCACCTTGCCCCTTTCCTGGACACACATTGGATTCTTAATCCCATTTATTGAATTGGAGGTGTAAGGCATTCCAATGTTAAAAGCACTTTCTATGTAATGTGGGTAGGGAAAGCAGGGCAAGGAATCAAGACGTAAGAAATTAAATATCTCACAGGACATAGTAAATAAATAAGTAGCCAAAGAGTGAAAACTCTGACAAGATTTCAGCTCTCTAAGCGGGAGAAATCCATTAGGCTGGGGTGACATGTGGAAGACAGATTAAATTCTGAGTACAGGACATTCTGGTAAGTGGGACAGGCTGGGGAGGGCTACTCAAGGATGATGGAGAGTGAGGGGTTTATATAAGGAGCAACGGATAGATTAGGGTAGAAAAATAAGTGAGACGGTTTTGTGGACGTCTTTTTTGAGTACATAGGCAGTGGTATGTGAAGAGCATCTCTGTCTTAGGTTGTTATTTGTCAAAATAAGACGCTGAGCTTTCCCTTTTGAGTTACCCTTTCCTTATATTACATATTCAGGTAAGGTACATATTTGGGTTGCCTTAGTTAATGAGGAAATTCAGTCTCTGAAAAACAGTGTTTGATCATCTTGGAAAAGAGTTACACAGACAAATGGATGTTTTAAAGCTTGGCTGCTTTAATATTTACTTCTAAAAATCTCTGGAGAATTAGATCCATGCTTGAATAGTAGCTGGTCCAGGGGAGGGCCCATCTCTTTATCATTTCTATGTAAATTATCCAATTTGTGCTTCTTGAAGACTGATAAACTTACCTGGTTTTTTTTTTTCTTTTTAATTTTAGGGCAAATTGCCATATAAAATAATCATATGCTTGGGTCACTTCTCCACCATCTGCATTTATATAATTAGGGAATAACAATTAATATTAACTTTATCATAATCAGAACAAATTCAGGATGCTGAAACCAATCATTTGCTAGCTTCTCAAATCATATCTGAGGTGGGTTTTGGATTGTCTACTCCCATGGGTTTTCTAGACCATCGATGTATTTCTTTTTTTTTTTAATGTTTTTATTTATTTTTGAGACAGAGAGAGAGCATGAGCAGGGAAGGGGCAGAGAGAGAGGGAGACACAGAATCCGAAGCAGGCTCCAGGCTCTGAGCTGTCAGCACAGAGCCTGACGCGGGGCTCAAACTCACAGACTGTGGAATCATGACCTGAGCTGAAGTTGGACGCTTAACCGACTGAGCCACCCAGGCACCCTGATGTATTTATTTTCATATTTATCAAATATGTAGCAGAAAGTTAACTTTCATCCTGATAGTAAATGCTTTGGGCTTATATATTCCAATT
This sequence comes from Puma concolor, assembly GCF_028749965.1. Taxonomy (NCBI): domain Eukaryota; kingdom Metazoa; phylum Chordata; class Mammalia; order Carnivora; family Felidae; genus Puma; species Puma concolor. The sequence goes on along the minus strand of NC_141674.1, from coordinate 194,048,317 downwards.
TTTATTTAGTAAAAAATTCAGTGTGCTCAGGGATAATAGATGAGGTATCTTCAACTACTGTGTATGTGCCATTGATGGCTACCATGGGTCCTGGGTCTGATGAGACTTGTTTCAGCCTTCCCCACCCTCCCCACCCACCTATACTGGACCTTCACGCACCCCCTGTTTCCATCACTCCCAGGTATAGTCCTCTCACAATGACCTCAGGCCCCCTCAAATCCTCCCCAGAAAGTGTCCAGTAAGCCTACCTTTCCTCAAAGCTGTGCACTCCACATTTGTTCTTTTCCTTACTACTACCCTCCGCGCAGAAGAATCAGTTTCTTGCAGTGCTCGCTGGGAGTTGTACACCTGAGTTGCCCACCTCTGCAATGAACTGTACCTTCGGGGGAAGCGTTCCCACCTGGGACTGGCTTGCTTCTGAGGGCGCCCGTCTGCATTTGGAGATGTCACTTTCTGAGTGGCTTGTTGATAACTTTGGATATTAACTAAACTTGGAACATGTGTGGAGCTAAAGTAACATTTCTTTCTCTTCATTCTTAAAATTACCTTTTTAAAAGTGATTCAGAAACTAGTAGTTTGGTCACGTGGTGGTCTTAGGCTGTGCCTGCATACATCCTCTGCAATGTGACATTTGATATGCACAATCTTCACATTTGAATGCAAAAACGAAAGATTGGCCATGAGCTTAAAATTCATATTTTTAGGCAATCATGTTCCTATCTAAATACATCAAATCGAATTGTGGGAAATTGGCTTACAGAATAGTACCTTTACTACTAAGTGGAAGAAGTCTCCTATAAATTCATTTTCAGTAAATTTACATGGTGTCATCATCTTCACAGGAAAAAAGACAAATGTTTTAACTTTCGTCTTCAAATTCAGTTTCTGTCTAGCTTTTAACTTTTTGTAACTTTGGCAATTACCAAAATATACTTAAGCTTCCAAATTGACATTAAACTTTCTTTGGCTTTATCTCTAAAAAAGCTGATACAAATAATTTTTAAAAATTAAAGCAACAAAGACAAAGAAGAATAAAGCCAAATAAGAAAAAATGCAAAAAAAAAAAAAAAATTAACCTCAACGCCAGAAAAGCATGGAGTTTACCTACATAGTCATGCTTATCTGTGTCATGACTTGAGAACATATAACTTTAGGTACGAGTGTTGAAATCTAAATTTTTAAGTGAGTTTACCGTCTTTTGAGAATTACAATAATTCCTATCTTAAGCCTTGTGGGATTTTGTTTTGTTTTTGGGGGGAAGGGTATTAGCCCACTCAAAATATTAGAACACTGCATACATTTCTAATTAAATAAAGATTCAGTTTGACTTTGAGAATATTATGATACCCCTTGGCCTAGGAGAAACACACTATGGTTTCTGAAACACGCGTGTTGGAATCATGGGTTGCACATTGCAAAAACTCCAATTGCCAACAGCTATACTTATTCCAGCCTCTGGGATAGTTGCCAGTTTTCATGACCAACATTTCAAACATTCCTCAAACATTCCTCCAACATTTCAAACCAATTCACCAAGAACCTAACACATCCCTCCCAAAGAAACTTTTTGGTCAAAGTTGAGTCATTAAAAATGGAAGCTGGCCCCCAAAGATTTGTTTAATACTGTGTGTTTCCTGGCTGTGCTTCGCAAGGTAAAGTGGGTCTGAGAAGTGATGCTTGGGCTCTAGTTTAAATCTCATGGAGAAGCCCTTGCGCCCATAGCCTTCTCTGGCCTCCACGCACCTGCACACTCCCTTCTGATATCCCCATCATCGTGAGAACATCTTTCACGCGTTTGGGACTTTGTAATCGACCAATCACTTTTATATGGTAAATGCCATCGCATCTTGATAACTAGAAGGGAAGTAGGACAGATTTTTTTTTTTCTGTTCCTTCCCTATACAGTTAAAAACAAGTCCCAAAGAAGTTTACTGACTCTACAAGGCCACACTGCTATTAGGCAGCAAAGGTGGTTTTGATGGCTAGTCCTTGTTTCTGATAACAAGTCCATTTTTCTCCAATAGAGCAATGATTCAAGTCTCATCAAGGCATCAAGGCATGGCTACCCTAATGTTTCTACAGAGCCTTAGGGATCCCCTCCTCCACATGTCATTCACACGCATTTATCAAACACATGGGCCTTGTGTTGTTTGTATGCATGCGTGGGACTTCCCCACATGGGAGTCACCTACTACAGAGACCCTGTGCTTTTCTTTAATCTCCAGCAGTGTCATTGCTCGGTACAGATTTGAGCCAACAATTAATGTAGATTGAATCCAACTTGTCACACGGAAGAGGCTGTATTTTCATCATCCATGAATGAGGCTTTGGTCTAGGTATTTGACCTTGCCTGCTCAGCTGTGGACAGAGATGAGGTGTTTTGGAGATAACGCATGCTAGGGTTCATGGATCTGGAAGGCAAGGTGGTAACAAGCTTTTTTGGACTGAGCGTGGGGAAAAGTTTAGGAAGGCTGAATCCTTATGCTTGAGGTGATGGTGGAGTTTCCACATAGAAAATGTATTTTAAACCAGTGCTGTCTAAAATAGAAAGCAAGCCATATATATATAATTTAAACTTTTCCAGTAGCCACCTTTTTTAAAAAGTGAAAAGGAATAGGTAAAATTAATTTTAATAATAATATTTTACCCCAAACCAATATATCCAAAATACGATCATTTCAACATAAAGTCAATATGGGAAAAATTAATAAGACATATTTTGCATTCTTTTCTAAAACTAAGTCTTTGAAATCCAGTGAGTATTATATATACTTACAGCATATTTAAATCCATATGCTAAATTTTCCACGGTTAAAGCTAAATGTAGTTAGCCCTACCAAAACAAGAGTATATAAATTATGCTTTATCATGGTTCAGTCTTTAACTTTTAATTAAAATTAAATTAGAAGTTCGATTCTTTAAGTCGCCTTAGCCACATTTCAAGGGCTCGTAGCCACATGGGGCTAGTGGCTGGACACCAAGACGTCAGTATTTGTGGGGTTATGTCAGAATTCTTTCTTGCTCCTCTCCACATGCTGAAGTAGGAACCCTGCCTTACGGAGGGTATGGTTTAAATTTTAGGTTATACATTTTAAACGGCCATTTTAAGGTGGCGATCCAGGCTGTAAGGACTTATCCAGACCTCAGCCAGTTATTGTTTTATTAGTTGTTTCATGAACAAAAGAAAAAAAGAGGAAACGTGTGCTCCGTGCAGTGACCGCTGCTTTATGCAACTTGAACCACTCAGGTCCTAGCGCCTTATAGCTCCTGGGTGAGCAAGTAATGGATGAATGAAAAAACCAACATGGAACATGAACAAATGAGTACACATTTTCTTTTATGGTGTGGTTACAAATGCGTTTCAAGTTCTGGAAAAGAAAGCCTTGGTCTCGTTTTCCAACAATCACCTGACTAAAATTCCTTGGAAAAAAAAAAATATTGAAGATTCAGCTGGAATCTAAGAGGAACTCTGAGCCGGTTCTCCAAAGCCGAGTTAATAACAGGGTTTTTCTACTTGCTGCTTATATACCCTGAGAAGGGATTGCCAAGCTGGGGAGTGATGTTTACTGCTTACTCTTTTTCCAGTGTTAAGAAAGCTTAGTGACATTTTCTCTCTCGGTGTCTTTATTCCCCAGGTGGCTTAAATTCTCTGGTGCCGCCGAGTGTGATGTGAAAGCAATTGATGGGTCTTTGCTGATTTCCTCTTCATGTACTCAGTGGCAATACAAACCCATTACGAAGTATTCTTCCTCCTTTCCATTTTACTTTTTCATTTCCCGATCTGCAAAATTTCAAGTTCCTAATCCAAATTCTAAGGAGCCTAGGACCTTGACATGCCCAGATAACAGAAATCTAGTAACACTTTTTAAAAAGTAAAAAGCGGTAGATAAAATTAGTTTTAACAGAAATCTGGGCGCGTCAAGGTCTTAGTCTCTCTAGGAATTGGATTAGGGACTTGAAAATTTGCAGATCAGGAAATGAATGCAGAAAATTTGCATTAACGATGTTTATTTTCAAGGGACTTTTAACCTGGTATGCAAGATTCAGACATGTTCATATTTTATTCTACAATCTATATCTTAAAGGCAAATTTAGGGCACAATACATTTGACATATCACTTATGCTCTCCCAAACACATATTCAGTGAGAACCTTTACAAATGAGTTCCATAAAATGACGCACTTGGCTTCCCAGAGGGGATGTTGCCCAGGAGACTGTGGTCCCAGGTGTGAGCTGAATATTACAGGGAGATTTTCAGGATATGCTTTTCTTTAGGCTCAGGCAGATAGAGAAGAAGAGTGACCTTTGATGGTGAAGGAATACTTAATCCATTGTAGCTCCATACTTTAGTCCCTGGAGTAGAGGATTAGCCAGCAAACAAACATCTTCTACTCTTAGGCCAGTTCAATGTATAGAAAGACAGGGACTGAAATCACACGGGCTGCCCTGCTCCTCTGGGTGCACTCGGTTCTTTGTTGTAGATCAGGATGTCGTATTCGAATATTCACTGTATTCTACAGGATTGAGCCAGGCCCTGCCTTAGTGCTGTTGGTGTCACAGTGAACGAAACAGGTGCCTGCCCAAAACTTACGTTCTAGTAGGGGAAGCAGGCAGTAAAACACACAAACAGTATGCAATCTAATTTCAAAGTGATTGAGTGGAGAAGGTGACAGAACCTGTTGTTTTATGGAGGACGATGAGGGTAGGTCTCTCTGAGGAGGAGACATTGGAGCAGGGACCTGAATGGCATGAGGGAGCATGTATTCCAGGCAGAGGGTTTAGTAAGTGCAAAGGCCCTGAGATGGGGGTAGGAGATGAGATTAAAAAGGGGCCAGATCACGTGGAGTCTATACGACAGGGCTGCACAGGCTTTTGACCTGGATTCTGAGAATGACAGGAAGCCAGTGCAGCATTTATACTTTAATTTCTTCTTAACCTTGTTTGGGTCAGGAACTTCTTTGGCAGTCTGGTGAAATCTGTAGAAGGTTTCATAGAATGTTTTCAAATGCACAAAGTAAAATCCAGGGGATGTCAGAGAAACCAATTTATGGCAATATAAAGACCAAAATCCCATGGGGCGCCTGGGTGGCGCAGTCGGTTAAGCGTCCGACTTCATCCAGGTCACGATCTCGCGGTCCGTGGGTTCGAGCCCCGCGTCAGGCTCTGGGCTGATGGCTCAGAACCTGGAGCCTGTTTCCGATTCTGTGTCTCCCTCTCTCTCTGCCCCTCCCCCGTTCATGCTCTGTCTCTCTCTCTGTCCCACAAATAAATAAAAACGTTGGAAAAAAAAAAATTAAAAAAAAAAAAAGACCAAAATCCCCTATAAACAACCCACCTGCTCTGATTTATATTTTCAAAGGGTTTGTCTGAGTGTTGTAGGGAGAATGGACTGCAGAGACCGAGTATGGAAGCACCAGGACCAATGGGCTGGGAGCCAAGCTGCTTCCAATTATTCTATGGGGCACTGGTCTCTAAAGTAGGGTGTGCAACATAGTCTTTTTGAGCACAGGAAGAAAAATGCATACCTCCTATTTATATTTAATTTACTCTCATTCTTTTTAGTTTCTATAGTGAATGCATATTTTATAATATCCTAATGTATTAGGACATCAGTAAACTTATATAATTCATGAATAAACCTACTTATATCGGAGATGCATGTTCAAAAGTATTTACGTGCATTGGACCAATCACATTTGATGATCGTGATGTAGAGAGAGTTACTCTGTAAGAAACTAAAAGAAAAAAAAAAGCCATACTGGTTTAGCCCACATTCCATCTCAGAGGCCATTCTGTGGGAGAGCATGAATTCTTGCCATGATTCACCTTGCTAAATGTCAAGTCCTGTTTCTCAAGCATCCTTAGCTCTCCTTAAGAGCCCTTGTATGGCTATAAATCCATTTACACCTGATTAGACCTACTATCACCTCTGAGGGAAGCACGTCTCCTGGGGCTAATTTCCAGATAGGAAAAGTAGATCTTGATATTCCCCCTGCAATTCAGGGGGTTCTGACCGAGTCCTCACTTGTGGCCCTGTGAGCTGTGCAGGCCCTGGCACGCTCCCTCGTCCATCCGGTTTGTAGGCCGCCTTCATCCACATACTCCTTCCAGACCTGGGTCCTCGTGTTTTAAGCCTCTCTGCATCTTCCTGTCTCATAGAGACCCCTCCTGAACATTTGTGATCGCTATTGAGTTGCAGTGAGCTGAGTGGTGGGCATTAGTGCAGGTGCCATACCAGATAGCGTTGGCAAGGGCATGCCATTTTCTGCTTTCTGCCCCGAACTAGTACCTGGAGTGGAGCAGGGGGAGAAAGAGAGTGAAAGAGAGGGCAGGATGAAGGAGATAAGCTGATTTTGCATGAGGTCTGCTCCAGTTACAACTGAACGACCCTTTTTTCTTTTTTCCTTCCCTCCTTACTTTCTTTCTCCTTTCCTCCTTCCCTCTGGCCCCTTTCACTTCCTTTCTGCCTGTCTTTTAGAAAGAAAGCTATTCTTTTACAAAGAAAGAAAGCCAAGCTTTTTATGAAATGCACAGAATTCTTTAGGTAGGCTGTTCGGATGAAAACTAACGCATCGTGGATTATAGATGGTTTGCTCCCTGCCCCGCCGCCCCAACCCCGAGATCAAGCAGTGGGTGCTGGTGTCCAGGGAGGTGTAATCTTGACCATGCAAAGTACTGACAGAGGGTTTTCACGGCTGTCTTTCAAGTAGACATTGGTTTACAGAAGCCGATATGGAACCCAGAAATGAGGCCAGCCTAACCCCGCTATTTCTGAACCCTAAATAAAGAAGTCTTATTCCCGATTCTTTAAACGTTTTTTTGCTCCTCTGATTTCTGAACTCTGCCCTGTATCAGGCACTCCTCCTTCACTTGGTTGAGTTCTTTCTTGGTTATTTTTAAATTTTGCATTATTGAGCATTTGCAGAAATGGCAGCTTGTAGGTAAATGAATCAGACGCTGGAAAAATAGCTTGATGAGACACAATAATATAACTTGGGTAAACTATCAGGGCACAAAGGGACTTGTTCTGGGTGCAAGCAGGAAACTGTGTTTGGTGATACAATTCAAAGCCAAGTCAAACTATCTGCAGTTTCTGTCTGAACACGGGCGAAAGGGACACTGAAAAGCTACTGGATAGGATAGTTGGTTTGTGCCAGAATTAATTAAAAGTCGACATTATTTTCTAGGAAGTGAATAGATCCTTCATATTATTTGTCAAAATAAAAGGAAACCAAACTATTTTTAAAAATTCACCAAGAGGAAAACCAAACAGTTTGAAATAATAATTTAAAAAAAAAAAATACCCAAAGACATCCATTTGAACCTCCATTTTCTCTCTGTCCTTCCTGTGTCCTTCAAAATGTGGTTGCTTATGATGGATGGGTTAGTTCGATTGCGGGATTGATTTTGGGGACTGGAAGTCTCTGCTTGGTGCTGTAGAATGTCATGGGATTTCCAGATGCCTTGTTGCATTTGGGGTGTGTTTGCTTCCCCTGGGTGCCAGGAAACCCCAATTTTACTTGCATTTGAGGGCCTTGGGGGTGGAGGGCATTGTGAATCTCTAACACCTTTGGTGCCTCATTCTGTTTGTTTGTTTGTGCCAGATTTCCTTGAAGTAACAGAGCCTGGTTGGTAATCAATCACATTAAGTGAATGATGCCAACACACCTCTCAAAGAGGGCACACCTCTCCCCAACTAAGGTCTCCAATTTCCCCTTCAGCATTTCACTCGTTCAGAGTAGATCTAGAGAACACGTCACTTTTCTGGTGAATTTTCCATCGATATACGGAGAAAATATTTAGAACTGAAATACACACTACTTTCCAATATTTAGGTTGCCCAGAGTGATTCCAGGCTCAGCTGTCTGGAGCCTGAGCTCTGAAAGTTTTGGGTGACAGCCGTTAGACAGCTTCTGAGAACACAGGTAAACGTGGGAGGAAGAGAAGTTGAAATTGATTGAATACTTACCTCGTGTCAGGCTTCAGGATATGTGTCTTATATTTGACAACATATTTAAACCTCACAACAAACATGGGAAGCTCAGCCCCATTTGACAGAGAAGGACACTGAGGCATAGGGTCTGTAATTAACTCAGCTTCCAGGTGTGTTAACCCCAAAGTTGACTTGATAGCCCCATTCTGCTACCTTCTCTTCAGCAGGTGCAATTTTCTAAAATTTCGGCTTTAAGGATTCAGAAGGTGAACTTTTAACACTGCTCAGTGATTCTTTTTTTTTTTTTTTTTTTCTGGTTTCCAAAACCAAATGGGTTTCCTCCTGTGCTTCTAGCCCTCCTTCATGTCCTCTTGGTTCCCTTTAAAAGAAATGCCTGTGTTTCTCATTCCTCTTCTCTATGGGTCTTATAGAGCAGTGGCTCACTGGGGCATCGATTTAATGAAATAAAATTTTCAATCATGTTTGGTTCAATTCTAGGTGATACAAATAAAGAATCGTGAACACTTTGTAGTCTGGTATAAAGGGAAGGAGAAAGGTGAAAGAAGAAAGTGGGTCAAGTATAGTACCTGGGCAATGTCTCCTTAAGCGCTGCCTAGTGAAGGTCTAGCTGTTAAAAATAGAGATATAATGGAGCAGCCATAGGACTACTTGGGCACCTGTGTGTGTATCCTGAAGTTGTAGGTTTGGCAATTTGTAATATTTACCAGTGACGTCAACATCGAGTGTGCTGGGCGCTGTTCTAATTAACATATAATACATATGTGTATTAAGTTATGCTCTTCAAACACTTTGAGGTCCGTGCTGTTATTATCTCTAGAAAGACAGAGGCAGAGGCACAGGCAAGTTTCTTAACTTGCCCCAAGTTAGACAGTTAGGGGCAGCATTGAAAGCTGAACCCTGGAAGGTTGACCTCAGAGCTCATGACCACTGTGCTAACCTACCTGTCAGTTATGAGGGCTCGGTAACTCTCATGATTTCATCGTGTTGTAAAGATTATTTCTCTTCTTCTTCTTCTTCTTCTTCTTCTTCTTCTTCTTTAATGTTTTATTTATTTTTGAGAGAGAGAGAGAGAGAGAGCATGAGCAGGGGAGGCGCAGAGAGAGAGAGAGAGAGAGAGAGAGGGAGAGGGAGAGGGAGAGGGAGACACAGAATCCAAAGCAGGCTCCAGGCTCTGAGCTGTCAGCACAGAGCCCGATGCAGGGCTCGAACCCACGGACCGTGAGATCATGACCTGAGCCGAAGTCAGATGCTTCACCGACTGAGCCACCCAGGTGCCCCAAGATTATTTTTCTTCGTAATCAGAACCAGCCCACCATACAGTTGGAAGGGTAAATATTTGCCATGTTTGGTGACAGACGTTGATGGGTTAAAAGAAAAGGTCTAGGGAAAAATCGTGTCTTTCTCTCGCATATCCCTCCATCTGTATTTACTGTGCGAAAAGGTCACTTGAGCACAAGAGCTCGAATTTCGTACTTATAAGCAGCTTCACTGTGGCTAAAACCTTGCTCTACAAATTGGCTTTAAAAATATTTTGTAATACTCTGTATCTCTCTCTACTATGAAAGCTCTGGAACCATTAAGTTATGGCCTTCTTAAATAGGACTTTGTGACTGTATTTTACATAAATGGCAGGAATCGTCAAGGGATTTCTGTTTTACTCTCAAACTGTAGCCCTTTCTCCTGACTGTCCATCCACTCCCGTTTACTGGAAGGCACAGTGGTTCTGGGAGACCTGAGCTGTTTGCCTTGTCAGTCGGGTCCCTGGCTCCAGTTTGTGGTAGGAGGGAAGAGGAGGGAGAAAGCTAAAAAGGCTGAAATGGTAAATTACTGTAGGTACTGGAGAAAAATAGAATTAGAAGCATTTGCGGTTCGGACGAAAATAGCGCATTTCCTTTCTGCTTGGACAGTGGGGGTCAAAGTGCTCCAGGGAATAGAAAATAAATAAAAATTGATCCCTCACCAGTTGAAGGAAATGCTCTGACTCTGTGAACTGAAATGACAGCTCCAGATTAGAGGATCCTGTGAGACCACTTTTGAAGGTTAAAAACCACAACAGCAACAGCAACGACACCACACCAGGAGACTAAAGAAAATGTGACACAGCGTATTAGGCAATGTAGTCTTTCGAGAATGATTTCTACGGTCCTTTCTCAAGACGGTGGCTAGAGAGCAGAACCTGATCAGGTATGTGGCCATTTTGTTCCCGTTGTTGACCATGGTCGTTCCGTCTCTTCTTGCAGGTGAGAAGCCTTATAAGTGCTCATGGGAAGGGTGTGAATGGCGTTTTGCACGAAGCGATGAGCTCACGAGGCACTACAGGAAACACACAGGTGCAAAGCCCTTTAAATGCAACCACTGCGACAGGTAAAGAAACGAGGAAGCTTCCGGGATGGGGAGGGGAGAAGGTGAGGCGGGTTGGGGGTGGACTGCCCATATGCTTCTGGGGTTATCCCAAGCCTCTGTCCCAGAGACTCAGGCCTGGGAATGCCTTTTACTTGGCCACTGAGAAAACCGAGGAGATAAGGGTGCCTTTCAGGGTAAAATCAAGAGATGATATGGACTCGTGGTCCGGTAACATGGGTAATTAGCGAATGCCAGCTTTGGGCCAGGAATCGTGTTCGTCACTGAATGGCAATAAGACACAGTTCCTACCCTCAAGGAGATGATGTGGCAGATGATTTTACTGTAATATGAAAAGTAATAAGCTAGAGAATGGTCACCTGTAGCTGCTCCTTCTGATCTTTTTATTAGCATCAATAGCAGTTTTCCTCACGCTTAATAACATGAAAGAGTGGAAAGCCTGCTGAACGGAAGGAAGGCTGCTCATAAGGCTCTCCTCTGAAGCGTTAGTAGACATGAATTTACCGGAGAGAGTCCCCGTTCTTTGGGGGCCTGAATCACTCATTCTCCTTTGAAAATAGGGACTAAAGTCTAAAAGATGGCGAGGCTTTGAGAACTTATCCTATAATTCAGTTTCAAACCTTCAGCATTTGATAGTAGAAGAAAGAGCACGTAGCAACAGATACTTCACAAGTAATAGTATCTGACAGCCTTGGCATTATCAACCAATAAACCCCAAAATGGAGACTCTGCAGGCCAAGGTGAAGGCAGGATTAGGTTTAGACATAATCAAATAACGGGCTTGCATCTGAGCATGTTATCCTTCTAATCCTATTTCTGTGTTTAAAAGGAAGCTTAAGAAAATTAACCATCTTTTTAATGCAATACTAAAGGTCTCAGTTATGATGAGAAAAATGCTCCTAATACGATAAAAGCCCTGAAAGCCTCAGGGTTCCCCAGCCCGCAGGATGTCCGTAGAGGCCTGGCTCTCCGTGGGAGGAAATGCGATCGCTTTCACATCCTGCCTCCCCGCGCCTGTGCTGGCACCTCCCCGCACCAGGCCTTCCTCTGGAGTCGTGTGTGTGTGTGTGTGTGTGTGTGTGTGTGTGTGTGTGTGTGTTCGTGTGCGCGCGCACGCGCATGTGTGTGTTTGGAGAGCAGAGCAGTAGTAGCCAGGTCTCATGGGTGGCCGGTTGGCTTGGTGCTCCTTTAAGATGCTTGTAAAGGAGCATTCATGTTTTTCCTCCTTTTTTTCCTTCTTCCTGAAGAGGCTATTTTCCTCTTATCTTCATTCTTTAAGCACTAAATAAAGCCCCCATGCCTCCTGGAGCCCAGAGATAACCTCCCACCCCAGGGCCGGCCGAGGAAGTCCACTTTATGAAGCTATTGTCCTTCATTCCCTTGGAGTTCTCTTCTGCTCCCCAAGAACAGAACCTGATTTTTAATTTCTATCCCTTACCGCCAAGGCCTCCTGAATTTATGTGCATCGGCTGCTTTTCTACAGATTATACTTCAGTAATGTTTCTCACTTGACATCTTCCCTCAACTGCCATCTCAAGTTCATTTCTCTCTAGTCCTGGCTGCTAATAAAGAAGCTGCATAGCGTGTGGCTCTTTGCCCACAGTTCTCTGAGGGAGAGGATTATATCAACTGGGATGAAGATGAATCCTCTGTGAGCTGTCCAAGTGTGGTGGTAGCAGGCATACACAAAAGACGCCCATCCCTGAAGAGTGGTGTGGCCGTGGCTCAGATTGTGCACTGTGGACTGCATTGATCCTTAGAAATGGATGAACAATTCTTATTGGGAAATGGCCAGAGTTAGTATTCCTCTCTTCAGATCAACTGACTTCTTAAGAAATTTACAACTGTCCAGCAGTCGACATGCTAGGACTAACTCTGACCGTTTGTATGATTTCTGTGGAGAGATAACTTCAAGCCCACTGGGTATTTCAGTGAAGGAGATGTCAGAGATGCGTAATTTGGTTAGTCTTTTGCTTTATTTTCTTCTCCAAAATATATGCTTTCTGGAGCTAGAAATTCACTGGGCAGATGGTACAAGTTCTGTGACACAGTATTTGGGGGAGATTGCGATTTGGGAGAGGTCTGGGTCAAAGTCCCGTGGCATTGGCCAATAGTGCATTCTCAACAATGTCCGGAATAAGGGGTTGGATTCTCATTTAGTGTCTCACGACAGGCAGCACCTTATGTTTCAATGGTGGCGATTGTGCTAAGAATAGAGCAGGTCTGGGAGGTGGCATTGGGGGATTGGAGTGGTCCCAAAGCAGATGAAAGGCAAGCCTGGTATGACTGGGGAGCAGGCATTCCTAAAGGACTTTAACCTTCAGAAAAGAGGGCATCTGTAGCCCTTAGCAGGACTGTGAGTCCCGCTGGTACCACAGCGTGGATAAATGTAAGAAACCTCCCTCTTGCTTCTTGTAATTTGAGAAAGCAGACCACTCCATAGGCTAAGCTTGGAATGGGGCTTCCTGTCTGCAAAGCGTGTACCAAGTCTAATTTAGACTTTTATTTTGCCGATTGGGGAAGTTGAAAAAATAAATGAGTTTTTCTTTGTGTATTTGCTTTGCTTACATTTAAAATTACCAGATGCCACAAAAATGTCTGCATCGCTGGCTTTGTCCGGAAAAATCAGAAGATCCGGTCACGCTGGGCTTGCATTCCCGTGTGGCCAGAATTCTCTGGAGCTAAACAGTCGTCACTACGCATTCGTGGTGGCCACGTGCTCACTACTCTCTCACCGTTCCCACCACACCGCATGTCTCCCAGTGTGAAGCCAGACCACCAGTTGCCATGCATCCTCGCTTGCTCCGTTGTCTCCTCTTAGAGAAGAGCAGGATTGCTTCACAGCCATGCCTTATCACAAGTACAATCAGATAGTCAGTCCTTGGCCCATTGCACCTGTTCACTTTATCTGCCCGGCCCCTGAAGACTTTGGGTTTTGTGACCTCTGGCTTTAGGTGTGGGTTGGGGGAGAAAGCCGTGAGCCTCTGCCACTTGCTTGCCATCAGACTGAACAGGATAGCCCGTGGAGTGACCACTTGCTAGAGGGATGAGTCTTGTGTCTCAGTCCATGCGGCACGAGGCCGCTGGTGCTGGTAAACAGGGCTCTGTTTCCATGAGCCGTGATATATAGGCCATTGTTCTGCCAACTCAGCATAGTTATAACTCAGGGAGACTGCTATCAGGACAGTACCTTCGAGATCCTGGGCAGTGGAGAGGAAACATTGTGATCTTTGCGTCAGCCCACTTATAGGTGGTAACAAATACCAACCCATCTCTAGCCCCTTTGGTGCCTTAGAGGGTTGCCGTTGACTTCATGCCCTCATGACTTTACTGTGCCTTTTTCATAAGCAGGCAAAATGACAATAGTGGTTTGACTAATCCTCTGTAATGAACAAATTTCAATCATTAAGGACCTTCTTATTTAAGGTCATCTGACTGCTGTATAGTCATAAATACCCTCTGGGGGTATATTACCCTTAGAATCATTTGATTCTGCATTTCTAGATGGTGAGTTTATGCATTACCTTTTTCTATTCCTATGTGGCTCTCCGTAAGTATAAATTAATAAATATAAATTAATCACGACTAAGTATCTTGCTGGTATATTGAATTTAAATACAACCCCAATGGTGAGGGACCTCGTCTGAATTCTAAGCACCATACACTTACAAGAATTTGCACAAATAATGAGGCTGGTTCGATTCAGGAAGAGTGCAGTTACATTTCATATCACGTGAAAGACTTGGTTTGTTTTTTCACTTTTCTTTTTCCCTGAAAGATCTCGAAGCGTAAAGATAGATGCTTGCGCATATATCGCTGGATGCCCAGCACGTAGTGGTAGGCAGTTGGTAAAGGCAGAATAAAAATCTGAACGTGTGCATCACCGAGGGGTTTCTTCAGATGAAGCTCCGTATCAAGATTACCATTTTCCCTTAGGTTCTCAGGATATAGAAAGGAAAGAGGTTCCGTCCACAGGCCAAGACCTGTCTTTTACCGCCACCATCTCCAATCCCCGTGTTCCTCTTTCAGACAGCCAGCGTTTTCCTGGTGCCTGCTTTACTGCTTTCTCACGGGTGCTCACCACTCAGGCCTGACCGCATGCGCTTCTGGATTCATTTTCTAGTTGCTGCCATTACCAATTGCCACAAATTTAGTATCATTTTTATTTAACTTTATAAGTGCATTTTCTCATAGGCACCCTCTTACGAGTAACCTTCCGTGGGTTAGAAGGTGACACTGGGTTACAATCAAGCTGTCAGCAGGGCTGCATTTTTTTGCTAGAAGCTAGACTTCATCTCCTCATCTTTTCCAGCTTCTGGGGGTGGCCCATATTTCTTCCCTACTCACTCATCCCCTCCTCATCCAAGCTGTTGAGTTCTTGTCTGCTGCCATCTCTCTGTCTTCTCTTTCAATTCCCTCTTGCATTTTTGAAGATATCCAGGATGGCATTGGCCCTACCCAGATAATCCGGAATAATCTCCCTATTTTAGAATCAGCTGATCAGCAAATTAATTCCATCCACAATCTCAATTCCCCTTTGCCACGTAACCTACCATGTTTACAGTTTCTAGGGATTCAGTGTAGACATTTGGTGGGGGGCAAACCCATTACTCTTCTTGCTACAAACTCCTCAAATTGACAGCTCAGCTTTCCCTTCGTCTCAGTCTAAACAGCAGGTGTGGCTAGAGCATGGGCTCTGGAGTCACACTACTTGGGTTCAAATTTTGGCTTTGCCTCCTTCTGATGACTGTCTCAGCTGGTGGAGGAGATAAGAATGGCGTCTTCTTTATAGAGTCTTTATTGAGGATGTTAACTTTTTATTTTATTTTATTTTATTTATTTTTAATTTTTTTTTTCAACGTTTATTTATTTTTGGGACAGAGAGAGACAGAGCATGAACGGGCGAGGGGCAGAGAGAGAGGGAGACACAGAATCGGAAACAGGCTCCAGGCTCTGAGCCATCAGCCCGGAGCCCGACGCGGGGCTCGAACTCACGGACCGCGAGATCGTGACCTGGCTGAAGTCGGACGCTTAACCGACTGCGCCACCCAGGCGCCCCGAGGATGTTAACTTTTTAAAAAATGCCTACAAAAAGAACTTCCCAACTTAGATCCTCTTTCCCTAGGCTGTTGGGATGAAAGAAGGAAGGAAGGAGGGAGGGAAGAAAGGAGGACGGGAGGGAGGGAGGGAAGAAAGAGAACAGGCAGGCAGTGGTCAACACTGAGTATGCCCTCAGGATAAGACAAAGTCATGGAAATTAACTGCTGAATTCCCTATAGGCTGTATTGCTAATCTGCATACCAGGAACATCAAGCACTTACTTTTAAAGAATATTTATCCCTATTTTATAGTAAGTTAAATCCCCTTTAGATGGCACTCTAAGGGATTATCCAAATATCTCGCTCATATTAAATTAGGGCTTGAAATAAGTGGGTGTGATTAGAATTAGAATTATATTATTCAATACATTATTGGATTCGATTATTTTCTACTGCACTTTTCCCATTTTTACATGTTTTCCATTTTGGCCTTTGTTCTGTTTTGCTTCATTTCCTTGGGGTTATATCCTGCATGTGTACCTATTTAAAAAATCAACACAGAGTGGGTAGAGTGGGTTCACTCAACACAGGAGGTAGGGTGGGTTTTTTGTTTGTTTGTTTGTTTTTTCGAAGAATGAACAAACACTGGGAAATCCTGCCCCAAACAGGAAATCTTGCTAACCTGATCAGGGCAGCTTGCTAACATCCTAACAAGAATGTTGGACTGTGAGCATGTTTTGGGCCTCAGGAGAGCCTGGGAATATTCTCACAGGTAAGAGAGTGGCCAGTTTCAAGAGAAGAATCCAGAGGGAGAGCACACACTCAGAACTCAGAATGATTGCTGTCTTGGGTGCTGACTGTACTGAGATTCTAGCCAGAACCTTAGATTGATTGTAGGCTGCAGGCATATGGAAATGCCCACTCTGTTAGGTATATGATACAGAAACCTGACTCAGACTGGTGTTAGCTTCTAAGGGGATTTTGTAGCTCAACTGACTAAGAAGACAAAAGTTAGATTGGTCTTTAGGTTTGGCTGGATCCAGGGTCTCAGATGTGGTCATCAGGACTCTTTCTCTCTCTTTCTCTTCTCCTGCCCATTTTGCCCCGTTGACTTCATTCTTAAGCAGGCTGTTTCCCACGTGGCCAAATGGACACCAGCAGCTCCAGCTTCAATCTTAGTAGCTCAGCAGCCCGAGTGGGAAAAGAGCTTCTGTCTTCCAATTGTTTCAGCAAGCGTTCCAGGACTGGCTCTCATGAATCTTCATGGGTCACGTGACTGTCGGCCCACTGTGGCTGTAGCTTTAGCCTTAGGAGGAGGGTCAGCCCCGTACTCCTGGGAGTGCAGAAGCATGGCTAGCCAAGAGAAGATAAAGTTGCTGGGACCAGAGGAAAGGGGGAGGAGTGAAGATGACCACTGTGCCGGATCTGAGCCTGAGGAGGGCACTCAGTGGTGGACCTCAGGCAACAAGAAACCGGGCATTCGAAAGAGTGGGCATTTGAAAGAGTGGGCTTGCCGATCTACCTAGGTTCTAATCCCAAGTCTGCCGCTTGCTAGCTACAGGACCCTTGCCTCAGTTTCCTTACCACACACACACACACACACACACACACACACACACACAAGAGGTGTGAACACTTACCACGGAAGGTTGCTGAGAATGTTACTGGATAATACTGGGGAAATACCAAGCACATGCCTGCGTGTTTTCTCATTCTCAATAAATGTGAGCTCACTTCTCCGTTCTTGTTCTTGACTTACTATGTAATAGAGTGTCTGTACAGACCCGTAGGTATCACAGGCAGCATTTCTGTGCTTTCGCTGTAAAGCTCAAGACTAAAATCTGGGCGTTGAACTGTTAGAGTTCCACCATTCAATGACACAAGCTAATCACTTTCTGCCGTACTACGGGCAGCATACGGGCATGTCCCATGTTTCCGAAGCACTTTCTCGTTAGTTTCTTCTTTAATAATGACAACTATGATAACAGTTAACATTCATTGACATCTTCCTATGTGCCAGTTAATATTCTAAGCACTTTACATAGATCATCTCATTGAATCCCCCAAACAAACCTGTGAGGTAAGTACTATAATTATTGCCATTTTACTGAGGAAGAATTAAGGCCCAGAGAGGTTAACATGCTCAGAGTCACTCACACAAAGAGTAGAAGAGCTGGGATTTGAACCCACGCAGTCTGACCTCAAGCTCACCTTCCCTACACACTGCCTTATTTCTCGATACGTATGTACCGGGTCCCTTTAAGGTAGGGCTAATCGTTTTCTAAGCGGTGCTGGAAGTTGGGTTTGTTACCTGGACCCCTCTTATATCCTTATTGTTGTTTATATTTCCTAGGTGTTTTTCCAGGTCTGACCATCTTGCCCTCCATATGAAGAGACATATCTAAAAACCCTAAAGGCCAGAGTTGCCATGGCGTCGGCCGTTGTCTAAAGGAAATGCCGTGAGGCAGGGGGCTGGACTTCAGGCGGGGAGCCATTGCCTCGCAGAAGAAAGTTCTCACGTATAAACCTCTGTGTACACACGCACACACACACACACACACACACACACACAGACACGCACTCACATAGACCCACACACACGCACTGTCATGCACTCAGCTATATTTAAAATATATACGTCTATTCTTTATGCCTTGCCCTTGCCAGATGGTAGAAGACGAAGAAGAAGGAAACCAGGTGAACTCAGCAAGGCAGACTGGCTGCTTACTTCAGCACTATTGGAATTATTTCCCGCTGTTGCCAATGGAAATCAAAGAAAATGGATGTGACGTCTCTGCAGGTGGACGGCAGTAAGAGGGGCTTATTTAACTTGCTTCTCAGTGCAACTTGATAGGAGAATACAACGTCTTAAAGTTGCATATGTGTAGCACTGATGTTTCTTTTTAAATAGTTGGGGGAAAATGACCTAGAAAACCAAATTGCAGTTTGGTAGCCAAAATTAACTCTTGGTTTATTTGTCCTTTGTGTGTGAAAAGTCCTACTATTCCGTGCGTCCGACTTCCTCACAGAACTGTTGATCGGTTTTGGTTCTTCTTAGTACTATTGAGATCTTTCGAGTCAATACCAACGGCCTTAGCGGCGGCAGACTCTGGAATAACACCTTACACCTTTCTGGCCTGCATTTCTCTAGACTTCACTCTCAAGGGAGGAGTTTTCTTTTCTTACTTTTTGACTCTTGCACACCATATGCACTAGGGATTCTGGAAACTTCTAGCATGACTGCAAAGTGGCCAAGAGAATAAAGTCCTTGATGATAAATCACAGTATATCCCTTGAGCCTCACCTTATTGCCAGTGCTAGATTTTTTCTTTTTAATCTCTCTGTTTTTGCTAACGAAAACTTGAAAAAGCTTATTTGGAAGCTTAAATGTTTTATCTTTTCTCCATGGACTAAACCTCTCCAGGACTCTCTCGGCACCTGGATGTCCAGCTCTCGAAGCAGCCAATCAGATGGGACATCACAGTTCTCTCATCCCCCTTGAGGCATCATGACCTCAGCTCATAGTGACCAACCCCGTGCTGTGTGTCATTGCCACCTTAGAACCACTTTCAGCATAGATGTCGCTAGTCTCAAAGGGCAGCTGCATATTTAGCCTAACTCTGGGTTCTGACCTGACAAAAAGCCAAAAATATCACTCTTTCCAGGAGTGGGGAGAACTGAGGATGCCTCCCGAGTCTAGTGGCTTCCGAAAACATCATCCTATCTTCCTCTCTCATACCCACTGAGCTCATATTCCCCCACTTGTTAAAACACACAATTCGAAATGCCATTGTGGGAACGAAGGGTGGACATTTAAGGAAAGGGTCGAGAAGTTTCTCTCATGGTCTGTCTGAAAGGAAAGACATATTTCTAATTCTTTTTGGCTAGACCCCCCATGACTCGTGACCTAGAGCACCCAGGATCAACAGAGGCCTCACACGTACTCTGCAAGCTGACTCCAAGGGGGCATACATTCCTCATTTTCAGCCCACACACATCCAATATCGGTCTCTATCTACCCGCATTCTTAGCTAGCTGGCCCTGGCCTCAACTCCAAAGACTGCCTTTAGGACCATTAAATGGCCTATGCAAGCAAGCGGGGTGGTTATTAGGACAGATTGTATATTTTGTATATTCTGGGACCATCCCTTCAAGACACGTCTAAAAAAAAAAAACAAAAATGGCGTTTGGTCCGCACATGGTTGCTGCTCCCTCATACCAGCTGGCTCCCCTTCTGCCCTCCTTTGACTGTTTGACTCATTGACTGTTAAAATGCCGCCCCATATCTATTTGGGATGCAACACTGAAGTCTTTAAAAGGAAATAATAATCTAAGCAACACAAATACATTTCTGACAGCAACCTTCAAGATCCTTGGCATTTGGTTTCTCAGCTTTCTGCAACCTTTGATTTCACTGAGATGTTGAAACTATTCGTCTAAGGGTAAAGGAGCCTCCTTATCACAAATGCTATAACTGCCAGTTGGACACTTGGGCGTTCTGAGGTCTGGCCCTTAAAGTTTTCTTTCTCTTTTTCGTTTTTTTCCGATGTAGACCAAAAACAAAACAACAGCAACAACAGCAACAACAACAAAAACCAACAACAGCAACAACAACAACAACAAAGAAAAGAAAAAGAAAAACCACCCTAAAACACACACACACACACACACACACATAAAATAAAATCTGCCCATTTGCCGGAGGCAATTCTGTATATGTTAGTTGGAGGGTATTTAAAAAAAAAAAAAATCAGTTTTATTCCAAAGATTTAAAACTAGACATGACTTAGAAACATTTTCTGGAGCACTGCTTGCTGACAATCTTCTAGTTCTCTACTGCATTTGAGTGCATTTTGTGGCCAGTCCATCAGGGCGTATCATGGGATTCTATTTGAATGTGTGGTGCATCCTTTCTGGATGAAGGATGTGTGAGGGACCCTTAAACCTCAGCTGTATTAAACTGTAGCGCCTCCAGTCAGTGCACTAGATGAAACTTTAGACACCCCAGATTTTGTTGGTTCGTTGATTTCCCTTTCTATAGCAGCCTCCAGCATGAATGCACGCACAGACCAGTGATGGCATTAGCCGTGGCTGCCACGATTTACAAATGTTCTCTCCCCTGCTGGAGCTGCTCTTGCCTCTCGAAATGCTATTATTAAGGGTTTATAATACTGAATTTAATTTTTGAACTGACCAATGCAAGGCTCTATTAAAAAGAAAGTTTAAAAAAAAAAGAACGCAAAAGAGTAATCATTGCTTGTTTGCTCCCTGTTGTCATCTGTGGTCTTGAAAAGTTCTCATTTGAATGTGGCGGAACAAAGGCCCTTTTGGTCCTCATCAGTGTCTGAAATGTTCAGTAATTCCTCTCTCTTTTGTATCAGTGAGGTCCTTTGTAATCTGCTCCTGACCTTGGTCGGAGCAGGGCGCGCTGAACCACGATGGTGAGGCTTACTTGCTTCAGAGTCCTTTGTGGGCTGTGAGAATTGGCCTGAAATTCGGTGGGTGCTAAGTGTATGGCTTTGAAACTGTTCTTCTCTAGCCTGGTTGACACCTGTGATCGGTGACCTAGCCACAAAAGCGAGGGTAACACCCCATCATTTTGGAAACGGATTCGTGATAAAATGTCCATCGTCTCTGAAATGGCAGAGATGGTTGGTAAGAGCCTGTGAGCGGGAGCAGGCTTTCCAGGAAATAACCATCTGAAGATGCTTTGCCCCCCAAGAGGACAGGTTATTTAAAACCGTGCTTTAATGGACATTTAAAACACATTAAACCGCTTTCTCATTTAAATCGTTACCTCCTGACATTCCCGGGGATCCCAAATTTGGAAGGAAAAACCTGGCATGGTGTTTCCTGCGGTTGTCCTCTCGAGCACATTTTATCCAGGGTTCAGAGCTTGATGTTCAGAGGAAGAGTGTTTCTAAGCCATTGACCATTTCCTTTCTTTCAAGTTGTGCTTCTGAATCCTCCTGCCACATGGCTGTGAGTCAAAGATGTGGAAACGTGAAATTATCATGCTTCTCCTAGCTACTGGCCTCCTGCCCCACTAACAGTTAATTGGCCCAGCCTAAAGCCTGGTGGTGATGAGTCCTATGTCCAGAAAAAGAAATGTTCAGATTCCATGACAAAGCTGCATTTTATAAAAATATCGGAAACCCCAAAATGAACTCATGCTGGCCATTTCCTCCTCCTCTCTATGTGCTTTCCCTTGCAAAGCCCTTCAGACACCCCATCTCCTCCCTTCCTGCACCTCTTGTGCCCTTTTTACATCTTCGATTGCCTGATTATAACAGGGTAAAAAGACAGCCAACCTCACGCATGATTAGCAGAACTGATTCCTATCTTTAAAAAAAAAAAAAAATCTTCTTTGAATCCAGAAGCCAGAGAAGATTTTTTTAAGGACTTTCCTTTGGGATAAGCTTCCAGATTAGCCATGTCTATTTGCATCAAAAGGGGAAATAAATGGGACTTTCAGGGCAGCTCACCTAGTGCATTCAGAACATTCCGCCCATAGCCCCCATGCCCGAATTGTATGGCAAAGTCAAAAGGAATGAACTCAAATGGCAAGAACAACCACCTCTAGTGATCAGTTTCATTGGTTCAAAATGATTTCCGCCATGGAAGTCGCTTCATAAAATATAAACTACAGTGCAGAGTACTTTTGTCTTCTCTTTTGCACAAGTTGGTTTTAGGAGAAGGAAGAAGGTAGGGAAAGTCAGAGAGATGCGACGTATTTAACTGCAAAAATCAGGTTTGTCGTTTCTTTCTTTTTAAAAGATCTCATGAGGGCCAGCGTTTCTGGCCATAATTTTGCACCCAGATCTTTGCCAAAGTGAAAATTCGTCAAGCAGAGCCTGTTTGAAATGTACATGTGGAAGCTTTCCCTGGCATCTTCCGGAAGTGGCCACCTGCCAAGTGTTGGGGGGGTGGGTGGTCGTGGGAGGGTAGGGGCTGGAGGAGAGAATTCAAATTCTGAGTTTGGGTTAAATTTCGGTAAACATGGTGATCTCTCAGTTTGGAAACTAGAGGGGCTGGCCTGAGCATACACCAATGCCTCTTTGACGGCCTCCTTTCCTCAGTGAGGATCTTCGGGAATACTTGAGACGGAATAACAAAAATGCGTCCAAGGAAACAAAAACTGCTTGTAAACATGAGATCCCCTGACTAATGGCCTGAGGCTTCAGGGTTTTCTCTTGCTTTTAACACTCTTAACCCCCCCTCTGTTGGTTCCTGATAAATAGATCCCGGAAAAGGGGGGAAGAATAAAGCTGCAATTCACTTTTCTTCTGTGCGCCCTTCCAGTATAGTACTGTATTCTTCAGGTGTTTTGCATTTACGTTTTTAAGTCCTCGGGAAACAGGTATCAAAAATGGAGAGCGAAATCCTAGGCGGTCACTTCACTAATATCCCCAACCAGATACTCTTTTCAAACAGGGCTCCCTCTCAGCGGGCATGAGGGAAGGGTGATACGTTCTTTGTTGGGGACTGTTTATACAATTTTTTTCAACTGTAAGCTTTGGAATCGTAAACTGCTTTGACTCCAGCTTCTGTCTACTGCCATAAAACGGACCCCACGTCAGAATAATGAGGGTGGTATGTGTGCCCACGCCTAGACAGGCGTGCAGATGTACCTATTGTACCTTCGCAGAAGGAAAACAGGCTACTGACGTTTAAGAGGAGTAGCCACCAGTGCCTAATATCTTTTGGGGGGGACGGATGCTTATAATGCCAGTATATTGAAACCACACTGGGAGCTCCACGTGGAGGGGAGGGGCGGCGGGTGGGGAGAGGGGACATTTTAATCCTAGGCCTTGGGACCGGAGGCAGAATGATTTCTGCAAATCTAGGTTCCGAAAGGCTTTGGGGCTCATTGGCTGGTTCTCAACCGTTTTCTTTCCTTTCCTTTCCTTTTCTTTTTTCTTTCTTTCTTTCTTTCTTTCTTTTTTTTCCAGCATGCATTTCCTATCTAAACCCAGACCTGATTTAATTTCCTTATCTTTCACTTCTGCTTCATTCCAGGGAGGAAAAATACACCTATTATGGCCAAGATCTCCTTGCTAACACAGAGGCAAAAATAAATGTTGAATGTTTTTGCAGCCTGCCCTTCCTTTCCATGAATCGCCCCAAACTCCTCCTCTCTCATCACCCTGTCCCCATACCCAGCACACAACTTCCCGACCACCACCACTTTCTTTCAAATCTCTATTATCCTCTTAACAGTTGCTTGAAGAAATTTATTTTTGCACTATACATTTTCTTTTTGCCAGATGTGTCTAACAAGTGTGTTAGGAGAGACCTACTCCCAGCCCCCTCCCCTCCCCCGCCTCCCCCCAGGTCACATTCTCTCAGGCCTTCTCTGGTATTTATAATATATCACAGAAGTACCCAGTCTTATAGCCCTCGGTTATGCCTTTTTTTGACATTTTATTTTTTTTAAGCTTTTTATATATATATATAAATATATTACTTTGTCAAGTTTTTTTGCTGTACAAAAGTCTTAAGATTTAAAACTATTATTTGTATTATATGATGGTGGTATGTTAATGTTACAAAATTATTAATGAAGAAAAAATTTATTTTTGTTACTGGTCTGTTTCATAATTCTTTTTTAAATTGGTATATTGTAAGATATCTATGCAAAAAATGTTATGTGACGCATTTTTATTTAAGAATGTAATATGTGTAATAAACAGTAGAATGTGTTTGGCCTTGGAATGCCTTACTGTAGTTCTCCTTAGCTCATTTCGTCGGGAAGAAGGAAATCCTCATTGGGACCCAAACGGGCCCTTATACACCTCACGAGAGTTTTCTTTCTCAGAGAGAGAAAGGGAAGGCAAGATTATATTAGGTCATTTGTCTTTGTTTGGGAGGCTGTTGGTCGTGTGTGTGTGTGTGTGTGTGTGTGTGTGTGTTTTATGGTTTCACCGAGGTAGCTCAGTGCCCAATAAGAAGGAACCCTGAAAACTGTTTCTCTGAGAGGAGGGGAACAAACGGTTGGAGGTTATGAAAAGCAATATCTCAGAACGAGGTGGGTTACGGGATGTTATTTGTTTGGGGGTGGGGTAGGAGAGGCTTATTGAAAGCAGTTTGTTTGGTGCGAGAAGGCGAGAGTTTATTCCGGGGCAGCGTGAAATAGGAGCTTATTTGGAAAGGCTACCCAGAAGCAGTTTGTGGAGGAGGGAAAAGAGGCAGAGGTCAGAGGGAATAACTGAGGTGAGGGTTGGGGGGGAGTCGACGCCCAGGAGAGAGTTGGGAACAAAGTGGGGAACAGGTGGCTAACCAGAGGTGGAGACCTTCAGGTGGCCAGACATAGGGCGGGGAGGGAGATGCAAATATAAGCAGCCTCAAACATGGAGGAGGGTGGGGTGGGTGGGGTGAAAGGCCTCGGGAAATTCTTCAGAGCTGAAAAGAACACTCACTAAAATCTTGTCTCCCACGCCCGACCTCCAGGAAAGAACAACCGAGTGAGGAGGAAGGTAGGGAATCGAACCCGTGTTGTTATCCCAGCATCCCCTGCAGGGCGTTTCCCCCAGAGAAGTGGTATCGTTAACTGGAACCGACAGTAAGCACCTTTCTCACTTACGGGGGACGTGTCACTACTCAAGCTTTCTTTTCACGCTTTGGATTTGGAACCGGCTAGAGCGGTGAGTAACCTCAGTTCCTCGTCAAATGAATCCAGCAAGAAACTCTTCAAATTTGCACAGAGGAAAAAGAGAAAAACTGTGGTGCGGTGACCGAACTTAGTCCATTGGCACAGACATGTTCCAGTCTCTGAAGAGGAGAGCAGGAGAAAGGATGATGGCGGTGGGTTGGGAAGGGAAGCTGAGTGATTGTGTCCTCACCCTGATAAAATTTAGGCTACCAGGAAAAGGAGGAGCTGCGGGGGCCAGGAAAGGGTCTTGAAAATTGTATCAGCTGCCACACCTCCGGAGCAGACAAGTGAGCTGGGCAACAGGGCAACCCAATGTTGACTGGGGAGAAACCTTGAGATCTAGGGGGGGGGGGGGGGCGGGGGAACCACGGACCTGTCTCCTGGTTCCCGGTCCTTCAGTAGCTCTGTAACCAGATGAGTGATTTAATTCTCATAACCAAAGTCATTTGCCTAGATGTTTCTTTGCAGGAGGAAGGATAAGATAGCTTTGCAGTACGACTTGGAACAAAGGTTATTTTTCTGTACCAAGAAGCTGACTGATAAAAAAGAGATCGAACTGGATATTTTAGGTGGGGGACGACCAGCATTGTGCTGAAAGGAGGAGCGGGTAGTAAGTCTGATCGTTTCACATAAGGAGACGAGATGGTTTACATAAGGGGATATTCTAGACAACTGAAGCTTCCACATTTAGAGACTTAACTTTTGCTTAAAATAGGGCTAAAAATACATTACCCACTTTACAACCTTTTTGAGCATCCATTTTTGCAATATAATACAAGTTCAGGGAGGACTCCAGACTTTGGGATTCCTGAGCTCACCCTAAATGACTCCTGACTTTATACTGGGTGCCTCTCCCTTCTCTGCTGTGTCCTGCCTGTCTTTGTGTCAGCTTCCAGCAATATTTCTCTCCTCGTCCACTAGCAGACTGGAGAAGCAAGCTTGGTAACTAGCGAGTGCAAACGTAAGGATAATTGTAACTCAACAGGCTGTCGTCTGAAAAGCGTAACCTGGCTCTCCTAGGGGAGAGAAGTGCATAAGCCTCGTGACAGTTGTAATCTGAGGTTGCCTACCCAGTGGGGTACTCTGTGCTAATGGAAAGGAGCCTCATAAAAAGCAGAGCTCAGTGCAATTGATAAATAATTTAGTCAATTATCAAATAATGTAGCTCGTCTTCCGCTTACGAGTAGAGGCTTAAAAGAGGAGATGGTTAAAACTTTTAACTGAAACAAGATTTCGAGGTGACGGCTACATGACGGTTTGCAGGGTTATCCATGAGGAGCCAATTCATGATTCCTTCTCCAACATTAAACGTTTTATCTGCGCTATCAAAGACAATCAATATTTTGCCTGCTTGAACTTGACCTATTTCTTTTTAAGAAATTCTGTCTTATAATATAGTTATACATACCACCATACTGTTTAAAAGTAACAGAAAGAAACAGACAGGTACAAAAGGGTGGTAGAACAAGACGTATGTCTGTATAGAATTTTCTCCTCAACAAGCGCTGCATTTAAGCTGTCCAGCAAGACTGCATGGTAATGGAATAGGTATCATTCATTGCCATGACCCTTTGCCCTCACAAATAGAGAACCCGGGGCTCAAAGAGGGTAAGCGAATTGTGAAGGCCCAGGGGGCAGAGTAAGTGACAGAGCTGGCTCCTACGTCCCCTGATTCTCAATCCAGTGGACAATTAGCCAGAAAGAGGTAACTCTAGAATGTACTGCTTCTGGAGAATCCAGGAGCTAACTTGATGCTTGTGTGTGTGGCTTAGCCATGGCATCACCGCTGACAACGCTGACTTTATTTCCATTTCCTCCCCGATTCATTACAAAAGGTACTTTTGAATATGAGTAAGTCATCACACGCTAGAATTGAAAGGGAAGTTGGAGATCTCTTTCAAGGCCACCGTTGTACTTGAGTAAACTGTGGCTCAGAGAGGTTGCAGCTTGCCCACGGTGATACGGCACATCCTTTGCAGAACAGGAGTCAACCCAGGGTTGTTGACATGCAGTAATGCTCAACTAAGATCGGCAGTGTTTCACCAGATTTAGTCACTTGCGTACGAACTTCAAGATTCTTGCGATATCCTTGCGCTATTATTTCCTTAATATGTATTTTTTTAGAGACACTGTTCTGTGCCATAGTCTGAGATCTATTCTGTTCCATTTCTCTTTAGCTAATTATTTAGTCCATATGATGCTCCTTGGAGCACATTTCAAATTGAATCTAAAACTAAGTGCATGTGAAAATTTAATAAAGACTGATTTGATGACTGGGAAGTTACTTAAGGACCCAGAGGTCTCTTAGGAGGAAGCAGATAATGTGACCGTGAGTGAAGTGTGCATGCATTCTCTGCCTTGTTTTCCCATCCTTGGAACACCCATCTTCCCTCAGGGAGAAGCGCTCTCAGTGGATGGGCTCATGGCCAGGTCATACCATTATCCTGGAAATGGTGCCCTGGACATTAGGCATTGACTGAATCCAGGAAATCACCTTTTCCTTGTGTCCCCCGTCAATAGTCAATGCCTAGAAATAAATGTATATGCTGTAAGATACAACTGCAAAAAAATGTGCTCACCTCCGCGGCATGTTTTCTGAAATTCCCAGACCACCATCTGTACGTGTACACATATACACAATGTGACCCTCCAAATATTTTTCCAATCAGTTTCCAGGCACTTGATAGTCTACTCCTAAATATTTATTTTTTGCCTAGTGGCTTTCCTGTATTTAAACTACAGCTAGGCAGAAAGAGGTGACTCTTTATGCCTTATCCATCATGTGTACCTTACTGGGCTCAAGTTTATTCTATCCTTTCAAAGGAAAGGCTTCAAGTGCAAGGTGGATGGGAGATATGGGGATCATGGATAGAAAAAAAAAATCACAGATACAGGTGGCTACCTTTGGGACTCGGGAGATAGAGAGAGGTTAGCACTCAGGCAGGCACTTCTTTGCCCATCACTACAGAACCACGGGAGAGTCAAACGAGTTCATAAAGGGACTTAAACAATATTTTGTTGCTGGCAAAGTCTGCTACATGATCAAAATAAGAGTTTCCAGGAAGCTGGCCTGCGGAGCTTATCACAGGAAACAGCTACCAGCAAATGGGTGGCTTCTAGTTAGATAATAATGGCAATGACAGACCCTCAGTTGCCAGGCTGGGTTCTGTTCCTTGAAGCAACAACTTCCTGGGTCCTGGTCTTACGAGAGGAAGGTCAGGTTCCCTCGGTAAAAATGGGAATGTGCTTGAGTGTTTGGGGGAATAAAGGGTCATCACCGAAGGACTC
Source organism: Puma concolor (assembly GCF_028749965.1). Classification (NCBI taxonomy): domain Eukaryota; kingdom Metazoa; phylum Chordata; class Mammalia; order Carnivora; family Felidae; genus Puma; species Puma concolor. Next base: position 194,020,022 of record NC_141674.1, on the reverse strand, counting down.
TAAATAATATCAAAACCAAAGCAAGAGGATATATTTCCTGCAGCATCACTGGGGGGTTAAGTTCGCAGACTGTTCTCAGAAGCACATGACCCAGGATCATGGGATTGCCAGTCAAAGAACCCAGGCTATAAGAAATAAACACCCTGATCTTATTTACATGCTCTGGAGGACTCACGGAAACGAAAACAGAAAGACTTGTCACTTGAAACCTTACCTGAATGGATTCAGTGTCGAATTTGTCACAAAATCATTTTCCATCCCTGCTTGGAAATGGCTAATCCCACCCTAATGTATATACTGTGCAATGACAATATTAATGAATGACTATAATGTGAATCTTCTCTTTGGCCCTGGGGACTCTTAACACCTTTCTGTTCCCAATCTTGATTTTTTTTTCCCACTTGTGGTCCCATTTATTCTCTTTTCCTCTTTTCTCCCTCCCTGCTCTCTGCCTCCTGGTGTCTTCAGAAAATCACTGTGAGGAACTCGCCCCAAAGCCCACATTGGGCCCCCTTCTCTGGTATTGTCCCAGTGAGCTGGCCTCATCTTCCCAGGTGCTTTTTCTTCCTCTTCTGTCTCGTTATAGCATCCCTGTTTCCCTGTGGAAGGGTGTGTGCGCTTTTCAGCATAACTTAAAAAGATGCCACTAAGACAATGCTTTGAGTTGTTCTCCTGGTTTCCCTAGGCACAGTTAGAAATCTGCGGGACGACACAGAGGATTCGAACGCATCTTCGTTTGCTAAACACGGATCTCCAGGCAGGAGGGCTGCCTGGATATGTGCGTTGTAGAAGATTTGTCAGCTACACGCATACCTGTTTGAATGTTTCTCAAGACACATAAGCAGTCATAAAGTAATAACAATAAAATGAATCTTAGAGAGTCAGGATTGTAAAATGCCCAATGGCAATTTTCTCTCTTAGCTCACCGTCCTGTCCATTACAACATAGGTGGGTTTTGATTTATGTGACATATTTGAGCCCCACATAGCAATTGATTTCGGTTTCAATGCATACAAAGGCCAGGTGTGTGCAGTGTTTTACAGAGGGCAGACCAATGACCACGTACATCAGAATCATCAAAGGTTCTTTTCAAAAATGCAGTTTCCTGAGTCTCATCCCAAATCTGAATCAGATTCTTTGGGGGTGGGACCTAGACCCACCTAGGTCCTAGGACCGAGCATGTTCTCTCGGGGTCATTTTCAGAGCATCTCAGAGCCTGAGAAACACTCACATGTAAAGCAAAGGAACATTTTAAAATTTCATGTAAGTGTTTTCTAGTTTTTATTCGGTGGAAATATGGATTTTCATGTGCACCTGTGATTTGCTGAGAGGACAGTGTGTCTGTTCATCAGACCGTATTGTTTAGGATCTGTCACTATGAGAGTTGCCTTTCCACCAGTGACTACTGGGGGACCTCCAACAGGGCAGTTGATCAGGTGAAGTCCCGGGGACCTTCCCCTGAATGTATGCTGAAACAGATGGCCTCTAGGTCTTTTCTTAGAAAAGAACTCTGGGGGCGCCTGGGTGGCGCAGTCGGTTAAGCGTCCGGCTTCAGCCAGGTCACGATCTCGCGGTCCGTGAGTTCGAGCCCCGCGTCAAGCTCTGGGCTGATGGCTCGGAGCCTGGAGCCTGTTTCCGATTCTGTGTCTCCCTCTCTCTCTGCCCCTCCCCCGTTCATGCTCTGTCTCTCTCTGTCCCAAAAATAAATAAAAACATTGAAAAAAAAAAAAAAAAAAAAGTAAAGAACTCTGGTGGTAACTCCTTGGGGATAGTAAGGTTCATCTTTGTTGGTTTTGATTCAATCTTCTTATATGGTTCATGCCCTGTGCAGAGATGATCTCTAGCAGAGCCCTAACCTGGGCATAGAAATGCCAGCCTATTACCCGGCCTTAATGACCCATCCCCTCTGGGCATAAGACCAAAGTCTGGACCCTGTCCTTGGCTTCTGAGATGCCAACAACAACGTCTCTGTGTCAAGTCCTATTTGTTTTTTATACCTTTGCCTCCTTCATCACTGCCCCTTGATTCCCCTGAAGTTCATCTTTTAAGCAGAAGTCCCCCGGCCCTAAGAGCTTGAGGACCCCAGAGGAGTCCGCTGTCTGTCAAGCAGCCCTTGAGCTAAGCCTGGTTTTTCCTCCAGGTTTTACCAACTAAACTAGAGGACGAAATCCATGCCACAGTTGGAGAATGTGGGTTTTTCTATATTCTGAGAAAGCCATTCCCAAAATAGGCCTGTGGAAGACCGAACAGGGAAAACTAGGAGGAAAGGGGAATTTTCAAAATGATTGCAAAAGCTCTCCTTGAAAATGTGGACACAGCTTCCTGCTTATCTCCTTCCTCTGACCCGTACTGCCCCAGAGATGAGGTGATTGGCTCAGGGAACAGGAAGGGAATCGCCATAAATCTGAGCTAATTTGGAAAGGGAAGGATGAAGCAGATACTCAGCAATCAATAGAGCGTCGTCTTGTTTTGTGGTAAATGTTTACAGCTCTGTTGCTGGAATGTAATGCCGCTGCATCAGAACATGGCCTGTGTAATTGGTACGCATCGCTCTTCCATGCACAGGAGCCAAAGTCCCTTGCTTCCACCTAGAGAAAAGGTTTTAGATGATTCTCCACGTCCTCTCTACGTTTTATGACTTCACGATTCCCAGGAAAAGGGGAAAATGACCCATTTCTCTCTTTCTCTGAGTTCCTCACGTTTGCGGGACCGGAGGTACACACGCCACTCAATGTTCCCTTCCACTCCTGAAAGTGCTGTTGGGAGAGCAAGCAAGGAAACAGAGCCGCGAGAGAACAGGGACTAGATTGTTCCTTGGCTAAGCTTTGAGGAGTGATGCGCGGGCCCCGGCCGCCCCAGCACGTGCTTCCTTGTCATGGAAAGGAGAGGGCATAAAAAAATGCTTTGACTGAAAAGCGAGTTCACTAATTGGTGGCTAATGACTAGGCAGCCCGAAATGTCTGGAATTTGGTTTCGATTCAATGTAATTTGACATTTGCCAACCATTATTAAATCCCTTTGATGCTCTCCCTGCGCAGCGGCCAGGAGCCGCTGATTGGCTCTTGGGGATGCAAAGTGAGTCTGGCTGGGCACCGAGTCTGTGGGAGATCTGGAAGGCAGCCATCGTCACCCCTCTCCCCTCGGCTCCGCCAGGCCTTGGTCTTGCCCGTCCCAGTCCCTGTGTCTGTCGGCTCTCTGCCGTTCGGCCTCATTCTCTGAGTGCTATGCCCCTTCCAGCACTGGCTCACCTGCCCCTTTCCTCTCCTGGCTCTTCTCAGAAGTCACCCTCTCTTTGCAAAGGACGCGACTTCACTACAATTGTCTCAAGATGAATTTCAAGGGAATTTGGGTCAGCTGTCCCTGAGAGAATTTGAGAGTCATCGGGTCCCCCACTCCCACTCCCATATTGAATTCCATTTTCCCTGACCTGTTGATCTGCCCTTCCTCCCACAAATAAGCTTCTTCGCTTTCTCACTCACTACACACAGTCCGGATACCTTCCCTTCAGCGGCCCCCAAATAACTCCTCAAGTTCCAGCCTCTGCAGGGCCTGTCGCCTGGTTACCCTCAGGAACGGACACAGTCTCTGGGCCCCAGATGTCAAAACACCAGCAGCTCTGACGATCTTCCTCGGGACAACGTAAAAGGCCTTGTCCTCTGTCAGGCGTCTTGAACTATCCAACACGGCCTTGCAAATAGTTTTGGTTTTCTTTCCGGTTCCTCATTTATCCTCTACTCCAACACTTGCACTGATACACTCACTCTGCCAGAACCTCCAGCTCCTCCCCATTCACATTTCTGCTACATCTCCTTTCAAGAGATTGAGTGAGGAGGGAAAAAAAAAAATCAGAGCATCAGGAGAACCAAGAGAGACACTGCAACAAACGGGGAAAAACATAGAATTCTATTAAGGACAAAGACGAGTTTCCCTATTACTTCATATGTGAGGCAGTGAAGGCAGAAAAAAAACCAAAAACCAAAAACCCCAAAACAGTGGATAAGGAGTCGGGAACTACTTTCCTACCTCTAATGATGCCTCTGGTGAGCTGTGGGACCTGAGGCAAAGCACTGAGCCTTTCTGGGCCTCGTTTTCTCTTCCTCAGTAGAGAACAGATTAGATGTATCGGCAAGTCCTTCCTTATTCTTAAATTCTGTGATAATACAATTTCGAGAAATGTACGATACAAAATTTATAGGACAGCAGGTGTAGAGTGGTCGCCAAGAATGGTTCCTCTTTTCATCCACTCTTTTCATTCCTTAAACAAAACTTTATTGAGAACGTTTGAGTGCTAGCTCATCTCTGTCCCATCTCTGTCTTCCTAACGAAGCTTCATTTTCAGGTTTGGAATAAGTTCTAAAAACACCAGAAGCCTTTATATCCAAAGACAAATGTAAAAGGATTGTGAAACACGATCACATGTTGATTATGAATCGCCCCCCACGTTGACTGGCTGAGCCTCTGTTAGCAACTTGAAGGTGGCTTTAAGAATTATGAGTTAAGGGGCACTGGGGCGGCTCAGTCGGCTGAGCGTTCGGCTTCAGCTCAGGTCATGATCTCATGGTTCGTGGGTTCGAGCCCCACACCCGGCTCTGGGCTGACAGCTCAGAGCCCAGAGCCAGCTTCGGATTCTGTGTCCCCCCTCTCTCTCTGCCCCTCCCCCGCTCTCACTTTGTCCCACTCTGTCTCTCAAAGGTAAATAAATGTCAAAAAAAATTTTTTTTTAATTAAAAAAGGAATCATGAGTTACTACATGGAAATGATGAGACTGGCGCATGTTACATGCTCAGCCAAGTACTTACGTGTTGCGTGCTACATGTTATATATTAATACATGGAAATGATGGGACTGGCGTATGTCACATGCTCAGTAAGTTCTGGCTGTCATTATTATTACTAATAGCAAGCTTAAACATTTCAGAGAAGAGTTTCCTGGATCTGAATCTAATCATTGTCCTTGAGAAATTGGCCGTGCTGCTCACATGCACCCCAAGTCTTAGACTGGCAGCCTCTGCTTTGGGCTCAGAGAAGGAGAGGCCACAAGAGGATCTCCATTCATAGCACACAGCCTCTCTTTTCCCTCCTCTCCTGCAGCCACCCCAACTGCTGTGCCCACCCCCGGCCCCCACCTCTCCTCACCCGTCTCAGATTCTTGACTTTGAAATCGCCAGAGAAGAAGCTAGGGGGAATGGCAGGCGGGGGTTGGGGCGGGGGGTGGTGGGGAAGGTTGAGTGTTTTCCAAGTTCAATCCTTCTCTTTCTCCAGAGACTTCAGCCCCGAAAAGCCAATCGGTGTGTTCTCACAAAACACTACCCCGGTGGAAATGTTTGCCATTTTCTTTGCTAAGTGTTATTTTTTCCATATTAGAGGTCCGATTTCCTGCAATTCTTGGAGAGTACCAGGAGGAAGAGGGGTCAGGAAACTCAGCACAGAGGGGAGCAGTGATTAAGTGCCCACTCACTTCCATCCTTTTCCTTCACGACGGCAGGAAAGGGTTTTGAGATGTTCTTGTATTGGTTATTTTTGTATAGAAAGAACAGGGCCTTTGTTTAACGGACCCCAGATGATATGAGCAGAAGATTCAGCATTTTCCCTTCAGTTTTGTCACTCACCAGCAGTGGCTTTCCAAGAGCCGTGTCTCATTGGGCTAGTTTCTTCAGCCCCTAAACAGACGATATGTGCTTGATAAATGATTTGGATTTCCCTCCGGATAAGATGGCAGGCAAGTCTAGCTTAATATTATTGTTGTAAAAGGCTTCTGTCTTGGGAGGTAGCACTCAGTGAGAGGTGAAGAAAGGACATCTTCAAAAGGGAAAGGCACCAAAGAGAGTTATAGAAAAATACGTTGAGACATTCTCTACATGCCCCGCCCCCCCGCCTCTCTTTAAAAATAACTTTGTAGAGCTTTTCACCAGCTAATCACAAGTCACAGTGCTTATAGTACAGCAGTCATAGGATTGTGGGATTGATTGATTTGACTTGATTATTTAGATTTTTGATGTCAGCTCTCCATAAGCACAGAAAGAAGGAAAACGACTTATCCAAGTATTCACTAGTGACATACTAGGATAAGAGCAAAAGTTATCTTCCACTGCAGCTATTATTTAAATAGCTTGCCCATAGCTTGAATATACTAATCACTTAATATTCACAACACCAGTTGTGCAGTCAAGAGGGTAGATATTATGTAAGCCTAACTCCCTGCCCCTTCTTCGCTTTCGAATGAGGAAAGTAAAGCCCGGGGGGGTTGGGTGGCTTGTCCGAAGTCACAAAAGCGCTAAGCTCTAGGGCTGACATGATAACATCTCTCTTCTCTTAATTCTCTCTCTCATCTACCATGGGCCCATCAGCACTTTATGAAGCAAACGTTACCCAAAGATGTGGTTCATTTAATAGATACTTATGCTTATAATTAAGTTATCCTCATATTTTGGAAGTTTATTCAAAAATGAGTTTTGCTATATTTTTATTAAGTAACTGGTCCATATTTAAAGATTAAAAACACAGCTGCATTATTACATTTGGTTATTTATAAGATCGGGCATTTTTACTTAGGATTGTGAAAATGGTATGACACAGGAATTCAAACAAGGATTAATTATTGACTAGCTCATCTGATGGGTACAATAAGCTAAAGACTGTGTTCAACACTGAAGATTCAACGGTGCCCAGGCAAATATTTTAGAATTGTGTTTTTATGTTTACTTATTTATGTTAGGTAGTGACAGAAACTCAACCTGAAATGGTCTATGCCCAAAAGGGAATACATTATAAGGATTGGGATATAATTCACTATAGGGATCTTAGAGTATATTTGTGGAAACCCTAGGTGTAGAATATGGCTTCTAAAACAACTAGAAATGGTAATTCCAACACTCAGGACCCTCTGTCTCAGCTCTATTCCTCTCGGCCCATTTATTTCATTCTTGTCTTTCTAAACATTCCCCTTCTTTTGCTCTCATGTCAGATAACATGGCTGCTGATAACTCTGGAGTTTATTACTTTCAAACCAAGAGACTGGGCTCCTTTCCTTAGTTCCAATCCCCAAACTGGACCAGAAGCTCACCCTAGGTCATATGACTCTGCCCCTTGGAGCAGGATACTCTGCTTTGGTCAGGTACTCACTCGTAACCAACTGGTTGGGGGTAGGGATGATATTACACTGGACCAGCAGGATGGGTCATATGATAACCACGTGGGTGAAGGTGAAAATGAGCTGCCACTAGAGGAGGGGTGTGAAGAAGACAATCCTCTGAAGAGTGGACAATCCCAACTCTCGTGAAACTCCCAATGTCCTGACATATAAACAAATAATGGCACTATAATTACATGAACTCAATAAAAGAAATCTATCAGATCACTCTAAAAACACACAAGGACTCTGCCAAAAAGGAAATCAGGAACAAAGAAAGTAAGACTCCAGATGGGTTTCGAAATATGACACAAAAGAATGATCAGTGACGAAAGGACATTCCAGGCAGAGGGAAGCAGCGTAGAACCATAACGTATAGGAGTGAAAAATGAGGCTGGAGAGGGGAGTGGCACTCTATGTCCCTTTGTGCATAGAGGTATGACCCATCCACCTTCCCCATCCTCTAAGGAGCAGATAAGGTCCTGAAATGATAGGAAGCACATCGTATAGCACTTTTGGCTTCTCTGAGAACTTTTTTTGTAAGTTCATTAATTTATTTTGAGAGAGAGAGGGAGAGAGCGAGCACGAGTGCGGGCGGGGCAGAGAGAGAGGGAGAGAGAATCCCAAGTAGGCTCCATCCAGACTGTCAGCTCAGAGAGGCTCCATCTCACAAACCGTGAGATCATGACCTGAGCCAAAATCAAGAATCAGACGCTCAGCCGACTGAGCCACTCAGGCGGCCCCTCAGGGCACTTTTACATAAACTTTTTCATTGGATTCACACAATTTTGGCGTGATATAAACAGGACAGGCCTATCCCCCGCCTCCCCATTTTATTGATGAAGAGAGAAATATTTAGAGGACTGTGATTTGGCTAAGGTTAGTTTAGGGGAAGAAGTGCGAATAGAACTTGGGTTTTCAGTTCCCAACGGAGTGTTCTTTCTGCCCCTCCTTGGGTTTTACTTTAATGTCAACATAAGGGATCACATCTGTGTCACTAATAATTCAGTCTATTGTGACAAACCACTTGGATGGTGCCAAATGAGCTCTGTATATTTTGTTTCAGTCAGTTATTAAAATATCTTGTGGGGTGCCTGGGTGGCTCAGTTGGTGAAGCATCCAACTCTTGATTTCAGCTCAGGTCATGATCTCACGGTTCATGAGTTCAAGCCCCACATCGGGCTCTGTGCTGGCAGCATGGAGGCTGCTTGGGATTCTCCTGTCCCCCCTCTCTCTCTCAAAATAAATAAATACACTTAAAAAAGAAATATCTTGCAGGGCTGCCTGGGTGGCTCAGTCGGTTAAGTGTCTGACTTCAACTCAGGTCATGATCTCACAGGTTGTGAGTTCGAGCCCCACATCAGGCTCTGTGCTGTCAACTCAGAGCCTGGAGCCTGCTTCAGATTCTGTGTCTCCCTCTCTCTCTGCCCCTCCCCTGCTCATGCTGTGTCTCTATCTCTGTCTCTCTCTCTCTCTCTCAATAAATAAATAAATATTTAAAAATTTTTAATTAAAAAACCTATCTTGCAAAACCTTCATTCCAGAAAATTACCTGAAAGAAAAGATTCTTCCCACCTGGAAGGGGAGGTGAGAGGGACAAAGAAATAACCTCTCAGGAACTGGCTTATTTCTATGATTCTTTTGTTATAATCAATACATGCAGATTTAAGCACATCAGGTAAATATGTAAAATAAACTGGTGATTATTTTTCACCTCACAAAAGAATTGCCTGCTAGATTTTAAGCTACATGAAGACACATTTTTGAAGAGCCAGAATTTGCTCAGAGTATCCTGCTGTGATACTTTGTAAATGCTCAATAAATGTTTGATGAATGATGAATGAATCAACCAACACAGGGAACTTCAAAAATAAAGGCACAACACCGACCTTTGATTAAGAGCCTTGGTGTCAGATGTCTTTGGGATCAGTTGTGGGCTGAACCGCCTACTAAATGTGAAACAATCAGTGAATTATTATCTAAGCCTTCACCTCCTTAGTTGTAAAATGAAAATAATAATGGAACTTACTCCCAAGGTTGTTTATTTACTGCATAAAAATTTATTGAGGATCCACTAGGAGCCAGGCACTGCTCAAGGTTCAGGAAGGTATTTCAGAAAACACAGGTGACAGGGTCCCTAGACAATAAACACGAAAATAAATAAGTAAATGAATTAATTAAAAATGTGACGCAGCGCTACGAAGGAAGTAAACAGAGTAATGTGGACTCAATCATGACCATGTGGGTGACTTTAGACAATGTGGTAAGAAGAGGCTTCTCTATGGGGCGCCTGGGTGGCTCAGTTGGCTAAGCATCTGACTCTTGATTTCAGCTCAGGTCATGATCTCATGGTTCATGAGTTCAAGCCCCACATCGGGCTCTGTGCTGGCAGTGCAGAGCCTGCTTGGGACACTCTCTCTCTCTCTCTCTCTCTCTCTCTCCCCCTCCCTCCCTCTGCCCCACCCCCTCTCACACTATCTCTGTCTCTCTGAACATAAATAAATAAACTTAAAAAAACGTTTAAAAAAAGAAAGGAAGAGGCTTCTCTAAGGAGGTGACATTTGAGCTAAGAGCTTGGAAGGGGAGAGTGTGAGCATCCTTGTGTAGAGCTAAGGAAGAGCTTTCTGGGCAGAGGAAGCAAGGGCAAAGCCCAGGGAGAGGCCAGGATTGCAGGGCTGAAAGAACAGAAAAAAGGCCCTGGGGCCAGAGCTTAGGAAGCAAACTAAGTACGAGGCAGGAGAGAGGCTAGACATTGGCAAAGTCATGAAGTGCTCTGTGGGGCAAGGTCAGGAACTGGGGCTTTGCTCTAAAAGCAGTGGGGATTCAACTGAGGAATTTAAACAGAAGGGTGTCCTTACCTGATTTACATTTTTTAATGAGCAGTCTGCCTCAGTAAAGAGCACCAGCATTTATCTAATTGCTCATGTGAAGAACCTAGGTCCTTGGTTGCTCAGTTTCCCTCTCCTGCTCCATCAACGAATTCAGTGAACTTGCTCCCTAAAATATATCCCAAGCATCTCAGTGTCTCTCCACTTCCACTAAAACTACCTCGGGCTTAGTTCTTTTGTCTTGTCTAGGCTATTGCAATGCCATTTTAGACACTGTCAGTTAGAGAACTTAGTGGATTTTCAAGGGGAGACGTCAAGTAGGTGGTTGGACCTTTAAGACTAAAGGTCAGGCTGGGGTTACAGGAGATAATGCACATAAACACTTGACAGAGCACCTGGCTTCTTGAATGTTCTTAATACACATGATTTTTTTTTTTTTTTTTGTAGTAGCGTCCATCCTCCTTGTGCTTTTCAACATGACGAAAAGATCAAGGGATTTGGAGCAGGAGGCTTGGGTTTACATCCTAGTTTTACAGGAGTGTGGCTCTGGACAAGTTCTCATGTCTCTGAACTGCTGTTTCCCCTTCTCGGAAGTGAAGATGTAAACACCTGTCTTTTCCGTCATACAGGACTGCTGTGAGCTTCAAATGTGATGACGGATGTGAACGCGCTTTGTAAGCTGAAGCGCCTCTCTTCATGAGCGATCAACTATATGAAATTATATTTAATTTAGTTTCCCTTTGTATGTGACCTCTCGGGTTCCTATATTGTAAGGCAGCATTACAAAATAAATTTTATTATAGGGCACTGGGGTCTTCAGCTTAGAACAAGACCGAGTCCCAGATTCTTCAACCTCTGCCTTGTATAGTTCTAAGCCAGTGCCGTCAATTGATTGCCGAGTGAAACGCAATCCTGGAAGATGAACTACTTTAGAAACACGTTCTCCCGGGAGTTGTATTTTGGTATGAAATAGACTACTTGTTCCAAAGTTAGCGTTCCCCATTTCTCATTAAGAAAAGTCACTAGGAAAAAATATATATTTGGAATTGAATAAATAAATGGATGGCTGCAGTCGAGATTGTTTATGTGAAGCTGACAGTTGTGAGGTCATCAGGGGTTTCCATGATGAAGCTGGCACTAATTCTGTCTCTACACACAAGGACTGTGTTTCCAATACTGAATATTTAGAACATGACGTGAAATATCGGGAGAAATGGACAGGACAGGTAGGTGACGTGACTGAGGTGTTTCAGGCAAAAGTGAGAGCTCAGCAGAAAAGAAACCCAAGACAAGAGAAAGGACTAGAGACAGGGGATGGCAAGAAGTGAGAAAAGCTTTTGAAGCAGAGAAATGAATATGGAACTGAAATCAAGAAGACGGAGAGGGAACAGATGGGGGTAGGCGGGGTGAGGATCAGAGAAGAAATTCCAGATCCATTTGTGAACGACACCAGGAGCTGTCTGTGGGGGGAGAAAAATAAGGAGCAAAAATGAGGAAGACCAAAAAAAAAATTACTTTGGAAAGAAAGAGAGTGACAAGGTAGTGAGGACAAGGAGGGACAGCTGTCATCTCATTTAATTAAGAAATTATTAATGGAACAGACGGGACAACCACACCGAGCCTTTACTGATGAGATGCTACTAAAATTCCAGATAATAGCAGCTGAAAGTTATTGAGAGCAAAAGTGGGGACGATGCTAATTTAGTTGATAATAACACACTCAGCACAGTGCTTAAGAATTTAAAAATCACACATCAAATAAATTTAAATGATTCTGGTTATCATCTAATTATGGTTGTTTAAATAATGTAATACAATTAACTGTTAAAAAAAAATTAAAAAGCCCTAATAATTTTAAGTGAGCACGCTTGTATTCTGAGTCCTCCTTTTAGGCAGTTTCTGTTCCACCCTGCAGTCCTGGTGGAGGGAATATTATCCTGATGGCCACACTTCTGCCAAACATAGATAGTTGTTGGGGCAGAAGAAGACAAATGGCAAGTAGGTTCTAAATGCCTTATTATTTTTTTTTTCCTCCTCTGTCCCTTACTTTTTCCATTATCAATATAGACAGCTTCTCTCCTGAAACAACTACTTTTTCTTTCTCCTCCCTCCCCTTGCTAGGCAGGTTCCCTGACAACACCTCCCTGCCTTCATCAGAAGAAAATATGGCATCAGTGCCGTTGGGATCAATGTAATCCCGGCCCAGTAGGAGTTCCGTCACACAAGTTCACTCCACAAAAGAAAAAAAACACCACTGCCTGGATCGCATAATTGGGGCCGAGAACTGTAGACTCGTGGCCATGACCATGTGGCTGACCGAGGCTGAAGGAGGGAAAGACCACATTGGCTCACCTGGCTCCTTTAGGGGAACGAGTCCAGAACTTCTCACTCCGAGTAATAGCCTCATAGTGGGTAGAAAGGAGAAATCAAAGCAACTGATTCATTTGAAAATAATCTTTCTTTTTTCTTTTTTTTTTTTAATTTTTTTGTTTAACGTTTATTTATTTTTGAGACAGGGAGAGACAGCATGAACGGGGGAGGGTCAGAGAGAGAGGGAGACACAGAATCTGAAACAGGCTCCAGGCTCTGAGCTGTCAGCACAGAGCCTGACACGGACGCTTGAACTCACGGACCGCGAGGTCACGACCTGAGCCGAAGTCGGACGCTTAACCGACTGAGCCACCCAGGCGCCCCTATTTTTTCTTAATAATAAAGAAGTGCAAATTATTAAAAAAAAAAAAAAGTTAAAGCCTATCCAGATAATCTTATAACCCTACCCAGATAATCACCGTCAAGAATTTGATGCATGTTTCCAGAAATCAACACATATATAGCATCTCGGAATCTTCTCTATGCAGTGTTCTGTAGGAGCTTTTTTTAGCTTCACGTATGATGGCCATATTTCCATGTCAATATGCCATGCTTCAATGAGTGAAAGGCACTTCTGATTGTAAGGTTAGTATCTGTAAGAAAAAAAAAAATGCTGCAGATTATAACCGTCAGGTCCCGTAGATGCTAAGACATATTGTAATTTCAGACACGTTAAAATATTTAAAAGGCATCTTACAAATGATGAAACAGAGATTTAAAAATCACCTTAACTTTTTGACAGCTGCAGAGTATTGCACTGTGCAGCCATATCATAAATTACTTAACAAATCCTTCATGAGTAGACATGTGTGTGGTTACCAATATTTTCAAATTTCTATGAACTTCCTTAATGTATATCTCTGCACACTTGTCGTATTGCTTAAGTCAAGGTGAATTCCTAGAAGTAGGATTGGTGGATTAAATAAGAGTGTTAAAAAAAAAAAAAAAGAGTGCTGATCCTGTTTACACCACGTGATATGGATCTGTACTCTTCGCAATTGTGTCTCTCAGAATGCTCACTTCTGTAATTGATATATCATCTACTAAAACCTAGCCTGGACTTCAGGTAAGAAAAATCCAAACTATACACTTCATTTGCCATCCGCTGTCACTCTGATCTTTCTTCTTGGTGTTTCCAGTATTTCAAAAACTTCAGGAACTTGAAATGGTGATGTCCATCGATGATTCCCCAATAAGGGACAAAGCCCGGATCTACTTCGCTGCGGAGAGCCACCCGTAACAACAGGAGTGTATTCAATGATCAACTTGATTGCTTTTCATCTTTCTGCCAGTTGGGGACAAGGCCTAAGGCTCCTAGCTTTGGATATGACTTTGTATTAATAGCACCAGTAACTAGGAATTATACTGGGGCTACTTTCCTGAATTCTTTTGTTCATTTGATCTGAAATCCGTGAACCCACACTGTGCCCTAGGCAGTGGCGACACAAAGACGAACAGCTTACAGTTCCTGCCCAAAGAACCTACCGTCTAATGGGGGACATAGGATACACTCACATAAAGTTATAGAACAACAGAAGACAAGATCATCGATTTTATGAGCCAGGCTACGATTTAGCGTCAAATGTGCAGACGTTAAGTCCAGAATTTGAATGAAATCGGGAGACAATGCTCTGTCCCTCTGCGAGGCGCCAAGACCAATGCTAATGTGCCGTGACCCTCTGGAAGCACAGAGATGACACATGGTCGATCCTTTTCTAGGCAGCATCTGTGTCCTGTACCGTCCCCCAGGAGTCTAAGGCACATCAACAAATGCTCAGTCTTTTCCTGGAGCACCAGAGGCCAGCTGTCCCAGTGTCCTGTGTGTCCTGGAGGGGAGGAGCTGAACCATTTGACTTCAGCCCCTCTTCAGGAGGAGTGCCCCAAGGGCAAGACACAGAGTTCCAGGATCCTAAGAGCATAAGACTCAGGCTGCTATGCTAGAAAGGGAAAATGCACCAATCGCATTTCCATGCCCAGGGGCACAGGGACTAAAGTCCCATTCATAAAGCAAGCTTCTTAGTTAATCAGTAATTCCAGTTGAGGGACATATGCCTCCCAAACCAAATTTCATGAGGGTAAAAGGGGGAGGAGGGCTCTCTTCTTTCATTGTTTCTGAAGCCAGATACACATGACTTTTAAGAGGCACCACATCGTGTCCTGCTTCGGGGCGCTGATTTAACAAGAATGGCAAGAAACAAACGACTCAAACGGACTCACTTGCTAATATTCAAAAGAGGGCAAATGCACCTGCCCCAGGCCCTCCAGGTCAGGACATATGTTTATAAATGACATGCAGGTGGGGCGCCTGGGTGGCTCAGTTGGCTGAGCGTCCGACTTCGGCTCAGGTCACGATCTCACAGCCCGTGAGTTCGAGCCCTGCGTCAGGCTCTGGGCTGATGGCTCAGAGCCTGGAGCCTGCTTCCGATTCTGTGTCTCCCTCTCTCTCTGCCCCTCCCCCGTTCATGCTCTGTCTCTCTCTGTCTCAAAAATAAATAAACGTTAAAAAAAAATTTAAAAAAATAAAAAAATAAAAAAAATAAATAAATAAATGACATGCAGGCTGTGAACTGGTGGGAGGAGCCCCGGATGGGGAGTCGGGAGAGGCAACTTGGCCCCATCAGTGGATCTTAATCAGAACCGTAGGACAGAATACCCAAGACTGTTTCAGAATAGATGTGAATCTGGACACATCCAGACCCACCTGAAGCAGACTCTTGGGCTGGGTGGGGCATTGTCTTTCAAGAAGTACCATCCGGGACTCAGATGTGCTCCTCTGGTTAAAAATCACTAAGTTAGGTCATCTCTAGCCAGGAATTATCCGAACTCATATCTGACTTTTGGGCGTTTCTATGTAATCAAAAAATCAAAATGAAGCTTAAAAAATATTTGAATAGCATATTTTGAACGCATAATTTATGTTTACGTTTAAACTAATATCATTTAATATAAGACTGCAATGCAATTTAATCTTGCAAGATAATTAAAGATTTATGAAAAATAGTTATTCTTAGGGAACCATAGGCAGTCTGATCCAAAAATGGAACACAAGTTTAAGGTTGGATGATAAATAGCTTCTTTCAGTCCTGTCAGAGTAACTCTGAGACTGAAGACACCACCTCATTTGGTGAAATGATTAAAGTATAAATTTGACCCTCTTCATTAGTGGGAAGCCCAGGCCCACAGTTGTCTTGCCTCCACTTCCTCCCTCCCCCACCAATGAAAGTCCTGGCATGAAAACCCTAGGCTTCAGCTATAATGATCAACGACCCCTTGGTCTAATGTTGGTCATAACGCTCTAGGCTGACTACTTTACCCCCCAGGGGAGAGTGGTTAATGATGATATTAATAAGAGCAGCTAACATCTGCTGAGCTCTTACTATGTTTCGGGCTCTATGCTAAGGGCAGAAATTAGATTTTCTTTTCTATCCCAGGAATCTAGGTCCCTGAGAGTTTATACAATTCAAGAGAAGCAGACTGTTTTCCAGAACAGGCTCCTTAATCGTATTACCGTTACAAGTGTGAGATATGGTTCTTTTCTACTCTTTCAGCCGGTGTATTGGCTTTCACATAATTATCATCTCTGTTTCGGAGGCTCGAGTACCATTCAGGGTCCAAGTCGTTGACATTGGACACAATCCTGTGATTTAGCGATTAAGCAATACATTGAGCTGATGAGGCAAGACTAGATACGTGAACAGGAGCCTCCAAATGAAATGAGAATAAGAGAGTGATGGCAGAGGCCTCACAGGTATGCAGCCCACAGGGTCAATCTGGTCCTCATGGAGTCACATCTCTTTCCAACATCCTTTGGGACATTTTCAACTGAATACTTTTCTGAAACTTTATACTCCCCCTTATTTATTTATTTATTCATAATTTTTTTAAAGTTCATTTATTTTGAGAGAGAAAGAGAGAGAGCAGGGGTGGAACCGAGAGAGAGGGAGAGGGAAGATCCCAAGCAGGCTCCACACTGTCAGCACAGAGCCCAATGTGGGGACTGAACTCACCAAACCTGAGATCATGACCTGGTCATGACCTCGGCTGAAACCAAGAGTTTGATGTGTAACCGAGTAAGCCACCTAGGCACCCCTACACTCCACTTTCTAAAGTCAAATTTATCCGTGTTCTCCAGACCAAACCCATACCATCATTTTCCCCTAACTTACTTATTTCAATTCATTTCTTGATCTGAAGCCACTTCTTGATCTAGCAAGAGGTCAAGGCAGAAACATCCCTCCCATCCCAAGATGGGCAGAGGTGGAAAAAGAGTGGGCTCTGCTTGGTCGTTCATGACTCAGGCAGATAGGGATTCTGCCGCCTTCGATGCATGGCTTCCAAGGAAGTCTCAGGGGCTGGCACCCAGATGTTAAGAGGAGAAAGGCCCTTGAGCATCGGCGGAGGAGGTTTACATAGTCCAAGTCGGGAAGTAGCAGGCGGCATTTTGTTCACATTCCATTGGCTAGAACTTGGTCACGTGACCTACTTGCGAAGGACACTGGGTAATATTATCTAGCCCTGTGCCCACATGGAAATGGGTTTTAGTGAGCAGTCACCTGTCTGTTATTCTCCCTGAGTCCAAAGCCTGAAGGTAGTATCCCTTAGGTCTTTTTTGGACTGCCTTCCTTTTACCAGTTAACCCCCAGGTCCTGTTAATATTTCCTCCACAACATCGCTAAGCATATCCAGTTTCTCTTTTTTATTCTTACTGTCATCTGACCTCGGGCCTTCATAAACTAAGTGGGAGGTTATAATGATCTAATTCAAGTCTTTCCCCTACTAATCTCTCATTCGTTCAACAAATATTTCTTAGGCCCCGTATTATGGGCCACATTAAGTGACTAGGGGAAGGTGAGGAAATAGATAAGACTTGCCCCTGCATTTATGAACTCGTGGGGAATATAGACAAATAAATGACTCTTGCCACACTGGGTGGTTAGCACCTGCTATGGGGAAGTGCGAGGTGCAAGGCAAACAGTTGGAGGGGCCCCAACTCTTGTGACCACTCCACTGAAGCAGGATATAAGTATACCCTAATCACTGACTCCATCATTGTTCTTATTGATCTCTGGCCCACCGTCCTGTCTTCTTTTCATCACAGGCCTAAACACCATCTCAAATGATCGTGTATATTTGTGTGCTTATTTTTCGCTCTTGTGCCTTCTCCCACCAGAATAGGTGCTCCACCAAGAACAGGGACCATTTGTCATCAACGTGGAGACAAGATCCGGAAAAGTGCTGCCATGTAGTACATGTAGAAGGGAAGAGATCTAGTTTGGGGAGAGATGATCTCTAGGTTGAGGCCTCAAGGGTGTGCGGGAGTTAACCAGGTTTCCTGTGGGTAGGGAGGAAGTTGGAGTAGGAGTAGGAGTTATGGTTCTGAACCATAGCTCTCTCCAAGAGGAGAGAGAGAGCATGGTTGAAACTCAATGCTGGGAAAGGGGACAGCTAGGGATGGAGGTGTGAGCTTGGTCTTGTAAACTGTGTGTGTGGGTGTGGATTTTCTCCTGAAACCAACGGGGAGCCATGAAGATTTTTCACTAGCATAGCCACATTAAGGTCCAATTAGAGTTTTAGATCCCGCTGCTGCTCTTTGTGGGATGGACAGCAGGAGGGCAGGACAGAAGGCAGGATGGCACGTGAGAACCTAAGGGAGAGACCTTGGTGGCATAAGCCAAAAGAGTCCCAGTGCATTTCATGTTAATTTTTCGAAAGTCTTAGTTCAGTAAATGTCATTCTCTCAAAGAAGTCTCCAACTGGTGAACATTGCAAAAAGTGGGATGATTACTACATTTTTCCACTTCTGTTTTATCTTCCTTCCAACTCGAGTCCTACCTCCTCCCTGAAGCTTTGGATGTACCCCTGCTCTGAGTTGTAACATTTCCTATTTGTGTAATTCAGTCGGCATGAATGCGCTCCTCCATACTTTTTCTAAGCCTTATATTCATCTCCAATTTTTCCCCCAAGAGATTGCTAGCATCTTTGAAAAGTGAGCTTTGTCCACTATTTCATAAAAAATGTGCTTATAGGAATGTAATTTGGACAAATTAATCCTCACTAGGGTGTTTGTGACTAATGACAACTACCCCTATGATACTGGAATCCTAAAAGGGAAAAAATAGTTCTTTGGGGAAGGAGAAATATTTAGCCCAGTCTTTCTGAAATCACATCTTCCTAGGGTGTTCCAAATTGCAAATGCGGCCCATTGATTTACCCCAGCGCTACAAATCAATCTTCATGGAATTTCTGGCACTCTTGGGGAGATACGTTTAGGTGAAGCCACTTTACAGACAGTACCTCCAAGGGGAGCCTGAAGCCAGTACGCCAGCACTTTCCTAGGTTCCTTCTTGCCTCAGGAACATTCAGATGCTGACCATCAGACTCCCCAGCAGGTCTGAAGTGGCTCAAGATAGCACATGGCCCTTTGTCTGGGTCTTTGTTGACAGGCTCACAGAGCAGGGGAATCAATCCTGGAAAGGAGGTTTTTGTCCTAAGGTAGCCTTTCTTTTCCTATTTTTATCCCCCAAACTCTAGGTCCATCAAGGTCAGGCTTGCAATTCAGAGAAAGAAGACCGTGGGAGGAGCCAGTGGGGTTTTATTTCTGAAGGGCTTGGGCTGTGAGTGGTCGAAGCGAGTAGGGAAGCCTTCGGAGGAGGCAGAGTAATTGTCACCCGGGAATTCACAAACTGTAAGACATAGAAATGAAAAAGTCCTTTCATACAGCTCCCACCTCCCCCTGTCAGGGCAGAATATGCCAGTGATAATTGCTGCTGAGGCGCACATCTCAGTGTTAAGATATCATTTATTCCCCTTTCCTTTGTCTTTCAGTCCGCACGTACGTTCCTTCAGCTTTCTCCATCTGCTATTTTTTTGCTTCTTTTTAATAATAATTAAAATAGCAGACCCTTATTCATAGGGTGCATCTTCGGATTTGTTTTGCTTTTTTCATTTTCTATCATCCTTGTATTTATATAAAAATGTCCCCTTTTCATAAAAATTGCATTTTCAATAGCTCTTATGACTGCAGTATTAAATCATCGTGGCAGCTGTTGGCTTTGGGTGTAAAGAGATGTTGTGTATATGCAGCCATGTACCATTCACCAATTGGGGCAAGGAAGTGAACAAGGATATCTTCCCCCCCCCCCCCCCCCCCTTCACACAGTTAAATTAAAAATATGATGTCTGTTAGTGTGATCTAAACAGGATTTTAGAAGGGTCAGAAGGGTCACCTGTATCTCTGACTTTTTGATATTCAAAAAACGTTTTTTGCATTCAAAAAAAAATAGAAGAAAGAAAGGGAGGAAGGAAGGAAGGAAGGAAGGAAGGAAGGAAGGAAGGAAGGAAGAAAGGGCACAGCTTAACAAGCAATACCAGTGTTGCTTAGAAGCACACAGTGAGAGTTGACCGATCTGCTCGTAGTCTCAATTCTCTGCCATTACCCACCTCTTTGGAAGGAGTGTTGAAGGCAAGTAGCTGGAGGGAAAGAACAGGAAAATGAGATTTTCACCAACCACAAATTGGGTAAGTGACCCCAAATAATAGAAAATTGACTGTTCTTATTTCTTTTTCTTTAAAGTTTATTTATTTGTTGGGGGGGAGAGGGGCAGAGAGAGAGAGGGAGAGAAAGCATCCGAAGCAGGCTCCACACTGTCAGCACAGAGCCCCATGGTGGGCCCGAACTCACAAACGACAAGATCATGATCTGAGCCAAAATCAAGAATCAGACGTTTAACTGACTGAGCCCCCCCAGGTGCCCCGACTGTCCTCATTTCTTGTCACACCCCTGGACTGAAGGCCCAGAGACGTTTAAACACTCCACAGGAAGCTGTGGGCTTGCAGGGTCTCACCGATGCCTATTTCCCAGAGGCCAAGGTAGTATGTCCACAAGCTGCGTGACCATCTTGGACTTCAGACTTGGCAGGTTGTCATTGCTTTTACTCAAAACCAGACCCTGAGAGGAACATGAACTTGATCCCTGCAATAAATCAAGTTCTCATACAGGGTGAGAGCCTTAGCCCCTATCCTCCCAGCCCCCCTCCTGCGGCACTCCTCCACATGCTTCCAGTGCTATTGAAATGATTCAGAGAGCTGAAACGGAGCTGTTATTTTTATCACTCAGTCCCAAAGGTAAAATGTTTGGCTAATTTGGCTCTTATGCCTAACCCTCAGCCCCCATATTTAGACATTGAAGGGGAAGGAATGCTTAGGCAAATCAGTCTGGAAACAAAGCTTAGGAGGAGAAAATGGAGACAAGGAGGAAAAAAGCCAGCGGAAAGGATGTAACATGTGTCTGGACGACCCCCCTTTGTTTTCCAAGTCTCCCCTTCTCCTCTTAGGACTATTTCTTCCTTCGCTCTTATTAATTTTTCTCTGTAGCATATCTCTTAGCCTTTAGGTAGGGAAAGATCAGAGCCTGAGAGCTCTGGGCGGCCAAGCCTGCAGGGAGCTCAGAGAGCGGAGAGCAGCAGGCATCCAGCAGGTGCCCGGGCTGCCCTCCCTGAGAAGAAGACAGTCTTCGCATCCCCCACAAGCACCCTGAGGGACTTTAATAGCTGTGCTCAGCGTTGGGCATTTATTCTTTCCCCTGTGTCCTTGACATGTAGAAAATATCCATTTTAATGCCTCTAAGCAGAAGGAATAGCCCTGAAAGTTTAAAGTAGGGAGCGAACAGCGTTATTCAAAGACACGCTGCTTGCAAGGCTTAATGACCACGCTCTGGAGTCACGGTGACTTCGCAGTGCGGTGTTGGTGGTTATCAAAATCATCATGGGGCGTAAAATTAGGGGCTTGAAATGAACTTACTCTCGAATCAGTGTTTGATACTTGCTATCCGTGTGACTTTGATCGAGTTACTTTGTAGTCTCTCAGCCTCAGTCTTCTCATCTAGGAAATGGGGATGATAATCATACTACTCAGGATGCTTTGAGATAATTAGATGAGCCTCTGTGAATAACGAGCTTAGTACATAGGACTGATTGACTGCGGGGACACCGCAAACTCCGCTTGAGTAGCAGGAGCTGCTACAATTATTGTTGTGACTGTATTATCCATTTTCAGCATTGACGAGATAATCTGAAGTCTGCATACGGGTGCAATCTGTATCCAGTGAAGAGTCTCAGAAAAGGACAGAATGGGTTGCCATAGGCAGAGTCAAGTCAGGAAAACAGAACCCGTTTCTAAGTATTTTCAATGGAGGGAATTTAATACAAGAATGATTATGAAGGTGGCGGAAGGGACAAGAAACCAAACAGGAGACGATGAAGCCACCCAGAAATCAACAGCAGCAGGAAGAGGCTTCCGCCCCTATGACCGGAGAAATACAGGGAAAAGGTGATGTTAGGCGAGAAGCCGGGGACGATTTGGTAGAAGCTGGGACTCCAGAGACAGGGGCTATCAGAAGGATGGCTTGAACCGCAGGGTTCAAGCCCTGTGGTCAACCATCACCTGGAGCTGAAAGAACCGTCCTGAGTCCTCCCTTCCTCCTGCCCTCCTGCACCTTCCCACTGACTGAACTCGGCCAGAAGCCTGTTGAGGAGACAGTGTGGGAAACGTGGTTTGCAGACGCGTCCACAGTTACAGACTCAACAGAGATGAATTCCAACCTGGAAGGAGAAGGAAATCTTCGTGCCGACGAGGTATTGCTTGAGGAACTGCCTGATAGATTGAAAAGAAGCCATTTAGATTCTAGATGTCAGCCTTCAGTTGGCATGCCTAAAGACTCCGAAGCTTGAAGCCAGGTGATTATTTTGTTATGAGCATACCTGAGGCGTAAGACGTTAGACACACAGAAAAAGAGGGGAATGACAGCCCCACACCTTTCGAGACGCTTCATTTTACTTTTTCATCAGGAGAGCTCTTAACCACAGTCCTTTCGATAACTTTCACCAAAAAAATAAAATAAAAATTCCCATTATTATTTATCGATGCCGTCTGTAGATGTTATTGGTCAAACCATTATTGACCATGGTGAGAAAATGACTTTGCCATCATGGAAGGCCAATGATGATTATTTGGCGTATTAAAGGGTGCAAAGGGGAAAGAAAAATTGTCGGGGTCTTTGCTTTCTGCAGAGTTGCTTTCAATCTGAGGGATGTCCCTTTGAAAACATATTAGTCTTAAGTATGAAAGAGGGCACTAGATAAAAGATTCGATCTCATACGTGCTGTAATGTTCAACTAGTACCCTGGCTTCATCTCTCCATCCTAGACCATAACACTTGTTTCTTACAAAGTGCCAGCCTCTGGCTCACTTCCCAGCACCGGACGGGCTCCCTAGCCATTTCATTACCAGAAATGACAATGATCATCTGCCTAACTGGGAATAGCAGCCTCTGAAACACAATTAGAAGTCAACCGAAAGTCTAGGTGGCCCAGTGATGACTAATCAGAAATATTACTGGCTGGCACATCACAGCAGATCATATCTCAGGATGATCACAGGTTGTGTTCATTCTCAGAAGCACCTCAACTACCACCAATGTGGCTGGAAGGAATAGAGCAGTTATTAATATCGTCGACTTAGGTATCTAGGGATTGAAGCTCACAAAGGTCCAGGGACATCAGGATCAAAGGCCTTGGTCAAAACATCGTCTAAACTCCCAGGTACATAGTAATGATTTTGTCAGGTGTGGTTCCAAGTCTGGAAGTCTCCCCCAGGAAGAGTGGGAAGAAAGTCACCCTGAAAAATTGGACTGCTCAAGGCTAGAGAGCACACCCAATGAGATAGCAGGGCACGTGCTCCAGAAGAGACGTGCTACAGGAATTTCCCAGGAGACAGAAAGTGCTGGAATATGGCTCTATTCGCATCTGGAAATAAGTGTAGGAAAAAATCACCTCCCTATGAGTTACAGGCACCTAGCCTAAGGTCACTGACTCTGCCAAGGCCAAGTCTCTCCTGAGGCAAAACAAACAAACTGAAAAGGGACTACACATTTGTTTGCCACCATGGAGAGAATGTTCCAAAGTACGTTGCATGTGTTTGGCCTTGCAAACAGCAGAATGATTCCTTACTGATCCAAGTCTGAGCTTTGGGCCAAAGTGTGGTTCAGGTCAACCCAAAAGGCTGAGAACCAAGAAGTCACACGGGAAAGTCAGCTGCCACATGTGGAAGAGAGGATCAAGATCCCTGACCATCAGTGGCCCACGCCACTCCAGATTGTCTTTTTCTAAACTGCAAAGCTCATCGGAAGAGATGAAAATAGCATTGTGTAGCAGTTGCCAATAGCAGCATCCAATGGGAACATGTCTAGAGCCGCCTAAGGACAGTCATGGCGGCTGGTAAGTCAAACCATCCCTGTGACAGAGCAAGGGTAAAGAATAATAAAAGGAAGATTTAGTTTGTATCGGCACTTCCTTGCATTAAATATAAGAGAAGTGTCCCCAAATGAATTGCAGTCTTTTTGAAAATGATGCTCTAGGAAAAAGAGCAAATATTGACACTTCAATAATGTTTGCCCAGCAATCAGTGAGCTGTACACAGCACTCGGGGTATCTATGTTACGGGAATCAATTAGGAAAACGGAGAATTGATATCCTCCAATGAGAAATGTATGGTAACTGCTGACATTACAGATAACGTTGGCTCTGCAAATCATCTCTGAAGTCACAGGCCTACCCGACACTGTCATTGATGCTGAGGGAATCTGTCTGAGAACATAGCTGTTACTTCAGTTATGTTGCCCACTGCTCGTATTAGACACGGTCTTCCCTGTTGTGCAATTTCCATCCCCTGCAACTAACTCTTCCTATGCATTCATTCATTCATTTAACAGGTTTGTTGAGAACCCACCTTGTGCTAGCACTATTTTAGATTGGACAGAGTCCCTGGTTCCAGGAGTTTGGGGAGAGGGGCAGATGGAAACAATGGAAAAGTACAAAGTAAGACATTTTCACATAAAAGTGAAAATGGACGAGTCACATGAAAATTTGAGAAAATAGTAAGAGTATTCCACCTAGGGGACAACGATGCAAAGGCCCTGGGTATATTCAACTGCCTTCTCTTTATTCTCCCGGTATGTTTAGTTGTTCTTTAGTTTCTGATTATTTATCAGACTGGTTGCTTCTTCCTTCTCTCTTTTCTTTGTCCCTACCTTCCTTCCTTCCTTCTTTCATTTTATTATTTACCTATTACTTATACTCCCAGAGGTCTTTTAAAGGAGTCTTATGACTATGAAAGTCTTATATCATAAAGACTTCTTTCCCACACAGAAACTTGTTGTTTTTCAGATGCCTCTCTCTCTCTTTTCAAATAGACTTCAAGTTATTTGAAATAAGGACACACTCAAGTGTCTTAGATTTTTGTGGATTTCCCAAAGTACCCAATTTAACAAGGGGCATATAGGAGAGGCCCAGTATAATGAATGCTAGCCTAAACTAAAAGGCTTCTAGCTGGAGAAGGTGGTGGAGATAAATTTGGCCACCCAATACATTTTTTGACTCTGTCTCCCTGATCTCCTCCCTTCTGTTTGTTATATGTATTCAGTTGATCTCCAGAAAACAAAAAATTTTCAACATAATCTGGGAAAGAAACCCTTAAGAGGTTGCTGATGGTTTTCATTTAGCTGTGTTTGGAATTATCAATTCTCATCCTGTAAAGTAACTGATAAAGTCTTTATTGATAAAGGTAATACAGTAATGAGCAGTTTTTTTTTTTAATTTTTTTTTTTCCTCAACGTTTATTTATTTTTGGGACAGAGAGAGACAGAGCATGAACGGGGGAGGGGCAGAGAGAGAGGGAGACACAGAATCGGAAACAGGCTCCAGGCTCCGAGCCATCAGCCCAGAGCCTGACGCGGGGCTCGAACTCCCGGACCGCGAGATCGTGACCTGGCTGAAGTCAGACGCTTAACCGACTGCGCCACCCAGGCGCCCCGATGAGCAGTTTTTAGGTAGCAGGTGTATACGATGTATGTATAGGGCAATCGGGCTGGACGAAGTTGAAAGATAAAGTTCATTAGCTTCCTTTAACAGGAGATGCTTCCAAAGATCCGACCGATGATTTATATGATGTTTGGGAAAAGCCCCAATCCTTAGCTTTTGGAGCCAGTGAAAATGTTGTTCTCAATGTTCCTCTTTGGAAAGAGAAAGATTCATGCTCCTGGGTGAGGTGGCGCCCGGGGGGGGGGGGGGGGGGGGGCGGCGCGGGGGGGGGTGTGTTAACATACATTCTCAGTCTGTGGATTTCAGGATCACAGCTTTGGCCACCTAACCTAAAACTAGTGTTGATAAAAAGGGTTTTTATAGCAGCAAGCTGGTGCCATAGTGATAGGATGGTTGCTAAGGATGTCATTATCACTCTGATTGCAGGAATCGTGAGTTAATTGGCATGACCTCATTCAAGTCCTCAGGGCCTACCTGTTCACAAATTACAAAGGAGACAAAAAGTTGATCTTTTTATAGTGTCAGGAGGCAGCACCTGTTAACATTTAACATTTGAAACAAGCTATAACACACATTATTTATCTACCTGTTCTCTTTTTCTCACACTGTGTCCTCTTTCCTTCTCTTTACTACATAGAATTAAGACATGCCCTTCTTAAATATTTTTTCCTTGCTCTATTTTTCCCATTCCCTCTAGAGAAAGGGGGAATTTTTTTTTTTTTTTTTTTTGGTCTGAAAATCAGCCATTAAACTGAGGAAGGCTCAAGGAAATGAACTGAAATGTCTCATAGGAAGAAAAATAGCACTATGAAGATGAAAAAAAGCCCGGGATAATGGAGATTGATCGCTCGATCTATCTATGGCCTCAAATAAAACTGATTGAATTTAACATGTTAGGTTACAGTGAAGAAGCTTAGTTGTTTCAGTCAGGGTAATATAGTTTCAGATTTTCGTAGGGAACCATTTATTTATTTTTGCATTTGTGAGTCATTTAGACATTCCCTTGTGAGTGAGAATACATTTATTTTCCAACTCCCTGCTGTTAGGCGTTCTATTAATACCACACTAGTTGAAATAAATGGAGCAGGAGAAACTGTTTGGTGGTGAATTTGTTTTTCAGATTTTTTTTTTTTTTTTGATTCTGCTATTTTGGTAAATTGGCTTCCCGACCTCTCCAGTAGTTTAAATAGAGTCTTAACTTCTCCCCTTTCTCCTCTGTAACTTCACGTTGGATTGTGGCTTCTGCTTCCATATTGACACCTTAAAGGCGACCTAAAGCCCTATAACCCAAGAAATGCATATTAAAGAGTGGGTGTAAGGTGAAATAAATTTCACCAAGCAATGGGATTATCAAAATTATGGACAAAGTGACGGTTTTCTTAGCCACAATTTTCTCTCCCCCCTCTTTGTACTCTACCCAAAAAGGAAAATCCAACTTAATGAAGAGGGGAATTGGTTCCACAGGTTATAAGGGAGTGGCAAGGATCGTGTTTTCCAGGATTCTAAAAGGGTATTGTTAAATGTATTTTACTGTGCTTAAGCACAGTAAGGTTTGCTCATGCGCCTTCTGAGTAGAGCAGAGCAAAGATAACGTCCTTGTTATTCTGGGCAGCTAATTACTGTCAGTAATTGTTGTTTGTGATGAACAAGATGCCGGATAAAGGCTGGATGGGTGGGGGTGCTGGGGGGAGGGTCCGCTAGGCTTTGAACCACAGCCAGCCCTCCGAGGCTGATTTAGGCGGAGCCGCAGAAGGGCTCCTTTGGGGACTCGGTCAGAAAAGCCCCAAAGGGGTATTGGAGGAAAGCATGTGGATCTACACATTTTCCGGCACCGGCAAAGGTCAGGCAAATAATCAAATTACTCTTCCTCGGCTTTCAGTTCATCGACTGCACAGATGAAGATGGGGGAGGGGGAGGGATGGAGAGGGGGTGATAGTAGGTGGTCCATCCTAGTCCTGCTGGGGGGAGGAGGCTGGTCAAGGACATTCCATTCCCTTCGATACTTTCAGGGAAGCCTTGGGAAAGAACAAAGAAAGACTGACAAGGATACAGGCATGCAGGGCACGCGCACTCACAAACACACACACACACACACACACACACACACACACACACGCAGCACTTGCAACAGGGAGTCAATAGGAGCAAGGATAATTTATGTCTAGGCTGGAAACACTGAGAGGAAGCCAAGGCAGAAGTGTAATGTGGGGAGGGGAGAAAGAATGAAGACAATCTCTAGCATTTCTAAGTGTCCTGCCATTCTCTAGGCTTTGCAATTATACCTGTGCCTGAGATAGGTACACGAGGGGTATCACCTGAAACTGACCAATGGGGAAACTGAGGCTCAGAAAAACAAAGTGAGCCTTCTGAGGGCACGGATCAAATATTCAGGGAAGTGACAACTACACCTCAGGTGTGTGTGCTGAGCTGGGGTTCACGACACCCTGAGCAGGTGGCAGTGGCTGAGAGCATCGTGTTGGAGGAAGGACCAGAGATCAGGAGCCCACGAGGCAGGCTTCGATCTGCTTCATACAGAGACTTGTGCCTTGGCAAGGTTCTAGACTGTCTGATTTTTTTTTTCACTTGTTTTATGAAACCAATAAAATCAAGTCAGTGAAACATTTTACTGGCAGTTCTGGGTGTATTCTAATTGGACTGTAGTTGGAATTCCCATTATTGCCAGGGAGAAAGCAACCACTTCAGTTCCCTCAAGATTACTTAGGGGTAGATTTATAAGGAGGAAACAGGAACAGGGCTAGCGATTCAACTTCCTCAAGCCATTTTCTTTGATTTGACGGGGAAGCTTTGCCACCAGTTTCGACCTTTGTTCCTAAAAACTTTTCACCAAGCTCCCGCCTCCACTCCCTTTCCCGTCAACACAATCCAAATCACCCAAGATGGGCTTTCAGGGGCCACTTCATCCAGAGGTGGACCGTCGTCCGAGACAGGTCCCAATCACATCCCACCTCTGTCCTCGGGCCAGGCCGGCTGCCGGCTGGAAGGGTAGTTCTAGTGCTTTCCCAGCCCAGCCTCCACCAAGGTTGGTTAATGAAACCGACAGGGAGGTGGCTGCCTCTGCTGCCCTGGCCATGGTGACTTTGCATTATGCTGGGGACAATGAAGGTAGTGTTTGCTGGCTGTGACTCTCACGAGCAAATGTCACTGAATCCATTTGGAAGGAGCATGCTACTTGGACACTGTCACGCTGTAGGAACCAAAACCAGTGAGACAAGGAGGAAAAAGGGCAGAAGGGTGTTATTTCTTCAGCTTTAGTGCCCAGGGTCTGGACTAGGACCTCCATTCAAACCTCAGCTAAAGCAGACTTTGATTCTGGGTCAAATTATTTCACCTCTTTTGTGCTTCAGTTTCCAGATCTGTATACCAAAACGAACCAAACACAGGATTAGTGCCTAATTTACAAGTTTATTATGAGGATTCAGTTATATTATTTGTGTGAAGCAGTTAGCACCAGGTCAGGAACACGATCAGTAGTTGACAAACAGGCCTTCCTCCCTACGTGGCCCCTGGGTCTCAGCTGCCTGCCCTTCAGCTCCTCATGTAGAACTTAACTAATACCTTATAGGTAGATAGTCATGTTGAAGAGAAGACGATGACAAGCACCAAAGGATTTAACTTTTGACTTTTGTATTTTGTATTTTGTTGTTGTGGATGCTTTTTCTAAATACCTCCCATTGAAGCAGTTACAGAGAATGTTGCAGAATAGGAGAAATTCTTTCAAGTCTTACAAATGTCGACTTTCCCATTCTGCTTAATCTTATGATTTGGTGCATTCACATGGAATGCCTTGTGACTGATGGGTTTTTCATTATTAAATAGACATTGTCAAGTGCCCATAGAGCCCCCACATAGTTTTAATGTTTTAGCAGCTTTGTAGTCAAAGGAACAGACTCCATTTTGGTGGGATGTGGAATCATTCAGTCTCATATTTGGATATGACTCCATTTTCTGCAGGAAATTAGAGCAAACAGGAGTCATCCAGCCTGCTTGTTGGTATCTGGGCAGATTTCTCGGGGACAGTGCAGGTACTGAGATAGGGAGCAAGTCCATTCTGGCTGGCAGGTGGCAGGTGTAGCCCGGTCATTCGCCGTCACTGGCGGGGTTAACACGTTAGGGGATGGTTAGGTGAGCGAGTGGAGCCCAGAGTCAGAGAGTTCAAAGCATTTGGGCATCCTGGCAGGTGGAGATATGGGGGATGTCTTTGGAGAGACGGAGGGGCCATAGACGCTGCGTTTCTTTTAACAACAATGGGTTGAGATTTTAGAGAGGGTCTGGTCCAGGTCCTAGTTCTAGAGAAACCAAATAGTAGGCAAGATATGAGGACAAGAGCTTCAGGCCCGAGGTTAGGAATCAGCTGCCAGGATTGGGGAGCAGGCAGGGACTAGGTCTTCTTAATGACAGCAGTAGCAGCAATAATAGCACACACTCATGTAGAACTAAGTACCCGCCACCCATCCATACGCTTTAGTTGTGTTAGCTAATCCTCACACTCCTCTATGCCTCTGGGTTGGGTATTTATTACCATCGTGCCCATTTTTCAAAGTAGGAAACTCAGGCATAAAGCATGACTTGCCCAAGGCCACACAGCAAATACCAGAGTTGAGATTAAACCAAGGTTTTCTGGCTCCAGGGTGCAGACTCAATCACTGCATCCAGTGGCTCCTCCGAGTAGACGCTCCTTTGAAAAGCCCTCGTGTTTGAGAACCTTGGCCGGGGTTGAGCCTGTAGGTGAGTACTGAGAAGCACTAGCTATGGGGTGGGTTGCAAACAGGGTGTAAGAAGTAGGCTTGGCCTGTCACTATGTCCTAGCGTTCCTTGGAGAAAAACATCCCAGGTCTTCTCAATACGTGGCAGTGCATGTTCCAGTCAGGAATTTTCTCTTTTCCAGTTTAGACCTAGAGATTTTGGCTCAGTCCTCAGTTCTTCCTAACCCAGAGATTCCCCTAGGAAACTGGATAATTTCTGACACTGACCTGTAGAATTTAAGGCCGTTCCAGCAGATGCAAAGATCCATCCTCCCTGGGGTCAGCCCATGGTGAAATTCAAGAGAGAAAGTGAGCAGTAGTTGCATTTTCAATGTATAAATTCTTTACTTTAAAGAAGAGACCTGGGCCTACTATGTGCTTTACATAAGTAATTACTTTTAATATTGGCAATAAATTCATTTCCCAAGGCTGCCATAACAACAAAGTGGGTGGCTTAGAACAGTAGAAATCTCCAGAGTCAGAGTCTCCTCTGGCGCTGGAGTCTGGAGATCTAAATCTAGATGACAGCAGGGCTGTTCTCCCTCTGACACCTGTAGGGAAAGGATGCCTCCTTACTTCTTTGTACCTTCTGGTGATTTGTCAACAATCCTTGGCCCTCCTTGGTGTGTGGATTCGTCACTCCAATCTGTCTGTCTTCACATGGCATTCTCTCTGTCTCTTCCTACTGTCTTCCCTCTGTGTATGTTGTCTGTGTCCAAATTTCCCCCCTTTAATAAGGACACCAGTCATATTAAGCCAGAGCCCATCCTAATGACCTCATCATAACTTGACTGCAACTGCAAAGACCCTATTTCCAAATAAAACCACATTCTGAGATTCTGGGGGTTAGGTGTGTGGTCGTGGTGAGGGATGCATACAACAACCCTAATCAGCTGGCACCCCCTTTTTCCTTATTGCAGATGAGGAAAATGAGGATCAAGGTCACTCAGCTACTAATTGGTGGAGAACAAGTAGCACACCCAATCTGAATCCAAGGTCTACACTCTTCCTCTCTATAGGAAGATGGCAAGTCGCTTGTTTGGCTCCTTAAGTGACACAAGATACCGTTTAGATACTTTTTAAGAAACAAAGTGTTTGTTTATGACATGGCTCAATCTTGCTAGTGACCTGGAAGTTCTGGTGCCTACTCAATGCTGGCTCTTTGACTAAGCCTCCTCTTCTTGCTGCCGAATACACATGATGTACACCCTATGTTATCAAGGGGATTAACAGAAAAACATGTGCTGGGTGCCACTAAAGGTAGATGTTTCATCCCAAAAGGTCTGCACTGCTCAGGAGGGTTCTTCACACTGCCTGAACAGCAAATGTTATATGATATGTTTTACCCTGGAAAGATTTATTTGCTGTACAAAGAGTCAGAAACCTGGAGACATAATCCCATATTGGCACCTGATGCCTTGAAATAAAGTGTGTGGCCTGGGGCAACTCACTTAACCTCTCAGCCTCACCACCTGGGACCTGGAGGTAATGATGGCTAGCTCCTCGGAGGCATCACTCGAGCAGCTTCAGAAAAGCCTGGAAGACTTTGGCAAGTGGAAATGCTATATTGACAGCAAAAATGTTAGCTGAAAATAATTGATATTGATAGAATGCCATTCTTAAGGATCCTACATTTCTCATGGCCGATCCCCATCCTCAAGCCTCAGGAATTGAAAGAATTAACCTGGAATGTTGTTAAAATTAACTCCTCCCCAATCCTTCCTTGCCATTCTGTTTTCAGTTAGAATCATACTTTGAGTTCTTGCTGAAAATTGAACACTGGGTCAAAGGGGAGGTTTGGGATTATTAACTACCATCCATCTTCTGAGAGTGAATGTGTTTCTGCATCAAATTCTTCCTTCGATTTCCTTCTTAGATAAAATGTATTCGGCATCCAGCCTCAGAGGCAAGCTCCTCTCCTCTAGTCTTCCTGACTCACTCAAATTATTTAATTATATTGTTTTCACTATCCCTTACTGTCTGGTTTTTGGATACCCATGTAATTATCAGATTAGCTCCTATGTAAAATCCTTGCTTTTGGTTTTCCTTCCAATATGCTAAATATACGTCTAGTGGCAAAGAGCTGGCACTGGTACATTAAGCAGCCCAGAATAGAGTGGAGCCAGATGTAAAAGGGTCTCATTTCACTTGTATTAGAGATCCAGAGCTGTAAAGACTCTTGCCTTGAAAACCTGCTTGGAAGAGAATGGCATCATAGCACTATTCTGCAGCCTGGGCCCCATTTATCTTTATTAATAACCAGCCTGTTCATAGGTTCCAAATAAAGAAGACAATGTAATCCTATTACACTAACCATTCCCTGTGAGTAATAAGATTTAATTAAAATTATTTGAAGTGTCACCTTTGGGTGCTTAGGGTTCATGCCCCTCTCAGTGTCTCTGTTTTTTTTTTTTTTTTTTTTTTTAAATATAGATTTGGAGCTGTCTGACTTGTGCAAGAATGTTTCCAGCCTGCACATTTCCTGGATATCAGCTCTTTGGTCAGAAATGTAGTTATTCGATAGTGTTTAGTCCCCAAATGCTGGTCACTGCATGCAAGCAAAGAGAAAACAATTTAACGTACACAAATGTCATTGTTCAATCACTCATCTGCAGCACACTTGTTCAAAACCAATAGAATATCTCTCTAGATGAGCACTATCCCACTGCTGCATATAAATGAATGATTAGCCAAGAGAATCTATAAATGACATTGCTTGCTTTAATTCTAGTTTGCTGTCTGTTGCTGGACTTCTTCAAGAACTTGAAAATATATTTTCTAATCATAGCCCTTTTTAAAGAAGTAGAGAGAATTGTTAGAGGGACTCCATTTTCTGTTTATTATCTTAGGTCTGCAGAATCGAGACAATTCATGAAATAATCAACCTTGCAAGACTCCTATTTTATTTTATTATTTTATTTCATCTTATTTTATTTTGTTTCTGCCTTGGTCTCTCTCCCCATCCACCCTGCACTCCCATAAGCACCTTCTCAAGTGTTTCACATGGATTCTTCCAATCCACCTTCCATATGTTTATTTAGGTTATTAGTGTTTATTTAGAAGATTGTGTTGTGTCACTTGTGTATGCTTTTTAGTTATGTGGATGTAGTGTGCTATGAATCTCATTCTCTTTCTTACCTGTCATGTAACTTGGTGTTTCTGACATCTATTTTTCTCTATATGAATCCAGGGTGTTTCTTCTTAGCCTTGCAGATTATGCCAATACATGCATATACCATTTCTGACTCTTGCATGCAGCATATTTCACTTATTCATTTCCCTAGTGGACATTTCACGGATACGTAGATTCTCAAGTGGATAGTTAGATTGCATTCAACTTTATGGTACCACAAATGATGCTACAGTCCTCTATCACCATATTTCCATGTGGATCTCTGAGCAAGTAATTCTCTGGAGTATATTCCCAAGAGTAGAATTTCTGAATTGTGAGGGTATACGTATACTTTATTTCACTAAGTACTTCCAGATTGCTGTACAGAACGTTTGCGCCAATTTATAATTTCACCACCAGTGAGGGTAAAATTTCCCCGTATCTTTGCCAGCACTTTCTAATTTTTGCCTATCTGGTGGGAGTAAAATGGTATTTCACTTTTTAAAATTTGCATTTCTCTGATTACTAATGAGGATGTAGATCTTTCATAACTTAGTAGTTGTTTTCATTTCCCCTTCTGTTAATTGCCTGTTCATGTCCATTGCCCATTTTTTTTTATTTTGGATTTCCTTTCTTTTCTTTTCTTTTCTTTTTTTTTGTTTGCAAAGTTCTTTGTATATTCTAAATATCAATTCCACATCACTTTTGCAAATAGCTTTTCCCCAGTATTTTGCTGATTTCTCCATAGAATATGGAAGTCTTTAATTTAGATGTGATCAAATCCATCATAAATTTTTCCATTAACAGATTTTTGTTGGCAACCCCTATATAAAATCCTTGTTTGAATTTTCTTTCTGATATGCTAAATATACATCTAGCAGCAAAGAGCTGGCTCTGGGACATTAAACAGCCCCAAATAATGCCCTTCTTTCCTTCCTTCCTTCCTTCCTTCCTTCCTTCCTTCCTTCCTTCCTTCCTATTTCCTTAATTTATGTATCCCATTTTATTCTTATACCACTATCATTTCCCCCCAGCCAGGTTAATGTGTTTTATGTGTATCCTTTTAATTCAATACGTTCTTGAAATACATGTATTTTTGGGTGTACATAATTTTTAAATTTTTGTAAGTGATACTGTATTATACATTTCATTCTATTTTTAACTTTATTCACCAACCATGTGAATATCTAATCCTTTGATCTTAATCATATTTTTCCTACCCACATTCACAGTGATAAATACTCAGGTTACTTCCAAATCTCCTACATGTCCCCTTATAGACCCAAAGAATCTTTTCCTTGGGATACATGCCTGAGTGGAATTGCTGGCTCATAAGGCAAATGCCTACTTAATAAGACATCTTATTGTGTGACAAATTGCTCTCCAGGCTTTCATTCCTCCAGCAGTTCATGAAAGCCCCTCTGCCCCCACGTCCTCACTGGTACCTGGCATTATCCAATTTTCTCTCTCTTCACCAATTTAAATGTTTCAATTTGCATTTCACTGATTACCAATGATTTTGAGCATCTTGATAGATGCTCGTCAACTTTTTGGGTTTTCTTTTCTATAAACTGCTTTGCTCATTTTATCTATTACAGTTGTTACCATATTGACTTTTAGGAGTTCTTTGTGTATTCAAAAAAATTATTCCTTGCTGGTTTAGAGGACACGGATATCTTCTCCTATTTTGATAGGTATCCATGAACTTTGTGCGTAGTGCTTTCAATTGAACTAAAATTATTTTATTTTTTAATGTTTATTTATTCATTTTGAGACAGAAGGAGCATGAGATGGGGATGGGCAGAGAGAGACCCGGGGAGAGAGAGAACCCCAAGCTCTGTGCTGACAGTACAGAGCCCTACCCAAGGTCTTGATCCCTCAAACTGTGAGATCATGACCTGAGCGGACTGAAATCAAGAGTCTCAACTGATTGAGCCACCCAGGTGCCCCTGAACTAAAATTCTTAATTACGGTGTAACTTAATGTCTGTCTGTCTTCTTTCTTTCTTTCTTTCTTTCTTTCTTTCTTTCTTTCTTTCCTTCTTTCTTTCTTTCTCTCTCTCTCTTTCTTTCTTTTGTCTTCTGATATATGCTTCTGATATTTTGTTTTAGAAGTCATTCCCTGCCCTCAGTCACAAAGATATTACCTTACATTTTGTTCTTTTAACCGAATCATTTTCATATAGTTATTTCTCTTATTTTTTAAAGTTGTCTCAAATTACAAATGTAACTGTTGAACTTTATCAAACAATGTTTTGCGTTTGGGATGATCAGGTGATTATTTTTGTCCATTAATGTGGTAAATTACATTTATAGAATTTCTGATTCACTCTTCTTCTGTTCCAAGGTAAACCTGACTTAATTATGAATTATTTTTTTAGTATATATTGGATTCAGTTTATTTGAAATTATTACATTGATGTTCATATATGAAACTGACCTATACCTGCCTTTATTATACTGTTACAAAGCAGAACTTATTCAATTAAATTCTTTTTCAATTTTGATATCAAAGATATACTAGCTTCATGAATTGTATTGGTCAGTGCTATGGGTTGAATTGTGTCTCCACAAAATTAATACGTTGAAGTTCTAATCCTCAGTACCTCAGAATGTGACCTCACTTGGAGATATGATCTTTACAGAGACAATCAAGTTAAAGTGAAGTCATTAGAGTGGACCCTAATCCAATATGAATGGTAGCCTTATAAAAAAAGGGAGATTTGGACATAGAGATGCATATGCAGGGAAAACGCTATGTGAACAGGAAGACAGCCATCTACAAGCCAAGGAGAGAGGCCTGGAGTAGATTTTTCTCTCACAGCTTTTAGAAGGAACTAAACCTGCCATCACCTTGTGTTTGGACTTCTAGCCTGCAGAACTGCAAGGCAATACATTTCTGTTGTATAAGCCACTCAGTTTGTGTCACTTTGTCACAGCAGCCCTAGCAAACTGATACAGCCAGTTTTCCCTTTTCACATTTTTGGGCACAAATTATATAAAATGGAGATCATTCAAAATTAAGCATTGTAATATACTGGTACTATGTTTTCTTTCTTGTGCAATTTTTTTTTCTTTTCCTTGGCATTAATCATTAATTTGCTTTTCTACTTGCTTACTTTTGTGGGCACCAGACACTAACTCGCCTCTAAAGTTTCTTCCATGAGTAGGTCTCGTCTCAACATTTGAAACATCGGATATTTTAAAATTTCACTTTCTTGGAGGCATTCCTCCCAGAGCCCTCTGACCTCCTTCTCTAACACAGACTGCTTGTTCCCTGGCTCTGCCACATGACAGTCATCCTGGCATCTCTTTCCCCCATTAACTCAAAGATCTCCTTTTCCTCACCTGTGATGAAACTACTATTTCCTGGATCCCATGTCTTTTTCTTTCTTAGTTGACTCTCCACAGAAGATCACATACGATGGTAACACAAGACAAAGGATGCAAAGGTTATATTTTTTCTTCAATTTTAGGAAATTCTTCATCATTGCTTTTTCAAATATTTCTTTTCTCCATCTGGAGACTGAGTTCCCTCCTTTTGCAACTCCTAATTGATGGAGCTGTTAACTTCTAGTTCTATCTTTCATGTTACTTAACTCTTCTCTCATTCTTTCTGACTTTTATCCCTTTCTAATGACTTTTAGGATACTTCTCATGTATAATTTTTTAACTCACTAATTCTTTCTCCAGCTATGTTCATTTACTCTGCTATTCAATCTAACCATTGAGTTCTTGATATTGTGAACTCCAGCAGTTCTCTAACAGAATGCCCCTCATCCTCAGTGGTCTACTGGGCTCCATCACTGCTCTATCCTCGGACTGGGGGGCACTGGCCTGCCAACAGTGGGTGAACAGAGATCTCCCAGGACAAAGAAAGCTGTTCCCACAGTCATCCCTTTCCTTGGCTTCTGACTGATCTTCCAAGGCTGTCCTTCTTACCACTTTTGGTCTTCCTAAGGACTACATGCAGTTAGTGGTGAATTATTAAGGTTCTGTGTTCCATTAGCCTCTTAAACTCTCATGTGGCATGCCCAAGGTTGACCTGCAGTGGGGAGGTGGGAGCAGCCAATAATCTGCACTTACCCACCATCTTGCTCAGACTGTTAAATATAGATCATCATTTTTTTTTTTTTAATTGTAGGAACTTCATTAAGTAAACTCACTAAGCTCTGGAGTTTTTTCTTCTATATGTCAACTGAGTGATAATATTTATTCTCAATTTTGTAAGAGTCTTGGGAAAATTGAAATCATAAGGTTGAGAACGATAAAATTCCTTCACCACACCTAGAACTGATTCTAATTATAAAAATTCCCAAGATTGTTGTTGTAATGCTAGAACATTGGAAAAACAAGCTTTATTCTGGTTCTTGATGTCGTGTTCACGTCAGAAAAAGTAATCCTGACCTAGGCAATATTCAATGGAAGGGGTATTGGTTATGGTCTAGGCTTTAGAGACAGATGGGCTGGATTTCATTTATGGACCCACCACGTATTACTACATCTTAGTCATCTTTTTATCTCCAAGGCCTACCACAGTTCCTGGCACATGGTAAATCGTCAGTAAGTATTAGACAAAAAATTCTTAGCATGGCTAAGCCTCAGTTTCCTTCTCTTAAAAAAAAATGGGATAATACATTCCTAACATAGTGCTTGGCAAAATGTATGTGTTCAACAAAAATTAACTTCCTCTCTTACCTTTCCTTCCTTGTGGTCTCAGCCACTGTATTACCCAAGTAGCTTGTTATCTGAGTGCACAGGAAACCTGTGCTAATATGCTGTTATTAGCTCACTTCTTAGAACAGAGCAGGGAGAATGATTTTCTCTAGCTCTTATTCATACAATAATTTCCTAAAATGTCAATTATGAATGAACCCAAATTGCAAAATGCATCCTAGAGTCTGAATCAGGTTAGAAGATACACTAAAGCTAATGAAATAGCTAATCTGGAAACATTTTGGAATCCACAAAGCTCAGGAATTGGCATGGTCTGATACAGAATTCAAAATTCATTCCATTCATAATCTCCTAATGTTGCTTTTTCAAGGGACATAGATGAAAAGAATTAGATGGAAATCTAACCTAGTCTTGTTGTTGTTGTTGTTAAGTGATATATTTTTGTTTAGTTTTTATGTTAGATTTGGCTTGGATACTGAGACTGCCACCCAGGGTGCAGAATACAAAAAGGCAAATACTAGAAAAGGTTAAGTCTTGACTTTTCTTTCATGACATTTGGTGGCTAATTAAGAAATTTCCCTGCAATGTTGTTTGTTTTTTGTTTTTTTGTTTGTTTTTGTTTATTTTGTTTTTCTCCCTCAGACATTTCTAAAACAATGTAAGGTAGAAATGAGATCAAAGCTAGAACTATTGAAAATAAGTGATCCCCACCTTTGGTCTTAATATCATTGCTTCCCATCCATTTTGGCATATTGAGTTGGTAGAGTGGAGTGCACGGTTGCAAACAGAAGGAATGGATTTGGCTAACTTATATAAAATAGGAATTTATAAGTGGGGGGAGAGATTGCAGTTGAGGGAGGCTCATAAAACTGAAGGGAAAACGGAGGAAGTGGACCAAAGGGAAAAGAAGGAACCAGACTGCTTTAGAATTCTCCATTTCAAGGTATCTCACCAGATCTTCTGCCATCATTGGATATATGCTACCTTTGAGATATTTAGGAGGGAGGCTTTGATTGACCTGGCTCAGTGACATTTTCATCACTTATCTAGAGGAACGTGAGGAGCCTTCATTTACAGTCCCACCCAGCCTATACACCATGGGGGCGATATAGTTTCCCTAAAGGGAATTGGGATTTTGTCACCAAAAGACGAGGGGGGTGGATTCCCAATAACCAAAGAAAGAGCAGTTGTCCACTGTATATCATTCCAAACTGCAATTTAGAAGAAGAATATTTTAAGTCAAGAGGTTCTTGATGAATGCATTCATGAATTTAACATTCAAATGTCAACAAGTCATTACTTAAATTTAGTGTTCTCTTA
Organism: Puma concolor; assembly: GCF_028749965.1. Classification (NCBI taxonomy): domain Eukaryota; kingdom Metazoa; phylum Chordata; class Mammalia; order Carnivora; family Felidae; genus Puma; species Puma concolor. The sequence goes on along the minus strand of NC_141674.1, from coordinate 193,980,950 downwards.
TTTGAATTATTGGGAGTAATTTGAGGAAATGCCATTGTCTTTATAGATTGGATTAAAGACGGGAGTAATTTCCCTGAAGAATAATTTGGGGGTGGAGAAAAAGCCGGTGTAGTGGTGAACAAGTTGACCTTCTGGGCTTGCCTACTAACCTACTTTATAATCAACACTGAGTAATTCAATTTACCCAGCCTTGCAAATCATTGGAAAATAAATAAATAAGTAGACCTGCAAAAATTCTGCTTGGCCTGCAAAATGTGCTTGGCTGTCATCCATGATGCCACTTCTCTTGCTCTCTATGGCTTCTCTCATGGACAAACTAAGAACACACAAGCTTTGAAATACTCAAGCACACTTGAACATCTCTCTTACATGGCTTCCTGGGAACCAACACTCCTATCAACACACACCCAAGACAAACAGAAATGAGGGGGTGTAAAGGGAGAGAGATGATTGTTTTCTCATGAGGCTTCACATAATTCCTTTTCCACCAAGAGCATGTGGCAGGAGGTCATTTTTTGCAAATAAATTAACCTCTGTGCTCTTTAGGGTCAATAATACTTTCCCATTTTACTAGAGAATTTAAATTATTGACTGTGTTGTGTCTCCATTCCCTAGAAGGTGAATTGAAGGAATTAATGTTTTTGAAGTAGTTTCATTTCATTTCATTTCATTCATTTATTTATTTATTTATTTATTAAAGTTTATTTATTTATTTTGAGAGAGAGAAGAAAAAAAGCACGAGTCGGGGAGGGGGCAGAGAGAGAGGAAAGAATGAGAATCCCGGACAGGCTCCGCACCGACAGTGTGGAGCCCGATGAGGTGGGGTGGGGGGAGGGTAGCTCACACTCATGAACCATAAGAAGGAAATCATGACATGAGCCGACACCAAGAGTTGGATATTTAACTGATTGACCGGGCGACCCTTGAAATAGTTTTTTAAAAAGTTGGTATTTTGCTAATATTATTTTATTAATCCTTGACAGTTTTTGTAAGATGAGGTAGTGACTAAAAGCACTACCCCCGCTTTCTAGTGATGCACAGAGAAGGTTAAGTCTGCGACTTTGAGAATAAATGGGTTTCAGAATATTCACAGAACCTTCTAGCACATGCTGGCCCAGCGCAAGATTCAGTAAGCGTCCTCTAGCTCAACATCTACATTCCCACGGTAGCTAATTTCTAGGACTGTAGAGGAAAGTCTATCTTCCAAACTGATTGCATGCCAGTTTTCTAAGGACTGCTTTAACTAGTTGTGCCTTTAAAATTGAACTTAAATATTTGGAGCACTCTGAAAAGGAGAGAATTAAGGGTCAGACATCTCAGTACTTCTCTGACAGCCTAGATACCTATTTAACTCCAGAAAAACATATCTTAGAAAGCCATGTTTGAACTCTTTATTAAAATAAACAAACAGTAGCAACAAAATAACTTGACAAGTTGTTGAAAAAAGCTTGTTGATGCAGAATAAAAAGTGGGAGGCTTGGAATTCCAGATAAAGATTCCAGCTCTGCCTCTTGCTAGCTGTGAGCAAATTAGATATTTCCTCTTAAAGCTTCTGTTTCCTCATCCATAAAATGAGGAAAATATACAGTGCAGGTTTGGCAGTGAAAATTAAATAAGGCTAATGTATGCAAAGAACTTGTGAACTCCGTGCATACAATATGGGTTCGGTAAATGATAGCTATTAGAAAAGAGAATCCAAACCTAGTAAGCAGGCTGACTCGACTTGGGGTTTAATATTTATTTGCTTTTTCACAGAAAGTAGATCACTAAGTTATTTTTCTTTTGATGAAAAGCAGATGGGCTCGAAATAAATCTCTGGTTCATCATACACCCTCAGACAACTCTCCAGGAAAGGGAGGTTTTTGCCCTCCTTTGCAAGGTCAGTCTCTTTCCATTTTTTCCCCCAAAATCTCTCCTCACCCCCGCAGGCACTTCTCCTTGATATGTTTAATTACTTCATAGCTTTTCTCTATATAGTCTGTGTTTTATGCCTCCTTTCCTCTCATGCAAGAAAGATAGCTTATTTGATGATATTTCTCATTCACTAAAGAAAGTGCTAAGTCAAATAGCTATAAGGTCTGAAGAGGTGATGTTCCTCCTGTTGGGAAAGCCAGTGGCTAATAGCCATCATGCTAACTTTAAATATAGATTATTATTATTATTGAGCTTATAGCACCTTGGCTGTTTGCCCAGCATGTCCTTGCTAACTCAGGGTCACAAAAAAGAGTAATTCTCTGCCACAACTCAATAAGACATGGGATCTGCATGATTAAAATGGCCTTAGCATTTGGAATCCTGAAATAATGGCACTCCAAATTAAATTAAAAATGGGTTAGATTGCTTTCAGGGAAGAATTGCTATTACCCTGTACCTTTCTTCTTGCTCCCCTCCAAAGTCTTTATTGATTTCATTGTTGCTCAGATCTGATAACATCTGTCCTATTGTTTGGGGGAAATTTAGGATGCTTACAAAGACATACCAAATTAATGAATTAACAGAGGAAGTTTGGAGAAACAAAGAAAACAAGGTGATTTAAATACACACACACACACACACACACACACACACACACACACACACACCCCTAACAGAGGTTGCTGCTATGGTAGACACGTTCTTTGATAAAAGCAGAGTGGAATTCTTTGTTCAATAGTTGCTTTCTGGGTAAATGTGTTTTGTCAGGACATGAGACCACTGGTCCTTGGACAACTCCAGCTCATTTGCCCCCCAGCAACCACGGTGGCCACACAGACCATTCTGATAATTAAATTCCCAGAAAACCTGTTCTGAATCACCCGATAATTGACTGAATTTGTATGTGGATGCCATTGCTGATGAGAATAAAACACCATGCAATAATGCTTTCAGTTTCACCATGGTTTTATTACCTTAGTGGACCACCAGGGACCTGGTACATCCCAGGGGGAAAGCTTTTCAATTTAATTAACCTGTAGACATTGAGCTTAAAGGGTAACAAACAATAGACAAATACTCCCCTTGCCCCTGTTTGTCTCTTATGGAGAATTACAACTACTAATAATAAAATAATTGAAATCCAAAATAAAACTACATGGCCAGGGAGGTGATTGGGCAGGGAGGGTGGAGACTAAAGCTGCAGATGTCTCCCTGGGGCCTCTATACACCAGCCCAGTGACCAGGGACTCTCTCACTTTACTACGAACTGGGAGGCAGAGAAGAAAGAATTAGCTACTTTTCATGGCTAGGATTTCAGGAGTCCCAGGAAAGGGCCCTGCTCCATACAGCCTCTTTCCTCACCATAACACTGAGCCTTTAACCAGAGAGGAAGCCATTGTTTCTATTGTTACAGAGAAGGCTTGGAATGTGAAGTCTCCCAGGCAAGGGAGGGAGTGATGTAATCTCATTAACCACGAGAGGCTGATGACCGATGTCACATTCTCTCGAGGGCTGATTTTGATGATGAAAAAAGGGGGGAAAGACCTGGATTTTGAAAAGGGCCGGGGAGAGAAACAGAGGCCAGGGGTTGGCATACCTTGCATTTTAAGCCAGGGTAGTTTTGTTGGTGAACCATCATCCCTTCATCATCTGAAAGCAAAGCTCCCGATATATGGAGGTGTGTTAAGCATTTATTGTGTGCCAGGTTCTGTGAGAGGTACTTCCCCACACAGAACCTCTCGTGATTATCACAACAGGGTTGCAATGGAGGATTCGGACCCCCTTTTGCAGGAGAAGAAATTGAGGCTGGTATGCAAGAATTAACTTCTCTGAAATCACCCAGCTCCTATGTGGCAAAGCAGGAATTGAAACCAAGGTCAGCCTGATTCCACAAACCATAAGCTTTTTTACTCCAAGTTTGTACTGCAGAGCAGTAAGTAATTAGGATTCAGTGTTCTGATGTTATACCCAATTGCTTGATTGACCTCTCTTTTTGGGTTTCTCTTGGGCATCTCAACTCAGTCTGTGCAGAAGTGAACCCACCATCTTGTATTAGACCATTGCCCATACCCCTTTCCTGCCCTAACCTATTCTTTCTCATACTTTCTTTTAGGAGAACTGTGTACCATCATTCATCTTCAGTCACCTAAGATGGGAATCTAAAAGTACGTCTTTCTCTTTCCCTATCTGGAACCTCCCTACTCAGTGCCCTAATCTAATCAGTCCTATTGAGTATACCTTCCAAATATGTCTCAAATCAGCTTCCTTTTTCCTTTTCTCCATCTCCAATGTCATCTCCCTAGTTCTCGCCCCAGTCATTTTTCCTCTGTGTTCATCTTGTAAAGTCCTAAGTGAATTGGCCGTAGTGCATCCTGCCCTCCCATGCCCCTATCATACCCAAATTGATGACAGGTTGGTTTCTTTAAAACCTAAAGCTTGGTACCTAACAAATGCTGAATGAATAAATAAGAAAATAAACAAAAAACAAATTAAAAACAAACCTACTCTCAAGTACAAATACTAGAATAGCAACAAATCAGCTAGAAAAAATACAAACTGTTTGTGTTCCTTTAAATTGATGTAAGATACATACGCAGTGAGATATGAATCTTAAGTATAAAGTTCAATCAGTTTTGTCAAAATATATACCTATGTAAACAACACCTCAATCAAGATGTAGAAGATTTTTATCAGACTGGAAATTTCCTTCGTGCCTTTCCCTGATGAGTAATGATATTGAGCACTTTTCCACATACTTATTAGCCAACAATATATCTGCTTTTGTGAAATGTCTGATCATGTTTTTCACCCGTTTTTAGATTTGGCTGTTTTTAATTGCACATTTGTAGAAGTTCTTTGTAAATATAGATGAGAACTTTTATCGGATAAAACTAATGTGAATATATGTTTCTAGACTTGCTGTTTCATCTACTTGTATTTTTTGAGAAGGAGAAAAATTTGAGTTTTGCTAAAGTCTATCGGATAATTTTTTTTCTTTTATGGTTAGTGCTTTTTGTGCCTTATCTAAAAAATCTTTGCCAACCTCAGGATTCAGTGAAACTCCTTCTGTTTTCTCCTAGAAACTTGACACTGTAGCCATTATATTTAGGTCCAGAAGCCATTTAAAATCAGTTTTGTGTACAGTGAGAGGTAGAGGTCACAGTTTTGTTTTGCTTTGTTTTTTCCTAATAAAGATATCCAAGACCACTTATTGAAAAGATTTCCTTTCCCCATTGAATTGCCTTCATTCCTTTGTTGCAAATCAGTTGACTTAATATGTGTCTGTTTCTGGATCTGTTAAATTCTAGTGACCTATTTGTCTATCTTGACCCCAATCCCACACAACTGATTACTATATATTTATAATAAGTTTTAAAACAGGTAGTACAACTACTCCCGTTATCAAAATTGTTTTGGCTACTCTAAACATTTGCATTTTTCCTACATATATATATATATATATATATATATATATATATATATATTTTTTTTTTTTTTTTTTTTTTAATTATCCTGTCAATTTTCACAAAGAAAATTCAACTGAGATTTTGATTGAGAATGTGTAGAATCTTTAGATCTGTTTGGAGAGAATTAACATCTTAACAATAATGACTTTTCCAAACCACGAATATGGTATATTTCTCTAGTTTTGGGGGGGGGGGGTATTTATCTTCTCATAGATGTAGGTCTCACATATCTTTTATTGGATTTATTCTTAGCAATTTGACTTTTTGATGTTATTTTAAATATTTTTAAATTTCATTTGTCAATTGTTTGTTGGCAGTATATAGAAATATACTTAAAATGTTCTACATAAATAATCATGTGAATATGTGAATAAACTTCATTTTACTTTTTCCTTTCCAATCTTTAAGCTCTTTGTTTCTTTTTCTTGCCTTAAGACTTTCAGTGCAATCTGAATGGAAGTGGTGGAATTTGCATGCTTCCAATGTTGAAGTAGGTCCATTGATTCACCACTGGACATGACGTTAGCTTTAGGCTTTTTAGATGCAGATATAGATCAGGTTAAGAAGAGTTCACTTATATTTTCAGTTTGTATGAAAATTTTTATCATGACTAAGTGTTGAATTATGTCAAATATTTTCCTGCCTCTATTAAAATGATCATACAGTTACTCTTTTTATTGCCCATTAATATGGTGAATTATATCGAATGATTTTAAATATTAAACCAGCCTTGCTGTTCACTTGGTCATGATGTATTATTCTTTTTATATTTCACTTACTTCAATTTTCTAACATTTTATTTAGGATCTTTGTATCCATGCTCACTAGACAGACTGGTCTGTAATTGTCTTTACTTGTTATGTCTTTCTCAGGTTTTCACGTCAGAGGTATATTGGCATTATAAAATGAGCTGAGGAGTCATTTATTCCTCTCCACTGATCTCCATTGACTTAAAAACACGTCTTTATAATCTTTTTGGTTTGCTTTTTGTTGTTCTGAGGCAGTGATTCTCAAACCACCTACAGGTTGAAGCGAAATAAAAATCGATGGCCCCCTTTCCCAGAGTTCCTGATTCAGTAAGTCTGCATAGACACCAATAATTTGCATTTTTAACAAATTCCTGGGCACCTGGGTGGCTCAGTCCTTAAGCATCTGGCTTTAGCTCAGGTCATGATCTCACCATTTGTGAGTTTGAGCCCGACATCAAGTGAGCCCCACTTCTCTCTCTCTCTCTCTCTCTCTCTCTGTCTCTCTCTGCCTTTCTCTGCTCCTCCTGGGATTCTCTCTTTCTCTGCCCCTTGCTTACTTGTGCCCTATAAGTAAATAAATAAATACATACATACATACATAACAAATTTCTAGGTGTTGCTAATGTGGTTAGTCTGCAAACCAAATTTTGAGGGCCACTTTTCTAGGGTTAAAATATGCATCTTTAATTTATCATAATTTATTTACCATTAATATTACACTACTTCACATAAAATGTATGATTTTCAACAATAAAATTCTATTTACTATCTTTTGTGCTATTGTGGTCATATGTTTTATATGTACCTAAGTAATTAAACAAAATACAATTTTATCATTTTTTTTATTTTTTTTTTAACATTTATTTATTTTTGAGACAGAGAATGAACGGGGGAGGGTCAGAGAGAGGGAGACACAGAATCTGAAACAGGCTCCAGGCTCCGAGCTGTCAGCACACAGCCCGACGCGGGGCTCGAACTCACGGAGCGCGAGATCATGACCTGAGGTGAAGTCGGCCGCTTAACCGACCGAGCCACCCAGGCGCCCCTATCATTTTTTATTTAAAGAGTGAATTCCCACATAGACTTCTAGAACACCTTCTTCTGGAGTTTCCTCTTTCCTGGTACCCTATCCTGAAAATTCCAGGTATTTCTGCACTCTGGAATTCTGATCCCTGCCTTTTCAACTCAGCTAGGTGGCCATCGTATTTCAGCTCAAATTTTCCACATTGTGACAGGAAAATGCCTACCAGAAGGAAGCAATGGAGGTTCCCCTTGTGTGTTTCTCTTCTCTCAAGGATTGCAATTCTTAACTGTCTGTTGTTTAATGCTTAAAAATAGACACATCATATCCTTTGATCATCTTGATGCTTATTTATGGTAGGAGGGCAAATCTGGTACCAGTTATTCCTGCATGGTTGGGAACAAACCTTTGAAAGTTGTAATCTTAAGGTTCTATGACTGAGTACAAATGTGTTTGGTGAAAACAATGCAGTAGAAACTGAAGTTTCTGACCGCCATCCCTTCACCCGACCCTATACACACACATACACCAATTATCTGCAAATTCTGAACTCTGATTACTGTTGGGTGTTACAATGGGCTAAGACTGTATGGCTAGGACTTTGACTCCAAAGGTGTTTTACCTTTTTTTTTTTTTTTTTAAATGAGTTGTCATCAATTAAAAATTTGGAGAGTTTGATGTAGAAGTCCAGAGTTTCTGGGGCACCTGGGTGGTTCAATTGGTTAAGCATCCGACTTTGGCTCAGGTCATGATCTCACAGTTCGTGAGTTCGAGCCCTGCATTGAGTTTTGTGCTGACAGCTCAGAGCCTGGAGCCTGCTTCAGCTTCTGTGTCTCCCTCTGTCTCTCTCTCTGCCTCTCCCCTGCTTGTACTCTGTCTGTCTCTCTCTCTCTCAAAAGTGAATAAACATTAAAAAAATTTTTAATAAAAAAATTTTAAAAAGAAGTCCAGAGTTTCTACTTCTTTGAAATGGAAAGATGTGGGGGCACTCAATGAACATGGCAATAGCAGCCTATAGTAGAGTAGTGGTTGCCTTCTTTGGAGAGGTTATGTGTTTTCCAATTTGCCTCAGTCCCAAGCCAGTCCATTTTACAAAGTTACATTGTCTCTCTGATCCCTGTAGTGTTTGTATATGTCCCCCTGGCATGAAGGGAGATTATCTTACTCATAAATAGCATGCCCACCATATCCAGGGTGACCCACCCCTTCAGTGCCACATTCCCCATGACAGTTTTATGCTATGAATGCACCTAGTTTTCCCACACTCCTTATGGGGATATTATCACTAAGGAAAAGAAATAAAGGAGCAGGAAGCAAAGACATAGAATGGAGTTAAACTTGGCTGGCATAGCCCTGATCTTCATGCAGGTGGAAGTTCATCAGTAAGTAGTCAGGGGCCGGCCACACTGCCTGCTCCCATTCTGATTCCAAGGTTAAGATGTGTTTATGCCTTTCAGCCAACAAACCTCTCTCTTTTTAAGACCTTCTCAGATATTGCTTTCCTGGAAATTCAATTTGGCCCTGCTCTGAATTTTATTCCCATAGTTTTGCTTGAAAACTCAAAGAAATGAAAAATCATATTGTTTCGCTTATGCAATAGGGATATGGTCTTTGTGTTTTATAATCAAAATGCAGTTTTTTTCTTGAATTTGCTGTGTGTGTGTATGTGTGCATGTGTTTGGAGGGATAATAATATTAACTAAGATGCTTTGGCTACTTACTATGTACTAGGCACTCTGCTAAGCATTTTATATGAAAGGTGAAGTTTTATTTTCAACAACAATCTTGAGAAGTAGGAATAATTGTTTTCTTAGTATAGATGGCAAATGAGGCACAGAGAACCTACATACCTTGCCAGAGACCTAATGGCAAGTAAGTGGTGAAGCTGGAATTTGAAATCTCTGAATTGAAAATGATGAAATATCTGAACCATGTACTAGCCCGTGTGTGCCCTTTGACTCCCTGTAACGGTCATAAGCAAGAGTGTCAAAGTCACGTGCAGTTACCCCACTTACCACCACTCTAGCAAGTCCCTGGGTTGCACAATCCAGAGGGATCTTTCATACCTAGAGTTATGCTCTGAGGTGGCCCTGGAGACTCAATCATCCACTAGGAAAAAGAGCCCACCCATTAAAGTTTCTGCCTCTTTAGAGTACAAGTCAACAAAACATGTGAAACAAACCACAAAATGTCACAATAAAATAACATAGAAAGTGAGTATCACTCTCTATGCTCTACACGGAGTTTGTAGCTTGTCCCTGTGTATTGGCCTCAGAAAGCATGAAAGACAGAGGCTTGAAGAAAATCCTGTTAGTGTCCCCAGGGCTAAAAGCTCTGGAAAGACTTAGCTGAGGCCACCAGGTAAACCTTGAGGAGTGTTCTTTTTTCTCACTCAGGGTCATGGAACATTAAAGTTGGAAGAAGCCTAGGAAGGTATTTTTCTTCAGCCATCTTGTTTGGTAGACGAGGCAACTGAAGGCCAGAGGTGGGGTCTGACTCCCCGGATACTAGGCCAGTGAAGGCAGAGTTGAGTGCAGAACCAAGGCCTCCTGGCTCTCTGATACAGTGCTTTTTTTGTACACACTCCACTATGGCACCTCTTCTGGGCGGGCCGTAAGGCTGCACTCCAAGTTCAGGCGACAGGAGCAGAGGAAGAGCAGGAGTGATGGCATAGCTGGCAGTGGCATAACGGCGATGGTTCAATCAGAAGCCAAAATATCGAGTTACTAAAAAATAGAAATGTCTCCCATCCATTGCCACCAAAACTTTTTCGCAGGAATTCTCCAGCTATCTTCCAGGATATTGGAAGTAAAGGGAAACAGAGGCTATTCTTTTTACTTACTTGGTTAATTCTCTGATAATTCTCAGGAAGCAGAAAAGTTAAAATTGTGAGGGCCCTAGGACACACTGACGGGTCTATGGAGCTCCTCGTTTGTTTCCATCCTTGGACGTGGCGCCTGCAGCTTGAGTTCTTTCATGGGTAGCGTCGTAAATAAAGAAAACGGGCTTGCAGAGGTGAACTGATTTTCCTAAGGCTACATATCTTCTCACTTCAGAGCACCTAGAACCTCTGCATTTTTGGCCATTCCTTCTGGAGATGGGTAGCCATCAAATCAAATATATCTAAACTTAAGGGAGACATCAGTATGGGGAGGCAAATTTTGAGTACAGAGTGGGGATAGTCTACCCATAGACCAGTATAGCTCTCTAGCCCATGACCACGGCCAGGCACTCAATTTCCCTAAGCTTTAATTTTTCTCATCTACAAAATAACAACAATAAAGCTGCCTTGTATGATTCATATAAAGATTTCATGGCTATCTTTACATTACATAAAATGGCTTTCGTGTAGTAGACATTCAAGAAATGTTAGAGCTTGTTCTTTCCAATATCCTCTGTCAGTGGTCAAGATATTCAAGAGGGGCAAGAACAAAAAAATCTATAACTGGTTAGGTATAATCAAGATATTAACAGCAATACATACCCATGACTTCAGGAAAGCTTCTGATCAGACTTCTCCACGGCAGAGCCATTTGTTCCCCATGTATGGAATACACATGTATGGAGTTTTTAAAAGTTTTTATTGCAGTTCTTTTTAGTTAACACATAGTGTTTTATTAGTTTCAGGTGTGCAACACAGTGATTCAACAATTCCGCACATCGCCCGTAGCTCATCATGACAAGTGTGTTCCTTAATCCCCATCACCGATTTCACTCATCCCCTCACACACCTCCCTCTGGTAGCTATCTGTTTGTTCTCTATAGTTAAGAGTCTGTTTCTTGGTTTCTCTCTCTCTCTTTCTTTCTCTCTCTCACTCTCATTTATTCCCTTTGCTTGTTTGTTTTCTTTCTTGAATTTCACAGACGAGTGAAATCATATTGTATTTGTCTTTTTCTGACTTGTTTCTCTTAGCATTATACTCTCTAGCTCCATCCATGTCATTGCAAATGACAAGATTTCATTCTTTTTTATGGCTCAATAATACTCTGTTTTATGTATATATATATACCACTTCTTCTTTATCCGTTCATCAAGCAATTGATGGATACTTGGGCTGCTTCCAGATCTTGGCTATTGTAAATAATTCTGCCATACACATAAGACTGTACGTGTCCCTTTGAATTAGTGTTTTTGTATTCCTTAGGTAAAGACCCAGTAGTGCAATTGCTAGATCATAGGGCAGTTCTATTTTTAACGTTTTGAGGACTCTCCATACTGTTTTCCACAGTGGCTGCACCAGTTTGCATCCCCACCGACAGTTCACAAATGTTCTTTTTTGTCCACATCCTCACCAACACTGGGTTTCTTGTGTTTTTTATTTTATCCTTTCTGACAGATGTGAGGTGATATCGCATTATAGCTTCGATTTGCATTTCCCTGATGGTAGGTGATGATAAGCATCTTTTCATGTGTCTGTTGGCAATTTGTGCATGGGTTTAAAAGAGAGACTAGTTGAATAAAGACCTTGGATGGGTCCCTCTTCAAAGGCTATACACTCTGATACGTGCATATGACAGTCCTGTTCTCAGGTTTTGGAAATGGGAAACAGAAGTCTAGGAGGATGAGCTACATATGTCAATGATAAACCAATGATAAACCAATGATAAACCAATGATAAACCAAACTCTAGTTAAGATAAGGATATCTTTTATGGACTTATAAACACAGAACTGATCACAAGTGAAAGTACTTAGTAAACAGCTAGAAATTGACATAATGAACTATGACCAGATCTGTGTCTTCCCAGCTGCCATCTCACTTTTCTAAGAACTGTCTACCCACCCGAATGGGTGGGCTTTTGTAGCTATATTTATATTGACTGACATGTCTTTTACTGGCCATAGCTGATTGGATTAGAGATGAACAGTATGATGTTCACCATGTGCAAAAGGTGCTGGTGGGAAGAGAGAAAAGGATTAAGTAGGCACTGGGAGAGAGGCGGAGGCAAATGACACCACGGTCATAAGAAGGTTGGCAATAGCCCCCTTGGTCCTAAGGATTGTCCAGTCCCTATTTCCTTCTTTCCTGGATCACACCGGTTGTTGAGTTCTATGAGACAAATATGGATTCTTCTAACAAATTATCATTTTCACATTGAGTCTGTTTGTTACTTGTGCTAAAAATCTCTTTATTGAGGCAGTGTCTCTGATGATTAAGTGGTCAAGGTTATTATTCAGCCTCCTTGTACTGGAAGTGTCTTGTTGGAAAGGATCAGTTTCTCCTGTGGCGATCCAAGGGAGAAGGGCTTCTGCCAGAAAGTTACAACAATCTCTTTGTTCAAGGTTATCTGCCATGTAGTTCTATTTCCCCCTTTTATGTACCTGTGTTCTCCCCCGACTAAACTGAAAGCTTCTTTAGGGAGATGACTCTCCTTACTCAACTTTTCATCCTCTGTAGCACCTGGACCGTAATGCTATTAAATTTGCTGACAGTGTTTATGTAAAAAGAAAAAGAAAAAAATAATAAAGAAACTTTCTACTTCAATAATTTTGCATTTGGGCAAAACTTCTTTTGCCTCGATTTAGGAAATAATCACATTTCTTTCCTTTTTTTGTTGTTGTAACCAATCTCTCTCCTCAGCTTTGTGTCAATGAGGAGATAGGTTTATTTAGCCAGTAATTTCCACTGCAGAAAATCTTGGGCCCAGATTGCCCTGCAAAAGCAATATGTTCTGTTTTATTTTTATATTACATTATATTTATTTTAATTGCATTCTCCATCTGGTCAAAGATAGCATTAGGCACCATAGATGGAGAAAAGAAACAAAGAGATATCTAACCATGATAATAACTGGGATTATTATTTTTAAAAAAATCATCCAAGGGTACTATAACCCGCAGGCATGAGACACGAAACAATAGCCCTCACGTTAGAGAGCTCTAGAAGGATTCTGGAGAGGAAGAACAATGAAGGGAAATGGACCAGACCAGGACTCCTAGTGTCCCTTGAATGGCCCAGAGTGGACTCTTGTACTCACCTGGAACTTGTACACCTGGAACTAGTTCTAGGACAGTGTGGGCCCCAGTGAGAAATGATACATATAACCCCTGAACTATCTTGAGCATTTCTACTATTTCCAAAGTAGTTTCAGCAGTTCATTAATGCACAGTTCCAGTCACATGTTTTATGAATAAACTTTAGAAGAGACCTCCATGAGAGAGGTCATTTTCTTCTCATTTCGGGGGACGTTTCTGCTAGCACCTGGAGGTCTTCCAAATGAAGCTGATGTTCTGTCAATGGTTTAGCATGTCAAAAACCAAATCCTAAAATTGGATGCCTGCAGTGGACAGCTAGGCGCTCGGTTTCCAGGTTAGGATGGTTTATGAGAGGTTGTCAGAGATGCTGAATCAACTGTTCCTGCTTTTAAATCTGAACAAATGAGGGGACTTGAGGGGAGGGTTTACACGTGAAAGTTTGCCAAAAACGAGTAGGTGGTGACATTCCCGACGATGATCCATCTCTCCTCCCACCCCCTGCAGTCTATCGCTTAGGATAGTTTATGTTTCAAGAAACAAAAATCCATTTGAAACTGGCATCAGCAACTAATGGAATATGTTGGTTCACGTACTGACGGATTTAGGGGTATATGGCTTCCCGGACGGCTGGAAGCAGAGATTCACCATATTCTCAGGGCTGTGTTGATTTGAAAGCCTTTTGTCCACCTTTCGTGTCAGATCTTTTCTTCAGGTTGGTCCCAGGCTCAAATTCCAGAAATGGAATCACATCCTTTTCCCATGTCAGTCAGAAGACAAGACTACATCTTTACTAGTCTTTAATAAGACAAAAGAAGCATTTTCACCCAGGACTCCAAGAAAAAGTTTCCTTGTATTTTATTGGCCCAAACCAGGTCATGTGCTCACTGCTAAGGCAATCCTTGTGCTTGGGAAGGGGTGCGTTGGCTCTGCAGATTGGCTTAAGTTTATCAGAGCTCATCTCTGGAACAGAACAAGGTCATTCCCGTTGAAAGTGGGGCCTTTTACCAAGGGGAATCTGTGATGCTATCATCATGAAAGGGGGGAAATGGATACAGGCAGCAAAATCCCAGATACCTACTACAATGTTCAGAGCCATTAAAGTACCACTGTCCAAACCTTTCCCTAGCTGGGCCCCTTTCACTTACAGTTACTACTCTTAATGCTAATTTCAGTATATTTTGCAGAATAATTAAAGAATCTGTATACCAACAAAAGGCAGAATAGGACAGCTGTTATTCATCAGGGGAGAGACTTTGTGTCCTGAGAGGTCTAACAGGAACTGTCCTTGAAACAGCAAGCCCAAATAGGAAGGTGGGTTTAACCATTAGAATGAAAGAAGGCTGGGGCGCCTGGGTGGCGCAGTCGGTTAAGCGTCCGACTTCAGCCAGGTCACGATCTCGCGGTCCGTGAGTTCGAGCCCCGCGTCAGGCTCTGGGCTGATGGCTCGGAGCCTGGAGCCTGTTTCCGATTCTGTGTCTCCCTCTCTCTCTGCCCCTCCCCCGTTCATGCTCTGTCTCTCTCTGTCCCAAAAATAAATAAAAAACGTTGAAAAAAAAAATTAAAAAAGAAGGCTGTCCTAGACACAACTGGTTCCTCACCTATATCCTTTTTATCAGGTTACAGGCACCTTTCCCCAGCTGCTAAGAGCTAACAGCTTGAAGTTCCCCATTCTTTGGGGATGAACTGTGATTGGCTGATGGTCGTTAAGCCCTGCCTTCCTCCCTTACCCCCAGCCAATCACCAACTGATGAGATACAAAAGCCCCACTCCCTTTCCGCAAGCTGGGACCCACCTCTGGTGTGTTTTATCTCCTGAATGCCTGTGCTTCAGGATGAGGCTAGACTCTAGCGTCCTTGCTCAGCTCTTTCCCCTTCCTTTTGATTCCCTTACAGCTTCTTGAAGAGCAGCCCCTGCATAAGTACACCACCTGAATCTCTACCTCAGACTCTGGTTCTAGAGAACCTGACTTAAAACAGAGGCCACATGGTATAGAAGAGGGAAAATCAAAATACAAACTAACAAGTGGGAACCAGGAGCCTTTGTTCAAGATGAGTTCCCAGAGCTAATGCATTATAAGAATCAGAAGGTATTAGAATGAGTTAGGACTTTACTGTTTTCCCAGGAACAGGAGCCCCCACTCCCAAAGCGACTTAAATGTAAAAGGGATGAGGTATTAGAAAGGACTGGGTGCCACAGAAGACCTAAGGGCTGCAGGCAACCCTCGGTAGAAGGCTGTTCACAGAATGGGCAGCATCAGCTGCTGCTTCTTTCCTGCTCTCTCTCACTCTGTGCTGGCTTCATTGTTTTCTTCTCTACTCCCCAGGACATGGAGGTGGAGGAGGGGACAGAGTCACCCCAGAGCTATGAATATTTCTCTCTTATACCCAGGAGATTGGACTGGACTCCATTGTCCAGTTTGGTTCCAAGAGAGGGAAATTTGGCTGACTTATATCAAGGACGCCCCGGACCAATCAATCGGAGCCAGGGAGCAAAGTTATTTAGCAACGATGACTGCTTACTAGCCATTGACACCACAAACAGAGACACTTTTAAGGTTATTTATTTATTTTGAGAGAGAGAGAGAGAGAGAGAAGAGGGGAGGGGAGGGGAGGGGAGGGAGGGAGGGAGGAGAGGAGAGGAGAGGAGAGGAGAGAGAAGAGAAGAGAAAAGAAGAGGGAGAAGAGAAGAGAAGAGAAGAGAAGAGAAGAGAAGAGAAGAGAAGAGAGAAAAATCCCAAGCAAGCTCAGCACTGTCAGCGCAGAGCCTGCCTCGGGGCTTGAACTCACAAACTGAGATCATGACCTGAGCCAAACCAAGAGTGAGACACTTACCCAACTGAGCCATCTGGGCAACCCAGAGAGACTTTAAAACCCAGTTCCCAGGTTAGATGGGTTATCTGGAAATACAAGCTTAAGAAAAATGGAACCAAGAATGATTTGACCAGAGGGGAGAAGTCCTGAAGAAATACCAAGACAACTGCATTCAGATACTCAATAAGTTGTCATGTAGAAAAAGAAATAAGGCTGGTCTCTGCTGCTTAAGAACATAAAAAAAGTACATGCAGTGTCAAATAGAGAGAGGTAGAGGCAGATTTGTGCAGAATAAAAAGGAGCTTGCTAACAATTAAGGATGTTCTATGTGAGGGAATGGGCTTTATTTCCAAGCCTACACAGTCCCCACAAGTGTCCAGGAAAAGACTGAAGGTTAACAGGGGTAATACTAGCTGCCATTGTTGAATACCCGCTACCAGCCAGGTTCCATGGTAAGTGTTTTGTATACACTATCTCAAATTCTCACAATAATCCTGCAAGACAGAAACCCTATTATTCCATTTTAGAAATGAAGAGCCTGAGGTCTAGAGGATTAAGTGACTTGTTGAAGATTGTATTACTTATAAGGGGCAGAGCCTGGATTTGAACCCATGTCTGTTTAATTCCAAAGTAGAGATGTTGCCGAGTAGATTCCTGCCTCAGAGGGCAGTTAGATTAGACAACTATTAAGGATTATCAGAGTAATTTTGCCAATGTACTGGACCTCAGTTTCTGCCCAGTAAGGTTCATGACCTCTGAAGTCTTTACCAAAGAAAGCATACCATGATTCTAAGTAGGACCTTCTTTTGGGAGAAGAGACCAGGTGTTCTACCTCAGTGAGGTCAGAATAAAAGAAAATCGATCTGTCAGTAAGTATAGGCCGCAATGATGAACAATTCCAAAACCTCAATGGCTTATCCCAATACCTCCAGCAGAGGTGAGCCAGAGAGCTCTTCCCATGACAGTCAGGGACCCAGGCTGATGGCCCATGCTTGCATTAGCACAGCTGCAGCAGGCAAAAAGCACAACGAATTGTGCACGGGCTCTGGAAGCTTCTGCCCAGAAGCGACACACATCCCTTCCAGTGACATATCTTTGGCCAACTCCTGGTCACAGCTAACTTCAAAAGAGGTGAGGAAGTGTAATCATATCACAGGACCAGTGATGGAAAGACATAGATTTGGGATTGTATTAATGAGTTCCACAATAGGAGTTTGACAACAACAAATAGTAAGAGTTCACATTATGTAATCATGATAATTAAGAATTCCGAGAGGAAGTTGTGAAAATATAGTGTGAAGTTCATTCTCTGAAGATTGGGGGGACCATAAATTGGCTCACCGTACCAGGCTGCCAAAAGATGAACCAAGCCGGTCATTTTCATTCTGTGCCATGGAATGCCTCAGATACCTCGGTACAAAGTTAAGGGTGGGGTTCTGGATTCCCCTCCTTTTCTCTCCTCAACTATTTTCACCTGTTTCACTTGGGGTATGTGTGTGTGTGTGTGTGTGTGTGTGTGTGTGTGTTGACGTGTTTGATGGACTGGATGCGTTTTGCTTCTCAGCATCCATTCCTTCTTTCAACCAACACCCCAATAGTCACTTGAAGAATTACTTTTTCTGTATTGTATGCAACCTTAAGATGTCCTATCCACCAGTCAGAGACCACCGGTTCCTTTTATTTGCGGCTCTCATCATCCAGGTACAGCCAAGCACGTGATCAAAGCTGAATCAGATTCTCCTTAGATTTTGACCCATAGACCTGTGACTACAACGGCAAAAGAAATGGTCAGAATTCATTCAAGACCACTTTGGTTCCTGCTACCTTGTGTATTCTCAGTCTTATGCTCCCATCCTTCCTTCAGTCATATGAAAATACTAATATGTTTCCAGTAAATTCCCTTATGCTTACAACCAAATAACCCTAAGTGGATAAAGTTTCATTAAGATCGGTTTTTCTTTTTTGCTTGTTTGTTTTTTACATAGAGTTCCACTGCTAAAATATTAGAATTTGTACCAGATGGTTTCAGATGTCGTTCCTAGTCCTATGTGTTTAAGTTTAAAGAACAATAACAGAAGAAAATGCTTATTGCAGATCAGGCAGCTGACTCAATACAAACATTACCACCAACGGGGAACCACAAAGAAACCTAGGTCAGTAATATGCTTGCATAAAAAATGTCTCAATATCTTTCCCACCGATCTTCCTGCACTGGCTTGTGAAATGCAGCTCTTTCTAATGTCCAAACATTCAAAAGCTGCAGGCTTGCACATTCTGGGGCTGTGTGATTTGGGCTTCCTTTGTGAACCTCACCCTATACTTCTCTCTGTAATGGAGGAGAAAGATCATTGTCCCGTGCACTTGCTGACTTTGAACGAAGTGCTCTTTAGGTTTGCGCCATTTCTGTACAACGGAGACACCATTTTTGGTGAATAATTTGTGTGATCCTGGCACTACCTCCTCAATCTTCCTGGCTGATATTTACGAGTTTAAATATGGCTAATGATATAACAATCCTGCCAGATGGTCAATAGGAACTACATGGATTTAGATATCTGAGCATCAGGCAAAAAGCTTGATTCTTTTGACTGAGACTCAAACATAAAGCCACTTCTGGAAAATAATTTAATCGTGAGGCGTCGTAAGCACTGTAAGAAGTAAACAGAAGTAACCAGCTCAGGTAAATGAAACAAGAAAGAATGGTCTTAGCGTGGACCATACGTTCTTGTCAGCCGTTGTGTCTTCAGGGCCGGCCCATGTCTTAGGACTCTCTGCTCGTGGGTTCTGTCTGGACTACCAGTTATCAAAGGGGCTGCAGACAGTTAACGCGTCTCCTCTGTGATCTTCCCAATATTTACTTATTTTGTTTGGAGGACCTGGCTGCCTCGTTGTAACTGTGCATAGATTTTCCTGATCGTTTTCATCACCTTCGTGGTCTCCACTGCGTTTCTCTTGTAAAGTGTCTCGTATGATAGTCTGAATATCCATCCTGTCGTGCTCTGTCTAGAAGGTGCTTCATACTCTCGTTCTCTGCCGAGTCTCTACCCTGAATGTCTGCCCATTCTGTAGTGCCCCCCGGCCTCCCTGTCTCTGCCTCTCTCACTTGCTTATTGACGGTGTCCTTTGAACTCCCAGCACCCGTGCCGAACAGCCCAGTTCTGCGCTCTGAATTTTTTCTCACTCTGTGCCAAATGGATACATCTTCCTACTTGCCCAGAAAGCAGCTGGGCTGCTGCGGAAAGGCTGGCCTCTTGAAAGAACACCATCCCAGCACTCAACACTGAGTTTTTATCTGTAAATTTCCATTTGTTTGTTTGCTTTGTTTTCTAACTTTTAAAGTATCACTTGGCTGCGGCAAAGGCAGGCGTATATCAAGTGCTGTCGGCAAAGCATGGAGACGTTCCTCCCGTGCATTTATTGTCTACACTTTAAAGGCTTTGAGTGAGGATTACTCTTAGAATTAGGGAAGAGGGTTGAATGAAGAAAGCGTTTTAACGGGAGAAGGGATTTGTGGAGACTATAGAACAGAGTTCCAGCGGAAGAGGGTCAAGGAAGACAGAAAACAGCTAGCTTTCTATAAGAATTAAAGGGAAATCACATACAGACCCTGGAAGAGTTCAAAGACACATAAAGACTGGCTGCCGCTCCTTTAAGTATCATTTTCCTTCGTACAAATTTCCCAAGCAACCCACCTGGCTGACCTTACTGCTCTATCATCCATATGGAGGTCTCTGGCAAAGTCCAAGGAGCTATGAACAACAACAAAAAATACAAATAAGAACCCTGGAAATAGAGACTCAGGTCCCAAGCTATGAACACCGCTAGTAAATTATGTGAAGTTACTAAAGAGTCGTCGCAGTCCTCCTGACCCTGACCTTATAGGGCTCATTCATTCTTATAAATGCGCCTGTGGAAACCAGCCTCAGCCAACAGCTTCCTTCAAGGGAAAGATATTTGCCTGTCCTCTCTTCCATCCTCCATCTTTAGGTGTGTCCTGAGATGTCGCTGTCACGTCTTGGGAATTACAGCATCAGTCTGCCACACCAGTAATGCCGTCAGCGTGACTACCTTTCTTAACGTGTGCATCACACACGGTGACTCTGGCCGTGGCCACTATTCTCCTTTGTCCCCACTCCTCCCCGTCACCCCCACATCGGCATTTCCCTAGCCGTGTGGGATCCGGGGCCAGCCTTGAGAACAGCTCTGCCTCTCAGGGGAGAGGCTGATCGGCTATGCTCTTCACCCCGAACGAGGAGCCCTTTCGCTTGAAAAGAAAGATGTTTTATTTCCTCCCGGATGAGAATAATGAAATATTCCTTGTAAACCTGGAAATTAACATGCAGACAATACATGTCCTTCAGTTCCCTTTTATTGGTCTTCAGAGGTGAGCCCAGGAAGAGCTGTAAATACGTATCAGGGTCGCTGCTGGCCTGGAGGTACTGAAACACTGCTGACAGCCAGGCCAATTGTTGCTGTCTGATGACTCCAAGAGCCGCCTCCCATCTCCTCCCCCCCCCCCCCCCCCCCCCCCCGCCATCTCACTTCCGTCTCCCTACCCTGTTTACAGTGACTTTGAGACTGGTAAGAAGCATTTTGAGGTGACACTCCAGCCGCTGTATGGTCTGGAATGCATTATAATGCTATGTCTCAATTACAATGTTCTTTGGTTGATGCAGAAGGCATGAGCCAGGGTCCAGCCTTAGAGCACACTGCCATCTCCTGGAAAACCCTCTATACACGAGGCCTGCTGTCATTGCTCCTCTCGTGCCAGGGATCGGAAAACAGGCCTTGGTCATGGCCCGCTGTCGTTAGCACCAAAGATCTGGGTGCACCGATCTGGGTGTCCCTTCAAATGGGAACACACCAGTTCCTGAAGGAAATGCAAAGGTGTTGTATTGGCATCTTAATTAAAAGCAAGTAACTAGGTTGGGGAGGCCACTGGTGCCGAGACTGTGATTACTACTCCTGCCTTCTGCTCCCGATGCTGGTAACAGACGCTGCTTCCTGTAAATGAGTGCCTGGCACCGGTACAATCCTGCCCTCGGGATCTTGAGGAAAAGCAGCAACCTTATTCACACTATTAAGGACAGCACTGAGGACTCTGGGAAGAAGTCACCGGCCCAGGGAGAGCGTCAGAGAGAAGAGAGCCCTGAGTCCTTCAGCCATTTGCTCTGTGGCAATTGTTTATCGAGATCCCACTTTACAGACAGACTGGGATAACTAATGAGATATTTTCGGAAAGCACCAAAGACACAGAAAAGCACCTCTGAGTTTCCGTTTACACTCACAGCCTATGAAGGCCACCCAGCAGTGTCGTAGGGGGCCGGTGGATTTCCTAAGACTCAGCTTTAGTGATTAGAGCTGGTCGGTCGTCAGGTTTTGGCTGGAACAAAATGCATTTGGGAAGATATCAGACTTTTCATCATGAGTAAGAATAGGGTAACGGATTTCTCTACTAACAGCTTTCTTTTGAAATAAATGATTATCCGCATAAAGACAAATACAAAATATTCTCATTAGCTGAATTAATTGATTTCAGTTAACTAACTGAATTGCTTAATTTTCACTAGCCACCCTCTCAATGAGTAGTTCTCATCTCTTGGAAGACCCTTTGAACAATCTGAAAACGTACGTATCCTTTCCCCGGGAAAATGCGTACATGTTCCGCATATGATTTAATAAAGTTCATCGCCGTCATCATCGAAGCCAATTAAAATGCAGCTAGAATCCTTTTGCAAGCCTGCCTTTAAGTTTTGGGTCTCCTGGGAGAAGAGAAGGGCCACAGGAATATTTGCAAATGAGCTGACCTTTGGGTTGGCACCTGCAAGGAACGGCCAGGAACATTCCCCTTCCCTTCCATTCCCTGACCTTATACTGAAAATAGGTTTAAATGCTTGAGAATCCTGGATTTGCAGACACACATACCTGAGAACACCTTGCTTCAGCCTAGCTCCAGGAAAACAGAGTGGAAGCACGTGTTCTGCTCTGGCACCCGGTTGGACTCCTCCTTTGGTCTCACCCCCAGAGAGCAACCCTAATGCAAGTAATTTGAGAACACAGCCTTCCACGTGACAGGAGGATCAGACACCGCCTCTTCTGACACGGTCATGGAGGTAGCCCCACAACCCTTTCAGGGGACTCTTGTATATGAAGAAAGGAGCACATCTCATGACATGAAGGGTGAGATGGATTGCCAAACCGACACTAAAATAGCGATAAAACACTGACATCCAGAGTTTATCCCAAGGTTTGGGCTTCTCACCAAAGACTTGTATCTTTGGCTCTGTGTTTTCATCTTTGTCATCAGTTAATAGCAGGAAGCCTTTTGTCTTCCCTTTCTCATCTGTTGCCAGAGGCTGTATGGTCACAGGAGCACGTTCTGATTCAAGCCTTCAAAGAAGTTTCTATTCTCCATTTTGGCTTTGCATGGATCACTCCAGCAGGTTACTGGGAACGCACCCTTGTTTCTCCGTCTGAAGGTGATGCAAATGGCAGTGTTTCATATCTATATAATACTTGTAACTTTTTGGAGATTTCTCCTACTTCAGCCTCATTTCTTTCCACTTAGCAAATGGGAAAACTGAAGCGCACATAAGTGCAGAGAAGGAGCGCAAGCTTCTGGCACACAGTAATGATGATGACAAGGAAGCACGAATCGGTTCTTGTGTATTAGGCAGTTTGTTTCGCACATCACATGTCTTGTCTCGTTTACTGTCCCCAACAGCCCTATAACAAGGTACGATTATGATCCCTTCTTTTCAAGTTAGGAAACTGGGAGGAGATTCAGTTAGCTCTTGCCGCAATAATGCCGTGTAACAAACAACTACATGTTACCAGTCGCATGCAACAGTAACTAGCTACTGATGTCATGCATTTCTGGGTTTTCTGGATGTTGGCTGCACTCAGCTGGGTTCAGCAGGGGTGGTTCTTCTCCCTCTGTCTCTCATCCTCCTGGATCAGTGGACTAGGTGGGCCATATTCTCCCCGCGGTGCTGGTAGAGATGAAAGCAACAAAGTGGAAACGCACGAGGCCACTGAAGTCATAGACTCAGGACTCATGTGGGGCTGATTCTTCTTAACATAAAACTAACCAAAGCGAGTCACATGGGTGAGCCCAAACTCAGAGAATGGGGAAGTACACCCTGCCCAAGATGAAACCATGGCAAGAGTAGACGTAGGGAAACATGAAGAACTGGAACCCAAGCTAGCTAAGAGGCAGGGTTAGAATTTGAACAAGACTTTAAACCCAAGTTCTTAACTACTATCTTACATCACAGGGACTTAACAAAAGGCCACCGTTGTTATCTTAAAAATGCAATTTGTCCCTTTATGGATTAAATGGATTACTGTAAACAAACAAATGAGAGTAGGAGACAAAAGCTCTTAATAAGAAGCCATGGTGGAAGAATAAGAAATGGGACGGAGAAGGAATTGGTAACGCTAAATCAATTGCCCAGCGCTCACTATTTACAGAATACTTTGCTCCTATTTTATATCACCATTTCATAGCAAATGAGGAGAATGTCTCATTTTTGTCTTCTGTGTATACTGGCATGGGTCAAATGTTTTGAGATTCAAAGTCACTTTTAAATCGTGATTTGGGACATGCGCCCCATTTTAGTGGCACGCTTAACTTTAGATAAGTCAGGTACGCTGTACTCTCCTGGAAAGGGTGCAGGGGCCAGAAACATCAGGCTCTGACCTCAAGAGGAACAGCAGGAAAGCAAGCCAACATCGATGAACCAGACGAAGACAAATAGAAAGGAATGGGCCAGTGGTTTAAAATGACCCACGAAGACTAATGAGATTGGGATAAAATACAGACACGGATAAAGAGTAGATGAATGACACATAAGAAACCTTTGCCTCCCAGGAAAGTAGGATGACCTAGTTTCTGTAACTTTGTAACCTCAATTTGGAGGTAGACGGCTAGTGTCAACCACAGATAATCTCGTGGAAGGTCAACCCTTGTCAGGGCCAGTTATCCAAATGTCACCCTCCAGCAAGAAGCCAATGAAGGCTGGAGAAGAGGTCATTAAAAAAGAATTGACTGACCCCCTCAGCCATCTAGGACCTTCTCACTGGGTTTCCTTCTTCTTTTTTTTTTTTTTTTTTGGAAGTGGTCTGTTGGGACTACCTTACACAATGATTCTACTTTCCATCTCCTCTTCCCCTAACCTGAAATCATATTTAAAGGACTACTGATAACCTGCTCTTTGCTGTATATGTGTATGCCTCATTGCTGTGATGCAGAAACTTGTCTTCTAGGAGGAACAGGGAAGAGAGCCCAGAGAGCCCAGAGAAGACCAAAAACAACTCTGGGGTCAGCCAAAGAAAAAGGCAATGAATGAGAGGGATTGGTACTTACAAGAGAAGGGAGACAATGGGGCGCCTGGGTGGCTCAGTCAGTTGAGCGTCCGACTTCAGCTCAGGTCATGATCTCGCAGTTTGTGAGTTCAAGCCCTGCATCGGGCACTGTGCTGACAGCTCAGAGCCTGGAGCCTGCTTCAGATTCTGTGTCTCCCTCTCTCTCTGCCCCTAACCCACTTGCATTCTGTCCCTGTCTCTCTCAAAAATAAATAAACATTAGAAAAAAAAAATTTTTTAAAAAGAGAGAAAGGAGACAAGATCCTCCTTCCTGGTGACATCAGTGAGGCGTGAGTCTCAGAGTGAGTCTCAGCCTCGGTGCTGAGGCCCAGCAGGTCGCCAGGATGTGGGGGAACCCTGTGGTGCATTCTGGAGTCATTCACTTATACTTTGCCTCCCTCCTCCACCCCATCCCTCCACCCCATCCTTCCATGCCAAGTGTCCTTGAAGGGCAAAACCCTCTTCAGTGGTGTCACTGTGAGACATCTTACTGATTCCAGAATAACAGAATGCTGACAAACCAGGAGACAGAAGAGAGAATATTGGGAAGATTTAGTCATTGATAATCACATCAGACATATCCTAGGCAAGTCAGGTCACCATGGGGGAGGACAGTTAACAGTTCAATATACCCAGGCATGCTTTCCTTTTTATTGTTACTCTATGGTGAGAGTGCCCTTCCTGTACCTTGGAATTTCCCATGAGGGCTGGGGAAAGGGGTAGTAGAAATACTAGTTAGTCTCAACTCCTTACATATAGTGAGCACTTACTCTGTGACTAGTGAGGTGGTCTAGGGTGGACAAGTGACTTTGTCGTGGAAAACCAGCCCCCTTCCAAGTGTTTTACAAACATTATCTTACTGAATGTTCCCAACAACTGTATAAGGTAGATTGTCTTAGTATTCCCATTTTATCAATAAGGCCGTTAAAACATAGGTTCAGTAACTTCCCCCAGATATACAGTCATGAAGTAACGGGGCTGAGCTTTTGACCTTTTGAAGCCTTTTCAACAAGGCTTCAGAATTTTTGCCACTGACACTGCCCTGTATTTTCCCCCATAGACGAAACCTGGGAAGAGTCCATGAAAACAGTTACCTGTAGAACCCGTGTGGAGGCCCAGAGACATTGTTGCTACAATCCAATCAGGTTGACCTCATGATTAGAATGGGCTTTGGCTTTGGTTTGGGGGACCTTGAATCTAGTTTTGAATGTATGCCCAGCGCACAGTTTCAAGAAATGTTTGACTTGCTTCTTGGGAATATGATCCTCGGAATCTGTTGGAACAAATTCTGAGAGAAGCCCTTCCCTTTCCCTGGTAGAGTGGTCAGCTTTGCTTTCTGACTGACCGGTGCCCACCCATCCTTCTTCCTCTACAAGTGCCTGACTTCACTCCTTGTCTCCGTCTATATGGTTTGGGAGAGCTGATCTATGAGTAGACATGTGGCCCAGGCCTGGATATCAGCATATTCCCACTTCTTGACCCAAGGAGGCCCATTCTTGGGTCTTACTGGAACTACTGGAAAAGAGAAGCACTTTTCCTGGTAGCAGAGAGGCTAGGATACAGTCCTGGAGCTGTTAGGGGTTGCTTGTCCCCAAATGGGAAGGGTCTGCTTCAGTGAAACCAACAGAAAAAAAGCTGATGCAAAATTAAAATATGAAAAATCGCCAACCCTGAGAACATATTTGGAATTCCCAGATCCTTCTGTTCCTGAACTCCCTAGTCTAGACATTTCTGTTACACAAACCGATAGATTCCCTTTTTAAAGTTTAAGCCAGATTGTTTGAGGTTCCAGTCCCTTGTATCAAAAAGAAAAAAAGAGAGAGCAATCTGGCTGGGACACCTGTGGACCCTTGGAGGAAGGCACACCCCTTAGTCCTAGGACTTAAGAACTCTATTCCTTCCGAAGCAGGGTCCTGGGAATTTCCTCCTGTTATCAGGGGCAGCAGCTGACATCAGATGCTTAAGGCAAAGGTCCAGAAACAACCAGATGTTTCTGGACTGAGAGTTAATTCCAGCCTTTTCTTCGCTTGAGAGAGGGTTTGTTCAGGCTTATCCCCACAGCCACTGCTCCCCTGCAAGCCTGGCTCCCGATTCTACTCCTCCAGTCCATCCCACCCAACCCCATTCTGCCTCATAAAAGACTTTGAGAGCATTCTTACTTACAAAAACATAATTGAATGGGAAATCCATAGCCATTATCAGGATCTCAAATTCAAGAATGTGTCTTGCATGGGCTACAGGTCATTTACACAATCTGCCCATTTCTAAGTTCTACTCGAGATTTAAGACAACTAGGTGAGGGGCACCTTGGTGACTCAGTCAGTTAAGTATCTGACTCTTCATTTCGGCTCCGGTCAGATCTCACGGGTTTGTGGGATCGAGCCCTGTGTCTGGTTCCACACTGATAAGGTGGAGCCTGCTTGGGATTCTCTGTCTCCCTCTCTCTCTCTCAAAATAAATAAACTTAAAAAAAAACAAAGACAACCAGGTGACATTTTCCCTGGCCCTCACCCACCTCACACAGAGGCTAAGTTAATGGCTCTTTCATTCTTAGTTCCATGTATATGGCCTCTGTTTTAGTCCTTATCCTTAAGTGAGGTTTACTTTTCTGTGTTTTGAACTAGACTCAAAGTCTCTTTGAGGGAAGAGACCTATCTTTCCCATTTGACCTCCTTTCACTCAAAAAAATAAATCAAGGCACTCTCTGCTCATCTAGTGGCGGTTTTACCCTGATTTATTTTATCCATGATTATCCCCCAAGTGTGTTCCCTGGAGCAGCAGTATTAACATCCCCAGGGAATCTTTCAAAACTACAAATTCTCAGGCCCCACTTGCTGAATCAGAAACTGAGATGGGGCCCATCAGTCCACGTTTAACAAGGCTTCCGGGTGATTCTGATACAGGCAAATGTTGGAGAACTGCTGCTCTAGCCTCTTGCCACTCAATGTGTCGGGGGGTACCCATAGCATCAGCATCGCTAGAGAGCCTGTTACACGTGAAAATTTTACGCTCTGCCACGGATCTTTTGGCGTGGCCCAAGAATCGGTGTTTTGACGTGATTTCCAGGGGACTTGTGCACTCTCGAGCAGCACTTTCGAAATTTTCAAGGTTATTCAATTACCGAGGGATCTTGTTAAACCCAAATTCTGATACCCGAGATTCTGAATTTCTAATAAGCTTCCAGGTGAGACTGAAGCTCCTGGATCGGGGACCACACTATGAGTAGTAAGGGCCTAGAGTGAAAACAGGAAGTGTTTCAGGGCTTTGGGGAAATTGTGGGAGGGGGCTGAGGGGTGTCTCTAGACCCACTACTACCCTCCTCCTTGTTTTTGTCTGACGGATACATCATGCCGTAAGGTACATTTTTAGTCGAAATAGGAATTCTGCTGTAAAACAAATCTTTGAGGCAACTGCGTTAGAGAAAATAGTCAACCTTTAAAGTGATAGACTTGCGAACCTAATTATAAAATAAATGTCATAGGGTACATTAGCGTATGTGCAGGAAGAAGCTGGTGGATATTATGGGGTTTTTTTAAACTTTTTTTAAAAGCTTCTACCAAGTTTCCATATTGAAGGAAATTTTGAAACATAAGATTGAAATGAAGGTTGCCCGTGTCTAGAGACCTGATTTAAAGTTGGAAAATAAACCTAAGTTTCAGCTGACGCTTCACCGTGACAATTTCATATTTCCTACTTCCTGTCTGAAACTCAGTGGTTTCCTCATTTTTCCATACTGCTTCCCTTTTGGCTTCCATAAACCCACAAGTCCATTTTCAGCATTGGTCTATTGCACCTTTCTAGTTAGGGAGGGAGGAAACAAATTTGACTTCAGACAAGTTCTCATGATCTTGTAGTTCCACAATTATTCTAGTCATCCACTCCCAATGATTTCAATGCGCTTTTTTCACATTTCCGTGTTCACATAGACCCCACATTGAATCTTTCTGAATAGCACCTCTGATTTCTGTCCCTTGGTTCCATTTTTACAGCCACCAACTCACTTGAGTCTTATTTAGTTTATATGTGCACAGTATATTTTCTGAACTGTTTGCCTCAGACTTCTCCACTCCAACCGTCTCCTTCTAATTCATCCTCCCAGACTTAACTTTACATAACATGTGTTTATTTATCCTCCCTGTGCAAAAGCATCGGTATTCCCAGCAGCCTATCGGGATACTATTCGAACCGTTTGACATTCAGGATCTATAACCACCTGATTCCACCTTGACTCTCTACCTCACTTTCTCTAAGATCCTCTATCCAGTTAACTGGGTTTTCAGGGAGTTCAAACCTATGAATACATACTACTCTTTGTCTCCTCTGTGTTTCTGTGGTTGCTTTTGCATCAGAAAAGACAGTCGCCTTTATTTGCACCATTATTTTGGAGCTGACTTGCTCTTTTTTTTTTTTTTTTTTTAAAGAACAAGTTCTTAGGGGGGAAAAAAAAACCTGATAAGAGCTCTATGGGAAAGGCACACGCAGCTTGGGAGGGAGTTAATACACTCACCATTTAAGCTCTTTGGAGCTTTACTTTTTATTATTATTATTTTAAATGAATGACTCCTGAGAAAGAAATAAAATTCCTTTTTCAGGGTAGCTAAGAAAAGACTATGCAGTCTTGATTACAGCAGAGTGGAAAACTGTTGTAAGTGGCCATTATTTTCTCATAAAGTTTTATCGTAACGCCAAATACTTCAAAATTTACAAGTCCATAAAGGCTAATCTTTTTTTACTTTGCTTTCAACAAAGACAAAACTGGAAATGCATATGTTTTCCTGAAATAAAAGCCTTATCTGAAACCAGATTCCTCACATTCTAGAGTGATAACATCTTCAAAATACAAATATTTCCGTTCATGCAACATTGATAATCCCCAGGCATATTCTGATTATTAAATCCTAGCGCTACTTTTATTAAAGGTCTTTTTAGGAAAGTAAGACTGTATTTTGTTTGGATAGTACTTCCCAAGGAGGGAGTCTTACGTTGGGTTCCCTAGAGGTAGACCTCCAAGCGTGGGTTCACGCACAAATGGTTTACTCAGGAAGTGCTCCCAAGAGAAGCTGGTAAGGGATGGGGGAGAAGGACAGGAAAGGGGAAGCCATGCACAGTTGTAACTTCAGAGAAAGTTCTTCGGAGGGTAACTTCAACCTCATCCCAACAAAACCTCTCCAACATGAGTTACACTTGGGAGTTTTCCCCCAACCCACTGCAAGGGGACAGAACTTTACACTCGTGAATTTAATGGTTCCCATCCAGGCAGTGGCCAGGGGTTTCTGGTGGTAGGTACAAATCCCATACACGTCTCACTCTCTGTGACTATAGGAGAAGTACGTGCAGTAGCCAAAAGTAGTCATCAGAAGATGAGTCACACATGTGTGAACGGTTGGAGGCAAAAAATACCTCCGGGGCAGAGATAGATATAGGAGAAGGGGCCTGAAGGGATACGGATGAAGCATTGGCGGTGGCCACCGGACAGTGCTTCCGATACCCTGGAGCCAGAAAATTCCTACAAATATGAAATTCTCAGTAATTATTTGATCAACCAACAATTATTAAGAGCAGTGTGACCGCGGTCATGCTACTTTTCTTTGTCTCGATTTCGTCTTCAAATAAATAAACGTACCCGACAAGAATCGTATGAGTATTGCACGAAGTAATATGCAGTCAAGTATTTCAATCGCTTCATAGTGAAGCGGAAGTGAGTGCTTATTCATTTTAATTTTTTAACTTCTTTACAGTTAGCATTGTGATTGTATATATGTAGGCAGTGGGCTTCTCTTAGTGTCATGATACATTCATGCCAGATTACAATGTATGCATGAGATGCGAATCATACTGGGGTGATATGAAGGAGACATTTTTAGGAACATATCAAAAGATGGCTAAACTGCGCAAGAAAAGGAAGGGAAACAGGAGCTCGGTCATACATAGCAAAAACAAAAATATAACTCATCTTGCCACTGATGTAGAAAAAAAATAGGAGTTAGAGGTTTGCCTACCATCTGAATTTATCATTTTGCATCATTTTAAACTCTAAATTTACCTATAAGTCAAGAAGATTTAGATCCTTTGTAGGAACAGTTATGGAAAAAAAAAAACACACTAAGAGAGTTTGGTGGAAGGAAAGAAATAGTAACGGAAAATGCAAGATATTCAAACTTTCTTAAAAATTAAAGGAAAGGCACCATGGAGACACCTTTATTAGCACTGACAAATTATGTTGAACCACATAAAATCACCAACACTTGGACTTTTTGACCTATGAAGGGAGCAATTTCATATGACTCAACCTAATACCTGTTGGGAGACAGTCATCTATGGACTTCTCTTGCTCCTACGCATCTTGCTGCCTATGCCAAGGATGCAAGGTTCTGACCACTCTTCACCTGGCCCGTTTCTCTGAGTTGTGTTTGCAGCAAGCAAGCAACTGTGAGTGATAAGGAAGTGTCTCCTTCTGGGATAAAGAGCAGTCTTGCTGACTGCTTGCTGTAAAAGCAGTGAAGTGCTCAAGCTCAGTGTTTCTTTCCTATGACACCACTCACTGCAAGAGCAGGTGTCATCTGGGCTCTTTTGGAACTTGAGAGCAAGAGGAACCAGTGCAAATACGTTGATGCTCAAGCTGCTTATTGCGCCGTGAGTAACGTTGTCCTGTGTCTCTGACTCAGGAGGCGCATGTCTTTCAACATCGGTGAAACAGTGACAAGCTAAGTTCTTAGCTTTAAATTGGGGTAATATCAAATCCCAGACCCAGCAACATCACAGTACAAACTTGAGACACTCTCAAGTTTGCATTAATTACAGCAGTGGTGAAGTTTCCCCGACCTACTGCCATTTAAGACCAGGAAGTTGAAAGCTTCCTTAAGAAAGATCTGTGTGGGGAGTGCCTGGGTGGCTCAGTAGGTTGAGCATCCAACTTCAGCTCAGGTCATGATCTTGAGGTTAGTGAGTTCAAGCCCCGCATCGTGCGTGCTTGTGCTCGTGCTCAATGCTTTCAGTGCTGAAGCTGTCAACTCAGAGCCCTCTTGGGATGCTCTGTCCCCCTCTCTCTGCCCCTCCCCTGCTTGCATGCGTGCCTGCTCTCTCTCTCTCAAATAAATAAACATTTTCTTTTTTTTAAAGAAAGATCTGTGTGGTTGTTTATCACCTTTAGATCTTTGCTCTTAGGATCCTTTCACAAGAAGTAAAAAAACTTCCAGAAAAAGTAACATACATGTCCTGGCCCTCAGATCTCCTCATGCTCTCAAAGCCACGGGAAGCCCCCCAAGAAAGCTATGATTGTGTCCTAGACTCTTGGGAGAATCCATGTAGGAGGTTTCAGGCAAGCTAATAGCTTGCATTTCCATCTGCTCCCTTCTAATTATATTTGTCCATAGGCTCAGTCTTTAGACATGAATTAAGTTTTGTAGGTCAGAGTTTCTATAGACTTGGAGGCTCAAATTGTTAAAAGACAACCATAGAAAGTAAAACACAGGCTAGATTAAGGCTGATAACCTGTGTCCCGAGGCACAGCTCCTTGGCTTTCTTCTTGAATATGGCACTGGTGGTCACAGTAGGTTTCTTCCCTCCTGGGTTGACTACTGAGGACACCCTACCGTTTTCTCCTGACAATGCCACAATTGTGGAGTTGGCATTTTCATGTAAATAGCTGCTCTCTGATTCATTAAGCCCTATTGCCCCTGACATTTTTTTTTTCTTTCTGACCCTCATTAGCCGCACACTGGCAACACAGGAAGAAAGAAAGAGGGCAAAGAAAGGCAGTAAAAGGGTTACGACCAAGAAGTATATTGTGACTGTGACCAACAAGGAAATTTGGAAATGGGTGACTGAACACCCAAGGATGCTCTGTCGGCTGGTTACAGCCACAACATTTGTTCAAAGCCTGACAAGTGCTTAGCACCATTTCAAGGTGTCACATAGAGATACATAGGAAATGACAGTCATAGACACTACCTTAAGAGCACTTACAGTTTAATAGACAAGATAGTACAATTAAATGCCTGTATTCCCATGTATGTACGATCCGGCCCTTGCTTACCTCTCTACTTACTCTTTATTTCTCTCATAGTATCTGTCACAAGCTACAATATTCAGTTTATTTGTGTTCTTAATCATTACGGCTCCCCTGAGCTGAGATTTGCCTTGTATGCAACAGGGTGTCCATTCCAATTATTTACGGCTACCATCCCCAATCTCACCCACTGAAATAGAAATTCCCAGAGGACGGGGACCATGTCTATCTTATTAACCACTGTAAGCCCAGAGCTTAGCAAAATGTACCTAGCAGATTCTCAAAAAAATTTTTCAAGTAAACAAACAAATGAAATATTGAATAAATTAAGGCAGCAACAGCTACATAGAGGGATTACGTAACATCTTCTGAGTGCCGCTAGTCATTCGATGATGCAAAATTAAGTGTGAACCTGGTTCAAAAACACAAGCAAATTTCTCAAAATATTTCGATGAGAAAAAAAAAAAAAAAATCTCCAGGCCCTGAAACTGACCGCAGATGCGTAAGTGAGCGTGGCCAGGATCAGCAGACCTTCCTAGCTAACCGATAGATTCATGAGCCACTGAACTTTGGTCTGATCGTAGCAGTATTACAGCAACAGCTAATACTCTTTTAAAGTAATAAAAATTGATCACCAGCAAAACACACATGAAAATGAAAACGTGATTCGTCTTTATTGAAATAGGAAGTATCTTTGGTTAAATTATTTGATTCCTCCTTAACGATAGCCAAGCACCTTCGCTGCAACCACGTTCTCGTCACTGGGGCTGAGCCGGCGTGGGGGAGCATGCGCTCAGAGAAGAGACATGAAGGAGAATAGCAGGCCCAGCACCACGGCGGAAGATGCTGCCTTTCCAGCACTGTCCGCGCCCCAGTATTTCTCAGAGACGTCATCCAGGACCGAGAGTATAGCTGCCATGCTCTCCTCGCAGGTGGCCTGAATCTGAGCTTCTGGCAGAACAAATCCGTATGTACCATTGTCCCGCAGCTCAAACGTGTATGCGAAGGGGATCCCGATGTCCCGAGCCCAGTCTCTTGAAGACCCGGATGTGGCATCTACAAACAAAAGCATGAAGGCAGAGGTAGAAGTTATACTGGGAAAGGACACGTCTCCATGGCCATTTCAGGGAGGAAAGGCTCGGTGCAGGAAAATGAGTAGACTTTTTCACAGTAAGGATTCATGGGTAGTTGTCTTCTCCCTCTCGTTGAAACGAAGCCCCCGTAGGGCAGGAATTACGTCGTGTCTAACTTCTCTGTTCCCTCTCGCCCGTCTCCCAGAGTACCTCGCATCATGCCCGGCACATAGCAGAGGACTAGTTAAGCTTCTCCGCGGAATCAGAAACTAGGAAAACCCAGCATTACATGGCAAGTGAACTGACATATAAAGGAACTGAAGCAAAATGAGCAACAGGGAAAATATTATGCAAATATCATCCAGGTGGTCCTCAGGTGGGTGGGAGATGTGGTGGCTGAGGATGGGGAAAAGCAGTGCATTGTCCTTTTAACGAAATTTTTTATTGTCTTCGATCTTTTCTCCGAGCCCCACCTGCTTTGCTTTCTCAGCCTGATAGGTCCTCTGAGAACTGAATCAACTGACCAAGGGTCACTGGAAAATGTCCTTCCTGTTAACTCCTGTACCTTCTCACTTGCCAGCTCTTTTTAACTGAAGCCAGAGGGAGTTCTGGTATGCGCCAGTGTATTAATTTTTTTTTCTTTTAGCTCACACCTTATCCCTAGAGAGCATAATTCTAGATTGGTACAGATTCCCTTTTATCCTCAGTCATTTTGATTTGTACAACTTCCTGTTGACCTCTGGAGCTCTTCCGTCCTTCTCCTGCCCATCCCACTCCCCAAAGTCCACTGGTTTCTTTTGTTCCTTAGATACTATTGAAGAGGAGAAAAAAAAAGCTACTTACATAAAATATCTGCACTCGATCCAACTCTATAATTGGTTCCATGCTTTTCTTTCAATGCATTTGCTGCCTTCTGTCCAACTTGGATCTGTAGGTGGGAAATGCAGAGACAGATATCTGGTGTTAAAAATAAATCCAACAATCCAGAGGGTTTCATATTTTGTCCAAATCCTTTTCCAGAGTTCCAGACCATCTTCCTAACTTCCTATTGGACCTCTATACCTAGGTAGCCTGCTGGTACCTCTGACTCAAAACATTCACACCCAATTTCATCATTCCCCCACTAATAAAGCTATTCTGGTTTCCATATTTCTGATGCCCCATGCTCCTGCAAACACATGTAAAATCTTGCCCTCACCTTTGACTCTCCTTCTTTCAAATGGTTACCAAGTTGCATCTCCAGTGCCATCACCCTATTTCAGTCTCATTACCTCTGAAATGGACTATTGTCATCTTCTAGTAAGTTTCCCTTCCTTTCACCAATCCTTATCCTAACTGATCTCCTCTGGCTTCCAGGTGAACTTCTATAGAGTAGAACTATGATCATGATCTTGCTCAAAGGCCCTACACTTAGCTGCCCATTGAATTAAGCCCAAGCTTCTCAGTTTCATATTTGAGGTTGTAGGCTTATAGAATTTCAGAGCTGGAAGCAACACCCTTCCTCACACCTACCACCATGTTACCTGACTACACGGGAAATCCGTCAGAACCGGATGATTTCTAATGTTTCAACCTTGCTCTCTGCAGACCCTTTTCTGAGATCAGAGCCACCAATACTGAGAGATCAAGTGCATTGGCTATGTTTAGTAGCCTTCTGATAAATCTCCTCACGTACCCTTTCAACAGTCTTCTCTAAGTATTCTCCACCCCTGACTCCCTGTTTCCCCTTAGATTCTACACAAACACCACCCAAATCCTCCTACCACTCCCTGCCTAGACTGGGATCTACCTTGGCTTTCTTTACCTCTTAGGGCAGCCTGACTGCTCTTGCAGATGCGTCAGTTCCCCTGACTTCTGACTAGGGATGAGTCTAACTTTAAATCTTGTCTTTTCCTTCCTGGTCCTGTGTTGTCCAGCTGAACCCTAAGGTATGACAGAGTGGCGCTTGGGTAGAGTAGGGATAGGCACAATGAAATTCAAAAGGAAGAGTAAAAAAGGTAGTAAGTCGTGGTGGGTCACATACAGCAGTTGAGAGCAGCATCCTCAGGGTATTTGGGACTTTCTGTGTGTGGTGAAAATAGAAGAAAAAAACATTCAACTGAACATATGTATTTAAGATTTTCGCCTCTTTACTCAATACTGAGAATTCCGTCTTGGGCCATTCACCTTCTCTCTCTCTTCCTGAAAAGAGATTCTACGTCTGGCTTCGTTCCTGGTCTCACATTGTCCAGCATTGGCATGATGGGTAGTAAGGGCTAAAGACGCACAAGAAATAAAGCTGGTTTTCATCATTAACACTGCAAAGGGGTATAAGAGTTGTCTGTAGAAGAAGAGAAAATGATAAGAAGGAGAAGAAAGTCAGAGAGGGGATTTCTGGGGAGAGAAATTCTGCTAAGGAAATAAAAATGAAAGGTGAAGAGAAAGGATCAGGGTAGTTGCTATCCGTAAGTGAAATGAACAGCCAGGGGAAACAATTTCTGTGATTTACCAACTACAGTTCCTTTCGAAGTTCTTTCAAAGTCCGGTAGAGACACAAATTGCTTTTAATTATTTGTCATTCCTACATGTCTCTGCATTTCTTTGAGTGAAACTACATGCTAACTGGTCCGTGTGGGCCTTAACTTGTATTTGGATTATATGGACCAGTTCCAGGCTACATTTTCCTTCCAAATGGCACTTGGATTTTTTTTTTCTTCTGCAGTTCACCCCAGATGATGATTTCCCTCTTCTGATTGCCAGCCATTACTTATTTTATCCTACGTAATTCCTTTCCCTCAAATCCTGGCTGTGAACTTCTGATTTTTTTTTTTCAATGATTCCATTAGCAATTCTAATGGGGAAGTCGATAGGAGTAGGAAGAATAACATAGAATAACATATAGGAGAAGTATACAATGGTGGCCCTAGCTTATAGACTTGGTCCTTTCCAAGAAGATAAAATAAAATGCGAAGATTCTGACTTCTATCTTTAGGGGTGGACCTCCTGATTATTCTTCCCTCTTCTTTTGACACTATACCCCAAGGCCATACAGAGCCAATTTCTCTGCTGCCTTCTTCTCAGCCTACAGGAACTTCAGTCAAAATAATAAAAATCCCTTTGCCAGTAGCACATAGTTTACATTTCTAAAGACCTCAAGCTTCCTTCATAACTCCTTCACTGGGCCCAGAGAATTTCCTATAGTCGTATACGCCCAGGCAGACACACAAAAAAAAGGTTGATGAAGGCCCTGGCATGTGTGTGGGGGGATGGAGCTTGGGATGGAATCTAGAAGTTGAGAAGGAAAGGGTTCAAATGAAAGAATGTCCGCATTTAAAACATTAGAATTTTTACAGCTATTCTAATTTCCAGAGCCATTTAGAACAGGCCTATATATAGTTATGTTTCCCCTACTTAGTGATTGCCAAGTTGTCTATCATGCAGTGTAATATTTATCATGATTTCTACAAATTTCTGGTTTTGTAAATATATGGAGATTAATTGCTAGTCTCTGGTAGTTGTAAATAGTACCCAAACTGGAAATCTCCTTAAACAGTTGGCTTGATTCCGTGCCTCTGTGCACTCTATCAAAGCTTACCCTTAGGTTCTTAACCCAAAACCACTGCTAGCTAGCTTCAACAAGGTTGACACAAGGTGGCAAAAATTTCACACTGTCTTTTTTAGAGATGATTGTTTATGCTAACTCTTCAGCTCCTGAGACTATAAGAGATACAGAATTGAAGCAACCTTTCTCAATTCAATGTCCCAGTTTCTGCCTGTCGTCCTAAAGTGTTCTCGGTAATTCCCACCTTGGAGTTACCGTCCAGCAGTGGTGATATCTGTGTGACAGGTCTCTCCTGCCCTCTTGCCTCTTCTAGCCTGTGGCCAGAGGGCTCTAACCAGAGAGCCAACAGCACAAGAACCTCTCACCTTTGCATACAAACCTTGCAAAATGGTCACCTAGTATCTGTTTTCCTGAGCCACAAAAGGAACAAAGTTCCCTAAAATTATACCGGGGTTACAGGCTGCTTTTTTATTTTGCTGGTGGAAGGCGTGTCCCATCAAAGATCTATAACGGCCTGTCTTTGGTGGTTCATTTGTGTTTGCCACAGATCCCTTTGGGCAGAAAGTAGACGTCTACAACAAATGCCACAGAAACTGGGATATAAAAAGGGTTCTGGGCATCTCAGCTGAAAGCCCTGTTTCTACAGTTTCCTTTGCTGAAGAAATGAGATTTCTAGAGCTCAGGGATAGGAAGAACTAGGACACAGTGGTCTGGGCATCTAAGTTGATAGGAGTTCCTAGAAGTTGCAAGCCGTTGAGAGCAGAGAGGCAGTATGAAATGACTAAATGAATGTAGCCTCTGGAGTCTGAAGACATGAGTTCCAGTCCGGACTCTACCAACCACTGTCTGGGTCCCGAGGCCTCTGTGATCGCAATAACAAGTGTTGATGAGCATGTGGGGCAATCGGAACCCTTGCACACTGTTGGCCGGAATAGAAAATGGTGCAGTCCCTATGGAAAACAGTATGTTCCTCATAAAATTAAAAATGATTCATCGATTCATCTGATGATTCATCGATTCCATGTCTGGTGGTATACCGCCAAAATTGAAAGTGGGATCTCAAAAGAATATCTTTGTATACCTATGTTCATAGAGGCATCGTCTGCAATAGCCCAAAGGTGGAAGCAATTCAAATATGCACTGATGTATAAAGAAAATGTGATACGTACACATGATGGAATACTAAGCCTTAAAAAGGAAGGGGATTCTGACATATGACACAACATGGATGACCCTTGAGGGCATTATGCTACAGGAAATGAGCCCGTCACAAAAAGACAGATATCACACGATCCTACTTGTAGGAGGTTATCTAGAGCGGTCAAGCTCCTAGAAAGTGAAAGCAGAATGGTGGTCGACTGGGAGCTGTTTTTAAGGGGTAGCGAGTGCCAATTATGCACGACAAAAGAGTTTTCTCGAGATTAGTTGCACAATAATGCGAATACACTTAACACTCCCGAACTGCCCGCTTAAAAATGGCGAATTTTAGGTCTTTCCAATTTTGTCATAATTAAAAATCGAAAAAAAAAAAATAATGCTTTACAAAAGATACCAAGCGTTCCAACAATTCTAAATGTCCTCTCCCTTTACTTTGTGTCTTTTGTCCTCGGGTTCCTGAAAGGGCAAAGACACCTGTCCTTTTCAGCACTTTTGCCCGGTGCTCGGGTAAACACAGCTTCAGAAGAGCCAGGTGAGACAAAGTGCAGTTTCCCTGCCCGGCTTGGGCCTCGTGGGCGCTCCCCCTTACAGACATTCCTAGGCAAATACTAGAAGCAGAGCTTAGAAGAAAATAAAGCATTGTGTTTAGCAGAGAAGAGAGCAGATATTATTTAGCCATGTTATTTTAGATATGCCATATTCCACTAACAGCTGGCAAGTTCTTTAAAGCACGGTTCAAAAGCTATAATTGCTGAACGGAGCTTCAAGAGAATTTACAGAAATGAAAGCACATTCCTGCAGATTATTAACATAATCGTCTCATTTATATTATAGACGAATACCTAAGATGTCTCCCAACTTGACACTTTGTGAAACAGGTAGTTAATTAATGTAGGTAAAGCAGCATTTAACCTGAAGCCTTCCCAGCAGGCGTCTGGCAAGGTGTAAAAAGCAGACGAAAGAAAATAAGGAAGAGCGGGGAGAACAAAAGCGGGGCTGGAGCCAAAATCTCGAAAATGGAAACCGAGGAAAGGGAGGCAGGGGTCCCATGGAGGCTTTTGTTAAGACTCCGCTGCTGTGGGCTTACCAGCTCCTCGTGGTTACTGGACTTATTTTTAGTGTAGCCATAAGGAGTGAGAATGAGCTGCCCAAAAGAGTGCATGGTCAGGAAGCACACGATGTTGTCCTTCTTGCTCTCTATAAAGCTGGAGACAGCTTTTGTCTCCGGTTCCGATACCGGTCCTGTCCCACAGAACGTTATATCTTGGCAGTTTCTAGATGCGCCGATGCCTGGAATATACGGGACACCACGGGAAGGTCAACATGATGCCAGTTGAGAACTGAGAACAAGGAGTCACCCTTGCTCAGGGCAACCCGTGGGTGGAATCAGGGTTTTTCCTGGCTTGCCGAAGTTAGTTCCGGTTAAATTCGCGAACGAGGAGGGTCACTCAAGGAGGAACTCAGAAAGGCGGGACGGCTGGCGTTCAGACTTAGAGACAAACTCCACGCTTCCATGGGCTGCGGAAGGCGATGCAAAATGAAATGGCATTCCTTTTACTTAAATCTGTGCGGGGCCCTGAAACAGACGTTTGGGAACCAGTTCGTGGGTTCCTAGGTCAGGCTCTGCCATAGCCTTATTGGCCTAAGTCTCTTTCACTGACTTTCTGGCTTCCGTATCATGAGAGTTATTTTGCAAGGACGCAGTAGCCTGTTCTCACTGATAGTATAAGGACCATCAGCCGCACACCTTGTCCGCACTGGGCACTGTGGTTGGCTCCTCCTCTGTGGAAACTGATCAAATCTCCACAACAATCTACCGATTGGATGGTATGACTACGGGCCACATTTTATTATTTTATTTTATTTTATTTTATTTTATTTTATTTTATTTTAGCTTAGTTTAGTTTAGCTTAATTTAGCTTAGTTTAGTTTAATTAATTAATGAATTTATTTTGAGAGAGAGAGAGGAGGGGGGGCAGAGAGAGAGAAGGAGAGAATCTTAAGCAGGCTCCACGCTGTCAGTGCAGAGCTCGACTTGGGGGTTTTGCATCTCAGGAGCCATGAGACCATGACCTGAGCCGAAATCAAGAGTTGGATGCTTAACCAACGGAGCCACCCGGGCACCCCCCCCCCCCAGGCCGCATGTTAAATAAGAGAAAACTAAAGCAGAGAAAGATGAAGCAATTTTTCCAACACCATACAGCTGTCAAGTCTGAATTTTAACCCTTATCATCTGGTTTTTAACCAGACTGAACTATTTTTTTTACCTCTTTATTTGCTTCGGATTCCTTGGGCATGTTGAGATTCAGAAACATGAAAATGCTTTAAGAAAGAAATGTTGGCCTTATTTACTTCTGCCTCCCTGCTATAAAAATAATCTGCATGGATAATTCTCTGACTTTTTTTTCTTTATGATAATTCGTATATTTAAAAATAAGGTGTGGGGCACCTGGGTGGCTCAGTTGGCTAAGTGTCCGACTCTTGATTTCAGCTCAGGTCATGATCCCATGGTTCATGAGAAAAACCCAGCATTGGGCTCCATGTTAATAGTGTGTAGCCTATTTGGGATTCTCTCTCTCTCTCTCTCTCTCTCTCTCTCTCTCTCTCTTTCCCCCCTTTCTCTCTCTCTCTCTTTCCCTCTCTCAAAATAAATAAACTTAAAAAAAAAGAATTGAAGTTTTAAAAAGTAAGTAAAAATAAGGTGATAGATTTCAAACATATTCACTTTGATCTAGGTTTTCTTTGCCCTTGTTTACCCCATCCCACTTGATGAGAGTCCTACATTTGAGTGTTGCTGGTTCTTACTATATAGATGTCATTCCTTAGAACAAAAACACTGGTCAAGAAGTCCAGAGAGTTGTGCAAAATTAGCTGTCTACTTTTGTAAATTATATCTCTAGTAGTTCACCTCGGTCCTAGCTTCTCCTCTCTGTTTTTTGTTCAGCAGGTCACCTACTAAACATGTACTTACTGCACCACGATACATTGAAATTTCGATTGAGATCTGTCCCAAAACATGTGCCATTATTGTGGGGTGAACGGGATTTCCTCCAAAGCCGATCCTGTAACAGAGGAACACAGAAATGCTGCTGTTCTAAGGTCTCATAAATCACAGTGTTGGTAATGATTGGGTGGCTCTCAAACATAAAAATATTCTCTAGGATTGTCTGGAAAAACTTGCCTTTAACATAATGAAGCTTGTGCATGTAATTTTTAGTCTCACATAGGGGCCAGCAACCCCCAATAACAGAAACATGTGTACAATCCAAGCGTACCTACATGTAAACCATCAAATTGGAGGGAGTATGGCCTTTTCCTCATGAGCAGATGAGCAGTGCCTGGTGGACGTGATCTGCTTAATCAGGGATAGCTTCAGAGAGTCATTTTTTATGTCCGAGTGATACAGGATGAAAGGTAAATAGCTTGGCAGATGGAAAAGGGCTGTTCCAGGTGTATCAGTGATGGTCTCTGCATATTTCTGGAAGCAAAAGACTGATGAGCAGAGATGAAGATAAAGACAAGTTTCTCCAGACAAGCTCAGAGGAAAGAATTTGATTCACACCCACGCCGAAAGCCTATTGCAGAGAAAGGGGTCCCAGGAACAGCTTTTGGAGGAGCAAAGGGAGAGAGGGAGGAATGGATACTCTTTAGAAACAGGGCTTCTTGTTTGTGGAGTGATATGCTTTAGTGAGATTTTAAAGAGGAAGCTTTCTACTAACTAAAAACCTTACAAGATATTGGTTCCCTGTGTGAATGATCACAATGAAAAATGAAAGTTGGGTTAGAGTTTATATATCATTTGTGCCCCTCATGCTTCAAAACTAGGTGGATACTAGGCAGCATATGAATCTTACACCAATCTGGCAAGCAAGCCCCAAACTTTAAGGAGGTGGAGTTGGAGTTGGAGAAACTCCAACTGGAAAACTGGGGATACGTTAAAAACAAACAAACATAAAAATATGTGTTGGATTTCAACTGTAAAAAGACCTCAGCTCTCTCAATCCTAAACTTGATGTAGATTGTTGGCTTAACATTATTGAGTTGATTTTTATTCCAAATGGGGTTTCTTTCTTTCCATGGCCACAAAACATGTTGGTCGCTCCAACGACTAAGGTCAGAAAAATGAACCTGAGTCAAGATCTAGTTCGTGAACTCATTCCAGAACCAGACTCGACATACTCACAGTTGTCCAAGTGTAGATATAACCATCTATGTTCAGAACGGGAAGCACGTAAAAGTCCAGGTTTCTAAGCAACTTTTTTATCCTTGAGTCGTCTTTATAGTTTTGTAGAATCTGAAAATTTAAGAGAGAAACATTTGGAATGCTCCTGGGAAGAGATATTTTCTTTCAATTTTCTAACAATTTCAACTTAATTACAAGAGGTGATTGCATATGGAACTTCTACCCTTCTACCCTCCAGCCTGCCTCAGTTGTCCTGTTTGTTATGGTAGTGGTTCTCAAGCTTCATTGTGCATCAGAATCATCTGGAGGGCTTGTTAAAATATACACATCCAGGCTCTCTTCCCTCATTTCCATCCCCTACCCCTAATTCCCTAGGTCTAATGTGGTAAGAATTTGCATTTCTAACAAGTTCCCAGTTATGTTGATGCTGTTGATCCAGAAACCGCACTTTGAGAACTACTCTTTGTAGGTATCTCTCTGTTGGTTTCTCAAGACTTATAGGGTCCAGCTAATAGGTAACAATTCACTGAGCAAGGTATTTTCCACATGCTAAATCTCTCCATCCATACAACAGACCCCCTGAAGAAGCCACTCCATGCTCCTTCTGCTGGTGAAAAAGTAGGGATCCTAGTGTTAGAAAAATTGCCCAAAATTATTTGAAAAAGATAGCACCAGGCTTTACTCATCTCTGACTTCCAAGGTGTATTGTCATATACATTTAGGTATGTTAACCTTCCAGTAAAAATTATTTGGGATCCACTAAAAAGAGATCAGAATACCTAACCCAGTTTTCAGTAAAGCTACTTATACATTCCATGTTCCTCGGGGTGAAGGAGTAATTCATGCCTACATGGGAAAGAAGCATGCTTTCTAAATAGCTGTTGTGACAGGTATTTTGTTGGGTGGTTAACCATTATAAGAAAACTAAAGAGGGACACCTGGGTAGTTCAGTCATTTGAGCGGCCAACTTCAGCTCAGGTCATGATCTCATAGTTTGTGAGTTTAAGACCTGTGTCTGGCTCTGTGATGACAACTCAGAGCCTGGAGCCTGCTTTGGATTCTGTGTCTCCCTCTCTCTCTGCCCCTCCCCCCTCTCAAAAATAAATAAGCATAAAAATAGAAAAGGACCGAAAAGGAAGCTAAAGACACTTACTTCTTTCACAAACCATTGGCAAAAAGCTGGGGCAATCCATTCCCTGGCATGAATTCCACAGTCCATCCAAATGATCTTCTTGGGATTA
Source organism: Puma concolor (assembly GCF_028749965.1). Taxonomy (NCBI): domain Eukaryota; kingdom Metazoa; phylum Chordata; class Mammalia; order Carnivora; family Felidae; genus Puma; species Puma concolor. Next base: position 193,937,442 of record NC_141674.1, on the reverse strand, counting down.
TTGGATGGTTGGCTGATCTGGAGGGACATTCATGCTCTGTTACCAAACAATTGCTTATAATCATAAGCCACTGTGCAAAGTTATCAGGGTTTGTTTATTCCCCCACAGGTCCCTTTCGTCCTCAACTCTGTGGTTCCAAGCACGAGGCAGGGATGATGGCAGAGACATTTACCAATATGACCCTTTCCATGGCTGCCCTTGCTCTCCTGCTAGGTACCTTGGCTGCTATTCTTAGGACCATATTCTGACTCCCCATGTCCCCCACCCAAAGCCTGGCCTTCCCTTCACCCCTATTTCCTAATTATAAATAAAGGCAGAAACCCCCAAGTTATAAACCAGGAGACCAAGTCTTTATAAACCTTATAAAGGCTTACCACATAGGATTCACTCAGAGTGGTAAAGTACCTACAAGAGGTAAGGTTCAAGTAGTTAAAAATGAATCCGGGTCTTCATTTAAACTTCTTGGAACTGTTGGGGTGCCTGGGTGGCTCAGTCGGTTAAGCACCCGACTTCGGCTCAGGTCATGATCTCATGGTCAGTGAGTTCGAGCCCCGTGTCGGACTCTGTGCTGACAGCTTGGAGCCTGCTTCAGATTCTGTGTCTCCCTCTCTCTCTGACCCTCCCCCATTCATGCTCTGTCTCTCTCTGTCTCAAAAATAAATACTTTAAAAAATGTTTTTAACTTCTTGAAACTGTGAATGGATCCAAATACATAACCTCCTGCAATATCTACTAAATTCATTAACTTCCCCTATTCCTTAGAGACTCTTCCAATCCCAGTCAACCAAATCTTCTTTCCTTTCTCCCTGTGCCATTCTTGAACATCAGTTCAGCCTTACTCCAGTAAGAAAGATCCCCTCCTCTTTCAGAGGGGTGGGGTGAGTGGGGATTAACCTGGCAAGTGTGGATTCCCTTTGATGGAAAAGAGGTTGTGAACACTCCCAAGTTTGTAACAGTCATATCTGTTTTGAATGTAAATGGCCTAGACTCTAGTCATTGAAAGCCTTTGGAAGAGGTTGATCAAGACTCTCCCTCTTTATCAATGAGAAATTTACAAATTGAGATAAATACAAGACTGGATTCATCATATTCAAGGAACCTTTTCCCTCTAACCTCACCCATTTTCAAAACTGCCAGCATATTTCCTAATCCACCTTTTATCTTAACTCTCTTTTATAATTACCCCTTTTATGAGTGCGTGTATTTGGTGATTAGTTTCTTTTTATTGCTTCCTTATTCTTTAAAATATGCCCCAGGCAGAGGATATTTACACATCTTTTTTGGCTGACTTAGCTCAGAGTTTGATGGCCTATTGAAAATCAGGTAGGTAGTGAAAGAACCAATCATTCACTCGATTCCTGAGTAAATTCTATTTCAGAGCCAATACAACTTATTTTTTTGTAGTTATAGATAACTCTCAAATTTGGGAATGTGCTTTGTAAATTAATATGTCTACAATAAGTGGTAATAGGGCAGTGAACCAAGGAATTAAGGTAATTCTCAGCCTTCTCACTCACCTTCAAATAATACATGGGCCGGGTCTCATAGGTCATTCCCAAGAAATGCTGTGTTACGACTTCTGCATACTTCTCACTTATCTGGATCATCCACTGATAGATCTGAAACAGTCAGGAAGGACTGCGGATATCAATAAGAAAATCGTTTGCTTGCCTCTAATTAAGATAACTGCTTCTCTCATTAAGAAACTGAACTCTGGACTATTTGTTCTACATTACAACGACTGTGTGCTAAACAAACTACAAGACTCAACCAATAAACTACCACTGACTGCCTCCCATTTTCTTTAAAGATCTACTCTGCCACCCAATCTTAGAACACCTTATTGAACTTTACAAATAAATTATTGAGAATTCATAGTTTCAATAATCCACTGATAACAGGGAATATCAGAACATCATACTGGGGCAACTGGGTGGGGTGGCTCAGCCAGTTAAGCAACTGACTTCGGCTCAGGTCGTGATCTCACAGTTCATGGGTTTGAGCTCTGTGTTGCGCTCTGTGCTGTCAGCTCAGAACCTGGAGCCTGCTTCAGATTCTGTGTCTCCCTCTCTCTGCCCCTCACCCACTCATACTCTGTCTTTCTCTCTCTCTCAAAGACGAATAAACATTTAAAAAAATTTTAAAGAAACATCGTACAATAACACGTCCTTCAAATGGTCACACACCTCTAGGCTTCCATGTGGTACCCAATCATGCCAGAAGTTTCAGTCAGGCTTTTGGGGGATCTTTTTGGATCCCAGCAATATCCTTTGCTAATGCCCATGGATCCAAGATTAGAGAGGAGCTGGATATGCCCTTTACAGAACATGCCAATAGAAGTTCCTCAATCAATCCCAAATCAATCATTTTGATTCATGTGAGGAGACCTGAATGGATGTTGATTTAATTAAAAGTCTTATATCATGCTTGGAAAAGCAGGGTCTTATACCTTCACCTGTATGTCAGTACTATGGGATTCTATAATGGTGAATGGAATAAGGGAATTCGTAAACATAAAATATATTAGGATAGCCATTATCCTATTGAGTGTGGGACAGTCTCACACTCAATATCTGTATAGTTGAAACATCTCTTCCATAAGAGTTATGGTAAATAGCAATAATTACTTTGGGATAACAAATATTCTATTCAAAGAATTTGTATCTCGATTGAGATACATGGAATATCTGTAGATAAAATTCGTTATTATAACACTAGTAATAGGTCAGTGGGGTTTTTTCAACTCAGTTCTGTTAACTGAAGAGAGCAACAGCTTATCACGTGGGTATTGTGCATGCTTCTTGATGGCATTGAGTCAGATGAAGGTGTCTTAAGCCGTGGGAGGGCTACAAATAACAGCACAGCAGCAGCAATTATGTCTTTATTGTTTAATTTTTTTAATGTTTATTTATTTTTGAGAAAGAGAGAGACAGAGTGTGAGTGGGGGAGGGACAGAGAGAGAGACACAGGATCCGAAGCAGACTCTAGGCTCTGAGCTGTCTGCACACAGCCCGATGTGGGGCTCGAACCCATGAACTCTGAGATCATGACTTGAGCTGAAGTCAGACACTTAACCGACTGAGCCACCCAGCCGCCCCCTCTTCATCGTTTAATCAGATGTAGTGCAGTGTATTCCATTCACTCTCACAGAAAAGCTGCAAGATAGGTACTGATTTCCTGTTTCGCAGACGAGGAAACTGAGGATCAAGGAGGTTAAATGTTTCGGTCAAGGTCACAGAGCAAGTGGCCAAGGCAGGTGTGACCTTTCCTGATACCAGAGCATAATCTTTCCAGGGGCCTTACTGTGCCTTCTTCAAATTTTTAGAATCTTTACTGCTTGAGGGTGATTGTTACAGAAGAATGTGTAAATTTGTTCCTGCATTCTTTGAAAAAAAATTCTGGAAATTATTAATAGACCCCCCCAAATGCGGAGAGAATTAATGATAAAGCCTATTTGGAAAGCCACTTGGGCATTTATATAAAAATTTAGATGTGCTTATCCTTTAACCCAGAGATTCTATTTCTAGAAAACTTATACTTCGAAAAAAGCTTGGCATAAAGTCACAAATATGTCTATAGAGTAGCTAATTCTTTCCTGTATCCAGTTTCAAAAACAACAACATCTTAGTAGCAATACAAATATTTCTTTAAAAAAATTTTCCCTGTGTCCTTGCTCACCTCCTCCATGGGGTGATATCTGGTATAGGAATAGGCGTCCAGGCCTCTCCTCTGGCTCACTGTCTCTTCCACAACCTCTCGTCTGTGTTGTGCTAGGAATCTGCAGAAGAAAGCCAGACTGAAAGCAGGGAAGAAACTCGGATGTCCTGAACAGTGAAAAGCTGATAAAAAGGTGGTCAGAAGCGATGTGAACAGGATTTGGAGGAGAGAAATTCAATGTTAGCGTCTTCTCGCTGTGACTTACTGACTCTGAGACCTTGGGCAACAATTGAGTCTCTCCAAACTGTAGTTTCTTCATCAGTTGAGTGAGGGGAGGACAGCCACTCCAATCTTGCAAGGAAGCTGAGATAATTCAGTGAGATGTTGTAGACTAACATACTTTTAAATTTGTAAAAGAAGTAACAGCTATGATTTATTGAACTGAAACTTATCATGAGACACTCAAGCAATTTTTTAATTTTTTTAATGTTTATTTTATTTCTGAGAGAGAGAGAGAGACGGCAGCAGGGGAGGGGCAGAGAGAGAGGGGAGACACAGAATCCGAAGGTTCTGAGCTGTCAGCACAGAGCCCGACACGGGGTTCGAACTCACGAACCGTGAGATCATGACCTGAGCCAAAGTCGGGCGCTTAACAGACTGAGTCACCCAGGGAGACACTCAAGCAATTTAAATCTCCTTCACTTCTCTTGACCACTCTGGGATAGGTACTCATAGTATCCCCATTTCAGAGATGAAGAAATTGAGTCACAGGGAAAGTGTTGGGATTGACGATAACTAAACAGCCTGATTGAAGAGCCTGCAGTATTCTTTAAACTATTTTTAAAATGTTTTTGAAGTATGATTAACATACAGTGTTACATTAGTTTCTGTTATACAATATGGTGATTCAACAATTCTATACATTTCTCAGTACCTATCATGATAAGTGCACTCGTAATCCCTTTACCTATTTCACCCTTATCCCCATTCACCTCCCCTCTGGCAGCCATCAGTTTGTTCTTTGAATTTAATAGTTTGGTTTTTCTGTTCGTCTCTTTTTTTCTTTGTTCGTTTGATTTGTTTCTTAAATTCTACATATGAGTGAAATCACGTGGTATTTGTCTTTCTCTGTCTGACTTATTTCATTTAGCATTATGCCCTCTAGGTTCATCCAGGTTGTTGCACACAGTAAGATCTCATTCTTTTTTACGGCTGAGGACTATTCAACACATGTATTATAATAGGAGAAGATAGGCTAAAACAGGCAGAGAGGAAAGGATTAGGATCTGAGTTCACGGGGGGGGGGGGGGGGGGGGGGGGGGGGGGGACACATATTTTGCAACAATGCTGGGAGTGTCTGACCACAGCAAACCCCCTCAAGGCTTAAGGCTCCTCTTAAGAATGTAACAGATCCCCCCCCCCCACCTCTGATTTCCCTCAGGAATTTGACAAAAGACCTAGGTTCTGCCAGAAACACCCCTCATACAATGGAAACTAGCCAATCAGGGACGGAGAACTCAGCACCTAGCCAACAGGGGTAGAACATGAGAAGGAACAAGGGAGAAGTGAAGGGGAGGGGGAGGGCCGACCAGAACCTTATAAAACAAGGACCCTTGCCTATAGTCCTGGGGCATTCACTTCTGAATGTCCCTTCTCTGTAAAGAGAGCTTTCCTGCTATTCTTCCTTTCTAATCTTATACTCTGATAAACTTTTGCCTGCTGATCATTTTGTGTCCACCTCTTCATTCTTTAAAGTGGCAAGACAACAAATCCCGGGTATTGTGGTAAAAAAAAATCCTCCAACAGTATTGTATATTTATAATACTCCATTATATAGATACATATATAATGTGTGCATATATATATATACACACACACATACACACACACACACACACACATATATATATCCACCACCAGCCCCCCCACACACATATCAGTAACCCACATCAGAGTGGAACATTTGTTATATTCAATGAACCAACATCAACAGACACATCTTTATTTTTCAGAGTCCATAGTTTACATTAGGGTTTACCCTTGGTGTTATACATTCTATGGATTTAAACAAATGTATGATGAACTGTATCCACCATTGTAGTATCATAGAGTAGAGTCTTACTGTCCTAAAAATCCTCTGTGCTCTGTTAATCCCTGTCCCCCATCCCCCAACCACTGACAAACATTGATATTTTTACTGTCTTCATTGTTTTGCCCTTTCCAGAATGTCACAGAACTGGAATTACACAGGGTGTAGCCTTTCAGACCGACTTCTTTCGCTTAGTAACATGCATTTAACTTACCACCATGTCTGTTCATGGCTTGATAGCTCATTTCTTTTTAGAGTTGTCTCACATTTCATTGTCTGGAATTACCACGGTTCATTTATCCATTCACCTACCAAAGGACATCTTAATTGCTTAACTGGCAATCATGAACAAAAATATCACAAACATCTGTGTGCAGGGCTTTGTGTGGACATAATTGCCAATTCATGTGGGTAAATCCCAAGACACATGATTACTGGGTCATATGGTTAAGAGTATGTTTAGTTCTGTAAGAAATTACCAAATTGTCTTCCAAAGTGGCTATACCATCCTGTGTTTCCACCAGCAATCTCTGAGAGTTCCTGTTGCTCTACCTTCTTCACCAACATTCGGTGTTGTCACTGTTCAGGATTTCGCCCATTCTAAGTATGTAGTGGTATCTCATTGTTTTCACTTGCGGTTCCCCAATAACATGATGTTGAGCATCTTTTTGTACCCTCACTTGCCATCAGTAGATCTTCTTTGGTGAGGTATATGTTCTGGTCTTTGGCACATTTTTAACTTAGGTTTTTAATTTTCTTATTGCTGTTTTAAGAGTTCTTAGTATATTTTTAAATAACAGTCCTTCATCAGACGCATGTTTTGCAAATATTTTCCCCCAGTTTATGGCTTGTCTTATTCTCCTGACATTGTCTTTTGCAGAGTAGAGTTTTTTAATTTTAATGAAATCCAAGCTATCAATTATTTCTTTCATTAATTGTGCTTTTGGTGTTGTATTTAAAGTCTTGCATTATCTTCTAGAAGTTTTATGGTTTTGCATTCTACATTTAGGTCTGTTAATCCAATTTGAGTTCATTTTTATGAAGGGTGTAAGGTCTATGTCTAGATTCACTTTTTGTTGTTTGGCATGTAGATACCCACTTGTTCCAGTACCATCTGTTGAAAAGAGTATTTTGCTCTATTGTGTTATCTTTGTTCTTTTGTCAAAGATCAATTAATTATATTTACGTGGGTCTATTTCCGGGCTTTCTATTCTGTTCCAGTGATCTATTTGTCTCTTCTTTTCATCGATACCACACTGTTCTCATTACTGTAACTTTATCATAAGTCTTGAAGTCAGGTAGTTTCAGTCCTGCAACTTTGTTTTTCTTCAATATTGCGTTGGCTATTCTGAGTCATTTGTCCCTCCATATAAACTCTAGAATCAGTTGGCCAATATCCACAAAATGACCTTCCGGGATTCTTATTGAGATTTCATTGAATCTATAGATCAACTTGGGAAGAATTGACAATAGTGAGCCTTCCTATCTATTAATAGGGAACATCTCCCCATTTATTTGGTTCTTCTTTGATACCTTCCACTAGAGTTTTATGGCTTTTCTGATATAGATCTTGTGCATATTTTTTTAGGCTTATACCTAAGTATCTTATTTTGGGAGGTGATAATACAAATGATAATATGCTTTTATTTTCAAATCTCTCTTATTCTTTGCTGTTATATACAAAAGCAATTGACTTTTGTACATCAACCTTGTGCCTTACAACCTTGCTTAATTGCTTCTTAATTCCAGGATGGGTTTTTTGTCAGTTCTTTCAGATTGTCTACATGGGTGATCATGTCATCTGTGCACATAGTTTTCTTTCTTCCTTCCCAGTCTGTATACCTTTTATCTCCATTACCTGTCTGATGGTATTAGCTAAAACTTCCAGTGCAACGTTCTAAAGTAGTTGTGAGAGTGGACATCCTTGCCTTGTTTCTAATCTAAGCGGAATGTTTCTAGTTTTTCACCGTGAAGTATGATGTTAGCTGTAGATTTTTTTGTTGCTACTCTTTACGATGTAAAGGAAGTTCCCCTCTATTCCTAGTTTACTGAGTTTTTATCAGGAATGGGTGCCGGTGTTTGTCAAATGCCTTTTCTGTATCTATTGATTCTGCATCATATGAGTTTTTATTTCTTTGCCTATTGGTGTGATGGATTTGCATTAGTTGATTATCAAACATTAAACCAGCTCTACACGCTTGAGATAGATTTCAGTTGGTGGCTGTGATGTATAATTATTTTTATATATTGTTGGATTCAACTTGCCAGTATTTTGTTGTAGATTTTTATATCTATGTTTATGTGAGATATTGATCTGTAGTTTTGTTTTGTGTTGTTTTCATAATGCTGTTTTTCTGATTTTAGTATTCGGGTAATGCTGATCTCATTGAATAAGTCAGGAAGTATTTCTTCTGTTTCCATCTTCTGATACAGACCGTACAGAATTGGTAAAATTTTCTTTCAGTGTTTGGTAGAACTCATCAAAGGCCCCATTGGGGCCTGAGCTTTCTGTTTTGGACAGGTATTAATTATTAATTATATTTCTTTAATAAATATAGGCTTACTCAGATTGTCTATATATTCTTCAGCTTTTGATAAACAGTTTAATAAAACTATTCAGTTCCGCTCCTCTATGTCAGATATTGTGCCAGCACTTAAGAGAATATATTCATGCACGTTATATAATTTATTCTCATTACAACCCTGTGAAATGTTATCACCCATGTTTTATGAATAAAACAACTGAGGCCAAGAGAAATTCAGTAACTTGCAAACGGTTGCGGAACTAGTAAGTTGAACAGCTAGTACCCTATCTCTAAGTCATGCAACCGTTTGATAAATATTTTAGTTTCCTAGCTAAAAGGCTTTATTTAAGCAAGAAGTATATAATATTTTCATTATGAGCACATACCAACTGATACTTCATTCACCCAACAAATATGTATGGAGTGATTATCATATTAAGAGCACTAGGATGGGAGGCTTTGGAGAAGCTGGGGTGTGAACTTTTGGATTGTGACCTTGCACTGCAAGGATGTGTCAGAGATTGAATTAGTTAATGTTTCAATGACTTTTATCTATTTTCTCTTTTTTTTTCCCCTCTGAACATTCGTGGTATTTTATCTGCCCTTTCCCTAAACCTTCATTTCCTTATCTGCAGAATGGGAATAACCATACCTTCCCAAAGGATTCTTACGAAAACTAAATGAATTAATACACTTATCCATGTTACAGTGAGCATAATTCTGACAACTAGTTAATGCTTAATCAGCGTTAAGGCACACTAGTAGTTCAAAACAAAGCAAAGCAGAATGCTATTTAGCTGCAATCGTTTTAAAAATAAAAATTGTGTGGAGAATACTTTAGCCACCTAACTGGTATTGTCTTCACACAATACTGAGCAACAAAATATTTTGAAAGAATTAATTAAAACTCAAGTTCCATTCATAGCTACAGGACTCCAGTAACTGAATTGACTAAATTTTATTTTTCAATCTGGTTCATTGAGCACCATGTACCACAATTACCCACTGTAATAGAAATCAATCTCTCTAACATAATTCCATGGCTTTCAACTTGGAACCACACTTATTATTTTTAATTGTTACTAATATTTATAAGAATAGCTAATATTAATAAGAATTATTATTCTAAATTTAATAACAGTATGAATTTTATCTTATTCACTCTGTGCAAATGAAAATCTCATGAGATAGGATTGTCTAAATAATCAGTTAAAATAATGAAAATGAATTTTAGGGGATTAAAAGAAATAACTGTTATTAAAATTGTAATAGTTAAGAAACAACATGTTATTCAGGGATTGGTTTCTAATATTTATCATTCATTTGATTTTTTTTTTTTTAGTAAGCGAGAGTGCTTCATTCAGGGTGAGCAGTTCTAATATAAAATATATATACTGATGCAAGCAATATGTTGAGGCTGATCAACAAAACATATTATCATCTTGTAAAGAAAATATGTACAACCCCTGGTGTGTTTAAATTAATAAAAATTCAATCTACACATAAATGTTCAAGAGCACGTTTCATGTCTTTATCAAATAATCAGAAGATATATATATATATATATATATATATATATATATATATATATTATGATACCAGCTAATCTTTATTGAGCACTATATGCTAGGCACTGATAAAAGCATTTACTTAATTCATTCAACAACCCAAGAGGTGGGTGCTCTTGGTACTGTATGCAAAATTAGTAATAGATAATAATAAAAGAAAAGTCGATTTTGTTTTTACAGACCTTAAAATCTACTTAAGGGAATAGACATAAATACTCAGCCATTAAATAATAAGCCATAAAGTGTGAAAAGGAAAGTGCCCGATTGACTACCAGTTAAATGGTACACTAAATGTATTGGAGACAAAGGAGGGAGAATTCTTAACCTGAGAATAGCCAGTAATAACAACCAACTTTGTGCGAGCAATTATACGTGCCAGCACAGTTCAAAGAACTTGATACATATATATACACTTATTTAATCCTGACAAAAATCCTTAAGGTAAATACTATTATCCCAGGTTGTTGTTTTATTCTGAAGATGTTGTTACATAGGTAAATTATGCATTTATTGTACCCTGGGGAATCAGCATAAAATATTTATTAGCCCATTTAAAACTTTGTCCAGCTCTAATTTGGACTATGAAGAGAGCAAAATACGAGCATTATAAAGTCACTAGAAAACAATTTTAGTGCTTTTCCTGGAAAGAGGGAGAGAGGAAATGAAGCAAAGTAGAAGGATATCTTTTCAGCCTTCCCTTCATCTTTCCTCACATTGGCTGTCCTGCCTGTCCAGTCTGGCCCAGAAATGAGATCATCAGAGAGGCTTTCACAACACTGTTGGGACAGAGATGGTCACTATTCAAGAGCAACCCTGTTCCATCCTTCATATAGTTCAGCATTTATGGTTGAGTATTTATCATAGTTATCTACTCAGCAGGGTAGTAAAGTGATTACACAAAAAACAGGGCTGGTCCCTGGTGAGTTCCTGTTTCAGTTGGGTTGATATTCCCTGGCAATTCCACAATAGAGAAGGGAAGAAATTAAAGGTAACTGGACACCATCAAGAACCAACATTTGGCTTTCCCCTAGCTAATGTCTGCTAAATGTATGAGTACCTTGCCTATTAAGCCCAACATCGAATGACTGAGTTCATTTAATATGCAAAAAAAAAAAAAAAAAAAAGAAAGAAAGAAAGAAAAGAAAAGAGGAAGAAAAAAAAGAACCGTATGGGATCTGAGTGAAAACATCTGATATTAAGAGTGCTTATCATTTTTACATGAGATTAAACACAATACCTAAATCTCAGAAACCCAAATACTTAGTTCAAGCAATGTTTAAACCATATACTTAGGAAAGGCAATTCCTTGTTTCTAGGCGATTTCTTGGATGATGCATAATGCATGCAGAGAGAGGGAAGAAAAGCTGGCTAATCCCCCAAATTATCACCAGTCTCATCTCACCGATCAAATGAAAAGATTATTGTACTTTGTGTATTCTTTTTGAATAGGAATTCATGAAATGTTTAACAGAGAAAATGATCCTTTGGGGTACATTATTAATAAATACTGTGGATCAAAGATTGTCTAGTGGAATTTTGACTGGAATGCATAAAGAAGCAAAAATCTAATGAACACTGAGGCAAATTTTGTATTTTCAATACTTAGTAAGGATACAGTTACATGAATATTTCATGACAGTAATGTATTTTCAAACTTTTTTTCCCTTCTTATAAAATTAGCATACACTTAACCATGGAAAATTTAGAAAGTATGGAGAGGAGAAAAATAGAAAATAGAAAGGAGGAATAATCCTTAATAATCCCATCTCCCTGAGTCCACTGTTGATATTTTGGCATATTTCTTATCTGTATTTTATCCGTGCACATTTTTTTTCTTAAACACAATGCAGATTATATCTACATAAAATTTGTTTTTACTCCTTTGTATTGCCTATCTACCAGAAGCATTTCCTCAAACCAATGAAAACTTTTTATAAACATTAGTTTTAATGACTGCATAGTATTTCACAGTAGGTATATATTACTAAGCATCACTTATTTAAACATTGTCATCTATGCTACATATTAAATCTATTTCTCCTTTTATTTTTTTGTTATTGTAAATAATTCTGGAGTTAATGACTTTTTGCATAAATCTTTGTGCTCATTTCTGACTATTTCCTTGAGCTACATCCCAGGGAGAAAAATTAATAGGTCAAAGAGGATGAATATTTTCAAGCATTTAGGTCACATTGCTAAATCCCAAGTGATTTTACAGACTGACACTGTCTTGGGAGTATGCAGTATACAGGAGCTCACTTCCCTACATGCTCAAAAGAAAGATTGGCTCAAAAGAAAGATTGCAAAGCTTGTAATCTTTGTTAATCATAGGTTTTCTGGACCTGTATTGCATCACATGGAATGAATAGAGTATCAAAAATGGCAGGTAACCGATGTTTTGAGTTGGTAAGAGCCATAAAAAAAGTGGACATTATTTTATATTAGTAAATAATAATGAAGATGCAAACAGTCACTAAGGACCAAGACTAGCAGATTTAAAATGTTCTCCTTAAGAGCAGTCATAGCTGCACTTGAGTTATCCGATGGAAGTCATCTCGTCAGAGTCCCATTGCCTGAGCCAAATCATTCCCCTAATTTAACCTGGGCTTGAAAAATATTTTTTTCAATAAAAGTTTTATGCATCTTTATTGAAGAAAATTCACAAAATGAATAGTTGATATTCACAAAATGAATAGTTGAAGGTAAAGGGGGAAAAATCACCATCCGAAGATAACAATGACCATTTTGGCACATACTTTTTCTTTTCTTTTTCTAGCTATTTTATTACATTTTTCCATTCCGCACCTTGCTTTTGGCATAAAACGTGCTTTTTCTAATTCTATTAAAATTTTTTCATAATCATTATTCTAATGGATAAATAATACTCCATTATCATAGATCATATATCAACATGTATATAACCTAATATGGGACATTTAGGTTGTTTCCAAATATTATAATATTTTATGCAATATTTATATTATTAATAAAGCTACATCTCCGTGCATAAAACTCTTTCTGTGCTTAGCTTATTTTCTCAATATAAGTTTTCAGAGACAGAGCTACTACTTGAAACAACGTGTAAGTTTTAAGGCTTTTGATATTTTTAAGCAAGTTGATTTTTTTCCCAATCAAAGCCCCATGACATATGCAAGTCTTTGTCTCTAATTTGTAAAGGAAGAACCTCAGGTGGAAAGATAAATGATATATATGAAACCAAGTAAACTGATGGAAAACATGAGATGGACTGTTCAAAGAGGTTTCGGCATTGGAAAGATCCTAGACTCTCTCTATATCTCTGAAATAAGACTTCCTATCAAGCTAAGAGATAAGCTGAGACTGCACTGTTCATCTGGGGCAAAAATCAGAGTGAACTTCCCTGTTCTGTGACAGTGGGTTTATTGCAAGATTCTTTTAACCATGAAGCAAAAGGAAAAAATACTATCTACAACCATGCATGCTTGATGAGATATGCCAAATGAGCAGGATAAACCATGCATGAACAAAGGAAAATACACACTTTATGTGAAAACTATACCCCGTGACACACACAGATGTGATATACATTTTATGTTTTAAAAAGTTATGATTCATTATGAAGAGAGAAAGAACACAAGCATAAGCAAATGATACGAACAGGCAATTTATAAACTAATAAAATGAGTAATAATCAAGACAAAACCCACAAAATTTTACTAGAAATCAACAAAATGCAAAGTAAGGCAAGTGGATATTTTCACACACAAACTGATACAAGTTTTCTAGAGGGCAATTTGGCAATAAGCAATATGATTCTTACATTTCCCTCAGCTTCTGAATGAGGAATTCTCCTTCTAACTTATATTAAGAAAATAATCAAAGACTTGCAAAAAATTTTTATGTGGCTGGGTGCTCACCATGGCATTATTTGTAAAAATGACAAAGTAGAAATCAAGCATATGCCCCGTAGGGTACAAATGATGGGATATTATTAATGATTGCAATATGTTTTAAATGAATTATGAATGTCAAAGGAAATTTTCAATAATACAATTTAACAGAAAAATTCTGACAATAGTACTGAATCTATCCATCTATCCAAAAACATTAATAGTAACTATATCTTAGTGAAATTTTAAACATTTTTAAACATTTTCTCAAATAATTAGCATAATCTTATTTACCAATTATGAACCTGTAAATAAAGGATACAGAATTTTCATTAATATTTCCTTTTTTCAATCACACATGACATATCTTTGGTATTTATCATATGTCATGTTGGAAAATATTTGTCAGATATTTATCTATTTATTCAAAGATTATTAGAGTAACATTGAATGACAAAACTTCCACAATCTTTATTATTCTTATTTCATGGTAGGTGCATATGGGTTGGAAGAGGGGAGAATCCAGCTATACTCATCTTGAAAAAAGCTTTCCATTTAGATGGTCTAAATCAAGATAAATCAGCCCCTCTTCCCACGTCACTCTCACCCATCATATCCCAGCTCCTCAGGAACCAGGATCCCCAAGAGGTAAAGGGTCCCAAGCAGCAGCTTCATTCTCCTGCAGAAAGAACTAGATACTCCTGGGCTTCTCTTGCAGGTTAATGGACCAAGCACCTCTGAGAATGCATAAAGGCAGAGGCTCTCACAGTCAAGATAAGATAAGTCAGTTAATGGATGTCTCAGCAGAATTTTATGTGAGCAGTTGCTTTATTAACTCTATCGTGTCCTCAAATAGCTTTTTTTTTTCCTTAAGTAGTGGAAAACACTACCATTTTATTTTTCATTTCTCCTTGAAAACCAAATTCACACAAGCTCTTGGCTCCACTAGATCCGGAAAGAAGTTCTTCCCTACATGAAGTCCTCATTGCCAGGCATCCCCATCACCTGTATTTACTTAGAAGCTGATTATTCCTACTGTTCTCTCCACACAGGTCTCTGAGCATAATGGGTTGTATGTCTTCTGCTCTGGGTACGGTGGGTGTGGTTATTATCAGGATTTCCACTCACCTCTTAAAGCTTTACGTTGGGTCAAATTCCTTCTCTTGTTCTGAGAAATCACCCCACCAGCTTCTTAAACAAATCCAGGTCTCTCTAAATCTGAGCAGTGAAAACATTTTAAATCCCTTCCAAGTGGATTTTCCCACACACCCCTCTCACATAAAGGACTCTGTCACACACCCCACCATGTTTCCAGACAAACCCAGGATATGCCTGAATCTCAGTGATCACTAACAAGTAAAAGTTCAAGTTAAGATTGTTGTTAAAAGTCTAATTGAGCAAGGCAAGCTTTCGTGCAGAGAAGTGGAGGATTTAAACAGAGTCTTTGGCATTTGGGGACTTAGTCTAAATCCTGTGCTCCGTATTCATTCATTTATTCGTTCATTCATTCTACAACAGTGTAACAAATACCAACTACACACCGGGCATTAGTACAAAGATGAAAACATACAAAGATGAATGAGGCAGACCATGACTCTGCTTTATGGAATTCACAATAGAGTGGAGAGAACAATAAACACGTGTGCAAACAATTTCAAGTACAATTTCAAGTAAAGGGAATCAAATTAAGGAGCTAGAGAGTGATCATGGGCCAAGACCATACTGAGATGGAGAGGTCTATCCTGATTTAAGATAATATTTTTTAAATGTTTATTTATGTATTTTGAGAGACAGAGAGAGAGAGAGTAAGCGTGAACAGGGGAGGAGCAGAGAGAGAAGGAGAGAGAGAGAATTCCAAGCAATCTCTGATCTGTCAGCAGAGCCCAATGTGGGGTTTGAACCCATGAACCACAAAGTCATGACCTGAGCTGAAATCTAGAGTTGGATACTTAACCTACTGAGCCCCTTATTTAAGATGATTTTTGAGTTAAGTTCTAAACGATATGGTTCATGCAAAGGGTTGTAGGAAAAGTATGGTAGGTGATGGGGCAGCATGTGTAGGGGTCCCCGGGAAGAAATAAGTTTGGTGCCATTGAGGAACCGGAAGAAAGCCAGTATTTGAGTGAAGTGGGACTTAGAGAGTGATGGAAGATGGGGTCAAGGAGATAGGCAAGGGCACAGGTCTTGTAGACACCATGAGCCATAGTACGGACTTTGAATATTATTCCAAGAAATCACTGAAAAGGTTTTGCCTTTATATTTTAAATAATTTGCCTGGCTGCAGTGTAGAGAGTAGGCAAGAATGGAAACACAGAGGCCAGCTGGGAGGACACCATAGCAGTCCAAGGGAGAGATGATGGGGCCTCGGGTTAGTCAGTCACACTGATATCATGTGACATGGCCACACTGGGAATTTATTTTAAAAGCAGACTCAACAAACTTGCTTATGGAATACTAATGAAGTGTGAGGGAATTAGGAAACTCAAGAACAACTCGTAGACTTTGGGACTACAAAATGGAATGACTAGTGGTGACTTCTTATGAGATGGCGGAAATTGAGGGAGATGAGATTTGAAGAAGGGGAAACTCAAGAATTATGTTTGGCTCTGATAAGTTGAAGGTGCTTATTATTATACATCCAGGGGATTGTCATGTGGGCAGCAACAATGGCAGGCTGGAGCTGAGGAAAGTTGGAGTGAGGTGCATAAATTTGTGACTCTTCAGCTTGCAAAAGATGATGCCTGAAGCCACATGAGGAGCTCATCTAGGGTGTGAACATAGATCAGGAAGGCAAGAACGAAGACTGAGCCTTGGGCTGGTCTAACATTTAGAGGTCTGGGTAGAAGAGAGGAATTCAGCAATGGAAATTGAGAAAGAACAGCCAGTGAAGTAGGTGGAAAACTGAGAGACTGTTGTATCCCAGAAGCCAAGTGAGAAAAGCATTTTAAGAAAGTGGGAGTTACCAGCTGGGCCAAATGTTGTTCAGAAGTGGAGTCAGATGAGGACTGAGAACTAGCAGTCTCATCCAGCAGGATAGAGGCTCCTGGAGACCTAGAAAAGAGCAATTTCAGTCAACATGTGGTAGGGACAAAAGCCTGACTGGAGTTGGTTAAAGAAGGAAAGCAAAGTGAGAAAGTGGAGGCAGCGAGTATAGAAAACTGCATCAGCATAGCTTGCCTAATGGAAACTTCATTGTTATGATCTTCCACCATCCCTTTGGGATATTGTCAAGTCAGAAATCTTGAGTTCATATATTTTTTTTTTAATTAAATTCGAGTTTGTGAACATACAGTGTAATCCTGGCTTCAGGAGTAGAACCATCTTGCACATGACATCCAGTGCTCATCCTGAAAAGTGCCCTCTTTGATGCCCGACACCCATTTAGCCCATCCCCCCCACCCACCTCCCCTCCATCAACCCTCAGTTTGTTCTCTATATGTCAGAGTCTCTTCTGGTAAAATCAGATAAAAACGGAGAGGGAGGCAAACCATTGAATTCAAATTTTGATGATGTCCAGCATGAGAGGTAAGATGCAACACCCGACACTTTTCCCCTCACCCAAGTGCGGGGACAGAGCAGCCACCTCAGAGTCTTCATTCTGAAGCAAAGGTTTTAATGGAGCTGTGAGTTCCACAGAGGAAGAGTGGAAGAGAGGAGTTGAGGGTGTTTTCTTTCCAGTCTCCTCTCTGCCGTGAGGCAGAGAGGCAGAGAGGTGTATGGGGGTAGTCCAAATAAAAGGTGAGATTAGAATAGGCTTCCCCCTCCATCAGATATGTGACTCTATGCAGTTATTCCGAAGCTAAAGAACGCAAGTAAAAATAAGAAATACATGAAAATGCACAAACAATATATACAAATTGCTATTAGAAGCCTACAAATAATTTTTAAAACTATGTTATGAGACTTGGGTGCTCGGGTGGCTCAGTCAGTGAAGTGTCCAATTCTCGTATTTCAGCTCAGGTCATGATCTTATGGTTCATGAGATAGACCCCCATGTCGGGCTCTAAGCTGACAGCGTGGAGCCTGCTGGGGATTCTCTCTCCCTCTCTCTGCCCCTCCCTAACTCTCTCTCTTATGCACTTGCTCTCTCTCTCTCTCTCTCTCAAAATAAATAAATAAACTAAATTTTAGAAATATGTTGTAAGCACATTTGGCATTGCTACACAGGGTTTTCCTAACAGTCACTGGTAATTGGATCTTCCTCAATCCTCGTGTCCAAATGCACTGCAGTATGTGGTTTCCTGCCAATTCACTGGCCAAAGATTATCTTTCTGCAACCTTATGGAATGAAACCAGTAACCTAGAGCACCCAGAGCCAATGAACTGGGACCACTGGACTCCTCACTAACAAGGATGAATTATTATCACATCTTTCCCGGTGATTAGATTATTCCTCACTGTTGTGTTTTATGGCTTTCTAGTTAGTCATCTCAAACAATTTATTCACAATAGTAGTGTTTTTTATTATTGCTGTTTTATAGTTCCTATAACAGTAAAACTTATCCTCAATTCTATTATTACGATATTCAACTACTAATGGAATTTTTGTTTCTATTTGATTGTGTTTTAAAGCCATAACAATAAAATTTACTCCCAAAACTGTTACCGCAAGTTTTATGTTCTTTAAACTACGCGATAGCATGCTCACAAACACATGTGGTTCTTTAAACCCACATGAGAGAAGACCTGCCAAACCATAAACACTGTTTTATGGGAAAAAAAAAAAAGGGGGAATTTGTTGCTATTATGGTGAGACCCATGTTCTTTGAGAGAATAAGTAATAGGATTAAAGAAATGAAAGAATCTTAGTGACTACTGATTTGGAGGATGATTACGTTGTAATTGGCAGAAATATTTGTTTAAAAGATCAACCTCTTTTTATTACATGCCAAACCCTAGATATTTCCACCGTCTTCGTCCTCCAAAATAATGTGGCCTCAGAAGGAGGTCCATGATTTCCCATGGCTGATTGCCATATTTGTTGCAAAGAAGCTCTATGAAATATTAATAACAAAGACCAGGGTCATTTTGAAGGTAAACAACTTGAGTGGCCTAAAAATTGAAAGTTATACAGCCAAGCCAGTTCACCACCTCTGCTGCTCCTTAGTTTTTTCCACTGACCTTGAACCCATGGACATTGCAGTAAAACTCATCGCTCGCCATGCACGTTTTATGCCTGGTGATGTGACTTTCACAACCGGGTCAAAGGGCTGGAACATGAATCATCATCCACCCAGTGGAATAAAATACCAGCAGGAAGCAAGAAGGAGGTGTGTCAGACAGGCAAAAAGTGGGCTGTGTTTAAGGGTTTGGTCTCAGATGGATAATAGGTTGACTTATGGTCACAAGTAGGGACGCAGGCAGATTGCAGGGAGACACAGGCTAGTTGTCACTCAGAGATGATGGCCTTAGTGGCAGAAGAAGCAAACTCTAGATTTGGTGTGTGTGGCAGCACCTAGCATACATTCATGTCCTGACAGAAGCTTCGGAGAATGCTGCTGTCATCTAAGACAATAGATGAGTGGATGGGTGGGTAGGTGGACGTGTGGATGCATGCATGCAGGAGTAGATGGAGGGATGCATGAATCTATATGCCTGTTATCGACAGACGGCATAAATCCATTGGCTAGATCCAGCCTCTCACCTTTATGGCTCGGCACTTAATTTTCTGTGACCATCCCCTTCCCTTCTGCCGGATGCGGTAGCCGTGATTATGCCAGCAGATTGAGATCTACTTTCAAGAGAAAAACTGCTGCCAGTCTCTGGCTGTGAGTACTTTCAGAGTCTGACTCAGCATTCAAGCTGAGACTCAGTGCTACCTAAGAGGCATTCCCTAACCAACGACTGAACACAGAAGTGGCACAAGGGCTTACCACTGTACCTGTGCAGGATTCCTCTGTTAGCAATCTTTTTGGAGTTGCACTACGGTCTGAGGCCTTTCTTACTCAGTCCCTCTTTCCTGCCCTTCACTTTTCACAGTTGTCAGATCTGGGTCATGCCCTGAAGGCTCTCCTTGCCTTTTCCTGTCTCCTCTCCCTTCTGTCTTTCCCAAGGATTACCCCCTGTAAATCTCTTCCACTTCTAAGTTCATCGTGACACCTGCTTCTCAGATGGCCCAGCCAACACATCAACCAGACCCCAGGACAAATGAAAATAAATGAATACAACTGTTCTTGAGTCACAGGGATCTTTCTGGACTTTGCGGATAGTTAGATGCAGAAACAGACAAAACTGAAGTTCAGAAGAGCAGGGACCATCCCACACAGCCAGTCCTTACCAGGCTTCCAGAACAGCCAGTGAACTACAGAAAATCACATGCTGGCTAGATTGCACGCCATACTAGTTGGCTTAGAAAACAAGCGTCGTCTGTCTCATTGTTCGCTTGCCTTGCCAAATGTGTTCACAGTACTGTGTGACAGGGTCCTCAAGGAGGGAGATGATAAACTTCGCTCCTTCCCTCGTGCTAAAGTATCTTTCATTTAGATCATCATGGAAAGGAAGAGGAGCAGAGGGAAGAAATACATGCTCTCAAGCGTCAACAGGAGAGGCGGGAGGGCAAGGAGATGGGAGGAGTTTGGATTTCCTCCAGAAATCTTTGCCACCTGTCTGGATGAGGGGTGGGCATAGAACCAAGGTGTGGTAAGGGCAATTACCTTGGGAATTAGCCCTTTGGATACTTTTCTGTCTTTTTCCCAGTTGGATGGTATTTCACTCAGCATTAACCACCAACTAATTTTCAAAACAACAACACGACACTTTTGATTCATCACCCTGGGTCATACAATACGTATATGTACACACTATATATATATATATATATATATATATATATATATATATATACACACTAATATGATACAATATCATTCATCTATGAGAAAGAAGGAAATCCTGCTACTCGTGATAGCATGGATGGACCATGAGAGTTAAGGGAAATAAGTCAGAGAAAGATAAATACTGTATGATATCACTTACATATGAAATCTTGAAAAAGCCAAACTCACAGAACAGATAGTAGAAGGGCAGTTACCAAAGGACGGGAGGTGGGAGGAATGGGGAGATAGATATAGGGCAAAGGGTACAAACTTCCGGTCAGAAGATGACTAAATTCTGGGATTCTCATGCACAGCATGGTCATTACAGTTAAGAATACTATATTATATGGGGCGCCTGGGTGGCGCAGTCGGTTAAGCGTCCGACTTCAGCCAGGTCACGATCTCGCGGTCCGTGAGTTCGAGCCCCGCGTCGGGCTCTGGGCTGATGGCTCGGAGCCTGGAGCCTGTTTCCGATTCTGTGTCTCCCTCTCTCTCTGCCCCTCCCCCGTTCATGCTCTGTCTCTCTCTGTCCCAAAAATAAATAAACATTGAAAAAAAAAAAAAAAAAAAAAAAATACTATATTATATACTTGAAAGTTGTTAAGAGAGTAAATCTTAAATGCTCTCGCCATAAAAAAAGAAAAGGTAATTATGTGGCATGATAAAGGTGTTAGCTAATTCTATGGCGGTAATCAGTTTACAATATATAAGTGTATCAAGTCAATATGTCATACATCTTAAATTTACACAATGTTATATGTCAATTATATCTCAGTAAAGCTATAAATATATATATATATGCAAAGATATATATATACACATATGTATACATATATATGTATGTATGTACATGTATGTATAAAAGAAAGGCAACACAATTAGAACAGGCTTTCTTCTCTTCTCTGGATTTTCCCCCAGCTTCATTGCC
Organism: Puma concolor; assembly: GCF_028749965.1. NCBI lineage: Eukaryota > Metazoa > Chordata > Mammalia > Carnivora > Felidae > Puma > Puma concolor. The sequence continues at coordinate 193,915,991 of NC_141674.1, read as the reverse complement.
CTAACCTTTCATTCCTGTTGACTATATCTAGCAAAATCATTACAGATTACTAGAGATTATTACATTCATTGTCAGAATCTCAGTGCATTACTAGATAGACCATGTACAGAGCACTGGGTTAAAAGTCAGAAGCCTTGGGCTCTAATTTTTGTTCCCCCATTTATCAGCCATATGATTTGGGGCAAACCTCACCTGTCTTCCTTCATAAACAATTGTAACAGTCTGCCCTCCCACTCAGACTTGTGGAGCATATTAAATGAAATAATCTATGTAAAAGCCCTGTGAAGATTGTAAAACCTATCAAAAATGTATGGTGTAATTATCATTGACACTAATAACAAGGATCTGTAACCAGTTTATAGTTCTGCACAAGATTATTCCCGTATGATAACCACATTCTATAGAAAAGAAAAATCAAACTTCTAAATAGCAAAATGTAGAACTGTTTTCTCTTTTACCATCAAATTTCCTAATAATATAAAGTTCTCTAGAGAAATTTTGATTTTTTTAAAAAAATTATTTTTTTCTTTTACATTTATTTATTTTTGAGAGACAGAGAGAGACAGAGCATAAGCGGGAGAGGGGCAGAGAAGGAGACACAGAATCCAAAGCAGGCTCCAGGCTCTGAGCTGTCAGCACAGAGCTTGACACGGGGCTGGAACTCACCAACCCTGAGCCGAAGTCGGACGTTCAACCAACTGAGCCACCCAGGCACCCCTCTAGAGCAATTTTCTAGAGGTGAGGCAGAGGGTGGAGGGGTTTCTCAGCTTTATATCCATTAGCAAAACGGATTTTTGGAAATGAGCATCTGCTGAAAACGAGCTGTATATTAGCTACTAAAATCAGCTGGATATAATCTATATAATCCTAGCTTTCTGTTTATGACCTAAGAACGTATTAATATGAGAATATCCCTAATTTAATGTATATTCCTATTCTCATGAGTTTCCTATATATCGGAAATAAAAACACAGGAGTAAGACTCCTACTCTATTTCACATATGGAGATTCATTTTATACAGAAAAGTAGTTACTAAAATTATTATGGGGTTTAATAAACCCAAGTATACTAAAAAATTTCAGTTCCAGTTCCACACTTGTACTCTGAGACTACCACATTTCACAAGATTCATACCTGTTATTCTCTTGTATGGAAATAACGTCAGCAAAGCATTCACATCCCTTACCCTAATTGTCCTATGTCCTCATCACTTCTATTAGCATTTCCTTAACCCCCCAGGAGGATGCCATTTTACTCTGATGGGAAGTCTTTTAAAAGCTAAAGCAAATTATAAAATTATAAGGAAAATTTTTAAGTGATTACTATATTCCCAGACGCTATGCTTTAATGCATAAACAACCTTCATGTAGTAGGATCAGTTATTGACCCCAATTACAGAAAAGGAAACTGAGACCCAGAGGTCTGCATTGATCATGCTATCTAAAACCAAAAATTACAAGTCAGAATATGGACTGGGAACCAGCATCATCAGCATAACTGAAGCAAGGTCAGAAAGGCCGAATCTCCATCCCAGACTCTCCATTTTAATAAGACTCCCCCGGGGGCGCCTGGGTGACTCAGTCTGTTAGGCTTCCCACTTCGGTTCAGGTCATAATGTCATGGTTCATGAGTTCGAGCCCCATAACAGGCTCTGTGCTGACAGCTCAGACCCTGGAGCCTGCTTTGGATTCTGTGTCTCCCTCTCTCTCTGCCCTTCCCCCGCTCCTCTCTCTCTCTCTCTCTCTCTCTCTCTCTCTCTCAAAAATAAATAAACATTTAAGAAAAAACACTAATAAGATGCCCCCAAATGAGTCCTATTTTGTTACTTTTGTATTCGTTTGTTTATTGTGGGTCCTATTTTCTTCTATCAGCATTTCCTTAATACTCTAGAGGAATGTTATGTCACGCACCACTGGGCTTGCTTTTCTCTCCACCCAACGCTAACCAAGATTTCCCTCATTCTCTTAGCAGCACCCCACCCTTCCCTCACCTCCATCCTCCTCCCCCCTCTCCCCTGCTGAGGCAAGTCACCAAGTCTCTCCCAGCCTTTGTTCCCTCCTTTATAATATAAACAAGGATGAAAATACCCCCCTTAGGGCGTTACCAGGAGGGTTAAAATGAAATGGAAGATCAAAGACCACTTGTAAATCGCCTAGCACTGTAGTTTGCTAACGTTGTTTCCTTTCAGAACCATCTGGAGAGTTGCGGGGGGGCACCTCCCTTTTCCGGGCAATTACATCAGAATTTCTGGTCAGGGCTCCCTGGCCGCAGCATTTTTACATTCCCAAAGGTGATTTGAATGGGGAGGCAGGTGTGAGAATCTCTGGCACCCATTGCCATGTACATTGTAGATGCTGAATAAAATTTAGCCTTGATTATTATTTCTTCTATCCAGTCCTTGTCAAAGAGCAAAGCTCTCTGAACAGGCCATGCTGATTTCCTCTGCATCTTAGTACAGCAGGCTCTACCTTCCCATCTCTCCTGGGCTTTTTGAAGTCCTGACTCTGAAATCATACCTTTTCTCTGAAGTCTTTTCTGGTTACTCCGCCCTAATCTCCTTCTTTCCTCAAATCCAGTGGCAACCTGAAGTCTCTACTGTAAAATCTACTCATTTGCCCACCTCTCTTAGGTGTAGTTTGTAACTGTTTCCCATGTGTCAAATTGCCTGTTTCCCAGGCTTCGTGAGTTCCAGGCCCACATAGGGAACCTCTGCCGGCATCACCGGGCCTGCTTAGGATTCTCCATCTCCCTCACTCTGCCCCTCCCCCACCCCCCAAATAAATAAATAAACCTTAAAACAATTGATTCTATTTACTGCATTAATTAACAAGAGAGCAAATAGGAAGTTAGAACCGGTTCAAGGGAGAAGTCAAAGAAACACAGATATATAGGCAACAAAGAATGCTATATCGAATTTACAAAAATATGCAAAATTAGTCATTTCCTTCCACTGAACACTTTTCAATGGTATTTGGGTTTTTTTTTTAATTTTTTTAATGCTTACTCATTTTTGAAAGCTGGAGACAGAGCGTGAGTGGGGGAGGGGCAGAGAGACAGGGAGACACAGAATCTGAAGCAGGCTCCAGGCTCTGAGCTGTGAGCACAGAGCCCAACGTGGGGCTCGAACCCACATACCGTGAGATCATCACCTGAGCGGAAGTCAGACGCTTAACTGACTGAGCCACCCAGGCGCCCCTCAATGGTATTTCTATGGACAAGAATCATTTGGATTATTATTAATTTTTCACAATGTACGGAATTGTAAAATATATCAAAAACAATGAAAACCAGGTAGCCACAAACATAGATAGTGTTCTACCTTTACCATTGTAGATGCCCCATAATCCTCGTGGTCCATTACGTAGCTTTGCACAATTTTTCCTGACAACACTCTGCATTATTATGGTCTATTCATTTCAGGGGCAATTAGAAAGGGTAGTTGAAAATCAGGTGAAAAGCTTCACTTATGTAGGAATTTGTGTGAGATTAATTCAGCTATTGGTATCTTCAAATAACTGCAACCAAGGTAAAGCCCAAATCCAAACTTTATCTGGAGTAACCCAGACTTTTGAGATGTCTGTGCAAATTTTACTAATAAGGAGATCAAACTTCCAATGTTGCTTGGAACGTTGTTATTATCAAGCTGGTCCAGCTGGGAAAGAAAGGCAACTTTTAAAATTGATAATGACAGGGGTGCCTGGGTGGCTCAGTCGGTTAAGCACCCGACTTTGGCTCAGGTCATGATCTCGCGGTTTGTGGGCCCAAGCCCCATGTCGGGCTCTGTGCTGACAGTTCAGAGCCTGGAGCCTGCTTCGGATTCTGTGTCTCTCCATCTCTCAGCCCCGCCCCTGCTCATGCTCTGTGCCTCCCTGTCTCTCAATAATAAATAAATGTTTTAAAAAAATTAAAACTAAATAAATAAAATTGATAATGACAAAACAATCATGACTGTTAAAAATACATATGGATTTTAACACTGACTTGGCTGGCCAAAGCCCATTTATTCAACTTTATTCATTCTGAAATGTATATTATTAGTCTAATGTTAGTCACTGATAACTTCTGATGAACATACAAGTATCTGGGGTGTATTTCCTTAGGACTTACCAAACTAGAATGAATAGGTCTACAATTACTCTGTGGAAAATTGAACTAAATTATAAATTACAGGACTCCTGCAGTAGTCTCCTAATTCATCTGCCTGAAGCCATTCTTTCTCTCCTCCGATCTGTTCTCTTACTCTGATTCCAAAAAAAAAAAGCTTTTCAAATCCCAAATTTGTTTATATCTTTCCCTGACTTCACATTGCTTTGAGGGTTAAGACCATCTACTTGTCATTTCCTAGGACCCTGTGGTTTGACCCTTTCTGATAACGCTACCCTAGTTTAGGTAACAACCATCACTGCCCCCGTCATACCTCAACCTATTCATTTCTCAAGGAGGTCTTCCTTGGCCCCCTCCCACTCCTAATTGGGGTACCTCTTCCTCTTATACGCTCTTTTATTAGCACTAATCAAAAGTCCTTTATAGCACTAATTAAGGCCACAATTTCATACTTACTGATGTGATGATTTGGTTATTGTCTGTCTTTGCCATTAGACTATCCATGAGGGCATGGATGTATTTCCATTGCCTAGCATGGGGCCAGGCCCAGAAATGTATCCAATAATTATGAACTTAATAACTGTATAAACAGTCACCAGTTACATACAAATGTAGCAGGTTCTTCTTGGTCCCCGGAGCTTTATCAATGTATTTGCTGGTGTGTTTTGCCTGAGCTTTTCTTGTTTTGCTTTCCTTTGTTGCTGGTTTTATAAGATTGCATCATACTAAAGAGAAGGAGGAGGGGTGCCTGGGTGGCTCAGTCGGTTAAGCATCTGACTTTGGCCTAGCTCATGATCTCGTGGTTCATAAGTTCGAGCCCTGCATCGGGCTCTGTGCTGATAGCTCAGAGCCTGAAGCCTTTTCAAATTCTGTGTCTCCCTCTCTCTCTGCCCCTCCCTGACTCACACCCTGTCTCTCTCTCTCTCTCTCTCTCTCTCTCTCTCTCAAAAGTAAACATTAAAGAAAATTATTTTTAAAAAGGGGGGGGGGAGGAGGAGACATGAACTAAGCAGGTACCAGGCCCTTCACAGCATATTTTCACATGATTTCATTTGATCCTCATAATCTATATGGCATGTATTATTTTTCCAGTTTTGCAAAGATGACACTGAGGCAGAGATATTATGCAAGTTACACCACCAGGAAATGGTAGAGGTGAGTTTGAACCCAGATTTGCCCTTTACTGCTAGACTTGGCATCAAAGACCTTGCTTGGTCAGCGGGCTGGGAGGTTATCTTCTGTACCATCATAGCAAAGCTTTGGGCCTCAGTTTCTTCCTCTACAAAATAAAGGCTGGAAGCCAATGTTATGCATTTCTTTATTCACTAGTACTAAAATCAAGTTTCCGTGCAATGATCTGCTATTCTGTGTGAGAGCCGCCTGTCTCCTTTGCCAATTACTGACGTGGGGTAGGTTACAAAAATGGTCACCGATCTGCCTCTTCCCTGACTCTACATACTTTGGCAATGCGCTCCCACATGGACTCTGGGACTGATCATGTGATTCTTTTGGCTCATTGAACAGTAGCCAACGTGATGCAAGCGGCGACATGTAGAGCACTTGTTCACTGGGGTTTGCCCCTGGCTGCACTTGAAACCCATCTGCCGCACATGAGCAAACCTCGACAAGACAAGATGGGATCAGGTGCCCCATCGCATCAGCCAACAGCTGGCCTTAGGGGCCAGACCACCTAACTGACCCCAGATGCCTGAGTAAGCCAGTGTAGACCAGCAAAGGAGCAGTCAGTCCAAACTACCAACTCATGGACTCGGGCGCTAAATAAATGGTTACCATTTTAAGCCACTACATTATGGGTTCTGACTGTGTATATAGAAAATTTTGTTTTTAACAGTAAGTTTGTGTTATACGTTGATCTTATAATTTTCCCATTCCAGGAGAAATGGCTCATATTTCCTAGATTTATTCTATTAAATGATATAAAATGTATAACATAATAGGCACATATCTCTTCTTCATCGGTGGGAGAAATAGGCTTTTTTATTTTCTTCTGATTGTAATACAATTTAACCCACTAATTCATTTGGAATTTAATGAAATTTTAGGGATGAGGCATGGATTTAAATTTTTTTCCTCCACATTAATATTCAATTGTGACATCCCTTACCATTTAATAACTCCTTTCTCAACCGCTATATTGCTTCTTGATCCTCAAGCATTAATTTCATATAATGTAGTAGTTATATTCTCTGGGATTGCTGTGGCGTTCTACCAAGTAACTTTTCTTTTTATAATTTAATACCATAATTTTATTACAAATTTACTATTCATCAATACAAAACATATTAGTGATATGCAACTCATAAAAGTTGTTTGTTTCTAATAGTGTAATTAATGAAGGCCCTTTATGCACCGCAGAAAGCAGTTTCTTTCTCTCTACTAATTTCCATGGCCTTTTATCTTCCCTCTGGCTCCTCCACAATTCTGCTTCTCTTGTAGTTATTTCTGCCATTCCCGGCATTCTCCACCTGACTGTAAAATTCTTGAGAGCAGGAAGAGTGCGTCTCTTCCCTTTGTTCAGTGTTTTCCACAGAGAAGATGCCCAGTACTTGTTTGCTAGAGTGATGTGAAATTTCATATCCCGGCAGACATTCATTCTTAATGCAGTCTTCCTGAGCCTGTGAGCACTCCTCACTCATGAAGTTCTGAAACCTGTACAAAGCGTGTCTTGTCCTGCCTGGTATTGTGTGAACAGGATATCTGCAAGCTAGAAAGGGAAACTTCTTGGGTAGCTCAAAAAAACAGGCCTGTAAATTTAACCGATCGGGGTGTCCGTGGAAATAGATTCTAATTATTAGTACAGTAAGTGAATGCAAGACCTGGGGACAGGTTTTAGGTCAATGCCAGCCTATCGGGCAATACCCCCACATGCTGGGCCCAGGGCCTACAAGGGTGACTCGGTATGGTCCGTGCTTTCAAAACCGGCATAAAAATACTGACCACTATGGGAGCCACAAAGTTTCATGACGTCCTTTTGCAAATCTCATTTCAACTACTTGAAAGAAAGATTCTCTGTAAGAACTGAATGTCAAGACTGTCATTGAAAAACCTGGTTCTAATGTCTGCTTTCTTCTCCCACTCACAAATCTGTTTTCCAAGGAGGATCTATTTGCTGTTTAAGCTTTTTCCTCCTCCTTATCCTTGACGGTGGGAGGTTCCCACTAGGTTGTGAGGAATGCACTGAGAAGTAGAATGTCAAGGCCAGGAGCACAGTTGGACCTGCCAAGGTCATAGCCCAGCCCTGCTCCGTCTCTAGTGGTTCCCATAAACACTCCACTCCCAAGGCCTCTCCCCAGACCTTTTCTTCACCTTGGCATGCACCACCTCTCAAATCCTGTCCAACCCAATCCTCACGGAGCATCATGTGTCCATAAGGCTCTTGCCGGCACCCTTAACGTCTTCACCCCCAGCTACACCCACCTGAAAATCTTCTAATCACTCTGGACCATTCACTCCATCTGCCTCTTTTGCATCTCTACCCCAGCATTTTTGAGGGAATGGAGAAATCTCACAGCTGCCATATCCCTGAGGCTTATTCAACCAGTTTTGTTGAGTGGCTGCTAGGCACTAGAAACAGTAGAAGAAACTATCCTAGACTCAGAAAAGAATACAACAGTATTCAACCTCAGAGAGAGAGGTTCTTCTTCTTCTCAGAGCGGGGAAGCTCTACAACTACACCATAGTGTTATCATATGGGAAAACAGAGTACCATGGAAACGCACAGGAAGGCACCTAACCTAGAGACTTAAGGGGCTGAGGAAGGCTATGTCACTTCAAATTCATGGCCTTCAACTCCAGGGGGGCCCTTGGCACCACTCAGCAATTATTTTATAATTGTCTGGTCAACCACAAATTCCGAAAAGGAGTAGCTAAGCCTTCATGGCTCTCCTAAAGGGCCCCAATCCACTCTTGTCGTCCTCATCTCTCAGCAGGCGAGATAGCCCCTGACTACACTGAAGAAGTCCAGTCCATGTTTATGAAATCATTTCCACTGCAACTCTTCCCCTCCTGACTTCGGAGAAAAGGTGCCCTTTTTTAAAAAATCCTATCTCTCCACCATTATCCCCAATTCTGGGACCAGGGCCTTGGCAATTTGGTTGATTGGACTCCTTCAGAGAGACTCCATATACTCTTCCATGTTCGAGCTCTTCCTCTTAATTACTCAAACACAGCCAATAAATACAAGTCTCTACTACACAAAAAGTAAATCATAAATAAAGAAAAATGTAATGCAACCCAAATGCTCCCGGGTTTCACCAGTTTCCAGATTAAACCCGAATTGCACCGGGTTAAAAAAAAAAAAAAAAGTTTACAAATGCTTTCCTGCACCTTGCCAAGTATTCTAACCCAACCTCCACCTACCTCTGCCTCCAGCCTATGTGAGAGCCCAAGAAGGAAGGAGGATCTTACATGTAGTCATGAAAATACTGTGTTTGTTGCTGCTGCCTTGCTAGAGACCTACCTCTCCCAGCCCGCTCCCAGCCCATGTCGGGGTTCTGTCATCCCCTGCTGGAGAGCTACTGCACTGTTGTCAAAAGGTCTGCAGCCTCCGACGATTCCAGCTGAATCTGCAATGCGCCGAAATGCTGGCCTCACTCTGCTGAGCTAGGACTCCATGCCGGGGTACAGAGTCCTGCTGATGGTTCTGCCCCCTCAGTGTTCTCAGTGTGGACACTGACCTCGGTACCTTGCATGGGGCCTGGACAACTGCAGGGTGCAGACAGAAGAGAAGAGAAAGGATCCCACGTGTCTGCCCTAATTTCTTTAAAGAAACCTGATGGCAAGCGTGTCCCTGACAGACCTAATGCCCTATACAGCTCCAAGAGGGCTCCTTGCACACTATTTGCTATGTGAATGGCAAACTCAGAACATAACTCCTTAGAGTCCTCTCGGCGGCAGTCCTGTAGAATATTCCAGTCTCTGCTCCCCCCACCTCCATTTGGGAGACGTGTTGATATCTTCCGAATCCCCATTGTGGCTGTGACTCAAGATCTCCCAGGAGGATCTCAAGCTTCCTGCCACTCAGCGGGTGTCAGAAAATACTTGGGTGGGAGAAGGAGGTCACAACTCAATATAGTAGCTGTAGGGAATGAACAACATTTCCTTGACCCCCTTAGAGTCCCTGGCTGGATCTGAATATTAAATGGACACGAAGACTAGTTAACAAAAGAAAAGCATAAAATTTTTTTTTTTTAAATACAGGTTTTACGTGACCTGAGGGCCTTCACTTGGTCCTGAGTATTTTTATGCTCAAGTTGAAGGGTAGGCAGTCAGGTAGAAATGTGATAGGTCAGAGGGTTTGAAGGAAGTGTAATGAACTGGGGAAAATTAGCAAGACTTGTTTGTTAGGATTCTTCTCAGTATCGCTTTGTCTTTGCAGATAAGGATGTTTCTTCCCTCCAGGTATAGAGAGGGCACCTCTCTCATGAAGGTCTTGTGATCTCTTGCAGGGCAGACTGGTGGGGGGGGGGGGGGGAGGGAGTCAGAGTGACCTTCCTGCTTCTGCCATTTTCTCAAACCCCTTTAGTTTAAAATAATATGCCAAGGAGCCATGATTTAGAGTAGCATTTCCCAAACCCCATCATCATTTTATACAAATCATGGAATAGCCATGACTCTGCTACAAAAAAGAAAACCTCACTCCTCAACCCTGCACCCAGTCCTGGCTCCTACTCTTTTCTTTCCTTCACAGCCAAGCTCTGGAAAGAATCAGTTGTAATCTCTACTTTCTCACTGTGCGTGCGTTCTTTCAATTTAATACTACCTTCTTTTTAAACATAATCCTATATTCACTTGGTTTAAATCTCTAAAAGTACAAAAAGCTACCCCTGGCTACCAAACATCCCTCCCTAGAGGCAACCAGTTTCCTGTGTATCCTATCAGAGATATTTTATTAAACACAAGCAAAAACAGATCTATTTCCACTTTTTTAAAAATAGCAATCGCATCCTGTATCTACACACTGTTCCTTTTTTTTTTCCTTTGCTTAACATTGTATTTTAGGGATCATTTCAAATCAATAAATAAAGAGTGTCCTCGTCATTTTTGGGGGGTGGGGTGCTACAGAATATGATCTTGAATAGCTGTACCCCAATTTTACTTAATTAGTCCCATATTGTGGGTCGTTTTCAATTTTTCATGCCTTCCTGTAGAGCAGAATTTTTTAAAAATGCAAGTTTCCACTGAGGCACCAAGATGTTACATTTTGTTAAAAAACAAAATCCAATGGAATAAATTTTAAAGATCTTATTGGCTTTAGTTAATGATTCATGAATCATGCAGCCTCTAATCTAGCAGATAGAGAGAAGCTCCAAAAAGCTGTACAAAATGAATGACTTTTAGAGGCAGAAGGGAACAGGAACAAGGAAGTTATACTAGACAAAAATAGATTGGTTATCACAAGGTTGCTTTCCTTTAGGGGATAGAAAGGGTCTACTGGGCAGATTACCTGACTACTGCTGACCTCGCAATTCCCAACTGCCTGGTTTAAGATTCCATTTGTGGCAGAGCCAAAACCGTAATTAAGTAAAGTTTTGCTTTGGTGACATGGGGCTTAGCGGAAGCCACTCAATTTCGGACCCGTTGTCTAGTGTTTAACAATCCCAAAGCGAGGTAAAGATCATACGATTTCTAAAAGAGGTGAAAAACCAGTTTTGTGACTCTTAAGCTTCTGACCCACAGAAAGGATATAAAGAGGCGGAGATTTGGAGATGAGCAAGTATTTTGGAGACCATAGTCTTGGGTTGTGAATCCTAGTTCCCCATGGGGGGGAGCACTGGGGATCCTCACTCTCCATTTCATGACAAAGAAAGATGCTTCCAGATGCTTGCCCAGAGAGTGTGATACATGGCCATACATCTAGAAAACCTAAAGGTAAGGGTTGTGAGGCTAGCTGCTTAGAAGATGAACAAAGAGATGGCACAGGGAACCTGCACTCCTAAAGTTGGGCAAGGAATGTGTGTTTCCTCAGGACCGGATGAGGACCCCAAGCAAGGACAGTGTGGGATGTCTTAGGTTCTGTTAAACAGGAATACCTGGAAGAAAAATTCACAGTTGAACTGAAGCCAGAGTGTTAAGAGCTAAGGAAAACATAAAAGACGTGTTGCAGGGGCACCTGGGTGGCTCAGTCGGTTGGGCGGCCGACTTCGGCTCAGGTCATGATCTCATGGTTTGTTGAGTTCGAGTCCCGCATTGGGCTCTGTACTGACAGCTCGGAGCTTGGAGCCTGTTTCGGATTCTGTCTCATTCTCTCTCTGCCCCTCCCCACTCATGCTCCGTCTCTCTCTGTCTGTCAAAAATAAATAAATGTAAACAAACAAACAAACAAAAACCCTTTGCAATAAAGGTGGATCTACCTTCCTGAAAGGTAAGCAAGATGAGAGATTCCCTGGAAATAAGGGAGACAGACCCAGCACTCCAAAAATCCATGAAAGGTCTCAAGGAAGAGCTGGGTTTAAAAAAAAAAAATCCAGCACAGCCAGAAATTGGTGTTGGTCAAATGAGGCATTTCTGCTTCCTCACTCTTAGCTCTCCCCGCTGTTTCCACCTCTTGGGGGGTCTGAAGGGAGATTAGAAAGACAAGAGGAAGCACAAAAGCATGGGATGGGGAAGAAAAAGGCAACGATGCCCCCTCTCCCACGGCTGGTGTCCAGCCTGCAGTAAGCTGAACCCGAGAAAAATGGGACTTAAATGAAATTTTAAGTATTTATTATTATAGTGGACTAAACATTTGACTTGCTGACTATGAGACCTTTTTATTAACTGAAAGTGATCACAGAAGTCATAAAGCTTATACCAATTTTCACTGAGGGACTGGCTTCCACAAATAAATCTAAAGTGACATCGGGTGACTGCCATTTCCTGTGAGGATGTAAAAAGTCATGAGAAACTGTTGCTTCTATCCTAGCAACAAGAACACTCCAGAGAAGTTACTAAATCATAGCTGTGGGCGTTTTTTTCTTCATCTGTCAGAGAGATAAGGACACAAAGAAATCTAAATGAACTACATTCCAGAAAGTGACCGGCCCTTCTTAGGGGAAAAGAGACCCGTGGCTACATTCATCCCTGGCAGAGTAGAAAATCGGATACTGAAAGGGGTAAGGAGAAAACAGGCAAAATCTAAATGAACTTTTAATGGCCTGCAAAGGGTCTTCTGAGACCAATTTCCAATGTGTGCGGTGTTCTTCCCCATATCGCCAGTGATTTTCTACACACCGTCTGGGTGTCCTACAATTCAGCTCAGTTCCGATACTCTCCACCTGGAGATAGAATCAGATTCCACACATTAAAGGCTCAGTCCTACAGGACTGCCTTCCCTGCCACTGCAGGTAGCAGTCGCAGGCCCAGGTGACCACCTGTGCTTCTGACCCACAGGCTATAGATTGGAGACCTTGTTACCGGTGGGGCAGTCTGAGCTGTGTGAATGGAGGTCTCTGTCCTTGGATTCCCATGAGAAGATTCATGTGAGGGTCTGTGCTCAGAATAAAGACAGCCAGAAGGAAAGTTAACAGGGCCAAAGCGGTTTACTAAAGCAAAAGTACACTTCCAAGGTGGGAGACCGGCAGATTTCTGCTTCTAATCCTTTGGAGAACTCCTCCCACAGGTTGGGGAGGTAGTTTTTGACCCTACGAAGTTGTACCTGAAGGGCCCTGGCAGCCTTTCTCCATGGTGGTGGTGGTAATACCCGCAATGCAAATGTACTATCATGAGTCTAGAAGTTGTCCTTGGGCACAGGTGGAAGAGGAGAGTGCTTCCTCCACACCTGTGCCTCTTGATCTCAGCCCCGAGGTTTTGGAAGCCTGTGACCCCAAGCTTTTAATGTGTAACTTATTTACCCTTGCCTCCAGCACCGGTCTTTATTGTTCCCCTTCAAGGACTTGGGACTCTGCCTCGGGGTGTTCCTTCCACTGGGTGGCTCAGTCATTAAGTGTCAGACTTTGGTTCAGGTCATGAACTCGCAGTTTGTGAGTTCCAGCCCCACGTCAGGCTCTGTGCTGACAGCTCAGAGCCTGGAGCCTCCTTCACATTCTGTGTGTGTCTCTCTCTCTCTGTCCCTCCCCTGTTCACACTCTGTCTCTCTTTCTCTCTCTCAAAAATAAATAAATTTTAATAAAAAAGTATTGTTTGAAGATAGACTATGTTAAGTTAAAGATGCTTGTTGTACTATCTAGAGCAAACACATAAAAAAAAAAAAAGTACGGCTAAAAAGTCGATGGAGGAGATACAGATAATTAAAAAATCACGTTCAATTCACCAGATAGAAGTCATCAAAAAATGAACAGAGAAACAAAGAGGAGATGGAACTATCAGAAGCAAATAGCAATATGGTAGACTCAGACCCAACCATACCAGTAATTACATTAATTATAAATTAACTAAACATTCCCACTAAACACCAAAGATTGTCAGACCAGATTAAAAATACAAGATACAACTCTACGCTGTTTGCAAGAAACTCACTTTAATAACTTTAAAAAAAATTTCCTTAAGTAATCTCTACACCCAACATGGGGCTCAAACTCACAACCGAGAGATCAACAGCTGCATGCTCTGCCAGCTGAACCAGCCAGCTGCCACACAAGAAATCCACTTTATTTTATTTTTTTTTCAACGTTTATTTTTATTTTTGGGACAGAGAGAGACAGAGCATGAACAGGTGAGGGGCAGAGAGAGAGGGAGACACAGAATCGGAAACAGGCTCCAGGCTCCGAGCCATCAGCCCAGAGCCCGACTGGGGCCTCGAACTCCCGGACCGCGAGATCGTGACCTGGCTGAAATCGGACGCTTAACCGACTGCGCCACCCAGGCGCCCCAAGAAATCCACTTTAAATAACACACAGGTAGGTGAAAAGTAAAAGTGTGCTATAAGATAAAACATGCAAGCACCAAGTATAAGATGGGTTGTGTGACTATAATATCAGACAATGTCAATTTCAAGATCAAAGGTATTATCTGGGTTTAAGAGGGACATTCCTTGATGAGTTAAAAAGGTTGAGTCATCAAGAAAACATAATAATCCTCTAAATATTTCAAGATACATGGACAAAAATCTGAGAGAATGAAAAGGGAAAATGTGTAAATCTACCTTTTTTTTAAAAAAAGGAAATAGGAAATTTTTATATCCCTCTGTCAGTAATTGATAAAACGAATAGACAAAATCAGTAATGATATAGAAATCGTGAAAACTGCTATCAGTCCCCAGACTAACTGATATTTTAGAACAATACCCAACAGCTGCAATACTGAAAAGATATATTCTTTTCAAATTCACATGGAGCGTTCACCAAGGTAGACATACGGAGTATGCTCTCTGACCACTAGAATATTAAATTGGAAATTGATAATAATAAGACATCTAGAAAGTCTTCAAATATTTGGAAATTTATTAGCTATACACATCTAAATAACCCATGGGTCAAAGAAGAAATCACAAAGGAAATTAGAAAATATTTTAAAATGAATGGTAACAAAAATACCACACATTAAAATGTGTGAGGTACAGGGGCGCCTGGGTGGCGCAGTCGGTTAAGCGTCCGACTTCAGCCAGGTCACGATCTCGCGGTCCGTGAGTTCGAGCCCCGCGTCAGGCTCTGGGCTGATGGCTCAGAGCCTGGAGCCTGTTTCCGATTCTGTGTCTCCCTCTCTCTCTGCCCCTCCCCCGTTCATGCTCTGTCTCTCTCTGTCACAAAAATAAAAGTTGAAAAAAAAAAAATTTAAAAAAAAAAAAAAAGAAAAAAGAAAAAATGTGTGAGGTACATTAAAGTAATCGTAGAAGGCAATTTATTATATTAAATACTTGTATTAGAAAATAAAATAGTATAAAAATTGATCATCTAAGTTTCCTCTTAAGGAACTAGCAAAAGGAGAGAAAATTAAACCCAAAATAAGCACAATTAAGGAAATAATATATATGAGACCAGAAATTAATGATACGAAAAGACAAAATTGAGAAAAATCAATGAAGTCAGTAACATTGATAAAATTAATAACATTGATAAACCCCTAGCAAGATCAATGAAACCACACACACACACACACACACACACACACACAAGCAGGGGGTGGGCGCCGGGGGGGGGGGGGGGGGGGGGGGGCGGGAGAGAGAGAGAGACAACAATAAAATGAATGAAAGAGGCAAAGTTTTTTTGTTTTTGTTTTTGTTTTTACTAAACTGCATTCAAATGATAATAAGGGATATTATAAGCAATTTATGCCAATAAGTCAAGAAATGCAAGGGTTCTGACTTCAAGAACTATGAAGATATCGCTATATTTGTAAGCTAATAAGTTAGCCTGCCAATTTTGCGTATGCTGGAAAAAGACACAAGACTCCTAGGTCAGAGACAAATGATATTCCTCACAGCAAGTCTATGAGCTTCATGTTTGAGCAGGTTCTCCCTTGATCCCTCAGTTCCATCAGGTGACACGGTAGTTCAGCTGGATGCTGCACATCAGTTGGTTTGTGTCACAACTGAAGAATCCCAAGGTTGAGAAACTCCAATCTTTGAAAAGGAACAGCAAGCAAACCGGTCTGACATTTGCCCCAGAGGAAGACCTTATCTTTATTATACTGGACAACAGAAAAACCTGCCCTCTACTCCAGACAGAGAAATGACTTCTATCTTCCAAGCTATTTGCCATGTAAATATCTTCAAAAGACAGTCTGAGACAAAAGCTGTCAGTGTTTCAGCTCACAAAACATGCAAAATTTGGCAAATCCATGGATAATTATCTCCCAACACCAACTAGATCAACTTTGGACAAATTCCTTGAAAAATACAACTTACAAAAACTTGCAAAAAGACATACAATATTAAATAACTCTGTATCTACTAAATAGAAGTTATAATCAAAACATTCCCACAAAGAAATTCCAGTTTTTATCAGTTTATTCTATCAAAGATTTTAAGAAGGAAATTCTTTCAGAAAATAGAAGTGAACACTTATTATTTTTATGATGCTAATGTAACCCCAACAGTAATATTTGACAAAAATATTTTTTAAAGTTACAGGCCAATATCCCACACGAACATAGATTTGAATAAACTTAAGAAAATATTAGCAGATTCAATCCAGCAATGCATAAAAAGCATGCCAAAGTAGATTTTATTCCAGGAATATAAAGTTAGTTCATTATTTGAAAAATCAATGATTGACACCAACAGAAAAAAAAGATCAAAAACATAATTATTTGAATAAATGCAAAAAAGTATTTGACAAAATTCATTGCCTATTCATAATAGAAATTCTCAACAAATGAGGGATAGAAGTGAATTTTTTCAATGTGATAACTTTTCATATGGAAAACCTATAGGTAACATTGTATATCATGAAGCCACAAACACGTTTTTTCTATGATCCAGAACAAGGCAAGGATGTATACTGTTATCACTTCTATTAAACATTGTATTGAAGTCTAGTCCAGAGCAATAAGAAAACAAAAGAAATAAAAAAGCATAAAGATTACAGAGGAAAAAGTAAAACTGTCACTCTTTGCAGGCATGAATTGAATTTACAACACTCTTTGAAATTTGCCAAAAACTACTAGAACTAAAGTTAGGATGATACACAAGCAATTTGCAAATCCATCGTGTTTCTACATACTAGCCATAAACAATTGGAAAATGAAATTAAGCTTAAAATGCTGTATATAATAGCATCTGAACAATCAGATATCTGAAAATTAAGCTAATGAAAGACAGGCAAGATGTGTACATTGTAAGTTACAAAAGACTGCTGAGAGAAATTAAAGGAAAACACAAATAAAGGGGGAGAAACATATGGTATTCATCATTTTCTATTAAGTTTTTTATTTTAATTCCAGCATAGTTAACATACAGTGTTATATTAGTTTCAGTTGTCCAGTATAGTGATTCAACAATTGTACCCATTACTCAGTGCTCATCATGATAAGTGTGCTCTGTAATCCCCATCACCTATTTCACCCATCCCCCGCCCCCCCCCCCCCCGTAACCCTCAGTTTGTTCTATATAGTGAAGAGTCTGTTTCTTGTTTTTTTCTCTATCTCTTCCTCTCTCTCATTTTCCTTTGTTTTGTTTCTTAAATTCCACATATGATTGAAATCATATGGCATTTTTCTTTCTCTGACTTATTTTGCTTAGCATTACACTCTTTAACTACATCCACGTTGTTGAGGATGGCAAGATTTCTTTCTTTTTTATACCATTTATGTATATATAATATATATACATGTGTATATATCATCTCTTCTTTATCCATTCATCTATCAGTGGACACTTGGGCTGCTTCCATAATTTGTCTATTGTAAATAATGCTGCTATAAGCATAGGGATACACGTATCCCTTTGAATTAGTGTTTTTGTAGCTTTGGGGTAGGTACCCAGTAGTGTGATTGCTGTATCATAGGGTAGTTCTATTTTTAACTTTTTGAGGAAACTCCATACTGTTTTTCACAGTGGCTGCCCCAGTCTGCATTCCCACCAATAGTGCACAAGAGTTCCTTTTTCTCCACATTGTCACCAACACTTGTTGTTTCTTGTCTTTTTGATTTTAGCCATTCTGACAGGTGTGAAGTGATATTTCTTTGTGGTTTTGATTTGCATTTCCCCGATGATGAGTCATGCTGAGCATCTTTTCACGTGACTGTTTTCAGATGACTGTTGGCCATCTGTATGTCTTCTTTGGAGAAATGTCTGTTCATGTCTTTTGCCCATTTTTTTAATTAGGTTATTTGTTTTGGGGGTGTTGAGTCATATCAATTCTTTGTATATTTTGGATTCTAACCCTTTATCAGATATATCACTTGCAAATATCTTCTTCTGTTCAATAGGTTGCCTTTTAGTTTTGTTCATTGTTTCCTTTGCTGTGCAGAAGTTTTTTATTTTGATGTAGTCCCAATAGTTTATTTTTGCTTTTATTTCCCTTGCCTCGGGAGACATATCCTGAAAAATGTTGTTACAGTGGATGTCAAAGAAATTACTGCCTGTGCTCTCTTCTAGAAATTTTATGGTGTCACATTTCACATTTAGGTCTTTAATTATAGTGTTCATTATTGAAAAATTCAATGTTGTTAAGATATCCATTCTCCACAAATTTATCTATAGGTTCAATACACTCTCAAACAAATTCAGCAGCGTTTTGTTTTGTTTCGTTTTGTTTTGTTTTGTTTTGTTTTGTTTTGTTTTGTTTTTAAAGAAATTCAAGCTGATCCTGGGGCACCTGGGTGGCCCAGTCAGTTAAGCATCTGACTTCGACCCAGGTCATGATCTTACAGTTTGTGAGTTTGAACCCTGTGTCGGGCTCTGTGCTGACAGCTCAGAGCCTGGAGCCTGCTTCAGATTCTGTGTCTCCCTCTCTCTCTGCCCCTCCCCTGCTTGCATTCGGTCTCTCTCAAAAATAAATAAACACTAAAAAAAATTTTTTTTTTTAAGAAACTCAAGCTGATCCTAAGTTTTTTCTGAAAATGCTAATGATCTAGAAGTGCCAAAATGATTTTGAAAATGAACAAATTCGATAGTATGGAAGACTTAACCTACCCAATATCAGCAACTACTATAAAACTATAATCATCAAGTCAGTTTGATATTACCATAAGGACAAATAGGTCAATGACAGAGAATATAGAGTAGAGGCATTGACCCATACAATTGATTTTTGACCAAGGCAACAAGTCAATTTAATGGTGGAAAGAAAAGTCTTTTTAACAAATAGTGAAAGGAGATTGAAAATAAAACAAAAATAACTTTTCAATGGCTGCTATGGTGCACAATCCAGATTCCCTCTTCAGACTCATTTCTCTGTCACTGGAGTGTTGGCGGCTGATGGCTCACAGCTGAGCCCGTTCTCCAGAAACTGTTGTCATCAACCAATGTTATAGCCTCTCCTTGGTAAAAGCGGGAATCCAATAACTGGCTAGTGTGGAGGTACAAAGGTTCGGGACTCTCGCATCACTTAAAACAATGTTGAAGAGGCATCTAAATCCTGAGCCCCTCATAGGATTGCCTGATGCCTTTTTTGCATCACACTTTAATTTCTCCCTCTGCCCAATCCTGCTTCCTTCACGACTCACAAGTATTTTTCCTGTGAATGAATGCTCCCCAATAAACCTTCTGTATGCAAATGTGTTTCACGGAGAACACCATATATTACAAACTGGACTCTACTGACCCCATACCAAAAGGAATAATTTGAGATGGATTATAGAGACAAGTGTAAAAGGCAAAACTAGAAAACTTCTAGTAGAATAACTCATGGGAGAATTTCCTCGTGACCTTGGAGTAAATGAAGATTTCTTAGGACACAAAAGGTACTACCCAGGAAAGGGAAACATTGATAAATGAGCTTCATAAAAATTAGAAATGCCTGCTAATCAAAAGATACAGAAAGCAAGTAACGGACGGGGGAAAAAAATACAATATTTAAAAAAAATAGCTTGTGTTCAGAAATATAAAACAGTCTTTATAAATCAACAATATAAAGACAAATGGCCCAGTAAAAATGGACAAACGACTTAAAAAGAGATTTATGAAAAGCATATGTAAAGATATTTAACGTCATTGGTTATCAGGGAAATGAAAATTAGAGCCAAAAGTGTGATACTGTTTACAACCACTTACAATGGCTAAAGTTTTGTTTTTTTTTTTTTAATTTTTTTTTCAACGTTTTTTATTTATTTTTGGGACAGAGAGAGACAGAGCATGAACGGGGGAGGGGCAGAGAGAGAGGGAGACACAGAATCGGAAACAGGCTCCAGGCTCTGAGCCATCAGCCCAGAGCCCGACGCGGGGCTCGAACTCACGGACCGCGAGATCGTGACCTGGCTGAAGTCGGACGCTCAACCGACTGCGCCACCCAGGCGCCCCTACAATGGCTAAAGTTTTTAAGACTGACCACATAAGGCAAGGATGGGAGTACCTGGAACCCTCCTACATTGTTGGTGGAATGTAAAATTCCATAAAAACTTCAGAAAAATGTTTTTTTAGTTTCTTATAAAGTTAAATATACATCTACTCCAGGACTCAACAGTTCCACTTCTAGATAAGAAATGAAACCTTATGTCCCCAAAAGGATTTGTCAGTAGTGTTCCTAGCAGCCTTACTGATGTTTGCCAAAACCTGGAAACAGCCACATGTCCATCAATAGAAGAATAAATAAACAAATTGTGTGTGTCCACTCACTGAAAAGAACACTCAGCCAAAAAAAAAAAAAAAAAAAAAAAGACCTACTGATACACACATCAATATGGACGAGTCTCAAAAAGATGTTGAATGAGGAACACCAGACACAAAATAATCATAGTGACTGATTCCATTTATATGAAGTCCAAGAAGAGAAATATAAATCTATGGTGATAGAAAGCAGAAAATAATTGCCTCTAATTGTAAAGGAGCATGATGAAATTTCAGCTGTGGTTAAAATATTCTCAAGTATTTTTACTTGAAGAGCTTTAAAAAGAGTTCAGAAAGATTGGGATCTCCAAATAAAAGACACTACAGTTTTGGAAAACAACCTCACAAGTTTACCAAGATTAAATTTAGTCTTTTTAGGGTGAGATAAACAGCAATTGCTTCACACAATTATTCTATCTTCAAAGTACCACATATCTGCCAAATTCAGTATTGCAAAAATTGGGGATAACTTTTTCCTGAAGTGTAAGCAACTTAATAGAAAGGACTCGAGGCTTCATTTATTTTGGAGATTAGTGCTAAGCAGTGTACTTACTGTTTTCTTTTGTTTTGGTTTTATTTATCTCAAGGCAAAGAGCTTGGGTTTTTGTTTTTGTTTTTTTTTTCTTATTTTTTTCACTGGTATAATGATGTGTTCATCATTCCGGCAACCAGACAAGGAATCACTCTGGTTTTCTCAAAATCAGAGACCCCATCCTCAAAATAGTAAGACCCCATAGGCTCTTGGAAAGAATATTAAAATTATCCTTTGTTATATCACATTGTCCTACTCTTGCTAACAGATCGGGAAGAAGTATGATGAATCCTATTTTAATGATAGTAGTCTTCTCAATAGCTTCCTTTTATGGTTTTCTACCAGAAACATTACAATCCCCCACTAAGGGCACTTGGAGTGGTGTAGGAGCACTTTTCGGTTGTCATGGTGACAGAGTAGTACTACCACTATTTTAACATTGGGGACCAGAGTTACTGAGTATCCTGCAACGTACACAAAAGTCCTGTATTGTAAAGGATTGTTCCAACCGATGTCGGCAGCACCTGTCTCAATCTGCTTGGGCCGCCATAACAACATATCAGAGACTGAAAGGCTTAAACAACAGGGATTTATTTTCTTATAGTTCTAGAAGTTGGAAGTCTGAGACCAGGGTGCTAGCATGGTTGGGTCCTGGTGAGGGCCCTCTCCCTGGCTTGCAGACGGCTGCCTTCTTGTAGTGTCCTCACATGGTGGAGAGAGAGAGAGAGAGAGGGAGAGAGAGAGAAAGAGGGAGAGAGGTGGCGATGGGGACTGGGAAAGAGGGACAGAGAAACAGTGGTGGAGAGAGAGAGAAAACTCTCTGCGTCTCTTCTTTTTTTTTTTCAACGTTTATTTATTTTTTGGGACAGAGAGAGACAGAGCATGAATGGGGGAGGGGCAGAGAGAGAGGGAGACACAGAATCAGAAACAGGCTCCAGGCTCTGAGCCATCAGCCCAGAGCCTGACGCGGGGCTCGAACTCACGGACCGCGAGATCATGACCTGGCTGAAGTCGGACGCTTAACTGCGCCACCCAGGCGCCCCTGTGTCTCTTCTTATAAGAACACTAATTCTATCAGATTAGGACCCACCCTGTGACCTCATTTAACCTTAATTGCTTCCATGTAGGTACAATCACATTGGTGATTGCTGTAACCAGGACATCACCATATAACTTGGGAGGGACACAACTCAATACATAGCACACCTCTACTGAGAACAGTATATGTGAGTCTGTTCCGGTTTAAGGTTATACCAAGGTTATACCATTAAAATTAATATTGTTGCTTCAAGTTAAAATTAAAATTATGCCTTCAGGATAAATCTAAACTCCTAATCATGATGTCTAGGCTTTTAATATCCTAGCCCTAAACTATTTTTCCTGTCTCACTTCTGTCCATTTCCCTCATTCCCAAATTCCATTTTTATTTCCACACCTCTGCCCTTGCCCCATTATTCCCTCACCCTGGAATGTTCTTCTCTTTTCAGTCTGCTTAGGAAGTGCTTACTCATCTTTAAAAGACCTAACTCACATGACTTCCTCTTTGCAATTTTTTCTGATCACATCACTCCTGTCAAAATTAATTAATTTCTTCTTTGGATTGTGCCAAAATTATTTACAGCCTGTCTCTTCTGACAGTTTGATCTTTATATCTCCAGCATCTTAAGAGTCCAACGTACATATGTGCCTAACAAATAGTTCTTGAATTGTATTAAAATTTAATTGATGTAATGGTGACATCATATATTTTTTCCACTTTCAACTCTGCCATGTATCTCCTTTCTCCTTGGCTTCCTGCTATAGAAAATTACGATTTAGCATCCAAACCACCCTCATGACTTCATTTCTTCTCTCCCCATTCTCCGGATTCTTATATAGCAACTTTTCATAAGGTGAATAGTAATTGTTTATAATAACGATGCCTGTAGAGTCATGAAAAATTATTATACTTCATATCTTATTTTTTCTTGTATATTTTGATTCCCAAATAATCTTCTATCTGATTCATAGTTAGTCCTTGTCTTGGACAAGACACATCATGTCTTGTCCTTACCACTAAAGTTTCAACAATGCCAAGCAAATCTTCCGTCAATATAGTAGTGTCCCCCTCCCCCCTTACTTCCGCAGTTTCACTCTCCCCCATTTCGGTTACCCAGAGTCACCTGCATTGTGTACACAGAAGATTCTCCTTCTGACCTATCATCAGATGATCAATAGTAGCCTAACACTACATGACAATGCCTGCGTCATTCACTTTACTTCATCTCCTCACATAGGTACTTTATCAACTCACATCATTGCAAGAAGGGTGAGCACAGTACAATAAGATATTTTGAGAGAGAGAGACCACATTCACCTAACTTTTATTATAATATACTATTATAGTTGTTCTATTTTATTATTAGGTATATTTATTAATCTCTTACTGTGCTAAGTTATAAATTAAATTTTATCATAGGTATGTATTATGTATAGAAAAAAACATAGTATATATAGGGCTGGTACTATAAACAGTTTCAGGAATCGCCCGGGGGTCTTGGAATGTATCACCCAAGGATAAGGGGGAACTACTGTACAGATTTTGACTTTCTCAAAATCGCCAATAATTTTTTTTGGTTGATGGATGAAATTCTCAATCACATATAGGTAAAACAAAGAAGCTAAATTTACTGCTTACTAAACAATGGAGAGCTAGTCTTAAAAATCTCATTCTCTCTGTACAAAGCAAAACTTGATATCATAAAGGGTTTTAGGAACCATGGTGTTCAAGGATTGGCAGACTCTCTAAAGTGGGAGGGTTTAGAGATTGCCTGACTTTCAGCTGTGAAGTCTAGGGATTAACTGACTTCAGAAGCAGGTCCTGGAGTGCCGCTGCTGCTGATTGGCTGACCTTCAAAAGCACGTGGCTATCCCTCATTGATTCGTATGGGCTGAATACTTGTTCTGTGGTTACTTGTTTGCTACTCTGGACTCAGACCAAAGAACAGTCTTTTAATCTTCATTTTCAAATTAGGAAGCAAGACCTTTCCAGGTAGGGCATGCATCAGAATCACCTGGAGTGCCCGTTAAGACAGATTGCTGGGCACCCCCCCACCAAAATTTATTATGTCATCAGTCTGGAATTGTACCTTAGAATGCACACTTCTAACGAGTCCCCAGGTGCTGCTGCTGCTGGGGCAGAGACCACTGAGACCACTTTGAGAACCACTGAGTTAGAGATGAAAATGTCATAAAAGTAAACGGTAATTAGAGCTGGCCAGGTTTAAGAACTCTTTGGTGGTAGTGACCTACAAGATCAGCCGGGTTACAGTTGGATACAGGAGCTAAGGCAATGGACGGAGGCATGGGCAAGGCTAGCCATGGGGGCTTTCTCAGGGGCCCATGGATGGCAGAGCTTAAGACCTGTTGGTGTGAGATATCTGCTGGAGAGGCAGAAAAAGGACAGCTTTTGCTCTCCGCCTTCCACACAATGCATGACTGCCTTCCACTTCTAAATTGTCAGTTAGACAAAGGAAGCCACTTTACCATAATTTGTTTTCCCTTGTGTAAACATAGAATACCTAAATACAACGGGATTTTAATCTCCCCTTTCTTCTCAGTGTATGTCCATAAATTTTGCCTTTGCTAATTAGCCCATTCCTTCAAGGTAGTGGATACTTTATACATCTGAACAGGCAATTTAATGCCTTAAGGAAAAGAAGATCCCCAAGGGGGGAAACATGTGCATCATCAGTTCCTAACACATGGAAGATCTATGTTGAAAAATCAAGGCCCATGCCCAAATGTGCAATATATTTTTTGTCTCCAATCCATTCCAGCACAAGAAATATGATTCCAACTAGATTGAAGATTTTTCTTCTCCTAAGAAATGTGATAGTTGCCAACTAGTGATGAAGTTTCCAGAATTCTTCTCCCGATACTTAACAGATGAATTTATTGGATGGAAAAGTAAGAGCAAAATCTGAGCTTCTTTGGAAGCGTGCCCAAACTCAGCAACGGTGATATCCATAAGTGTCACGTGGAGGCATGTATAAAAGACAGGAAAAGAGCGAAGCAAACACAAAACCACCAAAAAGGCAGCAAAGTAGAGCATAGCTAACCTTGATGGAGCACCAGAGTCAGGATCTGAGCCTTACCCATCCATCACCATTGCGTGGTGCTCATCAGGGTAACCAGAAGGAATGAGTGTGTCCTCCCAGAAGGAACGGAATGCTCTGGGACACAGCAGGTTGTGTTTCCTATTCTCTATAACGACTATGACAGCTCTTATCCTCCACAATGGAGGTCTTCTCTACAGAATGTTATTGACCATCCATGTTTGGAAGTACCAAGAGCTTCAGGAGAAGTCTCCAAAAAATCAGAAACTGTGAATCTCTGCATTTTGAAATGACAGAATCTTTAATGGTGGGAGAACGCAATGAATTGGGCACAGAAATTCATACTTCTCTCTACTTTTAATTCCAAGCATCCCCTAGTGAATTTTCTGTGCCTATTTCTGCCTACCTAATAGAGTGAATCATTTACCAAATGTGCAAAATTTCAGCCAGAACGACATCTATTTTAACAATATTTTATTTTCAGGGTTTTTTTTTTTTTTTCCCATGGAGGGTGAGCAAGCACTCTGTAGGTAGGATGTGGGGTTTTTTTTTTTTTTAATGAGTCTCATGGACAGCTCCAGAAGGCCCACAATGGCACAGATTCTCTGTGCATGCACCATTTGTATACTTTTTTTCTTTTCGCTGAGGGATATGCTAGACTGATCTGACTTTATTGATTCAACAAACATGTCTGTGCACCCACCCTGTCCCAGGTGCTGTTCTCAGGGCTGCACTTCCTAAGTGAGTCAAGTCTCTGGTTGCCTACGAGTGTGGTCTCCAGTTTTCCTTACTAGCTTTTTTATACCTGACATCACACAGAGTTCTAGTCCCTTGTTTCAAAATAAACAGGGGCTTTGTTCCTTGTTTAAAAGTATGAACAATATTAAACAGGTCCCATGGTTATTTACAATTTTCTGCCACTTAACTCAGAAATGTGTATGTTTTCCAACAAACGATTTTGGCTAAGGAAAGATTAAGGGTCTGGAAGAATGGAGACATGTGAGTCTCATTTACTTCTTTCCTACTTAGGGTCTTAGTGAGAGGGCTCCATTTTGGATATATTTTCCATAGCTTTGCTTCTCACAGTGTAGTCCCTTAGCAAATGCTATCAAAGTCACCTGGAAGCACTGATCTAGATACACAGAATGCAAAGTATAATAGATACTTATTGGATATAATAGATATAATAGATATAATATATATATCTATATATCTATATATAGATCTGTTATATCTATATCTATATATAGATATATCTATGTATATATCTGTTATATCTATATCTCTATATATCTATGTATGTATAGATATAGATATAACAGATCTATATATATATAATCTATAATATAATAGATATAATAGATACTATGCGTGATTGACTGCCACTAACCCCCTGCTCCCCATAAGTCTAGCACTTTGTTAGTCCCGCCATTCAACATTTCTGAAATACCTACGATGTGCCCATCACGATGCCAAGGACCAGAGGCACAGTAGGAGAAAACACATACATCTCTTTACCCAAGTCTACATTTTAATGGTGAAGATAGATGTAGAAAGTTGTCATTTCAGTATTTTGTGATGAGTGCTATAAAAAAATAAGAACATGCCAATATAGCAGGTTATAATTGGGGCACCTAACCTAGCCTAGGGAGGGCTGTGAGGGAAGACAAGGAGGAATCAGCCAGGAGGAAAGGATTTAAGGTTAATATTGGGGGGGCGCCTGGGTGGCGCAGTCGGTTAAGCGTCCGACTTCAGCCAGGTCACGATCTCGCGGTCCGTGAATTCGAGCCCCGCGTCAGGCTCTGGGCTTATGGCTCAGAGCCTGGAGCCTGTTTCCAATTCTGTGTCTCCCTGTCTCTCTGCCCCTCCCCCGTTCATGCTCTGTCTCTCTCTGTCCCAAAAATAAATAAACGTTGAAAAAAAAAATTTAAGGTTAATATTGGGAACATTATTTGAGATTTTATATATATCTATATCTATCTATCTATCTATATATATATATGTATATATCTACAGTGAAGATATATATCTACAGTGAAGGTCTACAGTGAGAATGGATGTGCAATAATAAGAATATATTGGTTTCTGCCCCTGGTTCTTGCAAATATTTGGGCTTTGATCCTGGTTTCTGAGACACGGAGATTTTAAAACTCCTGCAATTTCCTGAGTAATGGGGTGATAGGAGCATCTTACACAGGGCTCCCGAATCCCTTAGAATTTCCTGGGTGACGGGAGCATCGTTAGTTCTAATAAAGCAACTCTTAGTGGGCTCCTGGATGGGGGTTGGTCACTAAAAAGACCAATCAAGACCGGAAGCTTGGAACTTTCAGCCGCACCTGCCATTCTCAGGGGATGAAAAGGGAGCTAAAGATTGAGTTAAATGGATCGTGCTTACATGATGAAGACTCCATAAAAATCCCTAAGTACAGAATGGGCCATGCCTCAACTGAATGAATGCAAGTACTGTATGCACAGAGAGATGTCTAGAACTTGATAATCATAATAAACCCACTTTGCAAAAAATCTACTTACTTTATGATTTTGAGGTCTCCAAGAAGAAATTAAAAGCTATTCTATTATGTTAAAGAGAAGGCTGTTACGTCTTTGCTCTTTTGCCCACACTACTTTCCAGTCTCCTTGGTCATCTAAAAGGTCTTTGGCTTTTCTAATGGAAACAAATTTGTATTCCTGGAGAACCACAATAAAAACCCAGCTGAGTTCTGCCAGCCTGGCCCCAACCATGGACTGTTCTCCCCTCCTACATTCTTCTTCTTCTTCTTCTTCTTCTTCTTCTTCTTCTTCTTCTTCTTCCTCTTCTTCTTCTTCTTCTTCTTCTTCTTCTTCTTCTTCTTCTTCTTCTCTTTCTCCTTCTCCCTCTCCCTCCCTCTCCTCCTCCCCCCTCCCTCTTCTCCTTCTCCTTTTCTTCTTCTTCTTCTTCTTCTTCTTCTTCTTCTTCTTCTTCTTCTTCCTCTTTTTCTTCTTCTTTTTGGCAACGTATGTCTTCCCTAAAGTTGAAGCTGAATCTTATTAGGTAAAAGTAGAGTATCTCCTGGTAGGAGACAACAATTTCACCTGTTACTTTAAAAGAAGAGATTTTTTTTCATGTTTATTTTGTTTTTGAGAGACAGAGAGAGACACAGAGCAGAGAGAGGGAGACACAGAATCCAAAGCAGGCTCCAGGCTCTGAGCTGTCAGCACAGAGCCCCAGTTGGAGCTTGAACCCACAAACCATGAGATCATGACCTGAGCCTGAGCTGACGTCAGACGCTTAACCAACTGAGCCACTCAGGCACCCCAAAAGAAGGAATTTAATATTGACAATTGTTCATTAGATGCAAAGAACTGCTATCTAAGAAAGAGAAAGCTAAGGTAAGATGAAGTAACAACTGCTGGAAGCAGCTCTCACTCCTAAAAATGAAGAGAAATAGCAAAGAGAGGTTGGAAATTTTGAAGCTTAAAGCCTTTTGGAGGAGGGTTGGAGGAGGGGCCCCTCTGCGGTGGGGGTGTTACTCCGCTAATGCTGTGGGTGTTAGGGACACTGCAAAGTGGATTCAATGAACTGCTGTTGGTGAGATTAAAAAGTCTTGCTGTGTTATATTCACTGGAGAGAGAGCTGAAAGGAAGCCCATAGGAAGCAAACAAAAAGGAGACAGTCCATACCTCCTCCTCTAGCTTGGCAGCTCCCTCCAGCACCTCCTGCTGGCAAATCAAGCGTGGAATCATCTGGCAAAGCAGATGAGTTCCCAGCCTCAGCAGCAGAAAGAAGCAGGTAGATTGGTGAGTTTAATTTAAGAGAAAATAGGGGCGCCTGGGTGGCGCAGTCGGTTAGGCGTCCGACTTCAGCCAGGTCACGATCTCGCGGTCCGGGAGTTCGAGCCCCGCGTCAGGCTCTGGGCTGATGGCTCGGAGCCTGGAGCCTGTTTCCGATTCTGTGTCTCCCTCTCTCTCTGCCCCTCCCCCGTTCATGCTCTGTCTCTCTCTGTCCCAAAAATAAATAAACGTTGAAAAAAAATTAAAAAAAAAATAAATAAAATAAAAAAAAAGAGAAAATAAATGACACTCTTCTATTTTTTTGTAAAGAAGAGGTCCTTAGTAAAAAATGGGCTATAACTTCTGAATTGGAAATCAACATCAGTGTTGAGAAATGGAAAAAATAAAACATCAATTGTAAGTACAACAGATTTTATGACTTAACCACCACTTGTACAAAGTATAATAAATGATAATACAGTTCAATTTTCTTAAAGATGATGAGTTTTACTTTACACCAAATGTGGTAGATTTAATTAGTGGTTCTAATTGCTTCCTCAACCATAATAGAATCCTATAGCCACACCCCTGCCTGGCTTTATGGTGGGCAGAATGTACTCTTCTAGCTCTAGCTCTAGAGTACGCTTCTACTCTTCTTGCTGTGTCATGTGATTTGCTTTAATCAGTGAGACATTCAGTAATGTGACCAGGGTGGAAATGAACTTGCACAACTGAGCTTTGGTCCTTTGATGGTCCACTACGTGATTAACATACTCCCCACTGTAGCTGCTGCCCTTTCAACTTTGGCTCCAGAATAAGGTACATGGATCATACCAAATGCTCTGGGTAACCCCTGGTCCAAGAAAGAGCAGAGATACATGGGACAAAACCTGATTTCAGCTGGAAGCCTGGAGTCCAGCCTAACCTAGCTAAATAAAATTCAATCTACAGATCCATCAATGTAAGAGAAAATCTGTTATGTTAAGCCTTTGAGTTTTGGAGTTTGTTATGAAGCATTAGCATGGCCATAGCTGACTAAAACATTAGGTTTCTCAGGGTTCTTTGATGCATCAGTAGATCTAATCAGGAAGCAGAAAACACTCATTATTTAATAAAGAGACATTTAATGCAGAGAATTGATTATAGAGGTGATAGAAAAGGCTAAGGAGTCAACCAGAGGACATTGAGAGAAGCCAGAGATTGGTAATAATAAGAAACTGCTTCCAGACCTAGACTGGAGGGAAAACAAGAGGAAGGCTGAAGTGGAGACTAAAACCTTGATAGGTCTTTCCGATGGCAACTGGAGTCACTGAAGATACATAATCACTTAAAGATGATGCCACTTAAAGCCAGACAACAGGGGAGAAATACCCTGGTTTCTCCCTTATTTCCCCTCTCCAATCTCCTGTGAAGTGCCAGTCATTGGCCAAAGCCCCCAGAAACCAGGTTTATGATGCCTGAGAAATGCAGCTTGCAGGAGACCGCATGTCACACAGAGCCGAGCCCAAGGGAAGGGCAATGAATGGATCTACAGGAGATTCTCTAATCAACAGGAATGCTTATATTATTGCCTGACCACAGGAAAGTCAGTCTTCTAGAGTCCCTTTCTTCAAGAAATTTCTAGAATGTCCCCCAGGGGGGCTTACATGCACTAATTAATCGGCCTTGATCATTGTCACTGTGGCGACAGGTTAGAGGACTCAGGCCCCAGCAGTTCACAGTAGTTTCACTTCAAGCTATAACTCTGCTTCAGAGGCCATGGCTGCTATGCGGCCATGTCTCTGGAGCTGGAACTCTGCAAGGCCCGCACGCTGATGGAATAAGAACGCAGCAGAGCTGAGATAATACCACCATTCTTTACAGTCAGAGGTCCACATTACTAATTTCAAGAAATGAAAAGCAACACATTCTTTTTGTTTTTAACCAAAAGAAGAGAAGGTCCCAGAACTAGCCTGAGTGAATCCTAAAGCATTACAGCATAGCGGTAAAGCGTGGTCCATTCCCATATGTCATTTTCTCCCAGAGCATACAACTTATGCTAAGGCTGACTAGTGGCAAATGAACTTCCTACCACTCGCCAAACCATTGATGGAACTATGACCTTCCTTTAATGTTTAGGGCTTTTGTGTGCTTCACGTTTTTTTTCACTTATGGTGTGTTCCCTTAGAGGTCCCCGATGACCTTTTCTATGATATGGCCTTAGTCAGAGCCCCCCAGCTTATTAGACATGCTTGTATGTGAGTGAAACTCCAAAACTGAAACCTTGGGTAGGGCTTAAATATTTTCCCAGGAGACTGCTTAACCCCATTGTAAATTGGTAGAAGCAAGAGTTAATGGAGTGGGGATGACCACATCCACTAGCCAGAGTACCTGGGCCTCTCAGCTCCTTCCCAAATGAGTCACCTTACTCTGCTCACGGTTCACACACTAGAGGGAATCTAGAGGTTTCACTTAACCGTGTCAATTTCAATTTGAGAAAACTGAAGTTCAGAAACACAAAATGATTTGCCTGAGGCACAACTTGAGGTAGTGAGATGTGAAAAGTCATCCAAATAAGCCAGAGAGGACGCAAACTAAGGGAGAGTCAGCGGCAGGCCAAAGCAGATGAGTGGAATGCTGGAAAAGAAAATAAGCCCAGGGAGAAAGTAGCTTAATTTAAAGAAATAAAGTAAGAAAAATCAAAAGATGACATCTGTATGTATGTATGTATCTGCTCACCTACCTACCTACCTACCCACTTACCTACTTACATTTAGGCTGTGATGAAGAAACTCTATTCTCTTCAAGAACCATACCAAGTCTCTTCTTAATTCCTCTCTTCTTGAGTTGTAGAATTACTCAATTCATATTTTCCCAAACTAAACAAAAAACTCACAACGTATATTGAGATAATAACATTGACTGAGAGTCTACTGTGCTTACTAGAGCAGAACACAAAGCAAGAGAGACAGGCTCCCCTCCTGCATTTAGGAAAGAAATAACGTCATCACTGTGGCTCCTTTCCTACCCACAGAGGTGGTTTCACCTGGTGCAAGCCATCTTGCCTCCCCGCGTCTGTTTCCCCATCTCTAGAATGTGATTAACTACATTAACTCCATGAGACCCCGTCCCTCTCAGGGAAATGCTGCTAGAATCGTGTTGATCTTGAGATGATTTTTAACTCTTTGGATTGATGTGGGAATACCAAAGGAAAACGAGATGAGTTGTGGAAATACAGATGATTATTGTTTTGTAGGTGTAGAGTTTTAATAATCAGAAAATAGAAACGATAGAAAACCTGCTCTTATTGGAGTTTAAGTTAATAATCATCCCCCCCCATCTTCTTTGAGCTCAAATCCAATTATAGATAAAGGGGTTTAAAATTTTTTTTTGATTCGTACTAGTACAACTGCATTGAAGAACAAAGCTTGGACTTGAGGCCAGTGTAGGCTTCTGGACACTTCCCCCTCACCCTTCACACACTCCAAGACCTCAGACCTGCAGAAAAGACACTCGCCCCACTAGGTGCTGGAGGATCCTGGCTTGTCTCTCCCCTTTGAATGCAGAGGGTCCTATTAACAGAGACAACACAGGGAGGCCACAAAGTGCCTACAACCCTTCACACGTCAACTCCACCTAACAGCAGACTGCTAGAGGCCCAAACTCACCATCACACCAAACAGATAATACCACCCTTTCTTTTATGGAAATGGCCCAGGAAAAGAGAACACACACACACACACACACACACACACACACACACACACACAGTTCCTCTTACCTCACACGGGCTGGAAATGTCTATTTTATTGGCCAGGAATCGAGGGAGAGGATGGTGCCTCTATAGGTCCTCACTGTCCCAGTGACCCTGGCAGAAAGGGACAAGGTAGCAGCGTGCAGCATGCTACTGACAGCTGTGTCCCTGCAGCTTCCTAGACAGGGCACCTGTGTGAATAGTTGACTGAAGCAATGGCAATGATGTTTGTGGCTCCCTCGGCCTATGCTGACCCCACTGGATGAAGAGGGAGCTATAAAATCAGGCAGAAAAAACCCCAGTTGACCAAGTAGTCCATGTGTAGAGACTATTCATTTCCTCTATGGTTAACTGGAATTTGGGGTTTGGAAATAAAGTCTTTTTTTTCCCCTTTTGATAGATAAGAGGGTGGATCTTCACAATATTCAAGAGGAAGCAGCTGCATATTTTGGCAACCATTTAGAGGAAAAGAGTGAATATATGAAATATTACTGCAAACGTATAAGGGAGAAATTTGAGTAGACAGCCAAGAAAAAAAGCGAGGAGTGGAGAACAGTAAATTTAGGAGATCTCCATATGATGTGGTTTCTCAAAGATGGTGTATTAAAAAAAAAAAGGAGCAAGGAGAGAGGGATAGAAGCAAAGGCTTGGAACAGTGAGCACCAAATTGAGGAAAAACTTTCCTGAGAGACACTTAAAAAGTAATCACAGAAGCAAGTTCAAGACCCAGAAAGGGCAGTTTGTCTGGAGCTTGAAATGGAAAGAATCACAACGAGATTCCCCTACTATATCAAACTCTCACTGGACCGAGAAATCTGCTGGGCTAATAGCTCTGAACCAATTGCTTTGCATGAGATCTGGGCTAATCTAAATGACTTTGTCAAACTTCAATTTCCCATTTTAAACGCAGAACAAATAATGACTTCGAGGTGTATATAGCATTAGAGCTATCCAGTTAACTCCTTGCCAAGAAGCCAAGTTAAGTGTATACGCTCGGGAGTTTTCTCGTAAGATTGATTCTGAGAAAGGCTGGATTAGCCACTTTCTGTAACACACCTTTCCTGCTCTGCCCTTCTCACCTTCAGCGTGCACTTTTCTTCATCTCATAGCTCATTCCTGGAGAATGCTGGGTCATCATTCCATTCTTCTCCCTTATCTGGCATATCTACTGATGGACTCGGTGTGGCTACAGAGAATTCATTGTTGATATAAATTTAAAGTTTCTGCGACTTTAGATGACTCTCTGTTTTACACCTAACCTGACTTCTTATCATGCTTGGATAAAAAGTGTGCTGTTCCTATGTAATCAAGTGGTATATTTTGCTGAAAGCAACCCTGAAAACTGTCTTAGGGATCTAACATTTAAATCAAATAAAATCCCAGCTGAAAAAAGCGACAATCATTAAAGGGTATTAACATTGAACTACGACCGAGTAAGGGGTCATTGAATCAAGACGTAAGTATCTGAATTTCTCAGTGACACCATCTGAAACAGATCTCCCTCTGCTAATCAGCCAAGTGGAGGGATGGAGAGAAGCGTTGGTCAAAATATTGTGGACTGTCTTCTGGAATCAATGGAAAGAAGCTCAACTGTAAATGAGAGTCTTCTAAATTCCACAGCCTTTGCCAGCTGATTTTATAAACTTCATCTCACGGTGGCATTGGTATCACTACTTTCATTTGAAAGGCATGTAAACAAAATCAAAGAGTTTATGGCACTCACTCAGATTCACACTGCTGTTACATGGCAAATCCAGACTCCATGCTCTGGGCTATTTGACTCTGAGTTCACTGCTATTCCATTCTTCAGAAGTGAGTTCTTAGAGTTGTCCTACGGGATTCTTTTTCCTCTTCGGGCCACAGCCCTGGGTCTTATCTCAGGGGGACTCCCAGAGAGAAGTCAACACCCACTGAGAGAACAGATTCCTCTGTGGACCTGGAAGAACTCGATTTGGTCCAGTGGAGAACATGTCTAAGACACTATGATAGGTGTCGGGACAGACAGGAGAGAACCTGGAATAGAAATACAAATAGAAGTATGACATGTCTTCAATGCTTTGCAACAGTTTTTCTTGCTATGAAGTCTTTTCTGCATCTGCCTTCCTGGATTGACTTCTCCCACTTGAGGCCCTCACTAGACCAGGGACATCCTCCACCTTTGCACCTCTCGTGTTTCATTCCACTTGGAGCCTGTTTTACAAAGGAGAAGTCAGCAGTTGGCCCCCCTTAAAAGGGCTGGAGGAGAGGAGAAATTTGTAAACGAAGCTAACACTTATTTTTCTCCCTACATTTGACTGTCCGCTCCTTGAGGGCAGGGAATGCATCTGTACTGAGTGTTTAGCACAGGGTCTGGGGCATAATGAAGTTCAGAGTGAATCACTACATGAACGAATTGGGTAATGCACTCTAGTAGTGGAGAGAAATACTTAAACGACTCAGTAAGAAACCAGACAGGTCAAATTCAACTGACTGACTAAGGGCCAATTCAACTGATAAGATTTTTCCAAATAGGGGTTTGCAGCTGAAATAAAAGAATCATCCTAAAACACACCGGCAGACATTGAAACACTGATGAGAAGAATCCATAAAATGTGCAGTGTAACGTCTTTTCACCTTTTTCGAGGTATCTTCTAAACGCATCTGTAGACACCGTAATTTATTCTGCCCGCCATTCTTCAACCGCAAACTACGGGGGAAGGTGTGCAATGTTCACTGTAACAATATTTGTTTTCTGATCTGTTCCCCTCAGCTCATCTTCCATTATCTGTTTCACACACTATGAGGCTACATATGGGACATGCCTCATAAAAGGGCATAAACACCTTCTTTTATTCACAGTAAGGTGAATGGCTGCTATTTATCGAGTACCTATGATGGCTGAGGCACCCACTAGATTCCTGACAGACTGATTTTATTTAATCGTCACAAATATCTTGATGAAGTGACTGTTAGGTTTCCACACTTCACAGATGAGATTTCTGGGACCAAGTCAAGTAATTTACCCCCAAACTCAATGGTAACAGGAGGCAGAGTAAAGATGTGAATTTTGATTTGTCTGACTTCAGAGTCAGACTTAAACACCCATCTAAGCTCAGCAGCCTTAGACTTCCTTTGCAGGAAACAAGGATATCAAACACCACTCAACTTCTTCATTTCCAGAGAAAAAGCACCCTCCTCATAACGGGTCCTGCTGTTCTG
The DNA here is from genome assembly GCF_028749965.1 of Puma concolor. Classification (NCBI taxonomy): domain Eukaryota; kingdom Metazoa; phylum Chordata; class Mammalia; order Carnivora; family Felidae; genus Puma; species Puma concolor. The sequence continues at coordinate 193,880,411 of NC_141674.1, read as the reverse complement.
AGCTGCTGTGAGAGGGTAAAGTTGCAACTCTGACATGCCATGCTAGCCCAGCTTGACTGCCTTAAGGAACTATTGGCCATGATAGAGCTGGGGAGAAAGTTGGGGCTGAAATGAAGTCACACTTTATTTTGTGGGGTCGTTTTCTGCATCAGAGAAAGGGGTCTTAACACATTTCCTACCAGCAACACAACAGGTCCCCAGTAATCTCAGGAGGAAGCATTTCCCTTTCTCACAGTTGCAAATTCTCTACTCCAATGCAGGCTTGTAAATAATTAGAATAACTAGAGTCAAATGCAGAGCCTCTAGAGAGGGAATTCATAAACACTGTGCAAAGTAGTTTATAAATGTCATGTTAGGATTTCTTAAAATGGGTTAGGCAGGTGTTTATCCGCGCTTTTTTAGAGACCAAAATGATTTCACATTCTCAAATCTTTCTCTGTGGACTAGAAATGGTTGCAGGCTATCTCTAAAGGAGAAACTGAATACACATACGCACATGCGTGTTAGGGCTGGAGGAGCCTCAGAGCTCAGCTTGCCTGGCCATCATCCAGCTGAGGCCAGGGGAGCCGGTGATTGCCCTCAGGACACATCCTGGGCACATCAGTAGCCGAGCCCAACCTGAAACCCATGCCTGTCTGTTCTCAGCGTAGGATGACTTTTATAACACCCGAGGGGAAGCAATGGTCATTCAGGGAGAGCAAGAGTCAGAATGTCATGTAATGACTTGGAAGGCTCATACCAAGTCAATATGCACCAATATTTTTTTAAGCAAATATAAGGACTTTTACATAAATAATACAGATTGATTTTTTAATAGATAATAAAAAAAAGAATGGATGGGAAAAAATGAAACAATCATCTTATCACCCAGAGACAGTCGCTTATTGAACCTGGGTAGCAATGCCTCTGGATGTTTCTATGCTCACATGTGCTTAGAAATTGATTCTTTTATACACATGAGACCACACTATAAACACTGTCCGATAATTAGCTTAGTAGCATATTTCAAACATCTTTCCAAGCGGATGTATCTTCATCTATGTTATTTTTATAGCTGACTAGCATTCCAAGGCATGGCTCCTCCATAATTTATTAAACTGGTTCCCTAATGTGAGACCTCAACTATTTTTTTTCTTTCGCTAATAGAAACATGGTGTGATAACTGGACGGGCTCGGCCCCCTTCCAGTGGTGTTTCTTAGAGCTGTGTCAGGACGGACAAACAACTAACTTCTCCAAACTTTTTCCTCAAGGAGCAGTCACGCTTCTCACGGGGGTTGTTTGGTATCTTACGGGAGGGGGTGCGCATAGGAAGGTGCTTAACACATGTTAGCTGCTTTCCTCGTTACCATTTAGTTGGATGGTGTTGTCAGTAACAAGTCTCCCACAAAAATTTTTGCTAAATTTTTGTGCCCGCCCTTAATTATTTCCTGAGAATACGTCTTAGAAATTGTATCCTGAAATCACAAAATATTTCTAGATATTTCACATTTATTGCCAAGTTGCCCTCTTAAGACTATGCCAGGTTGCTGTCCCCTGAAGAGAAACCAGTGTGCTCATTACGTCATACATTCTCCACAACTGGCATTATGATTCTTTTGAAATCATCGTTGCCAAATTGAGTATTGATAAAGAGTTGCCATTATTGTTTGAATGTTATTTCTTTGTGTGTCAAGAAGGTCAACCTGTCAAGAAGGTCAACCGGTTCCATCCATGTTTTGGCCATTTACATCCCTCCCTCCTTCCCTTCCTCCTTCTTCTCTTTGGACTTGTCTCTGGCACAATCTTCTCTCTCTGAGATTGTTCATAAAGTCCATTTAGCAGCTGCTTTAGCCCTTTGGGTAAAAAAAAAAATCCTCTAGATTACATAAGCACCATGAGGTCAGGGATGGAGACTGTCTTCTTCACTGTTCTCATTCTCCATAGTGCCTGGTTGTGAAATGGCCCCAGGAAACATTGATGGAATGACGATTGATTGAATGGATGATGGATGATGGGTGGGAGACTATAAGAATGGTTCCCTAGAATCAATATTGCGTACCTACCAAGTGAAGGCACTGGGCTCTGGGGGGAATAAAACAACACATGACGAACTTAGAGGGAGGAACAGGGTGTGCTGTCCCCGTCCTGGGGAACAGGAGTTCCTTCAGTCCTTGCAGATGTTACAGGAGCCGGGCAGGTCAGTATTGTGGTAACACAGCCACCACCAAGGGTGAGGGAGCACGATCTTGTTTTTTTCTTTTTACTTTTTTTAATGTTTATTCCTGAGAAGGGGGGTGGGGGGGTGGGTACAGAACATGAGCGGGGGAGGGGCAGAGGGAGAGAGGGAGACAGAATCCAAAGCAGCCTCCAGGCTCTGAGCTGTCAGCACAGAGCCCCACGTGGGGCTCCAACTCACGAGCCTTGAGATCATGACCTGAGCCGAAATTGGCACTTAACCGCGTGAGCCACCCAGGGGCCACGAGGGAGCGTGATCTTAAAGAGGGCAGTCACTTCTCAGCTCTAGTCAGAGCAAAAACATGGGTTTGGAGCTGGCAGCATCTATCTGGGACGGGATGTGAAATCACACCGTTGGTTTACTTTTCAAACATTATGTAGGTCCAACAAAAGGTTAGCTGGCCCATCCGGGAGTTCTGCTCGGGAAGCAGTCAGCTCCTAGGAAACAAAACGGCCACACTGCAAATGAGGGGCGCAGGTGGTAAAGTGCAAGGGCACGAGGGAGGGAGTACTGCTTGCGGGCGGGAAGCAGCTGCAGACAGAGGTGAGGCATGAACCTCATTTTGCAGGGCGGCGTTCAGATAGACCGAAAGGGCCATTTGAATGAACACTGAATGCATTTCTCGATCTTTCAGTTGCAAAGAACTGGTGTGTGGGGCGTAAAGGCAGAGCCCGGGGCAGAGTGCCTTAAGTGAAGTGCATATAGAATCCACCGTGAATATAGGACCTGGCGGATTCAGCAAGACGTTAGAGAGCTAGTTTGGGGAAGATGGCAAGCCCACGTCTCCACCAGACGGAGTCCCCTCCGGCCTCCACGGCATTACAGATACAGCTCTTACCCTGCCTTGTCCCTACTGCAGCGACCCAGGACACCACCAGTCTTGGACCCCCGCCAGCAGGTGTGCATGGCAACCCTAACTGGCTTCACAAAAACCAGGAGACTCAGGAGCCTGACATTGCAGAATGTATCCTGGCAGACTCCCGTTTTTCAAGCCGCTGCCCATCCTTTTTCTCTTTAAACAGCAGACTCATGTATGATGTTCTATTTTTCCATCTGAAAACGCTCCAGCCGAACACTTGCGCGGTTACCATGGCAACTATCAGGTAGCATCGTCTTGTGCCTGAAGCTGAGACTGCCTGCAAGAAAGCCAATGCGGTAGTATATTGTCTCTTCCTGGACGAATCTTTTCCACTGTAGCCTATAGTGTTCCCATAATATATTCGATCAGAAGCTTGAGTGGTTTATTGAATTTAATGTGCCATGGCTCTCCTTTGACTGAGCAATCCATTCAGTGGTCGGCCTTTATTTTGAATCTTCTCCTTGGCAATAAAAAGTGCAGGGCCTACTGTGGTGCATGTTTTGTGATTTCTAAGGTTCTAAGAAAGCAAATGGGTTTGCACCCACCAACAGACTCTGTCTTTTTTAATCTCACACTAGTTGAGGAATTATTCATCTTATTTTGACTGGACCCGAGTGGGCTATTTGCCAAACATCTGATTTCTAGATATTGTATATATCACCAGGGGAGAGCTAATACATTTCTGTGATTAGTGAACACTGTAAGGAGGCATGGAGCAAAAGCCAGCTGGCTCAGCCAGACAGTGGCCATCAATTCTAAACCCTCCAAGGTGCCCCCCTCCACCTATGCCCCTTATAGAGTGTCCATGCCCCCCAGCCTCCCTGGGCGAGAGACGTAAGGTAAGCAGAGGATGGGGGTACGTTTACCGTGGAAAGGGGCAACCCAGCAGGATACCATGAGTGGTAGTGTTCTTTGGGATCAAGAGAATGAGACACTCGACTGTTTCACAAAGTTTCAGAGTAGACTAGACACGGGGAGAGAGTAGGGGATTTTGAAGGAGCTGTTATACACCTGTGCATGCACCTTTGCATGTCTGAGAGAAGCGTGGGTGGACACTGAAATCCTTTTGTGGGCTATGCTTCTTCGACTGTGAAACCACTCGGGATAGGGCTGGACCGCATAGGTCATAGCTTAGTACGCACTAACAATTTGTTCATTGGAACGTTAACGTTGCCTAATAATTTAATTAATACTCGTACCAAACCACTGACTGGTTATAAAATATTTAGCATTAGGCTTCTGGGTTTTGATTTTTTTTTTTTTTTTTTTTTTAAATCAGACCTTAGGCACACACTCATCATTGGCCCAAGCATGCCCTTCTTTGGTAATTGAAAAATCTACACGTTGGTTTACTTGCTAATACCTTGTGGACACCCATGAACCCACCATCCTCTATTCACAGTTCTAGATGTTGTAGGAGGTACAAAGAGGAGGAAAATGTGTCGCTTCTTCCAAAAAAGCCTCTAATTTGGTGTGATAGGCTGATGATGGCTCCCAAAGATATGTTCGAATCCTGCCCCTTAGAACGTGTGAATATCAACTTAGTTTGAAACAGGGCCTTTGCAGATGTGGTTAAAGTAAGGATCTAGTCACGAGCAGATTATCCTGGATCCTCTGGCTGGACCCCGAATGCCATCAAAAGTGTCCTTATAAGAAAGAGACAGAGAGCGGACCCACCCAGACAGAAGAGAAGACACTCTGAAGACAGGGGCAGAGATTCAAGTGATGTGGCCGCAAGCCAACGAACACCCAGACAATCCAGCAGGCATCAGAAGCTGGAAGAGGCATGGGATAGAGTCTCCCCTAGAGCCGCCAGTGGGAATGCAGCCCTGCTTAACATTTGACTTCAGACTTCTGGTCTCCAGAACTGGGAGATAATACATTTCTGTTGTCTGAAGCCACCAAGTTCATGGCGATTTGTTATGGCAGCCCTAGGAACCTAATACATTTGGTGTGATGGCGAGGCACGCACACAAGCAGCAGTAACTAGAAAAGCCAACACTTACTAAACACCTTGTCTATGCTAAGCATTTTACCTGCATTCTCTCTTTTCATCCTCCAAACGAATGGAGTCCCTGTCAAGCAGGGACTGTAATCCCCTCCATTTTGTATCTGAGCTAATTGAGCCTCAGTATCTTAGAAAACTTTCCCAGAGTCCTACACCTAATTAGTGGCATTCAGGGAATTCAAACCCGGGATTCTCTGCTGCTATATCCGAAAGCAGAACATCCCCGTGAAAACTTTCATCCGCCAAAATGGTGTAAACGGAAAAGTATCCTCTGCTTCCTGAAAGTTCCTGTTAGGCCACGTGGTTGAAAGAAAGCCAAAAGGATTTTTGCTTTTACAAAAACAGCCTTAACTGTACTAACGTAGGTTTTTGTAAAAGGGAAGTGACAAATTGCAGACTCTTTGTGCCGGCGGGTGAGGGACGCTTGTAGTGAGCACTGACAAGTGCACCCTCTAACTCAGAATTGAAACACATGCACACCTGAACTCTAACGTGCAGCTCAGCCATAAGTGCCGAAATGAACATAGTTTCCTTCTAGATTTCCTAGTAGAAAAATTCCAGATAGCTTAATAGAAGCTTCATTTTTCTCTGCACGCTCGGTCTTTATTTCACTGGTATTCTAAGCCATACCTCATCTGTCTAATAAGAAAATTGCTATGTTTGCCTTGCACAAAAATGTGCAGAATGCCTTCAGGAAACATGGGGTAGACCAGTTTTGCTGAAGCAGAGCTGTTTGCATCAGAGAGTCCCAAGGGAGGCAAACAGAATTTTGGTGCGAGCCAGATTGCAAGAGGACAAAGGAAGTCTGATCTAAGGGATCCGGACTTGATTCCGTCATCAGAAGTCGGTGGAGGTAACTATGAAAAGACAATCAGCCTAGTAAGTAGGGGTCATTGGTGACTTTGAACTTAACAGAGTCTGGGGTGAGGATGATGGTAGACTGCAGGTACTTAAGGAAGAAGAGGGCATGTGGACGTGGAAGCAGATGGGACAAAGTCCTCATTGGAGGTGTCGGGCAGTGGAATAAAGGTGACAAACAGAGTGAGAGGGGGGTAGGTGGGTGTCTGGGCATCAGCAGGTCAAGTGTCTTCCCTGTAGGAGAGACTTAGTGGGTGTGGGGCTGAAGGAGACTGGAAAGGAGCGCAGGCATTTTTTTAATTGAAGTATAGCTGACACACAATGTTCCATTAATTTCAGGTATGTGACATAGTGATTCCACAAGTTTATACTTTACGCTGTGTTCCCTACAAGGGTAGCTACCGTCTGTCACCATACAACACTATTGTAGTACCACTGACTATATTCCCTATGCTGTACCTTTCGTCCTCGTGAATTACTCATTTCGTAAGTAGAAGCCTGTACCTCCCGCCCCCCTTCAACCCATTTCGCCCATCCCTCCACTCCCTCCCCTCGGAAGCCAGTGATTTTTGTAAAGCCCCAGGGTAAAAGCAGGGGCCCTTCCTAGATTCCAAAGCAAGTGGATTAAACTGAGTTCAGTAATTCTCAGAGGGCTCCAGGGAGGCGCTGGAGTGTATGAACTCCTTCGAGAATCTAAAGTGCAATCTCAGACACACCAATGCTGTGGTAACGTCTGTTCTTTAGTTTTTGCACGAATCACTCCCTTCGCTTCAAAATAGTCTGCTAATATTTAAAGTGGCTGAGAAAAGAAGTTCCGTTTCCTTCTCGCCCCGGCCCAGCTCTGGTCCTGTGATGCCCAGCACAGAAGCCTTGTTTAATAAGTGTGAGCTGAAGGAATGAAGGGTGTCTACAGCACGACTCTACCATATAAGTTCCATGACCTTGGGCAAGTTAGCTAAGCTAGTTTCCCGATCGCTAACGTGCAGCTAATAATATCCCAGTCGCAGAATCATTGTGAGCATTAACAGAGATAATGAGTGTAAAACATATAGCGTGGCAGCTGACACATAATAGAGAAACTACCAAGTTGTTGAAACCACGTTTTGCAAAGCCATGTAACAGAGCTGTCAAGACAGAAACTGTGAATCGAGCTCACTTGACTTCCAATTCAGTTCAGCTGCTTACTGTCTGGATGACTGTGGACGGTTTACTTATCCTCGCTAAAGCCAGTCTTTCATTTATAAAATGTGGACAATAACATTTACTTTATTAGGGATGTTTTGAGGAATTAGTGAGGTATTATATGTAGAGCTGGACTCTCCCTTCTTTTACATTAATATTTTAAAATTTGCATAATATTTCACTTTGAGTGGAAAAAGAACATTGAAATTTCCAATAAAAATCATTTGGATGCACTCTCTTCTTTTTCCAAATAAACGATGCTGTGCTTTCTTCCCTATTTTCCCTAATCCAAAAGACAAGGCGTTATGCACTGAAAAAAATCTTTTAATGTTTATTTATTTTTGAGAGTGAGTACACGCAAGTGGGTGAGGGGCAGAGAGGGAGACAGAGGATCTGAAGTTCTGTGCTGTCAGCGCAAAGCCCCATGTGGGGCTTGAACCCACAAACTGTGAGATCAGGACCTGAGCCGAAGACGGATGCTCAACCGACGGAGCCCCTCAGGCATCCCACACTGATAAACTTAATATCATTCCTTCCCTAGATTAAAAGTGTCCCCAGCCTCTCTATTCTGAATGGGGTGGAACTTTACAAATTTACATATAGACATAAGAACATGATATTCCGTAATGTTCCTTATTCTAGTCTCTCTCTGGTTGGTTTCAATACTTCAAGGTATATAAAACTAACAAGGTTCACACTTTCTATCCCCCAGATGATGTGAGACAAATGGGAAGGATAGCAAGTAAGATCTGAGAAGATTTTGGAATGTAGATTCTCACGGTTCACACAGCCTCTGAGTGCCAGCCCATAATATCACTTCTAGATGATTATTGAAGACATGAACATGAAAATATAACAATTAGATATGACACTTCAGGGTCTAAAATCCCACAAGGTTCTGCTTGATTAAAAATGGTCCATGTGGAAACTTTCAAAACCTGAAATTAGTTTCAATATATGAGGAACTCTTCTCACACAGACTAATAACGGACAAATGAGCTTGCTACCAGGCCTTGGAAATAGTCAAAGGAAGCACAATGAATCAATGCTCTAAGTAATAAATTCAAAACAGCCATGTGTTCCAACTTTTACTCCATAGAGTGCATAATGATTGAGTGTCCATTTAAACCAAGGTTCCTGACATATAGGGGTTCGAGTTGCAACGGGGGAGACAGACGTGGAAACATTCAACGTAAGTGCTATAATAGAGCGGGTCTTGAGGAGTGGGTCTTGAGCAGTGGGGCTTGAGGGTACCCAGTTTGTGGAGAACAAAGCCCTGAAGCTGGATTGACAGATTTAGCAAAACAGTTAATTATTTGGTCTTAATTCACTGGCTGCAGAATGAAAAAGACAGTTGGTAGAGCTCAATTTTCAGCAAAATATGAAGCTCGAATTTCACATTCTTCCTTTTTAAGATATCCATCTCTTCTGCCTCTGATAGGAAAGTGAGGTCTTGGTGCCATGATGTATTGAAAAATAAACTTGAAAAAGAGGAAACACAGACAACCTATTGTTTATGTGACCTATGTGCTATCAAAATACTGATTTGTGTGGTGAATTGTTGTTCCATTTCTTTCTCATTGACTTGGTAGGTAGGTACACTGGGTACAAACTAAGTGAACCCAGAAACAGCAAAAGGCCCCAAGAAGATAAATCTATCAAGAATTATGAGAAGACTGATGTTACTAGAAAAGAGGGAAGAGTCAGTTGAATGTAAATTTCAAAGCCGTCTTTATCATGCCGTAAAAAATTCCAGGTTTTGACGTATTTTTAAAGTCTTTGAATTGAGAAGCTCAGAAATTGGTGCTAGTCCTGCCTCTGACTTTTTCTAGGTCTGTCTTACCTCTGGATAGGTCACCACCACCAGTGTCGGCTCCCTAAGCCTCTAAAACGAGGGGTTTGTATACCCAGAACTCTTTTGGACCTAAGTAAGAGAAATTCAATTCAAACTGGCTTCATTTTTTCAAAGGGGGAACTTCATTGGTTTCGGTCACTGAAAAAGGTACACCAACTTCAGGCATAGCTGCATCTAGGAGCTTTGAATTATGTCACCGGGACACTGTACCTCTCCATCTATTAGCTCTAATGAGCTCTAATTTTTATTGTGCTGGCTTCATCCTCATGCACATTCTCCCTCTGTGATGAAAAAATTGCTCCTCACAGCTTCAGCTTTTTTCCTAAACACGTAAAGCCCAGCAAAAAAAAAAAAAAAAAAAAGAGTTTCTCCTTCACCGTAATCCCAGGAAAAGTCCCAGAATTGAGTTTCATTGGATTTAATTGACTTCAGGCACATGCTTAAACCACTCACCTTGTGAATGGGGAATACAGTGTTTCAAACTGGTCGGGCCTGGGTAAAATGGAGCCACAGGTAGAGTCAGTACCAGGTCCGAGAGCGAGGGAAGACTGATTTCCAAAGGAAAGCCAAGAATCGGCTACAGAATAAAGGGGAAATGGAGTTTGGAGGCCCCTAAACAACAGATGTCCACTGTAGGATGAAACACATCGCCTGTAAGGCCCCTTCTAACCCCAAAACCTACCTCTTGAAACCTACCTCTTTCCTTTGTTAGATAAGGAAATTGTCACCAAGAAAGGCCCGGTGATTTGCCCGTCTCACAGTTAGTTAATGACAGAAACCGAACCTCTGGTCTCGTAAGCTGCAGTCATGTATCCCACATATTTTCAAGGGTTCCGACTCCAGGATCACAACGGACAGAACACCAAGCGGTTCATAGAGTGTGATCTCTGCCACTCCGGGAGAGCATCGCGTTGAAGGTCACTCCTTGTTTTGCTTCTGAAGATGCCATTAGGGACTGCTGATAACCGATCGCAGGTGCGGCCGAGAACCTCTGCATCGCCTCATGTGATTGGTTGACTCCACTTCAGACGTGCTATATACATCGCACCTGTTTCCAGTCCAGCTGAACACGCTTTGCGTTCTCATTTTTAACGTCTTAGAAGAACAAGCTCGTGGTTACCATAGCAACTGTCCGGCGGCGACTTCTGCTTGGAGATGAGCATGCCAACAACAATACTGCTTCTTTTTCTTGATCTAGACTAGCCTTGCGGGTGGGCCCAGGCACGGGTGATTTTTCTCTTATAAGCTTCTCAGATGATAATGTACGGCCAGTGTTAGGAGATCTGATACAGCCTTTTAAATTCTAATTGAGACTGGTCTGGCCAAGAGTTCAGCCAGTTCATTCAATCTCATGCCTCCTGTTTCACTTCCGAACTTCCCATAAGTGCCTACCTGGTGACTTATTTAAAACCCTCTTCTCAAAGGAAAGGATCTGGTCCACTCTGGCACAGTATGTGATTTCTGGCTTTCCGAGGTGCAAACTCATGAATATTCTTAATTAGAACTGGGGTTTCTCCATCTCTTTCAAATTGGGCTATGCTGCAACTTAATTGCAGCAAGGGACTAGGGACATCTGGCAGGTCTAACAGCCATGATCTGTGGTTCTGAATATACCATATGAATTACCAGCAGAGTAGTGCGTCACTGCTGTTGCTGATATGCTGTGGAGATGTGGAGAAAGAAGGAAGCAAGGCAAATAATGACCTCTCAATTAAGTTTTCCAAAAGGCCCAGATGATTAACTGCCTACAGGCAAAATTTACTCCTCAATTGAAAACATAAGCAACAACATAAAACAGGAACACCTGCCATCCCAATAACTTAGGGATGGTGAAAAGAAACATTCCATTTTTTTAAATTAGCGCGTGCCCAACGTGCGGCAGCTCTTTTCCAAATGATTTTATGTTCCTTCCTTCATTAGTGTGAAGCTTGAAATAAGGTCTATTCAGTTTCATACTATGGACTTGATTTATGTCAAAACATTGTACTGGTTATGACCTAGGCAGTGATAGACGTCTTTGAGGGAATGTGGCTCGGTATTTAAAATGTGGTCCTTGAAAACTGAGTGAGAAATATTTAGTAGGGAACTTCTGCCGCCTTATTTTTGAGCTTTTAACAGAATAAATTTAAATTTTGTGATTGAAAATCATGTGGACCGACAGATTCTTTTCTACACACGTTATCACCTTTAATTCTTGCGACAACCCCACGAGTTTATTCACAGATAATTTCCAGATAAATAGACTCAAATTCTGAAATCCTAACTCATTTTCCCCGGATCACTCAAGCAGTAATATTCACGTTCATGGAAAAATGATCAGCTCAGTTCGACCACCCCGAAAGAGGAAAAGAGGCTGGAATGTAGTCAAAGAAAGCAAGATCACACAGGGCTGGAAAGTCAGACCGACGAGTTCAAAGTCAACTCCACAGGTAATGTGAATCATTCGCAGCCTGACCTAAATCTCAGCCAGTTCGCCTGTGTCAGGAGAGCGATGACAGGAGTCTGATGCCACCCTTGTGACGGTTCAAAGCCCTCCTACGTTTCCCATGCTTTCTTACACTCATTTCCTCTCTCTTCCCGATGGCTCCGTGCTCCTGTGCCCTGCACATTTGTGTAGACATGACACCCAGCTCCATAGGTTCTCCCCAAGGCCACTACTTCCAAATATTTCGTAAGCTTGGCGGCTTTCTAAAAGTGAATGGGGGTCATGAAGCAAGACACATCAAGAAGAGAGATATCTATGACCCCGGGCCCATTCCTTCTATTTCCCAGTCCCTGCTTTTTGACTTTCTACTCCTTTTCCTTGTGACACAGGCAAGATGCTGCTCGTATTCATCTGTTTTGGGGAAGTTCCACCCACACCCTTGAGTGGGTCCTTGGTGCTTGTCTTCAGCACCCCCTCCCCGCCCCCCACCCTGTGAGCTATTTCTTCTAAACAAATGCCAAGAGTTCTCCTCGGCAGGAGTTCTAGTAGATAGATGGATGGGACCCTGAGAGCCTGAAAGCGGGGAGACATGTACTCAAGGCCATCGCCCAAGCGCAGCACGAGCCTATACTGACTTTACCTAGATGTTGGCAGTAAGGGCGGAAGAATAAAGGGCAAACATGAGACACGAGGAAGGCGAAACTCTATTTCAAGTGACAGGAAGGAGAACTTTTCTATTTCGTAGATTCGTTTGCACCATGAAAACTACTTAAGTTCTTAATGAGGTTTATGGTATTTTTTTTTTCTTTCCCATCAAATGCTTTAGTTCTATCTAAGTTTTGGACATAAGGCAGTATTCTCTCTAGTTATAAAATAGACTATCAGCAGGTGGTCTCAGAAAGGAATTTTCCTAACAGGCTGTACACTTTGTCAGAGAAAATTTTTCGTGCCACTAGATCTTTTTTAAAATCATGATTTACTTTCCAGATATTTCCACCTTTATTTCCATTTCGTTTGCTTTGAAACACAGTAGATTAGCTAGAGCACGCGGTTGTCTAGGATCGGCTGAGCAGCACAGAACACTGACACAGTGAGAGAGCGGAATGTGAGTCATTTGTCTTCTCTGCAAGCACACACAAATGATCCTTTCCTGCCATATGTTCCAGAGAGTTCTTTTATTTCCCTTCAGGTATTTGACCCCCTATTGAATAGAGGCATTGATCAAAGTGGAAGCTGTAAAGTGACTGATAGAACAGCTTTAGTTCTCAGTAAATCAAATGTTAAAAAAGAATCAAAAGTTAAATTCTTGATGTTTAATTCCTGTTCCTGAGCTTGGCTTATGTGGACTTGAGGATATTGCTTAACAGTCTTGTGCTTCTGGTTTCCCTTTCTTTCTTTCTTTCTTTCTTTCTTTCTTTCTTTCTCTCTCTTCTAGAATAGACACAGCCAAGAAATTCTACAACGAGAAAGAATTTTTTTTTGACTTGTACTGACCTTAGAGATGAGACTCCTTAAGTAAAAGATGGTAATTTGAAATAAAGCTCCTTGTGTCTATTTCCAAAGAATTATGACTTGGAAGGTTCATGTGAGGTGAAGGAGAACAAGAAGAAATAGGCATCGAGTTGAGATGCTGTGCCAAACATCTGGAGGGGAGAATGAGAGCATTATGGGAAAACAGATGGAGGGAAGCTTGGCCAGATGAAATTAAAGGAAACGCCGCTCAACATCTGATTAGCTAAGAGAATTCTATGTAAAAGGAAAATATCTATAAAACCTGTACTTTAAATTGTCTCTTGACATAAAAACACTTTTAAAAATTAGAGTTCTTATCAGGCTTGAGATTTACTTTGAAGGTTTTAATTTACTAATCACTCTGTGCATTGTCTTGTTTTGTTTTTTAATTAGAAACACGACCCTAACTGATAACCAAAAGGCTTATAGATAAAGACCTACACTAAAACATTATCTCTATGCTATTTTCATTAACCCACTGAAATTCTGCTTGAAAAACCAGGGTCTAAATTAAGCATTTGTGGGTGTGAGTTAAATATTTGTATTTATCAAGAGAAGCTGATAATACCTCTTTGGAAATTGGCTTTCCCTCTGCAAGAAAGAGCTTACTGTTGCGTATGAACATTTTATCCATCAGTTATGTTGAGCACAGGGGCTGAAGGTTCAGAAGCTTTGCAGAGGTCCATGAAAATGTCTAAGATCTGATCTTAAAAATTCATTGGGTCCAAATTAAAACACTAAACTCTGAATAAAAACAAATAATTACATCAAGAATATATATTATCAAAAGCAAAATCACAAAGATGGTTTCAGATTCTTACAAGAGAATATTGACCATATGCAATGTGACAGATGGGACATGAGGGCTCTATAATAGGGACACCCAGGTCCTACAGAGGCCGTGGAATAGCCCTGCTAGTGGGGAGAAGCATCCTTCCGAGAGAGCACACACACCCTTATGTTAAGCATTTCTTTTGTAGCCCAAGGGTAAAATCATCCTTTCCTTTAACATCCAGAGGAAATGGTTTGAGTCACTAATCCAGGCCCCGGGAGATGTAGAGCATACTCCTCATGACTCTGTGGTATTCTCCTGGAGTCTATTGCTACCCTAGTTAGCTCCTGCCCAGACTTCCTGCCTCTTCTGACTTCTTGATCCTTGCTTACTTTCCCTTCTCCTGTGAGTCCTCTCCTCTTTTCATGCTATGTGCAGCCACCTTTCTCCTCATTTCTTCCAAAACACACTGCCAACAAAAAGCCATTGTTCACAACAGACTTTTTTGAATGCTTGGGTATAAGGAAGAGGGACCAGCACCTCATGGAATAATAAACAACTCAAAATTGAATACAAGGGAATAGTGTTCTTATAGTTCCTCATCCATCCCCCAAGGGGAAGTTTCCTATCAGCACTTTCCTGCCTTGCACGCTGGCCCGCCACCATATTTCCGGGTCCCCTCTCCCTAGCAAGATTCCCATTTCCAACTCTCCTCTCCTAGCTCCCAGGAACCCCTGCCTACCAATAAAAAGTGAGCATTCCTGTCACAAACCATCTAGCCTGTGTACTTTCTTTTGCATACCTAGTGATGCCCCTGATTGCACTTTCCTAGCAAATATACATTTTGCCCGTAAATTCTGTTACATCCTTGAAATGTGGACACTGCTAAGTAACTTTCTTTCTTTCTTTCTTTCTTTCTTTCTTTCTTTCTTTCTTTCCTTCTTGATAGCAATCTTTACCTTTCTATGACTTCTAAAGAAGACCCACATGCTCAAAATAACAAAAGGCATATGTTTCAGTAAACCTTCTTTCCCCTGAATAATTACTTTCTGATTTTTTTTCTTTTTTCTTTTCTTTCCTTTTTTTTTTTTTTTTTTTTGACAAGGCTTTGAGAAAGAGTCCTTGGAGATTCAAGTACTTTGTTGATTAACAGAAGAGACAGTACAAAGAGCCATGAGACCCAGCTTTTGCTTCCATGGATCAACATATTTCAATTCAAAATACTGACTGAGTCCAGGGTAGGGAATTTAGGAAAGAATTATGTACAAACAACCATCATTAGAAGAGTTAAATAGAAAGAGACAAACATAGGAATGATAAGCCAACAGAGGCCCCAGGGAGAAGGTAATGTGTGAGTTAAGCCTTGAAGAAGTAGGATCACATCCTGGGAATGCTGGGGCACCATTTTCTTCAGTTTCATTTGACTCTGGACATTGTGACTGAAAATGTGCCCTAAGAAGTCCATTTTGTCTGGATGACATACTTGAAAGGAGAAAACCACAATGTCCATTTACTTCACAAATAAAGACAACATTCACTTATTTTCACCGAGTTTGCTAAGCTATCAACGGACTCAAGATACTCTTTGATTCTGACTCGGGCTCAGTGCATTATTTTTCCCCATTTAGCCAGCGATGATCATTTCAACTTGCTGTGGACAAGCACGATGCTAGGAGACAGGAACAGACATGGAAGAACACACAGTAAGACATGGCCTCTCTGATCACCGAGTGAGGAATAATATGGCTACAGAGAGAGAACTGCAAAACGATGTAGTAAATGGCATCATGGAAATGGTCAGGGATAACCATGGGCACAAAGGGTGATCGACTCTCTCCAGGGATGTTGGGGACGGTTCCAAGCGGGGGTAACACCTGAGCCCCTTCTCCAAGGCTGAGAGGAGATCACCAGGCAGCAATGAGGAGGAGAACATTCCAGGGAGGGAGGTAGATGGTGCAAAGGGGGAGAGCACAGGAAGGGGCCCAGAGTTGAAACGGCACAGAAGGGGAGCTGGAGAAGCTGTGCCATGTGCTTTGGATGCTCATGATTAAAACAGGTCCTAAGGGATCCTGTGCATGCCACTGAGAGGAGGAGGATGAGGGTTGGTCAAGGACAAGGGGGCCAAAGATGTGGGGACATAGACTGAATGAGCAGGGACTCTGCCCACACCCAACTCTACTCCTACGGAGCAGAGATGCTTCAGTGTTTTATATATTGGGATGCCATATTATACTTCATTTGGGGAAGGAAAGGGAAATTAAACCTTAAAAATCAGGTGACAATGGAAAGCAGGAAAATGGCAATTGTAGATTTGTGATTTAGAAAGACAACTTCACCATCAGTTACAAAGTAGATTGGAAGACGTGGAGACCATGAAGGGGTTTATCGCAATGGCTCGGGAGAGGTGATGAAGCTTTGAACAAAAGCATGACATAGTTTGAAAGCCAAGTATAACTACCTCAAGGTTTTCAAATGTACTTTAGGGCATTTTGTTTTTAAAAAAATTTTTTTTTACATTTATTTATTGATATATTTTTGAGGGACAGAGACAGAACACAAGCGGGGGATGGGCAGACAGCGAAGGACACACAGAATCCGAAGCAGGCTCCAGTCTCTGAGCTGTCAGCACAGAGCCCGAAGCGGGGCTCGAACCCACAAACCGCGAGATCATGACCTGAGCCGAAGTCGGATGCTCCACCGACTGAGCCACCCAGGCGCCCCTACTTTAGGGCATTTTGTAAGCCAGAAAGTGTTCTAGAGATCTAAGATCGTGCTGGGTAAAGAGGGAGAAATGAATAATACATAAGACTACTTACTCATTTCACTTAGACCTGTGCCCCTTTACCATAGCAGGAGGGGTGATATGCTGACTGCCCACTGGTTAAATGGGTCCATTTAGGACTGTCTTCAGGACTGTCTTCCTTATGGTGGAATCCAGCTGACAGCTGGTGATGGGGAGGATGAGCAGAGCACCAAAAAGGTGGCAAACACAGACTGGGAATCCCTAAAAGGTATAGTCACTTCTCTGCCTTCGACGTGAAAAGAAGCTTTTCATGCAGAGCCGGAGGATAATGTCCCTCGTCTATTTAAGGCACCCCCGAGTTCACAGGAGTAAGACCTTTCTCTTCCCCACTTGCCCGTAGCCTCTCCCACACATGTTCTCCCTCGACCTTGTTAATTCCTGCTTCCCTCCCTTCCTGTCCCCAAGGTCCCCCTCCTCTGTGCATTACCAGTAGCCTCCCTCCTCACAGACTGTTAAAGACTCCAGAACCCAAGGATGGAGGGAAAAAAGGAGGGAAGACCATCATTGTGGCTGAGCCTAAGGTTAGAAATATAAGATATAGTTAGACACTAAGTGAACTACAAAGATTACATTCTGCTAACCAATCTTCTTATAGCTCATAATGCTAAGAGTGCTTCCAAAATTCTGTTGCATTTCAATATGGATAGATATTGCTAGAGATAGATATAGATGTTTAGATATAGGTATAGATATAGAAATTATGTGTATACATATTTATACACACAATAGTTCCTCTATTTCCTTAACTTGAAGAGAAACCTAGTTCTCCCAAGGAGAACAGAGGTGGTACACCTTTCCTGCCACAGTTTTAAATATTGTTTCTAACTTAAAGAAAGTATTTACATAATTAGATGCTAACATATTAGATTTTTCTTTCCCAAAGTCACATGCAGATTAGCAAGAGAAACCTAAAATAGAGCAAAAGACACCAAGACCCAAAGAGACCACTGTAGGAGATTCTTGAAGGGGTGGGGAGGATTTTTGACCTTCAGGGCATCTTCAGTGGTGGGTATTTCAGCTGCTCTAGACAGAGCAGAAGAGAAGAAGCCCTCAGAGAAGAAGCCAGGTCTCCTACCCAATTCCCCCTAGAGCAATACTGGGAACCTCTGTGCCAGTGTACGTGGATCAGAGACAATTCTAGATTGAGGCAGTGTCTGTCGCTGTGGGTTTTCCCCAGTTTAATCCGGAGGAATTGGCATTGTGGCAGAGTATGTGTTTACACACATTCTTATCTTGTGTCTTCATAATATGCACTGGCTTGAAAACAAATATGAGTCACTGACCCTGCCATAAAACAGAGATTGCTAGAAATAGAGAAAGAAACAAAGACAGAGAACAAGAATATGTGGGAGGGGAAGGAGGGAAGGAGGGAGGAAAGGAGAGAGAGAGAGAGAGAGAATTCTGTTTCATTTTTGAGCATCTTTAAGCATCCTTAAGACAAGTTGTGACATTCTTCTATTTGTCCTGAACCCCAGCTTCCAAGGGTGATTACAGTTTGTATTAACCACCATTCCGGGAAAACTTATATCCCTTCTAAAGTCAGGCAAAACCAAGAATGTGGCAGTCATAAAACTCCCATTCTGCTCTAACAGAATCAGTATTGCCACCTCAGGAATCGGGGACGTAAGTCCTCTGCAAAGTTGTCAAGGAGGTTCTATTTTTGGCCCCCAGTCTGTTTCAGCAGTGATGAGAAAAAGCAGGCCAGAAAAACATGAAAAATAGTTGAGGGCATCTGTAATATCCATGAAAGGGACACGGAAGAAACTTGCATGTGTCAGATGGAGGAGAAAATTTGAAACAAAAGGAAAATCTGGAGGCAGATTATTTAACATTCATTTATGCATTCATTCAACAAATATTTGCTGAGTCCCTACTTGGTGCAAAGCACTGCACAGGGCGATCTTATGGAGGATATAAATATTAAACAGGCTCAGCTCCTGCCTTTATCTTACAGTCAAGTAGGAGGGATAAGGCATGCATGTATTTATTATTTAGTGGTGTCGTGTAAACGTTTGAGGTGGGAATCTGTGGGCTAAAAGGCTATATTAGTCACTCTACCCAGAGTGGAGGCACAAATCAACCTGGCCCACAGCACCGTCAGCCGGCACATGGCAATGACCTTCTGGCCTTTCCATAACCAACAGCCCACAGGTCCTATGTCACGGACCCAGACTCTAAGGAATGCAACTGAGTCCTCTCTCTTTCAGAGGTAGCAATGGCTACGGAATTGCAAAAATCCTGTATTCAGTGGCAGAGGATTTCAACAGCCTAACGCGAGTGGATTCAGAATTCAAGGAGGCAGTGGTCTATGGTGGCTTAGCGCGGAGGCTTTGGAAGCACAGCCATGGATTTGCTTCTCACTCCTGCCTATTGGTTCCTTGACAATGAAACGCTCTGAATCTCTGTCTCTTCCTTTGTAAAATGTCGTTTGAAAGGATACTCTGAAGCAATGTGCTCTGGAATAGAGTACTCAAAACACAGACGTTGGTAATAAATAGAACGCTAAAAAAAAAACCCAGACATTAAAGTTATCTTGGTCACTTTGTGTTCAAAGAGCCCTGTACTATCTGCTAGGGGTTAGTCCTGCAGCTTATGCTCGATTTTTCCTTTTGCCTCGTGGGGTACTAGATTCGCCATTTTCTCATTCTCTCATCCTTTTAAATCATCGTAGTAAAATATACATAACATAAAATTTACCTAACCATTCTTAAGTGTGCAGGTCAGCAGCATTGTGTACATTTGTATTGTTGCACAGCCGTCACAACCCTTCATCTCCAGAACTTTTTTCATCTTCCTAAACTGAAACACTGTACACATTAAACACCAACCCCCATTTTCCCCTTTGTCCGGCCTCTGGCAACCACTATTCTTTGTTTTTGTGAGCTTTTTTTTTTTTTAATGTTTATTTATTCTTCAGAGAGAGAGAGGGAGGGAAAGAACAAGCAGAGGAGGGGCAGAGAGAGGGTGACACAGAATCCGAAGCAGGCTCCAGCCTCTGAGCTGTCAGTGCAGAGCCCGGTGCGGGACTCGAACTCTCGAAACGTGAGATCATGACTTGAGCCAAAGTCGGATGCCTAACAGACTGAGCCACCCAGGAGCCCCAACAACCACTATTTTATTTTCTGTCTCTGTGAACGTGACTACTCTAGATAGTTCATACAAAAGGAAGTATGCAACATTAGTCCTTTTGTATTTGGCTTATTTCACTTCGCGTTACGTCTTCAAGGTTCATCCGTGTGGTAGCATTGTTGGAATTTCATTCCTGTTTAAGGCTGAATAATATTCCACTGAAAGTGTATATCACATTTTGTTTATCTGTTCGTCCATTGATGGGCATTTGGGTAATTTCCACCTTTTGGCTATTATGAATAGTGCTACTCTGAACATCAATGTATACATACCTGTTTAACCCTTTCTCGTTTTTTAAAACAATGTCCTAAAAATATTAATGCTGTATTTTTAAAAATACTCTCTTATCCCTCTAAGTGACAATATAAGGATTGGTGAAGTAGGTTCTCTTTGACCTATTCTGTGACCATAGTGGGATTATCAGGAAAGTTATTTTATCTGGGTCCTGTAGAGGGTTCTTTGATAAGCCTCTATAACCATAAAGCAAGTACCCTTATAACTGGCAGAAGTTTTGTCAAATCAGATAGGCTACATTTAAAAATAATGTATTAAATGAAAAAAAGGAAAATATACTATTGTTGAAAAGTATTACATTTGTCCTATGAATAAATTAGGCATAAAGAAATAGGGATTGGCCAACAATGGCCCATGGGCCAAACCCCAGCCCACTGCCTAGTTTTTATGGTCTACAAACTAAGGATGGGTTTCACACTATTTTAACGGTTGAAAAAATCACAAAAAGAATAATACCTTGTGATATAGTAAAATTAAACACAATGCAGATTTCAATGTCCATTAGTAAAGTTTACTGGAATACAGCCACATGCATTTAATTATATACTGTCTATAGCTCCTTTTAAAGTACAATGGCAAAGTTGGGTAGTTGTGATAGAGTTTATATAACTCTCAAATTCCAAACGTGTATGCTCTAGCCCTTTATAGAAAAAAATGTGTCAACCTCTACCATAAATCATTGATATAATCAATCCCTCATTTACAGTTAAAGAAATCAAACCCCAGGTAAGTGTCCTGTCAGACCATAGATTTTAAAGCTTGAGTGGCTAGGGGCGCCTGGGTGGCTCAGTCAGTTAAGTGTCCTACCTTGGCTCAGGTCATGATCTCACGGTTCGTGAGTTCGAGCCCCACGTCAAGCTCTGTGCTGACAGCTCAGAGCCTGGAGACTGCTTCGGATTCTGTGTCTCGCTCTCTCTCTCTCTCTGCCCCTCCCCTGCTCACGCTCTGTCTCTCTCTGTCTCAACAATAAATAAAACATTTAAAAAAAAATTTAAAGCTTGAGTGGCTAAAAGGAATCCATGCCCCAACCCCCGACCCTGAGTTCCTAACCATCTCTCAGTGTATTCCTAGGTTACAGTACAGTGGTTTACCTTACAGATGTAGATTATAGATGAAGACATCGCTGTTTCACATTACTAATGCAAGACAGTCAGCTTCTGTTCTTTATTTCCTCTACAGAATGCTTGGAGTACAGAGCTGGATGCTTAGTTGTTAGCTTCTTTGTGAGGTTCACATCGGTTCATATCTTTAGGTGTTGACCTTGGTCTTTAATTCCTTAAGCACTATTTCATATAATGTCAATACTTCCCAACTGCTCTTGTGATGAATCCTGTAAGATTCAATATGTCATGAGGCTTTTTTTGACATGGCTTCAACTTACCTTCCCAATCTTATTTCCCCATCTTTGTTTTCCCCTCTTCGCTCCTTGTCCTCTATGCTCACAGGACTTCTGCAAACTCTCAGCATCCTCTGCAGACCTAGCTCATCTCTGAGTCTTTGTTCACCCTACCCATCACCAGGGAAACATTAATCTCACTCACTCAGCAAGGTCCTCTTCATTCTCCAAGACCCAGCCCAAATGCCTCTCCCAGTGAGGGGCCTCCCCAGTTCCTACCACAGGCAGAAGCAATAACTCTCCTTCCCTGTGGGTTGTGGCCAAAATCATTTCAGGAAGGTGTATTAAACATCTGAATTTATTATGAGAATAGACAAGAAGTTATTTCTATAGATAGCAGACAACACAACATCAAAGGCAAAGGTCTGTAGACATTTCCCCAGCTTTTAATTCACAGAGATGTGAATCAATGCCATTTGCTCATCAAAATTCAAAGAAGCTTGTATTATCATCATGTGTTTTTATAGTAGTTTTTGCGTCAATGTGTAGATATTGTAACTACAGTTTCTGACTCATGGTACTTTACGCTAATATGTACGAAGCGTTATGTTTTGAAAATGAAATATTTTCTAGTGTTTATTTTGAAAGAGCACTCTGAAAACTAGAATAATGATCTCAGAGCCTCATTTTGATTGATTCCCAACCAAAAATAAAATCTTGACTGCACTGAATCTTTTTTATTATTATTTTGTTAATGTTTATTTATTTTTGAGAGAGAGAGAGAGAGAGAGAGAGAGAGACAGAGCATGAACAGGGGAGGGGCAGAAAGAGAGGAAGACACAGAATCTGAAGCAGGCTCCAGGCTCTGAGCTGTCAGCACAGAGCCCGACACAGATCTCGAACCCACGAACTGTGAGATCATGACCTGAGCCGAAGTCGGTCGCTTAACTGACTGAGCCACTCAGGCACCCTGGCACTGAATTTTACATTTGAGTTTCCTTCACTCTTGTTGGACTGAAAAGAACTTAATGTTGACAATTATCAATTCGGTTCATGAAATCTTCCTGAAGATGAGATGGCATACAAAGGAGTTTATTTTTTGGTGTGAATTACCAATTTAGATCTTGCTGTTTTATAATCAATTAGGTTACAATAGAGACTTGAAGGAAAACATAAATGGCATGTTGAATACGCCACTTGGATCATTTCTACCACGAATTCATTACCTCCCTGTTGATTTTCCTCTCTTCTGTAGCGCGCACTGACCAGAGGGACAATCGAATTTCCACGTGGGTAAACTTTGGAACAGCCATCCATATTTCAGGACTCCTGAGATCTTCTCTAAAGATAATTGTACAGGTAAAAACTGACTTGTTATCAGAAAACCAGGATCCAAGCCTTTATTCCTCTCATTAACTTATCTTGATCAAGTCAATCTGTCTTTGAGCTATTTCTTTTTCAGTAAAATTGCAATCGTAATTCCTACCTTCCAGTTTGTCTTCTGAGAATTATATTATGTGACTTCTTTCAAAACTGGGGCCACCCATTAGGAGTAGGAGGGTAATTCATCCCAAACTCATCCTGCCAAATGCTCACCAGATGCTGGCGAAGTACCACACAGTGTTCTGTCTAGTGAAGAGAATAGGACCGTCTCTGTGCTTGAGGAGTCAACACCCAGGTCTCAGAGAGGCGGTAAAGAAATAAATATGTGAGTAAAGATTGTGTTGGGTGCTACAAAGGAATGGACAAGCTGCCCTGAGAGACAGAAAACACCTCTGAGGGTATGACATGTAAGCTCTAGTTTCTACAGGCCGAGAAGGCATCAGCCATGGAAGGGGGATGGACGCCACGTGAGTGATTAAAAAATAATCAAAGCCAGACCCCAGCGAGACCAAAAAGACACTGCTCCCTGTGACAGGAGAGACGTTTAATCCCCTCATCTATGCCACAGAAAGAGGAAGGGCTTGTACAACACGTTTGCCCTCTCTAGGGGGCACCCAGGGGGAGGTGTCAGACATCCTGAAACTTCATGGAGCATGCAACCCACGTACAGCATTATTTAGGTATCCTGTGTGAAGAAGGTTCTTATGCATTTTCTGTAGTATTAATACTGAGAGTACTGCAGCTGGCTTTCTGAAGCCGCCCCAAGTCATATCTCTATTTGAGATAGCAGCATGAGACTTTGTAGAGCCATTCATCTGTTCGGTCAGCATCTATGTGGGCCATGCCATCTGTATGCCCGGCACTGTGGTAGGCACTGGAAAAAGACGAAGGCACACTCCCCGCCTTCTGGGAGCTCAGAGCCAAGCCCAGAATAGACAAGTAAACAAAAGAGGCCAGTGGAACACATCACAATGTGAAGGAGGACGTGAGCTCTGATGTGATAGAGGCGTGGGGGGTGGGGGGACTCGCTCAGACTCGAGGGGACACGGCTGGAGGAGGCTTCCCAGAGCCGCCATGTGTAATAACGGAGTTGGCACGCCCATTTGGAATATTGCAGGGGTTCCAGTCAGAGCAGAAACGTACATTTTAGGACACTAAGGAGAAGAAAAACAGGCCAATAGAGATGGGCCTTATGTGCCCTTCTGGAGATTTGAGATTATGCCCTAAAGGTCATGAATTGCTAGCAAATAGTTCTGAACAGAGAAGTTATGCATCTCCTTTGCATCCATGAGGAAATGTTATTATATTTTAGATTTAACTTTCAGAATTGTTCCATACAAGAAAATACATAAATCATAAGTGTGCAGCTCAATTAGAATTAGAAATTACAGGGGTGCCTGGGTGGCTCAGTCAGTTGAGCAAGCGACTTCGGCTCAGGTCATGATCTCGCGGTTCGTGATTTTGAGCCCCGCGTCAGGCTCTGTGCTGACAGCTCAGAGCCTGGAGCCTGTTTCGGATTCTGTGTCTCCCTCTCTCTCTGCCCCTTCCCCACTCATGCTCTGTCTCTCTCTGTCTCAGAAATAAATAAACATCCAAAAAAAATTCTAGAATTAGAAATTACATTTTAGGAGGGGATTTTATGTTATTTATTTATTTTTTTATATTAAATATAATTTATTGTCAAATTGGTTTCCATGCAACACCCAGTGCTCATCCCAACAGGTGCCCTCCTCAATGCCCATCACCCACTTTCGGGATCTTATTATTCTATGATACTTTACAGTCATTTTGGCTGCTGTCTTATATTTTCATACTACAAGTGTTTAAAGTTTCAACTAGAAGTGAAGACATTATTTATTCTGGCCTAATTCATGATAGAGCAGTCCTAAATTACTCTAATTTGTATATCTGAGGGATGTAAAGGAACTCAATAAACACTCACCAAGCTTCAGTCGTATCAGCCTCCCTTCTGTTACACAAACACCATAGCACTTGCCTCAGCTCAGAGTATTTGCACCTGTTGTCCCCTCCACCCAGCACTCCCTTCCCTCGGCACCCATTAGATTGGACCCCTTTGCATTCTTTAGAACCCAACTTAAATGTCACCTCCCTGAAGAGATAGTCCCTGACTTACTGAGTCAGCAACTCTGGGGTTGGGCACAGGACACACTGAACTTTGAGAACCACTGGTTAAGAATTATAGGATAAGCCAGGGAGATTCTGAGTTCTAAAGGACTTAGGCACCATGATGAATGTATTCCAATAAATAAAAATCCTATATATATATATATATATATATATATATATATATATATATATACTTACGCATTCTTTGTGTAATAGGTGCTGTAAAGAAAAGAAGATAAGTAAGGACCAATGATAATAGTGGACCATGAACCCCAAGGTTCACAAAAAATCCATTCATTTCTCCATTAAATAGGGCAGTGGCAGTGGCCAAGTACAAGGGATAAGATGGTCACAGACGGCATCCTGTGTTCCTGAATCAGCCTTGAGTTGTGATGTGACTCAGGGGATATCTGAGGATCTGGGGACAGTGCAGTCCAGGAAAAGTTCTCGAAGCAGCAAGAGGCTTGGTGTGCTTGAGAAAGAGAAGGGAGAGCAGCATGTCTACACCACCAGAGCAGGGGCAGCGAGAGAGAAATGGGTTGCAGAATGAGGTACAAGCAAATGTTCGTGGCCATGGTGACGTTTGGATTCGACTCTTCATGCAAGGACAGTTTTGGAGTGTTTTAAGCAGTCAGATGACATGAAGGGATTCTCGGTTTTGAAAGATCACTCTGGATGCTGGGTAAGAAGGTACCATGAGGGCAGAGGTGGGCCTGATGCTATTACTGATACACTTATGAGGCTTACAGCATACTCAGCCCTGCTTTAAACAATTTACAAGCATTAACTAATTCACCAATACCTACAACACCTGATGAGGTGGATACTATCGCTCGCCCCACTTTATGAACAAGACAACTGAGGCACAGAGAGGTCCATAACTCTTCCGAGATTGGACAGCTGGTAAGTGGGAGAGGCAGGACTCAAATGCAGGCAGCATGAATTCAGAGTCTGCACTCATAACCACCATGCTAAAATAGGCATACTGCTCTTGTCTTCCCTCCTGACAAAGGAGGGCTTTGAGCTTAAAATAGAACACTCTAGTAAAGTGCTTTGAATATTAAGAAGGGTACTATGTGAATTTAACAATGCCGTTGTATTGTATAAATATAACTCATTAAACAAAGTATAATGAATTGGCTCCTAATCTTCTGTATGTTGTGGTTAAAAGCAGCACTAATATTTCCAGCAAGAAAAACAATTAGCACATTCATTAAGTAGAGTCCTGCTTACACTTCACTCATTAACTTTAATCATCTATGAAATGCTTAAACTAAACTAACCTGTCAGCCCCAGAGTCATTAGTGCCTGTCTGCAAAAGATGATGCTTTAATTTTTAGGGTATGTTTTAATTTTACAGACTAACAAAGAACCCAGCTCAGTCACTGTTTTCCCTTAATGGTACTTGTGATCGAGATATTGAATATTATTTAAGCTAAGAAATTATTATCCTTCACAATAGCACCATAAATTGGATCCTAATTAATGGTTACATTTGTTTCCCTTCACTTTCCCAAATATCACACTCCTGTTTAGCCTTCTTTTGTCAGCAATACGCATTCTTAAATGAAATAGGTCAGTACTGTTGACCCTTGAACATCGTGGCAGGTAGGGGTGCCAATGCCCCGCCTAGTTGAAAATCCACATATAACTTCTGACTTCCCCAAAACTTAACTACTAATAGCCTACTGTTGACTGATAACATAAACAGTCAATTAACGCGTATTCTGTAGGCTATATTTTTATATACTGTATTCTTACAGTAAATTAGCAAGCTAGAGAAAAGAAAATGCTGGGGGACTTGGGTGGCTCACTCGGTTAAGCGTCCAACTTCTGCCCAGGTCATGATCTCACGCTTTGTGAGTTTGAGCCCCGCATCAGTCTCTGTGCTGACAGCTCAGAGCCTGGAGCCTGCTGCGGATTCTCACCATTGGGAAAACTTGAATATGGAGTTGATATTAGAGGTTTTTAGGATATTAGTGTTTCATAAGTGATATAATAGTATTTGTTAGGCAGGAACAGACTCCTAGTTTTAGGAGATGTAAAAGTCTTCGGAGCTGAAGGGTCATGACTGAAATCTACATGAAAAAGGTTCAATAAGATTAGATATACAGATGGATAGATAGATGGATTGATCGAGGGACTGAATTCTGGTTCCCCCACCAAATTCTTATGCTGTATCCCTAATCGCCCATGTGATTATATTTGGAAAGGCTGTTAGGTAATTAAGGTTAAATGATACCGTGAGAGTGGGACTTAATCAAATAGGACTAGTGTCTTATAAGAAGAGGAAGAGACAGGAGTGTGCACAGAAGAGACTGGGGGAGAGCACACAGCAAGAGGGCGAGCCAAGGAAAGAGGACTTAGGAGAAACTGAGCTTAACAACTTTGATCTTGGACTTCCAGGCTCCAGAAATGTGAGAAAATAGATTTTTGTGGTTTAAGCCACCCAGTCCGTCGTATTTTGTTATGACAGCCCTAGCAGACTAAGACAGATAAGGAGATGATAGATAAAGGTTGCATGATAGATGAGAAAGAGAGAGGGAGGGAGGGAGACAGAGAGAGAGAGAGATGAGAGATAGCTAGATAGAGAAATTAGATAGATCATAGATAGATAGATAGATAGATAGATAGATGATAGATACTAGGTGGTGAGTATATAGTTTCTATCTTACTATTCTTGAAAATTTTTCTGACTTTGAAATTTTCATAATAAAAATGTGGAGGGAAGCATCCTTGATTTTGAGCATTTGGGGTATGGGAAAAGAAAGCATTAATGCAATGTGCAAATCGAGGGGGGGAAGGTAGGATTTACATGGATATTCTAAAATAGAGGCTTCTAGTAGAAAAGTCCAATCAATAGAAAAGAAGTTTCAGAGTTGTTCTAGAAATAAGATTAGGGAAGAGGTTAATAAAAAAGGAATGCCTCAGGTAAGGATCATAAATGGTCTACACCCACCTTAATTTCAAGTAAACTGAAACTTCTTTGCAGATTTGGCTTATTTATTCTTTTCTATATATAGCTATCACTATCAGCCTTGATCACCGGAGGATTAATTTTTGGAGGAATCTGTGAAAAATATTGATCTGACGTATGTTCTTTCAGAGTTCAAGGATATTACCAGTAACTGTAGCAGGTAAAGCTGATGTGAGAAAAGGCCCTCCCACAGCCAGAAGAATCAATGAATAAAAGGAATTTTAATGCATTACTAGGACACGTAAGAAAAACTGGATAAACAGAAAGCTATACTACATCCCTGGGTGGGAAAACTATTGTAAAAAATATCAATTCTCTCCAGATCTATACATAGATCCAATGTAATTCCAATAAAAGTCTCAGCCAGATTTTTCATGTATCTTGAAAAGCTCATTCTAAAATTTGTGTTGAAGACCAAGATTGACAATAATAGAAAAAGAAAAAAAAAAACTTCTCTGCAGAAAAAGAAGAAAAAGATTTAGTGATTTGTCCTCACAGATACTAAGCTGTGGTTATGAAAACAGCATGATGGCATGCTACTGGTGTGGGATAAATAAACAAAAGTAGAGTGTCCAGAAACTGATCCTCCACAGATGGAAAATTGATGTATCACAGAAAAGACTTTGCATATTAGTGAGGAAAGGATGGATTTTTTAAAAATTTTTTTAATGTTTTTATTTATTTTTGAGACAGAGTCAGAGCATGAGCAGGGGAGGGAAAGAGAGAGAGGGAGACACAGAATCTGAAACAGGCTCCAGGCTCTGAGCTGTCAGCACAGAGCCTGACGCGGGGCTCAAACTCACGGACTGTGAGATCATGACCTGAGCCGAAGTCGGACGCTTAACTGACGGAGCCACCCAGGCGCCCCAGGATGGAGTTTTGAATAACTGGTGCTTGGACAATTGGCTATGTGTATTAAATATACAAACTAAATCCCTCATGGTGTAACCAAAAATCCCTTTTAATTCAGGTTAAAGTTTGAACTAAAACTTTTCTTTGTAGACTCTGGTTAGGAAAGAACTTACTTCAATATGACCAAATAAGAGAAGAAAAAAAAAAAAAAGGAAAATACTGATATTTTCCCTACCCCCAATTTAAAAATCCCTGTCATCATTTAACAGGTGAAAATAACTCACATGTTGGCAGAAGATATTTACAATTCATATAGTAAACAGAGGACTGGAATGCAGAATACTTAGAACTCCTGACGGTGAAGAAGACAAGTGAATGGGCAGAAGCATGAACCACAGCATTTCACAGAAGAGCAAACAGAGAGTCAATAAACATACAACATGTTGTTCCCTTATTAGAAGTTGAGGAGGGGCCCCTGGGTGGCTCAGTCAGTTAGGCCTCCAACTCTTGATTTCGGCTTAGGTCATGATCTCAAGGTTCGTGAGTTCAAGCCCCACGTGGAGCTCCACACTGACAGTGCGGAGCCTGCTTGGGATTCTCTGTCTCCCTCTCTCTGCCCCTCCCCTGCTTGCTGTCTAACTCTCTCTCTCTCAAAATAAATAAACATAAAAAAAAAGAAAGAAAGAAAGAAAGAAAAAAGAAAGAAAGAGAAAGAAAGAAGAAAAAAAGAAAGAGAAAGAAAGAAAGAAAGAGAAAGAAAGAAAGAGAAAAAGAAAGAAAGAAAAAGAAAGAAAGAAAAAGAAAGAAAGAAAGAAAGTAAGCAAGTGCGGGGGCCTGGGTAGTTCAGTGGGTAAAGCACCTGATTTCAGCTCAGGTGATGATCTCAACAGTTCGTGAATTCCAGCCCCACATTGGGTTCTTTGCTGTCAGCTCAGCCTGGAACCTGCTTTGGATTCTGTGTCTCCTGTTCTCTCTGCTCCTCCCCCGCTTGCACGCTGTCTGTCTCTCTCTCTCTCTCAAAAATAAATAAACATTAAAAAACGACATTGAGGAAATGCAGATTGAAACTGCAAAAAATATACAACTTACTCTCACCAGATTGTAAAGTCATACAGTCCCACATGTTGGCCAGGATGTGGAACATCAGTGACATCTCTACATAGCTGATGGGAATGTGCACCGGTGCACCCACATTTCCCAATAAAGTAAAAAATGCAGATACCCTGCAGTCCAGCACGTTAATTTCAAGCACGTACCATAAAAAAGGCTTTCATGTGTGCACCCAAGGCACAATGTGTGAATGGCCGTAACAGTGTTGCTCATGACAGCAGAAAACTGGAAAACTGGAAAACTGCTGTTTTCCAGTTCAGATACATGATCACCATGACACTGAACAGATAGCTGTATCTATATAGGTAAACAGATAGGTGGACAAATAGATAGACCCTTCAATATTTTACTTCGTATTTCCTGTAAGGATATTCTCTTTCGCAAATCCTAGGTAGCTCAATTATCAACGTCAGGGAATTTAGCAAAAATGTACTATTTGTATCTAATCTTCAGTTCTTAAGACTTTAATCTTCCAGCCACAGCCAACCTTTCCTGTTGTTTCAATTATGTACCTTTCCCCTCCCGTATGGGATCCAACCCGGGATCACGCATTACATTTCGTGATCAGGTTGCTTTAGTGTCCCTTAATCTGAATTTCTCAAATGTTTCTTTCGTTGGCTTTCATGGCATTGACACTTTTAAGCATTTTGGCCAATGACTACACAGAATGTCCTGTTTTTTCTTTTACTATATGTGGTTTCAAGTCATAATTGTAAAGGCTTTTTCTACAGCTGGATTGTAGAGGAATTCATCCGTGTCTCCTAGTCATTGTAGTCCTATTTTTTCATAAATAGATCATTTATTAATTTGGAGTTTATTCTTGTGTGTAGTGTGAGTTTTATCTTTTTCCAAATGGCTCTCCAGTTGTCTCAACACCACACAGTAGAAAATCCCATTTTTGCCCCAATGATTTGCAATACCGCCTTTTTCATACACTAGATTTTTCCATGTAGGTGGTTTATTTATGAATTTTCAATTCTGGTCTGTTGTTCTACGTGTTCATGTGCCGGTACCATACCGTTCATCATAGAAGCTTTGGAATGTGCTCTGATAATATGGGAGAGTCAGTCTTCTCTCATGCTTCTTTCTTCTCAGCACTTTTCTAATGATTCCTACGTGTTTATTTTCTCCTATTATGTTTAGAATCAACTTTCCCACCTTCAACAAAGAGCTTGTCAGTACTGGTGTTTTTATTAGGATTGCATTAAATTTATAAATTAACTTAGGGAGAAGTTGCATCTTGACTATGTTGAGATGTCCCAAGCAAAACAAGAGATGTCCTTCCATTTGCTCAAGTCTGCTTTTGTGTTTTGATCTACAAAAAATAAAAGTGGCATTTTAATATGGTTAAACCTAATAAATGGAGAAGGTTTATCACGCCTTTGGAGAGGAGATTCGATATAATGAAGATGTCATTTCTTCCCAACGTAAAGACCAAATTTAATAAAATTCTAATCATGGTCTCAGCAGCAATTTCATTACCCTTGACAATAATCCTAAAATTCATTTGCAAAGGTAAAACATCAAAGATAAGAGAGAGAAAGGGAATGCAGACTCGCTCTATTGGAAACCAAGACTTCCCCTCACACCAAAATAATTAAGACACTGTGGTATCGGTGCTTGGATAGGCAGATAAACCAATGGAAGAAAACAACCCAGAATCAGAACCATGGTATATTAATCAGGATAAGCCACAGCAACAAATTAGCCTGAAAATCTCAGAGGTTTAGCACTTATAGGTTACTTCTTGCTCGTATAGAGTCTGCTGCTGGTACAGATGACTATGAGGTGATGTCACAATGCAGACAGCTCTGTCTTGTGGCCCTGACATCTCAACACACATTCTTCAGGGCATCTGAAATATTGATCAAGGATTTTTCATTCTTTTCCCAAAATTGACACACGAGGGCTTCTGCTCGCAGGTCACTGGCCATTACTAGTTACACAGCCTTGCCAAGCTGGAGAAGAGCTGGGAGGTGGTTTTTGATATATCCAGAAATGACAGGATCACCAGCTATTGGCGAGTGCTAGGAATGTCCGGCTTACACAAAAACTTACCATACGAAAGAGACAGCATTACAGATAGGTTATTTTTGTGGAATATGCAAGCACTGGTAGAAGGTAAATTGGTTTTCATATAGAAAAAATATTAAATTTGATCCCTGTCTCACACTATGTCCATACATTACCAATGGATTAAAGATTTAAATGTGAAACATAGAACTCCAGCATTTTAGTAGAAATTAGAAGGATACACACAGGGATTTCTTTAATAAGACAAAAAAGCACCAGTTATAAAGGAAAGAAATGATAAACTTCACCAGGAACAAAAGAGAGCACAAGCAATGTGTAAAAATAAACCATAGAATTGAAGAAGATATTTGTATTATATAACAACAACAGATTGTATTAAACAATGCAAATAACTCCCTCAAATGAACAAGAAAAATAAAAGAACACCAAAAAAGATGAATTATATGAACAGGCAATTCTACTTCTTGGTACAAAGGTGTTTTTTGGAATATTGTTGGTATTAAAGAAAAAATTAGAAGTGACCAACATGTTCAAGGACAGAGACTTGGGTGAGTAAGATATGGTATATCTTGTACAACGGATTCTAAACCAGAGTTAAAAGGAAGATCTGGACCCACTTGTATTCATAGGGATAGGACCTGGAAAACATAACGTCGGATAAAAAAGCAAGTTGTAGAATATGTATAGTAATAATGCCATTTATTCTGTGTATTATCCTGTGTGTTTTAAATAGGTATATGTATCATCTTGTATATTCTTATGCATACACATGCCTCTAGTCAAATAAAAACTCATGGAAAGGAAGGACACACATCACCTTTGATATAGAGATTTCCCTTGAGGAGGGAGAAGAACGGGCTTGGAAAAGTCTTTCTAAATTCTAGAGTGTTCTGTTCTTCCCACCACTTTCCCATAAAAGACATGAAGCAACACGGCAAAATAGCAGCATTTATTAAATCTTGGTAGCTGGTAACTGTGTTTGTTATATTGTTGTCTGCGCATTTTGGTGCGTTGGATACACTTCTTAATAACGAGCGGAAATAAAAGAAAACAGAAAGCACTTAGAAGGCGTGATTTGTTAAAAGGTACCTGTTTGATCAAACCGGAGCTCCCTAACTAGTCAGGAGAAGTGAACAGGCATTGTATTCATCTATCAGAGACCAAACTAAATAGGGAGTCAAGAAGCCTGAGCTCATCTTTTAGACCAGTTCTTAGTTCTACAACTGGCTTCCTTTTAAGGATACTGCAAACACCGCAGTGTTGGTAAGAACAGATCCTACCTGGGCACTGGAAACCTTCAGAGGTGCATTTAAGTGTGCAGGTCAGAGGGATGCTATTTTATTCTGCAGAAGCAATAATTGAAGTAAAGGTATCCCAACCACCCACACAGAGTGAGCAATCACATAAATAGCCCTGTTCTGTGGTTACTACTCGGCCTGTGTCATGTTCCCGACATGATAAGGTGCTTTGAATTTCTAAGGAAAAATGATAATAAAATATTATTAACCTGCTCTTTTCCTTCTATTTTTGGACCTCAATGGCATTTTAATAGCTGCCATAATTTTGGCTACACTGTAGTCACCCATATATCATTTATGAGGCTCCCCAGACATCTTTCTTGCATTAGGTTATTAGTTCAGCACAAGTTATGGTGAATGACATCTATTCAGTTGACCATCTGCCTCCACAATGCAGTTCAGTTTCAGGAAATGGCTGTCGTTCTGTCACACCATCAGTATTCACTGCATAGGTGCATTGCCCAAAGTTCCACTTCTACTCTCTGATCACTTGTATCTTAACTCTTTCCAAAAGATTTACAGAGCAGACCCACAACTAACACAAGGGAGATTTAGTATTAGAGAGATTTAGTAGATGCAGTCAAATCCCTTTAAAGATGGACTGGTCAAATGGTTATAAATGGATGTTTTTATATGTGATGTGGTTTTCCTAAATCAACAAATCTTATTAGACGTCATACATCACCATTACAATGACAACCAAGAGCGTTGCTCCAAAACAACTCTGAAGTGTCACAGCCAATGTCTGGCATCTCTTCTGGGAAAGAACAATAATTCTCAGGACAGTGCCATGACACCAACTTTGAAACCATCTTGAATTTCCTGTTATGTTCAAAACTGCCTCTCACGTGCTGGTATAGCAGCCTTCCTGGCTCCTTGTTCTATAAGCCTTGTAAAAGTGGATGTTCATGTTATTCACAAGGGAGTTAGTTTGTGGAAAAGACCAATAAGGAAAGGTGGGAGGAGTGTGGGAGGGAGACAGGGAGACTTATAATTTTCCAGAAGATTTGAGCTATATAGGATGCAGCACGCGCGCACGTGTGTGTGTGTGTATGTGTGTGTGTGTGTTAACCTGAGACTTGGTTTTCAATCATACCATTGAAAAACCCCTCCATGATGACATCACTCCTATTTTCAATTGCCACACTGCTAGTCCTGCCTTACCAAGAATTAGAGGTAAATAATTCATCCCAGTTTTCGCTTGTCTGCGTTTCCTACGTTTTTTACAACGAGCACATATTAATTCTATAAGTAGAAGAAACAGGCACTTTAATTCAAAAATGTTTCAAGGTTTGCCAAAATATTGGGATTTCATCATATAATGGTATTTTTTTTTCTTATCTCGTTCTGCCACACGCAGATGTGAAATGTGATAGTAACGGGGAATTACTTTCTATCCATTGCTTTCCTGTATATTTGAGGTAACTATGTCATTTTAGCCTCAAATTTATTATTGTGTCCCTATTGTTACTAGGTTACAACACTCAACTGGCGAATGTTAACAAGTAGCAGAGCAAATGTAAACAACACTTGCTCTACGATATTTTAATAGGCTTCCTTTGCTGCAACGTCTCTTGACAACCATAAGATGGTATATATGCAAATATCACTTAAATAGTTAAATAGCAATGTAATGTGAGTGGATCAATAATGAGATCCCCGCAAATTTAATACACTACGAGGTTCAGCTGAAATGAAGAATGGAACAGCAAAGTGTGATTTTATCTACTAGCTTAGACCAGGATGAATAGATAAATGCACATGTTTTAGAGGTCAATAACCATAGGATCACACATAGTAAGTGTGTCATATTTTTTTCCTTCAAGGCCTTATTCAAATTCTACCTCTCCCATGAGGCTTTTCCTGTTATTTCTGGAATATTCTTTCTTTCCTTGGCTCTTTTCGTAATTTGTGTCTTTTCATCCTAACGCTCACCACTGCCTCATACTGCATTGTCTCCTTACTGAGGCGCATAATTAAGCACATTTTAACATTTCTGAAAGTAAGATGCATCCTATAATTTATATGCATATTTAACGTGGTGCTCTTTTCCCCCTTCTCTCCCTCCTGCATCCCCCAAACAGCTCTCATAAATCAGTGGAAGAATTTATAATTGATCAAGCCTGGAAATAGCTTTGCTGTCTACCTACCTGGAGGACAGGTAGCACACCTTTGATTCTTGTAGTTTCTGATGATATAGACTATAGCCCTTACAGGATAGAGACGTGGGGGAACTGTAGTTCCTAACACTCAGGCTCTCCCAGACTGCGAAGAGAGAACTTTAAAGAGGAGACCACCATCAGGAAGAATTTTTGGATTTATATCATTGGAGTGCCATCCAATGATTTCCCCTTCATCTCTCCAAATTCACGTTAGTGTTCTAAGTCTCAATCTCAGAAGATTCTGTGATACCATATCTGTCTATATAGCAGCAAACAAATCAGACTTTACATATTTTATGTAAGTGACTTGAAGTTCAAAGCCCTAATTGCTTTCCTTTCTCTAATGGACACTCTGCTGGGCCATCCAGAGGCCTCCCCCTCTCAGCACTAAGGCAGTCATTTCCCCAGCTGCTGGGAATGTTGGTGGCTGACAGCTCGTGATTGATTCCTGCCGCAGAGATTGCTCTTTGTTAAAGAGAACTGCCTAAGCTAAGCTCACATCACCTTCCTGGGAGAGCCCACATGCAGTGACTGGTCAGAGATGTAAGGCCTGGTCCCCTGCCCCAGTTTGGGATGACAATCCAGAGCCTCCTCAGCCTCAGAGCAAATCATGGGATTGCCCAGGATCTTGGTCATCACAGCCACCTTTCCCCTTCTGCTCACTCCTGATTCTTTCCCTTTCCCGTAAGAGTCTACCCTCCCAAGATTACTACCTCCCAGGGTACGTGATTTGTGACAGTTGGTGTGTTAGGAGTGGTCTGCAAAATGATTCAACAATAAGATTTGGATCATCCACGAGCCAGTTAATAATAACTCCTACCAACTGATGGTAGGTGGAGCATGGGTGGACCCCAGCATGAGGCAAAACTTTCATTGGTGGTGAACTGGGATGGTAAAGTAGTGAAATAGAATATTCAGCAGGTCTGATGTACGAGGCATTTGAGAAACAGAGGGAATAGTAATAATAAGGATAACTCATCACCAGTTAAAGACTAGGTGGGTAAGCCAAAGCCTGCTTTGTGGCATATCAAGTGACTTTCGTCTCCTGCTATTGGAGGGCAACCAAATCTGAGAACCAAGCCCAAGACTTACAAAAACAAGAACCGTATAATTCCCAACAATTCAACATCCCTGGCAGGTCTGACACGCCAAGGCCAATGCCCCAGGTTGGGAAGAATGGACCTTGAGACATGAGATAAAGATGTCTAGGTTGATGCACTTGGCAATCTTAAGTCCCCAGATTCTCTTGAACCCTCTGTAGAAGTGATCCACCCCTCCCCATTAAAGGCTAATGCCCCCTCCCCACCTTGATGAAAGACAAGACAGAGGGACTCTGTCCTTGCAAGACAACATAGACTCTACTCAGGGTCTGTCCTATCTTCCTCTTCTGGCCACTCAAATAACTAGATTAATTCACACCAAAATTTAGCCTGGGAAGTACTGGGCATGCTAGGGGAAGAAAGGGATCCTAAGCCAAAGGAGCTGTAGGACCTAAACAACAGTACTGACGGGGACAGGAGAAGATATCCAGGACTAAATTCCAAGGATTAAGGAAGGAGAGTCAGATAAGGGAGAATTTATAGGTGTGAGAGTCACATAGAATTTAACACTTGGAAAGAACCCAGTTAGGTAGTGATAGGGGGGGCAGGGACGGGGGTGGTTTCAGGAGCTTAGAGAAAAAAGTGTCCCACGCTAAATAATACTGTGCTGTTGGTTGAAGGAAGGACCAAAAGCATCAGGAAAGTAGGTAATAACGGGTGTACCAGTTGAAGTTGGAAAACCTATGAGACG
The DNA here is from genome assembly GCF_028749965.1 of Puma concolor. Taxonomy (NCBI): domain Eukaryota; kingdom Metazoa; phylum Chordata; class Mammalia; order Carnivora; family Felidae; genus Puma; species Puma concolor. The sequence continues at coordinate 193,843,428 of NC_141674.1, read as the reverse complement.
ACCCTGCTCTATGAGAAGGTCCAGAAAGCACACTATGTAACAAAATGGTAAGAATGCACTGTTGCAAGGGGCAGGAGCCTTGCTGGGAAGCTCAGTGGTGGCCAACATTGGTAGATCACGCCCGGCAGTGGGAGTTGGTACAGAATTAAGCTCCTTGGTAGTGGGGAGGGGGTGGCACTTAGTCATGTGAAACAAAGTGGGTGCAATTATTGTGGCATGCATCAAGGACAAGGTAAGAGTTTCTAAACATATGTCTTTGGACTTGCTAGAGCAGAACTATCTGGAGGAGAAAAAAAAAAATATATATATATATATACATATTTCTCATTTTCCACCCCATACCTCCAATCTTTGTGGGCGGGCCCCAGGAATGTGTATTTTTTAAAGCTCTCTGGATAATTCTGGTATGCAACCTAATTTAGGAAATGCTGCTACATCAAGAACTCAGATTCAATGCAGCCTATGATGTATGCACATCTTTCTCCATCTTCCTGTTCCAGCTTCTTACAGAAGGGGGAAGTCAAAACGGTCAAAAGTTCGGTACTCCTAAATACAACGTGGAGAGCTAATGTATGAAGTTCGCGGGAGGGACTGGGATACTTTTGACTATTGGACACCGACAATTGCAACTCAGCCCCTTGCCTCTGTCACTCAAGAAGCTCCGAACAAGCTCCAAACCTCTGGCTTTCAAGAGGACTTTACCATTTGGGCTTCCAAATGATAACCTCATCCCTGGCGGTCTCTCATTTTTGCAATCCAATTTCCCTCTCCCATCAATTTCCTCACTTATTTCTCGTTGTGTTTATATTCCACATATTACTGTAGGCAGCCTCAAACCCATTTTTTGGTTGTTGTTCTTGTGAGGAACAAGTGAAGAATCAATTCAATGAAGAAGGCGAAAAAGGATCTTGTCAGTGCTTAGAAATAGAGGCAGTCATGGATGTACAGGACCTGAATTATTCAGAATATAGATTATCACAAGCTGCTTTTATCAGACCATTATTTTAGAATGAGAGTTTACCACTGAGCATTTTTCTAAGCATTGGGCAGTTACATATGCAGTATGTCTACTAGGATGAAAGGGTGAGAAGGATGGGAGGGTGAATTAGGCTATGGTTGGTCTGGGCCCTAACTGAAGGTTCAGGTTTCAGCGTTTTTCCTCAGGCATGACCAGATCCCCGCGCCGGGCACTGGTCCTGAGTCCCACATACTCACAATATCTGTACACAAGGCAGTTAGTCGGGTGGAGAAGGTGTGGAGGGCAGGGCTGAGGGGTCTGTTTAGTAATTATTCTTACCTTGCCCAGAGAGTGATATTTATTATAATTGTAGATCCCTAAATTCCCATCTGATACTGTTCTTTTTCTACCCGGTAGCCCCTGTGTGTTTTATATTAAGATTCTGAGTCATGGGAGGGGAAGTGAAAAGCTTTCTCTGGAACAAATCTGGAATGGAAACCTAATAATGTTTTTTTTTTTTTCTTTTTTCTCGGGCTGGATAAATGTCCTAAATGAAACTGCCAGAAAGTCTGACATTATGTCCCTGATTATAAGCTTTTTCTCTCCTTCTGTAGTTGGCAATTCCTTGGAAGAATAGAGCTACAGTTTCCAAATGTAGCAAAATCTTAAAAATACAGCTTGCGCACGTTGAACTTTATTCTCTCCTCTCTGGAAGGTAAGTGATCGTGATTAATAGCAATTCCACTTGTGGGACTCCGAGGCAACGTGGCCCCCTAAGGAAAAATGAGAAAAGAAAATCAAGCTAAAACACATTTGTCTTCATTTCAAGAGTATGTTATTCACTTCTATTTATTTAATGGTGTGTTTTGTCCATCTTGGACTGGGTTTGCCTAATATTCTTGTGCCTCCTAGAGGACTTACAATGGCCCTGGTACATTCCAGAGCTGGCCCCTGAACTAACCTTGTCCACCGTCCTGTCTTTCCCACCCTCAGGTGCCCTCTGGGCCTTTAGAGACATCCGCCTTGTAAGGAGAGGCAAGTACGGGTTCCTAACTCTATACCAAAGTACGAGATGACCCTCAGGGCTTCACTTGATGTAAGTGCTACCCTAGTCTCATTTGGAAATCTATCAATGCTTAGGAGAGCTAAGAAATCTGAAACCAGACGGATATCAGGGCATAAGGGAATGAGCTCCTCTCTTAAGCACAAGTGACTTTGGAGAAAATTAGCCAACATTTAACTGACTTATCTGGAGAAAGAAATACAGCCTCACATTTGTATGTCATTTTATGGTTCATCGTGACATTTCACGATATTATCCACGGGGTCTAATGAAAAACACTCTGAAGGAGGCAGAATTGGCGTCTTCATTTTCTTCATACAACCACCTTCCCTGCCTCGCTGCCAGGTACTTACTCCTCTTGGTCCCTAATATTTATGGATTTATATTTTTGAGATGCAAAAGAATTAAATTAGTGCAATTGGTCAGCCTAATAGAGTTGCTAAAATATCATCATCGTATCCTTTTGGACAGGATGACCACTTTCGGGCCTTAGCTTCCTCATCTTAAAAATAAAGGGTTGGTATTATAGGATTATTTGGCATCTGTGTACCCCTGGTACTCTATGGGCCACTAAAAAGTCCTCACCAGACTGGGGGTTTCTCCGTGGACTTCCGCAAGACAGCAGTATAGGAAGACCCTGAACTCGCCTCCCTTAGACACACCAGAACTATGGCGATATATGCAACATTTTCTTCTGAAAAAGATCTGGAAACGGGGTGAACTGCTTTTCCACCTCAACAGACAAAAATGCCACATCAAGATGGGTAGGAGAGGCAGACACACGGTCTTGCCAAACACCCCACCCCAAGTGTGGGGACGCACAGTAAGTAGAGAGGGATCTCACCAGGCTGGTGCTTCTCCTGGAGGAGCGAGGGGTTGGTGCCTCCACCTCAGGCACCTTAATATCTGGGATCTTCACAGAGATGAGCCCCTATAACATGTGCCTTAGAAAATCAAGGGACCCACGGGCACCTGGGTGGGTCAGTCGGTTGAGTGTCCAACTCTTGATTGCAGCTCAGGTCGTGATCCCATGGTTGTGGGATTGAGCCCCACGTTGGGCTCTGCGCTGAGCGTAAGATTCTCTGTCTCCCTCTGCCCCTCCCCTGCCCCTGCTCATATGCACGTTCTCTCTCTCAAATAAAAAAGAAGAAGAAAGAAGAAAACCAAGAGACCCAAAGAGCTATAGGAAATGGAGACTCCCCTTTCAAAGAGCTCATATGCAGCCTGTTCACCCCAAGACCCAGGAAAAACCCAGCAATTTAAAATGCACTTAGACGACACCTGAAAGAGATTTATTTACTCATCTAATAGTACCTGCTAGAGGGTCAGGGGATATTTGAAACTCTCCCCAGAGATGGAGGCACTGACAGACGCCATTTTGCAGGTGGGAGAGCTCAGAGGTGGCACCCTCCTTTAAGACCAGCATGGGGCCAGTGGTCAGGACACTACTCCACTGCTTTGCTGAAGCCAGAGAGCATGGCCTAACCCCTACGCTCTCTAGCTGCCTAGCTGAAGTCAGTGGGCATATGCAGTCCACACATGGGTCGCCCTTTGAATGCCTGGCCCCGGCGGTCAAGTGGGCTGCGTTCCTGAACTTCATGGGGATGTAACAATTGGAAAGACAGAGTGTTTGCAAGCCACCACCCCACAGCACTGCACAGACAATAGAGTGACACACAAGCCCAGTCTTCCTATGAAAAAGGCCCACCGACTTAGCCTGGAGCCTCAGCTTGAGGAACATGCTTCAGGTTTCCCACACATCTAGAGGTTGCAGAGGCACTCTCGGGAATGCAAGCATGGAGACTCACCCTCACACACCCCCGTAGCCTTCCTGAAGCTTGATGAGATCTGCCGGAAAAGAGCTTATACCCTTGGTCTGGCCCCCCCAGTATTTGTCATGCGAGCAACACTTGCAGATCTCCTGGTCTGGCAGCCAGAATACAATAGAGATATAATAATTTACATCTTCAAATAAATTATACCTTCAAATAATTTATATCTTCAATAATTATATCTTCAGTTTCACGGGAAGAGTTTAATACGGTAGGTGTTAAATATTCTTTAAATGTTTGGTAGAATTGACCAGTGAAGCAAAGTTTATGCTTAGAAATCTCATGATGTATTTGTGGGAAATGCTTCTAAACCATTTTGCGAGGTCAGCACTACCCTGATACTATCCCCTGACAAGGACACTACAAAAAAAGAAACCACAGGTCAATATCCCTGATGAACATAGATGCAAATATCCTCAACAAACTATTAGCAAACTGAATTCAACAATGCATTAAAAAGATGATTTGCCGCAATCAAGTGGGGTTTATTCCAGGGATGCAAGAATGCTTTAACATATGCAAATCAACGAACATGATGCACATTAACAAAACGAGAGATAGAAGTCATATGATCATCTCAATAGATGCAGAAAAAACATTTGGCAAAATTCAACATCCATTTGTGATAAATACTGCCCAAAAAGTAGCTATAGAGGGAATGTACCTCAACATAATAAAGGCCATAGATGACAAACCCCCAGCTACTACCGTACTCAATAACGAAAAGCAGAAAGGAATAAGACAAGGCTGCCCATCTCCTCACCTTTATTCAACATTGTATTGGCAATCCTCGCTAGAGCAATTAGTCAAGAAAAAGAAAAGGCATGCAAATTGAAAAGGAAGAAGTAAAACTGTCACTATTTGCAGATGACCTGATACTATATAAAGAAAACCCTAATGATGCCACCAGAAAACTGTTAGAACTAATAAAGGAATTCAGTAAAGATATATGCCCCTCTGTGTTCATACTTTCATTGCCATGTTATTTACAAAAGTCAAGATATGGAAATAATCTAAGTACCCATCAATAAATGAATGTGTGTGTGTGTGTGTATATATTCATATATATGAATATGAATATATATATATGTGAATACTATTCAAGCATAAAAAAGAATGAAATCCTGCCATTTTCCACATGGATGTACTTTGAAGGTATTATGCAAAGTGAAATAAATCACACAAATAAAGACAAACACCACATCATTTCATGTATATGTGGAATCTAAAACACCAAACAAACAAAACAGAACCCAGACTCATACATACAGAGAACAGACTGGTAGTTGCCAAAGAGAGGGTGGTGAGGACCTGATATGGGTGAAGGGGATGAAGAAGTACAAACGTCAGTTATAAAATAAAGAAGTCATGGGGATGTAATGTACAGAATGGGAAATATAGTCAATAATATTGTATTAATTTTATATGGTAACAGATGGTAACTAGATTTATTGTGGTGATCATTTTTGAAATGTACACAAATGTCAAATAACTATGTTGTACTCATATATATAGGTTATCTCATCTAGACTTATGACTTTAAATAGCATCTATATACTGAAGACTCTCATATATACATCTTTAGATATGATTGCTCCACTGAGCTCTGGTTTCATATTCAATGGCTGATTAAGCATCTCAAACGTATCATAAGCAAAGTAGACTCATGATCTCCTCTCTACCCTGAAAACCCCATCAACCCAAATCTCCTCCTCCATCAGTCCTCAATCTCAGCAAATGGCACCACCTCCCGTTAGTTGTTTAAACCCAAAATCTATGCATCATCCATAATTCCTTTCCCTCCACTTTTAACCCCTTCATTCTGCAATCTTGTCAGTCTGCCTATCAACATATCCTGAATCCATTCACTTTTCTCCACCTCCATTGCTATCATACTATAAATTACCATTATTTCCTATCTGGAATACTGTAATCATTGTTGCAGTGCCTCTGGTTGCCAGATATAGTATCCAACCTGTAGGTATAGATGCTTGTCCATAGCTAGGTCAATCAGATTCCCTCTCCCAGGAATATGAGTCTTAATCAAAAGGACACACAGAAGTCCCCTCAATTCTATCACTATTTTAGGAAGTTAGTTGTAGATGGGTCAATAACAACTTTATTACCAAGAGGAACCAATTCAAGGATTCCTGACCTTGAGACGCTAGAACTTTTTTGGATCCTTGGAAGCCTCATCATTACCTTTTTTTTTTTTTTTTTTTTTTTTTTTGACTTGTGAGCTACCCAGTATCCTTCCCTAAGGAAGGGTGCAGCAAAAAGTCTCCCTTGGACATCTCTAAAGAATCCACAAATGAGCTTTAGTTGGATTCCTGTCATGACAGAAGACACAAAAACTTGATTAGAACAGCACCAGTCCTCATGTTAGTGAACAGGGACTTTTCTTTCTTACTCATTAGCCTTATCCTTAATGCTTAGTGCAGTGTGGCACTAATGCTATAATACATTAACCAAATATTTGTTAAGTGAATAAATGCATGAATGTTATCCAGGCAAAGGAGGAGAGAATAAAGGGGGGTCTAGACAGAAAAAGCATCACATTGGGATGAGAGAAAACATGGTACGTTAAAGAACCAAAAAGAAGTCAGTCTGCATGTGGTCTCGAGAGTCAGTGAGGGGATGGTTAAGTATGAAGTAGGAGTGGTCAAATCGTAAAGGAGTACAAGCCTGTAAAAGTGCAAACTTCATGGAGGAGGAAAAGGGTACATCTTTACATTTTAAGCAGAGGAGAAAATGATAAAATTTGCATTCAGAGATGACCCTCTGGTTGCAATATGGAGGTTTGAGTTGGAGAGGCAACGGACTAGAAATAAGCGGCTAGCCTAGGGTAGCAGTAACATGTTGCTGTATTTTATGAGAGTTTGAAGAGGTAAAATACAGTGATGGAGAGCTAGCGGTCAGGGATGATGTCTGATTTCTGGCTTGTCTGCCAAATGGGTGTAGATGACATTGACTAATCTAGGGAATATGGGAGAAGCAGCAGGTGTCAAGAGAATGGTGATGAATTGAGTTATGGACACAATGAGATGAGGTTTCTATAAGACATGCTAATGTAGAGGTCCAGGAAGCAACTGGATATACGGATCCGGAGCCAAAGGGAAGGAAGTATATAAGCTGAAAATGTAGGTTAGGCAGTCATCAGCATAAAGATACAACAGAAGATGTAGGAGCAAGTAAGATTGCATAGCAGGGCAATGTAGCGTGAGGAGAACAGAAAGCCCAAGACAAAACCCCGAGGAGAGAAACCAATTCTTAAGGGCAGGCAGAACAAGAGGAGCCTGCAAAGAATATTGGAAAGGACCAGCTAGAGAAATAAGAGACACAGAAATATTTTAAAAGCCAAGAAAAGGGAAAATTTCAAGAAGGAAGGAGCAGTCAAATGCCGCTCTGAAATCAAATGAGATAAGGGCTTCAAGTTTGGGTTGCATTTAGCAACAAGGACATCACTCAGACTCAGTGGGAATGACTCCAACAAAGGAAGTAGAGAGGAGTCTGTGGGAGAGAGGCAAAGGAAGAGGAGAGAGTAGAGAAGTGAGGTCAAAACTCTTCTTAGGATTTTGTCTTGAAAGGGGAGATGAAAGAAGGCAATGGTTGGAGAGGGATTAGGGGTCGTGGGAAGGTTTTGTGTGTTTAAGATGCAAGCAAGTGAGCATCTTTAAACAGTGATGGGAAGGAGACAATAGGGGAAAAGAGGGCAATAAATAGAGGATGGGACCAGAAGTGAAAGAGATCTTAAATGCTGTCAGGTATTTCTCCATCAACTGTTTCGTGTTTTCCAAGTAACCATTGCAAAGTTTTCTACTTTCTCCAAATTCTTGATCTTCTTGCCCTCACTCACTATCAACCGAAGTAGCTCCTCATACCTCAAGAGAAAATGGAGCCATCAGACAGGAGCTCTCTGGACTTCCTGTATCCATGCCCATCTTTTCCTCCTTTCATCCTGATAAGCTGAGAGGTGTTCCAACTCCTGTTTGGGGCTATTGCTCCACTTCCCCCCCCCCCCATCCGTTCATTCAACTTTTCAAATAGCCCCAACTTTGTGGCAAGTGTGCACTAGGCCCAGGAGACACAAAGTTGGAAAACATATAGTCCTTCCCCCAAGGAGGCCAGAGTCTATTGGAGAGAAAGATAGGTAACCATACTATAAATAGACAATATTGTTAATGCTGTAATAAAAGTGTGAAGAGAGGGGCACCTGGATGGCTCAGCTGGTTTAGTGTCCAACTCTTGATTTCAGCTCAGATCACAATCCCAGTGTTGTGGGATCGAGCCCCACATGAAGTCCCATGTCAAGCCCTGCGTCGGGCTCCATACAGAGAGTGAAGCCTGCTTGGGATTCTTTCTCTCCCCCTTTGTCCCTCTCCCCTGCTTGTACTCTCTCTTTCTCTAAAATAAAAAAAATTAATTTAAATTTTTAAAAAAATGTGAAGAGAGTCCTGAATGATCTCAAATGGTTCTTTTGGGCTCTCAGAAAATCCTGGTGTCTCCCACTTCCAAAGACCAGGCCCTCTTAATTCACCAGTCCCAACCCATCAAGGAATATTATGGAAACCCTACAGAAAAATGCCATTTTAACATTGCAGAAAAAAACAAAAACCCCAATTCTCTGAGGTGCATTTGACTCAATAGAAAGAAAACTTTGTTTCGCAATACAAATGTACTCTTACTGTATTATTTTTAAATGTTAAGTAAACAAAGCACCCCATACAATTTCAAGTGTTATCATTTATTTCTTAGTAGCAAATTTTAATTGCCATGTTCCAGAGACAAGGTTGTGGAACAATACAGGAAAATTCTCAACATATATTTTAGGCTTCCCTTGGATATAGTTTGAGGGAGGATGGTAAATATGTTAGACAATGTAATTACCACCATATTGAATTTGCTACATTAAGATTGAAGTGTATTCATGTATGAATAACTGAAATGTATGAAATATTCAAATTGTATCAGTTTAAACATGACACTTGAAATATGTAGTTTCCAATGGCTTCTCTCTCAGCAATGAACAGTCACCATCTGGGCATCATCAATAAGATACAGAGGGACCTGTCCCTAAACACTTCATAAAATGAATCTCATCTCAGAGAAAGATAGCAGTCACTAAAAAAGATCAAAAGGACTGTGTGGCAGAGATTACCATATGCCCCCCAATATCACTATTTTCCCCATCTTCCTTTTAGTACTAGAAAACTCTTAATTTTCGCTGGATACTTGGCCACTCAACTAAGAGACTTTATTTTCCAGATTTTCTTTTTTTTTTTTTTTTTTTTTAATTTTTTTTTTCAACGTTCATTTACCTTTGGGATAGAGAGAGACAGACCATGAACGGGGGAGGGGCAGAGAGAGAGGGAGACACAGAATCGGAAACAGGCTCCAGGCTCTGAGCCATCAGCCCAGAGCCCGATGCGGGGCTCGAACTCACGGACCGCGAGATCGTGACCTGGCTGAAGTCGGACGCTTAACCGACTGCGCCACCCAGGCGCCCCAATTTTCCATATTTTCTTGAAGGTAGGTGTGGTCATGTGATGATATTTTGGCCAATAGGACAAGCAACTTCTGCGTTATATCTTTCAAATGGAAGCTGGTTGCCCTTCATCCCCTCTTTACCTCTTCCCTTGGGCTGGAAAGAGGATGTGATGCTTATGGCATGGCTTTAACCATGCAGCTGTGGACAATAGTCCAAGGGATGACAGAGCCACAGGTCTCAGCAAACCTGAGACCCCAGCTTGCTGGTGGGGCAAGACCACCCACCCATCTCACACTACTCCGCATTCTCACCTCTGGACTGTTATGTAAAAAAGAAACTTTTAGCTTATTTGAGCCTTAGTATGTTCAAGTCTCTTTGTTACAGTAGCTTAGTCTGACCCTGACAAATACAGACTGGTTCTAGATAACTTTCCCCCAAAAAAGGAACACTTGTTGGGGTCTTCTCATAGTCCATGGAAGATAACCACATATCCCATTGGAGCTCAGTGATCCCTAAGACCTCTAGAGGATCACCAACACCCAACTTGAGTCTAGAGAAAGCACCCAAGATGAGGACAGAAATTGAGTGTGACATACTCATCTTTAGCATACTGGCCTTGTGAGTTTCTGTTACATTCAATGCCAAAGAAGCAGTTAATTATGTTCATCAAGGTGTTTAAGGGATAAAAACAACCAGGTAGTCAAGGCAAAGGTGTACTTCACCTCATTCCAGCGGTCCACCGATACAGACGGCAATCTAGCAGTGAAGGATTTTATAAGCAAAAATTATACAGCACAATTAGAATAAACAGCCCTTGGTGTTCACTGAGTGGTCAGCAATATGTTTTTATTTGTTCTAAGAGCTATTAGCATTGTGCTTCCACACATGGTCACAGTTTACTATTTTTCCCAGTGGCACCCTCCATATTTTTTTCTATTATCCACTGAATGTTGTACTAAATACATATTAAAATATTTTTTTTTCTGAAACAGAAGCTTCTATTGCTAAACTGGTATACCAAAGCCTTTTCATTTTTCATAAGAGTGAGAGTTCGTTGTTGATTATAAACCCAGTAAACAAACATCCCTTTATTGCCTCATTGACAATTACACAATATCTTTACCCTCTTACTTACAGAGTTTTATGGAAACTATTTCAACAGAGTAGACATTTGTCATCTCAGGAGAAAGTCCCATTTAGACATTAACTACCTTAGCTTTATTATAAACTCATTTTCCACAGATGTCCAGGCATGATTTGCTCCTTTTTATCAGGAAATAAATAATATCAGGTAATAGCTTCCTGTGGCAGAGGTTACATCTTTATTATACCCAGGGAAATAGATATCAACCAGTCGGAGAATAGCCAGATGGCTTACCCTTCTTATCAATAAAATTTAATTTTCACTAAGCCAATTGTGACCAAGCTCATTTTTAAATAGGAAGCCAACATTTAAGATTCTTATGTGAGGCAGCAAATATGACATCTATGAGCATCTCCAATTTGCACTAACACACATCCCAAGTCAGAAACCTGGACCTTTTCTTTGGCACTAAGCCACTCATTCATCAAGGCCTACTGGTCCCAACCCATATGACCTCCTGAATCTGTCTACTTTTTGTGTTCCCGATGCCCAACCGTAGTGTAGTCCTGTCATTTCACACCCGGGTCACTGAAACAAGCAACTCATGCCTGTTCCGTCCTCCCTCCTCCATGCCATCACAATGGTCTGTCAAAAGCAGAAGCTCATTCTTTTTAGAAGAGAGCAAAATGCCTAAACATGGTTTTAAATGTCTGTCTGATCTGCTCTCCTGTCTAGCTTCCTGCCTTATTTGCTACCTCCTTACCCCTTAACTCTGACATTATGTCCTATTTGTAGACGAATTATTGGCAGTTCACTCAAAATAGACAAAGTTCACTTCTACCTCTGTGTCTTTGCAAACATTATTCCTTTTGCCGAAAATGCCTTTCCCACTGCCCTCCCCTCTCCCTTTCACCTTGACGTTAGTCGCTAACTGCTGTTTTCCTTTCCCTTCCAGCATACACATCATCTTCCCAATGAAGACTTCCCTGGTCCTTCAAGACTACACTACCTACCCTTCCTATAGGCTTCCCCAGCATCTAAGTGAATGTTTGATAACCTTTATTGACCAACAACAGCCCTGTCAATGTTAACTGGTTAGTCAGTTTTGTCTGATCTTGTACAGATGATGAGCTAGGGCAGGGGGCAGGGTGTATGTTCAGACATGGTTATTACTCTGATTTCTGGTTCTGACATGCACACCCCCCAGCCCGCTGACCTTGATAATGTCACCAATAGGTGCATCCATTAGAAGCTGCAATAAACTGCTCATATCAAAGGACAAAAATAACAGAGGCTTCAACAAAATAGAAAGTGATTGCTCTCTCACAGAAAGGAAAGTCCAAAGATGGACAGTCCTGAGCTCGTCTGCCACACCACAAAGTCATCAGGGACTACAGTTCCTCATCTAGCTGCTTCACCACCTTTAGCGTACGACTTCCATTCTCAAAATGTCTCTGGGTCCCTAGACATCCAAGCTTCATTCCAAACGAGAAAAGGGCCAAAGTAAGGGCAGGGGGGTCTTCCTGATGCCCTGCCTATGGTCTTTGGCTTATGTCACATTGGCCGCCCTTGTACACAAGAAGCACTGTGGAATGAAGTCTTTCAGTTTGAGCACACTGGTGCCTCAAATAACATCTTATTTACAAAGAAGGGGGAGGTGAATACTGAGTAAACAACTAGCAGTTTATTCCACATTGAGAGTAGGTGTAGAATCCATTCTTCAAGAAAATAATTGCCCTGCTTTTCAAATTCAAATTTCACATAATCTAAGAAATCATGAGTTGCTCAGAAAGAAGAGTCACAGCAGGGACTTTTCAAACAGTACATTTCAGGGATGGCTGAGTTGGTTAAGTGTCCGACTTCGGCTCCAGTCACGATCTCATGGTTCGTGGGTTCAAGCCCCATGTTGGGTTCTATGCTGACAGCTCAGAGTCTGAAGCCTGCTTCAGATTCTGTCTCTGGCTCTCTCTGCCCCTCCCCCGCTTGTGCTCTGTCTCGAAAATAAACGAACATTAAAAAAAAATTTTGTAAACAGTACACTTCAAATATGAAAGAAGTTTTTAAAAATTTCAGATCACATATAATCTTTTAGGAACACCTCTTTAACATACAAGGAAGGATACCCTCATGCAGATACCTTACTTATTCACTCATATCATCCACAATGAACTACTAATGAGTAACATTGAACATATTACTTTATGTGCTCCTCGCTTTATGAAGCAGGATTGTTATTCCCACTTGTAGATAAGAACACTGAGGCAGAAAGTAGTTAAGTGACTTATGCAAAAATCACATTGCTGATGATAACACCAGCCGTTGAACCCAGGTCTGTCTGATGCTCTCTCTATCCTGTAGTGCAACTTCTCCACAAGCCTCCCTCACTTCACTTGGACTGATTCTGACACTCCAAAAATAGAATTTCCATCATGTTGAGTTTGCTACATTGAGATTGAAGTGTATTCACAGATGAATCACTGAAATGTATGAAATATTCCAATTGTGTGAGTTCAAACATGACACCTAATACCTGAGCCCATGCTTGCTTATCCCTAATGGAAGATATTGGACACTCTACTGTGTTTAAGTATATGATGAGTGATTTAGATTACTCAGGGTCTTAAAGCTAGAAGGGTCTGTATAGATCGTCCAGAATCACTTTATTCATTTTTGAGATGAAAAAACCAAACTGGCTAACTGATTTGGTGAGTCACACAACCAATGAGTTGTACCGCTGAGGAGAGAACTCAGGTCCCCAGGCCTTCATTATTTCTAGGCTCTCTTCTTCTGTGGCACCGCTCAGCTTTCCCAAATTTTGCAGCCAGTGGTCTAAGCCCTCTGCCACACCCTGATAACTTTTACTTGATGGAACTATTTTTACTGAGTAGATACAAGTCAGAGATTTTCAAAGCCCATTCTAAATTCCCTGGCATCCTTAAGGCGCTCCATGATTCTCCTAATGAGAATTCATTGTTCTTTGCTTTCCACTTAACTTATACTTTGAACCTCCATGTTAGCACTTAATTCCTTCTGATTTATATTAATTATTTATGCTGGTCCCCCATTCTGTATTATACACCCTTTAAGGACATGTTTTTTATGGCCTTTAAGCCGTTGGTTACTCTTTTGTCTATACTAGACGTTCAACGTGTTTTTATTGAATGAATGAATGAATGAATGAATGAATGGAGTGAATGAATAATATAATCATATTTTAACATTTATGTTTAGTTTTTATTTTCATTTATTTTTAAATTTTTTTAAATATTTATTTATTTTTGAGAGAGACAGAGACAGAGCACAAATGGTGGGAGGGGTGGAGAGGAAGGGAGACACAGAATCCGAAGCAGGTTCCAGGCTCTGAGCTGTCAGCACAGAGCCCAACATGCGGCTTGAACTCACAAACCCTGAAATCATGACCTTGAAATCAGATGCTTAACGGACTGAGCCACCCAGGCACACACCGCCCCCCTCCTTTTTTGTTAATTGAAGTATAGTTGATATCATGTTACCTTTGTTTCAGGTGTACAACATAGTGATTCAACAATTCTATACGTTATGCTACACTCACCAACTGTAGCTACCGTCTATCACCATAGACTCTACCATAATATCATTGACAGATGCTCTAGGCTGTACCTTTCATCCCTGTGAATTATTCATTCTATAACTGGAAACCTGGTTTAGTAGGCTTAGTAGGGTGAGTATTTCTTTAAGTGTTTCTGTTTAAATGTGTGTCTCTCTAGATTTAAAAATAAACTAAGCTGCTCATTCCTCTATATTAGTACTTTCCATGTTGAGCTCTTTGTTGTCCACTTACTTGTTTGGCGTATCCTCTAGCAGAACCAAGGTCTGCACAAATAGGCTTATTTACATGTGCTTCCCACATTCCCTAATGCCCAGCACTGTGTGTGACAGAGCCAGCACTCAAGCGTCCAATAAATGGGAGATAAAGTGAGTGAATCTCTTCCATTTCACAGACACTCCTAGGATTTTTGCAGCTTCAGTCCAAATCTTTCTGAAGCATAGCCCCACAGAAGTAAATACCTCAAAACAGCTATGTTGTTCTTCCAAAGAAATTATTGTAGAATGTGTGAGAACATTCCGTGGGCAAACATGCAATGTGTCTCAGGAAAAATGGAAGTGTGGCTGTCAAGGAGAAAAGACATAAGGACAAAAGTCTTTGGCACTGTATCATTAAATATTCCCAGTAATGCCAGCTACTCACCAACCACAGTACTTTGGTGCCCACACAACAATGAGAAATTCTTGCTCATGTCTCTGGGATGTCTGATTAGGCAGCTCTGCTAATCTTGGCTGGGCTTGGCTGGGTGGTTCTTCTGGTCTCAGTTAAACTATTTCACAAGTACAAGGAGACTTACCAACGTGTGGGGGGATCAGCTGGCTTGAAGCTGAGATAGAATACTCTTGGCTGGAATGATGAGGCTAACTCATCTCATTTCCAAGTATTTCTAATCATCTAACAGGTTAGCACAGATGTTCTTATGGTAAGGAAGAAGGCAAGAATGAGATTAAGCCTGACTGCACCAAGTGCTTTCAAGCCTCTGCTTACGTCGTGCTTGCCAACAACTCATTGGCCAAAGCGAGTTTCACGTCTGAGACCAGAGCCAAAATGGAAGATCACTATAAAGTTGTGTAGCCAACAGGAAGGGGTGAAGAAATGGAGCCAGTTTTGCAAACCTACCACAGAATAAAGACTGAATGTTGCTTGCTGAAATCTTTTGCCCCTAGCATGTAATAGTAGACTCCAGAAATATTTGTAAAATAGATGTGCAGATCAAAGGATGGATAGGTGAATGGATAAATTAATGAAGCTAGTCTATGGGGCTCTGAACACAGACTAGTCATCCATAATTCTACTATTAACTAGATTATGCCAGCAAGAAAATATTTGTCCTGAGATTTCCACAAGATCCAATATAATATCTTACAAAAGTAGAAACAAGCACACACTTACTGGGTCCATCAAGCAGCTCCAGGGATGTGTTCTTCAGAATATGATGAGCATGAAGTACTTGTCCAAGGTATCTACCCTTCTTTAGTTATCACAAATCTTCCTGTGCAACTGTTTATCACAATCACTTTAAAGACATTCTGATATCTCCAATTCTCGCTTTCTTACTACACAAAACGAAAGCATCGGAAAAGTATCTTTGGTCTCAATTACAAGTTTTTCATTGCAAGGGCAGCAACACTAAAAGCCTCCTGAACCACAGCTAACCTCTGACAAAGCCATGCAAAAATTCATGGAGTTTTTAAGTAGATCTCTACTCAGGAAATTTTAGTAGGGGAGAGAAATCTCCACTGGTGATTAGATTGCGATAGAAAAATTCTCCACTGAAACAGAGAGCTCCTATAGCCTCCTCCTTTATCTAAACCCTCAAACCGCATATAGCATTCTAGTAAAATGGATTTAATACGAAATTAATTTACCAAGTCCAAGGGTTAGGATGATGAGACTTCTATGTCACAGGAAGAACAACATGCCTGTTCCAAGAAAAAAACTTAAATCTTTTGGGGAGTTCTGTATAATACACAAGTGACAAATATTAATTGTTGATAGTATTTAATGCTTTGGATTGCTCTGAGGAACATGAAAACTTGGGTATGTATAGTTAGCTCAATAACTAACATTTGTTGACCCTTAGTATAGGACAGTCTCTGTGCTAAGCACTCTTTATTCATCGTCTCATTTAATCCTTACAATATCCTATAACAGGGGTATTTTTCAAATGTTTACATTTTCCTGTACATATTACATTTCCTGTGCACATGTTGTCCTGGAACAATTTTTGATGACATTCTCTTTCACTCTTAACAAGTGACCTGGTTTGGATGATTGCTATGACCATCCTGGTTGAAAAAAAAAAAAAAAAACCACAAAAACAAAAACAACAACTGCCTGCACAGCTAGCGAATGGCTGATCTAGGACTATCAAGTGGGTTAGTCTTATACCAGAGGCATCAGTTTTGCCTCATTGTCCTACAAGTTCAACCATAACGACGACTGACACTAGGCCATTCTTCTGGCATCTGTCAACCTAAGTACGGAAACCAAGAGTGTAGAGATCCTCAAGTGTAATAAGACTAGAACGTAGAACTTAGTAAGTTCTAGTTATATTTCCAAAAGACAGGAAAACTGAATAGCCCCTGGAGTTGGAAAACAAGAAGGGAATAGATGCTTTCCAAAGCAAAGCCCCTGGGTAGAAATTAATTAATCCTTTGGATAGAAATTAAAACATTCTTTTATATGCTTAAATATCAATTAATGTATTGGATTCCTATTGCATTTATTGAATATGCACATTGAAGAGACCCCGATTTTGTCCTAGTTCTCAAGTAAAAGAGAAGACAAGTTTGCAGTTGGAATATCCTTCCTCTTTCCCATTTATTTTGCTACCGGTAAATAGCAACATTTATCTCCGTTTTTTGTTTTTTTTTTTTTTCCAGCAGGACAGATAGTTTGTATTTTCAAAGAGGGTCAATTTGGGTAAAATGTAAATCAACAAAATCAAAATGCATTCTTTCAAAGTCCCACCCCTTCCCCCAGTAGTAAGGATTATGTACAGTAGCAGCACAGAAATGTAAAAGAACTAAGGAGGAAAACGGTAGAGGAAATGCAAATAAGTGCATTTCTTGTATTTATTCATGATACAAATAAATACATTCTTGTATTTATTCTTTCCTGCACAAAGAGACAATCACCCAGGTTCCTTAGATTACATTGACTGTTCTTTGCTAATGCATAACGCTAGGAATTCGTTCATAACACGTGTCCTGTAAGCAAGTCAAACTGGAAAAAAAGTTAACTTGGAGGAGTGGTTGTTTGCCCTTATAAAAGAACCCCTCCCCCTGAATTCTCTTGAGAAAATATATAGACCAAATCAAAGGAGGAGGAAATAATAAGTCCAGAAAATTGACAGGGGTAGAAGTCAGCCCAACTTACAAGAACAGAGACGAAATAAGAGTCAAGGAATTAAAAAAGCAACTAGGATAAACACCTAGAGATGTGAGAGGAGAGGAAGTATAGAAATAAGGCCTTCTTACAGAAGAATTAGAAAGCGTGGCAGTGGCTAAGAGATCGCTCCCCCAAACTACAATCTACGTAGTGAAGCCAGAACACCTCTAACTCATGGGAAATAAACCCATTTTGACAGTGAGAACAGATGTTCCAGTGGCTTGATGGCTCTGGAGAGATCTGTGAGGCAGTCATGCAAACCCCACCTAGAAGACGCGCAGAGAGGGAAAGCAAGAGGAAGGAAACGCACTGACTCATAAGGGAAGAAAGGAGCTGGGCAGTCGCTCTGCCAGCTGCCTGACCCTACCTAGAGCCCCACCTAAACCGTCCCAAGCTCATGAGACTGCCAGCCCTGTAGCTCCATGATCTCCCTTAGTCACAGTGCTCTGGGTGGCACATGGGTCAAAATGATTTCCTTCTTACTAATATTGACACCCCTGCGCATGGAATTATTCTTCCATTCTGTTTGCAGGGCAGAGAGAGCGAGCAAGTGAGCCCCTCATCACTTGTTTTCTTGTAGGGCCAACAGGCGCTGACGTTACTTTCTAGTGTGGAGACCCTGTGTCCTGGAAGACTATTACCGAGAGCTCTCATTGTCTCCTCCAGACACGGTCATCCAGGTCCTTGAAGCCTTTCCTCCTGAGAGGCAATGCCCAGGTTTTAAGAATTAGTGCAGTTGGAGAAGACAATTTTTTAAAAAATCGGTGTTAAGGAAATAAAGCTGCTCATGATGAGAAACACGTAAAGGCAAGGCACTTGGGAAATGAGACTCTGTCCCTCTGGTGGCTCTCCGGAGATGGGTTCCAAATGCAAGGACCCACCCAAATCCATTAAAGGGTGATTATCAGAAAACAGAGAGGCCACAAAGAGCTCCACACAGGCCAACGTCTGATCCCGGCAGCTCTGGATTTTGACAGCTGTCTCTGTTCTACCAACTCTTGTTTGGGCCCTCTTTCATGTGGTAAGTGTTCTACTATCACTAACACTACAAATAGTAACAATGACACAAAAGTATGTAGTTGACACTTATTTGTGCTTGCTGTGTATGGTAAGCAGCATAATGGCCCCTGCCTCCACCCTCAAAGGTGTCCTCAGAAACCATGAATATTGAATGTGTTATGTGACACGGCAAGGGAGAATTAAAGTTGTTAATCAACTGACCTTTAAATAGGCAGATTATCCTGGATTACCTGGTGGGCATAATGTCATCACAAAGACAAGAGCAGAAGGGGACACAGTCAGTGTCAGAGCGAAGAGACGTGAGAAAGACTGGCCGTTGTAGACTTCGAAGACAGAGGAAGGGGCCTCGAGCCAAAGAATGCAGACAGGCCCCTAAAGCTGGAAGCGCAGCAAGGACACTGAAAACCAGATTCACTTCCAGAGCGAGAAGAAAGGAAGGCGGTCCTGCCAATGCCTTGAATTGATCCTCTTAAGTCCCATTTTGGACTTGGAGCTCCAGCAATATAAGGTACTAAATGTGTGTTGTTTTAAGACACCGGGTTTGCCCAAATGTGTCACAGCAACAATAGGCAACTAATACACTCTGCCAGACTTGGGGCCAAGCGTTTCCTGTCCAACGATCTCCGATTCTTACAACACTGCAATAAAGACATGATCATCGCATTCATGCAAATGAGGAAACTGAAGCTCCCAATGTTAAGTGACTTGCCTTAGGTGTTGGCTAGCAAGATGCTGAGCTAGAACGCCACGCGGGTCTGTTTGACTCCAAGGCCCATATCTCTTCTCTATTCAACACTAACCCACAGGAAAACACACCCGAAACGACCTTAGCACCACGTCCAGATAGGCACCACTCCACCCCAGCTGTTACACTGGCTCCCTCGAAGCTGAACAAAGCATGCGCCCGCGCTCATACACACACACACACACACACACACACACACACACACAGTCAATTACCATTTAAAAATAGCTCCCTATCCAAATGGCCACATGAAAGTAGTATTTTGGTCTAATTGGTCCTCATTTATTCACTGTATAGGACTCTTCTGAAAAAAAAGGATAGAAAGGGCAAGGGGAGACTTGTGAACGTAGCCTGAAAGCTTGGCTGAAAGCACTTTGAATCAATAAGCAAGCCAATGCTCTGGTCTGGGAAATTTACTATAGTCAAGTTTGAAATGCTTTTCACTTTTATAATTAATTACTGTGGGTAATGCTTCTTGTTATTATTTTTATAATTAATTACCAAGCATTGCTAGTAGCCAGCAACTTTTCACACATTGCTTAAGCATGCGGAGATAAAAAATCAGAACCGTAACTATAGTGCGTGTTCATGGATTACTAAAATACTCACATAAGAATTACACACTAATTCAACCACAATAAAAAAAATTACACTTGAAGAGCTTATTATATACTATTCCTTCCCCTTCTGAGAAACATTTGAGCAGAAGCCTAGCATGGTTACCATGGCAACTATAATGCAAAATTGTCAGTAACTTTATGAATTGCAAATTCCTCTAAGGGTGTTGGGGAATTTTTTTTCCGACTTCCATTTTTAACCATCTCATATGCATTATTCCAGCAATATGTTAAACAAGGTTTTTGGGAACTCATGCATCATTTCAAAACAAGCCATGTTCTAAATGCTCAAATTCCATTATTCTAACAAGAGAAAGCTAAACAGGGAACACCCAATTTGCTGAATATTAAATCGTCCATTGTTTTTAACTGAGTTCTGAACACATTTACTACCCTCACCTTTCCTGAAGAGGATCCTATTAGTCAAATAAAAGGAATCACTATATTCTCCATCATTGTCTGCATCTCTCTGAGAATGGAAAAAGGGATAGTCCCAGTTTAAAACAAAACAAAACAAAAACGCACAATCCCACAATCCGCTTTTCCCTCCAAGTAATTTCAGTTACATTGTATCTGGAACCTTTAATCAAGTGAATGGTCAATGTCCACTGTTGTCCCCTCTCAATCCCATCTTCTGTGTTCTCAATAGACTATGAAAATGACCCAGAGAAGTTCCTTGAGTAGCCAGTTCCCCAACATGGATTGTTTGCGCTGGGAGGTTAGAGACATGGAAGGTAGCCAAAAACATTGTGTGACAATGTGAGTGCTTTCTGATTTACAAATACTGGTAATGAGGTGGGGGGCGGGTACACACAGAATCATAATTGGTTCTGGTGTTAGCACTGCCATTTCCTCGGTATCTGGCTTCGGACAAGGCATTTATGCTCTACGAGCTTCAGCTTCCTCGTCTTTAAAACAAGGATTTTAATTTTTGCCCTGTCCATTTCACAGGTCTGTTATAAGGATCACATGAGATCATGTATTTGAAAGCTACCATGCCCTATTAAAATACTGGTAGCAATTCCTGTGAATTTTTATTTCACATAACCAGGACTAAGAATCTCTAAAATATGAATATTCTTTATTTTCAGAACCTGATCTCAAGAAGATAAATGCTGATTCATGTCTTGGGGTGGGGGGGGCCTCAGGGCTTAGAAAATAGATGGAAATAAAGGTAAAAACAAAAATATCAGAATGAAATCCTATTTTATACAGGAAGACCTAAATTATTGCCTCTGATGAGTTTCCAAGTTGCAAGACCTATTTGTTTGCAAGACTATACACAGAAAATGGCTGCATTCAAGGCACATCTCTAAGACAAGTGTGCGTCCATATGCTCACTGAGCTCAGGGAGCAACAGCATTTTGTGAAGACAAGTGAGTCTACTGATTTTTTCCTCTCTGTGCTGTTTGGCAGCAACTTCTCGAGGTCAAGAGGAATGTTAGTTGTTTTCCTATTCTTGAACAGTAGCCTTCAAAAAAGATGTAAGTACGGCATAACCCCTGTCAGATATGAATTATTATATACAAGACGGAGAAATATGGTGGAGAGGTTTTAAAAGACTGAGACCCTGTTGGTTTCCGAGGACTTTGTGTTCATTCCTTCATTTGTTCATTAAGCAGACACTTCCTGAGAGCCAATTCTACTCTATTGTAGAAAATAAAGGGAAAAACCAAACATGTTTGCTCTCATGAAGAGCTCTCCAACTTTTTGGTGGGGGGAGATTATACACTTCTTTTTCCTAGCCCTAACTGCATCTAAGGGCTATCAGGACCCAGAAATGACAAAGCCTACTGCACATGGGGCAGGAACGAATGAGGAGAGACATCACAGAGAATGTGTGTTTGAGCGGCATTGATATAGGAGTTTGCCAGGTGGAGAAGAGATAGCAGGGATTTTGAAGAGTAGGAGGCATATGGAAATGCTTGGAAAGATGAGATTGGAAAGTCAAAGACCCCCGTGGCTAGAGCACAGGATGCGAAGGTTGGAGAATAATGACCAAAGAATCTCAAATAGCAGGTTCAGCATGCATACAGCATGCAGTGTGTGCATAAGCAAGGAGAAGTCCTGAAGATTTCATTTTATTTATTTTATTTTATTTTATTTTATTTTATTTTATTTTATTTTATTTTCTGAAGATTTTAAATAAGAAAGAGGAACACACTGTCAGACCTGGGTTCTCAGCAGGGCTCTTTAGGAGTAGCAGAGTCAACCAAGGTAAGTACAAGTGGTCAAAGTCACTGCCCTGTCCAACAGGAGAGTCTGCGTTCCTCAGAGCAGACTTAAAACCCAATGGCTCCGGGGACACGAAAAGCCTGGGAAAACTGCAGGAAGGAAGTCAGGAGTCACTCAACTCCCCAACTTCCCGAAGAGTGAGAAAAAGTTTGGAAGACTGTCGGCATTATCTCAGAAGGTGAGCACACAAACTACACAGTATCTCTGCCTTCCCAAGTTTGGCAATAATACAAAAATGCGGTCGATTCCCTTCACTTCAAGTAACTCACACCAGATGCTGATGCCCTTCGACTCCTCCACAGCGATGGTTCCCAAAATCATTTCTTTCCAGAGGTCAGGCATCTGGAGCTCATTAAATCCCACACGCCAACATTTTAACTGTGTAAAACTTTTTATGTGCAGTGCAATTTAGTGTTGAATTTGATTTACAAAGCACTGTGTATTCTTAGTTCTGGGATGACAGTTTGCTTGCCTAAGAGCTTAAATCGTGGTTTGGGGCAATGGGAAAGACCTTTGGCCAAAGCTGGAATTGGAAATCTAGGCTTATGCTCATCATTGGTAAAGAATGGAGAGCTTCGTGTCTTAGAGAAGATCTGTATGACCTCCTTGTTATACAGGTAAGGAAACCAAGACCCAAAGAATTAAATGACAGAGGTAGAGGCTGAAACTCAGGCCTCTTGATTATCAGCCCAATGGCCTTTCCTCTCATTCCCCTGCCTTTTTACAGTTCAACACATACACACACACACACACACACACACACACACACACACACACACACGGGAGAGAGAGAGAGAGAGAGAGAGAGAGAGAGAGAGAGGGAGAGAGAGAGAAAAGAGAAGAGGAAAAGAAAGAAAAGAATTGAAAAGAAAAGAAAAAAGAAAAAAGGAGGGGGTCCTATTCGTGATGAAATTTATTAAAAAATGAAAAAAAAATTACCTATGTATAATGTACCGGCACTTTTGTATCTTAGTATAAAACTGAGAGAAAATTGATGAGATTTGTTTGAAAATGACCTGTCCTCTGATTGTATAAAGTTATGTAATACATGACATATGGCTCCTGAATCGAATCTGAAATGTTCAATAACTTGCTCAAAGTCACATGGCTCATGAATCTAGGTCTGGGTTTTTTCATCTGTAAAATGGGCATAATAACATATACATCGATGTTGGATTGTTTTATTTAATTACTTTTTGAGAAAAATGCTTAAAAGACAGTGGCTATTATTCTATTTTGTATATCATATATGTGGGTTTGAGTCTAAAATAGTTTCCCTGGGAACTCACCATATATTCATTCCCATGATGCTGTCATTGTTCAAAATATTTGGTACGTTTTTCCCTTGGGACTGCTGCCAGAGCTAGTTTTTACATCTTAAGAGAGAATTATCCCTTTAAGCCTACATTTTGGCCAAAAAGAGTTCTACTCAGTTTTATCAACTTCATTCAGCAATGTTAGCTGTGAAGGAGTTTTAACCATTTGTGAAAACCACAGCCAAATACAAAAGATGAAGATTCGCCACGACTGAAGATTCTCAAAAGAATCTGCTTCCTGAAGGGGAGGGGATGCATTTTGTATTTGCTGGGCCAGGTCCAGAAACCCCGGGAAAGTCACAAGCCGTGGAACCAAACCCTGTTCCAGAGTTGAGAAGGTGGGAAATGGGGGTGTTGATGATTCAAGGTCAGCCCTTGGGAAGCTGGAACTTTTGAGATAGAAATATTGCCTCTCAGAAACAATTACATGTGGATCTTCACAAGCAGGAAAGATCATTTTAGCTCCGGGAATGATTAATTCCAATTCTGTATGAGGGATAGAGGGAAGGAGAAGGCTTGTGAGGGCCACTCGTGACCTTGAATGCAAAGCGGCCTGTGGAAGACACAAAAGAACACCCAAGCCGCTCCTACCACATCCTTACTTATCCCCTCCCCTCTCCACTGAGACAGACAGACAGACACACACACACACGTACACGCATGCGTGTGCCCACACATATACACGTGTGCACCTATACATGCGTGCACATGCATGCATGCACACGTAGGCACACATACATGCACATGCGTACTACATACGTGTACATACATGCGTGCGTGCATGCGTGCGCGCACACATGCACACATACACACGGTTACAAATAGACTCCCTGTCTCTGGTTAGGTTCTAGGGTTAGCATCTTGCCTGCAAATTGCACCTCAAACATTTTCATTCTTCATGTTGTTATCGTTATAACCCTATCATTACACTGCTGGTTAATCATGAATAAAACAATAAACATAGAAAAAATCCTTTCCCTGGTGAGCATAAATAATTGCAGACGAATACCTCTCGTTTGGGCCCCGCACCATGGAACGTCATATGCAATTACAAGCAATATCAGAGGATGTTTTGTTGCAAGGAACAATTTTTTCTAATTGTAATGTTTATTCCCTTCAGATTCCAGCCTCCTCCTGAAGGCCCTACAAAGTTACTGAGAGGGAGTTTGCAGCTCTTGCCTGCAATTTATGGAAATATCCTTTCTCTCTGATAATAATCCTAATGTGAAAATGTGAAACCAAGCTGAAGAGGGCAGAAAATTTTTCTTTAACCAGAAGTTAAAAGGAAAAACACGTAGGATATGGATTCTAGAGTGAGCTTAGCTGCTGGGGGCGAAGGAGCAAGGAAAGGAAATCCAGCATTTCCTTTGAAAATATATCACGCACTTGAAAGGCTTTCCCAAGGTGAAACCAGCCTATCGTATGGGTGGATCGTAGTTAGGCTGGAAGCAGCTCAATTTTCTTCCCTCCCCTGCCCATTGTTCCGTCCCGGCCACCTCTCCCTCCTCGCCCAGCAAGGATACCTCAGACATACACTGGAGCATTTGGGGCCCCCTTGGATATTAGAACAGCCTCATGTTCAAGTATTAAAAGTTATCTACTGACCTATTCTCTAAACATTCTAATCTCTCACGCACTTAAGCTTCCTCTTCTGAGCTTAGTAATGAGCAAGTCTCTGCTTCTGCTGTTGTCCATCTTGTTCTCTCTCCCAGTCCCACTGGCCCCCTGGCTGTGCTGCCAGAGTCAGGATCCTATCTCCGGCCTCCTCAATGTTCAAAAGACTCACATCAAGCTCTCCAAAGAATCCTGAGTCAAGATTTCGGGAGTGTCACTCCATGAGTCATGGCTGTCCCTCACCGAGTGAACAATGAGTCCAGGCACCAGACATGCCCTCCAGGACGAGAGCCATCCCCTCCCCATTCCTCTCTGTACACTCAGCTCCCTGTGTGGCAGGTGGCTCTAGCTAGGATTACAGATCATGTTTCTCCGGAGGACGTATCAGCTTTTGACTTAACCAAACGTTTTAAGCATAATATCCTTCTCTATTATCATTTGAGGCAATGTATAGAGATAAATATGATTTCAAAGCTCTAACACATGAAGTATGGATTTTTAGATTAATTAGAGTATACAACCCTGACATATAAAAGTTCATACTCATAAATAGTATTTCCACAAGACTCAGGTCAAGAATGGTCTCATATTGATAGTAAAAATCATCCCTGATCAATTAAAGTGAACCCAGAAAACCTTGCCAAACATACATAAGACGCTTAATTCCTTCATAAATTCCTATGAAATGGATGAATAGGTGGATGGATGGATAGATGGATCGATGAAATATTTCTAAAGCACCAAATCTAGGAGGTCAACATGGAATTAGAGATGAATTTGGTTTCTTATTCTTCAATAATAGTTGTGACCTTGGGAAATGCCATTTAACCTCTTCACATCTCAATGTCCTTGTCTGTAAATAGATACAAATGCTGTAATCATCACAAAGACTTACTATGAGCGCCAGATAAGATAACCTTGGGAGCTGGAAAGCTTCATGTGACAGAAAGGTATTAGTGAGATGGATGCAGAAGTTCTACAGCTGTTGCCTTGAACAATTTCCATGTTTCTGTGACTCACTCTGACTACCTGCAAAATAGACACGGAAAGACTTCTCTCCAGCTTTCCTTACGAGGCAGCGCACGTGGGGCCTATGGGAGGCCCTTGGATTTCAGGCCCCAGTAGATCTAACTAGCTGTACAGCCATGGACCAGTCATCCAAATCTCTGTGCTACTGTTCTCTCAGCTGTTTGAAAGGATAATGTTGACTACCTCGGAGAGCGGCTGTGGGAGTCACATGTCTTAAAGCAGCACAGTGGCTAGAACATAGACAACAGTACTCAGCCTATGCAACTATTAAAATCAACATTGTCCTGTGAATCTCTGGTGAAAATACCATGGGGTTGCCTCTCCCTTTATTGCCTAGATTCAGTCATTTCTGAATAAGCTCCGTTGCTATGGTTACCTTCCAAAGACACCACATTTGAAAATGTGTTGGGAGATAGGGATTGATGGCAGAAGGCTTCAGTGGAGGACACAAAGCAACTTCAGCAACTGAGACATGTTAATACATGTGAACCCTTTCTCTCGGAAACCGAAGTCACATTTTGCCAAAATGGAAATGAACTCAGGAAGTGGAGTTTCAGAAGTTCCGAATTTGGCCAGCCTCCTTCCCCCATCACCGGGACCTCAAGGACAGGTATATCTGGCCCTGAACCAACTCCTCAGCCTCTCAGTTTTCTCCCCCAGGATCTGGCAGTCTGAAGGATGTTGGTTGCCAGACAGAATTCATCAGATTCACTTCCCAGATGCTATCGCTTCTGATGCCGAATAAAAAATAGGTTGCCCAGAAATCGAGGTTGGAAAGGACAAGTGCGGCTGAGAAATGCACAGTGATATATATGCACAGAACGATAAAGGGCTACTCTCATTGAAAATTCATTAGCGTATATATTTGAATATTCCAGGGGTCTTCACATCCCTCGAATCCCATACTCAGTCCCTGCAGGGGCCAGCGCTAACATCCTAGGCTAAACTATCTCCCACAGCAGTGTTATAAATGGTTTTCGATCTGTCAAAATCAGTCACGGCTCCAACAGGGAATGAATAAAAGTTGGCCTGACCGCGCTTCCTGTTTCTAACTACAGAACCCAAGACCTGATGGGCAAGAGTATTGTACACTCGGTCCTACTAAAAAGACTCTTTCTTCCTGGTCATTTTTCCCCAGACCTCCTAGGGAGCTGTCCTGCTCTTATTTGAAATTCAAACCAGAAGGAAGTCCCCTCTAAAAATACCAAGTTTCCCCGCTTTCCTTTTCACGATGATGCAGCACCACCTAGGGGACATTTCCATTCATTTCTTGCTATTTGCACTATAAAATTCCTTTTAAAATGTTACAGTCCTCCTTATCTACATGAGAAACGCACAGGAGCTTCTCTGAACACAGTTTTCTAGATTCAGCTCCAGAGTTACGTCAGGTGGAAACCCTCGTGGACTAATTTATTACACGATGATCACTGCCACGGGTTGTGGTTCACATTTATAATCACCGAGGAAAATTGGCTTTATTATTACATAAACTACCAATTAGTAAGCACCTACCACATGAGAAGGTATATATATATTTATTTCTAATATACACAGTAGTTCTTCAAATTCGCCATTAGCATCCCCATTTTACATAGGAAGAAATCAAGGCTTGGAGAAGTTTTGAGAAACTTCCCCAGGATCCGAGACCAGGGTTGTCTTACTCTTTCCACTACAAAATGCTATCCCTTTATCTTAACGTGAGTTGCGCCTACATGGCAGTGAGGCTGCTCATTTTAATGATTATAAGGCAGAACATTCAAATAACTATTGTCTTTCAAAGGAGTCACCTTGAAGCCTGTACTGTCATTCTAACGACTAACACTCATAACACTGCTGAGTGTCTGTTGTGGAAACTGCCTACAGAGCTGTGAGTTGCACCACACAATCTCCTGTTATATGATGTCACATGTTTAATGAAAACCTGGCAGAGATTCCCTGAGGTCAAGTAGTGTACGTTTTTCAGGCCCATCCTCTGAAGATTTTGATTCAGTACATGTGGGAAATAGTCCAGGAGTTGGTATTTTCATGAGGAATTGAAGTAAATGTCATCTTCAGGAAAGTCTTAGAAATACAAGTGCAATGATACCTGCACGAGCTTTGGGGTGACACGGACTTGGGTTGTGGATCTAGGTCAGTCTTTTTTCTAGTTGTGTACCCCTAAGAAAGTCACTAAAGTCCTGAAGTATCAAGTTCCTCACCTGTAAGATGATATTAATATTTATTAATAGCCACGAAACAGAGTTGTGGTATGGAATGAATGAGATTATGGATGTGAAGTGCTCATATGGCTTATAGGAGGCACTTCGTAAATGGTCATTGCTATTGTAACGTAAGCATCCTCTCGGTCATCAAATTTGTTCTATGTGACAAATATTTCCAAATATTAAATCCACGGTGAAAGGATATCAGGACGCATAAAATATACTACAGCAACATGTGCCTAGTTCTAAAACTAACAACTAAAGACTCATAGGAGAGAAGATGAAAGATAATAGATCGATAGGGACAGAAATATGTAATCTTTGGGGTATGCAAATGCTTAGGAAATGAGAAACCGACATTTAAAACAGTTTGACATTCAAGAGAATAACACGTTTCTGGGAAAAAAAGAAAAAACCCACACACATTATACAAGAGATGGAAGCAACCCAAGTGTCCACGGATGGATGAATGAGTAAGTAAAATGTGGTACATACATACAATAGGATACCATTCAGACTTAAGCAGGAAGGAAATTCTGACTTATGCTACAGCCTAGATAAATGTGAAGGATGCTATGCTGAATGAAATAAGCCATCACCCAAAAGGACAAATACTGTATGATTCCACTCATGTGGGTGCATTTAAAAAATGGTTCCAGGGGTTGGCACAAAAACAGACACTCGGATCGATGGAATAGAATAGAGAACCCAGAAATGGACCCACAAACATAGGGCCAACTAATCTTTGGCAAAGCAGGAAAAGAATATCCAATGGAATCAAGACGGTCTCTTCAGCAAGTGGTGCTGGAAAACTGGACAGCGACATGCAAAATGAACCTGGACCACTTTCTTACACCAGACACAAAAATAAACTCAAAATGGATGAAAGACCTCAATGTAAGATAGGAAGCCATCAAAATCCTCAAGGAGAAAGCAGGTGGAAGCCTCTTCAGCCTTGCCCGCAGCAACTTCTTACTCAACACGTCTCTGGAGGCAAGGGAAACAAAAGCAAAAATGAACTGTTGGGACCTCATCAAAATAAAAAGCTTCTGCACAGCGAAGGAAACAATCAGAAAACCTAAAAGGCAACCGACAGAATGGGAGAAGATATTTACAAATGACCTATCAGATAAAGGGTTAGTATCCTAAATCTAGAAAGAACATATCAAACTCAACACCCAAAAAACAAATAATCCAGTGAAGAAATGGGCAAAAGACATGAATAGACACTTCCCAAAGAAGACATCCAGATGGCCAACCGACACATGAAAAAATGCTCAGCATCACACATCATCAGGGAAATACAAATCAAAACCACAATGAGATACCACCTCACACCTGTCAGAATGGCTAACGTTAACAACTCAGGCAACAACAGATGTTGGCAAGGATGTGGAGAAAGAGGATCTCTTGCACTGTTGGTGGGAATGCAAGCTGGTGCAGCCACTCTGGAAAACAGTATGGAGGTTCCTCAAAAACACTAAAAATAGAACTACCCTACGACCCAGTAATTGCACTACTAGGCATTTATCCACGGGATACAGGTGTGCTGTTTCAAAGGGACACATGCACCCCCATATTTATAGCAGCACTATTAACAATAGCCAAAGTATGGAAAGAGCCCAAATGTCCATCGATGGATGAATGTATAAAGAAGATGTGGTATATATACAATGGAGTATTACTCAGCAATCAAAAAGAATGAAATCTTGCCATTTGCAACTATGTGGATGGAAGTAGAGGGTATTACACTAAGCGAAATTAGTCAGAGAATGACAAATTATCATATACTTCACTCATATGAGGACTTTAAGAGACAAAACAGATGAACATAAGGGAAGGGAAGCAAAAATAATATAAAAACAGGGAGGGGGACAAAACATAAGAGACTCTTAAATATGGAGAACAAACCGAAGGTTACTGGAGGGGTTGTGGGAGGGAGGATGGGCTAAATGGGTAAGGGGCATTAAGGAATCTACTCCTGAAATCATTGTTGCACTATATGCTAACTAATTTGGATGTAAATTTAAAAAATTTTTTTTAAATTATAAAAAAATAAATTAAAAAAAAAACAGTTTCAGGGGCGCCTGGGTGGCTCAGTTCATTAAGCATCCAACTTCAGCTCAGGTCATGATCTCACGGTTCATGAGTTTGAGCCCTGCATCAGGCTCTGTGCTGATGGTGCAGAGCCTGTTTGGGATTCTCTCTCTCTCTCTCCCTGTCTCTGGCTAACTCTCCCTCTCTCTCTCTCAAAATAAATAAACTTAAAAAAAAAATTGGTTCCAAAATATGTGTATTCTACCACAATTAAGAATATTTTTAAATTTTAAAAAAACCACACGGGTGTCAAAATCAAAATTAAATGTGGCTTCTAGATTGTCTTGCTGGGTTTGTGTTTCTTTCAAGAGTGCCACGTGAGACACTCTGGCTTAGAAATGCATAGAGCACATTTATTTTTTTTTTAATGAGCAAGTAAATTCACAAGTACTTTTACGTCCACATTCTCCAAACTGTGACCAGCACCGCCTTGCTCGCCTCTGTTTTTCTTTAAAGCTACATGGTTATCCACGATCACCCAAGAAATATTACTGGGCAAGGTGGGAGGCTGAGCCTGGAAAACCTGTTCTGAGTTCACTGCCCTGGCTTGAGTCGGGGCTTCGATAAAATGGCTGAGGAGTGTGGTTCTCCCAGAGAACATTGAGGGAGTGTGCTCTCTTACAACACTGCAGCGTGCGCAGAGTCCTGCCCAGGGGCAGCTGGGTGAAGAGGAGGCGCATCAAAGGCACAGCCCATCCAGGACTGGACTGTGTGAGCCCCTCTCGACTGCAGCCTGCAGCGGCAGAGTGGATGCAACTTGATTTGCACCTCAAGCTGGTGAAGAGGGCATTGCCTCATTTCAGTTAACTGTGCTTTTCCTTGAGACCAGCATTTAATAAGATAGATGGGGTCTTTTCTGATGAGTCTACGTGACATCGAAGCTCTTCAAAGGTCCCCAAACTATGATGGCGTTGGCTTTTTGTCTAATTTAACTTAAAAGTCATGACTTTTAAGATGAAAGTACATATTTATCAAATTCCACGTCTTTCCCCATTTGTGGCACTTTTCACAAAAAAGACGAATGGATTTCCTGAAATAAGTGGGCAAAAGTTAGATGCCATTCTTTCCCTCTTCAGGGTGACGTGGGTCCTGGCGTACAGAGGTCACCCGAGATGGAACTGGTGGGCTTCCGGAGTTGAAAACCGGAGAAGTATGGTGACAGCTGGGTGCACGAGTAGAACATAAAGGCAGGAGGGCTGGTTTCACCTTTCAACTGCCAGGGAAAATTTATTGCTGTCTAAAAGAACCCCCTGAGGGTGAGGGACGTGTAAAACCAGCTGGCAGCATCCATGGATGGCCCTGGTGGCTCTTAGGAACGTAATGGATGTCTCTAGCCTTGAGTGAGATTCTTGAGAGCAAAATTCAGAAAGTGTTTTTAAAAGGTATCCTATTTTTGGCTCTGGGATAGATAGATAGGTAGATAGATAAGATATAGATAGATAGATAGATAGATAGATAGATAGATAGATAGATAGATAGATAATGTTATAGTACCTTTATCCATCAACACTCCGTAGCTGATAACAGAAAGCGCTCCATCTAGCGCCATCTAAGCTTAAACACCATGTGATTGGATGTTAACTTCTGGCCATCCACAGAGCTTGCTTCCTCTTTCTTACAAGATGATTGGGAGAGCTAACAGAGCAGCCTTTAGTCTGCCTTCCGGGTGTGACTCTTGGACCACCAGCCCGGAACTGGCTGTCCAGAAGAGCTCCTAGCCCTGCCCGACAGCACGGACATCGGAAAATCACGGTGCCGCTGCCTGCTTGTTAGTTCTAAGGCCACAGAACCTACCGGCAGAACGCTGCCCCACATCCCGCTGGAGCATGCCCTATTTGCTGTCCAGAAAAATCAAATGCTCCACAGTCGTGGCCAGAGAGAGCAGACATAATGGTTTCCATCTCATCTGGGCTTCCTAATCTCAAACAGGAACATCTGCTTGGAGGAAACCAGGTCACATCTGGAATTCAAGCCGTAAGGGGGTGCTTGGGAAATGTACAGACTTCAGTTCCCTGGGCCCCTCCGCGAGCCGTAGCGCATCCATGTGCCGCAAGTGGGTTAAAAGTGTATCACACACACGCGCTCAGAACTTCATCATTCCTTGAAAATACCTGGTGTGAAAAAAATTCAATTGCAATTCAAACCCATTTGTATTAGCACACACACACAAAAAACCCCACTTCTCATTTGTCAATGGCAGAACGAGAAGAGCTATTAGGCTTTAAATAGAATTTTCAATTTTTGAATGGATTTTAAAAAATGGTTTCAAATTGTTTCAGCAGCTACTTACATAAACCAAGTTTCTCGTCAATGGTGATTGCCAAGAATTCGAAGAGCTCGTCATGAAAATATCTTGATCAAGAATTGGATATAGCCATTTCAAGCATACAACTTGATATTTAACAGTCTGGAAAGCAAGATCAAGTTTCTCATTAAGGCGTTTTAAAAAATGTATTTGGGAATTTTGCACAAAATCAATATTCCTCTCAAATACTTTGGATTTTACTGATTTTAGTTCTTATAGCGTATGGAGAAAATACAATATTTTGTTCTACTAAACTCCAAATAAAAATCTCAAAATAATCTTTAGCTTTGTGCTATGAAAACACTATCAATTTCTTTTTTTTTTTTAAGTTTCTTGTTTACCAAATCTCATTCTTTTTTAAATATATTTTAATGTTTATTTTTGAGAGAGAGAGAGTGAGAGAGTGAGAGGGGCAGAGAGAGAGACACACACAGAATCCGAAGCAAGTTCGGGGATCTGAGCTGTCAGCACAGAGCCCAACACAGGGCTCGAACTCACGGACTGCGAGATCGTGACCTGAGCCGAAGTCGGACGCTCAACCCACTGAGCCACCCAGGTGCCCCGAGGATCCCCGTCTTAACTTCTTTATATCCCCCCATTATTCTAGGTATACACTAAGTAAGCTCTTGGTGGTTATCACTAATTGCTAAAATGCTGTTTGGAGAATCAAACATTAAGAACGGATGGAGATGAACTCATGATTTGTTTTCTGATTTTAAGTGTAATACATATTCATTCTTGCAAATATGAAAAATAAGGTATGAAGAAAATAAAAATCACAATTCTGTTTTTAAATTTTTTAAATGTTTATTTTTAAAGTTTAATTATTTATTTGGAGAGAGAGGCAGCACAAGTAGGGGAAGAGCAGAGAGAGAAGGAGGGAGAGAGAGAATCCCAAGCAGGCTCCGTGCTGTCAATGCAGAGCCTGACGCAGGGCTTGAACCCACAAAACTATGAGATCATGACCCGAGGCAAAGCCAAGAGTCAGACACTCAACTGACTGAGCCACCCAGGTGCCCCAAATGTTTATTTTCTAGAGAAAGAGATACAACGTGGGTGTCACGTTGGAGAGGGAGACAGGATCAGAAATGGGCTCTGCACTGACAGCAGAGAGCCTGATGTGGGGCTTCAACCCACAAACTGTGAGATCATGACTCCAGCTGAAGTAGGACACTCAACCTACTGAGCCACCTAGGCACCCCCCATAATCACAATTCTATTCAGAACTATCATTCTCTCCAACTTTATCTCTTTCCTTCCTATCTTTTTTCTGTACTACTATGCATTATATAAGCTGCTAAGAAAATTTTTTTGTTGTTTATTTATTTATTTAGAGAGAGACAGAGGCAGAGTGGGAAGAAGAGAGAATCCCAAGCAGGCTCTGGACTGTCAATGAAGAGCCCGATGAAGGGCTCGAACTCATGAACTGTGAGATTATGATCTGGGCTGAAATCAAGAGTTGGACCCTGAACTGACTGAGCCACCCAGGCACCCCTAAGCTGCATGTTTTAAAAATAATATTTGGATCCCAATATGGAGTTGGTGTTTGCTTTTCCATTTAATATCATTGTAAACTTTCCCCGTCAAGTAAATTGTAGCACATCCAGATATTTTACAACTATTAAAATGATGTCTTAGAACAGTGCTTCTCAAATTTTAATGAGCATACATTAACCTGGGATATTGTCAAAATATGGGTTCTGGTTAGTAGGTCTTGAGGTGGGTCCCAAGATTCTGCATTTCTATCAACCTTCCAGATGACGCCAACACCATGGGTCCATGGACCACACTGAGTAGCAAGAGCTTAGAGAGTATATATATTCCAGTAATGATGAACACACATAATTTTCAATGTCTGGCTCATATGTGGTGAAATATCACATCAATGGAGCGATAAGAATCCTTACACACAATGCAGGAGTAATACAAATATTTATCACGTATATACTCTGTATGATATAGGCACAAAGATCATTAAAAATCTAATGCTGGTCAATTTCAATCCATATCAATATTTCTAAGACTCTGGATGCATGCACCCAAAGGACATTCCACAGAGACAGAAAGCAGATCAGTGGTTTGCAGGGAACAAAGGGAAAGGCAAAGAAGGAAGAAGTTTTTAGGGGTGGTGGATATGTTCACGATCTTGATTGTGGTGATATTTTATATGTAAAATCTGATAAAACTGATCAAATTGTACACTGTAAACATATGCAGTTCATCGTCAATTATGCTTCAATAAAGCTATTTCTTTTTTTAAATCCAGGAGGGAAGCCACAAAATGCATTCCACAAAGGTATTTACATTCCTCCAGCAGTATACGCAAGTGCGTGCCTCATTACACCTATGGCAGCATTGTAATTCTTAAAAGGAAAAAAAAAAACCACTGCTAATTTGAAAGGCAAACATACCTCATTTGTTTGAATGTGCATGTTCTTGATTAGTAGTCGACTGAAATTTTTTCATGTTGATCAGCTCTTTGCTCATTTTTCTTTTGTTATGTTAGTGTTTCTTACCAACTTACAGGAGCTCTTTCTTTAGCTAGCTGTCAAAAATATGTCATCTATATTTTCCCCTCAGCTTGATGTTCACCTTTGTGTATACTTGATGGAATGTAATATAAGTAGACATTTTAAAGAAGCCCAAGAATAAAATAATCATAATAATCATCTTGACACTGCTCCAAATACACAAAGCTCAGAGTCTGAACACAGAATCAGGTATAAAGAACATGGAAGTCTTTTCTAATCACCTAATTTCTTTCACGAGGTGAAAGACTGATTACCAGAGACTACATCAGAAGCAAGCCGTGTATATTAACACATCAACTTCTAACTTTCACATTCATGCTTTGGTTGGTTGTTACAGTAAAATAGGTTGGTTCATCCTTTCTAGAGTGTAGTTAGTGGTACTAAGATACAAAATGTTTTGTGACTTGATCAAGAGCAGTCAGAATTTGAATGTATAAACTCCCACCTTTTATTGAAACCTCTCAGTGTATGAGAAATGAGTCCATGAAATCAAACCGGGGTTGTGTGGTTTGGGTTTTTTCGCTTGTTTTGTTTTCTTTTGTTTTGATCAACTGAATACCAGAAAAGGAGGATATGTAAATATCCTCCTGGAATGGGAAGTAAATGTTTCTATCCTGAGAATACTTATATATTATTACTTAAACATATACTTAAACGTATGACTTATACCTGGAGTCTCACAAGATTGTTTTTAGACCAAAAACCAATGAAGAATGCCGACACTGGTAATACCTATTTAAAGAGAAATGCCTTTTTATGTACCACGACAACTGGTACAAATGCAAGAAGACTACTTCCCCAAAAGGTAATTACAAGTATTCATAAAACTGTCCCATCCTGGGCACCTGGGTGACTCAAGTCAGTTGAGCGTCCAACTTTGGCTCAGGTCATGATCTCATGGTTTGGGAGCTCGAGCTCCGCATTGGGCTCTTGGCTGTCAGCACAGAGCCCACTTCGGATCCTCTGTCCCCCTCTCTCTCAAAAAAAAAAAAAAAAAATTGTCCAATCCTTTGACTATGAGCCATAATTACGCCACTAGAAGCAACAGATACACACAAAACATTTAAAGAATGCATTTTCGTTTCTTTAGTCAAAGATTTTCAAACTTCATTCTGAAGCTTATAAGGGTTAAAATCATTTGGCCAAGGCCACAAAGCTAAGTGCTGTCCAATTGGAAGCCAGAATCCAGATCTGCTGAGACCCAAGCTAAAGGGCAGTAGAGGATGAAATGAAGCAGCAATCAATGATGGGGCTTAGACTCCAGGAAAATCAAGTTCCTGGAGCTTTAACCTCCTCATCCATAAAATGAGGTGAGTTAAATGATTGCTAAACTTCCTTTCACCCTGAACCTTTTCTAAATGCTGGATAAGCAGGTAAAACCTCAAGAGTTGCAGTCCTGTGCTGGACCTTTATTGCCACTCCAGGGTTCCTCGACTCTCTCTGAAGCCCATGTCACCTCAGGCTCACACTCCAGCCCTGCCCTATGATCTGCATCGCCGTGGCAAATAATCTATCTTCGTTTTAGAGATAAGGAAACAGGGGCCCCAGGAGGATCATAGAGAGTTACGATACTGGGAAAGAATACATCTGAATACTTGGCCGGGTCTGGCAGAGAATAAGGTGTCCAATAATTGCACGTCTGTGTATTTGGGGTATCTTAGTCCATCCGGGCTGATATTAACAGAATGCCATTAGTTGCGTGGTTTATAAACAACAAAAATTCTCAACAGATCTGGAGGCTGAGAAGTCTTGAGATCAAGTCTCTGGCAGACTGTGTCTGGTGGAGGCCCTCTTCCTGGCTCACAGATGGTCATCTTCTGTGTCCTCAAATGGCAGAAGCACCAAGGGAGCTCTCTGGGGTCTCTTTAGGAGGACCAACACCACTCATGAGGGCTCCACCATCATGGATTAATCACCTCCCAATGCTCTACCTCAAACACCATCATGCTTGGGTTAGGTTTCGACATAAGAATTAGGAGGGATGACAGAAACATCCAGTCTTTTGCATTGGGATAAAATACTTATCAAATTACATGGCACTTGGGTTTCATAAATGAAATTCACTATATCCACCTGAGTCAAACACTAGGTAGACAGCTATACTGCAAATTTGAACAAATGTTGTTTGGTTGTTTTTTTTTTTTTAACATTTATTCATTTCTGAGAAAGAGAGACAGAGCACAAGCAGGGGTGGGGCAGAGAGAGAGAGAGAGACACACACAGAATCTGAAGCAGGCCTTTAAGCTGTCAGCACAGAGCCCGATGAGGGGCTCGAATTCTAGAACTGTGTGGGGTGCCTGGGTGGCGCAGTCGGTTAAGCGTCCGACTTCAGCCAGGTCACGATCTCGCGGTCCATGAGTTCGAGCCCCGCGTTAGGCTCTGGGCTAACGGCTCGGAGCCTGGAGCCTGTTTCCGATTCTGTGTCTCCCTCTCTCTCTGCCCCTCCCCCGTTCATGCTCTGTCTCTCTCTGTCCCAAAAATAAATAAAAAAAGTTGAAAAAAAAAAGAACTGTGAGATCATGACCCGAGCCAAAGTTGGACACTTAACTGACTGAGCCACCCAGGCACCCCTTGAACAAATGTTTCAATGAAGGAATAAACAAGAAAAAGACAGGGGGGAGTGCACCTCCAGGTGGCTCAGCCGGTTAAGCATCCAACTCTTGATTTCGGCTCAGGTCATGTTCTCACAGTTGTGAGACTGAGCCCGTTGGGCTTCATGCTGGGTATGCAGCCTGCTTGGGATTCTCTCTCTTCCTCTCTGTCCCTCTCCGGCTCACACTCTCTCTCTGAGGGGGAAAAAAAAAAAAAGGAACAAACATAACTGAAAAATAGTCCTCAGCTCTGACTCACAACATAGCTCAGCTATATATTTAATTTAAAAGACTTCCTGAAATGGGTGGGGAGAGGGGAAGAAAGGGAAAAGGAACGACCTCAATAATGGCAACAACAGTTACATGTCAGCAACCCACAGCCTAGCAGTTTTAATAAATTTGGACTCGTTGCCATGTCTGTACTATCTTTGCTGTGCAGTTCTTAGTGTGGCTCATGAGCCACTTCCACCTAGAATGCCTGTCACAAAAGCAGACGCCTGGCCTGCAGGCATTTGTCGCATCATTTCTTAAATTCTGTGATTTGAGCACCGGGTCCAATGGCCACGAAAAAGGCAGTCCGTGCCTGAATTCTAGAACAGTGTATGCAGTAAGAGTGCAAATATGCAGGTCTCGAACGCAAGGACTGCCCGTGCCACCTTAGCTGCTGCCCTTCACAACTAAGAAGCCAGTGTTCAATGCATCAAAGCTCACAAACCAAAATAAAACCTCATGAATCGGTCACATATCTGTGCACTGGAGGAAACAGGTTGGGTTGGAAAAGTGACCCCCCTGGAGTTTTCTTAGCACCTTCTAAAATGCCAATAACAACACTCTCCCACTCTTCAAATTAATTTTAACAGTGAACTGAAGTGATACTTTTTGTTATAGTGACTAGTCAGGTAGATTCCAATGACAACTGAATTGCAGTCTTTATTAAAGTTATTTTACAAATTTACGTCTCCCAATATGAAAAGGCGGCTTCCATTTTAACACGTGCTTTGCAGATTTACACCAGCAGTAGGAAAGGCTTCAGCTGAATAGAGTTCAGTCTTCAAAAACGTGACTACATCCTTCATCTGCAGTCTTTCTATCTCCCAGTTATGGACCTTACCAAAGAAAGGAGAAAATAATCAGTTTGCAAGAAGACAACACGTAAAATAAAAGCTAGTTTCGAGATCCAAGCATATCAACGTGATATCAAGCCAACTGCTCTTCAAAAGCAGTCCATTGAGTGCTCAATGGGTCCATTGGCTCAGTCCATTGAGAGTCCAACTTCAGCTCAGGTCATGATCTCACAGCTCGTGAGTTCAAGCCCCGCGTCGGGCACTGTGCTGACAGCTCAGAGCCTGGAGCCTGCTTTGGATTCTGTGTCTCCCTCTCTCTCTGCCCCTAACCCACTCGCATTCTGTCTCTGTCTCTCTCAAAAATAAATAAAAACATTAACAAGAAAAAATTTTAAAGCAAGTGCTATCTTATGATTACTCATATTTTAAAGGGTTAGTAAGAGAATGTGCTAGGTAGGGTTGAAGAAAGCTCTATCAGTGAAAATTCTAAAAAGTTTAAAGGTCTCTGGGGCACGTGGGTGGCCCAAATGGTTAAGCATCCAACTCTGGATTTAGGCTCAAGTCATGATCTCATGGTTTGTGGGATAGAGCCCCATGTCGGGGGCCCTGCTTGGGATTGTCTGTCTCCCTCTCTCTCTGCACCCCCCTCTCAAAAATAAATAAACATTTAAAAAACTAAGGTCCTCTAAAGGGTGAAAAAATCCCTTTCTTGGGATAATCTTCCTTAGAATACATAAAATATCCCTTATGGGGAAAAAGCTTAAACAGTAGCCCATTAAGAGAAATGTGGCATCTTAACCTCAGTAATATACATGTAATCCATTTTTGGATAGGAAAGTATCATAACGTAAATGTGAATGTTTACATTTCACATAATATGCAGGACCAAATGAGTGGCAATTAGACAGATCCCAATGCTAACATACATATAAACTCATTCACAAGGTTCTTGCTCCATACAGAGACATCTGGAAAGGCTGGTCACGCAAAGCTGTGGAGTTGGAATCAAGATGAGATGTGAGCTCCCCTCTTACAAGCAGCTAGCTTTTCCTGGAGACATACTTCCTACAGAAGCCTCACAGCAGCCCATGAAACAAAGCTTAAATTCTCATCTTTCTTTCCCTTAAGGAACTCTGCGAAATGAATATGATGTCATGGGTCTTAAATAAGAAATTTTTCCTCTTACCAAAAAGGATTAAAGTTGGCCAAATGTAGCATTTATAAAACTCCTAGTAGATGACAGCTATCAGCTGAGTAAAAACCAAATCACATACAGAAATGTTCTTTTCCAAAGAATTACTGCAATACTGCTGACGATTCCCCTAGAGTCCTTGTGACCACCCTCAACCACAACATCCCCAGCAGAACAGACATCAGTCACTGAAGAGTATCTCGTGTGCATTTTCTTCTTACCAAGATTACATGAAAACCCATTACTTTCAAATGCCGCATTTTCATAGCAAGGAATCCTCTGGGGTGGGTTAAATCCAAACAGTAAGTAGATCTAGGAACACACAGCACAGCTACTCTGAAGACAAAAATGCACAAAAGGAGACCCGTTATTAATGAGATTGCACGTACAATCTGCTGTGCTCCTGTTCTTTGCGGATTTCATGGCTGAGCTCTCTGCCAACCATAGGCCTCACCGTTCCCCACTGCCCCTCCCGTCCTCCACCTCCTTGTTACTCGGCCTTTACAAACACTCCAGCACGTGAAGGCTGCTTTAGAAACCAAAAGCTTGCAATAATGCTTTACGCAGCTATCCCTCAACCACCTTCAAGGATGGCTACATTCTTGATGAGGAAAATATCCAGATAGGAAAGCATTTCAAGGCTTTTCTGTGCAGTGTTCAATCTCTGACCCGAATATAATTATTTATGCTGCTAGAAGTACTGATGTAGAAAAACGAAATGGCAAATGTTCTCCTTGTATACACATGGTCCAGAGAGAGCAGCATCTGAAAATCAGAGAGACCAAATACAAAACAGGAAGAGCTAAGAGAAAGGCCAAACTGTTAAAAAGATAAAATCTGTATGTGTAACAAAATATGGAAGGCGTAATTTGTTTTTTCATTGTTCTTGGCCTTTTGGAAAGATTAAGTTGGCTGGGGGGAAAATAAGACATTTGTATCCTTTCTCTCTTCTGTTATACTTTGGCTGTTATCTGAGATAACATAAGAAAAATTTTATCTTTTAAAGGAATGCTCACATTCCTTACTTCTCCTCAGGACTTTAGGCTGAAAGCTTGTATATTATTAGGCCAGAGCAATGGAGTACCTGAAAAAGAACAATTAGCTTTCACAGAGGTCACAGAGAAAGCTATTCCTTCAGGGGAGATGGGTGACAGTACAGGGAAGATCACAGTGAAACAGATGGACAAGGAACAAGCTAGATGGATTCAGAAAAGGGTAAAGTTAAAGAGTCGTATGAGACTGGAGAGGGATGAGCAGGTTAAGAGTCTGAACACCTACAGATCTGTTTCTATACCTCTCCCTACTGTATTTACGTGCATGTCCTATAAAGCAATCGAGAGACAGGTTCCTTGGGGTCGGGATCCACGTCTGCCTCTACTTCGTGCACCCCGCAGGGCCTAGCAGAGCCTTTGTACGAAGGCTGACCGAACACAGGGTGTCGCAACATGACCAGAAGCACCTGCTTCACTGGCTCGGCAGGACATCCTCTGGGGCACAGTATCACAATTCTCCAGAGACACACGGTTTGTAGTATGCGAGTCAAGGAAACGGCTTATGATTAACTTCAATACAGTCTGACCCATACACAATACAACTTCATTAAAAA
The DNA here is from genome assembly GCF_028749965.1 of Puma concolor. Taxonomy (NCBI): domain Eukaryota; kingdom Metazoa; phylum Chordata; class Mammalia; order Carnivora; family Felidae; genus Puma; species Puma concolor. The sequence goes on along the minus strand of NC_141674.1, from coordinate 193,801,861 downwards.
GCTAAAGTTTCTCTATCTTTGGAAAGATCCTGGTGGTAGCACAAAATATTTACTGGGTATTTAATTTTCATAGATGCCTTCATTTTTTATGATGACTATTACACTATCTTGTCAAAAGTTTATATTGCACTGATAGTTTCAATTATGTTGACATTGTTTTATTGTAGTATTCGGCTTTAAAACCTGATTTTTAAAAACTTCTATTAAAAACACACACACACACACACACACACACACACACACACACACTGCCTATTTAACAGCTCAACTCCAGTCCACTGTCTTTAATCAATGTCCACATTTACACCTAAGGAGTAGATTAATGGATGAGAAGTCTCTTGGTACATTATAAGTTCTACACAAATATAAGGTCTTAGTATTGTTACTGCTACTTATTATGAAGTCTTTGAGAATTAAGATTTAAATGAACATATGCAAGCAACCTTTGAATATCTGCAGCAGAAGTTACCGCATCCATATGGGAAAATGGAAGCACTTGACTCCTGTTAATATCCATTCTGACTTCAAAATCTGAAAGAAAAGAATTAATTTTTCAAACATTGCTCAAAGTGATTTTCTGTTTCAAAATGTATACTACCACTACTAATGATAACGGCATCAGACAAAAACTATGTTGAGCTTACCACGTGCCAGACTCTAGTCTGGATTTCACACGTATAATCTCATTTATTCACCACAGGAACCCTAGGAGGTGGGCACCACGTTTATTGCCGCTTCACGGACAAGGGGCCGGGGGCTGGGGAGGGCCCGAAAACGCAGCACGAGTACGCACAGAGCAAGAGCCCAAATCAGGCATCTCAGTCTGGGGCCAACGCCGCACTAACCTGCTGCGGAAAACCCATCTTTGTCCAAAATAAAGGAAAATAAACAAAATACGATAGAGGAAAATCTCATAAAGCCCCATACCGATATGGTAATTATGTGGCAACTGTACATTTCTTAAGAAGTATCCTTCTCCCAGAAGGCTACTTAGTGCGTCTGCCACCTTCCCGTTTGGAGATAGCGGTGTGGAAGGCAGCGGCGGCAGCGCTAAGTCTACGGCCTTGGGACAAGAAGTATCAAGTTTTAGGCAAGCGGCCAAAATACGAAGCTTGTGAACGTTCCTCTCTATGTCACCTAAAAAAAAGAGAAAGAAAATCTAGAGTTAAGAAAAAATATTTAGTTACCAAAAAACACTAGTGCCAGAGTTAAGACATTTGATTCACGTACATATGTTTCTGATTATTTGTTTCCTATCGAGAGGAGTCTTTGTGTCTCCCTAGTTCCCAGAGTCTAGATCAGTGCCCCATATTTGATGACCTCTTACAGTTTAAAATCTCTCTCAAGGTGATTTAGTCTAAACTCTTCACTGAGTGATGAGGGAATGCCCAGGAATGTTCAAGTGCCTGATGATTACCGAAAGGCAAAGTCGGGACTAGAATCCAGGTTTCCTGGGTTCAAGGCTGCTTCCCCAACAGTAACCGCTTAAAAAAATCAGCACGTGGTGTTCCTCCTTCACAATTCAACTTCAGAATTTCCTAACATTGTTTTTTCAAAGAATTTAAACTTCTCTGTTCTCAGACACATGATCAAATTTTGTACATCCGGCCAGATATTGCTTTTCTTTGCTTAATATAAAAGACCAAAAGTCAACAATTAATTTCGTTTCAAGAGTAAATAAATTCACTACTTTGGGAACTATTTGATTGCTTGACCTAGGGGGTGTATCCTCGTTGTAGGCCACGAGTGACAAAGTGTTTAGAGCTGCAGAAGCTGACTGAACTTGGCTTCAAAAGTGACACCTAAGGATTGGGAATTACAAACATCTCCGATCAAGGCATAGAGAACACCTTGAACACTCGGCCTTTGTACAGGTGCAGACAGCGTAAATAAAAGGAACAAAGGGGGCGCCTGGGTGGTTCAGTTGGTTGAACGTCCGACTTCGGCTCAGGTCATGATCTCACGGTCTGTGAGTTTGAGCCCCGCATTGGGCTCTGTGCTGATGGCTCAGAGCCTGGAGCCTGCTTCCGATTCTGTGTCTCCCTGTCTCTCTGCCCCTTCCCTGCTCATGCTCTGTCTCTCTCTCTCTCAAAAATAAATAAAAAAATAAAAAAAAAAATTAAGAAAAAAAAATTAAAAAAAAAAGGAACAACGATGATGTGTTTCTTATCCTTGCCTTCTGTATCTGGGATCTGTCATTAACGGAGGCTGGTTTGCTGGTTTAAAGCATTGGCCTTCAACTTCATCATTTGTGGTTCTGTCCTCAGTAGCATCTGCTCCACCTATGACCCCATTCGGAATCACAAGGCAGCCAGGGTATTGCCTTATTTTAGTCACCATTGTACACCGACGCCATACCTGATGTCAGCAGCTCATTGATGATGTCCTTTTGGAGAAGCTGATTAATAAGGGCCAGGGGAAAATGGTTCATCAAGCAAAATGAAGACACAGCTTTCAAGAGGTTTTCAGAAGAGATGTGGTGAAGGTAACCAGTCAGAGAACGAGCCATAGCTTCCTGGAACCTTCAGGGGAACAAAGAAAAGTCAGCTTTCAAACATGAACAGAACACCAGGTCACGGTGAGGCGAGTTAGGTGCCAGAGAACCGATGGCTTTAAGGAGTCCAAAGGAAGGAAGTAAGAAAATCAGACTGGCAGGAAGTATTCACATGTCCCTCAGGTCAGGTGGCTACCTCATAATAAATATAGATTCTCAATAAATGCTAGGGAACTACTGTCATATGTCTTACACAGAGCAAATACTTCCTAGGCTTTAACCCATTTAATCACTACTAAAGCTTTATGGAGTAGGTATTCTTATTATCCTCTTAAGAAAAGACAAGTAAACAGGTTCAATGAGGTTGAAGAACTTGTCCAAGAAAAAACAGCCAGGAAGTAGCAGAGACAGTGTTGGAACCCAAGTTGTCAGGCTCCAGAGCCTTTTAACCATGATACTGGATTTGTACGATGAGTATGTCTGTAAGGCCTGAAACACCAGTGTAGATTCTCCAGCTACCAATATTCTGAGTTAAAAGTAAAAGAACTGCAAGCCTAATCCTACCACCCAGAACCAGTGTTATACAGTGTAACAAAGCAGGTAAACATGCATGAAGAGAGGAAAGAGCACAGTAGGAGAGGTCACTTGCCCAGGGTGACACTGGTGATAAATAGCACAGGCAGGTTCTGAACCCAGGTCCGTCAGAATCTTAGACAGAAGCTATCTATCATTATGGGACATGCAAAGTACTGAGATAGCACACAGCAAAGTAAGTAGACAGAGCTTTGGGGCTAAGGAGAATTTCAACAAGTGGAAAAGACAGGAGAAGGGAAGATCATTTGAAACTGAGCAAAGAAATGGACCCCTGAGAGTGCGTGCTATCTGTGCTATTGTAAGGAGCTGGTGGGGCCACGCTGCGGAGCGAAGGCAAGCGCGCCCGTGAGCGAGCCCTTTGCACAGTGAGCCTGTAGAGGAAAAAGTCTCAGATCAGCTGGTAGGTCCCAGGGGCAGCAGGAGGGGGTGAGGGAGACAGTGGAGGCCAGGGCAGGCTGAGCAGGACTGTGGGAGTTACAATGGGATGGGAAGAAGGGGAAAGATCTCAGAGAAGGCAGTGAGGCGAGAAAGGGCGGGCTGCAGATGACCGCTTCTGGAGACTGGGTGCTGATCACCTCTCGAATCTTCTCATCCCATTCCTGCCGTTCCTCGTGTTTTAGCAGCACCCAACTGCGCGTCCTTCCCTGCACATGCTCTGCTGTTTCTTTCCTCCCAGACTGAATATGGAGTCCTTTCTGCTCAGAATCTTCCTTCCTGCTTATCTTCCTATGGTTACCTCCTACTGCTCCATCTTTTAAGATCTGCTTGGGAACCACCTCTCCAGGCAGCACTGCTTGGCATTCATCCTGAACCTCCAGGTCACCAGGCTGGCTAGTGTCCTGGCACAGTCTTCCTCTATTGCCATTTATCCTGCATAAAATTCTCTCACTCCAATTTCTATGCTGTATTCGATTGCCAAAATCTACCTTACCCATTACATAGAATCCTGGCAAAAAAGGATTTTGTCTTGGGGCGCCTGGCTGGCTCGGTGGGAAGGGCATGGGACTCTTGACCTTATGGTTATGAGTTCAAGTCCCACGTTGTATATAGAGAGTACTTAAAAATAAAATCTTAAAAAAAAAAAAAAAGGATGTGTCTCATTCATCTTTGTCCTAAGTAGCCACGTGCTTAGTATACGTTTTCTGACTAAATAAACAAATTTAGATGAGGAAGACATGAGGAAGAGAAGGTTAGTAGAAAAGAATCAAGAATAATGAGTTAAAAACTCACCAAGTTGGTGCATTAAACATGTAGTTTTTTACATGTTAATCAGACCTCAATAAAGTGGTTTAAAACATCACTTCACATAGTATTTAGTAAACAGTAAATAACTGCTGGAGGAGGAAGAGGAGGGGGGGAAGAGGAGGAAGAAAAGAAAGAAAAAGAAGAGGAAGAAGATACATGGTGACCACATGCAAACCACAGAAGTCCTGGAGTCCAGAGGCACACTAAGGACCAGAGATGCAAATCTGGGATTATTTACAGGGTGGTAAGTACAGGTCAAGAAGAAACCAAAGGACTGAAAGGACAGCTTTACCGTTACAATGTTTTCTTCCTTGGGTTTCAAACCCAGGAACATATTCTGGATTTAACACACCCTGTCTCCCAGAGGCCATCACATAAACAAAATGATTAACGTACAACATGTGGATATACAATATGCTCAGCCAAATCTTCTACCGCTCTCTTCCAGTCAACTTATTTCCCAAATGCTCTGAGCTGGCCTGCTTTTAAAATCTCTGCCGCTACAGGGGCGCCTGGGTGGCGCAGTCAGTTAAGCGTCCGACTTCAGCCAGGTCACGATCTCGCGCTCCGTGAGTTCGAGCCCCGCGTCGGGCTCTGGGCTGATGGCTCAGAGCCTGGAGCCTGTTTCCGATTCTGTGTCTCCCTCTCTCTCTGCCCCTCGCCCGTTCATGCTCTGTCTCTCTCTGTCCCAAAAATAAATAAACGTTGAAAAAAAAAAATTAAAAAAAAAAAATCTCTGCCGCTACAGCCTAAGACCCCAGCATCCTTTCTCTCTCTTCCGGAGAGTGTTCATTTGGTACCTACCATTTACTTCCTTCCTCTGGATATCCACGCCCTGTCTCCTTAAGGGGAGTAGAAGAACAGGGAACACAATGTAACAATTTCGACCAAGTTGTCTCTTGCAATGCTTACAATAGGCTGAAAAACTCCCTAACCACCCAGTGCTTTTTCTCCTAATACCATGGAATCTGTGCAGCTGTTTCTGGAGTTTTAATTATCACTGCTTGACGGTGTTTGTCAAGAAAGTGCAGGAGGTACATGGGAGCCAGCGTCAAAGACAAGCGTGGGAGTAGAGAAAGACCAAATTTGGGGGTACTTTTAAACCTTTATTAGATGCCTATTCAGTGCCAGGTCTTGTACTCAGTTCAGAATAACAAGAACCTGGGTCTCACTCTAGAGAGCTTTCCAATTGAGAAGCAGAGACAGGCTTATTGATAAGTGATTACAACTCTGCGTCAGGGCTCCACCAGAGATTCATAGATACGACAAGCACAAGGGCTCTGATGGGGACAAGTAGGGAAGGCATGGGAAATGCAGCACAGACTGAGTTTTTCAGTACAATGGAGGGTACAGTGGGCAGCTGCTTTTCAGTGGGCCAAGGATTCTTGGGTTACGTGCTCCAAAGTGACGGGCATGTGACCCAAACCCAGTCAACCAGACTTGCTGTTTTAGAAATCTGAATCCTGAGGGAAAACCACAGGGACAGAAAGCAGCTGCAGTCAAGTAACTTACCTGATGGCAAAGTGATGGCCTGTGACTCTTGCCACTGAGACCCTCAGAACTGCCCTAGTTTATTCCTGCCAGCCTGTGACCTACGCTGTAAGTTTTTTTGTAATCTAACAATTACTGTGTGCCGGGCACTGCTTTAAGAACCTAACACAGGTTAACTCGTTTAATCCTCATAACAACCCAATGTGATTAGAAATAATTCTCACTTCTGATCCCCATTTTAATAGATGATGAAACCGAGGCACAGACAAGTAACTTGCTGACAGTTAAGTGGCTAACGAATGGCAGAGCTGAGATTCAAACCTAAGCAGACTCCAGAGTCCGGGCTTTTAATCACTCTTCTAGCAAGTGACATTTTATATGCATTTTGGGTTTCATGAATCCAATCTGATCTAGAAAGGGAGAAAAGATGTTCTGGGTGGAAAGCAGAGGTATGAAAGAGCCCAGCACGTCTGAGGAGCTGCTGTATTTAACAGAAGTGCATGGCTGTGGTTAAAAATGAAAATTACAGAAAGCAGTAGTCTGGGACCAATTGAATAGTCAGGGTGAAAACTGAACTATGAACTCAGGAGCTGAGGGAATAAGCTGGGAGAGTTTGAATTGAAGACTCCTGTGCTGAATTAACAAATATGTCATAATGAACAAAGAAACAAGCAAGGCAAGAAAGAAAAAAGAACAGCAAAAATAAAATAAAATGAAGTTCTGTTTAACTTCTCAAATAAGGTATACTAATGTTTTATTTGTTGATATAGATAATGACCATGGATGTGTTCACTTGTAACAATCCATTAAGCTTATGATAATATGTAATCTTCTCTTGAAGTATGTTATGCAGCAATAAACAAACTAAAAAAAAAAAGAACAAGTACATACTCTTGGGTCTGGCATTTGTAGAAGCGATTGAGAGAAGAATACACGTGAAGAATAGAGATAATGCTTTTCATGTTTAGAGAAGCAGGATCATCTATCACTTTTTTCATGAACAAGTCCATCAAATCAGTATGTCGGAAGCCAAGGTCTTCAAGTAAAATGAGGAGAAAGAGAACCTTTAAAAGAGTGAATTGAGGAAAAACTTTTAATAATTATAGTATGCTACCAGTAATTGTTTTAGATCTCAAAAAATTTAAACAGCAATAGAACTGTCTGAAGAGAATATTCTCCACAAAGAAACAGTTCTCTCTTCCTCACAAAATCTGTTCCAGTAATTCTTGAATCAGATATTAATACTATCTTTTTATAAGCTGAGAACCAGAGCATACAATGGTTTCCATATTTCTAAATCATTTCCTATAGGTTTTTCATACAACAGATATGAAAACTACTTTAAATACACCTTTTCTGAGGTTTTTCAAAATGACCGAATCATCTTGAACTATTCCCTCTTCCAAACCCAGACACTTCCTACATCCAAAAGGAAGAGAGAACATGTAAGAGAGAACTCAAAAATTTCTCTATTCCACATTGAGCTGTACAAATGAGAACAGAGATGAAATACTATGATTAAATTAAAATTTCCAGTCCACTTCTCATTTCCCTCTTGGAACTTCTCACAATTAGTGCTTCTCTTTCCAAAGACAATTTCCATGGCAATCTCAATATATACTTTACCCTCCAAGGTAAAGTGCATCTAGTGATCTAACGCAATTACCACTGCTTCGTCACAAAAAGAAATTTTTACCAGCTGTTTCTAGATATTTATATTGCTAACACAGCCCCCAAATTTAAAGGTTCTTACTCTGGAGGAAACAAGACAACTTTTCATAAATAGAAAATAGGCATGATCATTAAGTAATGGCATTTTATTCTTCCAAATGCATAAGCCTGCCACATTACCCATTTTTATTATTCTAAATCTAAAAAAGTAAGAGCAGAAACGGAAATAATCCTAATTATCCAGAGTACCACACAACTGGTTTTTTTTGAAAAACAAATAGAAGAGCAAACTTTGGACAATATAATTTTTATTTCAGAAAGATAGTCAAAAGATTGAATAGTATATTAACAGGTAACTCCTAGACATAAATGATAAGGAGCTGATTTTTCAAAAGTAAATCCAACATTGGAATATTTTGCTCTTTTAACTGCTATAAAGCTGATAGAGAAATACTCAGAATGGGAAATGAATTGATATGCTTCTCCCAAGTTTCTGAGGCTTATTCTAAACTGCTAACAAACTTACTTGTTTTAACTTCCAGATGTCAATAGTTGTAGCCACATAATCTGCTATTCCCTTAAAAAGATCTAAATTACGGTATCGGAGGTCTCTGCAAGACTGCAGTATGTTGATCAATACTTTAAAAGGACACCCATGGATATTACCTTTAAGAATGAGTTAAATAAACAAACAAAAATTACCACATGGCTTTGAACGTAACATCCAAGACACTCTACACTCGATACTTTTGTTTCTTTAGAAAAAAAAAAAAATAGCACTGTACTTTGTAAAAAACAAAGGCAAAAATAAAATTCAGATCTAATCATATCATCAGATAGTGTCTGTATAACAGCAAAGATCTTAAGACAAACAAAACAAATACAGTCCTCAACAGTAGGTCAGATGCTAAGAATCATGAAAGAAAAATTCCTCTTACCTATGACCATCTTACTGCACTCATTCAGAAGTGTAATAGAGCGGTGATTCATGGCAGCTAAAGCCTCAAACATGTGCTGGCTATTCAAATCGGAAAACCTGTCTAATTCTCTCAAGGCTTTCATCTAAAGAAAACAAACTTTAATTTACAACTTGTGGCAAAGTAAAGTAAATTTATCTTTAAGTAAAAAGGATAAAGTTTGAGCAGAATGACTCAAATAGCTACACAGGTTAAATACATATATTTGTATATACAAAAAATATAAATCTGCATCTATTATTTCACTTTAGCAAAGTTATAACCCAAAAGCACAACAATGTCCTCCTAAAAAACTGACTTCAGGAACTGATAGCAGGTCGTAAGAAATTTTTTTTTTTTTTTCAAATCCTGCCACTAGAGAAAATCCAAAATGTGTTTACCTCCAGTTTCCTTTTCAGAGCAATTGGTGCGTCTTTTCCAACACATTTCATCACAGCTTGTAATGTGAAGACACGTTCAATTTTCCAGACTTGCTGATCGGCTAATATCCTGTAATTATACACAATAAACACCACAATTCTAGTATCTGAAAACCAAAGTTATCTTAGAAGTCATTTGGTCCTGCTCCTAATTCTAGGCAGGGAAGATGAAGCCCATAAAAATAATGTGCCTACCCACGGCGGAGTGTAAGTAGTTAAAGATGCAGGGCCAGCCCAGCACTGTCCTCTCACATTATTCTGCTATCATTATGAATAAACAAATCACATCAGGAGATTATAACAAGATATCCCAATGCACAGTCAATGAAAAAGGAAATTAAGTACTATCCTCACAGACCTATGACAACACATCAGTTGCCGCAATTTTATAAATTATAAAACTCAAGCCCCTTTTCAGGCCAAGTCAGCGACACGTAACCTCCCCATGGTGCCCAAATAACCGTGATGAGCGGAACACATGTCAATTCTCCCCCAGCCCACATCAGTACTGTGTTTTAAGATCAGTTTAGAATTCACTATTGCCCACACTTTTTTTTTTTTATGGTAGACCCTAAAAGAAGTATTATTTCTAGCTTTTCCTGATCCAGAGTCAGGATTTGAAGTTTACTAAGGTACTGAAGACTATACTACAACAAAGTCTCCCCCCACCCAAAAAAGGCAGGTCAGCTTTCCTCTTGGTTTTTGATTGGAGATATAAAAGGGATAGAGAATGCCACATGAAGAAAGCGTAAGACAGGACTCACCACACTCCTGCTCGAAGAACATCCACATTCTTGCATGGCTCCATTGCCTCTAAAACAGTTGACAAAACTGAAAGACATTTCTCATCACACTCATTGATACGTTCCTATTGAAATATAATTACAAGAACACTGCAGATGATAAGCCCAGAGCAGACGATCTCACCAAAGCAAAACTGCTGAACTGATGCATTCAATTATATGACTAAGTATCAAACCCATAATTCATAGCCAGCCCACAAGAAATGAAATGTATTATGAAGTGAATTTCCCAAATAACCAACACACACTTTTGTGCACCAACACTTTTTACATTCATCATTACCACTGAAAATCCATTTGGTACTGATCATATTCAGAAGCTTCTGAAGTGACTTTTATCAAACATTATTTTGACTTCTTCTTAGGACTCAAGTTCAGCATGAAGACAACAAATGCAGTAACGTAAGAGCTACTGAGGTATACACGGTAATCTGTCCATCCCCAAAGAAACTCAGATAGCTGTTCTCTTACAATTTCTCTCTGTCCTTTCCCGGTTATCATATTGTAGCTTCAGTTGTGAATCTTCTGATCCACGTCTGCTATCACATTTTACCAGTGGGTCCCAAGGGGGGGCTCCAGGCCCCCAGCTCCATCTCTCAGATCTCCTGGATTAGGGTACTAATCTAGATTCTAGAAATGGCAGTGGGCATAATTCGGAAAGTTAAAAGTGACAACACAGTGTATCTAGTACTCTACAACTTAATCACAACCAGTTCATACACCTCACAAAAGTAGTTGTGAACACATGTGAGAAAACTTAGGCTGCAAGAGGTATGCTCTTCTGCTAAAATGGCATGACTAACAAGGCACAAAGTCTTAGCTTAGAACCAGGTAATGAGAAGAAATGGAGAAGGCCGAAAGAAAAAGAAAGGTCTCATTCCCATGGGAGGGTTTCCATATCAATTTGCAACATTCCATCATTATCCGCTGTGAAATGAAAGATCAAGTAACTGAAGGACAAATTCAGCAATGACATACTGAGCTTTCATCTCTAGCCAAACTGTCTTTACAACATTCCAACAGGTCAGCAAGACACAATTGTACCTAAAGATATACTGACTCCAAATATCCACTGCTCATACCTCACCAATGCAGAGGCTATGCTGATGGGGATACTTGTCCAAAATCCAGTAAGAGCATTGCTAACCAGGTGGTGACTAACTGGAATCACTTTTAAATAACTGTGCAGAGAACACAGTCTACCAAATAAACAGAATAAAGATATATTCTGTGGTTTAAGCACACACACACACAAATAAAACTTCATTCTTAATGAAGGATGGATGGAAATCAGAGTAACATAAAAAGTTAAAGTTAAATACAGTTATATGCCTATGAGCTTAATTCTTCAATTCTATAATAGGAAGGACTACACGTGAGATCATCCTCAAGAAATGTAAAAATTATTGGGACACCTGAGTGGCTCAGTCGGTTAAGTGTCTGACTTCAGCTCAGGTCATGATCTCACAGTCTGCGGGTTTGAGCTCCACATCAGGTTCTGTGCTGACAGCTCAGGGCCTGGAGCCTGCTTCGGATTCTGTGTCTCCCTCTCTCTCTCTGCCCCTCCCCTGCTCATGCTCTGTCTCGGTCTCTGTCTCTCTCTCTCAAAAATAAATAAACATGAAAAAAATTAAATAAAAAAGAAATTTAAAAATTATTTAATTCTGATCATTGAGTTTAAAAGACGAGATGTCCACCCTTAAAAGGTACACAATTTGGGGCGCCTGGGTGGCGCAGTCGGTTAAGCGTCCGACTTCAGCCAGGTCACGATCTCGCGGTCTGTGAGTTCGAGCCCCGCGTCAGGCTCTGGGCTGATGGCTCAGAGCCTGGAGCCTGTTTCCGATTCTGTGTCTCCCTCTCTCTCTGCCCCTCCCCCATTCATGCTCTGTCTCTCTCTGTCCCAAAAATAAATAAACGTTGAAAAAAAAAAAAAAAAGGTACACAATTAGTTGAATGGGCTATCATTTCATCATCACATCTGGTGGTGTTTCCACTCATACAGTGATCTAGAATATAAATTTGAACATGTTGACACTTTGCTTAAAATACTTAATGGATCCCCATTGCCTATAGGATAACTCCAAACTCCTTACCCAGACATAAAAGGCTCTTCATGATTGAGCTCCGCCCCCCTTTCCAGTCTGGGTCTTGCCTCGATACGCATAAGCCCTCTTCCTTGACCACAATTACACAATTTCCTCCGTACTACCTCAAACACACAACCCCAATATTCTATACTTCAGCACCACTGAACTACTTTCAGCTCCCCCAAACCTGCCAAACTTTTCTTCTGAATAGGCAATCTTCTCTGCTTCAAATACCATCCCTTTCACTATCAATCTCTCACAAGCTGCTGCTCATTCAACTTAGATATCATCTCCTACTGGGCTTGAATCCTTGTTCTACTATGAACTAGGTATTTGCTAATTTACTCAGCAAATCAAGACCTACAAAGAGTGACATTCACAGAAAGGTAACTTTGGTCAGGTTATTTAACCTCTCTAAGCCTCAATTTACTAATCATTAGTAAGATGATAGTATCTATTTAAAAAAAATTTTTTAATGTTTATTTATTTTTGAGAGACAAAGCGTGAGTGGGGGAGGAGCAGAGAGAGAGGGAGACACAGAATCCAAAGTAGGCGCCAGGCTCTGAGCCGTCAGCACAGAGCCTGACGTGGGGCTTGAACCCACGAATCATGAGATCGTGACCCGAGCCGATGTCTGGCGCTTAACCCACTGACTCACCCAGGCGCCCCAGTAGTACATATTTTAAAGGCTACACTGAGGATTATATGAGACAATTCTGTTTTCAAACTTTGTACGTGTGTCTCTGCCTCAAACACTAACCCTGTATCCTCCTCCCCTGTCTCTTCTTCCCATCATGAAAGCCATCTCCTGACTAAGCTGTTAAGTCTGTTACACACTCTTACAAGACTATAGTTTTCCTTCATTGCACTTAAAGCTCCATGCGGCCGTTATTTTGTTCACAATTATATCCCCTTGCACTCAGCACAGTGCCTATAATTTAGTAAATGTACGAGTTATTAAACGAATGTTGGTTATTTTTATAATTGCCTACGAAATATTTGTCTTCCCTTCCCTTTCCCTTTCCATAGGGAAAACAGGCATGAGGTCTCCTAAATCTTTCTCTCTAGTAGCAAGTGCAGTAACTGATACACTATTGATACGAAATACATGTTAATTGTATGAATAAATGAATCCACTAGCTGTCTGACTTTAGCCAAGTTGTTTAACATCATCAACTCTGTTTTTTCATCTGCAAAACTGAGGTAAACATCGACCTTGCAGGACTATTGAGAGGATTAATTAAACTAGGAAAAAGTGCAGGTACTCAACAAATATTAGTTCTCCCCTCTTCCCTTCTCTTCTGCCTTCAACTAACCAACATTTCCTTGTATGTTTTGTATCTCTCCTCATTTTAGTCCTCACTATTGGTTAACTCTGGACAAGAAAAAACGGCACAAGCTTTCATAAATGTCCATAGCAAAAGGAAGGAAAGGCCCAGTCAACTTAAGGTCTCTAAAGCACATATATGCAAAAACAAATATAAACTACCATTCCACTGATAATCTCTTCCAAGGAGGATACTTCTCTATTTCCCCTCAGTCTTTCAAAGTATGCCATGTCGAGAAAAACGATATTTAAGTCGCCTTTTGATTTTACCTGGACCACTCTCAGCAAAGTCTGTACCAGCAGACTGTTCTGAGGAATTCCCAGCTTCACTACAGCATGGAGACTGAATAGCAGGTGGTCACAGTGCATGATCTTGGCATCTCTCATCACTTGTTCACACAGTTGGCTAAATGCAGGGTGGTTAAACATCAGTTGTTTCTCAATGCGTTTCTGGTCATCAGACATCCTTTTGGCAATGGTCCACATTGCTGAAATATAGTTACTACTGGGAAAAGTAGATGCTTCTGAAAATTTATCTAACACATCACTCAGAGAACTACACTCCCGAGACAGTTTTCTATAGTTGACAGGGGTTGGTTTTGTTTCCTTGGTGAGAACATCTTCGTTGGAGGCCTCATGATGAAAGTTTATCTTCAATCCCTCGTCAGAGAAAAGAGAGTGTTTTGAATCAAAGGAGAGTCTTCTAGGACAAAGCACTCTGCTAACTGTAAGGACTGTTTCAGGGCTTACGCCCTTTGTTTGAAAGTCGTCTCTTGACTTAAAAATTAAGGCATCCTGAAAAAGGTACCTAATAGATGACTGCACTCTATTGCCAAAGTCACTTAAGAGAAGGTTTCTTAGGTTTGAATTGTATGAAAAAACAATTCTGGGTCTGGAAAATCCCAAAGGATACAGCCTCATAGTTCTGCTTGTTGGAACGAAAGTACTGAATTGTCTGAGGTTCCATAAAAAGGAACTTGCTCTGTTCATCATTTTGCTATCCACTCAAACACTTTTAACTCGCTTTAAAGTAGTCTATGTAACACAAATGCCACTTCTATGAGTGAAACAGAAGACATGCCGTTGTTTTCCTGTGGGGGAAAGGGTTATAAAAGGAATACAAATCAAAGCAAAACTTTTACTTAAAGAAACGAAATGAATTTAACAGAGACTAAAGTGAGAACCTATGGAGACATTAAAGATTAAAACGGTAAAAGTGCTTTACCAACATGGGCTTCCTCCGCATCCACCAATGTGTACACTGTCTCAGAGAAGCCAGGTTACTTTGGAAGTAGTCACCGTATAAATGAGTTTTAAAAATAAATAAGTAAAGTGGGGTTTCTGGTGGAAAGTGTTCCCACACAGTGTCCTTTTAAGAAAGGAATTTTATGTTACCATTGCCTGGAGAGATCTTCACTGAGAAAGTTTTAACGTTGGCGGATACTTTTTTTTTTTTTTAAATGAAATTTATTGTCAAATTGGTTTCCATACAACACCCAGTGCTCATCCCAACAGGTGCCCTCCTCAATGCCCATCACCCACTTTCCCCTCCCTCCTACCCCCCATGACGGATACTTTTCAACATGAAGATTTAGCAACTGCCAAACCCGGACTTGTAAGAATAGGGACTGGGACAAGTAGAACCTCTGAGGAGAGGAAGCAATAAAGCAAAGTGACGCTTGCATGCGGCCTGCGCTTGGGAGATAGATACATGAGCCAATATCACCAGATCTCAGAAAATGTTAGGAGCCAGTGCTGAGCCACCCAATATTAACCCACCTCCCTAAACTTAATGCCCGAGCAACTCCTGAGACTTTTCCCCAAAAAGCAAGAAGTCTATGATACAGGGCTGCCAACTGTTCCCGCCTATGCTCGTCGTCCACTCACCTGAGGTCAGAACCCCGTGGGTCTATACAGGCGCAGCCATGACAGCTTCCCCGCGAGCTCCGCGTATCGCGAGGTTTTACGGATCCCTCATAGGTCAAAAAGCTTCCGTTCGCGGTAGTTGGCGAGGTTAACTTCCTGAGAAGAAAGCCTACCAAAGAGAATGACTAGTTTTCTTGGGCTTAGGGATAGGGACAGGGGAGAGCATAAGGCTTTTAAATACAATGTGTGATCCTGTACCCCAACACCTCACGTCTGCGACAGGGCCTCAGACCCCGCGCTCAGCTTCAAAGTGCGCCTGCGCCACGCCGTGGTTGCTAGGGAACCGCTGAGACGCCGTTCCTGGTCCTAGGTCGCGGCTTTAACATGGCCAAATTCGTGCTTGCGGGTGAGTGATCCCCAAGTGCCCCTCCGTAGGTCTCTCAAAACACCCAAACTCTCACCTCCTTTGGTCAATTAGCAGTGATATTCTTAACTTTTGTTCTAGCGACTCCAGCATCTATATGGACCACCTCAAGCTTCTTATGCATTCATTCAAAGATGTTTATTGGGCAGCGCCCTGTGCAAAGCACTCCCGCCCACTGGAGATACAGTGGGGGAAAACAACACCCGGGCCTTCCAAGAGCTTTCGGTCTCACGGAGTACAGCAGCATGTAAACAAGAAATTTAGATCCACTGGAATTAATGAAATAAGGGAGATGTGCACAGGACTCTGGGAGATGTTCCAGGAGCTGATTTGTGAATATTTGCGATAGGGAGGCCATTCCAGATAAAAGCTAGAAGAGGCTAGAAGTCTCATGGCCTAATGGAGGAACAGTCTGGACCTGGGGCTAGAATGGGAGCAGCAGCCAGATCCTTGCACATAAAGTACACCAAACAAAGGTGTTTGAACTGTATCTTGAAAGCAATGAGGAGTCTTAATTTTTTTTTAAGCAGGAGAGTATGTGTTTGCATTTTAGGAAGCCCACCTGTGTGGCAATGGAGGGGGAGGATTGAAAACGTCCACTGGCGTCCAGAAAAACCACTAAAGGGTCTCAGGAAAAGCAGCAGGCTATTGTACCTGCCTCCTTCCCTTTTCTCGGCAAGTTTCTTGAAAGAGCAGACTGCTTTCTTGTCTTCAGGTCCTTCCATTCAATCTGGCTTCTGCTTCTACCTCCTTTCAGATATGGCCCTCACCAAAGTCACCAATGACTTTTACAGAAGCTGTCCAGTCCTTATTTGAAGTTTCTGATGCATTAACACAACTGGCATCTCCCATCTGCCTGGAAACCGATTTTGCTTGCTTCTTTATTCATTCAGAAGAACATTTTTGATCACTGACTATTTGCTGAGAAAGCAGTGATACAGAAACTTACAGAGAACGGTGCTTGTGTGTCAGTGACAGAGCAGGTTCTGTAGGAGCGGTGTGGCAGACCTCATTTAGTGGAGTCAAAGACCTCCCAGAGGGAGTGGTTTTTTAAGCAGAGATCTGAAAGATGGGGAGTTACCTAGCAGAAAGGAGGTAGGGAAGAGGAGAGGGATTAAGCATAGGAGTGGGGTTGGAATGAGGAAAGCTAGTTTGGTGATGATTGAGAGTGTACAATAAGCAGAAGATGGAAATAGATTTAGTAGGATTGGAGTAAAGGGTACAAAGGAGAGAGTATCGTAGGCTGAGGCCAGAATTAGTTAATATAGATTCTTGTGAGCCATGTTTAGTATTTTAAACATTATCCAAAGTACATGGAAGGCTTTGGAAGGAGAGGACATAATCAAGTTTTCATTTTACCTGAATGTTATTCTCCATTGGAAGAGAAAGATTAGATGCCAAGACCCCAGTTAGGTGCAATAGTCCAAGAAGGAGATAGTGGCCGGCCTGGTCTGGGATGGTGGGCAATGGAAATGGAAGGAAGTGAATGGACTGGAGGGATATTACAGAGACATAATTCACAGCACTAGATGTCTAATTAGGTTGAGGAAGAGAAGTAAGGGAGAAGAAATAGTTAAAATTATTTCCAACCAATGGTTTGGAAAAATGGGTAGATAAGGAGTCACTGAAAACAAAAATTGGAAAAGTAGGCTTAATACCCTGGATACTCTTAATTGTCTTAAGTAACTACGTAGTCAACATAAAGAACATAAGAGAAGGAGCAGATTCAGTGGGGGAGTTTGGGAAAAATCTTCCCTAGACATGCTGAGTGCCTATGAGACATTCAGAGGGAGATGGAAAACTACAGGAAGGTGTAAACATCTTGGATAGTTCTGAACTGGATGTACAGATTTCTACCTGAAACCAAGAGAGTGGAGAAGATTAGCCAGAAAGAATGCATAGAGTATGAAGATAAGAGGCAGTGAAGAATGCTCCTTTTAGGGGATTGATAAAGGAATAAGAACCTACAAAGTATGGAGAGAATGGCCAGAGAAGTAGGATGAAAACCCGAAGAGTGACCTGACCCTAGTGGGTGTTTCAGAAGGATAGAAGAGGGCAAATGCCAACAAGAAAATGTCAATGAGAGAAAGATCAAAAAGTATCCATTGGATATAATGACATGGAGGTTCCCTGATGTCCCTCCAGAGAGTCATGGTTAAAGCCAGATTGAAACGGGATAAGAAATAAATGGAAGTGAAAAACTGGAGATGGCAAATGTAGAGGACTCTTTCAAGAAATTTGCATAGAAAAGGGCAGGTAGAATGCGTTAGCTAAAGAGGGACATAGGCTTTTTGGTTTTCTTAGGACAGGAAAAACTTAAATATAACTGTACTATATTTAAATACGATGGAAAAGCAACATTAAGAACAGAGATAAAATGCTGAAAGAGAGGCAATTCTGAAAGCAGAAGAGGGTGGTATTCAGAGCATAAGTGGTGAGATTAGACCTGGAAAGGAGGTAGGAGCCACCTTCCATTGAATAGGAGGAAGAAGGAAAGGATGAGTCCAAATGCAGACAGGCTTATAGGAATGATGGTAGGAGGTTGGAGGATTTACCAGCTGATGCCTTTTTGTATGATTTGGGTTTGTTTTTGTAAAGTAGAAAGCAAGGTTTTCTGGCACCTTCCAATAGTAGTGGGAAAATGGAGACAAGAGGTTTGCAAGAAGCGGGCCAAGTTTAGAAGGGTAATTGTGAAGAACAGAAAAGAGTGATGATAAAACAGAAGGAGTTCCAGGCAGAGTTGAAGGCCAGTTGAGGCTAGTGACCATGAATTTATAATGGCGCCTCTCTGGTTCTACCATGTTTCTCCAGGGGTGCCTAGCAAATGGAACCCAGAAACAGGAAAGGCAGGTACGCTTTTACCGGGCTGATTTGCCAGAAGCATAGTAGGGCAAGATAATTTACAACATGAGCCAGAGAGTGGTTGAATTCATGAACCATGGATTTGAACGAAACAGGGAGGCTAACAGACAGGGAGTGGGTGGGAAGTTTGATGATTGAGAAGTCACCCTGAAGTTGAAGAACTCATGATTGGGAGTAACTGGGGAAGATTGTTGCAGAGGGGGTTCTGCCCTTGGCTCCTGCCCCTCTCCTCCTACTCCCTCAGACACCTAATCCCATCTACTCTGGTGGCTTTAACTTCCTGTGTGTTGATGGCTACAAAATCTGTATCTTAATCCCTCACATGGGTCCTGTACTTGAGACTTAACATGTGCAGCTACCTGCTGGTCATATTCGATTAGATATACTGCACATACCTCCAATGCACTTGTCTATAATTAAACTTCTTACCTGTGGTTTCTCTCTAGTAAGTGCAGGATCATCTGCCCAAGCCAGAAAATAGAAGTTATCCCAGACTCGTCTCTCTCCCTTCGGCTTCTCCTCCCTTTAGCACCATGTGATTTTACCGCCACTCCTCACTTCATACTTGGCCTTTTAGTGGATACTAATGAGTAGTTCATTACTAGTAATTCATGCTTAGTTAGTAGCACAGCAGTCCTTTAGAGAGAGTGAGATCTAGCTAATGCTGGAAGATAGTAAATATCCAACAGTCTTTATTTTCTTTCCACATTTTATTACTTAAGATCCTGACCTTCTATGAAATAATTTTATGTTTACTGCTGTTATAAAAATCAAAAGTTTACATGGTGGCAGTTATACAATAATTCTATGTAATAGAATATATCATAACTATATCATTATTTCTGTAATTATATGGCAAATACTTATAACTACATGACAATTTCTGTGTAATGTAAGAAAATGTTGCTATTTTGAACTCTTTTAGGTAGAGCAGATTGCCCATATTATGCTAAAGCAGAACTTCTGGCAGATTATTTACAAAAGAATCTTCCTAATTTTCGGATACATAAAATTACACAACATCCTCATGTTTGGGAGGTAAGAAGCCTTTCTAGTGTGTTAAACTCACACACTCACAAAATGTGTTCTAATTTAATGAAATATTAGCCAGTGTATCAGATAGGCTTCCAATAATAAACGTTCATGTACTACTGATATTTTAACACTAATAAAATAAATTTCTACTTACCAGTCTCAAAACATTATGTATTTTTTTCCCCAGTAGCTAGTAGAACAAATGAGGCCCTAACCAATCAGTGGAATAAATTTCGCTATTTTTTCTCCTAGAATCCAGGTAACTTATATTATCCTTTTTAACTTTTCATTGTCCTTCATCTGATTTCTAATGACACGAGACACTACCATACTGCTGCGTCAGAAGGCTCAGCCAGCCCTGAACTCTGAAGCTGGGTGGCCCTTCAGAGATACTCTAAATACAGGCGAGGGGGCTGGGCTTTTGTACTGGCACAACTAACAGTCCTTGGATGCAGGCTGCCCTTCGGGAAGGGACTTAATTCTAAGCAAGGGAACCTCTCTGAGGTCGGTTCCTATAGAGAGACTCAGCACTGAGCCATCAGCAGCCAGTGCACTTGGTGGCCCAGGCAGTGCGTGTCTTGGTCATGAAGAGGAAATCTGAAAGACATATGACAGGATCTGCTGCAGTTCACCAGCTGTGCCTTTTGGATCCACATTCTCCAAATAATAATTTCATACCATCTGGGAACAGCTTTTCTGAGGTTCTGGTTGGCGTCTTTCCCTGAGGAAACTTTACAAGAAGATGGTTAGTCAAAAGAACCATAGTCTCCACTGCATATCATTTTAGGGCTGTAACTGACGCTCGTCACCTTTCTGTCTACGGCCCAATGTCGATCCCCCTCCCGCTCTGCTGGTCTAGGTGACTTATGAGGCATAATGAACTAGACCTGTATCCTTAGGGGTCTGAGTCCTAGTTTCTAGCACATGCACATTTGCTGTCAAAACTGAGCAAAGCAGTACCAAGGATTCCCCAATGGATCACCTCGATGCCAAATATTCTTTTCTGCCCACATGCCCCAGATCAGCAGTGGCATTTACTCCTTCCAGGATGGTAACTCCTTCCCTTGACTGCTGTCCCTTGGCACAGGAGCTCCAAGTGACCAAGCAGAAGCCATAACTTAAAGTTTAATGGAACTCTTCCTGATAGAACCACCCTTGCACCTCTGGAACTTAGAACCTCCAGACCCATAGAATCTAGAGTAAGTAGGTTAGGGGAAGCACGAATTCTCCAGGTGGGTCACTGGGAGTGATGGTAAGCAGGATCACTCTTAATTCCATCTCTTGGTTCCTGGATCCATATATGTCACCTATTGGGGAAAAAGCACTATATTGATTCATGGTATATATTGCATCCTGAAAGACAGTGCTTTATCCCTACAAGGTAGCAACCTCTAAGCACCTCCAGTGGGCTGTCCTATCCCTCTAGCAGGCTACCATGTGATGTGATTTATGATAGGGCCAGTGCATCCCATGGTTACATGCCCAGTTCTACACATGCTTTAATCCGAAGTGGTTCAGAGTGATGTTACACAGGATCCCGTGTTGCTAGGTTGAATATTTTGTAAGCTCTTGGGCAGGGTGCTGGCCAAAGCCCCACAAGCAGGAAAAGCAGTTCTTTACCCAGAATATTGATTGTGATTGTCGTTGCAAAGCCTGGTCTACACAAACCAGATTGTTGATTCCAGTCAGGATGAATCACTGCCCTTTCTAGGCTGAAAGGGGTGAAATGTAATCACCTTGCCACCAAGAAGCTGGTTAATGTCTTTGAGGGATAGTGTCATTATCACCGGGTCAGTGTTGGTCTGTATTACCATCACAGTGGACATTCAGCAGCAACAATGGCTAGATCAGCTTTAGTGAGTGGTGGCTCATTCTCTAGGGCCATAGCGTAACCTCTGTCTCTTTTGTGAGCCCACTGTGCCTTCAGCTAAGTCACCTTATCTGCTGGTTGTCTCATGCTTTTATCACAATATAGATGTTCTCTGGTGGGCACTGTCCCCAGCCTCTTTTATTTCAGGATTCTATCATCCCAATCCCCAGGGGGTCCAGCTCTAGAACAGCATGTCCTTTAATAGCCCTGGCCAGTAATGGACATCCATACCAGGCTTCCCAGTGATGCTGAAAACATATCACCAGCACAGTTCTTATCATTTTGATGAAAGTAGTGTCCCCAGGCCCTTCCGGAGAACGTAACTGACTAGTAGGTTCCATGCTTCCATAGTAGCATATCCATACCAGCATGCCCACTTTTCTGAGCTTTTTGATTCCTTCTCCTATTGTCTTCCATGGACGTTCTGGCATTTCCATTTCATTTCTTGTGAACCATCACTTTCTCCAAGCTTCAGAGAGCCATTCTAGAAACGTGTTACCACTGTCTTCTGAGGTTCTTGCCAGGATATATACCACTGAGTTGTAGAAGAGTGATTCATATTGATAAATTCTCCCCTATCCGACTGTATGTTCCATTCTTGATTCTGCACCCTCAGGGTCCAGACCTATACATTCGCTGCTCAGGCTGTATAATGACTAGGGGAACCATGGTAGAATCCTCCCAGCAGCATTATTTGCTTTAAGGGGTGATAAAGGCACAGAGATCCTCAGCATAATCAGGATAAATTAGTTTCTAAGATTTTATGTGTAAGGTAGTCTCATTACACATGCCTCCAATGGCAAGAATGCTATCATGTACTTTACTCACAAGAAAATTGCTCTCTAGCTCTACTCAGCTCTTGTCATTGGAAAGCCTGGTCTACACAAACCAGATAATTATGATTTAAATTTTTCCTAATGAATATTATTAACATCCATAGATGATTTTTAGCTCATTAATGCAGTCTGAATGACATAAACTATACCCACATATTTGGAAATCAGGGTCAAGTTTACGTGGCCCTAAGACTGGAAATATCTCATAGAGAAAAGCAAGGGAAGAACCAGTTGAATTTTTTGGATATCAGAGGAGTTGGGACACTTGGCTTTTCTTTTAAGCTCTCCACTTTCATTCACGGTCTCCTCAGCAAAGAGAGCAACTTTCATTAGGTCAGCAAATTTGAAGAATCATCTTTCTGATTTGATCAATTTGTTACTTAACTCACTACTATTTTCTGCATATACCTTTTACAGTGTAAAGATGTCTAAATTTTATTATGTATACTCAGTGGTAGTAAAAAAACAAGCTAGTTCGTGTTTGAATTCTGAAGTATTGAACTAAATTCTGACACCGATTCAATGGATGACGTGTCTTGGAATATCATTCAATAGGAGTGGCTAGAAGATTTGTGTGAAAAGAATAAGTGGAGTCACAGAAACTCCCCCATCATCTGGAGAGAGCTGTTGGATCGTGGAGGAGAGGGGTTGCTTTTAGGAGGCTATAACGAGTTCCTGGAGTACGCCCAGGTATGCGAATTAAGTTGGTTTATTTGCTCAAAACATTATCCTTCTCTCACGCTGTTCTTCAAATGTCTTGCTTTCCAAAGTATTCCCTCAGCTCTCCTTTTACGCTCTTCTGGCTTTAAATAAGAACTTCCCATTATAATTACTGTCAGCTAATTATGTATTCTCGGTGTTGACTTTTTCTTTCCTAATATTTAGCTTTACTACGGTGTCACCTCTAGCATGACTACTGAGCTGATGAAGATAATTGCTCAAGAGAACCTGGAAGCACATATAGAAAAAGAACTGCAGGAAGAAGTCAGGAAAGAGCTTGTCAATCCCTTGCAGGTCTGGATCACCAGGTAGCACAGTCAAACTCCAGGATTCGTGAGATTGGGTGTTTATATTTAGAAAGAACAATAGCATGGGATTAAGTCCATGATGGAAGAACATCTGAATGTCAAGTTCGAGATTTGTATAGATAGATAGATAGATAGATAGATAGGTAGATAGATAGATAGATGCATATGTATCCCTCAATATAGCTTCATATTTGTTTTATTTTTTTAAGATTTTTGATTTATTTATTTTGAGAGGGAGAGAGGGTACATGTGCATGGGCCAGGGAGGGGCAGAGAGAGGGAGAGAGAGAATCCCAAGGAGGCTCTGCACTGACAGTGTGGAGCCTGATATGGGGCTCGATCCCACCAACAGCAAGATTGTGACCTGAGTTGAGATCAAGAGTTGGATGCTCAACCAACAGAGCCACCCACGTGCCTCCATATTTAAGCTTTACAATATAGTGTGTATATGCACACACACACACATGCAATCGAAGAGCAAGAGTATAGCAAAGAGAAGTACTTTGATAACCCCATCTCCAGCTCTTGTCCCCTCAGTCTGTGTCTCTCAGGCCCTCTGCTGCTCTCATTCTTGCTCTTTGCCTTGCTGTCCTTCCTGCCCTTTCCCTCACTTTCTGTCTCCTCCCCCACTCCCATCTCATTGCCCACTGCCTTCCCCTCTTCCCCACTTGCTAGAGCTGACGTTGACTCTTCCTTGGCTCTTCCTCTGTCACCTCCTGTTGTGTGCCTGCCTCACTAACCAGTGTTGTGGCTGGACCAGCCTGTGGTTCTTACCGTGACTGCAAGACACCCTCAGCAATAACCGTCAGGAAACTTTGGAAAAAGGGGTTTGTTACTTACACCTCCTGGAACTTACATGGCACACCTTGAGCCACACGGTGATGTCACTGTTACAGAAAGAGAGAGAGAGAACATGTAAGCATGCGTGGGCCTGGGGCTCTGCTTTTCTTGAGGCTGAGAGTGGGGGGCCTAGGGTTTTGTGGACTCACTCTGGACTGCCGAATTTAAAACCTAAGAGTGGAAATTTAAAGCTTGGAAAGAGAAAAAACTAGTGGCCCAGATGGTCAGCTACCCAGATACTTGCTGAATTGTGGACACCGACCCATGATGCCTAGCCTATGCTGATCCTAGCCTTCTTTGCAAGGATTTAGAAAAGATAGCCCTTTCCTCCAAAATGTCATTACTTTGTAGATAAGAATATAAAGTAGAAAATAGCTATGGCTAAATAAAACTTGTTATTTCTTTACCTTTTTAAGACAAAATGTAAATATGTAATCAGAGTGATATGACACCATTCTTTTAAATTCTGCTTTCTGCATAATCTATTTTATTTGAAACTTTTGAAACAGGTACATTTCTTATTTGGGGATTGTTTTCAGAGGGCCAGAATAAGGGATTAGTAGTGAGCATTTTTTTGTTCAACTTTTGCTTTCTAGTCTTAAAAAGTCTATGCAGCTATGGACACTGATTTAAGCTATTAGATCACCTGATTACTGCACATGCTGAAATATCTATTAAGAATAAAGGCTTAACAGGGGCAAAAGATTTAACTATTCATAATCTGGCTTTGCATTTTTATTAGTGCATCTGTCCCTGCCTGCTACAGCCTAATTCCCATTTTGGTAAGTGGCGAGGTGTTCGGAATGCATACGGAGATGAGCATAAATCTATTTGACAAAGAGCAGGCGGAAGAAGATCTCCACCTTCTCATGACTGAGACTCGGAACCTGGTGGCACCCTTGCTCCGGAGCGTCTCCGTCTGCACCAGAGTGGAGGAGGCCTTCCGCCAGGCCCACGTGATCATCATCCTGGACGACAGCGCCGACCGGGAGGTGTATACTCTAGAAGGCTGCATCCGAAGCAGGCTTCCTCTGTGTAGGCTGTTTGGACACCTGATTGAGAAAAATGCTCACGATTCCGTCAGAGTTATTGTGGGAGGAAAAACCTTCGTGAATCTGAAAACAGTTTTGCTTATGAGATACGCCCCAAACGTGGCACATAATATCATCGCTGTGGCGCTGGGGGTGGAAGGCCAAGCCAAAGCCATGCTGGCCAGAAAACTGAAAACAGCCCCCTCCAGTGAGTGAGCTTCCGTTCTGTTTCTGGTTTTAAACAGGGCGATCTCAAAGCAGCTAGGAAGAACACCATACCCGTTAGGATTTTTCTGGGTAAACTTATTGTGTGATCTGACTATTGTGCAAACTGGTTTTTGGTTTTTGGTTTTTGGTTTTTTACTGTTTTTAATGACTGGCTGACTTTGTCCATCATTGTAAAAATTAGTAAACAGGGGCACTCGGGTGGCTCAGTCGGTTAAGCGTCCAACTTCGGCTCAGGTCATGATCTCACAGTTCGTGAGTTCGAGCCCCACGTCTGGCTCTGTGCTGACAGCTCAGAGCCTGGAGCCTGCTTCGGATTCTGTGTCTCATTCTCTCTCTTACCCTCCCCTGCTCACCTGCTCATGCTCTGTCTCTTTATCTCTCAAAAATAAAGACTAAGTTTTTTTAAATAAAAATTAATAAACAAACGTTTCATATAAGACATTTTTTTCAAGCTATAATTTGAAACCTAATGTTCCAATTTTCCATTATAATAGTCAACTAAGGTAATCAGTGTTTTTTTAAAAAAATAATCAGGGGTGTATTTAAGTGGCTCTACCCCACTTCCCACCTGTGTGACCTTGGGCAATCACTTAACCTTGCCTCAGTTTCCTCATCTGTAACATGAGGATGTTAATAGCACTTACCTCCTGGAACTGATGTGAGGATTCAAAAAATAATGTTTCCAAAGTGCTTGGAAGAGTGGCCAGCATGTGGTAGACATTTGCGAGGGTATTGCACTTGTCCACAGGATTATATCTGAGCTGTTTGTGCTTCTGTTGGTCTTTGGAATGGCAGGCATCAGAATCCTGTGAGGATGAGACCAGTTCAGAAAATGGATTGGTGTGTTTTTTTTATTTTTTTTAACATTTATTCATTTTTGAAAGGCAGAGAGAGACAGAGCGCGAGTGGGGGGAGGGGCAGAGAGAGAGGGAGACAGAATCCAATCAGAGCTGTCAGCACAGAGCCCGCCGCGGGTCTCAAACTCACAAACTATGAGATCATGACCTGAGCTGAAGTCAGCCGCTTAACTGACTGAGCCACCTAGGTGCCCCGGATTGGTGTATTTAAAAGCAGGGTGCTGTATTTAAAAATGTTTATTATATTTGACAAATTTCAGCTATTGGGTAAAGGAAAGAGAGACATGAGAGGGACGGCAGTCAATTGGAATTGTCAGCGGAGTAGCAACAAGAAACTCAGCACCAACAAAGACATTGAAGCAGAGGGACCTGAAATCTGAAAAGCATCAAGGAGAATCATTTGGGGGAAGATTCCAGATGCCAAGGGGGTAGCAGACCTTTTCAGGATATCCCTTGAGTTCAGTTCACACATAACCCTGTTTCTCAGACCATGTGCATTGGCTTAGTTGGAACTCTCTGTTGCAGGTGATAGAAAGTCCACTCAAAGCAACTGAAGTCAGATCATTTTTTTGTGGTTTTTTTTTTTTTTTTTCAGGCATAGATGGATGCTGGGGCTTAAATGGTGATGTCAGGTCTAGCTGGTTCTCTCTCTTGACCTATCCCTCAGCCCTGCTTTCCTCAGCGTTGGTTTGATTCTCAGGCAGGCTCTTTGTAAAAAGTGGCAAAGTGGCCACGGGTGTCTCCAGACTCATACATTCATAGCTTAGCCACCCCAGTATAAAGAGGGTTTGCTTTCTCAAATGTGCATAAGTAGCAGAATAATATCTCATTGGCCAGGCTTGGACCATTTGCCCATCTCCAAAACAATTGTTGTGGCCAGAAATCTGGAATCTGGGTCTCGTGCCTATTGATAGACCTGAGGGGTGAGGACAGCCCCACCCAAACCATATGGACTGAAATTGAGAAAGGGTAGTTATTTATAGGAAAACCAGGATGCTGTTAAAGAAAAACATTAGGAAGAAATGTTAGGAGAAAAAACAGCAGATGTCCACTATGATTTTCTCTAACAGAGCTATAAAGAGCCTTAAATCTGATAAGCAGAATTCTTCTTCCTACTGCCCGCCTTTGCACACAACTGTGTGAGAGTGTGATACTTGGAGCTGATGCAGCTGTTTTAGGACCACGTGGGGCAGGCCAAGAGAGTAGCATCTTCTGAGCCGCGGAGCAAACCCCCGTGTCACTGCCTACCTCAACCTGTTATTATAGAAGAAAAGCGAATTCCTTCTAGTTAAGCCAAGTCACAAGGATATTCTGTTACGTGAAACCAAACAGCAATCTTCCCTCATGCAGAACAGTAAAGAATGTAATCTCCACAGTAGGAAGTAGTGTGAACTTAGAATGAAGTCTTTAAGCAGATAAATAAGTGAATCAATCAACCAATCAAATTACTAACTTTTCACTTTGGATACAATATCCTTAAAAGATCCACAGTTTTAGAATCATATTAAATCTTAATCACTATTTATCTCTGACCCCTATCCTCTTATTTTCCTTCATAGTACACATCACTTTGTATAGTAGTTTTGTCACCCGCTCCCCTCCACCCCCAGAATGTTGCAAGGATTTGGGCTCATTTGTTTTCTTCCAAACGTACCACCTGAAAACACCTCACACATAGAAGCCAATTCAATTATTTGTTGATTAGGACGTTCCTGGGGTCCTCTGATTATAACACCCTCATTCTGCTGGAAATGAAACCAACTCAGGGGTTAAGTGATTGGCCAAAATTTTCTTTTTTTTAACGTTTATTTATTTTTTTTGGGACAGAGAGAGACAGAGCATGAACGGGGGAGGGGCAGAGAGAGAGGGAGACACAGAATCGGAAACAGGCTCCAGGCTCCGAGCCATCAGCCCAGAGCCTGACGCGGGGCTCGAACTCACGGACCGCGAGATCGTGACCTGGCTGAAGCCGGACGCTTAACCGACTGCGCCACCCAGGCGCCCCGATTGGCCAAAATTTTCTATTCCAGTGTAGAATCAAGGACTCTGTCAGAACCAAAGCAGAGAAAAAGTTCTCTCAATGGCAAGCAGAGTGGTAAAAGGATCACACCGGTGGTACAATTTTCAGTAGTAATTCTTTGAGGGAGCATTTCAGTATTTCTTGAATGCAATGATATGCCCGTGCCCTACACAGAGCGCGATTAGGAATCGCCAAACCCCGATGATTAAAGAACTTATCCACGCCATTTCCACATTTTGGGGGACCATAAACTAAGATCATCTTATAGCAAAAAGATCGATCACTCCTAAGACAAACGCACAGTCAAAAAATAGACTGCAGGCAACTTTTTTATATTAATGCTCATTATTATGTTAAACATTTCTTTTTTCTTCACAGGCATCAAAAATGTGATCGTTTGGGGCAATATTAGTGGAAATAACTACATTGATCTGAGAAAAGCCAGAGTTTACAGATATGAGAGTGCTATTTGGGGACCTCCTAACTATTCACGTCCTGTTTTGAGCTTGATTTTTGATAGGTATGGTATATTTGTAAGTCAAGTATACTAACAGTGTTGGGCAAATGTATAATCGTTGTTATAATCCTTTAAATCGTCTTAGAAATCATTGTACAAAAATAACTTGACGTTATTCACACCCACCTTTGTTTATGTGCTCTATTGAAGAAACATAGAAAATTCCACAGAATATCAGTCAATCCCCATGCCCAACTTATTTGATTTTGCAATTATGAATTTTTGTGTTAGACTATCCTTCAAGTAGCCCACATACTCCTTTAAATTTGTCTCTAAAGCAAGCATACGGAAAGTGAGTCTTCATTTAACACAGAGACAGAGACATGTATCCTAATTGAAATCGGTGGGAACATTTTCAAGAATAAGGAATTAAGGTGGTGAGCGGGCCCAGGCCCGTGCTGGGTGCTCTGTCCCAGGAGAGGCAGAACCCAGAAGTGGTGAAGAGCATGGTCTCAAGAACCAAGCCACTTGGATTGGAATTCTCAAGCAGCCACCTATTAGCTGTGTGACTTCAGAGAAGTTCCTTAACCACTCTAGGCCTCAGTTTTTTCGTCTACAAAGTGGAAATGGTCACACAGTATGAGCCTTATAGGGCTGTTGGGAAGATGAAAGGGATTAGCACAGGCAAAGCACTTAGACCCAAGCCTGCCACAGTCAGCACCCCCAATACGATGGGGTGGGGAAGGGGAGAGGAGGAGGAGTGACTCTGAAGTGTTTTTTTCTAAGCTTTGCAGCCCTTTTCCAGTTGCAGCATTTCCTTCCCATTGCCCCTTCCTCAGATCAGAGGCACTTCACCCATGCCCAGAAATTATGTTCCCTGAGCCCACTCTCCTGGAGCATGCTTCCTCTGGGTAGGAGCAGTGTCTCATGGAGCTATCTCCAGCTGGACAGCCATTCAAGGCTTTGTTCTAGTCTAGGTGAACTACTCCCTGAATTTAAACTTTATAGATTCTAACAACTTAGTTATTTCCCCAGTCTCAATGTGAATAGCTCAAAGTCTTATGATATCATTTTATTTAGGATGAAAGATACCACTGGTTCCAAAGATAACATCTACATATAGAATAAATTCTTTGTAATGGAAGTAATCGTTCTTGCAGTTCTCTGACCATGTTTGTGTGTTTCATATTTGTTATCATGTTTTTCATTTGACACTTTGGGATTCCTTTCTGCTACAGTTCGTTACTTTTCCATTGACTTTTTAGGAGATTGAAGAAGCTTGAATACTTAGATCCTTGACCCAAGGAACATTCTTTTTCACTTGCATTCCTCCCTCCCTCGTAAAATTGTTTCTTTGTCTCCTTATAGGGAGTGGGTAAACGGACAGTTTGTGGCAACTCTCAAAAAGCTGACTGAGACAGGAAAACAATTTGGAAGCATCTTAGCTGCACACAGTATAGCCACTACGTTGAAATACTGGTACCAGGGCTCACCTCCTGGGGAGATCGTATCTTTAGGAGTACTAAGTGAAGGTAAATCTGTTTTGTTTTGTTTTTAAACCTTGTATTATTTTCAAACTTCCAGGTATGCTCTGTGCTCCTACTTCCGTTTCCCCACCTCCTGCCTGACATGAACTATAAACTGTCCGGACGTCCAGAGTTCTATTGCCATTTATTCACCATGCATTCATTCAGTTATCCATTCAGAGATCCAGGAGTGTTTGTGCGAATGCACAGGGAGCACACAGGGATCAGACCTGGGCTCTGCCTTCAGGAGATCTCGAGCAGAGTAAGAAGAGCCAGCTAACAACAACTAAACCATTCCATTAAGTTTTTCTCACTGCATCCCCGCTGAGGAAGGGAAAGAAAGGTTGATTTTAGGCAGATGGCAGGAAGAATCAGGACAGACTTCAATAAGGAGGTGACACTCCAGGAAGCCTTCAAGCTTGAGTAGTGTTGCTGTGGCAGACAAGTGTGGGAAGAACATCTTGCAGATGCCACAGGAGCAAAGGCACAGGGGCAGGATCCAGAGAGCACAGCAGGACACAGATCTCAGGTGCCAGTGGAAATGTGGAAAGCCTGCTCTCCAGCCACAAATACCAGACATGCACTTTTACAGCCTCACTGCTTTCATCTGCTAAAAACCATTTCAGAGGACTGCTACCATTTTTGCAAAGTAGGAAAGAGCGAACAGTTGGCGTTCTGTGTTCTGTGGGTTCTTCTATCGAAAGTACCTCTTTCCTTTGTGTTTTATTTTCTCCCTGTGCAAACTCATTCACGCCTAAAGCTTCAGGCCTCACTCTCTGCTGCGCTGCAGCCTATGCAAACATTGCCACCTAGATGTCGCTTCAAACCAAACTACACCAAACTGAACTGTCTTCCTCTCCCATGTGATCTACCTCTTCTATTCCTTATGTTATCAGGAGAACCACCATCTTCCCTGTTATTCCAGTGGCTGTAGTGCAGCTCAAGGTAATCCCCCCAAGCCCCCCCAGTCAGATCAATCTGTCTGTCCTCTATACACACATAGCATGTTGTTCCTCTGTCAGCATATTCCAGCCTGCCCTCACTGGTGGCATGGTTGATTACATACGTCCCCACCATTAGGGGGCATATACCCTGAGGGCAGGGCTGTGGCTGGGTCTCCTCCTTGCTGCTTGATGGTTAGACACTCAGTGTGGATCTTGTTTCAGTTGCAATTAAGGTGAGAAGCACCCTTTTACTGAATGAGGTGAATTCAAATCAGCATGTGACCTTTTTTTTATAGTTCTTTTTTTTTTCAATGTTTATTTATTTTTGAGAGACAGAGAGAGACAGAGCATGAGCAGGGGAGGGGCAGAGAGAGGGGGAGATGAAGCAGGCTCCAAGGCTCCGAGCCATCAGCGCAGAGCCCGACGTGGGGCTCAAACTCACAAACCGTGAGATCATGATCTGAGCTGAAGTCGGACGCCCAACCGACTGAGCCACCCAGGTGCCCCCAGCGTGTGACCTTTTTAGTGTAACAGGCATTTAAAACCTTGTCTTTATTTGTAAACAGTTTGATTAAGCTGTGTAGGAATTCACCAGCAAGCAATGGGATCAATATTGGAGGTGAGGAGCACATAATCATTATCTCCCTGAAATATATAGGTAAACTCTCATATGTTGTCCACCCGTAAGGCTGGCTTTTTACAGATAAAAAAGAGACTGAACAGAGAACCTGGGATGCTCTCTAAGGAAAGGCCTTTTAGATCCCAGTTTCTTGACTATCCTCCCATTTTGGTTCTACTGACAACATTTTTGATGACCAGATGGCAAGAATAACTTTCTCATTTGATTGACTCACAAAAAGAGGGGGAAGTTTTATCTGTATGTTGTTCAGTTAGTGGTAAGTATTGTTGATCTTTTTATTTGGAACACATCCAAACTGAGCCCTGGGAACTGTGGGGAAGTCATCCACTTTCCCATCCATCCCCCCCCCAGCCACCCTGGCCCTCACACCAGAGCTACGGACCAGCCACATTCAGGCTAGCAGAGCAAGGCCAGGTGGACAGATGCCTTGGAGTCTTGGGCTACTGAGGTGTCAAGGAAAGGCCACAAGGAGCAGACAAAAGGAATCCAGAAAAAATGGAGGAGAAAGACTGCATTGGCCCCCGAAGCAGAGGCAGGGGGTTTGAACCAAGCCAGAGGCAACAGAAGGCGCAACAAGAGGAACAGTAGTTCTTCTTTCGGAGAGAAACACAGAGGAGAGAGTTGTCAGAACTTGGAGAGGTGCTCAGGCAATACTTCTGGAGTAAATGTTTCGATCTTCCCAGGAGAGGAATTGCCAGAAATATAGTTCCGCCATTATCATTACAAACCATATACGATGTCTGTCCTTTTCTACGGTGCTTAATGTGAAGGGTTTATTGTTCTGAGCACTTTGTTTTGCTTTGCTTTGTGTTTGCTCACTGCAGGCCAGTTTGGTATTCCTGAAGGGATTGTCTTTTCTATGCCTGTAAAATTTGAAAATGGAACTTGGGTGGTTCTTACGGATCTCAAAGATATTGAAATCAGTAATCAAATGATGACCAGAATGACAAGTGATCTAATTCAGGTAATGTCCAAATAAATACAGGAGGGCTGACTCTGATACTGACTATAAACTGATTTTCTCTGGGCCAAGGCAAATGCTGATCTTCTGTGGATTCAGTTGCATCTTATCCCTAAAAACAATAAGAAGGCAATAAGAGTTTGAAGAAATCAGGGGCGCCTGGGTGGCGCAGTCGGTTAAGCGACCGACTTCAGCCAGGTCACGATCTCGCGGTCCGTGAGTTCGAGCCCCGCGTCAGGCTCTGGGCTGATGGCTCAGAGCCTGGAGCCTGTTTCCGATTCTGTGTCTCCCTCTCTCTCTGCCCCTCCCCCGTTCATGCTCTGTCTCTCTCTGTTCCAAAAATAAATAAACGTTGAAAAAAAAAATTTAAAAAAAAAAAGAGTTTGAAGAAATCAACAGAAGAGCACTACTCATTAGGTTATATAATTTCTGGCATGTTAAAAATATTTGTTGGTTACCGGGGCGCCTGGGTGGCTCAGTCAGTTCAGCGTCCGACTTCAGCTCAGGTCATGATCTCGCGGTCCATGAGTTCAAGCCCCGCATCGGGCTCTGTGCTGACAGCTCAGAGCCTGGAGCCTGTTTCAGATTCTGTGTCTCCCTCTCTTTCTGACCCTCCCCTGTTCATGCTCTGTCTCTCTCTGTCTCAAAAGTAAACGTTAAAAAAAAATTTTTTTTTAATGTTTGTTGGTTACCTAAAAATCAAGACTCAAGGTGCTTTTCTATTGAAGAATGATTAAGTTAGCAATTGTGGTCATTTACTTCTCTGATTATAAAATTTTTCAACAGGAAAAACTTGTTGCACTTGGAGATTTGATCAGCTTCCAGCCCTATCAATCAGGTAATCTTTTAGATGTGACATTTTATTGAGCTGTTATTAAAAGACTACTAAAATAGTTGTAGAAATGAAATATTACTCAGCCATCAAAAAGAATAGAATCTTACCATTTGCAATGATGTGGATGGAGCTAGAATGTATTATGCTAAACAAGTCAACCGGAGAAATACAAATACCACATGATTTCACTCATGTGGAATTTAAGAAACAAAACAGATGAACATATGGGAAGATGGGGAAAAAAAGAAAAGAGAAGAGAGAGAAACAAACCACAGAGAATCTTTTTGTTTATTTTAAGTGTATTTACTTAAGAGAGAGAAAGCATGCACATGCGAGCAGGGGAGGGGCTTAGAGAGAGAAAGAGAAAGAATCCCAAGCAGGTTTCTTGCTGTCAGCACAGAGCCTGACATGGGTCTTGAACCCACGAACCATGAGATCATGACCTGAGCCAAAACCAAGAGTCAGATGCTCACTGACTGAGCCACTCAGGTGCTCCACAAGAGACTCTTAATGACAGACAACAAACTATGGGTTGATGGAGGGAGGTGGGTGGGACACGGGCTAGATCGGCGATGAGTATTAAGAAGGGCACTTGTGATGAGCACTGGGTGTTGTTTGTAAGTGGTGAATCACTGAATTCTACTTCTGAAACCAATATTGCACTGTATGTTAACTAACTAAAATTTAAATTAAAAAAAATAAGATCACCATAATCATCCATGAAAAAAATAAAATATTTGTTGAAACTGAATCACTATTTGATATTGGTAACTATAATCTACATTTTATCACATTTAAATGAAATTACTGACAAAATAAACTACCAAGTTCAGTGTGTCCTTTGAAATAAAATATCTCATAAGAATGCTAAAGAAATTACCTCTTAAAAACACTATGACCTTGGGGCACCTGGGTGGCTCAGTTGGTTAAGCATCTGACATCAGCTCAGGTCATGATCTCACAGTTCATGGGTTTGAGCCCCACATTGGGACTTTGCGCTGACAGAGCAGAGCCTGCTTCAGATTCTCTGTCTCCCTCTCTCTCTTCCCTGCCTCCACTCAGGCTCTCTCTCAAAAATAAACATTTTTAAAAAGCTTTAAAAAAAGCACTATGACCTTATAAATGCGTATATCATAAGTATTCATTTCCCAGGGCTGCCATAACAAATTACCACAAACTGGGGCCTTATACAAGGGAAACTTATTCCTTAGTGAATAAATGAGACTAGAAGACCTACAGCAAAGTGTTGACAGGGTCATGACCCCTTTGAAGGCTCTAGGGAAGCACCCTGTCCTGCCTCTTCGAGCTTCTGGTGGCAGTGTTTGGCGGTCTGGGCTATAGCCGCATCACTCCAATCTCTGGCTCTGTCTTCACATGTCAGTCTTCTCTGTGCGTGTGTCTGTGTTTCTTCTCAAATGGACACCAGTCGTTGCAATCCAGTATGACCCCCTGTGAACTTGATTGGATCTGCTAAACCTTATTTCTAAATAAGGTCACATTCACAAGTATCAGAGATTAGGACTTCAGCATGTCTTTTTGGGAACACAATCCAACCCACAACATCCCATTCACTTTTAGATCACTTAAAAAAAATAAATTTTAATAAGCTTATTTTTCTCATGGGCAGTTTCTCGAATCCTAAACTGACAAGGAAATGTTATCATCTTTCTTTAATCTCTAAATATTGAAAATGTTTAACAATCAGTGTGGCACAGATTTCACCCAATCTGCCTCTTAGAATGAATTAACTGGTAAAAAGAACTGGGCAGTGGACAGAGGACTTCCTTGGTCCAGACTAGAGAAGTTTTAGTGAGGTCAAAGCATTGCCATAGGGGAAGGGCAGAGAGACTAGATCTCAAGGAAATGAGATTCTGGGCAGAAAGGTGGGCTTTGGGAATTCAGACCTGGTTCTGCCTGGTAGTCAAGTCACCAGGAATGGGCCAAAGTCAATGAAGCCCAAAGACAGCATGGAATCCAAGGGTATGGACTCAGAAGTCCAAAGAGCAGTCGATTTTCACTGGAACTCTTTTATTCCCAGATTTTTGAGGCCCTCTGTGAGGTTTCCTGCTTTTGCAGGGTAGAGCTACAAATTCCTTTTCTGAGAATGGGGTATAAAGCAGTCATTCTAAATTTGACTCCTTTGACTGGTAGTTAGTCCTAAATTTTCCATAATACTTGCATTATAGAGGGTTTTGTGAAAAAAGAACAACCTGATTTTATGCTATTTTCATTAACAAAGGTCAAAGCATATATGTGTGTGTGTGTGTGTGTGTGTGTGTGTGTGTGTATATGTGTGTGTGTGTGTGTGTGTGTGTGTGTATATAGATATAGATATATAAAGATATATATAGATATTTGATTATCTTGACTCTGTCACCTGAAGGTGACCTTGACCAAAACACTGTTCCAGAGATTCCAAGATCAGAGCATTAAAAATAATCAGAATTTTGCTGTTTGGAGATCTCTGCTTATTAACATATCAATGAGATGATTCGTGTATGAGGTTTGTTTAATCTTTTCCATTAATTTAATACATAATTTCTTGACTTTTAGAAACTGACTTAGACGAAAGAGATGAAAAGACCACCTTACCCACCACATACACCAACCAGGAAAATCAAAGAGTCTCAGATGGTAGGTATATCAATTGAAAAAAAAATATGTCCTTTTTATCCAAGGTTTAACACTAAATTTTGAAGAAAGGAATTTGATCATCAATTAACCATGAAGGGGAGGTAAGCCTTTCATCACCCTTATCCTATATTCAAAAACCAGATCATATTTAAAATCTATTAAAACCTGTGCAGGAAATTACCAGCGATTCATTGAGCACCTTCTGTATGCTGGCCACTGTGAGAGACACTGGGGGACACAATAACAGAGTTATGGCCACACAAACATGTCTTGGGAAAGGAGCCATAAGAGTATTAAAAAGTAAATGCAAAGATGCACAATGAATTAAAAAGCTCAATAAAGCAAAGCAAGACGGGTCAAAAGTAAAGAGAGTACATAATAACTAATCTGGAAACTCACAAGGAAACGAGAGGTCCTTGTAATATATGGAAGAAGTTTAGTCATATCGTCAAATTTAGTTGGGACTTACAGTAGCTAAAAATAACCAAATGGTCATATATTTAGTTAGAAACTGTCCTAGTTCTGTCACACATGGTGAAAATATTCTAGAGATTATTGTACAACAATGTGTACCTGGTTGATATGCTCGTGTACGCTGAAAAACATGTTAAAAAGGTAGATTTCACGTTACATGTTTTTAGCGTAATAAAAAAAGAAGAAAGAAAGAAATACTAGGTTCTAGAGACATGAACATAAATCAAATGTTGTTCTTGCTCTCAAAGTGCTCACCATCTAGCGTGGGAAACAGCAAAGCTGACTTAAAACTACCCAATTGAGGGGCACCTGGGTGGCTCAGTTGGTTAAGCGTCCACCTTCTGCTCAGGTCATGATCTATATAGCTCGTGAGTTCGAGCCCCACGTCGGGCTCTGTGCTGACAGCTCAGAGCCTGGAGCCTGTTTGGGATTCTGTGTCTCCCTCTCTCTCTGCCCCTCTCCTGCTCGCTCTCTCTCTCTCAAAAATAAATAAATTTTTTTTAAAAATTAAAAAAAACCTACCCAACTGAGAAGGCAGTGGTATGCAGAGAGAGGCCCAGGCATAATGGAACCACATTGGGGGTCTCCTGACATAGACAGGAGTGTTAGCAAAGGCTTTCAAGAAGAAACAAAATGGGACTGGAGTCTAGAAGGATGAGTAGGAATTACTCATGTCATGTAGTGAAAAAGAAGCATGCTAAGAGGAAGAGTAGAAGAGGCTGTGGGAGGTGCACCACCAGGAGACACATGAGCCAAGGAGACATGTCAGGTGACCGAGGCATGACCAGAAGTGTGAACCTGAGGCAGTGTGGAATTGTATTCAGAAGACATTAAATAGAGTAGCTGGGCTAGAGCAGAGGGTCCCAAGAGGATGAATGGAACTGGAAAAGGTGGATGGAGGACATCTCCAGTTTGGCTGAATGGTTGGCTGACAGCTCAGCAAAACAGCCGGTGGATGGCCAGACAAATCACGGAATGGGTGGGTCAGGCTTAGAGAACTAATGTGGCTTTATCATCGGCCCCTAGAGGATGATCACGCAGCCCAAGTCAGTGTCCGCAGGATTGTGCTGAGCTCAGTCCCAGAC
Source organism: Puma concolor (assembly GCF_028749965.1). NCBI lineage: Eukaryota > Metazoa > Chordata > Mammalia > Carnivora > Felidae > Puma > Puma concolor. Next base: position 193,764,301 of record NC_141674.1, on the reverse strand, counting down.
AGAATAGGTACTTTAAGAGGCCCAGGGAGACAGTATCTGCAGGGATCAGAGTGTCAGCACTATTGTTCCAGTGAGCCTGCTGGTGCTAAGCAGTACTCAGGAAAGGAGTGAGGGCTCCAAGGCCCTTGTGAGGGAAATGAGAAAAACTGGAAGACCTGTCATGATGAAGGTGACTGGCAGCTTTCCAGAACAGATGGAGAAAAGCCAAATTGTAGAGGATCTACTCCTGAGTTTCGACGTCAGAACAATCTAAGTGGTTAATTAAAATGGTAGATTCTTAGGGGGCACCTGGGGGGTTCAGTCAGTTAATCAAGCATCCAACTCTTGATTTCAGCTCGGGTCATGATCTCAAGTTCATGAGTTTGAGCCCTGAATTGGGGTCTGCACTGGCAGTGAGGAGCCTGCTTGGGATTCTTTCTCTCCTTCTCTTGCTGCCCCTCCCCTGCGCTTGCTCGCTCTCGCTCTCTCTCTCTCTCTCTCTCTCAAAAAATAAACAAACTAAAAAAAATTTATTAATGGTAGATTCTTAGACCCTCTACTAAGTCATAATCTTACGTAGACTGAAGAATGTTAGTGGTGATAACATAAAGAAAATGGGATTGATGTCAGGTTGTTTCGGGGCTAGCTGTTGAATGAGCATCAAGAATCAAATATCACTCGATAGAGCTTTCCAGTGTGAGTTCGGTGAGTTGTCAAAAAATTTCATGGGTGACAAAATCAGTATAACAACTGGCATTTTTTCCCTAAACTGGAATAAAATTGATAAGAAAAAAACAGTGAGAAGACCAGAATTTTCTTCCCGGTGCACTTGAATAGAATAGAAAAACAAAGATGAGTAGTAAAGATTAGAAAAGGGTAAGTACTGTTTCCTGTAACTTTTTTGTTTTATTATATGCACACAAGTGCACGTACTGGACTATAATGTCAAATACATTTTTAACTGTAAGTCCTGGTCAACAAAGATGGAAAAACACTGACCTAGAACATTTCAGAGGTTGTTATAGTCTACAGCCAATATGTTTTATTTAATTTTGGTTTCAGAATACAAAGATAGAATGTATTCTGATCTAATCCAAGATGAGGAAAAAGATCTAGTTATGCCAGACAGTAAGTCAGTCGAGTAAGAAACAATCTCTGTAGTGCTAATGGTCATGACTCACATTGTCCAGTCTTAGACAATAACGTTGCAGTCAGAAGAACATAGTCCAGCTCTTGAGATGCCATATGAAAGTGATCTTGCATCTGGCAGCTCCTAAAGAGCAAGGCTTTCAGAGAAACTTGGAATGGAAGAAACAACATAGGAGAAAATGAGAAGATCTGCAAAAATCAATGTGTTTTAGATACTAAAATCTCTGTTCTTTTCATTCTTATTTACTATGGTGGGTTTTTCAGATGTGACTCCTCTAACCATCTCTGAAAAGCCATACAGTCAAGCACCCATAAATGGTCGGTGGGAAACAAAACATTAACTAGTCTGTTTCTTATTCTATAAGTAGAACTGGGTAGAAGAGATCAAGTTTCCCCCAGATGCAGTTCTTTTCAAACCCTTTCCCCATCCCACATCCCCAGGTCCTCAACTTTGTTCACTGATGCTTCTGGAACCTACCTTCCTACATTTATAACCAGGGCTGTGTCAATGACAACTGAATCATTCCCTTAGAATGAATATGTAAGGAAATGGACACAGATAGATCTGTGAGTCCAGATTTTCAAAGTCTATAACCTAGTTGTCGCGGTATTGTACGAAAACAAGGCTGATGCAGGCTTCTTTGTGGTTGACCAGTCAGGATATTCACCCACGCCTCCACACTTTTATTTAAATGTCCAATAAAATGAACAAATCAATTGTACCTTCCATTATGAAAATGTACAGTATGATGGGCTTTGAAGTGGGGCTCACCACAGGGAATTGGAATTGGTGCATAGATGAGAAGCAGGGCCAAGAGAATAAATGGAACTGACAACATAGCTGCAAACAAAATCGAGAATGGGAAGCAAAGGAGCCAAGGGACACTGCACATAGAAATAGATTGAGGTGAGGAGGGAGGCCAGAATTTAGTTTTGCTGTATAAAAATACCTAGCAATGGTCTCGTGGTTCAATGTCCCTCCTAGATAGAATCCCTCTTACACACACACATGCTCCCTCAATTGAATCACATGGAATACAGGAATCCAGGGAACAGAAGAAAGAGGAGAGCAACAAAAGCTAATACAAATATAGGTTATTAATAGATTTTTAAATAGTTACACCTTTTATCCTCTTCCTTCTACAGATTCTGAAGGCAAAACTATGGAAGAGCAATAGAGCATATTAGACCAACTATAAAGTTCTTTAGTAATGTAATAAATACGGAAAGACCCATGAACGTCTGTATTTAGGGAAGAATAATTTGAAAAGATTGGCTTTCATCTTAGATGATGTTATGCTAGACAACGACAGTGATAGCACACACCCACGAAAAAGTGAGTCCAGTCATTTTGTGTTACCCGAATCCACCCATAGGTTTCCTTACTGTCCCATTTTCTCATACAGTTCGGCGTCAGTTGCTATTTTGTAAACCACATTAAAATACAGTTGTCAGTCATTGCGTCCTTGCCCATATATCCTTCTAGGAGAATCTGCTTCCTCCCACAGGCCACACCTAAGGCATGGACATAAGCAGCCATGTTTGCTCAGCTGGTCTCACCACCTTTGGCTTCATCTGATTGTACCAGAATAAACATACTTTACTCAGAGAGAACCAACTAGATTTTTTCTCTGTGTCCAAAAATTTGCACTGAGAAAAATGGATAAGTAACTTGGTGTCTGGATGATGGTAATGACAATAAACTAGAGAAGGCCACACATTTCTGCTGTGAGGTCTTCCGAGCTAGTCAGGTTCACCACCTTCATTAGGTCTGGCTGTGTATCCTTTCTCCTTGGGTTTGCTTGGGATAATTATATTTACAATAAATCGCACTTTTACTTTAGCTTAGATTGAATGGGTCTCTGTTTCTTGACACTGAAAATAAATAGAATGTTGAAAGGAAAGCCTAATATTTTTACCATATAATTGCATGGTTTAAGTAAAAATTACAGTCTTTATTAAAGCAGTAGTAGTCAAACCAATATGCTCGTATATTTTCAAGCTAATAGAACCCTTTACAAATGCCAATTAGGAGCTTTTGAAAGCCCAGGAGTCATGTTAGAAACTGCTGATATCTGTGCTTTCCGTGTAGTTTCAATAGATCTTACGGTACAAATTACTTTCTGAAAATTCAGGGAAATTTTGGATACTTCTTCATTGCTTCTACACCCTTATGATTCAAGGCTGTGACCAACTTCAGCTTGTTTCCAAAGTCAGCACCTCATTTGATGTTATTGTAAAGAAAACTTAATGTCTGTCAACGTTGACATTGGGTGAGGTGTCGTTCCCTGATCCTACCATTTCCCCTGCCTCTCCTTGTGCTATTCTCAACCGAAGCAGTGTGACCACAAAGAACAATAACTGGATGGGAAGTCACGTGGTGCTCTACGCATCACGAGGCCGGTATGTGGCGGCTATTCCTCAATATACAGGGCTTCTTTATGGGAAAACCACACTAGATTGGAAAATGTGGCTCAGACCAAGAAACCTAAGTAAGGCTTCCTATTCCATTCTCCTTGAATCAGGTATGCTAGTCACTTATCAACAGGAACCAGCCAGAAAACCTGGAATAGAGAATATAACCATGAAGATCCATCACCTTTCAAGGCAGTGGTCCTGCCCCTTAGTGATAGGCTTTCCAGTGGGAGAAGCCCTGACCATTCAGATATTCAGCTGCTGCTCTAATAGGTGGACATCTACAAGGGGCTATAGAGAGACAGGGCAGAGTTTCTCCTTTTTAGAGATGCTGTAGGACACATCCAGTCCCATCCCCAGCAGGCTATTCTTTCTAGCATGAACATAAGCTATTATATGTTTGAAACACTATAGGATGACCAGGATAGTCTAGGATAGGCTCCCATCGGAGCACAGACCAAAGTGATATTAATCATTACACATAGTATCACACATTTGTCCCAGATTGATAGAAGATATGGAATTACACCAGAAGGAAAATATTAACGTTTGCTGTTTGTTTGACAATAATGCCGGGACCATTCCAAAAACATCTCTCAGAGAGTTTTGTTTTGTTTCAGCTAAGGCACTAGCTGTCACAGTAGCCTGATAGGTATGGTCGACCAACTTGGGAAATCTCAAGTCTGGTTTTCCCATTAGAAGTAACTTTAATAGGAGGTTATAAAAATGATTTCTCTATGTTATCACAACTGTCATGATAAAGTCATGCGGGAGAAATATTCAGTAGAAAATTTAGAATATTACTCGAACAGAGGCATTATGTGAATAAAGTAATTATTGGTCCCAGAAATATAGGTTAAGTGTATATGTTCTTATACACTATATATGTTCAAGCACTGTTACTTGCTCCCCCTACAGCCCTGTCCCCATTACCTTGACTAACAGAACTCCAATTTAATTGGGATGTACAAAGGCCCAACCCTAGGGATGCATCTTGCTAGATGTCATCTACTCTCATGTCCTGGTGATTGGTCCGGGGGCAGGCATGGGATCCAGTTTTGTGCATTGACACATAAGAAGTCTTCTGGAGGTGTGTGGGAGGCAGACAGGGTTGGAAATGAATAAACGGCATATGGAAAGAAAGCACTTGGGCTTCCACCTACTTCCTTCCTGCTTAAAAACTTGCTCTTCTACCAGGATAGAATGCTTGCAGCTTGGGCAGCCATTTTGTGGCCATGAGGAGACACATCACCAGTATGGTGCCACCAGGAAGGTGGTTGTGTGGAAAGAGAAAAAGCCTGGCACCTGGGACCGAGACCTTGATGAATTAAAAGAGCCTCTGAACCAACTCTGGGCCAACTTCAGAATTTCTGTCAAATGAACAATGAACAACTTTATGGCTTACGCCCCTGTTAGTTGTTAGCCAATGAATATATACATATATATATGACCATATACACTTACGGCCAACAGCTATGTAACCTGATAGAGAAAGATCTTTCAATTTATTATTTGTCTCAGAGGAACGAATAAGAAATGGATTTATATAATTTAAACAACTGACTTCTCCCACTCTGCCAAGCTCAAAACCTTTATTGACTCCTATATTTGTAATATTCTTCCTAATTCCAGTTAGTAAATGCCTCGTTTGGTACTAGACCTGTGTTTTCCAACATTAGCATGTATCATAATCATCTTTTTAAACAGATTGCTGGGCTTTACCTCCAGAGTCTCTGATTCAGTAGGTCTCAGGTAGAGCCTAAGAATTTGCATTTTTAGCAAATTCTCAGGTGATGCTGCTGATCTGGGGAAGCACACTTGGACGGACACTGCCTAGCTTACAGGCAGTCACATCCTAAGTCAGCCACATCCCCAGTTCCCTCCACTCACACCTACACCCCAAACAGTTGAGTCTGAATTTCATTTTCTGACCACAAGATTCCTCTCCATACTCACCAGTAAATTGTTTTCGGTCTCCTTGATGCTCTCCAAACTGGTCCGCCACGATCCTGTGAGCCTTAGGTTTGTGGCCTGCCTGCTTTTACTATATACCATTTGCCCTGCCTGGAGTGTCCCCAAACCTGACCTCATTGAAGCCTCTTTGGGTCTCACACAGTGGGTGGCCTTCCCTCTCTTGACCAAATCCTTCTTTCTTTCTTTTTATCTCAGAGAGAAAAAAATGGTGGGACTTCAACACCTAGAAAGAGGTTAAAGAGCCTTTTTCCTCCCTCTGTACTCCCTACCAGGTTCAAGTGGGGGATAACATCCCACATAACTGTCATTTGCTCCTTTGCTGGCCTTAACACAAACATTTTTAACTCTAAAATTGCCTTGGCCCAGAGCCGAACGTTCACTCATTCTGCAGAGGACACAGAAACGTTATTCAGGCTTATGGCTGAGCTACTGGAAGCTAAACCAGTAACCCTCCCAGGAGTAAGTGCTTGCTGCATCCTTCACATTAATTTCCTCCGGGCAGAAACTATGAGCCCACGGACACATCTGACCACCACTTTCCCCCTTCACTGGTACAAAGAAGAGTGATTTCTACACAAAGGGTCCATAAGCAAGGTTTTTGCAGAATGCACGCAGTCTCCTCCCTTCTCACAGGTGTGCTACCTATCCCCGGGACAGTGGCCACAAACTGGAATGTGTCTTGCTCAAGAACAACATGCAACGGTCACACTCAAGTAATGCTACCAGGCAAGTTTTCATCCTCGGTGCCCAACAACTACCCATTGTGAGCTCTCAGTCCCCGTGCTGACTTGACCTATCAGCGGTATCTGACATGGTTGATAATTTACCTCTCTCTGGTACCTTTCACTTGCCTTCAGGGCATGACTCTCTCTTGGCTTTCTTCCTATGTAATCTCCATGAAGCGCCTCACTTTTTCCTCAGTATCCTTTGCTGACTCTTCCTCTTATCCCTTCACAAGGTTGGAGAGACTCTGAGGACCTGCCCTCGGTTGTCTTCTCTACCTACACTCATCTATTAGTGATCCTAACCAGTCCCATGACTTTACAAGCCATCTATATGTAAGTAACTCCCAAGACTGTATCAGCAGGGTGTCATTGCTTCCAAACCTCAGGTTCATCTATGCTGCTTAATATTTCCAGTCAAACGGCTAATCGGCAAAGAAACTATCAAGTCCCAAATGTGTTGGGGCGGGGCCCCCGGCCCTGCGCTCTTCCAGAGCCCTTTCTCCACTGTGGCGTGGGCCCGGTCCAAGAAAGGGAAGGGGAAGCCACCGAACGTGTCCCCGGCGGAGGTCCAACCCAAAGACCGGCCCGTCCTCTGCAGGCACAAGTGTCTGGGCAGTCTGCCTCCACGTTTACCCGAGCCCAGCCAACTCGGTCACAGTTGAAGTTCCTGGTGCCCGTGTTGGACCCGCGACCGCGTCCCCAGGCATCACACCTTCGTTAGCCGGGCAAGCCCTGGTGACAGGCCGCGCACAGCGCGGGAAGACCTTCTCGGCGAGCGCTCTTCAGGTTCACGAGCGGACGCATACCGGGGAGAAGCCTTTCGTGTGGAACATTCGCGGGCGATCTTGTACCATCAAAGGCAACCTGAAGGTGCACATAGGACGCATGGGGCCAACAGCAGCTCGGCACGCTCGGGGTGGGGGGGGGGGGGGGGGGAAGGAGGCTGGCCATCCAGGACACCCGGCCTCTGTTAGGAACTGATGAGAAGAGAGTACCCGAGAGGTTTCCCAAGGAAACCCTGGCCCCTGCATGGAACGTGGGCCCTGTTGTCTGGAGCCAGTACAGCACCGTGCTCGGGGGAGGTCTGGCCGTGACGACCAATGAAATCTCTGTGATCCGGAGTGGTGGCATCCCGGCCCACAATGGGGCTTGCTGCCTTGGGGACAACACCAGTGTCTCCACGATGGGTGGCTCCCTGTCGGCTATCACCGTCCAAGTGGAAACCCCGGGCTCTGCGGACACAGCCTTCCCAAACCCCAGTTCCCTCACTTTCGGAAGAAAACAGGATTGCAGGCCTCTATGCTCTAGGAGAACCCTTGTGAAGCAAAAGGGCCAGGAGAATGACCCGGCTAGAACTGTACTTCCTTTTCCTTTTCATTTTTCCTTTTTAAAAGAACCCATCCCTTCCTGTGTGTTTTCTTACTGATGTGCAAAGGATGTTTTTACAGTTGCGATCACAGCCTCAGGCAAGGCTTACAATCAAATGTTATGTTGCTTGGCAAAAATAATAATAATAATAATAATAATAATAATAATAATATTGAAAAAATTGAAAAAATAAAAAAAATTGGAAAAATATTGAAAAACACACAAAAAAATAACACTCCAAAATGAAAAAATACAAACCACAACAAAAACAGACAAGATTTTTTTTTTTTTTTTTTGGAAAGAAGCAGGTCTTGCAAAGTAGCTTTGTCACTTTTAACAAACTGTATGCATAAAAACCTTTGTACAACCTAGAGTAACTGTTTCCAAAGACTGTTCCCTTATTTCAAGCTGGAACTTACTGACCCGCAACGGAAAAGACAACTGTTAGCCTAATTGGGGGCTGGGGATGGGGGGTACTATATACTTCCCTGGTGACTGACTATATGCGCATCCACGGACAAGATTGGTCATCTTTAGAGTCTTTTTTTGTATAACCCCCAACACTGCACCCATCTTTTTTTTTTTTTTAACTAAGGTGGTAGAATTTCAAAATTCCTTCAACCTTGGAACCTTAAATAGGATGATTTAAAATTTTTCTAAGTTTATTTATTTTTGAGAGAGACAGAGAGAGACAGCGTGAGCGGGCAGAGAGAGAGAGGGAGAGAGAGAATCCCAAGCAGGCTCTGCACTGTCAGCATGGAGCCCGATGTGGGGCTTGAACTCACAGACCATGAGACCATGACCTGAGCTGAAACCAAGAGTCGGATGCTTCACCAACTGAGCCACCCAAATGCCCCTGGCCTGATTTTAGTCCTTAGGGAGTCAGTGTGTGTTGCTGCTTTATCGAAATACAGTTCAGTTGGAGCCCCAAACATACTTCCTATGCTTTCCAGATGCCTCCTTCCTGAGCCACCAGGAGAGGACCCTCAGCTGACTTAATTTGGTTCACGTGTGCCTACCCTGTTGAAAAACTGGGTTTTCATTCTTGAAGAAACTCATGGGAAGGCATGTTTCTTATAGGTCCACAGACTAATTTGTATGAAAATGTCCTTGGTATGACTTAAGCCAAGTAATTATGAAGATTGTTTTGAGTATTTCATGAAGGCTACGAAGTTGGAACAGGTAAGTCATGGGTGTGAAAGCTTTCATTGGTCTGCCTCGTTTATTTTTATTTTTGTAGCCATCATTTCTATTTTCCTATTTTATGACCGCTCAAGTGTTCTGACGCCTTGTCTTCAACCACCACCAGCGGTGGGAGTGACTGGACATTTAAGATATCTTTACGGGTCTTTGTTTTAAACTCCCCCCTTTGCGTATATGTAATATGCAGCAAACGAGGACACATTGCTCTAGTGGATGAACAAGAGAGAAGAAAGAAAGACCTTAATTTCTGAGTGGAGAAGTCTCCTATGTGGAAAAGTAGATCAAGACTGTTATCAAAAGTTTGTCTTCGTTATTGCACTTTCTTACGATCCCCCCCCAAAAATTTTTTTGCCACATTGTGCCTTTCCTACTGGAATTGTAAATTGAATACAATTTTACACCATATGCTAAAATACAATTTAGCACCTGTTTACACTGTGAAGTGGATATTGTCATATTGAATGCATGATCTATGGAGAAACCCCTGTAGTCTTACCTGCTGATGCTGTGTTGTTGGAGGATACCTTTTGGATGTTTTTTTTCCCTTCCCTCCCCGCCCCCCAGGATGTTTTTGATCCCTGTCTTCTAAATTCTGACAATATTTGTTATTAATTTTTTGAAGTATGAAAGAAAAGGAAACCAGTGAGTGTCCAAGGAGGTGGGAAGGTTACTTACTACAAGGGTGACATTACCTCGGTAGAATCCACCACCAAAGCCTATGCTTCATCTTTGCAGGGTTAGAGGTATAGTTTGCAGACACCAGTAGTGACCTTCACATAAGCGAGAACAAGACTGATGATGGAACAAGAATGCCACTTTATAAATCTTAGGGTCAAAATAGAACTACCAAGGATACCAGATGTCCGTAGCTCTGACAGTGAGTTCGCTTCCTGTGCAAGCTAGATGGAGGCAAGGTAACAATCCGAAGGCTTAGTCAGAACAAGGAAAAGTATTCAGATGTTTTGGAAATCAGATGGCCTGAAACTCTAACTTTCATCTCCATAAGAAAGCCATATACGATACAGGCTGGTTGAGATGGGCAGGGTGCCCTCTTTCTGCTTGGTGCCAGTCTCTCTTGATTTATTTTTTCTTGAGTGCTTATGATAGGTGATGCAGTGCGGGAAGCAAGCACTGAGGACACAAAGCATAATTCTGCTCCCAGTTCTGAGCTGCGGGGTTTCCTCAGCACAGAGCAAGACTCCTACTCCAGCTGGGTGTTCTACAATTTAGCTCAATTCTGACACTATCTACCTGGAGATAAGATCAGATCTCACAGGTGAAGAGCTGTCTTACAAGACTGCCCCCACCCCCCACCCCCCACCCCCACGCCCCCCCCCACCCCCCCGCCACCACCCCACTTAGGTACCAATCAAGTTGTCACCTGTGCTTCTGACCAACCAGCTTACAGATCAGAGGTCACAACAGCCCTCTCTCTGGGTTCAATTAATTTGCTAGAGGGGCTCACGGAATTCAGAGAAACCTTTTACCTACCAGATTACCAGTTTATTACAAAAGGATATGTAACTCAGGAGCCAGATGGAAGGGGTGCATAGGGCAGGGTATAGGGAAAGGGCACCAAGCTTCTGCACTCTGTCCAGGGCACCACTCACCCCAGATCTCCACGTGTTCACCAATCCATGAGCTCTCCGAACCCCACCATGTTGGGATTTTCTGGAGGCTTCGTTGCATAGGAATGAGTGATTAAATCACTGGCCATTGGTGATTAATTCCATCTCTAGCTCCTCTCCCCCCTCCCCCACCAAACCAGGGGTAAAGGCTTAAAATTTGGTTCCCCTGGCAACCAGTCCCCTCTTTTAGAAGGGGCCAATAATCGCCTTGTTTGCATAACAAAAGGTATGTTAACCCTCTCATCCCTTAGGAAATCTCAAGGGTTTTAACAGCTCTATATGCCAGAAAGACAGACCACATATATATTACTTATTATAAATCATAATGTCACACAGGGACAGACAAGAGAAAAGGGCTCTTGTTCCCACCTTTGAGGAGCTTGCTTTCTATTAGAGAAGAAAAATAATAAGCCAGTTAACCAGTTAATATAAAAAACCAAGATGACCACAGTTTGTGCTTGCTTATAAGCTATGAATCAAGTAGAGTGATGTATTGAAGCCAGTTGAGATGGCGGGGGGGGGTCGTGAAAGACCTCAGCGAAGACTAAAGGATGAGTTTGCAGCCTGTGATCAGTGTCTCCCCTGGGAGACCTCCCAGGGTCTCCCACCCCCAGCCATCTCTGGAAAACACCATTCTACTCTCTGTAACTATGAGGTCAACTTTTCTTCTTGTTTTTCAAAAAAGCCCACATGTAAGTGAGATTGGGTGGTATTTGTCTTTGTGCCTGGCTTACCTCACTTAGCAAAATATCCTCCAAGTTCATCCTTCTCGTTGCAAAGGGCAGGATTTCCTTCTTTTTGAAGGCTGACTAACACTCTATTGTATATACATACCACAAAGTCTTTACTCATTCATCCACTAATCAACACTTAGGTTGTTTCTATATCTTGGTGACTGTGAGTAATGCTGCAATGAACATATGAGTGCAGATATCTCTTTGAGATACTGATTTTATTTCCTCTGGGTATATACCCAGAAGTAGGATTGCCGGATCATATGGCAGATCTATTGTTAATGTTTTTGAGAGATCTCCGTATTGTTTTCCGTAATGGCAGTACCAATTTACATCCCTACCAACGGCACACAAAGTGTTCCCTTTTCTCCATTCTAATCTGAGTTGATTTTCGTAACAATTTTTCCTTGAAGTTGTTCATGCGTATGTAAATATGTGTACAAAGCCATCCTGTGATTTAAGTAAGGGACTATGTACACATGTTAGGGTGCAAGGTGTCAAGCCCCCTCTTTCTCTCTTGGGAGTTAGAGTCTTCGCATGTATGTGCAAAAAGCTGTCAGATAGAGGGTGAACAGAACACCGGCTGCCTCAAAAATCAGTCCCCGTGCGCAATAAGCAATGGTCACCCAGTCTCTGGTTGGTGTGCAGCCTGCTATGTCCAAACCAGGGCATGCTGGGATTGTGCGGGAAGTTTGAACCCTCTGCCTCCCTGCTTCCTCAGGGTGGCGCTGCTCTGTTTCAGGAGGCAAAGAATATCAATTATACATTACGATTTACGGGACCTACTGTCCTATGCCAGCGAAAAATGCCCCCTCACTGAGGATCTATGGTGTAGTACAATCACAGTAACTGGATTTGATTTATAACCCAAAACATCCTATGAAAAAGAAAAAAATCTTACTGTGACCAAGTCTACCTGAGCCTGAACCGGGAGGTGCAACAGTTAACTAAACCTTTCCAGAAGTAAGTGAAACCAAAACAGTCCTGGGAGCCCTCAGCCTGTCCCAAACCAGCCAGCCTTGCAGCTCAGACTATCAGTTGCTCATGCTCACGTGCTTACGTTACTTTCCGACAAACCGTGGTTCATTTGTATGTACTTAAATACTTGTCTGTTCAATGATGTCATTTTGACTGGAACTTTGGACATTTGTTTTTGTTGGTGGCGCTACGATTCTTGAGCCACATAATTAATCAACACCAGAGGGCTGCTCAGATCTCAACAGTGCAGCGTTTAGTAAAACATCCCTCTATCACCAATACCTCTGATACTATATTCCTCGATCCAGACATAGTGGAACATGAACCTCGTAAGTACAATTTCAGCTTTGAGTCTACAACACGCAAAAGACAGAGATTTCATGTGAGAGAAACTTACTCTCTTCCCACATTGTCTTATCTGTTCCCAGAAAAATCAATGTAATTTATCTATGAAAAGGCAAATGGCAGGTTGATTTTTTCCCTCCTCTTGATCCACGTGAGCCCCATTGTTAATCAGTTTTTCATTCTTTATTTTTTTAAACACAGAGTCAATTTTATTCCTTTTTTTAATGTTCATTTAGTTTTGAGGGAGAGAGAGAGAGAAGGAGGGAGAGAGCATGAGTGAGGGAGGGGTAGAGAGAGAGGGAGACAGAGAATCTCTGACAGTGCAGAGCCCGAGGCGGGGCTCATACTCCTGAACCAAATGGTGAGATCATGACCTGAGCCAAAGTTGGAGGCTTAACCAACTGAGCCACCCAGGCGCCCCCATTTTTCATTCTTTAGAACGTCCCAAGTTTGAGTTTAAGAAACCAATAGTGTGACACTAATACTTTTCAAAAAGACAGGAATACATTGACTATCCTTGGATATCACACTTTTGAAAACTGATATTTGCAATGAGATATTCTGGAGTGGATTCATGACCACTTGTCATAATTGTTTTAAGTGCCTCGGTTGGGACCATGGACTCCCAGACATTCTGGCTCTTCAGGGCAGAGAAGTAATATACTCATAAAGTAATATACCCACGCTTTGGGTTCTAACCCTTTTGAAAGGCATGTTAAAATCAGCTCTTTACTTCCCCGGCAGTCTGAAAACATTAGTAAAGTTCTAATACATTTGGTTCCTGAGACGTCATTTTTCAAAAATTTATAAAACCGTATTAGGATTCCAACAGGTTTATTTTTCATCTGAATTTCTTAAAAAGTAAAGACATTTGGGGCGCCTGGGTGGCGCAGTCGGCTAAGCGTCTGACTTCAGCCAGGTCACGATCTCGCGGTCCGGGAGTTCGAGCCCCGCGTCGGGCTCTGGGCTGATGGCTCAGAGCCTGGAGCCTGTTTCCGATTCTGTGTCTCCCTCTCTCTCTGCCCCTCCCCCGTTCATGCTCTGTCTCTCTCTGTCCCAAAAATAAATAAACGTTGAAAAAAAAAAAATTAAAAAAAAAAAAAAAAGTAAAGACATTTTCAGGTGCTACTCAAAACTTCAGAGGAAATGTTTACTTGTGACAAATCATTCCCATTTTGAAGACCTGCGTTATATTTGGTGACTTTTAAACTGTGTAGCAATACCTCTGAATTTATAAAAGAGTTAATCAAATGAATTAGATTGCATTCCCAGGTCACTCTTATTTGGGATGGCCAGTAAGGTGGCCATTAGCTGGGATGTGGAGGCTTTTTTACCGGTTCATAATCTCTACGGCAACCCCTGCTCTCCATAGCACCCAGAAGACGCTTTACTTGCCTCTCCTACACATGAAAGTAATGCAGACATAGCCATTGAAACAGAGATGTAGGAGTAGCCTTAAATTATTCAAGATCTTTATTACTAATGAATGCACTTTTGCGAGGCCTTAAAAAGGGTGCAACCTCAATGTCATTGTTTTACAGGCAATTGCTGCGCAGTCAGAACAAGACATCAGCTCTCCGTAGGAATGCCACGTCTGGAAATCTGTTATGACTCAGCTTTTCCCTCTTTCAAAACTGCCGAGTAACCTATACGGACTGTTTGCTAAACTGCTTCTTCCATAAAGTCCGAAAGGTAAGGAGCTGACGGGAAGGTGGATCAATTTCATCTCCAGCTGTACTGTTGATGGTACAGGAGGCTGAACCCTTCTCACCTACCTGGGGGCTTTAGGAAGAGCTCAAGGGAGCAGTTGTATGCCCCCAAGGAGTTCTAATCTGATTGCCCTTGCTAGAACTTTTCAAAACAAATCTTACTTGAATATATTTGGAACTTTCCTAGTGTGGGGCAAGTCAGGGATGATCACTATCGCTGTCATTTTAAATAACTTATGCAATCAATTTTTGTTGCAAAACTGTGCCATTAAATAACTCATTCTTTAGAAGAGGAGGAAAGTGCTATTTAAATTTAATTGTCATGCAACTTTAAATTCTTTTTTATGTTTATTTATTTTTGAGACAGAGACAGAGCGTATGTAAGTGGAGAGAGAGAGAGGGAGACACAGAATCCAAAGCGGACTCCGGGCTCCAGGCTCTGAGCCATCAGCACAGATCCAACAAGGGGCTCAAACCCACGAACCGGGAGATCATGACCTGAGCCAAAGTGGGACGCTCAACCAACTGAGCCACCCAGGCACCCCAATTGTCATGTAACTTTAAAAAACAGTTCTCAACTGCTTATGTTAAAAAATGGGTTTTTGGGGCACGTGGGTGGCTCAGTCGGTTAGGCGGCCGACTTCGGCTCAGGTCATGATCTCACGGTCCGTAAGTTTGAGCCCCGCGTCGGGCTCTGTGCTGACAGCTCAGAGCCTGGAGCCTGTTTCAGATTCTGTGTCTCCCTCTCTCTGATCCTCCCCCGTTCATGCTCTGTCTCTCTCTGTCTCAAAAATAAATAAACGTTAAAAAAAAATTTTTTTTTAAATGGGTTTTTTTTCTTAGAACTGTGTAAGGTTTCTTATAGCATAATCCATTAACCTATTCTTTTTTTGTAAGTTCAAAGATATATATATATATATATATATGTATGTATATATTTTTTTTTTTATGTAGTCTGAACAATAGTTGCAACATGAAACAGCAGGTAGCTAATTGACTACTCTCTTTAAAATAAAACATCAATTGAATTCTGTGTTCAATACTCATATATGCATATTTGTGATAAGGTGTTCAAATGGATAGTATTTGTCAGAAATTTAATACATCAATTATTTAGTATAGTACTACTAGAAGCTTAAGCATTGAGAGCTTCAAATTTTGTCCTTAAAAATTCAAGTAAATTTGCATTTTCTTGAAATGAGAATCTAGTCTCCTGCTAAAATTATAATGCCTCAAAAGTTCTAAGTATTCACATATTAGTCTCAGAAGCTGTTCTCAATTTCTGAGGTACAGTTCCGAATCCCTACAGGCGTGGCCAGTATAAGAAGCCTCTACCCCTAGCCTTATTTTTATTCTCCAAGGAGAGTACATAGGCTCTCTGAACACCTTTTACTCATTGCTTCACAGGGGAAATGGCTTTGCTTAGCGGTCTTTTTGTTTCCCCCCCTTTCCCCTTCCACTGCAAAACCTTTCTGCTTAAAATACGGATTTATTTCCAGTTCCAGGGGTCCTCTTACCAACTGCCATTCTAAGAAATTCCTGAAATGGATCCAGATAAACAAGGTGAGTACTATTGTCGAGGTTCTGAGCACAGTCTGTAAACAAAAAAAAATTAGGCACAGATGCTGTATTTTCAGACCTCTGAGTTACAGAACAATAGACGTTTGGCATCTGGCTGAAAAAGAAACTAGTGGGTGATTGAAAAGATATTCTTTCTTTTTTTTTTTTCAAACAGAAATTCATAACGTATGGAAGAGAGTTTAGTCTCTTGTCCCCAAAGCACCAAAAGTAATTTAACAAAAGATTTGTTCTCCATATAATTACACTTTAAATTGCTATTCACATATAGCTTGTCTTATTTTTGTATATTTTCTCGTTTACTGTTAAAATGACATCCTTGTACCTATTTTAATGTCAGGGGTAAGTTCACAGTATTATGGGGGCCCAAAGTTGGGGGAAAGGTCTCACAGCTGTCACTATATAAATATTTGATAAATGGGTATGGGGACACCAGTGCCCCTTTCTACCAATATTTCTGAATGCCAAGGTAGGCCCAGGACTGGCTCGTGACATTTTTATTGCTGAATCGAGTTTCAGCCCTGTTCTGCTACCTGAAATCTAGAGTGTTAACTTCACTTGCTTTACGTAAACTTCGGTCATATCTCAAGTGATTTATCTAAAACGACATATGGATGAGTCAAATCATCTTTGGGGTTCCCAAATTGAAGCCCTCATTGTAATAAGCTTCATACGAAGAGGTAGATAACCCGTTCAAAGCCCGACGTTCTCTCCCTAAAGGGATGCCTCCCGAGTTTAGTGTCACCAGAATCACCTGGAGCCTTTGTTAAAGTGCCACCTCCACCCCCAGAGTTTGTGACTCAGTAGGTCTGGGCTGGGGTCTGAGAACACGCGTGTCTAACAGGCTCCCAGGAGGAAGCTGCTTGCTGGAAGCCCTGAGGACCACCGACCAAAAATCTCTCTTTCTGGATCATCGCACTAGAGATGATGCACAGCTGAAAGATAGGTTATTGCATTCTGTCTCAGCAGACATATTGATGTGCTGACACGTATTGATCTGGCTAAGCAAAAATAAGAATCGTTTAAAGCAACACGTGTTTCCCAAATTGCTTCCATGAACAAGACCATATGTAGCTTGTATTATTATTTCTTTAAGCATCTAAAACTCCTCTCTTCATAGCTTTGAGCTGAGACGTCAAGCGATTTCTTCCTTTCTTGAGTTTTCTCCCACCAGCAGGAAAGCAAAAAAAAAAAAAAAAGCCTTTAGGAAGCAGAGCTGGTAGTGAATCACCTGGGATACTCATTCATTTGCCACGCTGTATTCTGTCACAGCTTGCCGCGCTATGCTGCATAACTTCATCAGAGGACACTGCAAAACGCAATCTGACAGGAGTGCACTGGGCCAGATGGTAGGGCAGCTATAGAATCGCTCTTGCACCCATGACAGCATCTGGGAACCCGCAGAGCCCCTAGTTTGCTGATTTTCGACATTCCCTTGTTGCATCGGAGTGGAGCCAGGGCACAAAAACTGGCCAGTTTCCAGAAGGAAAGACAATGTTGGGCATTACATTTTTATAAAACTATTTCCACACCGTGATGGCTGCTCTCAATTTGTTTTCCTTCTCCAGATTATAGGGCAGAGGGGTTTCTGACTTCTCCATACTCCAACAGTGGACTCATCTGAAAACTGGAAAACATTTTCCAGCATAGGAAAATATTAAATAACAAAAGATTTAGCACAAATTGTAGCTTCTTTGATATCGTTGCATCTGTTCAAAAAAGGGGCGGGCGGAGGGAGATGTGGAGAGTTCATAGGATTGCTTGTGTAATGACGTTTTAAGGCACATTTACCTGAGGTAAATGGCTTCCGCTCATGATCGTATATCGATCACTGAATTCGTGTACGTTCCAGGAGAGGCTTTTGGTGGCTCTAACCCCCGAAGGGTGGATCTGACCTCGTTCAGCACCATAAGCCCCTCAGTGGTTTAGCATACTGCCTGGCACTCCGTATCCATATGTGCAACAGCTAGAACTTTCCCCCCACAACCCTCCAGGGCACGAAACATTATCTTCTCAACCTAAACCAGGACATTGTAGCTTGGTAGGCAGTTCAGATCCAGTTAAGTTTGGGAAGGAGCCATGCCTTAAAGACAGACACAAACTTCTAAGCTTCTTATGCTGAACATCCCATCCGAAGTATTCAGAATTTCTTGTACAGGAATGAGCCTCTCGCCCCCTTCGGGAAAAAGAGAACCGTAAGTACTAAGAATTCAAGAAACCAGAGATATCCTCTATGTACAATTTGGCAATCGCTCCTAGAAATTAAGCTCCACGGGACAAGGATTTGTATCTGTTTTGTTCATTGCCATAGTTCAGAGGCCTGGAATCGTGCTGGGGCCATACAGTAGGAGCGCAATAAATATTTGCTGAACAAATGAATGGATGGAGAGTTCTACGTTGTTTTCATTTATAAATATATGTGTGTACATCTGACTACAATATATTAACAAAGTTGAGTTTATATTCTACACAGAGTTTTTTATCCTATTTGTTTCACAAGCTGTTTCCTTTTTATTTAAAATGTTTAGTGGAGGGGCGACTGCGTGTGATCTCTCAGATCCCCCTCTTGGATGTGGGGTTTATCTAACGAGATGGTCTTTTTATTCATGATATTTCATCTTTTCTTTACAGATGCTCTTAACAGTATTGAGAATTCCATTTACAGAACAGCCTTCAAATTACGATCAGTGCAAACTCTGTGCCAATGTAAGTACAGGCTCTCGTTAAAAACTCGAAATCATCTGATCCTGATGTGTGATGTGAAATTCCGAGAGAAAACAAGTACTCCCCCATGTGAGCGACCGCTGGATCCGGAAGGTGTGATCTGTGCATTCACCGCATTAGTAACAGAGAAGGTGGAGTGGGGGGGGGGGGCACACCTTGCGTGTTCCACATGCGTGTAGCCTCACCAACAGGAGACGATAATTCGTGGGTGAGGATTTTATTTTAATTTTTTTTAACTTGGTTTCTGGACATGTTTTTGCTTGTTTCCTTTTCAGGATAACAATAGTGACACAAAATGAAATTACAAAATAAGTCAGTTTGGAATCTCCGCTTGTAGATTTAAGCATGACAATTTTAACGTTTTTTATTTATTTTTGGGACAGAGCGAGACAGAGCATGAACGGGGGAGAGGCAGAGAGAGAAGGAGACACAGAATCGGAAACAGGCTCCAGGCTCCGAGCCATCAGCCCAGAGCCTGACGCGGGGCTCGAACTCACGGACCGCGAGATCGTGACCTGGCTGAAGTCGGACGCTTAACCGACTGCGCCACCCAGGCGCCCCTAAGCATGACAATTTTAAATTCCTTCTGCCACATAAGATTTGCATTTGAAATTGTACCTCTCTCCCTGAACGTGCAAAAGTATATTCAGATGAATAATCCTTGGGCCACAAATTTTAAAACTATCTCAAGAGTTCTCTGAGAACTGCTTTTTTTTTTTTTTTTCTGCGTTAAATTTGTATCTGCTTGGGGCGCCTGGGTGGCGCAGTCGGTTAAGCGTCCGACTTCAGCCAGGTCACGATCTTGCGGTCCGTGAGTTCGAGCCCCGCGTCAGGCTCTGGGCTGATGGCTCAGAGCCTGGAGCCTGTTTCCGACTCTCTGTCTCCCTCTCTCTCTGACCCTCCCCCATTCATGTTCTGTCTCTCCCTGTCCCAAAAATAAATAAACGTTGAAAAAAAAAATTTTTATAAAAAAAAAAAAAATTTGTATCTGCTTAATTGCTATGATTTTCTTTTCTTATACTGTCATCATAGGCAAACTAAGGTAAAATGTGGTAAACATGTTTATTTATTAAAAATTCTCCAAAATGAATTAGACTGGGCTCTAGCTATGAAAAATAACAGGGATTCAACATCTCTAATAAGTTCTGTATTTTGCATTATAAAATCTCTTCATAGGAAATAATTTAAGACATGTATCATTTTAGACCTAAATGAAGTTGTGTTAACACGTATGACATTTCTCCTGAAGGCTGAAATTTTTTTAGGGGTTGCCTGGGTGGCTCAGTGGGTTAAGCAACTGACTTCGGCTCGGATCATGATCTCACCGTCCGTGAGTTCGAGCCCCGCGCTGGGCTCTGTGCTGACAGCTCGGAGCCTGGAGCCTGCTTCGGGTTCTGTGTCTCCCTCTCTCTCTGCCCTTCCCCTGATCACACTCTGTCTCTCTCTGTCTCTCAAAAATAAATAAATGTTTTTTTTTTAATTTAATAAGTAAAAAAAGAAAATTTTTCATAGTTTACCTTCTGCCTTACAAGTTCTAGAGACCAGTGGTTTTCAAATTATGCTTTCACAAAGTGCACATGGATGCTATTGAACACAGCGGGAAAGGACGTGGGAAAGGGAAGTACAGGCAAGTGAGGGAAACGTAAAAGATCATCTCTTCAACCAGTACAACTCGTTGTCTCTATTTTCTCTACTACATTCTGTACAAGGGTCCTTTGAAGAAAGATTCTCGCTTTTTAAAAAGATTTTTTTTTTTTTTTTTTTTTTTTTTTTTTTTACTTAGCAAGGCAGACAAACTCACTTGTAAGTATTATTTACTCTTCCAGGAATCAACAAAAGGCAAAATATGCTCACTGAAAGTTTACACTCAATTATGCTATTTTCCTGGGGAACTTCTCCATTAAAGAAAGTTAGCAGCGAATGTCTGTGTAAGCCCCCATCATCAACGCCTGAGTACGTACAAAACAGGACAATTTGAGGATGTACCTTTTTGAACTTTTTATTACCCCTGGCATTAGAAACCGAGTATAAATACTACTCCTGGGAATATTAACAATACACAAAACCAGTATTTCAAAGTTCTGCCTAGAAGCCATATCCGAACAATAATCTGAAAACAAAAAAGTCCCCAAACCAGAGATAAAGCACGCGGTGAGCTGCAGACGGCGGGATCCCAGAGCATCGCGCATAAATCTTGTGCGGAGACGAACGAACGCGCACCACCGTTATCTGTTTTGCTGTGATACCGAACTCGTGGCAGGGGACAAGAACGCCTTGCGTGCCGCATGCCAGGCCAAGGGGATGCGTCTTGCGATTGCGCCACGATAAAACGGTTTGCGTCCTCCACCACCTGCAGCCAGGGTTTTATTAAAGCCACATCCTGAAACCTACTCCTCACTTCTGCCGACTCTCTTTGAAAGCAGTATCAGAGAACAAATAAAAACTTTTATTATACTTGCTAGATTCCTTATCTGCGAGGCTGATTTACGAGGTAGAGAAAAGCGCAGGGTCTTATCATTTCACACACTGGAGCATTTTCAATGCCAGCAGCTCTGGGCGCCACTGACATCATCTGTCAGATGGAGCAAGTGGGTGTTTATTAATTTTGTCTGTTATCCTCTGTCGGCAAGAAACCATAGGGTTAGCTCTGTTTCATTCTTCCTTGTATTCATTGCCTTGTAAAATTTTTAGGAGGTGGTAAAAAAAAAACATAAGAAATAAACCATTATTTTTTGTAAGCAACTTTATTAAGTGCCTTCCCTAGATAATAATACCGATGGAAGGGAGATCAACAAAAAGAAATATTACCGAGGCAAGGAAGGGACTTGAAGAGTCTCATAATTCAGCAACTGCTCTTTATTATAAAGATCACGGGTTGTTTTTTTTACCTTGGGCAATTGCATTTTAACACAATATTCCTTCTGCAGCAAAGGTGCAGACACGGAAAACTATATTTGAACACAAAAGGTAAATTTACTCAATTCATTTAATAAAGAGTATAAAAATGTTTTCGCCACTTTTCAGCACAGTGCCCTAACTTCCTTGGAAGGCTGTTTTTCAAATTTCTCACGTTTTCCCCTTTCAACTTCATTCTATAAAGCAACATCCTAGAGGTTATGCTGGCAACAATCTGGTAACAATGCTGTCCTAACAGATACGCTTTTCCAAAATCAAATCTACCATCAGAAGAATAGGGCCTGAATTCTACACAAGAGATATGCATCCAAATAGTGGTCGTATCTAATTCCTTTTAAAGAAAAGAGCTGCCAGGGCACCTGGGTGGCTCCGTCGGTTAAGCGGCTGACTTCGGCTCAGGTCATGATCTTGGGGTCTGTGAGTTCGAGCCCCGCGTCGGGCTCTGTGCTGACAGCTCAGAGCCTGGAGCCTGTTTCAGATTCTGTGTCTCCCTCTCTCTGCCCCTCCCCCGTTCATGCTCTGTCTCTCTCTGTCTCAAAAATAAATAAACGTTAAAAAAAAAAAAAAAAGAAAAGAGCTGCGATTTAAAAAGTCTTAATTAAATGCTAGATGACATTTGCTTTATTTGAAGGCTTTATATGAAGGTTTTGTTCCCATTGGAAAATAAGACAACTTTTCGTTTGCTTCCTACAGTGGACTTGATGGACAGCTCTCTGATTCAGCACGTCCTCCTACGTCACAGTTTCTGGGAAGCAAGAGAGAGCCCCCTCTCTGTGCAACACCTCTTTAAGGCTCTTCAGGAGCTGTTTCAGAGAGTCAGGGCGGAAAATCCAGGACAGGTGCATCCCAGAGCTTCAGAACTCACTCTGAGCCTTCTCACAGCGATGTATGACAGGTGAGCATGTGAAGGTCACACTGTGACCTCAAGGGCAGTGTTTAGTCACCACTGGTCAGTGACCATTTGGTGTTGCCTAAGGTTTGCTTAAGGTTTGATACATGAGAAGGCTTCTTTGTTTTCAGCAAATGTATTATTCATTCAGCAGAGGAACAAAGAAGCACACGTTTATCAGTTTCACTAATACGAAAGACCCATGGGTAGCAAAAAGGGAAAAAAAACAAATCCACACTACTTTTGCTTCACACAAACTCGTTTCCACTCTAGACACACACACACCTTTTGCTAGGGTGATTGTATGCCTATACATGGAAAAAAAATCACACTTTTCTCTTGAGTTCCTGGTAGCTTATTTGTTTGCTTATTTCCTTGTAAGCAATGATCAGGTTTTGTTTTGTTTTGTTTCTCAGGTGCAGTAAGGTTCAATAACCTGTGTGTGGGTGGCTAACCTATTGTCTTAGTCTGTTTGGGATGCTACACAAACGTACTGTAGACCAATGGCTTAAACAACAAACATTTCTCATGGTTCTGGAGGCTGGGAAGTCCAAAGCCAAGGCGCCGGCCAGTTCAGTGTTCAGTGAGGACTAGCTTCCTAATTCACAGAGGACTACCTGCTCACTGTGTCCTTATGTGGTGAAAGGAGTGAGGGAGTTCTCTGAATTCTCTTTTGTAAGAGCACGAATCCAGTTCATGAGAGCTCTACTCTCATGAACTAATCACCCCCCAAAGTCCCACCTCCAAATTTCATCACATTGGAAGTGAGAATTTTGAAATACAGGTTTTGGGAGGACCCAAACGCTCAGTCCCTTGCATCTGTAAGCCAATTTAGACCATGTCGAAGGCTTTATTATGCACGCCATCAAGTAAATGGTGTGTATCTGTGTGTATGTCTGTGTGTGTGTCTAGCTATGTGTGTGCTTCCCTGGCTCTGGGGTCCACCGTTCTTCTGTCCCACTTCATTTTGTTTACCTTATTTGGTCTTGACCTCATCCTGTAGAATGGACTTCTAAAAATCATAGTAAATACAAAACATTTGGAAAGTACAGAAAAGAGTACAGAAGAAGAAAAGTCACCCTGAATCCCGCCTTCTGAGGCAACCACAGTTTAACCATCTGGAAAATGGTTAAACAAAAGGAAACGGTGTTTCCTTTTCCAGCTTGTTATTTATTTATTTTATTGCATAAATAACGTATCAACATGTTTTCAAGCTATTTTTTTCATTATTTCAGATTCCTTAAACATTATGCTTTCGACTATCGTTTCTAATATCAACGCCTGCCTCTAGAAATCCTACCTGTGAGACATTGTTCTGCGGGTTTGAAACTGCAGAGCCAGTGAGCCAAGAACAATTAGGCTCTACGTGAGGGCCCGTGAACTGGTGGATTTTGTATATAAATGCTTGCTCCTTTTGTCTTCCTTTTGTGCTTGTATCTTTGGTTTCCAGGCACGTGTATCCTAAGGACGTGACCCGGCCCGCTCCGTGAAGACAGGGGGTATCCCTGTTTCCCTGGTGCCTAGTACAGTGCTTAGCACAGAGGAAGCACCTCTGTGTTCATTGTTGGGCACATGAATGAATGAATGGATGAGTGAACGAATAATGAAATATTTTAAGTCAAGTTTTACTCTGTCAAAAATCTAAATAGCGGAAGACAGACCATGAAAAATGTGAACTTGGAACACAAGGTCAGAAGCGTCTGTTCATAGTGATTGTTTTTATAACCCACGTCAGCCAGAATCACCCTGCCTTTCCCATCCTGGTCTCTGTGTTTTGTTGCCCTGCAGCACGGGAACGGGCTTGCTCAAGCTGGCACCTGTGGCTGCTGCCCTGATTGCTCTCTGCGGGGACAGCCCTCTTACGAAATACAGAGGTAACATACATAAGACTTTGCGTGTATCGAGTGCAGTGACCTCCGAATCTCCAACACACTGTCTCCTTCACTCATTCCTATTCCCTGCCACGTGGCTC
Organism: Puma concolor; assembly: GCF_028749965.1. Classification (NCBI taxonomy): domain Eukaryota; kingdom Metazoa; phylum Chordata; class Mammalia; order Carnivora; family Felidae; genus Puma; species Puma concolor. The sequence goes on along the minus strand of NC_141674.1, from coordinate 193,740,015 downwards.
TTGTTTGACATGTCCTCAGCACGGTGGAAGTTTTCAAGATGTCCGTCTATATGTCCTCATTATTCATAACTTTGTTATTCTTGCTCCTTATTCGTGTGGGAATTATCCAGACACAAGTGGTTATTATTCGTTTAAAGACTGGGATTCTCCTTGCATCGCCATCTTCCAGCCTCCTGGTCTTCATCGCCGATGTGCTGAATTATCAAGAGGTTGAAATGTGAATTGCTTTTCATTAGTCATCGTATTACCTAGTTTGGGAAGCCTTCAAAACAGCAAGCAAATAATCAAGAAATATACCTTTCCTTTCCGTTTCCCTTCACACCTACAAATAAACTGTTTAGAATTCAAGGCACATACTCTTCAAAGACGTATCGCAAGTATTCAATTTAAAGATTTCTTTTTCTCCTTGTATGTCTAGCTCTTTTTCAGCTCTATGCAGAAAATAACAGGGGAGGTTATGATTCTGGGGCACGCATGACTCGAAGGGTTTTGAGAAACCTACTAACAGATCTACAGCAGGTAAATCTCCAATACTTAAGAATTCTAAATGTGTTCCAGTTATATTAGCCACCTTTGTTATTAAGGAATATGGTTTTCTACTGTGTCAATTCTATGTTAATGTAGTTCTCCATGCAATCCCTCCCCTCTATAGCCACTGCTCTTATCTGAGCATAGGCCTAATCTTTTACAATCACTTCCAAACTGATTTCCCTAACTCAAGCTTCTCTTCCCTCCAACTCTGCCTCCACCCTGCTGTCAGTGACTTTCCAAAATGCAAATGTCACCCGCGTGCCTAAAATTCCTCCTTGGCCATTCATGTCTATTGAACAAAGCCTAAATTCCTTAGCATCATATGAACAGCTTTCCTGGGGCAACTTGGTGGCTCAGTTGGTTGAGTGTCTGACTCTTGATTTCGACTCTTGATGTCAGGCTCCTTGCTGAGTATGGAGTCTGCTTGAGATTTTTCTCTCTCTCTCCCTCTCTCTCCCCCCCCCACCCCCATCTGCCCCTCTCCCCTCTCTTTCTCTTAAAATAAAATAAAACAAAACAAAATGAAATGAAATGAAATGAAATGAAATAGAAAAACAAAAGAAAAGCTTTCATGATTTGACCCAATCCTTCTCTTTTCAAAAAGAGATAAAATCATGATTTTTATAGGAATACAAAATGAACATGTGTCCAAAAATGTATTTAACTTGTTAGTTGAAAGAAAGCATCAGCAAGATGTTACAAGTAGTTAAAAGAAATAGCCCAAGAACAAACAAAATGATAGATAAGGAATATTAAAATGAATTTGCAAGTGGATGAAAGATTGACTTTTGGGGGATGAGGGGGAGGTTGGTCATCAATCAGGATGGAATTTATTTGCATGTCTATAGATGAGAATTATTTGTATTTCAATCTGGTTTCTACTACAAGTTAACTTCAATTTTCTACAGAGTTGTAAAATAACCTAGTCACATGATATGTAATGATGCATGTCTCTGTAGGTTCCAGAATCACCATTGAAAAGATATCCAGTGGTTTCTTCTGTTTGTTCCATAGTGTTTAATTTTTTCTTACCTTTTGTACACTGATTTCACTCCTTTGTATCAAAATCTTTACCCTGCCCAACATGTACCAAGTTCTCCATGCCTGACTTGTGTGGTTCCTTCTATCTCCAACAGCCTGTGTCTCTTTTCCCTTGGCGAATGCCGTTCATGTCTCAAGTCATTTAGATTATTAGTCACCTCCTCACTAAAAGCTCTTTAACTCCCTGTGCATAACTTTGTTGTCAAATTTTGTTGCATTTATTGCCAGATATGTGGCTTCCACACTAGGCTGCTTCTCCAGGGGAAGGATTCTATTGCATTCGTGTTCACGTCTCTGATAGCTTAAAAAGTGCCTGGTAGTAAGGCCTTTGACAAATGTTTAATGAAAGTATAAATGAAATTCAGTCCTGAATACTCAAATAGTTAACATTTGCATCATTTCCTGTGCTTGAACAATGTACAAATGTACTGCTGTTTTTAGCCTTGCTAGGTAAGGGAATTGAACCTCCTTAAAGTATGTTACTTAAATGTTAAACTGATAATAAATGATGTGTCTGAGCAAGAACTTCTACAAATGGATTAACCAGACTCCAGATTGTCTTCTGTGGAAGTGGTTGCTCTCCCAGCGTAACTTTTACCCATTTCGAGAATGTCTCTACTTTTTTTCCAGCCCCTGTAAAATCCCCACACTAGGCTTTCTGCACTATGATGCCATTAAATAGCTTTCTATCATTTTTCTCCTGGGTCTCCCTCCTGGGTCCCCTTCCTCCTTGTAAGGGAGGAAAAAAAATAATCTTTTCTTCTACCCATTGTAAGGTTCTCTGGCTGGGGCCCTGTAGATTAGACTGACAAAAGACAGATTAACAAGAGGAGAACAGACAGAAATTTATTAACATGTATACGGTGCACACACATGGGAGTACCCAGTGCTGAGTAACTCAAAGGGATGACTAGAATTCAGGCTTACATATAACCTCAAGCTAAACAAAAGGAAAGGGTTTTGGGCTTCCTGGTGAAGGAAGTTATGAGAAGGTGACCAGGAAAACTCCGATTGTTTAGTAAGGTTTGTTGTGCGGATTTAAGTCAGTACCTTGTCCATTGATCAGAGTTGTTAAGACCCCTCCTCTTTCTGGTAGGGAAAGAGAGACACCCTTGGCAGACGAAAATTTCCTTTATAAATAAATGTACATTTTCTTTACAAAAGGAAAACTTGTGCCTTGCTTTTAGAGCTTTTCCTGCATCTGCTGGTTTTCAATGGCCTTTAGCTCAAAATAATCCATATGCCAAAGAGGCACATTTTGGGGTGGCATATTCTGGTACTCTTCAGGACCAAGAATTCTGAACTGGAGAAGGTCATGAAGGGGGTGGGTAAAGAGGAAGATTATTAGAACTCTAGGACAGGGAGTATGGTTCAGAACAACCTATCCAAAGTTACCTGTGATTTGATTTGGTCTTAGTATCTTAGGTTCATATTGATCATGATAACATTTAGTTTATTCTGGAAATTCCAAGTAATAGTCAATAGGTTCATATTTTTTAAATGGAGTAATGATTTTGTTTTTAATTTAGAAGGTTAAACTTCAGGCATAGCTATTGGTGATTGTGGCACACGGATCCCACTGACCCTTAGGCATATCTGCCATAGCAGAGGCACCTAGCCCAACACCCCTCACATCTCAGGACTCGAGCTAACGGGGAGCCGGGGAGATTGGAAGAGTCTGTCCATCCATTTCTGCAGGCAGACTTGTAAGACTGGAGGGCTTAGCTGGATGTCACGAAAGTAGGTGGACTGAGGGACATTTTCCTTCTCCCGTAGAAATCCTTGTGTTCACTTTCTAGCTACTGTAGCTTGCCCCAGGCTAGCACCCCATGCAACAAACCCTAAAGCTCTGTCTTTGTTCCAGGCTCAACTGAGGTCAATGAGCTGCTGAAATGGCAGCTCGAGCAGTGCTGTCTGGCACCGGTGCCTTAGTACGCTCCTGAGAGAAGTCTTTGGAAGATGGAAATTTGCATAGCAAATTATCATCCCATTGACTTCCATTAAGAACTCAGAGATGGATTCCCATAGAAAATTCCAGGCCCCGTTGTGTGATTCAAACCCCTCCCCTAAGGATCCTAATTATCATTTCAAGTGGCATTCTGCCTCTGCTAGTGTTCCATCTAGCCACATGGGATCTTCCATAGCACACCTGCAAGAAATTAGTCAAATGGACAATGAATCCAGACAATTTTCACGCACACACTTAAAGCCAAAATGTGGAGGTGAAAGCCTCCTACCGAAGTGAGTTTTCTTTTGGCCGATGGCAGAGTCACAGAGCTGGCAAGCCGGCTCCATCTGATCTCCTTCCCTTGATTTACATGAGGTCAACCCCCTTTCTCAGGGCTCAAGAACACCCTCCAACTAATTTTCCAGTTAGTTCATCAACACTCACAGGCCAAAGTACGGCCAATGAGTCAGTTTTTCAGACAAAGGCCAAATGACGTAGGGAGCAGTTACTTATGTTCAGCTGGTGACGGGGTTATTATCAATTTAAAGTACAGCCATCTTGTCGCTGTTACGAAAATGTTTGTTGACTCCTGCCTGGCTAATTGTCAGCAAAGTGGTTCTAAGTGCCACTTTCCTGATTAGAAGAATGTTTATTCGAGTTGATGGACTCAGCAGGGGGGTCTTTGAAATTACTTTTGAGCTTGCAGGCGATGCCTCCTGACAGCCAGTGCTGTACAAGACATCAGACGCGAAATTAGGACTTGTGACCAAATGGGCATAAATGGAGGTGACAGGTACACGTATTTGTGCATATAGATAATGTCAGAACCAAGTCCCTGGCCATCTTGGCAGTCACAAGGGGTTCTTAGTCCCTTAGTTAAACTCCCTTGGTGATCATGATTGAAAGGTGGAAACCATTGAGTGAGGCAGTGCAGACAGAGCCCTTGGAACACCTAGGAACTGACAGAAGTCAGGAGGACAAAGCTTTGTGAGCACCCCTCAACAGAGTAAGGAGTCTTGAAGCGAGATCTCAGTTCTGCAGCTAAATCACTTTTTTTTTTCACCCTGAGCAAAACAGTAAATCTCAATCGCCCCTTGCTTTAAACAAGGATAATGATTCCTGCTCTACCCCAGAAACTGGTGTTTGTTGAAATGCCATGAAAGTGTTTTAAAAGGTTTTCCTTAAAACCGCTCTGAATATTAATACAGTATCATTGTTATATGTGATTCACAAGTAAATGAGGGCAAAGAAAGGTGAAAATAATTGGATTGGGATCATAAGAAGTGAAACAGCGACAGCCGTGCCTGGATTGCCCCAATTACTAGACTGTCTTCTCGCCCTCCTCCTTCCTCTCAGCCCCACTTTTTCCCACTTGTTCATTCATTGTCCTCATGCAGACATTGCACAAAACCCACAAATTTCTCATCTGCTTGGACTGAGGCAGTTCAGCCAGTCTCAGGCACTAAATACTTGTGACCCCGTGGCTGTAAGCACCTCTACTCAGAAGTGCTGATTTCAGTGGTCACCTACTTCTCTATTTTCTCACAACTGACACGGGGATTTCTTGCCTCTTGTAGATCCCAACTGTTGTAGGGGAGAGTCGTGCTCTGTGCTCTGTGGAAAGTGCCACCCGCAGCTGTTTCCAAGGGGTGAGTATGATGCAACTGTCCCTGGGACTTGGGGGCAGATCCCCGGGAGTTGGGGGCAGACAAGTTTGCTGCCCAGTTCACATTACAGAATTGCTACTCCACACAGCATCCGAGACAACCTAATTCATGATATAACCTTGCCTCGGAGCGTCTGGGGGGCTCAGTTCGTTAAGCAGGGGACTCTTGATCTCGGCTCAGGTCCTGATCTCACAGTTTGGGAGATTAAGCCCCGCATCAGGCTCTGTGCTGACAGTGAGGAACCTGCTTGGGATTCTCTCTCTCTCTCCCTCTCTCTCTCTGCCTCTCTCTCTTTCTCAACATAAATAAAATAAACATTTAAAAAAAAAGGTATAAACTTGCCTCTGACTTTTCATGTGATAAACGTCTTTGGCAGAGCTGACAGAAACAGCCAGAAAAGAAAATGAAAATACATTTGCATCTATACTAGAGACCAAAGTCATGCTGGAAACACATCTAAGTGAGCCATTGTTTTTCAGGTGTTAAGCCCAACAATCAAAGAAGAAAAATTCCTCTCTTGGTTACAGTCTGAGCCTCCCATCCTCCTGTGGCTCCCAACCTGCTATCGGTTATCTGCCACTGAAATGGTCACTCACCCTGTTCGGTGTAGAATCTGCAGGAACTTCCCAATCACTGGACTGAGGTACTCATCAGTGTTTCGCAGACGGTCATTCTCCAAATGGGTCTCAGAGTAGAGCTGTGTCTCTCCAGATTCCTTTTGAGGTCCTTCTCACAGATCTGGAACTCAGTTGATATTTTGAAAACTACTCAGTCAGTAATTTTCTGCATGAGGGATCTTGGTTGACAATAAATTATATTTTATCTTCTGTAATTAATGGAGTATTAAATTCTTCCACTAACACAGTCTGATCAATAGACATTTGTATTTCTTTAGGGGGAAAATGTGTTTTCTTTTGTTACAAAAGAGATATTTAAATTTAATTTAAATATTTAGCTTAAATATTTAAATATTTGGGAGCTATTTATAAGAATTACAGTAATAATAATAGTTTATGAACTGTTGAGTGTTAGGCTGAGTGGTTCACGTGGACCATTTCGTTTAAGGACTTGTTAGAACCTCTATCCAAGGTGGCATTATTATCCCCAATTCGCAGAGAAGATAAATGACTTACTTGCACATGCTTAGCAAGTAGCAGATGCTGGCGGACTGAATCCAGAGTCTCTGCCTTGCGACTATGATGCTATACTGCCTCCCAGTGCAGAAAGCTGGGAACAAGGGCTCAGGATCCAAAGGAATAAAATCAGGTTTTGTGGGGGCAGCTCACACCAAGTCTCCACTCTGCCTGGAGGAAAGGGCAGATTTGGAAGCTAGGTTTGGACATTCAGATCTTTCCAAAGCTTTGAGGATGAAAGTCGGAACCCCACCTTAGGAAAAAGGGTGCTGTTGGTCTCCCGTAAATAAAACAATGAAGAAGTGAAGTTCAAGTGGTTGAAAACTTGGGGAGGAAAGAAGGAAAGCAGCAGGTCTAGGCCAAGCACAGGGATGCCATTATCGTGGTGAATGAACACAGGTAGGGGCTGAAGGGGTGGGGGTAGGACTGAATTGCTGAGAAAACCCAGTTGCTAAAAACAAGTCAAAGAAAGGGGTGTCCAGAGGGGCAGGAGTGAGGACTTGGGGACTCTGTTCCTCTTCTCATCCTATACTTGCAGATCTTTACTAGCTCAGACAGTAAGCATGCTCCCTGTGGGTATAAATTACATCCGCTGGGTCTCTGGCCAACCTGGAAATCACGTTTTAGTTTTGCCAACGAAATGAATTGGGTTTGCAGAGAATTCCGAGTACACGGTGAAATTTCATTCATGATTAACTGTACTTTAAACAATAGAACCTATAAATGGGAAGGACTGTTGGAAACCAAACCAAAGAAATCTCCATATTGCAGTGAAAAACAAACTCCTTTTATATTGGACAGTGGAGGAACATGAACATGATGTACCATGTGATATGCAGCCAATAAATAAGTATGAATTAAGTGGTTACCACATGTCCTGCAGAATTCACTTTGCAGTTATATAAAACACAACTTTTACACCGAAATGTTTTTAAATTATTGTGTGTAACACAATGCAGATATTATTAATCCTGTTTTACAAAGGAGTCTCAGAGAGTTCGAGTGGCTCAGGTCATACGAAGGCGGAAAGCAAAAAGGGCCGTACGCTAAAGTTGAGACTACGTCGCTTTCTACTGAGAATGAAATTCAGCTTCCTCTTAGAAATGCCTCCGTGCAACCCATCTTTCTTTCTAGACATCCGAGGCAGTGTACGGTTCTCATATATGCAGATGGCTGAGCAACTTGCCCCAGGCCACTAACCTCTCTGGGCCTCGGTTTCTTTAGACGTAAAAGGAGTGCTGGAGCCAACGAAGTGCTAGACTTACTTTATCTATAACCTTCTGAGTCTATTAGAAGTTGTATGTATTACAGTCCCAGCCTTCAGCTTGTGTTTTTGGCTCTCATAAGCTCCAGCAATAGCCTCGCGGCTTTAAGTTTTAGTGAGATGAAGAAGGTCATTTTAAAGCAGAAGTGTTGGCAGGTCTGGAGGTAACAGGGAGAGGCAAGAGCTCAACCTTATAAAGAGGAGGTAAAAAGATCAGAGACTGTTCATAAGCCAGTGTTATATTTTAGCAGGATGTATCGTATTTATGCTCTGTAATAGCCATGTAAGGTTGGGATGAGATTGGGGGAAAACCCAGACTTGGTTCTCTCTTGGTAAAGGCACCAACAGATCCATCTCATCAGGGATGGATGGATCTACGCCTTCTACAAAGGTGTAGAAAACTACGCCTTTTCTCATGTACCTGTAGGTAGCTTCTGAGCATAAAGGGACCAATGCAAGGTTAGGGTCAGTGTATTGTCCTCGATGAGTCGACGGCAGCCATATGTAATGCTGATAAAGTAGCCAGTACAGGTGGCTCATCAAATAATCTTTATATAAAATATCATGTTATACGTTTCACGCAAACAGCAGTTATCTTCCCAATTCTGCATGTTGAATCATTTTCAAAGCTTTGTAAAAGCCTTTGTAAAAAGCCAGGCCAAGAAGGCAGGGCTTACCAGTCCCATTCTTCTCGTGAAGAAACTAAGTCATTCACTTAACTTCTTTCGTCTCATGTTCACTGAAAACGTTCAGTGCACCAGGTATCCTCCAAAGCATCTGACCTCAAGTTCCCACTTCAGGGTCACTGGTAATGGTGGTGTGTGCGTCCAAATTCAAGCCTCCTGTACCAGCGGTCTATTCCAGGGGTGAAAACAGCTGGCTGTCCATTCAGGTGGTATCCCTGGGCTCAAAGCCTAGTTCCCCCTCTGACCAAGACGTGGTGTAACTGTGTGCAAATTGCTTAAATTCTGATTGCTTCAGTTTCTTTATCTGAAAAAATGAGAAGAATAAGAATGCCTTACCTCAAAGAACTTTCATGGGGATTAATTGTCAATACATGTAGATGTATTGCATATACATATGCGCATGTATACGTGCCTGCCCTTAGGAAGTGTTCCAAAACTTTGGAACTATTTTGGCTACCTTGAATACTATTCTAGCCATTCGATGCTGTTTATGAATACTGTATCATGGAACGAGGTGTCAGGGTTAGGCAGTGAACAAGGGCAGCTGAGGGTTGGTCTCACGGAGCTTACGTTCTTCTGCTCTGCCTTCCAAGGACTGTGGTCAGAAGACCTTCTGCCGTCTGGCCTAAGGGGCACTCCAAGTTTTGATTCCTCTGTTCTTCAGAATAACCAGCGGGTCTGATAGATTCGATGTGCTCTAAACCCTCTTTCTTGGCTCCAGCCTCCTTATCCCATTCCTTTCTATCTGGAACTTCATCCTCGTTGATCTGGAGCCCAATGGCACACTTCCTCCATGAAAACTTTTCTGACCTCGCAGCCCACAGGGGTCTCCCCCTCTCTCCCTCCTACAGCACTTGCCTTCTATACCTCACATTTGGTGCATAATCACATATTGCTTAACTTTTCCAGTTAGGACCACAAGCTTCCCTATCATCTCTCTGCAGCAAGACATGAAATTTGAAGAGCACAGGGGTCTGGTCATATTTCTTTTTCTGTAACTTTCAAGGGAGGGGTTGAAAACTCAAATGTTTACAGGAGCTAGGCACGTAGTCTACATGTGAGAAGTTGGCCAGGTAGGGACTGTGGTGAGCTGGAGAGTGTTATCTCCAGTCTGGCAGGAGTAGCTGTCACTTTGCTCTCACCTATTATTGTCACTGATGAAGAAGACAGAGCTTTTATGCCACCTACACTGTGTTTGGAGAAGAGAATTAAAATATCAGAAAAAAAAAAAGTGTAGATCCCCGATCTTTGACAAACACTATGATTCCACTCAAATATCATCAAAAGTCACTAAATCGTAACTATGAGGCCTTACCAGCCCTCCCTGATATCACCATATTACGAAACACCCCTCCTTCCCATGGGTCTCAAGATACCCTCCTCTCCTGCTGACCATGGGAGATTTAAGGGTGTGACTGTTCATAAAAGAAGAACTGCAGTGTTGATGTGTTAAGAAGCTTGGGTGTGGTGGTCGCTCCCCCACACTCCAGCTGAAGGAATGACCCTCGTCCACTGCGTTTCTTTTCTACAGACAGAGTTCTAGAAAAATCACAGAAGTTGCAATTAAATTCTTTATCTACGGCTTTATTTTCCCCAGTACCATGCAGGAACACAGGTCCAATATTATCCTGTCTTGAAATTCCTCAAGAGAAGTCAAAAGTCAGAATGTACTGAAATCTCCCGGTGTTTGGTTTTTGGTTTTGTTTTGTTCTGTTTTGTTTTGTTGTAACTTGGCGACTAAATTCAAAAGATTTCAAATGCCACCATACAAAATGTGGCCTCAGACTTAGGGCTCTGTCTTCAGGGTCGTAGTACACAGTAGCCTGCCTGTAGAAAGTGTTCGGTATATCTGCGGGGGCATGAATCAGACTTCTCTACTATAGTTTGTTGAATGAAACGATGTTAGTGTCATGCTGCATTATAAAAAAAATACTATCAAAAGAAGATTTCTTCGATTAAAAATAACATGTCAGAGTCACTTAACGTCCCTACAAAGTTTGGGAGAAATTTTACGCTTACTTGATAGCCGTGATATCTCCTGTATGTTCTGGGGTACCCATTCTCCACCTGAATGTTATTTTCTGAGCTCATGAGCTAGTTGCCACCTTAGCCTTACTTCCGTTTTAATTGACAGATACCGCTGTCTGAAGTGTCTCGACTTTGACCTCTGCCAGGCGTGTTTCTTATCTGGTCTTCACAGCAGGTCCCACCAGAAGGCCCCTCCTGTGTTTGAGCATTGCGTCCAGGTAACATCTAGTGCAAAATACCAACCATTCATGAATCGGTACCGGCGACAGCAGTTCACAAACTTTGCCTCCAGTAAAACCACAGATTCTGCTCCTTTCGTTCACGATAATTGTTTAAGAGTAAGGAAGGGGTGGGATGCCTGGGTGGGTCAGTCAGTTAAGTGTCCGATTCTTAATTTCGGCTCAGATCATGATCTTTCGGTTTTTGGTGAGTTCGAGCCCCCCATCCGGCTCTGTGCTGACGGTGCAGAGCCTGCTTGGGATTCTCTCTCCTCTCTCTCTGTCTCTCTGCCCCCTCCCCCACTTGCGCTGTTGCTGTCTTTCTCCAAATACATAAATAAACTTAAAAAACAAAAGTCTAGGGAAATGGCAAACTCAACCTTAAATATCTCTCAATATAAATCTACAAATATTTTTTTACATCATAGATTTTATTAAAACCTATTAGGGGCAAGAAAAGGCCAAACGACACTCAGTACGAAGCCACTGATAACACACTATATTGCAGACAAGATCTGAGGAATAAGAGGGGAGCAGCATTGGGAGTGGACTCAAAAAAAAGGCTTTGATGCGGTAAAAACGACAAACCTAGGCTTCTAGTCACTAGTACCTCTGGGGAAAACTTTTCTTTCAGCATGTCTTATCCTGAGCCCTAAACTTCCAGTATTTTTGCTGTAGGAAAAATGAAAGAGAAAAATTGCCATCTCGGTTTTGACTGAAAGAATATTAAACTGAGACTTCACAACTGCCTTTCAAATGTTTTGTTTTTTTTTTTTTTTTAAGAAAATCTACTCAGCAAGAGAATTCAGGTCTTTTGAAGAGACAAGAGAAAGAGGATAGTTCATTTTAAGCAAGGAGCATTTTCATTTTCCCAGAAAGAACACTTTCTTCTCATCGCTAAGTTCCTACAAACCCATTTCACCATATAGATTTTGTCACACGGCAATGGTGAGAGATGTTGATTAGCTAGCCTTACGGAGGACAGCTTTCTCTTGTTCTCTCTTTAACGTGAATGGTCCACAAAAGTCAAGTGCTTGGATCTTGCCAAAGAATTCCAGTGGGTATTGCTTTATGCAACTTAAATAACCCAGATGCTGGGTTACTTGTTGGCCTGGGGAGATATAGGGCTTCTTGATGTTAGACTGACACCATGTGGTCACTTTGTTATTACACTTCAGATTTCAAGAGCTGAAAAATCTTTGAATAAAATCCCTCATTCCTTTGTTCCTTTTGGCAGAAGTTCTTAACGTGGGGTTGATGGGTGGACTTCAGGTGGAATCCACTGATATTTTGTATAGAATTAATTGTACGAGCTACTTTTCTGTAGATAAATCCATGAGTGACCATCCAGTGTGGAAAGGAATCCACACCCCAAATGTTAGCAGCCCTGGACCTAGCCCTGTTTCATACACCTTCTAGATTCAGCCTTCCAGGTTACTGGATTGCTCTAAGGAAGAGAGGCTATTTGTGTAAGTTGAGTGATCTTTAATTTAGAAACTTACACTGCGTGGACAAGTAGACAGAATGGAAAGATATTCATGTAGTAAGGAAGTAACATGATTTTTCTAAGGACATAAAAGTGAATGAAATAATTCCAAAAACTTTCATGGTGGCCAGTCCACTCAAGTAAGGAAAAAAGACCACATTTAGACTGATAGGACCCCTTTTAATGTTGGCTATTCCAGCAGATGTCAGCAAAGGAGAATACAAAATTCCTCCTCAGGACCCTCAGAAACAACCTGCTCCAAGGGCGCTGTGGGAGAAAAGAAGCTTTAAGAAGGCGGTGGCTCCTGGACCAGGTGACCCCAAAGAACATGGCTGACCACACAGAGGCCAGGTGAGTGTCCATGAGTGACGGTCCTGTAGGGCAGCCCCTCAGGAGCCTGGGGACTCAGTTATGCAGCCGGCACAGCATAGCACAGCACACACACACACACACACACACACACAGCTGCTTTCATAATGCTGGCCGTAAAGAAGGCACGACCTGGGGGTGAGAGTGTGCTTAAGATGTGTTTCCGCTCCAAAAATGATCTTTAATTTTGAAGTAGAACAAGAGGCAAAAGTACTTCTAAATGGCCCATCCTGACATTTTAAAGGCATCAAACCCAGGAGCCTTTTAACAACTTTGCTTTTTAACCCTAGTTTTGTTGGTTTGCTTTCAAAAGCCTAATTTAGAATGAATACTTTATTTTTATTAAAAAAGGGAAAGAAAAACACTCAGAATCCCATCACGCACAGATGAGTACCAGTCACATTTTAGTATTACCAAAACAGGAATTATGCTGTGGATACGACTTTTTAAAGTTTAATTAATTAATTAATTAATTAAGAGAGAGCATGTAGGGAAGAAGCAGAGAGAGGGAAAGAGAGAATCCCAAACAGGCTCCATGCTGTCATCGCAGAGCCCGATGCTCGGCTCGATCCCATGAACTGTGAAATCATGACCTGAGCTGAAATCAAGAGTTGGACACTGAACCAACTGAGCTATCCGGGTGCCCCTGTAGATACAATTTTTGATTCTTCTTTTCATCTACATTAAATGGAGAGTATTTCCCCTGTCATTAGTTTCCAAAATATTATTTTTAATGGCCTCACTTTCATCCTTATAAGGAAGTATCATAATTCATAAACAACCTGATATCATTAAACATTTTGGTTATTTTCAAAATTTGCCCCATCAAAATTCTGTAGTCAACATGCTTATACATGCATCTGCCTATAGTTTAAATATTTTATCATGATAAATTTGCTCAAATAAAATCATTGGATCAAAAGTTCTGAATTTTGTTAGCCCTTAAAATTCAGAGTACGGAATTGTGCTCCAGAGAGTTATCTCAAAGCTTGCCCAGCACTACTAATATATGAGGTCACCTATCACTTACCTAAAGATCACCAGCCTAAAGATGACTTTAAAAAGTCTTTGTGGGGGCACGTGTGTGGATCAGTCGGTTAAGCGTTCAACCCGGGCTCAGGTCATGATCTCACGGTTCATGGGTTCGAGCCCCATGCAGGGCTCTGTGCTGACAGCTCAGAGCCTGGATCCTGCTTCGGATTCTGTCTCCCTCTCTCTCTGCCCTTCCTCCACTCATGCTCTGTCTCTCTCTGTCTCTCAAAAATAAATAAACGTTAAAAAAAATTTTTTTTAAAGTCTTTGTGATGGGGGCACTTGGCTGGCTCGGTTGGTGGAGCATGTAACTCTTGATCTTGGAGGATGTGAATTTGAGCCCCATGTTGGATGTATTGTTAAAAACAAAATTTTTTAAAAAGTCGTTGTGATGTTAATTTTGGAAGTAACCATCTCAAAATGTAAAATTGTAGAAAGCAAAAGAAAGAGATACTGTTTCCATGGGCTTATGATCATCAAAATTTGGGGAGAAAAAAAACCCAGAAATATTAATTTTACCTACAGAGAGTAGAGGAGATCAATTTAAATCAGACTGGTATTCATTTATTAACTTTTTTTTGTAATCTTCAAATGTTTTCTCAGACACCCGCCAGCATATTTCTATCTCAATACCAGACCCTATTTCTAGGGTCATTTTGTCACTTTCCAATCTAAATATGTTTTATAGTTCTTTCCTTTAAAGGAAAAACTAATGTTGACAGTGCAATTAGATGCCATTTATTATGCCTGTGTCACACTTACCTAACAGGCTGCATCAATATATCTTTAAAGTTAGAGAATTTGAGTATCTGGATGTATATCTTTAATATAGTACAAAGAATTTTATTTATTTATTTATTTTTTTTTTTCTTTTAAATTTTTTTTTCAACGTTTATTTATTTTTGGGACAGAGAGAGACAGAGCATGAACGGGGGAGGGGCAGAGGGAGAGAGGGAGACACAGAATCGGAAACAGGCTCCAGGCTCTGAGCCATCAGCCCAGAGCCTGACGCGGGGCTCGAACTCACGGACTGCGAGATCGTGACCTGGCTGAAGTCGGACGCTTAACCGACTGCGCCACCCAGGCGCCCCCGAAGAATTTTAAAATAAGCACAAAGATATCAGGTGCCAATTCATCTGTCTTCTTCAAGACAGATTTCACTTTTCCCAGGCAAAGAAACAATACAATGTGTTGGTTAGTCATCTGGATTTATTATACACTTGAGATCTTGTCTAAATTCCTATGTCCTCATAGAACACAAAGATCCATACTCTTAATTCTATTTCTTTTGGCTCCTAAAGCCAGACTGATGTTTTAAAAGCACAAATTTGACGGCATTCCTCATGTGCCCGTATCCCCTAAACTCCCACGTCTGACATCCCTCCAGTATCCTCCCATTGATTTTAAGCTAAAAACTAAAAGTTGTAATAACCACCTGGGTGGCTCAGTCAGTTAAGTATCCAACTCCGGCTCAGGTCGTGGTCTCGCAGTTCTCAAGTTTGAGCTCCGCGTCAGGCTCTGTGCTGGCAGCTCAGAGACTGGAGCCTGCTTTGGTTTCTGGGTCTCCCTTTCTCTGTCCCTCCCCTGCTCACACTCTCTCTCTGTCTCAAAAATAAATGAACATTTAAAAAAAAATATTACCCTTAAAAACTGTAATGATTTAGAAAATTTCTGCATATTTTGGGCCCCCTGAGCACCTCTCCAGTTTCATCTTCCCCCTGCCCTACATTGTCTCATATCTTCATGTTCCCCACAAGACTAAGCCAAGTACCCACCCTCTGAAGACTTAAACCTTTGCCTTAAGGAATTGGTACCCCTCACTCCTAAAGACCCATAGAAGTCTTTGCTCATATGTCATCTCATCCATAAGGCCATTCTTGATCACTTACCATTTCAACCCCGTCGTCCCTGTCACTGGCACTCCAATCTGCCTCTCTTGCTTTATTTTATTTCAGAGCATTTCATCAACACCTGACATCCTATATATTTTGCTTTTATTTTTTGTTTGTTTGCTATAATGTGAGCTCAGGGGTGGGGGTGGAGAACCTTTTATTGTTTCCAGCTGTATTTCCAGAATTTGGATCAATGTCTGCATTTGATAAATGCTCAATAAATGTCTGTTGAATGATTGGCTGATGGACTGAATAATACAAGGATGGATGTTTGATGAAGGAATTGATGGGGGTAATAAGATAGGTCATGAACTCTTTTAGAAGGGAGCATGAGAGGAGCACCTGGGTGGCTCAGTCAGTTGAGTGTCCAACATTGGCTCAGGTCATAATCTCATGGTTTGTGGGTTCAAGTCCCGTATCGGGCTCTGTGCTGACAGCTCAGAGCCTGGAGCTGTTTTGGATTCTATGTCTCCCCCTTCCTATGCTCCTTCCCTGCTCACGCTCTGTCTTTCTCTCTCTCAAAAATAAATAAACATAAAAAAAAAGAATGGAGCTTGAGAAAGTCTCACAAGAGTGATTACACAGTGTTGGGAGAAGGTAGTGAAGTGATTGAGCTTTGTTCTCAGTCAACTGTGTGGCTTTGGGGAAATCACTTCATGTTTCTATGACTCAGTTTCTTCACTTGATAATAAAAATAACCTGTCCTATAATAAAAATAACCTGTCCTTCCTACTCCGAGTAGTATCAGTGGAGATAAGAGGAGGGACGGAAATTGCAAGCGCTATGCAAAGCTAAAGGTTTTTTAAATGTCAATGTGTTCTACTCTGTCTACCCGAGTACAGTAAAGTGTTCCCCAAAGTAAAATTCTTGTGTAATAATTTTCAGTTTAGCTTAGATATTAATGAGTTCAGAAGTTCTGATCAGTGGCTGATCTAGGAGAAATGATGAGGAATATTATTAGTTAACAATGTGACAATAGGCAGAAACACATCGCTGATACCTGTTGACATATTAGTACTGATCATTATCTAAGAGACTAATGATTTTGCCAAGTGATAGTACTAAAAATTCATTCATTGGTTCAGCAAATATTCTGCACGGTAATGAGCCTCCTCCCTTTTAATGTGAATTCACTCACTTTAAATATAATGGTTTACATTGAGATTATTTTCACTTACAAAAAACATAACCGAAAGCCAGGTGCTAAATATCACCACTGTTATTAAATATTTTGGGAAGTTCTTACATATATAATAAAAAAATTAAAACAGTGAAACAGACAAAATTTCTTTCATTTGCAGATAATATGATTGTAAATCTCCAAGAAATCCTAAGTAACTCTAGCAAAAACTATTAGAATTAATAGGCTTTTACTGGTGGGAAATAAAATATATATGCACAAATTAATAGCTCTGTACTATGATAACAATAGCCAGCTAGAAATTTTGTTAAAATCCCATTTACAGTACCTGTAAAAATTATTTTAAAGAGAAACTAGGGAAAAAAAGCTTAGCAAAAAAGATACAAAAGCCACGTTAAAAAACTGTAATATTTCAGAGTGCCGAAAATAAGACCTGTAAAGGGGGGAAACATACCAAATTCATGAAGGAGGAGGCTCTAGCATGAGAATTGTACATGCTCTGAAAATTAATATAGTTGATCCTCATTATTTGTAGTTACAAAATTTTTGAATGCACTTATGAAAATTTATTTATAACCCTAAAATCAATATTTGCAATGTTTTCCTGGTCATTTGCAGACATGCACAGAGTGGCAAAAAATTTGAGTTGCCCAATGCACGGCTGAGGTCAAACTGAGAGTCACTCTGCCTTTTTGTTTCAGTTTTTATACCCTAAACACATCCTTTTCATATTTTTTGTGTGTTTTTTTGGTGGTTTCCCTGTTGCAAATTGCCCTCACTGTGCTGCAATGTTGTCTGCTGTTCCTAAGGGCAAGAAGGCTATGACATATGTGCCTTAACAAGAAAATGTGCTTTAACCTTTGTGCGGGCATGCGTTATAGTGCTATTGACCATAAGTTCAATGTAAACAAATGAACAACGTGTATTGAGTAAGGTGTCCATAAACAGAGACACACAGGGGCCCCCAGGTGGCTCAGTCGGTTGGGTGTCCGACTTCGGTTCAGGTCACGATCTCACGGTCCGTGAGTTTGAGCCCCGCGTCGGTCTCTGTGCTGACAGCTCAGAGCCTGGAGCTTGCTTCAGATTCTGTCTCCGGCTCTGTGCCCCTTCCCCGTTGGTGCTCTGTCTCTCTGTCTCTAAAATAAATAAACATTACAAAAAAATTAAAAAAAAAAAAACAGAGACACACATAAAACAAAGTTATATATTGAGTGAATGACGGAAATGATCTGCCCAGAGACCAGCAAGAACCTCTAACCCTGTATTTCCCCTTGGGGCGATGGGTCAGTCTGCATTAAGTCAGGTTCACAGTGACTGTGTAAAAACAGAATGGCCATCATTAATGAGACCTGACTGTATTTAAATTAAATCCATTTCCAAGTAGAATCACAATGTTTTTTTTAAATACGATAAAATGATTTTGAAGGCATTTTGAAATAATAAATTGTACCAGAATATTTTAAATTATAAAATTGAAGAATAGTGGGAAGGGATGTTTTTAAACAGATATTAAAACTTACTATAGAACCACTATGTATAAAAAAAGAATGAACATGTAGATATGAGGATAAGATATACAATTTAATTATTGATTCAAGCATAAATGGGAACCTAATATATGATAAAGATGACGTTTTGATTCTCCCAAAAAGGATGCGTAGTTGGCTATCCATCTGAAAGAAAGCAAACTGGCCCTTATTTCATCCTATAAACTAAAATAAATTCCAAATTGTTTAAAGTTTAAATGTAAAAACAACTCTCTGTGTCTCCCTCTCTCTCTGCCCCTCCCCCTCTTACGCTCTGTCTCTCTCTCTCTCTCTCTCTCAAAAATAAATAAACATTAAAAAAATGTGTAATAAAAAAAGGGCACCTGGTGGCTCAATTAAGGTCATGATCTCATGGGTCGGAAACCCCCATTGGGCTCTGTATTGACAGCTCAGAGTCGGGAGCCTGCTTCAGATTCTGTGTCGCCCTCTCTCTGTGCCCCTCCCTTGCTCGCACTCTGTCTCTCTCTCTCTCTCAAAAATAAATTAATATTCAAATCTTTAATATACAAATGTAAAAACAATTTTAATTTAAAATAAAAATATTAAACTTAGCATTGGAAGAGATCGTCCTAAGAAAGACAGAAAAACAAAGCATTGTGAAGTCATAATAGGCAGATATAGGGGCACCTGGGTGGCTCAGTTGGTTAAGCGTAAGACTCTTGATTTCAGCTCAGGTCATGATCTCACAGTCATGAGATCAAGCCCCACATTGGGCTCTGTGCTGAGTGTGGAGGCTGCTTGGATTCTCTCTCTCCCCCCACCCCTGCTCACTCTCTGTCTCCCTCAAAATAAACAACTAAACTTTAAAAAATAATAATACACAGATATCCATGATAACATGCACACTTAAATATTTTCCTGTGGTAAATGGTATAAAGAAAATCAAAAGATAAACTTAGAAAAATATTTTCACTAATAAGACAAACTATATGACAGAAAAGCCCTTGCAAATTGGTAAGAAAAACCCAAAAGAAGGAGAAGGAAGGAGAAGGGGAAATGAGGAAGAAGAAAATGAGGAAGAGGAAGAGAGTGAGGAGAAAAATACACCAAATACATAAATAGGCAACCACAGAAGACATATTGCAAATGGCTATTAAACACCGCAAAATATTCTCAATGTCACTAGTGGCTAAATCACAAATTAAAGGAACAACGAGCTACCATCGTCGTATCTAACAGAACAGCAAAGCGTGAGTGAATAACCACACCCAGTGCTGGCGAATATGGAAGAGAATAGGCGCTCCGAAATTTAGTAGGAACACAAGTAGCTGCAGACCTTTCAGAAAATAAGCTGAAAAATCTCCATTTGTTTGTTCATTCCATTAACCTGTAGCTAACACTCTTCTAGGCACTTAGGATACGTCAGTGAACAAGAGGGACAAAGAGCTGTCTCTGCTTTCAGAGAGCTTTCGTTCTAGTGGGGAGACTAGACAATGAAAAATAGGCATATAGGTGAATTATATAGTATATGAGAAGTTATAAATACTAAAAGAAAAGAAAAAAGAAGAAGCAAGTGAGAGATGCCAAGACTTAGAGGAGGAATTGGTAGCACACTTAAATAGGGTGGTTACAGTGGACGTCTGTGAAAAGTCACATTTGGACAATGTCTTGAAGGAGGTGAGGGAGTGAATCCTACAGGCGTCTAAGAAAAGCCCTGCAAATTGAGCAGACAAGCAGCCAGAAGTGGAAGTGTGCTTGGCAGGTCCAAAGAACAGCAAAGAGGCCAGTTTGGCAGAACTCGGCAAAGGAGGACACGCTGAAAATAGACCAACGGGATGCAAGGGTCAGGGCAAAAGCAGAAGCAAGGTCGTATCATAATTTCCTACATGTTCTTCCGGTGTTCCTCTTTTCAACTTTGAGTTTACATTTGAGTCCATTTGGAATTTATTTTAGCAAGGGTCTGACTTTGCTTTCTTTCAGATGCGTGCCAATTTTGCTATCTTTCCCCCCACTTAATTACATTGCCAACTTTGCTACATATTAGATTTCCTTATATGCTTGGATCAGTTAAGAGAATTTGTATTCTCATCCTCAGATCTTATGGGTCATACTAAACTATATGGTCATGGTGATGCTATAGTAACAGGAGAAAGTAGCTATCATCTGAAATAGGGAGGCTGTTTTTGGAGCAGGTTTTGGGGGAGGATGGTCAGGAGTTCAGTTTGGGATAGGTTAAGATTGAGATATCTCAGGCACCCATGCAGAGATGTCGACTAGGCAGTTGCCCATTCATGGTCTGGAATTTGGGGGCAAGCCTCCTGGAGGTGCAAATTTAGGAGTTGCCAACACAGATGGCTCTTCAAGCCATGACATTCTATGAGATCGCCAACGAGAGTATAGACAGAAAAAAGGTGGATAGCGGATTGAGCCCTGCAGCAGTCCACATTACAAAGTTGGAGAGCAGAAGAGAAGTCAGCAGGGGAGACGAGAAAGATGAATGATCTAGGAGGAAAACGAAGAAAATGAGGCATCCTGGAAGGTAGGCAAAGTGTTTCAAGGAGGAAGGCGTGGTCTCCTCTGTCCAATGCTGCTGTTAGGGCAAGCAAGAATTGGCCTTTGGATTTTGCAATGAGAGAATCATTGACCTCAAAAAGAGCAGTGTAGGACAGTGGTAGTAGCAAAAATCAGAGTAGAGGCAGTTTAGGAGAGAATGGGGCCTGAGGAATTGAAGATGCCAAAGAAAATTCTTTCCAGGATCTGTGACAGTAGAGGGAGCAAAGAGTCAGCGTGCCTGAAGTGGAGAGAATGTTTTGTTATGACGGAAAAAATAACAGCATGTTTGAGTACTGAAGGGAATGATCTTATGCGAATAAAAGCACCACTACCTAGTAAATAAGGACACACATTGCAGCACTGGAGGGTGGGGCAGTAAACCGGAAACAACCCAAGAGTCCACCAGCAGAAAACCGGTGGAACACACGTGAAACAGACATCCAACAGAACATAATAAATCCTCTTAAATGAACAAATTTAAGCACGTGTCTATTATACTAGAGGGCATTCATCATCCTACATTAGCCAAAGGGCAAGTGGCAGAATAATGCGTATAAAATGATGTCATTTTTCTTCCCAAAATAAATCCAATATATATTTGATGTTTGTATGAGAACTGAAAAATGGTGTGGAGCAACCCGAAGGTATCAAAATTATCTCAGACAGGGTAGGAAGAGAGTGTGTCACTCAAACATATGTGACAAAGAAGTTACGGGTTCTCCCCAAATGTCCCATTGCTTAAAGACATAATCAAGTGTAGCACAGAGTAATCACTTCATTCCCTGTGCTCTCATCACATCCTGTAGAAATAATCGCGTTAATGTCAATAATGATTGTATATTCATCTGTTCATTAAATGTGAAGTATCTGTGAGCAGGGAGTTCTCTGCTTTTATTTTTAATTGTCTTATCTGCAATAACTCGAGATGGTGAGACACTTTAAAAATAGTTTTTGAATAAAAGAATTAAACTAAGTGGAACTGTATAAAATGGAATATGCCTGACCTTAAACTAATCGGCTCTATTTTATGTTCTTTCCGATATGACATGGTAAACACACACCGGCGCTTAGAACCCCTAGTATCTGACCTGCACAGGATGACCTGGGGGGGGGGGGTTGATGCAGCCATCGCTAAATTTCCCTGCATTCTCCTTTCTAGATTGTCAAGAAGGAGGGTGGGAAATAAAATCCCCACTTCCATGATTGGCTGATTCCTCTCTATCACCTAGGTAGTTGCCTAGGGGAAAGAAAAGCACCAGAAAAAAAAAAAAAGTCACGCTACTTTAATGCTCTTTTGAATATTAAATTTAATATCTGATTATGCATTTTCTAAGAAGGCTCTCCCCGATGTCGTAGCTGATAATTAAATATTATTAACACCTCTTATAAATCTCTGCTTTAGAGCAGGATTTCTATTCAGATGTGAATGTGATAAAGAAAATATTTTTTGAAATCACTTTTTATCCCCAATCACAAAGTGCTACGTATTTACTATAGAAAACCTGGAAAAGCCAGCAACGAACAAAATTCTAACTGCAGTCAAATCACAATGGAGCCACTACTGAAATATTTTAATATTTTTTATTAAGTTTTTTATTTTAATTCCAGTATAGTGAGATACAGAGTTATATTAGTTTCAGGTGTACAATACAGTGATTCAACAATTCTATACATGACTCAGTGCTCCTCGTGATAAGTGTACTCTTTCCTGATATTAATATTTTAATAGTAATGTGTTAATATTTTGGTGTACTGCTTTCCCTGCAAATACTTGTAATACAGTTTACATCATACTGCAAAGCATATTGATTATATAGTTCCATATCAGTGTAGGTTATATTGTGAGCATTTCCCATTGCCATTACAACTCTTCAGACACATTGTCGTGCAATGTTTATTCAAGTGGGTGTAGCATTATTTATTTAACCCTTCTTCTGTCATTGGATATTTGAGTTATTTCCAATTTTTGCATACTTTAATATTTTACTATTGAAATCCTGGTACTTTATTCTTTGTACGTGGTTCCCTAAATGTTTCAGTGGGGTATGTTCTTAAAGTGAAATCACTAGAATGAGAGGTGGGAATGTCGTCAAGACTCTTCATACTTGCTATGAAATGACTATTTAGAAGCTATGCACCAAACTATACTCCTAGCGAATTCAGGTCGCCATCTGGCTTGATCCTTGCTAGTACTGTTACTTAATTTTAAATTTTGGTAATGTTATGAGCAAGATATTTTTTTTATTTGCTTTAATGTCCATCTCTTCTTAAGGTAGAAGGCAATTGTATTTTCTCTTCTGTCGGTGTCTTCTGACCAGTTTTCCTGATGCATCAGTTTGTTTCATTAATGTATTTGAACTTTTAAGATTTTAGCCATGGGCAACCCTTCTTCATAGTTCTTTCCTTTTAGTCTTATTTATAATGTGACTTGCTATATAGACAGTTTTAAGTTCTATGGAAACATTGTTAATCGTTCCTTTTCTGACTTCCTACACGGTTTTATGCTTGGAAAATTTACTGCGTTAAAAAATCAAATGACCCTTCAGCTGTATTTGCTTTAACAGGGCTTGATTTTTTGTTTTTTGGGTTGTTTTGTTGTTGTTGTTGTTGTTGTTGTTGTTTGGCGTAATATGGCTTGACTTTTTTCGGCAGTTAAGTAAGATTTAAGTCTACCTGGGTTTTATTTCGATGCATGTTAGAAGGTGAGAGTATTCTCCTATTCCTACTTTTTTACTTAAATAGGCAATTCTCCCGGCCACTTCCAGTAAAATCAGAACGTGGATATATGACCCGCCCCTTTCCTAACTCCCCCCAGCAGAGGCAGAACTGTCATGATGTGTAATCAGCGTCTGGGGCCGGGTGGTAGATAGGAGGGTCCAGCGCCTTTTCTGCTATCTTCCTGACATCATTGTTATTTTTATTTTTTAAAGTGTTAGCTGTTATTAAACAATTATTCTTCCAGAAAAACTTTAAAACCATTTGTAATATGCCAAATTAGTCATTCGTATTTTGGTTCAATTTGCATTAAACCTCTATTCTGAGGTGCACATATCTGTCAGTAAGGGTTCTATGTAGCTTACTTCTTACCATTCTCCGTTTCCCACTGAGAACACCCTGGGTCTTTTACGTTTGTTGTACTTGTTTTGAATAAAGGCCTTTCCCATCGTACCTTTTTTCTTAATTATTGATGATGGCATATTGGAAAGTTATGGATTTTTGAAGAGTTCTCTTATAAAGAGAAAGCTTTCTGAACTCTCTTAATAATTTCAAATACTGGTTTAGTTTGAATCTCTTGCTTTTAAGTAAACAATCATACAGTTTGGGGAAAAAAGGATATTTTGGTCTCTCTTTCCAATATTTAAACCTCTCATTTCTCTGCATGTCTTCCTGAGAGAATCCAAATCTTCCAGAACAGGACTGAATAATGCAAGAGGTGTGGGACAGCTTATCTCACTAAAAATGGAATGAGATTTAATGGGGCATTTCTCTCATGCTTCTCCATTAACTCTGATGGTGTTCGTTGTTGGATTGAAATTCCTTTTAATGTGAAGGAAGTAA
Organism: Puma concolor; assembly: GCF_028749965.1. Classification (NCBI taxonomy): domain Eukaryota; kingdom Metazoa; phylum Chordata; class Mammalia; order Carnivora; family Felidae; genus Puma; species Puma concolor. The sequence continues at coordinate 193,715,981 of NC_141674.1, read as the reverse complement.
TTTTCTTATTCCTTTTACGTTTTTGGCGGGGGGGGGGGGAGATATGCAATCAGAAATGATTTTGAATCTATTTATTTTAAATCTCTTTTTAAGCCTCATTTGACAGTATCTCATGTTTTCCTTTATTGGGAGAACTGCATTAATAGTCTCTGAGAGTAAACATTCCTGGCATCACTGAAACTAAAAGCTATATCTGTTTGTAGTGGATTGTTCTTCGATTTAACTTAAATTTGATTTGCCTATTTTTTATTTAGAATTGCAACATTTATGGGGCAGCTGGGTGGCTCAGTCGGTTAAACATCTGACTTCAGTCCAGGTCATGATCTCGCGTTTCGTGAGTTTGAGCCCCACGCCAGGCTCTGTGCTGATGGCTCAGAGCCTGGAGCCTGCTTCTGATTCTGTGTCTCCCTCTCTCTCTCTGTCCCTTCCCCTCTCATGCTCTCTCTCTCTCTTTCTCTCTCTCTCTCTCTCTCAAAAATAAATAAACATTTAAAACAAAATTTTAAACATATATTCTCAAATTAGATAACTACTGGTCAGTCTTTGGCCTCTTTAATATGATCAATTGCATAGTCTTTCCTGAAGAGTAGAAATGTATCAGGTTAATCTGATGTTTCCAAGAGTGCTGTTTATTTGAAACATTCTTCCCAGCTAAAAACTATGAATTAATGGCTACAGTGGTACACACAATTAATTATAATATAGTCTACATTGTTCTTTGTGGCATGTTTTAGAAGATTCGGTATTAATATCCTTAAGAAGACAACAAACCTATCCTCATTTACATGTAGCTGAGCAACATGAATTTTCTCTTACCTTTTGCTCCCCCAAAAGAGGGAAACGCTCACCACAACAGCATATGCAGCCAGGGAACTGGACTGGCCACTTAGTGGACAAAGTTCAGCTTTGAAGGGACTGTTGCTAAGTCTACATCCTAAAAGTAAGCTGCATTCGACTTTGATGTCTTTAAATTTTGATGTCCAGTGTCCACAGATATGAAGTTTCTGCCCCCAAACTTGCTGGTATAACTTACAGATAAAGATTTCTTCTGCCCATAGGGGCCTCAACATGGCAACTCAGTATCACACAATGTGATGCTATGCAAAAGTAGGGGGGAGGGGAAGGAAAACCAGTACATCCAGGCATAAGGAAAATGCCAGGAAATTTGGAAGGGAAGAGATGAGAGGCAAAGAGAGGTAAAAGAAATAAAATGAAAGAGAAACGTAAAAAAAAAAAAAAAAAAATCCAACGTAATTTTTCATCAAAGGAATTAGAAATGCCACATTGGTTGTGTGAGTGTGTGTGTGTGTGTGTGTGTGTGTGTGTGTGTGTGTGTGCGCGCGCGCGCGCGCGTTCGCGCACGGTCTGCAAATACTTTCTCCTGTTTTCAATCAGTTGTTTATTTGCTCTCCCAAGTGTGACTCCACTGGTAGGTGTTCCCCTCAATCAGTGTAATCAGTACAGTCTGATCCTAAGGAAGGTTTTCAGAACATTATCTGTAATGTTTTTCAATCACCCAGGAAAAATTAAAGTTCCCATGCTGCAGCGGTGCTGGGGAGAAGTGTGAGCGGAGGCTGGGGCCTGCGACCGCCCAGTGACAGGCAGCCCGTGTGCATGGTAACCATCAGCCCCCGTAGACCCCGCCCTGCAGGCGTAGCAATGCAGAAGGCTGCAGTTACCCGTGTGGGGACACATTAAGCAGCCTCTCCGTCTCCTGCTTCGAGTAAAAGAGGAAGAAAAGCCATTTCCACAACCGAGCCTTTCTTCTACTTTGACATTTCTTTGTTCCAAAGGAGGAAATTTCAAAGAGGTTTTGCTGTTCGGGTTTTCTATCCTTTATTTCACTCTCCTTTTATTCCACCTCACCTCTTTTTCATTTTTATAGTTGCTACAGCCTATCTTACTCATGTAGTACATTTCTTTCTTAGATTAAAAAAAAACATTTTTAATTATACAAATAAGATGAATCTGTTTGCCTTAGAAAAAGTTAAAATATTGCAGAGAAAGGCAAGGTCTTTTTCAACCATAATTCCCATCCCAGGTCAGGTTCCCAGTTCCCCAGAGGTAATCTGTTTGGGCTAGATCTTCGCATTTATTTGCGGTATATCTGTGCATTTCCAAATATGCATACATGCGTGTTCACGTGTGTGTGCGTATGTGTGCACGTGTGTGCCCAAAGTGGGCAAATGGCTACTATCTATTAAACGTAAAACCTGAGAACCCTGCACACATACACGCTCGAGGAGACATTACAGTTTTGTTCACTGCAACATTGCTTGCGCTTTCGAAAAACTGGAAACAGCTTGATGCCCTCCAAGTGAGAATGACGAAATAAACCGTAGTACCTTCTCTATGGCTGAACCGTGGTAAGCCCATATGTGCCAACCCGAAACGCTTCTCAACTGCAGAACAACATGTACCACGTGATAACACTGATGTTAATAACATAACGTTCGCGGACTCCAAGGCTATGCGAGCCATGCGGAAGCTATTTGAACATTTGAGTGAAGAGACAGACAGGCCCGGGTCACTCGGAGGGGCCACAGAGTACACGCCAACCAGAGAGTGTGACTCTAAGTCTGTAGTTCAGTTCCTTCTTCCTGCCCTTCCCTCTTCCTCTTTCAGGCTGTTCCTGTAGACAAATGTTCCCAAGGTGGCCAGCTCCTCTTCAGCGGGTTTGCAGGAAGGAGATAAGGCCACAGAGTATTGCCACAGCTGCTTATAAGTGTAGAGTAATAAAATCCAATCTCCCATCCAGACGTGCAGGAGCCAAGGGCTGGTACACGGTGCCCCAGGAGGCTGGGCCAGTCTGGGTCAAGTCAGGACTTCTACCTGGGTGCCGTTCAGGGAGCAGAATGTGATATGAGAAGCAAAGTTTGGTGGGAACATCCTAAATGAGAGCTGAGCTGATCACTATTAATTCAAAGAGCCTCGGTGAATCCAAAGAGAAGCGACGACTCTCAGTACACATCCATGTGGAAAGGGGTGGAAAGATAGGAAAGTTTAAGTAGAAAGTGACAGACCGAGGGGAAAGATTCCTTGAGCCAAGATTCCTTCCCAAGGGGAAGTCAGTGGCCCAACTGCTTTTCATAGATGCCTTTGGGGAAGGAGGTTTTCTGGGCAGCAGCCTAGCTCAGGCAAAGGACTGTTGTAATTTATTTTTAAAACCTAAAAATCTTGTTCATGGTGAAATCCTTTTAAAGAAAAGCATCATGTAAAAATGAGATGGTGAAGTTGCCCTGTGAGCATATGAACATCTGCATCCCTGTATATGAACCTAAACCCAAACACCACTCACTTCTTGAAATACACTGTATTTCATATATGTATGATATACATTATATACATTAGAATACGTCCATATCTCATTATCATGTTCCTATGATGAATTGTAAGGAATGTGGGTTAAATTCAAACCAAAAGATAAACACTCACATTCTGTATTTCTTGCTCCTCTAGACTGTGGTCAGCATCAGGAATGAACTGTGGAGAACTCACGAATCCGTTAATGCACTCCACAGGGAGTGGAAACATTTCTACAAAGATATCACCATGTTTTTTTATTATTATTAAGAAGAAATCCCTTAAACAGAGAAATACTAAGCCCAATATGAAGGTAAAAGGAGACTTTGGTTCTATTTGAGTTAAGCAGAACAGAAATCATCGGGCTGGTTCCATTAAGCCTGGGAGATGGGGACAGTGACCAGCATAGGAAAAAAAAGAGAAACTGACACCACTAATGGCTATAATAAGCACAATAGTGTCTAGAAAACTGTCCAGAGTGACTTCTGAGGATATATCTTTGTTGTGTGCTTCAAACTCCTTTCTGAAAAACCCATCATAAAGATACATTTGAAACTCCAATTATAATCAAGGATATTAGAGTCAGACTCTTTTCATCTGAGTGTGATTGCCGATAAGTGTGAGGGCTCTCCTTCAGAGATGCCCACTTTAGGTGGGAGCCCAAACCAGACCCCAAGACCTCTCCAAGACCTATGGTAATTAGGAATTTCAGAGGTTCTAACACTGAGAAATCTTGTTGCGTTTGCCACCGACAATTTGATTCCTACAAATTCCACCCATATGCCAACCGTGCTGATTAAAGAAGAAGATTGTACTTCATTCTGCCAGTTTTAATTGTACACATACTCCGTAACCGGGACTATTTTAGGCCCGGGGCCTGGGAATATGGCAACAAGCAAACCAGAAGAAAAAAATTTGCCAGAATAAAGAGACAGTAAGACATTATTAAGTAATAGAATAAGCAAGGTATACGTAAAATAACAAGTAAAATATATCGTATGTCATATAATGTGAGTGTCTGGAGGTTTGAAGGCTGGAGACTAAGTCCAAAATCTAAGGCTTTATCAAGCTCCGTAGCAATGAGACAAGCAGAAAGCTAAGAAGACAAATAAGTAGGAAAGGAGATGTGAGGTGCTGGAGGTCGGGTTTTGCAATTTCAAGTAGGGCAGTCCAGGAGCCACTAGGAGAAGTTAGGTGGCAGAGTAGTAAAGGGACCCTGGGTTTGTCTCATCCCTCAATCACAGCTAGATCAACATCAAACCACTTTGAACACATAGGAAATGGATTGGATGATAAACGGAACAACCCGCATAATTTGAGGGAGAGAACACGGGCAGGTAGTGGTGCAGAGAGGCGACCTAGGGGAGAAAGAGGGAAAGAGAGCAGTGTGTCGGGTTTGCACAAGAAAGCACTCCACCCCCAAGCCCCGGAAAGCGGCTAGAAAGAAAGAGTGACAACAGGCACAGGGGACTGTGCAAGAAACCTGTTCGCCCAAACCACTGACGGGAGTGGGGAGGAAGGAGACGGATTCAGTACTGCCAGTTTTTTATAAACGGCGGAGACAGAGTTTGAAACTTCAGAGGTCAGCTGTAGTGTGTTCTGAGGATCCCCTGGGTCGCACAGGTAGCAGTGGTTCCCCGTGCATTTGGTAGAGGTGCTACAGCCTCTCCGTGGGCAAAAGATCCCGCGGGTGCCATGGAGCCACCAAGATCACCAGTATAGGTTGTAATCATTCCATTTTCATTCATGATTTTATCTATTTGGGTCATCTCCCTTTTCTTTTTGAGAAGCCTGGCTAGTGGTTTATCAATTTTGTTTATTTTTTCAAAAAACCAACTCTTGGTTTTGTGGATCTGCTCTACAGTTTTTTAAGATTCTATATTGTTTATTTCTGCTCTGATCTTCATTATTTCTCTTCATCTGCTGGGTTTAGGCTGTCTTTGCTGTTCTGCTTCTATTTCCTTTAGGTGTGCTGTTAGATTTTGTATTTGGGATTTTTCTTGCTTCTTGAGATAAGCCTGGATTGCAATGTATTTTCCTCTCAGGACTGCCTTCGCTGCATCCCAAAGCCTTTGGATTGTTGTATTTTCATTTTTGTTTGTTTCCATATATTTTTTAATTTCTTCTCTAATTGCCTGGTTGACCCACTCATTCTTTGATAGGGTGTTCTTTGACCTCCATGCTTTGGGAGGTTTTCCAGACTTTTTCCTGTGGTTGATTTCAAGCTTCATAGCATTGTGGTCTGAAAGTATGCATGGTATGATCTCAGTTCTTGTATACTTATGAAGGGCTGTTTTGTGACCCAGTATATGATCTATCTTGGAGAATGTTGCATGTGCACTCGAGAAGAAAGTATATTCTGTTGCTTTGGGATGCAAAGTTCTAAATATATCTGTCAAGTCCATCTGATCCAGTGTATCATTCAGGGCCCTTGTTTCTTTATTGACCGTGTGTCTAGATGATCCATCTATTTCTGTAAGTGGCGTATTAAAGTCCCCTGCAATTACCACATTCTTATCAATAAGGTTGCTTGTGTTTGTGAGTAATTGTTTTATATATTTGGGGCTCCTGTATTCGGCGCATAGACATTTATAATTGTTAGCTCTTCCTGATGGATAGACCCTGTGATTATTATATAATGCCCTTCTTCATCTCTTGTTACAACCCTTAATTTAAAGTCTAGTTTGTCTGATATAAGTATGGCCACTCCAGCTTTCTTTTGACTTCCAGTAGCATGATAAATAGTTCTCCATCCCCTCACTCTCAATCTGAAGGTGTCCTCAGGTCTAAAATGAGTCTCTTGTAGACAGCAAATAGATGGGTCTGGTTTTTTTATCCATTCTGATACCCTATGTCTTTTGGTTGGCACATTTAATCCATTTACGTTCAATGTTATTATAGAAAGATATGGGTTTAGAGTCATTGTGATGTCTGTAGGTTTCATGCTTGTAGCGATGTCTCTGGTACTTTGTCTCACAGGATCCCCCTTAGGATCTCTTGTAGGGCTGGCTTAGTGGTGACGAATTCCTTCAGTTTTTGTTTGTTTGGGAAGACCTTTATCTCTCCTTCTATTCTAAATGACAGACTTGCTGGATAAAGGATTCTCGGCTGCATATTTTTTCTGTTCATCACATTGAAGATCTCCTGCCATTCCTTTCTGGCCTGCCAAGTTTCAGTAGAGAGATCAGTCACGAGTCTTATAGGTCTCCCTTTATATGTTAGAGCGTTTTTATCCCTAGCTGCTTTCAGAATTTTCTCTTTATCCTTGTATTTTGCCAATTTCACTATGATATGTTGTGCAGAAGATCAATTCAAGTTACGTCTGAAGGGAGTTCTCTGTGCCTCTTGGATTTCAATGCCTGTTTCCTTTCCCAGATCAGGGAAGTTCTCAGCTATTTCTTCAAGTACACCTTCAGCACCTTGCCGTCTCTCTTCCTCCTCTGGAATACCAATTATGTGTAGATTATTTCTTTTTAGTGCATCACTTAGTTCTCTAATTTTCCCCTCATACTCCTGGATTTTTTTATCTCTCTTTTTCTCAGCTTCCTCTTTTTCCATAACTTTATCTTCTAGTTCACCTATTCTCTCCTCTGCCTCTTCAATCCAAGCTGTGGTTGTTTCCATTTTATTTTGCAGCTCGTTTATAGCATTTTTTAGCTCCTCCTGACTGTTCCTTAGTCCCATGATCTCTGTAGCAATAGATTCTCTGCTGTCCTCTATACTGTTTTCAAGCCCAGCAATTAATTTTATGACTATTATTCTAAATTCACTTTCTGTTATATTGTCTAAATCCTTTTTGATCAGTTCGTTAGCTGTTGTTATTTCCTGGAGATTCTTTTGAGGGGAATTCTTCTGTCTCATCATTTTGGATAGTCCCTGGAGTGGTGCGGGACTGCAGGGCACTTCCCCTGTGCTGTCTTGAATAACTCGTGTTGGTGGGCGGGGCCGCAGTCAGACCTGATGTCTGCCTCCAGCCTACCGCTGGGGCACCATCAGACTGGTGTGTACCTTCTCTTCCCCTCTCCTAGGGGCGGGATTCACTGTGGGGTGGTGTGGCCCGTCTGGGCTACTTGCACACTGCCAGGCTGTGGTGCTGGGGATCTGGCATATTAGCTGGGGTGGATGGGCAAGGTGCACGGGGGTGGGAGGGGCAGGCTCAGCTTGCTTATCCTTCAGAGATCCGCTTCGGGAGGGGCCCTGTGGCACCGGGAGGGAGTCAGGCCTGCCGCCGGAGGTGTGGGTCCACAGAAGCACAGCACTGGGTGTTTGCATGGTGCAAGCAAGTTCCCTGGCAGGAACTGGTTCCCTTTGGGATTTTGGCTGGGGAATGGGTGAGGGAGATGGCACTGGCGAGCGCCTTTGTTCCCTGCCAAGCTGCGCTCTGTCATCCGGGGCTCAGCAACTCTCCCTCCCATTGTCCTCCAGCCCTCCCATTCTCTGAGCAGAGCTGTTAGCTTATAACCTTCCAGATGTTAAGTCCCGCTTGCTGTCAGAACACACTCTGCCTGGCCCCTCCACTTTTGCAAGCCAGACTCGTGGGTTCTGCTATGCCAGTGGGCCACCCCTCCACTCCGGCTCCCTCCTGCCAGTCCGTGGAGCGCGCACTGCCTCTCCGCCCTTCTTACCCTCTTCCGTGGGCCTCTCGTCTGCGCTTGGCTCAGGAGACTCCGTTCTGCTAGTCTTCTGGTGGTTTTCTGGGTTATTTAGGCAGGTGTAGGTGGAATCTAAGTGATCAGCAGGATGCGGTGAGCCCAGCGTCCTCCTACACCGCCATCTTCCCTCCAATCTAGCCAAGGTCACCAGTATAGGAACAAAGATGCCAGCTGCGGGCAGCAAACCCTAGCCCCGGCCGGGTGTTGTGATTTACCATAAATTCTGATCTGTTGCCACCGCGCAGTAACATGACTATTTCTTGGGACAAGCGGCACCAGCCACAATGCTAGGAGACCCTCCCCTAGAAGATCACTGCAGGTCTGACCAGCTGGAGTCTCTAAATGGTGGGATTTTGAAACACAGCCAGGCCTGAGATAAAAATTTTGGAGAGAGGCACCACCTGGTAGGCAAACAGCTTGGACATAGACAGGGGGCAGATGGGGAGCTGGGGGAAGTGGGGACACAGGAGGGGTGACTGATCGCATGCCTGTGAGAGTGTGAACTTCCTGCTCTGGAGACTAGAGAGAATGGTGAAGGCGTTTTCGCTATTAGCCCACCAACAGTGATTGACCCCAGTGCGCTATACAGCGCCACCAAGTGGAGAATGGAGCCATTACACCAAGCCCTGCCCAGCTGTGACCTCCAGACACCTCTCGGCTAAGCAAGTGGGTTTGAGAACTGAGAACCGTAGAGGCAGGCCCCTCCCTTAGAAGACCAGCCTAGATCCCTTCCACGAGTTCAGTCTACTGACCATAGACTCCTGCAAAGTTTCAGCTCTAGGGGAAACTGGATCTAGCTTCATTTGGGTGTTTTGTTTGTTTGTTTTTTGTTGTTGCTGCTGCTTCTGTTTTGTTTTTTTTCTATTGTTTTTCTTTTCTTTTATTTCTTGGATACAGAAAGAGCAAAATTGTTTTATTTTTTATTTTTTAATTTTTAATTTTTTTCTCTCTTCTTTTCTCTTTTTTCTATCAAGCTTCTCTTAACAAGCAGACCAAAACACACCTACGAGCTAGCTTCCCTTATTTTATGTTTTCAGGTTTTCAATTTTTATTTTATTTTATTCTATTATTATTATTATTATGTTTCCCCCCCAAAATGACAATATGGAGGAATTTACCTCTAAAGAAAGAAAAGGAAGACATGACAGCCAAGGATTTAATCAATGCAGACATAAGTAAGATGCCAAACTAGAGTTTAAAACAACAGTTATAAGGATACTACCTGTGATTGAAAAAAGCATAGAAATCACCAGAGAATCCCTTTCTGCAGAGATAAAAGAACTAAAATCTAATCAGGCCAAAATTAAAAATTCTATAACTGAGATGCAAACCCACACAGAGTCCATAAAAATGAGGATGGATGAGGCAGAGGAGTGAATTTGTGGTATAGAAGTAAAATTATGGAAATAATGAAGCTGAAAAGAAGGGAAAAACACAGGTCAGTGGTCATGAAGGTAGCCTTAAGGAACTCAGCAATTTATTAAAATGTACTAACATTCAAATCACAGGTGTCCCAGAAGATGAAGCGAGAAAAAAGGGGCAGAAGATTTATGTGAGCAAGTTATAACTGAAAACTTCCCTAATCTGGGGAAAGCCACAGACATCAAAATCCAAGAAGCACAGAGAACTCCCATTAAACTCAAAAAAAGCCAGCCATCACCAAGATATATCACAGTCAAATTCACAAAATACACAGACAAGGAAAGAAAGCAGCGGGGGGGGGGGGGGGGGGGGGGGGGATGTCCCTAACCTACAAGGGAAGACAGATCAGGTCAGTTCACAGCAGATCTGTCCACAGAAACTCGGCAGACCAGAAAAGAGTGGCAAGATATATCAAACATGCTGAATCAGAAAAAATGTGCAGCCAAGAATTCTTTATCCAGCAAGGCTGTCATTCAAAATAGAAAGAGAAATAGAGAGTTCCCCAGACAAATAAAAATGAAAGGCATTTGTGACCACTAAACCAGTCTTACAAGAAATTTTAAGGGGCACTCTTTGAGTGGAGAAAAAAAAAAGACCAAAAGCAACAAAGACTAGAAAGGACCAGAGATCATCACCAGAAACACCAACACTACAGATAACACAAAGACACTAAATTCATGTTTCAATAATCACCGTGAATGTAAATGGACTAAAGGCTCCAGTCAAAAGACATACGATATCAGAATGGATTAAAAAATAAGATTCATCTATATGCTGCCTACGAGAGACTCATTTCAGTAAAGACACCTGCAGACTGAAAGTAAGGGGATGGAGAACCATCTATCACGCTAATGGACATCAAAAGAAAGCCAAAGTAGCAATGCTTATATCAGACAAACTAGATTTTAAAACAAACCCTGTAACAAGAGATGAAGAAGGGCATTATATCATAATTTAGAGGTCCACCAAGAAGATCTAACAATTGTAAATATTTATGCCCCTAACTTAATGAACCCAAATATCTAAATCAATTAATCACAAACATAAAGAAACTCATTGATAGGGGACTTTAACGCTCCTCTTACACTAATGGATACATCATCTAAGCAGAAAATCAACAAGGAAACAATAGCTTTGAATGACACACTGGACCGGATGGACTTAACAGAGACATTCAGAACATTTCATCAAGTAAGGCAGTCAGGGATGGCCTCACTAAAAATGCAATGTTGAGCAATGACTGTGAGAGCGTGAGGAGAGGAAGGAGGGTTCCAGGCAGAAGGACCAAAAGGGCAGACTGGTGTGTTGAGAGTAGCCAAGAGCTCTGTGTGGCTGGCAGTGAGTGAGCCAGAGGGGAAGCAGAGGGAGGCCAAAGAGGAAAGGGGGCTCTTGGCCAACTGCTGGGCCTTGTCTGCCTCTGAAGGACTTTGGCTTATTCTAAACAAGGAAGGAGACCCTTGGAGGATTTTGAGCAGAGGAGTGACATGATCTGGTTTGTGTTTTAAAAGAATTGCCCTGGGGCGCCTGGGTGGCTCAGTCAGTTAAGCGTCTGACTTCAGCTCAGGTCACGATATCGCGGTGTGTGAGTTCGAGCCCCGCGTCGGGCTCTGTGCTGACTGCTCAGAGCCTGGAGCCTGTTTCAGATTCTGTGTCTCCCTCTCTCTCTCACCCTCCCCGTTCATGCTCTGTCTCTCTCTGTCTCAAAAATAAATAAATGTTAAAAAAATTTTTTTTTTTTTTTAAATAAAAGAATTGCCCTGACTGCCTGGTTCTTTCTTAAACCCATGAACAACTGCATTTAGGAAGAGGAACCAAAACAGACCCACAATTCATGAATTGCCTGCCTCGTTGTCCCCTCCCTGTCCTGGTCCCTCCCTGCCCTGCTAGGTGTTTAGCCATGACATGTATACTGTCCTTCTAAATGGAGTGATTCCAGACAAAAGGATAATGAATAAGGTCAAATTTCAAATGCAACTAGCTAGTGAAGGTATGCTGTCAAAAGCAATCCATAACACGCATGATGAGTTTTCTAAAACACCTCTAATGCCAATGAAATTCTTAATGGAATTGTGTGTATATATAAGAGACGTAAAAGGCAGTGGTATATGGTGACCATATAGTCAAACAGTATAAAACAGCATTGATTAAGGTTAAGTAATAGTCAAGGCACAGGCTCCTCCAGTATCTTTTCCCACAGAGAGGACTCACGGTACATCTTGCTAGGGCTCTGGTGAGTGTGCTGGCCTCTTGCCCTTCTGACTCACACAAACCTGTCCTCTTTGCAGAGTCCTTAAAAAACAGTTAAACCGATACAAAGACAAGTTGCAAGCCATATATGCCGCCCAGAAAGAAAAAAGTTGCCGATTTGAAACAAAGATTCACCAACTCACGGCCAACCAGGATAGTCTGTGGACCCAGCTACAGCAGATGGGGCAGCATCTACAGGTAGGCAGTGTGGGAGATGCCATCTGGACCGTCCAGAAATCTGACCTCAAATCCTCTGGTCAGTGGAGGGACTTCTGCCTGAAGCTTCTCACCTCACTCTGATCAACCTCTTCTCTTTCCTGCCTCCTCTCTCCATTCCCTTACTCCGCCCACTCTTATCTTCCAGACTGTGTCCTTCCCCTTCCTGAAGGCAATGCCATTGGGAGAATTGGTGGCTGGTGTGGTTATCAGTGCCATTTAGAAACTATAGATCTAGAGCAAAGTGGTCCTTTACAGCACTGATTAGCCTTTTGGTCTCTGCATCCTTTTTACATTCTTAAAAAAAATTTGAGGATCCCAAGGAGCTTTTGTAGGTTATATCTATTGCTCTTTACCATGATCAAAAATAAAAGCGAGAGGTGGCTTAAAAGTTTATTACTGAATTTAAAAATGTTGGGGCACCTGGGTGGCGCAGTCGGTTAAGCGTCCGACTTCAGCCAGGTCACAATCTCGCGGTCTGTGAGTTCGAGCCCCGCGTCGGGCTCTGGGCTGATGGCTCAGAGCCTGGAGCCTGTTTCCGATTCTGTGTCTCCCTCTCTCTCTGCCCCTCCCCCGTTCATGCTCTGTCTCTCTCTGTCCCAAAAATAAATAAACGTTGAAAAAAAAAAATTAAAAAAAAAAAAATGTAGTAAACCCATTACATAGGGAACAATTTTAAATAGTAACTATATATTTTTAAAAAAACCTTAGAATAGTGGCATTGTTTCACATTTTTAAACAAATTTCTTTATCTGGCTTAATAAAAGACATGCCATGGGGCGCCTGGGTGGGTCAGTTTGTTAAGCATCTGACATCAGCTCAGGGCATGATCTCATGGTTCACGGGTTCGAGCCCTGTGTCGGGCTCCGTGCTGATAGTGCAGAGCCGGGAGCCTGCTTCAGATTCTATTCTGTGTCTCCCTCTGTCTCTCTCTCTGCCCCTCACCATCTCACACTCTGTTTCTCTCGTTCTCTCTCTCTCTCTCACTCTCTCTCTCTCTGTCAAAAGTAAACATTAAAAAAAGTAAATAAACATTAATTTTTTTTAATTAAATAAATAAGTAAGTAAATAAATAAATAGAAGACATGACTTCACTGCTTCATTCAAGATGTTTTATTGAAGTATATGAAGATATCTGGTCTTACAGAGATTTGCAGTTGAAAAAGAGAAAAATGTTTGAATGAAGTCTTTTCAAATCATTAGAGATCTTTTTTTTTCGTTGGAAGTGCACCGAAACACAAGTGATTGTTTCTTAAAGGAGAGTTGCGACCTTGAATCTGAAACCATCGCTCTCTCACTCTTGTTTCTTTAAAATACAATGTTGTGATGTGCTCTTCGAATGAAGCTTCTACCCATGCATGATATTGGAGCACGATACACTGGTAATTTGGAAGTTCGCTGAGCTAAGCCAAACTTCTTGCCTCCCATTATACAATACCCACCCTTCCTCCTCCACCCCCCCTCCCCCCTCCAAATCACATTCATTAATACCACCATTAAGCTCATCAGAAAAGTCTTTCCGAGTTGGAAAGGTATCATGCACATGGTGGTAGATCCGAGTTTTCTAAAATCTGGTTTCTGCTACAAGCCTCACCTGTTGAAATTGACAATACATACTGTGAATTGCTTCCTTACTGTGACAATCTCACATCACCTATTTTTGGAAAACGTTTGCCAGACTTCCAAGTCTGCATAACAGTCTGCAAGTCCATCCTTTCACCCAAAAGGCAACTTTTGTGTTTCAGTAACATTAGAAGTATTTTGCACATTTCATCCTACACCATACATGTCATACATGTATTCTACAAAATACATGTCATCGTGTACATTTTTCATCCTACAAAATACATGTCATAACTAAGAAAACTGAAAATGTTTGTTATACCACCAAGGATATTTTTATTTTATTTTTATTTATTTATTTATTTATTTATTTATTTATTTTAGCTGCGAGAGCATAATTGTGAAGAACACTACTGACTAGTAGCACTCTTTGGTGCTGCCTTGATTTTTACCAAGGCACCAACGGTGTTAGCCTTACTTACTTTAGCCTTACTTTTGACTCTGTACCCTCGGGGTAAATGTCAACACAGTGAACAGGCAAATAATATCTAAGTATCATCGGGCAAATAATTTTGACCTCACAGACCTCTAAGAAGGTCTTAGGGACTTCCAAGAATCTGTGGACCACACTTTGGGAATTGTGCTTTATAGGGTGCACACCCCTTAGATTCTATACCCATGGCTTATTATAAGCCCCCCAACATACCTAGCTAGATGGATCATTATGAACGTGTTTTATTGTAATACATTTTAGCTACAATTCAAGGTATCCTGATGTTCTCAGAAATTCCTTATGATAGTTTTAGAACCTGAACATTTAGGACCTAGAATTTTCCCAAGTTCTTGTGATATTTTAGAATCTGAACTGCTGTCCTTTTTGTAGCTGGTTTTAGAGGGACATTGAATTAACAGCATAAAATAAAATCAATAATAAATGATTTAGAAAAGAGAAAAAAAATCTTGCATTAAAATTTCCGATTAGGAGATTAAAACGTAATGTATTTATGAAAAGGGTACGATAAAGGTTGATTTCTTCATGAAGTTTTCTTTACCCAGGCAACGTTGCAGCCACTCCACCCTTCATCTTCTTCCTGTCAAAATATGATTTCCAAGGGTGACCACGGAAAGGATGGAAGGCTTTGGAGGGGAGGAGATTCTTCCCAGGTCACAAATGCCACTGAAGCCTGTTCAGAATGGGAACCTCTCGCTTACCCAACCATGATTGACAAAAGTCACCAAAGTCAAGCAAATGCAGAGCGTGCTGTACCAAATTCAGAATCCCCAGAGGCCCTTTTGCCGCTGAAGTCAACACAAAACAGCAGGGCACAAAGCCAAGCACCAAAGACCTCAAAGGAAATCTTTAGCTCCTTACCCGGTTCTCGGGAAGGATCGCTGCAGGACACCCCCCATATGGCTCCTGAAATGAGCAGTCATGCTCTGGCAACTGCAGACAGAAAAGAGATGCCTAACATCCAGGAGGGAAAGGATGAGCTAGAGGAAAAGGAACTGCAAGAACTGTTGTCAAAACTTACAGATGCCCTCACTCTAGAAGTGCCACCAGGTAAGATTTTCACAATCATTGGAGAAAGTTAATGGCCAAGGATTCAGGCTGCCTTTTTAAAAAAAAAAAAGATTTTTGTAATGTTTATTTTTGAGACAGAGGGAGACAGAGCGCGAGTGGGGGAGGGGCAGAGAGAGAGGGAGACACAGAATCCGAAGCAGGCTCCAGGCTCTGAGCTGTCAGCACAGAACCCGACGTGGGGCTTGAGACCACGAACTGTGAGATCATGACCTGAGCCGAAGTAGGACACTTAACCTACTGAGCCACCCAGGCGCCCTCAGGCTGCCTTTTATTTTATAACATTATCCCAACAGCTACAATTCATCTAGTGAGTAAGAGTCAGAGTTGTGAATCGTTTGGACATCAGTAGCATCTCTGAACTTGAGGTCTAGAGTTGCCCAATTTACAAGGTTTTTGTGAGCACTAAAGGTGATAGACCGTAAGAGATTTTACTATAGCGTCTGGCACAATCCTAGCACTCCATAATAGTAAATAGCTACAAACACTTTAGAAATAAGCAGCTTTCATAGCTAAACTGGAGAAACAAAAGCAAAAAATAAAAACGATACGAAGATGTCAAAGACCAAAAGACTCTCCTAGAAGAGAAGCCAAGTTTTTACGTGAAATTTAAATTAGAAAGCATTTCCATTATAAAGTATTAAATTATAGAAGAGAAGTAAATAACAAAAAATAGATAATTTTGTTATTGCTCTTGTTGTTATCAATAGTACTGCCACAAATATAATTGGGCAGCCTGACATTACCATTTAAAAATGGAGGTAATAATAAAGCATAAGAGACTCTTACAAACTGAGAACAAACTGAGGGTTGATGGGGGGTGGGAGGGAGGGGAGGGTGGGTGATGGGTATTGAGGAGGGCACCTGTTGGGATGAGCACTGGGTGTTGTATGGAAACCAATTTGACAATAAACTACATATATTGGGAAAAAATTAAATAAATAAATAAATAAATAAATGAGGGTAATAATGATGTTCTTCCAGAAGACGATTAAGTTTCTACAATGTAAGTAGTACCATCATTATCATCATCTTCTTCTTCATAAGCTATGACTCCTTGCTAAATTCTGAAGGCTCTTTTTAAAAAATCTTGAGGGGCACCTGGGTGGTGCAGTTGGTTAAGCATCCGACTTCAGCTCAGGTCACGATCTCGCGGTCCGTGAGTTCGAGCCCCGCGTCGGGCTCTGGGCTGATGGCTCAGAGCCTGGAGCCTGCTTCCATTCTGTGTCTCCCTCTCTCTCTGCCCCTCCCCCGTTCATGCTCTGTCTCTCTCTGTCCCAAAAATAAATAAACGTTGACAAAAAAAATTTTTTTAAAAATAAAAAATAAAAAATAAAAAATCTTGAAAAAAATAATAAAAAATAAAAATCTTTTTGAGAATTCAGTCAAAATTTAGCTTAAAATTTTAATTTTAAAATTTAAAAGGCTCTCTACTATAGTTATTTCTTCTGTTTTGGCCTGGTGCCATCTTATTTATAGCGTTTTGTTGCCTTAATATTATCCCTATATCTATATCCATGTCCTTTTTGAAAGCCTAAGATCTTTTGTGTTTGAGTGACCATCTAGAGATGTGTGAGGAGGGCTTCTCAAAATATTTCTGAATCGGCGTGTGAGTTTTTTAGAGCTGCCATAACAAAGCACCTACCACAGACTGGGTAGCTCAAACATCACAGATTAATTTTCTCACAGGCCTGAAGGCTGAAGTCTGAGATCAAGGTATCCCTCTGTGGGCATCCCTATCCAAATTTGCTCTTTTTATAAAGACACTACTCCTATTGGATTAGGATCTGCCCGTATAACTTCATTTTAATTTAATTAACTCTTTAAAGAAGCTGTTTCCAAATATATTCACACTCTGAGGTCCTGGGGTTAGGACACCCACATATGAATTTGGGGAGAGACACAATCCAACCCATAACAGTCGGTGAGCTGGAAAATCAGTACATCTTAATGTCGGTCGTATACTGAAGTTGGTAGAAACAAGTCAATAAAGTAATTATTTGGTGATTCTGAAAATCTCCGCTGTGAGAAGAGTTGGAGTTATAATCCTTGCATTAGAGAACACACGATTACCAAGATGCCCAAAGCATGCTCAGACGGCCTGAGATAAAGACAGGATGAGAATTCCTTGTGCTTGATTCTGAGGCCGGCACAAGATTCCACCCACTGTGTTTCCACTTTAACTTCATTGGGGTCATGACGAGTACTCAAAGCAAAGCCAACATCCACTTGAAGGTTTCAGGAAAATTTCACGTAAAAATTTGGCTTTTATTCTAGAAAAATCTTCCAGTCTTTGATATCTTCATCTCATTTTTATTTTTTGTTTTGTTTCTCCAACTGAACTTATTAGGGCTGTTGATTCCTCATAGCCCTTGCAAATGTAGCAGGCTGGGTTGCACGTTCCGGATCACTAATAAGCTAGGTCTAGTACACACATTGGGAAGACATTATCCCAACACTTGTGCAGTTTGATACCTAAAACTAAAAGATGCATGCGTATTTTAATTTCCTTTATCAAAGTCTATATATAAAAATCATACATCTATACGTATACACACATGATTATATCATTAAAAGGAAAATCATGAAAGGGTAAAGCTTATTTCTACATTTCGATGATGCAATAATGTGCAGAGGTGCAGTTAGCATTGTCCAATCTTGTAGAATATACCAAAAAAAAAAGTATACCTCAAAAAATTAATTTAAGGAGAATCATTAGGATGTTTCTACCGGAGGTATACAAAAGTGCTTAGGATGTTAGCAAGAGAGCACGCATTTTCCCTTTTTGTTATTATGGTAGTGCATACTTCAGGATGATCCCACAAATGCTAATTGACAAGATTTAAATGTACAGTCTTATTTCTTTTCGAGCAGCCCTGTTTCCTTAATGCTTTCAAGCAGAGGATCTATGTTAATCTTCATGGCTATTTGCATTTCCTAAACCTTGTCACTCCTCACTCAAATATTTCTAAGTAAGTTTATATCTTTATTCAATCTGGTTTTGAATACGATCTTGTTTGCAAATTCTTCTTAGCCATTGGTGATATGGGTTATAAAAGTACGCTCCGTCATTTATGCATAATCTCTGCATGCTTGCCAAAATTACACCAAAAGGGCATAACAGGGCCAGAAGTGTGATAACCACACTGATGAAGGTGTGGAAAGGCCAACAAACTAAATTAGGGTGTTGGCTACCTTTGTTTTATTTCTCTGTCACGGATGCATCAAATAACAGCAGGAGGTTTTTGATCATCTTACTGTCCCAGTTTTTTTTTTTTTTAATTTGAGAATTCTCTGGAAAATTAGGAAGTCCCATTGTTTGTAACAGGCTAAGGTTTACTCAGTGTCAACGTATTTACCCAGTGTTGTGATCATCCTAGTGATGTAGGCAGGCTGGGTCCGAGGACCCAGGGCGCGGACCCAGGGCGGGTCCTGAGGACCTGCCAAGAGTCCGTGGCTTCACGCAGGATGAAAATCAAATGCAAGCCAGCAGGAGGTGAAAGCAGAATTTATTGAAGATATAAAGAGCGAGGTACAGATGGAGAGTCTGAGCGATTTGGAAAGGAAGAGGGGGAGTCTCATCTTTGCTTCAGGTCTGGGGGTTTTATTGGCAATTGTAGTCAGTGCACGTGTCCTCTCGGGCACACAGGAACCGGCCAGAACAAGGACAGAGTGCAGGTGTCCATCGTAAGGCACTTATTCCCTGAAGCCAGGGAGTCTTGGCATCAAGATAGATAATCTAGCACCAGTGGTCTGGAAAAGGCACATGATGGCTCTGCCCTGTCATTCCTTAGATACCATCTATTATGCTGGAAGACCCCAAAGACATCATTATCTCTTTGTCCCTTACAAGGAGGACACACATTAAGGCATGTGTAGGGTGGGGGGTGCAGGTCCTAGCAAGAATAGAAGCGGGAAAAGAAGTGAAGGGGGAAAAGAAAAACACAGCTTTTTCTTTCACAGGGTCTCTTCCGTTTCCCTGCCTCACTGTCGCTGACTATTCTTTTAGATTGGAGCTGCGCTAAGGAGTCAACACAGTTTGGAAATTAAGATGAACTTTAAATTACTTAAAAGATAAGACTAACGCAGTAAGCCTAATGGTCAATTAGGCAGTTGTGCACATTAGCTGAATAGAGTCGTTCATTATCACGATAGGATAACAGAATTTCAAGAGACTATGAGAGTTTAATAGAAAGCATGTAGAAGAGGTTCCCCAAGCCTCCTTAAATTCCAAATGCTAGGTTGAAAATCAGTAGCAAACGATTTGCTCAAGCTTGCAGCAAAGGAATTTACCTTACAGTGCAGGAACAGGATATTTTTCTCTGTATGGTTGTATGTCTTTCCTTTCTCAACATAAGTTATATTGTTCTTGCTTTTGCTTTTTTTTTTTTCATAGGGCACCGCTCAAACTATTCATCAGTAGCCAAACAGCAGAGGTTCTCACAGCATGGTCCCTAGACCAACGGCATCAGACTCACCTATGACCATGTTAGCAATGCAGAGTCTTGGGCCCCATCCCTGATATACTCTCTTAGGGAGCTCCAGAGAAACAGAACCAACAGGGTGTAATATAGAAAGAGACTTATTTTTAAGAAATTGGCTCATGTGATTATGGAGGCTGGCAAGTCCCAAGATCGACTGTCAGCAAACTGGAGACCTAGAAGAACCAGCGGGTGTGGTTCTAGTGCAAAAGCTGGCAGGCTGGAGACTTAGGAAACGGTGATCTTTCAACTGGAATCCGAAGGCAGAAGAAAACTCATGTTCCAGCTGCGAGGCAGTCAGGCCGAAAGACTTCTCCTACTTAGCCTTTTTGCTTAATTCAGGCCTTCAATTGATTGAATGAGGTCCATCCACATTAGGCAAGGCAATCTGCTGTGGTTAGTCTGCAGATTCAAATGTTAATGTCATCCAGAAACACTCCTACAGCACACCCAAAACAATGTTTGACCAAATATCTGAGCACCAGTAGCCAATCAAGTTGAGGCATAAAATTAACCATCACATGTACCAAATCAGAACTCTTAGGGGAGGACCTAGAAACCTGTTTTTACACTGTCCAGGTGATTCTGATATACACCAGAGTTTGAAAAACCTCTGCTCTACAGTGGGATTTCTGGCTCCTCAGATTATCGCTCAGAGTCATGGGAATGTCCTTTAAGAACCCACGACCAAGTTGTATTAGTAATCGATCGTGGCAAATAACAGCCATCTTATTTTCCAGGTAGCCTAGAGAAAAGGCATTGTCAACACGGACGGGGGAGCGATGGTTTCTGTTTCTTCTCCATGCTAGAACTTTGGCACCATCAGCTTAGGAACCTGTAAGTGCTTTCTCTGAAGGACTCTCCTATTTGTTGATTTCAGGCCCGCAATCTTCGGTAAACATGGACCTGTATTGTGGAGCTGAGCGGCTGTGCAGGGCCTTCTCTGCCCTTGTCGATCAAATCACTTCGTCCAACTTGAAGTGATAAGGAGTCCAGGCCCAAGGACCCCTTGGATGATGATGAAACATATTTTCAGAATCTATACTAAAAGAATTAAGCCTTTTACCTCTCCATAATCTGGTGTGAAATGTGAAGAAAATAAGTTTTATTTTTTTCATCTCCCTACTCACGTATCTCAGTCCTGCAGTTCAGACTAAAGCCCCGGGAGTGAGGGCAAAGGAAAAAAAAGGCCAAGTCAAATCTAGGTGTATTGGGTTTCCGATAGAGGGACATTATTCATTCGAATACCTTATTAGTGATATTCCAGTGTGTGATCTACATGAATTAATGCAACTGTCTTCTTCAAGTAGCACTTAGTGAATTGATGACTGTATTTTCTTTTTTTTTTTTGGCCCGTATTAATATCTTTCTTTTTTTAAATTTTTTTTTCAACGTTTTTATTTATTTTGGGGACAGAGAGAGACAGAGCATGAACGGGGGAGGGGCAGAGAGAGAGGGAGACACAGAATCGGAAACAGGCTCCAGGCTCCCAGCCATCAGCCCAGAGCCCGACGCGGGGCTCGAACTCACGGACCACGAGATCGTGACCTGGCTGAAGTCAGACGCTTAACCGACTGCGCCACCCAGGCGCCCCAATATCTTTCTTTTTTAAATTTATTTTTTATTTTTAAATTTACATCCAAGTTAGTTATCATATAGTGCAAGAATGATTTCAGGAGCAGATTCCAGTGATTCATTCCCCATGTATAACACCCAGTGCTCATCCCAACAAGTGTCTTCCTTAGTGCCCATTACCCATTGAGCTCATCCCCCCACCCACAATGCCTCCACCAACCCTCCGTTTGTTCTCTGTATTTAAGAGTCTCTTGTCCCCCTCCCTGTTTTTATATTATTTTTCCTCCCTTCCCTTATGTTCATCTGTTTCGTATCTTAAATTCTACATGAGTGAAGTCATATGATATTTGTCTTTCTCTGACTAATATCGCTTAGCATAATACCCTCTAGTTCCATCCACATTGTTGCAAATGGCAAGATTTCATTCTTTTTGATTGCCAGTTATTACTCCATTGTGTGTATATATATATATATATAAACACACACACACCACACCTTCTTTATCCATTCACCTGTCAATGGACATGTGGGCTCTTTCCATACTTTGGCTATTGTTGATAGTGCTGCTATAAACATGGGGGTGCATGTGTCCCTTCAAAACAGCACACCTGTATCCCGTGGATAAATGCCTAGTAGTGCAATTGCTGGGTCATGGGGTAGTTCTAGTTTTAACTTCTTGAGGAACCTCCATGCTGTTTTCCAGAGTGGCTGCACCAGTTTGCATTCCCACCAGCAATGCAAATGAGATCCTCTTTCTCTGCATCCTCACCAGCATCTGTTGTTGCCTGGGTTGTTAATGTTAGCTTTTCTGACACGTGTGAGGTGGTATCTCATTGTGGTTTTGATTTGTATTTCCCTGATAATTGAAAGAAATGAGCATTTTTTTCATGTGAGATGATGCTCCTGATGGAGACCAGGCTTGTCAAAGAACTAAATACACACACACACACACACACACACAATCAAGTATATGCAAAACTGATGAAATCTGGATAAACTTTGTGGATTGTACCAATGTTGATTTCCTGGTTGCATTATTGTACTATAATTATGCAAGATGTTACCATTGGGGGAACTGGATGAAGAGTATACAGGATGTCTCTGTATTATTTTTTATAACTGTATATGAACCAATGATGATCTCAAAATAATCTTGTTTTTAAAACGTGAACATTTCTCACTAAAATCCCGCACCCAATGCGTTTGGCTAATGTACCTATCCGCCAGTATAGATGCTTAATTTAATAATGTCCAAAGTAATAGCTAACATTTTTTTTTTTTTTACTATTAGAGTACTTAGTTTCTAAGCACCTTGTAAGTACCAACTCATTTACTCCTCACAACAAAACTAGCAAATAGATATCTCATTTTATGAGGAAACTATGGCACAAAGAGGTTCAATAACTTGTCAAAAGTTGCTTGGCCAGTAGTTGATGAAGTTGAGATTTGAACCCAGCTTCTGGGCCTCTACTCTACCCTGTATTTTCTCTCAATAAATATTCCTACGAGTCCAGTCTTATGGATATTGTCTGGATGTGCAACCCATGTTGCATTCAGAGAGTCATGGATTTTTATTTATATGATCTGTAATTTCTAGTACTGTCCCAGAAGAAAATGATGGCCATTTACATAGGATTAAGAGTGGGTTATCCCTGTTCAACCTCATGCTAATATTTGCTCTTTAGCCTATCACAATTTTTTTATTTTGCTGTTTTTCGCTCTTCTTCTCACTTTCTCCCAACTTATTCCTTACAAGTTTAATAAGCATCCCCTACAACACAGATCAGCAAACTACAGCCCACAGGCCAAACCCTGCCGACTGCCTGTTTTGTCCGAGCTATGAGCTAAGAGTAGTTATTACATTTTCAAAAATGGTTGAAAGAGTCAAAAGAAGAATATGCCGTGACACTTAGAAGTGATATGGATTCAGATTTCATTGTCCACAGGCAAAGGTTTATTAGAACATCACCACGCTCATTCATTCACATAGTGTCTATGGTTACTTTTATTCTACAAAAGTGGAGTTGATGATTCATTGCAACAGACACTAGATGACCTACCGGCATATGATAGTTACTATCTGATGATCCTTTACAGAAAAAATTGTCAGCCCCAGTTGTAGAGCACCAAGGTGACGGGGGAGCCACGGGCAGGCTTTTCTGTAAGCAAGAGGGGTATTTCTTCAATGATTTGTAAGAGATAATAAGATAATAATAAGATAATAATGATTTGTAAGAGATGGCTTTTAAGAATGTGATAAAAGGTATTAGAGAGAGGGGCATGAAAGCAATACTGTAAGCCTATGTAGGGGCGCCTGGGTGGCTCAGTCGGTTAAGTGGCCAATTTTGGCTCAGGTCATGATCTTGTAGTTTGTGAGTTCGGGCTTTGTGTTGACAGCCAGAGCCTGGAGCCTGCTTCAAGTTCTGTGTCTCCCTCTCTCTGCCCATCCCCGCCTTATGCTCTGTCTCTCTCTTAAAATAAATAAATATTTTTAGGGGCGCCTGGGTGGCGCAGTCGGTTAAGCGTCCGACTTCAGCCAGGTCACGATCTCACGGTCTGTGAGTTCGAGCCCCGTGTCAGGCTCTGGGCTGATGGCTCAGAGCCTGGAGCCTGTTTCTGATTCTGTGTCTCCCTCTCTCTCTGCCCCTCCCCTGTTCATGCTCTGTCTCTCTCTGTCTCAAAAATAAATAAACGTTGAAAAAAAAAATTAAAAAAAAAAAATTAAAAAAATTAAAAAAAAATAAAAAAAAAATTTTTTTTAAAAATGTTTTTAAAGAAATGATAAAGTGGCAGTTTTTAATGTGCTCATTCTCTTAACAAAGAAGAGCTGAAGGTTAACAAGGAAAAGCCAGTTCCTTCCTCGGACTCACTTCACCTGTTGTTAGGACTTGTTTAATTCTCAGTTGTGGCTGTCTTCTGATAACCCTTTGGATAAGATTTTTAGTTTGAGGAGGACCTAAACCTTCAGTGAAAACATTTCCTGAAGCTTCCTTTAGATCTGGAAAAAGCAAGTCAATTGTTAACATATCTGAAATTCAAACTGGTTGTCAAGCATTGGTTATATAGTACAATTGGAGAGATGAAGTAGTTAGATATAAAAAAATCACATTGTGTCTGGATCTCAAATAAATTTGCTCATTGAACTTCTCTGTAATGAACCTCATTTGGGTCTGGTCACTTTTCAGGAAAAAAATTTTTATGGATTCCTTTATTATAATACTGTTCATTTTACTTTTAGTTTGCTTTGCAGTGCAAAGTGTAACTAACCACCTATAAGGTTTTATTATTTAATCAAATAGAAAATAGGCTAATTGAAAGATACTTATACTTACTGTTCTTTTCTTAGAGTTTAGATTGTCAGTAATGGTAATATAAAATATTGAAATATGGGGCGACTGCGTGGCTCAGTTGGTTGAGCATCAGACTTCGGCCCAGGTCATCATCTCACCATTCCGAGTTTGAGCCCCAAGTGGGGTTCTGTGCTGACAATCTAGAGCCTGGAGCCTGCTTCGGATTCCGTGTTTCCCTCTCTCTCTGCCCCTCCTCTGCTTGCATTCTGTCTCTCTCTCTCTCAAAAATAAATATTTAAAAAAATTAAAATATTGAAATAAAAAGACTCCTTGGGGCACCTGGGTGGCTCAGTCAATTAAGTGTCCAACTCTTTATTTCAGCTCAGGTCTTGATCTGAGGGTTGTGAGTTTAAGTCCTTCATTGGGCTCCATGCTGGTTGTGAAACCTACTTAAAAAAAAAAAAGACTCTGGGGCTCCTGGGTGGCTCAGTTGGTTGAGCGACCGACTCTTGAGTTTGACTTGGGTCATGATCTCACAGCAGGTTTGAGCCCCACATCCGGCTCTGCAATGATAGTGTGGAGTCTGGTTGGGATTCTGTCTCCCCCTCTCTCTCAGCCCCTTCCCTGCTTGCTCTGTCTCTCTCTTAAAATAAATAAAAATGAACTTAAAAAAAAAGACTCCAATAACGTCACTTGGGATCCAGAGCTTTTATTAATTTTGTTTCCATTAGAAGAATGCTTTATTTGCCGTTGCATATGGTTTTTCTTGTTCTTTGTTTTATTCATTATTCAAAAATATTCTTTCAAACAAGATTTAGGTATTACAGACAGTCAGTAACTGGTAATAAATATAGCCCATTATGCCTGTACGTAAGCAGTGGCTACTGGCTTAGAAGTCATGCAGTGTATTCAAGTTAAATGTATGGCACTCCAGTTCAGCAAGATCCAGCATCCCAGAACAACTGATCAGAGTGAATACAAACAATGTGACTCGCCCAATCCCCTGGTCATCTTTGGAAGCTATTTTAACTCTTTCAGATAGTGGGATGAGCTGGCAGTAAAGCCACCCTTTGAAGGAACATGCTAGCAGGCTAAAATAATGAAAAACCTTAAGTAGGTACGCTGAGAGAACATGGCTTAATATTTACCTCTGGACATTCCCACCATTTCAAGTAATTAAATGATCAAGAGTCAAGGAAACAATGTTTTTTTAGTTCCAAGATACGAGTTAGCTCTGAGGTTAGATTTACTTTCTCTTTATTTCCAGGCCACGGGTGACTTTCCCAATGAGCTTAGACCCACTTCCGTGCAAGTGCATGCTTATCACACCTTCAATCAACTCTTTCTTCTTTAGGAAAGGTGTTCTTAGCTGCTGAGAATATGCACCTGAAAACAAAGAAAAGGAACTAGTCGTTAGAGCACCAAATTATTCTCAGGTTAATTAAATGTCAATAAATCGGTTTTAAAGTTTGTTATTTCTGTCACTCTATCAGAAGTCTGTATAAATTTATTGCAGGAGTGTGCATGTAAATCTGTGTTTATGTGTCCTTTGCAGTTTAGTTAAATAACCTAAATTAAGTAAAGTATAATAAAGACATGTCCTTGTTAACTAAAATGTATGTATTAAGATATGTTCTGACTAAACAAGTAAAAGTGGTCATTATATAATTTTTAATACAAAAATATACAGAAAAAAATTACCCATAATATAATCTTTCAGAGATAACCATAATTTTATGCATACACACTTTATACCATAATTTAGCGAACCATTACCTTATTGTGCGACATTCCAATTATTTCCACATTTTCTACTGTTATAAATAGCATTGCAGTGAAGATTCATGTACTGCACGATTGGTTACATCTCTGAATATTTCTTTAGGATAGAGTTCTAGATAAGTAATTTCTAAAGATGTCTCTAGGAAATTTCTTGGAGTAAGTAAAGTAAAAAAAATCAAACATTGGTGCATCTAATTATTTATATTCCTGAAGCACTGTTTTCTCTAATGCTTGGTGCTTTACAAAAACAAGCACTAACATTTACCAGCTAGTTAGACACCAACCACAAATATCATCAAATTATAAATCTGAATTTTAATGTTCTTATCATGAAGGAATGCAAAGACTCCCAATTTTTCTAGAACATACAAACTGCCAGTCTCAGGCAGGCAGGTTTTTTTTTTTTTTTTATTTCTCTCACTGGCAAAGCATGATTTGTTGAAGGAAAGGGCCTTTGGGTTTTGACACAAACAAGGATATACTTCAAAATCCCTTCATTTGCATTGAAGCCTTTACTAACCCATGAGTTAACATCAAATCGGTCATTTTCTATTTGGAAGTTATCAGCCTACTCTTTTCCTAAATCAATTAATAACTCTCTCCCTCCTTCTGCCTTGACAAAATCCATCATACTTGGGTGGTTAAGGCTGGTTACACCATTTTCACACCTTCTGGATATTACAGCATTCAGTTAATAACTCATCCTTTCTAGACAAACTAACAATGACCTTTTGAGTCTTTTCTCAAGTGAGAACACATCTAGACCTCAGAATTTTTGGAATTCTCATTTCTAGATTCCCTCTGTTCCTGTTTAGCACTGTTATAAACAACTATAGTATCTATGTCATCACCCAGCTTAACAAGCTGTCCTTGGGGTAAAGCTCTTCCAGACTCTATTGATTGTTAAATACATGCCTCTCATAAATTTCTTTTTTATAGAATCACAGAACATTAGAAAGGAGAACATAAAGAGACTTTACAGTTCATCTAGTTCTTTCCATACCCCTCTTTTTCAGATGAAGAAACTGAGGGCTAAATAAGTTGACTGAGGTTGCATAGCTATTTAATATCTCTTGTTTTCATAGTTTTTGGCCCAATGGTAACAAAGAGGATATACTGGCATACAAAATAGGAGTTTTATGGTTTGGGTTTTTTTTTTAATTTTTTTTTGTTTGTTTTAGAGAAGGAGGGGGGAGAGGCAGAGGAAGAGAGACAGAGAGAAGAAGAATCTTAAGCAGGCTCCATACTCAGTGTGGAGCCCAACGCAGGCTTGATCCCACAATCTTGGGATTATGACCTGAGCCAAAATCAAGAATCAGTTGCTCAACCAATTGAGCCACCCAGGTGCCCAGGAGTTTCGTGTTTTTAGCAATGATTGATAGCAACAATTCTCAAGTGTATTTAAACTCTTAAACTTGAAGATATCAAAATAAGAACCCTTTTGCATATTATGTAGACATATTAGTTCTTCCCTTCTGCTCTGGTGATTTGATTTCCCTGAGAACTAGAGAGACAAACATCTCTTCACCCTCACCCCCATCCCAACCTGGTAGCATATTAATCCCCCAAGGACAATAGAAAAAGTTAGTGGAGAATCCGTGCAGGTACATCCAGAGCCCCGCTGAGCCACTAGAGATCTCAGCAAGCCTCTTGAGATGAAATCTCGATGTTCCAGCAACTATTTAACTTTTAGACACGGTGTCTTCTTGACCCAAGACCCTCTTTGACTGTGATGATACAATCAAAATGGAAAGCTTTGTTTCCTGATCTGCAAACAGTTGTTTATGTCAAACATTAAAATAACTCCAATAAAGTGGAATGTTCCCTCCTGCTACATAGTCACTCTGACTAAAGTTTGCAGACCAGCTGAGTCAACAGCAACTCTGTAGCAAGATTAAAAAAGTGGCTTCCAAAGCTGAAGATAAATCTACTGCCTTTAAAAAGAAGAAGAATAAGAAGATAGAAATGCTATGTTGAAATATGCTCCAAAAATTACATGAAGCTTCTGACTATTCTGATAGCCACATTGCAAGCAAGCGAACTGAAAGCTGCTTTAGAGAAAGACCTTGTGTGTGTGCATACTTATTCTCGTGTTCATCTGAACACAAATATTATTACATTCATTTATTCTATAGATAATTTAGTAATTCAAAGTGAGTGCAAAATATAAAAGATAAATATTGGTAGTGATTTGAGTATGACAACTAAATATGGTAAGAATGGAAGAAAGAGTCCTACAGTACAAATGAAGAAAATACACAGGGGTAGAGCATTTGACTGCAAGTGAAGAAAGTATGTAATTCTCTTGATGCTGATGTCTAAACAGCCTCTGTTTAAATAATGTTTAAATATTGGTAACTAACATTGAAAGACGCTTATTTTTGTATTTCTTTAGTAGCTAAGCTGATAGAAGAATATTTCCTCTAAATATGGAAATTGGTTTAAGTTAGAATAACACTTGCCAACATAATAAATTTATCTATAAATAACAGCAGAGGATTATCTGTTTTAATGGATCAGCAAATCATAAGATTTTTAGTGAGGTTAAAGCAAACTAGATATATAAAAGCTCTACAATCTTAGAAAAGTGTTGCTCTAGAAATATTACTGTTAAGTGCTGTTTCAATAGGGAAATTATAGGGATTATAACAGTTCTCACAATAAAATATACAAATGTAAATTTTATTTATGCCTCAGTTTTGCACTATTGCTTAAATGATTCTAAGCACCCAAACAGGATTTGCTGCAAGGATTGGAAGCTCATTGGTTGAAACAACTCTAAAAATGGAACAAAAACAATATGAATAGGGCCAGGGTATCTATCTCTCAGCTTACTCACAGGGGCTCACTTGCTCTAATTCTAATTCTATAAAGGATACTTCTTCTAGTGCCCCCAGAGAAGACTGTTTTTTAATAAAATATTTACACCAGTGAGAATCTCTAAATTTGTCAGAAGTTCCAAATTACTAAAAATTAATCATTCAACTTGCTGGAAGTTAATGACATATTTGAGGTGTGTTCAAAAAGCAACAAGGAGTGAATCTGCAAGCTAGCCAGTTTTTCTGCCCTTTACTTCACCAACTAAGTACATTACAAGGAGCCTCTCCATTTACATGAAAGCAGTCTTTTTTTCTATTTAAAAGAGGCAAGAGCTTGCGTGTTGTGAATATTCCCCAGACTTACATTCAAATCTTCCCAAATCCATAGCATGCAAAGACAGGTTATGACTGCTAATATTCAGGCTAATCATTTTATGCCTTTACGTTGTATTTTGAGAATCATGCTTTTCCTTACTTGCCTTTTTGACTCTTCTTTGCTGTTTACATGAAGTATGAAAATGACAGAGAATCATGCTTTTCCTTACTTGCCTTTTTGACTCTTCTTTGCTGCTGTTTACATGAAGTATGAAAATGACAATATGTTGGTACAAACAGCTACCATGAAATACAAAAGGCAGTGCTATCTTCCTATCACTTATGTGCTCTTGGGTTCACCCCTGAGAGAAATATATGTGGCAATGGATTCCCCGAAAGCCATTTCCCTCTTCCTCACAATTCATCACATTCATACTTCATTGACCCTTTCGAAAAACACGGGATCTAGAGTTCACCACCTTGTTTTCTCCCTGTGTGCTGTGGACGCACTGCTGAAATCTCCTCTTCCTTCCCAGCCAATTGCCTCCTTCCTAAGCCATGGTTCCTGGAGAGGACACAGTCCACATAGATGTCCCAGAAGAGTTGGGCCAGATCCCAAAACAGTGCCCCGTGCTTCAAGTTCTCAGATGACTTTAGGTAGATCATAAAATCCCAGAAACCTGAAACAGTGTTAGAAATTCGAGGCTTCCGCATTTCTAGGAGGAGCACTGAAGAAGATTCCCAGCACTGAGGATCAGCTTGATTAAGGGCCAGCAGGTCTGTCTGGCTATGGCAGAAGAAAGGAGATACACAGCACATTCCCACAATGAGCAGGGAGCAGGTAAGGGTCAAGGGGCGGTAGATCCCTCTTCTGTTCCCAGGATTGGCCATGGTGTTGAAACTGCACAGAATGGAAATATCTTATGAATCCTCACTTGATCTCCACTCAGTAATGAAAATAATTATGCCTTTAAAAACCTTGGTGTCAGCAAACAAAATGCACCATTGTCCCTAGGAAAAGTCTTATCATACCTCCCAGATCATAAGCCCCGTTCTACCTAAAATGACTCATCATCGAGCCAGGTATTGTAAAACCAATTACTTAGATTAAAAAGTGTTTATTCCTAAGACATGTTCCTTTGTGAGATGAATAAGTGAACTTGTTTTTCCCAAGTACAGAGGAACATAGTTGAAAAGAATATTAAGTGAAAATTTAACATTTTGCTGCATGGCTTTAATTATTCTATAATATCTTAATTTAGCCTACCTATTTCTCATCCAGGACTCACATGCAGTTAAGAATTTTAAACTATTTTATCCTTAAATGTTTTCTTATTTGGGGTGACTTTCAATTTTTTAAAACAAATAAGAACAGTAAAATGTTATAAATAAAAACAAACATAAGGTAGTGTGCTAAAAGTATAGGAACTAAGGGGCATATATTCAATCAATTAGAGTAGAATTAATAGACACTTTATTAATACCCAAAATGCTCTACAATTCTCATATAACTTTCACAAAGATGATGTTTTATCATTTCTTTCTTCTTGCCACAAATCTCAAGAATTTTAATGAAAATATTTGCCTCTCTGGCTCTCAAAGCCTGTTACAATAAAATTAAACCACATACCACTTTGAAATTATTATGTTACACTTCAGACAAGTGCAATGAGAAACAATGTTCTTAAAATAATCTAAATTTTCTTTTTTCCAAGGAAACAAGCTTATCTTACCCTTTAAGACTACTCAAAATGTATATCACACTGAAACAACTCTCACATAAAGAAAAAACAGGAGAGTACATGTAGCTCACTTTTAGTTTTCCCTTATATTTCCAAACATTTTAGATGTTAGTATCACGAAGGCAAGCAAGGCACCGCTCATAGGAACACTTATGGGAATACATCTATCTTGGAATATGTAAGGAGGATAACACCTTAAGATGGAATCTGTCTCTTCTGCACAGCAGCAGAACAGATTGAGGTACCTTGAAATCAATATTCCAGAACTGCCTTTGAACAAGGCATGGTCCTATTTGGAAGAGGTACGTGGAGATTCGAGATTATTCAAAAATATTTCAGATCACTTACACAGGATCTCTCCGTGAACAAAATTATATTCAGTGCGTCCTCCTCTCAACTAAAATGTCAAAGTCGAGTTGCCCCAAAGGCTGTTTTTCCTTAGGGGACAAGTCCAAGTGTCAGTGCCAAGTTATCGGAAGAGGGCGGGCCGCTGTCCAGCGTGCTGAAGTTAGTGTTGTCCTGGACTCCCTGCCTGATTGCACCACAGCGCTCACACCGGCTCCTTTAGATTCCCTTCTCAGGAGTGTTTCTCGAGCCTGGAAGTTCCTCAGCCCTGGGGTCCGGCGTGCGCCCCGCTACGAGCCCCGCGCTGTGCTCGCCGCGTCCCAATCCCACACCTGGTTCTACGGCCTCACCCACATCAAGGCGGAGCTGCCAAGGACCCGCTGTGTCTTTTGTGCCCCATTATTTTCCTTACACCGAGGCTCAACTCCCAGGTCTCAGGAGGGCACCCCTTCGCACTTACCTCCCTCTCTGGATTCCCTCGAGCGTGTGGAGAGGAAAAGCTCAGGCTGCTCCCGGAGCGAGTGACGGTCCCCAGCCCCGGCGTCCTGAAGGCTACGGTGCCTCTTAAGCAGTGGGAGTGTTCGGCGCCTCTCCAAGTCTACGTCAAAGCGCCGGGAAACTGCCGCCACCTCTCGCCCCCAAGTCCAACTCCCGCACCCTCTTTTTCCCTCCCTCCCCTAGAGATCTCACTTCAGGTAACCGGCAGGCTTAGCCACACACGCCCTCACCGACCCTGACGCACACCTACCCTCCACCCAGTGGAAATGAGCCTTTCTGCGGTTTGGATTCCCGGTCTTACCTCGGGAGGAGCGACGCGAGGCAGGAACTGGAAAGTTGGGACCCAGCTCCGAGACAGTCTAGGAGTGAGTGGGGCTCCCTAGATTCCCCACCCTCCAGGCGCTCCTTGTTTGAGAATGCAGAGATGTGAGGGAAGACCCAGGACTCCCGGAGGTCGGAGAAGGCACGAGGGCACCCTGAGAGCGGTCAGAAAGGGCTCCAAGGGAATAAGGAGCCTCCTAAAAACGTCATGGGTGTGAATTTCTCTGTCTGTCTGTAGTCCTGGGCTGAGAGTAGAAAAACGCCCCCGGGGCAAGGATGTGAGTAGGGAGACGTTGCTGGAAGGCCCCCTTAACTGGGGACAGGACACCCCCATTACCTCTAGGCTCTGTGGCCTGGATCCCCTCAGGAGCCGGTGTTTTTGCTGGCATCACTTGTGCCAGCCCACTTTTGAAGACTCACCTCAGGGGCCCTGCGTTTTGCCTGGGACTCCCTTTGGTTCTCAACTCACAGCTAGTTAATACCTTAGAGAAGGACTAAGCCCTGTCAAGGTTACGGAGCTCTGCTGAGCATTAGTGTCTCCCTTCACTGAAACATACCCTGCCTGGGAGCCTGAAGCAAAAGTCTTAGCTTTGCAAGTGTTTCCAAGGTTTGCCCCTCGCCTGGAAACCCTCTAAGTGTCCTAAAAAACCACTTGGAGTCTCCATTAACTGAAGGCTTTTCTGTCAGCTCAATAGTATCCATGGTTACCTTCCAGAGGGGCACAGAGAGGAACCCAGGCTTATAGCAAGGTTTACTGAAGACAGAGAGAACTGACCAGCCCCCCAAAGGATAGAAACAAAGTTCCAAAGAGGATTCCTGAGGGGTTCTGGGCTTTTTCTTCATCTCTGAACCTGGATGGGGTGTACTTCAGTTACTCAATCTGTGAACTGAACATACTAATGCCTGCTTCTAATTGCACCCTAAAAGGCGGAGGGAAAGATAATAGGCGAGATCTTGGACTTGCTTCCTAACTTCAAGACGCTCTCAGCCTTTTGGAGAAGGTCATTAGAGAAACACGGGTGTGTGAACAAGAGAGAATCCTGTGGAAAGGAAAGGGAAAGGAGGGGAAAAAGAATGTATCATTGAGGAGGTGACCGATGAACTTCTTGAGGAAGGAGTTGTACAGGTATCCTGGGGCCAAAAGGGGATATAGTCTTCTCCAGGCAGAGAAGTCAGCATGAGCAAAGACATTGAGGGAGCACTCAAAGCCGTTCTGTGTTTCTGGGAGAAAAAATAAGGAAAGGAGTGGAAAGAAAGAGGAGAGGACAGAAATTCTGGTTTGGGATATGTTATTACCTTTGAAAACATCGGTATATTAATAGGCAGTGCTTACTTTATGTTTCAGTTCCTTTGTGCCAGACACTATTCTAGAAGCTATGTATGCAGAAGGAACAAAACAAAGTCCCTTCACTCATGGAGCTTACATTCTAGTGGGGATGGGGGAAGAACATTTATATATATTTTTAATTTTTATTTATTTTTGAGAGACAGAGAGAGATAGAGAAAGAGCAGGGAAAGGGAAGAGAGAGAGAGGGAGACACAGAATCTGAAGCAGGCTCCAGGCTCTGAGCTGTCAGCACAGAGCCCGACGCAGGGCTCGAACTCATGAGCTGTGAGATCATGACCTGAGCCAAAGTCGGACGCTCAACGAACCGAGCCACCCAGGCTCTCCAAGAACATTTATATTTTAATTAAAAAAATATATATACATATATAAAAATCATTATAATACATATAAATATGATATATATAATTATATTAATATATAAATATTATGTATATGTATAATGATTTGTAGTTCCAGTTTCTGTGTTGAACATTGAGTTTACAGCTATATATCAAAACAAACACATAACTAGCTAATTAAATGAACAAATAGTGCCATGTATGAGTCAATAATGAGAGTCTATCATTCTGAAGCCCTCCCCCCCAAAATATATGTATAATATATCAGTTGTGATTAGAAAAAACAAAAGATCATCAAAAAAAGTAAAGCAGGTTTGGAAAAGGATGTGGAGAAGAGTTATTCTATATGGAATACGGAGAAGCACTTCCTGGTGAGGAGATATTGAGTAAATCCTATTAATGTGGAAGAGTGAATCATACATATACATGAGAAAGAATTGCTCAAAGTGGGATATAAGGGAAGCTTGGGAAAAGTGTGCTGTGAGAAGTGTTTTCTGTATTGTGAGAAGTGAGGTCAGAGAGGTGGTCAGAAACCCATCCTGGCTGCTCAGTAGAGCACAGACTGGATGGGGCAGGCGGAGGCAGGAAGTACAGTTGGGAGCTGATACAATAATTCAAATGAGATACGGTGAATTGAGTAGAGGTCATAGCAGTGGAGTCAATGAAAGTAAGTGGGTTCTGAATATATTTTGATGATAGGAAAAACAGGACTTATTGATGGGCCAGCTGCGGGGTATAAGAAAAAGAGAGAAATTGAAGACGACTCCAAGTTTTAGGGGCTAAGCAACTGGAAGTTTGGAATTACCACCAGCTAAGAGAGGAAAAGTGTTTTGAGGAATCAATATGAGAGAGGAACATCAAGAATTTGGTTTTCAAGATGTCAAGTTTGAGATGACTATCATCCAGATGGAGATGCTGAATAGGCAAGGCAAAGGTGTGGACTAATGATAAAACACTTTAGGAGAGAAGTTTAGATTTGGGGTTTAAGCTTACCTGTAGACAACAGGTAAAACCCTCATAAGAAAGTATGTAAAGTGGGTAAAAGAAAAGCCAGATGATAGAAACTAGGAAGTGCCAACATTTAAGTGATTGAGAAACGGAGTCAAAACGAACCGGAAAAGTGTGGTTCCTTAGAAGCCAATGAGACAGAGGTTTTCACAAAGAATGAGGAAATCAACCATATCACACAGATTCAGAAAAGGGGCCAATAAAGTGAAGGCAAAGAATGTTCCATTGGATTTGAAAAAACAGGAGGCCACCAAGTTGCTTATTAGGAACAAATTTCAGTTGAGTGTTCAGGGAGAAGGAGTGGGGGGCTGAGGAGAAATGGAAAGTGAAGAAATGCAGACAGGCCCTGTGAAGCACCTTCTATGAAGTTGAGAAAAGAAGAGGGAGATGGATTGGAAAGAAGGTTGGAGGTTGGGTCTTTATCATGTTTCCAGGCTGAGGGAGAGAAACCACTAGAGAGAGAAGTCGAAATTCAGGAGAGAAGGACAACTAACAGTCTCAGAGGAAACAAGAAGAGGAATGAAAATAAAAACAAACCAGTGTTTTCCAGAAGGGGGCAAAGCTTGCTCTATGAACAAGGAGGAAGGCGGGGGGGTGGGGGGCAGGGGGCTCTCTCTGGATATCTGTAGGTAGAAAAGTGGGCAGTGGTGCAGAAGTTGAGATGGTGAGTGATGGTCTCAATTTTCCTAATGAAGTAAGACGCACAGTCACCCACAAAAATATGAACGAAGGGAGGTGTTAAGAAGGGAACTTAAGAGTGAAAAGACTTTGGGATAATCACTGAAGATAGGAGAGGAGATAAGAAAGAGAGACTAAAGAAAGTACTAAAAGTCCAGGCAAAGTTTGAGACCACAAATTTGCATGCATGCATGCCTGGTTTTTATGAGGCAAAATAATTTAATGAATGAAGACTATTATATTCTTTAGCCAAACTAGCTGGGCTGACACCGTGTCTTTCTCATAGGTCATATTTCATTGATTCTTAGATGCATTTTTTTCACATTTAACACCACTGAAATCAGAATGTATCTATCAGCTGATGGTACTTTGCAGTTAGAACTGCAGCATTTTCTTTTGCTTTTTTAAAATAATAGGATGTCTACAATTGACCGCATTCGTGATTTGATGTAATGTTATGGGCAACCTGACCTCTGTGAAACAGTTTTCCTGCATGTAAAATGAGCAAAAATGTCTCCTGTGGCTGGTGAAAATGAAACGAGATCGTACACGGAAAATACTTAGAATGGTGCTGCGTGTAGCTAGTACTTGAAAAATGCTGGTTATTATTTTTCTCCTGCGGCGTTCATCTGACCGAACGTAGGAGAAAAGAATGGTCATTATTACATTCGCCTAGTGTTAGAGTTGGGTAAATGCTGACACAGATGGATGCAAAGGACTCAAGGACTAACTTAAAAGTTAGCAAAAGAGAAGAGACTGGGGTGGAGAAGGAAAGACTAGAAGGAAACAATGAGAGGTCTCAATAAGGGAGGGAAAAGGCAGGTGTAAGAGGAATAAAGAAGGAAGGTACTGAAAGGCAGAGAGGCTCTGATCAAGGAGAGGGATATTTACATTTCACATTTTAGAGGTGGGACAGCTCTGAATTTTGAGCACAACCACTAAAAGGAGCGGCTGAAATGGGTTGAAGGTAAAGACCCCTGTAGTTGAGCTCCACCTCTCCTGTGAGTGTGAACATCATGAATTGAAATGGTCGCCGCTATTTGTAAAAGCTGAGGACGTGTGGCATTGCTATCCCAGTGAGACGGCTTACAGCTCTTGCTAATAGGAGTAACGGCTTTAAAAAATACATTTTTTAAAAGTCTAGCTAGTATCTACTCATATCTTTTTTTTTTTTCTAATATAGTTACTGGGGACTGGAAGTTTTGACCTTCAGTATAACTTTTGTAGTGCCATCCTGGAAAACAATGAGCTGTAAACATTTCTCATAAACACGATTCACCAGCTTACACTTGAAAATTAAATTATTGAATATTTTATGTATTTATTTATTTATGTATTTATTTTAAATGTTTATTTACTTACTTTGAGAGAAAGAGAAAGAGCGGGAGAGAGGCAGAGAGAGGGAGAGAGAGAATCCCAAGCAGGCTCTGTGCTGTGCTGTCAGTGCAGAACCCGATGCGGGGCTCAATCTCACCAACTGTGAGGTCACCACCTGAGCCGAAATCAAGAGCTGAAAGCTCAACTGACCGAGCCACCCAGGCATGCCTGAATATTTTTATTTAAAAGCAGATCCTAATGACTATATACTCTGTTGTAATGTATATTCAGTATTCATTCCTCGGTTATCAGAGAAATCTGGAGAGATTCTTGGGAAGAAATATATGTCTTTTATCTGGGCCTTCTCATCAGCTTAATAATCGCAAGAGAAAAATAGCAGACTAATTCTGGAATTTAGATAAAAAGAAAGCCACCACCAAATCATTTGAATAAAACACTTTATGCTCTGTGTAACATATTAGAATGTTTAGTTTGATATCTTATCCTTGTGACTTCATTTCCATAGACTAAACTCTCCCTAACGATGATGACTTTTAGTCAGCAACATTTTACAAAACATTGTTTCCATATACCTGGTTTCATGTGACCCTAAGGAAAACGTATGTTATCCTCCTCTTCCCCCATTTTGCTGTTAAGGGATTTTCCCTGGGTGACTAAGCTGGTAAGAATGAGAACATGAGAACATTTACTATCTGTCACTCTCTATTCTCTTCACTGTGTAGTCTATCGTTATTCTCCTCTATGTCCCCAGTACCAACTGGGAGGGAGGATATGGCGGGTCCAACTTAGAGAATCATTTTAATAAGCTATATCTGGAATCAATCTATCATATCATCATTCTGACTTGTTAAAAATATTTGGAGAACCAATGGATCATTTAAAATTACGTGATGCCAAAAAACCGGTTTGACTGGCATTTGTCATCCAAAGAGTTGTTTCAGTTTTATGCAGTTGCAGCCTTGGGCGAAAGAATGACTAGTTGAGAAGTAAATCGCAATTAGCTGAATGTGCCCCATGGGTAGATTTCCTGATTTTTGCCACTTGAAGCAATTCTCAAAGACATTAAAAAGGACTTCCGATTAATTTTAATGAAGTTCAAGAGCAGTTATATAGATAGTTTGCATCTTCAGCAGTGCATTAATTTGCAAATGATGGGGGCAGCCTTTAAGAATAGGGTGCTTCTTTAACATTTAGGATCAGATAGTAAAAATAATTACTTTCTCTCATTCTTTTATGCTTTTCCATAATGTGAAGATGGCAATAAACAAGGACAATTTCCTGGAATGCCCATTGGGGTAAGTGGATGAGTCATTCTTTAGTTGTCATCAAATTCATAAGGACACATTGCAGTGAAGTAGTCAGATGATACTGGGCATTGATTCTAAAATGTGCAGAAAAGGAAAGTTACTCCGTGACACAAGAATAGTTCATTCATGTTTTTCCTGCTTGTACAAGTGAAGGTACTGTAGTTGTGATCATAGGCACAATGGTGGGTTTTTTGGAGGTACTTCTCAAGATATATCCATCCTTTGCCCATTCTTTCTAGTAGGTTGCAAAGCCAATAGGTATCCTTATGGCTTTGTCAACAGTTGAGTTTATCTCTTACAAGAATCCCAGTCGTTCAAAAATGACCATTGTAAGTCCTGTCTTTTTGGGCTACTCATTTCCAAAGGAGACTACACCACCAGTGATTTGTTTTCAGTTTGGTTTGTATACCAAAGCAACTATGACAAAGGTCTGAGGTTTTAGCAAGTTTCTTTCCCTAAGGCTTTAATTATGATAGAGTAGCAGAAAAAGAACCAACATAAAACCTCTATCTCACCATGTGTGGGAGGAGTAGAGGGGTTCACAGTCAAAAAGTCAGAGGTCCAGTGACAATCATGGATTTTGGTCCAGAAGAAAACAACTGCGAAAGAACAATAAGGACACAGACCTATATGTCGAAGGCATAAAAACATCTCACAGTATGAGCAGGGCTCCTGGGATGAGGAACTTTTCCTTGACCCATGTGCCTCTAAGGGATTTAGCTTTTCTCTGCCCCAGATTTTGTTCGTACTTTGTTCTGCCACAATTTTGTTCATACTTTCATTATGCACTTACTATATTCTAATTGATATACATGCTTATCTGTCTCTCTTCACCTTCCTACTCCCACCCAAACCATTCCTTCAGAATGGGGATCATGTCTGACTACTCTCTCAGCTTTAAAGCCCAATCAGTGTGGATTGAATTTATTTATGAGAGTAGTCTCATTTTGAACCTGAGACTGGGGTAGTGAGTGTCATTTAACAACTCTGCATTAGTCATATTTCTTTCTCATGACTGGACAAAGAAATTAAAATGTCAGTCAGCCAATTTAGTTTTTCTTTTTAATTTTTTTGCATTTATTTATTTTTGGGAGACAGAGAGACGGAGCATAAGTGGGGGAGGGGCACAGAGAGAAGGAGACACAGAGTCGGAAGCAGGCTCCAGGCTCTGAGCTGTCGGCACAGAGCCCAACACGGGGCTCGAACCCACAAACCGTGAGATCATGACCTGAGCCGAAGCCAGACACTTAACCGACTGAGCCACCAGGCGCCCCCAGTTTTTATTCTTTATCCAGTGCCCAAACTTTTTATCACACTTTTGCTGGATGGAGATATTACTTTGATTTAATTATAAATACATCCTCTGAAATGCAATTTTTTTATTGAAAGACTATAATCTAAAAGTAGATGCTAAGTATGAAAGTATCAAATCATTTTCCTTGAGAAAAGACATCTCCCATTCAATGACAAGAGTTTAACTTTCAGTCACTGGAAAATGCGACACATGCTAAATCTAGTTTGAGATCATTTTGGTGACATGTTGTATTAGCTAGAAACACACTGGGGCGCCTGGGTGGCGCAGTCGGTTAAGCGTCCGACTTCAGCCAGGTCACGATCTCACGGTCCGGGAGTTTGAGCCCCGCGTCAGGCTCTGGGCTGATGGCTCAGAGCCTGGAGCCTGTTTCCGATTCTGTGTCTCCCTCTCTCTCTGCCCCTCCCCCGTTCATGCTCTGTCTCTCTCTGTCCCAAAAATAAATAAAAACGTTGAAAAAAAAATTAAAAAAAAAAAAAAAGAAACACAGTAAGCTACAATAACAAAAAACCTGATTACGGTAGCTTAAATAAAAAGGGATTTCTTTTTCTTACCTAAGAAGAGGTCTGGAGAAGTGTGGGTGCTAATATTACCTCAGTGACCAAAAATATCAGGCCCTACATTTCTGATTCCCTTATCCTTGCCTTGGACCCTGAGGTTAGCTGCCACAGCTCCAGACGTCACATCTACATTCAAGGCAGGAAATAAGTAGAAGGATCGTTCCGGCCCAGCCACCTCTGTTACTTTTTAATCGAGAAAATGAAAACATTCCTAAAACCATGGACTTAGCATTAAATTCATAGGCTACACCTAGGCCACATGGTCATTTATAGATGCAGGTAAGTCTGGGGGAAAAAAGCTCCAGTGGAAGGGGGTAAAGTACTTTGTGCAGGGAGTTGGGAATGGCTTTGGGAGAAGCAAACAGCAAAGTCAGCCCCACAAGGCAACGTGAACTGATGGAAAATGAGGCAACTTTAACCCTAAATTGGGATAACTCTTTTGCTGCTTATCTTTTCTTTTCCTGGGTCTTAACTTCTTTATCTTAAAACTGGAAGTTTCACTATTATTCACTAATAATATTCACTTCTCTCTGAGAAATAGAAGATGCTAGTAAAAATACAGTGATGGCTGCATAAGCTACTTGGGGATACAACTGAAAGCCCCATGTTTCTAGGACTTTGAGCAAAGCATTTCAGCTCTCCTATGCATCAATGTTGTCTGCAAATGATATGGGTCCAATTATATAATTCCAAAAGTCTTTTCTGCTTTCTCAATTTGTTATCTATGATTTATGGGAATAATCCATTGATGAAATAAATGTCTAGAAACGTTGGATTTAGAAAATCATTGAAATTAAGAATTAGAGGTGGTATAATCATTATAGAGAGGAGTTAAACATTGCTATACCCTGTGAGTAAGTATACACTTCTCAGTGTAAACACCAGAGTAATGCTTGCATTTGTACATTGATAAACATGCACAAGAACGTTCGCAGAGATACCATTCATACAGCAAGAAACCAGAAATGACACAAAACCCCAAAAAGTAGGGAATAAATAAATACATTGTAGTAGAGTCACACAACAGACTATTTCACGGTAGTTAAAATGAAAGGAGTAAGGCTAGTTGGAACACCGTGGATGGCTTTCAAAATATATTGAAAAGGAGGGGCGCCTGGGTGGCGCAGTCGGTTAAGCGTCCGACTTCAGCCAGGTCACGATCTCGCGGTCCGTGAGTTCGAGCCCCGCGTCGGGCTCTGGGCTGATGGCTCGGAGCCTGGAGCCTGTTTCCGATTCTGTGTCTCCCTCTCTCTCTGCCCCTCCCCCGTTCATGCTCTGTCTCTCTCTGTCCCAAAAATAAATAAAGGTTGAAAAAAAAAATTTAAAAAAAAAAATAAAAATAAAAAAATATATTGAAAAGGAAAACAGAACTCCCAAAAGATTACATACAAATGCAGATACCCTTTCCATAAAGTGAAGACAACTAAAACCAAGCAACACATTTATTAGGAATATTTAAAAGAATATAACTGTGTGTTTCAAATGGCAATAAAATTATTATAGGAATCAAGGTAGTAACTACATTAGGAGGGAAGAGTTCGTTGGACAAGACAGTTTCACACAGAGTTTCACACAGACAATGTTAGTTACTGTGAATGTTCTGACCATCACAGTGAATAGCAGATTCATTCTTTATATATATTATAGACTTTTGAATAAATAAGTAGGCAAGTAAATAAATACCGGCATACAAAAGTTCAATGGGTTAATGAAAGAGTATATCAAGGACCAAGAATTATGACTAATCCCATTCTGTTTACTTACATTTCAAGCAAAAAAAAATATTTTTAAGTACATATCACCTATGGAAGGTCTTTAAGAAAACGACCTTCTTGAGCTAATGTTCTTCTTTCCTCAGATAAAACAAATGATGCAAAACTTCATTCACCAAAAAAAGAATTTCTTGGCTATTTAGGATGTCTTCTATTAGAGCACCTAGTCATTTAACTAGTGCTAATAAAACAAGGAGGGAAACTGGAAATATATAACACCCTGTCCTGAACTCCAGTCCCTCTTGGGATAACCACACTCTATTCCCTTTGACTGATGGGGACTGATGAGTCCCCATCCCTGTGCTCCTTCTCTGGGGTAAGGTCAGGACAATAAAATGTGAGGGTCCATCCACAGCATCTTCCTGAGAAGAAAGGAGATTGTTGAGATGACTGGATATTTACTATTTGAAAGCATGTCCTCTACTAAGTGCAATGAGAGACCATCAAGATATGTTTTAAACCACTCATAAATCCAAAACCTAGTGGGGAACATAGTAGATGAAGACAGGCAAAGAATAAGGTATTGAAATATACTGACGCATATGCCCAAACCAAAGCAATTCATTTGTTCAATATTACACACACACACACACACACACACACACACACACACACACACAATGCCATTTGCTGTTACGGGCATGGGGGACATATATCAATAAACAAGGTAAGCGAAATCTTTGCTTTTATGGAACTTACATTCTACTAGAGAAGACCAAAAATATTTAAGTAAACAAATATATAAACCAGATCATTTAAGAGCAAGAGTGAAATATAGGGAATAAAATCATGTATTACAATAGAGATTGAGAAGAAAAACATGGCTTTATTGCACAAGTGACTTCAGTCCTCTAACTTTTTTAGGCCTTCAATCCATGGAAGCTTTGAGATTGCATTAGTACTCATTAGAACATAATCAGCCCCTTATACTTATAAATTTGACTTGTATCAACCAAATTCAAGTGTCATTAGGCATACACATACGAAACTACTGAAACCTACCAAGATATGTGGAGAGCATATGCATCTTCACCAGTCAACCGCTCTGCAATCAGGCTTCTTTTTAACCCTTCCCCAACCTCTTCCTTGAAAACCTTCCAAATAATAGGAGATCCACCCCTTCCCTAATGGCCAGCAGCTCCTGAAGAAGAGTAAATTTCTTTTAGCAGGCTCCATGCTTCTGACATATCTGAGGGTTATATTCTAAGGGAATTTAATTATACCTAATTTACATAGGCACAGATATGGAAAAGCAGGTTATATATTCAAATATATATGTATATATAGATGTTTGTATGTATGTATGTATGTATGTATGTATGTATGTATATGTACCTCCATCCCATCTTGGGATCCCATATTCAGATGAAGTTTCATACCTAACTAACATCTTGGGACACCCATTCATAGTTGACTTTGAACTAATGACCATGCAGAAAACTTCTAGACTCTAACAAAGATGTGACATCAGCCAAGGCATTGATTAAGTCTTAGTGAGAAGTTTATCACTTCCTGTGTATACATTTGTGATTGTTTTCAACTTGTAAACCTGATCCAGAGTTGCTATCAGAAAATTGACCACTTCTGTACTCAAACATGACATCTACCTTGGACGTCCAACATAACTTGCCATCCCCAGCAGAAAACATTGACTTTGGAACAAATTTCTTGAGCTTTCAGTTCAACACCTCTGGCTTACTAGGTAACAGGAACAAGAGAATTTTCGAGGAAATCTATGATATGACTATATGACCAT
Organism: Puma concolor; assembly: GCF_028749965.1. Lineage (NCBI taxonomy): Eukaryota > Metazoa > Chordata > Mammalia > Carnivora > Felidae > Puma > Puma concolor. Next base: position 193,672,414 of record NC_141674.1, on the reverse strand, counting down.
TGCATTAATCCATTTCAAGACCAGAAAGATGTCAGGCAATGACCCACATAACCAGAAGCATGTGTATTATTTTAACATTTCATCAAATGCCTGGCAGTTTTGGCAACACTGGTGAGCTGCTGCTTGTAAAGACTATTGAACCTCTTGTTTATCTGCCTCAGTTGTAAATGTTTAAGCCATATAAAAAACAGTAAAATTAAGGAGAAAATCAAAACAAACAAAACAAAGTTAAAGCCATGCTCGTATGCTAATAGACTCATGACCTGTCTGACCATTTTTGAGAAAAGTCATATTCACAAACATGACCTACCTCATTTCTAAATCACTATAGTTCAACCACACTCTGTCCAGAACCATGATCCCACATTTATCCCTTTTTCTAAAATGGTTCCCAGAACAAGCATTAGCCCCATGATACATCCTATAGAACAGGCTCTCTCATACTGAATAGGCAATTGAAGGCATTCTCAGGCTCTCGTAAAATCTAGACGGGGAGAAGAGTATTACGAAGGGCTGGGATTATTCGCTTAAGGGTGCTTCCAGGTTTTAAATCTTTTGTGGTGGGGAAAAAATTCTCTTACTTCAAAAGCAAGATGTCAACATTATTTTTAGCTGTCAATCACATTTTATGCAAGGAACTCAGTTTTAGATATCGATCACTTTTTGTGCAAGGAATTCAAAATTCATCTTTCTCTTTCACTATAATAAAAGTCAATATACACAAAGTGTTCCAACCAAACTAATTCCAGAGCTATTTAACTAACCTTCAAAATAAGGTTTTGCCAAACAAAGAGATGGTCCATGTTATAGCCAAACAAAGGGAAAGTCAGACAAACAAAGAGATGATCTATGTTATAAAATATTTGTAATAGTCCACTAATATAAGTAATATGTGAAATGTGGATATATGAATTGTTTGCTTTTCCGGGTAACTCACTGGAAATGGTACAAACTTTGATAGTCAAAGGACTTCTTCCAGGGACATTCATCTGTAATTCATTCATCTCTAAAAAGCAAAAGGCTTTTTATTTTATATGGACAACTACCTACTCGGTATATATATCCTGAGAACAAAGCCAAAATGGACTGAATTGACTACATTTTCCTCCTTTCATCTGAGCGTTTGGTCTCATATAAATATTTGAGTACAAGGTCTTCTCAGAGTTTTTTTTTTTTTAACTTTAATAAAGAAGAATTTATTTCTTCATTTCTAACCATAGCTAATGAAATGCGGCTCTGGGCAATACATCACCAGGAAGGAAGAGGTTATACAACTTTCTGAGAATTCACTGAACTACAGAGTTATTTTGATTACCTATAACCATGACTTTCTACTTGGATTGGCTTCTTTTATTTCCTTTGTTCAACTCACATTTCTCAAAATGCCCAACAAAATGTCTTCAGCACCTCCCCGCTTCTTTGTGTAGTATTGAGAATGTAATTTTGAGACTGAAGAACAATTGACAGCTTAATTGTGTTCCACCTTATGCCATGCATCTGCATTTACATCATTGTGGCCCAGGGGCAGTATTTTTCTGTGGAGAGCCACCGTGGTGTTGATAAGAAACAACCACTCTGCTGATAAATCAATATCTGGCTTCTAATAAGTATGGGAGTGTCATTCTCATCTCTCGTTTCTGGAATGCCAAATGCTCATAATTTCAGCTTTGGACTAAAGAAAGTGTAATTATGGTTACAGTAATGAAAGCAAACGGATCTTTTTTTAATCCATTCTCTTGCTATATGGAGATCCTGTCAAAAGTTTTTTCAAGGTTGGATATCCCAGTTTTCCTCAAAAAAATTAAATATATCCTAGTGAAGCTCCCAAGACTTGGAGGAGTTGAATACTCCCTTAATGGAAAGTCATTATTGATTTCAAGTTGGTTGGAATCATGGCTACCGCAGGAAGATTGGATTCACCCTTTCTTGCTATGTTCTGTCCTTGGGACCAACAGAATTCAGTTCCACTGCCGGTAGTATCTTTTAGCACATAGCGCTGATCTCATGGAAGTCATCTTCTTCCTCTGCTCCATTTATTCCATATTTTCACCCAATCTCATCAGTTCTCTGTCTCCCTCACTCTCTTCCTTTCCCTTTCTGTAATATGTTTTCAAGAATTTGACTCTAGTTTTATGGTTCAAATTATTACATCTATAGATGGTACTCGAGTTAAATATTTCCATCCTGACCCCTCCAAGATATTCTATATATTCATTTCACTAACCTGCTGGACAACTTCACCTGATTTTCATCAAGCCCCTCGATGCCAACAGATCCAAAATGGAATACATCTTTGCCCCCTAATTCAGGATCTCCTCCAGGCTGCCCCCTTCATCCCAACTACCAGGTATCAAACCTGGCCTTCATGTTTTACCCTTCCCTCTCTCTTCCTTCCCACAACCAGCTGCCAGCTTCTGTTGATCCTACCCGTGTGATCTGCCTCTTTCACTCTTTTTTTTTTTTTGCCTTTCCAGAGCCTGATGTCAATTCCTCATTACCTGGATCTGCGGTATGGGAGTGGCATTCTAACCTGTGTGGATGGTACCTCCCAGCTCTCTGACCCACAATCCATCTTATATACTACTGCCAGACCGCTTCCCTTATCCTGATCGTCATAAACCTGCTTTCAACTGCTAGAGAATTAAGTCCACACACGACAGTTCAGAATCTACAACTTTATCCAGGGCTACACGTCAATCCTCACTTCCTTCCTTTCTTCCTTATACTCTACGCTCTGATAAAACCCATAGCTGCTTGGCGACTGTCCCAGATGGGATTCCCTGGGAAGCAGACTCTGGGGCAGAGTAGGGACAAGCTGTCCACCAGGGAGGGAAGGGAATAGGACTGGGCAGAGGGAGATGAGCTTCCTCCCGGGCCCCAAAGAGGAGGAGCTCTTGGAGCTGGCCTGGCCCTGAGAGTTGTCCTGAGTCAGGGTGGAGCCTTGATAACCCCACATTGATCCACCACTGGATGTGGGCCGCTTCAACAAGGGCAGTTTTCTTCAGTAGAGGCAAACCTCAAAAGGATGCACAGCTGATGCCCACCTTCTGGCACTACTCTCAGCAGATAGAGGAATAAATCCTTTATGCTCCCTTTATTCCTCACATGGATCTCCTTCCTTCACTTCTGTAGCATTTTCCTCTTCTGATCCTCCATAGTTTAGCTGCATTTCCTTTACCTAGTGTGACACTTTCATCGTAAATGGTCATTCTTCCCCTATTTCTCAGCTCCTTTATTAAACCATAACATCCTACAGGGCAACATCTGGGCATCATATTTCCTGACCCACCATAACTAGCCAAAGTGCCTTTATTAGAAGATTTTCATATTACTCTTTGACTCAATGAAGTTCTTCTTCATACAGGATGGCACATAGCATTTCTGTAACCTTTCAGTCATCAGTTTTATAATGGAAAACTGCTTCACTCATCAGAGGTAACAGAAAAATCCTATCTCTTCTCTCACGTAACGTCCTGAAGATACTTCGCGCTGGTTTACGTATTCCCTCCCTCTTAGGTGAAATGCCATAGGACTGATTTTCAGGCTTTTCCTTCAGTCCTACTAGCCTCTCTCTCTCTCTCTCTCTCTCTCTAGTTGTACAAAAGGTTAACATTTACATTTAGAAATGGAAGATTCTACCATACAGATTCTCTGAACTTGGACACTCCCTGTCTCCCAGCGATGGCAGCGAGTCGTGGTTCCAACAGTACTCCTTGTTGAACCAGCCCCCAAGGGTAGGCAGCAAGTGATTCTCTCCAAGGGTCTACCACTAACATCCACCTGCTCATTTTCCTGTGTTATATGTGCTATATTCCATGTTCTCCTGGGTTCCGAAAAAGACCCAGAATTCGATTGCCCGTGTCCTGAGTCTGCCTTGTCACTTATAGAACCCTCTTCGACATTGAGGTTTTTTGTGTTTTTTTTTTTTAACTGTAAAATGGGGATAAAGAGGGACAATAAAGCAATGTGGTTAGACCATGGACTCTGGAGCTTATAATACCTGCGGTTTCATTCCAGTTCCACCACTACCTGGAGCCGCCATCTTTGTGCATCCCCAGAAAGCAGTGGAAGGACCACGAAAGACTTCATGGAGAAGGCAACATTTGAAGTGACACTTGGGGAGGCACTGAAATTTGACCGGGGCTGTAAGGGAAGTCTTCCCAGCAGAAGAAACAGGCTGAGCTAAGGCCAAGAGAGTAGAAAGTACTTCCTTGCCCTAATGATCTGATAGTCTCATGCTTTTGTGGAGCCAGTAGAACACAGAACATAGTACACAGGACACACACGTCTGAGCACACACACGTACACGAGAGGGGGACTGAAACACATCCTCAGAGAGACCCACTTGCTGCCTACTTTTGTGGGCTGCTTCTGTAGTGGTGAGAGAAAACAAATGAAAGATTCAAGAAAGTAATAAAATAGTGATGGGAGGGGGGTTACATCTTGCTGACTAGATTATAGTTGTTTTGATTTTCTTTGAATTTTGTTTGTTTTCCAATTTTTCTGCAATAGACATGTAGCTTTTCGTAATCAGAAACAACTCAAGTTGTTCCTTCCTGCTGAATGTTTCAGCATCTCTTTGCTCAAAAATCTTTTCCCTATTTCCCTGGATCCAGAAAATTACATAGGACCTCTGGATTAGCTGATTCACACCTACATCCAATTGATTTTGAGAGTCAAAGACAGAAAGAAAGGCTGTCTTAAGAATCTAGCCGAGTACTTAAGCTTGCCAGGTCACAGGCACTCATAATCAACCCCAGACCCTAACAGGTGGCAGACATGGCTTAGGATCCAGGAGTCACTAAGCCGCCTTAGTGAGCATTGAGACAAGGTCTCATTGAACACTGAGGAATGAGCCCTGAGAAAAAGCCCATTTGCCAATGCAGGATTGGTTCATTGCTTACAAATGAACACATCTGAATAAGCTTGGCACACAAACCACCACCAAAAGGATGTACCTTCGGGCGGCCTGCTTTCAATGGCTGTGCCGCCATCCACACAAAACAACGTTAAGTCAGCATTGTAAGTGGGAACTCATGTGAACACCTGCATGACCCTTCAGTCGGAAACCTACAACCCCGCCTGGGAGCAAGGCCATGTCTGTGTACTCACTGGGGCTGTCCGAAGATTTCAGGGGGCCATGTGCGAAAATGTCTCACTGATGTACGTTGAAGTTACATACTAGGGGCCAACAGGCTCAATCCTACACAAAGACAGGTTCTGGCTACATCACCTTGACCCACACAGTGCTTTTAAAATATGAATTGGCTGCACCATTTAAAAAATAGAAACAAACCTGGATTTCTGGCTCCTGTGAAAAAAACAAACGGAAGGGCCAAGGAAAGAACCAATTTTCCATGTGGTGACAATTGACTGGAGCTGAGTAAAGACAGGGTAAGTGCTCTCTAGCCCAGCTCAGTTTCCCCAGCCCTCTGGTCTCCTATACTGCGCTGTTCTGCTCATTGTGATAATTTGCCACCCTTGCTTGATAGCCATTTCACCTACATAGGAAAAGCTACCGCCTAGAGTCCATTCGCGATCTCTGTGGGAGTTACAATCGCCCCATAATGCTATGTCTGTTGCTGTAGACCAGAGGCATCTCTGATGTCATTTACAATCCAAGTTACCTTTTTTGTGTCTTCACCATGAGACCTGGGCCTGAAGAAGCAAGGAGCTCTCCTGCAAGCTCATTTACCCCCTGAAGACTGGAAGCTATTTAAAGCTCCAAAGAGAGCTGAAGAACCCTTGATATACTCCTGATCATTCAGGACAAAGATTTTTGTTTCATTTTGTTTTATTTTGCTTTGCTTTGTTTTGCCTTGTTTTTGTAGGACCAATAGATTTACTCAGCTAATTTGGCTTTCAATGATCATCACAGTCGGATAAATGTTCTCATAAGGGCGGACTCTGTGGGGTCACAAGTGCAGTCTTTGCAGCCACACCAAGGCAAGTGTGTGCGGACGCAATCAGCTGGCAGAGGAGCATCGGCAGATCCCAGCAGGACAACTATTTTCAGGTAATGAGGGATCATGGCATTTGCTTTCTCTCCAGAAGTCACGTACGTGGCCAAGAACTTGTTTCAGTCAAGGAGCCAGACCTGCTGACAGGTTTCAGAAAAGCTCAAGGAATGGTGACCTTCTCCCCAAGGCATAACAGAGAGATAAACACCAACGTTAGTGGACTGGGAGTGCAATTGCACTTGGAAAATAATTCTGACCCTTCATTAATTGAAGGACTTCCTAATGATGCTTTAAAAGCATTTGTGGTTTTTATTCACCCCCTTGCTCCTGACTGAAATTAGTCAGGGATCTTTATGTGAAGAAAATATAGAAAGTCGACAACGATATATCGTCGACGTTAGTAACTGATGGCCCCAATTAACACTGAGCCATGATGAGCACATCAGTGGGAAAATAGTTTAAAACTACAAGGTTCTGGGGCGCCTGGGTGGCTCAGTTGGTTGAGCATTTGACTTTGGCTCAGGTCATGATCTCACGGTTCGTGAGTTCGAGCTCCATATCAGGCTCACTTCTGTCAGCATGGAGCCCACTTTGGATCCTCTCTCCCTCTCTTCTCTGCCCCTACCTCGCTCATGCTTTCTCTCTCAAAAATGAGTAAAACATTTTTTTAAAAATACAAGGTTCTGATGGAGAATCTTATAACAATCATCTCGCTGTAAGCCAAAAGAATTCAGGCATCTGAAAGTTAGACTGAGCATTACAGGTTGTTCTTCTTCAAGATATTGATGAGTGAACTTGCATCAACCCAAATGAGCCCTGGTTAACATAACAATAAGTGATCATGGTACTAGGTCCAACGACACAGCTTTTTTCTCAAATGCCACCTCCTCTGTGAAGCCATTTTTGATCTCAAGGGCAGAGATAGGGTCTCTCTCCTCTCTTCTGAAGTGCTTAAGTAACTTATGTCTGCTAGGGCACTTATCACCTTGTTTTTACATGTGGCATCTGAGAGTGAGAGCTCATCACTGTGACCTTGAGACCTGGCACAATACTGTAGGATCTTTACAGATCAAGTGTTTGTGAAAGGTAGGAAGAAAAGAAGGAAGGAGGGAAGGAGGGGAGAAGACTGGAAGGAAATACGGACGCTTAGCGTTTCTTTAACCAAAGGTCTGAGCAGCTCTTCCTCTTGGTCTTGGCACGTCACTTCCTGTACCTTGAGTGTGTTTCCCACTTAGACTAGTGACCTCTTGTCATCTCTCAAGACAGTTCAAAACTCACTTCTTTCGGGAAGCCTTCCTGCATCCCTCTCCCGCCTGCTCCTCATCAGTTCTCCTTTCTCCCTTTCCTGAGTTTGTCACATTTATCATGTCTCTCTCTGCTGAACTGTGAGCAAGTTTAGACCAAGAATTTCCTTTTGTTCCTTCAATTTCTACAAGGAGTTCTGGGCCTAGAGGCTTAGTAAATACTTGTTGAATGAATGAATGAATGAATGAAGGCCCTAACTCTTGCACATTAACCTAAAAGGTGCCCATTTTAAATTTCAAAAGCTATTTAAGAATTCCATTGTGAGCATATGGATTATCTACTTAATTATTCACATCAAAATTTTAACTCTAGGGCTGCTGTTCTGCGTCTAGGGAGTTTCTGGTTTCAGGCCACCTTTCTTAGTCAGTTACCAAGGGAGCATGGGGTAGAACTCCTTTCAATGTCAACTTCAAAAACAGAATGACTAAAAGGAAAACGTATAAAAAAAAAAATCAGATAATTCTTTTAAGTTTATTTACTTATTTAGAGAGAGAGAGAGAGAGAGAGAGAAACATGATCAGGGGAAGGGCAGAGAGAGAGACTCCCAAGCAGGCTCCACACTGTCAGTGCAGAGCCCGATGTGGGGCTCAAAATCACGAACCGTGAGATCATGACCTGAGCCAAGATCAAGTGTCAGACGCTTAACCAACTGAGCCACGCTGGTGCCCCTATTCATGTTATTTTAAAGGGCTCCTACTTTATTACATAAAATGACATAGAAACCAACGAATTATGGTGAATGGATATAAAATTTCCATGAGATTATTTAGCTTAGGTAGAAGAGGCTCTTTGAAGGGGATCCTAAGTAAGATGGCTGTGAGGAGAAGCCAATGATAGCTAGAAAAATAAACCAGGTTGAGGTTATGCAAGGGAAGCAGAAGTTTAAGTCATATTATTAAGCTTGAATTTTATCTGATAGGAGATAAAGAGACCCTACAAACTTTCATCAGAGGAACGATGTGTTCGGATCAGCTTCTTTCCATGTCAAGGTGATAGATGTAAGTAACATACCTGTGGCTGCTGAGGCCAACCCAAGGGATGGCAGTGAGGCTGGATGGAGGAGATACACTGAAAGATATTTATAAAGAAGGAATTGGTCATCAATTCCATGTGACGTGTGAGGAAATACTTTCTTTGAATGTTTTTTATAAAACGATTTATATAATCAAATACTTCTATTTTCTTGATAGCTTGACTGTAAATTTGGGATCATGCCAAAAGTATTACTAGCCATCTCCTTTTAGACTCAGAAGAGAGACACTAAAGAAAACTAAATGATAATGTGATCCTAAGGTGGGTTTTTGTTTTTTTTTTTTTTTGCCCCTGATTTATAAGAGGCAGAGCATTTCCAATAAAACCAATGAAACTGAATTCTAATCAGGGATGTATTTATCATTAATCAGAGATTTTATTTTGTTCCATTGACTGCTTAAATTTTCAGTGAGCCTTTGACTGAGAAACCCGTGCTAAAACTCTTGATATCAGGCACACGGCCATTTAATCAACAATACAAGATAACACAAAAGGGTTTAAGAAAAATAATGACAGTATAAAGCTACAACATTCTATGTTAACAAAAATTTTAATACACACTTGTCTAAAAGATGCATACAGTGACTACTGAATCTCCATTCATAGGCAGCCAACAAGATTATGAATGAATTTATTAACTTCCAACAAAACTTCAGGTTGTACACTTAAAAAATTACAAACCATTTAAAAATGAAAATTAACAACGGAAGCAACAATGACTCTAAAATCTGATGGGATGACTTTAAAGAAAGGTTCAAGTATTGTTTGTAAAGTTCTTCAGACACTATAGTCTTTGAAAAGTTTGTGCATTTCCCATCTTTGCATAGTGAAAACAAAAACGGAAACAAAAAAACACGCATACCACTTGGTAAAACTCCACGGCTCCACGTGATTCGTGTTTCATAACATGCACCTATGGGTACTGCTCATTTATCTAATAGGAGTAGCACTAATTCAGTGGGCTCATGCAGTATCCCAGTGAGCAATGAAGTTAGCGCACACCTCCTCATCCAGGTGTCGTTGATTAATGCAGCAAAGAATAGCAGGTGGAATGGGAACTTGCCATCACTTAACACTAACTCTTGTTGGGTAACATTACGACGGCGATAACGCTTGTGCTTTGAGCTCAAATTAATAAGAAAGGACTATTCTCACCACAAAAAAAAAAAAAATCAGCAAACGAATGGCATGTGCAAGAGAAAAGACAACAAAGAGTCTGAAACGACATAACCGAATGCCACCAAAAACGATTATCATCCATTGTTTACGATTGGGATGGTTGCGTTCTCTTTCATATTCATACACACATGGCTTAAAGCTTGTGTATTTTACATATACACACAGATAATTTAACATTGGAACATAGGTTTGGTTACCTATGAAACTGCCAGTGTGACAAAAAGTTACACTGACATTTGCCATTATGTACATAATATTTGGGGACCACTGTGGTCTGATTTAAAACATAACATCGCACACTTCCAATGTTGTTTGTGAAATGCTCAAAAGTTAATAGTAGAGATTCAACCTGTTTTGTAACCACCATGGTTTTGTTTCCGTTAAGTCACCATGGCGCCTCTGGAAGAGCAGTGAAATGTGCATGGTGTGCTTGGCAGCAGCTTGGAATCCACTAGTGGGTGGGATCCAGCGACAGACAGACAGAAACAATGCAGCGACAGGAAGAGATGCCAAGTAATCTGAGTTTCCTCTGGGCTGAAAGAGCCATCGCCACTAGGTGGAGGGATACAGCCTGTGTCTTACGAAGCCGAGATAAGGCTGATAAATCTTGTAGATAGCCCTGTTATTACAATATAAACAGATAGCTAGTTCTAGAGAAAGACCGCAGGCCCGGGTAGCACCTAGTACTCAGAAAGCAGTAACAGGATTAAGATGTTAGGCTGTGATCTACTGTAGCATACAGAAATTAAGGTTTCTGCTCTATGATTGTGAGACTTCCACAATTAAATGTATCTGGAAAAAAACAAAAAAAAACCCCACTGTTTCAAGCAGTAGATTTTTAGGACAAGAGTCCTAAAGCCTCTCCAAAGTCAAAGCAAAAGTTGTGAGACTGGTGTCATGAATCTTGCTGAAAAGGGACTTAAAGCTAAATCTAGCAACTCACTGGGTTGTCATGAAGCAAACAGTACAACTGCGTGTCCTGTTCCTGAAAAGGGGACGTTAGGGAAGAGCGGGCTCTTTGGGGGCCGTCAGGAAAGCTAGTCTCTAGACGGATGCTGACTGAAGGAATCACGTACAAGTTTTTATATTCAAAACAAAGTCAGGACCAAATTTCTTTATTGATGTATATACTTAACACTTGAACGGAAGCTGTCTCGATCATAAATGGAAGAAGAAGTCAGTGCAAATGAAGGAAACTCGAAGGGACTTGGGAACCCAGATTACATCCGCACATCTGCCTGGAGGCAAAAGAACACCATGAGCTTGTGAACAGTAGAATCCCATCATAATCCAGAACATTCCACAGACCAGGAACACACCATGGGCCCAACAAGATTTGCTGAAAACACAACACACAGACTTAAAGCCTATGATAGCAGTGCTCCCAAGAAGGTAATTGCTGCTTCTGTGTCCGTTCCCAGTTTCACAGTGGGGTTCTACCATATATATTTCGAGGCAGGAAAATGAAGCATGAATGAGATACTGACAGTAATAGATACGAATAAAATGGAAAGCTTAATTTTTCCCCCAAGTTTTTAACGCTTAAAAATTGTTATTTAATTTAAGGCTTTAAGTTTATCCTTCTTTCACATTAAAGACAGGGAAAGAAAATTGTCAAAACAAAAAACAAAAACCACGAGCTTGGCACTTCTGTGATTAATTTGAGAGGGCGTCTACTTTCTTACATTATGTACATACGTTTATAACGACATCAAAAAGTTTTAGACTTGTCAGTACATATATTTGCATTTACATAATTTGTGTATTTTTAATAAGGGTTATTTAGTTGTTTGTGTCCCCCCACCCTTTTGCTTATGTTTAGTTTCAAGCATTTCATTTCACTCAAAGCATTTCATTTGTAAATTGTACCTGTCTTGTGCCCAAACTCCCTTCGTCTGTGGCTATGTCTGTCTTTGTTAAACAAGCCCCCAAATCACTGAACAACGTGTTGGTCTTGTGACGAGAGAAGAGAGAGAGAAAACAGAGAAAAGAACCCAAAAGATGGGGAGCAAACAATAAACTCAAATCTACAGAGAACCTTTACGCGAAAAATATTTCAGTACAGACAAGTGAAAATGATGTGTCAAAATCTCTTATTTCCATATTTACACTTATAAAAGGACTATACAGTAGCATCATTGTTCAAGTCCCAGCTCCCATTGGCAAAGGATGCTCGGTCCAGGAGAACAGACAACGGGGAAGTAAATCAACAAGAGCAGGGGTCCGGAGTCCTTCGTGGCCTGGTCTAGGCTAGGGATGGAGGGCCAGGCAGCCTCCACGTGTTTGCCTTTCATCTTCACCTTAGGAATTCAGTTGCAGGTTTGGCTGTGGGTTGGCTTGCTAGCTGCTTGTTGTATATATGCCATGCAGATTTGACCCTTTCGGAAATGAGATCTTTATGCCACCGGAGTGTGTCATCGGTAGGAAAGGGAAAAAAAATCATGCCAACTCATTTAGAAGATATTAAGTGCCGGCAGGCTGAGGAAAGAAAAAATCATTTGCTATTTCTTTAACGGTTCTTTTATTGCACTTCATTTTTTTTGTTATTGTTCCTTCTTCCTTTAGTTAGAAAAAAAAAAAGATTCTGTGAAATAGTTCTTTTTTATAACATTGTCTTTTATCCCCTTTTATTGACCGGCGGTGAGAGGGGTTCTTTGAAATTATTTCCCAAAAGGACAGTTTCTTTTTACCCCCGTCCCTGTCCCCCAGCTTCGGTTCTGTGGTCATTACCACCCAGGGTTCTTGTTTACAGACTTAACAGTTCCGGAAAGGGTGCTGTGAGTTTGTCACGCCCAGAACCCAACAGTGCGAGGCACCGCTCACCCGGTGCTGCAGAGTCAGATGGGGCCTTGCTGAGTGGGATCGAACCTCCTCTTCTTGACATTTCTTCCAGAGACGCAGGCGGAGAGAGAAAAATCCACAATATTAATCAGATCGTGGCGAGAGGAGGGTGATTATAATGACAACCACGCTAGTTCCAGAGCAAAGTAATCAACTCACACGGAGGCAGATTTCCCAAAATAACTTGAAACACAGAACAGCTCACACTTTCGAATGTTTTTACATCTCCACTACAGTATACCCATTTGTAAAGACCAAAAGCGGCTTCGAGTTGTTCATTTTAAATCACTGGAAGCCTCCGCAGCCCAATTTGTCTCTTATTTCAGAAGTAAACGATCTGACTAATTTTAACTAGATGAACATTACAGAGAGGGCTCTTCCTACATTGTAGGGAGCTCTTAGGGGAACTACGCACAACTCCGAAGGGCTTCGAGCTGCTTCCTTCCAGGACTTGAGAGTTCTGTGTCAGCGGATTGGCCTTTGCCAAGACGGCAAGGAGCCTTGTTCTATCTTGCTGCCTTGGGTGTGTGAGCTCTTACCCCACCATGGAACAAGCATTTTTCATATCTACAGAGTTGAAAACCAGAGTGCACAGTAAGACGGTACACTCAAAGGAGAATGGACACGGGCTTGGGTTAGTTAAGCGAATGTAGCAGTTAAGCTCGGTGGAAATAAGCAAGTTAAAATGCCTTGCTCTCAGTGTCCAGTCTCCTAAAAAGTGGTTCCTGTTGTTTAAAAAGAGAAGAGAAAAGAACCAGCAAGACACTACAAGGCAACAACAAAAGTTGGTTGCAACCTCCCCATGGTCTGGCTTCATGTGGGGCATCAAGCAAGGGGGCTCATGCATTTAGTGTGCGCGCTGGGCAGGTGCAATGCTGTTGCCACTGCGGCGTCATGCAAAACTGGAGAGCGAGGGGTCCCCGAGCCCCCTCTCGCCCCTGCCCACTCGGGGCCGGCTGAACACCCTTCCAGCCCTCCGTGGCGAAAAATGACAGTGTGTTCCTCCTCCCCCGCCCGTCATTCAAAATTAAAACAATACCAAAGCTCAAAATATGTATAAAGGCATCCTGCAAAGTGCTCATTTCTCCCAGATGGCCACTTTGACGCTTCTCTTTTGAAATAGCAAAAATAAAAAAATCTTGAAAGAAAACCTCCCTTTTCTTTTAAAAGTTTTCATTAAAATGTCTTCATTAATGGCCTAAGCCTGTGGTTTGTTGGCCTAGCAGGTAATCCATTGCTGCAAACTCTATTTGCAACAGTGCTACTTCCTTTCTTCCCTATTCCCCACCACCTCCAAGAACCTTCTCTTGTGTCAGTATTTTCTAAAGTAGCCATTGCTGCTGCTTTGAGACCAAAAGGGACGTCCCCCTTAATGCATCTTAATGCATCCCCCTTAATGCACTGAGCTCGTTCGCTTCAGAGCACAGGATCTGTGCCTACTACCCACACACTCACAGCCCTTAAAGGTAGATGTGTCAAGATCAACTCTACCCATGAGTCAGGTGGGGAAAAACAAAGATTGCTTGACCTTGCCAAATGACCCTGAAGGACCAGGGGTTCCGGCCAATTTAGCTCTGTATTGCTGGAATTGAAGAGAAACGTGAAACTAACATCCCCTCAATTAAAACGAATGTAGAGGAAAGATCAAGGGAGCTAGTGCTGCGCATGCAAATGACTACTTGCTCACATCTAAATTCCCTTATTCAAATTCCGGGAATGGCAGATAAGTAGCCATGTCCAAGGTCTTAAATGCAATCCAGTTCGTTTTTAAGTGGAGATATGAAATTCCATTTCAGCCTGGCATACCGTCAACCCCCAGTGCCCAAAAGATCGTGCTCCTTTGAAGTCAGCGTTTGAAACGTAGATTATATCGTTTTAAAGAAAATATATTCTACAGGATGAATGGTTTCCCAGGTCAGACCAAGAAGCCAAATCATCCTGTAGAACCATTATTTCTATGGGAAAATGGACTCTGAATACCAAGAGGGCACTATATCTCCTCCACAGATCCCCCAGCAGGAGGAAGGCAGGGCCCTGTGATGACGGCAGAGAGGGACCCTCCTGTGGCAGGCTGACCGTGAGGGCTCCTCATGTATAAATTGCAAAACTACCATGGTGAGTCGTGAAAACTCACCGTGTATTGAGAACTGCCTGTCCTGAATTTTCTATATGAAAAAAGTCTTTTTGCTCATTTGTAATATGAGAGCACAACTATCATGGGTGGATGTTTGCTGTCTTCCTTCCACAGCTGTTTCATCTGAATTCCTTCTGCTCACTAGGACTGGAAAAGCAACGAATGTTCTCATCATAACCCGTACGGTATTTCTGGATCGTTATAAAATGTAAGCATAATCCATAAACCTTGCACCGACCCAGCTTTCACCAATCTTTCCGACATGTGAAAAGCCTACACTTTTGTCTACAATATACATTATACACATATATATTTATACAAAATTAGAACAGTGCTCTTCAGGTAACAATACCCTGAAGGTTTGTGAAGGCTTTAGTTCTTTCAGGACTATATATTTACCCACTGCTATCGCCTTCTTCTCTTTCCACAATGGGTCATCGCCACTCACCGAGAACCCTCCCCTCAACCCCTCCTAGGCCACCTTTGACTGAGCTCACTTCCCCAGGGGGCTGAGGCAGGAAGCTGACCTGGTTCTTCCGGGCCAGCCTGCTAGGTCTCAATGAGAAAGTGCCTAACCCAAGAGTTGCAGGAATTAAGGGAATTAGGCTCCTTATTCCCCACTGGGATATGGTAGTGGAATTCAGAGAAGCCGCAGTCTCGTTATCCTCATGGAAAGACTAGCTAAAATTGATTCCATTTCCTAATTCTATAAAAATCAAAATAAAAAGGCATTTACCCTTTTGAGAAACTATAATTGGCAACATTAAATTCCTTTCAAATTTCATCCAACTTGACATTCAAACAATTCAACTGTCCTCGTGATAAACCCAGATGTGATCCTTTACATGTCAGTTACATGATTACCTTCCTTTAACCTTTTCTTTAGTATGCCCTACGAAACGGAACACAGGCCAAGCAGAAGTGCTTAAAATCAGCCCACATCAGGCTCAGTAAGAACTTGTAACCCAAGTAACTATTCATAGAGAGGAAATCACAATTGATTGGTATGCAGACTTATTAAAGTAACACTTTTAAGGTCAAGAGCAGCTCTGCCAGGCCAGTATGACCACTACTGCCACTGAATCGTACCGAGGGAGCAAGCAGTGGGGTGGTGGGGCATGGCAACCGGGCTCTACAGTCTGAGGCATGGCAAGATGGTTGCAAGAGCTCAGTACTAATCCTCAAATCATGTCACTGTTACCTTCAAGTTGTTTTCCTACTATCACCTAGAATTTCTCTTCCTGATCACCATTGCCTAAAGTGTTCACATACTTCATACGCAAGGTAAACGACTATATTGCTCACATCTAAATTTCTGTATTCGAATTTAGGGGATGTCAAATAAAAAGCCACGTCCAGGGTGGTAAGAGCAATTCTGGTCATTTTTAAATGGAAACAGGAAATCCTCTTTTCATAGATTTGTTATCTTTCCTAAGATTTAGAGAAGAGGGTACTAAAATGATTCTTCATCTACTTGATTTTTCTAATGTCAAGTAAAAGCAACAGCCCTAATAATCTAATCCAGCAGCATTACTATTCAAAACTGAACAGCGGCTGTGAGTTTTCATTAGTCAACCAGGACCAAGGTTGGCAGTACTCTGCGGCACAGTCCATAGCTTTATTCTGCATGTGTAGGTGATGGAGAAGAAAAGAAACATGGGGGTGGGAGGGATGTAAATAAATGCAGATATGGGGGTAAAGTGGGACAAACTGGTGTGCCAAAAACCTATCTTCGTCTTTCACAGGATTTCTTACAGACAATTTCTAACACCCCATAGACTGGGAATCCATGAACTAAGTCACCCTTAGTATCCCCATACTTCTGGAGTATGCAGATTAACTGAAGTTGCTAAGGTATACCTACCACAATACCCCATATATCAGAATACGTTAAATAAAATAACCTACCAGATAAGGCATTTTTTGTTCTTCTCAGGAGTTCTACAGCTTTGCTTATGGAAGTCTTGTTTGCATTAAGCAAAGCTTGCAGACTCTTATTATTCTGCTAAAAAGACGTCATCTAAGCTTATATTATTTTTTATCACAATTATCTTAACAAAATTTCATTATCACGTATTAACACAAAGGTGCACACATTCACACATGCATGCACACTCACATATACTCATGCTTTTTACCACCTATTTCAGAGGAAATATGGTTTAGGACAAAAGCTATAAAGAAGGGCAGAGAATGTCAGGGATCAGAGCAGAGCTATTTTCTCATTTGTATTTGAACAGGTCATGTGCGGTATGACACTTCTTCCACACTGAAATTACTCACAGTGTTATGCCTCAAGAAATGTGACTTTGGGAAAAAGCAACACTTCCCCTGAGCAATTACCATGTTTTCCTTTAATCTAAAAGTTCATGTAGCCTCAAATTCTCAGGCTACTTTGCTACTTGCTTTGCTTTTCTCTTCTAGTAAAATGCAATTCCGGAAGGATTTCCAATAAAAGTATTCAGAGCAATCTCCTTTACAAACTATTTTCAACGTCTGATTCTAAATGACCCTCTTTTGTATTTACATTGAACTCAACAAGAAACTCAAATAACTCGGTTCATTTAGCAAATAACTTCTAGACTAGTAATCTCCAAAACTGCCCAAGTGGTGGGAAAACCTAAACTG
Organism: Puma concolor; assembly: GCF_028749965.1. Taxonomy (NCBI): domain Eukaryota; kingdom Metazoa; phylum Chordata; class Mammalia; order Carnivora; family Felidae; genus Puma; species Puma concolor. The sequence continues at coordinate 193,655,335 of NC_141674.1, read as the reverse complement.
TATCATTTGGCACCCAAAGCTTTCTCTTGCAAAGTAGAAGTAGTTCTTTAATGTTTAATATAAACCACATGGCTGCTCTTAAAATCTAAAGCAAATTCAGATCCTCATATAGTGGCCAACAATCATCATGAAGAACAGTGGTGTCTCCAGGTTTAAACTACTACCATTCAAGAATTCTTCTGTCTTCAGTTTTTCCTGTGTTTTAGGGCATAAAGATACTTCATATGATTGTGTGTGTGCCTTCCTACAATGCTTTCCTTTAAAGTAATTCTTAGGCTCAAAGGGCACGGTAAGGGGCGCTGGCTTAGCGCATCAGTGCGCATGTCTGCACAGCGGTCCCCTCTCGGCCCTTGGGAGAGGCTGTTTCTCACCTCACTAAGTGTCCCTCTCCCCTTCCTCTTCTCTGTTCCTCCAATGAGTAGACATCTCTCTCAGATATAAGTCATCTGTACAGGGCCTAATCCACTTATATACACAGTGATAAAGGCTTTTCCATTTTTCCCCAAAGAAACATGCAATTCAAGCTGTGCGCTAGGCCAGGCCACTGTTTTGAGGTCCTGCTACAGAATAGTGCTCTTGTCTCCAAAGGCTGAGATAGTAAATCTGGCATTGCATGTGGCTGGACGTCAGAGATGCACAGGACTATTTTCCAGTCCTCTGAAACCAAGGCTTCCTGATGCCAAAAGGCAGAAGCTTGGGCATGAGCCAAATTTATTTTTCTTAAAGCATATTTATGAAAAATTTCAAGGAAGTATTTTAAAATAAAAACAGATCATGGGACTACTATCATGTACAATGACTTTTTTACAGTAGTATGGCACGAAGAAAAATTGTTGCTTGAATTAGGCCGGCCTAAACAAAACAAAACAAAACAAAACAAACATATATATAATATATATAACATATATATAATATATAATATATATTATATATATATATGTTTCAGGAGAGTGCCATATATTAGGGACCATGAGTGACTCATTATCTGGGCAATGTCTTGTTAATACCACGATGAGAAATTCAAATGTGAGTTGTCCATTTTGTGTGTGTTTTTGAAAACACGATGATGCCAAAACTACTATTTCATCAAACAAGTTAAGTTTACAAATATCTCTGTAGAAACGAAGTACCATTTGATAACAACTTTCCAAGTGCAAGCTACTCAAAAACTTGTAGGCTTACTCATTAAATCTAATATGATAACAAAATTATCAGAAAATGTTGAATTTATTTAGATCATCATGTAGTTTGTTTTTCTTCCATAATCAGTTTCTAATAACATTTTACCTGGTTTCAATATTTTGAATTCAGGATTCAAAATATTAAATAGAATCAAGTTCATAATTAATGCAATTATTCAGAGAATTCAAGTAAAAAGCTTCCTCTATTGAGTAACCAGATGGAGGCAAAGTGGGTTTTGAATTTAGGTAATGGTCTTATTTCCCACTTAAATTTGTTTCTGTAGATCTGGTTGGGACTTAATTTATCAGAGGGAATATTTGGCATAGGAAGTCTTATCTACAAATCATACTAATCAAGCCACCACAGCCCGAAGAAAAGATATACAAAGCAATTATCCAATGAACCTGAACTATGGAAACATCAAAACTTGATAAACTAGGTTTACAAATTTTGGTCATAATGAAGGTTTATTTGTGAATATCTGCCATGTCTATTTAAACAAACGTAGTTCAGTGATCAATGCACAATCCAATGACTAAATGACTAAAAGTCACTATGGAAACAGGCCAGTTAATTTGCAGTTAATTAGAAAATATTTAAGTATCACAGAGCCACAGATTTCAAATTCCAATGTGAAACCAATGCAGATGGTTAGGGAATTAATAATTTTTTTAATCTGATTTTTATAAAATCACAAAGCTTTTCAAATCACAAAGCTACACATAATGTGTTACGTGTGAAAAATATTGAACAAAGAGTTACTTAGGTTGTGAAAAATTCAAAACGTCAATGGAATATAAATGAGTTTTAAACACACAAAGGATTTATATCCCCTTATTTCCAACTGCAAAGTGTCCTGATTATCGTGTATAAAAAACGTTATCTCAGAATGCTTGCTCCTAAAAGCTGGAATGGCTTCTACTGAAGAACTTCTACTTTGTTCTCCTTAAACTTGTGCATGTGAATTCCTTCTACATTTCAAGTTTTCCCACTAGCCTGAAGGTGACGTTTGAGGTTTCCACGTTTCTTCTTTTCTAGCCCATTTCTGAATAAAAATACTCATTTTTAACAGTTTACTGCTAAAACTTGAAATCTTGTAGCAGGAACTCAAAACCTGGTTATGTAAGCAGAAAAGAGAAATGCCAGAGCCACCGAGGAGAAGACATGCGGCGTTGCTTACTTAAATCCCCATCCTGTGCCCCCAAGGACAATAGCTGCTACCAGGATGGCACCAGCGATGGAGCCTATTATGAGATTGGTGGCACTAGGACCTGTGACAAAGGATCATGGGAAGAAAGTCATATGAGCCATCTACTGTCGTCACCACAAGGGAAAGGCAGTTACGCGGTTTTTCGGAAGTAAATACCCTGCATAAAAAATTGCTAAACGCTTAAATCGCCTTGATTGACTTAGTGTAATCGCACTTCTGATGCGAGGGAGAGCTACTGCTTGGACACGAATGCCTCTGAATCTAAAGCTTCTGCACCGCTGACAGTTAAGTTCCGTTCCATTCACCTTCCACAGAATTTGAAGCAAATGTGCCCCAACTGCCAGCGTCACCAGTCTTTCTTCTCCTCCTCTTTCCCAGTATCATGAATCAAGCAAGCAAAAGAGCACATAAAGAACATGGATGCATTAGAATTAGCTCAATCTTACTGGCAAATCATGGCAGGAAAAGAAGGGAAAATATTCTAATAAAGTGCTCTTTCAAGCAGCACCCAAAGTTGTCGGAATGCTACGGTTTGTTTTTTTAGCCCCCACTTGGAAACAATTAACATTTCGAAGTCAGAAGGAGGTGAGGCCTGGGTGACTTAGTTGGTCAAGTGTCTGACTTCCGCTCAGGTCCTGACCTCGCGGTTCACTACGTCGCCGTTCCTGAGTTCGAGCCCCGTGTGGGGCTCTGTGCTGACAGCTCCGAGCCTGGAGCCTGTTTCAGATTCTGTCTCCCTCCCTCTCTGCCCCTCCCCCAAAGTCTCTGACTTTGTCTCTCTCTCAAAAATAAATAAACATTAAAAAAAAAAAAAAGTCAGAAGGAGGTTACTAATAAAGATCTGACTTGAAAGCCTTGTGCTCAGAGAGGCATTTCTTCACTGTAAGGATCCATACAGTGTTTAAACAACAACTTGCGGTTCCAAAGGCAAGATAGGGAGGAAGCGTAAAACTCATCCGGGTAATTCTGTAGAAATGGAAAAAAGATTCTGCCGGCTCAACTGAGACTATCTTTCAAGTTCCCATTTGAAATTCGAGGCCTGGAGATAGAGTTTAAAAAGGGAGTAGAAAGGACAGCAAGAAAGAAAATACAAAGTGGGGTTTCCATCGAGTAAGAAAGACTTAACGCATATGACAGCACATCCTTTCCACTCACAGGGGAAAATGCCTTAGCTCACGATTTTTAAATGTAAGCAACGTTAACTAGCACAGGAATTATTCTGCACCTCACATCCTTCCGGATGCTAACAGGTAGAGTGCCCCCAAAAACAAAATACTTCCGATCGTAACTGAATATCCCGTTTCAGAAGTCATAAGGCCAATTTTGCTATTTCCCCTGAAATCCTTGACTTTGTGTATATGTTCATTTCTGCATAAAAAAAAATTCTCTTTTCTGCTCACATCAGTGCCCTCAACTGTGCACACAAACGGATGCCACTTTTAGCAGCACTAAAATCGTGTGTGTTGTATGTTTTTACTCAGAGACCACTCTGGGTTTGTGAGGGTGAGTGGAAAGGTGGGAGACAGCTGCAGCGGGGGTCTCGGGGATGCGGTCTCTTCGGGCGCATGGGCTCGTGACTCATTCTCAGGACTAACCACTGAGGTTCTACAGAACCCAAATCTCAGTGGCCTTCAGAAATGCACAAATAAGAATAAAGAGTAATATGACAGCGATCAAAGCAGGTTAGTTACTCTACACTGAGCACTTACTGTGTACCAGGTGAGGGTCTAACCATGTGACAAAACATCTCACTGGATCCTCACAAAAACCATACGGGGTAAGAATTATGACTATCCCTGTTTATTAGATGAAGAAACAGTGGCTTCTAGAACGTAGTGACAGAGGCAAGATTTGAATACAGATGTGTCTGACTCGAAAGCTTATGCTATAAATCAAGGGTCAGCAAACTATATAACCCACTGGCCAAATCTGGCTCCACTTACTGGTTTGCAAAGAAATTTTGTTGGAATACAGCCACGCTAATTCATTTTCATGTGGTTTACAGTTTCTTTCGTGCTAAGACAGCAGAGTCACAAGGCTGTGACAAACATCCTGTGGCCTGCAAAGTCAAAACTATTTACCTTCTGGCCGTTTACAGAAAGTTTGCTAACCCCTGCTCTAATGAAACAGTCCACTTATATGTATTTCCTCCCCACATTTTAACAAGGAAACATATTTTGAAATAAACATTTAGAAAATATTTATATTTCCATGTACCTTAGGCTTTAGACATGATTTGTACTCTACTAGCTCAGAAGACAGGTTGGGATTAGAATCAATAGATAATTCATGACAAATGAGTCCTGATTTACAATTATAAACTAAGGTGTAGAAATAACCCCCTGCCCCCTGCTCCCAAAAACCCAAACAAACAAAAAACTTCCAAACCTTCTCTTCACGGAATCCTTAGTGACTAAATGAACATTACACTATTAGCTAAGCCAGGAGGTGTTAAAACAATGTATACTGTACTATCATGGATTTTTTTTAAAAAAACTGTATGATTTGGCAATTATGACAAAGTTTAGAATTTGAAGGAAAACAATCAGTAAACTAATAAACAAAAAATAGTGCATAAGCCAAGAATGATAAATAACAAATCTATTTTTAGAAAAAATAATACACTTATACAGACTTACCTGTCACAACCAGAAATAGCCACAAACCAACAAGACTGGAAGGGATGATGAAAACAGACACTGGTCACAAGGACTATGCTTTACAACAAATGCCTTGGGGGTTGCCTAGCTCTAAGACTCAAAGGGAAAGTTATTAAAATTCATCCCTTAGTTGGTACTTTGCAGCACATCACAATTATGGTCAATAAATAATCGAAAACCACGCTTGGGATGATTTTTTCAAAAACTACCTTTCTTCAAGGAGGAATTTCACATAAATGTATGTATAGAATTTCCCCTGGAAAAGGAATGTTACTTCTATAGGTAATCCAGTCAGCAGATCTAAAGTGAAATTTTACAAGGCAAAGTTTTTGTTTTCTCTAAATGTTACCTCTGCTCTAAAACTTTATATTCTAATAGGTAAAGAGCAACAAAATATCTTTTCCAGTCTTTCTAGCTGCCCTGGGTTAACTAGTTCACAGTCTGTACCCATGGGAGGTGAGTGGGCAGGTGTAAATCTAGTCAAAGTCCTTCAAACCAGGGGAGAGAAGGTTCGGGTAATCTTCCACACAGAGTGGGAACTACAGGCCTGCTTTCCTTGTACTATTTCGGTGTCTGGGTCTCCCAGTACTGGTATGGAAGGGCATCTGTGGGCCACAATCACTGGGACTAAGGAGGAATGCGTGTTACACGATCAACATGCCCATGGTTTGAACAGGTTGAGTAGAGGCTATGTGGTGGTTCCTTAAGATACCAGTAATTCATCCGGGGCCACTGTGAAGTGTCACCCATCCCCATGAACACAAAGACAGCATGGGAAAGGGTATTTCTGTCATTTGTAAATGTTCTTCCTGTAATTAGAGAGAGGGGGGAATCACGAAACCTTTTAGTCTACAGATCAGCAACTTCATGAAAATAATATCCCATGGAGAACTGACAGCTATTCTGAGGCTTGGATCAAGTACACAGCAACCTTAATAGAGGTACCAGAAGACCTGTATTTCTGTGAAAGATCAACACGGGCCAGGGACACACAATTTATTTGTGCACTGGCTATTTTTAAGACAAAGCCACCAGATAATCTGCAACTACTCCCCTTAAGGTTTTGCCGGCTTGGATAAATATCTTTTTCTTCTTCACACTCTTTGGTCCCACACAGTTATGGAAGCATCTAATTTGAATTATCAATCTATTTTATATTTTAAAAATGAAGGCAATATGCTAAGTATCTTCTTTAAAAAGTTAAGCCAAAGCTTCCCATATCACTTTAAATACATGGAGGGAATATTAGTGACTATCACTCAAATTATCTTCAAAAGAAGCTGCCAACTATTAATAATTCCCAGCTGTAAACGTGGATTTATTCGGCGAAGATTGCATTCATTTTAAGAATACTAATAAAACACTCACATAAAAGCATTTTTTGTCAATAAAAAATAATGACAATAAAAGGTCTGTATCTTAAAATTACTTTTATAAGTAGAAGAACAATGGAAGCTTTTGGACCATCGTCTCAATTGTGAAGACATCATAAGCACCCCAATATTATTTTATGCCCCACATTGTTCCAGACAGGAGAAGGTTCTTCACTGCACGAGGAAACCACACGACACAGACACATCCAAATAACACCACAAGGTGCACTTGCAAGGGGAACACATCAACGAGACAACACGCGGTGGGGATTAGGTACCAGCAGTCAGTTCACACACCGGGAACCAAACAGAAACACTCCGAGACTCACAAAGATGCTTACTCTATTCCCCACCCTGTGCCTCCAAAAATCACCCCCAGGGCCAGAATGGTGCCTGCCACAGCACCTATTAGCCTGCTTGTGGTCATGTGCACTGTGTGGAGGGAAAACGGAGATGGTTTTAACAAAGGAAACGAATCACACACTGATTGCGCTAACACACAACATAATCTATTCAGGAAATGCTTTGAAAGTCAGTGAAATACTGACATCTCTGCTTTAAAATTTAAAATGAAGGTCTACATACACATTGAAAACACTGGAGAATAATGTTGAGGCTAATTTAACTTCAAACTCTACAAACCCTACTTAAAAAATCCTCTCTTATAAATACTGTTAAACATATAAATAATCTAATTTGAGTTACAGTTCCTACAAGGAATGAGTTGGAATGAAAATGTCATTTAAACAGCATAACAGCAAGTCTGGATTTTAATTCCAAAGTAACAGACCATTAGCATACTTCACAAACTTCTCAAACTGTAAAATACACCTAAGAAGCTGCATCTTTTCAAACTTTAGAACTTACATTCAATTTTATGAAAATCCTACAAATTTAAAAGACTATCTTTAAAATTAAGTACATTTTCACCTGGAAAAGTGCATTGCACATAACTCTGCAATGTTTGGGTTTCTGGCACAGTCTTTGGGTGTTTAGTTGTTGTTGTTGTTGTTGTTGTTTACAGTTTGCAGGGCATAAACTATGCACTCGGAGAAAGTCAGGGTCCCTGGGAAGCACTGATTGCTTCAGATCACCCAATGGTAGATTACTGACTGGAGACACTCCACCCCTGCACATCACCTCTTCCGTGCTGAGCTCTGAGCTTTCACATGTTGCAAAAAGGGTCCGCACTGCCCAGAGGTGCCCAGGCTGCTCTCCACACAGGCAAGAAGTTTAGTGCTGGGGCAGGAAGGCAGATTATTTAAGATTGACTGTGTCTGTGTGTGTGCGCGCGTGCAAGTGTGTGGACATATACACACTTTATCTCCTATCTTCATGCGATCAAAAGCGCTGGCTTCAAATCACTTTACTAATGAAAAGAGAGATTAACTTTGACAAGGCTGCATGGCACAGATTGTGTGCTGTGAGACGGTGAAGGAAAACAAAGAGCCATGATTTGAACTCACAGTTTTTTAAGGCTTAGTATTGTGTTCATTGACCATTTGGGTCCAACTACTCTCCCAAAGAAGAGAGAGAACCTTGATCGCTAACGCTGGTGACTAGGGGTACATCCACTTAATCGCAGGTGAAACAATAAGAGTGAGAGACTCTAGTTTTTATCCTTAGCTAGGCACAACCTGAGTTGTTAATAAAAAGCAAAAAACAAAAACAAAAACAAAAAAAAAAACGGAAACACAACAGAAAACAGAAAGTCTACTGAGGGCATTGAGGGGAATGGAAAAAAGACCAACATATAAGGTGGTGGTGATGTTTTCCAGATATGACAGTACATTAGAATTCAAAATAACCAAACCATATCTCAGATTTCTAAACTGTGGAGGCAAATACTGGAATGAAAGGTACTATAAATATAAATACTCATTTTTTAAGATCTTAGAAAATAATTGCCTTCAGAATACTAAATTAACAAGGACACATTATATTACAATTTGGGTTTTTTGGGTTTTTTTTTTTTGTTTTTTTTTTTGCTTAAGATTTAGGCATTGGCCCTCAGAGCCAAAATACCTGAAACTCCTATTAACTCTTCAATGTTTATATAAGCTACATATGCTAAATTGCAGGACACACACACACACACACACACACACACACACACCTGTAAAATGTGGTAGTAAATGAATGTGTGTTAATTTTTAAAAATTATAACTGCATGAATGATGAATAACAATTTAAAAAGGCCTTTTTATTTGCTACTGATATAATTCCTCTCTGTAGCATAAAGAGAATTAGGCAATCCATCATGTGGGTGTTAGAAACCAACCAGAGGAGCAAGGCATCCCTACAGACACTTCAAATATGCATTCCAGAGAAACAGATACAGTCTATAATCTCTGCTGAGCAAGAATAATTATCTCCCAACTCTTAATTGATAACCACTGCTAGCACCAAAACGAGACAAAATAAGTGGGGAAAAAAGCTTTTTCAAAAGTCTTCCCCCTCCTCCTTGTTTGCCCGCTACCTTTAATTCTGGTGTACTGCAAAGGTATGTAAAATACGCTTGACTCTTTATCGCGATACTTAACAGGGTTATTTCTTCCAGCGCGCAGTGACTCAACCTGCTTTTATTTTATTTTTTTTTTAAATTTTTTTTTTTTTTCAACGTTTATTTATTTTTGGGACAGAGAGAGACAGAGCATGAACGGGGGAGGGGCAGAGAGAGAGGGAGACACAGAATCGGAAGCAGGCTCCAGGCTCTGAGCCATCAGCCCAGAGCCCGACACGGGGCTCGAACTCACGGACCGCGAGATCGTGACCTGGCTGAAGTCGGACGCTTAACCGACTGCGCCACCCAGGCGCCCCTCAACCTGCTTTTAAATTGACATGAATGAATTGCTTGGCTCACAAGTGGGTAGATTTTTATAGGGGACAAATTTGAAAACAGGTTTCAGCTGCTCCCCAGAGCTACAAAGGATTTACCTTCTTATTGAAAAAAAAACCTCCCTTGGACTTTTGGGGGTCTATGCTCTCCTTTTGACCTCTATACTAACTTATTTATGATGTAACTGTAATTGTTCATTCATTCATGCATTTATTTGTTCATTCATTATCTACTAGATGTGTTTTTTGTCCCAGGAACTATGCTGGGTACATGATGATATACCTCACTTTCTTTGCATTACACCAAACCTGGAGATGAAACTTGTAAAGACTCATAACTAATAACGCAATCCCTCTATTAGGGATGCGACTTTGTTTCCTAATTCTTTAACATACTTACCTTTGTATTATAACTTGTTTGTGGAAATTATTTTCTAGCAATATGTCCTCATTTTTGTTTTATTAAATTCTGATGTTTGTTGGTTTATTATTATCATTGTTTTTAGTGTTGCTTCCCTGCTACCTAGGCTCACATGTGCTAACAGGCAGAATTTTTGATAACTATGTAATATTAAGATACAAACTGTAAATTTTCTCCTTTTCTTAAGACATTCTTACTTTATACGTAGAATTCTTCCACAGACAAGTCATGCTTCAGATAGCGTGAAATTGCGCTTTTGAAACTGAGTAGTTGGGGTTTTTTTTTTTACTTTTAGAGAGTTTCTGAAACAAAAAGGTGCATTATTTCATCCATGTGATTCTAATGAGCGAAAGGCGCTATAATCCTGCATCCCGAATACTTCAAAGGCAGGAGGCATCAAAGCCATCATTTGTACTCTATAAACCAAAGTTCTTTCTGCAGGGATGTATGATTTTGCTAACATTTAGGATTAGAAATAAATACTAAATATATTCTTTATATGTTAGAATACAATATTGGCATGACACACATATATTTTCTAGCTCCATATTTCATTGTCAGATACACAATCAGATCTCCTTACTCTTTCCCATGAAATTTTTAAAAAGTTAAGTTCATTTTCAGATACACTGGGACAAATGTCTAAAAAGATGAAAAACAAATTAACTTCATATAAGAATATTATTTCAGACACTGTCAATGGAAATATCATGGAGTTTTTCTGAACCCAAACAAAATAAACTCAGTTACTGAAAACTTTTAAAACCTGGTAAACCCTTAAGTTATTGATGAGGCCATTACTGATGAGACAAATACATAGGTGATACATAATTCTGCAAGAGCGTAATCATATACTACCATAATACCTAATATCTACTCATCTGAACTACAAAATCAAAGATGTGTGCATTCACAAAGGAAGCAACAGATATACACAAAAGGTAAATGTAAACATTAATAATGCTCTTTAAGGTATTAAGACTTAGAAATTATTGCTTTCAAGATACTAAATGCTAATAATATAATACTCCCTTGAGAAGCAATGGATGAGCTAATATGCTTAATCATTACCTGCTTATTGCCTCACCCTTTCTACTTATTACTATGCTGTGAGAACCCGCAGAGTAACTTAATACTCAGCTTTCAGTGAGGCAGTCAGTGTGCAATAACAGAAAAAGTATTAGGCTCAAGACCAGGTGATCTATGTTTTACTCTTGGCTCTGTTACCCTTGGGAATTAAGTTAGACCCATTTGTAAAACAATGGGTCTGGACTGAATGGCCACTAAGGCCTTTCTGTCTCTGATGTGATGACTGTGGACATAATGAAAGGGTCTAACCAAAGCTTCTTAGCAGCGTCTCTGCCCTTCCTTATCGATGAAAATGTGGTATGTATCAGTTTCTTCTCTTTCCTCCTGTAATGCTGCTGCAAACCATCCAGTGAGAAAAGTTCCATTGCGTTGCATAATAAGCACCATGAAAAAATGCCCACAAATTGACAAAAATTATCAGTACTTCTACTGACTCTCCTATAGCCTGTGGGAGTTCCAGGCCTTTTAAAAGGCGCAAACTTATTCTACCCCATTAGGGTAAAGTAAAATAACTTCTTTCAGCGAATTCAGTGGACACATGTTGGGAGATGAGGGACCAGAAGAATCTTCATATGTAAAAATATGGGAAATAAATGACAGTGTAGAAAACATGAGTGAAGTAGTATGTAATGGAAAATCTTTTTAAAAAAAATCTTTGCTCACATGGTTTCTGCTTTGAAATGCTATTTCCTGTCTTTTAATAATTTTGGTTTGAGACATTGGAGCAAATAAACTGTGGGTCAACAAGTGCAGAGCCAACTTCAATGGCAATGTTTCTTTTTAGCTTTTTAATTAATTAATTAATTAATTAAATTTAATTTACATTCAAGTTACTTAGCATATAGTGCTATAATGATTTCAGGAGTAGATTCCAGTGATTCATCCCTTACGTATAACACCCAGTGCTCATCCTAACAAGTGTTCTCCCTAATGCACCTTCCCATTTAGCCCTTCCCCCCTCCCACAACCCCTCTGGCAACCCTGTTTGTTCTCTATATTTAAGAGTCTCTTATGTTTTGTCCCCCTCCTTGTTTTTATATTATTTTTGCTTCCCTTCCCTTATGTTCATCTCTTTTGTATCTTAAATTCCACATATGAATGAAGTCATATATTTGTCTTGCTCTGACTGGCTAATTTTGTTCAGCATAATACCCTCTAGTTCCATCCACGTAGTTGTAAATGGCAAGATTTCATTCTTTTTGATTGAATGGCAATATTTTTATGTGTGTGTGGGGGGGGGGGTTGCCCCTACCCAGATGGAGAGGTTGAGTTTTTATTCTTCCAGAAACTTTCTGTTAAAATAAGAGAAATACCCAGAACACACTGGCTCATTTCTGACACCCTCATCAGCTGAAACAAAGTCACAGAGTTCTCCTTTTTTTTTTTTTTTTTTTACTAATTATGTTTTGATTCAGAGGCCTGCAGTTGTATACAATTTATCTTTTATGCCCATGTTAATAATACAAAAGGCAATATTCTCAGCTTTGTTTTTGAATTTTTTCCTCCATAACAAGAAAACACACTAAAATTAAATAAAACTAAGTATGTTTTAATACCCTGTCACTGTATCTATACAGAAAAGCCTTCATCCGTGGATATGACAGGTCACATCACTTGGGTCTTGCCCACTGTATATGGCAAGCAGCTGAGAAGCACCCAAACACTGTGATCCATAAGGCCAGTGCCAACCAAACTACTTCGATCATGAAAAAGAATATATTGCAATCAGTTACAGAAAAACCTTGGCACCTCACAAGCAACCTTGGCACCCACAGTCAAGAAAGTACAGACTGTTTCAGTGTCTTGAGTTCATGACCTGCTACTCTTCGACAACGCAATACAAATGGTTACTAGCAAACTGAAAATCAGCACTAGCATGCACCATTTTGTTTCCTTCACGTGATCCCAAAGGGAAAGGATGTAATATTTATTGAGTGCCTACAATATGCCAAGGATGTGCTGCCTTTTAAATAGTAGATGGCCAATAAATATTTGCTATCTGGATACAATTGGAAGTACCTAGTTTCTCTCTTATCATTTTCTTTTAACCAGAATATCAAAAACAAAATCATAAAACTGATAACGAGGTGTTAAAATTGTGATTTTCTTTCTCATTTTACTAATGTATTAACCGATTGTTTATAGAGGCTGAAAAGATATTAATAACCATCATAGATAAAGCTATTATTTAGTCATGCTAAAACTGCTTGACTTTTCTAGAAATCTAATGATTTACAATAATAACTGCTCTTCATAGATAGTAATTAATGGCTTTTTTCTATTTAATAAAGATTACCAGAGTCACGAGGATTTTAGTAATTTTAGAACAAGGGGGTGCCTTTACTTTCGTGACTCCATTGTCTTCACTAATAATGAAAAAAGAAAACATGCGACAGAAAAGAAATACACCAGAATGTGTATACTGATTACCTCTGAGTTGTGGCATTAAGGGTGATTTTTATTTTCTTTTTAATCTTTTCCTTATTTCCAAAATTCTCTACCATAAACAAGTATTACTTGAATGGTCATAAAAGTTATTTTTAAAAGATAATATAGAAGAGCACCATGGGGAAAAGGAAAACAAAACAGAAGGCGGCTGTGAATCTCCTCTTTTCCAGAATGCAGCTGTTTGCTTCACACCCTCCCAACTAAGCTTTCTAGGCATAGGTGGGTGAAGGAATGGGAAATAGAATCGGACAACTGCTAACCCTCTACCCCCACGTACTGAAAAAGGACAGAGGCTAAGCCAATTTAGCTCTGTTCATCTCTTCTTTATATATCACTTGAAGAAACAGCATCTAGATCTTTAAGAGAATCACAGACGTGCCATGGAGAGAAAATTTGGAAAGAATGAACGTCTGCTTCTCTTGTCAGAGTTTGAAATCTGCTCTAAATCTAACTTCTGAAGGTGGATCCAAGAATTTTTTGTTCCAGTTTTAAGACTAAATGTAAAAGTGGAACTGGTTCCTTTTTACAAATAGAAGTAGGAGAACAGAAATAGACTGTGAGGGTGTGACTATGGTTCTTCTTACAGAATTTCAATATCATAGGCATATTAAGTAAATGCATGGAGACTTTTTAACACACCCACTATTACTGAACATTACACATGCACCCAGATGAGCTAAATCTCTTCAGGAACTGAGGAGCATGGCGCTTCATATACTTTTCAAAGTCATATTTTCCCAATATTTTCCCGATGCTGAAGTTCAGAGAGTTTAAATGAGCTCCCATGCAAAACTAAGCAATCAAAATGACACTATTTCTATACGTACTTTTCCTACCTGCAGGAAAAAATCATGATAGTTATTTATAAAATATCATTAGTGGCACCATGAAAAAGAACGTGATGTACGATGTCACTGGGACACATCCTCTGCTCTAGAAACTCTGGTTTCTCAGGTACAATGCTATAGATGCTGTAATAAGCCTACTGCAATTGATGACTTATTTTAGGTCTTTGAAATCATATGAGGGCTTGGGAATGGGGGAGGAATAATGAGAAAGTGATTACCAAGTTTATGATGATAAAGAGCATGTTATAACACAACGTAACAGAAAAGACTGGGCCTGAGATCGGGCACTTGGGTCTTGGTCCCAGCTCTGTCTCTGGCTACCTGGATAACTATAAAATGTCACCTGTCTTCAAGGCCTGGGTGTTCTCATCTGCAAGATGAGGGTGGTTCTAGATGGCCATTGAGACTCCTTCTAATTTTAAAATTCTAATTTCTCTCTTTCTGATAACTGACTAAAACAAAGTCCAGATCTTTCATATTCTCTTTGAAGAATTAAAGTTCGGTGAGGATTTTGGGGGAACCTGGGTGGCTCAGTTGGTTAAGCGTCTGACTTTTGATTTTGGCTCAGGTCATGATCTCACAGTTTGTGAGATCGAGCCCTGCATCAGGCTCTGTGCTATCAGCACAGAGCCTGCTTGGGATTCTCTCTTTCTTCCTTTCTCTCTCTCTTTCTCTCTGCCCCTGCCCAACTCACACATGCTCTTTCTCTCTCCCTCAAAATAAATACATAAACTTAAAAATATATATAGTTCTGTGAAGATTTTCCACTTCTTCCCAATCAAAAATGTGTTTAAGCAGAGCATATAAGACAGCAATTTCCCTCTGGAGGATTCTAATTCTGAGGAATGACTAGAGTCTCATGTTAGCCACAAAGATTTTACCTATTAGGAAACTGGCAGAGTGGAGACAAACTGTACAATGATTAACATATGTGCTTATGGAAAAGGAAGGAGGTTTATAGGAAAGAGAGGAAACTGCAAGGAAGGAAATTGGTATATTTACTTCTTTCTAATCTCAGTTCTAAACTAGGGGAAATTCAAACGCTTCACTACGTCACTCTAGAATCCTTAATGCTTCAGTAACATGAATTATATGTTTGAATGGCAAAAGAGATACTCTGGAGTGTCTCCTTTCAAATCGTTTCACTTGTTATATTGGCACCACCGGAAGAGTGCCAACAAATTCAGCATGTAATGAATTGAAACTGAAATCGCACAAACCCTTGGGTCCTTCATCCTTGGGGGGGTGAAGGTTCCTAACTGGATCCCGGATACTGCAGTCTGTCCCTGCCCAGGTGAAATCGCAGATGCAGGTGGCTTCATTACTACACACCTGTGAGGAACAAAAAACAGAAATGGGACATTTTCATGGTGCTTTCTTAAACATTTTTTTTAATGTTTATTTATTTTTGAGAGGGAGAGACAGACCGTGAGCAGGGGAGGGGCAGAGAGAGAGGGAGACACAGAATCGGAAGCAGGCTCCAGGCTCTGAGCCATCAGCCCAGAGCCCGACACAGGGCTCGAACTCACGGACCACGAGATTGTGACCTGAGCTGAAGTCGGACGCTTAACCAACTGAGCCACCCAAGTGCCCCTCATTCTGCTTTTTTGACTAATGGTGATGAATGTAAAAGAGACGTGGGGCAGGGCAGAAGCCTTTAAAAACCACTTTGAATTTTTTAAGTCTCCCATGGTTGAAAAGGGGAGACAACATATACATAAAATTGCTGAGTGGTGTTTTCTTGTTAATTATAGAGAAATACCCATTAAAAGAAGAAAAAATGTTTTTTAAGATTTTACTTTTAAGTAATCTCTACACCCAACGTGGGGCTCAAACTCACAACCCTGAGATCAAGAGTCACATATTCTACCAATTGAACCAGCCAGGTGCCTCCAAATGGAAGAAAATTTTAAATTAAATGTTAATTGTTTATGTTGATATTATTTACACAAATGTCTGACAATGTCATTTTTTCAGAAGTAGTTGTTTCTAGGAACATACTTCAGAAACATATGCTTAATTCAAGAAATTAACAGATACAGGGCTCCAGTGGCAGGGCCAGAGATTAAACACCAGATGAAATAAATCACCAATGCATTGTTTTACCTCACCATGTCCAAATGAGCACAACACCCACCTCCCCTGCCTGCCCTTGGTATCACCCTTCTCTCAGTCAGCCAGGCTGAAGACCCTCCTAGAATGATTGTTGTCTCCTTTCGCTTGTCCTGGGGACCAAGCAGCATGCTGGAATGGACTTGTAATTTAGATGAAATAAACAACCATGCAAACTAGAGATAGAGGTGTTTAAATTCTTATCTGCCTGTGAAATACATTCAGAGACAGATCATTAGAGATGATAAACTGAATATCAGCCTATTGGTATAAGAAGCTTTTTAATCTGAAGTGTTATAATAGCATGATTGCGATTAACAAGGTTGAATCTGACCTTTTATTTAACAGGACGAAAAAGTGACAAGAAAAGTACAGAATTAAGAAGGGCCTTTCTAGACATTAAGTTTTATGATGTTTTCAGAGAGGTAACTGAAATAACTGAAATGTCTGTCCAGTGCTTTTATTTTAACAGTGATTATTGAACATTCACTATGTGCTAGGTACCTATGCCGAGTGCTTTATGCATAGCATCTAATTTAATCCCCATACTATCCATCACCCTGGTGGCTAAGAGAAGGTAAGTGCCTTACCCAAAGTCACCAGGAGACCAAGGGGCACAGTCAGGACTCAAACCCATGGTTCTTTCTAGCCTCCAAAACCATGCTCTAAATCACTAAACTATACTGGTGAGCCTTAGGATTCAACCAAACCCAAAACCCTGAATAGTCATTAGGCATTTCCTTCTAAGGCCTCTCTACCTTGTTGTATTCCACGTCTTCTGCTAGCTAGCTATATTTTGATTATTTTTTGCCTTCCTTCCAGCATTTTCCTTTTATGTTATCACTCTCAATTTCTTCATGTCTATTTTTTTCCCATTTCTAAAGTCTGTATAAATTTTGAAACGTCTTTCTTTTACTAAGCTAATTTAAATAATTATTAAATACGGGGCGCCTGGGTGGCACAGTCGGTTGAGCGTCCGACTTCAGCCAGGTCACGATCTCGCGGTCCGGGAGTTCGAGCCCCGCGTCAGGCTCTGGGCTGATGGCTCAGAGCCTGGAGCCTGTTTCTGATTCTGTGTCTCCCTCTCTCTCTGCCCCTCCCCCGTTCATGCTCTGTCTCTCTCTGTCCCAAAAATAAATAAACGTTGAAAAAAAAATTTTTTTAATAATTATTAAATTCTGTGTCGAGATATTAAGTCTCAGTTTGCCAGGCAGTGTCTGCCCACCTTGTTCACAGAATTACAAACACATACAAGTGTGAGTGGAGAAAGCATTTTCTCTTCAGCTGGCAATGGGCGGAGCAGAACTATACAATTTTAAACATGTGAATTATATCAGTGATTCAACATCTAGTCTATGTGATCTTGTACACACAGATACTCAGTACACATGCTGAGTGGCTGAAAGGGAATACTGAGAGGACTAAAGTTATCTTGAATGGCACAAAGTAGTTCACGTGGGGTCTACGGTTGTTTTAGGAACCCTACCAATTTCTTCCACCTCTTTAGCTGGCAAGGTATAGACAATGTGGGAAACACAAATAGCCAGTGATAAAACAAACAACACAAATAAAACCATATCGGTACCTATGGGTATTATCCTTAGCAGGTGAGGATAGTCTGGAAATTATCATAGTGCATAGACACTGGCAGCAGACGCAAAAGGAGAATGGCTGAAATGCAAATCTGACAACTGTGAACTTTGAGGATGCCAGAGAATAAAGGTTTAAACTGGAACACGGATGCCTACTTACCCCATGGCCTGAACAGACTTTACCCTTGGAATCAAGTGGGCAGCTACTCATATTTAGGGCCTGAATCAGTAGGCACTTCCGATCTAAACACATCATGGATGGACCACATGGCGTTCCATCTTCTACATAGCCCACATCTGTATCATCATCTAAAATCACATGAGCACCACTAAAAAGGAGAAAGATATTCATGCAACCATTAGCACCATAGTTAGAAACAGAAAGCCAACATGAAAGAGGCTTGCTCTTCATGAAATTAAAGAGGCTGTCAGTGGACATAGATGGCTCCTAGCATTTCTCCACCTCTCCCTGCCTTTCCCTCTTTTCCACCTCCCTTCAATAAAAGAACATGAGGACAGGAAATACATTTCATTGCCATTATTGCACTGCATGTCATTGGGGAAAAAATGTCATCGGCACAAAGTATATACTAAATCTTCACTTGCTGTCAAGACCAGCATTAAGACTAAGGGTGAGTTGCCTAAGAACAAAAGAAGCCAGCTTTTACATAATATACTAGTTTAGAATATATAATTTAATTAGGCTGTCGTATCTAAAGATGTGTGAAAACTTACACATTCAAAGAATGTGCGTCTAAGTAATTAGATTACAAATTTATTCCAGGAAGGATCTTATTGTCTAGGACCTGGTTAGAATTGTTTTCAGAGCAGTTTAAAGGAAACAAAAACCAGCAATCATTTGAGCAAGAGAACAGTTTTCAATTTGCTCACCCAACCACTTTACTAAATCTTCTTCAAAAGTTGTTTTTTTTTTTTTTGGATGTTTCCAAAGCTTACATTCACTCATGGAAGATGAAGGTTAGCTACTCTAAGGACACTACGGATAAAAGTCTGCAGGCACTAAAAGCGGTTCTGTAGGGGAATCCCAGACGTGTTTGGGGCCACAACAGTACCATGTGCACGTGATTTAAAAAATAAGCCTCATACTTCCTGTGCCCTGTACTCACAGATAATTGGATATCAAATGCATGCCTACAACTATAAATAACATCTTAATAAATATGCTCTATATGTTGAGTATTAAACCATCTTTAAAGCAGAAATATGCTGCGTGAAGTATAAAGTTTATTTTTTATGATAAAAAATAAAACACACATAGTGTTCAAATACTGAGCTATTACAATGCTCAAAGCTTTAACCATAGGTCAAAATGGACACTGTAAGTCTACTCAACAGTTATAATTACAAAGAAGACCCTACTACTAATAAGTGGTCCCATTTTTGAGCAAATGTAATTTGCAAATCAATATACAACCTTGTTTTTTAACTCTAAACATGAAAGGTGATCATAAAATTAAAGTCAACAGTCCTCTTGTGAGAAACAGAAAAAATTCATTTGATTTTTCTGAATTTGTAATTCTCGTGATTCATTAGATTTTCAAACATTTAACATATTACCTGCAGTCAATCACTCGGCCTTGATGGTAGAAGGAAGTTGGGATGATCTCACCCTGAAGTTGACCAATGCGTGGAGCTCGAGTAAGATTGGTACAGAGTAAAAATCCACAGAACACATCACTGAGCATGTCAAATAAAAACAAAAACAGAACAGGATAGGATGAATCAAGCTCAAAATAATCAAAACTATCCAGTCCACATCTATTCAAAAATTGAAAATATTTTCTTTCCTTCTAAATAAAGACGTGTTCAAATACTGCTGGTTGGCTATGACCCACGCCTTCCTTGCTCACAGGATCACAGTTTTGTTTGGGTAGCGACATGCCCAACCTCAAGAGATGGATCATGACCGGTGTCTGAGCTAGTCTGGCACCCCCATCCCCTACGGCCACTTTCCCTCTGTCCTGCCCTAATAGGGCTAAAAGTGGCCCCTGGGTGTGGTGACTGGAAGAGGAGCCAGATAGGAAGTTGCTGGGGAGAATGCTGCTTTCTGGATAAGAGGTCAGAGCCCAACAGGGAGAAGACCTTTTGTTCCTACTCTCACACTGCCTGTCTTTGAATGTGCAGCCTTTGTATCCAACCTTGCCATCGTGAGTTCACAAGCAGAAGGACAGACACTCCAACATGCTACGGGGTCAAAATCATCTGGGTCCTTAGAGACACTGTTAAATGACACACACACACACACCCCGCCCCCGCCCCTGCCCCCGCCCCCATGAGAGCAGCTACCTCCAGCTTATTTGTTAAGTAAACAATGAACTCTCCCCTAAAAAAGGGCGGGGAATTGAAATGACACATCAAAACAAAGGAAATCCATGTCCGATAAATGTACTACAAATGTACTACAAAAATGTACTAAATTCCATTTGCAATCAGGGAAATGCAAATTCAAACCAAAATTAAATGGCAGTTTATGCCACCAGAAAGGATAAAAGTAAAACGTCTTTTAATACCAAGTGTTGGTCAGTATGTGATTCCACAAAAGTATCATGTGCATAATACTGACGGTGGGGTTTACTAGTACAGCCATTTTAGAAAGCTGTGACATCATCTGGGTGGCACTGAAAAGACACATACCCTCCAACCTAGCCATTTTTCTTTTGGGTATCGGCCTTAGAAAAACATGTACAAGTGTGCGCTAAGTTACACGTATAAGAATACCCACAGCAGTATGGTTCCTAACAGCCAAAACATGGAAGCTACCTAAATTAACACAGAGAGGAGAAATACACCATGGGATGGGAATATGAATACGAATGAAAATAAAACAAATGAACAATACGTATAAACAACAACACACACCACGGAAGATGCTTAAAATGCTGACCTTGAGAGGCAAAATAGAAAATAATGCATGAAGTATGATTCCTTTTATACCAAAACCTTAGGCAAAATATATTGTTTAGGGATGAAAACTTAGGCAGCCAAACTGTAAAAGCCAAGAAAGTAATTGCCATAAAAGGATGGCAGTACCTGCGGGAGAGAGACAAGGGCACCTTGCAGGAAGAATACGTTTTCTGCAATGCTGCAAGTTCTATTCCTTGATCCAGGTAGGAATGACATGGAGATTCATGTAATAATCATTTGGCAAACTAAATATTTGTGCGTTATTCACTTTTCTGCTTACATGCTATATATCCCGATTTTTAAACATTTCAGAAAACAGGCATTAATTTTCTTTACCCCCTTGGGGGTTGGATGTTCTATTACTAGATATTCAAAAGCTATCTTTTACAATGATCCAATCCAATGCCTCCCAAACTTTTTGAAGTGACATAGACACAGAGAAATGATAGGTTTGTCCAGGACATTAAGCTAATGAAATCCAGGTGTCCAACCACATACATTTTTACTACTTTAGGCCCCACTCCCTCCTACTGTCTGTCACCTTCGAAAGAGAAGCAATATTTTGGAATGTCTGTGCCTCACCTGTGAGACATTAGTTGAGAAGTTACGTTCTATTATTTTGGTTTAATTTTAAATTTTTTTTTTCAACGTTTATTTTTGGGACAGAGAGAGACAGAGCATGAACGGGGGAGGGGCAGAGAGAGAGGGAGACACAGAATCGGAAACAGGCTCCAGGCTCTGAGCCATCAGCCCAGAGCCCGACGCGGGGCTCGAACTCACGGACCGCGAGATCGTGACCTGGCTGAAGTCGGACGCTTAACCGACTGCGCCACCCAGGCGCCCCATATTTTGGTTTAATTTTAAAGAAATTTTGGTCAAAGATCTGTTGTCTCCTAAGGCCTCATCCACCATCAAAGACTACATGGAATAGCAAAGTTTCATAAAGTACCACAGAGAGATCATTAACTAGAAAAATAAAACTCCTTGCTTTGCTTCAGAACTGGGAGAATCCTTATGGATACGGAAGGATAATGAAGGAAATTTGGCCCATAACTTAATGGTCCCATAGATCATGTCACTGAGTTAACTTTAATAAACTATACAATCACAGTTTTCACTTTCCGAAACTAATCCAGGGAAAACTATTACCAGTGTCCTCTAAAAATATGTCATTTCCTGAGTAAAGATGCCTCCAATATGCACTAACTAGAGGCTTTTTAGAAGTGGGGGGGAAATCTGATATAGACGTTAGATGCTTAATTAAATCAAATGGTATTGCACTCACGGAATGATCCATAATATGTACCACTTCACTTCGAGTTGTCCCCGAAATATAGACAATCCACATATTGTGCTTGTAGAACTTTGTGTATACTAGTACATTCATAGGCCATACCTTCCAGCAAAAGTAGCAAATTAAGACCCAATATTATGTCTTAACACTTGGCAAAGTGTCTTTTCAGACAAGCATCAGGTAAAAGACAACATGGGAGAAATGTTTTACAGAAATGTTGTGAGTCTGTGCCACGGCAACTGCTTAGTCCACAGCCATTTGCTTCTAGATAGACTAATGTGTTCTTAAAGTACATACTCTTAACATTTTCAATAGTTGACTGTTTATTAAAAATCAGTAACACTTATTTTGTGCCCAAGTCACATTTGAGCCAGGCCTTCCAAGTCACTCATTGTGCCCCTGAAGCTGACCACTCACTGTTTGCTGCACTGGATCCATCGGTCTCCATCCTTCCCACAGTTTCCCTTCTCTGTGCCTTCTGTGTTCAGCTTTTCGTAACAGAACTTGTCAGACCCTGAAGCCTCTTTTGGAGATATGCAAGAGAAGAGAATTTGTGTTAGTCATTTTGTTATTCACAACCAGCAGTGTGCAGGTAAATGCTTAACAACTGGTTGTCCACAAAAAGAAAAAAAAAAATTCTGACTCATAGCATTTGCCAATTTCCATGCCAATTTCCATGGTGTAAATACCACTGTGCAAATTTCCACGGTCTAATTAACACATGGCTAATTTTCAACCGTCAATGTGATGGCAACAGGCTTCTGAAATTCCTGAAAATTTAACACTTGGCTCTTGCAAGCTACTACAAGACAGTGCTAACACATCCCTGTTTTTAACTTGAAAAACAAACTGATTCCCAAATTCTTGTTTGGTGGGTTTCAGGGAGGGAGGTAGAAATGGCCATCAGCAGGCATAGGGAAAGTGGCATACAGAAAACTAATAAAGAATCTTAGGCCTGGGGTGCCTGGGTGGCTCAGCTGGTTAAGCATCTGACTTTGGCTCAGGTCATGATCTCATGTGTTGTGGGTTTGAGCCCTGCATTGGGCTCCGTGCTGACAGCTCAGAGCCTAGAGCCTGCTTCGGATCCTGTGTCTCCCTTGCTCTCTGCCCCTCCCCCACTCACACTATGTCTCTCTCTTTCTCAAAAATAAATAAACATTAAAAAAATAAAAAAAAAAAAGAAACTTAGGTCTGTTTTATATTAATATTAAAATATATTATAAAGTCTTAGGCAGTTAAGATTTTGTATCGACACTTGGGTTTTGATTTATAAACCTTTTAAAAGACAAATATGCCTCTATCATCTTTCCTCTGTCAAAACTGAAGCACTGAAAGTAAACCTTTCAGTTAAATGATATTTGCCGAACACTGAAATCACTCCTGCAGGGGCTCTATTGTCCCTTCATGTGCTTTCTTTCCTTTGGGGGTGACCCAGCCTCCACCACAAGACAGAGCCTTTTCTCTCTGTTGTGGTCTGGCCCCCAAAGGCTGAAGTTGAAGTTCGCTGGAAAGGCAGTGTAAATGTCAGGAAGGGAAGGGGTGCATTAACACCTAGGGAATGTACTGAGAGTCATGACTCTGTTTCCAATCTCTATGTGTCTGCCCCTCAGGAAGGACCTGCATTTCTTCCCTTCCAAGTGAGATAACAGAATTACAGAATTTTAAAAAGTCTGGTACTTTTCTGGGGTAAAAGAACAGAAGGCTAACTTGAGGGGTAAAAGTTAAACCCAAGGTACGCAGTGAATCACGCAAGTGTCTCGACAATGAATGTGACCATCCCACTGAACCCGATCTTTGCAAGTGGAAGTGACATCCCTCCTCTGACAGCCAGATCACTGAGTGACATGACTTGGTTCTGATAACAAGTCCTCAGCTTGAACAGCTGTTTTCTGTGGTTTTGTGATCACACTCACAGTCCTCTTTACTCTCATCCTTTCCTAGAGTATTTTTGAAAACGTCACTCCGGGAGCATCTAGGAGGCTCAGTTGGTTAAACATCCTACTCTTGATTTTGGCTCAGGTCATGATCTCATGGTTTCTGAGATCAAGTCCTGCATCCAGCTCTGCACCGATAGCATGGAATCTGCTTGGAATTGTCTATCTCCCTCTGTCCCTCATCTGCTCATGCTCTCTCTCTCTCAATAAATAGAT
This sequence comes from Puma concolor, assembly GCF_028749965.1. Classification (NCBI taxonomy): domain Eukaryota; kingdom Metazoa; phylum Chordata; class Mammalia; order Carnivora; family Felidae; genus Puma; species Puma concolor. The sequence continues at coordinate 193,631,193 of NC_141674.1, read as the reverse complement.
AATCATTTAAAAACAAAATAAAATAAAACAAAACAAAAGACAACACCAAGCTGTACATGTCTTTCAGCAAGACTGGAAGCGCAGGATAGTATGTAGAGAAACCTGTGTGCAGCCACCAAGCAGGAAAACATGACTTACTCGTCCCCCAGATGTGCTGACATTGGTTGTCTCGGGTCTTGCACTCCCCGTTGTAGCAGCGGCCCTGAGGACAGCGACACACATTAGGAGGCCCACACAGTCGGTTCCGTTTCCCCCAGACTTGTACTGCAAGATCTCCTTTTGTTGTTTTAGAGAAGTTGATTTTTTTTCACTCGATACCCCAATATTTTCAGTGAAAATAAAAATCACAAACATCTTAAGGGAAGTACAACAGACAGTTAAATTCTAAAACCCAGAACAGACCTCAGGGTACAGCTCTTGCAGTCAAAACTTAATCATCTACAATTTTACATTTTATGGAAAACAAAAGTTGGTACGCTTCTTGGGTGATTCCAGAATGACCTTTAGCTTCTTTTGGGTGTGAATGTTACATTACAACATGGCTTTCAGGAAAGAAAAAAATCCTAATTATAACAGATTACAGCACACTATAACAGTCAGACTTTCCCATAATAAGCTGGCGTTATTGAAAGAGGGTCACAACTCAATAAATTAAATTCGTAATTCCTTAGTCGTTACATTTTTTCCCTTGCCCTCAATCAGACAATTTGTCACCAGGGTTAAATATAATACTATATTTAGTATTTGATATGCTATGAAGCAATGCTGAATTAGAAGACCACTGCAATAATTTATTGGTCTTTGAATTGCAATTTCCCTTCAAAGTTACATTTATCAAAAAGAAAAAAAGAACTCACAAACTAATCCTTTTAAAATTACATTTAAAGTTTATCACCCAGCATACCTGATTCTGATTGCATGCATATCCATCTTGCTTATGAAGATTTGGTGGGCACTGAAAAATATAATGTGTTTAGTTAGTGTTCAACATAAGTACCTTCAGATTCTGTGTACAATATACAAAAATGCAAAACAAAAACCAACCATGGTGAATATATAATTGGGAATTTTAGAAAAACATGAGTAATCTTAAGTAGGTTATCCAAACTAATTCTTGGTAAAATTATTCTTGGTAATTATTCTCGGTAAAATTCTTGGTATTATTGGTAAAAATAACAATTAAATTAATCCATGCAATGGGTATTTTATACCATTACATTCACTTGCCTACAGTTAAAAGTAGAAGGGATTGAAACAGACAACCAAGGGAATGAATCACCTTGATATGTAGGAGTGGACACATTGGGGAACTAATTCACAAGACCTTTCTCAGCCCTGTGAAATGTCAGATCTGCATTCGACACCCCTGATGCTCACCCATAGGCCACATCACTGAGAAAGAAGAAATACTCTTTCAACTCAATGTCAGTGTTGCATCCCCGAACATCTCCAACCTCTCAAACTACAGGCCTGTCACTAGAACAATCGTGGCAGGATGGTTCTTTCTTTCCCTGGGTCTATTTATCAAACCATTGTTTAAAAAGTACACTTCGCTTTCCCAAAAAGTTACCCTGAATAATTTAAAAATTTTACTATCTATGCATTTTATTTGCCACATTTGAGAGACCTGAAGACAGTTCAAGCCAAAGGCTCTTGTACCGTGTTCAAAGCAAATGTGAAAAGAAAAAAAGCAATATGCATACAGGTAAAACAAGGGAATAAGAAACACAACAACAGGCACTGGGTCCTCCCCCCGTCTTCACCTTGTCAGTAAATGTCAGTTCCACTCTTCCAACGGGTCAGGCTCCAAACCTTGAAGTCGTCTTCTGTTTCTCTCTTTCTCTCACACCCTCCTTCCAGTCTGTCAACAAATCTCCCTACCTCTACCTTCAAACGATAATCACGATCTGACCACTTCTCTCCACCTCCACTGCTAACACTCGGCCCAATCCGCCATCATCCCTCACCTGAAGTGCGACACAGCCTCCGACTGGCTGCCCTGTTCCCACCCTACTCTGCCGTGACTGATGTGACTGCAAATCTGCCAGGCACGCATCCCCCCCACGGCCTCCGCCCTGCTCTTCCTTCACACTTCCCCCCAGACTTCTGCTCTCAAAAACTATGGTTTGCTCTCAAAAACTGTGACCCCTCCCATGTTGGCATTCTCCGCTCCCCATTTCCTGGTTTTTCCTTCTCCTTAGGATTTAACACCTTATGCTCATATATGTTACTCGTTTGTCTATTGTCCCCCTCCCAGTGTGAGTTCCAGGCAGGCGGGGATTTTATGTTTGGTTCCCTGCTGCCTCCCAAGCACCTAGAACGAAGCCAGGCTCGATTATTATTGAGTAGGTGCTCAATTAGTACTGGCTAATGAAATAAATAAATGAATGACTTACGCAGATACAATTAAGTTACTCTGTTCTCCACATATCAAGCTGTTTATCAAGTTCAGTACAGAAAGGCAATAGAACCAATTTAGAATTTACAATTGCCAAGAAGCGCTAGCTTACTGAGGAACACTGAGATAAAATGCTTTGGTTTTTCCCCTTTCTAAAGAAAAACTGGCTTTCATATAAGCTTTCATTCACCACAGCTTTATGATCAATCTGATGGTGACTATTCAAAGGACATAATTATCAGCACTAAAACCTAGCATACTGGGCCCGTGGCACAAAAACAGAGATCTGGCCACAAAAAGTGGCCTCTTTCATCCATCCAAATCCACTCAAAACACAATCATTATGTTATTAATCAACTAACATTAATTATTCACTTACTCTGAGCCAAATACAATCACACTGAACAAAAATGCAAAAGAAACGTGGCTACTCAAATAGGTATACCAGGGTCTAAAATTACTTTATCACATTTGACTTTTGTGAGGTCGCAATTAAAAAGAAATGTGTAGAATTCTTACCAATTAAAAGAAAAAAAGCCCTTATTATAAACTGTCACAGCTACATGCAAGATTTCTAATCAATTTATTTTCAGTTTAGGCTAATAAAAGTGAGTTGCTTATTACTGAAATGTTTAACGTGGGAAATTACAGAATGTCTTACTTCTCTGGAGACACTTAAAACAAAAGAACCATTCATCTGTATACTTTGTTCTGCTGTGAGCAGAGCTCTGGATTCCATCTCTAAATGCCATTCTAGCCCCCAGTTTCATGCTGTGCAGGAAGGTTCACACGAGGCAGGCTTCAGCAGTGCAATAGCATTTAAATGTGCTTATTTTAAATCGTGTTATGCCACCCATTTAGATGCCATGTTTCATAGTGCTAACAAGAAACATTTCCCACATCTTTCAAAAATACCTTTATTATATCATCCGGTATTGTTTGCCAAGGATTTCTCTCAGTTGCACAAGTATTGTTTATTCTGTGATAAACCGTGAATTTAAAAACCAGCCCAAACGGATAAGCAAATGCTAACATCAAAAGTAAGCAAAATTTGAGATACAAGACAAAGTCATGATGTTGCCAATGACATTGATTCTCAGAGATGCAGAGATGCAGAGATTCTCAGCGATCCCATTTTCCTAATCATAATTAGTACCAATTAAATTCAAAGTTCACTGCCTGTTAGAAAGCAGAGTTCTGACGGATCTTAGCTTCCTCTATCCCAATTATCTATTTCAGGCACATTCTGGTCATATAAGGAAATGATTGCTAAAAGAACATGCTATTCCAATATGCCATTGAGATATTAATTGAATAGTATAGTATAATAGTATAATTTTCACCTTATACACATGAGGCAAAAAGAATGTTTTAAAAATTTAGGCTACAGAATATTAAGTAGAACATAGAGCCCTCATTAAAAAAGCCTTACTTCCAGTAAATTCTATGGCAATTCAGGAATTAAAGCCTGAAATGAAAAAAGCTGTACTTTGAAAAGAGCTGAACACACAGAACCAAAACCATATATGATGGGTATAAAAATAGTAGTATTCTACAAAACTAAAAATACAACCCAGTGAAACAGTGTATCGGGATTGTCACCAAACAGAAAACTTGGCACGAAACACAGAACCCACAGTTCTTACGCTCTTTCACTATATCATAGGAAAATTGCAAGGAAACCTATTTACATATCTAAAGAGAAGAAACAGAGAAGCACAAAGTCAATACAAAATAGCTTGAAGATATTTCACTGTATCACATCCTTAAAAGGGTCCCTCTGAATGGACTCTCAGATAATATACATTGAGAATCTTCAAAAAGGCTAGTTAAAAACCTTTGCCTCCTCCTCCTCTTTATCCCTCCCCCCCCCCACCCCAAGGGAACTCAGTGTAATTCTAGCTACTCTGTTCCAATACTTGCTTCCCTCCCCCCACTCCCCCACCTGCTCCAGGCAAGTAGACTGCCTGACTGATTGACAAAGCGAGGAAGAACTACCGGGCAGTTTGGCTCAGTTCTGCCTTCTTCTTTTGCCTCCTCACACAAAGTATACTCTCCCCACTGTTCCACCGAGACATACAAGGCAAGGACCCACCTTTGCAGGGAGAAGTCACTCCAGACCCACCTCTGTCAACAACCTGTTGCTACAGCCTGAATATGGGATCTAGAAAGAGGCTCATTTAGCTCTCAATGCAATAGAAAAAAGGGTATTTTGACCTCCAACTGTACTCTACTTATTGGGAGCCTCTTGGAAACCACAGTACCTGGCAATAGATAACTCCACGCCTGGGCAATTTATCCTAAGGAGCAAACCCTTGGGAACAAGAAACACTCTTAAGGATGCACGAAGATGTTCACCGTCATATTAATTATAAAAACGAAAAACTGCCAACAGCCCAAATATCCACCACTGGATAACAAGTCACAAGTCAAATGATAAATCCACATGACAGACTCTCATGTAATGGTAAAAAGGACATTTATAAAAACTGTGTAATAGCACAGGAAAATGTTTTTGAAGTCATGTCAGAGCAAAGGTAAATGTAGAATGAAACCCAAAATTCTTACTACTCCCTTACTGCCCTGATTGCTGACGTCCTCTTGATTTTTTTCCCACTACTCTCCAGTAATCCCTGCCTTCATTCCATTTCTTGAGGAAGATAAGCTTCCTTACTCGCTGTTTTCTGACTAGCTCCATCTTATTTGTGTTTCTACTTAAATGCCAACTCCTCCAGGAAGATGCACCTGACCACCCCACCTAACGCTACCCACCCCACATCTCATATCATCTTATTTTACGCTGAGCACTTCCCACCATAGATGTTTCTGTTCACTTATCTCTCCACCCAGCAAAACGTAAGTCCCGTGAGGACAAGGACTTGTCTGTCTGGTTCCCTACCACATCCCAACGTTTACAGAAGTGCTTGACATACACAGCAGGTGCTCAACAAATGTTCGTTGGAATGAAAAACAACGCCTTAAAGTAACATAATATAAACTTTTAAAACATAAAAATTGTATACAGAAGGAATGCTGGTAGGCAACGTCAATTATAATGGTATAATAATTTTTAACGTGAAGAAGTCCACACGAAAGCATATGGGCCATGGTGCCAGACAATGTAAGTGGGAGAGAGACAGAACTGAGAGGGGGGGCCCCTGCTTGTGATCCCCCTCCAATCAGAGCAGTGCTACTAGTTCTCTGCCTCCTACAGTGGGCATTCCACCCATTTTTTCTTTTCTTTTTTTTTTAATTTTTTTTCAACGTTTATTTATTATTGAGAGACAGAGCATGAGCATGAGCATGGGAGGGGCAGAGACAGGAGGAGACACAGAATCTGAAGCAGGCTCCAGGCTCTGAGCTGTTAGCACAGAGCCCAACATGGGGCTGGAACTCACAAACCACAAGATCATGATCAGAGCCAAAGTCAGACACTTAACCGATTGAGCCACCCAGGCGCCCCCCCAACCCATTTTTTTCTTACAAGAAAGGGCTTTGTGGTTTAAAGACGTTTGGAAACAGTACATTAATTCTTCATGAATGTGAACATACTATTTTAGATGTTGGGACAGAAAGAAAGATTAATTCATTGGATAGAAAGCACATAAAGGGAACTAATCATGAAGGGGAAATTTGGAAGAAAAAAGATTTAGGCCCAAGAAACACAACATACGTTCCTAAAATCAAGGCATGGTGGAGATCTAGTCATTACTAGAAAACAAAGTAAAACAAAACAAAAAACAAAGAAACTAAATCATATTCACACACGTAGTCCAAACTGAAAGCTTTCCAATGTGTAAGATACTTGCAAGTAAAATGTATTGTTCAAAAACTCAGCTTGTCATACCTGGCCGGAGTCTCCAGTACAATATTCAGTAATATCACACCCATTCACAGCATCCCGACATTCATACCCTCGTGGCTGAAACTGCAAATAAAAATTCAGTATTAGGAGCTAGTATTAAATTACTATTTCAAATAGTATTGTTTTATTCACCAACAATCATAACCATCACCAAACTCGTTTTATGAAATAGCAAGGCAGTTGCAGAATAGAGACAAGGTCCAGGTACCACTTTCTGTAGTAAATATGAATCATTAACCCAAGGCATTCAATTTTAGATTTCAAAACCCACGGTCTGAAGAGTATTACTTTTGGAAAACAAAGTGACGGCAATTATGTGAAGAAGATACAGTTGTGTGGTTGAGGACAAAAGAGCAAATCACTAAAATACAAACATTTAAGATCTCTGTGAATATTGATATCCACACGCAGTCTACACTGATTATACCTACGAGCTTGTATGTTAATCTTGCTGTAGCTAAATGTACACAATCAAATTTCAGTGAATTCATATGAACTCCTTTCAGTGACACCAATCACATTGAGGGGGTGGGTAAAAGATGAAGGGAAGAGACCATCGATGTCAAGCAATTTGTAATCTGGTGGGGAACATAAGACAATCAAGCTAGAGTGTCCTAAAATGCCATCATACATTGGTAGTGAATAAAATTATAAAATCATGTAATTTTATGGTTCTAAGTAATATTAGAGGTTTGGTAAATGAGAAAAAGGAATGTTTAAAAAGTGACTTTTCAAAAGCTCACTGGAGGTCCTAAGATGGAAGTTAACTGTGTCCACACACACATAAGCTGCATATATACACATATGAACATTCCTTATCTAGCTTTCTTGCCTTTATAAGGGATTTCAAAAACCAAACATAAAAATGTAAGCACAAGGTTTTATGTTCATTGTCCAAAATAAATTAGGGTAAGTTTTAAAGAAAAAGGTTAAGTCCTATTATTATTATTATTATTATTATTATTATAGGAACTATTATTAAAAAGACCACAGGAATTGTCCCTTTTCTATTCAACCATTTAATGTGGCTTTCATCCGCATTCAGGGCAACTCTCAATGTTTATTTGGAAGGAGTATATGTATATTTTCTTAAGGAGGTATTGAAGGGTAGGATAGTTGACAGTGAATCATAGTAAAGGTAGATGTTTTGACCCCCAGGTTTTAGGTAGATTTATTGATTGTACAAAACTGTGAGGCACATATCAATCAACAGATTTGTAGCAAGTTCTAAAAATGCTGTATGTACACACTGAGATATTTAGCTAATATGTCCATGAAAAGGAAGACAAAATTGTCAGGTAACTCACAAGACATGAGGTATTGTTACAGCAGGGCCCGTCGCTGCAGTGAGCCCCATTGGAGAGAGAGCATTTCTTACAGCAAAATCCATAGCATTCCTAGAGGAAACACTTCACGTGAGTAAGCGAGGAAGCTTACGGGCTGGTCATTCAACCCTGTCTCCACCTGTGTACTCCACGTGGGGAGACTTATACAATAGCAAGCAAATACTTTGGGAAGAAATCACTTTAAACAATGATAAGAGTCCTTCCTGCCTTATTTTTCATCAAAGGGTGATCTTCCGTGAAAAGGCTTGTCTACCAACAAGTAAGCTCATCTCTTAGCAGGCACCTCACCGTTGGTTAGCTCTAATACATTCTTAAGACTCTATCTAGTTATTTTTTTAAGATTTTTTTTTAAGTAATCTCTACACCGAACATGGGGCTAACGTTCACTACCCTGAGATCAAGGGTCGCCTGCCCCACCGACTGAGGCAGCCAGGTGCCCCCAGACTCTATCTAGTTTTATAAAGACAAAAATAACACACACCATGCTTCATGATTTGGTAAAATTTGAGTGGGATGAATATGAGCTATGGATTTTTAAGAGGGAGGAGATTTGATTAGAAGAACCCATTTGGTTTTTTTTGTTTTGTTTTTCTTTTTGTTTTTGTTTTCAAACGGGGCCATAAGGACATGATTAATTCTAACCTGTCTGAGCTGGGATTAAGCATTAATAGATGAGAAAGACCACTGAGAAGGCCAGTATAGGCTCCTCATTAATGCTATTCTTGTTTGCTCTGGGTAAGAACTGTGATGAAGACAGAAAAGATCTCTTATACCTACCACATGTAAACCACAGTCACATTCTTCTCCAGCCTCCACATATCCATTTCCACATTCTGTGGGCTCAAATAGCTGAAAGAGATTAGGAAGAGAAAGGAAACACGTTTTAATTTATCACAGAAAGTCAACACACCAATTGGGCCGTATAATCAGCTATCATGTGATATTCTTCTGTGATTTGTTGTGATGGCACCTATAAATGATGTCTGTGTGGGAAACACTGTTCACTTATTAACAACACTTCTAAAAAACATATTCCAAATGGGGTAATATTTCTTGGAGGATTCTCTGGAGATGGGCCCCAGAGATGACCTCTACCATGAGAATTACTTGTTAATGGAAATAAGCTGTCAAAAAGAATAGATCACTTATCATATTTGCTAATGGAGCTAAAATGCATTGCTAAGGCTCACAGATATCTAATTTCGTGACTTATCTCAAGTCGGCTGAGAAAACATAAAATTGTCAAAAAGATATAAATGTTTCAGCCACAGCCAAATGTGATATACACAATCAAGGAAATTCAAATAAGCTTAGAAAAAGTGCTGCCCGTAATTCTTATTGAAAAGAAATCTGTACTGTCCAAAGCATATTACATAAATGTGCAGACATATGCATGGCTCTATAGAAATTCCTCAATCATTTCTGGAGCTACGGAAGAGTCAAATTTCTAGAATGACTCACACTGCTAGTGCTATGAACTTGCTTGCCAGATAAACTGTATTGCAACCAATGATAGAGGCAGTTGATTATTTACAAGAAACATTTCTATTTTCCTTCAGCTGGGGCCAGATCTCCCTGGGCACGTCCATCACACTTGGATGGAGACTGGAACAGCACATCCCAATCCAAATGCTCAAAGCCATGAGCAAGAGAGGGCAAAAGAGACTCCTTCGCCAGCAGCAGTACCCGCCCCCAAAGAAGGGCTGCCTTCCACTGAGTCCACCTGACAAAGACCCAATTCTGCTTCCACTTGCAGGAAGGGAAAACTCTTATCAGAAACAAGAAAGGTTTCCAGGGTACTTGGGTGGAGTCAGACTCCCCTATGGGAAAGTCCACTGAGTGAAATCAGGAGTCCTAATCTCCGTGGGATTTTATCAGGAGGCAGGAGAAAATGGAAATGGAAAGCTCAGATTGAAACATGGCTAGCACTTTCTATCAGGCCCCGCATGGAATCAACTACTAGACTTCATTCTTGGACCCTGCTTCCATCCTGTGACAAGCCACTATCACAAACTGAGTGGAAAACATGGCCAGTGGGAAGCGTCCCATAGCACAGAAAACAGACACACAGACAATGTGAAAATAACATGGAAACCACGCATGCATACATTCACTCACTAAAAGCACTTAGAAAAAAAGAGTCAGTTCCTTCATGCATACATATAAACAGTTCTACTGGAATCCATGGGGGCTTAAAAAAAATCCTTCTAGGACACCCGAGTGGCTCAGTTGGTTAAGCATTTGTTCTTGGCTTTGGCTCAGGTCATGATCTCACAGTTCATGAGATGGAGCCGCACACGTAGAGTTCCACGCTGATGGCACGGTGCCTGCTTGGCATTCTCTCATGAGTGCACCCCCCTCTCTCAAAATATAAATAAATAAATAACTCATAAATAAATAAATAAATAAATAACTCATAAATAAATAAATGAATGAATAAATAAATAATTCCGCCATGTAGCTTAAAAAAATAAATCTGTATTTACTAATTTTTAATTTTTTTATGTTTACTTTTGAGAGATGAGAGAGAGACAGAGACAGAGCATGAGCAGGGGAGGGGCAGAGAGACAGGGAGACACAGAATCTGAAGCACGCTCCAGGCTCTGAGCTGTCGGCACAGAGCCCGACGCAGGGTTCAAACTAATGAACCGTGAGATCACGACCTGAGCCAAAGTCAGACGCTCAACCGACTGAGCCACCCAGGTGCCCCTGTATTTACTAATTTTTAAAATTGAAGATGTATAGTCATTTTTATTTAGTTTCCAAGTTATTGGAATAATTTTCTTTCTACTCACAGGCAATTTCAGAAACCTAGTGGTGGATCCTTTAACACACTCTAGAAACTTTAGAACTCAGTGTTGTTCCCTCAAGCATGCTACTTATAATTAGCTGGCGAGACACAAGGCAGGTAAAATTAGTCACATACACTGCAATTCATAAAGCCAGCAGCTCACATTAATTCATTAATACTCATTTCCCCCATTTTAAACACTTTGAAATTTTCAGATTTCCTGTATTGAGATCAATGCCATGAAAGGCAGGCAGCCGAATTTCATGATGCAAGGTCACTTTAAAATTCCTGTTTCTTTTTTTGCAGCCTTACTGAGACTTCATATAGGTGTCAGACATCAAACTACTATCCTCTGACTACAGGAGTATCACTTACTTATGAGGATAGTAGTAAATTTGTCAACTATCCACATTAGTCACTGATTTTTATTTTTTTAAGGCTAACATGATTTCACTGCTCTCTCAATTCATAGAGCATTAAATCTTTTTGTATACCAAATGGGTTATATTTGGCTTATGAAGTAGTATTGTCAAAAGCAATATGAAATGTGCAATGTTAGAATTTCTATACCATCTGCGAATTAGCAGCAATCCTATCTCTTTGCTTGTTGAAAAATTCATTTCCAAAAATGCTACTATAGGTCCATAATCTCTTATCCAAAAGCTTTGTAGCCAGTGAGTTTGAAAGTCTGGCTTTGCTAGATTTTAGAAAAGTATGATGCAATTACCATGTTCTATATAAAAGCCCTGAGGGGCCTCATGCATACCCTAAAATCAAAAACATTTCTATTTCTGCAGTAAGACTTATGAATATTTACACTATGGGAGATAATAAAGGTTTTCAGTCCAAGACAAGTTTTACTGCCTTGACATGTTCTATGAAAACTCATAAAAAACACTTCCAATTTTCTGAGCTTTTTGAATTAAGGAATTATGGATAAGGATTGTGACACTGTGTATATGAATTTGATGAAGTGCCATTTGACAACATGGACCTTCCCACACAGAGGGACTACATAACAAATACTAAATACACACATGTATTTATGAGATCCATAAATACCTCGAGCCATTTTTTGGCTGGCTCATATTAGTAATGCTTCCTGTCTAGGAGAATAGACCACTCAAAAAAAAAAAGCCCCAGAGAGAATGCCAAAGGAAAATAGAATTTTTGTCAGAGAAACGGGTTAAAGCAATATATCTTTCTTTGTTGTTTTTTTTTGTTTTTATTTTTTTAACGCTTATTTATTTTTGAGAGAGAGACAGAGAGTGAGCAGGGGAGGGGCAGAGAGAGAGGGAGCCACAGAATCCGAAGTAGGCTCCAGGCTCAGAGCTGTCAGCACAGAACCCGGTGCGGGGCTCGAACCCACGAACCGTGACATCATGACGTGAGCCTCAATCGGACGCTTAACCGACTGAGCCAGTCAGGCGTCCCTAAAGCAATATGTCTTAATCTAATCCACAATCTCTTAGCAGCAGGATGAAAAACCCTAATATGAAAATTTCAAAAATATCTTAATTGAAGGATGTTTGTTTGGAGGGGAGGGTGGGAGGGGGATAGCCAGCATTGAAAAATCAGAGATTCAGAGCAGGGAAACTATGGTTTTATCATTCATTTAAACAGGACTAGTTCTTCAAGATGATAATGGCTTCTATAAATATTAATCTGATCGACAGAAAGAAAACCTGTTTTCCAAGACCAGTATCTGACGTTTGGCAGTATTCCACTGTAAAAAGATAAGTCTTTCTGCATCTAGTTTTATTAAGCTACTCTTCAACATTTCACAAGCAGTAAAACGCAAGAATGGCTTTTAAGTCTTTTCCCACAAATAAGAGATTTGCGAGTAGATCTGAGGTATATATGATTTCAAAGGCTGTTGCTTTCCTAAGTGTTATGCACATTAAATGAACTTCTTAGAAGCAAAAACAAAATTGGACAAATGATTACACTTTCTGAGTTACTAACCTTTGTCGGCCTGTTGAAAAGACAGGCTCCTCCCCCTCTCTGTAAAAAGTCTCTATATTCCAAAATGCTGCACTTTGAGAACTTCCGGGAGTGGGACACCCTGAGAAAATAAAGAATCAATTATGTAAATAATTTACCAAAAGCAGTCATCAAAGAAGAAAATTAAAACCCTTGAACTAGAACAAAATGTTCACTCTGGATCTAGATGCTTCCACACAAATGTTGACAAGGCATTTATGTTCCAATTGCCAAATAAGTATGTGTGGTAGAGTTTACAAAAATAGAAATTCAAAGAAAACCACAGATTGGGAGGCAGGTTACAACCTCCTCAGCAGCCAAGCTCTTCTGTGCCTTGGCTTAGAAGAGGTTTAGAAAGCTCATCACAAAACTTCTCCACCTAGGCTGTATTTTTAAATGTGGTCGTTTTTATTTGCTCTGTCTCAGTAAAGGCAAGCACTTTTTTGCCTCTGTCCCGAATAAAAGACACAAGGGAACCTGCCAGATTCTACTTTGGAGGAAGGAATTGTGACAGTTAATTTATTAAAGATTATATAATGCAGGCTTCAGGAACACAATTGAGGCAAACAAGGAAACCCTAAAGAGAAGTATTATACTACACACACACACACACACACACACACACACACACACACACACACACGGATATCTGTATATATGTTTTTGGCACATAGGGCAAGCTCCTTCTGAATTAGAATTAGGTAATAAATAGCTCCTTATGCTCAACTTCAAAAACTATTTGGTGATATTAATGACTCAGCAGGAATATAACCCTGTGTGATGAAATTAATCAAATTACTCTCTCTAGGTCAGTGCATAGGGAAATATTATACATATGGTCATGGTTAAATGGAATCATACACGCTGATTCCTCGGGCATATTTGTCACAATACTTGTTTGAGAGTGACAGGCCGCTTATTCCGAGATGTAATCCAATAGTTTTTTTGTAACCTGGTGCATGAGGGTAGTATATGGAAGTAGGAAAAACCTACCATTGTTGACAGGGATCTCTTAAAGAGGCTTGGCATTTCCTCTAAAAGTCTGATAAGACTGCATTTTCAAATCAGGAAATAAATTGGCATACATACACATATTTAAATACACACACACACACACACACAAAGTAGTTTTTTTTATATTCTAAGGGTTGTCAGTCCAAAAATTCATTTAGAAATTGGGAGTTCAGAAGGCAGAAGGCAGTTTCCTTTAGAAGCAATATTATCAATAGTGTTACCTTCCTAGAGTAGTCCTTGAAAATGCTGTTTAACCCATAATGTTACTGAATTGTGGTGCAACAGTAAGCGGAGCATGAAGGCTAACAGTTTCACGTTTAAACTACATTTCTAGAAACCTATGTCCTAAAGCAGCAGGCAGAATGTTGACTCTCTCTGCAAACCCTCGCACTCACACTCGTCTTTTCCCCATGAGCAGGACTCCCGGGGAAGAGTAAGGAAGGGACTCTGCATGAGTAGGTCAGGGCCTCTGGCCACTGGGGCTCCTCGGGATGGGGGTAGGACCAGAAATGGGTGATGTGTTGAGCAGGTATCTGGCATGGGCAGAAGGAACAAGAGAGACAAAACGGGTGAGGAAACCTCTTCCAGCTAGAAGGGGTGGGCTCTAGCTTAGATGGCCATGGGCCAGTGGCTCCTGTGGGTGCAGGGGCTGGGGCAATGTTTCCAGGCTTTGGTTCACAGCTGCAACGCAGCAGTTCACAGCTGCAATGGCAACTAGAAAGGGGTGCTAGTTCCCAAAGTGTCCTCACAAGAAGAGATAGGTGAGAAAATGTTCAAATTTCTATCAATAGGAGATACCTAATTTAGACACAATAAAGCTACCTTAAGAACCAAAAAAGCTGTATTGATTGCATAAGCAATATAGTGCAATTTTTACTATGGCAAACATGTCTATTGGAGAGTTCCTTAAAATATAAATTGATAAATAGATTTTCATTGACTGCTTCAGGCAGACAACCAGCTTTTATTCTAAGTGCACTAAAAAATTAATGCCTCTGCTAAACTTAGAAGCATTTAATAATGTGCTTCCTTTAAAGGTCAATAGAAAGAAACAGCAGTTATTACTATATTTTATTATCAACAAATTTAAGCAAAAAATTAAAATATAAGGCAAATTAGTCCTTCCATTTTTAAAATATAAGATAATTAATTATTGAATTTATACTGAGTATTGAACCTAAGAGACCAGTACTTGGGAGACTGTGTATCTAATCATAAACAGAAATTTCAGTGAAAGGTATATTTCAAATGCATATATAATGAAGTTTTACCCTGTTTCTTCCATGATGCAGCCACCCCAGGACTCTGTGCAGTCACATTCTAGTCCGATGAAATAATAAGCAAGAAAAAAAAAAAGAGAGAAACAACAAAAGTCACATCTTCACTTTGCACTGCAGCTCTTGAGATAATTCTCATCACCAATTTCATGTCCTAAAGATACAGAACGTGAGGTCTCTCCAAACAAAACCTATTTCTTTTAAAACAATACTTCTTTATCCTTTCCAGAAGTATAGGTTGCTCCCTAAGACAACAGCTGCTAAGGAATAAAACTGTGCCTCTCTTCATGTTTGTAACTCAGAGAACTCAATTAATGTTTAGGGAAAAGTAGCCTGGTCTGGAAATGAAAAGCCTGAGTTCTGGTCCAAACTCCACCTGATGAGGAAAACGGGGAATAACCTCTCTGCCTATCTCCCAGAGTGGGTCGCGGGCTCATGCAAGATGAGCGCCTGTATGTGCTCTGTGAGCTGGAAGGCTCGCTTGCACAGATACAACGAGCCATCACTGAAGCTCTGCCAACAGAGCACACGGAGGTTCCAGGAGAGAATTCCATTTGCTCCAGTCAAGGTGAGGTTGGGCCAGAACTTGAAGAACACTACGCTAAAAGGTTTAGGAAAAGAGAGCATTCTAAAATAAAAGTGTAAATAGTCATTTAAATTAAACAATAGTCATAAACTCAACATGGATGTCAGACACTGCCATACTGATACAGTAATGGGCTGTTCTTTTATTTTTCCTATTCTTTTTTCTATCATAAACACAGATGTGTTTACAGAAAGACTCCAGATGGGATTTTTTCAAAAATCGAAGTTCGGAACTAATGAACTATCTACCTAAACAAATAATTCACAAAGGAATATAACATGTTAGGAAGGAACTACTCCAGGCATCAGTAATGAACCCCTACTTCTCACCGCAGACCCTCACCCAACTCTGTAACAGGTCTCTGCTGACCCCAGCGCTGGCCTCTTCACAGCCCCAGCCTTCTCAAACAAGGCCATATACCTGGCCTTACTCTTTCAGATTTTAAAGCCATCTATCCCGCTGATGGAACCCCAAATACCTCCTTTGATGTGTACTGTGTGTTTCCTTGGGAAAGCAAATATTCTGAGCAAGATATTAATAAATGAAAGTTTATGGATATTTGCAAAGTGCCACCAGACTTAATACACCCACAAAGTGATGACTTAATACATCCAAAAAGGAAATTGAGAAGCCCGTGGATATGTATTTTGTTTCAAGTTCCCATAACATGTGCATTAATGACAATTATTTGAGAGTCGTCAAAAAAGTATAAAATCGGGGTGCCTGGGTGGCTTAGTTGGTTAAGCATCTGACTTCGGCTCAGGTTATGATCTCACGGCCCATGGGTTGGAGCCCTGAATCGGGCTCTGTGCTGACAGCTCAGAGCCTGGACCCTGCTTCGGATTCTGTGTCTCCCTCTCTCTCTGCCCCTACTTGTGCTCTAGGTCTCTCTCTCTCTCAGAAGTAAACAAACATTAAAAAAATATTTTTTTTTTAAAGTATAAAATGTAGAATAATGTGAACGTAGATTGTTGTCCTTTTCTTCTTTGGGGAAGTGAGGGGGGCAAGGAGACCTTTCCTTTAAGCGTCTGATAGTTTCACAGAGGGGAGCAGACTTCCACTTAAGAGAATAATTTGAGTGAATACCTCGGTCCTTTTATCCACAAGGTCGCATTATTATTTTTGTGAGCCTTAGGCACTTTGGCCTCGTGCCACCAAAGTGTATTAGAAATTGTATTTTGCTACTTTGTTGGTTTAAAGACTAATATAATCCAGATTGGATTTCATTCTGATTTTTAAAGAAATTCAAATTTTTCATGGACTCCTAAAACCATTGTGGGCCTTGGATATTTTGCTACCAGAAGCTCAGTCCTGTCTTTCCATCTTCCTCTCTTCTGATTAGTGAGGAGAGTGACACCAGCCGTCACTGGCTGCACTTTCCCACTGGATGGGATCTGGGGCCCTGTGTGGACTCCCTCCTGGCACTGCCTGCCCACTAGAGTGTTATCATCTACTACCCATTCCCAGGCTTAAAGGGCCCTAGGGCAGAGCTGCCTGGAGGGGAGGCTTCTTCTTGAACTCTTCTGATGGGACCATGTGAGTGAGTTCAGTTGGAGGTAGGTAGGTGGGGAATTTTAATTAGAGTTGGCGCTGCTTTCTTATAGTAGATCTAAGCTATTCCTTGATCCAAATGTACTATTAATAACTCCCTGATGGAGTCTCACTGGCATCCAGTTTCTATACTCCGCTGCTTAGAACCCAGAGAGTGAGTACTCATCGACCTCACCCCCAACATTCTGCAGTGTGAGAAACACCTGATCCCACTCTGAGAAAGTGAGTATGATTTTATGAATTTTAAAGGAGAGATATCTACAACCCAAACGGATTAAAAATTACCTTAAGTCGCTCATTTGATCATCTTTTTTAAGAGGAAGGAAGTAGACTACAATTAAACTATAATGACTTAGGAATGAACAATACTTATTTATTGACCGGACATGCATTATATAGACAGAATGGCACATGAAAGTGAGTAAGAAGGTCAATGTACATACTTGGCTTTCTGCTAGAAGGTTCCCATTGGATTCCAAGGTTTTGAGCCAGGCTCTGCGATAATACTTGTGCCACTGCCATTGGAAGACCATACTGTTTTTCAGAGTTGAAAGTGTGTGGGAAACATTTGAGAGAGTGCACAAAGCTAGTTATTATTTCTTAATCATCACCACATATCATCTCAGTTCCCTAAGCAGAGCCTCACAGCATCAAAAGACGGCATACGTTCCTCAGCATCTCTTCCTTGCAACTGGGCCCAAGAAGCAGAACGCCTCTCTTCCTATGTGGCATCTCTCAGAACTTGATGCTCTCACATGGAAACATAAGATACAATTCGTAAAAGGCTGTGCCCCAATCCAACTCATTCCAAACCAAGAATAAATTCAACTTACTAGAAATATGTCGAGAGAGAGGCCTTGACAGAATGATGGCTCAGAGAGGCCTCAGAGAGGCCTCTACTGAATGATGGCTATTGGCTACAACTTATTATAATATATCCTGGCATTTATCAGGGTTTAGCTATAGTTGGTTCAGCCTTTTTGAGTGCTGTCGCCAACTGTTGTAAGAATTTCCTTTATATAAATGAAGGTACTGGAATCCAAACAATGAGATGAAGGAAACATTTGTTTCAATGAATTCTATAGATAGACAGGTAGAAGGCATAAAAATGAAAATTTTACATAGGGAGAAACCAAAGATACTGATTAAATATAATCACACATTCTTTGATTTAAATGAATTAAAACCTAACATCCGCAGGAGAGCATTATAGCTTAAAGTTATCAGGAAAGGAGTAATAAGTTTATAAAAATTTATCCATAGAGTTGAAAAAAATATCTGGATCAATCTTTGGCATGCGTTTGCCTGATAAATATGAAATACTATCATTATGAAATGAAGCAATACCTCTTTTTTAACACCAAAGACCACTTTGGGTTCTATTTACTAATAGAAATCACTTATATCTTATTCCCGGTGTCACTGTCATTTTAAACAAGCCCAAGAGGGATGTAAACTAGGCCACAGGGAAGAAAGAGATCAGATGCAAAGATAAAGCTCTACTTTAAGAAAATTGATCAAATTTACCTCATTCACGCCAACGCCCCTTGTGCGAGAACAGACACCTCCAAAGTAACTCAGACTGCTTCTCTTATAGTGGAATGTCACACGCCTACAGAAAAAGAAAGGGCAATCAGGAAGCCAATGTGGTGGCCATCATATGTGGGACCATCATGTCCCAAAACATGTCTACTCACTCTACACTGAATACCCCAAATTCAACTTCCCTCAGGAAATCAAAAACTACATTCTAAATACCTTTAGATTTATGTTATGTTAAGCAGTCTCCGTAGAACAAACATTAACTGAGCACCTACGAAGCACTGGCTGATTATTATAAATTTATAAATTATTAGAAGTTGCTGGGGGCACCTGGGTGGCTCAGTCGGCTGAGCCTCCGACTTCGGCTCAGGTCATGATCTCACGGTTCATGAGTTCCGGCCCCACGTCGGGCTATGTGCTGACAGCTCAGAGCCTGGAGCCTGCTTCGGATTCTGTGTCTCCCTCTCTCTCTGACCCTCCCCCGTTCATGCTCAATCTGTCTCTGTCTCAAAAATAAACAAACATTAAAAAAAATTAAAAAAAAAAAAAGAAGTTGCTGATTATGGACTGAGAGAAACGAGTAAAGAGCTAAGGTGAGAGGCAAGGAAGGAGGAATTTGGTTGGTCTTAGAGGATGGTCTGAAAACAGCTTTGTAATGAATGGACAAGGAAACCACTTATTATATTAAAAGAAAGTATGGCAATCCTTTTCCTTAAGGATAAAATCTCAATTTTATTCAATGGTTCACCTCTAAAGACTATATTTCCTAGTCTCTCTTGCAGGTAGGTGTGGCTATGACAAAGGGCTAGCAAATGATTTACTGGTAAAAATTGATATATGCAATCTTTCAGGAAATCCACTTTAATGGAGCTAACTCAGCTGGAAGGAGTGCTCTCTTGCACTCTTCCCTCCCTGTACTCCTGGTGCCCGTAATAAAGGCTGGTGCCCCAGCAGCCACCTTGAATCATGAGTTCACCTGCAAGATGTAAAGTGTGAAAGTAAGATCATGCTCTGAAGGTAAATCTTATGACCATGGAACCACCTTCCCAGCACCAGAAGGCTTACCTCCCTGCTACGTATATAACCAGAGAAAGGAATCAATTCAGGATCCATACACTTATGTATAACTTAGGTGGTCCAATAAAGGGATCAAGATAAATGTCAACCCGAAGACCACAGGTACATACGAGATAAGGTGCACAGCATCAGCATGCTGTTTAATGCGCTGCCGGTATTTGGAGAACTCATGGAGCATCTGCACAGGGTTGGTGGTGATCTCAATATGATCCTTCTCAGTCCAGGTCTCTACAGCCACCAGGACAACCCTGGTGTTAAGCTGCTCCTTGTAAATCTGAGGGTATACAACAGGACAGGTGCAGGAGGAAAACACTGGGTCAAACATGCACAATCAGTGATTCAGAGTCAGTGGAAGGACAGGAGGGGAGGTGAGAGGAGAACATGAGGTCACAATTAGCTCATCATAAAGAATCTTCTTTCCTTTCTCATTTCCAAGAGCAAAAATTAAAAAAAGAAATCACAATCACACAATTCAGCCTCTCTCCTACTAGACTATTTCAATCCCAAATGAGCACATTTAGTGGCCAGGCATCTTACTGGGTGATGGACACTAGGGATGTCAAGATTCGAAAGTCTGGACATAAATTCTAAACAGGGTGGAGTAAAATCACCCTTCCAAACCTCACAGGAGGTGACACGTAGGAGCCTGACATACTGGCTCCAGGTAAGCGCAGTGTGACCAGCGAGTCCTGCAGGATTGGAATAGTCTGGTAAATCCTTGGACAAGCACCAGCAACATGGCTGGCTTGCCCTTGGAGGCCTTGTGACATGACACCTAGAATAACAGCCAGCGGGAGTCGTGGATCTGGGCCACAACAGGGAAAAGCAGATGCGTATCACCCACCTCACCCTCGCCATGGGGTGGCATCATTCACAACATTTAAATTGTATCTTTCGGCTCTCTTTCTCCAGTTCTGGCCCAGTAGCTAAACAATTCACACAATTAAGCGACTTCAAAGACTGCTGTCACTTTGTCCTATTTTCAAGCTAATTAAGAAAATAATGGATGTCTTTGAACCCACCGAAGAAAGAAAATATCATCGTGCCTGACTCAACCCGAAGCTAAAATGATTTTACGACAAGCAAGTTAGAGCTGGTCAGCTTATAGGAGAGCCCAAAACAAAAACTGCACTTTGCAAGATGTGATTCCATTAAATCATGGTAGAATGACCAACACAAAGATGCTACCAAGTCAACAACTTTGGCAGCGAGAAAGGTGTGCCCGATACTCTCTTTTCCATATTAACTTACAGTTTTTGTCTGAGAAGGCGGCTGACAAGAGCTGAAATTACGGAAAATTAATAACCCACGTGTAAACTGGCTTTCAGAATTTCAGTCCTAACTCTGTATGACCCACTATGCTCATCCACCCGTATTATGCCTTTACCTAGCTGTCCCTGTAGGTGTCATATGTTATGAGTATTTACAACATTGAAGGTTTGGGGACTGTTTCAAAGGCAGAAAAGGAGGCAGTTCTTTGGAGAAAACAAGTATCATTTAGATAGTTGGCAACTCATAAAAAGTCTTCTTTTCCCAGGTAAGAGAGGACATATAATAAATATCAGATAAAAATATATTTAACTGAACAAAAGAGCACTTTACATTAGAACACAAAGCAGTATGCTATATTTAGCCTATGGCTATGGCAAATAGAAGTAGTTATTGGAACACAGCAAATAATGTTCACATCTATGGAATTCTAGCTAAAGCAGGAACAAGGAAGAAAACCTTAACCATTATTCTCTGTAACTTACAAAATGAGAGGGAAAAAATATTGATATGAACGATTTTATAGAGTTAGAAGTCTTTGTAAGAAGATACAGATTTTACTGTTTCAAATTAGTTTCATTTGGGGACTGCACTTAATGCTGTCATCTAGAAATAAAATCTGAAGCATTCACTACTAAGAAAGTAAATATTAGTTAAAAAACAAAACAAAATAAAACTGTATTTCCTATATTTTCCAAACATACTCCACCTCAATCTACCAGCTCCCTTGCCATATATTTAAGACAATCAGCTCAACTGGTTATTATCATCAAAGTCTCATTTGTCAAGTGTAATTTATACTCTTTTGGTAGTATATTTTCTCTTGTGTTTTTGTCCTTCATAGGCTTGGTGACAAACAGGTCTGGACATCACTTATAAGCAGCACTAATGCATCTCTGGGATACTGAGAATGACTCAGCAGCCCTCCTAGCTCTGAGGACACTACTCTTTGTGAAGTTTCCACCCTATAACTTCTTAGCCAGATGAGCTTAAGGATGGCATTTTTACTTTTGCCCAAGAAAGAATTCAAATAACTAGTAAACAGGTAGAAATATAAACCATTCCATCTTGGAAAAATAGGTTCAAGAAAATCAGGATACTTACAGAATCCACCAGGTTGACCACAGACTTTGCAAAGTTATTGGTGTGTGCGTGAGAAGAGCGATACTTCTTATACTGGGGGGGGGAAAGGATAAAACAGTCACTGCTAAATCATAATTTCATGGTAAATTTCAAAATACAGTAAAAGCAGAAATCTCACAGCAATAGTACAAATGGGGATCAAAAATACACAGTTCAGCGTGTGCCATGTTGGATATGGTGGTGTTCTATTTTATTTCTCTGTTAAGCAGCAACACTCTATCTAAAACACCTTACCAGTTCCAGGTAAGGAGAGCGCCTGTAGAAATGTGTGCGAACAGAAAACAAACTGAGGGTGGATGGGGGGGGGGGGGTGGGTAGGAGGAGGGGAGAGGGAAAATGGGTGATGGGCACCGAGGAGGGCACTTGTTGGGATGAGCACTGGGTGTTGTATGTAAGCCAATTTGACAGTAAATTATATTACAAATAGTAATAATAAAAAATACTTTAATTAAAAAAAAAAAAAAAGAAACCTGGATGAGAGGCTTTACACCTGAGAAGTAAGTTGTTAATTCAGTCTTAATGTCTACAAATGCAACCTTTTTGTTTTCACTGAAAGCACCTTTACCAGTTTACAAAGAGCTTAGCCAAGAAATTTAGGCCCAATACGACACCCTTCTCACTTTAAACTCCAGACCATACACACACCAAGAAAATTTCCTCGGCAGCATTTTAGATACTGCCCGTGATACGGAATGCATTCTTTCATACATTTCAATATATTCTTTCAGAAGAATGCCTCCTCCACAGGAAGCTTTCAAGAATGTTTATGGTTATTTATGATTATTTGAGGAAATAAACAAAAGTCAATTAACAGAATAATTCCACAACAACATCTGGAGGGCTACAGTTTTAGCAAATACTGCGCAGCAGGTCTTTGAGAGGGCATTGGAAAACTGACATCTACGCAGGGGGATCACGCCCTCTACCGAGGAGAAAGGAAAACAGACTCAAAACTACTGAATCAGATTTGCACCATAAATCTTAAAATCTGTCTTTAATCACAATTACTAAAATAACATGTCTTTCACAACTATTAAAAATGTTTCTATGTTGGAAACCCATGATATTCCTTTTTTCTTCTCCTTTGCCCACTTTTCACACTATAAATTTGTCAGGCTGCCTTCATTTCATTCTCTCTACCCGTGGTACTATGTTTTTTTTAAACAAAGTATCTAGGTCTTCATGCTTAGATACCCGATATTTATTTTTTATCATATTTTATACATGACAACCCATGAAAAATGTGCCATAAATTAGTACCGTCCTATTGGTTTGGTAGCATTCGTTAATTTATAACCATTTACATTTATAACACTTGCCATAGTGTGAATGTTTGTATTCCCCCGAATTCATATGTTGAAATCCTAACTCCCAAAATGATGGTCTGAGGAGGCGGGGCTCGGGGGAGATGCTTTGGTCATGAGGTGGAATCCTAATAAGTGGGAGTAGTGCCTCATAAAGGAAGCTCCAGAGAGTTCCCTTGCCCCTTCTACTAGAAGAAATGGGGACAGAGTAAGGTGCTGGCTATGAAGCGGGAAGCAGGCCCTCACCAGAACACAACCATGCTGGCACCACAGTCTTGGGCTCCTCAGCCCCTGGAACAGTGAGAAGTTAATTTCTGTTATTCATAAGCCACCCAGGCTGCGGTGTTTTGTTACGCCAACCTGAATGGACTTGGACTCAGAACAGACTCAGACTCTATGTTACCGCTGCCACTGTGCATTCCAATCTGACCTGAACTATCTTTATGTGTTCTTTACTGGTAGTGAACATCAATCTGTGCATATAACTGGGCCATAAAACATCGTATTGATTGAAAAAACTTAAGGTACTTTAACAGGGCTTTCAAACCTAGCATAAAGAAGTTGCTGTAAATAGCTAAGGATTTTAAGTTGTCCAGCAAATTCCACAGACTAAAAAATATCAAAGACATTTTTTAAGCTAAAAGCAAAAGTCTCAACACTGAGTCCCTTTGGGGTGATGAAAATGTTAAAAAGTCTCAACGTGAAGAAGCACACATCACAAAAAAGAAAGGAAAGATATTAGCTGACACCTATTCTAAGGCACCTATTACAATTCACTTTATTTTCTTCTGAACATTAATTTGTCCATTTTGTAGACTTCTTTTTATAATATAATTATCTGGAAAAATATGACATGCAAGTTAAAAAATTTAACAAAATGAGGTCTTTTTTGGAAGTCTATCAAAATGTGATGTTTTTCACTTATTTCATGTTTGTAATTTCCACGTCTCTATTTTCCTTTTTAGAAAGCCCACTCTGCCCACTGTGGGGTAAATGAATTAGAGAGGGTCCAGCATGCAAGGAGAGGGACCTGCCGGGAAACTACTGCAATGGTCCAGGTAAGAGGTAAGGAAGGCTGGGTATCTGGACAGAGAAGTAAGTGGACACACTCTGAAGGCAGGGGTCCCACGACTTGCCGATGTATACGATGTGGGAGGTGAGGAAAGAAGAAAATAAAAGATGACTCCTACGTTTTGAACTTGGATAGCTGGGGGAATAGTGGTGCCATTTAAAATAATGAGAAAGACTAGGAGAAGAGAAGATTAGGACCAAGGAATCAAGAGTTGTGATTCAGAAATGGTGGAGATGAGCCTATTCAGTACGGAAGTAGGCATGCAAGCAGACAGTGGATACATAACGATGGATCCAGGAGGCTGGAGGCATAAAGTAGAGAGGGTCAAGTTTAAAGTCATGATACTAGTTAAAGGTTGAGACTGGAAGTGGGCACTCTGGGGGAGTTCTAGAAAGAAAAGAAAGCCCAAAACCAAGTTAGGGGTATTCGCAAAATGCTAGAGGCCAGGTACACAAGACTAAGAAGAAATAACTAGGGAGGTGGGGGGGACTGTTGTGTCACAGAAGCTGAGAGATGAAGAAAATGTTTCAAATAGGAGAGTGTGCTGAGCCGCGTCCAAGGCTGCTGAGAGAGCACGAATCGAATGATGACAGCTAGCAGCACCCACTGGATTTGTTCACCTGAAGTGCCATTTACCCGAGCAGCTAGGATTTACCAGGACCAGTAAGTGTTTCTGCTACAACAAATATATGCGCCTCACGATTCTGTGAGGTGGTGTTTATTAGCCCCCTTTGAGAAATATGAGGTTCAGAGAGGACGAAGAACTTATCCAAGGTCACACAGATGGAATTCAATGCCTACTCTGGGTTCAGACAGGAGCTAAAACTTTTCCGTTAACAATTCTTATAAAATAGTTTATGTATATTCCCGATAAACCATGATTATTGATGAGAACTCATAATTGGTTAGGTGCCCATAAATACGGTGGTTTTTAAATAGGGTTTAAACTGAAGTTTAAATTGAAAAAAATGTCTGAGTTATAACACACCTGCACTCTTTGACTTATACATAAGGACATGGCAAAAATGTAAGCAAGACATTTTCTTGTGCACTTTAAAATATTTCAACCAACTGTCTATTAGAGTAAGGTTTTTCATATTTATATTTAGCCCAAGTGGCTCAAAGAAACGTTTGCAGACCCTTATCAAGGCTATAATTGGCTCACAAATTAGGTTCCACCAGACAGCTACTAAGATGCTTTCTACAAAATTGAGGGATTTTTCTTTTCTAATTGAAAGCCACTGAAAACATGATGCTTGTTCAAAGTAAGGTGTCTGCATTTTTTCAGGAAGCCAATATTAGGTTACTCTGAATTAAAGAGGTGAGCTTGAATGTGAATGTAGGCAAAATGTTTCTAGTCCCTGAATGAATGAGAACTAATTTTGCATACAAAGAAACTGTGCAATCTCCATTTATGATAAAACTTACTTTCACATTTTGTGATCACTGAAAATAATTTACATTTAAAGTGCCAAATTTACTTTCCTTCCTGAACAATTACAACATTTAAGAAATTTGATTTTTGAAAAAATTAAAATTAAAGCTTGATTTTCAACCCAAGGATGACGGTTATCAAAACAACTGTGCTGCTTCATCTAGCACAGATTGTATGATGAGTAATTCCAGGGATGATCATTCTAAAACCCAAGAGCAAATATTCAGATATTAAAAAAAATAGATGGTAATTATTCTACTTCAGTTTTACTTTCAAAACATGAATTTCAGTACTCTGATCCATGTTCTGAATTACTACTTCTTTGTGTCAATCAAATTCAACAACTACTTAAAAACTTTTTTTTTTCGTTTCTTACTGTGCATTGCCTCCAAATTTATCACTGCAAATTACGGTTCTTTTCTTCTAGCTTCAAAGATAAATGAACATATCATGCCTAGTTCTCACTCAATTTTAATTATAATAAAGTAATTACCAAGGTTTACCATTAACAAATTTGGTAGCGGAAACAAGTTAACTTTATCACAGAATATATGGTATAATGTGCAGAAAATCTCTATTTATGAAAATGGTATTTTAATGGGAGGGTGCTACTGTATCATTCATAAGACAAAGACAAGATTATTCACATGCTTCCATTTAAAAGGATTAAAAAATAAATTCAAAGCATATAAATTTAAATTTTTTTTCTTTTTCTATTTATACAGTTACTGCTATCTACTCTTTGATTTATAGCTTTATGTACCTTCCCAATAGAGTATGGTGGACCAGGAAATGTGGAATTACAAGTAATCGGTTGAAGAACTGTTCTATTAATTCCCAGCTATATGCGAACGTACTTTGTGAATTTAAAGGCATTGCATGTAGCTTAATTATTGCTTCCACTACTTTAAAAGTATTTATATAATGGGTATTAGGAAAAGCTTAAGTGTCTAAAGCCCTAATTTCACAACATACCACAGTGCTAAGGACTGAGAAGTAGCTAGATAAAAACTCATTGGGCCAATCAACAAAAATAGTTCAGATGAAAAATTATCTTGGGGTTTCAAGAAAATTAATGTCCTTTTGAAACTCCTTTTTTAGTGTTCATTAGCTAAAATTCATTTGGTTTTCCTTCCCACCAGAAAAGACCTCTCCTAAATTATATGTAATTCTGATAAATTCTGCTGCTTCTAACATATAGCAAGCAATATATAAAAAAGCTACTGGTAAATAAAATAAATCTGCATATAAAATGAAGAGGTATTCCACTGAATAATATTTAACATAACTGAACTAGTACTTGGCAACTTAATGGAAAATGTCTGCTAAATAGAGATTCAAATAAAAGTTTAAAAATAAATTAAGTCACCACATTTTTAAATACACGGTTTCAAGGCCTTTTTTGAGTAGCCTCTACTAATTAGAATTTCATGTTGTCACTTTACCCTATAGTCTGCTAATCTAATTTGGTCTCCTCAAAATAAAACAAGGACTTGGGGTGCCTAGGTGGCTCAGTCAGTTAAGCATCCAACTTCAGCTCAGGTCATGATCTCACAGTTCGTGCGTTTGAGCCCCACATCAGGCTCTGTGCTGACAACAGAGCCTGGAGCCTGCTTAGGATTCTGTCTCCTCCCTCTATCTCTCTGTCCTTCCCCCACTAGTACCCTGTCTCTCTCTGTCTTTCAAAAATAAATAAATGTTAAAAAAACTTTTTTAAAAAAAGGAGTTAATGATATATGTGAGGCAATCTGAATTTTTGCTGCAATCCTTTACAGGTTTTTCACCCATACCTGACTTTCAGGTATTTCTTAAAGATTCTCATCTTTCCAGAATGTAACTGAGTTTTCATAAAAGTACTCTTTGTTTTAGTTTATATAATTTTTTAACTAAGTTATGTAATTACAACAAAAATTACGACTGGCCTACCCAGTCTGGGAAGTGTGGCCATGGGGTTCTGGAGCCCCCTCCCAACAGTTCACAAGAGCCAACTGGATGCAACTTTTTCCAGCTCCTCATCTAGTGACCTCACTTGGGTAGCTTGAAATCAGCTACGATGGGAGTATTTACACCGCCGATATCAGCAAACATTATAAATCAAGTGTTGGTTAGACTCTTTAGAAAGCTGTAGGCTTCAGCCAACCCATTTTATAAGGGACATGATTAAGCAAAATAAGGTTAAGAAAGTTTCTACTCTATTTTCAAGAAGGGCTAAAGGAGGCAATAATCATTTTTCATGTCTCTTAAATGTTACTGAGGTGACACGCTAACTTACATTTTACTTTGACATAAGTAACACAATATTATTCATCTTTCTAAAATTTAAAGAAGATAAATCATCAAAGATAGTCTCTTTGGATATGCCTTTATTATACATGTTTATCTCCTATAACTATTTTTGTCACAGGCCATAATAATTACTAAGAAAAAAATGTTAGCAGAACAAAGACACGTGATAAAATTAAAAACGTAGTGGCCAGATAGATGACGAAAAGTAGAGGATAAAAATTTTAAATGAAGATGTGTAAAAGACATCAAACAGATAGTTAAACTCATTAATTATAATCACTAAATAAAAGGAAAGTTTAGAGTTGTGAAAATTCTATAAAACCCACTATTTCCAAAAACCATGAAATAAATCAAGCCATTCAATAGTTCCAAAGAAATAAAACATCTAAATATATTG
Source organism: Puma concolor (assembly GCF_028749965.1). Lineage (NCBI taxonomy): Eukaryota > Metazoa > Chordata > Mammalia > Carnivora > Felidae > Puma > Puma concolor. The sequence continues at coordinate 193,602,857 of NC_141674.1, read as the reverse complement.
GCCTTAGTAAGTAACAAATAATTTTTAAATATAAAGTGAAATGTACTCTTTCTTAAGCAAGCTACCAGGTTTAAAACTCACTAATTCCTTATATTCTTACCGTTTTGTGATCATTAACAATCATAAGTTCCAAATATTTCATTTCTTCAAACACACCACGAGATGGCTGTGGAAAATAAATATATATGGTCAGAGTGGTCAGCTATATCTTTGATGCTAACTCTGAACTTGGAGATTGACTCTGAATTTCCAAAGAACCTTTATAAACACCCTGGAGGAAACTTGGTGAGGAGATCAAAGAAAGTGACTGTAAAGTGTGGGCAAACATTCAAGTATTCAGAGAAGAATTGTATTTAATTATCATTAAGATACTCATCAAAGAACAGCCCATGTTATTTTTATATGATTTTCATATGTAAAAATATTCTAGAGAAAAATGCACAGTATAATTCTGCTAAAATAAGTATTCTCAATTTTTTTGGCATTAAACTGTGACCAAAAAAAGATTCATATCTACTTCAAACTTCAAAGAAAATCTACTTAAAATTCATTTAATAAGAATAGCACAGCACACGTGGAACAGCTATCAATATAGTTAAGAGAAGGGCAGCCTGGCTGGCTCAGTCAGCTAAGCGTCTGACTCGGTTTAGACTCAGGTCATGATCCATTGGTTTGTGGGTTCAAGCCCCATGTCGGGCTCCGTGCTGATGGCGTGGGGCCTGCTTGGGATTCTCTCTCTCCCTTTTCCTCTGCCCCTCCCCCACTTGCATGCATGTGCTCTCTCAAAATAAGTAAATAAACAAAAAAATTTAAAATATATACATATAGTCAAAAGACACATTAACTCAATGGAGTGAAATTATAATAATAACGTATTACATTTTAACCACACAACTTCCTAAAGGAACAAACATTGACAATTACTATTTTCCAAGTTCTTCTAAATTTTGATTATTACTAGATAATTTTAAAAGCAAGTGCTAAGCATTTTAGCCATCATTTGGACTTTCTTTTTTCATAACTGGGAAATAAATAATGATGACTCTTTTTTCTTTATGTACAAGGTCATTCATCAGTTTACATTTGATAAGGGTGGACTATCATGAAATATCAGTAGCCTATATAAAACTTATTATTACCAACCACATCTTCAAGAGTAAGGAAAACAACAAGAAAAAAGTCTCTAAGTAAAAAAACAAAAATTGTATCCACAATCAACATAATATGAAGAAAGGCTCATAAAAGAGAGGACGATTTAACCTGTAACTAAGTTTCTGATGGCTGGTGGTCTAATTTTTTCACAAAAAAATACATTCAGTAAAACATTATCTAAAATGTGCAATTTTCAGTATAATTACTCATTAAGTTATCTCGTAAATTACCATGTAATCTATATGCTGTGGAATTAATTCTCGGTTACATAGCATTCACCATGTAATTACGAAACAGTCCCCATCATTACAGCTTTCTAATCTATTATGAAAAAGACTAGGAACATAATTTCAATGACAAAGCTCCTATACATTTATCAATACATGGGAGCTATATGATTGTTGTTGATTATAATTACATGATTCTTATTTAGTAACTGTCATGATACTAATGATCAAATAGATCCTTAGAAAAACACATCCAGCTTCAAATTTTGGTGTTGCAGAACTTTTAATTTGAAAGAAATACAAATAAGCATAATTAGCCAACATTTCAAAATCTAATGCTTCCCCTTACACTTTTTGTTTATCAAAATGTTTCAAATTTGTTATATAAGCCATGTGAGAAAAAGTCTGCTGTACTTTTAATAGAAAAAAACACACTGTAATTTTTGTAAGAACATGCTTTGAAAAGGAAGCTAATACAATACACTCCATCAGTGTTCATAGGACACTGGAATCCGTTTATATCACTAATGGAAAAGGCTCATATGTCTATAAGACTCAAATCACAGGAGGAGTTTGGTTGGTTGTTTTTGTTTGTAAGAGGAAGTTGCCCAAATTTAAACTGCTTTAGACACACTGAGATATTATATGATTTTGGGCACACAATTCAACTGAGTGAAGCGGCCCTGACCATGATTCAATGCCACACTCACATTCACTGCTCTCTTTCTTCTCCTTTTCAACCACTGCAATTCGGATAAAAAGGGCCACTGGTCACTGCCTTCCATACCTGTGTAAAAGAAAAAAGAATACCAAAATTTATACTTGACTACAGTTCAATGGGAGTATGTTTTTAAAATATTATGTAAAGCTACCAAAACTAAAGCAGGAAGAAATAAAAACTTTGAACACACCTACTACCAGCAATGAAATTGAATCAGAAATCAAAAAATTCCTCAAAAATAAAAGTCCAGGAGCAGGCAGCTTCACAGATGAATTCTACCATTTAAAGAAGAGTTAATACCTACTCTTCTTAAACTATTTCAAGAAATAGAAAAGGACGGTAAACTTCCAAATTCATTCTATGAGGCCAGTATCACCCTGATACCAAAACTAGATAAAGACACCACAAAAAAAGAGAACTACAGGCCAATATCCCTGATGAACTGAAATATTAGCAGACTGAATCTGACAATAGATTTTAAAAAATCATACACCACATTCAAGTGAGATTTCTTTCTGGGATGCCAGTGCTGTTCAATATTCACAAAACAATCAACATGATACATTACATCAATAAGGGAAAGAGTAAAAACCATATGATCATTTCAACAGGTGCAGAAAAAGCATTTGACAAACTACAACATCTATTCATGATAAAAATCCTTTGCAAAGTAGGTCTAGAAGAAACATACCGCAACATAATAAAGGCCATAAATGAAAAACCCACAGCCAACATCATAATCAATGATGGAAAACAGAGCTTTTCCCCTAAGGTCAGGAACAAGACAAGGACCTCCACTCTCACCACTTTCATTTAACATAGTACTGGAAATCCTAGCCACAGCAAGTAGACAACATAAAGAAATAAAAGGCATCCATATTGGTAAGGGAGTAGTAAAACTGTCACTATTTGCAGATGAAATGATACTATATACAGAAAACCCTAACAGCTCCACCAAAAACCTGATAAATGAATTCAGCAAAGTCGTAGGATATGCAATCCATGTACAGGAATCTGTTGCATTTCTATACACTAATAATGAAGTAGAAGAAAGTGAAATTAAGAAAACAATACTTTTTACAATTGCCTCAAAAACAATAAAACATCTAGGAATAAACTTAACCAAAGTGGTGAAAGACCTGTACTCTGAAAACTATAAAACACTGATGAAAGAAATCCAAGATGATACAAAGACATTCCATGCTCATGGGTTGGAAGAACAAACATTGTTAAAATGTCTACACTACCCAAAGTAATGTACAGATTTAATGCAATTCCTATCAAAATACCAGAGGATTTTTCACAGCACTAGAAACAACCAATCTAAAATTTATATGGAATCACAAAAGACACCAAATAGCCAAAGCAATACTGAAAAACAAAACTCAAGGTACCACAATTCTAAACTTCAAGTTATATTACAAAGTGGTAGTAATTAAAACAGTATGGTACCGGCACAAAAACAGACACATAGATCAATGGAATAGAACCGAACACCCAGAAATAAACCCACAATTATATGGTAAATTGATCTTCCACAAAGGAGGAATGAATATACAATGGAAAAAAGACAGTCTCTTCAACAATAGCTACATGTTGGAAGAATGAAACTGGACCATTTTCTTTTGCCACATAAAAAATAAACTCAAATGGATCAGAAACCTAAATGTGAAGCCTGAAACAATAAAAATCCTTGAAGAGAGCACAGACAGTAATGTCTCTGACATCAGCCATAGCAACATTTTACTAGCTATGTCTCCTGAGACATGGGAAACGAAAGCAAAAATAAACTATTGGGATTACATCAAAATTAAATGTTTCTGCACAGCAAAAGAAAAAATCAACAAAACTAAAAGGCAACTTACTGAATGGGAAAAGATATTTTCAAGTAACATCCAATAAAGGGTCAGTATCCAAAATATATAAGGAACTGATACAACACCCAAAAAACAATAATCCAATTAAAAATGGGCAGAAGATATGAACAGACATTTCTCCAAAGAAGACATACAGATGGCCAACAGACACATGAAAATATGCTCAATATCACTCATCATCAGGGAAATGCAAACCAAAACTACAATGAGATACCACCTTACACTTGTCAGAATGGCTAAAAATCAACAACACAAGAAACAAGTGTTGACGAGCATATGGAGAAAAAGGAACCCTCCTGCACTACTGGTGGGAATGCAAACTGGTGCAGTAATTGTGGAAAACAATATGAAGTTTCCTCAAAAAGTTAAAAACAGAACTACCCTACAATCAATCCAGCAATAGCACTATGGATATTTATCCCAAAACTACAAAACCATTAATGCAAAAGGATACATGCACTCCTATATTTACTGCAACATTATTTACAATAGCCAAACTATGAAAACTGCCCAAGTGTCCATCAATAGATGAATGGATGAAGAAGACGTGGTATATATATATATATATATATATATATATATATATATATATATACAATAGAATATTCCTCAGCCACAAAAAAAAGAATGAAATCTTGCCATTTGCAACAACATGGATGGAGCTAGAAAGTATAATGCTAAGCAAAATAAGTCAGTCAAAGACAATTACCGTATGATTTCATGCATAAGTGGAATTTAATAAACAAATAAGCAAAGGAAAAAAAAGAGAGAAAGAGACAAACCAAGAAACTCTTAACTACAGAGAACAAACTGATGGTTACCAGAGGGGAGGTGGCTGGGGGAAAATGGGTGAAATAGGTTATGGAGATTAAACAGCACACTTATCATGATAAAAAAATAAAATAAAATAAAATTACTACGTGAAGGAACAGCAACATTGATAACACACGTCATCTCAAAATCAAAATAAACTAAGGTGAAAAAAGTATGCCAATCATTAAACATTTCACATCCTCATGGTCACAAATCTAATTCCATTTATAATTCACAAATTAATTAATTTATAATGCAAATATCATTTTCTTCCAAACATCACCCAAAATGTAATGAGCTGTTCAAGACTCATTAGAATATGCATATTTGACCTACAACCACCTGACCCTCAATATCTGAAAATTTGGGAGAATTTCACTGTGCTTAATTCATTTTAGAATTAAAAATAATGTATGGCATAAGATTTTGCATAAACTATCAAAGACTTTTGGCATTAATATACAGAAATAATATCAAATACCCCAATAATCCAAAAGAAGCTTTTGTCAACATCAGCGTGCTTAAGATGCCTCAGGACCAGAGCATAAGAGAGAGATAATACAAATTGGCTAAACAGCAGTAAACTGCCAAGGAAATTTAAGGATGCATCTGATTGCAGATCACCATTAAATTTAGCCACACTCTCTGGTTCCTAACAGAGCTTTACTCCCGGGCTTCATATTTCGGTATTTCCATCAGCAATGACTCTCCAAGCCTCAGTACACGCCAGCCACAGGCAATGCCACTGCCCACCCACATTGCTCGCCACTGACCAATTCCACCTCCCACTAAGCCTGCGTGTACTGAGCTCCACCAAGTCACGGCTCCTATTATACAATATAAAATGGCTATCTTAATTAGAACTTACTGAGATTCTTCATTTGCTTAGAATATTGTCCTGCCAAGGTTTTCTGGATTATATGTGGTCGACCTGTGCTTTTCTGAAACAAAAACAATGGCAGACAATTAAAAAGCAAGATGTGATCAAGCTTCTTTGGAACAGTGTTAGAACTTTCTACCATATCTTTCTGAAAATGGGAACATTTGTATGCTAATATTTTAGCTATCAACAATGAAAAGTATGTCTTATTGAAACTCTAATTTTAAATAAAATAGAGCACCATCCAATTGCTCCAGTGTAGATAAAAGCATAGTTTTATTAGCTACTTTTCAACTTCAGCTTTCTTCAAAGCAATGAATAGGAAACTCACAAAAAAAGAAACACAAATGCTCAACGAATATATACATACATATATATATATAATGAATGCTTTAATACTCCTTCAAAATGCAAATTTAAAAAAAGACATACCAATTTTTGCCGTCAAGTTGGCAAAGGTTTTTAAATTATGATAACCATAGTTAATTATGGTGGCAAGTTAAAAAGCACTCTCATACTCTGCTGATAGGAGTAAATTGGGAGCACAGTTCAAAGAGAAATTTAGCAATGTCTATCAACGACCTTGAAAATATTCATATCCTTTGCCCTAGTAACTATGCTTTTAGAAGCATCTTATTTCCATTACTGTTATTACTATTAGCTTCCATTACTGAGTGCCTGGTATGTGCCAGATACTGTTAGGGTACATAGTACCTGATTTAATCCTCACAAGAGATCTATATAACGCATATTTTACCTTTGTTTTACAAATAAAAATATTGCAGCCCAGAGAGATACATCATTCAGCTAAAATAATATTACAGAATAGTGATCCCATTTAATTTAAACATATATGAGAACATATCATTGAAAAACTGGAAGAATGTATACTGAAAGGTGAAGAGAAATTCTCTCTTGGGGATGGGATAATGGATAATTACCATGCAGTTAAGTATTGGCTTCTCTTGCTTTCCAGATTTCCTACAATGTATTAGTTTTAATCAGGAAGTTATAAAAAGAGTGTTCTTAATAGATTACATAAAAGACTCACAATAATTAAGAGTTTTGCTGCTCATTACTTGAGAGATAATATGAATTCTCATTAGAAATATACCATCCATAGTACTTGATTTATTGTAAAGCATACTAAAACCAATAATAATAAACTAAACATCAAAAAATCTAAATTCCAGTTTGGTAAATTCTTAATTCTGGTAACAAGTGAAATGATATCTAGAGCAATGAAACTCACAATTGGATTAGCAGCGCAATTTTAAAAACTGACTGATTTAAACGTTTCAAGCACTGTTCTTTTCCCTCTCCCCATGTGAAGACGAGGGCAGATTGTTAATTGAACAGAAGGTAGGCAGTAAGGAGGAAGGCAAAAGAGAAAAGGCATTAAGCATGTAACAATCAGCCCCTGAAGAATATGATTATGGGTATAACAACATAAAACCAATACTTGAAATACTATGACAATAATAATTTGTTTATAAGCCTTTTCAACAGTTTATTAAACATAGTCACGTACATTTATGAATTCATCAAACCTGAAAAATTGACCTATTAGGGATGCACAGAAAAATTATCTTATTTTATATTTTTAAAAACTCTGAGGCTTAGGGAGTTGTTATTTTGGGTTTTTTGTTTTGTTCTTTGGGGGTCTGTTTAGGGTAACAGGACCATTCATCAATGCAAGAAATCAAAGCCAATTTTTGGCTGACCGAGTCAAATAATCTTGCCATATACAAGTTATTTCCCTACCACTACAGTAGGGGAAAAACATTTACTTAGTCAAAATGTCTTTATCGGGGGGTGGGGGGGGGGAGAGTATCTTTGTTATCCAGTAGTTTTTAAATTTACCAGTTGAAAAGCAATAAGGTTTAAGAAAACAGGTTTAAACATTTAAAATTTAATGGCATTTCTGTCTCAAATGTGAAATTTACAAGGTATTTATATATACATCGCCACGACAAAGAATATACGTGTTTGTTCAATTGTGATTATCAACAGTCTAAATGACCAGTACCTGTCTCAAAACTTATTTTATCTACATGTGAAATCTCTAAAGAGAAAAAAAACTGTTTTCTCCTCCCCATCAAATGATTGCAATATTCTGACTCAATCACTCTCAGAATATTATCTTCCCATTAGCAGCTCTCTTCACTGCTATGACTCCCCTTATAGCCGCCTGTCAGCGTCTTCATCTCCTACCATTCTCCCCTTTGTCCACCCCTCTCCAACCAGCAGGGTTCCTCAAAGTTTCTACAACACGCTAGAAACAATCCTGCCTCGGGGCCTGGGCATTTGCTGTTCTCCTGGAATGTTCTTCCAGCTCCCTAATTTTTTTGAAAGTCCTCCTTCAAAACTACCATCTCATTCCACTCTTCTCTGGATGGTTAATATGAAGGTTTACTTCTACCTTCATATTTTGGCTTCATTTTTTTTTCTCCTTAGCACATACCACTGTCCAACATACAATATGTAATTACTTACTCATCCTGTTTATCGCTGTCTGCCCCCTGTAGACTAGAAGCTCTATGAGCCTCAGACTCTATGTCTGTCTTGTTCACCACTTTATCCCCAGCACGTAAAATAGTGCCCAGCCTGTAGTTGGCTTCCACTACAATACCTAACAAATATAGACCAAATTTCAGATCTATTTACATTCTATTAGTGAGCAACACTCTTAAGAGTATATGATTTCTTGTTTTCCTAATTCTATTAAGATAAAATTGACATATAATGTTGTATACGTTTAAGGTGTACAATGTAATGATCTGCTATATGTATATATTGCAAAATAATCTTCATAATGAGTGTGGTTAACATCTGTCATGTCACAACTACAATTTTTTTCCTTGTAATGAGGACTTTTAATACCTAATGTCTTAGCCGCTTTCAAATATACAAATGTACTCTGGTCACCAAGTTGTACATTATCTCTCAGAATTCATTTATCTTCTAACTGGAAGTTTGTACCTTTTGACCACTTTCACCTATTTCCCCCACTGGCTTCTGGTAACCACTAACCTGTTCTCTATTTCTGAGTACAGTATTTTTAGATTCCATATATAAGCAAGATCTGTCTTTCTCTGTCTGACTTATTTCACTTAGCATAATGCCCTCATGGTATCCTATCTAGGTTGCTGGCCTGTGCATAACTGCAGGCATCATTTTTTTTCCCTACCTCTAAAGAAAACTAAATACTATCTAATATAATCATAGTTCAACTACACATTTCCCCACTGAAGATTCTTAGGCTCATAAAAGTTAGGTATATGGGTATACAATTATCTAAAGAAGCGGTGGTAATAAAAGCTAGTTTAAAGGAAAAGAAGATGGTCACTACAAAACAAAATGTCCTCTCTGCTCTATAGACTGGAAAGAACTGCCTTCACTTCCAAAAGCCTAGATTTGTCACCTCTTATCATCCCTTACTGGTGTGTGACCTGGTTGATGAGAAAAACAACTTTTGTGTTTCTGAGCTGCTGCCTAAGCATTTTACAGCCTGATAACCCTGCTCACACCCAGAGTCTGGACATTTAGATAAGAACTTGAGTTCAGGATTCCCACTCTCAGTTCCTGCTTTGGTTTTCCCAGGGCACCTTTTAAAATAACCACTTGGATACAGGAGTGCTGATGCATAGGGGCACTTGTACCCCAATGCTTATAGCAGCACTCCCAACAATAGCCAAATTATGGAAAAACCCAAATGTCCATCAACTGATGAATGGATAAAGAAATTGTGGTTTATATACACAATGGAGTACTATGTGGCAATGAGAAAGAATGAAATCTGGCCTTTTGTAGCAACGTGGATGGAACTGGAGGGTGTTATGCTAAGTGAAATAAGCCATACAGAGAAAGACAGATACCATATGTTTTCACTCTTATGTGGATCCTGAGAAACTTAACAGAAACCCATGGGGGAGGGGAAGGAAAAAAAAAGAAAAAAAAAGAGGTTAGAGTGGGAGAGAGAGCCAAAGCATAAGAGACTCTTAAAAACTGAGAACAAACTGAGGGTTGATGGGGGGTGGGAGGGAGGGGAGGGTGGGTGATGGGCATTGAGGAGGGCACCTTTTGGGATGAGCACTGGGTGTTGTATGGAACCAATTTGACAATAAATTTCAAAAAAAATAAAAAATAAAAAAAATAAAATAACCACTTGGAATTAATCCTGCTAAAAGTTAGGGACCTCTACTCCAACCACCTCGTAAGTAATAGGCGCTTGCTATCCTGCTCTCTATCCCTGGCCCACTCGTGGCCTGGGATGGAAGACTGCCCTGCCTCTGGCTTACTGCCCCACCAGTATTCCCAGGATCTGCATGTAATAAATCCCATGACTGTACTTCCCCTGTGTGAGTGTACTGGAACAGCATCGTCAATCCAAACAACCATGGATTTCACTTTCCTGAAGTGGGAGCTCGGATGCTAAGGGAGCCACCTGCTGAGCCTAAGTAGGTGGCTTGTGTTCCCCCATTCAGCAGGTCATAATCTGCATATTCTAAATTCAACACACCAGCACCAGCTTCTCAACATACCTGGGATGTGCAATTTAAACTTCAAAACTCACGGTGTCATTCTACGTTTGAAAAAATGTGTTGCATATAAATGCACACTGACATCCGCTTAATATTCTTTATGGCTCAAAGGCAAAGATGATAAAAGAATAAAACACCATGGGGCGCCTGGGTGGCTCAGTCAGTTAAGCGTCCGACTTCGGCTCAGGTCATGATCTCGCAGTCTGTGAGTTCGAGCCCCGCGTCGGGCTCTGTGCTGACAGCTCAGAGCCTGGAGCCTGTTTCAGATCCCGTGTCTCCCTCTTTCTCTCTCCTCCCCCGCTCATGCTCTGTCTCTCTCTTCTCAAAAATAAATAAATGTTAAAAAAAATTTTAGGGGCGCCTGGGTGGCGCAGTCGGTTAAGCGTCCGACTTCAGCCAGGTCACGATCTCGCGGTCCGTGAGTTCGAGCCCCGCGTCAGGCTCTGGACTGATGGCTCGGAGCCTGGAGCCTGTTTCCAATTCTGTGTCTCCCTCTCTCTCTGCCCCTCCCCCGTTCATGCTCTGTCTCTCTCTGTCCCAAAAATAAATTTAAAAAGTTGAAAAAAAATTAAAAAAAAATTTTTTTTAAAAAAGAATAAAACACCATAAGGAAGCTAAGGTCACAGACTTACTTCATCATGAATCAGCTCCAGTGGTTCTATCATATATACAAAGGTATTATCTTCAAACATACCACTACAAGGCAAGAAACCACACAAGGAGAAAATTAATAAATATGGCAAACAGCAAGAAACAGCAAATGAGCTTCATATTGCATCTTTAAAAATGAAGAGTATATCTGGACAAATGTCTTTATACTGCCCCAAATCTAATTCATATATCTGTATGGAATCCCACTGTGGTCTCAGCACTATACTAGACAGCAGATAGGCTACAGGAAGTATTAAAGTGTATCCCACAGGCATACATATTATAAATGTTATAATTGATTTTTGAAACAAAATGGACAGATCAGATGATTAATCTGGAACAAGACTATTCATACAGTTCCAGTATGTCAAGTTATATAATTCCAGACAATGTACAACTAGTACAAATTTCTTGTACAAATCCAACATCATCTATAAGAAAATAGGTAATTTGTGCATTAGAATAATCTAAAATCATCTGATTCTGGGGTGCCTGGGTGGCTAGATCAGTTGAGCCTCCAACTCTTGATTTCAGCTCAGGTCATGATCTCACAGTTCATGGGATCGGGCCCCGCATGGGGCTCCGTGCTGACAGCGTGGAGCCTGCTTGGAAACCTCTCTCTCCCTCTCTCTTTGCCTCTCTCTCTCTCATTTTAACAAACATTAAAAAAATAAAAAATAAAACCATCTGATTCTGAAGACGAAAACAGAAGTATACTTATGGCTGCACATCGTGAATTTCCATTAAGCAGTATGACTCTGTTGCATTTAATTTTGAGAGGTATAGCAAGATAAGATTTTCAAGATCCTTTTCCACCCCATGGCCACAACTAGATCTTTACATCAAGTGTTACCATTTGTATCCAAAAGGTGTTTAAAGAGGTTTTTCTAGAGACTGCCTTGAAGTCGATGTACGAACTTCTCTCTTTGGCCCCCCATCCTCACCTGACCAATACCACCTGACTGCTTGTCCTCTGGCATACACTTCTAGGAAACCTTCTTGGACCTTCCTGGTCACCCCATAAGTCCCTGATGCTCCACTTCACAGTTCCAATTACCAGAATGGCAATTAAATATTAATCTGTGTAATCACTTGTTTAATCTCTGAATCTCCTGCAAACTTTAAATGTTAACAGAATATGGGACCAGCCCAGAAGATTGACTACAACAAACATCTGTGAAAGAAAAGATGGAAACGGTGAATGGATGAAAGCAAATTCACTCTCCCATTGAGAATCCCACATACTGAAGTCCGTTGCAGGTTGAGAGAGCTGCTCTGGAGTCCTTGACACCTCGGATGCTTCCGTGATAGTAACAGTGCTCCCCACCCTACAAAGCAGAAGGGTTACTTGATTAACAAAGCTTTCTTTGTCATCATTCACTCTTATAGAAGCTTCTGTGAACCAAAAGAATGGCAAAGATGGGCCTAGAAACTGCTCTTGGTTGATATGAAATCTGAAAAGGCACTAAGCAATTTTTCAGCTTTTCTATAATGATGTTGTGTTATTAAATTTAATGAAGGAGAAAAAAAAACATAACAGGAATAGAAAACCAAAGCAACTGGCACAACTTATGCACTTTTTGTAAACATGTAAGGGAGTAGATACGTACCTGATGTCGTTATGGAATAAGGTCTTCTACCTACCTGAGGAGAGACCCCAAAGGTGTTGCTAATAATTGTGTTTGATGGAAAGCTACGTAAAACCTTATTATTTGCCTTCCTACCTTTTAAATTAGTTTAAAAATTTTTCGGAAGTATTATATGAACTTAACTTTCAAATTCAAGTAGTAACTACAAGGCCTATTTAAAAAAATAGAGCAGTTACTTTCTCCCTCTCTCCCCACCTCCATGGCAATCATCTTTAACTCTTTTATCGATTTCTCCTACTGTTTGCCTATGTATTTCTCAATGGAATATTTATACTGCTACATCCTGGTTTATTTCACTTTAGAAATTATCTTCCTAATGTAGAATCTCGAAAACCTCTCTTGCTCCCAATACATGCCAATCCACATCATCAGTTTTTGGTTAAATTGGTATTTAGTGTTTTCATTATGACTCTGCACATACTGTTCACAGCTGTGTCACTATGATTACATTTTCGTTCTTGCTCCACTTTTAATTTTTTGAGATGTTTTGATTCGTTTATTTGCTGGCTTATTTTCCCATGTATTGAGCACTTACATCTTTCTCATTGTCTGAAATATTATCTACAACTCCTCTCCTATGGTCAGACATATCGGGTAATTTATCACATGCATTTTACTCCTATAGACAGCCCTCTTGTCTCCCCTCAACCTCCGGCCAGGCCTGATGCAGAGCCACCAACCAGGAGTTCTGTGTAGGGTCATCCTGGGAAGTCTTCTGCCTCCCTTCTATATAGAATCCTAGACCCCATGTCTTCTCCATCCATGGTTTCACCTTCCCTTTTTATGAAGGTACACATCTTCTGGTACTTTCTTGAAAAAGTGATCATGGAAGATAGATTTGGTGAGAACTTGCACATATAAAATTTTCTTTTTCTATCTTCACCCTAGATCAATCATTTGGATGGGTAGAGAATCCTAGATTGGAAATTACTTTCTCTTGGCATTTCAACAGCATTGTGCACAACTTCTAATGTTGCTGCTGAGAAATGGATGTTATTCTCATGTTAGATTTTTTTTTTTATAAAATAGAATTTCCCCTTTCAAGAGAAATTGAGGGAATTTTACTTATGCCCATTTTTATGAAATCTCATGACATGCTTTGGAGCAGGTCTTTGCTTTTTCACTATGCTGAGCACTCCGTCAAACCTTTTAATCAAGAAAATGCGGGGCGCCTGGGTGGCGCAGTCGGTTAAGCGTCCGACTTCAGCCAGGTCACAATCTCACGGTTCGTGAGTTCGAGCCCCGCGTCGGGCTCTGGGCTGATGGCTCAGAGCCTGGAGCCTGTTTCCGATTCTGTGTCTCCCTCTCTCTCTGCCCCTCCCCCGTTCATGCTCTGTCTCTCTGTGTCCCAAAAATAAATAAACGTTGAAAAAAAAAAAAAAAAAAAAGAAAATGCAGAGGCGCCTGAGTGGGCTCAGTCAGTTAAGCATCTGACTCTTCGTTTCTGCTCAGGTAATGATCTCGAGCCCCATGTCAGGCTCTGTACTAGCAGTGGGAACCGTGGTTGGGATATTCTCTCTCTCTCTCTCTCTCTCTCTCTCTCTCAAAATAAATAATGAACACTTAAAATTGTTTTAAAAAAGAAAATGCATGAACTTCAGTTCTAGGAAACCTTTATTATTTCTCTGATAATTCCCTCCTTTCCATTTTCCTCTATAAATGGAACTCTTGTATTAGAGTAGAGAAGTGATGTCTGCTTGGCTATATGGCTGTAAGTGCCCTCCACACACACTTTCAATCAACCCTTCTGTTTTCATGTGTCTTCAATTCCTGGCTCTTCAATTGGCTTGCTTCTTCTTGGTTTTCCCCTAATGGAAATGAGCAGAACAGACGAAGCGCAAACCCCACAGTTAGCCCTCATCCACCTGCTTTCTATCTCCCAAAATTTTATGGATACCTCTTGTCTGCAGTATTTTCTTCTCCTGTCTTTGTCCTTGTGGGTTTATATCCTTTTTTATTCTTTAACTATTATTTGAGTAGGTTAATGGGATGGAATAGGGATAAATATAAGCATTGAATCCACTGTTTAACCAGAAGCTTCTTATTGGTTTTCTTAAATAGAATGTACTGGACACACTTTGACTTTTCTCGATGATTTACAGTTATTTTGATCACTGCTCATTATACTGTACTACCATAGTCTCAGAGGCTCGTCGGTGACTAAGGGTGTCTACCCATACATCAAATGACCACTCCCCAATCAACTCAGTTTCTTTCCTCCTCGAGAGTATAAAACACATTTCCAATGCTGGTTGTCTAAATTTTGTATTTCAACCTTGTTAATATCTTGTAAAAGGTTGCATTTGTATAGGGTTTGATTCTCAAAAAGGAACCTTTTATATAAATATTGACGTGTATGTAATATGACAAGTTTTATTTGCATAGTCAACACTGGGACTTATAAGGACAAATGGTATCACACATCTCAGCAATTTGGGAATCCGGGTCGATATTCTGCAATTAAATTCCAAACTCTTCACATGATTCTAAAAACAACCACAGGGACCTGTAAATTCCATCAAACTGGTTATTTAGCACTTTGTATCACACCAAAAGGCTATCTTAAGTCAGGTGATTATTAGAAAAGCATAGCAAACCCTGTCATAGTTACCTGACCTTTCTAAGAAAAGCTCTATTTCCCAGATTTTCCTAAAAATAATCTTTTTTCTCCCAGAAAATATTTCCAAGTCCTTTCTTAGACTTAAGCTTCATTCACATTGGAAACTGAAGGTTGATGCTCTCTCAGTACAAAGGTCATTGCTAGTTGTTTTAATTAAGATAGGATATTATCTGAAGGAATTGTTTTGGTTCTCCATGTATATGAAGGTGAATCACCATATTTTCTGAAAAATAAGACTTGAGGTAACATGAAATCCCTGATGGTTGTTATCATTAGAAAGCTTGAACATCTAAATTCTATAGTTATATTAAGCACTGTGAGCAATTTGGCAGACTCTAAGTTAGTATTAGTATTTGGTAGTATTCGAGGATTTTCCGAGTTTCTTATTACTAAATATATAAGTTTTTAAGAAAGCATTACCATACAAATACTATTTGGCAACTCTCCAGATATATGTAGCCTTTTATAAATACCAGTGCAAAGTAACCTATTGAAGTATTTCATATCCAGTAAGTCCTAACCGAGAAGAGGCATTTCCTCTCGGGTAACAGCGATAATAGTGCAAAGAGGCCACTCCCAGAGAATTTGTGAGCACTGACATTGGATAGTCAGCTCTGGGGGTGCCTTCCACCCAAGGATCGAACCATCTTGAACACTCATTGTCTCACAGTAACTACTATCTCCATGTACAGATAGGGAGACACAAAGTGCTAAAAGACTGCTAAAGACAGCAAGAAACCAAACTGAATGCCACGTTTTCAGGCTCTCGAGTTAGTGTTTCTTTCCCCAGTTGGGAAGGACTCAGACAGTTCTATAGCACTGCCCAGCCACTTCCAGATCAGCACTTGTGAGCACATCACAGATCTGTGACTAGGCCAACAGCAGGCAGGACAACCCAAATGGGCTCATTCAGCACACGACATAAGTCTATATGAGTCCCCACAGGCATCAGCATATTCGAATTCAAAACTGTCCGTTGGTTATTTAAATTCAACAAATACAGAGCATCTGATACATGGAAATTATTGGCCACTCGAAGGAACTTAAAAATCCTAGTACATATGCTCCCCAACCTACCACTGCCACACAGGTGAACATTCTGCAAGTCAGATAACGCTTAAATAATAGCAACTGTGCTCCAGGAGGTTTCCAAGCTCAGAACCCCATTGGAAACCACCAGGCCATTCCTGCAAGTAATGGAACACTGAGTGTGTATCCTTTAAAACACTTCCTAATCAGAGGTGGCTTGGGATAACAGCTCTGTGAGTCCAATGCTAACAACGTGTAGGGGGAAACAAAGATTTGGTTCCCTGGTATTATCGATCAAATGACAGAAACAGTTTGATTCTACTCACTTTAAATACAACCTATTGGAAAATAGAACCTATTGTTTCAATTTGATTTATTCTATAATTGCTCTACCTTTGTGTCTGTTTAACTAGCTCACCTGCACGTCAGTAAAGGTCTGCCAACCAGTTATTATTATCGTCATTGCTTAAAAAGCTCAAATAAACTCCTGTCCTTCTGGGTAAACATTTGAGAAAAAAACTACACAGGTCTTAACTCACGAATGTGTATATTTTGATATTCCAGGTGCTGAATATAATAATGAAATATGACACTCTGTTCAAATGATTATTCTACATGCATATCTTTACATTCAAACTTATCAATCATCAGGGTCTATCAATCTATTTAACACGTCAGATGGCTGATAGCAAAAGAGAAAAAGATATCTTTCCCTGGACACATATACCTGAATTTGAATACTGCAGCATAAGGAAACGAAAAAATTTTTTCAGAAAATCAGGGAACTTGCGACCCCAATACCAATTTAGTTTACCTTCATTAAACCCAATAGGAGAAAAATATTCAAGTATTAAAACAGTTTAGCTATACCAACGCTATGTAAATTTTTAACAGTTCATACAAAATTATCCTATTCAAACTTAAAATAGCTTTGTGAGGACCCACTGTTGTCTGCTCTCTTGAATTTTTTAAATTTCCCGGCCAGGAGCCATGCCCACAGAGGCTCATTTTCCTCCAATAGGAATCCCTGCCAAGAACGCTTCATGAAGAAGTGAGCTTGAACTGAGCCATGGTGATGATTTGATTTTAAAAAAAAGCACAAAAACTTCTAGGAGGGTGATGTGATTACAGTGATAAAGAAAAGAACAAAGACAGGGATTTTTATCTGCGTGGTTCACTGATGTACATCCAGTACCTAGAAGAGGGACTAGATCACAGTAAGCTAAATCGGTGTGTGTTTAATGAATACAGATGACTTATTTATGAGCCTGAATGACAAGACCAATCTTAAAGGAGCAAAGGATTCATGTTTTTGAGAAGGTGGGTACGTAAGTCCCCATTCCCCACCCGAGGGGTTATGTTTTCTTTAAGATATAACTAACAAGCCAGAAAATTCACCCTTTTGAAGAGTATAATTCAGTGGCCTTTAGTACACTCACAGAGTTATGCTACCATCACCCCTAATTCCAGGATATTTTCAGCACCTCAAAAGGAAATCTCATACCCATTAGCAGTCACTTCCCATCCCTCCTTACCCCAGCCCTCGCAGCCATATCCTACCTTTGGTCTTCATGGATTCGCCTATTCTACACATTTTGAATAAATGGAATCATATAGCATATGGTCCTTCATGGCTGGCTTCTCTGACTTAGCATAATGTTTACAAGATTCATCCGTGCCGTACCTTGTATTCGTACTTCATCACTTGTGGCTGAATAGTATTCCCTTGTGTGGCTATATCACATCTTATTTATTCATCAGTTGATGGCCACTTGGGTTGTTTCCACTTTTTTGAATAATTACGAATAAGGCTGCTGTTAACATCCACGTCCAAGTTTTTGCTTAACCCTATGTTTTCAGTTCACTTGGATATCCACTCGGGAGTTGAACAGCTGGGTCATAGGTAATTCTCTGCTTCACTTTTTGAGGAACTGTCAGGATGTTTTCCAAAGCAGCTCCAACATTGTACATTCCTACCAGAAGTAGATGAGGGTCCTACCTCTTCATGTCCTCACCAACACTTAACTGTTGCCAGCACCTTGGTTACAGGTATCCTAGAGTGTGTGAAGCAGTACCCACACAAGTTTAAAAATCAAATGAGAGAGTGACCCAGGGCTGAAACAGGACTGAAACAGATCAAAGTGGCACATTAATTTTTGATATACCAGAGGAGAGGATTAGCTGAGAATCCAGTAGGTCTGCTAGTGCTTCACTCGTGAGGTGGCTACACTTACCAACCCAGGGGTAGGCAACACGGAACAACAAACCCCCACCACCACCACACACACACACACACACACACACACACACACACAAACACACACACACACACACACCCTGGGCTGCCACTGTGCAACTTAGAGTGTGGAAAAGTACAGAAATTGTGCTCTTCCTATAAGGAAATGGACACCATGAAAGACAGGAATAAGAACTACCCAGACATACCCAACTCCTTCCCATCGGTTGAACTGCTCTTCCTTCTAGGGTGGGAGTGAGCAAGGGGGCAGGAAGAAGCCACGGTGAGTAAACAGAGCCAGGAAAGGGCCTTTTCCCCACCCAATAATGATAAAGAGTAATAACGTAGAGGGAAGCGGGGATAGGAGTCCAGCATCAATCTGTTGAGGCTCACATTGCTGGCCAGCTGATAGTTCTTTTCATCAGCAGAATTGAAACCAAAGTATTAGTAAGCGCTCAAAGTGATTGGTTCACATAACAGGGACTTAATAGAAATATGTTAAAGTTGAAAAGTACTTTTACACTTTCATACTGATACCTAATTCTTTTTTTTTTTTTTTTCAACATTTATTTATTTTTCGGACAGAGAGAGACAGAGCATGAACGGGGGAGGGGCAGAGAGAGAGGGAGACACAGAATCGGAAACAGGCTCAGAGCCCAGAGCCCGACGCGGGGCTCGAACTCACGGACCACGAGATCGTGACCTGGCTGAAGTCGGGCGCTTAACCGACTGCGCCACCCAGGCGCCCCTGATACCTAATTCTTTTACAAGAACTAAAACGGTAAAAATTAACTCGTTTTTAGTTAGGCTCATCAACAAAGTTGATCAACAAATCAACGAAGTTATTTTGCCATATAGTGTGTGTAAAGCACCGTGTAGGAACTCTAACAAAAGCTCTTGCTCTGTGGAAGGCAGAACCAAAGTTCTTCCATATTCATACTGATGCCTGGCACCTATTCTATCCTGACTACTTAATTTGTTTACCTCTCCAGTTCCTATCTTTGCTTCACAAGGAAAGAAGTCCTTATACCCCACTTTTGTCCAATAAAAATAAAAGCCTAAGACATTGGTCTTTCTTAGCAAAAAGTGGGAACTAGGTAGAGCCTTGGTAGTGGTGAAGCAGGAACTAGACAAGCTTCTCCAAGGGGGGATTCATCATTCTATCTGAAATAATTTCCAGAATATTTTAAATGTCCACATTTATATTTAAGGTCAAAGCCAAATAAGCTTTGTATTCTTTCCATTTCTTTCCAAGTAATTCTTTCCAATGTGTGTGTTTGTGTGTGTGTGTGTGTGTGTGTGTGTGTGTGTGTGTGTGTGTGTGTATGTATACATATACTTTTGTCTAAATAGTTTGAAGCCTTTGGAAGAAAAGTTGCACACTGGGTTGAAACAGGTTTAATGAACCTAATCATCTTTACATGTTAATTTCCTTCACTGGTACTCTGTGAAACAAAGAAAACAAAGATTTTCTTAACATGTAAGGCAATGTGAAGTTTAAAAAGAAAGTTTTAAAAACCGTGTGTAACTGTAGCGGGAGTGTGGTGGATCTAAATAAACTTTCAAAAAGAAAAACTATCAGTATGTACCAAAAGCCTTTAAAGAAAAGTACCAATTCTTTGACACAGAAAATCCCATTCTCAGAATTAATCCTTAAGCAATTATTAAAGATGTGCCCAACATGTATCAGGAGGGCCTTTCCTTATAATTATTTGTATAGTGAAAGTTTGGGAACAATCTAAATGTCTATTACTATGGGATTTCAAAATGAATTATGGCAAATTAATAGGAAAGAATATTATGTATTTTTAGAAATAAAAGTCTAGAGGATTATTTAATATGCTAAAATGTTTATAATGTTATTAGCTTTCTTAAAAATTCTGCTTCAAGGGGCACCTGGGTGGCTCAGTTGGCTAAGCGTCAGACTTCAGTTCAGGTCATGATCTCACAGTTCGCAAGTTTGAGCCCTGCATTGGGCTCTGTGCTGACAGCTTAAAGCCTGGAGCCTGCAGATTCTGTGTGTGTGTGTGTGTGTGTGTGTGTGTGTGTGTGTGTGTGTGTGTGTGTCTGCCCTTTCCCTGCTTGCTCTCTCTCTCTCTCTTGCTCTCTCTCTCCCAAAAAGAAATAAAAACTTAAAAATTTTTTTTATTTAATTCTGCTTCAAGATAGTGCACCATGTCAACTCAGTTTCTGGGGTATATATGTAAATATAGACACATAAAAAACAGACTGTTATGCTTAATTCATTATATCGGGAGAAAATAAGTTTGGAAATGTGATCTGTTTGGAGAAAATGAGGCATAAATAAGAGAAAAGCAATGAAAACGAAAACAAACTGCAGTAAACCCTTCCTTTGCCAGAGTTTAAATGGCCTTTCTTTTAAATTCTAGTTATGGGGCGCCTGGGTGGCGCAGTCGGTTAAGCGTCCGACTTCAGCCAGGTCACGATCTCGCGGTCCGTGAGTTCGAGCCCCGCGTCAGGCTCTGGGCTGATGGCTCAGAGCCTGGAGCCTGTTTCCGATTCTGTGTCTCCCTCTCTCTCTGCCCCTCCTCCGTTCATGCTCTGTCTCTCCCTGTCCCAAAAATAAATAAACGTTGAAAAAAAAATTTTTTTAAATAAATTCTAGTTATAACTGATATGAGATTCGATGTGTCTTGTTGATGACAAGGCTTCCTTCTGGGACCTCTAATAACCTCTGGAGGCCAATTAGCTACTCCGATTCTAAAAAAAAAACTGACTGAACTTGTTAGTGAGAAGTTTGACTCAGGTTACTGTGGCCTGGAAAGGTGGCTCCTTTGCTGAGTTCATAAAGTTCTCATGCAATCTTCTCTACTCCAGACTCATGATTCAGCATCCGCAGTGCTCGGGGCCCTGGCACAGCTGACGGAAGCTTCGGTTTGTACAAATGCCAGAAAGCACCGTTCCCGTGCTTGATTTAGCATTTCTGCTTGCTTTCCACAGCATTAACTTTTAGGGAGATTCAACAACCCCCAAGATGAAGCCTCAGGCAAGAACTGACAGAATAGTAAGAATAATAACTGAAGTCCTTAATCTGCGACATAAAATTCAGAGGTTTAAAACACACATCAAATTACAAACGTGCCCACTTAATCGCACAGTTGTAAATCCTGAGAAATTCCATAACCCCCTGGGCAGTGTTTACAATTAAGGTCACCCACAAATATTTGCTGAGAGGCTGTCACACTGGAAAAACCCAGTTCTTGCTGTACAACCCAGCAAGCCCACACACAAAAGGCCCACTTCTGCGCCAATACTCATTAGCAATATGGCGGGGGGAGGGGAAGGAATCCAGTGTTTCCCACTATATTTTCTTTCCCTATTTCCTCTCCTGTACCTGTGGTAACCACCCTGCAGACACTGCTTAGGCTCAGTGGCACTCCGTAGACTTCCTACAAATCAGAGTCTCTGAATGTAGCCATTCCAGGGATATTCATCCTGACTGGTGGAGATGACTGTCTTCCTTACATACAAATAACCTCATTTTAATCTAAACCTGCTTGCTCCTTATTGACATTCTGTTAAGAGAACGGTTAAACTCCAACTAAGGAAATCAAGTACCCAATTACCTTTGTATTACAATGCATGGGGGCCTTGAGTAGGTTGATTTGTCTTCTTTCGGCCTCAATTTCTTGCTTTGCACAACAGAAACAATAATATCCATCTCCCAAAACTGTTGTGAAGGTTAACAGGGAGAGTGTTCCCTGAATCTCCCTTCCCCAACCTGACCTCTGCCCTTCTTGGGCACCAAAGTCACTTGGACTGAAGAGCCATTCTAGTAGTCCATCCAGTCTTATGATTCAGATTCTATGACCATGAGTTGGTTGCCTACTCCTTGAAGGTATTGATATGGAACTGTATAGCTCTCCATACCATCCACTGACAGAAGATAAC
Source organism: Puma concolor (assembly GCF_028749965.1). Taxonomy (NCBI): domain Eukaryota; kingdom Metazoa; phylum Chordata; class Mammalia; order Carnivora; family Felidae; genus Puma; species Puma concolor. Next base: position 193,580,546 of record NC_141674.1, on the reverse strand, counting down.
AGTATGTATAACCAAAACAATAATTATATCTTTATGGGCCTGAATCCGCAGAATCTCCAGTGTTATCTCAAACATTTGTAAGTCTTAACAAATTTATCCTAAACTTTTTTGAAATTTAAAAATAGTACCCTTGTACAAGAGAAGAGATAATTTTATTGAGACAGACATCAAAACGATGCAGTGTGCAATGAACGATCCTATGATTGAGTATATTTATGCTACAGGATTCCCATGTTATTAACCATACCTTAGAGTACTGTGGTTTCCCATTTTCATAGTGGATCTCCACATAATCAGAAGACAGCAAACCACTACAAAGGAAAGAAAATAGAGTGATTTCTGCATCTAAGACACTTGGAGGTTTAAAAATAATCAGCTCAACAGACGTCTGCAAGGAGCCTATAAACCACAAAGAGCTGCAGTCCACAATAAGAACAGGTTCTCATCAAAAGCCTCGATTGTTATCCAGGAACAAATCATTCCTCACTCTGTTTACAAAGACAAAATATAGATAACATAAGAATGAATTCTTTTTATTCACATGATGCATCATTTGACTGATAGGTTCACTGATATGGAACAAACAGAAAAAGCCAGTAACAGGAGGAGACAGACCCTATAAAAATCCCACAATTATGCTCTAAATAACTGGAATCTCAAAACATAATCACTGAGGAAAAGTATAGAGTAAAAATATTTTAGGCTTTTCAGGCCACACAGTCTCCGTCACAACTACTCAACTCTTCTGAGTTAGCACAAAACCAGACACAGGCAATGTAAACAAATGAGCATAGCTATATTCCAACAAGACTTCATTTATGCACACTGAAATATGAATTTCACACAATTTTCATGGATCATGAAATTGTTTCTTCTTTAATTTTTTCAACCATTTAAAAATGCAAAAAAAAAAAACATTCTTAGCTTGAGGACTGTACAAAAACAGGTATGCTAGATGTGGCCTACGGGCCATAGTTTGCCAACCCCTAGAATAAAATGACAGTTAACAACATAGACTTTGAATCAGGCAAAGCAGGATTTAAAGCCTAGCTCGGCCCCATATTGGTGGTGTGACCACGGGCAAGTTACCCACCTCAGCCTTTCCATGAGTCAAATGGAGGCGACAGAGAGTACGAATCTCATGGGATGTTGGAGAGTTAATGAAAGCACATGCATGGCTTAGCCCAGAGCTCAGCACCAAGTACGTGCCCAGCGATGAGCTCTGAGGCCATCACTGCTTTTATTTCAATTCAGCTTCTTCAAACACATTTCTCCCTACACATGTGGGGAATGCAAAATACGAGCCTCGCAAAGAGCACGGCACTATTAGGGCATCCGGGTTCCTCTCTGGGCTCTGCGACTACAAATGCTGATGACAAATGATGACTCACATGTGCTGACCACTCACTATGTTCGGGCACTGCACAAGGGCTATAAAGAGTTCAATTCATTTCATCCGAATAGTAAGTGGAGGACAAAAGTAGGCTCTACCATGTATGAGCCAGATGTGTGCCCTAATTGGAGGCCTCCGCTTGCTTTCCTGCAAAAGGATGGGCTGGAGTAGATGATTCCTCAGGTCCCTTCCTATGCTGACATTCTATTTTCTATGATTCTGCCTACGTGTAGGTTTTCTTGGTAGGAAGTCTTGACACTACCTCTTTAACAGAAGTATGGAAGAACTCAGTGGTTTTGCATCATTTTGAGAACTGTGCCTGATGCAGTTCTAACATGCCCCAGTGAGGAAGGCTGGAGGCAGCCTGGAGCCAGTCAACAGAGGGGGAGGCCCACATGCGCATCCAGGATAGTCCCCACGTAAGCCGAAGGCCAACCTTTACAACACAGAAATAAGGCAGATGCTGGTACGCTTTTCTACTGAAATTACTAATCAAATGTATATCTACTGATGTTTCTACATTTGAAACTAAATTATGGGTACATCTACTCATTCCCTTTTAAAAATCTTGGGGCACCTGGGTGATTCAGTTGGTTGAGCATCTGACTTTGGCTCAGGTCACGATCTCACAGTTCGTGAGTTCAAGCCCCACGTCGGGCTCTCTGCTGTCAGTGCAGAGCTGTCTTTGGAGCCTCTGCCTCCCTCTCTCTCCCCCTCTCCCACTCGAGCTCATTCTCTCTCTCTCAAAAATAAACTTTTTTTTTTTTTTTATTAAATCTAAGTAGGAGTCAATGTAAGGACATCTTAACTCTATGTACTTAAAAATACCTGGCAGGGTGTAGAAACTTCTTTCATATCTAGTTAATTAAGTCAGCTACCAGCACTGTGAATATACATAAACAAGGCTATTGATGGTAACATTTCTCTGAGGAGGCAGAGGGGCTTCACTAACTACCCTCTAATTATCTCTCTCTACAGTTAATGCATTATTTTCAAGATTCTCAACCACACAATCACTGAAGCATGTCTAAGAGTTGAAAACAAAGTTATTTGCTTGTGATGACAAAGGTATTCTAACCATTGATTGCCAAATCTGATAAAGGTCACTTTTTTTTTTTAATGCTTACTTTTGAAAGAGACAGAGAGACAAAGCATGAGCAGGGGAGGGGTAGAGAGAGAGGGAGACACAGAATCCAAAGCAGGTTCCAGGCTCTGAGCTGTCAGCACAGAGCCCAACATGGGGTTCGAACTCACGAACCATGAGATCATGACCTGAGCCGAAGTCGGTTGCTTAACCGACTTAGCCTCTCAGGTGCCCCTGATAAAGGTCACTTTAATTATCCTATTTACCCCTTTTAAAGGGCTTTTCCCTCACTGTGGACATCTAACATCTCCTGCATTTGAGAGTCTCAAAAAATAAAAAAAAAGAGACTTTTAGAGGGGCCTGTGACAGACACTGAGCTGAACGTAACACCATACGCTCCTGTCACCGCACCATTTTACTCTCCACCTCCTATAAAAAGCACCACCTTCCCATTTGCTCCATCCTTTCTTCCTGTCTGATCACGGCACTCTCCCTTAACACTGTTTCTGTCACTCAACGCGTCATCTTTAGCACGTGGCATAATCCCTAGCACATGGTAGGCCCTTAACCGACACCTGCTGAGTAATCAAACATCTGCCAACATCTACTATGTGCCAGGCCCACACTACGGGCTGGGAGGCTGAGATGAAGAATGCAACTCTCTGAAACTGACACTAAACAAAATCAGCACAAATGTATGAGATTAGTCGTCTCACCCTAAATATTATCTGTAATCTCCCTAAAAGTGAATTAACAACCAAATGTAATCTGATCATAAGCCTTTTTTAAAATTATTTTTAATGTTTATTTATTTATTTGAGAGAGAGAGACAGAGAGCGCGAGCACGCAGGGGAGGGGTAGAGAGAGAGGGAGACAGAATCCCAAGCAGGGTCCATGCTATCAGCACAGAGCCTGATGTGGGGCTCGAACCTATGAATCACAAGATCGTGAGCTGAGCCGACACCAAGAGCCGGACGCTTAACCAAATGAGCCACCCAGACATCCCTGATTGTAACAGTTTTAAAGTAATTTTGAAGTAAGATCTTTCAGCTGGACAAGTAACACTGGAAAGAAGAAATGAATAATTAAGCATGCAGCAGTGTGTCCCCAGCCCCACCCAGCGGAGAAAGAGCAGGTAATCTCAAGCTCTGGACGCCTAAGGATGAGTTGTCCTGCAGTCCCTGCTTGCAGATGCCCTTCAAGGCATTTCCCCCACCTCTGCTAGCCTGGTTGCCCCAGTAGAATGTCCTCTGGAATCAGAATGTTCTCACCTGCCAATGCTAATCTACATGGCAATTGTGGTCCCAAGCATAAATGGTCATTTTGCTTTGTCAGTCAGCCAGTGGGGTGCTTAATTACTTGCAGAAACCGATAAAAGGGAGTTTTGGAACACCCTAAATTCTGAAATAAACATCCTTTTCTAATCATTTAAGTTACAGAAAAACTATATACGATGGCTACTACAATGCTTTTCATGACAGTTATCTGGTGAAAGACGGATGATCCTTGGAAGTAAAGGGATAAGCGCAGGACGAAGTTCAAAGCAAGGTGGAAAAGAACAGAACTGGAATACGGAAATTCTCTTTAACCCCCTCACTCTGCACCTTTGTGGTCAATCTGTATGACAGAGGTAGCAAAAACAACATGAACTCTAGAGACAAACAGAATGTGATTTTACTCAAATATGAAGGACAAGGGTGAGCACCTTGAAGATCCTGAACTCTAAGAGCAGGAGAATGGTAAGACTATTAAAACAGGGCACGGTGAGCTAAGAATCAGACTAGTGAAGGGAGCTGTGGTAGAAATAATGCCATGTAGCCACCATATCCCATTTCATTTTCCCCTTCCTGGCACAGGAAGACTATATTTCAAAGTTTCTCCAGCAGTGAGGCTGAGGCCAAGAGACTGAATTATGGCTCATAAGAGAGAACAGGAAGTGAGGTCTACGCCTCTGGTGTGGCCATTATATTCCATGCAGGATTATCCAAAGTCTCTCTTCCATGGCGGCTCTGGAAGCCACATGCCCCAGATGGCATAGCTGTAAGATGGGTGCAGCCTAGGTTCCTACATCCTGACCTGGAGAAACGCTTCCTAGGAAAGCCACTCAACTTGTATTAGACCATAATGTGTGGGTAAGAGACAAAATCTTATAGTGTTAAATCCCAGATTTCATCTTTATTACAGAAACATGGCCTCAACTATCCTAATTCCAAAATTTATCACAAAGAAATATTTAGAAATTTAACGTTTAAAGAATTTCAGAATCATCAGCAAATCGACAAAGAAAGCTTCTGTAAGATCTAAGCATTGGAAATTCAAACAAAGAGAGAAATATGCCTTGGGGAGAGTCCTCAGGTTTGAGATTTACATGTCTAATGGAAGTAGGCACACGAATAATCAAGTGATCAAAACTCCCAAAGGTTTATATCTTCCAGTACAGGGAGGCTCATTATGGAGAAGCCAAAGATCCAGTAACTGGAAAAGTTAGCTACCAGGAATCCCTAGAGCCTAAAAATCTTACTAACCAAGACTGGTAGATAACTCCTAGGTTGTTTTTGGAAAATAACTTGAATCCCTTACTTTAAAGAAAGAATCCTATGCTTTCTTTTGGGTGACTCTGTCAGGAAAGGCTAAGTAGGCTAATCAAGCAAATTGCATTGTTCAGAATGAGACAATGTAAAGGTCAGTGCCTTGGGCTATAAGGAAAAATGCCACGAAAGACAAACACTGGACCACAAGGAAACCATCTGGTCAACATGAATAAGAATAATTTACTTCCTTATTAAAAAAAAAAGTCAAACTATCAGTCTCTAGAAGCCCAGTTCTGAAGTCTACATTCACTGAAATTACTGTGTTGAGCCCTCAGAGTGTATACCTCTGATTAAAATATTGTGTGGGTTGCTAGGAGCAGAATACATTCTTCTGAAGGGACCTAGAGGCCAATAGGGCATTCCTTCACCATCAGAGCTAGGGAAAAGTCAGGAAGAAAAGAGCAAGCACCAAAGCTTAACAACTGGATGGTCATATAATTTATCATCCAAAACAGGCCATCTTGGAAGGTCAGGCTAGTCTAGGAGATGAAAAATACCTTAAAGCTGAGATGCTATTTAACCAAGAAGTCTGTGAGTATGTCTCTTTCCCAGTTGCTTTTGACCTCTGTGACTATGTTTCATATGGCCACTGTTTGAGGACAACCTTGGGCAGTCCCCTTAGGCTCTCTCTCTGAGTGTATAACATCAGGAGGTAGGTACTTGGAGAGGAGTCAGCAGTCCAAGATGCAGAAGCCAGAGAGCAATGAATCCAGATTCACTGCAGTAGACCAGACACGTCAGGCCTTGACTAGCCATGCTCCTTGTCACACGATGTCTTTGTTCTTAAGTGAACGGTAGCATAAATATTTTAATTTAGTTCTTAGTGGTGAAACTCATAAGTTACTTGCATAGGGATTCAAAACTGGGACTGCAACAGAAGTCAACGTTTATGTGAGCAAAAGAATAAAAAATTAAATTGTGTCTAGGAAAAAAGACTGCCACTAATGTCCACTTTCATAATGTAAATTCACTCGCCTGATGACCTTCTGTTTGACAGTGCTTAGCTTCTCAATACTGGAAGCCCTGATCATCTCAAATGGCCCTTGACAGAGTCACTGGCAAAGTCTCCTGCCACCCTCTCCACCAGGCCCCACATTCATTCATTCAATAACAAACGCTGGTCACTATGGAGATTCGCAACCTCATGGGGCTTCAAGCATGTAACAGCAATGTACAATGAAGCACCATGCCTGTCCCCTGTTTACACTAGAAGCTTCTCTTTTTTCCTTTTATACACGTACATATTTTTAATTCATCAAATAATTACTATTTGTATAGTAATCTGTACCTTGTATAAGGTACTATAACTTGTGATGAAGAGAGACATAGAATTTAACCTCAGTACATTCCTACAGGCATAAGCCTATGACCTTATAATTATCTTTCTGTCCTTCTATCGCTTTCCTTTTTTGAAAATAATAGGCCTAAAAGTCAAATGATCTTTCAGCCACCACTTTTCTCAGGTTTTAGGAAAAAGTTATTCATCCCACCTACAATAATTTTTATACCAAAAGTGTTTCAGCTAGAAAATATATAATCCCTTGAGTGTAAACAATACAATAAGACTTTGAAGCTGTGCTGAAGGATTGTAGGCATGAAGAGGTTGGAATTTAAGAGTGTAGAAATGCTATGTTAAGTGGGGAAAAGTAATTACAGATTGAATAGAAGCTTTGTGTTAAGTCAAACAAAGACGGCCTGCTAGGCGAGGGCTGGGAATGTGGGCATATTTCATAGGAACAGAGCTGCAGGTGGAGAAAACTCAGCATAAGCAGGATGGAGGGAGTGTAAACCTCTTTGAGGGTCACAACAGGAATTTAATGAGTTACTAAGTAGCATGAGAGGTTGCAGCTGAAATTTCAATGTGGAGGCACTCTTGCAACTCATAGGTGATGATGGCCCCATGCACCATAATACAGATAAGAACACCCTAGTCTAATATAACAGGAGACACAAGCAGCGCTGCGAGTTAATAGATAGGGAAGTAGACAAAGGAGGAGCTAGGGGGAAAAGGAGGAAGGAACTCGAGGGGATGTGAAAGCTGGTGACCACCACCCAAGCTGGCTTGATCAGCCAAGGAGAGTAGCCAATTAAGAGTTGCCTTCTGAAAAGGTGGCATCAACAGACATCTTTAATTAAGTAAAAATGAAAGATGTTTAATTTTTCTTCCTCGGCTTTGAAGTCAGACCATATGAAGTGGCTAACACATTCCTAGCTGTGGCTGCCAATACCTCTGCAAGTGCACACCAGTAATTCTGAGATTCCTCCGTAGCAGAACTCTGGGTATTCTCATCTATGTGATTTGACCCCCACGTATCATGAAACAAAAAAGATTTTTAAACACAGGGAAAACTGAATCCAAATAAAAATGTCATACCTTTTGAACACAATTACACATAACTGAAATGCTTTGATGCACAAATTTAAAGCTAACAGTGAATATTGTCGTGTGTTGAATATTGCTAACGTGGGTGCTCTTCTGATATGCCCAACATTTCTTTTTATGACCATTAAATTTGGCACAACACACATCATAGAGAATGGATATCGACCTGTCACCCACCCCTTGACCTCCCATAACCTTGTCCAGGACAGACAGCTCTCCGCCAAGTCTAATTCTTGCCACGCCCTGAGACAAGAATTCCCCACTTCTATTTTTCATTTTATCAGGAAAACTGCACATTTGTGTACATAGTGTTCCATTCTTTCCAAGTATACATGAAATGGTAAAAAGAATAAAAAAAGAAACCAATGGAAAATCTATCAGAAATAGTAAGAGTTAAACAAGGTAGGTGCTTACAAGATAAACATGCAAAAATAAAATACAGTTTTATGTGCACAAGCAAAAACCACCTAGAAGTAGTCTAGGGAGAAAGTTTCTACCAACAATGACAAAAACAGAAACAAATCTCATAGATGTGTTATATATGTTGATACATAAACATAAATGTACACATGTATAGATGTACATATACCCTATAACTTTAATGTTAATTCTAAACAAAATTCGATAAGTTTTTATAACTTGACAAAATTATTCCAAAGTTCATCTCAAAACACAAATTTTATGACCACCCAATCATTTTCCTGAAAAGCAGAGTTATAATAGGATATTACTATTATATTACTTACATTAATATTGTAATAAGCAACATACAGAGCACTTACCTGGTAAGACAGATGGCCCAAAGGGCGGGAAAGAAAGTTCAGAAAGAAATTCAAGTTCATACCAAAAAACCTTATGTATTAAAATAATGGCATTTTAAATTGGTAAAAGAGAGAATAAAGAATAAATATATATGAGACAAGTGATTTAACACTTTGGGAAAAGTCAGATCCCTAATCATATCTTAAACCAAAGTAAAAATATATGCATTAAAGATATATATGTTTTAAAATAAAGCCATAAATTTGATATAAAAATATAGCTGAATGTTAGGAAGAGAGACCTTTTGAAGCATTATATTAAACACAGAATTATAAAGAACAATAGATGTGACTACAAAAAACTTTTTAACTTACAGGAGTTAAAAAAAACCCATGAACGAAATTTCAAGGAAAACTAAGAAAAAACATTCCCAAAATATATGAAAAACAAAGGATTGCCATACTTAACACAAGAAGCCAAAATGAAAACCAATAAAAACAGAAAAACAATTCAATAGAAAATGGGCAAAGGATGTGGGCAGGCGATTCACAAAATAAAATGTGCAAAATGCAATTCACGAGAAAAAGAAAATGAGAAATACTAATGACCCTCAATTACACACAAATGCACAACTGCACTAGAAATAAAAGACCTGTAAATTAAAAAAACCGTAAGAGACCAATTTTTCCCTTCGGTTTACAAAGTAGAAATGAATAGTAGCAGCCAGAGCTGGCAAGAGTGTAGAGGAGCCCTCCACGCATTACTGTTGGGAACCTAGATTAGTATGCCTTGCTGGGACAATTTGGCAACAGTTATCAAAGTCCAAAAAACATATTCTTTTAAATCCGTAACTTTTTATAATCTCGTAAGTGCTACTTATAAACGTTTCTTGAGGAGGGGAGCCCAGGTGGCTCAGTCGGTTGGGTGTCTGACTTCAGCTCAGGTCATGATCTCACAGTTCCTGGGTTCGAGCCGCGCATCCAGCCAGCTCTGTGCTGACAGCTCGGAGCCTGGAGCCTGCTATGGATTCTGTCTCCCTCTCTCTGTGCTTCACCCACTCACACTCTGTCTCTGTCTCTTTCTCTTTCTCAAAAGTAATAAAATAAACATTTAAAAAAATTTTAATATGAAATTTATTGTCAAGTTAGTTTCCATACAACACCCAGTGCTCATCCCAACAGGTGCCCTCCTCAATGCCCATCAACCACCCTCCCCTCCCTCCCACCCCCCATCAACCCTCAGTTTATTCTCAGTTTTTAAGAGTCTCTTATGGTTTGGCTCCCTCCCTCTCTAACTTTTTTTTTTTCCTTCCCCTCCCCCATGGTCTTCTGTCAAGTTTCTCAGGATCCACATAGGAGTAAACACATATGGAATCTGTCCTTCTCTGTATGACTTATTTCACTTAGCATCACACTCTCCAGTTCCATCCACGTTGCTACAAAAGGCCATATTTCATTCTTTCTCACTGCCACGTAGTGTTCCACTGTGTATATAAACCACAATTTCTTTATCCATTCATCAGTTGATGGACATTTAGGCTCTTTCCACAATTTGGCTATTGTTGAAAGTGCTGCTATAAACATTGGGGTACAAGTGCCCCTATGCATCAGTACTCCTGTATCCCTTGGGTCAATTCCTAGCAGTGCTATTGCTGGGTCATAGGGTAGATCTATTTTTAATTTTTCCAGGAACCTCCACACTGTTTTCCAGAGCGGCTGCACCAGTTTGCATTCCCACCAACAGTGCAAGAGGGTTCCCATTTCTCCACATCCTCGCCAGCATCTATAGTCTCCTGATTTGTTCATTTTAGCCACTCTGACCCGCGTGAGGTGGTATCTCAGTGTGGTTTTGATTTGTATTTTCTGGACACTGAATTTTGAATTTCATATTCTTTTCCTTTTTTTAAATTTTTTTTAACATTTATTTGTTATTGAAAGAGAGAGACAGAACGTGAGCAGGGGAGGGGCAGAGAGAGAGGGAGACGCAGAATCTGAAGCAGGCTCCAGGCTCTGAGCTGTCAGCCAAGAGCCCAACACGGGGCTCGAACTCACAACCCGCGAGATCATGAGAGCCGAAGTCAGTCGCCTAACCGACTGAGCCACTCAGGCGCCCCAATTTCATATTATTTTCACATGTCATGAAATATTCTTCTTTAGATTTTTTCAACTATTTAAAAATGTAAAAACTCAGGAGCACCTGGGTGGCTCAGTCAGTTGAGCATCGCACTTTGGCTCAGGTCAAATTTTTTAAAGGTTTCCTGAAGAAATAACTGATAAAAGCAAACACACATACACATACACACACACAGACAAAAAAAAAACACTAACACACATATGATGATTCTCTGATGATGCTGTAGGTATGAGTCGGTTTACATGTGCTTTTACAGACAATTGGAAAGATGTTTACAACATTGTTCAGTGAAAAAAGCAAATGAAAGAATATTACATTTGGTAACTTTTTTAAAGTTATGTTTACTTTACATAAAGAAAAAAATCTGCAACATATACACAGCCAAATGTAACAGTGAGCTATTGTTTTCTGTAGAACTTTGAATAGTTTTTATTTTCTTTTGCTTACCCGTTAATTCCTAAAGCTTTTACAATGAATATATTTCACCTTTTAAAATAAGAAACCACAATACAAGCTATATTTTTTTTTTAATTTTTTTTCAACGTTTATTTATTTATTTGGGACAGAGAGAGACAGAGCATGAACGGGCGAGGGGCAGAGAGAGAGGGAGACACAGACTCGGAAACAGGCTCCAGGCTCTGAGCCATCAGCCCAGAGCCCGACGCGGGGCTCGAACTCACGGACCGCGAGATCGTGACCTGGCTGAAGTCGGACGCTTAACCGACTGCGCCACCCAGGCGCCCCTAAGCTATATTTTTTAAAAGAAGAGAAACATGGGGCATCTAGTGGCTCAGTCAGTTAAGCATCCAACTTGGGTTCAGGTCATGATCTCATGGATCATGAGTTTGAGCCCTGCATCGGGCTCTGTGCTGACAGCTCAGAGCCTGGAGCCTGCTTCGGATTCTATGTCTCCTTCTCTCTCTGCCCCTCCCCTGCTTGTGCTATCTCTGTCTCTCAAAAATAAATAAACATTTTTAAAAAATTAAAAGAAGAAAAACATAGCTCCTTTAGGAAGAAATTAATTAATGGCTGATTTTAGGCCCAGGAAAGGAAAAGAATCACAGACATGGGCAATGCGACCAACAGCCTGTTCTATGACTCAGGGGGCAGGGGCCATGTTGTCTGCCTCTGTCCCCCTCAACTCAATGTTCCTGACATTCCCTTAACACCTGGAGGTTGTCCATGCTACAGGGAGTGGGTGAGGACAGAAAGAGAAACCAACACAGTCCATTTCCTCGAGGTGTTTATAATCTCCTACCTAAGTAAGACAAGGTCGCAGGTACCCCAGTATTAATAACAAAGCATCAAGCTGCCCTCAGAGAGGAAATGCATTTCAACTAAAATGATCGGGAACTTTTCTGTAAGAAAGAAAGGCCAGGGCAGGTTCGTGACAAAATACGCTCAGGGAAATATAGGCAGGAAAGAGCAGGTCAGATAGACAAAGGGACCAGGGTGTGCAGACAGGGAGGCATATTCAGGAAGCAGCTAAAAGCCCAGTTGGGCCAGGGCATCAGTCATAGTGGCAGTGGTGTTAAAAAGACAGATTTGGGCTCAGGCAATACACTGGTTTAAGCAAGGAGCTGTAACCTGGAAAAAGAAAGGCACTCTAGCATCAGGAACTCGGAACTTGGACGACCACGCTCTGCTTTCTGTCAGACCTGAAAACGTGCAGTATGCTCTGTGTCCTCAGAAGCTGTAAAGACTTTCGGGTCTGAGAAGGGCTGAACACCGATAAGTTTCTTTTACTGGGTCAATTAGAGCCATCTGCAAAGTAATTAATGTTAGCAGCAGGAGAGAACAGCAAGAGACCGGCAGAAACACTAAGAAAAGGCCTTCCACATACGAAAACCTGTAGCTTTAACTTTCCTTCACTCATTCAATTAACGGCTCAAGACCGAGTGAGAAACAAAACAGGGAAGGGTCAAACAAAAGATCAACAAAGGCTATTTAATATTTACTTAAATGTTTCCATTTCTTTAAACATTTTTACTGTAAATTATAGATTTTTGTCCTCAAATCTACTATGCAAATGCTAGTGTGAACTCTGCAATTTTATGTTCTTTTTATTTATTTTTATTGTTTTTATATATTTTCGAGAGAGAGAAAGACAGAGTGCGAGCAGGGGACTGGCAGAGAGAGAAGGAGACAGAGAATCCCAAGCAAGCTCTAGGCTCTGAGCCGTCAGCACAGAGCGTGATGCAGGGCTTGAACTCCCGAACCGTGAGATTATGACCCGAGCCGAAGTCGGACGCTTAACCAACTGAGCCACCCAGGTGCCCCTATTCTTTTAATAGTTAAAGAAAAGTAAGATTTTTGCAGAATAGCCAGAAGGATCTTTTGTATGCTTTCCTCTTCTCTTCTTCCCCTATGTGGGAGAAGTCTAATCCTTTCTCTCACCGGTACTGCCCCAACCAGAGCCTGGAGAGCATCTGCTGGCTAAACTGAGACCTAAGGCCCCAGACTGACAGACGACAAGGCTGCACAACCCAGTAAAGGAAAAGGCATTCAAAATGGTCATCCCGGATTTCTCTGTCCTAAGCAGAAAACAGGATTCTATGAAATCATGGGATACTTCATACATATAACACAGGGATGTTTACAAATGGCAACCACAGTCCTTTCTAAATATTATATATGTTTAAGAAACTATCACAATGTAGCAATGAGAAACATACTTCTGCAGGAATATCAAACCAATAGGCGAGATAAGAATACAAAATAGCGAAAAGAAGAGAAAGAGGGAAGAAGAGGAGAACTTTGAGGAGAACTTTTTAAGGGTTTCTTCAAGTACAAAATTACTATTATACAAAATAGCACCCATTTTTTAAATTACCACTTATAAAAATGATCTTCAAATTCATTCCACATTTCATGGCATCAAAAAATGATCCACTGGGCCTTTGATTGCTAAAAAAAAATCATGAGTTTCTGAAGCCCAGCTAATTTCTTTAGCCAGAGAATTTTTCATACTTCCAAATTATGTACTATTTCAACATAATTGCAAAATACAGACCTCTGAAAAGTACAGAATTTATCAGGAAAACTATTCGTGTTGTAGCTTCTTTGGAAAGGGATTGCTTTAAAATGGTGTGAACTTTCAGATTCAGTGTAGGTCATTACAGAGCTAACTTGGCCTTGTTTACTTTGCTTACCGTTGTATCCTCAGTTATGAAAGAATGCCTGAACTAAACGAGCACCCAGATGTATTTGTTGGTTGAATGAGTTAATGTCAATTAAAGAAGGAATAGGTAAACAGGAATCAAGAGGTCCGGTTCCTGGCCTGGATATGACACTGATTGTCTCTGAGACCTTGGAGAAGTCCCTAATATTGTGCAACAATAATACCGAGGACCTATACTGTATAAGTTTTCTTACAAATAACAAGAACACTGGGTTATAGGATCTCTAAGGACACTTCGGTGGCTAAGTTGAGCATCCAACTCTTGATTTCGGCTCAGGTGGTAATCCCAGGGTTGTGGGATCAAGCCCTGTATCTGGCTCCGTGCTGAGTGTGGAGCCTGCTTGGGATTCTTTCTCTCTCTCTCTCTCTCTCTCTCTCTCTCTCTCTCTCTCTCTCTCTCTCCCCCTCCCTCTGCCCCTCTCCCCTGCTTGCATATGCTCTCTAAATAAATAAATAAATAAGTAATAAAATAGTGAATGACTACTATTATCTCCTACCCTAAAAATATACCTGTGCTAAGCTGGAAGTTAGGGGCTGGTAACGCACATAGCTCGTCTATTCAGTACACGCTTTGTGAAATAATCAACTGTCAATATACTGGAATGACTTCGGCCAACATTTTGGAGAATGGTGCTAAAAGAAAAGCTCCATCCATGTTCCATATGTACTGCAAAAAGCCACTTTATAGTTTTTTTCTTATTCTACATATTTCCATGTACCTCAACCAAAAAAGAACAAACACCTCCCTTTCCAAGATGTAAAGTGATAAACTCCCTCTACAGATTGAATTAATAATGAACGAAAAACTTATACATAAAAACTAATCTAAGAGCTAATATTTAAGAACTGCTGAAGCTATATCTATATTAATACTAACCTATTTAAGCAGTGTGTTAAAAAAATCAGATAAGAATTACAAAACCATTACTTGATTGTAACTAAAAATATCTCAAAGACTTAAAGTCGTACTAACATGCGTTATCATAAAGATACTGAAGATCAAAGATAACAGGGAAAAATAAGTATTTATCCTGCTTGGGGAGCTAATGATAAGCAAATCTGATGGCATTTCACGTCACTTTAAAAGACACATATAAAATCATGACTACAGGTGAATCCTTTAATCTATACCAGTCTAATTATACAGTCTGGACATTTTGCATAATGCTAAAACTGAATTTTTATCTTTTAAAAGCTACTCAAATCATTAACTATTGGCACTTGATTCTCTAAATATATGTCTTAAGTCATTTAAAATAATTTGTAGGCAGACACATTCTTTCTATTTTAATGTATATAGCGTGCTGGTGCTAAAATCAAATCAGTGGTGGTAAAAAAAAAAAAAAAAAAAAGCAGAACAACAGATATCTAAAACAGCAGAGTTTCAAGCCAATTTCTATAAATGGGCTTTTCCTCTAGCCAGAAAACTTTCATTAAATCCGATCTTAAAATTTTAAGTCCATGTAGACAATCTTACCCACATTCACAATTAAAGTGCCTCTCAATGTTTGGATCAAAAGCAAAACCTTCATAAGATTCTAGAAGCAGCCAAATCCCAGAGAGACTGACACAGAAAAAAGGAGAAACTATTCTATTTAGGTCCTTTCAGAGATGCAATTTTTAGTTTAATCTTAAAACCAGACATTTTTAGAACCCTGGTGAAAATTCTAACAATTAACTATGTGATCCATAGTGGTAAATTCACTAAGTATCAACAGTAAGTTCCAGAATCATGAGTTGGAGATGATAGTAAGAAGAAAGATCCTAAGTAAACTGATTCACATCCCAGTTTGGTAACTCACAATGAGAGTAGAAAATGGAGTGGACTATATTCCAAGAAATATCCAGAAGCTAGTAGTCTGGTAGAATCAAAACTCTGGGCCAAGAGAACATTCAGGAGTTGAAACACACAGAGTCTAGAGATCACCAGCATGTGAACACCAAATAGGCAAAGGAGACTCTCCAAACTACCACCCCATAGAAATGACAGGTACCATGTTGTATCCACAGTTCTTGTTATTGTCGCCTACACAGAGGAGGTATCCTAATAAAGTTCTGCTGCTAATGAGTCCACAAGCCAGGAAGCTCAAGAAACAAAAGACAAGATGGCACACCACACTCCAGTCTGAAGAATCCACGGGAACCTGAAGGTCCTACAACCAGAGCTCAGCCCCAAGTAAGGAAGGTGAGGCCTGAGATAACACATGGCAGCAAGAAAACTGAGACTCGGGTTACTTTCTGTCTCTATCTTTAGGTAAGTATCCACAAAGTCAAAAACCAGTCCCAAGCAGTAAGTGCATGAAGAGTGGGAATGTATGGTGGAAAGAAGAAAGGATGAGAGCAGGTCTCTTACTATTTCAACCTCTGCCTGGAGCTTTATGAAAGGAGTGTGAGTGTGTGTGTGTGTGTGTGTTTGCATCTGTGTGTGTGTCTGCACACATAATTTAATGGGCTATCTATAACAAACAAACTGTAAGACATGGAAATGGCGCTAATATGTATCCCCAAAGACCAGGAGTCAATGAGGTAAAAAGAAGT
This sequence comes from Puma concolor, assembly GCF_028749965.1. NCBI lineage: Eukaryota > Metazoa > Chordata > Mammalia > Carnivora > Felidae > Puma > Puma concolor. The sequence goes on along the minus strand of NC_141674.1, from coordinate 193,564,481 downwards.
TGTATGCTCTCAAACTGGTAGACCAATACAGGAAATTTCTAATTGCTTCTTATAACATTTGACAAAGGTATGCTGGGTGTCAGTCCACTGAATATTTCATTGCATTTGTTTGACCTCTTCATTTTACTCTAATTCTGATTTCAGTAAGTCAGCATGAATTACTGGACCCTTCCAATATTAATAATCCTTCTTACAATCCTACACAACTTTTTTTATGGAATGCAAGAAATAAACAAGCATCCACATTTTCTTTATTTTTTTATTTTCTTCTGAAAATTCTATTGTTATTACTTATTATTTACTATTTTGTTGGGTTTGGTTTGGGTTTTGGTTTTTCATAAAAAAAAAAAAAAGCACAAAACCAAAAAACAAAAAACCACTCCCAAATCTCCTACACAAGCTTTAGGATGAGAGGTTGCCTGGGTGGAGGGTGGGGATGGAAGAAATGTGTCTGTGAAGAAGCACACAAGGGGCCCCTAAGACATTGGTAATGTCCTGTTTCTCAACCTGCATGGTGAATATATATGGTTGTCCATTTAACTCTTCCTTAGACTGTAAAAATGTTTCTACTCTTTTACATACAATATTTCATAATTTTAATAAATTAGAGGAAAGTGATCCAAAATATCTACAAGTAATAAAAACAGAAGAGCCCAGTCCAATGCTGACATTAAAAATGTTGAGTATGAGACAAATCAAGCCAGAAATTGACCAAGGAAAAGGCATCTGGAATTAAAAAGCTATCACTACCAAGACCAGAGGGGAAAAATGTCTAAAGAACATGTGGGAAGTGAAAAGCACAGAGAGAACAAAAGGCAACTTTCTCCTTCCCTAAAAATAGCAGGCTTATTAGGCCATTTTTAGACTCCAGTGTTCATGTAGGAGTCCATTTCTATTAAAAGAGTAGAACTTAGAAAGGGAGAAGAAGTTCTTGGAGAATACCAAAGTACAGAGAAGAAAAGTTCCAAAAATACAACCAATGGTAATAGACCAGACAGGATTTGAACTATGACTTTATTACCAAAATATTTAACTCTTGAACTAGACAGCTAATGATGAAAGGCGTGAGACAAACAAAATCTTCCCGTGCACTGATTTTCTGTGGAGCTACAGAAGGACAGTGAAGGATGTGCATGTGCAAGGGCAGACCCCACAGAGAGCTGCCATGGCTGATAACTGGTTTCAGAAGAACGTGGCAAGTGATACCATCCCATACCCTTCACTGGAATAATCTACAAATTTAAATTTGATTTTTAAAAAACAAATACTGGTTTTCAATCACCAAAACTACCAGGGCTGGAAAAAAAAAATCAGTCTTGGTTGGTTTGATAATTATCTTAAAACATATTTGTGAATTCATAATGCCAACAAATGTCTCCTCTTTCTCACTCCCACCTTCTCCTATTATTTAAGAGATTTATTTGCACACAGGAAGGTGGAATTTGTGAGTGATAACACCAGCATTGGATCTGAGGAAAAGCAAGACCAGTGTCACAACTATAGCAAGGTACACTCATACAGCACAAGTCACTTCCAGACCTTTTTTTTTGCTCAACAAGATAAAATCTTTTTCAGAGTTCCTATTTTTTCATCAAGGAAAATATATTACAGTGCTAGAATATTTAGCACATCCAATAATTCTGAAATAGGTTATTCTAGGGTGTTTTCACATGTATGCTCAGAGGGTCAGGTCAGTATTATAAATGGCTCTATTTTTATGCACAATTTTAAAAATCCTCAGGCCATCTAATGGCACTTAGCCTTCTTGGATGACTAATAACATCTAAAACGAGAGGATATTTTTGAGATGACTAATAATTTGAATACGCACACTAAAGTACAATCTAAAATCCGAAAGGATGAGTAAAGTAATAGCATAATGACGATTTTTCCTTTTTTCTGTGCCTTATGCCTGATCATCCTATAATTCTTAACTAAAAAACAATTTTTTTAGTTTGCTTTTAAAAGAATATTAAACAGCTTGTTTTAACAATGAAAGACAATTAGGGGCACCTGAGTGGCTCAATTGGTTAAGCGTCCAACTTCGACTCAGGTCACGATCTTGCGGTTCATGGGTTCAAGCCCCACATCTCAGACGTCTCAGAGCCTGGAGCTTGCTTCAGATTCTGTGTCTCCCTCTCTCTCTCTGCCCCTCCCCTGTCCGTGGCCTGTCTCTGTCTCTCTCTCTCTTCTTCTCTCTCTCAAGAATAAACATTAAAATAATAATAAATAAAAATGAAAGATAATTCTAATTTTTTTATCCCATAACCTCAGATAACAAGCACATGGATATCAGTTCTCTTTAGCTCTTTCATCTGGATTATATCACCCAATTTCACCACAGGTGTCACTGAAGCGATGATCTAAACAGCCCAAACCCCAGTCATCTTCAACTAGCACAGGACAACTCAGTGAAGGTCAGCTCAGTGAAGGTTCCTAGTTAATAGATCCTCATTGTTACCGACTCATCCATTCTACAAATCCAAGGGTACTGCCACCATAACAATATCTAAGAGAAATGCGTAATGATCATACTTCCAAGAACTGAAAATGTTTCCTTCCCTCTCATTTTCTGTCTTAAGCCTATCATTGTTTTTCTTTCCCATATCCTATTCCTTACACAGATCATAAACTCCTCATAAATAACAAAAGAAGAATAACAATTAGAGAAGCAAAAGAAGACTCCATGTTCCCTACAAAGAGAAATGGTCTTCATTTCAAGCTACTAAAAACTATAAAGCTAAATACTGAAAACTCTGAGCCAACGTGTATCCCCCCAGAATCTGAATGGGTCAAAGGACTTTTCAGAGGTGAAGGAAGGCAGAAGAGCAAACTTCTGTTTAGCACACAGAGCTCCCAGGAGCTCTGCAATGAGCTCCACTGACCCCCTCACACCCCCAGTAAGATGGCCTCTCCCAAGGAGAGGCATGGACTGTGAAGAGTGAACAGGAAACATACCCAAAGGAGCTGTGGGGCCCTGGCTCACCATCCCCCTCCCTGTTGCCACTCCCTCTTCTCCCACACAATGCTTCAGCAAACAGCTGATCCCAGCCATGGCGTCATTCATCATAATCAAAAAGAAAAGAACAGGGGACTTGAGCATTGATATAAGGAAGAAAAGAAAAAAAAGCCAGGGGAGATGAAGGATATACATCACAAGGAAACAGAGGAAATGCTCAGATAAATATTTCCCTCTGACCTCAAAGAAATTATAGACATGACCTCTTTTTTTGAAAGGAGCTCAAAAGAACATCATAAAAGATTAGAATAAGATAAAAAGGAAGTTGGCAAAGCTCAGGAGGAAAAAAATGAAAAAAATAAATGTTATAAAGATGCAAATCAAGCTGAAAACAGAGAAAGAAAAAACATAGTCAGGAATCAATAATAAAATAATATAGAGATGAGGTATACAGAAGATCACATGTACACATTGTTATTATTCCTGAAGAGAATAAAACACATGGAAGAGATAAGATAGACAAAAATAGAACATAAATTCCCTAAAATCAAAAAAAGCTTTGAATATGCAACTCAAACAAACAAATAAACCATGTTCCTGGAAAAGCTTATAAAGCACCATTAATACTGGATAGTGTTATTAATCTTGGGGAAGCTACTGATATGGAAAAGTCATATAATCATGTTAAGCCAGAAGAAGCAATCTCTCTAAAGAGAGAAAACTAGGTTGCCTCTGACTCGTCCACAGCATTCTCAATGCCCAAAGACAGTGGGGCCATCCCCTTAAGTCCTGGGGGAAGTATGATTCAAAATTTTTATATCTAGTCAAGTTATTCTTCAAGTATAATGGCAATAAACAAACATGTTTACGTTCATGAACTACATGAACTATAACACCCAAAAATCTATCTTGAACAACAAACTTTTCAGTTAATTCCAGTCAAACAAAATACAAACAACTCAGGAAAAATAGTTCTAGAAGCCATGGTAAAAGGATTCAAGTTGGGCACTGAACCCCTTAAGGGAACTGTAATTATTGAACAAAATATAAATGTTATAAACCTTGACAATGTAAAAAGAATATTATAACTAACACGTAAGAAAGTGGAAGAAGTATAAGTATGTAAATTTGTTCTTCATTCAAATATACAATCTAGCTGAAACACATCCTTTTCTCTAATGACTCCAAACAATGTTCATTGTCTAGCAAGTAACATCTCATCATGAAGAAATATTCATCTGCCTTCATCAATTTCTTTAATTTCATTTCTTTTTCTTCTGTTAAATTTAATATTTATTAAATCCAAGTTTCTTAAATGTAGTCATTTGTTTAAAATATCATTATAGAATAATCTCTTTTTGGTTTTGTTGTCGTCATTGTTTTTAAAGTTTATTTATTTTACAGACAGAGAGACAGAGAGAGAGTGCACACAAGAGCAGGGGAGGGGCAAAGAGAGAGGGAGAGAGAATCCCAAGTGGGCTCTATTGATAGCATAGCTCGATCTCACAAACCTCACAAACCGTGAGATCACAACTTGAGCCTAAATCAATAGACGCTTAACTGACTGAGCCACCCAGGAGCCCTGAATAATCTCTTTTTTGTAAACTCTCTACCAGACCTTCCATCTGTATGTATAGAAAGCTCTCTGAATTAAACTGACAAATATTAACAATGGCTACTTCTGAATGGTAATTTTTAACTTTTTCCTTTGTACTTTCATGTACTGACTTTAAATTTTATAATAAGCAATATCATCTTTACAAAAAACAATAAAATATTTTTCAGAAAATTGCTTTTGATTTAACAGCTACTCTTCTAGGCCTCAAAAGTATAGACTTCTGACAATTAAAAGGAAACTAACCATCCTCCATTAGCTGTTTTTTATATGACGGTTCAGTAACAATCGGTCTGTAACTTCCATATTGAAGATGAAGGAGTAACTTGGGATATCCATTACTTAGCCATGGCAAGCTGCCACTCTAATGAACTTCTGCTTTTGGATGGAAATCAATACGACTGAACTTTGCCAATGGTCTCAGAGAGGAAAGTTGAGAGAATGATCCATCGAACTACTAAGGGGTGCTTTGTTACAAGTGTTTTGTTGGTGCTGACTTCTCAGAAATAAGAAAAGATCTTTACTACTCAAATACAAAAGGCCTGGTTCAGTACATGAGGCTTGCTAGGTGCTCAATGCATGCTCACATCTACTTGAATAAGTGATACCTGAAAAGCAGAGGGCTTTACTAAGCCCTTTACTTTTCTAAATACTATTGGGAAAGGAATTTAAAATGAAGTGGGCAATGAGAAAAAAAAAAAAAAAAGAGGAAAGCTATCTTTTTATTTTTTCTTCCCCATTCCCTTTATACCCTTATCTCCATCGGAAAACAGACCTGGATGTGAAGAAGTCCCAGCAGGCTGCACAGTGATGACTGCCCTATAGAGATCTGTGCTCTATAATCACCATCTATTCCCAGCCTATAGATTTAAGGGCTTGAATAAAGTCTACATTTTTCTATCAGTGAGACCAAACAGAAGCATAAAATTATGACTCGAAAATATGCAACAGTAGACATTTAGACAAAATCTCACTAAGAAAGTACATTTCAAATGAAGCCCCTGGTAAAACTCCATATAGTAAATCCTGTCGGGCAAGGATCTGACTGCAATTTGTCACCTAGAATGTCATGACTTTATCCACTGTCAGAACTTTAAATACACTTTCTTCTTGTTAAAAAAAAAAAATAGCCCTGCATTTATTTCTAACTATGTCAATGTTGAAAAGCAAAAGTCCTTAAATAGATGTGAATCTTCTTTTATTGCAAGATAATGTACAATCCCACAATGTTTTTCAGATCCTCTGAACGCTTTCTGACATTTTAAAAAACTATTTCAGTCATCTCACCCGCTTTCATTTACCTTTCTAGGTTTAGCCAATCATTAATTTAGGCAAACGGTTACTGCTCAGTGTGAAACTACAAGTATGGCTAACTGGAAAACAAGGTTTTTGTCATTCCACTTGGACAAAGCTGAGTCATAACTACACATCTGTTAAGAAATTAACTGTTTGGTCAGCAACAGAGAAATTAAAATTTTTCCCAACTGATTAGAAAGCACAGAAGGCCTTAGCCATCCAACAGCAAACATCCATAAAAATAAAAAGACTAAATCTGCAATACTAGAAGGTAAAATTCAAGTGAACGTAGCCTGCTTCCCTGGACATGTAAACATGGGTTCCAGACTGTAACTGACAGAGTGAAGGCCAGAGAGTGGGGACATGGGAATACTGAGGAGCATGACAGCTTATATTGTGAGCAGGCGGAGGAGTCCTGGAGAAAGACTCCTACACTTAGGTTCTCCTCCACCCGGGAAAAACACCAACCACTTGCTGAACCTCGGGAACAGAGGCTTAAGACCACCACATTTTCTTTTTCAGTCGAAGTCACTGTTTGAGTCTCCACCCCATTCCCTCTTTACCCCCCACCCCCCCACCATCAGCCTGCCTTTTTCAGAGTCAGCACGTGGTAACTAATTCCTTCCCATAAGCGCTTTCCTCTGCAAAAGTTGCTCAAATATGACGAAGGGTAACGATGAACATAAAGATGGCCGTTTGTCTGTAGAGACTGCAGTGTTAAGAAATAATGTGTGGCTTATCTAGAGTCTTGATAAGGCATTCCAAGGGGTCTGGTGGCCTCTGAGCAGCATGTGTTAATGCAGGGGGAAAGAAATGATGCAGTCTTGTGAGAGAACTTTAAACTTTGAAGTCTATCCCTTCTGAATGTAATGGTCCACTGAATGTCAACACAGAACTGAACTGAGGCTAGACCTTCCTAGGAATCAATGTGAATCTGAGTTACCCCAGAGACACCAAACTTTCTCTCACGGAGAGGAAAAACTGGATGGAAACCTGGATTTCCTTACAGCTAGATGGAAGAGAAGCCATGCAGCTCTAGAGTTAATATGTTGATTAAATCCCAGGCTACCACTAACTAGACATGTGATCTCAACATGCAAGGTCTAATAATCTGTGCCTTGGTTTTATCATCTTGGTTCATCATCTCTTGGGTTGTTGTGAAGAGTAAATGAGTCCATTCACATAAGGTTTTCTGAAACGTGGCCCACACTAGAAGTTCTCAATATGTCCATTATTATTGTCATTTTGCTTGAACCCCAAGTTTTGCTAACCTTGTCTGAGTTAAAATTGTTATCCTTCTGCTGATAGTTTTGGAGGTGAAAACCAGATCTAAACCACTGTTATTAGAAGCCTTAGGTTCCAAATGTGTTCCTACCTGCAAACTTAATAGCTGGTAGGTTTGACAGCCCTTTTTGCTCTGCAAGCCTGTCTACCAGTTCAGGACAGGAAACCTCATGGGAATCAAGTCCGGTATTTCATACCTCGAAATCTAGACTCTCAGTCCCAGAATCCTCATCCAGTTTCTGATACAGTCACTCTTCCTTCTACTTAATCTTTACTATTTAAATAACTGAAAAGATTTATTACAGAGTATACAGTTTAACAATTCCAAGCACATAATCTATTGTCGCATATGTGAGAGCCCTCCAGGCAACACATTCCTTACTGAGAAAGGAAAATGTTCAGAGCCATGAGCTGAAAATCCTGGGTTCTAGGACTCCACACGTACCAGGGTCACCTTGGGCAAAAGAGACTATTACTAAATTTCAGGGTCTTCATCTGTAAATGGTAAAATTTGGTGCAAACTTTACGACTCTATAAATTACAGAGTACGTGCCAAGCTGATAGCTATGCTTCTAAAGATATTCTGTTATAAAGTAAAATAATACCCCTTATTCTCCAGACCTCAGATTGCTGATCCTCTCAGCCACCTGGAAATTAGCCAGCATCCAGGACACAAGGGAAAGGGCTCATTGAGTCTTTGAAATCATTATTTTAAAGGCAGAGCAACTCTTACGCTTGGCTAGAGACTTTATTCAAGGTTATTAACTCCTGATTTACCTAAAATGCTAATAATTTCTGTTATTCCTTATTCTAGCTATAACATATTAAAAACTAAAAGAGCTGGAATGACGCAGCAGGTTCAATAGGAGCCAAAATTACAGCCCACAGCACGAAAACAGCCACAATGCCTATTACACTGCAGGACAAGCAAGCAAACAGCAACCGGGCATATTAAAACAAAAAGTGAAATTACACCTAATACATAGTCTACCAAAGAAACAGAAAAATATCTAACCCACTTTGGAAGGACTCTTTCAAAAACAACTCATTTTTTTTTTAAGTTTAGCATATCTTCAAACCCCGCTTAATGTGGAACACTCCATGCCTCAGCAACCTTGTATCTTCGACGTTTCGTAATATCAGACCTTTAAAACTAGTCTTTTGTAGGTTTTAGGTGATGGGAAAAGATAGGTCAAAATTTACATAGTGTCGGGATCCACAATCGTGTAGGGAAGCCATGATCATTTTGAGTTGTTTTTAAATAGAACCTTACTACAGTTTTCAATTAAGTGCTTCCGTGAATAGAAAAACAGAAAACAAGAGACTGTTTAGAAATCCTTATACCAGCCAAGACCAGGATCGCTTTATGACAGAACACTGGCAAGAGATCGTGAAGAGTCAGGAGGTAGGAAGTGCACTTTGTGGAAGGAACTGAACACCTCGTAAGGGTCTGTTCTACATTCCAGTTTTTCCCACTCTGCACCTCGCCTAGTTCTCCCGTCAATCTCAGTTTTTGGCTTAATAAACTGAGGCTCAGAGTGGTGCCATTATTCCCCAAGTGGCTGAATCAGAATGCAGATCAAAACATTTAGCTCTAACCTAATGCACACTCTCCGCCACGCCACACTACTTACTCTCTCATCACCCAAATACTGACTGCACCTCTACCTTGTGTCCAGCAACGTGCTAGGTGCTGAGGAACCACGTATTCCTTTGTCCCTCTTAGTATTCTCACCTCTCACCCTACAAACTGTTCTTATTCCACAGTTACCAAGGGCCCTCTCGGCATATGGTATAATCCTTGGCTTTCAATAAATATGAATCCAATTCTTTAAAGTGAATATGCTTCTCCCTTGTAATCATGCAAACTTTACAAGTTCACACCACGACAACATCGGACAATCCTGTGCACTAGAAGGGTAAAATTCCATTACCTCAGCCTCATGGTGGCCTCGCCAAATGAACACAATCCCAAGAGAACCAATTTCTACTGAAGGAGATGCTACTTCATCTTATAAGGTTTAATATTATATTTCTGAAATCACTAACCGATAAAAATAAGCAATAGCTTCCCAACATACAAAAAATAACTATGCCTAGAGGGAAAAAAAAATCACTCAGCCCAGCCTACAAATGAATGGGATTTAAACACTCTACTGAGCACCAAGAGTAGACTATCACAGACTTTCTGTAGGGCAATCTAGCTATACTACATTAAATTATGTATACACCAGCAGTCCTGCTCCTGGGTATATGCCCCTGAGAAATTCTTACACAGGCAATGCATCCACAGGTCCATTACCATATGGCTTACGGTTGTAGAGAGCCAAAGGGAAATCTAGATTTCGTGCCCTGGGGAAATGGAAGAGAGTCAGACACTCTCCATGGATACTCTCCAACAGTTACATACAAGCATAGATTTTTTAAACATGGTGTTGAGTAGAGATTTGTAGTATAACACTATTTATAAAATAAAATTAAATGCCCACAAAACTATAATATCTATGTTTATAAGAACACATACAAATAAAAGACCATGTAAAACATTTTAGGATGGGGTGGGGAGTATAAGAAGGGGCCTGGAGATAGACAAGATTGAAAACTTTCAACAATATTGGGCCATATCCAGGCCAATGATGTAATGTACCATGAATGAGAAAGATGATTAATGATCTGAATGTTTGTGCACAGCAGCCCTTAGCACCTGAAGTTTATGTGCAAATCAAAATCATATCAGTCATAATCACCAAAACATGCTGTATCCGAGCACTTGATTTCTTTTCTACTATTCTTCAAAGTCAATGGAAAATACTGATTTTTACCACTAGTATTTGATGTTCATAGTAAAGATTCAATAAACAACACGTTATTGAAAAAAAACACATGCATTCAAAAAATACTTAATTCACAAACACAGAAGAAATGCTTTTGCTGGCTCACAGATAACACAGGAGAAAATAACTATTTATGAAACGTTTTTATATAAATTCATCAGAAGGTGGCCTATTTTTGAGTGAAGACAATGGCCAAAAACTTAGCCAATTTAAAGTGTACACACTTGAACTCAAAGTGTCTGCTGTGTGCATATATAAAGAATATTCTAGGGGCGCCTGGGTGGCTTAGTCGGTTAAGCGTCCAACTTCAGCTCAGGTCACGATTTCGTGGTCTGCGAGTTCGAGCCCCGTGTCGGGCTCTGGGCTGATGGCTCAGAGCCTGGAGCCTGCTTCTGATTCTGTGTCTCCCCCTCTCTCTGCCCCTCCCCCGTTCATGCTGTGTCTCTGTCTGTCTCAAAAATAAATAAATGTTAAAAAAAATTTAAAAAAAAAAGAATATTCTATCAGATTTGGGTGGTAGATGTGTTAAGAATAATAAATATATTTTATATTTTGGATAGTAACCCCTTCTAGGATATATTATTTACAAATAACTTCTCCCATTCAGTGGACTTTTTATTTTGTTGATGGTTTCCTTCACTGTGCAAAAGCTTTTTATTTTCATGTAGTCCCCAATAGTTTAATTTTGCCTTTGTTAAGAGTACACTATCATGATGAGCACTGAGTAATGTATAGAATTGATGAATTACTATATTTAACACCTGAAACTAACATAATACCATATGTTAATTACACTGGAATTTAAAATGTACATTTAAAAAATGACAATAAAAGAATACACAAAAGTATGGTATTTCATACCAATGGTAAAAGATGATTTTTCTATATACCACCATCACTCTCCAAAATAAGGCAAAGGAAGTCAGTGTGTTTTGATATTATTCTTCCCAATATGATCAAATAAGATGGAGATTAATTTGGACATCCAATTTGATTTCTGAAATAGCCTAATATTATCTCCAAAGAAAACACTAAAAACATTTTTAAATTACTACATTTTAATTTTACCCAGAATACTAAAATATATTATCATATTTCAATGCGATTTTAGGGGAAAAAAACGAAATTATACCTAATACATTGGGTTTTATATCTACTAATGGGTAGTTAGTTATTAAATGTTCTCTTAATAGACTGCATTACATTCAGTTCATCTGTAAAACACATAGAGGCAGAAAAATCTGGCAGTTCAACCTGAGATTGCTTTCACCTTGTAGAAAGTTCTTCCAGATTTGAAAATACCATTTTTTAGGCTGCAAAAGCCTCCTGCTGTTTAATAGTACTGAGCACTGGCAGGGAGAAACTATAAATAACTTCTTACATGCTTAAAAAATAATACTTCTCAAGTATTAGAAAAATTCTTTTTATAACTTTCCAATCTTTTCTTCTTGGAAGATGATCTGTATTCTTATTTCATATTCTAGGGGAACACCTACGAACATAATCTGAGCTATTTTGAAGGGACAAGAGCAATCTCACAAACCAATTTCTAGAAAACTGCTGATAATTGAATGAAGTAGACTAATATTCGGTCTTTATGATTGAGAGGTTTTAAGTACAAAATCTGAAACTGGGAGGTAAAAAATTACAGAAAGTTAGAAAAAAAAGGGCTTCATAAGGCAGCCACAGACTAAGAATCAGCCACCTCAGGCCCGGAGGTGTTCTGGAACACACTAGAAGACCACTCAGTAGGGTAAGAAGAGATGTGAAAATCAGCTAGGGGGTTACACTGAATGAGTCTTAGTGCATCTAAGCCTGCTATATCATGATTCAAAGGGAATTCAAAAAGAAGCTGTAAGCTGTTCTTGGAAACAGGAACCAAATACACAAATATACCTGTAATCATTTTCATTCAGAAGTCACAAGTACAGCCTTTGTAAATCCTTCCGATTTCAAAGTGGAGATTGAAAAGTAGCACACTTCAGTCAAGTCAACAGAGGCAGGAAGCCCACCCAGCTCTGTCTACTTTAATACAAGAAACAAGACCTTTCAAAAGGACATTATGTTATTTATTTTTTTGTTTCAAGTTTTTATTTAAATTGTAGTTGGTTAACATATAGTGTAATATCAGTTTCAGGAGTAGAATTTAGTGATTCATCACTTACATATAACACCCAGTGCTCATCACAACACGTATCCTCCTTAATACCCGCCACCCATCTAGCCCATCCCCCACCCACCTCCCTCCATCAACCCTCAGTTTGTTCTCTATAGTTAAGAGTCTGTTTTATGGTTTGCCTCTCTCTCTCCTTTTCCCCCTATGTCCATCAACTGATGAACAGATAAAGAAGTTGTGATTGGAATATTACTCAGCCTAAAAAAGAACGCAATCTTGCCATTTGCAACAGCGTGAATAGGTACAGAGTGTGTATCATGCTAAGCGAAATAAGTCAGTGAGAGGAAGACAAATACTGTATGATTTCACTCTTGCGTGGAATTTAAGAATCAAAAGGACATTTACATCTGAAGAAACTTAATTATATTTGAAGACCCTGAAGAACACCAGAATAGAAAATATTCTGTAATTCAATCCAACTCTCAAAACACAATTTGGACCATGCTTTCTTCAAATATTAAGAAAACATCCTTATTTAAAAAACAAATAAATAAAAGCATGAGGCTGCGACATTCAAAGTGAGACATTCAAACTGAGAAGTGGAAGATGACAGAGTCAATGGATGGAAACGCAAGGCTCCCCTCCCAGGTGGAGGTGGATGACAGCAGATTCAGCTCAAAGACACACACACTTATGTTTTTGGACTTCTCTCATGCCAAGGACAAAGCAAAGACAAGGCTGACCCTCTGGATCAGGAAGGAAAAGAGAAGGGCTTCAATGCTACTCTAGAAAAAGCATTGCTACAGTGCTGTTAGTTCAGTTATACTGAGAAAAACATTTTGATTCCAGGGCCTGTATCATCCACCGCTGTGGCAGAGCTAAGTCTTCATAACATAAAAGGTCTTGTTTCCTTACGAAAGGCCAGTTTTCATGAATGTGCTACTATTGTCCATCATCATGTCTAATCACCCACATACCTGTGCTGAACACTTGCTAGGTAACACCTAAGGATTAGTGGGGTTTTGTACTTTGAGAGCCGTGTCATTTAATTATTACTTACCAGGAAGTGGACCTCAAAGACGAGCCAAAAAATATTGGTTCTCTTTTGGCTTTCTATACAGCTTTGCTCTAGGACAATGGGTACAACATTATGAGCTGCTCTACACTGACATTAGTATCTCCCAGTCGATATAACCAGGCATTAAGCAAACCTTCCTCACTGGGACTTACAGGAAGAAAATAGAATTTCCTGCATAGAAAACACACACACACACACACACACACACACACACACACACACACACACAATTTTTTTTAAAACAAGTTGTGCAGTTTTTAATCATAAAGAGCACTTCCGAACAGCATATCTTGAGGAGAGCTATCAACTCAGAACAAGGGAAATGCAGTATGGGCATTTTGGTGATGATGCCGAGTGCAGGAACGTTTGCCTCCCTTAATCCACGGACCTGAAAACTTTGCCTCAAACTGCTTTCATAAAAAAGAATATCTGATAATGTCGCGCAGTTGGTTCATTTTTTTTACAGTTCTCCAAGTCGAAAGGACACAAAGTTGGATGAAAAGACAGATATATTATTTACTTCTCAAAGCACTGCTGTCACTAAATGTTTACATTCAGTCATGAGCACATTAACGATCGCATAGGAACAGAGTTAACTAAACTTCCCAAAGAGAAAAGGGCACATATGTATTTTTAACCTCGGTAAAATATCAGTACTTCATTTTTACACCTCAGAAAACTACCGCTGGCTACAACGCTGTATCAGATACAGATACTAGCAAGGAAAAGATTCAAAATAACTACCCTGTATTAACAGCCCATCACTCATATGTATCCAGTGAAGAACATTCCCTATCAAAAACATTGACTCACCAGTAAGAATGAGTGCTCAAAAGAGTTCCTGCCCCACCCGCCCCCATCCAAAAGTATTATCTACTGATCCCTGAATTATTCCTTCCTCAAAATTCAGCTTAAGCACCTCTTCCTCTGTGCAGCTTTCCCTAATCTCACCTAAATGATGAGCTCCTTAAAGAAGCTGCATCTTATTCTGCTTTGTTTCCCCCTAAACTAGCGTCGTACAGAGAGACAGAGTGAGGACAGCCAAGCGCTAGAAGTCACATAAAGAAACCCTTTATCATCATCTGAATAGCTTTAAAGAACAAAGCATCTCCTTAGGGTCAAGTACCAGGTCAGGCTGTGCTTAATGTATAAATACTAACAGTAATGAGGAAGAGGCTCAGACACAATTAAGTCTCTAAGAAATTCTAGGGATTTATAAGAGACATAGTCTTGTCCTTATGCTGTGAAATCTTTCTGGTCACATAGTTTAGTCTGATTTATTGCATGTGTGAAGTCATTTGGGCAAAAAATAAAGGAAGAAGAAATGGCACGTGCACTCTACAATGTGTTAGAGATTTTCTGCCTCTTATTTGAAAAATATTCCTACAAGAAAGATAAATATAGTTTTCATTTTTAAATTATCTTAATTGAAATAAGGACTTGAAACTTTTTGCAGAAATGGTCTTATGGAAAAGCCTATATAGACTGGTTTGTTTTTACACATAACCAAATGCTAAAGCACGTGTATATCATCATGGAAGATGAATTAGAACGGATTGTTTAAAGAGATCACTTTTATAAACAAATCATAATAAACAACAGGATTCTAATATTGGGGATTCTAATATTACAATTAATTTTAAAAGATTAGGGAAAATGACTGTAAATGATGATGCCAGTCTACGAATCATCAAAAACAATGGTTGTAGAAATAACACAATTCTTACTGGCGGCAGATGATAGCCAAGAATCTTAATGAGCCCTTTTATCTGATGTCAAGCGGTTACTTTATATAAATCTCTACAATAGTAAGAGAAAATTTTAATAGAATTATTGCTTAGCATTAGATTTATACAAGGCAGAGTCGTACTGGAAGCAAAGCAAGATGTAAAAGACAAGTGATGCAAAATTTATTCATCCTCCGTTCATCTTTATAGAACTTTTCACACATAACTTCAGTAGGATTCCTTCATCACTGAAAAGTGTCTCAGCTCTCAAAGGCTGTGACAGTGGGCAATCCTGAGTTCTGATCCTGGCTCTGTCGCTTAGTGGCTGTGTGATTTTGTTAATTTCTCCAAGCCTGCCTTTTCTTTCACTCCATACTTCACCTCTCTTACTTACCTTCTTCAGGCTCTCACGCTCTAACCCTCAAACCTTTGTCTAGCCAACTCTGAAGTTTTACATCAGAGCTTAGACATTTAGTTCCCTATCTCCTCCCACCCCTCCTATGTGTGATAAAAGCATCCTTTATTTCTCCCACCATGGTACATCCCAGACTGTCATTTAAATGCTGTAGATTTCTTTCTCCTCCATTGTTCCATTGGCTTCATGAGGGAAGGATTTCTCTCTGGTGGCTTTAACAGTGTCTGGCACTTAACAAGTACTAAATAAACACTTCTGAAATAAGAAGTGCTTGGAATGGTTCAGAAAAGGTTTCAATCCATGGAAATCTACTGATCAATCCACTGGGGCTGGAAAGAACTTCATGCACTTGGCTGACAGAGTGTCAAAACAAAATATCCATCTAAGTGTAACGTTTCTGATCATTCACAAAACCATGGTTGCAGACTTTAACCATTATGCTACCTAATGTCCTGCCAGTATCAGAGCCAAAGGGATAAATTCCTCTTTGACAGGAAAATGTTTCTATCTCCAGACAGACAAACTTCTTTTATCAGATAATGGTAATTACATATGCCAGTATGTGGCTTTTCTCACCTGTCAGAAAAGTAAGATCTAAATTCAATAACTACCATAATTAACTCATCACAGATGCTTGGTATCATCTAATCCTCAATGCTTTCCAATTTTTTGCCAAGATTAACTTCTGCTGCAATTTTTATAAATTTATCTGTCTTCAAAAGACCAAGAAATGGGGGTGCCTGTCTTGCTCTTGGTGGTGGAACGTGCAACTCCTGATCTCAGGGTGCTGAGTTCAAGCCCTACATTAGGTATAGAGCCTACTTTTTAAAAAATTTAAAAAAATAAAAAAGACAAAGAAGTGGTCTGAAGAATGAACCAAGTTCAAGTTTTATTTCCCCACATTGCATTAGGGTGGATACCTGCAAAGGGTCTTTTTTAATCCATTAGTTAAGATATGGTCTCTTAATTCACTAGATATCTTCTATTTCCTAGATTAAATAAGCAGTGCATTGTGATTCCATGGACAATTAGAGCCCTTTGATTTTGCTGGAAATTCTTAGATGACTTTTTTTTTTCTCTGTGGTTCTAGAGACTATAGCCACAGATTTCTCCTTTCTGGACAATCTTGGAACTTAGAGCCTAAACCTAGCTTCTATGGCCCTTCTGATTTTCTCAGTCTGGTGTTTAACTTCCCTGGGTCCCATCACCCATAACAATTACTGTCGACAGGCAAGAGGGCATGGGGTAAGGAAGTCTCATAATTACTACAGTTAGAGGGCAAACATCCATTTTCCTTCACTACCCAAGAGTTATACTAAATCATGTCTACCTATGGAAATAAAGAATCAGTACATAAATGCCAGTGGTTTCATTGGGATTTTATTTTTTTTTTTAATTTTTTTTTTCAACGTTTATTTTTGGGACAGAGAGAGACAGAGCATGAACGGGGGAGGGGCAGAGAGAGAGGGAGACACAGAATCGGAAACAGGCTCCAGGCTCTGAGCCATCAGCCCAGAGCCTGACGCGGGGCTCGAACTCACGGACCGCGAGATCGTGACCTGGTTGAAGTCGGACGCTTAACCGACTGCGCCACCCAGGCGCCCCCATTGGGATTTTATTTTTAATGTTTCTGCTATTATTATGTTTGACTGTGGAAGTCACTGTCAGACCATTTTGAAAGTAGGTCAGATACACACCCTAAAAAAAAGAACTAGAACCTATTAATATGTAGGCAATACTTATATTATTATACATTTTTCAAGAGTTTCTGGACCTGATCTACCAGCATAAAGATGGGTCATCCAAAGCAAATGATAGTTATAACATCCAAAGCATCCAATATAGGGTTGACTCTCCAACGAGAAATGCCTAAGGGAGATTTGATAGGTCCTCACCTAATCCGAGAAAATACAGCAAAAAGAGGAGCCACCCAGCACTATAGAATCAAAATGTTTAGAGCCAGACAGGAAAGGATGCCTTAAAGGCAGGATGCACCTGGGTGGCTCAGTCAAGTAAGCATCTGACTCTTGATTTCAACTAGGGTCATGATCTCACAGTTCATGAGTTCGAGGCCCGCACTGGGCTCCTCACTGACAGTGCTGAGCATGCTTGGGATTCTCTCTCATACTTTCTCGTTCTCTCTCAAAATAAATAAATAAGCCTTATTTTTAAAAAAGGGGGGATGGGGGGGGAGAATACCCCACAGCACCTCATTCCCCACAGCACTGGAAACTTTAGTATACTCTAGGGCCTCTAGGACATATGAAAATCAATATTCACCTACATCATATTGCACATGACATAGTGGCAATCGATACTTATGACAACTTTGGGGAATCTCTGCCTCTCAAGCTTCCTTACCATCACAGAAATCCTTTCAAAGCTACCAAAATAATTTAACCTTTCCTTTTCTATAAATGCAAAAGAGACCATAATCTCTCAAAACAGCACTTGGAAATTATAGGATTATTAGCTATGAGAGAGTTCCCGTTCAACAAACAGCAACATTTAATGCTGAATGTCTCACTACAATAAGTAAGCAATAAATGCATTAGGATGTATATTAATTTGCTAGGGCTATCATAACAAAGTACCACACCTGGTGGCTTAAACAACAGGAACTTATTTCCTCCTAGTCCTGAAGGTTAGAAGCCCAAGATCAAGGTGTGGGCAGAACTGGCTTCTTCTGAGGTCTCTCTGCTTGGCTTGCAGGCGGCCACCTTCTCACTGTCATCACATGGCATTTCCTCTGTGCACACATAGGTCTGTGTCCAAATTTCTTCTTCTTATAAGGACATTGGTCATATTGCGTTAGGGCCTACCTGAAAGACTTCATTTCAACTTAATTACTTCTTTAAAGTCCTTTTCTCCAAATCTGGTCACATTCTGAGGCACTGGGGGTTAGGACTTCAACACAGGAATTTTGGAGGAAGACAGTTCAGCCCACAACAGATGGCCTGCTCAACAAACAGGATTATTTTAAATCCTATTGGAGAATTGTGTGTTTTCTTTATATTGTTAAAAACTGACTAAAATAGTTCAATTCTTTTTTCCCCACTTTATGTGAACAGATGAGCAATCGTTAGAATTATGCCCAGCTTGCTTGTAATTTGATAGTCCAGTGTTGTGACCAAAGCAGACACAGAAGAAGACTCAAGACTAAGGGCCCATGCTTAGTCCCAGCATGTGATTGAATCTTACCAGGCCTCAAGTTGCTCAGCTGAAAAATGGGAATAATCACATCTTCCTCACAGGGTTCTAAAGGAATTTGAATAGGAGAAAATGGGTAAAGGGTTTAGCATTCGGTCTGTCACCATCATGGCTACTGTAGTAGAAAGGCTTCCTTCTGCAGACCTCGAAAATTAGGAAATAGAGCATTTAGCCTATGAGTTAGCAGACTGATGAGCAGAAAGTAGGACAGGAGTGGGGGGCCAGCACTGGCACACTTGGCCCAGCCGATCTCGGTTCAGAAGTCCTGCAAGTTTACAAGCCAAGATGGAAGACCACAACAGCTCGTGTCGGGCTAGAGTACAGGCCGTCTGCTGTACCCTCTTCTCCAGCCACAGCTCCTAACTCCTGGTCCTACTCACTCGCAAAAGGCAAATGGCACAGGAGGAGGCCTGTCTCTGCTCCCCACGTTCCTTGTTACAAACCAAATTGAAGTTCGTATCTCCAAATCTGCAGAGCCGAAAGAGACTAAATTTCCCACTTAGAATCCAATGAGTCCAAACAAGGAGATTGCCTTCCATCTGCTCCTTGACACATCCAGCTTCGTTGAGTGATGGGTTCACCAGTCCTCATGCCCTCCCAACAGGAATCTGGTGCTTTCCTCCTCCCACACCTTTACTCCACCACCTTCCTGCGTGCAATGAGATTTTCTCCCTCCCACATCTTCCCAAGTGAAAAGCGTGTGTCGCAGACTCTGCCCTGTCCCACCCGTGGGCCCTCAGCAGCCACGTCAACACACGGCAGGAAGCTGATTGGGAAGACCTGGGTTCCTGGCCTCTGGGCATTTTTCTGTCTCCAAGAGGAGGCAGCGGAAGTACTCACGAGTTATTGCCCCCAGAACCAGCCCTCGACCAACAACAGACTGGCAGCTGGTGGACAAAACCCCAGCTTCCTCATCACTCAGTTGGATGACATTCTGAAGAAGAATCCACCCAACACCCAAGGTTCCTCAGCAGGAATGAGCTGCATTTTTTTCGGCTTCCTTTCTCTTCCACGCCTCACTTCCTTACACCCTGAAGGTATTTCCTGGAATCCTTACCTCAGGGTCTACCACCAAAGCCAAGATAGCATCCTTTAAGATGAACACCAAATCCCACCTTCCACATAAAACCTTCCCTCAGCATCTAGCCCTCACAAATCACTTCCTATGATATTTTAAGACTATTTGTGTATGTTTTCATCTCATTTTTTTTTTTTACTGTGGGTTCCTGTGAAGGAGAATTCTTTTGCAGACCTCTGAATTCCATGGGTCCCTCAGCACAGTACCTTATGCAAAAAAGATACTCGATAAATGTTTGTTGACTAAATGAAGAGTAAATTGGTCATAATAATTAGCACAAAAGTCAGGCTCTTGATTTAACCTAACCAAAACTACATCAGTGTGGCTGTTTTCTTCCTTCAAAAGCATTGCATGAACTACTTTTCATGAGCAAATTACTGTGCATATATTTCTTTAAATCAGCATTTTCTAGATATTCATCTGAAATCAAACACCCCTGATTCAAAAACAAAACAAAACAAAAACAACAACAAAGAAACAAAGACCTTTTCCTAAATGCATAACTACCTTACTGAACACATTACTTTGACCCTTTCATCCTGCCTCTACTTGCCACTCCTTGGAGTAGATCCCTTCCCACGTGGTGACACTAAGACTGCTTCAATCATCTGTGCCCTGGCACTACCCCCACCATCCCGCATGCACTCATCAGTAAGCACCTCAAACCCCATTCCCCCACAGAGAAACATCTCTGTGACTCAATGCAATGACCTCCACATAGAAGGTCTGTGTACCTCTCTCAACTAGGCATGCTACATTGATTTTCCTTTTCTGAGATTCCTGGTGGCCCAATGTCAAATGTCACCACTATGTACATATGTATCCCAAGGCCCAATCTTGATATGATCCAGGTCTAGCAGTGTCTTCTCCAGTGTCTGTTGGAGGTTACAGAGGCTTAACCTTTGTTGGGGGGCCAATCACCATTCCATGTCCCAGCCAACAGAATATGTACACAAAAGGATAGGGCCATATATAGGACAAAGGTTAGCCCCCACATACAATTTTCCTAATAGGTGCCATTGAAGAATGTGGCTGGAACCTTAGACAAAGCGGCTTTCCAGGGAGCCCGCAGAGGTAAACTGATTCAGCCCACCTATGCAGTTTCACGCAGAAGAGCTACAATAATAAGTACCTGAATATGTGCTCTGACTGCGGAGTAGAATCTAGAAGAACCAAGGGATTCCCCACCTCACCCACGAACAGATGTTAGTGTGAGAAGCCCTCAAAGCCCAGTTCCATTATTTTAGATAAAGCAACCCTACCTATTAGTACCTAGATTATGGCCCAATGGATGTCAGGTTCTGACCAACCATACTCATCACTCTGAGTGCATATCAACCACAGGCCAGCCATCTCTAATTTCTTCTTCAGTCCCCTTTCAGCAGGGAGAAGATCATACAGTACACTACCCTCTTTTCATTTACAAAATCAGAAAGAAATACTGACTGACATTGAAGTGGACCTGTCCTGTCCTCATTAGATCAGAAGCTTAATGAGATCAATGAATCTTTTCTTCACTGCTGAGTCCCCCAACACAAAGAGAGACAGGGGGCTCTCTGGTGTCTCTTCTTATAAGAACACTAATCCTATCAGATCAAGGATCCACCCTACAACCTCATTTAACATTACCTCCTTAGAGGCTCTATTTCCAAATACAGTCATATTGGGGGTTAAGACTTCAACATAGGAATTTTAGAGAGACAAATTTCAGTCCACAGCATTAACACACCCTTCCAATTAGCAGACATGTATAAACACCACACATTATTATCTCATTTAATCCTTATAACAACCTACAGCTTAAGAAGGAAACTAAAGCTTAAAAAGTTAAGAATATATCCATATGATGGCATATTATTTAATACAACATAGAGGAACCTTAAAAACATTATGCTAAGCAAAAGAGGCCAATCGCAAAAAGCTACAAGTTGCATAGGTCCATTTATATGAAATGTCCATAATAGGCAAATCCAGAGACAAAAAGTAGATGAGTGGTTGCCAAGGGCTTGGGGAAGAGGGGAATGGGAAACGTTCAGGGTCTTTGCAGAACAACAAAAATGTTCTTCAGTTAGATGGTGATGTAATTGCATACGTCTGCGAATATAACAAAAACCACTGAATGATACGCTTTAAAGAAGTAAATTTTATGGCATGTGAGTTATATCTCAAACTGTTATTAAAACAAAGAAACTTGGGGTACCGGGTGGCTCATTCATTAAGCATCTGACTTCAGCTCAGGTCACGATCTCGTGGTTCACGAGTCTGAGCTCCACGTCAGGCTCTGCACTGAGAGTGCAGAGTCTAGCTGGGATTCCTTCTCCCTCTCTCTTTGCCCCTCCCCCGCTTGCATGTGCTCTCTCTCTCTCTCTCTCTCTCTCTCTCTCTCTCTCTCAAAATAAATAAACCTTCAAAAAAACTGCTGTGAAAAAAAAAGTGGAGCCCCTGGGTGGCTCAGTTGGTTAAGCATCTGACTCTTGGTTTCTGCTCAAATCATGATCTCATGGTTTGTGAGTTCGAACCCTGCATCAGGCTCTATGCTGACAAGGTGAAGCCTGCTTGGGATTTTCTGTTTCCCTCTCTCTCTCTGCCCTTCCCCTGTTCTCTCTCTCTTTCTGTCTCTCAAAACAAATAAATAAACATTAAAAAAACAAAAACAAAACAAAAAACAAAGAAAATTGCCCAAGGTCACATGGCTAGTAAATGATAGTCCCCAGATTCAAACCCGTGTCTATATGATTCCAGAACTGTGATCTCAACCATTAGGCAGCTCTGGTCACTCTTACTCCCTATAAAAAATTATTGAACACACCAGCAAATCTAATTGATAGGTAATACGGACTTTGGCATGATTCCAATCACACATATGGAGGAGACAATCACTGGACTCCAGGACTTCCAAGGATCAATACACGTTAAGCATTCAATCTGGTAAACCTTTTTAAACATTCTGAACTTGGGGGGCGCCTGGGTGGCGCAGTCGGTTAAGCGTCCGGCTTCAGCCAGGTCACGATCTCGCGGTCCGTGAGTTTGAGCCCCGCGTCAGGCTCTGGGCTGATAGCTCGGAGCCTGGAGCCTGTTTCCGATTCTGTGTCTCCCTCTCTCTCTGCCCCTCCCCCGTTCATGCTCTGTCTCTCTCTGTCCCAAAAAAAATAAATAAAAACATTGAGAAAAAAAAAAAATTTAAAAAAAAACATTCTGAACTTGGAAAAAGTTATTCTAGAAGAAAAACAAAACAAAATTGAAAAAGGAAGTATCCTAAAAGGAAAATGACCAAAAGTCCTCTGAGGCCACAACTAGGATTCTTGGCTAAATGAAATGTAACTCCAGTAGTGTGACATCCATGCTTGCTGCCCTCCCATCAAACACATCTCCACAGATGACGGCCCTTCACGATTTGGCTTCATGGCTTCCTCTCTGACCTCATCTCCTCAGTCTACCCCCACTGCACTTACTGCCCCCACTGTCCTCAGCCTTCCAGCTTCGGTGGTGGCTCATCTTTGACGATCAGGTTTCAGCTCACTGTTCCTCCTCTGACAGACCTTCTGGCTTCTGTGACATCCAAATCATGTTGGCCACCCCTATCTGCAGTCCCCGTGATCACATGTGATCTAGCTTTATTTAGTGAACAAAGCTCCATGGCCGGAAGCAGGGACCCCGCCCCATCCTATTCTCAGCAGCTTCAGCACCCACAGGAGTCCCAGGCAGACAACAGATGCTTGCTCGACACTTGCTGAACAAACCAATAAAACACACGTCTCTGCCACGAGATGCCTCAGTAAGCCAAGGCCTCGCTTTTTCAATCTATAAAAGTACAGACTCAAAAACACTCTCCTCTCAGGAACCCACATTGGGGTAGTCTTCACAAGCTGGCAGTCCAGGCCCGATGAGCTCATTCACCACTTAGATTCTGCGGCCACCACTTTGATTAGTTTATGTTGATATCTTTATGCTTTTATTCCTTCACCGAGCCCATGAACTTGCCACGTACCTTTTCCCTTTTCCATTCTCCGACAACTTAAATTGTTGTAAGTAGTGTGGTGATGACCACTCCGTGGTGGAAATGGAGATCCCTCTTTCCTCAAAAGTTCTTCTGATTCCTCCATGACTGATCAAAAAATTCTCTTTAATTTATTCTAACATGAATCAGACTTTTTAGTTAATCCCAGCCATTGAAAGTCATTTAAATTAGCGACCCACCTTGGCCTGCACACGTCAGACACAATTCCCTCGCGTCTCTACGTCATACCCGTAGCGCATACTCAAAGCTGCATCAGAAGGCTCGAGACTCTGCACGGGGGAGATACTGCACGAGTACAGCTCTCATGGCCTCCCTCCCACTGATTTACTTTTCCCTGTATAAAGAGACCTCCAGTTATTCCCAGTCCAGTCCCGAAGCCTCCTCCTGACATCATTTCCCTCCTTGGCCAGGCTGGATCCTGGTACTTAACTACCCAAGTTATTGACCAGCATTCAAAGAGCTGTGCTTCCACTCTTCCTCACCTGTGCTACCAGCAGAAAATCTGAACCCTGATCCATGCTACAATCTGCCTCCCCTCCTACCCTCACCTGCTGCAATGATGCAGCACCCCAGGTTAAGAAAAACAAAACAGAACACCATCGGGAAGAACGACTCAAAGATTGACACGTAACACATGATTGATATCTAATGACAGTCGCTCACACATTCTTTAACGTGACCTTGGTAAACTTCCTCACCCATTCCTCCCAGCGATGAGCCTAAATTTTTGTCATTTTCCTCAAGCCCAACCCACCCCTCCTCTCTATCCCAATTCCTACGGCAGATAATGCTGTCCCCAAGAAGGAACTCTCCAGAGAGGCGTTTTCTGAATGTCACCCCTTCACCTGCAAACCAATCTCTACCTGCGCACGCCCATAAGTTGGGAATGAACTGTCCCTCCTGGTTCACAACTACACGCTGCCCTTGTGCTACTGGTCTCACTCCCTTTTGTCCTCACTCAGATCTGGCTCCATAAATTATCTCCTGTCTCTTCTGTATCTTTACCTCTCCCTCTTTCCAGCTCCACTGCTCAGCCTATCAACTTGCTGTGTTAGCCCTACCAGCCCGTCCCTTGATCCCAGTGTCTTCGTCGAGCCACTGCTCTCGTTCTCTTTTCCTCTCGCCCAGACCACCTCGGTGTGCCCTTGCTGTCCCCACATCACCCCCTCTCCGTCCTTTCCAGCCTGTCGTAACCTGGTTTCTGCCCCCAAAGCTTCACTGAAACTACTGTCTTCAGACCAGTGAATACTTAATGGATAAACACAGAGGGTAATCTTGGCTCCTTATCTCATTAGATCCTTTTCATGTAAGGCTATAAATCACATCTTCCTGTTCTGAAACTCTCAATTTAATCATTGTCCCGATTCTCCCCCCATTTCTCTGAACACTCACTCTCTGTCCCTTCGTGGATTCCTCTTCCTCTCCTCAACTCTTAACTGTCTTTCCAGCTTATGTTCTCATTCTACCTACCTTCCCTGGGCAATCTCATTCACAACCATGCTTGTCATTAACATTATATGGAAATAACTCTCTACTATCTCCAGCCCCCATCTCTTCCCTGAGCTTCAGATTGTTATTTCCACCTACCTCCTAGGCATGGCCCCATGTATGTCCCAAACCTTTCAAATCAATTATGTCTATTCTGATTTCACATCCTTTTCACCATTTAAAGAGTTGTTCCCTGTGCTGCCCATTTCAGCTGGATACCTTCCACCTAGCTATCTGATCAAGGCACCTATTAACTTTAACTCTTCTTTCTGCCTTGTCATCCATATCAAAGCAATCCTGATGATTTTTATCAACTGAAGATTTCTTGAGAGCATTCCCTCTCCATGCCTCTGGGCACTTCTTAAAAACAGAACTTCAGTTTATTCCCTTACTTTATTTTTCAGACTCTAGAGGATAACAGCCAAGCTCTTAAGCATGACAGACGAGATCTTGCATGAGTTGAGCTGTCCCTGGGCCTACCTATTCGGACTCATCTCCCTCTGCCTCAACCTTGTAATTTACCATGAAGTGCAATAGAAGTCTCATGCTTCCTTAACACGCCCCACAGCTGCATGTGCCTGGCTCCTTAGCACACGCTAAGAATTGTCGAGACACAATTCTCCATTTCCTCTTCCTCTCCTATCCTTCTCCCCAACAACTCTCCTCCTCACTAGCACCTGTCTTAGAAGATTCAGCTCAACTGTCACCATTTCCAGGATGCCTTTCCACACTGTTCCCGCCTGAAGAGCTGCCTTTTTGGTGCTACCACAGAACTCCATGTTTATCTCTAGCACAGCAAATTTCACACTCTTCTAAAATTGTATATTTACCTATCAACATTTCTGTACTAAACAAGAAGCTCCTCAAGGCAAGGGCCACTCACAGTAGGTGCTCAACTGGTTACTCTGCATGTTAAATATTACTGGTAAATGATTTTCTCGTGTGTTTTCAGGTCTCTAAGTCCACTGGAGACTTCTTCAGTCATTCGATTGGGAGGCTCTGTCGTGGCCGTGACGTTTTAATGTTCAAAATACATGGCAATGTCAGTTGCTATGACCACCCTTCAGTTTGGAATGACAGTCTCCATTGCAGTAAGAGTTAAAGGAACCTTAACTCTTAACTCTAAAGTTAGAGGACCTTAAACAAACTAAAATTAGCCATGCTTCGCGACTCAACACAGTCTAAGATTTGGCAAGACAAATCTCCTAGGCAGGTACAGTGCTGACACAGCACTGGGGTGAAAAGGCACTCAACCAATGCTCAGCAGACTCAAAGAAGAAAACCCGCAACAGCTTTACCACCGGAAACTGAGTTCTGCTGATTCATTCTGACTTAAAGCTGCAACAAAACTTGAGTAAGGAGCACCCAAGCTGACTCTGCGTTTTTTTGTTTTTTTTTTCTGCCGAGCTCACAGAATTTGGCATATAAGAAATTTAATAGTTGCTCTATATATTCCTTTGCAATTTCTCAGATATTGACTGCGGCTGCCTACATTATAGTGTCTGATGGCCTTATGTGGTATCTTTCTGGCAAAGATTCAGTTCTGGTCAAAATACTGAGGAGAATTTAAAATACTCACTGGAGCTCCTGGCTCCCTCAGCTGAAGAGAACCATACAGGAAATCTCCTTCACCCAAGAAAGGCTCACTGCTAGCTCAATTAGAGGCTGAAGAGGCCTGCTTCAGTAAATAGCGCTTGCTCATGCTTTGTACAAAGATATCTGTACAATTGGTTCCAACTTGGGAAACGGCATTTAAATATCAACATAAACACATGCTCAGAGAAAAACTGGGTGGATTTTCATCAGGACCAATCTCTAAAAACCTGTATTAGAGAAAATTACAAAGGAAGAACCTTCTCAAAATGGGTATCGCAAGTCATGATTTTCTTTGTTCTTCATACAGAAGTCATGTGAATTGCATAATGAAAAGTAAAACGGAAGAAATTTCTAGACTGAAGTCTAATTATACTTGAGTCAGTAATTCATCATGTTTCCTATATATAGTAATGACCATAGTTAACACTGATTAACTAGCATTACTTCAAAGACTTATTCCATTTAAAATCATAATATGTAAGTACTCTACTGGAGATATTTAACAAGTTAAATGTTAAATGCTTTCTCTTTCAGGAAAAGAAAAAAAGACCGACTTCGCTTCAGACTTTTATATTTTTCTTTAAGTGCAACATGACATAGTCAGCTAAAAAATATCAATTGCTTCAACAACAGACACTATTTTGACTAAACCATTATCATGAAGTAAAGTTTTATTGCACTTGCTTCTTAACAGGATTATAACTAAACACTTACTTGTTCAGTGTGAGGTCAAGAATGAATTTGGAGCCAAAGGCTTCAATCTGGAAGCTTGCCTGGGCCAGATGGACAGCCTATGGATTCAAAGAGACAGAAACAAACTTAGCTTACCTTCCTGTCTTTAAAGCTGATTAGATTGGTAGCAATGATATTAAATAAGAAAAACATTTTTATGGATTGATGCACTTCTTTATGGATCCCTGTGTAACAACCCATTTCTTTAAAAGGATACTAGGTGCATTGTCATGGCTTTACTTGGAAGACATAAATACCTGTGTAGCACAGAACTAATAAAAGACAATCGGTCCTTTAAAATGAACCCATTGTGATCAAAATCAAGAGCATATTCAGCTGGACTTTCAAAGTGACTGCGATGAATTATGCAAAAGTCTGACTAATTAAGGCTGGATTTCAGCCTATTTTGCGCACGAAGCTAACCAATTCTTTCTGCACACCTAAGTGAAAACTCATGTCAGCACTCTGTTCTTCATCAGAAACTGGAACTTTCTATAAATGATCTATCAGCAGAATGTGGCAGTAAAATGCGAATCCACAACCTTTTAACTTCAGAAAGCACTTAGACCCATGCCCCTCATGAGCCCTCAGAGTGTATGTCCCCCTGAAAAAGTCACACATTTACAAATACTGTGATTACTAGAGCACCTGGATGGCTCAGTGGGCTGAGCGTCCAACTCTTGGTTTCGCCTCAGGTCACGATCTCACAGTTCATGAGATTGAGCCCGAAGTCAGGCTCTGCGCTGACAGTGAGAAGCCTGCTTGGGATTCCCTCTCTCCCTCTCTCTCTGCCCCTCCCCTGCTGGTATGCATGTTCTCTCTCTCAAAAAATAAATAAATAAATAAATAAATAAATAAATAAACCTAAAGAAAAAAGAACAAATACTGTCATTACTGTGCCTTAACTCAAAATACAACAATAATCCCATCTAAACAGGAGTCATATGTACTAGGTGTTAAAGATTAGTTTAGCTCACAGAATTATCTTGAAAAATGTAAGTTAACAAATCAATGGAGTTTTGTTAAAGTCTTACCCAAGATAAAATTCCCCTCTATCCTTCCATCAAGAAAAAAAAAATTTTTTAATTTTTTTTTTTCAACGTTTATTTATTTTTGGGATAGAGAGAGACAGAGCATGAACGGGGGAGGGGCAGAGAGAGAGGGAGACACAGAATCGGAAACAGGCTCCAGGCTCCGAGCCATCAGCCCAGAGCCTGACGCGGGGCTCGAACTCACGGACCGCGAGATCGTGACCTGGCTGAAGTCGGACGCTTAACCGACTGCGCCACCCAGGCGCCCCAAGGAAAAAAAAAAAAAAAATTTTTAAAGACAAGAATAAATGCAACATCTATACTCCCTTCCCTTCCCTTCCCTGCTCAAAAACATCCTTCCTGCAAACTCCATTCTTCAGGCACGCTGGTGTCACAAACCATCTGTGAAGTGCTACCTGCATGGCAACCAGACACTGCATCCTCCTGCTCTGGTACTTTCCCCTCCTCCCCTCCCCCACCCCTTCCGGCAATACCACCCATGCTCCTCTCTGTCTTCATCCTACCTTACTCATCCTTCAAGGGCAGCCCAACTGCATTACTTTCCACGAAGCCCTCCTTCACATGCACGTTGGAAGTGAACCCTTCATCCTCAGGGCTCCAGGAACACTTCATCTGCTTCTACTCTGCACCATGATGTGGGCTCACTTTCCATCCCAGCCTGGACAACTTGTATCACAAGGGTATTGCAAACAGTTGGAGATTAATGGCCCTTCCTCAAAATATATGAACTTCTAAGCCAAATATTTATTGTCAGGACTATTTTGCCACGCCAAACCCATAAAATACTATAAACCATAACTTCTACTTCCAGTCAAGCACAACTGCTAACCGCATAATCACTACAATAATCAAAACATAGGGTGCCTACATGGCTCAATCGGTTAAGCATCCCTCCAACTTCAGCTCAGGTCATGATCTCACAGTTCTTGAGTTCAAGCCCTGCATCAGGCTCTGTGCTGACAGCTCAGAGCCTGGAGCCTGCTTTGGATTCTGTGTTTTCCTCTCTCTCTGCGCCCCCCCGACTCATGCTTGCACTGTCTCTCTCTCTCTCAAAAATAAATAAATATTTAAAAAATTAAAAATAATAATCAAAACATGAAATAAAAATGAAATTAATAAGTATTAAATTTTAAATACAAAGCAATGAGAAACAAGGAGCCCAAATACCTAACACCTTGGCACAACTCGCCAAACCCCAAACAACCATGCAGAATACGGTCATCATATCTGATTCGGGCTCTTCCTGCATCCAGATGACTACATGACAGAGAAAGAAATTCCTGTCTTGTTAACTGAGGTCTCGGTCATCTACATCAGAACCTTTATCTCCTGACATAAATACCATATTCTTCTTATTCTAAATTCATTCTGTGTCTTGAAGCATTAATTTTTGCATGAAGATTTTGATGAATAATGCATACAAGGGAAATTTTTTCATTTCTGGGTCCCAAAAGTTTAAAGGAAAAAAACAACTTTCTTCTTGAGAATAGGATAGGCTCTTAATACATGCACCCCAATGTTTATAGCAGCATTATCAACAATAGCCAAAGTATGGAAAGAGCCCAAATGTCCATCAACTAATGAATGGATAAAAAAGATGTGGTTTATATATACAATGGAATACTACTTGGCAAACAAAAAGAATGAAATCTTGCCATTTGCAACAGCATGGATGCAACCAGAGTGTATTATGCTAAGTGAAATAAGTCAGAGAAAGACAAATATCATGTGATTTCACTCATATGTGGAATTTAAGATACAAAACATATGAACATAAGGGAAGGGAAGCAAAAATAATATAAAGACAGAGAGGGAGGGGCGTCCGTGTCGCTCAGTCAGTTAAGCCTCCGACTTCAACTCAGGTCATGATTTCATGGCTCCTGAGTTCGAGCCCAGCGTCGGGCTCTATGCTGACAGCTCAGAGCCTGGGACCTGCTTTGGATTCCGTGTCTCCCTCTTTCTCTGCCCTTCTCCCACTCATGCTCTGACTGTCTCTCTCAAAAATAAATAAACATTGGGGCGCCTGGGTGGCTCAGTCGGTTAAGCGGCCGACTTCGGCTCAGGTCATAATCTCACGGTCAGTGAGTTCGAGCCCCGCGTCAGGCTCTGTGCTGACAGCTCAGAGCCTGGAGCCTGTTTCGGATTCTGTGTCTCCCTCTCTCTGACCCTCCCCCGTTCATGCTCTGTGTCTCTCTGTCTCAAAAATAAATAAACGTTAAATTTAAAAAATAAATAAATAAATAAACATTAAAAAATTTTTTTCTTTTAAAAAAACAGAGAGGGAGGCAAACCATAAGAGACTTTTAAATACAAAGAACAAACTGAGTGTTGCTCCAGGGGAGGTGATGGGGGGGATGGGCTAAATGGGCAAGGGGAATTAAGGAGGACCTTTTTTGGGATAAGCACTGGGTGTTATAAGTAAGTGATGAATCATTAAATTCTATTCCTGAAATCACTATTACACTATATGTTAACTAAGTTGGATTTAAATTTAAAAAAAGATAGACCCTTAAGCATATTTTCTACTAAGAATATTAAATAGAGAGAAGAGTTCATTAATGCCACCCTGTCCTAAAAAGGGTGATAAATTACTGCCTTAAGCAACTTAAAAAGAACCTGACATTAACCACTGAAAGGCTCATCTTACAGCAAATAAGCAACGAGACAAGTACAAACCCCAACAGAAGCCTGTTGTACGATAAGGTAGCTGGTAATAACTGCTTACCCCATTTTATAGCCTTGTTGGGAGTTCTAGGATTAAATAAACTTATACTGAGCCAATGTGATAAGATTCAGTTTAACAGAATTTAATGAAAGAGCGGGCAAATAACATTACTATTGGGATTTTCCTTTTTTTTTTTTTTTTTTTTTTTTATTCATTCACTCTCCACACAGGTGTTAAGTCTCACTGTGTGCATTAGGATGACTGGAACCCAGCCCCTCCCCTCCAGGGAGACCTGCCAGCCTCGGTGGGTCTAAGGTGCCACAGGGACCAAGACTTCACTGACCAGGTGCAGTTTGAACAAAATTCCAAAAGATGAAAAAGAATCCACCTGCCAGACGAAGAGAAGACATTCAGGGCATGGAGGGAAACATTTACAACATGAGAGTAAAAAATGAATATGGAAAAAAAGGTTTTTTTACTTTTTTAAAAATTAATATGGCCTATAAAGAAAACAGTTTTGGGGGGGGGCGCGTCTGGGTGGCTCAGTTGGTTAAGCGTCCAACTCTTGATTTCAGCTCACGTCATGATCTGATGGTTGGTCAGTTCAAGCCCTGTGTCGGGCTCTGCGGTGATGACAGTGCGGAGCATGCTTGGGATTCTGCCTCTCCCTCTCTCTGCCCCTCCCCTGCTCACTCTCTTTCTCTCTGTCTCTCTCTCAAAGTAAATAAGTAAACTTAAAAAACAAACAAATAGCTTTTGAAGGAAATGTCAAACAATGAATCTGAAAAGGTGCTCCAGAGACTGTGGGGCTTTGCACGATATGCTCAATGACATGTCTGGTCACACAGACATACCTGTGGCCAAGACAGCAAGCATTCCTCCAAATGTGCCTCCACTTACTCAGCACAGTGCCTGGCACATGCCCAGTCACCACCACCACCATCATCAACGAAGATATTAGAACTAAATCATATTGACAGATTACCGTCCACAACAACTGAAACACTTACAGTGCCATCAACAACATCTCTGTTTCTCCATGGGGAAAGAAAATATCTGATCGTATTACCTTTATCAGTAAGAATGTTTTAACATTTTAACTTATTTTAATGCAAAAAGGCAGCACATTTTCCTATAAATGATTTAAGATTTCCCCAAGCATTCATTTTCCTTGTACATATATCAAATAGAATTGGTATATTCATCTAATACATTTGTATCCATCTTAAGGAATTTCAATACAATGGTATACATTATTTTTCTTATGTTCCATTTCTCTTTCCATTGTTATACATTCAGCATTTGTACAGAGTACAGATTCTTCTCTATATCGAAACAAGTACCTGACAAATGCTACTTCTCCCCTATCATTCTGTAATTTCTGCTCTGTCTGAAACGTGATTAAAATAGTTTTTAACTACTGGAATCTCTGCTACTCCATATCAACTAACTGATCATTTTTTATGTTACAAAATACTATACAGTTTTGAAAACTGTCCAATTAAAATATGTTTTCAAATCAGGTAAAACAAGTCCTCATCATTATTGTTCTACAAATTACATTTTTGGATATTGTTTTTACTTCATAGTAACCTCCTTCTTTCAAATGACAGAAACATCAGAAGAATGGCCAAGATGAGTAGAAGGTTTTATAACACATGCCTTTTTTTACAAAGAAGGAACCATACAGTGAGGTTTAGAAATGTGTTCAGTAATACAAAATTGGATCACAGATATACTTTAGAGAAAAGTTCATGAACCACACATAAGGTCGTAATGGATTATTTCTCCTTTGGGATATTTGTTAAACAAACTTGATGATTAACACTTGTTTTTACAAGGACAGTCACTATAAAAGCAGTGTGAAAGAATGCAAGGTTTTACAGTCAAAGAGCATCATTTCACGACAAGAATAAGCATAGCCCTGGGCTCAGAATTACACCCTGAAGGACTGAAAACAGCTGTTGCCTAAGCACTTCGATATTTTTCTTTTGACTCAGAATCTGGAACAGTGAAATTACAGGAACTCTATAAACAAAAAACAACTAAACTCAATTATATACACAAACCTCCTTCACTGAAGAACAATTTACACATTTAACAATGTGCTTTTGTATTTCTAGGGTTTTTTTTTTTCTTTTTAGTAGATGGCACCTAATGGTATCGTATTAAATAACTTTGGAAGACTGTCAGGTTCCTCAGTGAAGACTGGTTTTGCGTCTTAAGACTGGTTTTGCGTCTTAAGACTGGTTTTGCGTCTTAGCAAGCTATATTATGATATTGAGCAATCATGTACATTACATAAGCTAAAGATACATAGTTACGTTTTCTTGGGACTTATATTCTAGAACAGTTAACATTAATATGGACATGAAGAAAAGAGAAAAAGATGACTCTCTCGACTTCTAGTAATAGGAATCAGACATTTCCAGAGTATGTATGTTTTCATGCAAAAATGCCTCACACATAATGAGTATTCAATCAATATTCTTCACTTGGCAAGGACTCATACACATAACTGAAACTAAATATAGGAAGTGGAAAGTTTAAACTTTCCCTGAATTCAGAAAATATTTTGAGACTGAATGTCATAATTCAGTAGAAAGGGAGCTACTTGAATTGAGGTCTCTACACTGTCCATCACAGCATCCTCTGAGCAGGTAATGTACTTTAATATGCTCTCTAATGTATATGGTTTGGGAAACAGAAGAAAATTTGGAAGAAGTTGCCCTGCTCTTAAGATATATTCAGTTTATTTAGGGAAACACTCACTGAAGTAATGAAGAAAACCTGTCTGGAGCGACATATCAGTAAGACAAACAAATGCTTTCCAAATGGCCTGCAGAAGCCCTGGAAAGTATGAAGCAGTCCTGAGCAGACAGCTGTGGGATGGTTCCAGCTCTGTTTCCTAAAGAAGAGAGCTGTGGGCTTCTAGGAAAGAAGGTGCTAGAGAAATCAAAATGTTGTAATTAGAGTTAGAACCCAGGAACCCAGGATCAATAAACTGTCTTTTCTACTGCAAAGAATCATGGAAAGAGTAAAACAGCTAAATAGCTGATTACTAGTGAGACTGGAGGTAATTTCTTTCTTATTTTTATGTCCCTCATTGCCATAATATTGTTCATCCTATGTTCACTAAAATATTATATTCATAGCGAGTGTGGGTCTGCATCTGCGTGTATAAACTATAAGCTTTTCAGGGCACCTGAGTGGCTCAGTCGTTAAGCATCTGACTCTAGATTTTGGCTCAGGTCATGATCTCACAGTTCGTGAGTTCAAGCCCCACGTCAGGCTCTACACTGACAGTGCAGAGCCTGCTTGGAATTCTCTCCCTCTCTCTCCTTCTCTTTCTCTTTCTCTCAAAATAAATAAATAAACTTTAAAAACTAAAAAAAAAAACTATAAGTTTTTCAGGAAATATTCTTCTCATCCTTTATGTTTTTGCTTATAATTTTTTCCCCTACTCTTGATTTTTCAATAGACCCTTCAAGAGTTTCTCTTCCTTTTTCTTCAATACAGTGGGGAAAGTTCACAGAATCTCAAACACCACTTTCTTTTAAGATTCGGGACATTTTATGGTTTCAGAGTAGATGGATTTGGAAATTCACCAACTAGGAAGGAAGAAAGAGAACAGCTAATCATATCCTACAAGGAGCCTGCTTCGTTGTAACAGGTTGAGTCTTTGAAGGAAGAAGCTTTGCTATGCAGCCTTGCATCACTGGGTTACACAGAGTGGTTTTCTCTTCTGTGTCACAGGAGACCCAGAATCCAGCAACCTGAATAATTAAATTCCAATCAGAAATAAACTATCTAGTTTAAACTGGAATACATTTGAGGAAAATACTTCACCTTCTTCAGATCACACAGGCTTTTCTGTAAATAACGCATCTGGGTCTATCCCACACACAGCTAAAGAAACACAGAAATCTAGCTTGTGGATCTTTTTCCTGTACAGTGTAAAAACTCAAATATGTAAATATATCTTAGGAGTTTGAATGTTCAAAAGGAAACACTAATAAATCATTTTAACTATAATCTGGTTCCAACCCCTGATCCTAAGTGTGCACACTGGTGATCACCAATGTGATCAAGACTTTTATATAATGAAAATAACAACGCCCTATATTCCCTGTGTTTTAATTATCTCGACCAATCAGAATAATAAATATGGTACCCTGTGCAGTTGACTTAGTAGGCAGACGTTGTGATTGCCCTTTTGTAGAAGAAAAACATTTTTAGAAGGCACACAGAAGTTAAATGATTTTTTTTGTTCAAGGTCACACATCAAAGGAAGAAAGATGAAGTGTTGGCTTCAGTTCAGTGAGGAAAAAGTGCCAAGTTATGCCAAAAGTCCTTATCCATCCAACCTCAATGTTTTCTGGTCATTAAAATATAAATAATAATAGCTTACCAACAGGATGAGTATGAGGGAAGTTCCTAGAAAAGTTTGGCCACATAGAAAGAGCTCAATAATTTAGGAAGAAGGGGCAAAGTTGAAGGACAAAGGTGGGGGGAGAAGAAAACTACATTAATGTTTTGGAAAGGTTATCAGTCAGCTCCACCTTAAAAGTTCCTTCCCAATATAGCTGGCCACCTTCTAGAAAATCCAGTGTGCATTTATCCTCTGCAAAATTCACAAATTTAATATTTTTTATTGCTAATTACCATTAGGCATTATGCTTTGACTTTGTTCAAGTTGTCGTGTCATTATGCTTTGACTTTGTTCAAGTTGCCGTGTCTTTAAAATAATATGAATCATTTTCCTGAGACGTGGAACAGCTGCAAATGTTACATGAAGGCAATTTTGCAAATTAAGGTAATTTGCTGAAAATTCTTCCCAAGATGCATTTAAATAGGTAGCTTGTGGGAGAGAACATTATCATGTTTACTTCTAGCATGTTCCAATTCACAGGATTACTGGTTAACCCATTAGCAAATTTGCATTGAATCCCAACGTTGTGGGAGATACCGTGACAGATGCAAAGATATAGAAGAATTAGTATTTATATGAAAGTTTACAATGCAGTAAGGGGAATGAGATGAGAAACCACAAAGAATAAGAAACTTGAGTTAAATACTTCGGTTAAATAATAATAATGATGAATAGTATCCATAAAGATGCCACAGACAACTTAAGCACAATTAATTCCCCAATCTAATGTTAACAATTGTATGGTATGGGTAACAAGTACATTTAAATATAAGGAGCCAGAATGCTGAGGACTGGAGAGGGCTGAGAAAAGCTTACTGGAGAAGTCTTTCTCGGCATTTAAACATAGCTAGAATTCACGTAGCCCTAAAATTGATTTAACAGGATGAAATTTCAAGGTGTTTCTAAGTGTTTGCTAACAAACAGAGACCTAAGAAACATGCTTTTAAAGTAAAACACAGGATGTCTTCCATTCTGGAACATGAAACTACAGTTTGAATTGTGGTCGGAACCAAAACATGGCAGTTTAATATAAAATAAAGCATTTCACGAGATCACACAATATTTTGTGTGTGAACACACACAAGTCTAAAATATACCAATGTATTTTGTAATCAATCTATCTTTTAGCCTTAAACTAGAAAGGTGGAATCCCAACCTTGATGGATATTACAGAAACAACACCACAACAACAGCAAAGCACACTGTTCTCACAGGCCACAGACTGATCAGCCTCTCCCGGTGACGGAGGCAAGTCATTGCTTGACCTTGTTCCCTTAGCCAACCTAGCCAAGAAAGGTAGAACTTCTATTCTGAAAGAAATCTAGCCAACATTCAACTATCCAGTCTGATCATTCAGAAAAAAAGGATGCCATGTTGAGTTTTAACATCTGACCAAATCTTTTCCAAGAGTGTTTTGCTAAATAAACCAGTTTTAAAGAGAACCCAACTTTTCATCTTCTTCCTTCTTCTCACCTACTGTCACTCAGTTTGAAGTGCTCTCTAAATCTGATACAGACAAAAGATAGATCCTGAAGAGAAACAGGAAAAACAGGTATTGATAATCCAAACAGATATTCCAGTTTATAAATCGTGAGGTAGTTGCAGTAAAAATGTATTTAAAAAAATTTTTTAATGTTTATTTTTAATTTTGAGACAATGCGAGAGACAGAGTGCAAGCAGCAGAGGGAGACACGGAATCTGAAGCAGGCTCCAGGCTCGGGGCTGACAGCTCGACGCGGGGCTCGAACTCACGAACCACGAGATCATGACCTGAGCCGAAGTCGACGCTTAACCGACTGAGCCACTCAGGCGCTCCACTAAAAATGTAGTTTTAATATTCCTCATGGCCAGCCAAAGAAGAGAAGCTAGAAATACCTGGGAGGGGGTCTCTTTTTAGCCCTATAGAACCACACTAAGATCTTCCTGGGTGATCATTTAGTAACCCAGGAGAACTCTGGAAAAAATACACTTTCAGTGACAAAGCATCTTTGGACATTTCTATGGATTGCCTTCCATACATTTACCCTTAGTGATTGATGTTTGCTGGATATTAAGCTGACAATACCAACTCAAGAGAGAGATGAAATCATAAGCCTCCAGAGCTCTTGCTATTTGAAAATGGGCAAATCATTAAAAGCATCACTACAGCTATATTATTTAGCTTTCATACATTTTCTGAAAGACGAGTAAAAATACAACTATGACAACAGTTACCATGGAAGCAGTTTCTTTCTGCTGCCTTCCCGAATAGTAACGTTTAATTTGATGCATTAATCTAGTAGCTGAGGTGTGATTCACCTTTTTTTCCTCATCAATTTCTACATGACCAAACTGTGCAACCCCAAGGAGTGATTCTCTCTCTGCTAACACTCTTTGTCATAAAAGAGAACACATTTTGTCCTTCTAGACAGAATTATTGAACACCCACTTAATAATTTAAATAAAAGAATAGAAATAGGGCATACGTTTTGAAAAACAAACACCACCAAGCTCCATGCTGAATATCTGTGACTCATTACATGACAGATTTGTTAATTTGCTTATATAATGTTAATACCATCCCCAAAGAAAAAAAACTTCTGTAAAATAGCACCCCATGAGAAGCCCTATCTTCTTTGTCTTCCTACTCTTGTCCTTGAAATGCTGGCTACAAGACCCCAGAGGGCTCAAATATCTAGCCAGAGCAAAGAAAGTTCTTTAACTTGGATCTTTATGATGACCACATAGGATTAGTTAATAATAAATACGTCCGAAATACAAAATGAAAATTACGATACACAGTTCACTTGAAAACCGTTATATCCAGCAAATCACAAATGATATAAATTGAAATATTAATTTCCAGTTTCCAAGGAAGGCTAAACAGACCTGTCCAGCCAGATCTCTCATCCCTTGAGGCATCTTGATTCTACTGATCTTCACTGGTGGGTCTCACACTGTTCTTGCCCAAAGCTGATTTGTGTTGGGATCTCTATACTTCTATTTGAAGAAATTTCTCAGGCTACACATATGACTTCATCAGAAATACACAGCTGTGTGATGACAGAATTCCCAAGATGTCTTTGCTTTCCTTAACTACTCTCTGGGAGATATGTGGCACAATATTTTGTGTTACGGGGTGGACCTTCCTTTTGTCTACAGGAATCCACCTCCATCCACATTTTTGATGTAAAGAGAGTTCTATGTTTGCTGGTTCTCAGTTGTGTCTGGTTCTGTCCTTTGCTCTAAATTCTGACCTCAGTTATGGCCATGGATGTGTTGTGTTCTGCCCTTTTAGATAGTAAGAGTAACTTCCAAATTAGGGGCCAACCCAAAAATGGATTTTCCCATTTTACAAGCATGCAGGTGCCATTAGACTTCCTCAGTAACACTACTAAGATCTATTTCTGGACATAGAGACTCAACAATTGTCATGTATCACAATTTTACTCAAAACAGGTATCATGTGTGCTACATACACATGCTTTACTCAAAGCTAGATATGGAAAAATTAATATTGATGTGACCTAATTTTCTCCAACACTCATCTTTCACAGAATTCTGCAAAATGCCAACCATTCAGCATGTAGTCACATAATTTTTGAAAGTAACATTTAGAATGTTGACTATTACACAGAATATTGTGCCTATTTTGGTAAGCAAGTAATAATCTCACTATGTCTACAGAATGTTTTAGATTCATTAAAACTCCATTTTAATCTCCAGATAAGAACCCAGAATTACACAGAATCTTAAAAACATATAAAACAGTACTTTGAAATATCTCCATTTTCTCAGCTTACATCCTACCTCATTGGCATCTACATCATATACGAAATAATTTACGGATTCAAGAGATAATTATTGTATCTATCGTGTTTCAGCAGAAGCTCTGGTTTTTCAGAGTTTGTATTTTAGTGTGTGTTGGAGGGCAAGGGGAGTAACACAATCAACAAATAAATTAAAAGCAAGTTAGGAGCACTTGGGTGGCTCAGTCAGTCAAGCGTCCAACTCTTGATTTCAGCTCAGGTCATGATCTCACAGTTCATAGGATCAGGCCCCACACGGGGCTTTGCACTGACAGCATGAAGCCTACTTGGGGTTCTCTCTCTCCATCTCTCTCTGTCCCTTCCCCACTCATGTGCACATGTGAGCTCTCTCTCTCTCTCTCTCCCTCTCTCTCTCTCAAAATTAAGTAAATATTTTTAAAAAGAATAATAAAACAAGTCAGATGATGATAAATTCACCAGGTAAAGAAGGAGGAATTGACAGTAATACAATAATAGTAAGGGACTTTAGGGGCGCCTGGGTGGCTCAGTCAGTAAGCATCGACTTCGGCTCAGGTCATGATCTCACGGTTCATGAGTTCGAGCCCTGCATCGGGCTCTGTGCTGACAGCTCAGAGCCTGGAGCCTGCTTTGGATTCTGTGTCTCCCTCTCTCTCTGCCCCTCCCCTGCTCACACTCTGTCTCTCTCTCAGAAATAAATAAATATTAAAAAAAATAGTAAGGGACTTTAATACCTCACTTACATCAATAGATAGATAGATCATCCATACAGAAGACCAACAAGGAAACAATGGCTTTGAGTATCACATTAGACCAGATGAACTTAACACCTGGTTAACATCTGGATACATATGCAGGGGCGTCTGGGTGGCTCAGTCGGTCGAGCGTCCGACTTTGGCTCAGGTCAGGATCTCGCAATTTGTGAGTTCAAGCCCCACGTCGGGCTCTGTGCTGACAGCTCAGAGTCTGGAGCCTGTTTCAGATTCTGTGTCTCCCTCTCTCTGCCCCTTCCCTGCTCATGCTCTGTCTCTCTCTGTCTCTCAAAAATGAATAAACGTTAAAAAAAATTTTTTTAAACATCTTGATATATGCAGAACATTCCATCCAAAAACATCAGAATACACATTCTTTTTGAGTGCGCGTGAACATTCTGTAGGACAGATCACATGTTAGGCCACAAAACAAATCTTAATAAATTTAAGAACTGAAATCATATCGAGCATCTCTTCCAACCACAGCGGTCTAAAACTCAAAATCAATTACAAGAAAAAAAAACTGGAAAAAAACACAAGCATATGGAAGCTAAACAACATGCTACTAAATAACCAATGGGTCAATGAAGAAATCAAAGGAAATAATCAAAAAATACATGGAGACAAATGAAAATGAAAACACAACAGTCCAATCTCTGGGAAACAGCAGAAGCAGTGTCTAAGAGACACTAATCTATAGTGATTCAGGTCTATCTCAAGAAACAAGAAAATCTCAAATAAACAATCGACCTTACACCTAAAGGAATGAGAAAAATTAGAATAAAGTGAAGTTAGTAGAAGAGAGGAAATAATAAAGATTAGAGCAGAAATAAATGAAACAGACTAAAAAATAATGGAAAAGATAAAATTGACCAACTGTTAGACTCATCAAGGAAAAAAGAGATACCTCAAATAAAAATCAAAAATTAAGGAAGAAAAATAACTACTGATATCACAGAAATACAAAGAACTATAAGAGAATACTACAAAAAATTATATGCCAACAAATCAGACAACCTAGAAGAAATGAGTAAATTCCTGGAAATATACAATCTTCCAAAACTGAAAGAGGAAGAAATAGAAAACTTGAACAGGGTGATTACTAGTAATGAAATTGAATTAGTAATCAAAAAACTCTCAAGAAACAAGGACCAGATGGATTCACACGTGAATTTTACCAAACATTGAAATAAGACTTAATGCCATTTCTTCTCAAATTATTCCAAAAAAAATTGAAGAGGAGGGAAAGCTTCCAAATTCATTCTATAAAACCAGCATTACCCTGAGGCCAAAACCAGACAAAAACACTATGAAAAAATGAAAACAACAGGGGCATCTGGGTGGCTCAGCTGATTAAGTGTCTGACTCTTAGTTTTGGCTCAGGTCATGATCTCATAGTTCAGAGTTTGAGCCCATGTCAGGCTCAACTGCATTACTGCATTACTGATGCAGAGCCTGCTTGGGATTCCTTCTACCTCCCTCTCTCTCTGCCCCTCCCCTGCTCTCTCTCTCTCTCTCTCTCTCTCCCTCTCTCTCTCTTTCCCTCTCTCTCAAAATAAATAGGTAAACTTTAAAAAAAAAAGAAAGAAAAAAGAAAACTACAGGCCAATATCCCTGCTGAAGACAGATGCAAAAACCCTCAATAAAATATTAATAAACCAAATTCAACAATATATTAAAAGATCATTCACCACAGTCAATGGGGATTTGTTCCAGAGATGCAAGGACAGTTCAATATTCACAAATCAATCATTGTGACACATCACATTAACCAAAAGAAGGATAAAATCCATATGATCATCTCAACAGATGCAGGAAAAGCATTTGACAAGATTCCACATCCATTCATGATAAAAACTCTCAACAAAGTAGGGTTAGAGGGAACATACTTCAATAGAATAAAGGCTATATATTTAAAACCCACAGCTAACATCGTATTCAATGGTGAAACACTGAAATCTTCTCCTCTAAAATCAGGAAAAAGACAAAGATGTCTATGTAACCACTTTTATTCAACATAATACTAGAAGTCCTAGCCACAGCAATCAAACAGGAAAAAGAAATAAAAGGCATCCAAATTGGTAAGGAGAAGTAAAACTATCACTATTTGCAGATGACATGATACTTACTTATAGGAAACTCTAAAAACTCTGTTAAAACAAAACTATTAGAAGTAATGAATGGGGGCACCTGCATGGCTCAGTCAGTTAAGTGTCCAACTTCGGCTCAGATTTGATCTCACCATTTGTGAGTTCAAGCCCCACATCAGGCTCTGTGCTGATAGCTCAGAGCTTGGAGCCCATTTCAGATTCTGTCCCCCCTCTCTCTGATCCTTCCCCACTTGCACTCTGTGTGTCTCTGTCTCAAAAATAAATAAATATTAATTTTTTTTTAAAAGTAATAAATGAATTCAATCAAGTCTCAGGATACAAAATTAATATACAGAAATCTGTTGCGTTTCTACAGACTAAGAAAAAAGTAGCAGAAAAAGAAAATAAGAAAACAATCCCATTTACAATTGCACCAAAAAGAATAAAATACCTGGGAATAAATTTAGCCAAGTAGGCAAAAAAGAATAAAATAGGAAAGAGACACAGAAATTTAGGAGTTGCAGAGTATGGAGAGGTGACAGTATTAAATGGGGGGGGGAGGGAGACAGAGGAGGACTCTCGATTTGAGCAAAGTTTGGGAGATGAAGGAACAAGTCACCTGGATATCTGGGAAAAGAGAATTTCAGGCAGAGAGAACAGCAAGTTGCAAAAGCCCTGAGGCAGGGGTATATTTGGTATGTTAAAGAATAAGCCAATTTTGAGTCAAGTGGAATAGGTCAAGGAGAGTGTCACAGGCAATGAATTAGAGAAGCAATGAGGTGTCAATTACACAGGGCTTTGTAGGCCACTGTTAAGAACTTTGCCTTTTACTCTTAATGAAATAGGAAGTCACTGAATATTTTAAGCTAAGGAGTGACATGATCTCCTTTCCATTTTTTTTTTTGGAAAGACA
This sequence comes from Puma concolor, assembly GCF_028749965.1. Lineage (NCBI taxonomy): Eukaryota > Metazoa > Chordata > Mammalia > Carnivora > Felidae > Puma > Puma concolor. Next base: position 193,521,364 of record NC_141674.1, on the reverse strand, counting down.
GAGGGTGAGTGGGGGAGGGGCAGAGGGAGAGAGAGAATCTTAAGCAGGCCCCACACCCAGCAAGGGGCCCGACACAGGGCTCAATCTCACAACCACGAGATCATAACCTGAACCAAAATCAAGAGTCAGATGCTCAACCAACTGAGCCATCCAGATGCCCCTCCTTTCCATTTTTCAAAGTTCACTCAGGCTACTGTGTTGACAACAGCCGAAAGGTCAAGGGTTGCAGGGGCCAGGGAAAAAGCAGAGGGTCTAGTTACAAGACTGTTGGAATAATCCAGGTAAAAGCTGACGGTAAATTGGATTTAGGGGTAACAGTGGAATTGACAAGAAGCGGTCAGATTCTGGGTGCATGATGAAAGCAAAGTCAACAGGAGTTGCTTACAGATTAGATATGGGTTATGAATGAACTAGAGGAGACAAGGAAGAGTCCAGAATTTTTGGCCTGAATAACCAGAAGAAGTAAGCAATGTAGTTGGCATGAGCAACACCACAGAAAGAGCAAGTGATAGAGAGACTTCTGTTTGGGACCATTATGTTTGATATGCACCTTATATATCCAACTGGAGATGTAGAATAGGCAGTTAGATATAAGGCACGAAGATATATCTTTTCATTAATGTTTACTGAGTGATTACGTACTTTAAGAAGCAATAAGTGAGTAAATGAAGGATTAAGCATCAAATTAATGAGTGAATAAATGAATTAATACTGGGAATACAAAAATATTCCAGTAAAAGAACTAGTGAGGAGTGTATACTTCAACAGATAACCTAGTTTCTGAAATAGCGAGGGTGTAAAGGAGAAAATAAGATAACTTGGGGGAAAACTAAAGAAGTCAGTACAAAGCAACCCACTCCACTGGGCTTTAAAATAACATTTTCAATTAAAACAGTGTCACTTTGGAACCCAAGAGGTATATTATGCACCACAAACCCCCTCAAAAGAAATGAAGTCCAAGAGCATCATTTTCATGTCTTGTATGTATGTGCTAAAATTACAAAAGAATGATCAGCAAATGAGGAGATTAGTTCCCTAACAAAGTACATGGATTATATGCATGGATGTGTATGTGTATATATACACACACACACACAAAATATATATATATATACATATATATATATATACACACACATACATACATATGCATATATATGGTATTCTTATAAAACAACACAGTCTGACCTTTGATTTCCCACACTGATTTCCATATTCTGGAAGTCACACTATCTTAACAGCTTTTAGTATTTCAAATATATCACTGCTTTTAGGTATACATTGTTATTATACCACTTTTTGGAAACTTTTAAATGTATACACTTACTGATTTTAATTTACTAACTGTATCTATCATCTTAGGAGCCTGATCTTAAGTCACAGAGATCAAGGTATGCTCCACACCACCCTACTGAATAATGTACATTTCTAAAAGTCTCTAACCAACCTGGTGATTAAAGTTTATATTGCAAAATTTAGAAATGAGAAGACTCGAGAGCACTGTATAAATCTCTTCCTTCTTAAATCTGTTCCGTGAACTGCTACTTAAGTTACCAAATGGCAGTAAGGAAATTTTTCTTTGATTATTTTTTTTAAATCACAATGTTTTTGTTTCAACAGTTCCAAAGAGCAAGAAAGAGATAAAGCAATAATTGAAATTTCACTTTACTTCAATTATAGTTATTTTAGGTGATTTTTTTCCCTAAAATAAGCAAATAACTATATCAGGGCAATATCTAATTAGTCATGACTAGAGAGGGCACGATATTAGGAATACTTGATAAATAGTCCAAAATAAAAACTTCTTGGGGCACCTAGGTGGCTCAGTTGGTTTAACTGTCCAGCTTGGCTCAGGTCACCATCTCACAGTTTGTGAATTCTAGCCCTACGCTGGGCTCTGTGCTGACAGCTCAGAGCCTGGAGCCCGCTTCAAGTTCTATGTTTCTCCTCTCTCTCTCTCTCTCTCTCTGCCTCTCCCTAGGTCCTGCTCACACTCTGTCTCTCTGTCTCTGTCTCTCTCTCTCTCTCTCAAAAATAAATATTTTTTTAAAACTTTTTAAATAAAAACTTTTTATATGGGGCGACTGGGTGGCTCAGTTGGTTAAGCGTCCAACTTCAGCTCAGGTCATGATCTTGTGGTTCACGGGTTCAAGCCCCCGTCGGGCTCTGCACTAACAGCTCAGAGCCTGGAGCCTGCTTCAGATCCTGGGTCTCACTCCCTCTCTGCCCCTACCCTGCTCACGCTCTGTCCCTGTCTCTCCTGTCTCTCTCAAAACCAAATAAACATTAAAAAAAAAAAAAAAAAAAAAAAAACTTCTTATGGACTATGAAAATCCTTCCGTAAATATAAGACTATAAAAAAGTCTTAACAGTTTTATCTTAGCCAAGAAAGAAAAAAGCCATTTGAACTAAGACTTCAAGCAAATTCTTTTCTTTCTGCCTTCCATTCCAGTTAACACTAAATTAGTTAGTTTCTCACAAAATAGAAACTATAGAGTCTGCAAGATTGTTGTAGCACTCATGTCAGAGCAGTAAAAGATAAAAAGTCTCAGTGCACAACTAGATTCATGTAGGAAACAGTGTATACGTTAAAGGACGGAAAGAAAAGCGTTGCCATTTCCCTATCCCGTACGTAGGGTTACGAAAGTTCTATATAACATGGTTTCTCAACCTCAGCACTGCTGACAGTTTAGGCTGCATGCATCTATGCACTGCCAGACGTTTGTTTGACAGTATCCCTGGCTTCTACCCCCTAGATGCCAGTAGCATCCCGTCCGCAGTATGACAACCAAAACTATCTCCCGACATCACCAAATGTCTCCCGGGGAGAGCAGATCTTCCCCGGTTGAGAACCCTCGTTCTACTTGGTCAGGAAATCTATGAATTTATGTAGATTCCTCTAGATGTGTTGCCTTCACACAAAATTTAACCTTGGTTTCCAAGTTCATTTTCAGCTGTTACCAAAGCCCTTGAAACAAAACAGCAGGAAGCAACTGATACCAACAGAAAAGGAGAGCTCGGTTCTTTCAAAAGTTAAATGTTGTCTAACCAATAAGAAGCAAATTCTAAACATTTATACCATAGACCACCCCCTAAATAAAGCTATAGGTTTAAATCTGTTAAATGAGCTCATATGCATTCTTCCAAAAACAATGAAGAAATACTGCAGCTACGCAGTCCTGAAACTTGATCTTTTACAAGGATGCTTAATGTTGTTTTTTTTTCTTCCCAAAGTGGCAGCTTCTTATTATCTTTTGAAATGTCATTTGGTGACTCAAAAGAAAACAGCTGTAATTTAAACAGCATGAAATGAGGGGGAATAAGTCAGTATGTGGCTTCTGTTTAGAAGTTACTGAGCTGTCTTGCCATGATTAATGTAATATGCTTCCTCCGTGGGTATAAAACCCCAGGTCTCCAAATACCATTTATATACTGGTGGCTCCCATAGTTCTATCTCATCCTGACCCGTCCTTGAGACCATGGCCAATTTACTCATCAACATACCCACACAGATGACCAACAGTCCACCTGAAGGGCACACAGTCAGTTTCTTCTTAGCCTTCTTTTCAACTCTCCTCCCCAGCCCTTTCCATGTTGGGGAATAGTAACACTTCTGTAAGCCTTATAATCGTTCTTGATTTCTGTATTAATTTCCTTTTACTGCAATAACAAATTCCATGATTTTGTGACTTGAAACAACACAAATTATTATCTTAAACTTCTGGAGGTCAAAAGTCCCAAATCGAAGTCTAGAGTCTTTCTGGAGGCTCAAGGGGAGAATCAGTTTCCTTACCTTGTCCAGCTTCAAGAGGCTGCCTATTTGCCTTGGCTTCTAGGTTTTTTCTTCATGTGGCCCCAACCTCTGCTTCCATCATAATAGCTCTTTCTCTGACTCTGACTCTTACAAGGACCCTTGGGATGACACTGGGCCCACCCAGATATTCCAGGATGACCTTCCAATTTCACGATCCTTAACTGAATCACATCTACAAAATCCCTTTTGCCACATGCAATATTGTGATTTATAAGAAATATAAATATTTAGTCATCCAGATGACCAAAAGATATTTCTCATATGTATTTGGTCTTCGTCCACAGTTCCTGGCTCACAGTTCCAAAAACACTTGGAATTTCCTGAGATAAGAGCAATGGGAGTGCCATTTGTTGTAATATTTGGTTTTCTGTCCCCAGTCCCTGAAATCACTTCAGATCCATAATGGTGCAATGTCATCTTGTTACTCATGACAGGCTCCTTCCTACCACAACTGGGTTTATGTTAATGAGATGATTTTTGGAAGGCACCTAAGGATGGGGGCTGGTTGCCAGGGGAACCAACCATGAATAGAGGTTTGGAAGTTTCAGTCCCAACCCTTAACCCCTGGAGAGGACACAGAGGCTGGGGGTTCAATCAGTCACCGATAGCTAATGATTTCATCAATCATACCTATGTAATAAAGCTTCAATAAAAACCTAAAAGGAGAGAAAGGGTTCAGAGAGCTTCCAGATTGGTGAACACGTGAAGATTTAGGGAGAGTAGCACGTTCCAAGAGGGCAGGAAACTCCACACCCTTTACCTCCACCTTGCCTAGACATCTCTTTCATCTGGCTGTTCCTGAGTTACATCCTTTTATAATAAACCCGTAATCTAGCAAGTAAAGTGTTTCTATGAGTTCTGCGAGCCACTCTAGCAAATTAATCAACCCCAAAGAGGGGGCTGTAGAAACATCTTACTTATAGCCAAAAGCACAGGTGGTAGGTAACCTGGGGTTGCAACTGGTATCTGAAGTGGGGTTTGAGGAGCAGTCTCATAGGTCTGACCCCTTAACCTGTGGGATCTGATGTTATCCCCCCCGGTAAACAGTGTCAGAATTGCTGGTGTCCTGAGAATCGCTTGCTGGTGTGGAGAATCCCTCCACACATTGGAATTTGGTGATCAGAGCCACCTTTTACCATGGGAGGTAACATACTCACAGGTTCCGGGGATGAGGATGTGGACATCTTGGGGTGGGGAAGGCATTATTCTGTCTACCACAGCTCCTCTCTTTTACTAGCCCACTCACCCTCAAATCACCAATAACCTGGAAACTCGACTTCTAATACTCATCCCAAATCCCACTTCCCTGTAATTCCTCTGTTACCACCCTAGTGATGGCCACACAGACTCTACCTTGGACAATTGCAAGCATCTCATAACTCGTCTCCTTGCTGTCACTCTTGCCCCTCTACAGCCCAACGTCTGTGACACAGCCAGAACAATTTTTTTTAATACAAATCAGATGATGTGATTTCCATGTTTAAAACTCACCAGTGGCTTCCCATTATAACTAGAACAAAATCCTAACAGGCCCTTCAGCCTCTGGTCCTTTCTTCCCTTTAAAAAATAATGGAGGAAGGAAATACGCAATGTTTTCCTCCACAGAATTTTTCTCCCTCCCTCCCCATCAACCTGCCAAGGCTGAGGAAGAGCTCCTGGTAACTCATCGAAGGAAGGCACTTTGCTTTCACTGTCCTCCCCAGCTCTCTCCAGAGGCCGAAGACAGCAACTTGCCACTAATTCTAACGCTATGCCCTCCCTCTCCAAGTCCATTTTGAGGATAAAAATCATTCTAAAACTACCATAAAATTAAAAATATGTGAGAATGAAACATCAAGAGGTAAGGGAAAGAAAGGAAGGAGCATAACATAGTGTGATATATTCTTCACATTTCATAGCAAGCAGACAAAAGATAATATCTTAGGTTGATGGATCTATAAATAGGGCAGAGATAAATTATTCAATGTTAAAAGAACTAAAAATAAAAATTTAGCAGCCTTTGGGGAGTGTCGGGAGAGAGACTTTCACTCTTCATTTTATTCTGTTATGAACTCTGAATTCTTAAACCATGTACACAAAGTAGAGTAACTACTAATTTTTCACAGCTATTTGCACTAATTTTACAAGTGAGGCTGTGCTTGTTTATATATGAAAATCTGTCATCAGTTTTTCACCTACCGTGATATTCCTTCTCTCTGATTCTCAAGACTGCTCTCTGGAATTTCCCCACCAGAAGCTCCCACCAAGGACTTCTTGACGGTAAATCAGAGGGCACTATGATCCCACCGGCAGCATCTCTGGAAAATTATTCTTTACGCTTCCTCTGACTCTATTTTTCAAAAACTCTTTTCTCCCGGCATCACCCCACACCAACTACTGCTGGAGCTATTTGTCTCACTTTCAAATAATAAGAGTCCACACGAGATAATTCCTACTCACCTTCCAACATGCGAGAATCTCAGAATTATGAGAAACCGTAAGGATGTCTCCCTCTTTCTCTCTCTCTCTCTCTCTCTCTCTCTCTCTCACACACACACACACAACTATAAAAACTAATAAATTAATTCATCAAAGTTGCAGGATACAAAATCAACATACAAATATTAGCTTCAGTTTTATACATGAACAAGGTGAAAAACCTGGACAGTGAAAACTACAAATCACTGATGAAAGAAATAAAATAAAACACAAATAAATGGAAAAACATCCTGTGTTCATGGATTGGAAGACTCGATGCTATTAAAATGTCAATATGACCTAAAGCAATCTACAGATTCAGCTCAATCCCTATTAAAAAAGAAAAAAATCCCAATTACATTTTTTGCAGAAATTGAAAAATCCATCCTAAAATCCACATGGAATCTCAAGGGACTCTAAATAGCCAAAACAACTTTGAAAAAGAAAAAAGCTAGAGGTCTCACACTTCCTGATTTCCAAACCTACCATCAAGCTACAGTAATCAAAACAGTGCGGTACTGGCATAAAGATGAACATACAGACCAATGCACTGAGGGGACCAGAAATAAATCCTCGCACATACGATCAAATGGTTTCGGACAAGGGTGCCAAGACCAGTCAATGGAGGAAGGACAGTCTTTCCAACAAATGGTGATGGGAAAACTAGATATCCACATGCAAAAAATGAAGTTAGACCCTTAACTTACTCCATATGCAAAAACAAACTAAAAATGAATCTAAAGGCCTAAATGTACAAGCTAAAATTATAAAACTCTTAGAAGAAAATACAGGGGGAAACACTTAATGACACTGGATATTGCAACGATTTCTTGGATATAACGCCAAAAGCACAGGCAACAGCAACAAAAAATAAATTGAACTTCATCAAAATTAAAAACTTTGTGCATTCAAGTATACTATCAAAAGAAAACTCAACTCATGGAATAAGAGAAAATATATCTGATAAGAAATTGATACCCAGAATATATAAAGAACTCCTGCAACTCAACAACAACAACAACAAACCCAATTAAAAAATGGGCAAAGTATTGAACACACATTTTTCCAAAGAAGATATACAAATAGCCAATAAGCAAATGAAAAAGTGTGCAACATCATTAATCATCAGAAAGTGCAAATAAAAACCACACGGGGATACTCCTTTACAGCCATTAGGATGAAGATTACTGAACAAACAAACAGAAAACAAGTGTTGACACAGATGTGAAAAATATTAGAATTTTGTGCATTGCTGGTGGGATTGTAAAACAATGCAGCTGCTGTGGAAAATGTTATGGTTAGTCCTCAAACAAATTAAAAATAGAATTACCATATGCTCCAGCAATTCAACTTCTGGGTATGAACCCAAAAGAGCTGGAAGCAGGGTCTCAAACAGGTATTTATACACCCATGTTCGCAGCAGCATTATTCACAACAGCCAAAAGGTGGAACATTTCAAGTATCCATCAACAGATGAAGGGATAAACAAAATGTGGCGTATACATGCCAAGGAATATCATTCGGCTTTAAAAAGAAAAGGAAATTTTGATATAGGGTACAACATGGATGAACCTTGAAGACATCATGCTAAGTGAAATGAGCCAGTCACAAAAGGAAAAATACTGTATGATTTTACTTATCCGAGGTACCCGGGATAGTCAAATTCACAGAGAGGAAAAGAGGAACAGTGGCTGTTGGGGACTAGGGAAAGGAGGGAGGGGAGAGTTAATATTTACTGGAGACAGAGTTTTAGTGAGAACATCCACCGAATGAATGATGAAAACATTCTGGAGATGGATGGTGGCGTTGGTGCACAATAATGTGAATTTACTTAATGCCACAGAAATATACACTTAAAACGGTTAAAATAATTCACTGTTTTTAGCTGTGATTTATAAGAGAATCAGTATATGAACTCTTCTTGGTTAACAGCAGTTAAGATGCAAAGCTCAAAATTTTGCCTCCTGGTCATGGCATGTTTAGTAATATCCCAGCATCTAAATTAATTAATTAATTAATCAATCAATTAATTAAAAGAGTGGGGTGGAGGGGACACACCTGAGTGGCTCAGCCAATTAAGCACCTGACTGTTGATTTTGACTCAGGTCACGATCTCGAGGTTCATGAGATCAAACACCAATGCCAGGCTCTGCGCTGACAGCATAGAGCCTGCTTGGGATTCTCTCTCTCTCACCCTCTCTCTCTGCCCCTCCCCCACTCGGGGGCACACGTGTGCATGTGCGTGCACGTGCACACGCTCTCTCTCTCTCTCTCTCTCTCAAAATAAATAAATAAACATTTTTGAAAACCCAGAATTCTATTTCTGGTATCTTCACCTTCTTAAATGCTTCCGGTTAGGGGGTCTATCGATTATTCCATTTATTATAGTTTTATCATTGTTACATTTCATTCCAAGCCAGAAAACCATGCACTGCAGATGAAAGTATTTCTTGGGTTTTGTTTGGTTTTGCCTGGGGACTTGGGGAGCGGGAAGAAGGAGGAGAAGTATGTGGATGTTTATCTAATTGGGCCATTTTTTTTTTTTTAATTTTTCTTTCAACGTTTATTTATTTTTGGGACAGAGAGAGACAGAGCATGAACGGGAGAGGGGCAGAGAGAGAGGGAGACACAGAATCAGAAACAGGCTCCAGGCTCTGAGCCATCAGCCCAGAGCCTGACGCGGGGCTCGAACTCACGGACCGCGAGATCGTGACCTGGCTGAAGTCGGACACTTAACCGACTGCGCCACCCAGGCGCCCTAATTGGGCCATTTTTTTAGGGAAAATATACAGATACGTGCTATTTATAGTATCTGGTGCCACACCGTACCCAGCTTTGTAATTAGCTCCGCAAAGAAAACAGTTCACCTTACAACAAAATGCCTGATTCTGAGCCTGCCCCAGAGAGTCCTGATCGTTGCCGAGGGTTTAGGAAGACTCCTCTATGCTCCAGAGTACAAACACCACGCTGACATACTCCTGCCTCAACCTGGCTCACAGGATCGCGGCCCTAAGACACCACCCCACATCTCCGAGTATTTACTCCTGCGTAAGTAGGCCGCTTCCCTCTGAGGTGACTCAGTCAAGCTCACCTGCAGCCGTAAAACCAGGGAGACCCTGAGCGTCACCCCTCCCCACAAATGTCCTCACAATTACTTTCAAGCCCACTTTCTTTTTGAGCAAAACAATCCTTTATTCACAAAAGGGCAGTTCACAGCTTGGATTCCCTAGGCCTATACCTAGCAATTAATGGGTAACATTTACTGAGTACTTCCTACACGCCAGGCATTGTGCAAACCACTTTACACGGGCAATCCCATTTCAGCCAGGCACAGCCTCTGGGGTGGGGGCTATCATTATGTCCATGTTGTTGAGAAGAAAACTGGAGCTTTAGCATAGCTGGTATTAACAGATATGACCCTTGCGTCCCCAACCATCCTTCCCCCACACCGTGTTGCAAACGAGTTAGTAAAGGAAGTCAAGGGGCGCCTGGGTGGCGCAGTCGGTTAAGCGTCCGACTTCAGCCAGGTCACGATCTCGCCGTCCGGGAGTTCGAGCCCCGCGTCGGGCTCTGGGCTGATGGCTCAGAGCCTGGAGCCTGTTTCCGATTCTGTGTCTCCCTCTCTCTCTGCTCCTCCCCCGTTCATGCTCTGTCTCTCTCTGTCGCAAAAATAAATAAACGTTGAAAAAAAAAATTAAAAAAAAAAAAAAAGGAAGTCAAAGAATATCTGACATTCTAAACAACCTAGCGCAAGCCATATTCTCCCCACAAATAAATGCCTATACTGTATCATTAAGGTGTCAATTTCCCTGTTTTGCACTGAAATAACATCATGTCTGTGTAGGAGCACTGGTTATCACATGCTGACAAAAAGTTTAAATCAGGTGTTAGTAAAAAATAGAGGGTAAGTGAACCAGTTCTTAGTAAATTCAGCCTGTTTCAAAGACCTATTTCTTCAGGCTACAGCCTCCTGTGTTAGAGAATATTTTTCCAAAAGAGAAAAGCTTTTCTAGAGTGGTCAAATGTCTAACTTACAATTTGGGAACTCCAAATACGAACACCCTTGGTTCAGTTAACAAGGAAGGAAATCCGGTAGAGAAAAAAAAAAGAAAGTTAAGGAAGAGTAACAAGAAATGGTAGGCAGATAAGCAAAACACTGCAAACATGTCAGGAGTTTAAGCAAAATTATTTATCTGGAGTTCTCATGTGGGGCGGGGGCAAGGGCAAAAACACCAACTGGGTACAGAAGGCCAAAGTATACGCAGCTGTGTTTTCTGGTGTCATTAGTTCATAGACCCTCTTCATAGCGAGGAAAGTTGTCTAAACGGGACGGAAACGTCCCCTGTCCAACCCACAGATGTGTGCGATGAAGGACTAAGGGACTGGAAGTTCAGGTCATTCTCGTCATGCCAATGATTCTTTAAGACCGGGGTAACTGACCTGACGTCCCTGGACTTGGGTTTCTCTTCTAGAACGCAGAAATACACATCACTAGTAACAAAACCTGTTTTGTTGGCTTCGAGGACCATGCGAGGTTTTAGATGTGAAGACGCCTCGGTAAAACTGTTTAGGTCACTACAAAGGCAACATACTATCTTTGCTGTTGTCAGTGTATGGTGGAGTGAACTGCAAGCTGATTGAATGCATTCAACTTAGCTGAAACAGTAAAAAGGAAGAAGACACATGGAAGATGAGGGACTCACCTAAGTGTTGATTGATTTATATTATTAATGGAGCCCATCGGCAATACTCAAAAATCAATTTATTCGTGGCCCTGGAATATTTTTATGATATGCCTCCAGGTGTGCTTAGATTTGACTTCTAAAATTGATCCTTACCCCACTGAAGGCAGAAGGAAGTGGTCCAGGAGCATGTGATTATCCTGTTCCCACTATCCACCTAGGGTTAAAAATGAGCCAGCATGACTCCCTCAAGTGGGCACGCCACGCAGATAAGAAGAAGGTGAATGTCCTCGACTATATAATAATAGATCAAAATTAAACAGCAATACAGTTATTAGTTATCGGGTCCTATTTATACTTCTGTTCTTTGGTTTCCTTGAACTTAACTCTCTCCAATTAGTGTCTATCAGTAGAGGAGACTTACTTGAATTTCCATCCTTTTTATTTCTAAATAGAGAACATTTAGTTAACAAATAAATATCTTTCACAACAAAATTGAAAGTAGACCTTGAACTCATTAATTTGAAATCCTTCAGATGAGGAAAGTAGCCTCTGTCTACTCTTTAGCCATGGGAGGAACCTATATAATGAATGAATGAATGAATGAATGAATGAATGAATGAATAAATAAATAAATAAATAAATAAATAAATAAATAAATACCTATTTGGAGCATCGAGCCTATTCACAGATTTGGCTCTGTCCCAGGATGGGTACCCCATGATGAAGAATGCACTTTTCATGTTACTCTATAAAAAGCAAAAACTTTAGCCTAATTTGCTATGAATGAACATGATTGTTTTCAACTTCTCATTACTCTGAGTAAAATACGGTAACTGGACCTACCCTTTTTATAATAAGATCCCTAGCATTGGCTTTGATTAAAATTGTACTGAATTTATATAAATTCTAAACACAAAAGACTCCTTTGTAAAACTACCAAACTCAGATGCTGAGCAGATTATGAATGAATGAATTATGTGAATGAATGAGTCTTTCATAAGGTTAAAGGGTACCCACGTCATTTGTGAATCAAACACTTTGTGTGAATAAAGCCTTGTGAGTACGTACATTTTGGACAGGCATAAAATATTTTTATTCATAAAGACTTATACTGTAGAAATAATTAATTACTCAGATCTTAAAGATGGAGAAGACAGGATCTTCTGAAGCAGGAATTTAAGAGTATTTGACTCTAAAACAAAGGCCTGAGAACTCATTACTGACAGATTAGGCTGTTACCACTGATCACATCCCCAGATCAGTGCTAACTATCCCCAGAGTTTGGACGGATATAAGTGGAATCATCCAGACAAAATGACTTCCTGTGATGAGCTGACCTTTGGGTAAACAGGACTGGAAACATGCCGAAGGGACTGCAGAACAGCAAACACATACACAGTGTGCGGAAGGGGAGCGCCAGCTCTTCTCCAGAATGTCTCACATTGTTTCCTTTGCTCCACAAGTAAAATCCACCCAGCTGAAATCATGCTTGTTGCATGTGAATAAAGGGAGTCATGGGATAAAGTAGGTGTTCCGAGATTAATCTGTCAGCAGTGGGACTGATGGGCTGACAGAGAGAGACAAGAGGTAATGACAAGAACACAATACAGAGAGAGGAGGAGGAATGCATTCAAGGGAGAAACATCAAGACTTAATAAGTGACTATTTATAGAGAGAAGATGAAGGAGAGAAAAGAGTCAAAGATGACTCCCCAGGTTCACTGTCAGATGGCTTGAAAAACAGCAGTGCCACTGGGGAAAAGGAGGAAGGCAGACGGACAGCTCTCTTCCCGACTGACCTGACTCTCAGATTGGGTGATGACACCAAGCCCAGGCAACTGCATCAAGCAATTAAATGGTCCTGGTTTACTGCCTGGCTCCAGAGAGAAGGACAGTGGCCTACTCTGTTAACAAAGCCTGAGAATAAGTGAGAGACTGACATTACTACAATAAAACCTTGGACTGCGGGTAACTTGTTCTGCTAGTGTTCAGCAAGACGAGCAAACATTTCTAATAAATTTTAACTTGATAACCAAGAGATGTCTCGCAATGTGAGTAGTATGTGACGCCGAATGTCACATGACCCCAACTGAGCCAACGGTTCCTCTTTGCCTTCCTCTCTCGCTACGGGATTGTGGATGATCATCAATGCAATGTCACATTTCCTCGAAATCCTGAAAAGGAGGCAAAAGCAAGTGTCATTGGATAGGTTCCTTGTTAAAGTTGCACAAAAAGAAACAGATTCCAATGAGCCAATAGATAGCAGTGATTCCATTATTTTAGTGAAAGTCGTCCTACACAACAACCCTCGTCTCTCGTCTCCCTCACACCAGTCACGAAGATTTTCAAAGATAAGTGCAGGTTAATTTTTTTATGTATTTTGTGTTTCCTTTATTATTGTGTATTATATTACAGTATTGTAATCATTTTTATATGACTATTTTTGGGTTGTGGAATGAATCATCTGAGTTTCTGTTATTTCTCATGGGGAAATTCACTTTGATATGCAAGTGCTTTGGATTACAAGCATGTTTCTGGAACGAATTATGCTCACAACCCAATGTTTTACTATAGTTACATAGTTAGCAGGAATAAGTCAACCCCTATGCAGAAAGAGCAGGAAACATTACCTAGAAACACATACTGAAGCAAGACTTTGAACGGCACAGCTCAGCACAGACTGCTGAAAGGCACAGTGGCCATCAAATCAATCCAGGGTGAAGTGATCAAATACAGTCCAGACTACATGGGACCAAAGGATCAAAGAAACATCTCTAGGGCCCAAGCAAGAATCAGAAACGAGGAAGGCTGGGTGTTCAGCAGCAAGGAGTGGGGAGACTGAAGTCAACAGCGTGTGCTAACCCCATGTAAAGAGGAGTGACTCCCACCCAAGACAATTGTCCCAATCTTCTGATTCTTCAAGAGAATCACCCCACCCCATCTTCTACCATATACACTATTTCTTCCTCAAGCATTTGTCAATCCCTGACATCTTTGTGTCACTGTTGCTGGTGCTGCCCTTGCTATGTTTATGGTCTATCTTCTGCCACTAGAAGGTGAATTCCCTGAGGAGCCACAGAACTGACACTCAATCAACATTCCACCGATAACGTGCTCACCTCCTGACTTCGCAGGGCTTCACCATCTCAGTTGGAATATCCAAACCCCTTGACTTTCACACTCAACCACTGACCGCTCCCATGGACCCTAGTCTCTCTCCCGCATGCACTTTGTGAAGAATAAGACATGGGTTCAAATCCTGGCTCTGTCTGCTACTGACTAGCTGTTTGTTCTTTACAAAGACACTAACTATAGATCTCAACTGCAAAAAAAAAAAAAAAGAAAAAGAAAACAGTTGAAAACAACTGGAAGAAACACACACACACACACAAAATTGTTAACTTGTGATTTGTCTTCTCATAAGTAAATACATTTGCACCTGATTTTTAATAAATAAATAAGTTTATTTATTTCACTGTGAAGGAAATAAATACTGCCACATCTATAAGCATGTACATTACTGGGTTTTTAGAGGAATTAGTGAGTTTCTTTTTAATTGACTACAAACAGGGGCGCCTGGGTGGCTTAGTCGGTTAAGCGGCCGACTTCAGCTCAGGTCATGATCTCACGGTCCGTGAGTTCGAGCCCCGCGTCAGGCTCTGTGCTGACCGTTCAGAGCCTGGAGCCTGTTTCGGATTCTGTGTCTCCCTCTCCCTCTGACCCTCCCCCGTTCATGCTCTCTCTCTGTCTCAAAAATAAATAAACGTTAAAAAAAAAAATTAAAAAAAAAAGATAATTGACTACAAACATAACACTAATGCCTAATGATTTTGAATTTCCCACACTTGGGTTTCCCCTTCTTTTTTTTTTTTATTTAAATGTTTTTATTTATTTTTAAGACAGAGAGAGATAGAGCATGCGTGGGGAAGGGCAGAGAGAGAGGGAGACACAGAATCTGAAGCAGGCTCCAGGCTCTGAGCCATCAGCACAGAACCTGACACGGGGCTTGAACTCACGGACCGCGAGATCATGACCTGAGCCGAAGTCCAATGCTTAACCAACTGAGCCACCCAGGTGCCCCGGTTTCCCCTTCTTACACCCACCGCACCAAACTCCCCACTGCCTCCAAACAGGCCAGAGCCTTTGCCTGCTGACTCTGTAGGTGTCCTTCACCCTCCACCCTCCACCCCCTCTCCACCTCCTGAAAACTTACCTCCTAACTGCTCCTTAGGGCCAGCTCAATTGTTTCTTCCTCCATGAGGTTTTCTTGGACTTTCCTGGGTGCCCACAGATTTTTGTTCTTACAACTGGCAACTGCACGGACACGAACCACTCACCACCAACTGCCTTGTTTCTGATGCCCATTCAATTATGAGCAATGGTAGGGACTGGGCGTTACTCTTTGCCACTTCTCTCAGAGTCTAGCACGGTACCTGATCCCTAACAGGTACTCAAGGGGCACTTTGGTGTCTCAGTCAATTAAACATCCGACTCTTGGTTTTGGCTCAGGTTATCATCTCCCGATTCATGGGTACGAGCCCTGCGTCAGGTTCTGCGCTAACGGTGCAGAGCCTGCTTAAGATTCTCTCCCTCTCTCTCTGCCCCTCCCCTGCTTGTGCTTGCTTGCTCGCTCTCTCTTTCTCTCTCTCAAAAATAAATGAACACTTAAAAAAAAGAGTTACTCAATAAATGTTTGCTGAACCAAGCAGAACTGAATGTCTAACAGATGTAAATCTGATTTATTGGAAACCATGAGTGGATACACCTCTTGTTCCACCATTGAGAACTAACCCACAGCAATAACAAAAACTACCACGTGGTCAGCTCTTGATTATCCACATTAATGGTTAATAATGGGTGACAGTGATAGGGATGATCTAAGAACTGTTGACATAGATAATTTCACTCTTTTAGGTAACGTAAATATATAGCAAGTGTGATTTATCCAGCACTAAAAACTCAAGATCAAAATTATCTCTCCACTGATATGTCACTATGCCAAAAATTCTCAACAGTAACATGAGGAGCTTTTGAATGCCAATTCGATTATAACATGAAATTTCACAGAAAGCACTGTACTCTTTCTATCATATGAGTGTCCAATCCTCAATTCATTCAACAGCTATTTAGTGACAGCCTACAACATGCCAGGAATTACATACAAAACCATTACAAGCCTGAATTTTATATACTACGATTTTGTAATAACTGCTTAGGAACACCTGGAAAACCGGGACAGAACGGTGAGGCCAGCACAAAAGTTTGTAATATCATATAACCTAACAGTCACCGCTGTACCAATTCTGCGAAAGGACCCTGTAACTCATTCTGCTGTCCCACACCAAGCACAAGGGAGCAGCTGGCTTCTGGATGGTGAGGAAATGTGGAACCAGCCTTGTTCTGCATTAGAGTGGGATGTAATAACGATCATCATGATCTAAACTCATTTAAACATCTCTCTTCTCTCTCTTCAATCTGGGGTGGTGGAGAGTAGATCTGATAAGGAGAACAACTTTTGTTTCTCTGAACTGCTGCTAGACTTTTTACAGCGTAAGAGCCCTGCTCCCACCCAGAGTCCAGACATTTAGATAAGGACTCGAGTGTAGGATTCCCAACTGGCAATGCGGATGGAATATGGGCAGAGTTTGTATCCCATACGATTACTCTGAGCCACAAATGGCTTATGAACTTCCTCTCCCAGACTGCTCAGTCTCCCTAGGAAGGAACCACTACTCGCTAGTGGTCTGTGGAGTTGCTTTGTGCAGCTATGTATTATTGCTCCTGCCAGGTACTGTCTCGAGTCCCCACCCTAAATTGAGAGTGCTGTGCAAGGTCAGACTCTGCCGCAGAGAACAACCAGCAGAACTCAGTCTGAGATGGATGGGTTTCCCATTAGTCTCTAAACGAGACCCCACTGTGTGTTGGGTCTGGAGATGACGGGCTATGATTATATGCAAAAGTTCAGCGTTGAGCCAAGGTGAGATAACTAAGGATGATCCTTCAGGCAGGGACCAGGGGCTCCAGCTATCAGGTCCTAGGAACTAAGGAGAGTTTCCCTAGGTCAGTGCCAAAAGGGGAGGCAGGCTGCTGGGCCCAGTGCATCAGTAATCAGGACCACGTGCCGAGCTTGGGAAACCAGCCCTATCCCGTGACATCTCTACCAGGGGCATCATGGCACCCGGGTGAGCAAACACTGCCAAGGCAAGCTTCTTCTACATTGCTGCATTCCTGGCTGCTGTCACAGATTGTCCCCAACTCCCTGGGATACCAGAAGTCCCACCCCTGCCATGGTGCAGCAAAACAAATTCTCAATTAAGTAGGGCTCCCAAGCATCTGGTACCAGTCCCTCCCAAGTTCCCAGAAGAGGTCAGATTCTTGTAAGACCCCTGCTCAAATGGCTTAGGTTTTACTTAGCACAGTGGCATACATATATGCCTAATCACTAATGCTATGTTCTTGGGGCTTGGGGGCTTTCCCCAGTACACTGGCTAACATTTCACTAGTGGAGGTGGACCCCAACTCCTTGGAAGTTGACTGGGATACCCTAGCAACGGAGGCAGCAGCCTATGAGCCAGGGGAAAAAATAACCTCTGTCCCAGGTGTCCCCTGTTATTACCCATCACGCCAAAACATTGAATGACAATCAGCATGAATGAAAAACAGAGACACCTAACTATACCATGATACAAATGAAACATTTTCTAGAAAAATTTGCCCAAAGGAAGGAGAAGAAGGGCACTGATTGGCTCTTATGAGTCTTTGGAACTGGCCTCAAGCTTTTGCCTACAGCAGCTGAGATGCACCAGCTGGCTAGACTGGTCAAAGACCCCAAAATTCATAATTTGTTTAAAAATCCCAAAGTAGTGAGGGCCCTTAGAGACACCTTAAAGGAGCCCCCA
Source organism: Puma concolor (assembly GCF_028749965.1). Classification (NCBI taxonomy): domain Eukaryota; kingdom Metazoa; phylum Chordata; class Mammalia; order Carnivora; family Felidae; genus Puma; species Puma concolor. The sequence continues at coordinate 193,503,510 of NC_141674.1, read as the reverse complement.
GATTTTTCACCACAGCAAGGGCACTCCCAAATGCATTAAGCCACCAGGAGAGGAGACACAAATGAAACAAAAAAAAAGGGGGGGGAGGATGGGTTCTGAGGAAGAGACCACCCCACACCTCCAGAGTCCACAGGAATAAGGAGGAAGACACTGCCTCTCCCGACTTGGATTTTTATAGCTTGGCATGGGGCCCATCTGCCTGTTGCGTTATCACCAAGTTTAGGGTCACTACAAGTAGGCAACTCTAGAGGAAGCGCACCTCCTCTTATGTCAAATTGGGATGGGTTGATGGGTATATCATTTTGCTGAGTATCATGGTCTCACGGGCTCCCTGACCATTTCCAACCCAGAGGAGATGCCCTTAGGGCCATAATCTAAGTTCTTCTTAAACGGCAACCCCCCCCCCGCCACCAGGCATAAGAACATGCTATTACAACTCACAGAAATGTCAGACACAATACAACAGGCTTTAGACTGCTTCAGTGCTGTAGCAAAACATGAAAAAGAATTTTCCTGAAGCCCAAAACTTGTTTGCTAGTAAAGGTGAACAGAACCCACTGCTCCCTCAGCCAGGAAGCCAATGGAGGAGCTCTAGGGGATTTGGGGGTTCCTGGGACTCTTTTCAGTCCTCACCGACAGGTAGTGCCTTGACCCATCCCCCTCCCTCTTGAGATGACCATCAGGCCTCGCTGTATTGGCCACTCTACTCCAGAGATCACCAATCACAGTCCCTGATGACTTAGTCTCTGCACAGCCCAAAAATAAGTTAGAAGCCTTTGCTCGGGCACTGAGGGCACTTCAAGGGACTGTGGGCCGTCCCCTACAAACCCCAATGAGGGCAGATGCCATCGCCCCTCAGAACGCTCCAGGCCCAGCGGCAGGATCCAGGGTCCCATACCCTCATCTCTGAGAGGGGCTGCCAATGCCCCTGCCCTAGGCACCCTGAATTTGTCCCTCCTCTGGGGACTTCCCTAATTATCCATTATGACACACATACCAGACATTTTACCACTTTCATTGACATTGGAGCCCAAATTATAGTGCTGCTCAGGAATCCCTCCAAACATAAGCCAGGGACAAGGAGTAACAGGATAGTACAAGGTATTCGTTTTCTATTGGATGTCACTACTGGAACAATATTTATGAAAAATCTTTTAGTGGTGATGGCCCCTTTGGCCCTACCCTTTCCTGTTACGGGTGTGGTTGCCTTGACATGCCATTGTGCCATCTGGAACAAACCCAAATTCTTGATCTTTCTAGTGGGAGCTGTATACCGGAGTCCATATGACTGCTAGTTCCCAATTAAGATGTTAAATGCCCCCCAAATATCTCTTGTGACAGGGGACAGAGGGACAGCAGTCTATAATTCAAGATTTATTAAAGGAGGAAGTCATTAAACACACCATGTCTCCTTTCAATTCTCCCATCTGGCTGATATTAAAGCCCACTACTAATGAGTGGTGTCTTACAGCCAACTACTGAAATTTAAATGCTCAGGCGCCCCCTGTTATGAGAGCTCAGGCTCCCATTCTCAACATTTTCCAGTTAACTGAGGACATCCAGAGGGCTCCAGGGCACTACTTTGCCATGATGGATCTAGCTAATACGTTGTGTTCAGTATCGGTCACTGAGGAGTCCCAATGGCATTTCACCTTCACGTTTGAAGGCACCCAAAATACCTTCACCTGGCTGCCTATGGGCTATCTTAACAGCTGGCTATTGCCCACAGTCTTGGCCAGCAAGACCTGAATACCCTCACAGTGTCACTTGCACCACCTGGTGTTGTAATGATGACATTTTAATGTAGGGCCCATCAGAGGATGGGGTGGGAGAGGCCCCAACACAGCTGGTGACCCACCCACACCATAGAGGGTAGGCTACTGCCCCACATAAAATTCAAGGACAAGCCACAACTGTTTAATTTTTGAGTATTAACTGGTCCTCCAAATGCCGAGAAATTTCCTTTGTGGTTAAATGTGAGTTAGTAACTCCTCAGCTCTCCATCATACTATGGCAAGTCCAACGTGTCTTATCATATTTTGGAGACAACACATCATTCTTAAACCCATTTATGCAGTTACATGCAAATCCCCCACATTTACTGGGGAGAGACTCAACAACAGCCTTACCACTGGCACAAAGATCAATTCATCAGTTGACCCTCAGATCCCCACAGCTCCTCCTTCTGGGTTGAGGCACTGGCCACCATGGACTATGCACCTTGGAGTCTATCTATGAACTAAATACAGCTCCTCCTGGCTGCCTTACGGGCTTCTGCACCTTATGGCTGCCTTCCACAGGCACCCACTACACCCCCTTAGAACATCAAATTCTGGACGCTTGTTGGGCTTTGATAGAAACAGAGGCCTTCCAAGGAGAGAATCATGAAAGCAGCAAGGGAAAAAAAGTCCTTAACCTACAAGGGAAGACAGATCAGGTTTGCAGCAGACCTATCCACAGAAACTTGGCAGGCCAGAAAGGAGTGGCAGGATATATTCAATGTGCTGAATCAGAAAAATATGCAGCCAAGAACTCTTTATCCAGCAAGGCTGTCATTCAAAATAGAAGGAGAGATAAAAAGTTTTCCAGACAAACAAAAATTAAAGGAGTTTGTGACCACTAAACTAGCCCTGCAAGAAATTTTAAGGTGGACTCTCTGGGGGGAGAAAAAATGAATAAATAAATAAATAAACAAATAAACAAATAAATACCAAAAGCAACAAAGATTAGGAAGGACCACAGAACACCACCAGAAACTCCAACTCTACAAGCAACAGAATGGCAATAAATTGATATCTTTCAGTACTCACTCTAAATGTCAATGGACTAAATGTTCCAATCAAAAGACATAGGGTAACAGGATGAATAAGAAAACAAGATCCATCTATATGCTGTTTACAAGAGACCCACTTTAGACCTAAAGACACCTTCAGATTGTCAGTAAGGGGATGGGGAACCATCTATCATGCTAATGGTCGCCAAAAGAAAGCCAGAGTAGCCACACTTATATCAGACAATCTAGATTTTAAAATAAATACTGTATCAAGATATGAAGAAGGGCATTATATCATAATTAAGCGGTCTATCCACCAAGAAGACCTAACAATTGTAAACATTTATGCACCAAATGTGGCAGCACCCAAATATATAAATCAATTAATCACAAACATAAAGAAACTCATTGGTAGTAATACCATAATAGTAGGAGACTTCAACACCTCACTCACAGCAATGGACAGATCATCTAATCAAAAAATCAACAAGGAAACAATGGCTTTGAATGACACACTGGACCAGATGGACTTAAAAGATATATTCAGAATGTTTCATCCTAAAGCAGCAGAATATACATTCTTCTCCAGTGTACATGGAACGTTCTCCAGAATAGACCACATACTGGGACACAAATCAGCTCTCAGCAAGTACAAAAAGATCAAGATCATACCATGCATACTTTCAGACCACATTATGAAACTCGAAATCAACCACAAGAAAAAATTTGGAAAGGTAACAAATACCTGGAGACTAAAGAACATCCTACTAAGGAATGAATGGGCCAACCAAGAAGTTAAAGAGGAAATTAAAAAGTATACGGAAGCCAATGAAAATGATAACACCACAACCCAAAACCTCTGGGATGCAGCAAAGGTGGTCACAAGAGGAAAGTATATAGCAATCCAGGCCTTCCTAAAGAAGGAAGAAAGATCTCAAATACACAACCTAACCTTACACCTTAAAGAGCTGGAAAAAGAACAGCAAATAAAACAAAACCAGCAGAAGACAGGAAATAATAAAGATTAGAGCAGAAATTAATGCTATCGAAACCAAAAAAAAAAACAGTAGAACAGATCAATGAAACCAGAATCTGGTTCTTTGAAAGAATTAACAAAATTGATAAACCACTAGGCAGTTTGATCAAAAAGAAAAAGGAAAGGACCCAAATAAGTAAAATCAAGAATGAAAGAGGAGAGATCACAACCAACACAGCAGAAATAAAAACAATAATAAGAGAATATTATGAGCAATTATATGCCAAAAAATGGGCAATCTGGAAGAAATGGACAAATTCCTAGAAACATATACACTACCAAAACTGAAACAGGAAGAAATAGAAAATTTGAACAGACCCGTAGCCAGTAAAGAAATCAAATTAGCAATCAAAAATCTCCCAAAAAACAACAGTCCAGGGCCAGATGGCTTTCCATGGGAATTCTACCAAACATTAAAGAAAGAGTTAACACCTATTCTCTTGAGCTGTTCCAAAAAATAGAAATGGAAGGAAAACTTTCAAACTCTTTCCATGAGGCCAGCATTACCTTGATTTCAAACCAGACAGAGACCCCACTAAAAAGAACTATAGACCAATTTCCCTGTTGAACATGCATGTGAATATCCTCAACAAGATATTAGCCAACCAGATCCAACAATACACTAAAAAAATTATTCACCACGACCAAGTGGGATTTTATACCTGGGATGCAGGACTAGTTCAATATCCACAAAACAATTAACGTGATTCATCACATCAATAAAAGAAAGGACAAGAACCATATGATCCTCTCAATAGATGCAGAGAAAGCATTTGACAAAATACAGCATCCTTTCTTGATTAAAAACCCTCAAGAAAGTAGGGATAGAGGGATCATACCTCAAGATCATAAAAGCCATATATGAACAACCCAATGCTAATATCATCCTCAACGGGGAAAAACTGTGACCTTTCCCCCTAAGATCAAGAACAAGACAGGGATGTCCAATCTCACCACTGTTATTCAACATAGTATTGGAATCTTAGCCTCAGCAATCAGACAACACAAAGAAATAAAAGGCATCCAAATCGGCCAGGAGGAGGTCAAACTTTCACTCTTCGCAGATGACATGATACTCTATATGGAAAACCCAAAATATTCCACCAAAAAACTGCTAGAACGGATTCATGAATTCAGCAAAGTTGCAGGTTATAAAATTAATGCACAGAAATTGGTTGCATTCCTATTCACCAACAATGAAGCAACAGAAAAAGAAATCAAGGAATCAATCCCATTTACAATTGTACCAAAAACCATAAAATACCTAGGAATAAATCTAACCAAAGAGGAAAATCCGATAGACTCCACCAAAAGTCTGCTAGAACTGATACATGAATTCAGCAAAGTTGCAGGATACAAAATCAATGTACAGAAATCAGTTGCATTCTTATACACTAACAACGAAGCAACAGAAAGACAAATAAAGAAACTGATCCCATTCACAATTGCACCAAGAAGCATAAAATACCTAGGAATAAATCTAACCAAAGATGTAAAGGATCTGTATGCTGAAAACTATAGAAAGCTTGGGGCGCCTGGGTGGCGCAGTCGGTTAAGCGTCCGACTTCAGCCAGGTCACGATCTCGCGGTCCGGGAGTTCGAGCCCCGCGTCGGGCTCTGGGCTGATGGCTCAGAGCCTGGAGCCTGTTTCTGGGCTGATGGCTCAGAGCCTGGAGCCTGTTTCCGATTCTGTGTCTCCCTCTCTCTCTGCCCCTCCCCCGTTCATGCTCTGTCTCTCTCTGTCGCAAAAATAAATAAACGTTGAAAAAAAAAAATTAAAAAAAAAAAAAAAACTATAGAAAGCTTATGAAGGTAATTGAAGAAGATTTAAAGAAATGGAAAGACATTCCCTGCTCATGGATTGGAAGAATAAATATTGTCAAAATGTCAATACTACCCAAAGCTATCTACACATTCAATGCAATCCCAATCAAAATTGCACCAGCATTCTTCTCGAAACTAGAACAAGCAATCCTAAAATTCATATGGAACCACAAAAGGCCCCGAATAGCCAAAGTAATTTTGAAGAAGAAGACCAAAGCAGGAGGCATCACAATCCCAGACCTTAGCCTCTACTACAAAGCTGTCATCATCAAGACAGCATGGTATTGGCACAAAAACAGACACATAGACCAATGGAATAGAATAGAAACCCCAGAACTAGACCCACAAACATATGGCCAACTCATCTTTGACAAAGCAGGAAAGAACATCCAATGGAAAAAAGACAGTCTCTTTAACAAATGGTGCTGGGAGAACTGGACAGCAACATGCAGAAGGTTGAAACTAGACCACTTTCTCACACCATTCACAAAAATAAACTCAAAATGGATAAAGGACCTGAATGTGAGACAGGAAACCATCAAAACCTTAGAGGAGAAAGCAGGAAAAGACCTCTCTGACCTCAGCCGTAGCAATCTCTTCCTCGACACATCCCCAAAGGCAAGGGAATTAAAAGCAAAAGTGAATTACTGGGACCTTATGAAGATAAAAAGCTTCTGCACAGCAAAGGAAACAACCAACAAAACTAAAAGGCAACCAACGGAATGGGAAAAGATATTTGCAAATGACATATCGGACAAAGGGCTAGTATCCAAAATCTATAAAGAGCTCACCAAACTCCACACCCGAAAAGCAAATAACCCAGTGAAGAAATGGGCAGAAAACATGAATAGACACTTCTCTAAAGAAGACATCCGGATGGCCAACAGGCACGTGAAAAGATGTTCAGTGTCGCTCCTCATCAGGGAAATACAAATCAAAACCACACTCAGGTATCACCTCACGCCAGTCAGAGTGGCCAAAATGAACAAATCAGGAGACTATAGATGCTGGAGAGGATGTGGAGAAACGGGAACCCTCTTGCACTGTTGGTGGGAATGCAAATTGGTGCAGCCGCTCTGGAAAGCAGTTGTGGAGGTCCCTCAGAAAATTAAAAATAGACCTACCCTATGACCCAGCAATAGCACTGCTAGGAATTTATCCAAGGGACACAGGAGTACTGATGCATAGGGGCACTTGTACCCCAATGTTCATAGCAGCACTCTCAACAATAGCCAAATTATGGAAAGAGCCTAAATGTCCATCAACTGATGAATGGATAAAGAAATTGTGGTTTATATACACAATGGAATACTACGTGGCAATGAGAAAAAATGAAATATGGCCTTTTGTAGCAACGTGGATAGAACTGGAAAGTGTGGTGCTAAGTGAAATAAGCCATACAGAGAAAGACAGATACCATATGGTTTCACTCTTATGTGGATCCTGAGAAACTTAACAGGAACCCATGGGGGAGGGGAAGGAAAAAAAAAAAAAAAAAGAGGTTAGAGTGGGAGAGAGCCAAAGCATAAGAGACTGTTGAGAACTGAGAACAAACTAAGGGTTGATGGGGGGTGGGAGGGAGGAGAGGGTGGGTGATGGGTATTGAGGAGGGCACCTTTTGGGATGAGCACTGGGTGTTGTATGGAAACCAATTTGACAATAAATTTCTTATATAAATAAAAAAAAAAATCTAACCAAAGAGGTGAAAAACCTATACACTGAAAACTATAGAAAGCTTATGAAATAAATTGAAGAAGACACACACAAAAAATGGAAAAAGATTCCATACTCCTAGATAGGAAGAAAAAATATTGTTAAAATGTCAATACTACCCAAAGCAATCTATATATTCAATGCAATTCCTAACAAGATAACATGAGTATTCTTCATAGAGCTAGAACAAACAATTCTAAAATTTGTATGGAACCAGAAAAGACCCCGAATAACTGAAGAAATCTTGAAAAAGAAAAACAAAGCAGGAGGCATCACAATCCCGGATGTCAAGCTATACTACAAAGCTGTAATCATCAAGATAGTATGGCACTGGCACAAGAACAGACACTCAGATCAATGGAACAGAATAGAGAACCCAGAAATGGACACACAAACGTAGGGCCAACTAATCTCTGACAAAGCAGGAAAGAATATCCAATGGAATAAAGACAGTCTCTTCAGCAAGTGGTGCTGGGAAAACTGGACAGCAACATGCAGAAGAATGAACCTGGACCACTTTCTTACACCAGACACAAAAATAAACTCAAAATGGATGAAAGACCTAAATGTAAGACAAGAAGCCATCAAAATCCTCGAGGAGAAAGCAGGCAAAAACCTCTTTGATCTTGGCCGAGCAACTTCTTACTCAACACGTCTCTGGAGGCAAGGGAAACAAAAGCAAAAATGAACTGTTGGGACCTCATCAAAATAAAAAGCTTCTGCACAGCGAAGGAAACAATCAGCAAAACTAAAGGGCAACCGACAGAATGGGAGAAGATATTTGCAAATGACATATCAGATAAAGGGTTAGTATCCAAAATCTAGAAAGAACTTATCAAACTCAACACCCAAGACAAAAAATAATACAGTGGAGAAATGGGCAAAAGACATGAACAGACACTTCCCAAAGAAGACATCCAGATGGCCAACCAACACATGAAAAAATGCTCAACCTCATTCACCATCAGGGAAATACAAATCAAACCAGAATGAGATACCACCTAACACCTGTCAGAATGGCTAACATTAACAACTCAGGCAACAACAGATGTTGATGAGGATGAGGAAAAAAAGGCTCTCTTTTGCATTGTTGGTGGGAATGCAAGCTGGTGCAGCCACTCTGGAAAACAGTATGGAGGTTCCTCAAAAATAAAAATAGAACTACCTTATGTCCCAGCAATTGCACTACTAGGTATTTATCCAAGGGATATAGGTGTGTTGTTTCAAAGGGACACGTGCACCCCAATGTTTACAGCAGCACTATTAACAATAGCCAAAGTATGGAAACAGCCCAAATGTCCATTGATGGATGAATGGATAAAGAAGATGTGGTATGTATATACACAATGGAGTATTACTCGGCAATCAAAAAGAATGAAATCTTGCCATTTGCAACTACATGGATGGAACTGGAGGGTGTTATGCTAAGCGAAATTAGTCAGAGAAAGACAAAAATCATATGACTTCACTCATATGAGGACTTTAAGAGACAAAGCAGATGAACATAAGGGAAGGGAGGAAAAATAATATAAAAGCAGGGAGGGGGACAAAACATTAAGAGACTTTTAAATATGGGGAAGAAACAGAGGGTTATGGGAGGGGTTGTGGGAAGGGGGATGGGCTAAATGGGTAAGGGGCATTAAGGAATCTATTCCTGAAATCATTGTTGCACTATACGCTAACTAATTTGGATGTAAATTTTAAAAAATTAAATTAAAAAACAAAGGAAAGAAACAGAGGCTTTTGTGGGAATGGAGCCTATTGTCCTTTATACCCACATTACCATTATGACATGGACAAGGGATGCCTCCCAATGGAGGCTCACACAGCTATAAACGCCTCTCTGCTAAAACGGGAATGGTTCCTTCAGAAACAGATTAAACCTGATGTGACAGGTCTTTCCAAATTACAGGAGGATGTGACTTCCCCATTCCTCAGTCCTCTCAGTCCCCTTGAAGAACTGAGGGACAGTGTGTTCATTGCCTTAGTCCCTGGTGACCCCAGGGAAGAGCTGATGGAATGAGAAGGGGAGTCTGTGTATTTCCCCAATGGCAGCGCCACCACTGTACCCAGTGGGGCCTTCTGGAGAACGACAACATACTATCCTGCCAGCAGCACCACACTTACCAAAGATGGCCAATCGGGTCAGCTCAGCTCGCTGAGCTTGTAGCAGTACAAATGGCTGTGCAGAGCGCCATTGCCCATGACAAGCCTCTTGTCCATATTTTTACTGACTCATGGGAGGTTGCTAATGGACTGGAGTTTTGATCAGGCCAATGGCAGCAGGACAATTTTCCCCTTCAAGGCCATCCCATTGGGAGTGCCCCAACTTGAAGGGACATTGGCCAGGCACTAGTCATAATTGAGGTTACCCACTTCCAGCACATTCAAAGGCTATCACTCCAGGGGTTGTCTTTAACTGAAAGGTGGATGCCCTGGCTAGGTCACTACCAGTTGGAGCTCAGCCACCAACTCTTTACCAGTGAGTCCACCGGCTCCACCTGCTCCACCTGCCATCACCAAACTACAGCCCCTCTCCCCCTCCCCCCCCCCCCCGCCCACACACACACATGCATCAGTCAATTGTTGCCTCCACCATTCTGACCTTTCTTAGTCACCACTTCCATGCTCCTTATTCCCTGGCCAAAGGGTCCCTTATCTCTTCAGGTCTTGGGGGAGCTGCTGCCACAATGACCTGGGCCCACCAGAGGGCATTCTGCTTGTTCTGAATTGCAGATTATGCTCCTAAACCAAAGACTGCACACTGCCCTGTCATGCTGCAGTTCTGGAAGGGGACCACTCTCTTCGCCTCTGGGGGTTAATTTCATAGGGCCATTCCCTCTGTCAGCAGGCACTATCCACTTGACAATTAGCGTATGGATAGTTCTACTGGCCTACTGCTTGCTACACCTCTCTGTAGAGGTGGCAGGTAATCTCTTTCTTTTCTAAGTACATCCTGTCCCCATTTGGCCCTCCAGACATCACTGACTCAGATCAAGGATCTCATTTTATTGCCCATATAACACCGCACTGGGCTCTCCTACAGGGTATCCAGTGGTACTTTCATCTCCCAAGTTGCCCCTTAAGTTACAGGGTAGTAATTGGACTCCTAAATGGACTTTCTGGCTGCCAGGGCACTTACCACTTTAAACTCTAGGCCATACGGCCAGCATGATCATCATACCAACTGGGCTCACCAGGCCATGCTGCCTGTGACTGTGATCGTGGGGGAATTTGATGCCTTCATCTTACAGGACAATATTACCTACATTTTTCCCAACAGTTCTGAGTCCCGTCACAGACTTAAAATGTTGATCATCTCACCTTCCAAAATTCCTTGGCAACCCAATCAGGGGCAAGGGGGCTATGACCCCCTGGTCGTAGTTAGTCCTGGCCCATAAGAACATCGACCCACTGTGCTGCTGTTGGAGCACACTTACCTGCTTGACATGCAAATTCCGCCTGAAATTCCAAGGTATGGTGGCTTTAGTGGAGGGCTGCTTTCTCCTAACCATACCTCCCCAAAGGAGGTGGAAATACTTGCACCAAGACCCACTAAAGGGATGGCGTGGAGCTCTAAAAGGGGTGGGGGGGGAGGCACTCAGGCTGGTTGACACCAGCATGAGGACATGACAGCATGGCGATACAATTACACCACTTGGCCCTACCCCGCTTTGGAGGAGGCTACCAATGAACTGTTGACCCACAACAACCCCTTAATAAATCTTCACATGGGGCAGTCAGTGGGGAGGTGCAAAACTATAAAATACAGATGCTCACTGCTGCTGGCCTTACTCTGGGACTTGAGTGCCCTCCGGGTCATAGGGCTTCTCCTCAGCCCAGAGAAGCAACACTATAAAGTCGCCAGACCATAAAGCACTCACTCACAGTTGCATCCCAGCATGGAAGGACAGCACGTGTTGGAAGTCAGCCCTTAGAGGTGTGGCACCCAAAAGCCACCAGGTATGGATGTTAGCTTAAAGGCCACCAGCCCTGCTTACATGTTCACAGATATCCTGACCTCTGGGTACCGGCCATTACATTGCCCTAATTTCAACCCTAATTGGCTGATAGGCTTATGTAGTTCAGACTCATCTCTGGTAATAGATAGCCAAACATTAAATTGTTGGGACCATATAACTAAGTTTTCTTTAAACCAAGCTACACATGTGCCTCCAACCCTTACTACTTATGGATGGAGACCTTCTTGGAGAAGGGTACTGCCTAATTATTTACAAGGTGCACCCAACGACCCCTCAGATTTACTGAGAATTTGTGATACTAGTAAATGCTCCTGATGGTTCAAGCAAACCTTAATCTGGGCACCCCAAATCTCTGCAACCTTATTAGACCCCTTGATCCCTCAGTTCCCCTCCTGGGTAACTACCTGAGAGAGCCACCCCTCTCTCTGGGATGGCTCCCTCCACCGGTGGCAACGCTGGAGATGACAACACCCAAGCCCACAACGTCATGGGACACAACCTCATCCCAAACACCGCCTCTGCAACCTTCCACTATGGCAGAGATGACACCCAGAAAAGACACAGCAGACTTGGTTGAGGAACTGAACACCTGTTTATCTAAACTCCCTAGTGATGACCCCCTTGGGGGGTATTTTGCAGTTAACAACGTGTTTGCCCCAGAACCTCTTGCTTACCACAATGCTGGCTGCTCAGGTTGTGAGGTGGGACTCTGGCTGCCGAGCTGCTCTCTGCTGTGCCTATGAGTTTGGCAAGGCCAGGGTATGAGTCCATCTCACAACCTTATGGGAACCCTTTTTTTTTTTTTTTTCAATGTTTATTTATTTTTGGGACAGAGAGAGACAGAGCATGAACGGGGGAGGGGCAGAGAGAGAGGGAGACACAGAATCGGAAACAGGCTCCAGGCTCTGAGCCATCAGCCCAGAGCCTGACGCGGGACTCGAACTCACGGACCGCGAGATCGTGACCTGGCTGAAGTCGGACGCTTAACCGACTGCGCCACCCAGGCGCCCCATGGCAGCCCTTTTAAACACTTCACTCGGTTGCCTGCCTTCCCCACACCCATTAGATTGGCCCACATTATGCATCCTCCTGGGGCTCAGTGAATTTAACTTCCATTGAGAGGACCCCTTCCTGACTGCAGATCCTGCCACCACCGCAGCATCCCCTTCTACACCCGCTGGAAGGACCACAGTTACAGGGTCACCTCTCCACACCCCCCTGGGGGGACCCTCCCACACAGCCACTACTCAGAGCTCCTGTTCAAGCCCTCCAATATAGTCTTAATATATTTACACAATGGACAGAAATCAAGCTCATTTGGGGGGGGGGGGGGGGGGCTGCTGTAACTGCTGGGCATGTTACCGAGCTCAGCAAAGGCTATTTCCCAAGTTTCTACTCAGCTGATTTATTGACTCGGCCCCCATTTGCCCAACAGAAGGCACTCAACCGGTCCCTGCAGCTTGCCCACAGCTCTCCGTGGTGCTCAACTGCTCCCATGCAGGACACTTTTCGAGACAGCATGTGGCACCTGCAGGAGTCTGTCCGCATGTGCCCTTTACAATCCTCCATATCTGCCCCAGGCACCGACACCACACGGATGAATGCGACCTGCACTTTGTCCCAGGAGCACAGTCCCCATGGTCTTGGTTCTTCCCTCAACCTCCAATATATCTGCATCCCTGCTGGCCCCTGGGAAATCCTGTCTGTCTATATACGTGTACTATAGTCTCCCCAGGACTACCCTCACAAACCACTAAGCAGAACCCTCAGTCTGTCTTCCTGCCTCCCTCACATCAACAGTGTGCAGGGTTCATCCCCATTACGTCAGGTGCAGGCCTGCTACTATCTCTCATAGGGACTGGACAAGGCACTGCTGTATCAGGCACCCAAAAGCAAATTATTAAGGCACACACCCACCGGCCAGCAACTCCGGCTGAATACATTGGGCTGTTACACCAAACCCGAGTCTTTTTAAAGAAGTTTTTTTTTTAATGTTTATTTATTTATCTTTGAGAGAGACAGAGACACAGTGAGGGCAGGGGAGGGGCCAGAGGGAGAGAGGGAGACACAGAATCCAAAGCAGGTTCCAGGCTCTGAGCTGTCAGCACAGAGCCCGATGCGGGGCTCGAACCCATGCACCGTGAGACCGTGACCTGAGCCAAAGTCAGATGCTTAAGCGACTGAGCCACCCAGGCGCCCCACCAAAACTTTGTTGTTAATGCAACAACAACATGATTCTTTAGCAGAGGTGGTTTTGTATAACCGTTTAGCTTCAGATTACTTATTGGCCGAGGAAGGAGGTATACGCGCTGTAAACGGAATCACCTGCTGCATGTGTATTAGTAATTCTGGACAAATTCTGGGAAACTTACAAAAGATGGCCCAACAGGTACAAGTATTTCATAACCTCACCCAAGCGTTTTACCAAACAAATACCTTAACCTTATTCAAGGGCTTTATTTTCTTGGCTGGATCTCAACAAGAGAAGGGAATGGTTATGGACAGGATTTCAAACTGTCACGTGTCTACTGACATTTTGCTTTGTTCAAATGTTCATGGGTTACGTGACCAAAACTCTGCCCGTGCCTTTTAATATCTCCACCATCCTGGCAGTGCCTAAAATTTTTCCTAAAGATTAATTCCTAAGCAGCACAGGGTCAATTGTGATGAGAAAAACAACTTTTTTGTTGTTGTTTCTGAGCTGCTGCCTAAGCATTTTATAGCCTGATAACCCTGCTCACACCCAGAGTCTGGACATTTAGGTAAGAACTTGAGTTCAGGATTCCCACTCTCAGTTCCCGCTTTGGTTTTCCCAGGGCACCTTTTAAAATAACCACTTGGGGGCACCTGGGTTCTCAGTAGGTTAAATGTCCAACTGTGGATTTCGGCCCAGATCATGATCTCACGGTTCAAGGGATCTAGCCCTGCATCAGGCTCTGTGCTAATAGCACAGAGCCTGCTTGGGATGGTGTCTCCCCCTCTCTGCCCCTCCCCTGCTCATGCTCTTTGTCTCAAAATAAATAAACATTTTTAAAAATAAAAAATAAAATAGAATTAGCATTTAGGAGTTAAGCCCTTGAAAACTTAGTGACCTCGGCCCCAAATGCCTCATAAGTAACAGGTGCTTGCTGCTCTGCTGTCTATGTCCTGCTCATTGTGACTTAGGACGGAGGACTGCTCAGGTGCTCAGGGACCTACCTGTCAACCCCTGTGTGGGTGGCTTGTGCCCCCTCATTCTGCATATTCTTCAACGTTTATTTATTTTTGGGACAGAGAGAGACAGAGCATGAATGGGGGAGGAGCAGAGAGAGAGGGAGACACAGAATCGGAAACAGGCTCCAGGCTCTGAGCCATCAGCCCAGAGCCCGATGCGGGGCTCGAACTCACGGACCGCGAGATCGTGACCTGGCTGAAGTCGGACGCTTAACCGACTGCGCCACCCAGGCGCCCCTCATTCTGCATATTCTTAATTCCACACACCAGCTCTGGCTCCCCACAATAAGGAAGGTAACAAAAGATTGAGCTGTGTGCAGGCCAACTAAAGTCAAAGGAGGTGACATTTCTTTTCCCTAGACTCTGTGCTATGCATAGTGTACCTCTTCCATCCCTTCCCAACAGGAAGAGAAAAGAATCCCAAGGGAGCAGGATACAGGGTAAGTAATTTGTTACTAAAGGAAAGTTCCGCGAAAAGGTCTAAAAGGGAAAGAATACACCATCCTAAATATACTTCTTTGACATAAGAACTATTTTAGTCTGATTATTTCTAAGAAACAGCAGACACAGGAGAAGTTCTGAAAACCAGAGCACAAGTTACCCTTCGGTAAGAGTGGTTTCCATTTTATAAGAACTCTCCATTTGTAAGGGTCTCTCTCTCTCTCTCAGGAAGACAATGATTCTAAGCATCTAGAAACTCTCATCAATGGAGAAAGCAGAGTCTTCTCTCACCACTTACTGTGTTTTTCCTGATAGCTTCCCACAACTGGATCCCTACCCACCCACCCCCAACATCTCCTTTTGTCTTTAGCTGAAGATATTATCTAAGGCAGTGACTTGGGCAATTCTGAAGAGTTATTCAGTTTTCCTGGGTCTCCCCCATGCATATAGGAGGTACACATGTTATAAAACTTCTGTTTGTTTTCCTCCTGTTAAGCTGTCTTTTATTGCAGGGTGTGGCTCAGCCCAGAACTTAGAAGGGTAGAGGGAAATTTATTTTTCCTCTTCTACAGGCTCATTAACTTTCTTAGGAACAGATCTCATAGGATTATCTCAGAATGAATGAATGAATGAATGAATGAATGAATGAGTGAATGAATACAAATTGTTTCTCCCTCTTTTTAAATGTATGTCCATTTAATTAATATATTGCATTAGTGGTTCATAAAATGCTTGCGTTTAGTAATCATCCATTTTTGCTTGTAAATGTCTTGGGGCACCTGGGTGGCTCAGTCAGTTAAGTGACCAACTGTGGCTCCGGTCATGATCTTGAAGTTTGCGAGTTCAAGCCCCACATCAGGCTCTCTGCTATCAGCACAGAGCCGGCTTCAGATCCTCTGCATCCCCACTCTCTCTGCCCCTCCCCGACTTGCGCACGCTAGCTCTCTCTCTCTCTCTCTCTCAAAAATAAACATTAAAAAATAAAAAAAGGTAAGTCTTGGTAACAAAGCAAAACTAAATGTTTCCATTTCAGACCCTGAAACTTCTACAAGGTGGTAAACTGACTTCCTAGTAAGGAAAATTTTACACTAATTCATCAGAAAATAAAACTGTCTATAAAGAAACTTGAATTGGGGTAAGCACCAAAACTCAAGGAATATAACCATTTCAATCCAAGGTGACCACATTCCCCATCTGCTCTTGACCATCTCGGTTTATGTCTATTATCCTAGCCTGATGATTAAGCGTGCCCACTGTCACTCTCAAAAATGGCACAGTTGGGACAATAAGTTATTCATCACCTTATCTGGAGACAAAAAGATTCCTAAACAATCTCTGACGAAGAGAACTTTAAGGTTTTCAGAAACACTACTATTACAGAGGTGCTTTGCATCATCTGTTTTTAAACTCGTGAATTGTGAAAGAGTTAATAACATTTTCACTTGCACAGTTTTAAAGTAATAAGGACTGATCAACACTCCATGTTTGTGAAATAAGTGTAAAACTCTGCCTTGCAAGCCCTCTCTGGGAACTTCCCTATCCACCTGTACCCCCGGTCTGAGGATCCACGAGAATGGCACAGTGATTCAGCATTTCTAAGGCATTCATTAAAATGTGCTTGAGTGCAATGAAATCAGGAAAGGAAAAAAAGATACATAATACACATACTAAAATCAAAACTTCTTGTATAAAAGCAAGGATGATGAAACTCTATCGAATCTCTCTTTGCTGAAACGTTTGTAAAGCAGCTGAACTGACAAGTGTCTCCCATGACTGGCAAGTCATGTTATCCCATAACTGGCAAGTCAGTTATCTTAAGACACAGCAGGACACATATGGGACACTTTTTGTCACCTCGTTCCAGAAATGCTTAAAAACAGAAATAAAAGGGAAATCACAGAACACAAAGGGAAATTTCACGACACAAGACGCTGTTTATACCTGTGGCAGCGGGGGGCACTTTTTAGAATCTTGCTTATCTCATGTTAGTGTCTCCTGGGGGTCAGACGGTGCCTTGTCCATCTGTGCACCCTTATCTCTTATCTCTGAATCTTTAGCATACTCCTTTGCACGGGAAAAATGTGCAACCAGTGTGTGTTGAATTGAACTAATAAGAAAAGGAGAAAAACGCTTCCAAATATAATTTCTGTGTAAGCATTTTTTTCTAAGATAAAAAGAACCCCCACCACCTCGCCCCAACAGCAAGTATGTGTTCCGTGGTGAGAAATCTACGTGAGTGGCAGGACAAGGTTTAACAAACCATATTATCATAAAAATTGAGATATAGAGGAGTCAAACCATGGCCTACCCAAAAAGCAACCACATAACATTAGACCAGAAGATAGGCGTCAGTCATAGCCTTTAAAACTTGAGTTATAAAAATATTCCTCTGAAATATTTTTAAGTCTCAGCTCAGGAGGAATTGAGCATTCTTTGAAATACACTTTAAGGCAAGTTGTGTGTGTGTGTGTGTGTGTGTGTGTGTGTGTGTGTGTGTGTGTTATTCCTCCAACACCCTATGCAAAGGCACCGGAGTTCGAGAGCCTACCACCCAACCACAGAAGGTTTCATTAATTAGGACAGCCAGAAAATGGGTCTCAATGCACTTCTCAAAAGGGCCTTGGATTCGTCTTCCTTAAAGTCACCATCCACTCATCCTATCAACAAGGCAAATGGGCAGACAGGATCCAGGAGTCAACCCATTAAGTTACATAGGAGCAGATGTCATAGGGCTGTGAGAACAGAGTCCTGGAGTTCATCTCAGCCAAGGTGGGTAACAGCCCCATCACAATACTGTGAAACAAAATTAGCTGCTCCAATAATATTCTGTATTGAATAGGAAGCATTTTCTCAGAAACCTGACTTGTAAAAAATAATAAAAATGAAATGTTCAGGCCTCTTGAAGTTTATATTAGCCATTTTACAATCTTTGGAAAATCACCCAAAAGCCTTAAATTTCTAACTCCTCGTTTGTAAAATGGGAATAAATACCATTACCACTTACCTATGTTTTAGAAAACAAATCAAAACAATGATATGAACCACAGATACTTTTCTTAAACACTAGATGCTAGACAGTTACTGCTTTTCTCAATTGAACAGGTATAGTCCAAAGTAAAATATCTGACATACAAACTCTATTCTCTGCTCCTGATAAAGAACACAGGCACTGATGACCAACCCGTTGTATAAATCTGCTTGGCACCCAAAATATTACTAACTCAAATAAAGAGCAGTAAGCAAGAAAAAAAGATCCTTCAAACTCTTTGGACATTAAGCCCCTCATGTTCCGTTGAATGCCTTTTTAAAAATCAGTGTCACTTTCTGAACCAACTGGAAAGTAAAGCAACGACTCACAACGAATGCAGATGAAGTCTTGAAGGACTATGATGGCCCAAACTGGTCTCTATATTACATAAACGGTTTGTATATATTCGCTATCATCTTTTTAAATGCCAAATTGTTTACCTGCTGAAAATATGTCAGAAAAAAGTATTTTTTACTATGATCAATTAAAGAAATTTAAAATCAAAGTTAAACACTCAGTTTCTACGTGAAAGTGATAGGGACTCTGCAGACAAATAGCCTCGTAGAGCAATCTTCTGTGTGCAGACTGAAAGCAGTTTTCATCATGGGGTGTAGAACACTGCACCCTTATAAAAAGCCTCACAGAAATAAGTCAGGACCATAAACATACTCACGTAACTACCCTTCAGTGTCCAATGCAACTTAAAGACACATGGACCACATTTCAGCTATTGGATTTAAAAAGCCATAAGAAATTCAAATTCCACATCAGTGTCAGAGAGAAAAAAACAAACGGCAATCCTATCCCAGTAGATCCCAGGTTTACTTCCTCCAGTCTCTCCTCTATCATAATATTGATTGATTTCCTAATAAAATGTTGCAGTAAAATTTGTGAAATCGGATTCTGGCAGCAAATCAAATCAAAAGACAACTCTCCGTGGCAGCTACTTTTACATACCCAGACCCATGCCTACCTTGTTATGTTTTTGCTGGTGTCTCGTCTTTGTGTCAAGAACATGATAAGGGCTTTCCGAGTCTTGGTTGATATAATATATGAGTCTTGAAGGCAGTGTGATTTCTTTCTGCATTGCATTCCTGTAACTGGTATCATTGCTGCTATTCTGTTGCGATGTGTTGTCTTCATCTGCCAGGACTTCCAAATTTTTTTCTGCAGTTTCATTCCAATGCGGAGCTGGGTTGGGGGGGGGTGCACAAAGATACACAAATACACACATATGCCCAATAAATACATACGTACTACAATGTTTTTCCATCAATTGCAAAAACAAAGTTTTCTATTTATAAGCAGGTAAGAAGTAGAGACACAGCAAAGCAAGTTATCCCAACAATGAAATGGCCTGGATAGGTTAACGGCCAGTGAGGCATATACGACGATGTACTATTTATTGTCTTAGTGGTTTTTGTGTGTATTTCTAACCAGTCTCAAATCTACACTTCTAAGTATGGGGAGTCGGGGTGTGGGGGGGTGGAATGGACTTGAAGGAAGGCGTTAAATGAACATGCTCAGAGGTTTTGACCCTCTTCTCCATCCCTTGAGTCTACAGAAAGCTCAGTGGGACTCTGACTAGGAGTATCCCATCGGAGAGCTAAGAATGCTCCTAAGATAACTGGAGTGCTGAATTCATGGGCACGGGTTGTTAATTGATTCATTAAACAAAACAGACAATTCCTTTTTCTTTAAACTTTGAGACGAGCAAAAATTCTCTGCCATAGAGGGAAGCAGATGCTGGCAGCGTTCCAATTCCTTTTATTTTCCTGCCAAGGCCAGCTTTCTGCTTCCACTGATTTCCAATCATCAACGTATTGAATATCATATTATGTTAATTGTTCATTATAATGACAAGCATTTTGAGAATTACAAACTAAAGGTCTCTCTCTCCGAAGTTTCCCTCCCCCATCTTAAGTCCAACAGCAGTGAATAAACCCAGCAGGCGATGTGAGGAAACAACACATTACCACTATTATTATTACAGCCTCCCGCATTCACATTCAGGCTCTCCACCCAAGAAGCAACTTGCTCCCTCACTGCATTTACCGTCCACCGGTTTCCCCTCCGCCAAGTTACACAGATCGCTGAGGGACCCCGCATCCACTAAATACCTTCCAGTGGAACCGACAGTAATTGGAATGGGTTTTTAGTGAATGCAACAGAAACGGACTTCAAAAAGTGAATTGGAATGAACAGGGGTTTGGGAAAGAGGTGGAGAGGCAGGCAGGGTGGCTGGGAAAGGCCGGGCCCGGGACGTGTCCGGAGCGCACGGACCCGCGTGCCCTTCGCTTTCCTCTGCAGGGCCCCGCAGGCAAGGCAATGCAAAGGGCACCGGGGCCATACCCACCGCTGGGTGCAGCAGCCCCCCAGGCACGGGGCCGGGACGAGGTGGCGAGTGGAGGCAGCAGGAGAAGGACGAGGAGCAGGCGGCAGGGCGGCGCGCGGGCCAGGGCGCGGGCAGGCGCCGGGCCGGCGGGGCCGCCGCGGGGGCCGCCGGAGGCTCGGGGAAGGCTGTAGCCCGCCAGGGGCGGCCGCCGGGAGCTGCTGCCGGGCGGCTTCATGGCTCATAGCTCCCGGGCGCCGCTCGGTGTGGCCAGCGAGAGCGCCGGGCTGGGCTGCGGGGAGGCTGCGGGCGGAGCCGGTCACGCCGGCTCAGCGCGCATGGTGCCGCCGCGGGCAGGGGGCCGGGGCTCGGGGCTCGGGACTAGGGGCTGGGCGGCGCCCCCTCCCCTGCTCGCCTCTCAGCCCCTCCCGGGCGGCCGCTGAAGAGTCCGGGGGTCCTAGTCGCTCCGCCAACTTGGAGCCTCCCCAGATGCTCCTCCCTCCCTGCGGCGGGCGCGGCCGCTCCAGCAACTGCGGGGGCTGCTGCTGGGGCTGAGGATGCTGAGACGGCGCGTGAGAGCGAGCGGCGCGGGGGCGCGCGGCGCGGGCGTGCGCCCCGCCCTCGAGAGCGCGCCCGAGCGCGCCTTCGGGTCCTGATGCTGATGCTGATGCCGATACGGATGCCGTTGCTATTGCCTGGCACAGGACGCACTGCGCATGCTTTATCGTGGAGGAAAAGGGAGAGGGGAAAAAAAGCAGCAGAGTGATGCAGCATCCCAGGCAGCATCAGAGGTGACGGTGGCATCTTCAGAGGTGGGGGCGGGAGAGGGGGGGGGCTGGCAATAAGAGATTAGCCAGAGGGGAAGAAAGAAGCGTACCGCGGTTTCCAGGCCAGAGACAAAGATGATTTGGGAGAAACAATCAACCAGAGAAATCTACCTGCCTCTCCCACCACCCCAGATCTTAAATACTCCCCCCTCCTATTCCAACCCCCTTCTCCGGGAGACCCTAAGGCCAAGCATTTCCTTCCTAATCCTTTATTTCCTTCCTGCAAATTAATATAAAGGATTGCGGCCGGAGAGGTAAAAATAGCGCTGCTCCTCATTCAGCTGGCTCTTAGCCGGTGAAAAGAGGACTGCGAAGCACGTTTGCTCGTTGCAGGCTGGTGAGGGCTGGTGGGCGCGCTGAGCCAGGAGGCCTCGCAGCGAGCCAGACTCCCCAGGAGGAATCCCCAGAGCTGGGGCGCTCCCCCTCCGCCCCACCCCCACTCCCGGGCCTCTGTCCCCTGTGCCTATGCGTAGGGGCTTTTCCGAAAGCTGAAGAACCCGGAAGGGTGTTTGCTCAAAAGTTCAGAAAGCGTGACTGGGTGTATCTGGGAAGACTTAGAAACCAAGTGTGTGGCAGCTATTTTGGGAAATCCATCGTTTGTCAGCCATATGGGTGGACTTGCACTGGGTAGGACACACCACAGATTTTGAGATCCAGCCCTGACTTCTTCAGAGTAAGGGGGCGATTTTTCTCTTGCTGCTGTAAAAAAATGTAAATCCAGAGTCCCTCAGTTAGGTAGGTTAGCAGCCACTAAATCCTATGGTTTGTTTCCATTTAGGGCCTGTGACATATTTCTGCCCCCAAAGCCCCACAATGCAAGCTTTCCTTTATTCATCCGTCCAATGGCAGTGAGTGATAACAATGTTGTCTTACTCCATTATTAGTATTTAAAATGGAGATTATAACATCCACTGCGGGGGGGATCCAGAGTTCCAAAACTAAAAGAAAAAAATACGAGTATAAAGCACCATAGTGATGACAGGGTTTAGTGTTGTTGGCCATTTTCTCCACCCTAAAGAGGTTCAGAAAAAGGCTTCCCCAAATGTGCCACTTTGGCATGTGGATTATTTAGAGCTGAAGGCAATGGAAACCCTGTGGGCTCAAGAGAAAATTTTGCCCCTCCCTTAACTGCCTAAAAGAATTTAAATTGGGGATCTTTCTCAGAATAAGAGTTACTACCAAGGATAACATTTATCTGAGTGGCCCCCATACAGCAATGCAAACATCTAATTACCAAACATGTGCTTATTCTTATTGCCAGGTGCACTGACCTTCTCTCCTTTGGAACCCCCAGTGCCTATCCCATTCCTCAGCCCAGGATAGTGTATATATCTCAGTTCACCTTTCTGTTTTGAGAACTCTCATGTATGTAGAGTTCTCATATGTAAGAAATTCAATTTTATTTTTCTCCTTTAATCTGTCTTGTGTCAGTTTAACTCTTAGACCGGCCAGAAGAACCTTTGAAATATAGAGGAGAATTTTTCCACCCCAACAACCCCCATTTAACAAAGAAGGAAGAGGTAGGGAGTGGGGAAAGAGATGGAAGGAGGGAGGAAGGCAGACAGATAATACAGAGACCAGAGATCACAGAGCTCTTACGGGGTTAAACACTGATATTAGCTCATCCTCTCTATATCATAACTAAGATATTAACTTATTATCACACATGTATTAATGTAAACTTGTAACTGATGCTGGTTTCCCCCAAATGAGGGCAGCAGTAATGATCCCTTTGGCTCAGTATTGTCCCTAGAACCTAGTATGGTGTTTGTGGCACCAAGAAGGCACTCAGAAAATATGTCATCAATGAATAAACAAAAATGTGTGGTGCACTATAGCAGGAGTCACACTGGAGCAAGCTGATGAACACTTCTTCCTCCCTGTAGTTCCTACTTGTAGGTCAGTGTTCTTGAGGGTGTCTCAAGACAGGCATGTCCTGGCTAAGTTTTCCCAACTTATATTTGATATAATGCTATTATCTTGAAAAAGGGCTTGGGAGGAAGGAGGTGTACAAGGAATGAGAAAAAAGAAGGAAATGAAAGATGCAAAGATGCAGTTATTTGAAAGGACCCTCCTGCAATTAGTGACAATGTCTCAAAGCCTGTTCCACCCTCTTGCACTGCTGGTGGGAATGCAAACCGGTGCAGCCACTCTGGAAAACAGTGTGGAGTTTCCTCAAAAAATTAAAAATAGATCTACCCTATGACCCAGCAATAGCACTGCTAGGAATTGACCCAAGGGATACAGGAGTGCTGATGCATAGGGGCACTTGTACCCCAATGTTTATAGCAGCACTTTCAACAATAGCCAAATGATGGAAAGAGCCTAAATGTCCATCAACTGATGAATGGATAAAGAAGATGTGGTTTATATATCCACAATCCAGTATCTCAAGTAGTTCCAGTATCCAATGGAATACTACTTGGCAATGAGAAAGAATGAAATCTGGCCATTTGTAGCAACACGGATGGAACTGGAGAGTGTTATGCTAAGTGAAATAAGTCATACAGAGAAAGACAGATACCATATGTTTTCACTCCTATGTGGATCCTGAGAAACTTGACAGAAGACCATGGGGGAGGGGAAGGAAAAAAAAAAGTTAGAGAGGGAGGGAGCCCAACCATAAAAGACTCTTAAAAACTGAGAATAAACTGAGGGTCGATGGAGGGTGGGAGGGAGGGGAGGGTGGGTGATGGGAATTCAGGAGGGCACCTGTTGGTGTGAGCACTGGGTGTTGTATGGAAACCAATTTGACATTAAATTTCATATTAAAAAATAATAATAAAGTGCAAAAAAAAAGTCTATTCCAGTAAATAAAGCTATCTGTCAACCTGGACCAAGTGAACATCCACCAGTTTAAGCCACCATTCCATGCACTCAAGGAACAGAATGAGGACTCATTTCAGTTTGTAATAAGGAGCAGGAGTGTTTACAGGAAGTTGTCTTTTACACTATAATCAAAAGACTGCATTTATTTGCAGAACTTTAATGTTTACAGGCATGGCTGGAGGCAACTGAGATAGTGAGTTACAGAAGGAGTAAATCACTCAGAAAAACTTACCAGAAGTTTGTTCCTTAAACCATATACTTTAGTGAAGGTTAAAAACTGAATCAAAAAAAAATTTTTTTTGAGGGGAGGGGGGAGAGAGAGCCCGTGTGCGCCCACATGCGTATGAGTTGGGGGAGGGGCAAAGGGAGAGGCAGAAAGAATCTTAAGCAGGCTCTGTACCCAGCACAGAGCCCAATGCAGGGCTGGATCTCACAACTGTGAGATCATGACCTGAGCTGAAATCAAGAGTTGGACGCCTAAGCAACTGAGCCACCCAGGTACCCTCCCCACCCAGAATTAAATATTCTTTAAGTGGATAATTCGTTAGTTTGGAAATATTCTTATCAGATAGTTTAAAATATTTATGGTTATGCAGTTTAGTTCCAAATATTACCTGTGCTCTCGTGATATTTAATACTTCGTTAATCACCACCTGGTGCTTTGCTCTATATTCATGTTTGTGCTGTCACCTTTCCCCTCTCAAAAAAATACTGAACTAGGCTGCATCCTGGTCATCTCCGATGCCCAGAACCTACAATAGTACTGGGAATGGAGTCAGCACTCAATAAATGTGTGCTGAGTAGACAGCCAATCACAGGCAGAAGAGGGAAGCATTCAGCAAACTGGATTAGAATGTAGAAAGGGATGTATGAGAAGTCTGAGTGCTGTGATAGCTCTGGTTAGATATGTGTGCTGCATTCCAAGGACATCAGGGACCATTGGAGTGGCCTGGTCAAAGTGACAGGCATGGAAATCTGCTGCAGTCGTAGGTGAAGGCAGGAGACCAGAAGATCCTTGGGAAGGAAATTAACCGAGTGATATGGACACCAAGTGAACGCAAATAAGGGGATGTGCGACCCGTGTCCAGAAAGAGCAGCCATACTGCTCACATAAGTGGTTCAGTTGGTCTGGTTCTGGAAGACACCGGAAGTCCTCTCTTTACAGGGGGCAGAACTGGACCCACTTTATAACCAGCGAGAAAACTGGGCCTGGACAAGACCACGTAAAAGTAAGGGTAGAAATATTAGATTTGGAAGGCCTCTCCCTCTAGCGCACTGAGACTCTGGGGGAGAAGGGAGATAAAGGCATCACAGAAAAGGGGCCTTGGTGGGTGAAAGCTGGCAAAAAAGGAGGGTGATGTAACAGAGCAGATGCGCAAGTATAATTAGAATGGAAGAACGATTTGGCCAAAAAGCCAAGGTCAAAGAAGGCATGCAGCAAACCAGTGGATGGCAATGATGTCGGCGAGCGGTCTGCAGAGTGACAGCAACAGCACAAACAAGGGCCAAGGGTGGCTGGGCTCAGTGTCAAGAGAGCTGGCTGGGGGCAGATCCGGTACAGATTCCGCTCAGGGAGGTTTCTCCCTCTCTTTTTAGAATGGCTGTGAAGACTGAGTTTGCGAGTGGCAATTAATATCACCAAAGAAAGAAGACAGTGTGCTTCTTGGGGAAAGTGAAAAAAAAAAGGAGTGAGATCTATTATTGGTGCTTTGCACGTGGTTCAAGGGTCAGCAAACAGTTTCTATAAAGGGCCAGATAGTAAATAGTTTAGGCCTTGTGTGCCATATGGTCTCTGACGCATATTCCTTTTTTTTTTTTTTACAACCCTTTTAAAAATGTAAAAAGCATGCAGCCTACAGGCCTAGTTTGTCAACTTACCATTTTTAACTATATGTGTGTATATATATCTATCTTAAGGTTAACATTTTTCATCAACTGCACTATCTCCTATGCTTGTGAGCAGAAAAGCATATGCAATGCTCTACATGACTCTTAACTCCAAACAAAGCCACTTCTCACTGAAATTTAACTATCCATTAACAATATAGTTGCTTAATTCTTTTTTTCAACTTTTTTTTAATGTTTATTTATTTCAGAGAGAGAGAGACAGACAGAACGTGAGCAGGGAGGGGGCAGAGAGAGAAAGAGGGAGGCACAGAATCTGAAGTGGGCTCCAGGCTCGGAGCTGTCAGCACAGCCCCGACACGGGGCTCGAACCCATGAACCGTGAGATCATGACCCGAGCCGAAGTCGGACGCTGAACCGACGGAGCCACCCAGGCGCCCCGTGTAGTTGCTTCATTCTTAATTCACATGCATCACTTGAAGGGATTCTTAAGGAAAGCAGCATTGCTCTGTTTTAGAGATAATTCCCAAACTTAGACAATGGAGGGGAATGGCAGAAACCATTTCCCAAAAAAGCACAGATACTGAAAGATCCCAGACTTTTCTTTTGTTTTGCCAAGGTGTATTTTCTGGTGAGCAGACAGATGCTGAATAAATGCTACAGCCATGACAGCTGAGGGGATGGAGTAACGCTCAGTGGCAGCCCTTCCTGGAGCCTGTTGCCATCAGTGATCTGCCTGCATTCCCCAAAACTCAGTCCTAAGAGGCTGTGAGGCAACAAGTATGTTCTCCTGACACAGGGCCACACCCAACATCTCAGGCAACCTTCAAGTTCATGAAAAATCAGTCTACAAGTCTATGTTAAATATACCTGTGCTCGTTCTGAAGAATAGATCACAGTGGAACAATTCCAGAAGTCAAGATGTGACTTATTCCAACAGTGTTCCAACAGTATTATTTTTCTGGGAAAAGAAAAGATATTTACTATCAAAACTGCAATGGCCACAGACATTTCTAGGGGAATAGTTGAACACACAAAAATGTATCAAACTGCCGAAGTGTGAAAATATCTAAAGAAAGGTGACCCCTCTTAAAACCTAAAACTAAGGGGGTGCCTGGGTGGCTCAGTCGACTGAGCATCCAACTCTTGATTTCGGCTCAGGTCATGATCCCAGGATCGTGAGATCAGACCCCCAAATTGGGCTCTGTGCTGAGCGGGGGGCCTGCTTAAGATTCTCTCTCTCCCTCTGCCCCTCGCTGGTGCATGCTCTCTCACTCTCTCTTCCTCTCTCCAATAAAATTTTTAAAATAAGAAAAAAACTATAATTAAGTTTATAACAATATAACAATTGTTATATTAACAATATTATGTTATAGGAAGGATAATTAAGACTTCCTGACAGAATAAGATACATTTGAAACACAGTTTAATTTTTTTCCCCCATGGCACACACATTAGGCTAGTTTACCCACAGTTTAGAGCGTTTACAAGCTGTAGCGCAAAGGGATAAAGCAGCATGTCGTAGTGATTGGTGGTGATGATATATGCTATGCAAAGCTTAGAGGAATTGTGGTTAATAAGAATAATCTGAGTCAACACATAATCATTAAGCCTTCACCAGGTCCCAGAGCAACACTAGGAATTTCTGCAGAAGGAAATTGCCACATAGGATTGGGTAGGAGGTGGGGGGATCTCAACTACTTTTAGAGACAGCAATTGAATTTTATCGGAAAAGATTAGAACTCCAGCAACAGAATTAATATACCTATGATAATCCCTAACGTTTGCATAATAACAATAGTTAAGCCCTTTATAATGTCTGCTTTAATAATTACTGTGCATTTGCACATCACAAAGTAGTTTTATCTGTTTTATTTTATTTGATCCTCAATTCTGTGACATGGAAAGAGCAAATACTACCATGTTTTTAGAAGCTCTATCTTAAGATGTGAGGACACTAAGGCTCACTGATTTTGCAATGATTCTCTACCCTGGCTGCACATCCAATTACCTAGAGAGCTTTAACAACTTATCAATGCCTGACAATTTAGAATCTTCAAGAGTGGGATCCAACATCAGTGTTTTTAATATCCTCCCAGATTGGGGCGCCTGGGTGGCGCAGTCGGTTAAGCGTCCGGCTTCAGCCAGGTCACGATCTCGCGGTCCGTGAGTTCGAGCCCCGCGTCAGGCTCTGGGCTGATGGCTCGGAGCCTGGAGACTGTTTCCAATTCTGTGTCTCCCTCTCTCTCTGCCCCTCCCCTGTTCATGCTCTGTCTCTCTCTGTCCCAAAAATAAATAAAAAACGTTGAAAAAAAAATTAAAAAAAAAAAAAATATCCTCCCAGATTAACTGAATGTGCAGCTAGGGTTAAATGCAATGGGCCAATGGATTTCCCAAGATCATACAGCTGCTTGATATCATAACTGGAATTGGAACCCTGAATTCAAGTCCTGTTCTGTTCCTGAGGTCTTTTTCCCCATGTCTGCTCTTTTCACAAGTTAACCTTGAACCAGGAATGATGCAAAAACAAAACAAAACAAAACAAAAACACAGTTTAGTATAATTGCCACAGGACTTAAGAAAATATAGAATTAGAAAACATTTGAGTCAGAAACTACCTTTGAGATCATCTAGGAATTCAAAGTCATTACTGTACAATCGTGGAAGCAAAGGAGCAGAGTTTAAGCTTGTTGCTCAAGGTCACATCAATCTGTGGCAGAGCTGGGACTGGATTCAGTTTTTCTTTTTCCAGGTTTTCCAGTACTTCCTATCATGCTTTGTACATGGTTTGTTTAAAAAAAATTGACTTGCAAAAATCCTGGTCAGTCTACAGTGTAATCCATTTCCGATCTCCCATATGGCATTGCTTTGTAAACACAAAGAAAGTTGTAGCTCTGAAGTCTCGGTCCCAATAGGACCAGTCCCTCTACACCCAGTCCCATAGTCTGGCTGCATAAACGAGCCGCGCATCACAGCACTGGAAGTTGTCCAACATGAACGAAAAGTACTGTGGGGGAGGCCCCATGCAACCTCGGAGGGAATCCGTCCAAATACAATAGCTATTGTTCTCCTACCTCTCTGGTCTTTTGTGTCTCAGATATTTCCAAGGGATAATTTTCTCATCTAGTGAATTTTCTTGTACTACCTTCAGTATATCTTCAGAATTCGACAACTGTAGCTTCTTAAATCCTGTTTTAGATAGTCCCAAATTCGGTGAGAAACAGAAAAGAACACAAGAAATAATAAAAACAAAACAATAACAAGGAGAAGGAGGAGGGAGAAGAGGAATTGTTTATACAGCACCTACTGTGTGCCAGATACTGAGTTAAGCCCTTTTAATTTTTTTTTTTCAACGTTTATTTATTTTTGGGACAGAGAGAGACAGAGCATGAACGGGGGAGGGGCAGAGAGAGAGGGAGACACAGAATCGGAAACAGGCTCCAGGCTCCGAGCCATCAGCCCAGCGCCCGACGCGGGACTCGAACTCACGGACCACGAGATCGTGACCTGGCTGAAGTCGGACGCTTAACCGACTGCGCCACCCAGGCGCCCCTAAGCCCTTTATCTAGACACCTCATTTAATTTCAGGCAATTCTAAGAAGGAACTACTTTTTTTTTTTAACATTTTTAAAGTTTATTTATTTGAGAGAAACAGGGGTGGGACATAGAGCGAGAGGCAGAGAGAGAGAGAGAATCCCAAATGGGTTCCACGACGTCGGTGCAGAGCCCGATGAGGGCTCAAACCATGAGACCATGACTCCAGCCGAAATCAAGAGTCAGTCACTTGACTGACTGACCCACCCAGGTGCCCAAGGAGCTACTATTATTGCCCCCAGTTTGAGGAGGGAACTGCGACTTCGGGAAGTGAAGACATGTCCACGGTCATGTGACCACTAAGAAGCAGAGTTGGGTCAGGAGCCATGTTTGCCTGACTCTAAAGAAGCAAAATCTACTTGACCACCGCCCCAAAACAAAATACCTGAAACTGTCTCTTGAAAGGATCTATAATATTTTTAAATCATGGCACCTGGCTATAAATACAATTTAAAATTGTATTTTGTCTGTTTAAAACCACCGACATATTGATCCAGACACAGAACTGTTCAGAATTATGTTCCTAACTCCTTACTAGAGAATTCTGAATGCAGCCATTCTATACAATTATTTGTATAATTCCAAAACAAAACCAATTATGGTGCAGATATTTGTTTCTTACATTGAAGTACCACTCCATAAGAGAAGGCCAAGAATCTCACTTACTAGAGAATTTAATTTTTTCTATATTTTAAATTAACCACGTCATCACCCATTAGATTTAGTTTAATCTGATCAACACTATAATTAGCAACATTTCTTAATCTACCCTATTAAGTATTAATATTATATTTTGCCAACATATTAACGTGTTGAGATTTCCAAAGACATAACTATGAAAGCTTAAACCTTGATCAGTAGTCATTATATATTTTTATTCTGTTCTTCTAAGGCAAAAAGAACAGCTAACATTTATAGAGCTCCTTAGATCATATAATACGCTTTTGCTCACCTTTTGTCATTTCCTATACTGCAGCACAGAAATTAAAGCTGAGCCAGCTAGATTATCTCTGTTAGCTTGTCATGGGATTAGACTATTCATATCGTGGATACAGACGTGGCTGAGGGACAGAGAACAAATGATCGACACAGAAAGTCACTTCTCCAGAAGGAAAAGAGAAACTTGAGGATTCTCCAGAGACAAGTTTTAAGACTTTTTACTTGCTATTCTGATAAATTATCTGAAGGGTATATTGCATGCTAAAATGCCCTATCCTGCAGAACACAGTAAGTTTTTCCATGTAATAAAATGTTTGGGTGAACTGAGATAAACTGTAAACAAATTTTCTGAGGCTGTGTGACATGGCCAAAAAACTAATAAAAGAATTTTATTATCAACAAGTAAGTTTTGAAATGAGTAACCTATTTATATATCTAAATAGCTATACATCCCACTTTCAAACATCACTGCACCCATGGTTTATTATCCAAATTGCAGCTGGCAATAACACACACACACGTGCACACACACACACACACCCTTTCAACTCCAATGTGGGAAACAGACTGTGGAATTGACTGCCTCCTGAATAAAACAACTTTATCTAAAAATGACAGCAAAACAATACTGATAATCAAATAGAAAATATGACACACCAAAGTATGACATACAAGTCCTATAAAGAAATTAAACATGATCCAGGAAAAGGCATTTTAAATGACCAAGCTGCTGCCAGATGAAAACACCTAAAAAGATAAGAACCATACCATCTGGCAAGATAAATAATGAGAGAAGATATTTTCAAAGACTTTAAAATCATGAACAGTATATGGGGCGCCTGGGCAGCTCAGTCTCTTAAGCGACCAACTTCCGCTCAGGTCATGATCTCACCATTTGTGAGTCAAGCCTTGCGTGGGGCTCTGTGCTGAGAGCCGGAGCCTGGAACCTGGAGCCTGCTTCAAGATTCTGTGTCTCCCCTCTTTCTCTGCCTCTCTCCAGCGCATGCCCTGTTTCTCTCTCAGAAATAAATAAACTTTAAAAAATAATAATTTAAAATCATGACCAGGGAAGATAAGGTGAGCATAACCATCCAAATCCTAAAATATGTTCATGAAGGGGTAGCATCTGAAATTTGAGTGATAGATTTTGTGCAAGTAACAAATAGCACCACACATTGTGTTAAATTAATTTGTAGTGGACCCTTCTTGGGGAACCTCCCCTACTCAGGTATCTCCCCACTTCTGAAAATGTTCTAAGAAATAGGTCCCCATGATTAGGTCTATAATCCACTGTCTTGCTCCCCGAGTTCCTCTCCAAATCCAGCCATAGTTTGTTCACTTAGAATCAGGTACCTGACCTAAGATGGACCACTCACACTGTTTGATCTTCCAGGCACATTTGACTGACTCACTATGGCCAATCAAGTCCTTACTTGAAATTTTCTTAAGACTTTTTTTATTTTTTATTTTTAAATTTTTTTTTAACGTTTTTATTTATTTTTGAGACAGAGAGAGAGAGAGAGAGAGAGAGAGAGAGAGAGAGAGAACAGGGGAGGGTCAGAGAAAGAGGGAGACACAGAATCTGAAACAGGCTCCAGGCTCTGAGCTGTCAGCACAGAGCCCGACGCGGGGCTCGAACCCACGGACCGCGAGATCATGACCTGAGCCGAAGTCGGACGCTTAACCGACTGAGCCACCCAGGCGCCCCTAAGACTTTTTTTAGAACAGTTTAAGGTTGGCAGCAAAGTTGAAGGCAAGGTACAGCAATTTCCCGTATACTCCCTGCCTCCTCTGTTATCACATCCCCTACCAGCTGTACATTCATTACAACTGATGAACCTGTACTGACACATTATCACCAAAAGCCCATAGTTTGCATAACTATCACTCTTGCTTGTTGTACATTCTATGGATATGGACAAATGTATGACATAGATCCGTCATTATGGTATCATACATAGTATTTTTACTGCCCTAAATATCCTCTATGCTTTGCATATTTACCCTTCTTCCCCCAGCTCTGGACAACTACTAAACTTTTTATGTCTCCATATTTTTGCCTTTTCCAGAATTACATATATTTGGAATTATGTAGCCTTTTCAGACTGGCTTCTTTCACTTAGTAGTAATTTTACAGTTCCTTCACATTTTTTCATAGTTTGATAGCTCATGTATTTTTAGTGTTGTATAATATTCCATTGTCCGGAAGCACCACTGCTGATTTAGTCATTTTCCTATTGAAGTACATCATGGTTGCTTTGAAGTTCTGGCAATTATGAATAAAGCTGTGTGCTTTATTTATTTATCAATTTATTTATTTATTTATTATTTATTTATTTATCATTTATTCATCAATTATGAATAAACATCTGTGTGCAGGCTTTTGTGTGAACATAAGTTTTCAATTCCTTTGAGTAAATACCAAGAAGAACGCTTGCTGATCATATGGTAAGAATATGATTAGTTTTATATGAAACCACTAAACTGTCTTCCAAAGTGAATGTTCCGTTTTGCATTCCCATCTCAATATATAAGAATTTCTGTTGTCCCACATCCTCGCCAGCATTTGGTGCTATCAGTGTTGTAGATTTTTGGCCATTCTAATAGATATA
This sequence comes from Puma concolor, assembly GCF_028749965.1. Lineage (NCBI taxonomy): Eukaryota > Metazoa > Chordata > Mammalia > Carnivora > Felidae > Puma > Puma concolor. The sequence continues at coordinate 193,470,521 of NC_141674.1, read as the reverse complement.
TAATGGTATCATTGTTGTTTTAATTTGCATTTCCCCGATGACATATGGCATGGAGCATCTTTTCATACACTTATTTCTATCTGTGTATGTTCTTTGGCAAGATATTTGTTCATGTCATTGGCCCATTTTTAAATGCAGTTGTTTTTTCTATTGTTGAGCTTTTTTTAATGTTTATTTATTTATTTTTGAGAGAGAGAGAGAGGAGGAGGGGCAGAAAGAGAGTGAGACAAAGAATCCCAAGCAAGCTCCATGCCATCAGCGCAGAGCCCAAAGCAGGGCTTACACTCATGAACCATGAGATCATGATCTGAGCCAAAACCAAGAGTTGGACACTTAGCCAACCGAACCACCAAGGTACCCCTTTTATTGTTGAGCTTTAAGAGTTCTTTGTATATTTGGTATAACAGTCCTTTCTCAAATGTGTCTTTTGCAAATATTTTCTCCCATCTATGGCTTGTCTTTTTATTCTCTTGACATTGTTTTTTGCAGAGCACAAATTTTTAATTTTAATAAAGTCCAGCTTATCAATTATTTCTTTCATGGAGTGTACCTTTGTCAATATCCACAAAATAACCTGCTGAGGTTTTGATTGGGATTGCATTAAATCTATAGATCAAGTTGGAAAGAACTGACATCTTGACAATATTAAATCTTCTTATCCATAAACATGAAATATCTTTTATTTTGTTCATCAAAGTCTTGTAGTTTTCTTCATATAGATCTTTCATATTTTGCTAGATTTATACCTAAGTATTTTACTTTTGGGAGTTCTAATATAAATGGTATTGTGTTTTTAATTTCAAATTCCACTTGTTCATTGCTGGTATATAAGAAAGCAGTTAACTTTTGTATATTAACCTTGTGTCCTGCAACTTTGCTATAATTGCTAGTCAGTTCCAGGACTTTTGTTGTTGTTGATGCTTTTGTATTTTCTACACAGATGATATCACCTGTGAAGAAACACGATTTTACTTCTTCCTTTCCTATCTGTATGCCTTTTATTTCCTTTTCTTGTGTTATTGCATTAGCTAGAATCCAGTATGATGTTGAAAAGGAGTGGGGAGGGGCGCCTGGGTGGCTCAGTCGGTTAAGCGTCTGACTTCGGCTCAGGTCATGATCTCGTGGTTTGTGAGTTTGAGCCCCACGTCCGGCTCTGTGCTGACAGCTCAGAGCCTGGAGCCTGCTTCGGATTCTGAGTCTCCCCTTCTCTCTGCCCCTCCCCTGCTTGTGCTCTGTCTCTGTTTCTCAATAATAAATAAACATTAAAAAAAATTAAAAAGAAAAGGAGAGGGGAGATCCTTGCCTTATAAGAACTTTTCTTAAACTGAAACTAGAAAAAGAGAGTGGGTCCCTCTATGGGGTTATAAAGCTCAACAGTATCGTTTCTCATTGTACAGAAGTTGAAAATAATGCCCATTGGCCATGAGAAGCACTAAGAGGATCCTAATAAGGACAACTAAAGAATTTCTTTTCCAAACCGAGGAACTTTTGAGAGTGAAACGGGTGTTATTCATATTTAAGCCAAAAGAGGACATGTAAGCCAAAAATGTCTTAGAAAAACTCATATGTATGGCCCCCCTAGTCCTTATTAATAAATAGACAATAATGAAAGAAAAGAACAATGACCATTCTTACACATTTACTTTTGTATGCAGTATTTGAATATTGCAGAGACTGGTTTTGAAAAAAATAATCTTCACTTTAATTGTTGTACTAAAGTTAATTAAATGATTTTTTATTATTTCTGGTTACTATAGGGAAACATGAAAAACAACAAAAATAGGGACACCTGAGTGGCTCAGTTGGTAGAGCATGTGACTCTTGATCTCGGGGTCATGAGTTTAAGCCTCATGTTGAGCACAGAGCTTACCTTAAAAAAATAGCAAAAAGTGGGGCGCCTGGGTGGCGCAGTCAGTTAAGCGTCCGACTTCAGCCAGGTCGCGATCTCGCGGTCCGTGAGTTCGAGCCCCGCGTCAGGCTCTGGGCTGATGGCTCAGAGCCTGGAGCCTGTTTCCGATTCTGTGTCTCCCTCTCTCTCTGCCCCTCCCCCGTTCATGCTCTGTCTCTCTCTGTCCCAAAAATAAATAAAAAAACGTTGAAAAAAAAATTAAAAAAAAAAAAATAGCAAAAAGATAGTATAATTAACATGGAGCTATGATGCCCAGAATGTCCCTCAAAAAAGGTTTGTTTGCCCTAGCTGATGGGACTTGTATCAGCAGACACTCTCAGATGGCAGCGCCTTTAGGGATTGCTTCAATGTCAGAGAGTAATACCACTCCAAGGTATGCCTAAGATCACACCATTCCATGGGTGATCCACACTGAACTGGTTTAGGGAGGGATATAAAGGCCTGACCACTTCAAAAAAAAAAAAAAAGAGGAAAGACTCAAATAAACAAAATCACTAATGAAAGAGGAGGAATAACAACCAACATCACAGAAATACAAGCAATTGTAAGAGAATATTATGAAAAATTATATGCCAACAAATTGGACAACCTAGAAGAAATGGATAAATTCCTAGATACATGTAACTTACCCAAACTGAAGCAGGAAGAAATAGAGAATTTGAACAGATCAATTACCAGCAATGAAATTAAATTAGTAATTAAAGAACTCCCAACAAACAAAGTCCAAGACCACACAGCTTTTCAGGAAAATTCTACCAAACATTTAAAGAAGAGTTAATACTTATTTTTCTAAAACTATTCCAAGAAGGAAAACTTCCTCTACGAAGGCCAACATTACCCTGATAGCAAAACCAGATAAAGGCACCATAAAAAAAAGAGAGAGAGAGAGAACTACAGGCCAGTATCACTGATGAACAGAGATGCAAAAGTTTTCAACAAAATACTAGCAAACCAAATCCAACAATACTTTGAAAAACCATTCACCACAATTAAGTGAGATTTATTGCTGGGATGCAAGGGTGGTTCAGTATTCACAAATCAATAAATGTGATACATCACATCAATAAGAGAAAGGATAAAAACCATATAATCATTTCAATAGGTGCAGAAAAAGCACTTGACAAAGTACAACATCCACTCATGATAAAAACCCTTAACAAAATAGAGTTAGAGGGAATGTACCTCAACATAATAAAAGCCTTATGTGAAAAGCCCACAGCCAACATCATACTCAATGGGGAACCACTGAGAGCCTCTCCCCTAAGGTCAGAAACAAGACCAAGATGTCCACTCTCACCACTCTTATTCAGTATAGGTCTGTAAGTGCTGGCCACAGTAACCAGACAAGAAAAAGAAATAAAAGACATCCAAATTGGTAAGGAGGGAGTAAAACTTTCACTGTTTGCAGATAACATGATACTGTATGAGGAAAACCCTAAAGACTCCACCAAAAAATAGAACTGACATACAAATTCGATAAAGTCATAGGATACAAAATCAATGTGCAGAAATATGTTGCATCTCTAAACACTAATGATGAAGCAGCAGAAAGAGAAATTAAGAAAACAATCCCAGCTATAGTTGCACCAAAAATATTAAAATACCTAGGAATAAGCTTAACCAAAGAGGTAAACAACCTGTGCTCTGAAAACTAGAAAACATTGATAAAAGTAATTGAAGATGACACAAAGAAATGCAAAGACGTTCCATGTCATGGGTTGGAAGAATAAATATTGTTAAATGTCTACACTACCCAGAGCAATCTACAGATTTAATGCACTCCCTATTAATATACCAAAACCATTTTTCACAGAACTAGGACAAACTAACCTAAAATTTGTATGAAACCACAAAGGACCCCAAATAGCCAGAGCAATGCTGAAAGAGAAAAATAAAACTCAAGGTATCACAATTCCAGACTTCAGGTTATATAACAAAGCTGTTGTAATCAAAACAGCTGTTGTAATCAAAACAGTATATGGCACAAAAATAGACCTACAGATCAATAGAGCAGAACAGAAGACCCAGGAACAAACTTGCAATTATACGGTCAATTAGTCTTTGACAAAGGCAAGACTATGCAATGGGAAAAAGTCTCTTCAACAAATGGTGTTGGGAAAACTGGATAGCTAAATGCAAAAGAATAAAACTGGACCACTTTCTTACACCATACACAAAAATAAACTCAGAATATATTAAATGTGAGACCTGAAACAATAAACATCTTAGAAGAGAGCACAGGCAGAAAATTCTCTAACGTTGGCCATAAAAACTTCTTTCTACATATGTCTCCTGAGGCAAGGGAAATAATAGCAAAAATAAACCGCTTGGACTACCTCGAAATAAAAAGCTTCTGTACAGCAAAAAAAAAAATAATCAACCAACCTAAACAGCACCCTACCGAATGGGAGAAGATATTTGCAAATTACATATCCGATAAAGGGTTAGTATTCAAAATACACAAAGAACTGACCCAACTCAACACTCAACAAATAATCCAATAAAAAATGGGTAGAAGACATGAACAGACATACCTTCAAAGAAGACATACACATGGCCAAAAGACCCATGAAAAGATGCTCAGCATCACTCATCATCAGGGAAATTCAAATCAAAACCACAGTGAGATATCACCTCACACTTGTCAGAATGGCTAAAATGAAAAATACAAGGAACAATAAGTGTTCATGAGGATGTGGAGGAAAAGGAAACCTCGTGCACTATTGGTGGGAATGTAAACTGGTGCAGCCACTGTGGAAGACAGCATGGAGTTTCCTCAAAAAGTTAAAAACAGAACTTCTCTACAATTCAGCAATCACACTACTAGGTATTTACCCCCAAAATACAAAAACACTAATTCAAACAGATATATGCATCTGTATATTTATTGCACATTATTTACAATAGCCAAACTATGGAAGCAGCCCAAGCGTCTGTCAATAGATAAATGAATAAAGAAGATGTGGTGGGGGCGCCTGGGAGGCTCAGTCAGTTGGGCGTCCGACTTCAGCTCAGGTCACAATCTTGCGGTTCGTGAGTTCAAGCCCCGCGTCGGGCTCTGTGCTGACAGCTCAGAGCCTGGAGCCTGCTTCAGTTTCTGTGTCTCCCTCTCTCTCTGCCCCTCCTCCATTCATGCTCTGTCTCTCTGCCTTTCAAAAATGAATAAATGTTAAAAAAAAATTTTTTTTTAATAGGTGGTGTGTGTACATACAATGGAATACTAATCAGCCATAAAAAAAGAATGAAACCTTGCCAGTTGCAACAACATGGACGGAGCTAGAGGGTATAATGCTAAGCAAAATAAATCAGTCAGAGAAAGACAAATACCATATGATTGCAATTATATGTGGCATTTAAGAAGAAAAACAAATGAGCAAGGTAAGAGATACAAACCAAGAAACAGACTCTTAACTATAGAGAACAAACTGGTGGTTACCAGAGGGGAGTTCGGTGGGAGCATGGGTGAAATAGAGTGAAGAGAATTAAGGAGCACACTTGTCGGGGCACCTGGGTGGCTCAGGTGGCTAAGGGTCCAACTTCAGCTCATGTCGTGATCTCACGGTTCGTGAGTTCAAGCCTCATGTGGGGCTCTGTGCTGACAGCTCGGAGCCTGGAGTCTGTTTCAGATGCTGTGTCTCTCTGTCTCTCTGCCCCTCCCCCACTCATGTTCTGCCTCAAAAAAGTAAATAAATAAACATTAAAGACTACACTTCTTATGATAAGCGCTGAGTAATGGGTAGAATTGTTGAATGACTATACTGTACTCCTGAAACTAGTATAACACTGTATGCTGACTATACTGGAATTAAAATGAAAAACTTATTGGGGCGCCTGGGTAGTTCAGTCAGTTAAGCTTCCAACTCTTGGTTTCGGCTCAGGTTATGATCTCATTGTTCATGAGTCTCTCTCTCCCTCTCTCTACCCCTCCCCTGCTCACGCATACACATGTATGCACTTTCTCTGTCTCTCTCTCTCTCTCTCTGTCTCTCTCACTCTCTCTCTCTCCCCCTCTCTCAAAATAAATAAATAAACTTTTAAAAAACTTATAAACAGGGACACCCGGGTGGCTCAGTTGGTTAAGCGTCCGGCTTCGGCTCAGGTCATGATCTCACGGTTCGTGAGTTCGAGCCCCACGTGGGGCTCTGTGCTGACAGCTCAGAGCCTGTAGCCTTCTTTGGATTCTGTGTCTCCCTCTCTCTCTTCCCCCTCCCCCATTTGTGTACCCCCCCTCAAAAATAAATAAACATTTTAAGAAAATAAAAAATAAAAAACTTATAAACAAATAAATGCCTGACCTTTCTGGCTTACATTGCCAGATGTAGCAAATGAAAATACAAGACATTCAGTTAAATTTGAATGTCAGATAAATAATGAATAATTTTTAGTGTAAGTATGCCTCATTCATCTTTGCTACTAAACTAAAACTACACAAGTGGTAGTTTCTTAAAGGATGGTTGCATGTAGAACTTAAGACAGTATCATTTAATATTTTATACTGTTAACGTTAAATACATAGGGCTTCTTGCACATGTAATTGATGGCTATTTTACCCAATGTATTTGTTTAGATGGGGCATATTTATAATATAGTAGAGCTAGGATTGCTATGGTCTTCTTTTTTTCAAGTTTATTTATTTCTTTTGAGAGAGAGAGAGAGAGCACAAATGGGGGAGAGAGAGAGAGAGAGAGAGAGAGAGAGAATCCCAAGCAAGCTCTGTGCTGCAAGCATGGAGCCCAACACGGGACTCAAACCCATGAACGGCGAGATCATGACCTGAGCCGAAATCAATAATCAGATGCTCAGCCAACTGGGCCACCCAGGCGCCCCCGTTCTGGTCTTTGTATCAACTTTATGATATATCTGAGCCCTGTGCAATCAAAATGTATACACATTCATTTCCATTTTATTGTCTTTTAAAGAGAAATACTGGTAGTTAATCTTTGATTTACTGACCCTGGTATTTCACGTTCTAAGTCAAGAAGGCAATCCTCAATTACAACATTATTCTTTTGGGGATACACAACAAAGGTCATGTTTCAGCCTTATGAGGAATTTAAAAGTGGTATCTATGAAAGTGTTTGATAAATTCTAACATACTGCAAACTTGCCAATGATCATATTTTGGAACTTACAGTTAGTTAAATGTTTGCTGGTTGATATAAATTATCATAAGGAAGTAACAGGTTTGTTTTATGTCTCTGATATTTAATATTTATCTCATGGAAGACAACGATGCTTTACTATAGCATGAGCCTTGGGACAAATCATCAGCCGTAGTTTGGTGGTCCCCAAGGACGCGTATTTCATTTCATTTTCTGGGACTCTTCTGAGAAATGGGGCGATGTTTGTGAGTGAAAAGCCACCGTATGGGGTAGAGCACTGCATACACATATTATATTGTAGGGGTTTTGTTATTATTAATATATATATTCCTTAGTACCTAGGGTTTCTTTTCCTTTTATCATCATACCAAGTGTTCATCTATTTTATTGGCTCTCTGTCAATCACTATAAAGAAATGAGATGCAAGCCATGCTCAGTCAACCAGGTGAGGGAAACACAAAAGGAACCACCTCCGGTCCAGTACCAGGATACATAAAGGTAACAACAGTAGTTATGATCTCTACTTGAAGAAGTTCAACCTATACCCACTCTGCTATGCACCCACACTTTGCTCTATCCCTCCACTGCCAGTCCCTCCCCTGCCCTACCACTGCTCCCTTGGCCATCTAGCTTCCCATTGCTTCTGTCCCCTCACTGTCCTTGCATCTCTCCCTACCTTTTCTAGAATCATTTTCTCACTTATCTAATCCCTTGTGATCAGTATTCCTTAGGGTGACTATGGAGTATATAGCTTTTCTGTCATGGCTTTGGAATAATTTCTCAGAAATTAAGATATGCTAAACAGTCCAGTAGGTCAACCAGGAACCATGCAGAGTGCTGTGGGGCTTTGTTAAGCAATGATTAGGGAGGGTAAGCTGAAAGAATGCACCTATAACAAGGGAGCCTCCATTTTCAATGAGGGAGTACTGGGATGGGAGAGGGAGAAGCAATGCCTCTAACAAATTTGGCCACATACTCATTTTGCCTGGGATCAAGCCTATCTGCAGATTCTGCTGGCCATTTTTGTTTATTGCAGATGGAAAGTTCACATGGTTGTTCCAAAGCAAAAGGAAATATTACTGGAATATTGAAAATTTGGATAATGAAAATAGCACAACAGAAGAAAGCTGGCCATATTTAAAATAAAATAAAGTTAGAGAAAAATAGAAGAAATCATGGTATGAAAGAAGTTCTGGGTCAAAAGTCATTAAATTCATCCTCCCTCTCAGAACAGATTCCGTCTATAACAGGAATAGAAAAGTCAAATGCCTAGAAGGACCAGACAGGTAATGAAAAAAGTGAAGGTATCATGCAATTAGGAGGGGGCGGGGGGCACCTGTGTGGCTCAGTCGGTTAAGTGTCAGACTCTTGGATCGGCTCAGGTCATGATCTCACAGCTCGCGAGTTCGAGCCCCGCATAGGGCTCTGCGCTGACAGTGCAGAGCCTGCTTGGAATTCATCCTCTCTCCCTCTCTCTGCCCCTCCCCTGCGTGCATGAGCTCTGTCTTTCCCTCCCTCTCTCTCCCCCACCCCCAAAATAAATAAAGAAAAGAAAAGGAAAAAAAAGAAGAAGAAGAAGAAGTTGTTGGGACTGTGGCCAAAAGGGAACACGCGCCTTGTCTACATGGGGCAGTCCCTACACAGCTCTATCCAGTTGTGATCTTCAGTGAAATGGGCCCTTTGCTGCTAGATCTTCTAATTTTTCAAGAGGAATTGGAAATCCAGACTTTTGGTGACTTTTAAAAGAGATTAAATATTAACTACTTATTCAAATGTTTTCAAATGGTGGGAGATGGGCTAGGTTGGTGAGGGTATTAAGGAGGGTACTTGTGATGAGCCCTGCGTGTTGTATGTAAGTGACGAATCACTGAATGCTACTTCTGAAACCAATATTGCACTGTATATTAACTAACTAAAATAAAAGTCATACAAAAAACTTTAAACAATTTTTAAAAGAAAAATTAAATAATTAAATTAAATTAAATTAAATTAATAAAATAAAAATACCTCCTGAACTCAAAGACAACGTGAAAGTGAGCCACACTTGGCTCACAACCATTCTTCTTGCTCTGCAAAAAAAACCTGACTGTAGCCCAACACACATTTCAATAGTTCTAATCTTGAACTCTTTCTTACACTGAACCAAAGAGCATAGTGGCATAACTTCCACTCTAAATCATATGAACTCTGTCCTTCAGATCAAGACAGAATAACCCTGTTTCATGTATCTCCCTTCTGTTCTTGAAATATGTCCTTCAAAAACAAAATGCCTAAGCCTTTATCACCTCTTTCCTTTCTAATCCATCCAATCCCTCTTGGCTCTCCAAATTTTTTTTTTCTTAATTTATCACTGGGTTATGCTTTTCTTTAAATTTTGTTTAGTTTTCACCTTGCTCCTTCTCAGGTACCTACAGAGACTCTCTATTGTCTTTGGTTTCAAGTGCCTCTGTAATCTGACACATGGTTACCTATTTTAATCTCCCAGTTTATACCTTCTGCTCTGACATATTGTTAGTGAGAAATTATTCTTCCATTCTCTACGCTTCTTTCCAAAGCATATTGGAAGTCTATTACATCCTACTCCTAGCTTCTCTCTGTCCCTTTACTGTCTCCACCCCTGGGGTACAGATGAGATTTATCTGATGAGTATGAGTAAAATTGAAAAGAATAATCTGAGCTGGGCATACTCAGACCAACTTCCCTTTCTCTTCTACTGGGATTGAGCTGCCCACAGAGAACAGAAGTCCTCCAACAGTAACAGAGTGATGTTTCAGCCTCCAACCCTCCTTTAAACTGCACACAATCTGTTGAGACAACTGGGGAGCTATTTATTGGGGCCTCTGAAAAATACAGTCCACCATGTTCTTTCTCACCTCAGAAGATCCTGAAATGCCACAGATCGCTGTAATGGAAAGGAACCGCGGAGAATATTTAGTTCAGTATCATTATATATTAGAGACAGGAAAAGTGAGTCCCAGAAAATTTAAGTAACTTGCCCCAAACAGTTAGTTAGTAGTAGACACTAAACAAGATTTTTAAAACAGGATTTGGAAGTTTGAAAAAATTTGGATTAACCATTAAAAAAAAGTCTATTGGTACATGGCAAAATTCAAAATTATCATCTTGGATTAATAATTATAAATTCTGATCAAATAGTTTTACCATAATATTTATATACTGTATTAGTTATAAGTACATTAAAAAAATCTAAACTCTAGTTTATTTTATTAAAGGTAGCCTCATGGCTTGGAACTCTGGTAAGTCATATTACTCAAAAAAGCACTGCATTAGAGAAAAATATATCCAATATGATATATACACAGACAAACACACACACACACATACACACACACACACACACACGTAAAGAAATTTATTATAAGGAATTGGCTCACCCAATTATGGAGGCTGAGAAGTCTCAGGATCTTAGTCAGCAGGTGGAAAGCCACGAAAGTCAATATATAGTTCTAGCCTGAGTTTGAAGGCCTGAGAACCAGGAGAGCCAATGGTGTAAGTTCCAATTTGAAAACCAGTAGGCTCAGGACCAAAGATGAGCCAGTGTTTCAGTCTGAGTCGAAGGGCCAGAAAAAAAAAATCAATGTTTCAGCTCAAATAGGCAGGAGGAGTTCCCTCTTATTCACAAGAGAGTCAGTCTTTTTGTTCTATTCAGGCCTTCAGCTGATTGGATGTGGCCCACTCACATTAGGGAGGCAATCTGCTTTACTCAGTCTACCAATTCAAATGTTTATCTCATGCAAAAACTCTCAGAGACACATCCAGCAGAATGTTTGACCAAATATCTGGGCCATGTGGCCCAGTCAAGTTGACATGTAAAATTAACCATTCACAAAGTCCACCCCTTGTCAGCTTGGCACCCATATAAATCTCCTTAAACCATACTTAATCTCAGAATAAAGACAATAACAAGGTCATAATTCTGCCAAACATGATATAACTATCATGCATACAAACAAAAATGGACTAGCTCTTTCCACAGAAGAGGGCATAAAGTCCTTGAGTGACTTTTATTCTTCTCCTTGATATCCATAACTCAAATTGGTAACTTAAATACTATGATGTAAATTTAACAATAAATACTATGACATAAATTCCATACATCTATGTTACATAATAAAGGAATAAGAGAAGGAAGAAAACAAAAACATTTGAGATGTATGTCATATATATGTATAATATATATGATAGATATATATGATGGATATCTATAAATATAAACATGTATATATGTAAATATACACATTTGTTATCAAAAAAATTTATAAGGAGGAAATATTCATGGCAGTTACAGTAACTGGCCATGTGGTTATAACTGGTATTTATTTATTTATTTATTTATTTATTTATTGGTATTTATTTATTTATTTATTTATTTATTTATTGAGAGAGTGAGTGCATGCACACACACATGCAGGCTCCATACTCAGCACATAGCCTGATGCGGGGCTCAATCCCACAACTGTGACATCATGCCAAAATCTGAGCCAAAATCGAGAGTTGGATGCGCAACCAACGGAGTCACCCAGGTGCCCCTGTAACGGGTATTTATGACTACCTTCTTCCAAAACCCATTCTGTATTTCCTTTGCCTTCAGACAGCACTTCATCTGATTGTAATTCTTTACTTAGTGGGATGGCCCAAACCTTCATTCCTGAAGGGTCTGAGTCGTTAGTTTTCCTGTTTAGATTGGTTGTTGTAGTTTTCTATTGACCTTTACCATGGGGCATGGTGATACTCAGAGATGCCCAAGCAGGATGGCAGTATAAGAATTTCTAGTACTTGTCTCCTACCAGCAACACCAATTGGAATAACTATCCATGCATGAAAATAGATTCCAGGTGAGGCATTACAGCACCTGGGTGGAGCCCAAAAATAAGGACAAATTGACTGAAGCCAGTAGGAAAGAGTTTCTCATTACCCCTGTCATGACTTTCTCAAGCCTGGCCAGCCCAGCATGGAAAGAAACACCTCCTTGTAGGGGAGACAGAGTGCAGTTAGCACCCAACTTCACAACAGAGGCAGAAAAAGCATTTGACAAAATTTAACATCCATTCATCATAGAAATATCTTTTTTTGATTAAAAAAAACTCTCAACAAAGTCGCTTTAGAACTAATGTACCTCAATGTAATAAAGTCCACATATGACAAGCCCACAGGTAACATTACATTCGATGGTGAGAGACATACAAATGGCCAACAAGTACATAAAAAGATGTTCAACATCACTAATGCCCATCATCAGGAAGATGCAAATCAATACAATAAGATATTGCTTCACACCTGTTAGAAAAGCTATTATCAAAAAAAAAAAAAAAGAAAAAAAACAAGAGATAACAAGTGTTGGTGAAGATGTGGAGAAATCGGAACCCTTGTACACTTGTTGGAGGGATACAGACAAAATGGAAAATAGTATGTAGTTTCCTAAAAAATTAAAATCGGATTTACCAGGTAATCCAGCAACTCAGCTTCTAGGTTTATATCTGAAGGAAGTGAAATCACTATCTTGAAGAGATACCTACACCCCCATATTCATCGTAACATTATTCACAATAGCCAAGACATAGATTCAATTTAAGTATCCATAGACATGTAAATGGATGAAGAAAATGTGGTATATATACATATAGAATATTCTTCAACCATAACAAAGAAGGAAACCCTGCCATTCACATCAACATTGATGGACATTGAGGACGTTACACTAAGTGAAATGAGTCAGGCAGAGAAAGACAAATATTGTATAATCTCATTCATGTGGAATCTAAAAAAGCTGAACTCATAGAAACAGAGAGTAGAGTGGTGGTTGCCAAAGGCTAGGGATTGGGGAAAATGAAAAGATGTTGGTCAAAGGGTACAAAGTTCCAATTTTTTTTTTAATTTTTTTTTTCAACGTTTATTTATTTTTGGGACAGAGAGAGACAGAGCATGAACGGGGGAGGGGCAGAGAGAGAGGGAGACACAGAATCGGAAACAGGCTCCAGGCTCTGAGCCATCAGCCCAGAGCCTGACGCGGGGCTCGAACTCACGGACCGCGAGATCGTGACGTGGCTGAAGTCGGACGCTTAACCGACTGCGCCACCCAGGCGCCCCTACAAAGTTCCAATTTTAAGATGAATACGTTTTGGGGATCTAATGTACAGCATGATGACTATAGTTTAACAATGCTGTATTATATACTTGAAAGTTGCTAAGAGAGTAAATCATAAAAAGTAACTATGTGAGGGGCACCTGGGTGGCTCGGTCGGTTGAGCGTCCGACTTCGGCTCAGGTCATGATCTCACGGCTAGTGAGTTCGAGCCCTGCATCGGTCTCTGTGCTGACAGCTCGGAGCCCGGAGCCCGCTTCAGATTCTGTGTCTCCCTCTCTCTCTGCCCCTAACCCACTCGCATTCTGTCTCTGTCTCTCTCAGAAATAAATAAACATTAAAAAAAATTTTTTTGAAGTAACTGTGTGAGGTGATGGAGGTGTTAATCTTACCGTGTTAATCAATGCACAATATATACGTGTATCAAATCATTCACACTATACACCTTAAACTTACACTATGTTACATGTCAATTATCTTAATTAATCTGGAGAGAAAGAGAGAGAGAGAGACCCTAAGGGATCTCTTGCATTCCAGATACACTCCTTACTTTCACTGTGGAGTAGTAGTCCAATTTTCCTTTGGTCGGCAGGATCACTTTTTCCAGCCAGCACATTAACTCCCTTCTTTGCTTATTGACTCAGAGGCATGAGTAGTTTCAAGCGGCTGGACAGCAGTCTTAACTTCTAGTTCAGTGGAATCACCACTATGTCTCCTGAAGGAAGCATTCCTGTCTTTGGAACTAAGACCCCTGGCAAGAAGACAATAAGGTCATGGGAGCAGGAAGCCAAATTTTGCCAGTGGGTTACTATGGGTAACAGTGACTCGTGTCACTCCTATTTCCACCCCTTGTTCCCTGGACCCATGATTTCTAGCTTTGGGAGAAATAGCACCATATTATTAGATGCTGATTCTGAGCAAATACAGCCTTCCACAGAACCTTGCCCCAGGTTGCAAGATATTGTGACCTAGCTGGCACTGTAACAAAGTCTTCATAAGGCCATTCTACCATTCTTTAAAACCAATTGCTTCAGGATGGTGGGGGACACTGTAAAACCAAAGAAGCCCAAAAGCATGAGCCCGTTGCCACACTTCTTCTGCTTGAACTGAGTTTCTTAATCCAAAGCAATGGCGTGCAGCATACCATGCCAGCGGGTAGGCATTCTGTAAGTCCACAGATGGTAGTTTTGGCAAAAAAACATTGCATGCTGGAAGGCAAATCCATATCCAGAGTAAGTGTCTATTCCAGAAAGATCATGAGCTTTGGGGCCACTTTTTTCACGTAACTTACTTGTGCCTTTGGGGCCTGCTCCGGCTCAATCACAAACATACCACTTCCCTCTGGTATTGCTGTGCACATCCAACTTTATGACTTGGTGGGAGATAACATCCAGTTAATGATGGGCAGCTCAGTGTGCAAGTTAACTTAGTTTCCAATAGTTAAGTTTTCAGTCTCCACTAAGGCTCAATAGCAGGTCAAGAGTTGTCTCAAAAAGGGAGTAGTTATCTGCAGAGGATGACAGGACGTAGCTCCAAAATCCTCAGGGCCTAGGTGGCAATTCGTCTATAGGAGCATGACAAAAACTCCAAACAGCATCCTTATCTGCCTGTGACATATTTAGTACAACTGGATATATAGGCTCATATGGCCCAAGTGGCAGAACAGCTTGCACAGCAACCTGGAGCTATTGCAGAGGCTTCTCTTGTTCTGGGTCCCACTCAAAACTAGCAGCTTTTTGAGCTACTCAGGAAATGGACCAGAGTAGCATACGCAAATGAGGAATATGCTGCCTCCAAAATCCAAAAAGGTCAACTGGGTGTTGTGCCTCTTTTTTTGATTAAGGAAGAAGCCAACAACATATCCTTTACCTTAAAGGATTAAAAAATACACACCCCATACCACTGGAACCCTAGAAATGCCACTGAGGTAGAAGAACCCTGAATTTTAGCTGGATTTATTTCCCAACCTCTGACATACACATGTCCTAACACTAAGTCTAAAGCCGTTGCTACTTCCTGCTCACTAGGTGCAACTAGCATAATGTCACCAATATAACGAACCAATGTGACATTCTGTGGAAGGGAAAGGTGATCCAGAGCCCTACAAACTAAATTATGGCACAGGGCTGGAGGGTTGATATACCCTTGAGGTAAGACAGTGAATGTATATTGCTGGGTCTTGCCAGCTAAAAGCAAACTGCTCCTAGTGGACCTCACAGGTAGGGGTGGAGAAAAAGCATTTGCCAGATCAATAGCTACGAACCAGGTATCAGGGGATGTGTTAATTTGCTCAAGCAACGAAACCACAGACAGTACAGCAGTTGCAGCTGGAAACACCACTCGGTTAAGCTTATGATAATCCACTGTTATTCTCCAGGATCCATCTGTCCTCTGCACAGGCCAAATAGGACAGTTGAACAGGCATTTGGTGGGAATCACCGCTCCTACATCTTTCAAGTTCTTGATGATAACACTAATCCCCACACTCCCTTCAGGAATGTAATATTGGTTTGGGTTTACCAATTTCCTAAAAAGAGTCAGTTCTAGTGCCTTCCACTTGGCCTTTCCTACTATAACAGGCAACAGTTGGATATATGAAAATGGAGTTCATAGGGAAAAGATACAATTGGGAGTCATAATGTAGGTGGTATTTAAAGCCATGAGATCACTTCACTGCACGTGATCACCAAGGAAATGAGTGGAGATAGAAAAACTGAGAACTGACCTTGGAAGCACTCCAACTGTAAGAGGAGGGAGAGATGGGCAAGAAGACTGGAAAGGATCAGCTTGTGAGATACAAGAAAAACCAGAGGAGTGTGGTGCCTGGAAGCCAGGTAAAAGTCATGTCTCAAGAAAGAGGGGGTGATCAATTGTGCCAGTGCTTGATAGAAAAAGGAAGATTGGGACTGAGAATTTCCCACTGGATTTAACCAAAACTAAACTGAACATATCTTGACAGTCTGCTGTCAAGTTGGGTGACTGTTAAATCCGGGAGCACCTGGGGACTGTGAAGCTGCTTCTACCCAGATGCTTTGCCTGCAAGTTGCAGTGATTTATTGGAAAATATTTACTGCTACTACACTGTCATATCAGAAGCGCATGATTAAAGGAAAGTTCTTTTTTTTAAAGAATTTTTTAATGTTTCTTTATTTATTTTGAAAGAGAGAGAAAAAGAATGGGGGACAGGGGGAGCAGAAAGAGGGGGGAGAGAGAATCGCAAGCTACCAGTGCAAAGCCTGATGTGGGGCTCAATCGCATGGACTGTGAGATCATGACCTGAGCCAAAACCAAAACAAACACACGTAACCTGAACCACCCAGGTGCCCCTGATTAAAGGAAAGTTCTTAAAGATCTCTGAAAGTGTGATCTTTTCCGCTGTAATGCAGAGCCTTGCTTAAATGCTGTCTAAACTTTCAAGAAATAGAGATTTTCTTTGTCCCAGGTAGTCTCGCAACCTTACAAAGAGCTTGTTTCAGCCTACAATAAGAAATGTTGAGCTTTACCAAGTTATATTGTAGGTTGCAGATACTGTGAGCATGCCCCACCACCGTCAACATCATAGCATGTATGTATGTATGATGGGGGGCAATGAAGAAAGACTGGTTGGCTCACAAAATATTTGTTCTTGACCATGACTCTGTAGTTCTGAGGAAGACAAAAACGTAGAAAGATCAAGATAACTGGGAAGCGGTGTTCCCCAATATTAGTCACATTCAGGCCTGCATTAAAAATAATATTTAATAATATTTGTATGGCACACTGAGGTAAACAGAAAAATCTGATGTCTGCCAGAGGTGACTATTCCAAGGGTTCCGGTCACCTCAGACCCCACCTAGGTACTCCAAAGGCCAAGAGGCTTGATATCTTTGCACTATATACAGTACTTAAATATATCAGTTGGGAAACCTCCCTTAAGTTCAGAATGGAGGGTATAAGATTCAAATGGCTGAAGTCCCCAGGACACTGAACTGACCATTCAGAATCAGCTTGATCAGAGGGACCTGATGTTGGTCCTCATCTATCATCTACACATTTTTTTTATAATATTAAAATGTAGTGTGAGACAAGTACACATTCACTGCTGGTAGAAATGCAAACAGGTACACCATTCCGGAAATGTGAACTATATGCCTTAATATTTTCAAATTCTGGGCTTTTAGAAATCTCTCCTGAGGAAAATTTCAAAAATACAAACAAAATTTTATATACAAAGATACTCAACATAACATTTTTTTGCACACAAGGTATTGATAAAATAAATTATCGTATAATCAAATTTTATACAACTTTTAAAACTTAATGTACAAAGAGTTTTGATAACATAGGAAAATGTTTATACTGCACTATTAAGTGATAGAAACAGAATACAAAATTGAATATGACTTACAATTTCAATCATTTAAAATATATGTATAATATTAATATCCAAAAAAATGGCCAAAGAGCTACTGGTTGATGGGATTAGGGGAAATTTTTGTTTTCTTCTCTTTACCTTTATGTATTTTCTAAATTTTTTACAATAATACTGAGACATTTTTATAATTATAAAGTATCTCAGCAAAATCAAGTTTTTAGAATCTGTAATGAGATGAAAAATGCTTATGATACTCAGTAAAAAATCAAGATGAAGAGTATGACTACAACCATTTAACTTTTGTAAAAAGTATCTATATTTGGAAAAGAAAACTCCAAGATGATAAATGTAGATGTCTCTGAGTAATAAGATTGGGGCAATTATCATTCTCTTTTCTATTTTCTGCATTTTTCAATTTAGCACAATGGAAATATATTAACTTTATGTTGATAGCAGCAATATAATTCCTTAATTTCTATTCTAAATTTAACCATTAGGTGGTACTTAGTAGAATTTTCAAAGTGGAAGATTAAGTATAACTAAGGAGGAGGATCTAATTAGCATCCAAGGAAAAAATTTTTTGGCCAAAACATCAGTGAGACTAAAACAGACTCATTGTAAGCTTGAAAAAGACCCTATTCAACTCCATTTTCATAATCTAGTCTGCAGTCATTGTTAGACTTGAGAACAGCGGTTAAACTTTGACATTTTCTGTACTTTGAAGATCGTGACTTCTCTCTCCATCCCAAACAACTCCAGCTAAGTCAATTTTTAAATTTAAACCATTTCTGGAAACAAGATACTGTATAACAGACATAAAGACAATTAAAATACAATATCTTTTTATTGCCTTTTTCACCTTCAACATGTTATTACTGAGATGCACTTATCCCAGTGACAGATGTGGAGAGTTAACCAAAAAAGGGTACAGCCTTAGCATATGGTCAGGGAGTCTATCTTTCCACTGATCTGTGTTTGACATGAACCGGCAATATGGCTGAGATATCCTCCTTGGAAGTGAATTTTGCCCCATTACTAAAATATCTTTCTTCCACTTCATAAATCTGACAGTGTGAGCATTGATAAGCCCATTATCAAAGTACTAGCCAGCGCTATCTCTAGTGGGCTAGAGAGTGAGCAATTCCATGCTTCTAACGACTGGCTATTTGGAGGTGAAAATGGTAAAGAGCTGAGGGAGCTACCAAGATGCAAAATTATTGAAATGATGAAATGTATTTCTTCTCATTCTTCAGACTACAACCTGCCAATCACTTTGGATTTTAATGTGCTGGAAATCAAAGGAATTACTATAAAGCAAGACTTGAGCTGATAATGAATTATCAGTTTTAAACCAAGACTTTTTTTCTAATGGAGCATTTGGTACATCAGAGAAAGTATTGACCAAAACCCATGTTGAACATCAGCAAAAACTGAATTTTTATTATGCAAAGCCAACAAAATGCTGGGGTTATTTGTTTAGCAGCTAGTCTATCCCAACTAAAACAGACATGGTTATATATATTTACACAATTATTCCAATTTTTTTTTTAGTATATGTGCTGCCAAAGTGAGCACTATTAACACAATTATTAAAACAGGCATCTACATAGAAACATACCCCTATGTTTTATATCCAGAAACAAAAAAAAATGACAAACTTGATGTTTCAGCCCATTGCTAAATAATTTGAATTATGGTCTGATTTAGCAATTCAATTGTTGTATAAATGTGGTTAAACATTTAAACATTTTTGCATACTCTGCCTGCTGTAAATCTGAGAAATTTATATCACTCTACAGAGGTCATGATTTAGATGTTGAAAGGGCATGACAAAGGAGGTAATATTTTAGCTCAGTCTTGAGAGTAGTATTGGACTGATGAGGTGATTACAGTCCTAATATCAGGTGATTAGAGTCCTAGAATTTCAAACACAGAAGGGTTCTTACAGATGAGGAAAGAGTGACCTAGGGAAGTTTAGACTTGTTCAAAGTCACACTACTGTATTGTAGCAATTTCTGGTTCAGATGAGGAATTCCCTGGCTTCTAGCCTCGAGTTCATTGTATGTGACGTTAACCCCCATATCACTTCACTTAGCAAGGTATAAATGTTCTCTGAATAATCTGTCATTAGGCAGTAAGTGTGGGCACTGTCAAATATTCAAATGTCTACATACACATACATGTAGGGAGCTTTCTACCTGAACTGGAGCAAAACCTCTAAGGCAATCATGTCCATCATTAAGGAATTATTACCTCATTTTTGCTGTCTTCCAATGGCAAACATCTAGCCACAAACACTGCGGGCAGCTAATTTTCAAAGATGGCTCTCAAAGCGCTTGCCTCATGGAATCCATACCCTTGTGTAGTCTCCTATTACACGGATTCCAGACTCCCAACAAAATGTGCCAGAAGTAATACAGTGCCACTTCAAGCCTTTAGGAAGATAAGTTGCTTCTGCTTTCTCCTTCTTGGAATTTAGTTTGGGGAGTCCAGAGCCACAATATAAGAAGTCTAGCCACCCTACTAAAAACAAAGACTATATGGAGAGGTCATGTGGAGAGAATTCTGCGCCTACATGACAGGGAGAGAGGCCCAGCTGTCCAAGGACCCCAGTAAGCATCTAACTGCAGCCACAAAAAAGACCACAAACACCACCAAATGTTCTCAATCAACACACAGAGCAATTAGAGGTAAAAAAAACAGTTGCTATTTTAAGCCACTAAGTTTTTGGTTTTGTTTTCCTTTCTGATTTATTATTTCTTATTTAATTGCATTAGCCAGAATCTTCAGAACAATGTGAAATAAAAATTTATCCATTCATATAATTAAATAATCTATATAACGTGTCATTTGGTTGTATTTTACAATTTAGTTTATAATTGTACGATTACTATCAAGTTCTTCTTCCCAGCCCACCGGCCCTGTGCAAACACGTTTTCCATTTCTGTTGCAAATTTAACTCAGTTTTGTTTAAGTGTGTACATATACACATAGTGTTATATATTAGTTTCAGCTGTACAATATAGTGATTCAACAATTCTACACATTACTCAGTGCTCATCATGATAAGTGTACTCTTAATCTCCTTCATCTATTTCGTCCATCCTCCCACTCCCTCCTCTCTGGTAACTACCAGTTTGTTCTCTATATTTAAGAGTCTGGGTGGGGGAGTTGTTTGTCTCTTTTTTGTTTGACTTGTTTCTTAAATTACACATTTGAGTAAAATCATACAGTATTTGTCTCTCTCCGACTGACTTACTTCACTTAGCATTATACCCTCTAAGTCTGTCCATGTCATTGTAAATGGGGAGCTTTCATTCTTTTTCTACAGCCATGTAATATTCCATCTTCTTTGTTATCCATTCCCACATGTTCTTTTTTTTTTTAATTTACATCCAAGTTAGTTAGCATATAGTGCAATAATGATTTCAGGAGTAGATTTCAGTGATCCATCCCCTATGTATAACACCCAGTGCTCATCCCAACAAGTGTCTTCCTTAATGCCCCTTACCTATTTGGCCCATCTCCCTTCCCACAATCCCTCAGCGACCATCAGTTTGTTCTCTGTATTAAAGAGTCTCTTATGTTTTGTCCCCCTCCTCGTCTTTATATTATTTTTGCTTCCCTTCTCTTAAGTTCATGTGTTTTGCATCTTAAATTTCACATGAGTGAAATCATATGACATTTGTCTTTCTCTGACAAATTTCACTTAGCATAATACCCTCTAGGTCCATCCACGTAGTTTCAAATGGCAAGACTTCATTCTCTTTGATTGCCGAGTAATACTCCATTGTATATATACCACATCTTCTTAGCCATTCATCTGTAGATGGACATTGGGCTCTTTCCATGGCTATTGTCAATAGCACTGCTATAAACATTGGGGTGCATGTGCCCCTTCGAAACTGCACACCTGTAGCCCTTGGATAAATACCTACTAGGGCAATTGCTAAATCATAGGATAGTTCTATTTTTAGTTTTTTGAGGAAACTCCAACTGTTTTCGAGAGTGGCTGCACCAGTTTGCATTCCCACCAGCAGTGCAAAAGGGTTCCTCTTTCTCTGCATCCTCACCAACATCTGTCATTTCCTGAATTGTTAATTTTAGCCATTCTGGTTGGTGTGAGGTGGTATCTCATTGTGGTTTTGATTTGTATTTCCTGATGAGTAATGTTGGGCATCTTTTCATGTGTCTGTTAGCCATCTAGATGTCTTCTTTGGACAGGTGTCTGTTCATATCTTTTGCCCATTTCTTCACTGGATTATTTGTTTTGGGTATTGAGTCTGATAAGTTCTTTCTAGATTTTGGATACTAACCCTTTATCTGATATGTCATTTGCAAATATCTTTTCCCATTCTGTCGGTTGCCTTTTAGTTTTGCTGATTGTTTCCTTTGCTGTGCAGAAGCTTTTTATTTTGATGAGGTCCCAACAGTTCATTTTTGCCTTTGTTTCCATTGCCTCCAGAGACGTGTTGAGTAAGAAGTTGCTGCGGCCAATGTCAAAGAGGTTTTTTGCCTGCTTTCTTTTCGAGGAATTTGATGGCTTCCTGTCTTGCATTTAGGTCTTTTATCCATTTTGAGTTTATTTTTGTGTCTGGTGTAAGAAAGTGGTCCAGGTTCATTCTTCTGCATGTTGCTGTCCAGTTTTCCCAGCACCATTTGCTGAAGAGACTGTCTTTATTCCATTGGCTATTCTTTCCTTCTTCATCAAAGATTAGTTGGCCATACATGTCCTCTATTCTGTTCCATTGATCTAAGGGTCTGTTTTTGTGCCAGTACCATACTGTCTTGATGATACAGCTTTGTAATACAGCTTGAAGTTCAGGATTGTGATGCCTCCTGCTTTCGTTTTCTTTTTCAGGATGGATTGTTTTGGCTATTCAGGGTCTTTTCTGGTTCCATTTCCAAATTTTAGAGTTGCTTGTTCTAGCTGAGTGAAAAACATTATTTTGATAGGTATTGCATTGAATATGTAGGTTGCTTTGGGTAGTATTGACATTGTGACAATATTCGTTCTTGCAATCCATGAGTGTGGAATCTTTTTTCCATTTTTTTTTGTGTGTGTATCTTCTTCAATTTCTTTCATAAGCTTTCTATAGTTTTCAGTGTATGGATTTTTCACTTCTTTGGTTAGGTTTATTCCTAGGTATTTTATGGGTTTTGGTGCAATCATAAATGGGATCAATTCTTTGATTTCTCTTTCTGTTGCCTCATCATTTTGTATACAAATGCAACTGATTTCTGTGCATTGATTTTATATCCTGTAACTGCTGAATTCATGGATCAGTTCTAGAAGTTTTCTGGTGGAATCTTTTGGGTTTTCCATATAGAGTATCATGTCATCTGCAAAGAGTGAAGGTTTCACTTCCTCATTGCTGATTTGGATGCCTTTAATTCCTTTGTGTTATCTGACTGCTGAGGCTAGGACTTCCAATACTATGTTGAATAACAGTGGCAAGAGTGGACATCTCTGTCACGTTCCTGACTTTAGGGAGAAAGCTCTCAGTTTTTCCCCATTGAGGATGATATTAGCAGTGGGTCTTTCATATATGGCTTTTACGATCTTGAGGTATGATCCTTCTATCCCTACTTTCTTGAGGGTTTTTATCAAGAAAGGATACTATATTTTGTCAAATGCTTTCTCTGCATCTATTGAAAGGATCATGTGGTTCTTGTCCTTTCTTTTATTGATTTGATGTATCACACTGATTGTTTTGTGGATATTGAACTAGTCCTACATCCCAGGTATAAATTCCACTTTGTCATGCTAAATAATTCTTTTAATGTATTATTGGATCCAGTTCGCTAGTATGTTGTTGAGGATTTTTGCATCCATGTTCATCATGGAAATTGGTCTGTAGTTCTCTTTTTTGGTGGGGTCTTTGGTTTTGGAATCAAGGTAATACTGCCTCCATAGAATGAGTTTTAAGTTTTCCTTCCATTTCTATTTTTTGGAACAGCTGCAAAAGAATAGGTGTTAACTCTTCCTTAAATGTTTGGTAGAATCCCCCTGGAAAATCCCCCTGGAAAAGAGTCCAGCCCTGGACTCTTGCTTTTTGGGAGATTTTTGATTACTAATTTGATTTCTTTACTGGTTATGGGTCTGTTCAAATTTTCTATTTCTTCCTGTTTCAGTTTTGATAGTTTATATGTTTCTAAGAATTTGCCCATTTCTTCCAGATTGCTCAATTTATTGGCATATAATTGCTCATAATATTCTCTTACTATTGTTTGTATTTCTGCAGTGTTGGTTGTGATCTTTCCTCTTTCATTCTTGACTTTATTTATTTGGGTCCTTTCCTTTTTCTTTTTGATAAAACTGGCTAGGGGCGTATCAATTTTGGTAATTCTTTCAAAGAACCAGCTCCTGGTTTCATTGATCTGTTCTACGGTTTTTTTTGTTTTGTTTTGGTTTGGTTTGGTTTTGGTTTTAAAGCATTGATTTCTGCTCTAATCTTCATTATTTCCCATCTTCTGCTGGTTTTGGATTTTATTTGCTGTTTTTTTTCCAGCTCTTTAAGGTATATAGTTAGGTTGTGTATCTGAGACCTTTCTTCCTTCTTTAGGAAGGCCTGGATTGCTATATACTTCCCTCTTATGACCACCTTTGCTGCATCGTAGAGGTTTGGGGCTGTGGTGCTATCATTTTCATTGGCTTCCATGTACCTTTTAATTTCCTCTTTAACTTCTTAGTTAGCCCATTCATTCTTTAGTAGGATGTTCTTTAGTCTCCAAGTATTTGTTGTCTTCCCAAATTTTTTCTAGTGGTTGATTTAGAGTTTCATAGCATTGTCTGAAAACATACACGGTATGATTTCAGTCTTTCTGTACTTGCTGAGGGCTGATTTGTGTCCCAGTATATGATCTATTCTGGAGAACATTCCATGTGCACTTGAGAAGAATGGGTATTCTGCTACTTTAGGATGAAATGTTCTGAACATATCTGTTAAGTCCATCTGGTCCAGTGTGTCATTCAAAGCCATTGCTTCCTTGTTGATTTTCTGTTTAGATGAGCTGTTCATTGATGTGTGTGGGGTGTTGAAGTCCCCTACTATTATAGTATTATTATCAATGAGTTTCTGTGTGCTTGTGATTAATTGATTTATATTTTTGGGTGTTCCATGTTTGAAGCATAAATGTTTACAATTTTTAGGTCTTCTTGGTGGATAGACCCCTTAATTATGACATAATGCCCTTCTTCATCTCTTGTTACAGTCTCTTTTTTAAAATCTGGATTGTCTGATATAAATATGGCTATTCTGGCTTTCTTTTGGCGACCATTAGCATGATAGATGGTTCTCCATCTCCTTACTTCTGATCTGAAGGTATCTTTAAGTCCAAAGTGGGTCTCTTGTAAACAGCATATAGATGGATCTTGTTTTCTTATCCATTCTGTTGCCCTATGTCTTTGATTGGAACATTTAGTCCATTGACATTTACAGTGAGTACTGAAAGATATGAATTTATTGCGATTGTGTTGCCTGTAGAGTTCATGTTCTGGTGGTGTTCTTTGGTCCTTCTAGTCTTTGTTGCTTTTGGTCTTTTTTGTTTTGTTTCATCTTTTCTCCCCTCAGAGACTCCCCCTTAAAGTTTCTTGCAGGGCTGGTTTAGTGGTCATTAACTCCTTAAGTTTTTGTTTGTCTGGAAAAGTTTTTATCTCTCCTTCTATTTTGAATGACAGCCTTGCTGGATAAAGAATTCTTAGCTGCACATTTTTCCGAATCAGCACATTGAATATATCCTGCTACTACTTTCTGGCCAGCCAAGTTTCTGTGGATAGGTCTGCTGCAAACCTGATCTGTCTTACCTTGTAGGTTAAGGACTTTTCCCTTGCTGCTTTCATGATTCGTTCCTTGTCTGTGTATTTTGTGAATTTGACAATGATCTGCCTCGTTGATGGTTGGTTTTTGTTGAATCTAATGGGAGTTCTCTGTGCTTCCTGGATTTTGATGTCTGTGTCTTTCCCCAGGTCAGGAAAGTTTTCTACTATTACTTGTTCATATAAACCTTCTATTACTTTTTCTCTCTCTTCACCTCTGGCACCCCTATGATTTGGATGTTACTCTTTTTAATGAGTCACTGATTTCTCTAATTCTTATATTGTGCTCTTTTGCCTTACTTTCCCCCTTTTTTTTCCTGCTTCATTATTCTCCATAAGTTTGTCCTCTATATCACTGACTCGCTGCTCTGCCTCATCCATCCTTGCCTCCATGGCACCCATTCAAGATTTCATCTCAGTTATAGCATTTTAAATTTCATCCTAACTAGATTTTATTTCTTTTATCTCCACAGAAAGGGATTCTATGTTTTTTTCAACCCCAGTATTCTTCTTATTATTTTTTCAACCCCTAATATTCTTATTATTGTGATTCTAAATTCTGGTTCAGACATCTTTTTTGTATCTGAATTGATTAAGTCCCTGGCTGTCATTTTTTCCTGTTCTTTCTTTGGGGATGAATTCCTTCATTTCATCATTTTAGAGGAAGAAAAAGAATTAAATAAATAAATATTTAAAAATTAAAAACAACACAAAAAAATCAAATAAAGGATATCAGCTCCTAGGTGTGTTTTGGTCTGGTTGTTGAAAGAAGATTGATAGAATAGAGAAAAAAAGGGAAAGAAAAGAAAAGGGGGAAAAAAAAGAAATATGTTTGAAAAATTTTTTAAATGAATACAATAAAATAGAATAAAATGAAATGATGAAAGTAAAATGGAATTTTTAAAAAATTACAAAGGGGGTGCCAAGATGCCTCAGTTGGTTAAGCGTCTGACTTCAGCTCAGGTCATGATCTCTCTGGTCAGAGTTCAAGCCCCGCATCAGGCTCTGTGCTAACACCTCAGAGCCTGGAGCCTATTTCAGATTCTGTGTCTCCCTTTCTCTCTCTGCCTCTCCCCTCGCTCTCTCTTTCTCTCTCAAAAAAAATAAATAAACATTAAAAAAATTAAATAAAAATTACAAAGAAGTAAAAAAAATAGTAGAAAAAAATTAAAGAAGAATCTTTTTTATAAAAACAGAAAATAAAAATAAATTTTTTCTCTTTCTGTGTTCAAGAAAAGAAAAGAAAAAAAATTGAAAAAAAAGTTTCCCCTAGAAGCCAAACTTATTATGAAGCACTTTATAGTCTGTAAACTAAGCAGATAGAGACTTGTGGTGTTCCTCTAGAGTGTGGTTGGTGCAATTGGACAGGGTTTGGTGTAACGGCTTCATTCTTCACCAGATGGCACTGCTCAGTTCATTGGGGTGGATCCTTGTAGTGCAGGAATGAAAATGGTGTCACCCAGCTACCCAGTCTCTAGTATCAGAACTCTGTACTCTCGGGGCGCCTGGGTGGCTCAGTCAGTTGAGCGACCAACTTCGGCTCTGGTCATGATCTCACGGTTTGTGAGTTTGAGCCCGACGTCAGGCTCTGCACTCACAGTTCAGAGCCTGGAGCCTGCTTCTGATTCTGTGTCTCCCTCTTTCTCTGCCCCTCCCCCACTCATGCTCTCTCTCTGTCTCAGAAATAAATAAACATAAAAAATTTAAAAAAAAAAGAGAGAACTCTGTGCTCTTGCCAACTGGCAATCAAGGACCTCTCCTTTGTTTCCAGCTTGCATCCACTCCCTGCTTCTGCACTGTCCACAACCAAGCCATCAGCCTGCCAAGCAGCACTTTCTTCCAGAGATTTATCTCAGATGGGACTCTGTTTCCAAACCCCTCACTTATGAGGACCCTGCAGCTTTGACCCACTCCAACCCTCTGGGGGAGGGTCTCGCCAAGCAATGGCTGGGTGCCGGCTTACCCCCAGGAATGTTTGCATGACCACGCTGCCCAGAGACTGTGGCTGGGTGCCAGCCTGCCCCAGAAAAATTTCACGTGATTGTGTAGCAGCAGTGTTTCAGGTATTATGGTAAATCACAACACACATCCGGCACCAGGCTTCACCCTAATGTCCTTGTTCCAACACCAGCAAACCTCGTTGTTCCCCAGGGTCCACTGGGACCTTTGCCTGTGGGAAGACTGCACAGCCTCTACCAAATATTCTTCCAGCAGGGGAACTGCCTCTCCCTGTATGCCCTGAGGACCCCTTGGACCTTGCTGTCTGCTCCTGGAGATTTGCCCTTCCCACCAGAGCTCTGCCAGTATCGAGCTGCAGAATTTCAGACTCTGTGCTCCCCTTTTTATAGAGACTTAATGGTTTTTAAATCCTGTCCTTTCTCCTTTCTCCCTCTCTCTCTGCCCCTCCCCTGTTCAAGCTCTGTCTCTCTCTGTCTCTCAAAAATAAATAAATGTAAAACAAAAAAAATTTTTTTTAAAAACTCTACCCACTAACCAAATTCCTTTTTCGGAACTCCAAGCATATATGTGATCCCATAAATAGCTAAGACCTGTCCTACTGGCACTTGAAGTTGATTTCTGGATTGCTCAGCAAATTTAACCCTTTTAAGTTGGGTCTACCTCCTTAAGTGAATTCTGAAAATGAAGTGCCTTCAAAGTAGGTATATGTAAAGACCTTCCTGTCAGTTAAGACCAAAGTCTTACAGGCAATTTTCAAAATTCAAAATCAATTTTATGAAGAGAACACACTGGTAAAGAGAAGAGAAGCTTGTCAGAATAATTCTATAAGCATAACTTATATGTCATATGAATACATGGAACCTCTGCAATTTATTCATCATAATGCCTATTGTAGAAAAGCAGGGGAGACTTTAGAAGCCAATTTGTGGCAAGTATAACATTTATATTGGCTAAATAACAGCTTTACTATTCTAGTAGACGATTCAATAATAAAAGCTATCATGGTCCATGTATCATCTGCTGTGTTTGCAGTTACAGATAATTGTACAATTATTCTTGTGACTAATATTTTCATGTCTTTGGGGTATAGGAGGAAATTTAATCCATAGGAGAAAACAAGTTATGTAGAAAAACACCTAGAGTGAAGAAGCTTAGAAAGAAGGATCCATCTAACAAGCACCTTCATGGACAAGACTGTCAGAGGAAGAGGGAAAATGTGATATTACTTAGAATTTTATTTAGTTCCAGCTCACGAACGTGCTCTTTTACTGTGTCCAATATAGTGTTTACTCTATTAAGTTTTTTACTTCGTTAGTTTATTTTCACTGTCACATTTTTTTCAAGTAAGCTCTACACCCAAGCTCTATGTGAGGCTTAAACTCATGACCCCAAGATCCAGAACTGCATGCCCCACCAACTGGCCCAGCCAGATGCCCTCACTCTCACAATTTTTAACTTCTTTTTGTTTGTAGTCCATCCGTTCTTTTCTTAGATCTGCCTACTTCTATTTTGTCACTTCTTCTTATTTATCTCTTTGAAGATATGGAACATAATTTTTTAAATCACTTGATATGCTCCTATTATTTTGCACTTCATTAGGAGTGAATCCTTCTGATTATTTTGTTGACTATCTTTTTTAGCAGTAGTTTTCCTAAAAGTGAATTTGTATGTGGATGGGCTAATCTTAGGTGGAGTTGGTCTTCATTGTTGCTGTTGTTTTGTCTTGTTTTTTTCTTTCTGTGATCACTCCTTTCTGTAAGTTTTGCAGTTGCCTTCACTCAGTCCCCAGGGAGACCTACCACCCAAGTCCAGAACCAGGTCTTACGCTAGAGGAACAATACCAACCATAGAATGATGAGGCTATTTTAGATCTACTTACTAAGCCCAACAAGTCCTGCTGCCAGCCTTGCTCTACTTCCTCCTGTCCCCTGCAGGGATTCAGCTTTATGAAAGCAAGCTGAAAGCAGTGATCAGAGGTATTTCAACCGCCTTTCATTTCCAGGGAAGGCCCACCTAGCCTTTGCTTTTACACAGTGATGCTTGCCCTGGTGCCTCACCACATGTGGGTCACTTTGGTTTTCATTCTCCTGCAGGAGTGACACTCCTAACTCTGCCTATTTCTAGACCTATAGCCCAGGAGGCCAACGCTGCAATCCTGGCTTACTGTTGAGTTTTTCCATTTCTGGCCCATGAAAATATTAATTATTGTTTATTTTGGTTTTTCCCCATAGCTGTGTCTTTTAAGTTTGGAGCAGAGGTGGAAATTTGTAAGGATACACTCAGAGCACCATTTGATGGGGAAGTTTGGAAAGAAAATAAAGACCCATGTAGCCATAGATAAATCTGCACATCAGGAGTCAGAAGTTAAAAAACATCATAGTTTTGCTTAAGAATGGCCTTCCTTCCATACACGCAGAAGTAATCTAACCAAAGGCAACAGGAATTATCCATCTGAGGAATGGATAACGCTCAAATGCATATTTGCTGTAAGACTAGTACAGACACGTTCTAAAGAGAAAGAGGTAAAAGAGAAAGAAACATTGCCAGGATAATCCATGCAGTTTTTCAGATTCCACCCCATCGACCCCCATGACCTTAAATGCAGAAGAAATGCAATCAAGAGATTACTAGGAATACAAAATTCCAAAATTTTTTGAAAAATCCACCAGTCCTTTAGACTGTCCCTCTTCCTGCATGATTCAGAAATTCAGACTGAGAGTCTCCCCAATTCCCAGAGCTTTCTAAGTTCCTTTTCTTATTATTGGTGTTCATTCTGCATATTAGAAATTTCTTAATTTGTTTTCACATCTGTTCCCATATTCCTGTGTCCAAATGCTGAGCTGAATCTAAACCCCATCTAAGAGTGAAGTATCTGCTCCCTTATAACAGTGCTGCCCATTTACAAGAGACATCTCCAAGCACCCACTGTTCACGGTCTTTAGTCCCCATAGTCTCAATTCTTGCTCATCTCTATTTTTTTCCCCCACCAAGATGTCATATGTTTGTTTGCTTGGTTGGGTGGTTGAAGCTGTGATGTCATCTATGTTGAAGATGTGACTGGTTTAAACTTTGGAGTTTTTCAGTCTTTTTTTTTTTAACGTTTACTTATTTTGGAGAGACAGAGAGAGACAGAGCAGGAGCAGGGCAGAGGCAGAGAGAGGACACACAGACTCTGAAGCAGGCTCTGGGCTCTGAGCCCTCGGCACAGAGTTCAAGATGGGCTCAAACCCACAAACCGTGAGATCATGACCTGATCCGAAGTTCGACGCTTAACCGACTGAGCCACCCAGGCACCCCTGGAGTTTTTCAGTCTTAACAACCCTTCATCTGGGGTTCGAGTTCCCTTCTGCGTCCACATTTGTACCACCTGGAGAATCTTCCATCAGTGAATTCCTGAGCTGGAGTCACCATGGGTGACGTTTCTCAAGCTTTTGGTGGTGCAGAAAACAGCACTGTGTCATCTCCTATGTATTTTCCAACTTTCTTTCAGGCCGACAGCAATACTGCTTTCTCTACCTCATATGCTGAGGTGGTGCAACCTAATTCCTTACTCTTGTGTTCCATTTCGATTTCCCTCAAGGAATTCGTATTTCTTCAGGTAGAGTCAGATGTTTCTTGCCAAACTTGCACTGTTCCTAGGTTGGCCCCACTTCTCCTCTACAACACGTGGGCTCACACTCGTCCCCCCAATGGCATCCTTCCTGCTGTTCTCTTTCCACTTGCTCTCAAGACAAAAATGTATTTTTAAAGCTAGTGCTGTTCCTTTCCACATTCCAGATTTGCTGCGCTTCCAAAGCCCAAGCAATCCTTTATTACTGATCCCAAATTGGATTTTGAGTCCTTCCCCCTTTGGTCTGCAGTGTTTCCTGTGTCTCTGAGCAAACATGTTACGTAGAACCAAAGTGTTCTGGCACCATAGGCCAAGAAGATGACACAGCCCCGTAGAGAAAGGGTCCACTGCAGGGGGTGGGGAGGAGAGAAATACACACACACACACACACACACACACATATATATACACATATATATACATATATATACAGATATATGGATATGGTTTTATAGATAGATATAGATACAGATATAATATAGATATAGATATAGATATAGATATAGATATAGATATAGATATAGATATAGATATAGATATAGATAGATATCCTTATAAACTTGTGGCAAGTTTAAAGCCACAAGGGTGTCTTAAATAAGATGCTAAAAGTAAAATGATAAACAAACACATGAAAAAAGACTGATCAACCCGGTTACATCCAAATTTAGGTGTGAATGATCTAAGACTCCATGAACAAAGCTAAAAAATAAGCAAAACTGGGGCGCCTGGGTGGCGCAGTCGGTTAAGCGTCCGACTTCAGCCAGGTCACGATCTCGCGGTCCGTGAGTTCGAGCCCCGTGTCGGGCTCTGGGCTGATAGCTCAGAGCCTGGAGCCTGTTTCCGATTCTGTGTCTCCCTCTCTCTCTGCCCCTCCCCCGTTCATGCTATGTCTCTCTCTGTCCCAAAAATAAATAAACGTTGAAAAAAAAAATTTAAAAAAAAAAAATAAGCAAAACTGATTAAAAGAAAGTATTTGCCTCATACTTAACAAAAGATTATTTTACAGAGTAATAAGAAGAAGACTAACAGCATGATAAAAATCCAAATAAAGGTTATGAACAGAAGATTTACAGAAGGGAAAATAGAAATAACCTGAACACACATGAAAACAGGTTCAGTCTCACTAGAAACCATGGAAATACAAGTTAAAATACTACTATGTCATTAATAAAATTAAACATTTAAATAAATATTATTTCTCTCCATTAGATTGGCAGAAATGTTTCATTTTATTAATGAGCTTTTGCTAGGTTTTAAGGAAGGGTGTACTATCAGATACTGCTGGAGAGAGTATAAATTAATTCCACCCTACACCCTAGCAGTTCCACATATAGATTTCTAGCTGCAAGAAACTAACACATATGCACAATATGGCACAGACACTTATGTGAAGGTTCTGTGCAGCACTATTTGCCATAGATAAAAATAAGTAACATTTTAACCATCCACCAATAAGAAAATAGCTAAAGAGGGGGCACCTGGGTGGCTCAGTTGGTTAAGCAACCTACTTCAGTCAGGTCATGCATGAGCTCGCAGTTTGTGGGTTTGAGCCCCGTGTGGGGTTCTGTACCGACGGTTCAGAGCCTGGAGCCTGCTTCGGATTCTGTGTCTCCCTCTCTCTCTGCCCTACCCCTGCTCACGCTCTGTCTCTGTCTGTCTGTCTCTCTCTCTCTCTTAAGGATAAATAAACATTAAAAAATTAAAAAAAAAGAAAATAGCTAAAGAAATTATAGACACACAATAGTACATTGTATAGCAGTAAAAGGAATATACTAGATCTAATATGCCACTGTATGTTAACTAATTGAAATTAAAATAAAAACTTAAAATGAAAATACAGTTTAAAAGGGGGGGGTTGCTGGGTGGTTCAGTCAGTTAAGCATCTGACTTCAGCTCAGGTCATGATCTTGTAGTTTGTGAGTTCAAGCCCCGCATCAGGCTCTGTGCTGACAGCTCAGAACATGCAGCCTGCTTCAGATTCTGTGTCTCCCTCTCTCGTGAAAAGCACGTGAAAAGATGCTCAACGTCAGTCCTCATCAGAGAAATACAAATCAAAACCACACTGAGATACCACCTCATGCGGGTCAGAATGGCTAAAATGAACAAATCAGGAGATTACAGATGCTGGCGAGGATGTGGAGAAACAGGAACCCTCTTGCACTGTTGGTGGGAATACAGACTGGTGCAGCTGCTCTGGAAAACAGTGTGGAGGTTCCTCAAAATATTAAAAGTAGATCTACCCTATGATGCAGCAATAGCACTGCTAGGAATTGATCCAAGGGATACAGGAGTGCTGATGCATAGGGGCACTTGTACCCCAATGTTTATCGCAGCACTTTCAACAATAGCCAAATCGTGGACAGAGCTTAAATGTCCATCGACTGACGAATGGATGAAGAAGATGTGGATGAAGAAGATGAAGAAGATTCCATATACAATGGAATACTACTTGGCAATGAGAAAGAATGAAATCTGGCCATTTGTAGCAACATGGATGGAACTGGAGTGTGTTATGCTAAGCGAAATAAGTCAAGCAGAGAAAGACAGATACCATATGTTTTCACTCATATGTGGATCCTGAGAAACGTAACAGAAGACCAGAGGGGAGATGAAGGGGGAAATAAAAAGTTACAGAGAGGGAAGGAGGCAAACCATAAGAGACTCTTAAATACTGAGAACAAACTGAGGGTTGATGGGGGGTTGGGGAGCAGGGAAAGTGGGTGATGGGCACTGAGGAGGGCACCTGTTGGGATGAGTACTGGGCATTGTATGGAAACCAATTTGACAATAAATTATATATTTAAACAAAGAGTAAAAAGTTAATAAATAAATAAATTTTTAAAAGGAATACACTAGATCTATTTGTGTCAACATGGATAAATCACAAAACATCACTGCTAATTGAAAAAGGCAAGCTGCAAAATATATATATAATATGATATCATTTTGTCACACAAACACACACAAAGAATACTAAAATGATATTCTGAAAGCTCGCAATAGTGGTTACCACTGGAAATTGAGAAGTATATACATCTCAAGTTGGAAATGGCGTAATAGCAGCTAACATTTATTAAGTGTTTATTAAGTTGATATGATATTTAAGTTTTTTACATATAACATTTATCCTTAAAACTACCCAGTGGAGTAGGTATTAATAACGTTGTCATTTTCCACATAGGGAAACTTAGACACAGACAGGTTAAGTAACTTCCCTACAGTTGCACAGTCAGTCAATTGGTAGAGTTAAATTTGAACCTAGGCAATCTGGTGCCAGCCCTCCTTTAGTTACTCTGCAACCATGCCTGGGATACAGCACTGGGGTACTGGGATAGTGTTGCAATAGGCCTCCTCAGCAGCGTTAGCTGTAGGTGTCTGGTTTTTTGGAAGGAGAATATAGCATTCAGGAATCGCTTATATAGTTAAAAGTTTAATTTTAAACAGGAAAAGCAATTATTGATATATCTTAGATGGAACCACCTCCAAAAGAAAAAGGATGAATGGACAAGAGGAAGGAAGGAGGGAAGTGTAGGAGGAAGGGAGATGGGAAGGATGGGAAGGGAAGAAGGAAGGGAAAGAGGGAGGAAGGGAAGGAGGAATGTAGGGAAGGAAGGAAGGATAGGAAGGAGGAAGGGAAGGAAGGAAGGAAGGAAGGAAAAGGGAGGGAGGGAGGGAGGGAAGGAAGGAAGGGGGAGGAAGGAGAGGAAGGAAGATGGGAAGGATGGGAAGGGAAGAAGGAAGGAAGGAAGGTTAGGAAGAAAGGCTGGGAAAGAGGGAAGGAAGGATAGAGAGGGAGGGAAGTTTAGAAGGAAGGTGGGAGGAAGGAAATAACAGAGAGAGAAGGACTTCCACCGCTCTTCATCTGTTTAGTGATTAATTTCATAGCTCTGGTTTATCAGACGTTCCTAGTGCTCCAAGCTCCTGCCCTTATCAAGATTTATCTCAGACCAACTTAAGAATAAGAAGATAAGAAGGAAAACAAAACATTTGAATGTGAATATACTGTCCACAATTGCTGACACCATCAGTCCAAGATTTTCTACAGAGAAGCTCTGTTGTGAGAAGAGCCCTTCTTTGCCCTTGAAATGAATGCCTAACCTACTGCAATCAGTTCTCTCTCATTACCCAGAGGGTGTTGCTTGACCTGCAGTCATTCTCATTGTTTGGCTCTGATGGGGAGAGAAAGACAATTCCAGTCAAACCACAATTAAAACAAGGAAGGAAAGAAAAGTTTTTCCTAGTTTCTAGAAACCATCCATTTCCCCCAAGACCTTACAGGGGCAGCAGGTATCTCCACCTAAGCAAGGCTCTCTTTATCACCGCAGCTGTAAGGGGAAACTGGTCTTCCCAAAAAGCCAATCAAAGAGAGAAAACCCGACAAAATGAGGAGCCGAAAAGAAATTCTGCCACCAGGAACTGCATGTAACTTTTCCTTCAGCACAGAAAAACTTCTAGGCCTTAGCACAGTGTCCTAAACGGTGTTCTTGGACTTGGCCAATGCAATGTCTGCTGTCACCTTCTTTGGGGGGGGGGGTGAGTAACGGCTGAGGGAAGTGAGCTGTGAGCTCCCCCACGTGGCTGAAGCAATCCACTAACCTGGGTGGGGTGAATAGGTTTCTGCAGACTCTCCCAGATTTCTCATCTCTATGTGCAATCCATTTCTCTTCTTTTGATGTGTTTTTATAGCATTTTCAGAAATAACATCATTTTGTGATGAGTTCTTGTCCTGAAACACTGAATACTGCAGTGATTATGGCTGGGGTTAGCCCAGAATATTTTTCTCAATAATAAATAGTACAATATACTTATTCCTATCTGTTTTCACCAACCCACATGGCACTTCTTACGTGAACTCCTTTTTTGAACAAGTTGTTATTTTCAAGGCTGTGCTACAATTAATTTAGTATCCAACTTACCAAGAACTCTATGGCCAAGGAGAAAAACAGTCATTTAGTGCGTGTCATTTACTCTAATGTAGTCCTCAAAATAGGGCAGCTATAATTAAAATCAAAATATACTGTACGGGGCTTAATACACGTTCCTTATCCCAAAATACCTCAAAAACACAAAACACAGAGCCCCTTAGCCAAAGCTTGCAGTATTTCCTTCCTCCTCTGTCTTAGGAACTCCTTCCAGATATAGAACAAGCCTTGAATTTGGCAATTCTTCTTGCTGCTGCAGCATATTTTCTCACTCCCAAGAAAGTGTTCTTTCTCAAAAAGCAAAATGCCCAAAATTAAAAGGCAAGCTGGCAAACTGGGGAAATACTGCAATGACTATGATAAAGCACTTACATAAACCTATCAGAGAAAGTCTATTGCCCCAGTACATAAAAAGCTCTGAAGATTATTTCCAAAAGAGGAAACACTAGGGGCAAGAACAACTGTAAACACTTCAGCCTCTAAAGAAATCAAATAAATAAAAATTAAAACAAGATGACATTTTTCTCTATCATATTAACAAAAATGTTTAAAATGCTGCATGTACATGTGGTAAAATAGACGCTGGGATACTTATTTTTCGAAAACAATCTAGATGCATAGGGGCACTTGTACCCCAATGTTTATAGCAGCACTCTCAACAATAGCTAAATTATGGAAAGAGCCTAAATGTCCATCAACTGACGAATGGATAAAGAAATTGTGGTTTATATACACAATGGAATACTACGTGGCAATGAGAAAGAATGAAATAGGGCCTTTTGTAGCAACATGGATGGAACTGGAGAGTGTTATGCTAAGTGAAATAAGTCATACAGAGAAGGAAAGATTCCATATGTCTTCACTCCTATGTGGATCCTGAGAAACTTAACAGAAGACCATGGGGGAGGGGAAGAAAAAAAAATGGTTAGAGAGGGAGGCAGCCAAAACATAAGAGACTCCTAAAAACTGAGAACAAACTGAGGGTTTATGGGGGGTGGGAGGGAGGGGTGGTTGGGTGATGGGCATTGAGGAGGGCACCTGTTGGGATGAGCACTGGGTGTTGTATGGAAACCAATTTGACAATAAATTTCATAATAAAAAATAATAATAAAAAAAATAAATTAAAAAAAAAGAAAACAATCTGGAAATATAGCAAAAGGAGCCTTAAAAATATTCATACTCTTTGACTTCTGGGATTGATGTGTGTCGCGACCGGCGCAACAAACACCGAGATCAGGGTCCTGAGGGTAGGGGGATGTAAGAAAAAAAGTGAGAAGACAGTATGGGAACAGGAGGGTCCCCTGGGCTGATGGCCCAAGTGACGGCTTTATTGTTGCTGTACACAATCTTTTATAATATAAGACTCTTATGGATCAGGTCATTCTAAGAATAATCAGGTTTCACACAATCGCTGCCAACCAAAACATTTAGTTCTGTGTTTCTTGTGCATTTTCTAGGCGGGTCACAAGACCTTGTTGATAAGATTGCTAGCAAAACACAATTCCCATGTTTGTTTCTATCTGACTCGGGGTAGAAAAAGGGAGGTAGCATTACTGCCAACACCTGCAGACCACAGGCTTCAGGAAGTAACTTTCTCAGCCTTGACAAGGCTTTCGTGTGCCCTTGAAAGTGGGGGAATGGGAGGGGGAACCACCGGGTTGGCTGAGTCAACAGGGAGCCGTTGCTCGACCCGGTCTCAGCCTGGCACTGGGGCCCGGCCTCCCACAGATGTGAAGTCAAGGGAAAGCTTTATGTACAAAGATTCTTACTGAAATATTATGGATAGAAACCACCTAAGTAGTCAATTATTACGGGACTGGTCGCTACCATAGTTTTTTAAGCCTAGTGATTGTCAACTGTGGTACATGGGAATCCCTTAAAGAACTCTATTTTTTACAATAATGGTGCTTAGGCTGTGTATCAGAACAACTGATTCAAAATATCTGGGGGTAGGAGTTGGGTATGCATATTTTTTGAAATTCTGCAAGTGAGTCTCACATGCATCCAGGGTTGAGAACCATTAGGTTAAGGAAACTATGGTAGCATCATTAAGTAGAATATTATGCAGCCAGTAAAAATATGCTTTCAGAATTTTGAAAAATATTGTATTTCGAAACAGTTCTAAACTTAGCAAAAAAAGTTGTAAAGTTGGCACAAGAAACTCCTATATATGCATCACCCACAGACCCACTTCAAGTTTGGCCAGTTATCCCAGAAGTAGCCCGTTTTATTGAAGCATCCAGTCCAGGATCTCCTATTGTTCCCAACTGGTATGCCTTTCTTGACTCTATCACTCTGACATTCCTTTAGATTATAGGACAATCAAAAAAAAAAAAAAAAAAAGATTATAGGACAGTCATTTTATAGAATGTCTTTCAATGTCAGGATCGCTCAAGATCACCCCGTTTTTTTTTTTTATTTTTTTTTTTTTTAATTTTTTTTTTTCAACGTTTATTTATTTTTGGGACAGAGAGAGACAGAGCATGAACGGGGGAGGGGCAGAGAGAGAGGGAGACACAGAATCGGAAACAGGCTCCAGGCTCTGAGCCATCAGCCCAGAGCCTGACGCGGGGCTCGAACTCACGGACCGCGAGATCGTGACCTGGCTGAAGTCGGACGCTTAACCGACTGCGCCACCCAGGCGCCCCAAGATCACCCCGTTTTAATGATTTGCTAGGAGAAATGACAGAGCTCAGCGTATCGTCTTACTTACAGCTATGATTTATTACAGCTGAAGGATACAAAGCAAAACCAGTGAAGGAAAAATGCACAATAGGCAAGGTCCAGAGAAAACTGTGGGCAAGTTTCCAAGAATCCTCTCCCAGTGGAGGTACACAGGACACACTTAACTTCCCCAGCAGTGACTAGAGATACTAGAGTGTGACTCTAGAGTGTGACTAGAGTTCACACATGTGAACTTTGTCTACCAGGGTAGCTTATCAGGGACTCAAGTGCCCAAAATTTTTACTGGGGGCCGGTCACATTAGGCACCTCTGCCTAGCAAATTTCCAGGCTCCCAGAAGGAACCAGGCATTAGCATAAACCACATTGTTCGTACAGTTTAGGCACAGTGAGCTAGCTACTCTTGTCGGTTAGTGTGGTGGGAACACTTCCGAAATCCAAGTTCCCAGAGGCCAACAAGGGCCAATCTCACAAGGAGGGCTTTCTAAGAAAACGCCTTTTCTGAAGTCTCCTGTGTGAACTCTTTTCTACACAGATTTGTCTGATGTTTCTTAGGATTAGACCCAGGTAATATATTTTTGCTAGACTGTCACAGATGGTGTATTCTTCTCATTGTATCTACTGGGTGGAGCATGGCATTAACTGGCCCCTATAATAAAGAATGTGATTTCATTTCAGATGTTTGATAGCTGATGGCTTTCAAGTTCTATCCCTCTCCTTCTGCCCGCGGCTGGGCATGCTGATAAGAAAGCTCAGATGCTCCCTCTTTTGGTGTAGGTGAGAAATTCAAATCACGCAATCCCTGGTCCGTGCCTAAAAACTCCATCCCTTAAACAAAATAAAAGCCAAAAACAGTCACCCTCCTTGCCCTCCCAAGCCATTTTTAGATCTGCATGGGGTCCTGCCCTATTCTCCATCCTGGGGTATGAGTGTGTGAGTGTGGTGTGCATGTGTCTGTCTCTGTATCTGTTTGTGTTCAGCAGTCTCAAAATCTGAACCAACTTTGGGTAGGTGTGTGTGCATGTGTGTGTGCGTGTATCTGTGTGTCTGGGTGTGTTCATCAGTCGTGAAATCTGAACCAACTTTGGGTGTGTGCGTGTCTGTGTGTGTCTGTGTCTGTGTGTGTCTGTGTTTGTGTGTGTTCATCAGTCTCGAAATCTGAACCAACTTTGGGTGGGTGTGTGTGCGTGGGTGTGTGCATGTGTCAATGTGTGTGTGTGTCTGTGTGTCTGTGTCTGGGTGTGTTCATCAGTCTCAACTTCTGAACCAACTTTGGGTAGGTGTGCATGTGTGTGTGTGTGTGTGACTGTGTGTGTCAGTGTGTGTTCATCGGTCTTGAAATCTGAACCAACTTTGGGTAGGTGGTCCATCCCATCTCTACAAAAGTCCTGTTGCTAGTGGTGTTAACTTCCCATGGTTAAGACTGTATTTGTCAGGTCCCTAAAACTGTAATGCTATATCTTTCCCCTTTTTTGTAATCAATAATATTTTGAGGAAAGATAATTTCACTATATAAAAATCTCAGTCTTCACCTCACTTTCACTCACTAGCTTTGATGACCATTATTGTTAATTATTACTCTGATTTTTGCCAAATGAAGATTTTCTGATACCTTGTATTCTTCTACGTTTAGTAATTGGTTTTCTGCTCTAAGGAAGACTAAAGAAGTCTTCCCATTTACTTATTTATCAGTCTTATTAAGATATAATTGACATATAATACTTTAAAAAGTCTACGGTGTACAAAGTGATGGTTTGGTACATATACGTATATTGCAAAATGGTTGCCACAATAAGGTTAGTTAATACTTCCATCGCTTCACATAATTACAATTTTGTGTGTGTGGTGAGAATATTTAAGTATACAGTCTTAGCAACTTTCAAGTACGTAATACAGTATTGTTAACTATAGTCGCCAGGCTAAATATTGGATCCCCAGAACTTATTCATCTTATAACTGGAAGTTTGTACACCTTGACCAACATCTCCCCATTTGTCTCAACCCCACCGTCTTACTGTTTTTAAGAATTCGGTGTTTTTAGATTCCACATGTAAGCGAAATCACGCAGTATTTGTAGTTCTCTGTCTGACTTATTTCACTTAGCATAATGTCCTCAAGGTGCATCCATGTTGTTGGAAATGGCAGGATTTCCTTCCTTGTTATGGTTGAATAATATTCTATGTATATATGTACCACATTTTCTTTATCCATTTATATG
The DNA here is from genome assembly GCF_028749965.1 of Puma concolor. NCBI lineage: Eukaryota > Metazoa > Chordata > Mammalia > Carnivora > Felidae > Puma > Puma concolor. Next base: position 193,429,843 of record NC_141674.1, on the reverse strand, counting down.
TCAGTGTATACTAAGGTTGATTCTATGTCTTAGCTATTGCAAATAATGCTGCAGTGAACATGGGGATGAAGATACCTCTTCAAGGTAATGATTTCATTTCCTTCAGATAGATAGGTAGAAGTGGGATTGCTGAATCATGTGGTAAATCCAATTTTATTTTTTTAGGAAACTCCATACTGTTTCCCATTGCAGCTGTATCAACTTACATTTCCACCACAAGATACAAGTTTTCCAATTTCTCCACATCCTCATCAACACTTGTTATCTCTTGGGTTTTTTGGTTTGGGGTTTTGGAGGTTTTTGAGAATAGCCATTCTAATAGGTGTGAGGTGATATCTCATTACAGCATTGATCTGCATTTCCCTGATGATCCTGTTGGCTTTTTGTTTTGGAATAATGTCTATTCAGTTCCTGTACTCATTTTTTATTGAATTACTTGTTTTTTGCTCTTGATTTGTATAAGTCTCTTATATACTTTTGATATTAACATCTTATCAGATAGATGGTATGCAAATATTTTCTCCCATCTATAGGCAACCTTTTCATTTCATTCACTGTTTCTTTTGCTGTACCAAAGAGTTTTAGTTTGATATACTCCCACTTGTTTATTTTTGTTTTTGTTGCTTGAACTTTCAGTGTTATATCCAAAAACTAGTTGCCAAGACCAATGTCAAGGAGTTTTTCAAGGAGTTTTATGGTTTCAGATCTTGCTTAAGTCTTTAATCCATTTCAAGTTAATTTTTGAGAGTAGTATAAGACAGGAGTCAAATTCATTCATTTGCATGTGAATATCTAGTTTTGCTAACACTACTTGAAGAGACTGTCCTTCCCCCATTGAGTTTTCCTGGCTCCATCATAAAATATTAGTTGACTGTAGGTGAGTGGGTTTATTTCTGGGCTCTGTATTCTGTTCCACTGTTCCATATTCTATTTTTATGCCAGTACCATACTGTTTTATTTTTTTTTATTTTTTTAATGTTTATTTATTTTTGAGACAGAGATAGACGGAGCATGAATGGGGGAGGGTCAGAGAGAGAGAGAGGGAGACACAGAATCAGAAACAGGCTCCAGGCTCTGAGGTGTCAGCACAGAGCCCAACGCGGGGCTTGAACTCACGAACTGCGAGATCATGACCTGAGCCGAAGTCGGATGCTTAACCGACTGAGCCACCCAGGCGCCCCTAGTACCATACTGTTTTAAGTAATATAGTTTTTATTTCTGTAGCTGGGACCACAGTGAGTCAGCCACTTTGTTGTAAGCATGTCTTCTCAAAACAACTCTCCTGGGTCTTGGACTGCACTAGGGTTTCACCATCTCCTACCTAGTACTCAAAGTTCCCATGAAGTCACTTTTACCCACTGATTTTTACTATTTTTCCAAGGTTATGTTGAGACCATACTGCCTTGATTACAGTATCTTTATAATAAGTCTTAAAATCAAGTATTAGAAGCCCCAAACTTTATTCTTTTTCAAAGTTGTTTAGTTATTCCAGGCTTCTTTATATTTCCATGTGAATTTGAAAATCAGATTGTTGAAAAAGTTTCTTTACCAGATGGATTTAAAATGTGAGGAGGGTTTTCCAAAAAGATTCCACCAAAAAACTGCTAGAGCTGATTTATGAATTCAGCAAAGTTACAGGATATAAAATCAATGCACAGAAATTGGTTGCATTCCTATACACCAATAATGAAGCAACGGAAAGAGAAATCAAAGAATTGATCCCATGTACAATTGTACCAAAAACCATAAAATACCTAGGAATAAATCTAACCAAAGAGGTGAAAAATCTATACACTGAAAACTGTAGAAAGCTTATGAAAGAAATTGAAGAAGACACAAAAAAATGGAAAAAAGATTCCATGCTCCTAGATAGGAAGAACAAATATTGTTAAAATGTCAATACTACAAAAAATGGAAAAAAGATTCCATGCTCCTAGATAGGAAGAACAAATATTGTTAAAATGTCAATACTACCGAAAGCAATCTACATATTCAATGCAATCCTTATCAAAATAACATGAGCATTCTTCACAGAGCTAGAACAAATAATCCTAAAATTTGTATGGAACCAGAAAAGACCCCGAATAACTGAAGAAATCTTGAAAAAGAAAAACAAAGCAGGAGGCATCACAATCCCGGATGTCAAGCTATACTACAAAGCTGTAATCATCAAGATAGTATGGAACTGGCACAAGAACAGACACTCAGATCAATGGAACAGAATAGAGAACCCAGAAATGGACACACAAACGGAGGGCCAAGTAATCTTTGACAAAGCAGGAAAGAATATCCAATGGAATAAAGATAGTATCTTCAGCAAATCGTACTGGGAAAACTGTACAGCAACATGCAGAAGAATGAACCTGGACCACTTTCTTACACCAGACACAAAAATAAACTCAAAATGGATGAAAGACCTAAATGTAAGACAAGAAGCCATCAAAATCCTCGAGGAGAAAGCAGGCAAAAACCTCTTTGATCTTGGCCGAGCAACTTCTTACTCAACACATCTCTGGAGGCAAGGGAAACAAAAGCAAAAATGAACTGTTGGGACCTCATCAAAATAAAAAGCTTCTGCACAGCAAAGGAAACAATCAGCAAAACTAAAAGGCAACCAACAGAATGGGAGAAGATATTTGCAAATGACATATCAGATAAAGGGTTAGTATCCAAAATCTAGAAAGAACTTATCAACTCAACACCCAAAAAACAAATAATCCAGTGAAGAAATGGGCAAAAGACATGAATAGACACTTCTCCAAAGAAGACATCCAGATGGCCAACTGACACATGAAAAAATGCTCAACCTCACTAACCATCAGGGAAATACAAATCAAAACCACAATGAGATACCACCTCACACCTGTCAGAATGGCTAATGTTAACAACTCAGGCAACAACAGATGTTGGCGAGGATGCGGAAAAAGAGGATCTCTTTTGCTCTGCTGGTGGGAATGCAAGCTGGTGCAGCCACTCTGGAAAACAGTATGGAGGTTCCTCAAAAAATTAAAAATAGAACTACCTTATGACCCAGCAATTGCACTACTAGGTATTTATCCAAGGGATACACGTATGCTGTTTCAAAGGGACACATGTTTATAGCAGCACTATCAACAATAGCCAAAGTATGGAAAGAGCCCAAATGTCCATCAACGGATGACTGCATAAAGAAGATGTGGTATATATATATATATATATATATATATATATATATATATACACACACACACACATACATACAATGGACTGTTACTCGGCAATCAAAAACAATGAAATCTTGCCATCTGCAACTACATGGATGGAACTGGAGGGTATTATGCTAAGTGAAATTAGTCAGAGAAAGACAAAAATCATATGACTTCACTCATATGAGGACTTAAGAGACAAAACAGATGAACATAAGGGAAGGGAAGCAAAAATAATATAACAACAAGGAGAGGGGCAAAACATAAGAGACTCTTAAATGTGGAGAGCAGAGGGTTACTGGAGGTGTTGTGGGAGGGGGGGATGAACTAAATGGGTAAGGGGCATTAAGGAATATACTCCTGAAATCATTGTTGCACTATATGCTAACTAACGTGGATGTAAATTAAAAAAGAAATTTAAAAAAAAAATCTAAAAAACAAAGTGAGGAGGGTTTTGAGCAAGGAGTGGGATTGCATATCACCGGGCTTGTGTGCACAGACTCTGGGGCAACTCTGCCCAGCTCACAACCCCCTCCCAACCTTCCTTGGGCAGCTGTCGACCTCTGTGTGTATCAGTCTCTGGTCTATAAAATAAGAAGAGCCTCTGTGTTTATGTGACAGGATCTGTTGAAGCTGGGATGGAACAGAGAGGTGGGACCAACATGGCAGAGAGGCAGAGGGATCTGAAGTTCCCTCATCTCTCAAACAAAGCAGTATTGAAGTCAAAGAACTTTGAACCCCAAGAGTCTGAGAGGAAAAGAGACAGAGTCGCTTCCAGGGACCCACCGGGACAACCTGTTAGGCCATAGGGCTACTTAAAGGAACAAATCAAAGCACACCTGGTGAAGGGTCCAAAACAACACTATGAACAGGGAGATAAAGTAACCAAAGTCACAACGACAGAGAGCAAGTAATACTCTCCAAAAAACACCTCCTGAAGGGCCAGGCCCTGGACAGTGTATGACCCCTCTTTAATATAGCAAGCTTTTAAAACACATAAGGGACAGAAAACTAGCCAAAATGATGACACGGAAGAATTGTCCTCAAAAGAAATTCCAGGAAGAAATGACAGCTAAAGAATTGCTCAAAACAGATACAAACAATATAACTGATCAAGAATTTAGAATAATAGTAATAAGATGAATCACTGGGCTTGAAAAAAGCATAGAAGACAGCAGAGAATCTATTGCTACAGAGATCAAGGGACTAAACAATAGTCATGATGAATTAAAAATGCTATAAATGAGGTGCAAAAAAAATAGAGGTGGTCACAGTGAGGATAGAAAAGGCAGAGGGGAGAATAGGTTAAATAGAAGATAAAATTATGGAAAAAGAGGAAGCTGAGAAAAAGAGAGATAAAAAATCCAGGAGTACGAGGGGAGAATTAGAGAACTAAGTGATGCAGTCAAACGGAACAATATCCGTATCATAGGAACTCCAGAAGAAGAGAGAGAGAAAGGGGCTGAAAGTGTACTTGAACAAATCATAGCTGAGAACTTCCCCGATCTGGGGAAGGAAACAGGCATTGAAATCCAAGAGGCACAGAGAACTCCCTTCAGATGTAACTTGAATCAATCTTCTGCACGACATATCATAGTGAAACTGGCAAAATACAAGAATAAAGACAGAATTCTGAAAGCAGCTAGGGATAAATGGGCCTTAACATACAACGTAGCAGACCTATCTACTAAAACTTGGCAGGCCAGAAAAGAGTAGCAGGAAATCTTCAATGAGATGAACAGAAAAAATATGCAGCCGAGAATCCTTTATCCAGCAAGTCTGTCATTCAGAATAGATGGAGAGATAAAGGTTTTCCCAAACAAACAAAAACTGAAGGAATTCATCACCATAAACCAGCCCTACAAGAGATCCTAAGGGGGACTCTGTGAGTGAAATGTTGCAAGGATCACAAAGGACCAGAGACATCACTACAAACATGAAACCTACAGATAACACACTGACTCTAATTCCATATCTTTCAATGATAACACTGAATGTAAATGGACTAAATGCTCCAATCAGAAGACATGGGATATCAGAATGCATAAAAAACAAGACCCATCTATTTTCTGTCTACAAGAGACCCATTTTAGACCTGAGGACACCTCCAGATTGAAAGTGAGGGGATGGAGAACCATCTATCATGCTACTGGAAGCCAAAAGAAAGCTGGAGTAGCCATAGTTATATAAGACAAACTACATTTTAAACTAAAGACTATAACAAGAGATGAAGAAGGACATATATAATAATTACAGGGTCTATCCATCAAGAAGAGCTAACAATTATAAATGTCTATGCACTGAATTCCAAAGCACCCAAATATATAAAACAGTAAATCACAAAAATAAGTAATCTTATTGGTAAGAATGTGGTAATTGCAAGGGACTTTAATACTCCACGTACAACAATGGGCAGATCATCTAGACAGAAAATCAATAAAGAAACAATGGCCCTGAATGATACACTGGACCAAATGGACTTGACAGATATATTTAGAACTTTTTCATCCTCAAGCAACAGAATATACATTCTTCTTGAGTGCACATGAAACATTCTCCAAGTTAGATCACATACTGGGTCACAAAACAGCCCTCAATAAATATACAAGAATTGAGATCATACCATGCCCACTTTCAGATCACAATGCTATAAAATTTGAAATCAACCACAGGAAAAAGTTTGGAAAACATCCAAGTTCATGGAGATTAAAGAACATCCTACTAAAGAATGAATGGGTCAACCAGCCAATTAAAAAAATATGTGGAAACAAATGAAAATGAAAACTCAACAATCCAAACGCTTTGGGATGCAGCAAAGGCAGTCCTAGAAGGAAAATACATTGCAACTTAGGCCTATCTCAAGAAGCAAGCAAAATCACAAATACAAAATCTAACAGCATACCCAAAGGAACCAGAAGCAGAACAACAAAGAAAACCCAAACCCAGCAGAAGAGAAATAATAAAGATCAAAGCAAAAATAAACAATGTAGAATCCAAAAAACAGTAGAACAGATCAATGAAACTAAGAGTTGGTTTTTTAGCAGATTTTGGTGGAGTATATTGGGTTTTCCAGGTATATCATCTCATCTGCAAAAATTCAGCAAAGTCTCAGGTAACAAAATTAATGTACAGAAATCAGTTGCATTTTTATACACTAATAATGAAGCAACAGAAAGAGAAATAAAGAAACTGATCCCATTTACAATTGCACCAAGAACCATAAAATACCTAGGAATAAACCTAACCAAAGATGTAAAAGATCTGTATGCTGAAAACCAGAGAAAGCTTATGAAGGAAATTGAAGAAGATACAAAGAAATGGAAAAACATTCCATGCTCATGAATTGGAAGAATAAATACTGTCAAAATCTCAATACTACCCAAAGCAATCCACACATTCAATGCAATCCCAATCAAAATTGCACCAGCATTCTTCTCAAAGCTAGAACAAGCAATCCTAAAATTTGTATGGAACCACAAAAGTCCCTGAATAGCCAAAGTAATATTGAAGAACAAAACCAAAGCGGGAGGCATCACAATCCCAGACCTTAGCCTCTACTACAAAGCTGTAATCATCAAGACAGCATGGTATTGGCACAAAAACAGACACATAGACCAATGGAATAGAATAAAGACTCCAGAATTGGACCCACAAAAGTATGGCCAACTAATCTTTGACAAAGCACGAAAGAATAGCCAATGGAAAAAAGACAGTCTCTTTAACAAATGGTGCTGGGAGAACTGGACGGCAACATGCAGAAGAATGAAACTAGACCACTTTCTTACACCATTCACAAAAATAAACTCAAAATGGATGAAGGGGCTGAATGTGAGACAGGAAACCATCAAAACCCTAGAGGAGAAAGCAGGAAAAGACCTCTCTGACCTCAGCCGCAGCAATTTCTTACTTGACACATCTCCAAAGGCAAGGGAATTAAAAGCAAAAATGAACTATTGGGACCTCATCAAGATAAAAAGCTTCTGCACTGCAAAGGAAACAATCAACAAAACTAAAAGGCAACCGACAGAATGGGAAAAGATATTTGCAAATGACATATCGGATAAAGGGCTAGTATCCAAAGTCTATAAAGAACTCACTAAACTCCACACCCAAAACACAAATAATCCAGTGAGGAAATGGGCAGAAGACATGAATAGACACTTTTCCAAAGAAGACATCCAAATGGCCAACAGGCACATGAAAAGATGCTCAACATCACTCATCATCAGGGAAATACAAATCAAAGCCACACTGAGATACCACCTCACTCCCATCAGAGTGGCTAAAGTGAACGGATCAGGAAACTATAGATGCTGGTAAGGATGTCGAGAAACGGAACCCTCTTGCACTGCTGGTGGGAATGCAAACTGGTGCAGCTGCTCTGGAAAACAGTGTGGAGGTTCCTCAAAAAATTAAAAATAGAACTACCTTATGACCCAGCAATAAGGCTACTAGGATTTTACCCAAGGGAGACAGGAGTGCTGACACATAGGGGCACATGCACCCCAATGTTTATAGCAGTGCTTTCAACAATAGCTAAATTATGGAAAGAGCCTAAAAGTCCATCAACTGACGAATGGATAAAGAAGATGTGGTTTATATACATAATGGAATACTACTTGGCAATGAGAAAGAAATCTGACCATTTGTAGCAACGTGGATGAAACTAGAGAGTATTATGCTAAGTGAAATATGTCAGGCAGAGAAAGACAGATACCATATGTTTTCACTCATATTTGAATCTTAAGAAACTTAACAGAAGACCATGGGGGAAGGCAAGGGGAAAAAAAGTTACAAACAGAGAGGGAGGGAGGCAAACCAGAAAAGACTCTTAAATACTGAGGACATGGAACAAAAACAGACACATAGACCAATGGAATAGAATAGAATAGAAACCCCAGAACTAGACCCACAAACGTATGGCCAACTAATCTTTGACAAAGCAGGAAAGAACATCCAATGGAAAAAAGACAGTCTCTTTAACAAATGGTGCTGGGAGAACTGGACAGCAACATGCAGAAGGTTGAAATTAGACCACTTTCTCACACCATTCACAAAAATAAACTCAAAATGGATAAAGGACCTGAATGTGAGACAGGAAACCATCAAAACCTTAGAGGAGAAAGCAGGAAAAGACCTCTCTGACCTCAGCCGTAGCAATCTCTTCCTCGACACATCCCCAAAGGCAAGGGAATTAAAAGCAAAAGTGAATTACTGGGACCTTATGAAGATAAAAAGCTTCTGCACAGCAAAGGAAACAACCAACAAAACTAAAAGGCAACCAACAGAATGGGAAAAGATATTTGCAAATGACATATCGGACAAAGGGCTAGTATCCAAAATCTATAAAGAGCTCACCAAACTCCACACCCGAAAAGCAAATAACCCAGTGAAGAAATGGGCAGAAAACATGAATAGGCACTTCTCTAAAGAAGACATCCGGATGGCCAACAGGCACATGAAAAGATGTTCAGCGTCGCTCCTCATCAGGGAAATACAAATCAAAACCACACTCAGGTATCACCTCACGCCAGTCAGAGTGGCCAAAATGAACACATCAGGAGACTATAGATGCTGGAGAGGATGTGGAGAAACGGGAACCCTCTTGCACTGTTGGTGGGAATGCAAATTGGTGTAGCCGCTCTGGAAAGCAGTGTGGAGGTTCCTCAGAAAATTAAAAATAGACCTACCCTATGACCCAGCAATAGCACTGCTAGGAATTTATCCAAGGGACACAGAAGTACTGATGCATGGGGCACTTGTACCCCAATGTTTATAGCAGCACTCTCAATAATAGCCAAATTATGGAAAGAGCCTAAATGTCCATCAACTGATGAATGGATAAAGAAATTGTGCTTTATATACACAATGGAGTACTACGTGGCAATGAGAAAAAATGAAATATGGCCTTTTGTAGCAACGTGGATGGAACTGGAGAGTGTGATGCTAAGTGAAATAAGCCATACAGAGAAAGACAGATACCATATGGTTTCACTCTTATGTGGATCCTGAGAAACTTAACAGGAACCCATGGGGGAGGGGAAGGAAAAAAAAAAAAAAAAAAGAGGTGAGAGTGGGAGAGAGCCAAAGCATAAGAGACTGTTGAGAACTGAGAACAAACTGAGGGTTGATGGGGGGTGGGAGGGAGGGGAGGGTGGGTGATGGGTATTGAGGAGGGCACCTTTTGGGATGAGCACTGGGTGTTGTATGGAAACCAATTTGACAATAAATTTCATATATAAATAAAAAAAAATAAATAAAAGTCATTTAAAAAAAAAATACTGAGGACAAACTGAGGGTGGATGGGGACAGAGGAAAATGGGTGATGGTCATTGAGGAGGGCACTTGTTGGGATGAGTACTAGGTGTTGTATGTAAGCCAATTTGACAATAAATTATATTAAAATAAATAAAATTAAAAATTAAAAAATCAGATTGTCAATTGCTAAAAAACAAAAAACATACTGGACTGTAATTTGGGGAGAATTTCCATCTTAACACCTAATCTTTTAATTCATGAACACAGCTAAATCTCCATTTAGTTAAGTTTTCTTTAATTGTATTGTTTCCCATGTATAAGTTTATATTTATTCTTATCTTTGTTTTTTTCACATCTTCATTTTATGATTTTTCTCTTTATGACTGGTTTTAACAAATTTGATTATGATGTAACTTGGTATGGTTTTTTGCATGTTTCTTATGCCTGGAGTTCCTGGAGATTCTTGGATCTGTGGATTTAGAGTTTTCACCAAATCTGGAAATTTTTTAGTCGTTATTTCTTTGAATATTTTTTTTTCTGTCTCCACTTACCTACTTTGGGATCTTCCATTATATATGTATTAGGCTGACCTTGTCATAAGTTCACTGAAGTTGTGTTCAGTTTTCTTCTTTTTTTTTTTTTTATCCTGTATTTCATTTTTAAGTAGTTTTTATTGCCATGTCTTTGAGTTCTCTAATCTTTCCTTCTGAGGTGATTCATCTGCTGTTAATTCCATCTGGTATACTTTTTTATTTCAGACATTGTATTCTCAATTTTTAAAGTTTGCTCTGAGTTTTTGAAAATACCTCTCAAGTCTCTCCTTAATGTATTCATATTTTAATCTACCTTTTTGAACATATGAAATATTTACAATATGTTTTAATGTTCTTATCTACTAATTCCATAATTTGTGTTATCTATTTCTATTGACTATTTTTTCCCATGATAGTTCATATATTCATACTTCTTCAAATACCTAGTAACTTGTTATCGGACCTCACATTGTTAATATTATTCTGTTGGGTGCTAGATTTTTCCCTCATATTTCTACAAATACTCTTGAGCTTTCTTCTTGGAATAAAGTTACTTGGAAACAGTTTAATCCTGTTGAGGCTTGCTTTTATGCTTTTTAATGTAAGACCAGAACATCTTTTAATCTGGAGCAAATTTTGTCCCACTGCTAAACAGCGTTATCCTTCTGAGTGCACTATCTGACTTCCATAAGCTGGGAAGTCTATCCACTCTGGCTGATGGGGAATACAAACTCTTCCAAGCCCTACATGAACCCCAATTACTTTTCTTTCTAGTCCTTCTAGGTAGTTCTTTCCCTAAATTTGAGCCATTTCCTCACGGACATATGTTAAGTCCTCAGATGAAACTCAGAGGGGATGCTCTTCAGATGTTCAGAGCTTTACCTCTATAAGGCTCACTCTTCTTTGGTATTGTGCCCACAAAAGCTAGCTGCTGCCTCCTTGGACTGATACAGCCATCTCCTCATAGACCTTAGGGAAAAGTCAGTCCCTAGTATGCTGTCTTGTCCAGAAGCAAACATTTCATTAATGGCATTTTGACAAATAAATAAATAAATAAATAAAAGAATAAAGAAAAAAGTGAGACCAGAAATACTTTATTTTTTTATAAATTCTTTTCTTTTTTATATTTATTTTGAAAGAGTGAGAGCAAGTGAGCACAAAAAGGGGAGGGGTGGGGGAGAGAGAGAGATTCTTAAGCAGGTTCGACGTTCAGCATGGAGCCTGCTGTGGGGCACCATCTCACAACATTGAGATCATGACCTGCACTGAAATCAGGAGTCAGACACTTAGCCAAGTAAGCCACCCAGGTGCCCCCAACAATACCTTTGAAGGAAGAGAATGGGAAGGAAATAGAGAAAGTGGTAGAATTTTTTATGGAATTTTTAATAACACTGGAGAAAGCTTATGAGAGTGTTAATTTTTTTAAGAATACAGAATTGTACATATAATATGGTTTTGATCATGAAAACACACACACACACACACACACACACACACACACACAATAAGAGAGATACTAACAACACTTGCTCTTTAGAATAGGATTTTTATTATTCTTAGTTTTTCTGTGTTTTCCAAAGCTTTAAAAATAAGAATTAAGTTGCATTTTCATAATAAAGAAGAAAAATATAACAAACTGGGACGAGAAACTGGGTTCACCTTAAAATAAGAAGGAAAAGAAAGAGCAAGATGCCCCAAATTTTGGGACAGTTTTGTTGGCTAGAAGGAATCTATGAGTCTTCATATTAAGATTAGAAATTCTATTTATTTAACTTCCCAAAATGTCACCACTCACCACCACCACCACCACCACCAAAAATGTAGTAGATCCAAGGATGCAAGATGCTTTTAATTCCAAGTAAGATGCTACACAATACTAAATAAAACTGCCTTCTCACTTACACTGACCTGGAGACTGATGACAGCCAGTGGCCACAGGCCCTCTGGCATTTGACACGAATGCCAGAAGTTTGGCTCCAGCTATCTAAATTCTTGACTTAATGCTATGATGCCACAAGTAAGTTTTCAGAGTGAATGTTGAACTTTACAGTAACATTTAAACTCCGTAGTCTTCAAAGAAAAAAGGGAACGTTATTTTAAACAGCCCAAAGAACAAACCAATCTGTAGGGGTTACTGCTCATAAAGATCTCTCTTTGCTAGACTTATATGTAGCATGTCCTCCACCACGCTTCGTCTGCCATCTTGCATTGATAAAGTCAGTGTTTGTAGGATTTAAAGAAACTTTGTGTAAAGATAGTTTATCTAAAATGAACGTAAAGAAAATGAAAACAGTCTTTCCCCTCAAAAAGCAAATATTTGGCCTCTTTGTTCACTGATTCCCCACCAAATTTCAGTGTTTCTTCTTCCATATAAACCTTATATTTGCCATGTTTGACTCAGTTTTCTGCTATCCTGTTCATACATATTAAAGGACTCAATGGCATAATCGGCTTTGCTTTTCACTCAGTTGCTTAGGGCTTATAAAAATAAAACACAAATACCCACAGCTGTTCTAGGCAATCACTCAGCTCTTTGAGAAAAAAATACAGATATAGGGACAGGTGGCCTCACTCTCAGCACAATGTTCAGAATCAAGGGTACAGGGACTGCAACTGTGTTTCCAGGAGAACACTAACAAACTCCCAGGCTTTCTAGGCTAACTATAGTTACAAATGTCCATCCAAGATGAAGACAGTGGTCTTTCTTGAGCCTTGTTTCTTCTGGAAGTTAGCCAACTGATATCCAACGTCTTCCTCTATAGGTATACCTTAGGATTTCTGATTACCCAGTGCAAGTAGTTCAGCAGTCCAGAAAAATAGAAAATCAGCAACAAACCAACTGTCGGGTGGTAAGGTTGATAAAGAATACAATGAGAGGTCTACCTGCCTTTTCTAACCTGATTGCAATCTAAGTACAATTGAACAAAGGCATAGAGACATAGCAAGAGAAGGTCACAGCTCAGATAGTTTTGAAGGAGATTAACTAAGTGGGTGATACTGATTCTACTCTTAATATACTCATAGCACCCCCCCCCCCTCCTAATCAATGCTTCTGACTGCTACACAGAGGATGGGAAACCATGGAAGTCATGATTCTTGTTTCAAACGCTGGCTGTCCTAGCAGCCTCTAGCTCTTTTCAGCTGTGGCTGTCCCCAGAGCTTGCCTAATGGCCCCCTGAATCTCAGAACTCCTACACAACTGTTTTCAGCTTTATTTACATCTCTGATTTCAGATTCACCACAGAATTGCATTGGGAGTTTCCACCCCATCTCTCAGCCCTATTGGCCACAGCCCTGGCCCATCACCTCCTCTCAGGTGGTGAGTGAGTCAAATAGCAGCTTAAATCTCTAAACCATATTTCTACCCTAAACCACCATAAAGCCTGTTCAAACCAATTTACCTATTGATTTATGAGATATATTGACACTTCTCAATCATTTTCTATGGTTTACTCTGTCCATTCCCAATTCCCAGTGGAAGAAGAATTTGAGAATAATCAAGATGATGATACAAGAAAAAAAAATCTAACAAAGGAAAAATATTATGGTATTTATATTATCCATACATGTTGATAAATATATCAAAAATTACCAAAATATATCAAGAGTATATCAAAATATCTCACAAAATATATTTTTTCCATATATGTTGATAAATATTTATTAAATGAATGTAAGTAAAACACCAGAAAGCCATTACCAACTCAAATCAACACATATGATGTACTCGTAAAGATCAATCCTCTCAAACTTTACAGACATTCCAAACATCTTTTGTGAATTATAAATTTTAGTAATCCTTAGGAGGATAGAGGATTCTGGAAAGATGGCAGAGTAGGAAGCACCAGGAATCAGTCACCTTACCTAGACAACTGCATTGACAGAATCTGTCTGATGTAACATTTTTGCAACTCTGTAGCCTACTGAAGGTTTGCAACTTTCAGGGTAAGCCTTGGGTGGTAAATTGTGGTTAATTTCAGTGAATTTTATCTCTTGGCACAGCAGCTACACATCCCATACCCTACTACCGCCTCATAGCAGGTTCTAGGAGCATGCAAGCAGTGGGAACCAGGATGGGTAAAAAGGACCCTGTACACCAAACATTAGGAATCTGTTCTCTGATAACTGTTGCTTCTGATCACAGAAGTGTAGACAAAAAGGTAGCAGCATAGCTGTTGTACCTCCCTCAATTGTTACAAGCCTTCTCCCTTGGGCTGAAATGATTCCTATGGCATTTAAAAGGCCAGCACCTTTCCACCCCCCTTTTTTCTTTTGTTCTCCTTTCGGGAGCAAGAGTTGAGGACTAGAACATTAAAAAGCAACCACATATGCAGGTAGAAGTAAAAAGTCTCCACGCATGCCAGGGAAATGTACTGGTTCTGAAAAGAACCGAGAAGACTAAGTTTATATCTTAGGCCGATACTTGGTACAGACAGCCCGCAACAGCCAAAAGCAAAAATAGGAAAATAAAACAAAACCAGCAAACCCTAAGGAGAAGAATCCAATTTTCAGAGTTGTCATACAATCAGATTCAAATGTCCAGCTTTTAACCAAAAATATCACAAGACATACAAAGAAACAGGAAAGTATGACCCATTCAAAGGGCAAAAGTAAAGTAAGAGAAACTCTCCCTAAAAGAGACCTAGTGGCAGGTATATTAAACAAACACTTTAAAACACTAAAACATGTTCAAAGAACTAACGGAAGACGTAAAGAAAGTCAAGAAAATAATGTGTACACAAAATGGAACTATCAATAAAGAGAAACTTTTTAAAATTTTTTTAATGTTTATTATTTGAGAGAGAGACAGAGACAGAAAGACAGAGAGCAAGCAGGGGAGGGGCAGAGAGAGGGGGAGACACAGAATCGGAAGCAGGATCCAGGCTCTGAACTGCCAGCAAAGAGCCTGATGTGGGGCTTGAACCCACAGACTGCAAGACCATCCCCTGAGCTGAAATCGGCCACTTAACCAACTGAGCCACCCAGGCGCCCCCCACTGTTTTTTTAATTTTTTAAATGTTTATTATTTGAGAGAGAAAGAGAAAAAAAAATAAAGAGAAAATTTTTTAAAAAGTAAAATAAAAACTCCTACAGAATGGGAGGAAGTTTCTCAAAAAGTTAAAAATAGAACTACCCCAAGATCCAGAAATCACACTCCTGGGTATTTACCCCCAAAACTACAAAAACACTAATTCAAAGAGATATACGCACTCCTCTGCTTATCGCAGCATTATTTGCAATAGCCAAATTATGAAAACAGCCTAAGTGTCCATTGACAGATGAATGGATAAAGATGTGGCATACATACAATAGAATATTATTAAGCCACAAAAAAGAATGAAATCTTGCCACTTGCAACAACATGGATGGAGCTAGAGAGTATAATACTAAGAGAAATAAATCAGTCAGAGAAAAACAAATACCGTATGATTTCACTCATAGGTGGAATTTCAGAAACAAATGAGCAAAGTAAAAAGAGAGAGAGAGAGACAGACCAAGAAACAGACTCTTAACTTTAGAGAACTGATGGTTACCAGAGGGGAGGTTGGTGGGGGAGATGTGTGAAATAGGTGATGGGGATTAAAGAATACAGAGCAGTGGATAATGTATAGGATGGTTGAATCCCTATAGTATAACCCTGAAACTAACATAACACTGTCTATTAACTACAGTGGGCAAGTGAGGCTCCCGCGCTGGCTGAAGGCGCTGCATTGTGTTTCACTGAGCTGGAGCCGCCGCTGCTGTGGAGGCTCCGTGTGCAGTTGAAGTCTCTTGCCCGCTCGATGCTCCAAGTGGATGCTCTGAGAACAGGACCCAGAAAGTCCTCTAGCCCACTAGCACCTTCCCGGCCAGGATTTATCTCTGCCACACTTTGAAGAATCACACCGTGCATGTGGTACAGTGAACTCAAAAGTCTGGCTAACGAAGAGAATGTCTACATGTTCCTTGTAACATGGAACAAACTGATATGGCAGGCTATCAAGTGTAGGAGGAAATCAAGTCTTTAGCAGCCTGTTGTCATTTTAGACAACGACTCAAGAATCTGTCAAAGACAATAGGGAAGGGGCGCCTGGGTGGCTCAGTGGGTCAATTGAGCGTCCCACTTTGGCTCAGACCATGATACCGCAGTTTCTGAGTTTGAGCCCCGCATGGGGCTCTGTGCTGATAGCTCGGAGCCTGGAGCCTGCTTTAGATTCTGTGTCTCCCTCTCTCTACCCCTCCTCCGCTTGTGCTCTGTCTCTCTCTGTCTCCCAAAGATTAATGAATATAAAAAAAAAATTTTTTAAAGACAATAGGGAAGCAATAAGCAAGTGTAGGCTCAAATTCTCCCAGAATACGTTTTTAACTTTAAAATGTAAAAGGAGGTGAGGGGTCGCCTGGGTGGCTCAATCGGATGAATATCGAACTTTGGCCCAGGTCGTGATTTCACAGTTCCTGGGTTCGAGCCCCGCATCAGTCTCTGTGCTGACAGCTCAGAGCATGGAGCCTGCTTTGGATTCTGTGTCTCCCTGTCTCTCTGCCCCTCCCCCACTTGTGCTCTGTCTCTCTCTGCCTCTCAAAAATAAAGAAATGTAATAAAAAAAATTGGGGGGCACCTGGGTGGCTCAGTTGGTTAAACGTCTGACTTTTTGCCTCAGGTCATGACCTCACAGCTTGTGAGTTCAAGCCCCGCATCGGGCTCTGTGCTGACAGCTCAGAGCCTGGAGTCTGCTTTGGATTCTGTGTCTCCCTCTCTCTCTGTCCCTTCCCTGCTCACACTCCATCTCCCTCTCTCTCAAAAATAAATAAACATTAAAAAAAATTTTTTTAATGTAAAAGGAGGTTGAAATTGAAAAATAATTAGGAATTACGTGGAGAAAAAAGACCGCCAAAATAATTATATATTCTTTTAAAAATATAAATAAATATTGTTTTGGCTCCTGCTCTGCTCGGAGAGGGAAACAGTCTGCCTCCTCTGGATCCTGCCCATCCCCTAGGAAGGACCCGACAGGAAGGAAAGAGAAGGCAATGGCTGCTGGGCCTCTGCCACTGCGAACTCAGGGTTACTCCAAGGAACAAATCAAAGCACACCTGGTGGAAGGTCCAAAATATCACTATGAGTAGGGTAATAAGATAACCAAAGTCACAACAACAGAGAGCAAGTAACACTCTCCAAAAAACAGCTCCTGAAGGGCCAGGCCCTGGACAGTGTATGACCCTCCTTTAATATAGCAGTGCTCGCAGGTGCAGAGCACATAATAAGCTTTTAAAATGCATAAGGGATGGAAAACTTTACAAAATGATGAAATGGAAGAATCCCCCTCAAAAGAAATTCCAGGAAGTAGTGACAGCTAACGAATTGATCAAAACTCAGTTAAGCAATATAACAGAACAAGAATTTAGAATAATAGTCATAAAATTAATCTCTGGGCTTGAAAAAAGCATAGAGGACAGCAGAGAATCTATTGTTACCGAGATCAAGGGACTAAACAATAGTCATGATAAATTAAAAAATGCTATAAATGAGGTGCAAAATAAAATGGACGCGGCCACAGCGCGGATTGAAGATGCAGAGGGGAGAAAAGGTGAATTAGAAGATAAAATTATGGAAAAAGAGGAAGCTGAGAAAAACAGAGATAAAAAAATCCAGGAGTATGAGGGGAGAATTAGAGAACTAAGTGATGCAGTCAAACGGAACAATATCCGTATCATAGGAATTCCAGAAGAAGAAGAGAGAGAGAAAGGAGCTGAAGGTGTACTTGAACAAATCATAGCTGAGAACTTCCCCGATCTGGGGAAGGAAACAGGCATTGAAATCCAAGAGGCACAGAGAACTCCCTTCAGACGTAACTTGAATCAATCTTCTGCACGACATATCATAGTGAAACTGGCAAAATACAAGGATAAAGACAGAATTCTGAAAGCAGCTACGGATAAATGGGCCTTAACATACAACGTAGCAGACCTATCTACTAAAACTTGGCAGGCCAGAAAAGAGTAGCAGGAAATCTTCAATGAGATGAACAGAAAAAATATGCAGCCGAGAATCCTTTATCCAGCAAGTCTGTCATTCAGAATAGATGGAGAGATAAAGGTTTTCCAAAACAAACAAAAACTGAAGGAATTCATCACCACTAAACCGGCCCTACAAGAGATCCTAAGGGGGACTCTGTGAGTGAAATGTTGCAAGGATCACAAAGGACCAGAGACATCACTACAAACATGAAACCTACAGATAACACACTGACTCTAATTCCATATCTTTCAATGATAACACTGAATGTAAATGGACTAAATGCTCCAATCAGAAGACATGGGATATCAGAATGCATAAAAAAACAAGACCCATCTATTTTCTGTCTACAAGAGACCCATTTTAGACCTGAGGACACCTCCAGATTGAAAGTGAGGGGATAGAGAACCATCTTTCATGCTACTGGAAGCCAAAAGAAAGCTGGAGTAGCCATAGTTATATAAGACAAACTACATTTTAAACTAAAGACTGTAACAAGAGATGAAGAAGGGCATTATATAATAATTATGGGGTCTATCCACCAAGAAGAGCTAACAATTATAAATGTCTATGCACCGAATTCCAAAGCACCCAAATATATAAAACAATTAATCACAAACACAATCAACCTTATTGATTAGAGTGTGGTAATTGCAGGGGACTTTAATACTCCACTTACAACAATGGATAGATCATCTAGACAGAGGATCAATAAAGAAATGAGGGCCCTGAATGACACACTGGATCAGATGGACTTGACAGATATATTTAGAACTCTACATCCCAAAGCAATGGAATATGCTTTCTTCTTGAGTACACATGGAACATTCTCCAAGTGAGATAACATAGTGGGTCACAAAACATCCCTCAATAAATATAAAAGAATTGAGATCATACCATGCACACTTTCAGACCACAATGCTATGAAACTTGAAATCAACCACAGGAAAAGTGTGGAAAACCTCCAAAAGCATGGAATTTAAAGAACATCCTACTAAAGAATGAATGGGTCAACCAGGCAATTAGAGAAGATTTAAAAATATGTGGAAACAAATGAAAATGAAAACCCAAGAATCCAAATGCTTTGGGATGCAGTGAAGGCAGTCCTGAGAGGAAAATACACTGCAATCCAGGCCTATCTCAAGAAACAAGAAAAATCCCAAATGCAAAATCTGACAACACACCTACAGGAGCTAGAAGCAGAACAGCAAAGACACCCCAAAGCCAGCAGAAAAGAAATAATAAACATCAGAGCAGAAATAAACAATACAGAATCTAAAAAAACAGTAGAGCAAATCAATGAAACCAAGAGTTGGTATTTGAAAAAATAAACAAAATTGATAAACCTCTAGCCAGGCTTCTCAAAAAAAAAAAGAGAGAGAGAGAGAGAGAGAGAGAGAGGACCCACATAGATAAAATCAAGAATGAAAATGGAATTATTACAACCAATGCCTCAGAAATACAAGCAATTATCAGGGAATACTATGAAAAACTATATGCCAACAAACTGGACAACCTGGAAGAAATGGACAAATTCCTAAACACCCACACACTTCTAAAACTCAAATGGGAAGAAATAGAAAATTTTAACAGACCCATAACCAGCAAAGAATTTGAATCCGTTATCAAAAATCTCCCCAACAGATAAGAGTCCAGGACCAGATGGCTTCCCAGGGGAACTCTACTAGACATTTAAAGCAGAGATAATACCTATCCTTCTCAAGCTCTTCCAAAAAATAGAAAGGGAAGGAAAACTTCCAGACTCATTCTATGAAGCCAGCATTACTTTGATTCCCAAACCAGACAGAGACCCAGAAAAAAAAGAGAACTACAGGCCAATATCCCTGATGAATATGGATGCAAAAATTCTCAACAAGATACTAGCAAATCGAATTCAACAGCATATAAAAAGAATTATTCACCAAGATCAAATGGTATTCATTCCTGGGCTGCAGGGCTGGTTCAATATTCACAAATCAATCAATGTGATACATCACATTAATAAAAGGAACGATAAAAACTGTATGATCCTGTCAATCGATGCAGAAAAAGCAATTGGCAAAATACAACATCCTTTCTTAATAAAAACCCACAAGAAAGTCAGGATAGAAGGAACATACTTAAACATCATAAAAGCCGTTTATGAAAATCCCACAGCTAACATCATCCTCAATGGGGAAAAACTGAGAGCTTTCCCCCTGAGATCAGGAACATGATAGGGATGTCCACTCTCACCTTTGTTGTTTAACATAGTGTTGGAAGTTCTAGCATCAGCAATCGGACAACAAAATGAAATCAAAGGCATAAAATTGGCAAAGATGAAGTCAAGCTTTCACTTTTTGCAGATGACATGATACTCTACATAGAAAACCCGAGAGACTCCACCAAAAGTCTCCTAGAACTGATACGTGAATTCAGCAAAGTTGCAGGAAACAAAATTAATGTACAGAAATCAGTTGCATTTTTACACCAATAATGAAGCAACAGAAAGACAAATAAAGAAACTGATCCCATTCACAATTGCACCAAAAATCATAAAATACCTAGGAATAAACCAACCAATGATGTAAAAGATCTGTATGCTGAAAACTATAGAAAGTTTATGAAGGAAATTGAAGAAGATACAAAGAAATGGAAAAACATTCCATGCTCATGAATTGGAAGAATAAATATTGTCAAAATCTCAATAGTACCCAAAGCAATCTACACATTCAATGCAATCCCAATCAAAATTGCACCAGCATTCTTCTCAAAGCTAGAACAAGCAATCCTAAAATTTGTATGGAGCCACAAAAGACCCCGAATAGCCAAAGTAATATTGAAGAACAAGACCAAAGCGGGAGGCATCACAATCCCAGACTTTAGTCTCTACTACAAAGCTGTAATCATCAAGACAGCATGGTATTGGCACAAATACAGACACATAGACCAATGGAATGGAATAGAGACTCCAGAATTGGACCCACAAAAGTATGGCCAACTAATCTTTGACAAAGCATGAAAGAATAGCCAATGGAAAAAAGACAGTCTCTTTAACAAATGGTGCTGGGAGAACTGGACGGCAACATGCAGAAGAATGAAACTAGACCACTTTCTTACACCATTCACAAAAATAAACTCAAAATGGATGAAGGGGCTGAATGTGAGACAGGAAACCATCAAAACCCTAGAGGAGAAATCAGGAAAAAACCTCTCTGACCTCAACCACAGCAATTTCTTACTTGACACATCTCCAAAGGCAAGGGAATTAAAAGCAAAAATGAACTATTGGGACCTCAAGATAAAAAGCTTCTGCACTGCAAAGGAAACAATCAACGAAACTAAAAGGCAACTGACAGAATGGGAAAAGATATTTGCAAATGACATATCGGATAAAGGGCTAGTATCCAAAGTCTATAAAGAACTCACCAAACTCCACACCCAAAGCACAAATAATCCAGTGAGGAAATGGGCAGAAGACATGAATAGACACTTTTCCAAAGAAGACATCCAAATGGCCAACAGGCATGTGAAAAGATGCTCAATGTCACTCCTCATCAGGGAAATACAAATCAAAACCACACTGAGATACCACCTCACGCAGGTCAGAGTGGCTAAAATGAACAAATCAGGAAACTATAGATGCTGGAGAGGATGTGGAGAAACAGGAACCCTCTTGGATTGTTGGTGGAATGCAACAGTGTGGAGGTTCCTCAAAAAATTAAAAATAGATCTACCTGATGACCCAGCAATAGCACTGCTAGGAATTTGCCCAAGGGATACAGAAGTGCTGATGTATAGGGGGCACTTGTACCCCCAGTGTTTATAGCAGCACTTTGAACAACAGCCAAATTATGGAAAGAGCCTAAATGTCCAACAACTGACGAACAGATAAAGAAGATGTGGTTTATATACACAATGGAATACTATTTGGCAACGAGAAAGAATGAAATCTGGCCATTTGTAGCAACATGGATGGAACTGGAGAGTATTATGCCACGTGAAATAAGTCAGGCAGAGAAAGACAGATACCATAGGTTTTCACTCATATGTGGATCCTGAGAAACTTAACAGAAGACCAGGGAGGAGGGAAAGGGGTGAGGGGAAAGTTACAGAGAGGGAAGGAAGCAAACCATAAGAGACTCTTAAATACTGAGAACAAATTGAGGGTTGATGGGGGGGTGGGGAAGAGGGGAAAGGGGGTGACGGGCATTGAGGAGGGCACCTGTTGGGATGAGCACTGGGTGTTGTATGGAAACCAATTTGACAATAAATTATATATACACATATACATATATATGTGTGTGTGTGTGTGTGTGTATATATACATATATATACATGTGTATATATATACATGTATGTATACATATATATACATATGTATGTATACATATATACATGTATATATACATATATACATGTATATACACATATATACATGTATATATACATATATACATACATGTATATATGTATATATACACACACACATATATATGTATATACACATATATAGTTTTATTTATTTATTTATTTATTTATTTATAGTTTTATTCAAGGGGAAAAAACAACTATAGTGGAATTATTTTTTTAATATTTAGAGATAAACAAAAATGAAAATACAACATACCAAAACATATAGGACTCAGTGAAAGTGGTACTAAGAGGAAAATGTATAACTATAATACTCACATTAACCAAGATCTCAAGTCAACAACCTACCTTTACACCTCATGGAACTAGAAAATGAAAAGCAAACTAATCCCAAAGCTAGAATAAGGAAGAAAATAATAAAGATTAAATAAAACATAAATAAATGAAATACAGAATAGAAACATAACAGTGAAAATCAGTCAAATCAATGATGGTTCTTCAAAAAGATGGACATAATTGACAAAATTTCAGTTAGAGTAAGAGAGAAAAAAAGACCCAAATTACTGAAGTCACAAATGAAAATGAAGACAATACTACCAATTCTACAGAAATAAACAGGATTTTAAGAGACTATTCTGAACAATAGCAAGCCAACAAATTGGATAACTTAAACGAAATGGACAAATCCTTAGAAACACAAAACCTACCAAGACTAAATCATGAAGAAATAGAAAATCTGGATAGACCTATATCTAGTAAAGAGATTGAATCAGTAGTTTGTTCTGACAAAGAAAAGCCCTGGACCTGAAAAGTCCAAGACTAGATTTCACCGACAAATTCTACCAAACATTTAAAGAACTAATACCAATTCTTCTCAAGCTGTTACAAAAAAACCTGAAGATGGAAAGCACTTTCTAATTCATTCTAAGAAGCCACCATTACCCTGGTATCAAAAGCCAGACAAAGACACTATAAGAAAAGAAAACTACAAATAAATATCCCTTATGAACACTGATGCAAAAAATCTTCAACAAAATACTAGCAAACTGAATTCGGCCATATATTAAAAGGATTATGCACCATGCCAAGTGAAATTTATTCTTTCAATGCAAGGATGGTTCAATATATAAAACTTGACCAATGTAACACATCATACGAACAGAATGAAAGATAAAAACCACATGATCATCTCAAATAATGCAGAAAAAGCATTTGACAATATACAACACCCTTTCGTGATAAAAGCTAAACAAATAGTAACAGATGACAACTACCTCAATATAATGAAAGTCATATAAAAAACCCACAGCAAACATCATAGTCAGTAGTGAAATACCAAAAGCTTTTCCTTTAAGATAGAAACAAGGCAAGGATGCCTACTTTCAGAACTTCTATTCAACCACTTCTATAGTACTGAAAACTCTGGCCAGGGCAATTAGGCAAGAAAAAGAAAAGGCATCCAAATAGGAAAGGAAGAAGTAAAATTATCTCTGTTCACAGATGACAGCAATCTTTTTTTTTTTTTTTTTTAATTTTTATTTATTTATTTTTTAACATTTATTTATTTTTTGAGACAGAGAGAGACAGAGCATGAACGGGGGAGGGGCAGAGAGAGAGGGAGACACAGAATCGGAAGCAGGCTCCAGGCTCTGAGCCATCAGCCCAGAGCCTGACACGGGGCTTGAACTCACGGACCGTGAGATCGTGACCTGAGCCGAAGTCGGATGCTCAACCGACTGAGCCACCCAGGCGCCCCTGCAATCTTTTTTTTTAATCTTTTATTTTATTTTTGAGAGAGACAGAGCACGAGCAGGGGAGGGGCAGAGAAAGAGACACACACACAGAATCTGAAGAGGCTCCAGGCTCCAAGCTGTCAGCACAGAGTGCAAGTGGGGCTTGAACCCACAAACCATGAGAACATAACCCAAGCTGAAGTTGGACGCTTAACCGACTGAGCCACCCAGGCACCCTGACAGCGATCCTTAATACCAGTGCCATCCAAGCCATATTGGAGCCTATGGCAAAAGGAAAACTCAGTAATACTGATTCTCTTTTTCTTTAAAATTTTGATATTTTGTCCATCCTTCATTTTTTACACTGATTTTGATTTCATATGTGTGACTAGTGAGTTTTTTGCTCATCCCTTAAATTTTGTACCTGAAGTGAGTGCCTCACTTATTTCACCCTAGTCTGGGCCTTGGTTAATACTCAGCAAGTTCTAATAAGTAATCTTAATGCCTGAAAATTATGTCACTTGCCTATAAGAATAGAAGGAAAATCTTAACATCTGTGAGTCATTTTCCAACCCATCTTGAGGCTCTTCAACGTGGAGGGCCTTTGCACTTGCCGTTCTTTATGCCTTGATTTACTGTATCCATCTTCGCATGGTTGGCTACCTCTCACCCTTCTCAGGTGAAGTGCCTTATCAGAGAAACCTTCACCAAACCACTCCTGATACAATAGGTATTCAAATAAGTCTCTATTATTTTGGACCACAAAATCCTTTTCGTTTCTTTCATAACACTTAAAAAGTCACAGTTATTTATTTGTTTGGTGAGTTCTTCACTGTGCGTAACCCCCATCGCTATAAGCTCCATGAGAACAGGGACGCTACTCTTCACCATTGCTCACCATTACATTACCAGCACCTAGATAGCCTAAAACATAATAGGTACTCAGTATATAATGACTGAATGGGTTAAAAGGCTAAGGAGGACTTAGAAACACTCAGATAAGTTGGAGAACTTCATGGGAAAAAAACTTTTGTTCTGCTTCATGTTGAACACCTGGAACACAATCACCTTATCTATCAACGACACAAATTCCTCAAAGCGAATCAAATGGTGAGCATGGTTTGGGAGAAGTGGCGTTAACGGGATTCAATTACAGTTGGAAGCCTGGTGAGGGGGTTTCAAGAAAAAGTGTTAGTTAGGCAGAAGATGAAGGTACCGTGTACAGAGTTATTGGGCCAGATCCAAATGGGAGTCATAACCAGGCCTCAGGGGCTTCCCAGAGCATGTGCTAGGGCTGGGGCACAACCCATTCGGCCAGAGAAACCAGTGGGCCCTGACCAAACTGGGAAGGCCAGAACACAAATTAAACTAGGAAACGGTTTCAGCCTTGAATGCTTTCAGGACTGGCTGTAACCAGGTAGAAGACTGTTATCACTGAGGAAGCAGAGACACAGCTGTGTGAACACAAGGACTCCCTCCACTCAATACCATGGGATTATATAAGCCAATACATCAGGACACCACCTTGGAGTAAGGCAAGCAGGGAGAGGAAGGCTAAAAACTAAAAGACGAAAGATTAAGAAGACTATTTCAATCATTGACTTGGGCTAAATTTGTTTGTCCTTCCCTCTCCTAACTTTGCAGGAATTTGTAAAGGAGAGAGATCATTTCAGTTTTGGAGAGGTACGGAATCTACATTTTCTTACCACATCCAAGTGATAGGGTAAGAACCTAGAAAGACTTCCCAGCAAATGAACAAAAGAACTATGATGGGTTATGGTTTGCAAACCGGGGTCTATGTGGCTCATGTGAATATTACTTATGACTGCCTTTTGTCTGGTCCTAGAATCATTTACTTACCAGAGCTGGGAAATACTTCAGTGCTCATGTGTTTCGACCTTCCTCATTTTACGAGTAAGGAAGCAGATGTTATTTGCTCATCTCAGTTTGGTCTCCTTAAGAACCATCCCCACCTCAGTAAGTCATGCCAGAATACATGTGAATACATGTGAATACATGCCAGAATGCTAGGTTCCCTGGGTCTCCCACGTCCTTGGCCCAGGCTCTCAGTCTTTCTTAATGCTTCACCCAGATGCTCCATCTGATGCAAAACTTTGCGCAGTTATCTCCCCCTTCAGTGCTTCTGGCCACAGAGCCAGCTCCATTTCTAAGCACTTGTTCTTGCCTTGGCTCTGTGGTAAAACGATCTTATGAGCAGCTTTTTAGATAATCTCCTTCCTGGTTTGACCTAGCCCTGAAAACCTCACACTGGTATACTGACCATTAGGCAACAGTCTCACATCTGTTATGACCTTGGCAATGAGAATAACTACCTTTTTCATTTTTCTACATCTTGATCTCTTCAGTGAGGTTATAAGTTCCTTGAAACAAGGATTATTCATCTTTACATTCTTCCCCACATTACCTAATATAGTTCCTGGCAAAAATACTGGCTAATTGATTTAAAATCATTCTTCAATCACCAATACAACCCCCACACCATATTCTGAGTGAGCAGAGTAGGCAGCTGTTGGCTTGATATAAATTTAGAGTTTAGGAAAGCTCGCCCAGCCCAAGGACCGTTTCTCTCTGCCAGGATACCTAAAATAACCACATTACTCACTCCTTTGAGTCAAGGCCTTGAAAATTCTTGTTAAAATGCAAATGTCATCTGAGAGGGATAACATGAAGTTATCAATGCCTATTAATAACACAGAATGCTATTAGCTTAGCATGGAATAAGATAGATCCAGAATATGGAAAGGCAGACTTAAGTCAGCCCCAATAGTTAGGACCTGGTGAAATGGGGAACATCTTAACAATTGGTGCGTGCATATCGAAAGGAACAAGGATCTCAGAAAACTCAAATGAGATGGTACCTGACATAATGCAAAAAAAAAAAAAATTAATAATAATAATAATGGCTAATATTTTTAAGTACATACTCTGTGCCAAATAGTATTCTAGGTGCTTTACATATATTAGCTCACTTTTCATTTCTTCACCTATAGGAGAGATGTAATCATTATTCCAAACTGTTAGTGATTTATTCAATGGTACAAAGCTAGTGAGGGGTAGAGTTGGAATTTGGAACAAGTTATGTGGCTCTCGGGTCTCTGTTGAACCTTCCTGCCACAGCATCACTGTGTTCCCCTGTTGTTTTCACTAATATGGTCATGATTTTAACCAGAGAAAGGGGGTGATGCATTCTTCTTGATCCTCCTCACCTACATTCTTTCGATATGTCTATTCATTCCTATTTCTCCTACAACCCAGCCCAAGTTCTCTTTATTTCTTCTCTATAAAGTACTCTGTCTGCCAGGCACTGGCACAGTGCCTCATCTCATGTAAACCTCAGATAAAATACTAACAATTTATCCATGAAGAAACAAAGGCACAGGAAGTGTCATTACCTGCCCTCCCAACCCTGGCCAAAGTCATTCTATAAATATTAGTCTTGGGATTGAACTCACAAAGGCTGGCTCCAGAGCCCTCACTCATATTTCCCATGTGATCTCGCTATCCTAAGAATTTCCTAATCTGCCCCCATTTTGCTGATCTTTCCCAAAACCACAGCCCCCACACCACAAACCCTAAGTCTCACCTTCCCACCCTAGCTCTGAACCTGGCATTCAAGGAGGTGGATGCTGAGGTTACCACCTTCCTCATGCTGCTCCAGGCATAAGTCTCTACAGAAACGCTACTGATTTGACTAAATTAAAAAAAAAGAAGAAGTTAAGGGGCACCTGGGTGACTCAGCCAGACAGCATCAGATTCTTCATTTCGACTCAGGTCGTGATCTTGTGGTTCAGGAGTTGGACCTGCATCAGGCTCCGCGCTGACAGTGCAGAGCCTGCTTGGGATTCTCTCTCTTCTCTCTCTCTCTGCCCTCCCCCACTCACACACACACACACACACACACACACACACACACACACACTCTCTCTCTCTCTCTCTCTCTCTCTCTTCTCTCTCTCTCTGCCCTCCCCCACTCACACACACACACACACACACACACACACACTCTCTCTCTCTCTCTCTCTCTCTCTCTCTCTCTTTCTCTCTCTCTCAAAAGAAATAAATAAATGTAAAAAAATAATAAACATTTCTGCATGGTCACAAACAATTCAACAAACAAAAGGCAACCTGGGAAAATATTCACAGCATATGTGATGAAGGGCTAATTTTCTTCATTTACCCAGAGCTTTAAGAGATACATACCCAAAAGGGAGGAAAAAATGACATAGGGTATAAACACACAATTCAGTGGCTTAATTTCAATTTAAAATGTTTGAACTTGAATTTAATTATTTTTTTAAATGGTATTTTTATATACCATAATATATTATTTCTCACCTATTTTATTGGACAAAATTGTAAAGATTGATACCAAGTGTTATAGAAAGTGGGAAAGAGGACCTTTACAGACTATCATTTGGAATGTGAATTAGTGTAGCTTTTTCATAGGGCAATTTGAGAACATCTACCAAAATGTAAAATGCATATGGCATTTGATTCGACATTACTACTATAAAAAAATTCACTTTACAGACATCGTCAATTAACAAGTATTTCTGTCCAAGAATGTTCATTGCAGCATTTTTTGATTAAAAAAAAAAGCCCAATTGCTGGTAAGTAGATCATAGAAAATAAATTATGATATCACGGATACATTTCTAAAGATAACTATCCTAAGATGCAATGGTCTCCAAACTGAGTGATACGTACTAAGGTACATAAAACAATCTAGTGCAAGATGGAAGAAAATATTAGAACTTGAATATTGAATATATTCAGTGTTGAATATATATATCTATGCATTTTATCTTTCTTCAATCTATTTTCATGTATATTTTTAAATGTACATAATTCATGAATGTAGTGGTTGAAGGGGTTCAGAGTATACCCCCCCAAAATATGCCACTCTGGCACAAGGATTATTACAAGCTGAAAGCAACTGAGAGGAAACAGGCACAAAGAAAATTCTCTGGGGCACCTCACTGGCTCAGTAGAAGGAGCATGTGACTCTTGATCTTAGGGTTGTAAGTTCAAGCCCCACACTGGGTATGGAGAGTACTTAAAAAAAATTTTTTTTAATCTTAAAAAAAAACTTCTCTGTCCTCCCCCTGTCTCCATTCTTAATCATTGGAGACCACTCTATACTCTTCCCTCAGAGATGGTAATACCTGCATACCTTGCTGAAACCTTAGTGAAAGAACCCTTATCTTCTATTAGTTTTCTCCATATATCCGCCTTCCCACAATTTGCCACTCTCTAGAAGCTTTCAAAGTACTTTTTTTTGACACTTTTCCACAAATTTATGTTCTTTATATATATATTTTTTTATGTTTTTAGTTTATTTTTGAAGGAGAGAAAGAGACAGAGCATGAGCAGGGGAGGAGCAGAGAGAGAGGGAGACACAGAATTTGGAGCAGGCTCCAGGTTCTAAGCACAGAGCCTGATGAGGGGCTCAAACTCACAAACTGTGAGATCATGACCTGAGCCGAAGTTGGACACTTAACCAACTGAGCCACCCAGGCGCCCCAATGTTCTTTATATTAAGATGTTACGTAAGACCTGTTGGGGCCTTGATCCTGGACTTCCCAGCCTGCAGAGCTCTGAGAGGTAAATGTTGCTGTTTCAGCCACCTAGTCGTGGGGAATTTTGTTACAGCAGCCGTGCAAAGGCCCTTAACAGTGGGACTTTTTATTACATTACTTCTCCCCACTCCTTCCCCACTCCTTTCCCTCCTCTCCAACCCAATGCACCTTACAGTCCAGCCAACCGATTTACTCTCAGATTCTCACTTATTTGTGTTGAGAGCTACTCCTCCATGGGTCTCTGGTGCTCCTAAATATCTTGCTGGATGTACCAAACAGGCAAGGCCCTAAGTGATCTTTACCAGGACCATCTCTGAGTTGTGTCTGCAGCAATCAAGCTTTGGAGATGAGGCAATGTCTCCCTCTTGGACAAAGAGCAAGCTTGCTTACCACTTGCTACAAAAGAACAGGTTCCCCAGCTCAGGTTCATGTCCTACTGCGTGTAAACATCTATGTGGGCCCTCTGTGTCATTGTCACAGGGCCTCGGAAACAAGCGAACTGACACAAACATGCTGTTTTGTGCTTATGATGCTTATGCTCCTTGCCAGGCTGTGAGTAATAAAGTCTTTTGTATCTTATCCAAGAATCTTGTGTCTTCTGCCAACACCCATGAATCCATAATAGACTGAGTTATTAGCATGTAAATAGAATAAAATCAAATTTCAGATCTGACAATAGAGTGTCTTCACTTCTATTACATTGCCCACACATTCTCTTTGTTTGAAACATTCTCTCCTCCTGTCTTTGCTTTGTTGTTGTTGTTGTTGTTGTTGTTGTTGTTTTCCTTTCTCTTATGGTTATCACAGTTTTTTATTTTTTTTTCCTGCAGACTTCAAAATTATACTTTATAGTTTTATTATCTTGTTGTTTACCTTTAGGTCATGCTTCTATGCCTCCAACAAAAATTTAACCAGCATCTCCTTTCTTCTCTCCAACTCCACAAAGATTTCAGAATGGTTTAACACCTTTTTTCCCCCCATTTTATGGTAGTCTCTTATTTTAATTTAATTTTCCTTCATTTTAACCACCCCCTTTTTATTTTGTTTTGTTTGCTATAGGCAATTATTCGGATTTACCATATGCCTGCCAACTGTTTTGCTCACCATTGCTTCTTACACCCCAATCCTTTCTCCCAGGTTCAATTCCTGTCTTACAGTAAAGTATAGCCTTCAGTAGTTCTTCGAGAGTGGCTTTTGAGTGGTGAATTCTTTCAGCCACTTTAGCTGAAATATGCTTACTTCACCCTCACTCTTTGGAGACTGCAAGAGCAAATATCTTTTACCACTGGCATATGTAAGAGTAACGTGGAGGACATTGACAACTGCAGCTTCTTGGGTTCCTTAGAGATTCTATTTTAGTAGTTTTGAAAGGGGCGGGACAGAAATATACCTTTTCAATTAGCACTTAAAAGCAATTCTGATGTAAATATGTCAAAGCCAGACTTTAGAAGAAATAGGGCTATAAACAGATGGATGCCATGGAAAAGATTTTTAGTCTAAACTATAAACTAAACTAAATTAAAATCTTTCTTATAAAAGTAAAATAAACTAAATTACTTACTTATAAAAGTGCACATGAAAGGAATTTTAGAAAAATGGAGAAATGAGGAGGCAAAGGTCACTTCTATCTAAATATCATTACTGTCAATATTATTAAATATAGTTGATCTTCATCATTGGCAGACACCATGTTTGCATATTCACCTGCTCGCTGAAATTTATTTGTAACTCCAAAATCAATACTTGTCGAAATGCACCCAGCAACGGAAAATCTGAGTGGCCACGGGACCTGCACTTGTTTCCAACCGAGGTGGAACAAAGCCACGCTCTGCTGGTTTGAGCTCTCACGCAGAGATGACCAGAGGACGGAGTCGGTAGGGGGCAGTATGGTGTAGTGCAAGAAGCTTCAGCTCTGTGGTCAGTTGGACCAGGTTTGAACCTCATCTCTGGCACCTGTTACTGGAATGGTCTCAGGCAAGTCACAACACCTCTGAACTCTGTTTTTTCTCCTCTGCAGAATAAAATAGAATCTACCAGGATCACTTGTTTTTAGGATTTAAGATGACAATCGATGTGAGATATGCGTCTCTACGTACAGGAGCAACAACAAATCACTATTTTCTAATTTGGTGTTCCCAGACCTATTGGACAGAATTACCATTGTGACCGTTGATTGCATTTCTTTGCACACTTCTAAAAACTTTTCTGAAGTTTTTTGCAGGGTTACTCTGAGATTTATATGCTGTATTTATTACAAGGTCTGTCTCTCCCGTTCCGGATCCCTTTCTCTAAGGTAGTGATTTCAACCTGGCTGCACATCAGAATCACCTAGAGAGTTTTACAAAATTCTGATGCCCAGACCCTATCCCCAGAGATTCAGATTCAATTATTATGAAGTGGGACCCAGGAAGCAGTAACTTTGAAAAGCTCCCAGGAGGTTCTAGTGGACAGAGGTGGAACCTCTGTCTAATGTATTTGGAGAAGTAGCCAAAGGTCTCAGTGCACTTTGGAGGCACCGATTCGATAGCGCCCCCTCCCCGTGGAGTGCTGCTTCGCCATTCTCAGCTCTGCTCTGGCTATGGCCCATTCCTCTGCCTGCCAGTGCCTGGAACTCACACCTAGTGTCTTTCCCACAACAGTGATGCTATTTGAGCCACTGACTTCCTTAGAAGGATGAGATAGAAAGGGCCCCAGAGCGTCTTTACTGACCTGCCCCTTAATCACCCCTCAACAGTACCACAGAAGGTTGGAAGAGAACACCAGGCTTTCAGGAAGACTAGAGGCAATGGAAGGGAACTGCAGAGCAGAAGAAAAAATGCAAACCAAGTGCCAGATATGACGGCTCCAATAGTCCAAGGACAGAGAGCCATCACCACCAAATGAATCTGTGTGCAGACCCAAAACCCTGCCTTCCACCTCCTTCCTGACGTAGGCAGTCCCAGAAGGCACACCCCTCAGGGGAACACTTCCCACAGCCTCAGTTTCTCAGGCTAGAATAATATTCTATAAAAGATAGAAAGGATTCCTTCCACCATTGTGAGATCAAGATATATCTTCTTCCTGCCTGATAGGTTCAGCAGGTAACCGGTATGTTAAGTGCAAACACGGAGACACACGCAGACACAAAGAAAAATTCTCAGATAGAGTATAGCCTCAGTTCACGCCAAGGATTTAGAGAAACGTTTTCCTAGGTGTGTGTTAACGTGGTTTCCATCTATACTGAAGATGATATTTTACCTTATTATGCAAAGCAGTATCAACCTTCTCACCCCAATTTCTTACATTCCTGCTTACAATCCCTTCCCAGAGGACTGCTGGTGCTTAACTGGAATGTTTCTGCATATTTTTCAAGCATCACAGCCACTTGCCTCTGATGGCCACATTCTGGCTCCACAAAGACAGAGCAAAGCACTGAAATTACTTCTTTCTTTTCTAGTATATCAAATCATTTTCTGAGGGCATTTCCAAGACTAGCTTTTGTCAGTGGTCAAAGGCAACAGGAGATTTATTATCCTCCCAGGGAGATGACTTCCTAACCTCAGCTCAGGGTGGGATAGTGGAGATGAGAAGAGGAAAGGAGAGGTTTCAACATTTTTTCTGCATTTGACGTTTCTGGATTTTAATATGTTTACAAAACATTATTCCATGCGCTATACAATAGTGCAATTAAGTGTTTTTAGTTGCTAAAAAATATTTCATTGACTGGGTAGCCCATGGGCTATTTAACTCCTTCCCTATGTGTACATACATTAAGTTTGTTTCCAATTTTTTACTACCTTAAATAATGCTGCATTAAACACCTCTGCTTATAGAGCATCTTGCTTGGGACTACTCGCTGAGGAGAGATGCTAAGAAATAGAACCGTTGAGTCAAAAGACAGATGTAGTTTTAAAATTCTTAATATTGGCAAACACTGTTCCCAAGGGCACGTACCAATTTACACCTTTGCCAGGAATGTATGAGACTGGATGTGGATGTTTTTTCAACGAGGAAACGACACGGTCAGATCTCCATTTTATAAAGGTAAGTCTGGCTCATGTCTAGGCCTGGTTAGGTGGGCTTATGGAAACCCAGCTTTAAATGATTAGAGCCTGGTAAAAACCAGAGGGAAGGCTTCATTAAGGAGACTCAGCCACGAGACAACCAGGAAAGAAACAAAGCCCCTCTTGGCCTTAAAAACACTGGGAGTAAATCAAAGTTGAAGGGAACTTAGAGGAGTGTCTCCCTCTATACCACAATCGAGGCACTGCAAACTGCAGCATCTGAGGCCCCCTGAGGATATTTTCTGTCCACCTAACGTTACATTAGGCAGAAATGTCACGTACCTGGATATCAGAGTAGCCAGAAGCATACAAATAAGTATTTTTCAGAGTCAAGTGTTTTTCTTTTAAAAAACAAAACACTTTCCTTGTTTTGCTTCTGACTGCAAAAATAAGGCAGGCTCACTCTCTTACTTCTAATTGTCGTGTTAATTCGCCCAGGCTGGAGAACTTTAATGTCTTTCTGATAGTCCATCCATATAGCCTTAGAATAAATTCCCCTAGAGACCATGTTAGAACCTAAAAATAGTAGCTGTAGCACTAGAGTTCCCTTTCACTTGATAAGAAATATAATTTTTATAAATCTATTTGAATTATTACTTACAAATAACCAGAACTTAAATCTCTGTGTCGAAGCCCCTAAAAACTTGCCTTTTAAATTCAAATACGCAAAGCATACTGATCTAAACCTTGAGTCTTGGATGTGTTAATTCTTTTTTTTTCATTTTTTTTTAACGTTTTATTTATTTTTGAGACAGAGAGAGACAGAGCATGAATAGGGGAGGGTCAGAGAGAGGGAGACACAGAATCTGAAACAGGCTCCAGGCTCTGAGCTGTCAGCACAGAGCTCAACGCAGGGCTCAAACTCACAGACCACGAGATCATGATCTGAGCCAAAGTCAGACGCTTAACAGACCGAGCCACCCAGGCGCCCCTCGGATGTGTTAATTCTAACTATTCACTACAGCAACAATGTCCAACAAAAAGGATAATCATCATCATCATCAAAAAAATCATCAACACGAGAGTGATCATCAAAAAAAGAATGCTTATTTCACGCGGCTTTACCTAATTTGGCTTAGCTTTCACGTCTATAGAAATTTGCCTAAAGATTTAAAAAAATCAGAGCTGTCTGTAGGGAAAACATGAAACATTTCCTCAGGAAAAATCTTAGATATTGCTCTATCCATCTCCTATGTATCTGTCTACATTGGTTCTAGCGTATGTGATGCTTTTCATAAAAATTGGAAATTATTTTTGCAGCTAACTACCTTGTTCTTGCGCTGACCCCACTGTTACAGAATCTCCTCTACATGCTTAAAATTTTCAGTCTCGGAAAAAAAAAAAAAATTTCAGTCTCGGTTAAGGATACATCAGAGCTATGGAGTGTCAGCACCTTCAAGAAAACAATCAGTTTTTTCAGTTAATTTTCCACAGACTATACTTGGCTTTCCTCTAATACCAAATCGAATTTTTATTACACTGCTGAATAAGGTTTTTTTGACCATTATTTTGACTGTCAAATAGCAGGGAGGCAACGACCTATTCTGAAATACAAAAGTCACTTTTCTTGCCAAAATATATTAAGGGTCACACTTAACCAGATAGCAGTGGATAATTGCCCAGTAACCTGTGGGGAAACCTTCACTTAAAAGGGCGGCGGGAGGGGGGGGCAGTTCTAAGAGAGGAATAAAAGCAGAAATGGTCAGCTTCTATTGAAAATTCTACCTATAGTCCTAGAAGCACAATTTGTCTGCTTCCTTTTATGGACTTCATCTAACTCTGTTGCTCTTCTGGAAAACTACCAATGCATAAATCATGCGTCACGCAAGCCGTAACTGCCCAGCACCACTCTGTTATCCTACTTGCTCCCCACTGGGACCTACAAATGCCATTCCCAAGTGAAAATTACTTTCAAATTTAGGATAGGGGGAGAAGAATTGAACAAAATAGGGGTTTTTTAAGCAATTTTCAAAATTTAGGAGGAAGTATGGATTCAAAGGAAGAAAGATATAACCCACAGGTTTGCTCTCCATGATGGGTCTCCTCTCCCCACACAATCCTCAGTGCCCCCTGTGGGTCTTGAGAGACTGGCAATAGTAATCAGGTGCTTTTGGGGGTCAGAAGGAAAAGGGAAGTAGTGGTAGGGATGAGTTAATATGTCTGTGAAGCCCTTAGCACACTGCCTGGCACCCAGTAAGCACAGTGTGTTAGCTACTCTCATCATCAGGGTCATTATTGTTGGTCTTGTTATTATTAGGAAATGGTGGAAAGATCTTATTTCTTCTCAGAATTTCTCTGGAAATTCTGGGCCAACAGAGGAGACCCCAGAGTGTCTCGTGTCAAATAGATGTACAGGGTCCTAATGTGTCCCTCATCTTCCCCGTTGGCAAGATGGAATCCGGTAGTTTGCGTTCTCTCACGGGAGGCTGTGACAGCATTCTTGCTTCTGTAGCACCAGCACGAGCAGCTCTCTTCTCTAGTCATTACTTAGCAGGCCGGCTTCTGTAACTGCTGCCACTCTCATCCATTGCTGCTGATGTTGCCTTTGCCATTCCTGTCGAGATGGCTAAGGGTAATCGCCTCAGTGGGATTATGGCCCTTCTCTATGACTCACTCAAGTGTTGTCTGACTCTTTGTTTATAGGTTATTTTCTCAAAGAAATCAAGACATATGTCCTTAACTTTGGATCAGAAGACATTTTTGTTAATTTTTTTTTATTTTTATTTATTTATTTTTTTATTTTTTTTTTCAACGTTTATTTATTTTTGGGACAGAGAGAGACAGAGCATGAACGGGGGAGGGGCAGAGAGAGAGGGAGACACAGAATCGGAAACAGGCTCCAGGCTCTGAGCCATCAGCCCAGAGCCTGACACGGGGCTCGAACTCCCGGACCGCGAGATCGTGACCTGGCTGAAGTCGGACGCTTAACCGACTGCGCCACCCAGGCGCCCCTTTTTTTTTTTTTTTTAATTTTTTTTTTCAACGTTTATTTATTTTTGGGACAGAGAGAGTGACAGAATGCAGGCAGGGGGAGGGGCAGAGAGAGAGGGAGACACAGAATCCGAAGCAAGCTCCAGGCTCTCGGCTGTCAGCACAGAGCCCGACATGGGGCTCGAACTCATGAACCGCAAGATCATGACCTGAGCTGAAGTCGGACACTTAACTGACTGAGCCACCCAGGTGTACCTGGATCAGAAGACTTTTATATGGTATCTGTGGTGCCTCCCTCCCCACCAACCCCCAATCTTAAAAATTAATCCCGAGACCTCTAATGAATCTTTATGAGAATAGAAGTGCTGGTGGCTTCTTATAAAATGATAACATTTCCTCCATCATCATGCAAATTAGATTTCTCCCTTATTCTCAGAAATATCTTCACTGCATTCCCAACCTGTTTATAATCAAAGTGCCAAAGATATCTGAGAAGAAAAACTCAATGGTTGTCTTCAATTACGAGCAGGGAAAAAATGATACAGTGTGACAACTGAAAGCATACTTCTGAGATAGGCAGCTGAGGTCCTTGTTGGCACTTTTAAGGATAACAGATTTGTGGAGATAAATGTAAAAGAGATGTAAAACAAAGAGAAATGAGACATAATTTTTAAGAATCCAGAAACATTCTGAGAAGGCAATACTAGATAAAAATTCTTGGGAAAGAGCAGTACTTTTTTTTTATAATTATAATCCAACCTCTTTGATTCTCACTCTCTACTGGGCAATTTCCCATTGAAACATTTTGAACTTTCTGTGAGCATTCTGTGATGGGAAAGTGAGACTCTGACTAATTTTTTTTTTCAAACAATGGCACTTGGGGAGCATTCAGAAACATGATACAGGCAACTTTGATGTGGAAGTGAGGAGGGAATAGAACAATATTTTCATTTAAACCTTTCATGTAAACTTTAAGATATAGTTCTACATCTCAAAGCTCATTTAAATAATCCCAAGAAAATCATACTCTGACAATAGTGGATATTTTATGAGCAAGGATAGAATTTTTACTTCTCTGATCAGACATCAGAAGCCAGTGGGAGGATTCTTCTCAAAGCCTATGAATCTCCCTTTTATTTTTTTTTTTTTAAATTTTTTTTTTCAACGTTTATTTATTTTTGGGACAGAGAGAGACAGAGCATGAACGAGGGAGGGGCAGAGAGAGAGGGAGACACAGAATCGGAAACAGGCTCCAGGCTCCGAGCCATCAGCCCAGAGCCCGACGCGGGGCTCGAACTCACGGACCGCGAGATCGTGACCTGGCTGAAGTCGGACGCTTAACCGACTGCGCCACCCAGGCGCCCCTGAATCTCCCTTTTAAAATGCTGAAAGCACAGTTGAAAATTAGTTACATATGTATGTATATATATATAATTAGTTACATATATATGTATATTCATATATATATACATATATATGTACATATATATGTACATATATATGTATATATGTGTGCATATATATGTATGTACATATATATGTACATATATACATATATATGAAACATATGAAAATTAGTTACATATATATATATATAAAATACTACTGTAAGTAAAATTATAGTTTCCATTTCTTACCATCCTGAACAGAGTTCACTTAGGTCTCAACAGTTCTAATGACAAGCAAGTTTCCATATGAACTTTTTCAGCTGTTTGGGAAGGTCAACAGGACCATCATGCACTGCAGCAAAAATGTTTCTCTGCTCTCTACTCTGCGTGCACATATCAGTCATATTCACTTTTTTTCATTTGTTAAGGTAAGAGATATTTATATATTACCAACTACCTTCCCAATACTGCCTTAGATACTGAGCAGAATCTAAATGAATGAATGAGTAAATGAACAACACAGTCCCTACTCTCCAAATTCTTACAATATAGTTGGAGAACTAACTTATGTTCATGAAAACAATACAAAAAATATTAGAAAACAATACAAGATGGTACACAGGGGTGCTTCGGTGGCTCAGTCACTTGAGCGTCCAACTCTTGATTTCATCTCAGGTCATGATCC
The DNA here is from genome assembly GCF_028749965.1 of Puma concolor. Classification (NCBI taxonomy): domain Eukaryota; kingdom Metazoa; phylum Chordata; class Mammalia; order Carnivora; family Felidae; genus Puma; species Puma concolor. The sequence goes on along the minus strand of NC_141674.1, from coordinate 193,391,141 downwards.
CCGGGTCATGGGATAGAGCCCCGCATGAGGCCTCCAAGAAGAGTATGGAGCCCTTGCTTGGGATTCTCCGCCCCTCTCTCCCACTCATGCTCTGTCTCTCTCTAAAATAAAAATAATAACTTTTTTAAAAAGTAACTATGGGGAATATAAGACATAGAAAGCTCTGGACAAGCCAACAGTAGAAGAACAAAGCATGTCTCTGAAGAGCAAGAAGCTGAGTGTAAGGATAAGAAAAAGGGAGAGACAAAGCATCAGGGGCATTTGGGGTGATCACAGGCAAGAAGGAACAGGACAGGAAAACTCCCCATGAAGGAGGGTGAGCATATTAAAAAGGCTGGGACTTAGGGAGCCTGGGGGACTCAGGTGGTTCAGCATCCAACTCTTGATCTTGGCTCAGGTCATGAGTTCGAGCCTCACATCAGGCTCTGTGCTGACATTGCGGAGCCTGCTTGGGATTCTGTCTCTGAGCCCCCTTCACTTGTGCACACAGGCTCTTTCTCTCTCCAAGTAAATGGATAAACCTTAAAAAATAAAAATTTAAAAAAATATAAAAGACTGGGACTTCAACTGGTTTTCAGTTTCCATGCGGCATCTGAAGACTTATGTGTATTATATGGTTTTCTGCTCATCAAGCTATCCCAAGCACTATGTTTCCCAAATAGGTCATGTGAGAAGGAATACCAAAAAGACAGTACAGAGGGACAGGGCAGGGACAGCTAGCAGCATTCTAAACAGCTATTCTTAGCTTCTTCTTTGGCAGAGACTCCAATCTTCAACTAAGCACATAGTTGCCTGAAATAAAGACCACGTTTCCAGCCTCCCGTGCAGATAGGATGGCCATATAACCAAGTTCTAATCAATAAGATACAAGCAGAAGCATCAAGTGGGTCCATTAGAAAAACACCTCAAAAGAAGACGAATCTTAGAAGGCTCCTTAAAATAAGCCCCTGATTTGCTTTTTCATCTTGCCTCCTTCTTTGGCTTTGCAACTAAAATAGGATGACTGGAGCTCTGACAGCCACCTTGTCCATGAGGTGAGCTCAAAGATTGAAGCCACGCGCCAGGATGATGAAGTAGAAAGGTGGAAGCAGCCGAGGACTCTGAAGTCTGAGACTTCCCCATCCTAGCCCTAGCATGCCTACTTCAGTCTTCTTTCACCGACGGAGGAAGAAAATTCTACACATTTTTAAGCCACTGATATTCAGAGCTTATCAGTTATATGCAGCTGAACACAATCCTAACTGATCCAGGGCATCTGTAGCTGACTGCAGTCCACAAATAGTTGCACAATGTGCAAGACAAGATATAAGATTCTGATGACTAAAACTCTTTAAAAAAAAAGCATGCTTTCTTCTCACAGTCTTGAGCAGCGGGGAAGAAGAAACACATAACCAACAATAATTCATTATAAAAAGGGCTCTAACATATTACAAATGCCACAGGGAAATAACTTATTCATCGTCATGCCTTGACTTGGAAGGAGGGTACAGTTGGGTAACGAAGAGTCTGTTGATTAATTGAGCAAAGAGTGTAAGAATGTTTCTGAAAGTTTTAGAGCAGCAGAGACAACTATTTTGCTCTCTATTCTAGGAGAAAACGAAGACCTTGAGAGTAGAGAGGAGATCCATAGGGGACTAGAATTGGGAGAAGGGGTTAAAAGGAAGAGGAAGAGATAAGAGAGCAGAACAGGACAGGAGAGAAAAGAGAACAGGAGAGAAAAGAAAGAACCAACACAAAGACAGTAGGACACATTAGGTAGAGCCAAGAAGTGAGCCTTGTAAAGAGATGCCTGGTGGACAATTAAATGTGAAATACAATTAAAATATATAAATCTGTTTTTCGGTCAACCCCCCCATGAAATCCCGAGTAAGATTCCTTATCTGTATGGAACAGATACTCTTTGGGGAAATGTGAAGAATAACTAAATCCTACTTCAAGGTTGGTGGGGTCCATACCAGAGACAGTGACAACCATCTGGTTAAACAGACGACGTTCCATGGAGGTTCTGAGGAAGGAGATATAGAAGTTTTGAGTGGGGAAAGTGAGAGTAGCATCGAGAATAGTGAGCAATGGGCACCTGGGTGGCTCAGTCGAGTAAGCAACTGGCTCTTGATTTCCACTCAGGTCATGATCTCTTGGTTTGTGAGTGCAAGCCCCGTGTCAGGCTCTGCACTGACAATGTGGAGCCTGCTTAGGATTCTCTGTCCCTCTTTCTCTCTGCTCCTCCCCTGTTCACACAGGTGCTCTCTCTCTCTCTCTCTCTCTCTCTCTCTCTCTCTCTCTCTCAAAAGTAAACAATAAAAAAAATAATAAAATAAAGTCATTGTGTTCAAAACAGAACTGATTAAAAAAAAAAGTGAGCAATTTTACCAGGGAGATAAAGGGCGTAGGTTCCTAAGCAGAAGCATGTTCCCAGAGACCTTTGAGAGGATGGTTAACACTGTGAAAGGGGCGCCTGAGTGGTTCAGTCGGTTAAGCGGCCGGCTTCAGCTCAGGTCATGATCTCGCGGTCTGTGAGTTCGAGCCCCGCATCAGGCTCTGTGCTGACAGCTCAGAGCCTGGAGCCTGTTTCAGATTCTGTGTCTCCCTCTCTCTGACCCTCCCCTGTTCATGCTCTGTCTCTCCCTGTCTCAAAAATAAATAAAAAACGTTAAAAAAATAAAAAATAAAAAAAAAACACTGTGAAAACTTCAGGTACCATGCCAAACTGGAATGGCAAAAATTTGAGGACAAATAGACCTTTCAATGTCTCTTAAATCACACATCTATGCAGGTAACTGATAAATGAAAGGGGATAGATAAGGGAAACTCCTTTAGATCAGCCATATATTTAGCAAATACTAACATACAAGGAATTCAAAGATGAATAAACATAGGTCCCACTTTCAAAAATCTCATATATCCAACATACTTTCATTGTGTTTTATTCCCACAGAAGAGTACAGCTGCTAAATAGCTACTAAAAAAGTTCTCCAATGTGATCATATTACTGTGCTCTAAGACAGGTTGGTCTCTTAACTAACTTATAACCGACCTCCTTTGAGCTCCAAAGACCCGTGACCTTACCATGATCGGAAAAGTTTATATGCCCAAAAGATCATTATGAGAACTGTGTTTCCTGTAAAATAGATACATTCTGCAAAAACTCTGTTATTTAATTCTGCATCATTTTCCAGCCACTTTACATCTCTTCCAAAATAGAAGAAATAACAGTCCAACTCTAAGTAGCTCAGCAATGAAGATACTGAATTAAACCAGCATAGTGAACAAGACAGAAAAGACAATTTCAGGGACCTCTCACTTAATATGGAAATGAGATGTAAAGCTGAGGACAAGGGGAGGAAAATTAGTTCAAAAGACAACATAGGAGTTATGATGGTGCTAATGTGATACCATAATGACAGACTTCTAACCCATGATTAATTTAACCAGTCACATGAGTCAACCTGCCAGTTATGTCAAAAGGAGTTGGCCTGTACAATGAATTCTGAAAATAGTTCTAGCAGATGTGGGAGAAGGAGGAGAGAGAAAAGGGAAGAGAGGAGAGATCAGTTCAGAGAAAGGTGGGCCCTGGATGTGAAGCAGAATTGTATTCACACGCCAGTTCACTGGCTTTGCTTTGGGACAATAAACTCTTCAATATGAGCTCAATTCAATGCACCTCATAAGAAGCATTTGCTCAGGAAGACATTGCTTGTTCAGATTTGGAACCAATTGTTCCATAAATTCAAAACTAACAGTCATCTACCTATATGGTGGGTGTGATTTAAGAGATACTGAAAGGTCCATCTGCCTCCAAACTTTCACACTTTCAGCTTGACCTGATCTCATCAGTATTACAACTCTTGCATTAAATTATAAAATACTCTGGAAGGTCTCTGGGAAAAAGCAAATGCTAGTACTTATATCTGGTACATCCAAGACCATCTTGTCACTTTCCTACCTAGATAGCTTTCCTTTTAGTATGGTTGAGGCTGCCTAGATATGAGTCTCAGCTGCCTAGATAATTCTGTAAATGTGTAAGGTCTACAGATTTTAGTTGATCCACAAATTAAGAAGCCTAGAGAGTATGCATATTCTTAAACACGTGGCTTTTTAAGAGGCATAAGTAAAATAAATTCCCGGTCCCTTTAAAAGTTAGAGGTAAAACTGCTTGTGAATAATCAAGTCTTATAGCAATGAAAATGAAGGAACTACAACTACATGCAAAAACATGGATAACTCCCACAAACAAATACTGAGCAAAAATAGTCAGACATAAAGAGAACATATTGTACAATTCCATTAATACAAAGTTCATAGCAGGTAAAACTAGACTGTACCATTAGAAGACAAGAAGATAGTCATTACCTTTGGAGGAGAGAAGAAATGGCAGTTGGGAGGGGACAAAGAGGAGGCTTCCAGTGGGCTGACAATGTGCTATTTCTTGAACCAAGTGGTTGTTACTTGGGTATTTACTTTGTGATAATTTCTTGATAATTCATTTGTGTTTCATGTATTTTTTGTACATATTATACTTCAGTTTTAAATTTTTTTAACTTATTTATTATTTGAGAGAGAGAGAGAGAGAGAGAGAGTATGTGTGTGTGTGTGTGTATGTGCATGTGGGAGGGGCAGAGAGAGAGGAAGAAAGAGAGAGAATCCCAAACAAGCCCAGTGTTGTGAGCTTGTAGCCCAATGTGGGGCTTGATCTCATGACTGTGAGATCATGCATGACCTGAGCCAAAACCAAGAGTTGGATGTTTAACCAACTGAGACACCCAGGTGCCCCTATACTTGAATTTTTTTTAAGTTTATATATTTATTTTGAGAGAGAGAGAGAGAGAGAGAGAGAGAATGCATGCATACCCACTAGAGTAGGAGAAGGGCAGAGAGAGAAAGAGAGGGAGAGAGAGAGAATCCTGAGCAGGCTCCAAACTGTCAGCTCAGGGCCCAATGCAGGGCTCAAACCCACAAACCATGAGATCATAGCCTGAACCAAAACCAAGAGTTGGACATTTAACCCACTCAGCCACCCAGGCACACCTCTATACTTCAATTTTAAATTATTTTTACTTTATTTTTTTTAAGTAAGCTCTAAGCCCAACATGGTGCTCAAACTCATGACCCTGAGATCAAGAGTCATATTTTCTACCTACTGAGCTAGCCAGGTGCCTCCAATTTTAAATAATTTTTAAAAGGGAAAATTTTAAAGTCAACTACATATGTGGAATTTCAAAGGACCCCAAACAGCAAAAACACTCTTGAAAAGAAAACAAAGTTTGGAAGTCTTAAACTTCCTGATTTCAAAACTTACTACAAAACTACTATAATCAGGTGTGGCTGGGTGGCTCAGTCAGTTAAGCATCCAACTTCAGCTCTGGTCATGACCTCATGGTTTGTGAGTTGGAGCCCTGCATCAGGCTTTGCACTGACAGCACAGAGCCTGCTTGGGATTCTCTCTCTCTCCCTCTCTGTCTGCCCCTTCCCCTACCTCTTTCTCTTTCTCTTTAAACTTTAAAAAATAATAATGAAATAAAAAATAAAACTACCATAATCAAAATAGCATGGTACTGGCATTAAAACAGACATATAGACCAATAGAATAAAATAGAGAACCCAGACATAAACCTTCACATATCTGATCAGAGGATTTTCAACAAAGATGCTAAGACCATTCAATAAAATGGTGCTGGGAGAACTGGATACCTACATAGAAAGAAATGAAGTTGGAGTGTCTTACCTTAGACTAACTCAAAATGAATTAACTCAAAATGAATTATAGACCTAACTAAGCATAAATGCTTAAACTATAAACTCTTAGAAGAAAACATAGAAGAAACACTTCATAACGTTGGTCTGGAAATGATTTCTTGAATATGACACCAAAAGTATAGGCAATAACAGAAAAACACAGACAAATGTCACCTATAAAGTTCTATGCATCAGGGGCGCCTGAGTGGCTCAGTCCATTAAGCGTCCAACTTTGGCTCAAGTCATGATCTCATGGTTTGTGGGTTCGAGCCCCGCGTCAGGCTCTGCACTGACAGCTCAAAGCCTGGAGCCTGCCTTGGATTCCGAGTATCCCTCTCTCTCTGCCCCTCCCCAGCTTGTGCTCTCGCTCTCTCTCTCTCTCTCTCCTCAAAAATAAATAAACATTTAAAAAAATTTTTTTAAGTTCTGTATATCAAAAGACATTATCAAAAAAGTGAAAAAGCAACTCATAGAATGAAAGGGCAAAAAGTCTGATAATAGATACATTAAAGAGGGTAAGAAAAATAGTTTCATTTAACCCATGTCACCTCTCCCCCAAGGAAGTGCAGCTCAGTGTCAAGAGAGACCCCCTCAGTCTGCAATTTCTCCCCCAAAAGGAAAAGTGACAGCACAGTGAGAGCACCAGCTTCCCCAGCCATGCAGCACACTGCCCAAAAGGCCCACTTCTTTGTTGCTCCACCCAGAGTAGTGAGGTGATCAGCATAACTGAAAGGTTGGAAGAAGCTGACTGCATAGCAATCAGGAACCAGAATTCATCAAAGGGACGTGGCTTGTACAAACCGTTTTATAGATTCCATCAAGAAGGCTGCCTACAAACCACATGAGATGCTTTCCCTCAACTGGCCCATGGAGACTCTAAATGCTCCAAGTACCTCACCCACACTCCCTGCCATGGTCAGCTCCTCATGTGCACCCCAAGGCACAGCAAGAATGGGCTTTTAGAGATGGCATGTGATCACATGCAGAAAACCAGCCCAAACCTGCAGGACTCAGAGAAGACATAGAAACTTCAGCAATAAAGGGCACTGCTCTGGGGAAAACAAATGAGCTCTTTGCACCCAGACTGATCTGTGGGACTGAGAGAAGGTATACAATCTTAGGAATTCTCCCCAAAGAGGGAACAAGAAGTATGGAGTGGACATATCCACAGTAAAGGTCTGAGCGAGCCTCAGATTCTCTAGCCAAGCTGACCAGTGAAGGCATTTGTATTTCCCAAAGCCAGTCAGTAATACTGGAGCAGGTGACACCTTCTTCAAATATGAAGACAACAACACAAGATTTCAAGGAACATAAAATATCAAGGACAGAAGACACCACAAAGAAATACAATAATTTTCCAGTCACTGACTCCAAAAAAAATGGAAATCTACAAATCACCTGTCAAATATTTGAAAATAATTGTTTGGGTTTTTTTTTAATTTTTTTTTCAACGTTTATTTATTTTTGGGACAGAGAGAAACAGCATGAACGGGCGAGGGGCAGAGAGAGAGGGAGACACAGAATCGGAAACAGGCTCCAGGGTCTGAGCCATCAGCCCAGAACCCGATGCGGGGCTCAAACTCACGGACCGCGAGATCGTGACCTGGCTGAAGTCGGACGCTTAACCGACTGCGCCACCCAGGCGCCCCGAAAATAATTGTTTTTAAGGAAGCTCAGTGAACTACAAGACAACACAGATAAAAATCTCAATAAAATCAGGAAAACAATACATAAACAAAATGATAAGTTCAACAGAGACAGAAATCATGAAAAAGTACCCAACAGAAATTTGGGGGCTAAAGAATGCTATGGATTAAATGAAAAATGGAGTCATTGAGATGGTGACATAGGTCCTGACTTCAGTCCCCTAACAAGACCAGCTAGCAACTATCCATTGACAAGATACCATTGTGAAAATTCCAGAAATGGGGGCTGAGGTGAAAGCACCCTTGAGCTCAGAAACCATGAAGAACTGCACCGTAAGTGTTGGAAAAGCGGCTACATACTGACCACACCGCCCCTCTCCCAGGCTGGCACAGCACCACACCGAGAGGGCCCTCTGGGCCTACAGTTTCCCCAATAAGAAAAAGAGAGCCCAAGGTAAATATTCCGCTCTCCAGCATTGTGAGTTTCTTCCCAGGGGGGCCCACTTGAGTCTTGCCTCCCATGGATCTTTTCAGGGGGAAATCTGTGGGGCTTGACTACTGGAGATCAGATTGTGATGGAGGAGGACAGGGCTTACAACAACCAGCTCTCAGATCTTAGTAGACTGAGTTCCTACTCATGGTGGTGCCCAAGTGGAAATCCCAACCAGTGGCATTGCCCATCTACAAAGGAAAGACAGTGGCTCCACCTGGCCAGGGTACTCAGTGTGTAGTTGTGCCTGATTTGATCCCCCCAAACAACCCACCCTTGCTGGTCTTACAACCTGTTCCGCTGCCTGCCCAGGCAAAGAAGCTGATTCATTGCCCTTCCTACTGTTGATGGTACCTGGCCTCCTAGTCACACCCAGTCAGGAAGCCCGACCAAAGCACTTGGGAAGCTGCATAGCCCAGCAGCACTTCAGCTGAGAGCCCAGCCAACGGGTTTGCCCTTCTGCAGAGCCAGGCTGGTAGTCCTACCTAGCCAGGGGGCTTGGTGCATAGCGCAGTCCTCATTTGGTCTCAAACACTGAGTTTTCCCAGCCTTGGGGCCTGTTCTGTGGCCCCGCCCAGTCAAGGACACTAGCTCATAGCCCTGCCTGCTACTGAATACACCCTCAGCCCCACTTGACCAGGAAAGCTAACCAGAGCCCAGGGGAAGCTGTGTAGCCCATCCTGCAGCTCCACTTCGGGTGGTACATGAGCAGAGAGCCCAGCAAGTAGCTCTGACTCTCTGCAGAGCAAAGCAAGCGGCCCTATCTGGCCAGGGCACTCAGTGCACAGTTTTGCCTGTGCCCGCATTGGGGCCCATTCTGCTGCCCTACCCAGGCAGCGGAGCTAATTCATAGTCCCACCTACACATAGTACCCAGTCCCTCCCAACCAAGCCTGATCAGAGAATCCGGGAAGCTGCACAACCCATCCTACAGCTGCACTTGGGCAGGGGACCAAGCCAGCAGTCCCATCCAGCTATTCCCAGCCAGCAGCGTACCCTCCACCTCAGAGCTCGGGCAGCGGCCTCACCCAAAAATAGACCCCACCTGCCCAAGGACGCTCTCAGCTGACCTGTCCAAAACCACAAGCTAAGCAGACTGGTGAAGGACTATCTCTGCCAAAGCTAACCTGTGAGGTCTGGGAAAGGGGGACTGCTCACTCACATGCACAGATACCAAAGTAAGGAGTCTAGGATCGTGAAAAATCAGGTGAACATAACACCACCGAAGGAATTAATAAAGCTCCAGTAAATGACCACAAAGAAATGGAGGTCTATGAACTGACAAAGAATTCAGAATAATCTTAGAAATGTTTAGTGAACTTGGTGTACAAGAACAGACAAGTAACGAAAATAATAAAACAACGCATGAACAAACAAGAGGTTCGACAAAGAAACAGAACCATCAAAAAAAAGTTTTAGAACTGAAGAATACAGTGACTGAAATGAAGGACTCGTTAGTGTTCAATAGCAGACTCGACCAAGCAAAAGAAAGAAACCCGCCATTTGCTACAACATGGATGAACCCGGAGGGCATTATGCTAAGTAAAATAAGCCAGACACAGAAAGACAAATACTGCATGATCTCACTTATATGTGGAATCCCCAAAAGTCAAACCCAGACTAATGAGAATGGAATGGTGGTTGCCAGGGACTGAGAGATGGGCATAATAAGAAGACGTTGGTCAAAGGGTACAGAGTTTCAATTATAAGAGGAATATGTTCTGGGAATCTAATGTATACCATGAGGACTATAGTTAATAATGTAGTATATACCTGCAATTTGCTTTGAGAGTAGTTCTCAAGTGCTCTCACCACAAAAAGAAAAAAGTGTCAACTAGATGAAATGATGTGTGAACTAGCATGATTGTGGTGATCATTTCACATTGTATATATGTATCTCAAAACATCAGGCATCATGTTGCACATCTTAAATATATACTCTTTTCATATGTCAGTCATACCCCAATAAAGCTGGGAAAAAAATGGGGAAAGGACTGGAATGGAAATTTCTCCAAAGAAGACACACAAATCTCTAATAAGCACACAAAAAGACACTCTACCTCACAAATCATTAGGAAAAGGTAAATCAAAACTACAATGAGATGTGACTGCACACCATCAGGATGGCTATTATCAATAACAACAACAGAGAATAATAACCGTTGGTGAGAATGTGCAAAATTAGAATACTTGCCCATTGCTGGCGTGAATGTAAAATGCTGCAGCTGCTGTAGAAAATGTTATGGTGGTTCCTCAAAAAATTAAAAATAGAATTACCATCCATATGCTCCAGCAATTCCACCTCTGGGTAAACACCCAAAAGAACTGAAAGCAGGGACTCAAACAGATATTTGTACACACATTTTCAAGCGGCATGATTCCAATAGCCAAAAAGTGGAAGCAACCCAAGTGTCCACCTAAAAATGTAGTATAGGTGCGTCTGGGTGGCTCAGTGGGTTGGGCATCTGACTTGGGCTCAGGTCAGGAATTTGTAGTTTGTGGGTTCGAGCCCCGCGTCGGGCTGTGTGCTGACCGCTCAGAGCCTGGAGCCTGCTTCCGATTCTGTGTCTCCCTCTCTCTCTGCTCCTCCCCTGTTCGTCCTCTGTCTCTCTCTCTCTCAAAAATAAATAAATGTTAAAAAAAAAATGACAACAATAATAAATAAATTAAAATGTGATAGATACATACAATGGAATATTATTTAAGCTTGAGGAGGAAGGAGATTCTGACACAGGCTACAACATGGATGAACCCTGAAGGCATTATGCTGTGTGAAATAAGCCAGTCACAAAAGGATAGATATGATATGCTTCCAGTTACACGAGGTACCTAAAACTGTCAAGTTCACAGAGACAGAAAATAGAATTATGGTTGCCAGGGGTTAGGGGTAAGAGAGAACGGGGAGTTATTATTTAAGGGGTGCAAAGTTTGAGTCGGGAAAGATGGAAAAGTTCTAGAGATGGATGATGATGTCTACATAACATGAATGTACTTAATGCTCCTGAACTATCTACTTAAAATTGGTTCAAAATGGCAAGTTTTATGTTCTGGACATTTTACCACAATAAAAAAAAAAAGTTTGGGGGCACCAGGGTGGTTCAGTCTGTTAAGCATCTCTCTTCAGCTCATGATCTCACGGTTCATGAGTTGCAACCCCACATCAGACTCTCTGCTCTCAGTGTGGGGCCTGCTTTGGATCCTCTATCTCCCTCTCTCTGCCCCTCCCGTGCTCACTCTCTCTCTCTCAAAAATAAATAAACATTTAAAAGAAAAAAAAACAGTTTTGCGTTACCAACAAAACCTGGCCTACAGCTGAAGCTGTATTCTGCACTAGCACTTTCCAAAAGGAAAATCAGACCACGAGACTAGTGCCTGGCAAGCTGCATAGGAATTGCTTTCAGAGCTTGGCCACATTACAAACTATAGGGCCCACATCAACATTCATAATATACAGGGGGAGGCCTGTTTTTTTATGTTCCGCAGGAGATTCTCATATGCAGCCATGTTTGAAGGCTGCTATGCTTTAATTTCACCGTATCCGATTTAGAGGCAAAAAAAAGCCAATTATCTATGTTTTGTTTATAACAGGCTCAACTCCAAATGTACTAATTTTATATAATTAAACATAATTGTGTTTTTTTACATAATGCTGTATTGATATTTAAGAAAACCCCAAAACTGAACAAATCAAAATCTCAAACCTTGACTTCACAGACACTACTCAAAAAAAGAATTGATTGATATAATTCTTTAAAATTTACGTTTTTAGACACACTTTTTTCAACCCCTTCTGTTAGCTTTGTGTTGAAATTTCTTAAACGGAATACTTGTTAAGCTAACAAGGAATTGTCATCTCACATTTTGTCTTATCAAATGCTGGCATGATAAAAATGTCTGATTCTTTGCTCATGACCATGTCACCGTTTATATTTTAAAAATCAGCTTCCACATGAAATAATCAGTGTCTTTTCAGCAAAAGCACTACACAGTAATTACATACCATTTGCATCTGCGGATTCATTCATTATTAACAACTTTATGATTTTACATTATTGACCAGCATCTTTCTGGAGCCAGGAAATTTATTTAATTACACACTAAATCAAGAGCCTAAAGATGTCTACGGGCCATTCTCGATAAGTGGTGACACGTGGTGTCACGGAAACGCTGAACTGCAATCCAAAGGCCTGGGAAGCTAGCTGTGAGCCACCCAGATCCCCACAAGTAAGTGCTCATTGCCTTAGCTGAATGAAGGAAAGTGCCCTTGGTGGAAAGGTTAGGTTTCCTCCCAGTCAAGCTGCATACAATGACTGGTGGACCCAGACCTCTTGCCTTAATCCATTTATCTCTGAAGGTTCATCCCAGCTTTACATTCTCCTGGCCAAGGCTCGCCTGTGATTCAGCTGCATTACAGTCCACCTCTCTCTGCCCTGCCTTCCTCACTCCAGAGAGCAAGCGGAGCTCTAATGAATTGCTGGCAACAGAATCCTCAGCTCAGAGTCTGTTTCCATGGAAACTAGACCTGCATCACCTATTCTCTCAACTAGCTCTGTAACCATAGTAAAGCCACTTTACCACACCTCCCCCTTACTGTGTTTGAGGCCACCAAAAATCCCTAGTGCCGCAGTAAACAATCTTCTATCTTCTGCAGTGGCAGAGACCTGCCCTCAGGACTCACCTGCTATGACCAAGTTCATACATTTTACATCCCATGCTTTTATATTTTATTCCCCTTCAGTTGGCAAGGAGGAGAAATTCTGTATCACTACCAGGCACTTCTTTGAGGTTCATCATTTCCAAAGGAGGCTATGGCCTTTATCTGGATAGAAAATATCCTGGGATGGGGGTAGCTTAGGGCGATCAGTCCCATTTGGGTTTACCCAGGACTTCCCTAGTTCCAGCTCTAACAGCCCCATGTCCCAGGAAGCACCTCAGTTCCAGGCAAACCTAGACAGTTGGTCACCCTAACATAGCTTCATATGTTCTCTGGTTCTTGGGCTTGCATGGCCATCATCCTGGTGACTCTGGCTGCCTGACCTGTACAAGAGGCAGAATATAAGTCAATCCACGTGACTAGGTCATATGTCCTGCTGTACCTTTTACTTTTCGTGGCCCTTTTATTTTCCTTTGTAACAACACTTACCAGAACTGTCATTAGTTATGCAATTATTTATCTGATTTTCGTCTCCCCACCTAGATTGCGAGTGCCAAATGGGGATTCCTATTTGCCTTGTTCATGGTTATATCTTTAGTGCTCGGCAGAGAACCTAGCTCACAAGTAATGACCAAGAAATATTTGGTGAATAAATAAATGAAGCAGGAAGGAGGGAGATGTATTACACCTGAGACCCTCTCAAAGGTGAAAAACTAAGAAAAGGATAAAGTACAGTATAGTCAGAATGAAAATAAATAAATAAATAAATAAATAAATAAATAAATAAATGGAGGACTATTTACATGCATTCAGCCTTGTACCATGATTCCATTTTCCTGTATCATATCACTATATTGCTGAATTATTGTTAAACAGGCGGTTAATTCCAATACTCAGATTTGACATATATTCATAATTTTCCATCAGATCAGGTAAACTGAAATATAGCAGGCCCTCAATTTAAAAAAAAAAAGTGAGGGGCGCCTGGATGGCTCAGTCAGATAAGCATCCAACTCTTGGTTTCGGCTCAGGTCATGATCTCAAGGTTGTGAGATCGAGCCCCATGTCAGGCTCCACACTCAGCATGGCGGGAGCTGCTGGGGATTCTCTCTCTCCCTCTTTCTCTGCCCCTCCCCCACTCGCATTTTCTCTGCCTCTCTCTCTCTCTCTCTCAAAATAAATAAATAAAAACTTTTTTAAAAAGCGTTATCTGAATGAATGAGCTGTATCAACATTTTGAGGGTCACTATTTCAGATAAGTACCCTGACAAGGAGATTTTAAATTTTTTTTTTTTCAACGTTTATTTATTTTTGGGACAGAGAGAGACAGAGCATGAACGGGGGAGGTGCAGAGAGAGAGGGAGACACAGAATCGGAAACAGGCTCCAGGCTCTGAGCCATCAGCCCAGAGCCCGACGCGGGGCTCAAACCCACGGACCGCGAGATCGTGACCTGGCTGAAGTCGGACGCTTAACCGACTGCGCCACCCAGGCGCCCCTGACAAGGAGATTTTAAATTGAGGAGATCAGAGCCCTTTATCTAGAAGAAACTGTAGCAGTTTTTGGTCAAACCTTCCAATTTCTCTGTCAAGGCAACTGTATATTACATCTTGATTCCCTTAAGTGGTATTGTCTGTGGTTTTCTATTTTTTCTCACTGGCTACTACTAGAATAAAGCACATCCTTTCATATTATTTGAAGACACACTGAAATTCTCTTTTTATATCTCCTCATGACCATAATAAAAATCTTTATGTGTAACTCCCCACCCACATAACAGCCTTTTGATCATGTTGATGCTTAAATTGAAACTGGCCTAAATTGAAATATATGCTTAAAAAAATACAGGAACTCCTGTGAAATTACTCATCAGTAAAACACTGTCCATTTTGAACAGCAATTCACAAAAACAGAAACATCTTGAAATGCCATGCTTTTAGATTCTGGTATAATGATAATTAATTTTGAAAGAACATGAAAATGGATTTGGCAAATATGAGAGACCAAAATTGATTTTGGCCCTTGTTCTTTGTTCTTGTAAGAGACATTTATCCTCAGACCATCTAGAGCCCATAGGAGCTACACAGCTTCATTTGCCAAGCTGAGAAATTATCTTTACCTCATCAACCTATTTCATACCAACTATAAAAGATTTATAAAAATTTTATTCGTGATTTTACTGCTATAGCTTATAATGTAAACCATATGAACTAAGTGATATAAATAAATTAGCAAACAAGCCAGGTGATAAGACAGTTGATAGATCAAACAGGTCAAAGCTGCTTTGTATCTGGCCAAACTTCAGTTCAAAACTGTGAAGTCTACAGTCCTCTGACCTCCACTGTTAGGCTCCTTGGCTAAGATGAAGAGTGTTTAAAGCTCCTAGGAGTACTGCACATGGAAGAAAGTTATGATAAGGCTGCAGTATCATGACCCGTGGACCGCTGGAAATCTGGGAGACCCTTTCAGGGGATTATGAGATGAAAAATCAATTTCAAAATATATTTAAGACATTATCTGAGGATTTTGACCCACCGTGCTAAATTTCTATTGATAGCACAAAACAGTGAATGAAATGGCTGGCACCTAAGTACAGACCTTCATAGTGTCATCAAAGCATACTAGTGGCTATTATATTCTTTACCAAAACGCATTTACTGAAAGGAAAAAAAAAAAAAAAAAAACCAGCTTCACTTAAGAATGCTCTTGACGTGGCTCAGTGGGTTAAGTGACCGTCTCTTGGTTTCCACTCAGGTCATGATCTCAAAGCTCATGAGTTTGAGCCCTGCATCTTGTTCTGTGCTGACAGCACAGAGCCTGCTTGGGATTCTCTCTCTCCTGTCTCTCTGCCTCTCCCCTGCCTGTGCTCTCTAAGTAAATAAACAAATAAGAAAAAAATGCTCTTGCTGAATCAGTAAAAATCATTTCTATTAAACCTGGATGGTTGAGAACACATCTTTTAAACATTCTGCAAGATGAAATGGGGCAGGGGGGCGCCTGGTGGCTCAGTGGGTTAAACGTCAGGCTCTTGGTTTCGGCCCAGGTCACGATCTCACAGTTCTTAGGATTGAGCCCCATGTCGGGCTCTGTGTGCAGACAGTGCAAAGCCTGCTTGGGATTCTCTCTCTCCCTCTCCCTCTGTCCCTCCCCCACTCGCATGCATGTGGGCACACACGCACGCACGCACCCTCCCTCTGTCTCTCTCAAAATAAATGAACTTTTAAAAAATGAAATGGGAAGTACACATAAAGAACTACAGTATACCGAGAACAAACATGGTTGTGAGGGGTGGGCAGTGGGCAAAGATAAAAAGTGGGGATAAAAAGTACAACACAGGGAACACAGTCAATAATATTGTAACAATTTTGTATGGTGACAGACGATGACTAGACTTACCATAGTCACCGTTATGTGATGTATAGAACTGTTGAATCACTATGTTTACACCTGAAACTAACACTATATGTCAACTATACTTAAAATAATAATTTTCTTAATTCTAAAAAATAGTTTAATGGCAAAATCCGTACTCTTTCGAAACAAAGAACTGCTGTGTATTAAAGTAAAATAGTTATCTCCAGGAAGAGCATTTGTAGCAGGTGATTTGCAACCTGCACTAGCTGATTTTCATGTAATACCATTTTATTTGAAAGAATAACTGACAGGCAAGGTATGCTTATTCAGATTCAGATGTTTGGCAGACAATTTTACCAAAAATAACATGAGTCTTTAACTGCAAGGAAAACAACTGACAAAATTGTTGCCAATGATAAAATGCAAGCTTTCGAGTGAAAATTGGGATTTTAGAAATCCGTGCCCAACCCTGCGAGCTTAACAGTTTACTGATATTTAAAGATGTTTCTGATGAAACTGGAAGTAATATAAACAAATGTGATTTTTCGATACTGTATAATGAAATGTGTCAACATTTGGAAGATTTGCATAATTCAGTGAAATGGTATTTTCCACACCAAGGCATGATGTTACAAAGCCACGCACAGGTAAAAGATCCACTCAACGTGCAATACAGACCAATGGATTTTAACGTAACAAACCATAAAAAGATCATTGGTATGGTTTTAGACTCCGCATTGCAATTATCCTTTAAGAAACTACTACTTGCCCTGTTTTAGTGTAATTTCAAAGACAAATATTCACAATTACAGGACAAGGCTATTAAAATACTCCTCTTTGGGGGCGCCTGGGTGGCGCAGTCGGTTAAGCGTCCGACTTCAGCCAGGTCACGATCTCGCGGTCCGGGAGTTCAAGCCTCGCGTCAGGCTCTGGGCTGATGGCTCGGAGCCTGGAGCCTGTTTCCGATTCTGTGTCTCCCTCTCTCTCTGCACCTCCCCCGTTCATGCTCTGTCTCTCTCTGTCCCAAAAATAAATAAACGTTGAAAAAATAAAAAATAAAAAAAATAAATAAAATACTCCTCTTTGTTCCAATTTATATCTCTGTGAGACCAAGTTTTCTTCGTAATTCAACCAAAGCCCAGACTGAATGCAGAAAGAGATATGAAAATCCAAGTGTCTTCTATTAAATCAAACACTAGGGCCACCTGGGTGGCTCAGTTGGTTCAGGGTCTGAGTTTTGATTTCAGCTCAGGTCATAATCCCAGGGTTGCGGGATTGATCCCCATGTCAGGCTGAGCATGGAGCCTGCTTAAGATTCTCTCTCTCTCTCTCTCTCTCTCTCTCTCTCTCTCTCTCATTCTCTCTCTGTCTCTCTCTCTGCCCCTCTCCCTCTCTCATGCACTCTCTCTCTCAAAATAAAATAAAATAAATTTTTTTTTTAAAATTAAACACTAAAAAAAATTAAACACTAAAAAAGATTTGAAAAACTAAACACCACTCTTGTCAGTATTTTTTTGTTTTGGAAATATAGTTTTATTTCATTAAAAATGTGTTGTTTCTGGGGCGCCTGGGTGGCTCAGTCAGTTGAGCGGCCAACTTCAACTCAGGTCATGATCTCGCGGTCCGTGAGTTCGAGCCCCGCGTCGGGCTCTGTGCTGACAGCTCAGAGCCTGGAGCCTGTTTCAGATTCTGTGTCTCCCTCTCACTGACCCTCCCCCATTCATGCTCTGTCTCTGTCTGTCTCAAAAATAAATAAACGTTAAAAAAAAATTTTTTTTTTAAATGTGTTGTTTCTGTTAGCATGCAGTAGGATTATTTTTGCTATTTTTAATGGAATTAATATGTAAGTATTTTAAATTTTTCTTAGTTTTAATTTCTAATGCAATAAATCTCAGTAGATATAACCCATGTAAATAATTTTTAAGAGTATAAAGAGGTCCTGAGTTCAAAAACTTTGAGAATCACTGCTCAAGATGCTGAAATCCTTTTTTTGCTTAAGCTTGAGTCTGCTTTTTGTCACTTGCAACTGAAGTCAGAACTGGTACCAAGGAAAAGGAAGGGAGGCAAGTTCCACCACCAGACATCACATCAATACAGAGATAAAGAATCTGCCTCAATATTCAGAACGAAGAACAGGAATTCAGTCAATACAGGACACAGGAGCAAGACGTTAGTGAAAATTTAAGCCTTACTCATTTCCCCTACTTATAAGGATCTAGAGAAATATTGAAGATACTCAGATCTGAAATTGGGATTTACTCAAAGTATTAAGAAGAGAGACGATTCGAACTGATACCTGGGTAACATAAGTCCTAACGGAAAAATTTCTGCTATAGAAATTTTATTTCAAGAAATAATGTCCACATGTCCATCACTGTTGAATGCACAAACAAAAGGTGGTAAATCCACAGAATGGAACGTTATTTGACCGTAAGATGGAATGAGGTACTGATTTATGCTATCTGTTATAGCATGGGCGAGCCTTGAAAACATTATGCTAAGTAAAAGAAGCCAGACCAAAAGGTTACATTTGTATGATTCCATTTACATGCAAGGTTCAGAACAGGCAAATCCACAGAGACATAAAGTAGATTAGTAACTGCTAATGACTGGAGGAAAGGAAAAGCGGAGTTGCTGTTAATTGGCATGGGTTTCTTTTGGGGGGTGATTAAAATGTTTCAGAATTAGTAGTAAAGCTTGCACAACTTTGTGAATGTGCTAGAAAATCTATTATACTTTTTAAAATTTAATTTAATTTTTTTATTTTTTAATTTTATTTTAAATCTAAGTTAGTTAACATATAGTGTAACAATTATTTCAAGAGTAGAGTTTAGTGATTCATCACTTACATATAACACCCAGTGCTCATCACAAGAGCCCTCCATAGTACCCATCACCCATGTCGCCCATCCCCCAACCACCTCCTTTCCAGCAACCCTTAGTTTGTTCTCTGTATTTAAGAGCCTCTAATGGCTTGTCTCCTTCTCTGCTTTTATCTTAGTTTTCTTTCCCTTCACTTATACATTTTTAAAGTGTGAATTTTACGACATGGGAATTCTATCTCAATTTTAAAAAAACATTAAAATAGAAATTATAAACCTGGTGTATTAGTTTCCTATGGCTGCTGTAACCACAAACTTGTAGCTTAAAACAACAGAAATTTATTTGCCCACAGTCTGGGAGGCCAATAGTCTGAAATCAAGGTGTCAGGAGAGCTGCACTCCCTCTGGAGGTTCTGGGAGAGATTCCATCCTCCTCTCTTCCACCTTTGGTGGTTGCTGGCATTCCTTTGCCACATTACTCAAATCTCTGCCTCTGACTTCACATTACCTTCTGTGTGTGTGTGTGTGTGTGTGTGCATGTGGGTGTGTGTGTGTGTGTGTGTGTGTGTGTGTGTGTGTGTGAGGTCTCCCTCTTCCTCTTTCTAATAAGGACACTTGTGATGGCATTTAGGGTCCACCCTGATAATTTTATCGCAAGACCCTTTACACAATCACATCTGCAAAGACTCTTTTTACAAATCAGGCATTTCACAAGTTCTAGGGATTAGGAGGTGGACATATCTTTAGGAATCATTATTAACCTACCACACCTGGTTTATATATAAATAACTGGTATGGTATGGCAGCCACAGATGGGCACCACTTGGATCTGCCAACTTGCCAGTCGGCACAAGGAGTGCCATTAGCTGACAACTTCCAGCCACGGCACCTTCAGGATGTGTCACACCCTCCCTAGCAGCCCCAAGCCAATAACTGAGTGTGACAGGTGTACAACGGGCTGGTAATCTGCACAACATAGAACTTCTCTACCAGCAGTCTTTACGCCAGAGGTCTTCTTAGAGTTGACTGAGATTTAGCTCTTCTCAATTAATCTGTCTTCCTCCTTTCTCTCCTGACCTGCCTATTCCTATTTTCTCTCCTTTTGGTATTTGTGACTCAGGAAAGGGTTCTGGTGGAGACTTCTCTGGCAAGCTCCAATACAGGAGTTTGAGAGTGAACAATACATACAAGGACAATGGAATTGGCTGGTTATTATTAAGGGATATAAAGAGAGGGTCACCTGAGTGGCTCAGTCGGTTAAGTGTCTACCTTCGGCTCAGGTCATGATCTCACGGTTCATGAATTTGAGCCTTGCGTCGGGCTCTGTGCTGACAGCTCAAAGCCTGCTTTGGATTCCGTGTCTCCCTCTCTCTTTCTCTCCCTCTCTCTCTCTGCCCCTCCACTGCTCATGCTCTGCTCGTGCTCTCTCTCTCTCTCTCTCTCTCAAAAACAAACATTAAAAAGAAATTTTTTAAAAAGGATATGAAGACATAATGAAAACCTGAAGGCAGTTAACATTTGAAAACTAAGCATGGGAGCCAAAGGACCTCTCTGACAGCTTACAAAGACACTTACCTCCTGCAGTAAAGAGAACAGACACAACTGTGGAACAAATTCAGGGTAGTCAAACTTCAAAGACCATTGACTACTCAGCCAAGGCAAGTTTGGGCCTCTAGCTAGAAAATACCGAACACGGAAATATTGAATGGGAATGTATCCTGTAAAAGATGTGAGTTCTGTAGACTGCCCTGAACCCTCAGAGAATCTGGTGGCTACCTACAGTTCCCTATTTGGAATTAGCGTTTCCTCTGTGAGACCCTCTTCTGAATTAGCATTTCCCCTATGCAGAAAGACACTGCAGAGACCTCTCCCCCACAAGACAACTGGTCACCCCTCCTCCTCACCAGGATGCCAGATCAATAACTAGGACAAAATCCCAGCATCACACAACTGAGCACATGTTGGGAACTATAAGAGAAGAAGAGGGGGCGCCTGGGTGGCTCAGTCGGTTAAGTGTCCGACTTCGGCTCAGGTCATGATCTCATGGTCTGTGAGTTCGAGCCCCGCGTCGGGCTCTGTGCTGACAGCTCAGAGCCTGGAGCCTGCTTCGGATTCTGTGTCTCCCTCTCTCTGACCCTCCCCCATTCATGCTCTGTCTCTCTCTGTCTCAAAAATAAATAAACATTAAAAAAAAAAATTTTTTTTAAGGGAAGAAGAGATTACACCTTAAATGAGCTGCAAGGATTAGTAGACACCATAGGATTGGATTTTGAGCGTGCTTGACCAACTCCTATATAAACAAGAGTTTATTGCCTTAGTGACACTTTCCCAGAACATGAGAGTTAACGCTCTGATAAGGACCCAAAAGGATAGGACAAACTTACCGTTTGGGTGGCTTTAAAATTCCGAAGAAAGCAACGGCCCGTGCTAAGTGAATTTGAAATGCATGAGTTGCTATGGCAGGCAGCGGAGAAAATAATTAAAAGGCTCAGGGAATTGGGCATGCTGGGATGCATATATTATGCGGGGCCCAAAGACCAATCAGAGGAATATATTCCACAGGAGAACCAAAGGCCATCAGAAATGCCGTGGGGAGGGGCGCCTGGGTGGCGCAGTCGGTTGAGCGTCCGACTTCAGCCAGGTCACGATCTCGCGGTCCAGGAGTTCGAGCCCCGCGTCAGGCTCTGGGCTGATGGCTCGGAGCCTGGAGCCTGTTTCCGATTCTGTGTCTCCCTCTCTCTCTGCCCCTCCTCCGTTCATGCTCTGTCTCTCTCTGTCCCAAAAATAAATAAACGTTGAAAAAAAAAAAAATTAAAAAAAAAAAAAAAAAAAAAAGAAATGCCGTGGGGAGAGGGGCACTGACGTCACTAAAAAATTCCAAGGTGGTCCTCTTCTACAGATTAGTGCTAACTGTGGGACAGGCAGTCACAGAGAGCAGCTCCTTAATAGTGATGGTGATAATGAGTCCCTGAAATACTAGAGGCCAGGTAGCGACACACATAACTGCCCAGCCAAAGCCTCTTTAAGATGGAAAAGGTAAACCAGGGGTCAAGCTCAAGCAGGGCCAGAGCGTGTGTAAGCTGCACGAGGAAGTAGTCCAGACTCCCATTTCCCTTCCCTGGTTGTACCAATGCACCTTCATGCCTCCCGGTCATATGGAGGGCCTCACATGACCAGCCGAAACAAAATGGGGGAGCCTGCACTTGGTTTAAAAATGGATTGGCTCTAGGGGTGCCAGGGTGGCTCAGTCGGTTAAGCATCCGACTTCGCCTCAGGTCATGATCTCGTGGTTTGTGAGCTCGAGCCCCGCGTCGGGCTCTGTGCTGACAGCTTGGAGCCTGGAGCCTACTTCCGATTCTGTGTCTCCCTCTCTCTCTGCCCCTCCCCTGCTCATGCTCTGTCTCTCTCTGTCTCTCAAAAATAAATAAATGTTAAAAAAAATTTTTTTTAATGGATTGGCTCTGAATATAGGTGAAAGCCGAAAATAAATGGAGGCTGCATTACAGTCCTCATTTAAGGGTGACTTTTAAAGACAGTGGTGAAAAAAAAAAAAACCTTTAAAATGGCTGGAGCTTCAACTGTACACCTGATCATTCACCTTGTGTAGAAGGAGAAATGGTCCAAGGTAAGAATACATATATAGAATCGGGGACAGTAGTGAATGGCGTGGTAGGCTGGTCATGGGCCTAGAAGAAAAATTCTGGAAGACTGGAGCAAGGAGTTCTGGAGTAGAGGCAAGTGGATGGATATATGAGAAGGGGCACAAAGTGTAAAGATTTTAACATTTATCAGAAAACATCCACCATACAAGAGGTAAGAAACAACTATGCAGATAAAATGGATAAGCCAATTGATATTAGCCAGCCTTCATCATCGGTTACTGGAGAGCTGGAAAGATGGACATACATACAGAGTAACCACCATGTCAGAGATGGGGTCCAACAGCAGGGACGTTTACTTACCAAGGCTGATTTAGGTACTATAACCTCTGAATATCTAACCTCCAATGATAGAGACCAATACGAACCCATGATACAGCACTATTTCTTGAGAGGACCAACTAGCCACCTGGTGGCAAGTTGACTAGTTTGGATCCCTTACGTCCTAGAAGGGCCAATGTGATTCACTCTCTCAGGAAAAGATACTTCAAGTAAGAGGTTGTCTTTCCTGTCTATACCTCTCCTGCAAAAACCATGTTATGAAAGCTTAGTGTGACTAATCTGCAGCCATGAAATCACATGAAATCAATCACAACATAGCATCCAAACTACTGCACGGCAAAGGAAGTACACTGGTGGGCTCATGACCATGAGATCCAATGGCTACATCATATACAATATTATCCAAAAAGCAACCAACCTGCTGCAGCAGTGAAATGGCTGACTAAGGAGCAAGCTTAGAAGCAATACTCTGCAACAAACCCTGGAGAAGCAGCTCCCCGAGTGTGTCTGGAGAAGTAGACCTGCATGGCTCGGTAGAGGACCATGGTAACCCTGGAGGTGCATCTCCTGGATCTCCCTTTAGGAAGAGCTTGCTGGTCAGCAGCCAGAAGTTCCGTTAGCTGCCAGCCCCTATGTGAAGCACCTCCAGGATCCACTAAATGAGCTGAGCCCATGAGCCTCCCTGACGGCTCCCAGCTGCTGAGCCATTGGCTGCACAGTGTGGGAACTCTTCTCTGGGTCATCTTTATACTGGAGCTCCTTTTGGGGGTGGGGGATGGAAGCCGAGACTTTATCCACCTGCACCACAGTCTGGGGCTCTTTCCACCCAACCGTCTTTCTTTCCCCCTCTCCTTTCAGAGGTACCAGACATACACTGTATCTGAAGACTTTTTGTGCCTACTCTTGATTCCTCAGTCTTCGTATTTCACAGGCATTTTTACATGACAGTTCTGTTTCACAGTAAGGCTCTTGCATTTGTGACTCTATCCCAGTGTTTCTTCCTGGAGGACCTGAACTGACACATATGATAATCACATTTTTCTTACCCATCAATACAGTAAAATTAACTTCCATTTCCTGCCTCACCACTACCTGACCGATGGGCCCCTACGTAACACCATGCAGTTCAAGCATTCATTAATGACCTCAACTTGTATTGTTAGCTAGAGTCCCTATAAAAAGCCCTGAGTCCTTAACCTATTCATTCATCAACTATTTGTTTAGTACCTACTCTGTGCTAGATACAAGCACTAGAAATACAGTAATAAACCAGGAAAAAAGTCCTTCTCTTCATGGAACTTACATTCTAAGGGGGCAGACAGACAAGAAAAAAAAAAAACATGACCACTAGAAAAATATGTATCTATGGTATATTGGGTTTTTTCTTCAATGAAATTGCCTTTTACAATACGACAGCCAAACATTAGTCTCAGCTTTTTATTACGGACTAATATAAGAGAGAACCATATGTAAAACCTCCAATGCATTTTTTGATAGAAAAACTAATTATAAAACCAATTTGTTCTATATTAGAAAAAGAAATGCCCACATCTCTAAGAATTTATCCCAAGTAAATTATCATGAATATTCAAAAAGCTTTATTCATAGGAATATTAATGGCAGGATTTTTATACTTGCAAAAAGAAACTGAAAACAACCTAATATATGACAACCTAGAACCATTTACATAAACATTTGGCTATCCATGCAATGGAATACTGCACAGCCATTAAGAAGGATGTTGTAGAAAATACGGCAGGAAAAGGTACTCAGTGTATATTTAGTTGGCAAGGGGAAAGCTAGTTATGAAACAATACTCCATGTACTAGTTATAGGATCATCCCATAAAATGTGTATCTGTAAGAACTTACACCAAAATACCAACTGTGTTATTTCTGCATGACAGGATGGTGAATCATTTTAATTTTCCCAGTTTCCTTATTCATAGCTTCAACATTTTCTATAATAAACTGATAGATTTATTTCATCTACTACCTTAAATTTCCTAAAGTCATGTTTTCATTTTTGTCTTTTTGGTAAAGAAAAGTCACTCAACATCTCTGACTTGAATATCCGTAAGTAAATCTCTCAAATGACTTTCAGGTTGTCAGTTGGAGATGTTCTAGAACTAAATATTTCTAACGGGCACAATCCTCCCCCTCATAGCACTCTGAGAAGGAGGTTAAAGTGCCTTTTACTCCCTAGTAACTATCCTAGAGGAAAACTAGCCCCCAAACCACCGTCTTCAGGAGCCTCTGACCAAGATTCACACATGCAGAATAGGCACATCGGACAAGCTCCTGACGAGCACAGTGTTCCTTAACATTTATTGATTGACTATAATTAGTATTACCTTTCTATGTCTCAGTTTTCTCTCATATAAGAGGTCTTTTCCTCTCCTCTACCATTTCTAAGTTAAAAAAACAGACATGAACACATACACCACACACACGCACACACACACATACGCACACACACACTCATAGCAATCTACAATATCAAGTTATTAGAGAGGATTTTTTTTAATGAAATTCAAGGAAGGAAAGGCAAAAACTCTCTTCTGCATAATAAAAAGTCAAAATCTGTGTGGGAATTGAAAAGAGATTAACTTCCAGAATCCCAATGCTAGGTGTTTGAATTTTATCATCTGTTTTATAAATAATTAAAGCTATTAATTATATATATAATTTATACATATGTATAATTTTTTCAAGGCCAATCATAAGAAAAGAAAAATGCAAGCTGTCACTCCAAGTGTATATGTCTCAGTCAATTTTCCCCTCTCCATTCTCAGGATCTTTTTCTACTCAACTTTCAAAATTGAAAAAGAAAACAAAACAAAAAAACTGACCCGATATCACCCCACAAAATCTTGAAAATTAAAGGAATTGAGAAGAAACAACCAGAATATGGACTTCAAAGCCTAATGGCTGAGTTACACAGAGGAGGGAAGATATAGCCAGGTGAGGGAGAGGCACCCCACAGGTCTGGGTTGAAAGGACTCCCACTCTGGGATCAGAGCCCTGTAAAACAGCAGCAAAGATGGCCAAGGCCAAGACCAGGTGACAGATTCAACTGGTAAAAACACACTAGCCCTTTTTATTTATTTTTTATTTTTTATTTTTTATTTTTTATTATTTATTTATTTATTTTGAGAGAGAGAGAGAAAGAGAATTTCAAGCAGGCCTCTGCATTGTCAGTGCAGAGCCTGATGTGGGGCTCTAACTTATGAACTTCCAGATTGTGACCTGAGCCTAAACCAAGAGTCGGAAGCTTGACCAACTGAGCCACCCAGGCACCCCACACTAGCCCTTTTTAGAGTTAAATAGTTTATAACTTACACAGACAGAAAAAAAAAAAAATAGCCGAAACTCCACCTCCCTGTCGTCCTTGTCCCAAACAACAAAGAGCATGACCCCAAAATAATAAGGACCAGAAGACTGCAACACACATCATGGGATGTCCCAGTGCTGCAGAGCTAATTCTAGACTGCAGCTAGGTTATTGTACAGTCTGCAGGTATATTCCAAAGGGGCATGGCAGAAAACTTCACACCTCACCAGTACCCCCTAAGGCAATGAGGAACTCAAGGGTGACTGCCGCAGGCCAGCTCGGTCACAGACCTCCCTTCCTCTCATGTTCTGGGAGAATAATAAGGCATTCTGCCAAGACTCAGATTAGTCGTAGCTCAGACTTTTGCAGACAGGACCTATATGGGTATGTGTAAGACTGCCGGACTGCCATGTGGAATCCTTCCTCAACAGGCCCCACGTAAATTCTGTCATTGTGAATCTTTTGTAAAGACTCAAGTAAACATCTGGAGTTCTGTGGATGCTTATTTGCAAAGGGTTGGAGGAAACCAAATACTCAACCAATAATACTCAGTAGGGAGAACCAGGGAGGCCCAGAATTTCCTGGCTTTAAGATCATCCGATTGCTAGCCTGCACACGGTATGCTAACCAAACCAATTTTGCTAATGGTCTTTACCACCTCCAAGATAAGGAAATTAGTCTGGATTATAGAGATAATGATATCCATGCTAGAGGGGTTGTGAAAACTGATTTAGACAATAGATGTAGAAATCTAGCACAGTGCATATAATATGTAGCAGATGTTCATCAAAGGATAGTTCCTTTCATTCATAAGTTTGCTTGTAATTTATTTATTTAACATATACTTTTTAAAAACTTACCATCAGCCAGATATTAAATCAGATACTGGATAGATACTAGAGAATAAAGTAGATAAGGTTCCATTTTCATGAAGTCTCTAAGCTAGTGGGAAGACAGGCACACAAATAAATATATATTCACAAATTATGTACCCTAAGTGCTAAGCAGAAAGCTATGTATTACACCAGGCCTATTGAGAGACACAAAATGTAATGTACATGATAACTATTACATCTTGTAGGAGCCTCCCTAGTAAGGAGGACATGATGTTTACATTTTTTATAGAAAAATATATGAAAACACTTTTCAACTCCAAAATTTTGATTTTATTGATACTCTATTTGGTGAAGCATTGTTCTCACACTTTAATTCTTTAGATATGGTTTTCTTTAGTTATTTACATTTACGTATTTATATTAATATTTATAAATATTAATTTCTACACTTATAAATCTAAGTCCAAAATTCAGATCCCTCAAAAATAGCTTCAAAGAGTGGTTGTTTTCCTGTGCATAAGCCATGCTTTCCTGTTTCTTTGCAACTATTTAAAATTTTTTATTGAAAAGTGGATATTTTAGGAGCTCTTGGCTGGCTCAGAGGTATATGCAAGTCTTGCTCCTGGGGCCATGAGTTTGAACCCCATGTTGGATGTCAAGGTGAAAGAAAGAAAAGAAAGAAAGAAAGAAAGAAAGAAAGAAAGAAAGAAAGAAAGAAAGAAAGAAAAGAAAGAAAAAGGAAGGAAGGAAGGAAGGAAGGAAGGAAGGAAGGAAGGAAGAAAGAAAGAAAGAAAGAAAGAAAGAAAGAAAGAAAGAAAGAAAGAAAGAAAGAAAGAAAGAAAGAAAGAAAAAGGAAGGAAGGAAGGAAGGAAGGAAGGAAGGAAGGAAGGAAGGAAGGAAGGAAGGAAGGAAGGAAGGAAGGGAGGGAGGGAAGGGAGGGAGGGAAGGGAGGGAGGGAGGGAGGAAGACATTTTAGATAATATAATGTGTCAACTCTGGAAATCAGATTTCCCCCACCCTTAGCGTCTGTCCGTATTTCAGTTTCATTCTTGTTGCCACTGCTGTTTACTTTAGTGACCTTTCTGAAGAGACCACTTCTATAAATTCTTTGTTCCCTATAGTGTGCAGCCACTGAATTCTCTGATCAATTAGCTTTAATGGTCGGTTAATGATTGGTCAGAGGTTTCCTTAAATGCCTTGAAGCAATAAGAATTGCAACCTTTCGTGAGAAGCTCTGTATGTAGGTATGTTGGGGCATGACCTCCACACTCAGGCGGTTTCTAATTCCGCCTTACGCGTCACTTTCTGCTTGCCCAGGGCCTCCAGCCAGCCAGAGGTGGGGGCCCTCACGGGTCTTTGCCAGGCACGCACACAGACTTGCACATTTGTAGGACCTTTTAGAGCCCCGGGAATGTATCAGAGCTTTTCAAACGGACACCTTGTTGCCCAGATCTGCCTTGTAAGTTTTGGCCAGACTCTTGTTTGCCCCAATTGGTATCACAGCTGCGATGTTAAACAATTGCCACTGGTTGTTTGCAACAAGGGCCCTGAGGAAGGAGCTTTTCTGGACCAAAAAAAAAAACAAAAACAGGACTACAAAGCAACTCCCCTCAAAGGGTTTTTGCAGGGAGCTGCAAGACGGGTCAAATAGGGTTAATGTTCTGGAGCTAGGACTTTTTGAAGATCTCAAGACACAGTCTGCCCCCTCTGATAGCTGTAAGGCTGCTGGTTTACACAACTACAGTGGAGCTGGGGAAAGGGTAATGGGAGCAGAACAGGTGGAAATGCCACAACCCACTGTTCCTCCGGAGATGCAGCAGTTTTTCTTCCTGAATAAACATTCCGCATCTTATTGAAAGATTTTTGCTTAATTTGCAGAGTTCTGAAAAGGCTGATTCTGACAAACTTTCTCAGTATTTTCATTGTTTTTATGGAAGGGAAGATTCGCAGAGGTCTTCACTCCATCACTCCAGAGGCCCCGGCCTCCATTAGAATAAATTAGGCGTAAGACGAAGAAGTTCAAGACTAGGTTGGTGGCCACAGGAGTGGAGATGATCAATGTGGGAGAAACCGTAAGTAAATATTTAATTCAACTTTGTGTTAGGATGTGGTGGCCAAGAACGAGGTGAGGGGACAAAGATGATGCCAAGCCTACTGTGTTATTGTCCCTGACTACAGGGTCATTCAAAGGCTGGGGTGATTCACAGGCAGTGTGGACTCTCGTCCCTCTTCCCATGCCCAAGATGAGCTCTCAGTGCCTCCAGTGTTCATCATGCCCTTGCACCTCAAGCACATATTTCCTGAACAATTTCCAGTTTTTGTGGTTCAGAAGGAAAAGAAAATTACTCTGGCATGAATACTGAGCCTTAAGTACTATATAGTGTAAACCATTCTCTATGTCCAAGAGAAAGGTCACATATGGAAGACTAAATCCGCTTTTCCATTGGACAGGGGTTGAGGAAGAATATCAGGCTTCATGATTATTCCTTAGCACAATTTAAGTCACAGAATCTGTACTAAAAGCACTTTAAGGACTTACCTTGCTAAATAAAAGATCTGTTGCCACAATATACCTGCACATAACTAAAAGGAATTTCTGCCCATAGTCTCACCCACGGCAGGTGAAATTAGCCGCTTCGTGACTGAAAAGGACGTAGAAAAAAGAATCTACCTATTCCTGAGAGTTTAAATTTACATAACTTAAAGCTGCATCATTTGGAAGTAGTTATAATGAACATTATCTGAAAAGAAGTTAGTCATCCTTGATTAACGCCTAAAATGAAGTGGCCATTTTTCTTCAAAATAAGCCTCATCGACATCTTTCATTTCACAGGAACTTCATAAATTTTCTACCTGAAAGAAATTATCTCCAAATAGAGGAATGTTCGTCTGAATTAGAGTAAGTGCCCTGCAGGGACCCATCCCTGGTGCCCTCCGTGTGGGCTTTGTTCAAAAGACTTCAGAGATGGTTGCTTTGTCTGCCTGTCTGTCTGTTTTTCAACGTTTATTTATTTTTGAGACAGAGAGCGTGAGCAGGGGAGGGGCAGAGAGAGAAGGGGACAGAGGATCTGACGCAGGCTCCGCCCTGACAGCAGCCAGCCCAATGTGGGGCTCAAACTCACAAACCTAAGTCGAAGTCCAGCGCTCATCCGACTGAGCCACCCAGGTGCCCCAGAGATGGTTGCTTTGAAATACAGTAGCCCCCCCTTACCTGCAGGGGATATATTCCAAGACCTCTCATGGATGCCTAAAACCATGGATAGTACTGAATTCTATATATACCATGTTTTTTTCCTACATATACACACCTACCATAAAGTTTAATTTATAAATTAGCCACAGTATGAAATTAACAACAGTAACTAATAACATAATAAAACGATTATAACAATACACTGTGATAAAAGTTATGTGAACGTGGTCTCTTTTAAAATATCTTATTGCGGGGCGCCTGGGTGGCTCAGTCGGTTAAGCATCTGACTTGGGGTCTGGTCATGATCTCACAGTTGGTGGATTTGAGCCCCGCGTTGATATCCGTGCTGACAGCTCCGAGCCTGGAGCCTGCTTTGGATTCTGTGTCTCCCTCGCTCTCTGCCCCTCCCCCACGCTCACTATCTCTCTGTCTCTCCCTGTCTCTCTCTGTCAAAAATAAAACATTAAACATTTTTTAATAAAGTAAAAATAAAATATTGTAACGTACTCACTCTCCCTGTTGATGTCAGATGATAAAACACCTACGTGATGAGATGCCGAATGGTGAATGACGTAAGCCTGGTGAAGTAGAGTTAGGCTACTATTGACCTTCTGCTGATTCGCCAGAAGGCGGCTCATCTCTCCCAGACCAAGGGAGGGGAGGGGTGGAATACTGAAACTGCGGAAAGCAAAACCGCGGATGAGAGCCAACTGCTGTAATCACTTAGTATATTCTTGCCACCTTTCTTTAAAACATTTCTCCCTCCAGGGGCTCCTGGGTGGCTCAGTTCGTTGAGCATCTGACTGTTGATTTTGACTCTGGTCATGGTCCCAGGGTCATGAGATGGAGCCCTGTGTGGGGCCTGGTTGGGATTCTCTCTCTCTCTCTCTCTCTCTCTCTCTCTCTCTCTCTCTCTCTCCCCCTCTGCCCCTCTGCACCCGGTTCTGCTCACGTGTTCTCCCTCTCTAAAATAAAAAAAATATATTTACTAATAAATTTTTAATAAAAAATAAAAAAATTTGTCCCTCAGGGCAAAGGAAGAGAGGAAGGGATATGGCTAAAATTGATGATCAAAGGAAGCAAAAAGTATTAAAATTTAAGTTTCAATTCCTTTTTTTAAAAAAACAGAAAGTGACTTGAAGGAAATCTAACACTTTGTTAGTAATCTAGATGGAAGCAACATGGATGTTTATTAACTATTCTTGATTTCTCCCTTATTTTATAAATCTCTCAATATAAACAATATAGATGGTATACAGATATGCAAAAATTGCCCAGAAGGGACAGGACAGGTGAGCCAGTTGCCAAGTTGCAGGAATGCAGAAATGAAAGGCACATTCCTGCCCTCACAGCGTTATATTTGAGTGTTAGACTAAGAAAAGATCTGTTCACAATTATGTGACAGAGGCGAGCCAGGAAAGACCCCCTGGAGAAGGTAACACCAAAGCTATCATGAAGAATCAGGGTAGAGATCCATGTTGATGGGTCTCCATCCATCAACTAGTGAATGCATAAATTAAATGTGATGTATCCATTCAATGGGATGTTACTTGGCAATAAAAAGAAATGAAGTACCAATTCCTGCTACAACACAGATGAACCTTAACAACATTATGCTAAATGAAAGAAGCCAGTCACAATAGGCCACACATTATATGAGTCTATTTGTATAAAATGGCCAGAATAAGATGCCTGGGTGGCTCAGTTGGTTAAGCATCTGACTTAGGCTCAGGTCATGATCTCACGGTTTGTGAGTTCAAGTCCTGCATCGGGTGGTCCCACTTCAGGTTGGGACCGCTTCTCTCTCTCTCCCCCTCTCTCTCCCTCTGCCCCTCGTGAGATTCTCTCTCTCTCCCTCTCTCCCTCCCCCTCACTCACTTGCACCCTCTCTTTGTCTCTGAAAGAAAGAGAGAGAGAGAAGGAAGGAAGGAAGGAAGGAAGGAAGGAAGGAAGGAAGGAAGGAAGGAAGGAAGGAAGGAAGGAAGGAAGGAAGGAAAGAAAAAGCCCAGAATAGGCAAATCCAGAGTCAGAAAGTAGATTAGTGACTGCCAGGGACTGGGATCAAGGGAGGCTGAGGGAGTGGAGGGCAACTGTTAGCTGGCATGGGGCTTCTTTTTAGTGTCAAATGCAATTTACTGACTGCTAGTGTGCATGGATTTCATTGATGAAAATGTTCTAAAATAGATTGTGATATAACACCCGGGTAGCTCAGCCGGTTAAGTGTCTGACTTCGGCTCAGGTTGTGATCTCCCAATTCGTGAGTTCGAGCCCCCATATTAGGCTCTCTGGTGTCAGCGCAGAGCCCGCTTCAGATCCTCTGTACCCCCTCCCTTTCTGCTCCTCCCCCACACATGCGCACACACTCTCTCAAAACTAACCAAATAAAAAATTGTGGTGATAGCTACACAACTCTGTGAATATACTAAAAACCATTGAATTGTACTCTAAATGGGTAAGTTCTATGGTATAAAAATTCTATTTCAGTAAAACTGGTATATAAAACATAATAAAAATAAAATTTGAAAATGTTTTAAGCGTTAAGTCATTTAATCAGGTGATTCAACCACATTAAAAACGGCCCAACTGCGTCTAGGTGGCTCAGTCAGTTAAGCGTCCAACTGCGGCTCAGGTCAAGATCTCACGGCTGGTGGGTTCAAGCCCCGCATCGGGCTCTGTGCTGACAGCTCAGAGCCTGGAGCCTGCTTCGGATTCTATGCCTCCTTCTCTCTCTGCCCCTCCCCCACTCATGCTCATCTCTGTGTCTCAAAAATGAATAAACGTTAAAAAACTTTTTTTAACTAGCCCAGCTTTCATCAACTTTTAAAGGGGACACCCCCCACACCTGTTGGGATGAGCACTGGGTGTTGTATGGAAACCAATTTGACAATAAATTTCATATATTTAAAAAACAATAAAAAAATAAATTACCAATATTGAAGAAAAAAAATAAAGGGGCCACCCCATTATGGGGAATACTAAAATTTAGCTTTGTTTTCATTCTGCCACTTTTATTCTGCCTCACCTTCTGCCTCTTCACATAATCATCCAGCACAGTAGAAATGTCCTAGCTCCAAAGGCTACCTGGCCATTGCCACTGATTATGCTGGGCAATATGGGGTTACTATTTGTTCTCAAAAGATTGTCACGCTTTGTCATGCAACTTTTTATATTCCGCTTGAGATGCTTTCTCTGTAGGAAGAAAAAGAACCTTGTAGCTGTGCTGGGTTATAAATGTCAAGTAGTACACCCAGTATGAAAATGCGAAGATGATCACTTCTAAGGGTCAAGAGGTTTCTCTGACTCTATAGAGCCATCAGTGCTACTTCAAATACTCACCTAAACATATCCTAGAGGTAAGAAGGTCACTGTGTCAGACTGTAGTAAGAACCAGTTACTAGGCGACCACATTTGGTACAGTGAAATAATCATGGTAGACAATAAGCATATTTTCAAGTGGGCATTCACCTAGTAAAATAGTTTCAGCTCAATGGACAACATAATATCATTTATTACCTGTGACCCTAATTACAACTCTCCAAAAAAATTAATAAACCCTCTATTTATCCAGTTCAAAAGAGCTGATGATAACTCAAGTATCTAATGTATATATGTATACTCATCCTTAAGAAGTCTTTTCTGTGCCCTGATAAGACAACTATCTAAGAGAGTCTATATAGAAACAACTCACCTTGATGGATCAAACCAACACAGGAGAGACTATTCATAATAATGCAAACATAGGAAAGCAATCCTTCCAGAGAACGATGAGAAACGCTTTGCAAATGGTCTCTGTGCAGAAAGTTGAGGTCAAGTTTTCCATGCCAAATAGCAATGTCCTGTGTTATCTATACAGGTTTAACAATCTTTTGAAAGTTTAAGGATTACGTCGCAGGTTCACTAACTTACCACTACTGAAATTCTTTCACTCGTATCAGCTAATGAACGTGAACAAGTAGAGGCTTGTGTAGTTGATGCTTAGATCCTTGGCACCCAATAGAGAGGACCGAGCACATAATAGGGGTTTAAGTAACATTTAAGTGTACACATAAGCTACTATCTTAACCTATGATGAGTTAGATGATAAATACAACAAAAAAATTTTGTCACAACTGCTTCAAAGTTCAGTTGTGAAAAAATGTATAACTATATGTTAATAACTCAACCTACCCACTATGAGTGCCCCCGTTTCAGATTATTAAAAAGTTACTCCTCTAAGATAAAGACAAAGACTGGATATTTTCAATCACCACTTTTATTCAAACTGACATCACATGGCTGCGGTTATGATACATTGAGAAAGTCCACAGAATTTCTGCCCACCCCCCCACAAAAGCATTAACTATAAAGAAACACCAGACAAACTCAAACCGAGGGACATTCCACAAAGAAACTGGTTTGCACACTTCAAAATGTCAAGTTATTAAATACAAAGAAAGGCTGAGGAACTGCTCCATACAGAAGGAAACTCAACAGTCATGACAGTCTGTGATCCTGGATCAAATCCTGGACCTCTAGAGGACATTTTGGAACAATCGGGAAATTCCAAGTGAGGTCTATGAAGAAGAGGGGTATACCAATGTTGATTTCGATGGTATGTACTGGGTCACATAGGAGAGGAATTGTAAAGAAGAATGACCAGTACCATCACCAACATTTCCTGGCTCTACAGCACGTGTAGGATAACGGGCACCTTGGATGTGATTCTCAGTTCGGTTACATTCAAGCAATCCACTGCGAAAAGACTGAGAACACAGGATAATGTGTTGACACTGAAAGTGAGAAGTCACCAAGCACAGTGGGAAGAATGCAAAGATAGGCAGTAAAGGGAGTTAGAGTCAAAGACAGAGGAAGTACAAAGCATTCAAGTATGGGATAAGGGCACTTAAAAAGGCAGATATCCAGTTGGTCTTGGAATTGGGGTGGTAATCGAGGGTAACAGGTATGAGAGTTATAAAGGAACAGCTAGCCTCAAGCCTAACAGCTTTTATCATATTTATCAGGAGACCAGCATTCTGTTACCAGCTTCATTAAAAACTAATTATAAATACTACTCAGCAATAAAAAAGAACAAAATACTGATACATGCTACAACATGAATGACCCTCAAACACACTATAGTAGATGAAAGAAGCCAGATACAAAGACCACATATTGTATGATGCCATTTATATGAAATGTCCAGAAAAGGCTAAACTATACAGACAGTAGATTAGTGGTGTCCTGGCACTGGGGATTGACTGTAATCCCCATTTGATTACATTAAATAACAACTCATTTGTAATCCCAAAATTGAGGCATAGAGCTATTTAGTGACAATCACAGTACCTAACTCATAAGGGCTCTTTGAAGATCAAATGAGATAATACAGTTTAAAAGCTTAGAACAGTGCCCGGCACTTGTAAGGGCTCAAGATGTACACGCGCACACACACACGTCCAGCTTAAAAACTTAGAAAATAAAATGCATGTAAAGAAAAACAACATGCATATAATAAATTATAAACGTAAATAAAGTAGAAGTTCATACTTTAAAGATTCAGCAACAAATTATAGTTCACCCTAGACCTATTTCTTAATCAAAGTAAATGGTTCAAAATATTTGGGGAAAACTTTTTAAATATACATATAAAGTCTAAGAACAAAGGAAACTTACTATATTATTTCCCTAACATTTGGGGTCTAAATAAAGTTTCAGAAAATGTTGAGACTCTTCCTCAGCCACTCATTTTCTCAAGTTGACATTTTGATGTGTTAATTCCCTAATTGCGTGATTTTTCAGTATGTTCCACATTTTATTTCTCCATATAAAAGTCCTTCATTGAATATGGACATCCATCACATATTTTTACTTTAGTAATTTTTTATCACAAAAAGTAGGCTGTTGTTGTATCTTAACAATATAATCTGGGACCAAAAAACCCAGCAGTCGATACTATTGAGGCCAAAGGCCCCCACCTCAGTGACATACGTACGCTTTTCCATGTTTTTCTTGTCCTTTATAATATACGCTGTGATACTGGAGGCGCTACGGTTCTCTCTTCCCAGTAGGTGTCAGATAATGATGTAGATACTGCCTCCTGAACTCAATCCTGTTCATTGACTCTTTCAATACAGGTATACAAAGTGAACAGTTGCTAACCCACTACGCCACCAGTCAAATAAATAGTTGTTTCATTTTAATCCTTTGAAATAACTACTCCATGAACATACCTGTATATCTTTGGTTAAACTATTTCCTCACCAGCATCAACATTTATATTCTCTTATTTATTATCTCTAAGACCATTTATAAAATGAACTTGTTTTCGTTATTCTCTGATTCCTTAAGTGTTCCCAGAAAAACTTCCTAACATGAGGAGAAAGTAGAGACAAATTTCAATATTTGATAAATTTTATCTTGATAACTTTGAAAACAAATTTACTCTTTAAACTGCATTATAAAAAATACATTAGTCTTCACATTAGCTTTACATGGAAATATATACTTGCTTGAATATTTAAATATAGTTTCTCTTTACCAAAAAGTGTCACTCAGAGCCCTAATTACACAAATAATTTAAATGCACAAATGCAAAACACACTTCACACAATATTGTCCACATACTGTATAACTTGGGACAATTGTAATAAAAATCTATGCAAGATACTGAACAAGGACAAGAATAATAAAATATTCACTGTGGTTATAATTTAATTTTTTACTATTAAAAGAATTTAATGCATTCTTGAATACACAAAAAACATCCAACTGTTTCATCTAATCTGCAAATTAAGCAAAAATATTTTGACAAAGGGGCACATCTTACATCCTACCAAATTCTGAAAGTAATTCATTTCTAATTTAATTTAAATTATAATTTTTACAGTTTCAAGTTTTCAAACTTGTCTAAAATAATGATTACAGGAACTTATAAATATTTCCAAAATGTTAAAAAAAATAATTAGGACTGTATTATACTT
The DNA here is from genome assembly GCF_028749965.1 of Puma concolor. Taxonomy (NCBI): domain Eukaryota; kingdom Metazoa; phylum Chordata; class Mammalia; order Carnivora; family Felidae; genus Puma; species Puma concolor. Next base: position 193,354,183 of record NC_141674.1, on the reverse strand, counting down.
TGATATTTTTAGTAGTATAAATTTTAAATATAAATCTTTTTTCTCTCAAAAAAACGGTATTTAGAAGAGTTTCCAATGTGAAAAAAGTAGTAAAATTTTTTAACTGCTTTTGATCATTTGAATTGTGAGAACTGTCCGCTCTGCATGATGTAATCACAATAGATATGACACATCACAGTTATGGAGTACATCATTTCCATGTGATCTCTTGCTTTTTAACTTAAGCAAAAAGCATCCAGAATGCCTACCAGTAGTACTTAAGGAAATTACCGCGTCTAAGCTATAGGAAAAAAAGACACCAATACCCACAAATAGAATATTTTTACGTATTAGCTGCTTGTTTACTTCCTAATCAGTAGGACAGTTTGCTTTCCAAACGAAAACTGGAAGATTATTTTAAACTAGTGGCCCATAATGTTGTCTTAAGAAAGGGAATTAAAATAGGTTTGTATAGGAAGCAGGGTTGAAGTTGCTTTGCAACTAAAAATATAAACATTTGTCCATTTTTTTTCAACAGAATAACTGTTTTAAATTTAGAAGTAAAGAAATTACAACAGAACACCATCATAACATACCCACAGGTTAAAAATGGCCCCTGAAATAAAACTACATTTAGACACCAACTGTTACACTATATTTCATTAATTCTAAAGTAACACATTTTTATCTCTGAAATCATGGTACACTGATCTAGTTTCAATTAAATATGGTTTGTACAATATAGTTGAAATTCGTGTTTCCTTTAACATTAATGATAGAATAGGATCCAGGATCCTTGTCTTAATAGGATAATTGGATGCATCTGTACCAACTGGACCAGTGTCTCTGAATAAAGGATCAAAACATATTCTGAGTATCTCAGACCCAAACTGCTTAACATCTTTTGTTTGAACTATTAAAATCAGATAGCAAGTTTAAGGAAAGTCAAACTAACGTACAAATGTGTAGTTTTTCCCTTGAAAAATTGGCCTCCGTGTAGGTCATTCAGTTTCACTAGATCTTTTGAAATAGTAAGATTACAAATAGTTTGTTAATGACAATTAATGGTCTGCCCAAATTACCAAACCAATAATTTCAGTTCAAGCTGTTACAAAAAAAGATATGGTAGTGGCTGAAATATTTTGAAGAGGTAAGGCCATAAGATAACCCAGATTTTCATAATAAACCACCAACACTTGAGGTGGAGGGGAATAAAGGTGGTAGAAACCATTGATTACACTGGCAAGATCATTTTCCCATTAAGATCTAATAATGCTAAAGAAAAGCCTACAGACATTGTATATGTGCGTGTGTCCAAATAAGGAAAGTTAGAGACTTGCAGATCCAATTTAAATGAAGCAGGAGGAGTTTCTGTTTATGTATATAAAATCACTAGGCAGTTTTTAAAAACTCGATTAAAGATCATGGAATCTCATTTTCTTGAATGCTTTAAAAGATAAATTATATTTTGTTTCTGATTATTTAAATCAGCTTCATTCAAAAGTTGAGATAATTATAGTTTCTCCTTAATTATCCAGTTAGAATACGGTGTTGACAATGCCACTCTGAAACACACAGAATGTAAGTACATGTTCATTTGTTCCAATTTTTAAAAAGTAAAAATAAGATAGCATTTAATGTTTGCCACATTCATTTTTGCAATATGATAACCTGCTGACATGAGATACAACCATAAAAAATAAATAAGAGGGACAGGATTTGAGGGAGAAAAAATGTATCCTCTGCTAAATTATGGATATAAATTAAAATGAAGCTCTTCTACAGCAAATGGACAAAGGATGTGTCTGAATCTTTAAAAAAAAAAAAAAAGGACCTTAAACACGAATTTTAAATGAATTACAAAAGTTCTGAAAAATAATGTCTGTAGCAAAATAGTTGAAGGTTAATTTTTCCACCAAAGCTGGGAAAGCTATGTGCACAAAATGTATTTCAAGTGAAGTACCGAATCCTCAGCTAGCCTGAACGGAAACGCTTCTAGGTGGCCTCATTAGCTGGCGATTTGTCTGACAGCCGAGTCCTCATCCTATCAGAGTACGGTACCTGAGAATATAAGCTTCTCAAAGCATATATTTTAACAGGTCTAAAAGGCTTTCTTCTTCTCTTCCTAGGGCGTTTTTTAGTACCATTCCGCTTTCTTCCTGCAGCGGGCCAAGAGTTCTGCACAGGTGGCTTGGGAGAACAGCTAGGGACTGCTCCCAACTGCCCCTCAGCAGCCGCCACGGACGGAACCGGCAGCCCCGAAGGAACCGAGGGAACCGGCAGCCCCGAGGGAACCGGGGGAACCGACGGCCCCGGTGGCCCCGAGGGAACCGGTGGCCCCGGCGGCCCCGAGGGAGCCGGTGAGCCCAAAGGCATTTTCGCTGGTTTCTTCGCCTTCTTTGACTTAGTGACGTCGCATTTTTTCTTAAGATGCAGTCGAATAAAGGCGCTCCTGGACTGATATTTGCGACGCAAAAAAGCAGAGTATTTTGAAATATACTTCCTAATTATATCACTTAGTTTGGTCCGAATCCAAATGGACGGTTTTTCGGAAGCGATTCTCGGTTTTTGGTGGAGAATAATTGGTTTATAAACCTTCTGGGGGAAACCTGGCTTGCTAGTTTTCATCTTCCTTCTCTGAATCTTCTTTTTACCTTCCAGTATCTTCCGTGTGGCTGATTTGGGGGAGGTTCTGGCAGCATCGCCGCCTACAGGAGTTGACTGGAAATTACTTCCCGATGGAACTTGCCTAGCACTCGAAGTCCCTGGTCTTGGCACACGTTCGGGAGAAATACGCGCCCCCGGATAGGCCATTAGTTCATCTCTTAGCGTCAAAATGCCTGTTGGATCAAAGCCTTCTGCAGGACCATCTTCATCTGAACTGGAGCTTAGGTCGCTCAAGTGAATTTGAAGCCAGTTATTTCTGTCAGATTCTGGAGGATTCGTTACAATTTTCTTATTCAATGGGTCATAGTAATCAAAGGACCTCCGCTTATATTTGTACTGTATGCTAACATCTCGACTACTTCTGCCACCAAGGTACTTTTTAGCAAAGTTGAAGGATTCACCATTCTGAAACTTCATATTTGAAGAAATAACATAGACTAAGGCATTGGGTTGCAAAGGCTTCAAAACTTTAGTACATGTTTCAGGAAATTCAAGTGTTCCAATTTGCACTCTGTTTCTCATTTTTCTGTCTTTCTGTAAAAGTAAACGCTTCCTTGTTGGCGAGTCTTCCTCTGGTCCACTTGCTTTTGTCGCTGACTCTTTTGTGAGATTGGTTTGAGTTCCATGGCTGACTTTTACAGCCTGGCATCGAGAAGCCACTCGCCAGGATTGTTCATAAGGCCTCTTTGCTGTAGGATGATGGCTAGGTTTATCTAAGGCCACTGAAAAGTCATCAGTATCTGAAATGCCACCTGCATTATCATCACCATCTGAAAAAACTTGAATTGCTGCAGTGTCCTGACTAACGTCAGCCCAGGTAATCTTTTTTCCTTTATTCAAATTTTTTTTTTTTACTTTCCTGGTCTCACAGTCGTCATCAAAGTAGCAGTGGAAACGACCTTCCTTGAATTCCTTCACCAGAGCATTAATTTTCATGTCATCTTCTCTCATTATCTGAGACCATGTCTTGCCTACAAATGAAGGAGGGACATGAGGCAAGGCTTCGAGAACTGGTTCATCGGGATTGTCTTCTATGACCTCCTTTGCTTTTTCCCGGTTCCTTACAGAAGAAACCCTGAGAACAGGGCCTGAACGGGAATCGCCTTTTTTTCCTTTTAGGTCCACAGACCTCTTCTTAAATCCTTCCTTTTTACTAACAGCTTGTTGAGGCTGGCCACTATCAGACTGAAGAGAGCGATCACACTGAAAACTCATCCCAGAACCGCATGGTTCGCAGCTCCTACTTTCTCGATCTGCATGTTTTAACTTCGGGTTTCCTTTACCAGCCCTTTGACGGCCTGCTGACCCAGGAGAGGCTTTGCGAGTCGCCGCAGACCCCCTCGATTCACAGTGCTTATCTTTTCGGCCAGTATTTTCGTCTTTCCTGTGACAAAAGTTGCTTCCTTTATCAGCTTTCTGAAGTTTGCTAGTCACAGGCTCAGAATTGTCTTCCCATTTAAAGTGTGTCTTAGGACTATGAGGTCTACAACTCTTAGCTTCTGAGTCAACAAATGTCACCATTTCTTTATCAGAGCCTTGCAATGGGTAAGTCACAGACCTATCTGGGGGATCGATTTGAAATTTTATTTCAGAACCGTAAGACTCACAGCTGGACTCTTGGAGAATAATATAGTCTTTCTTCTGGTTTACTACTTTGAAAGTCTCTTTGGGTTCATTTGTCATTGATGGAGGAGATGCTTCACAAACATATCCTACTTCGGAATCACAAGAGTCACAGCACTCACCTAGATCAAAATCTTCCGTATTTATACAATCGATTTCTTTGACAGTCATGTGAGGGGAGTCAATCACTGGCTGAAAAGGGGTATCAGACTCAGCAATCACTTCACAATCACTATCACTGGTCACCAGGTCCACAAAGAGCATCTTCCGAAGATTTGCTTCTTTAACTGACACCTGAAGTTCGTTAACCACTATTTCAAGAGGAACATCAGAATCACACATCATTTCAGAATCACTAGGTTCACTGCTCTTTACTTCCATGCCAAGATGCCGTTCCTTCGGAAGATCTATTTCTTTGCACACCACTTGAGACTGGTCAACTTCTAACTGAAAATGAACACCAGAATCACATTTTATTTCAGAAACACTAGGTCCACAGCTCTTACTTTCTAGGTCAGTATGACCCCTCTTTTGCGAGTTTATTTCTTTGACAGTCAGAGGAGACTGATCAGCCACAAAGTGAACAGGAACATCAGAATCGTAACTTACTTCGAAGTCACCAAGTTTATAGCTCTTATCTTCCAGGTAAATACGGTCTTCCTTCCAAAGACTTACTTCTTTAACAGATTTTTGAAGCTGGTCAGCCACTGACTGCAGATGATCATCGGAAATAAAAGTTATTTCGGGACAAGAAACATTGCTCTTATCTTCCAAGTTGACATGTTCCCCTTCCAAAATGTGTGGCTGCTCAACTACGGACTGAAGAGGGATATCTGAAACATAAATTATTTCAGAATCGTTGGGTTCATAGCCCTTATCATCCAGACAGACATGCCCTTCCCTCAGAAGATTTATTTCTGCTGTAATGGCCTCTTGAATTTCATTGGCCACAGAATGGAGAGGTTCATTAGCATCAAAATTTATTTTAGAACCAATAGGTTCCACAATCTTCCCTTGCAAGTCAACGTGCTCCTTCCAAAGGTTGATCTCCTTAACGACTTCTTCAGTTTGGCCAGCCACTGACTGAAAAAGGATATCAGAATCATACACAATTTCAAAACCCTTGGATTCATCCCTCTTATCTTCCACATCACCTTCATCCCTCTTATCTTCCACATCACCTTCATCCCTCTTATCTTCCACATCACCTTCATCCCTCTTATCTTCCACATCAACTTCATCCTTCCAAAGGCTTATTTCTTTAACGGTTTTTCTAACCTGGTCAGCCACTGACTGAAGAGGATCCTCAGAATCAAAACTTATTTCAGAACCACCAGACCGACTGTGCTTCTCTTCTAGCTCAATATGGTCCTGATCCAAAATAGTTATTTGAGGTTGATCAACTATGGACTGAACCAAGAAATCAGAATCCAAACTCATTTCAGAACCACTACATTGGCTGTGCTTATCTTCCACATTCACATGACCTTCATTCTCAAGGTTTACTCGTTTAACAGCCACTTCAGGCTGATCAGCCACGGGCTGAAGAGAAACACCAGAACCATGGATTAATTTAGAACCACTAGTTTCAAACACTTTATTTTGCAGTCCAATATCCTCTTCCTTCCACAGGGTTGTTCTCCTAACCACTTCCTGAAATTGCCCAGTCAATGGCCGAAGAGGGTCACCATAATCAAACCTTACCTTACAATGACTAGATTCACTGTTTTTATCTTCCAGAAGAACGTTTCTTTCCTTCAAGAGGGTTGGCTGAGGTTGACCAATGACTGAATGAAGAGGGGCACCGATATCCAAATTTATTGCAAAACCTCTCGATCCAGTACTTTCACCTTCCGGGTCAACACGGTCCTCCTTCAAAACAGCGATGTGAGGTGTTTCAGTCATTGACTGAGGAGGGACATCAGCATCAAACATTATTCCAGAGCTACTGTATTTGTCACGCTTTTCTAGAACATGTTCTTCTTTCTGAACACTGATTTCTTCGACAGCTATCTGAGGTTCAGGCACTAAATAATGAGGTACATCAGAACCTGTTTCAGAACCACTAAATTTAGCACTTTGACTTTTGAATTTAACAAGCTTTTCTTTTTGAAGCCATATTTCTTTAACGGCTATTTCAGGCTTCTGAGTCACTGACTGATGAAGGTGGATACCAGAATCCAAACCTGTTTCATAAACACTTAATTCACTTTCCTTATCTTGTAAGTTTATGTGTTCTTTCTGATGGCTTGTTTCTTTCACAGCTATGTTAGGATGATCAGTCACTAAATGAAAAGACATGTCAGGTTCAGCTATGTTAGGATGATCAGTCACTAAATGAAAAGACATGTCAGGTTTCAAACTGATTTCAGAAATACCAGGTCCGTTACCTTTATTTTCTAAGTGTATGTGCTCTTCTTTCTGAAGGTTGACTTCTTGAAGGGGATCTTTAGAATGTCCAGTAATTGAATGAAAAATATAATCCAAGCTTAATTCAGAAACACTAGGTTCATTTACCTTACTTTCCAGGTAGATCTGCTCTTCTTTTTGAAGATTTAGCTTTTCCAAAGCTATTTCAGGAGAGTTAATCACTGAATGAGGAGGGACATAAAAATCCAGACTTATTTCAGAACCACTGGGCTCCACATTCTTCCTTCCCAAGTGGATATAGTCTTCTTTCTGAACGATTACTTCTTTAACAGCTAGCCCAGGTTGATTCATTCCCGACTGAACAGGTATGCCAGAGTCAAAAGTTACTTCAGAAACACAAGACTTAGGAGTCTTATTTTCCAGAGGACTAGGTTCCTCCACATAAATAGCTACTTGAGACTGGTCACCTCCTGAGCGGGAAGCAGTATCAGAATCAAAAGTTATTCCAGAACTATTTGAACCACAGTGATCTTCCAAATTAATGTGCCTTTTTCTTATTTCTTCAATGTCCATCTCAGACTGCTCAGTACCTGACCTAGCAGGGGGATCAGATTCAAAAGTCAGCTCAGAACTGGAGCATCCATAGCTCTTAACTTCCATATCAAAATTTAACTCTTTCAGGCTTATTTCACCCAGAGCCCCTTGACGCTGATCACTAACCGATTGATAAAGAGAAGCATTAGAATCAAAACTCTGATCAGAATTGCTAGACTTAACACTCTTATCCTCCAGGTCAACAGGTACTTCTCGAAGGTTTACTTTTTTAACTATTACTCCTGATTGGCCAGCCATTAATCGAGCATCTGTGTGGAAACTCATTTCAGAACCATGAGAATCATAGTTCATATCCACAGGCTCATTCTTCTCTTCCAGAAGACTTATTTCTTCAACAGCCCTCTGAGATTCATCCGTCACTGTGTCAAGAGAGACCACATAATCAAGATGTTCTTTAGCACTACTGGATGTATGGCTCTTATCTTTCAGATAGACATGCCTATCCTTTAGGCTTCTTTCTTTGACAACCAGTTGGGGATGGTCAACTACTGACTGAAGAGAAACATCATTATCAGTACTTGTTTCAGAACAACTAGATCCATAGTTCTTATCAACCAAGCCAATGTGAACCTTCTGAAGTTTTGCTTCTGTGACAGCCACTGGGAGTTGGTCACCCAGCGACTGAAGAGGCAAAGCAGAATCAGTACTTATTTCGGAGCTACTAGATCCATAGTTCTTATCAACCAAGTCAAGGTGTTCCTCCTTAGAAAGGTTTCCTTCTTTTGCAGGCTGTCGGGGGTAGTCATCAGGTGATTGAAGTAAGGCATCACAATCAAAATTAATCTCAGAATCACTAGATTCATAGCTTTCATCAACCAGGCTAATAGGCTTTGCCTTCTGAGCACTTACACCTTTAACAATTACTTGAGTCCGGTTGGTAGCCAACTGAAGAGAGCCAGCACCATCAGAACTTACTTCAGAAACATAAGATTTATCATTCTTACACTGCAGATCAGCATATACTTCCTCTGAAACATTTACTTCTGTGGCCGTCACTTTAGACTGGTCAGTCAGTGAATGAAAAGAACTGCAGTCAAAACTCATTTCAGAAGCTCTCGATTCATAGTTTTTATCTTCTTGGTCAACTTGCTCTTCCTTCCAAAGGTCTTGTGCAGCCTCTTCGGGTTGATTACATGCTGACTGAAGACAGCCACGAGCAAACTTTGTTTCAGAAATCACTGAGCTCTTCTGTTCCAAAAAGGCTGACTTATTAAAAACCAAATGCTTTTCCTCTTGGGTCTGATCCATACCTGAAAAGAATTTCTCACGGTGCTTTGCAGCAGCATCTTCAAAGAGTCCTTTATTAGAAGGCATACCAGTTTTATTCACATTGATTGCTTGGTTTACAGCCAATTTGGAAAGAGATTCAGATTTTAAAGAGCCTTCAGTACCCATAAATTCACGGACTTTAGCGCCAGTTGACAAAGTTTTACACTGAGACTTTACATCTTCCCGTATAATCAATTTATCTGAATTTGTACATAAAGATTTTCTGTCTGATTCTTTAGGTTTCTGATATGAAACTGAAGAAGTTTCTAGACTGGATGATAGCACAGAATTTCTAGAGCCCCTGTCTGGCTGTTCAAGGTATCTGTCAACTTTGTTTGGGTCACATTTTCTGACTGGACCCAAACTGGCTGCTGCTGGTGACCTAGTCGTTTTAGTTGTAACCGGTCTGTCATAGGAACTTCCAGGTAAACAACTAGCAGGAGCACTAGAAATCACCGAGGGACATATTAAGCTCTGTCTATTATTTGTAGCTTGACCAATACCAACTGGATTAAATTCTTTCACACCACTCCCAATTTTATGAACAAACTCCAAGGGCTGCTGCTGTCCCTTCTCCAGTTTTTGGATAACCGATGGTCTAACTGAAACCCCCTGTATATATTCCTGAGATTTACTAGGTCTAGAATGTAACTCTTTACTAGGTTCAAAACCCTTGGGGGAGCTCTCTCCTTTGACACCAGCAGCATCATCAGTCATTTCTTCAGAAATACAATCATCAACAGTAACCACTTCAGAGGGTGACGCAGTAGGTGACACGGTAGGTGACGCAGTATTCGTAAGAAGTCTCTCATTTTGCATTGATCTAGAAAGCAAGGAGAAAAATCCATAAATATATTCTAATAGAATGTTAAGGTAAAGGCATAATAAAGGTTATTTTCTTTGCGTCCTGGGCCCAGTTGTTAAGGGGACAAAGAATCAAGGCAATCCCATGAGGCTGTACACTATGTGTGTTTTCAGGTAGGTAAATCAGTGCAGGAGATGGAAGAAGCTCCACCAATTGCTACTTAATAAACACAAATGGCAGGGCACCTGGGTGGCTCAGTTGGTTGAGTGTCCAACTCCTGGTTTCAGCTCAGGTCATGATCTCACAGTTTTTGAGTTCGAGCCCCAAGTCAGGTTCTGCACGGACAGCACAGAGCCTGCTCAGGACTCTCTTTCCCTCTCTCTCTTCCCCTTCCCCACCCGCAATCTCTCTCTCAAAATAAACTTTAAAAAAAACTTTTTTTTTAATTAAAAAAGAATAAAATCAACACAGATGGCTCCTAAACATGAAAACTGTTCTTAAAAAAAAAGCCATATATCAGAGTGGTAAACAGTAAAAAGTTTAACATCAGTCACTTCACCTTCCAGGCTCCGGTTTTCTCCTAGAGAAAGAATATAGTATTATTTTCCCCCAAGAGATTGTTTTGAGGAGTACATTAGTTTTACTACGTAAAGAGCATTTTTTAAAAGACCCGGAAAATAGTAATCATTCACAAATGTTAGTTTGTGAATTCACAAATCTTAACACATTGTCGTTTCTTTTGAAGTGTTTATTTAAATTCCAGTTAGGTAACATAGAGTGTCATATATTAGTTTCAGGTGTACCATATAGTGATTCAAGAATTTTCATACATCACCCAGTGCTCATCACAACAAGTGCCCTCCTTAATCCCCATCACCTATTTCACTCATCCTCCCACTCACCTCCCCTCTGGTAACCATCCGTTCTCTATAGTTAAGAGTCTGTTTCTTGACTTTTCTCTCCTCTCTTTTTCCCCTATGCTCGTTTGTTTTGTCTCTTAAATTCCACATATGGTAAAATCATGCAGTATCTGTCTTTCGCTGACTGAATTATTTCGCTTAGCATAATACTCTCTAGCTCTAGCCACATGGTTACAAATGGCAAGATTCTGTTCTGTTTCGTGGCTGAGCAGTATTCCGTTGTATATATATACCACAACTTTTTTACCAATTTATCAGTCAATGGACATTTGGGCTGTTTCCATAACTTGGCTATTGGAGATAATGCTCCAAACACAAAAATAAATTCAAAATGGATTAAAGACCTAAATGTAAGATATGAAACCATTAAAATCCTAAAGGAGAACACAGACAGTAACAACGTCTCTGACATCAGTAAGAGCAACTTCTTCCTAGGTATGTTTCCAGAAAAATAAACTATTGGGACTTCATCCAAGAAAAGCTCCTACACAGTGAAGGAAACAATCAACAAAACCAAAAGGCAACCTACCACTCGGGGTGCCTCAATGGCTCAGTCAGTTATGTGTCTGACTTCAGCTCAGGTCATGATCTCAAGGTGTGTGAGTTCGAGGTTTGTGAGCTCTGTGCTGACAGCTCAGAGCCTGGAGCCTGCTTCAGATTCTGTGTCTCCCTCTCTCCCCCTGCCCCTCCCCCACTCATGTGGGCGCACGCACGCTCTTTCTCAAAAATAACCAAACGTTAGAGAAAAAAAAAAGGCAACCTACCAAATGGGAGAAGATACTTGGAAATGACATATCTGATAAAGGATTAGTATCCAAAATATATAAAGAACTTCTACAACTCAACACACCAAAAACAAACAATCCGATTGGGAAAAAAAAAAAAAGACAGAAGACAGGAACAGACATTTTTCCAAAGACATTACAGATGGTGAACAGACACACAAAAAGATACTTATTATCGGGGAACTACAAATCAAAAACCTACAATGAGATATCACCTCACACCTGTCAGAGTGGCTTAAAATCAACAACACAAGAAATGAAATGTGTTGGCGAGGATGCAGAGAAAGGGGAACTCTCTTGCTCCGTTGGTGGGAGTGCAAACTGGTGCAGCCACTCTGGGAAAACAGTATGGAGAAAGTTAAAAACAGAACTACCCTAGGATCCAGCAACTGCACTACTAGGTACTTACCCAAAGAATACAAAAGTACTAATCCAAAGGGCTACAAGCACCCCAGTGTTTATAGCAACACATTGTTTTGGCAAGGGTGTCATGACAGGGGCACTTTAATACATTGTTAGTAGAGGTATAGGTTAGTTTAATCTCTATGAACAACAATCTGGCAATGTCTATTAAAATTAAAAATGCCAAGAGGAGTCTAAGGAGACATGACAACATGATGGAACATGGTTATCCTAGGTGGGATCTTGAAACAGGAAAAGACATTAGGTAAAAACTAAGAATACCGAATAAACTACAGAACTTAATGTATTAATACGAGTCCATTAATTGTAACAAGTGTACCATACCAGTGTTAAGTTGTTAGTAACATGGAAACTAGATGGGGAAGGTATACAGGAACTCTGTGTACTACCTTCTCAAGTGTTCTGTTGATCTAAAACTGTCCTAAAATGTAGTCTATTAAAAATAAGTTTTTAAAAATACATTAACACCTAAAAGGTACCTTTATTAAATATTTTTATATTTGCGAGATGCCTCAATCATCTAAGAGAAATGTATATACGTGTCAGTCACATGCAACTTTTTTTTAAAGCTTTTTTATTTTTAAGTAATCTCCACAACCAACGTGGGGCTCAAACGCACAACCCCCAGATCAAGAGCCACATGCTCCACTGAATGAGCCAGCCAGGTGCCCCACAACTTTTTTTTAACATATCATAAATATCATGATTTCTTTCCCCTGAAAATTTACCATGATTAACACTAAAATAACATATTTTTTTGGTACTTGTAAAATTAAAAAGTTAACCCAGATATCAGAAGCATATGACGGGGCAAAAAAATTCCAAAACTGTTCATACTTCTGAATTCTCATCAATAAAACTGCAGGAGAAATGCCACTTAACCCTAGTTTCTCAGAACCCCTGAAGACCATCCCCATGTATTTGTCTTAAAGACTGTCACAACAATCTGAAAATAAAATTAATCTTGTAACATTTGGCAAACAAGAGGAAGGCAGTATCATAAAATCAAACAATCAGGCAAAATCCCAAAAGTTATAGGGTTCACCATCTAGATGCTTTGATTTACAACTGTATTTGCACATGCTCAAAATTAACAACTAAACCACAATCTACATTTCTACTCATTTTAAACTCATTTTACACCAAAAAGCCCTCTAAAAACCTAACCGTTAAAGATTCAAAACCCCTTTTACGTAACTCTTGTGCTACGTTTCTGAAATCTATAAATAAAATTTAAAAACTATATATCAAATCTATGAAATGTGATCAAAATGGAAACCTCACACTTTTAAATCTTCCACTAATAAAGGATTTGGTAGACACAAATGAATTAAATGAGCAATTAATTCAGGAAGACAGAAAAAATAACCAGGACACCTGGGTGGCACAGTTCAAGCCTCTCACTCTTGATCTTGGCTCAGGTCATGATCTCACGGTTTGTGAGTTCTAGCCCCACAAAGGGCTCCACACTGGGATTCTGTCTCTCCTCTCTGTCCCTCCCCCGCTTGTGCTCGCTCGTTCTCTATCAAAATAAATAAACTTAATAATAAAAAAAAACTTAAAAAAAAAAAAACAAAAAAATAACCAAACTCCCCCCCCAACCTAGGAAATCTGAGGAAACAAGAAAAAGAAAAACCAATAAATAGAAAACAAAAACAAACCAAGAGCTGATTTTCAAGAAGGCTAAAATAATACAAAAACCTGCAATGTCTAGATAAGAGGGGAAGAGAGAAGAAACTTTAAAAAGCAAACTCTGTAATTCAAGAATGCTTATAAACATAATATGTTACATGAGATTAAAAAACCTCAAGGTAAGAAAATGGAATTCAAAATCAGATATATAGATACAAAAATACAGGAATTTAGCTTATGTTACCGTTGACATTTTTTTGTTTTTAAAGTAATCTGCACACCCAATGTGGGGCTTGAACTCACAACTGGAGATCAAGAGTCCCGTGCTCTACCAACTGAGCCAGCCAGGTGGCCCTAATGTGACATTTTATCAGTGGAGATAATATATGTTTATAAAAAATAATAATAATAAGCCCTACCTCACACCACGTATAAAAACAAATTCCAGGAAAATTAAAAATATTTAAAAGTAGTGGCGCCTGCGTGGCTCAGTCCGTTGAGCATCCGACTTCGGCTCAGGTCATGATCTCACGGTTTGTGAGTTTGAGCCCCGCGTCAGGCTCCGTGCTGATGGCTCGGAGCCTGGAGCCTGCTTCAGATTCTGTGTCTCCCTCTCTCTCTGCCCCAACCCACTTGCATTCTATCTCTGTCTCTCTCAAAAATAAACATTAAAAAAATTTTTTTTAATATTTAAAAGTAGAAATAAGGACATGAAGGAAAAGTCATGAAAGAAGCCATAAAGGAAAAGTCCCCTTGTATCGAATTATGCCAAAATGTTTAATTTCTATATAGTAAAAGACAATACACACAGATGAAAGACACTGGACAGATTTTGAGAAAATAATCAACCTATTTAAGATACAAAGGACTATTATCTATAAATATTGCATCCAAATCCAAAATATACAAATAACTCAATAGAAAAACAGGCAAATCTACAAACAATTCATAAAATAAACATATGGCTAATAAACATATATAGAGAGATGATCTATTTTATTCGTAAGTAAATAAAGGCTAATTAAGGGACACATGGTTTTGGCCTGTTATGTTAGGGGGGTAAAAGTTGCTAATCCCAGTGTTGGCAAGAGTGATAAGAAATGAGCTTTCTCATAGACAACTATGAATATGTATATAATATAAATTGCATATAAATTGGCATAGCCTTCTAGGAAGTGTCTCAAGATTTTTAAATTTACACACACACACACACACACACACACACACACACACACCTGGAGCAACAAAATAAATTAATAGTAAAGGATTAAAACCCACAAAAGACATATCCATGAGTTTATAATGATATAAACAGATAACTCAATAAATAAGTGAGACAACCAGAAAGCCCTTCTTTATAAAGGTAGAATTCTGATTAATACATGTAATAACTGTTTCAGGGAAGAATCATCAATCAATGTTTAATACAAGCGAGTGGAAGTACAATGAGAAACAGGATATTTATTTACATAGTCTCAAAGTCCTTGTCATTAATTATAATGGGGAAAACAGGAACATTACAGTAGAGAAGCCACCTTAAAATTAAGTGATCCAAGTTAACATCACCAGCCATGAGACATGGCAACATCATGGGTCTCTGGATACATTGAGAAGGGCACATCAACTATAATTTGTTCTTCTCCCACACGCATAACCTAAGTTTAATCATGAGAAAATGTCAGGCATACCCCAATGTAGGGACATCATACAAAATAAGTGGCCAGCAGTGTCCAAGTCTTGAAAGCAAAAGACTAAGCAACTGTTCATGATTCAGGGAGTCTAAGGAGATGGAACAACTAAATGCCATATGTGCTCCTGGACTGAATCCTGGTCCCAAAATAAAGGACATTAGAAAGACAACTGACAAAATCTGAGTAAGATTTTGTCTACAAATAGTATAGCACCGATGTAATTCCATGGATTTGATCACTGTGATGTGACTATTTTAGATTTAACATCTGAAGAAGTCAGGTGAAAGTTATACAAGAATTCCTTGTACCAGTTTTGCACTTTTTTGTAAGCCTGAAATAACTCCAAAACGAAAGGTTAAATAATAAAAAAAATTATGTACTTTTTAAGGTCCAGAAACTTTAGCCCAGAAGTTCAAGTTCTAGAAATGCACACCACAGAAATAGCTGCATGTACAAATATGTGTGTTGAAGCACTGCTTATACAAGCTATAAACTGGAAATTTATACTCACCACAAGATCATCTTTCCAACGGCTAAAAAATAACATTTTTTAAAAATGTCCCCATTTAGGGGCGCCTGGGTGGCGCAGTCGGTTAAGCGTCCGACTTCAGCCAGGTCACGATCTCGCGGTCCGTGAGTTTGAGCCCCGCGTCGGGCTCTGGGCTGATGGCTCAGAGCCTGGAGCCTGTTTCCGATTCTGTGTCTCCCTCTCTCTCTGCCCCTCCCCTGTTCATGCTCTGTCTCTCTCTGTCCCAAAAATAAATAAACGTTGAAAAAAAAAAAAATGTCCCCATTTAAACTTTTCATCATTCGCTAAATTCCAGGTTGTGATCTGCAAAGCATTCAAGTTTACCCTTTTTCTAGAAACTGCTGGTCACTATCTCAACAATTAATTCTGCACAGATGTGCTAATAATCTATTTTGCTTTCTCATACAGCTGTAGCTGCAAACTCACCACACTATTTAGTCCAACCTTCTACCAATGTTTTCCTTTAACTCTTCAATGTTACCAAAAAATTTATTTTTATTAAAATTTCAATCAAAATTGATACAAGCTCTCAAGATACTGACAGATCATTAAAAAGCCAATTCTATTTGAGGTCTCTTCTATTGAGTTAGCAAATAGTTCAATTAAAGTGGAACAGACTTAGTTTTTACTTAGACCACCCTTACTCTCCATTACTGTCACCACGTTGTCTGTTACTAATCTTTTGAAAGTAAGCATTGGGTCGCCTGGGTGGCTCAGTCAGTTAAGCATCCAACTTCAGCTCAGGTCATGATCTCACGGTTCGGTTCGTAGGTTCGAGCCCCACATCAGGCTCTATGCTGACAGCTCAGAACATGCAGCCTGCTTCAGATTCTGTATCTCCTTCCCTCTCTGCCCCTCCCCTGCTTGTGCTCAGTTTCTCTCACTCTCGCTTTTACTTTCTCTCTCAAAAGTAAACACACGTTACAAAAAATTAAAAGCTATTTTTGCCCCCACCTTTTCCCCAGCTTAATCCTATGACATCCTTAATAGAATGCCTTAATATAGAATTATTTATTGGCCTAAGACATTTATTTAGAGAAAAGTATGGTGTAGTCCATACCTTTTACAGTGAAATTGCTTATTTAAGCTAGGAAAAATTTTTAAAGAATTGCAAAAAGAAGTTACTAGATAAAAATCTCACTGTATATTCCTTAATTAAAAGATTTACTT
This sequence comes from Puma concolor, assembly GCF_028749965.1. NCBI lineage: Eukaryota > Metazoa > Chordata > Mammalia > Carnivora > Felidae > Puma > Puma concolor. The sequence continues at coordinate 193,337,705 of NC_141674.1, read as the reverse complement.
TAAGAAGTACTAGAAAGTTAACACAAACATCTACTGTAACATACAGTAACTGCGGACTAATATGGTCCCACTCAGCTACTTTACCTGCTTTCTTGAGAATGATATGGGTGGTGCCGGAGTACATCCTGCAAGAAACGTTCCATCAAACTAGTGGTACCCATCCGCTGTCGATTCTGTGTAGTCAAGTATCTGTGCTGAGCACTGGACATATGCTATTAAAAAAAAAAAAACTGAATAGTTTTACACAGGTAATACTCATTAGTAGTGAGTTTCACAAATGGATTCGTTTATATACTCCTGGTAGAAGTATAAATTGACATGAACATTCTATAGAGCAATTCTAAAATATGCATCTAAAAATCATACAAGGACCTTTCCCTTCAATATAATAATTACATTTCTCTAAATCTGTCCTAAGGAAATCATCTTAAATGTGGACGATTTTTACAAAAACAAGCTTAACAACAAAAAACGGGAAATCTCCAAAATGTCTAACAGTAAAATATTTAAATTATACCCTAAGATGTAATACTGTACAGCTACCTAAAATAATACAAAGAATTTTAAGTAACATGGAGGAATGTTACATATTAGAAGAAAAATGGAAGATGCAAAAATTACATGTATGCTTTTACCTGAAACTATAGTTTTAAAAGGTATAGACAAGTTAATGGAAGAAAATAAACCAAAATTTTAAAATCATTAACATCTGTGAGGTACACTTAGAGGTAATTTTAAATTTTTTCTTATAAATTCTTATTTTTGGGGGCGCCTGGGTGGCTTGGTTGGGTGGCCAGCTTCAGCTCAGGTCATGATCTCGCAGTCTGTGGGTTCGAGCCCCGCGTCAAGCTCTATGCTGGCATCTCAGAGCCTGGAGCCTGCTTCCAATTCTGTGTCTCCCTATCTCTTTGCCCCTCCCCTGTTTGCTCTTTCTCAAATAATAAACATTAAAAAAAAATGTTTTTTAATAAAAAATAAATAAATTCTTGTATTTTTCCCAAGCAAATATCTTTATAATAAAAATCTATTAAAAAAGAGAAGAGAGTTGAATCACTCTCTTGGGGTGTCTGGGTGGCTCAGTCAGTTAAGCATCTGGCTCTTGATTTCAGCTCAGGTCATGAACTCACCACGGGATCAAGCCCACATCAGGCTCTGCACTGATGTCTTCCAAAGCAGCTATACCGATCTGTACCCTCATCAGCAACGTGTCATGGTTTTCATCCCTCCATTTCCTCATCAACACTTGCCATTGTCTCTTTAATTTTAGCTACTGTAGAACGGGTTTAATGTTGTTATCACTGTTGCTTTACTTTGCAATTTTTGTGATAGCTTTTCGTTTTTAGTGGTGACCTGGATATCTTCCTTCATGATGTGTCTGTTCAAGTCTCTTCCTGTCTTCCAAATGCATGTTCTTTTTTTTTTTAACGAAGTGTAAAAATTATTTATTCTCAACATGAACTCTTTGTTCAATTATATGTGTTTCAAATATCATCCTTCTCTCAATGGCTTATCTTTTCACTTTTTCTTTTGGGGGCAGAGGGTTCATAAAGTTTATTTTTGTGAGCACACACACACATGCAGAGTAAATCCACAGCTTTCCCAGCAATAGTTACAGGATACCTCTCCACCTTCTTAATCATCCCCCATTGTTTCTTAACTTCACTGCAGTCCATTTACCAATTTTTTTCTTTTTCAGTGCTTTTTGTTACTAGTTTAGGATATCCCTCCCTAACTCAGAATCATAAAGATTTTCTGTTTATTTCTAAAAGTCTTGTTGTTTTTACCTGTAATATGTACATCTACAATCTACTTGAAATTGGCATTTGTATCCAGGATGATTTAGTAATAGAGTTTCATTTCTTCTCCATATGGCTATCCAACTGACTCAGTACCATTTATGGAAGAAAGTCCTGTCCTCACCTTTCTTTACGGCCATATTTGTCACAAATCAAATATCCATGTATGTGTCGGTTTCTAGAGTTTTTGGTTTCCTTCCATGGTCTTTCTAACTTTGCATCGCTGTCTTAATGACTGTAGTTTAGGGGCGCCTGGGTGGCTTGGTCAGTTAAGTGTCCGACTTCGGCTCAGGTCATGATCTCATGGTCTGTGAGTTCGAGCCCCGCGTCGGGCTCTGTGCTGACAGCTCAGAGCCTGGAGCCTGTTTCAGATTCTGTGTCTCCCTCTCTCTGTGACCCTCCCCCGTTCATGCTCTGTCTCTCTCTGTCTCAAAAATAAATAAACGTTAAAAAAAAAAAATTTAATGATTGTAGTTTAGTAATAAATTTTGATACCTGGTACACGAAGCCTCCTGACTTTGTTCTTCTATAAGATTATCCTGGTTTTTCCTAGCCTTTTGCATGTGCATACATATTTTTAGAACTGGCTTAATTTTCATTACAAACAACTCTTCTAGGGGTGCCTGGCTCACTCAGTTGGTGGAATATTTGACTCTTGATCTCGGAGTTGAGAGTTCAAGCCCCTTGTTGGGTGTGGAGACTACTTAAAAATACATTCTTAAAAAAAAAACTTTCCCAGAATTTTGTTTGGAATTTCATTAAATCAATATATATGTTTGGGGAAAACTGACATGGTTACAATATTGATTTTTCCGATTGGTATATCACACCAATTATTTAATTTTTCTTATATTTCTCTCAGTGTTTATGGTTTTCTACATAAAAACCTTATACATATTTTGTTATATTTATTCCTAAGGAGTTCATGTTCTTTGATGCTATTATTAAATACCTTTTTTAGATCTCATTTTCTGTATGCTGTTAGATATAAAAATACAATTTCTTTTTATGTTGCCCAACAAGCTTATTAAACTCACTTATCAATTCTAATAGTTTACCTAGATATCTTTAGGTTTTCTACATCTACAATCACACTTTGTGCAAGGTACAATCACAGTTTTGTTTCTTTTTATCTAATATGTATCATTTTCTTTCTCTTTATTTCCCTTGCTAGAACCTCCGATAAAATATTGAATAGTTTAATTCAAGCATCAAGTCTATTACTTAATAGAGTACTGATGCATTTGGATTTAATCTTTGTTTTTATTTTTAAAACTGTTTTCATTACTCCTGCCTATGCGATGTCCCTATGTCTCTTCTTTCTTTCCTTCTTGTGGACCACTTTTTATTATTCCAAGTTCTCCACTTCTGTTAAGTTGGTAGGTAGTTATAGGCCAGGCTCTTTTTCTAGTCTGTTAGTGGTAACAGATTATCACAAGCAACCCTGACCTACCAAGATCTAAAATCACTTGCTACTTTTACTCTCTTCTTAAGCAAGGAATTTACTCGATTTACTTTCCTTCCAGTTTATATGTCATCGTTGTCAATGCCACAAGATATCATTCATTTAAATCACCTGCTACCTTTCCACTGATCTTCCTGACTACCCGTATCTCTAAGCTTCCAATTGAAATCATTTTCCTTCTGTCTGAAGAACTCTTTTTAGTATTTCCTTCAGTCAGGGTCTGTTGCCAGTAAATTCCCTTAATTTTCGTTTTCTGAAAATATTTCTATTTCACCTTTTTTTTCAAGGATATATTTATTAAGCATCGAATACTAAATTGGTAGTTGTTTTCTTTCTTTGGGTTTCCATTGTTTCTGTTGAATCTTCAGCTACACCTGGGTCCTCTATTTCTCCACTGCCTTTAGAGTTCTCCAAAGCCATGAAATTTATCTATTTATTTAAGACTTTGTACTTAGTGCAAATTACTTCAGCTGTCATGAACAGGGTCTTTTTTTAAGTCTTATTTGAGAGAGAGAGCGCGCACACACAAGCAAGCAGGGGAGGGGCAGACAGAGAGAGCATCCCAAGCAGGCTCTGTGATGTCAGCACAGAGCGCAACATGGGGCTCCATCCCATAAACCATGAGATCACCACCTGAGCCGAAACCAAGAGTCCTTCACTTAACCAACTGAGCCACCCAGGTACCCCTTCAACAGTCTTTTAAAGTGCCTGCTTAGTACATGAGTATCCAAATGTCTAAAAATTATTTTAAACCTTTGGCAAAAAGTTATACCGAATGCTTACTGAATAGAACTTGTAGTTAAAGATTCAATGTTTTAGTAGTATCAAAAGTTCAACAAGTAATCATCCAAGTCAAGTAATGGCATCATTTTATCGATCATGACAGAAACACTAAAGACAGCCTTGAGATTTATTATCTGCCGCCTCGTGTTTATAACCAGCAGTAGAAAGTTTTTTTCTGTTAAAAGGCAGAGATGTGGAAATCATAATAACTTTTCCTTAGTATGAATTTAAATGATGACTGTTGATAACTAAACAAAACAAATGCCACTGAACAGCAGAATTTTTACGTAGGACAAACGTGTCTTAGATATCACTTAAGATAGAATAGTATAGACTAACAGGACCAGAGCTTCCTTATATTACTCCTTCACCTATGACACAATTCCACAGCTCAGACCCTGAAGAAAACCTTGAGGCTCTTCCAAATGAACAATTCTGTTCAGAAGACCTACAGCTACTATTACTATGAATACTGATTTCAAAACGTCCATATACAATTCTTCCCAAACTCTTCCAACAAAAAGAAAGGGACACTACTCAATTCATTCTCTGAAGCCAGCATCACCCGAGTTCTGAAACCAAAAACATCACAAGAAAAGAAAGCTACAGACAATATTTCTTACGAAATAGACGCAAAAATCCTCAACAAAATACTGGCAAGCCAAATCCAGGAACATACAGAAGGACTAAGCACCATGACCAAGTGGGATTTAGCCCAGGGATATAAAATTGGCTTAATAGCTAAAACTCAATCAATATTAATTGCTACAGACTGAATTGTGTCCCCCAGGCCCCAAACTCCTATGTTGAAGTTCTAACTTTCAATGTGACTGTATTTGGAGACAGGGCTTCTAGGAGGGAATTAAAATCACAACATATAAAAAAATTAACTGAAAATGAATCAGAGACCTAAATGTAAGAACAAAAACTATAAAATTCTTAGAGGAAAATACAGGGCATAACTGTTCATGACCTTGGACCCAGCAATCTTTTACAACCCCAAAAACACAAGCAACAAGAGGAGGGGAAAAAAATCTAAACTATAGCAACATCTAAAACATTTGCGCATGGAAGCATAATCTTCTAAGTCCTTACCTTATTCTACAATGTCTTACAGCATCTAATTCTCTAGATTCTTCACCTATCACTTCACACCCGCCCTCCACCTTACTAGCACTCTGGCCTCATCGGCTCCTGGCTTCTAACCAGCACGCCAACCACCCCTCTACCTTGGGGTCTCTGTCTTTACTCTCTCCTCCCTCTACCTAGAAATTCTTCCCCCAGATATAAGGCAGCCTGGATCCCAAACTTCATTGAAATCTCAACTCAAATGTCACTCCTTAACCTTATCTGGCAGCCCCACCTGAAAGTGCACTCCCTTCTCTATTTTATTTTTCTCATAACATTTATCATAATCTGACTTATCATGTATTAAGTTTATATGATTATTTATTTTCTGTCTTACTATACTACAAAAGGGACGTAGATTTGTCCCTGGCTATATCCTGAGACCTTTAAATGGTGTCTACCAATTAGAAGATTCACAACAATCTGTTCGGGTGAATAAATGAGTTTAATAAAATGCATGACTAGGTCCTTTGAGGTATAACTGTTTATTAACAGGATCCTCTCACCTGTTCCAGGTTATTATAGCGCACACAGCAATAGCTGCAGTACCCCTGTCTGTTCTGCATGCTGAATAACCAAAGTCAAGTGGCTACTGTCCGGGAATACTCCAACTGGAAAAAAGAAAAAACGGGAAGAAAAAAACAAACAAACAGTTAAGTCCTTACTACCCTGAGGAAAATACCCTTGGTAATATCAGAGAACAGAAATTCATTCTTGCGTACGATGCACCCTTATTTTGAATAATTATGAAATTAGATAAGTCTGCCAAAAGCTACTGAGTCGATCAGTGAGCCTGGAGGAGAGGGGGAGAGTTGTGCACCTTCCAAAAAAGGGGTGTGTTGTTGATAGGTGGAGGCTGGACTCAATTTTTTATCAATTTTCTGATAACTTGTTACAGTTATTAGGAATTGGTTCAGTACTCAATCCATAAAGACAAATTCCTACCTCTGTGTTGTTGTTATAGCATATTCACTATATGCGAATGAGGCTCAGTAATTTTCCCATTGTGTTCCTACATAAAATCTGACGTTACATGAATTCTCATTGTTATACCTAACATCTACTTCCGTCACGAGAGTAAAGATGCATGTATTTTCTGCTTAATCCACAAAGGTGCAGATTTTAAGATAAATTACCTGACAGAACTACTAAAAATCAAAATAACTAATTTGGGTCTGAAACACAAGACACTTTTCTCCTGACAACTACATAAACCAAATAAATATGAGGAATTTCTTCCAGTTGGTGCAATGAGATCTCTCTACAAATAAAAAAAGTCTCCAAGTTTCTACCGCCTTGAAACTATCATCCTTCAACATTACCTACTGCAGTGGTTCCCAACCCAGGCTGAATAGCACAATCATTCCCCAAAATTCTGATTTAGTAGGGCTGAGACAGCCTAGAATTCAGAATTTTTTTCATTTCCCAAGTAATTCTGATACACAACTATTTACTCACTGACACAAAGTGTTTACAGTTAATGATTATTTTAAATAATAATTCAATACAATTTTAAGGTTTTTGCTGTTTTGTTAAGATGAAAACAGAATTTTAAGAAATAATTTCATCAAGTTTTAATTCGAATTATTTTAAACATTCTTGTCTGTTGAATATGTAACAGAATGATCCTATAATGTGTAGAATATTTCTGATAAGATGATCCTGCAATACAAAAAGTTTACTCATTAAAATCAATATTTAGAAATGAAGTCAAGCCTGAAAATCAATGAGAACAGAAGAGCTTTATTAAATCAAAATGCTATTGTAACATGCACTCACCTGTTACTTTTTATTACGACAAACTTTGACTTTCTGGCTTCCACACTTACTGGGAAAATAAATCAATTACACCAGCCTCTGAAATAGAGAATATATAAAAAATGACTTATTTAAAATTTGGTCTTTTTTCCATTATTTTACTTCATTTATTAACCTGAAGCAACAAAATGAAACAAGCTTTAAGCTGTGTGTATAGATATAGCCAATTTTCAAGCTGAGAGAACCCTAGGGCCTAAACCTGAACTTTGAAAATCATAAAATAACAAATTTTCTAGTGCTTTATTCAAAATATATTTAAAACGGGGGCGCCTGGGTGGGTCAGTAGGTTAAGCGTCTGACTTCAGCTCAGGTCATGATCTCATGATTTGAGTTGAAGCCCCGCATCGGGCTCTGTGCTGACAGCTCAGAGCCTGGAGCCTGCTTCGGATTCTGTGTCTCCCTCTCTCTCTCTCTGCCCCCTCCCCAACTTGTGCTTTATCTTTCTCTGTCTCTCAAAAATAAATAAATGTAAAAAAAAAAAATTCGAAATGTATTTAAAACAATCATTGAATGAAAGGCAAAATGAAAGTATTAGTCTAATGTTACACACACACACACAAAATTGAAATTCTTTATAATTTTTTTTGATCTTTGACACATACAGCCTTTAATTCCCATGCCATGATTATCTACATTTCTGTCATCTCGTGTCACATACATGCCAGTGAGACAGTGAGCCGCCATGACTCTGAAGCATCTGATTGGCACTTTTCAAACTTTGCATGCTAGGAACCCCACCTCAAAAACTGACTAAATCAAAACCGCCTGGTGGGGAGCCAGGCACATGCCTATTATGCATATTTAAAATGCTCTAAGGTGATTCTGAGGCAGGCTGAAGCAGTAACATAAGTCATCATTTTTTACATACTAATAAAATTCTTACTTACTAAAGGGATCATCTCTTTGGGGCCTGGGATTATATTACTTTTCATGACTGAATGGGTCTTTTTATTCCAATTCTGAATTCTACTGGTACCTGGTATTTTCATAAAGTAACAAGTCACTTACCTTGAGCAGAAAAGGGCAGGTATTTCATCAGTTGCATTAGTCCTGGAAAACATCTGTAAATTAAAACAATTGAAAAAAAAAAAAAAGATCAGCCCCCTAAGTGTCTACCACAGGCCAAGTAACTATCCCCAAGTCATAGATAAGTTTGAAAAGTAACCCAATTATGTTTCAATGGGAGAAAAAAATACTAACTCTTTAACACAAAGCACTTTACATACTGTGACTCATAGACTCCCACATGACCTCCTAAGATGTTCTGGGGCAGAGCAATTGTCATGGCCCACCCATATAACCCACCATCGAGTATTTCAGATCTTTGGGTTCCAGGAACAGCAGATGGAAAATAAACTGGATCTCTGGTGAGGGTAAGAACACGATGCTATAAACCCATATGAGCTTTATAGGAAATCTTTGAAAGAAATATTTACATGGAATTAAGTGTGGATCCTGGACGAACGACACAACTCGGTTCTTATGTTACTTTCGGTGAAAAACACTGTCAATTCTTTATCACCTATCAACTGACAATTAGGCCAAATTATCAATCTTGTTTATTCTTCCACATTGTTGTTGGCAAAGTGTTGATGACCCTTACCCAGGATCATTGGTTAACCAAAAACTCCAACAATTTGGTTCAAAAGAGGCTGTGACAGCACTGTATAATCAAAGAATAAATACTTAGCACCTACCCTGTGCAGATGCTGGAAGCTTTAAAGGATAGAAATAGACAAGCTTTCTTGCTCTCAAGAAGTTTAAAATGGCACTAGGAAGCGAATGTAAAAATACCAGGTGGTGTCTGAGAAATGCCTAAGCACAAACAGTAAGTGCCAAAATGTCACAACGGATATAGCTTTTTAACTGGACATTGGAAAATGGGTAGGGTGTACTTAAATAAAGATCAGGAAAAGATGTTCCAAGTAACAAAAAAGCAAAAGTACAAAAGTAAGAAAGCAAAAGTACCTTTAGAGACAGTAAACTGACAAGTTAAAGCTGGAGCCAAGACTTCATTTAAAAATTTAAGGGGCAATAAAGCAAGAAACGTAGATTCGGCTTCAACATGATCGTAGTTAAAAGAAAACTTAAGAATTTAGACCACATATTCAGACAGTGTGGGGCTTGTTTTTGTTGTTGTTTGTTTGTTTTTGGGTTTTTTTGGAAAGCAGTATATGCAGGGAGCTTTAGGAAAATTCTGGAACAGTGGTTCTTCCCTATTCAAAGGAGCTTTTCACAGGGTAAGTTAAACTATGCGGCACCATTTTCTAGGATATTAGAGAATTAGTTAGCACCCAAATTATCCAAATTCAAAGAATCAGCATCCCTTAGAGCAAAGATTTAGTCTCATTTATGCTTGCAAATTAGGAAAACACACAGTAATTTTTTTCTTTCAAATATTACTTTTATTAATTTTTATTATGAAAATAAAACATACCATGGCACAATTATAAAAATAAAGACCACTAAAATCAGTCATAATCCCACTACCCACCATTAATATTTATCATATATTCTTTGTTCTAAACATGTGTTTACAAAAATGGTATGGTACTATAGTCTATTCTATATAGCCTGCTGACTCTCACTTAACCATATATGATGAGCACTCCTATATGATAGGATATATAATTCCAAAACCGAATTTTTAATGACTGCATATCAGTGTAAGACAAAAGCTGTCTTATCTGACAAGACCCAGCAGCCGGTGAATTAGCTATTTAAAAATTAGGAGAATTTTAAAAATAGATACACACATAAATTAGTATTTTGTCTAACTTCAGAAATATGAATGTATACATGTTTCATTTAAGGTCAAGTTAAGCTTTTTTGTTTCATTGAGATTTTTTGTGGCTAGGACAGCTAGAGTTCCAAGTCATATTTTTTTCATATTTTCATAAACCACACCATAATTTACCATCAACAAGTTTCCACTTTGGTTCCTTTCAAACAGAACAAGAACTTAAAGACATTTCTAAAACTGAGAGCAGCATTTGATTAACGTTTAAGATTTCCCCCAAACTTTTACAGTTGTCACACCCAATTAAGTACTCTTGCAATGGCCTTTTTTTTTTTTGAGTGCAAAGCATTCAAATTATTTTTCATAAAAATAATAATGCTCTAAAAAAGGACAATGCCCAGACTCTATTTCTTTGGTTTATGAAACACTTAAAAGAGCATAAACCGATCTGAGGCAGTGAACAAAGATCTCTGAGACTGCCTGAGGTGACTTCAGCACATATGTCTCAAACTGCATCTATTTTTCTTTTGGGACTATTTCTTGCACACCTGAGATCTGGACCTGCTGCAGAGATAAACACATCGTTGCAATGAGTTCAGAGTTGTAGTGCGTGTTTCCCAAACCACGGTATTTTGAAATAAGAGCTAACAAAATCCAGAATCCCTATGGGAAATATTTTTCAACTGTCACACAAGACAGACACCAACTTAATATTAAATATAAAAAGACAATACAAAGGCATTTGGTTTATTGAGTAAGATCACCCAAATTATCTGTCTAGCAACAGGAAAACAACGGGGGAGCAGTCACAAAACAATGGCTAAATGAAATAAAAAGACCATCTTATTAATTCAGTGTCCCTTTCTTTACAACATTAATTTTCAACTTCCCATTTGTTTGGATTATCCACCTTATGCTTATGCTGCCTTTCCTCTGGTGACAAGCATTATCCTCCATTCAGTCTTAATAAAATAATAATAGCTAACTTTTAGTGAATAGTCAATCTGGGCTAGGCACTATGTCAACAGTTTCATATGCATCATCCCATCTGAATAGCAAACACCCTTATGAAATTGGTGTCCCGGTTAACTCCCACTTTACAAATCAGGAAACTGAGGTTGAGAAAGAAGCAGTATCTTGTTCCAGGTCACACACCAATAACCACTGTAGCTGGGATTTGACTGTAGGTCAATCTGAGCAGTTTATGCTCTTAACCTCTTAACTTCCATAAAATGCTTCCTCTCTGTAATTTCAGGAATGCTAATTGATTGTTTTAATATTAAGTGAAAACAAATAATTAGGGATCTAATTTGTTGCAATAAACACTGTCACATATTCCAAAGAAAAGAGTAAAACTAACGTTTAGCTTAATTGCATCATTGCTCCCATTCTGAGATGAGTGCTGACAGTACCTTGGATTAGTGATTTTCAAACTTAATTAGCGTAGCACAGAGGAAGCAATACATTTTATATCACAACCCCGCACACACACACGCAATCACACATGTACGCGCCCTCACGCGCATGCACCCCACGCACGCACTGGCCCACACACACACGCAGTTAAAACAAAGCTTACAAAATATCCTCATTACCTGTAATGCATTCTGGTATTTACCATGCTATCCTCTTTTGTTTTTTGTAAGTGCTAGTTATGACCCACAAAATTAATTTCACATTCACTAATGGGTGAAAACTGCAATCTGAAAAAACTGCATCACATTATTAAGCCAAACAAACAATATTATACAGAAGACGGCTGTTACCCTGAATTCAGCTTATTTCTATCCAATACCTTGGCCATTGCGGTGATACTTTATCAAATCTCTAACCACTTTCTTTACTAACGTTGGCCACTGGCCAAAGTGCAGGGAGAAGAAGAAAATTCTTGCCTTCCAGGCTCTGGGTCCAAATCAGTGCACGTTAAGAAGGCAGCAGAAAAACGTTTATGCACTGATATAGAAATGACCACAACGCACTAAGCAAAAAAAGCAGACTACATTAGCATTCCCCTTTATGTAACACGAATATGCACTTACGTACCCCAAATTGTTAATACTGACTCCCTTGATGATAAGATTGATAAGGGCTTTTTCAGTGGGTTTATTTTTTTCCTGATAGTATATAATTGCTGTCAAACAAATTAAATATAATTCTATTCTGGGGATTAAAGACGTTTAACAGCCAGCATCTCGTTATGCATTTCTTCCCCGCGCTGCCAAAATCATCGCGTCGGATAATGTTAGGAGCTGCAAAGGGCCTTCTAAAGAGCACGTAATAACGACGGCGTAATCTGAGCAGATTTACACAACTGTTGCACGACGATAGTAAAACGATCGTTAACACAAAAAAAAAAAATAACGCTTCCAAAATAAATCCCAATCGCCAAAGGCTGATAAGGGCCTAGGTCTGGGGACAGCTGGACACAGCGCAGGGCAATGGGGGAAGGGGATTTGTGGACAGGTGGCTTCGGATCTCGGCCCCACAGGTGCCCCTACAAGTCCCCGCGGGTACAAAGCCCCAAATCCGACCTCCGCGAGCCGCCCCCTCTCCACCTCCCAGCCCCAGGCCGCGTCCGCGGGCCCCTCCGACCCAGGGCCCCCGACAGAAGCGCAGGGCAGCCTGCGCCCCACCTCCACCCCACGCCCCAGCCACCTCGATCCGGGCCCGGAGACGCCGGCCCCGCTCCCGCAGGACGGGCAGAAAGGGACTGGGGACGGGAGAAGCCGAGAAGGACCTGCGAGGCGGGTGCAGGAGCCGGGCGAGCGGTCCGGCCGTCCCTCGGGAGAAAGAAGGCGCCTGGGGCGCGAGGCGAGCAGGCCCCACCCCCGGCCGCGCGCACGGAGCCCGCGGGCGTCGCCCCGGCTGCGCGCCGCCTCGGCTCGGCCCGCCCCGCCCGCGCCCGCCGCCGCCGCCACGGTGCTCTGCGGCGCGGTTCTCACCTCCGCGGAGGCCTCCCGGATTCCTCCCGGGCTTGGGCGCAGGCCGAGGACCGGTGGGCGCGCTCCCTTCCTATTCTGGTTCCATGGCGGTGCCCGGACCCCCCGGGCCGTCCAGGGCGCCGCGGCCGCCCGCTGCCTGCCGCCCGCAGCCCGCGGAGCCACACAGAGGAGCCCCCCGGCCTCTCCCGCCGGTGTGAGACGAGGAGCGAAGTGCGAGCGTCACTCGCAAGACCCGGGCCCCGAGTCACGACTCAGCCCACGTAGACATCCACCGGGAACGTAGCGCTGCAGTCCTGACTGAGCTTTGACGTCAGGGAAGGTGCGAAAACAGGGCCCCTTCTGACGCAGGAGCCGCGCACCGCCCCCTGCCCACCCCCGCCCCCCGGCGCTGGAGCCCCCTTCCTCCCGCCCCAACCCTCCCCTCCCGCAGATCTTTTAAAGCGAACACTTCCACCGGGGTCAGGGCCCCACTCCGGAGCTTGTAAAATCAAACCTGTTCTAACCAAAATGACTGGGCTCACAGCGGAGTTAGGACGCGAGATAGACACGAAGGTTTTAGCATTTGAGGGCCCAGGGGGAAATTGCTTGTCAATTCCCAGCAACAGACGAACCTCGAAAAGAAAATTCCGCTGAGAGGGCTCGGCGTTTGCGCCGTTCGTGTGTGTTTGCCGCAGTGAGCTGCAGCAAACAAAAGCTCCTGTTTAATGAGCGCTTACTTTGTGCTAGGCACTGTGTTTAAGGTTTATATATGTACTCTTGCATTTCATCCTCAAAGCAACCCTTCAGAGGATCTTACTAGGAATCCTATTATTCCCAGTTGACAAAAGAGACAACTGAGGCTTAAGGAGGGTAGGTATTCAAAGACCTCCCCTGCACATGAAAGGGTTACGAATATTAACCGAAATCCCCTCAGTCATTCAATGGTATTCTGTACCACCCACTGCGAATATGGTGGTGTGCAAAAACAGCTGACTGTAATGAGGGGGACACAAAAAGGAATCAATCACAATACTGAATATATCATTAAAATCTGTCATAAGGAAAATGAGCATCCCTAAAGTGGAGAGAGCCTCCGATTAAAGAGCTTATGTTTTAGGTAACAATAATCTTAGAATGAGCTACCTTGTTCTTTGGCTATTGTTGTCATTGTCATTACATTTTTTTAATAAGCTTGTGACTTTGTCCCTTTTTTTAAATTCACCATTGCTTTTGCTTCCACAGTTTCCATTCTTGTGTATTACTTAGCTCTTGCCTCGCCCCCTACATCTTTCTCCGACTTTAAACCTGGGCTATTGCAGCTATTTAGATTTTTTTAACACACCAAAAAAATATATATATATATGTATACTGATTTTTTTTAAGGCAAGCTTTTAAGGTACATCCCAACCTTGGAAATGGTGAAAGAAAACCCATTATACATTAACCCAGCCACCATGACATAATGCATTTCACAGATGCGAAGACACACATTTTTCACACTTCAACATCTCAGAAATCAAGATGCATTTTACAAACTGGTCTCTTAATATTACTGGCCAGGTAGCTGTATTAACCTGGATGTCAGCACCTCCACATATAGAAAATTGAATGTGGCTTTTCACATTGTCCTTATTTCAACTGAGTTAAGTGCATTGTTTAATAAAACCCACAACCCTTAAAGGAGGAAATTAACAGCATATAAAAAAGAGATGGGACTGGCTAAAAGAGCTTAGACTTCTGAGAAACCCGAGTTCCTTACCAAGAACATTAGTTCTTCATGCGTTTTGGAAACCTACAAATAAACAGTTAAATAAGCCACACACACACACACACACACACACACTGAAATGACAGATATTATTTCTGATGGTATGGTTTGTCAATTACAACCCCTCTAAGTTTGAGTCAAAAAAAAATCGTTGAAGAAGTAAAATGAATCCTATGTGTTACCGGGAAACTACCCATTGACCTCTTCTGGTTAGATCAGACAATGCCAGCCTGGAAGCCTTCGGAATAGAATCAGCGAATTGAGGAAAAAAAAAAAAAACAACCCTAGATTCAGTAGTAGGGCACTCTTAGGAGTCGATACATCTCCAACACTTTTGGTGGCCCAGAAGACAATACTGTATGGAAAACCACAGCCATCAACAACTGATACAAAAAGTGTTTTTAGAAAAGGTGGGTTTTGAAAGCAAAGAAATTTTGGAACCCCTTAACCAATTTTACTTACATCTCCCTTTATGTGCACACACAAGATTGACACATAATAAATCTAAGTCTGAAAGGGTTATTTCACGAAGTATGAAATAAAACACTAAATTACCAAAAAATCAACGTGTTTTACTTTAGTTGATAGCATTTTTTTTCAACATGATACTATCATATAAAAATTTTTTTCTTATTTTTAGAGAAAGAGAGAGACTGTGCACGAGTGGCGCAGAGGGAGAGAGACAGAGAATCATAAGCAGGTTCCATGCTAGTGCAGAGCCCCCACAAAAGGCCCAATCTTAGAACCCTGGGATCATGACCTGAGCCAAAATCAAGAGTCAGGCACTCAACCAAATGAGCCACCCTGGCGCCCCTATCATATAAAATTAAAAGAAGTTTCATCCTGCATCCAGTTAGTAGTCCTTCCAGACTACATTTCTGTCTACTGGCAATGGGTACTTTTTTTGGCAGAGCTTAATTATCTGTAAGGTTAAGCTTTAAACTTTTTCAGATCCCCACAATCCTTTATTAATCCATTATAGAGCTAAACTCATTCACTAATATTTCTTTAAAGGACACTAAGTATCAAGGTTGGGTTTGTATGTTCCCTCCCCAGGGAGAAAAAAGATCCTATGTATGTGTTATTTCACATTCTTTCTTCAAAGGAAGAATAAAAACTGCTATTTTATGTCCAGAAATCATTCTGATAATGCTGATGTTTTGTAAGCTGTTTAAGCTAACATTAGGCTAATGTCTGAAGGAAAAAGATCTTCCTTTTTCCTGAATCATAAAAGAACTTAGATTCTATCAGTTTAGAGTTTATTTTTCCCTAAAATTCTATTAGTGCACATATACCTATTCATAGTCAGGCGAAGTTATCATGAAGATTTTACCCATTAGCCAGGCTTCTTTTTTTTTTTTTTTTAAATAGGCTCCATGCCCAATGTGGGGCTTGAACTCACGACCCTAAGATGAAGAGTCGCATGGTCTGCCAGTTGGGCCAGTCAGGTGCCCCTACCCTGGCATTTTTATAAACAGTATATGGAGCACCTGGGAAACTCAGTCAGTTAAGCGTCTGACTCTTGATTTCAGCTCTGGTCATGACCTCACAGTTTGTGAGTTTGAGCCCGCTGTCAGTGCAGAGCCTGCTTGGGATCCTCGTTCTCCTCTCTCTTTCTGCCCCTTCCCAGCATGTGTGAAAGCTCGCTTGCTCTCGCTCTCTCTCTGTGTCTCTGTCTCAAAAATAAATAAATAAGCTTTAGAAGTATATAAAGAGTATAATGTCATGTTTAATAGAAAAGAATTCACTCATATGCCCCATCCAAATCAAAATTTTAAATTTAATGAGAATGATCACAAGATATCTCCATGCATTTTGTCTTGTTCTTGATTCCTCTCTGTAAGATAGTCCCCATCTTTGACAAAAATGTCACTCAAAAGACAGAGGGTAAGGGTGATAGTTGGAACAAGGAACAAATAGGTTCTTGGAAAAGGAAGGCAAGTTAAAGTCTATACTTTAAAGTGGCAGAGGTATATGGTGGACACACAGAAAACGTTGGTGGATGTCAGTGTGGGGAGAAGAGAGCCGGGAGAGAACTCTGCAAATGAGTTTAACCCTCATCTATCACACGAGAACTTAAAAATGACTGAAGTCGGCAAAGCGCTACAGAGCACTATGAGCCTATTTTTAACGAAACATACAAATGATCCGCCGGAACTAAAGACAAGAAATAGTTTTTTAGTAGTTGCTCCTATCTGTCTGGAGTAGATGTGGACAAAGGAGTGGCAGCAGGACCAGCGACTAATATAAAAACTCTAGGGGCGCCTGGGTGGCGCAGTCAGTTAAGCGTCCGACTTCAGCCAGGTCACGATCTCGCGGTCCGGGAGTTCGAGCCCCGCGTCGGGCTCTGGGCTGATGGCTCAGAGCCTGGAGCCTGTTTCCGATTCTGTGTCTCCCTCTCTCTCTGCCCCTCCCCCGTTCATGCTCTGTCTCTCTCTGTCCCAAAAAAATAAATAAACGTTAAAAAAAAATTAAAAAAAAAAACTCTAATATCATAACATGTTCCCCCGTTGATTTAAACTTCTGTGCAATGAGATCTAACTTCTTTGTCACAGTCTTCCCATTCTGTTCTTCCTTTAATCCAGTCAAGCCAACTCCTTCCCACTTTTACATTATGTGGATACCTCTGTGATACATCTTTTTTTGAAAAAAAAAAACTTAAGGTCTCCTTATTTTTGAGAGAAACAGCATGAGCGAGGGAGGAGCAGAGAGAGAAGGAGACAGAGGATCCGAAGCAGGCTCTGTGCTGACAAACTGTCTATGCTGGGCTCAAATTCACAAACTGTGAGATCATGACCTGAGCCCAAGTAGGATGGTTAACCGACTGAGCCACCCAGGCGCCCCTCACCCATAATACGTCTTTATACAAACTTTGCTATAGTTTTTTTTTCCTAATAATTCCTTACCAATTCTTACCATAGTCTACTCTTTCTCTTTTTTCTTTCACTCCTTCCCCTCTTTTGTTTCTACTAGCACGTTGTTTCTTTACCTTGTTTTTTTTCTTGCTATCAGAAAAGCACAATTTATAATCCTGAAAGATAATGCTCCTAACTTCTGGTGATAATCAGGACTAACCACACACTTGTTCCTTCTTTTTTTTTTTTTTTTTTTTTTTTACGTTATTTATTTTGAGACATAGAGACAGAGGGAGAGGGAAACAGAGAAAACGCCAAACACAGGACTCCACCTCAGTAACTGAACCGTGAGATCATGACCTGAGCAGAAACCAAGAATAGGACACTCGACCAACTGAGCCACCCATGCGCCCCCTTCCTTTTTGAGAGAGAGAGAGCACAAGCGGGGTAGGGGCAGGGGACAGAGTATCCCAAGCAGGCTCTGTGCTGACAGCAGCGAGCCCCACGCAGGCTCAAACCCATGACCCGCGAGATCGTGACCTGAGCAGAAGTCAGACGCTCAACTGACTGAGCCCCCCAGGCACCCTCACTTGTTCCTTCCTTTAATTCAAAATTCAGGGGCGCCTGGGTGGCTCAGTCGGTTAAGCGGCCGACTTCGGCTCAGGTCATGATCTCGCGGTCCGTGAGTTCGAGCCCCGCGTCGGGCTGTGTGCTGACAGCTCAGAGCCTGGAGCCTGTTTGGGATTCTGTGTCTCCCTCTCTCTGACCTTTCCCCATTCATGCTCTGTCTCTCTCTGTCTCAAAAATAAATAAACGTTAAAAAAAATACTATCTTGGGGCGCCTGGGTGGCTCAGTCAGTTAAGCGGCTGACTTCGGCTCAGGTCATGATCTCGTGGTCCGTGAGTTCGAGCCCCGCGTCGGGCTCTGTGCTGACAGCTCAGAGCCTGAAGCCTGTTTCAGATTCTGTGTCTCCCTCTCTCTGACCCTCCCCCGTTCATGGTCTGTCTCTCTCTGTCTCAAAAATAAACATTAAAAAAAAAAAAATAAATAAACATTAAAAAAAAATTTTTTTAAAAATACTATCTCCAACTAAAGACAAAAAAAAATTTTTTTTTAATTCATTTCAAAGTTTATGCCCTCTGGAGCTTTAACTTTAAAAAAAATAATTACTGTTGGCTTTTATATGATGAAATCATCAATATGAGAACTATATTCTTGAGCCTTTCCCTCTATTTAAACTCCCCTGCCTCCCCCCACCTCAATTGTTTTCACTGGTCAACTTTCAACACTATAGAATTATTCCATTTATATATAGTTGCCATAAGGATGATTTTAGAGGCTAATATGAATTCCGTAGACCCCATTTTTAAAAACTAATAGATGACACTCAAATATTATTTAGGAAGAGCTCTGGAATACATTAGGTGACAAAAAAGCAAAATGTAATGAATTTTGTGCGAGAAAGGCAGAACTAGGAATATATAATTATATTTCCACAAAGAAACTCTGAAATGCAACTCAGGAAATAATAAAATCAATCACGGCACAAAGGAGGTTGTAAGAAACAGGGAGGAAGAAGGTGGGGGAGAGTGACAGTGTCGCTGTGCGCTTACCATGTTATGGCTTAGGAGTCTTCTGGATTTTTTTCTGCTTAAAATAGTGGCTAAATAAAAATTTAAACTAACAGACATTAGACAGTGGAGAAAGAAAGTTTTGATGACCGGCTCTGGAGCAGGAGCCCCACCAGGGGACTTGGGGAAGGTCCAGAGAGGAATTCTGATATCCTCAGAAACACCATGTACACGGTTTGCAACTAAATGGACTCCAGGGCCCCTTCTAGGTGACCGTACAGTGAAAAGCAAACTGGAGTCAAAACTGGAGTCTTTTTTTTTTTTTTTCCAAAATCTGAAGGGGCCGATGCCCTCTGAACCTGGGCCCACCTAAACAATTTTAGTTCAAACCACCGCAGGCCTGAGCGCAGACCATCCGCCACCTGACAGCCCTGTATCGTGGCTTTCTGGCAGCAAAATAGAGGAGCCAGGCTACGGAGGACTTACTGACTTCTCAGAAAGAATTCTGGCTCGCTGTTGGAGAGGGCCTCACGGCAGGAGGCATCGCCCCTGCCGGCACAGGAGTTCACTGCTAAAAGTGACCTCACCTCCTGCTCAAGCTCTTACTCAAAATTATCCCTTGGACTCAACCCAGTTGCATCGCTCCACACTTATGCCATCCTCCCCGACTCCTGACCCTGAACTTCCCTGGGATCGTTTACAACAGGATCATCCACCAAATGTCTATTTCCACGCCCCCTGCCCCCCCCCCCCCCCCCCGGAGCTAGCAACGTGCCTCACCCAGGATCTTACTATATCCTATCCTGCCTTCAAACTCCAAGTGACAAGCTGCGTGGTTGCAAAGCAATGCTAGGAAACCTGGGATCGGTAAGATAAACAACAGGATCAGAAACACGTATCTTGACAGTATCTCTCAAAATTCGCCCTCCAATGCGAGTAGTTAAGCGCAAACTTGAGCTCGGCCTGGGGAGGTGAGTAGGATCTGCTTAGACAGAGAAGAACATTCACGGAGGGAAGTGAAGCACACAGAAAAGGTTCACAGGGGCTCAAAAAAAAATGTATCTTTGAGGCTGTCACTTGAAATATACCCTCAACTACAGCTAGACTCCATGTTTAATTTTCCGTTCACAAGACTGGCCCTTTCTGTGTGTCATGCTACACGTCTCGGCTGATTCTTGTTAGCTCCTGTCAGAATGGTAGTTAGACCACTACCATCCACTCACCACACCCCTTCACTTCACCAACCCAACTTTCTTTTTTTTTTTAATATTTATTTATTTTTGAGAGAGAGAGAGAGACAGAGAATGAGTGGGGGCAGAGCACAGAGAGGGAGACACAGAATCCAAGGCAAGCTCCAGCTGTCGACACAGAGCCCAATTCTAAGATCATGACCTGAGCCGAAGTCGGAAACCCAGCCGACTGAGCCACCCAGGCACCCCAACCCAGCTTTCTAAATCTGCTTCATCATCAGACTTTGCATAGCCGCCAACAACCACTCATTCTTTGCCTAGCAACCTTACCACCCATACGTTTAAAGCCAAAGACCATGCACCTGTCTTCCCCAAAGTCATTCTGATACTAGCAATATTTACAATCGACGGGAATGGCAGCACAGAGTTTAACTGCCTGCAATTGTGGGGCTTGAGATCCATAAACCTACCACCATCCTACTTCTACATGCATATCCCACCGACATAGTTCCGAGATGGCCTATAAGTGAAGGTTAAGCAGCCGAGAAAAGGTCCAACTCGCTTCAATACTTCCATTATACCAAGCTCCTAAGATTTCAAACAACCATTCTAATTAGGGGGCCCTCTGGATAGGATTTGTACCAACCCTCACTGCTAAAAATTATTGGCATTTTTGCTCCATCCCAACGGAGATGTTTGGCCTTCATACAGCACACAAAAGTCCACAAAAAAAAAAAAAAAAAAAAACTATGCTTAGGATCCCAATTTTGCCTGAAGCCACATACTTCAGGATTGGGCTTTTCTTATGGCCCTAATAACAAAAATCAATGTCACCTGTACCTGGCGTTGCCCTACGAAAATGGGATTCCCATTCAATCCTGCTCACACCGGGGTTTCCCATGACTATATGTCAATCTCAAGAAGCACCATTCCCTTCAACCTCACTTTGGCAAAAGCATAGACGTGACCCTATTTTCATTCCCTTTTGGGGAATAGGTCACATCGTTGGGAGTTGCAGGCTTTGCAACCAGAGTCACTGCCATCAGTAGACAAAATCTAGTCACACAGAACTATCAACGGACGTCTAAGACTTTATCTAATGTTGCCCAAGGTTTTGAGGCATTATATCTATGAAACATGGATCACGATTCTTTGACCTGTATGTATGGTACAAATCCCTAACTTATTTTCATGGCTGGCTGGGAACCAACTTCCAAGTTAGGCTAATCTTACTAATGGGTGTGTTTTCTCCTTGTTTGCCTCTTAAAATATTTCAGTAATGTAGTTCCCTACTATTATACTTGTTTTGTAATATTTTATTTTATTGTGGTAAGAACATTCAACATGAGACATACCCTCTTAACAGATTCTTAGTGTACAATGTAGTATTCTTGTTTCTGAGCACAACGTTGCACAGCAGATCTATAGAAGATATTCATCTTGCATATCTACTAAGGCTAACATATCTGCACAGTTCCACCAAAACACCTTAAGATGCCTGAGCATCACAGGGCCAATAGTAGTAACTATGTTTTCTCAGGGCACCTGGGTGGCTCGGTGGTTAAGCGTCTGGCTCTTGATTTTGGCTTAGGTCGTGATCTCACACTTCATGAGATCGAGCCCCATGCCAGGCTCTGCACTCACATCGAGGAGCCTGCCTGGGATTCTCTCTCTCTCTCTCTCTCTCTCTGTCTCTCTCTGCTCCTCCCCTGAATGTGTCCATGTGCGTGCTCTCTTGCTGTCTCAAGATGAGTGTAGTTTAAGTCTATTTATTTATTTTGAGAAAGAGAGAGAGAATGAGCAAGTGAGGGGCAGAGAGAGAGAGAATCCCAAGCAGGCTCTGAACTATCAGCATGGAGCCCAACGTGGGGCTCTAACTCATGAATCACAATATCATGACCTGAGCTGAAAATAGGAGTCCAACACTTAACCGACTGAGCCAGGCTCCCCAAGGAATAAATATTTTATAACTATATTTTCTTAGGTATGTGGAATTAGGAGGTATTAGACTCAAGGAAACCACCCACCCTGGATTAACTAATTCCAAGCAATAACAAATTGCCTACTAGCAAAGCTTTGATATGCAAGTGAACCAGTCCCTGACTCCACATCCCCAACACCCTTTCAAGCCACCTCGACAGCCCAGGACTCAATTCCTGCCCTAATCACTACTGGGCAAAGTACCAGACAACTGGAGACCATCCTATAGCCCGGAGTCCACAAAAACTCTGCAACTCTCCAATAATAGCTTGTATGCCTTGCTTACCTTGTTTAGCATTCCTTCCCGAGAAAATCTCCATTAATGCTCCTGCCTGCAGTCTCCCTACCCCCTCTCTCTGCTAATCATGCAAACTCCTTCCCCAGTGGCCTTTCCAGCCAGCCTGCCATCTGTTTCTAAGGGACGTTGGTGAGTGTAATGAAAATATTTTCATTCACGGCAATCATTTTATGTCCATGTCTCTTATGATTTCTCCTCAAAACAAGTCCACGGTACATTATTAGAACAATTGGTGCAGGCAGCAACGACGTTACACACGAGAAAGAGACAACATCTCTTTCAACTGTTTGGACACATCAGCTAAAGCAAGCAGCCATGGTCACTGCCTAAAGGGCACGTTGGTTGTTGACACGCTTACTGCGTGATGACTACTGAAGTGTGTTCTTTTATCAGGTGTTGCCATGATTTCCCAGACTAAAATTGGAGAGCTCAAAGGGCTGAGTGCTCTTTGGCACTTGCACAGCCACTCACGAAGCCTCCGCAATACAGTGTCTCCTAACATACCACATAGAGTGCCTCCAAGAGCGTCCGGTAGGCTAGAGTCTTGGCTCTGGAATCGTATTAAGTTCTTTTATGGGCATAGTGGTATGAAGGCAAAATTCACTAGCGGGAGAATTTTGGAAAATTCCCAAACGTGTAGATTTACACCAGACCCCGGAACAAACACATTAACCAAAGAGGAAATCTAAGTACCCAGAAACAAACAAACAAACACAAAAACAACGAAGACTGTAAGATAAAGCAAAAGGAGTTCTCAGCATAATGTTTTATTAAAAATGACATTAAGAATGAACAGGGGCGCCTGCATAGCTCAGTTGGTAAAGCCTCCAACGGTCGATATCAGCTCAGGTCATGACCCACAGTTCCTGGGTTCGAGCCCCACATCCACTTCTGCACTGACAGAGCTGAGCCTGCCTGGGATTCTCTCTCTCTGCCTCTCTCTCTCTCTGCCCCTGCTCTCCGTCTCTCTCAAAATAAATAAACTTAAAAAAAAAAACAAAAAGAATGAAGAGAGATCACAAATAACACTCTAACATGAACAACAGGGAAAAACAGAAAAAACAACCCCCAACACCAAATATTAGCAGCAGGTACAAAAATAATAACTCAGCAGAAATCAGTGAAATAGACAATGAAAGGACAAAAGAAAAGATCAACGAAATAAGAGTTCCCTTCCTAAGAAAATGAACAAAATTGACAAGTTTTAGTTAAACTAACCAAGACAAAGGAGGGAGGACCCCAATTAATAAAATCTAAACGAAAGAGGAGACGTTTCGACGCCTACCATGGAAACGCAAAGCACCAGAAGAGACGACTACGACAATTACCTGCCAGCGAAGGAAAGAGCCTGGCAGAAGCAGTTAAAGCCTAAGTGTGTGCCTCTCCTTTACGTCGCTTTGCCCGCTGCTTCTCCAGAAATCCCCCCTACTGGCTGCACCCGCAGTGCCCTCTGCCCTCTGCCCTCTGCCTGCTGACCCCAGGCTGCTTCCTTCCCGGCCCCCGCCGGCCCTGCCGCGGCTCCCGTTTGGGGGACTAGGAGCAAATACGAGCTTCTTCCTTCAGGGCCATCATTTCCCTGCTGGTATCCCACTGTTTCCGCTCAGAACAGTCCGCAGGCCATGTATGGAGGTCCACGGGCTGCCGGCATCGAGGATCACCCCACGCAGCCCAGGACGCACAGCCTGGGACTGGCCCTGCTCACCAACGCAACCCCAGGGCGGCGGCCACGGCCGGAAGGGAAACGCTGCTGGTGGCGCACTTGCACTTGATGGCTGCCGCGCGGTGTCGCCTTTGATCGGGGTGGCTAAGATCCTCCAGACTAAACTGGGGGGAGCTCCAAGAGGGGAGTCCTCCCAAGCTGTCCCCAGGAGTGCTGTGAGGAGGGCAAACCCGCACAGCCCCGCACGGGACCCAGCTGAGGCCCAAACACGCCGTGTGCCGCCTAGGAGTGCTTCTGGGGCTGAGGAGCAGGGTCGTGGTGCCATCAGGCTGCACGGTGTCACCTACCACGAGCCACCGCAGAGGCAGAATACTCCGTGACCCTTGCTAGGATCGTGAGATGGACATCGCTCAGATCATAGCAATAGATACAGGGACCCTCCGCCTGGGACCTCACTTGGTGGTGGGGGGAGACCGCCCTTCCCTCCAAACACAGAGCAGAGCCCTGGCAGTGATGGAAAAGTGCTAAGAGGAAACCAAGGGGATTCTGGTTAAAGCAACAGAACAGGATTCTTGCTAAACACAGGATACGGTGATCAGATGTGTAAAGCAGGGCTTCAGCTCAAAGCTGAACTAGCAGGGTTCTTGTTTTTTTTTCTCTTTTTTTTTTTTTAAATTTTTTTTCAACGTTTATTTATTTTTGGGACAGAGAGAGACAGAGCATGAACGGGGGAGGGGCAGAGAGAGAGCGAGACACAGAATCGGAAACAGGCTCCAGGCTCTGAGCCATCAGCCCAGAGCCTGACGCGGGGCTCGAACTCACTGACTGCGAGATCGTGACCTGGCTGAAGTCGGACGCTTAACCGACTGCGCCACCCAGGCGCCCCAGCAGGGTTCTTGTTAAAAGTGGATTTTACAAGGACTTGCACAAATGACACTAGGAAAAAATTCCAGAAACTGTCTAAGGTATGGCAAATAAAAAACTGTCACAGAGGAGGCAGAGGTACAGTGCGCAGTATAGAGCACTGAGGTGCTAAGGGTTGCTCCCCAGGGAGGACACCACCTAAAGTGGGGTGCATGGTCCCCCCTACTGCTGCGTACAATGCAGAGACTGGTACCATGTGTAGAGAGGTGGTTCAGTGTGACACACACAGATCCACCTTACGGAAAACAAACGTTCACCCACACTCATTCAGATGGTGAGATAGGCTTTATTAAGGACTTCAGCAATAGGTATAGGGACCTCTGCCATCAGGGTTCATGATGGGGGAGAAACTGGCTCAGCTCCAAATACACCCTCAGCAATCCTTACTACCGAACTTGGACTATTTAATGAGTTTTCTTTAGCCGCTGCGCTTGTGACAATCTCTTACACAGCAATAAAACAAATTACAGTAATCAATGTGACATCTATTATTATATTTATTACACAAGCAATACACAAATATTATCCTTATAAAGTTTAAAATTTTGACCTATGAGACTATATCAGGGTTTAAAACTTTTGCACTTCAATGCAAGAATCAACCAAATAAAAGACAAATGACAGAAAAGGAGGGAGGGTACCTGGCTGCCTCAGTCAGTGGAGGATGCAACTCTGGATCTTGTGGTCAAGAGTCCAAGCGCCACGTTGGGTGTAGAGAGTACTTTTTTTAAAATGTTGGAATGGTCAGAAAGGAGAACATAATTGGGAAACATATCTGATAAGAAGATTCCTGTTCAGCACATTTCAGGGACTTCTACAACTCAAAAAGGTCAAAACAAATAGCCCCATTAAAATATGAGCAGTAGATTCAATGGACACTTCTCAAAAGATGTTTTAAATTGCCAACAATTTATGAAACAAACGTATGAAAAACGCATATGAAAAAACGTCCAACATCGCTAATCAGAGAAATGCATACCAAAACCACAATAAGAGGCTCCTGGGTGCCTCAGTCTGTTGAGCACCTGATTTTGGCTCAGGTCATGATCTTGAGGTTCCTGAGTTCAGACTCCACATCAGGCTCATTGAAATCAGTGCTGAGCCTACTTTGGATCCTCTGTCCCCCTCTCCGTCTGCCCCTCCCCTGCCCGTGCGCTCACTGGCTGACTCTCTCTGGCTCTCTCTCACTCTCCCTCTTTCAAAAATAAATAAACGTTAAAAAAAAAAAAAAAAGACAACCAGGGGCACCTAGGTGGCTTAGTCAGTTAATCATCTGACTTCAGCTCAGGTCATGATCTCACTGTTTGTGAGTTCAAGCCCTGCATCAGGCTCTGAGCCTGGAGCCTACTTCAGATTCTGTGTCTCCGTCTCTATCCTCCCCTCCCCTGCTCACGCTCTCTCTCTCAAAAATAAACATTTAAATTTTTTTTAAAGATAAGCACAATGATATATCTTCTCACATGTATCAGCATGACCACTATCAAAAGAACAAAAAAATGACAGTTGTTGCAGGGGGGAGGGAACTGAGAGGAAGGAACATTAGAGCACTGTTGACATCAATGATAATTATGTACCCCTGGTAGAAAACAGTATAGAGACTACTCAAAATTATGAAACGAGGGAGTATCACATGATCCAGGAATCCCACTTGTGGTATTATCCAGAACTACTAAAAGTAGAGTCTGAAAGATATTTGGTCCCCCCTGTTCATCGCAACATTGTTCACAATTGCCAAAGGATGAATCTATCCCAAATGTCAATTGCTAGATGAGTGGAAAGAGAAAATGGGATGTAAGCATACACTGGAATACCAGGGCAGCCTTCGGGGCGGTGCCTTTTCCCGTGCTACAGGGTGAGCGCACATAGAGGACATTATGCTCAGCACAGTACCCCAGGCAAAGAAAGACAAACACCGCATGTCCCATGTGGATACAGTAGAGGGCTATTGGTAAGATCGCCAGTACAAAGAATGGAGAGTGGTGTCCCCGCACGGTGCTACCACAGTATGGCTTCCCACAGAGTGCCACTGTTACTGGGCAGTCCACCCAGTGACACTTGTTAGGGATGGTAATGCGGCCTTCACTCAGAAGCACTGCAGTAGGTACAGGGACCTCTGCAACCGGGCTTTACAGCGGGGTGGACAGGACTCAGCTCCGAATATAGCAACACCACGTGTGCAATTGTCGCCAAGGGGCAGGATTGAGGACAGTGGATCAGTAAAAAAATTTTAAGAGAAAACATCGAGGATAAAGAGGGTTCTGGATAAACCAGCTCTGAGGATTCTTGTGAAAGACGGGTTGAGGTGATCAGACATGAGTGGAAGATGGTAAGGATAAAGACCCGAATGAATATCCATCCATGTGATCAGAAGTGAATGGTGAAGATTCTGGGGAAACAGACTTAGCAAGGTGAGAGTTAATACTCCATTTGAATAGGAAGTGCACAGAGAGTCTATGAGAAAGTTCACGTGCCTGACCCAGATGGTGAAACAAAGAATCCTCATCATCAAACAGCTCCCGGAAAGGCCTGGAAATGCCGAAGGCAGTTGCAGTATGGAACCAAGGTACAATGCCGCCTAAGGAACCACCAAGGGGCGCAGGTGCCCTGCGATTTCCTGACTCACGGAGTCAGCACAGTTGCTGAGGTGTAAGGTGCCCCATGGTGCCAGGATGTGGTGCATCACAATAGACCTGTTAAAGGAAAAGGTATTCAATAACCCTTGTTAAGATGGGAATCCAAACTTTATTCAGGACTTATCATTAGTTATATGGACCCCTCCAGTGCAGGACAGACAAACAAATACAACATAAGAAGGTGGACATTTGGAGACAAGGAGCCCATGGGACACCGCATGGAAATTACTACGAGGAACATCAGAGGAAAGGGGGGTTCTGGCTAAGCCCATCTAACAGGAGGCTTGCTGAAGACAGAAGGGGATGACCAAATATCACCTGGGAGATGGGGAAGCGTGACGATCCTGATCGCAAACCCAGGGTGCTCAGATGCGGATATTTCAGTGAAAATATCTTAGCAGGATTTGCTCCTACTCGGATTTTACCAAGAAGTGCACAGCTGACCCAGGAGAAGCTTCAGGAACGTGAAGGTAGTTCGGAAAGAATCTTTGTTACCAAAGCCTACCCTGGTCCCGGGCCGCTTGACGCTAGGGAGAACCATCCCGCGTATGGTACCACCTCCTGAACCGCGGGGTGGCGCTGAGTCGGACGCAGTGCAGTGCTGAGGGACGGAGCCAGGTAAGGCGCTGCACGTGACGCGGGGCAGGGGCAGAGGTACAGAGAAGCAGTGCGTTCCAGAGCCACCTGTTCTGCACAGAACTCAGTAATGAAAAAAAAACGTATTAACACGTGTTAAGATGGTCAGAAAAGCCTTATTCCGTTCCTTCGCAATACACAGGGCGACCTCTGCCATTGTGACTTGCAACTGGGGAGGAGACGGGCTCATCTCCAATTCGACCCCGGGCACTTCTGACTACAGAACTTGTACAAATAAATGGGTTGCGTTTAAGCCACTGTGTGTGTGTGCCAGTTTGTAACTATTAGAAAACTATTACAGTAGGGTCGCCTGGGTGGCTTAGTCCGCAAAGTGTTCAACTCTTGATCTCCGCTCAGGTCATGATCTCAGGGTCCTGAGTTCAAGTTCACCATGGGGCTCCTTGCTGGGTGAGAAGCCTACTTAATAAAAGAAAAAGTGGGGCACATGGGTAGCTCTGTGGGTTAAGCCTTGGTCGTCAGCTCCAATTCTGATCTCCCAGTTCCTGAGTTGGAGCCCCGCTTCAAGCTCACTGCTGTCAGCGCAGAGCCCACATTGGATCCTCTGTTCCCCCCTTTCTGCCCCTCCCCTGGTGTTCTCTCTCTCTCTCTTTCAAAAATAAATTTTTTTTAAAAAAAAGAGGGGCACCTGGGTGGCTTGGTTGGTTAAGGTTTTGACTCGATTTGGCTCATGTTGTGGCCTCACAGTTCGTCAGTAGAGCCTGCGCTGGCAGGGTGAAGCCTATTTGGGAATATCTCCTCCCTCTCCCTCTACCCCTCCCTGGCATGCGCTCGCTCTCGCTCTCGCTCTCTCAAAATAAATAAATAAACTTAAAATTTTTTTTTTTAATTTTTTTTTTCCAACGTTTATTTATTTTTGGGACAGAGAGAGACAGAGCATGAACGGGCGAGGGGCAGAGAGAGAGGGAGACACAGCATCGGAAACAGGCTCCAGGCTCTGAGCCATCAGCCCAGAGCCCGACGCGGGGCCCGAACTCACGGACCGCGAGATCGTGACCTGGCTGAAGTCGGACGCTTAACCGACTGCGCCACCCAGGCGCCCCTTAAAATTTTTTTAAACAATAAAAAAGTAAAGAAAAAAAGAAAAACTATTATAGCAATCAATGTGAAATCAATTAGCCTATTTACTACACAAGCAATACACAAATGTGCCCTTATAATTTTAGGCAAAAGTGACTACAACAAATTTTAAAACTTCTGCAGGTCAAGGGAAGCAATCAATAGATAAAGGCAACTCACAGAATGGGAGATAATAATTGCAAGTCATATGGCTCATGAAAGGTTTCCTGTCCAGCACATTTGAGGAACTTCTACTACTCAAAAAGAAGAAAACAAATAACCTGACTAAAATATAGGCAGATATTTGGATAAACATTTCCCCAAAAAGGGTATAAATATGGTTAACAAGTGTATGAAAATTTGGCCAACACCATTAATCATCAGAGAAATGCACATCAAAACACCGCGAGACAAGCCTCACATCTATGAGGACGGCCATTATCAAAGGAATAGAAAATGAGAATTGTGCTGGGGAAATGGGCAGGTTGGAATACATGAGCCCCTGGCGTGAATGTAAATAGTGCTCCAAGATAGAAAACAGTATGGAGGTTATGCAAAAACATAAAAGGGATAATATAATATGATCCAGGAATCCCACTTGTGGTATTCATCTAAAACTAATCAAAGTACGATCTTAAAGAGAAATTTGAACCTCCATTTTCATCACAGGATTATTCACTGCTGCCAAGTGATAGAACTAATCCACGTGTCCATCCCTAGATGAATGGACACAAAAAATGGAATGTATACATATAAGGAATACCGTGCAGCCTAAGAAATAAAAATTCTGACACATACAACTACATGAATAGACGTCAAGGACATCATGCTAAGAGAAATAAGCCAGTGTCAAAAAAGAAAATATGGGGGCGCGTGGGTGGCTCAGTCAGTTGGGCGGCCGACTTCGGCTCGGGTCATGATCTCGCGGTCCGTGAGTTCGAGCCCCGCATCGGGCTCTGTGCTGACAGCTCAGAGCCTGGAGCCTGTTTCGGATTCTGTCTCTCTCTCTCTCTCTCTGACCCTCCCCCG
Source organism: Puma concolor (assembly GCF_028749965.1). Lineage (NCBI taxonomy): Eukaryota > Metazoa > Chordata > Mammalia > Carnivora > Felidae > Puma > Puma concolor. Next base: position 193,307,432 of record NC_141674.1, on the reverse strand, counting down.
TTCATGCCCTGTCTTTCTCTGTCTCAAAAATAAATAAACGTTAAAAACATTTTAAAAAAAAGAAAATATGATCTGTACTGTATAATGCCACTAATTTAAGTATCTAACATAGACAGAAGTTTTGGAAACAATGGTAGAATGGCAGTTACCAAAGGCTAGGGAAGGAGAGAAGACATATCACTGTATTGATTATGGGGTTTCAAAAATGCAGGATAAAACACTGAGGTAACTTTTCAACACGAAATAATTTTACTTAACACGAAATGTACTTAAAAATGTTCAGATGAGGGCACCTGGGTGGCTCAGTCGGCACAGGTCATGATCTTGCAGTTTGTGAGTTCAACCCCACATCGGACTCTGTGCTGACATCTCAGAGCCTGGTGCCTGCCTCAGAATCTGTCTATCCCTCTCTCTCTCTCTCTGCCCCTCCCTGCTCGAGTTCTGCCTCTAAAAAAAATAAAGCGTTAAAAAAAATGGTTAAGATGATAGTTAACAAAAATTAAGTATTTTTTCACAAAAAAAAATCCTCAAAAAAGGCATAAATGTCAAGGGGGGAAGGAAATCATAGGGTCTGTCTCTTGGGCTCTCAGCTATGGCTCACAGTCTAGGGGAAGCAGCAATTTCCATGTAGCACAATATCGCAAACATTTAAGACTGACGGAGAGATCCTCCCCCAAAGATGCCAGAATAGAGTGTCTCTTACCTTCCCACAGTGGGTGCCTCCTCGGTGCGGTGCGTGATGGGCTAGATGTCAATCTGGAATCGTATTGCGTTCTTCTTGGGGCACAGTCGTATGAAGACAGAAAATATTACCAGGAGAAAAACAGAAAACTTGACAAACCTCTGGAACTCGTACCTCAACTCCAGAACAACCAACAAGTGTGGCAAGTAAACCAAAGGGAAGACAAATTATCTTGACACAATCAGAAATAAAAATACCTCATAACAAAGTTTATAAGATGCAGTAAAAGCAGTTCCCAGAAGACATTTGTTAAATTTTTAAGTCTATTTATTTATTTTGAGAGTGACAGAGATAGCACAAGTGGGGGAGGAGCAGAGACAGAGGGAGAGACAGAAGCCTAAGCAGGCTCTGCGCTGCCAGCACAGAGCCCAACGTGGGGCTGGAACCCACGAACCGGGGACCCATGACCTGAGCCAAAACCAAGAGTCACACCCTGAAACGACTGACCCACCCAGGCGCCCCGATATTTGTACTGAAAAGTACTAAATAAACAACAAAGAAAGATCTCAACTAACAACCTACATGTAACCTCAGGAACAAATAACGTGACAATCTAGTGAAATTAGCAGTAGGAAGAAAGTAATGTGGGTGGATCAGATATCTAGAAACTATAGATGAAGAACAATGGGAAGAACAACGACATAAGAGTTCCCTTCCTAAGAAAATGAACAAAATTGACAAGTTTTAGTTCAACTAACCAAGACAAAGGAGGGAGGACCCCAATTAATAAAATCTAAACGAAAGAGGAGACATTTCGATGCTTATCATGGAAACGCAAAGCACCAGAAGAGACAACTACGACAATTACCTGCCAGCGAAGGAAAGAGCCTGGCAGAAGCAGTTAAAGCCTAAGTGTGTGCCTCTCCTTTACGTCGCTTTGCCCGCTGCTTCTCCAGAAATCCCCTGTACTGTCTGCACCCGCAGTGCCCTCTGCCCCTGCCCTCTGCTTGCTGACCCCAAGCTGCTACCCTCCTGGCCCCGCCGGCCCTGCCGCGGCTCCTGTTTGGGGGTGAAGGAGCAAATACGAGCTTCTTCCTTCAGGGCCATCATTTCCCTGTCAGTATCCCACTGTTTCCGCTCAGAACAGTAGCAGGCCACGTATGGAGGCCCACGAGCTGCCGGCATTGAGGATCACCCCGCAGAGTCCAGGATGCACAGCCTGGGACTGGCCCTGCTCACCAACCCCACAGCGGCGGCCAGGGCCTGGAGGGAAACGCTGCTGGTGGCGCACTTGCACTTGATGGCTGCCGCGCAGTGTCGCCTTTGATCGGGGTGGCTAAGATCCTACAGACTAAACTGGGGGGAGCTCCAAAAGGGGAGTCCTCCCAAGCTGCCCCCAAGAGTGCTGTGAGGAGGGCAAACCCGCACAGCCCCGCACGGGACCCAGATGAGGCCCAAACACGCCGTGTGCTATGGCGCCAGGTGCCGCCTAGGAGCGCCTCTGGGGCTGAGGAGCAGGGTCGTGGTGCCATCAGGCTGCACGGTGTGACCTACCAGGAGCCACCGCGGAGGCAGAATACTCCGTGACTCTTGCTAGGATCGTGAGATGGACATTGCTGGGATCATAGCAATAGATACAGGGACCCTCCGCCTGGGACCTCACTTGGTGGTGGGGGGAGACCGCCCTTCCCTCCAAACACAGCGCAGCAAGGGGGAAATATGCCTACAGAGCAGAGCCCTGGCAGTGATGGAAAAGTGCTTAAGAGGAAAACAAGGGGATTCTGGTTAGAACAGGTCAGAACAGGATTCTTGCTAAACACAGGACAGCTGCTACCCAGCATATTTCAGGAACTTTTACAACTCAGCAAGATCACGACGACATACGGATCCATTAAAATATGGGCACTCTCTCTCTCTCTGCCTCTCCCCGGCTCACACTCTGTCTCTCTCTCTCTCTCTCTCTCTCTCTCTAAAATAAATAAACGTTAAAAAAATTAAAAGAAAAAAACGCCTGGGTGGCTCAATCGGTTAGGCGTCCAACTTCAGCTCAGGTCATGATCTCACAGTTCCTAGGTTCGAGCCCCGCATCGGGGCTGTCACCACAGAGCCTGGACCGGCTTTAGATCCTGTGGCTCCCTATTTCTCTGCCTCTCCCCAGATCATACTCTGTCTCTCTCTCTCTCTCAAAAATAATTAAACATTTTTAAAAAATTTAAAAAAATAAAATATGGGCAGTAGATTCAACAAATATTTTCCCAAGAAGCTATACAAATTACCAACAAGCATATGAAAAGATGCCCAGCATCGCTACTCTTAAGGGAAATGCATATCAAAACCACAATGATCTGTTAACTCACACGTCAGCATGACCACTAACAAAGGTACAAAAAAATGACAATTGAGAGGGGGGGGGTGCAGAAATGAGAGCCAAGAACACAACAGCACTATTGGTATGAGTTTTAATTATGTACCCATGACATAATTATAGTGACAGAAAATAGTACAGAGTTTGCTCAAAATTATAAAAGGAGGGATGATCACATGACCCAAGAATCCCACCTGTGGTATTAGCCACAACTACTAAAACTAGTGTCTGAAACATTATTAGACCCCTGTGTTCATCATAACATTGTCCACAACCGCCTAGAGATGGGTCTATCCCAAATGTCAGTCGCTAGATGAATGGAGAGAGAAAATGGGGTGTAAGCATACACTGGAATACTAGGGCAGCCTTCGGGGGGGGGTGCCTTTTCCCGTGCTACAGTGTGAGCGCACATAGAGGACATTTTGCTCAGCACAGTACCCCAGGCACAAGAAAGACAAATACTGCATGTCCCACGGGGATACAGTATAGCGGTATTGGTAGAATCGCCAGCGGTGCCCCGGTAGGGTGATGCCGCGGTGTGGTTTCCCACAGAGTGCCACGGTTACCGGGCAAGTACACTAATGACACTTCTTAGGGATTGTAATGTGGTCTTCAGGTACAGGGACTTCTGCAATTGGGCTTTACACGGGGGTGGGGAGTGGACAGGACTCAACTCTGAGTGCGGCAACACCACGTGTGCAATTGTAGCCAAGGAGCAGGATGGAGGACAGTGCATTGATCAAAAATTCCTAAGAGCTAATATCAAGGATAAAGAGGGTTCTGCATAAACCAGCTCTGAGGATTCTTGCTGAAGACATGTCCAGGTGATCAGACCTGAATGGGAGATGGTAAGAATGATGAACCCGATGAGATATCCATGCAAGTGATCAGAAGAGGAGGGTGCAGGTCCTGGGGAAACAGATCTATCAAGGTGGGAGTTACAACTCCATTTGACAAGGAAGTGTACAGAACGTCTAAGAGAAATGTCATGTGCCTGACCTGGGTGGTGAAACAAAGAATCCACGTCACCACGCAGTGCCTGGAAAGGCCTGGAAGTGCCCAGGTACAGCTGCAGTCCGGCACCAGGGACGGTACTAAGGTACGGTACCGAGGTACGATGCCGCCTACGGAACCACCGAGGGGCGCGGCTGCCACACGGCATCGGAAGCTGCTCGCTCTCCGACTCAGCACAGTTGCTGAGGTGTGTTGTCGCCTAAGGCAGCGGGATGTAGTGCATCACAATAGCCCCGTTAAGGGAAAGGAGTATTTAAAGACCCTCGCTAGGACAGGAATGCAAACTAATCAGGACTTAGCGTTAGCTATAAGGACCCCTCCAACTGGGAACTTAACAGTGCAGGACAGATTGGGACCAACAACAAATACAGCATGAGCGGGTGGACATTTGGAGACAAGGAGCCCGTGGGACACCGCATGGAAATTACTACGAGGAACATCAGAGGAAAGGGGGGTTCTGGCTAATCCCATCTAACAGGAGGCTTGCTGAAGACAGAAGGGGGTGACCAAATATCACCTGGGAGATGGGGAAGCGTGACGATCCTGATCGCAAACCCAGGGTGCTCAGATGCGGATATTTCAGTGAAAATATCTTAGCAGGATTTGCTCCTACTCGGATTTTACCAAGAAGTGCACAGCTGACCCAGGAGAAGCTCGAGGAACGTGAAGGTAGTTCGGAAAGAATCTCTGTTACCAAAGCCTACCCTGGTCCCGGGCCGCTCGACGCTAGGGAGAACCATCCCGCGTATGGTACCACCACCCGAACCGCAGGGTGGCGCTGAGTAGGACGCAGTGCAGTGCTGAGGGACGGAGCCAGGTAAGGCGCTGCACGTGACACGGGGCAGGGGCAGAGGTACAGAGCAGCAGTGCGTTCCAGAGCCACCTGTTCTGCACAGAACTCAGTAATGAAAAAAAAATACATAATGATAACGTGTTAAGATGGTCAGAAAAGCCTTATTCCGTTCCTTCGCAATACACAGGGTGACCTCTGCCATTGTGACTTGCAACTGGGGAGGAGATGGGCTCATCTCCAAATTGACCCCGGCCAGTTCTGACTACAGAAGTTGTACAAATAAATGGGTTGAGTTTAAGCCACTGTGTGTGTGTGCCAGTTTGTAACTACTAGCAAACTATTACAGTAGGGTCGCCTGGGTGGCTTAGTCCGCTAAGTGTTCAACTCTTGACATCAGCTTAGGTCATGACCTCGGGGTCCTGAGTTCAAGTTCACCATTGGGTTCTGTGCTGGGCATGAAGCCTACTTAAAAAAAAAGAAATGAGAGGCACCTGGGTGGCTCCATAGGTTGAGTCTCCAACCTTGGCTCACCTCATGATCTTCTGATTCGTGAGTTCGAGCCCCACATCACGTTCTGTGCTGTCAGTGCAGCACCCACGTCAGATCCTCTGTTCCCCTCTCTCTGCTCCTTTCTTGTGTGTGTTCTCTGTCTCTGTCTCTCTCTCTATGTCTGTCTCTCTCAAAAATAAACATTTTTAAAAAGCGGGGGGCAACTTGGAGGCTCAATTGGTCACGCATGTGATTTTGTCTCAGATCATGATCTCATGATCATGAGTTCATGAGTTCATGAGTTCAAGCCTTGCATTGGGCCCTGCACTGACAATGAAGAACCTGCTTGGGATTCTCTCTCCCGCTCTCTCTATCTCAGCCCCTACCCCACTTGTATGCATGTGTGCCTTTTCTCTCTCTCAAAAATACATAAATAAATAACTTAAAAAAAAAAAGAAACAAAAACCTTGACCAGTACAACTGCATGAATAACCTCAAGGACATCATGCTAAGAGATATAAGCCAGTGTCAAAAAAGAAAATGTGGTCTGTATTGTATGATGCTATTCGTTTGAAGAATGTGAAGCAGACAAAAGTCCTGGATATGACAGTGAATGGCAGTTCCCAGAGGCTGGGAAGGAGAGTGGGGATATCATTGTACTGAATATAGGGTTTCAGATGTGTAAGGTAAAAAATATTTACGCAAGTTTTCAACACAAAATGAACATCCTTAACACTAAATGTACACTTAAAATTGTTAACATGATAGCAAAAATTAAGTATTTTTTACTCAAAAAAAAAAAACCTTAAGAAAAAGTATAAATGACACAGTTGGGGAGAAGTATTTCATAGGGTGTTTATCTTGGGCTCTCATCTATGGCTCATAGTCTGGGGGAACCAGCAATTTCTAACTAGCACAATATCCTAAGATTGAAGACTGACTGAGAGATCCTCCCCCAAAGATGCCAGAGTAGAGTGTCTCTTACCTTCCCACACTGAGTGCCTCCTCGGTGTGTGATAGGCTAGATGTCAATCTGGAATCATATCGCGTTCTTCTTGGGGTACAGTCGTATGAAGACAGAAAATATTACCAGGAGAAAAACAGAAAAGTTGACAAACCTCTAGAAATCGTACCTCAACTCCAGAACAACCAACGGGTGTCGCAAGTAAACCAAAGGGAAGACAAATTATCTTGACACAATCAGAAATGAAAATACATCATAACAAAGTTCATGAGATGCAGCAAAGCAGTTCTCAGAAGTCGTTTGTAGCTAAAAGTACTATATTAACAACACAGAAATAACTCAACTAACAACCTACCTGTAACCTCAGGGACGAATAGCGCAAACAGCCTACTAAAATCAGCAGTAGGAAGGAAACATTGTGGATGGAACAGATCTAGGAGAACAATAGGAAGAGCAAGGAAGTAAGAGTTCCCTTTTTTTTAATGTTTATTTATTTTTGACACAGTGCAAGCGGAGAAAGGGACAGAGGGAAGGAGACACAAAATCTAAAGCGGGCTCTGCACTGACAGGCTGACACACCGAGGCCTATGTGGGGCTCGAACTCACGAACCTCAAGACCCGAGCCAATGTTGGACACTCAACTAACGGAGTCACCCAGGTGCCCCAAAGTTTCCCTATTTAAAAAGATAAACAAAATTGACAAGTTTTAGTTAAACTAACCAAGACAAAGGAGGGAGGACCCCAATTAATAAAATCTAAACGAAAGAGGAGACGTTTCGACGCCTACCATGGAAACGCAAAGCACCAGAAGAGACGACTACGACAATTACCTGCCAGCGAAGGAAAGAGCCTGGCAGAAGCAGTTAAAGCCTAAGTGTGTGCCTCTCCTTTACGTCGCTTTGCCCGCTGCTTCTCCAGAAATCCCCCCTACTGGCTGCACTCGCAGTGCCCTCTGCCCTCTGCCCTCTGCCTGCTGACCCCAGGCTGCTACCCTCCCGGCCCCGCCGGCCCTGCCGCGGATCCTGTTTGGGCGACTAGGAGCAAATACGAGCTTCTTCCTTCAGGGCCATCATTTCCCTGTCGGTATCCCACTGTTTCTGCTCAGAACAGTCGCAGGCCACATATGCAGGCCCACGGACTGCCGGCATCGAGGATCACCCCACGCAGCCCAGGACACGCAGCCTGGGACTGGTCCTGCTCACCAACGCGACCCCAGGGCGGCGGCCACGGCCTGGAGGGAAACGCTGCTGGTGGCGCACTTGCACTTGATGGCTGCCGCGCGGTGTCGTCTTCGAGCGGGGTGGCCACGATCCCCCAGACTAAACTGGGGGGAGCTCCAAAAGGGGAGTCCTTGCAAGCTGCCCCCAGGAGGGCTGTGAAGAGCCTGGCCTTGCACAGCCCCGCTAGGGACCCATCAGGGCCCAAACATGCCATGTGTCGTGGCACAAAGTGCCCAGGTAGTGATGGAAAATTACTAAGAGGTATTTACTAAGAAGAAACTAAGGGCTAAAGAAACAAAGCAGGTTTCTTGCCAAACACAGGACATGGTGATCAGATTTGGAAAGCAGGGGTTCGGCTCAAAGCTTTCCTAGCAGGGTTCATGTTAAAAGTTAATTTTACTAGGACCTGCACAAATGAGCCTAGGAGAAAGTTCCAGAAACTGTCTAATATACAGCAAATGAAAAAACGTTGTCACAGAGGAGGTCAAGGTACGGCGCACAGTACAAAGCGTTGAGGTGTTCGGCATTGCTCCCCAAGGAGGACACCACCTAAAGTGGGGTGCATGGTTCCCCCCTAGTGCTGCATACAATGCAGAGGTTGGTACCACGTGTAGAGAGGTGGTTCAGTGTGACACACACAGATCCACCTTATGGAAAACAAATGTTCACCCACACTCATTCAGAAGGTGAGATAGGCTTTATTAAGGACCTCAACGATAGGTATAGGGACCTCTGCCATCAGGGTTCATGATGGGGGAGAGACTGGCTCAGCTCCAAATACACCCTCAGCAATCCTCACTACCGAACTTGGACTATTTAATGAGTTTAGTTTAGCCACTGTGCTTGTGACAATTTTTTACACAGCAATAAAAAAATTAATAATTAATGCAAAATCTATTATTATCTTTATTACACAAGCAATACACAAATATTATCCTTATAAAGTTTGAAAAATTTGACCTATGTGACTGTATCAATCTTTATTACTTTTGCACTTCAATGCAAGAATCACCCACATAAAAGGCAAATGACAGAAAGCAGAGAGGGTATCTGGCTGCCTCAGTCAGTGGAAGATGTGAATCTTGATCTTGTGGTCAAGTGTTCAAGCCCATGTTGGATGCAGAGATTACTTTTAAAATGTTGGAGTGGTCAGAAAGGAGAGCATAATTACAAATCATACATCTGGTAGGAAGATTGCTCTCCAGCATATTTCAGGGACTTCTACAACTCAAAAAGGTCAAAACAAATAGCCCCATTAAAATATGGGCATTGGATTCAATAAACATTTCTCCGAAGATAGTTTACCAATTGCCAGAAGCATATGAAAAAATGCCCAACATCCCTAATCAGAGAAATGCATATCAAAACCACAATGAGGGCATCCTGGGTGGCTCAGTCTGTTGAGCACCCGATTTTGGCTCAGGTCATGATCTCATGTTTCATGAGTTCAGGCCCCATGTCAGTCTCCTTGAGATCAACATGGAGCCTGCTTTGGATCCTCTGTCCCCCTCTCTGTCTGCCCCTACCCTACTCATGTGCTCTCTCTCTCAGAAATTAATAAACATTAAAAACAAAAAGGACAGCCACAATGATATACTATCTCATGTATCAGCATGGCCACTATCAAAAGAACAAAAAATGACAGTTGTTGGGGTGGGAGGGAATTGAGAGCTAGGAACCTTAGAGAGCTGTTGGTGTGAATGATAATTATGCAGCCCTGATAGAAAACAATATAGACACTACTCAAAATTATGAAAAGAGGGAGCATCACATGATCTAGGAATCCCACTTGTGGCATTATCCAGAACTACTAAGAGTAATGTGGACCCCCATGTTTATCGCAACGTTGTTCACAATCGCCTAGAGATGGGTCTATCCCAAATGTCAGTCGCTAGATGAATGGAGAGAGAAAATGGGGTGTATGCATACACTGGAATACTAGGCAGCCTTGCTGGGGGTGGGGAAGCCTTTTCCCATGCTACAGGGTGAGCGCACATAGAGGACATTTTGCTCAGCACAATACCCAAGGCACAAGACAGACAAATACCACATGTCCCATGTAGATATAGTATAGCGGTATTGGTAGAATCGCCAGTACAAAGAATGGAGAATGGTGCCCCGGTAGGGTGATGCCGCGGTGTGGTTTCCCACAGAGTGCCACGGTTACCGGGCAAGTACACTAATGACACTTCTTAGGGATTGTAATGTGGTCTTCAGGTACAGGGACTTCTGCAATTGGGCTTTACACGGGGGGTGGGGGATGGACAGGCCTCAACTCTGAGTGCGGCAACACCACGTGTGCAATTGTAGCCAAGGAGCAGGATGGAGGACAGTGCATTGATCAAAAATTCCTAAGAGTAGAGGTCAAGAATACAGAAGGTTCTGGATAAACCAGCTCTGAGGATTCTTGCTAAAGCCAGGGCAAGGTGATCAGACCTGAATGGAAGATGTAAGGATGGTGACCCCAATGGATATCCATCCATGTGATCAGAAGTGGACAGTGGAGATTCTGGGGAAACAGACTTAGCATGCTGAGAGATGTACTCTATTTGACACGGAAGTGCACAGAGAGTCCAAGAGAAAGTTCATGTGCCTGACCTAGGTGGCAAAACAAGGAATCCTCCTTACCTATCAGCGCCTAGAAAGGCCTGGAAATGCCGAATGCCGTTGCAGTACGGTACCGAGGTACGGTACTGAGGCACGGTACCAAGATACAACGCCGCCTAAGGATCCACCAAGGGGCGTAAGTGCTGTGTGGTATCGTCTGCTGCTCACGGAGTCAGCACAGTTGCTGAGACAGGAGGTCACCCATGGTGCTGGGATTCAGCGCATCTCAAGAGTCCTGCTTAAGGCAAAAGGTATTCACCGACCCTTGTTAAGATGGGAATGCAAACTTTATTCAGGACTTACCATTCGTTATAAGGACCCTTCCAACTGGGGCTTCACAGACAGACTGGGGCCAACTTCAAATACAACTTGAGCAGGTAGGTATTTGGAGACAAGGAGTCTGTGGGACAGCGCATGGAAATTACTATGAGCAACATCAGGGTAAAAGGGGGTTCTGGCTACACCCACCTCCAGGAGTCTTGCTGAAGACAAAAGGGGGTGACCAAATATCACCTGGGAGATGGGGAAGCGTGACGATCCTGATCGCAAAGCCAGGGTGCTTCCATATGGACGTTTCAGTGAAAATAACTTAACAGGATTTGCTCATACTCGGATTTTACAAAGAAGTGCACAGATGGCCCTAGCGGAAGTTTTAGGAACTTGAATATAGTACAGTGAGGCAAAAAACCTTTGTTACTGAATAGTATCTGGGGACAGGGCTGTGGGACGGGAGGGAGAACCATCCCGCATATGGTACCACCTACGGCACCGGGGTGTGTGCTGGGTAGGACGCAGCGCAGTGCTGAGGGACGGAGCCAGAAACGTGCCGCACATGATGTGGGTCAGGAGCCAAGGGTCAGAGCAGCAGTGGGGTACAGTGTGTAATGTCAGGCACAGAACACAAAGGAAAAAAAAAGTATGACAGTTGTAAAGATGGTAGTTATTCAGGCATTATTCAGGTAAAGAAGGCATTATTCAGGACCTTAGCCATAGATATAGGGACTTCTGCCCCTGTGATTCATGACTAGGGGAGAGACCTTCCCCAACTCCATGTACACCCTCCAGCAGCTGTGACTACAAGAATTGTGACTATGAACGAGTTCCTTTAACTGCTCAGATTGTGGCAACTTGATACATAGCAACAGAAAACTAATACAGTAACCAGTGTGAAATCAATTCTTATATTTATTGCAGAAAAATACAGAAATACATGGTTCTCATAAAAATTTGAAAAATTGACCTATGGCTCTACATCAAACTTTAAAATGTCTACACCTCAATGCAGAAATCCGCAGAGTAAAAGGTAACTCACAGAAAGAGACAAAACAATTGCAAATCATACACTGATTAGGGAACTTCTTTCTTTTTAAAAAATTTTTGCGAAGTTTATTTATTTTTGAGAGAGAGAGAGAGAGAGAGAGAGAGAGAGCGCAAGCAGGGGGAGGGGCATTTAGAGAGGAAGACACAAAATCCAAAGCAGGCTCCAGGCTCTGAACTTTCAGCACAGAGCCTGACATGGTGCCAGAACTCAGGAAAAGGGAGATCATGACCGGAGCCGAAGTTGGACGCTTAACCGACTGAGTCACTCAGGTGCCCCTGATTAGGGAATTTCTATCCAGCAGTTTTCCGGAACTTCTACAACTCAACAAGAATAAAACAAATATCACAATTAAATTATGGGCCCAGGATTCAATAGATAGTCCTCAAGAAAAAGGTATAAGCAGAACCAAGAAGTATATGAAAAAAATATTCCACATCACTACTCATCAGCCAAATGCATATCACAACCACAATGATACATCTTGCATGTATCAGATGGCCATTACAAAAGGAACAACAAATGACAATTGTGTGGAGGTGGGGAGAGGAGATGAAGAAGTTGGAACATAAGAGGCCTTGATGTGAAAGTAAATAGTTCACCTAAATACTTGATCCATGTAAATAGAAAACAGTAGGGAATTACTCAAAAATATACAAAGAGAGAACACCACATGATCCAGGAATACCATCTGTGGTATTCATACAAAACTACTCAAAGCAGAATCTCAAAGAGACGTTTGCATGCCCTGTCTTTTCACAGCATGATTCACTGATGCCAAGTGGTAGAACCAATCCACATGCCCATCGCTAGTGAATAGACAGAAGAAGTGGGGTGTATACATACAATTGAATACTATGCAGCTTTAAGAAAATAATAAATCCTGCACATGCGACTACATGAACGGACCTCAAGGATATCATGCTAAGAGAAATAAACCGACATCAAAAAAAAAAAAAAAAAAAGGACCGGGGGCACCTGGGTGGCACAGTCGGTTAAGCATCCAACTTCTGCTCAGATCATGATTTCACAGGTCGTGGGTTCAAGACCCGAGTGGGGCTCTCGGCTGTCAGCGAAGAGCCTGCTTTAGATCCTAGGTCTTCCTCTCTCTGCCCCTCCCTTACTTGTGGGCTCTCTATCTCTCTCTCAAAAATAAATACACATTAAAAAAAAAAAGTACTGTATGACCCCACCCATTTGAGGAATCTAAAGTATTTAAAAATCATAGTAACAAAAGTAGAATGGCAGTTATCAACATCAAAGGGAAGCAGAGAGGCGATATCAGCATATCAGTTATAGAGCTTCAAAACTCCAAGATAAAAAAGATTTAAGGAGGGGCGCCTGGGTGGTTCAGTTGGTGAAGCTTCCGACTTTGGCTCCGGTCACGATCTCATGGTCGGTGAGTTCCAGCCCCCTGTCAGGCTCTGTGCTGACAGCTCAGAGCCTGGAGCCTGCTGTGGATTCTGTGTCTCCCACTGCTCCTCCCCTGCTCGTGCTCTGTCTCTCAAAAATAAATAAAAAATAAAAAATAATAAATAATAAATAATAAATAAATAAATAAATGGGAAAGAGGGGATTTAAGGAAATGTTCAAAACAAAATGAACATAATAGCCTATGAAAACCGTTAGAGAAATATATTTTTACATACAAAAAATCCTCAGTGGCTCAAATGATCCAGGTCAGGGGGAAAGGTAACTTAAAGGGTCTGTATCTTGACCTCTGAACCATGGCTCACGGTGTGGGAGAAGCAACAATTATGCAAATAGGTCACTATCCTACGATTCATGAGACCACAGATATGACAGAGTTGGGGACCACCGCTCTGGGCTGCCCAGGGTCTGTGCGGTTCAAGGTCTCCAATTATAATTTGTACCCCTTGCTTACCCCATTTTCTTCCTTTTTAAACTAGTATCTACCTTAACGTGGAGCATGAACTCAGGGCCCCCATATCACAAGTCGTGTGCTCTACCCGTGGAGCCATCCATGCATCTCCTTGCTTACCCCATTTCTGCCTGAGGAAATTTCCAGTAAGACTCTCACCCACAGTGTCTTCCCATCTTCCCTCCCCCCCCCCCACAATGGCACCTGCTGATCATGCAGAATGCCGCCCCAGGGGCCCTTCTCCTCACCCCTGTCAAATGATTCTAAGAATCCCTGAGTGTCAAAAAAATTTTTTTTTCCTTTATAACAAATCGTTTTTGTGTCTCAGTGTGTTCGTATCTGCAAAAACGAGTCCAGGATATGTTATTAGAATGATCAGTGCAGCCAGCGGGGTTGATTCACCAGAAGAGGACGACACACCTTTGGGCTGCTTGGGCTCATCAATGGGACCCAGCACCCACAGCCGCCACCTAAGGGGCACTGCAGCTTGTTGGCATGCTTGTTGCTTGATGGCTACTTCGTTCTGTTGTTTTCGTCCCACCCTGCCAATTTTCCCAGTCTAAACTCCGTACTCCCTGAGGTGTCATAGTGAGTGCGGCTTTCAGAGCCACACCCCAAGGCTCTCCAAGAGCCACTCCACGCAGAGTGCCCCAGGGGTGCCTGGTAGGTTATGTGTCAAGGTTGGAATCCTATCAAGTTCTTTCCTGGCCACAGGGCTGTAAACACAGAAACTGCAGGCAGGAGAAACAGTGGAAAACTCACAAACCGATGGATATTGAACAACAACGCGAGACAATCAACTGGTCACAGAAGTCAATCAAAGGGAGAACAAAAATAAGGAAAATGATACATAGCAATGTTTAAGAGATGAGTTAAAATCAGTTTGCAGAGGACATGTGTACTAAAAACACTACGTTAAGAATAGAGAAAGATCGGGGCGCCTGGGTGGCGCAGTCGGTTAAGCGTCCGACTTCAGCCAGGTCACGATCTCACGGTCCGTGAGTTCGAGCCCCGCATCGGGCTCTGGGCTGATGGCTCAGAGCCTGGAGCCTGTTTCACAGTCTGTGTCTCCCTCTCTCTCTGCCCCTCCCCCGTTCATGCTCTGTCTCTCTCTGTCCCAAAAATAAATAAACGTTGAAAAAAAAAATTTAAAAAAAAAAGAATAGAGAAAGATCTCATCAACAATATAATGTTAACATCAGGGAAGAATGGCAAGAATGCCTACTAAATCAAAATATTTAAAATAATTTTTTTACATTTATTTATTTTTGAGGACAGAGTGAGACACTGCATCAGCAGGGGAGGGACAGAGAGAGAAGGAGACACAGAATCCACAGCAGGCTCCAGGCTCCGAGCGAGCTGTCAGCGCAGAGCACAAGCGGGGTTGAGCCATGAACCGCGAGATCATGACCTGAGCTGAAGTCAGATGCTCAACCTTCTGAGCCACCCAGGCGCCCCATCAAAATATTTTTTAAAAATTAGCAGTAGGAGGGACGCCTGGGTGGGTCATTCAGTTGGGCGCCCAACTTGACTCAGATCTTGATCCCGCGGTTGTGGGATCCAGCCCCATGTTGGGTTCCATGCCAAGTGAGGAGGCTGCCTGGGATTCTCTCCCCCCTCTGCCCACTCCCCTCCATGTGCTCTCTCTCTAAAATAAAACTATTTTAATTTTTTTTTAAACGTAGAAGTAGAAAGGAAATAATACGGATGCAGCAGAAATCAAGGACATTAGAGAAAAGGACATTAGAAAGATCAACGAAATAAGAGTCCCTTTTTTTAAATAAACAAAATTGACGGGTTTTAGTTCAAATACCAGGAAGAAAGAGGGAGGACTCCAATTAATAAAATCAAAAATGAAAGAGGAGACAATAAAACTCTAATGATAGACGTATCCTCGCGGCCTACCGGCGCTGCCGCGGCTCCCGTTTGGGGGACCAGGAGCAAATACGAGCTTCTTCCTTCAGGGCCATCATTTCCCTGTCTGCATCTCACTGTTTCCTCTCAGAACAGTCCGCAGGCCACGTATGGAGGCCCACGGGCTGGCGGCATCAAGGATCACCCCGCAGAGTCCAGGACACATAGCCTGGGACTGGCCCTGCTCACCAACGCGACCCCACGGCGGCGGCCACGGCCAGAAGGGAAACGCTGCTGGTGGCGCACTTGCACTTGATGGCTGCCGCGCAGTGTTGTCTACGGTCAGGATGGCCACGATCCCCCAGACTAAACTGGGAGGGAGCCCCAAAAGGGGAGTCCTCCCAAGCTGCCCCCAGGAGTGCCGCGAAGAGGGCCAGCCCTGCACAGCCCCTCATGGGACCCAGACGAGGCCCAAACACGTCGTGTGTGGTGGCGCCAGGTGCCACCTAGGAGCGCCTCTGGGGCTGAGGAGCAGGGTCGTGGTGCCATCAGGCTGTACAGTGTCGCCAACCAGGAGCCACCACAGAGACAGAATATTCCGTGACGTTAGGATGGTGACACGGACATCGCTCGGATCATAGCAATAGATACAGGGACCCTCCACCTGGGACCTCACTTCGGGGTGGGGGGAGGAGACCGCCCTTCCCTGCAAACATAGCGCGGTAAGGGGGAAATATGGCTACAGAGCAGAGCCCGGGCAGTGATGGAAAAGTGCTAAGAGGAAACCAAGGGGATTCTGGATAAAGGAACCGAACAGCATTCTAGCTACAAACAGGACAGGGTGATCAAATGTGGAAGGTGGGCACTCTGGTCAAAGCTGAACATAGCAGCGTTCTTGCAAAAAGTGGATTTTACAAGGACATGCAGAAATGAGCCTAGAAAAAAAGTTCCAGAAACTTGTCCAAGGTAGGGCAAACGAAAAAAACGTTGTCACAGAAGAGGCCGAGGTAGGCGCTAAGTGTCGCTCCCCAGGAAGGACACTACCTAAAGAGGGGCGCATGGTCCCCCTCATTGCCGCATACAAGGCAGGGGTTGGTACCCATGCAGAGCGGTGGTAGAAGGTCACACACGGATCCACTTTACGGAAAACAAATGTTCACCCACACTCAGGTGGTGAGACAGGCTTTACTAAGGACCTCAGCGATAGGTATAGGGACCTCTGCCATCGGCATTTATGATCGGGGGAGAGACTGGCTCTGCTCCAAATACAGCCTCAGCAATCCTTTCTACAGAACTTGGACTAATTAATGAGTTTTCCTTAGCCTCTGCACTTGTGACAGTTTCTTACAGAGCAATAAAAAAACTACAGTAATCAATGTGAATTCTGTTATTATGTTTATTACACAAGCAATACACAAATCATGGCCTATACATTTAAAAAATGACCTAGGAGTTGATATTAATCATTAAAACTGTTGCTCTTCAATGCAGGAATCAACAGAGTGAAAGGCAACTGACAAAAAGAAGAGGGGATGCCTGGCTAGCTCAGTTGGCGGAGGATTGAACTCTTGGTCTAGGGGTTGTGAGTTCAAGCCCCACTTTCAGCATAGACATTATTTTTTTAAATGTTGGGGGCTGACTGGGTGGGTCAGTCGGTTATGCATCCGACTCTTGACATGGACTCAGGTGATGATCTCAGTTTATAGATCAAGCCCAGAACTCTGCTCTACACTGAAGGCACGGAGCCTGCTTGGGAGTCTTTTCTCCCTCCTTCTATGCCCCTCCCCAGCTTGTGCACACTGTTCGCGCTCTCTCTCTCTCTCAAAAATAAGTATATTTTTAAAATAAAATTAAAATAAATGTTGGAATGCTCAGAAAAGGAGAACATAATTGTAAGTCATGTATCTGATAAGCTGCTACCCAGCATATTTCAGGAACTTTTACAACTCAGCAAGATCACGACAACATTCGGATCCATTAAAATATGAGCACTCTCTCTCTCTCTGCCTCTTCCCGGCTCACACTCTCTCTCTCTCTCTCTGTCTCTCTCTCTCTCAAAAATAAATAAACGTTAAAAAAATTAAAAGAAAAAAACGCCTGGGTGGCTCAATCGGTTAGGCGTCCAACTTCAGCTCAGGTCATGATCTCACGGTTCCTAGGTTCGAGCACCGCATCGGGGCTGTCAGCACAAAGCCTGGATTGGCTTTAGATCCTGTGGCTCCCTATTTCTCTGCCTCTCCTCAGATCACACTCTGTCTCTCTCTCTCTCTCTCTCAAAAATAATTAAACATTTTTTAAAAATTTAAAAAAATAAAATATGGGCAGTAGATTCAACAGATATTTTCCCAAGAAGCTATACAAATTACCAACAAGCATATGAAAAGATGCCCAGCATCGCTACTCTTAAGGGAAATGCATATCAAAACCACAATGATCTGTTAACTCACACGTCAGCATGACCACTAACAAAGGTACAAAAAAAAATGACAATTGAGAGGGGGGGTGCAGAACTGAGAGCTAGGAATACAAGAGCACTATTGGTATGAGTGTTAATTATGTACCCATGACAGAAAATAGTACAGAGTTTGCTCAAAATTATAAAAGGAGGGAAGATCACATGACCCAAGAATCCCACCTGTGGTATTAGCCACAACTACTAAAACTAGTGTCTGAAACATTATTAGACCCCTGTGTTCATCATAACATTGTCCACAACCGCCTAGAGATGGGTCTAACCCAAATGTCAGTCGCTAGATGAATGGAGAGAGAAAATGGGGTGTAAGCATACACTGGAATACTAGGGCAGCCTTCGGGGGGGTGCCTTTTCCCGTGCTACAGTGTGAGCGCACATAGAGGACATTTTGCTCAGCACAGTACCCCAGGCACAAGAAAGACAAATACTGCATGTCCCACGGGGACACAGTATAGCGGTATTGGTAGAATCGCCAGCGGTGCCCCGGTAGGGTGATGCCGCGGTGTGGTTTCCCACAGAGTGCCACGGTTACCGGGCAAGTACACTAATGACACTTCTTAGGGATTGTAATGTGGTCTTCAGGTACAGGGACTTCTGCGATTGGGCTTTACACGGGGGTGGGGGATGGACAGGCCTCAACTCTGAGTGCGGCAACACCACGTGCGCAATTGTAGCCAAGGAGCAGGATGGAGGACAGTGCATTGATCAAAAATTCCTAAGAGCTAATATCAAGGATAAAGAGGGTTCTGCATAAACCAGCTCTGAGGATTCTTGCTGAAGACAGGTCCAAGTGATCAGACCTAAATGGGAGATGGTAAGAATGATGAACCCGATGAGATATCCATGCAAGTGATCAGAAGAGGAGGGTGCAGGTCCTGGGGAAACAGATCTATCAAGGTGGGAGTTACAACTCCATTTGGCAAGGAAGTGTACAGAACGTCTAAGAGAAAGGTCATGTGCCTGACCTGGGTGGTGAAACAAAGAATCCACGTCACCACGCAGTGCCTGGAAAGGCCTGGAAGTGCCCAGGTACAGCTGCAGTCCGGCACCAGGGACGGTACTAAGGTACGGTACCGAGGTACGATGCCGCCTACGGAACCACCGAGGGGCGCGGCTGCCACACGGCATCGGAAGCTGCTCGCTCTCCGACTCAGCACAGTTGCTGAGGTGTGTTGTCGCCTAAGGCAGCGGGATGTAGTGCATCACAATAGCCCCGTTAAGGGAAAGGAGTATTTAAAGACCCTCGCTAGGACAGGAATGCAAACTAATCAGGACTTAGCGTTAGCTATAAGGACCCCTCCAACTGGGAACTTAACAGTGCAGGACAGATTGGGACCAACAACAAATACAGCATGAGCGGGTGGACATTTGGAGACAAGGAGCCCGTGGGACACCGCATGGAAATTACTACGAGGAACATCAGAGGAAAGGGGGGTTCTGGCTAATCCCATCTAACAGGAGGCTTGCTGAAGACAGAAGGGGGTGACCAAATATCACCTGGGAGATGGGGAAGCGTGACGATCCTGATCACAAACCCAGGGTGCTAGGATGCGGATATTTCAGTGAAAGTATCTTAGCAGGATCTGCTCATACTCAGATTTTATCAAGAAGTGCACAGCTGACCCAGGAGAAGCTTCAGGAAGCTGAATGTAGTTCAGGAAAGAATCTTTGTTACCAAAGCCTACCCTGGTCCCGGGCCGCTCGATGCTAGGGAGAACCATCCCGCGTATGGTACCACCACCCGAACCGCAGGGTGGCGCTGAGTAGGATGCAGTGCAGTGCTGAGGGACAAAGCCAGGTAAGGCGCTGCACGTGACACGGGGCAGGGGCAGAGGTACAGAGCAGCAGTGCGTTCCAGAGCCACCTGTTCTGCACAGAACTCAGTAATGAAAAAAAAAACGTATTAACACGTGTTAAGATGGTCAGAAAAGCCTTATTCCGTTTCTGGGGAGGAGACTGGCTCATCTCCAAATCGACCCCGGGCAGTTCTGACTACAGAAGTTGTACAAATAAATGGGTTGCGTTTAAGCCACTGTGTGTGTGTGCCAGTTTGTAACTACTAGCAAACTATTACAGTAGGGTCGCCTGGATGGCTTAGTCCGCTAAGTGTTCAACTCTTGACATCAGCTTAGGTCATGACCTCAGGGTCCTGAGTTCAAGTTCACCATTGGGTTCTGTGCTGGGCATGAAGCCTACTTAAAAAAAAAGAAATGAGAGGCACCTGGGTGGCTCCATAGGTTGAGTCTCCAACCTTGGCTCACCTCATGATCTTCTGATTCGTGAGTTCGAGCCCCACATCAGGCTCTGTGCTGTTAGTTCAGCACCCACATCAGATCCTCTGTTCCCCCCTCTCTGCTCCTTTCTTGTGTGTGTTCTCTGTCTCTGTCTCTGTCTCTATGTCTGTCTCTCTCTCAAAAATAAACATTTTTAAAAAGCGGGGGGCAACTTGGAGGCTCAATTGGTCACGCATGTGATTTTGTCTCAGATCATGATCTCATGATCATGAGTTCATGAGTTCATGAGTTCAAGCCTTGCATTGGGCCCTGCACTGACAATGAAGAACCTGCTTGGGATTCTCTCTCCCGCTCTCTCTATCTCAGCCCCTACCCCACTTGTATGCATGTGTGCTTTTTCTCTCTCTCAAAAATACATAAATAAATAACTTTAAAAAAAAAAGAAACAAAAACCTTGACCAGTACAACTGCATGAATGAACCTCAAGGACATCATGCTAAGAGATATAAGCCAGTGTCAAAAAAGAAAATGTGGTCTGTATTGTATGATGCCATTCGTTTGAAGTATCTAAAGTAGACAAAACTCCTGGAAATGATGGTAATGGCAGTGACCAAAGGCTTCGAAGAAGAGAGGAGATATTATTGTATTGAATATAGGGTTTCAGATGTGCAAGGTAAAAAATATTTACGGAAGTTTTCAACACAAAATGCACATACTTAATACTATACGTACACTTCAAAATGGTTAAGATGATAGTTAACAAAAATTGAGTATTTTTCGCAAAAATCCTTAAGAAAAAGTAAAATTGACCCAGGTGGGGGAGAAGTGTTTCATAGAGTCTGTCTCTTGGGCTCTCAGCTATGGCTCACAGTCTAGGGGAAGCAGCAATTTCCAAGTAGCACAATATCCTAAGATTGAAGACTGACTGAGAGATCCTCATGGTCATACAGGGAGCCACACCCCAAGACGCCACAATAGAGTGTCTCCTACCTCCCCATGCTGAGCGCCCGCACAGGTGCGCGATGGGCTAGATGTCAATCTGGAATCATATTGCGTTCTTTTCAGGCCACAGTGGTATGAAGACAGTAATTATTACCAGGAGAAAAACAGAAAAGTTGACAAACCTCTAGAAATCGTACCTCAACTCCAGAACAACCAACGGGTGTCGCAAGTAAACCAAAGGGAAGACAAATTATCTTGACACAATCAGAAATGAAAATATATCATAACAAAGTTCATGAGATGCAGCAAAGCAGTTCTCAGAAGTCGTTTGTACCTAAAAGTACTATATTAACAACACAGAAATATCTCAACTAACAACCTACCTGTAACCTCGGGGATGAATAGTGCAAAAAAATCAGCAGTAGGAAGGAAACAATGTGGATGGAGCAGAAATCAAGGAACTATAGATAGAACAATAGGAAGATCAACGAAATAAGAGTTCCCTTTTTTTTTTCCAAAAATTTTAAATGTTTATTTATTTTGAGAGAGAGAGTGTGTGACGGGGTGGGGGCAGAGAGGGTGACACAGAATCTGAAGGGGGCTCCAGGCTCTGAGTGGCCAGCACAGAGCCCAACATGGGGCTCAAACCCGCGGACCGCGAGATTATGACCTGAGCCGAAGTCAGATGCTTAACCAACTGAGCCACCCAGGGGCACCCCCCCTTTTTTTAATGTTTATTTATTTTTGACAGAGTGCAAGTGGGGCAGAGAGAGGAAGGCAGAAAATCTGAAGCAGGTCCTGAGCTGACAGGCTGACAGCTGCGAGCCTGATGTGGGGATCGAACTCATTAAGGGCAAGCCTATGACCTGAGCCAAAGTTGGATGTTCAAGTGACTGAGTCACCCAGGTGCCCCAAGGGTTCCCTATTTAAAAAGATAAACAAAATTGACGAGTTTTAGTTAAACTAACCAAGACAAAGGAGGGAGGACCCCAATTAATAAAATCTAAACGAAAGAGGAGACGTTTCGACACCTACCATGGAAACGCAAAGCACCAGAAGAGACGACTACGACAATTACCTGCCAGCGAAGGAAAGAGCCTGGCAGAAGCAGTTAAAGCCTAAGTGTGTGCCTCTCCTTTACGTCGCTTTGCCCGCTGCTTCTCCAGAAATCCCCCCTACTGGCTGCACCCGCAGTGCCCTCTGCCCTCTGCCCTCTGCCTGCCGACCCCAGGCTGCTTCCTTCCCGGCCCCGCCAGCCCTGCCGCGGCTCCCGTTTGGGGGACTAGGAGCAAATACGAGCTTCTTCCTTCAGGGCCATCATTTCCCTGTTGGTATCCCACTGTTTCCGCTCAGAACAGTCCGCAGGCCACGTATGGAGGTCCACGGACTGCCAGCATCGAGGATCACCCCACGCAGCCCAGGACGCACAGCCTGGGACTGGCCCTGCTCACCAACGCGACCCCACGGCGGCAGCCACGGCCGGAAGGGAAACGCTGCTGGTGGCGCACTTGCACTTGATGGCTGCCGCGCGGTGTCGCCTTTGATCGGGGTGGCTAAGATCCTCCAGACTAAACTGGAGGGAGCTCCAAGAGGGGAGTTCTCCCAAGCTGCCCCCAGGAGTGCTGTGAGGAGGGCAAACCCGCACAGCCCCGCACGGGACCCAGCTGAGGCCCAAACACGCCATGTGCTATGGCGCCAGGTGCCGCCTAGGAGCGCCTCTGGGGCTGAGGAGCAGGGTCGTGGTGCCATCAGGCTGCATGGTGTCGCCTACCACGAGCCACCGCAGAGGCAGAATACTCCGTGACCCTTGCAAGGATCGTGAGATGGACATTGCTGGGATCATAGCAATAGATACAGGGACCCTCCGCCTAGGACCTCACTTCGGGAGAGACCGCCCTTCCCTCCAAACACAGTGCAGCAAGGGGGAAATATGCCTACAGAGCAGAGCCCTGGCAGTGATGGAAAAGTGCTTAAGAGGAAAACAAGGGGATTCTGATTAAAGCAACCAATAGTTGCTAGCTAGCCACCGTTCTTGCTAGAAACAGGACAGGGTGATCTGATGTAGAAATAGGGGTTTCAGCTCAAAGCTAACCTAGTATGGTTCTTGCTAAAACTATCTTTTACAAGGACATGCACAGGTGTATTTGGAAAAAGTTCAGGAGCTTAAGATATGACAAACCAAAAAAACTTTGTCATGGAGGAGGCTAAGGTATGGTGCATGGTAGAGTTTGCGAAGGTGTTAAGGGTAGCTGCGTAAGTAGAACACCACTAACAGTGCGGCACAGGGTCCCCCCTCCTGCTGAGTACAACGCAGATGTTGGTAACACATGCAAAGTGGCGGAACAGTGTCACATACAGTGCCACCTAACAAAAAACATGTACGGGTATTTGCTGACATTATAAATTTTTTTTTTTCTTTAAGGACTCTGTATACCCCACCTGGGCTTGAACTTGGGACCAGGAGACCCAGTAGCTCCACCTACAGAGCCAGCCAGCCACCCTGCTGACACGTGTTAAGATAATAAGTAAGGTGGGGTTGCCACGGTAGCTCAGTTGGTTAAGGGTGCAACATCAGCTCTGGTCACGTCTTGGGGTTCATAAGTTTGAGCCCCACATCAGGCTCTCTGCTGTCAGCACGGAGCCTGCTTCAGAAATCTGTTCCCATCTCTCTCTCTACCCTTCTCCAATCTGTGCACTCTCTCTCTTTCTCTCTCTCAGTAAGAAATATGCAATAAAATTTTTTTAAAGATAGTAAGTTGTTATTCAGGACTTCAGCAATAGGTATAGCGACCCCTTCATTTGGGATTTGAGATTAGGAGAGAGTCTGGCTCAGCTCCAAATACAGACTGCACAAGTGCTGAATACAGAACTTGAACAAATGGGTTTCATTTAAGCCACTGGGTTTGCGGCAATTTGTCACACAGCTATATAAAACTATTACGGTAATCTATGTGAAATCAAGTATATTTACTGCATAAGAAATACACAAATGTATTGTTCTTATACATTTTTGAAAAACCTTATTTATGAGCCTACATCAAATTCTAAAATATGTGCATATCAAAGGCAATCAACAGAGCAAAAAGCAACTTACTAGAATGGGGGATAATAATCGCAAATCATATAGCTGATAAGGGCTTTTTCTCTACCCGGCATATGTCAGGAGCTTTTACGAGTAAAAAAACCAAACAAATAATGTGACTAAATCTTAACATTTGCAACGATGTGGATGGAGCTAGAGAGCATTATGCTAAGCGAAATAAGTGAGTCAGAGAAAGACAAATACCATGAATTCACTTACACGTAATATTTAAGAAACAAAACAAAGGGGCAAAAGGAGAAAAAAGAGAGAGGGAGGCAAACCAAGAAACAGACTCTTAACCATAGGGAACAAACTGAGGGTGACCAGAGGGGAGGTGGGTGAGGGGATGAGTTAAATAGGTGATGAGGATTAAGGAGGACACTTGTTGTGATGAGCATCGGGTGATATCCGGAGGTGTTGAATCACTATATTGTACACCTGAAACTAATACTACACTGTATGTTAACTAACTGGGATTTAAATTAAAAAACGTTTTTTAAACAAATAATGTCATTAAAATATGGGCAGAAGATTGGATAAACATTTCTCCAAAGAGGGTATAGATATGGCCAACAATTATATGAAAAGACAGTCAACTTGGGGCGCTTGGCTGGCTCGGTCGGCAGAGCTGTGACTCTTGATCTCAGGGTCATGATTTAAGCCCCAGGTTGGTCAAGGAGCCTTCTTAAAAGAAAGAAATAATGTTTTTTTAATTAAAAAAAAAAAAAGATGGTCAGCGTGACTAATCATCAGGGACATGTATATCAAAAGCACGAGGGGCAGCTGGATGGCTCAGTTAAGCATCCAACCATACCAAGAGGTACACCAACCCAAATGTCCATCGCTAAATGAATGGGCAGAGAAAATGGGGTGTGTACATATAATGGAATATTATGTAGCCTTAAGGGAAAAAAATCTTGTCACACGTGACTGCATGAATGGACATCAAGAAGACTATACTAAGAGAAATAAGCCAGTCACAAAAATGACAAATGTATTCTCTCACTGCTATGAAGTATGTAAAGTAGTGAAAATCATAGAAACAAAAGTAGAAGGGACTTTGCCACGGAAGGGGGAAGTAGTGTTTGTTGTTTATAAAGTTTCAGAACTACAGGATGAATAATTTTACGGAGCTGCTGAATAACAATGAGAATATACTTAACACTCATTCACCAAATGCTTAAAAGTGTTTAAGATGGTATATTTAGTGTTACATACATATTTTTACACAATGAAGAATTTTTTCTTTTTTTTTAAGAAAAGCATGGGGGCAGCTGGGTGACTCAGTCAGTTAAGCGTCAGACTTTGGCTCCATGGGTTCTTTTTTTTATTATTATTATTTTTATTTTTTTTAACGTTTTTATTTATTTTTGAGACAGGGAGAGACAGAGCATGAACAGGGGAGGGTCAGAGAGAGGGAGACACAGATCCTAAACAGGCTCCAGGCTCTGAGCTGTCAGCACAGAGCCCGACGCGGGGCTCGAACTCACGGACCGCGAGATCGTGACCTGAGCCGAAGTCAGCCGCTTAACCGACTGAGCCACCCAGGCGCCCCTCCATGGGTTCTTAAGTTGGGGACCAGCAATTGGGCTCTGTGCTGACAGCCTGGAGCCCACTTTGGAACTTCTGTCTCCCTCTCTTTGCTTCTGCCCCCACCCCTCAAAAATAAACTTTGGGGCACCTGGGTGGTCATGATCTCATAGTTTGCGAGTTCTAGCCCCTTCCCCTTCCAGGCTCCACTCTCTCTCTCTCTCTCTCTCTCTCTCTCTTTGCTCCTTGTGGGATTCTTTCTCCTTCTCTCTCTCTGCCCCTCGCTCACTAGCACACTCTCTCTCTCAAAAATAAAGAAAAACAAAGAAACAAACATTTAAAAAATTAAAAATAAATAAAAAAGCATAAAGGAAAAGGAATGCTGGAATTCACTAATTCTGCAGCCTCTGCATCGTGGGCTCAGTGCCATGGAGAAGGAAGTAGCCACCATGGCAGGAGTCCTAAGGTTCAGGTTTTACTAAAAGACCCTCAGACTCTGTGGGACCAGATTTTACACAGCAGGGGAACCATGCTCAGACTACAGTACTCCAAAACTTTCCAAACTCTCCAATCGTAAGTTCATATTTCCTGCCTACCCTCCTTCACTCATTCCCTCCCCCAAAAAAACCTCCGTCAAGGTTCCCACCAGCAATTAATTCCCTTCTCTCTGTCTGCCTGCTGATCTTATGGACTACTTCCCTAGTCGCTCTGCATGGTCTGCAATGCTTCCGGTCCGGTCCACGATTATAATAAAAATATTCTTCCTTCATGACCATCATTTTCATGTCTGTGTCTCTTGCTGTTTCTGCTCCAAACAAGTCCAGGGTACATTATTAGAACAATTGGTACAGTCAGCAGGTGGTTTCCCCAGAAGGAGATGATAAGCCCTTGGACTGCTTGGAGTTACCAACTGGACCCAACAGCTGCGGCCACGGCCTAAGGGGCACCACTGGCTGTTGGCACGCCTGCTGCTTGATGGCTATTCTGCATTTGTTGTTTTCGTTGGGTATTGCCAAAAAATTACAAGCAGGAGAAAAATTGGAAAATTCGCCAACACGTGGAAAATAAACCACGACTCCGGAACAACCAATGGGGCAAAGAGGAAATCAAAAGGGAAATCACAAAGTATCTTGAGACAAATGAAAATCGAAATGCAACATAACAAAGCTTAGGAGATACAGCAAAAGCCGTTCTAAGAGGGGCATTTCCAACACTAAATGCCTATGTTAGGAAAAAAGTAGATCTCAAATAAGCACCCTAACTTTAGCCCAGGGAACAACAGAGAGAGGAACACACTAAGCCCAAAGTTAGCAGAGGAAGGAAACAATACAGGTTTTAACAGTAGATACTAGAGACTAGAAAGTAGAGACTAGAAAGACAACAGAAAAGGAAATCAACAAAATTAGAGTTGATGTTTTGAAAAGAGAATTGGGAAAACTTTAGCTAAATTGACGAAGAAAAAAAGAGACAGGACTCAAAATCAGAAATGAAAAAGGAGACAGTGTAAGTGCAATGAGAGAAATACAGAGGATTATGAGACTATTAAAACAATTATATGCCAACAGATCGGATACCTAAGAGAAATGGATAAATTGTAAGTTTCTACCCTTGGCTTACCTCTTTCGCTCATTCTGTCCCAACATAAACTTCGGGACCGGCTCCCAGCTACAGATCTCCTTCCTCTCTCTCTCTCTCTCTCTCTCTGCCTGCAGGACGTTTCTTTGGTCGCCCTACATGAACGGCCACTGACTCCTGTTTCTAGGGGACCATGATTATAATAGAAAACTTCTTCCTTCAATCATGATCATTTTGGTGTCGTGTGTCTTACTATTTCTCCTCAAAACAAGTCCAGGGCACGTTTTTAGAACAACTGACCGAGCGAGCGGGGTACTTTACACTAGATGGACATGACACATCCACCCTGGGCTGCGTGGGCTCACCAGCTGGACCCTCGGGCAAGGGCCACCGCCCAAAGGGTCCCGCTCTGATTTTTGGCACCTTTGCCCCCTGATGGCTAGTGCGCTGTGTTGATTTTTGCTGAGAATTGTCATGATTCCCCAGCCTGAAGCTGGGCAGCTACTACGCAGCCCGCAGCCTGGGGTGCCACGCCCGGTCCTGCGCAGGGATCTGCGTGAGATGTCCGGGACGTTGTCACACGCGGCGCAGAGGCTACAGTGTCTAGAGTCTGAGCCTCAACCTTTTCTCCACATTCTGTGCTCACGGGCGCACTCGAAATACCACTTTCCCCCTTGCCTCCGAGTTGTTCCGAGTCAAATATCAGGTTCTACCCAGAGGTAGGAGAGTGCGCTCCTCACCATTCATTCCTTCCAGCGGCCGGGACCTTTGCTGTGCGCGTGCGCAGGCCTCCTCTTCCGGGGCTCGAGCCTGCTAAGGTCAGGGTTTGCGCTCCAGCCCAGCGATATATGGGGTTTATTAACGGAGAAGTAGAGATACTCTCAAACACAAATGGAGAGAATTTGTTGCTAGTAGACCTGCCTGGAAAAATTGGTAAAAGTTTTCTTTAGTGGGGCGCCTGTCTCAGTGCCTGGACAGGGGCACTCTTGATCTCAGCTCGGGAGTTCCAGCATCACCTTGGGTGTAGAGATTATTTAAAAATAAAATCATTTTTTAAAAAAAGTTTTCTTTAGGGAGAGAAAGAAGAACCGATGGAAGGTCAAGATTAGCGTTAAAAGAGGAAGAACATCAAAGTAGTGAAGGTAAAATAAAAACTTTTTATTTTTGTTTTTTTGTAACTTTTTCTTATTTTTAATTGAGGTTACAGATAACAATTTGTCCCAAATATTAATCAACAATGTATTCAGGTATGTATGCTTATATATACACACACACATATATGTTTATTTATGCATATATAAGTGAAATGAATGACAGCAATGATCCAAGGGACAAGATGGAATTAAGACTATTTTGTTAAACTATTTCTGAAGTTGGAGTTTTTGGAAAGTGGTCTTAGATTTGTTGTAAATGTATAGTACAAAGTCTAGGGCTATCGTTAAAAACTTAAAAAAAAAATTCCAAATGAATGAAAAAAAAATCATACTGGATACTGAAATTTACTTGAGTTTGCAAGGAAAGCA
Organism: Puma concolor; assembly: GCF_028749965.1. Lineage (NCBI taxonomy): Eukaryota > Metazoa > Chordata > Mammalia > Carnivora > Felidae > Puma > Puma concolor. The sequence goes on along the minus strand of NC_141674.1, from coordinate 193,278,885 downwards.
ATAGAGGGTCTGTCCTTGGATGTATCTATGGGAATAGAAATATATGTCTGTACATAATAGATCTTAAATACTTATTGAATGAATAAATAAAAGCCCAGCCTGAGGTATTTAGATAATCACTTGCATGAATGAAGAGTTCATGTGATTGCTTGACATTCTTACTCTAAAATGTTTGATAATTTTAATTCCCCTCCATTCTCTTCCCACCTTGGTCAACCCGATTCTATTGTGCATTCAGGAGTTCCTCTGCTTTCTTGCTTATATCTGAATAATTATATGTAATACAGCATCCCAGAACCAAAACTTGGTGCTATGAAAGGACTAATCCAGTCAATAAACTTTTCACCAGAAAAAGCTATAATTCATTAATTAATCAAAATTAAAAAAAAAAAACATTAGGGGCACCTAGGTGGCTCAGTTAGTTAAGCATCTGTGTTGGGCTCAGGTCATGATCTCATGCTATCAGCGTAGAGCCCACTCTGGGTCCTCTGTCCCCTCTCTCTGGCCCCCCTCAACTCCCCGCACACATGTTCTCTCTCCTCTCTCTCTCTCTCTCAAAAATAAATAAACATTTAAAAACATTAAAAACAAAGTATAGCTGATATGTTAAGTATAGAAGCAGAGAAAGCAAAAACATAAAATGCTCAATTAAAACCACAAAAGGTAGGCAGGTCTTTCTGCCCATGGGTCCTGTCCCTTTCTTCAATAAAATGACCTTTTGCACCAAAACAAACAAACAAACAAACAAAAAACACAAAAAGCAGAAAGAGTGGAAGACAAAAATATGAACAAATAACAAGAATAACAAATAGAAACCAGTAAACCGTAGATATTAATTCACTTCATCAATAATAACTTTGAATATCATTGGTATAAATATACCAATTAAAAGGCAGAAATTGTCAGAGGGGCACCTGGCTGGCTTAGTCGGTAAGTGTGCAACTCTTGATCTCAGGATCATGAAATCGCATGGGTCTGTAGCCCCACGTTGGGCCTAGAGATCATTTAAGAAATAAGTAAAGATTTTGTTTTTAAAGTGAATGAATGGAGAAAAATATACCAGCTAACACCACTCCCCCACCCTGACAAAAAGAAAAACAAGGACAGCTATATTTATTTCAGACAGGGTAGACTTCAAAGCAAGAAAATGTATCAGGGATAAAGAAGAACATTAGGGATTAATTCTTCAAGAAGACATAACAAGTATGGACCTAACAAGAGAACATCAAACTAGCCAAGGCAAAAACTAACAGGATTGCAAAGAAAAAAATCGATGAATCCACTATCGTAGTTGGAGACTTCAACACCCTCCCATCAGAAATGGATAGATCCAGCAGGCAGAACATCAGTAGGGACATAGTTGAACTCAACAACATCATCAATCGACTGAATATAATCAACATCTGTAGACTACTGTATCCAACAACAGCAATGTGCACATTGTCCTCAAGCTCACATGAAACACTGACCAAGATAGACCACATTCTGGGCTATAAAACATACCTTAAACACTTAAAAAAAATAGAAACCAGGCCCTTTGTAACTACGTGGCTGGAACTGGGGGGGGGGGTATTATGCTAAGTGAAATAAGTCAGAGAAAGACAAAAATCATATGACTTTGCTCATATGAGGACTTTAAGAGACAAAACAGATGAACAGAAGGGAAGGGAAACAAAAATAATAGAAAAACAGGGAGGGGGACAAAACAGAAGACACTCATAAATATGGAGAACAAACTGAGGGTTGCTGGACGGGTTGTGGGAGGGAGGATAGGCTAACTGGGTAAGGGGCATTAAGGAATCTATTCCTGAAATCATTGTTGCCCTATACCCTTACTTGTATGTAAATTTAAAAAATAAAATAAAATAAAATAAAAAAGAAATTATGTATTGTCTGCTCTCAGACCACAATGGGATTAAAATGAAAATCAATTACAAAGATACCTGGAAAATTACAACGTGTAGGGAGATTAAAAAATACACTTCTAGCATCTCTGCACTACCCAGAGTAGGTTTCCATTATAACATAAAGGGAAGCGTTCACAATGTGTGGAGCCCCTGATACCCCACAGATGGAAGAGACGGAAGTCCCTCAAATTCCTTGCAGCACAGACCCACTTAAGTGACACCAACCATGACTCCCAAATGGAACAGTACATCTGTAAAAGGAAAAGTGACAGCACCTTCGTCATAAGTCTGAAGAGAACCTGAGAGAAGCTTCTGCCGGCAGCTTGTGCCATTGAAAACCCGGCTGATGTCAGAGTCATCTCGTCCATGAATACTGGCCAGTGAGCTCTGCCCCAGTTGCTGCTGCCCTGGAGACACCCTTTGCTGGTGCTTCACTCCTGGAACCTTCACTAACCACATCCAGACAGCCTTCTAGGAGCCATGACTTCTGGAGGTTACTGATTCCAGAACTGACCACCAGCCTTTTGACCGAGGTGTCAAATGTCTACCTGCCTACCACCGCTCTGTGTAACACAGACTCTCCTCTAAGCTAAGTAGTGTTGTCACCCCCTGCAAACAAGAGCCCTCGCTCCATGGGTCTGATGTAGGGGATGCTGACCCAGGAAATTCTATGCGTGAGTGGCACCACCTCCCATGAGCACCCACGGGAGGTCATACCTGATCTCTACTTCCACAGAGATCCTAAGGAGATTGGAAAGGAAGAGCAAGCCACTGCTGAAAAGGCTGTGGCCAAGGAGAAATGTCAGGGTGAATAGACTGCTCCAGGTCCCGAATTTACTGGTACCCTACTTAAGGCCATGGATGGGTGTGAGGTGCCCTCTGTACTTATTCAGCAGTTCCCTGAATTCAGGAAGGCAGGAGCATACAGCCCGCCACTGAGGACTGGTCTGGCTCCCACCGCTCAGGCTCCTGGATGTGTAGGAACAGCCACTGAGTGTGCTTAGCCTGTCCTTCCACAGACGGTTAAACTGAAAATGGAAATAAGGTTGACAGAATATCAACAGTTTCTGAAAGTAAAAGCAAAAACAAAAACCCACACTTTTAAATAACACATGGGCCAAAGAAGAAGTCTCAGGGGGAATTTAAAAATATTTTGGACCAAATGAAAATGAAAACACAACATACCAAAGTTTGTGGGATGCAGTGAGAGCAGATGCATAGATTAGAAAAAGAGAAAGATCTAAAATCAGTGACCTAAGTTTTCACTTTAGGAAACTAGAAAAAGAAGAGCAACTTAAATCCAACGTAAGCAGAAGAAAAGAAATCATAAGAATTAGAACAGAAATCGATGAGCATGGAATCAGGAAATCAGTAGAGTTGGAGTCCAAATCCAGTTGCAAATGACCTTGAAAGTGCCTCAGTTAAAGTTGTGCCTCAGTTAAAGATGATTTGAGCCAGACTCAGGGCTAGTGGTTTTTACCAATTTTGAAGGCTGGGTGCTTAACCTGTACAGCAGAACCCGCCGTTTGAGCCTCATCAGTGCATTTGTGCTCTGATTCATACATGCCCATTCACATCTAGAAAACCATGGGACACTTCTTGCCAGAAAATATATGCAGAAGGCAATAAAGAGACTTCTGGGAGAACATTGAGCCTAACAAGGAAGGGAGCAGAGATGACGGGGTTTGTCGAATTACCCGGACTTAGTCCTTCACTGAGGAAGGAGCCTGAGGAAGCTGACAGTACTAGGAGATAGAGCTTTTATATGTGCTAGAAGATTCGGGCACAGGAGTAACCCTGCTTTCCTACCATACCCCTAATAACAGACATAAGGAGACAGCATTCTCTCCACCTGCCACCTCACACGAGACCATACTCTGATCCTTGAAGAGTGCCTGTTTGTGGGTGACATGATGGTTCACATGCCGGTGCAGAACATCAGTAGTGCCTGGAGGAGAGCCTGTGCCTGGGGGGTTGGGGGCAGAGGAGAAAGTAGTTGCTGGAGGAAGGTCAGCAGTTCGGCCAAGGTGGTGGTTTTCAGAGTAGGAGAGGGAGAATATGTTTGAATTCATCAGTGTGGTTGTCAAACCAATGTTGACACCCTTGGCCACTCCATGAAGCAGAGCCGGGCTTCTGCTCCATTGGGAATGGAAGCCAGTAAAGCCCACAGGACCTACATACATTACCTCAGTACTCACAACAACCTCACCTCCACTTTTTAGATGCATAAAAAGAAATGAGGCTCAAAGAGGATCAAGAACTTGCCAGATTCACATCAAAATTTAAAAACTAAATGATTAAGTAACATCAGCAACATGGAGGAGTAAGAAGTCCTGGACCCTCCTCCCCTCCAAAACACACTGATTCGTCAATAGTTCCCTTTGTGAGAAATCAGAAACTAGTTGAAAGTCTCCTATTGCTTGAGAGAATAAAGCCACACTCATTAAGCTGTTTAAGAGATTCAGGACATCCTCGTGCCAGAGACCCTGTCCCCTGTGCAGCACCATACATATATATAATCAGAAAGAAACTCCCAGCTCTCAAGTTTTCCAACGGTGTTCCCCAAAGACTAGCTTCTATCTGCCAATCTTGAAGCTCTGACCAGTCCAGCACAGTCTGGCATCCCAGGGGAGAATAGAGATGGCTGCTTGGACTGGAAAACATCATAACTCCTATCTCAGTCCAATCAGCCTGCTATAACAGAATGCCATAGATTGGGTAGCTTATAAACGACAGGAATTTATTTCTCACAGTTGTGGCAGCTGGGAAGTCCAGACCAAGGTGCTGGCCAATTAGATGTCTGATGAGAGCTGATTTCCTGCTTCTTGGATGGTTATCTTTTCTCTGTGTTCTTTCATGTCAGAAGTGGGGCAGGGGGAGCTCTCTGGGGCAACTTTTTTTTTTTTAATGTTTATTTATTTTGAGAGAGCGTGCGTAAGCAGGGGAGGGTAGAGAGAGGGAGAACTCTGTCAGCACAGAATCCTAGGGCAACTTTTAATAAGGGCACTAACCACATTAATGATGGTTCAGCCCTCATGATCTAATCACCTCCAAAAGGTCCTACATCCAAATACCATCTGATTGGAGATTAGCTTTCAACATATGAATTTTGGGAGGGCACAAGCATTCAGTCTCTGGACCCCAAAGATCTACATCCTTACCAAATGTCAGCCCAAAGTCTAAGTTCAAAGTTTCCTCTAAATACCATATAAATCAGCCTGAGGTGGGGCTCCTGGGTGGTTCAGGTGGTTAAGCTTTCTGACTCTTGATTTTGGCTCAGGTCATGATTTCACAGGTTCATGAGTTCAAGCCCCGCATGGGGCTCAACATGGAGCCTGCCTGGGATTTTTTTCTCTCTCTTCCTCTCTCTCTGCTCCTACCCCCACCAAATACAAAAATAAAACAAACTTTAAAAAACATTCAGCCTGAGGCAAATTCCTCTCCAAATGTGATCCTGTGAAATCAAACATGTTGAGTGTTTCCAAAATACAATGGTGAGACAGACATAGGGTAGACATTCCCATTCCAAAAGGAAAGAAGGAAGGAGTGACAGTTCCTAAGGAAGTTCAAAATCCAACAGGGGAAACAACATTAAAACTCAAGGTTCATGAATAATCTTTGGCTGCGTGTTCTGCCCTCCAGGCCAACTGGGAAGGTGGTCCCACCTTCTGGATCCACTGAAGTTATAGGCCTGCCTTACTGGGCAGGGGTTGGGTTCCCATGGCTCCAGACAGCCTTGCCCCAAAGCAGAAAGTTTATAGTGATAAGTGCTTATATTTATTTAAAAAGAAAGAAAAAGGAAGGAAGAAAGGAAAAGAAAAAGAAAGAAAGAAAGAAAGAAAGAAAGAAAGAAAGAAAGAAAGAAAGATCTCAAATAAAGCAATTTAACGTTACACCTTGAAGATTAGGAAAAGAACAGCAAACTAAGCCCAAAATTACCTAAAGGAAGGAAATAATAGACATTAGACCAGAAGTGAATAAAATAGAGATTAGAAAGACAATAAAAAAAGAGAATAAAACTAAGAGTTGGGGTTTTAAAAAGATAAACAAAATTGACAACCCTTTAACTATACTAACCAAGAAAAAGAGAGAACTCAAAGTTATAAATGAAAGAGGAGACATTGCAGCTGACACCACAGAAATACAAAGGATCGTAAGAGGTGACTATGTACAATTGTGTGCCAACAAATTGGATAATCTAGAAGAAATGGATAAAAATACAATCCACTAAGACTGAATCATGATGAAATCAAAATCCTGAACAACTAGTAACAATTAAGGTGATTCAAACAATAATTCACACCCTTCTAACCAAGAAAAACTCAAACCAAATGGCTTAACTGGTGAATTCTACCAAACGTCTAAAGAAGAATTGACACCAATCCTTCTTAAACTCCTCCAAAAATTTGAAGAAGAGGAAACACTCCCAAACTCATTTAATGAAGCCAGCATGACCATGAAACCAAAGTCAATTGTCACTACAAGAAAAGAAAAGTGTAGGACAATATCCCTGATGAGTATAGATGCAAACATTCTCAATGAAATTCTACCAAACCCAATTTAACTGCACACTAAAGGTATCATACACTATGATCAAGTGGGATTTATCTCTGGAATAAAAGGATGTTTTAACACAGGCAAATCAGTCAACATGAGGCACCACTTTAATAGAATGAAAGATAAAAAATCATATTATCTTCTCAACAGAGCAGAAGAAAACATTTCACAAAAATTCAACACCTTTTCATGATAAAAACTCTTACAAATTGGGTATAGAATGATTATATCTCAACATAATAAAGTCCCTGTATGACAAACCCATAGCCAACATCATACTCAACAGTGAAAGATTTTCCTCAAAAATCAGGAACAAGACAAAGGTGTCCACACTCACCACAGCTATTGAACATAGTCCTAGAAGTCCTAGGCAAAGTAATGAGGCAAAGATAGATAGATGGATAGATAGATAGGTAGATAGATAGATAGATAGATAGATAGAATCCAAAGCAGAAAGAAAGAAGTAAAATTGTCTGTTTGCAGATGACATGATCTTATATCTAGAAAAGCCTAAAGACTCCACCAAAAAAACTGTCAGAACTAATCGACAAATTTAGTAAAGTTGCATGATACAAAATCAATGTACAAAAATTTGTTGCAAAAATTTTGCATTTCTATACACTAATAATGAAATATCTGAAGGAAAAATAAAGAAATAATCCCATTTACAATAGAATCAAAAAGAATAAAATATTTATGAATAAATTTAACCAAGGAGGTGAAAGATCTGTATAATGAAAACAGTAAGATATTGATAACAGAAATTGAGAATAAAAATGGAAATAAATGGAAAAAACATCCAGTGTTCATGGATAGGAGAAAATAATATTATTAAAGTGTCGATACGACTCCAAATCATCTATAGATTCAATGAAATCTCTATCAAAATTCCAATGTTGTTTTTCACAGAGTAAACAATCCTAAAATTCATATGGAACAAGAAAAGAGCCTGAATAGCCAAAGCAATTTTTAGAATGAAGAACAAAGCTAGACGCATCACACTTTCTGATTTCACACTATACTACAAAGCTATGATAATCAAAACTATATGGTACCAGCATAAAAACACATACATAGACCAATGGAATAAATTCCAGAGCACTGGAATAAATCCAGGCATATATGACCAACTAATATTTGACAGTGGATCCAAGAACTGAATGGGAAAATATAATCTTTTCAATAAATGGTGTTGGGAAAACTGGATATTCACATGCAAAAGAATGAAATTGCACCCCTATCTTACAACATTCAGAAAACTTCACTCCAAATGGATTAAAGACTTAAATGTAATACTTGAAGCCATAACACTTCTAGAAGAGAACACAGGAAAAAAGTTCTATGATATTCATCTTGAATATGACACCCAAACCTTTTGGATGTGACACCAAAAACACAAGCAACAAAAGCAAAAATAAACAAATGGGACTAGCATCAAACTAAAAAGCTTCTGCAGAGCAAAAGAAACAATCAACAGAATGAAAGGCAACCTAAGGAATGGGAGAAAATACTTGCAAACCATCGGTCTGATAAAAGGTTAACATCCAAACTAGAAAAGGAACTCCCACAGCTCAATAGCAAAAGAAACAAATAACCTGATTTTAAAATGGGCAGGGGTGCCTGAGTGGCTCAGTAGGTTAAGCGTCTGACTTCAGTTCAGGTCATGATCTCACAGTTTGTGAGTTTGAGCCCCACGTCAGGCTCTGTGCTGAAGATGGGGAACCTGCTTGGGATTCTGTCTCCCCTCTCTCCCCTTCCCCACTCGCTCTCTCTCTCTCTCTTAAAATAAATAAACTTATTAATTAATTAATTAAAAACAAAGTACTTGAATAGACATTTCTCCAAAGAAAACATACAAATGGCTGACAAGTATATGAAAAGATGTTCAAAATCACTAATCATCACAAATCAAAGCCACAATGAAATAACACCTCACATCTGTCAGGATGGCTATTATTAACATAATAAAAATTAACAAGTGTTGGCAAGGATTTGAAGAAAGTAGAACCCTTGCACACTGTCAAATGGTGTAGTCATTGTGAAAAACAGTATGGGTGTCCCTCCAAAAATTAAAAATAGAACTACCATCAGATCCAGTAATCTCACTTCTAGGTACATATCCAAGAGTTGAAACCAAGATCTTTTTTTTTTAATAAAAAAATTCTTAATGTTTATTTTTGAGAGAGAGAGGGAGAGACACAGCATAAGCGGGGGAGGGGCAGAGAGAGAGAGAGAGACACAGAATCCAAAGCAGGCTCCAGGCTCTGAGCTGTCAGCACAGAGCCCATTGCAGGGCTAGAACCCACGAACTGCGAGATCATGACCTGAGCTGAAGTCAGATGCTTAACCAACTGAGCCACCCAGGTGCCCCGGAATTGAGATCTTAAAGAGACATGTGCACTCCCATGTTCATTGCAGCTTTATTGACAATAGTAAGACATAGAAACAACTTAAATGTTCCTTGACAAATGAATAGATAAAGAAATGTGGCGTGCACACACAAAGAAATACGTTTTCAGCATTAAAAAAAGAAGGAGGGGCACCTGGGTGGCTCAGTCGGTTAAGTGCTCAACTCTGGACATCAGCTCAGGTCATGATCTCAGAGGTTCATGGGATCGAGCCCCACACTGACAGTGTAGAGCCTGCTTGGGATTCTGTCTCTCCCTCTCTTTCTGCCCCTCCCTCACTTGCACACTCTCTGTACCTCTCAAAATAATTAATGAATTTAAAAAAAAGAAGGAAATCTCATGATATGTAACAACATGGATTAACCTGGAGAACATTATGCCAAGTGAAATAATTCACATACAGAAAGACAAATACTATATGATTCCACTTATGTTAGGTATCTAAAATCATCCAACTTATAGAAGCAGAAGACAGTATGGTGATTGCCAGGGGCTGAGGACAGGCAGGAATGAGAGTTGCTATTGAATAGAGAAAATTTCGGTTATGCAAGATGAATAAGTGTTATAGTGCTTATAGTTAACAATACTGTATTGTGCACTTAGAAATGGGGTAAATGTCATGTTAAATGTTTTGATCATACACACACACACACACACACACACACACACACACACACACACACACACAAAGGCAGCCGAGGAAACTTAGAGGTGATGGGTATGTTTGTTACCTTTACCATGGTGCATACATGTGTTCATATGTCCAAACTCATGAAATTATATATGTTAAATATGTACAGTTTTTTGTTAATCAACTACACCTCAATAAAGCTATCTTTAAGAAAATTCAATATACTACTGAGAAAAAGAATATTATACTTTCTGTGTGATTTGTTTCCCATCGAATTAATGAAAGTTTAACAGGAATAATATTATGGACTGGGAAGAGTGATAGAAAGCAAGTATTCTCATGTAATGCTGGTGTCAGTCTAAATTGGAAAAGCCTTCTTGAAGGGGAATTTCATGGTGTATATGAAGCCTTAGGCTGAATATACATTTTGATCAAGAAATTCCACTTCTGAGACATAGGTACAAACATTTACACACATATTCATGAGAAATATATGCTGGTGTGGTTTCTTAAATGTTTTTTATTTATTTTTGAGGGAAAGAGCATGAGCGGGGGAGGTGTGGGGAGAGGGGGTGACAGAGGACCCAAAGCAGGCTCCACACTGACAGCAGCAAGCCTGATGTGGGGCTCGAACTCGTGAACCTCAAGATCATGACCTGAGTTGATGTCGAATGCTCAATCGACTGAGCTACCCAGGAGCCCCTATGCTGGTGTTTTTTTCTAAAACATTGCAATTAAAGGGGCACCTGGGTGGCTTAGTTGGTTAAGCATCCGGCTTTGGCTCAGGTCATGATCTTGCAGTTTGTGGTTCAAGCCCCTTGTCAGACTCTGTGCTGACAGCTCAGAGCCTGGAGCCTGCTTCAGATTCTGTCTCCCTGTCTCTCTACCCCTCCCCCGCTCACACTTTGTCTCTCTCTCTCAAAAATAAATAAACATTAAAAAAATATTAAGGGTACCCGAGTGGCTCAGTTGGCCGAGTGTCTGATTCTTGGTTTCAGCTCAGGTCATGATCTCACAGTTTCATGAGTTCAAGTCCCACATTGGGCTCTGCGCTTACAGTGCAGAGCCTGCTTGGGATCCTCTCTCACCCTCTGTCTCTGCCCCTCCCCTGCTCACACTGTCTCTGTCTTTCTCAAAATAAATAAATAAAAACTTTTTAAAAAATTAAATAAATTAAAACATTGCAATTGAAAAAAAATTGTAAAATCTCTAAATATTTCAGCAAGAAAATTGACCCCCCCCACCACTGAAACTATGATATATTCATACCATGGGACACTATTTGGCCATTAAAAAGAGTAAGGTTAGCTCAGGGGTCAGCAAACTATGACCCACAGGCCAAATTTGGTCTGTGACCTGTTTTGTGTGGCCTCCAAACTAAGAAGGTTTTTCATATTTTGTAATGATTGTAAAAAACAACAACAAAAAAGAAGTGACAGAGACTACATGTGGCCCACAAAGCCTGAAATTATTACTATCTGGCCCTTCACAGAAAGTTTCCCAACTTGTAGATCTTTATGTTCTGACATGAAAAGATTTCCAAGCAAAGTTCTGAACTGCTGTTAACCATACTTATGTGTGTTTTGTTTGTTTGGTTTGGTGTTTTGGGTGTTTGGGTGTTTGTTTGTTTTTAGGGGTCTCTACACCTAATGTGGGGCTTGAACTCGTGACCCTGAGATCAAGAGCGCATGCTTTACTGACTAAGCCAGCCAGGTGCCCCATTTATGTTTTTTTTGTTTGTTTGCTTTTCATCTCAGATATGTGTGTTGTACCTATAGAGAGAGATACGTGTACAGTCAAAATGTAACGCAGAGGCAAGGTAAATTGGTGTCAGTAATTTCCTGACAGGAAATAAGGCAGGAACTGAGGTGAACATTCACTTTTTACTCCATAAGTTTGTTTTGTTCTCATCTTCTGCAAAGAATATAGAATAAAGATGAATATATTCATGTGTATTATTTTTATAATTTAAAATAATAAAAAGATAACAATAAAAATGCCCTGGGAGCACCTGGGTGGCTGTCGGGTTAAAGGCCGACTTCGGCTCAGGTCACGATCTCGCGGTCTTTGCGTTCCAGCCGTGCATCGGGCTCTGTGCTGATGGCTCATGCTCTGTCTCTCCATAACAAACATTAGAAACTTTTAAAAAATAAACATAAAAATACCTTGACCAAACATTCCGGAGTTCATGTGGCTGATTAGCGCTAAGCACGCATTCTAATCTCTCTCTAGTGTGCCCCCCCCCATATGAGATGATGAAAAGATTAAAGAAAAAAAAAATCCTACATTTTCCAAACCCCCTTGAGCTAAGCCCTGGCTATAATTTAGGCTCCTCAAATCAGATTATGAGGTAAGAGCCCTGCTTTTGTTGTTTCTATGCTCCTGTTTCATAAATGGTCGCAGAGGTATGTGGTTTATCTGCAAAGGTATGTGGTTTCTCTCCGGGCACTGCCGTCAGATGGCAGAGTCTACTGTCACAGGTGTGCTGTGGTTCTGAAGCTGGTAGCTGTGGAGGCCAACCTCCAATTCGCGACGCCTTCATGATGGAAATAACGATGGCATGACCTCCCGGCCAGCAATCCTCTTGCAGCTTCCCGATTGAGTAGATGGCCTCCTGCCCACAGGATATGCAGCAGCTTCCGGGGTGTCCTAGTTCTGCGGTTTGGCTTTGAGACTCCTTTCTAGACGCTCAGTATGCAATCTGTTTCTTCAGCCCTCCAAATTGTGATGACTCTTCTACCGAAACCAGCTTGAGTAGATTCTGATCTCTCTGACGAACCCCAACCTTTATGGCAACCCATCTACATCCTGTGACAGAGGGCTCTGACAGTAAAAGCAGTAATCCCAGGGGCGCCTGCGTGGCTCGGTCAGTTAAGCGGTTAAGTGTCTGACTCTCGATTTGGGCTCAGGTCATGCTCTCTCGGTTTGTGAGGTCGGGCTCTGTGCTGACGGTGCAGAGCCTGCTTGGGATTCTCTGTCTCCCTCTCTCTCTCTCTGCCCCTCCCCTGCTCTCCTCTCTCTCTCTCTCTCTCTCAAAATAAATAAACATTAAAAAAAAAATTTCTAAGAAAGAATTCCAGGGAGGCCACACATATCCATACTAACCGTCACAGCAACATATGAGATAGGATTTCCATTTTAGAGATGAGAAAATAGGCAAAAAGGGATGAAGTTACCAGGTGAAGGTCATATAATTATTAAATAGCAATATAAATAGGAATTTGAGTCCATTACCATTGAGTACAAAACCCACGCTTTCCATATATACAATAGCACGTTAAGTCCGCTTGGCTGTCACGATCCTCAGGCTCATTAAGGTGGTGGTGACGCCTGTTGCTGTTACCATTATTGTTCTAAGTACAGTCCACACGAGATTAGAAACAGGACAGAGGTTGCATGTAGGTAGCTTTATATGATGCCTTGGTTTCTGTATTCTTAAAGTATACCAATAGTTTTTGATCTTTTGGGGGTCAGATTCCCCAATGAGAATCTGATGAAACTACAAATCTTTTCTCTTTTTTTTTTTCGTTTTATTTAGTTTTTGAAAGTAATCTCTACGCCCCACGTGGGACTCAAGCTCAGGACCCCAACATCAAGAGTCTCATGCCCCACCTGCCGAGCCAGCCAGGCACCCATAACTAGAAATGCTCTTTTGAGAAACAGTTGGCATCCAGTTTTAGGCACTTTATGTCCCCAAGTTAAGAACACATTCAATAAATGCTATTTCTTTGAGTTTTCACTGAGTCCTAAGGTTCTAACAGCTTACATAGTCTTAAAGTTACTCTCTCTGAATTTGATTCCTTTAAAGAATTAAGTTACACTATCACCTGGCTGAGTTTTTCTTAGCAGATTCACCTTTTCAAATCATTCCCAATGCTAGGCTTTCTTCAGGATGCCAAGGAGCCCTCACCTCTGTGGCATTTTTACTGTAAGTTTCTACCCAAGTTCAACCATGATGGCTCCCCCAGTCTCCCATCATATCTGCCATCATGCTTCGCTTTATGGGGAAATATCCCTTTGTGTCTGCTTCACCAGGGAATGGATTAGTGTGTATCCACTCAGCCAAATTAAGCAATTTAGAGTACATGAGGAATAATCACAGCTGTCTTAGCATAATGCATAATTTTCTGGGCCACACCAGTCAAGACAGACAGTGTCTAAAAGGAGGGCTTCAATTCCATTCTCGCCCGTGCTGTGGGAATTCCAGGCCTCCCTCAAATTCCTCCCAAAGGTGCTGGTCATCTCTGGTGGGTGCCTTCAATGTATTCTTGAAGCAACCCTCCATTTGCCTCACTCCACATTTACATCGGGCACCAGGGCCTCCGAAGCTACCTCGATGTCGCCAAGATGTGATGTCCTTCCTGCTCTCACCCCGTGAGTCACTGTGTCTACTGCCTTCCCCAGCAGCATCCAGTGAGGAAAATACCCTTTTGGGTGGAAGTAAAAATAGTGAATAGCAAGCTCACAGCAGTGACTTCTACCTTTCAAGGGGCTGTGTCCATGCACAGTTCATATCAAGAGACAAAGAATTGTCTCCTCTGCCTCTTTCTACATGCAGACGCCGGTGGGGGAGAGCGGAAAGGAAGACTGAAATTTCAAAAAACACAGCATCTCTAGGTCGCTATGCGGCATGTTACAAAGAAGGTGGTGCATTGCTTTGGTGGAGGTATGAATTCGACATCAGCTACAAGAAGAAAGGCCTGAAGAATGAAGGGAGGTTAGAGAATTTAAATTGGTGGCGAGGCAGGTAATAGAGTGGGTGTCTTGGTTTACATTTTCCCAAAAAGCAGCCCCCCCAGGAGGGGCGTAGGTGCAGGCAGTTTGTTTGGGAGGGGTTGCTAGGAAGCAGAAGAGAAGGCGGGAGTGAAGGGAGCTCGGAGCCAGAGAGAGCAGCCAGTGAAAGATATGCTAATGAGCAGATTACCGGTGTGGGCAATTTTGTCTGGGTCCCGCTGGGATCCCTGGGGAGCTGTGTGGAACTGCCCCAGAATTGTCCCAAGGCAGGGTTAGAAAGCTGGGGTGGGGGGAGTGTTATGTACCTGTCTATGTCCCTCATCAGTTGGAGGTTGGCACCGACGCATTCAGCCCCTGGGCCTGGGCCTGAGAAAGCCTTTTAGGCAATGAAGTATTTAGGCCCTTGAGGTGGAACCCAGGGCCCTCTTGGTAACTGGCCACCAAAGTGGAGGGTGGGTAGGGAGTGCAATGGGGGCAGGATCAGAGGTGACCGTGGGAAGAGCCTGTGGGACATCAAAAGAGCAGGGTGCGCTCAGATGAGGCTTCGGAGTACTCTCTCCTGCCCCTTTGCACGTCTGAGGTTACAAGTGGATCAGCTCTGTCCATTTCCACTCGATGTTAAGTGCAGCTCCTCCTCCCAGGACTCAGGAGCGCAGCCCAGAGAGCAGTCACAAAGGACAATCTGAGTGACAGACACCCACCATGCTGTCCTCAGAAAGCCCCTGGCCCCCAGCACTTGCTCTCTCACTGTCTTTGAGCCAAATCAGTGAATTTCTTTTCCACGAGGCTCCTGATGCCCAAAGCCCAGCCCCCGGCACCTGCCAGCCTCCCAGATCATGCCGCAGCAAGTCTGAATCCTGGATGAACCCAGCTGAGGCTGTTGAGGGATCCCTGCTACCTTGGCAAACCTGCCCGTAGGGTAAATGGGCTCAGCCTCCCAGCAGCTGGCTGAGGCTACCTCACTGGAATAA
This sequence comes from Puma concolor, assembly GCF_028749965.1. Classification (NCBI taxonomy): domain Eukaryota; kingdom Metazoa; phylum Chordata; class Mammalia; order Carnivora; family Felidae; genus Puma; species Puma concolor. Next base: position 193,263,677 of record NC_141674.1, on the reverse strand, counting down.
ACTGCCATCTCAGCAGTTCCATTCGCCCTCAGAGACAGACCCTGCAGTGAGCCAGAAAGAGCTGTTTTTCTATCCACTGGAAAATATTTCTAAGACAAAGCCTGGTCCTCTGAAGCATTAGCTAGGATTTGGTGCCACGGGCGACTTAATCACATTCCTGCACAGTGGGCTCCACGGAGGGAGAGCTGGCAGAGTTGCTAAGTTACCACTGCAGTGCCTGCGTGACGTCAGCACGATCAGGGCAGGTCACAAATTCCAGATCCTGCCTCCAGATGGGGAAGGAGTCCCTAATATTCCATCGCGCTCGCTTCTCAGAATTTCCAGGCGTGGACTGAGTCAGATTTTCTAACCTTTCCTTTCCTCAATCGTGTTCTTTGAACGCTTACCAAGGCCTCTTGTTGACACTTCCTAATTCTGCAGTGCCTCATCCTGCGGCTGCAGCCATTCTTGTGAAAAGATATGTAAAAATCTTCTTTGGAAACAGAACAGTCGTGCAGCTGTTCCTGGAGTCAACAGACAAAAGCCAATGATTACCTGCCACTGTTCCTGCCACAGGAGACACAGAAAACTATGGGACACAGGGAGAATGCACGGTGGGTGACACGAACTCCTCCCTCAGCCACATAGGAGACATGTTGTCACCAATGTCTCGCAGAGAAAAGCTGCTATCAGCATTCATTAAGCATCTTTTAGATTTTGTTATACTAAAAAGTATCCCATGGGCCACTGGGCTGGCTTGGTCCTTAGAGCATGCATCTCTTGATCTCAGGGCTGTGAGTTCAAGCCCCACCTTGGACGTGGAATGTACTTAAAAAAGAAAAGAAAAGAAAAGTATTCCTAAGTCAGATGGGCTGAGTTCTGCTACAATAACAAACCTTAAAATGTCAGTGGCTTAAAACAGGAAAGATTCATTCCTACCTCACTACCCATCCATCCTGCCTTGGCTGGAGGATTTGCTCCAAGTTTACTTCCTTTGGGACCCAGGGGGCAAGACAATACACCCTCTGGAACACTGTCTCTCTGGCAGAGGAAAAGAGAGAGTATGGTGTTATGGACCAAATTATGAAAGAAAGAAATAAAAAAGAGAACTCCCTTTCCTCCCTATAGATTTGCTTCACGTTAAAAAAAGAAAAAGGCAGCAAACCAACCTATCTGAAACCCCACTAGTTACTAGTGCTATTACAATGGCTTTTATTTTTTTCTATTAGTGTCCCTCCAGCTCTTCAAAAATAAATTTCACCGTCTCGGATCTTGGCGCTCGAAACCCTCCCTCACTAATTAAACTCCAAATCATCGGGTCTGCATCTTCTTAAATTTTCCAGTGACTTCCTTGTTGCTTAAACCAAAGAATACCTTTCCCATTGTGACCTACTGATCATCTCTGAAGCATTTCAGTCTGACCTCCCTACTTCTCTTTAAATCTTTTAGTTTAGTATTAGGACACTGGAGTATTTTAATTACCCATGTATCATAAGATTGAAACTGTAAGTACGTCAGCATGCATTGATAACTAACACAACAATTTTTCCATGATCATCACCTTACTCACTACTAACATAAGATTTTTGACCCACCCACTTTCCCATTGTCATACCTGGTAAAATTAACAAGGGTTCCTTTACTTATCTAATACCCAGTGCATATGAAAATTAATCTGATTGCCAAAAAAGCAGTCAGGATTCAAATAAGGTCAACACAGTTTATTTGGTTATGATGTCCTTTAATTCTCTTTTATTTTATAATATTTTTTCTTACCCCTTTCTTCCTCACACTTATAGATTTGTTGGCAAATCATTTATCCTTTAGAATGTAACGTACTTTGAATGTGGCTGATTGCTTTCTCATAATGTCACTTAAAAATTTTTTTTAATGTTTACTTATTTTTAAGAGAGAGAGGGAGAGAGAGAGCGAGCGCACGTGAGTAGGGGAGGGGAGAGAGACAGGGAATCATAGAATCTGAAGCAGGCTCCTGGCTCTGAGCTGTCAGCACAGAGCCGAACGTGGACTCGAACTCCAATTCACAAACCATGAGATCACGATCCGAGCCAAAGTCAGATGCTTAACCAGCTGAGCCACCCAGCCACCCCTCCCATAATGTCATTTAACTTTTTATCCATCCCCTGCATTTTCTAGAAAGCAATAGTTACATCCAGAGACTTGATTAGATTTGGTTCAATATATTTTAGGCAGGATTATTCCACAGTGATGCTGGGCCATTATCTGTACTAACATTAATTGTAGACTGCAGTTTAAAACTTCTTTGCAAGGTCTTAAGTTATATTCCATAAGGATGTGCAGGCAAAAGATTATATTTTAAAGTCTCTTAAAGTGCTTTTGTGTGTGTGTGTGTGTGTGTGTGTGTGTGTGTGTGTGTGTATGCTACCAGCTTGACATACAGTTAGGTTCATTAATTTCAGTTTGTTTTCGATTTTTTTTTTTTTTTTAGGTAAGCTCTGCGCCCAGTGTTGGTCTTGAACTCATGACCCCGAGGTCAAGAGTTGTGTGTTCTGCCCACTGAGCCAAACAGGCACCCCAGTTCATTTTTAATTTTAAAGGATTGTTCTTGGGCGCCTGGGTGGCGCAGTCGGTTAAGCGTCCGACTTCAGCCAGGTCACGATCTCGCGGTCCGTGAGTTCGAGCCCCGCGTCCGGCTCTGGGCTGATGGCTCAGAGCCTGGAGCCTGCTTCCGATTCTGTGACTCCCTCTCTCTCTGCCCCTCCCCCGTTCATGCTCTGTCTCTCTCTATCCCAAAAATAAATAAACGTTGAAAAAAAAATTTAAAAAAAAAAAAAAAAAAAAAAAAAGGATTGTTCTTGAAGGACACCAGAATATGTCACCCCAAAATATGCCACATGGACATATTGGATAATTTGTACTAAAGGCATTTGAGAAAGAGCCGGTACAAGAAAAACACTCTGACCCTCCTATGTGCTCCTGAAAGCAGGAGATACATTTCTCATGTGAAAAGATGCCCTCCCTGTGCCGGGAGGAGAGAAGACATTCTTACTGGAGACAGGGGATTTGGGGCCAAGAGATGGGTACACACAAACCTTGTTCACCTAACTCTTATCTTCCTAATTAATACTTCACCATTTCCCACCCTTAGCTGAAACCCAGTTTTTCACACATTTCTGCTTATGTTGTCTAAAAGGTATAAAAATGTCCTGCTCTGGTCACGTCGAGGCTTCATTCCCTTGTGGAGGTTCCACTGTAAGTGTAAAGACTTAGTAAAATTTTATACTTTTCTCTTGTTAATCTTTCAGGGTTATGTCAGTTTAGCTCTTGGACCCAGCCAGAGACCCAAAGAGGATATTTGGGTCTTTAATATTCTTTTCATTTGATTCAATGTTTTTAAATTATTTAAAACAATATGGTTTTTAACAAAGATTCTTTAATCAAACTTTAGTCAGTGGCTCCTGGGTGGTTCATTTGGTTAAGCAGTTAAGCAAGCATCTGACTTTGGCTCAGGTCACGATCTCACGGTTCTTGAGTTCGAGCCCTGCGTCGGGCTCTGTGCTGATAGTGCAGACCTGAAGCCTGCTTCACACTCTGTGGCTCTCTCTCTCTCTCTTCTCCTCCCCTACGTGCGCTCTCTCTCTCTCTCTTAAAAATAAACAAATAAACATTAAAAAAATTTAAAATAAAAAAAAATTTTAGTCAGGCTCCTGAAACTTCTCCTCGGCCCATCTGTGCACTTCCTTATAAAATCTGGCATTAGCAAGAACCTTGCTAATTCAGCTTAGCAAGAGTCCACTCTCCTCCGTGGGTAGGATCCAAACCACTGTTTGTCTAATATATCATGCAATTTGTCCTTTCTAGGGTGAGTCATGCTGGGTAAACCATACACAAGGACTTGAGAGGTAGACTTAGGAGCAACCAAGCAGCCATATTGCTGTTTCCAAAGTCCATCTAAGTGGATTAAACATCCAGCTTTTTCCTATCCAGTTCTTTCTGAGACTGAAGTTGTTACTCAGGCCTTGCACATCTCTTTTATGACTTCCCTAGAGGTCATCCTGAAGAAGTTCTCTCCCTTGAGGAGGATGAATAAGCCTGCCAAGGTCTAGAGCCTTGAAATGGGACCTAGGGGCATAGTCCCAAGGCTTGGAAATCGCTTGGTTTCTTGAATGTTGGAGACGAGTCTGCTAGTTTCACACACGTATTAGCTATTTATCATGGTGGGGAATTCTCCTAAGGTGACTTAGCAGGAGTTTTGCTAAAACTGACTTCTGCAAGGAAGAATCATTATTGAGGAAAAGGTTCATGGGGAGCCCTAGTAAAGTTTAGTCAAGCAAAGAATCTTGGTCAATATATACACACATACATACATACATACATACATGCATACCCTGTCTTCCTCAAAAGATAGCATGCTATAATGCAGTTCTGGACCCACCTTTTAGTACTAAAATCTATCTTGCTGAACACTTTCTGTGAGGACAGAGAGATCCCCTTTCTTCCTTTTTCACCTGTGGAAGACTCCATTGTGCAGAAGCACCGTTATCCCATTGACTTCGGTGAGTCTCCTATAGAGCAGAGCATTGAGTTAGCTTGTACGATGGCACCAAATGGTTTATAATTTTGGGATGTGGTTACCAGTTCTACGCCACATACGTATGACATTTCTGTGAACGGCTGCCATAGAAAACGTTTCCTTCCACTTAATTTATGTCATAGTTGGAATAAGCAAGACGGAATGCTGGGATAGCAGTAACCTTATCCGTTGCATGGTTTGCACACCATCCTGAACGCTGTTGCTGTGCAAGAAGGTGTCTTAGCACACGGCCAGGAATTTTCAGAGAAACCTGTCTCCAAAGTCCAGTGAGACTCCACTGAAGATGAGGTGAATATGCATTGTCTGGGAGTTGTCTCTGACGTCTTATTGCTCTTTTACAGCTTAACTAAAAACAAGTTGATGCTGACGCAGACTGGGCCGATGCAAAAATGCTCCTCAGCACGTGAACGGTGACCTCACTCGGGGCTCTTGGCAGTGACATCCCCCTGAGGGTTTCAAAGTGACCGTTAGTCACGTGACTGCCACAGGTTCAGGGGAAGGGCCTTGTGTGTGTTTCCACCATTCAAAATCTTCACACGGAGCCACCGAGTTTGTTCCCATTCTGTGTTGGGATACTGCCATTGTAACCCCAGCACGAGTAGAGAAGCAGGAAACGAGGAGCCAGGCCATCAGGACCTGGCAAAGCTCTACTTTGCTTTCTTCTTTTTTTTTTTTAATTTTTAATGTTTTTTATTTATTTTTTGACAGAGGGAGTAAGCAGGGGAGGGGTAGAGAGAGAGGGGGCAGAGGATCTGAAGCGGGCTCTGTGCTGACAGGCTGACATCAGTGAGCCGGACACGGGGCTTGAACCCACGAACCATAAGATCACGGCCTGAGCTGAAGTCAACTGCTTAACTGACTGAGCCACCCAGGCGCGCCCCCCCCCCCACGCCCACAGCTGCACTTTTCTGAATCTACATCCTACCTGACATAATCATTCGGAACGTGAGATGGGATACAATTACATGATTTCTCTCATATCCCAGAAGCAACCTCAGGAGGTTACAAGCTGTTACCTGCCACTCTCTATACGTACAGGCCACTCTTGTGCTTCCAGCCTTCTGAAGAAAGTCCACCGACTTTCCTTTATGCCTTGCCTTCTTAATCACGTCTGAGCTAGAATCCTCCTGAATAATGAATTTATCAGACAATGAGTTTAGGGAAATAATGATAATACAGAATGTCGACTAATGAGCTCTAAAAATGATTGTCCTTGGTTTCTACTCCAAGGACAAAGCAAGATTTTCTTCTAGTTTGTTTTCTGTCGTGATAGCCCTCTAGTGTTAGCCCCTATAAGCCAAATAATCACCACATGCCAGGGACTGTATTAGACAAGTCAATTTATGTGTTTTTTCCTTTTTATTTTTTTATTTTATTATTATTTGTGTGTGTGTGTGTGTGTGTGTGTGTGTGTGTGAGAGAGAGAGAGAGAGAGAGAGAGAGAGAGAGAGAGAATGCACATGAGCAGGGCAGAGAGAGGGAGGGAGAGAGAGAATCTTAAACAGACTCCATGCTCAGCAAGGAAGCCAACGCGGGGCTCTATCCCACAACCCTAGGATGCCACAAACCGTGGGCCTCGAACCCACGAACCGTGAGATCATGACCTGAGCCGAAATCAAGAGTTTGACTCTGGGGGCACCTGGGTGGCTCAGCTGGTTTAGCGTCTGACTCTTGGTGTTGGCTCCATCATGATCTCACGATTTCATGGGTTCTAGCCCCACATCGGGCCCTGTGCATTGGGCTCTGTGCTGACGATGCAGAGCCTACTTGGGTTTCTCTCTCTCCCTCTCTCTCTCTCTGCCCCTCCCCCACTCACGCTGTCTCTGTCTCTCTCAAAAATAAATAAATGTTAAAAAAAAAAAAAAGAGTTTGACACTCAACCAACAGAGCCACCCAGGCACCCCTTTCTTTTTCATTCCATTCTAACAAAAACACTGTGAGGTAGATTCTCAGGTTTTTTGTTTGTTTCACAAACAAACTTATTCAGGTTACTTCACAAAATGAGACTTTGTTATAATGATCCTTTGAATGATGAAGGTGTCATCATTTTTCAAGGATTCTAATATGGTGTGGGAAAAGTGAGCTACACTTGGGATAACATATAACAACAAACTCAAAGTAATAGTGACCTAAACTCATTCAAGGCTTATATCTCTCAAGAAACAGTAAGTTTGGGGAGGTAAAATGTTGCTGACTTCCCTTGAGTGCCTCAAGAAGTTCAAGGCTTAGGGGTGCGTGGGTGGCTCAGTCGGTTAAGCATCCGACTTCGGCTCAGGTCATGATCTCACGGTTTGTGGGTTCGAGGCCCACATCAGGCTCTGTGATGACAGCTCAGAGCCTGGAGCCTGCTTTGGATTCTGTGCCTCCCTCTCTCTCTGACCCTGCCCCCCTCATGCTCTGTCTCTCTCTCAAAAATAAATAAACATTGAAAAAAAAAAAAAGCTCAAGGCTGAGACCTCCAGGATTCTAGACTTTTTGTAACTTCTTCCCTGCACTTCTTGTTCCATTATAGTTCCAAAAAGCGGCTGAAGCTTCATTCATCTTGTTGACCTTCCAAGGCATACCTCTGAAGCACAGCCAGCTTTCCTTGAAGCCCCAGCCAATGTTTTCCACATAAATCTTAGTGGCCATTCTCAGCTTCAGGGCAAGCTGGGAAATGTAGTGTTTTATCTGGATACACTGCTGTCCTAAATAAAATTGTGGCTCTGGTGATGAGAAAGAAGGAAGGAATGGATTTTGAGGAGGCAATTGTGGTCACTGCTGCTAAATGAATAGGTGCTAATAGCACCTCATCAACAGATAATTTAACTGGAAAGTACCTAGGGCAAGGCATAATAGATGACGAGTAATAAAGAACATAAGCATGTATTGAGACCTTACTGTTTATGTGCTTTACAGATACTGTCACATTGGAACCTGACGACAACACTGTGATACAGGTAATATCATTATCATTCGCCAGATAAGAAAACCAGGGTTTGGGGAATTTCTGAAACTTGCTGAAAGCCATTCAGCCAATTAGTGGGAGAGCAGTCAGAACTAGAATCCAGGTTCTCTTAAAGCCCAGATTTTGCAGTCAGTATGTGCTGGTTTCCCCTCTTGCCCTGCATCAAATGACTAATCACAAAATCTAGAGTCTGTTCTAGAGAGCAAAGACCCCTCCTAGAAAATGTGTGGTCAACACCTTTCTCAGGACTCTTGATCTCAAAGTGCAGTGTTACTTCATCAATCCAACTCTGCTTTTTCTCCCAGCGAATGATTTTTCAATACCATGTCCATATTCTGTTTTGGCCACGAGTGCCCCGGTCTTCGCATTGATCACCTTTATGTGTACTGGCACCATAATGGTTTGGGGGAAGTTTTCCCAGGTAAGTTCCCAAGTGTGACATTTACTGCAATACTTTGGTAGCTGAAATCACAGGAAAGAAAATAAAATATTAAGTATGCTCTTTAAAGTGCCATAAATTTGTATTCATTGGCGAGAGCTCCTGAACTCTAACTGAAGCTATAAACTTGCAACTCTGTTGCTAACTGACTCTGGAGGATGCAAGAGAAGCTTTCATTTTCCCACCTAATATGCTTATAATTCAACAAAATTTCTTCTCACTTTGCTTCCTGGACCTCATAAAATTTAAATGGAAATATTAAATGGTTTAATAACTGGGCAACACCAAATAGCATGCTTGGCGTGACTTAGCATTTTAAAAATATGGAGTCTCATTATATTAAATGTGTCTCATTATTGTAATTATGCTGCTACAAATGTAGTGGATAACACATCACATCATTATTTAATTTTATGGAAAAGCTTTCTGAGTTATTTGTTGACAGAAAAAGTACCAGATTCTGTTTCTATTTGCTTAAATTGCAGCCCGTGCTAGGGTTTTGTTGGTTTTTTTTTTATTTCCTGTGCTAGGATTTTATATTTCATTTCAGTAGTTCATAAAATACGCTTATCTCTGGGATCCAGCTTGATAGTGCTTTATTTTAGCATAGGATCCCAGGAATTGCTTTGAAGATAGGACTCTCATTTTCTAGGATGGCAATAAAATTGCCACTTTTTAACTCTGATTTTCTAGGATGGCAGTAAAATTGCCACTTTTTAAAATGCCTTAAAGAACATCTGTAGAGTATGATATTATGCAGTCATTAAAAATATGTTTTTGAATAATATATAATGACATGGAAAAATGCTCATAGTGTAAGTAAAATGGTCAGGTCACAAAATTGCAAGTACAAACTAATCTCGCATAATATTTTTAAAATATAGACATTTGGGGGACGCCTGGGTGGCTCAGTCGGTTAAGCTTCTCACTTTGGCTCAGGTTACGGTCTCATAGTTCATGAGTTCGAGCCCCACGTTGGGCTTTCTGCTGTCAGCACAGAGTCCTCCTCAGATCCTCTGTCCTCCTCTGTCTCTGCCCCTCCCTGGCTCATTTTCTCTCTTTCTCAAAAATAAATAAACATTAAAAATAAATAAATAAGTAAATAAATAAAATATAGAAATTTTTAAAAAATTACAAATAGAGGCACCTGGCTGTTTCAATCGGTGGAGCATGCAACTCTCAATCTCTGGGTTGTGGGGTTGTGCCTTCGAGCTCCATGCTGGGGGAAGAGATTATGTACAAAAATTAATTAATTAACTAATTAATTAAAGTATACAACTATGCCAAAATGTCATGGGTTTACTCTCTAAATGGTGGAGATTGGAGTGATTTTAATCGTCATGTTATGTTCTTTTCTATTTTCTGAAAATTCTATGATAATCATTCTGATTCTTTAATTGAGAAATGTTAATTATTCTGGCAGTTACTTTGAATGGGTGGGTGGTGTGGAAGGTATTATGGTGTGGCATCGACTACAAAGCAACAAAGTCTAAACAAAGCAGCTGATATCTCATTCCGTGGTCAGTTTCAGTCCAAGGATACCCAGCATCTTCAAAGACTGTAGTAAAATTAATGGCCTGGACCCCTTTCTAGCCTCTCCGGTAACTCCACCTGGACCTCTGCCTCTCCTGGCAAATCAGGTTGTCCTGGGCAGGACCTTTGTGTTCCGTTCTTTCTATCCACATTGCTGCTGTGAAGTTGGTCCCTTGCTCCCCGCACTGTGTTTCTTCGTGCTGGCTACTTAACCTGAGGTCTTCTCTGCCTGACCTGTCCACTGAAACATATTTTTTAAAAATAATCTCTATGCCCTATGTGGGGCTCAAACCCATGACCTCAAGGTCAAGAGTCACATGTTCCACTGACTAAGCTAGACAGGCATCCCTTTTCGAATGTCTTTTCAAAATTCAGTATGAGACCAGGAGTTCTACTGTAATAGGTATATAGTTGCACTTTGGAAGATTTAAAATTTCTTTTCCCCTGCTGGGTATTTATCCAAAGAAAATGAGAACATGAATTTGAAAAGATATAGGCACCCCTATGCCTATTGCAACATTATTTACAATAGTCAAGATATGAGAACAACCTGTTTCCATTGATAGATAAATAGATGAAGAAGATGTGGAATACACACACACACACACACACACATGCGCGTGCGCGCGCGCGTACTTGAATATTACTCAGCCATAAAAAAGAATGAGATCTTGCCATTTGCGACAACATGGATGGGCCTAGGGGATATTACACGAAGTGAAATGAATCAGACAGAGAAAGACAAACACCATTTGATTTCATGTACATGTGGAATCTAAAGAACAAAACAAATGAAGAAACTGAAAAAGAAAGGCAGAAACAGACCTACCAATGGGGGGAACAAACTGGTGGTTGCCAAAGGGGATGGGGGTGAGAAGATGGGCAAAATGGGATGAAGGGCTGTGGGAGGCACAGGCTTCTAGTTATGAAATGAACAAGTCACAGGGATGAAAGGAATACATCATGCAGACTACAGTCAATGGTATTTAATAGCATAATATGGCAGCACGTGGCAGCTAGACTTGGGGTGAGCACAGCATAATGCGTAGACTTGTTGAATCACTGTGTCCTTCGCCTGAAACTAATGTAACGGTATGTGTCAACTACACTGAAAGTAAAAAAACAAAAAAACGAAACAAACAGTGAAAAACGTTCTGGAGATCTAGTTCCTGACAGTGTGAATACTGAACTACTGAATTGTATATCTAAAATGGTTAAAATGGCAAATTTTATGTTACGTGTTTTTTAACCACAATTTTATAAAAGAAAAACAACTTTTTAATTTTTTTAAAAACAAATGCTCCAACAACCACAGAAAAAACCGAGTGCTCCTGAGCGCATCTTGCTGAGTCTATGAGGTTATTGAAACATATGCCACCCCCAAATATGCCACTTTGGTGTAAGGATTATTTTTTTTTTTTTTTTAATTTTTTTTTTCAACGTTTATTTATTTTTGGGACAGAGAGAGACAGAGCATGAACGGGGGAGGGGCAGAGAGAGAGGGAGACACAGAATCGGAAACAGGCTCCAGGCTCTGAGCCATCAGCCCAGAGCCCGACGCGGGGCTCGAACTCACGGACCGCGAGATCGTGACCTGGCTGAAGTCGGACGCTCAACCGACTGCGCCACCCAGGCGCCCCTGGTGTAAGGATTATTTTGAGTTGAAAGCAATTAAGAAACAGCAGACACGGAAGGGATTCTTTGTTCTCCCTCCTTCTGCTTAAAGACAGGACATAAATTCGCCTTTGTAAAGGTAACAAATTTCCCCTTTATAAAAGAGTCTCGGGGCGCCTGGGTGGCTCAGTCAGTTAAGCGTCTGACTTTGGCTCAGGTCACGATCTCACAGTTTGTGAGTTCAAGCCCCGTGTCAGGCTCTGTGCTGACAGCTCAGAGTGTGGAGCCTGCTTCAGATGCTGTGTCTCCCTCTCTCTCTCTCTGCCCCTCCCCTCCCCCCTTCATGCTCTGTCTCTCTCTCTCTCTCTCTCAAAAATAAACTTAAAAAAAAAAAAGTGTCTCCCTTCATGCACCAGGAAGAGCACTAATCCCATTCACAAGGGCTCTGCCTCATGACCCAATCACCTCTCGTAGGCCCCCCCTCTCCTATCACTTTCGGGGTGGAGAGTTAGGACTTAACATATGAATCTTGCCGTGGGGGGTGGACACAAACATTCAGACTATAGCACTTACTAAAACAACCCTTATCTACCATACATTTTTAGTCAGCTTCCCCAAATTTATCACCCCTAGAAGTCCGCCTCCCCCTCTTCCTTTGTCTATCACTTCTCCACAATGAAACACCCTTTATTAAAATGTATGTAAGTTCCCAGGCCTAACTGCTTCTTTTTATGTCTTACTAACAATTTGACTGCACATCCATTGGTTGCCGTCTGATATAATAATATTTCACGCAAATAACTATCCAGTGACAAGGCTCAGGACATGCTACCCCAAAATATGGCACCTTGACATATTGAATATATTAAGCATGAAGGAATTTGCGAAAGAGCGTGTGCAGCAGGAAGAACCTTCTGACCTTCTCCTGAAGCGGGTCCTGAAACCCTTGTGGGAGAGGCGCCCTCCCTGTACTTGAGGAAAGTATATCCATGTTGACATCCATGACACCAGGAGGAATTAGAACAAAGGGGCCTTGCTGTTCCCCCAGTTTACACACTTTGCTCATACCCTTCTTTGTCCTACCACATTTTTTCATGACTTTTCATTCTTCATCAAACCTGGCATAAAACACTCTTCAGGTCTTTATTTCCTTAGGAAGGTCCCATGACCTTAAAACTTATATTAAATAAATGTGTATGCTTTTCTCTTGTCAATCTGTCTTTTCTCACAGGAACCCCACTTAAATGGATAGGAGAAAAAGATACTTCTCTACATCAGCAATTAGTCATTGAATTTTAGTGAAACTGATCTGTCTGCAGAAGGTACAATTTAGGCAACTACTAAATCACATCATTGCTGTAATGCTTTTACTTCTTGAATCAGTCTTTCATTTTATTATTATTATTATTTTTTAAAGATTTTACTTTTAAGTAACCTCTACACCCAATGTGGGGCTTGAACTCACAACCCTGAGATCAAGAGTCGCATGCTCGGGGCGCCTGGGTGGCGCAGTCGGTTAAGCGTCCGACTTCAGCCAGGTCACGATCTCACGGTCCGTGAGTTCGAGCCCCGCGTCGGGCTCTGGGCTGATGGCTCAGAGCCTGGAGCCTATTTCCAATTCTGTGTCTCCCTCTCTCTCTGCCCCTCCCCCGTTCATACTCTGTCTCTCTCTGTCCCAAAAATAAATAAACGTTGAAAAAAAAAATTAAAAAAAAAAAAAAAAGAGTAGCACGCTCTACAGACTGAGCCAGCCGGGTGCCTCCAATCTTTCATTTTTGTGATTAATTAATTAATTGAGTAATTTTTAAAAATGTTTTTATTTATTTTTGAGACAGAGAGAGACAGAGCATGAGCAGGGGAGGGGCAGAGAGAGAGGGAGACACAGAATCCAAAGCAGGCTCCAGGCTCTGAGCTGTCGGCACAGAGCCTGACGCAGGGCTCGAACTCACAAACTGCGAGATCACGACCTGAGCTGAAGTCAGACACTCAACCGACTGAGCCACCCAGGTGCCCCAAGTAAGTAATTTTTATAGAGAGAGAGTTAGGGGGAGAGGGGCAGAGTGAGCATCCTAAGCAGGCTCCACACGCAGTGCAGAGCCCCACCTTGGGCTCGATCCCACGACCCACTCTGAGATCACAACTTGAGCTGAAATCAAGAGTTGGATGCTCAACTGACTGAGCCACCCAGGCGCGCCATCCCAGTCTTTCATTTTAAAACAATTTTTAAAAACGATTTTCAATTTTATGGGGCGCCTGTGTGGTTCAGTTGGTTAAGCGTCTGACTTCGGCCCAGGTCATGATCTCATGGCTTCTGAGTTCAAGCCCCCGTCGGGCTCTGTCCTGACAGCTCAGAGCCTGGAGCCTGCTTTGGATTCTGTGTCTCCCTCTCTCTCTGCCCCTCCCCCACTCATGTGCACTCTGGCTCTCTCTCAAAAAATAAACATTAATATATATGTGTGTGTGTGTGTGTGTAATGATTTTCTATTTTAAAAGTTTTATCCAAATTCAGTTAAAAAAGAAAAAGTTTTGAACTAAAAATTTACATTTGCCGAACAAAATATACCACACCTTGCAGCTCTCCCTTTCTTTCACTGTTTCCCATTTTAAATATAACTAAAAGCTCCAAGTGGTGGCATGGGACGTAGAAATGGAAACGACTTAAATTCTGCTTCTTGATTTTTACCATGTGCTTTCGCTGTGTGTTTCAAATCTATAGTTTAAATGTAAGCGTACGTAGTATCACAGTGAGGAAACAGGAACTGTACCGATTTGGAACCATTACCAATTTAATCTCAAAAGAAAGCAGAACTGAGGCCACGCATGGCACTGGGGATGTCTCTATAATTGGGAGCTTTTCCACTTTACTTCCATATAAACTACATCGTCTATTAAAAAATAAGTAACAGGAGACAAAACATAAATACAGAGGGTTAAATACAGAGGGTTGCTGGCAGGGTGTTGGGTGGGAGGATGGGCTGAAGGGGCTAGGGGCATTAAGGAGGACACTTGTTGGGATGAGCACTGGGTATTATATGTAAGTGATGAACCACTAAATTCTATTCCTGAAAAAAAAAGTTTATTAATTTAAAAATGAAAAAATAACAAAAATTAAAATAAGAACAAGTAATAAACTTTCATGTAAAACACCTTGTAGGGGCGCCTGGGTGGCTCAGTCGGTTGGGCGTCCGACTTCGGCTCAGGTCATGATCTCGCAGTCCCTGAGTTCGAGCCCCGCGTCGGGCTCTGTGCTGACCGCTCAGAGCCTGTAGCCTGTTTCGGTTTCTGTGTCTCCCTCTCTCTCTGACCCTCCCTCGTTCATGCTCTGTCTCTCTCTGTATCAAAAATAAATGTTAAAAAAAATTTTTTAAACACCTTGTAAAATAAAATGTGTGTGTGTATATATATATGTACATAATATATTGGATATACTATATATATGTAAAATTAAACGCATAGTTCTCAAAGCAATTCTTTAAACCTTAAGCCAACAAAAGGATTTTTGAGAGGAGTGGTTCATCACTGACCTTGTTCAGCATTGCTGGCACGCGGTGATCACACAAAAAGCAGAAGGGCTTTAATTGGTTTCATTATTGTTTTTAAATTCCCTACGGACAGTGCCCTCCCTATTGCCTGCACCTGGGCAGTCCGCGCCCCATGTCCCTCCTTTGGCATATCGCTGATCCTAGTTAAGCAGGTTAAAGTCGGTTGTGTTAATTTAATCATATTTATAATGCGTTCAGGTTTTACTAGGGAAATGCAGAGGATTCATTTTTATTTACAAAAACAAACCTAAAATTCCTCATGCGGTTAAAAATGATTGCCTGATGACCTCTCTGTGTACTCAATTTCCCTAAATCGAAGAAATTCAACAGGAAAAGAATTAGAAAGGAGCACGGGTTGAAAGGGCAAATTCCTGGAGGGTCAGATGGATATTGTCCAGGAGTCGGGAGGGCAGGAGAAAGGGACGGGGCCGGAAAGCAGCGCCTTGCTGACGGTACCGGGAACCACCGCTACCCGGCCTCCTCCGACGGTGTCCTTTTGGGACGCAGACCCATTGTTATCCGGCTCTGTCCAGTTTTTCACGAGGAGATGATCATCAGGACGGCGATGTGACATCTCCTGATTTTTAAATGATGGAAATTAATTCGAACTCTGGAAAACACTGTGCAGCAGGAACAAAAACGCGTGTGCAGCTGCAGCAGGCCCCCGGGCTACCAATTTCCTAATGAAAAATGCAAATAGTGATCGAACCAGTTACAGAAGTCGAGAAAATATGCTTTATTCTGTGATCTTTTCCTTCCCCAAAATGTGACATTTTAGAAAAATACAGATGTACTGACATCATACCCATAATCAGCAGTTTAACGAGAAAAGTAGCGTAATTAGAGTAGATGGTTGGGAGGGGCCTGAATTCCCAGAGCAGTCCTTTCTCTTGAATCAGGACCAAGCATGGTGTCACCCAGATGCCTGTTGACTAAGTGACATACAGCAGATTGATTTAACCACTGGCAAACCACATTTCTTTTTCCAGGGCAGTAAGTGAACAAGGTTATTTACTTCCCTTGGTTACAAAAAGAGGAAATACTTCTTCCAAGAATTAGAGTGGCTGCGACCAGTTCTCCCAGAGAAATTATTAACCCAGAGCCCTGAAGCCTTTGCTCACATGCCTCACTGCAGAGGCCTCACTGCAGCAGCTCGACGCGGGGACCTTCTGAGAGGGGGTCGCTCCGCTCTGCAAAAGCTTCAGGCCCTCAGCATCTGAGATGTCGTAGTGAAGAGAACCAGTCTAAATCCTTCTATGTAGATCTCATTTGATTTGTCATTTGGCATATTAAAAGAGAAGGTTTATTCAAATAAGAGATAACAATACAAGCCGTTCCCCACATTTCCGCAGGTAATTAGAGCTTTGTGTATTTTAATTAAAAAGATGTATAGCTAAATCCTCCAACAGACTTCCTGAGCATCCTCCAGGCTCAGTTCCTGCAGGGGCCATACGGAATTAAAAGCAAGAATTTGGAGAAGGGCTTTGTCCTTAATGGCCTTTCAGAATTCTCTGCTTTAAGTGGCATAAAAGCTGCCGGGTATGGTCAGGTTAGCCTGGCTCATCAATGTGACCTCTCAGAGCCACTGAGTCTGTGCCTGTGAGTCCATTTCAGAGTCTAGGAAAAGCTTTGCATGGTTCCAGCCTCACTGCTCAACCAATAAAGGCCCCCAAATTTAATCTCTGACCCTGAAGAAACAGGCCGAAGAAGGGCACTTAAACAAAGAGACAGTCGTCTCTCTCTATGACCAGAGGAGAAAAAATGAAAAGAAGTGAAGTTTTCCCATTTTTCACAAACCATCTTTTTTTTTTTTAAAGTTTATTTATTTTGAGAGAGAGAGAGAGAGCGTGCGCGAGCAAGCAGGGGGGAGGGGCAGAGAGAAAGGGAGAGAGACAGAATCCCAAGCAGGATACAAATCTGGGGCTCGAATTCATGAACCTGAACCAAAACCAAGAGCTTAACCAACTGAGCCACCCAGGTGCCCCACAAATCAGCTTCTTTAATAAGAAAATGTCTGCTTGTATATTATCTCTTCTCCAATGTTCTAGGCTGAATTTTTTCTTTTTTTCTTTTAAATAAACAGTGACAACAAAAAGTTTAGAAATTATCATTAACAAAATCAATGTGGCCTCACTGTATTTTCCCAAATATCTACTTCTGAAATTTCTATCATCAGAGTACTCGGGTGTTTGGGGCAAGTAACCTATTTTAACATCAAACAAGAAAGGAAAAGAATAACGATCTTGATCTTATCAAAAGAAGGGAGACCAAGTGGCTGACCCTAACGTTTTTTCCGGTGGGGTTGGGGTGCGGAGAGGGGATGGCCATATTAAAATTGCCTGACCCATTCTAACTATTAGAGCTTCACTAAATTAATACAAAGCTTTTCTTTTAAAATGTCATCTTTTCCAAAGAACAATTCTCTAACAGTGAAATTTCAAGCATCAGTGAAGAAAAGTTCTTTAAGAGAGGCATACCGTTAACCAAAAAATATGATAGAGGCACTTCATATCTTCTCTTCTGGGCCAAGGTGGCCCTACAGACCTGCTTACACACACATGCCCCTCTCAAAGGACCCCTTGAAATCCTACCCCCAACAGGCTTCAGAGAATTTGCAATGATTTAGAATGTGGTGACACTGTCCTGAAATCCTTTTTATTTTTATTATTTTTTTTTAACGTTTATTTATTTTTGAGACAGAGACAGAGCATGAACAGGGGAGGGTCAGAGAGAGGGAGACACAGAATCTGAAACAGGCTCCAGGCTCTGAGCTGTCAGCGCAGAGCCCGACACGGGGCTCGAACTCATGGACCGCGAAATCATGACCTGAGCCGAAGTCGGCCGCTTAACCGACTGAGCCACCCTGTTGCCCCCCCCCCTTTTTTTTTTTTTTTAATTTTTTTTAACGTTTATTTATTTTTGAGACAGAGAGAGACAGAGCATGAACAGGGGAGGGTCTGAAATCCTTTTATGTGGCAGAAGTTATTCCTGCCCCTTCCCCCCACTCACTCAATTCCAGAAACATCTCTTCTCATAGACAGATAGGCTAATGGTTAAGTCTCTTTAATTAAAAAATTTTTTTCTTTAATGTTCATTTATTTCTGAGAGAGAAAGAGAGAGAGCACGCTTGGGAGGGGTAGAGAGAGAGACAGAGAACCCAAAGCAGGTTTGGTGCTGTCTGCACAAAGCCTGATGTGGGGCTCGAACTTATGAACCAGGAGATCATAAGCTGAGCTAAGGTCAGAGGCTCAACCAACTGAGCCATCCAGGTGCCCCCAATTAGTTAAGTCTCTTAAAAGCATGGTGTTTGGAGACTGAATGCTCAGGACAACTATGCAACATCCAGTAGAGGCTCTGTTAAGCCATCTCCATTGAAGTGACTCACCAGCTCAGCCAATACACCTAGTAGCCTGGCTGATGTCTACTGCATCTATTGCATGCGTGGGGTGGCAAGTAAGTTATCTCTAGTACATGTGAGCCCTTCAGCTTCAACTGCTTTTGAATAATGGATCAACTATAAGGCATCATGTTACGATGTCCAAGGGGAGCTCTCTCAAATGCACGGCAAACTATAGGGTTCATTAGCCGAGAGATTTTATTTACTGCTCCTGATTGTTTGGTAGCAATTTCAAAGCTAAGTAAGCCTATGTTTCACTTCTGTCGTTTCAAAGCTAAGCAAGCCTATGTTTCACTTCTGTCATTTTCAGAAGTAACTAAAACATTAAAACAAAAATGGTTACACTGGGGCACTTGGCTTGGCTGGCTCAGTCAGTGGAGCATGTGACGCTTGACCTCAGTTGTGAGTTCGAGCCCCATGTTGGGCGTAGAGATTGCTTACAAATAAAATCCTGGGGGAAGAAATGCTTACGATTTCCTGGATTTCAGCGCTTAAACTGTGCTTGGTACCTAGTAAGCGTTTGCTAACTGTCCTTTCTCTTATCTTCTCTATCATTTGCTACTCAATGCTCCCTGCTCTATTGCCAAAAAATACGGTCAAAACTCTGTAAAATAACTAAGTCTTCCCCAAATTCTCAAAATGTCTTTTGTGGATGAAATTGTACTTTGGTATGATTACAGAAGTTTACATATAATTATTTTTGAATGTTTTATTTTTATTTTTGAGACACAGAGGGAGAGAAAATAAGAGCGGGGGTGGGGCAGAGAGAGAAGGGGACAGAGGATAGGAAGCAGGCTCTGCTCTGACAGCAGAGAGCCTGAGGCGGGGCTTGAACCCATGAACTGCAAGATCATGACCTAGGCTGAAATTGGACGCTCAATTGACTGAGCCACGCAGGTGCCCCATACCTACAACTACTAACAAATGCTAATGTTGCTGATACAAAAGAGTAGGAACTGGTGACTAGATACGAATCTCCAGCAGAGAGCTCTACGACTACCTCCTCCAAAGACCATATTTATGCTCAGATAATACCGAAAAGAAATATGCAAAGATTATTAACAGTGGTTATTTTCTGTGGAATCAAGGGATCGGGCAAATGTTGGAGAGGGTATATCCTTATGGGGTTGAGGGATATATATATTTTGAAAAAGCATGTGCACACATCCCCTAGGGTTATTCTGATATGTTCCCTCCTCCCCCCGCCCCCCCCTCCCCCCCCCCCCCGCCCCTATAAGCATTGCTGCTTTAGATTTTCTAGACTTGGTCATGAAAGGGAGGAAAAATAATTTTCCCTCTACCTTTCACTATTCTTGGCTAAGGCTCCCCCCTGTTAAAAAAAAAAAAAAGACTAACAGGAGGAGAAAAAAAAAACCCACTATTTTAATTACATATATACGGGAGCCCCACTAGAATATGAGACTCGAAAGACCAGAAGACTGAGGATTACATACCATCCAGAGGTAAGGAAAGGGATTGGGGTCTGGTGCTAAAAGCCGTGGAAGGAAATTCACGGGAAGGTGAGAAGAGGAAATGTTTGGTAAACAAAGGTTGCCTTGCCAAGCAGTCTCTCAGGTGAAAAAGTCATCTCTGGTAATAGCTCGCTTCCTGATACAGGCCCCCTTTCTAATGTAAATTTCCTTTATAAATATAGATTTCCCTTACAAAACGGTAACTTCCATTCTGTTTTCAGAGCTTCTTCTGTGTCTGCAGTTTCTTAAAAACAATCAGCTCAAAATAATCTTTATGCCACAGAGGCATGTTTTGAGATGGCATATTCTGTTATCCATCAGTCAAATACAAAATTGCCTTCGTCTCTGGCAGCTCACCTAAGGCTGTTCAATAAGCTGGCCTAACAATGTTTTGTGACCTAATGTTCAATTTCCAATATCACATGATCGAGCTGCTGTTAGAGCTTACAAAAAACACGTTAGCTCTGCAGAGGGAAGCTAACCACCTTAAGGCTTGCCTCCATGTTTCTTATCCTGTGAATTTCTGAATTCTGAGCCTTACCTCAGATACACAGATGTGCTCACATCTGCGGGACCACAGAAGGAGATGAGGGATAAAAAAACCAATCCATCAATTTCCTCAGCTCCTAAGAGCTTTCTCTGGCAACCCATCTAGATAAAGAAATAAAAACTAAAACACCTAATTAATGTGTGATTACAATTCTCCACTGTCAGAAACACACTGGAACCCGGTAAGTAAAATCTCTCCTAATGAGCCCTACACTTCGCTGTGCAATTGAAGAGCTCTCCTTTGACATTCTAAGGTTCTTTTCATTCCACCGTCAGAATGAAATTTAACTTGACTTCTCATAAGCAAAAGCCCATCAAACAAAGGAAGGATGGGTGCCCCCCCATCACTTTTCAGCCTGCGGCACTGCAGCCAATAGCAATGGTTTCCATTCAAAAAACAAACCTCAGTTATACACACATACACGCTGAGCAAAAGAATTAATCTGTGCTGTTTGTTCATCGTTTACTTTTCTCCTGGAATACATGATGCATTTTTGTGGAGGGTGGTGGAGGAAGGGAAGAACCACATTCAAATGAAACCCAACATCACTCTCCTCCAGTGTCCTTTCAAAAGCCAGATAAAAGCCAAATGAGGAGGCTGGGAAAGAGTGTACAACGTAGCCGTTCTGAAAACCACCCTCCATTTCATTCTGGAACGGGGAGGTCACACCCAGGCATCAGAATAGCTTCTCTCCTCAAAGTAAATTAGCTGGTAAGTGCTTTCTTGTTTGTTTTCCTCAGACTGACACATTTGCAGCCGACCTGATGAGGATTTTCTGCAGATGATTTATTTACAAAACAGTATTTTGACTAAGTACCAGCTGGCAGACCAGAAAAAGGACTCCTGATAGTTTAGGAAAAGTTCTATGTGCAGATTCATAGTTTTGGTCCTGTCACAGTTTTTAGGGAAGGTCATAACCAGGTTTGCTCCTGCTGCTGATTAAAACCTCAAACCCTGAAAGAGAGAACATGAGGGTGTCGCTCGGGTGAGGGGGTGGGAGGGCACAAAGAACTTTGAGTAATTTCCTCGGCTTTTACCTAGAAAATTACAGCTCATAAATGTGGATTTTAAGTAGTTGTGACTCAGAAATAATCAAACATCATTTGTGGAAAGGCCACTTAGAGAAAACTAGTAGGAGAAAATGGTGCTCTGAGATGAAAATTGATTTCGCCCTCCTTAAATGACAAGGTAGGGGGGAAAGTTCTAAACTGAGCTGTAAATGTGGTTGGTTGGGTTTTTGTTGTTGTTTTTTTTTTCCTCCCTTTTAAAGACGAATAGCTTGTGGTTCTTCAGAACAAACATTTCTTTGTTGTTGCTGCGTTTTTGAAATCTCATAATCAATTGCCTGTTAGGATAATTGGTACCTGGGCTCTCCTAATGAAGGACAAATGACTAAATGCAGGGAAATTGCTGGGAGAAAAGGTTTATCTAACGTGATTGTTCTTTTGGGAGGTGGGAGCCAGCTGCTTTTAGTCTAATAGTTTATCCTTTCCTCCCAGTAAAAGCTAATGAAAACCAAATGAAAATTTGATAACTTTCACCAGCAATTATTCTTTCAAATTGGCCCTTTTTCGCTTAAAACAAACTCATCCGCCCAAGCTTCCACAAACTTGTTGCTTAATGAATCCACCAGTGTTTTTTTGTTTGTTTGTTGTGTGGGGGAAAGAAATAAAAGACCAATGGACCTTTCTGTGGGTCTTCAATTACTTAGTTCAAGTAATTCCTCTGACTGAATTAAATTCTCCTCACGTTTTCACATCTTCCTGACGCTAGATGCTTTTTCAGTTTTCTCATGGTCTTTATTTATGATTTTACCTGGGACTTCAGTCATTTAGTTTATAACAGAATGTCACATATCTTGTTACTTTACCACTAATTGTCATCTGAGGTAGATATTTAACTGAATATTCCCTTTTCAAAGGCCACAGCACTTGGAGACAACCTATGGGTGTAATTTTGAAAGGAGGAAAGCTGTATGCTCAAAGTTCTTTTTTCCAAATCATTTATAATTTTTAAAAAATCAGAAGCAGTCAAATATCCAATGGTAGGAGGCTAGTTAAGGACTTCTTATATAGCATCTCAGTGAAATATCTTGCAGGCATTAGGAAATCATAATTTGGAGGATTATGTAGCATCATGAATGGGTGCTTATAATATCAACAGTATTAATAATATTAATTATGTAAAAAGTAAATGCAGTTGAAAAAAACTGAAGTATTCAAAATAGTAGTGGTAATGAGCCTGTAATGAGCTTATGATGTACTGATGGTAAACTGATGGTATGTTAGGGAGGGGAAACTTTACTCTCTTAGGTTCAGTTCTGAAGGCCTGCAAATTAAACTGACTAGAGTGGGGCACCTGGGTGGCTCAGTCAATTAAGCGTCCGACTTCAGCTTGGGTCATGATCTCTTGGTTTGTGAGTTGAAGCCCTGCGTCGGGCTCTGTGCTGACAGCTCAGAGCCTGGAGCCTGCCTCGGGTTCTGTGTCTCCCTCTCTCTCTGCCCCTCCCCTGCTTGCACTGTCTCTCTCTCAAAAATACATGCACATTAAAAATTTTTTTTAAAAAAGAGATGGTTAGAATTTGGGTTTATATACCATCTTAATTAGGAAGTTGAGGGAAGGAAATCATGATTTCCTAATTTATATACCATCCCTTAATAAAGGAATGGGAAAACAAATGATTTTTTAGAAAGATAACTGACTGGGCCCTTGTCTGTTTACGGGTGGTGTGCAGACGTCACCTCTAATAAGGAGTCAGTCTTCCCAGGTTGCTCTCCAGGAGGCGCTTTATGACAATTGAGTTATTTGGGGACCTCAGGTGCCTTCTGCTCAAAATAATTTTTAGGGGTGGCTGGGTGGCTCAGTCAGTTAGGTGTCCGACTCTTGATTTCACCTCAGGTCTTGATCTCAGGGTCATGAGTTCAAGCCCTGCATTGGGCTCTGTGCTGGGCATGGAAGCCTACTCAAAATAATAATAATAATAATAATAATAATAATAGTAATAGTAATAATTGTTATGCCACACTGGTGGATGCTGGGCCTCTTCATGTGATATAGCTCTTCTTTTTTTCCTGAACTTTCTCTAATAGTCTATTACTTTAATGATTTAAAAACTCTATCATATTGAAAATTCCTATTTTTTCTTCGGTCTTCAGCTTTCATAAAAACCACAAAAAAAGTTAAATATTTGATCTCATGGGGGCTCTTCAGTTCTAATTCACCTGGTTTCTTTAATAACATTGACTAGTAAAGGTTTCTGCCTTGTAAAACTTCTAATGAAAGTAGTGAAGTCTGAGTACAGTAACAGCTGATAGCATAAGAAGTTAATAGATAGAAAAGACATAGCTGGTTAAATGAAGATTACTAACATCATTCTCTCTTTGGTTTTTTTAATTATATTTATTAATTAATTTGTTTGTTTGTTTGTTTGTTTATTTTGCGAGAGTGTATGTGTGTGCATGCGTGCACAGAGGCAGAGAGTGAATCCCAAGCAGGGATCCCCGCACTGTCAGCGCAGAGCCCGATGCAGGGCTCGATCTCGTGCCTGGGAGATCCTGATCTGAGCCAAAACCAAGAGGGACGCTCAACCATCTGAGCTACCCAGGCACACCTAACAGCATTCTCTTGAATTGCACAGTTTCCAAATATGCTTCAAAGGTGTGAGGGCACATCTTTACACTTGCCATTTTGATTTTGCCTGTCACCGCAGAGCTCTAACACCAACGAAGCTTTTAGCTTGTTTCATGGCTTGAAGCAAACCTTTGGGACCTCAGTTCCCTTTTCTCTAAAATAAAACTGATGGGCCACGTTTCTTCCAGCACCACAATCCACCTCCCCCTGCCTCCTTTTTAAATGTCTGGCTGAGTCACTGCTCAGTGAGATCTATATAATGGATGCTCATTACATACAGTGCCACATACAGTGGACACCCAATAAATACTGATTGAGGCAGCTCTTTCACTCAGACGGTTTTTTCATATTATTCAATCATCATAGTATGTTCTGATTATTCCGTTGATACTCAAATAAGATGAAAAATGCTCTTTTTTTTTATAAATTTTTTTAACATTTATTCATTCTTGAGAGAGCATGAGCAGGGGTCGGGCAGAGAGAGAGAGAGAGAGGGAGGCATAGAATCCGAAGCAGGCTCCAGGCTCCGGGCTGTCAGCACAGAGCCCGATGCGGGGCTCAAACCACAAACCGTGAGATCATGACCTGAGCCGAAGTCGGAGGCTCAACAGACTGAGCCCCCCAGGCGCCCCGAAAAATGCTCTTCATTGTTAAAGAAAATCGTGCCATTTGGAGCCAAGTATACATGATTCAGGCACAAGTGTTTTGTAAGACATTATGCCGTGGTACCGTCAGCCCAATTAATATATTGGTCAGATGATTAATTAGCAGGTGGAAGGGTAAAGGTTAAATAGGGCCTGGTTTTGCCTGTGGAAGAGTTTCTCTCTGTGAGGGGAACTGACCCAGGGGAAAGCCAGCCATCTGATGTGGACCTCATTGGCCACTCTTGTTCATTATTAAAACATCAATCAACGAACCCCTGTGAACTTCGGTGTTTGAAATATGACACGCAGCAGCTCTCTGCAGGACATGTGCAAATAAACACATAATTTGTGATAAAGGAATTCAAAAATCAAATAAATAAAGTGTGATAGGACTTTTGAATGGTTTAAATATTCTTTTGTTTTGTCTTACTCTGTTTCACCTCCATGTGGAAGATGGAAGTTGGGGGGCACCTGGCTGGTTCAGCTGGTAGGGCATGATCTCGGGGCCGTGAGTTCGAGCCTCACGTTGAGCGTAGAGATTGCTTAAAAAAAATAAAACCAGCACCAGGGGGTGCCTGGGTGGCTCAGTCGGTTAAGCATCCATCTTCGACTCAGGTCATGATCTCTCGGTTTGTGGGTTCAAGCTTGAGTTGGGGACTCTATGCTGACAGCTTGGAGCCTGGAGTCTGCTTTGGATTCTGTGTCTCCCTCTCTCTCTGCCCCTCCCCTGCTCATACTCTGTCTCTGTCTCTCTCTCTCAAAAATAAATAAACATTAAAAAAAATGAATAAAAATAAAAATCTTTAAAAAAAAGATGGAAGTTGGAAATTATTATTTGCCATTTTGCCAGGGAGAAAGGGATTGTTTGTTTATCATTAGCTAAAAGAAGGTGCCTGTTCATAATCCTATTCAATCAAACAGTTATTGATGGAATCCTTGGCTAGGTTGGTAGAAGAAGACATAAGAATTTTAAAGGAAGAGTCTTGCCCTTGGTAAGCTTAACGCTATGCTGCCTGGGAACAGAATGAAGTTATTAAACCAAAAAGGCTTGTTTGTCCGTTTATCTGTTTTTAATTTATTTTTTTAGTAATCTCTATGCTCAGTGGGGCTCGAGCCCACAACCCTGATATCCGACTGAGCCAGCCAGGCACCCTCACAACCCTGATATCAAGAGTCGCATGCTCTACTGACTGAGCTAGACAGGAGCCCCTAACCTAAAAACGTATAGAAGTATGGAGTGCTAAGGCGCCTGGGTAGCTCAGTTGGTTAAGCATCTGACTCTTGATTTTGGCTCAGGTCACAATCTCACAGTTTGTAGGATCGAACCCCGCCATCGGCCTCTGCACTGATGGGGCGGAACCTGCTTGGGATTTTCACTCTACCTCTCTGCCCCTTTCTCTGTCATGTGCATGCTCATTCTCTCTCCCTTTCTCTCTCTCAAAATAAATAAACATTAAAAAAAAAAGAAGTATGGGGTGCCTACCGAAGGTGGAGTTTAGAAAAGGCAGAGAGGGATGTGAACAGGCATATTCAGGTTAACAGTTCATGGAGGAGGTGAGAGTCAGTGTCCCATGACACAGTCAAAGTGAGATGGCAAGATTTGGACTTGACTGAGTAACTGATGGGATGTACCCACCAGAAGTCCTCCTGAGCCCTAGGAGCTTGTGTAAGCACTTGCTAGGAGGGAGGAGCAGAGACTTCTGACCCATGAGACAAGGGATGTGAGAGCAGCATGCAGGTGAAAAGCAGAGAGCTGTTTCCACTAAAGCATCAGGGCACAAGAAGCCCTGTTTATGGTCTCTGCTAACAAAAACAACAAAAAAAATATCAATGAAAGAGAATTCTCCATTCCACGACCCTCACTTCATGCCAAAGCCCTACCCAGCTTTGACGCGACAAGCATTCCCAGGCTTGGGCAGTGCACTGATAAGAGTTGTGGTGCCCAGGGGGTGCGAACTTGTACTCAAACACGTGCAATAACCTCCTGGAGGCCCCGGGAATACTTTTGGGTGAACTCTTCTCAAGTGTGATATGTTTTTTCGGGCAAGCACAGTGGAACTACATCAGAAAAATGGAGACGCCCCAATGAATCCTGAATTAACACCCTAAATACCACCCCATTTGTGTCCACTGTCAACAGGAGGGATTTTCAGGTTACAATAGGAATATATTTATATAACACTTGATGTTTTTCACTGCTGTTTTCAGTAATACTGCTGACTACTCTCCTTAGGAATCCACATCTAACTCAATCCGGCAGTGAAGGCTCTCACTGAAGTCCTGAAAACCTGTATTGCCAGTGTGGCTGATCTGCATAAAGCATTTCAGAATTTAACCAATCCATTAATACAGCTGGGCTCAAAGTCAGGCTGACCCAACGAGGACCAGGAAATTCCCAAGTGGACTTTGTTTTGAGTGTTCTTTTTAAACTGAAGACGAAAGGAGAGTAGGAAAAGGATTCAGGCTCACCAGTGGGTTAGGCGGACTTTTTAGGACACCAAAAACAAGAGGCCTTGTTGGTGTTACTGTCGAAAAGGCAACCTACCTCATGAATACAAAGTTCCAGCTAAGGTGAAGCCAAGAAGTTAATTCATTTCATAAAGTCTAACGCATAAAGAATTCAATTAGGAGGGTCATAGTGTTCCCTCAGGAGTCATGCAGAAGCGAAGCAGATTTCACTGGTGCTTAAAATGGCTTCCAGGGTTTCTCTCTGAAGTTCTAATTTTGTGTTTTCTTTTTATGCCCCCCCCCAAAATGTTATTAAAGAATTGTCTATGGGGGCACCTGGGTGGCTCAGTTGGCTGAGCGTCCGATTTCAGCGCAGGTCATGATCTTGCAGTTCACGACTTTGAGCCCCGCATCAGGCTCTGTGCTGCCAGCCCAGAGCTTGGAGCCTGCTTCAAATTCTGCGTCTCCTCCTCTCTCTGCCCCTCCCCTGCTCGTGCTGTCTGTCTGTCTCTCTCTCAAAAATTAAAATAATAATAATAATAATAATAAATGAGTCAGTTGGGTTTAGTTCTGCCATTTCAAATATTTGACATAATTGCATATAACAGACCTCACTATTCAACAAAACGTGATCATTATAAACACATGTAATATAATCATTCCAGAAGTGTTTGAGGAACACTAGGGGGTGCATCAGGTCTTGGGATGAAGGCAGAGTTGCTATGAAAAAGGGAGGACTTCGTGGAGAAGGACTTTGAAAGGAGGTCTGCAACCTGGTAGCTTGGAAAAGAGAATTCAAGCCGAGTCTAAAAAAATATGTGTGGTGTTGAATTTTCATTAGGACCACACCGTCCCTAATTTCATGAAAAATAATTTATACGTACAGTTGGATCCCCGGACCTGGAACATAGTGCTTATGGATATGACATCCTTAATTTTTCATAGAACTTTCTCATTGGTGGTTTGTAATGATGCACTTCTGTTTGCATAGAAAAAAAAATATGGTAATGGAGTATTCTGCCTGATTATATAATTAAGAGTTGACATAGATTTTTCAATTAGGTTATACCCTTTAAAAGTGCTGTTATTTGACTTGACCATTTTTGACCTAACAAAATGGCAGTTTCTTATGCTTCAACGGAAAATATGGATTACTAATTTAATAAAAAAAATAGTAGGATACTTACGTGTATAATTACTTGTTTTATTTTGTCTAAATATTTGTTAGATTTGTGTATTTTATTTATATACACGATATAGTTAACTATGTTTAACACTGAAACCTTAGTACACATACTATAGTTTGGATGACTGAGAAAGCACTTTCTCCTCCAACACTAAACTTTTATTGAGCACCTATTAGGTTTTCCGCAGGCTGCTCTGTACTTGAGACATACGCGTGAGTAAAACAAGAGGTGCCTGGGTGGCCCAGTTAAGCGTTCAACTCTTGGTTTCAGCTCAGGTCATGATCTCACGGTTTGTGAGTTTGAGCTCCCACATCAGGCTCTCTGCTGTCAGCCCAGAGCCCACTTCAGATCCTCTGTCTCCCTCTCTCTCTACCTATCTAGAGCACTCTGTCTCTCTCAAAAACAAGCAAACAAACAAACAAACAAAAAAGGATGATTAAAACATAATCTTTGCTTATAAGGCTCTCACAGTTTAGTAAGGGAGAAAACACTTCCACAGATAATTACTACGGTGCACAAGGTTTAAGAAGCAAGTGCCTGAAATCAGACCCAGAACTCTTGTCTGAGTTTCAACACTATTGCTAAGTGCCCAAGCTCTCTGTGCCTCATGGAAATAATAATAGTATCTCACAGGGTTGTTGAGAGAATTAAATGTGAAAATGCACGTAAAATGGCTTAACATCGTATTGTACTTCACAAATACGCAGGAAATGTTAGGTATTACCACAATGTGTTAAATGCTATTATATAAATAGATGTGCCTGGTATTTGCTTCCTTTTGCATGTGGTTAGGTGAACTGGTTTTATTTCTTTTTTATTTATCTGTTTTTTTTTTTTTTTAAAGATTTTATCTTTAAGTAATCCCTATACCCCATATGAGGCTCGAAGTCACAACCCTGAGACCAAGAGTTCCACTGATGGGACCAGCCAGGCGCCACTGGGTGAACTGGTTTTAATTATGAGTTACTCGTGAAATAGTGAACTAGTTTGCTTTTGTAAGATTTTAGAGGAAAATTTCATCACCTTTTCCTGGAAGTAAGACCCATTGTCAACCAAAAGTCCTTGTCTAATTAAGTGGCTGAACAGATTTAACACATCCTTCAGGAGGGAAGCTAGCTTTCCTAAGCACTCAACAGTCTTTTAACACCTCTAATAAAAAAGAGGAACTGAACACAGGAAGTAATGAATTTGATGATAATCAAGAATTTAAATTCTCACCTCAAACTCACCTTTGCCCTCTCAGATAAAAATTATTGTTAGTTATTGTCAAGATGCCATGGGCATAAATGTCTTCTATCAAAAGCCACTAACGTAGGCTTTCAGCCAGGCAATAAATATTTTTGAACTCTACTATTTGCCAGGCACTGAGCTAGGCTCTAGGGGTATAAAGGCAAGCAAAAACTACAGCCTGTCGGAGGAGAGACATTTATTATGTATTCAAATATATAACTAACAATTATAAGTAAAGCATATAGAGCAGTGACCTTGACTGAGACTGAGGGACAGGCTGGTGGTGGTCAGAGAAGAGTTCATTTAGAATGAACTGTAATGAACTAACATCTGAAAATACCGCTTACCCTTCAGTAGAGCCGGTGATTTTCTCCCCAGTCAAAAACAACCAGCAAGTTCAGGAAATAAAAGCTTAGTCAAATCAATTGTTTAGCTACATAATGAAAAATACTAAGTTGATATAAATTATTTACTCTTGGGGCGCCTGGGTGGCTCAGTCAGTTAAGCCTCTGACTCTGACTCTTGATTTGGGCTCAGATCATGATCTCATGGTTTGTGAGTTTGAGCCCTGCATTGGGCTCCACTCAGATGGTGCAGAGCCTGCTTGGGATTCTCTCTCTCTCTCTCTCTCTCTCTCTCTCTCTCTCTCCCTTCTCCCTCGGTTCTCTGCATTTCCCTCAAGCGCTCTCTCTCTCTCTCAAAATAAATAAACTAAAAAAGCAAATAATAAATTATTTACTCTTACCCGATCAGATAGCTAATGTTAAACATGACTTTTTTGTTTGACTGCCTTTCTGCCCCACCTGGGCTTTTATTTCATTAGCCCTATTGAAATAGCCCTTCACCTCTGGGGTGATTTTCTCATTTTCAACATGCTCACATACAAAATGTTACTTCAGTATAGTCCTTCACATGCACTAACCAAGAAGATGGGGGAAATTTTAGAAGATAGTAAAATGACCGAGTTCTTCTTGCCTTATCTGGGAGAGGGGCTTTGCTCTGGAATAATATTTCATGTATAAACATGGCGTTTCTCCACAGTTTGCCTTTCTTTTTTTTTTTTTTTTTCTTTGTTTTGTTTTGTTGAGAGAATGAATAGGGCAAGTATTCTGAACTTCAGTAGGCACTTAAAATTGCTTCTATCAGAGGAAGGATTATAATATATCAAACACTATAAAAAAGATTTATTCAGAAAGGTATTGCGTTTCCCAGGACACAAGGAGGGGGAAATGACTATAGAGAGTGTCTGTCCATTTTATTTTTTTTAATTTTTTTTTCAACGTTTTTATTTATTTTTGGGACAGAGAGAGACAGAGCATGAACGGGGGAGGGGCAGAGAGAGAGGGAGACACAGAATCGGAAACAGGCTCCAGGCTCTGAGCCATCAGCCCAGAGCCTGACGCGGGGCTCAAACTCACGGACCGTGAGATCGTGACCTGGCTGAAGTCGGACGCTTAACCGACTGCGCCACCCAGGCGCCCCGAGTGTCTGTCCATTTTAAACTTTTATTAAAATATTTACGAGAATCTTCACGTGCTGGGGCATCCAGCTGACTCAGTCAGAAGAGCATGCAACTCTTGATCTTGGGGTCATGAGTTCGAGCCCCATGTTGGTATAAAGATTACTTAAAATAAATAAATAAAATTTAAAAAAAGAATATTCACATTCATTTATTTCAGCCTCAAATAAACAAAAGCTTGATTTTTAAAAACTACATCTATTTTTTTTTTTTTTTTGCCATGTGAAACGGAATCTGCTCAAGTCCACTGACTGTTCTTCAGTAATTTCCTAAAGAATCACCATTGCCTCCATTTTAGATTTTTTCTTAAGCAATCGGTAGATAACTTATTCATCAAAGTTGAGAGAATGCCCCAAAAGAATTTCTTTTGAAAAGCTGGTCTTCTTCTTGCTGAGCCAGACAATTCCTGTGTTTTCTAGCCAGTTGGATGACAGCAAGTCAGTGAGATCACAGCAAGAAGTCCCAGCTATGTTAGACCCGTCTTCAGCACAAGAAATGAACTCATCTACACGAATCATTTGGTGCAAAATAAATACATTCCTTCAGTAGAACATTATCACAGGATCAGAATGTCCTACTTTGGAAAGGAAGGAATGAGCACAATGCAGCTTTACGGTAACAGCAGGAAACCATTATTTTGTTGCTCACAGTGGTATGTTTCAGCCAATGTTTTCTTAGAATGAAGCATAAATCCAAAATGTTAGCTAAACCAAGCCTGAATAATATCAAATGAGCCCTCTGATTACAGCCGGTGATCATTACATTAGCTGGAAGCCTAAGAATTTGCAACCTCTCAACAAAGTCATGCTAGTTATGTGAATTATTTCATAATACGCCCTAATTCAAAGATTAATAAAGTAAGATAATAATAATGATATATCACAATTCTTGGCTATAAACCAGGCACTGTGCTAGACACATACGTATCCTGTGTATTTTTTTTTTTTTAAGTAAACTCTATACCCAATGTGGGGCTTGAACTTATGATCTGTAGATCAAAAGCCACATGCTCTCTACCCACTGAGCTAGCCAGGCACCCCTATCATTCTTCTTCTTTTTTTTCTTTTTTTTAATGTTTGTTTATTTATTTTGAGACAGAGCATAAGCAGGGGAAGGGCAGAGAGAGAGGAAGAGAGAGAATCCCAAGCAGGCTCTGCACTTTCAGCTAGGAGCCTGACACGGGGCTTGACCCTATGACCCTGGGATTGTGACCTGAGCCAAAATCAAGAGTCAGACGCTCAATCCACTGGGCCACCCTGGGGCCCCTCTTTTTTTTTTTTTTTTTAAAGTGAACATAACCTCAAGATTATATCATCTTCATAATAAAACAAATATGACATTTAGAGCTAGATCACTTTCAATGCTTGCTTCTCTTAATAGCCAGCATTCTCTTCGATCTACAGTTGAGATCAACACATTCAAGCCTCGGCACTTCTTTGTAATTTTAACCTTTTTCTGAAAAATCAGTCTGCCCACCTTAGCCTCTGCTTCCTGTCATAATGCTGCTTTCTCTGGGCATACAGAGAATCCTTGCCCTTCTTGTAATGTGTCACTTTGTGGGGCTGGTGCTTGCCACACTTCTTGTAGAAAGTCCGGTGGGTTTTTAGGAATGTTCACCATGTTTGTGAGAGCTACATCTGTACAGAAAGTATCTTGTTAATATTGTTTAAACAACCCAGCAATGGTCTCTTGATGGGGTTTCTCCCCAGATCACAGATGAAGAAACTGAAGTTGGCTGTAATAATTAAAAAAAAAAAAAAAGATGTGGTATGTGTGACCACTGTCTTCGATTTGCCATTATCGGGGAGGAAAAAAATATCTTTTCCTCCTCCCCTTCTAAATTTTCAACTGGGGTCCCTGCGACAAAAGACAGAGTATCGAGAGAAAAACATACAGATTGCTTAATACAAGTTTGGCATGACTCGGGAGCCTTCATAAGGAAATGAAGACCTGAGGAAACCGTTATACTGGAGTGTTTTTATCCTGACCAAAAATGAGAACTTCTGAAAATGTGTTAAGACGAAGGGTTGTGAGCGGAGAGAGTAAAGTGGGGGAAACATGGCAAGGTTTGTTGCTCAGATCCTTCTCAGAGTCCCTACTTCCTTGGAGGTAAGGATGCCCTTTCCTCAGGGTCTATGGAGGGCATCTGTCACATGAGACTCCTATGACCTGCTTCAAGGGAGACAAGGGAGGTCAGAGAGTCCTTTCTGCTGCTGCTGTTTCTCAAACTCCTTCAGCTTAAGCTATTTAATATACCAAGGTGCCATATGTTGGGTAGGATGTCCTAAACCTTACCAGTTTCTACGTTGGATTGGGAACAAATGTGAAATAGTACTTACAAATAAGACAATAGGAAATAGACATACACTAGAAATAGAGGGAAAATGGGATTTAGAGGTCTGGAGACCTAGGGAAAACAATTATAATAGTGACAAATGACTATGTATCAGACACTGAGCTCCCCTTGATTGCCTCATTTCATCCCCACAGCTACCCAATCAAGTAGATATTATTATGATCCCTCTTTTACAGATGGAGAAATCGGGGCTTGGAACTTTCGACTAACTTCGCAAGGCCACACAGGTAGGTAATAGGTGGAACTGCAATTTGAAACCAGGGTCTGTCTGACTCCAGGGCCCTAGTCCTTAACGACCATAAAATACTGCCCAGAAATGCTTATGATGGTTTGTGGATTTCACCAAAGCACAAGATGAAGAGGGCCTGGTGGGAAAGAGGGAAGTTTAACAACTGAAGAGATGAGGGTGACAGAGAAAGAAGACAGACTGGAAAGGAAACATAGAACCAGAATTCAACTCTGCATAAACACCCTTGATATATTTAGATGTCCCGAGGGAGAGTGGGGGGCAAGGGCAGTGACAGATGAGGCATAACTGGAGCGTCTTTGGGGGCTGCTATGACTTCTCTTCATCCCACGATGGTGAGCCAGGTAAGTGTCCTCGGGCCAACGAAGGCCTGCCGTGTTCTCAAACTGCAGCGTTGATCCGGCAAAGCGCCACATCTCACCAGTTTATTTAGAGTTTGGGGATGGCTAGAGCATGAGCTTGGCTCTCTTCCTCTGTTTGAGTAGCTGCAGCAGCGATTAAAGTGGCCTCAGTCTGTGGAAAAAAAAGTGAGAGAGAGAGAGATAAAAGGAAGGCTGCACATACTTGAATACTCTGTTAATGTTCTGGCTGTGCAAAGCAATTCTATTAATCTTGCTTTCGGTGTCTCGATTCCAACAGTCATATTAGGGACTTGGCTTCTAATACACAGTCTTTAAAGAGGACACATAGCGGTGCAGGGAAGAGAGTCTGGGATCCCGAAAGAAAGAATTTGCCTCCGCAGTGCCACACTTGGGGTGCTATCAGAATTCTCTCCTCTGAAGCCCTTCCCCACTTGCCTGGAATTCACTGAGCCCCCCACCCCTCTGAGGAAGTGCTTCCCCACCTTGATGTTTAGTCCCATCATTATCCTAGGACTGGAAGGTAAATGTAGGTCCTGGAAATTGAGTGGACCGGAAAGAAACTTCATACACACTTTTTAAAAACCTTACCACGCCTCCATCCTCCTCCTTCTTCATTGTCCTCCCAAGGTCGGAGCAACACTTTTGGACTAAAGATTTATGAAAAGAGAATTTTTTAAACAGGTAAATCGTGACTCACATAAAATTAACGTGTCACAAGGTTGTTGTTTTTTTTTTTAACTCATTAATGAATGATGGACTCGGTGAGATGTTACCATGGGTTGAAACGAGAATTCAAAGTATCACGCATATATAGGCCATCAGGAATGTTGACATGAATTTAGAAACAGTCGCAAAACTGGCAAAACTGGTCAGTAATTCACAGGACAATAATCAACTGCATTCCAGTAGACACAATTCATTCATATTTCTACGGACAAGGATCATTTGTGTTAAGCTGTTGACAGTGTGTCGCTCAGACAGCGACAGGGAGAGAGAAGCTGAGAAGACACACCAGATAGGAAAGACGCTGAGAATCTTTCTTCCCCTTTCAATGTCTCTCACAATTGCTGCTGACAGGCCCTAAATCCTAAAGAAATTAGGACATTTCCTCATATGTAATTCAACATAAAAAATATGGGGCACCTGGGTGGCTCAGTCGGTTAAGCGTCCGACTTCAGCTCAGGTCACGATCTCGCGGTCCGTGAGTTCGAGCCCCACGTCAGGCTCTGGGCTGATGGCTCAGAGCCTGGAGCCTGCTTCCGATTCTGTGTCTCCCTCTCTCTGCCCCTCCCCCATTCATGCTCTGTCTCTCTCTGTCCCCAAAATAAATAAACGTTAAAAAAAATAAATAAATACTAAACTAAAACTCATAAATTTTGTAATAAAATTAAAATAGTTTTTTTTTTTTTTTCCCAGAATTTTCTTACTGCAAAATTGTACATTAATCCACGGAAGTGAAGCCTTTGCTTTGCTGGTACACTAACTTAGTCTGCTTTTGGAGTTATAACTCCTCCTCCAGTAACTTAGCTTTTGGACACACCGGTGACTTCTTTAGTAAAGTCCTCTTTCAGGCCAGTGGGCTGAGCATTTTCTTTTCTTTTGAGAGAGAGTGTGTGAGGGGAAGAGACTTGGCACAGGGGGAGAGAGAGAGAATCTCAAGCCGGTTCCATGCTCAGTGCAGAGCCCAATGCCGGGCTCGATCTCACGACCCTAGGATCATCACCTGAGCCGAAATCAAGTCGGACGTTCAACCAACTGAGCCACACAGGTGTCACTAGGTTATTTTCTTTTTTTTTTTTTAAGTTTTTATTTATTTTTGAGACAGAGAGAGACACAGCATGAGCAGGGAAGGGGCAGAGAGAGGGGGAGATACAGAATCTGAAGCAGGCTCCAGGCTCCCAGCTGTCAGCACAGAGCCTGATGCGGGGCTCAAACTCACAGAGTATGAGATCATGACCTGAGCTGAAGTCGGGCGCTCAACCGACTGAGCCACCAAGGCGCCCCGGGTTGAGTATTTTCTAATGAAATAGATCGAAGAAGAAAATGGAAGAAACATTATGTGGTACTATCACTGTAAATGGGTAAGGTATCTGAAATAAAACCCAGCCATAAATCGTATTTTTCCGGACACCTACGTATCACAAATCATGTCTCACGGTATAGTTCTGTATTAAGACCACTGTACTGATTTTAATTCTCACTCCAATGTGTCATGAGGTTGAGGAGTGTGTGTATTTTTTTTAAGCAGTATGATAAGATGTCACCCTGGAAACACTTTAGATATCTGCTGGGTCTGTTAGTTAAAAGGATACGTTTTTATTATTCAATATAAAATAATAATTTTAAATTTAATTACAAAATTGAAACAAATAATTTTATATTTAATTATAAATTTAAACAAATTATTGTTATTAATTATTTTAATGTTTATTTACTTTTTTTTTAATGTTTATTTGGGGAGACAGAGAGACAGAGGGGGGGGGGCAGAGAGAGAGGGAGACACAGAATCTGAAGCAGGTCTCCAGGCTCTGAACTGGTCAGCACAGAGCCCGACATGGGGATCGAACCCATGAAGTACGGGATCATGACCTGGGCCAAAGTCGGATGCTTGACCGACTGAGCCACCCAGGCACCCCAATGTTTATTTACTTTTAAGAGAGAGAGACAGAGAGAGAGAGCATGAGCGGAAAGGGGCAGAGAGAGAGAGAGGGAGACGTGGAAGCCGAAGCAGGGTCCAGGCTCTGAGCTGTCAGCACAGAGCCCAATGTGGAGCTCGAACTCATGAACCATGAGATAGATCATGACCTGAGCTGAAGTTGGACACTTAACCGACTGAGCCACCCAGGCGCCCCAACAAATTATTTTAAATAAAAGTTGCCTAAGGAGCAATCAGCTTTCTAGATTTGAAAATGAGGTGGGAGGGTACTGGGCAGGGGCATAAAGACAAAAAATTAAAAAGGCTCTTGGTTATACTCTGGTCAATTTGCCTCAACTCTGAGCTGGGAGTAGAAATGTTAAGTACAGTACAGTCAAGTAAAATGTAAAGGGTGCCCTCAAACAACAGCAGCTTATGTCTCAGGGTGACACTTGCCAGTTGGGACTGAGCCCCCGTTAGCCACCAGCACCATCAGCAAGCCCCAGTGGTTTGCTGGGAGGTCTTGATCATGGGAAGGCTGTTGTTTTGTGGTTAACACTTCCACCCAGCTCCACGTTGGCAAACATCCAAATAAGACGAAACTGATTGCCAGGCTACTGCACTCTATTTCCACATCTGTTTAGGCTCCTCTCGGGTCTTGCTCCAGTCCTGATTTCTGCATTCTGACTCCTGGCTGAGCCGTCTCCCGCAGCTTTATTTATTTCTGGCCTTACTGAGTGAGTGTCGATGCTTTGCTTAAGAACTAAGCTATCTTCTCCGACGCGTGGCTTCCTGTAGCTGGCTGACTTCGTTCCTCCACGCGTGGTGGAGCATCAGTTCTCCGGGATTCAAGTCGGCTCTGTCCTGTGTGGTGAGTCCTTCCCTCCGAGGCCCCCAGGAGCAGCTGCACCTCGTTCCTCAAGGCCACTGTATACACTTAATCTGCCAACGGGCTTGCTTCCTGAAGGATCTGCTGCTCCCTCCCGGAGCCCAGCAGCACTACCTCAAGCTTCCCTGGCTCAGCTTTATCCAGATAAACTACTGGGTTGCTGAAACAATTCCAGAATTCTGATTCTCCCAACCTGTAATAAGAAAGAGAAAGTAAGCCAAACAAGTAAAGCCAAATTTCATGTTGACCATAATGACAGGAGTTCATGGTTAGTAGGTATAATTATTTAACTATACCAAAATCATCTTTATTTAAGCTCTTCCTCACTCGTTCTTTCCACAGATATTTATTGGGCCTATTCCATGTTCTGGGAATTGTTCTTGCAACTAAGGATATAGCGGAGAATTTAAAAAGACAGTTTTGGGGTGCCTGGGTGGCTCAGTCAGTTGAGTGTCTGACCCTTGGCTTCAGCTCAGGTCCTGATCTGATGGTTTTGTGGGCTTGAGCCCTGCATCAGGTTCTGAGCTGACCGTTTGGGGCCTGCTTGGGATTCTCTCTCTCTCTCTCCCTCTCTCTCTCTGTCCTTCCCCCACTTGTGCTCTCTCTGTCTCTCTCAAAATACATAAATAAACTGAAAAAAGAAAAAAAAGAGTTTTGGGACTCAGAGCTTACACTGTATATCTAATGGGATTTCCCTGAGTGAGGAGGTAAATAATGATTTAAAGAGTGCTACTTTAGGGGTGCTTGGGTGGCTCAGTTGGTTGAGTGCCTGCTTCGACTCAGGTCATGATCTCAAGGCTCGTGAGTTTGAGCCCTGAGCCAGGCTCTGTGCTGACAGCTCAGGGCCGGGAGCCTGTTTCAGCTTCTGTGTGTGTGTCTCTCTCTGCCCCTCCCCTGCTCACACTCTGTCTCTCTCTGTCTCTCAAAAATAAATAAACACTGACAAAAAATTTTTAAAGAGCGCTACTTTAGACAAGGGCGTCTAATTGGCATGCTGATATGTATTCTCTCATTTAATCATAGATAAATTAACCATTCAATTTGTGGCTCCTATCTGAAATCAGTACATCATGCTCCAAGAAGTATAGTCTTGCAAGCCTTAAATACTTGAGCCATAACAAATATCCTAGCCTGTGTATTTTTCCAATTTTTTATGATGACAAATTTCAAACATTCAGAGAAGTTGAAGGAATGTG
Organism: Puma concolor; assembly: GCF_028749965.1. Classification (NCBI taxonomy): domain Eukaryota; kingdom Metazoa; phylum Chordata; class Mammalia; order Carnivora; family Felidae; genus Puma; species Puma concolor. The sequence continues at coordinate 193,225,288 of NC_141674.1, read as the reverse complement.
CAGAGAACAATTACATACTTATAATCTAGATCGATGACTAACATTTTGCTGTATCTGGTTGACCTATAATTATTTATGTATTTTAAATGTATTATTTGAAGATAGTTTCAAGCTTGCAAAAAACTTGCAAGAAGAAGGCAAAGAATTCTTTCAAATCCCTTTTACCTATTGTTAAAATTTTGCTCCATTTGTTTTTGTATTCTGTGTATGCGTCCATGTAGTTTTCCTGAGAGGAAGTTGCACAACTCATGCCCCCTTCTCCTCATATATATATATTTTTTAATGTTTATTTGTTTTTGAGAGAGAGAGAGAGAGGGAGAGGGAATCAGAGGATCTGAAGCGGGCTGTCCTATGTGGGGCTAGAACTCACGAACTGCGAGATCATGACCTGAGCCGAAGTCAGACAGTTAACTGAGCCATCCAGGTGCCCCTACCTATATATTTTAGTGTCTATTTCCTAAGAACAAGGACATTCTTCCACATAACCATTGCGTACTTAATAATTAGAGGAAATGTAAGTTGATGCAATACTGTCAGCCAACCTCTAATCCATGTTCCAGTTCTGTCAATTGATCCAATAATGTTCTTTTGGGCCTTTTATTTTTTTCTAGTATAGGATGCAGTCAGCATCAGATGTTACATTTACTTGTCATGTCTCTTTAGTCTTTTAATCTGGAACATTTCCATAGCTTTTCTTTGTCTTTGATGACACTGACATTTTTGAAGAAAACAGAACATAAAAAAAAAAAAATTCCTTATTTGGAGGTTGTCTGATGTCTATCATGTGTCATAGTTTGGGTTCTTCTAAAAGAAGACTCAGGGACAGCTTAATGATCGGATATGAGGCTGTGCCCTTAGGATCCATTCCTGTGTGTAGAAGGTGGGGAGACAACTGGGCAGGGGGAGAAATTGAGCTGCAAAAGTAGGACCGTCTCCATAGGTGGACCTGGGAAGCTAAAATGGACCCGTAAGAATTATCCCCCACTGGGGCATGATGGCCAGGGCTTCCTACTTCCATTTCAGCCATCACTGGAGGTGAGCCACTCTAGAAGGGCGTGGCCCTGGGAAGGGAACTCTGTGTAGCAACAGCTGTCCCTGAAGGGCTGCTAATTGGACGCGGTTTCTTTTTTTTTTTTTTTAATTTTTTTTTTTTTTGGACGTTGTTTCTTGATGGCTCCCCAGGAGCTAGGGCAACATTTTACCTGGAAAGGGGACCTAGACTGTGCCATAAGTATACCTCAATTAAAAAAAAAAAAAAAAAAAAAGATAGGAACACCTGCATCTGACTCTTGGTTTTTGCTCAGGTCATGATCTCACCGTTGGTGGGTCTGAGCCCCATGTGAGGTCCCGCACCGACAGTTGGAGCCTGCTTGGGATCCTTCTTGGGATTTTCTCTCTCTCTGCCCCTCCACCGCTTGTGCTCTCTCTCTCTCTCTCTCTCTCTCTCTCTCTCTCAAAATAAATAAATAAACAAACCCAAAAAGATAAACATAAAAAAAAATGTTTCATCAATGGTCACAGATTACTTTGTTTCGATCTTTTTTCCCCATTTTCTTTAAAGTTTATTTATTTATTTTGAGAGAGTAGGGGGGGGCGCAGAGAGAGGGTGAGAGACAGAATCCCAAGCAGGCCCTGCACTGTCAGCGTAGAGCCCAACTCGGGGCTCAAACTCACAAACCATGAGATCATGACCTGAACCCAAATCAAGAGTCAGACACTTAACTGACTGAGCCAGCCAGACGCCCCTCTTTTCTCTTTTAACATGGAACTATCTTTCTATTTGTTTTTCCTTGACAAAGACTAAACAGACCAGGCCTGATGTCTTGAAGAACTTTCCTATTTTTCAGTGTTTTTCAAATTTGAGTCTTGTGACTTAATGTCACAAGAACTGAGGAAAATAACACAGTTTGCTTTTAATTCGATGATTTTAAGTATTAATACAGGTAAAGTAATTTTTTAAGATATGCACTACCTTTGCTAGAAAGCCATTGAAGGCCTGCTTTTATATTCATTATTAATAAAGGAGAGTCTTAGAGAAGTAAAGAGATAAAATGATTTATGACACCAAATTTATTACCCATATTTAAAATTGAGTTAACACAGTATTTGTGTGAGTGTGTGAGTATACATAGCCAGATACTATTTAACCTTCACATTTTCTTCTCTAACAAAGAATGAAAGAAAAAGCTGCTTTGTTGGTTTTTTTTTTTTTTGTAATTTGCAAGTGCAAACAGGAAATGAAAGAATCATATTATCTTGTCCCATCATATTATGTTGTACCATAATCACATTATATTATATTGTTACTAAAGCTTCTTTAGTCCCTTAAATGTAGCACTCATTATAAGCAGCTCTAATCCTCTTAAAATATTATGACTCATTCATTATAACAAATTAAGGAAGACATGAGACACAAGGATCTTTTCAGATTATTTCCAGACAAGCTTCTTTAACTAATGTCCCTCAATCGAGCTAGTTATAAGTTTTCTGATGGAAAAGAATTACCTCTGCTAGGTATTAGTCAAATACTTTCAAAATTTGTCAATGGCCACCACCATGACAAAGGGACAGGGGTATCTTCCTTTCTCCCCCCTGCTTTCTTCCATCCCTCCTTTGTCCTTTTTCCCCTGTCTTTAATGGAAAGAATTCACTGCTAAAACTATATGATAGTGCTCATTTTCCACTCAAACTAAGATATATCCCATAAACATTAAAGGAAGTGGGAAATCTTCAATATAGGAGCCACAAGTGCATATGAGATAAATATAAAGCTACAGACTTGCTACTGTTATGTGTAGGATAAAATATAATACAGATTTGGTCAACTTTGCCTATTTTGAGCCTATATATTTTGATTCAGCATCATTCCTTGAATATTCATTGTGTTTAAGCCCCTGAACTGGACCCTCTGATGAGTCACAAATTTGATTGATTGACTGGTTGATTGATTCACTTCTTTATTCATTCATTCACTTTTATAGTCTCTACAACTAAAGCAAGTTTAGGAAGGAGAAGAAGGTGGTGGAAAAATATGTGTGTTTCCATAGGAGCTTAACTAGTAAGTGGGCTACATTATTATTCTTAGATTCCATAAGCCTAATTTTTAAAAGAACACCATGCTATTTGAGGCACGTGGTTCCCATATGCACAAAATATGCCTATTCCAACTCCTTATTCAGGTGACATGAGCAAAAATAGCAGAGTAAGGACCTCTGAAAGTTCTCTCCTCCAGAAAGCAACAAGAAACTGGCAAAATGGTCACACTCAACTTTTACATAACTCTGATATTTACCCAAAAGCTTGCAACAATCTGGGAGTGTTCATTAAAAACAAACAAGGGGTTGCCATTTGTAACTATGTGGATGGAACTGGAGGGTATTATGCTAGGAGAAATTAGGCAGAGAAAGACAACAATCATATGACTTCACTCATATGACGACTTTAAGAGACAAAACAGATGAACATAAGGGAAGGAAAACAAAAATAATATGAAAACAAGGAGGGGGACAAAAGAGACTCATAAATATGGAGAACAAACTGAGGGTTACTGGAGGGGTTGTGGGAAGAGGGATAGGCTAAATGGGTAAGGGGCATTAAGGAATCTACTCCTGAAATAATTATTGCACTATATGCTAATTTGGATGCAAATTTAAAAAATAATAAAAACAACAAAAAAAAAAACCCAAAAAACAAACAAGGGGTGGGGTGCCTGGGTGGCTCAGTTGGTTAGGCAACCCATTTTGGTCAGGTCATGATCTCACGGTTCGTGGGTTTGAGCCCTGCGTCAGGCTCTGTGCTGACAGCTCAGAGCCTGGAGCCTGCTTCGGATTCTGTGTCTCCCTCTCTCTGCCCCTCCCCAGCTTGCGCTCTGTCTCTTTCTCTTTTTCTCTCAAAAATGAATAAACATTAAAAAAATTGAAATAAACAAACAAACAAGGCCACCTAGGTGGCTCAGTGGGTTAAGCGTCTTGACTTTGGCTCAGGTCACGATCTCACAGTTCCATGAGTTCGAGCCCCGCATAGGGGGCTCTGTGCTGACAGTTCGGAGCCTGGAGCCGGCTTCGGATTCTGTGTCTCCCTCTCTCTCTGCCCCTCCCCAACTCGCGCTCTGTCTCTCTCTGTCTCGCAAAAATGAATTAAAAAATTTTTTTAAATAAAGATACATAAAAACAAACAAAAACAACAAAATTCAAAACTACTCAATCACAGTAAAAGAAGTGAGCTGTGTGGCATTTTTAACTTGCCCTGGTCTCATCCTGCTTTGCAATAGTCTTGAAAACCAGCAGCCTGCATTCGTTCTCCATGAAGACTAGCAAGCAGCCAGGCAGCAACTGAAAGGAACAGAAAGCAGTTGTGGAAATCCTTCAAAGCTTCATCCCCAGAGAACTGTTCTATGACCTGTCTGGGGGCTTCTTGGAAAAACTCACTTGCAAGACTATCTATATTTGACCTAAGTCAGCTCACCTACTGTGAAAAGCTTTTTCCCCAGAAGCATTTGTCAAAAATAATAACAGGCAGTTACTTAGCTTTTCAGCTGCCTGAGGTGATGGACACCAGTGGAGGGAAAGCATTAGACTAACCAAAAGCTTTAAAAGAAAGACTGAGGAATGAGACATACAGAGAGGCCTTGAAAAGCTCTGATGTGTACCTGAGAATCCAGAAGGCCACATGCAAGTATAGGCTGTGCTCATGCCCGGGGTTCTGTGCATGGCCAAGAAAGCCAGGAAAAGGCCCTAAGCTTTCACCTCTGGATGACCTTGAAGGTTCTGGAAGCAGAAAATAGAGGCTAAAGCAGAGGTGAAACGTGTGCCCCCAACATGCAGACAGAGCCCCTCACCAAAACCTGGGAGACTTATTGGTTCCAGGCATTTAAGGAAATTTCCAGGTCCTACATTATATATTCTGAGCTTTGCATGGTGGTAACAACAAAGGAAAGGTTGCATAAGCCATGGGACAGTCTACAGCGTTGACGTCTCTCTGGATTCCTGATCCCTCCATTTCAGTTCAGGCCACTAAGAATTTTCCTTTCTTTCTTGCCAGTTCAGCCATACATTTAAAAAGATGATTTTTGGGGCGCCTGGGTGGCGCAGTCGGTTGAGCGTCCGACTTCAGCCAGGTCACGATCTCGCGGTCCGTGAGTTCGAGCCCCGCGTCGGGCTCTGGGCTGATGGCCTGGAGCCTGGAGCCTGCTTCCGATTCTGTGTCTCCCTCTCTCTCTGCCCCTCCCCCGTTCATGCTCTGTCTCTCTCTATCCCAGAAATAAGATAAAACGTTGAAAAAAAAAAAATTAAAAAAAAAAAAAAAAAAAAGATGATTTTTGGGGACACCTGGGTGGCGCAGTCGGTTAAGCGTCCAACTCTTGATTTCAGCTCAGGTCAAGATCTCGCGGTTCCTGAGTTCGAGCCCCACATCGGGCTCTGCACTGATGGTGCAGAGTCTGCTTGGGATTCTCTCTCTGTCTCTCTGTCTCTGTCTCTCTATCTGCTCCTCCCCCTCTTGCATGTGCACGCTGTGCCTCAAAATAAATAAATAAGCTTTAAATAAATAAAACTTTGTCAGCACAGAGCCCGATGCTGGGCTCGAACCCACAAACCGTGAGATCATGACCTGAGCTGAAGTTGGATGCTTAACTGACTGAGCCACTAGGTGCCCCTGTTTAACCTAGTGTTTTTAGAGGTTTTGTAGTGAAAAGTGCTTTAAAAATATCCAGAGTAGCTAGAGTACCATACTGCCAGCAACACAACTCCACCAAGCTTTTGAGCTACTAATAGCCTTCCTAAGAAGGTTCTACCTACAGGGTCACTTCACAACTGAACGAATGTATTAAGGCACAAAAAGTTATGTAGACCGCAGTGACTACATTGTTGGAGAGTTCCATGGGCTTTTTCTGCTATTCAGCTTCAGAGCCAGGCTCAAACCAGCTCCTTTTCTCTCCTTATCTTTGAGGGGCCCCACCAACGCAGACACCTTCTGCTCCCGCCATAGCTGACTCTGCCCCTTCTCTCGTTGTACATCTCTCCAACTGCCATACTCTTTGCTCCACAAACATTTAGTTTTATCTTCAATCTTTTACTGTTAATCACTAGAAGAGAATAGTGAATAACAGAAACACGGTCAGTATGAGAAATTTACAAGCATTTCATAATTTTACGAAAGGTCTTAGAATCATGGTCCTGATTTCCTTCTAGAATGAGTTTTTGTCTTTCTGATTTTATTCTTTTAGGGAGTTGTTCTATATTTAGGTGAAGGCCCCAGGGATCCTGTTTTCCAAAATGACCCTTCTTCCTCAACTGAAGACACACGGGTCTGTGGATGCTATCAAGGCAGAACAATATGTATCCGTCTCCTCTCCAGAAGACATTTGGTACCTCTGAGAATCACCAGATTGAATTATCCCCAAATCAGTTGTCCTTTGTCCTGATCAGGAATACTATGGCCATTATTTATAATCCTATTATTAGATGATCAAAACACCTACATATAACCTAGACTTTGATAGTGGTCCTACTTTTAACCACCCGGTTAATGCAAGGCTTCATTCCCTTCTGCAACATTGATTTCATAATATGTTAGGGCTTTTTCCTCTTCGCCTTTTATTTTTTAGCCTTTTTCCCTATTTTCCATCTTATTTTCTCTCTGTGCTACATTTTAGGTACCTGCTTCACATATATCTTCTTTTTTTTCCTTTTTATTTATTTATTTTGAGGGAGAGACAACACAAGTAGGGGAGGGGCAGAGACAGAGGGAGAGAGAGAGTCCCAAGCAGGCTCTGCACTGGCAGAGAAAGGGGCTCGAACCCATGAAACCATGAGGTCATGACCTGAGCCAAAATCAAGAGTCAGACGCTTTACTGACTGAGCCACACAGGCGCCCCCAGATATATCTTCAGGTTTACAGTCTCCCTTTGGCTGGGTCTATGCTATTATTTTATGCATCCAATAACATAAATTTCAATATTAACTTTGTAATTTCTAGAAGTCCTGCATGGTTCTTTATAAAACTTTCTTGGCCCAAAGTAAATGTTCTGCCTAAAATCCTAGTAATATTAGTGCTTCTGTCTTTAGTATTTAGGTATTTATTTCGACCCATCCTCCTCAGCATTCAGATATTTATAAGTGCTCCACTTTACGTTTTTTCACGTATAAAACAAAAGGAGATTTAAATTGTCTCTGACATCTCATTTCACTTTAATAGACTACAATTCTGTAATCTTTAGCCATACTAACTTCACTGTCTTTCTTTCTTTTTCTTTTTAATGTTCATTCATTTATTTTGAGAGAGAGGGAGTGGGAGAGGGGCAGAGAGAGAGAGAGAGTCCCAAGCAGGCTCCACACCGTCAGCACAGTCCCTGATGCAGGGCTCAGTCCCGCAAACCGTGAGATCATGACCTAAGCTGAAATCAAGAGTCCTACGCTTCACTGACTGAGCCCCCCGGGTGCCCCTACTTCACCTTCTTCCAAAGAGATTAAAGAATGAAAATTGGTTTGTAAAGGGAGCACTCCCATTTCCCCAACTAAAAATGGCAAGTTGCAACAGATGAAAAGAAATAGACATGGCAGCCACATCTTTGGGAGTCAAAATGAGAAATAAGAAAAGTGTTTCCCTTCACAGTACGTTACATGTGAAAGAAATTTTATACTGTCCTCTCCTTTTATCCTTCATGCCACCCCACCCCTCCAAGAACACTTAGTGAAGGCAGCACGGCATATATTCGTTGATTGGGAAATTACCGCTAAGCCACAGAATCAGAACTGTACATTCTGACCAATGGCCAGGAGAGCCATCGAACTGTATCCGGTACAACGTCAGAGTAACCCAAACAGAGAGTTTCAGGGTTGGCGGTACTTTAGACATCATCAAGCCCAGTCACACTGAGTTCCTGGTGTCCTCCTACAAAACCCTCGATTTGTGGTTGCCTCATTAAACATCTCCAACTATGAGAATGTGCCATCATCTGACCCAGTTCTGTACTAGTATGAAAGCTCCACGGGTTCTGTTCACCACCAGTCACTACTCTTTCTTCAGGGCCCAGAACACATAGCAGATGCTCAATAAACATTTTAAAAAATGTTTTCTGATAAAGGGCGCCTGGGTGGCTCAGTCGGTTTAATTAAGCGTCTGACTCTGGACTTCGGCTCAGGTCAGGATCTCACAGTTGGCGAGATCGAGCCCTGCGTTGGGCTCTGCGCTGACAGCACAGAGCCTGTTTGGGCCCTCTCTCCCTCTCTCTCTGCCTCTCTCTCTTTCACTCAAAATAAATCAAAATAAACATTAAAAAATAATTTTTTTGAGAAATATTTTTTAAATGAATAAATGCCAATTTTTAACCACTATAGTCTTCAGAAAGTTTGCCTTCTGTTGAGCTCAAATATCTTTTTCTCTCATGTCCTTAGTTTTGCTCTCCAGCCAGATAAATTTCCCTCATCTGCATACCAGACCTTGACCCGCTTGCAAAAGTGATCCTACCCAGGGGCGCTTGGCTGGCTCACTCAGAAGAGCATGCCACTCTTGATCTTGGGGTCATGAGTTCGAGCCCCATGTTGGGTGCAGAGATTACTAAAAAAATAAATTAAAAAAAGGTTATCCTGTTCTTTCTTTTCCAGAATAAATAGCTTCCACCAATTCATTCAGTGTTCCTCAACATGATACAGTTTTAAGCTTTCCTTCCACCCTGTTCTCTCTTTTATGGACATGCTCCAGTTTACCATCGTTCCTCTTAAACTGTAATTCTCAGAAAAGAATACAACAACCCCGGGTGCAACCTGACCAGTTCAAGAATTGACACTCCCTCAATTCTATTAAAAGAGCTCCAGGGCAAATTCACAGGGTTTTTTTTTGTTTGTTTGTTTGTTTTTCTTCTTTCTTTTTTCTTTCTTTTTTTTTAAGCAGTCACATCCCTTTCTTGATTCACATTGAGCTCACGGTCAAGGAGAAATCTTGTGTTGGTGCAGAAATTTAGCACGTCTGGATGTTGGAACCCGTTGCCCCAGGACACTAGCCTCTGTGCCTTTGGCGAGTGCCACACACTGTGGAAATGTGAGTGGAGGTGGTTGAGTGGGACCTTGCCCAGGTGGGCTACATCGACTCCCTTCTCTTGGGTGATAAGAAGGCACCCGGGCGGCTCAGGTGGTTAAGCGCCCGACCATTGACTTCGGCTCAGGTCATGATCTCATGTTTTGTGAGTTTAAGCCCTGCACTGGGCTGTCAGTGCAAAGCCTGCTTGGGATTCTCTCTCCCTGTTTCTGCCTCTCCCCCACTTGCTCTCTATCTCTCTCTCAAATTAAATAAAAATAAACTTTAAAAAAAGTATATTTTTTAAAAAAGCCCTGCAAAAGCCATTAGTCCATTTTTCTGTATCTCTTTGATGTAGGCTTACCAGATCCATCTTAGGAAAAAACTTCAGGGCCCATAACTGCTACCTAAGCACATCACCAGCTAGGAAAACCTGTCAGAGAAGATGATTTGCTTTGTACAGTAACTGACATAAAGTTCAACGTGGGTGTTGCTTAACAAGTGAATTCTGAAGTGAGAGAAGAGAGATAATTTCTAACGAACATTCTGGACACTGCCTTACGGTCTCATTTTCCAGGTGCGTACGGTGGAATTTGATTTTTGAGAAGTAATAGAAAGGCCATTCTGGATATCTCTTTTCAGAACCTTCAAAATTTTATTATCTTACTGGAGACAAAACTAAAGTGTCTTCAACTCAAGCTATCTATGATTACTGTTAATGTGATTCTGCATGGTGGTTTTGAAGATAAATGTAGCAGTCAGAGAAAGACAAATACCGAATGATTTCACTCATATGTGGAATTTAAGAAACGCAACAGATGAACATAGGGGAAGGGAAGAAAAAATAAGATGAAAACAGAGAGGAAGGCAAACCATAAGAGACTCAGATACAGAGAACAAATTGAGGGTTGCTGGAGGGGTGTTGGGAAGGGGAAGGGGGTGAATGGGGGATGGGTAGGGGGAGGAGCTAAATGGGTGATGGGCATTAAGGAGGGCACCTGTTAAGATGAGCACTGGGTGTTATATGTAAGTGATGAATCACCAAATTCTCCTCCTGAAACCATAATTACACTATATGTTAACTAGGATTAAATTAGGAAAAAAAAGATGAATTTAAAATTGCCGTGCCTTTTCTGCTTTTAATAATTTTTGATAGTTGGACTTTAGGCTTAAAATGGTTTGTCTGACTTTGTCTTGTTAGAGAAAATCTGTGATGAACAGAAGAGATACAGGAACCTGTTCTAAAAGTAGAATTTAAATTTTTTTTTATTAGTATTATATCAAGTGTTTTGTTACTGAGTTCCTTCCAAGTTCCTTGCCAGGAGATTAACTGCTTGTGTTATATTTCAATGAAGATACATTATGTTACTTGGATAGGTGCTGATTTGAGTACCAGTGAAACCCTTGGCTTTTGAGTTATCCAAAGTACTGAGCAGTAGGAACAGTGGATACGTACGTACGTCCATTCTTTCTCATGAGCCACCATGCTTAATGACCTTCACAAGACCCCATTTCTTTTCCTCAAGTACTACACCTCTGTTTCTGGGTCAGCATGAGTCCTATCAAATATGAAAGAAAGATACTAAATAAATGCAAATTCTTTTACTGTATAGTTACTGGGTCTGGGACCAATTTACAAAATAATGTAGTTAAGAGGCCTCAGAAGCGGTTCTTTCCTCTCTCTTTTCTACCGCTCTAGAGCGTTAAGTAAACGGAAAAGATGCCAATTATAAAATGAGCCAAGAACAAGGGAAAGCTCTTAAAATACAGTCATAAGTTTTACCACTGAACTGCAATCTATTGCTTCCTTCCTTCCTCCCTTATTCCTTCCTTCTACCCTCTCTTCCTTTTCTCCTTCCTTCCTTCTCTCCCTCCTTCCTCCTTCCTTCCTTCTTTTCTTTTTCTCTTTCTTTCTTAGTCAAGGAAAGAAAAGGAGAAAATATAAATGCTTTCTCTCCTTACCTTCTAGCTATGCAAACTTAGGCAGGAAGAACTAGTTAGGAAGTGGAGATTCTATTTCTCCTGCAGCTCTCCAGCTGTTTTGGGTACGGTTGCATGTTTATAATTTTTTTCTCACAGATGTTACATTTTATAAAATCTGACTCATTAGGGTGGTACTAGTATCTTTAGATGGAAAGAAATCCCTGAGGGCTGGATGATTACACAAGTCTGCTTCACTAAAGACCTGAAATATTTGAATAGAATATTTCCCAGAAAAAAAAAAAAAAAGAAGCAATAAGAATTTGCCATAATTAAATAAATCAAAGAGCAATGATTTCAAATTCTTTTTTTTTTTTTTATGGGAAGAATGAAGGACGGATAATATTCTTGTTTGGGGAGGCTTGATTTTTATTTGCAGAATGTTTTTAATTTGTGTGGACTTTTCGTTTTGGAACTTGGGTCTATAATTTTGTTTCAGTGTGCAACAAAAAACCCCCACATTTATTAGAAGACACTTTTCGAATGCCCACTCTGTGCAAAGCACGAGATTTGGTGCTACTTGGAGTAGTAAAAGACCTAGAATACACTGTCCTGCCATCTTTTAGCTTCTCCTAAAAGTCTACAATTAAATGCCACCGGGGCGCCTGGGTGGCTTAGTCAGTTGAGCGTCTGACTCCTGGTTTCAGCTCAGGTCGTGATCCTGCCATTTATGGGTTTGAGCCCCACGCCAGGCTCTGTGCTGCCAGCGCAGAGCCTGCTTGGGATTCTCTCTTCCTCTCTCTCTCTCTCTGCGCCCCTTGAGCACTCTCTCTCTCTCTTTTTCTCACAAATGATTAAATAAACTTAAAAAAATTTTTTAAATAAAATTAGATGAGATGCCTGGGATCCCAAATGGGAAGGGGACTCATCCAAAGTCCTGCATCTGGCGACACACAGAACTAAGACTTGGTGTCTCCTTAGTTCCAGTGCTCTTTCAACACACCAGGCTACTTAGTACCTGCGGACTTAAATGGCAGGGCCAGCACCAGGGGGAGTCAACTGATGCAAAATTGTACAAAGTACCAAAAACTGCATTAATCAAAATGAATGCAAAAAAAAAAAAAAATCTGCTGAACAAAATACCAAAATTTTAAGTGAAGTCAGGATCTGGCCCTACACTTGTCTGACCCCGCCTCGCCTCACCCTAATCTTGGCCCTGTGCCGTGCAATCTGAACTTTTGGGTGGACCAAGGGGGACAAACGATAAGGAAACATTCCCATAAGTGGGATAGTTGTAAAGTATTATTGTAATTGTAAGTTGCAAAGGAGTCCCTGAATTAATTTATAGAGTGAGATCCAGATGTTCAGAGATAGATCACAAACTATCCACAGTAGTGTATTGAGGTAAATGGCTCTCATTTGTTTTAATAAGAAACAGACTGTAGGGCGCCTGGGTGGCTCAGTCGGTTGAGTGTCAGATTTCGGCTCGGGTCATGATCTCACAGCTCGTGAGTTTGAGCCCCATGTTGGGCTCTGTGCTAACAGCTCAGAGCCTGGAGCCTGCTTTGGATTCTGTGTCTCTGTCTCTCTCTGCCCCTCCCCTGCTTGTGCTCTCTCTGTCTCAATAAATAAAGAAACATTTGAAAACCTAAAAAAAAGGGGCACCTGGGTGGCTCAGTCGGTTGAATGTCTGACTTCGGCTCAGGTCATGATCTCGTGGTTTACGGGTTCGAGCCCCGCGTCGGGATCTGTGCTGACAGCTCAGAGCCTGGAGCCTGCTTCAGATTCTGTCTCCCTCTCTCTCCGCCCCTCTCCCCTCACACTCTGTCTCTCTCTCCTTCAAAAATAAATAAACGTCAAAAAAAATTTTTTTTTAAATAAAGAAAGAATGGTGTTAAAGACCCCTTTTTTGTGCGTGCATCCGTGCCTTCTGGAACATCCCCAACCAGCAGCCTGCCTGTGCCGAGCCCCCTTAGTGCCCACCCAATGCGACGTATCTGTTTGCTCCATTTGCTGTTTGGTAGATTTTTTAACATTCTCTGTTTTGAACAGCTATAAATTCTTGCTTCTACGAAGCCAAATTTTCTTGGCTGTTATGCCAACATTTTTTTGTCCTAGCTCCAACATGAGAAACACAGTAATGTCTTACTTTTTCCTCATCTTAAAGTATGTGAAGACAGCTATCAGACTCCTTCAGTTTTCCCTTCTCACTGGTTTCCTTCAGCCATTCCAGCAAAGATGTAACTTTTGAAGTGCCCTTGGTCTCCTAGGTCCTTCCTTTTACACTGCTTTCACCCTCCGGTGGTCTTTTCAGAATCTGTTTTGCCGACCTCAACAAACTACTGATACAGATTGACCATGACAAAGTGGAGAGCTGAGGTTGCCAGCTTTGCAGTTATTAGCATGAAATAATTTTAAATGTTCATGACGAATGGCTCCAAACCATCAAAATAATGATTCTGGCACCCAACTGTTTGGTAATGACCGACTGGAAAGACTTTCAACTTAGGCTTTATTTTATCTTCCACGACTACACTTCATCCCACACCCCCTCCTAAGTCCTCCCAGTTTGGGGGGGTGGGGGTGGGGAGGCAAAGCTATTGTCAGGCATTATATAAATATATATTGTAAGGCATAATCTTCCATGAATGGGAGGAAGTTCTAGCACCGTTGCCCTTCCCACCACCCCGCACATTTTTGCCGTTGTGTTGAAAAAAACATTACTGTTGCAACCAAAACCAGTTTCTCTTCCACCTCCTCGACCAAGTTCACTTACTACCTCTCTGAATGATAAACAGTATTGTTTTGTGAAATGGCTGCAACTTCGGTCTATTCTACAAGTCCCTTGACTTTTGTTCCTTCTCCTGCAGGAGAATAGCCTTCTCTTTCCTTCACAAAGGAAATATCTTAATATAAATTAAAATAAGAATCCAATGGCTGCCCATTCAGTCTCCACCCTAAACCCAGTATTGCCCCTATTCTGTAAATGTCATTGACAATATGTGATTGAGAAGCAAAACGTCTTTAGTGCCAAGTAATGATGAAATAGAATAGCAAACAGGTATGGTAGCTGCAGACTTCCACTGTGTGGCCCAAACTTTTCTGAATTTAAGCCATGGGTGGTATCTATTTATGAAAAGTTATGTACTCTGTGAGGTGCTCTAAAATCCATTCTTCAGGAGACATAACACTGCCAGGAGACACTAAAAAAGGATTAAAGCTTTGGTGTTGATTGTTTATATGAATGAAAATATCCCAAAACTGGGAAAACTCGGATCTCCAGTAGTGGTCTAGTCATATGCTCTACAAAAATACGGTTACACAAGTCCTGTGCCATCAAGGTTTTCTTTTTTTATTTTTCTTTTTTTTTTTAATGTTTATTTATTTTTGAGACAGAGAGAGACAGAGCATGAATGGGGGAGGGTCAGAGAGGGGAGACACAAAATCTGAAACAGGCTCCAGGCTCTGAGCTGTCAGCACAGAGCCCGACACGGGGCTCGAACTCACGGACCGCGAGATCATGACCTGAGCAGAAGTCGGCTGCTTAACCGACTGAGCCACCCAGGCGCCCCAAGGTTTTCAAATTCAGTACCCATATTCCTTCTGCTAAAAAATTACTTGAAAAATCCCTTTTCAAAGAAATACTGATTTGAGGAATTCTCTTTGCTGTGACTAAGGCTCTGAAACATTACATTATTGATGATGGTGATTCTCCCAGACTCTGAATAAAATTTGGAAAAAAGTGAGATAAAGACCTAGACTATGTTGGGGTACCTGGCTGGCTCAGTTGGTAGGGCATGTACGTCTTGATCACAACTCTTGATCTCAGGGTCATGAGTTTGAGCCCCATGTTGGGCATAGAGCTCACATTAAAAAAAGAAAGAAAGAAAAATGTAAAAGACCTAGACTATATCTTTATTCAGAGGTAAATAAGTAGCTTTATAAACGAGAGAAGTAAGAAGACTATAATGCTCTATGGTATTCTATTTTTTCACCACTCTTGGCCAGATTTGGGGATAATAATGGCAGCCCCCAACTCAAACACCTTCAGAAAACAGGCATCTAACAATGTGTGAACTCCATACAGATTCAATATTTTGAAAAATAAGAAGCCCACAAAACAAAACAAGTGTCTGTTTATTTATTTATATTTTTTTAAAGGTTTTATTTATTTAAGTGATCTCTGCACTCAACATGGGG
Source organism: Puma concolor (assembly GCF_028749965.1). Lineage (NCBI taxonomy): Eukaryota > Metazoa > Chordata > Mammalia > Carnivora > Felidae > Puma > Puma concolor. Next base: position 193,210,156 of record NC_141674.1, on the reverse strand, counting down.
CTCCAACTCAGGACCCGGAGATCAAGAGTCGAATGCTCTTCTTTTTTTAAATGTTTGTTTGTTTTTGAGGGAGAGAGAGCGTGCAAGCAGGGGAGGGGCAGAGAGAAAGGGGGACAGAGGGTCCGAAGCAGGCTCTGCGCTGACAGTAGAGAGCCCGATGTGGGGCTCAAACCCACGAACCTCGAGGTCATGACCTGAGCCAAAGTCGGACACTCAACCGACTGAGCCACCCAGGTGCCCCAGGAGTCGAATGCCCTTCTCACAGGAGCCAGCCAGTTTCCCGCTCTGGTTAGTCCTGAACTGGTGATAATCCATAGCTACAATTACTGAACACGCTTAATGTGCCAGGTACCGAGCCAAACCACCTTTTCAGGATTTCCTTTTGTGATTATCACAGCAACCCTATGAGTTAGTGCTATTACTATGCCCATTTGTCAAATGAGGAAACTGAGGTTTTGAGGGAATCGCTGATTTGTCTAAGATACCACAGCTAGGAAGAGATGGGACTGGGATCTGACAACAGGCATTCTGATTCCAGAGCCCAGAGACCACTTTATTGCTGGATATTTATTTCTTTATTAACTTCTTTGCGAGAGAGAGAGAGCACAAGAGTAAGCGGGGCCGGGGCAGAGAGAGAGAATCTCAAGCAGGCACTATGCACCGCGCCCAACGTGGGACTCAGTCCCGTGACTCTGGGATCCTGACCTGGGTCGAAATCAAGAGTCGGATGCTCAACCGACTGAGCCGCCCAGGTGCCCCTATTGCTGGATATTTAAATTATATCTGTGTGTTAATTAGCTGAAAGTCTTGCAAAGAAATTAAGCCTAAAAGTTTCTCCCTGACCCAAGGTTAACCATTCTCTGTTTTCTCCCAGCAGTCCACAGGGCCATACGGATTGCACAAATCTGGATATTAACTTCTGGGTGGAGCATTAAAACAACTGAAACGTAAGTAGGCATTGACTTTTCAAATATGTGCTTCGTCTTCTTCAACTGTCCAAGTGAAGCGTGGGGGTTACACTTCTAGTCAGCCGGCAAGTGCCTTTTATGAAAAGACCTTGATCCCAACAGAACGAAATAGGTATCATTTCATTTCCACTCAATTCACTTGTGTTTTTTTCCCCCATAAAGGAAGAACTCTCTCCCAACCCCACTGCCTTTAAAAGTGAATAAAACATCTGTATGCCTAAAATTAGTTGGCTCTTCTATCTGAGGTTGACCTTAATGCCAGCTGAATAAAAAAGTTATTGTGAAGGTTAAACGCAGTTTAGCGAGGCTTCCTGAAAGCTTCTATTAATTTCCGAAGTGAACGTCTCTCAAACGATGTCTCCCTCATCTTTATTCTCACTCTCATGCCTAAGGCCCTTCCCTCTTTGTCTTCAATCGTGGCAACATTCTCCCAAACTGCTGCGGGATGATCCTTACAAAAACAAAGCTTTGGCGATGTCACTCCCAGCTACACGCATTTTTATTCGTTCCCAACTGGCGATGGAATGAAATCCAAATACTTAAGCACGACATTCAAAGGCGTTCGTTACCAAAACACTCCCCTTGTTTGAGCCGAACCAAAATACTCCCAGCCTCCTAGTATGCCAAGGACGATCGTTATTTATCTTCGTGTCTGACATTAAGTAGTAGTAAACGACATAGGAACGACAGATAGGCAAGATGCTTCTCTATTCAGGTGTGTGTCATGCCAGGGCTTGGGATGGGAGAAGCTCTGTGGCAATCACTATTCTACCACCTCCCAAACAGCAGGAGCCATCAGTCTCACGCCCAGCCTTTAATTTCCATTTAAACTTCCCTGGCTTCCCTTAAACAATCAACAGGTGCCTTTAAAAAACTTTGCCCGGGGGCGCCTGGGTGGCGCAGTCGGTTAAGCATCCGACTTCAGCCAGGTCACGATCTCGCGGTCCGTGAGTTCGAGCCCCGCGTCAGGCTCTGGGCTGATGACTCAGAGCCTGGAGCCTGTTTCCGATTCTGTGTCTTCCTCTCTCTCTGCCCCTCCCCCGTTCATGCTCTGTCTCTCTCTGTCCCCAAAATAAATAAACGTTGAAAAAAAAAAATTAAAAAAAAAAAAACTTTGCCGGGGCGCCTGCGTGGCGCAGTCGGTTAAGCGTCCGACTTCAGCCAGGTCACGATCTCGCGGTCCGGGAGTTCGAGCCCCGCGTCAGGCTCTGGGCTGATGGCTCAGAGCCTGGAGCCTGTTTCCGATTCTGTGTCTCCCTCTCTCTTTGCTCCTCCCCCGTTCATGCTCTGTCTCTCTCTGTCCCAAAAATAAACGTTGAAAAAAAAATTTAAAAAACTTTGCCATACTTCAACATCTTCCAAGCAGAGACTGTTCATCCAAAGGGTAGCAAAATACTCTACTGGTGTCAGACATCTTGGTTATAATCTGGGGTGTGGTATAGAGTTTACATTTGATAGCTAGTGGAAAATACTGAGCAATGCTCCCAAATAACTCCCCCCCAGCTCCCCTCCCTCCCCCGCCCACTGACACACACATACACATATGCTTTTCAAAAAAATCTCTCTTCCCTAAGAAGACAGCCCTTGAAAAATAAAGTTTTGCTGGGTCACCGATCTGTGGTTTTCACCAGAGTTTCTCTGTCGTGTCCATTGATCTGTTCCACTCATTTCTGTCATTCATTCAGAAGCAAAATACATGTCCCCTCAAGGTTTTCAAAGGAGACACATTCAGCTCTTGAATTAGTTTTTACCAGGTTTTTAGGGAACCCTCCACGGGCAATCCACATAGACAAAGATCAACAACACCATATCCTTCTCTCTGTTCAAAGGAGTTTAGAGACTAAATTCTCTTAAGATTCTGTTAGGTGTACATTTTTGCAGTGGTCCATAAAAATCCATCTAACTCATCCTTGTGGAACTAAATTAAACCCCCTTGAATTCACCAAATGTTCTGCCAGAAGGAATCCTTGTGTTTTGTCAAGGTAGATACACAAAATGTTTCCCTCTATCGCCAAGCCACAGTTAAAAGTTTAAAAGTTTAAAGCCACATTTAAAAGTTTAATGATACACATTTCTACCAGATGTCGTTCCCCCAAATCATCTGGGTTTTACAGACTATTTATCACCACACTTTTCTGCCAGGATTCTTGCAGTGAAATCTCTTTGTTCAGAAAAGAGTTCAGACTTTACTATCTATTAAATCTGAATTGATCAGAGACCAATTTATTTAATTAAAAATACAGTTCTCTGCTCCAGGACCAGACATTGGCCACTTGAGTATCTGGGTAAATGTAACCCAGGAATGTGATAACTTGGGTTCTCTCAGAATCCGAATCCCTGCGGTAAACATCGCTCTTCATACTGTTTGGAAACCAAACCACAAACCTCAGGGGTAGTCCTCCGACCTTTGCTCCACACCGAGCATTTATCACCCATTTCTAACAGACTTGATGGATCTGCATATACGCACACCCACCGCGTAGCCTGGCACCTAGTTAAGTGGCTACTCAAAAGCTTTTACGGTCACGTATATCTGTTAGTCTTTATCTCAGGCACAGTTATTTATTTGCCTTTCAGCAGCACATATGGTTTAAGACAAATACAGTAGCTATTTCCTCTTTTCAGGCAAGTCTGAACGTCTCATCTTGACATTCTTATTGTGCTGTTCCAAGCATTTCCAAATTGAGAAAGCTATATGAGGTCTCAGTGGAAAGTCACTGCCAGCCAAGACTGTTTGCCTCTGCCTATGTAATAAATGACAGGGTTTCCTTTAAGCCCGGGTTCAAAGACTTAATTCGCTTGCTATTCATCTCCATTTCTGGTTACTGCCCAGCAAGGCTCATTTCTATTGCCCAGATGTTTCTCCAGTTTCACCACTGAGTCTGATTGCCAGCCTTCCATCACTTCTCAAAAAACATGTGTGTTATGTGTGTGTGTGTGTGCATGTGTATGTACGTGTGTACCCACATGATTAGATTGAGGGCACATCTTTTCATGCTTTCTTTTTGTCTCTCTTTTTGCTCTTTGTTTTTTAAAAAAACATTTTTTTAAAACATTTATTTATTGTTGAGAGACAGAGAGAGACAGAGCACGAGAAGGGGTGGGGCAGAGAGATAGGGGGACACAGAATCCGAAGCAGGTTCCAGGCTCTGAGCTGTCAGCACAGAGCCCCACGTGGGGCTCGAACTCATAAACCGCGAGATCACGACCCCAGCCGAAGTCAGATGCTTGACCGACTGAGCCACCCAGGTGCCCCGAGATTGCAGGTGTAATTTTGAGATTGCATTATCCATACTTTATTTGTACTCTGTCTCGTATGTGTACAGTTTTATTTTGCAATCATTTTATTTCTTTCTAGATACAGGGCACAGTGTTAAGCAAAGATTACAAATTCAAGTGCTGACAGTATTCTTGAAAGTATCATAAATGAGTGATTTGGAAATGGTGGTGACTATGGCAAATCAGAAAGTACATTTCTCATCTAAAGAGGAATGGAGGGGCGCCTGGGTGGCTCAGTCGGTTAAGCGTCCGACATCGGCTCAGGTCCTGATCTCGCGGTTCGCGAGTTCGAGCCCTGCGGCGGGCTCTGTGCTGACAGCTCAGAGCCTCGAGCCTGCTTCGGATTCTGTGTCTCCCTCTCTCTCTGCCCCTCCCCCTGCTCACGGTCTGTCTCTCTCTGTCTCTCAATAATAAATGTTAAAAAAATTTTTTTTAAGAGGAATGGAAATGCTGCTTTGGGTAAGAGAGACTCCCCCCTTACAAAGGCAGCTTCTTTCTCTTTCTGCTGTCCCTAAGGGAAGATTCCCCACTTTCTCTCTGCCAGTACGTTTCCAGGAGCCATGACCATTGCTAAGAGTAGCTCCTTCCTTGAGGGTTTCTTACAGCCTCCCTTCACGGGAGGTGGGCACTGCTAGGTCTCCAGCCCAGTGCTTCAAGGCAAGGTCTAGAGGAGCTAAGTTAGTTAGGATACGGGCCCCGCTGCTTTACCAGGAGCCCAAAACAATAGCGGGGGAAAAATTTCTCACTTAGTCACGTAGAGAAAGGAAGTCCGAAGAAGTAGGGCCTCTCTGCTCCTTGAGGTCATCTGACGGCCCAAGCTTCTTCTAGCTTATGAAAAAAACATGTTTCCCTCATCCACGTGGTACGAGATATCTCCTCATTGGATCCATGTCCCAGTCAATGAGAAGAGGGAGCAAAGGGTGGTACAAGGGCCTTAGACTCTGGGACAGAGGGCCCCTTAAAAGCTGGGGGTCCTTTTTGTCGCTCCTCTTTCACACCTGATCCACCAAGGAACCTATGGATTCTGGCTTCCAAACAGAGATAGAATTCAGCCCGGGGACACCCGGGTGGCTCAGTCGGTTAAGATTCCGACTCTTGGTTTTGGCTCAGGTCATGATCTCGTGGTCGTGAGTTTCAGTCCTGCCGTGGGCTCTGCGCTGACAGTGTGGAGACTGGGATTCTGTCTCTCCTTCTCTCTCTGCCCCTCCCCCACCCCTCTCTTTCGATCTCAAAATAAATAAACTTAAAAAAAAAAAAAAAAGGAATCCAGTCCTTTCTCATCACTTCTGCTACCACCCTCATCCAAGCCACTCTCATCTCTGACCAGGCGTCTCGCAATAATCTTCTAACTGGTCTTGCTACTTCTATATTCGCTTGGCCGCGCTGCCACCACCACACGCAAGAGTCTATTCCCAGCAGAGCAGAAGGAGCGATTGTTTGATAATAGAAACAGATTACATTCCACCTCTGCTCAAAATCCTTCAATGGCGTCCCATTTCCCTTAGAGTGTAAGCCAGAGTCCCTCAGCGGCCTTCAACCGTCTACACAATCTGACCTCCCACGCATCCTTCTTGCTTCCTTTCTTCTACTCTTCCCCTTGCTCACATCGCTCACCCGATTCTAGCTCTACTGGCATCTTTACTGTTTCTGGAATATGTCAGAGGCGCTTCTGCCGTAGGCTTTTGCACTGGCTGTTCCCTCTGCCCGGAACACTCTCGCCTACAAGATCCACATAACAAACTCCCTTACCCCGTGCCCCCCATCTTTTGTGGTTGCCATCTTCTCAAAGAGTCCTTCTCTGTCCACTCCACTGAAAGTTAAAAGCACCTTACCTTTTCCCTTTATTCTGTTCTTTTCCCTCCAGTTTTTTCTACAGCCCTTACCACCTTTTAACACATCACGTCATTTGCTTTTTTATTGTCTATCCCCTTCTGCTAGAATCTAAAAACTAAGAGGGAAGAAATAATTGTCTCATGTAGTGAAGAAGCACAATTAACTAGAATAGTCCCTGAGAAGTGGAGGCGCTTACTAAACACGTACTGAAATGATCTTGTGGTTCATGAGTTCGAGTCCCACATGGGGCTCTGTGCTGACAGCTCAGAGCCTGGAGCCTGCTTCAGACTGTGTCTCCCTCTTTCTCTGCCCCTCCCCTGCTCATGGTCTGCATGTCTCTGTCTCTCTCTCTCTCTCAAAAATAAACATTAAAAAAAATTTTTTTTAAATACGTACTGAATGAATGAGTGATTACAATTCAGAAATGGTGGCTGCCAGCACTAGGTTAATGTTATGGGTTGAATTGTGGCCGCCCCAAAAAGATATGTTGACATCTTAACCCCCAGTATCTCACAATGTGATCTTATTTGGAATTAGGGTGTTTACAGAGGTCATCAAGTTAAAACGAGGTCATTAGGGTAGGTCGTAATCCGGTATGACCAATGGCCTTATAAAAGGGGGAAATTTGGACACAGAGACTCACACAGGGAGAACACCATGTGGTGATGAAGGCAGATGTTAGGGTGTCACATGTACAAGCCAAGAAATGCCAAAGTTTTCCAGCAAACCACCAGAAGCTAGGGAAGATTCTCCCTCACAGACCTCCCTCAGAAGGAAACGACCCTGCCTGCACCTCACTTCAGACTTCCAGCTTCCAGATTGTGAGACAAAAAATTTGTTTTAACATTTTAAGATTTTTTTTAAAGTTTATTTAGTTATTTTAAGAGACAGAGAGAGAGAGCATGGGAGGGGCAGATAGAGAGAGAGAGGGAGAAAGAGAATCCCAAGCAGGCTCAGCACTGTCAGTGCAGAGCCCGCTGCGGGGCTCGATCTCACGAACTGTGAGATCATGACTTGAGCCAAAATCTAGAGTTGGCTGCTTAACCGACTGAGCCAGCCAGGCGCCCCTAAAATTTTAAGATTTTAAGTTTAGAGCACTTGGTCTTGTCAACCCTATGAAACTAATATAGTTGCTAGATAGGTGGGTAGGTGTGAGACTTGGAAACTTAATTAGGTCCGGAGGTGCCTATAAACTAAAGCAACATATCAGCAAGGTATAAGAATTATACAAGATTGGGGCGCCTGGGTGGCTCAGTCGGCTAAGCGGCCGACTTTGTCTCAGGTCATGATCTCGTGGTCCGTGAGTTCGAGCTCCGCGTCAGGCTCTGTGCTGACAGCTCAGAGCCTGGAGCCTGTTTCAGATTCTGTGTCTCCCTCTCTCTGACCCTCCCCCATTCATGCTCTGTCTCTCTCTGTCTCAAAAAAAATTAACGTCAAAAAAAAAAAAAAAAAAGAATTATACAAGAATACGTCCTTAAGGGTTAACTGTCTGTCCAAGGTCTCAGGGGGACAGTTGCTGAACTCTGCCTTACTTCTCTCTTTTCTCCATCCTACCCACACCCCTCACCATCATCACCACACAAAAACATCTGCTCTAAATCGTAGGGGAATTCCTAGATTATATTTCCTGTGAAGGTGTCAGCTGGGCAACATTTAGCAACTCTTGAAGATCTTTCTCCAGCTTGCACTAACTGGGCGTTGTGTCTAGTCAACTCATCTGCTTTCTGGAAGATTGGGAACCTCTGTGACCTCAGGGTTTTCTGTTCGAAGGGATTCTGAAACGGACGAGCTAGGGCCCTCATTTGCAAGGTGCTGCCCCCCTCCACCAAGAGAACTGGGAAAAGAGGTGGTTGGTGTCGTTCAGCAGGTCCTATGATCATTCTGGCCCAGTAGGGTCAGTAATGGCATTGGAAGGGAGAGGTTTCTGACTTTTGGTGAGCATAATCGTTGTAGTGCAGTTAGGGGTCTTCCACTGGCTTTCTGTGTTTGGAGAATAAGGTTCCTTCTGCCTCCTGCTTAGGATTTTGTAAGGTGATTTAGACTGCCACCTGGGTGGACCGTTGGGCTGCAGAATTCCTAACAGCCTAAAAGGTCATAACCACCAGGAAGGTGAGGGTGTCCCAGTATATAGGCAGAAAACCAAGACAGGGAGTTAGACATTAGGCTAGAAAAGAGTTGACACAGAGGAGGGTCAGGGACCAGAAGCGGTGGGCAGAGTTAGATCCCAGACCTGCAAGCAAAGGGCGGCAAGAAAGAAGCCAATTCTTGCTCCCTGAAGTAGCGTACATGAAGGAAAAGACCGGGTGTCAAGAGAAAAGCCAAGATCCTGGGGGTGCTCAAGGTCAGAGAGACTCTGGAGATGACGGTGACTTGGGGGTGAACTCACAAACTCTCCTGTTGCCTTTGGTTCTGAACGGGGTTTGTAGCAGAGCCAATCATTTCTTCAGCCCTTGTTAAGCACCTGTGATATGTTAAGACTTGTGCTAGGGACCGTGGGGTTCAGAGGTGACAGGCATTGTTCTCAAGGAATTGAGAGTTTGGTAGGGCAGAAATCAATGATAAACCAATGACAATATAGTATATTAAGTACAATAAGAGCACAGTGTCATACACTGTTGTAGTAGCTAAGAGCTCAGGCTCTGTTTTCAACAGATCTGAATTTAGATCCTGACTCTCCGGTTATTGGTTGTGTGATCCTGAGAAACTCACTAAGCTTCTTCAAACATCAGTATCCTTTCTTGTAAATGGGAATAGTAATAGGACCACTTACCCACTTTATAAGAGTCTTATGAGAATCAAGTTATATCATACATGCCTGGCACCAAAACAATTCCCAATAACATTGACTATTATTTATAATAATAGTTCTTCTTATTATAATTATCTGGGGGAAGGTGATGTCAAGAAATGTTTCTAGGAAAAAGTGGCATTTGAGCTGAATATTGAAAAATAAAGAAGGGTGGCTGGGTCTGGGAGGATGCTAATGAATTGCTTTTAGTTAAAAAAAATTTTTTTTTTTTAATGTTTATTCACTTTTTTGAAAGAGAGAGACAGAGCACAAGCAGGGTTGGGGCGGAGAGAGAGGGGGACACAATCTGAAGCAGGCTCCAGGCTCTGAGCTGTCAGCACAGAGCCTGATGCGGGGCTCGAACCCATGGGCTGTGAGATGGTGACCTGAGACAAAGTCAGATGCTCAACTGACTGAGCCACCCAGGTGCCCCTGCTTTTATTTTTTAATTATGCCCCGCCAGATTCCTCAGACAATTTTAGGTGGGATGATAAATTCAGCGTTAGCAGGAGTGTGAGATGTCTCTGAGCAACATGGGACATTTTGACCTCTTCATTCTAACCCTACTGTAATCCCAGATCTTATATATTTGCCCCCTTCATGATTGTAGCTCCATGAAATAAATGCAACTATTCATCTTTTTTTCTACTTGATTTTGAATATAACAGACAGAAATAACAAGAAATAAAATTGAGGTTGTTAAAATCGCACCCAGCAAAACTTTACTCTGATTGAAAAGATGCCTTTTCCATCTTCTTAACCCTTGATAGGAGGGGGGAGAAAAGGTCATGAAAGAGAACTTAAGTTTGGGTGAAATTATAATAGACACATTTTTGTATGGACAAACATAAACAAAATAAAATGATTAATAAATCAGATTTTTTTCAGGGCTCCTGGGTGGCTCAGTTGGTTGAGCCTCTGACTCTTGATCTCAGCTCAGGTCATGATCTCACAGTTTGTGAGTTTGAGACCCAAACTCTGTGCTGATAGCACGGAGCCTATTTGGGATTCTTTTTCTCCCTCTCTCTGCCCCTCCGACCTCTCAAAATACATAAATAAACTTTAAATAAAAATCAGATTTTTGTTGTAAATGTAAAAGATCATTAATTCAAATTACTTCAAAGGAATTTCAATAAAATAAAATTTTAAGTAAAGCTTAGCTGCACTCTATGGGAAATTGATACAGAAATTAAATGATCATAGTCAAGTTTACTCCCAAGGATACCTTTTGGTTGAAAAGCCTTCCATACTGATATAATTCTTATGGACATATTTGCATTCATAAACATAGAATCAAAACATCAATGGATACAAAATAGGGTATTAAAATCTCTAGCACTTGTCTGTGACATCCAGGTGGGTGGATTGATGAAGCAGTTGGAACTCTGTCCATAGCTTGGGAAGTCAGGGTACCACTAAGGGATTTGAAGTCATCACCGTGTAAGTATTCATCTGTTTTCTTTTGTACCTTCCATAAAATAATCGTGCAGAGTAAGAACCTAATATATGCCTATCGAATGTTAGATTCTCTCTAGTCAGGCCTATAGGTCTTACGGAGAGAAGAATTACACCTGCATCGTTTTAATTTGGCATTTACTGAATACTTTACAAAAATCAATTCTTACAGCTTTGAGAGTAATCGGAGCAATCTTGAGGTTCACCAAGATTGGACGTCTGGAATATAATCACAAATCTTATCCCAAAATATACTTTTTCCAGTTCATAAGATGCAATATTTTTAGCCTGGCGTTCCTTATTCACTGAACATTTCCTCTGCTTTTAAACATTGTTTTCTTTCTTTTAAAATTTGCTTCTAGAGATACCCTCATTCTCCACTTGACAAGGTCATGGAAGATCTAGACGAAACATTATTTGAAGAATTTGAGAACTACTCCTATACCCTGGAATATTACTCCTCAGAGTCTGATTTGGAGGAGAAAGCCCACCTGGGAGTTGTTCACTGGATCTCCCTGGTGTTATACTGTGTAGCATTCATTTTGGGTATTCCAGGAAATGCCACTGTCATTTGGTTCACGGGGTTCAAGTGGAAGAAGACAGTCACCGCTCTCTGGTTCCTCAATCTGGCTATTGCGGATTTCATTTTTCTTCTCTTCCTACCTCTGTACATCTCCTACGTGGCCATGAATTTCCACTGGCCCTTTGGCATCTTGTTGTGCAAGGCCAATTCCTTCATTGCCCAGCTGAACATGTTTGCTAGTGTTTTTTTCCTGACGGTGATTAGTCTGGACCGCTATATCCACTTGGTCCATCCTGTCGTATCTCATCGGCACCGAACCCTAAAGAACTCCCTGATAGTTATTACATTCGTTTGGTTTTTGGCTTCTCTAATGGGTGGTCCTGCCCTATACTTCCGGGACACTCTGGAGTTCAATAACCACACTCTCTGCTATAACAATTTCCACGAGTATGATCCTGACCTTACTTTCGTGAGGCACCATGTTCTGACCTGGGTGAAATTTATTGTTGGGTACCTCTTCCCCTTGCTAGCAATGAGCATTTGCTACCTGTGTCTCATATTCAAGGTGAAGAAGCGAAGCATCCTGGTCTCCAGTAAGCATTTCTGGACCATCCTCGCTGTGGTCATGGCCTTTTTGATTTGTTGGACTCCTTATCACCTGTTTAGCATTTGGGAGCTTACAATCCACCACAGTAGCTATTTCCACCATGTGCTTCAGGCCGGCATCCCCCTCTCCACTGGCTTGGCATTCCTCAATAGTTGTTTGAACCCCATCCTCTACGTCCTAATTAGTAAGAAGTTCCAAACACGCTTTCGGGCCTCGGTTGCTGAGATACTAAAGCACACGCTGTGGGAAGTCAGCTGTTCTGGCACGGTGAGCGAACAGCTCAGGAACTCTGAGACCAAGAACCTGTGTCTCCTGGAAACAGCTCAGTGAGTTATCACTCTTCCACAAATCAGTACAAAGCTTATATGTGGGTCCCCTGACAAATGCTTTCAGGTTATTTGGTTCCAAGGTACAGAACTAACCGTATCTTTTTGTTGTTATTTTTAGTCAATTTATTGGCATTACATTTTTGTGTGGGTATAAACCTTAGGAAAGATCTTCATTTTTTTCCCCCCCTGCAACTTAAATTATCTGTCATTTTTGTTAATTATACCATATTGGATTAGTCACCACTGGTGACACAGTATCAGCTATTTTTTTAAATCTTAGTAATTTGGAAGTCCTAAATCTTAATATTAAATATATGATTAACTCATTTCAAAAGTATTAAAATATATGCTTAAGCTCACTTCAGTTTTGCACAAGGAACCTATGAGACATGTCTTAAAAATGCAGCATGTAATTAATTTCTTTATTTCATGAAATCTACGTATATACATTTATAAATTAAAGTAATGGTTATAGTAGCTTAACACGTTGTGAACTGTTAATGCTTAGTGAAGTGTCCCAAAATCTAGTTGCTTAAAATCACAATTTATTACTATTATATCTCATAAATCTGAGTCCGAAATTCAAATAAGGCACAGAGAGATGGTTCATCTCTCCACTTCACAAGGTCTGGAGCTTTAGCTGGACCGGGATGACCCCAGTGGCCGAGGTTGGGAACAGCTTGTCTCCTCTGCCCTACGGTCTGTTCTTCCCTTCTTCTCTTCTCTTTTTTTCTTCACAGCTTTTCCAGCATGGTACCTCGGGGTAGTCAGACTCCTTATATGGCACAGTTTAGGGCCCTAAGAAGCCAAGGTGGACATCTCTAGGCCTCTTAAAGGCTATGACCGACCCCTGATGCAGTACCACGCCCACTGTACTCTCTCGGTCCAAGTAGCCACCAGGTCAGTTCAGGTTCAAGGGGAGGTGACCCCACCTGTCAATGGGGATATGCTCCTATCCTTAATCCCTCATGGTATCAGTATAATTAACATTTTTGGAAAACTCTGGGTATGTGCAAGTATGCGTGACATTGCTGTAAACGTAAAACCCTGACATCTAGATAGTAGGTAGGCCAGCCCAATCTCAGAAAGATTTCAGAAAAAGAAAGCATGTGTGACATAGTGATATATTTCTACCTTCTATTCCTATAACTGTATTGATGTAGGCACCAGTACAAGACCAATGAAGTATACCTTTACGTCAGTGAGTGACCTCTTCATGGTGCAAATCTGTTGCATTTTAGACTGTAATGGTATTTTGCCTTCTATCCATTTATTCCTTTAGCAAACAGATGAGTGTCTAAGGGGTATACAGAGGCATGTGGCACTTAACAGTTTAGAAAGTCTAGAGATCAAACCTGCATGAAAACAATGCTAGAACAAGGTAGACAGTAATAAGTGCCAAAGAAAGCCAAGAAAAGTGTAGATTGTTCAGAGAGGAAAGAGCACCCAGTATAGAAGTGAACAAACATTGGGGTTGCTTGATTTTGGGGTTTCCTAAGGATCCTGTTCCTGTCCCTTGTCTCTGCTGGTATCCTTGTCTTTTATGAATACAAACTCTGCTACTCACTGCAATTTTTAAAAGCATTTGACTTTCCATAATTTCCGGATTTTATTTTGAAAATTGGGAGGAGGAAATGTATTATTTCTTGAGTCAGTATCCTTTTTTATTTCATCTCTCAGCTTTTGGAAATGCTAGTCTCAGATCTTTATTGGCTCTGTTCTTTACTGTTGGCCCAGACAACAATCAGATCTGGATTTGGAAATTATTCCCCAAAAATGTGTGGCATAGCTCAGCATATCCCAACCTGTCACTCCCAAATTTCATGGTTTCTGCCCTACCCAGTATGGAGGGAGGGTAGGAAGAAAGGTACTCATTGTCAGTGTCTGCCCCCTCTACCACGTCCACGAAAGGTTAAGAGATTCCACTTGCCCTCAAGGGATAGGCCTTGATTTCCCCGGATCAGGAGAAAAGCTGGGAGGATCCAAGACAAAGAGAACTCTATAGGCTCATCCTTAGCTTGAGCAAATGGAGAGATTCTCAAGGCTGTTGGAGAAAGGAAGGGTGAGAAGCAGGGAGAGGATTAGGCAACCAAGGGCAGAAGGAGACGTTACTACCTGGTAAGCAGGAGCTTACCAAGGGCTTATAAAAATATTTGAGATCTTTGGGTGCCTGGGGGCTCAGTTTGTTAAGCATCCAAGTCTTGGTTTAGGCTCAGGTCAAGATCTCCCAGTTTGTGGGTTTGAGCCCTGCATCAGGACAGCGCAAGGCCTGCTTGGGATTTCTCTCTCTCTCTCTCTCAATAAATAAACTTCAAAAAAATCTGAGATCTTACAAAATAGTATTAGTTCTAGAATACAAAAAGAGAAACTTGAAAAGTCAAAATTAATGAATACTTAATTATACGTCTATAAAATACACCTTTATGTCAGCCAAATGAAATATTTTGTAATTATATAAAAACTTATATTTAATATGGGATTTCAATATGTTTCAGTGTTTGATATGAAAGGTAGGGCTTCCAAAAAAGAAAAATGCTTTAAAGAAGGTCTACAAAGGTCTTAGAGGGACACTGAATTCATTTTAGAATCTAATGAAAGTTTCAGGTCCTTTCCCTAGAAACATGCTTTTTTAAAAAAAGGTAATCTGGGGGCGCCTGGATGGCGCAGTCGGTTAAGCGTCCGACTTCAGCCAGGTCACGATCTCGCGCTCTGTGAGTTCGAGCCCCGCGTCAGGCTCTGGGCTGATGGCTCAGAGCCTGGAGCCTGTTTCCGATTCTGTGTCTCCCTCTCTCTCTGCCCCTCCCCCGTTCATGCTCTGTCTCTCTCTGTCCCAAAAATAAAATAAACGTTAAAAAAAAAAAAAAAAAAAAAAAAAAAAGGTAATCTGGGGCACCTGGGTGGCTCAGTCGGTTAAGCGTCTGACTTTGGCTCAGGTCACGATCTCACAATTCGTGGGTTCAAGCCCCATGGGGGGCTCTGTGCTGACAGCTCAGAGCCTGGAGCCTGCTTCAGATTCTGTGTCGCCCTCTCTCTCTGCCCCTCCCCTGCTCACTCGTGCTCTCTTGTGCACTCTCTCTCAAAATAAATAAACATTAAGAAAATTTAAAAAAACAAAGATTCTCTACACCTAACATGGGGCTCGAACTCACAACCCTACAGTCAAGAGTCAAGTCGCATGTGAGACTGAACTAGCCAGGAGCCCTTCCCTAGAAACAGGCTTTTAAAATAGCCTTAGATCCCAGGCTAAAAACTCTAGTGTTAGTAGCTTTGATAATCGCTGATAGTAACAGGAATCTGCTAGGGGAGAGTAGCAAGCAGTACAAGTGCTTCCCAGCAGAAACAGGAGTTAATTTTTTATTCTCAGTTTGAGGGTACATCCAGGAAGTAGCATTGGGTCTGGGCCTGGGGACTCCAAGCCTCCTCCCTGGATAGTTGGAATCTGAATAGTGAGGCTTTCCCAGGGTCTAATGATTAGGAGCAGGATTGAGTGACTAAAAAGACAGAGTCTGGAGGAGAGGACAGGCACTGGAACAATTAGGGAAGGGAGTGAGGGAGTTCAGTGCCTAGCTGGCAGGACAGTAAAGAATCCAGGCTCTCGGGGAATGAGGCAGAGACCCATTGAGTCAGACCTGCCTCTTCAATGGATAGAAGCTGTTTGAAGAAGGCAAGTCCCAGGGCTTCCAGAAGTAGGGTATCTGGATTTGAAGTAAGGCCCTCACACATCCTAGCTCTGTGACCTTGTGGCTACATTAATTCAAATCTCTGGACCTGTTTCTCCCATCTCAAAATGGAGATAATAGTGGTACCTGCTACGTTGCTGTGGAAATTAAATGAGTTGATGCAGGTAAAGCACTTAGAAGGGTACTTCGCTCTATAAATAACTTGATCACTATTAGCTGGTATTAATCAATGAAATTCTTGGCACCTTCTGACATAGTAACTGCTTAGTAAATATTAGATCCTTTCCTCTTGGATGAACGTAAAAATCTCCTAGGAATCATAGGGGAGCTACACAGAGAATTTAAAAACAAGACAGTATAGAAGTTCTATAAAAGACTGCGTCCGGAGGCTGCAAAGGGTCAGAAGCAGAATAAAAGATTTCTTGAAAGAGGTATTTGAAGTGCATCTTGAAGAATGACTGCAATTTTTTAAAGTGCCGATGAGGAAAGAGGCATTTTCAGATAGGTGACACATTAAGGGCAGATGTACAGAGGTTGGAAAACAGGCTGTGATCAGAAAAAAAGAGAATAGTCCCATTTTGTAGGGACGGAGGGAGGATAGAAGTTTTACAAGTTGGTGTCAGGTTTGAATAGTATCTTACATATGGGCAGTTCTTTTGGGGATGAATTTGAGAAGTCCCTGGACATTTTCCTTTGATTTTTACTTTACTGAAGTTATGCAGGCCAGCGGCCTTCCAAACAACAGATGGTCATTTGGGACATTTCTGGAATGCAACTATTATTATCCATACAGAGCACGTAATGAGAGAATGTTTAGCAGTCTCAATATCCATTTTAAATGTACCCTTATGTGACTTTATCTTCTCACTCTCCTTAACTGAGGATATGCAGCAAGGGTCACATCAATGAAATAGGATTAAATTGTCTAAAAGCAGGGATGAAGAATGTTCTTCGTTCTACTTCCAACACGTTACCTGGCCAAGACCTGCGTTTCAGTTTCTCTCTCACTAGGTGAGTCGTCAGGCAAATCATTGCTCAGAGTTGTTTCCTCATCTAAAATGGTAGTAACAGCGTCTGCTTTATCTCATAGGCTTGCAAGGGGGTTCAAAATGGACAATGTAGGGGCGCCTGGGTGGCGCAGTCGGTTAAGCGTCCAACTTCAGCCAGGTCACGATCTCGCGGTCCGTGAGTTCGAGCCCCGCGTCGGGCTCTGGGCTGATGGCTCAGAGCCTGGAGCCTGTTTCCGATTCTGTGTCTCCCTCTCTCTCTGCCCCTCCCCCGTTCATGCTCTGTCTCTCTCTGTCCCAAAAATAAATAAATGTTGAAAAAAAAAATTTTTTTTTAAAAAATGGACAATGTATATGAGGCATGTATTTTTTTTTTTTACTTTTTTATTGTAAGGACAAAAAATTTGCCATTGCTAAATTGTATTTGTTTGGGGGGGGGTGGGGGGTGGGGAGTACACATATATCCCCAAACATGAACACCAAGGTTTTTGTATTTGTATTTGTCCACAAGCCTATCTTTTCCTAATAGGGAAAAACTCCAGTATTTTTTAATGTTGCTAGAGTCTGTTACTTTTTAATTATATTGTCCATAAAGTATTTCATTGAGTATACATGCGGTAAGTTAGCCGTTTTCACTTATGGTAGGGTTTTAACAGCCCTTTGCTTCAGAAGCTTCCATCTACACCAACTCCAGGTCAAAGCTGTCTGCCTTTGTCATTATCTGGCTTGGAAACCTTCAAGTCTCTGCCCCACGCTGCCCTCACTGGAGCCAGGCTGAATGTACAACATGACCCCACCCTAATACCAAACAGATATTGCAAACACCAGCCAGATTGATCTAATTGCCTCCCAAATGTGTCACTGTCCATTCTTATTCCTGCCTTTATCATTCTGCTCTTTACCCCCCACCCCCGGAATTTTCACGTGTTTTCTTTCTTTTGTGTGTGTGTGTTTCCCTTTTTTACAAATTACCAATCAAGGTCCATCCAGCTCAAGTCCCAACTTCTTTAAAAAAACTTTTCAATTCTAGCCTTCCCTGACCCTCTGAACTTTTTTTTGGATTACTTGCCTAATCACATAATGACTAATTTTTAACAATTTTATGTGTTTGAGACAACTCCCTATTGTAGTTTTCTTAACTCTTTTGTATTTTTATAGCATCTGACAGGATACTGAATGAATCATTTTGAATTCTCACACGGTTCCCAGCCTTGTGCTAGGGATGCTGAACACGAAAAATAAATATGGTCTGAGTTACTGTAATCACTTCTGGGGCGTCAAAAAAAAAAAAAAAAAAAAAGGTGGCCTCTTTTATCTTAATTCTCCAAAGTCAGAAACAAACAAAAATATCTCATTTTCTATGTATACATATGCTTTCTGCGCCCCATGGCTCAAAAACAGGTCGCTCGGTATACTGGCTCACATGAAATGTGAGCATTGCTTCTAACAGCAGAAAACTGAAGGCCATCGAAAGCTCCAGTAAACAGACCAGTCAAATAAGCTATGAGACAAAGGATTATGTAACTATTAGCAAACCAGGAAGCTTTATAAATACAATATGGAATATCCAAGATATAATTTCCAAGACATCCAAGTCTATTTCGATGGACAAAGTAAAAGGTGCAGAGCACCTTGTATTGTATGCTACAGTTACTGTATGTTTAGACTAGTTTTGGAAAGACCTAAGGACTTGTTGACATTGATTGGTTGCTTTTATGGAGGTAAACAGGAGGCCTGGGGTTGGGGGGGTAGGGAGACAGACTTCACTGTATAACCCCTTGATTTTTGAACTATGCTACTGTACTATTTTTTAAAATAAAAATTAAAAGATACCAATAAAAATATTTGAGGCTGTGAAGATTTTTAAAGTCACATGTTTATCATTTATCATTTTGAGATTTGCAAGACAGCTGCAGTTTGAATTGACTGTTCTAACTCCTTTTACTTTTAACCAAATTTTTAATCATTAGTTTTTATCAATATGTTACATTTTGGCTGAGCTCAATCCCTTTAACATGTCAACGATTGTCAATGATTTGGGGCTACTATTCCCCAGTTGCTACATCTCGATCTTTCCATAGCAACAGTTCCATAATCTCCAGGCTCTGGTTCTCCAGAAAATGAAGCACTGCCCTCTGCTGGCTCTCATAACACTGACAATTGGAAAATTCCTCATGAGGGTGGAAATACTGCTTAGTGCAGATTGTAGTCATCAATACATAGAAGCACTGATTAAATACATTTTCTTTCGAATGTAAACAATTTCCCACATGTAAAGTGGTCTCCCATATAAAGAAAATCCAACTGAGAGGAAAAGAATAGCACTGTCTGATTTGGCTAGGAAAATTCTGACCTCAAACATATCATTTCATCTCTTTCGTCTATAGGGACCACAAAAATAAGACTTCAAAATATAATTCCTAAACTCTTTCATAAAAACTACGGTTAAAAAAAAAAAAAAAGGCCAAAGGTTGCATATATTCCAAACTATGATGCGGCTGCTTCCGGTATTCCAGTAAGTCAAGTATGCTTGACTTAGACATACTGCCTTCATCTCAGTATTTACCTGCAGCAAGACCGCAGTATGGAAGTCCCTTCCCAATAGGTTCTCATATTTCCAAATCCAAGTAAAATGTGCCACTCGGTCCCCACCTGCACACCCAAGCCAGGCTTATGAACCACAGCCTGGGAATCAATTACCTGTAAACACCCTTCCCAAGACACTGCTACTCAAAAACCACACTGCCAAAAACCCTTAAAACAAGCTCTCCCTGGGGCGCCTGGGTGGCGCAGTTGGTTAAGCGTCCGACCTCAGCCAGGTCACGATCTCGCGGTCCGTGAGTTCGAGCCCCGCGTCAGGCTCTGGGCTGATGGCTCAGAGCCTGGAGCCTGTTTCCGATTCTGTGTCTCCCTCTCTCTCTGCCCCTCCCCCGTTCATGCTCTGTCTCTCTCTGTCCCAAAAATAAATAAACGTTAAAAATAAATAAATAAATAAATAAAAACAAGCTCTCCCTTAGGTCAATGAGGCATTGTTTTCAACTTGCAGCATTTGCCTGACGAATGGTTGTTGTAATTTGTGACAAATTTGGGAATCTTTCCCTGAGCTTATTTCCCTCCTTGGGACCAGGTGTTCCTTTAGTAACACTGCACACCCCATCTCCTATCATACTGCTTTCAAGTGGAATTTGTTAATTCTGTGAAGTTTCAGTCTCAAGTAACCCCCAACGTGAAGATCCTTAGGTGACAACAAATTACAGTAAAACCTTGTACTGCGAGTAACTTGTTCTGCAAGATGAGCAAACATTTCTCAATTTTAACTTGATAAACGAGCAAGGTCTTGCAATACAAGTGGTATATGGTGCCAAACGTCAAATCACAACTAAACCAATGGTTCTCTTTCTCGCTGCGGACCGTGGGTGATTGTCTCCCACGCTCAGATGCTTGCTCTCAGGCTGTGGTGTTTGGCAGAAATCAATGATTTTTCATTGGAAGTGTGTCTGGCACTAGTGTATTTTTTTTGTCACTTCAAAGCACCTCTGGGCAGTCCTTTGCTTGTCCATACAAGAGTAAGCTTAGGAATGCCTTGCTTCATTCTAGGTCAGGCTGCCTGCAGATAGAGACCCTCTGCTGCCTTATTGCCAGTTACGTTAAATACATACATGACAAGAGTCTCTCGACATTGTACTGTAGTTGTGGTGTCTGGGTGGCTTGGTGGGTTAATCGTCTTTTGACTCTTGGGTTTCAGCTCAGCTCATGATCTCAGTTTTTGAGTTCGAGCCCCACTGGGCTCCGTGCTTACAGGGGAGAGCCTGCTTGGGATTCTCGCTCTGATCCTTCTTTCAAAATAAACTGTACTGTAGTCAACATTCATTAGTGATGGTGAAAGTCATCCTACACAATAACCCTCCTCTCTCACCTCCCTCACACCAGCCATGAGGGTTTTCAAAGGTACATGCAAGTTAATTTTTCTTTGTATTTTGTATTTTATTATTTTGTATTAAATTACAGTACTGTAACCCTTTTTACATGAATGTTTTTGGGTTGTGGAATGAATCATCTGAGTTTCCAATATTTCTTAAAGGGAAATTTGCTTTGACATACAAGTGCTTTGGATTGTAAACACGTTTCCAGAATAAATTATGCTCGCACACCAAGGTTTTACTATACTTCATCTGCAATTGAAGTCATTGGTCCATCTCTACACTTGATTTCCTTTTCTCCAGTGTTTCATGGAGTATTCCAGCAAACATTAAAATACCCCCAACATCCCCACTGAGGAAAACCAGCCTGGGTATTAACTTGGTTAACTCCCTGCAAAAGTACCCAAGGTCTGAACCATTATAAACCTGCAGGGCTAAAAATCTAGTAAAAAATTTATCTTTTTTTTTAATTTTAGGAAGTGCCTGCACACATGCACAAGCAGGGCAAAGGGGCAGAAAATCTTTTTTAAACGTTTATTTTTGAGAGAGCATGGGGTGGGGGGCGCAGAGAGAGAGGTAGACAGAGGATTCAAAGCAGGCTCTATGCTGAGAGCAGAGAGCCCTATTGGGGCTCAGTAACCATGAGATCACAACCTGAGTCGAAGTGAAGACACTTAACCAACTGAGCCACCCAGACAGAATCTTAAGGCTTCATGCTCAGGGCAGAGCCCAACATGGAGCTCCAACCCACAACCCTGGGATCACAACCTGAGCTGAAATCAAGAGTTGGGCACTCTACCAACTAAGCCACCCAGGCACCCCTCGTCAAATTTCTTAATCCAAAATTTCCACAAGTGAAGTTTATAGAGTTTCTTTTGAAAACAAGGCAAATAGGAAACTTGCAATATTGTGGTCAAAGTGGTACCCTCGTGCATTGGGTCCAGAAACTATACTATGATCGAGTCCATTTCTACTAATTTGGGCTAAATATCTAACAATGCTGACCCAAATTTATATTTTTGAATTACATATCCATTGAGTTTCTTCCCTCAAAATGGGAAAAATATAAAAACCACCCCATGTAAGATTCAGAGTCAACAGTTGTCTTCAAGCTTTTATTTAAGGGCAATTATCTACAATGAACATTAGATCTTATTAAAAGCAGCCACGTCCATGGACTGCACATAGTCCTCAAAAGCAGTGATCCGCTCCTCCAGCATATCTGTTCCAACTTTATCATCTTCCACTACACACTGTATTTGAAGTTTTTTGATTCCATACCCCACTGGAACTAGTTTAGCTGAAAGAGCATCAAGAAAAAAACCTTAGAAAAGGCCTGTTCTTTGACAAAGGTGGTAATTATGCAAACTCCAGATGCTATTTTCAGAAAGTAAAGACTGAACTCACAAGAGCCCCAAACCAAGCCGTCTGCTTGAATGCTTCGGACGCACTCCTCTAGTTTTGCCATATCTGTCTCATCGTCCCAAGGTTTCACATCTAGTAAGATGGAAGACTTGGCAACAAGCGCAGGTTCTAAAAAGAGCACAAACAGCATTACTCAGACACTCAATTACGTTTTCTTCATTTTAGTCGAAGACATTTTTAAAATCGTCATCTGTTTTCCGGTGGGTCATCTCCTCAGCCCAACAAAACCACAGAAGTCATCTGTTTGTCACTCACATGCCCACTTTCTGTCGTGCTAAGAAAGAGGTATTTAATTGTGTGACAGTTTCTTTCCCACAGAGGAATGCCACAACTGCTACCATAAGAGCGGCTGCAGACCAGTAGCTGTGGAAGTTTTATGAAGAGCCACCTACACGGGTTTTAAAATACTGACCTATTCAACAGAGGAAATTACTTTGGCGAGAAAGCTTCAAATGAAACTACTCACGCTATTATAAAATTAAAGCAGTACAAATTATAAAATGACCTACTTTTGGCTTTCTTTGACTCATATTGTGCAAGGCGTTCCTCTCTTAGCCGCTTTGCTTCTTCACTTTCCTATGAAGAAAAATTAAATTCATTTCACAAAGCTAGTTGTTCCTCAGCTCAAAAGCTAGTGGACCATCACAACAAAGACCAGTCTCATCAGAAAAAAGCAAATCCATCACGAGCTCAGCCGAAAGATGGTGATTTGGTTTTATTCATCATTTTTAAGTCAGGTAGGTAACAAAGCAGTGAAACCAGAATTCAAATCCAGGCAATTTCACCAGAGCCTACAACTAAGCTCAACATACGAATTCATGTATGTCATACCTCCTCATCATCAGAACCGAAGAGATCAATATCATCATCGTCTTTACTATCTGTTGCTCCACTTCCTGTGGTGTCTTCCACGTTAGCAGGGCCATACTTGCCCAAAGCTTTCTTCACTCCTGGAAGGCTTGAAAAAAATTTTTAAGTTCAATCACGATGAAATGGGTACGATGTTCTTTTTCAGACCATACACCAGAACTTGTTTCCATCCCTATTTATCAATAGAACCCTTTTGTACTACGAATTTACCCCTAACCACTCCCAGATAAATACTTTTGCATCTTTACCTCCTCACCCAACAAACATTAGTAGCACGTGAGACGTTATTACATTCAATACTCACTAGGATTTACTCTTTCAGTATGAATATTTCAGTTTGAGATTTCATTAAGTATGCTCAGTTCCATTCTTAGTGAACTGGAGTCCACTTCCCCAAACTTCCACCCTTGTTGGCAGTTTCAGAAGAATGGCCAAGTACTGAATGAATGAGCCACCCTCTCACCCCAGAGGTGGGCCCCCCAGGTCAGGGTCGAGGCACATTGTCTGGGCAGTGTGGGGAAAAGTTGAACTGCTGTTGTCCATGTTCTACCTGTTCTGTGAAAAAACGGAGGACTTCAGTCTCTTGGCCTTCTCAAGTCACAAAGATACTTAGCTCACAATATCCCAACAAAACTAAAAAGTAGCCTGGGTCCCATTTGGTCAGGTGTTAAATCTTGGGTTTAAGTTTAGAAAGCATCCTGCTCTTCAGACAAATACCAAGATAATCTTACCTGGCCTTTTCCTTTTCGTAGGACTTGATGTGATTATACCAACGTAGGGCATGATACAAGTCGGCAGGTGGGGGGCCGGAGACTGCTTCAAATACCGCCACGTCTGCTTGTGATGGCACATACCTGCCGCGAACACAAAAAATAATTACACTCGCCTTTAAAAGAAAAAAAAAAAAAAAAAACCACCAACGCCAGCAAATAAATGACAAACGCCACCCCTGTCTAACTTATTCCTGGGAACTGGCCCATTTGCTACCTGGCAACCTAAGCTGCCTGGTTTTTCAGTAAACTCGAGATCAGGGACCACGTGTTTGGTCCTCTGCGCTACCCCGAGAAATCCCTGCTACTTGGTGGACCTCAAAGATTGTAACCTCTAACCCAGACCTACAGGCTTACACTCGCTAACCGAGTGAAGCCGCGGGAAAACCCGGCTGAACCACGTCAACGGAAAGAAAGCACACGTTTAATCCCTCACCCCTCGCAGGCCCGCTGCCTTTTCCCCAGCGGCGGCAAAGGCCGCGCCACGTGGCCCGACCGCAGGTGCCCGGCCCCAGCCCGAAGCCCGTCCTCACCCCTCGATGTAGCTCTTGTCCGCCAGGTAGTCGTTGAGCACTTGGAGGCCGGCGGGGGTTTTCAGGTCTCCAAAACCCATGGCGCCAGCGGATCGCGGAACGGGGCAGCAGCGGGGGGAAGAACGCGAGCGCGGGGAACGAGCGCCTAGCGCTAAAAGGGAAAAGGGGCCGCCGAAGGCCGGAAAAGGCCTTATATAGAGACGTAGGCGTTTCCCTCTGCCGCACGGGGCCGAAGGTTAAAGGTCAAAGTACGTTAATCTCCACATCCTCAAAGTAAAACTGGGTGGCTCTGATTTGAACGGCCCACATGTTATTCGCAGGCCTTTGTGTTTAGAAATAAACTGATACAAAAGGGTGTTTCTTAAATAATTACCGCGCGGCCCCGGAACACTACAGGAACCGCCCCTTGAAGTGCCGGAAATGACCGAAAACGCCCGGCCTCAGGAGCCTGACTACTTCCGGCGGAACTGCGGTTCCAAGCTCTACCACCCCCACCCCGCCCCCGCTCCCGCCCCTTCCAACCGACTGGCCCTTCGCCCCGCCCCCTTGCCAGCTGACGGAAATTGCCGAACTCAACCTGAGCGGGGAAATTGTCGAATCTGGGGCTTCTAGTCCCTCCTGGCTTCCCGTTCTCCGGGCCCGGCGGGCGAGGTTAGCCGAGGCCGCCATATTGAATCAGCAAGCCGGTCTCTCTGAGGGGGTTGGTGCGGTGCAGACAGTTCTGCAGAGCGGCTTCGGCGGCTCCAGGGGGAAGGTGAGGTCGTGCTTGGGTGAGAAGGCTGAGGTGCCTCTTGCCACAGGAGTTGATTTCTTGACGAGACTGTTTCCGTTGGCCCAGGTGACTCATTCTACTCTTGTCCTTGACTGGGTGCCGCGTCCCACCCCGCCTCTGGCACCCCCGAGAGCCGGCAGGTGAGGGCTGTTAGCCATGGTCTCTGGTCTTTCGGAGCAGAAAGCTGGTGGAGGAGTAGGAAGCCCTGGGAGCGCTGGCCCGGAGACAGGCTTGTGGGTGACCTTCACTGTGCAAGGGAAATGCAGGTCATTCCCCTTTGTGGAGCCGAGGCCGTTTTGTTCCCGGGGAGAGGATCTATGTACTTGACTTAGGCCCGCGGATTGAGCATTCCCCCCACCGAGTTCACACGTACTTGGTACAGTACGTTTGGCCGCTATTGCCTTAGCCTCCATCCACTCCTCGGGGTTTTTTTTGTTGTTTTTGCTTTTGTCCATTGAGTGCGTTGGGGAACATTTTTTATCCCTTTCCCTGGTGGGGAAACTGTAGGAAATATTTAAAAGCTTTGCCCCAGGTCGCATTGCGGATAACACAGCTTCGTTGCTTAAAAGTTCCTGGGATCTAACGCGGGTACCGGGAGACCGTGGACGCGCCCCAGCTCCGCTCGAGAACGAATAGAGGGCGTTGAAAATGTAACGTGAACCGTGTCTGCTGAATAAACTTCAAGTTGTTTCTTTACGGAATGTTCTTCTTTCCACCGAGTCGCGTGTGCATCGTTAAGCAGGGTGTTTGCTATAAGGCTGTCAGAGCACCTGCACTTTTTAATTCCAGGGAAGTGGAAGTTAAGTTTCGGCCAGAGATTAGACATAGAATTCATTTAGCAAATAGTTCTCGGACGTCTGCTATGAACTAGAACCGAGTCCACGAAGAATAAAATGGGTGATGGGACTAGGGAGTAGTTGGGAAATTTAGGACAGGCTGATCAAGGAAAGTCTCCCTGAAGAATGGCTTTTAAGCCCGAATTTGAAGGACAGGGAGAGGCCAGAAAGCTCTGAAGGAATGCATTGAAGTCCGAGGCCACAGTCTGTGGGAAGACGGGAGAGGCTGTAGGAACAGTGTAGAAAGCAGGAGACCTGTTGGGGGGCTTTTTATAATAGTTCAGGCAAGACGATGGTGGCTTCCAATAGAGGGGTACCTTGGAGAGAGAGAAGTGCGTGGATGCAGGCTGTATGGTAGGGAATATATTGTATTGTTCCTATGCTAAAATTGTCCAGTCTAGTTTTAGAAATGATTGGTCATTAACATTTTCCCATTTGGAGGCGATTATCTCCATTCCCACGCGGTAGATAAATACATGTAAAGTACAGATTAAAGTTTTGTGAAACTGTCTTTTGTTGGGGCTATGCACTATTCCCTGCTGGATTTTCAAGAGACCACCTATTTCTGCTTGATTTCCTAGCTAAAGTGGGCAATACTTTTATATTGTATGGAGACAACAATAGTAAGAAAGTGTTGATGTTGTGTGAAATATTGATTATTGATTTTCATTCTGTCACTACTCTTCAGCAAATTCAGATTTACCTTTATATAGCAATAGATTTTAATAAGATAGAGTTTACTCATTTTGGAACTTGATAAGATTATTTGATGGTTATTTTTTCAAGGGCTAGGTCTTCGGAAAAGGGAAATGACCAAATTGCACTATTTCTCTTCAAGGAGCTTACAGTTTAGTAGGTACTAAAATCAATTACTAACCTACAGTTTAGTAGGTGGAATAATAAAGTTATGTACACAATGTGTGCCTATGGTACAGAGAGGGAGTACCAAGGAAGAGGACTTTGAAACTGATCTTCAGTGGCTATTTCTGTCTACATTGAATTTAGTTCTAATTGACATTTACTGAACTCCTACTAATACCACATAATCTAAGAAGTATTGTTTGCTTCCTGATCTGTACATTAGGCAGAAACTCTGATTTATCAAAAATCACTCATTGGTATGTGGTAGCCTTCATGTCTGCAAATTCAGTATCACAAGTTCTGAATTAATGAATTTTATGAATTAACAAGTCTGAATTAGAAAGCTTGTTATACCTCTTCTATAATAGATATGTGAAACTTTATGCTTAAAACTTACATATACATACTGTTTTCTACTCTCTTTACTTTTGAAAATCATTATGTTGATACTTTTTTTTTTTTTAAGTTTATTTTGAGAGAGAGGGTGTGTGTGCGTGGGGTGAGGGAGAGTGAGAGAGAGTCCCAAGCAGGCTCCATGCTGTCAGTGTAGCGCCCCAGGCAGGGCTGGATCTCATGAGCCATGAGGTCATGACCTGAGTGGAAATCAAGAGTCTGTCACTCAACTGTGCCACCCAGGTGCCCCTACATTGATACATTCTGATCACGTAATTTCCATTTTTAGAAGTTCCAAGTGAAAAATTATAATTTAGATGCTTAGCCCATTTGATCAAGTGAGTAGACAAAAAGTTCAGTTCCAAGCCCTTATGATCAATGAATGGATGAAAACTCTAAAGTTCGGTTAACATTCTGTTTGCTTACATATGTCTTTAATTGGTGTTATTTATATAATTCATTCCTATTTCTTTCAGTAATTCAACAAAGATTTATTACGGGATACCGTCCTGTGTACTGTAGGATGTTTAGTAGTACCCTGGCCTCTACCCACTAGATGCTAGTAACTGCCCCCCCCCCCCAGCTGTGACAACAGTGTGTACAGATGATGCCAAATGTTCCCTGGGAAGCAAAACTGTACCTGGTTGAGAACCACTGTTTTATTTATTTGTTTTTAAATTTTTATTTATTTTGAAAGACAGAGAGAGAGAAAGAGTGTGAGTCGGGGAGGAGCAGAGAGAGAGGGAGAGGGAATCTCAAGCAGGCTCTGAGGTGTCAGCACAGAGCCCGATGCCCGGCTCGATCTCAAACGGTGAGATCATGACCTGAGTCAAAATCAAGCCTCAGATGCTCAACTGACTGAACCACCAAGGCGCTCCTATTTATTTATTTATTTATTTATTTATTTATTTATTTATTTATTTTTAATTGTTTTTAACGTTTATTCATTTTTGAGAGACAGAGACAGCGTGAGTGGGGGAGGAGCAGAGAGAGAGGGAGACCCAGACTATGAAGCAGGCTCCAGGCTCTGAGCCAGCACAGAGCCTGACGCAGGGCTCGAACTCACAAGCCGTGAGATTGTGACCTGAGCCAAAGTCAGACTCTCAACTGACTGAGCCACCCAGGCGCCCCTTTATTTATTTATTTTTTAAAGTTTATTTATTTTGTGAGAGAGAAAGCACGAACAGAGGAGGGGCAGAGAGAGAGGGAGAGAGAATCCCAAGCAAGCCCCACCCTGTCAGCACAGAGCCCCACGCAGGTCTCAAACCCACAAACCATGAGGTCATGACCTGAGCCAAAACCCAAGAGTCAGTTGCCCAACTGATTGAGCCACCCAGGCACCCTGAGAACCACTATTTTAGAGCTTACTGTGTATCAGCCTTGGAAATAGGCACCAAAGATACAAAGATTCAAGAAGTTCATTAATCCAATGAGGGTAGAACAGACCTATAATTGCAAATCTGTAAAATAATTGTACCAAGCCCAGAAAATAGCTCTCCAGATACTTAAAAGGCTTGGACTTCTGAGCCAGCTCAGAATCTCAGGAACATTTAGTAGATAACTGCTTAGAACATGGAAAGTTAGGGATGCCTGGGTGGCCTAGTCGGTTGGGCGTCCGACTTTGGCTCAGGTCATGATCTCATGGTCCGTGAGTTCGAGCCCTGCGTCAGGCTCTGTGCTGACAACTTGGAGCCTGGAGCCTGCTTGGGATTCCGTGTCTCCCTCTCTCTCTGACCCTCCCCTGTTCATGCTCTGTCTCTCTTTGTCTCAAAAATAAATAAACATTAAAAAAAAAAAATAAAAAAAAAAAGAACATGGAATGTTAGAATGAGTATTGGTACGAAATGAAGGCAGAAGGTCTTATTTACATAGTATTAATGATAAGCTCACTTATTCTTAAAATTTATATTACTACATAGTAGTGTTTTACATTTGATTGTTTATACTTTAAAAACGACAAAACTGCCCTTTACGTAAATTTGATTACTAGCTGTTCCTTCTTAGCTCCTTGACATTGTACAAGTCAGTTAGTTACTCTCTCTCAGACTGAGTATTCTCATCTCTAGAATTTGAGGAAAAAATATCAGGACTTGTGAATGTTCAATGAAATAATGTGTGTTAAGTGCTATTAAACTTAAGAACCATTACCCAAAAGTTTGTAATTAGAGTTTTATTATTTCCTATGATAATATAACTCTTCTTTGTTTTATTCTTAGCAATATGTTAAGGATACCTCTAAAAAGGGCCTTAGTAGGCCTGTCTAAGTCTCATAAAGGATGTGGTGAGTATTTTTTTTTTGCATTTGTGGGTACTATTTTTGCATTTACTGTCTTTGTTAATTCATTGGTTTATGGAATGTTTCTTAAAAGACCCTAAACATAATTTGTTTTAAATAAAATAGAAACAAATGACCCTAGTCAAATTGAATAATTTTAAAAATATAACTTTAAACAGTTTATAGAAGTTGTCATGGAATAAAAAGTGGTAGGAACTATCAGTCCCAAAATGGAAAAAGCAGTCCTGCTTTTGAAAAGTAGTATTCCCATGAACATGTTTTCCACGGTATTAAAAATTTTAAATTAACTACCATTAAAAGTGGGCAGCCATATTCTACCTTGGTATTCAGTTTTGGAAAAGTTTTTGTCTAATTCAGTATTCTAAAAGTTTGCATCTAGAGAAATAGAGGGGAATAGTGTAAAATGAGGAAAAATTTTAGACTTGTAGGTTAGAGTTAACCCATTATCCTCTGCTATAATAAATTCAACTCTTAATTTATTTCTCATCTCAATATTTTTGATGGTCAGTTCGAACAACTGCCACAGCAGCAAGCAACTTAATTGAAGTATTTGTCGACGGTCAGTCTGTCATGGTGGAACCAGGAACTACCGTACTCCAAGTAGGCATATGTTCCAAGTCTTTGTTTTTGTATATGTTGTGGTTTTTTTGTATCAATTTATTTCTGTTACACTGTTTATTTACTTTAAAAAATTTTAAGATTCCTTGATAAATGCTCATAAAAGAACTATAGACAGTAAAATTATATGAAAGTAAACTGGATTTAAAATGTTGGCATTTCAAAGTGAGCTATCATTTATCTGTTTCTGACTTTCTTCAGTGAATTATGGCAGTTATTTTGTTTCACTTCTGCCTTCCGAGTATATACCCATTTAAAATTTGAAGTTACCAAAAATAAATTACAAGTTAATTTAGGTAAGTTTGGGGAAAAGATAATTTTTGTTTGTTGTGAACCTGCTTGATGCTTTTCATTTCATGTGATTTCTCTATTTTTAGTAATATTTTTTAAGAATGTGTCCTACAAAGCAGGTAAATGAATTCATGCATTAAATATATAATTCCTCCAGATTCCTTCAGAACTAACAAAATTGGTCTTGAAGAAGTGATACTTCATTCTGTCTGCAAGTTACCAAGAACTAAATGCTCTTTATTCATTTAGCAGTCATTTTTAGACTATTTGCCAGGCATAGACCTGTAAACAATAAATACATAACAGTATATGCTTGAGGTACAGTGGAGAGCATTTTTGCCAGGTATATAGGAAGTGATAGAAAGAGATGTTAGGGATATCTCAGGTGGTCCCTGAGGAGATTTGTAAAGGATAAGTGTTTATATTTGGACAAAGAAGCTTTTTTTTTTTTTAATTTTTTCTTTCAACGTTTTTTATTTATTTTTGGGACAGAGAGAGACAGAGCATGAACGGGGGAGGGGCAGAGAGAGAGGGAGACACAGAATTGGAAACAGGGTCCAGGCTCCGAGCCATCAGCCCAGAGCCTGACGCAGGGCTCGAACTCATGGACCGTGAGATCATGACCTGGCTGAAGTCGGACGCTTAACCGACTGCGCCACCCAGGCGCCCCTGGACAAAGAAGCTTTAAATAGTTTGCTATTGTTAGAACATAAGGTATATATAGAAGATAAGAAAACAAGAAATCAAATTACTATAACAGATTCAGTAATGAAAGAAGATGTATGTCATACTAAAGAGCTTATAGTTTGACCTATCAGTAGTTTTCATGGCAGTTAAGCTGTATCGCAGTGACCATAGAGGATGTTAGTTTGGAGAATAACAAGACTGGTGTGAGACACAAGGGAAGAGTATCTTGCATTAGTAGAACTGAAAATTAAAGGCCTAAAATAGATAGTGGCAATGGGAATGAAAATAAAAGAATAGATTCAGTGAGAGTGAGTTGATAGGCCTTTAGGCACAATGAAAAGCAGGAAAAACTTTTGTGGTTTCTGGGTTTGTTAACTTATTTGGAGATGTATCATAGGGGACACAAATAGATTGAATTTTAGCTGTCCATAGAGCGTATCCATGCACAGAACTATTTAAGTCTAAAACTTGGAGAAGTGGTGAACTGTCAGGGCTCCAGATGAGGGTTTGGGTATAATCATTTGAAATGTGAACCAGTATGAAGGTTGGGACAAGATCTTGCTTATTACTCTACCCACTGCATCTAGTACATGGGAAGTCCATGTATGAAACCATGGGGACAGAGTTTGAAGGGGTGTCTTTATGGACAATGGTTCAGAGTGGAAATGAGTCAGACCTTCAGCACAATCTGAGGTTCATTTATTCAGTTTCTTCCATAAGGCATAGGCATGCTGAGACCTTAGAGCAGGCTTGAGAGCAGACAGGAGCAGGAGTCAAGAGCAAAGAAAGAGGGAAATCTCTTTAGGGATGAAGAATGAATAAAAGTATAGATGTTTATAGATAGGAGTAATAAGGCAGGTGGTATAGCCTTTCTTTTTCTGTTTTAGGCAAAGCAAGGATGAGGTCAGATTGTTCTAATGCAGGAATTTTTTCCTTTGTCTTCTAGGCTTGTGAGAAGGTTGGCATGCAGATCCCTCGATTCTGTTATCATGAAAGATTGTCTGTTGCTGGAAACTGTAGGATGTGCCTTGTTGAAATTGAGAAAGCTCCTAAGGTACTTGATACCTAAAATTCCACACCATGCTGTAGAAGGTAGAAAACTTTAATCTTGCAGCGAATTTTACTTAGAATCATTGTTGTAGTGGAGAAACCTAGCCCTGTTTAATTGTATCTGTAAATTTATTATTTTGTGCAGTTGAGTCTGTTCATTTCAAAACTGGAAATGCATTGATGAAAGTGCTTTATAAATGCAAGCACTGTATAATTACAACAGATTGAGAAATTAAAGGTGACTTCTTACAGCTGGCAGTAGTATTTCCAAATGGCTGTGTGACAAGTAGGATGTGGAATTGCCAGGCAGTACATTGGAAGGGCTCATGCCGGGCCATTTTCACTAGAGAAAGGGATTACAATGAAGAGGTTCACTTTCTGTTTAATTTCATTTTGTCTTCTAAGTTTTAATTCAGTAGTACCTGCTAATCAAAACACAGTTATTTGATGTTCTGTTTCAGAGTCTCTATATAGAGTTGCATTGACTAGGAGGATAGAATTTAGAAGTACAATATCTTATTTTTTTTTCATAGAGAAATGTGAAGTGTCAGATTATCGTATCGTAACTATGAAAAGTAAAAAAATGAATCTTCAAAGATACTGGGCTTATTTTCAAATGTATAGCTGAATGTTTTATATGTTGGGTTGCTTATAATTACAACCGAATACAAATACTTAGACATTTTTCCATTGAAATTCCAGGTTGTGGCGGCTTGTGCCATGCCAGTA
This sequence comes from Puma concolor, assembly GCF_028749965.1. Lineage (NCBI taxonomy): Eukaryota > Metazoa > Chordata > Mammalia > Carnivora > Felidae > Puma > Puma concolor. Next base: position 193,177,636 of record NC_141674.1, on the reverse strand, counting down.
ATGAAAGGTTGTAATATCCTGACAAACTCAGAGAAATCTAAGAAAGCAAGGTACTTTCATGTTATTTAGCATAGTAACTTTTCTTAGAGAAGAAAATTGTTCATTTCAGTATTTAGACCTTCCCCATAGATGGGAAATTCAATAGCAAGTTTTGAAAAAGTTGGTATGTTTGACTTCTAGGAGCAGTGGAATTAAGTACATGTTGAGGAGGTGAAGTCAGGTGTTTATTGTTTTGAGCATTAAAAGCTCTTATTTAGGGGAAAGAAAAAAAAGCTTTTATTTAGGAGCACCTGGGTGGCTCTGTCGGTTAAGTGTCTGACTTTTGGTTTCAGCTCAGGTCATTATCTCACAGTTCATGAGATTGAGCCCCGTGTTGGGCTCTGCACTGGCAGCGCAAGAGCCTGCTTGGGATTCTCCCTGTCTGTCTCTGCCCCTCCCCTGCTCATGCTGTCTCTCAAAATAAATAAACTTGAAAAAGAATCTCTTATATAGTAACCTGTTCAACTTATGATGAATAGTGAGTCTGGGGCTTATTGAACTGAGATTATTGTAGTAAAGTATTACTGTTACTATATAGGCATTGATTATATTTGTTTTTGCTGTGCATTTGTGTGGGTGTTTTGTTTTTTCCTAATTTTTTTTTAATGTTTATTTTTGAGAGAGACAGAGTGTGAGCAGGGGAGGGGCAGAGAGAGAAGGAGACACAGAATCCGAAGCAGGCTCCAGGCTCTGAGCTGTCAGCACAGCCCAACACAGGGCTTGAGCCCACAGACTGCGAGATCATGACCTAAACCGAAGTTGGACGCCTGATTGACTAAGCCATCTAGGCACTCTGTTTTGTTTTGAATTAATGTTTTCTGAAGACTATTTAGTGACTTTGGGTAATTTTGTGTTTTTAAAAGTCATAATTTTCTAGATTCTTTAATGATATTTTATTCCTGGACTTCTATAAGCATTTTTTAGACTGTGTGTCTAATACTAGAATGATGGTTGCATTGGCATTTTGATAATAAATGTAAAGTTAATACTATATGAAAAAGTACATCCCTGAAGGTTAGATAGCCATTTTGAGTGCCAAAAATTTATATCATTTTGTGTACTACAACTTTTCGTACAGAGAAGGTGTGATGGAGTTCTTGTTAGCAAATCACCCACTGGACTGTCCTATTTGTGACCAGGGAGGTGAATGTGATCTGCAGGTATGTTGTCAAACTTCATAAATCTGTTTGATTATCTCAGGTTTTAATTTCATTAGCAGCATTATGTTAACTCTCTCCTAATCTACTAAAGGACCAGTCCATGATGTTTGGAAATGATAGGAGCAGATTTTTAGATGGGAAACGTGCTGTGGAGGACAAGAATATTGGGCCATTGGTAAAGACTATCATGACTAGATGTATACAGTGTACTCGCTGCATCAGGTAATGTTTTTCCTTCTCTCTTCTGCAATATCATTCAGATACTTAATAGTCACAAAATTTGGTGGAATAACGATACTAGAAAAAAAAGGCAACTTTTTTTTTGGTAGGAGAAGAGGGATGTTTTTAATGTTTTCTGCATAAGCCAATAAAATGAATCGTTCACTTTCAGTGAATATCAACTTCTGTGGAATTTACAAATAAAAATATACAAGCATTAACTCCTTGATAACTTGCTGAGCTATACCTATGATTCGTGCAGTTTGTGTTATGCTATGATTAAATTACATGCAAGCATTGAACAATTTTTTATTCAAGGACTTTGCTCACCATTGAAAATAAACTCGTGTCTTTTTGGTGTTTTGAAAATCATTATCTCACTGTGATCATAGGAAAGGAGATAATTTTGCTGGATTTTACCATTTGATGGTATATTTTTATCCTGCAGGTTTGCAAGTGAGATTGCAGGAGTAGATGATTTGGGAACAACAGGCAGAGGAAATGATATGCAAGTTGGCACGTACATTGAAAAGATGTTCATGTCTGAACTGTCTGGAAATATCATTGATATCTGCCCTGTAGGTGCCCTGACTTCGAAGCCCTATGCTTTTACTGCCCGCCCTTGGGAAACAAGGTATTCAGTGTTGTAATTTTTGACAATTTGTTTTTTATCCTTTAATTGGCTAGTATTCAAAAAAATTTAAGATTCATTTTCTTCCTGTATTCTAATTGTTTTGGTCTGCTAAGGTTTTATGTATTTGCTTTAAGTAAAACCCTCTTAATGGAGAGTAAGTAGATAGATTAAAGGATAGGATGATCTGGCAAATTAATTATAGTTTTCTTGGAGATTGATTCCAAAGTACTTAACCACATAATTATTTTATTCACTTGTTCTTCCAAAGAGTAAAATTGTCTTGATGTTTTAAAATTTATAGTCTCTTCTCACTGTATATTGTTTTCAGACGTGTGGCTATATTATCCTTTATTTAATCAGTTCCTATTATTAGACATTTTAGTTTGTTTCTTTTTTTTTTTTTAATTTTTTTTTTAACGTTTATTTATTTTTGAGACAGAGAGAGACAGAGCATGAATGGTGGAAGGGCAGGGAAAGAGGGAGACACAGAATCAGAAGCAGGCCCCAGGCTCTGAGCCATCAGCCCAGAGCCTGACGCGGGGCTCGAACTCACGGACCGCGAGATCGTGACCCGGGTGAAGTCGGACGCTTAACCGACTGAGCCACCCAGGCGCCCCTAGTTTGTTTCTATATAGTTGTAAATCTATGATAAAAATTGTTATTCATAAATTTTCACGTATATCTCTGATTCTTCTGACTAAACTGGGAAATGGAGTAGGTAGTTGCAACAAATTTGGGTATTTTTAAGGTTCTAAAGCCTATCATTAAATTGCCCCCCATATTTAGACTTCCACTAGAATATGTGGGAGTATCTCAAAATTCTGTGTTTTAAGCCATGTATTTTATGTATATAAAAAGATTGGGGGGATGGGGCACAGTACATAGGTGAAATGTTCAAGTAGAGGTTTTTCTCTTTTGCTTCCTGAAACTCCCATAATGCATGCAGAAAAGAAACTTCCATCTCCACAGCCTCCCTGAGCCTGGCAGAGCCTCCTGTTCAGGTGGTAGGAAGGGGATGAGAACAGGCCCCAAGACACATCACCGCTGATTTCTATGCTTCTTGCTTGAAGTTCAGTAGTTTTGCCACACATAAAAGCTTCTCATGATGGTGTTTGCCTTTGGAAGATTTCCAAAGTGCTGAATTGGTTGTTTTTTGTTAATTTTGTCCAGCTTTATTTTTGCTTTTTGTGGGGAGGATTTATCAGACTTTTTAATTGGCCATACCCAAAAATCTTACTCTCTTGCTATTTATCTTGATAATCAGATTTGGCCATTTGGAGCCCTTACCATTGGCTTTTGTATTATTTAACAGTTCCTATTTTTATTTATTCATTTATTTGTTCTTTTAAAGTTTATTTTTGTGAGAGAGAGAGAGAGCGCGCATGCATGCTAGCACAAGTGGGGGAGGGGCAGAGAGAGGGAGATGGAGAATCCCAAGCAGCCTTCATGCTGACAGCCAGATTAAGAAATTTTGTCAGTGCGGAGCCCAACACAGAGCTCAAACTCACGAACCATGAGATCATGACCTGAGCTGAAATCAAGAGTCAGACTCTTAACTGACTGAGGCACCCAGGCGCCCCTAGATAACAATTATTAAAGCTTTATTTTTACAGTAGGAATTAATGTGACGTATTCAAATACGAGGATATTTTTTTTTTATTGCAGTTTCTCTGGGTCCCATTAACTTTAGAAATTCAGAAAGGAAAGTCATCGTAAAATTTTTTGTTTTTGAGAAACCAGGTAACAGAAACTTTGTCCTTATTGCCAAAATAAATGTGGGAAACATAGGTGTTTATTTTCTCAGAAAGACGGAATCCATTGATGTAATGGATGCAGTTGGAAGTAATATTGTGGTAAGCACAAGAACTGGAGAGGTGATGCGGATTTTGCCAAGGATGCATGAGGATATCAATGAAGAGTGGATCTCTGATAAAACCAGGTATGTGCTACTACATTGTTTTCCTTCACTTTTGCAGTTGATTTAAACTAAATTTTATACTCACTTTAATTTTAAGGGACTGTCTTTATTCTTGTAAATTAGTTAATGTAGATTATTTGTATAGAGAACTGGACAAAACTAATGTTAATAGTCCTAGGTATATCAATGGCTTTCTTACTAAGTTTGACAAATACCATTTCCTCCCAGTTGGAAAAATTGAAGGGGATTAATATATTTAATCTATTCCAGTTTGTTCATTGGAGAAAAGAAGCTAAATATAAGTTAGAGCTTGCACGTGATAATTTTGATAAAATATCTGGAGGTATTCAAGTTTTATAAGTAAAAGTGATTTGAGAAAAAAAGAAAAAGTGATTAAATGATTGGCTTCTTTAGCTGTCAGATTTTTATGTGTTACAATTTCAAGAGTATTCAGGTAGCTGAAAACAAATCATAAGAACCCAAACTTTTTAGATGTTTTAGTTTCAGATGGTGTTCATAAAATAATTTATTAGTTCATCCTTCAAAAGACCTGAAGTAATTATTTGTATTCAGGTATTTATTCTGTTTGACACTTTAACCAGTACTGTATTTAAATAACATTTCTTTTATATTTTAAACTTGAAAACTATAGTTGCCTCTAGCAAGATTCCGTAAATGGTGTATTTTCTGTTACCTAGATTTGCCTATGATGGGCTAAAACGTCAAAGACTAACCGAGCCAATGATCAGAAACGAAAAGGGGCTTTTAACCTACACTTCCTGGGAAGATGCACTCTCTCGTGTAGCTGGAATGGTAAAAAATTGAAATATAGAATAAATAGTATTTGTAATTTTTAAGGGACATCTTTGTAACAAAGAGGGGTCATGTATGTCTCTTCACTTCTTTTGTTTTACCAAGATTGCCTTCCATTTAATGAGCATTTATTAAGAACCATATGCCAGAGGGGCGCCTGGGTGGCTCAGTCTTTATTGAGCATCCAACTCTTGATTGTGGCTCAGGTCATGATCCCAGGGTTGTGGGATTGAGCCCCACATCGGGCTCTTCTCTGAACGTAGAGCCTGCTTAAGGTTCTCTCTCTCTTTCCCCCTGCCCCTTTCTCCCCTACTTGTGCTCACTTGCTCTCTCTTCTCTAAAATCAAAAAACAAAAAATGCAACAAAACAAATAAAAGAACCAAATGCCAGATATCATGCTGGAAGTAGGGCTATAGAGACCACTAATATATGGTCCCTACTTCCCACAATTTTGTAGTTGGGAAAGATGCAGAGTCAGTCAGGTATCATGTGCTGCTGCAGTTAGTTGTGCAGGAAATCATGTCTGAGAGAGCCTGTGGGAGGGGTGCCTAACCACGACTAGCGTATCAGGGATGCCTTCCTACGTGAGGTGACTTAGGCAAAATCTAAGAATGAATGCAAACTTGCCAGAGCAAAAGTGGAGAGAATGGCTTTCTAGCCAGAGACAAAGGCAACGTACACAAAGGACTTGAGGGAACGGTGGATACTTCAGAAGAAATTGTATTTAGCTGTAATTCCTCACTCTTCATTCTCCAAACTTCATTATGAGACCTCTTTGTTTCTAATATAAAACAGCTTCCCTCCAAGCTGGTGGTATTATTAGCCTCATCTACACCTTTGCTTCTCACTTTTATATTAATAATTAGTGTAAACCTTTTAAGTCAAAAGTTCATTGCTTTTTTTTTATACTTACAAATAACTATTGCTTTGTGTTCTGAGCAGTGGTCTTTGCCGAACGGAGGTGTTTTGGTGATACCCTTTTCATCCATTTCTAGTTGCAGAGTGTTCAAGGCAAGGATGTGGCAGCAATTGCAGGTGGCTTGGTGGATGCTGAAGCCCTGGTAGCTCTCAAAGATTTGCTTAATAGAGTGGACTCTGACACCTTGTGCACTGAAGAGGTCTTCCCCACTGCAGGAGCTGGGTGAGCAGTATGAATCTAGCATCTAGGCTTGCTTTGTTGTTGTTGTTGTTGTGACAAGCTGTGTATAAATCAGTACATCTGGGCGCCTGCCTGGCTGGCACAGTTGGTAGAGCAAGTGATTCTTTTTTTTTTTTTCCTGATTTTTTTTTTTTTTAAGTTTATTTACTTAAAGAGAAAGTGCAAGTCAGGGAGGATCAGAGAGAGAGGAAGAGAGAATCCCAAGCAGGCTCTGCGCCATCAGTCTAGAGCCTGATACGGGCCTCGAACCCATGAATTCTGAGACCGTGACCAGAGCCGAAGTCAGATGCTCAACTGACTGAGCCACCCAGGTGCCCTACAGGTGACTCTTAATCTTGGGGTTCTGAGTTCAAGCCCACATTGGTGGTAGAGTTTACTTAAAAAGATAAATTTAAAAAAGAGAAAATACACCTATGGCTGATATGTGACCGCTTGGATTCTCCATCATACCCACCAATTTGTTTTCACATATATAGGCCAAAGTCAAGCCAGGAACTATTAGAGAATCCAGTTATCAATAATAAGTATCTGAAACTTTGATGTAATTTAGAAATACTTCCTAAGGATTTATTGTCTGGGAATACCTTGGGTTTGTGGACATGAGAATGTTGCGTGGATTGTCATTGTGTATTAGTAAACCTGCATTTTTAATTTTGTGTTTCTAGCACAGATTTGCGTTCTAATTATCTTCTTAATACTACAATTGCTGGTGTGGAAGAGGCAGATGTTCTCCTTCTGGTTGGTACAAATCCGCGTTTTGAGGCACCACTGTTTAATGCTAGAATTCGAAAGAGGTTAGTAATATTCAGGGTTTAAAAACTGGTTATATAATAATTTGTTTTACATCTGAAAAATGACTACTTAGCTGATTCCTAATGGTGTTAGTCGGAATGAGACTCCAGAAGATAATTGGAGGGCTGCTTCTAATCAGTCCATTCCTTCCCTCTTCTCCTGCTGATCGTTTTACTTTATCTTCTCATTTTGAAATAATTCAAGATGCACCAATTTTTCCATAATTTCTTTTATAATTTTTTCTAATGATTTTTTTTTTTTTTACCTGCCCAGGATCCAGTTTCAAGTCACACATTGCAATTAGTGTCATGACTCTCTCCAGGGTTTTTTTTTTTTGTTTTGTTTTGTTTTTTACATTTTTTTGAAGCGCAAAGCCAGGTATTTTGTAGAATACCTCCATCTTTTCATATTTTAGAGATTTATAAATAGGTTGGTATAATTTGTCTATGATGTGATACTGTTGAGAGTGACAGGGGGAATTAATTACTCCAGGGTAACAGATGAAAACCAGCACTGTCTCAGACAAACAATATGTGGTCACTGCATTTGTAACTATTTTTAGAAGAACTGGTTCTATACTTGCCTATCAAAAAGAATAAATATGAATGATGTAGTTTATTTTCATGAACTATATTAAAGTGGCCTTAATGGATAATTAGGAGATGACTGGCTCTGCTGTGATAAGGCAAAATAAAAATTATAAATCATTTATTCTAAAATTAAAAGTTTTATTTATAGGTTGCGTAGGGTTCCTAACAGCAAATTAATTCACTGACTTACCTTGGTGTGTATTCTTACAGCATTATTATTTTGAAAGGTATACAGTAAGTTGTATCTGTTAAGGTTAAGTGTGCTGTGAGTGTTTTTGTGTTTTTAACATTTGTAACATAAATGTAGACCCTAGCATTGATGAGACTGATGACTATTTTGAATTAGTAATTTAGCTCTAAAAGTTTGTCATTTTTATTTCAGCTGGCTTCATAATGACTTAAAAGTGGCCCTTATTGGCAGCTCAGTGGATCTCACTTACAGATATGACCATCTGGGAGATTCCCCCAAAATTCTTCAGGAGATTGCTTTGGGTAACCATCCATTCAGCCAGGTGCTCTTAAGTTATATGTACCTACCTTTGTTAATTTTTAAGCATTTTTAGTTTAAAAAGTTACTGTTTTATAATAGTGATATGTGATTACTGTTAAAAATTACACCAGTACAGAAAAGAAAATGGAAGAAAGTAAAGTATTACCCCAAATTCCACCAACCCAAACAAGCATTGATGAACCATCATAGTCATCTCTATTCATGTATAGAGCAAGATGGATGGATAGGCAAACAAAGATGAGATCGTGTTATACATGCTGTTTTTATGTACCATGGTTTAATTTTACTTGAAATTATCAGAAAAGAAATTGAAGTGAACCTGAAACAATTAAACTTTAGGAAATCTTTCTTTATTGCAAGAGTTATTACTAAATTTCACCAGTCCTTCCCTACTGAGCACTTTATTTACATTTATCTCATTGCTGTCTGATATTTATAGGTCTTAATTTACTATTCCAAGAGGGGCTAATAAGTACACTATACCTTGAGTTCTTGCTTGGGAGTGTGTTTTATTCCTGAAGAGAGTGTTGGCAGGATACAGAGTTCTTGAGCCACACTCTTTTTTTTCTCTTTGTGAACTTTATAAACAAGGCCTTTTGTTACTGTGGAGAAGTGTGATGTCAGTCATATTTCCCCCCACCCCTGTCCTAATTTTTTTTTTTAACTGTCTAGGTACTTATTTAGAGAGCTTGAGCAGGGGAGGAGCAGAGAGAGGAGAGAGAATCCCAACCAGGGGTTTGCGCAGAACTCCATGTGGGACTTGATCTCAAGAACTGTGAGATCATGACCTGAGCGAAAATCAAGCATCAGACGCTTAACCAACTGAGCCGCCCATAGAAACTTTTTTTTTTGATACTTTATACTTAGATCTTTATCTTTGAAATTTAATAACTTTACCAGAATACCTTAACGGTGGTTCTCTGTCACATTTTTATGGGACATGGTATACCTTTCATTGTGAAGATTCAAGGTTCTTTTTACTTTAGTATTTGTGTGTGTATGGTGGAGTGCTGATTGTTAAAAAAATGAAAGAAGTTTCTGGTTTTCATGTAATGGCTCTGGAGAGTAGGCAGTTTGACAGATGTTGTGGTTGTCCAAGGATGTCATCATGGAAGGACATTCCTTCCTGCTTTACTATCCTCTGTGCCTTTGCTTCCTTGTGTGTTTGCGTGTGCGCTTCTCCTTATTGTTCCAAGATGGTGTAGCTTTAGGCGTAGTCAAGTGGGACAAGGCAGCTAAGCCCAGTTCCTTTGTTTTGAATAGGAAAAACATGATTACAACTGCAGTGATCAAAAATATAAAAAAAAATACTTAAAAGTGTCCCTCTTTTCTAGTTCCTATCTCCATGCCCCAGAAGATGATAAGTATGTTTTTTTTCTATACTAGATTTAAGTCTGTTTTCTATTAGTTAAGATGTGCTGCTAACAAAAAAAGAATGAACCAACAAAGCAGATACTGGATCCCCTTTTGTGTCTTTTTCTGTCATTTTTCCTTTGTTCTTTTATTCTTTTTCAGTTTGCTTTATATGATTTTGTATTGCCTGTCTTTCTTGTCCCTATTTTTGAAGTCCTGTTTTATTTTGTTTTTTATTGTTTCTGGAATGAAGTTCATCGCTACTTTGTTTCTCTTTCAGTTCTTTCCTGAGTTCTGTGACAAAATGTCCTTCTATTGTATAATACTCTCTGTTTTGTCACTCTTCTAAGCCTTTCTTTTCAAGCGAGAAAAAGCGTGTTTTTCATTTTCTCTGAGGCTATTGAAAACTATTTCTCTGCACACTTCACATTTTCTTGGGAAATTCCTCTTGTGATCAATGTCTTCCCCTAGTGTGTAGGCATAATTTTCATGCTGATTCTTTGCTTTGGGCCGCTTATTTATTGAGGAATGATATAGAGGGTGGACAGGAGAGTGAGCTATATAGTCTTCAGCTTTTAATTTTTCTATCCTCCACCAAATCTGTTGTTTCCTTTGCTTTTGGCATGCACTTCCCTTCATGTTTTGACATTCAGGAAGCAGAGCCCTTAAAGTCTTAGCTATTCTGCGTTGTAATCCTAGTGATTGTTGCTTTCCCTACCTCTTCCTCCTTGTCTGGAGCATGGTGGGTAGATAGACTGTAGCATGGTACTTGAGTGTGGTTTTCCCTCTTAGACGGTACCAACTAAACGTCTGTAGGGACGTTGCCCAGTTTTTCTTGGACATACCCGTAATCATTCTGACCAAAGGATATTTGGGAAAGTCTTTCATTCTCAGTACTTAGTTTTAGAAAGTCTGTTTTATCTGATTCTCACTTAGCCATTTCACCGTAGCATTGGCAACATGTTTTTGGTTAAATCTGATTGGATGTATGTCTATATGTTGATTAGTAAAAAATCAAAGGCATTCTGCATTGAAACTAAAACTTGACACAACATATCGTAGATGCAAATTTGATTAGATTTAGTTGATTGTTTAGATTTTTTAATCAAAATTCTTTTTTTTTTTAAATAGGTATTACATGAAGCTAAAAAACCAATGGTGGTTTTAGGCAGTTCTGCACTCCAAAGAAATGATGGGGCAGCAATTCTTGCAGCTGTTTCCAACATTGCTCAAAAGATTCGGACGAGTAGTGATGTTACCAGTGATTGGAAAGTTATGAATATCCTTCATAGGTATGTTGAGTAATTGTTTTATATACTGTAAAATTCAAGTAATTTGTGTACGTGTATTCTGTTACATTGTCACATTTAGACTTACAAACAGCTTAATATTTAGCATCTGTAGCAGATGCAAAATAGATTAAAACCTTTATTTTCTGTGTGAGAAGAACCTGAGATAATAAATAATATTTAAAATATTAGAAAAAGCAGTGCTGACAAAATTTTGAAAATCTGTACCCTATTAGTATACCTTGGTTCAATAATTGCAACAAGTCCTATGACTTCGATTAAATGATAAAAATGTAAACATGAGAACTCAATGTAAGGAAAGTTTTTTTTCTGACTATATTAATAATGCAAATTTATTTCAGAAAGTTGGAAAGAGAACAAAGTATACAAAAATGGAAATTATCCTTATTCCACAATTTACAGATAATTACTGTTGCTACTTCTGGTCCTTTTTTTCCTGTGTAAATATTTTTCTAGTTATATAGTTGAAATCATATTGTGTAAACAGTTTTGTAACCTGGTTTTAATCAATTTTCATTACCTGATAAAATTTCCTCCTGTAATTAGAAATTTTTTATAAACTTTAATGGCTGTTTAATATCATGAATATGTATAAATTTTTAGCTATTTCATTATTATTAACATGTAAATTGATGCTAGTCTTTTTTTTTTTTTTTTTCGTTAAGAGAGAGCAAGAGTGAGCAGGGGAGAGGAGCAGAGAGAGAGAGAGAGAGATTGATTCCCCACACGATGTGGGGCTTGATCCCAGAACCTTGGGATCATGACTTAACGCCAGAATCATGAGTCGGATGCTCAACTGACTAGCCACCCAGGCACCCCTAGTTTAATATTTCATTTCATTTCATTTTATATATTATTATTTATATTTGAGTTAGTTAATAGTGCAATATTGGTTTCAGAAGTAGAATTCAGTGATTCATCATTTACATACAACACCCAGCGCTCATCACAAGTACCCTCCTTAATCCCCATCACCCATCTAACCCATCTCCCACCTACCTCCCTCCATCAACCCTTGGTTTGTTCTCTATTGTTAAAAGTCTCTTATGGTTTATTTCCCTTTCTTCTCTTCTCCCTCCTTCCCATATGTTCATCTGTTTTGTTTCTTAAATTCCACATATAAATGAAATCATATGATAGTTGTTTTTCTCTGATTTATCTGGCTTAGTATAGTACATTCTAGCTCTATCTATGTCATTGCAAATGGCAAGATTTCATTCTTTTTGATGGCTGAGTAATATTCTGTCGTGTGTGTGTGTGTGTGTGTGTGTGTGTGTGTGTGTGTATACACACATACATACACACACCACATTTTCTTAAAAACATTTTTTTTTTAATGTTTATTTATTTTTGAAGGAGAGAGAGACAGAGTGTGAGTGGGGAGGGGCAGAGAGAGAGAGACACAGAATCTGAAGTAGGCTCCAGGCTCTGAGCTGTCAGCACACAGCCTGATGCGGGGCTGAAACTCACAAACCGCAAGATCATGACCTGAGCTGAAGTCGGATGCTCAACCGACTGAGCCACCCAGACGCCCTGACACCACATTTTCTTTATCCATTCATGAGCTGATGGACATTTGGGCTCTCTACATAGTTTTGCTATTGTTGTTAATACTGCTGTAAACATTGGGGTGCATGTACCTCTTCAGATCTGTATTTTTTTTTATCCTTTGGGTAAATGCTTAATAGTGCAATTGCTAGATTGTAGGGTAGTTTTACTTTTAGTTTTTTGAGGAATCTCCGTACTATTCTCCAGAGTGGCTGTACCACCAGCAGTGTAAGAGTGTTCGTTCCCCTTTCTTCATATCTTTTCCAAAGCCCGTTGTTTTTTGTGTAGTAAATTTTAGCCATTCTCACAAGTGTGAGGTGGTATCTTACTGTGGTTTTGATTTGTATTTCCCTGATGAAGAGTCATGTTGAGCTTTTTTTTTTTTTTGATCTGGGGGGGAGGCGCTAGTCTTTAAAAATAATGCAGTATCAGAGAAAGAGAGAGAGAGAATCCCAAGCTGCCTCCACACTTAGCACAGAGCCCAACCCAGGGCTTGATATCACGACCTTGAGATCCTGACCTAAGCTGAAATCAAGAGTCAGACACTTAACCTACAAGCTACCCAGGCACTCCACGTATTACTTTTCAAATTTGTTTAAGGATTAAAGCTAACCACTTTTATTATTTTTTTTAATTTTTTTATTATTTTTTTTTAACGTTTATTTATTTTTGAGACAGAGAGACAAAGCATGAACGGGGGAGGGTCAGAGAGAGGGAGACACAGAATCTGAAACAGGCTCCAGGCTCTGAGCTGTCAGCACAGAGCCTGACGCGGGGCTTGAACTCACGGACCGCGAGATCATGACCTGAGCCGAAGTCGGCCGCTTAACCGACTGAGCCACCCAGGCGCCCCAAGCTAACCACTTTTAAATATGATAGGCAAATTGTTTTCATTTAGAAGTATTTTCATACATTCTAAAACATTAATTTCAGTGTTATATTTCTCCTTTATTGGTTTGATTTGGCATTGCAAATCTTGTAAACACTTTGAAAAACTTTATATTTTATATATATTTTTAAATGTTTATTTACTTTTGAGAGAGAAAGAGAGAGACAGAGTGTGAGTGGGCAAGGGGCTGAGAGAGGGAGACACAGATTTGGAAGGAGTCTCCAGGCTCTGAACTGTCAGCACAGAGCCCCACATGGCTCGAACTCAAAAACCACGTGATCATGACCTGAGCCAAAGTTGGACGCTTAACCGACACCTCTGGATCCTTTCTGGTCACAATTTTTACTTCTTATTTTTAGTTCACCCTTGCATCCATGTCCTTATTCGTACAGTTTTGTGTTTCTGAATGGGTACCAAAATTAACAACTTCAAAAAAATTCCTGAATGTCTAACAATGTATTTCTGGTTCCTTCTCAAAGGTAAACACCTGGCTAAGTACAAAGGTGACAGTCTTTTTTCCTTTAATAGTCAGTAATTTTTCACCATTTCATTTAACATTTTAAAGAGAATCTCCTGTAATCTCAGTTTTGTCCCTGAGAATGACCTGACTTTGTGTAGGTGTGCGTGTCTGCTTGCTTGCCCTTTGGTTCTTGATTTTTAAGGGTTCCTTATTTTTGATGTTAAAGAAAATTCTACCAGAATATAAGTGGTGACACTCAGCTGTCATTACCTTTGCCTGGGAATATCATAGTTACTGGTTTACTTAGTTACTTGCTCTCATGCAGAAGCTTCTTTTGTTATGCATTGGTGGCCCTCAGACTTTTGGTTCTTTTCCCTCATAATTTTTCTCATTTCCTTTTTTTCTGGGTTTAGAGAAAATGCCTTTTCAGAAAAAGTGTATTTATTGGGGCACCTCGGTGGCTCAGTTGGCTAAGTGGCTGGCTTCGGCTCAAGTCATGATCTTGGGGTTTGTGGGTTTGAGCCCTGTGTCAGGCTCTGTGCTGACAGTTTTGGATTCTGTGTCTCCTCTCTCTCTCTGTCCCTCTCCCATTTGCGTTCTTTCTCTCTCTCAAAAATAAACAAACATTTTTTAAAAAGTTTATTTACTTTTGAGAGAGAGAACACAAGTGGGGTAGGGGTAGAAAGAGGGAGATTGAGAATCCCAAGCAGGCTCTGCACTGCCAGCACAGAGCCCGACACGAGGCTCAAAGTCACTAACAGTGAGATCATGACCTGAGCTGAAACCAAGAGTCAGATGCTTAACCGACTGACCTACCCAGGCACCCTTAGAGAACATGTCTTGTTTTGTTCCATCATTTTGTCGGTTTTCATTCTAGAGAGCACTGACGTTGATGTAATTTTTAATTTATTAACCTTGTTTCTCATTTCATTATTAAAAGATTTCCTTTTTTTGAAAGTTCATTTTAGTTTATTAGGACGTATCTTTTATTGCAAAGGCAAAACTTAGGCTTACTGAGTTTGTTTTTCCGGGATGAGGTAGACTGTCATAAGTTAATGTGAGTCTCTGCTCAGATCTTTGAGAGAGAGATATCAAGACATTAAAAAAATACTATTGGGGCACAGGGATTAGTTTTGAAATTGGGAAGTAGGAGTCTTCCAACTTTGTTTACTTTCATGATAGGTTTGGCTATTCTGGGTCCTTTGCAAACCATATGAATTTTAGGATCAACTTGTCAGTTTCTGTAAAGTATTCAGCTGGGATTTTTGATAGGGATTGCACTGAATCTATAAGTTCAGTTGGTGAGTATTGTCTTAACAGTAGTAAGTCTCCTAATCCATGGACATGGGATGTCTTTCCATTTAGTAAGGTCTTTAATTTCTTTCAAAGTTGTTCTGTAGTTTTCGTTATATATACCTTACACTTTTTTTTAAAACGTTTCATTCTTTTGACGTTATCCAGTCAGAGTTTGACAGAGGAGTAGCATCTGGTAGGAGTTGGTTTGACCTGCTCTCCTCCCCCAACAAATAGGTAAAACACCAATCTGCTTTATATATAGTAGGTCCTCAGAATGGCTACTATTTCTAGAAAGAAAGTTAACATTAGCAAATTAGACCAAAGACTGAGTTGTTCAGAGTATAGTTATTTCAGACTTGTTCTTTAAAGGATTATTTTCTGCTTATAAGAGTAGTATATGTTCATAGAAAGAACTTCATAAGGACATACACTTATGAACTAATTATAGTTTTCTCCAAGTTACAGTCTTACGGGTAGTGTTTTAATTTCTCCCTTTCGGTTTTCAAAATCGTCTAATTTTTATCTAATGACAGTTTTTGGCTTACTGTGTTGACTAAGAACCAATTTTAGGGTAATTTCAATTGGCATAATGTTTCCACAATTATTCTAATAATTCTGAGCACCTTGTTTCTTTGTTTGCCATTCTTAAAACAGTAAAAAACTGCTGTTTCTGGTTTTGACATCTGTTTAAAATGGGTAAAGAAGATAAGGGAAGGTCTTTGTCAGCATTGAATAGAAAGGAGATTAAGTATCATTTCAAGAATCACATTTAATTTTTTATAATGATAACACTGCAGGTGTGCTAAAAATCTGATTGTTTTACAGGATTGCAAGCCAAGTAGCTGCTTTGGACCTTGGCTATAAACCTGGGGTGGAAGCAATTCGTAAGAGCCCTCCCAAAGTGCTATTTCTCCTGGGAGCAGATGGAGGTTGTATCACTCGACAGGATTTGCCAAAGGATTGTTTCATTATTTATCAAGGTAAGTAGCATCTGTGATACCAGAAACAGAAGAGAATCGAATATTGTGTAGATTAGAAACTGTATGGCAATATATTTAGTGGATTGAATATTTTCCATTCAAGAATTTCATACACACGCCCCAATATTTTTTTAATATTTTTTTTAATGTTTATTTATTCTTGAGAGAGAGAAACAGAGTGTGAGTAGGGGAAGAACAGAGAGAGAGGGAGACACAGAATCCGAAGCAGGCTCCAGGCTCCGAGCTGTCAGCACAGAACCCTATGCAGGACTCGAACCCATGAACTGTGAGATCTTGACCTGAGCCGAAGTCAGATGCTTAACTGACTGAGCCACCTAGACGCCCCTCAATATTTTTTAAAAACCAAATCATAGGTTTTATTAGTTACATAGTTGATACTGCAATTGAGAATTATTACCTGTAGAAAAAAAGAATTATTACCTGGGACACCTGGCCAGCTCATTCGGTAGAGCTTCTGACTCTAGATCTCAGGGTCATGGGTTCAAGCCCTATGTTGGGTGTAGAGATCACTTTAAAAAAAATTACTTAAGGGTCCTGGGTGGCTCAGTTGGTTAAGCATCAGACTTCAGCTCAGGTCATGATCTTGCGCTCCATGAGTTCAAGCCCTGCATTGGGCTCTATGCGGATAGCTCAGAGCCTGGAGCCTGCTTTGGATTCTGTGTCTCCCTCTCTCTCTGCCCCTCCCCTGTTTGCTCTCTCTCTCTCTCTCTCTCTCTCTCTCTCTCTCAAAAGTAAACAAATATTTAAAAAAATTAAAAAAAAATTACTATCTGATGATATCTAATAACAAAAAATTAAAAGAAGCCTAAATGCTTCAGTAACAGGAATGGTTAAATTATGGTTTATTTATACAGTGAAATATTATGTAGCACTAAAATTCTGCTTTTCAAAGAATGTTTACCATTATTATATAATTAGAGGAAAGCACTTTTATATAAACAGTATAAAAAGTTTAAAAAATCATGAGTGTTATGTTACAGAACATTTAATGAAATATATTTGACAGTACTTCTTTGGCTTCTTTGTATTTGACTCATTTTCTTGAACTCTTACTCATAAATGTAATCAAGTTTCCCTGGAATAGATGGAGTCCAGAGTGTTCCTGGATATTTTACAGGGAAAAGTATTACATAACTCTCTACTTCATTTTACACAAACACCATAAATTTATTAATAGGCTTTTTATTGCCATGGCACATAAAAAGCATTATATAATGTTTTGTATTTTTTGTTTGTTAAAATTAAAGCAAAATACATAAATTACATCCAGCTCCTTATCCTATCCAGAGATAATCATTGATGATGGTTTTGAAATGTGTGCTTCATGTATTTTTCTATGTATGTACAAAAATGAGACTAAATATTTTATATATTTTGTTTAACTCAAGTTCTTTTTTCCTTCTAACAGTTTTGTTAAACTATTAAAACTTTCATTATACTATTTCAGTTTTTCAGCAAGCTGTTTTGTATAGTTTTCTGTTTATTGTGTTTTTAGTATTATCACTGTCATTCCTGAACTACATTTTTGTTCCTCCACCATTTCCATCTACTTTACCAAATTTCACTTACATATACCTGAGCATTTCTAGTTTGTAATTATCAAGAGAAATAATATAGCTAGTTGCCCATATATGTGTGGTGTTATGTGCATTTCTGTATTTGTAAAAAATTATGTGGGAAGATACATAGCAAATGCTTATCAGTGATTTCTTTGGGAAGGGAGTTGAAATGTGGGCTTTTTATTCCAAAAAATTTTTATATTGTTTTGTATATTGTAATTTAGTAAACAATTTTGTAATTATTTTTTGTTTTTTAACACTTTTTAAATTCTTAATGGGATTTACAAAAGGGTATCTTCTGGGTTCATGTATGGTACCTAATCAATTTTTTGCTAAAATATGGTTTGCATTTTCCGTCTTTTCACAGGACATCATGGAGACATTGGAGCTCCAATAGCTGATGTTATTCTCCCAGGCGCTGCTTACACAGAAAAGTCAGCCACTTATGTCAATACTGAAGGCCGAGCTCAGCAGACAAGAGTAGCAGTGACACCTCCTGGCTTGGCAAGAGAAGACTGGAAAATTATAAGAGCCCTCTCTGAGGTATTTGTTCTTAGTGATGTTGCTAATGGGAAGTTTGACTTGTTAGCTTGTCAAAGACAAAGTGGATGCAAGTCTGAAGTGCAGAGATGATTTGAATAATCTCTGTTGGCAAAATATGTTCAGAAAATGGGAATTTGATATTGGTGTTTTTATTTTTGGCTTATTTTTTGCCTAAAAATACTGCTTTTAACTCTTTTTATTGTAAAAAAGAAAAAAGGCATCATGAGATTTAAAATTATACACAGTTGTCTGTAGATTTTGTTTATGATCAGTATCAGGTTAGCAAAAGCATTCAGATTTAGCATACCATTATCTCTTTAATGATTTATTTCATAATCAGTCTAATTTCTAAAGAGAAATTACTAACATACTGATAGCTGTTTATGAATTAAAATTTTTGACCATTGTGTTCTCCACTTAACCACAATATACATGCTAATGAACGCCAATAGAATTTTCCTTGGTACAACATTATTTCACTATAGTTGCAATTATGTATGATTTGAATTTTTAAATACTAAAGCTTTGTGTCAATTTTGGGGACCTGATATGTATAGATTGCAGGTATGACTCTTCCATATGATACTCTGGATCAAGTAAGGAACAGATTGGAGGAAGTCTCTCCTAATCTTGTCCGATATGATGATGTTGAAGGAGCCAATTATTTCCAGCAAGCAAATGAGCTCTCCAAGGTAAAAACTTGCCTGTATGCAGTTTTCATACTAGTGTATCCTCTGGT
Organism: Puma concolor; assembly: GCF_028749965.1. Lineage (NCBI taxonomy): Eukaryota > Metazoa > Chordata > Mammalia > Carnivora > Felidae > Puma > Puma concolor. The sequence continues at coordinate 193,159,102 of NC_141674.1, read as the reverse complement.
GTTAGTTTTCAATTCTATTATTGATCTCATGCTTTTTTGTTCTTGTTGTTGTAGCTAGTGAACCAGCAACTTCTTGCTGATCCGCTTGTTCCACCTCAGCTAACAATAAAAGACTTCTACATGACAGGTATGCATCTGTCAGCATGCCTGCCAAATATAAAAGGTGGGAAGGTAGAAGATCACCTAATTTAGCATCGTGATTCCAACGTCTTCGGGTGCCTGGGTGGCTTAGTTTGTTAAGCGGCTGACTTGATTTTGGCTTAGGTCATGATCTTATGGTTCATGAGCTCGAATCCCATATTGGGCTCTGTGCTCACAGTGCGGAGCCTACTTCAGATCCTCTGTCTCCCTTTCTCTGCCCCTCTCCCGCTCAATCTCTCCCTCTGTTTCTCTCAAAAATAAATAAATGCCAAAAAAAAAAAAAAAAAAAAAAGATTCCAACCTGTTATTAAGAATATTTGATATTTTTATTTAATCTTTGAAAATTTTCAAACATCAGAAGTAATGTAATTTGTAACATCTGATTTTACTCTTTTTTTTGTTTCTGAAATGTAAGCATGTTTTCAATATAAAATTTTACTGTTGTGTATAAAATCATTATATACTAATTTAGGAAGCATTTTTGTAAGTGTCAGCCAGAATTGCTAAGGTTTTTCTGAGAAGTACAGTAGAAATAACAAAACTCATGTTAAACAGTGCTTCTAGGGGCGCCTGGGTGGCGCAGTCGGTTGGGCGTCCGACTTCAGCCAGGTCACGATCTCGTGGTCCGTGAGTTCGAGCCCCGCGTCGGGCTCTGGGCTGATGGCTCAGAGCCTGGAGCCTGTTTCCAATTCTGTGTCTCCCTCTCTCTCTGCCCCTCGCCCGTTCATGCTCTGTCTCTCTCTGTCCCAAAAATAAATAAACGTTGAAAAAAAAAAAAATTAAAAAAAAAAAAAAAAATAAACAGTGCTTCTAGGTATGCCTGGGTGGCTTAGTTGGTTAAGCATCTGACTTGGGCTCAGGTCGTGATCTCATGGTTCGTGAGTTCGAGCCCCGCATTGGGCTCTGGGCTGACAGCTCAGAGCCTGGAACCTGCTTCAGATTCTGTGTCTCCCACTCTCTCTGCACTGCCCTGCTCACGCTGTCTCTCTCTCTCTCAAAAATAAAATAAAAAAATAAAAACAAAAAAACCCAGTGCTTCTGATGTATATTGTTAGGAATGTTTTTAAGGAATGCAGACTTACTGAAACTTCTTTACTGCAAATCTTCCATTTGGTATAAAATAACACCTGATATAATATCTGTGTTATGAGGTAATTTAAAAATGATTTTAAATAATTTTCTATCAAAGCAGATAGTGTATTTTTTAATTTTTTAAGTTTGTATCTAAGATTATTGTTAATTGTTTTTTAGTTATGTTTGTTATAGAATACATACTTAAGCCCAAAGAGCAAACAATTACTATGATCCCACCATCCAGAAAAATAACTATATTTATTTTTTTAACATTTTGTCAGGCATCCAGGGATATACACATACATTTATTTAAACAAAAGATATGATTATTCATTTATGGGGGGAGGGGTGTTGACAGCTTTATTGAAATATCATCCACATACCATGAAATTCACTCATAAAGTGTACAATTCAGTGGATTTTAGTATACATACTATTTTATAAACTTTTTTTCAAAAATAGTATTTTGTACATGTTTTACCTGTCTTTAATAATTTTCTACAATATTTTTAATGTTGCACACTAGCATGTTGTATGAATGTATATAATTATTATTATTTTAAGTTTACTTATTTTGAGAGGGAGAGAGCATGCACAAGTAGAGAGAGGGAAAGAATGAATACCAATTTGTGCTGGCAGCACAGAGCCTGACTTGGGGCTGGATCCCATGAACCCGTGAAATTATGACCTGAGCCAAAATCAAGAGTCGGACATTTAACTGACTGAGCCACGCAGACACTCCATGGCTGTATATATATAATTATTTAATCATTTCTAGGAGTAATTGTTAAAAACATTTATTAGCTAATAAGGGACTTCTGAATTTGTTGCTCTCACATTACATATAGTTCAATAGGGTTTTATAGTCTTTTTTTGTTGTTCCTGAATATGTGCAACAAACTTTTACTGTGTGCTTTTTTAAAAATTGTATTATCAAAATGCACTTTTTAAAATATCTTTCAGACTCAATTAGCAGAGCCTCACAGACAATGGCCAAATGTGTCAAAGCTGTCACAGAAGGTGCCCAAGCAGTAGAGGAGCCATCTGTTTGCTGAAACATCTACTAGGAACCCTGTTTTGTTACAAATAATTAATGGACAATTATGTTGGAGTGATCTTCTACAGGTTTATCTGTTTAAAAAATAATCTGAATGATGTAATATTTAAGATTGTACCATGCTTATTTGAAAATGATACTGTGGTTATTAGTGAATTTTGAGGTTTCAAAAACATTTATGTGTTGTATGTAAACATTGTTAAATAGTTTAATGAAGATATTTACAGATGCTCTTTCACATAAAAGCATTGGTAATCTTTGTGACACATATAAAGAAAATCCTTAAAATAGGGGTTTTTGTTTATTTTCATTGATCGTTTATGTTTGTAAAATGGTCCTTCCATTAGGAGCCACTGTTTTCTAGTGCTAATGATCTAAGCATTCTGTCAAGCTGGGTAAATAGAAAATATATATATAATATAATCTTACATCAGATATGTATTTGAACAATTATAATTAATCATAATAATGGTAGATCATGATTATTCAGCTTTTCCTATATGCTAAGCACTCTGGTTTTATGTGTATTGTCTTGTTTTGTCCTTGCTACAATTCACTGAGATAGTGTTCTCTCATTTTACAGATGAGGAAACTGAAGCCTAGTGGTATTTGGTAACTTGCCCAAGGTCACAGCAAAGTCGAGGACTCAAGCTTAGTTCTGACTCCAAAGCCCATTGTTCTTTCCTGCTACACATAATTGCCTCCCATTAATACAGACCCTATAGGTTATTACTTCTAAGAATTAGCATTGAGAAGCTTAATATATAGTCCATTTTTCTGTTTTCTCTTGAATCTGTTTCTATGTCACGGTGATTTATGTGACATTTTTCTTTGTGTAAGAGATTATACACACACATACACCACTAGAGTGAAGGAGTAAAGAGATATAATTTAGGTCTTTATTGAAGTTCCATATTCATTATATTAACACCATCTGTAGTCTTAAATGAACTAAATTATTCCAATAATAGAAGAAAAACTGACAGCTTTCATAATTTTCATTGTTAAAAAGTAAGTAAAAATTTTACAATTAACCTAGGAGATAATCTAACTTATTAAATTTTTTTCACTATCTATGGTCAGAATCCTTTTGTTTTATAATCCCTATTCCTATTTTCACTAAAGACTTAGCCCAATTATAGGATGCAATATTCTTGATACAATAAGATTTTTAAAATAATAATATGTCATCGATACTTTATCTTCAAAAATTGTACAAAATGTGTCACTTGTAACAGCTTTTTCAGAACTGTTTATCTTCTTTAGTAAAACATTAAGAAATGTATTTTGCTTAAAGTACTTAAAATTCTAAGTTGCCTGAAATTATACAAATTCTTGCTTAAAGCCTTTGAATTCAGCACAACCTTTCTGTCCCCTTAGCACTGTAGCTGACCTCGAGGGGGCATATGTGGCATATGCTGTTTTGTATTTTACACAGTACTTTTCAGTGAATGTTAGTAGATTTCATAGGCTTGTTGGTGAGGGAACATTGTGTTCAAGTGGAGAAGAGGTGACATATAACCAAATTGGTCCAGAATCCTTGGGCTGCCATCTAGGCAGTGCGTGTTGAACTTGTAATTCTTTTTTTTTTTTTTTTTTTTTAATTTTTTTTTTTTTTCAACGTTTATTTATTTTTGGGACAGAGAGAGACAGAGCATGAACGGGGGAGGGGCAGAGAGAGAGGGAGACACAGAATTGGAACCAGGCTCCAGGCTCTGAGCCATCAGCCCAGAGCCTGACGCGGGGCTCGAACTCACGCACGGTGAGATCGTGACCTGGCTGAAGTCGGACGCTTAACCGACTGCGCCACCCAGGCGCCCCTGAACTTGTAATTCTTTAAAGAATACTCTGTCTGGGGTAAGTAGTGCTCTGTAAAATTGGCTTGTTTATACATAAAGTAAACATGCAAGTCTGTCTGATGAGTGCCTATTTTGTGTAATGCTTAATAGTAAGGTTATTGCGGACATAAACATTAAGGGTGGTTGCTAGGGAAAAAAGACTTTCTGAAGAAGAGCTCCCAGATAGAAAAGAAATATATATAGGTGAGACTAACCTGGCTGATGGAATTATGGTTCTAAGTAATGAAAGGGTCAGCAGTGAGAAGGTCTACAAAGGCTCAGGGCCAAGTCCCTTTGGGTGAAGAAACCAGTCTGAAAATATCCAGGAAGAGTGATACTCATTTACACTTGATCTTAGCCAAAAGGGAAGCTAAGAAGCAATGGGAAAAGTAATATCATTTAAAGAGGACCTTCTAAATATGTATCTCTAAAGCTTGAAGTACATTATGTCTAATTTCACAAAAAAACCTGCAACTAATAGGTTTGAGACCCAGGAAATATGAAGTAACTTGCCTAAAGCTACAGAGTTACAGACTAAAGGTAAGGGAGTTTAAATTCGAGATATTTTTATTGTCCCATGTTGCCCCAAATATAAACCTTTTGGACAGTATGAAAATTGAGTACATGTATAAGAAGAATCTTAATGCCTAAGCTCCATACAGAATGCTCCCCAAATTTATTGTGAATTGTATTATAACAAATACGTTAATAAAAAGTATTATGCCTTCTTAATAATACTCAGTATACAGTCATTATTGTTTGTTGCTGAGTTGTTTAAACACCACTTCTTGCCAGGTCTGACATACCTAGTTCAACTTTGGAAAGGTATTTAGAAAAATTTTAATATTGTTCGTTTGTAAAACGGGGATAAAAATCGAATAATTGTATTTACTTCTGACCTCAAAGAGTTGTTTTGAGGAGTAGGTCAGAAAACCTATGAAACTCAGCTTTCTTCCTGACACATAGTAAATGTTCAATGTGCTCAATAACTGAAGACCATTATTAGAGGAAAACGTGTACTCAAAATTTTGCTCAGTTTCAGGAGGTTGCAGTGAACCATCCGTGGGAATTTTTTTTTTTAAACTCTGTGCCCTGCCCAACATGGGGCTTGAACTCACAAGAGATCAGGAGTCACTCTACTGACTGAGCCAGCCAGGCACCGCCATGGAAGTTCTTTATCCTAAAATTAAAAGTTCCATTCTAAATGAATCAAGTGAAAAACTCAAACTATTGATTGTGAAAGTCATGCCTAATATAACTTCCAGCTTACATTTTTCTAAAGAAATGCATTCCTTTCCTAAGGCTCCAAGGAATTAAATTGACTTATCCAAGGTCAACCTAATCAACAAAACACTGCTACTATGGACCGTCCACCAAGGTTGTGAAATTTATTATGTAGAACTCTGCTTATTTTGATAGGACTTTTACCAGTCAAGTAGAAAGATTTACTGAGTGTTGCGTTCTAACCCTTAAAAGAGAGTACTTCCAAGAGCAAAACCATAAAAACAATGCTATCAGAAGAGGGGGAAGATACTTGCTAGTAAAGTAAGGGTAGTAAGATAGATAGTAAGGTAATAGAGGGTCAGAGCTATTGATGTGCACAAAGGAGGCCAGTGGATTCTTTTGCCAACATAAACTTCTAGCTAATATAAACTCAGCCTTATTGTTACTCTAACCAATTACACTGCCACTATTCAACACATGAGAAAAGCAAGCAGTGCTAAGAGGTGTTTTGTTTTGTTTTGTTTTGTTTTTTTAATGTTAACATGTCATGACTACTGTTAAGATGTCCCTGGTAATACTACAAATCTGTTGGTAGCAAAGGTCTTGTATGGCTGTGAAAATGAGGGTTCAAATAGAAATTATGATACATATTAATATTACAAGCTATTTTTTAGGACATTTGGTGAGGCTAGTTGTGTCTTAGCATGCCTAGACCTTGTTAGTGATTGACTCAACTTTTTTTTTTTTTTTAATTTTTTTTTTTTCAACGTTTATTTATTTTTGGGACAGAGAGAGACAGAGCATGAATGGGGGAGGGGCAGAGAGAGAGGGAGACACAGAATCGGAAACAGGCTCCAGGCTCTGAGCCATCAGCCCAGAGCCCGACGCGGGGCTTGAACTCACGGACCGCGAGATCGTGACCTGGCTGAAGTCGGACGCTCAACCGACTGCGCCACCCAGGCGCCCCATGACTCAACTTTTGAAAACGAGTGGGAAAAAATCTGATAAAGATCTATTGGAAAAAAATATAGAGAGACAAAAATGGCCACCTTTTAATAATGATGAAGATAGCTAGTAACTCCCTAATAATTTTTAATAACCAATATTTTAAAATATCTTAATTGCATAGTACTTTAATTATTTTGTTTAATTTAGCCTAAGAGACCATGTTAATGAGAAAACTATGACTAGATCTCAGGTCTAGATTTTAAGAGAACAAGGATCTTGGAAACAAATATCTTTTGCTTAAAGTATTTGTGAATTTTACCATTGAAAAACTTTGAAGATTGATTTACCTATGACTGATATTCAAGATCTTTGACATCTTAATATTTCAAAAATAACTTACACTACAAAGCATATGTTGGTATTGAAAAACATGGCAAATGTGTGGTTTACGACTAGTCATTAGTTTATAATATTTAATTTGAATTGGTATGTAAAGAGATCACAAGATGAATAACATTTATTTAGAAGCATATAATTTTGGATCTGGAAAGGACTATAGAAAGAAATCTAGTATTACATATGCATTTTGTAATTGTGGAAATAGAGAATTAAGGACAAATTAGAGGCAGGTTTTTTAATTAGAAACAGCTCTTTTTTTTACTATTTTTTTTAACATTCATTTTTTGAGAGACAAGAGTGCGAGTGAGGGAAGGGCAGAGAGAAAGAGAAACACACAGAATCTGAAGCAGGCTCCAGGCTCTGAGCTGTCAGCACAGAACCTGACATGGGGCTCAAACCCACAAGCTGTGTGATCATGACCTGAGCCGAAGTCGGGTGCTTAACAAATTGAGCCACCCAGGTACCCCAACACTCTTATTTAAATGAAGAATGTGTAGCAGCACCTGGGTAGCTCAGTCAGTTAAGTATCAACTGCAGCTCAGATCATGATCTTGTGGTTCACGAGTTCAAGCCCCACGTTGGGCTCTGTGCTAACAGCTCAGAGCCTGGAGCCTGCTTTGAATTCTGTGTCTCCCCTCTCTCTGTCCCTACCCTGCTCACAGTGTATCTCTCAAAAATAAACATTAAAAAAAAGGTTTTTTTTTAATGAATATGTAGTGAAAACATCAAAGTCGATGACAACTAAAAATAGGATACAAAATTATGCGCATGTTATGTGTGGTAGGCAGCCTTGAAAATGACCCCCACCATCCCTGCCTGTTGGGATTCATGCCCTTATGTCCTTATGTAATCCCCTCTCCTTAAGTGTGGGCTGGATTTACTGATTCACTTGTAATCAGTAGGGATGTCCCTGCTGAGATTAGGTTTTTAAAAGACTGGCTTTCATCTTGGTTGTTCTCTTATTCTCTCCCTCTCAGATCACCACCTACCATGTTGAGAGGACACATAGGCAGCCTATGAAAAGGACCATGTGCTAAGGAACCAGCAATCATCAGCTAAGGATTCAGCAACTACTTGAGTAAGCTGAATCCTTTGGCCCCCAGTTGAGATGGCTATAACCCATAGACTTCCAGATTCCCAACACACAGAAACTGAGGTACTAAATGTTTGTTGTTTTTAGCCACTAAGTTTTGGGTTATTTTGTTATGTAATAATAGATCACTAATATGCTGTAATTGTAACCTAGCAAAAGCATATGGTAGGATGACTCACATACAATGACTGACCCATGTGGGAGTATAAAGGCCTGACCTTCTAGATCCACTGGAGGACAACTCTAAAGGGCTTTCTTATATCTTAGCTTCTGAGCTCTTTGTGGGTTTGGATGAGATTGTCATTGGGCCTGTACTACAGCTCAGCCTTTCCCTCTGCCCATTCCTGTTTTCTTTCCCTCCTTAACAGGTGTTGACCTTCAGGGAACTCCTTAATAAATATTCTGTACACTGGGGTGCCTGGGTGGCTCGGTTGGGCAACCGACTTCGGCTCAGGTCACGATCTCACAGTTTGTGGGTTTGAGCCCCGTGTTGGGCTCTGTGCTGACAGCTGAGAGCCTGGAGCCTGCTTTGAATTCTGTGTCTCCCCCTCTCTCTACCCCTCCCCTGTTCATGCTCTGTGTCTGTCTGTGTCTCAATAATAAATAAACGTTAAAAAAAAATTAAATATTCTGTACACTAAACTCTTCTCAGAGTCTGCTATGTGGGGAATCCAGTCTGTGATAGCATCTGGAATATCTATGTATCCTAGATAGCTGCTGCAATTATCACTGTTTCAGCCAGCAAGACATGGATGGATGAGAGAGAGGAAGTGGAGTTTTATTTTATTTTATTTATTTTATTTTATTTTATTTTATTTTATTTTTATTTTATTTTATTTTATTTTATTTTATTTTATTTTATTTTATTTTATTTTATTTTATTACTTTATCTTTTAGAGAGAGAGTGCGTAAATTGGAAAGAAGGGAAGAAAGAAAATCTCAGGCAGGCCCCACGCTCAGCGTGGAGCCCGATGTGGGGCTGGATCCCACGACCCTGGGATCATGATCTGAGCTAAATCAAGAGTTGGCTACTCAACCGACTGAGCCACCCAGGCACCCTGCCTTTTAACATTTTATTGACTTGACGTAGAAATTGCATCATTTCCACTCATATATCATAGGTAAGACTTAATAGCCACATTCACCTGCAAGAGAGGAGGCTGGGAAATATACCCAACTAAAGCCATCTACCTAACTAAAACAGATTCCTATTTAGTTAGTTTTGAGAGAGAGAGAGAGAGCAAGCAAGCAGGATCAGGAGAGGGGCAGAGAGAGAGAATCCTAAGCAGGCCCCATGCTGTCAGCATGGAGCCCAATGTGGGGCTCAATCCCACAAACCATGAGATCATGACCTGAGCCCAAATCAAGTGTCAGACACTTAACCAACTGAGCCATCCAGGTGCCCCTAAAACAAAGATTCTAAGAGATGGTGGTCTAGTTATTTTTTGCTGTGTAACAAACTACCCTAAAACTTAATTATATAAAACAACAACTATCTTATTATGCTTATAAGATGACTCCATGAGTGCAAAGTACAGAAAGGGCACAGTAGAGATGGGGTGATCGATCTGTGTTCCATAAGGCTGGATCCTCAGCTGGATGAATGGAATTCTACAAGATGACTGAAACAGCTCGGGGCTGGAGCACCTGTGGTGGGAAGACTCCGTTCCTAGATAGCGTCTTCACTCACAAGTTTGGCTCCTGGGCTGGAATGCTAGAAGGACAGTTTCAGATGGGATTGTCTTCAAGAGCATCTACTTGTGGCCTATTTAGCATGACAGTCTCAGGATAATCGTAGAGTGTTCAGGGCTCCAAGAGCAAGAGCATTCCTGGAGACCAATGAGGAAGCCGCAAGGTTTTTTATGACTTACCCTTGGAAGTTCTATAGCATCGCTTCCACTGTCCACAGTCTTAGAGTGCACCCAGATTCAGGAGGGGGAAACATACATCCCATGGGAGGAGTGTCAAAGAATTAAAACTGCCACAAGGGTGAATATTGAGGGACAATTAGTTCCTGCCATAGGTCCTGAGTCTGTACCCCAGCAGTGAAGAGGGAAATAGAGAGAGAAGGAAAGCCAGAGACCATTAACAACTATAAAATGAAGTTTCTATAATATACCAATTAATCCGTAACTATTTTCTAATTACTTACTACATACACAACTCTAGTACTTTTGTATCCATTACAGAGTCGGTAAGTGTCCTGTTATATACTAGATAGCATTGAGGCCCTTCCCTTTGGCTCAAATTCTTTAAGCTTTTAAATATAGCTCAGGATCCTTGGCATATGTAACTGAAATGTTCTTTGTGGGCTTAAGGTTATTTATAGGAGGAAATGAGTCTTTGTTAGGTTGCTTGCAGATTGTCCAGGCTGGGGTGCTATAGATTGGTAAGTACTAGGTCCAAACGAAGTAGTGTTCCTCAGGTGACATATTTAGTATCACAGTTTGAGCACCACAATGGACCCCGAACTGTAGTTTTCTAGGGACTTCCATTCCATTTCCATTTAAAGGATTTACTACATTATTCAGCAGGATAAGTAACCTCCCTGCCAACAGTCTACTGTATATTAATTTTTTTCTGAATTAAAAAAAGAAAGTTGGGTTTTTAATTTTTTTTTAATGTTTATAATTTTTGAGAGAGACAGATTATGAGACAGGGAGGGCAGAGAAAGAGGGAGACAGAGAATCTGAAGCAGCATCCAGGCTCTCAGCTGTCAGCACAGAGCCCGACACAGGGCTTGAACCCAGGAGCCATGAGATCATGATCTGAGCCAAAGTCAGATGCTTAACTGACTGAGCCACCCAGACACCCGCAAAAAAGAAAGTTTTGTAATCACAAAGGCAAACTAGGACAGGAACTGAGCATACTGAGATCTTTAAACTCTTCCAAGATTTTGGGATTTTCCTCATATTCCTAGGGATAGGGTGACCTCACCCCATTGTTCTAGAATAGAAGCATCTACTTTGCTGCTGGAAAGGGATGGGATAATGTTGGAAATCTAAAAGGAGCAGTAAAGCATGACTAAATTTCATTAATCTCCTTTTCCCCTGTCAAGAAGAATAAGGGCCACACATTTTTTGCCTGTTTCGTTTCTTTTTTTAAGACTGGAAGCAACCTGGGGCGCCTGGGTGGCTCAGTTGGTTAAGTGTCTGACTTGGCTCAGGTCATGATCTCATGGTTCGTGGGTTCGAGCCCCCAGTCGGGTTCTGTGCTGACAGCTCAGAGCCTGGAGCCTGCTTTGGATTCTGTGTCTCCCTCTCTACCCCTCCTCCACTCGTACTCTCTCTCTCTCTCAAAAATAAACATTAAAAAAAAAAAGTCTGGAAGCAACCTGGTCTCAATCTGAAGGGCAACATTATGTGGATAAAGTTAAGTAATAAGATAACATATGCCTTCCTTTAGCTCCCCAAATCTCAAACTACAATTCCCATAAAGCATGAAGTGGAAATGTATTATTTACTTAGAAGCAGGAACTAAACAGCCACACCTCTTGATGGGTTGGGGCTTGTTTTGTACCTGCAAACCCGGAGGGAATGATAAGGAAGGGTAGTGTATCCCTGGGCAGCCGCATTCCCTTGGGAAATTGGGGTTATTCCTCAGTAACTCCTGTGTGTGTCCTCACTCTTGTGACCTATGCCCTCTCCTTTATCCACTTTACCAGCCAATGTGTGTGTCCATCTCCCTTTAAACCTTTTGTTCCATAGGAGGTGAGATGTGTTCCATATTCCTTTCACTCTATCTCTAGTGGTTTGCCTCAAGTGTTCTTACCTATTATTTCCCTCTCATGTCATTCCCACTTATACTTGAGATGCATTTTCTACCAGTTCCAATTTATCATTGTCCTCCCCTGTACTCTGCATCTTTCCTTCATGTGACTCGGTATAGAAAATGTATTGCCCTTTGGTAAAACCCTCATCTGAAACTGGAATATTAGGACAAATATCTTGTAAGGGAATGGTTTTAGGAACATGTGGTGCCCTGTATAAACCTATTGATGGCCAGAAAAGAGATACCTAATCATTTTCAATAATATATTTGAGTCTTAAGAATCCACATCTTACTCTACTGTGAACTTTTTGATGAGAATTAGTTCTTCCATTCATGTTTTGTGGTTTAGTTCATTAAGTTCCTGTGCAAGAAAAGCAATTAAAATTTTTTTAATGTTTATTTATTTTTGAGAGAGAGACAGAGAGACAGAGTGCAAGCAGGGGAGGGGCAGAGAGAGGGAGACAGAGGATCTGAAGCAGGCTCCAGGCTTTAAGCTGTCAGCACAGAGCTGACATGGGGCTCGAATCCACGGACTGTGAAATCATGACCTGAGCGGAAGTTGGGCGCTTAACCGACTGAGCCACTTAGGTGCCCCAAGAAAAGCAATTTTAACAAGGAAAATGAAAAACACCCTAAGAGGGGTAGGAAACCTTTCTGCCAGGTGAACTACTAAAGAGATTATTAGGAGCTTCTGTGCTTTTAACAGTCACCTGCTAATATCCTTAATAGCTTGACAATTAAGGTTACTAGGCAAGAACTGTGCCTATTCAATTTTATTCCCTGGGCAGTACCCAACGTGCTCTGTATATGTGAACATCTGATGTTAACTTGAGTTGTTATGCCTGATCCTCAAGGTTGAGTAGAACAACTCAACTGCTCATTCTTGGGAATAATAGGTAATTTTTCCCAGGCACCAAGATACAATGATTAGGGCATGGGCAAGGAATTTTCCTAAACTGGCCTATCTGCCCAGAAGAGGTCATTCCTTTTCCCATGTGAGTACCTCCCTCCCAGAGAGCTGCATTGACTCACTCTCTGACTCAGCACGATTACACACAATAAACAGTTGAGAAATTATTGTCTCTGCTAAGAGTTTCTGATGCGGTAAAGCACATGGATGCAATTAGTGACCAAAAAGATACCAATCTCAATTTCTAATAAGGCCCCTAGTTCTTTCCCTGGTCCCTTTTCTCTCCTGAACCCACTCACAAAGCTAATGCATCAAAAGTGTTGGCTACCCTCTTCTCTCCTCATACTCCAGTTTCTCCAAAGCTTCTCACCTTCTTTCTCCAAAACCCCCAAATGCTTTTTCCACCAGAGTTCAAAGAATTTACTCTTTGTTCTTCAATATATATGTGCTAAGTTTAGCCAACTTAAGTTTAGCTAAATTTTTTTCTTAGGCATCGGAGGGAGACTAAGTTGGCAGAGATTGCTTTCTGGTTAAGTAGAGTATATAGAGTTCTCTTTACTAGTTTACTAGTTACTTAGTCTTCCATTGTGTGCCTCTACCAAAATTTATCCCAATTCCTATCCATAATGATAGCTAAAATGTATTGAGCATATACTGTGGGTTAGGCACTGTTCTAAATATCACAGCCCAATAAGTAAATTCTATTATTAGCTTTTGGTAAACCAAAAGCACAGTGGGGTAATTTGTCCATGATCACATAGCTAGTAAATTGTGCAGATGGGATTGGAATCTAGGCAATTCTTAACCACTATGCTATACTTCTTCCCTGTTGATGGGATATTTAGGCCTTTCTCTAGATTCCTTTAGATTTTTTTTTAATATAGATAATGCAGTAATGAATACCCTAGTACATAAATATTTACTTTTTTTTTTTTTTTTTTTTTTGAGAGAGAGAGGGCACGACTACAGGAGAGGGGTAGAGGGAGAGAAAGAGAGAATCCCAAGCAGGCTCCATGCTCAGCATGGAACCTGATGTGAGGCGTGATCCCTCAACCTTGGGATCATGACCTGAGCTGAAATTAAGAGGTGGATGCTCAACTGACTGAGCCACCCAGGTGCCCCATTTTCTAAGTATATCAGTAAGGACAAATTCCTTGAGATGACATTATGAGGTCAAAGAGCAACACATTTTTATTTGAACAGGAAAAGCTTCTCCTCCAAATGTATCATTGGTTTGGAGGAGGCAGCATTTTTATCAGAGGCAACAAGCTGTCCTCTTACGGTATTTGAATTTTTACTAGCAGGGCATCTGACTTTAGTTCAGGTTAGTGATCTTGTCATGAGTTGGAGCCCCACATCGGGCTCCTTGCTATCAGCATAGCACCCACTTTGGATCCTCTGTCGTCCTATCTCTGCTCCTCCCCTGCTTGCTCTCTCTCTCTCTCTCTCTCTCTCTCAAAAATAAACAATTTAAAAATAAGTAAATAAAATAAATCTTATTAAAAAATAAAATAGAAAATAAAATAAAAATTTACTAGCAGAAGTATTAGAAAGTCATCTTAGTCGTTTATCTGAGGGAGTAATTATCTAAGTGGTCCTTTCCTCCTATCATTGCTATTATTTGATTAGGAGTGCACACAGGTAAATTGCAAGCCGAAGAGCCCTAGACTGCGGCCTGGGTCATGGTAGTTCAGTGATTGAATTAAATGACAAGGTCTTTGATTTTTTTTTTTAAATCTGTAAAATGGGGACATTAAGTACTACTTACTTTATCTCCCACGTATGGGTTTAGAGACACAAATATGAATGTATACATTGTTCATATGTGTCATTAAGAACACTTATAATGGAGGGATGCCCATCTAGGAACCAGGGGAGAGAACTATGGGGCCCATTAGGAAATTGAGATCTGGTATCTTTTGGGTCACTAAATGCATACATGTGCTTCACTCATACATGTGCATTAGAAACTCAGGCAGAGACCATAATTTCTCAACCATTTATTGTGTGTGACCATCTGTATAAGTCTTAGTATACTTTTAGCAGGTAGGCTTACTATAAATATTTTATGAATAAATTAATGAACAAAGTTTTCTTTCTTTTTTTAAGTTTATTTATTTTGAGAAAGCAAGCTAGCAGGGTAGGAGCAGAGAGAGAGGAAGGGGGAGAATCTCAAGTAGGCTTCCTGTTGTCAGTGCAGAGCCTGACATGGAGCTCGTTGTGAGATCATGACCTGAACCAAAACTAAGAGTTGGATGCTTAACTGACTGAACCACCCAAGTGCCCTGAACAAAGTTTCCAATGCTGGTCATCAATTTTCCAAAGCTAATACAAACATCCTTTCAAAAAAAAAAAAAAAGAAAATAATTTTCAGCATTTTGTTTTTCCCCTAAATAATGAATGTCTATGTCTTCTTTAGGAGAACTATGTTCATAATATGGCTTAAGGTCTTAAATTTTGGTCTTGGGTAAACTAATAAGCAAATCACCCAGAGCAGAGTCTGAAGTTATCTACGTTGTCAAATGTTGAGTAACTGCCTCTCTATAAATTTGGAAAATACAAAAATGTAGAAAAATAATCCATTTATTAACTAGTAACCCTTATGCTGTATAATTTATTGGTCCTCCAGGATACTATCTTCCATTTCTTTAAATTTGTTGATAGACAACCCTATTTGTGAATCACTTCCAAGTGATTAGCAATCTAGTAGAAATTAGTCATATGTAGTCATATATATGCTGACAAAACTTTCAAATTATATCTTAGATTATGTGTATTTTACTGGACTATATGAGTCACTTTTTATAAATTTCATCTTCTATTTTATTCTAAAACTTTCAATTATCTTGAATAATGTTCTTTCTTGTTGAGTGTATCCATATTTCAAATATTTGTACAAATGTGGATATAAATTGAATCCATTTTTCCCCTTTTCCAATTTGTGTGTGTGTGTGTGTGTGTGTGTGTGTGTGTGTGTGTGTGTGTGTGTGTATTTATTTTATTTTTTTAAGTAAGCTCTATGCCCAGCTGGGGCTCAAACTCACGACCCTGAGATCAAGAGTTGCTTGTTCTATTGACTGAGCCAGCTAGGCACCCCTAGATTTATATATTTTTTAAACTAAGTTAGGAAATATCTACCAACTTCAACATGGAAATATTATTTATTTATTTATTTTTAGCACATGTGTGAACAGGGGAAGGGCAGAGGGAGAAAGAGAATCTTGGCCTCCATGCCCAGTGCAGAGCCCAATTTCGGGCTCATGATTGTAAGGTCATGACCTGAGCTAAAATCCAGGGTCGGATGCTTAACTGACTGAGCCACCCAGACTCCTAATATGAAAATATTTTACACTTAGGTGTTTTGGAATAGAAAACTATACCTTTCTATGAATGATACATGTGTGTACTCAAATGCAAAAATAAAGTAAACATGAAAAACATTCTTTCTAATTAGGGATAGATAGAATATGTATATATATATATATATATATATATATATGTATGTATATATATGTATGTATGTGTATATATATATATATATATATATATAATTTTTAACATTTACTTATTTTTGAGAGAGAGAGAGACAGAATGTAAGGGGGGGAGTGGCAGAGAGAGAGAGAGGGAGACAGAATCTGAAGCAGGTTCCAGGCCCTGAGCTGTCAGCACAGAGCCCAACATGGGTTCCAACTCATGAACCGTGAGCTCATGACCTGAGACACAACCAACTAAGCCACCCAGGTGCCCCAGATTAGAATATTTTTAAAGAATTTATCACTAAGCAGCCAAAATTTTTATACTCAAGAGTTTCAGGATTTTTCCAAGAACTAGAAAAATAATATTGTTTTAGTCTGTTGGGGTTGCTATAAAAAAATACCACGGACTGGGTAGCTCATGAACAAATTTATTTTTCACAGTTCCAGGGCCTGGAAGTCCACCGTCAGGGTGCCAGCATGGTTAGGTTCTGGTGAAGGCCCTTTCCAGGTTGCAGACTGCCACCTCCTATGGTGCCTCACAAGGTAGAAGGGAGCACAGGGCTCCTGAGGTCTCCTTCATAAAAGCACTGATCCCATCCATGAAAGCCCCATCCTCATGACTGAAGCGCCTCCCAAAGGTCCCACCTCCTAAAATCATTACACTGGGCATTAGGATTTCAACATATAATTTTTGAAGGGACACAAGCATTCAAATAAATGTTTGAATAAATCATAACAAATAAATCAACAAATACCCAACTCGACAGCAGTCCTCCTCAGTTACGGGAAAGTAATTGCCAATGCAAAACAGATACTAGTATGAAGTTCTACTTTATTCTGAATAACTGTGCTGGGACCTATATTTTCTGAGTCATGCTATCGAATAGACAACGAACTCAATGATGAACTTAAGTTCTAGTTATTGCGTGTGTACTCAACAAGACTTTGATTTACTAAGCGTTTGCAGCATTGAAGCTGTTTCTAAAATTTCTGTTCACTCTTTTTGGGGCAGTCATTATATCCAACACTATTTACTGGGTGGCAGCACTATATGATAATGTACACACTAATTTGTGGGGTACCTGGGTGGCTCAGTTGGTTAAGCGCCGACTTAGCTCAGCTAATGATCTCACAGCTCGTGAGTTTGAGCCCTGCGTCAGGCTCTGTGCTGACAGCTAAGCCTGGAGCCTGCTTCAGATTCTGTGTCTCCCTCTCTCTTGCTCCTCCCCTGTACGCACTCTGTCTCTCTCTCTCTCAAAAAATGAATAAATGTTAAAAAAAAAAATTTTTTTAATGTACACACTGATTTGTGTGTTAAGAAAGAAAGTTCTGGAATCAGTTAATTGCCCAGATTTGAATCCTGGCTCGACCACTTATCAGCTATGTCATTTCTATTACTATTACCTATTGAAATGGAAATGACAAGGATAATTACACCTGCCTCGTAGAGTTAACTAAATAATATATATAAAGCACTAAGCAAGAGTAGTGCTTAATAAGTGTTAGTTGTTATTTCATCCTTTAAAAAGAAAGAATGAAAATGTATACTTAGGGATGCCTAGCTGGCTCAGTTTGGTAGAGCATCCAACTCTTGATATCGGGGTTGTGAGTTGAGCCCCACATTGGGTGGAGATTACTTTTTTTTTTTTAATTTTTTTTTTAACGTTTATTTATTTTTGAGACAGAGAGAGACAGAGCATGAACGGGGGAGGGTCAGAGAAAGGGAGACACAGAATCCGAAACAGGCTCCAGGCTCCGAGCTGTCAGCACAGAGCCCGATGCGGGGCTCGAACTCACGGACTGCGAGATTGTGACTTGAGCCGAAGTCGGCCGCTCAATCAACTGAGCCACCCAGGTACCCCGAGATTACTTTTTTAAAAATGTGTGTTTAGAAGTCTGTGATTTAGTATGCAACCCATCTATAGTTTAGGACTAGAGTAGAAAGCCTTATGGCTTTTTCCACATAATGCTTTACATCAAAAATTTTATTTCTAGTCAGTTGAAAGTAATAAGAATGGGGAAACCTTGTCTTTAGAAGTAACTTCCAGACAGAAAATAAGTATATAAATATTGGATACCTGGATTACTCCCTGAGGTTTAGCTACTAAAAGCAATATCCCCTATTTTGAATCATGATTTATTACATGCCCAGTAGTAGTCATCACCAGTACCTATTGCAGTGCCTTGCACAGTCAGGCATTCAAACATTAGCTCAATAAATAAATGAATAAAAAGTAAATTCACAGTTAAAGCCAAGAGTATGAAGAGAATGTTTAATTTTTTTTTTTTTTCATTTAGTTCCAGCAATGTAATTCCCAACCAGCAAAGTGCATACAGGTTATATGAATCAAGCTCTTTGGTCCACAGAGTAATGCATCATAGGAAATTATAATCATTGCTTTTACAACTGTGTATGATCCTGTAAAATTCTGTGCTCTTGGTGGCAAATGGAGGAGGAAGACAGATAGATGGATCAGCAAGAGTTCTTCACTCCTGGTGGAGGACAAATCAAAACCAATGTCCTACCAATGGAAGATGACCGACATTTACTTTTATGAAGGATTTAGACAAATTTGCAAACATATTGCAATTTTTACTTTTTATTGAAAAAAATTTTTAAATACATTTTATTTTGTGTTTTCGTATTTTTTCTTAATGTTTGTTTATTTTTTTTTAGAGAGAGAGAGAAAGAGAGAGACAGTGTGAGTGGGGGAGGGGCAGACAGAGAGGGAGACAAAGAATCCAGAGCAGGCTCCAGGTTCCGCACTGTTGGCATGGAGCTCAATGCGGAGCTTGAACTCACAAACCGTGAGATCTTGACCTGAGCTGAAATCGGATGCTTAACCGACTGAGCCACCCAGACTCCCCCATACTGCAATTTTTAAGAAAGTGATTTACTGAGCTATGAAAAAATAAAAAGGGACCTGTTTTAAAGAGATATTTCCCTTTTGCTTGATTTATGTGGCCTGATTGTCCCATTAGTCCATATATATTAATTAGTCTAAATATATTCATGTGGTAGGCTGAATGATGGCTCCCAAAATGTCTGTGTCTTAATTTCCTGAACATATGAATATGTTACCTTGCATGGCAAAATCAATTTTGTAAGTATGATTAAGTTAAGGATCTTGAGATGGGGAGATTATTCTGAATTATCTGAGTGGGGGCCCAATGTAATCAGAAGGATCCAACTACAGCGAGACAGGAGGAAGGACAAGAGACAGAGGAGACTGGAAGACACTGTGCTTTTGGTTCTAAAGATATAGGAAGAGATCATGAGTCAAGGAATTCAGGTAGCTTCTAGAAGCTGGAAAAGGCAAGGAAACAGATTATATTCCCTGGAGCCTCCAGAGAAATGCAACCTTGCTGATAGCTTAATTTCAGCCCTGTAAAATCCATTTTGGACTTCTGACCCACAGAACCGTAAGATAAAAATCTATGTTGTTTTCATTTTATTGTATTTTTTTAAGTTTATTTTTTGAGAGAGGGAGAGGGAAAGAGAGCAAGACAGAGAAGAAAAGAGAGAGAATCCCAGGCAGGCTCCATGCTCTCTGTGCTGAGCCCAATGTGGGGCTTGATCTCACAAACCATGAGATTATGACCTGAGCTGAAATCAAGAGTCAGACACTTAACTGACTGAGCAACCCAGGTGACCCTAAACCATGTTTTTGTAAGCCACTAAATTTGTGGCACTTTGTTAGGACAGCAAGTTTCTATTATACATTCATTAATCTGCACCTAATTTATGGAGACACTAATTTGTAATCAGTACCAACAAATTTACTTCTAGTTCTCTTGGATTAAAACTGGAGTTATCTTAGGGTGTCTAGCTGGCTGAGTCGGTAGAGCAGGCAACTCTTGATCTTAGGGCATAAGTTTGAGCCCCATGTTGGGTATAGAATCTACTTTAAAAATAAATAAAATGAAAAAATGAACAAAACACAACTGGAGTTATCCTTGGAAAAGTGATTTATTCCAGGGCTGGGGTAGGAAAAAATATAATTGAATCTAGAGCATCTTTTGGTATCAGAAAGTGAAGAAGTGCTCAAAAAAGATTGAGGGTATGTCAAAAGGGTACAGACACTACCTGAAAAAGGTATCAATGGCTAAAGCTGGAAGTTGAACAACAAAATAATGATAATTTGGATTATAACTCCCCAAATTAAGTATAAATATATATGCATGAGTCCATAATAAAATAAATACATACATAAATACATAAATGGAGGAGAGTGGACAATTCCATTGAAGAATGTTAATGTGGGGGAAAAAATGTGAGAAAGTTTGAGGAAAAGCAGAATATTTACATAGTTCAAAGTATGTCTCCCATAACATTAAAAAATTTTTTTGTCTTATTTATTTATTAATTTATTTTTTAAATTTTTTGTTTTTTATTTATTTTTGAGACAAAGAGAGACAGAGCATGAGCAGGGGAGGGGCAGAGAGAAAGGGAGACACAGAATCTGAAGCAGGCTCCAGGCTCTGAGCTGTCAGCACAGAGCCCAACACAGGGCTCAAACTCACAAAGCATGAGATCATGACCTGAGTGGAAGTTGGATGCTTAAACGACCAAGCCACCCACGTGCCCCTCCCATGATATTTTTAAATTACAATTTTTTTATATAATTATAACTTTACGGTGGAGAAATCTAGAAGAAGCTTAACCAAGTAATCAAGATCAATAATCACTAGTGTGGCGGGCAGAATTTTAAGATGTCTGCTCACTTCCTCTGTCCTTGCTACCTTTGATATATATGCCTTGCCTCCAGGCTGTGAATATAATGGATTTAAATCCTTTAATGAGGTTATATTATGTGACACTGTTGACTTTAAGAAAGGGAGATGATGGGTTGGGGCCTGACCTAATTATATGTGCCTTTTATTTTACTTATTTTATTTATTTTTTGTAAGATTTTATTTTTAAGTAATCTCTATATCCAACATGGGGCTCAAACCTATAATTCGGAGATCAAGAGTCCCATGCTCTCCCAACTGATCCAGCCAGGTGCCCCTTTCTGAGTCTTTTAAATCTTGGCCTAGAAGTCAGAGATTCGAGGTGTGAGAGGGATTGTCTGGGAGGTAATCCTGCTGCCATTGTAGGTGGAGGCACCACACAACTAGAACTTGAGAGTGGCCTCTAGGAACTGAAAGTGATCCCTGGCTGCCAGATAGCCAGAAGACAGGTCAGTTCTATAACCAAGAAGCTGAATTCTGCCAACAACCTGCATGAACTGGGAAGAAGGATACAAGCTCCACATGCGAATGCAGCCATCCAACACCTCAGTTTCGGCCTTATGAGACCCCGAGCAGGAAGCCCAGCTTCAACTTGCCTGGACTTCTCACCTCCAGAATCCATGAGATAATAAGCGGGTGGTGTCTTACCGCGCTGGGTCTGTGGTGATTTACTCTGGCAGCGGAAGAAAACTATACAGGCAGCCATAACATATCTGAACATCATGCCCCAATAGGGTGCTCTGAAAAGGACACATCGCGTACGAGATTTTCTTGCCTAAAATAAATTACCTCATCTAATCATGGGAAAACATAAGAGGAACCCAAATGGAGAGAGATTCTACAAAATGACTGACTAGTACTCTTCAAGACAGTTGAGATCATGAGAGACAAGGAAAGACTGAGTGTCTGGAGTGGAAAAAGGACTTTAGTGGTAAACTGGTGAAATCTGCAGTTTAGTTAACAACAAAAACTACAACAAAACACAGTCATTTCTCTCTAGAACTGGCTAGGCTATGTAACCGTAAACAAATCACTTGCTAGAACTTGGTTTTTCCAGTTACAAACGTGAGTTTGTAGTGGTACTTTAGGATTCTTAGCTGAGGGGCGCCTGGGTGGCTTAGTCAGTTAAGCGTCTGACTCTTGGTTTAGCTCAGGTCATGATGAAGTCCTCTTGGGATTCTCTGTCTCTCCCTGCCCCTCTCCCGCTCATGTTCTCTCTCTCTCTCAAAATAAACTTTAAAAAAAATAAATAACAGATTCTTAGCTGAAATAGTCGCTTACTGTTTGTTTTTTAGTAGTTCTATTTTCCTTTAAGAAAGCTTAATTTTGGAAGAGTTGGTATGTTTTGGAAGACTTAGTGTGCTTTAACATTGTAATGATTTTGATGTGCTGATACAGATTAATGAAAGCAAATACTATGAATGGATATAATCCAAAAATGAAAATCTGGACAGCTTAGTACATTGTGGAGGCTTTTTGCGGTTATTGCTTTGCTCTTTGAATTTTCTTTTTATTTCAAATTAAAGAGTTGGCATAAACAACAAATACACAAAATCCTTTTACGGTTTAAAAGAATGAATATTTCAGAAATTTTCTGAATTCAAGTCAGGATAAAGAGAGAACCAAAAAAGAATTCAGTAACACACCATTCAAACAGTTTGATTCAGGCAAGATAGAAACCCCCCTTCTAATAGGAAAAAAAAAAAAAAAGAAAAAGGACAAATGGACTACATGGAGTATTTACAAGAGCTTTCTTTTTTTTTTTTTTCAAAGTTTATTTATTTAATTCGAGAGAGCAAGCATGAGCAGGGGGAGGGTGGGGAGAGAGAGGAGGAGAGAGAGAGGAGGAGAGAGAGAGAATCCCAAACAGGCTTTGCACTGTCAGTGCAGAGGACCCGGGGCTCAAACTTATGAACCATGAGATCATGACCTGAGCCGAAACCAAGAGTTAGTCGCTTAACTGACTGCTTCACCAAGGTGCCCCTGCATGAGCTTTCTAAGTATGGTATCATGAGTCTCTTCCCCTATAATTTTTTGTTAGCTTTATTTCAGAGAGATGGACACATACGGTGTGGATTGAATGATGCTTTATCACATCATCAGTGATAACTGTATAAAATACTCTAACTTTGCTGCTTGTACATTTTAGGTAACATAATTCTTCCCTCCTTCCTCCATAGAGAGAAACACAATGCTTCCAGCTCAAGACTGGCTTAACGGCCTCCTCCGAGGTTAATGTTAACATCGTTCTGGACAGAGTAACAGGAAGCATCTGTGTATCTGACCACAAACTGAGATGATCCATTCTTCCCCCATCTGAAGTATAAATTCTGTTGGTATTAAATTGCTTAATTGCTTCTGCTTTATATATTAATACTTTAAAACATCATAAAATCTCTGGGAAAACTAAAATGATTTATGACTATGTAAATATTTATTTAGTTCTTCCCAGTTGGTCAGTATTGATTCTTTTTTACCCCCTCTATACTTTATTATTTATTTATTTATTTTTAAAGTTTTAATTTAAACTCCAGTTAGTTAACATACAGTATCATATTAGTTTCAGGTGTATAAGATCATGATTCAACAATTCCATATATCACCCAGTGCTCCCCACGTCAAGTGCACTCCTTAATCCCCATCACCTATTTAACCCATCCCTCCACCCCCTCCCTTTTTCCTCTATAATTTAAAGGAAACTTGTATTATGAAAGCTATTCTTAGATCTTTTGTTTTTATGTTCTAGAACCATCTATGGCTACAGGAAACTCAGGGAAGAATGTTAGTGAATTAGCAGATGCTAAGTTACCCAGAAGAGCAGATGGAATAATTGATTATGTCCTACAAAATGGGGGAAGGGAATACTTACAGATCTTTCCTCAAGTATGCTACAGAGTTTCCATACAAAAGGCTGTAACTAAAACTATATTTTTCTTTTTTTTAAAATGATTTATTTATTTATTCATTTTGAGAGAGAAAGAGAGCACAAGCAGGGGAGGGTCAGAGAGAAGGAGAGACAGAATCCCAAGCAGGCTCCACACCATCAGTGCAGAGCCCGATGTGCGGCCCGAACTCACAAACTGTGAGATCATGACTTGAGTTGAGATCAAGAGTCGGACACTTAACCAACTATGCCACTCAGGTGCCCCATAAAACCATATTTTTCTTCTCTTGTAGGTTTGTTTTTATTTCAGGTGATCTTTTATGTTACTTTTTAACCTGTAGAGTTTTCAATATGATGTGGCATTAATCATTTAAAAATAGAGTATGCATACATTTAAAGTTTTTTTGGCAATAAAAAATGTACAAGAGAAATAAGCCAATAGAACAAAGTAGCATACTTTGCACTGCTCCCAGATTTTTTAGCCTACACTATAATATGGACAATTGGAATATATTGGCATCATTAGAATTGTACAGATATTTTACTAATCACCTTGGGACTCTTAGTGAGATTGAAAGTCCACATTTGCTTCCTCAGAACTCTTCTCATTCAACCTATAAAATAGCCATATCTTTAAAAAAACGTTTTTTTATGTTCATTTTTGAGAGAGACAGAGACAGAGCACGAACAGGGGAGTGGCAGAGAAAGAAGGAGACACGGAATCCGAAGCAGGCTCTAGGCTCTGGGCTGTCAACTCAAACTTGTGAACCGCGAGATCATGACCTGAGCTGACGTTGGACGCTTAACCGACTGAGCCACCCAGGTGCCCTCAAATAGCCATATCTTAATTATGTAATAGTCTTGAAGACATTGTACTATTTAAGAATTCAAAATCTAAACTATTAAGTTAATAAATATTTATGGTGCAAATTTTGTGCCAGGCACTTTTCTAGACGCTTAGTGAACAAAATAGGTTAAAAAAAAAAAAAAAAGGAGGGGTGCTTGGTTGCCTCAGTCAGTAGATCTCAGGGTCATGACTTCAAGCCCTACCTTGGGTATGAAGCCTACTTTAAAAATGAATAAAGAAAAATAAATTTAAGGGGTGCCTGGGTGGCTTAGTTGGTTAAGTGTCCAACTTTGGCTCAGGTCATGATTTCACAGTTCATGGGTTTGAGCCCTGCATTGGGCTCTGTGCTGCCAGCTTCAGATCCTCTGTCTGCCTCTCCCTCTCTCTCTGCCCTTCCCCCACTCTTGCTCTCTCTCAAAAATAAGACATTAAAAAAACTTTTAAAATAAAAAATAAGAATAATAAAGGAAAAAACCCTAGCCTTCATGGTACTTACATTTTTTAAAGTGGGATCTGTATAAACTAAAACATCTCTAAAACAATAATTCTCTTCTCTCTTGCCAGAGTGAAGCCACTTGAGGGCAGGGGCTACTGTTTCCCCAGTATCCTAACTGCAGTGCCTGGCACACTATAAATGATTAATAGGTATTCCTTGAATAATTAAATAGCACAAGATCCTTTTTGCTTAAGTACAAATAATGCTTCTTTATTGCCTATTGTATCTGTTTAGATTTTTCAGCTTGGCTTTCGAAGTTCTCTCACTCGGGCCCTACCCTTCGTCTTTAATTTCTATTTTTCAGCACACTCTTGTGATACTGTAAGACACAGTACTCTTGCTTTACCTCATACCACTTCCTCTGTCCCAGATAAATAAAAACCCTCTCCCTTTAGGTTCAACAAACACTCATCTAGGATCTTCCATGTGCCAGGACTGTGCTATAGATTTTCACATCTTTTCTTGAACGTACACAAGCACACTCGCAGGTTTTTAGAAGGAGCGAAAGAAGCTCAGAGTTCTGAGAGCAGCCCAGGGTCACTGAGCTACCCACTAGGGCCTGGACCTGGCCTTCTCTCCTTACTCTGCCCCTTTGGTTCCCTACTGTGAGCCCTTGCTTGTCTCCAGGGCTTCCAGGATGTTATTTATCTTTGCAGCTAGACTGTAAGCTCCCTGTGCCCAACTATGTACTATCTTTTACTTCCCCACAGAGTCCAAGTGCCATGCCCAGCAAGCTCTCAATAAATATTTCCCTAATTGAAGGAAGGCTAACCAATTTGGGCTGAGTCTCCTATTTTCAACTGTTACAAAGTTAACCTTTGCAATAAATTCCATCTTTTTTTTTTTTTTAAGACCTTATTTTTAAGTAAACTGTGCATCCAATGCAGGGCTCGAACTTGCAACCCCAAGATCAAGAGTCACACAATCTTCTGAACCGAGCCAGCCAGGTGCCCCACAAATTCCGCCTTTTGAATTAAGTTTTACATGGTCAGAGCTTGCTGGGTGAAAAAATACTTCCTTTTAGTCTTAAATACTTCACCTGAGATTTTAGTTATCTTTGACTTTATGTAAACGATTTAATGTTCAGCTGATCTACTTCCTTCAGTGGCTTTAATCACAACCCTGTTCATATTTTCCAAGCACAGAAGTCCTAGTGTTTCCAGGTTTTCTTTCATCCTTGACCACACAACGTCTTTGAGATACGGCAAGCTAAACTGCGTGGACAAACTGCATTTTCATGAGATAACCTATCCAGGGTCACGTGTTCTCTCATCAGCCAGCAGATTTGCCCCCAGAATGTTTGGCCAGCAGTTGAGAAAAAAGAAAAAGAAACTTAATATTTTTAAGCCCACTGGTCTCAAGCGCCTCTCTGGCTCCACCTCTCCCTATAGTCTTCAATCTAGGCCAGTTCAGACCTTTATCCTATGCCTCAGCTGTAAAGCCCACGAGGACAGGGCCTGTCTGGTTCACTGTTTATCCCCTGCAGGACGCTACAAATTTCAGCCTCAGAATACACAGCAGTAGCTCTTCAACTTTTTGTTCCAGTTCACCATAAAAGCACATACGTGCGCACGTAACTGAAGGGAACGGTTTCGTGAAATAAACTTTGACCACAATGACTCTGGATATTTTCCGTTCTATCATTCTATTCTTTTTAGTAGGTCATTAGCTGCGAAGTTGATTTCTTAAGTTCCCTGTTTCAAACACAATATGCCACAGAGTTGAGGTGAGTTCTCTTAGCATTGTATCACCTAGTACCCTATAAAGGAAGACCCCTGTGATCATTTTCCATTGGAGCCAAGTTCTAGGGAAAGGCCTATCAGTCTGGCACATAGCTGAGTGAATAAAACACTTGTGTCTTTGTGTTGGCTGAATCTGTTCTCGCTGTGAAAATGTATAGTTCAATCATGGTTTTTAAAATTAAACTTTCATTTCATCAAGACCACTAATAACTTCAAAGAGAAATCTCACATAAATCTTCCAAGCAAATAATAAATATGTAAATAGGGTTCTAATTAATGTGGTATTTGTTCAATACTTCAAAAAAATTTTTTTTAATGTTTTATTTTTGAGAGAGAGAGAGAGAGAGACAGGGGAGGGGCAGAGAGAGAGGGAGACATAGAATGCAAAGCAGGCTCCAGGCTCTGAGCTGTCAGCACAGAGCCAGACGCAGGGCTCAAAGTTATGAACCACGAGATCATGGCCTGAGCCGAAGTCAGCCACTTAACCAACTCAGCCACCCAGGCGCCCTCTGGCCCCTTTCCATTTTCTAATGAAAGTCCTACTTTGATTCCAGTTGCTTTCTATGAATTCAGAGAAAAGAAATAGGAATGGACAGTTGTGGAGTGGCTGTTAGGTGTCAGATATTATACCACAGATGGTCCTATAAATCATCTTATTCAAGCAATGGTGTTAAGAATGAGAGCATTGGGGGGGCACTTGGGTGGCGCAGTCGGTTAAGCGTCCGACTTCAGCCAGGTCACGATCTTGCGGTCCGTGAGTTCGAGCCCCGCATCGGGCTCTGGGCTGATGGCTCAGAGCCTGGAGCCTGTTTCCGATTCTGTGTCTCCCTCTCTCTCTGCCCCTCGCCCGTTCATGCTCTGTCTCTCTCTGTCCCAAAAATAAATAAACGTTGAAAAAAAAAATTAAAAAAAAAAAAAAAGAATGAGAGCATTGGGGCGCCTGGGTGGCTCAGTCGGTTAAGCGTCCGACTTCGGCTCAGGTCATGATCTCACGGTCCGTGAGTTCGAGCCCCACATCGGGCTCTGTGCTAACAAGCTCAGAGCCTGGAGCCTCCTTCAGATTCTGTGCCTCCCTCTCTCTCTGACCCTCCCCTGTTCATGCTCTGTCTCTGTCTCAAAAATAAATAAACATTAAAAAAAAAAATTAAAAAAAAAAAGATTACTTTGTTAAAAAAAAAAAAAAAGAATGAGAGCATTGAGGTCTGAGAGACTAGGGAACTTGCCCGTTTGTATAGCTAGTAAATAAATATTAGCTATTGGATTCACACATGGTTTTCTGATCTATACCCCACACTTTAACCCTGAACTGTATTTGCATTTTAAATTTTTTTTTTTTTCAACGTTTTTATTTTTATTTTTGGGACAGAGAGAGACAGAGCATGAACGGGGGAGGGACAGAGAGAGAGGGAGACACAGAATCGGAAATAGGCTCCAGGCTCCGAGCCATCAGCCCAGAGCCCGACGCGGGGCTCGAACTCACGGACCGTGAGATCGTGACCTGGCTGAAGCCGGACGCTTAACCGACTGCGCCACCCAGGCGCCCCTGTATTTGCATTTTAAAACGAATACCTGCCCGCTAAAACAAGTTAGTTGGAAATGTGACACATCAAACATCTACTCGTTCCTTTGTGGGATGGCTCTTTTTGAAGATGTTTCATCATCTTTTTTATGATTCGTTGTCAGCAAAGTCTTCTTCAATACCTCATATTGAAGCCGAAATGCATTTCTCATTCTTTAGGATGGCTGACGGAGGGGTTAATAATAATGGTGACCATATTCTCCTGTTGTGCATTCTGTGTGTACTCTTCCTGTACCCCATTTTCTATTTCTTAACACTTTGATGGAGTCTGAAGGACACCAAAAATCTCAGCTAAACTTAAAATTCTTTATTGCAGACTGTCACTTACCTGGGTATTCAACACTATCTGGAAAAAAAGTCAATGGACTGTTTATATTTTAATGCAGATATTTGGTATACCATAATCATAGTCTTTGATCTTTTTCTGTGTTGAGGTCAACTTGTGTCTAGTGCTGCTAAGCCCACTGTCTTGGTAGTATTTCAAAACAAAACAAAAACAAAACAGTTCTCCCTGACCTTGAGCCGTACTGCCTGTAAAGTGTTTATTGGCAAGCAGTCAAAAAGAGCAGCTGACCTTTACATAGCACTTACTAGGTGCTGGAGACCCTGCCTCGGGCCTTACATGCACTATGCCTCTGAATCCTCACAACTGTAATCCTCATTTTGACAAAGGAGGACACAGAGAGGTTAAGTAGCTTGCCCAGGATCACACTACCAAGGAAAGTGGTAAAGCCAAGTTCCTGAACCAGATAGCCTTGACTGATGACTGAACTCCCAACCACATCAGGCCCTTTTGCACAAGAAGAACACATGTGGAAACAAACAAACAAACGAAACAAACAAAACCTAGAAAACTCAAGGATTTAACTGGCAGAGCTCAGAACAGAGGCATGAAGACAAGAATGGCCGTGGCTTGCGGCGTGGGGAAAAAAACAGCAACGACCTAACAGAAGAATGAGGTTGGATAATTTTTAGTAGAATCATATCTACTACTGTCCATTTCTTTCTCTTTCTGGTTTTCCTTAATAAAACAAAATGCAGGGCCCCTGGATGGCTCAGTCGGTTGAGTGACCCACTCTTGATTTTGGCTCAGGTCATGATCTCATGGGTTTGTGTGATCTATCCCTGTGTTGGGCTCTGCACTGCCAGCACAGACCGTGCTTGGGATTCTCTCTCTCCATCTCTCTCTCTCTGCCCCTCCCCGGCTCGTCCTCGCTCTCTCTCAAAATAAACTTAAAAAAAAACAAAAAACAAAAACAAAGCAAACACCTACTTGTAAGCTCATATAGCACCCAGATATGTGTAAAACAGAAACACCAATGTATGCAGCTAGGGTGAAAATACAACTTTTGGTTACTGAGGTCTTCCTCCTGGTGTACAGTTGGCCTTACCGTTTTATAATTTGATCATCCTCCTCACCTGAATTTGAATCAGCTGTTTGAATTGTGTTAACAGTTACCCCTTATTTATATTTTTAAACAAACTGAGAAGATAGGAAGTTTTTTGTTTTGTAACGCTTATTTATTTTGAGAGAGAAAGACAGCACACGGGCGTGTGAGCAGGAGAGGGGCAGAGAGAGAACAAGAGAGAATCCCAAGCAGGCCCTGCACCGCCAACACAGACCCGGGGCTCAGTCCCACAAACCATGAGATCGTGACCTGAGCCGAACTCAAGAGTCGGTCGCTTAACCAACTGAGCCATCCAAGGGCCCCTAGTTACTCCTTACTTTAACTGAATGAGAGAATTTCCCCCCTTTCTCCAACCTTACTATTGAATTCTGGCATTCTATAACAAATATATGACAAAGATGTCACAGTGTAGCAGGTCCAAATTAATTAATGGACATGTTCCAGAACATCATTGTAGATGAGCTATTTGGAACCTGGAATTTATTTTCCCATGGAAATAGTGGTTAAGTTCCCACTGGGTCTACAAAAGTTCCCTTACCCAGGAATGTAGCAGAAACGAACACTGTAATCTTCGTGTTGACCTTTGCTTGTTATTCTGAGGGCTCTATGGACTTCTCTTCTTACTACAATGTTTTAGCTAACCACCACTTTAGGGACAGTTTTTCATTTGAAATTATAGCAAAGGTTGACCATCACTTATAATTCTACTCAAATCCAATCATTAATACTGCTTTTGGGTATTTCTTTTTACTAATCATTACCTAAACCGTAACTTCAGTTAGAGAGTTGTTTTCCTTAGTGGAAGGTTAGTAGTCCATGGAACAGCCCTAGAAGGCAGACAGCCTAGGCTCTGTTACATTCTTCTGCCTACAGCACGATAAGGAGTGAAACGGCACCAGGGACACGTCTTGCCCCTGCTGCTGCCAGTGACCATCAGGTTCCCGGAGGGTATCTTTTGGCCCTTGTGGGGATTAAATAAAACAACTTTTCTTGGTTTCTGGTTTGGCATCAGGTCGTAATTTCCAGGGCTCCGTGCCCCTGGGTTAGGTGTTTAGAACTCGGAGATTACCTGATCATGTGTGTTTTGACTACAGGTGAATCTGTATTACAGAAATTTCATACTCAGATAATCTACAACTATGGTGTCGATGTCTGCCAAATATGCCGGTCTCAGAAACATTTTCTTGTAGGACACGGTAACCACAATAAAACCAAATCTTTGTTTTAGATAGAAACATTACCAACAAATGTTTCCAAAACAGCAATGCATCAAGTGAAAAAAAAACTGTGTTTATGGCCATCCTAATAGCGTGGCTCTGAAAACTCAGGCTCTGTACACACACCGCACACCCCACTCCTGTCTTTTCACCTCCTTGGGAGTTTTTACACTGGCCACGGACTCTTGATATGAATTTAGAGTCTGCTTTTTTTTTTTTTTTTATTTATTTTTTATTTTTTTAACGTTTATTTATTTTTGAGACAGGGAGAGACAGAGCACGAACGGGGGAGGGGCAGAGAGAGAGGGAGACACAGAATCGGAAGCAGGCTCCAGGCTCTGAGCCATCAGCCCAGAGCCGGACGCGGGGCTCGAACTCACAGACCGCGAGATCGTGACCTGAGCTGAAGTCGGACGCTTAACCGACTGAGCCACCTACGCGCCCCTTTAGAGTCCGCTTTTAGAAATGTTAGGAAAAACATTTGTATGATTAGGGAAGGTTTATATCCATAGCCCTACCCCTCCAAAAAAATCCCATGTGTAATTTATATAACCATGTCTGCTGTCACTTGTCTTTTTAAACACTTAATGATTCTGTCAGCAAACATTTGCCAATAAAGTCATGGCTTTATTGCTTAAAGATGTCTAATACATTAAGTATGCAAAACTCTTTCACTTGAAATCCACACAATCTATGAATGAGACCTTTTAAGGATATACAGGTGGTATTTTCTTCACTATAATGTTCACAATAAGGTGGTTAATTTTTACAAAATTACAATCATTAATACCAAAATACAGATCAATTAAAGATTCCAATAGTAAAAATATTAAGGCAAACATTCCCTACTTCACCTACAGGCCAAACTGTGAAATTAAGGCTTCCGAAATTAACAGAATAAATAAAAGACACTATTGCTTCACGTATCACATAAGGTAAACCTGGCATTCATGGATGCACTGTCATCCATTAACTAGATCTTTATGAAATAGCATAACTTTACAACCACAGGTGGCATTTCCAATTATGCTAGTACTTTACAACATATACTGTTAGTTTCCAGGATCAAGAGGAAGTCTCTCAATCACAGTGCTATTTCAATTGGCAACTATATTTATCTTTTTGCATTCTTTAACATAATGGAGAGACTTAGTTACCAGCTCACGAAGGTGAGCTAGGCCACTTGTCACTGATGAAGAGGGCTCCAATTGCTGGCTACTCAACATTTGGTTTTGGCACAGAGCACATGGCAGGAATTTAGCATTTCCAGATCCAGAACATAGAGCTGTGGCAGGCACCTCAGAAATTCTAGAGGAGAATTTGAAATCTTTTTTTTTTTTTTTTTTAATTTTTTTTCAACGTTTATTTATTTTTAGGACAGAGAGAGACAGAGCATGAACGGGCGAGGGGCAGAGAGAGAGGGAGACACAGAATCAGAAACAGGCTCCAGGCTCTGAGCCATCAGCCCAGAGCCCGACGCGGGGCTCGAACTCACGGACCGTGAGATCGTGACCTGAAGTCGGACGCTTAACCGACTGCGCCACCCAGGCGCCCCTGAAATCTTTTTATTAAGTTTTAGGGCCAAGAAGTGATCCCAACAGTATTTAAGTGAAGAAAGGAAAAAGAAGAGGAGGAGGAGGAGGAGGAGGAGGAGGAGGAGGAGGAGGAGGAGAGAAAAGAAGGAAAAATAACTCTGTTTGGAGCTCTTGGGGGTATTAAATGAGAGCACAAACATAAAGTGTCCAACAAGGTTACCAAAATGCACTAGGTGCTCGAATAGACACTTCTCTAAAGAAGACATCCGGATGGCCAACAGGCACATGAAAAGATGTTCAGCGTCGCTCCTTATCAGGGAAATACAAATCAAAACCACACTCAGGTATCACCTCACGCCAGTCAGAGTGGCCAAAATGAACAAATCAGGAGACTATAGATGCTGGAGAGGATGTGGAGAAACGGGAACCCTCTTGCACTGTTGGTGGGAATGCAAATTGGTGCAGCCGCTCTGGAAAGCAGTGTGGAGGTTCCTCAGAAAATTAAAAATAGACCTACCCTATGACCCAGCAATAGCACTGCTAGGAATTTATCCAAGGGACACAGGAGTACTGATGCATAGGGGGACTTGTACCCCAATGTTCATAGCAGCACTCTCAACAATAGCCAAATTATGGAAAGGCCTAAATGTCCATCAACTGATGAAATTGTGGTTTATATACACAATGAAATACTACGTGGCAATGAGAAAAAATGAAATATGGCCTTTTGTAGCAACGTGGATGGAACTGGAGAGTGTGATGCTAAGTGAAATAAGCCATACAGAGAAAGACAGATACCATATGGTTTCACTCTTATGTGGATCCTGAGAAACTTAACAGGAACCCATGGGGGAGGGGAAGGAAAAAAAAAAAAAAAGAGGTTAGAGTGGGAGAGAGCCAAAGCATAAGAGACTGTTGAGAACTGAGAACAAACTAAGGGTTGATGGGGGGTGGGAGGGAGGAGAGGGTGGGTGATGGGTATTGAGGAGGGCACCTTTTGGGATGAGCACTGGGTGTTGTATGGAAACCAATTTGACAATAAATTTCATATATAAAAAAAAAATGCACTAGGTGCTCAATAATGTTAGACAAATTTGAATATTGGGAATTTTATTGAGCAAAAATAGGGTTATTTAAGATTAATTATGTCAGTAGTTTTGTTAGCACCTTTAGCATCTAGGAACTGGGGAGACATAGCACCTACAAGGAATTCAATTATCACCTGAAATACTGGCCAATTAAATTCACCAATATTGCAAAATGTAGTGAGATTTCTTTCTTGGTTAAGCTGTAATTCCCCAGGTCTGGGTTATTTAGCTCAGCTGGTGGATAAACATCATGGATTATAGCCATGTACAAGTCAAGCTTTATAAAGAGAAAGACACTGAGATGCTAAGATTATGCACCATATCCCATATCCCTATCACACAAATAAGTTTGGGTGTCACAAGAGGGATTGCATAAAAGGGTGCAGTCAGCTTAAAGCGAACACATCTTAATTTCTTGAAAATGTAAAGCATACCTATAAGGTCACATCATATATAGGAACAAGTTCAAAAACCCGTTTTTTGAGTCCACTAGAGTTCCACGTTAAGAGAAGTAATTTCCTTGTTATGACCAATGTGTTTGCTCTCCAAATGTTTTTTAAAAAGTTGTACATAGAACACAACTTCACAATTGAGGTTTCCAAGATGATAAGAATCTGTTAACTTTACACCTTAATTATTTCAGATTTTTCTACTACAGAGAAAAATGAAAGGCCACAAAAAGAAAACCCAAAGTATTCAGGTACTGTATTCAAATTTAGAGGACAAAGATGGGGTCAACATGAAAATAATAATTACCTGATACATGCATTATCTGAACTCACTTTAACCTTATGGGAATTTCTTCTAAATTTGGAATCTCAAAAAATAAACATTTTTAAGTGGAGTCATCAGTCATTTCTAAATGCTTTGCAATACATTTTAAATGAGAGAAATTAAATATTCTGCTGATTCAAGGCACTAACATCACAAATCCATTCCCACTTGGTTGGCCAACGTATGTCAGAAAAATAACTTTTAGTACAAGATTCAGTTCATCATTCCCTGTAGAACATATAAGAAGTTCCTCTGATAATTTTTCTGGTATTCTTCTCTTTCTTCGCAAAAATAGGAAAATATCTCTGTAACTTATTCTCCTCCAGTAAGAGTCCATGGGAATTGTTGCAAGTGGGCGGTACCCTTCTCTGATCTCCGTGCTACCTCAGCTTCGGGTAACTTTGATACCATTTATCTACTAAGCTGTGCTCATTTAAAAAAAGTAGATCTGTGACAACCACTGCAATATATTAAAAGTGATTTATACAGCTGGCAGCACACTGGAAGTTAAGAACTAACAACATATCAACTCTAACAAAAACACACATTTTTCCACTCTGTGACACAGAAAGTGGACAGCAACATGTGCGATGCACCAAAGATCTAACCCCTAAAGAATCTAATTAGAAAATCAAATATCTGGATAGAATAAGCACATTTCCTCGATAAGCAATTTTAAAAAGAATGTCTTTTCAAGTCTATTTCCAGTTTTACAGTAACCTTTCTTCTTGGGTAGACCATAACAGAATGAGGATTATTCTCAGAAATGTGCTCAGTTATACTTAAATTGTATTTAACCTCTCAGTGATCTCTGCCTTTATTGGCACTGTGAAAAATAAACAGTTGTATCATGCCTTTCTGGACAGTCAGGTTTTATTTACATAGCTTTGAGACAAGGAGACAAAAGACATCCCTTAACAATTGTCTTTTGGCAATGTCAGTTTTGAGTGGAATAAATAATACAAATTTTTATATAGAAAGCGACTTGCAAATATGCATGTAAAAACATATCCATAGACCAATATAAGATACAGTGGCTATGAAGTCTCTTGAAGTACAAATTTATAAACTGACCACCAGACACAGAACTTGGATCCGCAACGGAGAAGAATCATTATTAGCCTGAAAAAAAAAATTAAAATGCCACTGCCACCAACCTGGAAAAAAATCACATAGGAAACAGAAAACAATAATCACCGGAAAACCTGTGTCTTGTAAAGATTTCTTTCCATCAGAAGATGCAGAAACATTTTCCCCCGAGGTGCGAATGAAAACGTTTCTCAAGCACCCCCAGTTTCTTCCCTGCTTTCTCCCCCAGGCGCCAGTGTAGACGGCCGGTATGGACTTTTTTCCAGAGATGAGAAGTCGAAATTTGCACTTTATCGGGAGCGGGTGCACTTTTCCCCCCGGCCCCCCTTTCCTCTGCCTCCAAGATGGTAGGAAAGTTGTCGTTTCGGAGGGCAGAGGAGCGGCTCTCTGGTGTTATGTCCTCGCAGTGCCTGTAGTGGTGCTGTAGGAGGCTGCTGCCTCTTCTTGTGCAGCCCCGGCAGCCCTGCCTTCTTGGCTGGAGAGTATATTCAGGGATTTCCCCTTAATAATCACCGACCCTGGGAGCACTTTTTAGTTTCCAAAATAAAAATATGATCCTCACCCCTCTTGCTTGACAGGGAAAGGCTCTCGCCGGAGCCCAGGGGGGAGCAGTAGCAGCGGCAGCCGAGCTTCCTAGTCCATTGCCAGCGCCTCTCACTCTGATCTGTCAGCCCGGCCGAGGGAAAAGGGGGGAAGGAGAAAAAAAAAAAGCAGCTGAAAGGTAAGCAGAGGCGGCCCCAGGCCCGGCCCACATCCCCGGGCTCCCGTAGGGCGGCGGGCAGGGCCGCGCAGGCAGGGCGGGCGGCGAGCGCGCTTACGTGAGGCCGGGGATCCGCCGGCCCGCGTCAGGCCCCGGGCAGAGAATGAAAGGGTGAGAGGGGCCGGCGCCGGGGTGGCGGGGGCTGGGGGCCGCAGGGCCTGGGGGCGCCCACGGGCGGCGGCGGCGGCGGCAGGCGGGCGGGGGGTCCAGCCGGGGCCCGAGCCGGCCGAGCGGCGCGGCCTGCGCGGGCCCGGGTGGGGGTGTGGGCCGGGGCGGGGGGTTGGGGGGGAGCCGGCTAGGCCTCGGGCCGGCGGGCCCCGCGGCGGCCGCGCCCTGCCCCGGCACCCCGGGCCTCCGCGCGCCCTTCCGGCTCCCCCGGGGCCTCCGGGCGGGACGGCGGCGCTGCGGGGCCCGATCGTGCGCCGGCCGGGAGGCTCCCCCGCGGGGCGGCAGGCCCGGGTTGCCGGGACAGGGGCGTCAGGGCCTAGGAGTGGGGAATGGGCACCCGCCCGGCCCTTCCCCCTGGTCTCTCGCCGACGCCCCCCCACCCTCGATTCCGGTAATAGTTGAATTTATTTATTCCCCTCTGCGCTCTGGGCGGCCAGGCCGGGGCGGGGCGGGCGGCCTGGCGGGCGTGGGGTGGGGTGGAGGGGCGGCGAGGAGTCAGGTGCAGCCGCGGCCCGGAAAGTTTCCTTTTAGGCCCGAATTGGGGGTTGCCCTCCTTTCGGGGAGCCCTGGTCCTAGCGCCCGCGACCCCCGAGGGCGTGGAGGAGAGCACTCGGCTATTTTGCAACTCTTTGCCAGTTCCTGTCCATTGAAGGTACTCCGCCCCTGCACCCCTCGCCCGCGCCCCACCCCACTCCCCGGCGAGCCCTTCCCGGGCTGCAAACTCCTGCCGGTTCCCCAGGAGCCCCCAGGCTGGGGAGAGGGCCTTCTCTGCCCGTTTGGAAAAGTTTTCCAGGGAATTTTCTCAGCTTATTAGTTAGTGACTGGGCTTTTGGTGTGGGAAAGGAGGAGGTAAATTCAGGTGGTATTTCTCCTGGGCTGGCTCTCCTAATCGCCTTTTTAGCCTTTGCTCCAGAAACCGGGGGTGTTCATTTCAGATTAAGCACGCCCCCTCCTTTCCTCTCGGACTCCTCCGGGTCTCAAGCCCCCCTTTCCTGGACGGTCCCCGCACAGGGAAAGACGAAGGGAGCGGTGAGGAGATTGTCATTAGCGGGGGTTCGATTTCTGGAGCAGCCCCCAGACGTGGGAGTTTCCTGTCCTATTTGGTCAGCGTCTGGTGTATCAGACACACGAACGGAACCCGAGGGGGGAGACCCTGGTTGTCAGAACGCTTGGAAGCATTAAAAATTAGGAGGAGGGAGAGGAGGTGGGCAGGGCAGCTTCTGAAACCAGGTCTACAGTTTAAGGATGAGTGACTTATTTATTGTGACAATAACTACTTGGATTAATGTGATATTATGTCCGACCCTAGACATCGAAAAATGGGGATTTTTAAGGAAACTTGTTATTGCCACAACTCAGAAGGGTCTGTGGAAGAGCCCTCAGGGAACTGAACGAAGCTGACACGGTGTGGTTTTGGTATTTTTTTTTTTCCCCTATGTTTAAACGGGTTCAATTTTAGTTTTATTTTGGTGCCACGAGCTTTGCAAGTTGCAAAAACAAACAAACAAACAAAAAAAAGTAAAAAACTTAAATTTCCAGATCTCGATTTCCTGGTTTTCAGGGATGGGATGTTTCCTGTGGCTACACTTAACCACCTTTTGGTTGTCGTCTAGTATGGAAGTGGAAATGTTAAATGTCCCCTGCCCCCACTACCAGCCCCTGGTGTGGGCAAAAGTTTGCAAGTTATTTTTCCTCTTTCGTTTTTTGTTTTTTTTTCCCCCCTTCTTTTTTTAGCGGACCCAGGCCATTATGTTGTGTGTCTGTGTGTGTGTCCTACCCGGTATCAGGCTGTCGTTCATGGGCAGAGGTGTTCCACATTCTGACCACACAGCCCCCCCCACACACACACACCCCCCCCCCCAGCACTGTTACCTAGTGAGAAGCTGGCACTTGAGCAGAGCTATGGATCACCCATGACTTGGTCTGACTCCTGTCGGGCGTGGAAGTGAGACTCCTCCTATGATTCTTCTGTCTCTTTTCCTTTTGTCTGCCTAAAATAAAACTCCTGTTTCTCCACAGTGATAGATATCCAGCCATTTAGCATTTTACTTAAGGAAAGGTTGATATTTGAGGCATGGATTTCATACAAAAATGCAAATTACGCTTAATGGTTGTTCAACTTTATCGATTAATTGAAATTGCTTATTGACTTGGACGTTTTCATGTACTTGTGTACTCAGAATTGTTACTTCTATTATAGCTTGCCCTTATTTTTAGAGCATGTTGGATGGAAGAAATCGTTCAGTGAGTCTCTTTTCCTAGAACATTTTAGGATTAAAAATAAAAATCTTTGCCCCATAATTTGCTAGCTTTAAGGTATATTATCGACTTCACTTTCCCAAGCTTTCAAAAACTGTATGTACAAATCCCAGAGTTTTCTGCTTTTTCCCACCCTGTCCCAAACCTACAGAAATTTCCTAATCTAATTGTGTCATGGGCTACTTTATTCTTGAAGGAATGGAAGATTTGACACTTTTAAAAGTTGTATTTTATTTGAAACTAATAAGAGTTTCAGGGCAAATATTGAGTTAATTTTAGATTGCTAAGGTAATTAATATATGTTTCACTATTAAGTATTTAGTTTCAAAAGTAGATGTTTATTGTAATTTGTAAGTGAAATAATCGCATCTTATTTCTTCTGAAAGATTGTATAAGGAAATGTGTGTAGGCCCCCGCCCCAGCTATTTTCCTCAGTAAATCATATTACTGCTATTTTAGAGAAATGAGATTGTAGTTTATATGGATTTTAAAATTTCAAAGTCAGAGCATTCAAACATGTCCTGTCAAAAAAAGTGCTGATCCATTCATTCTTACCAGAGATGTTCCCTAAGGGTTAGCCGCTCTCACCGTCCAGGTTTGGAACAGTAGTTCTGGGTAATGAGAGGTCATTTATATCTGAATACAGTTAGCAATAGTCTCAGACTTGTAACACCTCATTTCTCCCCCCACACACCTGGGAACTTGTAAACAATAGATGAATGGGTGAGTCTGGGCTGGAAGCAGCAAATTGTCCCCAAAGCAGATACTCTGCTGCTTTGACAATGGAGTCACATTTAAGTCCATTTAACTTATGCTAATACGACTCTGCTTTGCAAAACAAACAGCAATGGAATCTCCTTCCCACTCCATCAGGTACAGGTCTGTCCCAGGGTCCTCCCTGTGATGGCTAGTTTTAGACGATGCTTCTGGCTCTTTGAGACACTTTCAGAGATAACTAGTGACTAAAGCTTCAAGTTAAAACCTTAGGCCTCTGTTCTTTTTCACCTTGCACTTACTATGCCAGGCTTCTTGGTTCTGATTCTTTCCCAGAATGTGATTTGTTTTTGAACAGCTTTTCGGTTAAATTTTAGTTGTCGTGTGGTATCCTGCAGTCAGGCACATTTCGACTGGGCTTTGGGTTCTGATCCCAGCTCTTCCACTGGGAGCGTTACTTAATGTTTAGTTTCTTTATCTGTAAAACGGAAATAGAACATTTTTTGGCGTAAGGATTAGATGAGATGGCCTATGTGCTTGGCTCTTGGTAGGTGCTCATTAACTATTCTAACCCACCTTAACCTTTTTTTTTTTTTTTAAACCATCTAAATACCATTTCTTCTATTTGTTTGCTTTTTTCTGACTACAAGTTATACTAGCTCATATTCACCCCACTCGGCCCTGTCTATCACACTCAGAGGTATAACCACTGTTAACATTTTTGGTTGTGTTTTCTCTCCTTGTGTGATTGGATGTGCACGCAGCTGAATCTTAGGATCTTGCATTTAAGTGTTGTGTAGCTTCGTGTTGGTTAAGTGTTTGGGTTCTGACCTCAGACCAGCCTGGAATCTCACGTGACTTGGACCAATTGACTTAATTTCATTAAGTCTCGGTTTCTTCATCTGTGAAAAGGGGTGATAATAATACCTTTATCATAGGGTTGCCGTGACAGTTAAATGAGGAGTTGCGCATAGTTTTTAAGATGGTGCCTGGTGCGTGACTTTTATATAATGTTTTCCTCTAAAGATTCTTCGTATTATGGATGTGTTTTCAATGTCAAGAAGCTCTTGGCTCCGTATGTATTACCAATACTAAGAATTTAATACTGATACTGTATTTGAGTACAGATAGAATATTAAAATTGCCTTCATGGGGCAAATACCTTTTTGTGCCACTGAAAAGTTAGCAGGATTTTCATAGAAGTTTCAGCAGCTTGATGGTGGTCTAGCCGTTGGATTCTGTGAGTTGGCAGATGTAAAGGACTGGTAAGTACTCCAGTGGGCATCGAAAGCGGGTTTACTTTACTTCCAGCTGCTCCCTTGAAAGCCTTGTAGTTATCTGCCTGCTTGTGTGTGTGTGTTGGGGGGGGGGGGCTGCAGAGCTTTGAGGAAGTCTGTGACTTTGGTGGGCTCACCTTAGGAGGGTGGGATGTTTACCTGGGGTGATGGTGGAAGTTGCCAGAACCAGTGCTGTTTCATTCATTTACCAGATTAGTTTCCTCTTGGTCACTGTGGCCTTGTAATACTGCGACACATTCTCTGCCCTTGAGGAGTTTTTAGTCTAGGGGTGGGGTGGGGGTGGGGAAAGGCTGACATTTACAACATTAAATGATAAGGGATAGATTAGCCTGGAGGAAGAGAACCTATTTATTCTGGCCTAGGGGTAAGCCTCAAAGAAAAGAAGGACTTTCCAGGGTTTCTAGACTTTTAGGGTTTCTGCCCTAAGCGAATGGGAGGAGTTAGAAAGGCATTCGGAGAGGTGGGACCTGCTAGTAGGAATAAATGCCTGAGGACAAAAGAGTATTCTGTGTTGCAAATTGTAGGAGTTGTAGGAATAGGAATAAATAGTGGGAGGGGGAGAGGTCAGCCTGGTCAGGTTCTTGGGAGTTTAAGTGATGGGCTCCAGAGTTTGGATTCCTTTTACATTCGTGAGCAGACCCTGAAGGGCTTTGGCCAAAGAAATTATTTGCGTTTCAGAGGATCTGAGTTGTACAAAGATTGGAGTGAAGGAGAGCAAGACTGGAATAGACCAGAGAGGAAGCTGTTAAGAAGAGATGCAAGGTTTGAACTGAGGCATTGGGAATGACAGTGGAGATGGAGACAAGTCAGTGGACAGGCTGGTCACAGAGGTAAAGTGGTCTGCATAGGTTGGCCAGATGTCGATTTGGGGATCGTGTCATGGAGATGACAGCTAAAGCTGTAGAAGCAGAAACATTTGGCTTAATCTGGTTCTGAAGTCTTTTGGGGGGAATCTGATGGACCCTGGATTCTTCTCCAGAAGAATGCATTTAGGTGTGTTTACGATTCGTACATGTGTTTTGAAACTAAACTTGGGATCATAACCTGTAGTCTTGGGGTAGATGTAGAGTGGAAGATAAAATGAGGGGCTGTAGAAATGTTTTGTTTTATTCACTTTATGTAAAATTTGTGACTTTATCACTGTCATTTCTTTTTTTTTTTTTTTTTTTTAACGTTTATTTATTTTTGAGATAGAGACAGAGCATGAACAGGGGAGGGGCAGAGAGAGAGGGAGACACAGAATCTGAAACAGGCTCCAGGCTCTGAGCTGTCAGCACAGAGCCCGACGCGGGGCTCGAACGGACCGTGAGATCATGACCTGAGCCGAAGTCGGACGCTTAACCGACCGAGCCACCCAGGTGCCCCTATCACTGCCATTTCATAGATGAGGAAACCGATTTATAAAGTGACTTGCTTGAGGTCACGCATCTCTATTTTAACAATTTAATGGGAAATCTGGATTCTTGCCTTTTGAAAATGCTAAGATTTAGAAACCTTGGGTCTGCATTTATCTCTTTTCTTCTTTTTTTTAATATCACAACAACTTGCTAGAACTGGTTTGAGTCAGCCACCTTTAGAGGAGCAAAGTCTGTCCCTGTCCCACCCTTGTGGCCCATTTAGGCGTTTCACCTTGCATCCATCCCTACAAAATAAGAATAAGAAAGTCTTGGGGAACATTGACATTTAAGTGTGGGAGCAAGAGAAAGGAATCCACGAGCTGCCAGAAAGGAGAGCTTTTCAAGAAAGAAAAAGTGGTCAACAGTGTGAAACACTGCAGAGGTTAAGTAAGATAGGGATGGAAAAGTGTATGTGGAATTTAGCAACAAAGAGGCCATTAGTTTCAGGTTCTTAGAACAAAAGAACTTTGAGGACTATAGCTATAACTTAGTTTTTCTTCTGGTCCTGCAATATAGGGTTTCTGTCACAATGGAATGTGACCGTGGCTTGCATAGGGACTCAGAAGCCTTTGTTGTAAAGGTTTATTAAGTGGACCTCATCAATGCTGCAGCCAAATCAAGCACTGCTCATTGAGTTGATGTTTCGCATCACGAGAATATCAGGATATAGTGACTCTATAGAACATAGAAAATATTTTTAACACTGGATTTTTAATGTAGATTATATGGTTTATTCTTAGTGGATTCTGTTACTCTAGCTCCAAGAAGGTGGGAGGCCCTGACTTAATGGAGAATTACACTGTACCATTCAGAAAACCACTAGCAGCTGGAGAGTGCATTTTAGCCCTGCAGATTCTAGATTAAAATGATAATACCAATAAACTACTTCTTACCACTTCTAATAGTAGTTAAGATTAAGTGATTACTATGTGCTGGGTTCCATGCTAAGTACGGTTCATGAAATACCTAATTTAATTCTCCTGAAGGACTCAGTGAGGTGCATACTATTATAGTCCTCTCTTTTACATAGGAGAAAACTGGAACCTAATAACTTGCCCAAGGTCACACACCTAGTACTTAGCAGAACCAGATTGGAGCACCATCTCTGACATGCGCTAGAGCCCAGGAGTACTGACACCTGCCAC
Source organism: Puma concolor (assembly GCF_028749965.1). NCBI lineage: Eukaryota > Metazoa > Chordata > Mammalia > Carnivora > Felidae > Puma > Puma concolor. The sequence goes on along the minus strand of NC_141674.1, from coordinate 193,116,036 downwards.
AGAACTGTCCTTCCCTTTCTAATTAATCAGCCAAGGAATTCAACTAGCTTAAGGGCCATGTTAATTTAAATTCATAATGCAGACTCATTTGTACAGCAAAGTATTTGGCACATAATAGATGCTCAATAAGCATTTATTTGGTTTATTTTCAAGTATTTTAGTTTGAACTTTATGCTGAATATCGTTTATGTTTTGGGGTGATAGGCAATTTTTCTCACTGATCTTTCTCTTCAGATCTCATCAGCGGGAAGATTTTCATTTCCGAGTCTTAATTTTACCGCTTTTCACATTGCTATGTGCGATGTTAGTTTTTTTGTTTTTTTGTTTTTTTGTTTTTTTGTTTTTTTTTTTTTAATCAGTATACTTATCTGTTTAGTATCTCACTACCTTTTGGTGCTCCATGAAGTTGAATGAAAACTTACTTCAGGGGTGCCTGGGTGGCTCATTCGGTTGGGTGTCCGATCTCACAGCTTGTGAGTTCTCATAGCTTGTGAGTCATGATCTCATAGCTTGTGAGTTCGAGCCCCACTTCAGGCTCTGTGCTGACAGCTCAGAGCCTGGAGCCTGCTTCGGATCCTGTGTTTCCCTCTCTCTCTGCCCCTCCCCCACTCACTCTCTCTCTCAAAAGTGAATAAACATTAAAAGAAATTAAAAAAAAAACAAACTTCAAAGAAAGCTTAAGGGGCATTTAGGTGTCTCGGTTGCTTGAGTGTCTGACTCTTGATTTTGGCTCAGGTCCTGACCCCAGGGTCATGGGATCAGTTCAGGTCCCTCCTCAGGCTCCTTGCTGGGTGTGGAGCCTGCTTAAGATTTTCTCTCTCCCTCTGCCCCTCTCACCCACTCATGCACACGTGCTCTCTCTCTCTCTCTCAAAAAAAAAAAAAAAAAAAACCATCATAACAAAAATAATTTTAAAAAGCATAGCATGGGTAGAAAAGTTTTTTGAGCCTTGAAAGTATAGGACTCAGGGATAAGTAAATTTTTTTTTTCATTGTATTAAATATGTTAAGAAAGCTAACATTCTGGGAATTAAAGTGCTCGATTTAAAAAAATTGTAAGGTATGTCGTAAGTCTAGGCTCCTGAAAGGGGCTAAACTATACAATTACAGAGAGCAATTAGGGGAATCTGCTGTGGCAGTGAAATGAACATGCTTCTGAAACATGAGACTCAAAAGAACAGTAATGACATGCAGAGTTTCCGCATGGATGTGGTACAGTGGCAGTCCCAAAGAGAATAATGTTCATATTTTGGTCAGATTGGTTTATGTGTTGCTGTGGGAAGACTGAAAGGGCCATAGGTTGCTTTGTTAAAGGCTTGTCTTTTCTCCCTGCTTAATATCTTCTTCCGCTGTATTTGAAAGAAGAAACTATGGGAAGGAAGTGTTTTCTTTTCCAGTTAAACTCAGCATTATAATATAATACCGAGGAAGGTTGTTTGTTTGTTTGTTTGTTTTTTAAGATTTTATACCTAACCATTATTTCCCACTCTTGAATTCCAGTATGTGGATATGTTTGCTGTTTGCTGTGGAAATACTAATTCTGTGAGACTATTCTCAGTAGTGATTACATTTGCCTTTTAGTAATAAATAACGGCATATATTCTGCTCTCTAGTGTTCAGTTACTTGCATTGTGTTCTTTAAGGGAGCACAGATCCACTTACAGTCCAAACCAGTTATTTCCACAGCAGAAGATAATATCTACTATTGCTGTCAATAAATTGAGTGTGGTTGGGATTTTTTTATCTTTTCCAAGTGATACTGATCATGTGTTAAAATAGAGTTTAGGTATAGTTTTTCTTCTTCATGGATTAGACAGTAATAATTTGGTTAAGACCATTTGGACTTTATACGTTTCCTCTTTATGTCTTACAACAAATGTTAAGGAGTGAAGGCTATGTGAACTTCACCTTTGGAGTTAGGGGTAAATCACGTCAGTTGTAGGAGGCTACATGTAAAAAATGAAAAAAAAAATAGGTTTCTTTTTTTTCTGAGATCTACTTTAGTGCTTTTGTTATGATTTCTTCTTTAATTAAAAACCCATTAATGTAGAGAAGACCAGATGAAGAGTTGTGTCCAGTTTATAGACAAAGTGATTTTGATATTAAATAGTAATTCATTTAGAAGGAAGCTAGATTTCAAAGCACAGGGCCATTCTCCTCCAACATTCTTTCCTTTTATGGTATATAAAGTGAGTCTGAATACATTAGGGAATTGGAAATATTAAGTATGAAGATTAAATTGAGCATTTAAAAGAGGGATTTGAAAATGGCGAAGTGTTGATTGTTCAAAACGTAGAATGATATAGAGTTGGTTTTTAGTGGAACTTTAAAATATTAAAAATCAAAGAAATGGGAAGAAAAATTGATCACAGGTAGATAGAAAAAAATTAAGGTTAAATAGAAGTTGTTTCTAAGATGTTGAAATTAAACACCATTCTGTAATGTCTTAGAGGTCCTTGGCAAGAGCTTTGGCACCTTGTGGCAAATACTGAAGAGGGCAGGTGGGTAGACAGTGAATTCTTTGAGTTAGAAAGAATCTGAATATGGGGTGCATGGGTGGCTCCGTTGGTTAAGTGTTGGCCTCTTGATTTTGCCTCGAGTTCTCTCCTGGTAGTGAGATGGAGCCCTTGTGGGGCTCTGGGCCTAGTGTGGAGCCTGCTTAGGGTGCTCACCACCACGCTGCCCCTCCCCTGCTCGCGGGCAAGCTCTCTTTCTCTCAAAAAAAAAAAAAAAGAAAAGAAAAAAAAAGGTTGAATTGGCAGATTTGAAGGCATTCTTACTTATATTATTTTAAAATGTTTTTTTGGGTTTTTTTGGTTTTTGTTTCTTTTTATTTTAGAGAGAGCATGCATGTGCATGGGGGAGGGGCAGAAGGAGAGAGAGAATCTCAAGCAGGCCTCACTCTCAGCACAGAGCCCTTTGCAGGGGAGCCAGAAGTGGGGCTGGATCCCATGACCCTGGTATCACGACCTGAGCCTAAATCTAGTGTTGGACGCTCGCAAGTGTCTTACCCTCAACCAACTGAGCCACCCAGGTATCCCAGAATAGTGTTAGACTTACAGAAAAATTACAAGGTCACTTTTTTCTTACTTTATTTATTATTACTATTTTTTAAATGTTTATCTATTTTTGAGAGAGAGAGCGCAAGCAAGGGAAGGGCAGAGAAAGAGGGAGACACAGAATCGGAAGCAGGCTCCAGGCTCTGAGCTCTAGGCACAGAGCCCGATGCGGGGCTCAAACCCACGAGCTGTGACATCGTGACCTGAGCTGAAGTTGGACACTTAACCGACTGAGCCACCCAGGCGCCCCCTTTCTTACTTATTTTTTAAACATTATTTGCTGAATAGACATTGGGTGCCACTTTATATGATATCTATTTGATGTTACTTCATAAAAACTTTAAAGTTTCTGTATTTTTTTTTTTTAATTTTTTTTTCAACGTTTATTTATTTTTGGGACAGAGAGAGACAGAGCATGAACAGGGGAGGGGCAGAGAGAGAGAGAGGGAGACACAGAATCGGAAACAGGCTCCAGGCTCTGAGCCATCAGCCCAGAGCCCGACGCGGGGCTCGAACTCATGGACAGCGAGATCGTGACCTGGCTGAAGTCGGACGCTTAACCGACTGCGCCACCCAGGCGCCCGTCTGTATTTTTTTTTAAGGTTTATTTTTGAGAGAGAGAGAGAGAGAGAGACAGACAGCACGAGTGGGGGAGGGGCAGAGAGAGAGGGAGACAGAATCTGAAGCAGGCTCCAGGCTCTAAGCTGTCAGCACAGAGCCCAACGTGGGGCTCGAACTCATAGACTGTGAGATCATGACTTGAGCAAAAGTTGGACTTTTAACCAACTGAGCCACCCAGGCGCCCCTAAAGTTTCTAGATTATACTAACTTTCTCTTGGTATATGACTGTGGCTATTAGAAATTACTGTATAGACTGTCCGAAGTACCAGTTTAGTGATTTTAAATTATTTAATGATCCCTGGGTGAATTGTAACCTCTGTTTTAGGTAGACCACCTGGAATTAAGAATTACTGTCACAGAAGCTATTTATGTAAGCGGCACCTATTTATTGAGCACCTGTTAACTTCTGGGCACTGTGCTAGGCCCTGGGATATAATGATGAACAGAAAATGGTTTGTCCATCTGGGAACTTATTTTTTAGGAGAGAAGACAGCAGAATAGGCAGTTACAGTGGAATGTGATGATCACTGAAACAGGGAAATGCATGGAATACCTCAGAGGAGCATGTACCTAACCCAGCCTTTGGGAATCTGTAGGTGGCCATGACTAAGCTGGCTTCTGAAGGATTGGACTAGGTCTGGCCCCAGGTGGGAGCACGAACAGGGAAGATGTCCACTGCTCTAGACAGAGGGAGCAGCTTCTTAGATTTGATGAGACTAGAGGAGCTTGGGCCGCTCAGCTGTCATGAGGGCCTCCAATTGTACACTTCCTTTTGAGTGCATCTTGTCTCATAGGCGATATCATCTAAAGGCAAAAATTATGTCTTTTTTCTAAATTTAGGTTTTTATCTTAATTCCATTTAGTTAACACAGTGTTATATTAGTTAAAAATTGTGTCTTTTACTATTTTCCACAGCTTCTGAGAAAATGATGAACTTTTCACAAGTGATTAGTAAATACTTGCCATTAAAGCTAGAGTCGTGGATTTCACATAGTGAAATGAATTGAATCAACTTTATTAACTATTTATTTTTAAATAAATACAGTTTATTTATTTTGAGAGAGAGACACACAGAGAGAGAGAGGGAAAGAGAGAAAATCCCAAGCAGGCTCTGCACTGAGAGTGCAGAACCCAATCAATGCAGGGCTCGAACTGCCGAACCATGAGATCATGACCTGAGCCAAGGTTGGATACTTAACTGACTGAGCCACCCAGGCGCCCCAAGTTTATTAACTTTTTAAATAGCATATTGATTCTTTTTTTTTTTTTTTTTTTAATTTTTTTTTTCAACGTTTTTATTTATTTTTGGGACAGAGAGAGACAGAGCATGAACAGGGGAGGGGCAGAGAGAGAGGGAGACACAGAATCGGAAACAGGCTCCAGGCTCCGAGCCATCAGCCCAGAGCCCGACGCGGGGCTCGAACTCACAGACCGTGAGATCGTGACCTGGCTGAAGTCGGACGCTTAACCGACTGCGCCACCCAGGCGCCCCGCATATTGATTCTTTAAAATAAAAAATAATTGATTACAGAAGCAATGGATTTCTTACAAAAAATTGGGTAATACATTTGTTTTATGATTTTGGTTTTATTTTGATATATTTTACCATACAGAATTTTAAAATATAAAGAGTACTGACATCTTTGTTCTCTTCAAACCAACTAGAAGTAACAAGGAGCGTGAGAAACAAAAGCAACTCATTCTTTGGTAACTAACAAAACCTTATAACCAGAATAAGTGAATGAGTGCTGGTAAGTGCAGTGAAAATTGAGTCAAGGTAAGAGCATGCCGGGAGAGCGTGATCTCAGGCAAAGTGAGGATGCAGCTTTCTCCCAAATAGCTGACACACCTTGGGAGCAAAACCAATAACCTGCATATGTGGAATGGCAGAGTTGGTATGTACATTGGGCTCCCTGAATGGCCAGAGGGAGGGCTGAATTATGGACTGCAGTGATACTGTTTTTGCGAGAAGTTTAGAGTAGAGGAGAAACTGGAAGCACCTATCTTTACAGCTGCTGATCTTGGTCCACTGAAGAGAAATGAAGCCTGCATTATCATCCCCTGAAAATCTATGGCCTTTGGGCCTCTGTGAGTTGGGGAGACAAGTTCAGCATTGAGTCAAGCTTCAAGGGAAGAGTGTTGGTGATAATCATTTCCAGAAAGAGCCCAGCAAGTGAAAATTATGAACATAGTTCCCTATGGTGACAGGTGGTGTGTGGAGTTGGGGGTGAGTTGGGGTGAGATGGCTTCTCTGAAGCAGGAGTTTAAAGAGGAGACAAAGCTCAAGAAATCAATGATAAGACAGTGGGAAGAGGTAAGAGTGAGCTGATAGAACAGGTTACAAAAGAAAAAAATATATGCGTAGTTATTATAGAAATGAAGGTCACTTTCAAAGCATCAGATACACTCTTGTTGGGAATAATGGAGGTAAGCTTGAGAGATTTGAGCAATCCAAAATGGAAAAAGTAAAAGGGAGTGATAGATACGGAGCATGGTAAATCTAACATACCAATAATTGATAACCCCTGAAGAATAGAATCATTGAAACAGAAAGAACTTACCAAGACATTAAGGAAGAGTTTCCCCTAATAAAAGACTTGAAATTCTAGAATGGTTTCTAATCTTTAAATGTAAAGACTTATTATTAAGTCAAAATGGAAAAAAAAAAAATACACAAGGTCACTAGACAAAAAAAATATGACCCAGGAATTTTATGTCCAGGTAAGCTATCGTGTAAGTATAATATCAATTGACACATATTTCCGAACAGAAAAAGCACAGCATAGTTCTCCTAAGTCAGCCCTGCAGGGTGCGGGGCAAGGCTGGAGAAGGGAGGTGACTGTATTATAAACTACTGAATTAATAGATGAATTGAACACTAAGTTAAAAGGATTAGTGATTAGCATTAAATAAATGTAAGTGTAAATATAATGTTATAAACTATGGCAGTACAGAAATATAAGGGAAAAATTGGAGATTGGGTAGTTACAAAATGAAAATAGAGAAGAATATGGTATATAATACATATATGTGTTAATCAACTATTTAATGTTATTAGTAAGACTTCCAGTCAACAGTAGGCTATTAGTAGGTAAGTTTTTGGGAAGTAAAAAGTTATATATAGATTTTTGACTATGTAGGGTGTTGGTGCACCTAACTCTCACATTATTCAGAGGGTCAATCATATACCAATTTCTTTTCTTAGTGTGGAGTGAAGAGATGTTATCTAAAGGGCACAGACTATAAATCTTCCAGGAAAACAGACTATATAGTGAAATTTTTAATAAAAAATTAAAAGCTAAAAGCAATACAAAAAAAATAAAATTAGGACAAACTACTTGTCATGTAAATAAATATAAAATTATAAATTAGATACTACTCATTTATTAGAAGAAAATGACAGATTGGGACAAAAAAGTTACATCCATTAAGAGATGCATCTGAAAAGGGACCAGCAAATAATATTTTAGAGATTGATTGATTTAGTGAGTTTTTTAAGTGTCATGACCATACGATCTCTTTTGTAACTACTCAGCTCTATTACGATGTGAAGGCAGCCATAGACAGCATGTAAAATGAATGAACAGGACAGTGTTCCAGTAAAACTATTTACAAAAACAGGTAGTGGGCCAAATTTGTCCTTTAAGCCAGTTTGCTGACCCATGATCTAAAACTGTGCTTTAGAAAACTTAAAAGTAAAAGGTAATAGCATGATATACGGAATAGCAAACGGCACACCATGGAAACAATGAATACTTTTTCAAGCATACCCTATTACAGCCCAGAGAAAATATCAGTCAAATCCAAAAAGCAGAGATATATCCATATTCTCCTTATTCTTATAGAACTAAAGCGAAGGAAAGCATAAAACTCTGCCAGCTGAGACAATTAAACAACTCTTGGGCTAAAGGAAAAATTGAAAAATCAAATCCGTATCAACTAGTAATACCAATCATCAGAATTCTGTGTGTTCTTACGGAATATGGCTAAAGTCGTACTCAGCGGAAAATTCATAGATATAAGTAAATTACTAAAGAAAAGAATGATAGAGGAGAAGAATTCATCCCAAGAAGTTACAAAATAATAATAATAAAATGGAAAGAAAGCAGAAAGGAGGTATTAGCAAATATAAAAGCAGAAATTGATGGATTTAGAAAACATACTTGGAGGTATTAATAAATCTAAGAGATTTGAACCTTTCTTTTAAGATGTTGGTAACAGTTTTAAACAGATAAACCCCCATTGAGCCTAATCATGAGCAAAGGGAGAAAGCACGAGTCACCTGTGTACGAACAGACGCAGAGTCAGAGAATGCATCACGGATATTTAGGAAATTAAATGTAAGTGGTCCTATTGCTAAATTGCGTGCAGGTAAGTATGAAAACCTGATCTACACAAAAAAGCACGAGGCCCAGGCATCCTTCTAAGAAACATAACTGCAGTGCTTTTTAACTTGTTCTGGTACATAGGAAAAGAGATTTGCTAAGTTATTTTTTGAAATATTATTTTGATACCAAATTCTGAAAAAGCACACAAAAACTAAACACTAGACCAGTCTCAAATTACAAAAATCCTAAAAATTAGCAAGTGTGATTTAGTGACGCATGAAAAGAATAATACTTGATGACCAGGTTGCCTTCATCCCAGGATGAAGTGTCAGGAAATCAGGAAATACTAAATACATCACTAATGAGAAATACTAAGTGCCGTGTTTTTAAAAGTATAAAAGAGAAAAATGATTTTCTCTTGAGAAGCTGAAAAAGAATTTGGTAAAATTAACGATCAGTTCTGAGTTTATTTTAAAAAAGAAACAACTCTTTATTTGTTTTTTAATGTTTATTTTTGAGAGACAGAGCATGAGCAGGGGAGGGGCAGAGGAAGGAGGAGACACAGAATCCGAAGCAGGCTCCAGGCTCTGAGCTGTCAGCACAGAGCCCAACGCAGGGCTCATCATGACCTTAGCACAAGTCGGACACTCGACCGACTGAGCCACCCAGGTGCCCCTAAACAACTCTTAATAGGAATTACTTGATACTTCTTAACATGATAGGAAATATGTCTTATAAAAAGTTTGCATTATTCCTACTGTTGACAGTAAGCAATTCTCATTTAACAGGAGTAACAGTTGTTGTCATTATTATTAGCATCATTCCAGCAGTTCTAGCCAATTCAAATAGAGAAAAAAAGATGTATAAAAATAGGAAAGAAAGGAGAAATCATCAATCTACACAGATGTGATTGTTAACCTAGAATATGTCTTAAAAGTGAAGGTGGTCCATCATATCCCTCCATCCCTGCCCTCAGTCTTGTTCTGTTATTTATTAAAAATTTTTTTTAATGTTTATTTATTTTTGAGAGAGACAGAGACAGAATGCAAGTGGGTTAGGGGCAGAGAGAGAGGGAGACACAGAATCTGAAGTAGGCTCCAGGCTCTGAGCTGTCAGCACAGAGCCCAACACGGGGCTCAAACTCAACAAGCTGTGAGATCATGACCTGAGCTGAAGTTGGACGCTCAACCGACTGAGCCACCCAGGTGTCCTTTCTTTCTATTATTTATAAAATATTCTCATGCAGCTAGATACATTGGCTGCTTTTTCACAATGGCAATCAAATTAGTTCTATAAATTACTTTTTTCACTTATATCCAGTGTATTTTCCCCCTGAAGTTCACAGAGGTTTACTTGAACTAATTTATGAAATATTTATGTTGACCAGGTGGATGAGGAAGCCAAAGAGAGAGTATAAAAATGAAACAGCATGAGTTTGCTTTGAAATATTTCCTGTCCTGAACATCTAGACCTTTAGGACAGTTAAATTAAAATTTTTAATACAACTTTTCCTTGTATCCTAATAAAGTGAAAAGGGAAAGTTCTTATTTAAAAAAAAATTTTTAAAGTTTTTATTTTATTTATTTTTGAGAGAGAGCAGGGGAAGGACAGTGAATTTCAAGCAGGCTCTGCACTGTCAGTGCAGTGCTTCACGTGGGGCTCGAACTCCCGAAGAGTGAGATCAGGACTTGAACCGAAACCAAGAGCCAGACATTTAACTGATTGAGCCACCCAGGCACCTCTTGACATTTTTTTAAGGTTTATTTATTTATTTTGAGAGAGAGCCAGCATGAGTGGGGGAGGGGTAGAGAGGGGGTGAGAGAGAATCCTAAGCAGGCTCCCCACTGTCGGTGCAGAGGCCTACGTGGAGGCTCCAGCACACAATCCAGGAGACACATGACCTGAGATGAAAGCAAGGGTTGGTCCCTCAACTGACTGAGCCACCCAGGCTCCCCAAAGCATTGGCATTTTTAAATTTTATTTTATTTTTTATTTTTTAAAATTTACATCCAGATTAGCATATAGTGCAACAATGATTTCAGGAGTAGATTCCTTAGTGCCCCTTCCCCATTTAGCCCATCCCCCTCCTGTGACCCCTCCAGTAACCCTCAGTTTGTTCTCCGTATTTATGAGTCTCTTCTGTTTTGTCCCCCTCCCTGTTTTTATTTTTGTTTCCCTTCCCTTAGGTTCATCTGTTTTGTCTCTTAAAGTCCTCATATGAGTGAAGTCATATTTGTCTTTGACTAATTTCACTTAGTATAATACCCTCCAGTTCCATCCACGTAGTTGCAAATGGCAAGATTTCATTCTTTTTGATTGCCGAGTAATACTTCATTGTATATATATATATATACCACGTCTTCTTTATTCATTCATCCATTGTTGGCCATTTGGGCTCTTTCCATACTTTGGCTATTGTGGATAGTGCTGCTATAAACATGGGGGTGCATGTGTCCCTTCAAAACAGCACACCTGTATCCCATGGATAAATGCCTAGTAGTGCAACTGCTGGGTCGTAGGGTAGTTCTATTTTTAGTTTTTTGAGGAACCCCCCATACTGTTTTCCAGAGTGGCTGCACCAGCTGGCATTCCCACCAACAATGCAAAAGAGATCTTCTTTCTCCGCATCCTTGCCAACGTCTGTCGTTGCCTGAGTTGTTAATGTTGCCATTCTGACAGGTGTAAGGTGGTATCTCATTGTGGTTTTGATTTGTAGTTCCCTGATGATGAGTGATGCTGAGCATTTTTTCATGTGTCGGTTGGCCATCTGGATGTCTTCTTGGGAGAGCATGGACATTTTTTTGTTTGTTTGTTTTAAGTTTGTTTATTTTGAGGGAAAGAGCCAGTGGGGGAGGGGCAGGGAGAGAGGGAGAGAATTCCAAGCAGGCTTGAACTCACAACCTATGAGATCATGACCTGAGCCGGAGTTGGAAGCTTAACCAACTGAGCCACACAGGCGCCCCAGCATTGACATTTTTTAGTAACTCCTATTTGTTCAGTGCTTGATACTTGGTGGGTTGTGTGCTCTGTTATCTACTTGATCCTTAGAGCAACGTGATGGTAACATAGCTACTACTATTAACCCCTATTTTGCATATGAGAAAACTGAGCGTTTATTATTTGTTCAAGGTAACACTGAAAGTAGCAGATTTTGGCAAACCTGTCTTCTGAGTCCTTTAAGTATTTATGTATCTTGTCATTTATTGGTGTAAGGAATTTCCTATTCAGTTTTGTAAAGAAGAGAGTATTTCTTGAGTTTTTCTGTAGCTAGGATCCAAGCTATTTCATCAGCCATCTGGGTGACTTTTGGGTTCTGGAGAAAGTGTTAGACCACATCAGCCCACATATAGTCCTGACTTGACAAATCAGTTGACTCAGTTTCATTGTAGACTATATGGAGTTACAATATGTAAATGTTCCTGTTGGACATTTTGTGTGTAGAGAGGTAGTGGGCATTATGTGATTTCTAACTTGCATTTTGTTTACTAAAACTCCAGAATCTTAGAAGTCATGATTCTTAGACTATTTAGTGTAGTTGGGAGCAGCGTTTATGGATAGCAGTGCGCTGAATGGTAGCAGTGTATTGGGTGAAGAGCCTTTGGGCTCAAGAAGTTTATAGTTTGGATGGGATAAATGTGGAAAATATTACAGGCAAAATGACTTTTAAAATAGGGATTGCCTCCTTTTTTTTTGTATTTCATAGGAACATTTGTTGCAAATTGCCAAATATTTTGCCAACATATCAAAAAATGTTGAATTTCTGAGGGAAGTTTTAGGTCTGTAGGTTCATTCTACTGGTATTGTGAAAAGATCTGGGCTCTGAAAACAGATGCAGCAATCAGCCACCAGTAATGAAATAAAAAAGACCTGCCACCTTATGACATCTGTTTATGACATTTGTAACTTTGAGGTACTTACAACACTTAATCAGAGTAAAAGTTATTTAGTTCAATTTGGAGGGATAAGGTAACTTGATATTTTATCATGTCTCTTATTATTTGAATTTAATGTCGGGATGATGGATTACAATGAAGAATCCATCCCATTAGGAAGGGTGACATCCTAGAATTTCACTTCCCAGGTGAGCAAGCTTTTCATGTTCCTATTTGTTAACTAGGCCTTTTGATATTTTTGTAGACAATCTGCTTCATCTTGATTCTGCAGCATTCCAAACTGTGGTATCCTTGGGGTTCTCTTAACATTGCTATGGTGCAGAAGATTTAAAATCAGGTATGGCTGTGGGGCCAGAAGTCCCTCAGTGAAATTCTCAACTTAAATCTGCCTTATACTCTCTGATTTATCATTTGGGTTTCTTTTTTTGTGGTGGTCTTTTAGCTGATGTTCACAAGGAATAGAGTCACGTGATGTATGAAGGGAAACATATACACTTCTCTGAGGTTGACAATAAGCCCTTGTGCTCATATAGCCCCAAACTGTGCAAGCAGCGGCGACTCAACGGCTACGCTTTCTGTATCAGACACGTTCTGGAGGACAAGACTGCCCCCTTCAAGCAATGTGAATATGTGGCCAAATATAACAGCCAACGCTGCACCAACCCAATCCCCAAATCAGAGGATCGTAGGTAAGAGCTAATAGTGGGAATCCATCTTTGCTTTAATTCGTAGGCTTGGAATTTTTCTTGTCTATTTTTTTCTTAATGTGGTGAATTTAAACATTGAGTTCCAGGGGTAATCTAAGTAAACCTTGGAATGCTTCTGAAGATGAGAGATGGCGGTTTTTAAAAAATGGGGTAGTAAACTTGGGGAATTATTTGAAAAGTATGTTTGAGTGTTTTTATTGATGCAATAGACTTTAAAAGAATTTTTCCCTCAGTTGTTGCTTGTGTTTGGTTTGCAGTCCTACAAAGTAAGTCCTGATTTTGATAGAAATCTGGTTAAACAACAGAAATTATAGGAACTACTTAGGTGTTGTAATTAACAATAATAATTTTGGAATTTTAAAATCTGTGCTTGAAAGGTAGCAAAGGGTATGTACTTCTTGAAAATTATTCAAAAGAATGATTACTTGAATTATATTTATTTTCTATCAGACTTCTAAGCAGTGTTTGGCATTGTTTTATATTGTTGCCTCTTTTGGTTAAAAGAGTTCCATATAAAGTATGTTTACTATAATTGAAAAATGATATTTTCATTAGTATGAGTAGGCTTTATCACTAGGATTGTGAATTTTTACTTGGCTGAATTAAACATGGAGGTGTTTTTAGAGGAGTCTTATGATGGTTATTCATCATTCATATTCTTAGGAAAATTCACACTATTTCCCATATAATCTCTTTTTTTTCCTCTTATAGCCTCTTTTTCATGTTTCTTTTTCTTCACTTCTCCAGAAACCATGTGGATCATTGCAGGATGTCACAGGGAGATAACACGATTATTTTCCCAAAAGTTTCAAATACTTGTTATCTTTAGGTAGAAAATGTGAACTTTTTACTTCTATCTTTAAAATATGTGTGTGTGTGTGTGTGTGTATGTATACACACATGTATATATATATATATATATACACACACATCTATATACACACATGTATATACATATATACACACACACACACATATATATATATCCTTGTTCCTATACATAAGCAATTGTCACCTGCATACATTGGTTGAAAAGAAACCATGTATTTTATATGTCATGGTGAACAATTTTTACACTTTCAGGATGAAATAGATAATTTGTGTTGATAGACCTCTCACCAAAATGAGTATAGCACCATGTGGTGATTTGGGAATACTCTCTGAGAATTTCTAATGAGCACTTAAAGCTTCACATGACAATACCTGAAAATTTGAAGCAGCTGCTCAGGGAGACAAGGAATAAAATTTTAATCTCAGATGAGAAAGGGACCACTGTTCCTGGCTAACCATATGGGTCCAGTTGGTTTTAGCAGACTTAACATGCCCACTTCTTCTTACCCGCCCTTTTTTAACTTGAAGAATTGATGAACTTGGATTAATTTACTTCAAGCTCCACTATAAACACATCTATAATTTTTGTCTTTTTTTTTTTTTAGTTTATTTATTTAAGTAATCTCTATATCTAATGTGGGGCTTGAACTCACAACCCTCAGATCAAGAGTCACATGCTCTTCTGACTGAGCCAGATAGGCACCCCTGGGATTTTGTCAGCTTATCACAGTTGCAGTTGTCCACTGTGGCTTTTTTCCTCCCCTTCATTTCAGTAGAAGCAAGTAGGTAAAGAAATTTCTACTGGCTAGCAGTAAGAAGTAAAGCAAGAGTAGCTCTGAATTTCTCCAAGATATTAATTCTCTCAATCCTAGGTATTCACCTTGATATTTGAAGTGATTTCCTCTTTTTAGAACAAGAAGGGGAAGGACTCTGTGTGTTGCTATGTCAAAAGAAGCAATACTTAAGTACTTAGTAAATTGCATATATTTTTTCAAAATTGGTTCAGACCAATGCAAATGGGATCAATATTTTTATTATTTGTAGCATTTGGAATAGATTAGAGTAGACATTAGCTAGCAGGAGGTAATATTTTTCTTATTACCTCAAATCCAGGTTGAGGAGCGCCTGGGTGGCTCAGTCGGTTAAGTGTCAGACTTTGGCTGAGGTCATGATCTCATTCGGGAGTTTGAACCCCGCCTTGGGCTCTCTCCTGTCAGCCCAGAGCCCACTTCTGATCCTCTGTCTCCCTCTCTGCCTCTCTCCAGCTCATGCGCACTCACTCTTTCAAAATAAATAAATAAACTTAAAAAAAAAAAATCCAGGTGGAATTCATATAAGGTCTAAACATGTATATAAATATTGATAGTTACAACTACACTCTATGATATGATATAGTGTAGAAAAGATTGAGATTCTTTTGAAAATAAGCTTTCATTAGTTTTTTATTTTTATTTTTATTTATTTATTTTTTAACGTTTTATTTATTTTTGAGACAGGGAGAGACAGAGCATGAACAGGGGAGGGTCAGAGAGAGGGAGACACAGAATCCAAAACAGGCCCCAGGCTCCGAGCTGTCAGCACAGAGCCCGACGCGGGGCTCGAACTCACGGACCGCGAGATCATGACCCGAGCCGAAGTCGGCCGCTCAACCGACTGAGCCACCCAGGCGCCCCAGTTTTTTATTTTTTTAAATTCAAGTTAGTTAACATACAGTGTGGTATTGGTTTCAGGAGTAGAACCCAGTGATTCATCACTTCCATAGGGCACCCAGTGCTCATCCCAACAAAGCTTTCATTATTGTTAATGCAGTTCTTCTTTGGACACTTAGGAATTTGAGGTGGTTTTATGTATTATTTTAGAAAACAAATTCCTGAGGCCTCCCCCCACCTTGAGGACTCTTAGTTGATAAAATGATCTGACTGGTAGTCAGCTAAAGGAAGGTTCTCAATATCTGGTGTCCAACTTATCTGGTATGTATTATAAATGCTAACTTATGGGATTCTACCTTTTTGAAGTAGAATAATGTTATGTTCAGTAGAAGTACTAGTATAATTAAAAAGTAAAGTTAATTTCCTAATATACTTAAAGTTGGGAAGCTAAGGCTTATCACTGTTACCTTGGTGTCTCAGAGGTAAGTGGTTATATTAAGTTGGTTATTTTATATAATATTTTAAATTTGTTTGCTATAATTTTATACATTTTAGTAGTATCTATTTGCCAAGAAATTTTTTGTTTCTTGTATGTTTACTCTTTTCTTTCTTTTTTTCTTTTTTTATTTTTTTTAACGTTTATTCATTTTTTGAGAGACAGCACAAGCAGGGGAGGGGCAGAGAGAGGGGGAGACAGAATCCGAAGCAGGCTCCAGGCTCTGCGCTGTCAGCACAGAGCCCGACGCGGGGCTTGAACTCATGAAACTTGAGATCATGACCTGAGCCGAAGTCAGACGCTTAACCGACTTGAGCCACCCAGGCGCCCCGATGTTTACTCTTTTCTAAAACAGCTTAGTTAAGATATAATTCACATCCCATACAATTCATACACTTGAAGTGTTCAATTCAGTATTTTTTAGGATATTTACAGGGTTGTACCACTATCATCATAGTCCAATTTTACATTTTTCTCCCCTCAAAAGAACCCCTTAGCAGTGTCTTCCCTGTTCATATTTGTACACTTTTAAGCACCGATCATAACTAAGGAAGCTGTTGTAATTCTAGCTATGAAAACTTTTCCCTTTTAGAAGAGGAACTATTTTTACAAATTCAGACTCTGTGTTGTGGTGATGCTGACAGAGTGGCTGGAGCAGGAGTTGAGGGTGAGGTCGAGGAAGGACTGTACAGGCAGATCAGCCTCTGCCATGTTACGTGAGGTGGCGGCGCATAGCGGGCTCAGTTACCAGTTCAGGCTGCCTGTGTGTAATGAGCAGAAAAATTAGATTTCCAAATTAAAAAAATATTATTCTCCTCACTAACCCTTTTGTTAATTTGAAAATGACTTGACAACGACAACAGAAATCATTTATTCTTTATTGGGAAGCTTGGTTAATGCGGTTATCCCTGAAGCTTTTTTCCTTGTTGGCCACAGCTTTATGAATCTATTCTGGTTAAGGTATCTGTGAGACCTAGCCCAAACTTGTTAGGTGTGTAGATTCTCTTTACTGTCCAGAAAGCTTTCTTAATAGTCCTATTAAAATTGAGAAGTGCCTCTGATAGATTTATGTATAAAGCCAACGAAACCATGTCTCTTGATTATTTGGTGAATCTGTATTTTTAATAACTACTTAAAAATTTGTTTCAGGGGCACCTGGGTGGCTCAGTCACTTAAGCATCTGACTTCGGCTCAGGTCATGATCTCACCGTTCATGGGTTCGAGCCCCAAATCACACCCTTCACTATAGCGTAGCCTGCTTCGGATCCTGTCTGCCTCTCTCTCTGCCCCTCCTTCGCTCGTGCACTCTTTCTCTCAAAAATAAATAAACGTTAAAAACAATTAAAATTTGCTCGATGCAGCCCAATGAGTTTGAGGACTGACGTTAATTATTTACTTTAGTGCCGTTTCCCCCAAAACTGTGTCCGATGGAGATAACATAGGTGGGCTACAGTCAAGATAGATGCCATTTTCGAATAAGTTAGGGAAACACTGTCAGATGGGTACATCTCCACCTCGAAGCATAATGCACATTATCATACAAAATGCTGTGAGAAGTTGTTCATCAGAAACAAACAACAAAATCATTGTCTAATTCTGTTTAAGCCAGTATTTTCCAAATTTATTTAAGCATGGAATACTCTTTAAAGCATACTTGTTAACCTACTCTGAATTGCTTAAGGAATACCAGTTTGGAAAACACTGCTTTTCTAGTGGCGAAAAGCCTCCATAGGTTTTCAGTGTGGTTTATTGGAGCAACACGCATTCTACTTTATTATGTAGAAGGATTCTGTCCTTTTTTAGTATTTTTAAAATACCATTTACATTACAAAAGTAGCCTCGTGTTGAAGACCTACTAAGAGTCTTTCTGAGCTTTGATAATCTGTTCAGGTCTCCACTCTGACACTTTCCAGATGTGGGGTTTGGGGCAAGTTATTTGATTTCTATCAGGTTTAGCTTCCTCATCTGTATACAGGGCATTATTTTAGTATTTCCTGCAGGTAGAAACATGTACTTCTCTCTCTCGCTGTTGAGGAACTCCTTTCATCTGTAGTCCCACTAATTAGTTTTAATTTACTTTTTCCTTCTCTTCTGTATTCTCTTCTTTCTCTCTTACTGTGTGTGTGTGTGTGTGTGTGTGTGTGTGTGTGTGTGTGTGTGGAATACACTGTAGACACTACATTATTAGGGGCTATGTCATAAGATCTTTGTGACTACAAATATTTGAAAATACACATACATACATATTTCTGCACAGGAGAGTTTTAGGTGATCCTTTAGACTCGTTACTTTGTATGCTATGAATACAAAATAAAATAACAAAGCAGAGCGAGAAGCAATAGCCAGATGGTTATCCCGGGCCACTCACTATTTGAATGACTTGCTTCTGTCCTGCAGCCTCTGCACATACACAGTTCACATATTTGCTTCAGGAAAATGGCAGACTTGGAGGATTGCTTGAGAGTAGCGGCAGTTGTTTACATTAAATCCACGAATGCCAAGAGTTAAGATAGTCATGAATTTATAACATATTAGGCAGGAGTCACAATTTATACCATGTTGTTCTATATTCTCCTTTTCTTACTCTGTATATCATAAACCTTTCCCCCTTCTGTGTGTGTGTTTTTAAAGGTACTGCAACAGCCACTTGCAGGTACTTGGCTTTATCCCGAAAAAAGAGAGGAAGAAAAAGAATGATCCTATAGATGAGGTAAAGGTCAGGCACCAGATGGATACCATGGCTTTCAGCCTGACGGTGCCCACGCTGGCCTTGAAGATGCCCAATGGACTGGATGGAATGTCCCTCTCTCCGCCCGGGGCTAGGGTCCCTCTCCACTACCTGGAAACCGAGTTGGAAGACCCGTTTGCTTTCAACGAGGAAGATGATGACCTAAAGAAAGGGGCAACTGTGAGAAAGAAGTTGCAGAGCAAGTTGGCCCAGAATCGGCAGCGCCAGAGAGAGACCGAGATTTTAAAAGTTCGACAAGAGCACTTTAGTCCCCCTCCTGCACCTTCACAGCAGCAGCCCCCGCAGCAGCACCCCCACCCGTCACCCTCCCCCACTTCTTTAAAACCTCCGGCGCCGCCGCCACCGCAGGGTTTCGTCTGCAAGTCCCCTCCACCTCCGAACACCAGCCTACCACTGCAGGGAGTGGCCCCCACCACACACACTATAGCACAAGCAAGGCAGTCGTCTCACAAGAGGCCGCTGCCCCTCCTGCCCTCCGGCAGGGCGCCCGCCGCGGACCCGCCCAGCACTGATCGGGTCCTTATGAAAGCCACAGCCTTCTCTCCACACTTCTCCTGCATCAGCCGACTGCAGAGACTGGTGAGACTGTGCACCCAGAAACATCAGCTGGACACTGATCTGTTCCCCCATCTAGGTGAGTTCTCTCTTGTGCCAGATCGTGCCCGCGTGACGGGAACAAAATGTGCCCTTTCCCGCGAGGCCGCGTGCCCACGGCCGACCCCCGTGCGATGGGGGTGGAGGGCACCGGGGCCGGGGTCCGCTGCGGGGCTCCGTGTTTACGCAGGCCTTGATAAAGGAAACCTCCCTGGTGGACAGGATGCGGAAGCCGCAGTTGGGAAGTGTAGAATCCCATCACAGCTTCTGGTTAGTGGTCGTAGCGGCGGTGTTAAAAGGTGGTTGGTTGTGTTTGGCAGTTCTGTGCCTCTGCCAGCTCAGCACCTGTGTCTGATGAGGTTTTCAACATGTCTTATCATAGGACTTTGGAATAACGATAGCCTTGTTAATATCTGCCGACAGTTAAAAAAAAAAAAGAAAAACTTGTTAAAAAATAATTCCCAAAGCAATATCTGTTGATAATTTAAAAGTGGGAAAAAAAAAAAAACAGCTAAAACTTTAATGTAGTGAAATGTCTGTCTTTATTGCTTCTGAATTTTCTTGCTCAAGAAAATCTCTCTGATCCCAAGTTCATACAGATACTTTATATTTTGTTATTGATAGCTTGTTTTTGATTATTTAAACTTTTTTTTAAGTTTATTTATTTACTTTTGAGAGAGAAAGCCCATGTGCACGAGCAGGGGAGGGTTAGAGAGAGAGGGAGAGAGAGAATCCTAAGCAGGTGAGCCTCGATCATGACCTGAGCTGAAATCAAGAGTCCAAAGCTTAACTGAGCCACCCCAGGCACCCCTGATTATTTAAACTTTTAATTCATTTGGAATTTATTCTTAAATATGGTGTTAGCTGTGATCCTAACTTTAGGAAAAATTATTTGCATGGCATATGATAGCAATAGAATAGAAAAATAGGAAAAGGATGGGAATAGAGGAAGAATAAAGGTAAATTAAATGGTCAGTAAACCAGTGAAAACCCCAATCCCCATAGCAGGTGAGGAAATGCAAATTAAAGTAACAGTAGTTACTATCAGATTAGCAAAAACTATATTCAGTGTTGTTGATGAGGCTTATACATTGCTGATAAGTAATGTGGTAGTATTTATACTAATTAAGAGTGTGTATATATAGCCAGCAAACTCACTTTTGGGACTCTATCTTTGGATTAAAAAATACATATATCAAAATGTAAGGATATGTGTTCAAGGATGTTTATTGCAACGTTTCTTGCAGTATTAAAAATCCAGAAACAACCTTTATAACCAATAGTAGGCCTTGAGTAATTATGGTTTATATATGCTTTATGAAGTATTATATAGCTATTAAAAAGAATGAAATCTGTATCTTTTAACTTGATGTGCCTATGTTATATTAAGTAGAAAAGAACCAAGAAGTATGGGTATTATCCCATAAAAAAAAAAAATAAACAGGGGGCACCAGTGCATCTATTGATCAAGTATATGTATAGATAGATGTTTGCCTCTTAGGTGTGATTATAGGCAAAGTGTAACTGAATATACACTACCAGGCTGCTGACATTGGCTCTCAAGGGGGGATAAAACTGGTCAGGATGTGTTTTTACAGAGACGGGAAAGGTAACTCTTCTTAGAGTATAGTTTTATATTGTTTCACCTGTTAGTGAACCATGTATGACTTTTGGTAATTAAAGCAACTAATAAAACTTAAAGAAAAGGTGTGGATAAAAATAATAAATTAAAACACCCAAACCTTATTAATACTGATTTGTTAATGCCTTGGTATAGTTAAGTTATATAAAATTGGGTTCCTGCTCTACATACAGTTTTGTAAACTGTTTTAAAATTTTTTCATATTGGACTACCAAGGGAGTAATTTTTCATACAAAACGTCATTTGTCACAGCTGAATCCTTTTTCTAATTTAGGTTGTTTGCAGTTTGTATCATTATAAAGTGTTGTAGCTGCATAGTTTCACAGTAAAATTATTACTATCACATCTTTAATTTTTCCTTCAAATAGATTCCTAGAAGCAGAATTGGTGATTCTAAGCTTTTGCAGTTTTTAAAAAGTTTTGTGAGGGGCACCTGGGTAGCTCAGTCAGTTAAGCGTCTGACTCTTGATTTCAGCTCAGGTCAAGATCTCATGGTCGTGAGGTCAAGCCCTGCATCACCCTCTGCACTGACCCCACAGAGCCTGCTTGGGATTCTTTCTCTCCTTCTGTCTCTGTCCCTCCCCTATTCATGTTGTTTTCTCTCTCAAAATAAATAAATAAAACTTAAAATAGAAAGCTTTTTGATACATGTTGTCAAATATTTTCTTCAGAATTATTTTGTCACATTACCTCTTTCAGCAGTATATGACAATGATAGTTTTTCTACATCTTTATAGTATGAGATATTAGTTATTTTGCCTTTCCAAATTTGATACAAAATTGATTTTTTTATTAATTATTTTTTAATATTTATTTTTGAGAGACAGAGCACAAGCAGGGGAGGGTCAGAGAGTGAGAGACACAGAATCTGAAGCAGGCTTCAGGCTCTGAGCTCTCAATTCAGAGCCCAATGCGGGGCTCAAACTCAGGAACAGCGAGATCATGGCCTGAGCCGAAGTTGGACACTTAACCGACCGAGCCACCCAGGTGCCCCCAAAAGTTGCTTTAATTTGTGTACTTTAGATCAGTGTTTCTCAAGCTTTTTGGCTTTAGAATCAATCCCTTTTCACTCTTAAAAATTATTGAGGACACTCCAAAACCTTTGTGTATATGAGTTAAATTTATTGATATTTACTGAATTAGAAATTAAAACTCAGAAATTTAAAAGATCCTAATGCATTTAAAGATGACAACAAAGTCACTACATGTTAACATGTTCTTTTTGTGAAAAATAGCTATACGTTTTCCCAAGAACAGAAATATAATAAGAGCAGCATTATTTTACATTGTTGGGCAAATCTTAATGTGTGGTTTGCTAGAAGACAGCTAGATTCTCCTGTCCACTTCTGCGTTCAATCTGTCGTAATACATGGTTTTGATTAGTAGATAAAAATATGGCCTTACACATTCATAGCTGGAAAAGGGAGGAATATTGTACTGGTTTTTAAAAAATAATTATGGATATTCTTGATTCTACACCAAAATTTCACAAGTGGTAGTTTCTTTTCTTCTTCTTTTTCTTTTTTCTGTTGTTTTTTAAGTTTTGCAGTTTTTTTTCTTTTAATGTTTATTTTTGAGAGAGAGCGTGAGAAGAGGGGGATGGTGGATCTGAAGTGGGCTTTGCACTGACAACAGTGAACCTAATGTGGGGCTCAAACTCACAGTATGTGAGATCTTGACCTGAGCTGAAGTTGGACGCTCAACCAACTGAGCCACTGAGAAGAGGTGTCTTCTTCTTTTTTTTTTTTTTTTTTTTTTTTAATGCCTATTTATTTTGAGTGAGAGAGAGCAAGTGGAGGGGAGGGGCAGAGAAGGAGAGGGAATCCCAAGCAGGCTCCATGCTATCAACTCAGAGCCCGACTCAGGGCTCTCATGACCTGAGTTAAAGTCAAGGGTTAGATGCTTAACCGACTGAGCCACCCAGGCGCCCCCAACAAGTGGTGGGTTTTTAAAGATTAGTTGCAATGTGGAATGTGGAATCTGAGGCCATTATCAAGGAATTTTTGCAAACTGTTACATTAAAATACATTGATCTACTTTGTACTTTGCATGGATCTTTTTACTCATGCATGATTTTGTAACGTCATGTGTTGGTCATTTGGAAAATAGCGGTTTACCAAGTTAAACATATGTTCCAAATGTTGATATATTTCGTTATACAAAATTTAAAAATCACATTCATTGATACTCTCACCCAACCTCATCAGAAAAATCTTTTAGAAAGTTGTCATAGACTTAGTGAAGACTTCAGGTTTTCCAAAAAAAAAAAAAAAAAAAAAAAAAAAAAAAAAACCAAAAACAACAACAACAAAAACAACAAGCTTTCAAGTGAAAATGTGAATTTCATAGTTGGGAGCAAATACTGTTCATTGCTTTCTTTGAAGTGACAGTTTCACTGCATTCATTTTAGAAAAAAATGACTGCCAGATACCCAAGTCTTAATAACTGTAGTTTGTCAGTCACTCTTTTGAATAAAAATGGTGTTGGATGACAAAAAAGCAGCTAGTTGAGGTCACAGCTTAAAACAGTGGAGCAAGTGTTTTCCTCAAGGCAACCACCATACTTTCTTGGGAGGTATGCAGAGGCACTTTATGACTTTCCATTGAGTCACAAAGATGTTGGAAAGACGTGTGGTCAAGAATTGAGATTTAGGGGCGCCTAAGTGGCTCAGTTGGTTAAGCATCCGACTTTGGCTCAGGTCATGATCTCGCGGTTTGTGAGTTCAAGCCCTGCGTTGGGCTCTGTGCTGACAGCTTGCTCAGAGCCTGAAGCCTGTTCCAGATTGTCTCCCTTTCTCTCTGTCCCTCCCCCGCTCACACTCTGTCTCTGTCTCTCTCAAAAATAAATAAACATTAAAAAAAAAAAGAATTGAGATTTAATAAAATCAATAATCTTTAATATACAATTGCTTTGTCAAAGATACTCTTAAAACTTGTTTTTGGCTTTTATTTCACTACAATTCATGGTGTGAAACCTATAATGACTGCTAGTACAGTTTGGTGCCTTTGTTCTGATTCCTGCTGAGGTGCCAGCAGGTTTGTTCACCATGGTTCCCTCCTCCCCCCGCCCCAATCAGTGCAAATGTCAACATGGTGAAATGAGCAAATAATGTCTTAGTATTATTTTGAAGGTAGTGTTGACCTAAGGAACTCTCTAAGAGGGTCTCAGGGACCCCTGGGGATCTATGGACCATACTTGGAGTGAGAACTGCTATTTTGAATTAATAATGTAGCTTTGAGTATTTGTTCATATGCTTTTTGAACATTTATATGTCTTGTTCTTTTTTCACCTTTTCAGGTTTTTTTCACTCATTTTTATGGAAGTGTTTCTCTTTTTTTATTGATTAGGTAACAGCTTTTTATACATCATATTTGTTGCAAAACCTCTCCTCCTGCCCATTTGTTATTTGCTTTTAAATATCTATGATAATGATTTTGGAATTTAGGAGTTGAAATCGTTTGTATGTTCTATTTTTTTAGAATTTCTTCCTTTTGAATCAGGTTTATTGTTTTGTTTTGTTTTTATTTTGTTTTTTACTTGCTTGGGCTCTCTTCATCCCAAGACTGTGTAATATGTTCACCTATATTTTCTTTTAGTCCTTTTCTTCTTATTTACATTGCAGTCCTCTATTTGGAATTCGTTAGGTATGAGTGTTGAGGCAAAGATCTAACTTTATTTTTTCCCAGATGTTTGCCTCTTATTCCACAATTTACCTACGTCCTCTTCTAAATATTTATACTTTGGATTATCTGTGGATGCTGATTTTTTTCTTTTAGCTTTTGAAACAAACTATGTTGTGTTGAGGGCTGGTTTTCTATCATTTTGAATTAAAAAAATTTTTTAAGGTTTATTTATTTTTGAGAGAGAGACAGGGTGTGAGCACGGGAGGGGCAGAGAGGGAGGGGAAGACATAGAATGTGAAGCAGGCTCCCAGCTCTAAGCTGTCAGCACAGAGCCCCACATGGGGGTCGAACCCACGAACCCTGAGATCATGACCTGAACCAAAGTCGGACACTTAAGCTTAACTGACTGAGCCACCCAGGCTCTATCATTTTGAACAGAATGAAAACTTATAGAAAATGTATTGTCTTTTTTATTCAAGCATATTACGGGCCTAGGTTTTCAAAACAAAGGTTACTTTGGAGAAGAGAAATTGTAATGCACTGTTGTGACCAAGTACAGTCTGCATTCATGTCAGCAAAGAATACTTAAAGAAAAATACAGTTTTGTAATCAGCTAAAAACAGTTTTGTATGGCCTGGTTATCTCAGTTAGTTACATTAAAACTAGTGATAATGAAGCCAAGATCAAAGGTTTGCTTTATTGGACAGTTAATTTCACAAGAGAAACACTTCCATCTTAGTACTTATGACTGAGATCTTGACTTTTTCAGAGAAGGTACAGGTGACTTAGTAGAAATTGCTGTTAATTATATAAAAACAATAAAAGATAATTCATGTCCTAATTTTTGAAAGTGCTTAAATGTAACTTTGTGTTTGAAAGGCTTTGCCTTTTAATATTCTGTCCTGAAGCTAATTCTATTGTGATTACTTGTTTCTGACTTTGTTTTTTGTAATTACTATTTTTTTTTTTTTTTTTAATTTTTTTTTTCAACATTTACTTATTTTTGGGACAGAGAGAGACAGAGCATGAACGGGGGAAGGGCAGAGAGAGAGGGAGACACAGAATCAGAAACAGGCTCCAGGCTCTGAGCCATCAGCCCAGAGCCTGACGCGGGGCTCGAACTCACGGACCGCGAGATCGTGACCTGGCTGAAGTCGGACGCTCAACCGACTGCGCCACCCAGGCGCCCCTGTAATTACTATTTTAGTAGAGAGAAAGTAATTTACTTTTTAAGGTGACTTGACAGTTTGGATGGTCATCTTGGAACTAGATTTGAGGTTTCTTTATGCCAGTGGCAGTGTGTTATTTAATTTTAACCATTTATAATTTGCATTTTGATTAGCCTTTTCTTAATTTCCCTATTTAGCACATATAAACTCATTTAAATTATAGAAGCAACCTGTGAGGTCCTTTTTAACGTAAGTGTCTAATGAAGATGGTCTTTTGATTTTAGGAGGTTTAAGAGGGAAGACCATACTAGTTATGAAAGTATCTAAAGTCTCATAGAGGTATGAGTATATTAAAGTTATGTGTGTTAGGCTGTACAACATCAGTATTTATCAAGGTATCTAATTAAAGTCTCATTGCGTTATCAGTATATTGAAGTTATGGATGTTAGGCTGTGTAACATCAGTATTAAGACCTTTTCAAGATACAAAACTTCTATAAAGGTAAAACATCTATGTTGGAGGCTAGTAATTATCCAATCATTAAAAACAGTAGCATTTAATAAAATAAGTGATTGTTCATACTGTATTTCTCTATTTTTCCCCTTTAAACTTGTTTTTCAAAATGTCACAAAATGTGCCAGCTCTTGTGTAAAAGAACTAAAAGGATCTCCAAGCCACATCAGGTTATTGCCATCTTACCCTTCCCTCTTCCTGCGGAGGGCACGAGCCAGTCAATGGCCCTGCCTGGGGGGAGTGGAGTCCTTTTTTTGGAGGTGTTGGGAAAGGGGATGAAGTGTCTGCCTTTGACAGTTTATTCTAAGGCCCTTCTTTGTTGAAGTATAGAGTGCTTTCACCAGTACCTTTTGATTTCTTTCTTACCTGAACATACATTAGCCTTCCTTACCTACCATTGTGAAGATGTTTTGGGTTTCCCTGACATTACGTATGTCAGAATGTATGATGTTTAACGTATAATGTTTTGATACTTCAGAAATTCTACCTTTTTGGCAGGGGGGTACTTGACTCCCTGCTTATGTTGTGTCTAGTCTGTAAAATGTCTGACAAGAATTTCATCTTCGGAATATAGCTTTTTGTTATAACGTCATAGTTTTAACCTGAGTGTATGTCATGTATTCATTATTAATATTTTTGCCAGAACAGGGATGAAACTCATCAGGAGGCATTTTATGTACACTGTGATAGCAGGTGCTGTAGGTTTTTGTGTTATGCATTTTGGGTAGCTTTTTTTTTTTTTTTTTCCTAAATTTTAAGTAAGAATACATTTATTCTCACCTGCCATATCCTCTCCTCTGTCCCAGGGTTGGACTGGTCGGAAGAGAGCGGAGAGGAACCAGAGGACTCTGAGCAGGCCTCGCCATACCAGGTGGCATGGTCCATCCGAGAAACCCTCAGATATGAAAGACACACGTAAGTCTTCCTTTTGTTTTCATTCTTTAATTACCCCTGCTGTGGCCCGATTTTTCGTTCTATATGCTAATGTTTGTTTATTTCGTTGGATCTAGTTTTGTTGTAATGGAGGTGAAATAGATTCTACTTGGGAAGAAATGTACTATATTGTTTCAGGAGAGCTTCGCTTCAGTTGAATTGGGAAATTCGTTTCTGTACCGTTCCCATTTATCACTGAAGGAACCAATTATAATAGAATTTAGAGTGGAAAAGGGACTTTAGAGATTACCTAGTCTCATTTCCTCATTTTACAGAAGAGGAAACCAAGGCCCAGACAGGTTGAGGAACTTGGCTGTGGTCCCAGGGCTACTTGGAGTCCCACTGTCTGACGTATCTGGGTCTTTTGGCTCTGCTCTGGTAGTTAGCTGAAAAATCAGTGGTTTTTACTTCATCTGTCTTCCACAAGATTGATCCATTCTTTGATATTTCTTAAGTACTGAATATTTTTAAAACTTTTTTTTGTTTTATTTTTGAGAGAGAGAGAGAGAGCGTGAGCACGCAAGTTGGGGGGGGGCGGGCAGAGAGAGAGGGAGACCGAGAATCCAAAGCAGGCTCTAGGCTCCAAGCTGTCTGCTTAGAGCTGATGTGGGGCTCGAACCCATGAACCCAGAGATCATGACCTGAGCCGAAGTCAGACGCTTAACCGACTGAGCCACCCAGGCACCCCAAGCGCTGAGTATTTCTAATGTGCTGAAATGTTTTTCAAGATAATCTCTTTAGAGGTTCTTGGTATCTGCTTTATGAGAAAGCTATAGGTTGATTAACACACAGCCCCTTCCTTGATAGTGAGAAAGCTTGTTGTGTTTCAGGGGACTGCCTTAGGGATTCACTTGGTACAGTTAACCATACTGAAATAGATCCCTGTCTGTGGAGCCAAAGATGACTCTCAGACTCAGCTAATTGTTATTATTTTTTAAGTATTGTGATTTGAATAGATGTTTGGCAAGATAGAGGGGAGGCCAGCTATCTGCCCGCGGCTGACTCCTAGAATTTCACAGTGTTGTTGTACGGACATATATTCTCTAGGGTCTGGTTTTTTTTTTTTTTAGTTTATAGGCTTAATATGTGATCTGTTAGTACAGCCAGAAATAATTAGGCTTAGGGAACTGATTCGTTAGAGACTAATGTACAAACCAAAATGCCAGTTCAAATTGAGAAATAATCATTAAGTAGTACAAATGTTGACGAAGCCGGCCTACATGAGGAGCTTATTTGGGCCTGGAACTAACTAGAGCAAGGAGAACTAGTTGGATTTCTTGATGGCCAGTCGTCCTCGCCTCCACAACTCCCAGACAGTAACAGAGAATGCTGTACTTTTTTTTCTGGCTCAAAGGTTCCATTTTATGTGTCATTCAAGACTGCTTGCTTACCATTAGTGAATTCTTTTTTTTTTTCAGAGAGAGTACCGTTGAACTCACACCTTTGTAATTACAGCTCCGATCCGTCATGCTTCCTAAGGTTGATGTTCTATGAGCTTAACTTGATTTGGGATATTTTGAATTAATTTTCCAAATTGCTATAAATGAGGGAACATAAGCCCATGCTTAGCACAATGCCCTATACATGGGCAATGATTGATTAATGGTAGTTAAGATTCCTGTTGGAATTCTCAGGATGACCTGAACATCAATATTAGGCATATTTGCTCTTGATTAGGAGCAATGTATATTGTTGCTGCCTTCTATTCTTTCTTTCTTTCTTTTTTTTTTTTTTGAGAGACTGAGAGCATGTGCGAACAGGGCAGGGGCAAAGAGAGAGGGAGAGAGAGAATCCCAAGCAGGCTCTCACTGTCAGTGTGGAGGGCTGGAACTCAAACCATGAGATCGTAACCTGAGCTGAAACCAAGAGTCAGTCGCTTAACCAGCTGAAGCACCCGAGTGCCCCTGTTTCTGCCCTCAGTTCTTAACAGAGTTTTTGGAATATTTCTGTTGTTTCAGACTTGAGACCATCGAGTTTTTCTTCATCTCTGTAGCATTTTACTTTCTTGGTCACTTTTGCTAGCTGGCTTGCTCTCTGACTTACCACAATACTCTTTTCCTGGTTCTCCTTTTCCTTCGGGATATTTGCCTTCTTTTTATAAGTAGCCATCCTCACTTCTTGTCCAGCAGGCACTTTAATCTTTTCCCTTCATCCATGCATTCATTCATTCACTCGCTCACTCAGCATATTCTCATCAAAGTCTTGTGATCTGGGAATGGGCACACCATATGGTCTCCCTTGGGTGAAACTTGGATTGGCCTGCTTTGCCATGCTTTCGTTGTCTGTATCTCCACCGTCTGTATCTGCCACTGTGCCCTCTCGTGGGGACCTTTGTCCTGTATTTAAACTACCCGTAGAACAACTTTATTTCAGTTTCGTCTTGCAGCTACTTGTCATTTATTGTACCTTGTGGTTAAGTCTAGTAGAAAATGGACAGCTGTAGAAAATTGGCCCTACCCTACCTAGCCTGTCCATTGTATCCTCAAGAAGTTTTGCCATTTAAAATTACTCAAAAGGTTTTACCATTTAAGATTGTTCAGTGAGTTCATTGAGTTTTTGGAATTTTGGAAGAAAAACCGATAGTGTTCTGATCACCATTCTCCACAAACCCCTCCCCTCCCAGAACCTTTTCATGAGTTTTCTTGCTAAACTAGGATTATACTTGAAGAAATTTTAGGGAAAAGTTTGGCCTTGTTTTGTTTTGTTCTTTTTAAAGACTTTATTTTTGAAGTGTATTTATTTTGAGAGAGAGAGAGAACAGAATCAGGGAGGAACAGAGACAGAGGGAGAAGGAGAGAATCTCAAACAGGCTCCACACTGTTCAGTGCAGAGCCTGATGCGAAGTTTGACCCCACGAACCATGAGATCATGACCTGAGCGGGAATCAAGAGTTGGACACTTAACTGACTGAGCCACCCAGGCGCCCCTGTTTCATTTTCTTAAGTAAACTCTACGTCCAATGTGGGCCTTGAATTCACAACCGGAGATCAAGAGTCACATGCTGTACCCGCTGTGTTGGTCAAGGTGCCCTGGTTTTGTTTTGTAAAAGATTTCTTGGTTACTTAGTCTGACTGTAGACGCATGTGCTAAAAGAGTTCTCAGGCTCTTCCTGAGGTCTCAGTAGCAGAAATAAGTCGGTATGTTAAATATATTTTTAAGGAACAGTAATTACCTAGTAACTGCTAACCTTTTCATATTTCTAATGGTATGTTTGATAGAAAACCGTTCTTAATTTTAATGAGGACAAGTTATTAGTCTTTTCTTTATGGTTAGTGTATTTGTGACTCTTTTAAACAATCATTGCTTACCCCCCTGTCATAAAGCTACATATCTTCTGGAAGCTTTATTATTTTACTGGCAATCAATCTTTGTGAAATTTATTTTTGTATGTTTTGTACATGATGTGAGGTGGTAATAAGGACCGTTTTTTTTTTTCCATGTGGATTTTCTATTTAATCAACACTATATTGAAAACACTGTAATTGGGTTGGAGCCCTTGACATGTATGTCTATTTGTGCATTTTATTTTATTTTTTTATTTATTTAATTTTATTTAACTTTATTAAAAAAAATTTTTTTTAATGTTTATTTTTGAGAGAGTGAGAGAGAGACAGAGCACGAATGGGGGAGGGGCAGAGAGAGAGGGAGACACAGAATCCGAAGCAGGCTCCAGGCTCCCAGCTTCCAGCACAGAGCCTGATGTGGGGCTTGAACCCACAGACCACGAGATCATGACCTGAGCCGAAGTCAGACACTTTACCCGATGACTGAGCCACCCAGGCGCCCCTGCATTTTCTTTTATTTTTAATGTTTATTTTGAGAGAGAGAGGCAGAGAGGGAGAGGGAGAGACAGAACCCCAAGTAGTCTCCACCCTGTCACCGCAGAGCCCGACGCGAGGCTCAAACTCATGAACCATGAGATCGTGACCTGAGCTGGAATCAAGAGTTGGACACTTAACTGGCTGTGCCACCCTGGCACCCCTATGTGTGCATTTTCTATTCTTTTTCATTTATCTGCTTAAAGAACCAGTTTTGGGTTTCATTGGTTCTCTGTTAGCTTTATGTCATTGCTTTCTGTTCTTTACTTTTTCCTTCTCTTCTATTCTTTTATTCCTTCCTTCTTTGTTTTAGTTTAATTTGTGTTTTTCAAGTTTTTTAGTGCTTATCTATTTTGAGAGAGAGCATGCGTGTGCGTGCACAAGTGAGGGAGGGGCAGATCTTTTTCAAGTTTTTAAGGTGATAAATTAGTTAAATCTGAGATCTTCCTTGTTTTCTTTTCCTTTTTTTTTTTTTTTTAAGTGTATTTATTTTGAGAGAGAGAGAGGGAGAGTGGAGAGGGTGCGCGCACACAAGTAGGGGAGGAACAGAGAAAGTGGGAGAGAGAAGGAATCCCAAGTAGGCTCTGGAGTCTTCTGTGCAGAGCCCGATGCAGGGCTTGAACTCATGAAATGTGAGATCATGACCTGAGCCGAAATCAAGAGTCTGCCACTTAACTGACTGAGTCACCCCAGGCATCCCAATCTTCCTTGCATCTAACATAGACGCTTGTTGCTATATGTTTCCCTCTACATATGTTATAATCCCCGTAATACATTGCTGTTGTATTAGGCAGTTAGTTCTCTTTTAAGGAGATTTCAAAGAAAAATAACTCTTTTGTGTTTATCCACATATTTATAATTTCTAGGGCTCTTTATTTTTTGAATAGTTCTATATTTCCATCTGATGTCATTTTCTTTCTGTATGAATGGTTTACTTCCCCCTCTGGCAACCACTAGTTGGTCGTATTTATGGGTTCATTTCTGCTTTGTTTTGTTTTTTAGATTCCACATATAATTGAAACGATACGGTATTTGTCTTTCTCTGACTTACCTCACTTAGCATAATACCCTGTAGGTCCATCCATGGTTTTGCAAATGTGTGCCTTCATTTTTGAAAGATATTAATCCTAAGTTAACCATTTTTCTTTCAGTACTTAAGGGTGTTGCTCACATGGATTGCATTATTTCTGATTAAGAAGTCAGCTGTCATTCACATCTTTGGTCCAAGTAGCATTATGTATCTTTTTTTCTCTGAGTTTTGACGTTTTTTTATCAGTAGTTTTTTAAAAAATTTTTTAATGTTTATTTTTGAGAGAAAGAGAGAGAGAGGCAGAGAGAAAGGGAGACACAATCTGAAGCAGGCGCTAGGCTCTGCATTGTCAGCACAGAGCCCAACGCGGGGCTCGAACTCACTGACAGCAAGATCATGACCTGAGCCAACATTGGACACTTAACCGACTGAGCCACCCAGGCACCCCTCTTTATCAGTAGTTTTAAACCGTTTGTGTAGTTAATTTTTTTTTATGTTACTAGTGTTTGGGGTTCATTGACCTTTTGGATCTGTATGTTTATAATTATGAAATTTGGAAAAATTTTGGCCAAGATTTCTTCAATTATTTTTCTTCCCCCTTCTATGTAAGAGACTTGATACACATATTTTAGACTGCTTGAAATCATCCCACAGCTTATTGATGTTCTGTTCACTTGTTTTTTTCCTCTCTCTGTTCCATTTTGGAAAGTTTCCATTGCAGTCTTCAGGTTTGTTAATCTTTTCTCTGTGGCACCTAATCAACCATCAATCCCATTCAGTGTAGTTTTCATATTAGATACTGTATTTTTCATCTCTAGAAGTTTGTTTTGGGTCTTCTTAATATTGTCCATGTCTCTCCTTGACACGGTCATGATGACTCTACCTTCTCAAACATGTGAAATATAGTTATAATTGTCCATTGATTCCTGATTTACTAAAAGTTTTATTTATTTATTTTGAGAGAGAGAGAGAGAGAGAGAGAGAGAGAGAGAGACGGAGGGAGAGAGAATCTCAAGCAGGCTCCGCACTGTCAGTACAGAGCCCCATGCAGAGCTTGAACTCACAAACTGTGATACCATGACCTGAGCCAAAACCAAGAGTCGAATGCCCAATTGACTGAACCATTTAGGCGCCCCCTGGTAATTTTTAATTAGATGTCAGACATTGTTAATTTTACTTACTTGATTCTGGTATTTTGTCATCTTTAAAGAGCTTTGTTTTGGGAGATGGTTGTTTCTTAGAAGCAGCTTTTGAGGCTTGCTTTTTAAACTTTGTGAAATGGGACCACAACAGCCTTTAGTTTAGGGCTGATTTCACCCCACTACTGAGGCATACGCTCCTGAGTAGTCTACCCCGTGCCCTGCATATTGCAGGTTTTTCCGCTTGGGACAGTGGGAACACAAACTAACCCTGGCCCTGCATGTGCTGCTGGGATTAGTTGGGCCTCCTCTTTTCAGGTGGTTCTTTCCTGGCCTCCAGTATTTCCCACACTCCTGTACTGATCGCAGGACTCAAGTGAGGAACTGAGGGGAATCCTCTGTAGATCTGCAGAGTGCTTCTCTCTGTGCACCTGTCTCCTCCCAGTACTCTGTCCTGCTAATTCTAGCATTTCTTGGGTAGTTAGATGTGGGTGAGCACACCAAGTATCCTGTGTCTGAAATATCATTGTGAGGTATGGGCTAGAGAACAAATTCATGTCCGCAGCATATAAGTTGATGTTGAAGTTAGAGAATTTCTAAAAATGGAGTGACTGGAAAGAGAATAGAAGGAAATGGGGAAAATATCAGGAGGAAGCAAGGAAGTAGAAACTTTTAACATGAAAGGAAAAGAGGAATAAATTGTGTTGTTTTGCAGAAGAGATGTATAGTAAGGTAGGATTGAGAAATAATTAAATAATTAACCCAGATTGGATATGTCCTTTATTATATACTGCTAGATTCAATTTGCTAATATTTTTTGCCTCTGGGATCATTAATAAGCTTTTCCTATAATTTTCCTTTTGTCATATTTCTCCTTATTTTTGGTATCAAGCTTAGGGTACTTGTATTAAAGGAGAATATTCCCCTCTTTTCTGACATCTGGAGTATTTTGTGTGTAATTAGAATTAGTTTTTCTTTGGATATTGCTAGAACTCATGGTAAAACTGTTTAGGCTAGTTAATGGATATAGGTGTATCTCGTGTGTGTGTGTGTGTGTGTGTGTGTGTGTGTGTGTGTGTGTGTGTATGTGTGTATGTTTACTACTTATTTTTAGTAAAAGAGAGCGCATGTGTGCAGGGGAGGGGCAGAGAGAGAGGGAAACAGAGAATCTCAAGGAGGCTCCACACTGTCAGCAGAGCCGGACATAGGTCTTGAGTTTATAAACCACGAGTTCATGACCTGAGCCGAAATCAAGAGTCAGATGCTTAACTGACTGAGCCACCCAGTATTCCTAGGTTTCTCTATTTAATAATAGTAGCTATACTTGTATTCTAATTTCAGATAAGTCTTTTCTTTTCATTCTCCTAACAACCTTGGGAGCTAGACAACCCAGCTCTCTCTCTTTTTTAAATGTTTATTTATTTATTTTTGAGACAACACAAGCAGGGATGGGGCAGAGAGAGAGGGGGAGACAGAATCCAAAGCAAGCTCCAGAGCCTGACGCAGGGCTCGAACTCCTGAACCGTGAGATCGTGACCTGAGCCCAAGTCGGACGCTTAACCGACTGAGCCACCCAGGCGCCCCCAAGCCTCAGGTCTCTTTTATTTCACAGATAAGGAAGGAAGGTAACATACCAAGAATGCAGTAGGTGCCAGGCCTTGTC
The DNA here is from genome assembly GCF_028749965.1 of Puma concolor. NCBI lineage: Eukaryota > Metazoa > Chordata > Mammalia > Carnivora > Felidae > Puma > Puma concolor. The sequence continues at coordinate 193,081,580 of NC_141674.1, read as the reverse complement.
ACTGCTGGTCAATGACGGACACTGGCCTTTCTCTGCCCAGTTTGCTACTCTTTCTCCGCAACCAGGTGTGAAATACTAATGTCACAACATCTTAGAAGTGGGAGGCATGTTGGGAGATTTTCTGGTTAAGGACCATGCCAGGGGTGGTCTGTGGACCTGTGCAGGTCTTCAAACTGCTGCTTCCTGGTCCGCAACAAGATAAGCCTGGAAATTCCTTATAAGCTTTGAATACTTTTGTAATGCTGGAACCCGCCTCAACATCCAGGTGCTTCTCTCCATTCACTGTACACTTGAGAACTGCTGGGCTAGTCTCTCCTCCCTGCTATAATATAATGGAGTCTTTTCAAATAACAGCTTTGGCAAATGATTATCTACCTGAGCTTTACTTTCCCTTTAAGACTTGTTGTTTCTCCTCTCTTTTTTCTATTAATAGCCCTTCCATTCTCCTAGTTATGCAAGTTCAAAGTCATTGAGTCATTATTGGTTTTCTTATCCTTTATATCCAGTCACCAAATTGAGTTAATTCTTTTATGATAATGGCCCTTATATGCCTTGTTCTTTCTATTATCTCTGTGCCCTTTTACGTACAGTGACTCCCTTGTCCTTCAGTTGCTGGTTTTGGGCTATGAAATCTGTACTCCTTCCCTAACTGTGTTCCTGTTTATCATGTCCAACGGTTTTCCCACTGCTGCCTTTGATACCTCATCTGTACTTTAAATTCTTTACGTCTGAAATGAATTTATGTCCTGCCCTGGATCTGCTCTTGTTCCTGTGCCCTGGTCTTCGGTGATGGAAACTGCCATGGGATTCTCGTCCCTTCCATCTACCTGTCCCAGTTGACAAGGTCTGCCTTTTATATATGCGGGTTACCTCTCCTCTTCTGCATTCCTGCTGTGTCACCCCGGCGTGGGTTCTTGTTACCTGTTACCTGGAGTTTCAGAATCATTTGCTCCCTGCCCTTTCCCCCAGTCTCTTCCTCATTTCCGTCTGCTGATGGTGTCATCTTTCTCGCACCCAGCTGTTCCTGTTACCGATTTTCTTCAAACTCTATGAGGGTCTTCACTGCCTGTAGAATAAAAGTGAAAGCCTTTCATCTGGTGTTTAGTTTAGGTTCAGAAAGTTTACCGTTCCCGCCATCACTCCCCTATGTACCGCACACCTTAGCAAAAGCTAGCTAGTTAGTACTTACTGTTCCCCATCCTGTCCATCTTCAAAGCCTGGCCTGTATTCCTTTATCTTTGTGAGGTGCCCTTTTTCTTCTCTTTAAATTCTGCCCTTTCTTTATGGTTCAGCTCTGTTGACATCTCCTCTATGAAGCCTCTTATCCAGGGGTGCTTGGGTGGCTCAGTTAGTTAAGCATCTGACTCTTGATTTTGGCTCAGGTCATGATCTCAGGGTTCATGAGATTGAGCCCCCACATTGGGCTCCTTGCTGACAGCACAGAGCCTGCTTGGGATTCTCGCTGTCTCGCCACCTCTCTCAAAATAAATAAATAAATAAATGAATAAATAAGCAAGCAAGCAAGCATTTATAAACAAAAAAACGAAGCCTCTGATCCAGCATACTTGCTAGTGAACTTCAGTGGCACTTGAGCCATATCTGTAACTCTCTCTGTCACTTATTGTTCTCTGCCTCATGTTAAGGATATTAATAGCACCTACTGGCTCAACTAGAGCTCCCGCATGAAATCCTGCTGTGGGACTTTGGGAAGAATTCAGAATAAAGATTCCTAGGCCCCATTCCATGGAAATTCTGGTTCAGTAGATCTAGTGTAGGTCTTGGGATCTCAAATTGTGAGAAGCTCCTAGATTTTTCTAACTTAAGGTCAGGTATTTGAATCATTGGTCAGCCTGCCCCACTGTTCTAGTTATTGATTCGATCGTCTTTTGAATTGTTTAACTTTGGGTATGTGCTCATCCTATCTAAACCGCATTGAGAATTGCTTACATTTTTTTTCTCCTCTGTGGTACTCAACATAATAGACACATAGCAAAGTTGAGTGTTGAATAAATGAAAAGATTGAATAAGATCCTTCAATTGGTATATTTGTAGTAGAGACTATACCGAAGAGAACTTGTTTCTTAGGACTTACTTCTTAGACTGGAAATTTGCGAAGTAGCCACTTACGGACTATTTTGAAACGAAAGGGAATGATATCACTTAGGAAGTTAAGAGAAGCCAAGCAATGATTTACAGAAGATCAGTAAAATAATAAATAGTCTGTAGTATCACATACGCGCTGTTTGAAGAAGGTAAAGTAACCTGGGTCAGTTTTCGAGTCTGGTGTGCATTATTCCTAAGAGTAAAAGGTGAGATTACATTTGTTCCATAGAAAAGTGACCTTTTTAACCTCACCAGGGTAGACACTGCCCGCCTACCACAGCACTCTTGTTGAGTCTCGATGTGGCCTCAGCATCCTTTTCAAGGTTGCAGGCTAGTGGGGGTCCACTGGCCGCTCGAAATTACCATCATGACAGAAAAACCTCTGTGTAATCCATGATACGTGAAATGTTGTTTAGGATATCTTCTGTGGTTAAAAAGGTAAAATGAAAAATACTGTGGAATGGTTGTGATCCCTGCAATCAAAATTCTTTAAGTGCTTAGCAAGAAAAGAGTAGTTAAAACCAGCACACATAAAAGGGCAGCTCTTCGAGGAGGTGCTGCAGGAATTCACTGCTCTATTTCTGGTATGACCTATCTTTTATGAAATTTGCTGAGTGTTTCCTCATAACTGCCGTGTCATTTACTCAGACTTTTAGTAAGCAAAGGTAACATGATTTTCTTCCCAAGAATCCCAAGAACCCCAAGTCACCTGAAATTTAGAAGACAATGATGCATGAAGTGTCTAACGAGGAGATGCTAAGAAGGTTCTGAAAGCGTTGGGTTGTCTCTGCTGCCTTACTTGTTGTCGAAATACGGTACTTTCCAGCTCTCCTGGATTTCTCATCCTCTAATTTTGTTAAGCATATGCTCACCTGCCACGGATTTTACCCCATGTCGGCCAGCTTCTTGACCTGCTTTTCCCCTCTCCAATGAGCCTCACACTTAATCAGGTTTTCACTTCTCTCCCTGCGCTTTCCAGGTCAGATGACGATGATACGGAGAGTAGGAGCTCCAGGGTGACCCAACTTTGCACTTACTTTCAGCAGAAATATAAGCACCTCTGCCGCCTGGAGCGGGCAGAATCTCGTCAAAAGAAATGCCGGCACACGTTTAGGAAAGCCTTGCTGCAGGCGGCCAGCAGAGAACCCGAGTGTACCGGTCAGTTAATCCAGGAACTGCAGAGAGCTGCGTGCAGCCGAACCAGGTTAGAGCCCTAGGCAGCCACCTGTTTGTAAGGAACTCGTCTCTGTCTGGCTTCTGTATTTTGTTGAGTGGATAGCGGAGACACAGTGGGCAGTGGGCATTTAAACCTGAAATGTCGAAGCATTGCACCTTGGTTTAGTTGCTCAGAGAGTTGTACAGGTGGCAACATAACAGCACCACGAGCTGACAGTAGAAGCATTGCTGTGTTTCCGCCAGATGAATTTATGTAGTGAAGTATTGGAGAGTGCCACCTGTCTTTACAAAAATAACGGTGCTTTCAAATTTCATGTATTATTTTTTTTTTTAATTTTTTTTTTTCAACGTTTATTTATTTTTGGGACAGAGAGAGACAGAGCATGAACGGGGGAGGGGCAGAGAGAGAGGGAGACACAGAATCGGAAACAGGCTCCAGGCTCTGAGCCATCAGCCCAGAGCCTGACGCGGGGCTCGAACTCACGGACCGCGAGATCGTGACCTGGCTGAAGTCGGACGCTTAACCGACTGCGCCACCCAGGCGCCCCAAATTTCATGTATTATTTAGAAGTAGGGTTTATGGGTTTTTTTTTTAACCACGAAAGTAGCATTTTACATATTTTACTTCTTATTTAAAAATTTTCTTTCTCACATATTATGTCTTCAAAATACTTTATTCCATTGCATTTCTTTTAGGGAAAATCTCTTTTCTGTTTCTAGTCCAGGTAATTGCTTTGTAAATTTGAAAAATGTAGAAAAAAGAAGGGGAAATTTTCCACAATATCACCATGCAGAAAACAAAGAATGAGCACTGTAAATATTTTGGTTGTTTCCTTCTAGTCTTTTCTTCTGCTTGTGTGTACACATGTGTGTGTTTGCGTGTGTATGAAGTCTCCAGGGAGCCATGCATTTGTATTAAAAAGGAAAAATGAGATCATGCTATATGTATATTTTATTTCCTGCTTTTTTCCCCACTTAACATTGAATTATTGCCATTTTCTCCTGATGTTCTTTAAAACACGATTTTTAATGACTTCATAATTAGTCTTTGGACTCCTTAAATTTTAAGTATGTATTTAAAGCAACATTGGATCCATACTGCTTAAGAGTTATGTGTCCAGTTTTTTCCCTTAAGAATATATCCTAGCCATTCCCTTGTGTTCTTAAAAATTATTTTGAAAACATGATTTATAATGTGTGATACTATTTTTAAATGAAAATCCATATATTGGAAATGTAGAGCTATCTGATATTTCAGTGAAGAAATTGTAGTATTATTACCATTTTGGAAATTAGTTTAGGTGGTGAAAACTTAATTGTAATTACTTATTTAGGTTATGTACCTTTTGAAACTACTAGCTTAATTGAATTAAAAGTTTCCAAAATATCTTCATATTTAATTAAGGAAATAATTTTCAAATTTAGAAGGCACAGTTCTAGATTGAGTTTATTATTTCACACTTTTTACTTGTTTTTTTCAGATAACAACCTTGAGAGAGACACACACACACACACACACACACACTTTTAGGAGTTTTATGCCAAAATATTAGCAGTGGCTATCTCAGAGGGTAGGATTATTGATAAAGTTTGAAAGAAATTATAGTCTATATATTCCAATTTTTCTCTAATGCTCATAAGTCACTGAGGAAATAGGGGTTTAAAACAGACCAAACTAAGAAAAATAACCTTTGATTTTCAGCTACTGATCATATTTCTTACATATCTATATATTTTTTAGTTTTGTGTATTTTGGTTTTCATTATATTTGCTATTAAAAAAAACAACAACTACTTTTTAATGGCATCTATCCAAAAGATAACTATACCCTTCAGAGTTTTCTGCTTCTTGACATATTTAGAGTTGTTTGAAAGCTTGTATGTCTAGTTAATAAACCTACGTAATGATTGCTGCCTCCAGTATTCTCCCTCACTCACAGTTCCTGCTCCTCTGTAGGGGCGGGGGTAGGTAGTGTCCGTTCTGTAACATTCGTCAGGTCCTCGCTTACTGACTTAGCCTTCTCGGAGAGAAATTCCCATGTTCCACTGACTGTGTTTGGTCCCCCTGTTACATGTGCTTATTGAGCTCTGCTTCATTGTAGAATTGTATACAATGTCAGACGGTAATTTTTGTGAGGGCAGGAACAATGTACGTTTTGTTTTTAAATCTCTAGTGTTGAACAGATGAATAGAATTAAACATGCCTGTTCTCTATTTGTTGAAAGAATTCACTTGGTTTGACATAGGTTTAAAATAACGCTATCTGGGGCACCTGGGTGGCGCAGTCGGTTAAGCGTCCGACTTCAGCCAGGTCACGATCTCGCGGTCCGTGAGTTCGAGCCCCGCGTCGGGCTCTGGGCTGATGGCTCAGAGCCTGGAGCCTGTTTCCGATTCTGTGTCTCCCTCTCTGTCTGCCCCTCCCCCGTTCATGCTCTGTCTCTCTCTGTCCCAAAAATAAATAAACGTTGAAAAAAAAAAATAAAATTTTAAAATAACGCTATCTAACATTTACATAATGCTTGGCAAGCGTATCATTTCAGTAGAAACTTTAGTTTCGTCCAGCATGAAGCAGTTTGTATGTAGAGCACTGTATACTTTGAATCTAGTATGTTATTATGACCTTGTCAAAGATGTAAGGGACTGTACTCGGAGTTTGGGACAATTTAGTATTTGTGTAGAAAACTATTTATCTATGATTTTTAGCTGGTAGACTCTAGGTCCCCCTGACCGCTTTTTTTCAGAAAAGTTCCCAAACCACTGTTAGTGATGTTTTAAAAACGTCATGATAACTAAATATTACTAAACAAATACCAAGACGCCTTTTGGTTATGTCACTAAAGATTAGTAAAAAGTCTGTTGCCCAGTGCATCACTGGTACTCATTTAGCAATGAGCCATAATCATTTGTTGGTGATTGGTAACTTGCTAGTTTACATTATATTTTAGGTTCACAAAAATCAGTGTCAGTTGGATAATGCCCTCTATTTGATATTTTTGCTTTCAAAGACCAGTTCCACAAAAGAGATTTAAAAAGTCGCTTTTAAAATATTTTAGAAATTAAAACTTTAGTGGCTGCCTTTTAATAGGTAGCCTTTTAAAATATAGCTTGGATATAAGCTGAATAACATTATTCTTTAAAAAAAATTAAAAATTTTTTTTTTCCACGTTTATTTATTTTTGGGAGAGAGAGAGACAGAGCATGAACGGGGGAGGGGCAGAGAGAGAGGGAGACACAGAATCGGAAACAGGCTCCAGGCTCTGAGCCATCAGCCCAGAGCCTGACGCGGGGCTCGAACTCCCGGACCACGAGATCGTGAACTGGCTGAAGTCGGACGCTCAACCGACTGCGCCACCCAGGCGCCCCTAAAAAAAATTTTTTTTAATGTTTATTTTTGAGAGAGAGAGAGGGAGGGAGGGAGGGAACATGAGTGAGGGTGAGGGCAGAAAGTGGGAGACATAGAAACTGAAGCAGGCTCCCGGCTCTGAGCTGTCAGCACAGAGCCCGACGTGGGGCTTGAACTCATGAACCGTGAGATCATGACCTGAGCTGAAGTCAGCCGCCCAACCAACTAAGCCACCCAGGTGCCCCTGAATAACATTATTCTTTCTCATCTAATAACTTTGTCATATATGGTGGTGAATATGTGGAATAAGCCACTGAAATAGCTTTTAAAGTATGTAAACTCTAATTGAACTACCTTGTAGCCACAATAGAGAGACTAGTGCTGTTTGTGTAGAAACTATTGTTAAAGGGGCATCTAATCACACAAAAGAGAAGCTTGTAGTGAGTGTTTTCATATTAAAAACATCAATGGGAATGCAAGCTGGTGCAACCACTCTGGAAAACAGTATGGGGGTTCCTCAAAAAACTAAAAATGGAACTACCCTACGACCCAGCAGTTGCACTACTAGGCATTTATCCACGGGATACAGGTGTGCTGTTTCGAAGGGACACATGCACCTCCATGTTTATAGCAGCACTATCAACAATAGCCAAAGTATGGAAAGAGCCCAAATGTCCATCGATGGATGAATGGATAAAGAAGATGTGGGATATATATACAATGGAGTATTACTCGGCAATCAAAAAGAATGAAATCTTGCCATTTGCAGCTATGTGGATGGAACTGGAGGGCATTATGCTAAGCGAAATTAGTCAGAGAAAGGCAAAAATCATATGACTTCACTCATATGAGGACTTTAAGAGACAAAACAGATGAACATAAGGGAAGGGAAACAAAAATAATATAAAAACAGGCAGTAGGGACGCCTGGGTGGCTCAGTCAGTTGGGCATCCAACTTCAGCTCAGGTCATGATCTCACAGTCCGTGAGTTTGAGCCCCACGTTGGCCTCTGTGCTGACAGCTCAGAGCCTGGAGCCTGCTTTGGATTCTGTGTCTTCCTCTCTCTGTGCTCCTCCCTTGCTCATGCTCTCTCTCTCTGTCTCAAAAATAAATAAAAACATTTAAAAAGATTAAAAAAAAAAACACAGGGAGGGGGACACAACAGAAGAGACTCATAAATATGGATAACAAACTGAGGGTTACTGGAGGGGTTGGGGGGGCGGATGGGCTAAATGGGTAAGGGGCACTAATCCTGAAATCATTGTTGCACTGTATGCTTACTAACGTGGATATAAATTTAAAAAAAAAAAGTAAAATAAAAAATAAATAAAAACATCAAAATGTTTTGGTAATTCTCCCTTTGTTTTGTTGGGATTATCTGGATAATAAAATAGATCTAATGTCAGGCATTTTTACCTTAATTATCCAGGGGCATATTGAAATTCTGACTCTGAGTTTATTTATACTGACTTTATTTTGCTGTTTGTTTTAAGACATAGATCAGCAATTTTAAAAAATGAAACCGGTGGTTCCTTTTGAAGTGTAGGATAAAGAAAATGAGGGAATGTGCTCTACCCTAGGTTTTGTAGATGGCTGAGCGAATTATTAAAAAGTGTTCTACAAAAATTATCCATTCAGCATAGAGAACTACCTGCTATTTAAATCTAGACCAAGAGAATTTGGGCTAAGCTGCCAAAATAGTAAAGTTTCCTTTATTTGAAATTGTGTATCCTTTTTACAGAGCTGAAGTTAATGGCCCACTTCCCCACTCTTGTGATTCTGACAAATCTTACAGAACTGTCAATTAAAGCAACTTCTCTGGCAGCCCCCGGTTATCTGTTTGCAGTTACTATTTATATGAAAGTTATAATAGAAATGTTGTTTAGATTTGCTATAAATTCATATGTAATTTTGGTTCTGTATGACCTTCTAATTAGCGTAAGCCATTCTATCAAAATCCTTAGATATAGAAACAAACAATTCAAAAGATATTTTGTTTTTGACGCCTGACTTGTGATTCAGTGTATTACGTAGATTCTTTTTCTACGCTTAGACGTGCATAAAAGCCTACTAGTTTGTGATGCTTTATAGAATCAAACAGGGTCGTTTTGTACTTCTGAGAATTTGGATATTTTTATTTTTTTTATGTTTGTGTAAAACTATGGAAAGATCCAGAAACTAATAAAATGAATACTAACTATAGAGGGAGTAGGAACTTGCAAATTGGGACAAGGGGAGAAAGGAGACTCTCCACTGCTTGGTTTTTATTCTTCGGTTTTTCTGGAACCATGTGAACACATCGCCTATTCGTAAATTTAAAAACAAGATTTAAACATTGAAACATTGAATGTGCCAAGTGGAGATAACATTTAATGAAAGAAGGAGTTGCACATACTATAAAAAGTTAAAAGAATATATCCAAAGTGAGTTCATTTTGGAAGATGAGAGCAAATCAATCATTTCTGCATATCATAATCCCTTTCCTCACATCATAGATCAAGTTTTTTGCACATTTACTGTTCAGCAGCTTGACATGGCCCAAATCTGATGATGATGATAATACCAGCAACTAACAGCCATGGACTGTTTACTAGGTATCCTACCATCTGCTACTTATGATAAGTATTTTGGATGTGTTGTATCTTGGTGCTTACCTGTCCACTAAAGGTACTCTGTCTCCACTTTATAGGTGAAGAAGTTGAGACTCAAGCGAGGCTAAGTAACTTGCCCAAGGTCACACAGCTAGCAAGAGTTAGGGCTGAGATTCAGAATTAGACCCGATTAATCTAGTCTCATGTTCTTGATCACTTTTGTCTGCTTGTTGCCTCTTTGTGAAGTAAAAGGAACCAAAATGTCACTTAAGAAAGAAAAAAAACCAGACATAGTGGAAATCATTTATAATTATTTCTTTTGTCGGTAAATTAGGGAAATATTGGAACTGGTCATCGTAACTCATATTGACCTTTCATTTAATGAATGTGGAAAAGTAAAATGTTGGTGGTGCACTCTGCTGACATAGCGTTGAAAAGTTGCCCTGGATTCCTAACGCATTGTTAAAAAATTAATGTGTTTTTCCTTCCTTAGCATAAGCCGGACCACGTTGAGGGAGGTGGAACCAGCGGCATGCAGTGGAACCGTGAAGGGTGAACAGTGCCCTAACAAAGCCCTTCCATTCACCAGACATTGTTTCCAACGTATCCTCTTAATCGAGTGGGCATAAAAGTATGAATTCATTCGGGTTCATATTTCATTCTTAAGCCACGCGAATGACTTTTGAAATCGTAACTATTTGATGTTCAAAATAATTTTTATATAACTTCTAATTTTCATGATGTCTTCTGGATACTTCTTCTCTGCTTACGTCATTGTGATTCTTTTTCAAGAATTACATCAAACTTGGCAAAATTGACGGCAAGTAGCAGATTCTTCCAGTGGCTGGCACTTGATTAAATTTTGTTAACAGAATTCTGGTTCTTGTGGTGCCTCTTAAGTAGCTTGTAAGAAGCAACTATATATAACACTCAATTGATGGAAAAATCAAATCATATTATTCAAAAACTGTTTTTAATCTTCCAAGAAAGTTATACAATTTTACAGTGTGCCTTTTGCTCTGGGAATAGTTTGCTATTTGTGTTGGGTACAGTGCTGATTTGAAATGAAGGAAGGATGAACTTCACTGACTGGGAAAAAAGATACATTAAGACAGAATATACTAGAAGGAAACCTGTGGTAAAAGGGTTTCATTCAGGCTGGTTATGAAGTCTTACTATTTTCCGTTTTATTAAACATTTAAAATTGAGTAGCATTTAAAAAAATTATACAGTAGCAGTTACTTGTTCTTTATTGTCTTTGACTTTTTGCCTTCCTTTCTGTTCTTGGGATTAAATTTTCACTTTTTCAGCATCACTTTCTATGTAGTTTTACAAATCGCCTTAACTATAAAAGCAAAAAGGAAAAACAGAAGGGTACTTTCTTGATAGGTATAAAATAAGTCTTAGAATATGTAGCCAGGGGCTAAAAGTTTGGATGCTTAAAAATGTTTATGATATAAAACTGATGTTCTGGGGCGCCTGGGTGGCTCAGTCAGTTAAGCATCCAACTTCGGCTCATGTCATGATCCCACCATTCCCGAATTCAAGCCCCACGTCGGGCTCTGTGCTGACAGCTCAGAGCCTGGAGCCTGTTTTGGATTCTGTGTCTCCCTCTCTCTCTGCCTCTCCCCAATTCACGCTCTGTCTCTCTCAAGAATAAAAGTAAAAGCATTATTAAAAAAAATAAATAAATAAAACTGATGTTCCAATTTTAATGGTATGGTTTTGATCTAAAAGTAAGTTTTCATAAGTTGTAAGTTTGAGTTTTGTGTTGGAAATGCTAAATGAAAAATCCAAATTTGGATCGATGAGTTTTTTAGAATTAAAATATAATTAAAATTTTTATTCTTTTTAAAGAATATTTATATTTGAGAGAGAGAGAGAGACAGAGGGTGAGTGGGGGAGGGACAGTGGTAGACTGAGACAGAATCTGAAGCACGTTCCACTCTCTGAGCTGTCAACACTCTGAGCTGTCAACACAGAGCCGGCCGCAGGGCTGGAACTCATGAACCAGGAAATCATGACCTGAGCTGAAGTTGGGACACTTAACCGACTGAGTTACCCAGGTGCCCCATTCTTACTGAGGATTGTATGCAAAAAGTTTTCCTTAAAGTTTTTTGTTTTTGTTTTTGTTTTTTTTACCATTATAGTGCAACTTTTAATAGTGTGTGAAGACTTAAACGACCCTCCTTTTTCCAAATAACAAAAATCAGAAAGGCTATTAAAGAGACACCTATTAGGAGTCCTTTAGCAAAACAGACTCTTTTATCTTCTGATAAATTCAACAATTACCATTTTCCCACATCAGTAGTTGGGTTCATTCTTTAGCTTTTATAGATAAGAAAATGTATTACTTGCTAAACATAAGGGAAGAAGCAGATTTTATATACAAATTTTAAAAAGTAATTTGAGTTTCAGTGTATTACATTCTTAACTTTGAAAAACACAGATATCCTCTTGAACCGCTCTCAGCAGCTTTTCTCAAGTTGCACGGCCAAGTTTGCAGACGGACAGCAGTGCTCTGTGCCCGTGTTTGACATTACACACCAGACCCCTCTGTGTGAAGAACATGCCAAAAAAATGGTGAGTTCAGATTTTATTTTCGGCAGCAGAGACTTTCAAACTTTGGATAGCAGTCCACAGTAGAAAATATTTTGTGACTTGGTACAAACTGTATGTAAATATGTAAAATATCATATATCATATAATGTAATGTAATGTAAGATAATGTAATATATAATATGTAAACATACTTGTCATGACCCACTGAGTAAATTTCATAGCTTCATTTTTAAATTTTTATTATTGTTTTTAAAGAGTGGGTGTTTTTTTTTTTTTGTTTTTTTTTTTAATAATGCTTATTTATTTATTTTGAGAGAGAGAGAAAATGAGCTTCAGCAGGGGAGGGGCAGAAAGACAATCTGAAGCAGGCTCCCTGTTGTCAGCACAGAGTCCACTGTGGGACTTAATCTCATGAACTGTGAGATCATGACCTGAGCCAAAATCAAAAGTCAGATCCTTAACTGACGGAGCCACCCAGGTGCCCCTTCATAGCCTCATTAAAAAAAAAAAAATTAAAAAAAACCTGTCCTAGGGGTGCCTGGGTGGGCCAGTCACATGCACCCAGTCTCTCTCTCTCAAAAAATAAATTAAAAATAAGTTTAAAAAAAAACTATTCTAGAAGGTATTTAGTAGTTACTAACATATAGTTATTTTGTTTATTATCTATCCTTATTCTATACCTGTCTTTGCCTTAAGGTACATTTTCTTACACTTAACAGATTTTTCAAGCTTTCTTCGCCCCATTTCTTTAGATTTTTGCTTTTTTATATTCAATTCTGTGAATGTCTTGGATATTTGATAAGATTTCGGCCAAAAGCCAACCCTTTCTATAATTCTATTGAACTTAACTATTGCTTCTGTTAATGCTAGTATCATAAGCCCTAATTAATTCAGAGTAATTTGGAAGGAGAGGTAAATCGGAATTAGTGGACTATCTGAATTACATCATTATTTTTAAAAAGTGCATTTTTATTACTTTTACCTAGATACTTGCTGAGTTCTGCTATTTGCAAGGTAGTATGCAAGGTATATGTGTGAAAAAGCTGAGTAAGACAATTCTTTCCCTCTGCAAGCATTTTACAGTTTCAGGGGAGCAGCAGGGTAACTGAATGGCCATTGGACCAGGACCTCATAGTCTAAGGCTCTGATCCTGGTGTTGCCACCAGCTAAATGTGTCACAAGGACTGTTGTAAGTTAAAGATTACGTCTGAGTATAGCAACGTTTGTACCCCATCAGTCCCCCAGTGAGAGACTTAATACTGGGTGATAAAACCTACGCAGATCTCTTGGCTCTGCTTTCAAACTGTCTTGAATCCGGACACGTTTTGCCAACTCCACTGCTACCATTCTGCTCTCGAATTGGTCTGGATTATTGTAATAGTCTCCTAATTGGTCTCCTTCTTATTGCCCCCTTCTTATCTGCACCCAGATGTCCTGTTCACACAGCAGTCCGAGTAGGCTGTGTGTGTCCCACTTCCTTTGAGTTTATGTGCAGTAAAATCCACTCTTGGGTGCACAATGCTGTGAGATTGACAGTGCATACATCCCTATAACCGCCACCATAATCAAGATCTGCTGTGAATCCCCCCAAATTCTCTTGTGCTACCCCTCTGTAGTCTACCCCTAAGTATCTCCACTGATGTTTTCCTGTCCCTGTAATTTCATATTTTCCAGAATGTCTTATAAAAGCCTTTTATTATTTAAAAAAATTTTTTTTTATTTTTTGCATTTATTTATTTTTGAGAGACAGAGCACAAGCAGGGGAAGGGCAGAGAGAGAATGAGACATAGACTCCAAAGCAGGCTTAAGGCTCCGAGCTGCCAGCGCAGAGCCCGACACGGGGTTTGAACTCACGAGCCGTGAGATCATGACCTGAGCCAGTCACTTAAGTGACCCATTGAGCCACCCAGACGCCCCTAGAGGCCTTTTAGAGAATGCACTTGTGGTCACTTTAGTTCCCTGGTCAAAACCTTCCAATGGCTTTCCAGCACATCTACAATCAAATCTAACATTTTTTTTTTTTTTTTTTTTTTTTCCCAAATCTAACATTCTTATCACGGCCTATGAGACTTCCTGATCTGGCCTTGTAATTTTTCCAGCTTCATCTTGTACCCTCTCCTTACTTCCAGAGTTTCAGCAACATTGGCCTTCTTGCTGTTTCTTCAACCCTTGAAGTATGCTCTCACCTCGTGGGCCTTGCACTTGTTTTTTTTCTCTTTTCCTAGGATGTTCTTTTCCTTGGTTTCTACATGCCTCTCTCCTTCATTTCATTCGGGTTTCTGATCAAATGTCACGTCATCAAAGAAGCCTTCCACTTCCTCCCTGCCCAGTCACTTTTTATCCTCAGACTGTACCTTATTTTTCTTCCTAACATTTATGTCTGTCTCATTGTATTACTATTTTATTTATTGTCAGTATCCTTTTACTAGAACATAACCTTTACAAAGGCAGGAACATTTTTTGTCCATTGCTGTATCCCCAGTGCTTAGAACAAAGATGCTCAATAAGTGATTGTTGGATAGTTAGACGCATGGCCGGGAGAGGTTGAGATTCAGAATTAGACTCAAGCGCTGGACAGAACAGTCATTGGTAGAAACTGAAGCTACAGGACATCCAGGCTGTGACACAGAACATGTTATTCAATGGCTATGAGACCAGACAGCAGATGGTAAGTTAGTAAATGCAGCATCCTGGCACGGAAGTAGAATGAGGCAGTGAGAAAGTTGAGAGTGAAGAGTGTTTGCAAATAGTGGAGACAGTGAACAGTTGGCATTAGGAAAGCCGCTAAGGCATAGGGGCGCCACCTCTGTGGGGGAGCTTCGTGGGGGACTACCAAGAGCATGGCAGGGCCTCATTCTGGAGCAGTTCTGTGGGGACTGCCTGGCACATTACCAAGAATATTGCCGGGCTGCACAAGCTTAGGAGAATAAGACACACACCTAGAACTAGAACCAGGTGGTACTGGAGTGTCTTATGATGAGTAGGACTGGTGTATCTTCAGCTGGACAGACTCTCCTGCTTAACGTCTCTGCTGGTCCTAGAGGGAAAGCCTGGATGGATGCCTAGCATCCTGGTGGGTACTGGTGGCTGCTTAGTTACTATTTGTTGAGTTAAATGATGGATACGATAAAAGTAGACCTCAAGTATTGAGCTAAAAAGGACTATTAGAGGCTAGGAAACAGCCTTTCTTTGTTTTTTTGTTTGTTTGTTTGTTTTATAAATTTGTACACTTGTGACTTTAGTCTGTAATTGTTTTTAAAGATTTTTTTTAAATGTTTATTTTTGAGAGAGAGAGAGGCAGAGAAAAGAGGGAGACACAGAATCTGACGCAGGCTCTAGGCTCTGAGCTGTCAGCACAGAGCCCGAAACGGGGCTTAAACTCATGAACCGTGAGATCATGACCTGAGCTGAAGTTGGATGCTTAACTGACTGAGCCACCCAGGAGCCCCTGTAATTGTGTTTAGATTCAAGTATGTGGCTAGTGTTAAACTTCTTTTAGATTTCCTGGATTTATACTTTCAGTTGTAAAAATCACTATTTTTTTTTTTCAACGTTTATTTATTTTTGGGACAGAGAGAGACAGAGCATGAACGGGGGAGGGGCAGAGAGAGAGGGAGACACAGAATCGGAAACAGGCTCCAGGCTCCGAGCCATCAGCCCAGAGCCTGACGCGGGGCTCGAACTCACGGACCGCGAGATCGTGACCTGGCTGAAGTCGGACGCTTAACCGACTGTGCCACCCAGGCGCCCCAAAAATCACTATTTTGTATACCACCAAGAAATTTAAAAATGCTGCACAGTATACTTCTTACTACTTAAAATTTTTGTTTTTGTTTTTAAGTTGATTTATTTATTTTAGAGAGAGAGAGAGTGAGAGAGTACGTGAGCAGAGGAGGGACGGAGGGAGAATTCCAAGCAGGCTTCATGCTCAGCACAGAGTCCGATGTCGGGCTTGATCTCATGACTGAGATTGTGACCTGAGCGGAAGTCAAGAGTTGGATGCTTAACTGACTGAGCCACAGGCGCCCCTTTTACAATTTTTGTTTTGTATGTATCAAAATAGCTTCTTTAGGCTTAGTTAGACATAGATTTTTATCTTCTCTAATACTCCTGGTTTCAACTGAATTACTTGAGATAGAAAAGGAGGTAGTTTCTACATCATCATCTTTGATACAGCTTTGTCTACTTTGTGGTTATTTTCCTTTCTCATTTGGTTGTTGCTTTGCCAAAAAAAAAAAAAAAAAAAAAAAAGGAATTGCGGTCAGCTCTTCAATGAGTATCTGCTTCACTAATGAGTTTTATGCCCTCAGCTACTCTTCCTGCTTGTGTACACACAACAGTTTTCCCTCTTCATGTGAAACCAACAATGCACATGCCTTGAGTCAAACAGTGACGGTACAAAGAACTGTTGTCACCCTCGCACATACGTAGACCATGCCAACTGTAATGACCATCACCGGGCCAACAGCAGTTGCAGCCCAGTTGCAGAGATACTAAAATGTACCTTGGAACTGATGAAATGCAGTATTCAGATTGAAGGGTGGCTGATGAAGAAAGCTGGTTATATTGTTAATCTCTTGTTCCTCCTTGCTGGTTCTTAACTTGTTCACTCAAGTGAGTAGCAGCAGTTATATAAAGCTGCGGTCCCTTTGTCTTCTCTCTTTACCTTGTCTCCCTGGTCCATGTAAATTACTTGAAGGGCTTTTACGGTGTCATGATTTCTGAGGCTACATCTCCATCCCTTTCTTTATCCCTCATACCATTTCCTCCTCTATCTCCTGGGACATCTTCATACCTCAAATTATATGGGAGCCAAGCTGAATTCCTTAACTTCTCTTCTGAGTCCATATTCTGCTGTGTGCTCTGTTCCAACTAATGGTATCATCTAACAGTCTCCCAACCTAGAAACCCTAGAGAGACGTGTTAGAGTGTTCTTCCCTTCATCCAAGGAGCTGTCACATCTTGAGAATTCTGTCCCTACAGAGCCTTGCTTTTCCATTCCCACTCACATTCCCCTTAGCCATTTATCTTGTATTGACTGTTGAAATGGCCCTCTGATTGGAAATAATACCTCCATTCTCTTGCCTTGTCTGTTTCATTGCTGCCAGTGTTCTGAATCCCTTTAAAGCATTTGTCAAGTTGTGTTACTCCTTTCATCAAAAATCATTTCCCATTGCCTATAAAATGAAGCTGAAAATCCTGAACATGGTAATCAAAGTTGTACGTGATCTGGTTCTCAACTTCTTTACAGCTTACTTTTTATATTCCATCCTCCATTACACCATACCCCAAGCACCAGTCATACCCAATTATTTGCTGTTTTGTCTTGTGAGTGTCATTGCTATAGAATGGTCTTCCCCTTACCCCAGTGACTTAAAATCCTACTTATCTTTTAATCCCACAAAACTAAAAGTAATTGATTTTCCTTTTGTACATGCATGGAAGGTATTTATGCCATTATTGCCCTATTTTCTCTGTACTGTATTTATGTATACTTATATTCTTGTTCTTTCCATGAAAGAGTAAGTTCTTTTGAGAATGCAATTACATTTCATTCATTCTGGTTTTTTTTTTTTTTTTTTTAAACACTACAGCACCTATCACAGTGTCTTTCTTTTTTTTTTTTTTTTTTTTCCCTATCCCTTCTACCCACCCACACCTCCCTCTCGGCCTGCCAAAATCTCACAGTGTCCTTAAATGTGGGGTGAACTGTATGTATTGATTTGGATTAATTTGAATTAAGTTAAAAAAATGAATTCTTTACTCATTTACTTATGGTTATATTTGCTGTAGGTATACAGTATGTTTTAGGCATTCTATAGAATGTTAAGAGATGGGAGTAATTTTTTCAGATAGCTCTTAGGCTTTTCCCAAACATTCTCAGTTTAAAAATACCCATTTGTTCATTTCAAAGGATAATTTCTTGAGAGGAGATAGCTCCCGTAAAGTTCAGCACCAGCAGCAGAGGAAACCCAGGAAAAAAACCAAGCCTCCTGCACTTACCAAAAAACACAAGAAGAAGAGACGGCGTGGACCTCGTCGACCCCAAAAACCCATTCCCCCTGCAGTCCCCCAAGGGAACCTCAGCATGCCCACCAGCGTCTCACTGCCAGTGGAGACCGCTCAGATCCGGTCAGTGATGGTTCTCACAACACCTAGCATCATCTCTGTAGCGTTGCAGCTCGGCCACCGAAGCCATTCGATAGACGAGCCTAGACCTTGTAGTCTTCAATGTAATTTTTACCAAATATCTGATTGGGTGAGATCTGAAATAAAGTTTTTCACTGTAACACAGAAAGCAGATGCTGAAATTGAGAATTTAATTGTCTGCCCTCAGATTTTTCTGCTTTAGCAGAAATTCCATATATGTTTCGACAGAAATGTTCCGTCAGAAATCTGATACCTTACTGATTTTGGCAGGAGTTAAGCATTTTGACCAGTCGAATGAGGCTTCTGTTTCAGCTAGACATTTCAGTTTTATCTGTCCATTTCACTTTTTAAAAATTACTATTTGACTAGACTTGAAATTCTAAAAAGTATTAAGACACACTCAATGCACAAAATTGTGATTTGTTCTACTAATGTGAGGTAAAGCTATCTTGAAACGGTTGCCTTCTCTTCCTACATGGGTGAAGATTTTGGGGCTGTGTGACTGAGTATGGTCAGGTCTTCCTTTTGCTTGCAAATTTCCTTTTTTCTGGAAGTAGGAAAAGGAGACATTTTAAGCTAGGATTTCCCATTTTCACATTTGACGAACGTGTCTTGGGGACACTGGTGTGAAGGGATAAGGGGCGTGATGGGGCCAACTGTGTCCTCTTCCCCAGGAGCCCATCCACGCCGGAGCTGAGTGCTGATGAATTGCCGGACGACATTGCCAATGAGATCACTGACATTCCACATGACTTGGAATTGAACCAGGAGGACTTTTCAGACGTCCTGCCACGGCTGCCTGATGACTTACAAGATTTTGATTTTTTTGAAGGTATGGCTCAATTTTTTGATTCAAGAAGGCTGAATGAGTTTTTAAAAAGGGAAATAGCGTTTGTGAAGTATTCCTCCTCACACACAGTGTCTTCCACCGTAATTAGAAAATGCAACCCTGCTAAATCGATTTTACCCTGCTTTCAGAAGGTAAGGAGTGCGGTTTGTCCAACTAGCCAAATTAATAGGCTTAGTAGGTTGATCATTCAACTGTTAGGTTGTTAACTTTGTCCCTTTAAAATGAGTCATTTTACTCTGTTTTTCAACAAAAACATCTTAAACTTGAGTTTACTGAAGCCTTTTAGAACTCGTCCTGTTCCGGGGCGCCTGGGTGGCGCAGTCGGTTAAGCGGCCGACTTCAGCCAGGTCATGATCTCGCGGTCCGTGAGTTCGAGCCCCGCGTCAGGCTCTGGGCCGAAGGCTCAGAGCCTGGAGCCTGTTTCTGATTCTGTGTCTCCCTCTCTGCCCCTCCCCCGTTCATGCTCTGTCTCTCTCTGTCCCAAAAATAAATAAATAAACGTTGAAAAAAAAAAAAAAAAAAAAAAAAAAAAAAAAAGAACTCGTCCTGTTCCAATACCCCACCCTGTACTTGAGTTGAAGTGCACTTTTCTAAAACAATGTTTGCTTTAATCCCACCAGTTCTGTGGTGCTTTCAGGGAAAACCTTTTATGCCATTAGAAAGTTTCTTTCACCATTAAAAACTGGATATTTTTCTGGTGACTAGTCAAGTTCCTAACTCTAGAGATGTTTAATGTTGGAGACAAAGTCAGTGGCAGCCCCCAGGCTTTCCTCTCGAAAACTGGCATGAGGGGAGCAGGACTAGCGGGAAACACACAGAAGCGTTTTGGAGAGGACTGAGTGCGAGTGAGTGCTCAGCTCCCGGGTGCGCCGCCTGTCTCTTTTCCCTCTGTCTTCTACGGCCGCCCTCCTGCTGGAGGAGAGAGTTCAAGAGCAGAAGCACCGAGGGGACTCTTGCATGGCTTTTTGTCTCCAGTCCGAACCAATATGATATATTTTCTGTTGTAATGATTTTGACATACCTTCAGGTAAAAACATGTGTAATCAGACGGCCACCATGCATTTTAAGTCGGTAATGCTTAGAAGAATCCTAACGAATTTAACGCTTTGGCCAGCTGGGTTTAGACACTGCTGTAAGTAAACTGAAGATACAGGCTGCAGGCCAGCTTGACCTCTCAGGCCTGTCCTGCAGATTACTCTTTCACTCTTTCTTTCCAGTCTAGTCCCTGGAAGCTTCCCTTTTCCGTGGGGCCTCTCTTTAATAGAATACTGCTACAGATAATTCCAATGGAGGATTTTTGTGGTGTGGCATACGTAACGACTCTGCTGATTCTCTTGACGGCTTTTGTTTTGCTCAGGAAAGAACGGAGACCTTCTTCCAACTACCGAAGAGGCCGAGGAACTTGAGCGGGCCTTGCAGGCTGTCACTTCTCTTGAGTGCCTGAGTACCATTGGGGTACTTACCCAGTCAGATGGTGTGCCAGTCCAGGAGCTGTCAGAGAGAGGAATAGGGGTGTTCTCCACAGGTACTGGAGCTTCAGGAATTCAGTCCTTGAGCCGAGAAGTAAACACAGACCTAGGGGAGCTACTGAATGGGCGCATAGTACATGATAATTTTTCTAGTCTAGAGCTGGATGAGAACCTGCTCCGTTCTGCTACCTTGTCTAACCCACCTACACCCCTGGCAGGGCAGATCCAAGGGCAGTTCTCTGCCCCAGCCAACGTCGGCCTTACTTCTGCCACTCTGATCAGCCAGAGTGCACTTGGGGAGAGAGCCTTCCCAGGACAGTTTCATGGACTACATGATGGCAGCCATGCCTCCCAGAGGCCACATCCTGCCCAGCTGCTGAGCAAGGCAGATGACCTAATCACCTCACGACAGCAATACAGCAGTGATCATTCACACTCCTCGCCCCATGGAAGCCATTATGATAGTGAGCACGTGCCGTCTCCCTACAGTGACCATATCACCTCTCCCCACACAACATCTTACTCTGGTGATAATATGGCAGCTACCTTTTCAGCAGAGATGCCCATCATGGCGCAGCACTTGCTCCCAACCCAACTCGAGGTGCCACTTGGAGGAGTCGTGAACCCCAGAACTCACTGGGGCAATCTCCCTGTCAACCTTGGAGATCCCTCTCCATTTAGCAACCTTCTTGGCGCAGATGGACATCTTCTTTCCACTTCCCTATCCACGCCACCCACCACTTCGAACTCAGAGACCACACAGCCTGCCTTCGCCACCGTGACCCCCAGCAGCTCCAGCGTGCTTCCGGGGTTACCGCAGACCAGCTTCAGTGGCATGGGGCCTTCTGCTGAACTCATGGCCTCCACCTCTCCCAAGCAGCAACTCCCTCAGTTCAGCGCAGCCTTCGGCCACCAGCTGAGTTCTCACAGTGGCATTCCTAAGGACCTGCAGCCCAGCCACAGCTCTATAGCCCCTCCTACAGGCTTCACGGTAACAGGTGCCACAGCTACAAGTACCAATAATGCATCTTCTCCCTTTACCTCCCCTAACTGAGCGTGTCTGTGTGTTTGCAGGCAGGTGGGGAACCTGGTGTTTTCTATCTTTGTTTCCTGTTGATCATCCCTTTCCCCTTTTCCTAAAGAAGATTTTAAAAATAACAGATGGGGACTAGAGGGGAACTCCTTTTTCCAGTTAAACAAGTAACCCTGCAGTGGACCTCGCTTCAGTGTTCACATGTGCTCCTTTGCACTGGTGCTCATTCCCTCCCGGCGGGTTCACTCTTACCCCAGTGGTTTCCTTAGTGGCTCAGCACAGTGACTGGATAGAATTGATTTTTAGCAGCAAGTCCTAGAAGTGGAAGATACCTCAGATTACCAGTGCCCTTTACTATTTCCTAGTATTCAGATCGATGCTTTCCATTCTATTACCAGGTCTTTACAGAGGTGGTTCTAGATAGAATGGTCCTGTTCATCGAGTTCCCGTGTAAGAGACAGCAAATGGTGTGTAGGGACAGATCAAGGCTCTGACTTAGCACCAACTGCTAAACACCGCACGAGGCCAGGATTCCATTCCTAATTGTGATCATGTTCAATTAAAAAGAAAAACATTATTAGTCTTTTGACCGCCTGTGTGAATGTGTGCGCCCATGTGTGTGTTTTTGTGCAGGGCAGGAAGCAGCTGTCCCATGGTTGTTCTTTTTCTTTCTTTCTTTCTGTTTTTTTTTTCTTTCCTAACGAGTATAATAAGGCTCTTACTTCTCCTTTCCCACGTCTCACAACCCTAATAAGGTTGGTCATCCTTTCCCACCGAATTAACGAAGTTTCCCAAATAGAGAGGGTGGTGGTCTGGTGACGTGAATTGTACAACCCTCTTCCGCTAAGTTATCCAAGAACACGAGAAGCTGAATTCATGTCAGGGCCGTGGGGATGTCACAAAAAGCATGGAGTGACTGCAGGGTTGCTGAGATTCTGAGGTCTGGTGGTTATTTTGCCTTTTTAGACAGGTGTTTGTTTCTCCATCCTCTCTCATGGAATACATTCACGAGATGTAATTAAAGACCATATTTTGATGTGAAAAGCAGGCTAGGTCAGATACGTTTGGAAAGATGGAGTCTCCGAACTCCTTGGTCCATCTTTTACTTTTGGATTTTTCATGTTTACAGTAGTGATTCTTTGGTAAGAGTTGTAAAATGTTGAAGACACTTGTAGAATCAATGTGCCAGTTGTGAAGTGACGTGTAATATCTGAAGGATACACATTTTAAAGTTTCTTTCAAAGCAGAATATGGAAATTAGACCTAAATTTTACCTACCCTGTTGGTACTTTTAAAACAATTTAAGTACTTAGATTGAAGCTGCAGAATTTTTTTTAAAGTACCGAGATTTTAGGGTTGAAAATTATATTGGGTAGTTTAGTAAGTTGGTGACTATGGAAATGAATATGTGAGGTTTCTTTTTACCTGCCTTCTCCCCTGCCCCCTTCCCAAGGGTGGAACTAGATTTTAAAGTCATCTGTACTCTTCTGCTTTTGCTGAGAAGTTTCACCATCCCCTGAGATACCATTGGCTATTTATACCTGAGTCTAGTCTAATTTACATATATATATTTTAAAAGATGAGTAGAGAGAACATATCTATTAATGATGTGATATAATAATTCATTGGTCAGGGAATATTTGATCTGAATTCCTTTTCAATAGGTAAAGATTTGGATGTATTTTCCTACTTCCTATATGTATTCTCTTTATGCCATGCTAATTCTAACCAGTTCCCTTCTTTTGAAAGCTTTTCTTTCTCTGCTTTTTAAAGGAATGATGGTGATCAGCAGGCATTATGCAGATGCCATGCGCCTGAGGTTATGGAGGGGAAATGTCCCATGACTGTATGAAATCATTATATGCCCTATTTTGTATTTATTGAAGTTTCTTTTTGTGGGCCAAAAATATGTTTGTAATATATTTAGTTTTTTTTTAATCATGATAATTGATTGGAAGATTTATTTTTTAATAGCTTTGCCTTTTTTGCAGATTGAGAAATTTCTAAATTATAAATTATGTCACAAAGCAAAATTATATTTGGTATCACCATAAATTTCTATTCTGAACGGTGAGAGCAGATAATTTGAATATTTCTCACCTGTGAACCTATGTTAGTAAGCTTTTTTATTTTAATGTACTGTAATGAAATGATGATGAGTAGTTACCTCTGCTCAGAAGTGTCATTTAGTTTGCTCCAGTCGTTTCGCCTCCCATTCTAATCCTCGCCGGATAACTGTCCATTCCCAGCAATTTGGTCTAGTCTCCATCGTGTACTAATCCAAGGTTGTACCAGAGCAGGACACTATCTTACCGGCCCCCTTCTTTGACAGCAAACGGAAAGTCATGGGGAGTCGGTTTGAACTTTTCTGGCTATTTGTCCCTCGTGGTAGCTGCTTAAAATTCTTCAGTTATCAAAACTGAGTTTGCAGTAAGTTGCACATTTTATTGTTCGCAATTTTCTGTTTTGTGTGCATTTAAAAGCCCTTTCCTGCTTTCTAATAAGGAGGCACGAAATGATCAGGAATGTTGCCAGTTACAGCTTCACACCAAAAACTTTTGAGTAAATTCATTTTTGTTTAGACGCCCACAGTGATAGCTGAAGAAAGGGCACCCGTAGAAAGTACCAGTGTAGGTTTGAGGAATTAGCAAAAAACAAATTTGTCCTCTCATTTCATCTACTGCAAAACAAATATCCAAGCTTGCAATTTGCTTTGCCTTTGCGGTTTCTTGCGAGTCCCTTTTTGGAAGACAGAAGAACATCTGTGAACCCAGAGACACCTGTTAACGTTTTTCTTTTAGCTGATATAGAGCAATTCTCGTCTATCAGTAGTAGGTTTGCTGTTAATGTGTAGAGGAAGGAATGAATTGTCTTTTCCTCCAGAAACAGGAAAATTAGTGTCTTTTAAATAGCACTTACACTATACTATAATAAGGCAATACTGGAATCAAAAACAGATTGTATGTAAGGTCCTAATTAGGTGGAAGCTAGCTTTTTATTCTAGGGTGAAACTCATCAGAAATAGTGGCAGAGAAGGGTCACTCTATTTCTGCAGTTCTTTGGGACCATTTATAAAGGCCAGTTAGATTGTGTTAATGTGATTTAATTTACAGAGTTGCTGCAGTTAATGGATACATTCTGTGCTCTGAGAATCTGAAGTCCATTCTAACGAATGATACTCACTGGCTGTGATCTATAGCATCCGAAGAAAAGATGTGTTTTCTCTCCTTTACTCTCTCTACATAATTGTTAATATTATTTTAATTAAAGTACTTAAGACATTGTTTTTTTCTCTGTAAAAATGGCTTAGTAATTTGCACATCTGCGTAGGTTATGTAGCTAGTAACAATTCACAATAGTAAATAGCAATTACACTTAACCCACCAAATGACAGACTATGCAATGGAAAAATTTTGTAATTATCGTCACAAAGCTTATATGGTGAAGGATTTTTTTTTTTTCCCCTCTAGTAACCTACCACGTGAGATAGAACTGCTTTATAAGTGACTTCCTGAGCAATTTCATGCTGGCAGGCAGTGCGGTGTGTCTAGTGTCCCTCCATGAAAAGATTATAATTTCATAAGAAGCAAATAGTAGGTATGGAGATAAAGTTGGAAGATGTGTTTCTTTGTTTTCTTTTCCTTAAGATTGTAGTTACTGTCTTGAGTGGTGTCAGGCTAAAGAAAGCTAATCCTTTATCTTTGCCAAATAATTATTTATAAGATTTATTTCTTCAATAAGCCCATTTATTTCCTCGATAAGCCCAATGTCTCAACTGCGAGCTAAGCCTCCTCACTTTCTGTGACTAACACTAAAAGCTGTTCCTTATCAGAGCTCGTTCTCAGGCCACCATCGCAACCCAGAGGCAAAGACAGTGCTTTGATTTGGAAGGAAACGGTGTCTGTGATACGTGCCCGATCTGTAAGCTTTCTTCTTAGGTGAAAGAATTTCTGTTGACCAATATACCGTTCAGTTTTTTGTGTTTTAAGTAGGCTCCACACCCAACATGGGGCTCGAACTCACAACCCTGAGAACACAAGTCGCATATTCTACCGACTGAGCCAACCAAGCACACCCCCTTCCATTCAGTTCGTTGTAACTTGCGCCCTTACGTTTGTCGTCCTCCCTGCCCCCTTGCGAGGGGTTCTGGGGCTGTGTCAGCAGTGTTTGAGGCGGTCGCCCTTTCTCCGAGTTAGTTCAGTAGGTTGTTGTGGACTGGTATTGCAAAAAGATGAAGATATTGATAACACTAAACTAATTATTTAATCAGTTTCGACTGCATTTGAAAAATTTTTTTTTAGGTAGCTAGTTTTCAGGTTCTTCAACCTCTTTCTTTTTAGCCTTTTAACATTCTACTAAGTTGTGTTTTTAATCTGTTTTATGTGGAATAATCTGATCCAGTGGTCTTCTAAATGGTCAACAGAACTCTGCAGTTGAATGAGGCAGTTTAAAGGATTCCTTAAAAGAAAATGTAGTCATACTGAACAGTCTTCATCTGTATCTTTTAAACCATCACTAACACCTACATCACTCCAAGGATTTTTTTTCCCGATGAGAAATACATTTCTTGGTGAGGTGGGAGGTAGAAGTATACATGTATAGAACATCGATTTTTTTTTTCCCCCCTCTCGCAATACATTGAAAATACAGAATCTTCACTGGCATTCTATAGAAAGGTAAAACAGTTTAATGACTTCTTAATATCTTGAGCCTTATAAGCGTTCCAATATCATACCCTGGAGGGAACAAGAATCCATGTTTAGTAGATTAAAGTAACATTTTAAATGCTATCTTTCAAAAAATTTGACATAAAATACCAGTGAAGAACATATTTGGGCATCTGTTAAGCATTTCCCCCTGACTAGTGAGTTAGGAAAGAAAACCTAAAACACAAGTGAATAATTCTGTCTCCTAGTAGCCAGTGTCATTAATGCAAAAATTGCGGGGCCGACTTAGCCTCGTTTCTCAATAGCAAAAATTCTCGTTCCCTTCACCTCTGATTTCTGTCAGCTTTCCAACCTCTCTGCACTGTGATCAACAGAGCCAATAAAGGACACGTGGCATTTCGGAGAGAGAGCAAATTTGGTGTGACTTTCTTGACCATAAACTAGGTTCCCAAGTCTTGGGGATGTCTGACTACTTTGAGTGGCGGAGTTTTTTGGTGATCTAAAGTTGAGTCTGAAAAAGAATGTTGCAAGAGAAAAGCTTTCTAACTCTTGGTAAGCTCTGTAGGGCAGCCCAGCTTTCCTCCCCCCTTCCCGCCTGCCTGCCTGCCTCCGCCTGCCCCCAGTTCTCAAGTATGCACACGTACAGCCCGATCTGTCCTGATCGTGGCCTGAGAGTACTAGAAGCTGCCTCTTGCACTTGTTCGTTTGTTCTTACTTGTGTGTTTAAGCTGGGACCACTGAAGTAAGCTCTAGATGCACCCAAAGTTCCCCTTGGAAAAAATGTCAGTATGCAGTGCGGAAGGTTCCAGTGCAGCTAGACGCCACACCATTGCTTTTGCTCGGGGACTAGACTGATTTGCCCTGAAAGGACTCCACCCTGCCTGGTTCAGGCCCAGTGGGCTCCAGCAGATTAGCATGGAAGTGACAGGAAATCTGGTGCTTGGAACATTGTCTTCATCTGCTCAGAAGGGTTGGAATCAGTTCCTCGGCACAGTGATCGTTCTTTTCGCTGTACAGTGTTGAGTATGTCTCAGGGATTCCTTGTGGAAATTAGGGCAGTTTTTAAAATAAGAAAATAGTTTTAAAAGAAACTAAAGGTGACTCACCATTGAAGAGAGCGCAAGAAAGAGAAAACATTTGGTTTCATAGCCCGCCGTGTCTTGCGTAGGACTCTTCCTTTTCTCCTTCAGGCTCTCCTCCGCTTCAGCAAACAGTCCTTTCCCACCACGCACAGCTTTAAAAGTTTTATTTAAAAATTTCCTTCCCCGATGAGCTTTCAGAATACTTATTGTAGATTTTAAGAGAAAAGGTATATTAATTTATACTATTAACATCACCTCATAAATTATAAGTTTTATACTAAAGCTGTATTGAGTGTAATGAATTATGTTGCCTATGTGTTTTAATAGCTTAAAAAATTATATATGAGCTTTTTTTTTTTTTTTTTTTTTTTTGACAAAACAAACTAGTGAAGCACCTTTTTACACTGGATCTCTGCCGTGTCAAGGTGTATAGCTATCCTTTGCTACCTTGCAGATATATAAAATAAAAGGATATCCTGGGGCCTCAAAACGTAGAACACCTTTAGACCATTTATTACTGCTCATAGAACTGTTGGGCGTCGTGTTTCTTTAGTAACTGATCTGTGGTTTACACTTCAGATGGCTAGAAGCTTAGTTACAGGGTAAATAGAAATACATAGATCAAGCAAAGCTCCCAACTACTGTAGCTGGAATTTGTAAACTTAAGTTTTTAAGACCTCCTTTATTTCCTATGGATTTATTCTTTAATTTACAGTTTATTCTGTAAGTTGGGAAGTAAAATAGAGAAAATAATAAGTCTAGATGTTCTCAGTGTCTTATTCAGGAACTTTTTATCCCTCCTCACTAAGGAATTCCCACTGTGACTTAAAAATAGAATTAAATTACTCGTGTGCATGTCTCTGTCTGTGTTTTTACACACATGCAAAAATATACATTGGGGGGGCACGTGTGTGGGAGAGGTGAATGTGTGCTTAGGTGAAAATAGAGGAAGGTAACAGAATGTATTGTAGAAATATGACTATTTAGAGGGGGCTATCAGAGTTATTTTCTCTTTGTCTCCGTAGTATAAATACACCAAATTCTTCATTATGCTGTCTTATGTTAAAAGGCTATCTCTGATATCATGTGCATTTTCTTTTAACTTTTGATTAACTTATATATTACGCTATGTTTTTAAAATGACGTGAGAAACAGCAGGTTCTAAGACCAGCCTCTCACCTTTGAGCATAAAAATTAGAGAGAGAAAGAGAGAGAGAGAGAGAGAGAGAGAGAGAGAGAGATGCAAACCCAGACGTGAGCTGTGTTTATCTACTGGGGTGATGGGACCAGATCCGTTGAACCTTTCTTTATGTTAATAATAGATCTCTTCATATTCTGAGTTAGAAAATCTTGAACATCTTTTCTTGGTAAAGTTAAGGAAAGTATAGGCTCTTTTTAAAGAATGCCATTTTTTGAAGGGACTGCTTTGTTGAAAGAGTTGGTGGGATCATTTCACCATGCATATTTCAAAGCTGGGATGATTTTAGTTACCTCCAAAAATCAAAAAAAAATTTTTTTTTTTAACTCATTTGTGCTCTTACTTATGAAGTGAGTGTGCCCCCGGCCCCCGTATTTTGGTTACAGGAAAAATTATGCTACCCTTGACTTTTACCTGATTCATAGGGAATTTAAAAAAGATACATTCCTATAGTTTGAGTTTTGTCATTTTGCCATACATTAATTACTGGAGTATCTGGTGGTCTCAGATAGCCCAAACTAGAGTTGTTATTAAGTGCTCCAATCACATTTATATTTAATATTAAAAAAAAATCATGTACTTTGAAATCTGTCAAAACAACTCCTGATACTACACCTGAATTTGTAGTTCTCTTTGAAGCCTCATTCATCTTAGGTATAGTCAAGACCTAGGAGAGCTTTACGTGTCGTTCCTTTTATAGTTGTATTTCTGCATCTCCCAGTTTCATTCACTCTTGCTTTATGGATTAAAAAAAAAAATCTGCATATTTCTTGTACATATGCATGCAAATGAAAGAAGGGGGTTGGTTTCGGTGCCACTCCTCCCTTCAGTTACTGGTTAATGGGATTTGCTAGAATAAATTCCCCCTGATTGAAGGGTGAAAATAGACCCTTTTGTGTATATCTGTACAGAGATGTGTATATGGGATGTGGTGGCACTTTGCTGAATGTGAACTTGCCTTGTTAATGGAAAGATTGAAAAGTATTATGTTTATTTATACATTTGTATAAATCTATATATACACGTATGTATATGTGTGTGTATAGATAAAGCTATATACATATATTTCCCTAAATGTGTGTGTGTAATAGATAAACAGCCTTTGTGAAGCAAGATTATCCGTCCCTGGAAAACTCTGGGTTATTCTGTAAGCAAGAGGAGGTGACAGTCTAGAGTACATTATCAGTGCATCCTAAGACGGAAGTCCTTTGGATGATAGTCTTGTTCATGGTTATTATAAGTGAATTCCTGCTAGAACTATTCTTACTTTCCAGTTCCACTATTCTTCACCTTCATGCCTTCTCCTATCCAAGTACTAACCAGGCCCGACCCTGCTTAGCTTCTGAGAACAGACGAGATCGGGCGCATTCAGGGTGGTATGGCCGTAGACTTTCACTGCCTTCTAAATCAGTCTCTCATCACACTTCATTTGGTACTTCCCCCCCCCCCCCCATTATGGCCTTTCTAGCCAGAAGCATTTGGCTTAAGCATATTTCATTAACTCCTCAGTTGTTTCTTTTAAAGATCTTACGCTCTTAAATTTTCCAGAAGATGTAAGTTTTGGTAATAGTTTCTAGAGTAGTTTTGAGGATTGGGCATTCGTCTTTGTCTCAAAAACGAGCAAACCAACAGTCAAACAAAATGCATTTGGAAGTTTTACCTAGATAATTTTGGGACATTTTACTCACATTGGCAAAGAACATAATTACGATTTTATTAATTGATAACAGTGTTAGGTTTATTTTCTCCTTTACCGTCATCAATTTGTCACTTAAAAATTTGGTTTACTTTGTGTTTTAGCCACAAATTTGCCATTTTCATTTTTCATGGAAAGCGTACAAAGTCACGCATATGCCTCTTGAATTCTCTAACTCCTTTTACTCATGATGAAACTGCTTTAATGAATTCTTACGTAATGAGTTTTGCTGTATTTCCTCTTGACTTTTTTTCACGTTGGTGACATTCTGTTTTAACTTTGCTGCAGCTCTCTACAACACTTGCATCCCTATATATTGTGCCTTTAAAGCTCTTATGCACACACAGACAAAAGTGTATATATACATGTTGGAGCATGTGTACATATACTTTCGTATATACTCACACAGTATGTCTCATATATTGTGGGAGTGGATATATAGATATTCAAAGGCAATGAAATGTTGCTTTCCAGATATATATGTATATAAATAGTGTTGATATACTGTATATACACATGTATATGTATGAGTTTTAAATGGCAATCTTTTACATTTAGCAAAATGCTGCCCCTACTGGAATATTGTCACTGCAGTGGCAGTTGTATGTAATGATTTAAAATACATTATCGAAAATTATTTAAAAGAACATTTAAAAGTCTCATCTAAAGACATCCACACATTATTTATTTATCTTCCTTTTCCTTTTTATTGTTACTTTTTTTTTTTTTTTAACCGAAAGGGAGACTGTCATTTTTTAAAATGCCATCTGTCCCATAGGAGAAAGAGAGAGAGCGCTGGAGATTCACTTGAGGAACCTTGTGCATTTTTCCTCTCTCTCAAATGGAGATGTACCACAAACCAGCCTGTTTATTTCAGTTATAAAGCAATCCTAACATTTCCATTAGTGTATGTCATCCACCATCTTCTGGACCAACTTAATTCGCCAGTCTGCCTCTTCCTTTCATTAATAAGTAATGATCACTGAGATCATTTTGCCTGGGGGGGAAGTTAACTACTCTCTAGCTGCAGGGAATTATATCACCTAATTGTTATTCTGCCTTGTTCAAAATTCAACTTTGAGGGAAGGCAGCGCTCCTGAAGCTGTCTTGAGCATGTTTTGCATTTATTTACTTAAAAGGTCTTCCCAGACACTTTTTTTTTTCTTTTTAAAAGAGCTCCAAGTCTGTATGCACTTGCCATAGATTTCTTATTCCCCACAACTTCAGGTGTTTTCATTCGTATATCAATTTGACACGCCGAATGACAGACTATTAAGGAAAAAAACGTTGAATATTTTATTTTGTGATGAGTTGGCAGCAGATTACATTTCAAGACCTCACAGAGAGAGGAACATAAACATAGATGGACAATCCTCCATTGTAAGACGTTACAAAAAACGCGAAAACAAAAAACAGTGGATTGAGAGTTCCCCTGAACACTAAAACAGAGAGGTTGGGGTTTGAGGGATTTCATGGAATAGTTTAGCTGGAACTTGATATCAGAAGCAGCCTTTAACAGAAAGCCTCTTGGCAATTGTATGGTACTAACTGGAGTCCTGAGGTGTGAATTGAAACCAAGTTGCAGTGGGAAATCAGAGGTGAGGTGGTAACATCTTTGAATCCAGTAAGTGACAGGTTGCACAGTTGTAAAATCTCTTCTTACCAAGTAACTGCACGGTAGCAAGGACTAGCGGTTCTCAAAGCCCTTCTTTTTCAGTGTTCTCATTCACCTTGGCACACAAGTATGTTTAACAGGCCATACATTAAAACTATTTACAAAAAAAAAAAAAAAAACCTGCTTAAAGGGAACTTACAAACTGAGAATCTTCTATTTGCATGAATAGTGGCTAGAAGCTTAGTTATATGCACAAAAGCTAAGGGGCCACTCGTTTCTGCACAGACTATAGGAGCAAGATGAGGAGGTTGGCAGGTTTGGGTAAGAGCCCCTCCCCCCCACCCCCATCCCCCTGCTGCCCAGTTCTAACGGAAAAGCATATCTATGGCATTGAGTATGGTATTGCTGGGGGGGTGGGGGTGGGAACCACATTTTGGGAGGCGATGGGCTTTTGGTTTGTAATTTCCCTTTAAACATGAAGAGATGGCTCACATTTTCCATATATATCTCAATGAATGTACTGTATTACTGTTTTAAAAATTTGATGAAATAATAATGGATTGGTCTCCTTTTGTTATCTGGTCCTTGTTTAATTTGTTTAAGGATTTTTGTATACAAAAGTTTACATTTTTATGTATATTTTTCTTGTGTAAAAACTGATGTAATATGTGTATAAAACACTGTATGTATTATCTGTATATAGTGTGACAAAATGATTTTTCTTTCTTTCTTTTGGATGTATTAATAAATCTTGCTGTGAAGTAGCCTTGTTTTGGGTATAATTTCCTTTGCCTGGATATACATAGAAGCTGCAAATCCAGGGCACACATATTCCCCCCCTTTGTTATTTAAGTAGAGTAATTATTTTAATGTATTTTATCAAGAACTCCAGGGAGATGTACTCATGGTTCTTTATGGTTAGACCAACAACGATTAATATTTGTAGTAGCTATAGATCAGTTAAAGCCTAAGTGAGTTTAACGTGGTATCTAACCTTGAAATGCAACCAGAAGTTGCATTTCTATTTCATTTAATCAGAAGCGCCCCTTCTCTCTTCATTTTCATAGCTTCACAAGTATAAGAAGAACTTCATGTTGTATAACCAAAAGTTTAAAAAAAGAAAAAACTTGAAGAAACATTCTTTTATTTTTTTTAATAGGCGGATTGGAACTTTTCATTTCCTGTGCTGTCTTGTTGCCAAAGGATTTTGTGGTGCACATAGAGGCTAGGATAAAAATCATAAGGAGAAATTAGTGAATTAATCACATATCCCTTTTCTTAGAGATTTACTATTTTTCACTTCTGTGGGACATTTAGACTGGTTTTCCTTCTTCCTTAACCCAGGCATGCTTAAGATACATCTAAAATTGTACTTTGCTTCTCCTAAAGAAGGTGACATTTTGAGACCAGAAGTGCAGATGCCCACAGTACGAGTAAATTGGCCCGCGGTAACAACGTCATCCATCCCGGGCTCCACTTTTGAAATTGACAAGGTATGAAGAATAATGCTTGAAATTGATCTGTCCATTTCTTCCGTTATATGATAGTTGATTTAAAAATTTTTTTTTTCAACGTTTTTTATTTATTTTTGGGACAGAGAGAAACAGAGCATGAACGGGGGAGGGGCAGAGAGAGAGGGAGACACAGCATCGGAAACAGGCTCCAGGCTCCGAGCCATCAGCCCAGAGCCTGACGCGGGGCTCGAACTCACGGACTGCGAGATCGTGACCTGGCTGAAGTCGGAGGCTTAACCGACTGCGCCACCCAGGCGCCCCTGATAGTTGATTTTAAACTCCTGTTCATGGGGCGCCTGGGTGGTTCAGTCAGTTAAGCGTCCGACTCTTGATTTCGGCCCAGGTCATGATCTCCTGGTTTGTGGTTTGACCCCCTTCATCAGCTCTGCACTGACAGAGCGGAGCCTGCTCGGGATTCTCTCTCCCTCTCTCTCTCTGCCCCTCTCCCGCTTATGCTTACTCTCTCTCTCTCCAAATAAATGTGTAAAGCGATTATTAAATTCTTTTGTTTATTTCTATTAAGGATGCTCCTTTTCTGAATATCTGCACAAATCACAAGCTTTTGAGATTGTCCTGGCTCAGTTCTTGATTTGATTTTTAGAAACTAGCTGCCTTAACAAGACAAGATTATTAGTGAAATGTTTTCAGATGAGGCCACATCTTTAAAAGCGTGATGCTAGGAGCCTGTGGATCGCCAAGTAAAAGCAAAAATTAAAGTTTAGAAGAGAATCTATTTTTTTAACTCTTCATTGACGTATCTTCACTTGCTCTTTCCTCTGTTCTATTAATAATATTTTTTTTAAGTAAGCACCACACCCAATGTGGGAGTTGAACTTATGACCCCGAGATCAAGAGTTGCATGCTCTACTGACTGAGCCAACCAGGTGCCTCATTAACAATAATTTTTTTTTAATGCTTATTTATTTATTTATTTTGAGAGAGAGGGAAGGAGAGAGAGCACAGGGGGAGGGTAGACAGAGGGGGAGAGAGAGAATCTCAAGCAGGCCCCACGCTGCCAGCTTGGGGCTCGATGTGGGGCTCAATCTCATGAACTATGAGATCATGGCCTGAGCCTAAATCAAGAGTCAGAGGCTTAACCATGTGAGCCATCCAAGCAGCCCTCCCCACTTTTTTAAATGTTTGTTTATTTATTTTTGAGAGAGAGAGGGGGAGGGAGAGTCCAAGCAGGGGAGGGGCAGAGAGATGGAGACCGTGAATCCCAAGCAGGCTCCAAGCTGTCAGCTCAGGGCCTGACCGGGAGGGGAGGGGGGTGGGGAGCTCCAACTCCGGGACCATGAGATCCTGACCTGAGTGGACATTGAGAGTCGGACGCTTAGCTCATTGAGCCACCCAGGTGCCCCACCAATAATTCTTGGAGAAAAAGCCTATATTATTTAAAAGCCTGCTTACTTGCATTTGTTTGTACCTTTCTGCAGCGTGTGGCTCTGACCGTTAAGGTGGTATTATTTTGTTCCTTTCGCATAACTGGCTTTCTGGAAAAATGTTTAAGTGACATGTGATTATAGTGCATTATTTTTCCTACTTGAAGTCCCTGTGATGGAGGGATGTCTGCTGCTTAGTGTTCAGCTTTCAGTCAAGCCCGTGGTGGTATGTTATTGCTGTTTCTTTTCCCTCATCTTTCCAATCTTCTTCCAGGCCTTCCACTCATTTTCTTAGTCACCGATTTATATTTTTGAGCACTTTGTGTTAGAGACAGTTGCGACACCTACAAAATGAACCGCGCCTGGATTCTACACCCAAAGATTTTGCCACGTAGTGGAGGAGAGAAGATTCGTAAGAACTACACAAGCAAGGTAGAGATTGCCAAGTGCTAAGAGCAGTAAAGCGCTTTGTAAGTTCATGTCAGAAAGAGATGGTTTCCAACCAAAGGAGAGAAAAGTTGGTAGAGGACCGTGCGTGTGAACTGGCGGTGGGCAGTATTTGGACATTGAGAAATAGAGAAAGTGTCCCAGATGGGGGGAGCAGCATAAGCAGTTGAACTTGACAGGTGTGGAAGGCAGAAAGGAGAGGGGTGAGGAATAGAGTGGAGAAGCCAACGGTGATTGCATAGTGAGCATGGAAGGTGGAACAGGCAGGGGGCACAGGAGGGGCTGTCAGATGTGATTCGGGAAGTCTCCTGGCAGAGAGGAGAGTGAAGCAGAGGCTCTGCAATGGTTAGGCTACTTAACGAAGTAGAAACCGGTGGTGGCAGTAAAAATGTAAAGGAGGTAGGAGTTCAAAGACTTGACACCTGACTGATTAGATGGTGGGGCAAGGGAGGAGGTGGAATCAAAAGAGGCTCCACCCGGGCTTCTGGAAGAGTGCCAGCGCCGGTGGCAGAAGTAGATGGCACTACTCAGGACCAAGGGTTTGGAGAGAGCCAACGAGTTTTAGATTTATGAAGTTAGAGTTGGAAGCAGGGATGTCTGGTGGGCATGGCCCACCAGGAGTGTAGTTAGGGCTCCGAAGAGAGGCTCAAGCTGGAGATAGAGATACACAAGTCTTGGGCATGGAGTTCATTGTTGAAGCCAGCTGTAAATGATCAAGGAAGAAAGCCAAGGACAGATTCTGGAGAGCAGCTGTATGCAATCTACTACTATAGTTTATTTACGGGCCCAGGAAGAGCTCACTTTCCCAAGAGTCTCCCAGCTAGGGAACCCTGAGCTGGTATTCAAAGGCTAGGGGGCTGACTTGTCTCCTTCACATTCCACTAGGAGTGATGGTAATTTTTTGAAATGTTTGTTTATTTTTGAGACAGAACAGGGGGGAGGGGCAGAGAGATAGGGAGAGAACCCCAAGCAGGCTCTGGCTGTCAACACAGAGCCCCATGCAGGGCTCAAACTCATGAACCATGAAGTCATGCCCTGAGCTGAAATCAACCCACTCAGCCACTCAGGTGCCCCTTGGAGTGACGGTATTGAGGAATGTCAGCTCTCCCCCCGACTCTAGCCTTCTCACTCCCACGCTCCACCTGAACGACTTGACTTCTTGTTTGCCTCCCCTTCCGGACAGGAATCTCCAGCGTCTGCATTGTTAGCTCCTGAAACTCTGGCCCCGAGCACAGCGTGCCTACCTATTATCTCCCAATACGTATTACTGAATGAAGTTAG
Organism: Puma concolor; assembly: GCF_028749965.1. Taxonomy (NCBI): domain Eukaryota; kingdom Metazoa; phylum Chordata; class Mammalia; order Carnivora; family Felidae; genus Puma; species Puma concolor. The sequence goes on along the minus strand of NC_141674.1, from coordinate 193,045,422 downwards.
TAACCTCAACGTGTTTGTGGACAGAAGGAATGCAGATTTCAGGAAACTTAGAGCATCTGGTGAGAGGCAGCGCAGCGCTTGGTTAAGGCTGTGGACTCCGGAAAAGACTTCCTTAGTTCTAATATAGACTCCACTATTTAAGAACTATGTGATCTCAGGTAAGTCACTTAACCTCTCCCTGCTTCATTTGCCTTGTCCATAAAATGCATTGCAAAGATTGCAGGACGCCACCCATGGAAAACACTTGGATTAGCCCGTGGCACTTTTCAAGCGCTTCGTAAATTTTAGTTACGCTCATTTTGTAACTAGAGGAAACGGTTGAAGATACAAACAACATAGGCTAATTCCTAAAATAAGTGTCTAGGGGAAAATGAACAAATAAAGATTAGGTGTGGAGAAGGAAGATGGGGATGGACAGGAGTTGAGGAAAGAAGTTTCTGATAAGGGAGTGCCGATTTTGATAATACAAGAGGACATAAATAACCCACAGATAGGGTTACTTTTACCCAGTCACATTCCCAAATATTCTAGGATGTAATCGGAAATCCAGTTAACTGAGTATAACTTTGCCTTTTGCTTTGAAACTTTAAAGAATTCTTCGATGTTTCATCTTGCATAGTAACGCATTTAATGGAACGAAATGTGTCATTGTATCCTGATTTAGAGAATAGGTGTTGGGTTAGAAAGTGTCTAAGAAAATAAAATATAAGTATAAAGAATAGAGTAGAAGGTCCTTTATAAAAACACTGTGCATGTTACCTGCTAAACTAAAAGAGTCGAAAGCAAATTTTAAGAGCTAGAGCGGATATCACCTTCACGTTCTTAGAGCCCAAATAGGGTGCCCACAGTAGTTACCCTCTTAACCATGGATATTTCTTTAAGACTAAAATCTTCCCTCTACTTTCTTTTCCCTTCAACTGCTGTCATTTCTTTTTACTGCTACACATTATACTTGCTCTTTCCACGATGACTTCTTGACCCACTGCAGTTCAGCTCTCCCCTTGTCATTTTCCTGGGGCCATTCTTTCCAAGGCCACCAGCGACCTTTGCCGTCACTCTCTTTAACTTCTCTGAACCAGTCAGCACTGATGACATTCCACTGTCCTGTTGCTCCATTCAATTCTCACATGCCTCTTCTGGGTTCTTTGTTAGCCCCAACTCCCTTCTCCTTCAGTGTGAACACGTCTCAGACTCATTCTTCAGCCTTCCCTGTTGTTCTTCCTCTGCACACGAAATCCCACTGCAGGATCCTTCTGCTCTCATGGCTTAAATGTTGACCTCCCTGGAGATTAACGTCAAACCTGTGTCTTAGCTCTGACGGCTCTCAGACTTCAGCCTCACATCTGCTTCCTGAAGACCTCCGCCTCTATATTGGGCCACCGCTACGAATTTGGTTTATCTAAATCCCAACTTATCTTTCCCTTTTTTTCTGTTTTTTTACAAAAGTTTTAATTTAAATTCCAGTTAGTTAACATACAGTATTTGTTTCAGATGTACAATATAGCGATTCAGTACTTCCATACAATGCCTAGTGCTCATCACAAGTGCACTCTTTAATCTCGGTCACCTATTTCACCCATCCCCCACCACCTTCCCTCTGGTAACCATCCATTAGTTCTGTATAGTTAAGAGTCTGTTTCTTGGTTTTGTCTGTCTCTCTTTTTCCCCAATGCTCATTTGTTTTGTTTCTTAAATTCCACACATGCGTGAAATCATATGGTATTTGTCTTTGACTGACTTATTTTGCTTCGCATAACATTCTCTAGCTCCGCCCGTGTCATTGCAAATGGCAAGATTTCATTCTATTTTATGGCTGAGTAATATTCCATTGTATATATATATATACCACATCTTTTTTTTTTAAATGTTTATTTACTTTTTGAGAGAGAGAGAGAGAGAGAGAGAACATGAACGCAAGCAGGGGAGGGGCAGAGAGAGAGGGAGATAGAGAATCTGAAGCAGGTTCCACGCTGTCAGTGGAAAGCCTGACGTGGGGCCTGAACCCACAAACCATGAGATCATGACCTGAGCTGAAGTCAGACACTCAACTGCCTGAGCCACCCAGGTGCCCCTTTACAACATCTTCTTTATCTGTTCATCAGTTGAGGGAGATTGAGCTGTTTCTATAATTTGGCTATTGTAGATAATGCTGCTATACATATCAGGGTGCATGTAACCCTTTGAGTTAGTATTTTTGTATTCTCTCGGTAAATACCTAGTAGTGAGATTGCTGGATCATAGGATAGTTCTATTTTTTTTTTTTTTTCAACGTTTATTTATTTTTGGGACAGAGAGAGACAGAGCATGAACAGGGGAGGGGCAGAGAGAGAAGGCGACACAGAATCGGAAACAGGCTCCAGGCTCTGAGCCATCAGCCCAGAGCCCGACGCGGGGCTCGAACTCACGGACCGCGAGATCGTGACCTGGCTGAAGTCGGACGCTTAACCGACTGCGCCACCCAGGCGCCCCAGGATAGTTCTATTTTTAACCTTTTGAGGAACCTCCATACTGTTTTCCAGAGTGGCTCATCTTCCCATTTTAAGCCAGTTCTCACCTGAGTCTTTGCCCTTATTCATTTGTTCACTCAATCATTCAGCAAACAGAGAGACTCCAGGTCACCCATACTAGAATCTCTAGTCATCTTGATTTCTCCCAGTTTCTCCCAGCTTTTCATCCCTTGGTGACTAACCTAGCATGGCAGTTTCCTAACTGGTATCCTTGCTTCCAAACTCTCCTCCCTCAGATCAGCCTTTACATACACTCCTACCCGACTAATCTTCCCACGTCACTCCAAAATTGGCCAAGAGTAATTTATGATTTCAGATCTGAATGTCCTTCATTCAATCTCCTTCCATCCCCCATCGGAGGGTCCCAACATAGATAGATTTTTCAAGGCTCCTTTATAAACTGTTTGAGCCAAATTTCATTGTGTGATCATCTACAGCAAATGTTCTTCCCTTCGAGCCCCTCTTCCGGCCAAACCGCTCTGCACACACGTCTGTGCACACCCACCACCCAGTGTAGACCTGTGATGATGCATTCTATTAAGACCCTCCCTTTGCTTTTTTAAGAACTACCTACTTTAGAGCCTACTTGCAAGGCATTCCACCCTCAAGAAGATTCCCTCTCCAGGGGAATCTTCAGTCACTTTTCCTTGGTAGCACTCACTGCCTGTAGCACTAATTTGCTGCAGAACATGCTTCTCTGACTTACATTTATCTTTCTGTGTCCTGTGCCTCCTTAAGCAGACCAAGCCACGTTCAGATAAGAGTTTCTCTTTTTAAAATTTTTATTGCTTCGGATGGGGTCCAATGCATACATAGTAGAACCTCAATAAATTGCTGCTCATGATGAGGCCAGGAGAAGCTAAATCATACATCTACCTTCTTGGGTATATCTTGATATTTAAGTAAGTCTTCATATTTAAAATTGGTGATCGTGGCAGGCACCTGGGTGGCTCAGTCGGTTAAGCGTCCGACTTCGGCTCAGGTCATGATCTCACAGTTCATGGGGTTGAGCCCTACATTGGGCTCTGTGCTGACAGCTCAGAACCTGGAGCCTGCTTCAGATTCCATGTCTCCTTCTCCCTCTGCCCCTCCCCACCCCCCTCAAAAATAAATAAACATTAAAAAAAAATTGGTGATATTGGGGTACCTGGATGACTCAGGCTGCTAAGCCTCTGACTCTTGATCTTGGCTCAGGTCATGATCTCACAGTTGTGGGACTGAGCCCCATGTCGGGCTCTGCTTAAGATTTTCTCTTTCCCTCTCTCTCCGCACCCCCGTGCCCCCGCCAAATAAATAAATAAACCTAAAAAAAAATAAATAAAATTGGTGATCTTGTCTGTAACCGTCATTTGTCACAGCATATGCTAGATTATCAGCATTTTGTTTACCCATGTCCTATCTCCCTCAGAATATGTGCAGAATATTAATCATTAAAGAAGCATATCATGTCCTTTTTGTTTGGTTTTTATATACTGATAGACTAGCAGTGCCAAAACTGTATCTGGATTTTGATATTTAAAGTATAACATCTTTGGGGACCCTGGCTGGCTCAGTCAGTGGAGCATGAAACTCTTGATCTTGGGGTTGTGAGTTTGAGCCCCACGTTGGGTGTGGAGTCTACTTAGAAAAAATAAATAAAGTATAACATCTTTTTTCTGTTCATGGCTATTACCTACAACATTTCTCTCTGAAAATAGTAAGAAACTTGGGGCTGTAGTTTATTTCTATTATTACCATTTGTTTCTCTTATCATACTTCTGTTTAATTAATAGGCTACTTGACAGAATAAATTTATTCCTAAAAAGTTGGCAGTAAATCTGATCTGTTTTAATTAATCATATTTTCTTGTTGACATAAATTACCAAATTGGAGATGCTCTCCTTTGGGAAGTGTTTTAGGTCTAAGACTAAATAAAAACCTTGTTAGAAAACGCGGTGAAACATTAAAATCACATACAGGCATACCTTGGAGACATTACAGGTTTGGTTCCAGACCACTGCAATCAAGTGAATATTGCGGTAAAATGAGTCAGATGTATTTTTTGGTTTCCCACTAAATATAAAAGTTATGTTTATACTATAGTGTAACCTATTAAGTATACGATAGCATTATGCCTAAAAACACAATGTCCATAGCTTAATTAAAATATACTTTATTGCTAAAAAATGCTAATTGTCTTCTGAGCTTTCAGTGAGTCTTAATCTTTTTGTTAGTGGAGGGTGTTGCTCAATGTTGTTGGCTGCTGACTATTCAGGGTGGTGGTTGCTAAAGGCTGGGATGGCTGTGGCAATTTCTTAAAATAAGGCAACAGTGAAGTTTGCCACATCGATTGACTCTTCCTTTCACAAACGATTTCTCTGTAGCCTGTGATGCTGTTTGATAGCATTTTACCCACAGCAGAACTTCCTTGAAAATTGAAGTCAGTCCTCTCAAACCCTGCTGCTGCTTAATGAACTAATTTCTAATAATTTTTCTATAGTTTCTATATTTTTCTATAATTTCTATAGTTTCTATAATTTCTATAAGTTTTCTATAATTTCCTAAATCCTGGGGCGTCTGAGTGGCTCAGTCGGTTAAGCGTCCGACTTCAGCTCAGGTCATGATCTCACAGTTTGTGGGTTCGAGCCCTGAGTCCCGCTCTGTGCTGACAGCTCAGAGCCTGGAGCCTGCTTCGGATTCTGGGTCTCCCTCTCTCTCTCTCTGCCCCTCCCCTCCTTGCGCTCTCTCTCTCTCAAAACTGAACAAACATTTTTAAAAAAATTTAAAAAATATTCTAAATCCTTTGTTGTCATTTCAACAATCTTCACAGCATCTTCACCAGGAGTAGATTCCGTCTCAAGAAACCACTGTCTTTGCTCATCAGACAACAATACTGTACTGTGAGAAAGTGCTCAGGAGTCCAAGCTGCCTCTCTAAACTAGAAGTTTAAGGGGCACCTGGGTGGCTCAGTCAGTTAAGCATCCTACTCTTGGTTTCAGCACAGGGCGTGATCTCAAGGTCATGATCTCGAAGTCATGAGATTGAGCCTCACATCCTCTCTGTGCTGGGGGTGGAGCCTGCTTGAGATTTTTCTTTCTCCTTCTGCCCCTCCTCCCACCTCTCCAAAAATGAAATAAAATAAACTAGACAGTTAACCTTAGGAAATTAAACTCACCCTCCAGGATATTAGTTTTCCCATCCATAAACAGGGAATTAGGCTAGATTTGTGATTTCTAAACTTTGCTCTGTGAAGGCCTCAAGGTCCCTCAGAGTGATGGGTGGGACTAGAAAATGAAGTGGGGTGAACAGTCAGGCTCTGTGATCCCCCCTCCTTTTTTCATGGGCTTTTCTTTGAACAGTGAGTTCTGGAACTAGAAATTTTAAATGTTTGACAATCTTTGGAGTATACAATTTCCAAGATTCCTTCCAAATCCGAAATTCTAACTTTTATTTTTTGTTTTGAAAATAATGTCTTCACTATGAAGTATAGCTATGCTAAGCTGTTTTGGATTCTTTTTTTAAAGTCCTATTTTCCCCTCCTTATGCCACCAGAGATTCTAGCTTTGTAGGGTCTTGAAGACTGGGAAGATCCAAACTCTAACAAAATCTGTTGAGTACAGTATTTAGGGAACATCATGCCATCACAGAAACTCTTCAGATATTCATGTAACGTAACATAATAGTATTCTCAAGGTATTTTGTTATTTTGTCTGTTAGCCTTTAAAAATTCCAGCAACGCCCTTCTGCTGTTGGTTTTGTCGATCTAACGTAGTGTTTCCGGGTCCCTGGGCTGGGGATGCTCCAAACTCTCCTGTTATGGTGTATCCAGTGGGCTTTTCCTTAGTTCCCGGGCCCTGGTAGATCCTACCACAGTGAACCATTATGGCTCTTGTGAACTCTTTCCCTTGCTGAGAGATCAGTGCCTCATCTTCCTCATCAGATCCCTTTGGGCTATTTATTAAAATTTATTTTAAAAATATTTTATTTAGAGATTTTTGAGAGACAGAGAGAGAGCGTGCACATGTGCAAGCAGAGAGGAGGGGCAGAGGGAGAGAGAGAATCCCAAGCAGGCCCCACGCTCAGCTTAGAGTCCAATGTGATGCTGGGCTCGATCCCATGACCGTGGGATAATAACCTGAGCCAAAATCAAAAGTTGGACACTCAACTGACTGAGCCACCCAGGTGTTCCACCTTTTGGCTATTTTTACTGACTTTTGCATCCCTTTCATTCATAGTCTTTCTCAAGAGACTCTTTAAATCCACCAAGGTGCAGGGGATTGGCTCCACCTGATACCCCAGTGATCTGTGCATGCTTCCACATAGGCCCCACGATTGTCCCAGAACACGAGAGCCGAGTGCGGAGATGCTCTAGGGTCATTTCCACTTGCCTCCCTGTCTCCCCAGGAAGTCGTCATGTGAGCTTCTCGTTGCTTCCTGGCTTCTGATGAAGTGTGAGACCTTGTCCCCACCTTTTGACCTACAGGCTGTGGCACTGGCCCCTCAGCAACAGAACATCCTGCATCCACCTTGTAGGTTACCTGGCCCCTTTTGTTTTAGTATTGCCCTGTGGGACGCGGGACATGACGTGCTGGCACCTTTGCCCGTTTTTCTTTTGCTGTCCGCCTAAAGTAACAAACTGTCTGAATCTAACAAGGCTGCTTGTTTCCCTACTGGCCGAATCCGTCAGCCTTGCTTGACACATGGCAGCCATCTGTGGACGTTATCCCCGTCCTTGCTTATTCGCTCACTTCTGTCCCAAATATGCTGTTGAAAAATTTTAAATGTGCAAACATGCTACAGCACCAACTAGATTGGAGAAAGCTTTTCCAGATTGAATTTTTAAAAAATTTTTTAAATGTTTGTTTTTGAGGGGGGGGGGGGAGGGCAAGAGGGGGGAGGGGCAGAGAGAGATGGAGACAGAATCCCAAGCAGGATCCAGGCTCCAAGCTGTCAGCACAGAGCCCGAACCGGGCCTCGAACCCACCTGCCGTGACATCATGACCTGAGCTGACGTTGGACCCTCAACCGACTGAGCCACCCAGGTGCCCCTTCCAGATTGTATTTTAAAGGCACCTTCTCTGCTGCAGCAATTGCTATTTGTTGGAATAGCAATTTATTCATCATTTCTAAACAGTGTTTCCTTTGGAACAAACTCGTAATCCATTCGCTGGTTGGCACTGGGAAAATGTTTGGATTAGTTTTAGTGCCATTAAGAATGTTTGTCGGAGTAATAGCCTTAAAGCCTAAGTTCATCCATTATTCAAGGACTAATTATCTGTTCTGTTTATTATCCAAGCTCCTGAGGTCTCCCTACTCTTCCTCTGACTACTTGTTTTATGGACATTTCGTGCTGTCTAAGCACATGGGCCACAGTGCGGGAAGGGGAAGTTGGGTGCTTCAGTTAGTTCTCATATTTCAGGAGTTATAATTGCAGAATTTAGGGGAGGAGGTTTGTTTTTTGTTTGTTTATTTATTTTTGAGAGAGAGAGAGAGAGCACTCAAGCAGGGGAGGGGTAAAGGGGGGCAGAGGATCCGAAGCGGGCTCTGCGCTGAGAATAGAAAGCCCCGTGTGGGGCCTGAACTCATGAAGTGTGCGATTCTGAGCTGGGCCGAAGTTGGCTGCTTCACCGACTGAGCCACCCAGGTGCCCGTTGGGGAGGAGGCTTTTCTAAGTGGGCAGTGGGCCCTACTTCTTCTGGTAAGCCTAACGCTGCTCCTGGTATTCTTTTTTTTCAAGGCCCATGCATGATATTCTTCAACATTCCATTTGAAGTGTAGAATATCAGAAGTGGAAGGCTAATCTAGCCTCACTCCATAAGGTAAGAACCATCCTTCACTACACTTACAAGATGTCTCCTACCTTCACTCCCTCTCCGGTAAGGCATCCTATTATTGTGTGCCTCTAGTGAGACCATTCCATACGTTACTGAAATCTATACATTCCAGCCATTGGTGCGTATTCTGCTCTTGGGGCGCACGCCTATCAAGTATTCATTCTCTCCCCCACAGTAAAGATCTGGGTTCTGCCACTAATTTGTTTAGGGACCTAGTTTAGCAAACGTCCTAACTTCCTTGGTCTTCTATTTCCTTCTCTATGAAAGAAAGAAGTCAAATGAGAGTATTTAAAGTAACTTTCAATTCGGAAAGTCTAGGGTACTGTGATTTTAGTAGTGAAGTCAGTATTTCCATTTATTGATGCCTAGTTATTTTTAAAAATGGAATTACAAGTAGTAGGTCTCAAACATGATTTATGGTCACTAAATTCAAGTGTACCCGTAATGCTGCCTAGCAAACAAGTGGTCCCTTTACTCTTCTCTTTCCTAGAGGGCAAGTTCATACTTTCTCCTCTTTCCTTGAATCTCACCTCATACCTCAGCCTCAGTTTGAGCAGATATCCTTGCTTCCTGTTTCACTAAGAAAAGTGAGGCAACTAAAGACAAGTCCTACATGCTCCTATGACACTCGTACTCACTGGTAGATGTATCTGTTCCCATTTACCGCCACCCCCCCTCCTGCCCCCTTCTTTCTTGGTATGATAGGTGAAGTATCCATGCCCCCAGCAAGGGCTTCCCCTTCCACTTGGGCTTGGATCCTATTCCCTTTCATTTACCCAAAGACACTACTCCAGTAACTTTCCCTTCTCTTCCCTACTGTTTCCTTATCTTCTGGATCCTTTCCACCTGTATACAGACATGCTGTATGTTTCACATCTTAAAAGGGAAAAACCAAAAGAGACTCTCTTGCTTCTTCATCTCTAGTTATTACTCCATTTTTCTTCTATCCCTTAGAGCAAATCTTGAAAGAGTCATGTGTACTGGCAGTCTCCAGTTTCTCTCCTTCCATTCTCTCTCAAACCTACTTCGATGAGACTTCCACCACTGCTTCCTGCCCCTGTGGTCCACAGAACTGCCCTTTCAAGGTCATGTGCACCTCTGAGTTGCTAACTCAGCCCATGTTCCTTCATTCACTTAGCCTAGCAATAGCACTAGACACAGCTGACCACTCCCTCCATGTTAAAACTCTTTTTACATTTATCTTTATTAACATTTAGGACAGTAGATTCTCTTGGCCGTTTTTCCTTCTCACTTGGTGCTTCCCAGTCTCTCTCTGGATCGTCCTCTTCTCGCTGCTCCTGTAATTCTGGGTGCCCCAAGGCTCGGACCCTGCAACTCTTCTCCCCACACTCACAATCTGGCGACCTCCTCCAATCTCTTGGCGTTAATTTCCATCTATTTGATAGCTCCTGATTTATATCTGGTAAAACCACAACAACAACAACAACAACAACAACAACAACAGGCCCTAAATGGAGTCACTTATGCTAAGGCTGTATCGCCAGTGAGATTTAACTCAATTACAGTTTTGGTTCTCCCAGAAATGGGATCTTAAGCCAGTTAGGAGTTGCCTGATCAGCACTAGTTAAATCATCTGCCTGCTAGGTCCCTTCCATCTCTCATAAGGAAAGTAACCTTCCAATAACCAATCCGCTCTTCTGCCTGGTATAATTTCCTTGTTCCTGCCTCCCTCTACCTATAAAAGTTTTTCATTTTGTATAGCTCCTTAGAGCTCCTTTCTACCTGCCTGATTGGATGCTGCCCAATTCATGAATCATTGAATAAAGCCAGTATGATCTTTAAGATTTACTCAGTTGGATTTTGTGTTTTAACATCTCAATCCAGTATCTTTCTTCTTATCTCCAGACATGTGTCTCTGTGTTTGTGACATCTCCATTTGATTGTCCAAGAGGTTTTCAAGTTCAGTGTTCAAAACTGAGTTCCTCATGTCTACTCCATTGGACCCTTTCACCTTCTTCCTCATCGTCCAATTGCTTCCTCCTAAAATCTTGGTGTCATCCTTACTCCTCTCTCTCTCTTACACCCTACATCTACTTCACTGGCAAATCCTGAGGGCTCTGTTCTCACAATATACTCTGGCTACTAACAACGGTTCATCTGATTAGCCACCTCCACAGGTTACCACACTGGTCCAAGCTGCTGTCATCTCTTGCTTGGATTATTTCAGTGACCGCCTGGTCACCCTGCTTTTGTTCTTGTCCCACTTCAGTCTAGTCTCAACATGGAAGCCGGAATGACTCTGTTCAAACATAGTGGGATCACTGAGTCCTCTGCTCAGAAACCTCCATGGCTGCCTGTCTTAGGCTGATGCAAGACCCTACTGGTCTGGCTAATACCTTGACCTTGTCCCCCCAACCCCCTCCACCCCAGCTCTGCTGGGTTCTTTGGTCCTTCTTGAATGTGGGGCATGCTTCTACTTTAGGGTCTTTGTAATGAATTTCTCTGGACTTGGAATGCTTTTTCCACAGACACACAGATAGAGCTTGTCTGTGTACCTACATCAGGTCTTTACTCAAAACAGTACATTTTTGTGAGGCTTTCCCTGGCAATCTTATCTAAAATTACAATCTCCCCAACGTTGACTACTTTTTCCCTGCTTAATTTTTTTCTCTCCTTACCACTTGTCACTAATATACTATGTATTTTACTAATTTATATTTTAATGTTTGTCTCCTTCGTTGGAATATAAGTTCCAGAGAGCAGGGATTTTTGTCTGTATTGTTCACTACTGTACCTACAACCGCACCTCGAACAGTTGGCATGTAGTAAATATTCATTCATTGGATGAATGCATGGATGATTTGTCATTGTTCCTTATCTGCTATGAAGAATCGTTATGATTTATATTTATTTATATAAAACATTCTTTAACAGTATTATACAAGTACCACATGTTCTTACAGAAGAATTAGAAAATGTGGTTAAGCAGAAAGACAAAAATATCTGTAATGCCTTCATTCATAAATAACCTTTGTGACAAATTAATATGTCCTCTAGACTTTTCTCTCTGTAACAATATACTTATGTATTAAAAGAAATAGGATTCTACGATACATGTGGTTTTCTAGCCTGCCTTTTAATTATTTAACATATGGTGAAGGTCTTCCACTATCAATAAATCTGCATCTCCATTGTCATTTTTAAATGGCTGCATAATAATTCACTGTGTGGCTGAACCACAATTTATTTAACTAATTCTCTTTCTGGACAATTACACTATACATATTGGTCTCAAATTGATATAAAGGTGTTGGCAGATTTGAACAGCAAGAGACCGAGGGCAAGCATCCCAGAACAGCTGTCTCCAATTATTTCAAGAATAAGGATGGCGAGTATCTTGTGTAGTTCCGGAAACAGGACTTGGATTAGTGGGTGAACGTTAAATAAATTGATAGGAATGACTTTGTAATACTCCTTAAATATGGAAAAGGATGTCTTCTTGACATAAACCCTTTGTGGAAGTTTTCAAGGAAAGGCTGGCTGTCCTTATTTCTGAAATAATTCCTGCCTTGAAGAGGGGTTTGAAGTCAACGGTCCTACAGTCAGTTCTGTGACTTCCATAAGCAAATTCTGTAGAAGACTTGAGAGCGATCCTCTCGTGTGGGTGTTACGTGGCCAAAACGCTGTGGCTTCAGGCCTCCTCCTGCCTCTAGTCAAGGCAGGAAAACCAAGTTTCCAAAATGTATCTTCCTCTATGTAGCCTGGGAACTAAGAGTGAGAAAGCAAATAGGGGTTAAGTGTTTAGAAGAGTTTTTCTTCTTCTGGAAATTCCTTTATCTCCCGCTTACCTCACCTTCCATTTTTATCTTTACTTTATCCTTTAAACATTTTTTTTTCTTTCCCTCTTTGACTTCATTTTTGATACTAAATGGAAGCTCCAGGGTTGGTGAGTTCGGCTGTGGCCGAAGGGTGTGGGGCATGACCCGAGCAGCTCGAGGTCAGGGATGGAGGGTGAGGGGTCAGGGCTGAGCAAGCAGCTGAGGAACCTTGGGGCCTCCCCCTTGCCCTGCGTCTCACCCACCCGAACTGGCCATTCCCAACTTCCCATTGTGTGCTTGCTACATTCCCTGTTAGAAGGCTCCCCTTTTGCAAATGCCCTCCTTCCCCTCTTGCAATCATGCCTCTCCCTGTTTTTGATAAGTAGACCTCAAAAGACTCAACATTCCTTGTCTTCGTTTCTGAGTCTGCAAGACTTCTTCGCAGACCTCTCGCTAGCAAAGAAGAGAGTAGAATAAGAATAGTTCCCCTTAGCGGTGGCTGCTGGTTGCTTGCCGATTAAGGAGGGCCCCAGAGCTGTGTCACCTGTAAAACAGCCACTGGTCACCCAGGGCTACTTAGCCCTTGAAACATGGCTAGTGGGAATTGAGATGGGTTGTACGTATAAAATACATACCAGATTTCGAATGCTTAGTATGAACAAAAGAATGTAGAATGCGTCATAAAGAAATTCTTGTATGGGGCAACTGGGTGGCTCAGTCGGTTAAGCGTCCGACTTCAGCTCAGGTCATGATCTCTCAGCTCGTGGGTTCGAGCCCGGCGTCAGGCTCTGTGCTGACAGCTCAGAGTCTGGAGCCTGCTTTGGATTCTGTGTCTCCTTCTTTCTCTGCCCTTCCCCCGCTCATGCTCTGTCTCTGTCTCTCTCAAAAATAAATAAACGTTAAAAAAAATTAAAAAAAAAAAAGAAATTCTTGTATTAGTTCCATATTGAAATGATGTTTTGAGTTACTGGGTTATATACAAATGTATTATTAAGATTAATTATATCCATTTCTTTTTCCTTTTTAAAAATTTTTTTAATGTTTGTTTATTTTTGAGAGTATGAGTGGGGGAGGGGCAGAGAGAGAAGGAGACAGAATCTGAAGCAGGCTCTAGGCTCTGAGTTAGCAGCAAAGATCCTGATGAGGGGCTTGAACTCACAAACCTGTGAGATCATGACCTGAGCCGAAGTCAGTCACTTAACCCACTGAGCCACCCAGGCGCCCCTCTTTCTCCTTTTTTAATGTGGGTACCAGAAAATTTAAATTTATGTATGTGGTTCTCCTGTCTTTTTGCATCAGCCTGCGTTTCTGTGGAGCAGAGGTGCTCTCGAACTTTGCTGCTTGAAATGCAGTCCCTATAGCAGCATCAGCATATCCCAAGAGTTTGTCCCAGATGCAGAGTCTCGGGGATGTCTGGCTGCCTCAGTTGGTTGAGCGGTTGAACGTCGGATTCTTTCAGCTCAGGTCATGATCCCAGGGTCGTGGGATTGAGCCCCACATCAGGCTCTGCACTGAGTGCGGAGCCTGCTTAAGACTTTCTGTCTCCCCCTCTGTCCCTCCCTGACTCGTGCTCTCTAAAAGAAAAAAGAGAAATGCAGTCTCAGAGCTCACTCCGGATCTAAAGCAGAAGACTTTGCCTTTTCATCAGATCCAGGGGGGGTTCGGGTGTGCATTCAAGTTTGAGGCAGTCCTCTGCCAGGGCCTCCTGGAAGTTTAGTGCATCTCTCTGCTCCCAGGAGCGTGTTCGAGCAGGCCACTGCGGCTGCTAACCAACACGTAAAGAGGCTTTCTGAATGTTGCTACCCAAACCTTTTTTTCTTTTTCTTTCTTTTATTTTGTTTTCAGTTCCCCAGCGTGGACTGGGAGGCTGTCCTCTGCTAACACCACGAGGGGCCGGCTGAGAGGTGGGCTGGGGAGAAGCAGGTGTGTCAGAGTGAGGGAGCCATCAGCGAGCCTTGTTTGGCCTCAAGGTAATGGTTAACTTCCCAGGGAGAAGGAAGCAATTGAGACCGTGGACTTTAGTTTCTGGTTCTTTTTCTACAAACTTCCGTGGCCTTGGTTTAATTATCCTCCCATGTTGGAGTACTGCAAACACTGGAAATAGGCTGGGTCCTTTTATATCCAAGTCTCATGAATGAGGGGGTGGAGCCACGAAGAGCAAGGTCTGTGCTTTTCATCGTGGCCTGGGTTTCTCCCCGCCTCTGGATGAGTCAGACAAGCTGTTTAGCTTCATAGAACCTCAGTGAGCTCTCCCACCGATAAATTATAGATTAGGATTTTGAAAATAGTAATGAATGAATGACTCCAGTAGATTTTTTTAAACAGCTTCATTGAATGTCTCCGTTGGTTTGGGCTTCTATCACAAAGTGCCACAGATTGGGTGGCTCATAACACAACAGAATTAATTTATTGGGGACCGGAAACCTGAGACCAGGGTGCTAGCTCGGTCAGAGTCCTTGTGAAGGCTCTCTTGCGGACGCCCACCTTCTTGAACCCTCCTCTGGCCAAGAGCAGAGGGGAGCAAGTTCTCTCCTTAGGGCACTCGTCCCATTCGAGAGCACGCTGCCCCCATGGCCTCATCTAACCCTGATTACCACCCAAAGCCCACAGTGAGGGGTAGGGTTTCAACGTGTGAATTTTGGGTGAACACAAACCTTCAGTCCATAACACAGAGACATAATTTACATGCCGTAAAATTCACCCATTGTAAGTGCACAATCCGAGTAGAGTTTTTTTTTTAATTTTTTTTTTAACGTTTATTTATTTTTGAGACAGAGAGAGACAGAGCATGAACGGGGGAGGGTCAGAGAGAGGGAGACACAGAATCTGAAACAGCCTCCAGGCTCCGAGCTGTCAGCACAGAGCCCGACGTGGGGCTCGAACTCACGGACCGCGAGATCTTGACCTGAGCCGAAGTCAGCCGCTGAACCGACTGAGCCACCCAGGCGCCCCCCGAGTAGAGTTTTTATTGTAACTATGAAGAAAAGTAATGACCCTCTCCTGAGTCCTCCTTCTTTAGATTCGATCACACAAAATTGTGGATGTTTAACTGTTTTTGACCTACAACGTGATTCAGCCTTACCTCTGAAATGCTGTTTGTCAAAATTCTTTCAGAATAAGAGAATATTTTGCCAGAGAAATTTTCAGTTAGGGTGATGTTATGCCATATTTTAAATCTCTCTTTACAGTAAATTGCAGTAGAAGCTATTTCACGCAAATCTAGATTTGATATTTCTATTTTTTTTTTTTTTTACAAATAACTCTTTTCATACTATAATTCATTCTGCACTTGGAAAATGGATTTTTTCGTCCAATAAACAGATCTAATCAACTTTTTCTGATAAAAGCTTTTTTTTTTTAATATTCAGAAAAAAGAATTAAGAGACCTGAGGGAGAACTAAAATGGATATTTTGCTGTATGTAGAAATTATGATTTTCATAAAGAAAATAAATATACATGCAATAAAAAGAGACGTAATGGAGAAATGACTAACCAGCACAAAGTAGGTAGCAGACCCAGGCTGGCTTACGCCCAATGAACTCCTCAGGCTGAAAATGAAATGTGAATATTGACACTTTATTTTATCTTCTACCCTCACTTTCTTCATAACATAATTGAGAAATACATGTTTGAGGGATACAAATATGCATTTCATTAATATAAACCTGTGTATATTCTTTTTTTGGTTAGAAAAAAAAGCCTTATCCTAGCCTTCAGGGTTTGGTTTTTTTTCTCTTTTTATTTCTTAAAGCTACTTTTATTTATTTATTTAGGTGTTTTTTGTTTTTGTTTGGTTTTTGGTTTTTTTTTTTGAGAGAGAGTGAGTGAGTGAGCAGGGGGTGGGGCAGAGAGACGGGGGGGAGAGAAAGAATCCCAAGCACCCTCTGCGCCCTGTGTGGAGCCTGATGTGGGGCTCAATCCCACAACTGTGAGATCATGACCTGAGCTGAAATTGACTCAGATGCTTAGTTGACTAAGCCACCCAGACGCTCCTATTTCCTGAAGTATTTTAATATTTTAGAATAATTTTTACCTTTTAAACAAAATTATAAATAGACATGGTTTAAAAATTTCAGGTATTTCAAGAAGGCTTGTTACGAAAAATAGCAGAACTCACTGCCTCCCTATTTTCTCTTTCTAGACACAAACTTTATTAGGTAGTCCCATTGTATAGGTGAGAAAACAGGCTTGGAGAGGTTCATTAACTCATCCAAGTTCATGTGGGTAGGAAGTGATGTAACTATGGCGAGAACTCAAATTTGAGCCCGGAGCTTGAGCTCTGAGCTATATTGCTTCTCGGTTACAAAATGTATGGGACTCCATTGTTTCTTAACAGGGCTTTTCATGAGACGTCTCTCTCTCTGTCACACACACACAAGCCATCAGGCAGAAAGGAAAGAAAAATACAAGGTTAGTGAGATCGAGCCTCCTATGACACTAGGTGGATCAAGTCTGTTGATTCCAGAAGTGCTGGGAGGAACCAGGTCCCTGGCTGTGGATGTTCCCGTCCCTCTCTGTTGGGGAGTCTGTTCTTTGCCCCCCTTTGCCCCATCCAACGCTCACTCCTTTCTTACTCCTTAGCGTTGCAAAGTTTGGGCAGGTTCTCAGCTGGCACCCAGTGCCGGTGGCAGCCACTCAAACAGATACACCCCGAAGGTATTTTGCAAGTTGCCTGAATGACGTATTTTTCTTAAGTTTATTTATTTATTTTGAGAGAGGGAGAGAGAGAAAGTGGGGGAGGGGCAGAGAGAGAGAGAGGGAGAGAGAGAATCCCAAGCAGGCTCCGTGCTGCCAGCACACCGCCTGACGTGGGGCTTGAACTCACAGACGGCGACATCATGACCTGAGCCGAAATCCAGAGTTGGTCGCTTAAACGACTGAGCCACCCAGACGCCCCAAGTTGGCTGAATGAACTTTTTGGTCAGAGCAGAGAGTGTGTAGCGGGTAAAGAGAGAAGCTTTAAAAATTGGTGTCTAGTAGAAAAAAAATCTTCAGGGAAATGGGAGGAAGGAACGCCCCCGCCCCCCTTGAAACCACAGGGGACAGCTTGACACCATGTGCCCGGCCTCAGGGAGGAAGCTCAGGCACACTGAGCTGCCACCGTCCTTGCTTTTGTCATCTGGGTCAGGGGCTTCGTTCCTTCCACCCCTCTGACCTCTTCCTTCCAGAGCTGCTCCGAAGGGAGGGTCGCTTTCCTGCTTCATACAGCTCAGCCTTTGGTGCAGGATCGCTTGTAAAAGAGGAAGAAACCTGTAGAGGGAAATTTGACTGTTGCCCGTGGAGACTGTATTTTTTTCACAAATATCAAAGATGAATTTATTTGCCCTTTTATTTCCCACGAATCAAGCCCCTTGCTACCCGATGTTGGCCGGTGTGAGTCCGAGAGATTTGCTTTGCGGCTGTTGTCAGTCTTCCCCAAGAACTCCTCCAAGCTTCATTTCCACTGAAGTCGCTAAGGGTGTGTGTCGTTACAGTAAAGGCTTGACAGGAACAAAGCTCTCCTTGGCACGCTCATACCCAATAAGGTATGTCCTGCTATGCCATCAGCCTTAATGGCTTTACCATGCATCTAAGTAGGTGGTTTTCCCTGATTTTTTAAAAGAATACGCGTTTTCCATCAAAAAAATTCTCTTAAGGTGTAACCCAGGAAGAGTTGCGACACTCTGTGGCTGGATGGGAATGGCTTCAGCAAGAAGAAGTGCAATATTGCATTTGGGTCTAAATATCTCTCCATCTTCCTTTTTCTCAACGTTTTTGTTTCTCTCCTCCTCCCCTTTCCCCACCATCGCTTCGCTGCTGGCATTACAAACCCAGCAGATCCCAGACATCTGTGTGCACCTATGTAACATGCACGTACGTGGTGGAAATGTGCACTTGTTTGCCGTCTTCCCTTCTGCCGAAATTCTGCCAGACTTGCAGGGCCCTGGGGATATCCCAGGAGAGCAGGGATGGCTAGTAGAAGTGAGCTTTACTCTGACATATGCAAATGTTCACCTGTGGCGCCTGGCAGGGCAGAGCTCAATGCTAGGTTCTTTAACATCCCTGGAGAATGCTGGTCTGGTCTTGGCCTTCTCTTCCCTCCCCTCCCCTCCCCTCCCCTCCCCTCCCCTCCCCTCCCCTCCCCTCCCCTCCCCTCCCTTCCCCTCCCCTCCCCTCCCCTCCCCTCCCCTCCCTCTTTCTTTCTCCTTCCTTCCTTCCTTCCTTCCTTCCTTCCTTCCTTCCTTCCTTTTTTTCTTTTCTCTTCTTTTTAATTTTAATTTTTATTTATCTCTTTTATTTTATTTTTTATTTTTTAAAGTTTACATCCAAATTAGTTAGTATATAGTGCAACAATGATTTCATACAGTGCAACAATGATTTTAGTGCCCCTTACCCATTTAGCCCATCCCCCCTCCCACACCTCCTCCAGCAGCCCTCAGTTTGTTCTCCATATTTCTGAGTCTCTTCTGTTTTGTCCCCCTCCCTGTTTTTATATTATTTTTGTTTCCCTTCCCTTACGTTCATCTGTTTTGTCTCTTAAAGTCCTCATAGGAGTGAAGTCATATGATTTTTGTCTTTCTCTGACTGCTACAACGCCTTGTCCCGGGTTACCAGCTCTTTTTCTCCTCTGTGCCCTCATGGCTTCCATCCTCTCTGTCCACCACTTCCAGCGCTATCACTGGGTGATTTCCCCTTGCCAGCCCTGCCCTTCCACAAGCCCTGCGTTGGGCTCCAGTAGCCCGGGATTTGAACCCCTGCCTCTGCATCTACCACGTGGCCTCATGCGGGCCATTGTCTTGGAACTTCGGTGTCCTTTCCACTTGTAGCGATGTGGCCTGTGGGCCTGAGTTTGGCCCACAGCTACTGATGCCCTTTATTTGTCCTGCACAACCTATTAAGGATATTTCAAATTAAAAAACATATTTTAAAAATATAGAGATATATGGGGCACCTGGGTGGCTCAGTCGGTTGAGTGTCTGACTTCGGCTCAGATCATGATCTCCTGTTTCGTGGGTTCGAGCCCCGCGTCGTGCTCTGTGCTGACAGCTCAGAGCCTGGAGCCTGCTTTGGATTCTGTGTCTGCCTCTCTCTCTGCCCCTCCCCAGCTCACACTCTGTGTCTCTCTCTCTCTCTCTCTCTCTCTCTCAAAAATAAACATTAAAACAATTAAAAATATAGAAATAAATAAAATGTATGTATGTGCATATGTGTATATATACGTGTACCTACGTGTGAAAGTATATATACATACACTCTGTCTATGTTTTGCTAGCTTCTCTGAAGAATCCCTGAATTGGGCTGCTCTAATCATATAGCATGCCAAGCTGAGCAGTGGCTCTCCCCTTTAGATGACATGCTTTGTCACCACCCCTGCCCCATGCCAATTTTGTAATCTGCGATAATTGACTCCCCTGAATTGCTCTGATGGCTCTTGGAGCCCAGCTGTTTCCTGACCCCCTTCTGCACTGCATGTTTGGGTCCCTAGTACAGGATGAAAGGGCTGGAGACAGGAGCCACATTATTGAGGGGGACTACATTTGCTACATGCCTTTATTGTCAGTGTGGTATTTTCCTGCCCAGGACCTTTGCTCGCACTCTACGTTGAACCTGGACTGTCCTTCATCAGTTCTTAACCAAAGAAAGCATTTCTTTCTTCAGGGCCCAGCGTATAGGGTGCACCTCGCACCCTTAAGCTTTTTCCTGCTCTCAGCACTCGGAATAAGCCCCGTCTTTGCTTGTGCTCATGCCTCTGTTGAGCACCGATCTCGGTTTTTGACATGTCTGCCTTCCCCACCCTGCTTCTGCGTCTCCAAGGCAGGGGCCCCATGCAACTCACTGTCGATCCCATCCCCCTGCCTTGCTCTCTAGCCTTCTAGCTCTGAATGCACTGTCTAGACCCAAGCTAAGGGCCAGTGGATGTTTGTTGAACTGAAGTCCTCAGGCAAATTCAATTTTCTATTTTTATATTACTTGAAACTTACACACGAAGACAAGTATTTGTTCAAGGCTGCAGAGCTCTATGAAAGAAGTTTCTGGTTAAATCTGACTTTCTCGCTCATTGCTTTCACAATGCGTGACACATCACAGGAGTCCAATAAACAGCAACTAAAGGAAAGAATGAGAGGTCTTTGTAGCAAAGACTGGAACCCAAGTCTCTTTATCTTCCCAGTGTAATATACATTAAACCAAATTGAATTCTGCATTGGACGTCAGTTGGCATTCTCAAGGAGGTCCGTGTTGTTCTCCCTCCACTTAATTAGGGCGCTGCCTAAGAAAAAGAAGAAATACCCAGAAAAAGGTTGTTCTCATCCCTCACCATAGGAACTTCTTGTAGGATTCGGATACTGTGGGTTTCTACATTTGGCCCATCCCACGCTGAGTGGGGTAAGCATGTGGGAAATCTCTAAGAATGAAAGAGAGAGATAATTATGTCTTTCCCAGGTAGTTTGATACATAACACCAGCTCTCCTTGCTTTGCTTCTTAGACCTGTGTTCAGAGAAATCTTCACATCCATCTTCTCTAATTCAACCTTGCTCTCCAAAAATGAGCACAGCTTTTATTCAAATGCTATTCAAAGAGGAGAGGTTCACACACTGGTTAGTGGCAGGTACCAGAAGACCATCTTGCCCTGACTCGCTGCATTTCTACCTTATAATTGGATGGTACATACATCTGAAAGAGTAACATTAAAGTTGAAGTCAAGTGTTAGGGAAAAAAGAGAATTTTCATTGTGAAAATTCCCTTAACATACTCCTCCTTTTTCCTAGTTGATTCTACATCATAGGTGATGGCTTCTCAAGTCCTGGAAGAACGTGGGACTTTTTATTTAGTGTGATTTAGTGTGTACAGTATGGCAAGGTGGCCCCGTCCGGGGAAGAATTTTTGATATCGTTAGGACGTAGGTATTTGGAGTTAGTTCCAAGAAGGTGTTTGCTTCCTGTTATGAGTTGAATTATACCGCCCACCCCTACCCCTGCAATTCATATAGCGATGTCCTGGTCCCCTTTACCTCAGAACATGACCTTCTTTGGAATTAGGGTCGTTGCCGATGTAATTACTTAAGAGGAGGTCATGTTGGAGCAAGCTAGGCCTCCAATCCAGTAGGATCTGATCGTGTCCTTATAAAAAAGGGGAAGTTTGGAGAGACACACGCACACTGCGAGAACACCCTGTAAACACGAAGAACACCGAATATGGCAGGCAAACCTCCCGAAGCTAGCCCAGCGACGTGGGACAGATTCTCCCTCACAGTAACGGAAGGAATGAACCCTGCTGACACCTTGACCTTGGACCTCCAGCCTCCAGGGCTGTGAGACGATATGTTTCTGTTATTTAAACCACCCGGTGCGTGGTACTTTGCTTTGGCAGCCCGGGCAAACTCACCCTTCCCTTTTCACTTCGCTTGCAAAAAGAGTGGCTTGCAAAGTTGAGGTGCTTACCTGAAGGTCTGGTGGGAGGATTCTGAGGGAAAGAAAGTTCTAGCTTCTCGGTTTCTGGTGTCGGTTCTACCTCCTTTCCCAGCAGCAGGGCACAGTGGTTAAGGGTGAGGGCACTTGAGCTGGACTTGATTCTGGGACTTGAATCTAATACTTAACCTTCCTTGTGCTTTGATTTCCTGATATGGATAAATAGACGACGGGAATACACCACCTCTGTGGGGGTGTTGTGTGGTTTAAATGAGATCAGTTACAAATCTTATAGGGTGTGCTCTTTAATGTTCATTTTGGGAGAGCGCGAATGGGGGAGGGGCACAGAGAGAGGGAGAGAGAGAATTCCAAGCAGGCTCCGTGCTGTCTGAGCAGAGCCTGACGCGAGGCTCAACCTCATGAACCGTGATTTCATGACCTGAGCTGAATTCAAAAGCCAGACGCTTAACCGACCGAGCCAGCCAGGCGCCCCTACTTGTGTCTTTTCAATGGAATCTCTCCTCGTGTTTCTCTCCAGCCAGGCTGTTTGATGCTGGGCGCTTCCTTTTAGCCCTGTTTGTGTATCTTCACATGACCCCTCTGAGCGGGTGACCTGGGAAAACGGGTGAGACAGTTTATCTGGGCAGTACCTGCATCAGTATGGCTGAGGACTGATTAGAAATGCAGATGCTTAGGCTCCACCCCAGACTTACCAAAGGGGAAACATTGGGGGCGGGACCCAGGAATCTGTTCTAGGTGATTCTGATACGTTTGAGCTTCAAGAGCCCCTGATGTTGGATGACTTTCCTGTTGTCCCCACAGAAGCCCCTCGAGATGTGCCTTCCTTCTCCCCCTCATGCATGCCCTTTCCCCAGGCCATGGTAACACCTGCTCATAAAATAGGAAGTGGTGACACTATGCCCCTAGCCTTGACCTCGTTCTCTGAGTGAATGCTCTCCCCCTGAGTCTAAAAGGAGAATGGCTTTCTCTGGCAAGGACCATGGGAGGAGCTTTCTTTTCGACTCTGGATGTGACTCTGTCCCCACTGCATTCAGGGGCCACATCTCTGTCCATGTGCTCACTGTCTGCTATAGGTCCTGTGCCAGGCGGACCTTCAGTAATGTTTACCACAGGAGGAGGGAGTGGCAAAATGCACGGGTTACTGACAGATTTCTTAGTGCAGCTCCTTCTATTGAGGGGAGTGAGGGCTGGCGTGACACATCATTTGTGTCCAGTTCGTGTGGAACCAAACCACACTGGGCAGCCTGAGGCAGGAGGAGACTCGGGCTTACCGGGCTGGCCCTGCCACTGTGGCCCATGGACTGTCCCTGGTCCTCAGCGACCTCCCCGTCCTGGTGTGAGGCCACCTGGGTTTTGCCATGCCACCTTGGCTTGTGACACTGTGCCTCCTGATTTCTGTCACGTCCTTCCCTGGTCTGTTGTTAACCTACTCGAGGTCTTTTCCCCTGTCTGTATCCTAGTTCCATCCTGACGTGGATGGCCACACTGTCACCTCAGGGAGTGCTGTGTGGTGGAGGGAGGCTTGGGACCACAGTGTGGGGTGTGTAGGCTCGTCTCTGCCGTGGTCTGCCTTCACCTCCTATGGTTCCCCGGAAAGCGAGCCATTCCCATACTCCATGTCCTCCTTCCTCTGTCCCATATCCATCCCTCACCTGCTCCCCTCTCCCTTCAATCTCTCCGGAGTCAGACTCACGCCCCTGTCACAACCCCTCCCCTTGCCCCCACGACTGAGGGCTCCGCTGAGTCTCACCACGTTGGCAATACCTGCACTGATGCATTTGCATGCAGGTGGCCTGCAGCTTCTCCTACAGGATTGCCCTCCCTCCTCCAGAGACACCGCTGCTCTGACTCTCCTGGGAGGATTTGCATGTTAATAGGAGGCTCTCAATTACCAAAAGCCGTCACATGTCAAAGTAATGAATAGTTTAGGGTGGAATACAATTCACTAGGCCAGCCAGTGGGCACGGTAGTTTGGGGGCAGGCCTACCAAAGCTACCCGAGGCCCCTCCTCTGGGAGGACCGCCAGCCCTGAACCCTGCCTTCCTGTCTGCTCACTCTCAATTCATCACTCTGTGTCTCAGGAGGAGCCTAGCACAGTCTGTTGATTTTTCAACATTTTTTGGTAACAGCTCTTCCGCCATCTTGGAACCTGTGGAGACCTGCTGCGAACAGGACTCCTGAAACGACAAATATGTCTGGAAGGCTGTGGTCCAAAGCCATTTTTGCTGGCTATAAGCGGGGTCTCTGGAACCAGAGGGAGCACACAGCTCTTCTTAAATTGAAGGTGTTTATGCTTGAGATGAAACTGAATTCTATCTAGGCAAGAGATACGCTTATGTGTACAAAGCAAAGAGCAGCACAGTGACTCCTGGTGGCAAACCAAATAAAATTGGGGAGATCTGGGGAAAAGTAACTCGTGCTCATGGAAACAGTGGCATGGTTCGTGCCAAATTCCGAAGCAACCTTCCTGTTAAAGCCATTGGCCACAGAATCCGTTTGATGCTGTACCCTTTAAGGATTTAAGCTAACTGCAAATTAAGTAAATAAAGGTGTAGACTTGTTTTCTTGTGAAAAAAATAAAAAACAAATATATAAAATATTTTTTTTTTTGCAATCAGCTTTACTGAGACATAATTCGTAAACCACAAAATTTACTCTTTTTTTTTTTTTTTAAGGTTATTTGTTTTGTTTTAGCAAATCTCTGCAGCCGATGTGGGGCTTGAGTGCACCACCCGTAGATTGAGAATCGCATGCTTTTCCAACTGAGGCAGCCAGGTCAGCCCAAAGTTTACTGTTTTACAATGTACAGTTCAATGTAGCTTTTTTTTTTTTTTTTTTTTTTTTTGGTATGTTCATAGAGTGATACGACCATTACTACTACTTTCTGATTTTGGAACATTTTCATCACCTCCCCCAAAAACTTTACGCGCATTAGCAATCGCTCCCTGGTCCCCCTTCCCCTGGGTTCCTGGCAACACCAATCTACTTTCTGTCTCTACAGATTTGTCTACTCAGGACATTTCATAGAAATGGCATCATCTGGTATGTGACCTTTTTTTTTTTTTTTAATTTTTTTTCAAGGTTTATTTATTTTTGAGGGACAGAGTGCGAGTGGAGGAGGGGCGGAGAGAGAGAGGGAGACGCAGAATCTGAAGTAGGCTCCAGGCTCCGAGCTGTCAGCACAGAGCCTGACATGGGGCTCGAACACACGAACCATGAGATCATGGCCAGACCCGAAGTCGGACGCTCAACTGACTGAGCCGCCCAGGTGCTCCCGGTATGTGACCTTTTTTATCTGGCTTCTTCCATGTAGTATGATGGTTTCAGGGTTCATCCATGGTGTAACATGTACCGGTACTCCATTCCTTTTTATTGAAAAATAATATTCCATTGTATGGATGAACCACATTTTATTTATTCAGTCATCAGTTGATGCGTATTTGTGTGTATGTTTGGTTTTGTTCACTCATTAGATGACTCAGCCATTTGAGTGAAGCCCAATCTGTGGAGGGGAAAACCCCACTCTGTCAGGCACCGTTCACCTTTCTTGGGTGTATATCTCCTTTTCGTGGACCCGTGCACACTCAGCAAGAATAAGTTTACTATGTTGCATAGTTTTTCATTCAGGTGTTCCTTTCCTGTATTAATCATGTCTTTTATTTTCTGTATTCTGATGCTTTGTTATTTGGAGCTTTGGAGACCCTGGAGGGACTGCCCCTTCCAGGGTTAGCCAATTTCTAGAAATAATAAAGAGTTTGGCCTCTAGGGTGCTTTGCAAACACACCCTTATCACTCTAGAGCCCATGACCACAATCACCTCCTTTATCGGGTTCTCAGGCTCTGGGCCCTTATCCACCTACTGTAATCACTCTGGGGCCGGGGACCAGACAACCAGGGACAGGCCCTATGCCCAGAGCCTGCTGAAATGACCCAAACTAGCCAATCCTAAACCTGTTTAGATGAGCCTGCCCACTCTGTTTCACCCAGTCTTCCCCATGGAAGCCACAAGGAAGACTCTTGCTCATACTTCCCTTCTGCCTTCTACCTGCTTCTAGTGATTCCCCATATGGCCGTGTGTGGCATGGCGTGTACCTCCTCTGGAGAACTATGAGTAATAAACAACCTTAAAACATTTTTTTAATGTTTATTTTTGAGAGAGAGACAGACAGACAGACAGACAGTGTGAGTGGGGGAGAGGCAGAGAGGGAGACCCGGAATCCAAAGTAGGCTCCAGGCTCTGAGCTGTCAGCACAGAGCCTGATGCCGGGTTCGAACTCACAGACCGCGAGATCATGACCTGAGTCGACGTTGGACACCACCCAGGTGCCCCAACAATCTTTTTAATGATAGTCATCTTCTGATCTGTTGGCCTTATTATATCTGTATCTAACGAAACACCTTACTCTAGCATATTGACCGATCTTTTATTTCTGGGGTGATGTCATAATTATATCTAACATCCGTCCATTCCAACATATGTCATGCTGGTGTCTTGAACTTGCCTCACGGCATCTGCTATTCTCCTCAACACTAGGAAACTAACACCTCTTACTTTATTTTTAGCATTGGACATCACTTGTCAAATTGTTTTTCTCACTAGTTTTGTACACAGATTTTATTTTTTACCATCTCCAGCTTCCACTGGGAAGTAAGACTTAAAAAAAAAAAACAGCATACCATGGAAAGTTATCTTTTATGAGATTATGTCTGTGCCTGCTAAGGAGAGGCGGTAACAGTGTGTGTCTTGATCTTATTTGGGAAGGATCGACTGGTGGGCTTGCACCTGTCGATAAATGGTCCCAACTTCTGCACATGGCCTGGAACACATTCTATCAAGTGGAGTATTTATAGATAATAGAGGCAAAAGAAGAAAACAGCTAATCTTTTTAGTTCATTTGAATAATTCTGTCACAGTTTCTAGCACATGGCTCGTCAGTCTGGGCACTATTAACGTTTTGGGTCGGATGATGCTTTACAGGAGCTGGTGGGCGGAGCTGTCCTGTGTGTCCTAGGCTGTTTAGCCACGTTCCTGGCTTCTAGCTACTAGATGCCAGGGACATCCCACTGCCAGTGCCCAGCTGTAGCAAAGAAAAATGTCTCTAAATGTTGTTAAATGTCTCATGGGGGGAGGTGGGTGGGCAAAATTGCTTTAGGCAACCCCCTGCGCTAGGGTTCTGAGGGGCTTTGAAATTCAGCCTCCTGGCCGTCGGAAGCCTGTGGTGTCATCTCCTGGGGGTGGGGGGCGACCGATGCTTGACCCCTTCCAGTGGAGCTGGGACTCCCACCGTCTGAGGGGAGTTGCTTCACTGTGTTAACTCTTCTTCAGTTGAATTTACTAGCTGTTACTGCTCTCAACCAAATCATACTTTCCAGGAAAATTCCAAGTGTCTCTGTTGTGGCTGTGGTCACACAGTGGCCCCAGATGTTGTGGAGCGAGCAACTGGCACTGAAACTGAGAGCTACAGGGACTGGGTGGGGGAGCACCCTTTGCGGAGTGGGGTCCCAAACCGGTGGTGCCCGCATCTCCTGGGCACATCTCCTGGGGAGTGCGCCGCAAATGCCCATCTCTGCTCCCAGCCTGCACCTGCTGGGGGCGCTAGCAACTCAGAGGCGTGTGTGGAAACACGCGGGCACATGAGAGAATGGTTCAACCTGGAGAGACACTAAGCTTCCTGTCCATTGTAGGTGCCTCACGTATTGCGTAATTTAGGAAATTAAAGCAAAATTTTCTGGTTTGGAGCACTGTGGCACTTCTGGCATATTTAGGGTATCTGTGAAAGTCCAGACTCGCAGGGGTTGAGGCCTGGGCTTCTACATTTTAAGGAATTTCTGCGCGTATCAAGATTTGGGGAGTATCACTTTGGCATAAATATTTGCAGTATGTTCTTTACAATGTTCATTGGAACGTTTCCATTGCAAACATATTACACTCTCATTATTGAAAATCTGGAAAATGCGAACAAGAAGAAGGAAGACAAAACAATGCCCAGGAGCTTGCCATCCAGGACTGCCACAAACCCTCCTCAGGCCTTTTCTATATTCAAGTCGATTTCCTTGTCTTTTATATTTATGTGTGTGTGTGTGTGTGTGTGTGTGTGTGTGTGTGTGTGTGTACATATATCAAAGACACACAGGCACATAGCTGAAAAACCAGTGAGTATCAAAGAGCTTATAAAGAAAAATATTAATTTCCTGCTCATCCGTCTCTACTCGCCATAGGTCTCCACTTAGGACTCTATGGTTCTTCTCCTGTATTTACTGCATACACCTAAATACTATGCTTATCTTAAGATATATTAGTTATGCATTTTGGACATGATCTCCTGGCTTCTGGTGGTGGAGGACTTAGCTCACTTACACTTCTCCTCCTTCAGTGCCTTTCCCTCCCCCCATCCCCCCAACATGCTGACCTCACAATTGAGGGTTAGAGTAATAATCTTGTCTTTTTAGTGCTAGGTTAAATTGTATAATGTTTTGCTTTTCCTGGAGTTAATAATCACCTTAAGTTTTTAGTTTTGGAGTTTGCTATGGCTCTGTCACCACGCACACACACAGTTTGGTTTTTTTTTTTTTTCTCAATACTTAACAGAACTTTCCAACAAAATACTTTATAATGGCTTCTCCAAATGCTCAGACAAATCACACAATCCATCAGTCCTGTGTTTCCCTTGGGCTCCCCCCGCCCTCTGTGGTCTGCTCCACTTGGTGGCGTATTCTCTGGCTTGGTGCACGCACGGCTTCCTGTGAGTTGCCTGTACTACTCAGCTATGTTCCATTTTCTCTGCTCCTATTTTCTGGATTTTATATTAGATGTGAGCCCCCCTCGATTGAGCCCCTAATTTTCTCTCCCTCCCCCTCATTTTCTTTTGATTCAGCTTTCTGCAAGATTTAGTCAGCTTTATCTAATAAGCCTTCTATTGAATTTTTTATTTCAGCGACTCCATTTTTACTTTGTATAAGCTCTTCCTTATTCTGTTTATTCTTCTTTGCCCTGCTGCCCTGACAGCTTCCAATTCTTGTTATGTGGATGCTATACATCTCTCCGAGGATATTAATTAATACCTGTTGAAGTTTCATTCTATTCTTTGCATGGATTGCATTTTCCTGTGTTTTTTTTTCTGATTGTTTTATTCATTTACTTACTCATCAAATATTTATTGAGTGCCTTTTATGTACTCCGTGTTGGGGATATAGTGGTTAATAGGATAAAGTCCCCTGACCTTATGGAGATTATATTCTAGCAAGGGAGAATAATAAACAAATGAATTACATTAAGGCTGTGAATAAAAATAAAGCAGATAGAGTAGCCCGGGAAAGCTTTTCTGTCTGGGGCTTCTTTACTCTCCTGTCTGCCACTTGGGTTGGGATGTCTCAAAACCTCGGCTCAGCTGGGCTTGTGGACCAGGGTGCCTACTCGGTGTTACATAACGTGGCTTGGGCTTCCTTACAGCATGGCTACTGGGGTCCAAGAGGGAATGTTTTGAGAGAAAGCTTTCCCGGAGACAAGGCAGAGAAGCAAGACTTCTGTTGGTTACAAGAAAGTCATTAAGGCAAGCCCAGATTCAAGAGTGAGGGAAATTAGACTATCCCTCTTGATGGGTGAGTGGCAAGGTCACACCGGAGAGCACATGAGATAGGAAGTGTTGTGGCCATCTTTGGAAACACAATCTGCTGCGTGTTACGACTTGAGCTAGTTACTATTTTTCACCCAGCGTTATTTGAAATCGTGTACCTTTGGTTCTTCCCTCTCCTGTTCTTTTCCCCTTATAATTTCTTCTTTATTATTCCTTCACAGCCTAGTTGGATATGGGGAGAGGAAGGGAGCAAGTGTGTGTTGTCAGTTGGCTATTTCACAGACGAAAGGCTTCAGATAATCCACAGTGTGGATTGCTGACAGTTGATCGCAGATGGGGAAACAATGGTAGAACTTAGAGATGGCTGAGGTAAAAGGTTTTCTTTTCCTTCTCTGCTCTTGGTTTCCATCTGAAGAAAATAAGGCACATGGGAGGTTAGGGGACTTTCCAAAATGTTGCTCAGCTAACGGCAGAGCTGAGACTACATTTAGATCTGAGTTTCTCAAATTCTCTGGCTCATATTAAAGACAACAACAATTTTTAAAAAGGATCCGAAAACAAAGATCTAACTAAAAAAACAAATAACAGGGGCACCTGCGTGGCTCAGTTGATTGAGTGTCAGACTCTTGATTTTGGCTCAGGTCATGATCTGGCAGTTCATAGGATCAAGCCCCACATCAGGCTCTGTGCTGACAGTGTAGAGCCTGCTTGGGATTCTCTCTCTCCCTCTCTCTCCCTCTCTCTCTCTCTCTCTACCCCTCCCCCACACTCTTTCTTTTTCTCTCTTTCAAAATAAATAAACATAAAAAAACCTCATGGATAAAATTGCTTTTAAATTTTTTTTTTTTCAACGTTTATTTATTTTTGGGACAGAGAGAGACAGAGCATGAACGGGGGAGGGGCAGAGAGAGAGGGAGACACAGAATCGGAAACAGGCTCCAGGCTCTGAGCCATCAGCCCAGAGCCTGACGCGGGGCTCGAACTCACGGACCGCGAGATCGTGACCTGGCTGAAGTCGGACGCTTAACCGACTGCGCCACCCAGGCGCCCCAAAATTGCTTTTAACAAAACCCAAGTAGGGGCACCTGGGCGGCTCAGTCGGTTAAGCATCTGACCTCAGCTCAGGTCATGATCTCGTGGCTTGTGGGTTCCAGCCCCACGTCAGACTCTGTGCTAACAGCACAGATCCTGGAGGCTGCTCCGAGTTCTGTGCCTCCCTCTCTGCCCCTCCCCTGCTCACACTCTGTCTCTCTCTCGAAAATAAAAAACATGAAAAGAAAACCCCAAAGAACAACAAATAAAACATATTTAGAGGTCCAAGAAATTGAAGTGAGTCTGAGTTAAACAAGTAAAACAACTTTCCTGTCAGACTTCTCTGAGGGATTCATATTTTAAAGTATATTAGGAATCACCAAGGAGGGAGAAATGACAGATGTGCTGGAGAAAGGAAGCAAGGGGGCCGGTTTTCCCAATTTCTGTGACCAGTTTCATTGTCTCTGGGACTGGTGTATCATAGATTAGCTCCTGCAGACCATACTTAGTTAAATACATTCACAGGTGGCCCTCAGAACATCCCAGATCTCCTTTCCCATCTTGTAACTGCATTACCCAAATGAGCTACGTGTTTTTCCATTTAACCATCACCAGAGATGTGCATGGCACAGATAGATGGTCAGCGTATACGTATGATCGAAGGGGTTTGCAGACTTAATAGTCACTGTCTTTCTGTACCTGTGCTGGGTAACGAGACAGGCTCAGCCAATCAAGCAGTTTCAGAGCGTTTCATGCATAGCTGTGACGCTTCGGGGAGATTCTTCCACATCTAATTTGTTTTTGTGTTTTGTTTTTTCAGGATCCCAGCTTTCGCTGCTCATTGGTAGGGGGCTTCAGAAAACCACGGTGTTAATGATTGCGGTGGTTTGTGCGATTCAGCTGTTCTTTTGACTGAAAGTTCAGGGTCATTTCACTTATGGCCACCAGATGGCAGAGCACTGTCGTGCTATGATGCTTGGACTTTTCTCTGCCGAAGGTCTGTGCAGAGTAGTTGTGGAGGTGTGCCTTTGAGGAACAGTTGTATTTTGGGAACACTTTGGACATTAAGTTCTATCTTGTTTTTTTTTTTATGTTTATTTATTTATTTTTTTAAAGTTTCTTCATTCTTTATTTTTAAGAGACAGCGGGACAGAGTGCCAGTGGGGGAGGAACAGAGAGAGAGAGGGAGACACAGAATCCAAAGCGGGATCCAGGCTCTGAGTTGTCAGCACAGAGCCCGATGCGGGGCTTGAACTCACGACCCACGAGATCATGACCTGAGCTGAAGCTGGAAGCTTAACCAACTGAGCCACCCAGGTGCCCCATTTTATGTTTTTATTTATTGATTTTTGAGAGAGATAGACAGAGTGTGAATGGGGGAGGGGCAGAGAGAGGGGGAGACACAGAATGTGAAACAGGCTCCAGGCTATGATCTGTCGGCTCAGAGCCCAGTGCGGGGCTTGAACTCACAAACTGTGAGATCGCGACCTGAGCCAAAGTCGGATGCCTAACCGACTGAGCCACCCAGGCTCCCCAAGTTCTATCTTGTTTTAATCATGCCTGGATCTATTCCTGCCTAAGCCAGTACTTAAAGCAGAAAAATTGAGCCATAAACAGGACTTTTATAAAAAGTACTTCATTATTTCTTAGTGACTGTTCAGCTCCCACTATTTACTTGTGGGTATTTGTTGTTTCAAGGCCAGTTTTCAGAAGGCTACAACAAGTGCATTTTTTAAATTGGAAGAGTAAATTAATAAATTTGTCACATTTTAAAACTCCTCCAGTTCAGAGTTTGGACATGATAAAGAAGGCGAGAAGGATGTGGAATCACCTCTACTTTTTGTATTTGGCATTCAAGAACAAAGATATTATTATAGATTTTTATGGGCGCAGGATAGTTCCTGCTTTTCTAGTCAAAGGCAAGATTAACTTTTTCAAAGGAGATGAGGATTAAGATTCGCATAAGATTCAGGAGACATAGGGCCCTCGAGGGAAGGGAGAGATGCCCGCACAGAAAACCCTGAGCCGCTTGGCTGGAATGCTTATGATTATGGGGACGATGAAGAGGGAGGGAGTTCTAAGGAGGCCTTGAACTTCATGAAATGATGAAAATTAACTATCACTGGATTGACAACCCATTTGCCAGACGTTCACCTTAAACTGGTCCTTGTGCACATGGCCCTGGTATTGGTGTGTGTGGATGTGGGTGACCGAAGGCAAAACGTCCTCTCCTCACTTCTCCCCCGTCGTTTCTGGGCAGCACCAAGATTTGGTAGCCGCAGTCCGCCGTCTCTGTACCCACATCTGGAAACGCTAGTGCGCTGCGGTTCATTAAGTGCCCTGTCATGGCAGCCAGCAAGTGGAAGGTGAAGTGAGTCACTAGTCACTGTCTCGGGGCACGTCCCCTCTTAACATCTGATTAACAGCCCAGGAAGGAGCCATGTCACGTAGAACGTGTTTGCTAAGAAAGAACAGGGCCGCCCGGCCCTCCAGAGTGTGATGATGATCGTGTCCCTGCAGGTTCCGCAGCATCTGATCTTTCCTGGTGGCCATGGTGACCATCTCCTGCCAGGACAGTGCTCTGAGGGCCCACTGCTGCCTCCTGCACCGCTCCCATGGCCCTCGGCCTCCAGCTCCTCTTTAGCTTCTCCATCTCACAGGGAGGGCTCTTGAGCTCACTGTGTCCTCTGCCCTTGACTCTGACAATGAGGAGGCATGTACCGCAGCTCATGGGCTGCACCTGTGTCCTCACCAGGAACACAGCAGTCCCCACAGTGGCCTGAGGCCACGTGCCGATGACAATATCTCCTTTAGTCCGAGCTCTGGGTGAGAAGCTGGAAGGAGAATCAGGATGCCCTTCCCAAGGTCTCTCCTTCCCTGTAAATTCTGAGTTGCTGCTGTGTTTTGAGAGCCTTGAATTGTTGAGGTCAAGAGAGTGAAAAGCATTACGATTATTTCTTGTCAAAATTGCCATCTGTCTGATTGTCTGCTGACACCCGGGCCCCTCATCAATCTCTATGACCATCAGATTACCACTGCTTATGAAAAAAAGAGTGCTTTCATGAAAGATTCATAAAAAGATGCAGTTTGGGGGGGGGGACCACATCCTCGGTGCCCAAAACTGTCAAGAGGACAGACGAAACGCAAGTTGTCCCAAAGCACGTGGACACGAGGGGGGTTAAGCTGGAAAACGGTTCTTGTGGAAGGCGGTGGGGGAGGGGGGTCTGGGGCCGGGATTGTCTTCGGGCAGGCACACCAGCTTTGTTTCTGGACATCTTGTCTCCTCCTGCAAGATGCATTGGTTATACTTCTCCCCACATCAGAGACTTTTTTAAAGCCTGGCTGAAAAGAATCATAACAAAAATCTATAAGCACTGGCTTTTATGTATTTCACTTTTATTGAATTCCTTTTAGTATAAAAGTAGCCTATTTTGTAGTGCCGGGCATAGTGTCCATCTACAGAGAGAATACGCTGAGTGGGAGCTGAGAGGCAGAGGCAGATAAGGGAGAGAAGAGGCAGGGCTGGTGGAGGGGAGAGATGATTACATTCTGAGCTGGGGCCACACCAGCACCTCTCATGTCCTATTATGTTCCCTTTGTGTGTCTGTGGTTTTCTGGATGTTGTGGTGATTTTCTGACAGGGCTGAAGGGTGTCTTCTGTTTCATCTTTGTTTTTTTTTTTTGTTTTGTTTGTTTTTTTTGAACCACCTCTGTTTATTAATCAAGTAAATGACAAAAGATGGCTCAGAATGAGCAGAGCATCAAAGCAGCTCTGTTTGGTTTCTTTTGGACAAAACCTTCATTTCCTCGTTGGCTCAGAAACCCAGGTGTGGAATCCAGTTGTGAACGCGTGTCAGATGATGACTTTTTTAAAGTTGAACTTCGTGTCCTATTTCAATGGAAAGAGATTTTACAGCAGTTGATTGGTCTCCAGGCCCCAGGCTTTCTGAGTCTCTGGTTGTCCTTGTTCTGAGCCCTTCATCCGCCACTGGCACAGCCACGGTTACCACAGGCGCCAGGAGGTGTCTCCCCAGATCACTTGGTGTTAGTGACAAGTGTGACAGCTTGTGCCCATGGACGTCTCTACGTCACTATGGAGGCCGTTTGCGGAGCTCCGCCTCCACGCAGGCCAAGGCCAGGGCCGCGTGAATGGAGCTGCTGGAGGAGGGTGGGGGCGTGTGGTGGGCCAGGACTCAGCAGCACACCAGACCCGCCTTCAAAGCACCCCCGCACCCTGCTCACCGATGGCCTCTTTACCTCCCTTTATTTTTGGCTGGGTTTCCGCCCTGTGAGTGCTCCCGGGCTAGGTTGTCTGCATTTGGGGTGCCGGCTCTCACAGAATGGGGTGTTACCCTTCTCAGAGAAAGTGAGTGAGTTGATGGGCATGAAAGGGCTACCATGGTACCTGGCATAGTGGGAGACACAGGGCAGTGATTTCTGGCCCCAACGGCCTGCTCTCAGCTGGTCTGGCTTTGAATGGCTCTGTTCCACAGATGGAGAAACAGAGGCAGGGTTTTCCTTGAGGTCAAAGGGTCTGCCGGTGGCTTGCCTTAGTGGAGTCACGCCTCAGGGGACTCAGGAAGGAGCAGTGAGGTACCTCTTCCCCAACCACCAAGCCCCGCACCCTTGGCTGCTCTGGGACAAGGATTGGTCTGCTTTCTGCCACCTGGGTCCCTTTCTGGGCTGACTCCCAGGGCCCCCTGCAGAAAGGGAAGGCTGGTTATGACAACTGGAATCTGCTGCAGGCTTTCGCCTCCTTCGGGAGGGGACCACAGGCAACAGGACCATTCACGCGCTCGGCTGTGCAGGGTCGCGATGCCGTTCTCACTACCAGAACGCGTGCGTCACGCTGTCTCTTGGGGATCTCCCTAAATTTGATATTTTGGTACAACCTGTTTCCAAGGCTTCTACATTAGTTCGTTATCACTTAGGAAATTACCTGTTCTCAATTATCCTGACAACTCAGAAGCTCAGAGTCCTAGATTTTCTGTTTAAATCGCCTAGGTTTTGTTTGTTTTTTTTTTAATTCATCAGGATGTCTGTACAATAGCTCTTTTGTCTTTTTCCTCCTCTCCCCACACCTAGTAACTTTCAGGATGTGGTGTTATCTTTCTCACACAAGCTGGAATTGGCTGCAAATAGGCCCCATTGGATACTTCACTTGCTGAGCCACCCCCCCCCCCCACTCCCACCGTTCTCTTCAGAGAAAAACACCCTCTAAGGGGAGGCAGAGGAGAGAGACAAAACCCAAGAAAGATGAACTCTTTCTTAAAGTCTTGGTTTCATTGAACATTATAGACTTAACCCCGTCCCCCCTCCTTTGTCAAAACGTTGCTTAAAATACTGTTTAACCAGTGTTAAAACACTATTTATATTGCACCCTCCATGCCGCCTCTGGGCTCAGATACTCGCCCTGGCTTTGGCCAACAGAGTGGTAACAAATGTGACACAACAAGACGGCGGAAAAGGCTTGCTCTCTCTGTGGCTCCTGTGCCACCACCAGGAGCGCAGGGCCAGGCCAGCCTGCTAGAGAAAAGAGACATGGGCCTCCAGGAACATGGCCCGAGGTGATCCAGTGTAGATCAGTGTAAATCAGTGTAGATTTGGACCCCAAATACATAAGTTGGGCCTCTGGATGAAATCAATGAACCTCATACATGTGTGAGAAATAAATGGCTGTACTGCATGGCTCTGAGCCTTTGTGGCTGGTTGTTTTAGGGCTTGTGGTCCTATAATGGACTAAATGTTTGTGTGACCCCCTTCCCATACGTTGAAGCCCTAACCCCTGAGGTGATGCTATTTGGAGAGGAAACATTTGAGAGGTAATTAGGATTAGATGAGAGGCTCAGGGTGGGGCCTGGGTCTGATGGGATTGGTAACCTTCTAAGAAGAGACACCAGAGAACCCTTCTCTTTCTCACTCTGTCCCTCTCCCTCCCCTTGCACACACTGAGGAAGAGCCATGTGAGGACACAGGGAGAAGGCAAGCCAAGAAGAGGGGGCTCACCAGCAATTAAATATGGTGGCACCTTGATTCTGGACTTCCAGCCTCCACCAGTAACTGTGAGAAAATACATGTCTGTTCTTTCAGCCACCAGCCTGTGGTACGGTGCCTGAGCAAACTAAGACGGGGAGCAGAAGGGAAGAACTATCTAGGTCCTAGGCATCTTACTTGAGTCCAGAGACCTTCTATGTTGTGTGCAGACCCTCTCGCCCTTTTTGTGAACGCACGCATGAAAGTTAGGAAGTTCTCTCTTCCCTTCACCTTCCAGGTGCTTCATTTGGTGCCCTCTCCTTGTTCATGGGCCGAGGTCGGGGCTTGTTGGCACCAGCCTGTGGATGTGTGGGGGCCTGCTCTCAGGAGCCCGGGCCTCCTGCCTTCTGATGAGCTCTCTGGTTGCCAGGTGTAATGAACCCCCTACACTGCCGCACACCCTGCTTTCAGCTCAGAATCGTCTGCTTTCTTCCCTATGCCCGTTTCACATGACAACAGAAAGAGGAAGTCTGAGATGTAGTTACAGTGTTTTCTGATTTCTTTCCCTAATAGGTAGATACACTTTCCTGGGGAAGGTCCTATTAAAGCATAACTAAAACTGATGTTGGAGAATGGAAATAATTTGGTAGAAGCTGCTAGAAATGATCAGAGCAAAGAACTCCCTGAAGAACTAACTTTAAACTTAAGGCATCACGTTATTTTTAGTGTTCACTAAGCTTAGGATTTGTAGAAAGGATATGGTTCCTGTCTGAGTTTGGATAAAGTGGTCTGCTTATCAGGTTAAAAATTTAGCCTTATTGGGGCGCCTGGGTGGCTCAGTCGGTTGAGTGTCCGACTTCGACTCAGGTCACGATCTCGCGGTCCATGAGTTCGAGCCCCGCGTCGGGCTCTGTGCTGACGGCTCGGAGCCTGGAGGCTGCTTCCGATTCTGTGTCTCCCTCTCTCTCTGCCCCTCCCCCGTTCATGCTCTGTCTCTCTCTGTCTCAAAAATAAATAAATGTTAAAAAAAAAATTTAAAAAAATTTAGCCTTATTAATAGCTATTTGAAAAAAAAGAAATTCCGTACTATACTACACAGATGATGCATTTAAACACATGTGCTATTATAGACCATACGATTATATTCATTCCATTATTCAATACATCCTAAATGATGATTTCCAATATATATGAAATCTAAACCACATTAAAATGTAAATGCAGTAAGTGGAATTGAGGGTAAAAAACTGTATGTTATGCCCACAGCCTGGAGGGCTAGTTCAGATTTTGCTACTGGGGTTGACCTGGACAATAGGCTGATCAAAAGGAGAAGGTCAAAAGTTTGTAATTGGGGCACCTGGGTGGCTCAGTAGGTTAAGTTTCTGACTCGGGCTCAGGTCGTGATCTCACAGTTCGTGAGTTTGAGCCTCGCCTCGGGCTCTGTGCTGTCAGCTTTGAGCCTGCTTCAGGGTCTTCTGTCCCCCTCTCTCTGCCCCTCCTCCTCCCCTCGCATATGCTCTCCCTCTTTCTTTCTCTCAAAAATAAACATTAGAAAAAAAGGTTTGTTATTCTTTGTTGAAGGTATTTATGCCACCCTTTCCCCCCAAAGACTTAAGATGGCTGATTTAGTTTTCTCTCTGGAGTTTGCGCAAGAAATGGGGCCCAGGAAGAAGCAGATTGTTGAAGCTGGAGGTGAAGGTTGGAGGCCATGAGGGGCAGGGCCTCTTTGGGACAGCTGGGTGACCCGAACCATCCTGCACTATTCAGACTTAGATGAAAGTGCTTTCAGCTACCCCGATTCCTTTCATCGCCACCACCTCCCATCATGAGGAGGAGAGGCGGAATCTTCCCTGGGACAGACCGGGGAGGGGTCTCCTGGAGGCATCTGAGTAATGTCAACAGAAAACTCTTTCATGCTTTCAGCCCACTTGAGTAGGAACCCCTGGGCTCCTCCATCGATGAACCTGACCTTAGACACAGGGCAAGGCAACAGCTGTTAAAGCAGGAATATCCAAGCTGGGAGTGGGCCTCTGTGTGAAATTTGTGTAGCTCCTCAAACATGAGAAATAATACAACGATTTAGTCACGCAGGGAATCCATTAGACCTGGCAATTTAATTTCTACTTCCTTAAGATCCTTTCTTGAGGGCTTGGGGGCAGGGGTGTCTTCATCGTTAGCATAATAGATCTGATTAGATTCCCTAGGGATTTCCTGACTTGTTCTTTGGGTGATTTTAAGAAGGTGATTTTTTTTTTTAAATGTCAGTCTTCTCTGAAAAGAAAATCGGTTATGAGCCTTGATCGGTTATCATTTCAGATTAACATTGAAATGCTAGAGGTTGGAGATCTGTCAAACGGGGCAGCAGAAAATATGGTTATCTCCAAACAGGGGAAGTGCAGATTAACAAATTTCATATCCAATAATATTTATTGAGCGTTTGCTTTTGCTAAACTGAAAATTCTCCATTCTGAGTCAGTGAGTGTTCAAAGCTTCGCAGAATAAATCTGTATTAAATGAAAAATAAATCAATTGTCACGGTCGTATTGCCCAGAAAATTTACAGCTGAAATAAGACAGAGAAAAGTGACCCCCCCCTTCCTCTTTCCTCTGCCCACCCACCCCCCCATCCCTTCACGGCTGCCGGAAAGTCTCCCAGGCGCACGGGCGGTTCCGCTCAGGATTTTCCGGGCACGAGGGAAGAAGGGTGCTGTGGGCTCATGTCTAACTCGGCTTGTTTTGTTTTATCTGGATCCGTTCAGATGCTGAATGTCAGAAGCGGGAGCCCTGTGGCTCCACCAGCCATCGTCTGGGCTCTGCTCCTCGCTCTGCGGCCTTTTCTTTCGCAAACAGCACAAGAGAATCAAACCATGGTATTTTTCCCCAAGTGCTTTAATGAATTCCATTTAAACCTTAGAAGAAGAGGTCTTACAGGATTTGGGGCAGGACTACCCTCACTCACGTTGCAAAGGGAGAAAAAGTTTCTTTCTTATTTGGTTTAATTAATTAATTAATTATCTTGAAATGTTTATTTTATTTATTTTGAGATGTGGCGGGGGGCGGGCAGAGGGAGAGAATCTCAAGCAGGCTCCACACCCAGTGAGGGAGGAGCCCAGCACAGGGCTCCACCCGAGGACTATGAGATCATGACTGGAGCCCAAATCAAGAGTCAAGATGCTTAATCGACAGAGCCACCCAGATGCCTCGAAAAAGATGATTTCTGATTGTGGGGTTTGGGGTGGGTGGCTTTTATTTTAATAATCAAAAAAAATTGTCTTATCCGTAGCCACTGTCCGGAGAACTTAAGGAATTTGCTAGCAAGGGTCCCAAGGTGTGGGGGTAGGATTTGGACTCTCTGTCCTTGACCGTGGGTGGTCCCACAGGCAAATCCACTCTCTTCCACTTTTCTCCAGTCTTTCCAGATGGAGCCTGAGG
Source organism: Puma concolor (assembly GCF_028749965.1). NCBI lineage: Eukaryota > Metazoa > Chordata > Mammalia > Carnivora > Felidae > Puma > Puma concolor. The sequence continues at coordinate 193,005,904 of NC_141674.1, read as the reverse complement.
CGTCTGGCTTTTCGAGATCCCTTCTAGCCCTACAATGATAGAAGTGACACTGTTTTTTTTTTTTTTTTCAATATATGAAGTTTATTGTCAAATTGGTTTCCATACAACACCCAGTGCTCATCCCAAAAGGGAAGTGGCACTGTTTTTGTAATCAAAAGTTGAACTAGCTACTCATTCTAGGGGGATGTTGGAGGCATACCCAGTTTCTGACAGGGAGCTGTCCTGTATAAACCTGAATGCCCCAGATGCTTTTCCTCTGTGGGTGCACCTGCCTTCCAAGGGTGAATCTGGAAGAATGATACAAACTCTCGGGGTCAGAGGGATTTCCCTGTGATACTTAGCTCTTTCCTTTTGTATCCTGTGAGTCCCACAAGACTTCACAAATTTGAGGTCATGGCACAATCTTTGGACTAGAAGATTGCAGCCTAAGAATCTTATTACTTATTCTGTCACCATGGCTGAGCTTGTTCAAGCCACATAAGTAGGGAAATAAGAATTGTTCAAGCCTATTGGGAGGAGTTTGGGGGAAAAAACGAATCTCCTCCCCCCCCCCCCCCATTGCTAAAGGTAGAGCCAGTGACACAGTCTAGCCACGAGTGACATACTCATCCAAAGAGAGCTACTCAAGCTCCAGATCTCACCTCCGATAGAGACTGATCTTGCCAAATTAGTGTTTGGGACACACAGCAGAAGTACTTTTACTATTTTATAGGTAACAATGGCAGTTAGTTAATCTAAACACTGGTTGAAGGGGAGGGGTTTAAAAAAGAATGTTACATCCTGCCAGAAAACATTTGTTATAACGTAAAATATAGAATATATTGGGGCACCTGGGTGGCTCAGTTGTTTGGGTGTCCGACTCCTGATTTTGGCTCAGGATGTGATCTCAGTTGTGATCTCCTGATTTTGGCTTAGGTTGGCTCAGTTTGTGAGATCGCACCCCACCTCAGGCTCTATGCTGGCAGCGTGGAGCCTGCTTATGATTCTCTCTCTCTCTCTCTCTCTCTCTCTCTGCTCCTCCCCTGACATGCACTCTCTCTCTCAAAATAAATAAGTAAACTTAAAAAATATATAAAATATATACCATATTTCATGGATGCTAAGATGCACATTTTTTTTACACTAACATCTCTGCAATCAGGATTGTGTTGTAATTGCCTGTCTGCCAGGCAGACTCAGGATGCACTTGTCATTGCCGTCATAAGCATATTAGTCTGCTCTGCCTGGTGGCACCACTGGACAACTGCAGGGCCTCAACGTTCTAAGCCACAAACCATTTAGGAGCTCTTTGAGAAAGGAGCTGCCTGCTGTTGGCAAACATTCCTTTGACACCATCTAGCAAGATCAAGAAAGGGACAGCATTAAAACTTGCAGAATATGTGTCAGGGGCTGGACACAATCGCAGAGCGCTCTTTCAAGAGATGCTGCATTGTCATCACCTTGATGGCCTTGGGGGAGGCATTGAGTTGAAAGATACAGACTTCTATGACTCTAGAAAGAGAATGATGTGTGTATGAATCAGACTCAGCATGTCAAGAAGTTTAACCAGTTAATTTCATATATATGTATATTTTATTTTTTATTATTTTCTAAAAGTTTATTTTGTGGGGGGGGGAGAGAGAGAGAGAGAATGTGTCGGGGAGGGGCAGAGAGAGAGGGAGAGAGAAAGAATCCCAAGCAGGCCCCGAGTTATCAGTGCAGAGGCTGATGTGGGGCTCCATCCCACGAATGGTGAGATCAAGACTTGAGCTGAAGTCAAGAGGAGGATGCCTAACTGACTGAGCCACCAAGGCGCCTCATATGTGTATATTTTATATGCACAATACTGATTAACAACAAAAATCAATGTCTTCTCTGTCTAAAATAATTTTTTCAAGAAGTATGAAATAGAAATTCTAAGTGATACGAAAGCTTTGGTTATAGTTTTGGCTAGATTTTTTTCTCTCTTAGTGGTATATATAAACTAATGCATATCTTAGAATCAATTATATCTTAGATTTGATGAATTACAATAAGCATAAATTTATTCTCCAATCTTTTCTTGCATGAGTAATTTTCTTTGAACATAGCTTGGTGTGCCCCATTGTCTTTCTTGCATCTTTTAAGGTTTTTTTTTTTTTTTTTTTTTTTTTTTTTAAGTCATCTCTATACCCAATGTGTGGCTTGAACCTACAACCCTGAGATCAAGAGTCTCACACTCCACAGACTGAGCCAGCTAGGCATCCCATCTTTCTTGCGTCTTCTGTAATTGACCATTGCAACTTCTTTATTGTGGAATAAGAACTTAAAGATGGTTAGGAAGAGAAGAATTCAGAAATACTTAGGAGGTAAGATTGGCACTCATCATTGATTGGATGTATGGGGTTAAGGAGAGAAGGAGATGTGATGGTTCCCCGGTTTCTGGTCAAAGGGGTTGACAAATTATGACCCAAGGGCCAAATCTGGGGAACCACCTGTTTTTTTTTAACATAATTTTTTTTTTAATGTTTATTTATTTTTGAGACAGAGAGAGACAGAGCATGAGTGGGGGAGGGTCAGAGAGAGAGGGAGACACAGAATCCGAAGCAGGCTCCAGGCTCCGAGCTGTCAGCACAGAGCCCGACGCGGGGCTCGAACTCACGGACCGTGAGATCATGACCTGAGCCGAAGTCGGACGCTCAACCGACTGAGCCACCCAGGCGCCCCCCACCTGTTTTTGTAAATAAAACTTAATTGGAACACTGCCACGCTATTCCTTAATGTGCTGTCGATGGCTGCTTTCACGCTACAACAGAATTGAGTAGTTATGACAGAGACCATACGGCCTAAGGCCCGAAGTATTTATTATCTAGACCATTACAGAAAGAGGTTGCCAACCTTTGGATTAGGGGAGTGGTGTTGTGCTCGAATTCGTATAAACGACAGGAGACGAAGAACAGATTTATAGAGAAAGGTGGTGGGTTTGCTGTGTTGGGCTTCTCGTACTGATGGGCTTACCGGTAAGTGAACAATGTATTTGTTTAATGAGAAATCTCAAATTCAGTAAAACAAAGAACCGAACTGAAGGCAAAGGTATTTTTAATGGTCTGGAAGGAGAGTGTTAACACAGAGGCAGATACTTTTGGCTCTGGTACTGAACTAGAAGTATGGGAGAGAGAAAACCTGATATCAAAGGGTTCCATTCTCAGTCCCCTATGAGGCATAAAGTGTACCAAAAACATACACACAGCGCTTTCTCCAGGAGGACCGGAGACAGAAGTGAGACAGAGTCGTGCAGATGTGGAAACTGGGAACACCAGCTTATTAGCAGCAGCTATTTGGGGTGGGCCGGTGCCAGTGGTATGCTTAACAGAGCTCTCCAATTAAACATTATCTTGATGAATGTGATCTAATCAACACCCAGAAAATTAAATCTGCAAGTTCGTTTCATAGATACTTTATCCTCTGAAGGTGAAATCAGAAGCTGTATTCGAGTTGGTTTTACTTGGAGCCTGGAAAAAAGTAAAGCTAAAAAAACAATGTGAGAGAACAATTTGTAAGAAGCGAAGTGATCAGTTTAAAGGACCCCTTTGCCTTCCGGTCCTTCAGAGTTAGGGTGTAGGAGTGGATTTTGTGCATAACAAAAGGTCAGTCATTTCTGGGCTCCAGAAGGATTATAGAGTTGTCTGATGACGTCAGCCTCGCTGCTTCCTGCTGACCAAGGCCTTAATATCACAGAAAGTGGCAAGGTCTAGGGGAAGAGCAAGCCGTTTGGGGGGGGGTGGTGGTGAGGAAGGGGGAGTGGAGGGGGAGTGGGGGAAGGGTGCTTGGGGTGGGGTGGGGGTAAGAAGCACCGGGTTTTAATCCTAGTTTGGAAATCGCTTGGAATGTCCGGGGGAGGAGAGGCCAGTTGGAAAACTAAATAAACTGGCAATTGAAATTCATTAGACAACTTGAGTGAGTTCTGATCAAACAGAGTAGAATTACCTGCATTGTGAAAAATCAAAGAATTCCAGGAAAAAAGAAAACACAGATGAGATAAAGAGATCAACATTAGCCCTCTTCTGGGAAGACTTGCTAGGATATTAATAACCTGCTCGAGCTTTTGATTTTTGTGACTGCCTCTGAAATGAACAATCTGTTCGCTGTGGGATAAGGATTTGCCAAACTGAGTTCACCAATTCACCCCAGATAAGCGGCTCCACACTCCTCAAGGCTCTTTGCTGCCAGGCCAGGCCCTGGTGGGGGAGGGTCTGGATGGACACCCAGTGGCCTGAGTTCTTTGCAGTTTTTGGATAAGGACGGAGGCGCTGCGGAGGAGTGAGGTATCATGACTGCCGGGCCTCTGGGAAGCACAAGGAGGGTCCCACGCAGCTATCGACTGTGTTAACGTGGCATTTATTGCTCGGGGCTGGGCCTCCGAAGACAGTTCCAAATAGTTGTAATGGGAAGGAGATAGAAAGAAAATGAAGCAAAGACTTAGGCCAGCCACCTTTGTTAGACTAATAGGCAGCCGGGATCACCTCTTCAAGGTGACCTTTGGACACAGCTTTATGGAAGTGTGGAGAAATTCCGGCAGCCCCCGTTCCTGTGTGTATGCAAGGCCTGTTGGCGGACAACTACGGAGCAGGGGGAAAGGATTGCATTATTAATATATGAATTATTAATTATTATAATTGCATTTGTCATTTATTGAGCACCAGCCATGCACTAGAAGCTGAGCAGACCTTAAGAGTCCCTGCCCAGTGGGGGGTGACTGAGGTAATTACATTTGAAATAGCTGCAATCACAGACTCACAGAACTTGTGGCTGCTCTGGAGGGCGGGAGTGTGAGGTGTAACTCCTACCCTTTTGCTCTCCCTAGATCCATACGTGAAACCTTTGCTTTGTTGATGTAAAGATGGGGGATGGGGTACTTGTCAGGGTGAAAGATGCCGCATCGGGTTATTGTAATTAGTATTTATTGCGCCTTCCTCCTGGCAATAGACCAAGTGAGAAAATGCTTCCGTGACAAAACCTGTGCAATCCTTCCCACACCCGCTGGACCCCCACGCCCACCCTGCCCCCGACCAGCCATCTCTTGAACGAGGGCTGATGGTCAGAAGGGGAGTCCACACAAGGGTGGAGGGACCAATTTTGCCCGGTTGAGAAATCCCTTCTGGGCTTGCCTAAGTCACAAGCATCATTGTGTTTGCTTGGTATGCGTAGCACATTTAAACGTTTAATTTTTAACACTTAATATGTGGAGTCCTAGGATGTTCAGGTTGGAAATGAGTTTAGAAATCATCGTGCCCAAACTTTTCATTTTGAAGATTAAAAAAAATTTTTTTTTTTTAAATCTTTATTTTTGAGAGAGAGAGAGAGAGACAGACAGAGTGAGAGTAGGGGAGGAACAGAGAGAGAGGGAGACACAGAATCCAAAGCAGCCTCCAGGCTCTGAGCTGTCAGTGCAGGGCCCAATGTGGGACTTGAACCCATGAATCACGAGATCCTGATCTGAGCTGAAGTCGGACACTTAACCCACTGAGCCACCCAGGCGCCCCTCATTTTGCAGATTTAGAAAGCAAGTCTCAAGACGTCCCCCAATCTGCCTGAGGTTGTATGTTTAAGGAGAGCTGGGACTGGGGAGGGCAGGGGTGAGGGGGGGGTGGGGGCTCAAGCCCAGGTCAGGGACCCCACTGCTAGGCCTTGTTCTATTTTCTTTAAAGAAAAAGCTGCTGTAGAATTAGATCCAGGAATCTCAAGGAGAAAAATCAAATTCAAGTTATGAGGCCCATTGTAAGAATTTTCCAAGCAGTTCCTTTTCAGTGACTCCTTTTTCTGCTTTCCCTCTGTTCACCAAACAAAAACTCCATCGCGGATACCATTCATTCCATGCAGTGCTTCTCCACCAGGCGGAGAGTGTCTCTAAGTCCTTCCTCAGGCAGCCATATATCCAAACCTGGAGTGGGTCCGGGAAAGGGCTGGTGAAGGCTTTTATGTCTCTGCCCCACTCAGGTGGGATCTACCCATCCAGAAGAGCATGCTCCCCACCCATTGTGGCGGGAAGGTGGTCAGGGGCTGTGGTTGTCAGGACTCTACCGTGTGACTCCCTCAGGATGGCAACTTTGGCGGTGTTGCCGAAAGGCTCAGGAAAGCACATGAAATCCAGCCACATTTGGTCTGGACCTCTGCAAATCATTTTGGGGCCCCCCGATTGCAAAATGTGGCAAACTTGAGGCCTCAGAGGCTGCATTTGTCTTTTGGTCCAGATGTGGGTGGGGACGATGTCCCTGTGCTTCACCTCCTTCCCAGGCTGCCCTTTGACTGGCATGCAAGAATGACTGCCAGGTGATAATCTTCACCTGAGGGATGCTTTTCTGAAATTTTGAGCAGTGTAGACACCATATTCCCATTAGTCTTAATAAGCACTCTGCTGGGGATGGTGAACATTTACGTATTTCTTCTTCCTAAAGGACTGTAGTGGGGCCCTTTAATAAAACACACGCAGACTTCAATAAATGAGTTATTTATTTACGATGAAAATTATAATATGGGAATATTACCTATAGTGGGGCTTCGCCATTCATTTCGGAGAACACTCTGCACGTTTCTAGACTCTGTCTTCCCAGTCAAGAATCTCTGCACTAAACTGCTCATGTAACCTGGAAATATTTATGTGGGAGGTTCAGATCAAAATCAGGCCTCCAATTTCTTTGCACTTGAGAACTAACTAGATTTTAAAATCTCAGCTGGCTTGAACACGAGGCTCACGGCTGCCATTTTGGATGTCTGCTTCTTTACGCACATTGTGACTCATCACCAACGCCAGCTAAGAGTCTCCTAACACGGGTGTATAAATGACCACGTTCCCATCTATTTTTGTAAATGCTTTGGCATTCACACCACATATACATTTTATTGAATTTCCCCCGTATTATGGCTTTTCCACTGGGGATTAAGAGGCTAATTCAGAGCCATGTGATTACAGGAAGATGTGTGAGGAAAGCAACAGGGATACCATTCTATAAGGTCCGCTGGGCCCAAACAAGGAATCCATATGTTTCCATTTCCCTAATAGGCAGAGAAAATAAAAAACAAAGAGGCCTAGAGACACGCACCTGCATAAGCAGCCGAGCAGAAGTAACCTATAAACACATGAAAAGCAGCTCTCCAACAATTCCATCTGCATTTTATTGAAAGAAACCTTTGAAAAGGAGAGAGAGAAGGTACAATTTACAAGAACCGTGGTATAAATCCCGCCACAGTGCCAATTGCTAAAAGCATTGGAACCTGGGAAGGAGGGAGAAATCTATTCATTCATTGCCCCCAGAAAATAGGCATCCAGGCCAGCGGCATACCTCATGCGCCCCGAGGGATTTACACCTCTGACTGACTGATTGCATGAATCACCTTGGATTGATTGCTTCTATATAGAATGTTCCTTTATAGCGTATATGCTTTCTCATTGCAGACCTCGGCTCAATTCCATTCTGCGGAGCCTCTTTGGGACACTTTGCATGAGAGATGTGGGAGAAGGGAATGTTTTGTTTGTTGGTTTCTCTGGTACATTTCAAGACTGATTTACTCTTAAGCTGGGTGCAGAGGGAAATTCCATCATTCCCACATCAAGTGAATCCCAAATCAGGTGGCCTCCTCCCGCTTTCTACAAAGGAACCTGCATTTTTCTCTTTCCCATATTGTTTATGCCCTTAAAAAAAAAATCCCTCATGGGCACATATGTATCTTTTTTCTTTTGTCTCCTCTCCCTTCTTTCTTTCCATGGGAAAATAATTTTGTTCATCGGACGCATCCTTTAGTGTGGCTGGAATTAATGGTGTGCTCAGGGAAGGTGGGTTTCAAGGTTTACATTTCTCTCTCTGTATCTACTTTGCCTAGCTCTTCCTGAAACATCGGTTTCTCCTCGGGGGCTGTCCAACTGTTTCAGACTTCCATGGGCTTTGATAACTCTTGCAGTAGTTCTGCTGGTCGTCAGTGGCAGTCCTGGTGAACGTGCTCAGGCCACCGAAGACGTCTTTGGAAAGCCTCTTCAGACCATCTGAACTGGCCATATTGGACCAAAGATTTGAGAGAGACTAGGGTTGGAGAATGTTCCCCCGTCTCTCCCGCAGAACACCACCGACCGAGCACTAGCCCCCGGCTCTGGTCTCCAAACACACTCCCTGGAATGTTTATGTCCGTCACGTGCACTAGGGGGCGCTCCAGGCTCGCGCACCGGCGGGAGGACGCCCAGCCCGCGGGCAGCTTTGCAAAGCAGCTGCCATACCCAGCCGTGACCCATCATCCACCATGGCAGAAGGCGCCGCACGCTGTGTCTGGGTATCTCAGGCGCTAGCTTCTTCCCACCCCCTTTTCTCATACTGCCACCCATGCGGACATGCCAGGAACCCTGCAGGATCGAGGAGCGGTGGGCTGGAGCTGGCATGAAGCATTTTAGCAAACGTTGGTCTTGCTCTGCACCTGAAGAGCTAGTTACGCATGCACCTGTTCAGTTAGTGTATGAACGTATTGGTGTGGAACACTTCCTGCACTTCCAATGACTGAGTTTGACAGTAAGAAGTAGTTACAGTTTTGTGAATGAATGAATGAGTGAATGAATCCAAGAGCCTGCTCTGTGGGCAGCAGCTGGGGGTGGGGTGGGGTGGTGGAGTAAGCCATGAGCCCTGCTGTTCCTGAAGACTTGGATTTGAGCCTGGAGTCTAAACCAAAAGGCTTGAACAGGTTGCTTAATCTCCCCAAGTCTCTGAGCCTCAGTTTTCTTCTCTGTAAAATGGGAACAGTCGTGATGCTGTGAAGGACAAATCGGACTCTGTGTCCTCGAGGCCCTCTTCTCTCCTTCTTTTGTTTTCATGACACCACCCTTTCCTGATTTTTCTTTCTTTTTACCTTTGTTTTAATTTCTTTTAAAAATCGAGATATCGCTGACATATAACTCTCTTGATTTTTCTTCTCTCGAGCTTTTAAATTTTTTTTTTTTTCAACATTTATTTATTTTTGGGACAGAGAGAGACAGAGCATGAACGGGGGAGGGGCAGAGAGAGAGGGAGACACAGAATCGGAAACAGGCTCCAGGCTCTGAGCCATCAGCCCAGAGCCTGACGCGGGGCTCGAACTCCCGGACCGCGAGATCGTGACCTGGCTGAAGTCGGACGCTTAACCGACTGCACCACCCAGGTGCCCCTCTCTCGAGCTTTTAAAATTAGTCTTCTTTATGGATTCCCTGCCTCCCCTGCCCCTTCTATAGTTTCTTAAATATCAGTGGCCCCTGGGTTCTGTCCATACCCGTGTTTTCTTCTGTTGTGGTTGTTTTAAACAATCCTCTGTGCTTTCCCTGGGTAACATGGTTCACCGGGTTGGAGCTGGCCCTGGGGGTTCCCGGATCCCTAGCTCCACTTCCAACCCATGTCCAGGCTCTAGAACCAGAGGTCAGAACCACTGCGTGTGTCCACACAGACCTCCTGAGGGTCTTCCGCATGTCCCAACCTGACTTGATGGTCACTTCCTTCTCAGACCCCCTGCCCTGCTCCTGAATTTCCACCTTCACAGATAACGTCATTTCTCCCTGGCTTCTAAGTCAGACCCTGGGAATCATCCTTGACTCCTCCTTCACCCCCCTCTGCCCCCCCCCATGGCCACACATCAGCAAGAGCTGTTGATTTTCCTAACCCGTTTCCCACCTGTATCCCTTCACCCGCTCCCTACGGCCACCCAGGGTGTGGTTTCCCCTCTCTCTGCCTGCGTTCCCTGTTTCCAGCCACTTCGCTCCCTGCCGCCCTCCCACTCCTTCCCACTGCAGTGAGAAAGACCCGTCTCCGGGGTGGATGCCATCCTGCTGGTCTTTGTGAGAAAAGCTGAGCTCCTTGCCTGGAGCACAAGTCCTGTGAACTCAAACCTCAGCTGACCTTGTCCCGCCATTCCATCCTAGCCAGTGGTGCAGTGATGTTCCAGCTCCCTGACTCCTGTGGGCTCAGCGCTCCCCACTGGCCAGTCACACCTGGCCCTCTTGACAGGGCTTAGGGTCACCACCACCAGGAAGCTTCCTCAGCTAACCTGTCTCCCCGTCTGGGCGTGGAGAGGGTTCTCTTCTGTCACTGCGTCTGTCACTCTGTATTCCAGTCTTTCCTTCTCCCAACATAGGTAGGGTAGGGGGTCTGCCACCTTTCATCCCTGTGGCCCAGCACAGTGCCGGGCACACACTAGGTGTTCAGAGGCTGCTGGCTGAAGATACAAAGGACGACTGACGGGGAAGGACGCTGCCAGCCGTGAAACACAGTGCAAACGAAAGCCTATTGTTGTCGGGTGGGGTACCTGAAGTGAGAGACAGAAAGATGAATTAGATACAGAACTGCCGTCCGTGGAAAACACATCTCGAAAACCAACACGCAATGCAATGAACGGTTGACGTGGCTCATATTCGGATTTTCAGATCCTGCTGAAGAGCTGCTATCATGGGACCTGCTTCCGTGTTTGCCTCTGCTCAAGTCTGTTCCATGCCAGGGAGTCACTAAGGGTCCCTTCTGTTTCTCATGGGTCAACCTTGGCTCTCAAGGGGCCTGAGCCCCTTCATTGACTTTATTTTTTTTTAATTTTTTTTCAACGTTTTTTATTTATTTTTGGGACAGAGAGAGACAGAGCATGAACGGGGGAGGGGCAGAGAGAGAGGGAGACACAGAATCGGAAACAGGCTCCAGGCTCCGAGCCATCAGCCCAGAGCCTGACGCGGGGCTTGAACTCACGGACTGCGAGATCGTGACCTGGCTGAAGTCGGACGCTTAACCGACTGCGCCACCCAGGCGCCCCCCCTTTCATTGACTTTAAATGGCTCGGATTGCCTTGCTCAGGGACACCCAATGTGGTTAGCGGAGGAATTCAGCAGAAGAGTGCACAAAGAGTGGAAAGGAAGATTGTCAACTTCTCGGAGACTTTGAACCTGGAGACAGGTGGGAGATGTGGAAAGACTCAGACCCGCAAGTGCCCTTTCTATTCAGCAGTGGACTCAGGAGGGAAGAGGTGCTGAGGGGTCTGCGGGATAGGAGCTACATGGTGGCCACAGGCCCCTTCTACTCTTGGATCCTTGGCTCTGTGGGGGCTGATTTGTTCTTGCTAAAGGGATGGGATGCAAGGTCATCACGCAAGAAAGTTGGCGGGTGGTCTGGTCTCCACACAGAGGCACACGGCTGCAGTGTTTGTAGAACAACTGACCGGGACCTTCTGGCTGCGTAGGACCTCCTCTTGTCCTGTTCCCTAGATGCATCTCAATCGCATTCCATTGGAGTTGATTTTCTGGCAATGTCTCCCAAGTGGCATGGTATCATCTATAGTTCAAGACTTTTCTTTATGCTCAGGTTCTTTTAATCACAGACAAGGGTCCCCTTGTTCACCAGGATCAATATCCTGACAGGATGCAATCCATCAGCTTGGGCAGCCTGCCGAGGGGGGGGCTCTGAGCGTGACGGTGGCCAGGTGGGGGGGTTTGCCTGGCTGTGCCAGACAGAAGCCTGTGTGGCCTCACCAGGCTCAGTCAGCAGGGTCCACCAGGCAGGTGATGAGCCAGGGATGTCTCAGAGTGATGTCCAGTCCCTGGGGCTCATGGGAGCTGGGACTCCTCCTGTGTGTACCTGCTGGCTGTGCACCTTGTCCTGTGTGCTTACTTGTGAATTTGAATGTGGGACATGTGACTTGAAAGGCGTGGCACTCTTGGGTCATCTGGTCTCCCCTCCCACCAGGCAGAGTATTCTCCAGAGTGTCTTTCTTCATTTCTGTCCCGTGCAGTTATATGAGTCTGTGTAACAGAGTTTCAGCCACTTTTCTTGAGGGAATAATTCCACACACATACACAGTTGGTTTCAGAAAATCTGCAGCATTCTATGATGGATGCTGTGTAGGGCAGAGAGCATTCTCTGGTTGGGTACTTGGCTTTTCAAAAAAAACAAAACAACAACAACAAAACACCCCACCAAAAAACCTTAACTTCCTTTTTCTCTCTTTTAATTTTTTTTCTTTCTTTTTAAAAATCAAATCAATTGAGTTGCCCTAAAAAAGTGCTGCCTCACTCCTAAATATCTTTTCTAAAAATCACGGCCCTTTCAAGTCTCCTGTCTGGATTTTTCTGTAATCTTGGGGTGTTTTTGCAATTTTAAGTCCCTTTCTAAAAGTGCTTTCCTTAATTTTTTGCATGCTGCATTATGGTGAAGTTAGCAGAAACAAACCGAGGGGGGTTGTTCCCTTTATCTTTATCCCTGTCAATCTAAGTGTATGGTTATTGAAATTGCACTGACTTGGGTGAAATCTGAGAACTCTTCCTTTTTACTGGCTGTGTGACCTTGAGACAGTCGCTTAACTTCCCTGAGAATCAGGTTCTTCATCTGCCACGTGGGATTGATACTATTTCATGGGGTGGCTGTGCGTATTCCATGTGATATGTGCTTAACGGAGGGCTTGGCACATTGCAAGGACAATTCTTCATATTGGTAATCATAGGCAGACCCAAGGAGGTGTTTACTTATTATTCCAGGATTGGGCCCATGTTATCCAAGGAGAGAGAGAGACTCAGAAGTAAGAGTCAGGAGTCCCAGCTCTGCCGCTCACTTCCCGGCCAGCTTGGCAAGTTCCATCACCTCCCTTAGCCTCCTCTCTTACCTACAAAATGGCAGCTGTAAGGACTAAATGAGGCGATGTCGTAGTAGCAGGTGTTTCTGAGCTCGGCACTTAGTGGCACTCCATTTCAAAGACTGAGAGAAAGCTGTGAAACTTACTTATTGCTTGTTTCTTCTGTCACCTCCATTTATGTCCCCCTTTTCCTGCAGGTAAGGTCCAATAGCAGCACCCTTTTATGCGCTGATTTCACTTAGTCCTCACCACCAACCTTAGAGGTGGTTGCTATTTCTGGTTTACTGATAAGGACAACACCCTTGTCCTGAATGCAATAATGTCTCACAGGACTGGGATGCCTGGGTGGCTCAGTTAAGCGACTGACCCTTGACTTGGGCTCAGGTCATTGTCTCATGGTTTGTGGGTTCAAGGCCCTCATCTGGCTCTGTACTGTCAGTGCTTGGGATTCTCTCTCTCTCTCTTCCTCTCTCTTTGCCCCTCCCCACGCTTGCTCGTGTACTTGATCTTTCTCTCTCTCTCAAAATAATTAAATAAACTTAAAAAAGTACCACGAAAAAAATAATAATGTCCCACAGGACATCTCCACCATGTATCATGCTCCTGAGGTGCCCCGATTAGTAGATTTTGGCAGAAGAGCCTTGAGAGTTTTAAGCGGTCTGAAGGCATGAGGGGGAAGAAGGTCTTAAGAAGATGCTTTAGGGGCGCCTGGGTGGCTCAGTCGGTTGAGCGTCCGACTTCGGCTCAGGTCACGATCTCGCGGTCCGTGAATTCGAGCCCCGTGTCGGGCTCTGTGCTGATGGCTCAGAGCCTGGAGCCTGTTTCGGATTCTGTGTCTCCCTCTCTCTCTGACCCTCCCCCGTTCATGCTCTGTTTCTCTCTGTCTCAAAAATAAACATTAAAAAAAAATTAAAAAAAAAAAGAAGATGCTTTAGAAGGTACCACCCTTTTCCATGGGAGGTGTTTGACTAAGTGTTTCCTGTAGCAGACCAGAGTCCTGGTGAAACGTGAGCCATGTGACTTTAACTCACTGAGGAAATGGACTCGGTTAGAAGTGAGGTAAGGGAATCTCTGTCTCTGTTCATATTCTTTACCTCTGCTTCCTGTCAAACCCTGGCTGAGGCCAGACCAGCACTCATTCATACAGAGATGCAAACAATCTGTGGTATTTAATGCATAAACCCTTCTACAGGATCTTTTATTTTAACATCCAAATGAAGCCTCAAGTTACAGGAGTGTCTCCCTACTAAGTGAATCTTACAAGTGAATTTTAGGCCCTGTCCAGTGAAGGAAGTATTATTTTTAGCCAACAAAACTCTAAAATCACACCAGCAATTCTAAAGGCTGGCCATGTAGACATAAATGCATTTTATCATTAAAGCTTCAACAAGATGCTTGGCAACAATGAATTTTGGTACTTTGTGAACCCAGGACAGGCTTTGGGGAGATAATCAATCAAAGAGAGATTCGCTCTGCGGAAGGAGAAAAATCAGCGGCAGGTCCCAAGCCACCATATCAGACAAGTGTGCCCTTCTCCGCTGGGCTGAGGAACAAGGCTCCTCTGGGAGCTCGGGGACCTCTTTTTTTCTTTTTTCCCTCTGAACTGTCAGATCCAAGGTTGCTTTCAGATGGGTCGTGCCTAGTCCTACTTTGGTCCCACCTGTGACTGCCCCTGAGGGCAGCTGGAGGACCTCTTTTTTGAGGGTCTTTTCTAAGTACAGTTGAGTTTAGTACTCCGTGGGTTCCATGAAAGAAGTCATAGAGTTAGGGAGGGGTAGAGAAGGAACTAAGAAATGCTTCAGCTGATAAAATGGATGGAAACGGATGGTAGAATATAAACCAAACAGATAGAGTACATTAATTTTCCCTTAAATACAAAGAGGAAACTAAAGAGAAGTCAGGAGCGCTGTGACATAACCATCAAGTAGGATGCACTATTGCGCTCTCCAAATTCTCATAACCAGCATCCTCGATGGCGGGAGGAAATGCTGTTGAGGAGGGAACATAGTGAAGAAAGGGGTGGTTGCAGACACACCGTACTTGGCAAAATAATGGCCCCTCAAAGATGTCCATGTCTTCATCCCCACAATCTGTGCAAAGAGGAATTAAGGATGCTCATCAGCTGATCTTACAATAGGGAGTTTATCCTCAATTTTCCAGATGGGCCCAAAGTAATCACAAAGGTCCTTTAAGTGTGGAAAAGAGAGGCTGAAGGTCAGTATAAGAGAGAGATTGGAAGATGCCATGCTGTTGGCTTTGAAGATGGGGAAGAGGCCACGAGCCAAGGAATGCAGGCAGCCTCTAGAAGCTAGAAGGTGAGGAAATGGATTGTCCTCTAGAGCCTCCAGAAAGTAATGGAACCCTGCTAACACCTTTGAACCCGGGGATACCTATGTCAGTCTTCTGACCTCCACAACTGTAAGATAACAAATCCACACATTTTGAAGCACCACACTGGTGGTGATTTGTTACAGCGGTAAAAGGAAACTAACACACGCATTCGTGAGCTCACCATTTTGCTGAGGACCATCACGGAGAATGTTGACATCAGTTATTTACATGTGCGCTGACCGTAAAGTCTTCATTGCTTTCATTGAAAAAAGGGGTGGCTACTCAGATGTTTTAAACTTGAATGAAACACATAACACTAAAACAAGCCCACTGGTAATGTTTCTTTGCTAATTTAGAAGGCATTGGCGGGTCCTAGATGTCCCTGGATCCCCGTTAAGAACACTGATCGCCAGTAGGCAAGCCTGCAGCTCACAGAAGTTTTTGTTTGAAGGGATGCCAGACGAACTGACATGTAAGCCACAGATTCACCTTCCATGCAAGAGGTGTAAGCACAGAGAGAAAGTAGACACTGGGTCCCTTTCCTCTGAGCCCATGCTCTGAGAAGGCAAGACCATCATCTCCCGTGAGTCTGAGACTGAGCCACCGAGTGGCAGATATGCTTATTGAAGTATTCTATTCCTTAGACTAAAGAAGGAGATCACCGTTTCCAAACTCAGGCCTCGGAAAGGGCTTCGCTTTAATACACATCCCCTGATTTATGGAGGAGACAGGGACGCATTAATCGGGGCTGGGACTGAGGTCGCCCCCCTTCCACACCCCATGCTAATGCTCTTCCAAGGGGTCGTAGGAGCCGCTGTAAAGTCAGCAGCAGCCTGCAGTACACGTTCAGCCCTGTTTTTTAAATACACATTTCCTCCTGTGTTAGTGCATTACTGGCTGACCTGTTAATTAGTCCTCTGGTCCTGGTAAGTCTTTTTACTCACAGGCTAGAACGTCTATTAGCATTCCCACAATGGCAGTTGCTTGTTTCGCCCATTAGGTTTTGCCGTGGGAGAAAAAGCATAGGTTTTTGCCATTTGTTTTTTAAAGGAAAGGAAAAGAAGAAGCACAAATATGAAGAGTGTAGCTCTGGGTGTCAGCCGTGGCCCATGTCTTGGAAAACTTGATGAGGTCCAGTGGCCAAGTGACTTTGTCTCACGAAGTGATTGTAAAAACTTCTTTTCTTCTGCTCGAGCTTCCCTCCGGGGACTTGTTGGCAGAGAGAATGTGGTTTCTCAGCAATAGTACAATTCGAAGTTATTATGTGAGTGTAGGAAAAATACTGGGATTTGAGAGAATGTTTTTATGAAAGGCCAAAGTGCTAAAAAATAACCAAACTAGTCCCGTCTTCAGACACAGTCCACATTTCCGAGTCTGCTGGAAGTTGGCGGATGGCAGGGTGACTAGCTTGCCTGGCTTGTGTCTTAAGGTGAGGGTAGTAAATGATGCACTCTCACGCCCAGGGGCAGAGGTGGCAGGGACAAAACCTCTCTGAGAGAACTGTGGTTCCCTCAGCTTACAGAGAGTTTTGCCATGTGTATTTCTCATGGGCGTCTGCCTACCGTGTCTTTATTTTTAAGGATGGGGTTAATTGTCAAAATCAATGAATCACAGTGTTGCTGGGAGGTCAAAGTGTGGGGTTCGGGAGTGTTCCTTTGAGCAAAGAAAAGGACCTGGAAGAGTGGAAGGACCCTCAGTGAAGGCTCAGTAGATCAGACTCACTAGGGATGATCGCATGAAGCTTGTGGTTTGGGAAATGGATGTGTGCGTCCATCCCCAGGGTGGGAAAGCAGTGGATCCGGATGATCGGCGAGCCTGAAGCATAGGGGGCGCTGTGTGGCAGAGCCATCCTGTGGAGGGACATCTGAAAGGGGGTTCTCAGGACTTTGCTACCTGGCTGTGGAGTTGGGTCATTGACTCGTTTGACCTTTTCTTGGGTCAGGATGTAAGGTTGGTTAGTTTTATTGAACAGTTCATTAGCTATTGCTGAGGACTTAATTAGTGTCAACCAAGTCAAGGCTATGCTTAGCAAGAAGGATTAAAACACTTGGGGAGTGTTCTCAGTCTGATTTCCTTTGGTGCCAGGGAATCAAATCCTTTGTGGCCTTACGCTCTGGATTCATTTGTTCCCTCATCCATTCATTCGTGCATGCCTCTATGCATTCATTCAACAAACATTTACTTTCACACTGCAAATCTTGGGTCACGGTGGCACTCGATTGCCGAGCAGTCTAAACACTTCAGAAAAGGGGCTTGCTGTTGAATAAAGTACAAGAGCTTAGAACAGGAGCAGGAAGAAGACGTTATGAAAGGCATGGAATTATTGGGCTGGTCTCCATTATGTAGGTGCAGTGTTTCAGATGGGATTTCAATTAGAAGTGTTGTCAGTGACATTAGGCACTGAACCTGATCCTAAGCACTTTGGATGAACAAAAAAGTTATTGTGACCTAATGAATGGGAACAAGATGTTTCCCCCACCACCGGGGGATGTGATTAAACAGTCATCATCATTAATAAGGCATGCAAGGAGCAGGGAATAAGCACCTTTCCTGCTGGGGGGTTAAAATACATTTCTTTCCTTCAGCTCAGTATATTTTAATTTTTCATTGCACCTGTTACCTGATCATGTTCTAGTTTTTTTACCTAGTTTTTTTTTGGGGGGGGGGAGATGCTGTGTAGAAAGAAGGTATAGGTGTGTATGTAGCAATGCATTCTCTTGGGCTAGACAGTGCTGAAATCTAACATTTGTGGGGTTTGTATTAGGTGCCAGGGACGGTGTGAAGTCATTAGCTGTCTTCCAGTTGGGATATGTATGCCTCTGGGAGTCTTTGGAAACTTTATAGGCACATGGATAGCTCTAAGGCCATAGATTTCCTGGAATACAAGTTCTATACGTCCTCCATATGCTAACCCAACTCTGCCATATCTGTCTGTGCTCTGCCAGACTCTTGACTTTCTCTTTCTAATCACCCTTTTCCCACATTAAGAAAGAAAAAAATCCCTCTTACCAACCTTGGATTTTATTCTGGTGTATTTTCTTCGGAAATAGAATACCCCCAGAAAAACCCTTGAAAGGGAAATTCTAATCATGTATTGCTGTTGAGGGTAGGGTCTCATGAGACCAATGCAAAAAGAGCTTTGTTGAATGTTGAAGGAATATTTGCACACCCATGTTCATTGCAGCATTATTTGCAATTGCCAAGAGGTAGAAGAAACTTGAATATTCGTCAGTGGATGCATGGATAAAGAAAATGTGGTATATACATACAATGGAATATTATTCAATCTTAAAAAAGAAGGAAATCCCGTCACATGCTGCAACATGGATGAAACCTGAGAACATTACACTAAGTGAAATAAGTCAGCCACAAAATGACAAATACTATATGATTCCACTTACATGAGGTACCTAAAGTAGTCCAACTTATAGAAACAGAATAGAATTATGGTTGCCAGAGGCCAGGGGGAGGGACAATAGGGAGTTATTACTATTTAATGAGTAAAGCGTTTTTGTTTTGCAAGATGAAAAATTTCTGGAGATCTGTTGTATAACTATGTGAATTTGATGAATACAATCCAACTGTACACTTAAAAAATGGTTAAGTGGGGCGCCTGGGTGGCGCAGTCGGTTAAGCGTCCGACTTCAGCCAGGTCACAATCTCGCGGTCCGTGAGTTCGAGCCCCGCGTCGTGCTCTGGGCTGATGGCTCAGAGCCTGGAGCCTATTTCCAATTCTGTGTCTCCCTCTCTCTCTGCCCCTCCCCCGTTCATGCTCTGTCTCTCTCTGTCCCAAAAAGAAATAAACGTTGAAAAAAAAAAATTTTAAAATGGTTAAGTTGGCTCCCTCTCTCTCTGCCCCTCCCCCGTTCATGCTCTGTCTCTCTCTGTCCCAAAAATAAATAAACGTTGAAAAAAAAAAAATTTAAAAAAAAAAAAAAAAAAGGGGCGCCTGGATGGCGCAGTCGGTTAAGCGTCCGACTTCAGCCAGGTCACGATCTCGCGGTCCATGAGTTCGAGCCCCGCGTCGGGCTCTGGGCTGATGGCTCAGAGCCTGGGGCCTGTTTCCGATTCTGTGTCTCCCTCTCTCTCTGCCCCTCCCCCGTTCATGCTCTGTCTCTCTCTGTCCCAAAAAGAAATAAACGTTGAAAAAAAAAAATTAAAAAAAAAAAATGGTTAAGTTGGTAAATTTTATGTCATATTCTTTTTGCCACAATTAAAAAAAAAAAGAAATCTTGAAGGAGAGGACACCTTATTTCATCCATGTGATAAACTCATGGCAAGGCTCTGATTGATCCATCCATCCATCCATCCATCCATCCATCCATCCATCCATTTTGGAATTAGAATCCAGAACAAAGGAAACTGTCATGGAAGCTTGTATGAACACTTTTTTTTTTTTTTTTTGAGTTAACAAAGTAAAATTAGACTTTTTCTGACCTAAAGTAAGTTTGACTTAATAATTGGTTTGACAATAAGATTTAGTTTTTCTAAGCAGGTTATGTGAGAGACATCAAATTCTCAGCTCCAAGATTATGATAAAAATACATTTAAATATGCACGTAGCATAGTGGAAAATATATCCTTTACAACTATTTACTTGCTATAATAAAAATGCGAGGTATTAATTTAGTGGCATGTAAGAGGAGAAATCAAATATAGACCATGGCTCGGAAGGGAAATATATTGCTCATTCCAACGATCCGCCTCTTCATGTAGTAATTCAGCTAAGGGCTGAGAGAAACTTCTTTAAATCTATGACAATTTTGTAAATATTTCTTACATGTGAACAACATTTCCAAGCGCAGCAACAATGACTTGAGGTTTAAATTCTGTCAGAAAATACCACGTAGCCCCTACTGCCGATGGAGGCAGTATGAGATGCTCCTTCCTCCTCCCAGCTAGCAAGGCAACCCAGTAAGCTGCTTATGTTTGTCCTTAGCCTGAGGGCTTATCCTTTTGGCCATGAAATGTGAAGCCAGGTCTGAGGGAGCCTCTGGCCAACCTACGGTTAAGCCTGTTTGTTCAGTAATATTTGGTCCTGGTTGAATGGCAGTGTGCCTAGGGGCTTGTTACCCCGACCCTGCTTGGTTGCTCATGGGCATTCTCCATTTGGTAGGCAGGTTACTAAGGGGCAGAGCAAGAAATCAGATATCGGATCTAAAAGGCAGAATCTAAACCTAGAGGAGCATCCCAGCCTCCTCCTCCCTCCCCGCCCTGCCAGCTTCGCTGAACCTCTCTGGGAGCCTGTGTAGGCATGGCGGTCATGAATCCTGGGGTTCCCATGTTCCAACCCGAGCTCCAGCTCCTATTTTCTACCTATGTATCCCTGGGCAAGAGAGGTACCCGTATTTGATTCTGCCTTCCTTGAACGGAAGTAAGTGTAAAGATTTGTACGTGAGGCTAGACTTCCTGGAATTTCCAGCATTTTAAAGATGTAGGCAGAAAGACTTCTGTAGGTCTAGAATGGTCTAGGATTATGAGTTGTTTTTTTTTTTTTTTAAGGTTTATTTATTTTTGAGAGAGAGAGAGACAGAGCATGAGTGGGGGAGGAGCAGAGAGAGAGGGAGACTCAGAATCGGAAGCCGGCTCCTGGCTCTGAGCTGTCAGCACAGAGCCCGACGTGGGGCTCGAACTCATGACCGTGAGATCATGACCTGAGCTGAAGCTAGATGCTCAACCAGCTGAGCCACCCAGGTGCCCCAAAAGTACTGTCTTTTTATTTATTTATTTATTTATTTAAAAAGTTTATTTTAATATTTATTTATTTTTGAGAGAGAGACAGAGTGTGAGTGGGGTCAGGGCAGAGAGAGAGAGAGGGAGACACAGAATCTGAAGCAGGTTCCAGGCTCTGAGCTGTCAGCACAGAGCCCGACACGGGGCTTGAACTCACGAGCTGTGAGATCATGACCTGAGCTGAAGTCGGATGCTTAACTCACTGAGCCACCCAGGTGCCCCTTACGAGTTATTTCTTGAACCGGAATTCAGCAACCCAAATGGCACAAACCCATCCACCGTCATGTTTCTTATTCATGTCAGGAGAACAGGGAAACAATGGGGGAGATAGGGAAGAGGAAACTGATAGGTTCTGGGTACAGAGACAGAAAATGTGTAGAGAACAGTCTGGGACAGTTATGGTGATGGTACGTGCCAATGTCTCAGCCATTAGAGGATAGAAGACATGTGGGGCATTTAGAGTAATATCTGGGAGCGTGAATTCAGCTACTAGTAACAACGGCCCAAGGGTCTTTCCCCCTTTTGTTTCTTGATGGAAGTGCTTCCTCAGAGTCAGTCCCTACATGAAGTTATGAGGCTGAGGTGTCGTCTTGCTAGAGCCCCTACACGTGGCTGTGCAGCCCGGGTACCCGCAAGGGCTGCCGGGAGGAATGCGAGCTGATTGCCGAGCTGCATGCCTTGCTTCGGCCCCGCGCCCACCCGGAGGGAGGAGTGCCTCTCCCGCTTCCACCAGAGGACCTTCCAGTCTCCTGATGTAGCTCACTGCCTTGCATCCTGAGCACCTGTCCAAATTGGGGTAGACTCTTCATACAGGCCAGCGGGGGTCCTGCTCCTGACCTCCATTTCTGTTGCCCTTAGTCTACCCTGTGGCCTTAGATCTTCTTGATTTCTCCTTTGCTGGCGAATTTGCAAGTCTCACGCATGCTAATGAGTGAGGGACGTGCCCCATGACCTCTCCTAGGAGGAGTGTGTGGGAGAAGGCCATT
The DNA here is from genome assembly GCF_028749965.1 of Puma concolor. Lineage (NCBI taxonomy): Eukaryota > Metazoa > Chordata > Mammalia > Carnivora > Felidae > Puma > Puma concolor. Next base: position 192,984,287 of record NC_141674.1, on the reverse strand, counting down.
CTCCACACACACTGGTGAATCGGTGCATCATGGGGGAGGGTTTCTTGTTCTGTTTTGTTTTCTTTGAGGGGCAGACCTTCCTTTTCTGCATTCCCTCGATATCATTAAGTGGTTTCTAGAAGACCAGGTCTATGTCCCAGACCAAAAGAGTGTGTTCTCTCTTTTTGGAAAAAAATGTTTTAATGTTTATTTATTTTTGAGAGAGAGAGAGAGAGAGAGAGACAGAGAGAGAGACAGAGCGTGGGCAGGGGAGGGACAGAGACAGAGGGAGACACAGATTCCGAAGCAGGCTTCAGGCTCTGAGCTGTCAGCACAGAGCCCAACACGGGGCTTGAACTCACAAACGCGAGATCATGACCTGAGCTGAAGTCGGACGCTTAACCGACTGAGCCACCCAGGCGCCCCAAAAGGGTGTGTTCTTTGTAGGAATGTGCAAAAACTTAGGATGAGAAGAAGTCTCTGACAAAAGCCATGTGTTTATGTCAACAGCTTCCTGGAGATTTTGGGTCTTTTCTTCTTCTGGCTCCTGTTGCTTTTCCATCCCTCTTTTCCTTTCTCTTCTTTCCTGAGAGTCGGTGAAGGAATATTGTGGCAGGGTTACCACAGACATCTTCCACTCTTGGCTAAATGGAAGCCTCCTTTATTGCCATGCTGAACAGATGCACTCAAGAACGCACTGAATGATTTCGTGTTCTCCAAGAGATGGGTGAAACCCTCTATTTCCTCCAGTCCTGGTGAGCGAACAAATTAATGTTCATGAATAAAATGCTGAATTTCAGGCCGTGTTTTTAAACGGCGAGAACATCACCTTTGCTCTTAGGAGCTGTTTAGCTAATAAGGATTTGTTCTGTGAATCAAAAGGAAAAGGTTTGGCATCTGAATTTGTCAGTTTCCATAGGGTGGACTGTGTTAATCTCTGTTTCTCCCTTTTTCATGCTAAGACTGAATTTTGTTATTGTATTAAGCCCAAGTCCTTCTATAATGTTATTCTCAACCGCATGTTAGTGAAGGAGTGAACTGCCAACATGTCGAATGGTATAAAATATAGCTCAATCCTAACCGAAAACTTCTTGGGACGCATAGATAAAGGATTTGGGAAAAATACCCTGTGCTGTTTAAGGCTTGTCAGGCAAATCCATGTTCTGTGTAACAGTTGGATGACAGTGTCCCAGGAGAGGTTTCACGGCTGCTGAGCCTCCCCCAAGTGTGACATTGGAAGAGAAGCTGGGTCTGGCTCCTGATCAAAATGGCCATCCAACTGGCAACCACTGAAATCTGCTTCTGGAAGGGACTTCCTGCCTGACCCAGAGGGTCCTGAGGGAGCATGCGCCGCAGGCTCTCCGGCTGCATTTATTTAGACTCCCTGGGCTGTGAGTAATAAACATGGTTAACAACCTGGCTGGCCAGTCAGTGCCAGCCCAGCAGAAATAAAGCAGAGTAGGTGGGACTATCACCAAGAAAAGAAAGCTGTCTAATTCTATCAGTTTTATTGAGCTGCTTGAAACAGAGAATGGATCAGAAAGGACCCCCCTCCCCCCCACCCGCACCAACACCCCCACCCTTGGCTGCGTCTCAGGGCAGAGAGAGCTCTTGTGGCTCATAAGGGACCGAGCCTGACACTGAAGGCTGGTGAGCTCACGTTCATGGTTGTGACTGAATTCTTAACCTTCAACAGGGGTGGAAAAATCGTGTTTCCTCTCCATAATGGAGCAATCAAAGTACAGATAGGGTGTGTGTTTATGCGTCTCAGAGATTTAGAGGGAGAGCAAATACACGCATGACTTATATGAAGGCAGGGATGCAGGCCAGAGAGCAGGAAGCTTAATAGCTATTTAACCATTTTTAAACAAACCAGAAAATCATATTGACCAAAGGCCTACTGGGCATTCTCCACATCTGAGCATCGTCTAGCAAGGTTGTTTCCCAAACGGAGGATTGTTAGCAAAGACTCATGCATCGCAGTTGTCAGAGTCCATGAGCTCGACGTACGCGTGTGATTTGACATCGGCCCTCGTTAATATGCTTTTGTAACCTCCTCTGACAACAGCTGTCTGGGGTTTCCACCACAGAACCTCGACGTGCTTCATGCTCTGTGCTCTGAGATTCCCGGGGCCCCTAACAGAGGGGTAGCTGGCTGGTCACCGGAGGATGATATACTATCCCCGCTGTTAGCGCAGGCAGCCTCCAGATACGTGGGAAAGAATTTTCAGAGACACCAGGGTAAGGAACAAGCCACACTGACTTCTCATCTTGGCAGGAGGACTGTTTCTGAAATAGTCTGTGTTGCACAAAATTGTAGTTTATGGAGAGCATTTTGTTGATTCAGCCATAAAAATGTGACCTACAATATGTTTGTGGAGGGTTATGAGCTCTGTTTCTTTCTTTTTTTTTTTTCTATCGAAGGATCTCTTTTCGATGCTTGAACCCAGCTTCTAATGGAGGTCTTTGTGAATTTCGGGTCGTTTTGAATGTTTATCAGGGAGTGAGGGGTGGTTCCTACGATGTCTAATCTCACTGTTTAGATTGAACATGTTAAGTTGTAAAATCAGCTGCTCGTGGATGCCTGTGACTTAGGGATAAGAGTCAAGGCTGATTGTTGTAGTTGCCTTAACACTGGCCCCAGAAGAGCAGGTTCGATTCCCTGGAACCTGCATGTGCCATCATATTTGGAAAAAGGGTCTTTGCAGATGTGATTAGGTGAAGGATGTTGACCTGGTGACATTATCCTGGATTATCTGGGTGGACCCTAAATGACCCTAAATGTCATCCCGTGTGTGAGAGGAAACAGAAGACAATGTGAGTGTGGAGGCAGGGATTGGAGCAAAGTGGTTGCAAACCAAGGAGTGTCAGTAGCCACAGGAGGCTGGAAGAGGCAAAGAATCGATTCTCCCCCAGAACCTCTGGAGGGAGTATGGCCCTGCCAATGCCTGCATTTTGGCCCAGTGATAATGACGTTAGATCTCGGGCCTCCAGGACTGTGAAAGAAGAAATTTCTGTCGTTTTGAGCCACTGACTTGGTGGTAATTTGCTGCTGCAGCCACAGGGAACTAATAGGTGTTTTATTCATTCATTTTATTTATGTGAGATACATATCACTGTCTATGTAGATATAAATATAAACATAAATGTTAATACAAATATTAATATAAATACAAATAAATATTTATAAGAGACTTTGTGTCTGTGTGTGTTACTATAGGGACAGCACATTGTGAGGACTGTAGAGGTGTTCTTTTTTTAAGTTTTTTTTTCAAAAAAATTTACTTATTTATTTTTGAGCGAGAGAGAGAGAGAGAGAGCACGAGCAGGGGAAGGGCAGAGAGAGATGGAGACACAGAATCTGAAGCAGGATCCGGGCTCTGAGCTGTCAGCACAGAGCCTGACGTGGGGCTTGAACCCACGAGCCGAGCCATGAGATCATGACCTGAGTTGCTTAACCCACTGAGCCACCAGGTGCCCCTAGAGGTGTTCTTCTTAAGAGCTTACTGTCTAGCATCTTGGTTAAGTGCAAGGGTCATGCTAACTTAGGTTCAAATCTATGACTCATTAGCTTTGCGATCTTAGAAAAGTTAAATAACTTCTTTGGGACCTAGACAGTCCTTTGAGGAATCGGGTGCACTAATCCGTGTGAAAGTGGAGTGTCGGTCTGGAAGTCCTCTCAAATGTCAGACATAGAGTGACAGCTATCTACGTTGTTCCAGCTACAATCAAGGCAGAATCGGTCATCTACTATATTTATAGAATGAACTAAGAGCTTTAAGAAAAGAGGGGAAAGAAATCACTTTTGGTTGGGGGAATTAATGGAATCATTAAGGACAAGGGGGCATTTAGGTCTATATTTTGAGGATGGGCAGCTTTTCAGTAGGCAGAGCCGGTGAGTTGGGGACCAGGGAGACGATCCAGGTGAAGGAGACGGTGTGAAAAAGGGGGCAGAGTGAAGAAAAGTCACGGGCTGGATGGATGACTTGTGGGACAGAGGAGGTCAGGCCGGGTAAGAACGGGTCAGGACCTGGTAGAGAAAGGTCCTTGAAGGCTCAGAATATTTGCAGATCTACATAGCTACAGCGTGACCAATGACGTCACAAGTAATTAAAGCTCTGCTAGAAGCGTGAGCAAATTCTTGGCACAGGTTGCTTGTGGAGTGGGAGGGAAGCAGAGTCTTCTACTTGTGAAGTGTCGGGTGAAGGAATGGCCAGACACTCCCCACCAGTCTGGATAAAGGATTGCCTCGGGCCTGGCAATTCATGGCCAGGTTTACAGTAATTGGAGTGGCGCCTTCTTTATCTGCAAGGGAATCATTTTGCCCTGCCTTCAACCATAGCTTTGGAATCTGTGCTATTTAATGCATTAAAGTATGCCCATTAAATAGGTAATTTTTATGCTAGCAGTCCTGGAACAAACATAGAGGATAGAGGGACTTTTTACAAAGCAAAGAGCAAACCCAGTGTCTCTCACACGGCTTGTTGAAAGTTGGAATTCTCATTGCGGTCCGTCTTCTGGGATTTAGGTACTCGCACATGCAGAAGCCGAGGAGGGAAGGCATTACACATTTCAGGGTTTCAAAAAGGCAACTGGGGCAGGAGAGCCAGCTATTCTGGGCCGAAAGGACTGACTCTGGAAAAGCAGCAGGCTCCGAGTTGACATGGTGCTTGCACCTGGAGCTAAGTTGTTATAGCAAAGAGAAGCATACCTGTATAGGCTTTTCATTGCAGACAGTGAGACTCAGAAGAAGCCACCCACTTGAAATGGCATCAGTCCTTGGCTGCCTGGATAACCTGTTGAGATTAGCTTGCTTTATAACCAATGAGTAATATTCCCTCGTTGGGCTGAGGTCATCAGAGGGAAGGCAGATGAAGCCGGGCATCGGGACCCTTACATGGGAGCTTGTGAAGGAAACATTTGTCTCAAGTCACAGTGGATCCAAAATTCTAAACACAGAATGAGTGGAGTTTCCAGTGAGATGTTTGAGTGGGAGGTAATTTCACTCTTTCTCTTGTTCAGCTAAAGGTAGGTGATAAAAAAAAAAAGGCTTTATTTATGGCAGAAGCGAGATATTTGGAGGGAGTGGAAAGTGAAGTATTCCAGTGACAGATTAGGATGAATTCGTCGTGGATCTTGGGGAAGCATGGCGGGGGAGAGAGTTATAGACAGACGGAAATTCGGGAGATATTTCCAGCTCTTTCTCTCTGCTCTCTTAGCGGCGGCATATCTGCACTTGTTATTTGTTCCTCTTCTGTTCTGCATCTTTCCTTATTGTCGGTTTCCCATTGATGTCAGGGTTGCTAATTCTAGAACAATCAAGCAGTCTCTGTTATAATGTATCCAACGAACCCAAGCTTTTCCAATTTTTAGGATGCTCTCAAACTTTCAAGGTAAGATTTTAAAAACTGTTGGCCTTGAATAAGCCATTGATACATGCAACAACGGGATGGAGGTCAAAGGAATTACGCTGGGTGAAAGCAGTGAGTGAACAGGAGTACATATTGTATCATTCCATTTAACTATAACTCTAGAAAATGCAAGCTGATCTATAGTAACAGAAAGATCAATGTTTGCCTGAGAAATAGGCTGGGAGAGGGTGGGCTACATAGGGATGTGGGGAGACTTTGGGCGGTAAGGAATATGTTCACTATCTTGACTGTGGTGATGGTTTTGTGGATGAAAAAAATAGATATATTTAGGGGCACCTGGGTGGCTCAGTTGGTTAAGCATCAGATTCTTGATCTCAGCTCAGGTCTTGATTGTTTTATGATCAAGGTTGTAAGATCAAGTCTCGTGTTGGGCTCTGTGCTGGGCATGAAGCCTACGTAAAAAAAAAAAAAAAGAAAAAAAAATATATAGGGGCACCTGGGTGGCTCAGTCGGTTAAGTGACTGACTTTGGCTCAGGTCCTGATCTTGCAGTTCGTGAGTTCGAGCCCCGCATCGGGCTCTATGCTGGCAGCTCAGAGCCTGGAGCTTGCTTCGGATCCCGTGTCTCTCTCTCTCTCTCGGCCCCTCCCCTGCTTGCACGCTCTCTCTCTCTCTCAAAAATAAATCAACATTAAAAAAACTAAAAAACTAAAATATATACATGTTTACCAAATCGTACACTTCAAACACATGCAATATTGTATATCAATTATAACTTAAGCTATTTAAAAAATCCCAACCTTAGCTTTGGAGCCTCAGTTGGTTACACAGGGACGAAGACAAGGATCAGAGAAATAACCAGGCGGTCATGACGCACCGTGGGAAGTGCTGGGGCAGAGGGACCGTGTGCAGAGAGGGGACCTCTAACGCAGCGTTGAGGGCACAGAGGGCCAGCTTAAACACGCGGGTGTGCCTGCGATTCAGGATCATTTCCCCCTTCTTGCCGAACTCATTGTTCTCTTTGGCCAGGTCTATGCTCTTCACGGACGGAAGGAAAAAAATTCACAAGCCAGAAAGCAGTGGTCCTCGGCCTGGAACCAGTGACCCGTAGGGCCCGTTCCCTTCTATCTGGTTAGTGTGCCCATACGCTCCCGAGACACCGAACAGGCCTGCAATGCTGGGCCTTAAGCGGCCCCGACTTTTTGCCGAGTCTCTATTGCTCATACTCTGAGGAATGGGGGGAAATGGAAGTTAATCTCTGAAGTTCTCGGTCCCACTGTAACAGACCCTGGCCGAAAAATACGGGCACAGAAATTGTATGTCCTAAGACTTTTTCACTTATTTCAAAAAGCTTTATTGAATATGGATTATGCGCCAAGAGCGAGGCTTATAACCGATAACAAGGTGGCGAACAAGACGGGAATGGTCTCTCATAGCGTTTACTATTTATGGCTCCTGAGATGACAAAAAAATAATCGGGCGACGACAGTGTGGTCTCTCTGTATCTACAGCAGACTAAGGAAGAATGGAGAAGACACCGAGACTTGAGGGGTTGGAGGGAGCTTCCTAGTGTAAGACTCTGAGGAAAGACTTAAATTTCTCTGAGTGCCCTGGTAACACTTAAGGTTGTGGAATAAAGTCACAGAGCTGGGGCGGGGGTGGGGGGCGGTTCACAAGCCTCTGAGGCTGCAGCAAAGTACTGAAAGGACAGGCCCTCAGTTCGAGCCCCCTGCAGGCGCTGGCTTGAATGACCTAAGGCGACAGTGCGGCATCCCACCCAGGCCGGCACCCATGAGGTATCACAGGCAGTGCAAATGTCCCAGTGCCACAGATCTGAGACCCAGTGCCGCGGAAATGGACATCCAGGTGACCCAAAGGAGGCTTGGACACACTCTTCTTTCTCCCAGATGGAATTATGAAGAAGTCTCAGGGAAAACAAGAAGCTTGGCCAAGAGAGGAAATGAATGGTGATAACACAGGTCATAGGCTCTCATGGGGAAAAAAGTGACAACTCAGCTGTTTTTCAGATTTGTGACGGACAAGCAACTGAGCTGGGGAGATGCGCTCTCCAGGGTCCCTCCTAGAAATGTGACTACAGTTCACAGCAGTAATCACCTGCCGGACTCAGGGGGGCCCTAGTCGGGAGATGATGGCCTCCTGAGTCTGGATGCTGATGTGGCTTTCGGTGAGCATCCAGGGCATTGAGCGTGATCCAGGCGGCCCAGGTAGGCCTCCGGGGCCGCCCCGAAAGAGGCGGGTATTCTACAATTTTCCACAAGCTGCTGTTTCTGTTATCAGGATGGTCACTCTCTGGCTAATGAAAAACATCTCTCTGGTCCAAACATGACCTTGAGGTTTATCTAAATCGTTTGTTGCTCAGCAGAACAACATATATCCGAAGTGAAATATATGCCAAAAGACACTTCTAATGTACCATTTATCTTTTCTGTAATTGATTCTCATGCAGGACAAATACCCGGTGGGGATTCACAGAGGGCTTAACACACTCTGCCATTATGATGACATCATCTCACATAAAGCAGCCCTTCTGGATGCTTGATAGATGACAGGGTCCTTTTTCTTTTTTAAGTGCTGCTCGCAGCACTGCATTTAACCATGGGATTACAAGGAGCAACTGTTCCTTTCGTACTTTCCACCCTTTCTTTTCTGCCTGCACCGTCCAGCTAGTCCCACACTCCAATCAAAATGAAATTATTTCAAAATCCATACCCAATTGATTGCTCTTGCCAAAAGAAAGTATGTAACAATACATAGCCATCGACTTTCAGTTCTGGCCAGTGTTGAGATTTATTGTCTCTAGGTAAATATTGAGCTGGGTGAAGTTTCGGTCAGTTATGTCTTTCTCAGTCAATAAATAAGTGTTGACTTTGGGGGGAGTCAATGACCACAATCAAGCATTTGTGCAAACTGATGCCTTTAAAGACTGTGAAGCTGATGTAGAAGCCACAAAACCTAGTTCAGAACTTTCCAGGACCCCTGGATTTTAAAGACAGGACTTCAAGACATACGGTAAAACTTACAAACGAGGTTACCAGAGGATGGTCCTGGACATCATGCAGGTAGAACACGCAACCTCCTTGCTTTGAAGAATAGCCTAGGAAGCAAAGGTCTCCATCTATGAAAACCATTACATTCAGTTGTACATCATGATAATATTAATTACATAATCATTGCAAATGGCTTTCCAGGATGTCATTCTCTGACCCCAAGGGCTGCTCCACGCGAGGCTGTTGAGTAGTAATTGGTAGTTTCTCTAGATCTGTTAAGTGGAGGGGGTGGGAAGCTGAACCTTGCTGCTAAAACTGATGTCTTAAAGTGGGCAGGGGGTCTTGAGAGATGCTATCAAATCCATTATACCAGCTGGATTTCATGGGTTCATTGCAAACTGCAAGAATATCACTCAGCTAAGCATATTTATTCTTTGAAACATAAGTGTGTGGTTTCAAGTCTTAAAATTGCATTAAACTATTCTTTTCCAGTTATGAAGGCAAGAGGAGGAAAAGAGCGTATTGCTACGGCATGCAGAGATTCCCAGCAGAGCCCAAGTATACCCTGTATTAGTCAGGATAGGCTAGGCTCTCCTGCTGTAACAAGTAAATCTCCCAATCCAAGGGACTTCGTTCAACTGGTTATCTCTCATTCATGCCACCGTCTGTTGTGATCTGGGTTGCTTTCTTTGCTCAGCTCCTCATGCAGGGACTCAGGGATAAACACTCCTTCTAGCTCGTATTCCAACCATGTTGATAGTTTAGCCAAGCTACTCCCTGGTGTTGCTGCCTTGGCATCCATTTTATTTGAGCAAGTGACCTGCAGGAACCTTAAGCTGACACTAGCCCCTCCTGCAAGCACATGTCCTAGACAGTAGGTGAAGCGTCACAAACACATGTACATTTCTGTTTTGAATTCCTCAACAGTCCTTACGAGCAGCGGTCTCTCCACCTCCCAGCACCCGCATGCCTTATGCTTCCTAAAATCCCATCTTTTTTTTTTTTTAAGCTTATTTACTTAGAGAGAGAGAGAGCGTGAGCAGGGGAGGGGTAGAGAGAGAGGGATAGAGAGAGAATCCCAAGCAGGCTCCACGCTGCCAGCACAGGGCCTGACGTGGGACTCGATCTCATGAACCGTGAGATCATGACTTGAGCTGAAATCAAGAGTCAGACATTTAACTGACTGAGTCACCCAGGTGCCCCAAACCCCGCTATTTTGACTTGAGTTGACTAATCTGGGTCGGCTGGGGAATCCCAAAGCACTCACCCGTGGGTCCTCATGAAGGAATGTGCCCTAGGTCCTGTTACTCTCTTTTTGTCTGCACTCCGCCTTGACCTCCCCACGTGGCCGCTCAAGGTATGCCGTGTACTTCCTTAGGGAACTGTGAGTGATAAACTTCTCTATTTCAATTTCTGTTACGATCTGCCGTCGAACTGCAGCCTACTACCCGGCCCCCTGTGCTCCACTTAATGTGTGTTAATTTAACGAAGTCACAACATACCATTTGGCCTTCAAGTTAGTCACTGAAGGCGAAGCCAGACCAGGGGGATCACCTAGGAGGTTTCTAGAATTTACATTTCTAGAAATTAAATTTCTGGAATTTAGTGCCCCCGGGGCATTCTTAGTCAAAGGGTTAGGAATTGGTGGATTAACACTCCAGCTTCCTTGGCCTCCCCAGAGACGATTGCAAGATGTACTCTACACTGTTCTAGGGGTAGGCCAAGCTCCAGAGTCCCCCCCATGGTAGTTCACTCGGCAGTTTGCCCTTTATGGCGTGTTCACTTTCCCTACTGGCTCACTTGTTCATACTGGCATCATTCCCCATAACCCCTTCCCTCTCCAGTCCTGGTCCTAGCATCTGCCCCCAGGAGAATCCAAATCAGGGCTGGACGGGAAGAACCTAAAAGCCATTTGAGAGTGTAGTCCTATGGAGAAGAGGCCCCCAAGTGGGGGGTCTCCTCAGGTGTCTCCTCATTGTGTTTCTCTTCCCTAGGAGAAAGTGGTTCGGGGAGCAGGGACGTCAGTGGGAAGGCTGGGATGGAAAGGCCGGGGGAGTTACTCAGCAGGGTGCATACAGGGTGGGGATATGAGGCGCTTGGGGCATTATCACATGACTGAAGTCTCCGGCGCTGGGGAAGGGATATGAATGGTGACCTTTGGTAGGTGCCACTAATGTGGACCTCAATTCAGTGAGTTTTCCAAAATGCCAACAATTTGCCCAAAATTCTTCATCTGCAAGATAAAAATGAAAACTCCAGTTTCCTCAACATGGCGTACAAGGTTCTTCACGACCCAGTCTCTACTTTACATGTCCTTTCCTGTAGCATCCGGCCACAGCACCTGCCTGGTCCCCAGGCGTTCCAAGTAAACCCTCTTCTACACTAGGATGTTTGTACTCTTTCTTTAAGAAATCACTTCTTCAAGACTAAGTTCAATCTAATGTCTTCTGTGAAGCTTTCCCCGACTTCTCCAGCAAAACTTTCATTATTTATTCATTCAGCAAATATTTTTTAAGTGCCTACGATGATGCCAGGCACTGTTCGATGTACTGAGGATACAGAAGGGAAAACACTGACAAATATCCCTGCCCTTATGAGGTTTGCATGATGGTGTGGGGAATTAGAAAGAAGCCCCCGTCTTTTTCTGGCCTTTAAGCCTCTCTCAGACAATAGCCATGTCTTTCCATCTATTTATTCCCAGCGTCTAGCAGAGTGCTCAATACAGCGGCTTAATGGATGTGTTCTCAATGCTGGATGGAGATGGTCACGGAACAGCTAAGTAGTGGTAATAGTTGTATTTAGTAGGAAACAATATTTATACCTTGTCTAGATTTCCTTTAAATCAGTCTCCATATTTTATTTTTTGGTTTGTTCATTCCTTTTTTTTTTTAGTAATGAAAAGTTTAAAAAAATTTTTAAGTTTATTTATTTGAGAGAGAAAGAGAGAGAGAGAGAGAGAGCATGAGCAGGGGAGGGGCAGAGAGAGAGAATCCCAAGCAGGCTCTGTGCTGTCAGTACGGGCTCAAACTCACGAACTGTGAGATCACAACCTGAGCCGAAACCAAGAGTCGGATGCTTAACCAACTGAGCCACCCAGGCACCCCTCGTTTATTCATTTCTTAGGAAAATCTGTTAACCTGTTTAGAGTTATTGTATTAAGAAGATATTTTAAAATGAGAAAGTGTGACTGCACAACACTGTGCATTCCTTAATGCCACTGAATTGCATATTTTAAAATGGTTGGGACGGTCCATCTTCTGTTTTGCGCGGCTCACCATAATAAAAGAAAACAAAAGCGGGAGTCTACATTTCATTTCACAAAGAGACCCCACTATGGACCAAGCGCCACTCTGGGCTGGGGAAATATAAGACAAACAAGATCTCACATCCTCGAGGGACTTAGAATGTACCAGCAAGACGGTCGCATGAACCATAGGGACTATCAAGAGTTGTTCTCCTGCCTCAGGAGATCTCTCTGTTCAGCCCACACCACCTTCGTCACGGGGACAGCCACTGGATTTGGAGGCACTGTGAATGCTCAGAACACCAGGAGGAATTAATCTTTTAGGGCTAACTTTGTGTTTTCAAAAATGCCAAGTAAGGGAAATATTACAGAGCGTTCACAAGGGCAGGATTCCAAGGTACCAGTTCAGGGGTAAACTGAGGACGCAGCCACGTGCATTCCCATGTGGGACCGCCACTCGATAGGAAGGCACATCTCGAAGCAGTCGGACGCGGTGCAGGCAAGCACAGGCGCATGGTCCTTGTCAGGAATATCTAGAAAAGGGACAGCTATTTTGAGAAAATTGTCAGATTGACACTCAGTTGAGAGAGATGGGGTATGGACAGCTGTCAAGGAATCATACCGACTTGGGCTTGAGGCCAAAGAAGGCTCTCATCCGCCAGCTGCATCCCACTGCTTCTTAGCAACACAGATAGCAACCGGAAGCACTGCAGTGGGCCGGAGTCCGGAGTCCAACAGAGAGGGTTGCGAGGGGCGTGATGGGCACAGGTCACGTGAGAGTTCACGCACCCAGCAGAGAAGAGAAAACCAGACGCGCAGCAAGGCCCTGTGGGCCACGGGCCTCGCCTGGGGCTGAGGTGGCTGAGAAAGGGGACGTTTAGGAAGTTACAAAGGACGCCTTTAACAGAAGACAGAGATGTCATAATTGTCTGAGTAGTATGTTGGATTTTGTTCCCAAACCCAAGAGAGACTGTTGGTGCCCTGTTGTTGTTGTTGTTTCTTTATTTATTTTGAGAGAGAGAGGGAGGGAGAGAGGCAGAGACAGAGAGGGAGAGAGAGAATCTCAAGCAGGCTCCTGCTGTTAGCAGAGCCTGACATGGGACTCAAACTCATGAACTGAACTGTGAGATCATGACCTGGGCTGAAACCGAGAGTCAGACACTGAACCAACTGAGCCCCCAGGCACCCTCTGGTGGTGCCGTTTTGATCGGGCCAGCGATGCTTCTATTTCGTTGTTTGTTTGTTCCTCGAGAAGAGAGAATATTAGTGAAGGGCTATTGCAGGATCGTTGTGTGTGAAAGAGAGGGCGGGTTCTGAGAGTGTGCAAGTGATGTTTAGTGCAAAGTTTGCTTCTGTTCCTGTGTTCCTTCTGGATGACCTTATGCGACGTGTTCCTTTTGGGGATGGTTTTCTTCAGGATGATTCTTATAGTTTGGAGGGGAGGGAGGAGATCTCCTTGATAATGTGTTTAACTAAAGTCATTTTAATTTAAATCGTTTGAACTTAACTTCCATTTATATAAGAGGGGCAGATTTGTACCTTTGAAGTCCTCTGATGTCTCCCCAGATTAGCCGTGTGGTGGCTTAGGGCAGATACCTTAACTTGCCAGGGCCTCAGTTTCTACATCTGCAAAATGGACCAGTTGGACGAGTTGATTTCCTGGGTGACTCTGGCTGTGCCTTTCAGTGATTAGTTTCATACAGATAATCCCCACCACTCAATTATACGCCCAACTCGTGACTTGTGTCTATAATTACATTAATAAAGCCCCAGAGGCCGAGACAAACAGTGGGGACACCAAGTGTGGGATCACTTGGAACCAGGAAGATAATGATACGTTGTACGGATACGTTTTGTACACACATATCAACTCGGGAAATTTGTTCAAGTTCAAAGAGGGTTAATGAAGCTCCAATTTGCTGCTGATGTTGATAAAAAGGAGTAACACAGTAATACTAAGTTTTGAAGCAAATACTTCAGTTTTCGTGGTTTTTAGCACTTTCTGTTTCATTATTTTTTCATTCTAGATCTATTCCTTCAACAAATATTTATTGAGCAACTTCCCTGTGTCAGGCACTGGGCCGGGTCCTGGGAAGAGTGTGGCAAACAAGACACAGAGAAATCCTTGACCTCCGGGAGATTACACGAGGAGATCCAGAGCAGGGGAGAAAGCCATAAAACGAGCTTCGAGTATTCACAACTGTCAGAACAACAGAACAACGGGCACAAACTAGAATAACATGAAAAGGAGTGGCTGGGATGAAGGAGACGAACAACAAACGTGTAGGTCAAGGAAGAACTCTCTGAGGAGGCCACGTTCGAGCTGAAGCCTAAATAAGGGAATACATCCAGGCAGAGGGCATGGCCAGGTCAAGAGTCCCACGAATCAGGCAGGACATAGATGGGGCCTCAAGGTACACAAGAAAAGGCTGAGACTCAAATGGACATTCTGGGTCCTTGCTCCGTGTTCTTCTCCCTGAACCACGTTGAGTAGGATGGGTACAGGTGTTTGATCATCGCTGAACATTTAAGGAGAGTTCATTATATAGTAGGCTCTCTTTTCTGGGATACAGAGCAGAAAGCAGACAGAATCCCTGTTAGTATGGAGCTTATGTTGCCATTATTCAAGGGCAACACATGCCGTACAAATCTTTCCATGTGACTTTCTCTTGGGATCATCCAATTAATGTAGCCGGGGGTTGGGGGGGGGGCGGTGAACCAAGGGGTGGGCCACTCGGGTTTTGGGCCCCGGGATCCCCTTTGCCGCTGACTAGCTGGGGGGCTTGCAGTCAACTGGCAAATTTCTCTGGGACTAAATTTCTTTACCTGAAGATGGAGGTGTTGGCTGTAGAGAGGATCCAAGGCCCCACCCACTCTGAACAATGTGGAGATGTCCTTTGGGGTGGGGTGGAAGGTTTTAGATGACTTAGGGATTACTGAGGGTTTCTCGATCATGGACGTGGGGACGTTCAGAACTCATTGTTTTGTGTTTCCATGGACGTAAGCATTTCCCATGCCATTCTGCTTAGGTGGGTCATGTGCTATTTTGCAGTGGGACCAAGCAAATGTTTTCCTCAACCTTTCTATCAGAATGCCTGGTTACTGCATAAAAGGGCCAGCCACAGGCATTCAGATGGTTGAGATGTGTGGAGACAAGTCTCCCTAAACAGAAGCCGTAAGTTTAATGAGTGGAATTAAAAATGCAAATGATGGGCACAATTGCTGGATAATTACACGATTAGAACAGCTCCATCAGACGGGGGCTCCAATGGCCTGTTTGTGGATCTGTGTCCTGTTTATGTCGAGGCGACTAGCTCGAGGCCTCTCTTTGCCTTGGGCTTGCCATGTGGGGGGACCCACTCACCACCTACCTCCTTCCCAGGGGGCTGTGGGGACTAATGAGGGAGCCTCTGAGAGTTCCTGATGAAAGGCGCTGTAAAAGTACAAAGTCTTATGACGCGGTTATGAAACCACATTTCGGCATCTGTTACCCACCAACACCAGAGTGAAACTCGACAGCCTTTCAGCCCATTTGTCAAGCGCCGGCACTTCCCCTCTCGGCACAGGTGAAACAACAATAAATAGAAATTGAATGTGTATCCCAGGTATTTTAATAAAGTCGATAAAACACAGTTGCGCTGGCCCCTTTGGCTCTTGCCAACTCTCGCTCATAAACAGAAACCCCCGTGGGGATATTCACTGACTGGGGTGGGCGCATGCAAGGTGCAAGCTCAGAGCCCGCGCTTGCTGTTTCATTTGGAGGAAAGTGCTTGGTGGATGCGCTTGAGTTACCATGGCGACCGAGGGACAATGCTCTTGGGCGTGCAGACCCCATGTTTGCAGCATTATGCTTCAGAAGGGGGATTTAGAGATGCAGAACAAAACATAATAAAGAAGCGTCAAACCTAATAAGACTAGGGACTGAAAGAAAGCCAGGGACTTCTGTTTAGACACCACAGCGTTCTCGCGTTGTGGGTCTGGGAACCGATCCAAGACTGAAGCTTGTTCATTATACCTCCCAGGCCGCAGGCATTCAGAAGGGCTCTCTGCATTGAAATTGCAACTTTTTCTCACCTGGCTGCAAAGAGAACCCACTGAGTTTAGAACAGTACACGAAGGAAGAGATTTTCTCATTTAAACAACATCCTTTTGTACCTGGTCGGTAAGATAGAAGGAAAAAAAAAAAAAAAAAGGAAGCCCAGCTTGAATATTGAGCAAGTTGCCAAAATTGAGGCCGGCACAACCCCGTGGTGTCTTTATCGGGTAACATAAATATCATTCTTGGATATAGCCTCATTAATCAAAGCCACAAATGCTCTAAGAGTTCTGAGGCAAAGGATGTAGCAAAAAGGTGGCTTTCATCATTTACATAATTAAAAAAAAATCCTGGATTCTCTTCCCTTGTTTGATGCCTCTGGGTTATGGACAGCTGACACCTGCTTTCTGGGTGCACGGTCTTTCTTCCTGCAACTTCTCTTTTGTTATCAAGGAGTGGGCCCCACGGCGCCTTGTGGCAGGGAAGGAAGAGTCAACACAAAACACAACAAAGCGGTTTGAGTGGAAGGTACGTTAATCAAGGAAGCATGTGGGTAGGGAAAAGAGATTCGGAGTCAGGACACCTGATTTCTAGTCCTTTGCGGTCACTGGTTTGGTGGAGTCATGGAGCCTCGGGGCCTTGGTGTTGCTCATCATCCGAGGCCGGGAGGCTTAATCTAGTCACCTGCAAGCTGTCTGAGGATGAGCACGGTTACTGTCTTGTCTCACGCTGCATGCAGTCGGCACGATAGAACTCTTTCTTGTGGTCAAATTCCCAAGACTCTGCCCACTTTCCGTAAGACTCTTAGGAGTTGACCAGTGGAAGTCATTTTGTACCACCCTGTTGGAGGGGGGCAGTGGATGACATTTCCTAGGGACCCACATCATCTGAAGCTGCTTCAGAGGCTCCTCAGGGCGGGTGCAAATGCTTACAACTTCAGTTTGACCTTCGAACCTTAAAGCCAATATTTAAATATTGAATTCCATCTTGGGGACCCTGGTTTCCCCCTGGTTCATGTAACACATTACTGATGGAACTCGGGCAGGGGTAATTGGGGTGTTAGAAGTAGACTTCTGGGGGCACCTGTGTGACTCAGTCGGTTGAGGATCTGACTTCGGCTCAGGTCGTGATCTCACGGTTCGTGAGTTCAAGCCCCACATCGGGCTGGCTGCTTTTGGTGCAAAGCTAGCTTCAGATCCTCTGTCCCCCTCTCTCTCTGCCCCTCCCCCACTTGTGCTCTCTCAAAAATTAAAAAAAAAAAAACATTCAAAAAAGAAAGAAGTAGGGGGCACCTGGGTGGCTCAGTCGGTTAAGCATTCGACTTCAGCTCAGATCATGATCTCACGGCTTGGGAGTTCGAAGCCCCGCACCGAGCTCTGTGCTGACAGCTCGGAGCCTGGAGCCTGCTTTTTCGATTCTGCCTCTCCTTCTCTCTCTGCCCCTCCCCCGCTCATGCTCTGTCTCTCTCTCTCTCTCAAAAATAAATAAACATTAAAAAAATTAAAAACAAACGAAGGAGACTTCAAGTTTTTCCTTCAGCAGGACCCTCCCAACATTTTGGTTCTGAGACCTTCCTTATTGCAGCTCTACCTCTAATATTTGCCGATTGAGAAAATCTACAAAGTGGTAGGTTGCATGAAGGTTCACGATTATTTGTTCCCTCTCACAAGGGGCTTACACATTCCTGCCTCTCCTTTGCCTCCTGCAGGTGTGTGGATGTTTGCACTCAGTGGTTGGGCCCCGATAGGACGGCAGCTTCAGACGCGACTGCATCACACGGCCAAGTCTCTTGCAGCACGGGATAGTCCGGGGCTGCTCCTTCAGTCCGATGCCCAGACGAGAAGTGACCCAGAACAGAGCAGAGCTCAGCCTCAACCAACCTGCAGCCCACAGTGTAGTCTGAGTAAGAAATAAATGTTGGTTGTTGCAAGCCACTGAAATTTGGGGGGTGCTTGTTTACTACAGCAACCAAGCAACAATAGAAAGCAACGCTACAATGAACTGTATCTTAATCATCTTAATATCTACGGGTGTTGGAAAAATAGTGGGATAGCAACTGGATTGGTGGACGGATGCATGGTTCTGTAGGTCAGTCATATGTTGTCTTTCCAAGTTTTTGGACCAGGCTTGATGTCCCATTGGAATTGGATCCCCTGCCGTATCTTGGCAGTATTCCTCGCCATGATTGCCGTGATTGGGTGTCTGGCTCCCTAGTTTGGGAGTACCCATTCTAGAACAATTATTCTCCTTTAGACTTGTGGCAGTTTAGAAAGAGAATGGACTTTTGAGACAGTGCCTGTGGGTTTGGATCCTGGCCCTCTCACATGTTTCCTGTGTGAACTGGAGCATGACTCTTGGCTTTTCTGAGCCCATGTGTTCACTTAAAACTCTTCTGACATACAGGGCTGTTTGGAGCATTAAATGAAACAATGTAGATCTTTCTAATGTGAATTGTAGGTGTTATTCTTGGAGTGAGTAACCCAAGGATGAAAGAGCCCTGAACACCTTCATTCCTCCTCTTGTCCTCGTCTCTCTGTCATGGAGCCCCAACCCACCAGCTGTGCGCTCCCACACAACTGAGTCTGAAAGATGGCATTGAGGAAACTCAAAGTCCTTATCAAAGGCATGGGGGCATTGGCAGCTCTGGCTGGAGCAGGGCAGACCTTTTGTTTGAGATGAAAGTTAATTCCGAATCTGACATCTAAAGGAAATACCCAACTTTGTATGACCCCCATGAAAGGCCCTGACAAGTTGACTAGCTTTCTCCTTCCCTGCCCTCCCACCACTGCCTCCCATGGCTCCCCACTCCTCGGACATGGGTCTCTCAGTACCCAGTGCAATGCAACTTAGAGCAACGGAGTTAATTAGGACCTATGGAAGCACCACAAGCAGGCTGCTTGAATTACAGTCTCTGTGCCTTCCCCAGAGTGGGAGGCAGCCAAGACTGCCTCGGCACCTGCCTACAAGCTTGTTTCCAGGGGGAGCTGCTAGAGGGAAGAGTCCGGGTTCCTGCCCTGAGGTCAACTCTCTGGGGTCAAGAGGTGAATCGTGCAGGGCTCAGATTCAGGGGAGAAGTTCTGCCTCATGAAAGTAGTTTTAATGAGGTCAGGAGGGTCCAGGGTATGTGTGTGGGGGCTGGGGTAGGAGGGGTGGGGGAGGATGTAGGGAGGTGGCTTTAATATGACAAGAGGGAGGCTGGGACCACCTTTGCAACGCTGTGTTTCGGGGGCCTTCGGCGCCATTTTGAGGCTTCTCATCTCCGTCCACCTCAACCTCCCTCACAGGCCCCCATGCCTTCCTGCAGCTCCCTTTCTTCCCCACTTCCCATCAGTACCGCCCAATCTGTGAAATGGGGACAAAATTGACCTCAGGTTGAAGGAGCCACCTGCCGGCACTGTGCCGAGCACAGCTGAGCACAGATTGAACCCCAAGAAATTGCCGGCATTTGCCCGTTTTTGACCTGTGTAAACGTCAGTTTCATACAGTGCTCACATTTGATCTTGGGAAGTATAATTATATCTCTGCTTTACAGATGCGGACATTGAGAAGTTAAGTCACTGGTTCCAATATCCTGATCCGACATCCTGACCCCAGGAGCAGCCCAGAGCCATCACACTATGCAGACAAACCTATTAGTATTAATATCTACTTGATCGGAAACAACCTCAAATGTCACCTCCCCTGCGGGACTGGGCTGGTTCATGTTGCTCTAATGTGGGCACTGGAAGCTACCGGAAACGAGGGGTACTTTTGGCAACCAGCTTGAGCTTCCCAGATGTCTCTGATTGGGTTTACGAGGATCTGTCTGGCCCACCTGGCTTGAAAGAAATGCGTGCGGGGGGAATGGGGGGCCGCTGGGGGTGGGGGATGGCAGGGCTAGTGCAGAAGCTCATTCCCTTTAAAAAACGTACTGTAGGGGGCGCCTGGGTGGCACAGTCGGTTAAGCGTCCGACTTCAGCCAGGTCACGATCTCGCGGTCCGTGAGTTCGAGCCCCGCGTCGGGCTCTGGGCTGATGGCTCAGAGACTGGAGCCTGTTTCCGATTCTGTGTCTCCCTCTCTCTCTGCCCCTCCCCCGTTCATGCTCTGTCTCTCTCTGTCCCAAAAATAAATAAACGTTGAAAAAAAAATTAAAAAAAAAAATAAAAATAAAAAACGTACTGTTTTTCTGATTTAAGAAGTAATACCTATTCAGTGTAGAAAATGCAAAAATAAGATAAAGTGAAAGAAAAGAAAACAAAAATGACCAGCAATCTTTAGAGAAAGTCACGATGTCTATGATTGTTGTGTATCTTGGTCCCCTTCTCTCTCTCTCTGTGCGCATATATCAATTTTGGAAGTGGGGCATCTATTGTAAACATTATTCTCCTTATTTGCTCTCTATTTTATTCCAGAAAAGGTTTAACATGGTTTACAAGAACACATAAAATATGACATAATAGCACAAATTGAAAGTGGAGTCAAGAAAGAAAAATCCGGGGGCGCGTGGGTGGCTCAGTTGGTTAAGCATCTGACTTCGGTCCAGGTCAGGATCTCACGGGTTACAAGCTCGAGCCCCACGTCGGGGCTGCTGACAGCCTGGAACCTGGAACCTGCGTCAGATTCTGTGTCTCCCTCTTTCTCTGCCCCTCCCCTGCACATGCTCTGTCTCTCTCAAAAGTAAATAAATATTTAAAAAAAGAAAGAAAAATCCATACCACAACATATTCAGATTTGTGTTTTTTCAGCTTTATTGAGATATAAGTGACATATAATATTGTGTATAACACGTTGATTTGATACACTTATATACTCTATCATGTCACATAATTACTGCTCCTTTTTTGTGGTGAGAGCATTTAAGATCTGCTCTGTTAGCAGCATTTAGATATATAAGGCAATATATAATATAGTATATATGCAAGTATATAATACAGGCTTGTATTTTTTTTAAGAAAATTCTGTCAGAATTTTCATTAGGTGAGCTTTATTTAAGAAGAGTTTTTAAATGCTTATTCATTTTTTGAGAGACAGATGGAGACAAAGTGGGAGCGGGGGAGGGGCAGAGAGAGAGGCCGAGACAGAATCTGAAGCAGGCTTTAGCCTCTGAGCTGTCAGCACAGAGCCCCGCGCAGGGCTGGAACCTACGAACTGTGAGATCATGACCCGAGCTGAAGTCAGGCGCCCAACTGACTGAGCCACCCAGGCGCCCCAAGTAATCCCTGTTTTAAGGAAACATGGGACTTGACCTCATGACCCTGAGATCAAGAGTCACATGCCCAACTGAGCCAGCCAGGCGCCCCCAAACTTGCATTTTTAAACTTTAACGTAGAACCGAGGATATTTGCCTATGCTGTTAAATATACAGCATCATTCTTAAATGTAATCCATTTAAAGTAAGTAAAACATACCCACACAGAGAAATGCACAAATTAGAAGCAAATGGCTTGATACAGCATCATTTTTAGTGACTCTATGCCATTCCACAGATTGACGACAGGGCTCTTTACTTGATCGGTTCACACCCATTGTCCCTTTAGTCCAGTCCCAGTATTAAAATAAAGCTGCAAAGAAGGAACATTTCTAGGATGATTTTCAGCAACACCAGAACCCGTGGCGGTATCCCGAGGTCCGAATCCCACACTGTCCTTGAAAGGAATACCATCTTCTGGGGCATGAATCCAACTCCTTTCTGCCCAGGTATGCACACTTTTAATCCTAAGCCAAGTCAGATCTCTGTCCTCCCATCTCTGTCCTGTTCCCTCCAGGATCCCCTTGGGATGTGGTAGGGAACTAGGGCCCGATACTCACAGCGGGTGAATCTTGTTGGTGAGGGAAATCGCCAGGCCTTTTCTTAATTGCATTTGATCCTCACCAAGTTGTTTCAAACGAAGATGCTTCAGATTCCTCTTTCTTAATGGCTGAAAAGAAAAGTATGTCTTTGGTAGTAAAAAAGCAACGGGCCTCAGAAGATCTTCAGAGCCAGTAACGAAATGACCCACAAGATGGCGCTGTTCCTCCATCGCAAGCGACTTGGGCCGGTTCTTGCGTTACCAGCCAGAGAGAGGGACCCCTAATTTAAAGCGTGGTGAGGGGAGGTGGCCAGAGGTTGCGGGTGGGCAGGGGGCCGTGTTTGTCTTTTGTGTCATTCTTTTCCTTCTCGGGGCTTGTCCTCTTTCTCAGTGACTGCAGCCCTCACATTTTCTTGGGTATGTCTGGGATGCCACGGTCAGCCCTGCCCCATCTCTGCCTCCCTCTCCTGTTCTAAGGGGCTCCGCCTCCTTCCTGAGGATTTCTTTCCCCTTTCATCCTCGAGTGGCTATAATAATAAAAATATATTCTGAAAATAGATATTATTAGGAAAACATCCTATTCTTGTTTGTGTGCTTAATGTAAGTTTTAGGTGCAGCACTAAAATTTAGAAAGTAGGAAAATCGATCTTTGTGTATTCCTTTATTAGCTTTTCCTCTGTAAACAGGAGCATACAAGGCTGAGACTTTTTCCTTCTTACGTGAGGCCCCTGGTTGCTTGTTATTTTTATGTTTATCTTTTTGTGGTTCCGTGGACCTGAGTAGAAAACCGATGAGAAATACAACCAATAGTCATCAGGTTCTTGGTCTTTGATTCATTACAGTAAGGGCTGCATGTGGGGGCGGGGGATAAGGCGGTGGAATAATTCATAAATCACAGCTCTAATGTATGGAGCTAAGTGTGGCCTGTCTTCTCCAGTGGGCCCCACACTACAGGCAAGGAACGGGAGGCTCTGTGAGTGTGGAGAACTTGGCCGGGCAGCCGGGATTTGATGCTAGGTCTCAGCGGCTTCCACCTCTGTGCCCTGGGCTGCTTGATTAACACCCCAGGAGGCCAGGCCGGTGCTCAGACCCAGGGAGCGATCTGGACTCCGAGGCCTGGGAGTCCCCTTCAGGCGGGAGCAAAGGAAGGAAAAGCGTCGGACTGAAGTAGGCGGCATGCTTATAGTCTAGGCCGGTTTCAAGCAGGAGATCTTGATTTCCTGACTCAGCCTCAAGTGCAGCCACTGACCCCATTCACTGCCGCCTCCTTTCCTGGGAATGGGGGCGTGACTGCCTCTCCTGTGCGGGTCAGAGAGGGCTAGGAAGCCATGAACAACCAGCTCCCGAGAAAAGACGTGGGGTCACTCCCGTGGGACATTAAGGTCCAAGGGGACCCAGGTGAGAGTTTGAGGCTTTGATTCCTTTCCGAGGCTGTGGAGCAGGGGGAATCCGGATGATGCCGTGCTGGGGCGAAGACAGCAGCTTTTCAGGTGCCAGCTTTGGGGTGGCCAACGAGTGCCATTCCTGGGAAGTGCAGTGCAGGCCTGCCCACCCCGTGACTGACTGCCGGGTGCTCATTTTCTGTCAGGGGAGACAAGGGACAGGGGACTCAACCCACGTGACCCCGAGGGCTGTCTGCGGGGTGGGACTTAGGAGAGGAGGGCTAAGCTACTAAAGTGGCACCCTCATGAAGAAGCCCCTCCCAGGGCACCCTACTAAGGTACTTGACGTGGACTCGTCTTGCCCCGCCTCTGGTCCCGCACTTTGAATTTTAAGCTTTATTGCATTGAAATGAGAGTTCCTATTCTCAGATCAAAGTATTTCAGGCAACTTAAGGAGGCGCGGGAGCTCTTTCCAGGGCACTTGAGGTAGGTGGTGCCATTGGAACAGCGGTGGCTGTGACTTCATGCCTCTCATAAAAATAACAGTAGTGGCCTGGTCACACAAGCAATTCATATTCATCGTAGAAAATTTGGAAAATATAGAAAAGTACACATAAGGAAAGAAATGACAACTCTTTTCAGCTTAAACCCTTTATTTCTCCCAAACAAAAAAGCCTCTAGCTCCTTCTGTCTTGCTGAAGGAAGTGCAGACCTGGGCCGTGGAACCCAGTCTCTTGCTTGAAAGAAGCCACTTTGCCCTCCAGTGACATTTTCTCAGATGTAAAAAAAAAAAATATATGCCCGGGGCGCCTGGGTGGCTCGGTCGGTTAAGCGTCCAACTTCAGCTCAGGTCATGATCTCGCTGTCAGTGAGTTCGAGCCCCGTGTCAGGCTCTGTGCTGACAGCTCAGAGCCTGGAGGCTGTTTCAGATTCTGTGTCTCCCTCTCTGACCCTCCCCCGCTCGTGCCATGTCTCGCTCTGTCTCTCAAAAGTGAACAAACGTTGAAAAAAAAAATTATTCCCTCGTTGGCAAACGTTGTAAGGGGACACGGCGGCACAAAGATGGGCACATTCTTGTTTTGATCACCACAGTCCACATTTTTTCTTTTGTTGGGTTACATTCCATTTGTTTCTGAAAATGATGTTTTTCTGCTTTGCTTATTTGATAAAGTACAATCACATTTGAAAAATATTTTATCAGGATTTTCATGAGGTGTTGCATGAACTTTCCCCTGAATCATTTTCACAAAGAGAAGACCTTATTCCAGACTGCCTGAAATCCAAGCAGGGCAGGGAAGGTGGGTGAGAGCCTGAGCCCCAGGCTGGGGTGGGAGCAGCTTGGAGGGTGCTGGCCCCTGGGGAGCGGGCTGGCAGCGGGGTGCTACGTGAGGGCTTCCTAAGCCCCCTCATTATTCCTAAAAGTCACTCAGTGGGTCTGAAAGATGGCGTAGTTCTTTCAAGGCACCCTTTCAAGATGTGTAAGGCAACTGTATTAACCAAAAGATTATTGTAGCTATTATTCCCACTGCCCAGAGATGACTGCTCATAATATTTTCGTAAATCAACAGCATCTTTTTTATATAGAATATTAAAAATTCCCCTCTGTTCTGAAGCCAGCTTCTTAAACTTTAAAATATGTTTTGAGCCTTTTCTCATGCCATTAAATATGTCCTTACAATATAATTGCCCATGACTATAATCATTTCTCTAATTCCCATTGGTGGATATTTACATGCCCTACTCCTCAGTTTTTCCTGATTATTTACAATGTTGCAGTTAATGTACTTGGGTGTATGTCTTGGCACATATCCCTAATTGTTTTCTTAGGCACATTCTTGTAAGTGAAAGGATATACGTATGCTTTGAAGGTAATTAATAGGAGTAGCCTTGATTTGCTTCAGAAAGTTTGCATCAACTGACAGTCCTATCGTTGCGTGAAAGCGACGCGGGCAGGCTGAGTCCAAGGACCCAGAGGACCAGCCAGAAGGGTCCTTGCCTTCATGCAGGATAGAAATCAAATACCTGCTGGAGAAAGTGAAAACAGAGTTTACTGAACGGGGTGAGTGGCAGAGAAGAGCAGACGGAGTGTCTGGGAGACTCGGAAAGGAGAATGAGTCTCGCCATTGCTTCGGGCTAGGGATTTATATCGGGAGAGGGTCTAGGGTACGTGTTCCTTCAGGAATCCGGGGTAGGGTCCAACCAAAGGAGAGTGTCAGGTGAGCGATCGGTGGTATTCCATAAATGACCAAAGGTATTGATGCCAGTGCCAGCCAAGGTTGGTTTGGAGCTAATGTCCAGGAACGTGTTTGGGATCTGGCTCTTTTTAGGTATTATCAGGTTTTGGGGGTCGAGGACAACACTCAGAGAACGATTGACTTTCTTTCTGTTCCCTTGATGCGGGAACATAGCTTCTTTGACTTATTCCGCGGCAAAATATGGCCTAGCGGAAAAACAGCAAAGACAGAGCCTTTCTAACATGGAGTCCCTTCAGCTTTCCTACTTCAAAAGGACCTCTTCTCAGCCCGTACTAGGAATTAGACATTTATTAGTATCTGTCAGTGGCAGTTAGGGAAAAAATTGTATCTCGTTGGTTCAGTTTTGATTTCTACATTAAAATTGCATCGGTCTTAAAGTAGTGTCTGCACCACTTTTGACCCATAGGGGGCACCAACCTCATTGTTGATGTTTATTGAACACGTACTTTGCCGTCAAGCACTAGTGGGTATTGCTTCAATTATGTCTTTGAGGAGTCCTTATAGAAATTGCCCTTGGTCACAGGGCTAGTAAAAGACAAACCTGGGACTTGAAGCCACACTTATCCGATGCAGAAGTCCTGATTCTATTCGTTTTGCTCTTTTTCAGCCTGCGCCCAATTTCCTTGAGGGTTTGATTCTTTTTCTTAACAACTTTGCCTGCCTTACTCCTGCCTAGAGCTTGCCAGGCCAGACCGTGTATCTTGTGTTGAGCTCAGATGACATCGACCGGAGAGGAAAGTACCCGAATGATAGACACATGGAACCAGGTAGCAGAAGCAAGAAATGGTGAGTGTGTTTCTCTCTTGTCCATTCTCAAGTGTAGCCCTCGGCCATAATTAGCAAAGCAGAGTGTGGGAGTGGAGTTAGGCTGAGCCTGTCATGGCTTGCGGCTACAGAATAAGATAGGTGGGGCATCTATCATCTATCTATCTATCTATCTATTTATAAGGAGAACTAGAGAGAAGCGGGGCTCAAACTCACTAACTGTGAGATCATGACCTGAGGTGAAGTCAGATACTTAACGACTGAGCCACACAGGTGCCCTGCTTCTATTTTAAATGGTATTTAAAATTCAAACCATTTTTTTCTCTATTCTTGGTATTAAGAAATACAATGATTTTTGCGTTTTGACTTGTGTGTCCAGCAACACTGTTAAATTTTCTTGTTTTGGGGTACCTGGGTGGCTCAGTCGGTTGAGCATTGGACTTGGATTTGGGTCATGATCTTGCGGTTCTCGAGTTTGAGCCCCTAGTCAGGCTCTCTGTTGCCTGAAGGGAGCCCGTTTGGGATCCTTTGTCCTTTCTCCTCTGCCCCTGCCTACTTGTGCACTCTCTCTGTCTCAAAAACAAATAAACATTAAAAATTTTTTTCTTGTTTTAATATTTCTTTCTTTATTTTAAGTTTTTAATGTTTATTTATTTATTTATTTATTTAAAAAATTTTTTTTTTCAACGTTTATCTATTTTTGGAACAGAGAGAGACAGAGCATGAACGGGGGAGGGGCAGAGAGAGAGGGAGACACAGAATCAGAAACAGGCTCCAGTCTCCGAGCCATCAGCCCAGAGCCTGACACGGGGCTCGAACTCACGGACCACAAGATCGTGACCTGGCTGAAGTCGGACGCCCAACCAACTGCGCCACCCAGGCACCCCTAATGTTTATTTATTTTTGAGAGAGAGAGAGAGAGAGCGAGAGAGGCAGACAGACCATGAACAGGGGAGGGGCAGAGAGAGACACACACACAGAATCCGAAGCAGGCTCAAGGCTCAGCACAGAGTCTGACACGGGGCTTGAACTCAAGAACCAGATCATGACCTGAGCTGAAGTCTGGATGCTTAATAGACTGAAGCACCCAGGTGCCCCATTTTAATATTTTTAACACATAAATTATTTTAATAAATAAATGTCAGTAATTTATGTATAACATCTTAGTGTTTTTTTGTTTTCGTTTTTGTTTTTACATAGACAATAATAGTAACCAAATAGTGACAGTTGAATTTCTTCCCTTTTTCACGGTGGTCGTGTTTATTCTCTTTCTTGTCTTAGTGCTCTGTATTGTTTTCTACACATACTTTTTTTTTTCATTTTCCCAACTTTTTAAAGATCAGTATTAGCCTTTGCATGTGAGAAAATTGAGGTTCAGAGAGGTTAAGTCATTTCCCAAGGGCATGAAGCTGTAGGTTGTTAGGTCTGGATTTTGAGTCTAGTCCCGCTGACCCCGAACCCCATGGTCTTTTATGTAGATGCCCTTCAGCAGAGGGCGTGCTGTGTCCTCTCAGAGCTCAAAGGAGGTGCTTCTGCAGGGTGGATGGTGGGTTCAGGGGGGTCCTCAAAGGCTTTAATGCCATTGGACTGGTAGTGGCCTGCCAGACGAGGGGGAGGAAGAAACGGATTTGCAAATGTTAACAAGAAAAGAGAAAAAAGGAAGAGCCAAGGAAATGAAGAAAACAAAGGCCTGTTTGTCCTGCACTCCAAGGTGACTTTCCAGGTCGCCAAGAAGCATGAGAGTGCAGAGGGGTTCTGGGCGTCGTGGGCTCTGTGTTTGCCACTCTGCGTCCTCCCTGTGTGGAGCCAGGCTGCTCAGTGTCTGGCTTCAACTCCCTGGGACCTCAAACAGTTTTTTGGTGTGCTGTGTTCTGAAACCACAGTGAAGACATTCACTTGAGGCAGTTTGGGGATGGGCATTGGACAATCAGTTGAGTTCCCCATCACAGGAGACCATGAAGCAGGGACAGGCAGATGTCTCACTGGGGTGAGGGTGGCATGAAAAATACTGAAATGGAGGTGTGAGAGTTCGCCTCTCATGTGCTTCCAAGGCTAAGATTTTCTGGTTTTAGTGAAAAATGGTAGCATTTTCTATTTTCAGTGAAACACACAGAGATTAGAAGTAATGTGACTTAGGGGCACCTGGGTGGCTCAGTCGGTTAAGCATCCAACTCTTGATTTTGGCTCAGGTCATGATCCCGGGGTTGTGAGATCAAGCCCTGTGTCGGGCTCCACGTTGAGCTTGGAGCTTGCTTAAGATTCTCTCCCCTCCCCCCACTTGCACACACACTCTCTCTCTAAAAGAAGAAGAAGAAGAAGAAGAAGAAGAGGAAGAAGAGGAAGAAGAAGAAGAAGAAGAAGAAGAAGAAGAGGAAGAAGAAGAAGAAGAAGAAGAAGAGGAAGAGGAAGAAGAGGAAGAGGAAGAGGAAGAGGAAGAAGAAGAAGAAGAAGAAGAGGAAGAAGAGGAAGAAGAGGAAGAAGAGGAAGAAGAAGGGACTTAAACATTTCCCCAAAGTGGGGGAGGGGGCAACATATATTAACCATAAGCCAACAGTGTGAGGTTGGTCTTTGCCCTCGAAGACCTTGCTCCCTTCCTGAACCTTACCCATGGACTTAGAGAGGGGTACTTGGCAATGAAAGGTGAATGCACCCTGTCATTCCAGGCTCTGGGAGTGACCACACCCACCTGGGGTGCCAGGCAGCTGTGATAACCCAGCTAAACAATGTATACAAAGTGGAAAGCTGATTAGCTGCTCAGTGCAGAAGTGGTCCCTTACCAATGTCCCAGTCGGCAGGCCAATGACAAACACTTGTGCCTCATCCCTTTGGTGCCTCACTCCACTCCGGGACAGAGAAATCTGGAGGGGGTGAGCTGACCACATAGAGTGTCACAACAAGAATCTATTTTCTTCTCCCTCCGTTGGTGCCTGTTCTCTGTAACCTGACGGTTTTACAGCAGCTGCATGAGAACCTTACAAATTTCAAATTTGCCAGTAAGCAGAATAAATATATAAATAAATAAAAAGTCCATCATCAGCTCCTGGCCTCCTGACCCAATCTTAAAATGTGTTGCAAATACGCTGACACTGGGGTTGCTGTATTTAATAGCAAACAGCATCAGACTCCGGCTCGTACCTGGCCGGGTTGGGCCGGCCTCCACTTTAACAGGCTTCGGGACCTTCCTCAGGCTGTGGACCCGACATCACATTCCGAATGATAAATCCAGGAGTGAGGGGTCAGAGTAGGAGGAGAAGGGATCTATCTTCTTCTTCTAAGTCCTTCCTTTCAACTTAAGCACTAATAATGACAATGGCCCTAATTGTATCTTAAAGCCCCTCTCCCCTCTCAAGGATCTCAAACCTGACAGATGCCCTTATCTCATTAATCTTTACCTATGGCTGATGAGCATTATTTTTAATTTAAAAAGGCAGCCCAGAGGGGAGATCACTTATCCAAGACCAAAGACAAGATAGAAAAGTGGCTTTAAATCCTGGCTGCATGTTAGAATCTCCTGGGGGAGCTTAAAAAAAGTACAGGAATATTACCCAGACCGGTTGTTCCAAACATATTTAAAAGTTTTCCAATAACTGAATGGAGTATAAGTTTTAAAGTTTAAATTAAGCCGGAATCCCTGGGATTGGGGTCTGATCATCCACATCTTTTAACAACTCTCCAAGGTAATTCTGTTCGCAGCTTCAGTGGCAACCAGTGTTGAGAGCCACTAATACATATCCTTGCCAATAGGCTGAGCAACCAGCCCTCCCTGAACTTGGCAGCGTGTATCACAACAAAATGGAGGTAATCGTCTATTGATCTGAACTTAGGTGTCCTAGATGCCTTATCATCCAAGGTTTTCCTCTCCAATATTTACTGATTCTTTATGCCAGGTACCCTGTACCTATTAGCCCACGTTGGTCTTCATAGCAAACCCACGAGGTGGACGTAATTCATCGAACGCCACGTGTGGAAAAAAGAAAATGTGAGGCTGGGGAGGTTGACTTGCTAAAGGTAAAGGGTTGGGGGAGATGTGGAATTTCAACCCAGGTCAGAGTCCACTGAAGCAAAACTGTAAACGTGTACTGTTGCCTCTTTCATGTTCATGGAACTGTCTCTGAGCCTCTTTTCTGATAGGGATTGGAAAGAGCACATTTGTCGAATCAAGTGCCACATAAATGGATGTAAGACACCATCAATCTGCTCTAGGAAAGAAAGCACACGTGACATGATGGCTGCAGCTGGGGTCTCTACCTGTTGAATCTGTGGTTGTCTGTAGGATTCTAGGCTCTGTCTGGTTTGTGCAGGAGCCAGACTGCTGAGTGAAATGGAGATACAATTGGAACCACGACATTTGCGTCCTTTAGGCCAGTGCTTTCCACGGTGTCAATGATGTCAGCCACGTATGTAATTTAAAAATGTTGAATAGTCACGTCAAAGAAGGAAAAAGAAGCAGCAAGATTAAATTTAGCAACGTACTTTACTTAACTCAATCTATTAACACTATTTTAATATGTAATAAACAAAATAGTACTGAGATATTTTACAGTCTTTTTTGGGTGCTAAGTGTATTTTATACTTCTAGCACCTTCCAATTCTGACGTCAAGGTTTCATCAGAAATAATCTATATTTAGGTATCGTAAAACGTACAACTGAAAAAGTAGAACTCATCTATTCAAGTTGTGCCAAACATATTTAAACGTTTCCCAACAAATGATTTCCGTGTGTTTTAAAATTTTAGTAATTAAAATTAAATAAGATAAAAAATTCAGTCTCTCAGTTTCACTAAGAACATTTTAAGTCCTCAGTAACCCCAAGCGGTTAGGGAGGGGAATTAATGCACCTGTGTTCAATAGTCCTCAACTATGGACTATCGTCCACAGTTCAACACTGTGAATCCTGTGTTCAGTAGTCCTCAAAATGTTTGGGTATCCCCTCTTCTCTAAACTGACCCAGTGGCGGTAGATCCTTTTGAAGAATGGGGGGGATCAGAAGTGTGTGTGCTTGCTGTGGTGTCATAAGGTCTTTTTTCTTAGAGACCTGGCCTCTTCTTTAGTCAGTGGGCGAGAGATGATATTAAAATAACCACCCCAGTCTTCTAATCATCTAATGTGTGATTTCTTTAGTTGGGAAAAGTTGAGTGGTACCCTTGTTGGCTGCCCCATCTGTTTTGCTCCCAGATATTTCATGTTTTGTTTTTTTTTTTTTAATTTTGAGAGACAGAGACGAGAGAGAAAGAGAGAGAGAGAGAGAATGAGAACGGCAAGCAGGGCCCATGCTCAGCACAGAGCCTGATGCGGGGCTCGATCTCACGACCCTGGGATCATGACCTGAGCTGAAACCAAGAGTCAGACATTCAACTGACTGAGCCACCCAGACGCCCCAATGCTTCCTGTTTTATGAACCAGCAGGAGAAACTCTTTGCAGGGCAACCCCTCTCTCCACCTCTCTGCAAACTCGCTGCTCATTAGGACAAGTGAACCCATCCACCCAGCTCCAAATAGTTATGCACTGCCAACTTGCCTCTCCTGTTTTGGAGTCCTTTCATCCCCGGATTCTCAGTGCGTCTTCTTCCTACTGTCAGCCTGGGCCTAGAGAGGAGAGCTACCACTGAATTTCCTAGTGGTCCTGGTGCCCCTCTCACTAGCACATTCTTTTGAGTCTTCTCGTGGACTATAGTCATGTTGTAGATTTTCTGGCCTTTCTTAGTATGTCCATTCTAAAATTTTTTTTTTTCAACGTTTATTTATTTTTGGGACAGAGAGAGACAGAGCATGAACGGGGGAGGGGCAGAGAGAGAGGGAGACACAGAATCGGAAGCAGGCTCCAGGCTCCGAGCCATCAGCCCAGAGCCTGACGCGGGGCTCGAACTCACGGACCGCGAGATTGTGACCTGGCTGAAGTCAGACGCTTAACCGACTGCGCCACCCAGGCGCCCCAAGTATGTCCATTCTAACATCTCCACTTTCCCGAGATTTTACTCCCTTCTTCCACTCTCAGCTTTGGCAGTTCTGGCATTTTAACCTCACTTAATGTGAGCGTTGCTTTTTGTCTTCTTCTAGCAGCCATCTTGCTGTGAGCTTACACCATCTTCCAGGGTTCTTGCCAACGTGTTAAATCTTTTATCCTGGGAAAGGGATCTCAAATTGACAAACTCTTATTTATCCAATCTTATATGCCAACCTTCTTGATTAAGCACCTCCAGAATACAGTTCCATGTACGCTCTCCCAGCTCTTGCTGGTGTGTGCTAGGTAGGCCTTGGAGCTCCTTAGAAGTATAGTTCCCTTTTGGCGCCTGGGGGACTCAGTCGGTTAAGCTTCTGACTTCGGCTCAGGTCATGATCTCATGGTTCATGAGTTCGAGCCCCACATCGGGCTCTGTGCTGACAGCTTGGAGCCTGGAGTCTGCTTCGGATTCTGTGTTTCCCTCTCTCTCTGCCCCTCCCTTGCATGTGTTCTCTCTCTCTCAAAAATAAAAATAAAAACATTAAAATGTATAGTTCCCTTTGCCCCCTTAGCAGGCGCAGCATGTCCCCAGCTGAGTGATGTTGTGGCTTAGCTAAACCTAGTTCTAAGATTAGCGATCAGGAAGGGAGGTGGAGGCAGATCTTAAGTGGGGCGTTTGTGGCCTTGCGGGGGTGAAGACTCTCGTCATCTCCAGTCAGCGGTGAGGCCGCTTCTGCAGGCGCAGAAAGTTCAGGGAATCTGCGGATTCAAAATTTGTGGTGGGGTACAGGGGAGAGGAAATAACTTAGCTGTTCCCATCTCTTGTGTCAGAGTTTGTTTTTATTTTTATTTTTATTTTTTTTTATTTATTTTTTTTTTTTTTAAATTTTTTTTTTTCAACGTTTATTTATTTTTGGGACAGAGAGAGACAGAGCATGAACGGGGGAGGGGCAGAGAGAGAGGAAGACACAGAATCGGAAACAGGCTCCAGGCTCTGAGCCATCAGCCCAGAGCCTGACGCGGGGCTCGAACTCCCGGACCGCGAGATCGTGACCTGGCTGAAGTTGGACACTCAACCGACTGCACCACCCAGGCGCCCCTGTTTTTTTTTTTTAAACGTTTATTTATTTTTGAGACAGAGAGAGACAGAGCATGAAAGGGGGAGGGTCAGAGAGAGAGGGAGACACAGAATCTGAAGCAGGCTCCAGGCTCTGAGCTGTCAGCACAGGGCCCGACGCGGGGCTCGAACTCACAGACCGCGAGATCATGACCTGAGCCGAAGTCGGACGCTTAACCGACTTTGCCACTCAGGCGCCCCAGAGTTTTGTTTTATCCTAACCATAGCCCTGACCTCGACAGAACAGATCTTCCTTGGTTGGGAGTTCACACGTGGGGCTCAGCTCTTCTGACCACCACGTTCTGGTTCTGGCCTTTGGCTTTCTTTCTCTGCCATTGCCCTGCGTGAGATGAGATCCTCTATATATGTTCCCAAAGAGACACCTAGCTTTCAGTTGGGACTAATCCTCCCAGCTTTTTCTTACATTTTTTCAGAATATCAATGAAGCCTAATGATAGCCAACATTGGTCTCATAATCACAATTGCCACCATATTTCTCAAACACCTGATTCCATGCAACGGCTAATGCATCCACTCCCACCGGTATTCACCTCAGTACATCCACAGTGGCTGTTTTTACAACCGACTTACTGCTCTGTTGTGCCAGGTGTTAGCAGTGCTTGGAATTCTACCAGTGAGTGACAGGGTCTCTTTGCCAGCCAGACGGGAAATGATGTGCCACCCAAACCCCTGTCTATTTCCCTGCTTTCTCTTAAAACTTGGATAACTAATTGCGGCAGGTTGGGTTTCCTGGAAGAGAGACTCTGAGGCAGAGCTTAACTCGGAGGACGTTTATTAAGGAAGGCCCTTGGGAGGGGCGTGGCACCAAGACGTGGATGCAGGGAGAAATCAAGCTTCCACGCAGGTCTAAGGACAGTCTCAGCTGAACTCTTGGCCATCTGTGTAGCTAAATGGCTCTTCAGACTTATCTGGAACTGGTACCAGATGGCTGGGCGTCTATACTCATGCGTTGTCTGACCATTTGATAAGGGCTATCAGAAGCCGCAGGTGCGTGGACCTGTCTGCAACGGCACTCAGTGCTGAGGCAACCAGTCCATCATTGATGGAGGATCTGGGGGGTAAGCCTATGCCCACCATGATGTCCAATCCAGAGAATCTTTTTCTTTATTGAGGTATAATTGGCACATAACATTATATTAGTTTCAGGTGTACAAAATAACGATTCCATATTTTTTAAGTGATCCCCACAGTAAGTCTAGTTAATATCTGTCACTGTACATAGTTACGGGGGTTTTTTTTTTTCTTGTGGTAAGAACAGAGATTCTTAAACTTGTGAAAATGAAGAGAGATTGTGTTTCTTTTTCATGCACTTCTATGGAGTCAGTGGCTTCTAGAATTAGAATTGATTGTGTGTTTCCCAGTTTACCACTAAACTGTGTATTCTTTGAAGGGAGGAACTTTGTCTTCTGTATTGTGTATGCTGGATCCTGAGTAAATGGCAAAAGGCCTAGGTTTAGACACATAGCGTGTATTTGAGACTTGCTTGTTGTTGAATGTCGACTGAGGTTTTATGACTAATCACCTTGGATGGGCTGATAGGCTTTTGGGAGTGAAGTTGTTAGTCATTAGAGTTCAAGTCTGTAGCTGAAATGCTCTTTCTCATTGACAATATTGGTGAATTAATTCAGCAAATGTTAATGAGCATTTGCTAAGTGCCAGGCATGATTCTAGGTGTTGTGAGAGACATGATGATGAACGTGACATCATTCCTGCCCTCAATGGGGTGACAATTTTGGGGCACCTGGGTGGCTTAGTTGGTTAAGCGTCTGACTCTTGATATCAACTTGGGTCATGATTTCACAGTTTGTGGGATTGAGCCCCATGTCCAACTCTGCGCTGAGTGTGGAGCCTGCTTGGGATTCTCTCTCTCTCCCTCTCTCTCTGCCCTTCCCTCCCCCCACCCCCTCAAAATAAAATAAATAAAGTAAAAAATGGAGTGATGACTTTGAGGACCAGGGCAAGGGGTTTGGAGATGTAGGAGGTCATACTTTCAGATTCATCAGTAGGTTTTGATTTTTTTTATTGGGCATCTCTGGGCTGGTTCTTATAATTCTAACGGAGTGAATTCAGGCCAGGTAGGTTTGATAGACTAGACAAGGAGAATTTGTGCCATTCAAGCCTGCATAATAATGCCTTTGATGGTATTAAGTAGCAGTACACTGAGGTATAATGTAGGGTTGTGTATATTGGTTTATACCTGCACTGTCCAGTATGGTCGCCATTAGCCACATGCAGCTATGTAAATACCAAATTAAAATGAAATAAAATGAAAATTTAGTTCATCAGTTGCACTAGTCACATTTCATGTACATAATAGCGATATGTGACCAATGACTACTCTATTGGGTAGAACAAGTTTTAGAATATTTCCATTCCTACAGAAAACTCAACCGGATGGCAATGGTTAAGGCTGTCAGTGACTCATAGAACATTAGAGTAGGAAATACCCTTCTTATTTGTTAGATTGGGACACTGGGACCTGTAAAGCTACTAGGATTGGGATCACCTGAGTCTGAGTGTTCAATGATTCTTTGTTTACAGATTTCTTATATTCATAGGCTTGTGGGAATCTCTTTAACAGCCCACAATACCTAATATGATACAAATTATCTATCTATCCATCCATCCATCCATCCATCCATCTGTCCATTTCTCCTCCTAACCTCCAATATACTCTACTTCTTTTTCTGCCTGTACTGGTTTCTGGATCTATACCAATTAATAAGACACAACTCCTGCTGAGACTTAAGTCTCATAAGTCTGCTTATGACTTAACAGAGGAGATGGGAACATGATGATACAACACGATTAGTGCTACAGTTGAGTAGGAGCAAAGTACATAGAGCCCAGAGGAGGTAGGATGAAATCTGCCAGAGAGCTTGGGATAAGCATTACATAGGAGGTGACATTTAAATTGGGTCCTGAAGGATAACAAGAATTTTTCAGGTAAGAAGGAAGAGAAGGTGTTCTAGACAGAGGAAACAGTATGTGCCAAGGTATGAAGCCATGAAGTGCACTGACTTTAGGAGTGGTGAGTAGTCTGTTGTGGATCCAGTGTGGCTTTGGGAACCATGGTAGGAGACAAGGCTAGAAGAGTAGGCTGGGCCCATCTGTGTAAGAACTTGTGAGCCAGGTTGAGAGGCATAGGCTTTATCTAGCAGACAGTGGGGTCCTTTGGAATTGAATAAGGAGGGGAAGGGTGTGATTGGATCTGTGTTTTTAAAAGATCAATCCATGGGGGCATGGAGAACAGATTAGGGATACAGTTGGTCCAATTCCCTGCATTTGTCCAGGATGGAGTAAAGCTCCTGAACCTAGCACAATAATGATATTGCTCCTCTCTTGGAGTTAAAAGTTAATGTCCCTCCAATTAAGAATTTTCAACATTTCCATTCTACTTGAGCTCCTTTTCTTCCTGACTTCCTTACTCACCAGCCTCCCACTAAACCACATTCTTCCAGCATCAGATCACACAGAGGGGTGGAAGGTGTAGGGGAGAGGCCAGGAAGTGGCCACCACTGCCTGAACGACTTGGAGCTTCTGCAACCCTAATGCCTTTGCGTCCCTGGTGTCCTTCATGAGCCTTGTTGAGAAATGCCGCGCCTGTGGTTGCATCTTCCTGATGGATTCAAGAATGATGGAGAGTCATCCTGACAGCTGGCTGCAAAAGAGTTGAGGTCATGCACAGAGAGGAATGGAGCCCTCCCTTGATTTTCTCCAAGAACACTTAAGGCAGGGAGCAAGAAGGACTTAAAGAAACCACTCACCTAGTGGGAAAAGATTAGGCCGAGTCCCCATCCCCTTCTCCTGAGGAGAGAATGCTTTGTTGGGCTAACAGTTATGTTGGACTAAGAGCTATGACAATATGCAATTAATAGTGAGTTTCTTTGTAACAGATAATAGTCAAAACATCTTGAAGCCCATTCAGAGAGACAACTTTGAAGGGAGCGTCGGCTGTCCACACACACATCGAACACTGTCATTAAGCCCTCCTGGGATGACAGCAGCTATAGTTCATTATCCTGGGTGGTGGCTGTGGGGGGACACTATTCTTTAAATTTTCTTTGGGAAAAATATGTCTTTTAAAAGTTAATTTGCAGCACAACACGGGAAAATAAATGGAAGGGGATGTGGTCTGGTGATTCATGAAGGAGCCCAAGGGAGGAGGGGTGGGGCTCGATTTCTGACAGCTGAGTGATTTATTGAAAAAGGACCCTCCTTCCCCCATTGGATACTCCCAGCGGCCAGAGGAGTAGGAGAATTTCTCAGTAGTAGCTTATGTAAATAAAATTAAGTCATGTCAGGGGCGCCTGGGTGGCTCAGTTGGTTAAGCGTCTGACTTTGGCTCAGGTCATGATCTCGTGGTTCACTAGTTTGAGCCCCATGTCGGGCTCTGTGCTGACAGCTCGGAGCCTGGAGCCCGCTTCAGATTCTGTGTCTCCCTCTCTCTTTGCCCTCCCTTGCTCACACTCTGTCTCTCTCTCTTTCAAATATAAATAAAAACGTTAAAAAAATTAAGTCGTATCTTTACCTGTGGGTGGAAAATGCCCAAACACATCTTTTAAAAAAAAAAAATTTTTTTTTAATGTTTTATTTATTTTTGAGACAGAGAGAGACAGAGCATGAACAGGGAGGGGCAGAGAGAGAGAGGGAGGCACAGAATCCGAAACAGGCTCCAGGCTCTGAGCTGTCAGCACGGACCCTGATGCGGGGCTTGAACTCACAGACCACGAGATCATGACCTGAGCTGAAGTCGGACGCTCAACCGACTGAGCCACCCAGGCGCCCCCAAACACATCTTTTTAAAACTTTGTTTATTTTTATGAATAAAACCCAGCTGGTCTCTTCATTTTGATCAGTGTCAAACACCGTGGCTGCTGATCCAACATCTATTCTGTCCTTCCTCCTTACTAAGGAAACTTATTTTGTTTAGGGCAACCATGTGCCTAGTTAAAAATCTCCCCCTTGCCGACACAGACCCCGTCACTCCAGGCGATGGCTAAGTGACTCAGCTTTGGCCAGCGAACTATAAGGGTAGCTTATTGGGTGGGCTTCTAGAACTGTCAGATGTTGAGGTTTTTGTTTTTGTTTTTCCTGATAAAAGGGATGGACTTAGCTGGCCCATGCCTTTTCCTCCTAATCTTTTCTCTTTTCTCCTCTTTATGCCTGAAAACAGAGGAGATGTCCAGGGTGAGGTAGTCAAGTGGTAGCATGTGCTAATTGCTGGGCATATCGGGGTGAACAAGAGGGCTCCACTGAACATACAAACATGTAGATGCATGGTCACAATCCAATATCCCAAGCCCTATAATAGGAAGATGGAGGGATGTAAAATATGAAGCTCAAACCATGAAGAAAACAAGTTTAT
Source organism: Puma concolor (assembly GCF_028749965.1). Lineage (NCBI taxonomy): Eukaryota > Metazoa > Chordata > Mammalia > Carnivora > Felidae > Puma > Puma concolor. Next base: position 192,946,031 of record NC_141674.1, on the reverse strand, counting down.
ATGAAACCCCTCAAATTATAAAGTTGATGACTAGGGCTGGAACATTCCTTGTGTTCATCTAAGTCCCGGGAATGAGGAACCTAGAAACATCTGGCCAGCCAGTCGCTGTAACTGAGAAGAAGCATTCGGAGTGAAAAGGTCCAAGCGTCGGGCAGCTGAATTGGCTTCTCTGAATTCCTAATCGCCGTTCCTACGTGTGTCACCCGTGCTGAGCCCCACTTGGACGCGATTCTAGGAAGCATGTGAGACTTGGCCCTCAGGAAATGTCTCTTTTGAGGATGATTGAACTGCCTTACTAACTTAGGAAAATGAGTGGATTTGACAGCTCAAATTGGTGGAAGAAACACTTGGACCAGCCTCAGGCACTGCTTGGGCACTTGCCAGCTGAAGCGGGCATGACTAATCACGAAGCTCATTTGGTGGCATAAAAGGGACAGTTCCATCAGGGTCAAGTGAGGAGCCTGGGGAATATTCCCAGGCATGTGCTTCCCAGAATCAAAGGCAAAGTGATTTTTATTTTTTTTAAAGCAACGACAGGGTGGGCTGCGTGATCATTTCTACCATTGTTTATTTCTTTTTTTCCTCCCATTCTTTATATGCTCAGAGGAGTTGGCGAAATATATATATCACCATCAGCATGGCAGTGGGGCCAGGTCAGAAGAGATGTGGGGTGTGGCGTTGATGGGGCCTTCTCTGTATTCACTCACTGAATGCCATCTCTGCATTGTCTTTGGGCTTCTTACGCAAAGGCTCATGTTATGTGTGCAATTCCCAGAGCACACGCTGCTGTGTGCTGTGCTTCCAGGACAACGTGCACACTGCCTAGTGAACAGCTGGAAACCAAGACAGAAACACTGTACAGGCAAGTGGCTCGGACGCTATGTCTAAGGGGTGTTCTGTGAAACACCAATCCTGCAAGGTGGTACGTGAGACCGAAACACCTTTTTCGTGATCAAGTAGACTTGAGGAAATGCTTCCTCTTCTGTTTTTGTTTTGGTGATCCGCCTAGAACATGTATGTTTTAATGACTTTGAGAAGTTTTGTAAGAATAAAACCTATTTAGGGGGTGCCTGGGTGGCTCAGTCGGTTAAGTGGCCAACTTCGGCTCAGGTCATGATCTCACAGTTTGTGAGTTTAAGCCCTGAATCAGGCTCTGTGCTATTAGCGTGGAGCCTGTTTCGGATCCTCTGTCCTCTTCTCTTTCTGCCCCTCCTTCACTCATGGGCATGCTCTCTCTCTCTCAAAAAAAAAAATAAATAAAAAAATTTAAAAAGAATAAAACCTATTTAATTTTAATTTATCAGCATTTTTCTTTTTCTTTCTTTCTTCCTTCCTTTCTTTCTCTTTCTTTCTTTCTTTCTTTCTTCTTTCTTTTCTTTCTTTCCTTCCTTCCTTCTTCTTTCTTTCTTTCTTTCTTTCTTCTTTCTTTTCTTTCTTTCTTTCTTTCTTTCTTTCTTTCTTTCTTTCTTTCTTTCTTTCTTTCTTCTTTCTTTCAAATCATGCAGTTTCCCTGCTCTCTGCTCACCCCTAAGGAACACCTGTCCTTGGAACAAACTTTGTCCTTTGTCCTCAGATACGTAAGTAATAAAATAAAAACAGTAAGACAAGATATGAATAAATAGCAAAAGCTTGTAACCATCTGCAAGTCAAGAAAACATCTATTTTCACATTGGATCTGGATTGGACATTTAAGGTACCTATGATTTCTTGCACATCCAGGCAGCAATCAAACCATAAGGTACAGTTCAGCTAGAGGCAGTGTTCTGGTTATCAATTTTGGAGGACCAGACAATTCTGAAACCAAGTGGCATCCATTTGTTGGGGCAGGGATTAGGATAGGGCTCAGTGGGAACAGCTCATCTCTGTTCCATGATGACTGGGTTGGCTCAAATGGCTGGAGATTTGTTTCAATGGTTCAGCTGGGGTCATATTATCTGAGGCTGTGATTTCCACTGTCAGTTGGCTTCTCCGGTTTTCTCCAGGTCACATCTGCTGGGGATGAAATGTCCGAGATGGTTCCTTCCCTTCTATGTCCATCTGGTGCCTGAGCTGGAATAACCATCGCTCCATCGAGCAAAGCTCGTCTAGTTGTGCTACCTCCCAGGATGTCAGTCTCAGAGTAGTTAGACTTACATGGTCGCTGGCTTCCCTCAGAACCAGTGTTCTAAGAGTCATGGCAGAGGCTGCAAGGCCTCTATGGTCTAGCCTTGGAAGTTCTAGAATATCACTGCCTCAGAATTCTATTGGCCAAGAAAGTCATGGCCAGCTCGGGTTCCCCAGGTGAAAGGAAACACTCTCCACTCTTTTGATGGGAGGAGAAGCGAAGAACCTGTGGTTATCTTTAATTTACCACAGGCGTCTTACTGGTTGGCTCTCTTAGGCATCAGACTCTTAGCTGAAATGTCAGTTGGGTTCCACCTGGCCTCAGAGTGATCTTAAGCAATGCCTGGAAAAGTTCTTTTAGCTCAGGGTGCCATTTAGAGAACATAAAAAAATGGATCTAGACACAGAATGGAAAACAGTAGTTTAAATGTTATAAACACAACAAACAAAATCACCATTGCACATGCTCTGGTGTTACTGCACATCATGCTGTATGATGGGTGAACTGTTGGAAACTTTCTCCAAACTTCAGGAGTCATCCTAGGAAATGCTCCTGATTTGGACTAATCTAGTTCTCTCCTTCTAACACAGTGCTCCCATCTATCCATTTTGCTCTGATTCTCATTGTTTGGGGCTAGGGGGGTCACATTTAAGGGTTTTATTTTATTTTATTTTATTTTTTTAATTTTTTTTTTTTTAACGTTTATTTGTTTTTGAGACAGAGAGAGACAGAGCATGAACAGGGGAAGAGCAGAGAGAGGGAGACACAGAATCGGAAACAGGCTCCAGGCTCTGAGCTGTCAGCACAGAGCCCGACGCGGGGCTCGAACTCACCGACTGCGAGATCATGACCTGAGCTGAAGTCGGCCGCTTAACCGACTGAGCCACCCAGGCGCCCCACATTTAAGGGTTTTAAATAAACTTCTGAGAATGCTTAGTTTTTGTCTAGACTTGCTGTGTTTTTTGAGGGAAAAATACAGAAGTTTACAGAGAAAATATAACCAACATTTCTATTCTCACTTCCCAGAATTTGTAGATAACAACATGCTAATCAATTTTCTGCAAATTGTTTTTGAAATAAACGAAAAATTAATTACACAGCAAGTTGAAGTATCTTTGGGCGGATTTTCCTCTGCCACATCCCAGGGGCAACCATGATTATTAATTTAGTGAATAGAATATGTTAAGAATATTTAAGGTTGATTTTCATCAACCCTTTTACAGATCCATCTTTTCTTGTTTCTAATTTACTGCTGTGCAGATACGCAGCTGAAGTTTAAGGAAGTTTAAGTTTTTAAGTTTAACCTCAAAAGTCTCTGCTGCTTAATATTTGTGACTAGCTTCTCTCTTTATAGTGTGCTAGTGAGACGGTTATTACCCAGGCTTTGGTGGAAGAGAGCTAACATCTAGGAAGAGGCACCCTGTAGATATCCCCCAGTCTGAGCAGAAGCAATGTTATAGCCCATACTGTGTTGTCCAGTACCCTCACCATGAAAGTTATCAGCCAGGATTGAGTACTCAATTGTTTTGAGGCCACCACACCCGTGACATTTAAGCTACAGGTATGGAAACCACAGAGTTTTGTCAGACAACATGCATAAGCCATTCTATCCCGGCCAGTGCTTCTGGTATCCATACCATCTTGTTTCCATTGATGCAAAGTGATGGCGTGTCACCGATGTGATTCAACGATACATTCCGAAATGCTTACCACGTCCCAGTGTAGTTACCATCCATCGCCAAGCAAAAGTTATTACAATGTTATTGACTATATTTTCTATCCTGTACTTTTCATCCCTATGACTTACTCATTTCATAATTGGGGAAGTCTGTACCCCTTAGTCCCCTTCACCTATTTTGCCCATCCTTCCTCCTCACCTCTGACAACCACCAGTTTGTTCTCTGTATTTATGAGTTTGTTTCTATTTTTTTTGTTTGTTTTGTTTCTTAGATTCCACATAGAAGTGAAATTGTATGATATTTATCTTTCTCTGTCTGACTTATTCACTTAGCATAGTGCCACGTAGGACCATCCATGTTTTCGCAAATGGCAAGATTTCTGTCTTTTTTATGGCTGAGTAATATTCCCTTATAAATATATCTTCTTTATCCATTCATTATTGATGGGCACTGGGTTGCTTCCATATCTTGGTTATTGTAAATAAGGCTCCAGTAAACATGGGGGCGCATGGGCGCTTGCGTGGCTCAGTTGGTTGGGTGACCGACTTTGGCTCAGGTCATGATCTCATGGTGCGTGGGTTCGAGCCCTGCGTTGGCTCTGTGCTGACGGCTCAGAGCGTGGAGCCTGCTTCGGATTCTGTGTCTCCCCGTCTCTCTGCCCCTCCCCTGCTCCTGCTCCATGTCTCTCTGTCTCTCAATAATAAATAAACGTTAAAAAAAATAAAAATAAAAAAAACCATGGGGATGCATATATCTTTTCCAATTACTATTTTCATATTCTTCAGGTAAATATCCAGGAATTACTGGAGCATATGATATTTCTCTTTTTAGCTTTTTGAGGAACCTTCATACTGTTTTCCATAGTGTCTACACCAATTTACATTCCTATCAATACTGCATGAGGGTTCCCTTTTCTCCAATGCTTGTTATTGCCTGTCTTTTGATAATAGACATTCTGACTGGTCTGAAGTGATATCTCATTGTGGTTTTGAGTTGCATCTCCCTGATGATTAGTGATGTTGAACATCATTTCATGTGTCTGTTGGCCACCTGTATGTCTTCTTTGAGAACATGTCTATTCAGGTTCTCTGCTTCTGTCCTATTTAGAAAGTGACTCCTTACTGGGTATGGGGTTCTCTTTTGAAGTGATACAACTGTTTTAGAACTTCTTTTAGGGCTTCTGAATCCAATTCAGTGTGTATGTGCCCATGGGCTTTCCCACACCTGTAAGGAGTTCTCGGACACCTACTGGTGTCTGAAATTCCACTCTGCTCTGATGCCTATCTACCTGGAGATAGCCTTAGATACCACAGGTTAAGGGGTCAATCCTACAAGATGGCCCACCTAACACCCCACTGCCCTCCGCCCCCCACCTTCTGATGCTTGTCACAAATCCAGGTTATCATTTGTGCTTCTGACCAACCAGCAATAGACTGGAGGTTCCAATGACTCCCTCCTTGGACTTCAGAGCCTCTCTGTAAGTCCAGGTTGCTATCTGTACTTTTGACAGACTGGATATAAATCTGTGGTTTCCACAATTGCCTCCTTGGGTTCAATTAATTTGCTAGAGCGGCTTACAGAATTCAGAGAAACATTTTACTTACTATATCACTGGACTATTATAAAAGGATATAACTCAGGGACAGCCAGATGGAAGAGGTGCAAAGGGCAAGGAACAGAACAGCGTGTGGAGTTGCCAGCCCTCTCTAAAAGCATGTCATTCTCCCCAAATATCCATGTGGTCACCGGCAAAGAAGCTCTCTTTTGGGTTTTTATGGAGGCTTCCTTTCATAGGCATGCTTGATCAAATCATTGGCCATTGGCGATTGATTCAACATCAAGCCCCTTTTTTTGCCCTGGAGGTCAGGGGGCGGGACTGAAAGTTCCAGCACTCCAATGGGTTGGTTCTCCTGGTAACCTGCCCTGAACCTAGGTGCTTCCAAAAGTCACCTCATTAACATAACAAACACCATCGCTGTTGCTCCCCAAAGCTTAGGAAATTCCGGTGGTTTTTGGAGCTCTGTGGGGAAGAAGACCAAAAATATATCTACGTCTTATTATAAATCACAGTATCACACAACACTATAGGACAACAAGGTGAACATACATTTATACCTTTTTGTGTGCTGATTTGTACACTTCAAGATAGCTTTATCTTTATTCATGTTAAAATGAATTTCAGCTCAATAAAAACCAGGTAACATAAATATTTATTTTTGAAGGAGAGACAGAGTGTGAGTGGGGGAGGGGGAGGGGAGAGAGAGAGGGAAACACAGAATCTGAAGCAGGCTCCAGGCTCTGAGCTGTCAGCACAGAGCCTGACATGAGGCTCAAACCCACAAACCATGAGATCATGAACTGAGCGGAAGTCAGACACCCAACCGACTGAGCCACCCAGGCGCCCCCAAAAACCAGATAAAATAGTACAATCTCCCCTAGGTTTACACAGTAAGTGCTTTTTCAGAATTCAGTGAATATTAAAACCATGCAAAAAAAAAAAATGCTTGATGTCTATATGTAAAATCCAAGTTAGGGCCCAAGCTCAACTAAATTATAAATAGATTTTTCTCCTACACAATTGTCTGGTGAGACATTTGGAAGTTGGATAGGATTTTGTTGAGCAGGACAGCTCCTTCCATTGTAGAATATCTAGAGTCTGCATCCCCCAAACAACCTCACACATTTCTGGCATGCTCTGCCCTAGGGGGAGGTAAGGCTGAGGCCCGTGGCCCAATGGTCAGTGACAATGTCTTCTGTCTTTGTCTTTCCACGGTCTGTGTGCCCACCTGCCAGTTCTCTGTGTCCAGTGCTCACGTGCGGCCTCGCTATCTTGCTCTGGGTATGGCTAAAAGGAAATCACTGTGAGACCTTTTGGGACCAGGTTGGAAACATTATACCCTCTCCTCGTTTCAAAAGAGAAAGCCTGGTACTTTATTCCTATGCGGACCATCCTAATGCTGTGAGCAGATCTTTGGCTTTTGAGATGTTGTTACATTTTGGTTTTGTTTTCTAAAGAGCTAGTGCCAAAGCGAGGGTGCTTAAATCCACTGTTTCTTTGGCTCCGCTTCTCTTTGGCTTTGGGGAGAGATGCTGATGCTAATGCTGTTTGGCTGGATCAGGCTGCCTCGTCGTCCGTCCGTTAGAAACCACTCGCTCTTTGCATTTCCTGCTCCACTCCCCTGAGCGTACCTTGTCTGCCAGCCTTTCTCTGGGGTCAGCTGCAAGGCAACCTACTGACAATTTGCCTCTGGTAATGTTACCTTGTTTAACCGCACACCCTGGGGGAAGAATGACTGAAGTGGGGGAGAGAACAGCCTGAAGCAGGGAGGGTGTAAGTGGTCAGGGTGATCCCTTATGAATACTCTCCTCCCGTTTCTTTAAGACCTGCCTCGCTCACTAGCGGCTTGTCTGACGGGCCCTGGGAAAGGCAGTGCTGGGAAGGGCTGGTCACAGGAGCTCCTCTGGAGGACAGAGGCCTCGTGTTGCTCCCTTGGGCCAGGCCAAGGGGACCCTGGGTTGTGGAGAGGATGCAGGCAGGAGGGGACGGTGGGGAGAGAGGACCCCAGCCCAGACCATGCCGGGAGAAACCTGGGGAGGACCACATCCAGGCATCTGGGAGTGATTTCCTCCGTCTGTCAGAACCAATGCATATCTCAGATGTTTTTACTCCGCGCCTAGCTTTCTGCCTCTTGCCATCATTTTCTTCAGATGTTTACCAGGAGCTCTAGGCCAGCCACGTGGCAGCAGCCTCATTTGTTTTTATTTAGTTCATATGAGTTTGAGCTGTTTTGCACATAAAAAGAACGAAAGGAACATTAACTGCTAACCACTCATAACCCTTCATGTGCACGTTGGAGCTTCGGCGGTGCACACGCTTGCTCTGTGGGAACAGACTGTGTGGGGTTCTGTTTCATTCATTTTGCATCATTTCAGGTACACCTGGCTCACACACTCGCATCTCAGTGCCCAGGTAGGGCTCCTCTGCGAGAAAACATCACAAACCTGGCCACTCGTGTATCGTGTGCGGTCTCGAGATACCAAATTTCCTTTCGTGTAAAATCACAACGTTTGAACCTTTTCTGTCATATTTTATCTGGAGGTTCCTCCCCAAAGGAATTGCCACATTAAAGGGTATGAACTCTGTGGCTCCATTTATAGGCTCCTAGATTATTTCAGGATGATCGGTCCAACTCTCACTGCCCTCGGGGAAGCAGGATATCGTTCCTGCTGCCGCCACTCCGTCATTCATCCCGTACGGGTGTTTGCTGTGTACCTACTGTGTGCAACATTCTGCCAGAAGCCTGGGAAATGGCAGAAAGGACGCAGGCCCCGGTGCCTGGCCCCTGGCCTCGTGGGGCTCCCAGTCTCTGTCGTTCCTCAACACGTGGTTCTGGAATCGCCTGGAGGTGGTGCTTATTAACAACGCAGGTTCCCGGGACTCGCCTCCAACTACTGAATTGGAATCTCCAGGTCCCGAGCCCTGGAACTCGCCTTTCTGATAAAATCTCCCGATGCACGTTACACGTGAGCACCACTCATCTAATGGAATGAGTGAAAGTTCCCTTTTGCTTAGAAAGAAACATGAAGTTGGGGCGCCTGGGTGGCGCAGTCGGTTAAGCGTCCGACTTCAGCCAGGTCACGATCTCACGGTCTGTGAGTTCGAGCCCCGCGTCAGGCTCTGGGCTGATGGCTCGGAGCCTGGAGCCTGTTTCCGATTCTGTGTCTCCCTCTCTCTCTGCCCCTCCCCTGTTCATGCTCTGTCTCTCTCTGTCCCAAAAATAAATAAACGTTGAAAAAAAAAATTTTTAAGAAAGAAACATGAAGGACCCAGGATGGGGTGTGGGAGACTGGCTTGGCGGGTCAGCCAGAGCAGGGAGATGACAGAAGTGTGCAGGACTTCTTGCCAGACTGTCACCTCCCACAGGACATACACAAAGCCACCCAACTCAGGGCAGGCTGTGACTAATGAGCAAATCAAGTAGATAATTTTTTGCTGCAGCTGAGCGGGTCCCTCCCGCGGGTGGAGCAGCCTGGGCCACAGAGCAGGATTAGAGCATCTTCTGGTGTCGAGATCACTGTTTCAAATTAGGTGAGCGCAGCCAAGCAGCTGGGGAGGGAGCGTGTGGTTCTGCTCGGGGAGGGAGCCACGGGAGGCGTGCGCTCACCCCCTCTCCGTGTGCGATCAGATGAGGCCAGGGAGCAGTGAGCCGGCCTGTCCCCAGACTGTGAAGTCAGGAGAGGGCTCAGGCCGGCTATGCCGGAGTGGCTCGGGCAGGCCAGGAGCAGGACTGGCTGGGTGACTGCAAGTTGTGGTTGTGTTCTCAGAGGAGATCTAAACCTTCAAAGGCCGAGTGTGTGGCCCCGGGAATTCCCCCAGGCTTGTGACATCCAGTGGCCCAAACTAGGTTATACTCAGCCTTCTACAGACAGGGACGACCTCGTACGTAACATACCAACCTGGAGCCCTGGTGTCTTCCATAGCGCACAGCCTGGGTCTGGATGTCCAACATCCTGCAGGCATTTTCTTGGGTGCCGCCATTGTGCGATGGCCCTGGGCCCTCCGGTGGTCTCAGCTTTCATTTATTTTCCTATTTGGAACGGTCTCCTTAAGGGGGTGCAGGCATGTACCCCCAGACCAAAAGTAGGCTGGGGCCTTACTGCAGTGCCCCTGACGGACACCTACATCCTCTTTATGACTCACAGCAAACCAGGTGTCTGACTTTGCTCAGGGCAGTGGTCACCGGAGCCTCCATTTTCACTAACGCCTGGGTCACTGCACGTGTTAGAGTCCGAGTTCATGTGTGCCTCCATGTGTGCCTCCGTTTCTTAATTCAGGAAAATGAACGTCCATCTCTGTTTCTGGCCTGATCACATAAAGACAAAATGGTGGAGCCCGCATAGGCCAACCTTTGGATACCACGGTGGCTTCCAGGTGAGCACAGAGGTGAAGGTGTTAGGCCCCAGGGTGTGCCATCCCTCAGGGCCTTTCTACTGAACCCCGACCACACGCACTCACGTCATTTGATCAAGGGCATCTCATGTTTTCCAGTGACCCGGGGTGTTGATGGGGATTAGCATAGCTATAGAAAGACCATGCCAAAATACACGGAAGTATCTGTGACCTCATTTATACGAACTCAAACTGCTTACCATCTGTGCTGGGAAACAGAGGATGCTTGTGCATGTGTGTGTATGTGTGTGCATGTTTCCTAAAAGAGCACAACTGTAATATTTGGTTGAAGAGTGGAGAACTAAAGGAAACAATTGGGGAAGACCATCGATTGATCAGCAGCCATGCTGTATTTGGTGTGGGCTTGAAAGGAATCATTCATCATAAGCAATCAAAAAGAGAACGGAGGAGAGAGCAAACACTTCCCGCCCTTAAATCTCTCACTGTTGCCTTTCACGGGAACAGTTTCTCACAAAGAAAAATCTGTTTTCAGTTGGACTGAAAAACTGCCCCATGAGTCATAAACGTCTCTATATTTGTAAGGCTTTTCACAGTTGACAAAGCATTTTTGCAAAGTTTTTTTCATTTGATCCTACCCACGGGGTGGAATGACTAATCCAAGACCGCACAGACAGAGAAAATGGCACAGTGGAGCCGGATTCCGACCCCAGTGAGGCCTTGGTGAGTTCACGGGGTGGCTGGATCTCTGGGACCAAGGCTGCTGTGATCGTCTGGGGTGGGGGGGTGGGGAGCTGTTGAGCTTGACGTAGGAGAGGTTCATATTTTACATATTTTACATCTTGCCCTGATTTTGGATCTAGGAAAAAGTCTCAACCTCATTTTCCATCCCAGGCTGAGGGCGGTGACATGGGCCTCAGCCTCAGCAAGCAAAAAGGGTCAAGTGGGCTTTCTTATTCTATGGGTAAAGGGATCGTGTCAATATCCAAACAGCAAAAAATGGATTCCTGGAGTAGTTTTTAGACACAGCCGTTCATCTGACTCATTACTTTCAGGAGCAATTCTGTTTCACCTCCCCAAAGGGGGGTCATTCCCCCCTCTCACCCCCGCCCCCCAGTGCCTGTTAGCTCCCACAATGGGAGATGAGCTCCACCAACAGTGCAAACCCACTATCAGCTTTGCTTTAGCATGGATATTTCTTTAAGTTTTTATTTTAATTCCAGTTAGTTAGCATACAGTGCTATATTAGTTCCAGGTGTTATATTAGTTCCACTGTATGATACAGCGATTCAACACTTACATACATCAGCCGGGGCTCATCATGACAAGTGCATTCCTTTGTCCCCCTCACCTGTTTCCCCCATGTCCCCCCTGCCCCCCACCTCCCTTCTGGTAACCATCAGTTTGTTCTCTATAGTGAAGACTCTGTTTCTTGGTTTGTCTTCCCTTTGCTCTTTTGTTTCTTACATTCCATATATGAGGGAAATCGTATGGTGTTTGTCTTTCTCTGAGTGACTTATTCCACTTAGCATTATCCTCTCTTGCTCCATCCATGTCATTGCAAATGGCTGAATAATATTTGAGGAAATTCCTCACTGTTTTGCACAGTGGCCGCACCAGTTTGCATTCCCACCAACGGTGCAATAAGGTTCCTTTTTCTCCACATTGTTGCCAACACTGTTGTTTCTTGTGTTGTTGATTTTAGCCATTCTGGCAGGTGTGAGGTGATATCTCATTGTAGCTTTGATTTGCATTTTCCTGCTGATAAGTGGTGATGAGCATGTTTTCAGGGGTCTTTTGGTCACCTGGATGTTGTCTTTGTAGAAATGTCTGATAATGTCTTCTACCCATTTTTTAATTGGATTTTTGTGTGTGTTGAGTTTTATAAGTTCTTTATATATTTTGGATACCAACCCCTTATCAGATATGCCATTTGCAAATACCTTCTCCCATTTGGCAGTTGCCTTTTTGTTTTGTTGTTTCCTTCACTGTGCAGAAGCTTTGTATTTTGATGTAGTCCTAATAGTTAATTTTTGCTTTTGTTTTCCTTGCCTCAGGAGACCTATCTAAAAAAAAAGTTGCTACAGCCTATGTCAGAGAAGTTACTGCTTGTGCCCTTTTCTAGGATATTTATGGTTCCAGGTCTCACATTTGGGTCTTTAGTCCATTTTGAATTTCTTTTGTGTGTGGTATAAGAAAGTGGTCCAGTCTCATTCTTTGGCCTGTGGCTGTCCAGTTTTCCCAACACCATTTGTTGAAGACACTGTCTTTTTTCCACTGGATATTCTTTCCTGTTTTGTCGAAGATTAATTGACCATAAAATTGTGAGTTTCTTTCTGGGTTTTCAATTCTGTTCCATTGATCTCTGTGCCCCTTTCTGTGCTGGTACTATACTGTTTTGATTACTTCAGCTTTGTAATGTAACTTGGAGTCTGGAATTGTGATGCCTCCGGCTTTGCTTTTCCATTTTAAGATTGCTTGGGCTATTCAGGGTCTTCTGTGTTTCCATACAAATTTTAGAATTGTTTGTGATCGTCCTGTGAAAAATGCTGTTAGTATTTTGGTAGGGATTGCATTGAATGTGTAGATTCGGCATGGGTATTTCATGGTTTCTAGATCATTCCCACCCCCGGGGCACAGAGGTCATCCTCAGAAGCATGGAGGTTAATACTACGAATATAAATATGAACATGAAGCAAGGGCCTTTATAAAGTAGAACCCAATGTTTCATTGTTTCAATGCATTTTGATATTAAATAAATAAGTAATGTGAATTACATTGAAACTACTGAAATCTGCAAGTCAGCATCTGTTCCTTTTAAGTCAACAACTTGAATTTGTCATTATTATTATTATTGTTAGAGGCTACAGAGTCTTTTTCTGTGCTTCAATCAGGAATGTAATCTGAATTTGCCACTGTCTGCCTACCCTGGACCTGTTATTGGCTTCCTGTTTCTATGTGTGTTCAATGCTCATCATCTCTGGACACAGGCGAGCAGCTAATATTGCTAAGAATATCACTCTGCACAAACTTGCCATTTCTTTGTTTCCTTTGTAAATCATTATGCTAATAATATCAATCATTCCCCCCCCCCCCCCGTGTTCCCCTGAAATTTCATGTGTGGAACTGAGCTGATATAATGAAATGGACCAAAGATGCAGACGCCTTTTTTACTTCTTGCCTGGCTAAATTTACCCTAGGATACGTCAGAGGCAACTAGCCATTCAGGACATACACTTCTTGACCGTGGCACGTGCGTGTTCAACTTCCTAGCGTTGACTTCCCCACTGTTACCACTGACAGTGAACTCCTCGGCGGGCGAGAGGAGCGGCCCCCCTTCACACACAATCAGCACCAGCTGTAGTCCAATTAAACTCAACAGTGAACAGGTGTTCACTGTAATGACTTCCACACAAAAGCACGCTTCCATTTAATACTCTTTGCATCCGATACACTAACAGCCCCAATGAAAGGGAGTAGTAGAAAAAGAGATGGAGTTCGGTGGAGGGAAAACAGCAACCCCCAGACTCCTTCACAATCAGCATCAGAAGCCCCAATTAGCCTCAACATTTCCCAGGTGTCCGCGGGAGGGTATTTTTATGCAGAACATATTCAAGTCAATTGTCTCTCAAGAACTTCTTTGAAGACATTTTGAAGTTTTGCAAATTCAGCCAGCTTGCTCGTATTACTGTTACCACCACTATTTTTTTTTTTTAATTTTTTTTTTTTTTGTTTTTCAACGTTTATTTATTTTTGGGACAGAGAGAGACAGAGCATGAACGGGGGAGGGGCAGAGAGAGAGGGAGACACAGAATCGGAAACAGGCTCCAGGCTCTGAGCCATCAGCCCAGAGCCCGACGCGGGGCTCGAACTCACGGACCGCGAGATCGTGACCTGGCTGAAGTCGGACGCTTAACCGACTGCGCCACCCAGGCACCCCTTACCACCACTATTTAATGGCTTTCAGGATTCTACCCTGCTAGACATGCATGGGCAGAGTATATATTTTTTAAAGTTTGTGTATTGATTTTGAGAGAGGGGGAGGGGCAGAGAGTGAGGGAGAGAGAGAATCCCAAGTAGGTGCCGCACTGTCAGCGCAGAGCCGGATGAGGGACTTGAACTCAGGAGCCGTGAGATCACGACCTGAGCGGAAATCAAGAGTCAGACATTTAACCTACTGAGCCACCCAGGTGCCCCGGGCAGAGATATTAATCACACTCCTGTAAATCCTAAAAATGCTCTCATCCCATTTGATGCTCTTCCTCCCAAATTCTTTTATATTCAAGGTCTGTGTTCCGTTTGAAATGGAGAAATCTAGGAAGCACTTCTTGGGAGGAGACGCCTGCAAGTGTTCTTACTCCTATCGGGTTCCATCAGTTATTGAACGTCCACAGTGTGCGTTGCCAGGGAGAAGAGGAAGGACGACAGACACATCGCCTGCTGCTGGGAATCAATGCGGGACTGGTTGACAGCTCAGGACCCAATCAGAGTCACTTCCGTGGCTCACCCCAGGCTTGATGGAGGCTGGCTAATTACAGGGGACTCTGGTAAGTGAGTTGGTGGCCCTCTGGCCAGACCCCTCACCCTATGGCGTGGTGGCCACTACCAGTGGTGGCCCTTCTCTGACTTTGTGTTTCACAGAGATTCGTCGCCTCTAAGGACAGGGGAGACATGGGGTGAGCAGGTCCGAGACTTCTGAATTCTGCCTCTCGGTTCAGTCAAGGAGTTAGACACATTCCCAACGTACCATACAGATCCTGGTGCAGAAAGCTATTTTTCAGTTTCGCCGGAACCAATTCGATAACTCACACCAGAAGGAAACCTGTGTAAAAACCAATCTCAGATGTGGAGCAAATGCTGGTGAGGGTGTGAACTGGTAGAATCACACTGGAAAACGAGTGGGTTTCCATAACCAAAGCTGCACTTGGGAGCAGATAGCTCCATTCCCAGTTACGATTGCAACAGTGTTGGTGGTAGGCAGACACTAAGATGTGACCTTCTTCTAACCAGCAAAATACAACAATTATGATGGGATATGGCTTCTCTGATTACGTTTCCTAAAACTGTAACTTCTATCTTGCTAGCATGTTCTCTCTATTGCCTTCTTGGCTTCCACGCTTTGATGTCGGAGAGAGCCTTATATGGCACGGAACTAAATGTGACCTTTGGCCAATAGCCAGCTAGGCACTGAGGCCTTCAGTCCAATAGTCTTCCAGAAATTGAGTTATGCCAACCGCAGTGGGAGCTTGGAAGTAAATCCTTCCCCAGTTTGGACTTCAGATGAGATCCCAGCCCTTGCTGACACCTTGATTCTGCTTTGTGAGGGACCCTGAAGCAGACGATCTAGCTAAGCTGTGTTCAGACTCTTGATTCACAGAAACTGAGATAATGTGTGTGGTTTGAATTGTGTGGTAATTGGTTCCACAGCAATAGGTAACAAATTCAGAGATGCTTACAAATGTGCACCCAGGGACACGTATACGAATTTTCATAGCAGCATTCTTCGTGATACCCAAATCATAAAGAACTCAAAAGTTCATGGACGATAAAATGGATAAGTACATTGTAGTATATTCATAGAGTGGACCACTGTAAGCGCTGTGAGAGTAACTAACCCTAGCTACCTGCAACAATATGGGTGAGTCTCACAAGTAATTGGGTGGGAAAAACCAGACACAGAAGAGTACACACTGTATGGTCCAGTTTACATAAAGTTCTACAATAGGCAAAACTAATCTGTCATCCTGTTTGAAACTTAGGATGGCGACTCCTTTGGGGGTTAGGTAGCTACAGGGAAGGTACATAGGGAAGCTTTTGAGATGCTGATAAATGTCCTGTTTCTTCCATCTGGGAGCTGGTTACAGGACTGGTTTACACACGTTTATGTACGTATTTGGTTATAAATTAAAAAGTTTTTACAACACCGCCTTTCTTTTTCTAGCAGGTGATCTTTTCAGCACGGGATATTCATAGAGGTGTGCTCAGAGGGGTGCATTATCTTTGCAGGCACAGTGTCAGTCATACATCAGGAAAGGAGAGCATTGATTTCAAATGCCTCATTTAACAGAAGAGGTAAAGTGAGTTGCAGAAGTCAAGCTTCCAATCATTTGTCAGAGCTGCAAGTGCAAAGCAGGTCTCTTGTATATTCTGGTTCGATGTGAGTGCAGTCTGGCTGTGGACCATCTTTCATGGTTCTCCATGCTTGAGTCCCTTTCTTCACCACCCTGTGAAATTGCCTGTTGATGTTGCAAACTGAGTTAAAGATTGCTTTCCCAGACTGACCGGTGTCTGGCTTGGGCTTGGGCTTTAAACTGACCAGTATCCAAGAAGGAGCTTCTTGGTATCCTGTTTTCATGCTTCTACCTTGTTCTGTTGCACTGGAACCCTCCTTGCCATTTGTTTCCAGGCCTGTTTCTTGCACCATGGCTAGTGATCTTTACCTGACCCTCTATCCACAGTCTGGTTCTCACCCAGCACAACTGAAACTCAATACCTTTCCTGGTGCTGAACTTGGCAAACTTTCTTGGCTTTGATTAGGACTCATCTTTCAGTGTGTATTTGCTGCTAGCAGCTCTGGGTTATGACCTTGACTGGGAAGCCTGCAATCATCTTACTGAGTCTGCCTCAGTCTCTGCAAAAGAGGAGAGAAGTATTTTTTTTTTCGATCAAAGATCTACAAATATTCAATATCTCCATGTTCCAAATAAGTTCTTACATTCCATTTTAGGAAAATATCTGCTGGTGTAGGCAGAGAGGAGCATGAACTACCTGCCTTTCCCCCCTTTTCTCTTTTCTAAGATCTGAGACCTATGTTATAAAATCAACACAATGAATGAGATCAGACATATACAAATACACCTTAGAGACAAAGAGTCAGCCATGTCATAAGAAGGCAAAGGATGGATGTGACAATAACCCCATTGATGGTCTGGCTAAAGAAAGAATATGTCAGTCAGAAAGAATATGTCAATCAGAAAGCTGGTGGGCACAGAACTTGGAGGACAAGCCAGAGGGAACCCTGAAAACCTGGTATGAATGTTCCAGGGGTAATGGCTTCATCAGGTCCCAGCCATGTGATGCCGTTAAGCTTTCAAGTCATCTAACTAAACTGTCCTTGCTCTGATTCCAGACTCACTAAGGAGATTTCCAATTATAATCAACTTCCTGTGTAGATTTTCTGTAGGGAAAAAAGGTGCTGGGGAGAAGAGTGTGAGTATTTGATCTTTCTGACAACTGCACATCCCCTTGTTGATAGAGGTATCGACATTTTGGTGAGAAGTTTTGGTGTTTTCTGAATTTAGTTCACAGAAGTCAGCTCTCCCAAGGCAGGCAGATCCTGGAACACTAACAAGATTGAATTTTTGGACTTGCACATCTTCTGGCCAGACCTCGGACTGTGAAAAATTCATTAAGATAATGCCACTTTGGAAGGCCTCTTGGTAGACAGCCAGCCAGCCATTTCCTGGTAATATTCAACATGGCTTTGGGCCCATTTTCAAAATCATGATGGTACCTAACTGGATTGAGAGGATGAGAAAGGGAACAGAGAGAAGAGGAGATAAATTGGGTAGTCCATTCAAATTGGTTTCCATCTAGGCTACAGATGGAAATGGAATCTTATTGAAAATGGACTACTTATTTGTTTCTTAAATGGGGATAGATACCCTTCTGGGAATATGTGGTAATTTTCTTGGGATGAGTAAAGATAGACGATAAAACTCAGCACAACTTTCTGGAAGATTAACTTTTCTCCCTGGTTTGGGGAGATGGAGAAGTTAAGACATTAACTAAAGAGGTAAAATTACCCAGAGTTTGTTGCTGGGTAATCAGGGATTATATTTAGCAGCTTCTCTTGCATTTAATTGGGGCCATGTGATGACATTTTGCTCAAGGGATGTGGGGAGGATGGCTGTTAATTTTGGGCTGAAGCAATTAAGCACGTCTCTCCCCATCTCACAGTTGAATGGAGAGGTTGCAGAGGCTCTGAAGGAGGGTAGAGTCACAAGGCCACAGGGCAGGTTGTCCACCCACCAGCCACATCCACACAGACTTTAGGTAAGTGAATATACATCAAAAGTGTTAAACCACTGAGGGTTTGGGCTTGATCAGTTACAACAGATAACATTACTCTCATAGAACTGAGCAGTGATTTAAATATTTCTACATGAAAACAAATAGTCATATAATAGCATATGAACTTTACATGAATTCTTAAATTCATGAAAACCGAAGCTTCAAATACCTATGTTGCTCATGGCAGGCTGTTGGCACATCCCTTGGTGCCTACAGAATGACACGTTCACTCTCCTCTGTGGTTGGGGGAACTTGATGCTTGACAAAGGCCAGAAAAATTCACATAATAGGGAGTAAAAGCTGTGGTGGTCCTCCAGACTGTAGAGTCTGTAGTACATGCTCATTCAAGCCAAGATCGAAGTAGGCAAAGTTAGATTTCAGGTAACCTCTTTCCAGTCCCCTACCCTCAAACTCACATGGATAATACTGCCTATCAATGTCTTGGCCTGCTTTTTTTAAGGCAAAACCCTCATGTTTTGGACTCTTACTAAATTGTGAATGTTCATTTCAGTTTACGTTCCCTTAGGAGCCTATAAGGTGAGGCTGATATGTCCAAAGAGTTCAGGCTAAGTGGCAGGTATGGCAAATACATGGCATTTCTCATACCAATCTCCTTTCCACATCCCTGCAGTTATTGGTGATTTTGGCATGGTACTACTTTCTAGTGAGCCAGGTGGGGCTTCACAGCCTTCTCAGGCCAGAGCTCCAGGCACTCCTATGAATCTATCAGTGCTGGCTCTTGAGTTGGATTCAACTTGCCATCCTGGATGAAAGGTAGATCATAGTAGTTTCATGACTATCTCTCCTGGACAATATTTGTCTTCCAACACTTCTCTTTACTCCCTTAATCTAGTAGAGGAACCTGGAAATTTCTAGCACACTGGCAGCTCCAGTAGGGGAGAGAGTTGGGACAGGGACCATTTTTCCATTGCTCTTTGGATTATCCCACTAACCTGCTTCCTTTCAATTGGATTTAATTAAATAGTTACTGTATTTATTTATTTATTTATTTATTTATTTATTTATTTATTTTGAGAGAGAGAGAGAGAGAGAGAGAGAGAGAGAATGTGAGTGCACAGGGGAGGGGCAGAGGAAGAGGGTGAGAGAGACTCCCAAGCAGGCTCCACCCTGGGTGGGGAGCCCAACATTGGGCTTGACCCCACGACTGGAAGATCATGACATGAGCCAAAATCAAGAGTTGGATACTCAACCAACTGAGTCACACAGATGCCCCAATAGATACCGTATTTATTTCACTTACAGTAAAGCAGGCTTTATCTAGCAAATCACACTTAACTCCATTACCAGCAAGTTTTTATTGAGTACCTGTTGTGTACATGGCAACAAACTAAGTGCTCAGAAGTTTCTTCTGTGATTATGTTGACTTATAATCATCATATAGAGTAGCTCTGTTCTCTCTCTCTATCTTTCTTCCCATTTTTTCTCTGGGTTCCTGACTTCCTGGAGGAACCCTCTTGTTCTGCTGTCCACACCACCTGAGCTGTCTTGACTGCACTCAGACCCCTCTCATTGCCCTTCCTCAAGCGTGCTGTGTGGAGAGAGCACTTTTTCACCGTGCTGGCTGTGAGGACAGGTTTGCCCCACTCTTCCCCTCCTCAGTGTTTCTAAGCCATGGCTTTCTCATGGGTCCACAACTCTCCCTGAAGGGACCCAGTAGTCTCTGCTGGTGGCCCATCAGACTGTTTTGTCACAACCTCCTTCAGTGCTGCTTCACTGAAGTGCTGCTGGGGCAAAAAGAGCAAGTTTTAAATTTCCCTCTGTCTCTGTCTCTGTCTCTCTCTTTTTTTGAGGGGAGGAGACTTCCGTGGGTAAGATTTCTTTCCCACCCACCCATTCTACATCAAGTTCTAGACCAGTAAGAGCAGATAAATCTCTTTCCCACCAGTGAAATGTGTTTAACTAGATGAGTGTGGCCGCCAAGCAGAGCTGTAGCCATCCTGGCAGCTGCAGGAGAGATTGGGGGAAGGCAGCTGCCAGGAATTAGGGTTGGACACGTGCCTCCAGGTGACAGCCACATGCATGGACCCAGTTACTAATGCTCCCACTTAAACCTTGGAAACAGAGTTAGAAAGGCACAGCCAGGTGGGCAGAGGGCAAACCTCAGCTTCCCCCAGCTGGGGCTACCTGTTGGGTGTTGGGATTCCATAAGGCTGAGCTATGGGGGGAATGGGACTTTGGTGCCTACCCTGCTAGCTGTGGACACCACACCACAGTGGGAAGGGCTGAAAACATATGATTAGTTAATGAAAACTTGGATTTTGCAGAAAACAGTCAAATCTGTGGAAGGGTGGCAGCTGCTACTTTGAGCTAAAGCCCTAGGCAAGCCCTAAAGTTGTGGAATCTGCATATTTCCCTCACCCCTACCTAGGAGGCCAGCATAGAGCATTGTAGGGCTTTCCTGGAGGCATCAGGAAGCCAGGGGTAGTGATTTGTTTAGATTTGTCTGGATAGTTGCAGGTTGCCAAATCACACAGACAGCTGCAGTCAGTGCTTTCTTCATGCTGTTCAATCCATGCCATGCACTTTATCAGCTGCATCTCTGCTCTCCCCTGGACATCTTGGGAAATTATCACAACTTCATAGGCAGGGTTCTGAGTTGGCTCGTTTTCTGCAATATTGCTCATTTGCTCAACTACATTGTTAGCTGGAAGATGATAACTGACTTCAGCTTCATTTTTCCAACTTGAGCATTTGTTTATGGAATCTATGTAGGAGAACAACAGACTATGTGCATCACTCTTTCCCCGCCTCAACATGCCTTTTTCCAGAAGTAGTGGTGATGGGAGTGAGAAAGAGAAATTCAATTACATATGCACCAGGAATTTGACATAATAGGAATTCCGTGGGCAGCCTGGCTTTATCTGCCCAGAATTCCGCTGGATAAAAGCAAAACACTTTTTTTTTTTTTTCATGAATCCCTCTTTTTGGTCACTTTCCTGATAGGGTAGGGGTAAAATCTGGGAGCTGGCCTTTGTTGTTGCCTTTCTATCTTTTGCAAGGGTCAGCCTGCAATGGTCCTATTTATATTTATAGGAGGCTGTGGCCCTGGCACAGAGTGGAGTATGGAAGTTAGGCTGTTTGTAAGAAGTTAGGCAAGAGTTCGTAAGTTTCCCTTCTTTGATCATCAATTTGGCTTAAATCAAATCATGGAATCTTACCACTGAGTGGAACCCTATTTAAATCCTTTCATTTTATAGATAAGAAACCTGAAGTGCAGAGAGATGAGTTACATTGATAAAGATCCAGATCAGTGGCAGTGATGTCCAAGTTTATCAGGTATCCAGGCTTATGGAGTTTCCAGGTGTATCAGGTCTCCAGGTATACCAATTATGTTTTCTGGGCACAAACAACAGAAACCAACTCTGGCAACTTTACTG
Organism: Puma concolor; assembly: GCF_028749965.1. Lineage (NCBI taxonomy): Eukaryota > Metazoa > Chordata > Mammalia > Carnivora > Felidae > Puma > Puma concolor. The sequence goes on along the minus strand of NC_141674.1, from coordinate 192,924,869 downwards.
GAAGTTTATTGAAAGTTTATCTGGAAGGACACTGGAAGCTTCCAAAGATGGCAAAGAACCTAGAGAACCAGATCTGAAAATGGATTTGAGACAAGGCATCTCAGAAGGCTAGGATGGGAGGCACTGAAGGAGCATCTGCTATTAGGAGAATTTGGCCTCCACTTTCTCAGTCTCGTGTAACTCTACTGACTTTTCAGTTTACTTTTGCGAGAGCAAAATTTTTTTTTTTAATTTTTTTTTTTTCAACGTTTATTTATTTTTGGGACAGAGAGAGACAGAGCATGAACGGGGGAGGGGCAGAGAGAGAGGGAGACACAGAATCGGAAACAGGCTCCAGGCTCCAAGCCATCAGCCCAGAGCCCGACGCGGGGCTCGAACTCACGGACCGCGAGATCGTGACCTGGCTGAAGCCGTACGCTTAACCGACTGCGCCACCCAGGCGCCCCTGCGAGAGCAAAATTAAGACAGGTCGTTTGGCTGCACCTTGGCTAGGGGAAAACATGGTACCTGATAATAGTCACAGAAGAGAATATCCAATGGAGAGGAAATGATTCTCTTAAAATCTCAGTGCCTTTCAGAAGGTCCTTTGGGAGGACTTCAAAACAAATATCCACAACATTTGCCCACCAACCTCTTGGTTTCATACATTGGTTCATGGAGGGCTTTTTGACACCTCTGTTCATTATAGAGCTTACCAATTTTTTTTTTCAAAATACCGCATAAATCCATGTCTCTATAGCCCTTACCTGGGGCAGAGCCTGTTCATTATCTCCCAGTAGCCGTTGTCTTCTTCTTCCCTTTAGACCTCGATCATCTTGAAATTCATTCAGATAACATGGTCTGCCCAAGTGGAGATATTTGCCTTTGCAATTAGATGTGCCCAGGGAACTATGTCTAAATCAACAGGAGGTAAGTTAAAGAGATGATGTGATCCCTAGGGTATCTCCTTTCAAAAGAAATTACTTGTAGTCTCTCTGCCCTTTCTCTCACCTTAGGTTAACATAATTAGAGTATTCATGATCCTTCATTGGCCCATGCTTGGCTATCTATCCATTCATAAGCCCAAGTGTATTTATTTTTTATGCTATAGGCCACTGTGAACACATGTCACAGCACAAAAACTAGAATTATGAAAATATGTTACATTTATGGTTTCCTCCAGTCTGCTTTCTTGCCTTCTCTCAACCTGAGTAACCAGCATTCTGAGTCCTGTATTTATCATTTCTTTGCTTGCTTTTTTAGATTGTTTTATCTTGTTATATGTCAGGGTTTGATCATAGAAACAGAATCACAGGAGTGATATAGAGTATGGAATTTATTACAGAGATTCAACTCCATGTAGTTGCCCCAGCTAGTTAAATTATTGCTACATGGTTATTGTTTGGTGCTGGACCTAGACCAAGAGTTGGAGAAGCTGAAGGAAAAGACCTAGCAGGAGCTGAGGAGGTATGGCTTCAACTGATGCCCCAGGAGCTGCACTCGCTGGGCCAGGATTCACAGAAGGTCGAGGAGAAAATGGAGTTGCTGTGGACTCACCTGCTGCCCCATGTCAACATGATGAGCCAGCAGGTCTGTGGCAATGTGTGGGTTGCAACAATGCCTGGTACCTTGTATCAGCCTCTGAACATAAAGAAGGCCCACCTTCTAAATATTGTTCAAAATATCTTCTGAGGGCCTTGCCAACCCAGAACTATGCAGGAAAGGGAATTCTGGGAAATGTAGTTCTAGCTTGTAGTTAAGCTGACATAGCATAAATTGATCCACATGTACAAAGGAAACTTTTTAAAAAGTTGCTTTTAATTTGATAAAAAGCATATTATGCCGCATATATCCATTTAGGACTTGCTCTTTAACAACTCAACATTATGTTTTTAGGATTTATTCATACTGCTGTGTAAAGCTTTAGCTTAATCTTGTTGACCTGTTGTATACTATTGTGTGAATGCATCATAGTTACTTCATCTACTCTCTTGTTGATGGGTATTTGGATTATTTCCAGGTGTTTAAGTTAGCTTGGGCTGCTATAACAAAGTATCAGGGTTTGGGTGGCTTCAACAACAGATGTTTGTTTCTCACAGTCCTAGAAGCTGGGAAGTCCAAGATCAAGGTGCTGGCCATTCAGTTCTCAGTGAGGTTCCTCTTCCTGGCTGGAAGATGGCCACCTTCTTGCTTGTCCTCACATAGTAGAGAAAGAGAGAGCTCTGATTTCTCTTCTTGTAAGGACGTTAATCCCATCATGGAGGTCCCACCCTCATGACTTCATGATCTAAACCTATTTACCTCCCAAAGACCTCACCTTCAGCTATCACACTGGGGGAGTTAGGGCTCCCACATATGAGTTTTGTACAGACACAAACATTCAGTCCATATCACCGGGTTTTGCTCTTGCAAGCAGCATTACTAAGAATGTCCTTGTGGCTGTCGCCAGGTGTTCAAGGGCAGAAGTCTCTCATAATTTCACGCCAGTAGTACAGCTGCTGGGCCTGACGTGGGGAGACCTTGCGTCTTGGTTTTCCTGGGACAATACGAGTTATGCTTATTGTCCAAGAATGATAATTTTTTTTAATTTTATTTTTTATTTTTTAAAATTTACATCCAAATTGGTTAGCATATAGTACAACAATGATTTCGGGAGTAGATTCTTTAGTGCCCCTTACCCATTTAGCCCATCCCCCCTCCCAGAACCTCTCCCATAACCCTGAGTTTGTTCTCCATATTTATGAGTCTCTTCTGTTTTGTCCCCCATTTGCAACTACGGTGGAAGAATGATTAGTATATATTGCCCTTATCTTTTCCCTACTTGCGGCTTGTTTTCACTTTCATTTGACAAACAGAAGTTTTATTTTTTTAATTTTTAAAAGTGTTTATTTTGAGAAAGAGACAGTGTGAGCAGAAGAGGGGTGTAGAGAGAGGGAGAAACAGAAACCCAAGCAGGCTCTGTGCTGTCAGCGCAGAGCCTAATGTGGGGCTTGATCTCACAAACATGAGATCACGACCTGAGTGGAAATCATGAGTTGAATGCTTAACCACCTGAGCCACTCAGGGGCTCTGACAAATAAAAGTTTTAAATTTTAGTATTGCCAAATTTATAAATGTTTGTATGGTTAGCATTTTTTTTTTGAGTATTGTTTAAGAAATTCTTCTCTATCTCAGTCGGAAAGATATTTACCTATGATTTTTGTTAAGACTTTTAATATCTTAGTTTTTGTAGTTAGGCTCTTAATACATGTGGAGTTAATTTTGGTATATGTTGTGATAGAGGAATCTAATTTCATATTTTTCTGCGTGGATAACCTTTTTTTTTTTTTTATCGTATCTTGCTGTATTTATTTTCTCACCGATCTGGCAGGCCACCTCTGTCCTACACCAAAGTTTCATACGTGTGTGGGTCTATGTCTGAGCTCCATATTCCATTTTATGCCCTGTTTGTCTGACCCAGTCCTGATATCATCCTGTCTTAATTATTGTAGTTTCACAAAAAAGCATGGTACCTGGTGGGGCAAATCTTCCCTGCCTGCTCTCTGCTTCATAAAACCCCAGGGTATTTTTTTTTTTTTTTCCTTTTACTCTTTCATTGAAATTTTAAAATCAGTTTACCACGTTCCATGAAAGTGCATGTTAGTGTTTTGCTTAGAACTTTATTGAACTGGGGAGATAGACAAGACTATGCAATTGCCTTCCTATTCACAATGTGATCTATCCTTTCATTTCCTTGGCTCATCTTATTGGCTACTAATAAAGTTTTATCATTCTCCCTGTACAGGTTTTACATATATATTTATATTTATTTCTAGGTTCTCGGGATACTTTGAAACTGTTGTAAATTTTGTCTTCTTTTTACTTACGTTTTCTGGTTGTTTATTCCAACAATACAGAAATGCAATTGACTTTCACTAAACTTGGTTACTATTTCTAATAATTTGCTCATAGATCTTTTTCGCTTTTCTGGGCAAACAGTTATGCAGTTATGTCACCTGAAAATAATGACAGTTCTATTTCTTCCTTTATATTTCTTCCTTCTTTTTTCTTTTTCTTTTTTTTTCTTCTTCTTCTCCTTTTGTTGTTGTTGTTGTTGTTGTTGGCCAAAACCTTAAATATCATGCAGAATAGAAATGATAAGGCTGGACTGTCTTGACTCAATTTCTGATTTTAAAGAGAATTATTCTTTTTAAAAAAAATTTTTTTATGTTTATTTATTTTTGACAGAGAGAGAGAGAGAGAGAGAGAGAGAGAGAGAGCATGAGTGGGGGAGGGGCAGAGAGAGACACACACACGCACACAGACTCTGAAGCAGGCTCCAGGCTCTGAGCTGTTAGCACAGAGCCTGAGGTGGGGCTCGAACTCACGGACCACGAAATCATGACCTGAGCTGAAGTCGGACGCTCAACCGACTGAGCCACCCAGGTGCCCCTAAAGAGAATTATTCTAGTGTTTTCCCATTTCGGATGAAGTTTTATTATTTATTTATTTATTTATTTATTTATTTTTTTAAATTTTTTTTCAACGTTTATTTATTTTTGGGACAGAGAGAGACAGAGCATGAACGGGGGAGGGGCAGAGAGAGAGGGAGACACAGAATCGGAAACAGGCTCCAGGCTCTGAGCCATCAGCCCAGAGCCCGACGCGGGGCTCGAACTCACGGACCGCGAGATCGTGACCTGGCTGAAGTCGGACGCTTAACCGACTGCGCCACCCAGGCGCCCCATCGGATGAAGTTTTAAAGTTATTTTAAAATAACTTTCAGGCTAGGGAATTTCCCTCCATTCTAGGTTTGCTGAGATTTTTTTGAAAAATCTTTATTATGGTAAAATATATATAACATAGAATTTGCCATTTTAACTATTTTAAGCATACAATTCAGTGGCCTTACCTTCACCACATAACCATCACCACTGTGTTTTTTCCAAAACCTTCTCACCACCCCAAAAAGAAACTCTGTAGCTACTAAGTAGTAACGTTTTCCACTCCCCCACCAGGCCTTGATAATCTCTAATCTACTTTCTGTCTCTATAAATTTGCTTATTCTATATATTTCATATAAGTGGAATCATACAATATATGCTCTTTTGTGCCTGGATTCTTTCAGCTAGTATCAAGTTTTGATGGTTCATCCATGTCATATCATGTATCAGAACTTCATTCCTTTTTATGGTTGAATAATATTCCATTCTGTGTCTAAACTACATTTTGTTAATCCATTCATCTGTTCATGGACACTTGGGTTGTTTCCACCTTTTGGCTATTGTGAATAATTACTTGAGTTTCTTTCTTTCTTTTTTTTTTTTTTTTGACTTGAGAGAGAAAGAGAGAGAGAGAGAGAGGGAATGAACACATGAGCAGGGGAGAGGGGCAAAGGGAGAGAGAAAATCTCAAGCAGGCTCCACGCTCAGCCGAGGTGGGGCTCAATCCCACAACCCTGGGATCAAGACCTGAGCCAAAATCAAGAGTCAGATAGATGCTCAACTGGCTGAGCCACCCAGGTGCCCCAAGAGTTACTTTTTAAATCATGACTTTATGTTGAATTTTATAACTGTTTTGTTTGTGTCTGTTGAAATGATCGTGGATATGTGTTGTCTTTTACTCTGGTAGCATGTGAATGACAGTTCAAGTCATGCGCGGTCTCCATCACTTTACTGGCCATCAGCCCTTTCTCAGGAAGCTTCTGGAGGATATGCTCCACCAAACTGAGGTTGTAAACCAAGACATGGGAGGAAGACATGGGAGACAGGAAACAGAAGACTCAACAAAGGAGAGAGGAGGAGCCCTGTGACAACCATGTACCCAGAACTGAGGTGCTGAGGGCAATCTGGAACAGGTCAGATGGACCCAGTAGGGATTTATTCAGTAAGATGACATTGAGAGTCTCTCTGTGCATTCATAAACATGGAAAAGAGGAGAGTGTTGAGTTGATTAGTGGTAACAATGTTAATCACAAGAAAGCAAAATGTTAATGTCAGACAAAACGAAAAAAAAAAAATGTGTGCAGGCAAGAAAAAGTAATCATGGGATAGCTCGTGGCTCATCTGTAAAGAGAGTTTACTTAGTCATAGATATAAACACAGCATATTAATCGATCTAAAAATGTGATGCAGTGTCTTGGAGAATTGAGGGCAGGAGGAGTGCATGTGTGTGGTAGGGATGGAGGCATCTGACAAAAAAAGAGCTAAATCCTCAGCTCCCATAGTGAGAAGTCTGTGCATAATGCCTAAAAAAGAACAATCAGGACTTAGAAATACAAACATGTTATTTGCTGATATGGACATAAATACCCAAAGAACTCATGGAAAGAATTGAAATCAGTTGCCTCTGGGGAAAGGATAAAGGGGGGAAGGGGCTGATATTTGTGGCAACAAGTCTAATTTTTTTACAGTTTATTTAGAGAGGGAGAGAGAGAGAGAGAGAGAATCCCAGGCAGGCTCCCCACTGCCAGTGCAGATGCTGAGGCGAGGTTCGATCCCACAAGCTGTGAGATCATGACCTGAGCTGAAATCAAGAGCTGGACACTTAGCCAACGGAGCCACCCAGGTGCCCCTGCAACAAGTCTTAAGGAACTATTTGGCTCTGTAAATTTTGTGCCTGTATAACTTTGACAAAAACTAAATTAAAAAGAAATGAGGGGCGCCTGGGTGGCTCAGTCGGTTGGGCGTCTGACTTCGGCTCAGGTCACGATCTCGCGGTTTGTGAGTTCGAGCCCCACGTCGGGCTCTGTGCTGACAGCTCGGAGCCTGGAGCCAGCCTCGGATTCTGTGTCTCCCTCTCTCTCTGCCCCTCCCCTGCTTGCACTCTGTCTCTCTCCCTCTCAAAAGTAAATATACATTAAAAAAATTTAAAAAAAAATGAAACACTTTCTTCTCTATCATCCTTGCATCTAATCAATCACCAAGTGTCTCCAGAATGTACCTCAAATCCACCCTCTTCTTACATCTCTTTTATTCATGTGGCTCTTTGAACTTCTGTCTGTTTCAAAGGAAAGTTTTAAGGAACTATTCAAATAAGCACGTGACTCTTTAAAATCAAGAGGAACCAAGGTTTATTTATTTATTAATTTTTTTTAATGTTTATTTATTTTTGGGACAGAGAGAGACAGAGCATGAACGGGGGAGGGGCAGAGAGAGAGGGAGACACAGGATCGGAAGCAGGCTCCAGGCTCTGAGCCATCAGCCCAGAGCCCGACGCGGGGCTCGAGCTCACGGACTGCGAGATCGTGACCTGAGCTGAAGTCGGACGCTTAACCGACTGAGCCACCCAGGCGCCCCACAAGAGGAACCAAGGTTTAAAATGAGATTTCGGAAGGAGAACAGGCCCATAGACAGGCATCCTATCAACTTCCTGCCTCTAACCTGAATCCACACCTATCCCCGCTCGTCTCCTGCTTCAGTGAAGAAGGCTCTCCTCCCACCTGAGAACCATTTCCTGCTATCAGCCTCTTATACCTCCAGAGGCATTTACTTCACTTTCTTGATTATCTCCTCTCCTCTGGCCCCTTCCTATGAACATTTCAACAAACCTTTGTCTCCACCCCCACCCCCCCCTTTTTTTTTTAAATACTTCCTTGATCGCTCAGCTCCTTCAAGCTACAATTGTACTCTTTTACTCCATTCATTCTTTCAGTATTTGTTGAGTGCCTACTCTGAGCTGCCCACTGTTTCGGGCCCAGGGCCTCAGTCCTTGCTCCCAGGGCGCTTTTAGCCTAGTTGGGGAGTTTATAGTCTAGTTGGGGAGGTCAGCCTTAAACATCCACACAAATAATTCGTTGCACTTGTGTTAAGTGATATTGCAGAGGAAAGTGAAGTGGGTACAAAAGAGTGTAATAATGAAATCCAATCTCACGGGGAATCAGAGGAGAAGGTGAGGAACCAGAAAGCCTTCACCGAGGACATGCCATTTAAGCTGAGCCTTGAAGGAGGAGTACAAGTTGATTGGTCTGGGGGTTGAGATGGGGTGGAGGGAAGAATGAACTCTAGGCAGAGGGAACAGTGTGGATGATTGACCCTGATTTTGGAAGGCCTGAAAGGGGAACCGTGTGGCTGAGTTATGCTGAGCAAAGGGCTGGTGACACCAAGTCAGCTTGTGTTCGGTTCGAGGGATGGGCAGGGGTCTCTTTAGGCCTCAGTGAGGATTTGGGATTTTAGCCCAAATTCTTTGAATCAACATTCACTTAGTCATCCCGTATTCACTCATCCCACCACACCTCTTTCCCACCTTAGTGAAAATCCTGTTTCTAGGTCACTAATGAGCCCTGTTGCTAAATTCAGTGGACTTTGTCTTTCATGTAATTCACTTATTTTCATTCAACAACTATTTAGGGAATCCTGACCCTGTTGACTTGTCTCTGGAATTATCCACTTTCCCTGACTTCTGTTTTTCTCTTACTTTTTAGTTAGTTTTTTGTCTTTTTTTCTCACCTTTTTCTGCCCACTCTTTTTTTTTTTTTTTTTTAATTTTTTTTTTCAACGTTTATTTATTTTTGGGACAGAGAGAGACAGAGCATGAACGGGGGAGGGGCGGAGAGAGAGGGAGACACAGAATCGGACAGGCTCCAGGCTCTGAGCCGTCAGCCCAGAGCCCGACGCAGGGCTCGAACTCACGGACCGCGAGATCGTGACCTGGCTGAAGTCGGACGCTTAACCGACTGCGCCACCCAGGCGCCCCTCTGCCCACTCTTAAAACGTTGGTGTTTCTATAAAGTCCGTCCTAAGGGCTCTCTGATCTTCTCACGGTACTAGATGTATTTTAGATCGTCAAATTCTCTCTGTTCTGGTCCTGTAATTGCATGACTCCTTTGGTCTTGAATGCTTTTTCTCTCCACCCTTCTACTTCTGCTGGTGTTTCTCTCCATTCTTTGGCTTCCGCTTAATTGTAGCCTCCACGAGAAAGTGGTTTCTCTGAGTGGATTTATAAACTACCATGGTTTCAAAAAGCTCATACATGCTCTTGACTCCCAACTGTGGCTACAGAACCCAGATTTCCTTCCTGAGCTGTGGACCTACGCATTCCACTCCCTATCTAACAACCACATGTGAATGTCCTTCTGACACCTATAGGCCAACCTGTGCAAAACTGAACTTTTCTTCCTTCCATATCTGCTCCGTCTCTGGGCTTCTCTGTGTGCATGAATTACATGATCATTCACTTATTTGCTTGAGCCAGAGTGTCATCATTACCTCTCTCTCCCCCAGGCTCCCATTCACCCTACTCTTAAGCCCTTTTGCTCCAAAAGAACTCTGTCCTCTTTCCCCATACCCAGTGCCGTTCATTATCCCAGTCGAGGCAATTATTGATTATCGCCTCTCTGCTTTTTTGGCATAGACTCTAGCTGGTGTCTTTCTCTGTTATTGCCCTCCTGTAACACATTGTTCACATTGTAGGCAAAGAGATCTTTGGAAAATGCAAATTTCCCTTTCTCCTGTTTCATATCTTATCCTGGCTCCTCAATACCCTTAGCATAAATGTCAAACTCTGTGAAGTAACTTACAAGGCCCCATTAGGTCTGTGGGCTGCTTATCTCTCCAGCATCCACTCTCGTACACTCTTTCCCCTGCCACAAGGCTGAAACTTTATTTTAGTTCCTCCTTATTTAGTTCTTTTACCACTGGTCCTTGGCACAAGTGTTCCCTTTATCTTGTACACTTTTTATTCTACCCCATCCACTTCATTTGTTGATTTCTACTTGCCCTTCACCTTTCTGCTTAGATGTTACTGCTACCAGGCAACGTTCTCTGACATCCCTTGCCAAGTTTTGATGAGCGGCCCCTGCTGTGGGCCCCAAAGGATCCTTTATCTCCCTCATCATAGCAATTACTAAACTGGATAGTGATTGGGTTGTTTATTCCCAACTAGGCTGTAAACTATCAGGACAAAGATTATATCTGTCTTCTTCACCATTTTAACCTCAGTCCCCAACCCAGTACTTGGCCCTCGGGATGCTCAGCAAATATTTGTTGATGGACTCGCTGGATGTGTTACCCAGTGTTCTTTTGGGACCTGGGGCTCCCTTGCAGGGCCGCGCCAGGGTGAAGAATGTTAAAAGCTGTATTTATGGTCTCATTGTTTTTAAAGTCCACTTGTGGTCTCTGATTGTCTTAAAGTTCCAGAGCATTAGAACTAATGGATGTAGTTCGTTAGCTCCAGATGTGCCCAGGCCAACCCCATGTGCAAACGGGGCACCACATCAAAGGAGGAGGAAGATGGTACCAGCTGCCAGAGGCACCAACAGCAGGGATGGTGGAGTGACAGAGTACAGAGAGTGGTGAGCTACCCAGAGCAGGGCTGGCTCTGCTCTTGGTTAAAAATCATGCTAGCTTAACTGCACTGGGTTTCATGTGGGACCACAATAATAGAGTCAGGGAGGTTAGGCAGGAAATTCTCAGATCCTCTTAGAGAGATGTTCTCGAAGTGTGGTCCAGGTTCCCTGGTGGTCTGCAAAGCTGGTCTCCTGTCGGGTGAATGTTAATGTTAAGCTTTTGTTGCTGGTATAAGTGAGTAATTATTTATGATGGCGCTCCTTTGGTGTTTCAGTGAAAGCCCTCCCATTCTTCTCTTGAATTCTCCGTTTGCCTGAGGATGGTGAGTAGGAGCTGCGAGGGTGGCATCTTTGTCTCACTGTGAGCAGGGACGTCTGAGAGGCGTGGCCTTGAGGGGTGACTTGGCCAGAAAAGGGATAGAAGCCAGGAAATCATCCCACATCTTTCTCTGTTGCCCCACGGCCATTCTTCACGGGGCTGGCTGCTAGCCTCTAGCTTCTGGCTGCCTGGAGTGAAAATTGTAGGAGGAGAACTGGAATTACCCAGAAAGTGTGTTTTTTTTTCTGAGACTGCCACAGTGCAGCTACCATTAGGTCAGCAGGAAGCCACTGTTGATGATAGTGGTGATGATAAGGGTAAATGAGTGCTTAGGCTCATCTGTGCAATTTTAGACCAGGCTCTCTGGTAGCAGAAGGGTCTAGTTATTGTTTTCCACTCTTTCTGCTCTGGAAAATCCATTCACTCACTCACTCAGTCATTAGTGTTTTTTTGTTTTTGTGTTTTGAGAAACTATTACATAGGAGGCCCAGAGCTTGACTCTGAGATAACACTGGTAAAGAAAACAGATTTGGCTCCTGACTTCATGGAACTTGCAGTCTATCAGGGAAGGTGAAGAGCCGCCAGATAAAGACCCAGCTGCTTAATCACAAATGGCAATGTGAGCTGTAAAGCAAAGTAACAGGGTGCCCCGAGAAAAATGGGGCAATGTAATTTAGATTGAGGGGTCAGAGAAGGCTTCTCAGAGAAGGCAAAGAGGGGAGCAGAGAGCATCTTGGGCAGAAGAAACGTGCACAGGGTAAAGCCTCAGTGGAGCCAAGAAAGATGAAAGCGGCCGGAAAAGTGAGCCAGGAAGAGGTGATGGGCAAGGCGAAGGTGAAGCGACAGGCAAAGGCCAGGTGATGCAGGCCCTTGAAGGTCACGTGAAGGACGTTGCGCTTTATCGTAAGCACAGTGGACAGCTGATGAAAAGTTTTAGGCAAGGAAATAATATACTTTTCGGAGATTACTTTGGCATCTTTGTGAAAATGAATAGGGGGCAAGAGTGGAGCAAGGAATAAAAAGTAGTGAAATACTGATGCATGCTGCAACATGGATGAACCTTGAAAACGTTCTGCTAAATGAAAGAAGCCAGACACAAAAGGTCACATATTGTGTGATTGCATTTATATGAAGTGTCCAGATAGATAAATCTATGGAGACAGAAAGCAGATGAGTGGTTGCCCGGGGCTGGGGGGGAAGTGATTGCTGAATGGAGATGAGCTTTCCTTTTGGGGTCATGAAAATGATCTGCAGCTAGATAGTGGTGATGGCTGCACAACATTGTGAATGTACTAAATACCACTCAGTTGGGCACTTTACAATGGTTAAAATGGTGAATTTTATATACGTGTGTTTTACCATGAAATAAAGGTTAAAAAAAAAAAGAATAAAAGCAAGGAAACTGGTTAGGAATCCATTGCCTTTGTCTGGTGAAAGCCAAGCGTGGCTTGGACCATGGTGGTGGGAGTAGACAGAGGAAAAAAGTGAATGGATTAGGGATATATTTTGGAAGAAGAGCTAAGAGGACTTGGTGATGGATCGGTGATGGAGAGCAATGGGGAGAGAGGTTTAAGGGATCACCTGCAAGTTTCTGGCTTGAACAACTTGCTGGGCTGCAGAAGGGTTGGGTGGGAAGGTCAGGCGTAAGGAGTGGTGGGGGAGGGCAGATCCAGAGCCTATATTTGGACAGGTTAAGTTTGAGGTTCCCATGAAACATCTAAGAGAGTTGTCCAGTCAGCAGTGGGTCTGTAATCCTTTAAGTGGGCTCAGGAAGGTGACCTGGGTTTGAACTGTGGGCCTGTAGGTAAATGCAGTCACTCAGGGAGACCGTGGAGGTGAGAGAGGAGAGGGCCAGGACTGCAGAGAGTCCTGTAGATGAGGAGGTGCTAATGAGAAAATGAAGAAGGGAGGTAGGGAGGATGGTAGCCGGAGAGCCAAGAGAAGAGAGAACGGGAGTGTTAAATGAGGAGGAAGATGGCAGCATCTGGAACCCACTATGGGCTTCTGAGCAGAGATTAGTAGTAAGGACAATAATGAACATTTAGAGTCCCAGTCCACCAGACACTGGGCTCAAATGCTTCACATGACTTCTCCTGATTAATAACTATCATATTGTCTTTTTACAAATAAGGAAACTGAGGCATAAAGGAGTTGAACTTGCCCGAGGCCACGCAGCTAGTAAGCAGTGGAGCCAGGTCTCACCCCTGGTTCTTGCTGACTCCAGGATCTACAAGTAATCTCTACCCTCACTGCCTTGACTCCTGGCCCATACGGATGAAGACGGATGTGCTTTAGGCTCACCGTTGATGTATTAAAGCTTAGATCGAGAGGTCTCACCTTATTGGCAAAAAACCCCCCGAACACAGCTTTGTTTTTCCAGTAACTCCTACCAGCTGTGCTCTGTCGACCACGAGTCCCTCCCTACCTGCTGGGGCAGCAGCTTCCCTTAGCAACTTCTCAGTTGGATTCCGTAGTTTTTCACTCACTTCCGCTTATTAGAACAGTCTCCTGGTTGTTGGAATTTGCCCTCATTCCTTTTGCAGTTTCAACTTCAACCTCGGATTCTGTTCAAAGCTCTTTGCCTTCCTCCCAGCACTGGCTGCATTCACGGCCCCAGCGGCCCAGAGGGGAGGCGAGGGTGTGGTCGGCCATCTTGTACATCCTCCCTTCCTGTGATTTGCCCTCTGTGGTGAGAGGTGGGGGTGGGAGGAGTGGGGGTAGCCTCTTTCTACCCGATTGCCAGCGGGGACCTTGCTTGTCCCCTTTCAGGAGGTCATTCCAGTGGTGTAGCTTGTTGACCCTGGGTTTGGTATGGAGAAATAGAAACCCCAACAAGCCCTCAAGGGCCTATTTATGGCTGCTTCTGAGCTTTGCAAGCCTCGACTACATCTTTCAGACGTCCTCCAGGTGGTACTATGGGGCTGATATTGTCCCAATTTGGCCTGTGCCTCAGTGGTGTCAGCTGAGCCTGCAGCCCAGTGTCTATGCTCCATGGCCTCCTTGCTGGGCCTAGAGGCAGAGGTTCTTCTGGAAACTGGCACTTTCAGTCTGGCCATCTGTCCTCAGTTCCTGCTACCAGGGCTAGTCAGGAAGCTCACAGGCTAAGAAGTCAACCAGTCAAAATGCCAGCCTCCTTTTCTGATATACACCCCTAAATGTGATGAGCGAATCTCTGAGGTCACCCACCTCCCTGGCCTTGAGAGCGGAACTCCCTCTCTTCTGACAGACAGCCTCTGTGACTTCCCATGCCTCCTCTTTCAGCTCTTCATGATGAGAGCTGTGAGCCAGATCTCTGGTTCTGCCCCCGAGCACCAGAGACTTCTTTGAATCCAGCTCTGGAAAACGTGGAACCTTTTCTCTCGGTGGGGATTTCTCTATGTCTGGTGTCATTTCCATGACCTTCAAGGTTGGGACAAGACCCCAATCAGTGCCTCACACCAGCTTGGTATATGTGACTATATTCCTTTCAGAAAGCTGGCTGCCATGGAGTCTTGGTAGTCATTTGGATTTTTAGATCCAGAATACCCATGACGGAGTAGAACGAACCTGGGGTATGCCCCTTTAGGTGGGCATAGAAGGCATTAAGGGGACCCAGCTCTGGACTTTTTTTTTTTTTTTTTACCTCTTTACATTTTTTCCCCTCAGAGATAGGAAGAACGAATGAATAATGTAGCTAACTCTTTGGATCTCAAGGGCTCCTGAGAGTAATGAGTGAGGTCCTGGGGCCTAGTTTCTTTAGTTACCCTGAGGAAGGCAAATAAATGTCACATCTTCCTTCAATACAAACTCTACCAGTGTAGGTCCAGGTCACCTGTCCCAACATGAGCTTATCTGATCCTCAGAGGATGCTGTGAGGGAGACGGGCTCTTTCAGAAATACTGAAGGCTGGAGCGCTGATGTGTTCTGTCAGTGGTCACCTAGAAAGTAAATGGCTTAGAGTTTCTGACTTCACATCTAATACTGCTGGCTACCTCTTTGAGGAAGTAAGGAGGTGAGAGACGGAGGTAAGAACGGCCAGGAAAGAAGCTGTGTGTGTGTGTGTGTGTGTGTGTGTGTGTGTGTGTGTTGTCTCAGTGTGTGTCCTAGTCATTGCAGTAAATAGGCCTCATGTTGGAGTTACCAGGGTTTCTGATGGATGTAATAACTTAGAAGCTACCCTCAACATGTGAGCAAAGTAGTTAAAACCACTGACTACAATATGAGCGTAAGTTCTGGCTCCATTCCTTACTAGCTGTGTGGTGCTGGGTAAGTTACTTTACCTCTCTGAGAGTCCTTATTGTTTAAATAGTGCCATCCTCTTAAAGTCTTGTGAAAATTAAATTAGTACATGTTAACTGCTTAATAAACGATATTATATTAACTTTTTTTTGTTTTTTGTTTTAACGTTCGTTCATTTTTGAGAGACAGAAAGACAGTGTGTGAGTGGGGGAGGGGCAGACAGAGAGGGAGACACAGAATCCAAAGCAGGCTCCAGGCTCCGAGCTGTCAGCACAGAGCCTGACGCGGGACTTGAATCCACTGACCGCGAGATCATGACCTGAGCTGAAGTCGGATGCTTAGCCGACTGAGCCACCCAGGTGCTCCGATGATACTATATTTAATAATCTAATAGATGCTATTCTTCTTAGTAGTTACATTCCCTGGCAAGATGACATTCTCAATAATCAAACTGGAGTTATTTTAAAAATATTCTGTTACATCTACTCTGCAGAGTTTCTATTGAAGCTACAAAAACAACAGGACAGTATCTGGCCTCTGCTTGCAAAGAAAAATGAATACCTGTTAAATGCGAAGCTAGGGAAAAGCCCCAAACAGTCAATCAGCAGCAGGCTGTTTAAGGATCTATCTGTATGTTTTCAATGAAATATTGATTTAAACAACTTTCCTGGAAATATTATACTAAGATGACAAAGATTGCAGATGCTAAGATCACAGAAGCCAGCCTGAAATTCAACCACCCTGAAAATGGCTCTGGACTGGTCCTGAGCTGCAAATTTTTCAGTGTGTTGCAGATAAAGACAGTGAGCCTGCTTTGCTCTGAGGATCTCACTAACACGCCAGGAAACAGTGTAACACAAGATCCTTAAAAACACTTGCATTTGCAGTATGCCCGCCTCCCTTTCCATTTAGGGCAGAGGTTGAGCTGTTGACTGGTTCTGCCATTAGAAGTCAGGTGTATGTGTATACAATGATGAAATATACAGGTTGCAGTAGGAACCATATGTCAAAATTTTTCCAAATCCAGCTATATAATCATAAGAACTAGATTCATGAAAACCATAAAGAGCTTCAGCTGTTTGCTATCATTTTAGAAAATTTTCAAAAGGCACCATCTGTGTGGTTGGCTATTTAATTAAAGTTCATTATTCAACCTTGGGTACACCCTTTTTTCAGATTGGTTTAAAAATAATTTCCAGTGATCATAATAGAGCCTTCCTTTCCTAGGCTCAGAAGTTTTAACAACAGCCTGCTTCTAATTATACTTTCTACCACTGTTGTGAATCCCAACACCCATGCCTATTTGTTATCAGCATTTCAAATTATTTAAATGTGTATTCATTTTTGGGGCGCCTGGGTGGCGCAGTCGGTTAAGCGTCCGACTTCAGCCAGGTCACGATCTCGCGGTCCGTGAGTTCGAGCCCCGCGTCAGGCTCTGGGCTGATGGCTCGGAGCCTGGAGCCTGTTTCCGATTCTATGTCTTCCTCTCTCTCTGCCCCTCCCCCGTTCATGCTCTGTCTCTCTCTGTCCCAAAATAAATAAAAAATGTTGAAAAAAAATTAAAAAAAATGTGTATTCATTTTTGAGAGAGAGAGAGAGAGAGAGAGAGGATATGAGACTGGGGGAGGGACAGAGGGAGAAGGAGACACAGAATCTGAAGCAGGCTCCAGGCTCTGAGCTGTCAGCGCAGAGCCCAATGAGGGGCTCGAACTCATGAACTGCGAGATCATGACCTGAGCCGAAGTCGGATGCCTAACCGACTGCACCACCCAGGGACCCCTGTTATCAGCATTTCAAAATTCCGCAGGGGACCACAGCACATGCAGTCTGTTTCAGGTGAGTGTCCCCATCAACCACCTAGAGCTGAGTGTGGCATACAGGTCAGATTAGAGAGTCTGTTTTCCAGTCTGCAGTGATTGAGTGATGAATAAATATTCTATTTTTGGGTGGAATATTCATTAGATGTCTGTTACATTTAGCCGGTTTATGATGTTGTTCAAGTGTTACATATCCTTGTCAGTCTTCTTTCTAGTTGTTATATCCATTATCAAAATTGGGGTATTGAAGTTCCAATGATTGTTGTTGACTGACCTTTTCCCCATCAATTCTGCTAACTTTTGCATCCTGTCTTTTGAGGCTCTGTTGTTAGGTACATATAAGTTTATGATTACTATATCTTCCTGATGAATTGATAATTTTATCATTATAATATATCCCATTTATTTTATAAATCATATATATTATAAAATGTATTTTTTATTTTATAATATAGTGACATTATCTGTTTTAATGTCTGTTTTATCTGATATTAGTATGGTCACTCCTGGTCTTTTTTGATTGCTGTTTGCATAATATATCTATTTCCATCCTTAACCATCCATTTGTATCCATCCATTTCAACCATTTGTATCTTTGAATCTGATATGTGTTTCTTGTGGACACATATAGTTGAGTCTTATTTCTTATCCAGTCTGGCAATCTATGCCTTTTGGTTGGATTGTATGTTCCATTCATATTTAGTGTTTCTACTGGTGTGGTTAGATTTATGTCTAACATTTCTCTCTTTGTTTTCCTTGTATGGCTCATATCTCTGCCCCGCCCCCCCCAGGCAAATTCTACCAAAAATTTATTTATTTATTTATTTATTTATTTATTTATTTATTTTTCTTTTCAGATTTGTTTTTAAATTCTAGCTCATTAACATACAGTGCAATATTGATTTCAGGAGTAGAATTTAATCAGAATTACATATAATCCCCAGTTCCCATCATACCAAGTGCCCTCCTTAATACCCGTCACCCATCTAGCCCATCCCCATCCACCTCCCTCCATCAACTCTCAGTTTGTTCTCTATCTTTAAGGGTCTCTTATGGTTTTTTCCCCCCGCCCTCTTTTTTCCCTTCCCACATGCTCATCTGTTTTGTTTCTGAAATTCCACATATGAGTGAAATCACATGGTGTTTGTCTTTCTCTGACTGACTTAATCTGCTCAGCATAATAGACTGTAGCTCCATACGTATCATGGCAAATGGCCAGATTTCATTCTTTTTGGTGGCTGAGTAGTATTCCACTGTGTGTGAGTATATATATATATATATATATATATATATATATATATATACCACCTCATCTTTATCCATTCATCAGATGGACATTTGGGCTCTTTCCATAATTTGGCTCTTGTTGATGGTGCTGCTGTAAATGTCTCATATCTTTTTGATCCTCTTTCTTTGCTGCCTTATTTTGCATTAACTGAATATTTTCTAGTAACGTTTTAATTCCTTTATGATTTTTTAACTATGTTTTTTGAATTATTTTCTTAGTGGCTGTTCTAGGACTCTAGATATACATATTATCTTATATTAAGATTTAGTTGATTTTCTTAAATGAATGTTTCTCCATTTGATGTATCCCTTAGGAAAGTTTTCAGAGACTTTAAATGGTTTTTCTTTTATAAGTGGTATTTACCTGGGGAGAAGGTCTTCAGAACTCAATACATTGCCATTCTATGGTCACTCCCCACCATACTACTTTTAAATCTTTTCATGCAGCAACCTCAAATCTGGAAATATCTTGGGCACAATTTGAGCTAATTCCTGTCTAGAAAAAATACCAGAAAAGGTAAGTCATTTATTGTTCCACACGGTAGAATCTCTCTTTATCTTGTGCCAGCCACTTCAAACAAACAAAAAAAAATTAAAACCACAGCCAAAATGCCATGGTGATGGATTAATCTGATGATTCCTTTATGATCATAACTCTCCAGTGTTACCTGTTCTTACATTTAGAGGCATACTAATTTAGTTCCGCTTTGATCTTTGAAATTCATTTTAAAGCACATTCTGTGCCTACTCTTTGCTCTGTGAGTGTTGAGAGGGTCTTTGTCCAATTGCATTAGAGTTTAGATCTATGACAAAATTCACATGCAAGGAACAACTAGAGAACTATTAAGAACAGAAGTAGGCAATCCTGTGTTGAAGTGCAGAAGAAGTGTGGATAAAGGAGATGTTCTTGTAGGTTGGAGAATCTGTTTGAGGCTCCAGGGGCACTGAAGCCAGGCCTTGAAGGAGGAGTAGGATTAGATCAGCAGTGAAAGGGAAAGATTTATCTTACCTGCCTATGAAGGACCACACATTCCTTTCTTCTCACCTGGGAAAAATTAGTTTTCAACATCTATTGTTGACTTGATTGAAGAGAGAGTAATGACTTGACCTCGTCTGATAGCAACTTTCTTAAGGGGGGTGCCTTGCTCAAAGTGTAATCTATAGACCAATAGCATCAGCATTACCTTGTCAGAAATGCAACTTTTTGGAAATGTAGATTCTCAGACCTTACCCCAGACTTACTGAGTCAGGATCTTTTGGGGCGGGCTTAACAATGTGCATTTTATAGTTTACCAGTTGGTTCTCATGCAAGGTAAAGATTGAGAACACTATTCTCGAGTGTTTTTCCTGGCCACTGTTGGCATCCAGGGCATATTTGGAATGAAATAGCCACGGTCAGCATCTAGGACCTCTAAATATGGATCAAGGCTGGACAGGTATGGCTATCCAATTAGCAGATCATGTAAATGGAAAACCATATGATTGTACCCAGGCCAGAGGAGTAGTTAAATAAATAGAAAGATGCCTGGCTCTCCTCTCCCACAGCTGCCTCGCATTTTTCAACCCCAGGCAGCAGAAGTAGTGGGAGTGGTGCCGGCTCCCTGGCATGAGGCAGTCTGGCTCTCTAGGCAGAGGGAGCAGCTTACTTCAACTGCCCTCATGAAAATACCTCAATCTCAGCAAGATTATTACTCAGATCTCGTTCCCCTGACAGCAAAGTAGAACCAGAACCAAGACTCCCAGTCATTTTGTCAACCTAATTTTATATTTCCCCTCTCTTCTTTTCATTAACATTAGTTTAGGGAAAACTTTCCTGATTCATTGACTCTCCAAGCCCACAAATCATTGAGTCTTTGCTCCCACTCTAGACGGGATCTGGAGAGTGTGATGAGAACCACTCATGTATTCTCAAAATAGTCTTGGTTTCTTAATAGTCTCTTTAGGCCCAACAATGTTAGAAAGGGCTTAGAGGAAAGGGTCTCCAGGGGAGGTCAGAGTCCCTTAAAAAATGGGCTGCCCAGATGGATGGGCTGGGCTTTCCAAAGCCCAGCAGTCTGGTTTCCAATGGTGGTTGGATCCAGCTGCCAAGAACCCAAATTAGGGAAGGTTTTGTTGACAGCTCATAAGAGGACAATTTGAAAGACCGATCGAAGGTTACTGCTAACCCTAGACAATAAATAGACAGATATACAACCCAGAGAAAAAGCGTGTGCAAATATGTATTTGTTAAGTGTATATATGTTCCTGTGTGTTACCAAAATAAATGTGTTTCTCACAGTCTTTGCCACGCATGAAATGATCAAAACCAGCTGCTCTGTGTGGTTCTTCATTGAAAGGAATAGAGGGGTGGAGCTGGCAGTTAAGGGGGATCTACAGGCGCACTTCAGCATCGGGCTGACTTATCACTCCTCTGGAAATGGTTAACATGCCTGACTCAAACCACCCGTCCTGTGGATGTTATGTGCCTCTGAGCATTTCTGTAGATGACAGGTATTTACTTCACCCCCAAATCTGAGGGGCAAAGGGTCACTTCACAGGGGAAGCCAGTTTGCTTCTGAGCCAGTTCATTTGCATTTCTCATTAATCCAGGCTAGACCCTTTTTCAAGTCTCCACCATAATCTATTCAAAACAGTTCAAACATTTGACTTTGTTTTGGTTGAGTTTACTCTAATGTGGTTTCTGCATAGCTCTCTCTTTTATGGTAATCAAATGTTCTGCCAACATTTCTCCCGCTATGTGCACCAGCTAAGGAAACCAGATGCTTCGGGTTGGTCTTTTCAATGTATCTAGTGTTGTTTTTGTTTAGAATTTCAGAGGTTTGGCGAAAGAGCACTGTTTTATAAATCTGACCCTTGATGCACTCCATTTCCCAACCTACTAATAGTTTTGGCTACTGCTCACATCGTGATTTGAAATTGCCCCCCAACCCCCCGCCCCACTATGTGGGTTAGCATGTGGAAAGAGAAGCTCACTTAATTAATCTTGTTTGATTTGCTTAATTTTCCTGTTCATCATTTATTCCATTTTGTAAGTTAAAGTAGATGAGCAGAGGAGCTGAACAGCGGACCCAGAACCACGCCCTGCGTTGTCTCTCAACCAATCCCAGACCTGAGTAGGATTGCTCTTTGATGTGCGGGGTGTTGTTTTCCCCTCTCACACCCTCAGTGTGGGAAGGAAGCAAGCCAGCTCTCGTGGGAGTGTTGGCTTATAGTGCAGACTGAAAGTGTTTCAGAAAAGTAACTTGGCATTGAATCAAACTAATAAGTGGAACTGCTTGTCCGTATGGATTGAAAGAAGACTTTCTAGGGCCTCAAGAGTTTGTGGGAGAGAGAAGAGGAAAGGGCTGAGGGTAAAGCCTGTGAAAGGCAGCTTTATAAAATATGGGGCTTGAAGTTAACTCACTGGGAGCAGTCCCTCAAAAATGGGAAGATGTAAAAGAAAGACAACCTGGTAACGTTAGCCCTCTCTAACCTTGGTTCTACTCTCTTGCTTGCTTACTAGGGGTCTCTGGTCTGATCAAGTCTATACCTAAGACAGGAAGGAAAATTAGAAATTCAAATTCAGTAACTGAAGAAAACCAGAAAGGACCTAGTGGTCTCCCAGGACCGAGCAGAGGATAGGATACCTGGACATATATAGATGGAAGCAGTGTTCGAGATTACATGTAGTGGTTAATAATTGCTGAGCCATGGAAAACAGAGAGGGTAAAGAGCTAGATTTACACTAAATGAAATCAGAGGGATCAGTCTTCCCTTCAAGGATCTTCAGTGTTGGCCCTGAGATCTAGAAGTTGAGGCTCTAAAAGACACAGGGTGAGGAAAGTCTAAAGGGAACCAAATTCCAAAAGAAAGAATAGAGGGCAACTGTTAATGGATTAAAGTTAGTTTAAAGCCATGAGTCTAAATAATCCAAAGAAAAAGCACCAGACATTGGTTTTGCAAGAACAATAGCTATAACCACACACATTCAAACTCAAAAGAAAGACAAATCTGAGATCTCCAGGGAAGAGTGTTCAGACCAAAGTCTTGGCACATATTCCAAATGTTCAAAAGACTGCACATTTTCATTGTAAGTTCGTGCCTTTGTGAAGTCCACTGACAAAGAGGTGGTCCATTTGAAATGGTCCCACACTACCACCATAAAGGATAAATACTTATTAAGTTTCAGCTGTGTGCCAAGGAATGTTGGGAAGCTTGGAGAATAGAAGCGTGGTGGGGACCAAGACCTTTGCTTCTAGAAATAGGTTTAATGAGAAGTAAGGTAAAGACATGGACATTTTTGGAAGAACAGCAAGTGTTCTCAAGTTTACCAGAGTAACAATGAGAAGATACAAGAAAACTGTTTCATTTTTTAGCCCAAATAGGATGTTAGACTCCAACTGCAGGTTTTAGTTCTAGAAATTAGTCACTGTGTTTGGATTTTTTCAAACATACTTTTGAAAATCCAGGCACATTTTATTTTACTCATGGATGCCAATGAATTTAACAAAGGGAAAACTATCTTCCTTGGGAAAAGATGATTAATTTTGACGGTAGCTATATCCATAAGATCTGGATTAATGAGTTTTTCAACAGTTGTGTCTGTTTATTATAAGTAGTCAGAGATGGCTATACAGCATGAGTGAGTGGATTGAGGATGTTAATATGTCATTTTCAGAGTTTTCCAGGATTTGGCTCAATTAGAAGAAACGGATAAACTGGATTTCAACTTTTGTGCCATTTAACTTAGTTGTTCTTTTCTTTCTTTTCTATTTAAAAAAATCATTTGACTATCGATTCCATTCTTCTTTTAATTTTTAAGATGTGGCACACCAACCCGTGCATATGTATGCAAATGTTTGTGGAGGAACATGACCAGGAGCAGAGATTTTTATAAGAGGCTCAGAGGATCAAAGTGACATTCATAGAAGAGGAATGTAGGTCTCCATTTAAGATGATTTGTAGGGAGTGCTGCAACCCTGGAAATGTGGAGGTTGGTAAGGACATGATTCTAAGAGCCTAGGTGGGATACATAAAGAAAAAAAAGAGTCCAAAAATGCTGGAATTTTGAAGTAGGCTGAATGATGTTTTTAAATTTCTAACTTTTTTTTTTTTTGAGAAAGAGAGCATGAACAGGAGAGGGGCAGAAGGCAGGGAGAGAGAGAATCTTAAGCAGGCTCCACACACAGTGAGGAGCCTGACTTGGGGCTCAGTCTCACAACCGTGAGATCATGACTTGAGTCAAAATCAAGAGTTGGTCACTTAGCCGACTGAGCCACCCAGGTGCCCCGATGGTTTTAAATTTCTAAGCTTAGGGAGTTTAAGGTCTTGGAATGCTGAGAATACTGCCAACAAGCCAGGCCCAGAGGTTAGCTTTTTCTTTGCTTGGCCTTATATGATGGCAGGACAATTATGGTGTGATTGACTGGGAAAATGGTGTATATATGAACACACCCAGTTGAGATCAAGTCAGGCCCACATCCCAAAACTACCCAGAGCATTCATATACTCACAAGCAATGAAAATTGGTTAGTGTTTTTAAGCCATTAAGTTTTAAGGTAGTTTGTTATGCACTGTCATTGTGACAATGGATAACTGACACGTGTGTCTTGGACAGACTTCATGCTGTAGATCGAAAAGATAAGGAATAGAAGTTGGAGATCATACATGTAGCTGATAGGAGATCTACATAATTAGACGAACCACTAACTGGAAGTGCTACATGGAGAAGAATTAGAAGCGACAGTCATTGGGCAGGAGGAGAAATAAGAATCTGCCAAGGAATTGTCAGAAAGGTTGGAAGTGATCTGCTGCAGGGATGTATCTCTGAAGTCTAAACATAAACTATCATACTACTAGGAAGAGGGGTAAGAAGAACACAATTTCTAGAAAGATTTGTACACAGGAAAACTATTGGGTTTGAGACAAATACAAATATGCAGTGATGGACAAAACCCAGGTTCTAAAGTATTAAAGAGGGAGGAAGAAGAGAGAAATCAAAGTCAAGATTTTCTATGCATTTTAGAGGAACAGTGTGGTAGGGGCTCTGATGGATGGTGAAATGACAAGAAGGCCTTCTAGGAGTAAAGGATTAAATGTGCTCTTAAGCATAGAGGGGACAGACCAGAGACAAGAGAGTGATGACCTAGGAGAGGGGGTGACAGTGCAGGGGCTATTAACAGCTACTCTATAATGATAATACCGTGAAGTCAACATTCAACCTGAGGCCCTTTAGGATTTGCAGATCTTCATTAATTCTGTGAAATTCCTCTGTGAGATTCAGTTACACATCCAAGGTTGGGAGCAGCCCAAGAGCCAAAAATAACATGGCCATCATATTGTTTTACTCATGTTACAGATGAGTAACTTTAGATATCAAGTAGTTAAATAACTTGCCCAAAGTCAAACAGGAAACCTGTTATTGAGTTGCTGAAAGACCCCAGTTCTGCAAATAAACTTCTAGTCCACCAGCTTTTCACCAAATGTGTTAGTTAGAAGTCAGATTAAGTTCATGTATTTATGGATCCATTGATTTAAGCAAAAAAAAAAAAAAAGTTACTTCTAATGGGAGGACCTAATATCAGAGTTTCTTTACATATGAAGTGGTGTTTACTTTTCCATTATTATCAATACTTTTTTTTTTTTTTTTTACTTTTTACACACCCTTTACCTTTCACACAGACAGTTTTGGCTTCTTTCTGTGTGTGTGTGTGTGTGTGTGTGTCTGTTTAATGTTTTATTTATTTTTTGAGAGCGAGAAACAGAGTGTGAGTGGGGAGGGGCAGAGAGAGAGGGAGACACAGAATTCGAAGCATCAGCACAGAGCCCGATGTGAGGCTCGAACCCACGAACTGTGAGATCATGACCTGAGCCGACCAGCCACCCAGGCGCCCCTCTGTGTTTTAAGGTAGTACCTGCTAGGTCTGAGTCACAGCAGCCAGTTTTTCATGCTCCACACTGAATTTATAACACCATAGGGCATTTATTAGGTTCTGGAACCTAAGACTGAAGTCTTAACATTTTGTGGAAATCCCCTTAATCTGCTAGTGAGTCTAGGATGTGAAAAGATGATCACTATCTTTGGGAAATGCACTTTGGTGAGTTTACTCCTGAAGTTCATATTGCTTATCACTTTGAGGCTTAAATTTCTCCCCCAAGATCATCTTTTTTTTGTTTTTAGATTTTTAAAATTTTACTTATTTTTATTTAAATTCAAGTTAATTAACATATAGTATAGTCTTGGCTTCAGGAGTAAAACCTACTGATTCATCTCTTACATATGATACCCAGTGCTCATCCCCAAAGTTGCCCTCCTTAATGCCCATCACCCATTTAACCCATCCCCCGCCCCCACAACCTTCAGCTTATTCTCTGTATTTAAGAGTCTCTTATGGTTTGCCTCCCTCTCTGTTTTTATCTTACTTTTCCTTCCCTTCCCTTATGTTCATCTGCTGTGTTTCTCCAATTCCACATATGAGTGAAATCATATGATATCTGTCTTTTCTGACTGACTTATTTCACTTAGCATAATACACTCTAGTTCCAACTATGTTGTTGCAAATGGCAAGATTTCAGTCTCTTTCATCGCAGAGATTTCCATTGTATGCATATACCACATCTTCTTTATCCATTCATCAGTCGATGGACATTTGGGCTCTTTCCATAATTTGGCCATTGTTCATAGAGCTGCTAAAAACATTGGGGTGCATGTGCCCCTTCGAATCAGCATTTTTGTATCCTTTGGATAAAGGGATACGAAGGATATCCAGCAACTGCTGGGTCATAAGGTAGTTCTATTTTTAATTTTTTGAGAAACCTCCATACGGTTTTCCAGAGTGGCTGCACCAGTTTGCATTCCCACCAGCAGTGCTAAAGCGTTCCCCTTTCTCTGCATCCTCACCACTATCTGTTGTTTCTTGAGTTAATTTTAGCCATTCTGACAGGTTGAGATGGTACCTCATTGTGGTTTTGATTTATATTTCCCTGATGATAAGTGATATTGAGTATCCAAGATCATCTTTTAACTTTGCCGATCTCCCCTTTCCTTGCTTGGTCCAAGGAAAGTATCAACCCTCCCAAAACTTTCGGGCCTCCAGCTTCTCCACAGGATGAGGATTTTATATTAAAAGTACAGTCTGCTAATCAACCAGTCTGACACATGGGAAGGCAGCATTTTTTTTTCCTATTTTTACTAGAGATTAAGAAAACTAATGAATATTAATGACCATATGTATTCACCTATGAAATGACATTGCATCTGAGATGCTCTCTAGTTTCTGAGACAAATGGGAGGAGGGAGAAACTGAGGAGAGTCAAAATGGCGGATAAGAGAGAAGATGGAAGCTAGGAGAGAAAAATGGACAGAAGGGAAAAGCAGGTAGGAAAAAAAAAAGCAGAATGTAGAAATAAATGCACTAGAGAAGAATGGTAGGCATGGGGAAGAAGGTATATTGATTTTCATATTTCAAAAAACTGAAAAAGTTGCATTTCATAAATACTTGGATTTATGTGCACATACACAGGCCATTATCACTGCATTGACAATTAAACTTAATCTCAAAGCTTCAAAGTATACCGTGGAGGTGTTGATTCAGTTAATCCTCTCCAGGTGGATGAAACCCATCCACCAACGTCCCTTCCACGGGGGGAAAAGGAAGGAAACAGCGTTTCACTCTGGGACACGGGGGAAGCGGGCAAGAGCCCTGGCAATCCACGTGGTGCCAGTCCTGCTTTTCCAGTCAGGCCTACCCCGAGGGAAAGGCCACTGAGCTTGGCATTTTAATGATAATTCATGGCATGTTATTTTCAGTTGCGGTCCTTTTATGTATTTTAATTAGTGTCTTAACATACTTGCCTTGGGCCCCTGAGGGAATAGTCCAAACAACCAAAACCCCAAACCCCAAAATACGACAGAATGAGTGAGTGAAAATTAAAGACAATCCTGGGAGTTCTTGGCTTCCCAGCCTGTGTCGTAACCGCTGAAGTTCCTGCCCCTCCCCGGCTCCCCCTCCACAGCCTTCTTTAGCCCGCCACCTCCCATCGCATCTATGCTGCAGGGAGCAACCACATCTTTTCTGTTTCCTTTGGCTGGGCATCAGTTTCAAAGGTCCCCCCCTCAGCCAAACGCCTGTTGCTCGTGTCTTTGTTGCCGGCCTCTGCCAGCCAGCTGCCCCCTCTCCCGCCCCCACAATCTGCAGTGCCTTGCCTTCCTTATTTGCAGTCCTTAGTCCACCTCTTCCCCACTATGCCTCTGTGGCCCTGCCCCTCTTTTAAGTCCAGGTTGGAATCTTTTCATCACGCTGCCTCAGCCTGAAAAGACGCTTATTTTTTTTCTGCTCCTAGCTTAGATTTATGGCCCTTGTCAGGCCTTCCTGCCGTGGCCTCTGACAGCCCCTGCCTTTCCTAACATCAGATTCATTGCTGTTCCTAAGGTCCTTTAAGATTTTAATGCTAAGTCTATAAATTTCGTTTCCTTTCTGCTTTAACCTTTCTTTAGACCTTCCCGTTGTCTGATGGGATGTCCCCCAGGCGTTGATTTGCAGCCCCATTTCTCCACTCCAGGGTGAGCTGGGGGGGGTGGGGGGTTGTGGTTGGAACCCATGATGGGAGAAATGGCGAAAGTAGCCGATGAATTTAGATTTCCATCAGCTCCAACAATTCTTCAGGGTTTGATAGGGATTGACATTTTCCTTCAAAGCTGTGATTTGCTGTGGACTTGTGGTGGCTTTTCATTAAAATAGTATCTGAGAGTTAAAAAAAAAAAAGAGAGGGTTGGCTGAACAGATATCCAACCTCCCTTAATAAATGCATCCGAGCTTACATTTTTCCTCTCTGATGTGTCAGCTGGAGATTCTCTTCCATCTCCAACACACATGGGCACTGCTTAAATCACTCTGATTTCTCTCCCAGGCAGACTCCTGCCGAAGAAACTTTTCTCACCTTAAGATAATAAAGCCCCCAGTTGAGAGAGGTGGAAATGGCAACTGGCTTGAAATTTCAGGGGAGAAGACTAGGTCACTGCAGAGAAAGAAGGAGCTTGCCAGCTCCATGAAGCACAATGAGAGTACTTTGGAAGTATGATTTTTGGAATTCATTTTGTCTTTCTTTGGCCTTGGAGGTGTTAACAGCCTCACGGGCCTCGCTTTTCCTTTACTCCCATTCAGGGCAGCTGTAATGAGGGGGAAGGTTGGAGAAAGAGTGGGAGAAAAAGACTTTTGTGTCCAAATCACTTTGATTACATTGCTTGTTCAGTCTTAAATTTATTCAAGGTGACAGGAAAAGTCTAGGGAGCAAGCCATTAATGGAACGGTGAATTATGTAACATACATGGAAGTCTTGCTTCCCTAGGTCAGATGTAAGTGGAGTCAAGGCTTTTGTTTTTTGATGGTGTCTGTCTCTAAGAATTCACTCCATTTTCATGTTTGGATTCCAGGTATTGGAATCCTGTGGGTCATGATGCCTTGCATGCTTTTTCTTTAAGTTCTGGTATAGTTTTCCATTCCTTTGAGCTGATTTGTGCTCGTTTTATTGCTGTCCCTACTTTAATGTCCTTAAATCTGGTTCCAGGACTCTCCTCTATTCCTCCAACCATGACGAAGTGGTCCCCCAAACTCCTACAGACAAAAGATTTGCACTTTTTAAAGCCAACTTTAGATGGCTTGACATTCAATAAAGGCAGCTTAATATCGGATGTGGCAGAGACTAGCTACCCGTTCACTTCACCAGCTCCCTTTTCCTCTTGGGCACACGACTCGACTGCATTTCCCAGTCTCTTTTGTAGCTGTGAAATTTGCAACCACATGACTCCGTTCTGGCCAATAGAATGTAGAAGTGATGTCTGCTACTTCCAGGACTGGCCCATGAAATTCTTACCCAGTCCTCCACGTCCTCCCTCTTCCCTTGAGTGATAGTCAGATTTAGAATTTGCCACTGAGCATGGTGGGACCTACACACCTGAAAATCCGTAATCTGATAACAAGGACTTCGTAACTCCCTTGGAACCCACCAATTCCATCTGCTAACCATTAGCAAAACCCAGCTATGTTTTATAAACACCCACTTTTATCTGTGTTTTCTATAATTTAGTAAAAGTTACCTTGAGTGAATTGGGTCACATTCCTCAGAAGGAGGCCCTTTGCTCTAAAGAATTATAAAAGCTTGTGGAAAAGATACGGAGGAATTCTTGCCATTTAGGAGAAAAGAAGGTCTCCTATGTGGGTTAAGAACTGCGATAGAATGGCTTATAGCTCCCAATGCTTTACCCTTTTCTTTGTCTTTGCGTTTCGTTATTCAACTTTTAAAGTTATCCTTATGCATTTAGGCATTTCCATTTTTTATCGAGGTATGATTATTAACAAATGAAATTGTATATATTTGGGTTGTATAATATGATTTTTTAAAAAGGTGTACAATGTGATGACTTAATGCATGTATACAATGTGAATCAAGCTAATTAACACATTCATTGTCTCACATATTCACGTTTGTGTGTGTGTGTGTGTGCGTGTGAAAAACACTTAAGATCTACTCTCTTGAAAATTTCAAATACGCAATACAGTGTTATTAACTATAATCACTATGCTGTACATTAGATCCCCAGAACTTATTCATCGGATAACTGAAAGCTTGTACATCTGACCACCATCTCCACATTTCCCTTACCCCTAGTCCCTGGCAACCATTGTTCTACTCCCTGGTTCTATGAGTTTGACTTTTTTAGAGTCCACATCCAAGTGAGATCATACGGTATTTGTCTTTTGTGTCTGGCTTTTTTTTTTTTTTTTTTTTTAACTTGGCATAATGTCCTCCAGGTTCCTCCATGTTGTCACTCAACTTTGCAGTTCCTTCCACCAGTACTGGAGTATGCTTCCCTGCCCTTTGTCCTTGAGCTCAGCTGTGTGCTTTGGCCAATAAGATGTTAACAGACACCGTGCAGACCGGTATGTTTGAGTGTTGGGTGTGCCCTCTTGTGCTTCTGCCATCGCTATGAGGAGATGCTCTGCCTAGCTTACCGGTGTGAGGGGATGAAAGACACGTGAGACAGACTTGGCTCCGACCTGTAGTCTGGAACCAAGCCCAGTGTGGCTCACACGGGATCACCTTACCCCCAGATGGCCTACAGATGAATGACTGAGAACAAATGAGTTTTTAAATAAAGCCAACAAGTTTTCTTCTCGAGGTAAAATTCACATAAAATTTAGCATCTTAACCACTTTATCTTTATTTTTTAAATGCTTATTTATTTATTTTAGATAGAGAGAGTGCACACAAGCAGGAAGGGGGGCAGAGAGCACGCAGAGCCCAACACGGGGTTTGATCTCATGATCAGTGGGATCATGACCTGAGCCGAAAGCAAGAGTCAGATGCTTAACTGACGGACGGGGCCACCCTGGTGCCCGGCCTCTCAACCATTTTAACATGTACAATTCAGTAGTATTTAGCGTATTCACCATATTGTGAGACCATTACCACTAACTAGGTCGAGAGCATTTTCATCACTCAGGAAGGACACCCTATACCCAGTAAGCAGTCACTTCCCATTTCCTCTCTCTCCCACAGGCCCTGGCGACTGTTATCTGCTTCCTGTCTCTTGGAATTTGCCTATTTCGGATATTTCATACAAATGGAATTACAGTATATGTGTTCTTTTGTGTCACTTAACATAGTGGTGTTGAGGCTCATCCATGTCCTGGCATATAGCATCTCATCCCTTTTTGTGGCTGAATAATATTCCACTATATAGATATACCACATTTTATTATCCAGTGTGATGGACCTTTGGGTTGTTTCCACCTTTTGGCTATTGTGAACATTTGTGTACAGGTTTTGTTTGAATATCCGCTTTTAATTATTTGGGCTATATCACTTGGGCTGGAATTGCTGGATCATGTGGCAATTCTATATTTAATTTTTGAGGAATCACCAAACCGTTTCTGTAGTGGCTGCCCTATTTTATATTTCTACCAGCAATATAGGGAGGGTCATCTGCACCGAAGTGGCTCGCTTGGCTTCAGCCTCGTTTCTTGACTATGGCCTCTTCATCCTTCAACCTCTTCTATAGCCTTTCGGATCCTTCCTGACTCCAGGAAGTGTGGGAGCTCTACATTGTACAGAATGAGTCCTGCATTATTCTGTCTGTGAGCCTTCCTTTTCTCCTCCAGCTGAGCTTGAGGGAGCCAAGATGGCAGGTTCTTCTTAGTAGAGCTTTCACTGGTGCAGGGATAAGCCTGTGCAGGTGCCTGAATGACATTAGAGGGTTGGCATGTGACATTGTTGGAACCCTTAAAGTGAGCCAGATACATCTTTTACTTAAGGTAAAAACATAGGAAAGGTTTTCTTCAGAAATAGAATTAAGGCACTGGTTTCTTCCCAGCTCATTAATTATGTAGTCTGTTTAGAGAAATACATGAAGAGAAAACAAGTGGTTCATCCCCACTTTTTCCATTCCTTTTTTTTTTTTTTAATTGTCAAAGTTTAACACAGCTGCTTTTCTTTCCTATTCTCTGGCGCTGGCATCTGATTACGGTAGAACTGATTTATGGTGGGAAAACCAGGAGGTGAATTATTTATTCTCCCCAAGTAAAGGATTAGCTATTTCTACTTTTAATGGATTTTTGTTGAGGTGTGTTTATATATTTTTAGATGGATTAAGAAGTCCTCTGACCTCTAATATCATATACAAAGCTATTTGCAAATCACATGAAAAGTCTGGATTTAAACTGATGAAAGCAAAGAAATGAAGAATTGTAACATTGAGTCTGTGACCCCAGAGATTTTTCTTAGTTTATATTCTTGTGCCCCAGAAGGAATACATAGATGTGAGAACAGGACCATAGTCCAATAGACTGTGAGAAGCTAGCCAACACAGGTGTCCAGCTTCCAGGCACAGTGACTCGTCTCAAAGGCTGCATCATCCCCCAGCGGGTGAGGGAAGAAGCCTGGAGGATAGGGGAGAGACTGGTCAAGATGTTGAATGTCCAGGGCATCGACTTCAACTAGAGAGCACTGGCAGGGGGCCATGCTCCTTAGATTGTCGTAAGATGGGTTTATTTATCTATCTTAAATAGACAATTTAAAGTTTTACAGTAAAAAGTTTTCCCTTCGATCCTTCCCTTTCCCCCATCCTCCTAATTCTCCATTCTCCTTTCATGACAGTCATTCCTCTTAGCTTCCTTCATATACTTCCAGAGTTCCTTAATGTAAAACAAATGCAACTATATATTCTTATCCCCCCCACCACTTTTAGACAAAATTTGGAATGCTTTGTATGCTGTTACTCTGTGCATTAAAACAAAACAAAACAAAACAAAACAAAACAAAAACTTAGCAGTATATCTTGGAGATCTCCATGTGAAAGTACACAGAAAATGTCCTCACTGAAAATGTCTACATTACTGCATAGTATTCAAACGCTCTGCTTCTACCAAGGTTTATTTAATGAGCTCCCTATTGGTGGACGCTTGGCTCATTTCCATTTTGCCATTTCAAACAAGTCTGCAAAGAACAACCTTGTACCTGTTGTATGCCACATGGTGGGGAGGTAATCTGGAGGATAAATTCTCCAGTGTGACCTGCTGGGTTGAAAAATATTTGTAATTTTGATAGATGTGTTCAAATTGCCTTCTGTAGGAGCTCTGCTGCTTATGCCCTCATCAGCAATGCCTGAGAGACCATACGCTGTGTGTGTGTGTGTGTGTGTGTGTGTGTGTGTGGTGGGGAGAGGTGTGGTGTAAATTTCTCTGAAAGTTGTGATACTATTTAAATAAGAGGGGTGGAGTGAGAGAAGGAAGTGGAAGTTTCTTCTGGATCCTCGGAATGTGAACAAAGAGCAACAGGGACTCCAGAGAATAATAATAACGCTAATTGTTAATGTTTAATGTAATGCTTGCTATGTGTTTGACACTAAGCGCTTCACTACATTCGCTCGTTGTTAGGCGAGGATGGTTCATCTGCTTTTGATTTTCTTCTAATTTTTGTTTTCAAATAAGCATCGAGAATTTACCGTGTGTGAGACATTCTGCTAGGTGCTGGTTGACGTAAGTTTTGTTCACAGAAGCCCTGCCAAATGTCAACAGAAGGGGAATTTGGGGGCAAGCTCTTACCAACACCAACCAAGATGGTGTGGAAAGTATCAACAGCGATCTCGTGTCGGGCACCGTGTAATGTCTCCCGGAGGCTGTTTGCCCTGGAAGCTGCAACACAGACAAGGTGTGTGGTTGACTCACCTGCTGTAGGTTGAGGCAGAGCAAATCCCAGTAGCTTCATGACACGCGTGCACTGATGGTCTGCTTTGTTTCATGTTTCTGTTTAATAATTCCAGTTTGGGGTTGGATGGGTCGGAAGGGGGAGGAAGAATTTGATTTTGCGTGAGTGAGCGAGCGAGTGTGTGTGTTGTAACACTCAACTAAGAAATCCAGTTCGACGACATGTCAGATTTTGTCAATAGCTGGCAGTTATAATTAGTATATGCGATGTATTACTTCAAAGGAATATTGAGAAGGCAAAAAAAAAAAAAAAAAAGTCAGAAGCCAGAGTTGATTAGCATTGAGAGCTACTGCTTCCCCTTACTTTCTGGTTTTTCTTACTTTTTTCCCTCTGCCCTGGGCCGCCTTCAAGATGACTCCAAACTTCTATTATCCTCACTCCTAGCCTCAGCTTCCAGAGACTATCCCTTTACCGCAGCTGGCCTGCCTTCCTGGTTTCTAAGCGAAGCTATGTTATAGTGCCAGGGATGATTAGCCTTTGTTTGTACACCATGGGGCTATGATGTCAGTGTTACCCTTGTCTTTAGGATGCATTTGAATAATGGGAGGGGTTTTAGGGTGGGCCACCTATGGTTAGAGTGTTAGGCATTGGAAACTAGTTTTAGGGATAGTATTTATAGCGAGGGAAGGTGTTTGGGGTAGAAGAACAGTCTTTTGGAGCTATCACTGCTATTTGGAAATAGAAAAACAGGGGATTTAGCAGGAAAATAACTCACAGTAATCGATTTTTTCCAAGGCAGAAGCAGAGAATGGGGTTCTGACTCTAAAAAGCTGGGCTAAACACGGTTTCAGTCAAGGTCCATTCAGGTTAATGTAAACCACGGTAGTTATTTCAAATAGGGGGAGACTTACTAGAGGGAAGTGGATACAAACATCACATCTGGGAATAACTTGTTTGGGCTTGGAACCAAATACACTCTTCAGATAGGACGTGTGCCTTGCTGTGTGCCACAGCCCCTGCTTGGCCCATGAACCGGGTATAGGCTGGCTGGGCCCCTGAGAGTGTGATCCTGATTGCAGAAGGAGTTTGCAGCAACAGAATCAAGATATGTTTCTTGGATGAAAGCCTTTCACCTTGTCGATGTTTTATAGGCAGACTATCATTACCTTCCGGTCGCTTTTGACACGTGGGTCCCTGAATTTTTAGACCTGTCCTTGACACTCCTTAAAAATAGGTCCAAGGCCTTCTCTTCTCAGGCTGTATTTGACCCATCCCTAAGAGATCCCATTCATACAATGGCTTCGGTGGTGCACAGATGATGTTGTGCCTCCGGCATAGTCTCCTATTCTGAGCTCCAGTCCTCACGGATGCTTCAAAGGCGAATCACTTAACACGTGTGAGACCGAGCTCACCGCGCCCTACAAAACTCCACCTTCTCCCAGTGTTCTCCCAGGGACAAACATCACCATCTATCCAGTGGCTCAAGTCAGCA
The DNA here is from genome assembly GCF_028749965.1 of Puma concolor. Taxonomy (NCBI): domain Eukaryota; kingdom Metazoa; phylum Chordata; class Mammalia; order Carnivora; family Felidae; genus Puma; species Puma concolor. The sequence goes on along the minus strand of NC_141674.1, from coordinate 192,890,310 downwards.
ACCTGGGAGTCATTTATGACCTTAGCTCATTTTTCCACATCTAATTCATTGCTGAGTCCTCTCGCTTTTACCTCCTAACCATCTCCTGAGTCTGTCCTTTTCTCTCTCTCTGCCCCTCCCACCCTAGTCTAAGCTACCATCAACTCCTTCCTGAATAACTAAAATCGCCTCCTCACTGGTCTGTCCCCATCTATTTTGATTTCCCTCCAGTTAATTTTCCAGCTGACTCTGGTGTGCTCTTTTCAAAGGCATATCTCATGCTAACATATTTTTCCCTCAGGGATGCTTTCTCTGCCCTTCATATCACTAATCACGGTGGCAATTTTACAGGGCTGAGTGTCATTCCTCAGTTACTGCCTGCCTTTCCCTGTGGATTGTCAGCTCTTGGAGGGTGGTGGCCATGTCTGTTTTTCCTGAATTTTCTGACATTCTAGTTCTCAGTGAGATGTATAGCCCATAGCAGGGACCCAGCAGATATTTTCCATAATAACTTAGCACAGAGTTTTGTACTTCCTCAGTGCTCCGTGAATACTAGATATTTACAAATACCAAATATCAACTGAGCAAATGACTTTCAGCTTCAAAGGTGGGTTGAGATGCAGTTACCAACCTGTCTGAAAGTATGAACGGGAGTCTGTGAACCTCTATTTCCCATGGGATATGAAGGAATGCTTCTCAGGGTTTTTAGCTGCAAGTGCTAGAAGCTGGGTCTGGCTGAGTGTGCGGAGAAGGATTTGTTCAAAGGGTACAGAGGGGTTCACAGGATCATTGAGACAGCTGAAGGGCCCGGCTAGAGGCTAAACCTCTAGAAACATGCCTAAATTATGCCGTCAAACCAGTCTGATGGGGAAGCCACTGCAGCCACCACCATGCATTGGATGCTCTAATTGGCTCCGAAGCAACCTCTGCACGAGGAACTCGATGTGCTCCTCCCGCCATTGCGTCTGATTGGAGGGGCCCATGCCCCAAGTCTGCACTGCAGCTGCAAGGGAGATAGGGAAGTGAGTTCCTCTCCAAACATAAGATGCATATGTAAAAGATGTCAGGCAGCCACCAACCTGACCGATGTCCTCGATGCATGGACGGTCATAAAGTCTTTGCTTGCTCCTAGCTCGTAATTGTGCATCTGGATGTTGGCATGTACCAGTAAGAGTAGTTATGTGGATAAATGGTCAGAGCTTGACCCAGAGTACTCTAAACTCTTTTCCTCCCTTTGTAGCTGATTTTGCATTTCACCATTAGATGCTTTAGCTTAACCATCTAGACAATTAATGTAATACTAGCTACCAAATGCTGAGAATCAGCAGTAATGGTAATGTATTTTGAGGTTCTTGGATAAAAGGCACTCCAAAGGTTTGCTGTATCATTATTTAAAATAGAAGATTTCTGATGAAAATGCTAAGTTCAAAGGGCTTGATGGCTTCTCAGGATGCAAAATGGGCAATGCCTGGTACATTAGCTTAATAAAACCAGTCCTGAAGATGTTTGCCTAACTCTCCTTCCTGCTGCTCTGTGGGCTTTTGAAGGCAGGAATATGTGGGAATGGTGATGGGCGTAGTCACCACGTGTGAGCCTGTTCCATTGGCTGCAGGCACGGTTGGAGCCTTCTGAAACGGATCGCCGCTGTTTTGCAAAGTTCATTGGGTCGGACTTTCTAACGCCCCCTCATCCCAGATAGGTTGAGTGGCAGAGAAACTCCAGATGAGGCCACTGATAGCACTATTTACTCATGTGTGATGCAGCATGAGAGACTCACATGTGATAAACACACATCTCTGTTCTTTCAGTTGTGGGATCTGGAATCTTTTCCAACAGGGTAGGATCAGCAATTGATTTCCTCTTATGGCTCTCCTTCCTTTTCTAGTTCTCTCTCTCTCTCTCTCTTAAGCCTGGTAGCCTTCGCTCACTTCTTCCCTAAGGTTGCCAGCCAGTTTTTTTTCACCGACTCTACTGCAAAAAATGGCTACTCCAGCTTTGTAATCCTTCTTAACCTCTTGCAGCTGACCTTCTTTGGTGGATTGCTCTCCAATCCCAGAGCGGCCTTCATGGATCCCACCCTTCTTTACACTCTTTCCTTCTTTTCCCATTCATTGGTTGAGTCTCCATCGATTTCCAAGTTAAGGTCATGGCGTGTCTATGTGTCTCTTCTCTGTCCGGTCTGCAGTGAGCCCTGGTCTTTTCCCTTTTCCCTTTCCCCTCATCAGCTGGAACATACACCCTGTTCTTCCTGTAAGAGGCCATGGCTTCCATGTTACAAGGTGCTTTACGTGGACTGCGGCAGGTTCTCTTTTCCTGTCAATAACATGGGGCACATAGAAGGATGGACGCATTAGGTTCCCACATCCCGTTATACCACCTGAGCTGATCTCAACTGAGGAATAATTTAGAGGGACTCTACCAACCCCAGTATACTCATGCTAATTTGCTAGCAAGCTTATTTGGAGGGAAAAAAAGCACTGAGAATTCCTTTTTTGGAGCCATCACAAGATGCAGGCGCTCAAGAAAGGTTTTTTGAGCTGAATCTGGCCCCTGATCAGTTGATTGACTATGACAAGTGACGGGAAGGTACAAAGCCTCCCTAAATGGCACACAAATTATAGTGGGGTGGTCATAGACGGAGAGGGCATTGGAGAAAGATTGAGTATTTATTAAAATATCTTTTGTCAGCCAGATTTATTTTCGTCTTTCTTTATAAGATGTGATAGTTTTGCATCAGCGCATCTAAATGAAATAATTTGCTAAAGGTCAAATGCAATTCCCTCCAGCCAGCTTTCATTTACCTTCTAATTAATAACTAAATGTCCACACATACATTAGCCTGAGGCTCATGCATAAAATATTAAGTACCATTTATTGAACACCTATTATGTCCCAGGCATTTTGAATACATTATCTCAAGTTCTCACAAACCCAGAAAGTAGAAATATTCCTCTAATAGAGGAGGAAAATGATGCCTGGAGAGGCTAAGTAATTTGCCGTTGGTCATGCAAATTCATATCTGAAGCCAAATGTTCAGTGCTTCCTCATATCACACTACAGGGCAGTGGCTTCCTGCAAAGATTTGATGTCTTGTGCCATCTGCTGTTACTAATGAACGGGAAGATGAGACATTGGTATGGAAGACTGTGACTTTGTGAGTCAAACACTTGCCCACCAGAGGACATCGTGTTGCCCAAAGCTTGTAGTCCTTGATGGTTGCCATGGTGCTAATAGCTGGGTAACTGAGGTAGGGACCTTGAGAGAAGAGCCAAAAGAGCCTCTGAAATGATGAAAGCTTTAGGAAATGAGCCCTCTGAGAAATCTTTGGCTCCTGTGAGCCAGTAGGGGTTGAACTTCTCTAAGAGAGGATGTGTCTTAGTATGTCTCAGCTCATATTTCTTCTCTGGGTGAACGAGTGCCATGATGGGTCAATGAAAAACAGATCTTCCTCTGCAGAATCGAGGTAAGAAGCCATTCTTCCTACATTTCTACTGACGTACGGTAGCCACAGGCATTCCGCAAAGGGAAATGACAAAGGTTCCTGGTGTTAGGGCCACACTGCTACGGGGAACTCGCATAATGATGGAAAGAGAGAGAGGAGGAGGTAAATATATATTTGGGAGGTAGCAAAATGCTGTTCTGTTCTTGTTTTCAATCAATTCATTCCCCCCCGCCATGTCCTCTCAATTGAGGGAAAGGTTGCAATTAAATCAGAAGAACATGCTTCGTATTGGTAAGGCAGGATTGGATGTGCCTCACCTGGAGAGGTAGGTGAATAGATCAAAACAGAGATTCGCCACCAAATGGTGATTTCCTAATGCAGGCATTAACAGGTTAGCTTGACGGGTGTTACCAGCTCATCACTTCCGGGGAGAGGCAGGTGGAACTGAAAAGTAGACAAAACTTTTTTCCGTAGCTCTCCAACCTCTTTCCTGACTCCTATTTCCATGTGTCCCGGACCCTGAAACTCTACAACGTATCAGCTGTTTACAAATCTAGTGCTCATTTTTCTTGCACATTACTTTTGGTATTGAATTTGTAAAAATCATCCAAACCTCCTTTTATTTTGAATTGGAACAAGCCACAAAAGCTTTGAAACATTTATTGAGTAGTGATTGGACTACATCACATTTCAATGACAAAATCACCACCTTCTGACCTCTCAGAGCCCTCCTTCCCATTATGCCTGTAATTTGATAAATTTCCACCTGGTGGTGATTCCTTGCTCCAGCTGCATAGGTCCAGGACATTACCCGGTATATAAATCATAAGAGTAGCTTCTCAATAGCGCGATGTAAATCCCTTGCATCAAATTACCCAGGACTTATTCCCTGTCCCTTGTTAAAACACAGATTCCTGAGCCCCAACCCTTCATCCACCTAATTAGGCTTTTTGGGGCGTTGGGTTCAGGAATCATCATTTTGCAGAAGCTTCCTTGGTGATTCTGATGCAGAAAAGCTTTGGGAATCACTCATTTTGAGAAAAATAGAAATGCAAGTAAGAAAATCTCCTTATAACTTTAAAAATAGTAAGAAGAGTATAGAAAGTGATACCCATCTTAAAAAAAAAAAACATACAAACAACTGCTGTACAAAAATCGATGTGCAGCTTAAGTCTTTGTCTCATTAGACTTTGATTATCAACCAGTGTTTATTCGTAACTCTGCTTTTCCTTTCTTCCCTCTAAGCAAAATGTCCCTATTTTCAATTATTCTTAGAGTGTTAGACCAATCCCTTGGTCTCTCCTCACAAGCTCCTGGCAGTTTCCCTCATCCTACAGCTTTTACTGAACACCTTTAGTACTTCGACCTCCTTGTCGTGTCTCATCACCTGGCTGAGGTTCAACTTGTCTCTTTCCCAAGAAAGCTTGGCCTTATTAGTCTTATAAAGGTCCCCAAACCACATTCTTGCTTCCTGTTTCCTCACTCTGAAACTGAAAAAAGAAAAAGAAAAAGAAAAAGACTGCATGGCAGTTTGCATAAAATTACGGTTTTTCTTTTTTTTTTTTTTTAATTTTTTTTTTCCAACGTTTATTTATTTTTGGGACAGAGAGAGACAGAGCATGAACGGGGGAGGGGCAGAGAGAGAGGGAGACACAGAATCGGAAACAGGCTCCAGGCTCCGAGCCATCAGCCCAGAGCCTGACGCGGGGCTCGAACTCCCGGACCGCGAGATGGTGACCTGGCTGAAGTCGGACGCTTAACCGACTGCGACACCCAGGCGCCCCCGGTTTTTATTTTTCAATAAGGAAAATGTCCTTCTGGCAATTACCTTCCCTTCTATAACTGGCTCTTCCAGGTGTGGCAGAGGGATTTTTTTTTTCTTAGATGGATGCTTATTCTTCAACTAAATTAGCAACTACACAAATTCCAGCTGTTTTTATTTCCCTCCATACTACCTTGGGTATTGAATTTGTAAAACTCAGCCAAACCTCTCTTCTCTCCTAATATTTTAAATCTGAACAAGCCAGACAAACTTGAAAGCATTTATTGAGTAGTTACTTGACAGTAACACACAAATACATTTAGACATTCAAGGGCAATATATTAAGCTGATCTGCAAGATGTTCCTCTTTTACTACATTCAAGACACTTTGTTTTCACCTTCCAATTCTCGATGAAGAAATTTGATATTGGTTCTGTTTCATCTCCAGCTTCTGCCTACTGGGAATAGAATTTCTAGCAATTACCATAAAGCGTCAATGGGAAGAGATCATTTGACTATTTCATTGGTTGGCTGCAGGGAGGGGTTGGATTGTTATAATGAGGTATTTCTTGTATAACCCATTTAAGGGTTAGGATAGCGTATCACTTGACTGATGAGTCATTCATTCATTCATTCATTCACCATTTCCACAAACATATATCCAGAACCTTGGAGTGTTTCAGGTGCTAAAACACTCTCCTAAGTTGGCTTTTTCATCAAAGTAGTCACCACAATTTGGTGGAGGATAAATGCAAGACAATATAGACGGTGCAGGCATATGTATGATTCTCTTACATCGATTCTTGTTCCTGGTGTCCCAGCCAACTCAGAAGGAGAAAAATTCGCAAGGGAATGTTGCAGTTTGGTCCAGCCTTTGTAATAGTTTTACAGCCAATTTCAGTTGAGTCCTGGAGTCTTCTTTCCCTCAGCTCGGGAATGTTAACCTCTGCCTCTGATCTTCACCTCTGTGCCTCTGGATTATTATAGTGATTTATCTGTACTCTTGGAAGTAATTCCTCATCACTCTTCTTAACTGCCTTACCACTTACATCACTTGGAGAGCTTATGGGTCAGTCTCGGGAGACTTGTTCCCAAGAGGTGTCAAGTTGTCAAAATTTAAGAAACCTTTCCAAAAAAAATGGGAGTCCGGGGCCATACTGAACATTAATGTGGGCCTTAAACAGTGGTGTGCCGAGTGTTCATTTGACTTGATGGCATGAAAGAACTCATCGCCAAATCTGCCCAAATGGAAGTAGTCAGCCCTTACTTCCAAGTTAGCCTGCTTGTGTCTGGATGGAAGATCCGATAGGTGGAACAGCTGAGAAGAATTATTACATTTTTAGGCAGATATCATATAGATCATTTACATCAGAGTTGGGGCTTCCCTCCTATGTGCTTAGTGGTTTAGAGCATGGGCCCAGGAGCCAGGATGTCTTTGGCTGGCTCTATCTTTCACTGGCAGGGTAATATCAGGCAACTTTTCCTCTTTGGACTTCATTTTCCTTATCCACAAAGTGAGAAAAGTAGTGGAATGTGCTTTACAGGGAATCATGAGGATTAAAAGAATAATTCACTTAGCACACGGTAGGTACTCAGTATGCATAAACTATTATTTTTCCTTGCGATTCAGGAGCATCTCAGGTTCTGCCTCTATTTCTTTGGGTTGCACCATTCTGAAGATGTCTTTTTAAACTTGAAGCATCGTGTTATTACTGATACATTCATCTAACACATGCATTTCATGAGATTTGGAGTCCCTTTGCTCACAGGAGGGGTACCACGTAGTAACCTGGAGGGCAGCCTCTGTGAAAGCAGACACTGGCCCATGTGCCCAAGGCCTACCAAAGTTCAGGAGGCCGAGGAGATCCTCACAGAGATCACACACACACACGCGCACACACACACGCACACAGAATATTTGCTATTTATTTGGCTTCCTGGAAGTCTGAGTCCATTGGCAAGTGAGTGAGTGGTGAGAGAGGGGACGGTTTAATGCGAATGGGAGCCTATGTATTGCTTATAGTCTATGTGGACTTTCCTAGAGCCCTGAAACTTTTTCCTGATTATTTTAACTTTTGACTAGATAACATCCATAGAGCTCAAACATTAAAAAATACGAATAGGCTTATGGTGGAAATTCTTCTCCTTTCTTCTCTTCCTTGCCCTAGTGCTCACCTACTCCTCCACGGGTGAACCTCATTATTTAGTTCTTGTTGAGCATTTCAGGTTTACCGCATGGAGGCATACCAGCAATACTGGCTTTGTGGGTATGGAGAATGCGTGTGGCAGTCACACAGGGCCCCGTGTTCAGGAGGGCCTTGCCTTGGATTTAATGCTCTGCTCTTGCTGTCTTGCAATTCTTAGTAATTTTTGACCCCCCTGCCCCTCCATTTCAATTTGCACAGCCCTGCAATTTATATGGTCTGTGCTGCATGCTAGACATCGTTCTCCAGTTTGCTTCTTGGCTTCACTATATGTCTTAAAGATCTTTTCATATTTATACATAAAGAACTTGCTTGCTATTACGATTTTTTTTTACAGCTGCCCAATAGTCTATCCCCGAGGATTCAAAAACAAAAACCACATACACGGCTGCTTTAGGATCCCTATACCAGTATTCCAGTCCTTTAATGCTTCCAAATTTGGGAGAGAGAAAAAGATTGATTGAGAGAAGCACCAGAAAATCTTCCCTCCGGCTGGATCCCTCGTTCCGCCCTCATGGTTTTAGAAGCCCTCAGAAGCAACTCTCACTTCCTTACCAGCTTCCTGACTAGCAGTGTCCCCACTCCCCATGGCTCTTTTCCTGCCACCCCCCACCTTGCTTTACCTTTCAGTTCACGGTTACTGAAACCCTTGACAAGGAATCATCTGGGCTCCATCAGTCACAGCAAACTACTTCTGTCTTTGCCTCGATCTGCAGACAAATACTTTGAGCTGAAGGACAGAGTGGTCGCCAGAGACACTCTTTTAAAACCCCCTTCCATTCCTTTTTTATTCTTACTAATCACTATTTCTGGATAAATCTATGGTCACGGCCCAACGATGTGGCTGCGTTTCAGAAGACAGCCTAGGCCCTCTCTCCTAAGGAGTCTCTCAACTGTTGGAAGGCACCGGAGTAATGTCCCGAAGCCCATAGCTCATTTTGAAACAGCCAATAGCTCTGGCTCCATTACAGCCAGACCTATGTCCTTGAAGCCCTCTCTTGGAGTTAGACAAGGACCGTTCACTCATTCAAGAAGAGATCCCGAGTGCCCCACACCATAGCCGTTCCGAGCGGCTGTCCCTCTGGAAAGTGCAGAACTTTATATGAGGTCCACATTCCCTGGGAGGCGAGCGCTGGGGTCTTGTACACAAGCACATGTCTTGCCTGTCACCCCTCCTCTGGCCATGACTTCGGTTTGAGTACACGGATCGGGATCCTTGTGCCAGACTTAGTCGTTGAGGTGCGCAACGGGGCCGGCAGGCCCCCAGCAGAGCCGCAAGAGGTGCTGGCCGCCAAAGGCACGCACCTGCTACCAGGCCTTGGCCTGTGCAACGGCCGCGTGGTGCGTCCGCCAGCGTGTGTCACGTGGGATAGACACCCAGGAGTGAACGGTGACGCAGGTGGGTGGGAGAAAGTCCACAGCCTTGTTGTGTTACCGCCTCTGTTCCTTACGGGGGAAGAGAAACCACAAACCACTCAATGGCTTACTCCTCCTCGTTTCAATCAAGCTGTACCCTCGGCACCTGGAAGGAAGATTAACTGGATGCTAAAAATGCACTTTTGGAGTCCAATTCCACTGCCAGGGAAAGCTTCCAGGTACCCTGAGACTCCACCGGGAGAAAACAAGGCTACAATTCCAATTAAACACCATATTGAGTACTTTGGTCTCAGTACACTCTATTTGTTTAGTTTATTTGAATATTTGATGAGGAATGCTGGGGTGGCAAAAATTAATTAAAATAAGAAAGAACGATCTTAAGAGAGGAAGGGGGGAAATGCTAAGAAGCCATAGATGGCTTCTCCCCACACCTGCCAGCAATTAATTAATCGCTAATCCGTTCATTATTTCCAACTTAGGAATCTCTGTCCCCTGGAAAAAAAAAGGTTATTATTTTGTAAATGTCTAATTAAAACATGTCCAAAGACAATCTCTGAAATGGGTTTGGCCCATGCTAATCACATCCGCAGGATGGTTGGGAGTTGATGAAGTGCAGTCTTGGGGCTTTCTGGGATCGGAGAAATCTTTTCTCATCAAAGCGCTGAGCCTTTGAGGCCTCCTTTCCTTACAGTTCACCATGTGCGCCTCCTCACTCCAGGTATTGGTGGGCAGGGACAGGCGAGAACATCAACAGTGATCTCGTCCACCTTCCTGCAGTGGGTCGAAGGGGAGGGCGGAGGATTTCCACGGTAGTCGTCCTGGGCAGCTGGTTGGAATATATGTATTTATAACAGCATTATCGAGACCTAAAGTTCACCCTAGATTGTATTCTAACCCTCGGCAATTGACTCAGGAAAGTGCTGTACCTCTGCTTGGGCTGAGGACGGACGGAGGGAGTTCCGAGTTTCGCGCATCTCCATCCGGGGCCCAGCCAAGCGTCTTTATCCCAGAGCCCCGGGCCCACCCAGGTGCTTGTCCCCTCGTTTTCCTGTTGTCTGCTCGCCCTTCTTCACTCCGGCAGCTGAGAATCTTTACCCAAAGTGATTTACAGCTGTGTGCATCAGGCTGGGTCTGACACTGATGGAGTCCCTTATCTCCCTCCTGTCCTCCCTGCTGACAGCCTCCCCCTCAGGTATCAATCAGGGCATCAGCTCCCTACTTCCGGGGGAGCCGGGGGCTGTCGGGGATGCATTCTACCTGTCGTCTTCATCCGAACTGCCACCTGCCCTTCACGGCTTAAAGTCTTTTTGAAGCGTGCGGGGGAGAGCAGGTACATACACTCTTCCCAAGCAACCTGCCACAGCTCGGGATGGTTCCACGTGTTTTGGACAAATTTGGGGATCGTGGTTTCTAAAAGGCGGCACAGGGGACATTTGCTTGCGTCAGCTGTTCAGCCTCCAAATCCCTGTCAGGATGTTGATGGGGGTGGCGACAGCCTCACCTGGCAAGCCCCTTCCCCCCCAGGAAATAGCACGCTGTCCTGTTTCCAGGGGCCGCAGACAACTAGGGCTTTGTGAGCAATGAGGCTGATGCTCTCGAAGAATGCAAGTGAGGAGCACGTAACGGGGGAGACAGAGCGGTGCCGAACGAACACAGGAGTGGAGTGGGTGGAGGGGCAGCCCCTGAAGACTCCCCGGGATTTAAAACCATGGGGGCCAGGAGAATGAAATAGAACACCCGTCTAAGCCTGCCTGTTGAATCGGCCCCAAATGCAGTGACATTTTCTTTCTTGGCTGCTTTGAAAAAGGAAGTGAGGAGAAAACGTAGGCTCTGACATTAAAGATGGATGGGGCTTAGACAAATGGAACAGTTTTGAAGGTTCCCCCCGTGCGGGGAAAGCTGAGGGCACGTCTCCACGGTGCGCTGCTGGGAGAGGTGCTCTCTCTCTGCTGAAGCCCAGAGAAAGCTGCATCAGGAAATGGCAGCTTTCAGTCCGGGCCAGCTGCAAGGTGTCGGCTGGCGGGTGTGCCGGGGTTCGCTCATCCACTTTAGGGTGGCATTTGCAACGGGAACGCGACCGGGCCTCTCAGTGGGGAGGAGCTGGGTGCAAGGGTGAGGCCAGAGGACTGAGCTCTTTGGTCTTCTGCAGAAGGCACCTGCGGAGAAGCCCCCTCCCGGGCAGAGCCTGTCGGTTCTGGGCCTGGCTGCGCATTTGACTTTAAAAGCAGATTCAGCTGGCTGGCCCCTCGGCATGTGAATGGCTGTGAATGGCATCTCGAAGGAGCAGAAATCCCATTAAGGAAGAACTATTGACCCATCTGTCTGCGTGCTGTTGACTCTCTGCTAACCTTCCATTTGTGGCCTGTGATTCTTTAATGTGGGAAGTGGTAATTGGAGAAGAGGGATTAGGAAGAGGAATGAGACAATGACTGCATGTGACACTGGAGAGCAAGGACTTGAAGGCCACTTGATCTGTAACGTCCTCTTGGCCACCACAAAACAGAGACTCCCTGTTCCCGTTGCCCCAGCACCTGTTGGTCCAGAGGGGCTCCAAACCCAGTGTATCTCATTCATCCTGGTCATTCCGCTGTCTCCAGTGCAGAATCTATGCTGGCACCTACTAGGTTCTACATCGGACTGTGTCTGTGTCAGGACAGGGCAGAAGCACAAGGGACCTGGAGGCCAACAGGGGTGATGGCCAGGCACATCTACCGGGACATACGTGCACCCAGGATAAAAAGCAAATTATAGGACCAGCCCTCCCCACACCCCCCCCCCCAAAAACCCTCACCCTGTTTTCATGCCATAGATAGGTGTCAGACTTACAGCAGTCACAGCCGGTGCAGGCCGGACGTAAAGAATTTTCGCGTAGCAGGCAGGTTGAATCTGCTGCCATTGGCATTGGCTGCTGCCGTGGCCCCCTTTTTGATTAGTGTAGCTGAATGAACTTCCCCGCCTTTGGGCTTCACTCCCACCATGCAACACAAATTGAAATAGTGGGGTGGCAGGCAGGGGCAGTGGCGGCTGCGGTGGGGAGGGGAGCACAGGGACCTTCCATCTTGTTAATGTAACACTTCCTTATGTGATGGGAGCTGAGAGCAGCCTGTAATGAATTTCTCCTCTGGTAATCATTCACCAGTGCATTGTGACCCGTGTGTTTTTGCTGTGCTACACATTTCCAGACTTTCGCAGTGACTTGTCAGCACCTAGTAAAAATGAATTGGACACGACCCATCTCTTCACGAAATGCCCTCCCCCGCCGCCTTTCGTCTCGGTTGGGAGAAGGAGTAGGTGGGACCACCTGGAATGGCAGCCGTGGACTCCGGGGCTGTGGTCTGACTCCAGGCCCACATCGCAGGCAGATTAACGCAAGCATGCCAAGTCTGTGGGCGCTCTTGTTACACTGAGCCATGTTCTCTGGTCCAAATGGTTCCAAAGTGGCCTTTGCCTCTTGCACCTGTTGTTTCTTGCTGCATGATGAGCCGGGGAGGCAATTTCTTTCATCGAGAAGACATGGGTGCAAGCGGTGGTACAATTAGGCATCTGGGCACCCCATGGGTTCTTACCAACTCTGGTGTGAAGACGCATTGATGGCGGGGGACAAGGCCATCGTCTGAGTCATCCGCATGAGCGTCGCCATCTGCAACTGTAATTCTAGCCACGTGGTCAATCGTAAGACGGGGTTTACAACCAGCTTTTACTGCATTTGTGGATCATGATGATTAAACAACAGATGGGAAACCCAACCAAGATTTTTAATCTCTACCTCTTCACTGAGGGAGCGAGTGAGGGCTGAGGGAGTCACTTCGTGGCCTCTGTGTAGGGCTGAGTCTATAATTAGGGCAGGCACCCCCCTGATATCCTAGCCTAGTTTGTACACTCATGCCTATCAGACCACAAGCACCCAGTTTGGGTTTTGAAATGATGGTACCTGAATCCTGGGAAGGTTCTAGGAAGCTCATGGTGAAGATAAAGCCCCACATTTAGGGTTGCCAGATAGGATACACGAAACCCACTTAAATGTAAATTTCAGGCAAAGAATAAATGCTCAGTTTGAGTATGTCCCGAGTATTAGACATAAAAAATAAGACTTCTTAAAAAAAAGCAAGTTGCTTTTTTAAATTGTGGTAAAATGTACAGAACATAAAGTTGACCGTTTTAAACATTTTTTAGCACACAGTTCAGTGGAATTAAGTACATTCACAATGTTGTGCGATCCTCACCACTACCCATTTCCAGAACTTTTCCACCATCCCAGATTCTGTACCTGTTAAACAGCAATTCCCTATTCTTCCTCCCGCCAGCCTTTGGTAACTTCTGAGGCACTTGCTGTCTCTTTGAATTTTCCTGTTCTAGGTATCTCCTATTAGTGGAATCGTAGGACATGTCCTGCTGTGTCTGGCTTAGTTCATTTAGGATAATATTTTCAGAGTTCATCTATGTTGTAACATGTATCAGAACATCATTCCTTTTTGAGGCCGCATAATATTCTACTATACACGTGTACCCAACTTTATTTATTTTCTTACCTGTTGACAGACGTTGGGATTGCTTCCACTTGTTGACTATAGTGACTAACGCTGCTGTGGATGTTGGTGCACAAGTATCTGTTTGGTCCCCTGCTTTCAATTCTTTTGGGTGTATGTACTTAGGAGTGGAATTGCGGGATCACATGGTTATTCTATGAATAACACGTTGAGGAACCACCCTCCTCTTTTCCACAGTGGCTGCACGGGATATTTTAATTTGTTAACTCTGGCAAGCCTCCAACTTTTTCAACGGTATTTTAATCCGAATATATTTAACCTGAATCATCATATCTAAACCGAAACAGTGCCCATCTCCACGTTGGAACTTGGGGGCATAATTTCTCAGTGCAGCCTCTAGGAAATCTGTCAGGTTTGCGTCTAGAGTGGAGCATAGGTAGCAATGAGGAAGAATTGATATACATCACTCATTCCTTTAGGAAACATTTATGGTGTTTGCATGGTGAGTGCCAGGTCGGAGCTGGAGGTCCTGGTACAAAGGGGGAGCGAGACGTTTCTCCTTACCCCCCGCTTTTGCTCCACCCGGGTTTCCCTCTGGCTCCGAACCTCTGTCCATGCTGGCCCTTCTCTCTGACACATTCTCCCCCTGCCCTTCCCATTCACCTGACCCGGCCCGGGGTTTCAGCTCCCATGGGCCGCGGTGCTCAGGCTTTCCTGACCCCTCACGAACTCACAGCTGTCCACACGTCACTCCACAGCTCTTGCCCTGGTTATGATGATAGATTCGTGTGGTTATTGGATTCACTTATGTCCGTCTGGATCGCAAGCTCCTTGAAGGTGGGGACCACGTCTGTTATGCCTATCACTGTCCCCTAGCACCTAGCAAGGCACATAGCATGCATTTAATATAAAACGTGTTCACTACATGAATGAATCCATGCATTAATTATTTTCTCAGGAGTTAGTGGGAGACCAGTAAGCACATCTTCCATGGGGCTCTGGCAAAGAGAGCACTTCTGCCGAGACGGAGCTGGGATTTGGGCTAGCTCCACAGTGGAGTCAAGCCCAAGGATGTGCTCCCTGGCGCCTCCGCAGTAGGGACACCACGGAGGCAAGGCAGGGACAGGAGGCTCTGCAGAGCTTTTTCAGACCGAGCGACACACAGACAACCAAACAGAACTGTTCCGTCGCTAGGATGTCAGAGCCCGGGGCTCAGAGTTGGTTTAGCCCAACTGCCCTCTGCCCAGATGGGAAAGCCAAAATGTGCATCACCTTCCCGAGGTCACTGTGCTCTGAGGCAAAGCTGAGAACCCTGGTCTTGCAAGTTCTGGGACCGGAGCTCTCCCACCTCCTCAGCATGCCCACGTTCAAGGTTAGAAGAGCGCTGTGCATTTCAAAACCTTCTAAAGGTTTCTTTGAACTCCCACAGGATTTAAAAATCATTGGCTGGGAATAGAAATGTGAGTAATCAAGAAGATTAGGTGGTGAGGGTGGCGGGGGGGGAAAGGTAGAGAAAGAGGGCAAATCCAGAAAGGCTGCCTGCCAGGGCTCTGGAGGCAAGGCCCTGCCAGGGCGCTTATGCGTGAAGCTTGGCAGGGCGGGGGGGTGGGCAGCCAGCGGGCGCTCGGAAAGGCTGCGCTTCAGCTCCCAGCGGAGGCAGTCAAGGGCTTCAGGATGGAGATTTATTAGCGGAGCTGTGCTCCAAACCGCAGCATCCTGGCCCTGCAGACGGTTCTAAGCGAGGCCTGGGGGCTGCGGAGGCTGCCGCTTGCCCTTGGCGAGAACTGTACCGGTTTCCAGGGGACTCTGTCCGAACGGGGGTGTCAGAGAGTCCACGCCTGACCGCGGCTGCCCAGGCCAGCTGGTTTGGTGAGGGGCCCAGAGCAGAGCACCCCAAATCTTCACATCCTGGGTCCTTGGCCCCTGGGCCTTACCTCCCTGCTGGTGGAGGGCTTTTCTGGGCCCCTCTGTGTGCACACGGGCCCGGCTGGGCCTCAGGACAGGGTTTTGCACCCTGTGTGGGACCTGCTTGGGCCGGGTCCTCCGTGGAGAGAGGGGCCCTGCTAACCTGGTGCCACAGGGCAGGAGGAGGGATGAGGAAAGGCTCAGACCCTGGGGCCAGGTGAGGCATCAGTCCTCAGTGGAAGGGTCTCGTTCTCATAGCACTTGAAAGCCAGCCATGACAGGAACCGTGTGCCTGCACACACAGGTGTTGTGTGGGGTTTTCTGGCAGGGAAGAGAGAGGAAACAGGTGTCATTCTCTGGATAAGCTGCGAAAACAACGGCAGCCCCTCCCTCAGAGGTCTCTCAGCCCGGTCTTCAGGGAGTACGGAGAAGGCATGCCCTTCCTCCAGAAGCTCCTCACAGGGTCAAAGGAAAGGAACAAGGAGGCCAAGCCTTGCAGGCTGCGAGGCCCAGGAATTCTGAGAAGTGGGAATTCAGAAGCAAGCTGTGCCTCTGCCTCCCAGGCCTTTGGCTTCTTAGGGCCCTTCCCATTTTGTTGATGGGAACAAGAGTCACAGTTTCTGTGGAGCCTGTGGGTGGATGCAAGGCGGCTCTGAGGACCCACACAGGTAGCATTTCCTATTCTGACCATCACCTCCTCCTCTCACACCCAGTCCCCTGGCGGGGAAAATGTTTCCCCAGGAATTTGTTTAGCTCAGCCTGGGATTAGAGCCTGAAGCCTGTAAGAGCTGGAACCGAGTCATCTTTCCATTTCTTCTTCAGGCTTCCCTTTCACCCGCCGCGCACCCCCCCCCCCCCATCACTACCACCAACGTCGCAGAGACAAGGGCACCTCAGCATCCAGATGGGTCCTGTTTCCCTCAAGGATGGGCTTGTTCCAACTTCATTTCACTCCCTCCCCTGAGGGTTGTATAAACATTTCCAGAAGGATGCAGATAAGGAAAAAAAAAAAAAAGACCTTATATAAACACTAGATGGCTAGGGACCGGGAGATATTATTAGTTTCTTAGGACTTTGAAAATACCCAAAATCTCAACTAAAGGCAAGTACAAATTTGCTTTCATTGTAACCTCTGTTATTGTTGCTAAGGTCAGTAATAGGATAGAAGCAGGCATCTCAGGAGACACATGATACCGTCAAGATCACAGGGGGGCAGAGAGGGAAGTTGCAGAAATTTGACTGTGGTGATCTTACCGGCCAGTGAAGAATGGCCAGGGGTGGTGGTGGGGGTCAGGGTGAGGAGCTGTCTTTTCTCTAAATTAAGGAAGGCCAAAGGGTGATACAGATCAGAGAGCATCTCCCCACTGTGCCTTAAAGGATCTTACCCGGCTCCCCAGCCTCTTCTCCATGCCTTTCCCCCTCAAGATCCTGCTTTTAACCAACCATTGCTTTGTGTTCCTAGGGGGCGCAGCAAACTCTTTCCCACAGCGGGGATCTCTCAGCGCTGTTCCTTCAATTTGGAAAGCTTCTCCCAGGCACTTGGCTGAGCTGACTCCTCCCCGTCAATTCAGGTTTTAGCTTAAATATTACCTCCTCAGAGGCCTTTTCTGACCACCCAGTTAGTGGGAGTGACCTTAGTGATTTTTTAAAGGGAGTTCTAAAGAGATATATTGTATTAGATTTCAGATTCATTAGATTTCATTATGATAAGTGTTGTTGACTCTAAAATTAGACAGTTTTATGTAATTACTGCAAATCCTATAACATCAGTAATAAAGAGCCGTGTTTTGCAAATACAAACTCAAGTAACACAAATATTACACCTTCAATGTCTAGTAATTTTCCATCAGAGCCACCGGTTTATTGCTTTTACATAACCAGTCCTTATTCTATGTGTTTGGCTATTTGCTTTCTGTCCCCTTCACTGGAGTGTAAGCTCCAAGAGCTTATAGAATCAGGAAGTACTCAAAAACATTTCCTGAGTAAATGATTGAACCAAATTTCCTTTCCAGGGTGAATACAGCCTCAGGATGGGGGGTGGCAAATTTGTCTTGTGGAGTCTCCCATTTATGTGTATGTGGGAAGTTCATGGTACAGCTTCTCCCTCCTCCTTCCCTGGGACCTGGTACTGCCTAGAGGTGAACTCAACATCCTAATTCAGCTTTCCCTGGCCAAAGTCTAGTTTGCTTTGAATCTAATAACCCATCGTTGAAAAGATCCCTGACCATTTTGGGAGGCCAGGCTACTTTGCCTTTCTCTGAGACCAGAGGTTCTTAAACTTGAAAGTGTCCCAGAACCCCCTGGAAGGGCTGTTAAAACACAGGATCCCTAGGCCTTCGTCCCAGAGTGTTTTAATCAGTAGATCTGGAGTGGAGCCCAAGAATGTACAACTCTGACAAGTTCTCAAGTGATGCTAATCCGCTGGTCCACACTTTGAGGAGCAGTGTCACAGACCTTAAAATCAGCACAGATGTTGACAAGCTAATGTTTGACCAGGAAGAAGCAGTGAGGAGTCAAAAGTTGCAGGGGATTGGCAATATCTTGGGGGCGGGGGGGCGGGAGGTTGACAGGGATCATAGTCTTGGAACTTTACTGGGCAAGCCTTTGAGTTAAAGTAGCCGACCTGTCCAGGTAGCCCATTCCCCATCCCCATCTTTCACTTTATAAAAAGCCAGCCAGTTGACCTACTAACTCCATAAGAAGTGTTTAGAAACATTGTCCTAGGAGAATGACCAACCATCCTGGTTTGGCTGGGATTGAGAGGTTTCCAGGGACATAAGATTTTCAGTACTAACACCAGGGGAAGCCTTGGGCAAACTGGGATGCTTTGGTCATGCTCAATCCAAGTCTCTTTGTCTCCGATAAAAAATACGCAGAAAAATATCTCTGGTATAATGTTTATTTAAATAGCAATCTTAAAAAGGCTTTATACAAATCATATAAACACAGTTTGACCTTGTCGTTTATTTTTTACATTGAAGAATCACAGTAAAAGCTCTCAAGTTCCCATGATCTGGCTCAGCCAGCGAATGGTCGAATACCTTTAGCTGCAAACTCTGGAAAAGTTAATCTTCTGTGTGACAGCTTAACCTTTCCCCTTGTGTTCTTGTATTCATGCTCATTCCTCGGACCCTCAACCCTGTCAACTCCCCATCCCCGCCCAAGAGAGAAAGCAACCCTGTGGCCCTGTTGACTGCCTAGTCCGGGAGAGCGTGGAGGTAATGTGTCATTCAGTACAAGGCAAAAAAGGAGATCAATACTGTGAGTTGGGTTTCCCAAAGGGAACAATTCAAGGAGACGGGTCAGCTAGCCTACCTGCAGATAGAGAAAACAAATGCACCAGGGTGCCCCCTGGCCGAGTTAGAATCAGGCCCCACTGTCTTTCTGTCTTAGGACAGCCCAGCCTCCGGTGTTGGTGAGGTATCTACATGCAGCCCCGGATGGCCAGCTTTCCTTTAGCAGGGCCCACCCAGGGCCTCAAACCAGCCAATGGTGAGTATGGTTCGAGGACTGGGAGAGGGATGCAGGTTGGGTTGTGGGTAACTTAGAGGCGAACTGCAGGCCGAAGACAGGGCTGGTCTTTGGGGAACTGTACAATGGCCCGCTGAGCATGAGCGGGCCAGGACCCCCAGGGTAGGCTTTTGAACTTCTCTTCTTCTGCAGGCAACTTCTGGAAATCCCTAGGACTCGCTAGCTTCCTGAACACTGAGCTACGTGGGAAGGCGAAGAGGAGGGTGGGCTAATGAAAAACTTGCTTCTGCTGCATGCCCAGCTCAGGGGGGGGGGGTCCTAAAGCTAAGCCCTTGGGCTTGACAGCTTTACTTTTCACCTCTAACTACCACTGTGCCAACGAGTGCGAGATCAGTGGTGACACTCGGGCCCTAGGTCAAAGTCACAACAACATCACTGAGTCCCACGTGACCATTCACATACACAGTAGATACAGAGAACTCAAAGGCTCGCAAAGACACACATATATGAATAAATAGCTGTTGGTTTGGACTCTCCCTCTCTGCATACAAAACACTGTGACATTACCATTTGAACTAGTATTTCCGTAAGTTAACATGTAAGGGAATCAGCCAGTCCCATTCACCCTTTCCCTTTCACCTGGGTAGGAGACAAATGAACTTGTGGGTGACCATAGCAGCAAAAATGGTCTGACAGTTTACCACTGATAAGCAATGGGCTGGGCATACTGGTGGGGTTTCAAAGGTATTTCCAGCACACAGGCAATCTTTAGGCATTACTACAAAATCAAGATTTGGATCTTGACGCGGACAATCTTATCCTTCACACGGTTTTTCTGATGCCTCCCCTTCTAGAGTAGCTGAGAGTCATCGAGGGCTATGACTGCGCCTTGGGAAGCAGGGCTCAATCCATTAGTAGGATCAGCGGTGAGTTGGGGGAGCTGGCAGTGGGGCCACAGGGGTTAGGGAAGAAGGGATGCCTTACTTAGAGGATACTCACTGATTTCTACATAGAGGGAAAATACAGTTTTCTTCATTGTTTCAAGGCACTTAATAAAAAATACATAAAGTGTGTGTGTGTGTGTGTGTGTGTGTGTGACCTAAGAGAGACCTAAGAACATAGGTCTCTCCGGGATTGAAGCAGTGTTGTTAGTGTTTTGGTCCACAGTCCGTGCATACTTCTGGCTCAAATCAGCTCACGTACATCCTACCTGCCTCTCCTGAAATGCTGTAAACCCCGAGGAATAGTCAATGTTTACTAGCCTATAGGAGAGACTGATTCATCAAAACGTCTCTGTACAGTCTGCTTAGCCTTGGCTATGACATGATCACAGAGGTTGGATTTCCTTTTCCCTCTCCACTGTTCTCCTTTCCGTCCAGTGGTCTCCAGTTACATTTCACTGGGGGAAAAACATACTAACAGCCTGAATTTGCCACCCCATCTCTGAGAGTATCAAACAATGCTATGCCTTGGGGACGAGACGCCCGACAAATGGGCGCACGTGTGTGTGTGTGTGTGTGTGTGTGCGTGTGTGTATGTTTTAGAAGAGCAAGGAGGAGGGTAAAGAAAAAGTAAAACCACCACCAGAGGCCCCACGAAGTAGCCTCACAGCCACAAATTCTAGGTCTAGATGTAATGAATGGCTCCTAGTCGCAAAGCACGTTAAGGCTTGTCCGCTTCTAACATGGAGGTGCTTCTGTGGATTTCTGACGTGTGAAGTTTCCTTTCTGGTTTGTTTTAAATCGCATATAAGAAAGAGCTATTCATGCTGACCCTAAAATGGCAATTTTCCCCTGGATAAAAAAAGTTAAAGGCAACAACATCCTACTTAAATGCTAGGACTGGAAACGGCAGCTTGTAGGGTTGGCTGGCATGAACCTACACAGCAAATCCCGTAAAGTCGTAAAACGATCAGAGGACAGGATAAGTTGGACGGCTTTTTTTTTTTTTTAGCTTTTTTTTTTTCCTAAAGATGAAAAGTCTGAAAAGACCTTTTGCTTTTCAAGTGTTGATTAGAAAGACGAAGCAGAGTACCATGACCACCACTCTGCTTCTATCCTGGAAAAGTCATTCTCCTCTTCTGCCTCTTTGAGTTGCTCACAGACCAAAGAAATAAAATATAATAACAACAAACTCACAAACGAAATAGAACTGTGACCCCCAAAGAGATGAGCTCCCGTCTTAGTCCCAGCAACGACTCAGCCACCGCGCTTCTAGGTGGGTTGTAACCCCCTTCGCAGCATCGCCCTGCCTCCCTCTACTCGTCTGTTCTGTCCACACCTGCGGTATTCTGGATCGGTTTGATCGAGATTATGGCATTCAGTTTCCAAAGGGAAAAAAAAAACGTAATCTTCACTAGCCCCTCTTGCTGGAATGAAGCGTCAGATGTGATTTGGGTGCAATCCGTCATGCCTCGGAGCAGCACTTCTGGTGGTTCATCTTGACCTTGTGCTTGAGGCCGTCGTAGAGCTCAAAGTTGTAGTTCTCCAGCGTGGTACAGCTGCGGGAGCTCAGCCCTGAGTAGGAGCAGGTGCAGTAGAGCAGGAGCCCCGCACACGTGGCTCCCAGGAGGACGCCCAGGGAGCTCATGGCGATAATGGTGATGAGGATGGGATCCAATGTGTAGAGCCAGCTCTTTTCTTTGTCGGCCGAAGGGGCACCAGACCCTGAGGTCGGGGAAGAAGAGTTGCTCCAGTCCACCTCATACTCATCTGTGACACAAAGCATATGAGAATTGTGGGCACTGCCTCTTTCGAGGTGAAGTGAATGACACCCACCCCCCCCCGCCCCAGCCCGGTGTAGAGGTTCTTCAGGGCACAAGGACAAGCAGGGGGACCCTGAAAGTGCACTGGCTGGCGTCAAAGCCCAGCCTCACCAGGTCTTTGCTGTGTGACTTTGGGCAAGTTGCTTAACCTCTCTGCCTGTGTCTTCCCATCTATAAAACAGGGATACTGTTAAGGCTGCCTTTACTGGGTTGCTAGGAGGATTAAATGAATTAATAATTGTAAAGTGCTTGGTGTCCAGCACATAGCTAGCACTAAGTATTTGATATTTAAATAATTTGACTCCGACTAGGTAAGCTCAGATTTTGATAAAAGCTTCAGGGTGCCTTTGGGACACTGGGGTGGTCCCGTGATCTGGGCACGCTTCTTTCTTTGCCTCCTCACCCCCCACGTCCACTTGCTTCAAGTTCAACCAAAGGATAGACAGGCTGAGACCATTTTCACACGACAAGTTTCCCAATTTAGTATTGCTGGCCATCTGAGCAGCAGACTTTTTTCAAGCCACCACACTCACTTGACATACACCTTACCTTACTGTTATGAGTTGAATTATGTCCCCCATATGGTCGTATGTTGAAGTTCTAACCCCTAGTACCTCCGAATGTGACTTTATTTGTAGATAAGGGCCTTGAATTGTTTTAAAGTAGGCTTTACATCCTGTGTGGAGCCCAACGCAGGGCTTAAACTCATGGCCCCGAGACCAAGACCTGAGCTGAGACCAAGAGTTGGACGCTTAACCGACTGAGCCACTGAGGCACCCCTGGAGATAAGGTCTTTATAGAAATAATCAACTTTAAATGAGGTCTTTAGGGTGGGCCCTAATCTAATACAGATAGTGTCCTTATAAAAGGGGGAAATTTGGAGGCAGACACAGGTGGGACATTGCCTTGAAAACATGGAGATGACCATCTACAAGCCAGTGAGAAAGGCCTGGAACAGATCCTTCCTTCCCTCATGGTCCTCAGAAGGAACCGGCCCTGCTGAGCCCTTGATCTTGGACTACTAGCCTCCAGAAAGGTGAGAAAATAAATTTCTGTTGTTTAAGACCCCCAGTTTGTGGTACTTTGTTACAGCAGCCCTAG
Organism: Puma concolor; assembly: GCF_028749965.1. Lineage (NCBI taxonomy): Eukaryota > Metazoa > Chordata > Mammalia > Carnivora > Felidae > Puma > Puma concolor. The sequence goes on along the minus strand of NC_141674.1, from coordinate 192,867,818 downwards.
AAGACTAATATACTTATTATTTCCATAGTGTGGCCAAGGCATGACCACATCCACAGCTCATTTTGTAAGATTTCCTAATAATTCCACGAAGAAGACAGGGTACTATTATAATTTTTTAACAGGTGAAGAAACTCAGGGGCACCTAGGTGGCTCAGTTGGTTAAGTGTCCGACTCTTGATCTCAGCTCAGGTCATGATCTCACAATTCATGAAATCGAGCCCCGTGACCAGCTCCATGCTGACAGGCAGTGCCTGCTTGGGATTCTCTCTCTCTCTCTCTCTCTCTCTCTCTGCCTCTCCTCCCCACCTCCCATTCTCAAAAAAAAAAAAAAAAAAAAAAAAAAGAAAAAAGAAAAAGAAAAAAGAAAGATGAAGAAACTCAGGTTTTTAAGAAATTAGGTGACCAGATAACTCACTTGAGGTTCCAGACTTAGCAAGCAGTTAAACTGGGAATAGGAATCCGGCTTTCTGTATCCTTATCCCCTGCTCTCTGTACCCATCATAGTGCCTCTTGCTGCTACACCTACTGTGGCCTCTCCTTTTAAGCCAGTTCCACAGCTTTGCCCATAAAAGGAGCGTTAGACAGGGTTTCGCAGGGAGAGTCTGCATTGAGTTAACAAGGTGCTGTTTGGGTTAGTCACTCTGTTTCTATAACTACACTTGAAGTGTTTGATTAAGGTCGGGTTAAAAGCAGCTGTTCTATAAACAGCTCTTCTTAAATGCATCAATCTTGGTCTAAAGTTGTTCTTTGAGAGGAACTGTGGTGATCTCTCTTGCAGATCAACTCTGGCACTCAGAGAAGCCCAGACAGACATGTGCTGCTCTGAGTCGAGGGGAGAAATTATATCTACATGTTTGCTCGGCGGCCCTCCAGTCAGGGCTCTTGCTTTATCCTCTTGAAGTATGTGTATTTGAAGTGGGAGAATAGAACTTGGACTAAATACAAGATGGGCATTGTAGAAAAGAAACCTAAATCTGGCAATGGGCCCCAACTTGGAGTCTTGGATAGTGTGAGAAAGGCTCCCCCCCCAAGCCAGGGAACAGGAAACCACAGAAAGCCTAGGAGAATATTCACATTTATACTCATTTACTCAGGTCCTTTTTGGGAAGAGGTCAATGGGTTCAAGCAGCAACACATTTGGAAGAGCCTTGCTTTTACTTCTAAAGGGTTTATCCAGATTTGAAGTCCATCAATGTCGAAAGTTGCCTGAAGTAGGGGACCTGTTTCAGATTAGGCAGAAGGAACTCAATAAACTTTCCAAATTTCTAAATTTGACCTTGACAAAGCAATTGATGGTTTCTTCACTGCTCTCTGGATTCTTTTCCCTTCTATTTCTGATTGGTAGTTCTAAATTTTGGCCTTCTCATACCCCAGGCATTATTTTTGTTGACATCTTTATAACCAAACCTGAATTTCATGATGATCTGCTAAATCATAGCAATACTCACCATCAATTTCATCTTCATAGCCCTCTCTTCCGTGTATTTCTGGAATGTCTACTATAATGAAAAAGAAAACAAACAAATCAAGTTATAACAAGTTCTATTGCCATGGCTAACAGGCAGAGATGCAGCCTTTCTGAGAGTGACTCCCCAGTACAGTGGGCAGCTAAAGAATCACATCTGCTTCTAGATCATTTAGTATGTACATTACTGGATTCTTTCCCCTTCAAATGATTTGTCTTTATTGCCAACAGCAACCAGAAGAACAGAAACAAAAAAGGTCTTTAGCTCCAAATAACTCCTCGCTTGTGTTGTGGTAATGACTGTAGTTCATTGCCATTATAGGTCTGCATTTATCCAAGGCAACTTGGATGGCATGCCCATCATCAGTTGCTACAACTGTGATGTTTATTTAGTGTAATGGACCCTCCTCATATGCATGCATGTAAGTAGACATATCCTATAAGGGTCTTTCTCCTCTGGCTTTCAAATAAACGTATGGTAATTCAACAAAGTCACATTTCATCATTATATGTTTTCATGTAGAAGTAGGACTGGAAAGAATGTCATAAGGCCTGTCCAGCTCCGCGTATCTGTGCTAATATCTCTTGTCTTTCCTTCTCAGTTTACTTTTCCACTGGTTTTCTTTATGGCTTAGAATAGGTCAAACGTGGGCATCTAATCTGACTAGCCCAGGCTTAAAAAGAGCTAAATTAATTTATTGTGGATTTTCTCCAGTATTATCACTGTCTATCCTTTTCTTTTTTTATGATAATTTGGGGGGGGGATGTGGGAAAGACAGTCTCTCTATTCACTATGCTGTCCATCTTACAGAAATCAGAGCCAATGAAAATTACTGGTCTAAAATGGCAAAACATCAACAAAGAGAATCAAATATGTGGTGATTTATCATTTCTTTGTTTCTCACAGGTTAATTATGCCTGCCCTGGCTGTCAGCTCAAGATGGCGTTAGCAAGTGTATGGACACGTTAGGAGTTATATTGAACCCCAAGTCAGGTGCACAACCTTGAGGTCAGCACTATAAACCGATACCCCAAAATTCAGGCTTAAGTCAAAACCAAATCCCAAACAGCTAATACTATCAAACAAGAGGAAGAGAAGAACTTCACACTGGCCTGAACTTTCCCTCATCAGCACATCTCAGGGAAGATCTACTTGACCATGACATGAACTGAGGATTGATCTATCGCCACCACACTTGAAATTCAGTCTTTTCCTGGAAGCAGTGATTTTAGTCATGTTAGATAGAAGTCTTCCTCATCCTGGCCAGAGTGCTAAAGCACATTTTGATCCCCCTGGTCGTTAGTAAGGGATGCAACAAAACAACTTGCCAGGACCCCACTTGAAAGGATCAATGCCATGTGGCACTAATTTGCCATAAATCCAGCCTGTTTCTGGCATGTTTATAGCACAGCAACTGGCACCTGCAGGTCACAACAGCTTCCCCACCTCAATGCCCATCCCCTGCATTATTCTCCAGGACCCTACAATGCAGGCTGTTTCCTTGGAATGAAGATGTGAATATGAATCAACAAGAGGCAGGAGGTATCTGTCATAGGGATCAAACTGAGCTTGTGAAAGTGAATCTGGAGATTTTTTTTTTTTAACCTTGTGAAAAAACAAACAAACAAACAAACAAACATGGAAGAAAAGCATCACATTTCCATCCACTAATCGTTTTGATGGGATGCTCATATGTCTTAACACCTTCACGGTTAAGAGATGCAGAACATTGGATAAGAATATGCGAATCAGCCTAGTACAAAAACTGTGGGGCTCTTGCCAGTGACTTTTGGGCCAAATCCTGTTCTTGCTTTTAGGGATTTGGTCTCTGCCAAGGATGTGACAGATTCTTGGAGGCTAGAATGCCATTTTGCTCCATCTCACACCCTCAGGGAAGAACTCTTAGGACACTATTGACCGTGGCTGGAAAGGAGTAGATGTGGCATTGATCTTAAAGGAAAAGGGGTAACAGGATGGTAATGAGTATGAGTACATTTTGCCCCAGGAGATCACAGCCTCTTGCCTCTGGAGGTGGAGGACTGGATGAGATGACCTCCCAAGAATCGGTCCATTTCTAAGGTTCTATGTAATTGATTGCTTAGATGGGCCGAGATTTCTGCACCTGGTGAATCAAAGGCTACCTAAGGTGAAGAAGAACACTTTAGAGGCTTGACTTGGCTTTTTGTATAATCCCTGCTCCCAGGAGTTTGGGTGAGTGGGAAGGGTCAACAAAAGGATAAGTTAATCCACATTTTCAAAAGCGCATCTGTTCATCAAGCCTTAAAGAAAGAATGGCACACTAGGGAAAACCCAAATAAAGGGAACATTTGTACAAAAGAGCAATTTGCTTTGAGAGCAATTTTCTCTAGTCCCCTTGTTATTATTCTTGATATCTGTGATTAAGAGCTTTCTTTCTTAAAAGCCCCATTGCTCTTCATGGGCCGCCTTCCTTTTCTGTTAAGCCCAATAGGTAAACCTCACCTTGTTTCCTCAGGATGCTGGTAGGAAGGAGTATGACTCTCCCACCAGGTGCCTGTAGTTCTAGCAAGACAAGGCAAGGGCGGAGAGGGGGAGAAATGATGAGCTCGAGGCACAGAGTAGAGGTAGCACCTCCCTGATAGCAAAAGATAGCACAAGCATGTAGGGACCAGGGACCCTGAACCGAATTGAATTTCTCTTTTTTTTGTCACGAGGACAAACTTGGAGAAGACCTTCCAGGACCCTGGTTTAGTGAGTGGGTGTGTCTATGCCTAAGGGACGGACAAGGGCGAGTGGAATGGGCCACACCTCTAGGATCACACAGATCTGGAAAGGATCTTACCACCCACGTGACTTCCACTTTCACCCTTTGTGCTCACATGACCTTATTTCCTCTGGGGCCCTGTATGGACTCAGTCTCAGCCAGTTTGACTCCAAACTGAATTCTGACTCTTCAGTACTGCGTGAGGGCCAGAGGTGACCTCTCACTTCCACCCAGGTCTGCCTCCAAGTTCTCTGGGTATTGGCAGGACACTGCATCTATCAGCGTATAATTACTACCTTATTCTAACAGTAAAAACGGGCCTGCCTTGTCTCGGATCCTAGTTGACTGGATATACTCTCTCTGGCTCTTTGCCTGCATCGCTCTCCAGACACTTTGATGGGAACTCAGGAGGACTTCTCATGAATGGGAAAATACGGTCCGAAATTTGAAGCTCATGTTTTCCGTGATAGGCGTGACTCAGAGGGGGAAGGCTGATTTGCCTTCTTTTTCCAAGGGTAGTCTTCATTACCCAACCAGTCAACCGATCCTCACTTATGAAAGAGGTTTACAAAGTGCCCAGGAGCCACACTGGGTTTTTGGAAAAATGAAGATGGATGGGACCAGGTGTCTACAGTCAAGGCCCCTCAGCATGGTTGGGAAGCAAAGACTTGTCCATGACAAAACAGTATAGAAGAACGTGGGGGCTTGTAGATGGGACTCTAAGTGCTGCTGGCATCCAGGGTAAGGATTGGGCACATGAAGCCAGGCCACTGCCAGGAAGGAAAGCATTCGAGTGGGGAGGAGGGTGCTTCAGAAGAGAGGCTGCTGCACTGTGGCGGTTGGTGAGTTCGAGCTCCTTTATCCGTTTGATGGACAGGAATGGCTTCGAACGTGGCACCTGAGCCTTTTTACTCATATACTGATCCCTTGGTTTTTGGCTTGAATTCGCTTTTGTCTGCTCCATCAAGGAATTCAAAGAGATGGCCAGGCCTGGCCACATATCTTCCACCTGGATTTCCCTACATGAGAGTCAGGTTTCTGCGCCTCTCCTCCACCAGCTGCTGTGAACCAGCACAGTGAAAGGAAGAAGTAAACTCATGAAGGACCGGAACGGAGTTTACTAGAGTTTAAGTAATCAAGTGAGCAGACTCACCACTACTTAAAAAACAAACAGCCTAATTCAACAAAACCTGGTCATTTTCATATTGTCATCAAAGCCTCAGGCTGCAAAGTCCCGTTTCCCCAGGAGTCCCTTCCCTTAGCACCGTCAAGAGGTGGGTGAGGTACACAGTGGAGAGTGATTCAAGGTCTTAGTCCATCTCCTATAGTCCTGATTTTTCAGGGCAAGAGGCCCAGAGGGGCTAGTAATTAAAACACTCACTGACTGTTCCAGAACTCCTTCCACCCTAGGAGAGTCACGTATTTTCAAGTGTCTTTGTCAGTAAATTGCAACACTATGGCACAAAAGGTTAACGGCCATACCCAGTCATAAACCGAACCTACTCTAAGGAGCTATGTTTTCCCCTGTGGGGTCTGGAACACTGCCTGGCGGTGTCAGACCACACATGTTATGCAGGAGAAACACCCCAGACACTCAACGTGCAGCTGGGGGATTCCCCACCAAGCATGATTTACGTGTCAAAGAGGAATGCTCTCTCCCAGTCTTGGCTTCCCATTCTCTCCTGCCCCACCTTACATGCACCTGCCTGTGCGCGTGCACCCCCCCCCCCACTTTATCTATCTTCCTCTCTCCTTCATTTTCTTCCATTTTTTTCCCTCTTAAATTAAGATCCTTTGGTGTTAAACTGCTTTTCTGCAATTACTCGTAGAAAAATTTTGACCTTCCCTTTCACCACTACTGCTATGCTGTGGTCTACCGCGAGTGTATCAGCGCGGGTGTTGTTCTGTTTACTTTCTGCATCATAAAAGGAGCTTCACAAGACTGCTGGGAAGTGAAAAGCCTGCCCCAAACCACTGGCTACTTTCAGATAAATCATTGAGGACAGTCCATTCCTGGGCCATTTGCATGGAGATCATCTCAGGACACCAAAATACACTGGTTTTCTTTGAAGAGTCCCTTCCACGTGAACTCCGAGCAGTGGAGTAAGAAGCCTGGTTGAAGCTGATGACAGATCTGTGAGCCAGAGGGTGTAGCAGAGACCCTCTAGGAACCATGTGGTGTCAGCTCTGCTCACTGTCTGAAGGAAAGGAGCATGGGATTTGGAGGAGCACTGCACTGGGAACAGGTTGCCTACTTCTCATCTGAGTTCCGCTATCCACCGTGGGTATGAAAGCCTGGGCGAGTCATTGACCCTCTGAGTCTCAGTTTGCTCCTCTGAAAGTAACCACTCATGTTCTTCCCTGCTCTAGTCTTCCACGTCTTACGGGAAGAAAATGAGAAAGGTCTGAGGGCCCTTCTGATGAGGGCACTCTCAAGAGGCTGCTGGTTGAGGTAGACAAGGTGACTCCCGTAGAAAAGAACCCCACTCTGCTCACCACCCCAGTCTTCACCCCAGGTCTGTCTTCTCCTAGGTTGTTGCTCCCTGAAGTCAGCCGCCTTAAGGTGTGTGTGGAAAGAGAAGACCACGAAACAGACAGGTAAAGGGAAGCTGTGAGATCCCATGTTTCCAATACTGGTTCATTTGCCTTAGAAATCAGCCCTGCGAACTGGCAATTGAAAAAGTAGTGGGTAAATTGTGCCCCGAGTTTTAAACTTCCACCTTAACGGAAGCCAGGCTGATAAAACCAACCTTAACGTGGCCACTTAACCCACCAAAGTGCAACCAGCCTTCAAAGCAAGGATTGAAGAGTCTCTTACACCCAGAAAATCATTGAAATCATTCATTTTCACAGGCACGGGTGTCACCGCTTCTATTTTAAAGAGAATGAAATTGAAGAAGGAGGGTAGAAAAATGCAGTAAGTCATTGAACAAATCAGTGCTAAGGCGAGTAAGCCACATTTTCGACACCTAGTTTGGGGCTGTGATTTATGTGGGATAAGCTCTTGGCTACTTAGAACCCTTGCTGAATTTGATTCCAAGTTCTTGAAACCCCTGAGCCAGCTAAATCACCGGACTGTTCAGATGGGAGTAGTCTTTAGAAAATTCTCTCAGCCATTTCGTTTTGATCCCAGCAGGAGATGTAACCCTGAGACTGAAATAAATGAGAAATAACGAAGGACTAGGAGATATTTCTTGGCCTTTTGCAGTGTTTAATTCAGTTTAACATTTAGTTTTGGCTGAAGGCCCCCCCCCCGCCCCACCCCACCACCTTAATTTCCCTAATTCAGTTTGTTCATCCCCAGTTGCTACAGGAGCCAAAAGTTCAGATGTTGATGAAAGCTATGCCAAGCTCCTCCATTAGAGAGTCAGGGTACTTGAGAGCCATTTATCCCTTGCTGGGTTTGGCTTGAGTTGAGAAACACCACCAGAAGATCCTTTATCATGGGTTTTTATCTCTTGGGCTTATAGCCAAATATATGCAAAGTCATGGAAAAAAATATCTTTTGGAGTTTTCAAATGGTTTCGAGCTGGAAAGCACAGGTTTGAGATATCTGGAGTCTGAACTTGAATTTAGCCATTATTTTCTATTATTTTCAGTTGAATAACTAGATGGAAACACTAAAAAGGGTTGGAAATACCAACTGCAAATGAGAAAGCTGTGAAATGACCTAATAATATTTTCAAGTGTGGAGGCGGATGAGCAGCTGAGGCCAGAATGGCTCCACTGAGCCCCAACGATGATGTGAAAATAAGAAAAACGCAGCCAGAGAAATATTTAGCTATAAAGATGGGATTCAGAACTGTGCAGGTTGGAAACACCCAGCAATGATGACGGAGGAACATTCTGGAATCTCTCCTCCACCCTAGGTCTTTGAAAAATCAGAGATTTTCTTCATAAGTATCAGTAGATATGTCAACAACAAGAAATAGATACGTGAACAAAAAGAAATTCTTCTTTTGTTGGCTACCTTCTCAGAGTATGAAGGTGAGAAAACCCTAAAATTTCAGGGAAATTCTCACATGTTCACATTTCAGAGAGGTCGCCCAGTGGGCTTTGACATTTCTTCTCTCCTCCAATCCTGATACTCAGGAAGTGTGCATGATGGGAACACCACTCAGGTAGAGTAGTTTCCTACCTCTTGGGTGAGTGAAAGAATGGCGTCAAAGAAACAAAACCACATTTGCTTCCACTGTGAAAAAGAGATGTCTTGTCAAAGCCTCCCCTCATGTTCTGTAAGGCCCTGAAAAAATGCCCTATGTATCTCACCAAGTAAGCTTGCTCTACTTAAAAGGTGGGCTCTACTTCAGAACACAAGAATGAACAACGCTGTGGTAAGAGGTTTGGGGTTCCGAAAAGGAACCTGTCTCTACCCACTCAAGAGGTGATTTTCCCCAGAAGCTTGCTGTTATCCCAGGACTGTAATTATAACATAAGAGAATAATTTGGTCTCTAGTAAGAACACAACTACTTGGAGGAAAGTAACCAATTGAGCTTTCGTTTGAGGGAATCCGCCCCCCAACTTCTCTGGGAAAGAGTTTGATGAAGGGGTTGGGGGGGAGCCAGTATGAGAATGACAGAGGAGAGGAGAAGGGGCCACTAGGAGAGGGGGTTGGTGCAGAAAGGGGAGGCTGGAAGTTGAAGATGAACGATATCTGGCACAAAGGCAGAGGGGTGGAGACAGGTCCTCCTTGGGGAAAGAGGAGGGGATGGAGGCCCCGTGGCGAACTGCAGAGCGAGACAGAGGACGGCGTCGTGGGTCTGGACTTCCTATGAACGCCATTATTGAGCTTACACCCTCGGTCTGCAGTTGGCCGAGGCTAATGAGGTGCTCTGGGTGGCTGCTTTTACCATCCATGTCAGCCCCCGCCTCGGTCCTAAGGCCCATCTTCCCGCCTCAGTGCCAACTGTTGGGAACTGCCCAGGAGAAGCGACGGGGAAGTCCACGCGGGCCTCCTTCTCCCAGCCCCTCGGTGGCGGTAAGGAAACACAAAGGGACGAAATGGTTCTTTAACGGCCTGTGCTAAAAGGCAGCCTCAGTAACTAGCAGGCGGGCTGAGAACAGGACTTCGGTCAAGGCCTCCTCCAGCTCAAAGCTTTGTCTGCACTGCCGTCATTACTGGAGCCGGCCGCTCTCTGGCAAGTCAGAGAACTCTAGTCGAGGCCCCGTCTTAATGAGTCCTGCTGCCCGACGACGGACGCTCTACTGCCGAAAGCCAAGACTTGGTATACTACCATTCCGGTTCTGGATCAGCGCCCTCGCTTAGGGGTATGTTAGTTCATGATCTCTAAAGAGTTCAGTTTTGCACAATTACACACAGAAGACAAAACAAGTCTTGTGCGTGTGCGTGCGCGCGCGCGTGTGGGTGTGTTTGCAGTGACATATTCGAGCTCATCCATATGTCATGCTCATGCTGCTTTCTTTCCTGAACTTCCCCCCAATTATCCACCTGAACCCCATGCCCAAGAGGCAGAAATCCTGGGTTTTTGGCAGGGCGGAGAAAAAAGCCCACAAAGCCCACAAATGGCGGTAGACACTGTCCGTTACGCTCGGAGTCCAACTCCCATTACCAAGATCCCTTTGTCTTAGTGCACAGTAGAAGTCAGGGGAACGCTCTTGGAGGAAAAGGTGTTTTGACCCAACAGGCCCCTTGGCTTCTCTTCCGCTCGCCACTTGGGGCCGGCAGCTTTGCCTACGCACACACACCTCCCACTAGAAAACAACCTCGCCTCCTGGTCACTTTCCTTGGGTCCCAGCAGCCCTGGACCTCCTCGGAAGAAAGCCCGACGCCACCTTTTGGCCCGGAAAGCCTGCTGTCCTGGGGACCGAGGCGGGCGCTTTGGTCCTAAGGCCCCAAGGGTTGGAGACTTTCCGTCGGCACGTGGGCCCTACTCGCGGCTGCCGGAATATTTTAGTCTGCAGCACAATACTGTGCACTGACCTTAAAGGATGTTTTTTACATGAATTTTTTAGTAGGAAACATAAATAAATAACAGCAAGGCACAGTGCAGTCATTCTTTGAGGAGACCAAGTGGAACTCATTAATCATGGAGAACAGGGCTCTGCCTACAGAACCCAGGGATGGAATTAACCCCTGTACCACAGCTGCCACAGCTCTGGTGAGCTGCCACTTACAGTCAGGCCACATTCGCCACAAATTGACAGTTAAAAAAAAAAAAAAAAAGTCCCTGCAATTAAAATTCCCTTCAGCTAAAACTATATAAAGTCTTCTCTTACAAGCGCTCCACCCACTCCAGGAGAGAGAGATAGCCCCAGAGATTACGTGGCCTGTGGCAATGTGGGAGGGGATAGAATCCAGGACGTCCACTAGTTTGTGACTCTCTCAAATAGGGACAGGTTCACTGCAAAAGGTTAACCTCAGCCACTTGAAGCATCTGGTAAAATGAAGCGAGGCACACCATTTGGCCGACTCGTTCTATCGCAGAGAAACATGTGCGCAAAGATGCAGCCTCAAAGATGTTCATTGCAGTATTGTTTATAACAGAAAAAAAAAAGTGGAATTAAACGCAACCTGAATGCCCACCAGTAGGGGAGCAGTTAATAAACTAGGGTACAATATGGAATGCCATGCAAGAGCTAAACACGATGGGGTAATCTGGCAGTGGGTACTGACGTATTGTCAAGATTTTGTGAAACGAAAAGGAGAAAGTTGTCCGACAACGGAGCAAATGTTGTGATACCATTTATGCAAACGAAACCGAATCCCAACCAAACAGACCACAAAACTGGACACAGACATACAGGTTTGTAAAGGTCTAAAACAAGGCCTGGAAATATATACCTCAAGCTGTTTCTCGTGATTACTCTCTTTGGGGAAGAGAGTGGGACGGGTTAGCAATGAAATGGACTTCTGCTCCTTCCGTATTACGTACACATTTCCAGGATGTCGTTGTGTATAACTTGTAAGTTAAAAAAAAAAAAAAAAAAAAGCAAGAGAAACATCCAGCCAGTTATTATCCTAAAATTTCCCCCAACAACCTCTTTCAGGATCACTGACCACTCTGGTCCTAAGCCTCCAGAACAAGACGTTTGCCCCCTTCCACCCCCAGGGTGATGCTAGAATGTCAGTTGCTGATTTTTCAAACAGCCTTTCCTATTTCTTGGTGCAGTGCCTGTGGGCATTTAGTCTTTTTGGGCTCTTGGAGGTCGGTGACGGCAAAGCCTAAGGACGATTAGAGTAGAATGATTCTGGGTCTCCTGCCCACTGGGCTGTGGGGGGAAGGAGGAATGGTTTCTGCTGGCTGCCCGCAAGCACCTAGATTCTCCATTGAGCCACACTATGCTAAAAGGGGTTTTGTTCCTTGGCCATTCTTCACATCTTGCATCTCTACTGTGTTTAGGTCTGGGGCCAAACGGACTCCTCCACACGGTTACTGCAAGTGTATTCTGGCTGAGGCATGTGGCCTGACGCCTTTTGAGGGTGTAGGTTCCTGATTATATCTAACCTCTAGACATACTCCAGTGCACCTGATCTATGTCAGGCTTAATTAAGTCGTACACTATTCTTAGATTTTAATTTATTTACATAAGGCGATTCTTTGCTGACTCTGAGACCATCAGCTGGTGTTCCTCTCTCCCCTCCTTTTTCTCTGGTTGGATTGGTTTTGTGTTTTCTTTGGGCCATCACCGAAAGGGACGAAAGGCAAAGGACAGCTGGCAGAGCCCCAGTGATGTGCACAATTAAAGAGCGAAAGCAAGCCGCACCTACACCTTGGCTCAGATGTGTAGCTGACAACATGGACAAACCACAACTTAAAAATGAAGCTCTTTTCACCAAAGATTACAGAAAGGCCACAATGTTTGTGCAAAACAACTGCAAAGTCAGTGAAGAAGGACGCAGACGCCGTGCCGCAGCAGATCGGCTGGGCTTGGGTTATCTGGACTGGGAGGGTGCTGTCTTGCTTCAACAGCAAGAACACACATTTAAACCATCATAAAGGGCCAGGTGGGAGCCAAGGAAGACACACGGGGCCTTGACATCTGGTATTTATGATCCATGGAAACACAATGTCTGTAACATTTATGCTTGGGCTCGTTCTGAAATACCACACTGATAACAGTGCTGCACTTGACACCTAAGATTAGAGTCCTAACAGTCGTTGCCCTTTTGGGGAAGAGAGAATGCTTCTAGAATTAGCCCTGGGACTAGAACCAAAGCAGGAAGAGCAACGATGAAATTCTCAACCATGGCTCTAAAAACAGGAACGCTAATGAAGCATAAGTGATGGCTGGTTTAATTTAGTCTGGCAAATTTGGCCCCAGGCCAGCTCAGGGAAGTGTTGACTGAGCCTGGGTATTTGCCTGAAATAAATACTTTTGAGAGGCTTTCATTTTATCCTTTACTAATGGGAACAAATGGCTTTAAGGAAAGCCAAAGATCATTTACACAAAATGGATAATTATACTTGTCATTAGAGGCACAAACAATGCTCTCATCATGGACATTCTGCTCTATTCTCTGGCATAGGACAGAGAGTGACATCTATACTGAGCCATCTGTACTAACAGAGATTCCTGTAGGATCTGAAAACCAAAATCCTATTTCCTTTTAGCACCCCTTAGACAGGTTTTACGGATGTAAAAAGTATTCCTTCCTGGATCTAGGTTTAGAGGGGAAAAGTAGGACTCTGGTGGAAATAGGCTCTCTGGACAGTCCCTTTTCTTAGAACCTTTAAGGATGGTTCTTGGACCCCTGAGGAAGTCTCCTGGGCTGATGGAATGCTCTTAATACACCCCAGGAGTAGGGGGTGGTGGAAAATCCTTCCCCAACTTCTTCTTGACCACCATTTCACTGCCACGTTGTACTGCCTACGTTTCCCTGCCAATCCCCCACTGATAGAAATATTTTATGTATTTGATATAACTAATCACTAATGACCCAAACGGGAGAACCAAAGAAAAATATGTGTCCACAAGATTTGGCTTTTAGGGTAAGTTTCCCCAAGCCTCTCTCGAAGTTTTTATGGAATATTCCTTTTATAAACTGCTCTAGCTGGACAGTTCCAGGTACATAGTCATCGTATAATTATCTTCATTACTTGCTCCAAAATGAAGTCTGGAATATTTTGGAGCCTTGAACACGCCATAAGGTCCCATTTTGTCTGGGAAAGTGCTCCTAAAGAGATCAATGTCCCCATGGAAGAAATGATTTGGTAGGCGAGGGGCATCATGTTGCTGCTTCTTCTCCAAAGGAAGCTATCTGTCTCTGTAGAGCCAAGTACATGATTCAACTCCACTGGTCCCATTCCCCCTGGGGCCCCATGAAAGGCAGAGTCCAATCTCCAGGGATTTGCCATCAAGAGAAATTTTGTGGAATCACACTGAGCAATTTAGCACTTAGCAACTTTTGCAAAATCCCACACCAATCATAAAAGTTGGCTCAGCTGCACAAATTGGATAAAACTCCTAACAAGCAGTAATAAAAATAAAAGAAGAAAAAACTGGCATCCAGCCTCAAGGAGAAAACCCACGTACCTCCCACAGCAATGCCCTGTAGCTCAGAAGGCAGTGGTCAAACTTTGGAAACATCAATTTGTTCAAAGCCTACATTTCAATTTTGTTCTCATAGGCAAACAGGAAAAAAAAACCCAGATGTTTGTATAAAAATATCATCATTTTATTACATTCCACACAATACATTTTCAAATAGTTTCCAATGTCCACAAGTTATTTAGACACACAGGCAACTGAGCAATGCAAGAGATGTCACAGTTATAGGAAGAGGGATAAGAATAGGAAGTAAAAATCTTTAAGTTTTCTTGTTTTGTTGTTTTTCTTTGGTAATTATCGATTATTTAGGTGTTTGCTTGCCTGCTATTTTTAGTTTAAAGACAAGATCTTTTTAAAGATGGGGTATCAACGTCAGAAATATTACTGGATTTCCTATCCTATTCTGGCTTTAATCCCAAAACTGCGGGGTGAGGGAAAAGACAATTTCACTTTATTTTCAGGGTCCTGTTTTGTCAATGGCAATGCTATAATTTTTTTTCTTTTTTCTGCCTTCACCAGCAATTAGGGGAGAGCAATTGTTAGAATAATATCAAGGAAGGGATTTTTTTTTTTTTTAAACCCCAGAGATAAGGGTTGCCCTCCTGGAGCTGTTAATATGAAACCTCTACTAAGGCAAAAACTTTACCAGCCCGAGCTAGACCTTCAATTCTTCATTCATTCATTCATTCATTCATTTATATTTTAGTAGTTGCTATCACCTTTTTGTCTTCTGAGAAGCAACTCTAAACACATGCATGCATGCATTCACCTGTCCAGTCTATTTTTCTTAGAAGAGAGTGATCCTTCCCTCCCTCCATGAAATACAGAATTTTGCTTTCTAAAGCTGCAAAGCATGATTTTATAGAACAGCTGCCCTTTTAGCATAGTACCTAGATAATACTATGAAAGTTGCTGGGCCAGAGGAAGAGAGAGAGAGAGAGAGAGAGAGAAAGAGAGAGAAGGAGAAAGTGTGACATCCCCAGCTGAAGTTCATCATGGGATTCACAAAGATTTGAGCAGTCTCATATTCTCAACTATGGCATGTACATAAAGATGATGCCACATGGGGCACCAGATAAAGACACAGCAAATGCACAAAGTTGTTGTCATCTTCTTGTAAAGAAGGGAAATCCTCAAGGGTGGATAGTAAGTAACTCACACAGTTGATACACTGGCTGGATTTTCCAGGTGTAATTTCCTGACACCATACCTCCACGGGGTGCCTACAGGGATGTCAATCATTTCGAGGGAATGCCTGGCCCCAAGTGCACAGCTGGATGTGGACACCTGAGATAAAAAGCCCGTAGTGACTGGCATGGAATTCATCACACGGTATGTTGGGCTTGTGCCCCTCCTCCCTCTCGCAGCTTTGTTTTCCATCTTCAGCTGGGGTAGGACACTTGAAATCTCAAGGTAGCTCATGCTCTAGCCTTTCATCTTTTCTTTTCTTGGCAGAGCTTCTGTGGTTGAGCCAGAGTAGCTCTTTGAAATAGAATAAGAGTGGGAGAGCACCTTTCTTTCAGAAGGATGAAACAAACCAGATGCGAAAGTGAGCGTGTGTTTGGAGGGACCTGCGAATATATTCTGAAAGAATGCTAAAAGTCTCTCTCTCCCAAGCAGCCAAAAAAAAAAAATTAATATTTTGTTCTCAGAAGGTACCTGGAGGCTTTCAGCCCAGGCAACCATCTTTGGAGAGAACCTCACACTTCCCTGGTGGATTCCTAGCAGGAAACGGAGAAATCAACACCCCCAAGGCTGAGCCCCAAGTCACTGAGCGTCTCGTTAAAATACGCATTTTCTATCAATGAAATTGACTTCATTATTGAATCTATCCTTTGTACAATATCATTAGGCAATTTATCTCTAACATCCCTCTCCCTGCGTTGCTGAGAGAGGACACACGGGCAGCAACAGATTTATCTTCATTATACCCTCTCCTGATGCAGCAACATCTGGAAATGCCAGGCCAGCCTAAGAAGGTGTATTTGCCAGATGCTACGAATGCTTTAAGGGGTAGCATTTTAAGGGTTGGCAGTTGACATTTAAAAAAAATGGTTACTTCTGAATATCCTCAGAATATTTAAATAAGTCAGGTGAACAGTCTTATGTTTTAGTGGCTGTAGATTCAGGCACACATTAACACCACGAAAGGAAAGCAAACGATCCCTTTCCCCCCATATTTTACAAATGCTATTACAATGACCAATAGAATACCAAAGATTACAATTTTTAAGCTTCTTACTCAACTCCATCCCAAGTCGGGCACAGTAAACCCCCCAAGTGAGGAGACTTTGAAAAGACCGCATTCAGTCCTCCCTGCTCTCCTCCACCTCTCGCTCCCACCTTAAACAGGCTACTGCGTTTCCTAAGCCAGTCTCAGACTTGTTATTCTTTATGACGTATTCCAAGATTGGACTTAACTGATAAAAGCTACACATTCATTATGAGCTTCCCTTTCATAAGGCAACACGAGACAGATTTGCTTCAGGGCTGGAAGTAGAGATGATTCTGCACGCACCCAATGGCTGCCATCTTGCTACTTCCAAGACTCCAGGAGACATGACAAGGGGTCATGTCTGAGTGCGCTGGGGGAACTTTCCTCTTGGGTCAGGTGGATCGGGAATGGGATAGGGATGGGAGGGGCCACATTTCATTTCATGCGGCCTCGAGTTTTTTTAGGTACCTGGAGAGGACAGTGGTAGCCAACAGAAACCCAGCCAGAGCTAGATAAGGCAACAAAAAGCTTCAATCTCTTCTCCAAGTAAACAAAACTAGTACAGCATATTATTTTTTTTTTGGAGAATGTACCCCCGGAGAAGTAACACAAGGGTTAAAGGGGGTCCTCTCTGAACACATCCACACACACTACCCCCCAGCCCCACAATGAACCAGTCTCTCTCTCACGTCCACACACACACACATACACACACACCCGACACAGAGCGATTCACACGCACATGTATATACTATGTACAAACACACAGATCCAGGTTTCCTCTCCGGTCTCCTGGCACACTGCCCACCGGGAGGAGGTATGGGATAAGGCAAGGGGAAGAAACAGGGAACCAGTCTCTGAAAGAAAACCAGCTGAGCCTTCAGTTGTGAAGTGCTGAGGGGCGTATCTCTTCTCATATTCCAAGATGCAGCATTAGAGGTGGGGGTGGTTGGTTTGGAATCAACAAAGGATAAAAACAAACCAAGAGAGAGAGAACCCAAGGACAATGGTCAGGATGAATAAAAGCACACAGGGTTTGGGCCCCCAGAGAGAGAGAGAGAGAGAGAGAGAGAGAGAGGAGAGACAGACAGAGATGTCTTGAGAGTCCACACAGAGACTAGGCGAGGAGAAAAAAGTGCAAAATCGAGGCAACGTGTTGGTAGTCTTTCTCGTTTGTTTTGGGTGCCGTCCTTGGCTTCGGCCCTCAGCAGTGCGAGCCGCGGTCTTGCTCTAGTTTAATGGTTAGGGTGGGCTCCACCGCCAGAGGGGCCCCGTTGGTGTAGTGGGAGGTTTTGTAGGTGATGGAGTGATCGGTCTTCTTGGCCGCATAGCGGAACCGGTGGTAGTGGAGCACCAGGGCCAGCGCGACGGAGACGAGCACCAGCACGGCGCCCCCGGCGGCCATTACGTAATACCAGTAGGCTGGGATGGGCTGCACGGGCACCGTGTCCACTGTGGGCTCGGTCCCTGGTAGGAGGGTGCCCCCTGGTGGAGAGACACAGAAGAGTGTTGCTAGGCTGAGAGCATGCAGACTACTCCAAAAATTAATTAAAAAAAAAAAAAAAAAAAAAAAAAAGAAAAAGGAAAACACATACATGCTTTGGAGCGGATAGGGAAGGGGCAGGGGAATAAGACGGTACTGAGTACTTCGCTCGTGACAAGCACTGTTAAACGACTGACATCATTTCCTACTCGCAACCTGATGAGATAGGCACTGTCGGGCCCATTTCACAGATGGAGGTCTAAACAGAGGCTCAGAGAGGCTAAGTGACGGGGGTTATACAGCAAGTGATGGTAAATATGGGATTCAACCAAGAGCTATATGATTACAAGGCTCTTTCCTTCTTTCTGTTAAACCGCAGTTACCCTACCGTAGACAGAAGCGTCATAATTCACACGCGTACGGACACCCACGGATGCGCACAAGCAAGTAAATGATGCTGGAACGACTTCCGGGATTCCGGCAGGCTGATTCTCGGAAGGGGTGGAAATAGAGTATTTGGTCCGGTTGGCCAGCATTCGTAAACAAATGTATTAATTAGGCTGGCTAGACTTAAAGGTGAATTCCACTTTGGCTTGCCAAGGCTTCCATGCCCATCGAAATCAGCCTGGTCTTGTCTAAACAGGCCAGTTATCACTGTCAAGCCATGACTAACGCATCTTCATTTTTTTTTTTTTTTTAATTGGATGGAGGATTTTGAAAGCTGATTGGAAAGACGTTGCAACAGAAAAAAAAATGTAGGCACACATGATATGGGTATGTTAAGAGAGAGAGTGAGTAAGTGAGAGCCAAGGGAGGGAGATCATTCTTAATCTCAGAAAAGACAGAGGAGGGAAAGAGAAGCTAGCAGAGGATTTCGAAGGCAACCACATTCGCTGGCCAGCCTCTGGTTGCCATGGAGACGATATAGCAGATTTAAGCCCAGGGAAACTCTGGGGAAAGACTGGCCAGAGTCCCACTTGATGCAAAACAGTGCTACAACTTGATTCTCCCGAAGATTTACATCAGATGAGAATCTGGCCCAGAATGGGACTAGGAGCTTTGGAGCTTGCCAAAACCAGACATGATCTTTACTTCTGAAAAATGATGTATGCTTAACCTGTGAAAGCTTCCATCCCTAGCTGCTTCCATCAAGTGGTGGTGGCCAGAAAGACCCATCCTCTCTGTCCCTGGGATCCCCCAGGGGGACGCACGGCTGGGAGGGGCCGCTGCCTTCTTCATCCATCCTTGTTCCCACACTGTGGGTGTATCTCTACTCAAGATGCAGCCAGGGTGCATTTAGATTTTCATGCCCCCCCGCCCCCCCCCACCCCCACCCCCACGAGGCTTGGAGACCCTCAAGTGGAAGAAGTCCCTCTCCTGTTGATGTCTCCCTCAGGGGATGGACAAAGAAAGCGCTCCACAAATGCTCTTGACTGAAGGGCTTCTGAGGCGAAGCCTCCTATCTGTGGGTCAGTGTTGGCCAACTCCTCAGCCTGAACACCACAACACCTCTCTTGATTTGGGGGAGTAGCTGGGGGGTGGGTCAGACCTTCTGATGTGTCTCAGAAGTGGAAGCAAAATGAGAGCATTTTGCTGGAACTATCTTCTAGAGCCTGTCCGCCTGCCCAGCCTTTAATCACTGGTTCCTCTAGTTTTAGGGATCCCCTTCTGCTAAAGTGCAGGGTTTGTTGGTGCCTCTCGGGCCACCAGGAGGGTGCAGTATCGGAAGAGCTTTGACAAGGATGTGTCACACAGCATATACACTGGCAGCCACGTCCAGAGCCCCACCGTCCCCGTTCTACCTCGTCCCCTTTGTTATCACCTCCTCTATTTTCCTTTATTCCCAAATCACTTCTGTCTTTTAATAATTTCATTTCTGTAGCTGAGAAAGCTCTTTATCTCCCTCTCCCCCTTCTGCCTCCCCTCCCTTTCCCTCTCTCTCTCTCTCTCTCTCTCTGTCAATCTTCGTGACCATATTGAAAATTACGCGTAGAAACGGAAAGAGAAAGCAAGGCGCTGAAAACAGCTCCTTGAAAATGGCCAGCTTTTGAGTCACAGTGAACTGGTGGCAACTCATTATTCAGGTCACTAAGAGTATCTGCTGCCTGGCAACCACCCTGCCGTTGGATTTTCATGTGGGCTCAGAAGAATGCACGAGAAACAACAAAGTGCATGGGGACGGGCTGAAGTTCCCCAGTGCCAACCCCCTCTTCCCAAAGGGCATCCTTGGGTTTGCTTCTGATTTCGATTTGGTGCCACAGTGAGAGCCCTCCTCTAATGAGAAGAAAGGAAGGTAATACATCCACAGGGATTCACCCCCCACCTGAAGCACCTGATCATACACCACAAAGGGAGCAGCACAAATTTTTGTCAAGCCAAAAATGGTCCACATAGTTTCAGTTCAAAGGCTTGCTTTCCTTCAGTCAAAATGCTGGTTTTCAACATTAAGTAACCCCCCCCCCCCCCCCCCCCGCCAGGGCTCAGAGTGCTAGGGCTGGGCCTCAGTGCTACTTCTGAAGTGTTTCTTGTGATAGAGACAACATTGGGCCACGGCGGGGAGGATGTCAGGGCCCACAAGAAGGGGAGATCGCAATACACGGGTTACACGTTCAGAGTCACAGCGAGACCCCTGGTCTCAGAGTTCTGTTCTGCTTTGGAAGACACACTCCACTTTAGGTATGGGACCCCTTCCCCTTTCCTACCAATGCTCCCCTCCCCCAAGTTATCAACATGAAGAAAATTTTCGTGACAAAAGCCATCTTATGGACAGTGATGGACAGTATGTCAGCTCCTTAAACATTTTCCTTGGACATTTGTTTTGAGAAATGAGGAAGCGTGCTACGTGAGTTTGTGCTTTTAATATGAAGGGGGTTAGAAAAGAGAGCATCCACCTACCAATTCTTCTCTCCTCCCCCCACAGGCAATTTTGGGTGACGCACAGTTGGGGCCAGAGTTTCTCAGAACATTCTCCAGCTGAAGAGACTTAACTCCCACAGGCAGGCGGATTGCTGGTTTGGAATCTGGCTTTGTGGCAGCCTTCAGGGGCTATATACTAAGGCTATATACTATGCCAGACAGAGAAAAGAAAGGTGATAGATCAACAGGGGTTACATGCCCTTCCAAAGAGCCTTCCCAGACAATAGCAGCAATCCAATGGATGTCAGAGGGATGGATGGATGGATGGATGGATGGATGGATGGATGGATGGGAGAATGTATTTGAAACAACATCCAGATTCCCGGGAAAACATTAACGACCCACTGGTACTTCACATAACAGTTATTCTTGGTGCTAGCAATTTTGCTGGCTCATTTTGTGCCTCTTAGGTGAAGTTGCACAAAAGGTACCCCCCTCAGATAGATGTCACTTGCACCAGGTGCCCAGGTTTGTGAGTGCCTCTGTTTTGGCCCCACTTATCCCCTCAGTCATATGGGGTGGCTGGGCCGTTGCTTTGTAACAAAGGAGCCTGGGCTGGTTCCCCGATATGGGAGAAGGAGGGTGGGTAAGACCTCAGCCTTGTCTAGAGCTAGCAATGTGCTGGACTGGAATGTTCCTTTTGATTGCAGTCTATCACTTATTCACATCCCTCCCCCCCCCCTTTTTTACCCAATTGGAAAATGCCTTCACCTCTTGAACTATTTTTCTTTAATTACCATCCTCTAATTCCCCACAAAGTTTTCTCATTGTGTGAGATAATGAGAAACAGATATTTAAATAGTCAATAATTTCAAGTGTATTTGCAAGGTTGAGCAGGCTTCCATCTGTAGAAGTTCTGGGCCCCCTGGAGAAAGGGGCAATGCAAAGGCATAAGAATTTGAATTCTGGCAAACCATAAATTCTAAGAAGCCATGCATAGGAGGAGACTGAGGGAAAAGAAGACACCCAGGTATTGCTCCTTCCATTCCTCTCGTGCACACAGGGTCACTGAATTAATAAACCCCTGGGAAATGTGGCCATAACAACAGGTACAACGAGCGGTCACTTTCCATGGGAAGGATATAGGGCGACAGGCTTCACACGAATCACCCTGTTTGCTCCTCGTGACCCTCGCACGGGAGACCCGAGAAATCTGAGAGGATGAGTGATTTCCTCCTGGTTTTACCTGGAGGAACATCGAGGAAGAGGGCAGCGCAGCACAGAGCAAAACCCTAGCGATGGCTTGGAGCCCTCAGGAAGCTCACGCCGTTGGAAAGTAGCAGCGTCAGGACCAGAAGCACGTGCACCCAATCCCCAGCCTGTGCCAGGGCCCCGGGGTCGGATGACCGCTCTGGCCCGCTGCCCAGTTTTGTCCATTCTGGAACACAGCCACCCTCCTCACATATTGCTTACGGCTGCTTCTGTGCTACAGCGGCAGAGCTGAGTACTTGCGACCCAGAGTCTTATAAAGCCCGACACGCTCTCTGTCCTTTTCCAGAAGAAGCGTGCAGACCCCCGTTCTAACCAAGCTGGGATGGGACAGGAAGTCACCCTCTCTCTTTCTGCCTCCAGCCTCCGTCTGAACCTGTCTGAGGACCATCCCGGTCAAGTTCTCGCTGAACCACTGTATAGAGAAAGCACGTCCTACAGCCAAGTTTACCCCATGTCCTCTGGACCTGGAGGAGTCACCCAGGTTTCCAAAAGAAATGCTCTGAAAGACCCCGGTGCCGGGCGGGCCATCTCTCCCAGAGGAAGGGATCGAGGCTCGCTGCAAGTAAGAGGTGGCCTCGCTGTGGGGAGACTTGGCCTGTCGGCCACGTCCTAGCTGCACAGCTTGGAAATGAGGTGCAGGCGAAGGAGTATTTCAGACAAAAAGGCTTGTTGAATTTGTGAGATTAGACAAACAAACGAAAAAGGTTGGCGCCTCTGGAGAAGTTTACGAAAGACAGTAGACGAACGCGGCCACGTCCCCTGGCCTGTTCGGAAGAAGATTGTAAAAGTACAACATCTCCCTGAGAAATGACTCTTTAATTGGCCTTACAAGCAGTGTCCAGAGGGGCCTTGGAAGGGTGCCACTAGGCTCGCAGAAGCTGCACTGATCCCCCCACATCTATCCCAAATGCCTCTGAATTCAGAGCTGTGGCTGGCTGGAGTTTCGGACACTTCTCTCTGGTGGCACTCTCTTCCTGGAGAGAGGAGGCGTCGGTGAAAAAAATGTCCTTCACCCCTTAGGGAAACTGACGTTGGCAGCTGTTTAGATGAATGGCGAGCTTGCGAGGAGGGGCGTGTCGGGCCTCTGTGACGGGGGGGAGGCAGCTTGCACAAGCAAACCTCACAAAGAATGCCTCAGTGTCCCCTTAGGCAAGCTGTGGCAGCCAAGCAGTTATGCGGTTTACGCACATCTGATCTCCATGCTTCCTCGCTCAGCAACACCTAGCCTCAATCCGGCAGCTGGAGACGTAAGGGGAGGGGGGCCAAGGAGAAGGAATCGCACACCACAGCCGCCTTTCCGGAACCCTGGCAGGGCGTCGGAATGCTTCTCTGCCTTTCAGCCATGTAACCCTCACTGCCTCTTGGAAGTGCTTCTAGGAGAGAAGAGCTCAAGGGGAAGCCAAGGAGAGAGGGCACTGGGGGGGCCAACCCCAGGTCCTGCGCCCTGGGATGGGGGGACGCTGCACTGATGGGCAATGCCTCTGGGAGACGGCCAGTGGGGAATAAGGGGGGGGGGGATAAAAAGGGAGAGGGGGTGGGAATTGGTCCAAATTAGTTTGGACCAGCTGGCACCACACAAACAGAACTTAAAACGTGAGGCGCACCCCGGCCAGCTCTGTCACTACCTGGGAATGGGTCTTTCTTAAGACTACTCCTCTCTGTGCCCAGGAGACTGACTGAGATGTTCACTTTCTCCTGGTGTAATTGAGCAGGGCTGCAGAAAGTGAACCCTGAGCGAGACCCATGGCTCTCAGAACAGGTCTGAGAGCCCAAGCTCATAGCTGTTAGTTAGCAAGAGACACTGATGTCCCTTTTAGCATCCATCAGTGGCAGACCCAGTGCTTCTGAATCCTTTACTGTAACAACCACCTTCCCTGAGAGCCCCCGTGCCTGGGATTTCCACGGGCCTCTAATGGGTAGGGTACCAGACCCGGTGTCCCTGCTCCTGCGTTGTTCAAAGTCCTCAGCCTCTAACATGAACAAAACCTCTTGCATCTACTGTGAGCTCCTAAAAATAACTACTTGGTCAACAGCTACAGAGCTCTGATCATGCGCCCTCCACATTTTTACTGGCTTCTTTATTATCCTTTTTTCTTTTATGGAAAAAAGAAAGTATTGGTTAAGGGGAAATAATCCATCACCTTAATTATACCACTTTTCGGAGTTTTTGTCCTTTTCCTTTGTACGGGTTTTCATTTGTTAAAGCTCACGTTCTAGAAAAAGATACATGACGGCACTTTGCTTATAGCCGATGCTTAAAAAAAAAAAAGAAAGAAAGAAAGAAAGAAAAAAAATGCACACCCACCCGGGCTACATTGTTTAAGACGTGACTCATAACAACAACAACAAAAGTCTTTTTACAAATCACATGACAACGCAGCTTATTCACGTTCTCTTTTCCTTGTTCCTTCCCTCTATGGCTTGTTTCTCTTCATTACTGACTCATACCCTGGTTTACAATCAAAGTATACACACGAAGCAGAAAACACAAGGTGATTGGAATAAAAAAAATGTTTCATGGCGAGAAATGAGTAAGAGGCAGAAAAATGAAAGACACTTGCCAACATAACAGATCAAGAGTACCTAACAAGACCCAGCCCAGAGGCCACTTCTATTGCATTTCCTTAAAGATTGGCCTAGTCCACGCTGGGCTCTCCCAAAGAATGAGATTGCGTCTGTCACATGGTTAATTTATAATGGAAAAGAAAAATAACCCAGATTCAAAAAAAAAAAAAAAACCAACCACACTAACAATGTAACCATCTATGGTTATTAGCGTTGAACCACCAACTCTCTGCATCCTGCCTGCCCAAACCTGAGTTCTCTTTGTTCCCCTTTTTGAGAGAAAAGGCCAATTTAATCCCAGGACACCCAGGCTCCCACCAGGGCCAGCGGTGCCCTGACCAGGAGAGGAGCAGTGCACCAGTCACCAGGTTAGGCAGGGCAGATGGTCCTCCTTCCTTTAGCCAGTGGAAGGCTTTGCTTGAGTCAAAACACAGATTGCATGCTGAGGCCAGAGGGGTCTTGGCCCAAAAGAAGACCGGTCCTGGGTTCATCCGGCTACCGACTCTGAGTGCCATGTACAGCTTGACAATGTGATAGAAACTGTCCATGTTCAGTTTCAATCCTGCTCTTGACTCTAGGTTCCTTGGCCCAGTCTCTGCCCCCCAAGACTCGGCTTCCTTCTTCCAAAGTGCTCGTTACCTCCAGAGACAACACTCATGGGCCAATGCACACCCCCTGTGTGCTGCTTTTGCTTAACGCCCCAGATCAGCCCATCGTGAGAGCGCTGGAGACGCTTACCTTCAAGTCACTAAGCCCTGTGTTTATTTTGGCTAAATGAGCACTGCGGCTCCGATGATATTTTATTTATATATTTTTTACAAGAGAACATGACTGGACTGTAAAGCCTCACGGTAAACACAACCTCAAGGAAGCACATGTGCCCCGGTTTGTTTATTCTCTTACAGAAGCAGAGCACTTAGCCCCCGTGCTTGTCAGTCATGGACCCAGACACGCGTGCTCACTCACAACCATGTCTGTGGTCATAGCTGCAAGCCTTCAGCCAGCCTTCCCGGGAGCTTTGAGTCTTAATCAGCAGGTTTCACTTCCCCAACATAAACATTACCTTGGGTCCTAGAGGTTAGAGCTTGAATTCAACTGTGATCCAAGTGATTCAGTTCGGATCTCAGCTTCCCTCCCAATGCTCAGATCCGCATTAGCATAAATCTCACGCCCAGAGAGCACCAACATGCACACGAATACTCTCCACCCTTTACAATGTGCAGCGGGGAGCGGGATGCCGTTCGGGAGGCAAGGAAGGGCGAGAAAGAAAGAAATTGTATTCTGTGTCCGTCTGTCATTCTCTGTTCTGCCGCTTTCTTCCCCACCTATTTGCTTAGAGGGTGAGGAGTGGAAAATGAGGCCAGATGATTTGGAGGCAACGGCGCATCTAGGTGGCAAACCGGGAATTCATCTCTTTCTAGCCAGGAGCTGGACAGATTCATGAGAGCGAAGGTAACGAGTCTAGACTTCAGATGTAAAAATGACTTCCCTTACCGCTGGAACGCTGTCACCTCTGGGGTTAAGGCTAGCCAGTGCAAACAGGGCACAGGAAGCCTCACAACTGTTTGCATAAACCAGGGTATGAAAAACCCCTGTCCTCGGGTGAGGGCGAGTGTCTGAATGAGCTTTGCCGCCCCGGCCAACAGAAAGGAAGAACTTAGGAGTGGCTTCTAAACACTCAGCATGGGGACCGTGGGTGGAAACGTGATCGGTGCAAACTCACTGGAGCACAAGGAGGGCAGGGTGTGGGACCCACTGCACCCCCACAGGACAGGCGTTACTACCACCCAGGCTCTGAGGGTACGGCCATCATCCCCAGTTCCCCTCTCTTTACTGTGCTCTCTCCTTTAGTAGGGAGAAAATGGCCTGTGCTGTGTTTCAGTCCCCTATTTAAATGCTCTAATTCCAGTCAGCATATGTGCCTCCATCTTCTCTTTACCAGACACCAGCTCCAGAATTCTGCACCTTTTCCCCCTTAGGATTATCCTTCCTTGTGTCTTTTCCCTAACTTTCTGCCCTCCTAAAGTGGCCTGCCACCGTACCTCCCTGAGGGTTCATTGCAGCCACTGCCCTGGTGCCCTGCAGCTGGAAAGAAACCATCTTCAGGCGAAAATAAATCATTGCCACCTCATTTCACTTTTAATTTACTACTGATTTTTTGTTGTTGTTGTTCACTCTCCCCCACAGCCTCTCCTTTCTCACCACTCATGCATTTTCAGCCTCATTGCTCCCCGTTGGACAATGCAAGGCTGAAAGGTTTATCTGTAACCTATTTGTCTCTATTATAGGTTTCTAAACTTTAATTAAACAGGAGACAGTGAAGATCTCAATCCTCTTTCCTGGAAGCTACAGGTGTGGTTGGTGCCATCTAGTGGCGGGAAGGTGTGGTGTCTCTTTTCTCGTGTGAGCTTTGTCAAATTTGGAGGTTTCTTCCCCATACCAAATTCACATCACATGGGGGGAAGAAAAAGACATGCAAAAAAAAAAAAAAAAAAAAACCACGTAATTTTTTTTACCTTTAAAATTCTCACCTGCAAAAGCCGATATGGGTTCTGGGGGAAAAAAAAGAAAAAATATTGAGTTAGACAAGGGGAAGAAACAATCGGGCAGGTAGAGGGTATGATGTAGATGACTTCCAATAATTTTTTTGGTAATACCCCATGGAAAGTGTCCTGTGTCCTCCTCATGCTCTAGACTGTGTCTAACATATCAGTATCATAGGGGCTGGGTGGGTGGGGAGAGATTCCCAGAGTTGCTTTGGAACAAAAAGTCCTTTATAGAGCAATGGGTCCCCAAAGCATTGTAATCAGTCACTTACCACTGATTACTTTCTCAGAGCCTCGATTATGCTTAGATGCCCAGGCCCGAGAGCTGCCTGAAGGGACTGGGGTGGTCCCAGGCGCTCCTGACATCATCAGGCACATACACATCCGGGACCCACGTGCCAAGAAAAGCACTCGGTGAGTGATTACAGTTACTCTGCCAAGTAAAAGCAGGTCCATTCCTTCTGGGGATTCCCTCTTGTTTTGGAAATGCCCATGGCTCTCATGGGAGATGGTCAGGATGCCCCTGGGGTGGCCTGGGTAAAATGTGTGCATCTTCCTTGGGCTGGTCGCTCAGCCCGTCTGTCCAAAGGGACACTCATGGTGTCCTTCTTGTGCTGGTCACCTGGCATGTGATGTTTAATCTTACAACTCTGGGATCTTGGGTACTGAAGGTGTCAGCTTCAAAGCAAACTCTAAAATCTTACTTCACCTGCCACAGTTTGCCCTGTAATTCATTCATGTAAGAGAACAACTTGGGTAATTGTGTTATCGCTCTGATATAACATATGTACTATTTTCGTTCACCAGTGAAGGCTTCCATTAAAAACATCAAACCTTTGCAGCATGTAATTCTGACTGGCAGTTGCTCTCAGCCTCTAGCATTTTCTTTGCTAAAAGCTGGAGTCTGACGATGGGGTCTTGGCACCCTGAGTCTCCATATACTTAATGCATGTCTATTTCTGAATGGGAACAGGAGATAGAAGACTTCATCTCATTTATACCCCTCCCATCCTGAATGCAGCCTAAGATACAACTACATTCATATCTCACCTCCTGCACAGACTGTTGCTGTTCTACCCCTGGGTATCACTGGGTTTGAAAATGGTGTGATGCTTCCTCTTGTAGATCCCAGCCCTTGGTATCTTATTTGGAAGAGCCACAAAGAGACAGCTATTCACGTACCCATACAGTTCTCCAGTGGGACATCAGTGCTTATCCGAATGTCATCAATGGCAATTTCTCCCGAACGTCCTTTTCCTATGACTCCTTCAAACACAATCTAGAAGCCAGAAGAACAAGAGCCATGGTTAACTGAGCTGCTTGGAAATAGTGCAAAGATTCCAATTCTCTGTTAACTGCAGCTTAAAGCGTGTGTGTGTGTGTGCGCGTGTGTGTGTTACTGTACCTGGTACACATCTGTTGACCACATGACTATGGTGCTTGAAATCTTAATTTAAAGAGTGGTTCAAATCAAACGTATATCTGAGAGGATTAAAAATATATATAACAAGGTGATGGACACTGTTGTCTAGTAATCAGAATGTAGAGATTAAAAGGACGAGAATCAGGACATGTTTACAGGAGGGTTGAAATGTCTCTAGCAATTTTGGAGGTTCCTTTCTCATGAATCTTTTAAATGCCCAATGCAGGTACTGTATTCGGAAACTCAGAGCACATAACAGGTGGGGGTAAGGTGAGAAATACAGCACTGGGCTTTGCCTTGGGGGTAACATTGTCTTAGGGCTCCACTATTACAACCAGGAGGGGAAGGATCTCTTCCTTCACCAATAGCTTACTGAACACCTACTATGTGCCAGGCACAAGGACAGTCACAAAATCTAATAAGCCAGACCCTCTGCCCAGAGAATCTCACCATCTGGCGGGGGAGACAAAAATGCAACCAGGCACTTACAACACGAAGCATTCAGGTTTCTAAACGGGAATGCAGTTAGGAGTGCGGCGGAACTCGGGATAGCTTGCAACCTCCAGGGCGACTGCAGGCGGCACACAGAGGCCCCTCTGCTCTGTGGTCTTCAATCCTCCCTCATTCCACCCTCCCGGGTTCTTTCCGCAAACTAGCACATGTCCTCTGGCAAGCCGAGCGAGCAGTTGGCTGCCTCACCAGCCATCTGTTGCTGCTTCTCGTCTGGGGAGGAGCAGGTTAATGCTTTGGCTGGTTCTCAGTCACCTCTTCCACAGTGTGTCTACTCCAACCCAAGCCTCAGCCACAGCTGTGCAGACCCATCTGTGCCTCAGTCTTTTGCTCTGTGGGGCAGAGATAATAGAACTCCGCTCCTGGAGCCACTGGGAGAGAAACTACTCATTTGGGAGTCTTTCTGGTCGGCTGGCCACTGAGTGCAAACAGCAATCCTCCCCTTCCCACGTTCACCCTGGGACAGGTCTGGCAGGATTTTCCCCTCTCCTTGGAGTGCGAGAGGGCTGGGCAGTCTCCTTCCCGTGTGTGTGTGTGTGTGTGTGTGTAGAGGTTGGTTCGTGTTGATTTCCCTGGCTTCTGTGTCCCTTTGTCAGCCTACCTGATAGCAATCTAAACTAAAATGGAGAGAAGAAACATTTGTTGGGAAGATTTTGGCAATATAAAAGGCAATAGGAGGAACAAAGAACCAAGTCTGGATGTGGAGATAGGCACGTTTTGAATAACAAATAAGAGTGTCATTCAGTTGCCATGGCAATGTGAGAAACACAATGAAAACAGCAGTGCTTAACCACGTTCCCTAATGATGAATGGGCACGGCCCTTTGAAATCCTGAAATACACATCACAAAGATTCCCTCGGATCTCTGCACCCACCTCCTGTCACCACCCTACCTGATACTCCATGTCATAGCTGGGCAAGATGATGCGCCCGTGTTTCCACTCGTTGCCCTGGTCCTCGCGGATAACCCAGAGGAGCTTGCTCTCCTGGCTGGCTTCGCGCACCACCTGCAGCGCCACCCCGCGGCCGCCCGTGGCTTGGTACTGGAACTCCATGCACACGGGGCTCCGGGGCAGGTGCACGGGAGGGCTGATGAGCCGCGCGTACTGGCCCTCTCTCCGGCCATCGCTCTGCAGCCGCAAGAAATTCCTGTCATCTGGGGGAAACAAACCCAGAGGTTCTTGGTAAACGCTTGGGAAAGAGACCAGTTTGCGGCTGTGGCCCCTCCTGGGGAAGCTGGGACCAGAGTTTAGGTGTCTTGTCGATTCATGCCTTTGTCCTCCAGGCCCCGTGTTTCTTTCTCAAGGTGCTTTTGGGGCTTGGCTGAGACGCCGCTTCCTTTTGAAGCCCCTTCTGGAGGCTCTGTGTCAGGTTGGTCCTTCCTGCCTATTTCTCTGCGTCACCTTCTTTGTGCCTCTTTTGCATACGGCACTCGGGGCGGTTGGCCTTGTGTCTTGGCTGGTGGCATCTGCTCTAAGTCTCGTCTTCCTGAATTCTAAGATGCCAGGCCCATGTCTGATTCACCAGTGGCTTACCCAAAGGGCCAGTGCAGCCCAATGAACTACATTATAAGGGGCTGAGGTGGCTGCTAGGCTGGAAGATGATTCTAGGAGGTGGTTTATGCTTGAAGCCTTTGTCATCTCGGCTGGGCACTGTCCAAATGGAAGACATTGAAAACCGTCTGTCTCCACCAGGGTTACTAGACAGTGCCCGGACTCTAGGGAGTATTCGGAAGCCCAGTGTCAACCTCAAGCACAAGAAGGGCTGGATGGCGGCTGCACAGGGATGAGTCAGGGACTCGACCCCCTACTCCCTTCCCTGTTTGGCTTGGGGAGACCAGAGGTGGCCTTTTTCAGAGAGCCTGGCAAACAGAGCTCCAGCGAGAACAGGCACTGTCATTATCACTAATAAAGGCTATGTGTTTGATAGAGAAGATACGCATGATGGGAAATTAAGGTTTCGCCCGCGCAGATGTTTGGGAAAAGGGCCTTTCGGCGGATTAGTTTTCAACTACATCAGACACTGTGCAGAAGACTAAGTTCTTGTTGCCATTTGCAGACCTCACGCCCTGCAGATACAGGTGTGGGGGCCTGTATCTGCAAACCCACCTGGCACAGAAGCATTCTGGCCACTTGCACAGAAAACAGGCTGCGATTTGAGGAGACAGGCTCACTGCCTCTTTTTGGCCCTGAAACATCTTACGCTGAACACTTCTGCAAGATGGCAAGGGCACTTTCACACCACACAGCCAGCACACCAGACACTTCAGGATCATGTTAATCTGAGACATGTGAACCCAGCTTTCCTATTCACCAGAGACTGTGAATATCCCAGGCTTGTCAGCAGGGGACAGGAGAGGACTCCAGAGCCTTGTATCAACAGGTTAGTCTCTGGACTGCTGGTTTGCTGTTACTACTCCTGCTGACATCGCGACTCTAGCAAGAATGAGCCTGTGACAGTCTTCTTATCCATGGCCCCAAACCAGCTCCTTCATTTGCCCCCCCTAGCCATCTCCCTTCCTCCTTCCTGGCTCCCCTAAGTCCCCTCCAGTTAGATTCTCTGGGATTATTGCTCCAGAAGCTACCCTCCCCAGGGAAGTCAAATCAGACCAGTTTAGGATGCATAGTTGGGATTCCAGTTTGTCTCCTTAACCATCCAGAACCATGTCTGTCTAATACCCTCACAACATGAGACTTCTGCAAGGTCAAAGTCAGCGCAGATGGCTAGGCAGCTGCCTACACCAGAGAATTTTAAAGCTGGTGATCTGCCAAGGGAGGAGACATGGGCACCGCAAGCAGACACTCAAAGACCTTCCAAACCTAAGCTTCTCCGATCGGATCTCATTACGACCGCTATTAATGATAATAATTACAAGTCATACCTGCAGAATGCTTTGTGGATTCCAAAGCACATCACATGCATTGTTTCATCTAACCCCATGCTAGATACGTGTGAGCCAGATCTTCTTAGTCTCGCTTCGGACAGGATGATGCAAATGAGGCTCAGGAAGGTTCAAGTGACGCGTCCAAAGTAGAGAGGGTAGGGGGTAGCAGAGCTGGACCTGACGTTAGGTTTTCCACCTGCTTGTGGCAGGTTCTTCCCTTCAGCTGCGCCCCAGGTACCTGCCCCGAGGCTGGGCAAACAGGCACACTCTATTCAAGGCGGACTGGCTTCCCCACCCTGCACCCTGCTCCTGGACCTCCTTAGTGTCGCCCCTCACTCCCCTAACACCCCACTTTTGCTACTTCTTCTCCTAACTCTTCTAGCACATTTCAACGAATGCTGCTTTTCTCTCCACAACTTGAGCATTTGCTGACTGTACCACTAATCTTATGTTGTTTTTATGTTTTTATTATTTACTTATTACATTTTTTTTTTAATGTTTGTCTTGGGGCGGAGGAAGGGCATAAAGAGGGAGACACAGAATCGGAAGCAGGCTCCAGGCCCTGAGCTGGCAGCACAGAGCCCGACATGGGGCTCGAACCTACAAACCTCGAGATCATGACTTGAACTGAAGTCGGAAGCTTAACCGACTGAGCCCCCCAAGTGCCCCGTTACCTTGTTTTTAAAAAGACTTGAGGCCATTATTCATGCATTTCAGCAGGGAACCGCCCACTAGCTTGCGCTGTAATTTAACTGATTCATGTGTGTCTTTCTCATTGCTCCGGTTAGATGATTAAGTCCCGGTCTTACACATATGAGGGTTAATTCTGCTCCTTCTCCCTGACATACATATGCCACTACTCAAGAGAAGTTTGCTCCCATGGATGAATGACAAGCACAGATAAAGAATGATACGAGTCTCTATATTCTCACAAGAGAAACAAGAAAATCCCACAGACCCAGACAACGTCTTCACAATTCCCTCCCACTCTCCCGAGCCAACAGCCCCTTTCAAAGGGGAGGTGCACTGACAATAATGGGATGACCTGTGGACACACCCTGGAGCCACCTGCGAGAAGCCCTCAAACGCTGCCATGCTCCAGTAATTTCCAAGCCCTGACTGTTTCTACCTCATATATAAAGAGAACCAGATTTCAGAGACTTATTATTCAGCCTTCTTCCTTCACAGTTTCACAAATAAGACCCACTTGCTGCTTGAAAATTGCTTGGCAGAAATACTGTCACTTGTGTGAATTTACATTCTTAAGCGGCAGGGGATTCATAGCATAATGGTTAGAATTTAGTAAGTAAAATGTGTGTGGAGGTGGAAAGAGCCGTGCTGGCTGGATTTTATCTGGGTCTGTTCTATTTACCCATCCTGTTGCTAAAACTTCACGCACAATCAGGCCAAAGGTCTCACAGACTGCTGCACCGGGGACGGGGACCGGAGCTAGCCCCCTCCTCCCCTCCTCCCCCCCCACCCCCTCTGCCTCCACAATAAGACGATAATCGCTTCACATGATTTAAAGGACCATTGGAAGACCAGGGAGTTAATGCTGGTGGCGTGCTAAGCACGAGCAGCTGAAGGATCATAATTCAGCGCTGACATCTAAGCTAATCCACTAGTTTGCAGAATCTCAAGACAAGCAGGCCTCTGAATTTCACTTAGTTAAATCATTTGTGCCCCACTTGTCTGTTAAGTGCTGTGAGCTTGAGGGAAGAAAGATGATATGTAAATTTAAGGAATTAGCAGTAGACATCAGTCAGAGGGACGCGGAGCTGCAAAACGTCCCTGCCTGTCACTGAGAGAGGGCTGATTAGAAGCAGGACATCACGAAGGAATAGCTCAGACCAGGAAGAGCCCAGGGAGGGGATAGGAAATGCAGGGGCAAGAGAACTGACGTTCCCTGGGCACCTACTGTGTGCCAGATGGTGCAGCGGAAGCCTTGTCTGCCTTTTCTTATGTGGTCTTCCCTGTGCAGTCTAGGTCTGTGAAACAAGTATTGTTTCCTCCATTTTCACCAGAAAGGAAACGGAAGCTCAGAGAATTGAAGCGATGTGTCCGAGACCACTGCTGGAGAGTGAAGTACTACATGAGCCCCGACTGAAGTGAGTAGAATGCCAGGGCATGGCCTCTCATCTGGCTTGGAATCCTGGTCTAATGCTCACTAGTCTTTTAAAGCCTCAGTCTCCCCATCTGTAAAATGGATATAATAACAGCATTACTGGATAGGGGTGTGAGGAAGAGGAAATGGAACAAGCCATGCGAATGCCTTGCACAGTAACAGGGATATAGTAAGTGCTCAATAAATGTTAGGATCTTTGTCTCACGACACATACTGCCTGCTATACTTGCCCCCCATTTTTTTTTCTTAAGAAAGAAAAAGGGTCACAAGAGCACCATAACCTGGAAAGACCACTCCTAGACTCACAAGGAAGTATGGTTTGGCCCGAGGGCAGTGAAGATGCTCTCTGGATTGGCTGATCCATCCAACCCCGGCAACCAGCCAGCTCCTACTTGTGCATCATGTGCTGTTTACCGATGTCTTTCCTGTCAAGATATAGTAGATGCAATAAAGTACTACATGATTCTGGAATGAGAGTGGGACCTCAAGAGACGGTTTAGATTGGGTCAGCCTGGCTGCCCAGAGGAACCATGCTGTAAACATCCTTAGAACAGCTGTCCACCCTCTGCTTGAAATTCTCCAGCGAAGGAGATTCCATAGGCCACATCGGGAACGTGTTTTCTGGGTCGCAACACTAACTGTCAGGGACTTCTTAAATTCAGTTTTAGGTTTTCCTGCTGTCATTGAGACACATGTCCCCCTTCGATCCCTGATGGAGCACAGCCAATTTCTGTCCTCTAACTTGGAAACATTTTCACCCGTGAAGAATTCAGACCCCTAGTGTTCACTTTCTCGGGAAACTCAATCCTTGCCTCTTTACATGTCCACTTTCCAAGCCTTTACTTATGGTGGTCCACCCTCCTCTAAGCTAAGTGCTTCAGCGCTTTTAAGCCACGGCACCCATATATATGTTCTTCTAGAACATTCTAATTTATGGCCTGCCACTGACAAACACGGAGGAAGTTTTAAGCACACAGTGGCTGTTGATGACTGGATAGAGGAAGGGCTTGGCATGGTACAGGTGGGCCACTTTAGCGATTTACTTGGACTTCAAGGAAGAGCCCTGTGGATTGTAAAGAGGTCCCCAAACATGACAACTGACCAGCCAAGGACCAGCTCTGCCTCCTGGAGGCTGTCTTCTTGTTCTTGTAGCTGATGGCAGTGCTGTCGGCAATGGATAGCTTCCAACAAAAAGACAATGGAAAGGAAATATGTTCACTCGCTGAAAGAGAGTGAAGAAATAATGTCCCAGAGACCCAATCCCTCTCCTCCTGGACCTGACATATTTGGGAGGCATTTTGCTAGGTTCTTGACTCAAAACATCTGTTGTTGTCCGTGATACAGGGGAAAATAATCACACGGGAATGAACAACAGGAGTTCAAAAGGGCAGAGAGGAAGTGCAGAGGACAGGGCCATTTCAGGCATTTTAACCTGCTGCTGTCTCTCGAAAGGGTCTCCTGACGTTTCACCTGGCGATTTATGGCCGCATCTGGCTTCAGCTGCATAAGTGCTGGGTGAACATGTGACTGACTGTGTTTGGCCCGACAGCAATGGTATCGGTTGTGTCCACACCTTACCAAACCCTGAAGTAAGTCGCCAGTCTGATCCTCCTGGCTATGGCAAAGCCAAACACACCATCTGTCCAACACACACATCTCCTGGCTAGCATCTTGCCCTCCTACCAGAACAACCATCTGAAAGAATATTTAGTGCTGCAGGAGATGTAATCTCTCTGTATAGGTCATGCTTAAAACATGAGTCAGCCCCTCAGCTGGCCTCCCAAGGTCCGTCTATCTCTGCTAAGGTCCTCAAATTAACAGCCAGTTAAGGGAAACATTGACTTTGCATGAACTCAGCAGGGTATCTTCAAGGTTTACAATTGACCATTTTGTGGACATTTGGGGTTTTAGGTCTGGTCTTTGCAGGAGTCTTCTTAGAGCTGGGTTTTTGTTTGTGTGTTTTTTAGTGTGTCAGCTTTCATGAAGGCTTTTCAATTGAGGCAGTCTTGTTATCATTCTGCCCTTCATTATCAATCTGCACACTGCTGTGGAACTCAACCAATCAGGACTTTCAGAAAAAAAGGAATAACAGCTTCTCTTTACTGCTGTCTGTTCTATAAAGTCAGAGATACTTTCCTTCCTATTTTTCTTAAAGAAGCACCGCTATGCTTTCCTTTTCCAGTTGAAGTTATTCCTTGACTATTGGCTTTCTTTCAGCCAAGTTCTTCCTGGTCTTTAATTATCCATTGCAGTCTAAGCCTGAGAAGGTCCTGTGTCTATATGTGCAGTGGCTGTGCCCCAGCCGAGCCCCATCGACCTTTTTTTGAAGGCAACTCAAGGTAATGCCAATGCAGCTTCTGGATTCTTTGCTACCATCGGTCCCACCTACCGGGGAGGTCTTTTGAGTTCAGAGAGAGTTGCTTTTTAATTCAGAGTCACTATTAGTTCCCTGTCAAATATCAAGCCCATCATGGGCAAGTTCACTCATCAATTCTTTCCCATAATTTCTTTGCAACCATCTACTCCCCCACACTTAATCTTCTCGTGTACATGTTCCCCAGGGAACCATAGTTCTGGTCCTCTGCTCTCATGGAGTTTATAAATGGCCCAATCTGCATCAACACAGCCCCATGATACGTTAACAACTTTACCCCTGACATTGGATGGAATAGCTACCATTAATAAAATTTGAATATTTCAGAACACTGTATTCCTTATTCTGTCTTGAGCTTATTTTTGAATCCAGAGTAAAGGTTCCGTTTTCTCAATCCAATAAACATACAAATGAGAGGCAGCCAAAGCTCTGTCTTACCATAATCGTGTACTGGTACAAATAGGCATGGCCTGTTTTCTTCCTCCCTCCCTCTCTTCCTTCCTTCTTCCCTCTCTCCCTCCCTCCCTTCCTTCCTTCCTTCCTTCCTTCCTCCCTCCCTCCCTTCTTCCTTCCCTCCCTTCCTCCCTTCCTTCCTTTCTTCCTTCCTTCCCTCCCTCCTTCCCTTTCCTTCCTTCCTTCCTTTCCCTTCCCTTTCCTTGATTTTGCATAAGCTCCACACCCAATGCAGCACCTGAACCCACAACCCTGAGACCAAGAGTCTCATGCTCCACCAACTGAGCCAGCCAGGCTCTCCTGCATATTTTCATTATATCACTTCCATGATTTGAAGCTATTGAAATAAAGAAATACTGTAACCATACTTCATGAGGTCAACAAATGCATAGAAGAACACACATTTAGGGAGACCAGACACTTAATACTTAAGGATTCTGAAGCTAACATGGTACCCTCTTTCTCTAGTCTTCTTGTCCCATTCCTGACAATAATGGTGATAATAGTAATAATAACAACTATTATTACTATTATCGGCATTCCTTAGTATTTACTTTTTTTGGTCCAATGAAATAGTTCCCACACTATCTAATGCTATGCTATCTGCTTGCTTTCTCTACTATGGTTGTTCACTGAGGTCGAATGGCTCAGTGACAAAACTAGATGCCACTGGACACTCTCACTAAGGGACCGTAGAGAAGCCACATCCACCTAATTACTTGCTTCTTGGTTTACAATGTGATCGGTTCCCCTCATGGGGAAGCAGGGTCAGCAAGGACCCCAGAGGTTACACATACGTCGATGCCAAAAGATGCCTGAGCTGTCTAACCAAGACAATTCTGCGATGATGGCCACGTTTTACATCTGTGCTGTTCAGTATATCATGGCCACCAGGTCCCTGAAATGAGGAACTGAAATTTCAGCTGTATATAACTGTAATTAACTAAAGTGGAAATAGCTACTTGCAGCTCTAGACACGTGAGCTCACCATATCGTCTCAGAGTTTTTACCTTGTTCCTTAAAGACCTGATCATTCTCGACACTGGGTTGATGATCATCGCACTTGAGAATGTCTGTAGAAACTACTACAGCTCCCACTAGGGAAGGCATTTTCTGTGTCGTAGCTACACAGAAAAGACAAAGTGGCTTCTCAGAGGACATCGGACCGGTTCCTCTACAACCACCAGGGGTCACTGGATTCGGGACAGGGCTCCCCAGGGGCTGGTGTGAGCACAGCCCAGGCTTCCAAGCCACAAGCAAAGATCTCAAAGAAGGAATTCTGAGTGGCTTGAAAGATCATCTTGAAAAACAAAAACAGTGGCATGAAACCAGTGGGTGTCTTGTCAGCCTTAAGCAACTATTATCACTGGCCAAAAGAACAGAACTAATTGCTGACTTAAAAGGAAAAGAAAAAAAAAAAAGGCAAAACAAAACTTGAGAAAAGAACTAATTCAGAAAATATCTAAGGAATGTAAATAGTTTCCACAGACACTTCTAATCAAACAGGCTGCATGTGATATTTCAACATGGCTATTTCTTCTTCCTTTTCTCTCTCCTTGTCTATCCTAATGCCCCCTCTATACTTGATGGAGACGCCTCCTTTCTTACATGCAATTACTTTTGTTTATCTACCCAATAAGCGGGTAAAACATTTGGCACACTTCTCCTAAAGAGCATCTCCTCTTTGTGGAGTGGCGAAGTGTGGGGGACACAGGGCTTTTGGGTTTGACTGGGAAGGTCCAGCATTTGCCCTGTCCCTGGTCAGCACAGCTGTTTCCTCTCTCCCAACTGCTCCCCTCGGGGCCCCATTTTTTTCTTTTTTTGAAGAAAGGACCACCCTGAACGGAAAGGGCTTTCTATCCTTCCCTGCTTAAAGCCCCATATCGAGTTTTGTAAGGAGAAGGAAAATGGGAAACACAGCAGACGACTTTTAAAATCATCAGAGGATAGAAAGAAGGGTTCTGAAAAG
Organism: Puma concolor; assembly: GCF_028749965.1. Classification (NCBI taxonomy): domain Eukaryota; kingdom Metazoa; phylum Chordata; class Mammalia; order Carnivora; family Felidae; genus Puma; species Puma concolor. Next base: position 192,829,423 of record NC_141674.1, on the reverse strand, counting down.
AATGTCACGGTTTTGTTTTCTGGAGACAGGTTACGAGTGCCACTTTTTCAAACTTCAGGGGTTCCTCTGGAAGAGGGAAATAATTATTTTCCTTCTCAATATCTTAAGGGAAAAACAACATTACATCTAGCAGTTCCTTATGGCCCTAATTTTCTTTCTGTCCCCATCCATCCAGCCAACGGTTGGAATTCTGCCCGTGCTTTGCGAGCTTGCTCTGAAAAGCCCTCCCAAACTGCAGGGTGGAATGAATCAACTGGAATGAGGACAAGAACTAGAATTTCCAACCAGTAGCCAGGGCAGTGGAGGGGGCACTCAGGTGAGGGTGAGACCCGCAGCAGGGGGAGGCCAAGGTGAACGGGCAGAGGGACAGAAGGACAGAGGTCAAGGCCAGGCTCAAATGGAGAGTAACTGAAGCTCTCCCAGAAGTGGCACTTGCTAATTGGTGGCCTTGTGGCCTGGACAGGGCTGGCCTCAGACATTCTTAGAGAAAGTCTGCTCAGAAGACGGCAAGGGAGGAGGCCAAATTTTTAGGGAGAATCTGAAGAGGGATGTTGAGTAAGAGCCAGTAAATCTCCCCATGCTGTGCCATCTACATCCGTTCTTTCAGAGCGCCTCTGCCCAGCTGCCCCCTTGTACACACCTCACACGATGTGCGTGCACACGCACGGCACTCATGCATACGAACCACAAACACACTCAAATGCAAACACACACACATTCGCATGCAAACACACGTGTATACATAGTCACAAACACCTACGCATAAATCGCATGACATTTGCACACACACACACACACACAAAACCCACAAACACCCTGAGAGAGAAACACGTACGCAAACACATACATACCCACATCACCCACAAGTACACACTATGCGTGCATACACTCACGCATACCCCACAAACCTTCCTTATGTTGGGATGAAAAGTGGAGGTTGGGAAAAACAACCAATTAATTGGGCCAAGTCTCAAAGGAGAGGAAATGAAATGAAAAATCCAGGCTGGGTTATAAAAATAAGTATTTTTTTTTCCAGCGTGCAGGAGGCTCATTATACTAATTAAACATTATTGCAGTGAACGAGAGGGGGGGGTGATTAAGGCTGGGATGCGGGTGAGTACTCTCTCCTGTTGCCCGAGGCCGTGGTGATCTTCAGGTATTAATCTCTCCAAGCACTCAAATGCTGAAGAGACAAACACTTGAAATATGAAAATGTTTTTCTCCAGAGCAGACACTGTGACCCTCCAGGAAAGCAAGTGCAGGCTGTGTTGGGAGGCCGGCCCGCAGAGCTCTCCTGGCGTCTGTCCCACTGCTGTCCCCTGGGGGACAGGGGACGCGACCAGTCCTTGGGGTTGAGGGGCTGCAGAGCAGCTCTGGGGAGCCCTGTAGAAGGCGAGGCCCCTTCCTCCCTTTATTCTCTAGTCAGGCAACATTTGATGTACTAATTTCCAGAATTAACCCCTTTCCTCTCAAAAGCTTATGGGGCCCCGAGGTCCAGGCCAGGGGTGCAGAAAAAATGGAAACTGAACAAGCGGTGTGCGGGAGCCAACGTGTGCTGGCTTGCGAGAGCAGACTGTTACAATTTCCAGAATTTTGCAAGGCAGGTGGTAAACGCGGTCATTATTAAAGATTAAATTACATAAAGTTACCATTAAATAAATTATATTGAAAATGAAAGGCCATGCATTCTCAAGACTCAACGCTTCCTAATGATTTTAATACCTTTTATCAGTATCAATGCTCCTGACGTCATTCATATCTATTCTAGCCGTCTGATGGCGAAAAACGATGTCGTGTAGTTACTGTGCTTCCCAGCCCCGCCCCGATCATGTCCTGTTGGCAGCTCAGCCACAGGAGGCGGCTTTACGTCCCCGAAAGCTGCACACATTACAAAGCAGGGTTTTTCTTTTTCCTCAGAGTTGGTGGTGAAACCCTGACCCGAACGCCACTGTAAAAGCACGCTGCGGTGCAGAGGGTAGACGACCCTTGATTCTATGGGCTTCTAGGAGGGCTACAGGCAAGCCCTCTCTGGCCACCGTGCCAAGAGGGGCTGCCAAAACCTGGCTCTGAAAGAGCGGCTGGACGACAGTTCAAGGACACGCTCCTGGAGGCTGAGCGCCAGGCCGCTCTACTAGACCCCCTGGGTGTGGCAGCATTTCGGACCCTCAGCTTGGTTTGCTGCTGAAGCGATGATACCCTCGGAGAAGTATCAGCCAGGCTCGAGGACAGGGTTTCCTAAGGAGGCATTTTAGGAACAACAGGCGGCTTGGTGTTGACAAGAGGCTCTGCCGAGTCAGCCGTGAGCGCTGGCTACGGAGACAGGGAGGCACTGACTCATCCCGTCTCCTAAAACCTCCCAACTGCTCTTTCTTTCTTCCTTTCCTTTCTTTTCTCTTGGCCTCTCTTGCTCCCTCTCAGCTTCCAGGCTGCACTGTAATCACAAGACGGGGCTAGAAACTGCCAGCCAGCTATGGTGTAGGGTGACGTTGCAAGCAAGGACTGTGGTGGTTTGTGGGCGCAGAGCAGAGGATTGCTCTGTGGTGGGGAGTTACGAAGCTTGCCGGGGAACCTGGGGCTGGGAGACGTGGAGCAGTCTCCCCTCACCTCCTTCACCGCTGAGTCTCTAGCCGGCTTACCTGGAAACGTCCGGTCGTGTGGGCTGGAGCTGCTGGCCCAGGTACTCCTGAGCCACTTGGCACGGTCGTACATCCAACCGCAGGGCTCCTCGGGGAAATCAAAGTTGCAATTGAATCCTGAAGGGAGCTGCAGATCTTTGTCTGAAAGTGGGGGGAAAATAACCCAAAGAAGGCAAATGAAATGGGTTCGGACAACAGCCACAGTGGTGCCATTGAAAGGGCTGGCAAGGCCTAAGTGGAGGGCAGAGAAAGAAGCGGCTCCCTTTGCTTATTCATTTAACTCATCTTGGCGATCGTTGGCTTTCGGGTCAGCCTTTGGTCTCATCCTTCCCAGGCATGAAAGCCAAGTCTGCCAGTGGTTCCCAGAGTAAGCAATTATAAATGAGGCCACCAAATGGCTTCGGGCTCTAATCAGGCTCTTCTGTCCACCTCAGAGAGCAGACAAATGTGAAAATTGCTGTTCCCTAAGTGCCAATGAAGAATGTCTCCCCGGTGCCTCAGTGGAAGGCTGGTTCCTGCCAACCTGGCTCTCAGAAGTGACGGGGCAGCCCATTAACATCCAGAGAGGCTGAAATGCTGGGGAGGTGCTGGCCAGGGCGGAGAAAGTGGGCTCAGAAACAAGGAAGTCTTTCACCTCCTGTGATAGGTCTTTTGTTCCAGAACACAAGGTCAGCCCGGCATCCCCGTGGGGTGCCAAGGCCAGGTAGGTGATTTGGCGTGTTAGGGCAGAACGAGGGGGCCAGACCAGCCGGCTGCCTAGCTCAGCACTGACCAGCAGAAAACATAATTCCGCACGGCACTGAGAGCCTGCAGGCCAAGATCCCAGGGCACTAGGGAATGCTTTCCTTGTGGACATGTCCAAAGTGGCCGCGCCGTGGCCTGTCCCGTCTGCTTCGTTGTTCACCTAAGCTCCCACTCAGCTCTAAAAACCCAGTGTAAGCTGGTGCCAGATGTGTGATTGAGCGGGGGCGGGTGTGGAGGTGGGGGAAAGAGGAAACGGGAATCCAAATGTGGAGGCTTGCCGGCCGTGGCCGTAGAGACAGCAGAAAAGTGCCGGCTGATGCTAGCAGCGGGGAGGAAGCAGGGTCTTTGGCCTTCTCACTTCCCTTCTCAGGGTTCCCAGAGAGGAATTTCCGCGGGGAAGGCCTCGAATGCAGGTTAGGAAGTCTAAAGGGAACAACAGATGGGTGGGAACAAATTGCTCACACCATGGGGGCAAGGAAGGCCCACCTCTGAGGGGAAGGGACTGCCACCAGGCTCCCGTTGGGCCGCCCCTTCCCAAGACACAATACTACACGTTTGCCTGCCCTCAGCCAAAGTCAGCTTGACTTGAGAGGAAACACATGGAGTCTATTACAGAAGCATCAACCTGTGGCTTGGAAAAGTCAGCCCTTAGCCCTCGCCCCCCCTTCTCCCAACAATTTCTGAATTTCTATTTTTCCGTTAAAAAATATGGAGTAATTCAATATACCATAATTCCTCTCTAATGTTTACACGCATACTGTAGCTCAGGAACCAAATTCCACAAAAAGACCTTTTGCAAAAAAAAAAAAAAAAAAAAAAAAAGAAAAAGAAAAAGAAAAGAAAGAGAGAAAAGGGAGGAACCATCAAAGAAAGCTAAAATGAAACAAACCACTATCAACGGGAAAATTATACGAAACTGCTGAAAGTCTGCGGCAGAACTCTGACATTTCCCTTTGGATTGCCACTTGGATAGAGCCCCGTCCTCCTGCCCTCCACCAAAGCTAACTCTGCTGATCCCATGCTGTATATTAACTCCCTGTGCATTCCACTGTGAGCTCTCCAACTATCTGAAACACGCCTCAGAAGATTCTCCGAGTCTCTTTCTCCTCTTCACACAACAAAAACAAGTTCATTAAAATGTCAGAATCCTGTATTCAACTAACCCTGACCAAGAGCGTCCCCGCGCCCACACAATATACAAAAGCACATTCCTAAAAGCATATGCGTTAAATTATCATTTTTCAGTCACACAACTTCAGCATTTATTTTTGGCTTCCCGCCCATTCTGCTTTGCAGTCACTGTTTGGAGCCGTCCACTCCATCAGTGCGACCGCTCACACCACAGTGGCCGGTGTGATGGGCTCGGCAGGTTGTGCCATCCACCTACTGGGTGGGGGCTACATTGTGTGTCTCTGCCACTCCCCAAGTCCCTCCACTGGTCTTCCCTCATCTAATTTAATGAAGGTTTAATAGTGATCAGTAATGTACTGTAAATGGAGGCTGGCAAGCATTACATTCTAGCCAGAAACGTCAGGTGTTCCGAAATTTGTGGTTTGTTGGGAATGTCCTCACACTCGGTAAGGTGAGGTTCTTTTGGGCTCTGCCAATTAGTGTTTTTATGTCACTCGGATGTGTTTACAAGATGAGAAAGGAGGTGACGCAGGATGCCCAGGTGAAGACGCTGATCCGGAACCAGGAGGCCCTGTGATCTGAAGGAAGGGTTGAGGTGCCTTTGCCCATTCCTGCCTCTGTCACTGACCTGGGCTCACCCCATGGAGGATGGGATGTGCCATTTGATAGAGCCATGGTTATTACGCTTTCTCAATCGGCAGTGTGCAAAGACACAGCGAAATTCGGTCGAGGAGTGGTTAACTGCTGTGTTAACCTGACCGTTGTGCTCCACAGACCGAGTCAGCCAGACGACCGTCAGATCTTCACCTGACTGCACGGTGGAGTCACAGCTCAGTAGCAAAAGGCCAAGGATTCTAAGGCCAAGTGAGGGCTGGAAAGGGAGCCTTCTCAAAGCAGGGGTGGGGAGTCCTCCCTGGATGGACTCTTACGTCAGCTGATGACCACTGGGTTCCCACTTATAGGCTGCACCGCTTGTTCCAATATCTGAGTGTTTCCAGAGCGATTGTAAATGGCCTCTGACCTCACACACTTCCCTGACCTCTGACCATGGGACACCCAGGTCCCTGCCCCAGCCACAGACCAGCGGCCTCTGACTGTTAGCACCTTGCCATCCCGGATGAACCATGACTTTGACCCCAATTCTCACCGTCCTCAAAGCTGCAGTTCTCCCCACACTCCGTGACATCTTCATCGATGGGATATGGGGTGGTGGTCTCTTCACTCTTCACAGTGGGTCCCAGTGTCTCTACTGTGGGCTTCGAGTCTGCGTAATGGCAAAGAAAGGGGAATGAACACTGTGTATGGCAGTCTGCATTGAAACCCAGCAGGAGGAAGATGCCCCAAACTAAGTTTCCTTTTTATGTATTTATTTTTATTTTTTGAGAGAGAGAGAGTGTGTGCGCGTATGAACACGCTGGGGGAGGGCAGAGGGAGAGAAAGAGAAAGAGGGAGGGAGGGAGAGAGAGAGATAACCTTAAACAGGCTCCATGCCCAGCGAGGAGGCCAATGTGGGGCTCCATCTCAAGACCCTGGGATCATGACCTCAGCCAAAATCAAAAGTCAAATGCCTAACCAACTGAGCCACCCAGGTGCCCCTAAGTGTGGGCTTATAGGAGGAAGAAAGGATAACTACTAACGATGGACACACACACACACACACACACACACACACACACCGCTCCGGAGTCACCTCTGTGCGCTATCAACAAGTTAGGAGCATTGTCTGAGTTGAGCGAGAATGGTCCCAAGCTGCAGAAACAGCCATGACAGAGGCATGGACACAAATCCGTGCTCTTTACTCCATAGCAGAGCTCCTGGAGCCGGCATGAGAGGCCACGTGGGGCCATGGTGGACGTGGGTGAAGCTGACCCCGAGGCAGGCTAACCCGTGCTCTGGGTGCTCTGTCTACGACAGAAGCGTGGGTGATACGCACGTGCACGAAATGAACGGTGTCCCCCTAAATGAACGGTGTCCCTCTAAAAACAGTTTTGAGAAAATCCCGGTGTTTCACGAAATGAGCTTCCTGTGCACTGCCCCTCGGTGGCTCCTGATGTGCCTTCCCGCCCGACTCACCCCTGCTTTTACATGGAAGGGATGTTCTCTTTTCAATCTTCTCTGACTCACACAGAACTTTTATGGAACCCAAGCTAACTGACCGATGCGGCCCACCTATAACAAGATAATCAGAAGCACAATAGCAAAGCCAAGAGCCAAGCCAGACAGCTGGGGAGGTGTGACTCCAGACATTGTTGTTCGTGTTTGCACGAAACTGAATGGAAAGGAATATGGACTCAAAGGGACTCATGCTCCACTTGGTGGAAGTAATTAGGCCTGTGCCTCTAGGTCAGGTCAGGGTGTGGCAAATTCAAATGCTTACTGAACGCAAACGGCTACTGTAAGCAAGACAGCTGACTGGGGGCCAGGAGAGTAGAGTGGGGGATAGAAGGTAGCAGAGGGGATCTCGCACGCCCAGTTTAAGGGCGGCCACCAGGACCGGCTCCAGCACCCTGAAGGCCTGAAGGGACGTGGCCCAATGCGGCCAGATCTTGCAAAAAAAATTTTTTTCCCACGCGAAGCCAAAAATCCCCATGGGAGATCTCTAGACCTGTCAGTGTTGGCAACTTGTCCAAAGTATTATAATAAGGAGCATGCAGCAGAGCTTGGCCGGGCCAAACCTGGCTGCAGGCAGTCAGTTCTGACCTGGGCTCTAGGTGATTCATTCACCCTTCCATTCACTTGTCTATTTGCTCCTGCCAGTCATTCACTCAGCAACTTACTTACGAAATGAACAAAACAATGAGTCAGGCCCTGGGTGGGGCCAGGAGGGGTTCTGGTAAGTGGCGCTCAAGTCTGTGTGTTGCGGGGTGGGGTCTTCATCCCAGATCTGCCCTCCAATGCGACTCTCCGAATAAGCGCGTGCATTGTTCTTCCCATTTCTATACATGTTCCTTTGCACTATTGTACGTGATTAGGCACCTTTGTCAGGCACACTTCAGGATACCATTTAATAAAGCCAGGAGCTGAAGGAAATTGCTAAATACGCTGAATAGCTTTTTCACGGTCGACTTCCCACCTTTCTGCTATTAAATACTACGCACATAACCTTTCATACTTCCCTTTGCCGTATCTGCCTCTTGCTCACAGTAAATAGCAAATAACCTCGAAGTGTCCTAATTTGTAAGCTCAGATTTGTCACTGTGTCACAAAATCTCAAACTCGATTGTAAAGCAAACTATGGGCAGCAAAGCAAGAAGTAATCATTTGAAACACAAACAAACTAACAGGTGAACCCGCCCTGTCACATTATTTAGCTGCAGTGACTCAGGCCAGCCCTATTATTTTTCCTGCTATCCTTTCAGGGTAGGAATGAAGTGAACCAGGGATGAGTCGCTGAAGGAATGGGAAATTGAACAGCAAAAAAGCCACATGGCCTAGGAGAATAGTTTCTGGGGGATGTTAGGAAGCTGGTTGGCACGGATAATGTCAAATCCAGGGGTACGGAGGGCTGATGAGGCGAGAGGGCAGGGTGTGTGAAGGAAAGTGAGAAGGCGGGGCCGTGTCTGCTGTGTTTTGCTGGGAGCTCAGAGGTAACTGCCCATCAAACTGCAATGCTCCCCTGCAATTGAAACCAGATGTCAGAGACTTCAAAGGGAAGGAGGCTGGGCGGAGGGTAAGAAGCCCCAACTCTGATGTTCCAAGGAATGGCCAGGCAGGACTTTGAAATGAGAAACCTGTTGCTGACCATCACCAGGGTAATTTGGGCCAGGTTGGGGTAGGGGGGCAATAAGAGGAAAAGGACATTAGCAACTGTCCTGCCAGTCATAAAGCAGGGCCAGCCTGGGAGAGGCAGGGCACGGAAGGCCAGAGCATAGGAGGGAAGCAGGAGTAAGCCTCCAGCTACCTAAGCGACCTCTGGCAAGTAGCTTCCTTTCTCTGGGACTCAGTTTCCCCATCTGTGAGAGAGAGGTTGGCCTAGATCTGTGATTTTTGTTTTTTGATTTAAAGTGTGTGCCACACTCATTAGCAGGTTGTGGAATCAATGTGTCGGGTCACGACCAGCATTTTTTGAACGTGACCTGTAATATTTCAGAGTATGCTCACATGGGGAAAGTGAGCACTGATCTGGGAACCTCTTGTTCCATTGTATTTACTCATTATAACAGGTTTGTTAGGTGCCAGGTAGCAGTCTAAGCAGCTTACACCCATTATTTTACTGAATCCTCATTACAACCCTGGAGGGTAGCTATACTCTCATCATCCCTGTTTTTCAGCTGAGATAACCAAGATGCTGAGAGGCTAAGTAACTCGTCTGAAGTCATGCAGCCAGCGATCGGCAGAGACAGGGCTTGTACTTGGCAATCTGTGCTCAGGGCCCAGGCACTTAGCAATACACTATAGCCCACACGCACACACTGTGTGAGTGTGTGCCTGCAAGTCAAGTGGATTGTGATACAAATTTTCAACCGTCGATCATGGTCGAAAATGTTTAAAAGCCCCTGGCCTACAAGCTCCTGGCTTCCCTGCAGCTCTAACCGTTTGATTTCGAAAAGGCCGTAAATGAAGCCAGCTTGTACCCCTGTTGGACGGCAGTTTTCAGCACCTGCAAGCAGACAGCTGACGTGCAGGCTGCAGTGAATTGGCCTTTTCCCTACGTGACGGGGAATAAAGAGTCTTCCCACTAAAATGTGTTCACTGGGGCTGCCTTCAATCCAAAGGTGAGAGAGGCTAATTTGGGCCTGATTTTCAGCCTGCGTGCCTCAATGGGGCTCTTCCTCTGTGCCATCGTGGCCAGCACACGGGCAGCACTTTGCTCTCTGGGCGCCAGAAGCACTTCTCCGACATGCCCTTATTAATCCTTCCCGCTACCCTGCTGGGTGAGCTGGCGAAAGGTACGGCACAGACAGGGAAATGGAGATACCTGGGGCTCTGGTGGAGAGAGGGAGGGTGGCTCGGCCTGTGTGCTGCTCCTGCTGGCACTGGGTTCACGTGGCCCTCCTGAGCTCCTTCTGGAGTGCAGTGAGCCAGCTCCGGGTGAGATCTGCTGCCAGCTTTGCTACAGGAGGTGCCCGGAGGGAAGGTGGGGCCTGACTCAGAAGAAAGGGGTGCTTTCCAGAAACAAGAAGCGTGGGCATGCTCGGTGGGCCTTATCCACATTAAGGAGAATTAGAGGACCCCCCTGCCCCCGCCACCACCAGCCTGGGCCACTGAGGAGGGGGCGGGCGGGAATGAACAAGACTCCTGCTCCACACTGGGAAGAAGTCCTATTCCCGTCAGCTTCCCTGCAACAGGGTCCCTTCTGAGCAAATAAATGCCTTTTACAGATGTGGCTTCAAAATGAAAATGAAGTCTCTTAGCCACTGACATCTGGAGGCCAGATTCAGACATAAACCGATTACTTTATTATCATGAGGGGGTTTTTTTCTTCCCTAAATCAACAGCCACAGCCTTCTGGCCTGAAGAGTCAGGGTCTAATTGAATTTGGGTGGGTCGTGTGTGGTTACGATTTGTTTTTGAGAGACTTGGGTTGGAGAGCTGAAACGATCCTTCAAAAAAGACAAAGCACATCCCTTGAGAAACTGTCCCGAGCCCAGAGGCTGTGGTGCCCGTGGTCTGAGGCAGGGGAACACAGCAGGGCCTGGGGTGGGTCGGGTTCCGAGCTGACAGAGCTTCAGCAGGGAAGGCTGCCCCCTCTGCCCATCCGTGTCACGGTCTGAGCTCCTCCCAGGGCATCCTGGGAAGCCAGGCTCACGAGACCCTGTGGGCGAGAGCCCTGGAGTGGAAGGCGGGCCTTACCTGTCCAGTCGCAGCCCAGCACTTCCAGCCGCATCCCAATCCCTGCTGGAGACCACCGCTCGGGGTACACCCGCACGTACTGTGCAGGAACGGGGTCGAATCTTCGGATGTCCGGGGTGTCGTAGTGCATGTTCCCTTCAAACAGCTGCAGGGGAGACAGGCCACTCAGCCCTTCTTCTGTGGGACGCCCTCCCCTCTCCCCCTCTTCTTCCTTCTCCCCTTCCTGCCCTTCTCCCCCATCCAGAAGGCAGCCTCATAGTTATCTCACTGGACATGACAACCCACAGGAGCTCCATTCTCAGACTGAGGTTTTGATTCAGTTGGAAGATGGCTAGGGTCCCAGAAACACGGAAAAGAGGGAGCAAACGCAAGTGGCAGTTGCCAGCTTCTGTCTTCTATCTTGGGACGGGAGACTGAGGACTCGGGAAAGAATTAGGCTCCGAATAAGCCTTAAGTTGGACTTGGCTGGAGGGTGGAGAAGTGAGTTTGAGGCTGCTTTGCCCGTTGTCTTAGAAGTTCTTGTTGCGATGCTACAAAGTCTAGATGTGGGACCCAGCTCACTGATAGCTCTCAGGTCACTGAGGTCGCTGAAGGTAAAGCCATCCTCTTCAATAGGCTAATGACAACATCGTCTCATCACACATTTAATAGTCTGAGACTATGTTCCTTAGTTTTGTTCAGCAGAGCCAATTCTCTCACAACAAAGCTCACCTGAAGCCCAGGTACCTGAACTGAGGACAGTATGGCTGCCCCGGTCAAAGGAGGGTGGGGGACCCAAACGAGAGCACACGTGGAAGCCACCGATTTAGGGTGATGCCAGTGTGGAGACGTGCTAGGGGCTGTGGCACCTAGGGACGCTGCAGGGCTGCCTCACTTGCAGGATGCCCACAATTCCAAAAGGGGGCACTGTCATCGGGAGGGCCAGGCCCTGACCCTGGCTAAGATCATCTCCTTTCCCAGGCTCCTACAACGGTCCAGAAGAGTCAGGGTCAGCTCTCCCCGGGAAAACCCATGATCCAACCTCTGCTCTGCCCACTACAGGTTCTAGCTATCAACTCCTGAGCCTTTCCGGGCTTCCAAATTGTGAGCTGGGTGTTTACATCAGTGCTGCAAAGCCTCCAAACCAGCCCGTGCCTCTGCATTAGGAATGGAAACATTTGCTGAGCAAAGGCGGCCAAACGGAGACACGTAATTCCCCCTTCCTTGGTAGGGGTCTGCTCTTCTGAGGAAAACGAGGGTAACCTGGCAGTTAGGATCAGAACGCCTGACTACCCCCAAGATTGACCCGGAGAAGGACAAAGGCACGATGTCTTTTCCCCTTGCTGGGGCTCCTCCATACCCCGTGTTGAGGGCTGACCTTCCTTCCCTGATGGTGGGAGGGGCAGGCTGCGTTGGCCTGGGTGAGTTTCTCCCGCCTCTCCCCAGCCTCAGTGTGAGAGGTGGGAAGATCGAAGCAGAGTCAGGACTGGGAAAATACAAACGAGTGCAGTGACATTCAAAAAAAAAAAACAACAAAAAAAAAAAACAGTTGTTTTTGGAAGTAATCCCCTCGTTGCTACAGTTTAGCCTCCAAAAACTACATCCCGTTTGGACGTCTGGCCAATTCCAAGGAAAGTTCATGTGAAAGAGGGTATAAAGGGTATCACACTTTACAGAAAGGCAGTGCTGAGTGGTGGGTAGGTGTCTGGGCTCTGGAGTCAGGCTGTGTCCGAATTGTGGCTCTCCACAGGTATACACGGTGACCCCAGGTATGACATCAAGCCTGAGCTTTGTCATCTCTAACACGGGAGCGGCAAAACAATCTCCCCCTCTAGAGATGTTGTAAGGATTAAACATGGCATTTAGCACAGTGTGTGGCACAGAGGAATGTATAAGTTAATGCTTGTTTTGTTAGAACACAGGGGTTTGGCGAAGACTATCTAGTTGGGCAGTCAGCACCTCCAAACTGAACTTCTCTGTCTGGGGTAACGTTAGGGAATCTTCCAGAAACGACCTACCTTCGGCTGCTGGGTCCTGGGGTCCTGGATGTGTTCCCAGTCTCTGCCGTTTAGGCTGTAGGAGACTTTGAACTTGCGCACAAACGCCCTGGCTTCCACGGCAGTGATGCTGTCTCCTCCACGAGCCCCCTGGATGATGATGCCCTTCACCGTCTTGGGCACTCCCAGGTCCACCTGCAGCCACTCCTCGCCCGGCTGGGCCTGAGGGACCCGGGGGAACCAACCCGAGCGGCTGCTGACGAGGCGGGCGGCGCTGGGGCTCCAGAGGTACTCGCGGGTGGAGGAGGCTGAGATCTGAGAGTCAGGGATGAGGCCCGAGAGCATCCCCAGCATGTTGGAGCAGGGGGCATCTGTGGAGGGGAGGAATGCAACAGCTCGTGGCTGGCACCCTGCTTAACGGGTACCACCTCCCGTTAATAGGGAGCTACAAAAGAACCCGACCATCAAACGCTGTCGGCCAGCACCGATTTCTTTGCGTTTCAAGCACGGTGGTTAAGAGCCCAGACTGGCAACCAGACTGCCTGGGTCCACGTTCGTTTTGTCACTTGCTAGCGGTTTGACCTTGGGCAAATGATTGAACTGCTCTGTGCCTCAGTTTACCTAGGTCTAAAAGGAGGGTTGGTGGCAGAACTTACCTCTCGGGGGTTGTAAGGATTCCATAAGTTACTACATGAACGCTCATGGCACAGGGCCTGGCACATCTCAGCGCTCACACTGTTAGCCAAGGGCTCTCGTATCCTCGCCAGTGACACCAGTCCCCACTGAGCCTCCCAGGGCAGTGAGCGCGGGGGGAGTTCAGCCGAGCCCTGAACTGCTTCCCGGGTGACTGCTTTCCCAACTGGATGGACACGTACCTGGGGTCAGGTCTTTGCTTCCACCTGTTATCACCGCTCGTTACTACCTTGCATCCTTTGCACGTGCTGTTCCTCCCACTCCAAATGCTGTTCCCCTCAGTCGTCATCAGGCTAACCTTTACTCACCCCCAAGCTTAAGTGTCGCGTCCTCAGAAAGGCCATCCCCAAATTTCTAATCAACAGTCAGGTCCCCTCGGCCACTGTTTCTTGGAGCACCCTGTTCTTTTCCTTCCTACACGCATCCTAGTTTATAACTATCCAGTGCTTGACGATGTTATTATCTATGTTGCCCACCAGCCTGAAAAAGCGTCATGATGTTAGAGACCCCATCTGCTTGTTCACTCTTCCTGTCCACTTTCACTCCCAGTGTGGGGCCTGGGGCACAGCAGACCTTCAAAACACACTCGTGCCGCCAATGACCGAGTGGCTAAGACACAGATAAATGGCGTGCGGCAAGGCAGGGTCTGCAGTCAGGGTGCATTAGATGCTCATAAACTGAGTTCCAGGTGAAAGCGGACCTTCGGGAAAGGTCACGTGGTGCAATCATGCTATGGGCAGCGGGCTGGAAGGGGGAGCAGAGCCCAGGGCACCATCAGCTCCCCAGCCTTACTGGGGCACCCCCTCACCTGTGACTCGGCAGCCGAAGAGCTCCAGCCGCAGGGCAATGCCGGAGTGCCAGGTCTGGGGCCGGACCCTGACGAACCTGGTCAGGAGCGGCGTGTGCAGCTTGTTCAGAACCACCTCCGTGGCATCGTTGTTGGCTTGGAATACCTGCAGCGGAAGACGGGAAACCGCCGTTGAAGTCCCAGTTTGTAGGCTGGCCACTCAACACAGTCCTTGAAGGCAGTGCAAAAGTTCTGTTGAACCTTAGTTCCCTCCAGTTTAAAAAGAATCAGTGCGTTTGTTGTTTGGGGCTTTGTTAGAAGCCCCATGAAAAAAAAATCTAATGGCTCACACTGCTCTCATGTGAAAACAATAAATGGTCTTCACAAAAACTTTTAAGGGAAAGGAAAACTTTGCCTCTGGCCGAGAGCAAGCAGAGGGAAACACGTTTGCCTTGAAAAGGAAAACGCTTTCAGGAGCGGAGAGAGGGAGAGGCACAAAAAGTGGAACATTCTTTAAAAATGGAGCCGAAAGGTCATCTTTTAGGGCTGGCAGACCCCACCCACTAGCTTGAACTTGATGCTCCCCCTCCGTCATGGTGCAGGCATATAGGAATATTCACAGGGTATTTTTATAAAGTGCTTCAACAGTTGTCTTGTTAGTTACTTTGAGGCCTCCCTGCTCCATGAGCGGGTGAGAGCATGGGGCCACCCACCATCTACCCCTAATGGCCCTGTGTCAATCAACACTTTTTTGGTCCTCTCTGGTCTTTGTTGTAGGGTCAGGGTTGCAGACAGTCTCTCAGAGTCCTGCTCTGGCTTCCTCTCACTGTAATCCCCGCCCTGTAATGAAATCCATCCCTGTCCCCATCTGACCAATGCATCTCTTAGGGGAGGAAAGGCTTTTGGGAGTAGCTTCTAAGCCAACATGGTAGGAGTAAGTCCTAGTTTACCAGATGGCCCAAATCAATAACTGCCATATGGACCTTATGCTTTTCTGTGCTCTCCATTAAAAAAAAAAAAAAGTAGCTTGTGCAAGTATATATGAGTTTCTCTTGGTTTCTCTGGCTAAGGGTGGAGGGAGAGACCAACCAACCGTCACTTCTAAATCATACCTGTCATAGCTCTAACAATCAGGAGACTTTGCAAATCTACTCACGGCCAACTCTGCAACACCTAGCAATTTCTTCTGGGTTGAGGGACTAAATACTTCAGCTCATGATACCTATAGCATGCCAGGTATTTGGGCATGACAGGGCTGGGACAAGATGATGGGGAAACTGGGATGTTTGAATACCCCTGAGCCAGACACTGTGTAAACACAATTACCTCTATAATGCCCCAGAAGGTAAGTATTATTATTTCTGCTTTATTGACGAGAAAATGGAGGCTCAGAGATGTCTGTCTGGATCCAAAGCCCCTGCCATGTTTTTAGGCTGTAGGCTTGTGGGTTCCTACGTTGACTGTCATCTCTTTTAATAAATTTGCAGCGTTTATGTTGGTGGCTAGGAGTCTTGGAGCCCTCAAGGTCTCCAAGCATGGGCTGAATGGAGGTGGAGTTGCTGTTCAGGGATGTGTGTTTATAATCCTGACATAGAAAGCTCTAGGTCACAGGAGTGGGCTGCACGGCAGCTTAGAGCTAATTAACAACGTGGTTCTTTCTTTCCCATGAACTGTAACTAGGAACTCTGCCATTTGGCAACCTTAAACCCTTCATATTTCCCACTTGCTGAGGTCAAAAGTTAGAGCCATTTAATAGCACAGCACTGATGGGGGGGGGGGGGAGGAAGGGTAAGAGACGCTACACCTTTTGCGACCAGATGAGGGGAGGTGGCTCATTTAAGACAGATGGAAGAAAGGCGAGGAGGAAACAGGTTTTCACTGGCCTACCATATTCAGTTTAAACCTCTTGTTCCTGGTGCTAAGCCCACCGACCCAGGGGAGCTCCCCCCGACAGCCTGCCCAGCTTGCTGCTTCCCTTTCCTTGCTGGGGAGGCTCCTGCCCAGCCCTGAGGCCAAGTTCCTTCCTTTGCTGCCTTGCTAACCGCAGGGAGTAAGAGGCAGAACTGCTTGACCACCGTCTCTCTCACAGGTTTGATTTGGCTGCTTCCTTTACAGTGATGGGGGACAAAGAGGGGCGAGAAAACAAAACAAGGGAAGAATGGCCAGGGAAACAGGAGCAAAGAGGCTTAAGGTCAGACACCTGGGGAAAGGCCCATGAGGAGAAGGGGAGAGAGGTACCCAAGCCTCTGTGATCTTAATCTTGGAGAAGGATGACCGGAGGAGGAGGGGACAGGGTGCAGGACGGCTCTGGCCTGGCCATGCCCACTCCATGGCTTCTCGGGTGCTTCTAAAGGACTCTGCAGCTCTGAGAAAGGAATGGAGGAACTGAATCCAAGAGAAGGAGATGACTCAGTCCTCCTAGAATTCAGCGTGAGGCAGAAGCTCTTGTTTGTTTGTTTGTTTTTGTTCCTTTGGCAGGGCAGAAGCAAATGCAGCACTTTGCTTATTTGGGGAGGGTGCTGGGAGCAGTGGGGGGCCACCACCAGCCTGCTCCCTGAGGACGGTGACGGTGACTGTGTGTGGCCTCCATCCGGAGATGCTGAGGAGTTCATATGGGGGGGGGAAACTTGATTTGTCATGTGAATACAGAACTGGAGCGTTGAGTGGATTTGAACTTTAACACAGCTGCTAATCCACAACATATACACCACGCTGGTACCGTTTAGAAACACAGCACGTCTTATGTGTTTTTAATATCCAATTTTATCTTATCTGACCCCTTCGTTTTTCAGCCTTGGCAGACAACAGTGCGAAACCTTTCCTTCCTCCCGCTCAGTAAGGAAATGACTGTGTCTTTGGACTGCCTTTGGGCGGCTGGCATGTGCGTGAGTGTGGCTGCACGTGGGCGTGGCCACGCGCACACATGAGTGACCCAGTCTGGCGAGGGGGTTGGTCTTCCCCCAGAGGCACGAGGTCCCAGACTTTGGGTGAGCCCCCTGGATCTCTGCCTACGGTGGCCCCAGTCGGAGAGGGGACGGGCACGCGGTTTCTCTGCTGAGGCCACCTAGCTGACCGCTCCAACTCCGCGTCATTCTAATTCCGTTTTGCTCACTCTGCTCCTGCCCCTGCCTGGAACCACATGAAGCCTCATTCAGTGTGGCCTCAAATTATCCTTCTTGGTTTCCTGTTTGCCCTTGACTTTGTGCTCAGATCTGCCCCTGCTCTCTGGACCCTTTGCTGAAGGAATCCCACCTTGTTTGATTAAACCTGTGATACACCTTTCACACTGAGTGTGGTGGAGTGGGGAAAAAAAATCCTCGGACATCACTGAGGCAGGAGCCAGGACAGACACTGCGCTGCCGATTAACTCGGAAGTGTGGGCAAATACCTCCACCTCCCCCAGGCCTCAACTTCCTCCTCTATTAAATGAGTTGATTTGTAAGGTCTTTGCTGGCCCCCAGATTCTAAGGCTTTCTGCATAAGAGTGTCCAACTAGAACTGCCCCAGCAATGTAACAGGGCATTTTAGTTGTCCATTGTCCCTTAGAGCCTGAGTGCTTTTGTAGACGAGTGCTGTGGGTCTTAATACGCTTCAAATAGTGCCCAAAACACATGCCCCACTCAGAGGGAGAGTATACCTTGTTGATGTTTTCGCTCAATAACGGTTCAAATTATGAATAATGAAAAGTAATGAATAACAACACCTTAGTCCTTACATATTGTCTTGCACCCAAAGATATCAAAGTGCAATTTATGAAAATCCATTTTTAATGAAATATTAAGCAGTTTCTATTTCTCCTGACCCAATGGATTTACAAGGTCTCTATTTTTCTCCCTGCATCTTCCTATTTATAGCTGGTAAATGCTATCATATATTATACATCTTTATGACTTTCTCAATGCTTCTGTGGTTTCAGAATCACCCTTCATATGTTTTCTGATCAAATTCTCGGAGATGGATTCTTGGCATCTCGTCTAGGCGCTGCAAGGTAAGGGGATGTGTGCATGGGAAATGATGCCAGGAAATTCGTTTTATTCCCTACTCCCTGCCGACTCACTGAATCACTATAGGCAAATCAATAATCCTTAGATACCTTGGTTTCTCCTTCAGGAAGATAAACTCAATAACAGGCTTGCAGGTGAACGCTAAAGTCTACCAGCCCTCCCCGCTGGCTCCAATGCCTGCACAACACCCAGGACAGATGTTACAGTGAAAGCTACATCACAAGTGACAAATGGGTCTCTGTTCAAAGGGGAGGGTTCAAGTTCTAACAGCCATTGACTCTCATGTCCCACTTCGAGGTCGTAACTTGACAGTAAGGTGTCCATAATGCTGAGAAGAATCAGTGGATCGTCAGTATATGGTACACGCCCAGATAAGCATAAGACACCCAGATCATCAAACTGTGATAACATGATAACATCTGTTTTAAAAGCTGGATGTCGCAGATGGTATACGTTTTTGTTAATTTTATTTTTTTTTCAACGTTTTTTAATTTATTTTTGGGACAGAGAGAGACAGAGCATGAACGGGGGAGGGGCAGAGAGAGAGTGAGACACAGAATCGGAAACAGGCTCCAGGCTCCGAGCCATCAGCCCAGAGCCTGACGCGGGGCTCGAACTCACAGACTGCAAGATCGTGACCTGGCTGAAGTCGGACGCTTAACCGACTGCGCCACCCAGGCGCCCCTGTTTTTGTTAATTTTAAAAGAAAAACTGGGGCACCTGGGTGGCTCAGTCGGTTGAGCGCCCGACTTCAGCTCCGGTCATGATCTCACGGTTGGTGAGTTCGAGCCCCGCCTCGGGCTCTGTGCTGACAGATCAGAGCCCGGAGCCTGCTTCCAATTCTGTGTCTCCCCCTCATGCTCTGTCTCTTTCTCTCAAAAATAAATAAACGTTAAAAAAAAATTTAAGAAAAATAAAAGAAAAATGCTAATATGGTTGCTTTACCACCCCAAAAGAAAACCAGAAGTGTATTCAAGTAGGGATGCACAACTAGTGTATCCCTAGTTTTTTTAAGAGGTAAGGATAGCATTGATTGATGTAATTATTAAAGTGTGTGTGTGTGTGTGTGTGTGTGTGTGTGTGTGTGTGTGTTGAACACATAGATTTCTTCAAGTGCATCCCTGTAAACCAAGTTTAAAAAGGAATTCAGGGCACAAAGTGGTTTGGATAATCCATTTGGTGCCTCGCTGAATTCTGAACATAATCCAACACTTTCCAATTGATTCTTGAGACCTTTGGTTTACTTGCAGTAAGACAGAATCTGAGACCAGCAGCACTGCAAAGATTTTCTGATTTGCGCCTCTGGGGGGAGGGGGCACCTGCCAATTAACTTGGCTGCCACCCAACATCCCAGCGTGGTTACTTTCTATACCCCACCCAGGAAAAGAAAACCACCATGTTTTGACCATGCCTACGAGCTCCTAAGGTGTGGAGTATACCAGCACGTGAAATGAAAGAAAATAATATATGTGATCTAATAGGAAACATCTAGCCGGAAGGCATCCCTGATGGTTTTGAGGTCATCTCTTCTCTGTTTTTCATCCCCTTTCTTGTTACAGCCACCGTTCCCCGCTGACCTGTCCTTAAGTCTTCTTTTAAGAGTATGCGGTGACTCTAGCAAAGCTGAGAACAAGTGAAGTGCTGGCCAGGTGGAGGCCTCTCTGGGCAGGGGTGTTTCCTGCCAGGCCCACATCCCTCGCCGTCACCCCCCTCATCTCTGCCATCAGCACTCAGGTGCCCGGGACGGCGTGGATGCTTCACGTCCATCGCAGGCTTTGAGCTTCTTGGCAGAGAGATAAGGTGCAGGCTCGCGTTGTGAGCCGGCTGCTTAACCTTCCTCAAGCAGGCAGGCCCTATAGTTGACACATGCGGGCTCTCGTCATGTGCACCGTCTCCCATCCGAGTAGGGCTTTGGTATTCAGTCTGCACACGCCTGTCTCTTCATTACCTATGGCATGACCTACAGTTTATTCCGATTTTGCTGTAAGTATCTGAACGTGGCCAGCTCCAGGGACTGCAAAGAAAGCAGGCAATTTTTCAAAGGCAACACAGTGCTGGAGCCCTGAGGTAGAAATTGTGCAGGAGACGTTCTTCTTCTTCCTCCCCTTTTTTTAAAATAAATATTTCTCTCTGCTAATAAATGTTTCATTGCATCCAAAGTTCTCCTTTTCAATCTACTTGGCACGGACACTCAAGGAGGAGGAGAACAAAGCAGGCAGAAGGGAGAGGTGGCAGGAACGGAGGGCAGAAACTGGGGAAACCAGTGGCAGATTTTAAAAATTTCTCTCTGAAACAACTGAATGGATTCATCCTTACTGCAGAACCAAAGGCCTGTCTGCTCTCTCCCACCCTCTTCCCTGGCATCTTCTCTAAAACCAGCCACCGGGCCTACACATAAAAATAAATTGTTAATCAATGAACACCATCCTGTTTAATTAATTTGTTGCACCAAACAGGCAAGGGGTGGGGGGGGGGCAGGGTAGGGGGGCTGTTGCACTCAGGGACAACGATGTTAAGGTAATGGACACTTTT
This sequence comes from Puma concolor, assembly GCF_028749965.1. Taxonomy (NCBI): domain Eukaryota; kingdom Metazoa; phylum Chordata; class Mammalia; order Carnivora; family Felidae; genus Puma; species Puma concolor. The sequence continues at coordinate 192,809,127 of NC_141674.1, read as the reverse complement.
TTTTTTTCCTTTTTGTAAATCATGGCCCTGACAATTCTCTCTTAAGACTCCTCCTTAAAGACTATAAAAAAATTTTTTTAAAGCTGCTTTCATTCTAGTGGATGTGGGAACTTAGCCAGACACAGAGTCAGAAGGGATGTATCTCATATAGATGTGTATACATATACAGATATGAGAGAGAAGTGGGGGAGACTTTAAGGGAGGGGAAGAAGGGGGGCAGAGCAGAGAAAATTCCTTAACCACCAAATGCTCATTTATGACCATGATGCCCTCCTGTCTCCTGCTCCTTTACTTAGGGCTGTTTTTGTCATCAAGCAGCTCTGCTGATGCAAAGGAGAACACAGAGGAGCAGGGACATGTCATGGGGTGGAGGGCGGGGGAGGCCGGTTTCTTCCTGAGGGTGAGGGCGGAGGTGGGTGGGACGTGTGCATCCCATCTGTGTGTGCCTTGTGGGTCCCCGTTAGATTTACTGCAGGATTATGTTACCCCCATCGAGACGCCGAGCCCTGGAACACAGCATACTAACAGGATTAGGGTTTTGGGACTGGAGACAGGAAAGCACCAAGGAGAAGAGGAGGGGAGGGCAGCTCAGGGATTTGGGGCTAGAGGAGAGATGGTGTGGGGGAGAGTATAGCATCAGAGCAATGAAAGGGAGTGGCCAATGTCCTCCCGGGAAGGTCGGGAGAGAAACACAGGCATTCTCACATTGTCACATTTTTTGAGAAGGTGCCTTTAACTTGCAGGTGGGCAGAAGAGAGCGTGAAAGGGTATGGGAGTCAGGCTCCGGAGACTCTCTGCCAACCGCATTCCTCTTCCGGCGGAATCTCAGCAAATCTCAGAGCAGGGAAATGGTGATGGCAAAGAACCCGACAACCTACCAGATGAGGTGTTCACTCCAATGCTCATCTAGAGACGCTGGAGTTAGGGCAAAGAAGAGTTCTTCCAGCCCCAGCAGAATCACTACACCCTTTTATAAGCCCTGCTCACTCGCTCTGTCCCACTGGCCTCAGTGCACAGCAGTGAGATGGAAAGCATTGGGAATTTGGCAGGGAGCATCGTAAGCGCCAGGGAGGCTGGCCTCAGCTCCCAGAGACAATTCAGCACTCATGGGAGTTGGGTGAAGCCGGCCACAGGAGCCTGATAGAAAAAAGGTTCCAAGCTTATGTGTAATGACATTTTCCCTTGGGCTTCCTAAGTGGAGAGGCTAAGGGTCTGAGCTCATCCCATGGCAAATGGATAAGGGACAAACTTAATTACGTAGGGCCCTGGATTCTTCTCAGTTATAACTGAAGGGGGCAGAGAAACCGGGGGACATGAATTTCGAAAGGGCATCGGCTCTCTTCGGAATATACGCAACCCTGGTTCGACGAGGCAACCATACGCATGGCTTCTGAAGGCTGAGGCTATTTCCCAGCTGACGGCTTGTGTCATTGTCGTCGTCTCATACACAATAAACAAAAACTACAATGAAAAGGATAAGGGGAATGCAGTCATCTGCCAGGAGGTTAAAAAAAAAAAAAAGGTATTTTTTGAAAACTCTGAGTTGTTAATTAGGGGAACGACTGCATCCCTCACAGAAGACTGGAGCCGAGGAGGGCAACGTTCATCTCAGGCAGCTCCAGCACAGGGCCCATCAGATGCAGGGAAAGGTCTGGGTGACTTATCAGGTCACCTTCCAGACTTCCGATCTTAAAGGAGGCAGATAGATATCCCATGGGGCCTTGTTACTTTTTAAACTGATAACTTGCTTCTGCTCAAGAAGAGCTTTGTGGGTCTAATACATTAATTCCACCTGCAGACAGCCTTCCATCTACAGATCCCAAGGTGCTCTGCCAAGAGCCGCCGCAGCACCATTCCATTTGGGCAGGCGGAAACATTGAGGCACGGAGCCATGAAGAGAAATTTCCAAGGTCACACAGTGCATCATCTAAGGGGATCTGAAAATAGACGCCGCGTGGTTCCGTTTGCCGACTGATTTGGGGGGTTTGGTTTCAGGACACCACTCTCTCTCCTCCTAAGTCTCTGATAATTTCAGACGGTTTTAAATTCTCAAGTGGCTTTCGAAGTCATTTGTTTTAATCCAGAAAATAAATATAGGGCAGAGAATTTTCGAAGTGAGGTGTTTAAGTGTCTTGAAGGGATATGGCCGAATCAAATGCAAAGCAACTCCATCTTCAAGATTCTAGGATGTAGCCCATTCTGTGATGTAACTCCAAGAGCCTGCCATGCTGAGTCACACTGTCTGAGCCCAACTTCAGATCTCAAAACCAATGGAGGCTCTCCAGGAATATGCACACCTCTAGACCCTTAGACTGAACATCTAGGAAGCTGATTTCCCTCTGGATCCAAGACGACAGCCAGGCCTAGATCAGATTGCTGGGAACACCCTCCTAGAGATCAAAGCCCCATGACCAGGTGCCTTTCCTGGGGACTCCATGGTTCCCCAGGTCCTGGGGCAAATTACTTTAAGAGCTTCGATTCCAGTCTTTGAAACAGTGCCACATTCTGAAGCGAATGAGGTGGTACCTGAAGGCTCTCCGATCCCGTTGGCGGCCACGATTGCATTAGTATGACGAGCTTCATGCGTTTCCACCACTCATTATAGGGTAATTCTGAAAATGCTTGGACCTCATCCCTGTCCTCCCCCTCCCATCCTCAGTCTGGCCATCAAGATATGTTTAGCACCCCCACAGACTCTCTCTTTGAGCCCAGACTTCTTCCAAATACATCAGAACAGCCAGCAGCATTGTGACTAAGAGCAAGGTAACCGGGGCTATGTCAACAAGGAGACGCCTACGCTTACCAAATAGGGGAGGAAGGAAGGCAAGGGCTTTTGCTTAGACATATAAGGGCACTGGCCTCTGTCCCTCTGTCCTGACACTAGAAGTCTCGGTCTCATTCCCTCCCGTGCACACTCCCAGAATCAGCAAGTCAGAGATAAGTGGGGTGCTGGCCAAGGCCTCATGCCCCCAGCTACTCCCATCTCTATGCCCCTCTCTTGGTTTGTGTGCACATGATTGTGCCTATAATTATAGGCACGTACACGAACCTTCTAATACCGTATTTACAACACTATGTCAATGTTTGGGGTGTTATTAATATAGCTGGCGAAACCAAAAGCAGTCGTTTTCTACTTGTGGTTTCTGAAGAAATAGATCTGAAGCAATTTGTATAATCCAAGGGAGCACATGGGCTGGATATGGGCTCCATCAGGCGGACAAGCTCTCTGCCTTGTGGTTACGCCATAAATATGCATGAGGAGGGCCCACCCTATAGGAAAATCATAGGTTCCATATATTTATGGCATGTGTAATTGGATAAGGATTTGGGGATGTGCTGTACATGTGGCCTGCGTAAGTCGGCTGTGTTTTGCCAGGAGGATGCTCACAATACCCCCCACGATAGCGGAATGCCTCCCCCATAGGCAACCTCGTCACGACCTACTGGGTGGGAAGAGACAAAGAGGAGGCTGCTTGGAGGCCGAGGGAGGTTGGAAAGAGCTCCCTGGTCCCCACTTCCTGGACAAGAGTCGTTCAGCCGTAGGCCCAGGCTCTGCCTCAGCCCGGTCTGGGTCCAAACTGTAAACGGTGTGTAGCAAGGAGATAGCATAGCCATCCCCCACCACCGCCAGCACTCCTTCATCTTGTTTTTCTCCGATTTCCCCGATTCCCTGGTCTTTGGCACACCGTGTTGGTGCTGACGGGGACCCAGGAATGGAAATCAAGTTCCCACATCTCTGCCCCCAACGGCACCATCCCCTCCTCACACCCCGCGCGCGGGCTTGTGTCTGCAAACCCTCCCTCCGCACCGTGGAGCAGAACAGCCTCTGCCTTCCCCTCTGCTATGCTTCGCTCACAGGTCCTGAATTGTGCTTTCAAGCCCACCACCCAGTACTGTCCGGCCTGGCATGGCGCCCACCATCCATCCAGTGGCTGCAAAGAGGAACCCAGTGGTAGCGACCGACCCAGACGAAGCCTCTCCCCCTCTTGCCCCCGACACCCCTCCTCACCCCCCTCCCCTTCATGGCATCGAATCAAACTGCAGCAGGCTTGACAAATCTATTTGGCACGGTTCACTCAACTATTTCAACCCGAACAGCCCAGAGAGCCGCGCCGACGCCCCACGAACGGTGCAGAATCTGCACGTTAAATACAGACATCTGGGAGACGGATCTGCTAATGGGGGAGCAGCAGAGATCACCCCTGGAGGGGAGGACGGGCAGGTCTCCCTCGTCACCCACCACACCCGCGGTGGGGCAAGGGAGCATGGGGAGGGGGTGACGCCCTATTGGCAGGCTTTCCATTCTCCAGCCTCCTTCTAGGTTAGCCAGAGAATGAATTATCTAATGGGGAAGGGAAGGGGCTTTTCCTCTGCCCCAGCACTTTTTATGTGGGCAGGACGGATTCACTAAAAAACCAAACAACAACAACAAAACGAAAATGAAATTACCCCTTGGCTCCTGGGCAAAGAAATTTAGCCAAGGGTGAGAAGAGAAAGTGAGCGAGAGAAAGAATAATGCATCCAATATGAAAAAGTTGAGACTGATTCCAAAGGAGCCCAGAAAGCTAAATTCAATTCTCAGGAATAGCTTCCCTGCAGAATGAATACCAGGGATAAAACCAGGGAGGACAGCATTCTGTCAAAATGTGCAGTGCTAAGGTATTTCCGAAAGCAGATTTCCTACAAATAGTGTTTTAAATAGCATCCCAGTCCATCTGCGTGCTTTTAAAATCAGCTTATGCTACAGTATCCCTCTGGCCAGCACTGCTTAGTCATTGCGCCTGGACAGGGAGGCTGTCAGGTGAAACTCCTCCTTCTCCCTCAGGACCCACTCCGACTTAGCGCTGGCCCTCGCCTGCCTGGCTCAGCTTCTAGGTTCCACCAGTTTCTTATTGAGCAGGGTGGGTGGTGAAAAAGAGTAGGTTGGGGAGAGGACTCAGCCCATGCACCTAGCATCCAGTGCCAGCTCTGGCTTGCCATTTCCAAGTGATATTTGCAACTGAAATAAACAAAGTCAGTGAGAAACCAGACCTGGTTGAACATGTTAAGGTGAGGAGGTCCTTCAATTAACTACCTCACTTTCCCTATTCGTCAAATGAGGAAAGTGTGTGTGTGTGTGTGTGTGTGTGTGTGTGTGTGTGTGTGTGACACCTGGTAATATCTAGAAGCCGTGATTTTCAGATGAATGGTGCCACGTTACTATGGCAATTTTAATAATAAAAAAAAAAATCCACTGCCTTAAAAACTCACATTTCCAGAGCGAATCAGTGCCGACATTACAGTGGAGCATTTTCTCGGTTCAAGGTTTCCAGTCTCCCCAGCGAGGGCAAGCAGCCTCGGGGCAGTGGTAGGAGACAAGGAGGCTGTGTTTGCAAACGATCTTTGGCCTCTCTAGGTGTGGTGCCATGTGTCCCATTTTGATCATTCACAGCGTGACAGACAGGGGAACCGTAGCGCTAAAGAGGAGGGTCTCTTTGCCTGTCCCCACTTCCATTCAGGGAAGGACAGGCACTCTCCTCCTAGAGCCGGGAGCCAGCGCATGACCGTGTTCTCCCCCCCGCCCAGGTGAGACCACCAGCCACTTCCAATAAGCCCCCTATACGCTGCGTGCACCTTATGAGCAGTGTATCGCCAGTGCCGGCCCGGGCCCGCTCACCGGCAGAATGCCACGTGTCTAAGTAAGCCGAGAGCCAGCATTCATCCTTGTGCACAACAAAAACCCCACGTCACCCACACGGCCACACCTCTGGGGGCCACAGACACTGAAGACACCAGCTGCGAGAATTCAATGCCTTGCCGCCAAGCGTGATTGCCAGTTCAGATCCCATCCCTGACAAACTGAATTTCTCCTCATTATTTATTGTCCTCTTTCTTCTTCGGGACATTGTGAGTCCCTCTCAGGATTTGTGCCCTTTCATTTCCAGACCTTGGTAACTCCTGAACTACAGTTTCATGTGGCTTTGTGATTGTTAACCCAGCATGTGGAAGGGACTCAGGCCATAAATGCTCAATGAATCCTGTGTAGGGAGGCGCGGACTGGGAACGCATTTTCTCCTTCATTTGCAGTCAGAGAGCACTCCGCAAGCTTGCTCACTCTCTCTCTGCTGTGCGACATGCAACAGCAGCCCGGCTGTCGGAGAAACCGCGTTTTCCAATCGCTTTCGCATAAGAAAGGATATTTTCAGGGCCACCGCCTCCCACGCCTCCATCAATTATTTGAACCTCACGGAACAAGGCCTCCTCCCCTCTGTGGGGTCAGCTGGAAGCTCCTCTTGTCCCAAGCCTCCTGCACCACCCCAGCGTGCCTTTGAGGTGGGGATCTGGGTTTTACCTTGTGGTTTTTGCCATGCCGGTACACCATCCAGTCTTCACCGTTCGTGCTGACTTCCAGCTTGTACGATTTGACGTAGTAGCCATTCTGGGTTTCCCTGGAAATCGCTCCTTGCGTGGCAATGGCTGTAAGCATGGTTAGAAAGTGCAAATCCACCTGAGGGAGAGCAGAGGAGGAGTGAGGGGGCCGCAGCTCCTGACAGGAGGGCAGCATCTTGCTTTTGCTTTAAAGGACACGAATGGAATACCCGGCTTACAAGTCGTGTCTGTGATTCCCTCAGAATCAGTGCCATCAGTTATCAGTTTGCAATTCCAAGCTGGACGGTTAATCTCGACTTATTGGACACTGGATTGGACACCTTTGAAACTGTAACTTGATTATTTTTCTGCTTTTCTCTTCTTTGCAAATCTGAATGGACGGTAGTCAGTTTATCTTAAAGGGATCCTTGAACATCTAGAACTGTGACCCCTTCTTACTGGACTACAGCCTGCCTTAAGTAGTAAAAGCAGATGCTATTCTAAAGGAACAATGGCTAAATCCATGCTGCTCCGCCCACTCCACCCCAGTCCAGTCCAGTCCAATTCACTTATGACACCCTTGTTGCAGCATCTCAGCTCAAGGCTGCTTTGCCTCCCGTGCCCTCAGTCCCTCAATCCATTGTGTATTTAGTCACTCAGGTCACTAAAGGGTCAAAGGGCATGCAGAGTCTGCCCAAGCAATTAGGCTTATGCACCAAGTCCTGACCTTTCGCTTGATGAGGAAGATGGCCAACATTTGGAGGCACCTTTCTCCCCACAACGCCAAACCCATTTGGAAATTGCTTTGGAAAAAACCCAAAGGAATGCCATTCCTTTGCTGGCCACGGCGTTTCTTAATGGCAACCTCTGTGTGATCAAAATTTAGCCAGCACTCGCTGGTAAAATTTGAGTCAGGAAGCATTTATTGGCTACTTACTATGTGCTCAGCATAGTAAGCAATTCAAAAGAAGTATGCGGGGCTGCATATGTGTATGACAGACAGCTGGATAGCAATAAGAGAAAGTTTATGATTGAGGCCCAAAAATAAGGAGTGAAATCAATGGGACATTGATTATAAAGGAGAGCGTTCTGGAAGCTTTGCAGGATCAGAAGGGTTTTTGGAGAGGCAGAGGAGACACAGTTACAAAATGGCCGGAGGACTGTGCTGTTCGAACCTCTGTGGACTCCCTGCAAGTTTCTAAGTAGCCCTTCTCCCTTTCCTGCTGCCTGTTCCACAACATCCTTCTCAGAGCGGAGGTCACTGTGTCACATCAGAACTAGGACAGGATTGTCAATGGGTCACAAGGCCGTCTGGTGTGTGTGTCATAAAAGCAGTCATTGCTCTAGCATGGACCCAGAAGCTGCTCTTCCCTGGGGGATGGGAGCTGGACCAGTCTGTAGTTTCAGGGTGATTATTCAACACAAACTGCAAGTCTTATTCAGAAGGAAGGCAAACAATAGTCTGAAAAGATGCCGCAGAGCATCTGGGCAACTAGAGTTTCATTCCCGGTAGTGACATTTTCCCATGTGTTCTATCTTCTCTGATAGCTATGTGCAAAACCTTCCTGGCAGGGCTCCCTCCAAGTAGCAAAGATCATGAGAGGCTGCCATGCTCAGCTAGCGACTCAAGTCTGCCCTTAGGAAGACGCCCTCCCCCTACCAAGTCTCTGATGCCTCCCTCTGCCAAGAATGAGGAAGATCTGGAACTGTTTATAGAATGTTCCATGGATATCTCTACTGAGAGGCAAATAGCACCCAGGCCAAACAACTTCTCCGAGGCCTGGTAAGTGTCACAAGGGCAGCAGCAGTGTCCATCTTACTTGTCATTTTATCCCAGTAGTTAGCACAACACCTGGCTAAGTCTATTCATGCCTGGCACCTGTGTTTTTGGACGGATGGATGAACGGGGTTCTCGAGTAGGCTGTGTTTATTTTCTTTGTGTCCTCTGTTCGCTCCAGGCAAGGAGCCACCTCCCTTGTCCACCAACACACGTGCCCTCTGCACACCCTCTAGTACATCTGAGTGAGTACCTGGAGATATTCCTTGCTGGAATCCAAGTTGGGTGTCCAGCCATTGTCGTCACCATGGAGGCGGCTTTGCTGGGGTGTCCACCTTCCATCAGAGTAGGAAGATGAGGCACTGATCTGTTCATTGGCAATCCGGCCGGATTCCATTCCCAGAGGGACATTGCACTGGAAGTCTGGGGAGTGGAGATGGTCAAAGGCAGAGTTATGTCTTTCAACCTCGAACCCCTGGGACTCTGAAAATGTTGCTCCCTCTTAGGGGCAAGTCCTTGCAGGAACTCGCTCGTCTTAAAGACCTCATTATACGCTTGCATTTTAAAAAACAACCCTGCCAAGTCACAGACTTTGACAACCCCTCTGGGTCTGAAAGAAACTAAATTGGACCTAAAAGAAGTCAGGCTGTGGGTAAATAAGAATCATCATACAAATTAAAAATACAATCTAAAGCACAAGAACTGTTGGTGCCGCAGGCTACGGATGCTCACAGACACCAGATGCACCGATATTGAAATACAGGTAAACGTGTGATAGACCCGTGGCAATCTGGGTGGGCTGATACATCGTGGGAAGCTTGCTTTATTAATAAACACCCAGGAGGCACTTTTGCTTCTTTCTTTCACTCAACTGTCTCGAGTTCTGGCACAGAAGACAGACATCACAAAGCAGTAAATGCCTGTCTTTGGGACACCTCTCCATGAGCACAGGTGTGTCACTCCATTCCCCTGAGCCACTTGCTTGGGCAAATGGACCCAGAAGTCACTGAGTCTGGCCATGCACCATTAGCTCAATTGCTGTCCTTCCCACGGATACCACAGGCACTGGTCAATATTTGTGTGTGCACGTGTCTGATAAAGACCAGCAATTTTTTCAGCTATCAAATCCACTCTCTAGCTCTGTGACTGAACTGGCCAATTGCAGACCCTGGTGCAATTTGCAATACTGTTTTCCTGTCACTCAATCTTCATGGGCTTTTTGAAGAAGCGCAAAAGCAAAACCCAGAACAAAACTCGTCACCTTTCCAGTAGGCTAGGCTGCCATGTGCGTAGGTAGGCATGCAATAAGCTGTCTACAGCCGTGGCACGATTTCCCCAGCTCCAAGCAGCCTTCAAGTACGTCTTTAGTACTTAAAGTTATCCTTTGGGTTTCTCAGTGGAAATGGCAGCACATGTGAGGCACACATCCTAGAGGAGCTGATGTGAAGATTCAGGAGGTGGGAGTAAACGTTGATGGAGGCCGGAGACTCACGGCCTGGATGGGAAGTTCCAGGGCAGCTGGAGCCAGAGGTACACTTTATGCTTTGCATGGCACCTGGCACATAGCAGAAGCTTGGGAACTGTGTATACTGGAAGCGTGCAGTGAAAGTGCAAGCGTGTACCAGTCTAGTGAGAGAAGCTCTACCCAGGGCCAGAGATGTTATATATATATATATATATATATATATATATATATATATATATATATGTATGTTTATTTATATGAGAGAGGTGTAAAAATTACTCAGTTTTCTGACAATGGCCACTGAGGCTTAGAGAGGGAGAAAAATAGCCTCAGACTCAAAAAATGTTAGCACAGGGTAGGTGACTCTATAAAGACGTCCTCACTAACCTCCCTTCCGTTCACAGATGGGAAAACTGAGGCTTGCGATGGCTCTGAGACTTACTCTGGGAACAACTAATTCTTGGTACACATACGTACTTTGTAAAGAAAGGAGTACCCAGTCGACATCTGTTCTATTTTCATTAATCTCTGCCTAGCAAGAAGATATAGCCCCCATTCCCTGAACTCAGATGCTACTATAAATTCTGGAGAACTGCCCTCTCCTCTCCCAGAGGCCAGTCTGTCTTCATTACATGTCCTCACAGCCCTGATGGAAGGACAGGACAGAGGTTCCCAACTGCCCAACTCACTGTCTGGTGGCTCTTGATGGACCAGGTAGTAGCGTGCAGAGAAGCCATCCTTGGCCACCGCCATGTCTGTGTGAAAGGTCAGAGAGAGGATCCCGGTCGACGAACGGAGTTCAGAGGGTGTTTTGGTGCCACAGTACTTGCCAATCAGGGGGCCGACTGGACATGCAAGACAAAGACAAGTCAGTAGACATGGGAAGGTCAAACTCCATTTCGATACATTTGCACTTGCCACAATCACCAGTCACTCCATGGAGCATCCTTTGGGTATGCCTTGGCATAAAAGAATGACCAAAAATAGGTCTTAAGAACAACACGTAGTATTTTTCCTGGACATTAAAAAGTACAGTTCACCCTTGAACAACACGGGTTTAAAGTGTGTGGATCCACTTATACGTAGATTTTTTTTTTGGAAAAATACAGTACACTCCTGTAAATGTATTTTCTTTTCCTTATGATTTTCTTAATGACATTTTCTTTTTCTCTAGTTTCCTTTATTGTAAGAAGACTGGGTATGCTACACATAATATATAAAATATGTATTAATTGACTGTTTATGTTATTGGTAAGGCTTCCGGTCAACAGTAGGAGATTAGCAGTTAAGTTTTTGGGGACTCAGAGTAATGTGTGGATTTTTCAACTGCATAGGCAGTCCAAGTATTGTTCAAAGGTCAACCGTACTTTCCCTGACCTGGCTTCATTCTGTTCTCTCCCTCTGTTCAGGGATGGGCCAGAAAGCTGTCATTATAATGCCTGTTCTACAGAAGAATAAATTGAGGTTCAGAGAGGTCACATGACTTTCCTATGCTCATATGGCTAGGAAATAACAGAGCTGTGACTCAAACCTGAGTTTTCTGACTAAGTCCTAGGCTTTTCTCAGGAAATGAAACTGCTTAGCCATCAAGTCTCCCTTATAGTGCAAAACACTAATCCTGACTACAAAAAGGAACAATTGGTTTCTTCACCAATACAGATTCTGCTCAAGACCTATGTTGGTCTCCCCCTGAGAAGCACCAGTTCCTCTGGGCCTTGGGTGATGCACCTTTTTGATATTTGTGATTGTATTAATAATAGTAAAATCATAGTAATAATAATGGTGATGAAAACAGTTTATTTATACACATAAGACACAGAGTTTAAGTGACCTACCCAGGGTTGCAGAACTGCTCAGAGCAGAACCAGGATTCAAACCTAGTCAGTCTGGCTCTGGCATCCTATTGGGGCATAGTGGTCACTGAGTCACTTTCTCTGGAAATCCTGACAACTTGGGGCAGAAAAGAACACTACCGATAGGTCTTCTCATCCTCATCCGAGTATCTACTCACTCTCCTCCTATCCTTCTCCAGAAAAATACCTCCAAGAAAGGAAACTGCCTTCCTGCAATTTCTCTGAAATCATCCTTGGTGAGGAATACGAAGAGAAAGTCATCATGGGTCATACACAAACCCTAAGGAGCTTTGAAGTCTTTGTTCTCTCTCTCTCTCTCTTTTATCGTTACTAAAGCAATTCACAGGCAAAGGCGAAGCTCCCGAGAAGGGTCTCGTGACAGCGACATCACTTACCATGAGGAATGCCGTCCCAGATGTCCAGCCAATCGTATTTGCAGTCTCCTTCGCCCACCTGCAAAGGGTCATGCTCCAGGTCAAAGGTCAGAAACTGCAGGATGATCTCCATCTTGGGTTTGGCCAGGATGGTAAAGGTACAGTCCAAGTTGTGTGGGTACTTCTCGGGAAATCCAGGGGATTCAATGGTCCCGTTGGGGCTTGTGAAGTTTTTTGAACAGTCTTCGGAGCCTGTATGTAAAAGAGAACTGTAGCATTAAGAAAGGAGAAGAACATGCCTTTCTCTCTTGCCTCTGTCACATGGGTTATTTACATGTTGGAGCCCCAATCCCCCTACTCGTGACGTTTTTGTTTTCACTGGAGTGGCCCTTGAAGCAACATACTCTTCACAGCCACGTCTCAAGCCTTTAAGCCAGACTTTCTTTAGGAGAGAAATTAGAGGAGGAGAGCTGGCGTGCTCTACATAATACAGTAAGATCAGCAATTGAGGAGTTGGGGAGTGGAGGGGGGTTAGAAAGAAGTGTGTGTGTGTGTGAGATACAGGGAGGGAGAGAGAGAGAGAGAGAGAGAGAGAGAGAGAGAGAGAGAGAAAGAGAGAGATTCTCTTGAAAAGAGGAACAGAGCCTTCTTTCTCAATTACTCAGCTGCTCGCTCCAGAAATGTAAGTTATTTCAATCCTTAAGGAAGGCTTGCTGATTGCCAGCAGGGAAAACAATGTTACCCCTTATTTATTGCTGACCTCAACACTAGCCCCTATTGTCCCAGAGCCAACCCAGTGCCCCCTTCTCCCTCCAAGATCCAAGGTGCCTCAGGGGAGGGGCAAAGGGGAGCTCGGGTCTCATTCATGTCATGACTATATTAAAACGAGCTGCTCTGTAGTGGCCAGACAATTAACAATCGACGTTTGTAGCTGGTGGATCACAGCAGGGCGTTGGGGATGTTAAAGGCCGCTCCGGCAGCAAGTTTGGAAAAATGTGGCAGTGTATTGACATTTGGAAGGCTTCTGGTTCCTTTGTGGTAGGGATGGCCTTGTTTTTTCTCCGAAGCTCTTGTGTCTGCTTTCCTGGGACTCACGGAGGCGTTCTTATTAAATGCCGCACACATTCGCATCCCGGTGCAGGCTTGGACGGCAGCAGGAGCTCTAAGAGGATTACAGCCACCGGATCTGCTAATGCCTCTAGGTGGAGTCGCATTAAAAGGGCCCTCGTGTGCTTTCACCCAGCCACCATTGGCCAGCGTGGGCTTCCGACCAGCCCCGGGACGCTGGGCCCACGGAGCAGCACGGGGCCAGAAGCCATGCCAGTCAATGCAGTGGATGTAAAGGCTGGACAATCGCCATTGATTTCACTACGCTCCGATTTTAAAATTAAAAAAAGCTAGCAGGATTTATGAGGAGGATAATAAGCACTCTAAGCATGAAGAAAAAATACAGAAATACTCGATAAACCAGGTGTTTACTGGCAGGAAGTGTCCTCTGGGGATCCCGCTGAAATATAACTGTGTGATGTCAATACACTGATCTTAGCCTGCAGCGATGTCTTTATCCGAGGCTCCTGCAGCAGGGCCCTCCGTGAGGCTCTTTATTGATGATGGCTTTCTGGAAAGCGCGCGTGTCTGACTTGGAAAAGGTGCCATGCAGATAAGTGGGAGAAAGGGGATTTCAACTTCCTTTAGCATCAGACCGGAAATTCCAACATCCCTACCTGCCCATCCATCACCTCTGCCTTCAGCCCAGCGCTGTGCCCTGGCAGCGTGGGGATGGGGGATGGGCGAGAGCTAACCTTTTCAGCATTCCCAAGGCTCCCTAAAGTGCCGCATCTCTGAGGCTCTGCACTCTGTCAGTCAGTCACGGGCGGCCCAGTGGGCAGCTGGGTCCAGAGGGCTGAGCTGGGACGGCCTTTCCCCAGTTTGTTTACCACTGAGCCCCCAGCTTTGTTTACTGCCAAGCCCCACGCTCCGGAGGGCCTCCTCAATGGTTTGGGATGAGGCAGTTTGGCAAAGCGAAGCCAGCTGGCCGGTCTTTGGGGGGCTGAGGGGAATCTTGAAAAGGTTAGTGTTTATTGCCATTGTGCAGCCTTCTCCATGTGGGTCACTTAGCCGGAGGAAATTAACTCTCTAGCCACAACTGGCTTCCAGAACCGGGAAAGGCATCCTGACATTCCCTCCTCAAGTTTGCTGTCTTGTCATTCCTTCTCAGGGCAAGGGGAATCCCCACCCCACCCCACCTCGTGCCCCCCCACAGGAGCGGGGAATTTTTGGTGGAATCTTTCTTTGGTTCCTCCCATCCATGGGGGAAAATTCGCCCACAAGGGACACCTAGTGAGTCGAAGACAGGCCCGGAGAATGCGACATTTTAAAGCACCCACAGCTTCCAGGGTTCTGAGGTCCTGCGCTTCACTGGTCAGAATTTTTCAATATGATATATATTCTTTTAACGCTTATTCATTTTTGAGAGACAGAGACAGAGCACGAGTGGGGAAGGGGCAGAGAGAGAGGGAGACACAGAATCTGAAGCAGGCTCCAGGCTCTGAGCTGTTAGCACAGAGCCTGACGTGGAGCTCGAACTCTTGAACTGTGAGATCATGACCTGAGCCAAAGTCGGACACTTAACCGACTGAGCCACCCAGGTGCCCCCAATATAATATTCTTATGGCAAAACAACCAACCAACCAACCAAACAAACAAAAACACCAAAAGAATATGTATCTATCTCTGACACATGGCTATCCATGGGTATATTCTCTGGCTTATTTTAAATGAGGAAGAAAGACAGTTTTATCCTTTTTACGCAGAACAGTCCAACTTGCCCATTACAACGGTGTATTCGGTCTGTAATCGTGCCACCTCATAGTTTGGACTGTGGTCAAAGTGCCAGAAAGCAGGCAGCTGGATGTTAAATGTGGGGGAGAGATCTCACAAGAGGGTGACGATCTTGGGACGAAAGGGGCGTCTTGCAGACATCTACCTAATCCAAGATCCTTCTCTGCAATGTGTTAAAAGCATCAGAGGTTAAAAAAAAAATAGCTCAGTCAACAAATACGCAGGTTCACTCAATGCTAAGATTGTCCACACAAGCTGGGGGATTTTGGCTGCAGTGAATGGTTTCATACCAAAGGACTCTGGTGTGAGAAGTGCCCACTCCATCTTTTTCCACTATAAATTTTACAATAACTCTGCAAGCAAAGGAAGAATCCACACGCATAAAGCTATTTAAAACATGGTGGTGGATTTATCCAAACTGAGCTGGGCCTGCCCTCAAAAGATGAATTCAGTTCAGGGAGCGGGAGCAGGGGGGCACTCCAAGTTTTCTCTGTCTGTGGATGACCCCAGAGATTTCAGATTCTGCGATGTCTTTGGGCACCAGGAAGGAAAACTTGATCTTGAACTTTGGTCAAGGGAGTCTCAGAAAACGAATGAACAAAAAAAAAAAACCCCACGTTTTCCAGTGATTCAGTTTCCAATGTTACTTTTTAAGTTATTTTAAAATTCCTTTCTCTGTTCTGCTCATGATTTGGCAATTCGAGATCCTTTAAGTCTGCGAGCTGTTTCGGTTTGCACTTTTGTATGTGAGCAGTCTGGTAATATATAGACGTGTTTAGAAACCACTTCATTCAGGGGAGACGTGGACCTTGCACTCCAGCCACATGTCCCCCTTTTGCACCTGAATTGCGGGTTTGTGTCTGTCAGTAGAATTCGGCAGCTGAGCTTCCACAGTCCTCGGTACCATTATTTTGGGTATCTGTGTTTACAGTCCCCGCCGCTCCCCCCGCCCCCCCCCCCCCAGCCCCGTCTTTCTCTATGAATCTGACTAGCAAACATAGCTGTTTGTTTGGATTTCTTCGGCATGTTCACGCATTTCTTTCATGTTTTGCGGATGACGTAAATTTTGTGTATTTTCTTCCAGGACTCCCACAGTGGAAATGTGGGTGCAGGGAGGGCATGGCATCTGGAAGAATGTTCATCTTCCTAGGCTTCTCAGCTTTGAATTTTGTAGCCCGCGCATGTATGTGTTTTACACAGTGTTGCCCTTCATGCTGAGGGCTGTTCTCTCAGGCAGGCCTGATGGCAGGTGAGAGCGGCCCCCAAGAAGACCACTGGGCTCTCATTTTCTCTCTTGCGTTCCCCGGAAACATGGCTGTGGTTGGCAGGGCTCTCTCCCACCACAGGAACCTCTGTCCTCTGTCTTTAGGGAGTCCTCGTCCTTGAAGTAGGGTGCCCCGTTGGTCCATGCCTAAGCCACCTTCCATGGCTGGTGCTATGGTGTCGAGGCATCCGCAGACTATCTGTCCTCAAAACAGTACTGCTCAGTTATGATACCCTCTGTGCATTGTAACTTTTAACATCAAAACTGCATGATGGATAGGGTTAACATTCATCCTTTCGGTGGCTTTCTGGAGAATACGGCATCATCCCTTGTGAAACACTAAGTCAGGAAGCATGAAAGAGACATGAACTTTAATGGTCCTGCTCACCCGTGTTCTGACTTCCCTCGGCCAGCTCTCTGGACGACCTTGCTTGGAGCTGTTTTCCGTTCACTGTCAGCACGGGAGAGCTGAGTGACAGCTTTAGCACTGGTGACCTTGCTATCTAATTGACTTCCTGGATCCCCTGCTTGCCACGTCACTCAATAGAGCCCTCATTTTCACAGCCATAGCAAGTTAATCGTACCTTTACTTAGTGCTTATACGCCTTCTGCCTCATATTATAGTTTTCCTTTCAGTCGACATATCTATTTACTTATGTTCATCCAATGACGTCTACTGTGCATGGGTTATGTGCCGAGGGACTTCACGCGTGTTTTGCCCTCTTCTAGTGTTTTATTCCTTTCTGTGCTCTCTCTCCCCAACTGCTCCCCAGCAGAAGAGGGTATGATGAATGTTCCATCTGAGCTGGTGGCACGGACTGATCTGAATCTTGCGTAGGACTCTAGGGAATGTGGACTGAGGTATTCAGGAGCCTGACACCAGCCCCCGAGACACTGGACACCGCAGACTGTCAGTCCTTATGACCTCATGTGGGTGGGAAGCATGGCAGCCCGTGACAGACGGGCCTTCGTGAGACTCGTGCCCTGGGACACTCTGTGCTCCCACTGGGGCTTGGAGATGGCTTGACAGAGTTCCCTCGGCCCGCCCCTTCATTGGATTCTTCGTTCTTACTCTCAGGCAGACAAATCTGACAAATATTTAGACAGAGTGGATATAAAAAGTGCTTTCAGCAGCTACCACTTCCTTTCAAGAACTGTTTAGTGAAAAGAAAATATATATGAATAGGTCCCCTTACACTGAACTCAAGAGGCGCCGGACTTGGGCCTCTCGACGACAAGGCGGACAGCCTCCCCTTGTACCAGACTCTGTCTACAAGTTGTACAACGGAGGCTCGGGAGGGGCCGTGCTGGTAGATGCGGTAGGAGCCCGTGAGGCAGGGAAGCAGGCTGGGGGTGAGGGGAGAACTGGAGGGTGCTTCGCTCAGCCTCAAGATAATGAGCTCTCACACTGGAGGGAAGGGCATGCCGCTTAGAGTGCTTCAGCGTAGCTACTGAACTAGCGAGTTACGAATAAAAGTTGGCTCAATCCAGTTATGGAAATAAGGATGGCCTCATGTTTTCAGGGCCTCAAGTAATCTGAGGGGGACCTCATGGAACGCGGGCAGTCAGCTTAAAAGAAGTGAAGTGTTCTCTGTCTCTTTTTCTCCTATCTTTTTGATTGCTTTTCCGGGGGCAGCGGTATCTGCATTTAGGAAGCAGGGGTTCAACAGGTAGAAGGGGTAAAGCAGATCAGCAAGGGGGATTCCTACGAGCCACATTTGATTTTAAACGCTACTGCATGACCCCACTGGGAGGATCATACTAAGATCTTTAGAGACTCTAAATACTGAAAAGATTATGTCCTTCTGCCCATGAAATCCCAGATAAAGGCAACATTAAACCATGAAGTAATCAGGAGGACGTTCAACTGAGTTTTGCTTTCCCCCCACGAGAAAAACCACACAGAAATCTAATTGTGATTTAAAAAAAACACACACAGAAATCAAATTCTTTTCGAAAGTGGTTCTCGAGTTAATTGACCCTCTTACACTTTTGGTGCCACAAACAAATGCTTGCCTGCCTGCCGGGCAGCACCTAGAGCTCTCTCGAGTTGGATCGTAAGTTAAACTGGGTTTTCATCTTGGGCTGTCACCAGGGTCACCCTGAACCTCTCTTCCAACTTCAACAACTTTTGTAACCCCTCCCATCCGTCTCACTGGGCTCCATCCATGTGCATATGATTCTCACACAGTTCCCTTACACAGTGCCCCACAGCCAGACACAGAGGGCAGCTACCCGTCCTCCCGGAGGTGCCCAGCTCCCCGCTCTCCACCCGTGACCACACTGACCTGTCTTGAAGATCTCATAACGCAGGGAGAAGCCTGCCCCCTGCCTGGCGTAGTCGGAGGTGAACTTGATGTAGAGCACGGAGCCCGAGGAAATGATGGTGGGTGGGGCGATGTTCCCGCAGTGCTTTCCCAAGAGGTCTGCAGATTCACTGTCCCCATCCCGAATCTCAATGAAGTCATACCTGAGTGAGGATGGTACACAGGGGCACATATGAGCAAAGATCACGCTCAGGAGATGAAAGGGACCATTGTCTCACTCCAGCTCCTGTGCCCTCCATTTCCAGATGTTCAGGTGTTTCAGAATGATAAACAAAGGGCGTTTAGGTTTGCTTGTATAGACCGGTGAACCTAGATATAGGAAGTTGCATTGCCTTATTGAAGCCATGAACAGAATGGGCGCCTCAGTGGATGGCTAGGTTTTAAGGCCTTATCTTTTGCCCACATACGAGCAGTAGCATCATTCTATCAAATTATCTCAAAACAAACATTTTTCCTTCCTTCCATAGCACCACTTTTATTTCCATCACGATCTCTCTGAATCTTAGTCTTTTCGTCTTAGCTCTGCATCACTGAGAGTCACTTAACCCCTCTGAAATCAATTTCTTCATCGGTAAGATGAAGATAAAAATATCCAGTTCAGAAGGCTGGGCTGGAGATGGAATGAAAAGTATAAGTAAGGTGCTAGGCACCGAGCCAGGCACACTGGGGACAGTCCTGGGATATTTGTTTACTTTCCTGCCCTCTCTCCCATGTTTCCATTTTCTCCTGGGTCATCCCCTCTTTCCTTATCTTTAATTGTCAGTGACAAAGGCTCCCAACCACGGGCCCCCTCCCTCCTTGAGATGACTCTGCAAAGTTCACATCAGCAATGTCTCGTCAACAACACGTTTTTAAAAGGAATCAGCATCATATTAGATAAGGCAATAAAAACCTTTCTCCAAAAGCAGGGGGTGAATCCTCAGGGACCCAGAGTCTATGAGCAAATAACTATTAGCCTCAGCAAGCTGCTGAGCAGGCTGCCCTCCCTGTACTGAAGCTTGAGCTCATTTCAAATAGAATCAAACTGGCCCCAGGTTGGGGAAGACACCTCAAAGACATCCTTGGCTCGGTTCGTGGAACGGCACACACACCATGGGTGACATTTTATCTGTACAGGCACACAGATCCAGCCTTGGTGGGTGCTCCGGCAGTCTTCACTGTGCCGGCTCTGTGCTCCTCCTCTGGGTTCCCAGTAAACATCCCTGTCTCAGCGGCAGAGGTGGGACATTCCTTCCCCACCAGCTCCCTGCAAATTGTTGGCCACTGCACGATTATTTACCAACAACCACCCATTTCCTTGTCTCTCCCTGTTTATTTATTTTCCATCAATCTGTTAAAACAACATGTAAGACATTTCTTTCTGGGGGGGTAGAGAGAGGGCCTGGAAAAGCTACTCTCTCTGGGATGTGCCTGCAGACTCCTGCACACACACGGGTCTGTGGGAGCTGGCTGCCTGTAGAAGTGGCTCGTTTGAGCTGGAGTGGCCCAAGGCCTCCCTGCAGCCCCCAGGAACCATATTTCAGATTGCACAGCCACTTATGGATAAATAGGCCTGTGAAGGAAGTATAAGGAATGCACCAGGATTAGTGCAATCTGAGACCCCAGAGGGCTGGAATCCTACAGTCAAAAGAATTACAGAAGCTGGTTAGGCTGGAAAAGACAAGATGGCAGGGTTTCCCCCCAGGAGCTCTGAAGAGACAGCTACAGATTGAGAAAGGCAGTGGGGGTGGGGGAATCTGCGAGTTCAGTTTGGGAGATGATGCTGCCTTTGAAAATGTGCCTCCCCACTTCCAAAACCAAAGTGAAAAGACACTTAGTTTGTTCTCAAAGGAAATTCCCCAAACCCTCTGGAAAATCCCTGCTTAGTATTTCCACACTGAGGTAAGCGCTGCTGGACGGTCACTCTCAGCTGAGTAATGGTGATGCCTGACCAGGGTACACAACGGTGGAGAAGCCGGCTGTGTTCAGTAGAGCAGACACTACCCAGTTCCCCTAGAGCAGTGCATGTATGAATCTGCATGGAAGAGTCCCGTCCCCCTGGCCTCCACCCCCCAGCTAATCCCAGAAGTAGAACTGGGTTTGGATCTCAATTCAGCCTTAATAGCTGGGTGACTTCAGGCAAGTTACTTAACCTTTCTGATCCTTAGCAATGGGGAAAATGACAGTAAAATGGGATATTAGGACCTTCCTCCTAGGGTTGTTGTGAGATTCAAATGACCAATCTAATCCATATCTGGTGTCGGTACCCAGCCTGGTAGGTAGTGACTGCTCAATGAGTGTTCATTGTGATTTATTGTATTCCCACACGCATTTCTGGGGTGAAGAGATACAGCAAGTGAGTAGAGGTGCAGTATAAGCGGAATGAACATCTGTTAAAACATTTTGGAGTGCATTTGGGCAGAAATGTGACAAAGTCTTTAATCCAGCAATTCTGCTGCTGGGAATTTTTTCCTAAGAAAATAATCAGACAATTGTGCAAAGATGTACATGCCTCCTTGTGCATGTATAGATATAAGAAAAACAAAAGTGAAGGGCACCTGGGTGGCTCAGTCAGTTAAGCATCCGACTTCAGCTCAGAATCTCGTGGTTCACAAGTTCAAGCCCCACCTCGGGGCTGGAGCCTGCTTCAGATTCTGTGTCTCCCTCTCTCTCTCTGTCCCTCCCCCGCTCACACTCTCTCCCCCTCAAAAATAAACAAACATTAAACAACGTTAAAAAAAAAAAGTGAAAAGATGGTTCGTTTATAAACAGCATCATATCTAAATGTCCAATGGAGGGGGTGGTAAATCAGTTTTGTGTTTATAAAATGGAATACTCCACTGCTATAGTAGGTGACACTGTGGTCTAGATATTTTGTTCTTATGGGAAAATGGCCATGCTGTATTGTTAGGTTAAAAAATAGATTTTAAAAAAAGCATGTGTTAAAAACATATACATATACACACACATATACACATTCTTACATATACATAAAGAAAAATGTCTGAAAGACTACCTACTAAAATATTAACAGTAATGAGATATATATGGGTGGTGACATAATTGGTAATTTCTCCTTCCTTCTTTGTTCTCTTCTATTATCTGAATTGCTTACAGGGGGCTTGAATTTTTTAAAAAGCCACAAATATATAAAATAATGCTGCTTCCATTAGGATTTTTTTTTTTCATGGTGACAGATGGTAACCACACCACAGCGGTGAGCATGGCAGAATGTATCCAATTGTGGAATCGCTCCGACGTGCACCTGAAACTGACATAACATCGTATGTCAACTGTACTTCAGGAATAATAAAGACAGAATAGAATAAAAGAAAAGGAAAAATAAAACAAAAAAGAATTTTTTTTTTTCAAAGTAGGAGAGCTGAGAAAAATAACCCAGCTCGCAGAACACAGCGGATGAAAATGTAAATACCCTCATCATCATCACCACTTCCATCATCACCTGTCTTGCGGAACCGTGGTGGGGACCAAATGAGACACGGCACTGGGTCACCTACAATAGTGCCAGGGGCATGGCCCACGCTCGGTAAGTACTTAAACACTTTTTTTTAAAAAGACCACCAGATACCTCCAGTGTTTCTGTTGCCAGTGTTTCTGGAAAGGACAAAGAGAGGCCCTGACGTCCCACTGGCTGGTTCATTAGAAAGGGAGGGTTTTATCTGGTTGCCTAATCACCCATGGAGTAATTTAGGGGATTAACACAATCAGCGATGAAGTGGGGTTACCTAACAAACGCCATAGCTGTAAGCTGGCCTCAATTTACTCAGTGAATATACCACCCCAAGTCCTCTCCTGTAAATGCTGGCAGCTACGAATACATCCCGACGTATTTACACACGCAGAGAGAGTGAATGAAGGGATGCATTTTTTGAAAAGGGTTCACATAAATCAATCACATTATAAATTTTCTTTCTAGAGCTTGTCATTTAAAGGACCCCTCTGGTGAATCCTTTTGTGAAGCAAGTAATCAGCTCTTACTTAAACTCCTTAGAAAAACCAGATTTTCCTCTTAGGTTTGCTTGAGGGGAAAGGGACCCAGAGTTACAGTTGGGTGGCTAATCGCCGTCCCCCCGCCCCCCGCCTCCCCGCCCCCACTTCCAGTGCCCGGGATCTGCCCCATGGAGGGGCCCCAGTTAACCACCAGGTCTTGTTGCTCGGCTTCCTGCATAAAGGGCACACACCAGATGACATGCTGACTTCACACAGAACGTCTCACTTACGTCCTGTGTGCCTGACTCATTTGGGGAAATTTTTTATTATTAGGGATTTGCTACAGCTGCAGTAAATCTCCTTAGAAATTTCAGTGTTGTCAGGTTCATTTGGAAGAGCTCACAGAGGATTAGGAAGTTGGTGGCCTCGGCATAAATATGGTTCCGCATCTAGCATCTGATAGCCAGCGTTTGTTTGGTAAAGGAATCTGGGCTCTAAACTCGGGGCTCACCCCAGCGACAGTCAGGTAGGATAACCCGCAAAGCCGTTCCTCTTCGAACACATTATTCATTTTCCGGAAGAAAACATAAACCAGCTAACGGACATATTAACTACTGTGTTTGCATTTCATTATTCGTAATCTCCCTCAAATGAAAAAATTCCTTCCAAAGCTTTCACGCTACCTTTTGTTATTTTATTCATTTATTTACTTTGCTAAGCCCAAGTAGCCACTTCTACTCCTACCTTTCTCTTTCTCTCCACAATGGTTCCCGAGTGCCTTTTTCCTTTTCTCCTCACAGATTCCGCCATCTGCCTGTTGAGCATTTGTCGAGAGAACGTTTTCTGTCCGTTCTTCCTCAACTTCAAAGTCTTAATTTCTCTCCCCAAACCCGCATGTGGGGCGTGGGAATCTTGACGGCGGAATTAATTTTCAGAGACCACGGGAGAGGTATGAAAAAGCAACAGTCTCATCCTTCCTCTCATCACTAAGGCCAACATGAAAAGGGGCTTTCTGCTTTCCATAACTCTATCCACACGTGACGCTTCCCAGCAGGCCACCAAAACGCTGGGTTAGCCAACCGAGCCTGTGCTAGAAGATCCACTACACATCAGAGCCCCTGTGCACACCCAAATCCTGAAGCCACAACCTTTGCCAATCAGTCAGTGCCTCCTTTTATGCTACTTGTATCACAAATGATTAAGACCTCACACTCTGCACATGGCAAGCTCCTTCCAGCCTCTGGGCCTTTGCACTTGCTCTTCTCTCTGCCTGTGATACTCTGCTACCTTTTTCTACGGCTGGTGCCGTCTCATCCTTCTAAGGGTAAATGTCACCTCCTCAGAGAAGCCTGCCCTGACCACCCTATTTCAGACAGCATACCCTTATTCTCCAGCTCACCACCGTCTTATTGCCTTTATTTATTTATTTTTTTTTAATTTTTTTTTTCAACGTTTATTTATTTTTTGGGACAGAGAGAGACAGAGCATGAACGGGGGAGGGGCAGAGAGAGAGGGAGACACAGAATCGGAAACAGGCTCCAGGCTCTGAGCCATCAGCCCAGAGCCCGACGCGGGGCTCGAACTCACGGACCGCGAGATCGTGACCTGGCTGAAGTCGGACGCTTAACCGACTGCGCCACCCAGGCGCCCCAGCCTTTATAGCTATTCATCGGTACAGGTCTTGTCAATATACTTGTTTATTTGTTTAGAATCTGTGTCCTCACTAGATTGAAGGCACCATGAGGGCAAGGATCTCACCTTTGTGCTGCT
This sequence comes from Puma concolor, assembly GCF_028749965.1. Taxonomy (NCBI): domain Eukaryota; kingdom Metazoa; phylum Chordata; class Mammalia; order Carnivora; family Felidae; genus Puma; species Puma concolor. The sequence goes on along the minus strand of NC_141674.1, from coordinate 192,785,178 downwards.
GAACCTCTCGTGCTTGCACAGTGCCTGGAGGGCTCACAGTTTTTTGTGGAGTGAGTAAACGGATGAGGGACCTAAGGTTGGTGAATTCTGAAGAATTCACTCTGTGATGACGTTTCCTGAGGGGTTGGCTACACTGGGTCCATTTTGTGGACTTTGCCTTTGTGTTCTAACACATTCCCTGAGCTATTCTGGTTTTATCTGGAAACCGAAATGTTGCCTCATGACTCGAAAACACGAAATATAACATTTTGAGTGGAAGAAACATCTCAAATCATGCTGACAGCATTTTCACTATTAGCGGCAAACAAATCAACTATAATTAAAATGCTGTCAAAGTGATTTGAGATTTTTCTCACACTTTCAAAGTTCCATATTTCATGAGTAGATTATGGAGGCCAGAGAATTTACCACCTCCTGGAGTGCCTTTCTTCTGGGAAGCTCAAAGACATCTACAAACACTGTCTTATTAATCCTTACATTAAAACCTGCAGGGAAAATAGGAGGAAAAAACAATGCTGTCATGTACAACTTCTCGGTGAAGAAGCTGCCTAAGACACAAAGAGACCGTGGGCAGGTCTGCAGGATGCTGAAGTCTCTGGTCCATTCAAGGCCAAAGGCAGGTCACCTGGTCTCCAGCTCAATAGTGAAATCCAGCCTCAATGGAAAAAGTAGCTCACTGTCAGGGCACATTTTTTTAAGTAGCAATTGTCATTTCCTGGAATTTCTCCCTTTCATTGGGGCTACCCATTTCATACGAAGCTGGAACATCAATGCGAATATCAACGGGAAGAAGTACCGATCATTTATTGAGCATTTATTATGGGCTGGACCCCTGTTTAGATAGTCCTTGGTTTAATCCTCAGTGAATACACACCACACCCTGTTATAGCTACCACCCGTTTACAGATGCAGAAACTGAGGCTCAGAGAGGCCAAGTGACCTGCCCAAGTCTGAGGCAGGCTTTACCCCCGGGTGGTCTCACCATTGGGCAAACTGGCCTCGCCTCCATTCTTTTGTCTCACTGTTGGATAAAGATGTGAGCGCAGTAAGAATAACAGATTGCCACAGTACAATACCATTAGAAGGTACTGGGTAGAAAGAAACCGCCTGGTTTCAGTTAGAAACTTAACAGAATCTTGCTCTTTTTATTTAGCTGTTTTGTTTAAACAAAGCCCACAGGACTTGCCAAAATTAATAGACAAATCTTACCAATAGAAGCAGTGAGCAGATTTGGAATTCATGGTGTCAAGATCCACCCAGCTCTGCTTTTAAGTGTTCAGATGGGATAACATATTAATTTTTGCAAGTGAAGTATTTTTATAAGCGCATATATACCCATATGTGAACATATGGTCCATCGAGTGAGAAAACAGTACCCTGTGTATTTATAAGCTCTTAAAGTATCATCTAGAGCATGTATTCTTAAGCCCGTGGATTTCCAGTAGGGTCCGCAGATGAGTTTCAGTAGGTGAGGGAACCCTACAAGTCAAACGCAGAAATTTTGTGTTTGTGTATGTGCACATTTTCCTAGGTCTGTGACAAAAATAATCTTAAATCACTGTTACACAGAAACATATCTGTCTATAAATAAGCGTGTGTGTTCTGAGAAGTGTAGTACATGGGCTTTGTGGGTACACCCATCCAGTTTCCAGCACTCATTAGTGGCCTGACTGCAGGCAAGGCATTTCACCTCTCTGAATCTCAGTCTCTTCATCTATAAAATGGAAAAAATAATAGTCCCCGCCTTATGGGATTGTGGGAAGGACTGCCAAAGTACATACAAGCCCAGAAGAGTCCCGGGTGCCTTAGAAAGTCACCGGGAGACACCGGCTATTTTTACTATTCCTCCTGTTTTTATAAAGCGGGGTGGCGGACGTGGGGGAGAGAAAGGTTACATACACGTAACGTCGTGGAAACTGAACACGTGGAGATGGAATGAAAAGTCATAATGGTAGAGACAGTCTCGGTACCCCCCCCCCCCAACCTCAGTGCTAGCAGTGGGGGTTTCTAAAAATCCTCCTTCCGTACAAATCCATCAATAGTGCTTCAGTCACTTGAGTTTTTGCGATTTCCTTTCCATCTCATGTTTCTGAGCCCAGGCTAAAATCAAACAACCTGTGCCTTTCCCCTCCCCCCGCCCCGCTCCCCACCTACAGGTGGGTCTTGAACAACCACCCAGCCTCCCTCTGTTTGGTGAGTTAATGCATGTCAACAGCTCAGCACAGTGCCTGGCACAGAGCAAGTACTCAGTAAAGAAATGTTCGTCATTATTGCCGCTATTATTACTGTTGTTATTGTTATCATTTGTGAGATAACTACGGGGCTCGAACGGTGCCAAGACGCTACATCTGTTTGCGTATTTGTGTCGGTGCTGCTGCCTTTTTAACAGCGACTGTTGGCAGTTTCATTTTCTTCCTTCATTTCTTCCCACCACAAATCTCTGATACGTGGAGGTTATCCGCAGTCCCCGCACAGCCAGGGTCACCGTGCCTCTTTAGAAAGGAGGAAATCTGACCACCCAGCAAAGGAAGTATGTGAAGAAAATAACCCAAAACAAACCGAAGGAATGATTCCAGAAAACCTTGAAGGCAAGAAAATGGAAACTACAAATAACATCTATTTATAATTGCTGGTTGTTTTCCGCAGAAGCCCTGGGATGATGGAGAGGGGCCTGCCGATCTCATTGTTCCTGACGGAGCAGGCTGCCAAGAACGCCTCGCGACGTGAGGAAGGAGGCCGCTCCAGACAGGGCGTCTGATAAGTCTCACTGAGGATGAACTTTCGGAGAATTAAGGGCACGCAACAAAGCCTCCGGCACTTTTCCCCTGACCCCCTGGCTGAACACCGCTTCCCCCACTGACCTGGCTCCCCAGCAAGACGCATTCCTGAGGCTGTATGGACACAGATCTGTTCCACTCCCGGACCAGTGAGCACTCTGGAGGCTGGCTTGGGTGGAACGTGTTTGCTTATGTAAGGACTGATTTTCTAGGCAAGCAGTGCCAATGTGAAGTTTAAGGCTGCTGGGCAGGCTCTTTTCGGCACGACGGTTGGGTCTTTTTTCTGTTTGCTGTACACGTCTATAAAATCCTCACCCTGCAGTTAGCTTAAAGGGCCCCTTGTTAGCATTTGGTAACGATACTAGAGTGGGAAGGCGGTAAGAGGAGCCCATAATTTATGTCTGTTTACCAGTAGGCTGGCGCTTGGATGGGAAGGTGAACCCCAGCAAGGCCAGAGACTGCCTACACTGTCCTACACTGGCCTGGGTCAATCAAGCTTGCGTGCCTCAGTTTGCCTCATCTCATAAATAGGAATCATGCCTCTGTGACTGGTATCCACTAAGGGGAAATTGGAGCACACCATCCCAGGGCTTGGCATGCTGGCGGCATCCTTGCATTTGGCCGGGCAGACAGTTCCCTCTGGAACAGGCGCTCACTAACCCTGGCTCCCAGAGGGTCTAATTGTGAGAGCAAATCATAACCTTCCCATCTGTCCGAAAAATGGGAGCCTGCTGGGAATGAGGCACACTGGGCACCGGGGAATCAAACACTGCGTCAGAAAAATGTTTTTCTAAAGGTTTGGGCTCCCGACCGTTTTTTCTATCCCCCCTTTGCTGGCATCCAGCCTCCATAACAAAACTTAGAAAATACAAAGCTTGCCTGAAAAATGTACCACGCAGAAATGCAAGCAGGGGACAATTTGGGAGTACGTGGCTGGTGTGATGGGCCCCGTCCTTGGATTTCACTCACTGCAAGCTTCAGGTTACCGAGTTCAGAGCCTCTCCGGACTCCAGCGGCAGACTTGTCGCCATTGTGCAAAAAAAGCACCTTGGTGTGGAAAGGACGGGCCTGCGCGAATGTCCAAGCAGGAAGGGCTGCTGCCACGCCAGGGTGGAGATTCTGAATTTAGTACTCGGTGGCCAGTCGGCTGGAACGGCTTCCACCTCGCAAGCCGCCGCTGGCTAACTGTGCTCTCCTCGACGGCTGTGTTGTGCAGGCACTGTGGCCGCAACAGGCGCAAAAGCAGCCCCCTCTACCCCGTGCACGTGGAAGCACGCGCCGCTCCCCGTCACAGACACGGCCCTCTATTCTGAAAGAACTGGCCGGCATCTGTCGGGGGTGGAAGGAGGGAACGTTCGGGAATACCGGGTTCTCTTGGCCGGAGGTTCCACAAGACCAGGAGGAAACAGGTCTAGAAAGGACGCCACCTTCTAGGAGAAAGGGAACCAGATTGCAGGAAGTCTCCCAGCAGGATGGGAGCAGGCTGAGTCAGACGGTGAAGGACCTTTATACATCCTACAGCTGTCACGGGCTGCTTGCTTTGGGCAGGAGCTGCTGGCTGCCTGGCTGCACGGCCCTCACGCCGTCGTTGGGGGGGGGAGGGGTTGGGGGAACGCTGGTGCCAGGGGTGAGCTGTGAGGGCCACACAAGGTAAGGGGCCTGGTGGGCAGGAGGGCAGCAGAGACCCCCAGAAGAGGAGTCAGTCCCCCCCCAACACGGAACCCAGCCGCCTGGCCCGAGGCTTAGACCGAATCCCGAATCTGCCCGGACCTCAGTTTCCCAGTGGAGAAGACCAAAAATGAAAAAAAAAAACCAAAAAAATCCCCAACTTTCTTACCCTCCTACCACTCTCAAAGGGATGACACATAGATAAATCACTTTGAACTTTCAGATGAAAGGTGCTCTATAAACTCCAGGTCTCATCAACCGTAATTGTTACGGTAATTATTTTAATGATAATAATGATGATAATGGGAGAAAGGGGGGGGGGCGTGGGGACGAAACCTCCTACCTTGAGACAAAGAAAAACTCTTCCATTAAAACCTGCATCACGATTCCTTCTGCTTCAAGCTCTCAAACCGTCTCCTTCAAACTGCCAATTCCTGGGCTGAAATATTATTTACTCCTTTCCTTCCCAATAAAACAATTATTTGTTCCACTGTTCTCCCGCTCGCTCACTCTCCGGTGTGTCTGGCTTCGCCCTGACAGCTCAGCCATGGACTGTTTACATGTCTCGCTCACCTCCAAGACTCTGGTTCAGCTCCATTGACACTGAAGGCAGGAGAATTCTCTCTGTGTGAGGAATCAATTACTTCCGCTGACACTCTATTACTAGCCCTCACGTCTTCAGATTCCAGCTGCAGAGTGAGGCGGTGGGGGGATGGCAGAGAATTTGAAGAGGATGGCGAGGGGGGCTGGAGGGGACCGGGAGGTGGATGACAGGGGGGCAGAGGAGACCATCGACCGAAAGGCAGGCCTCCACCCTGTATTTAAAGTCACAGATCTCTCTCTCCTTGACTGCCCTGCTGGCATCCAGAGGGGACTGCATGGCAGAAAGAGGCAAAGAAAAGGAATAAAAAACAGAAGAGGACAGGAAAAGACTCGTCAAGGATGTCTAAGGAAATCAGAGAGGCCCCAAATACCTAAGGACGGGAACAGCAGGTGACAGCTCTAGGTAAATAAAGGCAGCTTTGGGGGTGGCTTTCCAATCCCAGCTCTACCCTTACTGTCTGTGAGATCGCTCAGGGCCTCGGTGTTTCCACCTGTTAAATGGGAACAACAGTAGTACCCGGTCCATTATATACACAGGCCGCCAGGATGCTTGGCTACAAAGTTAGGGGGGATATAAAGCATATACAATCGTGTGGATTTTATCGCATGAAGTCCTTTGCCAGCTTTCCAAACCTAAGCCCGGTTCACATGTTTTTCTGTCTTCTTTTTTAAAATTTTATTCTGACCCAGCTAACATTTTTCAGGGATTTTCCCTCTACGAAAAAAATTCTGATTATGTAAATTAAATACAACCATCTACTCTGCAATCACTGAGATGAGTTGTGAGGCCCTAGGTTTTATAATGAAGGTCGATTATGGAAGCTCTTTTCTAGAGGGAAAGACAAGGGCAGCTAATATGTATATATTTTTTTTCGGGGATGATTTATCCAGGCAGAAGTACAAGAATGGAATTAAATTATCTATTGAGTTTCTCTTAATCCAAAGGTTTCAATCCCCCTGTCACCGAAAAGGACAAAGAGAACACATTATTTTCTATAGGACTTACAACTATAGGCAAATACACAAATCCCTTTTTAGAAAAATCTGATTTCTTCACTCGGTCTATTTCCTTCTCCTCTCTATCCCCTCCACACCCTGAGCTCCCACTGAATTTCTGAAGACAGACTCTCACCCGGTGTAATTAGCCGGGAGAATTACACGCAGTTACATGGGGTAAGATGCCTGCCCTCTGGGACCTCTGGCTTCAGAGAAGGTGCCAGGGTTGAGAGGCAGAACAAGTGGGACTGTGTATGAGAAAACCTCAAGTGATTTTCTCAATCAGGAGATAAAAACGCATTGTTAGGAAGGACATCCACAGCGAAGCTTGCATTTGGAGAGTTGTGATTGCAACATCGCATATTTAAAAACAAACTGCCAAAAATAACCCTTGTCCCAACTGCTCTTTAACCTTGGTAGGAGGAGGAGAACAGTCTGTGATTTTTTTTTTTCTTCCCACTTCTCTAGCAAGTTAAGTTGCTGGGTGGAGTCCTTGGTCAAGGTTGGTGAGCTGGGGTCTGCTGCCAGCTGAGCTCCAGTCAGCAGGACCGTCCGGTTATTGCACCACGTACCTGCAGGGGGATCTGTTTCTGTCATTAGGCAGGGTTGTTGCAATACAGAAGAATATTGCTGCTCGTTGGTTCCTTGGGGGAATCAGAATATTTCTGTGGTTGGGCAGGCAGTAAATCTATAATAATGTCATGAGTAATCAACCTGAGGCTCTCTCCTGAGTGCAAGACACTCTCCTGAACCAGAGAATTTATACTATGCTTCGATTTCCAGAGACTCAGGTGGACACCAGCCGAAACCACACCTCCAGTTGGGCAATGTGGCCTCCTGCCCTCTATTCTTAGGAAAGAGACACGTGTTCAGAGAGGGTACTGTGTAGGAGTAAACTGGCAAGTGGAGTTTAATCCAGTGTTTTCTGGACTTTTCCAGGCCAAACCCCACATTCAGGCATTAACTCAGGGTGGGGGGGGGGCGTGGATCCCTGGATATAGAGTACAAAATTGTAAAGACAGCCAGGGAGGGGGAGAGCAGCAGAGAGTCCTTAAGATCTTAGTTTTTCCTACTTCCCGACCCAGCCCCTTCTCTGAGATGGTAGACGCCTGGCCAGGAAATAAAATTCAATAGCATTGCTTAGGCACCTCTTCACTGAGAAGTTCTGTTGATCAGCAAGTCACAAGGATGGCCCTTCAATTACTGTTGTTCCCAAAGGCATCAAATTCTTTCCCCTTCTTATCTTTGGCATGATTCTCTCCACCTGGAGAGCCAGGGCGCACACACTCCCCCTCTGTCTGCCTAACTTCTTTGGCATTGGTGCAGCCATCGCTTCTGCCAGGGAGCCTTCCCTGATCTCCCCAGCCTAGGCTGGGTCTCAGGGCTGTGGGCTCACATAACTCGTCTATGCCGTATCCCCAGTCAGCAGGCACAGTGCTGCGGGGGTGGGCAACAGAGCATAAGAGCGAACAGCCCAGGTTGCAAAGTAGGGCATTCTGGCTTCAAATCCCTTCTCTGCCTTTTTCCGTGAATGGGACCTTGGGCCAGATGCTTAACTGCTTTAAGCACAAGTTCCTTCTTCTGTAAAATGGGAAGAGTAACAGTGACTTCGCATTTTTTGGAAGCAAGGATCAAATGAGATGATATATGTGAAGCACTTAGCGAAGTGCCAGGCTCAGGGGTGATGCTTCAGATGTAGTAGCTTTATCATGAATAACCACATTTTTTTTCACTTGCTCCCAAACTCGAAGTGCCACGAAGGCAAAGAATACGATTTGCCATCGCTGCATTCCCAATGCTATCATCTCTTGTGGCACATCATGGGTGTTTAATAACTATGAGTGAATGCATCATCTGTTGCCATTTGGGTGGTGAAAGGCCGAGTCACAGAGAGCCTAGCGACTTCAGTAAGCCCGTGTCTCATCTTCCCGTTGTTACTATGTCACATCACAAGCTGGGCGAATGGGGAAGACAGCTCTGTCTGCCTTTCAACGCAGGTTCATGCCATGCTGACCTATGTCCTGGCATCGCAGATGTAAAAATACCAGGGAAACAATCATTTGCACGTGCCTGCTTGGTATTCCAAGACCAGGTGTCTAGAAATGAAGTATGTGGTCCATGCCCTTAGAGGATTTACACGCTCAGAATACAACATATTGACCGCATAGGAACCAAAGGCAAGCCAGCAAATCAAGGCAATACACAATGCTCTGGGAGCTCGGCATTGGGACCCATAAAAGAACTAGGAATCAAGGAAATGGAGGGGAAGAGGAGGGGAGTGCACAGCTGGACACTAGGGAGGGGAGAGGGAGGAGGGTCCAGGCACTGGGCGCTCACAGATCTCATACAGATGTAAGGTTGTCTTTGGCTGTTGACTGGAATCAAGGCTGCTCACTGACTGAGTGCAGAAAATCATTTCTGGCTGGGTGGGGAGGGGCTAGATTATTGAGGTCTGGTCTGTTCCCTCTGTTTACTATCGTCAATTTATCAGCCTGGGAAACTGCTACCTTTCAAAGATATCACCCGCTACTTTAGCAGAAACAGACACATCTTCTAAGATTTAGAGGGCTCCTCTGGCCGTAAATAAATACAAGAGCACCTTGCTTATCCAGGACACTTAGCTAGAGGCCAAATGTCCCTAAACCTCAAATATGCAGAACATGGGTGGCCTTCAGGGGATGGTTTCAGCCTTGAGCATCTCCATCGATGCCGGGGACCCCGAGCACTGCTGTTCTTATACTTTGTCCCTGGGGGTGTGCCTCAGTCCCGGCTGTGCCATGAGCTTGGCCAACGGAAGCACACCAGACATGCCGGCCCTGGGGTTACACTGGCTTGGGGCACAGCTGAGACCCCAGAACCAAAACTTCCCAATAGACAGCAAGACCTTCTGAAGCAAAATCTGTACAACACAATAAAAGAGTAAAACAAGTCAAAAGAAGAAGGGTCCAGGAGGCAGGGGTACACATAACAGGAAGTGACAGCAACAGTACTGATAGAAAAAAGCCACACATGTCCCCATGACAAAGTACAAAGATGCCCACACGGTGGCTAATTCATCGTGTATCCAGATGCAGGAACCTTGCAATGCAGTTATCATCACACTTTTGCAGACGAGGAAACTGAGCCCTGGGGAGTTGAAATGGTCAACCAACACTCAAATCTCAAACTGTCTGATCGAAATAGGACAGTACCTGACCTCTGTCACATAAAGTGAGGCTTAAAATGAGAAGCCTGAATCATCAAGAAAAAGTTGACTCCCCTTAGTATTGGTTTTGTTTAAGAACACAGGGAAGTGTGGCACATGATTTAGAATGTTCTCTATCAGAAATTCGTTCAAAAAAGGACATTAGAGCTTTAAAGGAGTATGCTTGAGTATCTAAAAATTCCACTCGGATTCAGCACTACTCCTCAGTGCCGCGAGGTAAATAAGATGATGCTGTGCTGAACACACATAAAATCGTTAGCGTAAGCTTCTTGTGGGTTTTTTAGCAAAAAATGGTTTTTAACAAGACTTTTTTTTAAATTTTTTTTTTTCAACGTTTATTTATTTTTGGGACAGAGAGAGACAGAGCATGAACGGGGGAGGGGCAGAGAGAGGGAGACACAGAATCGGAAACAGGCTCCAGGCTCTGAGCCATCAGCCCAGAGCCTGACGCGGGGCTCGAACTCCCGGACCGCGAGATCGTGACCTGGCTGAAGTCGGAAGCTCAACCGACTGCGCCACCCAGGCGCCCCAACAAGACTTTTTTTTAACAAGCAATGTTCTTTCAGGTTTTTCTGGTGGTTTGTGCACTTTGTGGAGCACGTTTTTGTTTTTACTTAAAAAAAAATTTTTTTTAACGTTTATTCGTATTTTGAGAGACAGAGCGTGAGTGGGGGAGGGGCAGAGAGGTAGAGGGAGACAGAATCCGAAGCAGGCTCCAGCCTCTGAGCTGTTAGCACAGAGCCCGACGCGGGGCTCGAACTCACAGACTGTTAGATCACGACCTGAGCTGAAGGTGGACGCTTAACCGACTGAGCCGACCAGGCGCCCCACGAAGCACGTTTTTCAAGACACCCATCTGGAAATGACCCACTCTTAACGGGACCCAGACTCTTGGTTTTGGTTTCCTTTGAGCCCCTGGGATGGGGTTGGGTGCCACGCCCACATGAGGACTCATGAATAAGCTGTGTCTCACACCCAGGTGGGTGCTTTTAAAAGACGTATATATTTTAGATTTCAGAAATAGAGAAAGATTCAACTCTGTGTACATCTGTTCCTAAAGCCCTAATGTTCAGCCTCTTGTCTGATGACTCAGGTGAAAGGCAGCGGTATTCTCTTCCTCACCACAGGGAATGGGTGGCTTCTGCCTGTTTGCTCAGATGGCCCTGAGTCCTGCCCTTTGGTAACTCGGCCACATCAACGTGGCAGGGCCACCGGGGCCTCTGGTCTCTGCCCACAACCGGTGGTGAATAGGCCCCAGAGCAGCCTGTGGGCGCTGGGGGTTTGGATGCCTGCTAACAGCCCGTGGGAGGAGTTGGGGACCTCACCACAGATGGCGGTGGCCTTGGATTGCACTGACTCAGGCAAAGTTGAGGCTTGTGAGTGAAAGTTTCCAAGCAGACAGTAGGCTTAAGTGGAACCAAATTAATAAGTGACCGTTGGGGGGAAAAGGTCTGTCTGGAGTTTATTCATCAACGGCCTTGACCTTTGGGTTGTCGATTTTAAGGGACAGGGAGCCAAGGGTCCAGGGGCCACTGGCTGGGGCCTGTTCCTGGCTCACGGGGCAACCGCTGCAGTTGACCCCCTACACAGGAGGGAGAGGGGAAAACACGAGGGGGAGGTGCTGGCCGCCGCCCTTTCTCCACGGTGGGGCTGGCTTTCTTCTGCCGCTCTTACTCACTTCCCTGTTTTGCAGGGTGCTGCCGCTAAGCCCTCTCACCAGGAGGACGGCTTTGGCAGTTTTCTCTTGGTAAGCATCCACGCTATGGGCCTCGAGAGCCAAGTCCAATTCGAAGCATGCACCGGAAATGAAAAGAGAAAGGAGTCTAATTTCCTTCGGTACTAAGTGCTTTCCAAACCCAGGAGCTCCCTTGGAACGAAAAGGAGAGAGGGCAAGAGAGGAGGAACAAGACAGAACTTCGAGGACTTCAATTAGGCTAATTGTTCCTCTCACAAGCAAGTGACACGAGGCAGTGGGGGTGGGGGGGGGGGAGGAGGAGCCCACTTATTCTGAATGCAAACGGCCGGGGAATGTTAAAAATACCTTGCAGAGTGAGAGACTTCAGAGAACCGGATGTGTCTTTCTAAATACAAAAATTGACAAGAGTGACAGGGAGACAGGGAGAGGAGGGGAAACGGGGGAGGGAGAGAGAATTAAGGATGAGGTTAAGTAGCGGAGGCTTGACCCCAACAGGGCCTTCTTGCCAATTTGGCGCTGGGGAAAAGAGACCCCAGAAAGATTTTTCTCTGACCTTCCGGACCTTTTTGGTTCAAGCCGGAAGCATCCACGGGGGAGTGGGGAGGAAAACAGGAAGCTACTTAGTAGGGATGATAAGCCAGATGATAACCTGTAACTTGCCTGCTTCCCCTGCTCCAAGTCGAGTGCGAGGCAACATCCTTGTCCCCTTTTTGCTGCCAGAGACTCCAGCGACCTGAGTTCTCCCCATCCCTAGGGCTGAGTCCTATGTGGGGAAGGTGGACCCTGCAGCCCCAAACAGGGCAGGAGCGTGTTTTCCTGGCCTTTCACGCTTCCCAACACGTGTTAAGTCACGCTCACCAGCTCCCCAATTTTTTCCTTCCCAGAGCCATGCCTTCTCCCCCCTGCCACTATGAATATACATAAGACGACCTCTTAGCAATTTCCCTGGGAGATTTGCTGGCATAAGCATAACAGAATTTGGCCCTCAGTCGACAGAGGTGCTTAGTCAAATTTCCCTGAGCCCAGACCCAAGCTCTCTGTGCATCACGCTTCAGTCCGTGCCAGCCGTCTGCAGCCCGGCCAAAGGCACCAGGAGCAAAGACACCTGACAGAGGAGCTCTTCTAACAGACACCCTTGCTAACGTCCACTGTGGGGAATCAGCAGGCTTGAGATGCCGTAAAAGTATTATCAGGCTGCGCATTTAACTCAGACAAAGAGGAACTTATGAGTTACCCTAAGTCATCCACTGGGTCAAGAGTAGGTCTGGGATTAGAAAACCCATCTTATGACTCTTTGTCACATGAGGCCTCTTCCATCCCGGAAACCCTCGGGTTTTCCGTGAAGACTACCTCTCGCTAGGAGAAAGCCATTATGTAGGTGTGAAGCAGTCCCAGGAGGATAACGATGCCATCGATTCACCACCTCACAGCCTAGCCCTGGTTAAAGAGGGGCCTGTCTCCTGCACAAGGACACGCTGGCCTGGACGTAGGCCCTGCTCCCTTGCACCTTTCTCGCCCGCTGGCCCCGTTAACTTTTCAGTACTTGCAACACCTTGGTCACAAGGAATGTCCAGACTGCTCGTGAATCATAAGGGGACAGTGAACACCCATCAGAGCACTGGCACATCACAGGTGCACGTTTGGAGCAGAACGTGATCGTCGGCACATTCTTTTCTGCACGGAAAACTCGCGCTGTTGTTTCAATGAGCAAGGACTTTCAGATAGAGCCCACTGGACGGTACAAAGCACATTCACATTCTTGACATTACAGTGCTACCTTCCCCTTCCCCTTCATTTAAGGGACCTCGGTGTCAAGGAGGCATTTCTAAAGCACTCACAGTTGTCCAAATGTCCACTTGGTATCTCCCAAGCTACACATGCCCAAGGCGGCAGGGCTGACGTTGTGAGACCAGCTGAGCTGTCTTGGGTGACTGACAGCCTCTCTGGGCTTCAGTATACAAGTCCTGACAGCACCAGCTTCCCAGGGCCACTGTGAGGACTGGATGGATTGCTATTTGGAAAGCAATTAGAATGGAGTCTCTTAACTAAGTCCCTAACACTGGCTTCGAGACTCTAACCTGTGCAGCACAGACAACAAGAGTCAATGTGAATCTTCGACCTACCAGTGTAGCCTCCGATTTTTAACTCGCTTGCAGCTGCTTCCTCAAATAGCAGCCAGATCCTTCGGGGCTAGTCTCCGCTTGGGGGGGGGGGGAATCTGGCTACTAGTTTATCAAGGAAGCTGGTGAGGTTTCTACATGTGGTGGCAGCGGTGGAAATGGGGAGATCTCCAGGGGGAAAGTAAATCCCAAAGTCAAGAGCTGGCCTACTGTAGTCCAGCCCCTGCCCCCAGATGGATTTCTCCCTCACTGCTTCCTTTGAAGATGGGGTGCTACTCCCTACACTCTTCACTCGGGAAGGCTCTTTCTTCCATGCCATGGGATCCACGGGGCTTTTACTTCCCCTGAAGGAGAACCTCAGCTTGAGGTTTCCTCCCAACCCCCCACCGGGGTCACTGTTCAGCAGGTGCTGGGGTTGGGGGGTCCTGCCATTAGGTGTCAGAGGTGGCGGGAGGGAGCCCCGGGAGGTGGTGGGAGTGTGGCTCACGGATGCCCAACGGCACAGCATGGTGCTTACTTGCAATCGTGCTTCTCAATTTCAAAGTGAGGGTTGAAGTTGAGGACGATCTTCTGGTTGGGTTCAGGGGCGTAAACAATCCACTCGCAGTTCTGGTGGGAGGGGTAATCCTGGGGGTAACCTGGGGAGGTGATATAGCCAGCATCTTTGGAATTCAAACGACCTCCACAGGCTGAGTCTGAAAGAGAAGGCAAAGAAGCCAGAGAACTTCAAATGTGCTACAGCCTTCCACCCCCCCCACCCCCCACCCTGGTTCTTTTCGCTACCAGTGGCTGATTAAAACCGTCTTACAGACCTTTTATGGCAGTCCAGAAGACTAACCTACTTACTCATTCAGTGGAAGAGATTATTTCAGCTCATCTTCCCCACCCCACTCACCCAACTGCACACACACACACACACACACACACACACACAGACGTGCTCACAATTGCACACACTCCTCAAATTAAAATATTCCAGAAAATGATCATAAATATACTTAATTACATGGTCTGAGATTAACAAAAACAAGAGAGCTGCAAACATAGCATGCCCCCTGCCTTTTCCTGTCTCCCCTCCTTGGCCCGTCTTCTTCTGGTGCAAACCTCTCAGCTCTATCTTTATCTCATAAATCCTTCGTTTCATTCGGTGTCTCCCAGCCCAGCCCAGCCCAGGCAGCCAGAAGTAACGGCTCCAGGAACTGACAACAGTGGTTTTGTGGGGCCGACCCACAACCGAGCCTGGTAACAATTACATGTGATGGGGAAGGAAGCATTTTCAGCTTTGGGCCAGAACGGGCCCTGGAGGGTGATTTTAGCTTCTTCTTCTTTTTTTTTTAAGAAAGAAAAAGCAAAAGCCCCAAACATTTAATTCCACATACACCACAAATTTGATTTATTATTTCATTATACACCGAGTGGAAAAAATCTGCATCGCAGAATTCACTGGCTCTGACCTCAGAGTTTCGACAAAAGTGCTTTGTGCCTTTCTCTCGCTTTCTACCCACTGTCCCTCCTGCCCGGTCACCACCACCAGGGTGTGCTGCTGCTTTGTCCGGCGGCAACCAGTAACCAGCCATTTGAAAGGAGGCTGCAGGGGATGTAAGGGCCCCCACCTTCCCAGCGGTGCCTGGCTGGAGGTAAACAGCTTCACGTGAGCCAGGAGGCGAGGGGGCGACTTCAAAGGCAGACAAGGTGGGCGCTGACATTTGAAGAATCTCCTGTACTGGGGAGTGAAGTTCTGTCATCCCCAGGAGGGGTTCCTGGGGAATGGGGGTTTTGCTTAATACCACAGTAGAACAGAAGACGGGAAGGCACAAGAGCCCTGGAAATATTCAGAAGCCTCCTGGAGACCTTCCTGAGACGCATGCCTCTCTTAGCATCAATCACGATTTAATATCGCCATCTGCATGGAGCAGCATGGGCCCGTGAATTATGTATTACGGCTCAGCAGCCACCCTACAGGACGGGGTCTTTCTCCCGTGTTCACTCTTTGAGGGAAAGGGTCATGCATTTTTTAACTCTACAGGTGCACTTTACTATCCCCCATGTCTGTTGGCATTACTGTCTTCCAGACCTCTGCTTTAGATTACCAGCCTGACAGGCTTTAAATGCATAAAAGATGGGCACGCCGCACAATGGTGGTTGGGACACACAAATCCACACAAGTAGCCTTTTAGGCATCGTGCCTCCGAGAGCTCAAACTGTGCTGTGCTGAACTGCCCAGAATCTAATGGATTCAGGTTCCACTTCCTACTGGGTGGAAAACAAAAGCAGGCCATTTCCTCTGCCTAGCAGCGGCCACATCATCCTCTAACTAATGACCCCGCACCCTCCCCAGTCCAGCAGGACAATGGGCCCAGCCCTCCCGCACAGACAGAGAGGAGGCCAGCAGTGAGGCCCGGTGCCGCCCACTCCTCTGCAGCCAACCCCCACAGGCTGCCCCGGTGCCCGTGCCACCGCCATGTCGGGCACCCGACAACTTGCAGCAAGTCACGTTGTGGCCCATTGGTGCTGGCTCATTCATGAACTTGAAACTGGCTGAGAGGGACCCTCTGAGAAAGCAGCGGTGTGGGGGCTTCGATCACCAGCTGCTCTTACCACGCTAGCAGGAGAGGGAAGTTTCAACTGGGTTCCCCTCCTCTGCTAGCTATTTTGCTGAAGAGTATTGCCCTGCCGCACACTCACCCCAAACCGCGCTTTTCGCCTCGGACCTCATCAGAGGGAACCTGAGCTGAGCTCCTGTTTAGTAACTGTTATGGTTTCCACATCATCCACCCCCTCTCCCTCCTTCTCCCACCCCTGCCCTGCTTCTCTCCAGCTGCTCCTGAAAGAAGAACTTCTCCTCCTCAATTTTCCACTCCGCCCCCCCCCCCCACCACCAAGTTCAAGCTTTTAGTAATTAGACCGGGCACACATCATCAGCAATAAAGACAGGAAACTTCCTCATAGGCAGGTTTCGTTTCTCATCCACACCAGGAGCAATCATTTTCCCACTCAGAAAACACTTTTAAATGATACAGAACCCATGGCTGGTAGTCTGTATTTTCCACGGTAAAAACTTAACTGAACGATAAAGGAGTAACACATCTCTTTCTGTCCTTTCTTTATCTGAAGAAAATCAAGGTGCTTTATTAAAATTTTTGAAAACTCATTAAAACATCTGCTTTGCTTTTGTGTGGTTAACCCTTTCGATACCCAAACATTTATAAACTCACATTCTTGTGTGGATGGCCCTCACACTCAGAAACACACACAAACGTGGATATTGCACATATATCGGGTACGTAGACATATTAGAAAGTCACACTTCAGTCCCGCACACACTTTCACACTCTCTCATAAAATATCACACCTCATTTGCGCAGACATATATCCACCAAGATAAATACTAGAATTTCTGTCCCTATTTTTCTTGGAGAGAACGGAATTCTTGAAATATATCAGTAAAACTTGTAAGGAAAACACAATCCCTCTACACCTCCTCTTGATAATGGATATTTCATATCCAGTTTTGGGGGCCCTTCATTTCTTAAATACAAAGACACCCCCAACCAAAATGAGCTGGACTTTCTTCTGACCATCTATTACCTTGGAGGCCTGTATTGTGTCCCCCTTTATTATGTGGAACAGCATAAATGCTCTCTGTCCTGTCTCAAAGGAGTCCAGCCCAGGCAAAAGAGAGTTGAACTCAAGGGCAAACCCCTTTAGGCCAGTCTCCACATACTGAAGGCGAGTTGACCTGGTGAAGTTTGAGCTACTGAGCCTGTTTGGTGAGTTAACAAGGGACTTCTTTCTCCAACCATTTTGTGAATACCTTTCACCTGGGGCAAATTCATTTCCCAAAGAGGAGCAGGCAAACCCAGGCCTGGGCTGTTCAGGTGGGGTTTTCTCCTACATCTGGGAGGGAAGCCTGAGGGATGAGTCAGCTGAGGCCAGATAAAGACCTCGGAGGCCCAAGAATAAAAGGATTAAAGTGACACCTCTAGATGTAGTTGGAAAGAAAGTCCTAAAGTCACAGAGGCCTGATTTTTTTTTCCTCCAAGATGAGTATCTAGGTGTTTTTTTTTTTTTTTAATTTTTTTTTCAACGTTTTTATTTATTTTTGGGACAGAGAGAGACAGAGCATGAACGGGGGAGGGGCAGAGAGAGAGGGAGACACAGAATCGGAAACAGGCTCCAGGCTCTGAGCCATCAGCCCAGAGCCCGACGCGGGGCTCGAACTCACGGACCGCAAGATCGTGACCTGGCTGAAGTCGGACGCTTAACCGACTGCGCCACCCAGGCGCCCCTAGGTGTTTTTATTTCACATATGAAATGTCAGATTATTTCGGACATCTGTATCTTTCTGTCTCTCTTTTTTCGTTTTTGTTTTTGTTTTCTCTTCCTCCGGTGCCCTTGTTTTGCTGGTCACCTAAGTATCATCTGATGCTGCCTGCAGGTAAACTGGCTCCTGATCTCAGTAAAGGGATTTTGTATTCATCCACTTAACAATTCTAAGGTGCTCTGCCAGCCTCGGAAGGAACTCGCCCTCCTACAGAACCCAATTTAGGACAAACCGTAGTTCCTCCGTAACATCAGATTTTTAGGAAGTCATAAGGAATAAAAGAAAATCTTAAAAAAAAAATCTGGTCACCTTCTAAGGAAATTCAACAGAAGTTGTTTTAAAGGAACACTCTATGGCTTAACCTCGACAGCGGGATTCACTAAAAGAAGCCTGACTGTTGTGAGTACTTTAAAAAAAAAATTTTTTTTTAACTTTTATTTATTTTTGAGACAGAGAGAGACAGAGCGTGAACAGGGGAGGGGCAGAGAGAGAGGGAGACACAGAATCTGAAACAGGCTCCAGGCTCTGAGCTGTCAGCACAGAGCCTGACGCGGGGCTCGAACTCACAGACCGTGAGATCATGACCCGAGCCGGAGTCGGACGCTCAACTGACCGAGCCACCCAGGCGCCCCATGAGTACTTTTAAATTATTAGAATGGCAATGGCTTACTTCAGGACAGGGAGAGACACCAGGTGACACCAGGCGACAGAAAGCTGGCAGTCCCACAGCAAAGGGAGAAAAATCAGATCACCTGGGTTAGCCGAACTGAAAAAAAAGTCCTGGGCAAAAATGGACGTTTAGGACTCGCTGAAGGTGGGATCGGAGAGTCCGGCTGCTGTCGGAGGTGCGTCTGGGGTAACGAAGCGGGGTGGGGTGGTCTGAGAGTAGTTAAGAGGGGACACAGCACTTGGATTCTTGGTGACCTTCCTGGGTCTCAGCTTCCTAAACTGTAATTCAATGAGTGGATTGAATGAAGTGCGATGAAGCGTGTAGTTTTCAAAATTCTTCTTAGAAGGTGTTTGTTTTCTCTTTGGATAAAACTCTACCCAGAACTCCAGTGTCCAAAGCAGAGAGAAGTGGAGCTCTCTTGGATGCAGGAGGTAGGGTGACGAGAAGAGGTGTTGAGTCTGGGCCCCGCAGTTCCCTCATCACCTCTGAGGGGCTTTCTCCGTAAGAAGATCGGGCTTCTTGGAACAGGACGTGACACCCACCGAACTAGGCATCAGTTCCCTTATTACTTTAAAATGCCTTGTGAAAGAGAAGGAGTAGGCTGATTGGAAGACACCTATTTCTTTTTCTTTTTAAGTTTATTTTTATTTATTTTGAGAAAGATACAGAGAGCAAGAGGAGGAGGAGCACAGAGAGAAGGAGAGAGAATCCCAAGCAGGCTCCACGCCATCAGCACCGGGCCCGATGTGGGGCCGGAACTCACTAACCACAAGATCATGACCTGGGCTGAAATCAAGAGTCGGACACTTAACCGACTGAGCCACCCAGCCACCCCAAACATCTATTTCTTGTATGTACCTGAGGGCCATACACTTGGTGGAGAAAAGCAGTCGGTCTCATTTCCTATGAAAATACTGTCCTTTATTTATTAAATAATTTATCCTTTGTCCACAGCATAACCCCATCCTGTTTCCACTTCTACAGCATTTCCTTCTTTAAATTATTAGTAGCAAGGCAAAGAAGAAGCTCTTTCTCCTACTTGAAAAGAGAGACGGTTGTCACCTTGCCACTTGACTAACAAGAAGCCTTGTCTTCAATATGGTCTCACCACAGTCAAGCTGTGTGACCTTGGGTAAGTCAGTAAACACCTCTGAGCCTTTGTTTTCTCATCTGTAAAATGAGGGGAGTGATTCTAAAGGTCAGTTCCAGTTCTAAAATGCGAAGCCTGTATAATGAGGTGAGGAAAAGATCCTATACAACCGATAGGTGGAACCAAAAATTTAAAAACTGGTCTCCCCTCCTAGAGAACAAGACATTTGTTCAAGGTGTCACTTCTGTTTCCTCTGTTTGGTAAGCCTTGAAACAACCTCTAGGATTTTTCCGATGAACATGCCTGTCTTGCATTATGGAGAGTTCAAATGTCTCTTTTAATCACATTAGCTCTACTGACGTGAGTTTCTCTCCTTAACTGAGTCTGTGGCTGCATGCTTAATAAATAGTGTGGATGTTCAGCAGTGTGTGTGCGCGTGTCCACAACAGCGATGCATAAAAGGAAAGCCCAAGAAGAGTTCTTCAAATCCCTTGCCTGAATCATCTAAGTCCTCCGCTCAGGGTTTTAACCAAATTTTGCTCGCTAACCCCGGATAAGCTGCTTTTTAAGAGTTATTTCTGGGAGCCGAGGCTGGATTTTGTTTTATTCAAAGCGACTTCAGTCTGTCACAAGACAGTCTCATAAAATCTGTATCTTGGCTTAAGCTGGGAAGAAATGAACCGATCCATCAGCCTAGGAATGTGGCTGTTTGACCACTTCCTAAGGCAACTGGGAGGGGATTCAATCTATTCAATTGATGGGGCCGGGTGCCATTGAGTGATGTTCTCCTGAAGGCACAGCAAATGGAAATCTCTGTGAACTTTTGCAGTGATAAAGTTCAAAATCTGAATAAAAGAACCTCCGGGAGGACAGGATGGAGGGGATGAGAGAGAGGGAATGAGGCCAGCCTGTGAGCATGGAGAGAGGAGTGAGGAACCAGGCAGGCTTTTGCTTCGGAAACACTTCCCGTGGATTCAGAGGCGACAGAACTGGAAATTGGGTCTGGAAGTAGGCCCTTTGGAAAGTCTTCCCCCCCTTAATCTGGATTCTAAAAATGAACCTTCATTTCAGTGTTACAACGTAAGTTCGATGCGATGACCCCCTCTGACCTCGAATCATGCCACCTGTGGTAACCTTGTTATTTGTCATCTTATATCAGAAACAAATGCAATTCCAATAGGGCAGTCAATATAATAGCATTAGTTTATATTTATGTCCACTCTTTTCCAGCCCTCATTGCAAATGCAATTTTGATGCCCTTGATGAGAGATCTGGGATTACAATTCCTGACCATTTCAACAGACATTTGGGGAAGGAAATGGAAGAAGAATAATTTTGAGGTCTCTCCAAAAACCAAAGGAGAATAAAAGGTAATATAATATTTTTTTCCATTTATTTTGATT
Source organism: Puma concolor (assembly GCF_028749965.1). Lineage (NCBI taxonomy): Eukaryota > Metazoa > Chordata > Mammalia > Carnivora > Felidae > Puma > Puma concolor. The sequence continues at coordinate 192,764,626 of NC_141674.1, read as the reverse complement.
AACTGAAGGCTTATGTTGAAACGTCAATGGCTCCCCATTGGTTAGTGAATGAAATCCAACTCCCGAGGCCTGGCAACGGGGCCTTGCATTTAGCCGAACCTATCATTTCCGACCTTCTTTGCAATCATTTCCCTCCACACGTTCTAAACTGCAGCTCCTGAGTGTTCCCCAAATACACCAGTGTCCATTCCTCTGCTCCCATCTTCCCCTATTACACCTCTTCCAGCTCTAACGCCCATCATTCCTCTCCACCCGGGCTCAGATGTGACCTCCACCCTTCCCTCCCTGGTGCCTCACACCAAGACTACTGTTCCCCCCTCCCTGTCTGGAACCTCCGAGACGGAAGCTCTTTAATGTCCTTCTAAGGCGTGTGAGGGCTCCGGAAGGCCTTATCTGTTCTTCTCCACCAGGCAACTCGAGGGTGTGACTCCTTCCTCGGTGAACTTTATAGGATCAGACTCAGAGTCTTACCCAAAAGTCAGACTCCGTGACGTTTGGTGAATTATTCAGTTATTAGCTGCCTAACATAACACCAGAAGCAGCCCTAGCTGCCACGGACTCCGAGGAAGCCTCAACACAATCATTCTGCTTCTCTAGTACGAATCTTCTTCCCCAGCCCGTAGCTGCTGTTGAATGCGGAGATGTTTTTGTGGTGAACCGAGAGTTTCAGTTAACTTGTTTGGAACAATAATACCTGGTCATGAGGCAGGGTTGAGTCACGTGAACCATGTCTCCAAAGACACTCTAAGCCTCCGCTAATAATGATGCAGGTCAAAGGATATTTACATCTTAATCCTAATGATGGTAAAAATAATTTATCTGAGGGTCTCTTGGCCTCCCTCACTCTTCCAGAGGTGAGTTCTAGATATTTGTTGTCAGTAGCAGCAGGAAGATGCACATTACTTCTTCGTCACTAAGCTGTTTGCTGGTAACAGATTATCTCTTGCTGGGTTTCAGTTCCTTTCTCTCTACTTCTATCTCCCCATCTCCCTTCCCCTGGCCCCCATTATGCCTTTAGGGCACATCTGTTTTATTTTTTGCCTTTATCAAAGCAATTATTATTACAGCTCGGCCCAGTAATTTGCAATTCCCTCTATCTTCTTTGCTGAAAGACTGGCCAGAACCCAGATCACTGGTTATCAGGATCCTTGGAGGCAGTGAGCAGGGTATCACTGGCTTTGTGCATTAAGCAGGCCAGCAGCCCCGTCCTCTGCACACTACTGGGGAGAGCTTTCCTTTTGTTATTCCCAGCTCCCCCACCCCTCCTTTTTTTCTGGATTAGATCCTGACTCTTTTATGAAGACCCAGAGGGAAATGGGATTATTAAGAGTCTTGCTGGGTAAAAGCTATTTTGTCTTTATGATGACTTTCTTGAGTTCAGCTGCTGAGGGGCTTTAATGCCAGAGTAGAAGTTATTGCACATTCAGGGGAGCACCGTGCACAGAGTGCTCCCTGCTGAGCACACCTTCTGTGATGAAGGATGGAAAGGGAGGAAAGGGGAGGAAAGGAAAGGAAAGGGAAGGAAAGGGAGGGAAGGGAGGGGAGGGAAGGGAAGGTAGGGGAGGGGAGGGGAGGGGAAGGGAAGGGAAGGGAAGGGAAGGGAAGGGAAGGGAAGGGAAGGGAAGGGAAGGGAAGGAGAGAGATAAAAAATAAGTAGAGGCGAGAGCACTGAAAGCAGAAGAACAAGGAGAGAAAAAAATGGCAACGAGGAGACGTAAATTTTAGATGAAAATCCAGCAAAGACTATTGCTCTCTGAAGAACAGTGTGAGTGATAATCTGAAGCTTATAAAACATAGACAAACGTTCAGTGGGGTAAGAGCCGAGAAAGAATAATTATTTACTTATTAAAAATAACATAAACATACTACAATGGTTATAATGTGCTTCCTATGGTCATGAGATACAGTGATTAAGTGCCTTTAGAATAGGCTTGATATGGGCCAAATAGTACTCTATGTAATCTGGCACAGCACAAAACAAAACAAAAACCTATGGAGCAGGTATTACTATCAAACATATTTTACAGAAAATGAAATTGAGGTACAGAGAGATTAAGTGTTCTAGACCACAGAGCTGGCAAATGGCTGAGCTGGATTTTAAACCTAGGCAGTCTGGCTTCTGTACCTCAGAAGCTGGGAAGCCCAAAGAAGGACTCCCCCAAACCTCTATGTGACAAACTTATTTAGTGCCATTTACGGAAAGACAAATGTTTTGCCTGTGTGAAAACTCCCTTTTCTCTTTCTGTGCCAGTAATCTGTCTGCGTGAACAATGAGAGACGTGTTCAAGGCTGGGCTGTGGGGAGGGCGAGAAGCACTTAACACCTTCTCCACTGCCTGCACACGCTGGCACCCAGCTTCTTGTCATCCTGACTGTCTTTCCTGTGTACTGGAAACCAACGTATGTCTTTGGCTCTAGAGGGAGGGTGGTGTGGATAGATGTTTCAGGTCTGAAACCATGTGTCACAACATTGAGGGGTTTTTTGCTGGCAACCCCCATTTGTCTCCTTTTCTCAACCCCACTCAACCCTATCCTAAATGCCACATTGTTATTGTTCTACTGGATAGGAGCAGCATTTTCAGAAACGGGGGATTTATTTTTATAGCACAGCTGGTCTGCCAAAGGTCACATAATTTGGCAACGTTCCCAGTGGTTAAAAATTAATTTCTTCTTATTAATACAACCAAGGTCCCATAGGATGGGAGCTCAGCCTTATCTAAACTTGACAGCTTCCTAAACCTTCAGAAGATGCTTTCTCCTGGAGGGCCAGTCATGCTACAGGGCCACTGTGTCCAGGAATCCAGCCTCACCGAATCCTGTTAGGTAATGAAACCGTTAAGCCCCTAGGCCATTTCTCATCAAGGCAGATAAAGCTTTAAAAAATGCTGTAGGCTCTCTAGGACAAACTTCTGCGGTATCTTCCATGAGTGGGTAATTAAAAAAGAAAAGGAAGAAAAGCGAATTATTTACCTGGAAGGAAAGGTACAAAGACTAACTTTTGGGGATCAAACTCCTATCTGCCATTCAAAGAGGGTGCCTCAACGATGATGATACAGTGGTAAACAATGGTCAAATGACAAAATACCTAAAATATGTTAATGATAACATAAACTACTGCCCAGATGTTACTTTCCAAGTCCTTTTTCATCCACGCAAGAAATAGAAAGGTATTATGCTTTAAAAATTTTTTTTTAACGTTTATTCATTTTTGAGAGAGAGAGAGAGAGAGAGAGAGAGAGAGAGAGAGAGAGAGCATGAGTGGGGGAAGGGCAGAGACAGAGGGAGACACAGAATCTGAAGCAGGCTCCAGGCTCTGAGCTGTCTGCACAGAGCCCAACGCGGGGCTCAAACTCACGAACTTCGAGATCATGACCTGAGCCGACCGAAGCTGGCCGCTTAACTGACTGAGCCACCCAGGCGCCCCGGAAGGTGTTATGCTTCTGCTCTCCATCTTTTACAAAAGGAAAAAAATCTCAGTTCTATTTCCTCATCTTTCCCTCGACTTCTGGGGAATGTATTCTGAAAACTCTTACCAATGAACCTGGCTCTGAATTCAGTCAACCAAGAATTGTCCCACACTCTGGTCACCCAAAGTCAGCTCATTCTCTTGATTACTTTAATGAGCAGCTGAATGAAAGACACCAAGTAGGGGCCTCAGAATCACCTGAGTCCATGGCGTTTCTCCCCAGTGACGCCCCCCAGACCCCTCCCAGCTCTTGTTTACATTCATGCCTCATTGCATATGAATTGGCATCTGGGCTCCTAACTTTTTCTGTACTACAAAGATAGGAACTGGCCTTTCTGGTTGCAGAATATGGACTTCACATTCAACAGCAGGGGATGAGAGCCATTTGGTAGACAGCAGGAGTCCTGTCTAGACAGCCTGGGGTCCCAGTCACTGGAGCCTTCCAACCTTCCATTTTGCCAGTTGTGTGCTCTGTGACTTAATCGGAGGGCTCTGCAGAATGGCATCAAAGTCCAAACCAGTGGTGCTGCTTGGGCATTCACAATTCCACCAGGCACATCTTGGACAAGAAGGTGCTTGCCTGGAACACTCATGGGGAGCACTCTTCTTTCCACTGTTTGCACTGTGTGTTCTGTTGGCAGTTGGTAACAGCTTCATTACCTCCAGTGGCTGTTTATGGGGTAAAGTTTACTGGGCACACGTTGAATGTGGGCATGAGACCAGTCCCCAGAGCATAGAGCAGGCTGTCTGTGTACAATCTAGGAGTTCACAGTTTTGCTTGCAAATTATTGTATCTATACCTACCCATAGTCATCCCGCATTTTGGGGAGACAGGCTAAAAAAGAACGTCTGCCCAATAAGGGCGCCTAGAACGCCACTGCTTCTCATTTAGGATTTGTTTGAACCCAGACCTATCTCCCACAGACAATTTAGATCTCTTATCTGATCATCCATTCCGGACGCAAGGTTGATTGGCCGCGTCTGCCCCGTGTCCATGGCAATGGTGTTTAAAGCCAAGCACAGATCAAAGCTGGGGCGGGGGCGGAGGGGGGCGGGTGGAGTGCGGGGGAAGGTTGTTGGTTATAGGGTCCGGGTTCTTTGGGCCCCAAGTGGTGAGGAGGGGCGTTGGGGCTGGGAGTTGCCACCATCTGAAGAAGCCCATTGTCAGGGCCTGAATGATTTCCCGAGCAAACCCCAGACCCACCCCCCATCAACTCGAGCAAAGGGGAGTTTCGAGGCCAGGCGCTGACAACGAGTGGCCAGCGCCAGGGGGCTCTCCACTCAGTCTGAAAACGAAAGGAAAGGAGGCGGAGGGAGGGCAGCGAGCATTGAGCACACGCCAGTAAACCAGAGTGTGGATCCCCTCCCCTTCCAGAGAAATTCAACCGGAGCCGCAGAAGCTGCGACAAGGATGAGCCGGATCCTCTAAGCTGGCCAGGAAAGCTGATTCCCACCCCACCCCCACGGTTCCCAGAGGAGCAACCGGTTCATTCCACCACCACCCCCTGCCAGCCCCAGGACGTTGGCTCTGCGGGTGCCCCCCACCCAGCCGCCGGGCGCCCGGGACCCGGTTGGAAAAACTGCGGTGCAGTCAGCCGGAGGCAAAGGGTGGGGGCAGCCGTTTAATCACCGCTCGCCTCGCCTCCATTAACTTGTATTGATATTAAAAAGAAATCAATCAGTGAAAATGAAGCATTGGCCGTGAATATTTTTTTCTCACGTGGAAAAGCAAGGAGCGAGGCGGCGGGGGAGGGGAGGCGGACCGCGCCGGCGACTGCAGGTTTCTCCCGAGCGGAGAGCCGCAGCGGCGACTTAACTTTCTGGCAGTGGGCAGCGTGGAGGAAATGCCGCAAGCCTCTCCCTGGGGGTGTCCTTAGTCAGGAGGAGGAGGCGACAAGGCTGGAGGAGTTGGAGGCGGCCAACTTCTCCCAGGCCCGAGCCTTGGTTTTGCTTTCGCTGGGAATATTTTTGCCTAATAGAATGTTTATGGATCGTTCGGCTGTGTTTCTGCTGCTCAGCCCAAACAAATCGATGCGGCGTTAGAGGCGGCGCGGAGGGCTTGGGGCGGGCTGGGGGGCCACCAAGTCCCCACCACGTCCCCACCACGTGGATGCCCGCGCGCCGCGTGCTCTTCACCTGCTCAGGCGCACCGGCGGGCGCTGGGCGCTACTAGGGGCAGTGGAAGTTGCGCGCATTCCCGCGGCTAGAGCTGGCTCCTTTCCGCCCCTCTCCGCCCCGGATTCCGAAATCCCACCCCGGCTTCCCGCGTGCCAGCTTCGCCAGCGTTCCGATCCCCTGCTCCGCCTCAGCCCCGCGGAGCCGGCCCGCCAGGGGCGGCGGGGGAGGGGAGAGATTCAGCGCGGAGCAGAGCGCGGAAGGCAGGAGGGGGCGCTCCGGTCTGGGTCCTCGGAGCGGCCTCGAGCCCAGGAGGAGGGAGGCAGGTCGGCGGCGCGACTACGATCTGGCGAGGCAGCGTGGCAGAGAGTGGGGGAGCCTGATGCGCGCAGCCCGCGCGGCCTCCCTGCTGCCCGCCAGTCCGAGAGTGCCGCCGCGGCCACAGGGTTATTTGCTCAGTCGCTCCCCCTCATGCACCTTCCGCCCTCCCTTTCCCCTGACTCCTTCTCGGAACGGGTTCCCGCCGCCGCCGCCGCCGCCGGCTGGGCTCGGCCCCCTCCCGGCAGACGCGCACCGGGTGAGTCAGAGGTCTAGCAGGGCCTCGCCCTTTGCCACCCGCTGCCAGCTCCCCGGGTGCCAGTCGGGTGCTCCAACAGGAAGTCCGAGCTCCCTGCGGCTTGCTTTCGCCTTTTCGAGGGGCTGGAGAATATCCACCTAGGGCGGGTCCCAGCTCCGCGTCCCACGAGGGGATCCCACCCCGGCGGTAAGGCTGCTGCGGCAGCGTCGTACTGGATAACCTGCCCCGCGCTCAGCGCCTCTGGGCTTCTCTAGAAGTGACGCAGCGCGGCCCGGGGCGAGGGTGGGAGGGGGTTCTGCAGAGAGCGCGAAAGGCAGGTGGCAGAGCGGGAGTGGGTTCGAGCGGGTGTCGCACACAAACGTACGCTTCGCGCAGAGCTCGGGGACAGATGTGCGAACATCTGGGGTAGGACATGGCCCCTGAGTCTTCACGACCCCTCCCGCTCAGCAGAGCACACAGAACCTGAAGTTGTGTGTTGCGAGTGTGTGTGTGCGCGCGCGCGCGCGCGCGCATGCCGGTGTGTGCCCCAGTGTGCGCGCGCTCGCCGGGGCCTACTAGAGTCCGTGCCTGAATACATAATATACCGTGGGCATCTTCCCCGCGTGCGCGCGCGCGTACACACACACACACACACACACACACACACACACAGCGAATCACACAAACATACATAATTTATGCAGCATCTAGGTCTGTGGGAGGTAATTTAATTTCGCTTCAAGCTGGGAACTTAGAATTAAGGCAAGAGGGAATGGGGAGACACAGGAAATCTCCCCAAGTGGGACCTGCACCCATCTCTTTGATAACGATTTGCAGCTGCCCTGAAGCCAGCTATGGCAGAGAAGGAGCAGCAAACGGGTGGATTTCGATAGCAAGGGCATTCCTCAGGCTTCCTTCCCCTCAAATAAACACTCAAGCTTAAATGGGGTGTGTTGGCGGTGACAACCAGAGCACCAGGCGCAAAGCTTCCCCTTTAGGCGCCCACAGGACCCACTAGCCCGCTCTGATGGGGGAAAGGGAGGGACGTGCCCAGGGAGCTGCTGCAAGGGGTTAACCCTACCACTGCGGCCATAGCCTTGGAGGTGCCTACCGGTAAGGGCACTTCAGCCAGGCTTTATCTCCTCTTTCTCTTTCCCCTATTTCCTCCATAGATGGTTTCCCCCATTCTCAATCACCTGTAGCAGCTTCCAAGAGTTTTGTCAGATTCCAGACACTCTTCTCAGAGGGGAGAGAGGTTCACCCTGGAGAGTGGTGTGGGGAAGGAAGGACAAGCCGCACTGGATTCCCTGCAACCAGAAATCCCTGCTCAGGCAGGGTGCCCCTTGCCAGCCCACCTCCCCGCTGCCAAATACTGGCCCCAGACTGTTCTGGGCCTTGCAGTCCTTATCTCTGCAGTCTGTCCACACACCCTTTTTGGCAGTGGTTGAGAACAAATTCCACTCAAAAGTTTCTAACCACTTCACAAGAGTAAGAGACCTTCGAAGGCCACGCAGTCTGTTTTATCTAATACGGATTTTTAAAAGAACATGATTTACTTTCCCAGAAAACACATGGATGCAGGAAGGAGAGCGGGGACGACCAGCGCCTGGGTAGCCAACAGCGCCCAGCCCAGCCCCAAGCCCCCAGCTCAGCCGCAGGCCAACTTGCTCCATCAGCCTGAGCCCTAGGATTCTGAGGCGTATCCACACGGTCTGCAAAGAATCCACAGCATTGGAAAACCCAAACTAGACTCTTGTCTTTCCCAAGCCCTTCAGTTAACATTGCTCAATGGAGCTAAGTGGAGAGAATGCAAATGATTTATATTTCACTGGCTAGGTTGAAGAAACTCAAGGGAGATGTGTTCTGCCTCAAGACAGGGGGGAAAAAATCCCAAAAACTGTAATGCAAAGGCTTTGTAGTATTTTTAAACCTTTGATTCAGTCCATATGTGACATCTGAACACCGCCAAATTCTGTCTATGTTTCAAAACACACACACACACACACACACACACACACACACAGTGCTAGCAGGAGAGAAAAGTTGGGTTTTAGAAGCGGTGGTGGTATAGGGCGGGCCGGCTGGGATCTCTCTTTAAGTTATTTAGTATTGAGGGAGCCTCCTTCTATGCCATCCCATGTGCCCAGAATGAGCGGTTGCTTTTAAAGGGAAAAGCATGTTGAAATGAACAGAAAAAAAGAAAAAAAAACTTTTAGGGGCTTACCTGGTTGGCCTCTCACTTCGTGTCCTGAAAAGTAGAGAGCCAAGAAAACCCAGGTGAGAGGAAACATATCCATTTTGGAGAAGGAGGCTCTCTCCAGAGCTGGATTTGTAGATGTCTTGTATAATTTTAAGTCTTTGTGTTTTTCTCTCTCTTACGTTCTTCTTTACAGTGTCTTCTGCAAAGGTTTCTAATGGTCAGGGTTTCCCTCCTGGGTCCTGACGGCCCGTCTTCACCTTTATTCTTGCTGGATTCTCACCTAAGAGGAGGGTGGCTCTTGAAATCAGCAAAGCGGGAGCAAGCCAGGAAGGGGGGACGGGTTTCCTCTCTTAAAAACAAAACGCATCTATGTCCTCTCCAGTTCCTCAAAGTATCATTTCCTTTATCCTACAACATCACGAATATTTCCCGAAAGCCAAGCGTAAAAAAAAAATTATAATAAAAATAAAAGCCCAGACTTGCTTTGGGCATCACACGGCCCCCAGGCAGCTGTGTGATCTCAGAGGCGTAAACTGACACACATCTCCAGGCGCCCGGGACCGACACGCGGGCGGAGGCACCGACCGCCGGACGGCCCGAGTGGGAGAGGCGGCCGCCCCGCTCTTGCCCTCGCCGGGTTCCCCTAGCGGGAGCCTCCCCAACGACTACACCCGCTCGGCCAGCCAGACGAGGGGAGTCCGAGGAAAGAAGCTGCGGCGGCGGCGGCGGCGGCTGCTGCTGCTGCTGTTGCTGCTGCTGCTGCTGGCGGGGCGGCGGCGGCTGGGATCGCCTGGGAGTGAGCGAGCCCCTCTCCGAGTTCGCTCGCGCCCGCCCTCACCTCCACCTCGCCCAGCGCCTCGCCGCGGTCTGCGCGTCTGAGGATGTGCCGGGGGCGGGCTGCGGACTGGTGCCTCGCTCGCCTTCTCTGCTTCCCCTCCGGCTCCCCCCAGCCTTTTCAGGCCGAGCAGCATGTGGATGTCAGAGCCGCGGCAGAGCTATCCGATTACGCGCCGGCTCAGGGCCCGCCCCTTCTGTGTTCCTGATTAAAGAGGCAGCCGCGGAGACGAGCGGCGCACAGCCCAGCGCCGCGGCACCCGGCTCGGGCGGGGCGGCGGCGGTTCCCCCCCCACACCCCCCCCCCAGCCGCGGCCCGATCAAAGTTGAGGCGTCTCCCACCCAGGCTCTCCTCTCCCACCCAGCTGCTTCTCTCCCACCCGGCACCTCCCGCCCACCCCGGGCACCTCCGCGGCTGGCTGCGCCCGGCCGCCCGTGCGCACAGCCGGGGAGAGGGAGCGCCCCGGGGCACCTCCAGGGCGCAGTGCCCTTGGCCGCGTTGTCCCCGCCCGGGGGAGACTACGCAGGAAATGGGGGAAATCCCTGTTCCCCCCCAAATTCCCTGGCTCCGAGGCCACACACGTAGAACCCAACACAATGCCACGCGCAATGGCGTTACAGGAGGAGTTGGGTGGCGTACCGTGTTTGGTGTGGGGAACCAGGCGGCAGCTCAGCCATGCGTTCGCAGAGGCAGCAGTGCGTGGCGGCGGCACACACCGTCAGCCCAGGCTGAATAAAACCCCAAACACTCGTGCGCTTACTACTCAGATCCTTTGTTGTGTCCCAAACATACTCCTGTCCTCGCCGGGCGAGCATTTAGTTCTCTCTGCGCACCCAACTTGTAACCAGCAGAAGGAGAGGGACTTTCCGCAAAGAATTTCTTCAGGCAATTAAACCCGGTTCTCCCTAGTCCTCCCCAAAAGTACAGGTACACGAGGGCTTCTCCTCAAAACGCTACTGTAACGACTACCTTTTCCCCCATGGAAATGTGGCCACAGCGCGCAGAGAAAGAAAACCGCATTATGCCAACTATTTTTAAATGGAGGTGTGAAAACTGTTTAGAGGGAGTTGCAAGCTAACAGCTGGGGCAACACTTGTATCTTTGTTTCTGAGGATGGCTTTGCGGATTCCAAACTGTCTTGCTTCACTAAGCACCTATTACTACATTATCATGAAGACTCTAACAAGACCAGTCTAAATAACACTCTGCATATACCTTCCCTGCCACTCTGCGGATTAAGAAAAATAAAGTTTCGGTGACAAGAAGCACACACACATCCGACTACCCATTTATTTCTTTGCTTGCACTTGTGGATTCTTCTGGGTGGTTTTGCTCCTTATCTGGACTTGCCATTAGCTTTGTTTATCACTTTTAGTGTTTGAAAAAATCTGTAACTCCCACTTAACTGTTATTTACACTGAGATAACCAAAACAAAATTGAATCAGAAGTGATTTGCAAATAGTTGAGCCAAGCCATGGAGGGATTTTACAGCGCTGTGTAAATCCACTGGCTGTATATCACACTGTTAATCTTAGATGCCTGGTTTGAAAGGGCATTTAACAGAGGCCTAGTGAGTTCTTCCAGGGAGCATATCCCCTGGCTGGCCTGAAGGCTACCTTTCGTTCTTTCTCTCTTCCTTCTGTTCCTCCTTCTCTCCTTGGTTTGAGAGCACGCCCACATTATTGAAAACTCCAGATTTACTTTTTTTTTTCCTGTTTAAACATTAACTGCACAGAAAGATTGCCACTCATCAATATTTCATGGGGGTTAAGAGGCAATCTGGATTTTGAACCTTCAGCAGAGATCCTGGCTTCTGTCATTGCCAAGATGCTAACCTAAGGACGAATAACACTATCTATAGTAACACAGCCTGAATACAGGAAGTCATTTAGTATCACCCCCCCCCCCCACCACTCACCAGGTGTGCTAAGCCATTCTAGCAAGTGTCCCACATGGAAGAATCTTGTTTCCGAGAACATTATAGCCAGAGTTTAGGTGAAGGGCACAGGGAAGAGGAGAGAAAAAGTACACTGAGGCCCATTGGGAAACCATAAGAATGACAACTTTGGGCTTCTGCTCTTGGGGTTTTAGGGTTGAGGGTCCCCATCAGGCTGCTTTGAAGGTCCTTGGTTACCAAAGGAGAAGGGTCGGTTCCAGTGCTCTGTTCCTGGACCTGATTCCCAGTATTACGGATTTTAACTGTTCAGAGGTGTCCTAAAGAGGGAGCTAACTTATTTCCTGGCAGTCCTTGGGACAAGTGCTACAAGACATTCTGGTCAATCCATTTGAGTGATCTGTGGTTGGGTAGAGGGCGAGTCTGGTTCAGAGCCCTGGGGACTCCAAGCTGCCAGACCATTTGTATCCTCTAGGGGGCAGCACTCAATAAATAATGCTGAGACTACCCGCAAGCAGCACTTCTGGCTGCGCTTTTACTTCCAGGAGCTCAAAATCCTTTATCAGACCAGGGAAGAGTCAGAGTGAGACCAGATCGCCCCCAGGCCACTCTGAACAAGGGCCCACGGGCCCAGGGAGGACTTAGAATTTCTTTAACCCAGGACTTCCAAGGACTTCCCAAGGACTCTTGGGGAACTAAACAAAATTCCCATTTGTGCCTGATGGCAAATAAATCTTTAGGGAAATTCTCCCGACTGGGACTGGTTCAGACCTGCCAGCCCATTTTTGTCTAGACTTGGAATCTCAGGGGGTTGGCTGCAGTTGGTTTGGTTTCGACCGGAGGTTCAGGGGTAAGGAGCCAGGCTCCGTACTATTCATTATTTTGTGAGTCCACCGAGGAGCCTGCCTACCAAGAGACAGACTAGTAACATGGACAGAAACAATGGGCTTGTTAACAGAAATACAGAACTCTCTAGAAAACAGCTAACTTAGTGAGGTGGAGATTCCTGGCAGCATCACTGACTCACCTGGGACATTTCGCATCATTATCCTTAATTGTGAAATAATAATAGATAATCCCATCCTACATTCCATTCCTTTGACAGGACGGGAAATGGGGAGCATAAAACAGATCTGTAAAAGATGGTACGAGAAAGCTGTAACCTGGCCACACCCCACTGGAAAGATGGGTGTTCCCAGCTAGACAGTCCTACCCTCGAGGGTGCATCAGAATCACCCAGGGCAAGTAGGGAAAATTCAGATCTCTGGGCACCGTCTTCCTGCAGCTCGGGTTCGTCAGATCTAGGGTGGTGTCTGGGAATCTCTAGTTTTAAACACACTTTTTAGGTGATTCTGATGCAGATGCTCAACAGGCCAGCAATTGAACACCTCCGCTCTGAGATGTTATATTTACCCTTAGCCTTCGATCTGTATGCTTCCATTGAGGGATACCTGGACGAGTAGTTCTCCACATTTTTTTTCTCAAGGCACCTTTCAGACAGGGGGCAGATGTTTCAAGGAAGACATAGGGGAAAGTCTCCGAGAACATGTCTCTTAAAATGCCAGAGTGGTGGTATTTTCCGGCTTTACTTTGTGACATTAATTTAGCAGCAACAGCAAAGAGCCTTTTGAAAACACCAAGAGCCTCACCTCACGGGGGCGGGAGGTTTGCAGGAACATGCTCAAAGTTGTGCCAGCGGATGGGGTTTATGAAGGTGGATCTAGCCGTTTCGCCACCAACCCACTCAGCCCCTGGTTGTTACTAGAGTTTTGTTTCAGGTATGCTTTTCCATCTGTGTTCATCACATTGTACTTATTAAATGCTCATGGAAGCATGACTATGCAGGAGGTGTGCAAGCACATAAGACACTCGGGTCTTGTCTCCTGGGATTACAGGATCTGAAGGCTCCAGAAGTTTCATGCTTCCACAATAGACACCACCTGTCACATGGTGCTCCCTCTTATCTGAGCCCTAACATCGACAAGCTCTCACCCTGAAAGGGGGAGATACGAGGCATAATTGCGTCCTAATCTGTCATTTGCTGCATTGCCCCAGTTAATATTTAGCTGCATCTGTCTCAGAGGCAAAGCTTCAGTTAAAATGTAATAAGCCCTCGTTTTTTAGTCTCGCTTTTGTCTGAAGTGAAGTCCAGGCTCCTGGTCGGCGGGGTTCTCTCCCACTCACTCTTTGAACAACGTTTTTCTTGTATTCAATGCATTTGGATACTACCTAGCAATCCGTACTTGATATTACCTTTGATGGGTTCCCCGAATCTTTACCGATTTCCATAAAATATCAGCATCTCCTTCACTTTGAACTGTATACCTCTCATCTCCTTCTCAGACACAGACACTAGATCAGGTAGGAGGGAACCTTATGAATGAAAAACAAGTGAGCAAAATGTACCAAGTCCTTTCAATGTCGCTGGAATCCTCGGCCAGTTGCTCTCTCTACTCTGCTTGGCTTAGGCGTGTGGAGATCCCCCTCAGCCACGCCGATTTTTATACACCGGAGGCATTGGTGCTTCAGAGAGGACCCCGTCAGCCCTTTTCTGCAGAGCAGTGTTCTCCAATGCAACTTTCTGCAACGAGGGAGCCACCGGTGCTTTTCCCATGCCTAATGAGCATTTGAAGAGCGCCTGGTGTGGCCGCATAACTGAATTTTAAGTTGTACTTAACTTTGTTAAACACATTTCCGAACCCCTCAAAAAATACAGGTTCCGTTGGCGTTCAAGAGCTACCCCATGAGACAGCTCAGCTCTAGATAATCACGTACCAGAGCTGGAGATTTCCCACCGCAGCCCGTAGACGTCCACACCCTTGTGAGTCTCTGAGACAACTGCACTTGTTCACCAAAAAGGGAATCCTAGCATCAGCAGAAGCATCATTTGAAAATGTTTGGTGTCTATTTGGCAAAGAGAGAAGGGCTGGATCATATTATTATCTATCATCCTGTGCTCCGTCTGTGCTCTCTTGGATGACTTTTCCAGAGCGCTCACCAGGAATCAGATACTCCGCAGTGCTCCCCTGGCTCCTGGCCTCAGCTCCAGGCCTCAGTAGAGAGAAGCAGGTTGGGGCAGCAGAAACCTGAGGTCAGGACAGATGGACCCTAGGTCTCCGCTGCCCTCGGGTGTCCTTGAAAGGTCTGTTAACTAATGCAGGACCAGTTTCCTCACCTGTAGAAATGAAGGGGTTAGTTTGAATGACTTCCATCCCTTTACAGTTTAGAATTTTGGCTAGGAATGTTTCTTGACTCCATCCTTCTTCATAAATTTAAAACTGTTTTAGTCCTAATTCCATAGCCACCCTCAGTAATTAAAATTAATAGCCATTTATCCCCCAAGAAGACATTAATGCACGGATGGGGCTTAATTGGATATTCCATTATCACAGTATTTACACTGAGTACCTTTTCTCAAAGAGTGAGTGATAGTGAGTATGTTAGGCATCGTCACACGGCTTTCAGAAGAGATATTTCTGGACAAAGCCTTTTCCTAGACCCTCAAGAAAAAACCAAAACAAGCAAGCAAACAAAATGCCCCCAAACAAGAAACAGATTCCATCTGACAATCACGAAAGCCAATAACTTATTTGTAACTTCATGGCATTTTTGGTGTTGTGATTGGACATTTTAGGGTTATGATCTGAAATGTCCCACCATTCAGGAAATTCTTATTCTGAGCTGAAAATTCCCAGTCTCTCACTAAACATATAGATTAATATTCTTGGAACCTTGAGTCTTCCACCCATGTGTGCACATTCTCATGCACACACACCCTATCAGACCCCCATTGATTTACAAGGGATTTTTTTTTTTTTTTTTTTTGGTTATTGCTGCTTTCAAATTTGTAACCTGTGACTTATGGTGCCTTAATTAGACATCTACATGTCAGGTGATTGTTACATTATGATGGCAATAGCTGCTAATTTGAGCATGAAAGTCGTGATGGAAAGGCAAGAGTCAGGGAGCTGACCTTTTGCAATTGAGGAGACTTCAGGGTGGGTTAATTCACACCCACCCTAGTCATTAGTTCCCACTCGCCTCCTTCATATTTACTCCTACGCAGTTTACTGAGCTGCCAATCAACTTTAGTATCAGGATGGGATCCCTGTTGGGGAAGGAGGCTTGGAATGATGCTTGCTTTCTGCAAGGAAAGATGATTTATAGAGGCAGTTTCCTTTTCCATCTCCAGACTTGGATTCTATTTGTTTTCTAAATTAAAAAGAGAATGAGTGATACATGTACATCTTAAAAAAAAATGTAAACAGCATAAAATGTATTCGATGAAAACCCAAGCTTCCCATCCACCCAACCCCCCAGTTTTGTAATTTACCATTCCGGTTCACCTCCCATTGATACAGGTTTTGTATTCAATATTTTTCTAGAGCTGTCGATACTATGTTTCCAAGTGAAAAGCAAAGACATATTTTATGTTTTTCTACAGCTCTCTTTTCTGCCCTCTTTCCTTCTCTCTCTCTCTCTCTCTCTCTCTCTCTCTCCCCCTTAGCAGTAATGATCTTGACAACCATTAGGGGGCAGCTGTGACCAGAAAAGAAAACAACAGGAGAAAATGCAGAACTGAAACCCAAGAGGAAGGGATGGATGCACAAGGAAATGAAAGGAACACTAAGGAGAGACATCAGCAAAAGTAAAAAAATGAAAAAGAAAGCAGGAAGATATGACGGCAGAGCATTATGAAATAAAAGGAAATGGAGAAGGAAATTATATTAAAAAGCGAAAGGAAGTGTAAGTGTAAAGGGAGGGGAAATTTACAAAGGCCAGGGAGTTTTTGAGGGTCTGTTGTTATTCTTTTTTAAGCAAACCTGTAGAACCTGAACTGGCTCAATGTTAGCAGAAAGTGGGAGGTTATCTTTTTCTGAACCGGAAGGCATTTATCATACTAGACTTTACATTCTTAGGACCTGGAGGGTTGAGAGCAGCCTCTGTCCCTTGGGGCTTGTGATGTGGGAGGTGAGGGTGGGAAGGAGTACTCCCCCTCCCTTACAGCTTTAGAAGCCTCAGAATGCTTTCAGCCCTCAGCAAGGCAGCAGAATTAGCCTGAATATAAAGGTGCAATTCTATTTCTCAATGCAGCAGAGCTCAGAAATGAGGGAATGGGTTTCTTTTGAAGCTGATGCCATAATCAAAGTGCTTTCAGGTGTAGTTCAGGCAAACCTCCCCTGGTTTCAGCAGGTTAACTTCATTAAAGCTCCTAGCTACTGCTTTAATGTTTTCTAGGCTTTCCCCCTGGGTACATTAGGCAGAAACAAGCCCTCACGGGAGTTCTGTACCCTGATGTTTTGCATTGTGAATGGAATGCAGGGGCAACATTTATGCTGGAATAATATGAAACGGAAAATTACTTCGAGAGCACAATAAATATGATCACTTTTAGCTTTGTCTCCTTTTCCCTTTCTAATCCCAACTTCCCATAAACTAGACAGGAGAAGCTTGAGGAAACCTGTTGTAGGGTCACCAGATAAGACATGGAATGCATGGCCATCCTGTGTTTATTATTTGCTAAATCTGATTCAGAAGGACAGAATACTCCCAGGCTGTCCCGAACACCGTGCTCAATGTCACTGAGCAAAATCCAATGAAAACTTTTGTTTTAGAATCAAAGGCACTTCCTCTCAATCTTCTGTCACAGTTGTTAGACTTATATATTTACTAAGTCCCAAGATGGGCAGGGGACATTTTGGGCACGCTGGGGTTATTAGGGAAAAAGCCCAAGGTACACTTGCCATGAGGAACCCTTAAACCCTGTGCCAGATGGAGCTGGGGCTTTCTCAAGGGGGCACTGGAGTTTTGATGAATTGCAGTCAGTCGCAATATGAGCTATCTGAAACAGTGGTCATTTTGCAGAATTTGGGCTTTTCTCTGTTGCCTAAAGTCACAAGCTGTCTGTAATCCTCCCTTCCGTTTTTTCTTTGACACAGAGCCCTGAAGTTTAGTATCTAAGCAGCTTAAAAAAAAATCATACAGGAAATTTGGCCAAACAAAAAAATCTCTCTGACCAGAAGCAGTTTGCTTCCTTTAAACAAGTCCCCCAAAGTTAAATTACAAAGCAAGTTTGTCTCTTTATTAGAATTTGGCTAAGAGCTAGGATGTAAAAACGCTTCCCGTTTGATTTCCCATTTGATTTGATCATAATTTAGAAGAAGTAAATGTAATTTTTGACCTTTCAACACATCTGGAAGTATGCCTGTAGCTATACCCGACTGACAGTATTATCACAAAGACTGAGGCTTCTTCAACACTGAGCCCCTCTAGCCCTTAGAAAAGGGGAGAGTTGCATTTCAGGGGTGAGGAGTATTCTAGGACAAGTCAGCCGAGTAACATTAATAATTAGGTTGACAATGTAAGACAGACATGTCAGAGGGAACTCACTCAGGTCCCTGAACTGGGTCAGGACACTTAGTTCCCGGTTCTAGTTTTTCCACTGAGCTGTGAGTGCCTTGTGTCACAAGATCCGTTTGCCTCTTTGTGATTCTGTTTCCTCACCCATACAAGGCATGTGGTTATTCCAAAGCAATGGCCCTATCAAACTATTCAGGCAAATCTGCACTTGATATAAAGCAGGGTCAGTTTAGAGCCCTCACTGATTCAAAAAGTATTTATTGAGCACGTAGTGTATGCCAAGCTTTGCATGGGGGGCAATAATAGTAAGTATTCAGTGAAGACAAGTATTCTCCTAGTGGGAGAGACAGATAACACCCAAGTCCACAATGAGCAGGATCACTTCAGAAGGTGGTTGTGAGTTTCGAAAAGGAAAACAAAGTAAGATAATGTGATAGCGAAAAACCAGCAGACAGGAAATGGGGGTTAGCCCTTCCACTAACCAAGGCTCTGCCATAAGCAAGTGACCTGACTCAGGCTCACTCTTTCATCCTTAAGACAGGGACTTGTTCTATACTGGTACCTTTCAAACTTCAGGATGAGATCCATTAGTAAGTTACAAAATCAACTTAGCAGTTTGTGATCAACATTAAAAAAATGCAATAGATCCAAATAAAATCAGAGTGTATATGGTTCATGAAACTTTGTATATATATATATATATATATTTTTTTTTTTTTTTTTTTACTTATTATTGAATAAACAGTAGCATTTGTTCATCAGAGAAATCTCTCAGTGTTTAACCCAGTTTCAGGCACATGATTGGTGCTTGGTGAATGTTTTTTGAATTAATGAAAACATGAGATTTATGCACCAGGTCTTAAAGTAAATACAGCAACTTAATATGAATAACCAAATAACTTACCAAAGTATCAAAATCATTTATTATATTTCCCCAAATGCCAGCCTTACAAACCAAAGTCAAAATTATATTGCCTTTGTGATGCTAAGAGCTGTCTTTTCTTAGAATTCTCAGAAACTCTGTTAAGATTTAAAAAAAAAAAAAAAAGAGCTTAACGTGTTCTTCTCTCGAGTCGAGTAAACTGCCTTCTTCCCACTTATAACTGTAATTCAATAAGGCTTTAGAATGTTTAAAGAAAGAAAAGCATTAGTGGGGAAATTTTTTTATTTCTTGTCCTTGGGGATCTGGATAATTCTGCCTTCCTAAAACTGGACTTGTGAGTTTTCATTTCTTAAGACAGCTTTTTCAAAGCAGTAGTAATCTTACCGTAACCCAGATTTTTTTTCTCTTCGTTATGGCTTAAATGGTAAGTTTCTGAGTGTCAGAATCATTTTTTAAAATTACACATTTGATTAAAAATAGATGACCCAAGTCTTCCTTCCTTCCCTGCCTGGATCCCTTGTTGACGTCCATTGGGATGGGAGAACCAGACCGAGGCGATCCCATTGAGGAATCAATGATACATCATCCTTAAGAAAGGCAAGAGTCAATGGACCCCGCTCAAGGCCCAACGCACATACCCGTGAGTTAATTTTCAAGTCCATTTCCTTAATTGCCTGAAAATCCATGGCCGGGCAAATTGACTCAGAGTTTAGGATTGCTACACCCAACCTTCTGTATCTGTCCCCTCCTGCCTTCCCCAAAGCAAAGCAGACACACATATACAAAGAAGAAACATCAGCATCCCAGTACCTCAGTCACATTGCAACTGCTTGCCCAGCTCAGGACAACTCAACGGTCAGGGTTGTTTCTATTATGGGCATCTTGGTTCAGGCAAAAATGTGCTCTTGAGCTATGGCATAAAAAAATCACATGTTTGTAAGTCCAAGTGTATTATACATAATAGCACAGAAGGCACTGCATGAAGAAAGCACATCTTTTTGAAGTGAATAAGCATCGCACGGTTGATCTTATAGGTGTAGATTGATCTGGAACTTACTAGAGTATATTTGCTTGGAATCAGTTCTGAAGTCATAGTTTAAGCCAAAATGTATAAAAACCACGAAAGGCTTTTGCACCATTTTATGGTTTTTATTTGTGTTATTTTTATTGTTATTATTGCTCCTGTTACTAATGATGAATTTTCCCAGGCCAGAGACATTCAATGTATTCACATTGCTTTTCTTTTCTTTTTTTCGCATTGCCAAATAGAAGTTATATCAAATCCAAACCCATCCCACGTATTTCTCTAATTCTAGCTTTTGTAGATTTTCTCCTTGCGGAATGTCTCATAGAATCATTTTAACAATGAGACTCTGGTAAAAAAAAAAATATGCTAAGGCTCATAATCCTTTTTTTTTTTTTTTTTTTTTTTTTGTAGCTGAAGTTAACCGTGCTCATCATTTTGGGACTCGACACCCAACCGACACTGAGAAATGGCAGCTTTCAGTTAAACAAACGCAAAGCTGTATTTAGGCTCTCTTGCAACATTGTGATGAGAAGAAATGAAAGCGTCTTCGGCTGCTATTTTTAAAATACTCACCAGGGCAATTCCATCAGAAATACGATACCTTACGATAGCTTTTATATTTTGATCCTTTCTTTTCAAGAGTAACATGTGGGAGAAACCCCGGATCCAATGAAACTGATTTAAAAAAGTCGATTTGAACAAATGCTGCTGTGCTGTTAGAGTTATTAAAAAAAATTCTCAGACTCTTAAAACGTGGTGGCAGGAGGATCGTTTAGAGAGGCGGGGGGTGCTTACCGTCAATGGAAGGAATGTCAAAGTCTGGGATCCTCACAAAATGTTTCAGACAAGACCCTTTACCTTTTGCTAATTGCAAAATGAACATAGGTCCCCTGCTCCAGAGTTGTGTAGACAGTCTTTCTGCCTATAGGTACAGGGATGTCGGCTTATTCACCACACAAAGAGTTGTTGGCTGAGGAGGAAATTAAACTCTAAACTCCTGGCACCAAGTACTGTACTTTCACCACAGGGCAGTGTGCAGACTTCAAATTCCAGCTCTCCCAACCTCACGTGGTGTGTTTACTCATGTGCCTGCAAAAGAACTTGGTAACAGATCCCTCCCCCAAATCTTGCAATAGACCACAAACCAGCATCAGCTGGCCGAACTGGGGTCTGTCACGAGGATGCTGATTGAAAAAAAAAAAAATCCAAAGTATTTTTCACCACTGTAGTAAAAACCTGTCCCCCTACAATAGCATTTCCTAAGCACCCAATTGCTTCTGGGGGTAGCTGGGACTGTGCAGAGAGATAGCTCCTCCTTCCGTCTATCTGTGAGTGCAGATCACATGGGTAGCCTGTGAGCAAGAGAGGGAAAGACCCAGGCATGACATGCATAAATGCAGTAAGACTTCCGCTCCCGAGTGAGTGGTAAACTTGTTTATTGTTGGTGTGGCAGGCTGTCTCCGGGAACAAGCAGATGGGGCGGCTTAGGTGGGAAGAGCTACTGAATGTTCTTTCTACTCGCTCTGATGGGAACTAAGTTAAATAAACCAATTCCTATCTAAATGGGGACAAGTTGCCATTGTTTGTCATGTAACATTCTCAAAGAGAGAAATATCTCAAATATCTCTTTGTCGGTATCTTGTTGCTTGAAAAAAAAAAAAAATCACAGCGTTTAGCCCAAGGAGGGGGCACGGTAAAGCAGAAAGAACATTCTTTTAAAGGATAGGAAGTCTACTTTCTATCACTCAGCAGCTCTGCAAGCAAGGGGTGCTCGATGCGCTGGGTTTCTGTTTCTTCCTGTATAAAATGAGGGGGTTGGAATGGATAGGTCTCCCTGGAAGATTAGTCTTTCTTCTACTCCCTGGTCCTCTGAAGCGTCAGTTCACCGGACATTTGTATCCGCAGCCCTCTCTCAATGTGTGTTCTTTCGGAGGTGGTTAGCTGTACATGGTTTCGAATGCTCATCCGTACTTTAGAAGAAAGAGCCTGGCAATTGATAGGTTAGCGCCCTTTGTCGCAAAGCAGCAGGGTTAGGTACAGGGGCGAGAATGCAAACATCATAGAGGTCAAAGGTCATGACCTTTTGGGGGTCGCAACCAAGACAGCTGCATACCTCAGTGGCACTAGAGTCTTGATTTGGGCCAGTCACAAGGTACTTTTCCGCTAGAGTATTTTGTCACCAGCCGCGGGTAGAGGTGCTCAGCATTGGGAGAGGCTGGGTGGCGAATCGGAGTTCAGGCCGGAGTTCCTTAAGCGACTGTAGAAGGACAACTTGGCAAACTGAAAAGTGAAGGCCCTGCTGCACATCCGCATTGTTTTGGAGATAATTTAGAAGGGTCAATGTGTGCCAACAGCCTTGGGCTGCTTCCTTGAAATATAGGGAGCTTAACCAGTGGTACGGAATCATGGACCAGCGATAAGGCACAGTGCAGGGCTGGGAGAGGCACATGTAGACATACGACTTCGAAAATGCTCATCTGTACATGGCCCCTTTGGGGCAGGAGGAAGGTCCTGAGGAGTACAAAGAAATCATGGTACTTTCGGAAGAGAGAAGAAAATGTGGTGGTCGTGTGAGGGTGAGATTGTTCGACAGATGTGGATGGTACCCTGCAGCCGGCTTCCATTTGACGGAGTCGCGGAAGTGATTCTACTTAGTGCTGAAAACAAATAAACAACAACAACAACAACAACACCCCCCAAAATGGAAGACACATACACACACTGAAAAATCTTGAAAGTGTCACCCTGGGGCTCATCTCTCAAGGATAAGTCAATAGAAAAGTAATTTGTATGTAAACAAAGGTTGTGAAGGAGACGTATCTCTTTAGCCTAAGAAGGTACAAAAACCTTGCTAGCGGGGAGAATATGAGTCTCAACTATACATTTAGGGAAATCTATTGGCAGAAGGTAAACTTTTGCAGTGTGAGATACCTGCTCTATTTAAAATGTGACCATAGGGGCGCCTGGGTGGCGCAGTCGGTTAAGCGTCCGACTTCAGCCAGGTCACGATCTCGCGGTCCGTGAGTTCGAGCCCCGCGTCGGGCTCTGGGCTGATGGCTCAGAGCCTGGAGCCTGTTTCCGATTCTGTGTCTCCCTCTCTCTCTGCCTCTCCCCCGTTCATGCTCTGTCTCTCTCTGTCCGCAAAATAAAAATAAACGTTGAAAAAAAATAAAATGTGACCATAAGTGAAGGAATTCAGAGAGGAAGCGAAAGCAATCTGCCTCTTCAAGTCAAGCCCACACTATGTCTTTCTTCCACAAGGACTCGAGACTTTCCTGTTACCTTACCCAACAGAGGAAATGGGAACAGGCAAGAACGTGTATCCCTCGTGCCCCCAGAGATTTCCAAGGCATAAGAGGAGGCTTTGGGAATGAAGGGGAAGTAGGGAATTTGGGAGGGCAAAGAAGACCCAGCCCCGTGTGTGTGTGTGTGTGTGTGTGTGTGTGTGAGAGAGAGAGAGAGAGAGAGAAATGAAGAGGGAGGTAAGGAGTGATGGGTGTGGCATAAAGAAAGGATAAGAAATCCTCTGAAGGACGCTAAGGGCTTCCTGAAGAAACAGCAGTGAGGTTATGCCCCCAAAATCTGGACAGTGGAATTCTATGATACAATATAGTTGGAATAAGCAGGTTAGCTCCTCTGTGGGACCCTTCCCCAAACTTTGTCACTGAGATAGGTTGTACTGTTGGTCCCAATTATTCACCTTATTAACTGCAAAAGGATGAGGCATTGCTCCTTTGTTCTGCGGCGTGCAGTGCTTTCTCTAAGGTATAGTGTATGTCTCCTCCCCTTTAATGTCAGACTTAGCCATGTAAGGTGCTTTGGCCATTAGAGTCTGAGTGGAAGTGACGTGTATAACCTGCAAACAGAAGAGCCGTTGTGTGGTTCGGCCGCTGCCCTTTGCCTCTGCCGGGAGAATGTACCAGCCAAGGGTTGCCCCATCAGCCTGGATGCCAGCATGTGGAGGAAACGAGGAGCGGAGCTGAGCGGTGAGCCATGCTGACGTGTGCCGAGAGTGAGACACAGACCTTTGCAGTGAAGTCACTGAGATCCCGGGGTTATGACACCATAATCCTGCGGATGCAGCTTATGCAAACCCACTTTACATTATATGGATGCTCGCAGTGATCCTGGAACCACGTGATAGATGCGATGGGACTTAGACCATTCTGAACGGGGTGTGACCTTGCCAGAGGGAGGTGTCCTTGGCCCTGTGGCATGGGTAGGGAGATCAGGGGAAGTCTCTGACGATCACCTGACCAGTTAAGCTGTCACATCAACGTTCCTGCCTGTGTTTCCTCTCCCCACAGGAGAGCTGCAGTCACCCTTTGGGGGGCCAAGAGAACGACTCTGTGACTTATTCACAAAATCCTTAAAGAGGAAATAACTGAAGGAACTGACCCAGAAAAGGGGAAGTTTGGGGCAGAGGGATTCCGTGGACAGGCTGCAGGAAATTCCACTGAATCAGTGCGGGTGACCATGAGATGAGCAGTTTTATTCTGGAGGTGGGCGTGCAGGGAGAGGGAGCTGGGGTTCAGAGAACAAAGACCCTTGCTTTTTCCAGGAACCTTAAAAGGGAGAAAAACTGAACGAGAAGCTAGAAATGCCTCCGGTATTGCTATTGAGAGTAAAAACTGCCATCTGATAGTGGCAGCGGGAACTTACCGGGATTCCTTGCGACAGAATCCTCCCACAGACACTCACACTTTTCTCCACTCAGTGGAGAACTCACCAAGCTTCACATCACCTGTGAGGGCTTCTCCTGAACCATTTCATGAGGGAATTTTGTGCAGTTTCTTAGTAATTTGCTATAGAGCTGAAGTAGAAATCTCTCTCCATTTCACTGGACAGGATATGACAGAAGCTATATTGGGTGGGAGGTAGGACTAGACGACCTCTCAAACTCTTCCAACTCCAACAGATTAATATCTATTATTCAGGGCTATAACTTATGACATTAAAATGTCAAAATTGACTTAATTAGGGCAAACAAGTAGAATTAAAACTGCAATGCAAACATACCATTTTATCATCTCTGTAAGCCACATCAAATTATTTATAGGAATGAAGCAGGGTATAAATAAGTGAATGAATGAATAAAATGTGACGTTGCCACCTAATGCCCCTTTCAGACTAACACGAGTGAACACTAGCAAGTTGTGAGAGCTGCAGGACCACGGAAACGGAATCTTCTTCCATCATGGGGAAAATGCTAATAGATTTGGGTGAGGAGGGAAAAGGACTGGCGGTTGTGTGTGAGGTTCGTGAGTTCCAACACTTCCACAAAATGCTGGAGATGGTTCAAAAGGAAAGTGAACCATTAGGTGGTTCCCAGCAGGCACTGGTGCATTCCAACAAGAGACGTGCCATTGCTGTGGCTTTACGTTAATTTCTTTTTCATCCCCAGTGTTCATTTTCGTCTCCTGAGGGGAGTTCCCCCCAGTGTGACAAATTTTCCAATTTTGTAATGGAAGCCAGGAGAAAATGGAATTCTCTTTATAGAAATCCATTCTGTAGCCAACTTTCTTGAGGGGCATCTATCGCTGAAAGCAATTTCTCTCATCCAGTAGAGGCGGCTGAGGTGTTTAGGACCGGCTAAGTGGATCTCTGACAATTTGCTCCTAGAGCTTCTGGGAGATTTAACAGCAAGGCCTTGGGAAATGCGTTGAGACCTACCCTGTCCAGGCCATTCTCTAGCCGCTCTGAGTTCTGTTTTCAGAACAGCAATTTCACAACGGAGTCGGCAGGATGTGGGGAGGTGTAGCTGGGAGTCACTTCAACACCCCAAGGCACGAGGTCAGTTACCTTTTATATATCTTCAGCATGCATTGGAATCTGCCTGGTAACCTGCACGCCTCAGCGAGGTAAACGGAAGACAAGTCGACAGACAAGCGTGGTGTCACGGTACGTCTCTGTCGCAGATCGGAATGGCCACAGAGGATTTGTAAGAAAGGGGAAGGAATTGTCTCATAAGGACTAGAACTCACGTCTGGCTGGCTCCTTGCCCTGGCTTACATTCCAATATTGCCTCTTTGGGGGCACATTTGTGATTATGTAATGGCAAAACAAAGCGTTTGGTAGTAAATTAAATCCGTTTTATACTACATAGTGACTTGCGTGTAGCTTATACCGCCGGGCTTTGATGCATTCCAATGTGGGAAAGGTGCTCTTGAAGCTTAACAACTGGCTCTTCTCCATCTGTTCATGTTCCCCATTTGACTCATCCCTCCTCTGTAAGTACTCTCTGACTTGTTAGCACGTTGAACAAATTTCAAAGCTCTATGAATGAAGTGCGTGTAGGTCAGAAGTTACCTTGTGGGAGCCTCGGAGGACTTACAAACTTGCCTTACCGTGAGGATCGTTCCGTCCATTTGACGCTCATGAACCACGGTTTCTCATGCAAGCACAGGGATGCAAATAAAGATCAGATGAGGGCTAGTGGGGAAGGAAATTGGCGAAAAAGTAAACATTTGTGTCCAGACGGAGAGAGCAAAAAACCTACCATTGGGACATGATAAAGAAAAATAAATGTTCACGGAGGTAACTAGACAGAAAAGGCATTGACAAGCACAAGAAGAAGAGCTCTGCGGTTCTTAACCTTGATGGGTGTCCATGGTCTCCTCTCTCTGGTTTTCATAACAGCTTCCCAGAACACCATCTGTGACTTGCTGTGGTGGCGACACACCATCGTGGGCCTTCCTGATCATGCCACCTGCTGCCCGACCCCACAGGACAGTGATTCCGTGTGGAGAAACAAGCACCCGACTTCACAGGCAGAACGATCGGGAAAACTACGAGGTGCACCTTGTGTAGCCGAGGAGAGCTGTTGGATTCTGTATCTGTACACCCATAGTTGAATGAGTACTATCAGGCAGATTTCATTCTTAATAATGCCAGCTTGCATTTTTTTTTTTTTTTTGAGTATTTGCTATGATTTGGGCACCGTTCTATCTGTTCTCCTGGCACAAATCAATTTAATGTTCATGATCAATCATGACGTAGGCTTATTTTTTCCCCCATTTTTACGGCTAAGGAGAATGAGACATGGAGAGGCAATAATTAGCCCAAAGTCACACAATATATCATGATTTGAACTCAGGCCATCTGAAATCAGAGTTGGAGTTCATCATCATGCACCCAGGTATACATAAACCCCAATCCAGTCAACAAAAATCCTGTGAGTGAAAGCACACACACACACACACACACACACACACACACACCAATTACACTCAGATGTTTTGATTGGCCTAACTAGATTGATGTCAGAATAAAAAAGTCATACTTTTGTTCCTCAGCTTTCTCGTAAATACAGTGAGCAGTATGTCACAGCCAATACTGGTTAGTAAGTTCAAGATCCCACTATGTATCAGGCAGTGTGCTATCCTTCCAGAGGTTCCAACCTTTTCCCCAAAGAGCTTTCAATCTGCTCATGGGACAGCACTGACCCTAGTGAGAATGATATGACGCAAATGGAGAGAATGAGATGAGAAGGGAGACTTCAGTTGGGGTGTGCAGGAGAGAAGGGGAAACCCAAGCACAGGAACTAACATCAGGAGAACAGTTATTGGTTACACTGTGGATTAAATGATAAGGAGCAGGAAGAGAGAATAGATGCTAAACTTCTGATGATGCCTGACTTGCAAGGAGACCTACTATGTTCTCTTTAAAAAGCATAGTCATCTCAAATCACCTTTTCTACCTACGTTATAGATATTACAAAGAGGTTCATGAAACAACTGCTTCATCCAATTATGGAGTTTGGGGTTTTGTGACCCATCTGCCCCCGAAAATGAACTGATAAATCGTGTCTATTCTTCAGTGGTAAGTTCATTCCTGAATTGACCAAACCTTTGACTATTACATGGAACAGATATTCAACCCAAATCAACTCAGATGAAATGGGAATTCATTGGCTCATCTAATTAGGAAATCAGAAGTCTAGGAACAGCCAGATCTGGGAACCCAAACAATGTCGTCAAGGCATTAAGTCATTGCCCCATATTAACACATGTGCCCCGAATAATCATTTCTCTCTTGCCTCGGAACGTCTTGGCTTTGTTCAAGTGGCAGGCAACTCACATCCTCCCAGCTTAGCAATTTCAACGGGAACAGAACTTCTCTCTTCCAGCATCTGAACATTAATCTATGAAAGTCTCCAATTGGCCATGCTTCGGTTGATGCCCATCCCTTAGGCCAGAAGATGGAGCATTCTGATTGGCCAGCCTGGGTCATGTGCCTCCTCTCAGCATGGGGTGCAGCTGACTCCATGCGTGAAAGTCCCACCATGGCTACACAGTGTTGGGGAGGAATCTTCCCCAGAACAAGGAGACCAGGAGATGGGGATAGGGTCAGGAAGTGGTAAAGAAGCTAGACTGGTAGAACCAAACTGCCACAGTCCATCTGATGATGCCTAAGACTTTCAAAACCTTAGAGCTCTTCAGTTTCTCTTATCGGTGTTTCTTTGCATGAAGAAGTATGCTGCACCTACAGACGGCCATGCGATTTATGACTACGAACAAATGTATCTTCCTATAGTTGCAGGGTTCTCATGATGACTCGTCTCTTGCTATTAGCAGCCACTCACACTTGTCTAGCTCTCACAGATCACAAAGCGCTCCCACATAAAAATGATCTCATTCCCTCCACACAGCAACACAAAAAGTACATAGGGTGGTCATCATTATTCCCATTTCATAGATGGGGAAGCGGGGCCTCAGCATGGGTAGTGGCTTGTGGAGAGTAACACGACTGGTAAGTGGACAACCCAATTGGAAACCTGGGTCGGGGCGCCTGGGTGGCGCAGTCGGTTAAGCGTCTGACTTCAGCCAGGTCACGATCTCGCGGTCCGTGAGTTCGAGCCCCGCGTCAGGCTCTGGGCTGATGGCTCAGAGCCTGGAGCCTGTTTCCGATTCTGTGTCTCCCTCTCTCTTTGCCCCTCCCCTGTTCATGCTCTGTCTCTCTCTGTCCCAAAAATAAATAAACGTTGAAAAAAAATTAAAAAAAAAAAAAAAAAAAAAAAAGAAACCTGGGTCTTCCAGCTCCAAGAGGAGCAGAAGAGAAATCGGAAGTTTTAGGTGAGTCTAGGGAATGTTTCTGAGGTCACACAGTGACTCAACCCCTGAAATAGGATTAGAGTTGGAAATCGTGATCATCCTCCCAGGTTTTCATGAATAGAACTTTGGCTTCCTGAGCCTGTCTTAAACCTGTCCAGAGCTGATGCCAAAAAATTGTTTCGAAAATGCATTTGGTGAGGACTCTGCAGGCTGATTTGTCTACAGTACACCCTGGAATGCTACACATGCACATTTGATCTCCAGGCTTCTTTGAAAAGGAGCCAATACAAGAGATTTGTGCTCGTGAATTATTGCACTTGTAATGAAAAAAGAATCACCATACATGCTTGAGATGCTCATATGTTAGATGTGTGCGTGGCTTCTGGATTGCTAACACAGCATCTAACTGCCCATCCTGTTAATAATGCCATTAAAATTTTTGTGAAAGGGAAGTTACCTTCTTTGGGGATGTACAGGGTGGGAGAGGGTGCAACCTGTTTCTGGAATTACAGATGGTAAGGAATAGGATTAGAAGGTGTAGTCAGAACACTGTAACTCATTGCAGCTGCTAATTGGGCTCTCATCTGACAAGCACCTTATTGCTTTACAGGGGAGGGAGAAAAATAAAACAAGTAGCCCAGACAATTAGGGACCAAACAAAATTAAACAAGTCCTTATGGCCATAGGTATCGAGTATAGTGCTTTGCCTTGCATTGTTAGTGACTCATGTATTATGAAGCACTTAGGGATGCTCGCTAATGGGGTCTCTCTCCCTCCTGGAGGGCGACTTGAACATTAGACTCTGTGACTCAGGTGCAAAAACTCTGCTGTATTAGCGCCAGCAGAATGATGCTTTCCTCTCTCACAGGGGTGTAGTGAGGCTTAATTAATTGTTGGGGAAGCACTTTGAGATTCTGGGATGAAAGGCACTATAGAATGATAATAATTTGCATCGACAAGGTACATTTCTTCAGTGGATTTCCAAGCACTTTACAAACATTAATTAATCCTCATAACACCCTGGCGAGGCAGGTAAGTTTTCCCAGGATACACTAAACAAATCCACCATGTTATGAGTAGGAGGGAAGCTATTGCTCTATTGCGATGAGCTCACTTTATTATTTATTCTTGTTGGGAACTTCCAGAAAGGCTGATGTGGACCCTGCTTCCCATTAGTCCAAACGGTTTGCCATTCGCTTTTGATTACCCACAAATATCGTATTCTGCTGGAGCGCTAATCATTCTGCTTGGGGGACACGTGTCCTGTGCAAAGCGAGTCATAAACAGCTGTCATTCCAATGGATATTAATGCCTATTGTCTCCCATTCTGGAGCTCTCTGCCTCCCTGGCGAAAAGAGAATGGCGGCGGAGCGGGTGACATCTGTTTCAAAGACGATCTGCAGCCATACTGGAGAAAATGCACCTGGCTTCCACTTCCAAATCCATGTAACCAGTGGCTTCTTGGCCTTTCTTTGTCACCAGCACATTTGATATTTTACATTCTGTTTTTTCGTCTCCATGCAGCAGGGGGAAATAGAATTGCGGAGGTGGCAGGGGGAGGGAGTTCTGGGTTGCATGTAAACAGGGCAACCAGCGTTTCCAGAATCAAGAGTCTGTTATAAATCAGCGGTGCAGAAGCAGCTCAAGTGTCAGGACCCAAACAGCTCCCCCAAACCCCAACCGTTCCGCAAATGAAATAAACCTAAAGAGGAAAAACAATCTTCCAGCTAGACAAATGACTTCAACATGCTGAGCGGTCAACTTGTCAGTCTTGAGTGGCTCTCCGATCAGGCCTCTGTTCCCACACTCCTGGCTTTAATTCTGCACACATTCAATGCGGCTTTTCAGATTGAAGAGGAAAAGAAAAAGAGCGATGAAACTCGCGGGCTGTCATTCTGCACAGGCGCGGCACTTTGACGGTTGTCCCCCCACCGTGCTCTTGGTGGTAAAAGCCCTCCCTCGCTTGTCTCGGCAAAGCCGCCCGACCAGCGTGCCTTGAGAGAACACACTATGCACAGAGGCGGATCCCCTCAGCCATCGGGATGGTTGAGCACCTAAGAAGCTCACCTTCCCTCATTCGTTTACTCTGGGATGCTTTATAAATAGTTTTTATTTTCTCTGTGCTTTGGGACACGAAAAAAATGGGAAGTGCTGCACTCCTCATTGGCATTACAGATGAGTAAATGAAGCCCAAGTGACTTGCCCATCACTATATAGATAGTAATACCTGTGAGTCTGCCTCAGTCCAAAGACTGAGTTCTCAACCACCATTCTAGGAGCTCCCAATCCTAGCTGCCCATTAAAACCAGGGGAGGAGCTTTAAAAAATACCCATACCTGCTCCAGAGATTCTGATCGGACTAGTCAGGGTGGGATCTGGGCTTTGAGAGCAACTTGACTTTCTCCAGGGGATTCTGGTGTGCAGTATTACTGAGAAGCACTGGTCCAGACAGTATGGTTCCCGCTGTAGCGCTTGTAACTGAGGGATTCTAGTGGCCCTTGAGAAGTCAGTGAGGAGCTCTGAATCATCTAGCCGGGGTAGTAGAGGCCAGCTTCCATTTTCATTCACATATAATGAGGGCGGAAAATGCATTTGAAAGTAAAACATCCCAAAACAAGCTGTAGACGTTACAGCTTGTGGGCATTATGTCACAATGTCCAGAGAGCTAAACAATTTGAAGTCCTGAATTAGGTTTTAAATAATTCGGTAAGTCACTGAGCAGCTTTCCTGGCTCCTGGAGTGGGGGTTGGAGATGACTCTGGGTTGCCTCCTTTCTTCCCATCCTTGAGCTGGGGAAGTTGCAAACCCTGTGCTGTGATTATTTCCTGAGACCGGGACCCTCTTCCTCACCTCAAACAAGAATGTCCCATAGCCCTTTAGTCTTCAAACCTTCTTCAGTGCCTGGATAGGTGTCTGGAACCAAGGTGAGGGAAATGGGTCAGGTAGGGCCTCAGTCCCCTGCCCCATCCCCGTGTGACAGTGAGGTTTTCTAAGCTGCTCCCAATGCCCCTGGCTGGGGGTGGACAGAGGGAGGAATAGTGTCGGCACCTAAGGAATGGAAGGCAGTTGGGGAAGGCAGTGCAGTGCTGCTTCCAGGGGAGGAAATAATCTCCAGCCCCTCTAGTTGGATGATGGCTCCTCTTGGAGCAGGCCCGGAAGGAAGACCAGAGAGTCCTCCCTGGGAGAAGGGGAGAGAGCCCATCAGCCTGCTCCATCACCCAGCCTCAGACTGGCTGCTGCCTCGGCAGAAGCAGCTCTGCCTCCCGGCCCCATGCAGCAGGAGCTTGGAGTCTCTTCCAGGTAGGTTTTGTCACCTCCATTTTAGAGGAGAAGTAACAGGCCCAAATGGCAAAGAGATTGGCTCAAGGGATACAGCTGGTAATGAGTGCCAGAACTAAGGCTCCCATCCAGGTTTCTGGCTCCAATTCCAATGCTGCCATTTCTGTAATTCAGCACGGTGGTTTGGAAAGAGGTTGGGGTGCGGATTCTTTCAGTTTGGTACTCAGATGACCTTGGACAAGGCCCTTGAGGTTAGAGCAGAGATTACATGAAGTAACGATATATGTGGAAGTGTCT
This sequence comes from Puma concolor, assembly GCF_028749965.1. Classification (NCBI taxonomy): domain Eukaryota; kingdom Metazoa; phylum Chordata; class Mammalia; order Carnivora; family Felidae; genus Puma; species Puma concolor. The sequence continues at coordinate 192,732,661 of NC_141674.1, read as the reverse complement.
ACCTCTGCCCTAGAAATAGCAAGTGCTCAAGAAATGTGGTAGGCGTGGTAGGGTGGGAGTGAGGGGAGTAAAAACAAGAGTAACACTGGGCCTTTGGCCCTTAGGAAATTCACGGTTATGGGGAAATGGAGGAAAGATAACAGCAGTTAGGCCGCGACTCTGGAGTCAAACCATCCAGGTTTGAAGGCAGGCATATCTTCTTCCAAACTGTGTCACTTTGGGAATGTTACTTGTCCTCTCAGTGCCTCAGCGTCCTCATCTCTAAGATGGGCACAATGGCAGTATATACTTTAAAAGTTTACTGTGAAGATTGAAGGAATGAGCACATGTAATGCACTGGACAAAGCCTGATACACAGAAGGCTTGTGATAAATATTCACTGTCAGTACTGTGGTCGAAACACGCAAAAAGGCAAACAGAAGATTTTGGTACCAGTCAACAAACATAATGGAAGAAATGGCACAAAGCAAAAATGAGAACTTTCAAAATCCTCCTAAGGAACAAATTTCCTGCTATGTCTGGAAACACACGCAGGTACCATTTGTGGCCAGATGGCAACTGATCCAACTCTTAGTTGATCATAAAACAGAGTCCAGACGATGATGCCAAGTATTTCTTGAAAAATAATGGCGTCGTGTTCTTTCTCCACTTGCCTGTGGTTTGTTCTGGGCATCTTGCTGCAAGGTCAGGTCCTCTGAACTTTCTAGGTGCTCGCTAGAAAAAGTCTTTGGTATACAGCATGGTATTACTTTGCTGTTGCTACTGTAACAAATTAGCACAAAGTGTGGCCTAAGGCAACACAAATTTATTATCTTACAGTTTGGGAGGTCAGTGTAGAGGTCTAAAATCAAGAAGTCTAAAATCAGTGCTGCGTTCCTTCTGGGAGCTTCAGGGAGAATCTGTTTCCTTGCATTTGCCAGCTTCTGAAGTCGGCCTACATTCCTTGGCTGGTGGTCCCTTTCTCCATCTTCGGAGCCACCAGGGTGGCATCTTCTCTCCTCTCTGACCTCCTGTACAAATCCTTGTGGTTGCACTGAGCCCACGAGGATAATCTCTTCATCTCAAATCCTTTAACTTACATTTGCCACCTAAGGTAACATATTTGCAGGTTCAGGGATTGGGATACTGTCAGTTTCAGGAGGCCATCATTCAGCCTGTCACAAGTATCTGTAAGTCACACACACCTTTCTCTTGCTCATATGGGCAGCTTTTCTTAGCTGATAATGAACATGAGCTATTGTGCAAATTCTCCACCCCACTATGGGTAAGGTGGGGGAACATGCCAATGGTGGGAAGGAATGAGAACCCTATCCATATAATTGCCATGGGAATTCTGGTGAAGAGCAGTAAGGGAAGGCTCTTGATGGAACTAAGAATGCTAAAATACCTTGGGAAAAGAACAGGTCCAAGGTTTATCTCATTTACCCGTAAACGCTCGTGTAGTACTTGAGGTATGTGGGGCCTCTTCTAAGCACTTCATAAGTAGTCATTCAATCCTTCTAACAATGCCACGAAGTGCTTTCTATTATTATTATCCCCATTTTACAGGTGAGGGAACTGAGCTCTAGTCAAGGTTAAGGGATATGCCCAAGGTCACATAGCTAGAAGTGGCAGCTCCTCATGAGATGGGGTTAGGTGATCTTCAATAGCAGAACCCCTGGTTCCAGCCACCCTTGGGCACTCTCCATTCAAGGCTGGACACAGTTTTCAGTGTCCAGCAGGGTGGCTTTTTTATTTAGATGGCACAACACGAATATCAGAAGTAATTTTGTCCTAGGGGAACGTGTTTGTCTCACCTCTGGAAAGAATGAGCACCAGGAAAGGAAGGAGGATATACTTTTAGAATCCAAGAGCTGGAACAGACCTTAATGATCATCTTGCTCATCAAGGGTTCCTAAACTTCTAACCCCGGGGGCAAAGCAAAGTAGCTGAGCTGGCCTGAGGGTTCAGGTGCTTTGCCTGGATTTCCTGCCTCAAGCAAGAAAATGGCTTTCAAGTCTCAAGTTCTAGCTTAAAAATTCATGAAGCATTTTGCATTTTAAACCTATAATGTCTCTGTTAATGAACTGTGTTTCCAAAAAAGTAAATCTGTGAATAGGTTATCAAAACATTGTGCAAGATATAACTGATGATTTTGAGTGCCCCCAGACCCACCTTGGAGCCAAACACCCAATTTCCCCACCTATTTAAACAACATAGGCTCTAGAACCACCCACTCGTAAGTCTAGGCTCCAAACTTATGAAATGATGGTTTATACAGGGCTTGGACAAATCTCCCTGGAAGCAGAAAGGGACCAACTGCTAGCTCATGAAATGCAGGAGACACTGTTGTCAATCCAAGCCTTGGAGCAGAAGCAGAGTTCTTACTCTTGCTTCTAGAATCACTGCATGTCAGATCATGCAAGCTGGTGTGAGAGAAGGGGCAGTGGTAGTAGATGGGGACATTGGGACCTTCTCTTCATCTTGGGCCTGACTGGGCTCCTGGGGACAGAGCTGCTGCTTTTAATAAAGAAGCACTGATGGTCAACACCATGGGCAGAGAGCAATAGTGCTGAATCCCCTTAGGACTTGAGAGGTTTTTAGCGTGTGTTAGAAGGAAATATCAACTGTTGTATGGCAAGGGAGAGCCAAATCATTCATCTAAGTTTAATGGGTTTTCCCAAGCAGAAATTGTTAGGGCCAGATTTAGGACAGGGTTTGCGCAAGGTGGTGTTGGGGGTGGGGGTGGATGGAAACAAATACGCTAAATAAAGCAAGAGTCTAGGCTCTGGTTGGCTCTTGAGGTAAAATCTTCTTAATAACCAGACACCTTTAACTCTTGGTTTACCTATGCTGGGAAACATGGTTCCAAAGAAGTCAGAAATTGGGTTAAGATTCTACCAGGCCTGAGGTCATGTGCTTGTATGCACATGCTCAAAGCTTCACAAGAATTTTCACTGATGCTTGGTCTAGGCAGATGACAGGCTAGGGGTGTGCTTCTGAGCAGAGATATTATTGCCCAACCAACCTAGACATCTCTCACTCAAGAAAATGAGAATGTGGTGAGGAGGAAAAGGAAACCCTGGTTTATATTTGGTTCTCATTGGACTTGACTGCACTACAAATTTTCAAAGATCCATAGATTGTAACAGCTCATCCCAACCTCAATTTAGAAACCAGATGAACAAAATAGACCAGGTGGCATTTGAATGACCCCTAAGATCAAGATGGGGAAATGGCCATTTCGGTATTCCAGTGCTGTTCAGACCCTTTTATTTTATTTTATTTTATTTTATTTTATTTTAAATATAATTTATTATCAAACTGGCTTCCATACGACACCCAGTGCTCATCCCAACAAGTGCCCTCCTCAATACCCATCACCCATTTGCCCCTCTCCCCCACCCTGCCATCAACCCTCATTTTGTTCTCTGTATTTAAGAGTCTCTTATGGTTTGCCTCCCTCCCTCTCTGTTTGCAACTATTCTTTCCCCTTCCCTTCCCCCATGGACTTCTGTTAAGTTTCTCAAGATCCACATATGAGTGAAAACATATATCTGTCCTTCTCTGACTGACTTATTTCACTCAGCATAATACCCTCCAGGTCCATGTATGTTGCTGCAAATGGCATGATTTCATTCTTTCTCATTGCCAAGTAGTATTCCATTGTATATATAAACCACAACTTCTTTATCCATTCATCAGTTGATGGACACTTAGACTCTTTTTATAATTTGGCTATTGTTGAAAGCGCTGCTATAAACATTGGGGTACAAGTGCCCCTATGCATCAGCACTCCTGTATCCCTTGGGTAAATTCCTAGCAGGGTAATTGCTGGGTCATAGGGTAGATCTATTTTTAATTTTTGAGGAACCTCCACACTGTTTTCCAGAGCTCAGAGCCTCATTTTAGATATACCCTTAGAAGGTGCATGGGTGGCTTAGTCAGTAGCATCTGACTTCAGCTCAGATCATGATCTCACAGTTTGTGGGTTTGAGTCTGTGCTGACAGCTCAGAGCCTGGAGCCTACTTCAGATTCTGTGTCTCCCTCTCTCTCTCTACCCCTCCCCGTCTTGCATTCTGTCTCTGTCTCTCAAAAATAAATAAACGTTAAAAAAGGTTTTTTTTTTTTTTTTTTTAGATTTGCCCTTAGAAATGTGGTTCTGATCAGGAATGAAACCATAGGAGGAGGAGAATAAGATGGAGAAATCCAGGAGCTGTGCCAGGGGCCTCTTGGTTTCAAGATCCAACCCACTGGGAACTTCGAAGACAGAGCATTTCAGGTATGCCACTAACAGGGGATTCTCACCAGAGCGAGGGGGCAATTTGGGACCGTGAAAGAGTCTTCCTTTGAAGCCTTTGTTTCTCTACTAGACACAACCATGGAAGGATCCAAAAAGGGAAGGAACACAGCAGAGTGGGAATTACTACGGGCAGATGACAACTGCACTGGCAGAGGTAGAACCTGAGGACAGTGGGGCTACTTCTCCTTCCTGCCTCTGCTCGCGGGAGAGCTGCTGCAGACTGGAAATCAAACTCGGTTGTGGCACTTTGAAGTCTCTTCCCATTTGAGGTTTTGGTGGAGGGATAATGAGTGGATGAAAGGCCTTTTTAGCTGGGGCTGTGAACAGGCAGTTCCAGATGAATGGGCACTAGCAACACAGGGCAGCCTGTGAGGCCTGTTCCAGAGGGGAAGGGAGGAACAGAGCAGGCCTTTGGACGGCGTCTGCCCCCAGCTCTAGCCCTGGAAACAATTAGTGAGGGGAGGGGAGCAAAAGGGAAGGAAGCAAGGACGGAAGGACAGTCCTCCCAGACTGGGTGACTCATTGGCTTCTTGGTTTGCCTCTCCTTAGGCATTTGAATGGACTGAGGACAGTAGAGGGTGTGAGCTTGGAGAACAAGGCAGATTCTGGCAAGATCTCCCTCTTTCCCCCATGGGAGTGCTTTCATCCTCCTGTATTTATGGATCAAAGGCTACCATCCCCCCCCTTTTGGGGCTATAAGGCAATCTCTCAGATCCCCTGGCTTTGGGGTTCCTGTAAGACCCTTTCTTCCTGCCCCAACACCCTGGGCTCCTCCGTGTTTATTGTTGGGGAAATCCCCCTGTCTCCTCTGCCCTTACCTGAGAGACCAAAGGCCTGCAGACTTGGCTTTCCATTATCCCTAAAGTATCGCCCTTCCCAGGCCATTACTTGGTTGCTACAAAATAGGCCACAGACTGGCAGTCCTTGGGTGAGTTGTGTGAGGTTGAATTCTGTGTCCTCATTTAGCAATCAGAGTTCATGTTTCAGAGAGAATCCTAAGTCAGAAGCTTGGGCAGCACTGCGCCCTATAATCGGCCAGAGTCAAGTAGAAGGGGCATGAGTCTTCCTGTTCCCCAAGAACAGCCTCTGTCTCTCCCCATCTTCTCCCAGACCTTCCATCCCCACACTGCTGCCCTTGATGTTCTTACACTCCAGCACACTTTACATAGCTGCACTATCCCCCTGTGAATGTTTGAGTCTTTGACCCCAGATGGGGCTGATGGTGGGGAGCACTTCATCTCTCCCTTCCATGTTTCTAGGCAGAGAAAGTTTCACTTGAGTGTCACTGCTGGCTCTCCCCTTCCCCTCACCTGTACGTTTGGAAGAAGGACCAGGCATGCCCAGCTCAGCCCCTCCATCCTCAGACTGCCTGCCTACGGGAGGCTCCCTGATGGCTCTGCTCCCACCCAGAGGGGAGGGCTCCCTTTGTAGGAGACCACTGAGATTGTCCATCACTGCCTGCACCCAGGAAGTCACGTTGATCTAATTCAGGGTGAAACGTTAGCAAGCTGAATTGGGTGAAGCTTCCAGCCAGTTTCTTTAGTCGCATTTATCAGTGATCAAGCTGACATCTCCATCAGGTATCCTGGTATCTGGTTTGGAAAAGGTGGTAGCTGTGGTTCAGAAGGTGAAGGATGCAATTTACATGTGCTGACATATACGTCTAGCTTGGGACCAGCAAACTTCTTACCCCGTTCAGTCGGGTGAAATCTCCCAGGCCTCATGGACGTGCAAACATTCATGGGACACAGAATTTAATGATCCTGTTTCACTGGCTCGGGCTCCCTTACCTGTATGGTAAGGACTTGCAAAATGGCCCTCCCTGAAAGTCAGAGGCATGTCTTTTGCTCTCATTCAGGGCCTGTGAATGTACAGCTTTTGCCCGCATGATGATGTCCACTGCTTATGTAGCTCCTCAACACCGCCCCTGGCTGGGGTCCTCCCTGGGAGAGCTGATGTCTGTACTGATGGTACTCTTTTCAGATGCCCCTCGAGTGCCCATCCTTGTGGTGACTAAGCTCTTCTGGGTTCTCAGAGTTCTTGAGAAGTTCTTGAGGCCTCACTGTATAAAAGTAATTTGTCTTCTGTGCAGAAGCATCAGGAAGACCGCCTTTCTTTCTTACTCTGGGTCTTGTTTTGGCAAGCCCCAGAGGAGCTCTGTGTGTACTCACATTCCATTGCTGGCTACCTTCTCTCTCTCCACGGGCCTCCAAGGGGCCCAACCAAGGAGGCCACTCCTGACACGGACCCTCGGCTGTCTTCCCCATCCCAGGCTCTCTTGAATGTCCTCTCTCCTATCCAAACTTCTTGGGAACCTCTCCTCATGCAAAATGACATCTCAACAGCCAATCCAACAGTCATGTCCAAACTGAACAACAAATGTCAACATTGACCGAACCAGACCTGAGTCTAACCACTCCACATAAACTAAGCACTGGGAGATAGGGGCTGCTATTACCATCTACATTTTACAAACACAGACACTGGTTCAAAAGGCCTCAGAGACTTGCCCCAGGTCACAAGCCTGGTCAGAATCAGAGCCATTCTTCAGATATGGGTGGTAGGGGTTCAAAGCTGCCCTTCCTTGCTCTCTTTAGACCACATCTGTGAGGTAGGCCAGAGAGAAGGAAAAGAGGAGAGGAAGATTTAAGGAAAGTTGGAGATGGGCAGAGAAGTAGAAAATGAGAAGGTCCAGCTCCCAGTATTTGCACGAGAAATCATTCCATCATGCTGTGTTGCTGAGAGCGTGAAGGGACCTCAGAGAACCCACCCTCACTTCACCAGAAAGCTGAGACCCAAAGCTTCAAGAAACTTGCCCTTATGGAAGTATGTGTATTCTGAGAGGATAAAAGAAGGCAAACTAAAAGAGCTTCTAAAATGGAGATGGTTCAAATCTTTGTCTGACATTATAAATGGAAAACCAGAGCCTGAAGGGAGAAATGACTTGCCCACCATTGAAATACGTGCAGAAGGGGAAAGGAACTAGCCCGAACGAGCTTCTAGAATGGAGATTACTCCATTTTTGCATGAAAAAATGAGAGAAAAATTACTCTTTAATATGAGCAATATACGAACCATACTCTCTATCTATACTGCTATCGAGTAATGGTGAAAATAGAAGGTTTGCCTGTTGATCTCTTTGAGTGTCATGTAAACTCGAGCAATCTTCTAGGTGGAGTCTACTGGAATTTGGAGCCGGATGCTTTCACATTTCATTAACTGGAAAGGCTCTTCCTGCATATTTCACATGTGCTCAGGACTGGGTTTGAGGAGCTCCGTCTTGAGGAGAGGCACGTAAATTCATAGTGGTCTGGGAGACATGATGACAAAGATGTGTAGGGTGTTGGGCTCGCGCAGGATCCATCCATGTTTAGGGAAAAGGATAGATCAACGACTAGGAGGCAGTGAGCACTGCAAACATTAGGCGTATGTTTAAACACGAATCACTGCAAAAAGGCCGAGGTTAATGTGAACGCCTTTCACTTCCCTAACAGAAAATTGAGCCAACCCGTGCCTCCACCCACAGGCTCGGCGATGCCTGTGTGGTTTCTGTGTGGTCAGAGGCATTAGCTAGGGTCTTGTCCATATCTATTAGGAGGGAGGAAGCCCATTTAGCAAATTAAAATTGTTTTTATTCCCCCAGCTAATTGTTTTTTAATTGTTTAAGTAAAAGGTTTTGGTCTTGATTAGAAGCTTTTAGTAAATTAAATCTGTTCGCGTTTTACAAGTCTAATATTTAGATCATAGAGAGGCAGGAACGGTTAGTGAGGTTTGCTATGACAAGGGTTTTGAAATCTAAATGTTGATGCTGAAGAGGCCTCAGAGATGATCTGGTTCAACACTCTCAGCCGACCACGGAAGGAACAGAGGCCCAGAGAAACGAGCGGATTTGTCAAAGGTCACACAGCTTGAAAGTCGGGAAAGCTAGGCCAGAGCTGCCAAGGTCTGCTATCCTGGGCTGTGCAAGCGTTTTCAGGAGGAATACCTCTAGTCAATACAGAAGGCTTTAATTAAATATTTAACCTCGAAAATAGCCTACACATAGAACAAATGGAGCATGCAGAAACATTAATTAATGTGATTTACACCTTGATGTCCATTGTGCGCCTCACACTTTAATGTAAAGTGGCCGGTGCTTGCTATTTGACTGAGCAGTTGTTAGGGGAAAATTTAACACACTGTTGAGGATATTGGAGCTAAGTGACCCAAAGAAAGGTACCCGCGTAATGTGCATACGCTCCGTAAAATATAAGTGATATATTCCAGTATACTCTTTGGAACAAATGTGAAACAAAAAAGAAGGTTGTTATGATGCAGAATCTCCCCAAGTACTTTGGAACCCCAGAGAAGTCGGTGCAATAACAGTTCTTGTGAAGAGGAAAATGATTTCATGGTCTAATGAAGATGGAAAATACCAGGGAAGCCAGGGTAACCAGATTTTTTTCTCCTTATTTTCCTCCTCTGCTTCTCTCTCCTTCCTTCTCTCTCTTCCATCCCTCCTTCCTTTTTTTTTTTTCTTTCTATTCTTTGTTCCTCTCTCTAGCATCAGGTCACTGGGAGAGTCATGTCGTGCGTCACAGGGGGAGAGCTGTGTGACTCAGCTGGGAGGGCCCCTCCTCGTTTCCTTGCAGGATCTGGGGAAGGCTGGCCTGGGTCACACAAGACATTTCCTTTCATCCAGGATTGGGGCTCACCTGCACTTCCTCACTGCTCTGCCCAAGAAATCCCCACCTTTCCTCAGATCCCCACATCTCATCTCTTCCCTGTCTGGGAATGCCTTGGCCTGGAGGTCCTCCCCTCTCCCCTTCCTCTCATGTCCACCCCCCTCCCTTTGCAGTCAGGCTGCCGTGATTCTTAGGGTTATTTTTAAATTTTTTTTTGTAACATTTATTTATTTTTGAGACAGAGAGAGACAGAGCATGAACGGGGGAGGGGCAGAGAGAGAGGGAGACACAGAATCGGAAACAGGCTCCAGGCTCTGAGCCATCAGCCCAGAGCCCGACACGGGGCTCGAACTCCGGGACCGCGAGATCGTGACCTGAGCTAAAGTCGGACGCCCAACCGACTGCGCCACCCAGGCGCCCCCTTAGGGTTATTTTTAAGCTGGAGGACCATGCAGCCTTTCCTAGAGAACAGAGGCACCTCCTGTGTACATTCAGAAAGGGCCACACGCACCTATTTTCCTGGGCATTCAGGTGGAGCCCAGGCCTGCAGCAGCTGCGAATCCCCCAGAAACATGGTGCCTCGTACTCTCTCTCCCGTCTCCCGGACGCATCTCTGAGAGGCCAAGAGTAGACACCAACTTTCCTCTCACTTGTCCAGTCACTTTGGTTATTAACAGCCTTGTAGAAATAAGCTTCCCTGTCTTGAAATATGGAATGACTGAGAACACAGCCGCAGGATTTATTGCTCCACACGGCACGCAGTTATAATTTTTACTTGGCTGCCGCGATGACAAGATTCAGTAAAGCATTAGGCAAGTAAGTCTGAATTACTCGGCTAAAATATGGGCTGTCCCTGGACACTCAGTCCCTCTGAGAGGATACCTGATTAGCCTTGGCCCGTCTGGGGGGCAAGAGGATGTTTGGAGTGTCGTTTCCATTTGGCTGGAAAGGTGGGGGACCAATTTGGCTAAGTCTCTTGGGAGTTTTGGAGGAAGGTGTAAGAAAACGAAAACTGGCCACAGAGCTGTCGCTCACCATCAGTCACTCAGATTTTAGATAAGGACTCTTTCCTTTTTTATTGTCTCTCTCACTTAACCTCTGCCTCGTTTCTTTTCCATCCCCTCTGGGGACAGGAGAGGGGGAGAGGGGGGAAAGAAGGGGAAAGAGTACTTTCTTTTCAAGCCCGTAACCATTGGATTTGAGTCTGTAAATAAAGGTTAAACTGAGAGGGAGCCAGGGTTAGCACAATAAATGCCCACTTGAGCTTATCAGGGGCTCTGTCCCCCACTGGTCAGTCTCCTGGAGCCTCCCTTGAAGAAGCAGCTGCAAAGATCAAACCTTTTAGCTATTTGGTCTCCTGAATCCAATTTGACTTGGCCCCACTATCACCCACTGACATTTGAAATGTGTCTATTTAAAAAGGAAAAGAGAAAAGAGCACAAATAGGAAGGAAAACATATGCTGGAGACGCCATATCCTGCAAGGCAAGAGAAAGAAATATCCTGTGTGTGTGTATGTGTGCACATGTGCGTGCGCGCGTGTGTGTGTGTTGGTGTGTGTGTGTGTGTGTGTGTGTGTGTGTGTGTGGTTTTTTTGTTTGTTTGTTTTTTGTCTTGGTCTTTTCCTGTCCCTCTGCCTTCACTCTGCCACACTTATCAATATGATGATAAGGATGACTTAAGCGGTCTGAGTTTTTGTAGAAGGCGGGAGGGAGGGGACTTGGAAAATGAATGGACTGAGCCTGCCCCCTGCTTAGTCACAGGACTGTGCTTTGAAGGGTGTCCTTAGGCTCTGGGTTTCTGGCTGGTTGGGTGAGGGAGGTCATTGGAGGAAGTTGGCTGGACGGAGACAAAGACAACAGGCATATCCAACGGAGGAAGGATGTCCTTGACCCAACACGGAATCCCAGACCAAGGGACAGGCTTCTGCAGGCTTGCCATTTGCTGGTCAAAGAACATTAGACGTGCCCGTTGAGAGTCTGTCCACAGGGGATTCTGAATCTCCTGTGGTATCATTTCCGGTGTCTGTAGGTGTTCCAGCCCAGTGCTTTTGAATGTAGGCTCAAATGTAGGGTCTTATTTAGTTGGTCTGGGGTGGGACCTGAGATTCTGCTTTTCTAACAAGCTGCTGGGTGACAATGATGCTTAGATGACAAACGTGCTTGGCACAAATGTAGAGGTGCACAAGTAGGGGTTGGGGCCTGAAGTCACAACACTGAGGGCACCTAGTGTTCACAAGTGTTAAAAATGCTTTTAGTTATTTGAAGGCAGACCCAGGTGGCACTTGATATTCCCACATTTACTCATATTCAGTACATTGGGCCTGTTGTAACCTTAGAAGAGATGTCTTCCCAATAAGGAGTAATGCATATCACAGCGTTTCTCAAAGTGTTGTTTTTCTGGAATGGCTGCAACAGAGTCACCTCAAGAGCTTCTTAGAACTGTCATTTCTGAGGCTTTTACCAGACCTCAGCAGCCCTGGAGGGCTGGGGCATGGGGGGACCCAGAAAATGACAACGATCGAGTTTGCCAGCTGATTCTTGGACACACAGAAGTCGTTGAAGTATAAGGTCCTCATGTCCAATCGCTCTTTTAATCTCAATAGGGTAATAAGCACCACAGGAAAATAGGACATTTGTTTTAAGAAACTGAAAAATACAGGTAACACGTATGTGGTCAATAGAGAAATTGAGAAAAGATAAGCCAAAACAAGATGAAATTCATCTATCTACATTATATTTAACATTTTGGTTTATGCTCTTCCAGACATCTTTCCCTATGCATTTTAGGATCAAAATGGGAACATAATTGTAATAAGATGTTAACTTTTTTTTTTAACTCCACAATAAATTGGAAAACTCTTTAAGCCACTACATTTCTCCCATATATTTTAATGATATCCTATTTGATTTCTTTCTTTAAAATCCATTGTCTATGAGCAACCTCTTTTTTTGTTACTGTTTATTTATTTTTGAGAGACAGAGAGGAGAGAGAGAGTGCACAAATGAGGGAGGGACAGAGAGAGAGAGAGAGAGAGAGAGAGAAAGAGAGAGAGGATCTGAGAGTAGCAAGCCTGATGTAGGGCTTTAACTCATGAGCCTCAAGATCATGACTTAAGCCGAAGTCAGGTGCTTACCTGACTGAGCCAACCAAGTGCCCCTATGAGTGACCTCTTTTAAACAGTGTTTCCTTGAGCAAAGTGAAGTACCTTTCTTTCCTTCCTCTCTCCTTCCTCCCATCCTTTTTTTTTTTTTTTTTTTTTTAATTTTACCTTTCAGATCAGGTGACAAAGTAGGTTTGAGAGTTTTGAAATTAATTTCCCAGGTTCTGTTGGGTCTCACCTGCTGACTTACTGAGTCACCTCAAGAAAGGCTCATCCCTTCTCTGTGCTCTAGTTTCTGCATCTCTACGATAAGGCTAATAATGCTTGCCTTTATCCCACTCACAGAGAGATTTCCAGAGTTACATTAGGATAAAATCTGTGAATCCCCTTGGATTATTGAGAGAGAGAATGATAAGAAAAATTAAAGCACCATTGTTATTTCTTCAGTACTTATCACAGAATTACCAGCTGATGTCCTATAAAACCATTAAAAAAATAAGCCACTTTGAAGGTGTTCACTTCTGTGAATGATACATTTCTCAATTCTCCTTTTAGACATTGGCATGACACTGACTGCAAAAGGACAGCAGACAGGGGGCCCTATTTACAAGCCATGTAATTTAATTCTACTTTGAATCAAGTTTCTAAAACATGGACAAGATAAAGAGCCATATTACAAAGGTACAGGAACAGAGGAAGAGGCAGTAGGAGATGATAGATAGGTAGGTAGGTGGGTAGATAGGCAGACATATATATTGATTTAGGTATATGGACTCTATATGTGTATGTTTATTTATATGTGACATATGTGTGTATATACATAAGCACACATATACATATGTGCATGTATAGATACAGATTTAGTAAAAGGTATTGGCTTACACAGTTGGCGGGGGGGAGGTGACTAAACAAGTCCATAGGGCAGGCAGTCAGGAAGGGAAGGTCACGGGTAAGCTAGAACTCCACAGGCATTGACTGAAGCTGTTATCCACAGGCGGGAATGTTTTCTTTCTTGGAAGAAAGTCTCAGTCTGCCTTTACGGCCTTTCAACTGATTAATCAAGGGCCACCAGGACAATATCCCTAATTTAAGATCAACTGATTAGGGAATGTAATTACATTTACCCAATCCCCTCACAGCAGTATCTAGATTAGTGTTAGACTGAATGAGTGGGGGCTGTAGTCTAGTCAAGTTGACACATCAAACAGCTATCACACTACACCTCTCGTTAACTTGGCACCCCTATGCATCTCCTTAAACCACACTTAATCTCCAAATAAAAATCACCACTAAATCGTAGTTCCACCCAACAGGATACAACTATCTGGCATACAATTGAAAACAGTTGTGAAATTTGCACACACCCACTGTCTCTACCACCTTCCACTCTCCCACCTTTTCGCCTTCTCATAGCATTGTTTTCATAACTTGTTAAGCTTCATTTCCTTCAAATCCCTACCACTGATCTTTCCAAGGCCAATATTCCTCTTGGTTCGTTTCCATTATTTTTGTGATAGAAAACCAACCTAATAATAAGACAACAGCAACCATGTTAATGACTCTCCTTGAAGTATTTTCCCTTAGGAGTAGGTCTCCAATTACAATCACCAGGTCCAGTGCTCAACATTGTTTACATAGTATTTTATTTAATCCCCATGACGACGCTATGATATAGGAATTATTACCTCTATTCTCTGGATGAGGAAACAGAGCCTGAGAGTGGTTGACTCAATTGCCCAAGATCAGTCAGCCAGCAAAAGGCAGAGCTTGGATTTGTGCTGGGTGCAGTTGTATTCCAAAGACAATGCTCTTAAACCCAACTAAGACATTTTGAGGTTTCCTGTAACAGTAATATTTCTTCAAGGGTGAGCTGTAGAGCACCTATATCAGACTTAACTTCTGTACACACTAAAAATGCAGATTTCTGGACCAACCCCACACCTAAGGAAATTGCATCTTTAGAGACAGGCCTAGGATTCATCAGTTTTGACAAGCTTACCAGGAATGTTTTATGTATTCCGTGTCTGGAGCAGTGCTGAAGTAGGGAGTAAAGGAAAGGATTTTCAAAGATCAATCATCTTAGCTGTTGGTAGGTTTCAATTATTCATGTTGTTGAAAAGAAGCATTATCAAATGTTGGGAACGGCCTTCTAGATGGGCTGGGGCTAACAAGTTGGAAGACTTTCCTAGTTATGCTAACTAGGGAAGTTTCTCACTTTCCTTAGAGCTTTGCAGAATGGGTTCCTACCAGAGCCACATATCACATGCTCAGAGGACCAATCTCACCACATATACCAGTTGCTGGACACATCCAGACATGACCATGGCATGCTGTTATTACTATCCCCATTGCATCGGATGGACCAATATTTCAGATTACAATACAATTCTTGGTAACAAAAATATACACCAGAGATTTAGAAGACCTTTTCATTACCCTGGTTTTGCAGATAAAGGCAAGTGTGGGGGAAGAAAGGAGCCAGAAAAACTCTGAAAGTCATATGATTAAAAAAAAAACAACAACAAGAAAAGGGGAGGAGGAAGCTTAGTCTCATTCCCAAGCTAGGTCAATCATTATTCCAAAGTGATTTTTAATCAAATCCAACATATGGTTATTATTAATTTGGGGGCAATTCCCCTACCATCTAGTGCAATAAAAAAGGATGTTGATATCATAAAAGATTATAGCATCCCTTATCAAGCTAGCAAACAAGAAGTGTAAAATCCAAGATAATGAAATAAGCTGAATTGCCTCATCCTTCCCTCCCTGGTTTTATTGTTATTATTTTTTTTTATCGCTGAAAGTTCTAAGGGGAAGAGATTCAGAGCTGGGTTATGAATAGATTGTGAGTCAAGTTCATTTCCAGTATGAAGCTGATACCAAGGGCCCAAACTTCTCAACAGCCTCAGTGGGAAGGAAGCAAAGTACTATCTTTAAGCTCTAATTTGCAGGAATGATTCACCCATCCTTAACTTTCTGTTTTCTGAAGATAGGAAAAAAAAAAAATCTGAGCATAGGAGGCTTTAAAAAAAAAAAAAAAGATTTTATTTTTGAGTAATCTCTACACCCAACATGGGGCTTGAACTTACAACCCCAAGATCAAGAGCCGCATGCTCCACCGACTGAGCCAGCCAGGCACCTCAGGAGGTCAGTTGGTGTGATCAACTTTTGTTCCTGTTAGTAGAAGTTCATGCTGCTTTCTCTGGAGCTAAACCTCAGGACAATAGACACCGGCAGATCTCCTATGATAATCCCACCATGAACATTAGGTTCCTCCTCAGGGGAGGCTGGCTAGCAAGGCTTTTTAGCTCTGCCACCGTGAACTTCTGCAACATAGCCTCAGACTCTGACCCATTCAGTCACAGCCTGGAAAAGAGCGAGGGTGGTTCATACAGGAGGTGATGACCCATGACTTCTGGGACTTGCTAATCTATTGTTGAAAGAGACTAGGAGGGAAAGGCAGTGGGAACAGAGCTGATGGAGTGCTTAGGTATGTTGATGCAGGTATCTTATTCATCTTCCTAAACATCCTGTGAGGCAGGAATTATTGCCACCAGCTCAAAAAGGAAGACCCTGTGTCTCAGAGAGTTTCAGCAACCCACTCAAGGTCATAAAACTCATCGGTGGTGGCGTAGAGACTCAAATCCCGGCCTGTTGGACTGGGAAGTGCAGCCTCTTCGCATCTACTGGTACCTGCTGAGGTGATCACCTCCGCCCGCTGTGGTGAGGCGGGGAGACAGGAGGCAGGTGGCAGAAGGCTCAAGGAGTCCTTCTGTTCCATTTCTGTTCCCACAGCTCTTGGTGCAGCCAGCTTTGGGGAATGGAAGAGGAGCTCGTGTCACCTGCCCGTCTCAGGAGAGCTTGAAATTGGCTTTTCCGTGAGGGAGGCAGGGTAGTATAGAGCTTGCCAAGCTGAAGGAGGCCTTTGTGTGAGCCAGCTCTGTTTCAGAGAAAAATTCTGACCCACAGAGTTTTTTTTCTGCCAAACTGCACTCCGCAGATTTGCCAATCACTCTGCAGATTTCCATAGCGCAAACATTCAAGAGAAATTACCATAGGTGGGGTAATGCGTAAAGAAGAAATGATCATGCCACATTTTGTGGATGAAGGGGTGTCTTAGCTCCGGCTGCTATAACAAAATACTATAGACTGGGCGGCTTAAACGACAGATATATCTCATAGTTCTGGAATCTAAGAGTCCAAGATCAAGGTGCTGGTGGGTTTGGTTCCTGGTGAGACCCCTCTTCCTGGCTTATGGATGGCTGCCTTCTCATGATGTCCTCACATGGCAGAGAGAAAGCAAGCTCTGGTCTGTCTTCCTCTTCTTATAAGGAAGTTTTAAGGATGAATAAGGATTAGTTCCATCACGAGGGTCTTACCTCATGACCTCATCTAAACCTAATGAACCCCCAAAGGTCTCACCTCCAAATACCATCATATTGAGCGTTAGGGCTCCACCATATGAATTCTAGGGAGGAGAGAACACAGACAGTCAGTCTATAACAGGGATTCAGTCTCTGCATCAATGAGAGGAGGTTGGCCATTTTCTGTTCTCCTGATCTAATCCATGGGAGGCATGGCGGGGAGGGGTCTGACTGCAAATGAACAGCGTCTGAGGATCAAGGTGACAGAGACAGAGCTTCCCCTCCACTTGTGTTGCTCTTGAATTGCTTTGCACCGAAGGGGAGTCCTCACGGATCCTTTTCAGTGGGCTCTAAGAAAAGCTCACAGGGATTTTTTTTTTTTTCAGTTGAATGAATTGCTGTTTCAGGCCTTAGTACCCGGGCACATAAAAAAAATCTTTTCCTGTCATCCTTAAGTAATTTTTCCAACCTTGACGCCTGGAATAGAAGAGATTCCTTGCAACCTCAGCATCCTGTTTCTAAAAGTTGAGAAGCATCTCAGGATAGTTCATGGGATGCCCTGTGATACGGGGTATGTGGCACGTGGAAAAAAAAATAATGATGAAGAAGCACTTCTTAGATTAAAATGCAAGAGAAAAGCAGACACCATAGATAGAGTTTGGCAGACGAGAGGTTTCTCACTAATAGGGCTAACAATTTAGAAGAGAATGTCATCAATTGTAATATATGTTTACTTTTCATCTAATGAATTTTAATGGCAGCTTTCACCATGAACTCCAGGAATCCATAAGAAACAAGAAAACCTGCCTGGAAACTTATTTGATGGTCGCTAAAGCAAAGTCTCTAGTATTATCCCAGCTCCATTTCTAAAACACATTATTTTCTCACAAAACATTTGTAGCACAAAGAATATTCATCATATTGCTTGTACTCAGTGCAACCTGAATGCAGGCTCTCTTTGAGAAGTCTTATTTTTCTGCATAGCTTATTTTGTTATTCAAATGATGAAGCATATTTTGCAGGGAGTTTTAGAGGCAGATTTTGTTCTGGAAAATGGCGCAGCATTTCCATTTCTCACATCTTATTTATTTATTTATTTATTTAAACGTTTATTTATTTTTGGGACAGAGACAGAGCATGAACGGGGGAGGGGCAGAGAGAGAGGGAGACACAGAATCGGAAGCAGGCTCCAGGCTCCGAGCCATCAGCCCAGAGCCTGACGCGGGGCTCGAACTCACGGACCGCGAGATCGTAACCTGAGCTGAAGTCGGCCGCTTAACCGACTGAGCCACCCAGGCACCCCCCATTTCTCACATCTTTACATAACTGGTTTCTTATTAGCAGATATAACGTGTGTTTGACAAACCAGCCCTGTCATCCATCCTTGCAAGCAGTGGGCTGTGGTGTATTTCCAAATCTCTAATTAGGAGGCTATACCTTCCCCAGGAAGAAGGTAAAACGGACAGGCGTTCTTCAAGATCTTGACTTCTGGCATTAAATTTTGATTCAAAATACAGACCCTTGTCACCTGAAAGTGATCTCTACCCTTGACTTAACTTCCAGGTCGAAACCTGTTTTCCCAACAAGGCCGTGCTCCCCATTAGCCATGCTGGAGAATGGCTGGGCCACACAAGCCCACACTGACCCCAGCTCACCTGACTGTGGAGGTTTGCCTGAGGTGAGGAAACCCCAAAGCTTTCCTTTTTATTCTCTTTTTAAGTGGAATTTTTGCCATTAGAAGGTGGTGTTTTGCGTTCATCAAATAGCAAAAATCACGGGGCTGCAAGCCAGGTACTTTCGAGAGAGGTGAGCTGTATGATACCTCATACAGACGTTGCCCTGTTTATCCCTACTGTGCCAAGCTCTAGCCCTTATTCTCATAGATCCCGCACGATGCCTCTAACTAGCAGGACTGTTGCACTGCACAACTGTAGGAGGTGCTGTTCACATCATATTCTGTATGGATGGCCCTCCAGGGCTTAGGTGAGCGTTGCCGCCTGAGTTGTATATCAGAGCAGTGCTACCAGCGAAATTGAAACAAAGTCAGTCACACCATCAGGCAAGAAAACCTTCTCCCAGAAATCTTCATGGTTCCGCATGGTTGTGGGATTCCCACCGTCCCTGGTGAGCAGGTCCTCAACCCTTCTCTAAGGCCCCTGAAGCTATGCCTCTGGATGCTGCTCCAGGTCCCATTATTATTTTGTATTAGTTTTTTATTGCTGCTATAACAAATTGTCACAAATCTAATAGCTCGATCCAAGTTTATTATTTTATCGTCCTGTAGGTCCCAAGTCCAGTATGAGTCTTATCAGGCTAAAATGCACGCCCGCTGTGTTCCTTTCCAACAGCTCCAGGGGGGAATCCATTTTCTCGCTCATTCAGGTGTTGGCAGAATTCAGTTCCATGCTGTTACAGGATTAAGATTTCCATTTTCTCATTGGCTGCCTGCCCCTGGATGCCTCTTCTGGTCCTGACATGTAGATTCCCGCACCTCGGAGCAGTAACAGATCATCGACCCTTCCCATCCCACCATCTCTGCTTTCCACCGTTGAATTTCTGTCTCATCGCGGTCCTCTGCTTTAAAGACTCATATGATTGGGTTGGACCCACCTGGATAACGCGGAATAATCTCCGCACCTCAAGGCTCTTAACCTTGATCACATCTGCAAAATCCTTCTTGTCAAGTAAGTAACATATTCATGGTTTTCTAGGATAAGGACAAGGCCACCTTTGGGTGCCCATTCTTCTGCCTACCATGTTATTGACTTAACTATTTTGCCTTTTCAACTGGTTAAACACGAAAGCCAATTATTTACTGAGAATCTACTGTGTTTTAGACAATTTTAACTGCGACTGTTTTTTTTTCCATCCACAGACATATATATCCTCATTTAATCCTTTCAGTGACCCTATGAGGTAATATTGGAGTCAGCCAAGAGTGCGATCAGCTGCAAGTAATGGAAACCCCAACCAATGCTACTTTATTGTTTTAAAATAAAAAAAGGAGCAATATAGCAGCTCACTTAAGCCTTCAGGATCCCCAGACTCTTTCTATCTTTGCTGACAGGTGGAAGGCCGTAGTAATTACCAGCATGGGCCTTGCATCATGGGTTTGTGCAAGTTTCATCCCCTACAAATAGGAATAATAATACACTCAGACAATGGGGTTGATGGAGTGAGTTAATTACATTTAATGTGCTCAGAATCATACCTAGTGCATATTAGATGCTCAATAAGTGTTGACTATTTTAAATGTTATTTCTGCATGCTAAATGTTATTTAGCACGTTGGGTTTTGGCTTCGCATCCTCATGCTTAACACCTCACGGTAGCAAGATGGTTGCTGTCCTTCTAGCTATGACAGGTAGGAGAAGAAAGGAACAACTGAGAAAGAGGGAGACAGGTATGCTATTTGTATCAGGAAACCAAACGCTTCTCAGAAATCCCCAGCCACTTCTCACTTCTCACCTCTTATTGGCCAGGCAAGTGAGGCATAGGACTTCCTATGTTGAAGGAAAGTCTGAGAAAGTGTTTTTTTTTTCTCCCCATATAATGAGGAATCCGGATTGACAGACATCTGTTGCCCCCATCCTTTGCTCACTGTTCCCCACTATCCCCCCCAAATTGTGACTCTTTTAGTAAAGAAGGAAAACAAGTGGAACATAGGAGGACACTAGCAGTGTCTACACGGTTGGTCATTGGTACATCGATCGGTGTGCAGGAGTGTTGACTGCACACAGGGCAGAGATTTTGATGGGAGGCTGGTGGGAGGTGCAGAGATGGGGGATGGCCTCTGGATGATGGATAGTGTTGTGGGTGGAATTGTGTCCCCCTCAAAAGATATGTTCAAATCCTAAACGCTGATACCTGTGAGTGGGGACTTATGTGGAAATAAGCTCTTTGCAGATATAATCAAATTAAAATGAGGTCATACTGGATTAGATTGGGTCCTGGTCCAATGCTTAGCATCCTCATAAGAGGGAAATTTGGACACAAAGACACACAGGTAGGACACTATGTGATGACAGAGGCAGATTGAGGCCCGTGCTGATGCTAATGTAATTCCAAGGTTTTGGGAAAAGTAAAGCTTCCATTTGATGCTCATTGTACTTGGGGACAGTCTGGTTTGTCTCCGGCTCTAGTAGGAGAATCAGCCAAATGCTCCTGCAGTCATCCACGGCTGGGAGTTGAGAGCAAGAAAAGGACCCACAGACACACGGCAGAACTCTGGCGAGGACCAAGTCAAAGAGCCAGGCAAGATCCTCCTTGGGGGAAACCTAGCTGGTCAGCACAGTCTCTTTCTTGGAACATTCTGGCCTCATTTCACTCATTTATTCATCCATCTACAGGTTTCTCTGGAGTCCTAGGGTTCAGACAAACAGCTTGCATCTTCCAGAAGTTACTCTACCTTCTGGAACCTTCAGAGGTCCCTGGGACACCTCTCCGCTGTATTAGCACAGTGTTTCCAAGCTTTATATTTCAGCCACGCCATGGTTTTTACTATATCCATTTGTACCATTATTTACTTAATATCTACCTATATAATTTTATTTTTAATGGACACTTACTTTACTACTGTAAGTGAAAAAAAAAGGGCCAGGATCCTTTTGATCTAAATAGAAGACAATTAGGAAATTAATACAATGAAAGCAAAACAAAGTTATTAAATTCAAGCTAGAGCCTGCAGAAGTCTGAGGTCTGCTGTCTGTTAATAAGAGATTGGCAAGTTGTGGAGGGGTGTTGAAGGCATACTAGCACTTGACCGAGTCTTCCTTCCTGTAGGAAGCAGAGATTTAAGAAGGAAATGCTTTCTTATGATAATCACGTGCTATTTACCACTTGCAGACAGATTCTTTGAAAATCAGGGCTAATGATGGTAAATAACCTGGATCCTCCTTCAGCCGATATAATAAATGCTTTATGTGCATTATTCCATGCAATCTTTGCACCACCCTATGAAGTCAGCACGATCATCACCATTTCGGAGGCAGTAGCTGAGGACGCAGTAACCAGCTGCTTCACCCAGCTTGTCTAGCTGAGAGCCACCTGTAACCCAGCGACCACAGTGCCGGCTCTAGGATGCTTATCTGAACTTATCTAGAACTGGGGATGAAGGAGGGCGCACGTGCCACTTAACACACCCCAACCTTGGCCCAACATGACTCTGTTATCAATCTCACTCCAATGAGTTCGCTGGGGCAGGGTGATCGCGTAGAACTGAGTGACAGACAGCAGTAAAGTCTGAGCGAGAGCCCCAGAGGGAGCTGGGGACACTGCAAAGGAAGGATGGAGAAGGCCTGATGCCGGGGCTCTGGAAGGACCTCACTGCTTCTCAGTACAGCATGGCTGGCCCTTGGAGCCAGGAGTACTCAAGTGTCCCCACCCCCAGCCTTACATGGCACAGGCCTGGTTTGTGTGTTAGGGGAGAGGGGTGTTACATCCGTAGAGAAAAGTTCTGTGTTCGGGAACAAAGCCAGGTTTCACACAACCAACACCTATAAGGTAGTCAGTTCACCTGCAGATCCTCATGTGCCCATTGCTATCCTGTGATCTCCACTGGGGGCCTGCATTCTGTGATTTTCCAGAACACAGCCTTGATTTCGCAGAACACAGCCGGGAGCGCAGGAGCCTTTGAAAGTGGGTCCCATAGCAGTGTGGCCGCACCTCTCTGAGGCTTCCCTTCTAAAGCCTGGATGGAAAAAAAAAAAATCACCATGAAGAGGCAGAGCCTCAGGCCAAACACTGTCACACTGTGAAGGTCAAGAGAGGGTCAGGAGAAAAACGGATATTGAAAGGCCACCTGGAGAGCAGGGCTGTGCCTGGGTCTCCATCCCCCCTCCCCCTCTGCCATCTCGCACCTGGGGGGTCGGGAGGCAGGATGGTGGGAGGGGACGAAGCGAAGGCTCCACTTTCCAATCACCCCAAATGCTGCTTATCAAAGGGATTTTTGACTCCTAGGTGGTAGAGCCATTGGGAGCTCGGAATGGGGAAGGTATAATATGGCTAAAAGCTGCTTTAATAAAGCGCAGGGCTGGGTTTGAGCTTCACTCTCCATAAATCAAAGGGCGACACCACAGCTCTCTCTGAAGATCAGCAAGACAGCGCATTGTGGGGCTGGGGCGGCTCTTAAATCTAATCGACAGCTCTTTGAGCAAAAATACAGCCGTGACTGGAGGACAGAGGTGGCTGCACGCTGGAAAATATCCTAAGGAGCACGCACATTTCCCAGGTGATAAGAATGCTGAATGGTTCTGAGTCGAGAAACCTTGGAAAACAATTAGCCAGAGAAGCAAGATAACCTGTTGAAATTATGGCCCTGCACTTTACTGCTCTTAATAAATTTTCTGGCAGCCTCTTTCCAACCCAGAGTCCTGGTCTGTTTATACCTTTAGTAGTTGGGGGAATTAAGTCATCAAAGTTTCATCTACCTGTCTGACTTCAGCCAGAAGTACAACTCATTTGCCTGGATACCTTTCAAAACTGCTGTCTACATAGATTATAATTTAATATATAGTGGAACTAACACAAGGCTGCATGTTTCTTAAGTCTAAAATGTCAAAATCTGCATTTACATGTTCTGAATTTTCTTCAACATTGCACACACTTTAGGTAGTGATCACAACGTAGGCTTCGAAAAATTAAAAGAAATTGCACTGAGATTTACTTTTAATGCCCCTTGGGGGTAGCAAGGAGACTTGTGGACCCAGAGCTGGATTTACCAGCCACTTCACTAGCCACAGCTGTTCTTAGGCTCTTGGAGCCTCAGTTTTCTCATCTGTAAAATGGGCCCCCTTGCTTGATAGGAAGAAGAAATGAGATTAATGTAGGCAAAGCAACTCCCATAGCTCCTATAGACTCAGTAAATATTAGCTCTCCCCTCTTTAGTAAAAGCTGATGGTTTGATGACTTTTCTTTCTTTTTTTTTTTTTTTTAATTTTTTTTTTTTTCAACGTTTATTTATTTTTGGGACAGAGAGAGACAGAGCATGAACAGGGGAGGGGCAGAGAGAGAGGGAGACACAGAATCAGAAACAGGCTCCAGGCTCTGAGCCATCAGCCCAGAGCCCGACGCGGGGCTCGAACTCACAGACGGTGAGATCGTGACCTGGCTGAAGTCGGACGCTTAACCGACTGCGCCACCCAGACGCCCCGGTTTGATGACTTTTCCAGTCCCTTTTGTGTATTGCTTTCACCTGGGCTGGTTTTATTTAAACTGTCTTTTGTGTGAGCGATTCCCCCTATTACCAACTGTCCAGCTCCCTGGGGACCCTACGTAACTTATTCTAGCGTCTGAAACTCCAAAGGCAAGTTACTTAATTCATTTATAGCTGTTTTCGCATAGAGTTTGAGGATTAAATGAGATAAATTATGAAAAACATGAAGCCAGTATCTGGCACTTGCTAAGCACTGAATAATATTAGCCACTGTTGGTATCAACCTCCCAACGTCTCACCCCCGATCTCGCAACCTATATCCCCCCCACCCGAAATCACACAGAGCTGGCGGTTTCCTGTCTCTGTGTGGAGGCTTCTGTTCTGTAGCTGGAAAGCCAATACCCTTCCTTGCTTGGCCTGTTTACATCCTTCTCATCCTTTTAGGCCATTTCAGATGTCAGGTATTCCGAAAAACTTACCCGATCCCGTTCACACCCGGAGGCAAAAGTCAGGCTTCCCTGGCAGTGTATACTCACCATGTTCAGCCTTGAGTTTTGGTTCTTTGTGTCTGTTTTCCTCTCCAACTTGACTTGCGGGTCCTGGAGGGCAGAATCCAAGCCTTGTCTATGTCTGCAATACTCTGCAGCGTTTTACAATATCTGACATGAAGTATCTGTTGGGCAACAATTGAATCTCATTTTCTTTTCGTACTTCTTATTTGATCGACCAGGCAGAAGGGCCACAAAGTCGAGGGTTGTTAGGTTTCAGTTAAAACCATTCTTCTATACTGTGACACATTGGTTATTATGCAGCAAACTTAGGTATTTGGGAGGGTCGGTAACAAGCAGCCAAGTGAAGCTTCAGTGGAAAGGGTGATAGCTGAATGTTAAACATTGACTGCTGAAGCATCTCTCTTCTTTCTCCAGAGGACATGGGCCATGCCTGATGACCTCTGAGAGTCCAGCAATTAGGAAGGCACAGGTATGATGCAAACTGGCCACGTGCCGAGGAAGGACCTTTTGTTGCAAGCTGGGGAGGAACCCACCCACGTTGCAAAGCAGAGAGCCCACTCAGGAGGTAGCACAGAGTGCCGGGAACATAGTAGTTTCTCAAGAAATACTCCACGAATAAAGGAAATTCACCTTTCTCCTTTGGCCCTCAATTACCTGGTTGGTTTCTTCATGCCTCAGTTTCTTTAGGTGTAAAATAAGCCTGATGTTCTTTGGACGAGAAGCACAAATTACTGTAATCATGAAGCATTCAGCATGTACTATAAACAATAATTAGTGAGAATAAACATGGCCACTAAAAAAGAAATCTCCATTGTCAAGACACAAAGTTACCTCCAGGTTTTTGGATATGCTTAAATAGCGTTCATTAAATCTTTATGTTAGTACCATTCTATGTAGGACTCAGTTTCCTTGTGGAAAGTCAGGGAGCCATTCAGTTCACCACCTACAGGTGTTGAAAGGAATAAGTAATACAAGTGATCACAAGGCACTTGCCTAAAATCCAAGGAATTATACAATAATAATAGTAATCATCTGTCACTAAAAGTATTTCCATCTTAGTCGGTTGCAAGGAATACATTTTCTCTTTACTTAAGTCTCTCTTTGCTCTCTAAATAATGCATTACCCATTGCATTTACAATCTCCTCGCCTGCTTCGTGTTTTAAATTAGAATCTGGCCTGCCCACGTGAGCTAACACCTTTTACCTCAGGAAAAATACCGGGCGATCTTTAACAACAGGACTTTGAGATTTATGGTTTGAACTGCGAGGTGGGACGTCAGCAGCGCAGCATTTCAGAAAAAGAACCCTCACACCTCATTTCTTCATTCAAATGAATTCAGCAAATATTTCTCGAGCATATAGTCAGAGCCAGGCAACGTGTTATAAATACGATACTCTTCAGAAGGCCACACGGACATGGAAACTAATCATTGTAATAGAGGTAATAAAAGTTTTATTGAGGATCTGCAGAATGTGTCTCAGTAACATTCAGGATGGAATTACCTTGTCTGGCTCAGGAGGAGGGCTGCGGAAGGAATCTTGGTGAGGTTAGTTGCAGATAACTGAATCCCTTCTAGCAAACAGAAAGGGATCGAATGTGGAAAGTTAGGTGCTTGCAAAAATCTCGGAAGGGCTGGAGAAGCAAGCTCTAGGCAAGGCTTCCAGAATGAATCTCTGAACGACAAGTCAGAACTGGCTCACGGAGGAGGTTACTAACTTTTCGAAGATCGGGAGATGCCCCGACTGTTGGTGCAGAATCGTGTTGCCTTAGCTATGATCCATGCTAACACAACGGATTGCCCTCGCACAGCCTCTTGACTCCCAGGAAGCTAGGACATGAGTATTCTTGTAGGAAACCAAACGCCTCTGTTACCCTGTTTGCCAGCAGAAGCATGCCTGGCCCTCAGTTCCATCCTCCGGAGTGTTTGGTCTGGTTGGTAGGAGCTGGGCCTCATGTGCAACAACGGCCAAGAGGAAAGCTGGAAAATGTGGTCTGCAGAGTTAGTGCCTTTGCCCTGTAGTAAATCCTGCTACGAGAGCATGGGATGGATGTGAAAGAGAGAGCCAGTCTCCAATTTCTGCCTTGAAGTCTTCATGGAGAATGAGCCGCTTGATCTGGGCCTTGAGGGATCCACGGGATGAAGGGCACTTTGAGCAGCTATGTTTATTGTGTGTTTCCACGGTACAGAGCTGTGAAATGCACACCTGGTTCAAATAAATAAAAGTAATTTGGAAATAACAGTAGCACAAGCTGTAAAACTAGGAGCAACGAGACGTGAAGAGGGAGAGGCGCCAGGGACTGATGTTGCAAGGTTTGGGCTTTCAACTTTAGGTTGTAAGTAGGAAACAGCCACCGAAAGGTTCTGAGGAGTGAGGGCGTACGTGTGTGTGTGAGCATATGTGCGTGTGTGCGTGAAGGGGGGCAAGGATTAACTTTCCTTGACTGCTGGGTATGTTGTCTACAGTGGTGTGCTGGTAAATGTTTAACCACTGGCTTTCTAGAGGGGAAAGAAAAAGGCCTGCTTTGTACACTACGCTGATTTCTGTGTCATAAAGGCTTCCAACATGGCCTATTTCAAACTACTAATGTGGCATCACTAGACATGGGACCGGGGAGAGACGTGGACAGTCGGCTCTTGGGGACTGGCTCACATTGGCACCACTACTCCTGTACATGTACATGTGAGTTAATTCTCAAAACAATCGCACAAGACGTGTACTACTTTTGCTTCACAAATGGGGAAACTGGCCTAGAGAGCTAAGTAGTCACACAACCAATTAGTGCTGGAACCTCGCTTTAGATCTGGGTCTGCCTGTTTTCAAAGCCAATGTCTTTCAATAAGAGCATGCTGCCTCCAGAAGAGCAACACGCCTGGTCTGATCTCTACTTCAGAAAAATCCCTTTGGCAGGATACAGGAGAGGTTGATATGGTAGCCAGGAAGCGTTCTAGACAATGATTAAGCGAATTGATATGTACACGTTGCGACCAAATTCTATGTACCAAGGCAAGTGCTGAGTCCGTAGAGTATAAAGGTCGTAGGGAAGGAAGCATGGTCAGAGGCAAGAGATCGCAGAGAAGGCTAGTGAAGAGGCTGAGCCAAGGCAGGAAGTCAGGAAGCATGGACAGATAGAGTGGAATTGCTGGCTTTCCAGATGGGGATGGGTCGGAGGAATGGGCAGAGTTATAAATGGGAAGTCAAGGATAATTTCCAGTGTTTTGGCTTGTAACTGTGAACATAGTGGTGCCACTGGCCAGGTCAGAATCATGAGAAGCAGGCTTCTTTTGAGAAACCTTATGCTTTGAGCTTGTTCAGTCCAAAGGGCCTGTGGAAAGCTCGAGCGGGGATGACCAGGGGGAAAATGGAGATGCATGTGTCTGGGAAGACAGATCTGAGCTGGAGATTGTGAGCAAACCTCTCCAGAGACGGTGGCTGAAACCTCGGTGTGAATGAACTTGCAAGACACTTCTGGGAGGTCTGAGAATAATCCAGTGAAGAATCTTGGGAAACAGAGGGTTGGTTTCAAGGAGAACCTACTCAGAGTCACGTTTCCCTAAGTAAGGTAAGAGGAAGGGTCAACAGTGTTGGAGGCTGTGTGGTGAGCTGCCCAGATCCCACCTCAGGAATGAAGGACAATTTTCCCAACCACTGTAAATACCTCCCAACTGCCCAGTCCTGGGTCCCATCTCCTTCCAGGAGTAGCTCATACCTACCAACCAACACAGCGGTATGAAGACCCAGCTCTTTGGTCCCAAGTTGGGACAAGTCTGAAGGGCCACTGTGGCTCCAGATTGCCCTGTGGAGCCGGCTGAGGCCTAATTTGGGAGGGTATCACTGCTCAGCTTCTCCCTTTGGCCGGCCCTGCTTCTTGCCCTGGCTTCCGTGGGTATTGAACCCAAGTGCGCCCTTGAATAAACAGCCTACATGGTCGTCTCCGTCTCGCATGTGTTTCTTGGGGAGCCCAGCACATGACAGAGGCTTCTCCTTCATGACCCCTGCCCTATGATGTTGCTGTTTAAGGGTGATCAGGACCAGACCAACCTATTCATTCATCAAATCCTAAACCAAACAGGTGGGGACTGAAAACCAACACTCTGGTATCTTAATGAATAAAGCTTTATTTTAATGCAAAATAAAACAAGAAAAATTTGTATGTTCATATATAACAGCATCCAAAATGTTTTCTGTGGTACAAATGGGATCATTCTAAAAAGTCTGTGAAGAATTCATTCTCTGCCCCCATATGCCAAAATATGATTTCACATAATTTATCTTCAGAACTTATGAACAGACTTGGTGCCAAAAAAGCGCAGGAAAACACTAGAAGAAGTGACTGTATCCACAGTAGGGTTTGTTTTTACGTTCCAGTAGTAAACAGCACTGCGGGCAGCATAGATGGAACAGCACACGCTCTCAGAGCTGAGTGAGGAGACAGTCTCGGTCGTTGGGGTTAGTTCCCTGTGCACTCCGGGCTCGGGAGTTAAGCCCATCTTTAAAAGTCAGGAGCTGTGTGATTCTATTACTATTTAAGGACATGAGGGAGAAAAGAGTTTCCCTTAGAAGTAGTAGCTGCA
The DNA here is from genome assembly GCF_028749965.1 of Puma concolor. Classification (NCBI taxonomy): domain Eukaryota; kingdom Metazoa; phylum Chordata; class Mammalia; order Carnivora; family Felidae; genus Puma; species Puma concolor. The sequence goes on along the minus strand of NC_141674.1, from coordinate 192,704,010 downwards.
TATGAGATTCTAGGCTTATTTTAGATATCTATCTTTTATTCTCCTTTTTTTTTTTTTTTTTCAGAGAGGTGACTTTGTAGGGATATCTTATGGAGACTCCTCTTTCTGGTCTCATTGTGGCATCATTTCCAACTAAGTCGGTGGGAACTGGGAGGGCAGAGAAGTACTCCCGTGGCTGGTTCTGGATCCCACTCCCTCCTGCCTTAATTGCACCAAGTCTGGACCTTTTGTTGCTCCTGGACTCAAAAGCAGTAGGGTGTCTACCCAATTTAGCACCGATTTGAGGGCAGTTCGTTGCGGATTTCAGAGTTTAATGCCTACGGGGATTTTAGAGGCATACATCCCTCCCCAAACTGTGCAGATCTCTCTATCCGCCCTGAAAGGCTAAGATGTCTCTCCAAAGAAAACAACTGCTGGGGCTACAGGTTAGGGGAACGAATGCCCCTCAAAGGCCGGATCCTTATTATGCACATAGACTCCATGCCTGACAGCTCCTCAAGTTGTCAGATGCATTTCCTTCAGAAGATAGTTCAACAAGTTCACAGATCTTTGAAGGGAATAATGAGTCATGTTTCAATTTTATTTAGTTGGTGGCACAAAGAGAGCCACAAGGAAGTTTCCAACCTCCTTTATCGGGCAGCATGCATGGTTTCCTCCATGGGGTCATGGTGGGTCTGTGGATCTCCTCACACCCTTGGTTATAAGATCTTTGCTCCATGCTGTCCTGTGGGGTCAATGCATGTTGACTTACATATCTAAGAATTATGAGCTTCACGGTAATTTTATTTTCCGATTTTTGTTTGTTACTCGATTATGATGTAAAAAGGTGCTCCTGTCTTTGAGATTGCCTTTCATCCACTGATTTAATATTGTGGGGAACCAATTTTCTACCACAGTCCAATGGCGCAAGGGGTTAACGAGATGCAGTGTTTCTCCTCCTGGCAGAGGACCGAATTCTCCTGCATCTAAAAGTTTGCAATGGTCTGCTCCCTTTCCCATCTCCCCTCCTGCAAAAAGGGATAAACCAGAGCTCCTTCAAATATCTCACGACTCAAGGCCAAAGGTGTGTGCTGATGGGTTTGCAGCTCACTGTGCTACTCTGTTCCTGTGGGGAGGGGCGTTATGGTATTCTGAGCAAGGAGCAGACACCAGATTGAGTCTCGCCAAGGCCATAAATAAATGGGGAACTACTTCCTGCTACTGGGCACCTACTGACTACAGGCTGGCCCTCTAAACACTCTAAACCACCAGTTCTCCTAGATACTGGGAGAGAGTTCTACAGCCTCTGGGTGCTGGCAAGTGGAGGGTTGGTTCACAGGCGCTTACGAAGCTTACATTCGAGCCGTTCTTAACTGTGGCCTGGCTCGATGGAGCCTCTGTGACACACACGTGCGCTTCGTTCGGGCGGGGTCAAATTGGGCGTGTGTTGTACTTCAAGCAAGAAAACGGCTGTCATCTCGTTTTCGTCCACTTGAAGAGCAGTTTCAAATCACTGGCTGCCCCGCAGGATTAGCAAATGTTTTATTGACTGTGAATGCAGCGCAAGACCGTATTTGGTGCAGCTTGCCCCGAGCCTGTGAGCAGGAGGCATTGTGCAACGTGGGGAAGATGGGCATTCTTCCTACAAGGGCCACTCCTCCAACACGCACAGGATATCTCACCCTCTCGCACTGCCTCTGGCTGCCTCTCGTGTGGCCTTGGCCTTAATCCAGAAGGAGACTCCTGGCTTGGCTATGTCTAATAGCCTAGAGAAATTTGGCTCAAAATGCAACATGCCCAAGAGCTGATTTTAACGCTCCCAAGCACGTTACATTTCCCTCACTTTATCCTTCTCTTCCTGGAAGTTTATTTATTTCGAGGGTAAAGTGTCATTCAGCGTGTTGGCAGAGAAGCCCGGGAGCTCACCTGCATCTCACCTCTAGGTGAGCAGGGCCTGAGCCCCTCAACCTCCGTGCACACGTTGCAAAAGGTGTAAGGTGCCTGGCTCAAGAGGGATGACAGATGGAGAAGACCGACTTGACAGTCTATTTATTAAGATGGTCAAGGTAATTGTACTTTAGAAAATGATACCTCTTAAAGTCCAGTAAATAACACTATTATGTCTAAAACCAGCAGCTGCTTCATTCCTGGTAATAGAACTCTATTTTAAATTAAAAAAACACCTAAACTGGGTTGGATACTCTATAGTTAATAATACTATAATTTATTAAGTCCTGTCAGGCAGAGGTATTCTAATCTCAGCCAAAATATGTCCAAATGGAACTCAATACTTTTTTTGTTTTGTTTTGTTTTGAGGGAATGGAGAAGGAGCGGCAAGGCTTTAAGTCTCTTAAGAGCCATTGAACGATTCAAACGGCTGCTCCCAGATTTTGCTGTTTCTCAGTCTTCTGTTGTGTTCTCATTTGGGTCAGGTTGGAAGTTTTAGAAGTCTTGCTGAAATAAGTAGAAAATCACTGCAAAGCTCAAAGGAAATGGGATGGGTTTTAGAGGGCGGGGTGTCAGCTTTTCCAAACCATAAGACCTTCTAGTCCCAGTTGGAGATGCTGGCCCGGGCTGGGTGCTCCCCCGACTTTTGTTAATGAAATACAGCGGATGTAGAATGATCTGGTTTTATGCCTCTTTTCCTTTCCCCTCTGATTTTTTTTTCCTTTTTATTTCCTTCCTCATCAAACTTTCCAGAAAGCATTTTTATCTTACATTCTCCATACTGGTAATCACATACCTTCACACATACACACACGCATACACATACACACACACACAGTCAGTCACTGCCATCTACTGCTCCCTAGTCATCAATCCCAGAGGCCACAGTCAGCCCCTCCCTGTCCCCGGGTGCAGATGGCACTGTTTGGCACTGAGTGTGGAATTGGCATCTCCGGATCGTTGCTTCCTGTGTGACCTAAGCAACGAGCCCTCTCTTTTCCAACTACATTTTAGCCCTCAAGTGGGAGCCTTAAAGTCGAGGCCCCGGTTCCAGATTTGGAGATGGTTCTGAAACCGGATATCTCCATGCAATCACGCCTGGGACTCGGGGGAAGGAAGGTGAGGATCAGGGGATTTTCAGCCCTCTTAACCTGATCGCCTTGGTCCTTGGACTATATTCCTTCTGGAATCTCTGACTAGCTTTAAACATTCTCTCAGGACACTAATACTGCATTCGTGTTGTGTTATATATATATATATATATATATATATATATATATATATATAGCAAGGAAATGTAAAATACTTATACCAGACGAGTGGTACGAGGAACCTGAGAAATTCTACAAAGAGAGAAATGCAGTCTTCTTCTGGGTATAAACATTTCAAAGAGATCACTAGTCATGTCTGCTGTTGGTTTGTTTTCTCAATGAGAAAACTACTCATTTAAGACACCCATATTTGCAGCCACTCTCAGGTGGCTGAGGCTCAGCCTCTGAGAGTCTCTGTGCTGCCAGTTCCATGGGGCTTGTGCACACCAGGAAGGCACTGTGTGGTATGTCCATTGTTCTTTGTTATTTGCCTGTTTACCTGCCGCTCTCACGGAATTGAACAATTCTAAATGCATTTCGGATCTCAGGCAGTACTGTTTTGATGGACCCTGTCCTTTCTCTTCCTTCTGATCCCCCGTCCTCCTGTCCCCTCCTTTTTCCCTCTGGTTAGCAGTCAAGTGTTGCAACCTCGGTGAGAAGAACCTATCTGTGCCCTGGAGAATTCTGAACAGGAGGAAGGTCTTACAGTCTAGGAAGGGCAAAGGTGATGTTAGCCGTCTCCCCTTCTGGGCTGGGCTGGGCTGGGCGTGGTGATATTCAGTTACACAGCTGCAGTCATGGGGTTCTTCTGCCTGGGATCCTGGGCTCGGTAGGGGTACTGGTCCGGGCTGCCCCCTCGGGGCCCTGGTCTACCCATTTCCTGATAGGCTGGCACTCTGGGGTGCTGAGGAGGGGAAGGCGGGACATCTTGTCGGAAGGGTCCTTTATGCTGGGGGGCTGGTGGAGGAGGGTAGTACTGAGGATACCGGAGGTCTGCAAGCCTCAGATCCGGGGGACGTGGGTAGCTCCCTTTGGGAGGATGCACGGGATGAGCCCCTGGGTAATACGGGAGCTCCCTTTCTTTGTAGAGCCCTCGAGGTGTGGCCGTCAGATAGTCTATAGGATCAGCTGGTCCTCCCCTGGAAAGAGAAGAACAGACACATATCAGTAGCTGCTAAGGGAGCTGCCCGACCGAAGACCCCATTCCTCAGCCTCCTGCATAGTTTGGCGTGGTCATTGACTAGGCCTGGCCCATGGGATGTGAACAGAAGTGGTGTGTGCCCTTAAAGAGAAGAGAGGGAATCTTCTTCTTCCCCTCTCCCCTTCCTGTTGGCCATCGGAGTGGCCGTTTTTAACTACAAGGAGAAAGCCTCATGCTGAGGAAGGTAGAGCAACGAGAGGGCAAGGGCCTGAGTCCTTGTACCATGGAGCCACCATGGAGCCACCATGTTAGCCAGGACTGCTTATACTCAGAAGGCTGCATGAGGGACAAAAATACTTCTTTCTGGTTTGTACCATTGCGTGTTGGCCTTTAGCATAGCAGCCAAGCTCGTTTTCTAAACAGGGGCGCACTTTGGCTCCCTTACAGCTAGGATCATTGGACCTGCCCCCTTCTCTGCCCCCCTGAAGCCTGTCATGGGTAGTGGGAGAAATGTGCAGGTTATTCAGAGTTACACAGTTCCCTGGGGCTGTACTCATCTCTAGGTCTGTGGGGGTGCTGTGGGGGTCCATGACATGGACCATAGTCATGGTCTAACTCCGGTTAGCTTCTGGGCCACCCCTATGTGCTCTCCCCTCTCTACAGTTCCTAGAAAAAGTCATGAGTCAGAGCTGGGGATTATCCACGTAGCGCCTTGATAGAAAGCAATTCTACCACGAAGTCAAGAAGTACCAGTAGCAGAGTGGGAAAAGCCAAACCAGCTGTAAGTTGCATTGTGTAATGAGTAGGCACACAGAAAGGTCCAGGGCAACAATAAACACTAACAGAAAGTGACCCTGTCTGGATCTCTCTACTAAGACAACAAGCATCTTCTGTTCCATTTGCTACAACAGAAGCAATACGTCTCTAAACAGCGTACAGATGACTGCATCTTATCTAGCCTGGGGTTAAACAGATGAGTTCTGTTTGCAGCTCTTAAAATCCCATAAACCTTCTGTGCACGTACTCACCACCACCATCACCAGATCCTTCCCACATTCTACTACTCTCCCTGTGATAATTTTTTGAAGGAAAAAAAAAGCAACAATAATAATTAATGAAAATCTCTTCGATGTCAGAGTACAAATTGGTAGAACACTTGGAAGAAATGACAGAGCTAGAAGAATACGGCGTCTGTGGTTAATCAAGCACTGTCAGTGAGGGTCGAAATCACCCTGTGATCTGCGGAATCTGATGTTAAAACAGCTCTGTAAGTTCCCCAAATCAATGAAGGGTTGATGAGCTCCAAGTGTGGGTGCGTGTGGAAAGCAGCGTGTGAAGACATTCATAAGGATGAACAATAGAACTCTCGCTCTACTGTTTTATGTCTTAATTTGGCTATACGTAATAATGAAAGATCCTTCAGCTTGGGGTAATCTAGTTAGAGTTTTCAGATAAAAAAATTAAATTGTTTGTGTACAAGCTATTATAGCATCAACTGCTATTATTCAGCGCAGTTTGCTTTGCTCTATTTTAAATTGCCCATGACAAATAGAGCACAAATGCATAATCTGTCACTCCAGCCCTGGGAAATAGAGGATCAGGGTTACATCTCCCCTTTCCTTTACAATTTTATCTCTGATTTAGAAAACTTCCAGCATTCGCTAGATCTTTTGTCATAAAATATTGTAAGCACCAACACCACCCCCCCCCCGCCCCCACCGCCTCTCTCATTTCTATTTCCTTTTGGTTCATGCTGGAGATTTCTGAAACACTTAAAAAAAAAAATCCTTAACCTGTGCTTTCTCTTGAAATCTACTGAAGCTATTTCTCTGCATGAAGTGAAACATGTGGTTTTTCTGCACTCATTTTAAGCCCTTGGGATAAATCACTGACATTTGTAACACACAAACATTATCTGCCTTAAAATGAACATACAACCCATGCTCCCTCTGGACCCTCTTAGTGGGAATGTTTCCTGTTTAAAATGGAAAGAGAGAAAGGAGGGATTCCAGGCCTTGGACGTTTAGGGTCCTGTTCTTTCCCTGGAGATTTCTCTCCTTTAAAACAGGACATTATAAAAGACAGGCACACCTTGTTGGTTTTTTTTTATTTATTTTTTTATTTTTGGAGAGACAACCCAGATCAAGTGGTGACGGGGCAGAAGCCACCCTGAATGTGCTGTGACAGCACAGGCTGTGTGCTTGTGGTGGGGGTGGGGCGGGAACAGTCATCTCCTCTCCCACACCTCACCCCTGCGACTCGTCCACTCTCATAGCAAGGGGCAGGCAGGCTTCCCCCGGGCAGATGGGAAAGAACTCAAGAGTTTTGGGGTTCCGTATCCCTTTCTCTGAGGGGAGGTTTTACGGCTGGGGGTTTGCTTACATGTGGCAGAAACCAAGTGAGGTAGCTGCTCTTTGTCAAGAAATGAAATCATGGAAACTGTCTTTTCCCGTAGAACTCATCAAAACGGTTATTGTTTTTGATTTTTCATAGAGAAGAAAAACAATGAGCTGGCCTATAAAAACACTGTTTAAGGTTCAAAGCGTGCTAGAGGACTTTTTCTTTCTTTGATGGGGGGGATGCTGCTGTTGTTTATAATAACTTTTTGCTCAAAACTGGGCATTTCTTACAGACTTTTGCCAGAACAACTTCTAAGTGCTGGTGAGAATTGTCTGTACCTCTGTGCACACGCAGGTTGACACAGACACAGCCACACACATGAAAAGAAAATAAAAAAGCCCTCCTCGTTGCCTTGATAGCATAAAAAAAGAAGAAGAAAGAGCTGAAATTTTAGCTCTGTTGATCTTGAATTTCCCTTTCTTGGTTTCTTTATTTGGGTGAAATTTAGTGTTTGTAGGAAAGCGCAAAAGCCGATCCATTCTAAGAAATGCTATCAGAGTGACTGATGTTGCATGTTGGGAACCAACCCTGAGAAATCCAGGGGCAGCCTCCTCTGGAGACTGATGAAAACAAGGACCCACATAGCAAATGTATCTCTACTTCATGACCCCTCATTTTTCAGGTGACCTCCTGAGTTTTATTTGGATGTGTTATTAGCTTTCATAAATAACACTTTCAATTGAAAATTTCACTCTGGAACCATCTTTGCCTAAGGAAGGAAAAAGTCTATATTTGCTTTCTGTATAATAGAACTCTTTGGGGAAGTTATCACGGAAATATCTATATTTATCTTTTTCTTTACTAATATATATTTTTTTTAATTTTAATTTGAGAGAGGGCCTACAAGTGAGGGAGAGGGGCAGAGGGAGGGAGGGGGGAGAGAGAGAGGGAGGGAAGGGGGGAGGAAGGGAAAGAGAGAGAGAGAGAGAGAGAGAGAGAGAGAGAGAATCTCAAGCAGGCTCCATGCTCAGTGCAGACTCAGAGCCTGTTGACAGGCTCAATCCCACGACCCTGGGATCATGACCTGAGCTGAAATCAAGAATCAGATGCTCAACCGACCGAGTCACCCAGGCGCCCTGAAAATATCTATATTTTTAAAATGTCAATGATTTTTTCCCACATTTTTCACTGTTCACTTTTTTTCCTATTTTATTCTTGATTAGGCTCATTTCTTTTTTTTTTATTTTTTTAAATATTTTTATTTATTTTTGAGACAGAGAGAGACAGAGCATGAGCAGGGGAGGGGCAGAGAGATTGGGAGACACAGAATCCGAAGCAGGCTCCAGGCTCTGAGCTGTCAGCACAGAGCCCGATGTGGGGCTTGAACTCACGGACTGTGAGATCGTGACCTGAGCCGAAGTCGGACGCTTAACCAACTGAGCCACCCAGGCGCCCCTAGGCTCATTTCTGGAGGCCAAAAGAGTCAGCTTTTTCCTGGAGGACTCACAGTTATGCAGTTTCCAATCCCACAGATGCAGATGCTAACCTTTAAGCTGAAGCATCACAAGGCTGTATGGTGTTGATATGGGAAGAAGGAGTAACGATCCCTTACTTTACATGAGGTTTGTCTCTTTTTGCCATCTCAGTATGTCACTATTCTTCATTAAGGAAAACAGGGGCTGAAAATCAGAGGCTGAGCAAGTCAGAGAGCCAGCCCCTGGGTACCAACAGTCTTCACTCTACGGAAAGACATAAGGCATGCTCCAATATTTGCTAAGATAATCCTGTGTGGGGAGAGGGCTCAGTATGGGATAAATCAAGTCACTGGCAAAACCTCATACCTAGGAATGGCGTGGCTATATTTCCTGGAATAGATGAAGGGGCATGAGCAATTTTGAGCCCTCCCATCTGCCCGTGCTCTCCCTACTCCTCCTTTTCTCAACTGCAAAGAAAATCTCTTTTTCCTGCACTCACCCCAGTAGGTCATTCTCACCTTACATGGGTGAAAGACTTGTTATATACCGGACTAGAGCACAAGCATCTTGAAGGAACTGAGTCTCGTATATCTGGTGATCTCCCTCTGAGCTGGGCACATGGCTTTATGTATCTAGGCTCATAAATAAATGTACGTTGAATTTGTTAAGGAGAGTTTAAAGAGAAAACCCACAAACAAGCACGATAACCATACAGGGTCAGAGGTGTATGTAAGGTGTGGAAATAAGTCAGTGGGTAGAAAAATAAAAGGAAGTGATGGACTCTCATTGACAGCCAGAGTTTGGCAATGGTTGAGATACGACTGGTCTCTATTTTTTCCTGTTTTATTGAGAAATAATCGACATACATCACTGTACAAGTTTAAGATGCACAGCCTGACGGTTTGATTTACAAATATGTGAAGTTATTACCACAAGTTTTAGCTAACATCCATCTTCTCATATTGATATGATAAAAAGAAAAGAAAGAAGAAAAGAAAAAAGGGAAAAAATTCTCCTTGTGATAAGAACTCTTAGGATTTACACTCTTAACAGCTTTCCTATATACCATATGGCAGTGTTAGCTACAGTCATCATGCTGTGCATTACATGTGTATTACATGGTCTCTAATTTTTAAAGGAGGAAGGAGGGAGGGAGAAAAAGATGGTGGGCTGAAAAAAAGTGTTGGATTGGGTCCAACATGGAATAGGTATAAACTTTATCAGGGCATGGGTTAGTATATTTGTCTTGTTTTCCAAGAACAAAAGTATACTCTGTTGTCTTGTATCATACTTGAAACATAGTATGTGCTTAATAAACCTTGGGCTCACATTTAATTGCCTTGACTCACCAGTGAGGTCAATATGATCAACTAGTACAGGTTAAGTGTATTTATTCAAAAATCTTTCATGGATTGTTTTTATTATTATCCAGCAAGGAGATTTTCTTTGTTTTTGTTATAAACACAATAATCTAAGAACACTGCAATGTGTACATTTAAAAATGCAGTATACAGGGTCTCAAAGGCCTTAGGAGGGTAATGTCAAAGGTGAAAATCAAGTGTAATCACCACAGTTTCAAGTACCTGGCCTTGAGGATTGATGAACATGAACCAGAGGTACAGGTGATGTCCAGGCCCCATCTGTCACAGTACTTCCCAACCTTTTCTTGACTGGAACACACATGATGGATGACTTTCATATAAGCCACTAGAGCCCAAGAGAGGCAGAAGCTAGGCTTATGCAAACTTCCTTACCACCTGTGGGAACACAACGCCCTTCCCTCCCACTCAAGAAAGAACAGGGGATTTAAGAACAATGGGAGCAACATTATGAAAGGAGAAAACTCAAATCTGTTGTAATTTATTAAAATAAGTTATTTGCAACCTTCAGTTCAAGTATCAGTAACAAATCCTTGCAATACAGAGCTGATCATAATTCGCCTACGTGACTCAATGCTGAGCTCAAGAACCATCGCTGTCTCTCATCTGATGAGCTTCTTTTAGGAGAAGAAAGGACAGGTGAAGTTGAAGAAGGACAGGGGAGAAACAACTCAGATTGAGACCCACTGGTGACTCGAAGAGAGTTTGCTTTGAGAAGGGATAAGTCCAGCAGGCACAAAAAGTGTGAAAGTCATAAAGAAATTATGAGAAAAGGTGAATACCACCTTAGGCATCAGCATCAGCTTTCTCACTTGAGGAAAAACTTCCAAAAGGCAGATTCTTGTTCCTCTTATTTTCTGTAAAATACCATGTGTGCTATTAGCAGCCAACACAAAGACAATTTCGTAACTTGCAAGGTAGCCTTTATGGATTTCCTTTTTTGGTAATAATGGACTGTGACCAAATTTGGGGTTCAGATGGGAGGAAGCAACATGATGTAAAACTCCCGGTGCTAAGAGAGGTACTTGTACCCCTTAGCAGAAAGCTGACATCTGGCAAAGCCATACTACTCTGAAGCATGCCACGCATGGGTTATTTAGCGGCTGATCTGACGCCGATGCTTTGTTCTGTAGTTCTTCTACAAATATGGCAAAGCTAAAAGAAGATCAGCACAAACTAATACATTTGTAGGCGCTTGAGCCGCCCGTGTTATGTAGACAGAGATGCTTTTAGTCTGTGTTTGGAATTCCTTCGGTGTCAGGTTTCCAGTTACCAGGACTTCACCCGTCATTCAGGCATGAATGTGGTTGGCCAGGATTAGCAGAGCCCTCTGCAAGGTATATTACATGGCTTTGATTTTTGCAGATTTTGCAGAATCATAAAATATAAGGATCATTTGATGGCTTGTGTTATAGAAATGATTTTGGGAAAAAAATCTCCCTTTCATCACTCACATTTCCCGTTGCGATATGAAGAGAGGGCTCTTACTCTTTGTTAAGAACTCGAGTGGGAAGAGATTGATCAGTAGATGTTTTTGGCCCTTGTTGACACCAAGGAAATGTTTGGAAAGAAAATGAAGGTAGAATGATAATGACTTAGTGCTCGGAAGACATTTCTACAACACTTCAAGACAGTAACTTCGATCGCCTGCATTTAATTCCTTTTTTAGTGTTTTTCAGCAATGGCCCCCCCAGACACGAATTTAGTTATTAACAAATAGCATGTGCCAGCCACAAAGATGGGATCTGATGTAACCCTTTAGCAGATATTATCTGGGGAAGGGTCCTTACCCATGTTTCATCGTATCAGATGGTGGGAGGTATTCCCTAAAAATGGTCCTGCCAAACTAATGTCCTTTATGAGGGTGTGAGGCTTCTGGTGGGTGCAGAGGACAATTAGGAGGGGCTGCATGAAAGCGTATAAGGAGAAGGAATCCCATGGAAAGCTAGAACTTGCGAGTGGCCGCAAACAAAGTCATGAACTCCATCTGAAGGATAGCTGCCTACAATCACCCTGTGGTGTTTTTAGCCACAGAAGAGGTTTCTTTAAAGAGAATGGCAACCAAAGGAACAAATCATCATAACTTGTTAGGCCACTAAAATCATCTCTCTCTCTTTCTATTGTAACAGCGGTCTCAGAATTTCAATGCCTAAACACCGAGGATTTCATCCAATTGTCACGCAAGAGACAACGGTTCAATTTCAAGGTCAGACTGGGAGGGCCGACAGGTTCAACAGTGTAGGGTCCTGAATTCTAAAGACAATTTCTCCTGCCCCTTAGGAGAAGCACTACATAGTTTCTTGTCCGAGGTTACTGCCTGGAGACAGGACATTCTAGGAGAAAAACACGTCGTTCGTGAGAGCTGCTTTTTCTTGATCAATTTAGATTATATGTATTTTTAGAGTCATACATACAATTTTTGGATAAGATACTCATGTATCTTATCCAAAGATATTCAGATATTCATGTCACTGCCACATCTTTACCTGCCCCTGTTCCTCTGCCATTAAGTTCTAAAGCTCGGGCAATAAGGAGATTTGGGTATAAACTACCTTCAGTCTTAGATCATCAGAATCCCTCTTCAGGAAGGGTACTTAAATACTTCCGTGATCGTGTTGTGTGTGTTTGGGTCAGGAAGAGCTTCTCTATCATTTCACTGAGACCTGAGAGAATCCTGCCACCACAGTTCTCCTATTCTGCAATTTAGAAGCAGAAATATAAGCGCTGAGAGGAGCTACCACCCTTCATGAGCTCAGGAATAGCTTCAGAAGAAGCCTCATTTAGAACTTCAGAGATATGAAACACATGAAGCACTTTCCCGAGGGCCTACAGCAGGCCATTTTCTCCCCATTAATGCTTGTTCCTTACAGCAACTCTACAAGGTAGGTACTATTATTGTTTCTGGTTTGCAGGCGAGGAAACTAAAGAACAGAGAGGTTAAGTAACTTGACCTAAGTCACACGGGAAGTAGCAGGGTCTAGATTCAAGCCCAGGCAGACCGACCTAGAGGCAACATGCTTAACCACTAACCTAGACCATTCACCCTCTAATCTTTCTTTCTTCTCACTGTTCACCATGTGCCCAGTCGAGGCAGGTAAGAAAGAATCACAGATATTTTGCTGACATGGCTGGGGAACAGTGGGTGAGTGAGAAGTCGTTCAGAGCAGAGAAGCTGTTTGGAACCTGGTTGTGGAGGGGACCAGAATACCAGGGGTATTGTGGGGAGCATTAGGAGTGTGATTTTCATTCAGGGAGTGATGTGAATTACCTGTGGGATGGGTGGGATGCCTCCACTTGGAGGTTCCTTAGGCAGCCCAAATCTTACAGGTACAAAATTAAATCATTACCTCCCCCCCAAATCTGCTGCTCCTCCTGTGGTCCCTTTGGAGAATGATATGATCGACACAGCTACATCAGAAATGGTATAGGTCCTCCTCTCTGTCCTGCCCACTCCAGCCAGATATCGGGTTCTAGAAAGTGCTCTTTTGAGTATTCTTGGCTGTTTGTCCTCACTGGTCAGCCTTACTTTAAAAGCTCACACCGCCTTTTCAGTTAGGCTAGCAATCGTATATTAGGACTAGTGGATGGGCAGGCAAAGCTATGGGCCAGCTTCACAAAAGAGCAGTTCAACACTGTAAAGCCAGGAGAACGTGAATCCAAAGGACAGTTGGATTTTGTAACCAACTCTGAAGCAATTTTGATCGTATTGTACTTACTCTCACATGAAAACATGGCACCGTTTGTAAAGACAGGTGAATTCAGTTTTCTTCTGGGGACTGGGTACGCGTTTACATTTTTTGGATGTGATACTCTCAAATTGAAATCCTGACAACTACCAAGAAGTTTTGGCTTGTACCTGAATATAAGGTCTGCTGTCAGCCTTTTTATTTTTTTCCTCTCAAGATCAAGTAATCTTTTCTCCCAAAGTTATAAGACTGAGGCTTATATAACATATTTCATAAACCTCTGCGTTCACTTTCTGCCTTAAGAAATGAGCATGTTAGGGATGCCTGGGTGGCTCAGTTGGTTGGGCGTCCAGCTTCGGCTCAGGTCATGATCTCGTGGTCTGTGGGTTCGAGCCCGGCATCGGGTCCTGTGCTGACAGCTCAGAGCCTGGAACCTGCTTCGGATTCTGTGTCTCCCTCTCTCTCTCTGTTCCACCCCCTTCCCCACGCCCTGTGTGTGTGTGTCTCTCTCTCTCTCAAAAAATAAATAAAATTAAAACAAATAAAAAAGAAAGAAATGAGCATGTGAGTGTTAGTATTTAATTTATAAGGTAGTTGAGGAGACAAATGGACCAGGGACCATATAGAAATGAAGAGAGCTGGGTTCACTCTTGGGTAGGAAGAATTTGACATCAGCACCTCCACATACTGCCTTGATTCCATCTCCATACATGTTTCCTGTGAAAAGGGTTTTCCTCATCCTTCTCTCAACAGTGACATGAGCTTCTTGGTCCTACCCTCCACTGTGGGTGGGGGGCACACTGAAGGAGGTACAGCCTGGCCCCAGAGCTCCATTCAGGGGGAGTTTGGATTTTGGAAATGGACCCAGTCACCATCGTGCTTCGGTACATTTTGGAAATTTCTGGTATAACAGTCTCCCTGATGCCCCGCACCAAGGCAATGGGCCCATTCTCCAGTTTCCACCAGATAATAGATGGACGCGCTTTTGGCCTCTCCGTAGTAAATTTGATGTGGAGTTGAAGCGCCTCAGGACAATTTTCACCAAAGTCCGGAGGGTTGTTCGGGGGCTTCATCTCCTGTCTGTGCTAAGCAGGTTCCAAAGCCCCAGGCTGGTCCTGGTGGGCACGCAGGCGGCTCAGCTCTTGGCCCCACTTGGCCTGCCGGTCTGGAATCTAGCTCATTATTTGGCAGAGAGCTTTGGAGATAGCACCAGCATGACGGGTTCTATATAATATCACATTCTATTCAGCTTTCATTTTTGCAGATGAAATGGATTTATAGCACAAAGGTTCCTGAACTGTATTGTCGACATGATTTTCAACAAATAATAAAAGTTATTAGGAGAGTCTTAGGTGCCAGTGACTCGTGCTGAGCTTGCCCGTCTGGCCTTGGTCTCCTCCTCCTCTGATTGTTATGTGGCTGGTAAAGACTGGTTATTAGTGTCATTACACACCTTTTACTTCCAAATTCTCCTTTTATTGAAATCAGAGCATTCTTTGTTATTCCTCTTTCTGCCTTAGGACAGCCCGACTGTCAACCCCGCTTCTTTGGGTTCCATGCTTGCCTTTGATGCTGGTAAAATTGGGCAGCTAGCAAATCAAGGCTTATCATAGCTCCACCTGATTGGAGCTGCTGAATGACTCTGCTCTCATCATCATTCCGTCTTCATCATCATCATCATCTTCTTTTTGGTCTCCAGTGTTCTCGTATAGTTATTGTCCTGAGCCTTTACACAAGCCCCCTCCCGTGTCCCCGCCTCCGCTCCTTTTAGCGAACTAATACTTGGGTCCAGAGCCATTGATGAGTGCTTTTAAAAAAGACAGAGCAAGACAAGCTTTTATCGTGAGTGAGCGGCTTCAGATGTTATTTCATCCTACATTTGTTCTCTAACTCCCTGATTTATTGATTTATTCCTTGAGCAATTCGAAGAAAACTGTAAATTCGCCCTGGCTTCTATTTCTCTGCGTGCTGCCTTGCTCTCAGCCACATTTGGTGATAGCACATGTGCCAAAAGCAGTGATTCCCGCCTGTTTTATCGCATGCGTTCTATTATCAGCACGGCGGCAACCTGATTTCTTAAAATCAGTCACGGAGCTGAAGCTTTAATAATTTAAACAAAAGCTTACCATAGAAAAGCAAATATTTACATATTTGAGTCGTCTAATTGAAAGAAATCAATTAAAAGCAAATGCCGAAGTGATTTAAAACTAAAGAGCCATTACCAAATAAAATGTTATTTACCGTTTGCCCCCATGCCGGCTTGTTTGCAAACTTCAGGAGACATGGGAATCCAGGCTCTCCCTTTGCTGTTGTGGACCTGATGTGCCAGGCCCACCAGCCTTTTTGGAACTAGACCTCATGTGTCTGTGCGGGTGGGAGGCATTCTCAGGATGCGCTCTAGTGGGGAGAGCGTGGGGCTCAGAGAGAGAGGTTGGGCTTGGACTGAGCAAGGCACCGCAGGGAAATACGAACCAGGTGACTTGACTTTTCCTGAACCTCACTTGAGCTCGTAAGTGAAGTGGGGATAGCATGACGGCCTTTCTCCCCCCCTTGCAGGCACCGGGTAAGAAAGAACACACAGACCAATCAGACTGAGATACTCAATACTCGTTGAATTTGAAGTCACACTTGGTCAGTTTTAAAAGAAATAAAGCTGCGTCTTCCATATGGAGTTTAAATGGACTCCAAAGACCTAGAATGAGCAAGTAAACAAATTCATAAGCAAATCTGAAATTTTTTTTTTTTATTTAAAAAAAATTTTTTTTTTCAACGTTTATTTATTTTTGGGACAGAGAGAGACAGAGCATGAACGGGGGAGGGGCAGAGAGAGAGGGAGACACAGAATCAGAAGCAGGCTCCAGGCTCTGAGCCATCAGCCCAGAGCCTGACACAGGGCTCGAACTCCCGGACCGCGAGATCGTGACCTGGCTGAAGTCGGACGCTTAACCGACTGCACCACCCAGGCGCCCCTCAAATCTGAAATTTATGACTGAGTGCTAACGGACCCTGTGCGTCCTATTCTACGGAAATACGTGTCGACATAGGAAATCCTCTAACAGAGATTGCAACTTATATATAGGCCTATAGAATGAACACACACACACACACACACACACACATCCCACACATATTCATATATAGTCACTATATATGTTCAGTGTTCTTGTACAGCATATCCATCTATCTATCTCTGGTGAGAGAAAGAGAAAGAAAGAGTCTCACGTGATATTTTTTAAACATTTCCGCTAGTTGCTAACATTTGAACATTGAGGGCTTTCACATAAAAATTCATCTTTCCTGTTTTTCTTTAAACCCGGGCCTTGCCTTCCTTTAAGGCTATACTCAGTGGGAGCCACCCCCGGAGGCAGGGCTTAGTCCTCCTCAGAGTCCCCTCCTGCTTTGCTTCTGTCCTTGAACGCTCCCACCTGCCCTAGCTGTTAGGGCTGTAGCCCCTGCCCTGTGGGAATACATCCCCCCTCCCCACACCCCACCCGGGGTCTGCATGGCCACATTCAGGTCACGGCCTCCACTTTAGAGGTGCATGTTATCCAAATTCCCCGCTTTAAGGAGCATCCGTGTTCTGGGAAGCACACTGAAATTTCTATTACCATACCTGGTCCACCTGTAAATCTTGAAAAGGAAATTCTCTGTCAAGACCTCTGTGCAAGAGAGAGCTGCAGTGTGGAGAAGAGACCCCGGGTAGGAACTACAGAGACTGGCTCATATCCCAGGGGGTCTCAGACAAGTGATTTTACTTTCTGAGACCTTATCTTCAACTCTGTAAAATGAAGAGGTGGCCCCCAGTGAGTCACCGGGGGTTACAATTTCAGGACCCTTCCAGGAAACCACACAGGCTCCAGTCCAAATTGACCTTAGGTCACATTGCTGCATTTCAGCCTGACCTCTGCCTGTGACCCTGGCTAGAGCCAGGTCACTTATCTGTGCCTTGGTTTCTCCATCTGTAAAGTAATATGTGCTTTTCTTCTCACAGGAGAGCATTCAATGATATGAGTGAAAGCATACTGGAGGAAAGGTGGGGTAAAAAGAATCTAAGATCTTATATTACTCTGGGGTCTCAAAGGTTGTAGTTATGAAGGGAAGCCTGCTTTGCCTAATGGGGTTTCTGGATCGGAATTTGCGCTCCCCACGAGAGGCATTATGCGGATATTGTCCTGGCCAACAAGGCAATACTGTGCGAACTCTTGGCAGAGGAATACCAGACCTCAGGTAAAGAAAGGGGAGGTGCGTGCCCCTTCTGAAAACCTGGACTCTAACTTACCTCCTTGATCCACGCGTTTTATGAGGAAAGTCTGTAGTTAACTGTTATCAGGTGGTTGGGCAAGTTGATGAGGTGTGAACTAGCCCTTTAATTGTTTTGTTTACAACATACTTATCCCTCCCTAACATCTCATTGGGGAATTCTCTACTTAGTTGATTAAGTTAAGTGAGGTTTAGTGAACTACATTTTGGTAAAACCAGAAGCTGAAAAATACCTGCTGGATTTTAGTAATTTTACAGTCACTTGTAAGTAAGCGTGGAACCCACTCAGTGGAGGTTAAAAAAAAAAAAAAGTAGCAGCAGTAGCAGCAACAACAGCAATGGATTAAATTGTTAATTACCTTTACCACCACCATTTAAGATATAATAACCTGGAAAACCAAGATGGTGGAAAATAACGAAATTCAAACCCATTTGTTCCTCTTTGCATACTATTTCTGGTAGAAAGACATGGCTTCAGGGGAAAATTTCATTTGTTCAGGGATAGGCACTCAGAATTGCTTTTAGGACCCAAACGCTTACTTAAAAACGAATCCTCTTATCTTTCTTCTGTAGTTCTATATCTGGACAGACGAAACGCCTAATGTTAACCTAGCCCAGAGGGCCATCTTACGGGTCGGTAGGTAACAGTGCTACATGAACCCCCACATATCAAGCACCTCCGGAAAGGTATGAGCCTCAATATCTATCCTCTAGGATCGTACCAACCAGCTGAGCGGACAAAGAAACAGATGAAAGACAAGACAGGGCACATATGCTCAATGCTGAGGAAGTGCCATGCGGCGCCCGCCATAGCGGAGGGTTCTGATGAGTGGTTGCGTTGAAGGAATCTTGAAGGAGAGCTGGGTATGAGCAACAGAGAGAAGGGGACGGTGAGAGATGATGACCCTTTCTGATGACAGGATGCAGCTGAAAACTTGCAGGATACCGGGTAGAAACTTTCAGAGGCCAAGAACGTGCTCTTGTTTTTAAGTGTCAAGTCTTACATGTCCCAGCTATCATTTCTTCCTGATCCCTTATTTCTGAATCAGATGCCGACTGTAAACTTCTTGAGCACTGTCGGTAACGTTAGCGAAGTAAGTCATGATTGATTTAAGTTTCTATGGTAAGATTACATAAGATCACAGAAAATCTTTAACATAGCGCAGACTTTACGCTTGTATAGGAAGAGTTCTGCCTCTATGGAATTTATTTGTCTGCCAATAAACTGTGAGCTTCATAGTTGTAAGTACTATCACTGAGTTCATTGTTGACCTCCAGTGCCTGGCACATGGTAAACACTCACCGCAATATTTAGTAAACAAATGCTCTCTGGCAATTCCTGGTGTGGAGAAAAGAGTCCTCTTTTCTTTAAACTGAGTGAGACTTACACCTGCCGACTGAGGAAAAAACATGCCCGTTTGAGTTTCAGCCTTGTATCTTTCCCAGCCAGCAGCTGGCATCTTGCTCGTTGCCTGGTGACCAAGCACTCGTCTTGAGACCAGCTCCCGTAAATGGGTTTCTGTCGTGCTGGTGGCTCAGCCTCCCTAGGGTAAACAAGAGCACTGCTTCTGGAGTCAAAACTTCTGGGTTCAAGCTCTGCTCGGCCACTGGATTTGAGTGGGAAATGTCACTCATGTTCACTTTCTTTGCTGGAAAGTGGGGATTATAACGCCAGGCTCATAGGATTGTTGGGGGAAGATCAAACTAGAGACACGTGCAAAAGCCTGGTGTAACTGACAAAGCCCTACTCAGTTGTAAGGTATCATTAGAGTTGGTATTACCTCCTCTCTCTCTCCAGGCCTGAGGTTCTGCCCTACCCATTAAAATCCTTCAAGGAACGAGGTCCTGAATCTTAATGGCCACGGCTGGGTGTCTTCATCTGCTGCTGATTTCCTAATAACAGCAGAACCGTTGTCTTTGGTCTTTTACCATCTTTCAGGCTGTGCTCCTTTCTACCTTGAATTTTTGTCGAAATTCGTTAGACTTCCCGGTCTCTTCTGGCTTCAGTCGCCAGCCCTCTTCCCTTATCTCCTCTGTTGGGGCCTCTCCTGATCTCTTCTACCTCCAGAGATGTCTGTGTTCAGGTCTCAGCTAACTTCGAGCTGAGCAGCCCTGACCAGCAATACAGATTCTGCTCTGAGCATCAAGAGATGAAGTGGCCGGGGAGTTAGGTGCTTATGGTTCTGGGTTTTCACTCAGTGGAAATGTGGCTGTAGGAAAATTGCTTATCCTCTAAATATAGCCTCAGTTTCCTCATGTGTAAAATTGGAATAGCAAGGGTTACCTACCTCACTGACTAGTTGGGGGTTAAATTAGAATGTCTGTAAAGCACTTAGCATAGTACCTGGGCACGGAAAACAATTGATAAATGTTGGCTGTTGTTATTTTTCTCTCTGCTCCAACTTCTTATTGCTTATTCCCGATTCCATAATGTCTTGCATGTTTTTCTCCGTCTTCCAAATCCTCAAATATGTCCAGAGGCCTTTTTCGTCTCTAAAAATCTGCTTCCTCCAGATGGAAATGAGGCAAGTTATCACCACTTTCCCAAAACTTATGGACTATGTTCATTTAAAGAAAGATACAAAATACACTGAAATATATACTCTCTAAACAGTTGTTCTTTTTTGTGTAGTCCTGGTTATATCCTTTATGTCTAATTGCTAACTTATTAGTGAGTC
Source organism: Puma concolor (assembly GCF_028749965.1). NCBI lineage: Eukaryota > Metazoa > Chordata > Mammalia > Carnivora > Felidae > Puma > Puma concolor. The sequence continues at coordinate 192,684,034 of NC_141674.1, read as the reverse complement.
CACATTGATGCCGCCTCTTGGGAAAGTGCTGGAGGACTTGGACTGGGGGCTGTACACATCTCTGAGAAAGACAAACACAACAGCATGTGCAAGCTATAAAGTGAGTTGTAGACACATGCACCCAAACCCAAAGGAAGTTGGGCAGCAGCCAAAAGACCATCAAGCATGGTCTTGAAAGAGACATAATATCCTCCCTCTCTCTCGTCTTTTTCTTTAATATCAGACTATCTGGATGGATGAAACACTGGATTATATTTACTTGAGGAGTCATGCCTGAAGCCTGTGGGTTAGAGGACAATGAGATCCAGAAGCAGAAAATGGTTTGCTGCATTGGTCTGATGGATAATTTTTTAAGGGGTTAGCCCTCCTACTTTTTATGAGTGTGTAACAAGAGCTTCTACTTTTCTCTTTCATCCTTGATTCTACCTTTCCTTCTTCCCTTGTCACCTGAGTTGGGACAGTGCAAAGGTGCTATTTTTCCTGCCAACTGTCTGTCCCTTCTTATCCTGGTGATAGTATTCTGTTCCTTCGGGAATTGTCCCACGCCCACTCCCAGTCCATGTGGTTCAGGTGGAGACACTCTACCCATGACTCCAGACGTGGCATGTAACTTAGGCTTGCCCATCGGAACAGTCCACCCCATTATTAACAGTGATAGTATAACAGAGATTATTAACAGTGATAATCTATGGTTAAATACATAACCTGATCTCAGCAACCTGGGACATGGCGCTAACACAGAAGAAAGCAGAGTCAAGAGATGGGGAGAAGGACACCAGCTACTGATGGCAGCCTGAGTTCCCAGGTAGCTGCACCTGAAGATAAGTCCACCCTTGGACTTTTTTGGTTATATTTGCCGGTAGATTTTTGTTCCATATTGAATATAGAGAAGTATCTGAATACTTGATATAGAGGGAGACCAATGACTAATAATGTTTAACTAATAATGTTATTTGTGTGTGGTGGAGAGTACCTAATGGCATAAACACAAGTTCTACAGGATAGCATACTTAGGAAGGGCAGATGGCCATTCACTTTAGAAACCACCTGGGGAGGGAAAAGCTTCCTTGTAGCTCATGTTGCCTCAGTCTGGCACAGTTCCCAACATCTCCAGAGTGGAGAAGGTGAAAGGTAAAAGGTCTAGAATAATTCCCTCTTTAAACTGCAATAAAGAGGGTGTTAGGTACGGAAAGAGAAAAGATACGCAGTGTGGGAAGGTACCTGATGAGTTTCTGGTCGTGGCCAAACTTCCTCTAGGCTTCGATGCCTGCGACTAACTCCATGTGCAATTAGGTTAGTCTATTTCTGAGAAAGTGAATAATCCCAAACTCTCGTCCTCTACCAATTATCCAGTAGGTGACAACAGTGACAGTGTGCAAGTAATTAGCAATTAGTTGTATAAATCTAACACACGCCAGGAAAATTCCTGCCTGCTCAGACCCAAGGGGGTAAATAAAAAGGGAGATACCCAAACGACTTCCCCATTGTCTCCTTTTTGACCTGCTCCTCTTCCTTCCAGCCACAGAAACACAGTTTTTATTAGTTCCTCATCTCTGTCCATGTCTCTGTTCACATACACCATGGGAGAGAGAACTGGACCTGGAGTTGCTTTGGAAAAGGAGGTCTGGAGACTTTGGCGAGATTGTAATCTTACCCTATGGCATATTGGTCTTATGAAAAGACTGATAAGACTCACGACGTTCATTTGATTGGCAAACAGACTATTCCAGTGCCTGAGAATATGGAAACCTGTTTTTCAGGAGTAGCACGAGACAGCCAGACTAGCTTGGGTCCACTCCTGGGCCTTGGAAAGTGTGGTAGGTAGGAGCCAGGCATCCCAGGCATCTCCATCTCTGAGAGTTGGAGTTTGCTAGGGACAAGCAAGGGAAGAACTCCGGAGAGCTTGAGCTCTGCCATGACCTGACAGTAAAGCCCAGGTAAAAATGGGCCTCTCTTTTCACTCCCTCCCCCGCCACCGACACATTTACCGAGATATAATTTACATACAAGAAATGTGACCCCTTAAGCGTTCAGTTCCATGAGGCTTTACAAATGTACACATCTGAACCACCATCAGAACCAAGGATATGTGTGGCTCTTTATTTTACTTTGCTCAACTGCTCCTTTTTCTTTACCAACTCTTAAACTGAGCAGTCCGCAATTCCACAGAAGAAAGAAAGAAAATCCCACACTTGAAAAATTCATTACTTGTCTGGAAAAACTCCAATCACTCATGTCTGATAAAAATTGCTGAATGTATTAAAATAAAATCAAGGTCTGGATGGGTAACAAAAATGAGAAATTTGAGTTTTGAAAAGAATTCTCTGGGATAGATAAGCCATTCAAAACCGAAACTTGGAAAAACGTGCTATGTCATCTCAATCACAATTATTCTGTTGCTTTAGCAGAAAACTTTCACTTAATGACAAAAACACAAATTACTGAAAAAGAATTGGCTTTCAGTGAAAGAATTCTCCTGACTCAATTAGAAAGCCCACAAAATTTAATACAAGGGGAGATATCCACTTAAACTCAATATGGTTGAAAATGGAGAACCGTCCTTCCTGACACCTTCACGGTCAAGTATCTGGAATGTTCCCCCTAAGCTGCAAATTCTTTCCTGTGTTTTTGCCTTCCCTTTTTTTTTTTCCTGCCTTAAAATTTAGTTGAATGACTACTATGTACCAGGTACTATGTAGTGCTGATACATTGGTGACAAGGCAGGACCCTGCCCATAAGGAGCCTGTGGCCTTTGCTTTCTGTATGCTTTTTTTTTATATGAAATTTATTGTCAAATTGGTTTCCAAACAATACCCAGTGCTCATCCCAACAGGTGCCCTCCTCAATGCCCATCACCCACTTTCCCCTCCCTCCCACCCCCCATCAACCCTCAGTTTATTCTCAGTTTTTAAGAGTCTCTTATGGTTTGCCTCCTTCCCTCTCTGTAACTTTTTTTCCCCTTCCCCTCCCCCATGGTCTTCTGTTAAGTTTCTCAGGATCCACGTAAGACTGAAAATATATGGTATGTGTCTTTCTTTGTATGACTTATTTCACTTAGCATAACACTATCTAATTCCATCCACGTTGCTACAAAGGGCCAGATTACATTCTTTCTCATTGCCAAGTAGTATTCCATTGTATATATAAACCACAACTTCTTTATCCATTCATCAGTTGATGGACATTTAGGCTCTTTCCATACTTTGGCTATTGTTGAAAGTGCTGCTATAAACATTGGGGTACAAGTGCCCCTATGCCTCAGCACTCCTGTATCCCTTGGGTAAATTCCTAGCAGGGCTCTTGCTGGGCCATAGGGTAGATCTATTTTTAATTTTTTGAGGAACCTCCACACTGTTTTCCAGAGTGGCTGCACCAGTTTGCATTCCCACCAACAGTGCAAGAGCGTTCTCATTTCTCCACATCCTCTCCAGCATCTATAGTCTCCTGATTTGTTCATTTTAGCCACTCTGACTGGTTTTGATTTGTATTTCCCTGATGAGGCGTGACGTTGAGCATCTTTTCATGTGCCTGTTTGCCATCTGGATGTCTTCTTTAGAGAAGTGTCTATTCATGTCTTCTGCCCATTTCTTCACTGGATTATTTGTTTTTCAGGTGTGGAGTTTGATGAGTTCTTTATAGATTTTGGATACTAGTCCTTGTCCGATATGTTATTTGCAAATATCTTTTCCCATTCTGTCGGTTGCCTTTTAGTTTTGTTGATTGTTTCCTTTGCAGCGCAGAGGCTTTTTATCTTGATGAGTTCCTAATAGTTCATTTTTGCTTTTAATTCCCTTGCCTTTGGAGATGTGTCAAGTAAGAAACTGCTGCAGCTGAGGTCAGGGAGGTTTTTTTCCTGCTTTCTCCTCTAGGGTTTTGATGGTTTCATAGTGTTGGAAGTTCTAGCATCAGCAATCAGACAACAAAAGGAAATCAAAGGCATCAAAATTGGCAAAGATGAAGTCAAGCTTTCACTTTTTGCAGATGACATGATATTATACATGGAAAATCCGATAGACTCCACCAAAAGTCTGCTAGAACTGATACACGAATTCAGCAAAGTCACAGGATACAAAATCAATGTACAGAAATCAGTTGCATTCTCATACACTAATAATGAAGCAACAGAAAGACAAATATAGAAACTGATCCCATTCACAATTGCACCAAGAATCATAAAATACCTAGGAATAAACCTAACCAAGATGCTTTCTGTATCGTAAATCCATTCCCATGTTCAGCCCACTTCTGGTCAGTCTGTTGCTCTTTGCAAAGCATGGCTAGACGTGGGAAACTGGGAAAAGAGGGGCAGAGAAAGGGAAAAGAAAATATAGCATCATAACTATTTTCCATGTGGTGAAGACTAGGAATTCTATTTATTTTCCCACCATTTGTCATGGGTAGGGTTTCATGGTAGAAACAGATTCTAAAAATCCAAATAAATGGAAAAGCATTTCCCCAAGACTAACCCAGTACCTGAGCATTTGCTTAAAACACAGAACTCTCTCTCAGCAGCTGTATCTACTTTAGGGGAAGAGAGAGGTTAAAGTCAATGCCAGTACAACGAGGTACCAGAGGCTTCCAATGATTGCTGCATTTCTTACATGTCAGAAATTTGGAGAAGAAATTATACTGTTTCTGATGGCTGTGGTATTACTATTCAGAACATTGGACTAGTGGTTTAGATATATAGTATATAGATAGCATGATAGTCATCATCAAATCTAAATCTGGTTATATTCTAGGGATGATGGCAAAAACTTTTCTATTAATAGCTTGTTCATGGAAACACCAAGAAGTAAAACCAATCTAGACCACAAATATAATTGTGGTTTATAAAAAAAAAATGAAACACTTGGTAAGAACAGACATTTACTTCTTGACCAGTGACTTCTGTGAACTTTCAAGATGCAATGACTCATTCAGAAACCACCACTGGTTCCGTGAGACCTGTGATTTCTATATTAGCATCTTAGACTAGACTCCACAGGGCACTTGATCGTAATATAGGTCTTCTGGTCAACTGTGGTTATGATTGTGGCTCCTGAGGCACACCAATGTAAGATTTTCTTCTTGAGACCAAAGGATGTATTGCTGTAGAAGCTCACTGTGGTTGGCTTCTTGGAAGAAAGGTTGAAGAAAAATGTAATATAGCTTGTTATCAGAAATTTGAAATAGATGAAGGGCACATCCTTATAACTGCTACTATATTTGGTTCTTTCTTAGGATTTCCATTTCTCTGATTACATTTCCCATCTGTTCTTCTGTGTGGTCTACTTTATCCACTAGAGCTCTTAGCGTATTAATCATAATTGTTTTAAATTCTGAGTCTGATAATTTCTAACATCCTTGCCTGGGCAGGTTCTGTTTGCTCTCTCTCTTCAAATTATGATTTTTTGTTTTGTTTTCTGTCTTTTTTTTTCCCCTTTTAGTATGCCTTGTAGTTTTTTTCCTGCTAGCCAGACATGATGGACTGGGTAAAAGGAATGTGGTGGTGAGATGTGTGTGTGAGGGAACATTCTATAGTCCTGTGATAAGATCTTCTTAATCTTTTAGTGAGCCTATGCTTCTGGCCTGTGAACTTCATAAGTGTTTCTCAGTTTTTTCTCCCTTCTTAGTTGGAACAGGATGGACAGAGTGGCTTGAAGTTGAGTATTTCCCTTCTCCCACATGGAAAGCTAGAGCCTGTTGGAACTGGGTATTTCCCTTTCCCCACGTCAGTTAGGCTCTGACAATACCCTCAGCAGGTTGGGCTCTGTTAACTAGTTTACTCTGAGGATGTGCCGTGTTAAGAACACAGTACTCTGGAGTATTTCAAAATGGGCCCTTTCCCTCTCCCACTGCTGGAGACACAAGGGCACCCCCCCCCCCCCACCTCTGTCCTGATATTTGCTGTGGGAAGCTGGTTGAGCTCCTGGATGTAAATATTGTAGGCTCCCTGTCTACCCCTGGGTCCACCTGGAGTATGTAACTCTTCGAGTTATCCCCACTGAGCCTCCAGTATTCATTAATTACAGGCCAGGTTTTCCTACCCCAGCACTGGTTCTTCTGGTGGTTTCTCTTGAGTCTTTGCTCCTGTAAGCTGTGACTCCTTGTACTTGCCTGTCTGTCTCTCCAATCTTTGGGACAGCGATTTGCCCCGTGTCCTCACCTCTCTTACAGATTCAAGAAAAACCATTGATCTTTCAGCCTTTTAAGCTTACTTATTAGGATGGAGTTGTGACCTCCTAAGCTCCTTACATGCAGAACCAGAATAGAAGTCTCCCCCTTGTATTTGGTATCAAAGTTTACAACTTGTGAAAACTTCTTTTTCTTCTTCCTCCTCCTTCTTTTTCTTCTTCCTCCTCCTTCTTCTTCTTCTCCTCCTCCTCCTTCTTCTTCTCCTTCTTTTCCTCCTTCTCCTCCTACTCCTTTTTTTTTTAATAATAAGAAAGTACAGGGATACTTGGCCCAGACTGAAAACTTGCAATTCCTTTTGCAAAACAGAAAACTATCACCCCATGCCAGTCCCTTCCCTCCAGTGCTAAACTGTCTCCAAAAACTAGGCAGCAAATAAGGAGCAATGAGTTAAGCAGAGGAAAATTCTGACTTTAAATCTATAAAATGGTGAAATCCAAAGCCTTTTTATCTTTACACAAAACTCCTAAAGAAATAATATATTTTCATATATATCTCAAGTCTACACATAAGGAATGCTAATAATAGGAAACAGAACATTTCCATTGTGCCTTTAAAATAGAGAAAGAAAGAAGAATCATATGGGATGAAATATCTGAGATGAAGAAAATTCTTCAGTAATCTCTCACCAACCCTCCTTGGATATGAGGCGACAAGAGAGAAAACCATAATGGAATAATAGCCTTCCACATAAAAGAATTATGGTAAGTTGACATTAGGTTGAGCGGCAGTCCAATCAAAATGAAAGAAGTTCTGAGCCAAGACTGTCACAGAGGTTCTGAAAGAGGACAATCAATGTGTGTTTTTATACTGTCTTCCTCATATTCAGCCTGCAGTAACTTGAACTGAGAATTGGCTTTTTATGGAGATTTATTACAATAGCATTGCCATTCAAGAATAGGCGGCTATCATCATAAATAAAGAGCAGACACATGGGGATGGGAAGCACCAAGACAGAGAGAGAATTTGTCAAGGTGGGTAAATCATGAACTTACTTATATTGCAAATAAATACACACAACTGAAGCAATCACTCATTAGGAGAAAACATTTTTTTCTGTCCTGAAAAAACCAAGCCAAGCTGCCATGGTTTGGATTTCCTAACCTCGTCGAGGAGTCGCTGGTCGTCCTAGAACTCAGAAACCAATGCCTGGTCTCTCTGTCCTATGGCACACATCGGCTGCTCTGATGAAGAAAGGTGTGGATTTCCTTGAACACGGAATCTGCTGTGGCCTGAGGGCTGATACTTACGATCAACAGCGATAAGGCTTGCCTTCTGCAAGAGACCACAAAGCTACTGAAATCTAGCACAAAGCCCTTCCTGAAATAGGAGGGGAGAAAGACAGCCGACTCCTTACTCCCCATAGTTGCCTTAAAAGTCCAAGAGGCAGGGCCTAAGTGTCTCCCCACATTTCCTTTGGACATTGAAATCTGTGTAAGTGAACGTGTTTCCATGTCCAGCTTTGTTGTTTCAGCTGTTATGAGAGCTGGGGATATCAATTACGCCTTGCCCGGGACGCTGACCTGCACAACAGCTCCAGGCTGGCCTCCCCCTTCTCTAACAGCTCCACATTTCAATACAGGCCGGCCGGAGTCTTCCTGAGGTGACCACTCCAGCCTGCGCATCCCCACTAAATGATTCATTAGGTTGGATTAACCCTTTAAACACTACTATTTACCAAAGGGTCCCTGGGGATTCTCACACACTCCATCATTTTTAGCCATTATAAACAGCCGGTCCCAGCAGGGCGGAATCCACTTTAAGGCTACTCAGGTTGACAATGGGGGTTTTGTTAGCCCCAATTTACTTAAAAGCTCAAGACAGCATTTACTTTGTGAGATGGGGCGGACGCATTTTCATCTCCCGTCCTATGCATTCCAAATATGCTTCTCGCCATAAACACCTAGGCAGCGCACAACAAAGGCTGAAAGGAGTGGTCACGCCAAGGCTGTGGGGTGACGCGGGGTTTATTTTCATGCCTCCGTTACCCAGGCCTCCTTTTTGGTTGTTGCCATTTTCTGCCTATAATCAGCTGCGTGCACAATGAGTGGTGCCTGCCAAATGGCCATTTGTGGGCGCAATTAGACACCTGTGCCTTCAAACAAGTTGCAAGCACCTAATTGTGTCTGCATGTAGCCACTTGTGGGTGCAATTATCCAGAAATCCAGGTGTGCCTGGCGTTTTGCACAATTTAAGGGGCAAAAAAGAAAAAAAAAAAAAAAGGAATGTTTTCCAAAAAAGAAGGAAAGAAGGCTCAGGTCGAACATGTGCCCTTCAGACTTTAACCAGGGTGGTTAAGCAGAAGCTACCACCACTCTACGTACATGGAGCCTCTTTGTTTTAGGCTCTCCGGCAGGACTGCCCAATAGAAGATAATGCAAGCCACCTACATCGTTCAATTTTTCCCTGTGGTCACAGATAATGGAGTGGATGAAGCCAATTTTAATAATTTTATTTGACCCAATATATCTGAAATATAATTTTACCATGGAATCAATATCAAAAATAATTAGATAGTTTGCTTTTTTTTTTTTTTTTTTGGAGGGGGCTGTACTAAATCTTTGGAGCCTGGTGTGGATTTTACATTTAAAACACATCACGATTTAGGCTAGTGAATTTTAAGCACTTGATCATCACACACTGTAGTGGCTACCATATTGGAAAGCACGGGACTACAAAGAATTGCTTTCGATCATGTTTAAATGCTTGGGATTTTTATCCTTTAAGCACTTTCCTGAATCGTTACAAAATCAGACTTCAAAGGAAGAACATCTGAAAATGCCATTTAGTGTCTTAGGGTTGTCATTGGTGAACATGGCTCTTCATAATAGGAACTGCCAGTAAGATAAAGTAGAGCGTTGAAAATCTGCCCCTACCTCTTTGTGTTATAGTTTATGAGGAACATGGTGGGGCTGGGTTCAGAAGTGACAGGCACAAGCTTTGTAGACAGAGTTAGAAGAAGGAGCTAGAATTGGAAGGTAGGTGGAAATAGGGAATCTGAATATATCCCTTGTTATATATGTGAGTGGTCGTTCCAATTTATCCAGATAAGTATGGTGTTAAGAGCATTTTAACAGAAAGTCTCATCCATCTTGCTTGCATTTGGGAATCAATTAAAATTTGGCCAGGAACTCAAGAGGTTATCTTTCTTTAAGGGTAAAATGGAGAAATTATAGTACGTACTTGATAGAGTTGTGAGGATGAAATGAGTTATTATGTGTAGGACTTAGAACAGTGCCTAGCACGTATTAAGCAGTCAATGAATATTAGTTGCTGTCATCATCCTTCCCACCACCACTGTCATCATGATTTTTATCATATTTGTTCTTAAGCCATTCCAGAATAGTATGCCTGGACATCACACACCACAGTTGTGTTTGTAAGTACATAGGCACACACATACATACACACACACAGAGCTTTGCAGGGAGAGATGACTAACCTCTCCTTTGCATATGGTTTCCAGTGCCTTCTAATTCTGTCAGTCCTCATCACCATGCACTCAGGTAATTCTCTGAATGCGGGGATCAAATGTAAACATCTCTGATTCTCCGGAGCATCGTTCCTATTCGACGCCGAGCTCATGGCACAGGCATTGCCTCAAAATTGGCTAAACAGAGGCTCTCAGTGACATGTAATGTTCTAACTCGCATTTCCCAAAATGAATCCCTGGAGAGCACGAAGCGCGCTTCTCTTTTGGGTATAAATGGTCCCTGAGTCAAGAACAACCAATGTCATGTACTTAGGTAACAATTAAGTATGTTTTTATACAATTAGGTTATATATTTACACATCTACTCCCGCCCATCCCCATGACCCATTCTTCCTTTTACCTGAGACCAGCCAGTTTAACAACCCAGGTGTCCTGGGTTCTGTGCCTTCTAACCAGTTGTCATAGGAACTACTGCTGGTTCCTGTAGAATATTTCTTCCTCACCAAACCCTCACCCCGGTTTTCAAAAATCCTCTGAATCAATCAGCAAGAGACCTGAGTATGCCCAGTTTCCCTCTGGGTGCCCCTAATAAACACCCCATTCAATTCCATCAGAGGCAACACCACTGTCTTTAATAGATCCCTACCTCCTGCTCTTACCTTCTCACTCCCACCCAGACACTTTGAGAAAATGCCATTTGCTCTTTGTTCCATTGCCAAAAATATTTGAGGAAAAGGCAATAATCTAATGTACAGAATGTTTTAGGAAAAAAATATCCCAAAGGAAGCAGGGCCATCAACCTGGAAAGCGGCCAGATGCCTCCTTCAGAACTTCAACAACAGATTCCAGCTACTTCCGCATCCTTTTCCGACTGAACCTGCTTTTCCTCAAATACAATTATTAAAAGAGATGAAACATGACTTCTTATTCAATTTCATATTTTTCTGCTTTAGTTACCGGCATTGTAATAGTATTCTGCAACGTAATGATTCTTCATCCTGTTTCCTTTCATTACATCTCATTTTTGTACACTCAGACTCTAGTGTGTTACTCCAGAAGGCAAGAAGGTTTGAGTTATCCCGAGTCCGTTTTCTGCAGAGAACACGCGCTCTGGGGCAGGTGTGTCAATGTCCCACAGCAACAATGTTTTAAAAGTGGTGTTCATGTGGACAGCGCTTCAATTATGTAATTGGCTAAACAGGTTTGTGTGGCTGCTGGTCTGGCAGCCTGCTCACTGCACAGAGCAACCTGCGTATGAGAAATGCACCCCCGAGCCTCGGGATATTTGCTGTAGACACAGACCGTAGAAACACAGCCCACTGGAGATCGAGGACTGACTGCAGGAGGGATGGGTTTGTGCTGGCTCACTCATGTCTTCTCATTTAGTTATTTCCAAGCGGCAACCAGAAATGAAGACAGCGGGACCAGGATGCACATCTGGGGATGGGGACCCAGCCAGGCTGTGAGGACTGGCTCTAAACCCAATCCATAAAAACTGCCTCAGAATGAGTTATGTCAGAAAATTGGAGTTATGTCTTCTTCTAGCATCTTTTTTTTTTAATTGAGAGAGACAGAGTGAGTGAGAGACAGAGAGAGAGAGAGAGAGAGAGAGAGAGAGAGAGAGAGAGAATAAGCTCGGCAGTGGCAGAGGGAGAGGGAGAGAATCTCAAGCAGTCCCCATGCCCAGCACAGAGCCTGGCACAGGGCTCGAGATCATGAGCTGCAATCAAGAGTCAGACGATTAACCAACTGAGCCACCCAGGCGTCCCCCACCATCTTTTTATTTTAAAAATATAAAATGAAAATTTGTAGACTATTCGAGTGTCCTTCATCGAAAGTATTAGTTAATTCTCAACCTTAGTCAAATGCTTCAAATGTGAGCACCTATTCAATTTAAGATGCATATTTCCAAAAGTATCCAGGTATTTTATGCTCAAATTGCAGTAAAAACTTACAAGTAACTTACAGTATGAAGTAGAATAATTTAAAACTGTCATGATCATTCTAAAGAAGCCTCCTGTATTTATTGTTGTATCCAAGAGAATAGCTTTTCCTAGGGATTTTACCATCTTATGCCCTCCCGTGATTCAACAAATGAAGACTGAAACAACAGGAAGGTTGTATATCTCTCATATGACTATCATGAATAGGTCCATTTGTGTTTCCAAGTTCCACTCTTTGTGATTCATTCTTTCACAAACTCTAGTCAGGTGGAGTGAGACATTTACGGTCTTTTTTTTTTTTTTTTTAAGGTACTGAAACTTACTCCTTGTATAATTAAAAAAATAGACATTAGCATAGCTTCTGGTGCCAAACTGGGATGGAAGTCATTGATGCGTGTTTTCAGCTCACCCTCTGGTCGTAGACCTTTAGTCCCTGCCACGAAGCGATATCAACACACCGTCTTGTTACGGGGTCTCCACGCACGTGTCATACCCATTATTACAGATGTCAAGGAAGAGACGGGAGAAGCCTGTTTTATTACGGCCATGAATGATAGCGAGAGATTGGACCTTCCAAGGGGCATGCCGATAAAATGGGTGATTCAGAGATGCTGCGCCTCATACTTGAAAAAAGATCTAAATTTATTACGTTTAATGTTTAATATAAATCACCAAACCTGAATGTGTTATAAAAATGAGCTAAAATGCTGCTTAACAGACATTATTAAAGAGTCCTAAGTATGGAGCCATTTCTAATTGGTAAAAGTTCACAGATGAACACTTCTTGCAAGTACTCATTTTGAAGAAATATTTCTTCCAGTAAGAAGGCCCTTATTTCAGTGTGAGATATAATCCAGGGGACAAATCTCTTTATGAAAGCATCCTCTTTATGTTCACCCAAGGAATCTCAGAACCTACGATTTAAGTTTTATTCCTCATTTATTTTACTATGAGACAAAAATCAAGGTTAACAATAATTAAGACTGCAATGGCAAACAGTCCAAGCTCGTGTGCCTGGAGTAAAACTTCTGCTGTGCAAGGCAATACATGTTGAGGGCCAATCAGCAAGTATTAGTCTCAAAAAAATTAAAAGAATAGTGCGGCAAGTTACTTGTGCGGTGATTATCATCTTGATTAAAGGATATAAACAGGGGTAATTTAAAATTAATCTGTGGAAGAATACGCTGTCATTTCAATTAAACGAAAAAGAATCATTCTGGGGCCGTCCCGCCTCAGCAAGAGCACCACCTTCAACCAGGGAAGTTTGGCCTCCGAGATGGACTGGGCGCGGTAAACCAATTTTCAGCCACAAAATGTGATTTGCAAAATTGGTTTGAAGAAGTGCTGGCCGGATACCACCTCTGCTGGGGAGTGAAATTAAAACTGTCATCCATTCACAGAGTCCTCAACAGCTTGGCGGCCTCTGGTGTGGCTGCTTCATAACCACAACCGCCTTCCTTGTCAGCACAAAGAAGCCCCTCTGGGGACTCTGCTTCTTCAGCCCGTTTGTCGGAATTCTCAAACCAATAATGGAAAGGTACTGCTGGGTCTCAAGGGGGACCTCGTCCCCGGGGAGGAGGACAAGAGAGGCCAGGAGAAATTGACTAAGCCACAGCGGCTTTTTTTCCCCTTACGTGGGTCACTCCGAGTTTTCTAATTCCTTCACTTTGATGTTGTTTTTTCAGCCTCCCCGTTCCCCCTAAACCACATTTTTATCCCCCAAATGGAGGTTCTGAACAACTGGGTATAAGAATAACAGCCCTGACTTTTGAAAAAGGAATTCAAGGCCCGCAAAAACAAACAACTGGAATGCTAGGGAGACCAATATATTTTCTTACAGATTTAAAAATCTGATTATTTTGTCGTTAAAATATTTACATTTTTCCACTTTACCAATTTATTTAGTTGTTCATTTGTACTCTGGTAGCAGATGAACTTTTATTAGACCATAGCTTATTATAATCAACTGTAAAAAACAAATATTTACCACGTATCTACTGTCTAGCTGGTACCGCAGAGGATATAGAAACATTTAAGACATATTCCTTACCTTCAAAAAGCTTACACTTTCTAAATGGGAAGATGAGCTAAAACTGCATTTAAAAACAAAGGTAATATGATGCAATAATCCATGTCAGAATGGCATAGATTTGGACCTACTACAAAGTCGAATCGCTTAATTGCTATATAACAGTAAAATCTGGATGTTGACACGTCAGCTTGAAATGTTGACTTTGAGCCACTCCATCCGACATCACCATGTCAATATGATTGTTTCTTATGGTTCCACTTTTACCATCCATTCTTATGATTCTGGGTTTTATTATTCAATCCACCTGGTAAGGGTATATGCTTTATGTTTTAGAGTAGACGTATCTTCATCTGCTTAGCCACTTTGCCATACTTGGACCGCAGCTTTCTGTACAGGTGCCACAGTGATTGCAAGGGTAATACGTGTGCCTGCCCGAGGTTCTTACGTGACCCAAACATGTGGAAGGGGATGGTCTTGCCTTCTGGGGGCATTATGGTCTTTGAATGCACATGCTGATACAGAGTTGACAAGGGATTTAAAACTCTTGTTTTAAATGACATGTGCTAATGCAACCCTACCTAACACATTATTATTTGGCATTTATCTATAGTCAATCGACACATAGATGTGTATTTGCTCTAACACCTATCAAGGTAAGAAGAGGAAAGGGAGAGGAACAGAGTCTGTAGGAAACTCAGCTGCTGGGGCAGCTGTTGGGGCTCATCGGTGGAAGAGCAGTTGCTCCCTGTGCACGGCTCTTGTGGATATTCCTGGGAGAAAATGGTTGGAAGTTGCTAAAGAGTGGCTGCTTCGTGATGTTAGAGAACAATCCAGTGAGGTGGCCCCTGAATTGGCACCACCAATGCCGAAAAGTTAAGTATCTGCTTATGGCCTGAGCTGCTTTCTAAACATGATTCTAATCCATGTTCAGAAGTAAATATCAAAGAAGAGGCCCCCCCAAGATCATCTTTCTTTGGAAAGCAATGGGTGGTTCTGAAGCAATCTACAAGGTTGGCCCAATACCCAGGGAATTAGCTGGGTATCTTCAAAAATTTCCTACATTAAACTACCTGCCAAGAGGAGGAAGGCTTGAGGACTCTTGGAGATACTTAACATACATTAAAGATCCTATTAAAAGATATATTTATTTCCATAGTGATTCTGATCTGAGGGAAAGAAAAAAAAACTTTGCAAACATTATTTATCTTTAAGTTATCCTCATGAAATATTTAAATATAGGTTACCTACTTTACTTTAAAAAAATATTTATTTATCTTGAGAGAGAGTATGTGCATGTGAGTGAGGGAGGGGGGGCACAGAGAGAGGGAGAGAATCCCAAGGAGGCTCTGCACTGTCAGCACAGAACCCAATGCAGGGCTTGATCCCATGAGCCATGAGACCATGACCTGAGCTGAAATCAAGAGCTGGATGCTTAGCTGACTGCGCCACCCAGGCGCCCCACCTACTTTATTCTTTGTTTGAACACACAACACACACACACACACACACACACACACACACACACACACACACACACACACGCAATTTGGCCCAGATGGAATTTAAATGAAAATTTATATACATTTGCTTTCTCCTTTAGAAATTCATGTATCACCCACTGTCTATCAAATCCTCTGGACTAGTACCTATTTACAATCTTTTCCCATTTCCCTGCCACATCACAAGCCTAAAAATCTGAAAAATATTTCTCTTAAACATTTTCTTGGCTCCAATGTACTTTTTTTTGTTTGTTTATTTGGTTTCTGAAAGAGCCAACAGGATACTCAAAAATGTATTCTGATGTGGTACATGCCTTGTTCTTGCTAGGGCCAACCAATTGTTAAAGCGTCGGCCACTGGCATTTCCCCCTCCCATAATGTTGCTTATGAGATGGACCACTGACAAAGGGTGTGGACCTTTCTCTGTAAAGAAGATGAAGCCACAGGCTCTATTTTTAAGTCCGTAAATGCTACCTTTGGCATAACCTCTCTGTCTCTTTTGTACTCAGTGGCTTCTGTCCTCTTCCAGCTCCTACAGGTCTCAATGGTCCTCTACCTTCTAGCTCCCTCTTTTCATCAACACAGAAAAAAAGAAGATATTATCATATACATTTCAGCCCAGGAATCCCATTTTTTAACTCATTGATGTAACTGTGTAGGGAAAGGCTTTCTCATATTAAAGCTTTGGGACATATGTTACAACGATGTGAAGCTACCTCAAGTTAGAGTCTTAAGTCAGTGAGTTTCATTGACTTTGGCTCACGCTAGAACATGGAGAAGTGAGGAATGACTAGTGAGTCTCTGAGAAAAACAGATGGCACAAGTGAGTACTGTTGATCTTTTTTTGCAATCATTTTAGAGTAGCAGTTGTCTACGCTAGCTGGAGTGAAGAACAATGAAAGTCCATGCTCACATGGAACGCTGACTGGGGTAGTTTATAGTCGTCTGCCTGGGAACCTCTTCCTGGAACCATGATACCACTGGCACCAAGAGTGACACCTTGATTTACAAAAAGCATTGAGCGACATGTTTAGTCCTGTTTGTTGTCTGTTTTTGCTAAGTTCTCTTTAGGCAATCTATGAACTCTGCACCCTTTTAATTTTATGCTTTTCACATTCCTAAAGAATGAGGTTCTCATCATGAAGTTGCCACAAGGGTTATTGGTTTAGTAAACTTTGATGTCAACTTTCTTTCTAAAAATGACTTTTGCTGCACAGAGTATAACATTGTAGCTGTGGTTTCTGAAGTTCAGAAATAAGGTTTTATCTTTAAGGACATTTTTTTGCTATTCTGTGGTGAAGCTGTCAACACTTTTTAATATATAAGAATTTCTCTCTTTTCCCCCAATATAATTTCTTCCATATTTTCAGATACTTACATCATCTAAACCAATTTGTTGGCACCTTTCACCCCCTACCATAGAGAGAAAGCACGGTACAGATTTTAAGTGCTGACAGAGAGAGAACTGTTAATTTGCCTAGTCTGCAACCTGTGCAATTTTCTACTTTTTACATAGAGTATAAATTTCCTGATATTCACATAGACGTTTTATTAACTATCAATGTGCTGGGTTAAAAAAAAAAAGTGGCTTTTCCAAAGATGATGATTTCCTACTTGTTAGTCTCCAATCACCTGAACACTATTGATGGTGAGCAATGATACAGCCATGGTTTGGAGATATCTGCATCTTTGGAATCTCTTCACCTGGCAGAAAAACCAACCAAAGCAAAATACCCTTCAGGAATTCAGTTTAAACGTGAGGAATTATGCAGTTTTATAAACCTGTTTCCTTTTGGCATGGACTTTTCAAATCTCATTAGGTGACTCACATAGATAACTTCTACTTCTCTATGTGCCAGCCCATCATCCTTCTAGGGGCCGGAACCATCACAAACACTGGTTTTCTGCCATTCTTCCTCATCTGCTGAGAAGAACAGCACCTCCCTCCACCCAGCTGCCCAAGCCCTGGACTCCAGAGTCACCTTTGTCACCAGCCCTTCCCTCAATGACCATGTCTAATCAGCCATCAAGTCATGTCAATTCACCTCCTTAAAAGCACACGCCCTTCTTCTCTTGCTGGCATTCCCCACTGTTACAGCCTCGTTTTACGCCCCCAGTGTTCTTCACAGAAAATATATCAACAGCTTCACATTGTCCTTTCTCATTCCAGTCTTGCTCCTCTAATTTATTTTCCATGAAATTATCAAGGGGCTTCTCTAAAATGCAAATCTGCTCAAATCATTCCCTTGTTTAAAAGCCTTCAACGAGGCGCGTGGGTGGCTCAATCTGTTAAGCGTCCGACTCTTGATTTGGACTCTGGTCACGATCTCAAAGTTTGTGGGATCGAGCCCTGCATCGGGCTCAGTGCTGACAGCACAGAGCTTGCTTGGGATTCTGTCTCTCTCTCTCTCTCTGCCTCTCTGTTGCTCACACGTGCACGCTCTTGCTCTCTCAAAATAAATAAACATAACAGAAAAAAGTAAAAGCCTTCGGTGGCCTGAGGTTTTCTGGATAGAGTCAAATGTCTTAGCATGATGTACAAGGTTATTTCAAACTATGTGTCTTGTCACTTCCTCCCCTCAAATCCAATGTATGTATATAAAATTTGAGCATGTAATATACTCTACTTCAATCTCTGTTTCTCTTCCACTCCCTACTCAAGCCGCCAGAGTTTATACTGTAAAGCCCTGGAGACAAGAACTGTGTTTCACTGAAGAATATTTCCTCAGTGCTGGCTACATAGTACTGTCTAACTAAAAGTTTACCGAATGAGTGAGTGGATGAATGAATGAATGAAGTGTCAACTCTCTCTACTGTCGTGATCTTGTCCAACCTCAGAACACCAGACTAACTGTTCCTCAACAACGCACCTTCTCAAATTTCCCACGCTCACCTCAGCTGTCACATTAACACAAGTCACAGGTTTACCTTCTTCCATCAGATTCTATCTTGTCTCCATCTTTTCTTTGCTCGGCCTCAGCCAGATTCCCTACAACTTTCCTCCTACACATAAAGTGCACTAAATCGAACTCTAATCTTCTTAAAGAGTTAATGTGCCTCCCTAAATGACTAATTTACTACTAGAAAGTGACTTAGGCACTGGGGAGAATCTGGCTCATTATTTAATAGCCAATAAGGCCAGCTGTTTCATTTCAAGAAATTAATGGTCTTTAAAACCTTTCCATATTGTACCAACTGCTCTTCTCGATGGAGAGCCAAGTGACTTTTATTAGTAAGGTTGATAAAATCCAAACCCTGTTAGCCCTGCTCTAGCCTTCTTCATAATACCAATGGAGTCTTCTGGGACATCTGGTTATTTTTGCTTTACTCTCTCTGTTGATTTTTTGAGATATTTTCTCTGCTGGATTTTCTTTGGTTACTCCCTTGGAGACTGCAAAAGGTGGTCTGACAGCTGCACTCCCTGGCCTGATGTCTTGACCCCCGGCCTTCTTGACTTCTTAAGGAATGCCTTTCAGCATTAAGCCTAATTTGGCGGATACAGTGAGCAGTTTGTTACTTTCAGGTTAGCTCATTCCATCTTTGGCCGCCTGAAATTACTCATATGTAAAAAACATTCACATTCAGGGGATGTTTTATGCAACCATCTTTCTCTTATTAATATCCCACCATTAGGGAAAAAGGTCAAGAAAAGGCTAGATTAGACCACAAATCCTTATTATGAGACAGAGAGATAGCAGCCCTTAGAGTTTTAGCCATTGATCAGTATTTTATTTGAGGACATTCAGCTTTTAAATATTAGGATGAAGAAAGGATATTTGTCATCTATCAGCAACTCACGTCTCTATTTTTTTCGAATAGAAACTGTTACCAGTGGCACATGAACAACTGTATTACAACATCCTACATATGTTAAATGGATTATTTATCTAAATTATACATGGTGGGGTGGCTGGGGTTTAATGTTAGTATTTTACTTTCTTTGGGTTTCCTGTGGTTTTATGCTGCTAAGATTTATAGTGGGATTGACGTAGTACTTTGTGTCCCAAAGAAGGTTGCTATTCCTTCTCCTGAGTGTTTCCTCTCCCTCTGTACTCCCTCTTTGAGTAGAATGCTACCTCCCAAAAGCTGGGAAGATAGTAGGACGTGTAAATCCTTCTTTAGGTCATACTGGTGAACACACAGAGGTAGCCTCTGGAACATAAGCAGGTCCTGTGATGCGGGTGCCCAGTTAAGAGTTTCATGCCATCCATCCTGCTTTCTGGGATTTATATGCTGGGAAGGATTTGTACTTTCTAAAAGCACACAAAAGGCAGGGTCCAAAACAGAAATATATATACACATTATGCTGGGCGGGGGGGGGGGGGGGGGGGGAGGGTGGCTAAAAGGTTGACCAAAATAAATTTTCTTGCTAAAACAATTACATTCACTCTGATATTGAAGACACCCTTCAACACAGTAAGCTACTGTTTGGGTATTTTTTCTCATAAATTTTACAAATGAAATATTCTCTATAAAGACATTATTGTCTTATTGAAAGAAAAATGCCAGCCACATAGAAATCATAAGGGGAGGATTTTTAAAAATGACCCTTTTGAAAGAGTTTACAGTAAATCCCCCCCCAATTCAGTAAGTTTTAAACTCATTGGTCATAAAACTTTCTCACTCACTCCTTTCCTCAGAAATATGCCCAAAATGTTATTCATTAAAAAACTGGGATGAGGGGTGCCTGGGTGGCTTAGTCAGTTAAGCATCTGGCTCTTGATTTCAGCTCAGGTCATGATCTCATGGTTTGTGAGTTCAAGCCCTTTGTCAGGCTCTGTGCTGATAGCATAGAACCTGCTTGGAAATTTCTCCGTGCACCACCCCCCTTCCCTTCTCCTATTCTCTCTCTCTCTCAAAATAAATAAATAAACAAAAAAATTGGGGGCGCCTGGGTGGTTCAGTTGGTTAAGCATCCAACTATTGATTTTAGCTCAGGTCGTGATCCCAGGGTTGTGGGATAGAGCTCTGCATCGGGCTCTGTGCTGAGTATGAGGCCTGCTTGGGATCCTCTCTCTCTTCTTCTTCCCCTCTCCCCTGCCTGCTCTCTCTCTCTCTTTCTAAAAACAAAAATGGCATGTAATTTCAGGGAACTTGAGGATCCCCTGAAACCTATCAGTGGGCAATTTACATATGTTATATTAAGACCCCTTTCACAGTTCCTTTGGGTTAGCCAAAGTAATAACATGTACTATCTCCAGATAAGTCTCTTTCTGGTAGAACTACATCTCTTTCTCACAGAAACTCAAAGAGCAACGTCCAATGATGTAAGTACTGTCTTTGGGGAGCACACTTGGGGTTCTCATCAAGCGCATCTGAGGAACACGGCATGCATATCCCAGGGGATGCAAGGTGTGTGTGTCAGCTCAACAGTCACACCATGTTCAATGCCGCGGAGGGTCAGTTGCAACAGCTGGCAGAGGGTCAAAGAGAGGAGCACATATTTTGCAAGAAGTGCCACCTTAAGAAAGGATCCCATTTGGGTGATCCTGACTACTCCTAGGACACTGAAGATTTGGTGTCATGGTATCATGTTCCAACGGTCCAGATCAGAATGCTTCAGGGCACTTGTGTATTCTGACATAGAGCCTCACTGCAGTGAGAGCAAGAAACAAAAACGTGACTGGTTGATGCATGTCAATAAATTGCACAGGTGTCTTCTGCATTATTTGTACAAAGCCATTTAACACGGGTGTCTAGACCATCATGTATTTCTTGTGATTACGACAATATCACGGCCAATACTGCTTGAAACTATGTTATGAAAGTACATTACTGCTTAGGATGACATGTGTGTTCAAAGCATTCCTGTGGTAGAATAAATAAATAAGAAATAAATGAAATCATAAATAGCTAGAAGAAAAATAGGCTAAATGTATTTGATTTCATGAAGATAACTTTTTAAAAAAAAATTTTTTTTAACGTTTATTTATTTTTGAGACAGAGAGAGACAGAGCATGAACGGGGGAGGGTCAGAGAGAGGGAGACACAGAATCTGAAACAGGCTCCAGGCTCTGAGCTGTCAGCACAGAGCCTGACGCGGGGCTTGAACTCACAGACCGTGAGATCATGACCTGAGCCGAAGTCGGCTGCTTAACCGACTGAGCCACCCAGGCGCCCCTCATGAAGATAACTTTTTACATATAAACGCAAAGCACAAATCATAAACCAAAAGATGGAAGATTTAACTTCTAAAAATTAGAAACTCCTATCTACCATAAGTATAATTTAAAGTTAAATTAAAATAATATTAACATACGTCGAAGTGTTAATATCCTTAATATACGAAGAGCTCTAGTAAATCAAGAAGGATTGAGCACCAAGATAGAAAAGATACGAAAATAGATGAGCTACCACAGACTGAAAAAAAAAATTCCCATAAACATATAAAATTCAACTTCATTACAAGTAAAGGAATTGCCAATCAAAACAATTTGTGATCATAATTGGTAGCTTTTAATCTATTAAACTGAAACAAGTTAAAAAATATTTTATATGCAGTGCTGGTGAGGTGTAAGTTGGGACAACCTTTTTAGAGGTCAGTCTGGCAATATATACCAAGAACCCTAAAAATGTTCACTCTTTGATTTAATAATTACATGTTAGGAACTTACCCTGTAGCCCACATGATTTGTAACCTACACATTTTGTTCTCAGGAAGATGAGCTTAGGCATCTTAAATGACTGGATGTGATTGATCCAGTTGTATAGGCTCCATGGATACAACACTGACATCTCCATAAAGTCTCACGCTAAGGTGAGACCACAGGTGCAGTATGGCTAAGGCTCTATGACTAGCTCCTGCATCTGGCCAAGCTCTTGCTATTCTTAACTGGAGCAAAGGTGGCCTGTTGAAATCCATGCAAACTTGACCAGATATGTGTTGACAGCCATCATCGTAAGTAAAGTCACCGCAGACACTCAAATTGCGTCATGCGTTAATGGGCATGCTTGAGTTAGGCACCTAACTATCAAATTCCCATTTTCCCGAGGCTTTTGTATTTTGGTATTCTCGGAGGTGCTGCTGTGTTTCAGCGATGTTTTAAACATGGACTCCACGGAAGATGAACTCATCAAAGACTTGACATCGTTTTGATGAATCGTACCTTTGAGTGAAACAGAGAACCCGGAAATACATTCTTCTGAGGTTACGCTCTTGGGAGGCTCTGTCAATTCTATCATCAGTCACTGTGCTCCGTATAATACATGACCAGTTCATACAACACCTACTTCAAAAATACAATGAACGCATGAAGACTTTCTAGAGCTCCTTAAAAATTATGTATTTTTCTCTTGTAAAAGGACACCAGGGACTGACCCACTTTGACCCTGGGAGTTGACACTCACTCGCTGTAGCATTGCTGCCTGCTCCCATCCAACTCACCAGCACTTCAGGTCCACTGTCGGACTTACTCCACATATTTGTGCTTCCTGGCTTAAGGCTTCCTCGTGCCACTGCTCTAGCTATGCAGAAGTGCTGGGGAGCTGGCTCCTTCAGGAGCAATCCTTAGCCAATGACAAACAGGACTTGCAAGACAAATTCTGCAACATCCGTGCTCTCGGGTGGCACAAGGTGTGGATGCGTTCCATACCATTTCCAGAGGGTCCTCGCGGAACTGATCCCCATTGCCTACGGCAGTAACCTGCTCATTAATGTGGTATAGACTGGCTTTCTTCCCTGCTCTTCCTCAGTCTCCCTCTAATACTTCCTGGGATTGCTTCCCTAGTAAAATCACTTACACTCAAATCTCGGTCCCAGGGTCTGCTTTTGGGGCAAACCCAGCTTAAGACTTTAGAATGAGGACATTTTTGACTTTTGAGTTTGCACCAGAAAATTATGTCAACTTCCACTGTTCCTTGTTATTGCTGTTGTTGCTACTGCAATAAGAGTAAAAGGAATTCCCTGTATCCTTTCTCCAGATTTACGACATCTTCACCTTTCGTCCCATTTACGTCATCATTCGTTCTCTTTGCATTCCAGTCTGTTCCCTTCCCCTCCATGCCCCTCTTTCTCTCCATATATATAAACATGCACACACATATCATTATATATACATATTATTTCTGGAACCATGTGCGAGTAAATTGGAGGCTTGCATCTTTTTACCCCTGAAGTTTGTGGTGCATATTTCTGAAGAACAAGGATGTTTTATAAGGAAAGCATAATTACCAAAATGATTTCCACTGTTTCTTATTATCTTCATGCTTACACTTTATGGGGTCAGAGCTATGCTTAGTCACAGAACGCCAGATGGCATTAAGTCACCAACTCTTATTACTTGAGAAAAGTATAATTTCCAGAATGAAATTACATGGACAGTGACAGATAAGCCTTTGCTGCCCATATAAGCAAGGAAGACATGTCACAACCACACACTGATGGCCAGGCCGATGCAATTTGCACTGGCCACCTGCCTCTTTTTGTACTTTCTGAGGATGAGGCTCTGTGGTTTATGACATCATCACCCTTGATATGCCCTGGGGTCTTCTGTGTTCTAGAGTATACGTATGTCTAATATCCTGGATTAGCCACCGCCTTTCCCTTCCATATTGAGCCATCTCTACGGCACATTTCAGGATCTCCTGGAAGTCTAAAAGGCACTTCAAATCCAGCATGTCCCAACTCACATTCATGATCTTACCCCCCGTCCCAAACCTAGTCCTCCCCCAGCACTTCCTCTCTTGGGGAACGGTACCATGCTACCCACGTCGTTGTGTGGGGATTCGTTCTTGATATCTGGTTTCGCTCACCCCCCAAACCTCCACATGCCATCCATCATCGCGTTCTGTCAGTTCTTCCCACCATCTCTTCTCATCTCTGCTGTCATCACCCTCACCCTCGTATGCCCCACCATCTCCTGCCTGAGCTACAGCAATAACCTTTGAACTGGTTTTCATCCCTCCACTCTTTTCTCCACCCTGCAGCTAAAAAAATGTTTGAAACACAAGTCTGACCATGTCTTCCTCCTGCTCAGAACCCACAAATGGTTTCTAATTAGCGTTTGAACAAATGCAAACATACTAAGCACTCGTGGTCTGACTTCTGCTGACTTCTGATATGCTCTCACATCTCCCTCCTGGCCACACGGTCTTTTCTCGATCTCTTGGCTCGCCGTGCTGTCTCCTACCACAAGGCCTTTGTATATGTTGTTCTTTCTGCTTGGAAGGTGACTTATTCCTTCTCTCTAACCTCCTTCTGGTCACAGCTCAAGTCTCACTCCCTCCCTTGATTCAGGCCAATTTCCCATATTTTCTGGAATCACGTACCTCTTGTTTTTCATGAGGGGCCTAGTACAATTTTATGTTTTCTCTGTGACTGTACAATTATTATCTTCTCCACTCGATTACAACTTCACAGTACAGGGACTGTGTCTTGTGGGCTTATTATTGTATCTTCAAGGCCTACAGAGTATATTGTATTTAGTATGTGGTCAGCAAATTGTTGTTGAATGAAGGAATAAGCAAGCATAGATGACTTTGTTAGCTCATCTCTTTAGGCTATGAAATCACACAGTTAGCTCTGAACAAGTCAGGACTAACCTGGGTTTTTCAAAAAAAAATCATATGAATGAAGTGACCAGAAAGAGGACAAACTATGGAATTCAAGCTGTTGACAAGGTGGTCACATAAGTGACTTGTCTGTAACCAATCCACCAATCCACAGAAAGCAGTCCTCACATCATCCTGGCCATATTACAAGCAGCGTATCCGGAAATCACTCATAAAATATTGGCTAGAATCTCTGTCTTATATACAGCCCGGATTCTGGATGTTAGGAAAAAAAAACAAAAAAACTGTAAAAGGGTGTTACACAGTCTAGACCGTTCAGCATACGTTGTCAAAAGCACCAACATATCAGTGGAAAGTGATCAAACACAAACCCCAATCCTGATTTTATAGGACTGTCTCCAGAAGAAAAACTTCATTGTGGCAAACTCCTTAAAATAGCTCAATGTGCTTATTTTCCATCTTAGACGTCTGCTGCCACAATTACAGCTCTTTCCAGTACCTTGCAAAACCCAGGCTGTCAGACACTATCATTTCTGGAAATGGGAGTGTGTTTGCCTCAGCCGCATGCGAGCAATTAGTGGGCAGAAACCTTATCTGAACAGTCACCACCCTGTCTTCACTTTCAAGCAATGGCCAAGTTTAAAGGCGACTTATCGTGCCCCAGAGCGTATTGTTGGTGGAGAGTGGCCAGTGAGAATTGCCAGGTTCCTACCTATTGAACATGTCATTCCATGTTCGACCATAAGGGTCAGGTTTGCTGATTGTTGAGTGGGACAGCCCTCCATTGGGACAAGCCCCAGCCACTTCTATCTAGACTTAATTGAAGACTTGGAATATAAGCAAGAACACATTCTGGAGGCTGCTCTTTTTGTACCAACCCTTCTCACATTTGTATTGCAAATGTTTGCCTTTGCTAGAAATAATGGAGCTGGACCAAGGTGTTTCCTGGCACAATGACTGAGGTTATGGGGCCTGTGTCACATGAAATCCAGGGCACAGATGGGCTCGTGTGGCACCTCCGTGGTAACTGACTGCCAAAGTTCTCTTCTCTGGACTTGAAGCAACACAGTAAACTGATGCCATCCCTCCACAGTTATCTGGCATTTACATCTCAGCCATGTCCCCTGAGGATTTGCCAGGACTATACCGTGAAAGAAGCAACAGTACTTCCCTGGCTACGAAAACTGCTGAAGTGGAACCAATTGGTAGATTTTTTAAACACTAGCATAACAAAGAGGCAGTCTTTAAAAGAGGCACTGTTTAAAAGATATTTCAGCTGGAAGGAGGTGGGTGTTTATATATGCTAAGGGGAGCTCTGTGGTTCATGGTTGCTGTTCTTAGTAATTTTGAATGCCTATTAGGGGTTTGTTCATTTTAACGTTATATGCTGCAGTGATTTAGGGTGGGGTCAGCATAGCAAATGTGGCCTCAGTAAGGGATAGTCATTGAATGCTTCTCTTCTACTTGCTCACAGCCAGCCTAGCACAAGACAGCTTGATTTATAAAGATTCTAGAGGTTTCAGAGGTAGAAAGGGCCAGACTTTCCAAAGTCTGCCATTTATTCTGTGTGCAAACTTGGCCGTATCACTTTGCATCTTTGAGCCTCAGTTTCTTCATCTATAAAATAGGGATAATAACATTTATTTCAGGATTGTTACTAGAAACAAACGAGGTCAGATTTAAGGCACCCACTAGAGTTCCTAGAGCACAATAAATGCTTGCCAAGTGTTGGGTCCTCCCCTGTGCCCCATGGCCAGTGCTTCTGTGAAAAGGCAGCGTGGAGAGCCATCTGGGGGCTGGGAACCCGGTCCATGTACTTGGGGTGGACCGCCCTAGGTGGAGCCATTTACGGCTGTATTTATGCTCCCAACAGGAACAGAATAATTGTCATAAGGAAAATGTGGCTATCTTGTTTTTACTTAGGGAAAACTTAGTGATATAAGAATAAAAATGGTATGCTTCAAAAGTAATTTTCTTTTTCCCCATAAATTCCCTATTATTTGTCTTACTGTATCTTATTATTTTTTCACCATCTACAGCTTTCAACATTTTCCATGTTCTTTGGAGCCCTAAGAAGCAATGAATGTATTTCTAACGTGGCCTAAGATATCTTCCTTCCCATGAACTCACATTACTCAAGAAAAGAGCTGTCGTATCCCAACCTCCCCTTGATTTGTCAGTGTTAGTGGTATGGTAACATGAAATAAAAAAGATCTTGAGGGGTGACTGGGTGGCTCAGTCGGTTAAGCGGCTGACTTTGGCTCAGGTCATGATCTCACAGTTCGTGGGTTGATGCCCCACATCGGGCTCTGTGCTGACAGCTCAGAGCCTGAAGCCTGCTTCGGATTCTGTGTTTCCCTCTCTCCCTGCCCCTCCCCTGCTCATGCTTTGTCCATCTCTGTCTCAAAAATAAATAAACATTATAAAATAAAATTAAAAAAAAAGATGGTGAGAACCAGAAAGAACTGAGCTTGAATTCTGATTCTGATCTTGCCACTTCAACGATGGACTTTTTTCTTTTACAAAATGAGCATCATAATGACTACTACCCAGCTGGATGGTGAGGAGAAAATGAGACAATCCATATAAAATGCATGGCACAGGGGAGGTGTCCCACAAATTTACATCACTCCCCTTATGCCTTTGCTTTAATTGTTCTTAGTTTGATTTTCTTTTCATATACAATTGGCTAGCTTAGGAGTAAACATGACATCTTGGAAACAATCCGCATGCAGATTTTGGTGATAAAAATGGAAACTAAACCTAGTGATTTTACTCTTAATTATTCCTGGTGAAGACATCATGTGCTCACGCATTTGGGGAGGCACTCGCTCTTTATCCCAGATGCCTGCACGTTTTAGTGATGTAATGTTCTTTTAAATAATCATAAAACATAGCCCTCCCAAACGCATACAAACCAGATACGATGACGAATGAATACACTTGGTTTATTCAGAGTGTCTCTGCCTGCAGTCAGTTGAAGCCAGGACAAACTCAGGAACTTGGGCCAGGCAGGGGACAGCAGCAAATGGCTGGAGAGATGCAAAAGACAGAGGGAGGCAGGTGCAGTGTGCGAGCATCAAGCAAAGCACTTCAGCAGGGTCAGGAAACCTACCAGAGCGATTCCAATGCCATACGCTCTGGTGGCAGATGGTGGAGCGACAATGCAATTGGAAAACATCAAGAATAACCAAAGAGTATGAGAAATTAGAGGCAGAGCAACACTCTCCATGACGCAGCTGCCTAGACACAAAATAACCTTTCCTTTTCCTTTGGCTGGAGAAGTGGGAGATAAAGGCTAAAACTCGAATATGCATAGGAGGGAAATCGTGGAAGCCAGCTTGCCAAGTTTAACATGTTTCAAGTTCAAGGTAATGTCAGATGTGGCACTGTTGAAATAACAGGCACATCCCCCTCCTCTAAAAACAGTACCTAACGAACAGTGATGGAATAGTTTAGAATTTTCTGGGGAAGATGAGGGAAAAGTAAAGATCTGTGGAATTTAACATATGTGGTCCCTCAAGATTCACTTAAAACTGTTTGGGGACATCGGTACTGTAATGGGTCTTAACGTGTTTTAAGTCATGAGTCGTGTAACTAAACTCATAATGGAGGCCTTCCACTGAATAACTAATATTAAATATTCTAACTGGCACCAAGGATATATTGGCTATGAGGAAATGATGAGAAGTTGGATTACCACGGACTGTTATCTGAGGAACTAAGTGACATAAAAATGATACGGCGGCAGCATTAACCCCCTGATCTCAGCTGTTTGGCATCTTAAGGCAGTATTACCTGCTAGGGCTTTCTGCATTTTTCAGGAAGTTTGAGTTGACAAAGGGGATATCTTCATCTCCCGAAGAATTAAATCGCCCCAATTCATCATTTTGACCTCTGCCTTGCGTGAGGTGGTGTCAGCGGAAGCAAACAAGCGGCCGACTCTACACGGCCGGCCGGGGAAGCGGAGACTAGGTTTTCAGCACAGGAGCCCGAGGAGAGAGGACGAGAAGCTCGCCCCACTCTGGTGGGGGAACAGAGCTTCCCTGATGTTCACGAGGCTTTACAGTCTACGGTAGGCGGATGCAGGAGATAGCATCTAGACAGAATCTTCAGCTCGTCTGAGCTTGCCTCCAAAGTCAGGGCAGCGATCACAGACAGAAGCACTGAAAGGTGGCTGTCCACGCACGGAAAGGCAGTTCAGATAAAGCTGTGCCACCAGGGAGGTAGGTGTCAGAGAGACTGGCCAGGATTAGCCGTATCTCGATGACGCGCAGCAGGCCCCTGTCTAGTGCCCTGCGGAGCAGAAGTAGCCAGAATGGGCTCAGACCCTGGCTGAACAAGCAACTGCAGCCAGGCCCGCCTGGAGCAGTGCAGACATTCTCACGAAGCCCCTTATCTGACACACTGGCTCTGTGGCAGAGAGAAGCAGTCACTCAGGCAACCTGAGGACTTTGTCCACTTCCACGGGCCCAGACGGCCGAACCCCTACCCCCGCCAGACACGCACTCACACACATAGACACCTAGTGTGCTGATTGCTCAAGTTGTCAGTGCACTCACTCCATCACGATCTAGCTTAGCTTCCGCAAAGACCAGTACTGTGGCTTTGGTGGAAATCTTTGCAGAACTCGAATGTCACTGCCATCTGCTTGGCAAGTGCTTGAAACAACGCAAGTTTGGCAAAGGAAAATCGAGTAGCTGTGAGCAGAGCGGAAGCTAACTCGAAGAGAACCGGAGAGATCAGGGAGGGAGAGGGTCTTCAGGCAGCGAGGCAAATGACAATCAAGGGCACCGGGGATGCCTAGACAAAATGCTTTCGGGGAAAATACGATGGAGGTGGCACGGTGCATGTTGCAAGCTTCAACGTTAGCGGTGTACTTGTGATTGAGTCTTCCCGGGTGGGCACAAGCATATGCAGACAAGAAAGCTGAGGCTGACAAAATGAACCAACTGAAATGTTACAGCGGAAGTATGTTCTTATGGCATGTTCTTCTGATCTGAACACAATCCCGCCCAATACCAAAACACTGGGAACACACTTAGAAAGCAAGTTTATTTTGGGTTCCTAGGAAGCAAGCATAAGCTGTTTGCTCCTTCTAAAGTTGCTCTTTCTACCCGAAATCAGTACTAGTATGTTGCTTCTCATTACACAGCCAAATTAAAGCTGCCTGAGATGATCAGAGACACATTTTTTCCCCCTCAAGTAATTTACGTAATATGGGTTAGAGCGACTTCAGGACTGGAAGCCAAATACAGCCTGAGCAGGCCTGTGTCCCACATCAGTCTCGGGAAAGGGAGTCTCACTCTCTCCTCAGGAATGCTCATGCAGCTTTTCACCTGAAAATGTATTGTCACTTTTTTCCTTCCGGGTAGATATTATTCTTAATCTTAAAGAACCAAAGTACCAATTTGCAGATACTGCTTTTTCAACTCTCAGGAGTGTTCTAACAAAACAGGATTCCCTTTTTGGTAGACAAAGTATATTGCTTAATGTTCATCTAGCAATTACGCATTAAACTGTTCATATTTCAAGGGAAGGACCCCAGGGGATGGGAAGAGAATTGATTTTATGACAGCATTACAGAGATGTTTGAAAGGCATTACCTAACCTGTATATTAGTAATGTTCTGTGTCATATACAAAGATGAATAAGACATTGTCCCTGTCCTCAAAGGTACTTATAGTTTAGTGAGAAAGACAAGAAGGTGAGCAAATGATACAAGGGAGTGTGATAATCATAGTTTGATTCCTGGTTTTTGGTTTTTTTTTTTTTGTAAAATTTGTTTTAACTGTTTGGGCTTAGGCTGCATATATCATGACCCTCATCTTTAAACATGTCAGTATGCATATAATTCTACTGAACAAGGATATTCTCTTTTTTTTTTTGAATATTTTTAAAAAGTAATCTCTACACCCAACGTGGGGCTTGAACCTACAACCCCGAGATCAAGAGTTGCATGCCCCACTGACTGCACCAGCCAGGCACCCCCACAGATTTTGATTCTGACTCTGAACTGGATAACTTTAGTCCCAGGGGTTAAATGTATGAATTTGCAGCCAGACTGCTTGGGTTCCAATCCAATGCTGCCATTTCTAGCTGTTGAACTTGGGCAATTTTACTTGTGCTCTTGCCTATGAAATGGGGATGATAATAATAAGGGTTGCTCTTGAGTCACAGGGCTGCTGTGATCACTAAGTCAGTAGACAGAAAGCATTTATTTATTTATATATTTATTTATTTATTTATTTATTTATTTTTAAATTTTTTTAACGTTTATTTATTTTTGAGACAGAGAGAGACAGAGCATGAACAGGGGAGGAGCAGAGAGAGAGGGAGACACAGAATCTGAAATAGGCTCTAGGCTCTGAGCTGGCAGCACAGAGCCTGACGCGGGGCTCGAACTCACGGACCGTGAGATCATGACCTGAGCCGAAGTCGGGCGCCCAACCGACCAAGCCACCCAGGCGCCCCATTAGACAGAAAGCATTTAGAACAGGGACTGGTTCATAGTAAATGCTCAATTAGAGTTGACTATTTAGAAGCCTGGACTTCTACAGATTTCAGGGAAAAGCGACAGTCTCATGAAAATTAGTGTTATGTTGGCAAACAGTGTCCTGAAACAAACAGTCGAGAAAACTTGGAAGAAATTCTTTCTCATAATTTACCCATATAAAAAAAAATATATTTTCATCTGTAGGCCAATGTATTAAAAACCTGGTTATAAACATGGTCCTATGTGAGGTCCTCATGGTGGGTATAAAACATGATTGGTATAAAACACTGTCCCTTTTTTCCAGAAATTTATAATCCAGTGGAGGTAGAAAGGGGCAGCAAAGCATCATAATCTAATGCAGGGTATTTTCAGTGGCACAAGAAAGGTGCCAAACAATGTCATGGGTGTTAAAAGTAAGAAGAGCTAAGGAAACATGACATCGAGGTCTTGAGTTTTGGCATGGGAACTTTGAAGTATCTTGGGGTAGGATGGAGGTGTCAGGCAGGCAATTGTAACTGGGGTCACATTAAGAGTGAGATAGGAAGGTTAGCCAGGTTTGTTTTGGAATTATCATCATAGAGGTTGGGGACCAAATCTGTAGGAATCAAGGCAACCACTCAGAGAGAATCTACATGAGGAAAGGAGCCAGAGGCAGAATCCGCTGGAAGCATCAGCGT
This sequence comes from Puma concolor, assembly GCF_028749965.1. Taxonomy (NCBI): domain Eukaryota; kingdom Metazoa; phylum Chordata; class Mammalia; order Carnivora; family Felidae; genus Puma; species Puma concolor. The sequence goes on along the minus strand of NC_141674.1, from coordinate 192,652,270 downwards.
CAGTGTCAGATGCCTGGGGTTAGAGCCCGCTGTGTCAGTGGGTGGTATGGAAATAGAGCCAATAGGTATGAGCCACCCTTCCTAAGGTAGGAAATCTGGGAACAAGAAGAGGCGTTTGCTTTCTCTGATGGACTAGAGTCAAGTGCATGGGGCAGTCTGGCCACCTGCATCTTATATGTTGAAACTCCCCATCCACAAGAATTACTGTCTCCCAGCATGCCCGTTAGCACAACTTGTTACTCAGATCATATGGGTTTGCTACGTCCTCTTGCTTTTGACCATCTAGACCACTGGTCCTTCCCCAGAGTTGGCTAATCCTTTAGTCTCAGTTATACCCCCAGCATATAGCCACACAGGTGTTGGCTCTCCCCTTGTCCACACTGTGGGCTTTCAGAGAACTGTGCAGCCGAGGCTATGCATTTACAGTAATAGGTATGGTGGGTGGGGAAGCAACTGCCAAGGGACTTCAAGGTGCAGCCGAGAGAGGAGTGGCTGATGGTGCAGGATCCCCGAGAAACCAGTGAGAGTGAGCTCTGTGGTATGGGTTTGACTCACTAAAGAAACACATCTTCCCCAGAGATAAAATTAAAAAGAGGTAGCATTATGAAAAAAAAAATTCCTTACAATACATCAGGCCGGCTTTTCACTAAGGGTTTTGCTTATACTTAGTACTCACACCAGGACCACACAGAGGCCCTCACATCATCCCCATTTGCAGATTAAGAAACTGAGACTGGAGCAGTTAGATCACTTGCCCAAAGTCACGCAGGTAGTAAGTGACAGAGCTGGGGCTCTAATTATGGCCCGAGTCCATGTTCATGCCGTTGCTGTCACTCCTCAGGCAACGTGGTCAGTGAAGGCAGCGAATCTGAATTGTAGGGAGCAGAAGTGGAGGAACTCACGTTGAATGTGTCAAGGCCACAGAGGAGAGGAAGTGAGGTCATCTCTAGAGACTGGGCTTGGGGGGTTTAGTCATTTTCACAGAATTCAACGGCAGTAGCACAGGGTTGGAACGGCCACTGTGGGATAGTCAAGGGAGTCGACAGCACGACCGACAGGACTTCTGGACAGCAGCAGGGGCCCAGCTGGGGTTGCATAATGTGCATTTTGTAGTGGAACCAATGAAGGCATTTTTATGAGGGTTTCCAGCAACCTCTCACCGCCCCCATATAGAGGACCACAGAAGAGATGTTTTTGCTCACTCCTTAGGCCTCAACACTTGATTACGAGCCCGGAAGAGCAACGTCCTGCGCGGGTGCAGTGAACCATCTGTAGAGAAGGGATAATGGGATCCCACGGGGCCCGGGATGGGCCAGGTGGGAACAATGGAGGCTTGGGGTGAGTAGCGAGTTCACTGCTAGAGGGACTGACCACAAAGAGGCCTGTGAAAAGAGACTGGGGCTGGGAGGCTGAAGCGAAAAAGCAGCTGTTTGCAAAAATACACACACTGATGTTCACACATTACGGCAGCCTAAGGAATGGCCGCTTCCCTACTTGCTCAGGGTGAGTAGTAATCTGTGTTGGGCAAGAATGCTGATTTCACTGTGTCTACCAGCAGAGAAAACTGGGGGCTGGACAGGACGGTAAAACATTGGCCCTGGTAACAGCCTGGTGTTTGCTAACGAGGCTGTAGAGGCTGTATTACAACTGCTCTGCTTTCCAAAACAGCACCCTCAGGAGACAAGAAACAAAGTCATTTTCCTTCAGAGGCAGAAGATTTAACATTGCTTAACAATAATACTTAACATCCTTAGCCCTTAGCCTTAGGCAACATCCTAACTACCAAGTGCTAGGAATTGTCTTTTTCCTGGGTGAGCTAGGGCTCTGGCTTTACTTGTCGAAGTGTCTTTTCTACTCTGGCAGCAGGTTGCGGGAGCCTACTGTGAAGAGGACTGAATTCCATGACAGCATAAAAGGGTGCCCCTTGATCAGGGCTACTGACTAACTCCATGTGCTGGGGGCGGGGTGGGTGCCGAGGTGCATTTTCTCTCTGGGTGTCAATGGTTCCGAATTTGACATATAAATCGATATTACTGAGTTAATTTTAAAACTCCTGTCATGCTCTCCACAAACCACATGGGAACCACATCGGTCAGTAGCCTATTAAGTCCACTGGAAGGTCGGCCACCAACTTCCCATAGAGAGAATTATTCCTATTTTTAATTAAAAAGTTAACTCCATAAATATTTTAAAGCTCCCTGCCTCTGACAAAGAGGGGATCCGGTGCCTACAGAGATGTGCTGACTTCCCTCCTGGCAAAGGGGGAGAGCAGTGGAGCTGCTGTGATTCAGTCGAGTGAACAGTAAAATCTCCAGGGTGGGGAGGACTAGAAAACCAGGGTAAATGTCACTGGCACACGGAGCTGAGTCTGCATACCTTCTTGAAGCCAGCAGTGGGTCCCCTGCCTCTGCACTGTGCCTCTTCCTGGGTAAATATGGAGCCTCCCACGGACTGGAGCACAGTGGTGAGCATGCCTTGCATCTCCCCTTTAGATGTTGAGAAGGAAACTCGAGGTGGAGCTCCTCTACTTAAAAACAAGCGCCAGGGACCTTTCCTGCATTTGTCTGAGCCCCATGCATTGTCCATCGTGGCCAACTTCTGGTTGCCAGGGAGCCACCAAGTTCTGTGTGCTCATGTGGCTAATCCTAATCACTCCTACCACCGTGTACGGGTGTGGGTGGACTACTGGCCAAAATTGTTTTTGGTCTAAGATGCTTCCCCTCCCGCTACAGTTACACTCTCGGGATTTTGTCAATTCTTGCATTGCGGTGATAGCTCCAGGGCCAGAAACCGCATAAATGCATTGCCTCTGTCAGAAAACTCCCTTTGCAGTGTTTGATCCTCAAATAGACTTGTTGAAAGTCAGCCATGATTGAGCATTTCAGGGCTTATTAGTAAAGATAAATAGGAGCTGGAAATTCAGAAGACTTTCTGCTAATAATTACTAAACTAAGCATCTGCTGTGCTGTCATAAAAAGGTGATTTGCGGTCTCCTGTCCTAGACAGTAGGGTCCCAAGGATGGACTGGCACTGTGTCTCCAGTCTCCATATTCTCGGGGCCTGATACAGAGTAGATGATTAATAGATAGATGGGGAGTGAATGAGTGAAATTTGTAGGATTTTCAATGTTATTTCTGTGCTTTTGATTTGTGCAAAAAAAAAAAAAAAAATCCATTTCCGCAGTCTGGTGCAAGTTGGCCAGGAAGACTTTAAACTGTTTCCAGTTTTATCTTTCTTTCTTTCCTCTCATAAGAACATACTACTTTCCATCTGCCTTAACCACAATTTCCATACACTTCAACACTGAAAGCCAGAAATGTTATATTTAAAACAAATTTTGGAGACGACTTCCATTTTTTTAAAAACGAAAACAAAATAGTAGGCCAGGGAAAAATAAGGAGAGGAAAGAAATCAAAGATGAGAAAAGACTAGGAGACAACCTATAAAAAATGAAAATCGGGAGATAAATAAAATACAGTTGTATAGAAGCTTTTAAAATATTGTATTTTAAGTATTCTGCCCAATCAATGTTAAAAACTGGTTCTCCACTAGATTTGAGATTTTATTACTTTTGAAAATCAACATACTATTTATAAGAGCAGATGGTCACTTAGGCTATGCCTGTTGCAATATCCAGGGTGGTATTTTTGTAAATTCCCACACAGAGTTGTAGCCAATGTGAAACTCAACGCAGTAACTCCCTCTGGGATAACACTTCAACAATTCCACTTTGATGAAAAAGTTCTATTTAGGATCCTCCCCCTTCTTTTTAAAAGGAGATATTCCGTAACATTTCAGTTTTCTGGCTGGCATTAACCTTTCTTTGTTTGTTCCCCCGCCCAACCCCCCCGCCCCCCAGAACTCACGAATTCTCACACTCTTGATTCACTCCCATAGTAGCCGTCCTAGACATAATCTTGGAAAGTTTTCCTCTTTGTCATGTGCTACTGATAGCAGACCAAAATTATTCTTCATCTCACAGATAAGAGCACAAACCTTTGAGAATTGTATCTCATTTTCAGGGGTGTTCAGTTACAGCATAAGTGGATCACGTTAGGCCAGAATCACCAAGTGAACTTTTCCCACGCGATTATTTCCTTCCCCCACTGTGTCTGTACCTCTCAGCAATATTTGCTGACAGCAAATACCAGGTCAGATTCTAAATCAAGCAAAGAACATCTTCCCAGGTTCACATTTCTCTCCTGCTTTTTAACACCCACACGAAGCTCCAAGGTTAAGGTTGGCTCGCCCTTCCTTGTAGGTAACTGCTAGGACAGAGGATTTACTATTTTATTGTCCCTAAGCTTGGTGCAGGATGTTCAATACCATTTTTATAGCAATGGCTTAGGATTTCCATTCTGTATCCAATATTCTTGCTGACATGTTCAATTGCAATGATATACTATTTTCTTCCCTTAAAAAATAACCCACAAGTGTTTCAATTATTAGCACAGTTGTGAAGATGGCACGAAGGTTGTAGCAGACGGCGGTAAGGCACATTATAACATATTCCAGTTTCAAAGCCAGATTTCTATTTCATGTAGATTTCTCTAAAGGCTTTATCGGTAGGTGAGCTGGTGGTGGGAGACCCCTGAGTGATCTACCTGGGTAAGGAGGCGTACTGTCTCTCCATCCCCTCAAAGCGGATGTTGTGTGCATTCCCATCTGGACCCTTTCCAGACACCTGTGGAGAGAAAAGTAATTAGAGATGAAGATCCATTATACACCCTAGTTACTGACAATGCATCGCAAAATTATAATCAGCGCACAAATGCTGCTGCTGCCTGCCAAAAATCAACCATGGAAAAAGCAAGCAAGAGCTCAGTATTGCTATAGGAATTGATGATCAAGCCACAAACATGGCATTTAACAACAAAGTTGCTTCTTTCAAAAAGGGTCATTGTCAAGCCGACTCCTTCCTGTCACCAAGCCAGGGATATTCTGTAGGCTGTGGGCCATTTTTTCCCCCCTTTTACGTAGGCGTTAGTGTTTAGAACAGTTTTAGACTTACAGAAAAATTGAGAAGACAGTACAGAGTTCCCATTCACTCTGAACTCAGTTTCCCTATTACTAACATCTCACATTAGTATGATACAGATCTTAAAATTAATGAATCAATATTGATACATTATTGTTCACTAAAGCCCATAGTTGACTTGCAGTTTTACTCAATGCCTTTCCTGGTCCGGGACGCTGTATTACATGTAGGTGTCAGGTCTCCTTAGATAGCTCTTGGCTGTGACAAGGACCATGTTTTTTGAAAGTATCTTCTTCAACCTTTCTTTACTAACAGGGGCTGATGACAAACAACTATCTCCTCCACAGCTCCCATGAAGCCCTTCCCTCCCCCAGATCTCACTTAGTTCTCTCCCTTAGCAACTACCACAGAGAAGTCATTAACTCTTTTCTGTCTAGGGTTGGTCTTTATTATGTTTTTCCCCTTCCTATGTACTTTCTGTGTTCCCCTCTCGTCGGGTCTCCTCCTTCGACCTCTGAGGATCTGAAGAGCAGTGACTGGCCCCAGGATGTTCTCGACAAAGTATGTTGGTTCTGTGAACGTGAAGACTTCATACATAGTGCTTCTGTGTCTATCATACCAATTAGAACCAGGATGAAAACATACACGTATTTCAAAGTTCTTGTTGACTGATCAATCCATCACCTGTTCATGTCGATGTATGTGGTTTTGTGGATCACTTACACGCTTGCTCTCGTGCTGGGCCAGCCCTCACAGAATGGGCGTGGAAAGGGTAAACAGAACACCTGGACCATTGTAATGGGGGAAGGGAGAGTTGGCTAGTAAACACAGAAAGTAACAGTGTCAAGTCAGGAGGGGGGATTTTTCCAGGTGGTACTCAGCTTGCAAGTTCTTTTCTTCCCACCAAAAGTTCTAGCTCTCTATAAAACCTCCATCCCAGCTTGGGTGGTGGGTGTAGGGAGGGTTTATTGTGGGGGGGGGGTGTTGCAAAGCAAATATACACACTCATTTAGAGTAAGAAAGGCTATGCCTGGTGTCAAAATTATTACAGGAGGCTCTTCAGAGTGTGTCCTGCAAAGCCTTTTCGTATTTCACCAATACATGGAACAGGAGTGGCTGGAGTTATTTGAGAGGCCAACAGCCCAGTGAATTTCCCAGGGAAGGATAAAGACTGCACCTACAAACATAGAGACGACTCCAGAGAGACTGAGAGTTCTCCGCATGAGGATAAAAGCCCTGATGTAAACCACCGTCCTTTCCAGCAAACATCAGGAACAAGGATGGCATCAGACAAGCTGGGGTTAAATAAATGGTACAGAAAAAAAAAAGGGAAGGATACAATTATTGTCCTCAGCCTCGTCTATCTGAGCTTTGTTTTTAACCTGTTTTTCATGGAGGGAGAATTAGCAATAATACCAGAACTATGCTGAAGATTATTTAATTGTGATTGTTGGGAGCACATTATGCTTATGTATCCGTAGTATGGCTCTAGACATTTACAAGTAACCTTTCTTCTTAATGGCCACAAAACTCCAAGTTAATACTTTCAGCACTATTATCCAGAACTGGCCTGGCCTAATGATGCAGTCAGCACTCTGGTGTCTCTAGGAGGCAGCACCCAAGTGCCTATCCTGATGAGCTACCAGTATATGAGATCATATAAAGCACAGGATGATCCTTATCTTAAGGAAGTTTCAGTCTTTTGGGGGAAAAGCAAACATCAGAAATGAAATAATTAAATAATGATGTAGGACAATGTATGATCCTGTGTCATTCAGGATGTTACTAACAGTACAGGTGACACCCGAAGGTGTCGGGAAAAAGCTTCACAGAAGTAGCAGAATGTAAGGCAAAGAAGGGTGGCATGATTCTCTATCAAAAATGATTCTGATCGAACATAAAAAAAGAAAGGGGGGGGCACCTGGGTGGCTCAGTCGGTTGAGCGTCCGACTTTGGCTCAGGTCATGATCTCGCGGTTTGTGGGTTCAAGCCCTGCGTCGGGCTCTGTGCTAATGGCTCAGAGCCTGGAGACTGCTTCAGATTCTGTGTCCCCCTCTCTCTCTGCCCCACCCCTGCTTGTGCTCTATCTCTCTTTCAAAAATGAATAAACATAAAATTTAAAAATGATTCTGTTTGTCACAAACAGAAAATGTACCTATTTAATTATATAGCGTATATATTGAGTTTCACTATTAACACGACAACCTCTTTAATGCAAGCATTAAATTAGTGACTACTGAGCAGCTACTGTATCCTGATGCCATGCTAGGCACTCTATTCAAATGAGTGAACAAGGGCTGGATTTCTTCATTGCTCTGAATATCGAGGAGACAGGCCTGCAAACAATTATGGTACCATGAGATCACTGCTACAGTGTCAGTAGGAGAGAGGAGGCAGTAGGAGTAGGAAGAAACAGACACGAAAGTCCACCTGAGAGAGTTGAACACAGCTTCATTTGGGTGTTGAAGCTTCCTCTAAAATTTGAAGGCGAATGAGAAGTTTTTGTGGGGGAGAAGGCGTAGGAGTAGCAGGAGAAGGCATTCTAGGTAGAGGGAACAGAAATGAAACAACATGGAGTCATTTACGAAAGAAAAGGGCTCTGGTTTCAGGGAGTGTCAAGATTTTGGTAAAGGAAGAAACAGAACCTGTGAAGGAAGAGGATAACCACACCACTACCACCAGAACTACTATTATGGCTATAACCATTATTGCCGATACCATAACTTTTTTCTTGGGAGGCTTTATTTTTTTGAGAGCACTTTTAGGTTCACAGCGAAATTGAGAGAAAAAGTACAGAGGCCCTATCCCACTGTCTCCACACATGCACAGCCTTCCCCAATATCAACATCCCCCCATGTGGTACGTTTGTTGTAAGTGACGAAACTACATTGACATATCATTACCCAAAGCCCAGAGTTTACGTCAGGTTTCACTTTGGGGGTTGTACATTCTATGAGTTTGAACAAATATATGGCATGTATCCATCATTCTAGTATCATACAGAATATTTTCACTACCTTAAAAAATTCTCTATTCTCTGCCTGTTCATCTCTCCCTCTCCCCAAACCCATGGCAACCACTGGTCTTTTTATGGTTTCCATAGTTTTGCCTTTTCCCGAACGTCATAGAGTTGGAATCTTACAGTATGTAGCCTTTTTATATTGTCTTCTTTCACCTAGTAATATGTATTTAAGTTCCATCCATGTCTTTTCATGCCTTGATGTCTCATCTCTTTTTAGGGCTAAATAGTATTCTATTGTCTGGATGTACCGCAGTTTATTTATCCATTCATCTCCTTGGAAGGACATCTTGGTGCTTTCCAAGTTTTGGCAATAATAAATAAAGCTACTGTAAACATTGTGCGCAGATTTTTGTGTGAAGATAAGTCTTCATTGCCCTTATGTAAATACCAAATACTGTGGCTGTTGGGTTGTATAGTCAGAGTACATTCAGTTTGGTAAGAATCCGCTAAACCATCTTCCAAAGTGGCAGTGCCATTTTGTATTCCCACTAGTGACGAAGGAGAGTTCGTGTTGCTCCACACCCTCACCAGCATTTGGGGTGGTCCGTGTTCCAGATTTTGGCCCTTCTAATGTGTGTGTAGTGGTATCTTATTGTTGTTTTAGTTTATAGTTCTCTGATGACATATGATGTGGAGCATCTTTTCATATGCTTATTTGCCATCTGTATGTCTTCTTTGATGAGGTGTCTGCTAAGGTCTTTGGTCCATATCGAATTGGTTTGTTTATTTTCTTATTGTGGGGTTTCAAGAGTTCTTTGTATTTTTGGGTAACGGTCCTTCATGACATGTGTCTTTGGCAAACATTTTCTTCCAGTCTGTGGCTTATCTCTTCATTCTCTTGACAATGTTTATTGCAGAGCAGAAATTTATAGTTTTACTCAAATTTTAAATTTGTGTCGGTGATTCATGTTGAGTTAATTTTTGTAAAGGGTGCACGGTCTGTGTCTAGATTCATTTTTTTTGCTTGTTGGATGTCTGGTTGTTCCAGCACCACTGGTTGAAAAGAGTATCTTTGCTCCATTGTGTTTATCTTTACACCTTTGTCAAAGACCCAAATAAATATTTATTTGGGTCTATTTCTGGGCTCTGTATTCTGTTTCATTGATCTATTTGTCTATTCTCTCACCAATACCACACTGTCTTAATTACTATAGCTCTATAGTAAGTCTTGAAGTTGGAGTGTCTGTCCTCCAACTTTGTACTCCTTCAAAATTATGTTGACTATTCTAGGTCTTCTAAACTTTAGAATCAGTTTGTGGAGATTCTTCAGAATCAAAAAAGCAACTTGTTAGGATTTTGGTAGGGAGTGCATTGAATCTATAGATCAAGTTGGGAAGAACCGACATCTTGACAGTATTAAGTTTTCTTATCCATGAATATGAACTCTCTCTCCATTTATTTGTTTTTTCTTTGATCATTACCACAATTTAACATTTACTTGGTACTTATTGTTGGTCAACTAAAATGCTAAATGTTTTATTTTTATCAATCCATTCAATCTTCCTAAACCCCAATGGTTGCCCTGTTTTTCAAAGGAGAAAACTAAGTAGTTGCCCAAGGTCATATAGCTAGTGCATGGAAAATCTGAGACAAAGATCAGGTCTTTCTGACCCCAGAGTCCAAGCTCTAGAGATATAGACATGGACCCGATCTTGGAGGAGCTACTATGCCAAGGAACTTGGTTTTACCCTTAGGTGATGGTGAAGTCATTGGCAATGGCTACTTGGTAAGTGATGGGACATATTTACAGGGTAGAAATATTATTCTTGCCATAGTGTGGAGGTGCCAGTGATAGTTTAAGCCAGAGATGATAAAGGCCTAAACTAGGGGATATTCTGGGGTGCCTGGGTGGCTCAGTTGCTTAAATGTCTGACGGGCTCAGGTCATGATCTCACTGTTTGTGGGTTTGAGTCCCATGTTGGGCTCTGTGCTAATAGCTCAGAGCCTGGAGCCTGCTTCAGATTCTGTGTCTCCCTCTCTGTCCCTCCTCTGCTCGTGCTCTGTCTTCGTCTCTCAAGAATAAATAAACGTTAAAAAAAATTTAAACTAGGGGATATTCAAAAGGATAAAGGCCTACACTTTGTTATAGCTTGGAATTGATGAACTCACAAGTGTAGGTAGTGTGCTACACTGGGGGCAAGTCTTTTACTAACCCCACAAGGGCCTCTGGCCCAACGAGTGGAGTTTGATAGTAATTCTTGGCATAACTCACATGTGTCAGAACTTTAAGGAAAAATGAAAAAATATTTTAAATGGCCTGTATTTTCTTCTGCTTTTTCTTAACTGCTTGGGGCTTTCTGTTTTCAGAGCAACCTGGTGAATTCTGCTAAAAGGGAACTCCCTCAGTGGATATTATGGAGTGGATACTGGCCTGGGGAAGTTCCGCACATGCATGGCACCATTTCCCACGAGGATCCATTGGAGGTCATGCCTGATGTCTTATTCTACAGAGATCCTGAAGAGATTGAGAAGGAAGAGCAGGCTGCTGTTGAAAAGGCTGTGACCAAGCTGGAATTCTGGGATGAATGGGTTGCTCCAGATCTTGAGTTCATTGCTACCCAACCTGAAGTTACAGACTGGTCTGAAGGCACACAGGTGTTCTCTGTGCCTATTCAACAGTTCCCTACTGAAGACTGGACTGCTCAGCCCCCCACTGAAGACTGGTCTACAGCTCCCACTATTCAGATCACTTAAATGAGCAGGGACAACTACGAAGTGGTCTTAAGCTGCTCTTCCACAAAGGCAAACAAAATGAAAGTCAGGTTGACAGAAAATAAAGTTCCTAAAAAGAAAAAAAGGATAAAGGCAAGGGAGTGATATAAGAATATTAGGGGGACAGGTTCCATAAGAGTGACTGAAGATTAACAGGAAGGGTGTGCCCGGAATAATGCACAATTTTCTGAGCTTAGCAACTACTTGGGTTTGGTAACCATTGCCAAGATGAGAATAAGGGAGGGACAGGTTTGGGGGCAAAGGTAGGGGTGAGAGTAGGGGATACTTAGATATATTGAGCTTGAGTTGGGACATCTGATGATGATGTCTGATAGATAATTGAGTGTAAAAGTCTGCAATGTTGAAGCCTGGACTAGGGATGTAGCACTGGGAAACATTCAGCCTATGGATGGGTACCTGAAACCTTGGAAAAGAATTAGGATGCCCACGGGTAATATGTAGACAAAGAACAGAAGAAAAGACATGCAATGAGAACAGAGAAGAATACCCATAATAATCTTAGGAACACTACCATTTAAGGGGCAGGCAAACATGAGTTGAACCCAGGAGGAAATCTGAGGAGGTCTAAAACAGCAGTTGGTTGGGAAAAGAACTGGGAGAGAGTGTTATCATAGAAATCAAAAGAGAAGCATCTCACAAACAAGGGCGTGGTCCACAGTGTCCAAGGCAGTTGAGAACTTCAGCAAGGCAAGGTCTGTGGTCAGTATGGTGTGTTCGTGTGCTTTACCCAAACCCCCTTCCTTGCAGAGTGTTACCCTGAATGACAGAGCTCAGAACTGCCTTTCCCAGAATGCCCTTGTAGTCAGTGTACTGGTATGATTTAAGCTGGGTCATGGAGGCAGTGGCCACACTTTCACCCTTTACTCTGACAAGAAGGAAGGTGTGCTAGGTTTTCCTTGGCAGTCTCAGCAAACGTGCCATTGCGAGTTCCTAGGGTGGAGTGCAGCTTTTATAGCCAGCTTTGGAGATGGCAGCACTAGCGGTGGCTTTCTGATTGTGGCACTTTCCTAATTATGGTGGCTCCTGATACAGGCATTGTTATGTGGCTCTGGAGCCCAAAGCTTTCTTACAGAAGTGGCAACAGCTCCCTTGGTAGCCTGGTTCTGTAGCATGCCGTGAGAAATCATTCCTGAAAGGTTGGCCAAGATTCCGTATTTTAACCATCCTTAAGAGTCTGCAAGCCCATTAGCAGGCTATCATAAATTTGTTCCTGCTTCAACTGGCTAGAGTGGATTTTGTTCTCTGTACCTGAACAGTGACTAACATAAGTTCCACAGAAGTGTATGTGGGAATTGGCAAGGAGATGGTGACTGGTACTTTGTTCAGAGTGATTTCGGTGGATCAATGGGGAGAGAAAGCAGGGCTCCATGGTGTTGAAAATCTTTATTGCTTTCCCCCCAAAAGCAAAAACAAAAACAAACACTGGTTGTACTGTCTTATGCTATCATGCTGAGGAAATAAGACTAATACTTTCAAGTAAATCAACATTTGTCAGTGTCTCCTAAGTGGAGTCATGTGCTACGTACTCTAAAACCTAGAGATGAGAAAAAGACCTCTCCCTGAGGGACGCAGTGTTAGTTAATGGAAATGATGGGAATAAATTTGTGTTCCATTATTTAAAAACCGGACTGAGCTGATTTTTCTCCCTAAATCATCCAAAGATGACCTCTGTTAGCATTTACAAACATATACATATTTTAATGGCATACGGTTTCCCCCCCAACTATTTATTATTGACATTTTCCTAGATATTTCACAAGCATAAATTTGAATAGGTATACAACATCCCACTTACAGGTAAATCATAATTTATCTAATCTCCTCCTGTAACTTGATCAACTTTCATGTCCTAATCAGAAATGATGGCAATCCAGATTATTGTGTTGGGTACAAAGACTCTTGCAAAGAGCTGTGAATTGAGGGTAGGAAACTGCAGATCAAGGATTGCCAAAGAGAAACGCATTATAAATTGTAGCTGGGTCCTTAGGAAGTCAGGCCACTTTAGGAAGTAGTGAAGGGAAAGAGAACAGGCACAGGCATTTGTGCTCAGTAAAACTCAGAAATGTTCCTGCTTCCAGCCTTATTAGGTAATTTCCCTCATCATAAAAAAAATAAGGTCAGCGGCTTTGATCCAATTAGTTTTTTTTTTTTTTTTTTTTTTTTTAGAAGCCCTTTCTCTCACTTGGTATCATGCAGGCTTTTTTTTTTTTTTTTTTTTTTTTTTTTTTTAATGTAATGACCTAAATATACTTCTGATAGAAATACTTTTGACTTAAGCCATCAGAGAAACCTAGTCTTTTCCAAAACAATGTAATGTGAGAACTTAGGCTTGGATTTTGGGCATATTTATCTTTCTCTGCTAGTAAAGCTCAGGAAGAGAAACTTCAGAGAGCTTATTCAAAAACAACTTGAAAGGCTCACACTTGGTGTGCCTTATAGTGGTGATCCTCTTTGGCTGGATTATGACAGCCTATGACAGCCTATCAGGAGGGTCTGGTGTATGAGGAACGCTGAATTAAGATGCTTTTAGTCCATGGGAGTTCTCCCAATTTCATTCACTCAATGCCTGCTGCTGGCTGGGATGTTAAGAGCCTTGTTAAAATAAAGCTATTAGTCTTTTCTCTACAAAAGCAAGGAGCTTGCTGGTTACATTCAGGGTTCCTTAAATTAGTATGTATTTCTAGCCAGGCGTTGCTGGAGTCAGCAGTTTCATAAAGCAATATACTAAAGAGGCCATTTAACCCCCTATTTCTCCCATTTGCAGATTAATGGCAGAGGGGAAGACTTAATGCCCTTTCAAACATTTTTTAACAATTCATTACAAATAAAAGAATAAATCACACACGATTTTCTGCAAATGTCTGATGGTAAAAAGCGGAAACAATTCAAAATTAACATGTTTTCCAGTTCCCACAGGTTGGGACACATTTTGGCCAGTGTTGTAATTTATGTCCCTTAAGTCAATTTTCCTGGGGAAGTTTAAAAGCTGCTGTGATGGAAAGGCTGTGCAAAGTTGCAATACAGCTTACTCACCTATGCATAACATCCTCATTTACCAATATGTCTTACTCAGATTCATTACACAAAAACGTGTCTCATGCTGCCAGACCCATCATAAGATTAAGATGCAAAGTATAAAAATTTAGATGCCATTTTAGGGAATACGCCTTTCATTTCAAGTTGGTAACGTGACAGATATTTTTGAGCAGTTTCCAGAAGCTTTCTTTTAATTACATTCCTCTTACTTAGCTATAGGTCTGGCTGGAAGATTTTTGAAGGAATCAACATGATGAAAATACCTAAAAAGTTATGAACTTGTCTTTGAGCATCTTCTAATACAAAGACACTCTGCTAAAACACTACATGTTTGGAGCGAAACTCACCATACTTGATTTAAGCAAAAAGAAACTAATCAAAATAGGTTGTAAATGATTTCTCTTTGGCAATGTGAAGTATATTATGTTGGCGATATGTATTTAGAAATATGCTATCTGCAGAAGCAGAAGTACGCACACTCTTTCAAACCATTATTTCTGAAGTGTTTATTTTCTCTAATTTAATTTCAGTAATTTTGTCAAATAGCTGGGTATTCAGTTTATAGACTAGTTTAGAACATCTGCTAGTTTAGAAAATACAGCAAATAAAAATATTTTAAAAATAACTCTTGGGTAAGCCTTTTAACCATTTTGTTTCTATATTTTCCTCCCGTGTAGAACACTGGAGTTAAAATAAATCCTTATAATCCCTTCTAACTTATGCACATTTATACAAGTTATCTTGCATATAGTTTCCACATTGTGTTAACCACGTACATCTCATTAATATGGTAACTATATGTCGGTACATAATTACTTTAAAGCTGAATGACAAAGATAGCAAAGTCATCTGCAACATTGTAAAATTATAACGCATTTATTGGGATCGCAGCATTAAGTCTTATGCTAGCATGACCCAAGGACTAGCCATCTGTACACGGGGCCATGGCATCTGATAACCTGAATTATCTCTCTTCTGATTGTCTTCAGAGAAAATAAAATCAGACATCTCCTGCCCAGCTCTGTTTGTGTCTGGGCCTAAGATACAGTTACCATAGAAACTATGATTATGGATACAATTTCACAAATTTGGCTTCATCCATCAGATGCACTTTGTATGTGTCTGTGTGTGCATGTGTGTGCACATGTGCATATGTGTCTTGCCAGTGAGCGTGAAGAGCAAACTCTGGCTCTACATCTTTAATTAAAGAGCCAGATACCATCTCATTTCCTTTCCCCATCTGTCTACCTACAAATGGAGATATTGCAACGCTGGCTGAAATCTAAACTTTCACTTGAGAGAAGACAGTTTCTGATGAAAAGGACGAAAAGGTATCAGGAAAAGCATTCCCTAATAAAGCCGTTTACCTGTCCTGTATTTTCTGGGAACGGAGGAAGCCGGAATTTAGTGGAGTCTCAGTTAGTTACATTAATCACCAGATGCTGGTGTCCAGTATTTATCGAATTTGGTTTTGAATTGCTTCTTGGATGTAATATGTGAGTTAATGATGCCTCTGCAGTTTTATTTTTATTATACTCTGTGACAGTCAGTGTTCTTTACTCATTCTAAAAGAAAAAAGTTGACCCTCAAAATATGCCAAATCTTAAAATGATGTAAGTTTGTTCACATTATTTCTTTTTTTTTTTTTTTTTTTTATTTATTTTTTTGGGACAGAGAGAGACAGAGCATGAACGGGGGAGGGGCAGAGAGAGAGGGAGACACAGAATCGGAAACAGGCTCCAGGCTCTGAGCCATCAGCCCAGAGCCCGACGCGGGGCTCGAACTCACGGACCGCGAGATCGTGACCTGGCTGAAGTCGGACGCTTAACCGACTGCGCCACCCAGGCGCCCCTGTTCACATTATTTCTTATGAGTTCATACTATCTCTTTCAACTAATAAGCCTTATAAAGGATATTCATTGACTACAGCTCCCTAGTATACTTAAAATACACTTGCATTTATACAGACTAAACAGCATAAACATATGTAAAATTTCAAGCTTTTCGGTGGCCAGCTTCCAGTTACTCCCATTACTAAAAATAAATGAGTAGAAAGAAATGACTTTCTGCAATACTGCGCAGTCAGTATCATGAGCTATAATCAGTGCTATCATTTCCATCTCTGCCTCACTTACACACGAGGAAACTAGAGTTTGGAGAACATTAAAGCAACATGCCAAAGGTTCATACCTTTGGCAAGGCCAACATCTGAACTCAGTCTCACCCCCAATGTCACCTCGTATGTTGACAGTGATCATTCTAGTTGCTGCTGCTCTATTTCCTAAACAAAGAACGGAGACATAAGACTTGAAATTCACATGAGCTTATGGTGGCAGTGGGATGGGGTATGTGAAATGATGACCATCTTCAGGCATTTTGCATGGGCTCACGGTCATCGCAATCTCACTGAATTCCAATTACCGGGCGATAGTTATTTCATATAGCTGGAGGCATTGATGGGTGCCTGTATGTTAACGTTTGGTACACCAAAAGTCATTTTTGGTAAAATACTGTTTTAGAAACAATAATAGTCTACATAACGTACAGTTTTTTTTTTCTTCCAATATTCATGCATGGTGTCCGTGTACTAATTTGGTTTACACAAGGCGAACTTCATCGGAGTTAGGACAATATCTGTTCTCTGAGCCGTTACATTCTCAAGGCCTGGCTTATCACCTTGTTCATTAATATTTACCAAGTCAATAAAGCAGAAGTGTCACACATCTACTCAGTGGCACTTAACAGAAAGAATCAGCTAACACAATGGCTAGCTATCTCTTTGAACGTGACCTGTTAAGCAGCACAACACAGATCCCCAAAATCTTTTAAAGGAAGTTTTACGACATCTGTCCTATGGTTAAGTCTTATTAAGACTGCCGTTCTCAAGCTCTTTTGTTTACATGGTTCTGAGTTTTCCCTTTCCCTTAAAAATAATTTTTAAAACTTACATCCTAACAATTTAGATTTAAACTTGGATCTGGTGTATAAATCAAAACCATTAGGAACCTTAATTATATAATTGTTTAGAGTGGGGGAAGATTCCTATAAGCTGAAAATAATAGTAGAGTAGAAGAACCTTACATGGTAGCATAGATTACTGGGTCCCCTGGGCATAGCTATTGTTGACCTGAATAGTGTCTTCAATGTGGAACCACCTACTGGAATTACAAAGTAACCAGACCCATGCCACTGTCAATGCTGAAAGCACACACCCAACAGCTTTAAATTTATATTAACCAAGTTATTTTGCAACGGACTATTGTATCGGCAGGCCGAGTTCAAGTTCTAGGAAGATGAGTGAAGACAAGAGGAGGAGAAAAAAAGAATTAAATGAATGACATTCTGAAAATTGATGTTCTTGTGTCAAAACTTGGTTTGAAAAACCAAAGCAACCCCCCACGCCCATTTAATGATTTTCTATTAACTAGCAGATAAAAGTTTCAGTAACCTGTAGCAACCTAACTTTCCAGTAACCTGTAGCAACATCATCCCTCCCTGGATGTTCAATGACTTGAGCCCCGTGGGTATTTTATGGATGCTGAACATACGCTTTTGGGCCTGTGCCCAAATGCTCACTCCTGGAAGTTTTGGTAACTCTTCCTGTGGTTAGGTCAGTGCCCTGCACATGTCAAGTGCTCAATAAATGCTTATTATGTGAATGCATAAAGCAAAGCAACAGATGTTGCTCTGAATGGTCGTATTTGCTGCTGCGAAGGGACAAGAAAAGGTGAAAGTAGGAGTGGATAAGAAAAACATTCTGTAGAAGGTGGTGAGAACATCAAAATGGCGGAAAACAGAGAAGAAGGGAGCCTTGAAAAAGGGGTGTAGAGAAAGAGAAATAAAAACCCTGAGAAACAGAGAAAGGTTGCACAAGAGAAAGGGAACTATGGAGTGAAAATAAGCTACGTTATTGCAATCGCTTCTAATTCACAGCATTCGGGTAATTCCTGTCCTAAGTATGTCTCCATTAATCACACTATTGGATCATTCAGAGCACTCCATTCCTTTCCAGGCTGGTGATACAACTTTGCTCCTCTGATTAGATGTATATATGTATATATATAGCATATTGCTTTCAAAGTCTTTAAAATATGATTTTTTTAAAGTCAACGTTGAGAGTTGGATTTGATATAATCGTTTAATTGGGCATCAATTCATCTACACAGCACTCATTACTGAATTCTTCAATTTCACCAACGACATTTACTTCCAAATTATCTTTTATCTAGAAGCTGGAAGTCCAAGTGCTGTGAAAACTTTGCCAAATAAAAAGCTTTTAGGTTTCTAATGCTGGCTGGACACAAACCCGTGGAAGAGTGCTGAAGAATAATGTGTGCTTGCCAACTGCCAAATATGATTGCTTTTCGCATAATTAATGTCATTCTTGCTGTTCGAGTACCATTCCCATCCTCTAATAATTTCCATTAATAGAGGAAGTTTCTGCAATAATTTTTGCATCCTGAACAACCACCGTGGCTTCTGTAGACCTTTTAATCAAAATAATGGCAATGAGTGAAAAGGGGATGGTTAGAGATATTACTATAACCCTGGGTTGCATTTGCTTCGTCATTGTTTTCAATCTCTAAAAACTGTCCAAATAGCTCATCGTGTTATTATGTCAATTAGACCTTGGGTGCTTGGATTTCAATAGCACTGAACTATATGAATTTATACCGTGAAGAGAAAAGTGTATAAAGTGAGTATATTGGGCAATCCATCTACCAAATAAAAAAAAAATGTTAAAAGAGAGTATTTTTTACAAAGCCACAACCAAAGATGAGCAGACGCAAATATCAGCTCGAGTCCTGTAAAATATGATAATTGTATAATACTTTTAGCTGAAGCTTCCAGTAGCGGAAGTGGTAGACCAGCTGCAAATCATACCCCTAAACCCGCCAATTCACACTGTTTTTTATTATGATGTTGCAAAATCAAGAACTCTGCTCAGGCTATAAAATGACGCAAATATAGGGGCACCTGGGTGGCTCAGTCGGTTAAGCATCCGACTTCGGCTCAGGTCATGATGTCGCAGTTCATGGGTTCGAGCCCCGCGTGGGGCTCTGTGTTGACAGCTCAAAGCCTGGAACCTGCTTCATATTCTGTGTCTCCCTCTCTTTGTCCCTCCTCTGCTCATGCTCTGTCGCGCACGCTCTCTCCCTCTCAAGAATAAACATTTAAAAAAATTAAAAAAAAATAAAATTACGCAAATATACAAAGAGCAACAACAACAATCAGCTCATTTCTTCTATGAGCCAAGAAAGGGGCGTGGCGAAACGGCACAGCGGCAGTCCCATTCCAGGGAGGGGCAGCGGGCAGTGGTTAGCTCAGCTTCTAAAAACCCTCTCCCGGAATTACCGTCTAAGCTGAATACTGGTATTTCAATGAGGAAAGTTTGGATACAAGGAGACCGGTGCCGAGAGTCTCCCCTCTGTTCATGAGCAGCTTTGCAAATAGGGAGTCTACATCAAAGCCTCCCTCTTCTCTGCCTGAGAAGCTTTGAAAACACTTCACCTGAGTCACATCTAACCTCCCTTCGGCCTTCTCTGTGAAGTCCACCCAGCGGAGATCTCATGACGCCACTTGAGCAGGAAGCACTTGCTCTGTGCAGTGGCCTGGGGGAGAGGGTGCGTTCATTTTTGGAGACCGTGTTCAGTGATCTCGATCAAAGCTTGCGAGCCGGGTACCTACGTTACTGAGGAGATAGTACAGAAACAGTGCTTGTGCACGGGTTTTAATAGCCGTTGTTAAAATCCCAAACAGCTGGTCATCAATTGTAACAGCTGTGCTTCCACTTGGTGAAAAATCTGGTGGGGACGTAGGGGAGGACAGGGACGGGAGCAAGGGCTGGCTTGGGGGCCTGGACGCATGGGCACGCATCCATGCGCCTGGCAGGGTGTGCACACGCTTACTCTAGAGGCTGACCCCTAAAGGGTCAATACCAATTTTCAGACTATCTGTCCTGTCTCTAAAAGGTGCTGTCTAGGGGCACCTGGGTGGCTCAGTCGGTTGAGCGTCCGACTTCGGCTCAGGTCATGATCTCGCACTTCGTGAGTTCCAGCCCCGCGTCGGGCTCTGTGCTGACAGCTCAGAGCCTGGAGCCTGCTTCGGACTCTGTGTCTCCCTCTCTCTCTGACCCTCCCCCATTCATGCTCTGTCTCTCTCTGTCTCAAAAAATAAATAAACGTTAAAAAAAAATCTTTAAAAAGAAAGGTGCTGTCTAGATCTTACATACACATAGGAGGAACTATATGTCATCACATACTATATTCATGAAGGATTTTGCAACGATCCAAGTCTGTTCTCATACATCTGACTCATCCGTGCCACTACCCTGACCAGGAAAAGGGCAGGTGTTGTACATTCCTTGTTAAGACAGCGCGCCGGGTCCCAGGTCCCTCTGGGTTCTAACTGGAAACTGACTTGTGGGAGGAGTTTCTAGTTGGACACTGAGAGGCGTGGTCTCCGGCCAGCGCACAGGGCGAGCACCTACTCCAAACCAGACTGGCTGTGCTTGAATCTCATCACCTACCCACAGCGTAACCTTGCGCCACCTCATTAGCCTCATTTATCAAGACTGATGTGGTTAATAATAGTACCTACTAATGGTTGTTGTGAGGATTAAATGGCACGATGCATGCAAATTACCCAGTAGGTATCATACATACACAGTGTCCTTATATGTTCAATAAATCTTAGTTGTTGCTAATGTTGCTGGAGTTACATATGAATCAGATCTTTCTTTTGGTAAGGAAAACACCTGGAGAGAATTTTTTCCCTGACCTTTAGCTTTTATTTCTATGAACCTCTGACCAGCCCTGGCTAAGCCCATGGAAGCTTCTTCAGTGATACTATTCCAAAAACAGTCCTGGGAGAGAGAGTGAAGAAAGAAAAAAAGAAGGGGGTTGGGGAGGGAGAGAGACGAAGAGAGAGAGAGAGAAGAGAGAAAAAGAGAGGGAGAGAGAAAGAGAATTCTTACTTTCTCTCATAAGACTCTATTTTCTGAGCTTTTTATACACAGGATGAGTGGATGGAATGATGTGACATATTTATCAGATGATAGATATATGCATATGTCTCTGTGTGTATGTATGCATATATATGTGTGATGTATGTATATAAATATGGATTTATGCAGACACATACACATACGTACACAGTCTTCTTAATGCTGTTCATAGAAACTACTCAATGACTAGAATAAAGTTTAAATTACCAAACATGTCATCCAAATCCACAGTTTACTGTCGTCATCATCATTGTCATTCTTCTTCTCCTCATCTTTGCAGCCCCATTTTCTTTCACCCTGCGTGCCCTGTAGGCACCTTCCCAACCACTGGTCCTTCCCTGACCCCCATGCACTTGCACACTTTCTTATCCTGGCTCAGCCCTTCCTTTGCCCTTCCCATC
Source organism: Puma concolor (assembly GCF_028749965.1). Classification (NCBI taxonomy): domain Eukaryota; kingdom Metazoa; phylum Chordata; class Mammalia; order Carnivora; family Felidae; genus Puma; species Puma concolor. Next base: position 192,631,094 of record NC_141674.1, on the reverse strand, counting down.
ACCACCCTGGGAAACTCTCCAGAACTCTCACTTCCTATTTTCTGAGAGCCTAAAGTATAGCCTTCAAATAATTAGAGTGTTATCTTATAATGATCTTGTATAATAATATGTATTAACACTTGCTGTCCAGCACATATCTCATGCTCAATAAATGCTGAATGATTAAAAGAGCGAATCATTTAAATGAAAAAAAATCATCTTGAAGGTGAGATGGAACATAGTCGAGCAGAGAGACACATAATCCTGAAGTACCCAAAGAAAACAAACTTGAATTAACCTAGCTGGCCTACCTCAAGAGGCTATTCACAACTCAATATAGCGCTCCGATTCATGGAGAACATTAATTCTACAGCATGGAGGGCGGTCAAGACACAATCTTCATTGCGATTCAGCCATTCAACAGTACAGATGTGAAGTGTGCATTTTCTCACAGCATTAATAAACTGTTCGCGATCACACATAAATACCAGGGACCTCGTGTGTGACTCTGATTGACTGAGTAGGGAGAGAATAACAGCTGGGTCCCCTCCCAGGGCAGAAGGGGCTCTGTGCACAGGTAGGAAGTGAGTCTGCTTTCACCTGCTGACCTCAGCCACTCTGTGAGAAGTCCTACCACAGTCTTTTGATGACTTTTCCTAAATGAGTGCAATCCCAGATTTAGAGCCACGCTGTGGTGGGAGACCCCAGATGCATTTCTTCCGGAGAAGCAAAGATTCAGAGTCTGAAGGGAAGCATCATGTAGCAGGAGGTCAGCAGACAGGAGAAAGAAAAAGAAACAAAACAGAAACCAACACCCAATGTGATTCTTTCTAGGCAAAGAAACAAAGTCCCAACTTTGGCAGCTAAGCAATGGAAATGCTAGTTGAGTGCCATTTAGGTGACCTCCCATATTTAAAAAGAAAAATATCTACTTATTTGAGGGAGTATTCATTGTGCCCCACTACAGTATGAATGTTGAGCAGAAATCAGCACCTATTTATTATCGATGACTGCTTTTTACCATTTCCATGGGCTCATTTGGGGAGCTGTGAGGTGATTTATAAACTTTAGTCTAATTCTTCTAACATCCTCAGATGTAGACAAAGTATAAACAGGGATCTCTGCTTATCAATGTAATGAAATTAAGAAAGTGAAAATTTAGGATGAATTTTACAAGGAACTTACTACGGTGTAATCCATTAGGATGATGGATAATTTCCCAAGGGGGTGGGGTTGATCTGTACATTAGAAAATGTATAACGCCCATTCATAATGTGTTTGTGACAGACATAATGCCATGTCCATCTATAAATCAGATTTGCCTTCTGTGCTAAGCCCCAGAGTCCTTCCTACTGAAGGCTATCCTCAGGGGCACTGACCTGAGAGGATTTAAAATCCAAAGGGCCCAATTACTAAAAATCCTCCATCATATAATTGGACTTTGGTATGGAAAATAACACCAGTACTAATCCAAGTCACTTGGAAGGAAGTAGAGTTTCATCTCCTGATTCCGTCAACTGGTCCAACATAGTCTAGGGACTGGGTCTCTTTGAGCATCTTCCCCAAGGGCTATAAGAAACTCACTTTTACTTTGCAGACAGCAAAACTAAATAAATTATGCTAGCAATCCACAAATGAGTTACTGAATGTATGAGGAACACTGAATTTAAACTTGGGGAGTTCACAGGGGAAACATCATTTTCAATTTGAGGGTCATCCACTGGGAGCAACTCATCCAAACAAAGAATGAGTAAACTCACCTGCCCTTAGGAACAGAGACCAGACACCATAACTCAAAGAGCAGCAAAATGTAAATGGGAGCATGAGAACTCAATGCTTTGGAAAGAATAGACATGGAACACTTTTCACGCCATTCCTGGAAACATGGGAGCATGTGGTTTGAAAGTTAACCAAGTCATTTTTTTTAAAAATTAAAATTCAGTTCAGCATGCAACATTTTCAATGGCGCAGAACTCAGTTAACAGGCGCCACACTTGTTCTACCTTGCCATTCTCACTCAATGAGAATTCAGTACCTGTCCGTAGTAAATACCTCTAAAAGTCCCCAATTGCCCAGATAGTCATGAAAATCAAACTGCAAGAAACTACAAGAAAGAGAACAATCCTATTAAAGTTTTTTAGGTCCACTCCAATTTTCGTTAGGCTTGCAGCCAGGTTTTTATTAGACTCACCTGATCGCTTCTCAACCTACCCTTGTGGTTGAACACAATATAGTGTCATCGGGCATGTTTACAATGGCAAAGGCTCCAGGGAAAAATGACCCAACACTGTAATGTGTTTCTAATGGCTGATTTCTATGAGTCATGGAAATCAGGGATCCTTAAAACATGGGAGCTTGACTGTTGCTTGAGGAGTTACAGCAGAGCAGCAGTGTGGGCAGAACTACCTTGTACAAAAGAGGAAATTAGAGGGATGGTGGAGTGAACTCACCTATCTCTAGGGGTGGGAAACCTTTCACTGGATACTGTCTTCAATCTCTTTTTCTTTTAAACAGCCATGAATTAAAGAGGCCCATTAAATCAGGTCCTATATCAGTATTTTCAGAGACTTCTAAAGCAAATGTATTTCTCTTTATGCTACACATATCCCAGTGGAAGTATTATTGTATGACCAGAATGCTAGTATTCAGTTTGAACAGAATACTCACAAGTTACAATGAACCACACTGGCCATCCTTTGTGTATCCAATAACCGAGTTGCAAACTACTGTTAGTGCATATCTCAAAGGATCTTTTTTTTAAAAAATATAATTTATTGTCAAGTTGGCTAACACACAGTGTATACAGTGTGCTCTTGGTTTTGGGGGTAGATCCCTGTGATTCATCGCTTACATACAACACCCAGTGCTCATCCCAACAAGTGTGCTCCTCAATGCCCATCACCCATTTTCCCCTCTCCACCCCCTCCCCCACAAACCCTCAGTTTGGTCTCTGTATTTAAGTGTCTCTTATGATTCGCCTCCCTCCCTCTCTGTTTGAACTATTTTTTTCCCCTTCCCTTCCCCCATGGTCTTCTGTTAAGTTTCTCAAGTTTCACATATGAGTGAAAACATATATCTTTCTCTGTCTGACTTCGTTCACTCAGCATAATACCCTCCAGGTCCATGCATGTTGCTGCAAATGGCATGATTTCATGCTTTCTCATTGCCAAGTAGTATTCCATTGTATATATAAACCACATCTTCTTTATCCATCCATCAGCTGATGGACATTTAGGCTCTTTCCATAATTTGGCTATTGTTGAAAGTGCTGCTATAAACTTTGGGGTACATGTGCCCTTATGAATCAGTACTCCTATATCCTTTGGATAAATTCCTAGTAGTGCTATTGCTGGGTTGTAGGATAGTTCTATTTTTAATTTTTGGAGGAACCTCCACACTGTTTTCCAGAGCAGCTACACCAGTTTGCTTTCCCACCAACAGTGCAAGAGGGTTCCCGTTTCTCCACAGCCTCGCCAGCATCTGTTGTTTCCCTAGTTGTTACTTTTAGCCACTCTGACCTGTGTGAGGTGGTATTTCACTGTGGTTCAAAGGATAGGTTAGTTTCGAATTTTCCCATAACATCTGTAGGCAGTAAGACTTCCCAGTTACGAGTCTCAGGACCATGACTCTGCTCCTCTCTCTACCTGTGGATAGGGAACCGCTCTGCAGGACAGTTACACAAGGATGGAGCACGTGTTAAGGAAAAGGCAGGGATTAGATACCCGTGATGTACATGCTCAGTGGCTGTGACTATTTCCTTTTTCCATCACCTGCAGAATTTGGAGGTGGCTGCAGTCATCGGTAGCGCCTGTGGTAACCTCAGAAGGAAGCACAGCACATTTGATTGTGGGGGTGATGTGTCTGCATATTGGGCCCGGAGACAGGAAATACACATGGCAGAGCTCCATTCTCACCGGCACACACCCTCCACGGAGTGGCAAACCCATGTGTCATAATTAGGAACCAATTTGTCTGTAGAATGGCCTCTGGCATAGATAGTCTGGAATGAAATCATAGGTCATCTCTCCTGAAAATCGTTTGCCTCAGTCGGGCCTTAAAAAGAACAAAGCAAACTATACCCATTGCCAACCCTTTCTACTCTTTCCTAAGCAAGAGTATTATGCATTGTATATACGTCTTAGAAAATTAGAAATAACAACCATCGGGGAGGATGGTTAAGTAGTGGACTTAACAAGTTTGCTCCAAACGATGTATACAGTTTTGAACTAGTCACCTCTCTGGTTTGTTCCCTCCTGGTCTGACTTACTCTTATTGCTTTAGCCACACTCCTTCCTCACTGCCCCTCTAACTTGCCCAGCACGCTGCTCACGGCCTTCCTACTCACACTTCCCTGGAACATGCTCCCAATATCCACATGCTTTCGTTCCTCACTACGTTTGTGTCTCTGCTTAAATGACTCCTCTGCAGAGAAGCTCTCCCCAACCACCATATATAACACAGCACATTTGGCCCAGCGACACGTTCTAGCCCCTTAGCACAGCTTTATATTTCTTCGAGGAAATGATCATGGCCTGATATTTACTCTTCACTTATTTATTGTCTGTCTCTCCCCAAAAACGTAAGTTTCATGAGCACAGGAATTTTTTTACTCTCCTCATCGCCTACACCAGTGCTTGGAAGACATTCAATAAATCAACATTTGCTTAAGTGAAATAGTTAAAAATCGCATTTCTAAACATTCATTTCTTCTTTTGTTACTTTCCTTTTTTACCCATTTTTTCTTTCTGTCTTCTCTTTCCAGAGACAAGTAATAAATGCACAGAGTGGCCCAATGTAATAAGTCTTCTTAAATGCCTTTTATTTTATTTTTTTTATGCTTACCGCAGCATTGTCAACAATAGCCAAATTATGGAAAGAGTCCAAATGTCCATCAATGGTTGAATGAATAAAGAAGATGTGATACACACACACACACACACACACACACACACACACACACACGCACACACACACACACACATGCACACACACAATGGAATATTACTCAGCCATAGAAAGAATGAAATCTTGCCATTTGCAACAATGTGGATGGAACTAGAGTATACTATGCTAAGTGAAATAAGTCAGTCAGAGAAAGACAAATGCCATATGACTTCACTTATATGTGAAATTTAAGAAACAAAACAGATGAACATAGGGAGAAAAAAAAAGAGGAAAACCAGAAAACAGACTCTTAACTACAGGGAACAGCCTGAAGGTTGCTGGAAGGGAGGTAGGTAGGGGTGATGGGCATTAAGGAGGGCACTTGATGTGGTGAGCACTGGGTGTTACAGGTAAGTGATGAATCACTAAATTCTACACCTGAAACTAATATTGCACTATGTTAAGAAACTAGAATTTAAATAAAAACTAGAAAAAAAATTAAATGCCTTTTAAATGTCTGTTAGAAGTGGCTGGTTGTCCAGTGCTTCCTTTTTTTCATCTCTTAGAACATTCTTCATTGAAATCTTTGTCTTCTTGTAATTTTAGTATTTATTTTCTTAAATTCGAGAATGATTCTAGTCACGTGGGAGTGATTTAGTTAACTGTTACATTTTGGTATTGACTTTTAAATTAGGTGATGAATGATTTTTTTAAAATGTTTATTTAAAAAATTTTTTTTTCAACGTTTATTTATTTTTGGGACAGAGAGAGACAGAGCATGAACAGGGGAGGGGCAGAGAGAGAGGGAGACACAGAATCGGAAACAGGCTCCAGGCTCCGGGCCATCAGCCCAGAGCCTGACGCGGGGCTCGAACTCCCGGACCACGAGATCGTGACCTGGCTGAAGTCGGACGCTTAACCGACTGCGCCACCCAGGCGCCCCTAAAATGTTTATTTTAAAATTAACCTGAAAAAAGAAGTCTCTCGGCCATAAGCTTAATTCTTACATGTGATAAAAGGTGACAGGGGTAAAGCAGTGAGAGAAGGAAGGAAGGTGATGAAAATGGGTGTTTATTTCCAACATTTATTACTTCGAATTAACCTACGAAAAATTTCACGCACAAGGATCTCGTGACCAGGAGAATAAAATAAGCCACTTAAAGCTCTGTTTAGAGTATGCCTTCATTTATTTGTCTTCTGTCATCAAAGAATAAAACAGTATATCCAGGCACTGGCGTGTTCCTCACACTTCAGTCTCACTGCCGAATTGTTTTATTTATGATTGTTACTTTCCCTCCGCCTTCCTTTGGGAGAAGAGAATACAAAAATTAAAATGTATAAATTCAAAATATCCACATCTTAAAGAGAATATGTCTAATATTTTCCTTGCATGAAAAAAGAGGGATGGACATATTTTGCTTTCCTTTCTTTGCAGTGAAAGTTGAAACAGTGATTTTGTGTTATTATAACACTCATCGTTTCTCCCTCTAATTTGGATGGTTTTTAATAAAGCTCCATTGATTCCACTGAAAGGAATTCCTCCTGGCAAAAGCAGAACACACACACTGATTGCTAAATATGCAGCAATTATCATATTCAGCAGCACACTTTAATATCTTATTTATAGACATATCTATCTGTAATTTGCTTTAATTAAGTTGCATTGATTTTAATGACAGGAGCGATCCTCAGACAAGGGGCTGGTGTCATATGCTCCTATGAGTCCTGGTCTATCAATCACTCTTTAAGACGTGGTCCTGCGGCTTTGTGACCTTCTTTGGGCTCCAGGCAAGCCCATTCCAAGTCAGTGAAATTTCAGAGAAATTCTCAAAGTGTTGACACGCCAGGATTTATCTTACTGATCAGGGGATGCTAAGAATTGAAAGGCTGCTTGGTCGAGTGAAAGTGGCAACCATATTTTAAAATGGCCTCCCTCGTGCAAAGTGTCCTCACCGGCCCCAAGTCACTTTATTTCCACAGCTCCTCTCCCAGGTGTGGCGAGTAACGCAGCCTTTCCCCACCCCCCTGCATTTCCAACAGCACCAGACAGCTCTCAGAAGGATGTTGGGACCTGAGGTATTTTTGAATTCTTGATTATTTTTCACACCCCCTCCTGGGGAAAGTTCTGGGAAAACCGGAAGCAAGAACTTACAACAGCTTCGCCTCTCATAACACCCATGCTCCAAAGTGAAGGCTGGCTGAACACAACACAAAGAAACATGAAGATCGCGAGTATATTTTTAAAGGCTCTAAAATATTATTCATCATGACCAGAAACGATTTCTCTTTCTTTTTTAATGGATGAAGAAGTAAGCACTGCTTCTATAAATCTTTGCACCTCAGAAGGTGCCAACATTAATTTTGTATAAATTATCCATGTTCGAATGCCAAGGCATGATCACAAAGGAAAACTCAGAAGACAGTTATGTCAGTGCATTCACAGATTCTGGTCACCATTTTTCACTCACTGATTATTGCTACAAGTGTTGATTAATAGTGGTGCTCACGCTGCTAGAATGCATTTCCCTGGAGGTGAAGAAAACATTCAAGAAAAAAAAAAAAAAACAGAAAGAAGGAAAGATAATAATCAACCCATCCTTCCGCTTCTCCGTAATAACCCCGTGGAGGGTGTGCAAATCATGGCTCCTGATGATCTCTGTTAGCAGCTTCTGAGCCATTTCACTAAAAAGATCATCCATATGCATCAGATCACCGATTTGTCAATCAGTTTATAAGGCAATTAAATGCTCCCTGATCTCCTCCTTCCCCCTTTGGGAAAGCATAAAGTGATATAAACAGCAGGGCTCCAAGAGTGGTGTTAGGACATCTCACACCCGGCTGGTCCCTCTCTGTGTCTTTGTACCCTGTTTGAATTCTGGGAGAAAGCTTCTATGATAATATTGTGTAAGACTGGAATTTACCAAGGCTGATTAGCTTAGGACTTATTTTTCTCTCATCAGTAATGCCATACCTCTTATCCATGGAGGGAAACTAATGAATTGGATTTAGAGAGCGAGAACATTTCTTAATAAATGCAATATGACAGGAGATATGAAAAACGCAGATGAGGATACCGCAGGGGAGGTTGGCATGGCCAGGCGGTGTTACTTCAGACCCTGTTCAGACCTCAGTTGGACAAGGGATGGATCTTGAAGGCTATCAGTTTCTCTTTGTCTGGTTCAATAAGATCATTTCCTGCTTCACGTTTCTCTCTCTGGGTGGCTTTTCTTATCTTTTCTATGACGTGTTTTTGTTCTAATTCCTAATTGTCTCTAATGAGGAGCAGACAAGGGACGGCTACATTTGCAGTTCCCCTTTTGATTTAAGTGGAAAGACTAATTAGTATAAATTATGGCAAAAGAACTCAAGTCCCATAAGTTGGAAAAAGAAAAGCAAGGGAATTTAGAATGTCGTATCTTCTTGCACTGAATTTGCAATTTATGCAATCTTACACATGGAATCAGGTTGAAGTTCATTTTGGCTTTCCCATAAATTCTTTTATGCAGGTCATAGTCAATATCAATACTGAAATCTCACCTTTGGGTCATAACCTTCTACTTCGACATCTCATCCCTCACCCACCTCCCTCCTGGCACTTCGTTCAGGATCCTGTGCAATATAATTACTTTACAACAGTTCTTCTCCAGGTGACTCGTGCCTCTGAATTACAGCCTTTTTTTCTTCCCCACTTCATCCAGCATGGATCTCTGTGTGGCCAACTGGGAAGATATTTTTCTTTGCTTTGTCTCTCAGTGGAACTATGTGAGACATTCTGTTGGTGATTATGCAAAAAAGGAAGTCATCTTAGCTTCCAGCCCTGTAGCCACCTACAGGGCAGGGAGTTCTTGTCCACCATGAATGTTTACCATGACTCTAGCTCTCATTCTTTGGGAAACTGCAATAATGCTTGAGCAGTTAAATGTTTCCCTTTGTGAGAAGGAAAGAGAAGTTCAGAGATGAAAACAGAAACATACATACAGACAAAAAAAAAAAAAAAAACCATTACCTAAATCTGGTGGAAGACTTTCCAAGGGGGGGTGTCACATGATCTGGGCTCAAAGCTAATGATGTGATTGTCAGCAATCATGCACGTTTTCTGAGCCTCAGTTTTCTCTTCTGTAAAAATGGGTTCCTGTCTTCATTGAACTGCTTAGATGTAATGAATGCGATGAGGATAATGTCTTTCAAAATGCATGGCAGTATATAAAGTACCGTATGTACATCAACGAGACGTTACTATGAGGACAGCTCATTTAATGCATGGAAAAGACCCCGTGAGAGCGTATTGTTGTTTAGGTGATCACAATGCTGCTAAATTCTCACTCTAATATCTCACTTTATTTGGTCGTTTCCAGCATTCATGAATGCAGAGACAGGCCAGGGACCAGACTGCTGAGCAAGAGGAGGAAATAAATGGAAAAGGCTCCCACAGATGGGCAGCCTCATAAGCAAGCATGCCCTTGCCAGTTTGAACCGGTGCTTGCATTTGGAGCTCCTCAGAGGAGAGGGATGCTGTATGAAGATGGCAAATCCCCAGCGGATATATTAACAGAGTCTCAGTCTTAGCCATTGCACTAACCAGAGCACTCTGCATTCTGCAAGGAAGCAGACAAAACAGAAAGGGGGGAAGTAAAAAAAAAAGGAGGAAGTAATAAGCTGATACAACCTCTCAACTACAGCAACCACGAAATCCTTATTTTACTACAACTGAACAACCTACTACAGAGCGGCATTACATGTAAAGTAAATCGATGCCCTTATGATGCTGGTAGCTACTCCCCAGCCAAAAGTCCTCAAATCCCGTTAACCCTGTTGTGGGTGGGTGTGAGTAGCAAGACGCAAGTCTCGAACGTATTAGGATAATATCTTTTCTCCCAAACTCCACTAGCAACTTCGGTGCGGCAGAGAACTGGGTTTAATATTTAACAAGTTGCAGCTGTAAGGCTAGATGTGTGCAGCAATTTCTTCCCATATGTTCTTGCATGCCATTCTTTTGCATCTCGCGCTGGAAACGTGCATACCCTACGGACAGCGTTTCTTATTCTTCACAGCGCTGTTGGGTGGCACCTTCTTTGCCTGCTGATACCAAGTTGGCAGTTGGTGTAGCCTCTCCGTGATCTGGTATTATCTTTCATTCGTGCTACCAGATGGATACCAGATGGGTAATTGGAGCCAGCGCCCCTGCCCTGAGTCCACACCAGAGCCCATGGGCACAGACCTGTCAGTGGGCTGAGCCTCAAATGGTGCTTCAAAGAAATACTCCTTAAAACTGTATGCATCTGTTCCCTACGCTAATGACCCTAAAGAAAAAAATAATAATAAAAAGGAAAGAAAAAAAAAAAACTCCCGTAGACAAGCTTTTCTTTTACTAGATGCTACATCTGTAAGAAGAGGGGGAAAGTAACCATATAGGGCTTGTGGATGTCAAACTCATTTCTCGCTAATGGTACCTCTAAAAAGCCACCAACTCAAATAGCCACATCAGTAGAGAAAGTGCAGGCTAATCAATCTATTCCTTTTTTGGTGATATCCGTACAGTATAGACTCTCAATTCCAGAAGGGCAACTTCTACATGACATGTTCTGAGTTAAAAAAAAAAAAGGAGAAAAAGAAAAAAAAAAAAAAGAAATCTAAGAGCTTTGAAAGACCTCGGTGATTCCTTGAGAAGAACACAGAGTAGAGATAAAAAGAAATGCACAAAATGGGAAAGACCTATAGGAAGAACTCATCCCTAATCTATTTCTTTTAAACTGATGCCTCGGTTGTCACTTGTGACAAATTACATTTAAAAAAAATATCCTGATGGATCATCTGGTTGTTTCAAGTGTGTATTTCAGCAGTTCATTATGAAAGTTTATTTTCTAAATTAACTACAAATAAAGTGAAATCTTCCAACCATTCACTCACACAATGCTGTCAGCGATTTTTTTTTTTCCTAGCAGACATCAAAGCATATCCCCGATCCATGCCTGGCTCTCTTCATGCAGAAGTTATCACAAACAGGTTATGTGTTCCCTTAGGTTACTATGGAAACACTTTCTTTTCAGGTCATCCACTTACAAAGGTAACATTTGCATTAAAATATGTTAGAAGTTAATTTTTTTTTAACACTCAAGTGGGGTCATGCCACCATATCCAGATCTATTATTTCAAAATCCATGAACATACATTGATTTAATCTATAAAAAGACTTGAATGAGGTGCTCACCCTATAGGTGTAATTGCCTGCACGTCAGGTAGGTACTTGGAGCATTGTAAAAGACACTAACCAAATTAACTTTTATCGCAAAGGAAAACGTGGCAGTGACCCACTAGCTGGCATTCCTCATTATGTTAATTTGTTGAATATTTACGTTTGTGTCATCTCTGACACAGAGAGAAGACACTGGAGATGAGAACACAGCGATGAAAAGGTTTGACAGCTTTAGAGATTATGAGACTACTCTGCCTCATTTTACCCATTTGAGCCATCAAGAATTCAATTTGGCAAGCATTTGTCTCAGGGCAGCAAAGCCCTCAGGATGGGTACAATGTAGGGCTAACACATGCACAAGCTCTCAACTAATTTGTGTGATCCTACACCAGGTAGGATGTGATTAAGTTTTACTTCCTGGTAGAAACAAGAGGTAGTAGAGAAGCACTGACAGAAGAAGGGTGATGTGGCTGGAGCAGCTGGGGAAGACTTTGCAAAGGAGATTATTGTGGCAGTGTAGACATACAAAATGTGGGCATATACTTCTAACATATGGCATCATCCTGCAGGCTAATGGGACTACTTATGTAAGCCATCTTCTAGCTCACTCGTGTAGACCACTCGTTGGTGATTATAGCTGGCTGTTAATGAGGGACTCTGACCAAGTAAGAATCTCTGTGTCCTGTGGACCATGAGGAATTCCTCTTCAAAAGCAAACAACCCAGCTCTGACTGCATCATGCAGTCAATGGCTACTTGCAAAAGGCAGTGAGATGAAGCCCATGCTTTACAGTGAAGGGAACTAGACTGCATATCCATGGAAACTTCTTTGTTATTCTAAGATGCTTGCGGAGGAAGTATCTCCATCCTCCTCCTTCTCCTGAGAGAGACCTGGAGAAAATGGCGCAGAATTCAACAAGCCTTTATCAGGTATACCCCCTCTACAGGAACAGCATTATGGGATGCTAGAAGAAGGAGGTAAAAGTGGACGCTGAAATAGACTGTGAAAAGGGTATGTCTTTCATGCAGCCTTCCACATTGAAGGAGAGGCAGGTGAGGTCTAAGGGCTGACCTCCATAAGGTTTTTATATGGCAGAAGAGACCTGAGTGGCCCTATCTTTAACTTCCCTGGTCAGTTATCATGGCAGAGAAGACTACGTGGTATGCTGGAGCCAACAGAAGCTGAACCATTAACGACTGGTTTTACCAGCATCCCTGAACCATTATCCACCTGTATGAAATAAGTAAAAGTTTGGCTCTTTCTCCTTCACTCATTTTGGTCACATACTACAGAATCAAAAGCTTTACTGTAGTGCTTTACTGTAGTCAAAATGTCTTTCTGTCTTTTTCCTGTCAGAGGCCAGAGAGTCTTGTAGAGAAAGACGGTAGGATGTACTGACAGGATTTGTGCTAACCGTGTTCCTTGTCTCCTTGCAGTGTGTGCATATGAGTGTATGTGTGTGTTTATGTTTCCAAGTAGATTGTTTTAATTATCTGCTCCATTATCTTTCTAGAAGCTGCACTTCATTGTATTAAGCATATTTATCAATAAGAAATGAATGCCATCCTGGGAACTGATTTGTTCAAGGTAACTTTCATTACAGTTACACTTGCATGTCTGATGATGGTTCTACACTTGTGCTGTTTTATTTATAGCTGCAGATCTTTCATATTGAAAGCTAAATGGGAGTCTCAGTGGCCACTTGTGTCCCTGACCAGAATTTACCTGGAAAGAGATGTGGACATATGAGTTCCAGGAACACGTATGATTATTTTTCAATCACTACTTATTATGGATGAAGATTGGTCTCCCTCAGTCCACACCATGCCCAGATGCTATTTCCAAACAGTAGCAAATAAAGGCAGCAAATTTGCACTTTGGGTGTTGCATACCTCAGGAACTTTAAGCTAGACAAAAATACGATGATCATTAATGATAAAGCAATAAGCAGAAGTTCAGTGGTGTTCTTGTAAGTTGAAAACTTTTCCATGTCGATTAACTGAGTATCTTACATTTATTTTCCTCCCAGAATTAAAAAGGTAGTCACATGGGATGTGGCATCTGTCCAGCTTGTTTCCTAGTTGACAATGGAAATATGACTAGGCAGTAAGCGCTGTAACCCAGAGACGAGCAGGTTGACATCAGAGTTGAGCTTGCTATCAAATTGGAGAATCACTCTTAAGGTAGAGAAGCCTGTAGGATTCTACAGGCTTTCTGACTGGCACATGTCTGGGCACACACACTTACCAACAGTTAAGGAAAGGAGGCCAAAAAATCAAGTACTTTTTCTAGAACTCCACCTTGCAATATCGGAAAGAAGTGTGTATCCACTACCACTTCTAGCTTTGAAGTCAAGATTGTGTCACCGCCAGATACAAGGATAGTGTTTGAATGGGACAGACCGTGAGAGTTGCATAAGGGTGTAGAAGCACATGCCCATGAGCCTACAACCAGCACTCAGGCGTAGCTAGGAAACACAGTGGGGCAGAGATTAAAAAAAAAAAAACAATGGCTCTGAGAGGAAAGGAGAGATGAGACCAAACTGAAACAGAATCTGTGTTCAAGATTGTCCATGATAAGATGGCAAATTGATAGGATTTGGGGTGAAACTGAAATGGGTGACCAATCCAGGTCAGGGAATGCCAATAGGAACTGTATCGCTAAGGTTCTAGGGGTTCCGGAGGTATCAGCCTCAATGGAAATCTGATACTCAGGAGGAGGTGAAGTCCCAGACCCTGAGAAACAGGAGGTCATAAAGATCAGAGTAGGGCTGGCTTGATTCGAAGAACACTTTTGAAAAAGGATCACACAGATTTTCCTATACTTTCCCAGGACTGGGCACAGATCATAAACCTATAGGAACCCAAGTAATCGTATTTGCAGGGGTAAAGGTGGGAGGGAGGCAGTCAAGGAGGGGGAGGGGAGAGTCTGGGAAGGGAAGGGGGCCAGGGAGTCAGTCAGGCCCTTTTTGAAATTCTCATTCAGATTAAGTTGTCACCAAAAGGGACAGTGAATATCAGTTTGATGTGAGAAAGAACAAGCATTCAATAATGCTGCGGTCTCATGCATACCGTTGTAAACCCATTGTGAGAATTTTCTACTATATTATAAATATGATTCTGTTATTAGATTATCATCCACACTGAAGACCTCGGTATAGGAATTAATAAAGTCATGCAACCAGTGTATCTATGTCTGTGGCAGGAACTTCACTTTTCATTCTAAATAACTATAACCATGCAGCTTGGCAGAGACAATAAGATTTTTATATATTCATAGGTAACTACATATACATAACCCCTCACATGACATTCTAATTAGTTTTTACATCTTTAATGTAAACAAGAAAACCAACAAAACAACTCAACCCTCTGAATTTCTGGGGCCCTTTCAGCTCCGCCCTACTGAAGTTACACTGATGGGCAACTAGGAAGCCAGCTTTCTTACTACATTTTGCAGCCTCCTTGAAATGGTCAGGAAACCAATTTGGAAGTTTTACACCATGTCTCGCTTCTGCAGGACCATTTACAGAAAAGCTAGGAGTTGGTGTAGGAGGGGGGAAAAGCCATAATATTTTCCAGCCATATCACTAGATAGGCATTGTTTTACTGTGTGTGAATAAGAATAGGCAGCAGCTAGGAAAATGGCCTTTGTGATGCAGTAAAACCGTCCTGGAGTTTGCTATGATTCACCATTAAGAAATTCCTTCTTAAAGGAGGTTTAAACATTATAATGAGTATTGAATTCTGGACTCAGGGACAGTGTGAGTGCAGGCAATTTACCACTGATCTCCCAGATTCGGCAGAAATGGCCAGTGGGTGAAACTTGCACCAGTGCTCAGTATGCAGGAGTGTTGCTAGAAATGGTGCCACAGACCAAACCGCAAGGGGGCCATGGTACCAGAACATAACAGATCTTCCTGGGGAGCTGGCAGAGAAGGCTGAAACTGTTCTGCCTGAGGTGAGGCTGGACGAAAGGTTATGCGGCTGATGAGGAAACTAACGTGGGCATTGTCTTGTTTGTGGAGTGGCAGACTTTCCATACCGTCTACCTGGAGAGCAAAGGGTTCTCAAGGTGGCTGTCACATGGGAAACAAATCTAAAAGAAAGTGTTCCCTCCTAATCTGTGGGCAATAGTATGAGGATGAAGGGTAGACACAGCCACAGGTAATACACAATGACAGGGCTGGGGCAAATAAAAATCAGGGCACAGAAAGCTGATCCCTTGCCCACGATTCCAGAGAAACCATCTGAGAAACTAAGCAGACGCAAGGTTCTCCTCCACGCATTGCTCAGGACTTTGGTTCCTTTCCTGTTTTCAAGCTGCCAAACCTCTAACAGGAGGTGTGATTCCAGGTGTGACAGCCAGGCCCGCCATTGAGGTAGGAGAGGACTTCTTTACAGTTAGGTGTCAGGATAAGAGAATCAAGGAAACTTCAACCATCTTGTTTAAGGAACAACATCTAGCTTTCAATTAAGGAAACAGACAAGAAGTCAACACAGAACTGTTAACAGGAGGGCTCAGGAAGAACCTGGCAAAATGAGTGAAAAGAGCCCAACAGCTAGAAGAATTTGGGTGAAAATTTTGAGTATCATGAATAAAGAAAGAATCCCATAAGATTCAGATAGGGAAAACAGGTTACTTAAAAAGAAGAAAAATCATGTCAGCCTTGGATTTCTTCTTCCCTGATATTAAAAACCATAAGACGATGGAATGTCTAGGGAAAAATCCCTTAGGAAGCAGGTATGTCATTCATTTAACAAATATTTATTATATACCTCAAAGCACCAGGCATGGTTGTAAGTGTTGAGATTTATACATAAAGGATACTATCAGATTTCAAGGATTTAGAAATATACTAACTATATATCCTTCCTGAAGTGAAATTACTCAAAAGGGTAAGCATGTTAACAGAGAGATGAATCAAGATAAAGAGCCCAATGCTGGATGTTGTAGCAAATGGGCTGGCATTAGACACGAAACGTACCCCTGGATGATATCAAACATGCCACATAAAAAATATTAAAAGAGAAGACATACCCTCTTCTTTAAAGCCTCAGTCTAAAATAGCACATGTTAAAAAGTGTGAGGGGAAAGTTGTGATAACATATAGTCATGTCCCTTTGTTCCTTTTACATGGAAGGAACTCAACAGAGATGATTTCATTTATGCTGTTGATAGAGAAGACAGGATAAAGAATGTTTTTATAAAGTCAGTATGAGTGAAACTACTAAATAAAAAAAATCCAAGAAAATACAGCACATGGGGTACAAAACAGGAAACGGAACAAGGTGTGCAAACCCCAAAGTCCAAAACAAAATGACAGAAGGAATAAGAATGACAGTTATAATAACAGATATAAATGAGCTAGACATTTCTTTGGAAGAAAAAAACCTCAGAATGAATCAACCATCACATTTCAACCTTTTCCAAGAGACAGACCTAAAAAAAATGACGCACAATGCCTCAGAAACAAAATGGTACTTGGGGACTTTAACCTCAGGTTCATCTGTCTTTGATAGACCTAGAAAGTGATAAATAAGGACATACAATATCAGAAACAATATAATAAAGTTATCTAACTATATTATGCCAATGGTAGGACACACATTTCTCACACTTGAACATTTGAGAAATGAATGGGGATGGCTCTTAATATAAAAGTTTACATTAAAAAATGTTTATTTATTTATTTTGAGAGAATGAGCGTGCAAGCAGGGGAGAGGCAGAGAGATGGGGGAGAGAGAGAATCCCAAGCAGGCTCTGCGCTGTCAGCACAGAGCCTGATGCAGGGCTTGATTGCACCAACCATGAGATCATGAACTGATCTGAAATCAAGAGTTGGCCATTTCACCAAATGAGCCACCCAGACACCCCTAAAAGCTTGCATTTAATGTGGTGGTGTTTTCTTTTTGTTCTTTTCCTGAAAAGCTGTCAGTATATTTATAGTGTGTATAACAATTATGTTAACTTATATTTAAGGAAATATAGTGACACATGTATGTTATATACTAGAATGAAAGTATCACAAGGCAGAGATTGTTGCCCATTTTGCTCTCTGCTACATCCTCAGCAGCTTGCCAGAGCTTGGAATGTCATAGGCACTCAATAAGTATTTATTTATTTATTTTTTTTAATTTTTTTTTTTCAACGTTTATTTATTTTTGGGACAGAGAGAGACAGAGCGTGAACGGGGGAGGGGCAGAGAGAGAGAGGGAGACACAGAATCGGAAACAGGCTCCAGGCTCTGAGCCATCAGCCCAGAGCCTGACGCGGGGCTCGAACCCACGGACCGCGAGATCGTGACCTGGCTGAAGTCGGATGCTCAACCGACTGCGCCACCCAGGCGCCCCAATAAGTATTTATTAAATAATAAGCATTTTTAGAAAATCATCAGTTTAAATTTAATTAATTTAACTCTTTAAAGCTTTATTCATTCATTCGTTCGTTCACTAATTCATTCATTTCGAGAGAGAGAGAGAGCATGTATGTAAGGGAGGGGCAGAGAGAGAGAGAGAGAGAGAGAATGAATGAATCCCAAGCAGGCTCTATGCCCAGTACATGGCCCCACAGGGGGCTTCATCTCACGACTGTGAGATCATGACCTGCACCAAAGTCAAGAGTTGGATGTTCAACAGCCTGAGCTACCCAGGTGCTCCTAAATCATCTAAATCTTTAAATGACAAAGTTACAAATACTATGTCAACTTTTAATAAATGCCCCAAGTTGCAGAATTCAATATCCTTGATTATAAAATAGTAAAATTATACATTCATTATAAAATCTTAGGTGGAAAAAACCTAAATCCTTAAAAATTAAAATAATGACTATATAAGTCATTCTTGGTCAAAGAAAAAAATCTTAAATTTCAAATTACCTAGAAAAAAAATAAGAGGAAGAGCATTAAGATATTAACATTTATGGAAGTACATCAAAATAAATTAAAAAACAGGGGTGCCTGGGTGGCTCAGTCAGTTAAGGGTCTGACTTCGGCTCAGGTCATGATCTCACAGTTTGTGGGTTCGAGCCCTGCGTCAGGCTCTGTGCTGACAGCTCAGAGCCTGGGGCCTGCTTCAGATTCTGTGTCTCCCTCCCTCTCTGCCCCTCCCCCACTTGCACTGTCTCTCTCTCAAAACTAAACATTAAAAAATAAAAATAAAAAAAAACCAAACTCATTGCCTTAAATTATATTGTCACTGAACATGAATAAAAAGTAACTAAAATAAATAAGCTAATAATTCAAAAAGTTTGCTTTATCTCTTCTTAAGAAGAGAAAAAATAAGTTCATGAGGTAAAAAGAAATGTATTAGAACACAAAAACAGAATTAGTAAATATATTAAGTGGCAAAAAAATATAAAAAAATACTAAAAGGTTGAAAGTTTCAATGAAGTAAATAATGTTACGGAAAAAGATAGCAAATTTCCAAATTTAGTAAAGGAGGAAACATCTTCTTTTCCACAGATCTCCATCTATGGGAAAAGTTGAAAAAGGTGTCAAAGAATTACCCACAAAAAGCATGAGGCTAGATGGTTTTATTGATGATTTATTTGAAATCTTGACAAAGAGATAATTCCTGGACTATAGAAATTGATGTAACATATAGTAATAGAGGAAATGCTACTCAAATCATGTTACAAAGGTAATATAACTCTTCTATGTAAAACTGCTAACGTTAGGGGGAAAACCCCTTAGATATCACTTTTCTTTAAAAATACAGACACAAAATCACAAATGGAAATACCTATAACTCATGTCCAGCTTTATCTTAAAAGAAAAAACAGACATCTTGTGGTATGTGAGTGTAGATTTATTTTTTCATCACTGCAAGGGCCATTCAATATTAGAAACTCTATTAATATAAATCATCTCATTAATAGAAAAAGAAGAAAAACCATATGACCATCTTGATAGATGTTTAAATGCATTTTGAAAAAACTAACAAAAATCTCTGGTTTGTTGACACAAAAATTAAAGCTTCTTTTTCTCTGAAGTATCACAAAGTTAACAGCCTATTGACAAAGTTAGAAAAATTTTCTGAATGGTATTTGATAGTAGAGGCTTAATAATACTCTACATCAAGAACATTTACAATTTAAAAGCAAAAAAGGCAAACACTATAATAGAAAAAAAGGAAAATTCATAAAAAAGAAGAAATCTACATGACCAATAAACACATGAAATGTTGTATCTCAGTTGTATTTTAATGAAAACAAAATAATTTCTATGAGCTATCAAACCGGTAAAAACTAAGAAAAATGAAAACAATGAGATTTAGTAGGTCTGGTATAAAGCCTGTACAAAACGGACCATTAACATTTGTTAAATGTTTTAATAAATACACTGCTGGGGAGAATACAAACTCCTCGGCTTTTCTAGAGGCAATTTGTATCAATTAAAAATTTTTCATAGCCTTATATTAAATAATATTTTATATTGATTTATGATAAAGATAAAGAAATAATTTAAGAATGCAAAGATTTATCTATATGACTATCTATCTATAATTATTACCTCATTACATATAGGAAATAATAAAGATAACCTAAACATCTAACAATGATAGCATGATTAATCAATCAGTGAATTAAACATTACATTCAAATTTTTGCAGATTATTTAATGGCACGAGAAATGCTTATAATATAACAGAAAGTGAAAAAAGTGTCTCCAGTAACAGCATATCAAGTAGAAGCTCAATTTAATACTACATGTGATATGCATGTATGTGCGTGTATTTGTATAAGATAGGCCAAAGCATAAAGTATTCATTTATTGTGTGGTTGATGATACATGAGTTACATTTCTGCTTTAACACTTTTACCAATTATGTAAATTATTACAGTGAGCATGTATTACATTTATAATAAAAAAATTAATGTAAAAGGTAAAAATAGTGACTTCAGGAAAACAAGAAAGACTAGAGTATGCCAACTATATTCACCTGGTCTTCAAAATATTTTTGTCTATATAATTGTAACCTTTCTTCAGATGTTCATTTAACAGCTGCATAAACCATTGACTGCTAATTAAAATATTTGCAAACTGTGTACTTATCTATCTTTATCTGTATATCAACATATACGAATATACTAGATTGATATACGGATATAACCAAGAAAAGCAAACTCTGTGCCATTATGTTTTAGATGGGATGTATTCAACATTATTTATTGAAAAAATTATCGAGCCCCTAGAATGAAACAAATGATGTAAATTCTTATAAATAAAATGGTCAATCAACCAGATATGGAACTTAAAGTCTAGACTAGAGGTTTTCAACCTTTTAAAAGCATAACCCACAGGAATATAGTTTACATTATGAGCTAGTAGATATGTGTATCCGTGTACAGACTGGATATGAAACAAGAACTTCACGAAGCAATACTCATAGTTACTACCAGCCATGGCCTCTGATATATCCTATTCTATTCAAAATCTTAAAAATGTCAATTGTGATTAATTGGTTGTATGATCATCTAATAAGCTGTGACACACAGTTTGAAAAACTACCCTCTAGGGTAGGTCTCACTCAGTAATTGGGACAGATGTGATACACAAATGCTCAAATCCTCAAAATGAGAGGTTGGGCGTAAAGTATCATCATGAAACATAATAAAAGCCACTTCATATTTGCTTTGAAATTCCAAAGGGCATTGGAATAGCTTACGTGGAGGCAGAATGCCCTAAATGCAGGCAAAAAGGAAACTTTGCAGGGATTAAAGCAAATCTATCTTGTTCATTGATTAGTCTCCTTTTCCTATTTGTTTGATTATCAATTTTTTTCCTGTACAATGATTTCTAAATTTTTCATTATGTTCGAAATTATGTTTCCTGTCTGCCTTTCCCACCAAACATGAACTTCTTATTCACTTTTGAATCCTCAGAGTCTGGCACAAAGAAAGAAATTTGCCACAAAAATTAAGGTCTAAGGAATTAATTGATAAATGAATAAATGAATAAATGAAAAACCATATGCTTTGAAATATTGTCCTTCAATATTGGGGCCCAAAATGTGCCACATAAGTGAGAATGAGTTTATTCTTTTCCTTAATTGATTATAGGACATTAACAGCTTTACGTCTTATTTTAGAGTTAAGATCTTCAAGAAAGTTAGGAAAATTGTAAGAGCTTCTCATTGGGACACTATTCAAATTTCTGATAAATTAAAGTTATGAATCAACTAAGTGAAAATGTTATATGTTTGAGACAAAATTTCAGTTCTTTTCTGTTTGTGTGTCATCTTTTTATTCCCCTATCACTGTGTACTTGAGGACTAGATTTTTTTTTTTTTAACCTTACATATACACATCTATATGTAGAAACAGGAGCAGGTTATCCACTTTCTAAAACTTGGAAATTTAAAAATAGTTCTAGAACCACACATTAACCACAAACTGCTAAAATCCCATAGCATTTTTTTCCCAATCACCAATTTAAGTATTATGTTAAGAGACTTTTTCCGGCCATCACTCACGGTAATTGTGAGACCACGACTGCCTCCTCTGGAATGTGAGTCTCTGATTCCTTTATAAGCACATACATTTTGTTAGTAAAGTGCTGCCTGACAATTTAAACCTGGGGAAGTTACTGTAAAGGGAACTGCATGGAAAACAGGCAACCTGGTCCATACTAAATAGGTGAATAAAAGAAAAGTAGCTGATATATATAAAAAATTACAATTAAAATGTTTCTGCTCTTCAGAAACAATCTGGACCTCTGGCAATTAGTGACGATGGGAAAGCAAAACTGAAAAATGGAGATTTCTCCACATCGTTTGGGGGTATCCATTATCATAGAGTGAGCCAGAAGGTTCATTAGAGGAAAGCCATCAGATCATGACAGAGAATGTCTTTCTCATACAACATTTCCTACTGTTTCTCTAAGGAGAAATTTCAAAACAACGTCTTTGTGCACACGCTCCAATCTCACCCCCTCCCCAGTCAGGTTTTCCTTCTTTGTTGTTAAGTGTTGATGCAAATGTTGGGCTTGCTGTATATTTAATACAAATCGCTAAGTATTCAGTGAACGAATAAACCAACAAGGGAATAAAGGCAGAAAAGCTATTTCCCTCATGTGTTGCTTTGGCTTTGCTGGCTAGGGAACGGAGCTATGTCTTAGTGAAAGATGACACAAAATGAACTAAATCATTTGAAGAAAGCCCGATGGAGATAAAACCCAAGAACTCCATTACTTTACAAAAGTCTTATCTCAGAGCTAGGAAAGAAACTATTTCTCAATTGTTTATAATAACAGCATTATACCAGTTCTTCTTAGATCATTTACTTGAATAAATGGAAAGTTTTCCTGTGCCTGGCTGAAATCAACTTTTACACTTACTCATAGACACTCTGAAAATTAGCACTATGATTTCAAGCCTCAGCAGTAAACACAGAGAAACAAATGAATTTCACAGAACTGTAAAGTCACAGGCTCTGATATGTGTCATTACAATTGTATTCAAAAGTGGTCATTCTTCTTGTGGAGAACGGCCGTTTCAGAATTGCTGTAGTGATTATAATCATTTTAGAGTTCTCTTTTATTCAAGTGTTCTTCCTATTGCAGAAGAGCGTTTCTGTGAGTTTTCTTTCGCCCATAACACCATACTTGTTACTACTTAATAAGAACCAAATGATGGTAAGCTTGCAAATAACTCTGGTTTGAAAATATTCTTAAACTGAAAGAACAAGATGGCCACCACAGTGATCTGATTGGCTAATTACACAGGAAGCTGTCCGAGGGGACCATTTTGGGTTCCAGGATCTGAACACAAACATGGCTCAGGTTGGGTCTTAATTGTCATCAAGGTTAAGCGATACAGGTGTTATGAATGCCAGTAAAATGTATCTCCATATCTTCCACTCCAAACATCTTCCATGAAAAAATTTAGTACCCGAAGTTAATTTCAGAATTTTGGAGCTCTGCTAAAATAAAACATAGTCAACTGATTTTAAACAGCTTTGAGAACAGTTTTAGGAAATCTGGAATTCATAGGCGTTTCTGCTATGGTTTTTCCAATATTACATAAAATGGTCATTTCTCCCATTGCAGTAGAAGAAAAGAATGTGATTATTGTAGAAGTTGGAATTTTGGGTTTTAACCATGATCCAACACAAACGGTTGTGGTTTGGGGGAACTTAACCTATTCTAAACTCGACATCCTGAGCTGGAATTAATTGTTCATTAGAAGCAGAAAGAGTTCTGTTTTTCACTCTAATGTAAGTATAGCATAGGGTTATTTGACATATTATGGAAAAATAATGTGGTTTTGAACTTTCTTTTTCTGTTTCTTGGTATTTAGGGTTGGGTTTAAGCCAGAGATAGGCTAACTTATTTGATTATAGCAAAAAAGAATGATTTCATTTTGACTTTTACAGAGAACTGATGAAACAATACCAATACCATTGAGTTAAAAAAAAACTGTAAGAGTGCTAATTAAAGAGTAGTTTAACAGAGGCACAGTCTGTATGGGCTTATAAACAAATACTCAGAGTTTCCCTTTCTTCCAAACATCTCATGTAAAAAATATATCTAAACAGCTGCCACAGTGATGCTCCTCTCCTCTTTCTACTAGGAGTTAGCACACGTTAGAATATCAGCTTTGCTAATGGTTGTTGACTGTGGTGTGGTCTTAAAACCTTAATCTTCTCAACTGTGAAACAGGACTAAAAATACCTACCTCATGGATTTATTGTCTGGAATAATTTATATAAGGTATATAAGGTAGTGACACATATCTGCTGAAGTCAGCACTGAGTAAATGATTTCATATTTGTTATTAATCAGGTTGTAGTATAACTTACCGAGTACATAATTTGCACATATTCTCTTTATATTCCCCTCCACCTCCTATTTTAAGTCATTAACTAGAGCCTGGTATTTCTCTGCTTCAGGGTTTTGCAGAGCTGAAAGCAGAAACTTCTTTCTTCTGGTCTTGGGTCTTTGATTTTAGCATAAGCTCATTAAAGAGATTAGGTGCGCCCCCGGGGTCAAGGATGAAAGGAGTGTACTTTTGAAGAAAAAGTTTGTGTTTGGGAGAGAGGGAAATAGTTATTGACCTTTTGACCAATGGACTTTGCCAAAGTCTCTTACAACCAGGCCAGAGAGTCACCACCTGAAGGGACTACGGCTATACCTCAGTGACAACCAGAGTGTACATGAATGGAAGGTCTCCTAAATGCTTTCTTTGTGTGTTGTGTAATGTCCCAGGACTCTGGAATAACAGAAAGGGTTAATTAAGCTCCAGTCATGACAAAGTAGGATGGTTGTTTGCCTAATGGAATATATTATTTCTAAAAACCTCAGTATGTGCACCATTTAAAAAAAAAAAATCCTCACATTTATTGAACACTTACTATATGCCAGACAATATTCTGTGTGCTTTACATGTAATAATCATTTAATTGCCACAGTATTTATATGAGTCCCAGGAGAACTATTATCCTAGTTTTAAAAAAGACTGAGAGGTTAAAGAAATGGTCCAAATTTACCAAGTTAGTAAGTGATATATCCTGGATGTGAATGTAGGCAGTCTGACTTCAGGGTCCATGCACTCAGACATTATGCTAAAATGCTTCTCATACATGCTATATTATTAGGTCTAAGATGTGACCAGATGTGAAGACAGGCATAGTTTACAGTAGCTGACTTCAGGGCAGAATTTTAGTCGGGACATGCTCCATGTTAGTTGTAGCAACTGGCCATGGACCACAGCCACAGAGGGCAGACTAAGACACAAAAGGCTTCCTTTGGGGGAGGTGAGGACCAGTTTATAGGAAAACTGGTGCCACTTTCAGAATCAGGTCAATGCCCACAGGAAGCCAGTCAGACTGGGAAGTCTAGAGACAGCTCATACATAAAAGTGAAGCGTTGGAGAAACCTCAGGCTGTGGAGTAACACCAAGGCATCAGCCAAGGGCCCTTGCCCCTTTATGTCATAGAGACAGTTCCCAGGGGTAGATTCCATTAACTCCTCTCTCATTTCTTCCTTCTACATTTGCCCTATAGGGCCTAATTTTGGATTTTATTAGGGTTAATCAAATATCTTCTTTAAAAAGAGAAGTCTCTTAGGGGATGTTAAGAACTTTTATGGGTTAGATTATGTGCATCCCCATCCCCAGCCCCGAAAAGTATAGCTGAGATGAACTGCCTGAGAGAAAGGGAGCTTTGTGGGAAGACAGGGATGGGGCAGAGAGAACTTTGGACTTCTGAGCACTCTGGGGGAAAAGGTGGGTCCAAAGTGGGGTGTCATGATGAGGAGGTAAGGGTGATTAAGGGTCAAGAAACCTGGGGAGACACTTGAAGACTGGTAGATGAGAAGGGGCTAGAAGGTCTCAAAGGTGTACCCAGAAAAGAAGGAAGAAAGGAATTTCCTTCTCTTCCCCCTGGCCCTGATGGCCCCCTGCTCTTGGGCTCTTTGGTTATTGTCTGTGATTAGCACAAGGGTATTGGGTTTTAGTGGGCTTTTGCAGACTGGTTTGGGACCCTAACAACCAACTATTGTTTTCTCCCCCATGGGAAAACCATTCCCAGTTCCAAATTGCCAATTTCTACATGGGTTTCTGAAACACAGTGTATTTCTATGTTGGGAATTGCCTATAAATATGTTGCCTTCTTTCAAAATGATTTACACTATGTTTAAAAGCTAGAAATTCATTCATATGATCTCCATATAGCTAATATGCCAACACGTTCCCATGAAAGCCACATTGAAATATAAAGAACTAAAACTAACAACCAAAAGAAAAAAATCTTCAATTTATTTTGTCTTTTTCCCTCACATTTTCACTACTTCCTTAAATCAAAGTGAGCAAGTCTCAACTCTCCAGCTGGCATTTGATGTTGATCAAACCTCATGCCCTTCCAAAATCCACCCAATTCATAGACAGGATGTGTTTTCTGCTCCTCTTCACTCTGCTTTGGTACCTCTTCCACTCCTCAGTTCAGCTGTTTTAAGAAGTCTGGGAAAAACACTAATCTGTTGGTGGAGGGACACATTGGGAAGGAACTATTTATGGAGCTAATGAGGGCTCATCAACTGAGAAGAGACTGGAAGGTACATGGTAGGCGCTAAACTATGATAGTAGATGTATATATTTGATGGCTCTAATTCTTTATCTCATTCTATCTTTTGGAGCTTTTACAAACAGAATATATCCTTTCTTTAAAAACTGTAATATAATTGACATACAACATTGTGTTAGTCTTAGGTATACAAAGTAATGATTTGATATATGTATATAGAATCTATATTTATCACAAAATAATAATCCTTGAGGATATAGGTAGGGCAATTCTACCCAAAGAAAGAGAGCCACTTTTAGTCCTTTCAAAGAATTCTACTGCCTCCCTGACCACTCCCCACCCCCACCCCCACCCCCTCATCCCCCACCCCTGCCGCCAGAGCAAATTCCTAGGTCTGGCGTGAATCAAAATGTCATTTGCCTGTCTAAATAAGTAGCCAGAGGTTGCATAATTTCTCATGTATAATTTAGTGAAGCTACCTGGGTTCCTGGAATGGCTTAAAGATCCTGGACCAGTGGACAAAAATAAATCTTGTTTCTCCTTTTACCAGTAATGGCAGCAAGTTTAACACTGACAACAGAACTGTTCTTTCTAATTATAAAGAGGAAAATACATGAAGGGAAAGGCCTTTTCGTATTCTTTCTTAAAAATTTAAGATGAATAAAGTTTATATTGTTATTAAAACCAGAAGTTAGAGTAGACAACTACAAATCATGCCTGACATCCATTTTTGCCTTCCTCCGTTGATTAGTAAGTTGATTTTCCTCTGGGGACTACCTCTTCATCTAGACTCATTCATGGGATCTGTGTAGGCCTGATCCTACTTTCTGGTTCCAGGGCGGATCTCGTGACCTAGTTCCGGCCAGTAAAAGTACTGCATCTTTCTGGCCAGGGGAGTTCAGAAGTGGGTATGTGACCCAGGCTGAGTTAATAAGCCATTCCTAGATGTACTGGGGGTGAGACAACCTTCTTTATTTATTTTTTAAAATGTTTTTATTTATTTATTTATGAGAGAGAGAGAGAGAGAGAGAGGGCATGCACAAGCAGGGGATGGGCAGAGGGAAAGAGAGAGACGGAAGCACAGAATCTGAAGCAGGCTCCAGGCTCTGAGATGTCAGCGCAGAGCCCGATGTGGGGCTTGAACTCATGAGCTGTGAAATCATGACCTGAGATGTGGGGCTTGAACTCATGAACTGTGAAATCATGACCTGAGCCAAAGTCAGACGCTTAACCAATTGAGCCACCCAAGTGCCCTGAGACAATCTTTTTTTGTTTTTTAATTTTTTTTTTCAACGTTTTTATTTATTTTTGGGACAGAGAGAGACAGAGCATGAATGCGGGAGGGGCAGAGAGAGAGGGAGACACAGAATCAGAAACAGGCTCCAGGATCCGAGCCATCAGCCCAGGGCCCGACGCAGGGCTCGAACTCACGGACCGCGAGATCGTGACCTGGCCGAAGTCGGACGCTTAACCGACTGCGCCACCCAGGCGCCCCGACAATCTTCTTTTATAAAGTTGTTGGGTTGGAGCTCTTAGGGAGCTCCCTAAGAATCCTGCCTACAGAGAGAATAACAATGGAACCGGATCCAGCTTTGCCTGAGGTCAGATACACCTATGGAATTTAAAGTTATATAAGCCAACAAAACTTCCCTTTTCGCTTAGGCCAGTTTAAATTAGATTCCTGTTCTTTGTGACTTAAATGCCATTGACTAATCCAGAAATTTTCACTGGTGTCCTTAGCTTTTTTTCGGATGCCGTTAAGGTGCAGGGATGGAAAATACGGACAACTCAATTCTGGTTTTGGACCATTGGCAGCAGGACCTCATTTCTTTTATCCCAAATATTTAGAAAATAACCTTCTGATAGTTTTTACACTCCATGGCTATTACATGTTCCATCTTAAATCCCTTTCCTAAGATGGCTAGCAGGATCCCAGCATCTTGCTCTCCCTTTCCTCTGACTGCAGAATTCATCGGATGTATCTTTCTCGTCTACACAGCTGCCAACCATGTTTGTTCAAGTTCGCTCCTAGACCATCCTCATGATAGGGTGCACAGATCTTCCAGTGTTTTCCTTTATTCACCCAACCATCACCTGAACCAATCCCCTTTGCCAAAAAGATACATACAGTACCATCTACTTTATGACAGTGGAAACTATAGTACCTCCTCCCATCTAAATGTTTACAAACCCCTTTCTTAGATAAAAATTCTTATTTTAGCCAGAGAGTTAAAAAGAGGAGGACGTGTATAGTATTTGCCATTCAGCTCTTGAAAAAAAAGACAATAATAAAGGTACTAATATTTTTTAGAAAACTCTGGAGCCATCCCATTTCTGAAATTACTTACAGGATATTCATGCTGCCATTAAATAAGCAGATAATCTTTATCTGCTAATAAGAAATACCCCAGCTTATTGCCAGAGGACTGTGATTGTCTTAACAAGTTTTACAGAAAATAAAATACCAGGAGATAACAGGTATTATGTTTTCTTTTGGCAAATATGAACATGTCACAGCTAGCATATCTTACTTAATTGGGCCTATAAAAACTCGCCAGGCCATTTCACTTCCAGTCATTGAAATTCTCTCAACTTGTTCTTTACAGCTTTTCAGAGTCTACATGAGAAAACAGCTACAGAACAGACTGGTTGAAAAGATTTGTAAGGTCTCATGTCCGTATTTACAAACCTTGCAATCTGTGTGTGTTCATTTCTTTTAACACAAATGAAGTGAATAAATCAGGATCTCCTTTGGGAAAAAGAAAACCACCATATTTGAGACAAAAAGGACCAAATACGTCCACCGAGGCGACTCCTAAGTGGTCTCTCTAGAATTCCCAGCACCCTGGGCTGCACACCCGGCCTCCAGCAGAATTAACTGCTATCACTGAGCTCATTTCGAAGCGAATCCCTCTCTATACAACAGAATTACTCACATATATTATTGGCCTTTTTTTTTTTTTTTTTTTTTGGTTTGGCCTTAGATGTCTGTATTCCTGGCTAGACTGTAAGTTCTTCCAAGGTAGAGATGATATATTCTGGGACTGGCACCTGGCCTCTATTAAGACAGAGCAAATATTTGTTAAAATTGGACAAGAGACAGAGAGAAAAGAGAGTCAGATGCAAATGCTATGGGAGCAAGTGAGAACTCAAGAGAGCAGTGGGGAAAGCCTTCAGCTCCAAGCCACTGGACATAGAACTACCTATAGGATGGCCTGGGAAAATCAGAAAGTTTGAGGTAGAATTATGAGTACCGCTAACAACAATATATTAAAAAAAAAATTCAAAGATCCTAATAACCTTTCCGGTGATTGCTTTACCAATTTGGCTTTCAAGACTTTTGGGCACATACTTTTATTCTTTCTGGTCTAGTAAGTTCTTAGGCAACTTAATTTATTTTTTCTGTATTTTATTTTAGGGAACTTTATTTATTCTTTCTGGTCTATTTAGTTCTTAGGTAATTCCCTTCTCAATAGTTTAGAAGCTTTCCAGTATTGTGTGGATCCGGGGGATATTTATCAGGCTTCTAAATCTGAGATAGCTGGCCCGGGAAGTTCTGAGTCCGTGAAAGTGGTTTTTGATGATGCTGGTCCATGTAATGATTTTGTTAGAGAAGGTGAACTACTTTGCTTACTGCAGTGATTGGAATCAATGTCTTATTTAAAAAAATTTTTTTTAATGTTTATTTATTTTTTTAGAGAGAGACAGAGCATGAGTTGAGGAGGGGCAGAGAGAGAGAGACACACACACACACAGAATCCAAAGCAGGCTCCAAGCTATCAGTACAGAACCCAACACGGGGCTTGAACTCACGAACTACAAGATCATGACCTGAGCCGAAGTCAGACCGTTCAACCTACTGAGCCACCCAGGCGCCCTGCCAATGTCCTATCTTGATGACCACGTGGAGAAGCACCCGGGAGCCCTCTCTTGGGCCTCACCCTTCTCTTTCAGGGGCTGATGATCCAATTTTAACAAGCACTGTCTTTGACGATAAAGACCAGACTGATTAGGAACCACAGCCTGAATAAAAGCTGCTTTGTTGGGTCTGGTTGACCAGCAGGAATGAAATGTTAACTTTCTAAACTTGCTTTCCTAGATCTCCCCAAAAGTAGGAAGACAACGGTGTAATTTCTCTGGCCTGTGCTGGACAAAAGATACCAGTGTTTTTCCTTGGCTTGGGGGGGATGGAAGGGAAAGTTGCTGAGATTTGAATCCCTGGTTTGGAATATCTCAGGCGATCCCGAAGAGCCCTAGTCTTTTATGAGAGTGCATTTCACAAGCATCCCTTTGGGAAGCCTTAGTCCCCACTTGTGTGGGAAACGTAAAGTCAGTCGCTTTTGGCAAAGCTCAATACACTTGAGCATGGGAAACACAAATTAAAATAGAGATACTTCTTTATTCGCTAGATTGTCTAATTCCACATTGCTTGGAATAAAAATCGAATCATTAAGATAGAGAGGACCTGAGTGGATGGTTATCCATTTCACGATTGGTAAAGGTCAGGGGAAACTCCAGGTCTCATGAAGGTTAAGTATCTTCAGCCTTTCAGCTTGACATAAGGGGATCCTATAAAGTAAGGTCAAAACAACCAGGACTTCTTGGTCTAAAATTACTTGTCTTATTTTGCTCATAGGAATTCACAGTGGTGTTGAGATGGAGAACTTTTCGATGCCCTGGACATGGTGTTCTGTTCTGCTTATGGTGAGAATGACTTCTCTTATTTGATTGCTTATTTGTTTCATCAAGGGAGCAGAACCTTATGCATACGGTCCGTCATCAAAGTTAATATGTTGATCTCAATTAAGTTTGAAATGAATTATTATTTAAACTGTCCTTCTGTGGAAATCTTTCTCTTCTGTTAGTGACAGTCTGGGTGACCAGTGGCCCCATCGCTGTAAATGCCATTCTGTTTAATCCTAACATCTGTAATAAAACCAATAAAAAGCTATTTGTTTTGATCTATAGTTACAACGTGCCTATCTCTGGAAGAGGCCAAAGACATTTGGTAGGAGACTGCCAATCCTTAATTTGCATTTCTGATTAGTGTTTTTAAAGCCTATCATACAAGGAAGAAACTACTGGGCCGAGGAGTTTCAGTTGCTCTGCACAACAGTGGTGGGTGCTGCCGTTGACTTTCAAACGCTACTGTAACAGTGCTAGGTGCTACGCCTGGGATGTCACGGCACCAGAGTGAAAGATAGAGGGAATCAGCTTGGTTTCTGGACTCTACTCTCCCAACCCCGACCTGGTGAGCATAAGTATGAGTGTACAAATCAGGAAAGGAAACTTTCCTTTAATAGATTTGTCCTTCAAAAGAGCTGGTGTCTTTAGTGGCCACCAGGGATAAGAGAGTTCTTTATGTGGCTCTCAAAACAGCACTAAAAACCATAGTAGAAGGCAGTAACCATCAAATAGGGTGAGTGAGAGCTGACATCACGCAAGGACATCACTATTACCATGTACAGCTCTGCCCCAATAACACTGGTAACGAGAGCCAAGATTTATTGAACCCCAGCTCAGTGGCAGGCACTATTCTGAGTATGTGACATGTACTTTAATCCACCTCTAAGTACTCTCCTCTGGTATTTTTGTGGATATTCAAAAGTTAAGTGTATTTTGTCAGTGCAGACTTACCTTCTTGAAAAAGACAAGAGAATGAATCGTGCTATCCTGGAAAAACCCACAGAATCTCTCTTTAGAGGACACAATATGCTTTTCAGTCTGTAAATGTTGAAGGGTTTGGCAAAGGGAACCCTCTAATACTAAGACTGTTCTCATCTCAAAATAAAAGTATCTTAGCGAGCAGCAAAATGAATTGTTCCGATGCAACATACAAACAACAGATATCTCTGAAGAGAACCATTCTGAAATTTATGTCTAATAACCTTTTCCAAAGGAAAGATGGCTTATGGTGCATGGTCTGTTAATGCTTGCCCGGATGTCTGAAACCCAAGAGATGGGAGGCAAAGATTAAGGCTCAGTAGATGATGACAAAGATTCCTTGTCTTCTTTAAAATTACGACCATCTGCTCCACCCTAACACATTGGTATACAAGTCCAACAGAGAGTAAATATGAAAGCAATTAAAATAAACTACTATGCATTAGTGTGGTTTGATTTATGTAAACAACTTCTGTGGGACAAGATGGCTGTGGTTTGGGTAATGTTCATATCTGTGAAACTCAAGTAACCTAAATATAAGTTGATATGGATAGAACATTCTTAGCCGTGTTCTGCTCGCAATGATCTCAGTAAAGATGAATTCAATGATTGGAATCAGGCATGCATGGGCTTACCCAGTGAAAGTCATAATCTAGTCTTGCTCTTCCCTCGTCGTCCTCATATAAGGTGAAACCTTCCCTCCGTGCCTGATAATACTCTTTCCGCAACTTCTGGATTCGATCAGTGCTTCCGCTTGGAGGACGGCCACTAGAGGACATAATCAAACAAACACGGTCACCCGGTGTGCATCATCCTGGACACTCACTTTTTGATCTTGGTAAAGGAGCTAGCATCCAAATTTAGAAGATTCAATAATGTAATTCAAATATGCTAGGAAAACTGTAAAATCGGTAATAAAAGTGAACAAAAATGGTCTTTATGTAAATACATTTAGATCTAAGGGTCAAAACATCTGACTTGGGATGAATAAATGCCTTTTGAGTGAAAAGGTAAGATAAGGTCCTGACCTTAAGGGCAATTAAAAGAGCTATCACTTTTTTCTTATAATCATAACCACAGAGTTTGGTTAATTTGAAAGTAGGTATTTCATTTTCTCAAATAAGAAGTTGCCAATCTGAGGCCAGTTGTTTGACCCGAATATTGGATATGACACAGAGTTGGCATGTGCTGGTCTTCATTTCAATGACACTGATGAGTTTTTGCGTGGGGGGTAGGATCCGTGTCAGTATATGGGCACACAGGACATAGGGAAAGCAGAGAAGGGAGAAGCCATATCAAGACGTAAAACGAAAAATAGACAAAAAACGGGTGACAGTAGACTGTGGCTTCTTCATGACTTGTCCATGATTCCCCTCCCCACTTCAAGCACTTTTTTCTCTTAGGAATTTCCATTTCTCCAGTTCTCATCCATGCAACCCCAAACTGTTCAGCCAGTAGCTCCCTTTTAACTCGGATTTGTCATGATCATTTCAACAGAACAAAATCATGTGATGCATTTCAGGGCTGGGAAGCAAGAGGGGAACGGTAGGCAGATTTCAACAATTGTTCAACTTCTCTGGTTCATCTGAGGCATAACTGAGTGTCCTAATGTGCCAGACCCTATGTTAAGATCCAGGGGGGACATGAAAACAAACAGTTCATAGCCGTTGTCTGCAAAAAACACATGGTCTGGGAGGCAGGGGACTGAAAAGGATACAGAAGACTACAAGCCAGGTGCTACAATAGCGGTCCCAAAAGGGACTGTAGTGACAAAGGCTGCGTAAGCTGATTGGGGTAGGGCAGGGCCATGGAAGAAGCCTACGGGAAGCTCCACAGAGGAGGCGACACCTTAGCTGAGTCTTGAGGGACACATAGGTGCTCAACAGCTACACAAGGGATGTGGGGAAATTGCAGGTGGAGGGAAGGGAAGCGCAAAGGACAGAATGAGGAAGCATCTTGCTTTGGGGGCGTGCAAAGAAGTCAGTCTGGGCCAGCAGTGGTCCTCAACTTCTTTTGCCCTGGCTCACATACACCGTGGGCAAAACACACTCCTCTCCCCTTCTCCTTTAGGAAACAAGTTAGAATACAAATGAGTAGTGGTGACTTTAGGGACATTTTTTTTTTTCAACTTTTTTTTATTTATTTTTGGGACAGAGAGAGACAGAGCGTGAACAGGGGAGGGGCAGAGAGAGAGAGGGAGACACAGAATCGGAAACAGGCTCCAGGCTCCGAGCCATCAGCCCAGAGCCCGACGCGGGGCACGAACCCATGGACCGCGAGATCGTGACCTGGCTGAAGTCGGACGCTCAACCGACTGTGCTACCCAGGCGCCCCTTTAGGGACATTTTGAATTTACTCTAATAAATGACAGAAGCACATCACTTGCAAATTTTGGTACTTTCACTCAATTCATAGCAACGTGTTTTTGCCATAAGGACACTTGTGTTTGATGGGTCTGAGGATCACCCTTCTAGTATACAGAGTACGGGGGAGGGGAACAGGCGAGGTGGTGAAAGGGAGGAAGAGACCCACCGTGAAGAGCTGTGCCTGCGAGAAGATCCCCGCATATTACAGTGGAGATTTAAGTTTAAATGAGACATCTCATTAAAGGAGATGTCTGAAAGCAACAGAAGTCATCTACTATTTTGTTAAAAAATGTTTTTGAAATGATACATGTAAACCGTAAAAAGAAAAGGGTGAGTGGACATCTTGTGGCAGAAAAGCATTCTTCCCAAACTGGATTCACAGCGAATCGGTAGCGTCTCACAATATCTCTACAAAGTTCACATGGGGTTCTGGGCTTCCTACATCACATCACTCTATAGACACCCGGTAGCCAAGGCTTTTTATTAAGAAAAGACAAACCCTTGGGTATCACGTATCTTTATTTTTCTCCAATCTGCATTTAAAAACTCTCCAGATAGTTCCGTTTCTCCACTATGCTTTTTTTTTTTTTTAAAGTAGAAGGTTTCTAAACAAAAATGCACAAATGAGACTCGTGAATACAGAGAACATGCTGGTGGTGGCCAGAGGTGGAGGGAGGAAACAGAAGAGCAACATGGGTGAAGGGGAGAGGGAGGTACAGACATCCAGTTCTGGAATGAGTAAGTCATGGGGACGAAAGGTGCAGCATCGGGAATAGAGTCAAGAGTACCAGAGTACCAGAACCACGTTGTGTGGTGACAGATGGTCGCCACCCCTGTGGGGAGCACAGCAGATCACTATGGTGTACACCTGAAACTAAAGTAACGTGTGTCAACTCAAAAAACGAACAAACAAACTTAAAAAAGGTTCTGAACATTTGAAAAAGACAATAACAACAATAATACAAAGGAACGTCTGATATGCTTTTCCGAACAGTGAGAAGGCAGGCAAGGTGGGCTAGCTCTATGTGGACCAGTTTCCCCTCCTCTTGAGTACTGTGAGCTGACTCCCGTGCCCGCTGCACTGCACAGGCTTCTGCCAATGATGTGAATGTGTGAGCCATGCTCTAACTCACCAGATGAGTTCAATCAACACGGTGAAAACATTGCATACATAATCTATTAGTTTACCCAAAGAAATTGAAGCGCTGAATTCAAGCAGGATGAAGTCATCAGTAATAAGGGGGGAAAAATTGATAAGACCCTGTTTTAAAACTCCCCCCAATTTTCCTACATTTGTGATGGAAAATCATACTCAGACTATAAACTATTCTCCCATATGTCTATAAATACATAAATTTAAAAATAAAAAAATATGGGTTTGATCAGATTTTAGTCCTCAAATAAAGGGAATGGGGCAGGAATACAAAATCAGCTGTTTAGGATTCAGAAAATCCCCTGTGGCTGACAGGAACATGACTATTTACCCAGAAAAGAAATCTGGCTTCAGAGAAAAAACAGGGAAAAAGTCTAGAAAGTCATGGACCATATAAGTGCAGAACACGCTGTATCTTCTCCCTTGTGTGAATATTTTAAAGGAAATGGTGCAAACCTTTCATAATAACCCGGGACTGCATCTCACCCTTCTCTCTCTCTCTCCCTCTTTTTTTTTTTCTTCAACCCTCATCCTGCCCTAAGTAGCTGTATCAGACTTTTCCCCTTAATTTTATTAAGCATTTAATATAATAAAATGAGGAAGATCAAATTCTGATTTCATTTTTCAGCTCTTTTCCACAGGTAGTACACATTTACCATCAAGTCAATAAAAATGACACGCACAGCTATTGTGACGAAAGCAGTTAATTGATGCCATTTTGTGTTGAAGATGTAGAAATTCGAAGAGGAATATAAAAACACCTTTGTCATAATAGCAGCAATAATTATAATAGCTATAAAATATGCACCACTTACATAACAAATACACTGATACAGGCTTTTACTCCTTCCACTTCCTGCCCAGAGCGGACCTAAGGACCTAGGAAATCAATTACAGCTTTCCTTCCTGACGAACCTAGACATGGCCTTAGAATTCTTCTCAACTCAGAACTTCAGAAAGCCACTACCAATCTACCAAGAGATTCTGAAGCATCTTTTGATGCTGAGGAACCTTTTGCATAATAGCTTCAGAAGTTTCATTAGATTATGATATCACACCAATAGTCTTGCAACTGTATAAAAGCAGCCAGAGTATCAATAACCCCGCCTCCAAGTTCCTACTTAGAAGATTAGCCCTTCTATATTATTCGTTCCCTGGATGAAGTAAAGGTTGGCCACGCTCACCGAAAAAGTCCCTATTCCACCTGTATTCATATGTAGATAATCAGTGCTGCTCCTGCACTTTCAATGTGCTGACATTTTATGTAACATTAATGCAAGCAGCATAGCAAAACACGATTTATGTTGTAGTGATTTCTTGTACATTATACTGCTTATGCCTTTAAAGGCAGATGTATAGTTAAGCAGGCTCTTTTTAGTACACTTTAGAGCTGGACAGAGTTTACAGTTGTCAAGGAGTTCAGAAACCATGTCATTTTCTTCATAGCCACCTATGGTAATATATTCCCAAATGCAGTAAACCTATAGTAATATATTTCCTTATGCAATAAACATCCCAGTAAGGCATTATCTGCTCCTGTGAAATCTACCCTGATTCTTCTTATTCTTCATACGCTCCTAATTTATGATGACCTCAGCAGAAGTACATTTTACGCAGAGTGTTCATTTGTGTACGCCATGGTCTCCTCCCATTAGTGCTGCAGGCTGGAGAAAAGAAACTAACATGTATTAAGCTTCTATGATGCCCTAAGTATAATATTTATGCTTTACATACATCATCTCCTTTAATCCTCAATCAAATTTGTAAGGATGACATAGTCAGTGACATTTCACAGATGCCTGTACCGAGGCTCAAAGCAGTTATGTAGCATACTTGGTGGATGGTAGACCAGCAGTTGTGTGACTTCAGGACCAGTGTGATTCCTACCATATCATGTTGCTCTGCAAGAAAGGCATTAAAATGCAGCAGGCATTTTGTAGCACAAGTTCACAGGCATTTCAAGGCACCAGGAATTTAGCAGAGCACATTTATAGCCATACCTTTTGATATTCTTTTATTTGCACAGATCTTTGCAATAAAAATAGAAATCGAAGTAGCTAAAGCAATAGATATACATGCAATGAAGTCTGTATTCATTAAAGAATGATGCTGGATTTCTGTGTAATTAGTATTACATCTCTAGACAAGCTTTTGTGGGAAAGTGGTATAAAAATGAATGGGGTGCAAAGGGGAATCAACAGAAGATGGAGATCCCACATGAAAGAGAAACTCTGGACCAAGACCAGGACTGAGAGGCGTCCAGCGTTGCTCCTGGTACAATTCACCACTGGCTACATGAGAGGGAACTGATTGCTAGCAATGAACCATTGCTGGACTTGTGAATTAATCCGCAATGACTTTGTGTGTGTGCCTGAGTTTGCATGCATGTAACTACATGCACCCTACGAGGAAACTGTATATAACGAATTCCAAAGAGCTGTGTCATTTTCAGATAGCCTCGAGACATGTGGTTTTCCATTTTACATAAGAAGTGTTTGACTATGGTGAGTACAGCCCTCATTTGAAGGTACCAGCCTGGGGTCCAGAACTGGCCACATGGTTTAGAAACAGTCTTTATAGAATGGAACCCTAACAGGAATATTCCTACCTAATGTGATAATCCTACAAACTCACTGAATAAAACCATTTAAATTAGATGAATGCATGTCAACAGTAATCGGTAGACTAGGGAGTGTTTTTGAGTTTGGGATTTGACAGATTCCTTAATATTTTATGAATTACTATAAAAATATTATTTTGATGCTTACCATAAATATTTTAATTATATAAATATAGTGTTATTCTTTCTATATTTACAAAAGGGTGTGATTTAAAAAGTTTTATCAAAAAGGATTAGCATCTTAAAGATAAGGAGCAAAGGAAAACACTTTTGCACCCTTTTAGAATGCCAAGATGCTATTCTCTTCCTGTTTCTCCCCCTATGGGAAAGATTGCTTGTTTAGTCTTTTTGCATTTAAGGACCTAAAGATAATCATAGTTTTCAATTTCAAATTTAGTGGTACCACAGTTCTGTCATAGAAAATAGTGTATACACATAGTTTTTTCAAAGTGTGAACAGAACCCCAAAAGTACCTAAGATTCTGTGGCATTCACACTCTTGATGATATACATATAATAAAAAATATAAATATAATAAACAAATAAAACATAAATATAATGAAAAATTTGAGAGATTCTTATAAATGCACTCATGATCATTAATTCAAAGGCATTTTGAAGATTTATGGAAACTATAGCCCAACAGCACTTGTACTAATACTCTACAGATTTAACATTCCACAGTGAAAACACTCTTATATAGTGAGCCCAAATATACTAAAGGAGATTTAATAATAAATAGTGGCTTTTAATGGGGATTAATTCTGTAGCACTCATCAAGTGATATTTTAGTCCTGAATAGTTCTGAAAATTATCCAGTTTTAGTCCCTGTCTTCCCCCTGCTCCCAATTTCTTATAAAGAATATCTCTTTTTACAAAGACACGTTGACAAGTAAGGTTTTTAAGTTTAGTCCAGTGAAATTTGGGGACCCATCTGACTACTCATGCACAACTTTTACGAATTCTTCTAACTTCTTCCAAATTTGCCATCACTGTGTATGAAGGTGGCCCTGATTTGCAATTACTTTTGCAAAAAAAATTGCCCTAAATAACAAGAATATGCCTTTCCTCATACACACATTTAATTTATATCAGATTTAAGTTATCTTGTTGATTAAACAATTACTCTCAATTAAGAGTCCTTTGTTTACCACAACTGCCTAAAAATTACTGTATTAACAGTTATGAGTTTAGAGAAAGAGCAAATAATATTAACAGACAAAATACAATTTTCACATCTAGAATCCCCCTTTATTTTGTGGCCTACTTTTTTTTTTTTAAACATGGATTCTTAGAAAAAAAAATTTTTAAGATTATTTATTTATTTTGAGAGAGAGAGAGGGAGCACAAGCTAGGGAGAGGCAAAGAGGAGGAGAGAATCCAAGCAGCCTCCACGCCATCACTGAAGAACCCGATGTGGGGCTCGAACTCACGAACTGTGAGATCATGACCTGAACCAAAATCCAGAGTCGGATGCTTAACCGATTGAGCCACCCAAGTGCCCCGAGGCCTATTTTTGTCAATTATCTCTGACATACTACTTAATAGGTAAAGAACCAGTGCTTGGACATTTTGAGAGAATATTTAATGTCATATAGAAAACTGGTGGCAGAATCTGCAAACAAAAAACAAAAAACAGTGCTCTATACTAGTACATAACTTTGGAAACCATGTATTTATATACATTTCTAAGGGCTCTAAAAAATCACTCCTTATGTCAGGATCCTGTGGGGAGGCTGACAAACTGGTCCAGAGAGGTTGATAAGCAAGTAAGGTCATAAAGAAGACGACAAAACCACAAAGCACAACGATGTATTAGCTCAGCCTATAATCTTGAACGTGGTCCTTGCCCCAGCTATCCGATGCCGCCCGTGGCATTTTGACCTAGATGCAACGATCTGACAATGTGACTTGGCCTACCTGGGCTCCCGATTTTGCCATGGCAACCCGAGTCTGACCTTTTGTCTTTCTCCACATGTTTTCTGTTTTCAGCATCTGCTCTCTTTAAGATCCTCGTCTTAGTATTTCTATCCCTAGTTTGGTAAACTGACCCTCTGACTCCTATGTCGTGAAGATTTGTCCGCGAAATCTTAACCCTGGACTGGACCTTGACCCCAATGAATCAAACCTTAGTGGAAATAAAGGCCCCCTTCCCTTGGCACTTTTGATTGCATAATGGTAAGCATTTCCACTCACACCATGAACCACAGCTACCATTTACTGTTGAAAGTAATCTCATTGATGCATGAAGGACAACTTTCTCCCCTGTGATTGATTGTTGTGACTAAGAATCTCACCAGATCAATGTCATCTCCTTTACTGATAAAAGGCATTGCTCTACCTTTGCTCTTTATCACTTGAGACAATGCGAGGCCCTGCTCTAATCAGAACATTCTGCTTCTCTATGGCCATCTCTAGCCAAAGTGGAAATTTCTTAGGAGCGATACGGTTATTCACAATTCAACAACACACAAGTTATTATTCACAGCCTCAACTCGCCATTATAAGCCTGTAACACATAATTGCATTATTCTGATACTGTACAATGACCTTCTGGCTATGTTCAAATTTCAGAAGCCAGTTTTGACATTAGTCATAAAATATCCATTTGAGTTATTCATATTTTGAATAGTATTCTAATATATCTCCTCTGACATAGGGCAGTGTTTTTGAGCCTTACGTGGTTTAGATACACTCAAAGTTATGTATAAGCATGTGATACATATTGTCTTGAAAAATTTTCCCAATTTTATTAACAATATAAAATATGTGGGGGTCACAGAAAGAATCTATCAAGTGTTTCACATGGTAATTTTCATTTCTTGAGAAAGATTTTAAAATATAGTTGAAAAGTTCAAACTGGAAGGCAGAAAAAGTAGCCTTTCATTTCTACTCTACATCTTTGCAAAACAAGCATGCATAGATGCAAAGAAAAATAGATTTGGACCAATTTGGAACTGTGAATCCAC
This sequence comes from Puma concolor, assembly GCF_028749965.1. Lineage (NCBI taxonomy): Eukaryota > Metazoa > Chordata > Mammalia > Carnivora > Felidae > Puma > Puma concolor. Next base: position 192,590,246 of record NC_141674.1, on the reverse strand, counting down.
TGTGTCTTCTGTTAAAGATGATAAATAAACCACGCTCTGCACCATAATTCATATAGTTACAGCTCATCTTAAATGGCTGAGTTATAGTGATATTGTACCATTTAACTGTATTTAAGTGACGCACCAAATTATTAAGCTTAGATAGAAATGAGAGCCTGGGGAAAATAGCAATTTAAATAGTGACAGTTTTCCCATTGGCCATTCCATGTAATAAACAGGTGGTCCTGGACATGAGCTGGGTTGATTTCCCTCAGCTGGTGTCTGCTCCTAAGTGTCTCTCATAACGTATGCTTTACATTGTGCTGAAGATGATTCCAGTATTCAAAAAATTGTTTTTAATGTTTATTTATTTTTGAGAGAGAGAGACAGACACAGAGAGACAGAGTGCAAGTGGGAGAGGGGCAGAGAGAGAGGCAGACAGAGAATCCGAAGCAGGCTCCAGGCTCTGAGCTGTCAGCACAGAGCCTGATGCACGGCTCGGACCCATGAACCGTAAGATCGTGAAGTTGGTCGTTAACTGACTGAGCCACTCAGGTGCCCTTAGATGATTCCAATATTTTAAGATACGCATTACTTATACAGCACGGCTCCTTATGTGCAAGCCAATCGCTTCAGCTGGTGTCCAACCAGAGGAATAGCTATCTGATACAGTGCTAAAAGAAACTCTGTTGGATGGGTATGGTGAAAGATTACAGGCAGGGTCCAATCCAGTACTCTCCGAAAGTGTTTTCCAAGGTTAATTCTGACTATGCATAACTTTTGTTTCTAGAAACTAACCTTGAGACATGATTCCACATTAAACGTTCCAAGTTTTCTTGAACAATTTTATAGTCCAAAAGAAATTTTTAGCAAAGCATTGATAAAAAAGTAAATGGAAGAAACCTATACAACTTGTATTATTTTAACTGTTATTCACCTTTTTGAGTTGAACAAAAGTGACTTAAAGAGAAATAAACTTTTGTTGCTTATATAGTACTTGAACAAATTAATGATACTACACACACACACACACACACACACACACACACACACACACCCCTTCTCAAAGAAATTCTCACCAACCATTGCAGGACTTGCAAGATAAAATTATTATATTTTAGGCTTAAATCCAACACAGCCCGAGTTTTAGGAATATATTGACATTTAGATGTGGATTAAACTTTTAGGGTCAATTCTGGGAAAAATAAGACTTTGTGGGCTGCAGGCCATAAAACCTTGGGAATTCCCTAGGCCCCTGTGAAATTCCTTCCTCCTCGGAGGAAGCAACGTAGAAGGTCTGTCTTCTCCCAGGGGATCATGGAATGCCATCAAAGGCCACTGATTCCTGACAGCTGGACAGCTAGACCTTTCCTTTCAGACAATAAGGAAATAAGGCCTAATCGATTACAGAATTTAGAGATTGTAAGTGATTTAGTGTATGGATGGTGGGTCATTTGTTTTTGTTTTGTTTTTGTTTTAGAGGATAGTTATCAGTCAAGATAGGCTATTGTATGCTGCTGTGGTAACCAAATATCAGTAGATAAAAATAGCAATTATTTATTCACATAACAAGACTTTTCCCCCCCTTCCAATAGCAAAGGTTGGGAAAATAACTAAAGTAACAAAGAGAAAAGAATATTAAAAAAGAAAAAAAAAACAAGTGTTCTGATTAAAGAAAGTGAAAGACTGTGATTAAGGAGCTCAACACTAAATGTTAGGAGACAAAACCTTCTAAGTACATGTGATATGGAAGCTAGACCTTACTTTCGTACCCATTAAAGGGATATATAATAAACTGTCTAAACATCCAACAGGAATGCGTGAGTCACATAGGTATGTGACTGTGGGGGCAGATCTTAATTATCGCATACATGGGGCTAAGTCATACTAGTTCCTAAACACAGAATTTGATATGCAGTATTCTGATATGATTAGCATAAAATCAATTAAGTCCAGGAACTTATTTAGAACGTGTTTTGATATTAGCTTAATTCCATTCGTTCCTTTTATACCTATATGCACAAATGCTGAACTCTTCTGCAATTTTAAATAGAGTTATGATAATTACCCAATTCAAATAGATTCGCAGCTTCAAAGAGCCACATAAAAAGTTAACATCTACTTAGGTCCCAAAGGGTGTCAAACCCAAGAATGTTCCGGAGCTCTCATTTACCTGGGTGTAAAGTGAGCTCTGGTAACCTTGTAACCTCATGTTGACCTTCTGACATGAGGGATTTATGGGATAGAGACAGTTTACGTTATCATCTCCCACTGTCGGTTTCAGTTGTTTTTAAAAGATGTTCAGATTCTTAAAGATCCTTCTTAGGAGCATGGTAACTTTCTTTTCCAAGTGGAATAGAAAGTAACAAATTGGTATCAAACTTAGATCATCAATTATTTTTATAAGTTTTCTAAAAACCCTCTGAATGTTTTCAGATGTGTACACTTATTCAAACTTACATTTATTTATTCTTAAATACTGCTATGCCCCTGGCCCTGGTGCAGTAGTGGTGATTAAGACCCAGACTCGATCCTAGAGATATTTCACAGCCTTGTGGGGGGAGATGGAGACATAAGTAAATAATTACAGCCCAATGTGGCAATTATTCCGCGGAAGTATCATGAGGCATAATGAAGTCCTGCAGCAGCCCAGAGGAGAGGTGATTAGGTCTGCTTGCAGAGGCCAGAGAAAAGGAAAAAAGAAGAGCAAGGATAAGGAGAGGGTGGCTGGGCGTGCCAGTGGAAGGCACATCACCTGTCAAAGGATGGCAGCATGATGGGGCACATGGTCAGGCACGGTACACGTGTGAAAGTGGGCGGAGAAATTCTGGGAAATGGAGCCGGTAGGACTTGAATAGCTCCACGTGTCAATCTTTCCAGAAGGGACACTGATGTGGAATCACTGGAGGATTTCAAATAGGGTCGGTGTCATCATGAGAATTATTCTGTCCATCAGGATAATCCTGGGAGAACCTTACTTTCTCTGACTCCCACATGTCATAACTATGAAAGGAACCAGTGGACCTCTGTGGGGCTTTCTTACCCTCACCTTCAATCATTTCTAGGGTGTGTATAGAGTTCAAGCTACCTGGTTGACCAAATCACTGACAAAAGTCCTCTTCCATTTCTACTTCTCTAATTGTTGGATACTGTGCCTGGAGGGCCAATTTAGTTCAAGGCAACGGGACATTGCGCCTTTCTTTCAACTTGAAAACTGAACATTCTAAAACCAGAGCTCTTGTTTAACCAGTAACATTAACTGGTGATGAAGCATGACGCATTGTTAATACAGTGATAAATTTCCCATTAGGAACAGGGCACTGGCTGCCAAATCAGAGGGCAAAAAGTTAAAAAAACAAAACAAAGCCAATGAAACCAACCCATTATGGGTTGACAAAGACTTTTATTTTCACTGGCACTTTAAGGGAAAGTAGTCACAGAATCTTAATTAATAAATAGCCGTTGCTCCATTCAGGCGAGGTAATGGTAGTGCCTGAGTATGTGCCATGGGGCAATTTGTAGCTGTCTTCTTGATCTGAACAGTGAATGAGTCGTCGACTATCAAAGAAGAGGGGAAATTAGGCACTACGCTGCTGACAATTGGACTCTATAAATAACCCACAGTGAAAATGAATAAAAAACATGCCTTCCCCCAGCTTTCAGTAGCCTCTCCACAGTGTGACAGTTGCTAGTTTTTTCAATAAACATGATGTCAATTATGCCTTTTATCCATCATGGCAAAGTCACGTGTGGGGAATAATTGAGTATCTTTTTTTTCCCCCCCGGCACTTCACATAACAATGCTTTTCTGTTTTATTTATATCAGACTGAGGCAAAGCAGCTGTCTGATCTGTAACTTATATGTTGCATCAACACTATTCCTTCTTATTTCTTCCCTAGTTCCAAAGCTTTATGGGCAACAGTATTTTAGTCAGCTCTCAATTATCCGTAGAAATGGGAGATTTGGAAGAACATGAAAAATAGGCACTGCAGACGACTTCCAAAACTCTCATTTACACCAACAACTTTAGTTTCTTTCCCAGTGAGTGTTTTCCGAGAGCTGTAAACAATCCCCCAATTAATTGCCTTAAGTTGCACATTCTTTTCCATGCCCAGCCCCTCATTTGGGTAAGGTACTAATGAGCAGAAAAAAGGCCAAAAGGCAGGCAGGACTTAGAAAAACAGACGCGCTACAAAGACTCGAATGGGGAAAACAGAATTTGGACTGTTGAGAGTTAACGACCCAGGAAACATTCCCCTAAAGGATTTACTGTGTTCTTAGAGAAAGGTAACTTTGCAGATTAAAAAGTAACAGGTATTGGTTTTCTAAGTGGATGAACTGAAAGCAAAATGCTATGTGGGGCACAGTTAGACAGTTAATGAATATTCACATATCCAGCTACAGGAAGCTTATGGGTGGCTGTATATTTTCCCTGAATTATGCTATTTGTCACGAACTTTATCACTATCCATTCCACTAACAACTATTTTTTCTCCCTATTTGCAGATGTATTAAGTATAGTCATTCAGATGTCATCAATTCATCATTTTGTTAAAGAAGCTCGTTCTTAGAGAGGAAAAGTAAAGAACACGTTGAATGATGCCACATCATTTTGTACATCCCATGTAAGATGAAAGGAGGAGGTATCACATTTTCTTTGAGATAGTTCCCACTCAACAACAAAATCATCTTTTATCCAAGAGTAAACAAGCCCACTAGCTAGGAGCTTTTTTTTTCTTTTTTCCCCTCCCAAGTTCTACATAAAATATAAGCCGGGCGGCTTAAATTGAATCACTATATTATGTCTTTATTTATTACTTACCTTGACAGTTTTTTCAACTGAATCCTACTGTATATCTGAGAGAGCTTTAAATGTATAAACTACACAAAGAAGGGGAATTATTTCCTCTCCTTCAAAGAAGCTTTTTAATACTATATCCAAAATATCTGGGGAATTGGAGGGAGAAAAAGGAGAGGAGGAGTGGGGAGGGGGCCAAAGAAAAGAGCTAATGGTCACAATGCACCCTTATAATAAAATGAGCTTCTTAATGGATGTTCACTACAGGAATAACATTAATTCAGTATTAGGACTTTCACTGGAAAAATATGAATGTAATTTATCTTTTTAACTGTCAGCTGCATTTCTAAAGCTCTGAAGTCTGTAGCTTCCAGGGGCCTTTTGTCTTTCTGCCATGGCAGGAATATCTTGGACAGCTGTAAGAGCTTTCTAAGCCATCTTTCTCAAAATCCATTAGCTAATTCAAGGAACCTAATTAGAGCTGCCATTTTGATGGAGCATACTGAATGCTTAGTACAAACTAGTAACACCATCAATGTTTATTAGGAATCACAAAACCCAAAGTGCTCCCTTCCCTATGAATATTAATGGGAATAGAGCAAACAAAATATTTATTAAAACATATGGTTAATACCATCACGGTTTACAGACAGATAGGAAGAGAGAGAGAGAGAGAGAGAGAGAGAGAGAGAGAGAGAGAGAGAGAGGCGCACACTTGAATTTGAAGGCATGTGCCCACGAACACACAATAAACCAAGATTTATATTTAAGCAGCATGTAATCATTATTTGTACGCCCCTCTCACTTATCTCCCTTGGTTTTGCACCCTGGAATTCAGCGGCTCACAGCTGGGAAGACAGATGTAAGTCCAGAGAAGTCTGAAGAAGGGGGTGGAGGGAACCTCTCTCTCTCTTTTTTTTTAAACAGCTGCTGAGTGCCACAAATTCTTGTCAGTGAGGAAATAAGCCTTGCTTCTCTATAAAGTCAGCAGCATGATGACATCAGTACTTTCTACCCTCATCTAAATGAGGGTGTCACCAAATTAATCCAGCTGGCTATTATCCCATGTACCCACCCTGGGAGAGTTTTTGCCAGGGCATGGCTCTGAATTAAGTGGCGCCTAAGGCTTGATGTAATCCTGCTGTTACACAGATCGGGGCCCCATTGCTCGTGTCAGCACAGGTATAGACACTCACACCCCTGCAGAGGCCCAGAAGATTCTATTCCTCATTCTCTTCTTTCAGTAGCAATAAAAACCTTTACAAAGTGTTACCGTCCAGTAGCTCCTACTTGTCCCTCAAGCTGCTGCCTTCTGTCTCTCTCTCTCTCTCCCTCCCTCTTTTCACTAAACTTTTAAAAAGAATGGTCCTTTGTCTCCTTTCGTCACCTCCATCCTCTCCTTTGGGCTCATGCCAGTCTGGTTTGCACTTTCACCACTGCCAAAAGTGCGCCCTCGAGGCTCAACAGAATCCTAACCTCTCTGCAGGACTGGACTCTGGACAGGAAGTCTCTTGGCAAGTCTCTCTCTATTTCCTTACTTCTTTGATCTCATTGTTTCCTTCAATGTCGCTCTAAATGCCGGCCTTCTCTAAGACTCTCTAACTGCTTCTTGTCTATATTTTCACCCCTGGGGATACTGTTTACTCCTTGGGCTTTGATTATTATATTCCTTCTCATGTGCACTCATTGACTGATCCATCCATTCAACAGATGCCCACCAGAGTGCCTCACATGGGGCATGTACTCAACACGGTCCTCCTGCATGAAAGTGTGCATCTCTAGCTACGATACTTTGAGGGCACCCCAAAGACCAGGCTCAGTCCTTGCTCCACATTTGTACCTGAAATGTACCGATATCTTACACTCATCTTCTCCAGAAACAACCTCCTCACCTCTCCCCTAAAATCCACCTTCCCTACTATTTTCCTGGCTTTTCAGTTCCTTCTTCATGTTCATCAAGGTTGGGAACAGTGATTAGCATTCAGAGGACAGGCTGCCTTGGGGATGTCATGTAACTTCTCTATCTGTGAAATGGGGATGATGATAGTAAGACCTTATGCGTATGATCTGAGGATTGAATGCGTTATTAAATTTAAAGTAGTCAGAATGATGCCTGGCACATGATAAGGATTCAAGAAGCAAGCCACTGTTGATGTCAATATTTTTTAGATTATGGTTAACTTCTTTCCTCTCATGGATTCTACATCCAATCAGTTGTAATCAGTTGTGTCTAGCAACATGCCCCTCCCTCCACGCATTCCTTCTTATAAGCCTGGTTCATACACTCATTGTTTGGACCATGATAACAGCTTGGCAACTAGTCTCTCGGCTGGGATTCTCTTCTTATCTGCTGCCAAATTAGCCTTCCTAAGGCGCGGTTCCGCTTTCGTCATTCTCTTGCTTTAAGAACCCCTCTGCTCTCTTCCCATTTCTTACATCTCCAACCCAGCCTTCCGCTCCTCTAGCCCCACTTGCAATCTGGTCTTTAGGGAAATGTTTGTTTTTCCCTAAAGTCCCCCTCAGCTTTCACCCGCACCCCCTCCTCCATGCCTTCATCCATACCACCTCTTCCGCCTGTAATTATTTCTCCTCCTTCTTAAACAATATAATTAAGATGATATCAGTCTTTACTTTAAAAACGTCCACTGCCTTGTCATTATGTGTGGACTCATCCTCACACCACTCCCCATGGTCCATGTGGTCGCTCTTCACTGAACTGGACCCTGCCCCCTCTGTGCCTTATCACCGACCGTTCTCTACCGTGCCCAGCAGCTTCCTTCTTAGTTCCCCTGCCCTGTGGGCAGCCCAAGCTGGTCACAGCTCTAGGAGTCTGTAGCTGCTGTTGCTTCTCCCTGACACACTCTGCCTCAGATGTTTCAGGGCATGCTCTCCCTTGCCGGGGGAGCCTTCTCTGGCCACCTGATCATGCAGAGCCCTTCAAGTCACTCCCTACCCCGCTGGTTTGTTTCCTTTGTAGCGCTGATCACTCTCTGAAGAGATCTTCCTTGTTTCGTTGTTCATTTCTGTCTGTCTGCCTACGTCCAGAAGAATAGAAAGTGTGAGGACAGGGGCTGTTCACAGGTGTTTTTCCAGTGTGAGTAGTTGGGTTGGCACAGTAGCTAAAGGAACGAGTCTCTACCTGTGAAATCCTTCAAGATTCTTACATTCATTCAGCAGATACTTACTGAGTACCTAGTATTCCCTAACAATGCGTCTAGGTCCTGGGGAAATGTAAGGGGAGTATGAGACCCACAACCTCATGGCCTTATATTCTAGTAAGGAGACAATACACAAAGCAACGGGAAAAGATATCAAGCAGTGGTAAGTGCCACCCAGATTTTTAAAAATCAATGTGGTGATAAGATAGCCACTGGGTGGCTACTTTAGATTGAGTTGTCAAGAAAGTCCTCTCTCTTTTAAGCAAAGGTCTGAATTATAAGTAGAAACCATCCAGAAGCATCTCAATGAAGAATATTCTAGAGAGAGAAAATAGCTGAAGCCTAAGCCCTAAGGAGGGAATGAATTTTTTTTTCAATATATGAAATTTATTGTCAAATTGGTTTCCATACAACACCCAGTGCTCATCCCAAAGGGTGCCCTCCTCAATACCCATCACCCACCCTCCCCTCCCTCCCACCCCCCATCAACCTTCAGTTTGTTCTCAGTTTTTAAGAGTCTCTTATGCTTTGGCTCTCTTCCACTCTAACCTCTTTTTTTTTTTCCTTCCCCTCCCCCATGGGTTTCTGTTAAGTTTCTCAGGATCCACATAAGAGTGAACACATATGGTATCTGTCTTTCTCTGTATGGCTTATTTCACTTAGCATCACACTCTCCAGTTCCAACCACGTTGCTACAAAGGGCCATATTTCATTCTTTCTCATTGCCACGTAGTACTCCATTGTGTATATAAACCACAATTTCTTTATCCATTCATCAGTTGATGGACATTTAGGCTCTTTCCATAATTTGGCTATTGTTGAAAATGCTGCTATAAACATTGGGGTGCAAGTGCCCCTATGTATCAGTACTCCTGTATCCCTTGGGTAAATTCCTAGCAGTGCTACTGCTGGGTCATAGGGTAGGCCTATTTTTAATTTTTTGAGGAACCTCCACACTGTTTTCCAGAGTGGCTGCACCAATTTGCATTCCCACCAACAGTGCAAGAGGGTTCCCGTTTCTCCACATCCTCTCCAGCATCTATAGTCTCCTGATTTGTTCATTTTGGCCACTCTGACTGGCGTGAGGTGATATCTGAGTGTGGTTTTGATTTGTATTTAGGAGGGAATGAATTTGATGAGATAAAGGAACAGAAAGAAAGAATGTACGGCTGGAGCTTAATGCTCAAGGGACAAAGTGGTAAGTGACAAAGACAAATAGATAATAGGCAAGAGTGAAATCATACATGCTTTGCAGGACCCGGTAAGATCTTTGGATTTGACTTCAGATGAAATGAGATGGTGTTAGAAGATTCTGAACCAGGAAGAAACATCTTCTAATTTAAATATTTAGCAGACAGCTCTGGCTTCTCCATGGAAGACAGAGTAGAGGTTGTTGCAGAAGTACAAGGGAGGAAGAGTGGTAGACCGGTCTAGCTGGTGGTCATGAAGGTGGGGAGAAACAGATGAATGCACAAGCATTTTGTTCCAAGTCCAGGCCATTCTGTGAACTTTCCTGGCAGAAAGCAGTCTTTCCTGCCTTGGCGTCCCCACAGTACTTTGTACCTTTATCAGGGCCCTTCCCTTCCTCTTCAGGGCATCACGATCATTTATATGTTTCATTTACTTTAAATCTTTGTTTAGTCCCCCAACCACTAGTGGCTAAGCAATAATCCTTCTTGAGCCTTCTGTAGAACTTGGTACCTTGCCTTCGCCTGGGATGTATTCAATAAACAGTTTTTTTTGTGTGGGTTGAAAACAAGAAAGTGAGTTGCCAAAGTGCCAAGGGAAGTGGGAGGGAAAAGGGAGAAACAATGGTGCTGTTTAAGGGTGAGGGAAGGTGTATGCCTGTGGGTGGAGAGTATGTGCAGGAGGGTCGGACGGCTACAACTAGTCAGCAACACCTTTAGCTGCTGCCTGGACAAGGGTTCCTTTTTGTATTTCTCATTCCCGAGCTCATAAGCTGAATACAACGAGTACATCCTGAATGGTTTTGTGCAACCTACTGCACAGATAGCTCACCACTTAAAGAAATGACAAGTTTTTGAAGTTCTGTCCATTGCATCATGTTTTCATGGTCTCCTGTTTCCAGCCAGCAATTGCGCTAACGTCTTGGTGCCATCCACTCCCATAAGAATTGTCTAGCCAAGCAGCAATGCACTTGGCTTATTAATGCTCATGGAAGAGATGTGTGCTGAAACAGGGTCATTAGAAACCTTTTCCATGCTATTTCATACTAAATACAGCATGCACACTTCCAGGTGAAACTGTCCGGAAGCGGAGAATGTCCAAGCTCAGGCACTTTAAAGAAGGTAGGCTAGCACCATTTGCTGACCTTTAACTTTGAATTAAATTTAGCTCCCCATTCTCATTAAAATCTAATTGCCAAATAGCACTCTACTCTGATTAATAAAGTTTTCTAATAAGCAAATCACTTGCCAGTACTCCGCCGAAGTAGCTGAAATCTTGAGCAGGGCTAAAGGGAGAAGTGCCAAGTGGAAATATTGCATTCCACATCCGGTAAAATCAAAAGCATTCTTCTTGTCGTTAAGGCAAGTCCAGCTCCGGGGAAAAGAGAATGGACTACGATGTTACGAATGGGGTAAGGTCGCTGCCTATGAGGTCAGGCCAGTAGAAAACTGAGCCCTCAACCTGATGCTCCAGGTTAATTTAGAAAGTAACATCCCACATTTTGAAATCCACCAATTAATATTTTCGGGAGAAACTGGTTGGATCTTGCAAAGGGGTTTAGGGACTAGGGAAGAAGGGCACAGAGGTAGATTTTCTCGGGGTAATTGGGAAGCTCTTAGCCCTTACCCATTGCCTTCAGGCTGTTGCCAGAACTTCAACCCTGGTTCAGCTCAAGGCTTTGATCTCCCTTGAAACACGGATGGTATGGATGTCTAGCTCTGGAAGATGGCATTCATCTGTATACGAGTTAATGCTTTGTGGACAAGTTCTGATACCAGGAGGGAATTTCTGATACCTAAGGGCCTCGCAGACCTGGTAAGGGATTGGGTGAAGTGGAGTGGGGCTTCCCAAACCAACCCTCTCCTAGTTTAGTGCTGAGTTGGAATATTAATGGGACTGAAGAGCAGACATTGATGTCCAAAAGAAATTATGGAGTAATTCAGTAATTCAGGCAGATAAGGTGGATATTGTTTCCCACATTGGAGCGCTCCATACTGACATCGGAGGGACCATAAAAATGGAATTCCTTCCTTCCGACCCTCCACTAGACACAAGAGCAAGAAAGAGAGGCAAACATCATGTGCTTCTTAAAGTGTTTTCACTGAGCAAGAGTCTGACAGCAAGGAAGACGCCTATTTACCTCTGGAATGCTTTTCAGCTGTAGCTACTTTATTGCTTTTGTTAAAACCAATGCCTCCAATTTTTTTCACTTGAGATGTTTAGACATATTCCGCAACTGCACACTTCAGGGCAACCGAACATTAAAAGAGGATTCATACGGTTGAGGTATGACTCAAATTTTGTGGGAGACGGCAGCTAGAATGGCAAAGGGAGTGAACCTATAAAAAATTCAGGAGGAATGTTTCCATACACATCCTCTATCCTGTACCAAAGAGAATAGTCACGGAGTTGCTATAAAAATATACGAGCCAGACTCCGTGCCGGTGTGCTGATCCACTCATCAGATAGTTTAGATAACTAATCATGTAATAACCTGATGCATATTCCTTGTCGTTTAAAGGGGGGAAAGGCAGTTAAAGCGCAAAAGGTGAACACGTGCAGAGTTCAGGACGCAGTCCTGCATCAGGGTTTCGCCGCTGAGGCCTGACAGCCTGCAATTTGACCAACAAAGGCCAGACATATAGTTACTGAATTTTGTTTGAAGTGCATCTTCACATGGCATCAACTCGGAATCCACCCACAAATAACAAGGGATGTGAAGACAGTGTCGGCCTGCATAAGCAACAGATGTTCTCATCACACCACCAGAACACGCAAGGCAAAAGGTTAATATTTTTGAGGGAAAAAATGTTAATGCTGTAACCACGAAATAACATGAGACAAATGCACGATTAGGAGATGAACTTCACAGCTAATAAATTTGATAAATGATTCCTTAGTTTTACAGGGAGATAGAAATGGTTCATGTGGGACTTAAACCAAAACTTTACTTTCAAAGTCTTTTGCACACTGTAACTCTAATGAGAGGATAATGCGAAATTCATTCATGCTAAAGGAAAGGAAAAAAAAAAAAAGGACTACAGGAAGATGGTCCAGCACTGGGATAATTATGCCATGCACATAAAACATTTTCCAAGAGGTCCAATAGATGTAGCATCAGAACTCTCCAGCCACATTCGCTGCTGGGGTTTGGGGGGCTTGGAAAAGTCACAGCCGACTCAGAAACTCATGCATTAAGGGTAGTGATTGGAAACAAATGGAGTGAGAAGCCTACTTAACATGGTTTCACTAGTGATTCTTTTCACAAAAAAAAAAAAAAAAAAAAAAACCCAGAGAGGAAACATCACCATTCTACCTAATGCATTTGTTAGAAAAATGTTAAATTAAGTCATTTGCAGTCAAAGTGAACAAATTGGAGGTCTGCTTAGGTGCACCGGTGGCTCACCCTACATGCGTTCCAACAACGTGCGGTCTGGCTAAGGAGATAGCTAATTGACTATTGTTCCTCCCATCGTTTGTCCATTAGGATAAATCCAGCCTGTGGACACTGAACCTTTCAAAGACAAAGAACTGAATTAATTTTGTACTTCTACAGTGCTTAATAAATCTGACACTGTCTGGTGGTTTTCTTCATTTTCGACCACTTGACAGCTACTGTGATCACAACTTTCAGAGAATCTATTTTCCTGTGTAAAATTAGCAGCAATAAAACAAGCTAAATGGAATATGACCAAATCACAGAGCCCGTCATATCATGGAATTTCAAAAAGAATCCAGGAAGCATATTGGAGACGATTGGTATTATGCGCCTAAATTCAAAAGGCTGCTCAGAATCAGAGACACGCATTTAATATCAAAACAAATATGATGCCACTTCATTTGCAGAAGCAAACAGTATTCCTATCACCAAGGAGCAGCCTTGTGTGGTTGAGGGTCCTCACAGTAAAGGCTCAGGACCTTTTCTTTCTTAGGCTGACATTTGTATTGAATCAAGTAAGTTCTTCTTCATAATTTTTCTTTTCTAATGGACTTCCCCCTCTATATATGTTTTCAGGAGGGAAGAAAAGCAAAGGGCAGCAAAACCAGCCTTAAGTGCTTGGCAAATGATCTTCCTGAATCTGGACCTCATAAATCCTATAAAATGTTATATTTCAACAATAGGCTGCAAAAGCTTTTCTCTGCACAATGATGAAGCCTGGCTTCAAAATTTATAGTTTCATCTCAGAAATGGACTATAAAAAGAGACTGACCTAGCTGTCTATCAACTGAGTCTGACAATAGCAAATAAGGTGTGAGCTTTCAATGTCAAATATACATTTAATATTAAAATTCTCAGATTAAACATTGCGGAGGGGTTTCCTGCGCCACACATGCTTAGGGGAGTGGTGACAGATGGAGCCTGTGTTGTCATAGCAATGTCCAGACCCTGATGTGACACTTCTTTCACTGGCTACTATGAGGGCCTTATTTTCCAATACTGCCTATTCAAAGGGACCCCTCTTCTACTTGGGGGTAAGGGGGAGTCGATTAAAACAAGATCCAAACAGATGTGGCTTAGTTCTGTGCTTAAAAGACCCAGGTGAGCAATCATTCATTTTTGTCAAGAGGGGTATAAAAACCTGCATCCAAATACATCTTGATAAATCCAAATAGATTTTTTGAGGGAAGAAACAGAGGTTGATTCCAATAACTATTCCTCTTGGTAATGGAGCAAGGCTGAGGCAGAATGAAAACCTCTAATGGTAATTTGAAACAGACCCGTGCTTCCATAAAAATGCTTAACTTCACTAGGAAGCTAGGAAGTTCAAAGTGGAATGATAGGGTACTATTTTTCACCTAATTAGCAAAGATTTAAGGGGGAAAAAGAGATAACATTCAAGTTGTCAGGTATGGGGTGAAACGAACTCTCTCCTACGCTGCTATTCGAAACATGGCTTCAGTTTTCCTGGAAAATGTTGGCTACTATGCTGTAAGCCCTTAATGCATCATTTCCCTTCTAGGTATCTTAAGGAAATAATCCAAGCTGTGTAGGAAGATGTATGTAAAAAAGCGCTTATCAGAGAGTAATTCATAACACTGAAAATTCTGAAACACCCTAACTGTTTAGCATTAAGGAAAAGGTTACATAAATTAGGGTACAGTTAGGCGGTGTTGTTTTTACACAACCATTAAAAGGGATGGTTGTGAAAAGATTAATTGGCACAAAAGCACAACATAATGATAAAAAGGAAAGATCCCAAGATTTATATATGCATGTAAATATTACATATGTATAGGTGTATAAACGTGTCAGCACTATGCACAAACACAAATTCTATATTTCATACACAATGATATTCAAGAAACAAGCCCGGGAATAATCCTCTAAAATGTTAAGGATGGTCAAGTCTAGGTTGTGGGCTCATTGGCGATTTTAGGTTTGTTTTCTGCTTTAGCTTTTTGGTTACTAAAGTTAATATAAAACATTTGTTATAGAAAATTTAGAAAATAATAGTGGAGCTTAACAAAAACATGAAAGGAAGATAGATAGCCCTGGAGCCAGAACTGACTATCCTGGGGTAGAAATTTGGTATGTATCAATGGGGTAGTTTGAGAAGGAGTTTTCCTTCTATCACATTGGGCTTTCTCATCTTCTTTACCAGGAGGAAAGTTAGCAGCGAAGAAGAGTGGAACCGTGAAGGTGCCTTTGTACTCCATCAAGAAAGCCACAAATATTAGTTACTTTAAATCTAACACAGAAAGAGAGCGAAAACATTTCACTGGGGACGACGAGTGGTTGCGGATTAGGTTTACAAAAATATAAATTTGGGAGTGGAGGGGCCGTTTAAATTTAACAAAGGGAAAAAAAAGAGTTCCCCTACTCATTAGGTGTCAGACTGAATCTCACTTCTAAAACGATATACTCAAAATGGCACATTGGGAAATTTGTAGGAAAGAGGCATTTCAGTTAGTGCATGCCGCCTTCCTGCTGAATGTTATTCCACCTCTTACGAATGATGTAAGATACCACCAACAATAATGAGTGAAACGTGCCCTACCGTCAGGCAGTGGAAAACCAGTAGCGTATAAACAATTTGGATTGTAAAACCCTCTAATGGAGCTTAATAAGAGAGCTAACATTTAGACACAACAGGGCCGAGACAAGATGTGACAGTTACCATAACACAGAATCTCATTACTTTGTTGGTCGTCTGAATTATAAACAGAATTTTAAGTTTGTTTGTATTTTTCATAAGTGATCCATGAAAAATTAACCTGTGATTTGAAAGGCAGAATATTGCAATGGGTAATATGCAAAATTTATGAAAGAAGTCCTCTTTTTATTAATGAGAATGGAGAGTTTTTAGAGGTCTGGCAATTGAAAATTACCATGGGAGTTGATTATAATGGGAGACAATGGGGGGATTATATAGTAGGAAAACTATCACGGGAGATTTCCTAGCCCAGAACTCTCTTTCTTTATGAGCTTCTCCAGGAGTTACTGGCATTTGTAAAATGCCAAGCTTCTGCTCTAATGGGTCACTTCAGCTTTCAGTTTTGGTCATTTTCTTTCTTTTTTAATTTTTTTGGTCATCAGTTGCTATTCCCTCAAATCCAAGAGACTATCCATTTCTCTATTCATTTCTGTCCCGTTCTTTGCTCTCTGTTCAGCTTTTCCTACTCTCACTTATCTCCCTTCCCCCTTGTGAGAATCACAGAATCGGAGAACCAGAAGAGATGTCTACAGCTCATCTTTTCCTTGATTTACTTTGCTATACTATACGTTTGAGGACTTTCCAAGGTATCGAATGGTGTTCTAGAGAACCTGAGAGCTGTGGGGCCATTTTTCCCCATCTTGTTTTGTTCCACTTGGCTCCTGCTTCTGGGAATTTTAAGCACCAAGTAAGTTTTAAGGATAGAGAATTATTATTTCTTGGGGATGTAGTAGGTGAGGTCTTGAGAGAGACACACAGAAATCAACACAATTTATTCAGCCCACCTTTTATGATATAAATTATACCATATATTATATATTATTCCATATATATGACACAAAATATTTATTATTATAAAACCCAATATGATGGCTCCTATGTACTTTAAAGACAAAACTTGACTGTTTTAGCAATGGACAAAATTTAACCTATATTATGTTACTGATATTTTAAAAGTGAACATCTTTTTTTTAATTTATTTTGATTTTTTATTATTTTATTATTATTTATATATATAATAATATATATTATTATTATTTTATTATTATTATTTTATTTATTTTTATTTATTTATTTTGAGCGAGGGAGAGAGAGAGAGAAAGAAAGAGAGCACAAGTGTGGGAGGGTCAGACAGAAGGAGAGACAGAATCCCAAGCAGGCTCTTCACCATCAGCACAGAGCCCGATGTGGGGCTTGAACTCATGAACCGCGAGATCATGACCTGAGCTGAGATCACTTAACTGATTGTGCCACTCAGGCGTCCCAGATAAAGTGAACATCTTGGTTCTAATCTTAAGAAAACCAGGCCAACTTTGAAAGGCACTAAAGTGTGTGTGTGTGTGTGTGTGTGTGTGTGTGTGTGTGTGTGTTTTCATGTGTGTGTGTAAATCTAGAAAAGGTGTAGTTTTTCTTCTTACCTTTCCGTGACTTCATAAGTTGAGTAGACAACACAAATGATACAGTTTACGTATGCAGAGAATAACAATATGTATTAATCTATTTACACCTTTCTAAAATGAGCACAGGAGAAAGAAATCTAATTCCAAGACTATAAAAGCATTGCTGGCTAGAGGGAAGCCAGCTAAACAAAAGAGCCCTCTGACACACTGAGTGCTGACAGAGACCAACCTTGCTCTTTTTTGTTCCAAGTAAGCTGGGTGACGATTCCCTCTTCTCTACAACTGTGTATCACTGGGTTAGTGATGCTTTTGTAAAGAGGGTTTGACAACAATGGAGAGTCTCCTGCCTGCTAAACAAAAAGTGACAACTCCATTTGAAAGCTGTCCCTAGGTGTATTTTACGTGCAGAAATTATCTGTGACAGCCCCAATCAAAATAAAGTTTCATTTCGCTTGGAACACAAATGGACGATACAGTATGTTATTTGAATGGTACTGTTTTTCCCAATGAATGGTTATGATATTTTCTAGTGAGTTTCTCATAGGCTACTATTTTTAAACTTAGAAAACAAAAGTAGGTTTTCCCTAATAATGCCGTTTTTGTGTAAGCTAATGCCCGTAACTTATGAAAAACAATGTATGTAGAAAAAGGGATTGAATATATCAATTTGAAAAGCTAGCTCTGGGGACATAAAACCAAAATGTAAAGTGATAAGCCATGTTTCTACCTACGGATCCGTGGACGTATGTGGGCAATCTTACCCTGCTCAACAACACACATCAACACATGGATCCACCCACAAAGACGAAACCGTAAACAACACTTCCGTCTCCGAATTAAAGGGTATGAGCAAGGATACAACTTGCAATTTGTCAAATGTCAGACTACAAGGATCAATGCTTCCTTCTGATATCTGATACACATCATCCCTGGGCTTGAAAAATCACAACAGACTTTGTTTTAAAGAATATTTTCAAAATGCCCACCTGTCTCCTATTATAGGCCAGGGTGCTAAGAAATCTATTTGAGTTTCCCATGATTTGATGGTAAATTCCATTTAATTTTTTATACTATTTAAGATAGGCACAAACATGACTTTCTCTGCCTCCGCCCACAAAGTATCCTAAAAACCCCCAGAAGGCAGAGCCCACAGCTGTTTGAAACCTCGTTAGTTTTACAGGTACGTACGTCTTCAATAGATTCTAGGCCAGAGGACCAAAGTAGGGAAGAAGGGGGAGAGATTGCTCTGGAAATACTGCTAGTGACTTGCCTGTATTCCTTTATCCCATAGTCCTTGCTCTTTCTTGAAAGGTTGTGATATTATTATTGGAATGAAAGGATTCTCTTTTATCTTTTTTAAGGGAACATTTCTGCAAACACAAACAGTTTATAATAGTCTAACTACAAATTTTGGTAGTCCATTGCTGTAAGGGAAAAAAAAAAATTACAAAGTTGTGTGTGTGTGTGTGTTCGTGTGTGTGTGCGTGCGTGCATGCGCGCGCACGTGTGTGTTTGTAAAATTCCATTGCCGAAAGCTTTTTTTACAAATCTCATAACCCAAGTTCTCATTATCTAAGGACAGGAACACCTGGATAACAGACAAAAGAGATTTCCAGTGTGAGAGGTTAGGGAGCGTCACACTATTGTTCTAATTCCTGAAATCTGGGGTTAGTGTGAAGCACTCCTGCGGAGTTGAGCAGAGGGAGTTAAGGGATGGATCCGTGGCACTGTGGTTCACAAAGAAGGTGGCAAAAGGGTCTGAGCCAGTCAGAGAAGTGAAGCTCAAAGGGAGTATGGGGCCTTGGAAAACAAATGCTCATGACATTAAAGATTTATTTTTTATTGGATTGTTAAAGCTACCGTGGGGAGGAATAAGAAAGGGAAGGCCACTGCTGGGAGGAGATGCTTTGACATGATAACAGCACCAGAGGAAAGGCAGAGCAACCTGAACTCCTATTTTGCTTCCATTAGAGGACTGCAGAACCATATAATTTTGGAGCTGGGAAGAAGTGCTGAGATCACTTGGCCCCACCCTCCCGTCTTCCCAGACGGGGAGATGCAGAGACGGTATGTGACTCATCTGACATCTCCAACAAGGGAAGGCAGAAGAGAGGCAGAAAAGAAGAGGATTGTAGGAGGGAGAGAAAAATACATGATCCAAGGTGCTTTAAAGGCATGCCGGTTGCTGGTACTCACGAATTATGTCCACAGTTTTGATAAGAGCTGGGAGGTGTGCCCTTAGAAGCATGGATGGTATCTCTGAGAAATTACAGACCATGGAAGATGTGTCCAGATACTTGAGGTGAGCAAATCACAGTCAATTTTTTTAATGGCCAAAGCAAACTCTAGAAAACTAGAGGTTAATAAGTTCAGTGCTCATTTCAAGCAAAATTCTCTGGAATGTATCGGTAGAGGTAACTGGAGATCATCAACAAGAGTCAGTGACAAATGTTAGGTGTGCAAAGGAGTTACAAAAATGTAATTGCCAACAAGAGCCTTCTGTCTTGGTGGAGCAGCCATATTGGGCTGACTGCAGCTTCTGAATAGTAAAGACCACCTTGTGCCCTTAGAAAGTGTTTGAGGCAGAGACCAGATGGAGGAGGCAGTGACTTGTGTGTCCTGGGAAGTCTTTCACCTAGGGGAACTTGGCAAGGAGGCATTTCCTGAAGTAGGATATACCACCTCAATCCTGAGAGACAAGGGCCAGAGAAGCCTGTGGGATCACTGACACTCAAGCATCACCGCCGATCAGGGGGAAGAGACAACCGGAGGGAGGCTGTGCTGACTGGGAGGCCAGACAAGTCATACTAGCCAGGGAGGTTGGCCAGGCCAAGAGTGTGACAAGAAATCTCTGTGATCTTAAAGCTAAGAATGGAGCCACCTGGATTCATTCATTCATTTAATACATATTAATTGAACACCAGATGCCTCAGTAACTACGCTGGGATCGGAAACAAAATATAGTTCCTACTTCAATATCTCATTGAAGAAATAAACAAGTAATATCTGTGCTAAATCCTGAGTAACACATTGAACTTCACCCAGGGGAAAAAAATGCATAGAGAGAAATGGCACTATGGCCATTTAGAGCAAGGGTCTTGGGTAATGCAACCAAGGTTGTGGGCCTTAGAAAGTTGGGAGGATAAGGATAGCTTTAGAAAGAAGAGCTTCAAATAGAGAGTTATATTTTGAGAGGCATTTGTAAAAGGCAATGCATGTAGGGAACAAAAGACAATGTTCCCCAGTTCAGCCACTCTAGCATCCCAGACTGAGCCTTGTCCAGGTTAGGGCAGCGTGTCACAGGGAAAGCACAATGGATCAAAAGAAGTGCTCAAGGAAGGTTGGGCCCAACGGCATTTCCTCACTGGGGAAAGGCAGTGCACAGACAGGCCAACCAAAGCTACCCATTCTCATGGATCTTCATAGGAAAGAGTACAGGTGTGTGGCTAAGGGAGATGGAAGCCTCAAGAAGGAACCCTACATCTCTAGCTTGAGCAACTAGGTCACTAATGGTGCTCTATATTGAGGTGTTAGAGTCACAAAACAGCAGTAGTAGGCAAGAAAGGTTTGTAATTAAAAAGGGGTATTAATTAAGTGAAGACCAAGTCTGTCATTATAAAATTCTGGAGACATGACATCTTGAGAGGATGATCAGTTTACCAAGATTAAGAGTTAAACACAAGGAAAGAAAAGGTTCTGCTCTAAAGCACCTTCTTCACTCTTCCTGGCTAGAATGAATACCACTGGTAAGGGAGGAAGGATTGCAGTTAAATGAGAATCACATGGGTGTTATACTGTTATAATTAGTCACCTTCTGCCTGAGTTAGCTGTTGACAAATCTTTATATGATGGGACTACATGTACTCCTGTGTGAAGGCCGGGCTCTATTCTCCTGTCTCAGGTAGACTTTTAAGTTGAGCTAGATCGTTGGTTCTGTCTTCTTCCAGGCAAAACAAGGACAGATCTGGGATGTGATTAGACTTGCATCTTGTCTCACTCAGCCCATTTTGAGATTACCTCACTGTGTAGCAGCTGACACTTAAGTTGGGGCACATCTCTCTAGAGATGGAAAAGGTAGAGCTGACAGATCTGTTCCCTGGGAGTGGAAATTGATTGTTTATGTGTCTTTTTCTTACTCTTGCCGGTAAACTCTGTGAAAGAGAGCAGCAGTTTGGGGTGTAAGATAAGAAAAAGTTTCCTGCCGTGGGAGCTACCCTTAAATGAGAGGGTCTTCCCATTACCCGGTACTCCATATCGGGAAAACTTCAAATGGAAGCATCGGCCACCATTGGAAGTATGTTGAAGGGATTGTGGTATGTCCAATATGGCAGCTAATAGCCATACGTGGTTGTTGAAAACTTGAAATGCAGCTGGTCCAAACTGAGATGTGCTGCAAAATGTAAAATACACACCAGATCTTGAAGACTTAATATGAATACAGGAGTGTAAGACAGCTCTATAATAAGTGTTTTGAATACATGTTGAAATTATATTTTGCACATATTGGGGTAGATAAAACATAGTGTAAAACTAATTTTACTTCTTTAAATGAGGTTACTAAAAACTTAAAATTCTACACGCACTTCCCGTGATATTTCTACTGCACAGACCTGCTGTAAACTAATGTCATGCAGCCCCACTGTCCTGACATCAGGCTGGTCTTAATGATTCTGTTCTTGATTTGACTGTTTCCCACATAGAGAAGAAATTCTCATTAATTGAGACCATCTTCCCATTTGTTACAACTCAGTGGCATTTTCCCATAATTAATAAACACACTGAGATGCAACCCAACCTCCAGAAAAAAATTTCTTGTTTTCTTTCTTTCACAGTTATAAATGGTTCTAGTGGTATCAACTTTTGTTGTTGTTGTTGTTGTTGTTCAAAAAAAGGGAATAAATAATTTAATCTCAAATACTGGCATTCAAACAAAAACACCCAAAAGCACATACTCTAAAAACTTTCATGCAAACTAGTTTCGGGTGCAGGTCAACGGGGATGATATCCTTTATCAGAGAAGTTAATACCTAGTTAAAATATTACCAATCCACAAATAATACATGATTTTAATATAATGGCCTTTATATCAAATGATGGGATAAATAGAGCCATTGAGACTCTTAATTGAATGGGGTGTGGTGGGAAACATGGATTAGTTATTTGCAGTGAAAAACCTTTTCTTGGCAGGTTTGTAACAGTGCTCGAGAAAAGAAATCCAAATTTATGTCTACTCATATGTGGAGTCGGAGCATCAGAGCATGTTGCTAAAGTGCAAGCAGCTTCTCAGAGAGCAGCAAGAGGTCAAAACAGGGACCCTGCTGCAGGCCCAGGGCGGCAGTCACAAAACCAGCATGACCAAAGAAAGCCATCCTCTCCCTTCCAGGAAACAGAGCCCGAGCGAGGCTGTGGAATGTTCTGGCCCATTAAGGCATGAGCTTTCTTGGCCATCTCACTGATAGGACGACATGACAGCTGAAACTTCAGAAGGTCTTAAAAAGATTTGCTGCATATTTATTTTAAATGATTAAAACAATGCCAACGAAGCACTGCCTTTTTCTGGTCTGCACCCTCGCTAGTCACAGTGTGGTCCCCGGGCGAGCTGCACCGGGAGCTTGTTAGAAATGCAGAACCTCAGGCCCACCTTGGCCCTCTGGAATCAAAATCTGCATCTTAACAAGATCCCCTGGTGGTTCGCATGCAGTGCTTGAAAAGCCAAGCTTTGCCTTTGTAGAAATACAGTCTCTGTCACAGCTGCTTCCTTTCTGTATGGAGAACCCCACGGAAGGTGACCTCCCGCATCTTACTTTGCTTATGAAAAGAGCACCAGCGAGTTGGGGATCCTGGTTGGAGGTAGCTTCCTACCCATCACTGGTCAATTAATGCAGCTTTTAGCTGCAATTATTGGACATCACTGCTCCCCAGATGCTTCTGGCGTCTACAAACAAGTTTTTACCCCATCCTTTCCATGGCACCGGTTTTCTCCCGGAAGTACTTATTTTCTTTCCTTTTGCATCAAGTTGATTTTTGCCAGAATGGAAAAGCTTTGAATTATCAGTTTTTCTAACGTGAACCACTAATGCCTTTCTTAAAGCAGAAGGTGCTTGCCACTCAAACGCCCATAATTGCAGCAAGAATTGCCTCTGGCCTGGGGACTGTTATTCAGCAGCACTATTACTTCCCACAAGGAAAGGTTACAGATTTGGACTTTTTGCACATGGGGGAACAAAAATGAAATAGGATTCCAGAGAAAGAAAAATAATTTTTAAAAAAAAAAATTTTTTTTTTTTAACGTTTATTTATTTTTGAGACAGAGAAAGACAGCATGAACAGGGGAGGAGCAGAGAGAGAGGGAGACACAGAATCTGAAACAGGCTCCAGGCTCTGAGCTGTCAGCACGGAGCCCGACGCGGGGCTCGAACTCACGGACCGCGAGATCGTGACCTGAGCCGAAGTCGGACGCTTAACCGACCAAGCCACCCAGGCGCCCCGAAAAATAATTTTTAAAAAAGAATTCGATAGTCAACATAGCACAGTGGTTAAGTGTCTAGGCTCTGTGTTCGGGGTAACTAGGTGTAAATCTTGGCCCGGCCCTGATGATATCAGGCCAGTTCCTTGTCTTCTCTGCAACTAGGGTTCCTCATTTGAACCTTGGGGACAGTCCTAGTACCACCTGGTCAGGTGGTCAGAAGGTGAGGTGATACATGCAAAGCAATCACTACAGCATCTGCCATAGCAAATTCTCAATAATGTGTAGTGTTGGCTATTATTATTCATAATCCTTAATTTTATTTCTTATCAACATACATAGTTTGGTTTCTGAGTGACATTAGGCCAAACTTCAGTTGCATTTAACTAAATATGTAGATGTAAATGCAGCAAAACAACTTCTTTAAAACATGCTGAAATGTCAAATTGCTCTCATTGTCCATAGACCAGGAGGAAAACTATTTGACTTACTAGAAATACAACAAAATCCTACCATTGCAATGGTGCAGGTACACAGCCTCAGCATTATAAGGTACACTGTTGAACCTAGAGCAGCCCAGTGCCGACTAATTAACTTTTCAAGACCTCCAAGGGGTCTCCTGGGTGTTTTCCAGGTTTCACCAAGCCAAAGAAGGCTGGAGAAGAGGAAATGGGATTAACTTCTTGATTGGAAGGGTGATTAAACACTGGAACAGGATACCAAGGGAGGCTGCAGGATTTCTATCTCTAGGGAACTCTTAAACAGGAGACACAACTGTCTGGCCTACATGATTCGGGTCTTCTGCCTGGAAGCAGGCAATTGAATGAACTCAAAAGAAAAATTATCTTTAATGTTCATGTTTTTTTAAAAAACAGGCAGAATTAATTTCCTTTCCAACTTATAGGAAAAGACACTCCTGACCGCCCTCCACCCCGAGGTTCCCAGCTCCCCTCCTTGACCACTCTAACTGTCCTTAGCACGGCTGTGATTTACTTGTTCACATGCCTGTGTCTCCTCCACGAGACAACACAGTCCCTGAGGCGAGGGCACGGTTGTTGCATAGGCACACATGGACACCTGATTCAGAAGAGGAGTGGGGTGGCCATTTAATTGCACAGATGGGAAGGCAGTTAAAAGAGTCTTTGAGAAGTGCCAGGGTGGCTCAGTTGATTGGGCAACTGACTCTTGATTTTGGCTCAGATCATGAGCTCACAGTTCGTGAGTTTGAGCCCCACATGGGGCTCCATGCTGACAGTGAGGAACCTGCTTGGGATTCTCTCAGCCCCTCCTATGACCTCTCTCTCTCTCTCTCTCTTTTTCTCTCTCTCTCCCTTTCTCTCTCTCTCTCTCTCCCTCTCTCAAAATAAGTAAAATAAACTTGAAAAAAAAAGAGAGAGAAAACATTAAAAATATAAAAGAAATAAAAGAACTTTTGATATTTTCCTACACACAACTTTGAGGTAGCTGAGTCATTCATTTATTCAATATTTATTGAGGTGAGCTATGACAAATGAATTAAAAAATAGTTTTATACCACCTCCCATGCACAAGGTAAACCTTCCCCTGAAGAACCCATGGTAGAGCCAGAAGTACACAATGCATTCTTGTACCTCCATGGAGATAGCAGTTTTAGATTTAAAGAAGTATCCACAACAGGCGTGTCTGGGTGGCTCAGTGGGTTAGGCGTCTGACTTCAGCTCAGGTCATGATCTCGTGGTTTGTGAGTTCGAGTCCCACATCAGGCTCTGTGCTGACAGGTCAGAGCCTAGAGCCTGCTTCAGATTCTGTGTCTCCCTCTCTCTCTGTCCCTCTCCCCCTCGCACTCTGTCTCTCTCTCTCTCAAAAAGAAATACACATTAAAAAAAAAAAAAAAAAGAAGTATCCACTGTAGGTTGAAAACAATATACTGCAAATCTTGGCCTCTCTCACAGAATTAGAATAGCTTCTTAAAAACCCCATGGGTTTTACCTACTCTAACTCAGAACCATGCAACACGTAGAAAAGAAAGAAAATATGGCTGGCTACCTGAGATGAAGGTTTTAGTGCAGATCCCTTCAATCTAACACTTAGCACTAGTCCATTTTCCTACTTGGTAGCTTTTATTCCAAAGGAACATCCCTGAGGCTACCGTTATGGCTGCATGGTGTGTGAGAAGGGTGGGTTTTCCTCCTTCAGGAGGCCTGCTTTGTGAAAATGCTCTCTTGGTAAACAGAAAGGCCACAGTCTATCAGGATTTCAGTTCAGCATGCAAGTGACTGGCCTATAAACATAATTTTTTAACAGCTTTTCTTCAGCAACTCTGACTGTTTAATTAATCTTCAGCCATTAACCATTCATTTAAAATGCCACTTACGAAATCTTAATTTTGCACATTATCAGCTGGTTCACAAATAGCTAACCATGAGCAGAAGCATAATGATCTCTCTCTCCCTGTTCTTAGAACTTACCAAGCTTATAGCCAATTTTGGCTTCTTAATTAACCATATGCATATAAGCACTTAAATTAAATGACAGTTTTTTTTTTCTCAAGAATTAATGTGCAGTGAAATGTTAACACTGACATCATTCTGCTGTCTTTTGAAGGGCTTGAATGCAGTGCCTTGGCCAGGCCACAAGTACTGTGGATGCCCAAAGGTGATACAGGTGCGAGAATGGTCCTCAGACTGGTTGAGTTCCCCTTGTTGATTTTACTCTTGCAATGATATTATGCATGCATTGTTCAAATTCTTCAACTTTCATCTTTTAAGAAAACTAAGAGAGGTCATCCCCAAGACATTCTTTAGCACTGGGCATTCAGAAACAACAAATCCAGCAGCATATTCCTTTTCTGTGGTTGACCCCAATTAGGTGAGTCAGTTCAAACCAAATAAGAGGGCAGGGAAAGATATTCAGGGCAAAAAAATAATTGTCAGCTGATGCTAAACTGACTTTTTCTCTAACTAGGCCTCTGATTATTAGAGCCTACAGAGAAATTACTTGCAATTTTACAGGTGTCAGCTGGGGTCGAGGTCCAAGCTAAAAACTGGGCACAGAATTGTTCAGGATGGTTCATCATAGAACAGGAAGGCTTTGACCCATGAGCCAGTGCCTGGGTCATAGCTGAGATTTGATGGATAGCCCCCATCAAAACCAGCTCCAGTCTTTAGGGACTAGACTATGAGTCTGTAATTGATTTGATTGGTGGCAGTAATAAACATTATATTTTGGAGAATTATGGTAATCTTGGGCATTTTTCTTTTTCTTGTGTCCAAATACACAGATTCCAAGGACAGGGCTAAAAATAATCACAAATGAAAGTTGTGTTGCATCATCTACTAAAACTCCATGCTCCTGGAATGAGGAAAATTGTTAGAGGGTTTATTAAAAATGTTTTACAACACTGTGGGAGTGAAAATGGGAAAAATAGCAGACCATTTTCTGAATCACAATGTGAATTGAGGTACAACACCTCTGAATTCATTAAACACGTAGTGTAGGAGACACATCGGTGGTTATGAGCCTCGTTTTAGTTATATTATACCTGTGCAAATTACTGAAGCTCGTTTTGACTGAGAATTCATGTGCAGGTGTCAAAAAAAAAAAAAAACCCACAACCAAACAAACATTGACTGTAATTAGAAACATAAATGTACTGATTGACGAAAGAACTTAGAACCAAACATGCGCATAAACAATTTGAGTCTCAGCAAACTTGGCATTTTGTAATCCTGTTAGCAATTCAGTTTTTAATCCAAGTAAGTACTTAAAATACAAGCATATCTTGACTCTGCAATTTCTGAGGCTGGATTCCAAGAGAATGACAATTTAGCCTCCTGGAAGACCTTTCAGGCTGAAAGGAATCATGATAGCTTTCCAAAGAACAATGTATAAAATTCACTAAGCTACGTCCATTCTGTGATTCCTTCACTGATCATCAATTCATCTAATAAACATGTATTGGGTACCTACTATGTGCTAGCCTCTGGGGATGCAGATATTGAAGGTAAGTCTTGCTCACAAAAAGGTACAGTCTGGTTAGGCCAATGTGCAGTCACCCACAGAGTTTCGTTTTGATTTTAGTATTTTCCCTTTCAAAAACTCCCTGAGCATTTTCCTTTGAGTTAAGAAAGTAAAGGTGACTGTCAAATTGTTGAAAGAAGGAAGACAACTTAACCTAGTGACTCAACCAAGTACGGAACCCAGGCCACCAGTATCAGTGCCATGGGCAGCTTGTTAGAAATGTCAATTTTAGGGCTCCACCTCAGAACTACTCAGTCAGGAACTTGGTGGTTCAACAAGCCCTCTAGGTGATTCTGATGCAAAGCTCACATTTGAAAACCATTACCATGGATACTTAAACGTTGATCTTTAACTGCAGAAGCATACATGTGTCAGATTAATAAGGCGTCTCCTAGCCCTGAGAGTAAGTGAGGGGTTGGAAATGGGTTAGATTTCTGGGAGTGAGGATGCATGTCCCTGAATAGGCTGAGAATGATGGGTGCCCTGAGACGTGGTGAAGAAAACGGGGAACCTTTTCTATATTGTGAATCTGTGCTACGGCATACCTCTTGGGCCAGTGAAGAAAAGGTACCATACAGACTGATTAACTCATCCTCTTTGTTCTCTGTCTGGTGTTGGCAAGAGAAACTTCTTTCCTTCTTCCCACATGCCAACCTTTCCACATCAGGATTTCCCCCCATGCTGCTCTTCTGTCTGCAATGCTTTCATTTCCCTTTCACCACCAAACTACTCTTGGCTACGCACTCTTCAAGTCCCAACTTAAATGTCACTTTCTCAGCTAATCTTTCCTTGATCCTTCACGATGTCAAATATGTTTCTAGCACCTGGTGCTTCTCCTTGGTAGTACTTATGATTAAGGAGTATTTAATATTTGTCTTCTCTAGTAGATCATAAGTTCCATGACATTAAGGACTTTGTCCAAATCTCACTCAATAAATATTTGTTGAACGAATGGGGATTTTTTTTTATTTATTTAAGAAACTGTTTCTTTTCTGTCAACCTTATTTCCAATTTGTTTGCCTTTGTGGAAGAGCAGCTTAAGACTACTTAGTGGTTGCTGCTAAGCATTCAGTGGTCTGAGCAGTGGGAGGTATAGACCAGTCTTCAGTGGGGGTGCTGAGCACTCCAGTCTTCAGTAGGGAACTTCATGCCTTCAGACCAGCCTGCAACTTCAGGTTGAGTAGCAATGAACTCAGGAGCAGGAGCAGTCCATTCACCCTGAAATTCCTCCTTGGACACAGCCTTTTCAGCAGTGGCCTGCTCTTCCTTTTCAATCTCCTCAGGATCTCTGTAGAAGTAGAGATCAGGCATGACCTCCCAAGGGTGTTCATGGGCAATGGTGCCATGCATGTGCAGAACTTCCCAGGTCAGCATCCACCACATAAGACCCACTGAGTGAGCTCCCTTGTTGTTCAGGGATGGCAATGTCCACAAAGCACAGGGAAGAGTCAGTTACACAGACCAATGGTAGGCAGGTTAACGTAAGATGCCTCTATGAGAGGCTGGTAGTCAGCCCTGGCATCAGGAACCACCATAGGCCTTGGCTCTCAGAAGGCTGCCTGGATCTGGTTAGTGAAGGTTCCAGGAGCAAAGTGGCCAGTAACAGGAGTGGTTCTAGTAGCAACAGCAAACTTCAGCGCAGCTCAGTGGCCAGTATTCCTGGATGACATGACACTGACATTAGCTGGGTTTTCAATGGCAACAATGGCATGGAATGCCAGCAGAGACTTCTCCCAGGTTCCCTTCAGATTTATGGTAGACACCACCACTTTTCTTTATTGATGTGCTCTTCCATCTGCAAGTCAAGGTTGGTGCCACCTAAGTGGGTTCCTGTTGCAAGGAATTTGAGGACAATCTCCTCCTTCATTTGCAGGACATTAAGGGCTCCTACAAACTTGTGAAAGGCTCCCGTGAAGCAACAATGGGAACACAAAACAATGCCATATGGACACGTCCCTGGGTGGAAAGGCCGAATGGGGAGTTATTAAATCATAAATTATATGGAATTCAAATGAGTATTAAAGAACCATGTTTCCTAATACATCATCAGTGGTAATCCCCTTTTCTTATATTTTTTAGATATTTCTATTTTCTACTTCCTTGCCTGATGGATCTAGTAAAGGAAAGGGCATCTTAACCAACAGTGGCAGAAAAATGAGAAAAGAAATGGCTAACATTTGTTTGAGCACTTAATATGAGGCAGCTAGTATTATAGGTTTGAGCTGCATTAACTCTTCAAGTATCTAAAAATTCTATGAGACATGGTATCATTTTTTACCCTGGAGGTGAAGAGAGGCTCTGAGATGTTAGATATTCTAGTCAAGGACCACAGAGTGGTAGAATTCAGATTTACACCTACGATTCATACCCAACTTCAAATTCTATGCTTTGACCACTAGAAGAAAGATAATCATCTCAAGAGAAGTAATAAACTGACAGTTAAATACTGTTCAAGGGGCAACACAATATATGCAAAAGGTCTTAATACTGAGAATATATTAACTGCTCAATGAATACTATTATTAGATACCATCACCATCATCATCACTTCCCTCATCCTTAGTCTTGAAAATCCTCATAAATATGCTTCTAGAGCCTAAAACCCACATCTGAACAGATTCTGGACATACTTTATTTGATAATAGTTAAGTTTGGAGAAATCCTCTCACAGACAAAAAAGACCCAAAAGGAAATTTGCGAACTGAGCCTCTTCAAAAGTATAGACTCAAATGATATGAAAATCACCATTGAAGTCTACTGCTTTACATTTTTTGCTTCCCAGTAAATCGGTTTTGAGACTTGGAAATCACATACGCTTGTGAAAGTTGTTTTCCAGGCTCTAAACTGGAATAAGGCACATTACAAGCCTTTTGGTACTATAATGTCCCAAAGTTCTAAAACACTTAGATCTATATCTGCTTCTTGTTCTTGGCATTTCTCAATTTTTGCTCACTTAAGTCCCCAGAAAAACCAATTTTTAAGACATTTGCCAGCTTTCACCAATACCGGCCTCACTATCAAAATAAAAAGGCAGGAACAAAGCTGCAGCAAGCAGAAGCCATGGTAGAAGTGGAGCGCTACCGGATTATTTCTTTTTATGGAAGAACGGAGACATTAACTGCAAGAGAAAACAAACCTATCCTTCTCTTGCTCGATATGGTCACTGAAGTGGTGACGATGGCCTGGAGGGTCTCTGAGTGAGAGCATGGTAGGGAGAGACACTGTTTGGAAATGCTATTAATGTAAAGGTTCACAAGACCAATGCTCAAGAGCATAGAGTGACTGCTCTTCTGTGGGGCATCAACAAGAAAGGCCAACATGAAAAACACTGAATGCTAATGCTAATGACCAATCTCTTCTACACCTTGCCCCAAATCAGTATGTATTTAAATTCAAATCTGAAATTGTTTATGAGTGCCTGCTCTGTACCAGATCCTATACATGTGGCCTTCATATATAGTAGTATGTTTAGTCCATTAATAACAAAGTGTATTAACTATAAATTTACATTGTCATAACATTAACACTTAACATTAAAAATGGATATGGGAGTTCCATTTTTGGTAATGGTAGAATAGTCTGCTGCATTCTCACTTTCATGAGAAGAACCAGAATAGCTGGACAAACATGAGGAAAAAACCTGCTCGAAGGCATTGGAGAATGAAAGGAGCCAGAACTTGAGGGACCAAGATTGATTCTGACATGTTGATAAGCACACTGAATCAAGCTTAATATTCTGTGGTACTTTTCTCTGCAAGTTTTTTGCTAATTCATAAGTGGCATAGAATCAGATGCTAAAAAAAAAAAAGAAAAAATGAGAAGAGCTTAAAGGCTAAGGGACTTGGAGACTAAGAAGAGATTTTGACATTCTTATAAGATTGGCAAGATAGAAATTAGAGTCCATGGTCTACTTAGAAAGAAGGGTCTGGTAAACAACTCAGATTTACAGTTAGGAAAACAAAAAATACATCCCAGGAGGACAGGTAAATGACAAATAGAGTACCTTTTACAACAACTAAAATCCAGCTTCCAGTCATCTAAATCTCAGATGAGAATAAATCAATATGGCCCTAAACTGCCTGGCAGAAACAAAATAAGTCCTCTCTGGAAAAATAGCGTTGGCCTGACATTATTTCTACAATTTTCAAGCACTATATCAAGCATTCAGTCAGTGTACAACAGGAGATAGGACCAAAGGACTGAAAACAAAGTGGAAAATCAAACAATAGCTAATTAAGATACTTCTATGATTAGGCATGGTCTTAAAATAACTGTAATTGATATAGTCAAGAAAAAGATGAAAAGATGGAGAATTTCATCACAGAAGTATAATCTCAGGGTAAATTAAATGGACATGTTAAAACTGAAAACTACCATAACTAAAAATAAGAGCTCAATAGATGGGTTTAATAGAAGATTGGACACAGATGAAGGCAAGATCAGTACACTGGAAGACAAGGCATTCAAAAATAACCAAACTGGATCAAAGGTTTAAAAAAAAGAAGAAGCACAGAACAGAGAGCAAAAAACATGTACCTGTATAAAAAGATCTAATATTTTTGCATCATTAGAGTACCAAAAAAAGAGAGAATTGGACAGAAACAACAGTTGAAGAGATATTGGCTGAGAATTTTCCAAAATTGATGAAAGACAGATTTAAGAAGCTCTACAAACCCTTACCCAGTTTTAAACACAACAACATGTATGCACATGCACACACATGTAAAGCACATTTTAGTAAAACTGCTGAAAACCAAAGACAGGGGAAAACTTTAAAGCAAGTGAAGACAAAAAGGTACATTATCTTCAAAGGAGTAACTGACAACAGACTTTGGTGAAGACACTGAAAGCCAGAAACAATGGAATGCTATTTTTAAAATGTTGAAAGAAGAAAAAGATCTGATAACTAGATACCCAGAGAAAATACTCTCAAGAAGTAAAGAAAAAATTAAAAAAAACCCATTTTTTAAAGGAAATAAAAACTGAGAAGATGTGCTACATTACAAGAAATACTAGGGAAGTCATAATGGTTAAAAGGAATAATATTCTAGATGGCAGCAAAGATATCCAGAAGGAAATAAAGAGAAATAGATAGAGTTAAATAGTTACCATATAAAACAATAATTACAGTGCACTTTATGGTTCAAAACATATGTATATTTAAAATACATGAAAATATAGCCTAAAAAATAGGAGGGGTTAAATGTTGTTGAAGTATTCCAAGTTCTACACATTGTTTAGGAAATGAAAAAAGTACAATAAAGCCTTGGATTATGAGTAACTTGTTCTGCAAGTGTTCTGCAAGATGAGCAAACATTTATAATACATTTTAACTTGATAAATGAGTGATGTCTTGCAATACAAGTAGTATGTGATGCTGAACTTCACATGATCACAACTGAACCAATCGTTCTTGTCACTCTCTCTTGCTGCGGGATTGTGGGTGATCCTCTCCCATGCTTTGATGCTTCATCTCAGGCTGCTGTGTTAGGTAGAAATCAGTGATTTTTCAGAACTTTGGAAGGTGCCCACAACTGGAACTAGTGTATTTTTTATCACTTCAAAGCATCTATGGACAGTCCTTTGCTTTTCCATAGAAGAGTAAACTTAGGAATTCTTTGCTTCATTCTAGGTCAGGCTGACTGCAGATATAGACTCTTTCCTCTGCTGCCTTATTGTCAGTTAAACTTAATATAGTATATGACAAGAGTTTATTAATACTGTACTGTAGTCAACATCTGAGTGAGCATATAC
Organism: Puma concolor; assembly: GCF_028749965.1. Classification (NCBI taxonomy): domain Eukaryota; kingdom Metazoa; phylum Chordata; class Mammalia; order Carnivora; family Felidae; genus Puma; species Puma concolor. Next base: position 192,557,348 of record NC_141674.1, on the reverse strand, counting down.
AATGGTCCCCATGCATAAAAAGATTCCACGGAGACAACAGATAGCAGTGATTCTGTTAGTGATAGTGAAAGTCGTCCTACACAGTAACCCTCTTCTTTCTTGTCTCCCTCACACCAGCCACGAAAGTTTTTAAAGGTAAGTGCAGGTTTGTTTATTTTTCTTCATATTTTGCATTCTCTTTATTATTTTGTGTTATATCACAGTATTGTATCATCTTTATATGAATATTTGGAATGAATCATCTGAGTTTCCATGATTTCCTATGGGGAAATTCATTTTGATATACAGGTGCTTTGGATTACAAACATGTTTCTAGAACGAATTATGCTCACAAACTAAGGTTTTACTACACTACTTTATTTTGAAATACAATAAATGAAGAATGCATCTTTTGAGTATTAAAGGAACTAAAAGGAGGGTAGAAGAATGCATAACAAACTCACAGAGGTTACATAAAATTGACTCATATAAAATTCTTGGTTAAAACATTTTAAAAAAGGAAAAAAAAGGAGAGAAAAATAAACATAGAATAGGTGGAAAAATAGAAAATAGAGAATAAGTTAGAGATTTAAACCAAATTATATCTGTAGTATTAAGTGTAAAACAACTAAATACTACAATTAAAATATAAATTGACTGGATATCAAAACAAAATCTATTATATGCCTCTTTATAAAAGACATACTTTAAATGTAAGGATCCAGAAATGTTGAAAATAAAAAGATGAAAAATATACACTAAACAAATATTAAGCAAAAGAAAGATGGTACAGCTATATCAATATCAGACAGAGTAGACTTTGAAGCAGTAGTCATTACTAAGAATAATGTAATAAAGGGTTAATAATGTAGTAAAGGGTCAATCCTCCAGGAATACATGACAACCATACAGTTTTATGAAACTAATAACAAGCTTCAAAATATAGAAAGCAAAAGTTGACAAGACTAAAAGGAGAAATGAATACATCCACAACCATAGGAGGTTATTTTAATTTTAAAACAGAAAGTAAAAAATCTACAGAGCATATTCTCTGACAAAAATGTGATAAAATCAACAACAACAACAAAAAGGAAAATCTCCCATTATTTGGAAAGGAAACAACACACTTCTAAATAATCCACGGATCAAAGAAGGTTCAAGGAAAATTAAAAAACAAACAAACATTGAACTGAATGAAATATAAGCACAGTATGTCAAAATACATAGGATACAGCTAAAGCAGAGCTGGAGAGAAGTTTATAGCATTAATGTTTCCATTAGAAACATTCCATAAATGTCTCCATTAGAAAAAAAAGAAAGTCCCAAATACAAAATCTAAACTCCTTATTTAAGAAACTAGAAAAAAGAGAGAAAAAGCAACAAAGCAAGTATAAGGAAGGAAATAATAAAGAACAGTAATCAATAAAACTGGAAACAGAAAAATAATAGAGGAAATTAATAAAACAAAATAAATAGTTGGTTATTTGAAAAAGTCAATCAAATTGACAGCTCCAACAAGACTGACAAAGCAAAAAAAGAGAGAGGACAAAAATTACAAATGTCAGGAATGAAACAGAGGGTGATATAACAGGCTCTGTGGTTCAATAAGGGAACATTCTATCAACAGAACAATAAAGAAATGCTAGGAACAACTCCATATGTAAATTTGACAACTTAAATGGACCAACTCCTGGAAAGGGGAAGCTACCATGATTCACACAACATGACATAATTGGAGTAGTCTTGTAATTATTAAGGACATTGAACTATAATTAAAAACCTCCCAAAAAAGAAATCTCTAAGCCTAGATGGTTTCTCTGGAGAATTCTACCAAACGTTTAAAGAAATAACACCAGTTATACACAATGTCCTCCAGAAAAAAAGAGGCAACACTTCCCTTCCCATTCAATGAAGCCAATGAATCCTGGTATCAAACCCAATGAGAGTACAAAACAAAAGAAAACAATAGACCAATATCTTTCATGAACATAGATGTAAAAATTCTTATTAAAATATTAGCAAATGAAATTAAGTAATACACAAAAAGAATTACATATCATGACCAAATATGTTTTATTCCAGGATGCAAGGGTGGCTCAATGTTTGTAAAACCATAAATGTAATCTAAAATGCTAACAGGCTAGAAAAGAAAAATCATATGATCATATAAGATGAAGCAGAAACATCATTTGACAAAACTCAACATCCATTTATGATGAAAAAAAAACCCTCATAAAACTAGAAACCAAGGATAATTTCCTCAATTTGATAAATATATATATAAAAAAAACCTAAGTGTAGCATGATATTCAATGGGGGAGAGAGAGTATGCATTTCTCCTAAGATCAAGAAGAAGTCAAGAATATTTGTTCTCACATTGCTGTTCAACATAGTACTGGAAATTCTAGCCAGTGCAATATGGCAAGAAAAGGAAATAAAAGGCCCAAAAGATATAAAAAGAAGAAATAAAGCTTATGTTCACACAAAAACCTGCAGATGATTATTTATAGAGTTCTATTTGCAGTAGCACCAAACTGGAAACAACTATAATTCTCTCAATAGGTAAATGATTGAACGAATTGTGGTGCATCCATACCATGGAATATTACACAGCAATAAATAGGAATGAACTACTGATACCTACGAGAGCTTGGATGGATCTCAAGGTCAACAGGTTATGTGAAAAAAGCCAGTCTCAGAGGTTACATCGTTCCCTATTTATTTCATTCCATTTAGGTAGTATTCTAGAAATACAGAATTATAGAGCTGGAAAACAGATTAGTGGTTGCCGAGGGCTGGGGATGGTGGAAAGAAAGGTGTGTAACTATAAAGGGATAGCATGGGGAATATCTCTGTGGTGATTAAATAGTTCTGTATCTTGTCAAATTCCTGGTTTTCATATTATACTATAATTAATTATATTGATGTAACTATAGGTAGACTTCACTAAGAAAACTTAGTGAAGAGTACAGGGATTTCTCTGCACTATATTTGCAACTTCCTGTGGCTTTATAAAAAGTTCAGAATAAAGAGTTAACAATAACTATGACTATATAAAATGTGACTATATGTAATAACTATAAGCATATGGTTATGAAAAAAGCAAATAAAAATATATGAAGTCATATTGGCTCACCAAATTAAAAACAAAAACAAAAACTACTAAATGGAGAAGAAAGAGCTGTTTAGAATTTTCCACCCAACTTCAGTTCATTCCTAGGTGATTCCTAGTAATCTTAATGATAGAATGGTGTAAATGCCTAGATACTAGCATATATAATATTAACTTAAGCTTGAATGATTCTTATTAACTGACAGATGCTTTTTTTTGTATATATCTGTATATAGTATGTATATATGTAGTTAAATTCCTGTAACAGTCTTATGTAGGCACTATACTTATGCTCACTTTATAGATGAGATAACTAAGCTAGTGAGAAGCTACAACATCAGTAGAGAAAGTGGCATAAGAATATCCAGTCAGGCTTTGCTCTGGCTCAGGCCCAGACCACCTACTGACCTTGATGCAGAAAGTCCACTGTATTTGCATTGAAGAGAATATTTCTCCTAGCCTTGTGCTCAGAGATGTTAGCAATTTGGAAAGTGAGAGGCTGAGTAATGACCAAGTTTGAGGGAATCCAGAGTGCTTGCTCGGGATTAATTAAAAGTCTCTGTAAAGTTACATCTCTTGAATTCTATTTCTGGATGGGTTCATATCAATCCTCAGTCAGGTCTCCAGAGGGGATGGTATTCTACCACATATAAATATTAAAACATCTCTAAGATGTTGGATATTTATGAGTACTAACATTAAAACTATCTTTTACTGCCCTTTCTCATCCCACTGATTATTTATTGTTTGAAAAGATAAATACAGGAAAGCAATTGACCTAACAATGGCCTATACCTGATTACACATTGCATTAAATACAGAAATTATAAAGAGGGCTCTTTGGAATCTGTCTTTAACATCAGCAAAGACTGTAATGAAAAGGTATGTGGCTTAGCCTAATAGATTAATGCAAACCACAGGTCACAAGAGGCCTGGAGTAAGTGTGGTAGATTAACACAAATCTAGCACTACTACAGAGAGGTAAGTCAAGGCCCAAGGATTCCGATATGTCTTTGTACCTCTGTAGCCTTGAGTACAGTGCTTTGTACATGATAGGCATCTAATATTCTTTTAATGGAATGAATGAATGAATGAATGAATGAATGAATGAGGGACAGAAGGATGTCTGGCAGGTGAGGAACAACAGGCAAGCTTTTTGCATGGGCTTAGTGGCTTTGACCATTTTTTACTGTAATCTACAGTAACAAATGAATTTTGCATCATGTCCCAGTGCTCAGCTACATACATGCCCTCCATATATATACACATGTGTACATTTTACATACACATAGAATCTAATTAAAATTATTAAATAATTCTTACACTTATTATAAGCTATGCAGTGATCTTTTCTATCCTATTTTCTTAAAAAAATGTTGATTGATTTCAGGGTGTACTCATAAGTTACAACCTGCAGTTTGAAGAACCCAGCATAGGTGGAAGCTGACGCATGGGTTTTGGATTTATATCTGGGTCGAAACACTGGCTATGCCAACTTATTACTTGTGGCACCATAGGCAAGTTTCTTAATTTTTCTGAGCTTCCAGTGTCCCATAGGTTATCTACATTTGTTACTTCTGAAAGCTGACAATTTAGTTACAGACAAGTCTAGCATAATCCCAAGAGTAGGGCTCTCAGAAGACGGAAAAGAAAAAAATTAATGAGAACACCAAGTTTTCTGTTCTCTTTCTAAAGCACAAATCTGAACATGACATCCCTATTTCAAGGGTTCCCTGTTGCTCTTGAACTAGAGACTAAATGTTTTACCTTAAACAACAATGACATTTAAGAGTATGGCTTATGTTGACCTTCATTTCTTGCCTCCAGCTGGCCTAATTGACATACCACAGTCTATATATTCTGATACATGTAGTTCCGTAAATGCACCATATTTTCTCTTTGGCTCTTTGCACATGCTCTTCTACCTGCTCAATAAATTTCTGCTTAGATTCCTTCAGAGAGCCTTCTTTGACCACTCAGATCTGCATTCAGTGCCCCTCTCAAGTGCTCCTATAGCATCTTTGGCCAACCCTTATTATAGCATACCACCATTAATATTACAAAATATCAGCTGTATTCCTCAAGAGGACAGAAGACTATATTCTGTTCCATTCTTTTGTGTTATTTATATGTGTGAAGAAATTCTGCACACTCCCTCCCACCTCCTCTTGGTAAACTGGGTAAGTTAGATAAATATATCTTAAGGATCAGGTCATTTGTTTGAAAAACAGTTAAGTCAGTGCTTAAATGACAGCTTTAAGAAATAAGAGTAACCCTTTGGCAAGCATTCCTCAAACGTGTCCACTTACTACCAGTGGTTGAAGATGGCAAGGGGGTGGAGGTCTTGCAGATGGATGGTCACTAAGTACTAACCCCCCTGGTCTAGCTCATGTATAATAAAGGAGAAGGTTATCTACATTTGTCACCCCTGGAAGCTGACAACTTAGGCAGACACAAATCTAGCATAATCCCAAGAGTAGGGCTCTCAGAAGATGGAAAAGAAAAAAATTAATGAGAACATCAAGTTTTAAAGAGAGGGGATGGAGGAAAGTAGAGTTAATGGTATGTCAGTTACTATTAGCACTTATCTGGTCATAGAGATTTTTTCATTAAGAGATTTCTCATTATTGTTTAAAAGTCACTTAAAAATTGATGGTAATATGTTCTAAGGAAAAAAACTGATTGCTTTGTTCAACTGATGAATTTTAACTCTCTACGGAAACGGCATTTGTCACTGGCATTCCCAAAGTAAAATGAGATCACTTTGGCTCTGTTTGTAGAAACTAAAAACACATCTCCAAGTCATCTACTGTATTTATTGTTCAAGTCCCTACACACAGCCTCACAAAACTGTGAGTCAGAAATGAGACCAAAAAGCCGTTAAACTAAAATAAAAGGAAAAGGAAAAATTACTAGAAAGGGGTTGGGGACAAACACCAACAGAGGCATGAGCTGTGTATGACTGAGTCATGCCTCCATGAAGTGCCAAATCTCTGGAATCAAGAAACTAGATATCAATTATTCTGCATTGTTCAAATAGCACAAGATATTTTCACACCCAGCTGTTCACACCTGGCTAGGAAGCTTTCCTACTAACACTCTTTCTATCCTTCATCACCCTGATCTTAGAATTTCCCAAAACATACTTTTCAGTGGTTATGAAAACCAAGAATGTATGTCCGCCACCTGCTTTACTCAAGTGATATTAGAAGTTACTCAGACTGATATATTTTGGTCTCAGCTATAAAAGAGGGTCTACATAATAAGGATAGCCTCCCACAGGAAGTTAATAATATATTTGAACAGAGTGCAGTGTAGCATTAATCTATAACTTTTGCATTATTAATGGAAGTGAAAAACAAAGCAGAAAAGTCATCTAGGGGTAATCTGTTTGTGGTAGATGCAACGGGATGGCTCCCTACAAGCTACTTGCAACTCCTTTCTCTCTTGTCTTTGTTTACTGAGGATGAAATACTATGTCTCAATATCCTCTTGAACCTGGAAGAGACTTTTGAATATAGTTTTTCCTATTGAGAAGGTGTTGGGGTCTTCTGGGAAATTTTTTCAAAGGGATGGACTTGACTGGCATATTCCATTGGCTATTTGTGCCTTTCTTCTTTGAAAGTGGACATGAAGCCTACAGCTGCAACAGGGTTCTTAGAATCATGATGTAACATGAAAAAACAATCTAACTACTGGGGAAAACAGAGGAGAAAAATGGAAAGAAGTCACTAATGAAGCCTGAACCACCTAAATTCTTTAAAGGGTGAAAGAAATATATCAGTTGAATTTTTGGTTGTTTACAGCCAAATGGGATAGGACTTCTGGAGCTCACAGGAACTGGGCTCATCATATTCAATAGTCAACTATTGAGTTCAAGTGGGAACTAAACAGATTAAAGTAGCAGGAAGATAACATCAGTTAGTTCTGATGGCAAGCTTAGGGACATCTAATGAGGTAGGGATGATTTTTAACAAGCAGTTGACAAAGTAGATAAGTGTGTAATAGCTGTGCTCTTCACATGACAGATGTGAATCTGTGAATCTGTGGCAAATGACTGATCGAAAAGAATCTGAGCCATTTTCTAGTTTTCATGCCTTTTAAACCCTTGTTTTCTTTTCTGTCTCTACTTTTTAATTCTTATGATTGAAATACAGCAGCAAGAGTTTTGGGTGGGATTAGGAATTAACTATCAACCATGTGACCATGAGACAGATAGAATCTGACAGGTTCCTAAACCCAGGACTTTAGGGGTCAACAGCTAGATATAATCAATCACCTTCCTAAATAGTTGTATTTAGTTCAATGACTTTTTTATAGCCCAATAATATATAATATCATCCAATAATATGTAGTCTAATGACCTTATTAAATAATTATAGTCAATATTTATTAAACCAGGCACTGGGATAATTTCATTTATTCCACAAACAATCCCATAGGAAATAGGGTATACTCATTTCTTCATTTTACAGTGAGGAAACTGAGGCTTTGAAAAATTAATACATTTGAACCACGTTCCTAGAAAGACCGATACACCATCTCAGGTCTTTCCCAAATTGAATGCATATGTAATTTCATAATTTTTATAATATGTCCTTTATGTACCTCTATTCTAATGGAACACATTATACTTTAATTATTTGTTTATGAGATCGCTTCAGCTGTTAGACCAAGTTCCTTGAGGGTAAGGAGAGTTTCTAAACTTCTTTGTGTGATCTATGGGCTACAACTCAATGAAAGTGTCCTACAAGCATTGGTGAATACCTGTTGGGAATCAAGGCTGCTTAACTGGGATATTGAGGAGCTGTGTGCCATTGACCACCTTAATTTCACAGCTGCAGTATATCAGCCAATAAGTATTTAATATGCAGATATTATGTGCCTAGTATTATACTGAACCACAGAAAGGTCTCATTTTGCATAATTAAATCTAAATGAACATATTGTGTGTGAATATCTGGAAGAGAAAAAAAAGCTGTAGGATTCACCAAGAACAAGGAATTCCCTTTCTTGTCAGGGTTACTTGATTGGTAAATCAAGGGTTTCTCACAAACACAGTGTACCTCAATATCACTAAAATATTTTGACAAAGTCTTCCACAATGTTCACAGATGAACTGGAGAATGCACACTAAATAATAGTAGACTGGGTTAATAGTTAACTGAACATCCCAAAGAGTGTTGATTAATGGAGGTCTTGAGTGATGAGTTGCAGGGATTATACTTGACATTGATCAACGATCTCATCAATGACATGGATGAGTCCACAATGATTAAGTATGAGGATGGAATAAACCTAGGAAGGATAGCTAATATATTAGAGGACGAAAATCAACACCTTAAAATATCTTTATTGGCTATACCAATGGGCTAAATCTAACAAGCAAATATTTAACTAGGATAAGGAGAATATCTTTTGTTTGAAGAAGTAACTGTACAAATATAGGATTTTGCACAAAATATTTGGGAATATTTGGCTTGATAGCAACTCAAAATAGACAGTGATAGGGCTTTTAGTTAAAAAGTGCACTATAAGCCAATAATGACAGCTTATATAAAAATTAGGGCTGCATTAATAAGTACAATGAATTAAGATCAAAAGATGCCAGAGTCCCATCGATTTTCTATGCTTTTTCCCCCCACTGCATCTTAAATATGGTGTCCAGTTCTCCATGCCATGCTCATCAGAAGGCAATCATAAATTCAACAGATTTGAAAGCACTCAGAATATGGCTACCAAGAAGGCTACAGGTATGGGTTATAATTTAAATGACTAACGCAGCTAGAGGAATTTATACTAAATAAATGATCACATTTCTCAAGGCTATGTGCTTGTTTTCTTCATCCTCATAAGTCCAGGTCTAAACACAGAGTCTGGCACATATTTAGAGCTCAGTAAATGTTTGTTAATGAAGGTGGTCATAACAGTCACTTCAAATATCTGAAGGAAGAACTACCAATGAGGCTTAGATTCTGTATCCAGGAAGGTCAATTCAGGATTTATAGTAAATGTTGCATGGAGACAGCATTTGGGTAGAGACAAAGTGAGCACTTCTACATCAATTAGAGTAATCTGAAAGGAAAAAAGGATGTCTCATGAATTTCTGTCCCTGTAAGGAAGACAATACGGGTGAAATGATATCCGGTGAGGGATTTTGTGGAGAAGATGCCTCTGATGGATGGGATGTGAGACTTGACCCCCTAAAGTCCCATTCAACTCTAAGATTCTGTCAAATGATTCATTCATTCATTCTAAAACTATTTACTGAGTACAGACTGATCTAGGGACTGAGGAGATGATGGTGAACCAAGGCATGCAAGGTCTGTATCCTTATGGAGCCTGGAGTTGAGACCAGTGGTCTCCAAAATGGGCTGTGTGTATATCTGAGGTGAGAATGAAAATAGAACCATTATTCATGGCCAAAAAAATCTCATTCTTTCATTAATTCCTATATTTTATAATATAATCTATAATGCATAGAATATCATTAGTAGGGTAAGTACGAATATATCCCTTAGAAACAAATGCACACATTTTGAGGAGTAACACCCAAAAGTATTTTTACTGTTAGGGTATGTGATCAAAGATGTTTGGCAGCCTCTAGTAAAGAATGTCAAGGAATCATGTGAATGAATGCAAAACTGCAGCCGTGTCAGTCCCTTACATGCCTGGGACTATTCTAAGCTCACTCAAATACAAAGCCTTAATGTTCATATATTGTGGGAGCCCTCCAATCGCTGGTGTCTCAGTGAGAAACCAACACATTCTACCCCAAGTAGCTGTCAGGCATGTGGAGACAGGACTTAACCCCTGCGGTATTCAAATCCCGAAAGAAGCAGCGCCATGAAAATCCAGTCTGAATATTCTGTCATAGTGATAGGGACTGTGTTTAGCCACCATCATTTAGAGAAGAATCCTTTCTAAGCCAAGTTGTTCTTAGAAAGCCTGAAGATTCAGGGCCAAGCCTTGAGAAGCAGGGAGGTAAAAGCAGAAGCTAGTTGTCCCTATTGGAAAGCCACTGTGGGCCACACATATGACATGTTTCTGTGACGTAGAGAGACACGGACAGATAGAAGTTTTATATAGAGATACCAAAAAATGCAAAATGTAAGATTGTATTTAATCATCATAACATGTAAGGCTGTTACGACAATCCACCTTTTGCAAATAAGGAGGGGAGGGTAAATTGCCATTTAATAGTAGGTTTAAGCACAGGATGTGTGTCACATTAAGGGAGGCTTTCCCTGCTCTACCCCTGCCCCACATCTCAGGACAGAGTCCAAAATCCCCAGCAAGGCTGTATCATGGGCCTTTTGCCCAGCTCTCGGACCTGCCCATTTTTATCTCTTGCCATTTACTCTCTCACTCAGGTTTCTATTTTATTGAGCTTCTTGTAGTTCCTCTAACATACCGTGGTTTTTCTCACCCCTACACCGTTCTCTATGCCTCCCACCCACCAGCTCCAGCTGCAGCAGTTGCCCTGTGTTTCCCATAAGTAGTACGTTTTCACGCTGTGGTCTCATTGCATGTGTACATCCTTGTAGCCTCCACTGGACTGTAAGCTCTAGAAAGGTACTCATCTTCCTCCTTGTTCCCTGATGAACTCTCAGGTTTGTTGAATTACATGCATGAAGATGAGACACAGCATTTCAGAAAAGTCAACTCACTGGAAATCATGCAATACTATCTGGAAGAGGATTGAACTCAGGTCAGTGTCATTCCAAAGCCCGAGATTTAACCTGCCATTAGCATGCCAGGAGACTAATGGGTGCCAATCCACCTATCTGGTTTCCTTAAGTAGGAAATGAGAGTATGGGTCTATATAGTGGTGTGGGGTAGGGAAAAGAAGACTGTATAACACAAAGGAATCTAGAATAAAGTCCTAACTCCGTGCTATGTGTGTGACATGGGCAAGTCATTCAACTTTTCCAGGCCTCAGTTTCTACAATGATAATATTAGAAAGTTATTCTGGATGGCTGCTGAATTCTCTGGTTAACTCTGAAATGTGCTTGACCCTTGAACAACACTTTCTTGAGCTGTGTGGGTCCACTTATACACAGATTTTTAAAAAAGAGTACAGTACTATAAATGTATTTTCTCAACATTTTTTCCTCCAGCTTACTTTGTTGTAAGAATGTAATATGTAATACATATAAAATTTAAAATGTGTTAATTGGATATGTTATTGGTAAGATTTTTGGTCAACAGTAGGCTATTAGTAGTTAAGTTTTGGGGGAGTCAAAGTTGTACACAGATTTTCAACTGTGTGGGGCTCAGTGCCCCTAACCCCTGAATTGTTCAAGGGTCAATTGTATTATTATGTAAGGAACTTCAAAGCTGCAACCTTTTCCATCTTTTTAAAAAATGTTTACTTATTTATTTTGAGAGAGAGAGAGAGAGAGAGAGTGCAAGTGCACATGTGTGTAAGCAGGGGAGGGGTAGAGAGAGAGAGGGAGAAAGAACCCCAAGCAGGCACTGCACCGTCAGTGTGGAGTCTGACGTGGGCTCAGTCTCCTGAACCGTGAGATCATGACCTGAGCCAAGATCAAGAGTTGGACGCTTAACCAACCGAGCCACCCAAGCACGCCCCCACTCTTCCATCTTATAACATCAATGCTCTCTTTATCACCAACCTTGCTACGTTCTTACCACCTTATCAATTCTCATCACATTGCAATTTCTCTCTGCTCCTATCTAGCTGCTGAAATTGTTCTAAATTAATTGAAGACCTCTTAGTGGCTATTTCCTAAATCCTCTCTTTATTTCTCTTTTTACTGATCTCTCTGAAGTATTTGGAAGCCTCACTTCTCTGGTCTCTGCTAAACATCTTTCTCTTAGTTTGAAACCAAAGTTTTTGACTGTTTCTTATTTTCTCCTGTATCCAATGCCACTTTCTTATTCCATGTCCTTCCCATCTTCCAATGCTGTAATCATACTTTAATTTGTCTCAGAGTCTAACCATCTTCCATTTTGTCTGCCATCAAACTGGCAGAGCTATTTTCTCCAAGTACAAAACTATCAGCTCATTCCCCAATTATGACACTTGATGGCTCCCACTGTCCATGGGATTAGCCAATATATAAATACCTATTGCACACATCTTCCATTCATCCTCTGGAACCCTGCGTTGACACTATGATTTAAGTATAACTTCAGAGCCCTTCTTATCACAGATTTCCAGACAGCTACTACCAATCAAGAGATGTGAACATAAGATAGAACCTATTCATTTATAACATGGCTCTAACCTGCTTTCCAGACTCACTTCCTATTCATATTACTTTCTTTCCCATCCACACTCCATGTTCAGGATGCTTCTGAACTTCCCTACTATGCCATGCTGTTTCAGGCCACTTTAACCTTGTATGTCCTAATTCTTTTATAGAAGAAAACAATTTTTCTATCGGATGGAGTCAATATTTACTAATCTTTCTAGAGTCAGTCCAAATATCACTTCCTTTTGAAGACCCTTCCTGACCGGCAGAGCTAGAAAAGCTTCCTCCTCTATTTACATTATGTTGCAACGATCTATTTCCATACGTGTTGATCGCCTTCTAACTAGAATTCGACTTCCTCCGGACTGGGGCCATTTCTTAGTCATCTTTGTATCTTCCCTAGAACTTACGACAGTAGCCGGAACGCAGTAGATGCCAAATGAGCGTCTGTTGAAAGACCAAAGAGATGACAAAACGAATGACATGCCTCTAACTGTACATAAGGGTAGGTTTGCAACTCATGGTTCCTGCTAATAGACACTCTCCTCTTAGACTCGCCTGGTTCCAGGCATATCAGGAAAGTTGAGAATTTCACAGATAAAGGACAATAATAACAATAACAATGATGATGATACCAGGTAGTGTTATCGAGCACTTATTGTGTGCCAAGACAAAAACTGCTTGTTTTAACACTTAAAGAACAGGGAGCAGAACAATCTTTAGATACAATGAAAGAGAAGAGCAGAATAAAGGTAATTCTGGTATAAAGAGTCATACTTTAGGGGCGCCTGGGTGGCGCAGTCGGTTAAGCGTCTGACTTCGGCCAGGTCACGATCTCGCGGTCCGGGAGTTCGAGCCCCGCGTCGGGCTCTGGGCTGATGGCTCAGAGCCTGGAGCCTGTTTCCGATTCTGTGTCTCCCTCTCTCTCTGCCCCTCCCCCGTTCATGCTCTGTCTCTCTCTGTCCCAAAAATAAATAAACGTTGGAAAAAAAAAAAAAGAGTCATACTTTGATCTATTATCCAAAAATATGGCAAGTGACTGAAACTCCACTGAAGACAGAGCTTCAGATCATTTATTAATACAATGGGGTCAGAGCCAAAGGAAAGACTATCACCTATACATATCTCTGGGTTGGGGAGTAAATAATATTTTTTCATATTATTCTACACTGGCTACAGTTAACATTACCCTAAGAAATTTATTTACCGGTCAAATCTCAATGGTGAAAATTGGCTTAGGATAGAGTCTCTTTGTATTCCAAAGAATAACCATAAGATCTGGGAAAAAAAATAAGCGTGTGGGGACGACAATTTGGAAAGTTAGTGCTGATTGTTGTATGCTCCTTTTTAGAGGCTTACAATGCATATTAGCATATTGGGGATATGAAGACTGCAGTAAGAAAACTTCCTCAGTGTGGCTTAACCCAGAATTCTTCATACGCATTTGGCCAGTGAACTTTTTTTTAATAGAATGCCTCGCGTTTATTTCCATGGAATTAGTACAGGGGAATATTGGCTTTGGAGGTGCCTAGAAACAGGCCCTCTGTGCTGGGATTCTAGCAGTGGACGCATGCAAAGGGGATTGCTATGAAGACCAGTTTGATTTAGGGAAAGTGAGATTGGCTTTGGTCTGGGCCAGAGGAGGCTCATGAGTGGTATTATCATTTACATGATAAAAATTCAGCCGTATATGAAAGTTAGAAGAAAAGGCCAACTCTTAATCAGTTGTTTGAATTAACAGTTTAGTTATCAGGGCTGTCTCCCACAGTCATAGGAATTTATATTTTCATTTTATCCCAAAGAAAAACTTGACCATCTTTCTTTAATACTATCAACCTGGAAGCTTGACAGTAAGGATTAAAAATTGCTCCTTCCTTCCCACTTGGTTATTGGAAAGGCTCTGAAAGGTAATCAGTCTTGTGAAGCTACACTTTACAGTCTGCATAAAAATGCCATGATTTCCCTTCCTCTCCCCAACCTAATTGAAAGTGCATAATATCACCCAGCTGGGGAAATGTAAACGGTAAACAGATGCAATATATCATGCTATCACACAAAAGCTGGTTACTAATAGGGACTGGGTGGTTGTCAGGACCAAAAGAAATCTGGAAAACAAGTCTTTTTTTCATCTAGAATGAGAGTTCTTTGTGTCCGCCACCCTTCCCCCTCACCTCCTCCCTCCAGAATTCAAGCTACAGCCCCATTAAACCAAGGTCAGTCAACTCGTTCCTTGCGCGTGTAATTCCAGGGGTCACCTAACAATGTATATTGACTAAAACTCTCTTATATCAGCGTTTCAAGAGATGAGACATTTTATTTTTGGCAGGAGGTGGGCTTGAAATCATCTTCTTTCCTACCTACTTCAATTGTACTGACAGATGGTCTTATTATCTCTTTCCTTAGCTGCTAAGCCTAAAGATCCTTGGCCTTGTCACCTCTTATCTTTCTCTACTTCATCAAACTCCTATTGCTAAGATTATCTCCTTTTCTACCTCTGATCACCCATGAAAATCTATACAGGATCACATTTTCCTTGAGTGTAAAATCCCAACCTTACTTTTCAAGGTCCTCTGCACCTGTGCAGCTGTCTGTAATTCTAGCTCCATTATACCTACACAGAAGTCACCATTCTCTTCTCTGACTCCTCACCTCCCAGGGTCAGGCCATCTTCCTGAATAAGTCTTTCACAGTAGAACTTTTAGGAGACAGGTAAATGTCCCTCCAAGTTTTCATCATTAGTCCTCTGTCACAATATTCATTCAAAAACTGCTCTCTGTTGCACCATGAACTCAATGACTGCTATCCATTCATGCCGCCTTATAACTGGCTATTTGGTTTTATTTTTGATGGCTGATACCTTATGGGCAGGTCAAAGCATAGCTCTTATCAAGAGTCCTATGCCATTTCAGTTTTAATAGATTAAAAGACATATTTTTATCTGCTTCAGCAGTAGAGATGATTTGAAACTTACTGAATTAAAACTGTATTTGTCTTCTAGTAAGTTATATTACCTGTCAACTGGCATCGGTGGATGGTATGGTTTGTTGACTTTGGCATAGAGACCCTCTAAGTGGTCTCTCTCTGGAGACAGTGGACGGCCATCCCGTGGGTAACCCAATGGTCCAGCCCGAGGTGGAGATGGTGACCTGTAGACATTTGCTGATGCACATGGTTCCCGGAAGTGGTTCACTCTGGCATAATTGGGGTCCATTTCATCATCGTCCATATCATGCAGTGACCCAATTCCACCAGTAGCATAATCAATAAGACCTCTTGCCTGCTTTTCCCTTAGCTCCTGGTGTTTTGCTCCAATCCTGAAAAAAAAGTAGAACACGTAGTAGAGACATATGTGAATTTCATGTTGTAATATGATAGACTCTCCTGAATTTATGTTGATTCCTCCTAATCAGTCACTTAGCTGCTACTCTCCTGTTAACCCAAATTCACACCATGTAGAAATGCCAACAGAATATCCATGGGGTTAATTTTTTATCTCTGACTTTTATTTGTTGTGGGTCTTCTACAGCAATGCTATAGGTATTTTGACATCTTGCCCACTGATGACTGGGCTGATAGCAGAGTCAGAGGCTGATTTTCATGAAAATTCCCTTCCTACAAATGGGATGTGCCTGGGGGAACAGTACATCTGTGGTGTGATATTATGGAAGTCTTCCTTGGGAGAGGGATGCATGTTAAAGAGCCCATCAGAATCGTATACTTGGGCTGTGATTTCAACATTTGGTACCCTAGAATTCTAGTGTATTCCTTTAAGGAAAAGAGCTTAGCAAAATTGATTTAAATATGAAAAAGAAATACAGAGGCTTTCTGGTCACTAAAAGCAGTGGGATCAGAGGTAATTTATGAGAGATTCTAAGTTTTTTGGTTACACAAATGGGGATCATTGTGCCTCATTATATAGGGGCTAGGGACAGAGTAAAATAGTGAAGAAATTAATAGGCTCCTGACAGAGATGAATTGGCACATATAAGTGAATTAAACATTACTGGCAGAATTCCACAGCGCTCAAGCCTTAAGTGATATTACAAAATGCTACTACTAATCAGTGTGCTGTGTAGACTGCTGGCAGTGGAAGCAAAAAATAAACCTAGGTGGATTCCAAATCCATCTGAATTTAAGAATGTGACATTTAATCTGGAAAGTGTTAGATCAGCTCTCCTGAATTCTCAGTTGCGTGTTAAAACGCAAAGGTCACTGTGGCATCTTATTGGACAATGGTGATCTGATGGTGTCAGGAGGTGTACCGTGCTAACGAGGAACGAACGGAACCTTACATCACTGGGCAAACCCAGTGCACTGCATGCATACAGGACGGGAGAAGCCAGGCGATGCTGGCTCAGGCAGCAAAAGCAAGAACTCAAGAAATGATGGGGACAAGCCTGGGCTCTGAGAATATGAGAGGGCCGTGGGCTAGAAGTGAAAGATCTGTACATGCCTGGGTACATTTATAGAAAGCTTGGATGAATTAAAAACAAAACAAAACTGAACTCTTTCAGTATCTTCTCCTCTTCAAGCAAAAACACCTATGTTTGCACGTGGCAGCTAGCTTTGTTTATTATCTTTATCTTTCAAGGCATTTTCTCTTTTGGCAGAATGGCTTCCCTCCCTCCCCCTATCCAGTGGAGAGAAGGCAAGGAAAAAAAACAACATGAAGAAGAAGAAGGTATAGGACAAAAATCCAGCATCCATCTCAAGCCACAACAGATGAAAATAAATGTCAGGATACATTGCTGCATATCTCTTTTGACTAGGTCAAATCATATGCCCTACACATAAGTAATTAGAAGAATTTATATTTTTGTAAAGAGGAGCTTGAATCTCCAAGGGATTCTGAATGAAGATGAAAGGGAGATTACACGGTAGGGTACCTGTTAAGAAGGTCTGCCGGTCCCCTTTCAATGCAGGTTAGTCCTAGGTTCATGGATGTTTGTTTTGAATAATTTTTTATAAAGAAGATAAGTCGCTCTATTCTGCAACAAAACTGTCCTCTCAGGGACAGTGCAGACGGGATTATCAGAGAACATTCGCTGCACTATGATGATAGGGATGAATTTCCATGGCAAAGAGAGCGCAGGACATCAATAAAGTCAGGGGGTGGGGTTCTGTGTGGTTACCATGCCTCCTAAGTGCGATGCTTTCATGAGATTTCATGAGGAATCATTCAGTAGAAAGATGAACATCTCATGGAGGCTGCATAAAGCTCCACTTGTGCATTAATGAAAGAAGAAAACAGCAAGCGTGATTTTTAAAAGTCACAGAAATAGAACACCGGTATCTGTGCCCCTTATCTCATCGCTTCCCTTTCTTAGAGGTTTTCTCATTAATTAGACTCTGGGTATGGAAAGATTCTCAGATGAAAAGTACTCTGTGTATGCAAAACAGTATTTTATCTTGTATTTTTTCTTTCTAAAACAAAACTAAATTTCTCCTTGATCCTCTCTGCAACACTGTTTCAGTAACTAATTTCATATTAATCACTCAGTAGGTGAAATAGTAATTTCTCTGAACCGTCATTATTATGCCATATGTCAGGGTCTCTCCATGTGGGGGAGGACAAGGCAATCTGAAAAGGGGTGTATGGAGGCAGAAGAGACTCTGTCCAAAGAGAAATGTCAAGGAAATGGATTTTTGTTTTGTTTTGTTTTGTTTTGTTTTGTTTTGTTTGTTTTTGGTAGTTCTGACCTCTCTCTGCCCTAATGCAGTGTGAGAATTCTAATTGTTTATTATCATTTCCACTTAGAGGTCTTCATATCACTGGGACCTCAACCTGTTAAAATATCTATTTTTCAAAATAGCTCTTGATCGTATGTCCTTTTTATTGGATGGTACCATCGGCTTTCCCATTCTCCCCAGCACAGTGCCTTTGAATTACTTAAATTTCTTCTCTCTCTTTCCTTGCAAAAGCATTGTTGTTTCTTGTTTCCATTATAACTCTTGGATACCCTCTTTTGTTTCCATTTCTTTCACCAAACTCTAGTATTCAGGCTTTATATTGCCTACCTGTGTACTGTCCAATATGGTGGCCACTACCACATGATGCTATAAACATTTAAATTAGAATTAACTACAATGAACTGAAATTTAAAATTCACTTTCTCAGTTTCATAAACCACATTCCAAGTGCTCTATAGCCACAAGTGGCTCATGACTACTATACCAGACACTGTAGATAGATATAGACTAATTCCATCATTGCAGAATGTTTTATTGGACTGTGCTAGCCTAGATTATTCTAACATTTTTTTGGTGTGTTATCTTATAATGCTTTAATCTCTGCCTTATAAGACTGTTGGATAAGCTTCCCTAAAGACCATTTACATCATATCTCTGTCAGATCAAGGATTTCTAACAATAGATTACAGTAAATGATGGAGTAAGAGTATGGTTACTTTATTTCCCTCCCTCAAACTCTAAGTGAACAAGCAAATTGAGAAATTGGGAAGGAAATTTCGTCTACAGTAGAATTAGAGAATAACCATAATCTTACACCATGCAGTGAAATTTGGACTCACCCCAAAAGAGGGAGTACATCAAGAGCTGATACATGCCTCTGTCTCTAGCAGGGTACACATTTCACTGAAAGTAAGATCCAGAGTCCAGACGACTACAGACAACAAACTTTCATTCAGAAAAAATATAGTTTGAAGGCCAGTGTAAGATCCTGGAATTGAGGGGTAAATCTTTGTGAGGTGCCGAATTAAGCTTGGAGGAGAGGTGGAGCTAGAAGATTGATATTTCCTCTGGGACATATATTTTGTCCTACACTGAAGAACCTTCATGGAGTAAAAGGAGAGAAGAGAAAAGAAGCTCCACCCTATTTTGTAGCTGAAAGGCAGAATTAGCAGAGCAGAGATAAACAAACACAAACTCATCAAAATAAAACCAATAATCTAAGAGGCTTCACTAAGGAAGCTGATCTCTTTCAAATTGATCTGCTCTCCCAAAATGGAAGACCATGGAAAACAAGCCCCCCGGGCATGCACCCAGCAGATGTGACAAGAAGACATTGTGGAAGAACATATGGAATTGAAGCTACCTGCCAGTGACCTTAGATCTCTATGCCCTCCATGTCCTCTAACACTATATTTAAAAGTATTATTTAAACACTATATAATATGAAATTAATTTAATGGGTCATAACAAGCTTTTGAAAAATTAAATACGATAAAAGAGAAAATATTAGGGGTTATTAATGCATGTAGTATGCATAAGTATTATTTCCAGAAGGAGAAGCATCAAGTCTTCTAAAAATTCAGGCAAACTGAGGCTAGCCTCAAACATAAATAAAGCCCAATGAAAAACATTCTCAAACATTTCAAAACTCAAGGGACTACAGCTTGTTGACCTGTTGTGAAAAACTACTTAACAATTACAATCAGTCAACCAAAAATTGAATCAAAATGAGGAAGTCAACTCGATAAAGCTGTGGAATGACAGGTGTGATGGTGAGCAGGACCTTAACCTCACATTAAGGGTAAACATTTGTAGCAGCATAATTATGGAAAAACACAAATATGATAAACGCTGGCAATATAAACATGATAATCATTAGTGAAAGTCAGAAATCAATAAGGATGTTAGGAGACAGTGTATTCATTCCCTCACTTTTTAGAGTAGGGATCAGTAGTTACTGTTGAAAGTTGATAAATCAGGAAATAGAGGATGTGGTATATACTAAATATTACTACAAGAAAAAGCTACTCAAACAACAAATTATCAGAAGAGGGATGGACAAAACAAAACTCCGACCATATAGAAAACAGGAGAAGCTGTAAAAAAGAGTAATATAAAATCAGATGACTAGATTTATCTTTTATGACAATAAATGAAAATGGAATAAATGTCTTTATTGTAACTAAGGAATCCCAGATATGATAAAAAAGGAAAACATAGTACATGCTCTCAAAATAGTGAAAAATGAAGAGTCGCCTAAATGTGCAGTAACAGGGGACTAGGAAAGACATATGATGCAGCTAAAAAAATATGAGCATACTATTCCCATACTAAAAGGAAATAAGATATACATATGTGCCAAGATAGATATAGATATTTGTATGATATATTACATATTCTTGCATATACATAGAAAATGTCTGGAAGGATAGAAAAGAATTTCCTAACAGTGATTGCTCTGGAAAATGTAATTGGAGGCACACTATCTGAATTTTTATACCATATATTTTTAGGACAATTTAAAATATTTAAAAAATATAAAAAAGTCCCTTACAACTACATACTGACTGTCATAGTGAATCAAAACTTAAAAAAAAAAAAATTTAAACAGGCAACAGCAGGCATCCTTTGTCTTGCAAACCTGATTTTTCATGATTCCATTATCAACTCAGTTATGACAATTTTTTTCAAATTACTGTTCATTGAACATTTGTTTGGTCCGTTTCAAATCAACTGCTTTTGCCTAGAGTACCCATTCTCCATTAATCAAATCTTTGACTAGATTTTTTCTAGAATAAAAACTCTATTCATTTAAAATTCATTTAAACTCATTTACAGCTCCATATTGATCTCCACAATTCCCCTCTTCAACTCATATATCCAGTAAATTCTCTATTAATCTGTAATTGTTACATATTATTTTGTAAAAAAAAAATCAAAATAAAAAAATAAAATGAAAAGAGTTTTGTTTCATTTCTAGACATTTTGCTTCCAGAACTAGACTATAAGCTCCTTGAGGGTCCTGTGAGTTCTCTTTCTGTTAATTTTGGCTGAATAACTGATTTATCACTCATACTTACTGATATTAGATCATATAGTAGAAATAAAAAAATAAAAGAAAAATTCTCAGTCCCCAACTCACTGTCAGGGAGATATATGCAAGTAACTACAATTCAGCGGGAAAACAAAGATACTGCATGTACAGAGGTCAGAGTCAATTCAGCCTCTCGGTTCTGAGGGAAAATCATGAAGGTGGTGCCACATGGACTGGATTTTTATTTAAGTTTATTTATTTTTTTGAGAGAAAGAGAGAGAAAAGGAGCAAGCGGGGGAGGGGTTGAGACAGAGGGAGACAGAGAGACTTCCAAGAAGGCTCTTTGCTATCAGCGTTGAGCCAGAAGCAGGGCCCAAACCTATGAACCATGGGATCATGACCTGAGCTGATTCCAAGACTTAGACACCTAATCACTGAGCCACCCAGGGCCCCCCATGTGAACTGGATTTCGCAGGAACCTGTCCACCTTGTTCCAGGAGGACAGGAGAGATATAGAAATGGTATGAGGTACTCCAGTGAAAAGGAAGGACCCAAGTGAAAGGGCATGGAAGTGCATGATTTATTTCATGCTGGGGGGCAAGTCTGATGTGCAACAGACTGGTTTGAGTCATCCACCAATACTTCTCCCACAAAAGGAACACATTTAGTAGGCAGTATTGGCAAATTTCTTTAAGGTTGATGTAACATGAGTTTAATATTTAAAGTTTTGATGAGGAAAGTCCTATTATGCCTTTTTTCATTTGTTTGTCTAATCTTTCATTATAAAAGGAAACAATGATACAGAAAGTCATGCAAAACAAATCTATGGATCTAAGAGCTGCCTAAAGCAAACATGATTGTAACTATCAACTGAGGTCAAGAAATTGACCTTTGCGGGATAAGGTCTCCATAGGGTCTCTCTTCACAACTACAGCCATATTTCTACATTACATATGTATCTCCTTTCTTCCACATTAAGAATCTTGCTCCTCAAGACACAGGGAATACTAGAACTAAATATTCCATGATTACAACTTGCTCTACTCTGTATTACATATATAACAGTTTCAGAATAGCAATACCAAATACTACCACTAACAAAATGATTATAAAAAGAGTTAAACTTCTCTTTTCCATATGTTCTTTCTGTCATCCCTACATTTTTGTAGTTGTATCACATCTACATTGTTAAGGCATATAGCAGCTACATGCTGTCATTAGTTCAGCTTTCATTTAATCTTAGCTCTACAAATAACTAATTAATATATTAAAATAAATACATATTTAATAAAGACCAAAAGTTGTGAATGATATGCCAATGAATATGCAGTTATCTACTGGATTCCTCAGGAAGAACTCATGGAACAGTGTTTCTTCAGTTGATAACAGTATGTCTTTTATATACTTCACAGCCACATTTGCTGTATATAAAATTATCTACCTTTCCACTTGAGTATTTAAATATGTGACATCATTTTCTTATGACAAAATGCTGCTATTGGAAAAGTTGGATGATAATCTAATTTTATTTCTCTTATAAATTACTTACTCTTTTTGCTTATCTTGTCAAATTCTTTTCTTTGAAGTCCAATGATCTTACTAGAAAAGTCATTCTGGGTGGATAATGCTTTCAATATATACTTATAAGTGTACTGCTTCTATCAGAACAGTTTTCTTGAATTATAGTTTTTATCGTTAATGTCGTAGGATACAAGTTGCACATAGAAAAGTCAATTGTATTTGTACATACTAGTAGTGAAGAGGTACTCAATAAAATCAAGAAAACAATACCATTTAAAGTAGGATTAAAGAACATTACAAACTTAAGAATAAATTTAACAAAAGATGTGCAAGTTCTCTGCACTGAAGACAATAAAATACTTGTGAGACAAATTAAAGAAGATCTAAATAAATGGAAAGTTCTACCTTGTTCATAGAGCAGAAGAGTCAATATTGCAAAATGTCAATTCATCCAAATGAAGAGATTAACATCTTTCCAATCAAACCCCTATCAGGTTTACTTTCCAAAAATTAACAATGTGATTTTAAAATTGATTTGGAAAGTTAAGGGCAAAGAACAGCCAAAATAATTTTGAAAAATAAGAATAAGCTTGAAGATTTACACTACTATCTTTAGGACTTACTATAAAGCTTCAGTAGTTGGGGCAATGGTTAGACAAATAGACAAATGGGATAGAAGGCAGAGTCCAGCAATATACCCACACGTATTTGGTGAAGTGATTTATAATAAAACATAACGAAACAATTTGATTTAGAAGGGAGAATCTCTCAGCAAGTGGTGCTGGAAAATCTCTAAGGGAAACAAGAACTCTGATGCCTGCATTATAGTATAACAAAAAACAATCCAAGATGGAAGATAAGTCTGAACATAAGGGCTACAACAATAAAGCTACTAGAACAAATAAAGGAGAATATCCTCACAACCTTGGGGTAGGCAAATAGTTCTTGGAAAGGACACAGAAAGCATGGGTCATAGAAGAAAAATTGGTTAAGTTGAACTTCACCAAAATTAAAAACATCTCATTAAAAAGCATGAGGAAAATGATTGGCAAATGAGAGAAGACATTTGTGACACACATATCTAACCAAGGATTTATATAAAAAATACTAAAAGTACTTGCAACTTAGTAACAAAAGGAAAAATGACCCAATTAGAACTGGGCAAAAGATATAAACAGATACTTTACAAAGGAAGATCTAGAAATGCCTACTAAGCAAATAAAGATACACTGAATGTTAGAAGTCATTAGAGAAAGGCAAATTAAAGCCACAATGAGATACCCTCATCAAAATGAAGAAGAATGACAACACCAAACGTTGGAAAAGATGAGGAGCAACCAGAACTTTTGTACACAGCTGTTGGAAAATAACAGAATCCTTTTGGAAAAAGATCTGGGAGCCCCTTATAAAAGTAGACATGCACATGACCTAACAATTCACCTCTCAGATACACAAGAGAAACCATAACAGAGGTCCACAGAAATCCTTAAAGAGTGTGAGGTAGCAGCCTTATTCATCATGGCAAGAAATGGAAATAACTCAGATGTCCATTAGCAGGAGAATGGATAACCAAACAATGATGTGTTCATATGACAGAGTGTAAATCAGCAATAGCAACAACAACAACAAAAAAATAAGCTACTGAAATAACAACAGGGATGAATCTCAAAATTATCATGCTCAGTGAAAGAAGCTGAATATACACACACATAAACTTACTACCTGATTTCAATTGTAAGAAATTCTAGCTTAGGCAAAGCAATCCTATGGTGATAGAAAGGAGATCAGTTGATTCCTGAAGTGGGGGATGCACTGAACAGGGAAAGGCATGGGAATGGGAAGCATTCTTGGGTGAGAGAAATATTCTGTATCTTGAAATACATTCATCAAAATAGAATACATTCTTCTGTTGGGGCACCTGGGTGGCTCGGTCGACTGAGCATCTGACTCTTGATTTCGGCTCAGGTCATGATCTCACATCGTGATCTCACAGTTTGTGAGATCAATCCCTGTGCTGTCCGTGCAGAGCCTGCTTGGGGTTCTCTCTCTCCCTATCTTTCTGCCCTTACCCTGCTCACACTCTCTCTTTCTCTCAAAATAAATAAACCTGAAAAAAAAAGGAATACATTCTTTTGTTTATATGAGACTTATATATTTCACTGTATGCAAATTATAGCCCAATTAAAAAAAACTTAAAACAGAAAACAAAATTAAAGCAAAAAATGCCAATGACGCTATTTATACCTTTTAAAATAAATGTGATGCGGGGTGCCTGGGTGGCTCAGCCGGTTAAGCGGCCAACTTCCGCTCAGGTCATGATCTCACAGTCCGTGGGTTCGGGACCCACGTCAGGCTCTGTGTTGATGGCTCAGAGCCTGGAGCCTGCTTCAGATTCTGTGGGTCTCTCTCTGTGTGCCCTGCCCCCCGCTCCACTCTTTCTCTCTCTCAAAAATAAACATTAAAATAAATAAATAAATAACTAAAATAAACGTGATGGAACCTAACAAATTAGAACTGTTCAATTCTAAGTTTACTTATATATAATTCTTTCTCTTTTAAAGACATTACCTAAAAATAATTGTTATCATAACAAATTAAGACAATTAAGACAGTGATTGCTGGGAAAATATTTTAACTGCGTAAGGAAACACATCCTCTTTTTAAGCAATTTGAACACTTCCAAAGTACCAATTTATAAGCCAGCTATTGATTTTGATAAGTACATATCATTCTTATTGATCCATAAACACATTCTCCAAAGACCAGACAACTTGTTTTGAGTCTATTACAGGTTTCTGCATTCATCATTCAATAAATGTTTATCGAGCACGTACATGTTTTAGGTTTTGTTCTTGATGCTGAGATTGAGCACTGCATAGAAATCCTTGCCTTTATCGAATTTATACTCTAGTCAGGGGAGGCAGAAACAGGCAACAAATTAACCAGGTAAAATAAAAAATAATGTCAGATGGCAATAAGTGCTATAGAGGAAAATAAAATAGGGAAAGGTGCTAGGAATGTTGGGGGATAGAGTGGCAAGGTTACACATTTAAATATGTGGTAGGGTAATATGTGGAAATATTAAGTTAAAGGCTTGACGAGGAGGGTAAAATGTTCACAAATAATTAGGGAAGTATATCTCAGTCAGAGGGGACAGCAAATACAAAGGCCCTGAGGCAGGCAGGGAGGTCAATGTAAGAGAGTGAGGAGTCAGAGGGCCAGGGAGGAAATTAGAGCCTTGATCACGTAGGGCCTTGACATCCATGCTAAAGCTTTTGGCCTTCACTCTCAGTGAGGTAGGAAGCCAATGGCACGTTTCAAGCAAAGAAGCCATATGATCTGACTACATGTTAAAGGAAATCTCTTTGACTGCTATAGCTGGGAAGGTCGTGGGGGTGTGGGGTGAGAAAAAAGCCATGAAGACCAGTTGGGGGTTATCAGAATAACCCAGATGAGAGACGGTGGGTGTAGCAGTGGAGATGGTAAGAACTGGTTGGATCTATGAGCTAAAAATAAAACTGAATTTTTAAAAAAAATCCTGTAAACAAGGTTGTTCTTCAAACACTCCAAATCAGGGAGGTTAGCAAAGAAGAGCCGATCCTAGCTCATATTTCATCTATCCAGCAGGAAGAACATATATCAATAGTATTTATGATGAATTTTCCCATGATTATAGAACTCACTTCTTACAAGGCACACAAGTCTCAATTTTAGAGATGAGGAAACTGACGTTCAGAAAGGTTAGGTGTTTTGTCAGAGACTGAATATTTGGTAAGTGGCAGGAAATAGAGTTTTGAATTCCACCTAGGTCCTTGACTTTAGTATGAATGTTTCTTTTATTTATATTAGGTACAATCTAACCATGATCACATTACAGTTTTTTTCATGTTTGTTTATTTTTGACAAAGAGAGACAGAGTGTGCGTGGGGGAGGAACAGAGAGAGAGAGGGAGACACAGAACCCAAAGCAGGCTCCAGGCTCTGAGCGGTCAGCACAGAGCCCGACACGGGGCTCGAACTCACAGACTGCGAGATCATGACCTGAGCCAAAGTCAGATGCTCAACCGACTGAGCCACCCAGGTGCCCCTAAACATGATCACATTAAAAAAATGTATATAGTGAAAGTTTTCAGCTACCCCAAAGTACAGAGTATAGTACAATGAACCTCCATATACCTATTATCCCGTTCTTTGTTCTATAATTAAAGATGTTCCCACAGTTTTATCTAATTTTTCTTCAAAAATGTGTTTTTCGCTAAGTATTTTGAAGCCAAATCCTAGTCACTTATTCTCTATATACTTCAGAAAACATATCACAAAAAATCATTAACATTTTATAACAACGATGCCATTATCCACTTGAAAATTAACAATATCCCTTAATGTCATCTAAAAACCTAGTTCATAAACGAATTTCCCCGAGTGCCTAAAAAATGTCTCTTTCTCAGTGGATTTATTTGGACCAGGCTCCAAAAACTATCCACACATTACATCTGCTTACGTCTCTTAAGTCTCATTTCCTGTAAAGAACTATATTCTTTTTCCTTTTTAATTGTTCCATGCCACTGAATTGTTGCAGACACCAGGCAGATTGTCCTGTAGGTGGTCCCGCATGCTAGATTTGTTTGCTTCTTTGTGTCGTGATTAAACTTATTCTTCCACTCCCCACATTTCCTGTTTATGAAAAGTACTTCCAGATCAGCAATGCCTGGTCGATCTTTTTGGTGATGGTGGAAACGTTCTATGTATGTGCTGTTTAATACAGTAGCACGTGTGACTACTGAGCACTTGAAATGTGGCTAGCGTGACTAAGGTACAAAGTTTTTTTTATTTTTATTTTTATTTTTTTAAGTGTTTACTTATTTTTGATGGGGAGGGAGGGGCAGAGAGAGAGGGAAAGAGAAAATCTGAAGGTAGCTCCATGATGTCAGCACAGAGCCCTATGTGGGGCTTGAACTCACAAACTGCAAGATCATGACCTGAGCCGAAATGGAGTCAGATGCTTAACCAACTGAGCCACCCAGGCACCCCTAAGCTTTAAATTTTTAATTATAATTAATTTAAATATAAATATTACACGAGACTAGCAGCTATTGTATTGGGCAGTGTAGCTGAACACTTAGTTTCAGGTTCAACTTTTGGTGGGAAAGGGTACTGTGGTGAGTTGAATGTTGGTCCCCCAAAAGATGTGTCTACCTGGAGCCTGTTAATGTGAACTTACAATGAAGTTTGATTACCCTGAATTACAGAGTATAGGGGAGGCAGAATTAATGCTTAATTCTTTT
This sequence comes from Puma concolor, assembly GCF_028749965.1. Taxonomy (NCBI): domain Eukaryota; kingdom Metazoa; phylum Chordata; class Mammalia; order Carnivora; family Felidae; genus Puma; species Puma concolor. Next base: position 192,529,508 of record NC_141674.1, on the reverse strand, counting down.
TAATTGCTAGGTTTTCAGAGGAAGCGGTTAGTACCCTAGCAATTCCAATGGTGACCAATGGTTTGTGAGACATCTTTTGGGGGGAAATGAAGGGTTGTGAGTATCATTATGAACTCACATTCAAAAACAATACGTATTTAGGGTTTTCAATCAATTGCATTCCTTACTCTTTTTTCTTGCACACATTACCCCATATTTAGTAAATGGAAACTGCTTTATGTTGGCTCCTTTGTCCTTTTGGCTGGACCAAATTGTCTGTGATAGCTTCTTTGCTTTCTGACAAATAAGTTGTCCCAGCTTCATGTTGAGTATCTTGTATTCCTACCTTGGAAGCAGCCATTTCACCCAGGAACTCATTCTTTCTAGTGGGATATGATATCCAGAGAACACAACCTGGGCTCTAGGAAGTTCACTGCTTCTGTGCCTTTCCTTCCTTCCTTCCTTCCTTCCTTCCTTCCTTCCTTCCTTCCTTCCTTCCTTCCTTCCTTCCTTCCTTCCTTCCTTCCTTCCTTCCTTCCTTCCTTCCTTCCTTCCTTCCCTCCCTCCCTCCCTCCCTCCCTCCCTCCCTCCCTTTTTTATATACCAGTAAATTTGTTTTAATTTATTTTTAAAAATTCAAGTTACGTAACATACAGTGTAGTATCAGTTTCAGGAGTAGAGCCAGTGATTCATCACTTACATATAACACCCAGGGCTCATTCCAACAAGTGCCCTCAATGCCCATCACCCATTTAGACCATCTTCCCACCTATCTTCCCTCCAGCAACCCTCAGTTTGTTCTCTGTATTTAAGAGTTTCTTATGGTTTGCCTCCCTCTCTGTTTTATTTTACCTTTCCTTCCCTCCCCATAGCTATGTTCATCTGTTGTGTTTCTTAACTTCCACATATGAATGAAATCATATAATATTTGTCTTTCTCTGCCTGACTTATTTCACTAAGCATAGTAGGGCACATGCCCCCCAAATATAGCAGCACTATCAACAATAGCCAAATTATGGAAAGAGCCCAAATGCCCATTGACTGATGAATGGATAAAGAAGATGTGGTTTTATATCTACAATGGAATACTGCTTCTGTGCTTTTTCCATGGACAGAGCTAGGAGATATGTCTTTTAAAAAAAAAATTCAAGTTCATACTGCTCTTTCCAATTCAAATTTAACATTATGGAATCCTTACTCAACTTTTAAAAAGTTTATATTTGTTTATTTCCTATAAATGAAAAATCTTGATTCTTAATACTACTGACAAAATTATTTGTGTTATCATATCCCTAATTTAAAGTACATACAGTCTTAAAATAATGCCAGTATTACTAAAATACCATTGAATGAAGTTCAAGATGTTCACCATTTCTTGTTAGAACATATCCCACTGATTATGTAGAATAAAAATGCTGTGTTCTATCGTTCCTTTCTTTTTTTCTGAGTCATTATGCAGCCAATTTGTTTCATAGTTAGGTTGTTCTGGTTTGTTTTTAGTTTTTAGGCATTGCCTTTTCTTTTCTTTTGATTTAATTTCATTTGTTAAATACATAAAACATTTACATTTCTAAATTCAACTATATACAACATACAATTATGTGGCTTTCAACAGTCCTCTCTATCCTAAGCAACGTAACTATACTTAATTTTTCAAATGAAAGCAAACATGGTTATATATCTATGTTCCTTCTTTTTCGCACAAGAAGTAGGATACATTTTCCTCTACATTTTGCTTTTTCCCATAGCAATTCAGAAGACATCTCCATTATTAGTGAACAGAGATCTTTCTCATTAAAAAACAACAACAACAAAGAAGTTTCATAATAGTCTACTGTGTGGACATACTTCTGTTTCTCTAATGGGTCCCATATTTTTGAATATTTGGCTCTTTTCAATCTCCCACTGTTAGAAATAATGCCATAATGACAAATCTTATGCAAAAGTTAAGTCCATATTTTTGCTATTGCCACTTTAGGATGAATTCACAGAAGCAGGATTGCCGGCCCACGGAGAAACTCACATATAATACTTCCAGATGATGACAAATCTCCTTCCATGCTTGATCTCTTTGCATTGCCACTTGCAACGTAGGAGGGTGTCTTCCTCTACCATGTCACCAACAGAATGTGCTGCTGGACTCTGGGATATTTGATAAGCGTAGGTGAGAAGCGATAGTTTTAATTAGCCTGTCTCTTATTATGTGATGCTGAGTATCTTTTCATATGTTTAAGGGCCATTTTCATTTCCTCTTCTGTGAGCTGTCCGTATCTCTTGCTGATTTTCCCATCAGATTGTCAATTTTCCCCTCGATTTTTCGAAGACCTTTGCGTAGTAGTGATATTAGCACTTTATCTGTGATGTAAGTTGCATATATTTTTGGCAAGCTGTCATTTTCTGTTCATGATTCCACATTATTGATCAGTCTTTCATACTTTGTACTGTACCCTCAAAAGCTTTATTAACTATTGTTACTCTTGCATATTATTTCCTGATGGATTTGTCTCGTGCAGAATGCATCAACAGTAGAGTTCTGACTGGCTTGCCCAGTTCTGGGAAGATGTAGGCACTGACATGCTCTTTGTTCCTACCGTGTGAACCCAAACAACAGAGACAGAGATGAATAGACAGCAGAAGTGGAGGTTTGCTACCTATAGTGGTGACAGTAGTTGAGGTCAGAAAAGGTTTTTCAGGGGAGAGCTATGGGGTAAAAGAAGTAGTACCATTAAAAGAGATTATAAACTACCTGCTGTACAGCTTTCTTTTTTGACAGTGGAGATAATTTGTCCTGCTATCACTCCTGCTCTTATAATAGAAGCTGCAATTAGGTCACTACAATTATCCTTTGTTCCAGTGACCAGACCCAGTTTCTTCAGCTTTTCCTTCTGAATGCGGTTTCAAAGCTGCAAGTGTACCTGGCCAAGACCAATTACAGCTTATTATTGCTGCTATTATTACTATTATTTTTCTCACCAGCCAATACAGAGTTACATACAGTCCTTGTGATCAATATTTCATCTTTTCAACAAAGCTGTTTTAACTGCATTAATATTTTTCACGGTTTTCTCATCCCTGCCTGCGCATCTGTAACATTTTCTAGATGACCTTCTTTTGTCCTGTCCATTTTTCTTGTCAGCCTAAACCAGACCTGATGTGGTAAGGGAGCTAGGTTGATAAAACAATTGATCATTTCTCTTGAAATGAATAAATACATTTATGTATAATGAATTGTATATTCTGCAATACTGACATGCAAATTCTTTAATGCTGTTAATTGAATCTTTTAGGTAGGCTTTTTCTTCACATTTTTCTCTTTGTGTGCACACACACACCACACTGAGTCCTTCACAGTTCGCAGAATCAAATTAGGCTATTCCTTGTGGATATTGTGCCTGAATATCATACGTGAATTTGTGTCTAGGCTTGCCAAATATCATGAGGCAAAGGTCATGCTAATGCTCATTAGAGCAGGTGAAGGCAATGAAGTTTGGGAAGCCTATAAGACTTATGTGTGGTCTTAGAACATTCTAATCCTGGAGGTCCCTGAGAGGTTAACTGGTTCTTTGCCCAGGTGGGACGACCAGAGGAAAGACTTCCATATCGTACATGGCCCAGAACCAACCAAATTTCCCATATCAGATGGCTTTTTATCTATTTGACATTGAATATTTCATATTCTAAAATCCTGGTGGTCATTTTCAATTCCTACTTATAAGGGACATTTTTTACAATGTCAAAGTGGCAAGATTCTTTAGTACCTTCCCACTGCTACTAAATACTACCATTTCAAGAGACTTGCCTTTCCAGTGAAGACTCTCCTATCATTGCAATTTACATTTTCCCTAAATTTATACCTTTCCCAAACCCATTAAACTTTCTCTATTGCTAATGTACTGAGTTCCTGTAATTTATATTCTCGTAATGTGAACAAATTTCTCAGAAATGCTTAGTAAACATACTTAGCTTTCATTGGGAAATTAGCCCTAAAGAGGGGTTGGGGTGGGGGAGGGGGACAAATGACACAGTGCTTACTATCTTCTCTGATAATGGTTTCCTTAGAGCAATTCTAGACCGTGTCCCTACAAAAGGCCTCACTATGCAGTGAAGACATTAAGAGATCCTCTAGATTGTTGGCCAAACTCACACTGAAGAACGCATCTGCCCTTGAGAGAGCTCTGCTGGTTGGAAAAAGTTTGTAACTTGTTGATGTACTTCATTCTTACTCTTTATTCTTATTGTTACTGACATGTGTATATAGCAAAAAAACCCAGCCTGATTTATTTTTTATATCCCCTGTTCATATGTGTCCCCTGTTTGCAGCACTGCGAGAAGCAGAAGGGAAAGTAGGTTTTCTGTATTACAATGATCAGGAATATATTGCTAATCCTAGGGACTGCCAGGGGTGATATCTGCAAAAATAAATGACTGGCCTTTGACATGGTGGTGATTGTCATCATATGGAAATGAATGAGGCTAAATCCCAAACATTGACTGCTTGGGGTTATCGTAAGTCTACGCAAACTTCCTGGAGAGGAAACAGGAAAAATACAGAGAATAAAAGGAAATAAGCTACATTTCCTTTCCTTTCCCTTCAAACTCTTCTTTTCCTTCCATTTTGTCACCTGGAATTTCACACCTGGCCAGTGCTCCCCTGGACATGTCTTTGATCTCTGCCTCTGCGAGCTTGCTCACAATGAAAATGTGCTGAAACATGGGGAACATGTGGACATTCACAAGGCATAGGCTGCTCTATTTCCTTTGTTTTCTTAGCCATAAGTGCCAGATTCCTCAAGGCTGTGAACGTCCACTACCACATTGAATAGCATGTTTAAAAGAACTCTGGGCTTATGAAGAGCTCTAGAAGTACTACTGACCTCCACAGGGCCTGGGAAAGCCATTTTAGCTATGGAACCATGGTTGTACCTCATACAAGGATAAACACACACTTTATACCTACTGTCTCCATCCAGCCAATATGTGAAGGGCACTCTTACTCTGAAAAGTCATGTTCCCTGCATGATGGAGAATTTAAAAAGAAGTAGAAAACACAGTCCTTTCCCTCTTATCCTATTTGTACAGGATATTTTAAAGAGGTTAGTAAAAATATTTCATTCAACTCTTGCATTTTCTGCAGTGTTTTTAGGATTGTCATTTTTGGCTTTTTATGATGTCTTTGTCCTAGAGAAACTATAGAATATTCTCAAAAGTCCAGATACATGCAAAAAAAAAAAAAAAATGGGGCCTGTCAGTCCGTTTGGTTTCTTTGGTTCCAACATTCCCTGAGTAGTCGCTATGTACTAAGAACTGTGCTAGGTACGTGAAAAGGCCAGGGGATATTTAAGGGTCAGGTGGAAGGACCAATCAGGTCTGCAGACTAAGAGCTCCTCCCTCCCACTTATAGAAGGGACAGGCCTGAGATGAACTGATGCCAGGAGCATCCTTGTCATCCGATCCTCCACCATGTGCCTGTGAAGCACAGAAGAAGCCAACAAACCATCTGAGATGATCACCACCACACAGCCATTGAAGAAGGTCCAACAAGCTCATCTAGGTGGCATGGGTGTCTATGGGGATTCTTTCAAAGAGTCTTGGGCAATTAGGTAACTAGACACCTACTAGGAATGACCCCCTTTCTTCTCCAGGGTATTGAGCAGAAGTGTTCAACCATAATCACGGGTTCCAACCTAGGTATGTGGAGCCTTGAGGGAGGCTTTCTAAAGAAGCATATGCCACATGCATGTGGTCTTGAGAATTATAGTGAGGGATTTTTATTTGATATGACAGACAATGGGTACTTGTACATGGGAGTCTAAGGTCTCATGTGTCCTCATCTGTCCCTCCACAGAGACCAACAGACATTATGCCCGGTATATTCTTCTGAGTGTTCATTCTCAGCTCTGACTACTGCATTCTACTCTTGACTGCCTCCTTCTTTCTTGGGCCATCCTTTGTTGCAGGTTTTATCTATAATTAATAGAGAAAATCTCTTACCCTTGTAAAGAGGCTTGGTTTATCTTTTATCAGAACCATAAGCTGCCAAAGTGTCTATAAAGTGTTGGGGAGAAGTCAGGGATTGGCATTTCTTCTTTTTTTTTTAAAGTTTATTTATTTTTTGGGTGGGGGAGGGGCAGAGAGAGAGAAGGAGAGAGAGAGAATCCCAAGCAGGCTTCGTGCTGTCAGTGCACAACCCGATGTGATGCTCAATCCCATCAACCGCGAGATCATGACCTGAGCCCATCAAGAGGCAGACGCTTAACTGACTGAGCCACCCAGTCATCCCAGAATTGGCATTTCTTACTGTGGTTAGCAGGGTACTGCAGTGGTCTGAGTTTTAAGGTATGGGGAAACAGCCTTCAATTCCCTCAATGACTACCTGAGATGTGGATCTTTATTCAGGCTCCTGCTAGTATTGGGAAAGAATTAAAATTTAAAAGGGAGGAATGGTGTGGCTAGATACCTCCCTACAGGGAGAATCCATTCCTTAAACAGCAGCCTGGACCATCTCTTAAAGAATATAAGTTAGGCTGCTTTTCTGTTTAAAACACCTTCCATGTGTTCCTTTTATGCTTAGATAAAACCCAGTCTACTTCCTAGGACCCAGGAGGTTGTCTCATCAGACACAAGTCTTCCACAACTTTGGTTTATGCCATTCAAGCATTAGTTATCAAACTCCAGTCCCATGGCTTCATTTGCCTCAGGCTTGGTTAGCATTGGCTGCTCTTTGTGCCTGAACTCCTCTGCCTGCAGGTGTTCCTGTGGCTGGCTCTTCACTGTGCTGTGCATCTCAGCATCTCAGACAACCTTCCCCATGCCAACTCCCATGGTTCTATTTTAATTTCTTTACAGTTTTATCACTACCTGACTTTACTGTCTTCATTTATCTATTTACGGCAATATAAGCTTCACAGGTGCAGGGACCTTATGTGCCTTGTCTATCGATACATCCAGCACAGTGCTTGGCACATAGTAGGCACTCAATAATATGATGAGGGAAGCAAGGTCTGGGAGAGAATGTGACAATGTGACAATGGACACAGAGGTTGGGGAGATGTACTTTGAAGATGGTGGAAGGAGCCATCAGTCAGCCAGGATTGTAGGTAGCTAAATAAAAGGCAAGCAAATGGATTCTCCCCTAGAGCCTGCAGAAGGAATCAGCTTGGCCTACACCTTGACTTTATCCCAATAACACTGATTTCAGAACTACAGCCTCCAAAACTATAAGAGGATAAAGATATGTTGTAAGCCACTAAGTTTGTGATAATTTGTTACAGTAGCAATGGGGAATTAATACAGGCTATGAAAGAATAGAGTTGATGATTCTACCTGAAAAAAATGTATTTAGGAATGGCCTGCTTTCTTTCAGAGCCAGGCATGGTGTGATAGTGTTAATCGTCTCTGCAATATAGAAATATAAGCAGGGAAACCAACCTCATACCCTATAGCTCATGAAGAGAATAAGCAAACCAAATTCTGCAAGCCTTTATACCATGTGTCATGAAAAGATTAAGAATATGTATCCCGTGGAATAGACCTAAATGAGTGGCTCCCAATGTCAAACATAACAATGACATTGGAGACACTGCTGTAGGTATAATACACACACACACACACACACACACACACACACACACACACACACACACCCCCGGGTCCTGGCAGCGGATATCTGTAACCCAAGAAATGACTGGCCAGAAGGAGAAATGTGGATTTAAAACAGATGATTTATGGCCTTTCCTGAACAAAGATATCTTCTTATCATCTCCCCAAAATACATTATACAGCACACACTTTCTTTTGCATTTTTAATAAAGCAAAACTTGAAAATGAGCAGCAACCTCTTATTTCCCCTCTTAGAAAATCTACAGTGACCTGCTGGCTAATAATACAGGCGAAGTATCCCAGAAGAGGCTCGTGGTTCATTAAAATAATCAGCATATTCCAATATGCATTCGTCCCTGAAATAATAACAATTCACTTCCAATAAATTAATTACGGTTTTAATGAGTGAAATTTACATTTATATTTCTGTCTTAAGATCTTCATGGGAGGTGGCATCTTCACCCGAACAGTTTCACTGAAGCAAGGCCTTTTTCAGAGTAGACCAGCAGCTGTTGATGGATATGCTAACATTCTGGGCTTTCAGAAATAGGTAGGATGGCGTCAGGGGCCAGACGGCCTGGCTTGAAACCAAGTTCTGCCACTTTTTCATTTTGAGACCACGGGCAAATACGGTAACCTCTCTGTCACTTGTAAAATGAGAACCTACTTCTAAGAGAAGGCTAACTGACTTAATACAACTAAAGTTGTCAGAAGAGTGTGATTGGCACATAAAAAACCATCGTTAACTGTAATCTACCAATAACAATCTAATAACTCTACTAATAACTAACTGTAATATACTAATAACAATCAGCTGACAAAGGTGAAGGGAGGCAGCAGAGAGGACAGATCCCTCGGCGGTCTTCATGTACACACACAGCTAGCAGCACTGAACAGCACTTATCAGTTCTGCCGGCTCCTTCACAGATCCACTTGGAATCCTACCTAGAGTAGATACTTTGAATAGATGCTATTTAACCTAGATTGGCCAGAATGCTCAGGGAACAGGGGGTGTTATGGTTACTTGAATTATCAGCACGATTGAGAGCAAAGCTTTTTAGTTTGAATCTGTTGGTCGAAAATCTTTACAAAATATACTGATCCTGGAGTGTATGGGTGGCTCAGTTGGTTAAATGACTGATTCTTGATTTCTGCTCAGTGCTGACAGTGCGGACCCTGCCTGGGATTCTCTCTCTCTCTCTCTCTCTCTCTCTCTCTCTCTCTCGCTCTCTCTCTCTCTGCCCCTTCCCCATTCATGCACATGCTCTCTCCCTCTCTCTTTCTCAAAATAAACAAACATTAGAAATAAAATAAAATATACTAATCCTTTAATTTGCTCTAAATGAATTCCCTAAGCAGAATTTTGTTTAGAAGACTGAGAAACAGGCATCATTTTAGGACTGTTGTTCTCAACTCCAACATTTATCCTATAATACTCAAGATACAAGCGTCACAATGGAGTTACCAAATATTACCTGTCCACTGACCTGATCTACTCAATCTACATTTCCTGAGTGCCTACAAGTGCCTGGAACTGGGGAGTGTGTCTTATTTTCTCCTGATTCTCTCCTCTCCTTTCTTCCCCGTTAAGAGTAGAGTGTTCAAAAGAATTATAAAAGAATCTGGTTAGTTGAGTCCAGATTAATGAAGTTTTGGTATAATAACTAACCTGAAAAAGTTTAAAGAGTAAAGGAACTGTATGGAATATGGAACTTGCTTTTTCAGGCAGCCTGGGTCTGTCATTCTCACGGCCATATAGGGGGCAAAAGAGGAAAAATAGCTTTTTCCCACTCTATTTTGATTTCTTTCATTTTTTCAAAGCCGTAACAGAAGTTTAGTTTGCTCTACCTTTTTTGATTATGGTGCTATATTATCATATAGATAGACAGATAGTAGACCTTATCAACAGTATGTAGCCCACATATCACATCAACAGAAATATTTGGGCAAAACTTCCCAGACTACTAAAATTATTATAGTTCATAGTGAAAATATTTAAATAAATGTTGTAATCTTCTGCAGAATAGGCCTTCGGTAATATAAACTTATGACCCAAAGTTATCTGCCTAACTAAACTGTTATTTTCCCAGAAAGTTTTGCCCTAAACTACATTTCAACTGTCTCCTTTGTCAGCTTTAGAGGAAAAAACAAAACAAAACAAAACAAAAAAACCCCACTGTAACAAAAAGTACCCTGATTGCTTGGAAAATCCCTTAGCTTTTAAATAAATTTTTTTCCTGAGTCTTAAATTCCTCTCTAGTTAGCAGCAAAAACATCATATATTATTGATGGGATTAAGAATTTAAAATTTCAAAAGTCTCTTCGATTTGCTGCACAGTTAACTTGTACTTTTATAATTGATTTTAATGATTTCACTGCAAGTGTCTAGGAATATTGGATGATAAAGAAGTTCTGTTCTACCATCCCAGCTGTAACACTATTCTTTTCACGGCTGTCTTCTCTGCGGTCATATAGCATTTTTATATCCCATTACAGTATTTATCACAGTTGAACTTTATTATAATTAGTTGTGTATTGGTCTTTCTCCTCTCTGTTAATCATGAACTTGTTGAGGGTAGAGACTAGATTGTGTTTTACTCATTTTGCTATTTCCCCTAAGTGCCTAGCTGCTCAATTAATGTTTGCTGAATTATTGAAGAGTTCAGGGCAAAAATAATTAAAAAGTCAAAAGTGAATCATAGCAGAAAAGTATCTACCCCAAATCCTCTAAGTGGAAACATTTCTTATAACTTCAATTTAACTTCAGGTTCAAAGGCATAATGGTGTAGCTCAAGGAAAAAGATCCAGGGACATAAAATATATTAGTTCTCCAAATGATCAAAAATATTAAAATTCATCAAAATACAAATCTTTCTTACATGCTTTTAAAAGAGACTGAAATTGGGAGCTATTCAACTGGAGTGACCAACTAAAGGTGACCTTTCATACAAGAAATGTGAAAAATCAGTAAGAAGAAAATAATTAAAAAAGAAAGTGAATACAAGATGGCAAGGATTAGCAGTAGTTTATCCAAACAAGTTCTGCCAGTTAGAAAGACACCTGCTTGTTAGATCTGCAAATGCACAGGAAGTACATGGGATGCAATAAAGGCCTCAAGTGAGGGCCCTCTAGAAGGCTGGCCCGTAGCCTACATCCTGTCTGAATGGCACCTGAGACTGTCAAACACAGACCACATTCAACACATTTCTGTACTTCACTGGAAGGTAAAGGGGGCTGGAATGGTCATCTAAGAAAGTGTCCAGCATGTGAGGATCAGGTTGGAAGATTATGAAGAGGTGCAAAGAGATGCACTCAATCAATGGGGGAAGGAATAGGCCACCTTGTTCAAAAAGATGACATGCCCTGGCGCCCTCTCCTTTGCCCTCTCAGCTGTTCTCCCTGAAATTAGGGGTTCACTTGTTTCCTTAGCTGGAAAGCCTTGGTCCAAGAGAATGCATTTTATTTTTTAATAATTTGTTAATGTTTATTCATTTTTGAGAGAGAGAGAGAGAGAGAGAGAATGGGTGGGGGAGGGATAGAAAGACAGGGAGACACAGAATCTGAAGCAGGCTCCAGACTGTGAGCTGTCAGCACAGAGCCCAAGGCGGGCTTGAACCTACAAACTGTGAGATCATGATCTGAACTGAAGTCAGACACTTAACTGACTGAGCTCCCCAGGAGCCCCAAGAATGCTTTCTTAGATGTTCATGTGGGGTTGGAGGTACAGTTTGGGGCTACTTATAAAAATCGCAAATTTCCTGATGATAAAGATGCCCTCTTGATCTCTTTAAAAAATTCATATCTCAGTCCTTAGAATCTATTATGCATCAAAGGTCCATAAAGGGGTACAGTTTACATGATAGTAACCTTATTAGCATGTTGCCTTAACTGTCTGAGCCAAGCAGCTGGATTCACTTAAGAAAATTAACAAATCTACATCTTTGTGTGCTGCTCACCTGCAGACCTGGGGCTTCAGCATTTCAGGGATCAAGTGCAGGAGAGGAGGTGATGCCTTCCCTTGGGGTGTCCCACTCCCCACACCTTGCCATTTTTCATGTCTTCTTTGCAACACCTCCCTCTTCCTCTAAGTACCCAATTCTCTTCGTGAATATCTTTTTAATAGTATACAAACTGATATTGTGCAATAATTCATTTATGTTTGAAAAATGCTACTTTTCCAATCAATCAAGGAATGGTTATTAAATGCTGGAGAGGGGGCTGAGAAGTGTAGTACTAGGCGTTATCAAACCTGTATGCAAATTACCTATGAAAGTAATTATCAATCTCCCAAAGACAGACAGACAGATACACACACACACACACACACACACACACACACACACACACACAGAGCTATGTGCATGGTCACAGAATTACAGATATTCCCACAAACAGGAAAACTTCCAATCAGCTAAGTTCTCTTAATACTAGAAAGATGCCCTCGGATGCCACAAGGTAACAAAATAAAACTGAAGCACTTTGCAGCTAGTCCCTGCCTGAAATTGTCTTTAGATGGAAAAATTCCTATGTCATCCATTAAAGGCAATGTAAAAATAAATGTATAAATAGAATCATAAACATGTCTATGTAGTTTCATATGTTTCCAAATGCTCCAGAAAGCTGTAAAAACATACTACACGTTTTATTTTTATTTTGTGATATTTGGAGATTCTCAATTTTCCCTTCTTAATTGGCACATTTTTAACAAAATGTGTTCCTCTCTCCCATGAAGAAGCAAAATCTCTAAGTATATCTTTGGTAACTTAAATTTCCATCTTGATTCACACTCCGTATTGGTTTATTATGTCATAATTTTTTTTTCTTTGAACTTGGGCAGAGGCAAGCAACAGTAGTGTGAACCACGGTAATTGATATCTGCAGGAGGTTATTTCGGATTGATCAATGAGGGTTGCATGACTAGCTCCAGTAGAGTGTTTATTTCCTCGGAATATTTTTCATTTGATGATCATAAATTGGTCATTGATATTAAGCACCCATTTTTATCTTAAGTAATATACATATTTGAGGTAGGGAATATTTTAGCATAATGTCAGTTTTGTTGGCACAGAATTCTTGTTTGCTGGTGAAAAGAATTAGGCTTCCAAAAAAAAAAAAAAATAAAAAATAAAAAAAAAAAATAAAAAAAAAAAATAAAAAAAAAAAAAAAAAAAGAGAAAAAAAAAAGAATTAGGCTTCCTCAGTGACTGCTAAAAACAGTAACTGTTAAAAACTAGAAGAATTACATCTAGTTTTTAATCTGCTGTGTACAAAAAAGGAACATATTCAGTTTGGCTTTAATGATGTCAAAAGCAGCCAACTATGTTACTGAAGCATCTTGTTAAAACTGGAATCTTGTTTTTCCAAACTGGAATATTTAATGGTTATTGCAGAATTTTTAAAAATACGTATTCATTTATGTGAGTGTTACAAAATGCAGCCCTGAAGTTTAAAAGTCCAAGTGGTAAATTATCCTCTTTAGACTTTCTTATTACATCCACTATAACCAGATTAAAAACATACGAATTACACTATATGTTTTCCCTGATTCGGTGATTTCTTTTTTCTTAAACAAAGTCAATTCACTAAAATATCCTTTGATGCTCATTCAGCTAAAACCTCATACTTTTTTTTTGCAAAGACATATTATTTGATCTGAAAATATTTTTAAGTGCCTGGAATCTATGTTTTTTAGCACTTGAAACTTTCTCTGGCCATCATAGCTTCTATTAGAGACTGTGAAACATTTTAGGATTATTGAACAAATATCAATTATGTCTGTGTCCTTAGTGTCTATCTGAATTGGAAATGTGCCATCTTTTACATCTTCACTAATAGAATTTTTAATTAGCTGTTGATACTGTCAATAATAGAGTTCACTGTTATTTAAAAAAATGATTTGTCCAAGCAACTCCTTATCTACACTTTTGTTCTTTACTTTTCAAATCTGGTGCTTATTATTATAATCAGTGTAATTAAAATTTTTTTGTTTTATTTTTAGAGAGAGAGAGTACAAGCAGGGGAGAGGGGCAGAGGGAGAGAGAAAAAGACAGAGAGAGAGAGAGAGAGAGAGAGAGAGAGAGAGAGAGAATATTAAGCAGGTTCCATGCTCAGTGTAGAACCCAATGCAGGACTTGATCCCACGACCCGGTGGTCATGACCTGAGCTGAAATCAAGAGTCAGACACTCAACTGACTGAGCCACACAGGTGCGCCTATAATCAGGGTAATTTTTAAACAGAGCACTATACTTTCAAAAGCAGGCAAGAATTTTAGGCAAGATATTTTAAATTTTTTTTTTCAACGTTTATTTATTTTTGGGACAGAGAGAGACAGAGCATGAACGGGGGAGGGACAGACAGAGAGGGAGACACAGAATCGGAAACAGGCTCCAGGCTCTGAGCCATCAGCCCAGAGCCCGACGCGGGGCTCGAACTCCCGGACCGCGAGATCGTGACCTGGCTGAAGTCGGACGCTTAACCGACTGCGCCACCCAGGCGCCCCTAGGCAAGATATTTTAATACATATTTACTAATTATTTTCCCACTGATTATTACTAGTTTATCAATTTTTAAAATTACATAAGTAAGTTATTTTACACCTGATATTATTTTTTTTAATTTTTTTTTTTTTAACATTTATTCATTTTAGAGACAGAGAGAGACAGAGCATGAATGGGGGCAGGTCAGAGAGAGAGGGAGACACAGAATCTGAAACAGGCTCCAGGCTCTGAGCTGTCAGCACAGAGCCCAATGCGGGGCTCGAACTCACGGACCTCGAGATCATGCCCTGAGTGGAAGTCAGTTGCCCAACCGACTGAGCCACCCAGGCGCCCCGTAAACCTGATATTATTTTACACTTTTAAGTCAACTCACAATTTCACTAAATATCTTCTCTCTACTGAGATGTAGGAAATAAAACAAGGAGAAGTTGCAATCTATGCCTCATGAGAGTTAGGATCTAGACAAGGAAAAAAAAACCCACGAAATTGCAGGAGAGTATATAATAAGGAATTATCTTGTAAGATAAAGACACTAATTTAATGGCAATGTGGACTCCTAATTATGGACTACTAGGATTTTAGTAATACGGCCTCCCTGAGAGAGTAGCTCTATGGCATCTGGTATATTACAAATGGCTGTTGTCATTTTTCATGAACCTCTATTTCCATTACAGTTTTTTATGCTTGCCCCTGAAATATAATCTGCTCCGTGAATCCTGATTGAATCGGCTCCACATGCAGCACAGAAAAGATCCTCCTTTGATGGAGAATAAGCCAAGGACAGTGTCTCTCATCTACACACTCCAATTTGGTGTTTGAATGAATGAAAGGCAAATCTTTCATTTCTGAAGGCTGAAATGAATGGTACTTAAAAATATTTTCGACTGGTTGAATTGAAGCCACTGGAAGAGGATGGGGACAGAAGCCCAATTAAAAAAAAAACCCCAAACTCTCTAGGTCCATAGCATTTTCATTTGTTTGTGGAATGGATGGATTTCATTCACTTTCCCTTACTCGCTTGTCTCTCAGGACCTGGTTCAGTGATGCGGAAACAGGTGTTGATAGTCCTGATGGGCTGGCCACTATGCCTCAGTGATCCATTTCCACTGTTCTACTGCCATTTACAAATGACCTCATGCTCCTTGACGCCACTTCAGAGCTCAGGGGAAAGTCTTATTTTGCTAACTATATAGCTTTGTTGGCCATTGATTTAGCCTATCCTGCCTGTTGGTTCCATTCTAGCAATTATTCACTTGAAAAATAAAATTAAAATCAGTACAGCTCATTCATTCATTCATCCATTATTCAACAATTGCTTATTGAGTGCCTACTCTGTGAAACATAATTTATTAGATGCCGGGAGAAATAGAAAAATGGTTATGACGTGGTCCTTGACTCAAGGAAATCACAAGCTAGTAAGGGAGAGAGGGCATGTGTGTAATCACAAACATCTACAATTCAGTGCAGCAAAGGAACAACAATAAGAACAATGGGTGTCTACCATGTGCCAAGTACTGCTCTAGATGTTTTAAGTATTTCGTCATATGTAAATTTCACAGGCGCTCTGAAACTAGACATTATTTCCCCTTTTTAAAAAAAGTTTTCCAAATGAGAAAGCTGAGGTTCAAAAGGTTTGGCAAAATATGCACAGTCACACAGCTAGTACAGAAAAGAATCAGACTTTGAATCCACTGCTATTTGATATTAATACTCATTCTCTTTCAACTAAACACCGTCTCTGAGAAAAATGGCAGGTTCACCATTTATAGAATGTCTCTGTGCCTGGCACTACTCTGAATGCTTCGCTTCAGCATCTTGTTGATTCTTCACAACACTCTTATGATGCTACAATGGTTATACAGCCATTTTGCAGTCAACAAAACTAAAGATTGGCAAATAAGTTACTTAACCCAGGTTATCTAGTGGAAAACTTTTCTTCCAACCCAGGTAGTTTGGGAAGGTGTAATGGAAGAAGTGAGGTTTCACTGACTTTCCATTGATTTGGACCAACTGAGGCAGGGGGGGAGGGTAGACAAATAAGGACCAGGGAAACCATATTAGGTATGACACAGAGATGGGAAAGGGCTATGGTCATCTCAAAAAGAGTGAGCATTCTAGAGTGGTGGAGTATGTGGGCCATCTGGACCAGGACTACAAAGTATGACTGGAAAGCTAGGCTATTGTCAGATATCAGCCAACGAGTTTGGACTGTATGTAGTACGCAATAGAGGGCCATTGAAAATTCTGGAGAGAGGAATGATCAAAGCTATTATTATGAATCCACTTTCTCCATCCTGTCACATTTAACAATCTCTGCTTCAAGATACCAAGATTTCACAAAATATTATTTGTTTAAGTTCCTCCAAAAACATGAATACTTACTGTTTCTATTCTAAACAGCCAATTGTTATTACTGTTATTAAAAAAAAAAAAATGTTCTTTTCAAGTGACCTCTTGGAAAAGCAAACTTTTGTGCCATAGCCGAAACCACTTCAACCTCTTTAATTCTCAATACTAAAATCAAACAAAGGGCACAAAGCAGAACGAGGCAGGAGTTTGAGCCTGGGAAAGGGGTCAGATTCCTTTGGACATCAATCCGAAGTCAATTCACATGCACTGTGAAGTCATCAAGTAATTAAATTACAGAGCAAGGGCAGGCAGGTGGGCGAGGGTGGACGGGGAAGCAACGGACACATTTGTTCTGCTTCCACTCTAGACTGGATGCTAAATATTAGCAGACAAGAGTTATGCCCCACCCCTCAATGCAATACATGTAACAGGAATATAAATGTGAGGATTCTGCAAATTTAATGACTGCGGTTACAAGTGTTCTCTTGTCACAGGCCTTGTGGACTTGGAGGGGCCGGCAGCTACTCGAGCTATTTGTGCCCCTCCGCCCTGAATTCGTTTCTATGGCTGCCAAGCCCCGGCAGCAGCCAGCACTCTCTCGCTCCTGTGCGGCTATCTCATGCCAAGCTTACTAGGCTTGAGGAGCAACTTCCAACCAGTGATCAATAAGAAATGAGGAGAAGCTTCTTGAATGGAAGTATCTGGCCTGAGGCCCAGCTAGGCAAAGTCTGAATTCAAGTTGGCCTTCTTCATCATGGCAGTATCCAATTCAGCTACTTTCACAGATGGTGTGTCTGAGTGCTCTGGGCCCCCAAAGATTACTGAATGGATTATCTGGGGTCTCGAATCCTCAGAGCTGACCCTGAGCACCTACAGTGAACCGGGTACTTGCTTCGTAAATATTGCTTTTTACAAAAGTCTGAGAGACAGAGTTCTCATTTAACAGATCAGAACACAGAGGCTTAAAGTAGTTAAGTAGCTTGAGAGCATGTTCATTCAGTCAGGACTTTGACCCAGGTTGGCCCAGTCCTGGGTCTTCTAATCTTTCCACTTGGCCACATACCTCCCCTGGGCTATCACCTAGGCCAGTTGGTCTCCAACATGGCTATAAACAACAATCACTTGAGAAATGGTTTTAAAATACACATCCTCAGGCCCAACCACAGATATACCGAGTATCCATAGCAGATTTATATCTATACATCCATGTTATCTAATTATCTGTTTATCTAAAACATGGTTTAATTATCTGTTTATCTAAAACAGGATTTCTCAACTTGGGCACAGCTGACATTTGGGGCTGAATAATTCTTTATTGTAGGGGACTGTCCTGTGTATTGTAGGATGGTGAGAAACATCCTTGTTTTCTACCTACCAGATTGCAGTGGCACCTCCCTGCTAGGGCACAACTAAAAATGACTTTAGATATTATCAAATGCCCCTGGGGGGAAAAATCACTGCCAGTTGAAAACCTTTGTTATAAACAAACGAACAAACAAATCAAAGCAAACAATCTTCCCAGGAAATTTGGAATAGCATATACATACTAATGTTTTTTATTTTTGAGAAAGAGAGAGAGCATGAGCAGAGGAGGGTCAGAGAGAGAAGGTGGGGGGGTGGGGGGGAGACACAGAATCCGAAGCAGGCTCCAGGCTCTGAGTTGTCAGCACAGAGCCCGATGCAGGGCTCAAACTCATGATCTGTGAGATCATGACCTGAACCAAAGTCAGATGCTTAACCGACTGAGCCACCCAGATGCCCTGGAAAAGCATTTTTAAAGTTTGGTGTTTGCAAATCACAGGCCGAGTTTAGGATATCTACCTAAAGAATGTGAGGGGGGAGGGGGAAGCAGATTCTGGAAGATAATAGGTTGAGTATCTTTTCTACTTGCACAATTTACCAGCCTACGTGAACAATGACTAATCCTGGGCTCCAGAGCGGATGTATTGTCATGGATGCTTTCCAAAGCAGGATACAACATAGCATATGTCCAAATACGAAATAAAGACGAGATACCTTAGAAATTATGGAAAATGCTATTTGATTTATGAGTTTAATTTGTTCACGTTTTTCAGAGCACTTTTGGAGAATTAACTTTGCTTGTATACTGTCCAGCACCAGACTGGTCCACAGTAAATATTCTGGATTCACTTAACTTTTATTTATTCATTCATTTTTTTTCTTTGAAAAACAAAACAAAACAAAACTGAGCAGTTGAAAAGGATTTTATTCAGACAACATGCATAAAACCGAGGTCTTCGAGTATTATTACTTTCATTTCATTTCATGATGATAAGAAGAGGGACTTTAGGAATACATCCTCAAAGTGGGTAATGCAAAGCCCCCATGAAAACAACTAATACAATGGAAACTTAACCCTCATTCCTAAGTTCTAGCCACCCAATGGCCTTCCACCCAGTCACAGTCAACAAACCTTTTGCGGGAAATGCTCTCCCCCGGGACTCCTGGGTGGCTTAGTCGGTTGAGTACCCACTCTTGATTTCTGCTCACGCTATGATCCCAGGCTCATGGAATCTATGATCCCAGGGTCATGGAATTGAGCCCTGCTTCAGACTCTGCACTGGGGGTGGGAGCCTGCTTGAGATTCTCTCTCTCTCTCTCTCTCTCTCTCCCCCTCTCTCTCTGCACCCCCTCTCCCTCACCCTCAAAAATAAAAGAAAAAAAAAAAAGCTCTCTCTCCTCAAGTTCCACCTCCACTCTACACAACCTCCACGGAAACAAATACATCTGTATCTCTGATTGGCATAAATCCAGTGAAGTATCAAAGTTTGTTTATTATGTTGAATATGTTTTTATGTGTATACTAAAGCCAAATATCCAGATCAACAGAATTTAGAGCTTCTTCCCAAGTGTTTATCAGATTAGGCATTCTAAACATTTCTATGAGATCACTGTGGGTAGTTTAGTATAATTCCTTGTCTGAATGTATTTCAACAGCACCACAATTGAATGCAATAATATAATACATCACTTCAGGGTGTTTGAATATAGGAGTATCCTTTTAAAACACTTTTTAAAAGAGCTGGTGTACTTTAATCTTAGAAGTTTGTCTAAATGACTATTGGAAAGGATGCCAGTCAAGTGATTCATTTTACGTATTAATCCGGCTCAGCTGACAAATAGTTGCTAATACAGCACTTCTAACATTGATTCTAATTCCATAAAAGGATTTTGGCTCATAAAAAATGCTGGCATGGCATCAGGATGTAGGTGTTCCTATCTCGTCTATTGGAATATAGTAATGGGCCAAATTTTGCTGGTGACCACAAGCATTCTGAGAAGACAAATGTTACAAAGAGCAAATAAATGTACGGAGATTAAAGACACCTGCCTTTCCCCTGTGTCTCACTCTTTCGCCCCTCAAAGTAAAAGGTAAATCTTGGAAGATGAACTCTGAATGGGGTGTGGTAGGGGTGTCTTCCCTCTCTCTGCCCCATCTCCTCTGCTTTTAACTCTTATTCTAGGAAAAAAAGGCAATTCTTACCCTAACACAAGCATCAATAGTAATTACTGGGATATGGCAAATATCTTTTCATTCACCATGATGGTTAGTGCTATGAAAAACAAAAATCTGACAGCTTCTTTCTGTCAGCCTAAAATGAGACCCTGACCTTGTCCTGGGAAACACCATCAAGTCATATTTTTCTTAACTTCCATGCAGTGATGATCTAATAAGAATCTAAAAGTAATTAACTGGATCTCTTTTAGCCAACCAAAGCCTTATTCAAATACACATTTTTATCAGGATTCTAAGGGAGCCATAAATTGGGGCATTTTGAAAAACTGGGATCTAATCCAGTCCATGATCTGACGAGGGTTCAGTGGTAATAATAAATTGGGACTATTAAGACCGGGAACCATTCCAACATTTTATTTTGCCCACACCACAGGACCTAGCAAATTCTACTGCAAAAGACAGGGATATTCAGTGAGGAGTGAAACCATGCTGAATTAATCATTTGTATGTAATCATGCCAAAACATGGGTGTTTTCAACAGTTTAAATAGTGCCAAAGTTTAAGTTCAGTAAATAATTAATTATAGAGAGTCTCTTGGCAAATTAAAGAAAACAACCCTCTGATTCTTTAACAAAATACGCACTCTTTTTAGGATACAATAATGACACAATCCTATCAATTCTATTTGTCGCTTTATGTATTTCGGAGTGCCACATTTATGCAGGCTACAGCTAAAATATTATTTCAGAATATACTTTCCTTGTCCTTCTTAGAATACAGTAAGCATCCTCACTTTTCAGTATGAACAAATATTGGATACACTCTAGCCTTATTCTGGTTTTCATTTCAATTTCCAGTAACATAAAAATCTCCCATAATTAAATAAAATGCTGAGAGGTTGGGAATAGATTTTCACCCACTTGTATTCTGAAACTATAAATGGTTTCTGAATGTTTTTATTTCTCTAAGATGAATTTCGTTTATGTGGGGAACTTGCAGCTGCATAATTAAATCTTGGTTTGCCAAATATCAAAAACACATGTATTGATTTAAACTAAGGGAATAGGCCACAAGCAGCTCAGTTGATAAGGCAAAAGAGAAGCCTCTGGAGCTCTTGGAAGGCTTCCTAAAGGAAAGAAAACTAAGAGCCCTGAATTCAGCCGCTGAAACTGATCAGCTTTCCTAAACCTTAGCTTCACTCTCACTTAGGCATTCCGTTCAGGCCGGTTGTTGAAAACAAGGGCCATATGTTTTCATGCTTCTCAACCCTGAAGCTGGGGGAGCTGCCTCTTTGCCCCTCATCTCCTCATTTATCCTGCTAAGATTCTAATAAGATCTGCAAAAACAATGTTTCATTAACACAGTAAATGAGCTCCCTTGCAAAGGAAACCCTGACATGGTATAAGAGTAAGAGAAGATCTTACAGCACAAACCCATATGTTGTTAAACTGTGCCCCCCTTCAGGAAGAGATTTCATTTAGTGAAATTTCATTTCAGGGTCAGTAATATGGGACTTTAATTGAAGACAGCCTTTTGGTGTCAATGGAGACTTTCCCCCCAGTACGATAATCCTAAATAAATGAGGGGGACATATTTTTCCTTAACCAAACTCCACCTGACTTTTGAGAAGGTATTAACAATACAAGTGCAACACGCATGTAGTTAGGTACTTTGTAGGTCCACGAGCCTGGTTCATTTCACACTTTGGAGAAGGTTACAGACGTACGTTAACGTCTTAGAATTAAACATCAAAAATACGTTTACTGGTTTGTGAAGACAATCTCTTGCTTTCGGCTCACCATATAATCAGAATGTATGGAAAATGTCAATTTAATTTAGCTTGATTAAAAAATTCTAGGGGAAATAATCATTGGATATAATATTGGATTCATCCTTCCAGCAACGGATACCGGTATTTTGAACTTACGTTTTATTATGGCCAATCTCACCAAAGCATGAACAAAATGATGAGTTTATGTAAAACAGGGCTTCACTGCAATGGACTGTTTGACTTGTATCAGGAGAGGACCTGTTCTTAGCTCAGGAAGTCAGATACGAGACTAAGAAAATCCTCACACACAACTTTGAGCAAGAAATTTGGGCTTATCCGCTCAGGTAAGAATAGTGCAAACACTGCCTTGAACCAATGCTATGGCAAGCTCAAGAAAGGCTGCTCTAGGAAATTCAAAGCAAATGTTTCTATACTTGGATATATTTATGTATTTATTTCTCAGACCCTATGATCTGGGAAAATCCATAGAAATAACCTAAGGACAAATGCAGCATTAATGATACACAATATGATTTCAGACACTATGTGGCTTAATGTAGATATATTAACTTATGTAGTTTTGCATCTATATATTTTACCTACTTGAATATATGAATATAAAGAGGATAATGAAGGTACTATATCAATGACTGAAGTTTATAAAACTCTGATATAGTCCAATACTTGCCTGATGCACTAATCCTTTCTCATCGTAATCATCAGTTTATTAGACATTTTCAGTGTCAACAAACTTACTGTCTCATGTGACACTCGAATTGTTAGGATGTTTTCCCTTCTATTAAGCTCAAGACTACCTCTCTTGAAATGATGATTATCCATTAGTATCCTCAAGAAAATAAATGAATGGATGAATAAGCAGAGAGAAAGAGAGGATAGAATGGATGCTATAAAATACATTTAATTCCTCTTTTATGTGAAAGTTCTTTGATCCTGTGAAATCAACTAAGTCTTATCTCTGCAGGCTATGTATTCCCCAGTCCTTCAACATTTTTCAAAAGATATGATTTAGTTGCTGTTATTCTGTGTGTGAGAGAGGCAATGGGATATTCCAAGTGTGATCTGAGTAGTGTAGAACAAGAATTATTGTTTCTTCCTTCATTTTGCACATGAACTTCCAGTAATGCAGCCTAGGACTGGATTAAGTTTTTGGCAGGCATATCCTCATGTTGACTCATGCTAAACTTGCCCTCAACTAAAACCATCAGGCAATTTCTTTCGTATATTTGGTATTAAGTCAAACCTTCCACATGTGTTTGTACAGTTTGTTTTGGGGCCTAAAATCGAGACTTTACACTTACTCCAATTAAGTTTTTTTTTATGTTTGATTCAGTCCATTGTTCCAGACGATTGTGTCCTCAATATACATTATCAACCCCTGCAGCTTCTTGGCATTCACAATCTGATCACCAGCATTGATGCCAATGCTCAGCGGGCCAGAGTTAAAAAATAAATTTTGAAGAAAAACTTTGTCTTGCAAGTTTATATTGATGGAAATACTCATTAGCAATCTTTGGGTACAATTCCTCAAATAGCTACTAATCCTTCTAGGGTTATGTCATGTGGTGTACATTTCTCTGTGTTAGCCACAGGAAAACATGAGACAAGGAAATTCTAATGTCCAGGAGAGTGCCCTTACTTGTAAAGTCCAGAGGTTAGAACAGGGTTTTCAGCCTACACACGATTGACAGTTTGAGGCAGATAACTTATTGTTAGGGAGCAGGGCTGCCTTGAGCATTGTAGAACGTCTGGCTGCATTCCCGGTCTCTACCCAGCACCTGGCTGTAGCAACCCCCTTATCATGCCCCTCCCTCCCTATAAGCCGTAACAATCAAAAATGTCTCCATATACAGCCAAATGTTTCACTGGGAGCAACAGTGTCCCTCCTTAACTGAGAACCACTGTTCTGGATTCTGCATTCCTCCAATGTAATCTTATACTTGGAGTCCACCTGTTATGGCTTTTTTTTTTAACCTTTTCATAGCTATAATTATGAATGGGCTATTCATATATAGCACCAAAACAATTCCTTATCAGGAATTAAATATGTGGATATGTTGAAATGAGATATGGAAATCATAAGAAAAATAATGAGGAGAGTGAAGAGGGATAATATAATCCTAAAATTTAGAGTTGACATTAAATTAATCATTGGGTAAAACAGTTACAAGGAAATTGAACAGGAATTATATCATTTAAGAGGTCATCTATAAGGACTTTTGTATCTGCATGCTCATCAAAGTATGATTTGGAAGAGAGAAAAATAGAAACAGACTAAATGTTTGACAATAGAAGATAAATAAGTTATGGTATACTGCTCTCACAGACTATTAGAGAGTCATCAGAATGGCATATTTTCAACACATTAATGACATGGGGAAATGCTCACAATATAATGCTGTGGAAAAAGTGGGATATTATATATGCAGCATAGATACCAAGTTCAAAAGAAAATACATACATAGGAAAAAAGATCACAAAATATTAATAGTGGTTGTAGAATTAGGCATGATCATATTAGTTTTCTTAACGCTTTTTTTATGCCTCCAAAATTTTCTTCATGCAATTTTTGTAAGTTTTGTGTGCGTGGGTGGTACTGGGGGTAAGCAATCCATATTCCCTTGGGTGAGTGAGCACTGGCGAGTGTTTTTCTTTTGTTGCCAAAAAAATATGCCAGTAAGGTAGAATGCTTCAAAGAGGACCCATAAGAAAAGATGACAATACTTTTAGACTGGCTTATTCAGTCCTCTTGGGGGAAAAAAAAAACAAAACAAACAACCTCTGCACATCCTTTCTCATAGGATAAGGATAGTTTAATGTTCCAACCAAATCCTGTCCCTTCAAGTTAGTGGTTCTCAGACTTTAGAATGCTGAAGAATCACACTGAGCTTACCTCTCAAATACAGATGCCTGAGCTCTAACTCCAAAGATTCTGATTCTGTAAATTTGGTATGGGACTCAAACATCTTTAACACGCTCCCCACGTGATTCATTTTCATCAAGTGGTCTACGAACTACACTTTGAGAAACACAGCTAGAAGAAGTCATATGGTTTGATTTGGATGAATATTTTTAAATTTATGCTCCACTTTGGACAATTTCTTCCTGGTTATACACTAAATAGAGTTGGTATAAACCCTCAGGGGTATGCTGATTAACTGGCTCTTTGAGAAAGCAAACCCAACTTATTGCATTTGCCAATTTCTGTGGTGTAAATACTCCCACCATGAACAATTTCAAACTACTAATGGCTTAATGACGAGCTCACAAAATTCCTGAAAGTTTAAAAATCACAAGCTGATACAAGCTGGCTCCAGCACTGCACAATATATATTTTATTTAAGTGCTTTAAATCCTTCGAAGAAGGGATATGTTAATGAAAAGCTATTGTATCTATGACAGCTAGGATGAACCAAATAAGCAATAGGGCAGCTCGAATCATCTTAAGGTAACAAATTGCAAAGGCATTAGAAAAAAAGACAACTTTGTGAACTTTCATACACTGTTTCTTATTATATTCTATTTTTTTTTCCAGTGGCCATGTCACAAAGAGTAATACACTCACTGAGTTCTTTAAGGGTTGTGAATTGGTTTCTTATGGATGATGGAGAGCCAAGAAATGGGACTCAAGGTTTGGGAGCAATGCCAAATGTTCAGCCACCACCACCACCCTCTGTGGCCCTCAGCTCCTGCGCGGTTGAAATGCCCTCGGTCATTAATTCTACAGCACCCAACCATAAAAGCCACTCCTCCAACTTCTTCCCCTCACACAAGATTGAGACAATGTTGTCTCTAGGAAACCCATATCAGATGTGTTTTATGTGTTCATGTGTGGGAACTGGCCTAAGTGGAGGCTAATAGTAGAGTTCTTTCAATGTTTTGACCAAACATATTTTAAGAAAATTGGACCCGAAGCCTATATAGCCAGCTGAGGTGAATTTACAGCCCTGCTTTTAAGAACAAAACTCCCTCAGGCACCTGCTTCCTAAAGGCAAAACCAGAAAGGAAATGAACTCTTGCTTAAAGACAACCCACCTAATTTTATGGGTTATCAATTTTCTAGCTGGCACACATTTCCCTTGCTACTAACAGTAAACCCTCCCAACCCCGAGCAAGTATTGAGCTACAAAAAAATGTGAAGTCTGAATTCTAGCAAGCAGCTCCGTTTCCTGAAGACGAGGCAAGGATATGGTGTCTCAGTAAGTGAAGTCAGGGGAGCAGCAAAGATCTATGATGTGGACGCACCACATCGATGCCTTTGCCAATATACACATTAAAATCTTAGCCTGCATTACATTTTATGTTACAGGATTACTGAATCTTGGACTATGATGGAGAATTCATCATTCCAGTTTTGGGGGTAGCTCTGTCAGGTGAATAGTCAGCAACAATATAAAGCACTTGATTTCCTTTTACCTGCATGCTGACCCTGGAAGTCAGCTTATCAACGACTTTCGCATGAGAAAGGACCAAATGGGGCTTCTTTCCTCGCTATTGATAAAGTTAGCTTTTATCGATGGGAAGAGACTACAAGACAGAAGTCAAAGGTTAACAGTAGGTATTCAGCCTGCTCTGTGCTAGAAAGGACGATGTATAAGTATGATTTTCTTAGTACACGTTACTAGAGTATTAAAATAAGTACAAGAACTGACTTTAAAAACTACAAGGACTACTGTTACTAATAAGCGAGTGACAAGCTGGACAAATCTGACTTCATGCATGATGAAGTCAGAATCAAGTGCTTAAAATGATATGCTAGTTTTGTCATAATCTCCGTCTTTCTCCAAGATCCATTTAGTTGTGCAGGTGAAGAATTTTCAGGAGAAACATGAATATTCAATTACATGTTTCAAAATCAGACATTTACACATCAACGTGCGGTAAGTGTAGAGTTAACCTCAAAGATAAGTGAAGGGCCTCTTGTCCAAATGGAACATTAAGCCCCTCAAACAGGAGAATTCAGTCCTTGCAAACTGTCATTATTTCAGTAAACGAAACCGGCCCTTTAACAGATGGGCAACATACTTTGCAACTTGCTGATAGCCTAATAAAAGACACTGGCTTTTTAAAAATGAAGGACATGAGCTTCTCAAATTACACCACCCAAATGGATTTAGCAGAATAAAATTAAGAAGGCATACAACAGCTTGACAAAAATTAGGAACAGACTATGGAAATTTGATAGTTCTAAACATCAACATCACAATGACCTTTTTATTAGAAAAAAAAACCTCATTGTTTAAACCATAGGAAAAATATACATTGATATAGTCAAAACTGGGGTAGGATATCTTGGAATTGTAAGTACTGATATAATAAAAACATAAAGTTAATTTCTTCTCCAAATATACTAAAAATTCCCCAGAAAGGCAGGTTCCTTTTACGTCAGGTACCTTTGCTTTTGTATTCAACTCTATGCTTCTTGAAATAAAATGTCTCCAGCTGACTGATGCAATAATCAAATTAAACACAGGCCATGGACCCAAACAAAATCAGGGGCTCAGCATTTCTGCTCACCTTTCTCGTTCTTCTTTCATTTTTTCCAGTTCCTCTTCCCTCAGGCTGCCATGCTTCCGAGTGCCCTTCTGCTCAGCCTTGCCTCCCTTATCATCTTTCTTCTTTCCAAATCTAGAAACACATGAAGCAGAAGATGTTAACACTAACCATGTTCTTTTGGTGGTAAATTTAGAATATTTATGAGATGAACTCATCAAACTGTAATTCTTTATTCTAAGTAGCACAAGATCATTTTGCATAAAATGGAAGTAAAATAAGATCCTGAAAGCGGAAAAGTAATAGCCACTAAATCCCTCTTCTTTCCTTCTCGTCCTTCCTTCCTTCCATCTTTCCACTGAGATATTGATTGTGCAGCATGCATAGAGTCATGTGGTTAAAGACTAAAAATCTCAAACTATGAATTCACTAGAAATTTTAGAACTGAAAGGTTATCATTAATATATAACTCAAAACTGACCGAACTCCTAACCAGGCCTTCAGAGCCCCAAGTGGCCTTGACATTTAAAGTTGAAACTCCTGGGAAGAGATAATGATGGTGCTTCAAGGGACTTTGCCAAACACCTAGTTTACTGCTGTCATTTTGCAAATGAGCCCTTGGGCCTTGGCCACCCAATAAATCCGGGGAAGGCCCGGGATTAGAACTTGGGTTGGGGCGCCTGGGTGGCGCAGTCGGTTAAGCGTCCGACTTCAGCCAGGTTACGATCTCGCGGTCCGTGGGTTCGAGCCCTGCGTCGGGCTCTGGGCTGATGGCTCAGAGCCTGGAGCCTGTTTCCGATTCTGTGTCTCCCTCTCTCTCTGCCCCTCGCCCGTTCATGCTCTGTCTCTCTCTGTCCCAAAAATAAATAAACGTTGAGAACTTGGGTTGTCTCCTTTACTGCACTGTCTCCTTCGTGCTACATTCACTCTGTGGATGTAGCCCCAGTCTTCCTAAATCAGCCCAGTGTTAGTGTGCTCTCAGTCCCCTTGATGCCTGGCATATTTGTAGCTAATTTTGGCACAGTGGCAAGTATGATACCTTATTTCTTTTCCTCCAGCTTCACTGAGACATGATTGACGCATAACATTGTGTAAGTTTAATGTGTACAACTGCTGATTTGATATATTTCTAAGTTGCAAAATGATTGCCACCACAGTACTGGCTACCACTTTCATCCCATCACACAGTTACAGTTTCTTTTTTGTTGTGAGAGTATTTAAGAGCTACTCTCTTGGTAACATTAGATCGTTAGTATTAGCTGTGATCACCATGCTGTCCATTAGATCCCAAATTTGCTAATCTTATAACAGAAAGTTTCACCTTTTGACCAGTGTCTCCTAAGTTTCCCCTCTCCCCAACCTCTGGTAACTACCACCCTGTTCTGTTTCTCTGAGTTTTCTTTTTTCAGATCCATAGTGTACATGTATGTGTGTGTGTGTGTGTGTGTGTGTGTGTGTGTGTGTGTGCGCATAGGTGTGTGTGTATATATATATATATATATATATATATGTATATATATATACACACATATACATACACATATTCATATATGTGCACATGTATGCATATATACACACACATATACACTGCATCTTCTTAATCCATTCACCTGTTGCTGGACAATTCAGATGTTTCCATATCTTGGCTATTCTAAGTAATGCTGCAATGAACATGGGAGTAGAGATATTTCTGTGGGATCCTGAAGTCAATTCCTTTGGATGCATACCCAGAAGTAGAATTGCTGGATCATAAGGTAGTTCCATTTTTTAAAAGCTTTTATGTAAATTCCAGTTAGTTAACATACAGTGTGGTATTAGTTTCAGATGCACAATATAGTGATTCAACAATTCCATACAACATCCAGTGCTCATCACAGCAAATGCACTCCTTCGTCCCCATCACCTATTTCACCCACCACCTTCATCCACCTCCCCTCTGGTGACCATCAGTTTCTTCTCTATAGTTAAGAGTCTGTTTCTTGGTTGTCCTTTCTCTCTTTTTTTTTTTGGTCTTTGTTTGTTTTGTTTCTTAAATTCCACATGAGTGAAATCACATGGTATTTGTTTTTCTCTGACTTACTTCACTTAGCATAATACTCTCTAGCTCCATCCATGTCATTGCAAATGGCAAGATTTCATTCTTTTTTATGGCTGTGTGTGTACATGTTTGTGTGCATGTATGTATATATATATACCACATCTTCTTTATTCATTCATTTGTCGACAGTCACTTGGGCTATTTCCATAATTTAGCTATTGTAGATAATACTACTATAAACAGCAGGGTACATGCATCCCTTTGAATTAGTATTTTTGTGTTCTTTGGGTAAACACTTAGTAGTGAAATTGCTGGATTGTAGTGTAGTTCTATTTTTAACTTTTTGAGGAACATCCACACTGTTTTCTACAGTGGCTGCACCAGTTTGCATTCCCACCAACGGTGCACAAGTGTTCCTTTTTCTCCACATCCTTGCCAATATCTGTTGTTTCTTGTGTTGTTGATTTTAGCCATTCTGACTGGGGTGAGGTGATAGCTCATTGTGGTTTTGGTTTGCATTTCCCTGATGTTGAGCATCTTTTCATGTGTGTGTAGTTCCATTTTTCAATTTTTTAAGGAACCTCCATGCTGATTTCCATATTGGCGGCACCAGTTTGCATTTGGACCAACAACGCACTAGGGTTTCCTGCAATTATGATACTTTAAAAGAGCATTGTGCTTTCTTACCACTTTTACTAAAATAAAACTGCACATCTGAAATAATAATAATAATAATAATAAAGCTATGGTTATTACTAGGACACATTCTTAAATAATAGGCATTTTCCCAAGCAGATTTTCTTTAGAAGCAATCTCCTTTGGTTTTGGTAATGACGTACGTGAAAAAAAGGAAAATAATTTGATACTCTGCTAATAACCAGGAAAAAAAGTCACTCAAGTATGTATATTCTTCAGTGAAGTAAAAGATTCTTGTTAAACTATGGAAATCCTATTTATTCTTTGTTTCTTATTAAATAGTTGCAAATTTTTCTTCTGTGTGTGTAAATGTGTGTATATCTTTAGCTTGCTCACCCCATCTATGTATCTATGTAGCCATCCAACTATCTATGCAACCTGAGGATTCTACACATGTTCAGGCTGACTGCCCATCCCACCCCCTGTCCCCATCCCCCAACCTCCCAACACACACAGTGAGTCAGAATCTCATCACATGAAGGCCCCACTCATAAACTTGAAACTCCTGTCTTCTTCAGAATTTCATAAAAATGGGTAAACATCTGTTCTCTTAGGATTGTGCTTCAATCCAAATCATAGGTTGTTGGTCAAGTGGCAGCAATGAGTGGAAGACCTCCTTGCTAATCTCTGTATTTCTGTTGTTATCAGATTTCAAAGCACCCCGTTTTCCCCAGAAGCCTCTCCAAGTCTTGACTCTTCTGTGAAAATGTCAATTTAGGGGTGCCTGGGTGGCTCAGTTGGTTAAGCACCCAACTTTGGCTCAGGTCATGATCTCATGGTTTGTGAGTTCAAGCCCCACATCGGGCATTGGAGCCCCACATCGGGCGTTCGAGCCCCACATCGGGCTCTCTGCTGTAAGTGCAGATCCCACTTTGGATCTTCTGTCCCCCTCTCTCTGCCCCTACCCTGCTGTTCTCCCTGTCTCTCTCAAAACAAATAAATAATTAAAATAAATAATTGTAAATTTTTCAATTTACAATTTCAATTAGCAAATTCTTGCTCATGAACCTTCTCTCTCCCCACTGCCATTTACCATCTGCCTTTGCTCCTACTGCTATTCTTTTGTTGTATTCAGTCTTGTTTTGGGATTTGGGTCAATCAGCTATGAATTTTCACTCCATCAGCCCCAGTCTTTTTTTTCCTGGTCCTCCTTCTTATTCCTAACGTATTTTCTTCTTTCCCACTGAAGAAATGACCTAATATCATTTATAGACTAGGGAAGAGAAAAAGAAATACAGACAAAATAAAAGATCACTAACTCCCAAGTATAAGGGAGATTTGTTGACATATTCAAGATCTCTCTTTAACCTACAAAGCAGGCGCTATATAAATAACATGCATTTTCATGAGTACATTCTTTAGCTTTTCATGCCCATGAAGAAGAGTCTCAGGGACCAACATTATGACTCTAAATTCCTTTATGTGAGAATACCTTTGTACATCACTTAGAGAAATAATTTTCCCTCAAAATGTCATCAAATATAGTAAAATTGGGCCAAAAAAATCAAAATTGTGGGGAGTGAGGATAGAATAGTGTTCCAGGAAGATGATGAAGGCAAAAATGTTGCCAAAAACTCAAGATATTAGGCATGCTTTTCTTCTATGTTCCAAATATTTCTTCTGAATTTGAAGGTTTGGAATTTCTGAGATGAAAGAAGTCTTGTTTTTGAAGGGCAAAACTAACCTATACCCTAGTCTACCTTGATCTTTATTACCACAACCAGTGAATTGTTTTTTCTTCCTGTTCCTAAAATATTTCACTTGTACTGAAGTTCAAAAACAGCTTACTTTGTTTTCACCATAGTGGACTACGTCTGAGAAAGGTGAGTTGTAAGTAAATTCTGCAAAGCATTTTCTTCTTAGCAAGAACCATCAATAACAGTCAAATCAACCAATTCCACAAATAATATAAATGTTTTGATTTAAACCTCATGATCATTTATTAAAATTCCCAAGAAGAAGGGCAGAAATAGCTGTGAAATTTATTTCATTAGACAGAGAAAACAGTCATAAATTACCTTATTTTGTAAAGTTTGGGTAGGTTCAAGAACAGAATTATAAAACAGTAATCTTCAAAAGGACTCCCACAT
The DNA here is from genome assembly GCF_028749965.1 of Puma concolor. NCBI lineage: Eukaryota > Metazoa > Chordata > Mammalia > Carnivora > Felidae > Puma > Puma concolor. Next base: position 192,497,499 of record NC_141674.1, on the reverse strand, counting down.
TGTTAAGAAGAGGAAATTGAGACCCAGAGAAGTTAATTGCTTTTATTTATTAGCACACTGAATTCTTTTTTCCAATTTTGCAATCAGACAACTTAATTATCAGTGGTAGTGGTGATGGGTGGGTTGGGAGGGGGGAGGTTGGAAGAAAAGCATCAATTTGGTGAATCGTGTAAGCCTTGTTCTCTCCATGTCAGCCTATTTGGGGGTTACTTTCAAGCCTTTCTTACATTCATGGACATACAGAAAGAGGAGGTGGGGAGGTTCAAATACATTGATTCATTTCACTATTAGTTATTTTTGTGAGAAAAGTCACAAGAGCTCTAAATGGCTAAAATTACTGCTTTGCATTCTAGGGTTTCAAATATCCCCTGCATTCCAGGCCTCCCATTATCTATTACCTAGGAAATTTGAGAGTTGGCCATTTTGGGCTAGGTGCCTTAAGGAAATTGCTTATAGGTCAACTTTGCTTTATATAAAAGATATTTTCCTAAAGAATTCAGTACAAACATATGGTTTGCATCAATAAAATCTTACTTTCTGTGTACCTGGGAAGCCTGTTTAAAGACTCTTATGATGGATCTTTTTGTAAAGTGGAAAAATCACCTTTCAACATACCCTTTATGTAAATTTAGACTTTCATGAATTATAAGTTTGCTTAAAACACCTGTCCCTGTTCATTTCTATAAAGAGGTTATTTGAAACAGCTTTATGGAAAACTGGCTTTCTTTCTATCTTCTTTTTTTCTTTCATTCATGCATTTGTTTAAGAAATATTTATTAGATATATACTCTCTGTCAGTCATTGTCGTAAGCGCTTAGTATAGGCTGATGTTGAATTGGGATACAAACCCAGACACTATCCCTATGGAATTTACATTCTAACGGAGGAGCTGGACATCAAAACAAGTATAAATATGCAATTGTAAGTTGCAAAAAACCAAAAAAAAAAAAAAAAAAAAAACCAAACAAACACAAAAGCTGTGTGCTATGAAGAGTGTTAGGAGAGATAATAATAGGAGACTCGTTGGGGAAGTCTTCAGTGGGGAAATGACATTTACACGAAGGCTGTATGGGTGAGAGCTTCCAAACAAGCAAAGATTGGAGATAAGCCTTATGGGTGGAAGACACGGCACACACAAAGGGAATGAGGGGAAGGTCTGGTGCATTCTAAGTGGTGAAAGAAGGGCAGAATAGCTTAAGCAAGGGGAGCAGAGGGGGATATTAACACAGGATTCAGATGGCAAACAGGGCAAGGACCACAGAGTGCAGGTGTGAGAGGCTTGGAGTTGAGTCTCAGAGTGGCATCAGGTCATGTCTTGGTAATTCAAGGGACAAAGAGAAACTGGATAAAGAAACTGGTAAATTTAAAGAGTTGGTAGAGGAGTAACCAAGTTGGTAGAGGGGTCACCAAGTCACTTTAAGCAGAAGTGATACTATGTGATGCACATTTTCAAACATCATCCTGGTTGCTGAAGTAAAAAGCATCAAGTAAAGCAGTAAAGCCAACTGGTGACTGCTACAACTGCTTCAGGACTGTGGGTAAAAGACAGTGGTGGTCTGGACTGGAGAAGGTGCTGCTGAGAAGACAAGACAATGATGTGAAAATGGTGGGTCAAGGGAGAAGGACCAAAAATTCACCTTAAAAATTTTTATTTTGAGAAAGAGAGAGAGAGGATCTGGGGAGGGGCAGAGAGAGGGAGGGAGAGAGAGAATCCAAAGCCGCCTCCACACTGTCAGCAGAGAGCCTGATGTGCGGCTTGATCTTATGAACCATGAGATCATGATCTGAGCCAAAATCAAGAGTCAGATGCTTAAGTGACTGAGCCACCCAGGCGCCCCCAAAATGTTCACTTTTAAACATGGTTATTTCAGTATGCCTTTGGGTCCTCCAAATGAATGGGCTAGGGACTAAGGCAAAGTTATGAGGAACTGTAATACTTAAAGTCTGGAGAGAGGGGTAGGGAGGCATTGTACACAGGGGACAGAAAAAGAACAGCCAGAGAGATGAAATTCAGGAGAGTATGGCTCAAGAGACCCGAGGGAAGAGCGCTGTAAAGAGGCCATGGTCAACAGATGGAAATACTGTTGAGAAGTCCACTGAGGTCAGGACTCCAGAGTTCACTGGATTTGGCACTCAGAAGCCATTCATCATGTTGGTATGGCTCAGTGCAGTGGTATGAGCAGAAGCCAGGTGACAGTGATCGCAAGAGTGAATGGTAGGTAAGTATAAAAGTGTGTATCTTTGTGTACAACCACTTCAAGAAGTTTGGCTGGTAGGGTGATTGCTGGAGGTGGGGTGGAATGTTGAAAAAGGAGGTTTTCAATGTGGCTGATACTGGAGGACTTTTGTTTGGTGATAGGAAAAAACGTCAGAGTGTGAGAGGCTGGAGCTGGAAGAGAGAAGAGAAGAAAGCTATTTTCTTTTGCAGTGTGGTAAAATACTCATAACGTAAAGTTTACCATTTTAATCATTATGAAATATACAGTTCGGTAGCACTAAGTACAGTCACAATGTTGTGCAACCATCAACCTCCACCCATCTCCAGAATATTTTCATCATCCCAAAGTGAAATTCTGAACCCGCTACGTAGTAACTCCCCATTTCTCCTTCCCCCAGCCCCTGGAAACCACTATTCTACCTTCTATCTCTATAAATTTGACTATTCTAGGTACTTCATATAAGTGGAATCATACAATATTTGTCCTTTGGTGTGTGGGTTATTTCAATTAGCATAACGTCTTCAAGGTTCATTGATGCTATATATAGCATGTGTCAGAATTTCCTTCTTTTTTAAGGCTGAATAACATTCCATTGTATGGACACACCATAGTTGCTTGCCTAGTCATCTGTTGATGGAGATTTGGGCTGTGCTCATCATTTGGCTATTGTGTATAATGCTACGAACACTCGTATAGGAGAACAAAGCTCTTGATAAGAGAAAAGGACAGAGATATACAGAACCTCCAGAGACACTGGCCTTATGGAGATAGGAGGAGATTCAAGAAAAGCAGCAGCCAGAAAGGAGACTAGTTCATTTATAGAGTCGATGAATGGACAGTGGAGGAGTTCCAGGTAATTAATTTATCAGTCAACATGATACAACACGTATAAGAGAAATGGTTTCTATTCATAAAATGAGACATCTTGGTATAAATTGAGAAATCAAAGGAAATAGACTATATAAGGTAGAAAAGAATCTCAGAAAGGGTTTATAGGAAAATACCAAAAGCAGACCTTTCTTATGTTGTTATTTTACTTACATAGGGAGGCCCTAAAAGGCCATATGGGGAAGTAGAATTTAATAATGGTTCATCCATTCATTCAATCAATCATTTACTGAGCTGCCATGACACATCATATGGACTATTCACATGGAATGTAACCATTAACACCATCAATTGTTAGGTAAGTCCTTAATCCAATGAACTGAATATGCTCTCAGCCTCTTGTTGTTTTCTATATGATAAAGATTTCACTATAATTCTTAGTTATCTCCTAATGTCTCAGCAAATATTTTCTTCCACTTCTATTTCTTTCCATGAGTTTTCTAGATAATGACTTTCAAGTCCTTCCCAGATTCCCACGCACCCTGATAAATGGTCCAAATTTACAACATGGATAGCTCTATTTCTGGCTTTGTTCATGCCTAGTCTCTCATTTAATCCACTTCTTAATTCTGCTAAGTACCATCTATCTACAATTTCCCTCCCAGATCCCACTGGACAGTTTACACAGCTATTAGTATCCACTCTTCTTCCATTTAGTGCACACACTGTATAAAGCAATCCTGAGCAATGGCTTACGAGGACTAAAAAGTTCGGTAAGGAAAATGTTCAAACACTCTAATTTCAAATTCGTGGTGAGCTATGAATCCAAGGAGAGCTGAATATTTGAAACAGAATGTATTTCTTCTTTCTGCAATCAGGGAGTATCTTTGGGTGTCAATGACACCCATTTGGAAGAGGCTACATGATCCAGTCATTACTAATATTACACTTTGAATGTCTACGGAATGATGTCAGGTGTGGAAATGCACCAACTTCGCAGTCAGAATATGTTCTGGACTTTGATAGTGGTTCATTCTCCCTGTACCTAGCTGACTTATAAACTATGATATTGTCTTATCATTTTGTAAATTACACACTTTGAAATAGTTCGAGCAAAATATGGGGGCAGAGAAGTTCACAAACCTTTGACTGTATTTCCATAGTTTATTTTGAAATTCGCCCATAAAAGGTTTCTGTTGCCTGATGCATTCTGAGTCAGGTTCTGAATTAGCATATGCATATGCTAATGAAATTTATTTCCACGTATTGTAATCTCATATGTGCACTTTGGCTATTGCTTCTCTCTAAAATGTGTAGGTCTTTACTTGTTTACCTGACATGGCTCCCATTGTACTTTAGAGTTAATGAATCTGATACAAATTCAATGAAAATTGACCAATTAGAGTCCCCCCCCTTTTTAGATACCTAAGGCCACTGCCTATTTTTATGTTAATATTATTGATAGAATAATGAACAAATGTGTTTGTTGCTAATCTTGATAAAGAAAGAAAAATATTCTACTTTTATTTTTAGCTTTCCACAGTATATATGGTTATCATGTTGGCGCCTGTGAGTTTTCGGGACTGGGGTGGAATGCTACAAGCTCAGTATGCTTTTATAACAGAAGGGTTGTGATTTAAACTCTCTGAGCCCACTCCATGGCATGCAAGAGGAGATAGGGATTTGCTTTATAGATATGTTCACAAGGGGAAACTGAGTGAGTTGATGGTTTAGTAACCGAAGAAAAACTCCATATTAAAAATCTTTCTTATTAACTGGGTCGAGCAGTTGAGTCTCTTTAAAAAGATTTCTAATTAAAATGTTAATTTCTGGTATATCATCTAGACATTTATTTTGGGTATGTTTATATGTTTCCAAGATGAAGATGAACTATATGAAAACAACAAACATGTTAATCCCACTGATATCTTTACTACTTCCTTTGAGGCCAACATTCCCACCTTACCCTTAAACAGCTACTTGCCTCTGGCTTGTTGTTGCTTATTCCCAGGATGGGATTCCTAACTTGGTGGTCATGGCGACTCTTCATTCCAAAGCAGGGAAGCTTTGGAGCTCAAATGTGTTGATATTTGTTTTTAGGATTGAAAGGCAGGGAGGTCCTATAACATTCTAAGATTTCTGCCTAAGTGGATAAAACATCTGCTGGGTAGAGTCTTAAGCAGCTCTCTGAATTCAGCTGCTGGGAATCCTTGAGCGAATTTGCTTTCCCAGACTGAGGAGCTAGGAAATGCAGTAGATTTGGAAACACTGAATATATTGCAAGTAATTCTAGTGGGCCCAGAAAGCAAAACAAAGCAAAATGCACATCATCAATAACCCATCTTCTGACAAACAAACAAACAAACAAACAAACACACAAAGTAAAAAGGGCATGTGGAAGACTGACTTGCAAGAATCCGTTAAGGGATTTGTAACCTACTGAACAGTTACTTTTGCTGAGGGTTTGTGTAGCCAATGAAAACTCCACTCTAGCATTATTAAAGTAGCACTCTGTTAGGAGAAAGAGGAAAAAAAATATGAAAAAGGAGCTAGAGATTAAAATTAAATGAAAATAAGCGTGAATGAGTGAGCAAGAAAGATAAAGATACTAATAAGGTATGATTTTCAGATCCACACAGGGACTATAAAAAGCTTATTAACTGTCACGACCACACTGGGTTTTAAGTTATTCTATCCTGCTTTCCAGAAGAAGAAATACTCTTCAGGAGCACAGTGAACTTTGATTAATTGTTTTCATACGCTCTCACTGGCTTTAAGACATTGTAGGCAAGGGTCTTAGTGATTCAGACTAAATGCTTATGATTTCTGGGAAATATATTTAACAAGAGCATTAAAGAAATAGATCTTTTTGCATTTTTATGTTTCCTTAATAGTTAGAAAGGCTTTTCTTTTTATTAAATGTTTACTTATTTCAAAGCAGCAGAATATGTGGCTCCTTTCTTTTTATTTTTATTACTTTTAAGTAGATCTCTGAGCATCTCTGAAGGCAGCTTGAGTGCACAGACAACTGATGGCCTGTCCATAAAACTCTAATGCTGACTCAAACAGACCACATGGCTGGAACCTAGAATTCTCATCTGTGTGCTCACAGCATCCCCTTCTTCCCTTCTCTCTACCTCCTTTGTCCCGGGAACCCAGACACTAGGAAAGGAGTATTCTGAGACCAAATCATACACCAAGTATAAGCTTTTTGTCTACCAGCTGTGGGAGGTTCCTCAATGCCCATGGCCTTCCCATGCTCAACCTGCCAGGGCTCACTCCATAATGACCACAGATTCATCCTGCAGAAGGAAATGTCCCCCCACAGGAAACAGTTCTGCGGTTCATTCACTGGCAAGTGGGGTCATTTCATCAAACTTCCTAGTAAGGGAAAAACTGACTCATAATGAAAGTTAATCCAGGGAGGGCCAATTAAAAGTTCTATGGAAACTGGAGGCCTCATCTATAGTCTCTAAAAGTGTCAGCTATAACTTATATTCCAATAACACAAATTAACTTATGTGTACTGTGTATAAAGTCCATTATCAAAAGAACAGATGATGGTGACTAACTCATGTGTAAAGAACAAAAGGACAATGTTAAGACATGGTTGATATATACATATATATGTATATATATCATATATGTACAGTGACTATGCAAAGGGCCATCTTAAAGGGAATCCTGGATATTACTTACTCCATCTTCATAAGTTATGAGAAACAGGGCATATTTTTTCTGGAACTTGTCTACACTAAAGAAGAATAAAATGATTGAGCTCCAGACCCAGTCTAATGGGAATAAAACTTATCTTTATAACTCCGATTAAACAAAAAAAATTATCACTTCTTTGATGCCCAAATTAGCATCTTTTCTCCAGCATACTGAATTAATTAGTTGAGTGACAAAAGAATTAGTCCATGTAGGATCAAAGCTGAAATCATATTTATCTGAAATTTAAAATTAAGAACACACAGTTCTATCCCACTGTAGCTCATGTACTGTTCTTTTATGTTCTATATATTCTAAACCTTCTGCATGTCACATAAAGTGTAACTAGGGCTTTATTCTTTTTTTTTTTTTTTTCATTTCATGTTCTTCTTCTTCTTTTTAACATATAAAATCTTCCCTGAGGAGACAATGAGAATATCACACAATTTTTTTCCTGGGGGTGGGCAAATTTCCATTGTGCCATAAAAATCTTAAATTATGTGGCTTTTTTTTGTCAAGCATTTATTATGCAGATACAAAAGAAGCAAAATAATTAATGCACGATAGAGCTGGTAAGAGAGCCTTAAACAATAGAAAAGAGTTATTATATTGATTCATAATAAATGATACTAAGTTTGAAACTGTTCTTAAAAGGTAGAAGCTTTCTTAACTTTGGACTTCTTTTTTTTCCTTCTTTTTCTGCAGTAGAAAAAGTGATGTTGAATAAGCGAGAATTGTGGGGGGTTAATTTCCGGGATGTCTCAATTCACTAGAACTCATATTTGATGTTTTGTTTTGTTTTGTTTTGTTTTATGTGGGTAACATTTTTACCACACGAAACCAACTTGGATTAGCATATCTATCTTTAGCCAAGATGTGATGGAGACTGGACTCAGGCAGAGAGTACAGAGACGAGGAGGGCTTGTACTTCTGGTAGCGCCTGTATTTGGGGTAGGGCACTGTTTGAACCACTGCTTACATGTGAGCTCCTCCAGGGCTAGGGCAGGTAGGGTCTTTACATGTTTTTCTCATTTATGCATACATGCATTCATTCAACAAATGCTTACTGGACACCTACTTTGTAGATCTAGTAGATGCTAAGGATCCAAGCAAATTAGTCAAAGGTGGTCTCCACTCTCATTCTTAGTGCCTGACACATAGAAAAAATCCAACAAGCATTGCTGACCTGAATTAAAGGTGAAGTAAGGATTTCAGGGAGGTATCACTTATCTCTTTTCTTCATGGCCTCTGTCCTCATAGTGCCTCATAACAAACATGTCATCCTCCCACACAGCTCCCAGGCTGGAATCTAATTTCCCTATGAACACAGAAATCACCAAACTGACTTAATGTAGGTGTGGCAGCTCTAAGCTGGTCACAGCCCTGGATGTCTACTACCACAGCAAGATCAAACAGGGGACAGCTATTACATGGCAAAGGTAACACACATCTGGTGATCCCAGTGCCATGGTGGCACTGGGTCATCTTCGGGTTCTACCTCGTGATGACCAGTCTTTCGTGTTGTACAAATACCCTGTTTCTAAACACCAGGCTAAATTCTAGAATGAGATTCAAACCCAAAGCCGTCATTAAAGATGATTAATCTGCAAGATGTCATCTCATACCGAGACCTTTAATTTCAGTGTTTCAGAAATTATGGCCTCTTTAGTCTTAGGTTTTGAATAAAGATGGGTGTGAGGTAGTTGCTGGTCCTCCGGAGTTCTGACACCATTCATCTTTGTCATTGGTTTGTCCTCTCCTTAACAGAATTCCAAATGACAATATCTCCATCTGTGCTCTTTCATGAAAGAGTTCTTTTGGAAAAAGAGGTAATTTTAAAAAATCTGAGCCCTAACTTAGTTTGTAAGGTGAGGGATCAGATTTCAATATTTTTATGTCAGATTTAAAGTTAACTAATATGCCTTCTTATTCAATAAGTCCCTGAAGAGTAGGCCATAAAACTGAATTGATTCTCAACTATGAATAGGCTGAGAGGGAAGAAATATATCTATTCTGAATGTCTCAAGTGAAATTCTACATCATACTTTGGCTCTTCCAGGGCCAAAAAGTCACAAGTCTGTGAAGTTTTTCAAACCTGTGCTACCTGTACGGGTCCCCAATTCATTTTTTAAACATCTAAAAACTCCCTTTCCGTAGCTTTTCTGAAGTCTAAAATCTCGGAACCCGTACATAAGATCGGGTTGCCAAACACAAAATGAGGTGTAATTTATTGTTTCAGATAGAGTTGCTGCTTATCCATTGAACAGCACAGAGAACATCCTACATACCCTCCAGGTCCCAGAATACTTTATTCTGAAGGAGCTCGGCCAAAGTGACAGTCACTCAAGGGCCATCAAGCAATCAACAATGTTTCCTTTGTCCAGAAGGGGCTGGGCAAAAGACAGTAATCTTTTTCATAGGACTAGATTTCCCATAGGGTTGTAACCTACTTTTACAAAATGGATCTAATCTCATTCTCCAGCAATATAACATCCCTAAAGAAAATATATCCAGGATTAAACAACAACATCAACAATAACTTGATTTCTGACAAGGTTTTCTAATCACTTGCAATTCATAGAGACCCATGACTGGTAACACACAATCATAAAAGTATGCTTTCACCTGGAAATGTATATAGTAGCTTAGCACAGTGATGATTTACAATTTGACCAAAGAAACCAGAAATTGATTTATAGTCTGTCCAAAGCATCAGCCTCTTATTTGCTTGTCCACTAGACTGTGAAACTACAATTCTGCTATGTAAGTATATTTTCTTGTTCCTCCCTTCCCTATACCAATGGCTAATTTTTCCTTTCTTCAATACCACAGATGAATAATTCCTTCAGATTCCTAGTCCTATTCTACGGTTCAAAGTGGCTGTACTTGTTCTCATGGAATGATAAAAGAAACAAATGCTAGGAAATTTGTGTGTAGGTAATTAAATGCACAATCACATAAAGTGCATAATTAAATAAATCAGAGGTGTGAGCCTCTGAATGGAACATTCCAGATGGAGTTTTTTGGTGAGTAGATCTTTAAAAAAAATGTAGATGATTCAACCAAATAAATTAGCCAGAGGGTGTTTCCTTATCTCTGGGGCTACTTTTAATTATCAGATCAATTTCAAATCACACTGTATGAAAGGAATAATACTGGAAACTTTACTTTTGCCCAGCTACCTGTTTATTCAGATGACAGAGGTGTCTTGTAATCTGCCACAATGCCCTGGCAGCCTGTTTCTGAATGGCTCTGGATGGCGGGCGCAGGGTACACACGCAGCATCACTTGGATGACGTTGGCTTGGCAATGATCACCTTGCGCATCTGCAACCTATATTTGGCTTTGGATTTAACGCTCCTGGTCTCCCCAGGTTTGGTATTTCTAAACTTTGCCACCTCATATTGAAGCAACTTCCGATAACTAATCCTTTTTACAAACATTATAGTCACATTTGATTCTGTAGAAACCCACAGTATTTGTGTTTTTCATTTTGGAAGGTTATTTGGAAGGCTTGGAAACTCAAGCCAATATATTATTTCTTTTTTTTTTTTTTTTTAATTTTTTTTTTCAACGTTTATTTATTTTTGGGACAGAGAGAGACAGAGCATGAATGGGGGAGGGGCAGAGAGAGAGGGAGACACAGAATCGGAAACAGGCTCCAGGCTCTGGGCCATCAGCCCAGAGCCCGACGCGGGGCTCGAACTCCCGGACCGCGAGATCGTGACCTGGCTGAAGTCGGACGCTTAACCGACTGCGCCACCCAGGCGCCCCAAGCCAATATATTATTTCAAGTGTGACTAAGCTGTTGTCATTCATTTTACACCAACCCTAACCCTCTCTAGGACCCAACCTATTGAGCTCTGTAGACTCACTAATCCAGTCAATCCAGTGATGGAAGAATCACTTTGGATAAAAGAACAATAAATCCAACCATTACCTCAGTCCTATAAAAGTAATATTTGAGTGCATTAGTAAGAAAGAGAAGGAAGAACTAGAAAAATTGTACAGTTTGGCAAAGAAAGCCTGAGCTTAACTTGTTTCATCTAAATTTAGCAAGTAAGAAACAGGTAGCTCTAAAAGGGCCACATTAATGGACCTAAAATCAGAAGATTAATAAAAAGTAATCCCAAAGCAATTCATTAATATGTTACATCTAAAATAATAATTTTTTGATAAGGTGGCAAAATTTTCCAGGTGATTCATAAGTGCTTTGGAATATAAAATATCATTAAGAACCGATCATATAATGGGCGCCTGGGTGGCTTAGTCAGTTAAGAGTCTGACTCTTGATTTCAGCTCAGGTCATGATCTCATGGTTTGTGAGTTCGAGCCCCACATCGGGCCCTGTACTGACAGTGAGGAGCCTGCTTGGGATTTTCTCTCTCCCTCTCTGCCCTTTCCCGACTCTCGGTCTCTCTCTCTCATTCAAAATAAATAAATAGGGGTGCCTGGGTGGCTCAGTCGGTTGAGTGTCTGACTTTGGCTCAGGTCATGATCTCGCGGTCCGTGGGTTCGAGCCCTGCGTCAGGCTCTGTGATGACAGCTCAGAGCCTGGAGCCTGTTTCAGATTCTGTGTCTCCCTCTTTCTCTGACCCTCCCCTGTTCATGCTCTCTCTCTGTCTCAAAAATAAATAAGTGTTAAAAAAAATTAATGGGGCGCCTGGGTGGCACAGTTGGTTAAGTGTCCGACTTCAGCCAGGTCACGATCTCGCGGTCCGTGAGTTCGAGCCCCGCGTCAGGCTCTGGGCTGATGGCTCAGAGCCTGGAGCCTGTTTCCGATTCTGTGTCTCCCTCTCTCTCTGCCCCTCGCCCGTTCATGCTCTATCTCTCTCTGTCCCAAAAATAAACAAATGTTGAAAAAAAAAATTAAAAAAAAAATTAATGAAAAAATAAATAAATAAAACATAAAAAAAAGAACTGATAATACAATATTTAATATTACGGTTTATTTATTTATTGGATTCACGTTGAATTTCTATGTGAAATGTGTATATTATATATTGATTTAATGCAATCAGCAACATATTTAAAAAATAAATTTGCTCATCCTGAAGCCAAGACTACACTGTATGTTAACTAACTTGAGAAAACATAAAAAAATAAATAAATTTTCTTAGTACTTTTGAAATATTATTTATTTATCTGTGAAAATTATTCGTTTGCATTTTTAGTTAAAAAGAGATTTGTATGCAAAGTGGTTCTTATGGGTTCAAAATTGTACAGTTATAGAAAGTCCCTTATGACTGGAAAAGTCTTTGAGATCATATTATCTAGTCCCACTCAAAGTTTAGAAAGTCCAGAGGCCTAAGGCCACATGGAAAGTTGGGACTAAACAGGGATTTGAACACTTCAGCTCAGTACAAAGTTCTTTCCATCCTGCTATGTTCCCCAATTGTTTGTACATATGTTACGAATTATTTACCCAAAATTCCGAATCTTCATAAAGGAACCCTACTCAGTAAAAGTTTAGTGTTTTTGTGAGTACCAATTGCCCAGAAATGCAATTAGCTGTAATGACAAAGTTCAATTTAGTGACTACTTGGCCAAATATAACATGCTAACTAATGTGAGGACTTGACAACTTTCCCATTATCTTAAGCTCCCTTGTTCACTGACATTATCACCCTGTCCACAGACAGACTCCTAATATATGCCAGCTGATTTGATCAGATTGCTGAAAAACAATTACTCAATTATTTAGCTCAATTGGTTAGAACACTGTGGTAATGGGGTCAAGGGCATGGGTTGGCTCCCCTGTGTGGGCCAGTTAACTTGGACCTACTCCATAACCACAGACTCTACCCCCAATGCAGATGGTCTTACAAATACATGCCAGTGGTCAAAAGGGCGCTCGCCAAGAATGTGTGGACAGAGTAGCATAAATCCATCACTTTTTCTAGAAAAACAGCTCAATGCCAGTTTTGTTGAACATATGTGGGTTAATAGTAACATTTTCACAGGTGAAAGACAGAATATGGCTCCAGATTTTGTAATACCACAGATTTGCTAACCTAGTGTTTTGAAAGTAATTTTTAGAAAATAAGAACACATATGGTTAAACTTAAAATCAAGCAATCATTTGAGATATACAGGAAAAGTTTTAAGCGTGAACTGGTGATTTCTACCAGCTTCAAAAATATGAAAAAAATTAGCAAATTTAGTCTCCCTTTGTGAAATACCTTTATTTTAAAATGTTGGCTCTTTTTTTTTTTTTTTTTTTTTTTTAAAGTAACAGTCTTTGGCCCAAGCATCCAATATTTGTGAGCCAAATTCAGCCTCTGGAATCCCAGTTTGCAAACACTGGTATAACTAAGTTTCTCTCTCTCTTTTTTTTTTATACCTATGTATGTATATATATGTGTTTTAATGACTGTGGTGACCTTAAATTAGTATAATTCATTGAGCCATGCCTGCTTGCTCAGCTCTCAGCTCATGTTGAAACAGGGGAGTCAGGACTTAGATACCCAAAACCTGGATGGGCTGCCTTTCAATGATGCCATTAGTTGACTGAAAAAAGATTATAGTTGGCTGAAGTGGTTGGTGACCACTCTGTCAAGGATAGGATCACACCAGGCCAAACTCAGCCAAAGTATATTGCTTGGAATACCAAACAGATAAATTATCAATGTTTTCTTCAGAAAGTTTTCTATAAGAATTTATAGATTGGGCACCTGGGTGGCTTAGTCGGTTAAGCATCTGACTCTTGGTTTCAGCTTAGATCGTGATCTCAAAGTTTCTGTTATTGAGGCATGTGTCGGGCTCTGTGCAGAGCAGAGCCTGCTTGGGATTCTCTCTGCCTCTCACCTGCTCATGCACCTGCGCTCTCTCTCTCAAAATAAACAGACTTACAAAAAAAGAATTTATAGATTAACAGATCTAGAACAATAAATTCTGTAGAATGACTCAGTTTTGCTGTTTAGACCTTATATCCAGAGTCCAAGAAACTAACATAAAACTTATTTTTTAAGATTTCACACTATGAAGTGTCTTTCAAAATCAGTCAAACCTTCCTTACCTTAGGCAAAATAGAAAGGGAGGAGGATAATCCCATTTCTCACCAATGCAGGCAACATGGATTTAGGAAAGGAAGACATATGTATAAATATAAAATGTACTAGAAAAAAGTACTGCATATACTTATTAGCACTTGGTGATTTACTAGCTAATTAACTCCTAGATGACAAAGCTTTATGAACTCCTGCAAACTAATTAAATGATATGTCTCACAAACAACTAAACTAATTAGATTTCTTAGATGAGTAAACTAAAAAGTCCTATCAGTAGCCTGAAATATTGAATTCATTTGGGAAGTATTTATCAAACACCTATTATATATCAGGCTCTGTGCTAGGTGCTGGAAATACAGAAAGAAAAAGATTCGATACTTTCTCTTAATAAATGTATAATCTAGGGGTGCCTGGGTGGCTCAGTCGGTTGAGTGTCTGACTTTGGCTCAGGTCATGATCTCACAGTCGTGGGTTTGAGCCCCGCGTCAGGCTCTGTGCTGACAGCTCGGACCCTGGAGACTGCTTCAGATTTGTATCTCCCTTTCTCTCTCTCTGCTCCTCCCCTGCTTGCTCTCTGTCTCTCTCAGTCTCTCAAAAGTAAATGAATTTAAAAAAAAAAAATTAAAAAAAAGAAAAAAAAAAGAAACGTATAGTCTAGTGAATGCTTCTTGAGGCTGAATGAAGATATCTCAGACTAAGAGACAGCATCCTGAGGGTTTTCAAGATTACCATGCCAGTTAGTATCAGAGGAGTTATGTAGATGATCTCTCTGGTAACAACCTTAATTTTGTTTGTTTTGCAGCTTTGAAAAATCTGACTTAAACGAGGGTCCTCTCCTTCAGGAAATGTGCCTACATTAGCATATAAGATTTGTAGAAGTTAACAGATTGTCAAAAGACTACCCATCTGTGCCTATCCATGGATGTAAGATACAAATATCTGCTTTGGTACAATTAAGATGTGCCCGATGTCACAAATTAATGCCATACTTTGTGGTGAAGTGTACAGAAAGCAAAAAGAGACAATAGAGCTAGGAAATTGATATTTTCTGGGTAGGAATATATTCTTTTAGGTAGACTTTTAGGACAGACCATATGTCTACCACTGAATCAACAAGTGCCAAGCATTAAATGGAAATCTAAAATACGTCAAAGATACATAATCCCTAATCAGATCTACTTTACTAGAGTGCAATCAATTCTCAGTGACTCAGAGGCTTTTTATCTACTATGCAGATTACCCACAGCCTGTGCTTCCCCTTTCTCTCTGTCTTTCCATTTTTATGGTCACCTGAGGACTCATTAGTGCTTCTACCAGAGGATAAGTAAAGGAAGGGAAAGGACATAAAACTTAAAATGAGTCCATTTTGCTACCTTTAAGTAGTTGGGGGAAGAAGAAGTAGCTATTACAAGGCTTGTAGATTATGTGAAGATTTCAATTATCCATACTCTCCCTGTCAATCTTACCAAAAATAATTAAAGGTTGGCTCTAACCCTCCTTCAAATGTTAAAACGATGGGTGGTCATAGGAAATAACCATAGTAAATAAGGTAAAGTGAGGCAAACTGTGCTAAAGAAAGATGAAAAGCATACTTTAAAAGTCACAGTTTCAGGGTCCCAAAAAGCATCAGTCCAGTGGGCAATTTTATGGATGTAAACATGAGATGCATGAGCAAGGATCACAAATCATGTCATAAGAATAAAGTACAATATCCATACGACGGAACACTACTTGCACGACAACATAGATGAATCTCAAATGCATTCTGCTAAATGAAAGGAGCCAGACCCAAAAGGCTGCATATTGTCTGAGATGGAAAACAGATCAACGATTGTCAGAAATCGGGGGTCAGGTGATTTGGAGATCATGGAACTGTTCTGTATCATGACTGTGGACACGTGACTCTACACTGATAAAAACCCTTAGAGGGGCGCCTGGGTGGCTCAGTCAGCTAAGCATCTGCCTTTAGCCCAGGTCATGATCTCATGGTTCATGAGTTAGATCCCTGTGTTAAGCTCTGTGCTGTCCGCAGGGAGCCTGCTTTGCATCCTCACTCTCCCCCCACCTGCTCTGCCCCTGCCCCCCTTTTACTCTTTTCTCTCTCTCAAAAATAAACAAAACAAAAGCCCTAGAAGTGTACAAAACAAAGAGTAAATTTTATTCTACAATATGTTAACAACAATCAATCAAGATGTGTTGGGGGGGAACCCCAAATAGGAATACAACTATAAGAATAAACCTAATTATATTATAAATAACTAGCATCCCACATTGAAGGGCTTGGGAAAGAACTTAAGTAACATTGGAAAAGTGGATACAGTAAGGGTAAAGTCAAACATAATTGTACACAAATACCATACTCTGGCCTCAACAAGGGTATGGGTTAGGAATTCTGAGATAACTTTCAGCATATATTAGGGTTGAACAAATAAGTAAATATATTGCAAATAACGAGAGCCAGCTTTCTAGCTAAATGAAAAAGAAATTACAAATAAGGAAAGGAGGAAGTCTATAATGAAGACTGTGGTATTACATTGGAATTGGAGGTATCGGTATAAACTCATGTTTTTTATAGTTTTTTGTTTTTGTTTTTGTTTTGAGAGACAGAGAGAGAGAGAGAGAGAGAGAGCGCATGTGTGAGTGGAGAAGGGGCAGAAGGAGAGAGGAAAACCCCACGTGGGCTCCATGCTCAGCGTGGAGTTGGACATGGCGCTCAATCTAATGACCCTGGGGTCACGACCTGATTCAAAATCAAAAGTCGGATGCTCAACCGGCTGAGCCACTCAGGCGTCCCTAAACTTAAAGCTTTTTAAATGAGAATATGAAATCTCATTAAAAGATTAAAAGATTTCTGAATCTCCAATTCAGAAATATGGATATGTGTTTATGCATTGGTTCGTGCACATACATACATTTCCAAGTTCTGTCTGCTGAGAGGATCTAGAAACAATACCTAAAAGTGAGTACTCCTGGTTCTTGGCCTCTGTATATGATTATGCAATAAGAGAAATCAGATCTCCTTGGAAAAATGTTTGATTCCTTGACTGTGGCAAGGAAAACATGAAATGATCTTGGGGCATCTCACAGTGCCAAACAGTAAGAAAGTTCTCAAAAAACACACACACACACACACACACACACACACACAAAACTAGGCAAGTCAAAAGGAGTTACCCTGAAAACGCCCCCAACAGACAAAGTTAGAATAACTTAAGCACCAAAATAATGATAGGATTGGATTATAATCTATAAAACAAAATACATATCCATGAATCTATAATAATATAAATCAACAAAAAATTAATGGTCAGAGGAGAAAGGATAGCTCTTCACTAAAGAAGAATTCCAATTAATAAGTGTGGAAGGAAGGAGTGAACTAAAAATGACCACTGGCAACCACTGTAATAATTGCCATGATAAGAAACACTGAGAAGAAACCGTACTAAAATTAACCCGGTGAATGTATGAGAAGAAACTAGACATTTGTATAGTTTCAGATATCTCCCACAAGATATGTACAAATTAAAAATGGGAAAAAAAATCCAGCAGACGCTACTTTAATGAAACAACCAAGATTAACTTCACTAGTAATAAGTGAATAAGTGAAGTAATCATGACCAATCACCAGACAAACCCAAACTGAGGATTGTTCTAGAAAGTAACTAACAAATACTCCTCAAGGCGTCACGTCATGAAATACAAGGGAAGGCTAAGGGTTGGCACAGAATAGAGGAGACCAAGGAGACACCATAACTAATGCAATGTGGGATTATGGGTTGGATCTTGAAACAGAAAAAGGACATTGATGGGAAAACTGGTGATGTTCAGTTGGGGTTTGATGTTTTGTATCAATGTTAATTTCTTACTTTAGCTCTTTGTAACATAGGTCTGCACTATCTTAACATTGGGAGGAGTTAGGTGAAACGTATATGGGAATTATACTTTTTGGGGGTAACTTTTCTTGAAATCGAAAAATATTTCAAAATAGAAGTTTTAAAACAAGAATAAGGAAAAGTAGAAGGTGAAGGATAGATAGGAAATGTTGAAGAGGGAAGCACATACTTGCTTTTACTCTGCTTTGTTCACCCCTATAATTTCTCATTGGATCTCTCACTGCCCCCCTTCCCTACAATTCAGGGCAGACCTCCCCTAAGCAGGAGTGGATATGTTATCCCCGTGTTTCTGAGACTTCCAGAAACATGTCCATTTATTTAACTGCTTTCCTAATATATACAACTCCCCCTTGGTTTTTGTTTTTGTTTTTAATTGGGAATTCACTAGATTCAAAGGAAAAGCAAGTGAAACTGAAGTGTAAGCGTTGGCATTAACACCAGATATAAGGATCCACCTAAAACAGTACAAAGATGTGGTGCAGACGAGAAGCAGAAATGTGTGAAATGGAAGGAGATAAATGATTAATTAAATGCATGTAAACCATACATATTCAGTACCTTCCAACCTTCCAACCTTCCAAAGCTTTGGCATTATCTACTTTAAACACCATCCTTTGAGGAAGTTACTGTTTAGGCAGTGTGTAATTAGCATATTTACAATGGATAACTTGATTTTGAGTGTCAAGGATTGAGGAAAGGCAAATGTTAACACCACATGTCATTCTGACCAAATTTTAATTTTGAATTTTATGTGTACAATATAACACAGGCAAATAAATGTCCACACATAAAATTGTTTCCAAAGTGAAAGGGTTCAAATATGAGGCCTCATTTTAATACCTGCTAAATTAAAACATGTACCAGGCTGCCATTTTTTTCTGGGCCAGCTTACTAGGATTTGACCCTGAAGTACACAGGGTAGGGAATAATACAAAAGGCATTTGTGAAACTGTATTTTAACACAGGAATATAAGAGAATCATTGGTATCTTTTCTTTGTCAATATACTTGTTAAAATCAGAGTCTTTGTTTAATAAAATTAAAAAATCTAAAAATAACTTTAGACTTCACCATAATCCTAGAGCTTGGGCACATATGGAAATCATCCCTACAGATTCAGCATGCACCCATAGATTTCACTCAATAATTTTTTTCAAGTGCCCAGGTTCACTGGAAGCCAATACCATGAGGCTCTGGGAGGAGGGATCTGTCTGCCTGTCAATACAGCAGCTATAAATTATAACCGTGTATTTGATTGCTGCTAACATTTTTGGTAGTGGCAGGGATTTGAAGCAAAACCAGAGGCAGTTCAATGAATTTGTAGTGAACTAGCTGAATCATGGAGCCTTTGAGGATGACCATTGCTCATACACTTCAAATTCACTACAATTTTTCAATCAAAGTCTATGAGAATCAGTACTTAGCCTCTCAAACTCCCCTCCATATTTTTCCTTGGATGTTTTTTCATGGCTTCCTCTTCAAGACTTTGAAGGAACCCACAGATAATTCTTAACCAGAGCCCATCAGCAGCTGCCTTAGAAGTGCCCATAGATTTTTCTCTTACTATTTTTTAAAATCATGTCTCTTTCTGCTAACTTCCAGCCCGCCCAGCACTCTCAAGCCACTCTCCTAAGAAGCTGCACCTGGGTGAACTGTGACACCAGAAAAACACTGGTCTGGAACCTCCCTCCACTTGCCTTTTCTATTCTGAATGTGAACAGGTCAGCCCTTAGGCCTTCTTAGGTAAAACAAAGAAAACTGAAATTTAGGATTATAACCTTCCTCCTTTCTGCCCTTCCAGTTCTCCTTCCTAAGGGAGGTGCGTTCTCTCCAGGTACCCAGTCCCTTTCATCAAACTGCCTGTTTGGGGACACAAAGGTCAGTTGTTTACTGGTTGATGAATGGATTATATTGCACTCTGAATAAATTTCAGGGCATGTTCTCTTCCTGACTTTCCTCTAGCTTTTTACTTTTTTTTTAATGTTTATTTTTGAGAGAGAGAGAGAGCCAGCAGGAGGAGGAGTGGAGAGAGAGAGGGGGACAGAGGATCCGAGGCAGCCCTGCACGAGGCAGGGCTCAAACCCACGAACCGTGAGATGAAGTTGGACATTCAACTGATTGAGCTACCCAGGCATCCCCAACTTTCTTATTTGAACTGAAGCTAGGCGGCATCATAGCCCTAGCTGTGTAATGTGTGTAGAAAACTTCTAATACATCCTAAGTGCTCAATTAATAGTAGCTATTATTTTCATTCTGAGCCTAGAGGTTGTTCTAGCATTTCCCCATCTCTAGTACTTACCGGGCTTGTTCTTCCAGACTTAATAAAAAAAAAAAAAAAAAACAAAAAAAACAACAACAACAACAACAAATGAGGAAACAGACCTTCTCACCATTCTCACTGCAGGCATCTAGGGTCTTCCAGGACTCCCATGAATTCACACCTCTTCCCCCAGGCCCTCGGTCACACCCATAAAACTGTAGCTGCCTAGATGCAACCTCCCATTCTCCCATTCATTTCCTCCTGCTTTGGAAATGCTCAGTGGTGATTTCACTTACTCCTCCTCAGCTCTCATTTACATTCCCCGTGGCAGCGATTCCAGATTTTACGCTGCCATCAAACTGCATGCATACCACTTCCCTCTCGACTGCATGCGGTGTTGGAACGTATCAGTCAGGATTTCCCGTCAAGTCCCCACCATCACCCTTAGATTTATCTACAGCAACCAGCTGACCACCAAAGGGACCCCTCTCTTCCTCTCCACCTCCCCTAGGACCTCATGACATTAGTTCTCTCTACTCTAGGTTTCCCTGGACTCCCTCAGTTTCTCAGACATTAACACCACCCACGTGCCTTCCATGCTTCCTAGGAGTAGTTACTGACTCCTCCCCCAGCCCCTGCCGCCCAACCCCACCAAATCTTGCTTTCTCGGCTTCTTCAACTCCCACACGTTCTATTAATTACTCAGTGTGGTGAGGATATGCATGGGTATCAGGATAATACTTGACACTGAAACTGATTTTAAGTACTAGAAAACTAAGAGATGAAGAAAATTGAAAATTCTCTTTGGTCATGTAAAGGTATCCCTAATTATATTATGGGATTACCTTGTCGACATTCGCTCTTTATGTCTAATTACCATACGGGTCGGTTAAAATTTTGCATATGATCAAGTATATTACATTAATTTAAATTTTATTTTAATCTAAACAATAAAAAAATCCGTATTTTAGTAAGAACCCAAGTGATGCCTAGCTCCAGCAAGTATGGGAAACACTGACCTATGTACTAGTCATTCTGCTTTTTCTTCTAACTCTACATTGCAATTTCTTCTCCTAACTAAAGCCTTTCCCTCAACTTTTTAATTTTAACTGAAGCTTGGGCTCCGCCAGCCATCTCTAATCATCTGGTGGCCTTCCATAGCACTCAGTCCTCCAATCCTGTGTCCTGTAACATGGAGATAATTCTAGAAAATATATAATAGGATTGTGAGAAGAGTTAAATGAGATAACATATGGTAAAGTTGGAACAGTGTCCAGCACATAGAGAATACCTAATAAGCGTCTATTATGAATGTCTGGGTTTTGTCTCAACAAATTTTCTTAGACTCCTCTTGCTAAGGTCACTGATGACTTCTGTGGTACATTTTTGGACCTTATTCTTTGTAAATCTTCTGCAGTAGAGCACTGTCAAGCACTCTATGCTCTGTGCAACTCTCTCATGGCTGACAGGGCAAGCTCTCTTGGTGTGCCTGCCTTTCAGCCTTTTTCTTCATACTGTCTAGAAGGGCTTCCTGCTCTCTCTCTCTTTCCATCTACTTCCTAAAAACAAGACTTCTTTGCTCAGGTGTCTAGAGGCTCCTCAAATTCAAGTAAAAACAAAATTTATTCCCTTTCCTCTAAGCCTCTTCCTTTTCCTCTTCCTTTATAGCTTATCATGGCATATAGCCAATCTCCTAAATTACAGACTGAAGAAATCGTCTTTCTCAATTCCTTCCCTCTTGCCCATGCCTTCATTCAGGCCTTATCTTTTTTCTCCAGGTCTTTCTATCAGCCTTCTACTATCTGGATGTCTTGCCACAGATCTCTCCCGCTCCAGTCCATCCTCCACATGGTCCTCAGCATGGTCATTCTAAAAACATTTATAACCGTGTACCCGTATTTAAGCTCCACAGAAAGATTTCTGTGGGCTCCCTACTGCCTCTGAAATCAAGTTCAAACTCTACCCTGTTTATGCAGGCCCTTCTCAACCTCTTCCCAACTCACTACTTTAATCTTACTTTGTATTACTCTCCTAATAAATGAATGAGTAAATTAATGAGATACTCATCACTAAGGTCACTTGAAATCAGGAACCATATCAAAATCATCTGGGTCATTTATGTTGCATTTCACAGTGCTTTTTCCACTGTTTTAAATAATAATTTATAATAAATGAATAAGCTTTGTTTGAAGGAACATCTAATCCTCCAGTTGGATAAGACAAATATCAGGATAATACTTGACATTAAAACTGATTGTAAGGACTGGAAAACTAAGAGAGAAAATTAAAATTAAAACTTCTGTTTGGTCATGTGACACTATCCCTAATTATATTATACTATGTTAACATTTACTATTTATGCATAATTACCATAAAGGGCCACTAAAATTTTGCTTAGAATTCAGTGTATCACATTAATTAAAACGTTGGTTATAAATTAACCTATTTATCACCTATCCTTAGTCTTCACTATGCTTTGTGCTCATGGTGATCTGCTCAACCTTTAAAGAAGTAAAAGGAATTTTGCTCTAAAAACTTTCTCTTAATTTTCTGGGTTTGGTTCTTTTTGTTTTTATACTTTTAATCTATTTTCTTTCTTGGTACACATTAACCACTGCCATAGTAAAGGACACTAATTCTGTTGCCTCCACTTGTTCGAGTATTACATAGCTTCTGAAAACGATGGCTGTGAGGACTGTAACAATATGGAAAACTGGCTAGGATACATTAAATAAAAACAAAAACCAAAATTGTGTGTAAGCCAAGGTGAAATATTTAGAATAAAAGGCTGATGGAAAATATTAAAATTAACGTAGTTGTGTTATCGTTATGGGATTATGGGAAAGAGGTTATCTTTTCTCTTTTTGTTTTTCCCGTATTTTCTGTAATGTGGCTGTATTAGTTTTAAATTAAAAAAGTAAAAATCCAGACACTGTGTTCTTTATCTTTTGCCACTAAACCTCTATTTTAGCCTCCTGGTTTTCTGAGCTCGCTTTCTCCCCATCATCCAGATGCTCATAATATTGTATATTTTGGTACCTGCCCTGTCCAGTGCAGTGGCCACTAGCTGCATATGGACACTGAGCACTTGAAATGTGACCAGTGCAAACGGAGATGTGCTATACATAAAATATACACCAATTTCAAAGATTTGAAAAAAAAGAATTTAAACTAGTCGTTCATAATTTTTATAATAACCATACATTGTTTTAGTGTGCTAGTGCTGCCATAGCAAATGCCATAGACTGAGTGGCTTTCACAACAAAAATTCATCTTTTCACAATTTTGGAAGCCGGAAGTCTGAGCTCAAGGTGTCAGCAGGGTAGGCTTCTTCTGAGGCCTCTCTCACTGGCTTGTAGGTAGCTGCTTTCTCCCTGTGTCACCACATGGCCCTCCCTCTGCATGTGCCTGTTTCCAAATCGCTGCTTCTTATAAGCACCCCGATCGTGCCGGATTAAAATCCTGCTAACGGGCTCATTTCACCTAATTTACCTCTTTAAAGAGTCTGTCCCCAAATACAGTCACATTGTGAGGTACTGGGAGTTAGGACTTAAAACAAATTTTGAATGGACACGATTCAGCCGATAACAGATGTCAACATGATAATATGCTGGATATACTTGGTTATATAAAACATTATTACAATAAAAAATGACTCTCATGAACATCCTTATTGATGGTTATTCTGTCCTCTCATCTGAACATGCTCAGTGAATATTAAGAGAAAGTTTATAGAAAACAGAATAAGAAAACAATGCCCTGAAAATAGATCTCAGTGATGAATTTAATAGAAGAATGTGAACTGATTAAACATACCATCTTTTAGCATTAAGAAACGATAATCTCAAGACATGATTCTATATGGACAGCGCAAAGAGAAGACAACCCAGTTCTCACACTGATCAAGGTCAATTTTTACTGGATAGTTACTGAATTTAAAGAAGGTCACAGTTATCATTCCAGACTAATCATCAATGTACTCTGGGACTAGATATTAACTCTTCCTGTAGCTTAAAAGGATCAAGTATAACTGAGGATGAGAAATGTTGCCATGGAATTAAGATCTCCTCTTTATTCTTTTTTGGAAATACCGTTACTTCTTAGTAATAAAACTCCAGTAGGAGTTTTAATTGTTTAATTCATCCATTTGCTTTTCTTCCACTTGGCATTGTTTGTCAATCTATTTGAATTCTAGTAGTGTCTCTCTTGCTCCTGGTGGAAGGCACATAGGAGGCACTAGTAGAAACACAGCAAAAGAAGTTCATCATAATGCATTTCTCTGGAGAAATGTTCTAATAGACATAAAGTTCTAATAGACATATACTCTCTATAAAATATCCCACATTAGGGGCCATCCTTCTGTTCCATGATTAACAGGTGACTATTGAGTACACCCATAATTAGAGCAATCAGGAAAGACAGTGTTATGATTAATCTGAAATGATGTGAGACAGATTTTGTTTTCATTTCCTGATTCTCCCTGAAAAAATCAGAAGGAAAAATCCTGGATCAGCATCTTGGACTATGTCCTAGAATCTAAAACTGACCATCTTTCCCTGCATATCACATAGTGACTGGGCCCTTCTGAAAAAAAGATTTCACTTAGAAATAAAAACAAATAAAAGCCATGCCTCTACATTTTTAATATTAAGTTTACTTAAGGAAAAATTTTTTTCTAATGTTTATTTATTTTTGAGACAGAGAGAGACAGAGCATGAGTGGGGGAGGGGCCGAGAGAGAGGGAGACACAGAATCTGAAGCAGGCTCCACGCTCTGAGCTGTCAGCACAGAGCCCGATGCGGGGCTCGAACTCGTCGGCCATGAAATCACGACCTGAGCCAAAGTTGGATGCTCAACCGACTGAACCACCCAGGCACCCCAAAATTTTACTTTTTAAATCAGAGAAAATAATATTTTTTAAAAAGTTTTTAAAATTTTATCCAGTGGGGGTGAGAGATAACTTTTAAGAGTCTTCAATAGGTAAGAATATTAGAAAAGTGAGGACATTTTCTATGAATCTTCTTATTTCCTTTTCATCCCCACATTCCCCATTTTCCAATTTCTTATCTTTTATTATATTTGAAAACAGATCTTAAAGTTAAGTGAATAGGATGTGAATAGACACTTCTTCAAGGAAGATACATAAATTTCCAATAAGTGCAAGAAAAAAAATATTCACGATCATTAGTCATCAGGGTAATGTAAATCAAAACCACAAGGAGGTACCACTTCAAACCCATTAGGATGGAGATAATATAAAACAGGTAATAATAACAAGTGTTGGCAAGGATGTGGAAAAACTGGAACCTGAACAGACTCCTGGTAGGAATGTAAAAAGGTGCAGTCACTTTGAAAAAACAGCCTTGCAGTACTTCGAAAAGTTAAACATAGAGTTTTACTGTATATCCTAGCAGTTCCACTCCTAGGTAGATATCCAAAAAATGAAAATATATTCATATAACAATTTGTACATGATTATTCATAATAGCACTATTCAGATTTCCCAAAGTGGAAACACAAATGCCCATCAACTTATGAATGGATAAGCAAAATGTGTTTACCCATACAATGGGATATTATTCAGCAACAAAAAGGATTGAAGTACCGATATATGTCATAACATGGATGAACCTTGAAAACATTATGCTAGGCCAAAGAAACCAGTCACAAAAGACCACAGAGTATATGATTCCATTTATACAAAATGTCTGGAACAGGCAAATATATAGAGACAGGAAACATATTAGTGGTTGTCTAGAGCTGGAGAGGAGGTTGAGGATAGATGTATGGAGAGTGACTGCTAACAGGTACTAGGTTTCTTTTTGAGTTGATAAAATATTCTAAGGTTGATCATGGTAATGGTTGCACAATCATTTGAATATACTAAAAACCACTAACTTGTATGCTTATTAGGTAAAGTATACGGCCGGCGAATTATATCTTATTAAAACTATTCCCCCAAAGTTAAATGATCACGTTACAGGTTTAAGGTTTGATTAGATGGTCTCTAATACCTTCAAAGGAAAAAAACAAAAAACAAAAAACAAAAAACAAAAAAACCCCACACTCCAAATACTGCTGCTTTCAATACAGGTTATTTTCTCTAGAGGATAATCTTGGAGTATATGAAAATATACACAAGTCAGACAACTTCCAGCCTCTGATGTAATTCTCTAATTTTATGCTAGCACTGTGACTGATCAACAAAGACACTGAAGTCTATGTCACAATAACAAGTTGCCTTTGGATTCTCCAGACCGTAGTTCAAAACTCAGAAGAATCTGTCTACCTACCATATTTAATAAATTCAACAACCAGAGAAAGGAGGCCCCATATATAACAAGTTTCATTGTGTGGGGGGCTATTTATGTTTGATTATAATGATATGTTAAAATTTATAAGGCCAGGTTGAAGGCTGAACTATTTATAACTTTGATATTTTAAAAACTGAATGTTTGAGATGTTAAAACTGTATATTCATTTCTCTCTCAAAACAATACTTATCTTACAGACTGGTGGAATAGACTCCCACTTTTATGAGATAAGTTTCAATTATGAGAATAAAAATCACCAGAACACTGATCTGTAACTAAGAACGTCAATTGATCTTGGTAGGATAAGGTGCCAACAGAAAAGCTAGGCAACACCATACACGTCTGGGGCCACGTTAGCAATACCAAGAGCCCACAGATGGTCCTCTAGGGGTGCCTGTGGTTGAAATACCATAAGAAGTATGGACCTAGGACCACACACAAGGTAAAAGTAACACACGACAAACCGTACATGAACATAATTATTTTTAAGGTGGCGGTTGCCATGCCAATGCAAATATTACCTTACCACCCACCACACCATCAACAGATTTCAGTAAGTAACCAAGATGACAGAAAGCACTTAAAGTGCTCTTTTCCTGGAAGTTAAAGTGCTACTGTCATCCATTGATACTTTTTGAAATTCTTAAGTAATGGCTTGAATTCAGCCTTCAAGATGTAGGTTCCCCTTGCTCAAACCAAGAGCAATTCTTAACAGTGGAAGCATCGGAAAAAAAGATAAGATGAGTTTTTGTCTCCCTCCCGGCAACTGGTGGTTCCATAAGGTCAGTTATGAGCAGCACGGAGAAATTCCTTGGTCCTCCTCCTTTGGCTATCTTGCTGTTTGCAGGCTCCCCCCCACCCCCACCGCCGCCCCGTCCGCATCGAAGAATAGTACATTTTGCATGTTGTTCCATGCCAGTCCAGAATAAATTCTCTCCAAATAGCAACAAAATGAGAAAATTAAGTACAACGTCATTTCATGAAAGCCATTACGTACGCTTGAAGAACTCTCCCATACTCTGCAAGTCTAGCTTTCCCATTTTGTTAATACTTAAATGTTCTTTTTTGATGAAATAATAGGTTATAGTAGTTGGGGAGTTTAATTTATGCTTTCACTTGATGAAATTAAAACTTGGTTGCCCTATGATGACCTCCCCATTTTTAAAAAGTTGGGCAGCCCATGAAAAGTCTGGGAGCTGCTCTAATTTCACCACATCATTAAGACAACTAGTGAACAAGGGGGAAATGACTAGTTTCTTCCGCCTTTTTTCTCCCTACGGACTCCTTCCTTGTTTGCAAGGGTCCCCATGTCTCTGTGAAGGCATATCCTTGGGGTATTGAGGAAAAGATATTCTTGGGAGCAGTCCAGCAGGGAGGTCTCAGGGGACAAAGTCTCTAGGAGTTCTCACGAGCCAGGAAAAGTTAAGTCTATGCTATGACTTGTTGGAAATGACTAAAGCTCATTTATTGGTTATTTATTTTAAAAGTGTCTAATATCTATTTTGTTATAGGCCATTTTATTAGTTAACATGTTAATTCAACCACAAAAAGATACTCGGCTGGTATAGCCCGGTCTCTGTCCAAGGTGCTAAGGGTGTGAACGTTAAGCCCTTAAATGGCTCAGTGTCCCAGAGTGAGAAAGTTAGCAAACAAACAATTACATGGTGATTGTCTGTAGGAGCATTTAGGTCTCCTTTTGTAAGTGGAAGAAGCCTTCACCCGGTGGTGGAGAGGGGGACTTGATGTGGGTCTTAAAAAAGAGAACACACCGGTCTTTCAAACCCCATTGTCAAGAGACAGCTCCAGACTGAAGAAACATTACTTACAACCAGGGAATAAACTAAAGATGTGCTGAGACAAATAGGATCAGAACATGGAGAAGCTTATAGCCTGTCTAAAGAATTTCCATTTCATCCCATATGTGAAGTTGAGCTACGGAGGGATGGTGACATGCCTACTGGAATGTGAGAAAGACTATTCTTGCTGTCAGCTGGAAGATGGAGCACAGCGGAAAGATGCGGGGTGTTGATAGACCAGGTAGGAGCCTACAACACTAGCCCAAGTGAGAGATAATAAATGTCTGGATTGGAACAGTAATGATGGCGAGCAGAGACTGGATAGCAGGCATATGAAACGGTAAGAACTAGATAGTGAGTAAAAATCCAAACTCACAATTTGTCCATAATAAATTTCATCACAGGCTGTGCATGTTAATATTAACGTATTGCACACAATCCTCTCAGTACATAACTGCACACTAATAGTGCCTTTAAACCACGGAATTTCTCTTGCAGCCGCAAAAGAGAGGGCAAGCATTTGAGTAGATAAAGCTGTATCTATGCTTGAAATATGCAACAGTCCCATCAAACTTAACAACACAGGAACTTACATTTTAGAGTGTTTTGCCAGGAGAAGGAACTGAAGTATGGGCTACGAAGCACGCTAACTTCTGATTCATTCCCTGAGTCCGGAGGAAGACAAGTGATAAAGGAGAGTTATGAGAGCTCTTTAACATTATGGGTTTTCTGTTGTTGTTGTTGTTGTTGTTGTTGTTGTTGTTGTTTTTCCAACCCCCAAGCACCATGAGTTGAGAATAGGTAGATAATTTGCATTAGAAAGTAGACATAGTGCCACTCTGAGGGCAGTAAGAAACCTAAGGCTCTAATGTTCTATAAATGCTTTAGAATTAGAGGTGCCTAGGTATCTGAAGAGCATGTGACTCTTGATCTCAAGGTCATGAGTTTGAGCCCCATGTTGGGTGTAGAAAATACTAAAAAAAAAAAAAAAAAAAGAAAAAGAAAAAAAAAAGAAAGAAAAACCTTAAAAAAAAACTTTAATAAAAAAAAAGAATATTTGAGCAACAATGAAAAGACCACAATGAGGATGTTAGTTTTGTATCTAAAGTATACGATGTTTAATTTTTAGATTTAAAATTTTTTTTATTGAGGTAAAATTGACATATAACATTAGCTTTGGATGTACAACATAATGATTCAATATTTGCATGTATTGTGAGATGGTCACAGTAAGTTTAGTTAACACCTGTCACCCCACACGGTCACAACATTTTTTTTTCTTGTGACGAGAACTTTTAAGATCTACTCTGTTAGCAGCTTTCAAATACTTTTTAAAAAAATGTTTATTTTTGAGAGAGAGGGAGGGAGGGAGGGAATGAGCGGCGGAGGGTCAGAGAGAGAGAAGGAGACTCAGAATCCAAAGCAGGCTCTGGGCTCTGAGCTGTCAGCACAGAGCCTGACGCAGGGCTCAAAACTCACAAACGGCGAGCTCATGACCTGAGCTGAAGTCAGACGCTTAACCTAGTGAGCCACCCAGGGGCCCCTCTCTCAGCAGTTTTCAAATTGCAAATCAGTATTATTAATTATAGTTACCAT
Source organism: Puma concolor (assembly GCF_028749965.1). Taxonomy (NCBI): domain Eukaryota; kingdom Metazoa; phylum Chordata; class Mammalia; order Carnivora; family Felidae; genus Puma; species Puma concolor. Next base: position 192,467,873 of record NC_141674.1, on the reverse strand, counting down.
GCTGTACATTACTTCCTTATGACTTATTTATTTTATAACTGTAACTTTGTACCCCCTTCACCCATTTCATCTATCCATCAACTACCTCCCCCCCGACAACTACCAATTTGTTCTCTGTATCTATGAGATTAGATTTGAACTTATTTTATATTACAACGTTTTAACCTGATAAGAGATGTTCATATATGCTACAGAAAATCTAAAAAGACTAAAAAAAATTTCAAGGGAAAATACAAAAGCTCTTGTTACTTTATCACCAAAATCCCACCAATACTGGTGCATTTTATTCCCAGATTTGTATTTCCTTGTATGAAGACATTTGGAATCATGCCATGGATATAATTTTGTGCAGTATTTTTTCCCATATAAAGCATTTCCCCAGGTAATGAAATGTTCTTGAAAGTTTAAAATTTTAATGGCTCCACTATGTTTCATCCTATGGATACCACAATTACTGTGGTAAACCTCCTCATTTTGGATATTTAAGTTACAATTTTGCTCTTATAAATAAACACAACAGTGGCCATACTTATTTATTTATAAATCATTTGATAAAACTGAAATAATTTCATTGTGAAAATTTCAGCAGTAAAACAATAAAAGGAATTAAAAAAGGGGGGGAAGGAACAGCTGATTTAGCTATATAAACTCAAACACTCTACACATAAGAATCACCCCATAAAAATAAATAGCAGAACAACAAACTGCTAGAAATGGCTGGATTTTCTTACACTTTTAGGCAGGTCTTAGTATAAGCCCATTGAAACTGGTAATTGTGATGTTGGTTATCTGCAGGGTCAAGATAGTTTTGCCATGCAATGTTTACTGATTGGCCATTTACTAATACTCTCAGTTATCCTTGTTTATCATAGGGCTAGAAAGAACCTTAAAAGATAATCTAATCCATTGAGAGGTTTTTAGGGCTGTCTGTTCCAAACTATCCCAGACAGATGGGAATCGATGTTGTTTTTAAGGTTCTCTAGATAAGAAGATTCCATAACCTTTCTTGATAACCCATGTCAGAGTTTAAGAACTGTATTGTCAGGAAATTCTTTCTTTTATCTAACTTAAATCCCCCATGCTTTAGTTTAAACCTATCCCCTTCCTCTGCCTTTCCCTCACCTAGAGGAGGATGGGGACCATCTGATCAGCACTCTTTACAGAGTAACTCATCACGTAAACACCACTGGTAGAGGATTATTATGTTTCTTCTTTATTTTCTCTTCCCTCGACTATATAAACTTGGTGCCTTCAAGTTTTAGGATTGTAGGTCCTAAGTGGTTAATTTACAAGCCCTTTAATCATATTCACAGCACTCTTTTTAAATGTCTCTAAATTTTCCGAGTTTTACATACCTCCGATCATTCATGAAGACAGATACAAGACACTGGATGTAGATATCAGTAAAGGTTGTAGAAACAGAGGTCATCTTTCTAGGAGCCACTGCTTTCAGCAAGAAGAAACTTTCTGGGACAGTTCACACTTGTTGGTAGACAAAGATATTGGGGGATATTCACAGTAGAGAAGAGGGTTGGTTACATGGAACTACAGATTTTGTTTTTATAGCCTCCCAGACCTAAGTAGGATGGTTCGTCTTCTGCACCCTTAGGGAATCCGTGGCAACTAAAAGCTAGACCCAGTTATGGCTGCTGACACCTTTGGTAATACAGCATCAAGCAGTTTTTAGTGGGAAAGCACATGGCCTTGGGGCCACCTCGGATGCTCCCAGGTGCAGAGACAAAATTTCAAAGGATGTAGAATCTACAAGGTTAGTGATGAAATGCCAGATACCTTGGTTGCCTCTGTCCACTGAGATTCAGTCACAGTTAAAAAAAAAATATCTGTGAATTTAGCATTGAGAGGAGACAGATTTAAGTGTCATCAGTATGCTGACAGGTAGCAAGATAAGATAAAGTAATAACCTGGAAGTTAAGAGAGCTGTGTTCTGGCATTAGCTATGTCCCTCAGTCATGATGTGACATTTCTATTCCTCTGGGTCCCCGCGCATAAAAGGTAGTGAATTACAGAATATTTTAAACTCTTCAGAAAAAGACTCTTCACAAATATAAGCTGCTACGGTTAAGTACTGATGGAACAAAACCTTAGCTTGCCATCATATGTAAGTAGGGAATTCTTCACCTGTGCCCATTTAAGCATTGCACAGCAAAATTAAGAGTTGAGTCTATACTTGATCATCAGTCTGTGGGGGATTATTCAGGAATAATTTAAAATTCTAACTCCTTCGACCAAAAACTTACGGGCTATCTTTCCTTTCCATCAGTGTATTAATGTTTATGGAATGTACAACTAATTTTAATGTTTCCTAAGTTGAATATAATGAGGTAAGCAAAAGAGCAGTTTAAAGGAATTCTATAGAGTTCCAGCCAAGTACAAGTGGATGGATGGATGGATGGATGGATGGGTAGATAAAGATTGATGGATAAATAATCTCTTGTTTTGCTTGCTTTGCTGATTTTGTCACTGACTTCCTTCCACTGAGTACAGTCCATAAGAGTTAACCACTTTGCTCATTTTCCTTCTACCCTTTCCCAAAGAGACTAGAAAAATCCTATTTCAAACACTACTGAATTTGCACCCTGTGATTCATATGTGTGGTAATATAGCCAAAGTCATTTTTCTTCAACAGAGCTTATTAATTTATTCATCCAAAGACTATCTCAACTGCATCAGTGTGAACAACAAAAGGAAAATAATAAATGACATGAGTAGCAATACACTGTGCTTGGAATGCCTATCCTTCTATAAAGATAAATGCTGGTTGTCTCTAAGATACTTGGGTGCAAAGATTAAGGTCCCTGAAGAAGGTACATTTAATAAAAGCAACCTATCATTAAGATAAGTTTTTTTTTCCCTAAAAGATATTAATTTTTTTCCTCTCCTGTAGATAAACAACAACAACAACAACAACAACAACAACAACAAAGTTCTTTGGGCAAATATGGCCCTGGTGTGATACTTGGAGGGCAGGGAGAAGGGAAGGCAAGTGGGGACTGAATCTGCAAACTGGTTTGATGCTATGTGGCAGCAAAGAATGTCACACCTGCTAGGCCATAGCCAACTTCCTAAGAGAAGTCTTGCGGTGCAGAAGACTTAAAAACTACCAGTAGAGTGAGCAACCGTCCATGCTTCTTGAGAAATGATTACATAGGAGTAGGTACTATAATTAAACTAATTGTATGCCTCCATCAGTGTAGCCACGGCCACTTGACATTCCTACCTAGCCAGCAAGTGTCCTCGTTACCAGAGCCCAGGTTAAGTGTTGAGGGAATTCGTGGCCCCTCTTGAGGCATCTGTATGCTTCATTTAAGCATACTCCAGTTGACAATAAAAATCACACTCTGCCTTGTAATACGATATTCAAGAGTTGCAAACAGAATGAGTCTTTGCAATTTTGAGAGGGTTAATGCCCTGCACTTCCTTCACACAAATAAAAGATGGAGAGGATTAAAGTCTGGGAGATTACCAGCCGTTCCGAGCTTGTTTGACAGGCTGGAACCTGAGAACCTGACTGCATCAAAATGTAAAACAAATGCTGTTTGTCACCTGTAACAAGGAGGACTCAGATGTAATTTCTAGGCTTGAATAATAGGGGACAGAGAAAACAGTACACTGGGGAATGCCAGGTCTCTCATTTACGTCATGACTAATAAAAAAGAGATATAAAAGGAGGGGGCCCTGAACATGAATGGTTCTCTAGGAAATTCATACAGGAAATCACCAACCTATGGGACTTTAAAATCTTGAAGGTTGGTCTGAAGTTTAGTTTATTTAGCCTTTAGCCTTTAGTTTATTTAGCCTTGACTTTCTTAACTCCTGAAATAAAGTCAATGGACAAATGGAAAACTTTCTCCCTTGTTCTGTTATCCTGGCATGGCTGATTTACTTGAAGATTTCTAAGAATTCCGTATTTCAGCTCCATATTAGAACTGACAGATGCATTCAACTTGCAGACAGGGAGGCTACATGATGTTCACGACATGGGCTGGGAGATGGGAGGAGAAGGGGCTCCAGAAAAGGGGTACATTTTGTTTCTTGCTCTTCCATGTGTGTTTTTTCCCAAGGCTGAATTCTCATTTCTGTGCCACTGTGCTTCTCTGCTTTCTTGCTTGCAAAGAGAAATTGAGGATTTACTGTGCTAGGTACTATACTAAATGCTTTATATGTTCTACCTCGTTTAACTTGATCCTTATCTTACTCTTTTTACTTTGGCAGATCCTGGTACAGAAAAGGACCAGTCTTGGAAAAGCCATGAAATTAGCTGGGCAGCACTCTCCTCTCCAATGCTCACCTGATACTGCCTGGGATTCCTGTCAAGGCATCCCACTGCGGTGGCCCTTCTGGAAACAGTTCTCTGTTCTGGAAGTTTTGTGATGCCCTGACATCTGTTAAATCTTTCTTAATTCCTAGTTCCTGAGGTCCCAGCTGAGCTTCAGGTAATCACAGGGCGTACAAAGGTATACTGTAAGCTGTTGCCAAAGGCTCCTTGTATTCACTTCAGCAGTGAACACAGCCCTTTAACAGCACCTTCAGTGTCCTGGGCTGCAAGGAGAGGGCCCCGTGGAAAACCCAAGTACCAGAACTCTGGCAAGGGTTAGAGAGACTCCTCGCCTCCCCAGTTTCAATCCTTGAAGGAAGCCTATTTCACCCATATGCATTTACAAGGAAGGTTCTAGACCTTTCTAATGTTGGCTTGAGCATGGCCCAGCAGCGCACAGGAATTGTGGCATTTTCTGAGAGAAGAGCGCCACCATCAGGAAGAGAGTGTAGAGGCACCGGGGAAGGGCAGAAATCAGAAAAGCTGGCTTCTAATTTCAACGCCGGAAAGTGCAGGCAGGCCACTTATTCCCTCTAACGTCTGGTTTCCCAATTTCAAAATACAATAATAATCCATTCTTGAATTTATGTCACATAAACTAGCTAGTGTGAGCTAATGAAGGCGACTACTTGGACAAGTTAAAAGTATATAAATGTAGGCTACTGATGTGACTAAAATTACAGACCCTGGTTATGTCTAATGGACTACCTACAAGATTATGAATGCCCAAATACAGATGGCATAGAAAAAAAAAATCACAAAAGGGACTGGGGTATTTTCCTTTATGACCTGAGCCTCTCAAGATGCTTTCTGAGGAATAGAATACACATTCTGGGCTGTGTCTACTTCATTATTGTCTGTTTACCTGAATTATGGCAGCATGACTGATTGAGACGAGACATAATGTTATTTAACTGTAAATTTGTTGCACAACCTATTGAACACGAAGTCAAAGTAAGTTATGATTGAACAATGGAAATAAATAGCTATAAATACAATGGCAATGTGAAAATCAAAATAGAGCAGGCTATTATTTTGTTCTGACATTAATTGTATAATAATACCTATATTTAAGGCTGTGACTCAATTTTGTGTGTCAAGTCAGAAAAACAATTGATATAAAATATCTGAATTAGTAGTGGCTGCTTTTCATTGTCACCAGCTTCTTCTGTCCAAGAATCTCTGTAAATAAATTTTGATGCGGCAAACATGCCCAAGGTCGTAGGTTAGATAATGGTTATCCATAGCAAATGGGTTTAAATGCATTCAGAAAAGGTCTAGCTGTTTGAACCTAAAATAACCTAGTACTCTAAAGATCACAATTCTTTGTCCCTCCAACGCTGAGATGCTAAAGTGCCACCAGCTTGGGTACTAATTTAAGACAGAGTAAGACTGGCTTGAGGTGTGGGGAGAGCTAGGAAGATGAGTAGGGTGGAGTCAACTAAAGGACAGTGGAGAGAATGTGTTTGGGGGCTTAGTGGGTAAGAGAGGACCTGAAAGGAGAGTGTGGAAAGCAGCCAGATAGAATGAACCTGATTCTACGTGGCCATGATGTGTGACACATAGGAGGCAAAATAGGGCAACGGGTAATCTCCTGCACTCGTTCTCCTAGTTAAACTAGTAAAATTTACTCCCATTAGATGAGATTAGTTATCTGGAGATGTTACCTTAAGGGGCAGGATGAAATCCAGGGTCTAGAAATCTAATCAAGGTGAGTGTGGCTGGAATGTGGGAAGATGGCTGAGGCTCAGTCAATGGTGTTGATAAACCCAAAGAGGGAAATAATGTGTTCTGCTGAAATCTATGCATGGGTGGGAGCAGAGGGCGGAATGGACAAAGAAGAATCTGTCCGTGTGTCCTCGACGCTGTCCAGAGGAAGAAGTGGTCAGGTTTTTTGCCTTACTTGGCAGGTAAGTATATCTCCACTCTGGGCACTATATTTTATAGCACGCGTATGTCTCTAACTATATGGTGTGATGACATTAGATCTTCCATCTACCACCTTCTCTGGTCCCATGAGCTCCTGACTCTAAAATGCTTTGCCAACCTACTCTCCTGCAGAGAAGAATGTGCAGGTAATCAAGAAAAGCAAGTACCCAGGTTGGCGTGGCAGTACTCTATCCCACTGTAAATTAATAAATTACATTGGCAATCTGTTTTATGCAGTAATTTCCTCCAAGATTTTTTTCATTCCCTAGAACAGGTGTCCAAGTTACATCCACCTAAGGAAACATGGACAAAATCAACTTTCTCAATCTGCAAAACTGAGGTGATCCTGGGTTAGGATTGCAAAAAGAAAATAAAAAAAGGAGGAGAAAGGAACGAGGAAGGTATATAAGACATATTAGAAAGACACAGTTATCCCATATACTGGCACAAGAAAAAAAAAAAGATACCAATGAAACTGAGTACAGAATAATAGAACTGTAATAGACTCATGTATGTAGAAGAATATATACAACAAAATTATATATTGATAAATAACAAGAACTAAGTACTTTCAGTATGCCTAGGAACATCTCATTTCTTCTTCATTGTGACTTGGAGTCCTATTAAGTAGTTGCCTATGTCACAAAGCCGGTGTGTGACAGAGCCAGGATTCAGACCGCTGCAGTCAGGCCCCAGAGCCCATGCCCTTGACCAGTGCGCTGCGTGTTGTCTCAGGGCATCACAATCCTCATGGACAGGAATAATGTTCTCTAGTGGCTGGTGCTGGGAAAACGTCTTTATTACGTTAAGAAAAAAAAAAAATCAAGTTGGATTACTACATCCCTAGATTATGCTATAAACCACAAAGTAGAATGTAAATAGATTAAGGACCTAAGTATGAAAGGTAAGCACATCAACCAAATAAAAGAAAATGTAGGGAAAATATCTTTGTGACCCAGGAGTGGAAAAAGATTTCTTAAGAGCCTAAAAGCCCAAACTGTAACCAGTTCCATTGAAAATGATAGGGTGGACTGGACCAGTTCAAAGTTAAGGATTTTTGCTTTATGAGGTATGTATACCAGTGGCAAATTCAAAAGACTGTGAATTAATAAGGATAAGGAGAACCCAAAAGAATAAAGAAGAAATCAAACCAAAAAGATGGTCAAAGGAGATAAATAAAATTATAGAATGACAAGCCTTAAGAATTAGTAAGCATATAAAAAGATGCCCAAACTCGCTTGCAATAAGAGAAATCCATACTAAACCATAATAAAATGCAACTTGATATGCATTAGAATGATAAAAATTAGAAAGGTGGATAATACCAAGTACAGGTGAAGACCTTAGGAGATGGAAACATATATCAACACCATGATTCTGGGGATGTTACCTGGCAGTAAAGACTTCATTCAATGGGTCATGATTCTGAGCCAGAGAAATTTCCTCAGGTGCAATAGGGGTTATGGAAGAGGATGTTTTTTTTTTACTACCTTTGGGTAGGAAAGGGGGCTACCTAGACGTCCATCGTTAGGGGATACAGAAGTAAAAGACAGAATATACATACCATAAAATATCATTAAAGGAATAAGTTAGATTCATATAAAATTATTTAGAACAGACATTAAAAACTGCTGTGTGGAAAAAATCAAACAATGATCTTTAGAGCAAAATATCATTTCTGTAAATTAAAAATAGCTAGGTAAAACCACTTTAATTGTTTACGGATATAGACTAAGCACTTTACAGTAAGTATATGTAGAGGAGATGAGAACAGAGGTATGGATTGGAGACAAAAGGAGGGGAGAGAAACTCACACAAGGATGGGTGGATAAATGAGAGAGCTGTGAACTGAGGATTATTGTTCAGTCAACTCTTTGCACTCAGTCCAAAAAGAAGAAACAAAACTGAACTCTTATGGTAGGATTCTAATGGAAATACATTATGGACAACCTCACCAGACTGGGGACATACATAATATTTAAAAAAATTTTTTTTTAAACATTTATTTATTTTTGAGAGACAGAGCGAGACAGGGCACAAGTGGGGGAGGGGCAGAGAGAGAGGGAGACACAGAATCTGAAGCAGGTTCCAGGCTCTGAGCTGTCAGCACAGAGCCTGATGCGGGGCTTGAACTCACAAACCATGAGATCATAACCCAAGCCAAAGTCGGTCGCCGACCCACTGAGCCACCCAGGCGCCCCCATAATATTTCATGTCATTACCATGGAGGCAAGATATAGTAGTGTTCAGAAAAATTCAAGTTATTTTCAAAAGTTGTATTCTCTTAAAAGCAGAGCAACAGATGAAATATTAATTTGCTGACAATTTTGTCTTTCAGAAATTGGAGGGGTTAATGAGAGGAATTACCAACAAAGCAAAGTTGAAGTGATGGGAAACTTCAAAGAAAGTGCTACTTGGTGTTCATAAGAGTCAGACAAAGAACGGCTGGGTAGAGTCATTTCTAATCATTCAAGCTTACTAATTTCCAGATTCCCAGAGCCACCCCGGGGGGCTTCAGATTCCACAGGCCTCGGGATGACCCAGACATTTTTCCAATTTTAAAGCAAGCTGTGCCACAGACTATACTTCTCAAGATTTGGGGACGCAAAGTTCTGAAAGTTCAGAGGAAAAAATGATACGGTCCCATGACCAGAGTCTAAGACAAAAAGATGGCTTAAGGGAGAAGTGAGGTACCCAACAATGAAACGTTGACGATAAAACTGTAAAGTTAATATGGGTGAGTTAAAATGCAGTGGAGGATGTGGGGATGTAAATAATGGCATGTGGCTGATGACACAGGAATGATACAACAGAGGAGAAAAGCACACAATCAGAAACCAATACAAAGAGGATTGGCTTAAGAACAGTGTCAGGAGGGGTTAAATCTGAGAATGAGCTCAAGCTTGAGAAAAATGCAGAGGACAATAAAAGGAATTGTTAACGTATGTTTAGAGTGAGTGCAAGGAATGATTCACATCCCCCTGGGGGCAGATATTATAGTATTAGCAGATGATAGTAAAAGAGAACAGAAACTGTTAGCATTCTGTTCGCTCCCACCTTCCCTATCAGAGGGAATGATCTTCAAACCAGGCCACAAAACAACAGATTAAGAAGGAACTGAAGCCTGAGAGAGGTGATAAGACTAAAAGGGAGCAGCATCTAGCTGCTTTCTTTAGGTTCCTATCTCCAGGCCCAAATGAACCTTATCCAAGTTCACTGAAGGAACTGGAAGATATGACCATAGAACTTTTGTGGTGCTCTCGGAGCAAGCCTGGAAGACACGGGGGAGGGCAGAAGAGTAAGCCTAGACAAACGGCGTGAGTTTTAAGGCGGGGCGAGTAATCGGGGAGGGGAGGAGATACATTTTAAAAAATAGTGGAAGAGTGAATTTCAAGTTCCTGGATAAATCATTAAATAGACGGCTTATAGAAACTCGAGAGAAAAAGAATGAGAACGGGGTAATTACTAGGGACTAAAAAGGACTCACTAATAACAGCTTGTGCCAAACTCACCTCCTTTCTATTTCTAAAAGATTCACTGTAGGAGGTGAGGGATGTTGGAATTACTTTCAAAAGTTCATCAGGTGATTCCGCCATTCAGCCAGGTATAGGGACATTGCTAAATAGGCAGGAAGACCCCTCCAAAGCCAACGATCCAGTTACAGTATGCTTTTTTTTTTTTTATCAATGACATCACTGCATCTATGGCCTCTTGTTTTATTTCTATTTCTTCTACTTTAACCTTCTTAAAACTTCCTAACATTTCAACAAAAGAGGAACATTACACCATGGATTCTTTTCCTTAATCTTTATTCTAACAACTACTAGAAAATGCCATCTCCCTTCTCTATTTGACTTTAGAGCACTCTGCATAATTACAACCTATAATTTATTTTTTCAGAAAACTCTGAAATGTTCTTTTCATTTCCACAGCTAAAGCTTTTCTTCAGAACTCCAGATTCTTTCACTTCACATACTTAACATTTTCTACCCTCTACTGGTATTTTTCTTTCTTTTTCTCTGTCATTATGGGCTCAGCTAAAATAACCCTCTGGTTTCACTCGGGCAAGTTCTTCTTGTTTTATGAAACACGCATCTGTGCCCGTCTCAGCCCTTTTCCTTCTCTGACTCCTATCCTTTGAGTTCTTTTAATTTTTTTTTTATGTTTATTCATTTTTGAGAGAGACAGACAGACTGACAGAGAGAGAGAGAGGGAGGCATGGAATCTGAAGCAGACTCCAGGCTCTGAGCTGTCAGCACAGAACCCGACACGAGGCTCGAACTCATGAGTCGTGAGATCATGATCTGAGCCGAAGTCAGGATGCTTAACTGACTGAGCCACGCAGGCGTCCCTGAGTTCTTAATGTGTGGAAGTCCGAAAGTAATTCTACTTTTGTTCCAAACTGAATTCCACCCAGGAACTTTTTATGGAGCGTATTCTGTTCTCAATACCCAGTCCAAAGTGTGTAAGACACATTTTGTCTTCAAATGCTTCACTATCACTGAAGAAGTCCAAACACATACATCTGAAACTCAGGACTAATTATGACTGAGTAGTAAAATACGCGCTTCCTTCCTCCTCCCCACCACACCATGACCAACGTTTAGCAGGTACTTGATACTTTTGTTTTATCAATGAGTAAGTAAATAGGTGAACATGTGTTTGTCCAAATTCAGTGTAACACGAGGCCAGAAAAGAAAAGATCACAGTGGAGCAGAGTTGCAAAGCAGCCATACGATTATTACTCAAATAAATGTTAATACTTACACTTTGAGTCTAGGGGAAGAGAAACTTTTCCCCCAGAAATTTCTTGTGTTTACTGTTAATGGAGTGATATTCTTTTATGTGTACACTAAGCAGAGCTTCCCAATAAAGGATAATATCCACATCAATTTCAGAAATAATCCCAACAAACACTTTCTCTATCACCGTCCTAATAGATACTGTAAGATGGATAAAATACGAAGATAAACAGTTTTTCAATTTTCTTCGTCGCATTCTTTGCCAAACCATCCCAAGAGAGAACTGAGCAGTAATATAAAGTTGTTTTTATTTTTATGATTATTATTCAGTAATATAAAGTTTGATAAGATTCCACTACCGAGGGACAGCAGGAGAAAGGGGAAGAGAAAGAACTTCCAGGCATCAGGCAAGAAGGGGCAGCTGTGTAAGCTCAAGAGCTCTTGATGATTTCATACTGGCTCTTTGAAATTTCTGGGTAAGGATGTAAGTTATTCAGAAGAGACCGGGCATCTTCACCCACATCAAGTTCTCAGGATTGTTCAGCCACAACCCTTTTCTCAATATGAAAAGAGCAATCACTTCCTCTACATGGTTGAAGCAATGTGTGAAGATTCAGGATAAAGGACTTAATTGATCATTTCAAAAATCCTAATTCTTGACACATGATCATTTGCTGATCATTATCAAATTCGTAAAGGTTTAACAGAATCACTTCAGGCTTACCATTTTTGCTTAGTTTTCATTTCTGCTGGTCTCTTTGCAATCTAATTTTTGTTTTATAGAAAGTATGCATCATGGCTTAAAGATTCTTCTATCCTAAAGAATTAGTCACCTACAAAAGATGGAAAAAATCCTACCTAATTGGGAAAAATTGGCAAAGCCCTAGTTTCTTAACTAGAACTAGCTACCTCTTTGGGGGGCCTCATGTAAAATGAAAATGTGCAGTCTGGTGTTCAACGGTTGTGAAGATTTTCAAGAGATCAACGGCAGAGCATTAAATGCAGTGCCTTGCATGACCACAAAGCAGGCCTGCTCTGATGGCCTAATGGAAGGGCAGCTCTTGGCCCATGGGAAGGACGAGACATACTACGCTGCGAAATATTTTCCCAAGAATCCAAGAAGGTTAAACAAGGACCTATTCTATTTTATATCAAAGATATCTCCTTTTCTTTGGACCCTGAGCACACACATCTATCATTTTCTTAGTCCTGTGCTGATTCTCTGCATTTTTTCCCATTTAAAAGTTCTCACCTCACTTACCTCCACTGTATCCCAGGAGATTATCCTCCTCTATCACTCTGGCCCACCTTCCTTCCCATTCCAAATCCACAGCCAATCCAATCCTACATAAGCTTCATTTCTAGAGTGTTCTACAAAGGGCCCTGCACAGTTCTAATATTTTTTCGGGGGAAAGGAGGGAGAATGGTAAATCTTTGTAATCTCTGTAATAAACCCCTCATTGGAAATATCAGTTAATTCTCATAGCACCAGAAGATAACTGCCCAAAAGAAAGAGGCCTCATCAGGAAATAAGGATTTGAGTCCTACCCTTTGAGCAAGTCACTAGGATTTCTGAACCCCAGCTTCCTTATCTGTTAGACAGGAATACTATATTCTTTACTGATCTCATCGAGGTAACACAAGAGGCAAGTGAGAGAGTGTTTATTAAAATGCTTTGTAACCTCTGGAGCACCTGGGTGGCTCAGTCGGTTAAGCATCTGATTCTTTTTGTTGGCTCAGGTCATGATCTCATGGTTTCCTGCATGAAAGGCCCTGCAAAGGGCTTTGCATTGACAGTGCAGAGGCTGCTTGGGATTCTCTCTTACCCCCTCTCTCTCTGCCCCTCCTCCTCCCACGCTCTCTCTCAAAATGAATAAACTTAAAAGATGCTTTGTAACCTCTAAAGAGCTTTAGATACATAGGATATTATTTTGGTGAGTTTCTTTTTCTTTTCCTTCAAAAAAAGCTTTTTAAAAATTTATCTATTTTTGAGAGAGAGACAGAGTGCGAGTGGGGGAAGGGCAGAGAGAGAGGGAGACAGAATTCGAAACAGGTTCCAGGCTGTTAGCACAGAGCCTGATGTGGGGGCTGAAACTCACGAACTGCGAGATCATGACCTGAGCCAAAGTTGGACGCTCAACCAACTGAGCCACCCAGGCGCCCCAGTTTGGTGATTTTCATTGAGTTTGTTTCTGTAATGCCAGCAAACCGTAGGCAGCTACCAATTTAGATTGAAAGGAACATTGATTTATAAATCAGTGCATCTAGCTTTAATTCCAGTTGTTAATAATGTGCTGAGGGATGATGGGCAGATGAATCCACCTCTCCAGGCCCGAGTCTTCTCATTTGTGAAGCGAGGTTTCAGTTGTATCACCCAGAGTCTTAACAATTCTAAAATAATTGTATTTTATTCAATTCATTTCTTTGGCAAAATGTTTACTGGGTTCCTTCTATGTACCAAGTAATAACCTAGAGTCCTTGGGATACAAAGACAGGCCATTTCTTTAAGGAGTTTACTAGCTACCCAGAACATTCCAGAAGAGTATGCTTCACCTGAGTGGAACAAAGATGAGTAAGGTCTGGTCTGTATGCTCAAGGAGCTCAACAGGGAGATAGCCAAGTAGATAGAAAATTACTATATACGTGACAAATTTGTTCAATAGGGGCTTACTCATAGGCCACAAGGGCAGCAAAGAAGTGGACCTTGCCTAGTGCAAGGCTGGCACTGGGGATGTGTTCAAAAAAGCTTTCTGGATAAATTATGACAAATGTCGCTCTTGTCTAGGAGCACACGTGTACTTCTATTGCATATGTTCCTTGTGGTACCCTTAATGTCTTTCACTTACCGTTTGTGGACACATTATTCCCAAGTGGTGGCAAATTACTCCCAAGTGGTGGCACAGGCTGGGCATACTAATGGTTTAAAGGAATTAATTAATGGTTTAAAGGATCTGAAGATACTGGTCTAGACAAATCCTTCTTAGACCGCCTAATGGAAAACCTACTGCTTTGAAGGTAAGGAGATTCTGTTGCTTCTTACCTCAATACATTTTTGGGAGACTTTTAAAAAACAGAAAGATGAAAAACTGATTTTTTTTCTCTGTATGACGTAGCCACTGTGGGGGTACTGTTTCCACTGTAATAGGGTACTTCTGAATTACATGATAAAACGCAGACTGGTTTTCACAAGAGCAATGAAACTAGATGAGTCAGCAGTCACAAGTAATGAGTCAGGGGCACAGCAAATGGACGGCTCGTGGCTGCAAAGTCTTGGGCACCCTTTAGGTGATGCAGACTCAGGAGCTGAGTGAAACCCGAGGTTCTGGAAGTCTGGTACTGTCTGTACATCTCTCACATCTCAAAGAACTTGAAGTGTCATTCGGTGGCAAGACAGAGACTAAACGCTGCCTGTGTATATGACCCAAAATGTATCCTTTTCTTTTTGTGTGAAATATTGAAGTGAAGGTGATAGAGAGGTAAATCAAAGCAAATATTCTATTTTCCTATAGGTATTAACCAACCTGATAAAATCCTACATAACTAAATAAAAATTACTTCATTCTCTGAGTGACACGGATCTGACTTAAAATTGTGAAGTTCATTATCTTAAAAATAGAGTCCTTCAGGGTCACCAACTACCATATGAAACCCATTTACAAGACTCCCTATAATCCAGGACATGAGAAACCACAAAACTCTGAAATAAATATCCAACCAGCAAAGATAATCCACGGCTGTACAGTGCAAATAAAAGCTCCACTATGTTTCTTTTTCCCTCCTTCACACATGGTTCAAATATTCACTCCTCCATGTTCACTTGATGTAAGATTCTGTTATCATTATGAGGGAAACCTATAATATGCCGACCCTACAAAGAGTACTAAGCTCAATTACAAATACCATCTTTATATAGACACAAAATCCAAGGCTTTTATGGATATCTGTGTAACGAGAACAAGCAAACGGGGTAGAACGAAGCAGCTATAAGACTATTCATCTACAAATTTCCCACATCTATTTTAGTCTTCTAAAAGAGCTTACTACTCCATAAAGAATCATTTTCTTTTAAACAGTTGGCTTTGGATGTGTTTCCTCAGCAATATGCATACACCTGGGAGGCAGGAAGTTTGACGGAAAGACACTGGGATGCTATGTGTACAAACATTCAACAGATGACATCATGTACCTCTTTAAAGGAAGTCTCTGATCTCTGGAAATCAATGTTTTCTCTTACTTGCCCTACATTTCACTTCTTTTAATATTCTTGAGACGGAATGGCAGCCAAACTTACTCACAGAGCTACATTTAGCAATTTTAGAATTAAAACCATATAAAAAAATCACTGGGAACAGGAATAATTGCTTCCAATTTCCAAGGCAATTGCTCCTATCTTAAGGCTCCTGGTGGGCAGCAGAACTGCAGACATTTCTGCCCATGGAACCTTTCTACTTAGCAAGATCTTCATTTCTTAAAACCTAAGTTTCTGCAGTAGCTTCTTCCTCCCTCCTCTCTCAATCACAGCCAAATTGTATACTCTCTCTTTCAACTCAGTTCTAGGCACAGTTGATAAATACTCTCCCCACCTCTACCTAGCCTAAGGGTGCCCTTTCACAGTGTTCTGAAAACCCACCACTCCTTGCCCAAAGGAAACGATCTCCACTAAACTATGGAGATTAATAGGCAAGGTATGGGGCACCTGGGTGGCTCAGTTGGTTAGGCGTCTGATTGATTTCAGCTCAGGTCATGATCTTCTGGTTCACGAGTTCGAGCCCTTGCACTGGGCTCTGTGCTGACAGTGCGAGCCTGCTTGGGATTCTCTCTCTCCCTCTTGCTGCACTTCCCTCTCTCTCAAAACAAACAAATATATAAACAAACAAACAAAAAAGATTCATAGGCAAGGTAAAAAAGAGATTATGGCCAACTAGGATTAAGACATTAATCACTGATACAATTCCCCCAAAATCATTGATACAAATCCTCATCAAGAACAGTGATTTCAAAATATATTTCATTTCACATCATAAATGGGGGGCAGGGGAAAGGAACAAAGTGAGAAAACAGAGAATAATGGCTTAATAACCACTATCCAAACACCAATAGCCCTGCTTCCATGTTCAACTCTATATTTTATTCCAAAAAATAATATTCATCTTTGAAAAATAACAAATAAAAGAATTTCACTTATTTTGAAGAGAAAACCAGGAAGATAAACCAAGAAGGTAGATAAAAAGCTGCTCTTAGCATTGACTTGAGTACAAATAGTAAAATTTAACAAGAGTACTAATTGCCAACAAGGTATAAAATAAATAGTTTTTAACAAAATATGACAGTCATGAACTGTATAATAAAAAAGAAGAGAAAGGCCAAAAATATACTTTTGTAATTGCTAGAGACAAATCATTACAGAAATTAAGCAAAAATGGATAGTGCACAGGCTTTACTGTAAGAGTAGAGATTTTGATTCTTAGAAATATTAAAAATATTGTGGGAAAAGATAAAGGAGTATTTGGGGGGACACTCCAGAGACACCTTTTTTCTTTCAATGCATTAGGCTTACAGAAAGAACAGTAAAGTAAAAAATGATTTAGAGAAGAGAAAAGGCCACTTGTGACTTTGCCTCAGGCTATTAAGTACCATAAAAACCATGATTAAAAGTTATAAAAATACAATAAAAAAAGAAACAAAAAGAAAATAGTATTTTGGGAAGCGCTCATAAAAGTGATGGTGGAGAGGAACCTGATACAAAAATAGCAGCACTTTGTAGGGAGGGGAGCGTCATATTTTGAACGAGATTATGCTCTCTCATAAAGCCAATATTATTTCAGTGCAATCAAGTGCATCACTAATGTGCAAAATCTAACTTTATGAGATGCAGCAAAGCAGAGGAGAAAGTTGCCTTTGAATGATTACTCCGAAAGTCTAATCAAAGACATTCTCTCATGTTATCAAACACAGATGTGCAAACCAAGAGGCTAGAGATGGTTTCTTATTGAAAAAGATTGGCAATAAGATTGAGTACCTCGAATTGAATTCATCTCCTCATCATACAAAATCCTACATATACCTGGGAGGCTCTTCAAAGTCTACACGCACAGAATAATGCTCAACACATGTTTGCCTGTGATGTGCTTTTAACCTAAACCCAAATCTTCATAAGCCAAGCCAGAAACTCAGGGCTTTCTGCTAACCAGCGGCATACAGACTACTGACCTAACTCAAGAAACATTCAGATTTTGGGACAGAGCTGAAGGGGAGCCAGCTGAACCACCACAAATCACGGCTGCTTGGTGTTTGCTTGGGTACATTCTGGTGATTTTTATTGTGTGTTTACACTCTCTGGATTAAAAAACTCTAACAAGTCTGTACTCCATCGAATGACATAATCAAATACGATACTATGGAGCATAATATCACATTTCTCCTTTTTCTAAAAATAAAAAAAAAATTCCTTTTTAGCTAAAGTATTTCTTTCATAGCATTTTATTTTATGATTGGGAAAATGTCAGGTAACTGAGTGCTACCTACTCACTAATTAAAACTCATTTCATTTTGAACTTTAATTATATCTTCAATTCTTATTGCTGTAAAATGCTAATGGATGAAAATCTTAAATACAAATGAATAATTAATGCAGGCATATTTCTTTTTAAAAATTGTTTAATTTAGTTAAAAAATACCCTGTGTTGTAGTGATGGTTGGGTCATGCAGGGAAAGTAGGTTTGTCTTCACTATCTGCTTTGAAAAAGAAATGCAACAAGAAACATGAACTTAGCTCCTCCTAACTATCTGACTATGGGAGACCTCTCACAAGCCAGCAGAATTTTGACAGGCAGTCTGGGTAAGATCCAAGGGAGAGTACATATGAAGGGACTGTTTTTGGTATTTCCTTCTCACCTTTCCTGGCTTCTCCCTTGAAGATTTAGTTGTAGCATCTATGATACATTTCAGATTCCCCAGTCCAACCAACAGCCAATGTAATAGTGTAAAAAAGCAAAGCTGAAGAGGTTATCACTTTTCTCATTTCTTGCAGCTTCTTTCCAGATACCTTTTTCTCTCTTCCTGCCCTGAAGTGAGGACATCATTATTAGCAAAGGACAGAATATAGGGAGGTGCAGGAGAGGCCAGTTGTTCAGGAAATAGCTATCATCTGGCAAATGGCATAATAAACACATTATGATCTTTGATGTAGTGGGTAATGAGCCAGTATATACACAATATCAAAGCTAAGATTATTCTCTACCTCTGTATGTATTTTTTATTTCATCTGTACTTCCCTTTTCAATTTATTTATATTTTCCAGAATTCAACAAGTCACTTTCTAACAGCACCTAAGAATTATTATTATTATTATC
Source organism: Puma concolor (assembly GCF_028749965.1). Lineage (NCBI taxonomy): Eukaryota > Metazoa > Chordata > Mammalia > Carnivora > Felidae > Puma > Puma concolor. The sequence goes on along the minus strand of NC_141674.1, from coordinate 192,449,514 downwards.
CTTTGCTGTTCATTATTTTGTATCTATCCTACCCTGAAATAAAAATCTTCCTTATTGGTTAAATGACAATAGTCAAAGGCAAGATTCAATGTTATGAGAACCAATGGACATGCACAGCTCTCAAAACTAGGGTTGATTCTGAAAGATTAAAATCCCCAATCTACTCTCTCTGTGACTTTCAAAGTGTTGGGAATGAACCGTTTTCAAAAAGTAAATGTCACCATTTTGTGTAATGAGAGGAAAAACCAATATATGAGACAACCATGGTCCATGTCTCATTCCTTGGTCATCTACCTGTCGTGTCGTTTTCATCTCCAGGTAGGGTCACCGCTCGGGAAGTCTGTCTCCTATCCAGCTTTGTGCTGCAACTTGCCTGTCCAGTCTTGCACATTGTAGTCTTACTCCTTCACCCAACACCTTGGAGCCACTGCACGTCTTGGTAACTTCATGTCTCTCGTGACTATATTACTTTGCTGCATAAAAGTGGAATTTTTGTGGGTTGGTGACCCATTAAAAATAAGAGGACAAGAATGGCAAAACCATCTCTAATTAGTTGTTCCACAATAAAGGGGATGTTCTATGCACAGCAATGGAGAGGCACTGTTTGTGTCCCTCGTCAAGACATATCCTGTCATTCAGTTGCATGGAGCATGGATGTAGCTGACACCCTCTAGGGATTTATGCTTTTAGGATCCTTCTCAAGTTTTTGACTTGAGGACACACTCTTCTGAGGTAGCCACAAGTCAGTGAGTGACTGAATACAGTAGGGTTCCAGAACCTGTTTCTGCCCAGTGTAAAACTCCTCTAATGAACGATTTGCTCTGGAGCTCATGTTGGGTTGGCCAAGGCTTTATCAGACTTGTGCTGTGGTAGAGGCTGTCCTTGCCCAATCCTGTCTCCTCCCATTTTTATCTTTCGCAGGTATTACCCCCTTAATTAACCTTTTGCACTCCCACTTTGTCTTAGCTACTGTTTCTGGGGGACCCAACTAGTAACCTCTGATTATCATTACCTACCTCTGGAAAGAGATAGCTTAGCTTAGACTAGGTTCCCAAATTCCCCCTAAATCACCAGGCAACAGGCTTAGTAACAAATATTATTTTATATAAGGAACCAGAGACAAATATCTCAAATGTTGGTAATGTTTGCTAGGGCATCAAATGCAATGGAAAACTTGCAGGTTGTTTCACAGATGATTCCAAGTTTGACAAGACTATCTGTCATTAATCCCACTACTTTCATGCTGTTTGTATAAAGGACTGCATGTTAAAATAACCTTAGGACGCTTCCTAACCCGTTTGCCCTCTTCCATTATGGCTTTTTACTTCAGATTATTTGGATTCTGTTTATCCAGGAGTAGGAAATTCCATAAATTTTTACATCTCAGGTGTTCTTATATACGTTGGCTTAACCATGTTTACTTAAGAATAAATTACAGATTATAATTAATTCAGGCTACTTAACCACTCTAAGTAATTGTAATTCACTCACAGATTTTTTATTATGTTTTATTTTTTTAATGTTTATTTTTGAGAGAGAGAGAGAGAGCAAACAAGGGAGGGGCAGAGAGAGAGGGAGACAGAGAATCTGATGTGGGCTCCGTGCTGACAGCAGAGTCCAATGAGGGGCTCGAACTCACAAACTGCGAGATCACGTCCTGAGCCTAAACCAAGAGTTGGTCACTTAACTGACTGAGCTACCAAGGCGCTTCAGTTTTTTATTTTTTTTAACCATAATTTTCAATGGTTCACTGATAATCTTGACCTAGACACTTTATAATATTCTACAGAGATTAGCCATAGAATCTATATATAATTTCATGTTTGGGTCTATATCATTTCATAAATTTATATTTATAATTTCATATTTCATAGTGCATGTCATTTCAGATCTGAGTGACAAAGTAGCATCATTACAAAGTGTGATGATTACAACAATTCAAAGAGAGGTAACCAATACCTTTGACAGCAATCAGAAAAATCAAAACCTATCTTGACTAATTTGGAAAAGTGTTTTTGAATAAGGAATATGAAATTTAATGGAAATGATGGAGGGAAAGGCACTTAAGGAGGAAAACCCAAGTGCATAAATACAAGATGGAAATGTATTCCTGGTGTTCGACCACAGCATAAAAATACACCGGAGTCACAGAAGGCCACTCACAGGGAATTAGCCAGGATACTGGTTCTATTCAAAAAGGAAGCAGGACACCAGCATGCCTGAACCGAAGTAACATGGGTGAGAGCTGTGAACTCATCAACAGACGGTCATTCCTCATCAATCAGGTCCTCACTCTGTGGGGAGAGGAAATGTGGAGATCGAGAATGGGTGGATATGATCAAGGAAATGAAGAGTAGGATCTTCGGAGACAGGAACCTGGAGAAGGACCACCTGCAGTTTGCAGCTTCTTATAAAGAGGTGACCACATGAAGGATGGTGTCTGTACATATAAGGAAGCTAACAAAACCTTGCACGGTATCACCGGGAATTTTAGGCAGTAAACTTCAATGCCTCGAAAGCCAGGCAGATAACCTAGTAGAGTAAGCCAGGGGAAACCTAAAGTCCTCTTGGAATCTCTCTCTCTGTCCTACTTTTTTTTTTTTTATTTTTTTTTTCAACGTTTATTTATTTTTGGGACAGAGAGAGACAGAGCATGAACGGGGGAGGGGCAGAGAGAGAGGGAGACACAGAATCGGAAACAGGCTCCAGGCTCTGAGCCATCAGCCCAGAGCCTGACGCGGGGCTCGAACTCATGGACCGCGAGATCGCGACCTGGCTGAAGTCGGACGCTTAACCGACTGTGCCACCCAGGCGCCCCTCTGTCCTACTTTTAATGGAGGTATGGGCACAAAATCATTTCCCTTTCTTCTTAAGGCTCCACAACAAGTAAAATGACTGCAAAACTACAGTGCAAAATATCACTTGACAGAGCCTCAGCTGCAGGGAGACAATGGGGCAAAGTAGAGACTGTAACAAGCTGGCCAGTATGTGCTTCCTGCTAAATGGGGCCAGCCATATTGTCAGATGGAACATGGCCCTAGGGGGCCAGATGGTTTAATTTTTTTGGAGAAGCCAGGCATCTGCACTTATGTTCAGTTTTTAATATAAGAAATCTACTTTTTAAATTTTGAAAGAGATTTCCTCAAAATAATACATGCAAATAATTCATAATTTAAAAATTTATAACGTACTAAAAGTGGTATTTCCCCGGCTCGCTCCTGAGGTTGCTCCTGAGGCAACCATGCTGAAATCTTTAAAAAATTTTTTGTTTCTAATGTTTATTTATTTTTGAGAGACAGAGTGGGGGGGGCAGAGAGAGAAGGAGACACAGAATTTGAAGCAGGCTCCAGGTTCTGGGCTGTCAGCACAGAGCCTGACATGGGGCTCGAACCCACGAACTGTGAGATCATGACCTAAGCCGAAGTCGGATGCTTAACCGACTGAGCCACCCAGGCGCCTCACCCATGCTGAAATATTTTAATTGATATCCACACTTCTAGAAAATGAGCTTACAAAATTATTTCTTGGTTGATGAACTTTAGTCATTATTTGGTGTCCTTCCATGATGGTAGATAGAGTCAGTTATCTGTGTTCTTCATCCTCTTACATTATACCCATACTCCTGATAAAGTTACACCACCATTTGGCTTAAATAAATACTCTCTGTAATGCTTATGTTATTATAACCCAATAAACACTGTTTAGTCCAGTGTCCCAACAATCATTCCTTCATTCTTGTTCATTTTTCCCACTGGAATCAATCATTGCCTCTTTTAAAATTTGGCATAGTTTGTATATATTGTTCCTAATACTTTCTGGTCATTCCAGTACTGCCATCGTGTCAAAAAAATTTGTTCCACTTCTTTCCTCAGAGCTACCCCTCCTGGAGTGTGGATATCATCATCTCCTTCATGTTGCTGCCTCTTCTGGTTTGGTTATTGCTGGGCCTGGTTACTAGATGGAGCTGTCTGGGGGCCTTCCCTACCCCGTAGTTCTCAGGTTGCCCTTTGTTCTCCTCTGGATTGGATCCTTGCTTCCTGGACCTGACTGACATCTTCCATTTTCTTGATTTATTCTCCTTTATCTGGTGGACCATATCCTCCAGTAAATCCTGAGAATGGATACATGAGAGAGAAAGTACTTGATTCCTCATGTCTGATAACGTTTTTAGTCTACCCCTACCTTTGATTGATAGTTGGGCAAATAATGCATCCTAAGCTGAAAATAGCTTTCACGGAATTTTGAAAGCATTTCAACCGCTGGTTTCTAGTTTCCAGGATTACTGTTGAGAAGTTCAATGCCATTTTTATTCCCGATCCTTCTCAGGAACATGCCTCCCCGCCCTTTTTTTTTTTTTTTTTTCCTTTCCAGACATTTTAGGATTCTTTTCCTTATTCTTAGTGTTCTGAAATGGTATAGGGATAGGCCTTAATTATGCTGGGGATCTTATCTTTTTTACTCCCCTTTTGTCTGTTATCTCTTTTTGACATTTCTACCCCATTAGAGGTAGGACATGATCTTCCAATAACCTTTATTTTACCATTGTCCATGTTTTGACCTTTTTTTTTCCCCTTCTTTTTACGACAGTTCCTCAGCTTTATGTCCCAATCCTACTATTCGATTTTCTTCATAACTTAAGATTTTTGTTCTATAATTGCATCTGGTTCTTGGTGCCAGGATAAAATGTCTTTTCTTTCTGATAACATTATAATGAAATGATGACTTCCTTGGCCTTGCTCATTGTCTCTTTTTCTGCTTGATTCATGTATCTGTTCACTTTTTATTTATTTGATTTTTTTTTTAAATTTTAGTCTCTTTCTTATGAGAGGCCTTCCTCAATATCTCGTGATCCATGGTTGCTTTTTAATGTGCTCGTGTGTCACCAAAAGGCCACGGAGACTTTCTGCGGAAATGGGTGGACCTTGATTAGTGAGCCTCATTGTAGCATAATGTGGGGACCAGGTTTGTGTTGTGTTGTCTCCCACTATCAGAAGCTGTAGCTCTTTCCTCTGTGATTGTTGCATTTCACCCGAGAAGAATTTTTTGGACAGAATACACTAGAGCTAGAAATCCCAGCTTTTCATTGGACTCCCTGGTTTAGTCCTACCCCACCCACTTCCGTTGGACTCAGTTTTCTCTGAACCTGGAGTTCAAATTCTCCAGGTTTCTAAGGAGGTGGAAGGAGGGGTGACACTTGGCAGCAGGAAATTGGGGGAGGGGATGTCTAACTTCATAAAGAAACCTTCAACCAAACCATTTGTTTTCAGTTCTGTGCCAATGCACGCTCTCATCCATAGTTAATACCTTTAAGAGTTGTGGTTTTGGAATATATTAAAAATTCTTCCTTTGGAATATGAAAGTCAAACAATTGTTAAGTGCTATAAGGGTGGAGGAAGAGTTAAAAGATAAAATTCTTTTTTTTAAGTTACTTATTTATTTATTTATTTAGAGGAAGTGTGAGCAAGGGAGGGGCAGAGAGAGGAGAGAGCGAGAAGCCCAGGCAGGCTTTGCACTGCCAGCACAGAGCCTGATGCAGGGCTTGAACCTATGAACTATGAGAGCATGACCTAAGCCAAAGTCGGATGCTTAACCAACTGAGCCACCAAGGCACCCCAAAAGATAAAATTCTTGATTACTCGACTTTTGATTGAACATTTTTGTGATACATTTCCTGAATTTAGAATACTTTATTTTTATTCTTTGACACTCCTCCTCTGCCCCCCAACATACACACCAACATAATCTTACATGTAGTTCAAGTAGCTTGAGTGCAAAATGCCCAAAGAGCCTCAAATAAAGACCCAAACGCTACTGACAAAGACCATAATGGCAATACCAGAGAAACAGAACTGAGTCCCCAAGACAGGCCGCTGAGTGAGACCCAGAAGTGGGCATTTGTCAGCCGAGGTATTGAAGACTATATTCAGTATTTCTTAGAAATACCTGTGGAGAAAGTCAGCTACAAAATCAAGGGCCATCTGGCACAGGTGGTCTGTCCACAGTCATGCCAAGGAGATGTCCCGTGTCGACAGCCTGTGAGTTGCCCACAGCCTGTGCAGAGCGAGAAGGCAGCGCAGAAATTATTTCACTGATCCTGCCATTCTCCCCCCAGCATCAAGCCTGTTTACCTCTCTTGTCTCTTCAGAGTATCACTGGTAGGTCCTCATGTAATATGTTTCTGTGTGTCTTGTTTAGTCCGTTATCAACATGCCCCTATTTCTGTTTCTTTTGACAGTTCCACAGCTTTTGGTCTCTGTGGTCTCTCCCGTGATACAACACAAAACAAAAACCAACTAACACATTTCCCAACTCCAACGTTCTGATTTCTCACCATCTCCCGTGTTCAAAAATACAGTAGGCCCAGTGGCAACACCATTAAAAGATCAAACGCTGCATATCCGCTGGAGACTCTAATTTCTTGAACGTTCTTTCCCTAACCCCCTACCACTTTTCCGCTGCCACAAAGAAAAGAGCCTCCTTGCTGCTGGCGCTACTCTTCCTCATTTAAAAGAGAAGAAAAGAAAGTTCATGGCTGGCAACTTCAATTTCCTTTTTCTTCCATGTATACAGTATATTAAAACATCCTGTATTATATGGGGCTGGGGCAGGTGGGAGGAGGAGGGTCAGGCTTGGGGTGGGGGGCTGGGAGGAAGGCGACCATTTAAGGAGAGAAAGACGAGATACGGGGGCCCTCAGGAAGGCAGGGGGGCAGAGGAACAGATAAGAAAACATACGTTAGGAGGCCAAGACGCAAGCATGCTGTTCTCCACAGCTGTGAGCCAGGCCAGGGTGGCTGGACTGTGCTTTTATAAGGAATGTGTCAGACGCTTTGTAGTTACTTCTTAATTTTACAGATGGCCAGAGAAAGTGCTTATATTGCTTGCCTAAAGTTAGCACTGAGGGCTGATTAATACAAGATGTCCTGACACAGGACCTATGTGTAAGGCAGAAGAAACAATCGAAGGAATACAAGTGTCCCTGTAGGATCCAAAGTTAAATGTTTGAAGCAACGAGAGCAAACCATGTCTGAAGGCAAATTGGTTAAAATAAATCATGTCAGAACCATGAAAGTAAAGAATCTAAACAGCTCTCTAACTCCACTCTAAGACTGGCTTTCTAAGAGTAACACCATTTTTATCCCCTTCATGCTTGGAGCGCATGTTATTGGCTATCAGCAGAAAGCTGGGGAAGGTGCCAGAGATAAGGCGAGCATGAAGCTGATTCATCGAGGGCAATTAGAAAATATTTGACAGGAAAGCTTTCCTGTGGGGGGTGTGCAGAAGGGGGGGGGGCTTTATCCACTTGGTCATTTGGCCTCGTCTTCATTAGCAACTGAGGTAATAGAGAGAACCAAAGGGACCTGAGTCATAATGTGGGTATTTACTATAAACAGACTTGAGACACACAAGATTTAGCACTGAAGGAAAGCCAGATAGAAATGAATTTGGGGAGTTTCCCTCCTAATGAAAAGCCAGATAAAGAAAAGAGATTTAGTCATTCTGTGTTGCCAAATTGGTAAAAGCTTCTGAGGACAAAATAATAATACAGATATTGCCTGGGTAACAGACAAAAGAGATTCCAGAGAAGATTGTGAAAAGCAATTTTCTGTTAAATGAATCCTGTTTTCCTACTGACTTACATTAGAAAATCAAAGATGCATGGCGATGGGGGAAAAAAAAAAAGTTGGCACCTGGATGGTATAGTAACTCAAGCAAAATAACGTATTTTAGGTAAGTTTTGTCGGTCACAAATAGTTCTAAAACTGAATATTGACATATTACTTATCATGCTATAATTTGATTACTTATCTTGCTGTAATCAAAATGAATCACAAAATAAAATACCAACAATGAAATCAGAGCACATTCCCGGGAATTCTCTGGTAATACAGATGTACGTGTTGCCTTGCGTCATATTGTTCCTATTTAGAGTCTTGCGATCTCCAAAGTTCTTGTAATTTGTCCAAGCTTTTCACCAGCCTTACAGCACCTGAAGAGTTTTAACTTCATATCCAAGGTGACTTTAAAATAACGAAGTGAGGTCTCTATTTTATCTCAACTTCTAAATGCTTCATGCTGGTCCAGTTGCTTTTTGAGCTATTTTGAAGGTGTTAACTTCTTCGGAGATGTGCTCCTCTAGTAAAGACATCTGATTCCTGTTCTGTTCTTCATGTTCTTTCTGTATGAACTATTTACAAATTCTTGGGGCTACTTAATCTCAATGGAAAGTGAACTTTTAGAGCAGGAATATTAATCTGTTTTGTTCACTTATATGTCCCTCCTGTAGATGAGTACCTGGCCTATCAAAGGCACTCGGTAAATATTAACTGAATATCCTAATGAGTATATTTCTCAATTCTCCCTCCCATGTATTCCTTCTTTCCTTTAATCATAAGAAACAACAAAAACACAATGAAAATTTCTGTCAAAACACCGTGTTACAGGCTAGGGATTGAACAGTGACTAAAACAGACGATCCCTTGCCTAGATGGAACAGACAATATATTTTTTATTTTTTTTTTTTTAAATTTTTTTTTTCAACGTTTATTTATTTTTGGGACAGAGAGAGACAGAGCATGAACGGGCGAGGGGCAGAGAGAGAGGGAGACACAGAATTGGAAACAGGCTCCAGGCTCTGAGCCATCAGCCCAGAGCCCGACGCGGGGCTCGAACTCACGGACCGCAAGATCGTGACCTGGCTGAAGTCGGACGCTTAACCGACTGCGCCACCCAGGCGCCCCGACAATATATTTTTTAAAGATTATTTTAAAATTACAGAAACAGGGGTGCCTGGGTGACTCAGTTGGTTAACATCTGACTCGATTTCAGCTCAGGTCATGATCTCATGTTCTGTGAGTTCGAGCTCCACATCGGGCTCGATGCTGACAGCATGAAGTTGGCTTGGGATCCTCTCTCCCTCTCTCTCTGCCCCTCCCCCTGCTCTCTCTCAAAAATAAATAAAACATTAAAAAAATTACAGAAACAATGGGAGAAGTGTCACAAGGGTGAAACAGAAGGTTCTTGGAGAGCATTCAGCAGGCAGTTTTCTAGTTTCTCTTTGAAAACCTCTAACAACATAACTCTCTACTTACAGAAAAAGGAAAGTCTATGTCAGGACACATGTAGTTGTTTCCAAGTTCATGTTTATCTTTAGCAAAAATATACCTTCCCATTTATTGTCTCTATTAATTGCTTTATTTCTGCCACCCCCTCACTCGCTTCCAAGGGGCAACCTTTGAATGCTTGAACATCGCTATTATAGCTCCCCTTGCTTTCCGCTTGCCCACGTCAAATGTTTCTAGTTCCTTCAATTATTCCCTGTATGAAAGTGGTTTGAGCTGCTCCATCATGCTGGTTAGTGCCCTTGACAGACATCCTTAAAGTATCATTTACAGTATAGCGAGTGCCCAGAACGGAACAAACTGACCACAGCAGGAAGTCTGGTTATCCTCTCCCTCTGGATACCATGTGCTCAGCAACATGGTCTATGCTCACTTAATACCACACCACTCACTAAAATTCATCCTAAACTTTACCAAACCAATATCTCTCAAATTTTAAATTGCATGCAAACCACTTGGAGTACTGGTTACAACTCGAATTCTAACTCAAGGAGCCTAACACGGGTTCTGGGATTATTTCTGACAAGCTCTCAGGTGATGCTCAAGCTGCTGGTCCACAGACCACACTTTCAGTAACACAGAACTAAACTACCTAAGGTCAAAGCGCTGCAACCTGGAGTTGAGTCACACAGATTGTGAACCTCTCCGATCCTACTAAAATCCTGCTTTTTAGAATTAATTCATAGTTTCATATTTTTGAATCTTGATTCAATAATTCTGCAAATAATCTATTCCCCCTAGTTCTCTGGTTGGTAACTTTACTACCACAAAAAACTTCCTTTCCTCGATGGTAAAATGCATTAACACTTGCCTTAAGGTACCTCTTAGATGATGAGCTGACATTCAAAGTGAAGAACATCCTGTATAAATATAAATTATTATTGTGTCAAGAAATGCTTCACGTTTGGGGGCACCTGAGTGGCTCAGTTGGCTAAGCGTCAAACACTTGATTTTGGCTCAGGTCATGATCTCATGGTCATGATATTAAGCCCCACGTCTGGCTCTGCACTGACAGCGTGAAGACTGCTTGGGATTCTCTCCCTCCCCCACCCCTCCTCTGCTTGTGCTCTCTTTCTCTCTCTCAAAATAAATAAATAAACACTAAAAAAAGAGAAATGCTTCAAGTTTGATTTCAATGCATCAACTTGAAACAAATGGTGTTCAATAAACTTCAAGTTAACTTTATGAATTTCACATATTGGTAGAAGCTACCAATAGGTATATAACTATTTGGGATAGGATATATTTCACTGGGCCATTGGTTACATTTTATCCTTCCACTCTCAAATCTCTGGATTCCTTCCAGACTTGTTTTCCAAGGAACACCTGTTCAATTTGTCTTGGTGTCCCTCCGTATGCAATATGTATTGTCCTCTGGGACATAAAACTCACTACAATTCAACAAAGAAAAGTTACTTAAAAGTTAGGTCTTTAGGATTGTTCTCCCACTTGAACAGGCTGCTCACAGCCACTTCCTTATTAGAGACAAATTCCATAGCAAAATATATTATGAAATATCCTTTCAGAATTCCCACGAATTAGCCAGGAATACTTACAATTAACTGATTTGTGACATGATAATACGAAGACACAAAATAGTGAAATGGATTATCGAGTGTAGGTTGCTTAATCTAGGATGTCACAGCTAGTTAATTCCTAGAACCACTGAGAAGCTACATCATGTGTTGCCAGAACTGAATGCGATATAAATAAACTTATGTTTTCCCATGGTAGTATTTTCCCTGTATCTGGAGTTTAACAATTTAACTGGAAATGAAAATAATATAAAAGAATGGGAGCAGATGACAAAGTGGAAACAACAACAAAATGAACTAAAATATCTATAACCACACATTGGCAACAAAGTTTTGATGTAAGGTCATGATAGCTCTACAACAGTCTTCTTTGTATCACTGGGTAGGTGCTGTTAATGTGTAAAGAGAAACACTACAATCTTTATCCATCATGTCTAATATGCCACAAACCCCTTCAACAAAGCCTTTTGTTATTTGGGGAAAAAAAGCAGAAGACTAATTTGGTAATTATACCCAAGGTAAATGAATGAGAATGTGATAAGCCAGCTAGTCTTGACATAGGCACTCATTATTTTCATTTAGAAAGTTATTAATGCATGTCACAGACACCAACACACAAAATAGCTACAGTTAACTTACAAGTAATACTAGGGAATTTTTAAGTGGTTACCCCATAAAACTTGGGAGAGAATAAATGAAACACTTACCGTGGAAACAAACAAACAAAATTTTTAAGTAGTATTAGTACTCTCATCAGAGTAAACCTCTTTATCTCTAACAACCGAAAAGTCAGAGGATAGAGTAGATGAGCTTTGGAATTTCAGCTTTAAGAAGACTCTATCTAATAAAAGATTTGCGGTCTATGAAGACATTAGCTGATGCCAAACCATTTTTCCAAATGCACAGGCTTCCTACAAGATGTAAATATCACATTGGAATTGAGACAATAGCTAAGAAATATGTTCCCAATGCATCTATGAACATTCACTCAGGCACTTAAAATGCATGGAAGCACACAAAAGATGCAACTATGCCAAAATTGGGAAGCACGTTCTGAGTCAGCAAATTATCATTGCTTATTAGATTAAAGGCACCTCATATCACATGGACACTTCCAAACAGCTGTATCTTCACCTGGTTGTGTTGTGGAAAGGTGCCACTAGTGAAAAGTGCCAAAAGTGTTTGCACTGTGACTCATGTATCTGGATTTCTTTTAGACTTGGAATTGTCCACACAAGTTATCCAATTAGGAAACTACTGCCTCAGGAAGACTGAACCAGTCACAAAGAATCTAATGATACTATTTTTCTTTTCTTTTTTTTAAAATAACATGGGTTAGGTTCAATTTATAAAAGGTTAGTTTGCATTATTATTTTTTTTTACAGCAGTTTAAGAAGAATGCTCCAGTAAAGAAAGAGCCAACCCTAAAATTTTTCCTTAAGTTACTGACAAAATAGCTTACGAGCAAGCTGAACTGAGCCCTAATTCTGCATCCAGACTTGAATTTGCATCTTGGCAAATAGAGGGTCACGGTTCTTCACCCAGCCAAGGGATTTGGGGCCCTCCCCCATGTGCTCTCCTCTTCATAGTGGTTACTGTGCACTGTAACAATTACCTGTTTACTGTTTCCATTCTCCATCAGAAAATACACCCCTTAAGATCAAGGCCTGTGGATTATTAATTAATATTTCCCAGGAAATATTATGCCCAGGAAATAATAGGCACTTAGCAAATGTCTGGTGAATGAATGAATGAATTTCTTCAGGCTGTGAAAGATGGTAACTAGACCTGACTATCTCTTGCATAAGAACTAAAAAAATAAAAATGGTGATTGTACACCCAGATATTAGTTTAAGTAGAAGTTAAAGGCAGGCATAGAGAAGGGATGAAGAAAGGGAGACAGGAAGAAATTCAAGCCTTGTAGTATAAACATTGCCTTTAGGGAAACGAGCAGAAAGTCTAGGTCCAGTGTAAGAATCAGAAGCAGGGATGTTCATTTTGTGCATAGTCTTTTTATAGTTTTTAAAGATTAAGGCCCAAGAAATAGCTGCACGTTGACTTGCAGATTGTAATGGCTAATTTTATGTGTCAGCATAGGCTAAGGGAGGCCCAGAGAGCTGGTAAAACATTTCTGGGTATATCTGTGAAGGTGTTTCCAGAAGAGATCATTAGCATTTGAATCAAGGGACTGAGTAAAGACCTGCCCTCCCCAGTGTGGTGGGCATCATCCAATGCACTGAGGGTCTGCACAGAACAAAAAGGCAGAGGAAGGGAGAATTTGCTCTTTTTGCCTGAGCTGGGCCATCCCATATTCTCTTAGTTCTCACGTCCTTGGACTAGGACCCAGGATGCACACCATTTGCTTGCCTGATGCTCAGGCCTTTGGACCAAGATTAAATTATACCACTGGCTCTTGGGTTTACAGACAGGCAGGTTAGGGTACTTCTCAGCCTCCAAAATTTCATGAGTCAATTCCTGGAATAAACCTCCTCTTATATCTATCTATACAGATATATCCTAGTGATTCTGCTTCTCTGGAGAACCCAGACTAACACAGATTTAGAGTGAACTCATGGCCAAATGGTATGATAGACACATTCCAGATTTCATATATATTTTCAACTCATGTGAAATTGTCCACTAATTACTTATGCTGGTTCCTAAGAAATATTCTTAACTAAAGACAAGGGCTCTGAGCTCAGTCTTAAAGGCAGGATGGAGTTTAGGGGGTCACCATCTTGCTATATATATTCTGATAGTGAAATCTCTGTTCACCATCTTTCAGAGAATCTTAAATATTTCGGGTATGGAAGAAGCGTTATGATACCCAAGTTTCAGCTAGTCATAAGTCTGATCGTTCCTAACCTGAGAAGTAAAGTGACTCTCACAAGACGGCTCCATGTGTTGGTAGAACAGCCATGTTTAGAATGCACCTCTTCTGCCTTTAGGTACCAATGTTCTTCCCACTACAGCTCACTGCACCTCAGCAGAACATACAGGAATACATGGTTGACACGGCACATGGGACTTAGACTCATGTTATATGCTAAACACACACCCATGGTAAAGAGACTATTAACATATTTGACAATTTTAACCTAGCATAATCAGTCCCTGGGAGCACAGACTTTCAGAGAACATGGTGGCGATCTTTGAAGGAACAGGAGCAAGTGGACATGGTAGATATCTGCTGTTTGTTCCTGTAATTTCCCACCATGTCCCAAAGTTGGGGCAGAAATAACTATTTGGAATTGGCTCATTTAGTGGCATAGCTACTAACGCTTATGTGCAGATTAGATCAAAACTCAAAAGAATGTAAATTCCACGAGAGGGCCTTATTTACATCTATAATTCTCATTGCATTTAGCACTGCTGGTACTTTGGAAAGAAAGGGAGAAAGGAAAGAAAGGAAGGAGGGAGGGAAGGAAGGACATCGGAAGGAAGGAAAGAAGGCAGTGCATAAACTATGGGCTTGTTCCTTATGTGAAATTGCAGATATGCTTGCTTTTAAAAGAATGGCAAAATAAATGCTTCATCTGTAACTTCAAGATAGAATTCATTCCTTTTTGATCATGAAGAAATGTATAAAACCCACATTTGAGGGAGGAACGTGTCAATTATGTTATATCACCAAGTATGCACATCTGCCTGAGGTAAAAAAGACACATGAGGAAAAAATTACTTGATCTAGTATGTTCTCACTTATGCTCTATCCTTCACTATGGTGTGATCTATGGATTAACATTTCTCAGGCAAATGAATTCAGCTAATGATAAGCAAACTTTCTCACATCTGAAATCCTCCTTTCCATAAAACATGTAAGACTTGTCAGAATGAAATCGATGGATTTTTTGGAGGACCCAGTGGAAAGGTCATGGAGGAAGAAAAACTATAAGACTTCCAGCAGCACAGATGATATTCTAATCAGGAAACCATTTGTTCTTTATCTTGGGTCCCTGTATCTACTCCCTGACAACAAACACATACGAATACCCCATGAGGTTCCATTGCTATTTTTGGTTGCAATTAGTGTCAAGGAAATCAATGACTTTTTCACAATATGCCACTTGTTCTTTTCTTTCTTCTGTTCACTTTTATCACTCTGAAATTTAATTCACAGTATACCTTCCAGTATGTGACCATGTATTAATTTTACTTCGGGGAGGGGGTGGTTAAAATGGTCAGCCCTATAACCTACTCTTAAGAAATTAAATTTGCAAACTAGCTTAAAAAGCTCTTCTCTAAGTTAGCAGCTGGATTCACAATTTAAAAAAAAAATGTGTACACACACACACACACACACACACACACACACACACACACACACGGAGTTATGAGCTGAAGAGACGTCAACACCCCTTAGAGGTTACAGGTTAGCTCACTGGTTAAAGAAGAATGTGCTGAGTTGAAACTGATCTTTACATAGGTAAATACATATTTCCACAAGAGACCACTCAATCATCCTCCATTCGTGGTTGCTAAGAGGGTAGGGGGAAGAGGTCTACATTTTCCAGAAGAAAAAGAATTCTTAATAAAGACCATCTGCAACTTGGCCCTCTACGCTATCAATTAGGAATACTTAAAAGACATTCCATTGCAAATAAATTTCTGCAACTTACAAAAAAGGGGTACGATTTCACTAACAAATAAACCTTTGATGAACTCCCAAAATAACTAAGAAGAAAACAGGCCCACTAGCATCTTATTGGGAATCATAGAAAGCTCTAGTAGCCCCCTTCTTTTTAATGCATGTGCATTGACAGGGGATACAGAAAGGTATTTGCATGTGTTCTCATTCCACCTCTTCAGAGTAGATGGAAAATATTCCAAGACTACAGCTGTCAAATACTTTGGCTGCAGATTCTTTCCTTCAAAGAAGCTCATAGCCAGAAATCTGAGTTGATAAATACACAAATAAAGAATTTTTTGATGTAATTGACTGTGGCTCTCCTTCTTTGTCCTTGGCTGCCACAGGAAAAAGTCCAGGGTCATTAGGAACCCAGTTCGAAAACCTATGCTCTGCAACAGTGCTGGCCAATAGAACTGTAATGTGAGTTACACATGTAGTTTTAAATTTCCTACTAGCCACATTAAAAAAAGTAAAAGAAACAGGTGAAATTAATTTAACTATATATTTTATTTAAGCTAATAACATATCTAAAACATACTTTCAACATAGAATCAATATAAAAATGGTTGAGATTTTTTATATTCTTTTTTTCATAATAAGTTTTTGAAATTACGTGTGTATCTTACCCTTCCAGACACCTCAATTTAGATGTCACATTTCAAGAGCTCAAAAGCTGCATGTGATTAGTGGCTACCATATTGGACAGTGTAAGTATAGATTATTTCCCCTATAATTTTTTCCACTTTCCTCTCACCTACCCAATGAACTCAGTCCCTCTTGTTTTTTCTTTTTATCTGGGGCAGTGCGCACTTTTGTAAAAGTGCTCTACTAAATTAAAGTTTTTGTTTTGTTTTGCAAATTTAAACCATATTTAGGAGTTAATTATTACTCATTTCTATTGACCCCCTTCCTAGTCCATAAATAGAAGCTTTTTAATAAAAGAATAAAATAGAGGGGTTAATATCCAAAATATATAAAGAACTTATACAACTCACCCCCTCCCCCCAAAAACAATCTCATTAAAAAATGAGCTGAGGGGGGCGCCTGGGTGGCGCAGTCGGTTAAGCGTCCGACTTCAGCCAGGTCACGATCTCGCGGTCCGTGAGTTCGAGCCCCGCGTCGGGCTCTGGGCTGATGGCTCAGAGCCTGGAGCCTGTTTCCGATTCTGTGTCTCCCTCTCTCTCTGCCCCTCCCCTGTTCATGCTCTGTCTCTCTCTGTCCCAAAAATAAAAATAAAAAAAAACGTTGGAAAAAAAAAAAAATTAAAAAAAATGAGCTGAGAACCTGAATAGGAATTTTTCCAAAGACTCACAGACGGCCAACAGACACATGAAAAGATGCTCAATATCACTAATCATCAGGGAAATGCAAATCAAAGTCACAATGAGATATCACCTCACACCAGTCAGAATGGCTAAAGTCTAAAAGACAAGAAATAGTATTGGTGAGGATGTGGAGAAAAAGGAACCCTCAATGCGTTGTTGGTGGGAATGCAAATTGGTGCAACTTTAGAAAACAGTATGGAGGTTCCTCAAAAAATTATATAAATACTATACGATTCAGTAAGTTCACTACTGGATATTTACCCAAAGTAAACAAAAACACTGATTTTAAAAGATATATGCACCCCTACGTTTACTGCAGCATTATTTACAATAGCCAAATTATGGAAGCAGCCCGTGCATCTATCGACTGATGAATGGATAAAGAGGGTCTGGTGTGTATATTCAATGGAATATTATTTAGCCATGAAAAAGAATGAAATCCTGCCAACTGTGACAACTTGGATGGACCTAGAGGGGATTATGCTAAGTGAAATAAGTCAGACAGAGAAAGATAAATAGCATATGATTTCACTTATATGGGGAATCTAAAAAAACAAAACAAATGAACAGACAGAGAAAACAAACCAACTCTTAAATACAGAGGACAAACTGGTGGTTGTCAGAGGGGGAGGTGGGTAGAGGGATGGCTGAAATAGATGAAGGGGATTCCAGTTACAAAACAGATAAGTCACGGAGATGAAAAGTACAGCCCAGGGAATATAGTCAATAATACTGTAGTAATGTTGTATGGCTAAAAGAAAAAGAATAAAATAGACAACCTGCTATGCTACATAGCAACTAATGAGTAAATCACTTTCCTCCTCCAAGGTACATTTCCTCATATTTACTATGTGCATAGTAATATCCTCTTTGTACGGGGTTATGCGGAGGAGTAGAGAAAAATAAACCTATCAATTACCTAGCCAGGTATCTTGCACACTGTGAGTTTTCAGGGAGAGGTGGCTGCTATTTAGTACAAATGGGTAAGGGAGAATTTCACTGGATTCTCCACAATGTCCTGGCTGCTGTTAGTCCAGGGGAACAGGAGGAAATGGCAAGTGGTCTTGAATGCATCTTAACCTCCCAAACCCTCCAAGAGTTCTGCTTAAAGCCTTTCCATGGAATAAGTGGCCAGAAGGAGTCAAGGGGAGAAAACAATAAAGAGTGGAGAACCATAAACATTTTTTTCTCCTTCCACTTTTTTCTCCATTTGTCCTCATTTTGCCTTTTGTTTCTCTTTCCATCCTCTCCAGAGCTCCTCTCTACTCCCTCACTCCTCTCCTCCTTCCTTCCTTCCTTCCTTCCTTCCTTCCCTCCTTCCTTCCTTCCCTCCTTCCTTCCTTCCTTCCTTCCTTCCTTCCTTCCTTCCTTCCTTCCTTCCTTCCTTCCTTCCTCCTCCCTCCCTCCCTCCCTCTCTATCTCTCTCTCTGTCTGTCTCTCCCTTCTCTTTTCTTTCTCCCAAGCAAAGGGTTTGGGGGCAATCCTTAACTAGGTGGAGCCACCCATCTCTGATACCTCTTATTAAGACTCTGATACCACTTTTGGGATTATATAGAAATAGTTCATGATTATAGACTGTTATAATTGCAAACTAGCCTAAGTTCAGCTCTAGAAAGTAGCTAAGATGATATGAGAAAAGGATGTTAGCTAAAAAGATAAGCGAAAGTTGGAGGGTGAGAGAGCATCTGCAGAAAACATCTTTAATATTATAAGAATATCAACATAGGATTTTCGGAGTGCAGAGAAGATGGGTGGAGAGGGCCTGTGGGAACATAGCACTCTCTAGTCCAGATGAGGCTGCTTCGTGGGGAATTTATAGCCTGGGTTTCCAGGAAGACTACTGTCTGCTCATAAGTTTAAGAGTCCAGGAACACTGAGATCTGATCTGTCAGCTATGGTTTGTGTGTTTATAAAACATACATGCTTGTGTGTTTGTACATGTATGTATGTGAGTATATATATACATACATACACACACACACTGTATCTCCATATATTTGCTTGCATTTATGTATATGTGTGTGCACACACATCTGTGTTATGTATGTGTATACAGAATGGGGGTGAAGGGAAACTGTATTCTTTGCTAACAGTGAAGCAGTACTATAGGGGAGAGACAGCATGCTCAGCCTTTTCCACCTCTCTCTCTCTCTCTCTCTCTCTCTCTCTCTCCCTTTTCTTCTTCCTAGAGGAGGAGAGACAAAGAAGATATGCCATTTGGGAGAAGTCACTGCTTTGGTCTAGATTTGTCTACCAATAGCCTTGGATAAAGCTATGTCTGTTTTGGGAAAGAAGCCTACGGAATTTAACTATATTTTAGAAATTAATTCCCAACTCTTTGTGGTACATGATGAAATAATGTATTTTCTCTTACTTCAAAGTCATCCACTGTCTGAGCTAAGAAACTGACCTGGTGGCATATGCTAATGGTCTTACCCAGGCCCCAGAGGTGCCAATGGCTGGTGTAGGAGTGGGGCAGTACACTTCTTGTCCCCCGTATGGTTATGACCTCACTCGATCAACTCAACCTAACTTGAGCAGTGGCTAGGTGAAAAGTATACAGAAAGCAAACTGGTTTTAAATTGTAGTCCTTGCTCTATATGTGACACAGACATGTGAAAAACAAGTAATGATACAAGACACTGACAAGTTACTATAGTCTCAGTTCTGTGAGGGTAGGACTACGTCTCATTCATCACTGCACCCAGGACCTATGCACAGTTGGTGTTCAACGAATACGTATTAAATGAATGAACGTTGTGCCAGAAAAGGGGCTGGGGAATAAGAAGCAGAGGAGCTTTGCCAGTAGGGTTATTTAGGGCAGATGAAATATGCCAGGGGAGGTGGGGCTGTAAGATCGCAAATGCGTTGAGGAAAAGCTCGGAGGAAAGACGCACCATTTCAGGGTCTATTGTGTTGCTTTACCTTCCTAGTGGCTGATGAATCTCTAGGGCCCCATTTAACCAACAAAAACAAATGAAAATATAATATACTGACCTTTCAGGAGACATGTGATGGATTCCCTTCAAGAACCTGACTTTATATAACTTCCAATTACAGGGAAAGGGATGGTTTGTGAGAAGTATATGGGAACACTCTGAGAATCTGTGGTGATCCCAGATGTGTTATTTTTTAATTTTAAAAAGGGGAGGCTACTATTTTTTAAAAGTACAGTGAAATTTTAAAAGTATAGCAAACTGGCCGGTGTTAAACTATAAACTCTAACACTAGTTTCAAAATAAAGAATTCATTTGCTTTCTGAATATTTACAATTACTGCAATATTACTCTATTGTTGTTGTTGTCACTCATATAGGAAATTTTCTAATATTGATTTTCTTGCTCTGATAATTTCACACCAGTATTCATTTATAAAAACCATTAAGTTGCTTATTATCTGCAAGAAAAATCACTGATGGTTATACAAGGTAGTTAAAAAAAATGAATCAAGGTCTAATACAACTGAAAATTGCAAATTGTAGCAGTTATTACCATAACATTAGCAGCATCTAAAGCTCACAAGGCTAAGGTGACAATGAGAGATAATGATACAATGTCAATCTCATAATGCAATAAAGAGAAAAGCAGGGCATGAGCATTGAAATATGATAAAATAGGTTTCTTTTTCACTCTTCTTAGAGTATATACTTTGGAAATATTGGGGGTTTTGAAAGTTATAACATTCCATGGGTTATCCTATGTATTTTTTAAAATTTCTAATTTATGGTATAATTGATATAATAAAAATTTAATCTTTTTCTTTAGCCTGATGAAGAAGGCACAAGGGTGTTTGATTGCTATACGTAACACTTTCCAGAAAGAGCCCAAGCTCTAGCCGTAGACTACTGAGTCTGGTTCTTCTAAATGAGCTTCTCCAAATAAATCATGACACCGGGAATGATCAACTTAGTGATTCTGGGTTTTATGCCTCTTTATTAATTAATTCTCTCATCTATATAATAAGAATAGTTAACATGAATGCTAACTATGTATCAGTTACTGAGTTCAAGTGTTCTAAAAGGTAGAATGTTTTAATTCTAACCCCAATCCTATGAGACTGAGCTTATTTTTGTCCCCTTTTTTAAACTTTGGGACAAGGAGCCTGAGTAACTAAATAGCTTTAAGGTGCCCAACATTGTCCAGGTAGCAAGGTGTTAAGCAGTAGAAGAAAGAAGAAGTATGAGGCCAGACTGCTGGGGTCAAATCCCAGCAGTCCTGCCCATTTAGGATCTATGTGTCCAGAAGTAACCTATCCTTTCTATGTCTCAGTTCTAAATCTGTAAAATGGGTATAATAACAGTGCTCGCTTCATAGGTTCATGTGAGGATTACTCAGAACAGTATCGGCATTTATTTAGCAACAAGCACTATCGGGGTTAGCTGTTGTCATGGGCTCTGTCATATAACTGGGACTGGTCCAACTTTAGTAGTGGGAATAGGGGTGCCCCCACTTGCCCTAAAAATGGGAAGAAGCAATAATAGCCATGTCTTCATAAAAAGGGAACAATGGAGTGTATAGGAACAAATTACGGACTGAATATTCAAGGGTTTGGAAAGCGGTGGGCAAGAATAAAACAGTACTAAACCATTCCATCAGCTTTATCTTAGGATATGCAGATAAGAAAACAGCAGCCGTGTATATGTCGAAGATCTTTAAAGAGACGTTACATACTCTTTCTAAGAAGACAAAAAGAGACAGAGCTGGGTGTTCTGATCATCAGACTGAGACTATCAAAAGTTCACGATCTTATATTAGAGGAATATTTGATGTGAGAAGCAGAAAATGTGAAAGAAAGAGAGAAAGAGAGAAAGAAAGAAAGAAAGAAAGAAAGAAAGAAAGAAAGAAAGAAAGAAAAGAAAAGAAGGAAAGACACTAACAAGAACACAGAGTGCTTGAGAGTTTTCAGCTATTATTGGAAGCATTTGTCTGCTCTCATTAATATTGATTTTTATTCTGCCTTGCTACATGATAGTTATCTAAGTATTTACTACTATACAAGAATGTACCAGTTATTTTCCCTAATGAAGAACCGTTTCCAAACCAGGTGGATGCTACAGTAAATATTCCACATTGGGGAGTCAACACTTCTTTATGGATTTGGCCTGACCCTAGGATATTATTAAAATACAGAAATAAAATGTTACCTCATTTAATTAAGCCAAGCCTCAGCCTACTGGGATTGCTTGTATTTTTTTTTTCAATTTTCCTCAGTAAAATAATATGCTTTGTTTCTTTATGATTGAATAAAATGCGGTCATAGAAATGATAAGTGTTGAATAGTTCCCTAATTTCAGCTCTTAGAGTTAATGCTTTTACTTCTATTCCCTTACTTGGTCATCTCTTTCTTCCACTTCCCAGGCAATGATGCCCTAAAAAGATTAACCCCCTCTCCGGGGTTGGAGCCAATTATTTCAATGGGTGCCAAAAGTTCACCAAAAAATTCAATTGTCGAATTGGGTCTCTAATGGAATATGATTTTTGTTTATTTTAGATGATGCCGTTGAAGAAGTTGTGGCTAAGTACACTGGCAGAATATAAAATGTCATTAAGACATGGTGTCACTGTTTCCTGCTCTGCTTCATCAACATAAACGCATCCATCTCTGGAAAGCACACTCACATCTCCGGCATACAGTTCTTAACAGTAATTTTCAAATAAGAGCTACAATAAAGGCCAAATCCATTTTGTTACAGCAGCGGGAACTAACACCGGTGATCCGCTCTGAGCTAGTAAGCTACGTGCCAAATCAGTTTCTACCACCCACCGGGAACAACACACTTCACATGCAAATCAACAAATTAGGCAGTTTTCACAGATCCTATTCCCTCAGATTTAAAGCTTCATAAAACACCACAAGATTTTTACATTAAGATAAACAACGAAGTCTGAGATGATATTATGTATTTGTGTTTACTTGCCCTCATAATTACAGGTAAATTAAAATAATGGACTATGAAATTCAACAACCCTCTCTGTACCCAGATATCTACCAAGCAGGACCAGAAAAATGTCTCGTTTCAATACAGGATGTCTAACTATTCAAAACGGTGGGATGATTTCAGTAACGTACCTTGCCAGCCTTGAGTGAGGGGAGAGTGATTGCCAGCAAGGTTTCCAAGGAGGTGATCCTTGAACTCAGCATTTATTTTTTTTATTTATTTTTTTTTATTTAAATTTTTTTTTTCAACGTTTATTTATTTTTGGGACAGAGAGAGACAGAGCATGAACGGGGGAGGGGCAGAGAGAGAGGGAGACACAGAATCGGAAACAGGCTCCAGGCTCTGAGCCATCAGCCCAGAGCCCGACGCGGGGCTCGAACTCACGGACCGCGAGATCGCGACCCGGCTGAAGTCAGACGCTTAACCGACTGCGCCACCCAGGCGCCCCTGAACTCAGCATTTAAACATGACTAAGAGTTGGCCAGAGGGGAATGTGGGTTGAAAGTTGGCGGGATGGCATTTTACTTACGGGGAACAGGAAGGGCCCAAAGCATTGCCTGGCTTAATGTTCTTATGGTACATTCAGATAATTGCATGCACTTTTATCTCTGGCTGCAGGGAAGAATAAAGGTGGGGCATCAAATGACAACGCGGAAATTTAAGTGCTGCAACGCACTGTAAAGCAAAACGTGGGCAGATCAGATTTATATTTGCAAATATCATATGGGCAGCACTGTAGTGGGTGGGTTGGAGGAGAAAGTCAAGACTGCTCAGAAGGCCACTGCTTTCATCTGGGGAGAAACGAGAGAGAATCGGAACTAAGGAAGTACAATGAAGATGGAGAGAAAGAACTTAGATACTTAAAAAGTAGAATGCACGGATTTTGTAACGGATTGGGATTTAGGGGTCAGGGGAAAGGATATGTCACCCTCTTCTCTTCCCAGATGGCCTTAGTAAGGGTAGACAAGCAAAGTCCGTCTCACAATGCACACACTGTGTTCGGGGTATCTATCGAGGCATCTGGGAAAACTCTTTAGTAAGTTGGTGTATATGGATCCAGCGTTTGGGTGAAAAGTATGGTCTATGGTTGAGGTTGCTGGGGTGGGGGTGAGGAGGAGGAGGAAAGAGGGTATAAGGTAAGAGAAAGAAAGGGAGAGAGAGAGAAGTGTGCCAGGAGAGGGCTGTGTAGAGAGGTCCAGGGAATGTCAACTTTCAATAGGAGACTAAGATGAGTAGCTAGAAGTGGCAGCCAGAAAGCTATAAGCAATACCTTGAGTGAGCAGCATCACAGAATATAACGGCATGAGGAATGTTAGGGAGACAGTGATCTACGTGGAAATGAAACAATTCATTTTTCAAACATTACAGAAACTCTACTTACACCTCTAATTGCCTACCCTTTCAGGAAAGGAAATGCCCGTTACTTTCTTGGACACTAATTTTTGTCACATAGGATACCCTTGTTTTTTGAGGAAGTATAATTAAAAAAAAACTTAATAAAAATGAGCATTGCTCTACAAGTCTAAGCATAAAGTATTTGAGTATACCATTGAAATTAAAAGGGTAAACTTTATCTAGACATCCTATTTATTTTATTATAGCCATTTCTTATCTTAAGCCCATTCATGTTAAAGATTTTCAATGTACAGAATTGATAAATTAGTAGAAGAATTTGTTTTACAGATGCACGAGTTCCAAACATAATCCTTTTCCAGTTTGGAGTACATTGTGCAAAGAAGCAATACCTCATGACCAAGTATGACATTACACCCTAATTCTATTAGACATTGTAAAGACCCCAACAAAAGGAGAAGGTGGGTGATACAGTACCAGTGATATGAAATTCAAGGAGCTACCTGAGCAACCTTGATATTTTCTCAGTCTGAGCTGTGACGGCAGAGAGGAAACCTCAGCTTTGAGGATCTCCTGAAAAGCACAGGGTAATATAACCAGAAAGAGCCTCCACTAAAAAGATTCATATTTCTTTGAATTATTTAGATTTCTTTGAATTAGTTAGATTCAGGAGAGCTATGTTTGGTTTACACTTGAGGGAGCCTAGCTAGAGAGTATTAGAAAGAAGATAATCTTTTTTTTTTTACATTTTTTTAAACATTTACTCATTTTTGAGACAGAGAGAGAGAGAGAGAGAGAGAGCGAGTGGGGGGGGGGGCAGAGAGCGAGGGAGACACAGAATCTGAAGCAGGCAGCAGGCTCTGAGCTGTCAGCACAGGGCCCGATGCGGGGCTCGAACTCACAAACTGCGAGATCATGACCTGAGCTAAAGTCAGACACTTCACTGACTGAGCCACCCAGGCGCCCCAAGAAGATAATCTCTAATGAACACCCTTCCATGGTGGACAGTGTTGCTTCCCATGATACCGCAGTTAGATGGTTATCTCCAAACCAGGGGGTTTGAGGGGGTCTGTCTTGAGGGGGTCCTTGAGGCACAAAACGTGTTGAGATGGACACTCTATACTCCATTATTCCTTCCACAGAGTTACATTCGTACTCCAATGACAGCTATTGTATCTATCGAGGCTGAACGTTGAATATATTAGTGAAAAGGCTCTGAGAGTAGAAATAAGAAATCAGCCACTTGTCAGGCGGAGAACATGGCTGGCCTTGCAGAGGCTGGATTTCATTATGAAATGGTTCTTAACTTCTTTCGAGAACCCTTTGAGAATTAGAAGGAAATGAAAAACTCATTCTCCATAAAAATATGCATTCTCACTCACAGTCCAAATTTTGCACACAATTTTTAGACAGCCCAGGTCTGTGCCTTAGATGTTTAATTGTATATACTTTATATGTATACATATACTTTACAAATACCATGTCATTGTATGTGGATTCTCAATGCGAATGGAAAAATTAAGATTTACTTTCTAGAATTTTTTTTTTACCATTAGCCTTGACAGAATATAGTTAATTTACAGAGTAAAAAAAAAAATGCTGACATACCAATGTTCACAAAATATTCATAACGCTACCTACCGATTTAATTTTTAAAAAGTTAAAAAGAGATGTTAATAATGATTTACCAACACACACTACAAGCTACCTTTTGGCTTAAAGTTTCAAAGTGCTTCATAAAGTTGTATTATCTTGTGCATGGGAGATACTTGGTGCACAGACATTCAAAGACATACTCAGCTGACAAGAAGAACAGAGTAGATTTCAGCGGCTCTGACTAATTAAATCCTGACGTGCAGAAAGAAGAAAAGGATTCTGCAGTGTGTTTACAGTATTTCTTACTGTTTTCGCCTTATCCAGAATCAATTCAGCAACATGTGGTCATGTGCATAGGAGGACTGTTACCGCTGCATTCGTGTAACTTAGGGTCAGGCCTATGATGAGGAACGTACTCAGATGGTACTGCTTTATTTTCTGTAAAAGCTGAACTGAATGTTCAGGGAATTGGGTTTTTTTTTAATTTAAGTACTGATTCTCAACAGATGTGTTGTCTTACCCCCTCTGCTAGCTACATCTATATTGCATATTCTATTCTACTATAACATATCATATGCACTGTACCTCCCCTCATATTACTTATAAGTGATATTACTTACATTACTGCACTTATGTTACTTATATAACCTTTATTATAGCTCCTTCTCTTCTCTCCAAAGACACAGGAGCTTGACAAACGTCAGAACCATTGGCGTGGCCTCTCCAACGTAAAGCATCCCAAATGTTACTAAAAAGACTGGCAGGATACACCCTATTTCTCCAAATCCTCCTTCCTGGTTAGGCTGATTATAAATTTCATGGATAAATTTAACTCCACTATAGCTATCATTTGTGCATTTTTTGTCTTCAACATGTGTTCAAATGCACAGATACTTTAAGAAAAGCACTAAGTGATCAGAGACTGGTATTGCTTCCCCAGCTCCCCCTCCAGTCTTATCAATAGATCACTTGCAGCAAAATGGAAAGGATAAGAAGTCTGAGAAAAAAGAGTATCTGATTTCTAACAATCCTTCTGTAGCACAATTTTAGTAATAATCAGCAGGATATTTTCCTATTTACCATCTTGTTCAAGCACATTGTGCTAAATTCAATGGTTAATGAGGACTCCTCCCGGGATGAGACATTTGCACCTCTTTGCAGAGGTCTTACTTTTGTAGTTTCATTAACTACCAGAGAAACACATCTCACTCTTGGAAATGTGTACTCATTTACCACAAGCCAACACTGACTTAATTCAGGTTTTTAAATTAGATGATGATCACACAGTCCACAAAAATAAAAGAATAATGCATACTGGCTTTCTTGACTTGTAATCATACTTGAAATCACCACCTCCCTCATTTTCTAATTTCTAAATTTACGGAGTTGAGGTTGAACTGAGGCCACCTGTTTACTCTTCTCGACTACAGGATAAAAACTATACAATGAGGCCATGCTAATAGCTTTAGAGCAAGTTTAAGGATAAAGGGATATCAGGTTTGCAGATACTCACACGTTAATCAGAAATAAAAAGGAATGGACACCTGTATCTGTATTTACATCCATATGAAGAGAAAGAAAAAGAGAGAGAGAAAATGCTAGTGCTAATGTGGCAAAATGTGAACATCTGAGGAGTCTGGGTGAAAGGTATACAAAAATTCTTTGTACTGTTTTGGTCATTTTGATGTGAGTCTAAAATTATCTTGTAACAAATTTAAAAAAAATTCTAAGTTCTGAGGTTAAAAAGACATAAATGAGAAACCAGATCAAAGAATTTATAGACATGGCATAGAAGTATGCTCTCAGACATAATTACTATTGGCCTCTGTCTTGTAAATCAACAATCAATAACCCAAACACTTACGTTGTTTAAAGCCACTGGTCTATTGGCAACATGCAGCAATATACATTACAAAAACCATCATCCCTAAATGATATTAATGTTTCAGCCACAGCTGCCATCAATTATTTAAGACCTACTTCCTAAGCAGGTTGGTGGGTTTGTAGAATGCAAGATTTTCAGAGAAGGTAGGGAGAATAATGGAAAGAGAACCCAAACTGGATTTTATCCCAATAAGAGAATGCCTTCTGAACAATCTAGAACCCCAGGGTATATATACATAAAGGACTATTTTCATCTGGTGGTCCACCCACCAGATATAGCAAAATGACAGGACTGCTCAAAGAAGCTAAATTTCCCCCACGCAATTACACCAGTAAAATAAAGGATCAACTTATTGAAATATTGGCCCAGCTAGACTTTCTTCCATTAACAATCAGTTGAGACACATTTTTAAAGCAACAGCTTAAATGAATGGCTGTGTGTCTGTAATAATTTTGACTTAAAATGTCAACTGTATTTGAGATGCCATGTGCATTTAATCAATGTCTCTGCATTGTAAAATAAATATACTTCCGTGTGACTGCTATGCCAGCCATAAATCATAATTCACAAAGACAAGAACATCTTACCCTCTCTATTGACAGTTGTTAATGACAATACTGATTAAAATGGAATCTGCCTGCCATATTATTGTTAAACAGTCTATTAGAATTTCTATTACATCCTATAACTTACCACTATTTCTCTTTATGCTGATACATCTCTTATGGAATAAAACATGATAGACAGTTAGATTTAAAGTTTAACACTAAAAATGCAGAACTAAACAGCAGAGCTTATCACTAGGTTGTAACCTGTATTTCCAAAATTAAGAGAGTTCCTTCTGTTAGAGATTCCAGTATTCAATAAACTTGTTTCTCTCTTTTACAATACTTGAGTTTTACAAAATGAATACTTTGGATTAAAAAAAAAACTAGAAGAATAAAAACATCAATTCTTATTTAAGAACCACATCAGCCTATGGAGATGCCTACTAGAAACTGACTGTTAGTTACTATTTCTAGAAGGGATTTCCTGGAATCAAGAATTATTTCAGTGATCCATTGTGGAATGCATACTGTGGGCAAGGCAGTGAGCAATAGCAAATATGCTGTCAGAAACGCCTAACACCTCAGGATCACTGTGGAAAGGAATTAGAGTCCCACTAGCCATGATGGATAATGGCTGCAGGAATTACATAAAGACAGAGAGGATGACCTAGAGAGGTCAGCCAGCTAGTCTAGAAGTGGTGCACTTGAGCATATTCCATTAGCAGCACAGCCCATGGTGGTGAGGAAAATAAATGGCAAATGAATTCTTGAAAGGTATGATCCACAGGGTTCAAGGAAAACTATCCTGTAAGAAAGACACGGGGCTGGAGGTGCAGCCAAGAATGAGTATTCCAGGCATGACCCATCAGAAATAGGCAAGTTCCACTATACCAGTGCTCTAGTCTAAGACAACATGGTTCAAGCTGAGGTCTGCATGGGACTGTGCGTGGACTACCAGATGCTAAGATGTGGAAGGTGTTTATACAAAGCTGACCAGCGTCAGGAGAGAGATGCCTGAAAGTCAGCCCAGCTCTGTGTTTGGTTCAAGAGACCAGCAGGACCAGGAGAAACCTGAAAATTGGGTTATGTTTATGAGGAGATATGAGGGGAAGGTAAGACAGAGACACTAAGAAGAACACAAGAATTTATAAGACATGGATCTTATACTCAAGGTAGTGTAAACTCAGTGGAAAATATCAAGATGATCCAGGCCAACTCTAACGCAAGTCTTGAGGAATCAGCCTTGGCCAATGACTTTTCTATGTGGCCTGAGCATATGGGGCTAAGAAGATGCTGGGTGAGCTGGAGTTAGAAGGACTGAGAATGGGGACATCTGGGTGGCTCAGTTGGTTAAGTATGTGACTCTTGATTTTGGCTCAGGTCATGATCTCACGGTTTGGGTTTGTCAGATGAAGCCCCACGTCTGGCTCCATGCTGAGAATGCAGGACCTGCTTGGGATTCTCTCTCTCTTACTCTCTGCCCCACCCCCAGCTCATATGCGCTCTTTCTCTCTCTCTCTCTCTCTCTCTCAAAATTATTTAAATAAATAATTTAATTTAAAAATAAATAAATATTTAAGTAAATCAATATTTAAACAAAATAATGTAACCTTTTTTAAAAAAAGAAAAGGACAAGAAAGGCCTATCACGTCCCACATCTGTCCCCGCACCTGCATTTGTAGGTACATTCCTTGGCATCTTTGCCTATTTTTAACAATGAAAGCACTATTATTTAAATGAGTGTTAAATGCCTCGGTTTTTGGATTACTCGTTGTGTGTGTGTGTGTGTGTGTGTGTGTGTGTGTGTGTGTGTGAATTTCTCCCTCTACTTCCCTCTCCTCGCATCACAGTATAGAGGAGGAAGCTGTAATTGAAAACAGTAAAACCAGATGAAGGGGAGAAGGTAGGATAAATAGGAAAAATGTTCTGATAGCAAGTTCCAATTAACCTGTCAAAGGGTCTTTACAAAAGTGTTTCAGTAATCATATCAATGTAGATATTAAATGCCCTACACAGGGGAAATGACAGAGGCATGAGAGAAATGGAGGAGATGGGCCGGGGAGTCTGGTACACAGTGTTTGGGTCAAAGTTCTAGGGAATTGGTCAAAGCCACTCCTTTCATTTTACAGTCCATCTTCATCATAAAAGCTGTTCCTTCATATACTTTGAAAATTCCAAGAGGCAAAAGGAAAGCAGAACAAATCTATGCTATTGATTTTCTACTATACATTGACTAGAGTTCAAATCTAAAGTGGAAAATTATAGTCCCTGGGGGAGAAGAAGCCTATCGATGGGAGGAACTACTACCGAAAGCCCTAAAATTAGGGTTTTTACTGTTCACCGGTGATTTTGTCTGCAATCATAGTTACAACCATTATTTTTGGTCGATGTGCCCTTCAGCTCGCTCTTTCTTGAGTTTTGAATTTATATAATATTTTTAAGGATTTTTTTGTTGGCAAGTGGGGTGCTGCTTTTAGTCATTCTTTGCTGAGACCTTTCTGCTTTGATTCCCGGAGTTAGAGGGCTTTTTCAGATACCAAGAAAGCCTTAAGAGAAGAGATGGCCGCTCAGGCTAAGGCAAGCACAAAAAATTAAGATAATAGAAGCGTTCACTCAACTTTTCTCTCAGAGCTTTCATTCTTTCATATGTTGTTGTTGTTGTTGTTTTTTTAATTTGTAGTATACTTCTTTTGGTTTGTGGTATTACAAACAAAATTAGTTTTTATTTTTGTTTTATTTTTCAGTGAATTTTTATGACTGGAGGGGCATATAAACAAAAGGTAGGGAGGGGCAGTGGATAAAATGGAAAATGCAGACAGACTTGCTTAAAACTGAACAGTTTCCAGGGGTTTTTGGTGATCAATCTGGGATGAGCTCACTATTCTAAAACAGACCAATGGACACACCGAGTATGAATATGTTTAAAGGCCAAATTTTCCATTTTGCCTCGAATGAGGTCTTCTGTTTTGGCAAGTTACATGTAGTAGTCTTGAGCCACCTCCCTCAATTCCGTGCCATTTCACTTTGTTAAACTGACTTTTCAGATTGCCAGCCCTTACCGGCTTTAGTCTATAGACCCATCTGCGCTATAAGCATTATCAGCCAATGGCCAAGCAGTTGACGATCGCAATGACAACTTATGCACATACTGCAAGTGTACAGAAGATGTGTATCTCCCAGGCAAAGACAAACTGCCATTCAAGAAGGTAATTGTACAAGTAGGTTTGGGCATCTCACTTTCAGTATTTTTACCAAGTACACTGCAAATGGTCTGACCATACTTTTATGGGATCCATGGAAGCTCTGCTTATTTAAAAGGAGCTTAACACATTGTATGTTACTTTACTATTAGAACTTCTGTACCCTACCACCCTTTAAGGAAAGATCCCAAGTACCAGGAGAAGACATCTGACTTGTTGACTGTGTTCTCTCCAAACTGAGCACTGAGACTGTCACTTATAAGACAGTCTGTCAGTATTTTTTGAATGAACGAAAGATGTCAGGGGAACAAAAAGAAAAGATTGGCTGCATGCTTACAACATGCTTGTTGTATACTTACCAGGTACTTGCTTAAAAGTATTGAATAAGTTATTTCAGAAAAGATTTGGGATCGCTCCACTCAACCTAGAAAAGCAGCTTGGAAATAGATATAAAAATCCATGTATTTAAAAAAAGCCCAGGGTAGGTTTCTTAGAGGCGAAGAAGTAGAGAGGGTATACACCTGAATTCCAACCACAATTATGGTTATAATCTCACAAAATGGCTCTTAATTTTAAATCCCATTTTAATTGCTAATAATTTCGTATTTATGGGTCATCTTAATTAGACAGTGAGTCTAAGCAAAAGGTTCATGCTGTATATTTTTTTCTGGGTTTCCCCAGGGTAGCACTTAATAGATAATCAAGTAATAAACCGATTGGCATTTTTTTTCATATCGTTTTAGATGGATATTTATCATTTTTAATTTTAAAGTACTTCAGGGAGGTCAATTCTACAACCTGTTCAGAAACCTCATTCCAGTGCTTAACAACTGTCTTCTTTTTTATATCTAACCTCATTTTTTTTTTTTCTGATAGTGATTTTGGCCCATTTTCTCTAGCCCTGTCCTCAGTGGAGATGGAGAACAGCTGGTTACTATTACCACTTAACTCATCCTTCAACCTTTTCTTCAAACAGAAATTAAAAAAAATAATTAACTCCCAATGCAGTTCACCCTCTTTCTTCTTTTTGAACCACTTCTGCTGTTTTCATTATTTTCAGTACTATTATCTAGAATGACTGAAGGGCACAACACATTAATATCCAAATAAGTCTATTCTAATTAGCACACCATCATGCCGTTAGACAGCAAAAACTCAGTAAGGGCCAACACTGTGAAAAGTGTTGTGAGGGAGCCACTTTGTTTAGAGGAATTTCTGATCGCACCAAGGACAGGAGACAAAGATGTAAAAACCTGAACTAAAACCCAAGCCTGCCTATGGGAAGTCCAAAATAAGAAGATTGGGGGCGTAGGAGTTTTGATGAGAAAAAGAGACATG
This sequence comes from Puma concolor, assembly GCF_028749965.1. Taxonomy (NCBI): domain Eukaryota; kingdom Metazoa; phylum Chordata; class Mammalia; order Carnivora; family Felidae; genus Puma; species Puma concolor. Next base: position 192,417,045 of record NC_141674.1, on the reverse strand, counting down.
CAGTTCAAAGAAGGATTCATAAAGGTGATGGGGCTTAAGGTGGGCTTCAGAGGGAGAAAGCAGGACTGAGAGAGAGAGAGAAAGGGAGGGAGGAGGTGCTATCTTAGGGTTTCGCAAAGCTCATTTTGGGTAATCCGTTAGAGTGGTGAGTTTGCACAAAGGAACAGTTGAAAACAACGATAGAAAAATAAATTAAGATGAATATAGAGGGTACTGAATGCCAGCCTAAACAATTTGAACTTTGGAGCTGACAGCTCCCATGTGGGGGCTCCCAGGACTGGCTGCATCGGAATCATTCGAGACACCCAGGCCTCATCCTAGACCTCTGATGTAAGGTCCAGGGATCTTTAATTGTAACCAGCTCTGTAGAGGCTCCAGAGGACCGTTGGATTTTGAGAACTACTAGGTAATTGGGAACCTCTTGGCTCCTAGAGCAGAACTGGTTCTATTTTAAGAACATTTTATGGGCCGGGCGTTTTTCATATATCATCTAATTCACTCTCAAAGCAATTCTATGAAGTAGATGCTATTATTATTCCAATTTTATTATTATCCAATTTTACAGATGCTATTATTATTCCAAACTAAGCACAGAGTAGTTAAGCAGGTGCCGAAGGACCAACAGCTAAAGAGAAATGTAGCTGGAGTTTGAACCTAAGTAGATTTGGCTCCAGAGGATCTGTTTCTTGCCACTAAGCTACAGTGCATTTTAGTGGAGAAGGTTTTCATTAAATATTTGATCACCAAATGAATACATGGCCATTAGCTATGCCTAGCATGAAATGGAATGAAGAAAGGAAGAAAGCAGGCAGTTAGGAGTTTGTTGAAACAACCTCATTATAGAAGACAAAGACCACGGTTAGCGAATGATGATGGAGGTGGAGGTGGAGGCTGAGATGGAAGAGAGTCTTTTGCACACATCAGCAGGGTTGCTGGCAAGACAGTGGGCTCTCGGATGGCACGGGATTCCTGGCAGTGCCTCCTACAGAATCAGGAACGTCAGGATGAGCTGGTGACTCAGATGGGTGGATGACACATGAGATTTCAGCCATGTTGAAGCTGAGGTTGAGGCAAGGCCACCATGCAGAAATGATCAGCAGCTAGCTGGAGAAGCAAAATTGGACTGCCTCCAAAATCCTGTTAGATATTATTTAGCATGGTTGAGATAATAGTCCTAGATGTGCAATCCAATATTTGTGTATCTCTTATCCATTTTTCAATTTGTGGATCTCCTTTGTCTGTCTGTAATTGTTCTGGGAAGACTCTGGCTTATATGGTTGTTATGCCAAAGATTCAAGCCTTTTCCCTTAATTACAAACCATCTCATATTGTTAAATTGCTCCTTCATAGGTTGGCTTAAGACAGGAAAATCCAACAAATAGCAAAAATAAAAAAAAAAGCATGGGTTCTACAGGGTGTATGAAAGTAGATACAGAATTATCGCTGGTGTCAATGCATTTTTAGATGCTAATACAATAGCAGCAACGATTAAGAGGGGTCTGGGTATTATTATCAGTTCAAATCTGGCTCTCGGCAGGCAGATTCACTTCTCAATGTCTCATTCTTTATTACCTGTGAAATAAAGCTACTATTTGCCACCCTCATCTCCCATGCATCTTAAAGATGGATGCTAGCAAATTACATTGAAGTTCTCAGATAAAAGGTGCTAAACAAAGAACTAATTTCATTTTTCCCTCAAGCAAATTATTAAATCTATACATGTCATTCTCTAATAGTATTAAGTAAACATTGCACAAGGACACGACATTGTGCTGGACATGCTACAAAGCAAATTAGGCAAATGCAGTCACAACCAGGAACTTGTAAGTGTTTATATATATGAGTAAACTTGCTGTTAATATGTTTTATTAGTTATTTAATACGAGTATGCAAATAGGTCCATTAGGAAATCCTTTGCATTTTATTAATCCAGCATTTTAAATGATTATATTTCACCTTAAATGCTAATGAAGTTTATTTATTAATGTGTATCTTCCACTTTAGCACCTGTGAAAGTTCTCTTTAGCATATCAATTTCTTTAAAAGTTAAGCCGACATCTTTCTTTTTTCCACTAGACTTTTGTTCTGATCTGTTAACAAATCTAAACCTCATTATCCAAGAAAAGTAATGAGATAAAGGGGTCTATTTTTCTTCGGTGCTCTTTCATAATTCACATTACCGTTAATGGGAGTTGTGCACGCATATTAAGAGAAGAAGAGAACCCTAATTACACAAATAAGCCTTTTGGTGGACACTCTGTGTGATCATTTGTTATTATGAAAAATACGAGAAAATCGTCTTGCTTTGGACAGTCATAAACAGAGCGATGGAGGAATCGAGATTACATTTGGTAGGAAGAAAAGGAGATGAACAGCAATCAGCTTTTAAAATGATTTTGAAAACAAGCTACCCATACATTTTTATACTAATTAACTCCATCTATGCCCCTCGCTGCTCTATGAACATATACTGAAAGAAAACAGATAGAGTGATAAACAAACATTTGCAGGCATGCGTGACAGCTGAAAAAAATTACTAAAGTCAGACACCAAATAAACTCTGTGCGTGGGGCACTGCAGCGGCTCATTTGTCTATGCACTCAGCCCATCTGTCTCTGGGTCTTCTTTGACTTAAGAAATAAATGTTGGCCGCACAACCCTAAATTTGTTTGATCCAAATTTAATTTATACTTTTTAGTTACCATACTTGCCTCTATCTTCATCATTTTCTATCACTTGCCCTATTCCCAGAGGCTCTCCTTCCACTTCTTTAGGTTCTTCTGTTTGCAATCTATTCCTATTGTGATGCTAATTTTCCTCTCTGGTGCTTAGTTGCAAACGAACAAAAGCTAGGATGTATAATACATAAATATATAAATATTATCAGCTATCACACCACTGGGTTTAATGGCAGTCAATATCGGTATATTACACTCTCTACTTTGCAATTCCATTACGGGCTCAACACTGCTGGTCATAAAATGTAGCATTCTGAGCCCAGGCCTGTGATAGTAATAATGAAAAAAAAAGGGGGGGGGGGGGGGGAAAGGGTCATTTCTCTTCCTAACTCGAATGAAAAATTAAAATTGCTAGGGCACTTAGCTCAAAGGAAAATTGGCAAATTAGTAAAATGAAGACACAAAATATTCGTGGTTCATATTATGAAAGAGAAAGTAAATAATTTAAGATGAATTGTGAGGTGAGAAAATGCAGTTACCAAAAAGACAAAAAAGAAGCCTAATAAAATTTCAATGTATTTCAGCTTCTATTCCTTTTTCACTCAATCGTAGTGAGCCATGAAAAAGGATGGATGGTTGTACCTGTAAGTATCCTTTGACATGCAAATGTATTTCTTTGCCAGTCATATATTTCTCTCATGCTCAATACATGTAGCCATTTCGCCCTGATCCTGTAAGGTCCTCTGTTTTCAATGTATTTCTGTATACAGCTTGCAGCTGAATGAAGAAGTCTGACCTACTTTGGCTTTCATGTTTCATCTGAAATTTCATGTTTTAAACTGGCCTCTACTTCATGAAGCAAAGCACCTTATCTCCAGCTTGTTGTTGGCCTTTTTGCCTTTGGGGAAATGACTGTTAAAATTTCATTGGCCTGGCTACATTAGATAGGTTACCCTTCATACCCATAAAGTTGAAGGGATACCCAGACATTTTACAACCACTATCTAGAAAGAGGTAATGACAGGCACAGCCACATTACATTTATTGTACATGAGACCTATAACAGCCGTTATGGGATCAAGGTAAAGAGGAAAAATGTATGACAGATGTCATGCTCCCTGGAGATTTAAGTATTCAGTCTCTATCTAACCTAATTTAAAAATCAAGTCAAAATGTATCTTTATGGGTAATGTATTATAAGACAACTTCCAAGGCAACTCAATGAAATAACTATGAGCCATGCACTGAGAATATCAAGTCCAAAACCCATCCATACACTCTGGTCTGAAATAAAATACATGAAGGAAAAAAATACAAAAGAAAAAAATCCTGTTTCTCCATTTGAGTCCATTTTCTATTCGTATTCAATACCACCAAATAATTAGATGACCTTTGAAAACAGTTCAAGTTATATTTAGAAAGGAGTGACCCAAAGCTTATAAGATAGAAATGACTGAATTTTAGCTATGCCATTACTTCTTATAGTTTATTAAACAAAATTGTACAGTCTGAAGAAAAATTAGCATGACCCAATAGCAATTAGAGGGAAAAAAATGAAACAGAAATTCAATGGGCTCCAAGTCAAAGGCAGAATCTGATGGCTGGCTAAGGCCACGCAGGAAGACAAAAAGTAAAGCCTACCAAGTCAGGTGCTACAGTGACAGATTTGCCTACATCAATTAACTTCAATTTCACAACAACTTGGAGAAGGTGTGTTACAGTCCCATTCACTGCTGAGTAGACTGAGACTCAAAGGGATTAATGAAGGCCACAGAGGCTGTAATGAAAAGGTTTTTAACTAGGTTAAGTATTAATTAATGGTGATGATGTCTGTGTTGTTTGTGGTGATGGAGGAAGGTGTGTGTGTGTGTGTGTCTGTGTGTGTGTGCGCGCGCGCGCGCACAGAAGTGTTCCTTTTATTTTTTATTTTTTTTCATGTTTATTTACTTATTTTGAGAGAGACCAAGAGCACACATGTGTGCAGACAGGGGAGGGACAGAAAGAGAGGGAAAGAAAGAATCCCAAGAAGGCTCCTCCCTGTCAGTGCAGAGGCTGACTCAGGGCTTGATCTCACAAACCATGACACTATGACTGAGCCAAAATCAAGAGTCAGATACTTAACCAAATCAACTACCCAGGTGCCCCAGAAGGCGCTCCTTTTAAAACAATCCACAGTAAGATGCCCTTATGTAGAGTTGCCCTAGTTTCAATAAAACAGTATATTAGTATAAAACCAATGAAACATAGACGTTTTAGCATTCCCAAAGGTTAGAAATAAAAAGCTGATGCCTCTAGATTAAAAAAAAATTCCTCTGTCATTAGGATTCATAATTTAGTCTTTTCTATGTAGAAACTGAGCCAGCGTATCACTGGCGTATACCTACCTTACCTGAGTTAAGAAACAAAGAATATCCAACTGGGCACCTGGCTGGCTCAGTCAGTAGAGCATGTGACCTTTAATCTCGGGGTTGTAAGTTCAAGCCCCACATTAGGCATGGAGCCTACTTAAAAAATAAAAAAAAAAAAAGAATATCCAACTGATGGGCTAGGAGGAATAGCACTGACACAGACAGCTACAAATCAAGTCCAGCATTTAGATTACAGCCCACATGTCTTCAGAATGTTTACTTCAGGTGTAATAGGCCTTTATGTACTAAAATAGACACAGTTTGGGTTAGCGTTTTGTTATAGCTCTATGTGAGGTTGGTTTAAAAATAACCTCATATTCGTATGCTGAAAAAGAAAAAAAAAAAGAGCAGGCATAAAGTGATTTGGCTTTAGGACCACAGCATGCTAGGTTCTGATAACAAATCTGCTGAAATTAAGTGGAGCCTGGGCAGATACACAGCCTGTTAGGCAGTTAGTTACTATGGGGGAGATGACCCCATCCCTTCTGACTTTACCTTCTTCATAACACCTGCTACAGTCTGAAATAATCTCAATTATTTTGAGTTACTTGTTTATTCTCTCCTCGTCACTGGAATGCAAATTACGCAGGAGCCACAGCCTGGCTGTCTTGTTCAGCACCAAATAAATTGACTATTGATTCCCTCAAGTTGACAAGGTAGTGCTTTGTCCCAGAGGTATCCATCCCAGCCAAATGTCTCACCTCTCCCTGGGAAATCCATTGCTACAAGTAATTTACATGTTTATGTGATATTTTGCTTGTTTGGTTTTACACTCACCGTAAGACATTCAAAAGTCTTTGAGTTTTCCTTCATTAAAACCAAACCAAAACAAAACAAAACAAAACAAAAAACCCAAAGAACACCATAAAAGCAAGGACTTCATTGGTGTATGCCTAGTGACTAGAACAGTGCCTGATGCAAAATCAGCCTTTGATAGATAATGTGGAATAAATGAAGAGTAATTATGAATGCGCTTGGCAAAGAGTAAGCATTCAATACACATTATTAATCAAACGACTATGGGCAAACAGATTTTTGAAACAGAGGTGACGTTTTCTATTGGCAGGTTTACCACTTTGTTATTTGCTAATCAAAGCAAAGTCAACAAGGAGTTTACTAGGCACGCTTCCTTCTGGTACCAAATGGCACAAAGGGTAGAGAAAAGGTACTTGATCGAGGTCAAAGTTTTCCGTTCAGGGTCCAGCACAAGTTGATAATTCAAAGGTCTTTGAAGTGAATGGCCTATACCATCAAAAGGAAACAACAGCAAGTATGATATAAAGGAATGGATTTTAAATACAGATCTGTGACAGAATTCAGTTTAAGGAACGTAAAGATCCACGAGGTTATTAAATAATTAAGAAATCAGGGACTGAATGCTAGGCTTTCCACTCTAGACAGGGCAAGATTTTGTTAGCTAAAGGATATTTCTCTTCAATGCTTAGAAAATACCTGCTAGAGCCCAGGAAAGCAGCCTGGGGCTGACAGCATCTGGCTTGGGTACTGAGGGGGTCTGAGCCTCAGATTGCAAGGAGCTGTAAGGAGCCACAGGCATGGTAGCGGGTATTGCCATGAAGAGTACAATGCCCTAAGGAAGCCAGACACATGATGAAAAAATTGAAGCACCTCGATCCCCTAACATTCTCTTTCAACAGCAGGTAAACAGGATTTGGAGAAACTAGGAAAGTGGGTAGGTTCTTGATCTGCATAGTTTGCCATCATAATTCATGGCCTGTGTAAGGGCCACAGTTGAATCTACAAGGAGGTAATTCTGAAATCAGCAAAGCATACTGGAACCAGACCACACATTGAAAGGTATGAATTAATTAGATCCCCGTAAGTTTTTCAAAAGGATCAGGAGGAGGTCCAATTAACTAATGAGCTAAACCATACGACTACATATCATGAACACAAACGGACCAGCTGATATCAGAAAAGCACACAACACTTAGCTTTTTACAAGCGAGAGCAAAGCCACTGCTAACACATTCGCTCCTTCATGGCGTGTGGTTTGGTGAAGGGAGGGAGGCCATTTCGGTCCCCACTCGTGCCCTCGGCCAGGTGCCACTGTACATGGCACAGGGGCAACATCCTACATTAAAGCTCCATGTCAGGAGAGTGGCTGCGAACGCAGATAATGGAAAAAATAATACATATTTAAACCACACACCCAACTCCTAGGGAAGCTTAAAGCGATCAATCTTTTTTAAATAAGAAAGAAACTAAGTCAATAGCATCTGAGCAACAGATGAGAATTCAAGCAAAATCTGTTGGCTAATGGTAACAGCTTTTGTGTTCTTTGCTGTTGAAAGTGTGCATGTAGCAGCAACTCCAATATGCTCGCAAACTCAGACGCAAAAGGCTATGGAAAACAGTTGCTATTTTTACACTGGAGATAAAATCAAACACCACCTTTCAGATCTTAATTTTGCTAAAACAGGAGAAGGAAACAAAGCGGAGTTGCTAGATGTCGAAAGGATCTAGGGCCTGTGATTTCCAGCACAGGCCAATATGGCGTCTATTGGGCAACACAAAGAATAGCTGTCTCTGAATTATGGGCAACGGGGCCTGAACGTGCCAAATCAAAGCATCTGAGACGAAACACAGAGCTAAGGCTTGATTTAGTAATATTCTAGAAAATGGGATATGTGAAGTTCGAACAGTCTTTATATGTATAGGCTACTCTAGTTAAATCGTTACAGTTTTTTTCTTTAACACCTTAGATTAAAGAGGAAATTGTTTCCTTATAAATGAGTACGATATTGTAGAAGTAGTAATAGTAATTATAACAACTGTATTAGTTTTCTATTGATGATATAAAAAGAATTTCTATGAACTTAGTGGCTTAAACAATAGAAATGGGCTGAAATTAAGGATTTGGCAGGCTATGTTCCTTTCTGGAGGCTTTCCAGAGAGAATCCACTCCTCTGTCCTTCCCAACTTCTAGAGGCTGCCCTCATTCCATGGCTCATGGCCACCTCCCTCCAAATCAAAGCCAGCAATGTTGCATTCCTCTGTACCTTCCTTCCATAGCCACATCTTCTACTTTTAAGGCTCCATGTAATCACCGTGGGCCATTGGGGGAAATCCAGGATAATTACCTTTATCTTAAGGTCAGCTGATCAGCAACCTTAATTCCATCTGCATCGTGATTTGCCTTTGTCATGCAACATAACATTCACAGGTATCAGGGTTTGGGACATGGACATCTTTAGGTGGCCATTATTCTGCTTACCACAATAATTAACATTTATTGAATGTGTATGTCTTGCCAGGTGCCATTCTAAGCATGTTACGTGTAACCAAACCAATATAATTCTCATCATAATGGTATACTCTAATTCTCATTTTTCAGATGAGGAAACTGAGGCACAGAGATTAAATAATGTGCCCAATGTTACCTAGAAAGAGAGGTAGAAAGGCCGGGACTGAATTTAGCATTCCCCATGCAGAGCCTGCACTGTTAACCTCTGAGCTCCATAAATAAATTCAAAGGCAATTCTCTCTATATATTTGTATTGTGTGTGTCATTATTATCAGGATGCTTAAAGCATAGCCCTCAAATTCTGGCAATCATAATAATTACCTGGAAAAAGGGCAAGTTTAACATTCAAAATGTCAACTGGAAAGACAGAGTCTATAGAGACCACCAGGAAAAACAAACCAATGCCTACTGAGAAATTTGTCCCCCTGTGTCAGTATTATCTGCATTGCCTAAATGTGACGTTGCAATTTCAAGATCTCTCTCTCTCTCTCTCTTTCCATATATATATATATATATATATATATATATATATAATAACAGATTATATCTATGTTCATGTGTTATATATGAATAACAGACATGGAACGGAACTTGCATTTCTGTCTGAAATTTCAGTTGAAAAATCCCAAACTGAAAACATCTGATGACAAATGCCACCCAGCATTCTTGACAGAGACATCTCCTAGGGGCTTAATAAGAAGTAGCCAGCATCACCTCTCACCTCTCACCTTTAGCCCATGGAAAAGTAGACCCTGAGAGAGAGATTTTCTGTGATGGAGAATTACAGGAATACAGAAAGTAATGCAAAGGGGTGTCTCCCCCTCACACCCCCAATAAAATAAATAAGAAGGCTGCAAGAACACCCCTGAGAGAATGTGAAGGCCGTAGAGGAGACGGCCATCCCCCTTCCTACCTGTTTGCTTGAGACCTGCAAACATTTACTGACCCGCTCCCTTCCCCATGCATGCGAGCTTGGAAGGGTTTGGGACGTGGCTGTGGAGCTAGGGAGGCACAAAATGGGGCTCGGCTCTGCCATACAGAAGTCTGAACGTGCCACGCTGGTTGGGGCATCCCTACGGCAGGATGAGGAGAGAGGGGAGCAACGAGAAGAGGCTGCGTTTCTATCTTTTGGGGAGGGCAAGAGCTCAGCAATTCCAGCGAGCCAAGTGGATGCTGCAGAAGGAGGGTTGGGCTACAGCCATCTCGAACTGCCACCATCACAGTCTCTCCGCCAGGGGTGGGGGGAAGGAGACCTCCGGGTGTGCTGTGTGAGGTCAGAGATGAAGGGCCAGAGGGTCTCAGGAGGTCAGTGGGAAATGTATCTCCTAGGTAGCGGCAATAAGGAACTCCTGAAAAATCTACAAAAATAGCCCACAAAGGCCCCCGTCAGCAGATTATGCCAGATCCAGACACCTGTTTGAGTACAACTCCACCACTATTTTAATAAGGCCCTTCCTTCCCTCCCCGCCAGGTCCAGAGACTGAGAAGCAGGAGAAGGTGGAATCTACCACCACATCGTGGGGCCCCTCCTTGGGGTTGAGGCTTGAGGGGCAGGGCCGGGAAGTTTCGAGAACATTAGACTGGCATTTTAGACCCTGACGCAGAGGCGGTTTTAATCCCCAAAGCGACCAGAAAGCCATCATCTGGAGTAACGTCGTCAAATTGTGGACACTCTGTCAGTGTCAACAAAGCAGATCTGGGAGCAGCTGTAGGAGAAGAGACAAAGTGCTTTTCTGACTGTGCCCTGCTGAGCCATGCCCGTTGGACAGGCTGGCTGCATACGGAATCTCGTGCCCCAGCCCCGCTGAGTTGGGAGAGCGGGTACGCTCGCCTCACTGTGAAAAGGAACACGGTAAGACTCAGGGCGACATGTGAAGCCCAGCAGCCCGTGTGAGGAGGGTCACGGACCAAGAACAGGCTCATCTGACTAAAGATCCAGTGACATGTCCACTGACCACAGGGCTTCCACGGCTGAGAGCCGATGCACCCGCAGGCCCGGCCACGCACACACCTACCACTACGCGGCAGGTGAGGGCGGTTCAGCACCCTGTGTTCTCTAACTCCGAGCAGGTGTTGTAGAGGCAGCAGCTGGGGACTTCCTCGCCTCTTGCTTTCCCTATACGGATGGAAGAGGCGTTCAATTTACCTGCATAACGCTTTGGTACCAAGGACCGCGGGCACTGCCCGTATCTCTATCAGGCATTAGCCTTCCTTTCACAACAAATTTCTAACAGCCTCCTGCCATCACCACGAGCTTCCGGAGCCACCCAAGAAGGCTCCTTCTGCTTCTGCAGAAAAGGAACAAGCCCATTCGCAATTTAGATTTTTTCCCGTTTGGCTAAAAAGGAGGGAAAGCCTGACTTTTTCCTGGGTGCACACAGATGACTGATCTCACCGGGAGAAGCCAGAAAGCAAAAGAATCCTGTGGTGCTTTCACAGCGAGTCCATACCTCAGCATGGCACCAAATCCTTTCTTCTTTATTTTCCTTTCAGGATCTCCGTTTTCCTCTTTCAGCTTTTTCTCCTTGACTTTCATTTTGCCTTTTTCCTTCTTCTTCTCCTTCTCTTTTGGTTTTTTGATTTTCCTGGCTTTATTTTCCACGTCCTCTAGCTCAGAGCTCCCCTGAGGGGCAGCTTCACAATTCAGAGCTCCTTGGCCGGAGCGAGAGCTCTTATCAGACAGACCGTCTGTACGGAGAGAAAAATCAATACACGTGGTCAGGGGCACTTTTTGTTAGTGTATCAAGAAAAGTTCAAATGTAAAATACAGAAGAATGAATAAGGCCTTCCAGAGTCCTACCCTTCCACGTGGCTACTTGTATCCTTTGAAGAGACAACTGCCGAAATCTGGTTACTTCGAGCAAGGTTTGATGTTGGGAGTGGGGAACAATTGGTGTTTTGGCCGGTGGTATGAAAGGTCTGATATGTGGTAAAACACTAATATCTCTGAAAGCCAGCTTGTTAACCATGATCGGCTCAGAAAGCCCATATGCTGGGAAACAAACAGGGCGAGTGTATTTCCAGGAGAGGTTTCTGAGCACAAATGTAACCTAACTGCTTCTGCCCAATTAATGCAGTCAGTCCTCAGGTTGATGCTGCTTCTAATGACTTCAATAAGAATGTCAAGAAATGCATACTTAGTGCTCCTACCCTAAGGGTAAATGACAGTTGGTCCTTGTAAGAAGGTGAAGGAGAACATTTCTTTAGCATATTTGCACTGTCAAATAAATTGCATATTGTGTTACCCAATTCCATGTTCGTTAAGCCAAAGGGCAAAACATATCAGGAAAATGAATTACTTTTAATATCAAAAATATAATTGTGATCCCTAAATCATTTTTCTTCGTAGTTAAGCATACATTCTTGCCCATGATTCGTGGATAATACTGAGATGCAGAAACCCGGGAAGGAAGCATTTTGTCCTACCAGCTTCTAACTCTTCGGGTCCATCGTAGGATTTGTCAATGGCTGCTCTGAAGCTCTCATTGCAGCCACGGCCACGAACCATGTGTGGCCGGGGTCTGTGGAAGGGAAGTTCATTCTTCCTGACCTCAGCGACCGCGGTCTGTAGACTCTCCAAGGAACTGGACTTTTTCAACCCCAGAGTTGGACCGAAATCTTTGCTCGGAGATTCTGGAAAAGAAAAGGCAAAAAGTCACCCTTTCCCAAATGAGACAGTGTGGTGTAGTGGGAAAGTCTGTTGTTCCAAAAATATTTGTTTGAGCATCTTACAAAAGGGGGTGTTGAGTACGTAGGGTTGGGGCTTAAATCCCAGGTGTGCCAACTTTTTTGTGACTTGGAACAACTGGTTTGAGTTCTTGGAGCCTTAGTTTCCTTTTCTATAAAGTTGTGGTGAGATTTAACACGATGATAGATATTAAATAAATGTGCATATGTGCATATATGCAGACATACACAGATATATATGAGTTTGAAAGATTCCAGCAGTATCTGGAGACTATATGTATGAGACTGTGTGTATATGTGCGCACACACACACACACACACACACACGCAGGGCATCTAAGATGACGAGCCCTCTCACAGTGCACATCCCAAATGTTCCCTACATTCTAGCTTTTATTATTTCCACCACTATTTTTATGATTATTGAGTAATATACTGCAAGGAAATCAAAGAGCATTGAAGTGATTGTAATTTTTGTGATTAAACACTTTAGTAGCTATTAATGTATCATGAAGGCAATTTATTTAGTCAATAAATAAATAAAGCAAAGCAAGAACGAAAACAACTTGTCTGTGTCAATGCTTATTGTTCCAAATTGTCTTTCTATTTGGGTATCTAGAAAAGAAGTAATATTTAAATATAATATATAAGTCCAAAAAGAAAAAAAAAAACTAAGTGAATTTTAGTAGCTTGTTTTCCGATATACAATATTTTTCATTTACACTGGCTCTCCCTGCATACCTGCCCCCTTTCACTCATGCCGTGACCTCCATCCCCAGCCACAGTCAGGCTTCTGGTTGTCTACGGCAGGATTAGGCTATCTAAATACGAGCAGCACAAAGATTATTTTAAAGATGGAAGGAATTCTATCAGGGCCCTTTTCCACCAGGGCTAAAGCTCACGATCCTCTCCAGTTATGAACATTATTACCACACAGAGGCTACATTTGCATTTCTGGGAATGAACTACTTTGCAGTATTTCAATAGATGCAGATGGAGAACACTTTAAGGATTAGGTACATAAAAGTACCTAACTCGATGCCTAAAACCGAGTAGGGCTCAATAAGCCACACCGTCTTTTCTTACTATCATCACTATTTTTGCTTCTCCTATGGTCGCTACCATGAACCCTGCCACCAGTTTAACCCAGTGTTAAGCAAAACAAGGAATACTGAAGTGCAGCAAAGGCCTAATGCACACACGCACACACACAGAGATGCATAACAATACACTCTTCTGCATATGTTCTGAATATGTTATAAGTAATCAGAATGGTGACAGTAATTCTAATAGCTAATTGCACAGCATGCTTAGTCCTGTTCTAAGTGCTTTGCCTGCATTACCTCACTACAGACCTTACAGCAGCGCTGCTTTCCCATTTTACAGACGAGGAAACTCATGCCCAGAGAAGTGAAATGACCGGTATAAAGTTACACACTCCATATGCATCAGAACTGGGAGCTGTCCTCAGGCAGTCTAACTTCAGCATTTCTGCTCTGTACTGCCTACAGATACACTTGGCCTCTGCCTTCTGCTTGATTAGAGTCAAGCTACTGACACTGGCCCACAGAGTCCTGATCTCTAGAATAAGAGCATTAGTCTAGATTTGCCCGGATAAGATTAGTCAAGCAGGCAAACACAAAGACCAGATGTTGTTTTTACAGTTTCGCCATTAGCTTACAGGAGGCGATTTTGCACTTTGAACAATATACATGATGACAACAAACACGGCATTTTACAGGCAACAGTGTATCTTTAATAAACCCAACAGAGATGAGATCAAGTGGGAAAAAAAAAAGTACCAGAAATTTCAGGAACAAATTTCAGATGCTACTTGTGAGTCATAAATACTGAGAACATGTTACTACTAAATCCAGAAAGAGGCATATTTCTAATATTCTCAGGAAGGAAGGTAAGTTGAAGAAACAGAAATTGGATAAGATCATTTTTGACAAGAAAACAAAAGGCAACATAGAGGTTTGAGGGTATTGAAGCAACAGTAAAAGCTTTGGAGTTTACAGGAAATATTTTACACCATCAAGCCCTGGGGAAGTCTGACATGAAGTTTGGTGAAAACAAGAAGATGAAGAACATTATCTGAGAAAGCTTAGTTCCTCTGTCAACAGTAGTAACCATCTTTTATTTATTAATTGCCATTCAGGAGATTATATTAGAGCCCAAACTGTAAGTATGCACGTCAACCTTTAGCAATAAATTCTAGAGAACATGAAAGTGAATAAATCATCTAAGATATAAGGCACGTTATCTAAAAGCAGCTCAGCAAGAAGTCATATTTGAGGAGAAACAAATACATTGTTACTCATTCTAAGCAAACTGAACATTAAGGATTCATGGATTTTGCAGGATTAATAGAGCCAGCAATTAATTCACCCTACAAAAATAAAGAGAAGCCACAAATCAGAAGTACCAACTGATGTTGGCCACAATTACACCTAGCTTTACTGGATGTAGTATGTAGTAAAATTAAAAGCAAAAAGTGATGAGTTCTAGGTTGTAAATGTGGGCTCAAGGGTTTTGAGGCTTGGAAAAAGTGTTTATATTTAGTCCTGGGGAGTCACCAGGATGTAGCAGGGGCAGACTGATATGAGAAAGGAACATCTGAAATCAGGAAAGTCTTTGCAAGGACTCCCAGGGGGCACTGAACTGATTTTCCAAGTGAAAGGAGACTCTGACGTGGGACTTGAGCAGGGTCTCACATCTCCTTTAGGTGTCCCAGGGCTTCCGACAGAAGCTCAAGGTTATATTACTGGTTGTGGGAAGGATTATTATGTCAGTTGATGGTTATCAGCACCAAATTCCAACAAAACACTTGGAATAAAGTACCCTACCATGCAAAGATTGTATGGAGTGCAATAAATGGTCATATTCAATTCCTCTTCCCTTATTCTTACCCTCACCCATTCAAATGTAGGTTGACACTACCTAGGAAATTCTATAGCTTTCAGAACGGGAAGACTCACTGCCTATTTTTAGCCTAACCAGTGGCACGAATTACATTTTTTCTAGGCTCCCATTAAAAGTAGAGGTCTCTCTGAAAGGGTAGTATAAAGTGATTAATCAAATTCAAAACCTCAGTTACCCTGGCCCATTGCAGTCATCCCCAAATATGATGACTCCTTATATTTTCTTCTGTAGTCGATGTGATACTGGCCGTGGTTGATTTTAAACAATTATCTGAGAGAGTGATCTATGAATACCATATGTTATCAGTCTCAGAGTGGGGGGACTCTGTCCAAATTTGAGCATTTACTTGTTCCATTTTGAGCATCTACAGAACTAATCTTAATATGACTCTTCAGTGAATGATTTCCAGGCCAACCTTACTTACTTGCAAATGCCAAGGAATAAATCTTCCTTCAAACTTTATGAGCAAAGCTTTATTATTTTAACTTCTGACTTCTATATCCAGTGACCACATTCTCTGCGATCCAGATAAACGTGTCTTTCTGTCAGAAACACGAACTTGATATATACAAACTTCTTTAAACAAATGACACTACAGTTATCTAGAATGCTAAAAGAGGGATCTTACATGGTGAACATTATCCTCAAGGTGGTGTAATACAAATACGCTGGAAGTTCCATGTGCCAAATTTTTCCTGAAAATAAAAGCCTCATACAGAGATACCTCACTGACATTGTTTTTAAAAGATGTTAAAGTACTTTCGAAGATTCATCTGTTCCCAAATGAAGGAAGGATTGGCTTCACTGAGGCCCAGAAGCTTTCCCCACAAAGAGTAGAGGGAAATTTCAGGATCTTGTCTTTTGGTCCCACCAATCCTTAGACATAGCCACCATTCCCTGTCATCCAGAAAACCGCAGTATTATAGAGAGAATGGACACACACAAGACTAAAGATTTAAAGGGGTTGTGCCACTCTTTGTCCCACAGGCATGGAACAGGTGGCATGAAAGCTACTGTCTGGGTCAACAGGTGCCATTATAGAACAGATCCTTAACACACTGAGAAACCACTGCTCCCACCTTCTAGGCAGCAAGTCCCATGTCAACATATTACAAAACAGAAAGTCCTTCCTAGACGATTGTTTGGATATGGACCTCCGTTTCTCTGACTCAGTCTTAGATTCCTGCTCCTGCCCTACGGCTGCAGACTGCTGTTGGTTCCCCACAGGGAGGTGATTAGGATAACAGAGAATAAAAATCTAGAGCATTGTTAACAGTGAGTGATTAAGAGGGGAAGTCATGAAACAGCCCCCCAACCCCTACTCTGCCACCTATTTCCTGAGTTATTAACCTCAGTGCCTCAGTTTCCTTATCTGTAAAAATAGGGTCGGACAAGTGTGGAGGAGTATCTGGCACATAGTATGCGCTCACAAAGCAGTAGTGATAATTATTGTCACTGTTACTTCTGTGCCACATGTGAACATCCGAGTAAGTGAAGGCCCAGCGCAATTCATTTGGTTCGGTCTACCATTGCATTCTTCAATAAAACCATAAAGCCATTCCTGCAGCAGAAAGCTGAAAAGGGCTTCATAAAGAAATAATGTCATTCCTTTTTTATTCCAAAGTTGAACTGATTTTTCAAACAGCTCCTTATATATATTTTTTTCATTTGAAATAAGGTATATGCGCCCATCTGTTCCTCGCAGATAGAGGCTATCACTGGGAGGACTGCAAGTGGAGTGTTGGTTGCCCTTTCCTTAAGGCTATAATCATTTAATTAGTCTGAGATTTCATTGGCAATATTTGAACTTCCCATTCTAGCATTAAAATCTTGCAATAAAAGAATGCCTTAATCCAGAAGACCAGTAATTGGATCTTCCATTATTGATGAAATTTCTTCCAATACATTCTTATTAGAACATAAGAAATTATTTGGGGTAAGGTACTCACTTTCAGATGCATGGCAAGTTTTTCTCCCAGCTAGAGCTTTATAATTAATAAATACTTATGATAAATTAAAAATAAATAATGTATTAATTTGCACATTTCAATAACATCAATGGCCCTCAAGGCACTTAGTGAAATTTAATTAAGTTATTGCCCCTCCCTCTAAAATAAAGGAATTGTGCCCAGTAGTAAATTTGGGATCAAAATGATTGCAGTGCTATTCAGGGGTCACAGCGTGAAACTTAAGAAGGCCGGGAATTCGGCAAGATAGCTTACTTTCATTATCAATTTGGCATTGCTGTATTATGAGCAATGAACTTGGGCAAATACAACGGAAATGCTTTACTTGCTTCATGGGGAGTTGTGATGTGAAATTAATAGCCTTAAAACTGTTTGAATGAAAAATTATTATAAATTCCAAGTAGGAAGTCACAACACCGCTTTATGTTCCAATATATCCCGCGTTGTCTTTTTATTTTAGATTACACTTAACTGAAAATTTTGTATATTTGATTTTTTTGTTGTTGTTTCCCTAGAGGCAAAATGTCTTATGTGCTTTAATAGATATCATTGCAAATCCATTAGCTTAGAAAAAAAGTTCCCCATAATATCCAAATGTAGAATTTCCCAAATTATGTTATCTGTGCTAACTGTGTCCATAATGGGCCTAATTACCTTCTTGCCTATCTCAGTATTCCAAATATTGATCATCATTCCAAGCTTATCACTGTGCCCTGCTTCCTATTCATTACCATAGGGCATAATGTAATCTGGCTTATACATTATCTTCTGTCATTTGGGTCTCAGTTCTTTTACTGGCAATTTCCAAGTTCTCAGGAGCAGAGATTTTTCTTTTAAGTCTCGTAAATCCCAGGGTCTTTCATCATTTCTTGAAATTCATGTCAAATGTTCAATAATGAACTTCTCATTAAGATTCATACATTTGCATAATCTCTCCTACTCTGTCTCCAAACATTGTCTATTTTAAAGTGAAAATATCTAGAGAAAATATGGGAAGACTAGGTGAACAAATACAACACACGCTTTGATGATGAGTGTGGGCAGGGCCCTCCCAAAGTCTTCGAATCTTTGCCAAGTGTTGCTATATATGTTAATTTTCACTAAAAGTTCCTTCTTTTAGAAACTGATGGTCAAAATCTTATGCCCTATTTTGGTTCCTTTCCTGGACTCAAATTATGAGTAGCAAATGTGAAGAGCAGTGAATTTATTGCACCAAAAACATTCTTATCACAGTTTTTCCACTTATTGTCTATCTTGTAGATAAGAAAATGGACTCTGTGGTTCAATTTCATGGCTAGATTATTTTTTTAAAGTTTTTTAAATGTTTTATTTTAATTTTGAGAGAGACAGAGAGTGAATAGGGGGAGGGGCAAAGGGAGAGGGAGACCCAGAATCCGAAGCAGGCTCCAGGCTCTGAGCTGTCAGCACAGAGCCTGACGTGGGGCTCAAACCCATGAACTGTGAGATCATGACCTGAGCTGAAGTCGGGCACTTAACCGACTGAGACCCCCAGGTGCCCCATGGGTAGATTATTTTTTAAAAAATATATAGCCATATTTCTGGGCAGATTCTGTTGAGGTAACTAAAGAACTGAGACAAACCCATTCCCAATGGTGTGGTTTGTTGTGATCTCTTGCTTTCTCTCTTATCTCGCTTATTAGGAAAATTCTTACTTGATTAAAACAACTTAAAATTGGCATTTAAGACAATAATGAATTTAAAAAATACATAAATACCACTGGTCCCCAAAAGGAACATGGCTATAAAGGAAACAAAACAAAACTACTTTTATTATTTAACAGAAAAAAAAAAAAAAGACGTATTTGAGGGTCCAATAAACTGTCTAAAACGGCAAGCTTTTCCACCTGTGAAATAGGATCAATACAATCGATAAATGCCACCTATCATTTTCTTAGTCCTGTTGACTTTGTATCCTCAGCACAGGGAAGTACTACATAAATATTTGCTGTAGGGATAAGTGAAGGTGAAAGTGAAGGGTGGTTACAGCACACAGATGCCCCTTTTCTCCAGTGCCGTGAGTGGGGACATGTTACCTGGAGAAACATATGTCACAGTTGCCCACCTTCCTCAAAGCACTCACACAGCTTCCTGTTCTTTGCTCATATGGCCCTTAGGTTCTTTGGTGTCACTTTCAAGGGTTTAATAATGTCTGTCCTACCCATAATTGTTCATTCATCATCTCTATGTTTTGCCTTTCTTTTTATACTAGTCATTCCCTTTGCTTAACTTCTCTCTTTGCCATTCTCACCTCCGTAAGTGCACTTTAAATAGTCTTGTTTTTACCCACTACCAAGAACACACCCTTAAATGTCTTCTAGCTTCTCCTTGCATACCTTGCTAACAGGCTTTTCACTCTGAACACAAGCTGCTTCTATGGTTCCACTCTCTCCCCTTCCCCTCCTTTCCTTTTATCATTTACTCTTTGTATGGCTTGCTTCAACAGCACATCTTTATTCTGCTTGTGATTGTTGAGTGGTTTATGTCTTACATGGGTGTATACTATAGTACTCTCAAAATAAAGTATAATACAAAGAATTCTAGTAAGTCTCTTTAAAACCATTAGCATAACTAAAAGGTCAAACTAATTGATTTCTTGAAGACATACAAAGATGGTTTTATATGCTATAATGTAAATTGAATACCTGCATTTTTTTAGGGTCAAACATTATTTTTGTGCTTTTGCTTTACTATTTCTCCCTTTTTTTTTTATAGCTGACTGTACTTAAAAAAAAAAAAAAAAAAAAACTTCAAATTCCCAGTTACTAAGTTATTTATAGAACTGATAGAAAGTGTGTTTTTCAGTTCTGTGTCAATCTGAATAACAATCTCTCTATGGATATATTTTAAGCAAGATTTCAATCTAATGTTAAAATGTCAAGCCAAAACTAAATCAGCTATCCATGAGTGTTTACTGAGTGTTTTTTATGGCTCAGAACTGTGCTTGGTCCTAAGGGTAATAGAAGATAAGTGTAATAGTAACTAATACTTCCTTGTTGCTTTATAATTTACAAAGTTCTCTCCTGTACAACATGAGATTGTATCATACACAATTGATCTTGCCCAAATTCACTTGTACATTCATGTCCAGAGAGAGCTAGAAAGAAGAAGAAGGGTGAGAGGGCAGGTTAAAATAACCTATGTAATGAGAGCAATTTCACTCACCATTCATCTCAGTGAGAGTAGGTTCTGGAATGAGTATTTCTCAGAGAGGGCAGGAGTTTGGAGAAATGAACTGTTTCCTGTGAGTCCCTGCTTTTATTTATTTTTTACCATGGGTAAACATTATATTATTTTTTATTGAGATATAATTGACATAGAACATTGTGGAAGTTTCAGGGGTGAAAATGATGCTTTGATACACATATACATTATAAAGTGATTACCACAATAAGGTTCATTCTCACCCTACATAATTACCGTTTTTTTGTGTGTGTGGTGAGAACATTTAACATCTATTCTCTTAGTGACTTTCAAGTACATAATACAGAACTGTTAACTATAGTCTCTATGCCACGGCATGGAGTTCTGTTCTCAGGACTTATTCTTCTAATAATTGGAAGTATGTACCCTCTGAGCAATATTTCTCACTTCTCTCATCCCTAGGCTCCTGGAAATCACCATTCTGTTCTCTGGTTCTATGAATTTAGCTTCTTATGATTCCACATATAGTGAGATCATATAGTACTTGCCTTTCTCTCATTGACTTATTTCAAGTTAGCCCTCAAAGTCCATCCATGTTGTAGAAAATGGCAGGATTTCCATCTTTTTCTTTATAGCTGGATAATATTCCATTCTGTATACATACTACATTTCCTTTATCCAATCATTCACTGATGGCCACTTGGGTTGTTTCCATGTATTGGTCATCATGAATAACGCTGCAATGGACAAAGGAGTGCAGATACCTCTTCAAAATAGTGACTTCATTTCTTCAGATAGATATCCATAAGTGGCTTGCTGGATCACATAGTAGCTCTATTTTTAATTTTTTGAGGAATCTCCATACTGTTTTCCATAGTGGCTGTACCAATTAATATTTCCACCAGCAGTACACAAGAGTTCTCTTTTTCCCACATCCTTGCCAACCCTTGTTATCTCTTGTCTTTTTGATAACAGGCATTGTAACAGGTAAGAGGTGATGGTCTCTGCTTGCTGCTCATGCCATGAGCATCCTATCATAGGGAGTGTCATTCTCCAGTTTCAAGATATCTATCTTTTATGGGTCCCCATGCTTAAACACAAGCCAACCACTTCATCAAATGCTTGACTGAAGAAACGGCTATCCATTGCAGATAATTTTGAATTCTCTACTTTAAAGTGAATTTAGGGGATTTCCAAAAATATTTTGTGATTTCCCTACCTCTGATGACTTAAGAATCATTCTGAGAACCCAAGTACTATATCTCATGTAAATCCCAGAACAACCACTCAACTCAACTCTCTCCCAATTCCTTTTAAAATCCCGAGTTTGCAGACAAAGAAATGTTGGCCTCAGATGTTCTGTGAGGCTTTCTTTGCTTAGACAACATATGAGTTACATTCCTCCCACTTCCTCTGAACCCTCAGAAATAACAGATAAGGTACCTACTTTCCTCTAAGATGTTATAATCCATGTTCTGAGCAAAGATGGATGCACATGAAGTGATAACACCTGATAATGAACAGTAGTTCCTTCACATTTGTAAGGCATCCATCTGAGGATAATAAAGATCCCCAAACTTTAGAAAATAAAAATGTTTGACTCCTGGCTTCCTTGGGGGTGGTATTTCCAATAAGGACCATGTTATCTCTTCACTCCACTAATTAAATGCTTCTTCAGCGTCTACTAATAATTTATTCTTAAAAGCAATAGCTATAACAAGCACGAGTTCTGGCATTGGACCACTTAGGTTCATTTCCCATTCCCATTCTATACTAACTATGTTAATGTGCGATCTTCTCGCCCTTCCGTGACTCAGTTTCTTCATTTGTAAATTTTGCTAATTTATTACAATTGCAAATTAGTAAAATTTGTGAAATGGAGATAATGGAGCACCTTTCTCACAGGGTAGTTATGGGATTATCTGATACAGAGCTCGAACGTGATGTCTGGCACATGTAAGCATTCAGTAAACATTAGTTCATACCATATGCCTTCTCTTATGAGCAATGTTTACACTCATTAGGAGGATTTCTTTACAACCAACAGAATGCCAAGAGGATTTCTGTTTCCATCGCCATATATCATGGGCCTGGGGTATCATTTGCTTTGAATTGGCACTCTTTATTCAAAACTAGTTCTTTTTTGTATTGTTCAAGACTTTTCCTAACTTTTCAAATCATCTTCTATACACTTCATTCTTTCAATAGCCCCAAAGGCTTGTTTCTTACAGAGGCATTTTCCATAAAGGAACCAAAATCTATGGGCACCTGGCTGGCTCAGTTGGTAGAGCAGGTGACTCTCGATCTTGGGGTTGTGAGTTCGAGCCCCAAGTTGGGTGTAGATATTACTTAAAAAATAAAAATAAAAAATCTTAAAAAAACAAAAAAGAAACCAAATGCTAAAATTACTTGATGGGAATACCCCATGTAAAGACAAGTAAAGAGCTAAGTAGTTTCTTTTACCAGCCGAGTGACTCTTCTGTCTCAGACCAACCTATTACACCATCAACAAAATGACAAGCCAGGCAGCATCATAGACTTTTGGGGTCACAGGACAGTAGACAACTCTGAGGACTACAGAGCCAAGAATGCTGACATATAGCATAGTTCGGGGTTGGAGCAGTGTGGGTGCAGGAAAAGTCCAGAGAGAACAAAGCACCCTGACCCTCAGTCACTGAATAAGGCTTCATGAATGAAGCAGGACTTGTCCTGAAGATGAATCGAACATAAGCTGGAAAAGTAGGAGGTGAGCAGGTGCTCCACAAAGGAAGAAAAGCCTGAGGACAAACCTGACATGTCTACTCGGTGGTGGGGATAGAGGATGGAGGGAGTGACTGGTAAGAGAAAGTGACTATAGGGACATGTGGGTGGCTCAGTTGGTTGAGTGTCCGGACTTTGGCCCAGGCCATGATCTCACGGTTTGTGAGTTTGAGCCCCACGTCGGGCTCTGTGCTGATGGCTTGGAGTCTGGAGCCTGCTTCTGATTCTGTGTCTCCCTGTCTCTCTGCTCCTCCCCTGTTCATGCTCTGTCTCTCTCTGTCTCTCAAAAATAAACATTAAAAAAAATAAAAAAAAAAAAGAGAGAAAGTGACTGTAGTGGGGAACAGAGGGTGAAATAAGATACAAAGGGCTTTGGAATGTGGCTGAAAACGTGAGACCCACAGCAGGGGGCAATGGGAATCCTCTAAAAGCTTTTCCACCAACAGAATGGCTGGGTAATATTGGTATTTTGAGAAAAGGGAACATGGAAGGTATATATAGGATAAATTAAGGGGAAGAAAGACGGCTGTATTATATGGTCATGGAACGCACTGCAAACACAGTATCTTGATCTTTACATTCTTTTTACAACTTCAACTTCAGGCTTTTGTAAAGCAATTTCTTCTGACACATTTTTAGTGTGGTTAATCGTCTTTCCTCACAGTGACCAGAGCTACTTGCCTCAGACATTTCTCTGCCCACCTTGCAAAGGCTGAGGAAGCATGGTCTAGTCCCCGTGGGAGGCAAGACGTGCTCCTGGATGTGCCTCTGAATGGGTAGGATGGGGCACTGCCCACCACCCTGAAGCATCCTCCGGGCATGGCTAAGCTGTGACTGCCACATCCAGGCCTGATGCTATCTCCTCTTAAGCATACTTTATTATATTTTTCAATATATAATGATTAATGGGCAGCAAAACTAATAACATGGGGGCACACAAAATAAATGAGGTGGCAAATATGAAAAGGAAGTCCCACTTAATGTTGTTGTGAAATCTGACAACATGCTGGAGTCTCCCTATAACTCAGCCTGAGGAGCCCTTGCCAGCAGGAAACAAGGTTACAAGAAGGTGGTATTTCCATTAATATCTCCCCCTTGGGGAAGTCTCTGATCAGTCTTTCTTGTACTGAAATTCCTGGCAGGTTATAGTGAAATTTCAGAATACTTGGGGACACTGCTGTAGTCCCTCTCAGGGAAGCTCGTGGAGGAGCAGAAGAACATCACAACTCGCCAGCTATTATCCTGATCTGTCCCTTTTATCTACCCCTGGTATTGACATTCATTTTTTTTTTCCTATCCAGTATTCACCATTCCAGATGGAATGCGTATCCTGGTTTCTTTTGGGGGTTACTATGCTTCCCCCTCTTTCACCCAGAAGTGTGCCTATGAGCCAGGCATAACTGGTCAGTATAGTTCATCCCCCTGTTTGGTTTGGGGATAGCCATCTTGGCTTTTCCATAAAAAGGAAGTCCAAGGAGAGGAACCAGAACTGTGAGAGAGAACACTGTTGACACTGAGACCCTAGACCCATCCTTGTCTTTATGCAGATGCTCCTTTGAACTCTTCAGTTGCATGAGTCAACAAATTGTCTCCCTTGCCAAAGCCAGCTTGAAATAGATACTTTCAATTGTCACCTAAAGATTCTTGAGTTCATACCCTATTCTCTAATGTCTCATCCACATATCAACCCACCAGTTGTTTCTACCCGGGTTAGACAGATACTTGAGCAACAGGGAAGGTTGTTCTTGGCCATAATGGCAAAGAGATCATAAGTACAGAGCCAATCACAGCAGTGAAAACTGTCTCTGATGTTCGTCTATAGGCAGGCATGTTCTAGTCTGTTATTGGTTGGGTTTTATGAGAAATAAATTCCCCTACAGAGAGGAGTCGTATTAAACGGAGTCTTGGCCCCTGACCCCTCTGTGAAGCGGAGACTGTTCTCCAGATGATTACTAATAACTAGAAACCAACAACTAATTGTTACACACTTTAGAAAAATAGAATGGCTTTCAAAAATAATAGAATGAATTCTCACTATGGTTAACCAAGAGTTCAAACAGCTTATCTATACTTGTACTAACTAAATATATTGTTTGGGGTTTTAAAGTTATGAGTAAACCTGATATCACTTTTAAGGGTCTGTTCTTCCCACTACATTCTCATGGCGACCCAAGACAGACTTGACATGTGGGAGGAGATGGAGGCCTCACAGGGAGGTGTCTGTTTCTGCAGGAGGCTGTGTATTGAATGGGTAAGTTCCTGTCAAGCTTCTCTTTCATAGAACTTCTGAACAAACTGTGAATTCCAAACCTATCTGTCAAAACCAAGGAAACAATAGGCAAAAAGCAGCTTAGGGTAGTTAATGATACAGACTTTGATGTAAGAAGCATCTTTGATGAGGATTTGACCTTGGAGGACTTGGGGTCTAGGCAAGCCATATAACCTTTCTGGGTTTCAGTTTCTTCATCAGTAAAATTGGAATGATGAAAAATATAATACTGATGATGATAAAAGCAGCAGCAGCTACCTGTACGAGGTACGTTTCAAGTGAATGAGTGTGTGTGTGTGTGCGCGCGCGCGTGTGTGTGTGCGCGTGCTCAATTATGAGTTGCATACTATTGTTATCCCTGTTTTATAGTTGAGGAAATTGAGGCACTGATAGGTTAAGTAACTTAAATAAGTTAACAGTAATGTCAATCTCATGGCTTTTTATTGTGATCAGTTGAAATTACATATGTAGGAGAAAGCTAGTATACGTGTGTGTGTGTGTGTGTGTGTGTGTGCGCGTCACTATGTTGCTACTAATAAAAAAAAGGGGTGTTTTCTTCCACATATGTTACAGACACTGGACTGAACTGATCCCAAGAAGATACAGAGAGCTATCTCTCTTAAACACCTGCTTATGGGGAGTCAAAATGCAGAATTTGAAAACATTCCCAAAACAAGGGGGTGATATAGTAAGACGTAGAGTGGGGGATAGGAGTCGGGGAGCAAAAGAACACTCTGAGCTGAAATGGACCTCTGGACAGACTGAGAGATGGTCCTAGAAACAGAGTGGGAGAAAGGTGAGAGCAGAGGTCTGATGAGGAGTAGCAAACCCAACAATCTGTCCACTGTGGAGTGTTCATGTGGGGTGGGAGGCATGCAGAGGTGAAGACGGACACAGAGGATAGAAAAAGAGTGAAGACAACCCTAGAAGCGAGATGAACAGGTGCATGATTGATCCCACCAGCAACAAGAGACCTCTGAAGTCTGCATCTCTGCACCCAAATACACCTGCTTAGTTCTGTGGACAATAACTAAGGCAGGGGCTTTCTAACTGCTTATTTAGAACTTACTATGTGACAAGCTCTGTGCCAAATGCTTATAATCCCCAGAGAGCCCGAGAAAGGGTTATCACCATTAATCAACTTTTATAGAAGTCAGCCTCCCAGAACAGAAGCCTCAAACATTGCAGAGCCCTATTATACTTTTAATAGTTAATTATAATAAAAACACAAAACCATACAGCTTTTCTAAAAAGTGTTTATATCACAAAAAGAAAGGACTATTGGGTTCACTGCTGATGCTCCCACACACAAAAAAAGCTACTCTTTTTCTCATTTTACTATGGACTTTTGAGCAAAGTGTCATATGCTATATTCTCCCTGCCTTGTTCTGGGTAAGAATTTAGGAAGAAGCTGTAATGCATCATTAAATAGTTTTTCCCATCATCTTATGACTGAGTTATTGGCACTAGATATAGCCATGGGGGGAAAAATAAATGTTTATGATGATTTAAAAGACCAATTATAAGCCTCTGCATTATTCCTTACTCAGCATCCTTTACACAGCATGTAAAAACGACAATGAAAAAAAATACGACATTTGAAATTTTAGCTGAGCGGAATGTCAGTTTTCAGTTACACTTAAAGAATAAAAAACATTAGGATACCATTAACAGTTTCAGAGTAATGGAGGCAAAGTGGGATTGTTTTCTATTATTATTATTACAGCCATTAATGGGTCAGAGCATTCCAAGGGAGAAAAGCTGGGGACAATCCATACACTTTCAATAGAGCATTAACTCTTTCAGGTCAAAAGGGGCCCATTTAGTGGACTGCACCAGTCAGTTAATAAATGATACCCTGGTGGCCTCAAAGAATTTATCTCCTGTCTAAAGAGTCTTGCTTACACATTTCTATTTTCTGCATTCTAGCTCAACAAATATTCCAGTAAGAGAAAAGGTTAATTTGCAGATAATTATTTAGGGAGAGAGGGAATATTTTTTAAAGCAGAAAAACAAAAACAACCTGTCACAATGCATCAGTCACTGTGTGCAAATCTGGGAAAGGATAATGAGCCTCGTGAAGTAACAGAATTAAGATGAAAAATTAGAGGTGCAAGATGGAACGATTTTCTTTCAAGGGAAGTACCTGGTGAAATAATTTTTTTCCCATTGTTCATTTCACACGATTTATATGTGACTAAGTACAGCTAATCTTGTCTCTTTCCAAAAGTTAATGTCAGCTACTAGAATAATCTGCTTTCTTGATTTAATTGCATAGTTTAACCTCTGACATAACCTTTTAATTCACACCATGACAGCCAACCCCACAGAAAGTTTTTCTAGAAATCTGAGTAACTCCCCCAAGGTAACAACTACTTTCCCTTCTGTGGGTAAAGAGGGGACCATTCTGCCCAAGATCATCAAAAACAGCACGGCTGTTCTGGCCATAGAGGTAGCCGTCTTATTGCAGGGAAGGGGGACATTTGTTCAGATATCTAGTGTGTTAAAAGTTATATGCACAACAATGTCGGCATACTTAACATTACTGAACCGTATAAAGATAGTTAAGACGGAAAGTTTTATGCTATATGTATTTTACTACAATCAAAATGACTTTTTAAAAGTTGGTTCTTTTTAAAAGCATGGTTATTAAAAAGGGGTATGCTATAGAACATTGATCAGATGATATTTTGGTTAATGAAAGTGTTTAGTTCCACTTTGATTCAAATAAGGTTGGAGAAAAGTAAAACACTGCAAACATTTAAACATTTTGCTGTTGTTTAGTGAACCGAACTGAATTTGGGGAACTGAATTAATAAGAATACTTGGCTTCTTAAAATGCTAGGACAGAAGTCTTTGGCTACAGTAGTATAAGAACTCACACCCTCTGAAGGCTTTGATTTTATGCAAAGACCACAATACGATTTGAGC
The DNA here is from genome assembly GCF_028749965.1 of Puma concolor. NCBI lineage: Eukaryota > Metazoa > Chordata > Mammalia > Carnivora > Felidae > Puma > Puma concolor. The sequence goes on along the minus strand of NC_141674.1, from coordinate 192,388,993 downwards.
AGTGTGGAACCAGTGGACTTTTAGGCAATTTTTAAACTGCACGGTGGTAAAATTACAATGTTGTTTTAACTGTGACTCGGTTTTCAAATTATAAAGAAAGTTTCTCCCATTTTAGCAATTTAAGAATCACAATTTAGGGAAGCAACTTAATTTTAACAGCAAGAAATTCAAATATGTCTTGTTTATCTTATTGAAGTCACTGAAATATTCAAAGAGGAGAAAACTTTATAAGGGTTATTTTATAAGTACCATTTGAAATGCTGGGACGGTCTCTTGCCACAGGCAGTATAAGGATTCTTAAGTAGACTATCATTAAGAGAAAAAGAAAGAGATGACTACAGCGAACTAACAAACCAAGTCTAAACACATATCATTTTGGATTAAATTCCTCTGCAAAGTAATATGGTAAAGATGGAAGGGGTGTGGAATATCCTCATTCAATATTTCTCTTGGGTTGTAGGCGTTTTTATTTGAATTATTTCAATATGAGTTTTTCTCTTTGTAGCTCGGATTTTTTTCATATGGTGAAATAATTCTTTGCTTATATAACCTCACTAATGCTGTATCAGAGTTTTGCTGCATGATCAAATAAAAGCAGGTCTAGAGGTTGAGAAAAGAAAATTTGTTTAAACAAACATCTTGATAATTAGAAAACTGATGGGAAATTCTCAGCTTTTCTTCAAAGCAGACCAAAGCTACCAATGTGCGTGAGCAAAAACCCAGAAGCCACACAAGTAGAATGTCTCCTTCTGTCCTCAACTCTAAACACAAGGCATTCTCACTGACTGATGCCTTTCAGGGCTAAACTCATGTATAATATTCCTTTCTCGTCTTTTTTTATGGAAAATTAGGCCCTTTAAAGTGTATACACAAAGCAGGCTGGCCAGGTGGTGCATTACTGGTCTACTTTAAGATGAAATGCTTTTGATTTGCTGATTGACCCAAAACAGTTCCCAATCCTCAGAGGACAGTTAACGGTATCTTCAAAAAGTCAAGCACGGATATTCCAGAAAAAGTCTCCCCTGGTTCTTGTTCAAATCAGTCTATGATCAGAAGCGTATATTTTCACAGCTTAGGAAGAAAAGTAGATTTCTTGGTTTATCATAAATCCAGAGATGAAGGTTGTGCCTGGAACCCGAAGACTCATATTCAAGACCGGTCTCTCGAATTGGTCTCGGGCTCCATCTTGCTCTTTAGTTGCCGGGTATTCTGTTCCTCTCTGTTCAGTATCTGAGATGCTAAAGTAAATGTTTATTTAATGTAATCAACCCAAATCCTTTTCTCCTCAGGCGTGCCCCTACTTTCTTGCACCTGTCTGCTATCGCATCATGGAACCCTATACCCCTGAAATGTTTATGACTTCATTTTACAGCTGCCTTTGCCTCTCCCTACCAGTGGAGCAGCCACTCTAATTTAAGAAGCCCTAAATATTGTTGCCATGGGTGACACAAGAGCATCGAGAATGGTGGAGCTCAACTAATAAAAAGGCTTTCACAGCATTTCAGCCTTTGCTCATAAGTAAAGTTAAAATTTATGGCTTTTAAAATACTGGATCTGGAAGAGGTCAGGTTAAACGGCTGCTAGTAATAAAAGGAATCAATACACCACAGCATCTTGAAACAGCCAGCAAACTAAATAAACACTCCATCCAAATCCACTTGGCCCTGAATTAAAAGAACATAAAATACTGTATTTATTTGGTTTGTTCCCCATCCATCAAAAAGCTTGCTTCTCTAGGTCTCAACAAATTCTACCCAAGACGAGTATCAAATGTTTGTTAGCCAAATGGCAATTATAGAACATGTCAAGGCTTTGGGTAATTAACTAAGTGTTAACTTTATCAGGGAAGCGCTTGTAGATTAGTTTACCACAAACACACAAATAAGACAAACAGCCTGGCCTGAAAAGACAACAGACTTTTTGATGCTTATTTACAAACTGACACGGGAATTTGATATCCTCTGAGAGCCCAAGCCTTCCTCCAGGAAAAAAGAAAAGGAAGAAAGTGTCTTTTCAATAGTTCCTTTCTCTCAGGCTGAACTCTGAAATTTAATCTAGATTTTTGAATGAAAATTCAATCATTTGCGATAATGAACAAAATCACAAGTCTGAAACCAAGGACAATTGTAAATTACATTGGAAAGAGAAAAATCAGTGAATTTTGAAAGGAGGGCAAGTAAAGACTATCCCTTTGATGATTTCTTTTTCTTTTTTCTTTCTTTTTTTTTTTTTTCCCACTACAGATTATTCAAGACACAAAAATACCATCCACTTTTCTTTGGTGACAAATAGTTTAATAATCTGTTAATGTTATTTTCCTGTTCAAAAGTTCATGCATGGAAAAAAGGACTAGTGACTGTATTTTGTCCTAAAGCCATTTTTTTCCTCTGGAAGGTATTATATGAAAGCTATTTATGTCAGAGAAAGGCGACTGCTATTCATCCCTTCAGACAGAAGAAATCCTGACACAAAGGGACTCTTTTACCCTTCTCTAATAGCTTACGGTTTAATATTTTAAATGTATTTTTTGCTTTTCATGGTTCAGCACAAAGTATGACTCTGGAATGAAAATAAGTGATCACAATTTATAGACATCATAGGTAAAAATAGGGATACCTTTTTTTTTTTTTTTTGTAGCTTTAGCCCATATTTAGGCTTCCTGCTGGGAATAATCTTAGATTTCAGAAACACAGCTTTATGGTCAGAAACATCGGAGAACTTACTTTCTAGAATGTGCTTCTCTTTGGTCTGGTTTGACCCTCTTAGAAAATAAGAAATGTCCTCTAAGTGGGAGTTCGTTTCAAGGAAGTGATGTCCTTTCACTGAAATGGGCCTGGCTGAGCCACTGAAGACAGCCTTCCTCCTCCCAGCGGTCCTGTGTCCTATGAAGTGACTCAGAAGCAGCTTTCCAGGGTTTCAGGGGGAAGACTCTAAAACTGACTGAGGCAATTCTAAGGTCTAAACTTCAAAAACATATAAAAGCAGTGACTTAAGGAGAAATTCTGTTCCAAATAATGGACCTCCATTTAGCTTTCCCTTTGGACAATCTTTAATAACGCCCTTGTGAAATTATGGTAAATGTGCACAATTTTTTTAAAAAGGCAAAAAAAAAAAAAAAGAAATCTGAAAAACCCCTGAGAATATGGAAGACTATAACAAGGAAGGATGGTGATGGATGAAATCTATGAATAGGACAAGAACTCCATGGGATCACTGGCGTGAGTGGCAGTGAGAATGGCAGAAACACTGGCCAAGCACAGTCAGCACACAGAAGTTACAGAAGCTATCCTGTGCCGCCTTTGGGGAAATGTGAATGAAACATTTGCGCAAGTAAAGAATTCTGAAATGTAGCTCATCCGGAAAGTGGGAGGAGGGGATACACTGACAACATGTCCATTTATTCAGCAGTTCTTTTGAAAGGCAATGTTGAAGTTTAGGGAAAAGGTAGTATAACTAAGGGAACTTATATAAAGTTCAGTAGCCTCCTCAAGTTCAGAATTAGACTTGAATTTAAGTTTCTTAAGGAATTAAGAGGACACCATTTTTCATTCTCACATCAACAGGAGGCTTAGAGAGAAATTAAATGCATTAATTTGTCGTGAAAGAGTCGCGCTCAGCCTCCCTGGCTGCCCCACAGTTGTTTTATTCATTTCTCGTTAAGTCCCCAAAGCCTCTCCCACAGCAGTTGACATGAAACCTTCCATAACATCAAGTCTCCTTTTGCTCTTTCCCCTCATTCACAGGAAAAAAAAATCCTCTTTCTCCTTTCTCAACCTCAAAAATGGTCTCTGTCCTGCATCCACCCTGCCTTTCGAGGCTCATGTCCACTAAAGAGTGAACTCTCTCCCTTCTGAGCCTGTCAGCTGCCTGGTTGTCTCCATCTCATCTTCTCTCCAGAAATTCCTTCTCTTCACTGAGATCATCTCTTGGGTCTCTTGTATTCAAAAGACCTTGCCAGCCTTCTAACTTCTACCTTTCCTCTTCTTTTCATGTCCGGCTGGGTGCACCGAGGGGAGGCTACTTTCCCATGTCCCCACACCCTCTGCCATATGGCTTCCAGCTCCAAAGCTTCCGCTGCGCTCCAAGGTCACCAATTACGTCCTAATTGCCAGAACCAATAAACTTCTCTCCAGCCTCATTTTGTTTGATCTCCCCGCCGCGCCCCATACTCTCCTTAACCCCTTCTGGATGAAACCCTATCTTCCCGCTGTGTCCAAGCCCGGTGCTACCTGGTTCCTCTGATATGTCTCTTCCTTCTCATGATCCGTTACTGGTGCACCTTCTTCCCCTTGCCCCCAAATGTGGGCCCCCTCCAAGATTTAACCCTTGGCTCAATGCTGTCCTTATTGATTCACATTCTCCCTCCAGGCATCTGTTTCTAGGATTTCTGATGATTTGATCAAATTACTCCTCCAGGCTCCCCGCTGCTTTTTGGGAGACAGCTCAAACTCCTTAGGATGGTTTGCAAAGCCCTTCATGATCCAGCCTCTCTCACTTATCTCTCTTCTCCTTACTTTGTCCTCACTTATTCCAGCATGTAGCCATTTTGAACTAATTACTGCACTTCCATATGCCAGCTTCTTCCTTTTGGGACTTTGCACATGTCCCCCTCTCTGTCCCCCCAGGATTCTCTTCTCTTCTCTCCTGTCCTCCAGCTCTTCCTTAACCTTACCAGATACCACTTCCACAAGAAAGCCTTTCCCAACCACCTTTAAGTAACAACAACAACAACAACAACAAAAACCAAAAAAACCAAAAAAACAAAACAAAAAAAAAACAAAAAAAGAAAAATGAGGGAGGGGCACCTGGGTGACTTGGTTGGTTGAGCAGTTAAGTGACCTGAGCTCAGATCATGATCTCACAGTTCATGGGATCTAGTCCCACACAGATAATAAATAAGCAATAAATAAACATAAAAGAAAAAAACAATGAGGGAAAAGACAGTGGTCAGTTTCCTTATTTCTGTTCCTGTGTCATAACTAGAATTTACTAAGTGCTAAGCATTATTTTAAGCACTATTCAGTTTTCACAAGATTAATCCTCACTTCAACTCTTGAACTCAAGCGCTATTATTAACTACTCTCACTTATATAGGGGGAAACTTGGGCACAGAGAGGTTATTAGTACCTTGTCCAAAGTCACACAGCCAGTAAGCAGCAGAACTGGGATTTGAACTCAAAAACTCTGTCTCCAGGTTCAGTGACCAAGTTAACACCATACAACAGCTCTAATGAATTATGTATCATTCTGTACCTTGCTTGTATCTGTTTTCCTTACTAAACTCTAAGCTCTTTGAAGACGGGCAATTCAGGGTCACCTTTGTATCAATGCCCAGCAGAGCGGACACTCAATAATTACTTGTCGTTTGACTAATTAATCAAACCTTCCTGTGGTCTTGAAGACCCCTCCTGATTGCTTACAGGATGGATTCTCATTTAATTGTATCTCCGGTGTTGCAAGTAAGTGGATCACTCAATTATGGTAACAGTGACCGTGTAGGGAGGTTGTCCTAAATTTCATGTATGTAGCTGTTCGACATAAATTGTCTAAATCCATCCTCACTTATGAGGTTGATACTATTATTGTCCATGTTTGAAAGCTAAAGAGGCTGAGGCTCAGAATGACACATTGAACCAAGACAAACCCAGGGCTGTCTGCCAGTGACAGTCATGTGCCTAACCACCAACCTGCAGGTCTCCCTACCAGGATGGCAAACTCTTTCCCAGTCGGAGCCCTTTGGGCTTCTCCTGCCGGAGATTTCATATAGAGCTCAGAGGCAGAAGTTTCTGTGTGGATACTGACTGTTAACTGCTACAAGCCACAGTCTGGAATCCTTGGGCTGCCCTAGAAGGCCCAGCACCAGCATAAGCAGGAGAAGCCATTTGTGTGTTGACAGGTTCTGTCTCCCGCTCCAGCACCTCAGGCCCAGCCCCTGCTGCTTACTGGCGAAACTCTTCCTCCCTCAACCCGTCCCCAGTATTGCTTTGCTGGACTCCTTTGTCTTCTTTTAAATTCTTTCAAAAAGCCTTTTCTTGGTGAAGCTTCCCACTAGGTCCTTTTGTCCTTTCTTCGAACAAGGATGAATAAGAAAAGAGAAAGGAAAATATTACCAATCCTGGATAAACAGTAAAGAATTGGAGGTCTTTGAGATTTAACTACCTTTTTCAGAAGGTGTATTTTCTCTCTGGGTTGTTTGCCAGAGCTCTCCAAGCACCAGGCATCCTGCTGGCTGGCTACAAAAGGAAGGAATGGCAGGTGGAAACAGGCGGCTCCCTGCTCTCCCACCCTGATTTCCACTGCCCTCTGTTTCTTTCAAACAGGACTTCTGTGAATCAGCAATTAAAGTATGCCACATAGAGTTTATTGCGTACATGACACATCTTCAAGAAGAGAACACCTCAATGGGGGCAAAGCTTCTGTTTCTTGCATTCAGACTCTCTCTGAACAGATTTCTCAGACTCAATAATGCAACACTGCTAACACACCTGAGATTGAAGCTTCTGCGACCCATCTCCCAACCACTAAGAGCACCCTTCATTAGTATCTGAACAAATGAGTTGATATGAGAAACTCCTTGCCGGGGGCACCTGGGTAGCTCAGTGACTTAGGCAGCCGGCTCTTGGTTTCAGATCAGGTCATGATATCATGATCTCACAGCTCATGAGTCTGACAGTGCAGAGCCTGCTTAGGATTCTCTGTCTCTCTCTGTTCCTCCCCTTCTCTCTCTCTCTCTCTCTCTCTCTCTCTCTTTCTCTCTCTCTCTCTCGGTAAATAAACTTAAAAGAAATATTTAAAACTCTTTGCTAAACTTTTTTTCTCATAAGAACATCTAACTGAGCTTCTGGTCTACGGCTATTTTCAATAAAATACACAATTCAGAATTAAAAACAAAGACAACCCCAGATTTATTTTTTTATACTATTATGAAACCAAAATAACCTCTTTAAGGTAATCCAAAGAGGCAGGTGGCTCCTGATTTTTATTGCTGGATCTGTTAAATAAATATTTTGAGATAAGACACATGAACTTGTATTTCATGGCCTCATTAGAATGTGCTTTTCAGAGACTAATTTCTCTTTTCATTATCTTTCTTCTCCCCATACACACTGTTAATTGTATTTTCAGAGCACAGTAAATACAAGGAAGATTTTGTTAATCTGTGAAACTCAAGAGATTTTTCCTTTCCAATAGGGTACTGAAAGCAGCCTAACACTGGGTCTTGAAGTTGACTTGTGATTTTATATTGCCTCTTTATTCACTTCTCAAACAGGCTGCAATCATGCTACAGTTAGCAAGCGTTACTCGCATTTTTTTTTCCTCCTGTGTTTAAACGTATATTTGAAAGATACACAGGCAGTTCAAAATCTAGAAGCAAGTGGGGATTAAAATGAAAGCCCTTTGAAATAACATGGCAATCCATGATAAAGGATAAAAAAAATTAAAGGGATGATAATGATGGAAACTGTTTCTAAAATATTAAAAGAATACATAGTGAAATGATATTTCTACATTTTACCACAGATTTTTTAAATAGTTTAAATTACAAAAGTAACATTAAGACGGACATATTAGGGGTGCCTGGGTGATGCAGTTGGTTGAGCGTCTGTCTGACTCTTGATTTTGGCTCAGGTCACGGTCCCAGGGTTGAGGGACTGAGCCCCATGTCAGGCTCTGTGCTGACTGTGGAGCTTGCTTAAGATTCTCTCTCTCTGCCCCTCCCCAATTCACACTCTCTCTCTCTCTAAAAAACAGCAACAACAACAAAAACATACATATTAAAGATAACTTGTTGAAAAGCCAATAAGAGAAAATGTTATGGATCATGTGTAAATACAATAATTCCTAAAGAGGACTTAAAAGTTGCCCTGATAAATTTTGCATTTGGCACTAATTGAAGACAAACACTGCACTTTACAAAAGATGTAATGGGAAAGTCAAAGATATATTGGTGTAGATTCCTACCAATTTCAGACAGAAATTAAGTAGAAATGATTCTTTTTAAGTCGCCATTATAAAAGTAAATTATATAAACTAAATAATAAGTAAAAGGAGTAAAAGGGAAACCGATGTGATATATCATGTTTGCTTAACAATAAATATTACAGGAAGTTCTTACTAGAGTGAACAAGATGGCTATTCTTCTCAGTAATCTTAAAAGTAATTGCAATGTAAGTTTCTAAAAGGGCTTGAAGAATGGCATATTTCCTCCATATATCAGGGAATTAAATCAGTTGGCCAATGTTCCTACACATTTTCTAAGTTTGAAGTTTATAGTATATCGTGATCCCAGTGTGTTCTAACAAAAGCATGTGGACATGTTGTCTATACACAAGAGCATAAAGAGAATAAAGAACATAGATACTAATTTCTCTTAAGAGAACTTAATATTTATGGAAATTAAAGACAATTCTAATGTACTGAAGGTCCAGATGCACACGAGGAAAAAATGACTAAAACAAAACAAAACACCCCTGTATTTGTCCAAATCTAGATGATCTAACGATATGGATAACGCAAACCAGGAACCTGTCCTCGAATGTACGATAAAGTAACCAGAGTAACAACATACACTCTTGTGGGTTGCTAGGCAACCCCTGGGGAGCCAGTCACATGACTCACATGTAGTCTACATGAATAACTCCCTCCTATCCCCACTGTAGAGGCGTACAACCCGGGAAACGTGTTAATAACAACAACAAGTAAAACCCACAGGCAACTTACCGAGGTAAAAATATTTTTCCGACTAGATTCACAAACGTTAACTCATTTTGTCTGCAGAATATGGTGGGACTGTACACACTGAGAGATCAGCATGATATACAGCACATAGTAGGAATTGAAGAGGTGTTTGTCAAATGAGTAGATATGTGATTGAATGGAAAGACGAAGTGTCTTCCAATCTGTAAACCCAAACATTTTCAGGGAGAAAGTGAACACTTGATTTAGGAGGAGTTGGTAAGCTCTTAGGCAAATATTAATATGTTTTATATTCTTATCCAATATTTCTCACCTTAATTCATAGCCAGCATCAAGACTGGCCCCAAAGTAGTTGCTTCTTTACATACCTGCTTGTGTCTTTACACCTTTGCCAGAGGAGGTGGAGATCGTGGGAAAGAGATTCTTTTTTTTTTTTTAATTTTTTTTTAATGCTTATTCATTTTTGAGAGAGTGACACAGAGTGTGAATGGGGAGGGGCAGAGAGAGAGGGAGACACAGAACTTGAAGCAGGCTCCAGACTCCGAGCTGCCCGCACAGAGCCTGATGCGGGGCTCGAGCTCACAAACAGTGAGATCATGACCTGAGCTGAAGTTGGACACTCAACCGACTGAGCCACCCAGGTGCCCCAATAGCCTCTTTACAGAAGCTGAGCTGAGTGTAGAGAGGAGCTAACGTATGCTTCCGCTCAAACTTTGCTTTGCTACAGTGAGAAGAAGCAGAGTTAATTAACAAAGAGGTAAAATCTTTCCACTAGGTGACAATGCACAGAAGAAATGGAAAGCCCTGTTTTCCGACAATAATGGGAATTTAGAGAATGCACCCTTTGGTACTTAAGAGTTGATTGTATGTATGAATAGTTAGTTGCAACTGTTAAAGTGAAAATTCAGGTTAAGGAAAATCATTGAAGCAATCAACACAATTTAACTTAATAGTCATTAAATTCCTGGAACGTATGTGTTAGTTGCTGTTCAGAGAACATTGAACTAGTTAATAGATAATTTTTGTATTTACATTGCAAAACTGCTTTATTTTCAATTACTTCAGGCATTTTACGTTAAATTTAAGGGAAAAACTAATATTAAAGGGGACAATTTTTATTTGGTTCTCTGATCTGTTTTATGTATAGCTATTTGTTGTCTACCAAATCCTTTTCCACCTTCTTCCTTCTAGGAAAATCCCGGGGTGTTTAGTTGGCTCAATTGGAAGAGCATGTAGCTCTTGATCTCAGGGTCATGAGTTCGAGCCCTATGTTGAGGGTAGAGATTATTTAAACAAATACATACATACATACATAAAATCCTAATTTTGGTTGGAGAATCAATGTTACTAGTTAAAAATGCCCATCTCCCCTATATTCCTGAAGTTCTGGGTTACTAGGAATGGTTTTGAATAAAAAGATGTAAATAAAGGGGCATCTGAAGTCCTTTTCTAGAAAGCTATTGTTTTCCAGATAAAGAAGCAGAATCAGATAGTATTTCTTATGCCTCTTGCCCTTCATCTATCTTCCTTCTTCCTGCCTGGCACAGGAAGGGGCAGCAGCCATCTTGCAAATATAAGGCTGAAAGCCACATGGTGTGGATGGAGGAGCAGGAAGCCAGGAGAAGCCTAGTGCTTTGAGGACTTCTTTGAGCAGCTGTACCAACCCTGGCCTGCCTGCTTCTGCACATCCTAATGCCTGAGAAAAATGAACCCTTTTCCAGTGAAACCACTGTCATGAATGATCTATTACTTGTACCCAAATACATCTTAACTGATAAAACAGCTGATCATAAATATTTAATGATTCTTAATATGCAATATACTAAAGTCTACACATTAAAGTTTTTAAAAATATTTGTTTATTTTTGAGAGAAAGAGAGAGAGAGATAGAGCACAAGTGGGGGAGTGGCAGAGAGAGGGAGGGAGACACAGAATCCAAAGTAGGCTCCAGGCTCTGAGTTATCAGCACAGAGCCTGATGCAGGGCTTGAACTCACCAACTGGAAGATCATGACCTGAGCCAAAGTCAGATGCTTAACCGAATGAGCCACCCAGGTGCCCCTAAAGTCTACACATTATAATACCAGCTATTGGTGCTATTTATTTATGTCAATTATGACCTATCAAACACAAATATAGTTATAGGGGGAAAATAATTATGGGGATGAAGGAACAGATAATCTGAAATAGGACTATCTAAGGAAATGTATGCCAAGGTGGTAAAATATATATTGCAGTATTGAATTCTGAGAAATCAAATTAAGCAAAATTTTACAGGAATCAAACTTTTTACTTCCTTTCAGAGAATAAGACAAAATAGAGCATCTTTTGCTAATCTTATTACAGGAGCTAATATGCTGTTAAAATGTGGCTAATTTAAGATGAGATAAATTTATGTCTGATACGTTTTCTTTTTTTTCAATGGAGATACAACAAACATAGAAAATATTAGTTTCAGGTGGACAACAGAATAATTTGATATTTGTATAATGTCAAATGTTTCATTGACATATTTGTATATATTATGAAATGATGTTTCATTAACATAAGTTTCATTAATATCCATACAATGTTTTCTTTCAAATGCAATGTGGGAGCATCAGTGGGAAGTTGGGAGTGGTGGTTTCCAAGCCTGGCGTACATTTGGGGGACCCTTAAGGAAATAATAGGCAACCATAAGGAGGATGGGTGAGTCACTTCCAAATATCAAAATTATGTGTGTGCACACATAGTATTGTATACAGTTGTAAAATATAGTTATTGGCACATTTACTTATTATATGCCAATAATTAAAAGTTGAACAATTATTCAATTACTATGACTGCTCAGTGCTTTTTCTTCATGCATGAAATTCCTCTAACACGGGAAGTATGACGGTTTCCTGCTATCATTCTTTTCAGCAAATGCTTGACGCTAGCGTTTCATATATTCTCAAGTGACTCTGAAGGTCCTTGTCTGGAAGCAATCGGTTATTTTGCTGAGGCATGAATCTGAATCACTTTGCAGAAAGTGCACCTGGCCCAAAGTCCACGTTCTGAAATCTTTGGGAGGATAAATTTTTTGTGCTTGTCTTTGGATATACAGGAATTCATTTTCTAGATCTGGGTAAGCTCACGGTGAATGCTGCAAGTGGACTGGGGTGATATAATATATGGCAAAGTTTATTTTAGTGGCAGAATGAATGAATGAATGAATGAATTTAATTTATTTACGTGGCGTGGCAGTCACTGTTGGTTGCTGACCCCACCCCATTCCCAATCACCTTCTTCCTTCCTTGCCTTTCAGAGTAGAGGCTAGAAAAGCAAATACCTTCAAGCCTTCACTGTCAGGCTTGGCGATGAGCTAATTCTGGGCAATGAGATATGTGTGGAAGGAAGTGGAGCCTTCCAGATGAAGGCCTTAGTTTTTACTGGTAAGATAGATAAGGCTGGCAATACTCTCCCTCCTTCCACTTCCTCCTGTTTTCACCATGGGCCTTATGCCCAGAGCTGCCCCAAGATGGTTAAGCGGCAGAAGCCAAGAGAATCAGAGATACAACCAACCTACTATCCACTGAACACTCTCTCATTCTTGACCCTGCTAGCAGGGGTCTTCATTAGACTACTCATCATGTCAGAAACATAAACCCTACTTCTTTATGTTACCAGTAGAATTTCCTGTTATCTGTAGCCTCCACCATTCCTAATTGAGACAAATAGTATTATGAATTAATTCAGTCCTATACTTAAAACATTATTGTCAGACATTAAAGAGAAACAGTACATGTTATACTGACATTTGTGAATTAGGAGATTGGTGAAAGTAGCAGGAGAAATCCCTGGAAAACATTTAGTCGATGGTACGTTCCAATAGTGGAGAAACACAGAGCTTCTTTTCAGGTAATCCAATTCCCTTGCTTGCTGAACTCCGTGAGTATCCTTCAGATCTTAATTTGTTTTTGCAAGTGAATTTTCTTACTAAGAAAAAAATATTTCTGACAGCTAAAATGACTATTCCAGTTCAGAGGGAAATTACTAATTATACCTTGTCACAGAGTAATACATTTTTGTTTGTCAGGTATGACTTTGGTTATTGAGAATCAGCAGCCCGGGAGCTCAATTGCCCCTGGGGGAACTTTACAAAAAAATCAATGAAATTCCTGAATATAAATTCCTGAACATAAAAGTTCTTAGAAATTCTAACAAGGTGCCAATATTGCTTTCTCCCCTTTCTCATGAAGCATTACCTGAGAAAGCACCCCCCCCCCCCCCGCCATGGCTTCCTTTATCATGTCTGAACTATGTTACTAATGAAAAAAAAAACCTGAAATTAGAAAAAAATTAGAAAGAAGTCCATTTAGTTATAAAAAGCTGCCGTTATTTTCACAGAATTAAATACCAAAAAGGTTTTACTACCAAAATCTAAAAGATATTTAAAAACACTCAAGAGACCTTCAATCATTGAGAAGTTGACTTTGAGGAATTAGAAAATTATAATAAAATAAATTTCCGCTGAGGTAGGAATTTATCTACCCTGTTTATATGAGGTCGAATGCAAAAGTGCTAAGAGTTTTGAGGGATTTATGCATTAAAAACAAAGTTTAAAGTGGCTTAGGTTGAAATGTACACTCTGCCCCTTACGATTTGCATTAACATGTTGGTTTCCTCATTTATAAAATTGAATAGTATCTGCTCTTCCCACCTCACAGGTTTTCTGAAGCTGGACGATTCACACTGATTTTAATACAGTGAAACATTTGCTTAGAAATTCATACTTGGGTGTATCTTCTATACAAGAACGTTACACCTTCTTCCTTTTGAGAAATTCCAGTCCACAAGTGAGTCATTAATGAGGTCATTAAAATAATGTGATTTCTTCTGTTATAATTTGTGCTCCAGTCATGGTCCTAAGAGGAAACATCACTCATTTCTAAATTGTCCCCAAAGAGTCAAAAGGTCTTTTCTTTTGCCAAACTTCTGCTGTTTTCCTCACAACTATGTATTGTTTTATTTTTCAACTTAGTATGGACTGGCCATATATCTTAGAAGTAAAATTTTAAAACATTACTGGCAGACCTGCATTTTTACTTTTTGATCTGCAAACTACTACCTTATAACACTAGTGACATTAGAGTGCAAGGCTCTTTCTACCTCAGCTCAAATCAAATGTTTCTAGGTCCTTGAAACTCAATTTTCTTTCTCTTATTTTCCCACTAGATTTTCAACACCTAGAAAAGGACAGCAGCTTAAGAGTGCTGATCAGTAATGTGAATCAATACTGGCTTCTGCCAGGATCTTTTACCACAAACCTCAAACAGTTCTTCTCTTCAGTGTTCTAACAGACTCAATGTGATTTCCAAGTTGATGCTCATTTTGCTCCTAATATATTAGAATAAAGTGTTTTCAAGAACCAATTATATAAGCAGACCTTAATCAGTCTGTCTCCATGCTTATTTACTTTTACTAATGTGTGTTGGTCACAAGACATAGTGATGCACAGCCTCTAATTTACTTTGTGATCAAATCCCTGATGATCAGCAGTTCCTCCTTTGGCACAGTATTAATGAGTTCTTGCAGTTGACTCTAGAACATTTTGTGTCAGCATTCTTTCTCACTGGAGAAGTCAAGGAGTTGAATGATGGTTATGTTCACTCAGGCTCACTCACTAAAGGCCCTGGGATGAGAGCAGGGCTGCAGTGTAGCCTTAAAAGAGTTTGATTAATAACAGAGTTGGTGCCATAAAAAATATGGCGGCAGCTTTTTTTTTATTACAGTGTTAAGAGTAAACATCCTTCCTCTAGTTTAGAGATTAAATTAGTTATCTTGAATGTTTGAGTTTCTTTACGATGCCCTAAGAATTCTGTCTAATTAAAACCAAGCCCCAGACTAAAGAACATGCTTAGAATAGCTAGAAACTAAAATTGCAGCTTTTTCGTATATCTGTTTACTATGGTTATTTGTTAAATGTAAATACAGTATTCAGGCTTCAATTTTCCTTCTCTCTAAATGAAGCCAGCTACTAAATGGAAATCTTTTGCTGAAGATATAAATTACAATGGGATCAAAGTCACCTCACAGGACGGCAGAATCATTAAAATTAGGGCATACTATGACATTTGCATGACATTTCTGCTTCAGAGCTTGCTTTTGCTTTCCCTGCTGCCTGGAATATGCCCTCCCCTCTCTTCTATAGTGATCCAAATCCAACCAATCCTTCAAAGCTCAGGCCAAATCCTTCCTTGATGAATACAGCCCATGCGATCTTGACCATCTCTAAGCTCTGTTGCCCTGTTGTTTGTGTCACACAATCTGGCACTTTCTATTTCAGAGTTTAGTATTTATAAATCACTTGTTCTTAATTATTTCATATGTATAAGTTCTGCCTTCTCTGGAAAGTTATCTAATCCTTATGTCTTACTTTTTTTGCATCCTCACAATATCCCAGGCAATATCAAGATATAGCAAAAAGTCGAGAATTACTACTTAATGTCATAATTTGCAAGAGTGTATAAACGTTAAAGGAGTTCTATTATCAATGTTGGCTGGCACGGAGAAATGTTATTGAAACTGTAACAAATATAAGAAAAAGGGGAATTTAGAAGAATTATCCATGAAAATCCATGGCATGCATTAGTACAGTTTCAAAATGAGTTAGATTAGATTTTTAGAAAAAACAAAAACAAACAACTCTAGAAAAATAACTGTAGATATTCTAAATCTGGTGGGGAGAATGTCTTCTTCTTGTTTAGTGTCATTAAGATTAAGGATGGGATTGTTTTTGTTGAAAATGCTTTTAATAGGCCTGTTAAGCAATTCAACAACAAGCCTGAAAAGTGGCAGGTCTCGCTGAAAATCACTTCACTTAGAGTTCTCCAACCTGACTCTGAAAACCATACATGTGTGATAAGTCTGTAAGGAGGGCACCATCATTACCCATCTCTTCCTCCTTCCTCAGTGATGACTGAAATAGGGCAAGATACTGAAAAGAATGCTGTTATTGGCAAAAGAAAAAAAATCAGCTCAAAATCTAGGTAAGCCAAAATCAAAATCATACTTCTTGAAATTAGAGTGAAGTAAGGGAGAAAGGTGAAGAGAGACACAAGATAGGACAGAAAATAGCAACAAAAACCATACTAATGACAGGTATATATTGAATGCGTACTGTACTATAGGTGCTATGCTAAGTACTTCCACATTAACTCTCTCTCAGTGCTAGATGTTAGCAAATGTGCTTGCCAGGAAATCACTAAGCAACAACTTCCTTATGACACCATTAAAGACTCCAATAATTGTATTTTGACTAACAATATTGCGTGGAATTATGAGCTAAGAAATTAAATTCATTTTCATTCATTTATTATATTGGGTTGCCATTTGACTATTATCCCTCCTTAAAATATCACTACATCTTGAAAGAGATAAAATAGTGTTCACTTATTTCTTATTCTAAATTCAGTGAATTTTCTGTGTCCAGCTAAATAGTTGCCAAATTCCATTTCAGCTGCCAAAATTTATTCCAGAGGTAACTGCATTTTAGTCTTAGATAAACTCTATTTGGTGAGTCTGTGAGACAGTAAATCAATAGACATTTAATCAAAAATTACTTTTCCTTCCTTGAAATGGAAGTCTAAAAGGCAAATATTCAGGTAGGAACCTTCAAGAATATAGTTCCATAACCTTAGTTAAAAAAAAGCATTTTAATTTTTTTTGGTATAATGTTTCTAATGAGTCTTCTGGTTGATGCTTTGTAGGATGTGCAAGTTACTTGTAGTCAAAACCAAAAGGCCTTCTCTCAAGATTTATGTTTTATTTCACTGGAAAAGTCCCAAATGATAAAAATCTGTGTGAATGGAGGACTTATAAGCTTTATCTGATAGCCTATTTACTTTAATAAATACATATCTGATAGAATTCACTTCTGGAAAATCCAAAGACTTCAATATCTCTTAGTTTTTTACACTAGCATGTGATTAATCAATATAGTACCTAGTATAATTGTACCCAGTATAATTAATCAATATCCGGTGTTAAAAAGAACACTGAATATTAATTAAAAAAAATTTCTCTCTTATTGCCAAGGTTTCCTTCAAAGAGTTCTTCTCCTTTTTGAGAATAAAATGATGAAAAGTGACATCCGCATAACTCCATTGCATTGAATATCTCTTCAGTGAAATCTCAATGTGTCAGTGGCCATACTGAAAATGGCATATCAGAAAGCATCTGAGATTCCATCCTAATCTGCACATATCAGAAATTATCCCGCTGGTAGACAGAAAAATAAAGTCGTATGTACATTAACACATCAAAACTCAACAAAGAAAAAGCTGCAGAACACTTCACATGAATTTCAAAAGTAAATATTCCAGATTGGTACTAATATTTAGAGACTGATTATCAGATTTTCACTCTTGAAAGTGCATCTATTCTGCATACTGCCCCAACCTTCCCCAAAGGCCACATGTAAATATGTATGTTACACTGACTCATGCTTGGAAGTCTTTTGTCTAAGACTAAAAAAATATAAAATATTAATTTATCATGGAATAAGCCATTGGGTCTCCACCCAATTTCAAGACTGATATACTTTTTTTTCCTGCTCGTTCTGAGGACAGGAAAGCTTAGAGCAATTTTTGTGAAAACTTCAGCATTAATATTAGCAAACACAAGCATCAAGAGCCCGCAAACTAAAATACATGATTTTATATGTGTAGAATATGAGTAACTATTTTGTAATAGATATAATAAAGCAACTTTTTGCAAACCTGTGTGTTAAAAAAATATTTCCAAATAATAAGGAAATCTGCCCATTCATCACTGAAGATGAAAACTGGAAAAAAAGAAAAAGCAGTATATTTCTATCACTAACTACGTTAGGAAGATCATTATTCATTCAAATTTATTTTTACTAAGTGGAAATACTTGTATAAGCTGACTGTTATCAGTTGATCAAAAAACAGACAGCTATGTAATATGATACGTATATAACTGCATTTTCAAAGAAAACACAGGACTACATTGGCAAAACCAGTACAAATTCCATCGCATAATGAGTTCTAGGTACTCCTATCCTTCTAATATCTAAAAACTTTAACAAAGATATCATTTGTGTGTTTAAGGTCCCTTGTGAATATAAACATACAAACTGTTTTAACTTGGTTTTAAATTTGTAACTGCTTGGAATTTTGCATTTCCACACAGCTGCTAATTTTCAGAGAAAAATCCTAGTCATTTCAAGCCACTGAACATGATAATAGCAAAAATGAGATTGATCATTAACTCTGGTAACTGCCTTAGCCTTCATATTAGGCTTTTAGTTAACCAAATGAATTAATGACTCAACTCTTTTAAAGAATTATTACTTAATTCAATCTGTGCAATCTTGTGAACAAATCCAAAATTCAACTATCACCTCTATGCAGATAACTTCCAAATCTACATCACTAACCTTGACCTCTCTCGGGTTCCAGACTCATATTTTCACATGCCTCTTCTTCATAATTTGACTTTACATCAGGAAAGTTTTGGGCACCCCCCCATCTCTAGTCCCCAAATACAAGAAATTCCGTATCTCTGCAATGCCTTCATAATTCTTTTTGTCAATTCCAACCTATTCTCTCTAACAATCTTCTTCAATCTCTCACTGCTGCTTATCTAAAACAATTTTGTAGTCTAGCTAATCTTTGCTTGTGCTTAAACATTGGTGTTCCGGGGTTCAGAAATTTTATATACATGTCTGTATATAGACCTTTGTTGGATATATAATTTTCAAATATTTTCCGGGTTGTGGCTTGCATTTTCATTTCTCAACACTTAACAGCATCTTTTGAACAGAAAACATTTCTCCTTTTGATGAAGTCTAATTTGTCGATTTTTTTCTTTTATATTTATGATTTTTGTATCTTAAAAAAATTCCCTTTAACCCACTATCACTAAAATGTCTATTTTTTTCTAGAAATTTTATAGTTTTAGCTCTTACTTTAGCTCTACGAACCATTCTCAATTTCTTATATAGTGTAATGTAGAGACAGAGATCCTTCCTTCCTTCCTTCCTTCCTTCCTTCCTTCCTTCCTTCCTTCCTTCCTTCCTCTCTCTCTCTCTCTTTCATTTTGCATGTGGTTATCCAGTGATTTCATGCTAAAGGATTCAAACAAGGAAAATACGTGGTCTGATATTTATTTTAAGGCCACTCTATCAGGTCTTTAAATGATAAAGTGAAACTCCTTAGCAAGGAAGAAAAAAGCTTCTAGGACATAGCTCCTGTCTGCACTTACTACTATCCATTGCTTTTGCTTAGACCTGCCTTCCTTATTTCCTGCTTCCATAATGACTCACTGCTTTCCCCCCATCACTTATTTTTCACCTTGATTATGCCTCCTTGGATTAAAGGAAAAAGACAATGATGACAGAGAATATGAAGATGGAAGAAAAAGAACCATTAATAGATCGAAAAAGAAAGAATAGTTTAGGATGGATTTAGAATACAAGTGATAGATTACTTGAGAAGAAAGAATGATGCATCATCTTCTCTAATATCTACCGCTTCTCCTTCATTTGTTTTTATTACTCTTGGTATTTCTCCAGATCCAAAAAGCACTACTTCTCAGTAGCTAGAGAGTAACCAGGCCTCATCTTAGCCTTACATCGCCTTTGGTAGCATTCTACATTTTGTTTCTAGAATCTTACATTTTATAATTTCAAGAGAAGCCCTAATGAATGATATTCTTTGAAATGAATTGATTACTCCAATAAGTATCTGCACATAGAAGTCAAATTTTTCAGGAAAATTATTTGTCAGTGCTTGAGAAATCAAGACAATGTACAGCAATCAATGGGCCACTCCAAATTGTCCCTCATTACAGGTGTTGCTGTAGTCATTTCAAATGACATGGGAGTTCAGTTGTGTGTTCTTACTACATACTACTTAGTAAGGCTTCCGTGATTGATGCATCCATTGCATTTTAACTTACTGAAAACCACTCACAAGAAAACAGTTTTGCCTATACCCTTGTAACACTCAGGTAACAACTTTATGACCAGATGGAAAGGAGCTTCTTCTTTCTTACACTTTGGAAGCATTAAAGAGATGATTTCTAATCTGCCCCCTCTGCCACAGCCATATGCTCTGAAATGCAAGCTAGAGGGGCAGATGTATAATCTGGGAAATGATCCAAATTCATGACCTCTTAGGAGCCAAGGGTATTGTGTGTGCAATGCCAGCCCTGCATGCCATGCCCAGAAATTCTAATTCATAGAAACAAAGTATGAAAAGGCACAAAGAAAGAATAAGAAAAATAAATGGAAGTCAGTCACTACAGGCAACGAACACATCATCTGTTTTTCTAAAGCTGACCAACCCAGTACTTTCATTTCAGGGAACAAATGGAGTTTCCTTGATCCTTGTAGGCTCCGATAGAAAAGACAGCTCTTCAGTAGTAGGACTGTGAGCTGATGTCATCCAAATTTTCATATCATTCCCTTGGCCAATCTCATCCTCTACTCGATGGCAACGTGAGTCTTGTATAATGGATAGGTTACATAAAAATTCTGTGAAAGTATCAGAATTTCTCGTCTTCAGAAAGAAGAAAAAAACAAAGAGCATTTGGTGCAAAAGGAGAACATATGGGAGGGCAGCTTTTATTAGAATGAACAGGGCTGGTTTTGATTTGTTTTAGTACCTAAAGGACCTATCAAACAGCCTTCTCATATACTACTCTCTGGGTGTGGTCATGACAAAAAAATTCCATCTGAAGGGCATTCCGGGGGTTCAGAAAGAATTCTAATTAATATCTGATCCATGGTCTATGGAGGCAGTGACAACAAATAGCCAGATAAGCCTCTCCTTCCCCATTTTATGGCAGGGTACGTTATAATCTGATAAAAGCTCCTTTGTGAACCCTATTTTATTTCTTCCTAGAACAATGAATCATTATAAGAATCTCTAGACAGAGTAATAAACCATAGCTTGTAACTACAAACATAGCCAGAACTCTTTATTATGTGGCTCTTATTGAAGGGAATTTTCCATTTCAAACTTTCTCAGCATATTGTGGACGTACCCCCACTGTATTCCTATGCTAGGTGGCTTTCCATATATTTATTTCTAAGGAATACTTGAAGTTGGCTTGTTTTGTCAAAAGTAATCCAGACCCAGTAAGATAAAACCATATCTGGCTTAATGTGTGTTCCAATCTGCATTGAACTCAACTGTTTATTTGAATTCAGCCATTTACAAAAGATAACCATTCATTCATTCATTCATTCATTCATTCAGCAAGCAACTACTGGACTCTAGGCTTCTGCTTCCAGTAATGTATCAATTCCCCAAATTCTGATAATAAAAGTACAAATGGATCTTAGATAAATTAAATGCATCTAACTGCATTGCTTAGCTCATAGGAAATTAAGAGAATTACTTAAGCAAAGTCACTCAACAAATAAAAATTAACGAATAAAAAACCAAGAGTGAATGACGCTATGTAACCAAACTTTTATGTTAAGACTGCCCTTCAAGTGAACGCTGATACCAGGAATCTGAAGCAAGGGGAAGTGGTACCAAGGGGATATCTTGGAGGATCTGGGAGAAAGAGTCAAATGTAGGAGAGTTAAAGCAATGACCCTCAAAAGGATCTACCACTTTGGTAGAAGAGTGTACTGAGTAACCTCCTGTCCTGAATATACTTTCCTCAGCAAAGCGAATCCAAGAAAATCTGCCTTGAGTCTGGTTTAAATAAGAAAAATGCAATTAAAAATATCACTATTCTCTTTAAGAATTTACAACCACAGGGTTGTCCTCTTAGAGGTATGAAATCAAATTTATTTTCTCCCAATTAATTAAGCTGTCAGCCAAGAAATTATATGAAAGTGGTCCGAGGCTAGTAGTGCTTTGCTAGTACCCCAAAAGAAGTGAATCGAAATCTTCTCTGGAGAAAAGCACATGCAAATCAGATTCCTCAAGATCCTCACATGTCCAATCCAAACAAATATGACATCCCAGACAGAAATCAGCAAATTCATAAAAAAAAAAGTCACCACGAATGAGAGTCAGCAGAAACACGAAAGAGATTTAGACACCAAGTTGGGATTAGAAGAGGTGTGTAACAATTCCCTCCAACTAAGCACAGAATCAAGGAGATACAAAATGCAAAGTAGTGTTTTTAGGAGACACGGCTGAAAAGTAAGGTCTAAGGTACAGCCAGTAAGCATTCCACAAGGAGAAGACAGAATGGGAAAGAGGCATATTAACAGACATAGTTTCCCAGAAGTGATGGAAAACATTAATATGCAGCCAGAGGAGACACTCCATCTACCAAGAATGATAATATAAAGAAATCGACGGCAAGACCTAGACTGTAGTGAAAGTGAACATCAAAGACAAAGAGAATTTAAAAGTATCCAGAGAGAAAAGACTGATGACCAGCAAAGAGACATCAATTAGACCAGTGGCCGACTTTCCACAGAAGCCAGAAGCCAGCAGAACAGCAGTGAGCCGTCAGGCTAATACCATACACTTAACATGACTAATTGTCAAGGACAAGACATTTTCCTAAAACAGCAGAGTGTAATCAATAGACCATCATTAAAGGAGTATCTTAAAGGGCATACTTCAGAAAAGAAAAAAAAAAGACCCCAAAAGGAAGGTTTGAAATACGAGGAAGGACAATAAGAAAAGAAACTGGCAAATATATGGGTAAGTTTGAACAAACACTAAATACGTAGAACGTTTATTTTATTTTTTTAAAGTGTTTTTCTTTTTTCTTTTTTTTTGGGGGGGGAGACAGAAAGAGACAGAGAGAGTGCAAGTGGGGGAGAGGCATAGAGAGAGGAAGAGAGAGAATCCTAAGGAGGCTCCGTACTGCCAGGATAGAGCCCAATGCAGGGCTCGAACCCACGAAGCTGTGAGACCATGATCTGAGCTGAAACCAAGAATCAGACGTTTAACCAACTGAGGCACCCAGGCACCCAAAAATACATGGAACATTTAAATTAATATATAACCTGTTATATCAAAAACTAAGAAAGAAAGTGGAAAATGGTATAGACACTGGGAGAGGGTACAGAGTGCTAAATTATTCTAAGTGCCTTGTACTGTATGGGAAAAGAATTTAGTGTGGACTGTTTTATATTTTGTTAAGTATGCATGAATAAAAGGTGGTGCATAGTTGCCAAATCAATATAAGAAAAAAGTGGGACAAAACAAAATAGGATTTCATCCTTGGAGGATAAGAAAGGAGAAAAGGAGACATTAAGAGGGGGCTGAAATATAAAAATAAGATGATAAACCTAATCTAAATATGCTGGTGATCTCAATAAATGTAAATGGCGGAACTCCCAGTCACAATTCAGCCCACCAGACCCAACAGAGGAACAAAACCCAGCTATTTGTTAGGAAAATACATGCCCATAAAGAACATGGGAAGTTGAAGAGTAAAAATATGCAAAAGACGTATCAAGAGAAAGACTTAGCAAACACCAAGGACACCTGCTCTGTGCCAAATTTGCTCTTGGACTGGGGTTCAAGGTCTCTGCCCTTGTAGAGCTTAACATTCTAGAGGGAGGGGAGATAGGCAGTTACACACACACACACACACACACACACACACGCACGCACGCACTACAGCATGTAATAAGTGATATTAGGAAATAAACAGAGGAAGCAATAGAATTCTACTGACTTATTTTCTATTTTAGATGAGGTGGTCAGAGAAGGTATCTTTGAGGAAACAACATCTGACCTAAGAACTGAATAAGAAAAAAACAGCCATGCGAAGGGCAGAGGGAATACATGTGCAAAGGGCCTGGAAAGAGAGTAAGTTAGCCTGCTCCAGAGACAGAAAGTAGGCAGGTCAGGCCAAGTATCTCGAAGGAGGAGGCAGCAGTGGGGATGAGGTCAGAGAGGTAGGCAAGGCAAATGAAGATGGGCTTTGGGGGTCATGGTAGGAAATCGGGATTTTTTTCTATGAATGATGAAAAGCCACTGGAGAATTCTAAGCATTTGAAGGACATGATTTGATTCATGTTTTTCAAAGATCCCTTGGCTCCTATCAGAGCTGAAATGTAGAGAGAGCAGAAGAGGATGGGTGAGGAGGCTCCCGAAGGCCTGAGGTGATGGTGGCTTGGGCAAGGGTGGGAAGGAAAGCTTTGGGAGGTATTCCCATGGGGCCAACCTGACTTCCTGCTGGATTAATATCACAGGTAAAGAAACGAGCAAAGTCAAGGCTGACTCTGCATTTGGTCAGGCTTTTTCCAGGCTCACATGGAAGGGGGCCACTGTATCTGTTGTGTTTCCTTCTCAGATAAGATGGCTTGTGGGAGGAATATTTGAAAATATAATTCAAGTTTAACTTAAGACTTATCATGGCAAACCATAAGAAACTCTTAAACTGAAGGTTGCGGGAGGGGAGGTGGGGGGGGCAGGCTAAAGAGGTGATGGGCATTAAGGAGGGCACTTGTTGGCATGAGCACTGGGTGTTATATGTAAGTGATGAATCACTGGGTTCTACTACTGAAACCAATACTATACTGTATGTTAACTAACTGAACTTAAATAAATTCTTTAAAAAGTTATCATGCTAAGAAAGAGTTGAAGGTTTGGACATTTCTTTTGCAGAAGAAGCCAGTGTTCAACCAGAATTAAGGTGTTTGCATGTGGACAGGAAACGGGACCCAGACTGTGAGTATCATGTGGCCTCAAGGCCTCAGAGTGAACACACTTTTCTCAAACTAAGTTTTTGTTTGATCTTTGCAAAAAGCATGCTGATGGAAACATGAAATTGGTCAGCACTGCCTAAACTTCAGCAATTTGTGTCACCGTTCCATAATATTTTTGCCATGTTCACGTACCATGTTACATTTCCTTACCAATAGTCTTTAAAATCTCACAGTCTTTATGTAAAATCGTATTTTACAAAAACATGTAGCACTCCCATAAATGGAAAAATTGTTTTGCTAGTGTATACTCATAGAGATACATACTTTTACAAAATGGAAAGTACTTGCCCATATAAATCATTACAAGAGTTCGTGGACCACTGGATCACTACACCAACCAATAGCATTTTCTCTGAGGTCTGTCAGTATAGCAAGTAAAAAGCCTCGGTCATCAGTTGGACACCAAACTTCTAAATAACTCCCTGATGGCATATCATGATATTTTACAAAACTATCTGCTTTTTCTTTCGTGTGTGTGTGTGTGTGTGTGTGTGTGTGTGTGTGTGTGTGTGTGAGACTTGCCTGGTTTAAGAAGGTATACACCCTTTTTTGGTTATTATTATTTTAACTGACTGGTTAATAAAAGGGTTTTTGTTCAAAAGGTAATTTTAAACAGCTTTGTTGTTTGATGGGGTGGAATTTATAGGTTGTTTTGTGTGGATGTGTGGTTTCTAATTATCAATAGAGTGGGAATCAATTTGCATTTGCTTACTTTAGCAAGGAGAAGTAATCTAGGTTGCTTTCGGTTTTCTCTGTCATTTTTACATACTCATCATTAGTCCTCTTATAATTCTGCTTTTATTGGACACATTTGGGCATCATGAGCCTTTAAAAAAGACCTTTTTTTTTTTTGTACATGGCATTGTGTGGGTGCCTCACTGAATAAATTACAAGGACTTAAGTTACTACCTTCTAGGATACCAAAAATTGACGGGGGGTTAAAATTCTCTTAGGTATGTTTTTCATTGGCCCTTTCTCCAGCAACCTATAAATGAGGCATCTCGCGGTAAAGCTCCTTTCTATTCCCTTTGCCCCAAAATACTTCTGGGCCCCAAGGAGGCTTCCAGCATGACTCGGGGATCCAGCCTCTCCCTCCCAGAAACCATCCTTTCTCCTGTGGTTCTTCTGTGCATACTCTGTGACAGTCCCTATGCTAAATCCTCCCATTTGTATAACATTTCTGTTAGTAGATTCAGCCTGTGCAGTCATACAATGTTTAAAAATGGTTTTATTTTTTATTTTTTTATTTTTTATTTTTTTTTATTTTTTTTTTTTTAAATTTTTTTTTTCAACGTTTATTTATTTTTGGGACAGAGAGAGACAGAGCATGAACGGGGGAGGGGCAGAGAGAGAGGGAGACACAGAATCGGAAACAGGCTCCAGGCTCCGAGCCATCAGCCCAGAGCCCGACGCGGGGCTCGAACTCACGGACCGCGAGATCGTGACCTGGCTGAAGTCGGACGCTTAACCGACTGCGCCACCCAGGCGCCCCCTAAAAATGGTTTTATTTTTTAAATCCATAAATTATTCATTATCTAATTTGTACATAAACTCAGTCTCAATGTATAAATTCAGATGCTGTAGATAAAGCAGAAGTTTCCCTTGTCCCTCAAACTCAGGCTCCTTCCTCTTGGTAAAGGTAGCCCTTGTTACTTTTTCTATGTATTTGCATTTATACTTAAGTACATGCAATTTTCACCGTTTGTTGCTACTAAGCCGTAAGCACCTTAGTGGTCAAATCTGTATTCTACACGACTTTGTATCTGTAGTACCTGGCACAGTGTGTGACACATGGAAGGCATTCATTAAATACTGGTTTAATAAATGAGTTATCTTTGGTTACTCCCCTTTATGTGGTAGATAATCAGATTCTGCCCGTATAAGAAAAGGTGGGCTGTGGGATTATTAATGATGTAAAGGAGCCACAACTACTGATCAAAGGAGATTGAACACAGCCTGAGGGAGATCTTGGGGGCTGACCAGCTATGGAACAGAAGTGTGAGTTAAACCAAAATAGACTGAGAGTAGTCAAATAATATAAAAGCAGAGCCTAAAGACACCTGAAGTTACATAAGAGGTTAAACTTCTCTCCCAGAAGAGACCCTTGCCTGAGGGTGGTAGGGAAAGTTTCTCAGGAGAGTTCAGCTGAAGCTCTGAGATGTGAAAGAGCAAGATAAGGTCTGATGACGAAAGAGAGTATCTCTGTGAGTCTGGAACATGCATGATGAGGCCGATGGGTCAAGTGGCAAGAGACAAGCCTGGAAGGGCAGGCCATGAGAAGGTGATGGAGGGCATGATATGACTTGCTACAGATGCTGAAATTCGTTGCTGCCACAGAGCCTAAATACACGAATGAACGAGTGTCTCATAAGTAGGCAATACTCTTCTTGAAATCCTCATTGGGGCACCTGGGTGGCTCAGTTGGTTAAGCGTGTGACTTCGGCCAAGGTCATGATCTCGCGAATCGTGAGTTCCAGCCGTGCATTGGGCTCTGTGCTGACAGCTCGGAGCCTGGAGCCCGATTCAGATTCTCTGTCTCCTTCTCTCTCTTCCCCTCCCTGCTCATGCTCTGTCTCTCTCTGTCTCTCAAAAATAAATAAATGTTCAAAAAAAAATGAAATACACATTTTTAATGCTTTTCTTTCTTGCCTGCATTAAGCAATTTTCATTCATGAACCTCAAATGTGTATGCATATAAATACACACAATTCATCTAATATAAAGTCATACTGACATTATCAAAATCAATATACACTAAGTAATTCTCACTATTAGTTGGCAATTTATCAGATATTAAAGACAAAATCTAGGCTTTGGCATATTATATTATGCAACATAGATTCAGTGGTCTATCACGCAGGAGCTCATCTTCAAATTTCCCAGGTTGGGTTTTAAACCTGTCCTTGCAATACACCCATTGGCTGATTTTTAGTGAGAAAACTTAAGAATTAAAGCCATTGCTAGAATGACCACATAGGCATTCAGTTAACACTGGCAGACTAGATTTTTTCACCAAAGTTGAAAATAAAAGGTCTTACAAGCAGGTAGCTTACAATCCCTCCAGGTCATCGGAGTCAGAGAGTCTCCGTCTTTTTCTCCACAACAAATTTACACATAAAACCCTTTCCTTAGAAGAGTGATTTTAAATTCTAGATCTCAATGTAAACTTTCCTAAAATAATGATGTAGGAACTGAAAAGCCTTATAGCTCTTTCCGACTATGCTGTTCACAAGGGGCTGCCATTATTTAAAGCTGGTAAGCATTTTCCAGTGATGTTATTGAAATAGTTTCATTGCAAAAAAGTTCACTGAAGACATCCTAAAGCTAACCATAAGGGAAAGAGGACGGAAGCAAGGCTCATATTGTAGGTTCAGATTTATAGGTACTATGTTTTTAGAGACTGTGATTTGCTTTTGCCCACAGTACATCCAAATTCATACAGTAACTGTCTGACTAATGATGGCATTTTTGTGTACTTTTTATGTGTCCTTCTGTTTTCTGTGGCTCCTACTATTGCTCCTTGCTGGTTGCAGAGCTAATCCAAAGTTGGGTACAGATAGCTCAGCCCATAGTACAGTTCTGATGTCAAACATTCACTTTGTATTTATCAACCATCATGTAATCAGCTAATAACATTTTTCGCCGCAGATGTTCATTCTAGCATTTAGAAACACTATTAGAATTGTCAGTTCCAAACCACTGTTTCTAAATGTACAAGACACATATTCCCCATGGATGGTGAAGTTTGAGAGTTCAGCCACATTTGAAGAACTTGACATATATAGAAATACGCTCTTCTCCTTGTAAAATTACTTTTCGCTTGTTCAAACAACTCAAAACATTTTAGAAACTGTATATTTTCTAAATCAGCACACACTTAAGCATACTAAATTTTATCTCCAAAGACAGACTGTCATATTCTGAACAACAAGGGAGACAGGATAACAAAGAATTTTGTTATTGAGAATTTTGTAATGTAAATATTAATATTTAAGGGGCATAGGGAAAAATAAGTACCAAAATATACCACATCAACAAATGTGCACTGGTGCTCAAATAAAATAATTTGTCCTGTGCATGCATATGCATATATATATATATATATATATATATATATGCATATATATATATATGAAAAAGAAATATAACACAATTAAAGTAAAAAATGTAATAAAGAGCAACTATAAATAAACACAGATTTTGTGACAGTCTGTGTAAATTTGGAATGAAACATGAAATTTTGATTATAGAAGCGTATTCAATTCTGGTGGGTTTCAATGTCAGAAGCTTAAAGGAAAAATGACTAGTCTTGTGCCAAATTAGTCTTTCTGTTACCCATGCTGAATTTGGGGAAATTTTGAGAAGTTTAATGATAGTTTAGGTTATTAAATCAGGCAAAACTGGTAGCAATGATATTTGAATTCACAAAGCAAGAGATTGCTGAAATGTAGGTTGACAGATCTGAGCCTCAGTTCTGTCATTGACCAGCTGGGCCTTTGGTGCGGGTGACTTTCCTTCTCTAGGCCTCAATCAACCCTTTAAAAAACTTGACATACTAGAGATATATACTGCTCCACTTGGTTTTAACATTCTATTATTCCACCACAAATGGAGAGTTGAAAATCTAACTGAAAGAGATAAATTGAATTTTAATTCAGGGAACAACTGTAGCTCATCTGCAACCCAACCCTTGAATGTAGCATGCCCGTGCATGTGTAAATATATTTCTTCATAGCTGTCTATTCAATTTTGCTTCGATGGCTTAAACACATTTCAACATAGGTTACCTACTATCTAAAGTGTTTCGCATATTCTTGGCCAGCTATGACCAACCCTGTAATGCCACCATGTAGACTTGGACACCATCGGGAAGATGAGACCGTTAACAGCATTTGTTTGTTTGTTTGTTTATTTATTTATTTATTTATTTATTTATTTGAGATAGAGAGGGAGAGGCAGAGAGACAGAGAGAAAGGGAGGGAGGGAGGTGGGGGAGGGGGGAGAGAGGGAGAGAGAGAGAGAGAGAGAGAGAGAGAGAGAAAGAGAGGGAGGAAGAGAATTCTAAGCAGGCTCCACACTCAGCATGGAGCCTGACACAGGGCTCCATCTTACGACTGTGGGATCATGACCTGAACTGAAACCAAGACTCAGACTGTTAACTGACTGAACCACCCAGGGACCCAAGACAATCAACAACCTTAATTTCTCAACCCCACTACCTACAAATTTATCTATGCTACATACACTTTGCTACTTACATATGCTACTTTCCCTATAATCTTGGCTCATCCTCTTCAAGGCCAACTGCTCTAAAACCACAGTCTTAATCCTATGCCTTTAACACTTTCCTCTTTCTTATTTCTTCATTCTCTCACAGCATCTCTTTCCTCTCAGTCTACAAACATGGTTCGGTGTTTCTTGTTGATAACAAAGAGTAGAGGAATCAAAACAACTTAACTTCTCTAGATACATCTCTTTTCTTTCTCTTAATGTTAACTTTCTGGAAAGATCACCTGTGCTTCTTTCTACCTCCCATTGCTCCTCAAGGCATGCCACTTTATTCTCTCTTGTCTGTCAAAACTCCCTCTCTGCTCTCTTGTCTGTCAAAACTCCCTCCACTGAAATGATAACTAATGGCCATCTCTCAATTTCCAAACCTAGTGCAACTTGGGCATCTTCTCAAAACTTCTCTAACCTTGGGACCATTTCCTCCTGGAAATGTTCACCTCCTTGTTCTTCAGAGATATTATCTGTTTATAGGATATAATTCATCCAGGCCATCACTGAGTCTAAACTGACCAAAGCCTTCACTGAAAAGTGCAGATCAATCCTCTTGGCAACTGCAAAACTATCCAAACAAACCGGGCCCATCACATCGGCCATCCTCAGTCATTTCCCAAGAGGAGAAACCCCTGGTCATCCATTGCCCTCTGGGCTGCCACCTTACACCACTCTGGCCATATTCCCATGTGATTCATGGTCCCACTCTCCCCTCCATCCCAGACTCCTCCATTTGCCTTCTTGAGTTCCCACTATCCTTCTGTGGTTGACAAGATGCTGTTCACTTTCAACCTGTTCTCTAAAAATTTCCCTGCCTTAGTTGAAATCTACCTCTCCACTAAGAAATCTACTTCCCTTACAACCCTCATTCTCACCCATATCATGCTGGTCAGGGTTGGGAGGGGGCCCAATGACGTCTTTACTTCTCATTTCCACTTTCAAGTACAATGGTCACCTATGCGCATATAAAATCCCTACTCCTTCCCAGCTCATACCACCCTGCCATACTTCCCTCTACTCCTGCCTCTCATTCTACTCTACTACCTTCACTCTCATGTGACTTAATACTCCACAGCTCTGGCACATATGGGTTTCCTCTCTATCTACCCTATTTCCATCTTATCATTCTTGTTATCAAAAATACTTTCCTAAGCAAACCACTGTTCCAAGGAGAATAAGAGGCATGCATAAAACCAGGGCCTACACTGTAGGTTGGAGCTAAGCCCAGCGAAACACTTCTGAGATCAGCAATTCCCAGCCCACATGAAGATAGGTGATCAAGAAACGTTTGCTGTTGACTTTGTCATGCAGCATAGTTATAGCAATAGCTGGATGATACACTGAGAATCAAATTGGATCTTCTTCCTCACTCACCAAGTTTAATTAAAAAACCCTCACAAACTCAAAGCTCTATTTCCTAAATATGTTTAATTTCCTTTCCATTTCCATTGTGATTCACTTGAACTTATGTCCACACTATCTCTTATGTGGACTCTTGCAATGGTCTCTTAATTATTGTCCTTGACTTTTTGTTTTTCTTTTTGTCCTTCAAGTCACCACAGCAAAGTAATAGTAGTAAAATATAAAACTGGCCAATCCCCTTCTTTAATAGGTTTCAATTCTCTGAGCCTGTAGGATAACATTCACATTTTTCCATTTGATAAGAATTCTGCATGATCTAATCTCTGCTTACTGGCTCAACCTTGTATCTGTTACTCTCCACTTTGCATTTGTGACACACTGAAATCCTTATAGTTTCATGAACATACCACGATGTTTCAAATTGTCATAACTTTCCATGTGCTTGAAATGTGTTGGCTTATTGACCTTTTTTATTTCTCAAACTTCTATTTATCTTTCAGATCCTGCCATGGAAGCATTTCCTTACTGAAACATGACAGCCATCCCCCAATCCCAAGCAGAATCAAGCAATATTTCCTGTGAGACTTCTGCATTGTACTCTTTAGCACAGACGTACCAAACCAATATTTAATTAGGCATTTATATGTCTTTTTCCCCTACCATTTCATAAAAAAAATTTTCTAAGACAGAGACCATGTCTTATGTCATTTCCTATCTCAGGTACTTGATATAACACCTGTCACAGAATGGGCACTTAATAAACATGAGTAGAACTGAAATAATTAATTTTGAAATTTGATTTGTAAAAATATGTAGACTCTATCTACTCATGAAATTCAGAGATGCACACACCTGCACCATATCTGAGTAGCAAAGACTCTAACCGCATTTCTAAGAAGGCTGACAGATTTATTTCTAATTCCATTTGATTCATTGAATTTTAGAGACCAGACTATTCAGTAACCTTTTACAACATAGGAAATACCAGAGTCGCTTCATAATCAAGTTTGTATAGGAAGAATCCTATATATATTGCTATTTTTTAATAACATCCTGAATCCCATGGAAAGGTAAACCAAGCTGGAGGATGTGAGAATGTATATATTTCTCATGATGAAAGTTATATTTAACCAACATAACAAATGACCAAAGCTTAGAAATTACCTAATGAAGATTTTTGTCCAAAACTATAGCCATATAGTGTTACCTTAACCAACTAATGAGGAAAGAAACAGAGTTTAAGTCCACTACCTACTGACTCTAAGATTTAGGTCCTTATCAACAATAACAATAAAAAGCCATGAAAAGCAGTATCCAATTAAGACTCACGAAAAATGACCATAGCTGGTATTCCAAATTTTAAATGCATACTTTAATTTAGATAGTCTATAAAAGTATGAAATACTAAGACTCAACAAAATATATGAAATGCCACTTAATAACACATTGCTCTTGTATTAAAGGGACTATCTCATCACCTTTTGCTTTTAAGAGCTCTACTCTAGCTCTTTGGAAAGATCTAGAGATTTCTTTGGCCACATTTGAACATTCGAAATATAAAGTTTACGCACAATGCATTTAGAACAGAATGTAAGGTCTGCCAAGTTGGCGACCTGCATATTAAACTTTTGGCCTTTGCCTTAAGGATACGTGTCACATGCACATTTGCTATAATTTATACACAATACATGCACATCACATGCATATTTTCTTATCCATCTCTTAACTTGGCCTAACTTTCATATAAATATGTTATAAATACAAATAATTTATATCTACATACACGCATACACACATGTAGGGAAACAGAGGCAAAAATGATCAGATCAGATGTCTCTCCCATGCTCACTGAGTTACAATAGTCTGTTAGAGAAATTATACTTATGGTATTCCTTGTTCAGCTGGAGTTTACCAAAAGTAAGCAAGAATTCATGGGCTATCTTGATGTGTGTGTCATGTCTTCCAACTAGAACTGTATTCTTCTCAGTTCCTGGGACTGAAGTGTTAGGCACATGCTGGTGGAAAATCAACTGGCCAGAGCACAGGCTTTACCGCACGGTATCTGGGTTCATAACCTAACCCGTACTAGTTACCGGCTGAGAGAGCAAGTATTTAAATGCCCTGAGCTTCAGCCTCCTTACCAGTAAAATGTAAGATATCAAATACTTACTGGCTTCAAGGCACCTATACAGAGATATCCCCTTAGACTGTTAATGAATGTTTGCTCATTAATTGATAAACTTATCTCAGAGAAGGTCTGGACTTACTGCCAACCGTTACTTTTACAGACTTGCCTGTTTTACAGCTATATAGACAGGTGTTTGAGAATGTAAGAAATTAAAATAGAAATAGGAAAGCTTTTTAGTCCATTTTGCTAATTAATATGTCAGAGCTCATAAAGAAGAACTCATCGGCTTTCTTCAGTACTGCATCATCTTAAAGAGCTGGGTCAGCAAAGATCTCTGCAGACAGTCAATACATATTAAAACAGTTCCAAGCAGTAAATCAAAACAAAAAAAAATTAAGACAGAGTAAAAAAAAAAAGTAAAATTTATAAGTCCTTTCTGTCGGAATGTTGAGGAGCATTAAACTATCAGTTTAGGTGTCAGCTCAGAATGTAGGGCGCAGGGAAGGAAAGATTGCCTTCTCAGACATAGTTTATGAGACTGTGTACAGTCAAAATTAAGGTATAATTTTAAAAAAAGCTACGCCAAACTTGATGTCATTTTCTTCGGATTCTAATGTTCCTTAGAGTATTTAAATCATCAAAAAAAAATGGTTTTCATTGCTTTTGCTGAAGTTTCTTTAACCGTCTGCATTTACTAACATTTGGGTTTCGTCAGAATTCAATGAACAAGATAAGGGGAAAAGTGAAAGACACCTTTTTGACTTTTAAGCCTCTCTGAAACTTGTGATTTTTCTTAAAGGAACCAATTACAAGGCATTTTGTTCTTAATCTGTCTGAGATGTCTCACCATTCCATAGACATTGACACCTCTTATACATGGAGGAAGACCATACAAGATCAACCACAGAATCATCCTGCCAGCTTCCTAGCTAAGGTCTGAAATACATGCACTCAGGGGAAACCCCTGAGGCAAAATGCAGAAAAAAATCTCAAGAATACTGAATTGAATCCAGAAGGAGTGAGGGCACACTACATTTTGGGCCAAAAATGTTAGAATGATTTATCTTACCTGAGCCTTTGATTTGATCAGAGTTCTGAAGAATCAACCATTTAAAGCTTAAGCCCGGGAAAGGATGCCAAAAATATTGTCACAAATTTGGGAGGTACCCAAGGCAGACCAACAGATGGAACTTGGCACGAAATGGCTCTCTACACTCTCCGTAGCTGACTCAGAAGAAATTTTAACTCCAATGAATTTATTAAAATGTTGAATATCATCCCAAATAAGAGGATGGATGATAGATTTAGGGCAGCACATACAATTTAATTTAACTTCCTGATGGTCTTGGATAGTATGAAAGCTGCCCACATTTCTATAATTAAAAAGAGACACAGGGAGATACTATCTCTTTTTAGCAAAAGAGATAATCACCTTTTTTACTTAAATATGCTGGAGAAAAAGATTTAAGGGAGAGAAAGGTGAAACAAAAAGACACCAAATGATCTCTTTAAACACTGGCGAGACAAGTATGATCATGGAACATTAGACATTATAATCCAACTAGTAACTTGCTTAGCGGTCACAGACTGTAGCAGAATGAGACTTCAGTTATACATTAGGTGCATTTTGAAAATGATTTTGTAACTGAAAGACATTACCAGAATCAAAAGGACCCTTAATCTTTCACTGTCACTGCCACGACCGCCACCAAAGCCTCCCCAGAAACTGCTCTGCATGCATGTGGCACACACAGGGGAGTGGCATTTTACGCGAGGAATGAGTTTTTGAGGATCACTATACATTCAAGACCAATTTTCCAAAGGAAATAAATGTAAAAAGTGGGGGAGGTTATATTCTTGGAGGATATAAATTTATAACCTTAGTTGCAGATTTTCCTTTAATGTGGCTTTGTATTTTCTCAGAACTGTGTCTAATGTTTTAGAGTCCGTCTTAATGTTAGAGACATTAACTGTCTCACTTAATCTAACTCTAGACTGAATAGTATTAGGCGATTGCCTCTCTGCTGTGTTTTCTCTGTTTTCTGGTTGTTCTCAGCATTTGCACTGATGTCACAGATGGCCAATGAAAAGCTCAGTGATGCTGTGAGAGGGCACACGAGTACTCAGAAGTGTAAAATAGTGAATGTTGTATGAGCAACTCATTAGTGACCAGAAATCTTTAAAACACCCAATGTATTTAAGCATCATGGTTCACACGGTCTAAAGACTGTTGGTACTATTTTTATCAACCAGCTGGAGTAAAGCTGCCATGTGGAGCTTACAATTAACCTACCTGACAGATTTTAAATTATGCCACTTTTGTCATTTCTTTTTTAATTTGGAAGTTATTTCAAGTTTTGAACTTAGGGTAATTCTTTATTAATATGTTTTATATCATACTATACAAAGACATATTCAATTTACTAAAATACTGTAGCAATTTACTACATTGCAATTTATTAAATTCAATTTACTAAAATACTGAATTACTAAGATGTTCTCATTTAAAAAGAGTGGCAGTAACTTTTAGTTACTGGCTAACAGGAATTTTTTAGGAAATTAAGTAAGATCAGAGTAAGATTTGATTTTCTGGAAAAAAGCCAGGAAGTTTATTTGCTCATTTTCAAAAACCAAACTGATAAAGTCTTAAAAATTGATTCTTTTTTTTTTTTTTACCTTGAAGCCTACCCCAGTACATAAAAAGGCTTTAATCTTCAAGGGTTAATATGTGTAACAAAGCTCACTACAGCAGTACCATTTAGGATGCATTTAAGGTGAAAGTAATACAGGCCATCCTTGGGGTTCCTTGCTCATGAGAACTTCGTTTTCAGGCTCCTAAAAACACTTGTAGTAGTCGAGGATTTAATGGGCAAGGATGATGGGGAAAAGCAGCATGTTGCAGTTTATCACTTCCACAAAAATCTTTTCTTTCACAGTGATCTAACCTCTTAGGCTCTTTATTAGGAGGAGCAGAAAATAAAACAATCTAAGAGTTGTGAACCAGCCCTTCCCTGCTGTTATCACAAGAGAATATGGAGAAAGAGGAAAAGAAACAAAAAATCATAATCTTGCCCTGGAACATGATAGAAGTAATGAAGCATCAAGGCCACTTACTGCTGGAAACATAATTAGCACATAAATGCAGGAGACACTCGGTGACAGGAAAGACTTCTTTGTTTCAGAAACAGGGTTGGGGGGGCATGTCAACAAATTGTAACCCTTCTGTTATTTGGAGTGGCAAGCCTAAGAGTAAAATGGACACTTTCTCCCAGATAATGCACCCGTAGAGGAAAGGGATCTCACTGTAGTATTTGCTAGCTTAGTAGCTTTAAGTGTTTTCAACTAACGTGAAAAAGCAAGGATGAAGGGCATAGAGACAGAAGCAGGCCACTTGCTAATGAAGGGAAAGTTTGGATTTTTGCCATGAAGGTATCACATACATAACAGAAAGATCCAGAAGACCCTTAGGGATCCCTGTGGACTTCCTGAAGAACCTCTAAGGAAGGTTCATTCATTCCTCAGTCAAAAGAAAGATAAGATAGCCATCTGGGGTGTGATCCCCTTTGATGACAAGCAAAAATATTATTCCTTTTTGAGGGCAGAGAAATGATGACACTTTTCTTATTCTGGAGCTCTTTGTAACGTGCAACTCATCACAGAAAAGAGTTTCAAACTTCCTTGGATTTTCCTTACAATTTGTTTGTTGTTTTAAGTGTTCAGCTGGCTAACAGGTTTAAGAGTTTGGGTTTTAAAATTATTAGTTTTTGGAAACCTTTATTCTTTCCTCTCAAACATTTTGAGTCAGCATACGTTATGCCACTACACACACAGCCAGGCAATAATTCATCTTTGTGGAAGTCGGAGACATCTCATGTATTAATTAGCAAGCCTTTCAGTGACGAGTGGATGGAAATAAGTTCCAACTGCTACTCAAACGCAGCCAGCAATTTCCAGGAAGGAGGATCTAAAGTCAGCTATGAGGAGTTTCTTACCCGATTTGTGATCAGCCAATGAGTGGACTTTGCTTTCATCTGGCACTGAGAAGAAATAAAAGAGACAAGGATCAGGACTGCTTGTAAATCAGCCATTTTTTGAGCAATAAATTGATATAGATTCATAAGTTAAGTCCTTTACTGGAAAAATTTTGAGGAAAAAAAGTGTTCCCCAGACTACCTGGGGCAGCTCATTTCTACTGGTAGATATTTCAAAGGCAGCTATGAAGAAATATATATATACATTAGATCATTTATGAATATAATTTCACTTCCTTTTAATTTTCAGTACTCTCAGCTCTTTTAACTGGGCTATGGTTTTCATGCCTGCACAAGGAGAAATTAAACTCAAGGGCCTAGAGATGTATAATATATAATAAAATTCTTTGAGTGTAATAGCTATACACACACACACACACACACACACACACACACACACACACACA
The DNA here is from genome assembly GCF_028749965.1 of Puma concolor. Taxonomy (NCBI): domain Eukaryota; kingdom Metazoa; phylum Chordata; class Mammalia; order Carnivora; family Felidae; genus Puma; species Puma concolor. The sequence continues at coordinate 192,351,401 of NC_141674.1, read as the reverse complement.
CACAATACTCCAGGACTGGACTTCTATATCTGGTCAAAATGGAGTAAAAGGAAACAGATTTACAACCCCTCTTGAAAAAAAAATTAAATACATAAAACATGAAACAATGGCAATTAAGATTTTAGATGTTAGGCAGCAGAGACAGAAAACAAGTGAGGTGAATCTACACTTGTTCTAGCTTATCTTCTGGAGAAAGTTTCCAGGCTGTGGTATAGGGAGGGAAACACAGCGGAGCTCAGTGAGCACCCAGTCTAAGGACTTCGAGCCGGATGTCCAGGGAAGCTAAGGTAGGTGTAGTTTGCTGGCAGAGAACTGGAGAGTATACAGAACTCTTTCTGAGATCTGCAGAGAATCGCCTCACGTCTCCAGTTGAATACTGATGATTACACACATGTGAGGAAACTACCCATGACCCGGAAAAGAACCACCCAAAAGTATAACAGGAAAAGTGTCGCAAGTTCACACAGAGCTGGGAATAGTATCTATTCCCAATAGCCAGAGTAAAAAGCTTCATAATTGAGGGCCATCAGTTAGAATATGAAGAAAAACCTTGTTTCGGTAGTGAAAAAACAATTAACCCCAGATAACTTAGCTCTGGTGAAATGCATACATTTTTGAAAGACACAAATTACCAAAGCTTATGTAGGAAGAAATATATAAGCTGAAAGACCCTATAGTTTTTCTGTTTGTTTTTAATGAATTTGTAGCTGGAACTTTCCCATATAAAAAACTCTAGACCCAGATGGTTTCACTGATGAATTCTACCAAACACTTAAGGAAGAAGTCACACTAATTCTATAGAAATTCTTTCAGAAAATTCAGAGGAGGGGATACTTCTCAACTCATTCTACGAGGCTGGTTTGATGTTGAGACTAGCACCAGACAATGACATTATATGAAAGCTATTACCTAGTATCCCTAAAAAACATAGATGCCAACGTCTTAATCCTTAAGCACGTCTGCATGGGTTATCACTTCAATATTCAGCAACAGTTGTTCATTATTTTCTATGTGCCATTGACCAAGTTAGTCTACAAAAATCTGGTGTTCAAGGACTGAGCAAGGTGAAGTGAACTTTGCTGACAACGTTTTTCCTAACACTAGACTGGTGTCAGAGGAGTGCATGTCTCCTCCCTTTGCCTACACCATGAAGTCATACTTCACCAACCCAGTCACATATGTAGATCTTCCTGTTCCCACCTAGCTCTCCTTTTCTAAGCTATGACTTTATTTTTTAGATAACAACACTACATGTCTGCAATTTTCCTAGTATTAACTTCTTAAAAATCTTTGAGACTGTTCTTTGTATTTCTAGTTAGAGATGTCCGTCCATAGTCCTCAGGTTCCAATTGTGTGCCAAATTCTAGCTTTCTCAGGTTTAAAAAAAAACTTACAGTGGAATCTACAGTATAAAAATATTGGAAAGTGACCATAATTAAAAAACAATACTACTAGTGGCTAATACTAATTGAGCACTTGTAATATGTAGCTTCTGTCCTATGCGCTTTATAGCTAATAACTCATTCAACCCCAACAGCGACCTGTAAAGACAGGTATTATTATTATCCTTTATTATTGTACTTTACAGATAAAGAAACTGAGGCATACTTCACAAATGAAAGATCTAGAACTAAAATACTGCACTCTTAGCCATTCTACTATATTTGTGATAAGTCACAGAAGAGTTTGTTATATTCTTTGAATATGAGTAGCATGAATGTAAGAAAACATTTTATAAACACTTATATGTTAGGAAACTAGTATCCTTTATATTTGAATATATGTTATTAATAGAAGTCTTTCTGTGGTGAGAAATATCAACAAGTGTTAGCTGTAATTTTCTTTAACATGTTTGGAAATTTGAAGTTCTAATGGGTTCAAGCTAACATATTCATCCCCATTTCACAAATGAGATACCATCAGAGTTAAAATCCAGACTTGGAAACTTGCTAGTCAAATGCAATTTGTTATAACTCCCCGAGCCTCAATCTCATCATATATGAAATGAAGATAATATTGGGGCATCTGGGTGGCTCAGTCAGTTAAGCATATGACTTCAGCTTAGGTCATGATACCACGGTTCATGAGTTCCAGCCCCATGTTGGGCTGTGCTGACAGCTAAGAGCCTGTGGACGGCTTTGGATTCTGTGTCTCCCTCTCTCTCTGCCCCTCCCCTGCTCATGCTCTGTCTCTCAAAAATGAATAAATGTTAAAAAAAAACCATTTAAAATGAAAATAATACTGTTTCCTCCAAAGTCTTAAAGTGAAGATTGTATGTGTAAATTTATGCAAGGTACTTAGAAGATCATATAGTAAGTGCTTAATAAATGTAGACTACCATCAGCATTATTAACAGGGACCTAAATAGAAAGGCAGTCTAACATGATAGCTAATAATGAGATAGATGTGGGTTGTATTTCAGCTTTACCAGGCAAGTTACCAAGTTCTTTTCAACCTTACTATCCTTGTGTGAAAAAATTAGATAAAAACACTACACAAGGAGTTGTGGGACTAAATGAAAAAGAAAATGTACAAAAACACCGAGCACAGTTGAAGGTACTTATTTCTCAATAAATGAAAACTTTTGATACGTGAAAATTGTGAGAGTGGTAGCAGTTGTGAATTTGATGGTGGTATTTAGGATTTCATGTACCTGGGATTATAAAGGACTAGAGGTGAAAATATTTGAGAGAATACTATGCCTTCAGGCAGGCACTTCGAAGCGTTATCTCCATGGATGATCCCACGTCTACAGCAGGTCTTATCTCTCAGTTTACCTGTCTCTAGTTCATCTTGTAGTGTAAAAAAAAGGCAAAGGAAATATAGCACTCAGACAATATAGCCTTATTATGTAGAGTTACTCTGAAAAAGGGATTCATACAAAGATAGGATTTTGTTATTTTGCTTTTGTCTTATTTTGATAGACATAAGTTATCCCATTAAATCTAAGCCAACTTAAGTATTGCACATTCCTCAGCCATATTAGGTTAAACATGGTACTTTCTTACTTTTTGACTGCACACTCTATTATTCTTAGTGGGAATACTTATCATTATTTTAATTGACAATTTGAAATTCTTTAGAACACTATTTCAAAAAACAGTATAGAAAATCCAAATGGGTGATAGGCATAAAAATTAGGGGTCTTTCTCCAAAATATTCAGTGACACAGATGTCTATCTTTAGGACAGAAGATAAATGAATAAACATAATAGAAAAGAGAGGGGACTGTAATGACTTAATTAATAGAATACACTTTATTTAAAAGGTTAAATTGGGAACAATCATCTTTTATGCACACGCTTAGTGCTGGGAAGTGATTTAAATAATAGTAGCAAATGAGAAAATGAGGTAAAATTACACACACTACCACTACTTTTTTTTTTAAATGACAAGTGTTATAATTAATACTCAACTTCCTTTATAACTCACATTACCTTAGAACTACTATAAAGTTATCTCTGGGGGGCTGGAGCTTAAGTCTAGTCATTTCACTGCATAATATTTGGATAGCACAGCAATTGGAATGGTAGCAGTATGAATATGACAGGTGTGTCATATTCAGACGCAACCTTATTTACAAGAGGTTGAAAAATGAGTGGGCTGGGTGTGGTAAAGGTCTTCCATTCCGAAATGGTGAGGCACCAAAAGCACCAAGTGAGAGAGTGTTGATGGATCAAGAGTCACAGTTTCTTGTTCTGGTTCTGATGATGGATTTTTTTTCTTTCTTTGGTTTGTTCATTCCTTCTTTTAAGTTTCCAGAACCTATTGTATTCCCTTTTTCATCCTTCAGTTTTACCCAAGGACAGGTACTACTTGCTCTTGATTACTTAAAGGGATATTACAGTAATCAAAGCGACATCAGTGAAATGCTGGGACCTTCTGAAGATGAAATTCATGGCCATTTCTATTGTAACTGTTATTAAATACTTAGAGAGCACTGTGACTTGCTCTTTTTTTCCCTGAATTTATTTAGATAATGGGATTTCTATACTGAGCTCATGCTTCCTGGCCTTCAACTCAAGACTGACGGACACTGATTTAATTCTTGTAAAGTGCTTCATAAGCAGGACACTCTTTGGTTTGGATGTTGGTTAATTCCCTGGTGCATCCTCGGGTTCAGGAAGACTTACTTGAGAAACACAGCAACCTGATGGCCCATGTTTCTAGTTATCTTGGTTGTAGCCCTCTGAAGCTAGTTAGAACTGCTCAACATTTAATGGCACCTTTTTACAAACTGTGGATAAACACACAGAGTCTTTTGACTCCACCAGGATCATTGTTAGAATTGAGAGAAATCATAAACCAAAAAAATATGGGGAGAAAAATCTGTGAAAAAGATGGCACCCTGAGAGCTTATTAGAGACAAACATTAAAGTGCTTATAATACATACATTGGCTTCCCAGTAGGATACATTTATGTTAATACGGTGATCACTTAAAATATTTTATTCTTTTGTCAAGCCTTCTCATACACTTCAAATGCATTCTCACTGGGGGAAAACAATCCCCTTGCTTATTGATAGCATTTGATACGCATTCTATAACATAAGTGACTATTAGGGACTGCACTTGCTTAATAAAAATTTGCAGAACAGTGGCAGATTTGGTGAGTTAATGGGCCCCATATGCTCTACTTATGCTGACAGAAGACAGTGTATTGCTAACATGCACAAATCTCTTCAGATAAAAACTGCCATCAGCTACAGTTACTCTTTTTGAGAATGCCAACACTATGTCATGAATGGGAAGATGCAAATGTGTTCAGATTCCCACTACTTCATACTGAGATACTTTGATGCAAAGCAGCACTCTAAAATATGATTCAGTGCATGTCTTTCATGCACAGAACTCTGTTTCATTTAATTTTTACTTCCATATCGTTGACATAGTAGAGATTGCAGTTTTGAAGGTGATGTTTGGTGCAATAAAAATCTATCTTCTAATGAGGCCATAAATACTTCTCTTTGGGTAGTTTGCTAGGAAACTAAATACCAAGTAATTCCTTGATGGTTAATAAACTTGTTTCCAAGACCTATTCCTTCAAAACTTAAAAAAAAATGATGTGGTTGCCAATATTAAGTATCAATTTTCTTCTCTTTAACAGATCAATTTCTGTGCCACTGATTGATTTCCAGAATTTCTGAGAAATACAAACCTATTTCAAGTTGTAAATTAAGTTCTCTTCTTAGTAACCATAAACTATTACTGCATTAATTTATTGTGTTTTCTTATGTCAATGGCTATTTGGCATATAATGCTTCTCCTTGGAGAGACTTTCTTCTGAGTTTTCAGTACTATGAATTCTTAAGTGTTGAAAAAATTCTTCCACTTCTTGAAACAAATAAAAACCACAAAATCAAACAAATGAAACAAGGCTTTTGCTGAAAAGAGGGTTAGGGAATTAGCACAAGATGATGATACAAATGTTTATCTCCCCATCTCTCTTGGGCAAGTCTCCTCTAAAGCACCATGTTCATCTCTGGATGTGCTCTCTGACAATATGCTAATTTGAACTCAACAGCTGAAGTGTTCTTCTAATACTATAGGGTAGCCCCAGCCACTGTGCCTCAGGATAAAAATGAGGGACCCCCTCCCTCAGTTATCCAATTTTTCATATCTTCACAACTTTTCAGTGATCTCTTTAGAATTCCCTTTCTTCCTCCACGAATCTTAGAAGATCTTAAGTTGAAGGTTAGGAAAAGTCCAACACTTTTCATATGTTCTTACACTCTTGTCGTGATCTCATCAAGAACATTGGAAAAATCAAATCATTCCTTCATAAATTTGCTAATTCATTTGTTTTGAATGCATTCAATAAACACTGTCTTTTCCAAAAACAGTCAGATACTCAATGCTGGGGTCTAATGAGAAGATGCAAATAAATAATACATTGATACGGTACAATGCAGTAACTAGTATAATAAAGGAAGGATAAGCTTTAGGAATATGGTAGAAGGTTAGACAGACATGAAGATTCAGAAAAGTAAATAAAGGTTTCAGGCGGCTGAATATTCAAACCAATTGGTCCGTTTGACAACTTTTAGCATCGGGGGCATCTGTACTAGTGATGGCTAGGGAGTAGCATGAAAAGAGTTGAAAAGCTGAAGCTTTGATGTCAAAGGGACCTGGATTGAGACACTACTTACATGCATGGCTATGGACTAATTACTTAGTCTTTTCAAGCTTACTGAACTCATTTGTAAAATGCAGATAATGCTCCCTACCTTCAGTGTGGGGCCACTTAGAGGATGGCAAAAACTTATCATAAAATCTAGCAGGAGCAGTTGGTCACAAATGGGTTCTGGTTTTCTTTCACACCCCACTGCTTTCGCTAGGTTCTCTGAACTCTGGCACAGAAGAAGTATGTATCTGAACAGGCGGTGCAACTTCATACATCTATACAATGTACAAATAGCACATAAAATTCCTTCCGAATCATAATGAAAATTCATTCATTCTCCTGCTCTACAAACATCCTTTAAATTCCACTTAAATGTCACCTGCTCCAAGTCATCTTCTTAGGCCTCCAGGCTGAGGTTAGGGACCAAAAGTTATAAATTTCTCAATTATTTGTGTATGGGTCCATTGTCCTCTAAAGTATGAGCACCTTAAGGGAGGTATATGGCTTGTTTTTCCTTGTTAGCTTAGAATCACGTTTAGCACTTTTACTCACTAATGCTTGCTGAGTGAATGGATGCAGCATATGTAAGAGTAAAGGAAGCAGCAATTTGAATAGGCCCCTTTATCCCAGGGCTCTAGACTAATGGTTGGGACATATGTTTAATTGTGGTGTATATATGGTTAAACGAATGTTGAAACACACACATGTATAAACCTAGTAAAATTCCTGTGGTGCAATTTGCAGACATGTTCCTGGCAAGCAAAGGGTAGGAAAAGGTGACTGGAGTCAAATTCTTGGACTGGTCTAGATAAAACCCAAAACATGGTAAAACTGTTTGGAACAAATACAAATTCACTTATATTTTAAGTGGTGAAGTGTGGGAAAAAAAATATAATTGATAGACTAGGCATACCTCATTGTCCTTCTCTAATAAACGAGCTCTATGTAATTGACCACTGGGGTTTTAGTGCTTCTGTATTTAGTTTTTGGTTTCCTGACACTAATCTCACTGCGGCTCTTTCACGTGGTAATGACACTTAAAAGAGCAGTTCATGGGGCGCCTGGGTGGCGCAGTCGGTTAAGCGTCCGACTTCAGCCAGGTCACGATCTCGCGGTCCGTGAGTTCGAGCCCCGCGTCAGGCTCTGGGCTGATGGCTCAGAGCCTGGAGCCTGTTTCCGATTCTGTGTCTCCCTCTCTCTCTGCCCCTCCCCCGTTCATGCTCTGTCTCTCTCTGTCCCAAAAATAAATAAACGTTGAAAAAAAAATTAAAAAAAAAAAAAAAAGAGCAGTTCATTCTGTTTACAGGAAATATTACATTTCCAAAAAAACCTGGAATACTTGGTATAGAGGATACTCTTTTCAATACACAGAATGTGATGAGTTTCCAAAGCAGCAGAGTAAATAGAGGTCTGTTACATGACAGTTTCAGAAGCAAAAACCCCACTAGCATTTAAAGTTGCTTTTATTAAACATTGCATTAAACTGTCTATAATATATGCATAAAATATAAAGGACAACAAAAAACAGACACTGTGTTTCAGCTACTAGGTTTAAGAATATTATTTTACCTTTGAAATCCATGGGAGCTCACGTCAATCTTCTTCCCTTTCCTCCTTACTCAAAGGTAAGCACAATCCTAAATTTTGCGTTTTATCATTTTTCTCCTTTCTTCATAACTGTACCACAAGTTTGTTCCCAAATAACATTCCTTAATTTTTTATCTTTCATTCTATCGAATACTTTTTCTGTATCTACTGATGTGATCATGTTTATGTTTTAATCTCTTAATATGTGACTTGTATTGATTTATTTCACATGGTAGGCCAAACCTGCATTCCTGAAATAAATTCCACTTGATCCTGCTCTTTTTTATATATTGTTGGGTTCAAGCTGCTCGATTTTATAACATAGTTTTGTACCAATTCATGAAGGATATCAAGGTAAAGGGTTTTTTTTGTTGTTGTTGTTTGTATTCTAATGCTCTTTTCTGGTTTTTGTATTACAGTAATGCCAGCTTCATAGACTGAGTTGGGGAAGTACTCTCTCTTTATTTGGAAGTGTTTCTATAGAATTCATATTATCTCCTCCTACCATTGTTTAGTAAAATGCACCAGTAAAGTCATCTGGACCTAAAGTTTTCTTTGTGGGAAAGTATTTACCTGTTGTTCAATTTCTTTAATAGCTATAGGGCTATTTAAACTATTTCTTCTAGTGTGAGTTTGATAGTTTATCTCCCTCAAGTGATTTGTCCATTTCATCTTAGTTGTCAAATTTGCTGTTCATAATAGTGCCGTAATATTCTTTTATTATCTGCAGAATCCATAGTGATATCCCCTCTCAGTCCTGATAATGTTCACATGTCTTATTTTATCCTTATCATTCTTGTTAACGAGGCATTTTTGTTGACCTTTAAAACCTAAATTTTGGGGCGCCTGGGTGGCGCAGTCGGTTAAGTGTCCGACTTCAACCAGGTCACGATCTCACGGTCAGTGAGTTCGAGCCCCGCGTCGGGCTCTGGGCTGATGGCTCAGAGCCTGGAGCCTGTTTCCGATTCTGTGTCTCCCTCTCTCTCTGCCCCTCGCCCGTTCATGCTCTGTCTCTCTCTATCCCAAAAATAAATAAATGTTGAAAAAAAAAATTTAAAACCTAAATTTTGGTTTCACTGATTTTCTTAAAAATTTTTTTTCCAGTTCATTAATTTCTACTCTTTTATGACTTCCTTTCTTAGGCTTAATTTGGGTTGAATTTACTCGTCTTTTTCTATTTTCTTAAGTAAAAGCTGAGATCATTGATTTGAGACCTTTCTCCTTGCTCTAATATTGTTCAGCTTTATAAATCTCCTTAGTGGCATCCCACAATGTTTTTGTTTCACAGATTTTGATACAGTGTTTTCATTTTCATTCAGTTCAAATACTTTCTAATTTTTCTCTTACTTTCTTTCTTGTTCTATGTGTTACTGACAAATGTTATTTCCAAATATTTGTAGATTTTCCAGAGTTCTGTTTTTGAATTTTAATTCCACTACAGTGACAGATTATATGTTGTATGACTTGAGTCCTTTCAAAATGTTTGAGACATTTTTTTGTGCTTAGGAATGCAGTGAGATTCTTGGATTTGCATTTCTAGCTTTCATTAAACTGGGGGAAAGTTTGGCTATTATTTATTCATATATTTTTCTCTAATTTGGGGTCTCCAATTGTACGCTCCTTAGGCCATCTTGAAGTTGTCTGTCAGTTCACAGTTCACTGTTCATTTCTGTGTGTCTTTTTTCTCTTTTAGCTTGTATAGTTCTATCACTATGCCTTCACATTTACTTATCTTGTTTTCTGCAATATCGAATCTGCTATTGATTCCATCCAGTGTATTTTTATCTCACACATTAAAGTTTTCATTTCCAGGTAATTTAAAAAAATACTTTCCATGTCTCTACTTAACATGTTCAATTCTCCCTCAGGTTTTTGAGTGTATAGAACACAGTCAAAATAATTTTTAAATGTGCTTGTCTGCAAATTCTAACATCTGCATCAGTTCTGGTCTTAATGATTTTTTTCACTATGTGTCATATTTCGATAGTTCTTTGCATACATGATAATCTTTTATTGGATACTAGATATGTAAAATTTATCTTGATGTTGGGTTCTTGCTATTTTTATATTCCTTTACATATTTTTATATTTTTGGAATATAGTTGAATTACCTGGAAAGAGTTGATCCTTTTGGGATTTGCTTTTAACATTTTTCTAGGTAGGATCAGAGCACCCTTCACTCTAGGCTGATAATGCTATACTACGGAGGCAATGCCCTTATGCATACCCTATCCGATGTCCTATAGATTTTAAGATTTTTTTTCAATCCTATTGGTGGAAACAGGTACTTTTCTTGGTCCTGTATGAGCACTGGGTACTGTTTCCTGGATATTTGGGGGGAGTTACCTTCCCAGCCTTGGTAATTTCCTCACCTGAATGATCTGATCAGTACTCTGTGTAATACTCAAGACAGAAGCTCTAACTATACCTGGAGTTCATTCCCTGTGCAGATCTCTCTTCTCTGGTACTCAGCACACTCTAACCACTTTGCTTTCTCTGGACTCTAAGCTCCATCTCCTCCATGCATGTATTAAAAATAAGACATGAATCTTATAACAAGTTCCATGGTATAGTATTGCTTAATTTCTCTGGAACCAGTAGCAAAATAGTTCCAATATTTAAAAAAAAAATGGAAACATCTTTGTCCTTTTTTTGAAACCAGTTTCCTAAATCACAGAAACAATGGCCCTAGGACAACTTGATTAACCGTCATCCAAAATACAACAGGGAGAACACCAAAGTGAGAATGTGATCAGCGACTGACAGCAATATTCTTTGGATGTCTCATTACTCTTACTTTCTCCCGCAAGGGGATATCATGTGATCAATGTTGAAAATATGAATTAAAAAATTTTTGGCATATACGACCAAAGAGAGAATGCAGCTGTGGACTGAAAGGAAACCACGTCTAAACTCAGGACTATTCCCCTGTCCAGCGCACATGCTATCATCATGAGCAACTGTCACAAGTCTTCCTTCCAAGAGTCCTTACAACTGGATCCCAGGCTTTTTCCATTCCATAGCTGAACTTTGGCCATTGCCTCAAATTTGCTCTTGACCTACCTCCATCTCCCCAAGTCTACTATACTGATTTGCCACATCCAGTTTGACCTGTTCTAGGTATCACCTTCATTATTTTTCTATCCTACCTCAAAGCTTTCACTAAATTCAACTACCGAGAAAGTAATTTAGTCTCCTTAGCCCTGTATTCAAGGCTTGAACCCTTTACCTTTCTCTTTATCTTTTCCTCTATGCACATTTTACTGAAGTCATATACAGTGATTCCTACTTTCTTCCCATCTGTCTTTACCCCTGTTGGAAATTCATCACGTGTATAAACACACTTACTTCTCCTGGGCCCAGCTCTGCAGGATAACCTCCTCTTTGTAGAATATTTTCTCCATCTCTCTCTCCCCCAGAAGATACTTTGGCTTTTCCTCCAAGCAAATGTACCACTTTCTACTCTGTATCATGTTGATTTGTAGGCAACTTCAATGAAGGGAAAGATAGTATTTTATTCATCTTTGCGTAATAAGCCATTACAGATTACAAAGGTTCTCAAAGATCAGTTGTATGCAATCTTTTTAAAAAAAACTCTATGACAGGGAAAAGACTACATGTGTGAGTTCCCTTTAAAGAAAGTTCTCTGTGATTTCTTGGGATCTACCAGGGATAGATTATTTCTATTACTCAGACTACAAAAGTGCTCATTTTTCTTACACCCTTGATAGATATTTCTATTACCATCAAGAAATTGGGGCTGATTAAATCACAGAAAAAAGGGGGCAGAGGCTACCCTATGAGTAACATAATAAACATGATTATCCACTATTAACCAGCAAAACATCACACCTATAATTTCACTAGTTATAAATGTACATTTCCACAAAGTGATTCTATCCTTAACAGGGATAAGGAGGAAAGAACCAAAACTTATTACCAACTTACATGTGTCAAAAATCATGCTAAGCATTTTAACACATGTTATCTTATTAATCCTTACAAATTCTCTGTGAGTTGGGCATTATTATCTCCACTTTACAGAGGAGGGAACTGAGGCTGAGTAGGATTATGTCATAAAGTTAGCAAGTGGGGCAGCTGGAATTTGAAGATTTCCTGATTTCAAAGCACAAATTCCTTCTATTATGTGAGTCTTAGAGGTAAGATTTTGCTAACGGTTTTACCACCAAGTAGTATATATTTCACTAGTCACCACACCTGCTAAGGTAGAATTTCATAACAAACTACACAAAAGAGTACCTGATGTCTCTCAAAAATGGTTGTTGATACTGTCAGAAGACAGGTTAGTCCTAAGTTGTTTTCAGCCTCATACACCTGGAAATTGTTACCAAGGAGAGGTATAGACTATTGTTCCGATGATGTCAGAACAGTGGGAAGGGTAAAAAAAAAAAAAGACAAATCTAAGGGACATCATAGAGAATTTATTGCTTGGACATAGGAATGAAGCAACAGAAAGGAGCACAGAATCAGGTGTGTGGTCTTGTGACTGAGGGATGCCATAACTGAAGAGAAGATAGAGGGAAGAAAAATGGTGTAGGATCAAGCCACATCTTGAAATAGGAGAAGCAGCATGGAGTGCCCTGGGATTCATATCTCCCTTTCTCACCTCACACTCCTCAACCCCAGCTTTTTAATGCAACTTAAGACAGGAGTTAACTTTTCTGGCAGCTAACATGATCTTACTGTCAATTAAGATCCTGAAGTGCTTTTTCTGTTAACTGCTGTTAAGCCAGGTCTTTGTCCAACAAAGGTCTAGGGAGAGACAATGGTGTGCCAGACATAAGGCTAGGCACTGGGACTGTGGAAGCGAACAAGATAGTCTATGCCTGGAACCAGAAGTGTTTCTATTACGCAACTAATCACAAATAGAGTGAGAGGTATTCGCACATCTTCCCAATCAAAGCTACCTTCAACTTTCACCTGCACAGATTTAATAACCCCCTAACTGATCTTTGAGATTCTGCACTTACTCCCTATAATCTATTTTTCCACAAGAAGGTAGTAGAATACTTTAAAAATAATAAACAAAACAAAAATCTTATGATGACAGTCCCATGCACGAAGCCTCCCAGTAGCTTCCAATCACATTTAGGAGGAAATCTAAAAACTTATGATTGCCTTTAAGCCCTGCCTTGGCTGGTGTCTCGGGGCCTTTCCCAACCTTATTCTGCACAGCTCTCCCCTTGCTTAGCCTACTTCACCCATTCTGGCCTCTCTGCAGTTCCCCAAACATGCTGAGCAAGTCCTTCAGAGCTCCAGGACATGCTCTTCTCCCTGACTGACTGTCATGCCATTCTACCAGATAGCCATATAGGTTACTGCTCTCCTTCATTCCCATCTCCATATTCATCACATCATCAGAGAGGTCCTTCTGGCCACCTTACCTAAGGCAGGGCTTCCAACTCTAGCTCTCTGTTGCTACTTCCTCATTCTGCTTTAGTTTTCGACAAAGTACTCATGACTGTCTGACATCTTCTCCACTAGAACATAAGCTCTACGTGAACATGGGCTTTGTTTTGTTCACCATTTTGTCCCCAGGGTCTAGAACAGTGCCTGGTACATAGTAGGCACTCAGTAAATATTTGTTGAATTAAAGGAAGATGATTAGGCAACCTCAAAAGTTGAGACTAACCCTCATTCATGGATTGGGTCTTCCTGGGGGCTTTAGGGTGAGTCCTGAAGAGGTAGAGAGAAACATGAAGATGATGTTTGGAAAGAGGCAACATGAAAGATCCCAAACACGTTCCACAGAATGCAAAGGTCTTCCATGGAGCTGGAGCACTCAGTGTGACAGGGAGATGGGTGGGAGACCAGGTGAAGTAGAAAGAAAGGGGTCAGTCGTGAAGGAACCCCAAATCACATTAATGAGTTTTATCTTTAACCTCAAGGCAATGGGATGCTGTTAAGGGCTTTTTAGCAAGGAAGTGACATGATCGGATTTGTGTTTTAAAAAGATCACCCAGACTGTAGCGTGGAAAATGAGCTGGATGGGAGTAAGGCAGATGTGATTCTTTTTTTTTGAACCCAAGTACAGGAATTTAAATTTACATTTATCCCTATTAAATTTAATCTTCTGAATTGTAGCTCATCAGTTCTCCCTGTTGAGATCTTTTTGAATCCTGATTCTGTCATCCAATGCATTAGCAAACTGCCGAGCTGTGTGTCACCTACACATCTGACAAGTAAGCTTGCTATATCCAAGTCATGTGCAGGGCTTATGTTACTGAACACCATCCCTACGCTCTTCATGGCACTTCTGCACACGCTTGTGGGAGGGGCAGCTGTGCAGAAACATACACCCCCATCACTCAACATCGTTTCTTCTTGTAAAGTTAACTGGCCAGCCCGGAACTAAACTAGAACCCTCAAAATCTAGTAACCCGAGCTACTCAGGATTTATATGTGCTTTTTTCCTAGAGCTTATGGGCTTTACGCTAAGACAGCAACCCATTTCACTCCTGCATGTATTAATTTTGGCACCTGGTTTCTGGCTGGGGATTGTATAGCTGCTTCTGTTCTTGGCTACAATAAGTGCTATCAAAAGATTTCTCTTCTGGCATGAATTGAAGTATATAATACCGTCTATATTTCTGCCCAGAATTGACTAGCATCTGTTTAATATGCAAACTGTGCAAAACCAGGGCTACTAGTATGTAATAGACTTTGAAAAGTTGTCATCCAGATTCATTGTTTATTAGAGGATATTAACTTTGGAGGTTTATGTGCTGTCTCTTCAACTCAGAGAACACAACCATTCACTTAAATGGGATGCACAAGGTCCGCACACACTCTAGTGAACTGATCTGGTATTTTATACCGATCTATTCGATGAGCTCATTTAAATCAGGCTCCGTTTTTGCAGAACAGATGATTACACATACATATTAAATATCCACTATCTTTTGGGAAGCTGTTGAGGTATATTAAGAATCTTGAACAAGGTTGAGCTAACAGAAAACATTAATAGGAAAAAGAGAAAGTGGAGAGACCCAGAGTCCAAAGTGACTTCACAGGCAGCAATTTTTCAAACTCTTTTCCTTAGGCCAGGGGTTTCTTTGCAAGCCTCAGAGACTGCTGATGAAGGAAGGGGAAAAAGGAAAAGTACTGGGCTGTAACTGCAGTGCATAATCCCATCCTACCGCCTTTCCCTCATCCCCCTACCCCGATTCTTATATTAAATAAACTTTCTCGCTGTAAAAATTTAAAAGAGATTTGGAAAAATGGATTTAAAATTATTGGGGTATGAATTACTCATTTAATAGATATTGACTGATTTTTTAGGAATCCTTGTGAATACCGAGAAATTCTTGTGAATTGGAAAAACATCCCCAAATAACTGTTTTCAAATGTAATGATATTTTTTTTTGAATTGTGAATGTAACAATTAGCAAAATTGGCATAGGGTTATACTTCAAGGATTATTCAAACATTTATTAATCTCAAATTTCTGGCTTTATTTTCATACCTCAGAGCCAATAGTTTTTTTCATGTCTTGGATACTTTGGTAGGTTCTGGTAAATCTAGGTTCTAGGCCCTGTGCCTATAGCAACTAACAGAGGAAAAAAATCCTTTCCTGCTTCAACCAGAGAAATTGTTTCAGTAACTCGGAATGTGAAAATATAAACTTAAAACTACTGATTTAGGTCATTAAGAAGAAAAAAAACCCTCTTTTGTTGTTGTTCCCTCTGGGCATCTCCCTCCTACACGTTGTGCCTTCACTAAATTCTCCACTTTGAAATGGCATCATCATTGTCCCAAACACCTTTGACTCCTTGCCCTATGCTCCAACCTAAATATAACTAGTCAAGCTTGAGCTTGACCATGGGTAGGGAATCAGGTCACTGCTCTCTTACTGCTTTTCTATGGATTATACATTTCTATCAAAGTAGGACTGGAATAATAGTCTCTAAAGATGAAGACCTATGACTCTTAATCTCGGGGCTGTAAGCTTGAGCTCCATGCTGGGTGTAGAGATTATTTAAAAAAATAATAATGAAGATTAAGATCTAAAAGAACTAAGAAATTCTGCCCAACTCATAGAAGGCTCTCTGCACTTCCATCTACTAGCAGTGACCAGAAGCTCGCCACCTTACAGGGGAGAAATGGCAGACATTATTGGCTGGATGACCCAGTGTCACCAACAACTTCATTCTCCTGGCCAACGAAATAAAACTGGAAGTTTGCTGGGCAGCACTCTTTATACAATGTCGGATTTCCTGATATAAAGGGAAAAACGTTGGAATGTGCTATTACCCTCTGCCCTTCCCCCTCTTTTTTTTTCTTTTTGCCTGGAACATGGGTATGATTGTTGAAGACACAGCACTGGGTGGTAACATTACAGATACAAGGACAAGAGCCAGAAAATCAAGAATGCAAAAAGAAAGGAACATAGGTCTTTGATGGTTCCAGTCAGTCACTGAACTGGCCCCACTCAGATTTCATGTCATATATGACCAATAAACTCCTGTTTATTATACCACTGTTGGTATTCCATTGCAGTGGAATGTGCTCCTGTTTAATACCATTTCAACTGGTAAAGAGTAACTTTCTGTACCTGAAATCTGTTAGTATACATATCATTTTTCCCATAAATATTCTTAACCTGTCTTCTAAGTGATAGTCCTCAATGATAAGAAATCAGCCAATAAAACCCTACATTCCTTTTCCTTTTCAGAGTTAAATATCACCATCTCTTTCTACCATGGACAGGATTACCTGTTTTTTTTAATTCTACTTTAAAATTATTTTACTGCTTCCAATTGATTTCATTCTAGTTGTAAACGTAATATGTATTTCTGTTAGAAGATTTAAAAAGTACAGGAATGTATAAAGATAAAAATTATCCTTGCAACTACCACTAAAGAAAAAAACAATGTTAACACTAACATATCTCTATAGTCTTCTCAGCTGATGTTTTATCATTGACATTTTTCATTCATTAAATTGTCTCAAGATTTTTATTGGTTGCATAATGGTCTATTACATCTATTAGTTCAATAGCCTATAATTTCACAAACTCTCTAATTGCTGGGAAATTAAGTTCACTATAGTGAAAAATCCTTAAACTTAAATCTTGATTAAATCTTTTTCTTTCTTTCTTTCTTTCTTTCTTTCTTTCTTTCTTTCTTTCTTTCTCTCTCTCTCTCTCTCTCTCTCTCTCTCTCTCTCTCTCTCGTGGGATAATTCTTCCAAATGGAATTACTGGATAAAAGATAAAAATAGTGCTAATATTCCTTATGGTGGTGCCTTATACAATTACTACACTGCCCTGCAGGTAAGTAGCATAAATTCAAATATCCAACAAACATGTACTGTGATACTGAGACATGTATATTTCAGCATCTGCCAATGTTTGTCAATACCTCAATTTTCTTATTTCCTTGTGAGGTTGAATATATTTCATGCACCTTAGGCAACTAAATTTTTTTGTGTGTGAACTGTCTGAGCAGATACTTTCCCAATTTTGTACTGGAATATTTTCTAGTAACTATTTAGAGCTCTTCATATATTAAAGACATTAATTCTTTGTCAAGTATTTTATAGTTATTCCTTTATTCTCATGAACAACAAAGAACATGTGGATAATAGGGAGTGCTTATTAAAGTGGTGTCTCTTAATCCTATTTCAAGAATGTGGAGTTTCTAAATTAATTAACACTTCAGGATGTGGATTTAAAGACGAACAATGTAATCCAAAGTGAACTCTTAGGAACATTTCTTAGTTTTACCTGCATTATCTATAGCTAATGTGTTCTCCAACTTAAGAAAAAATATTTTCTCCTTTCACTCAAATAGGCTTACATACTTTTCTTATATACCAGCACTTTATCTTCACAATGAAACTTCTAAAACATACTTAGAAAAGTACATGATAATGATACATTGAACACCTGTTTAAGATTATCACATTCTTTTACAGATATTCCCAATCCATTAATGATGAAGCATATTTTCAGTTTTTCCAGTGGGGTGGATGATTAGATTGAGCCGACTTTAGAAATGCGTGCTCTTAATGACCTTGTGACCTAATTTTCAATATAATAACATCTCTAAAATATGGTTTGGTCATGAATAAGCACTGTAAGTACTTTTATAAAGGAATGCAATTTATATATTTAAGGGGCTAGTTAAGAGTTAACTTATACATCAATATCAAGTAGCTATGTTTGGACATTGTACAAATCAGGTTACATGAATATAGGGCATTTTAAAGTTCGTCATTTGTCTTAGCATACTAGGCTACAGTAGATTGCACTTGTATTGATAAATTCTTTGATTAAACCTAAATACGAAAATTGCTTTGTGGATAAAAATGTGCATAAATTATGAAGTTGTGATGGATGAGTCTGTACCACATATTTAAACTACGGAGAATATTTTCAATTTATTTTGAGTCGTGTTCTTTGATTCAGGATTTTGTGGAATCACTGTAGGATATTTGCCATGATGACTCATACTGTGTGACCCAAGGTGAGCAAAATCTCTGAATATTCAGCTTACACAATATTTGTCACAACTCACATGCAATCAAATTGCTCTATAGTAATGTAATTCAATTTCATGTTGCTGCAGGTAAAAGCAAGCAGTTCAAGCATGTTTTGAATATAATTCCCATGGCACTAGGTTTATGCACATACTATACTTATTCCTCTGCAAAGAGATTTATGGAAAATGAAAATGAGATTAATAAATAAGCACCCAGATTTGTTATAAAAATATTTACCTTCAACTTTTTCGAATTCTATAAACAAAAGGAATAACTTAGAATTAGATAATATAAATGATATATATTCCTTGAGATAAAATTAAAAACCAACAAAAGGAAGATAAAAAGGAACACAAAGGGAAAAGAATGTCAGTGATAGAAGACTAAAAAGGGCCACAAACAATCTGATCTAATTAACCCTCTCTAGCAGTGCAAGTGAATTCACATGATCTAAATCAATTATGTCAAGTGATTGCCTAATTTATTCATAGATTCCTCCAATTAGGAAATAAAGCACATAGTCCTTTTCTTTGAGTTTTAAGCAACTGCTTTCACTCTTTTCTATGTAATGAAATTAAAGCCCTTGGCCTTCAACATTTCCTGAGTTTGACTCTTTCCTTAAATCTGTTCATTTCTATGAACCTCCCCCAAACACTTTCAAGTGAACAAAACTAGTTTGGGTACCAAGTGAATGTGAGTGTGGGGTGCTGCTATAGGGTAGACACCCTCCTAAAACATCTTTACCCCTATTCTATTTTTGCTACCCAAACCATTTGTTTACCCTCTTATTCATTTATCCGTTAATTATTTGTTTGCACTTTTATTCATCTGTTCAAACTTCTGATGTAAAAAAAAGGGGGGGGGGACCAGCCTACTTAGTGAAGTTCAGCCAAATGAATCATTGAGATCAATGGGTTTCGGAGACTGCCCCCAGATTGCTCTGACACTGTCCATCCACACCATTCATCTTGGATTCGCTCAGCACCTGCACGTTCTAAGCAGTGAGATGGGTGCTAAACAAGTAAAAGGTATCGCCTTGAAGAGGCCTGGAGTTTGATTAGAGTGGAAAAAAAAATTCTCAGTGGATACCCAAAAGTGTGTGCAATTCTGAGCTAAACATAGTGATACCAGTGATAACTGCTTTAGGTATTCTGAGAAAGAGCTGGAAAAGGCAAGACTTGAGTAGGTCCTGAACGAAAGATAGAACTTAAAAAGGAGAGAAGAGTGAGCCTTCCGTTTTTTAGAGTTAAGACTGGGAAATTAATAAGCCTCTGTTGAAACAGAAAGGCATCACAGTTGAATGTACCTGAGTTCAAATCCTGGCTCTGCCACTTAGTACCCATGATCCCTCACACAAGTCAATCTCTTTAAGTCCCATATACATCATCTGTAAAATGGCAATAGAATGACCGTGCAAAACCCCATGCCCGGCATACATCAAATGCTCAAGCAATTTTAGCTACTACTACGATTACGGTTCCTACTGATGCTTTCTTTTTCCTCTTCTAGATGATAGTCATCATCACTGCCTTGAATGTTGGGGCCGAGGAGTTTAATCTTCTCGCTGCACGCAAAGGGAAGTCAGTGGTTTCTAGCCACTGACCATGCAGTACAATAGCAGAGGTTATTTTATTATGCACGTGCTGTTCTTTCTGAGGCACCTGCATGCAGTGAGGCACACGCTGCCATCAGAGGTTCATTCCTGCTCTGTTACAATACGGCCGGTTCTTTCATCTGCTCTGCAGTCAGTTCCTACTTTTTTAGTGGCTGTGGACACCTCTCTACCTTGGAGGTTCTCTCTCGCGCCGCATCCTGCTTGTCAGGATTGCTCCACATGTCCTAGCTGGTTGGTGACCCTTCCCTCACCCTACTCTGGCTGGTGCAGGTCACCTTTAAACCTCACAGACACAACTCCTCTTTGCCAAGGACACTCCCCAGAGTACCAGTCCCATGAGACGGTGTGTGCTCCAGGTTTCTGTGATCAAATGAGTTTGGGAAACATTGCAAATATTGTATCTTGAAGACTCGTGGAGACAATCTTAACACCTGACAATATACATAAAACCTATTAAAGGTTGTGAGCAATCTTATGTTTAAAAAGCCTGGTTAACTCAGCGCTTTCCAAACGTACTTGACCATTTTTTACTCTATCATTCAAGTCGCTACTAAGCCATCCCATCTATTTTCAGTTACATTTCATGTTCATCTACTTTTATACGAACAAACATATTCTTCATTCTTTGATAAGGCTTCATTACGAGCCTATAGCTTGAGGACTTGGCCATTTGTGATTTTCTGCTCACCTGAGTACACAGAAAGCACTGAGACTATTTACCTGGCAACTACTGATTTAGTAAAGCCTGGAAATAGGAAATCCCTGATGTAACCTATTTTGCACTCCATTTGGATGCTACAATAATTTTTTTTCCAAATTAAAAAAAATGGGCTGTTTTCTAATTCCTCGGTATACCCTTTCTTTGCCTTTAAGTAATTTCAGCTGGAACCTTTGCAGGCTCTCACAATTCTTCTAAGACAATCCTCAAGTGCTTGGGGATTATGCCAGTTACTTTCTGGATCAGCAGAGGGTAGATCAGCTATTCCCAGCTCACACGAAACCATCACTCTTGATTAGTCAATTTCCAATTTGATCTGTTTTAATTTTCACTCCAATTTTAATACTTTCATTGAATAGAGTTCCTAGTACCCTTCTCTTATGAACACTAGAAACCAAGTGGGTATTGAAATATTAGCCTTTCCAGTCTTGTTTCCTTTCTCCTCCACTTGTAGAAATGTATGCATGTTGTACTGAAGATTCTTGGCCAGTGTGTTTTTTTTTTTTAATATCTAGACATTTGTACCTCTTAATCCTCTTCACCTATTTTATTCATCTTCCCACCCACCTCCCCTTTGGCAACTGCCAGTTCATTTTCTGTATTTATGAGTCTGGTCATTTTTTTTTTTTTTTTTTTTTTTTTACATTCCATGTGTAAATAAAATCATATGGTATTTGCCTTTGTCTGACTTATTTCACTGAGCATAATACCCTCTAGGTTCATCCATGTTGTTGCAAATGGCAATATCTTATTCATTTTCTGGCTGAGTAATATTCTATATGTATACATACCACATCTTCTTTATCCATTCATCTATCAATAGGCACTTAGGGTGCTTCTATATCTTGGCTATTGTAAATAATGCTGCAATAAACACAGGGGAGCATGTATGTTTTAAAAATCTGTGTTTCCATTTTGTATGGGTAAATACCCAGTAGTGGAATTACTGGATTATATCGTACTTCTATTTTTAATTTGGTTTGAGAATTTCCATACTGTTCTCCAAAGTGGTAGCACCAATTTCTACTAATTAGCACCAATTAGCACTAATTCCTACTAACATTGCATGAAGGTTCCTTTTTCTCCATACCCTTGCTAACACTTGTTATTTCTTGTCTTTCAGACAGTGGCCATTCTGACTTGTGTGAGGTGATAACTCATTGTGCTTTTAATTTGCATTTATTTCCCTGATGATTAGTGATGTTGAAGATCTTTTCATGTATATGTTGGCCATCTCGAGTCTTCTCTGGAAAAAAAAAAGGTCTATTCATGTCCTCTGCCCATTTCGTAATTGGTTTGATTTTTTTGTTTGTTTGTTTTTTGTTTTTTGTTTTTTTTTTTTTGGTATTGCATTGTAGAAGTTCGTTATATATTTTGGATATTAACCTCTTACTGGCTATGCCATTTGCAAATATCTTCTCCTATTCAGTAGTTTGCCTTTTTGTTTTGTTGATGGTTTCCTTTGCTGTGAAAAAACTTTTTAGTTTGGTTCAGTAACAATAGTTTACTTTTTATTTTGTTTTCCTGGCCTGAGGAGACATACCATAAATATGTCACTAATGTTGATGTCCAAGAGATTAGTGCTTATGTTTTCTTTTAGGAGTTTCAGGTCTTACATTTAGGTCATTAATCAATTTTGAATTTATTTTTGTGTATGGTGTAAGTGGTCTAGTTTTCTCAACACCATTTATTGAAAAGACTGTCCTTTCCCTGTTGTATAGTCTTTCCTCTTTTGTCATAAATTGACCATGTAAGCTTGGGCTTATTCACTGATCTGTGTCTTTTTTTTGTGCCAGTACCATACTGTTTTGATTACTACAGCTTTGTAGTGTATCTTGAAATATAGGATTGTGATACCCCCAGTTTTGTTCTTCTTTCTCAAGATTGCTGTGGTTACTTGGAATCTTCCACACAAACTGTAGGATTATTTGTTCTAGTTCTGTGAAAAATTCAACTGGAATTTTAGTAAGTGTTGCACCAAATCTGTAGATTGCCTTCGGCAGTATCGACATTTTAACAATATGAATTCTTCTAATCCATGAGCCTGGAATGTCTTTCCATTTGTGTCATCTTCAATTTCTTTCATCAATGTCTTACAGATTTCAGAGTATAGGTCTTTCACCTCCTTGGTTAAATTTATTTCTAAGTATTTTATTTCCTTTCCAATATCTTTATTCATTTATTATTTCCATATACATCCCTAATCTCTCAAACTTTGTTCATGAGACTATACTAGAGGTAACCTAGAAATAACATATTGTGTCATTACTGATATGTGTCAATTATTTAGAACACTATTTGGCACACAGAAAGCACTCACTAAATGTGTAAGGAAGGAAGGAAGGAAGGAAGGAATGCATAAATTTTACAAGAGACAAAGTATTTTTCCAAGTGTTTAACAAATTTTCAGTCTTATAAAAAAATAGAGTGTTTCTGGTGATGCCCACCTTTGTACTAATATATTCTAAATCTGCCATAATCAATGTATATAAAGTGCACACACACACACACACACACACACACACACACACACACACACTGACTTACCCTGGATTAAGCACTTTTTATGATAAGTAAGTCTAAGCTCTGGCTTTGCCTCTGATTCATGTTTAGGTAGACATTTTTCTAACCATTTAATGAAATTCACAAATGTATTAATTAATATGTACTTTGGAGTGGATAACGTTCTTAGCTTTAGGAAATTAAAAGCAAAATATCTATTTTCCCCTATGAGCAAGAGTTGAGATTTGACCTTTAATATAGAACAACATTTTACTTTCAAAAAGTGATTATTTAATTTAGAAATGTTCAGCCTTACAGAGGAAATGCTCAGATGGTTTGCAATAGAAAATACACAATCAAAAAATATATGAAAAATGTGTAGCCACAGGAGTAATTTCAAGTGTAAAATTAAAAAATCATATAAAATTGATGAAAGTCACAAAAATGACTTTCAGATTCTTCCACATACTACTGATAAGAACAAAAGTGCTTTTCTGGAGGGTAAGAGGTCATTTATATCAAAAGCCTTAAATATTTATACACTATTTGGCCAAGAAATGATACTTATAGAAATATATAATGATAAAATAATCATGATTGTTTACAAAATTTTATGCACTTGCAGGCTCAATTCATTGACATTTCTGAGTGAAGAATTGGAAATGACTCTTCTGGCCAAATGATATAACATTAAGCGGATAAATCGGGCTACATTTACTCAAGAGCAAACTTTACAATGAAAAAATATTATAGAGGCAGAGACACAGAGAATAATATCCAAGCTAGGTAGTTCTGAAAGGACACAAATCTGTGAAAAGCACCTGTTCAGTACAATGACTTTTGGGGAAAATTAGAATATAAACATATGAATATGTATATATGAGAAAAAAATACACAAGACTAAACATCTTTGCTCTTTAGAGAGCTGCAACTGCTGCATGTAAAAATGAGATAGTTGTACTTCCCTATAGTCATTTTAGTGTCCACAGGAAATATTGCCACTAATAAATATTTATCACTCAAAATAGCATTCATAAGAGATAATCATAACACCGCCAAACTCCAACTAACATATACTTATATATTTAAAATTTTTTTTTCAGTTTATTTATTTATTTTGAGAGAGAGAGAGCACGAACAGAGGAGGGGCAGAGAGATAGAGAGAAAGAATCCCAAGCAGGCTCCACACCATCAGAGTAGAGCCCAGTGTGGGGCTCAAACTCACGAACTGTGAGATCATGACCTAAGTGCAGATCAAGAGTCAGATGCTTGGGGCGCCTGGGTGGCACAGTCGGTTAAGCGTCCAACTTCAGCCAGGTCACGATCTCACGGTCCTTGAGTTCGAGCCCCGCGTCAGGCTCTGGGCTGATGGCTCGGAGCCTGGAGCCTGTTTCCGATTCTGTGTCTCCCTCTCTCTCTGCCCCTCCCCCGTTCATGCTCTGTCTCTCTCTGTCCCAAAAATAAATAAAAACGTGGAAAAAAAAATAGTTTAAAGAGTCAGATGCTTAACCTACTGAGCCACCCAGGGGCCCCATACACTCATACATTTTATGCAACATTTGTTATACTGTGTTTAATTGTATATTTCTATATAATGTTTTTAGCTAATGAAACTCCCGCTTCAGAACAACTAAAATGGATATGGTTCATATTTGTAAGGAAAATTTAAATGCTTTGTTCCATTCTTTGAATAGTGTTCTTAGCATCATATTTTTATGAAGATATTCTTATATTAGTACAAAAGTTCCATAAAAAGGAACAGAGAATTTCATTTAAATATGAACAATGATTTAGAAAACAAAGACAATTGAGAATAAAAGATTCATGTTTGGCTTCATTTAACATGCTTGTATGTATCTGAGATGTAGAGTCTCAATTGAGGTACAAAATATATAGAAGAAAGCACTTCATATACTAATGCAAGTTTCAAGAGGGGCCCAGGAAATTTTAGTTCTAAAGGATAAGGCAGTTTCTCCATTGATCAAGATTTCCCGCCAGAGCACAAATAATGCTCTAAATAGATAGAGGCTAATTTAATAAAGATCTACATGGGTTATTGATGTAATATCATTAGTTAAGGTTCAATTACAAACATTTCCAAACTTTATGAAGTTTCTTTGTGTCTCTTGTGGGAAAGTAGACCTTTGGGCTCCTCTTCCAGACACTGAATTTTTATTTTTTTCAGACACTGAATTTTTAAATTATCTACATATTCCTCCAGGCAATGTCCTAGGTTAAGAAGATAGAAGTGTTGTGTAAAACCACATGACAACATCTGAGACCATTTGTGACCCTGCAATTGGACGAAGGACCTGCATGTGAAATCCGTAAGTAACCTTTTCTCCACGTTTTCACAATATTTACTTGAAGAGAATTTACTTCCATCAACAGTTCCAGTCAACCACCAATTGCAAGAAAAACGTGTGGGGGATGTACAGTCTCACTTGCAATATTACCACTAACATTACCCTTTCCCTGAAGCTGCTGCTACTCAGCAGCCCTGAATCCCTTATGTCCTAGGTCTCAGGTTAAGTATTTTAAAAAAAAAATTTTTTTTAACGTTTATTTATTTTTGAGACAGGGAGAGACAGAGCCTGAGCAGGGGAGGGGCAGAGAGAGAGAGGCAGACACAGAATCCAAAGCAGGCTCCAGGCTCTGAGCTGTCAGTACAGAGCCCGACGTGGGGGTCCAACTCACGGACCAGGAGATCATGACCTGAGCTGAAGTCTGACGCTTAACCAACTGAGCCACCCAGGGGCCCTGGTTTTCTTGACGTTTTGAAAGAACCCTGCTTTAGCTGGCAGTGCTATAACCTGTGTGTGAAGTCAGTTATTCCAAGTTTGCCTTACTTGTTCTCCTTTTCTTACCAGAGACATCTCCTAGAATGCAGCCTGACCTTTGATACCTAATTTCTGTAAATTCATTTAACTTGTTTTCATCTAGCCACCCACTTCACTTATAACCTGTGTGGTTAACTATATAAACATATTAAGATGCACTAAAAAATAAAAAGAACTTACATCCTTTATCAAAAACTGAAAAATAAACTATGGTCCCTTTTCCACAATGCTGGTGAATTTTATATTTGTGTTTCTATTTTTTCCTTGCATACCAAATATACTGTAAACCAGAGTTCAGTTTTTTTTTATCATTATTATAGATGTCATAGATGTCAACGCCTGTAAACGTGTTACATCTTCTGGTATGGCTTATCATCACCTGATGTATTTGGGGTGCAGATTCAATTTTAAGCAGATTTGAGCTTTTCTTCTCTTTAAAAAAAATTTTTTTTTAATGTGTGTTTATTTTTGAGAGACAGACAGAGCATGGGCAGGGGAGGGGCAGAGAGGGAGACACAGAATCCAAAGCAGGCTCTAGGCTCTGACCTGTCAGCACAGAGCCCAATGCGGGGCTTGAACTCACGAACCACAAGATCATGACCTGAGCTGAGGTTGGACAGTCACCTACCTCAGCCACCCAGGCACCCCGCAGATTTGAGTTTCTCAACAGTAGCTGTGAAAATACCTGGGGAGGCTTCTCATACACTTCCTAAGACATCACTCCTCTTCCAGGAGGCATTCTACCCTGTTTTTGTCTCTATTAAAATACGGTACCCAGACTTTTTTTTTATAATTTTTTTTTCATGTTTGTTTATTTTTGAGACAGAGACAGAGCACGAGCAGGGGAGGGGCAGAGAGAGAGGGAGAAACAGAATCCGAAGCAGGCTCCAGGCTCTGAGCTGTCAGCACAGAGCCCGACACGGGGCTCGAACCCACGAACTGTGAGATCATGACCTTAGCTGAAGTCAGACACTCAACCGACTGAGCCACCCAGGCGCCCCAATACGGTACCCAGACTTAAGTGCAGTGCTACAGATGTATTAGGATGAGACCAGAGTCCAGGGAAACTGTTGTCTTCCTTGATCTGCCAACACAGAACTACCTTTGGGGTTGGCCGTATCAGGCAAGCAGCTAAAAACCAGGGCCTCCTCGGTAACTATTATTACACCAGGCCTCCTAAATCCTACACGTGTACAATTGATTTCTTTGAGCCTGACCTTAGGACGTTATCTTTATGTTTCACCACCCTCTCCAAAAAAGCCTCACCTCTCCCCAGTCTTCATCTCTATCTAAATTTGGCTTCAGAGACATCACCTCTATGCGAAATTTTATGTTGTTTTTTTTAACTTCTGTACAACTTTATTGTCTACTTACCCTATGAGAATGAAAACACCACAAGAGAGAAGCTTTTGTCTCATTCACCCAGGATATTGCCTGGGATATAATGAAGAGCCAACAAATATCTGTTAGATGGATGTGTCAGTCTTCGTTAAGTTCTACCTTCTTCAATTCTGGAGAAATTGCTTAGATGCAAATATTGTCAATCTAACATATCACCCAATTCTCTGAGGCAGCACCTACTGAAAATTTGGTAAGGATGCCTTTCAAGCCTTCACCCAAGTTACACAGGTCCACTGCTCATCAAATTCTGTTTAGGATACAACGAGAAGCACCAAGTACAGAATCCTGTATGTTATTGAATTCCTTTCAGAAAGACAATAAGCCTTAATTAGCACATTTTGGGAAAGGGCATGCCAATGCTCCTCCCTACTTTCCTGCATAATTTGGCCCATGAGTCCTGATCAAAAATCGAAATGCCATTAGAAAGATCAAAGTCAATGATAACATTTCCCTGAATTATCAGTCTAGAGATGAAATCAACAAGGAAAGGAGACCTCGGTTGTGTTAGAGACCCCCTCTCTAAAAGAGACCTGTGACCACCACTTTGTCTTTTCCTCTTTTCATTGCACAAACATGGCAATTCTTTGAGGACTGGCGTTGAGATCAGCAGTTTCACCAGTTGCTTCTGGAATTCATCACCTTTGTGAAAACTGGTCATTTGCTTCCTGTTCTCCGGTGCGAGGCCTACTCTTGGTAATTTCTAATGGTCGGGGACAGTCGTTTTATGAGCACGATCCTCTTAGCGAGCAGGAATATAAACTGCCTACTTCCATTCGCTGGCAGACATGGCTTTCCAGTTTGAACATCACTCTCTTGTGTGCATGAAGATAAAATTAACACAGGAACCGGGTGGCTATGTGTTCCACCTGACAGCTGTTAGGTGCTCTAAACAATGGGCCCCTCACACACTTTCTTCCTCGTGCTCTAAAAATAGCCTGGCTGTCTAACTCTTACAGGTTTTGCAAGCTTCGAGCAGCTGTTCAGCTCTTCCTGCATTTATTCTTGTAGATGACTGTTACGCGCTCTCGCTTTCCTTTGTCTTTTTAACCATTTGCTTTTCTCCTCCTCTCCACAGCCAAGGTTATCTTGGCAACTTCTCCAAGCAGCCCCCCTAGTATCTTTAGATGCCTCTCCCTTTTCTTCCTCTTGGAGATAAGTTATCATCATAATGTCAGAATTTCCTCTAGGGGATCTTTCCTTAACTCTTGGGTTTTCCTTTCCTGTTAGACTTTCTATCTAGGTACACGCAACAAACACCATTTCTCTTGTTTTCTACTGAAGCCTCGGTGTTTAATTTATTTCCTGGCACACAATAGGCACGCAACAAACATTTATTTAATGAATGATAAACATTTTCTGCAATTCCTTAATTTTGACTTCTGAAATGTAAGGCATACACCTGACTATGTCCTTGTACTCTTCCTGGTCTTTGAGAGATAGTTAACAGGCACTTTCTTTTAGTGTTACCATGAATCCTTCCTTACCAACCAAGTTTCTGTTTTTGTGTTTGTTTTTCTTTTAGCGAGTCACTTATAACTTAAACAGTAGTACTCGATTCGGCTTTCATGGTCTTCAGGGGTATTGCTTATTGATGGACAATGAAGATGATCCATGGATATACATACACATTTATGGTAAGATATATATTAATATATTACATGGCATACATAATATATAGTGGCAGATAAACCGTCATCACAAATATCTGAACATACAGTTTTATACACATTCTGTGTATTTAGTGTTCAGGATTCTTGTCTTATTGCAAAGAATTCATATGGAACTACCTTGCTGTACAAAAAAAAAAAAAAAATTTTAGTGACAGCGATGAGGATTTGGGGTGGGGAGGCTTTGGGGAGCCTTGATTCTCCACCCACCTCTGGGCACCTGCAGACGTGGGCCAGGCAGCTAGCCTTGTGAGGGAGTGGGGAGCCGAGGCTGCCCTGAGTCCCTGTGGACACTTGCACACACAGGCCCAAAAAATAATTTTAAGAAGAAATTAGTAGAGTGGGTTTAATGAACTTTTTGCATGCCCATCTTCAGTCTGATGTTAGAGATACCCAACTACTCTGAAAGGAATGTCTGACATGTATGAAAGCGTTATATTCAAAACATGACACAAATATTTACTTACCTTTGTTGGTATTAGAAATCAGCCTATTTATAATTTCCTTCCACTGTGGGCATCTACAAACATTTTCTATCTTAAAAAAGTTGAGAACCAGCAAATAACAGAAAAGTACAAGCGCTGAATTACAGATCTTGGAAGAAAATCAGCCAATTTATATATCATCTTGATTTTAGGGAGAGTTCATCCAAGGCACATGTACTTTTGTAAGAGACTGCGGGACATGGAATGCTAACAATCTTCATTGTCAGTGAACTTCCTAAACTTGTGTCTGAATGTCTCAGGCCTCACTTTCAGCTCATTTCCTCTTATTGAGCAGAGGCAGGACAGCTGGCCAGCATCTAGCATCTGCACTGTCCTCAGTCTTCCCTAACTGAGTTACGGACCACGCTTCTGAAATGGGAGAAGGCCAATTTGAAACAAAAGTAAAAACTCTCAAAAAAAAAAAAATCTTGTGGGAAATAACATTTTTAACTGAACTTTGAATGGGCCTATAGATTAGGTCAGGGGACGGGCCAAAACACTGAAGTGCTGTCCCTTGAACAATTCAGATTCATTCTTAGATAGTATTACAGGGTCATAAAACACCAGGCTTGGAAATTAAAGATGTTTATGTCTCATCAGAAAGTCTTTGACTGTAACTCTCTGGCATACTGCCAAAAGGGCAGCTCTTTGGGGGAAAACCCTATGCCAAAGGCCAAAGAGGCAGCTGTGTTATTCAGCTCCTGAGAGCTTCCAACTCAGCACCCACACAAGCTCAATTATGAGCAAATTAAAGGGATCCAGACTGAACATAGTAATTCTGGTAATTTAAATAAATAGAGGAAAGTCTACAATTAGTAGGAAAAGACTGATTTTCTGGAAAACCCAGAAAATGACACCCTAACCCCTTTGAATAAGCATAGTTACATCCAATTATTTAAAAATAAATTTCCTTTTATTCATCATTTTAATCATTCTGATCTGACTTAAAAGTGGCCACATGCATGCCAGCAAAAGTATTCCCCAAATAGAGGCAGAATAGCCTCAAAAAAAAAAAAAATCTATACTGGCTATATAGGACTTAATGACATTGAGTAGAATTGTAATCACAGTTTTATATCTACATTTTAGAGCACATAGATAATGTACAATTCATGTCTACCTTTTTTAGTGCAGAGAAAAACTGAAAGTAATTCAGAAAGAACAGAGATTGAATATTGGGGAATCTATTAATATAACTCACTATGTTAATAGAATAAAGAACAAAATACACATGGTCGTTCTGTATAGATCTTTAAAAATCACTTAATAAAATTAAACATCAGCTACGGATTAAACAAAATGAGCAAATGAACTTTTTAAGAAGCTAGGAATACGAGGAAATTTATTTAACTTGATAAAAACATTTCTTCTATCAGGAAGCATCAGCAAAGTCATAATTAATGGACACAGGCATGTAGTATGCACGTACACAGTGGAAGCATTCTTGTTTAACGTTTAAGTTCATTTTGATAAGCTGATCTAAATAAAGTTCATGTGGAAGAATAAATATATATGAGGAGCCAAACTGATTTTACCAAAGAAGAAAAATCAGAGGAAGTTTTTCCTAATAAGTTATCAGAATACAACGAAATAGCATGATAACATAAACAAGGTGACACTGGCATGGAATAAATATGTCAATAGAATATGTCTAGAAACTGACCCATGTATGCAAGGAAACTTAGTATTCAATGTTATTACATTCTGAATTAATGGGGACAGGATGTAACAGTCAATACATGTCATGAATAATTCACCTATTATCACAAATAAACATTTTTCTGCCTCATTCACTGTGGATAAATATATTACAGATTGGTAAACATTTTTAAAAAAGCCTTTAGGGCACCTGGGTGGCTCAGTCAGTTAAGCGTCTGGCTCTTGATTTCGTCTCAGGTCAAATGCTTCATGAGTTCAAGCCTCCCATAGGGCTCTGTGCTGACAGTATGGAGCCTGCTTGGGATTCTCTCACTCCCGCTCTCTCTCTGCCCCTCCCTGTTTGCTCACTCGCTCTCTCTCTCTCAAACTAAATAAATAAACTTAAAAAAAAAAAAGCCTTTAAAAGTACAAGAAGAAAACAATGTGGCAAGTATAAAGCCTAAAGGTCATGAAAATGGAAATTTTTTCTCTGAGACTAAAATGTTTTTTATTGTAAAGGATATCACAATCAAACTAAGAAGGCAAATAACAGACTGCAAGAAATTCTTTGCAACATACATAACAACTTTCTAAAGATAAAAAAAAATTAAGAAATGGAAATATTTTTGGCAAAGGATATACATAGGTATAATCATAGAATATAAAAGACAAAAGGACCCTCCAAAAAAAGCCCCAAACCAAAAAAACTCCCCAAACTCTCAATCCCAACTTCAGTCAAAAAGGGAAAAGTAAATTGTCAATTCAGATGCACTCATAAAACACAATACAACTATTATAAAGAAACACAACACACAACACACACACACACACATACATGGATGATGCAGCGAACAGAATGCTGCGTATACATAGCAAACTATTTTTAAATCATGTTTGTATCTGGAGATGAGGTGGCTTCTTTCTCATAAGAGTTGTCTGTCTTTTGAAACGTAAGTGAAGTAAATGGAACTCACTCACCTTTAAAATAACTTGAACATAATATGCAAGTTAAAATACTAGCTTAGACTCAACAGCAAAAATGAAATAAAAACAAAGAAGGTACTAATGGGGACTGTCAGCCTTCAAAGATTCCTGCAGACTTTGTCAAGGAGAACTAACCAACAAAAATTACAAGATAAATAAAAGGTTTTCTCTTTTTAATTTTGTACCATAAGAAATTGCCATTTTTCCAGGTCCAAAAGAGCCAAATAGCATTAATTGGAGATTCAGCCTTAAAACCTTAGGATTGATTGATTATGTATTTTTCACTTTGGAAGATTGGACCTCGATCCTGCTATCCTACAAGGAGAGCCAGCAACTTTTTTAGTAAATATATTAATTCCTTACTTTGGCCCAGTGCTATTTATAAAAAACTAAACAACATTCTTTTCACCTAATCAAACAGGAAAGACACTTCCAAATGTTTACCATTCTGATATCATCTGAGTTTATTCACTAAGAAAACCAACACATCTATTGAGCTCATTCAATTGTTCTGGGGAGAGGGCTCAGAAAGCCTCTAGAATGTTGACCCTTGGAGCCCTCTGCAAGAGTCTTAGCTTTAAATTGGCATTTACTGGAAGAGATCAAGCTTTGATGGTATATGAAATAGTTTTTTTTTTTTTTAACCATATTTTACTACTTCTGCTGTGTGGTGCATTTAAGCCAATGTTTTGGCACTTAGGTCCTGAAGTAAATAGCTCATGACCTCTGCCCAATTATGTAAACTGAACAAACAGTACTGCTATTTTCATTTATGGTATAATTACAGTAGAATGCAATGAGTGACCGCCATACATATTTTCGAAGGGCTATTTCAATTTAAAAAAGAAAACTTCTCAAAGTTTTCAGTAATAAAAAATATACGCAGAAATACCGTTTCTGGCTATGACATTCATTTTCCCCATGGAGAAATTAGAAAGATACAATAAAAATACTTATCAAGCATTTTATAAAAATCAAGTTTTCCTCAAATTATTAATAATAACCTTGGTCACTGTCACACATTATTCCTTTGGTTTGTCAAAGGTTCACCCTCAAGAAAATCCCCTATTCCGGCCAGTGCTCAGGATTTCTATCCCTCTCTCACTGTAGGTGGTTAGAACAAATGTATCCTAGTGACCTAGTTAATTTATAGAAAATGGAATCAATTTCCCTTGTTTCATCCTGACTGAACGTTTTTTCTGGACTTACCTGTGTAACAGATAAGCACTATTTATCAGATGGCTTGGTGGAGCACAAAGTTTTGATTATTTTATACTCTTATCGCTACTAATGAAATATGCAATATGCCTCAAAAAAATTTGCAAAGCATGGCCTGCGAGCACCCAGCAGCAATGAATATTTCCTGAGGATTTATTTTGCACGGACACCCTTCTCTCAGAATCGTTTCTCTCCAAGTGCCTATGAGGGCACAGCAATGTTCTTGGGTGTCTGAGCTGTCTTCCGGGTTCCCACATCCTAGGACCTGGAGAACACAATTTGCAGGGGCCCTTGCTCTGCCCTAGCACCCAAAAGTCACCCAGAAATTCCCTGCAGAGCTCGGAAACTCAATGAGGTTGTGCAGGCATGGACCCAAGGTACCCTGACACCCTCGATCTGGCAAACCCAGAGACCCTTTTTTCCCTTCAGTGTTAACAGTGTCTGGAGATGGGCATTTAAAGAGATAAGGCTTCCTCATTGCTGCTATCCCTAGCCACTGTACATGGAGATGGGCAACCCTTTAGAGGATTCATTTAACCACACTATCTTCCCAGACCCTGCAACAGGTGCATACGTGAGAAATGCAAAGGCTCTGGCGGAAGTGAGAGTACAAATACAGAGGCAGGTGACTTACTGGTGCCTATGGTATTCTGACCATCTGGAAGGAATAATCCTATTGTTCTGACCTCTATGAACCACTTTATAAAAAATATCATTTCTCTCTCTCTTTTAAAAAGGGGTAATTACAATTAGATGGTGAGAGGAGACAGGGAGATGGGATGACCACTAGCCCCTCCTCCAGGCTTCAGCAGACTTTGCCCCCTAAGGTTGGAGCTGAAGAAACAAAGGGAGGACATTCGGGAAGACAGATGGGCTGAGGCTGGAGTGCTGACCTGCATGTCACTGGCCCTCACTTACCAAGGTCCATGCTCTTTGAGGCTTTCAGATTCATTGATTCAGGCTGCCTGGCCGGTGTCACGGATCTGAAGTGGGTGTGCTGATCTGGAAAATACACTGCCGAATCCACCCCAGAGCTATGGAAAGAAGCCACATGCCATATTTAGATTTAGAGTAAAAAAAAAAAAAATTTTTTTTCTCCTTTGGTAAAGGAAGCAGTTGTCATTTTGAACACAGCCCCTCCTCATTCCCCCTATAGTTCCCAACCATGTATTTGCAACGAATTCTTGAATCTCAGGTTGCTTTCATGAGATGTAGCAACTCTATTTTTTTAAGTATTTTATCACACTCCACAATTTAAATAAAATATTCTCTGGCTAATATCATGTTTTCCTCTTCACTGATTTCTGCTAATTGGGATCCTGCTGTACAATATAGAACTTTCAGTGGGAAAGGCGAGCCTGGAATGAACTGGCGCTTCAAAGGAGGTCACTGGATATTAGCAGAGCCTGAGAGCAGGTTAAGAGATTTCCGTGGGCTAAGCATGCCCTTCCTTTAAAAACAAGTGAAAGGGTTGTATCCTTTAGAGAAAACCATCCTGCTGAAAGACTGATGGCCGCAGTAGTTTGGTTTTCTACTTTATTTAGGTCTATTTCCTAAAACTAATGTTAATACTGAGCAAATAGTCTGCTCATCGATAATATAAAAAGGAAATAACAGGAAAAGCACGCTTGACGATTTAGACACAAGATACATTAAATGCCCATTATAGGCTTCCTAGTACTTGTAGTCCGTCTCAAATAACTCTATTTCTGCTAAATATTTTATTTATTTTTGCTTGAGGTTGAAAGGGATTATATAAGGGAATTGCAGACAATGCCTTATTTCGTGGTTAGAAAAGAAATCATATTTATAAATTTTATAAATTAAATTATAGCTGCTTTCTCCCTTGGTATTATCATATATTTAGAAAGTTAATATGGTGGCTCATTTCAACATAGCTTTATTCTAATTTTAAACACAGTGAAACCCAAATCAAGTATCTGATAAATCTGAAAGTACGGAGTGAGGTTGAGGGATTTGACACTTTATGTGAACAAACAGTTGGGATTTGACACTTTATGTGAACAATAAAACAACAACAAAAAATGAACTGTTAGGTATGAGAATCCTAAAATGTACAGGGGACCTCAATTTCTTAACCAAATATTCCAAAATGAGTTTAATCTTTTCCTGAAACTCATTAGTTATGCACATTCAATATTGCCTTGCAGGAATATTAAAATTAAAATGCAGCCATAATAATATTGCTGAGTTAATGGGTGAACCTCCATTATTGTAATACAGTGGGTGGCTTAAGGAAGCACCTATGACAGGCGCAGAGCACAGAGCTCAAGACCACAGATGCCAGAGCTGGTCTGCTTAGTTCCAAATCCTGGCTCTGCTCCTGATGAGTTGTGGGACCCGGCCACATAATGGGACCTCTCTGTGCTTCAATTTCCTTATGTATAAAACGGGTATAATTACACTCCCTGCCTCATGCGTTTACTAAGAGATACAATGAGTTTGGAAAGAAATTTGTAAAGTAAGGAGAAGAGATTCTGGCACAGAGTAAGTGGCAAAGAAGCATTTAGGAAACAAATAACCAGGTAAGCAAATAGACCACTCTTGCTGCCCAAATGACTGTAAATTTTTGCTTTTCGGGTTACCTATAGGATTTTTCCAGTTTCTTTCTTTCTCTGCTTTTGTTAAAGTCAGTTTTCGTTCTATGTATACATGGTTTCATGAAAATGTCTCAAGAAATTCAAATCTATATAATTATATAATCTTTATAATTACAAAGCTTTTGGTTTGTCTTTGGCTTCTTTCTTGGTGTGGCTATATTTTCAATATCACTGACATATATAAAGTACATCTGATGTGGTAGGGAGTGACGACAAAGTATGCCAGTGGTGGGCAGAAATCCTTGAACCACCCATGCTGCTGACAATGGCCTGGCGTAACAGCAACACTCCAATTGCTTCAGCCCATTTTAAAGAAGAATTCTGAGAGGCTACTATGAACATGAGCTTCCCCCTGAGCCTCGATGTTCTGGAAGCACTTGCCTTTAAATGTGTTTATTCGACCTTTATTTGCACTTAGTTTTTCATCCTTTGATGTCTTGTGATGATGTGGTTTTAGTGTCAGAAAGACTCATGGCCTTCACAGAATCTGAGAATTTAAGGGCCGGAAGGCATTAAAGGTCACCTCATCTAATTCTTGTAGATAAGACACCGAGGCCCAAAGAGGAGGCTGATGTTCCAAGGTCACACAGCTGGCCAGTGCCAAAGTGAGGACCAGAACTGTTTGTTCTTAATAGTGCTTTTCTTGGAGCCACGGAAGCTTTGGCTAAAATGGTGGCTAACCCGGGGCCCAAGTGCAAATGATGCTGACACTATGGAAATCAAAACTTTCCCTTTTTGTGCAGATTCACTCACTCTCTTATGCTGCTTGCATTTTAGGCCAGCTCTTTGTTTCAGTAGGGTGATACATACCATCAAATACAAGGAGATCAAAGCGTTAACCCAAACAGATGCCCTCAGTTACAATGAAAGGCATTAGGGAGGTGGTTTAGGACCAACATGAATATTCCTCATTAAAACTTGGGTCACACTGCATTTAAAGTGCTCTGCTCCAGGGAGACAAGGGGAACGTACCCAGCTGAGTAACACACTGGTTAACCTGTTTTATTGTCTTACTTTACACCAAACTAAGTATTAATTGACATATTAAACGTAAGAATTCAGATTTTTTGAGGCTCTCGGGAAGCAATTATCCCCATCCCCGTTTTAATTTTTTTTTTTCAACGTTTTTTATTTATTTTTGGGACAGAGAGAGACAGAGCATGAATGGGGGAGGGGCAGAGAGAGAGGGAGACACAGAATCGGAAGCAGGCTCCAGGCCCTGAGCCATCAGCCCAGAGCCTGACGCGGGGCTCGAACTCACGGACCGCGAGATCGTGACCTGGCTGAAGTCGGACGCTTAACCGACTGCGCCACCCAGGCGCCCCCCCATCCCCGTTTTAAACAGCGAGGTGGAATGCCACTTGCTAAGCAACATCAGGTAAGGATCTGTCTAAAGTGAATTTTTTGGTACAAATGTTTAGATATAATGCAGGCTGATCAAAGAAACAAAGAGCTGCTTTCTACAAATGAATGTAACAAATGTTCACATGTGTATGTCCGCACACTATCTATACCTGAATCAATCCGTTAAATTGATCATAGTGATTCATACATCTGTTGCCATTGCTTTGAATGGGACCAAGTGCACAGTTTGGAACCTTCTATAGAAGGGCCCATTTTGCCATGATGCCAAAGAAGAAATAAGGCAAAATAAGGCTGATCTTTAAGGAGGGAACTAAGTGTAATAGGAGAAATTGCAAGAGTAGAGTCAAAGTGAGCATACGGTACAAACAATGAAGTGTAGTACTGAATCAATGCGAAAATATTTTAGAGACGTAAGTGAGACCAGTGAAACCATTTGTAATTTTATACTACATATTGAAAGTTTTTGGAGGGAAGGGGTGACACAGCGGTTAACTCTAAAATATGACATGTTTTAATTTTGAAGAAAGGTAGCATGTGCTCATGGCTGAGTGGCTGTAGTGGGAAGCTGCAAGTTGACAGGCCAAAGCCATGTTTTAAATACAGGCCGTGTTTTCAGCATCAACAACCAGGGACTCTATCAAATAGAAATGATGCTCAATGTCAAATTATGCTGCATAATGAATAAATAAAGGTAGCGTGAAACATATGCTAGTGTCCTGAATATGGTGACAAATCGGGAACGTAAAAGACATATAAGACCCAGCCATGAATGTTCAAGGAGAACTGTCAGAAATAAAAAGGAAGGGGAAGAAGACTTTGAGAGGTATGGCAAAAAAAAAAAAATTCTGAAGTCTCAGGTGTCCATGAATAGGGCTTCAACAACTGGCTACTATGCATAAGAGTAGATGAAGGAAGGAAGGAAGGAAGGAAGGAAGGAAGGAAGGAGGGAGGGGAGAGGCAGAGACAGAGAACCCAGAGAGTATGCAGACAGAAAAAATATAAACATGTAGGGAATAACCAAATGTTGTTTGGAACTGTTAATAAAATTGAATATATTCTGTTATTAATTTGCCTTACAACCACCCTGAAATATCACAGCAGAAAATATACTTCCTTTACGTTTATTTTTTATTTAGACACACGTATTCTCAAGTTTTGTCCAATAATTGATGACATAATACTACAAGTTCAGGAAACTCCTGATGTCTTTTTGGTTCAAGACGCAGGCGTTAAGTTGGATCACATTTGTGTCTCACTTCTCATGCAAGAGTCGTTTTCTGTTTCACAAGACTGGCTGCATCCCTAAAGCACCACTTTTCCCTTTTAGAGGGCTTTTAACTTTTTTTTTGAAAGCCAGGGCAGCCTCCCTTGCTCAACCCTCCTGGCTCCCTTCCAACCCTTCCTCCATCCCGAGTTCCACACATCCCAAACCCCCTGCTGCTACCGGTCACCTAGGCAACAGGGCAGCTTGCAGGATGGTGCAGGTCACGAGATCCCGGGGGAAGAGTTTCAAAGCTTTACCTTTGTTCCTTCCACCTCAAAAATGTCTTTGGCTCTGCCCCTTTCTCTCCAGCCATGCTGCTCCTCTCTTCATTCAAGCCCTCTCTTCTTTTGCCAGTCCCCAGACTATCCTCTTTTATGGCTTTCCCCATCCACAACTGAACTCACTCAACTTGATATTGTCACCGCCCCTCCCCCGCCAACAGAAGAAATCTGTGGAGACACTGAAGCAGCCAAAAAGGGAGTTGTCAATTCCCAATCATTCCATCTCTGCAATATCTCTGAGGCCCTCTCTCACCTGAAGAGGTTTCTCATCCGAAAGCTTCTCCCTCCCCTCCCCAGCACTGTTCCTTAGTACCTTTCACGGCTACTGCCCTCGAAAACCTGCAAAGAGTCTCTGGCTTCCAATGGATATTAACCTTTCTCCATTTACCTAATACGTGTACACAACTAAGACCCAGGTCTTACCATGCTGTCTGCTGAAACCTTGCAACAAGGTTTTACTATCTGACGAACGTATCTGCATTCCTTACCCTTGCACTCTGGGCTCCATCATCTGGCCAGTCAGCCAGGATACAAGATGCACAAACCAATTTACTTTCCCAGTTTCCATGCTGTTCCTTTTACCCTTTCCTCTCTCCGAAAGTCACCTCCTTCCTGGGCTTTTCTCCTGTGCGCCTCCAATTCATACTTTAAGGTTAGGCTGAAATGCCATTTTTCCCATAACATTTTCCCCTGATTCCTGTCTTCTGCCTTGGATGTCCAGAGCATTTTATACCTTCTGGCAAATATCACTTTGTACCTTGTGCACTAGTTGTCATTTTTACCTACTGGCCTACCATCTTCTTGAGGGTAGGTTTTATATCTGATTCATCTTTGCTTTATCCCAACAGTTTTTCACATACACGCAGGATAAACAGTAAAGGAGAATGAAAGAAATTATGTTTTTAATGTATTTTCTAATGACAGAAAACTGTCACTTTTGATTCAGGATTGAGGCAGGCAATGGAAATGAACGAACACAATTAAACATGTCCAGATTTTCTTCCAAGAAACCCCTGGAAAACTGATCTAGAACATTACTAGTTGGTGAAATTGTATTTGAGTAAGATAGCTGACTTCAAAAACATAGGAATCAGAGATAGCTAAATATAGGTAAGCTTCCAGCTAATAGAGTTAGCTATACTCTTTTTGTGTTGCTTTATTTTTAGCAGATCGTAATAAAAAGCATAATAGGAATGACACCAGCATTGCTGCAAGAAAAATGAAAAAATTTCACAGGATTATCAAGGGACATAGAATGGAATAAAATACACAATTTTTAACAGCCATAATAAATACAGAAAATAGCAAAGGGACAAGTTAATGATTTTTAAAACTCATCAGAAGAACAAAATCTATGAATTCCACTAGTCAGATGGTGTGTATACTTACTAAATCTCTCTCTCTCATGCTTGTGAGATCCTAAAAATTATTGATTTTTTGGTTTCTATTACAGAGTGGATATAATATTGGGTACTCTTTTCAATATTTTAGATTATATATGGTGTTGCTTTAATTTTTAGATTCCATTAACTTTCTTGGAACATTTATTTTTAAAATACCTTTAGGGTTCACCAATTACAAGTGAAGAAAAAAATAAAAACTAAGCTTTATGTCCTCTCAGTTTTTGTTTTATACCTTCCCATATAACCTTTTGAACTCTCTGGTTTTTCAACATGATAAAAGAAAGTTCTACATTCCCTTAAATATTTTATAATATATGACGAATTTTAAATTCCAGGAAGCAACATATGAATACTCTAAGCTATTAATTTCAGCTATGAGAAGCTTTCACTGAAAAGGAATTACAGATGCTATGAGATTTCCATTCTGGAAAGAAATAGAGTTAAAATAGGGTGGCTGGGTTTTCGCAGAAACACCGTAACGAGGAACATTTACGATATATCATTTTATCAATACCTGTGGCTGTAATCTTCAGTGCCCAATTCCAGAACGGGATGTGGTGGTGGAGAAGGTGGTACTTCAGCCTCGGCCCATCCGTCACTGGGAAGCAATAGCTCTAAAAAACAATGAACCAATGAAGCTGTAAGCTCGAGGCAGAACTGTTCAGTGCCTGGTTTTGTTTCAGTCCACCTCACAGATGCAATTTTCGCCAACACATAAACCAACGTTGAAATAAATAAGTCCTCCTACAGAAGTGAAGGATTTGTACGAGAGCTCATGCAGCCTGTGTGAGGAAATCTAAGCCTGCTAATGGGTGTTCACGCTGGTGACCTGCTGGCAACCCATGGCAAGTCAAGACCGTGCATCTTGAATATCTTTTCCCGCCTAGAAATGGCTGACAGTCGCTCATGACTGGTGTTCTGTGGAAGATTAACAAAGCCATCTCTTTCGTGCCTTAATGGTTTTGTAAACAAGACTCTCTAGTGAATACTCTGGATCATATGGAGATTTAGTTATTGGCCTTAGTGACAAAAAGTACTTAAAAAAGACACGAGATACTGTACATCTACTCGCCTTTTAGAGACGGTAGAGGGGAAAAAATACTATTTTTGCATCTGTGCCACAATGGAAATACATGGGTTTGAGGCCTTGGAGGCAAAAGACTAGGGTCAGACCTGGTTTTCTCTCCTACTTAAGATGTATACTTTTCTAATCTATTCTACTCTAGAAAAATTAGACCTGTATCCTGAATACGACTACAACTAATAACAAGCAAGTTTGTTGGGACCCTACTGTATACTAGACATCATGCTAAGTATTATGTTCATTATGTCATTTAATACTCGTCATTATTACCAACATCAACTCATGTGTGAAAAGCATGATAGAGTGTCCTGGGCAAGCAAAAAAAATCTATGCAGCAAGGCCACCATATTTCCGGTCATGGCTCCCACAACTGCATGAACTTGGCCCAACCACTCAACTTCTCTGAGCCCCAGTTTTTTAAATCTATAAAGTGGGGATGAGAATAGCTTCATTAGAGGAGTATAAGGATTGTATAAGACGGTGCATATTGAAATAGATTTATAAATGCAAAGTGCTAATAAGCAACAAAAAGATTATTATTCTATACATTCTAAACTCTACTGCATATCTATTACAATGAGATTTAGTAAAAGGCGGAACCCTGTTGGTCCTTGATTGCTGGAACCCTGCTTGATCGCAGAGTATCCCTACGAAAGACTGCTGGTAACAGAACCTGCCTGACTTGCCCACATGCCAGATGTGATGGTTACTTTCGTATGTTAACCTGACTGGCGACTGACTGGGTCCAGGGTACCCAGATATCTAATCATACATTATTCTGGGTATTTCTGGGAGGTTGTTTTGGGGGTGAGATTAACATTTAAATCAGCAGGCAGAGTAAAGTAGAGGGTCCCCCCCTAATGTGGGTGAAACTCATCTAATCAGCTGAGGTCTGGATAGAACCAAAATGCTAACTGTCCTCCTCTGAGGAGAGAATTCTTCCTGCCTGACTCTTTTCAAACTGAGACACTGGCATTTTCTTGCCCTTGGACCCAAAACCAATCACTGACTCTTTCTGGGTCTTGAGTCTGCTGGCTTTTAGATCGTGACTATGCTGTTGTCTCTCTTTGGTCTCTAGATTGCCCATTCACCTTACAAATGTTGGGGCTTGCCTGGCTCCATAATCATGAGCCAATCCTTTGTAATCAATCTCATTATATTAGTTATTATATATTACTATGTATATTATATATGTTACATGTATCACTGCATACCATTATATGTTATATATGTTTTACATTGTGTTATATGTTATTGTATTATATATCTGTATACATGCATATACATCTCATTGGTTCTGTTTCTAAGGAAAACCTGCTCCAAACTCTGCCCCAGGGACTAGTATAAAATGGAGGTAATTCTAGCAGTGCTGGCATGTGCCTGGGTAGGAGGTTTAAAGCAGGAGATCTTACAGGCAGGGTGACCAAGGTATAGAAGCATGGTGAGCAAAGGCAGCCATCACTGTCCCCCTGTACTGCTCTCCACCCAAGTGATCTAGTGATTTGGTAATATGGCAGGAGTCAGGCAGCCAGAGGCTTGCTGACAGGAGCAGAAGAAATACACTGTAAATTGGGGACAAGGGACACATTGGGACATTTTCCACAGGCTGTAATCTCTCTACCCTCAACCTCCCACCCCGTCTTTCACACTGGTGATAAATATTGCTGTGATCATGTAACTTGCCCTCTCAGAAACCTCTCAGTTGCACACAGTAGCCTAGAGAAGGTCTGTGCCCTTTGTGGGCAACTTCATTTCCTATTACACATTAGCCACCCAAGACTACTTACTGTTCCCCAACCACAACCTGGGCTTTCCTGCCTCAGTGTGTTTGCTTACAAAATTGAAAATCCACTCCCATCCATCAAAATCCTGCCCTTCTCTCAAGGTCCACCTCAAATATCATCACCTCTATGAAACTTTTACTATTTCTCTGGGATCTGTCAATACTTTTAGAATAATGACAGAGAATACTTGTGCTCACTGTATCTGTGTGCACATGCAGACCTCATTTCTTTCTTCCTGCACATGCAGACCTCATTTTCCAGCTTCTTTGTACCTAGACTAGGTCTTTCCAATAGAATGAGAATTGTTCTGGTCATTGTCATCCCCAGTCTCAATGGGTAAGAAGGTGCACTCTCTCCACCTTTCCTGTCTACCAACTGCAAGAAGGAGTGGCTGAGGCTCTAGAAAATGGCCCAGCTGCCAATGGAACGAGCCCAGGACCCTCAGTCACTGCACAGAGCACGGCCTCCATCTTTCTGCCTCACTGGGCTGTGATAAGACAAGAAAAATACTTCCACTGCCTTCATTCACTGACATTGGGTTTTATCTATTATTATTATGGAAATAATTCCACTTATAACATTTATCATATGCTGATTTTGCAATGAGTTATCGCTGTATCACCTATGTATCTATTTCTCTGACTGGAGAAACTTCCTTGTCCTCTTTCTCCTCTCCTTCATCTTCTTCAGCATTTTCTCTGGCTTCTTCAAGTTTTATTACAACCATTACCTTTAATTTTTGTTTTATCCACGTGAACAATCTATGTTTTTTAAAGTAGCTGTAGGTAGAGAGGTAAATACCCTCTTTGT
Organism: Puma concolor; assembly: GCF_028749965.1. Classification (NCBI taxonomy): domain Eukaryota; kingdom Metazoa; phylum Chordata; class Mammalia; order Carnivora; family Felidae; genus Puma; species Puma concolor. Next base: position 192,307,504 of record NC_141674.1, on the reverse strand, counting down.
TGACCCTTTATCCTTGGTACATTTTTAAACATATTCAGATGCCATAAGGAATTTTTTTCCTCTTGGCCCAAACACCTCTATTAACCCTATATCAATGTGAAAGTCTGGTATTATTTTCTCCAAAAAAAAAAAAAAGAAAAGAAAAATTCTCGATTTCATCACACGTACAAGGTTAAGTCTTGACGGTCACCCTATTTTTACGCCGGTGAATGTCGCCAGTGCACCCTCTAGTCACCACTTCATTCATGACCCAAGGGCCCTGATTTTAATCATTTTTTATGACTGTTACTTGTTTTACGGAATCAAAAAAGAAGAGTAAAAGAGATTACAACTTTAGACAAGGGCTCAGCAAGCTGTGGCTCTGGTCCAAAACAAGCCCGCCATCTGGTTTTATACATAAAGTTTCATTGAACAGTCATGCTCATTCATTTACGTACTGTCCATGGCTGCCTTTGCACTACAGTGGCAGAGCTGAAGAGGTGAAACAGAGATCTCTAGGCCTGCAAAGCCTAACGTATTTATTATCTGGTCCTTTAAAGTTTGATGATCCTTGCTTTAGATTTCTTTATAATTAAAAAAATTTAAAGCCTATTCTTGAGGGCTGTAACAGCATTGTATTCATCTTTGCATCTCTGAGAGTCTATTCTGCAAAATGGAGGTATCCGATAAACATCAGGCAAATTGAAAAGTATAATTCAATTTCTTTCAACGTTTTTATTTATTTTTGGGACAGAGAGAGACAGAGCATGAACCGGGGAGGGGCAGAGAGAGAGGGAGACACAGAATCGGAAACAGGCTCCAGGCTCCGAGCCATCAGCCCAGAGCCTGACGCGGGGCTCGAACTCACGGACCGCGAGATCGTGACCTGGCTGAAGTCGGACGCTTAACCGACTGCGCCACCCAGGCGCCCCTAATTCAATTTCTAATCATGACTCCAAAGGTAGTGGCTTATGTACTATAGAGGGGTGGACATATGCTAGTTCCCCAGAGAGGGCACATTAGGAATAATTATACATTATGTGTCTCCTCAAAGGACTTCAGGTAACATGGGCCCAGTGAGAGAGGATACAGAACCAAAGGGCTTGGTTTGGGGTGGGGATGGCATATCTATGGGAGCCTCCATTGGGTCTAGGGCAGACTTGGGGCAATGGGTGACTCACACATGGGACTGGAGTACACTTGAGCTGAAAGGTGAGGGGAGGCAGGAGTAGAGCACAACAGGGGAAACCAGAGCAATGGAAAGAGAGATAATAGCAAACCAGAGGCAAATGGTGCTTATTACTATTACTTGACTACGACTTGGCCAGGGTGAGATCTTCCGGCAAAATGCTTCAGAAAATACAGTGTTGGTAGTTCATGTTCCTTACTATCATTCAAATGCTTAATAGGATTTTGCAGTAGACCCGAGGGACACAGCCCCCATCCTGATTCCCATCTTGGAGGACCACACTTATTCTAGTGCAGCCATTGCTAGCAATTCTCAAACACAAATGTGAATTTTCCGATGTTACGATTTCCACAAATGTTAGTTCTAAAAATGCCTTTTCCATGTAACAGCTTGACAGGAATATGTATATATATAAAAAAATAACCGTGGAACTGTGGGTGGTATGTACTATTATTACAAAAATAGATGGAACACACATATCAACATTGGATTTTTAAATATACAAAGGAAAGGAAAAAGGGAAGAAAAAAGTTAATGTTTTGGCTGTAACAGTTCCTTTCCTCACTAGACATTACACTTTGTCAACTCAATCTTGTTTTTCTAAAGCGGCTCCTTAAAACACTTGGTAGGGTTGAGTCAACATTCACTCAGGTTTCATGAGCCTTCGTGGCCTACTGCTACTTCACATGCATCTGAAATTCAGAAACTCTCGATGGCTCTCAAAATTTTAATTTTTTTCATATTACAAAGAGATGATGATTATGATATTATTCTATAGCATCATGTTTATAAATTCTAATATATCGATATATCTATATATAGATATATAGATATAATTGATATATATATATCAATAGGCTTATATATGTATAGATATATAGATATAGGCTTATATAATATCTATATAGATATAATTGATATATATATATATATATATATATATATATATATATATATATATCAGTAGGCTTACATAAAAGAGAATTTCATCTACTGGCCTCTTACAACTAAAATGTAATGAGTCAATGCCTTGATTGGCCTAATTTTTTAACCGAGTATTGTATAACAGATCCACACAGAAATAACAATAGGCTTTTGCTGCTTTAAAAAATAATATTCATTGCAGTCACTTCTTGAAAGAACTGAATTTTTTTTTTTTTTTGTCACCTTGGAAAACTGACATGGGGGAAGGAAGTGGAGTAGGAACCTTGTAGATAGTTGACCTGTGTGGTTATTCACTGGTGTAATAAGGTGTTCCACCTGGAAGCATGTCTCAAAAGGAAGAGAACAGGGACTCCCAGTAATTGTCTATGGCTATGTGTACCCAAAGGACTCTAATGGTTCAGTGGAAATACAAACTCAAAACATTCTATTGAAGTTTCAAAGTATTATGCCATTTTATTGTTAGCAAGTTCTTTGATTAGACTTTATTACTGAAATTTTTTTTATTTTTTCTGGGAGCGCCTGGGTGGCTCAGTCGGTTAAGCATCCGACTTTGGCTCAGGTCATGATCTCACGGTCTGTGAGTTTGAGCCCCGCGTCGGGCTCTGTGCTGACAACTCAGAGCCTGGAGCCTGCTTCAGATTCTGTGTCCCTTCCCTCTCTGCTCCTCCCCTGCTCACGCTCTGTCTCTGTCTCTCTCTTTCAAAAATAAACAAACACTAAAAATTTTTTCTTAAATCAATAAATATATATTTTTTCTGGGTGTATACTTACACTTAACTAGTTCTATAGTTTCATTATTTTGGCCTTTGCTACCCTTTCTGGAGGTACTATCCGATTTCCCTGGGTATCTTGATGTCCTCTAAAAATACTCTGCATAATTATCACTTCAGCATCAATATTTTATAGCTATTAAAAATGAGGGGCGCCTGGCTGGCTCAGCTGGTGGAGCATGAGACTCTTGTTCTTCAGGTTGTGGGTTCAAGCCCTGCGCTGGGTGTACAGATTACTTATAATAAAATCTTGAAAAAAATGAAACACGATGGGAGCTAATGTGCCAATATTCCTTTGGATGTCAGTGGTATAATTAGGAATAAAACTCTGAACTTGGATTATCACTTATCACATGTTGCTTGAGAATTAAATGCCAATCAAATTATGTAAAGGCTAGATATTTTAATACAGATGGTAATGTTCTTGATCATTATATGGGCATGATAGAGAGAAAGCTGTGCTAGTCTGTGTAAAACTTGTTCCTTCCCCAGATTCTCCTGCTACTGTGATTTAAGGTCTCAGGAAGAGATCTCGCTTTGTCAAAACAAATTTTAATTTCTTAAAGAAGATGAGAAAAGACATACTGAGTATTTCTTTATCTGATACAAAGTCAAGTGAGCTTTTAATGGACATTCTTGGTATCAGGTGAAAGGACTTCAGCAATTTCAAGAGACCAATGTAAGACAGGGTCCATGCCGGGGTTTAGGGAATGAGCTTGAATCAGAGAGATAAGGGATGAATCCAGGATCTGCATGGATCAAGTATGTAGTCTTGGGTAAACTGTTCACTCTCGATTTCTTCATCTGTAAAGTGAGTGTAATTATAATAACAGTATTACCCACTTCTAGTGGGTATGTAAATTGCTTAACACAGAATCTAACAGACAGTAAACACTTAATAAATGGTCACAGCTGTAGCTGCTACTCTCACTAAAACAGAGGGAATCAGAGGAAAAACCAACGTCCTATTCTGATGAAAAAATTCTAGAGGAATCTGACATGTACAAGCCTATCCTGATGGAGTTCTCAGAGTTTAGATATTCTTCTCATGTAGTTAAATTTGGATGACATCTTAGATGTAAATAAGGGATCGATTACACAAACAGTACCTCCATTCGATAGATTACTATGCAACCACTGAATGTGATGCTGTAAAATATTCAACGACAGAGCAAGATGATCATAATGTGTTATTAATCAAAAGAGCAATTCCCTAAACATTATATATAGTATATATCATTTTCATCTTATTTTATATATGCATATTTGCATGAAGAATTGAAATATAGATGCAAAAATGTTATCGATTAGTATCTCTGATAGTTAGAAGTATGAGTAATATTAAATTTTCTTTTTACTGCTTTTCCCTAAATTTTCTGTAATGAATATGTATTGCCTTTGCAATACAAAAACTTAATGTTATTAGAAAGAAAGGAGATGCAGGGAAATTAAAAAAATTTTATTTTCTTGATGACCTAAAGTACGATTTTTTAAAAACAAAGAAAAGTCCAGGGACGCGTAGGTGGCTCAGCAGGTGGAGTCTGACTCTTGATTTTGGCTCAAGTCATGATCTCACTGTTGTGAGATCAAGCCCCAAGACCGGGCTCTGCGTGGGGTGTGAAGCCTACTTAAGATTCTCTCTTGCTCTTGTCTCTCTCTGCACCTCCCCCACTCACATGCGCACGCACACTCACACTCTCTCTCTCTCCTTCTCGCCCTCAAACCAAAAAAACAAAGTCCAAATGTTTTATATCTAGAGGTCTACTAGTACAGCATAATAAGGGAAAGACAACATAGGGAGGGAATAATAAGAACATTCTAACTGTTAACAAAAAGATCTCAGTTATGGTATTTACCACACTCTTCTAGAGTCAAGCATAAATCTGTGAATCAAGATATGACCATTTTATGGTTTAATACTTGTCCATACATTTTTTTTTAAGTTTAATAGTTATCTACATTAGGTAACTTCTTATATTACAAGATTGTTGAAAAAAAAATAACACTTTGCCATTTCTTTTTCTCCAGGCATGGTTTGTTTTATACAGAATCCTCCATGTTTGGGGCAGCAAGCACAGAAACTGTCATTTAGACTGGAGGCAATGCCAGGAATCTGCTTCACAACTTCTGAGTCAGCTTTCCCACCCATCACCTCTCAGTGCTCATGACTCAGGGTAACAAAGTCTGCACTTAGTCTAATTAACTCCCCTTTGTTCTTTTTTTTTCTTTTAATAAAAAAGATAGTCTTGTATTTTCTCACAGTTTGTAGTAGGCGGAAATGGACAGACTCTTACCTTTCTGTTTGTCTTGTGAACTGTAAGTGCCAAATGGATGCAATGAACTATTATCATTTCTCCTGGAGGCATTTATAGTGTTCGGACAATTCTCAAAGCATGGCTTAGAAAATGCCCCACATTCTGTAGGCTCCTAAGGGACGAAAATAAAAATTATATTTGCTTTTGAAATACGTTCTAACTTGGTCAATGAAAGCGAGGTAGAATTATCAGTTTATGAACCATCCTCCAAAAGTCTACCACACAGAAATTCTCGACTGAAAATTCAAAATGGCCCTATCGGTTAATAAAACATCTTTGAATATGAAATAAAAAAAATACTGACAGTGTGGTGCTAAGGATTAGGAGTACTCATAGCCAACACAAAAGAGGATTAACTTGATTATTCTTTCCCCCCACTTACAACTGGCTTCTTTCAAATTTTCCTCCATCTGGGACCACAGCTCGTGGCAACAATACAGCTCATGCCAAGGGTGTTTTTCTGCCAACCAGCTGGTTCCTCGCTCTCTCCCTCAGTGACTAAGTGCATATGCTCTAGGACAAGTCAGAACCTAAGCAGGTTTGTCACTGAAATGCCATGAGTGTGTCCCACTGCGATACTAGGTCTTTAGGCCAGGAGCTAAAACAAACCCTGTGACAATGCCAGACAGTGGTTCTCCTGAGCTTCCCCCCCCCCCCCCCGCTTTTTGATATTTTCCCCTCCAATTTTGATTTTGATGGCCTGCAAACAAATTCACAGTGTCTTCAAAATGGCCAGAGTAACACCCCCACAAGCCATGTTACACAGGTGTGAAGAGGCAGTAGAAAGGGGCCAGGTGTAGAGAGCCCCAGCTGTTTGTTCAAAAGGACTGAGGCACAGAGAACTGGGTTCTGCTGTGGCTCATATTATGTGCCTTCCTAACACAAGGAAGTCATGCGGAAGCCATCTCATGGTTGTGCCTTTGACCGTTTGTGAGAGGATCTCACCCAAACAGAAACATGGATCTGATGCCGCCCCCCCCCCCCCCCCCCCGAGCTCTTTCCTTCTGAGCAAAGCATCTGGTCCAAGCAATTTGATTATACTTTCCTCTTAGTTACAAACATTCGGTATCCTAAACAAAATATTTAAAACATTCGATTTATGCATTCTTAATAATTAAAATGTTTTCAGCTGCTGAAGAAGCCCTGTTAGCTCTTTGTCAAGGCTCAGAACGTTTTTCCCACAGCCAGGGTTACCCTCTGCCTCTGTACTGCTAGTCAAACCAAACTCCTCCTAAATTAAAGCTGGAGCCCAGGCAGGCAGGAGGGCCAGGGCTCACTTTGCACAGCCTTGTGCTTTAACAACAACAACAAAAATTCTGCTTTCCCAGCTCTTTGATAAATGACACAATCGATATCCCAACAACTGATCAGTAACCAGCCTAATTAAAATATTCAGTCTGTAAAATAGCGCTGTCGTGGAGCCCTCCATTAGTGTCCCAGCCAATAAAAAATATAATGGATTTTTAAACATATTCTCCTTCTACCAAGATGAGCTTGGAGCGGGGAGGGAAATGTTTTGGGGAAGAGGAAAAAAAACAGGTCATAACCCATTTTTTAATACCAAGTCTCTAGGCTCAAATAGAATTACAATTGAACCTCAAGCTCATCCTTTGAAAAACATGTTTCTGTTTCAAATGATTTTGATCCAATCAAGGACTCATTATGTATTCTTCACGAGGCCCTCATCAAAACTGTTTACGTATCTTGTACATCTGGGTAATGTGGGAAAATACTCCAACAACTATATATTTTGACTTTTCTTAAGTAGCTTCTTCATTTTTTTTTTATATCAATATAATGTTCAAGTAACCATTTTGGTAATCTTGCCAAATCTAACTAATTGATTTGCCTGCACGTATGAGCGGTGCTGAGACCTTTTTCTAGGTTGTGGTGCTTTTATTGTACCTGAGGGTGACTGCTGGTCCACAGGAGAAGACACCAAAAACACGAGTGCACAACACGCTGTGACACAGTAAAACACAGAGCTGGGAGGTCAAATAGCTGCAGACTTTTTTTTTTTTCCAATTTAATAAAGATTAGTTGTACATTAGAGGCTGCTGTCTTTATAAGAAAAAATGCTCTTTAATCTTCATGGGTACCACAGAGATTCTCGGTAGCTGAGAGAATCAAGTGCCTGTCTGTTCCCCATGGAAAGCATGTAAATATTAGGGAAACTGAAAAGGGATCTTGTTTAAATGTCCTCGTAAAAATTGCTTTTTGTCCCATTTCTTAATTCCCAATTAATTTCCTAGTGAACTTATTAATAAGACACTTCTGAGGATGGGCAACAAACTAAAAGTTTAGTTCTTTCTTCTGATGGAATAATTGTCAACCCACCCCAGAGCTCGAGAATCAACATGGAAATACCTGCCGTAAAGGAGAATGCAAATGCTAAAATGACTCAACTAGATGAGCCAAACTACAGAATGCTCACCCACTAGGCAAACACCTGTTTTAGAGAAACACATGGAATAAGGGAAGGTGAGAGGTGGGGGACACAACTTCTAACAACTGTATTCATTTTTTCTTTTCTTTTTTCCTTAACTTTTGGTTATTTGTACAGGTATGGTACTCTACAGCAGCACCTTCCGGACTTTTCTCTTACTTGAAATATCTTTGTTCCAAGAAATCTTAAGGAAGACGTAATACACGGATACACAGAAGGGGTGGCTTAGGGGCCCACAGACCATCCTTCAGACCCATCCCCGACAACTGGTACCATGAATCCCAAGGCTCCAGAGTAAGAATCACATTAAACCAGAAAGGAGCCAATTCCATCATGGATGGAAGCAAAAGATAAGGGTTTTATAACTATGTACATAAGTAAAATCCATTAAATATTCATGGAAGCCTCTCTGTCACTTAGGCAGACACAAATGTTGAAAACGAGTTGGCTCATTATATATAGTCTCCAGTAATTGGCCAATTTACATTTATTTAACATTTACAAGGTTATGTACAGAAGAGTAAAAAGGTACAGTTACTCTCTTCCGATAGCTGATAATATAACAAAGTGAGATATAGTTTACAAGTTTACTACTTCAGCTGACCCCCTCAGATACAGTAGGTCTCAGATGCATCTTTTATTCATTCATTAAACGATATTTATTAAGTGTCTACTGTGTGCTGGGAAATGAGGATACATTAAGGGACAAAATAGACAACAGTATCTGTCATCTGTAAGCACTCAGCACTCAACTATGTACGTCTTCACATTGCCAGAAAATGGACAACCTGGGATTTTTACTCAAGTGATCCATAACTTTAGAGCCTAAGCTTTTAACTGCTATGAGCTTCAACTACCTTCCGCTATGCCTTAATTTGAAAAATCCTTTTTTTTTAATTTTTAAGTTTAACTTATTAAAACTAATATTTTAAATGAGTGTGTTGTTCACAGCATCCTATGTTAACTTTGCATATTACCAGATTACACAAATATTACTTGTCCTCAGAGAATATTTGTGTGATATGCTTATGTTTTTCTTAACTCAACTATGATCAACTGTTTTCTCCTTATCTTTTCTTAAAATATATTTCAGGAGTATTTAATAATTATTTTTATATATTAGAGAAAATAATGTTTTAGGAATATTTTATATTTATTATAAATATACTAACATAATTGTATAATTTAATAATTGTATACTACATAGATATTATAATTGTATGTAAGTGAAATGTTTAGGGGTACTGGCATTCGAGAATATTTTATGGTTACGCTTCATGTCTAGGTAAAAATATTTTTATATTAAAAAATCCATAGAAAAATCAGATAAAATATTGCAAAAATGCTTATTAAATTAAAAACATTTATTTAATACCACGAAGCAAGCAGCTTGCTTAACAGCTTAAGTTTTAAATTAGTTAAGTCCCAGGTCTATATTATCCATGTGCACATTATGGGGGAAAATATACAGAGCTGAGCGCATTACAACAATCTTCATATTAAGCACTATATATATCTGATCAAGAACTTTCTAAAGTATAGACACTATCAGCCCATCAATCAAAAAGTATATAAAGATGTTATATAGTTTAACAGTTTATTATATGAATAAAGCCTTGTTCATAAAGTCCAAATCTCTAGAAATTTCTGGGGGAAAATCTAGAAAATATGGACCTGTTACATTTGATAAATTACTTACCTTGTATGAACATTTTTATACCTTCTAGTTATACCTATAACATATAACCACACATAAATCCATCAGAGCCTTTCGGGGGCAGGTTTTTCCAATTTCAGAATCAGTATGATACTAGTGATGGAAGTTTGCATACCCTAGGGGGCCATTTGGGCAATCTGCAGAGGGAACCAAAGACATGCATCACCTCCATTGGTCTCTCTGGCCTCCGCAGAATCACCAATTGGATCATCCCTCGAATGTTTCCCTCCATGGACATTGATCGCCTCAGTGTCTCCATAGCTTCGTGGTTGGATTTTCCCAAAAGAGATTCCCCATTAACGGCAATCAGCTGGTCATTCATCCGCAGACGACCATCCTAGGACAGAGGAAAGAAAAACAGTGTTAAACAGAGAAAGGTATGGTGATGATGTATGGCTATTTCAGGAAAAGTTCACATTTAAAAAGAAAAAAAAGAGAAAAGAAAAAAAAAAAACCCAGCCATTAGGAATGATTTATTTTCTATGGCAGAAAAAGGTTCTGGAGCTTATCAAATAGTCACGAATACTAACAATAATGAACTGTGTGAAAGTGTTTTTTAGAAATCTCAGAGTCCCAAGCTGCAATAATTTAGACATTTGTATAATGTCTCTTACCTAAATCTTTGGCAAGCATGCTAACCTAGCCCAATTCTGCCATTTTCTCTGGCAGGGACCATATTGGCTCAAAGAAAGGGGATTTGGAAACAGAAGGAAGTGGTCACATCACTAGAAACAAGGGTTTGCATTTTCAGGCACAGAGAGACATCATGCTTAAATGTTGTGTGTTTGACAGCCGTAATGTGTCTCCTAGATATTACTGCTAACTCTGTTGAATGGCTGGAAACAAAACAAAACAAAACAAAAAACTCATGTTATTTTCTCTAATACAAACAAAAAGTTGCTAGTCTGCTAGTCTGCAGAAGAACACAGAGGTGTGCAGAGAAGGGCCAATTTGCACTGATGTCTTCTGGCAAAAAAGCATGACAAAGGAGACTGTCAAGCTTTCTGCACACAGGCTCTGACTGATTACTACTTTTACCCAGAATCTTCAGGAAACCACATTCTGCAAAGTGCACAGAACCTCAACATGTGGACAGGCAGCCCAGACTCTAGTTTACATCACGTCTAGGTACTAGTCATCTGCAACCAGAAGCATCTCACAAGCTAGGGATGCCAATGGTAGCTAGCAAACTGGGATGGCACTGTGTGCTTTCTCTATCTAAGATAAATGATTGGTAATTTCATTAATGGTGGCAGGTCTGCGGCCAAAAGAACTTAAGGGGACCACAGTGCATCTCCCCAACAGGCAGCTTCAAGGGAAAAACACTCAAAATACAGAGAGTCTGTATAGGGACATGCCTTATACCTGTTTCACACTAGGGAAGAAAGTTCTCACTACGAGGCACAGGTGCAATTTTAGTAATTTTATGATGTTGTTGTTGCTAATAAACTTAATAGAAGTACCAGTAGCTACAGTTGCCCTTCCTGGAGAATTTTTCCATAAATTATCTCTAGAAGCCAAAGAACTCAAGAAGTAGATCAACATTTTACTTTGCATTTTTCAGATAAGGAAACTGAAACAGGGAAGGGCTGCAACTTGCCCAAGTCACAAAAGCAAGTCAGAGACAAAGTGACCCAAATTCTGGTTTTATGCACCTTGGCTCTTGGGTCTCTCTACCAGGCTCCTCTTTGTTACTTGATCTCTAGACTACAGTTGTAGGACACGAAAATAGGAAAGGAAAATACTAAAGAGTTTTGTTGGTAGTAAGTATCTGAGATCCATGTTCAAATTTAACAGAATAAAATACAAAAAAGAAAACTTTCCTAAGAAATGAGAAAAGCAAGCATACAATGGACAATGGGACCAACTGTGCAGCTTTGGGAGAGAAATCGTGTGGACAAGTTGATAAACTTTGACTAACTCGGTAGCATATGGTCCGTGGAAGTTCTTCTGAAGACAGTGGGGGGAAAGGGTGAGCAGGGAAGGCTGCTCTGGAGAGCTAATGCCCTGGAGATGCCCTGTTGGTGCCGCCTGCTGGAGAGGGCGCTGACCATGCAGGATCATGGAGGCCACTCAAAGGAGCACATGCTCCTGAACGAAGAAACAGAGATGGCGGGGCAACAGGATTGATCGAGAAGGGCATACAATCAGAGCTGTACAATGTCTGAGTGGACTGCCTCAGCGTAACGGCCCCTCCCTTCCTCTTGTTTTCCCATTCCACTTAACCTTTACCCTAATTTGGAGCAAATCTGGAAATGAGATTTACAGGAAAGGCCAAACAAGAAAGAAATCTCTTCATTTCTGTTATCTAATTTTGAGGGAGGCACATAAAAAATGAGGTTAAGGTTACACGAAACAGGGTAAAACAAAAACAACCATAATGGTTTAGTCATGTGAAGTGAGACATAACACGAGAAATCCTTTGGTCCTATTTTGGCATTTAGTGGAAGGAAGGCTATTGGGTTGAAGCTTGAGGTGGATGGGAGGGTCACTAAAAATTGGATGAATGATTTTTAAAGAGGAGGAGGAAATAGAGGAATTAGACCAAGATCCCAGCTCTGTCAACAGGAAATGAGGTCTACTAGGTGTTGGATTTGTAGAGGCTTAGTCTTGGCAGGACACCTCGTCCTCTACAACATGAAGAAAGATAAGGATTGAAACTTTATGGGTATCTCTAGAGTGGAGGAAATAAAATCTGAGTGAGACTCCACCTGGTAACTCCTATGAACCTTGTCTATGAAGTATGAGGCAAGGTCTGAGTGAAGGGGTAAACAGAGAGAAGGAGACGTAAAGCCTTTTTTTTTTTCTTTGTAAAATAATCTCTCACCAACAGGTACTAAGCACAAACTTTCATTTTCAGCTACAATCCAAGTCTCAAGCATACAGAACTGCATTGAAGGAGAGCATGTTTGCTATATTCAGTCCAAAACAAAAAGGCAGGTTAGGTCACCCCAGGGCAGCTGGGATTTTTTTTTTTTTTTAGAAGACATCCACATTTATCACAAGCATCACTGGAGAGCTATGGGCATGATAAAAATCCACACACTCTCATTTTCAGGCTTGGCTGGGTCTGTTGCTCTTGGTGTGTGCTTTCTCTATCTAAGATAAATGATGGGTAATTTCATTAGTGGTGATCCCAGTAAGTGCCATGTTGTCCTAACATTTAGAATATAATCACAGAATTTAGAGCTGGAAAGGTCCTTAGAGGTCATCTTGTCCAACCTCTTCTGTTTACAGATAAATAATGTGATGCCCAAAGATGATGAGAAACCATTTATTGAACTCCTCTTAAGAGAAGGACTTCCCCATGGGTTAGGACTTGCTTGGCTTAGTTTGGGTCAGAGCTAGAGCAGAAGAGCCCAAATCCTGGCTTCTCAGCATTCTCGGTTTCCTAAGCATCCTCTCTGCTACATAGGTGACAATGACTAGTTCCAAAAGAAATAATGCTTCAAGAAAAAAACTCTCAAAACCAGAAAATACAATATGCCACCAGATGTCTTCCAGAGGAGAATCCTATACAAAATCCAGAGTCAGATGGCAGAAGATATGGGGACTGGTGAGTGTGTGCTGGGCAATGGCAGGACAAGGACACAAAGTAGAAGCAGGAGACAAAAATTTGCTCGTGTCTCTACCTCTATGAATATACATGCATCCCCAAGTGCGGTCTTGATCTAAAATGAAAGTGGTTCAATGGAAAACTCCTTAAATACCTCTAACTCAAACTCACTAAATATCCTTCACAATTGTGCATGCCCTTGGGATGCTTTGGAATAGTTTTGACCAAGAAAAGCACTTTTTTAGGTTTTATCTTTTTCTATTAATATTGTGTTTAAGTAAATACTTAGACATGAGAATGCTACCTCTCATCAAATGATTTTATATAAGTGAATTCAACTATCCAGGGATATGACTCAGTAATTTTAGAATATTTATTTCATTGTAATCTGGGTCATGCTTGCATTTATTAAAGAAAAAAAATCCTTTTCTGCTATAGACTAAATGTTTGTGTCCCTTGTCCCCCACCCCTCTTCCAAATATAACATGAGGTTATTAGGATGAAACCCTCCTGAATGGGGTTAGTGCCCATATGAAATAGCCTGAGAGAGAACTCTCACCCCCTCTGCTGTGTGAGGTACAGCAGGCAGACAGCCACCTATCAACCTGAAGTGGGTTCTCACCAGATACTGAATCTGGGGGCATCTTGATCTTAGACTTCAGTCTCCAGAACTGAGAGAAATAAATTCTGTTTTCAATAAGTCACTCAGGCTGTGATAGTCTGCTAAAGCAGCCCAAACAGACTAAGACACTTTCCTTCCTGTTTTACTGTCATCAGACACCTAACTAACAAGACTCTTCACCTCTGGCAACTATACTCTTTACCTCTTCCCACCCCCCCCATAACCAACTCTATCTATCCTCAAGCCAGGAGGGAGTAAAGGAAATTCCCAAAAGAGGAAGAAAAAAAAAAGGAAGGAGAGCAGTGTAAAGATAAAACGTAACTTCCTTATGATACTTTAGGACAAATAAAAATTGGTACAAGACTAGGTTTTGTCCATGTCCTGGGATTGCTTCAGATCTCATTGGCAGTAACTTGGTTCTAACACAACAGGATGAGTGAACCAGGAGACAGGATGTTTGAGTACGACATCCCCCTTTTAGTGAGCACCTAATATAGGCCAGTTCTTGTGCAAATATTTTGTATATGCTCTCTCATTTTTTTCTCACAACAACTTCATGGTAGAAATACTACTTTCTACTATTTAAGAGATATAGAAATGGAGGCTCAAATATAATAAGTGATTTGTCAAAGGTTATTGGCATGGCTAAGTCTCCTCAGGCATGTACCTGTTATATTGCTTCTAATATCAAAGTTCTAGAGATGATTAAAGATACTACAGTTATTAATGACAATAATTATTTAATGAGCTTTTTTGTGGAGTCATTGTGCTAAACCCATCATGTACAGTAGACAATTTAAGGCTTACAACAATCCTATACATTGGGGACTGTTGCCCTCATTTTATAAAAAAGAAACCAAGAATTAGGTCAGTTAAATGCATTGTTGCAAGTCACATTTCTAAAGCAGATCTGAACCAGGACTGGGTCACTCTGAAGGCCACATTTCCAACTATTTTGCTCCACAGCTACATATTTAGACCAGATAATTCTTTGTAATGTGGGCCGTCAGGTACTTTGTAGTATGTTTCACGTGTCCACTGAAGTACATCTAAGATTTCCAGGGGGTCTAGTGACCTCGTATTTCAGCATCTGTCGTACTGTGGTGCCTGGGTACTATCTCTACCATGATTACTGGTGACATGGTATGGCTTAATCCACCTCTTTGGGCCAATTTTTGTAAGGCCCCTTTCCTTCTAAGGTTCTAATGGACACAGCGGGGAGAGTAAAGTAAGAAAGCCAAGCGAAGAACTAGCCTCTGCAAAACGTGAGACAGGCATGCGGGAGTGGGCTGGCTTTCTTAGGAGTAGCTGGCTGCAGCCCAAGGCCAGTCCGCATTAGGCCAGGGTGTTGAGAGGATTAATCACGACCAGATGTCGGCTCCTGCCTCTGCATGTTTCTAAGGAGGCCCTCAGTAAAACCTTCTGGGATATTATCAACACTCAGAACCCAAAGCCCAAAGCCTGGCTTCAGACTGCAGAGCAGGATTTCCCTGGGGTGTGGTGGGACTCCAGGCCAGATGACACCTGATTGAGGGGAAGGACTATCCTGAACAAATCCTTCACAAGGCCCTAAAATCATTCCATGACAACATCTGCCTACCATATTTCTGGAAAAAAAAACAACAAAAAAAACGTACCTAAAAAACCCCCTTGCATTCCAGATTGAAATCATTTGACTTCGTTTAAAAACAATAGCAATGAAAGGAAAAGAATAAATCAAGATTTTTTAAAGTACAGTTTTTAAAACAAAGAAGGGGAATAAAGAAAGTTGCCAAGATTACAAACATGTAAGCTCTTGTCTTGAAGAGTGCCTACCTACATTCATCAGTGTTTTACCTCATCAGTCCAAACACAATTTCAACCAATACAAACAGAGCCAATTCTTCCCAAATAAGAGCTCTAAATTTTCCAGGGTCAAGAAGTTGAATTCTGGGGTACACACCATGGTGATTGACCACATCTCAATACCCATGATCCTGTAATACTCATCTACCATACCTTTATCATGTTCGATATATATTTGCTTATATATTTAACTTATTATGTCACCAGCTTCCCGGATTACGGAATGAGTTGTTTTAAGTTTCCCATCTCCAGTACTATATATTGCAGAACTCACTGCAGATGTTCAAGAAGCGCTTGCTAAATTGAGTCACTTGTAAGATCTTTCATTCGCAGGCTCCGGACCTGGGGGAGGTTTCACCTACTATGAGCAAATGGCTTATTCACACACTGGAACTATGAGAGATTCATGAACGCAGGCTGGCCTGAAAATGCTAGCACATGTTCACATGCACACAGACTTTTAGACTCTCAAAGCGAAGCCTGATTACTTTCTGTGTACTGGCCCAATAGCCACTTCCTCAACTGCTGTACAATTTAAATTTATTCATTTAATTCAATAATTGTTTTAAGAGCCTCACTCCGCCATTACGCAGCAAACTGTCAGAGTCTCAGCAACATACTGTTACTTGTTTGTGGCATTTGAAACCATTTTTGCCAAAGATAACCGAAGAATATTGTTCAGAGCATCGGAACATACATAACCAAAACATCCTGATATAGGACTTGCAAATGTATTATAATTCTTTCATTTCAAATTCCCAATGGAAAATATGGGGCATGAATATATCGCAATTTATCGACTCTACTATGGTCATTACTGAGCCTTATAATTTCCTCAGCAAGAAAGTTTGAGAAGCACTGACACAGAGTGATCACAAATATCCAGTGGCCTACTATGCAGTAATAGTATTTTGTGCTTATCTGACACTTCTGCTTCCTGTCATTTCAGCTTCCTCTCCATATATTCCTATCTCCTTCCTGATTCTCTGTTTTTGGTTTACTTTGGCCTGGAAAACTGGATAATAAAAAGCTTATTAAGGCATATGTGTTTTATATGAATTAAGAAGATGCTGCATGAATGCCTAACCAGACTAGAATCTGAGGCCTTTTCAACTCATTGAAAATCATTCTTATTTAATTTTTTAAAAATGAACTCTGCTCTTATTTGTGCTAAAATTGCTTAAAGTCTGGTCACTAGAAGAATGGGTCCAAGGCAAAATGTCAAGAAAAAAGCTTGGACCACATTATGAATGAATATGAATATATATATATATATATATGAATATATTATATATATTCATAGATATATTATATATTCATATATATATTATATATATCTATGTATATATATATGTATTATATATATGTGGTGGAGCCAAGCAGGCTCCACCATGACCGTGTACTCCCCCCACCCCACCCCTGGATGCAGGGCTCGAACTCTTGAACCTTGAGGTCATGGACTGAGCCGAAAACCAACAGTCACATGGTCAACCAACTGAGCCACCCAGGAGTCCTGACTGCAATTTCCTTTTTGATTAGGACTACCAATTCTTACAATTTTTTTTAAAGCTCACGGAGACAATCATGGGGTTCAAAATACACTTCAAAATGATGTAGGTTTCCAGAATTTTATCTGGCATGGTATGGATTTCTTATTTGAATTTCCATGCATGAAACAAAAATGTGTAAGTGATAAAGATCAGCAAGAAAAGCAATGACTGATGCTGGCATTGTGAGATTTTAAAAAATAATATTCTAGTACATCTTTACAAAATACTGGCTACTGGAGAAAACCCATAAATGATGAGCCTGACTACCTGCATTAACATATGCCAACAGTTTTGGCTTTTGTAATAAAAGGAAATTGGTGAAAATAATTTGCATTACATAATTGATAACTATTTTTCTCATGTTTCAGTTAATAATTTCCTTTTTTGAGGTAAAATTCTTATTGGGCATATAGCAATTATGAATTTTTCCAAGCAAAGCTCCTGCAAAAGCTAAGAAGTTGTTTATAAAATGTAGCATATTTTTGTGGTCAGGATGAAACGCCCAAGTTCGGCTTCTAACAGTGGAGGATTTGCAGTGGAGCTACTGACATCCTTGGAGTGTAGGGTCCTCTGGCTGGAGGTAAAAACCTAGAGGACACGGCTCCTGGTCATGATTGTTATGGTTTTCCACCAGCAGAAAACATGATCAATTTTGAGAAAAATGGGTAGTTGCAGCAACCATTTAACATTAGTGTTCTTTCAAAAGCTGTCCCTTTTATCTTCCTTTGAATTCATTAATTATAGATCCACCACATGATTTATAGATACCAATAGAGATGGAGTTGGAAATGACTCATGCTGGGAACTTCTAGCGGCCTCCTGTTGAGTAGCTTGGATGCTGTTAAATGTTCCATATTATGAAGAAACGTGAAGACTGAGGAACAAGCACTGTGTTCCCGGAAATTCTACAACTGTGTATATTCTCTCTAAAAATTAACATTTTAGTCCTTTTAAAATAGGGGGATTGCTTGTATTAGCAAAAAAAAAAATTTTTCTTATACTTCATACTAAACAGTGTAGATCATGAAATTCTGCATTTCTCAGAGGGAGCATTCCAAATTTCCTAAGCACGCCAGAATCAAATTACTTAAATTATGGCTATTTCATATTCTGAGTGCATGCATTTGCAATTAGCTATGTCAGGCATTTTTCTTTCATTTAATTTCATCATCATCAAGTAGTATTTATTAAGCACAAACCTGGCTAATTAATTTTCTAGAGAATAACAGGTATTCTTATATTCATTCTCCCTATTTAAGAGACCTTAAATAATCTGATATGTGACATTTTTTCCCTTAGCAAAAACTGCCTTTAAATTTCAATTTTTACCTTATTATTTCAAGGTTTCATAGGACATATTCTACTCCCAAAGTCTATATATTTAAATAAAAAAATGTCATTCAGAATTAATACAATAGATTCCATGAGAATTTTATTCTTACTACAGCATACTAATATTCTATCTTGATTGTTTTAAAATATCACTATCCTAGTCATCTATTTTTCCTAAAAGCAATTCATTTTTAAGGTAGAAAAATAAGAGAAATAAGCAACTTAAATTACTATAATCAATAGTTGCAAAAAAAGCATTTTCTCCTTAAAAATTCAGTTAATATAGTTTACGAAAAGCAAAGTGAAAGAAAGCAAATGAGGATGAGAATACTGAATGTCTTCAAACTGATTATCAAGACTTTATGTGTGCTTTACTGGAGGAAAGGAAAAGCTAGTTTTTTTATGTGGATTTGGAGAAAGGAGAGTATTTTTCTCAAGGTACCTTTTTTTTCTAACTGCAGCAAAGACATTACTCCTTTCTTTTCACTTACCAGTAACTATACCATCACATTCACTATAAATTCCAATCACAAGACTAAAATTTTAGAGAAGCGTCGTCATGAACATCACAATTCCGCTCAGTTCATGGTTCATAAGAAGTTAACTCATAAACTTATTCGCAGTATATTTTGGTTCTGGAAGCAATTACACTGTACTTCAGGGACAAATGCCCAGTAAGAAGGACAGACACTACAAGAAAACTACCAATAGGCAATGTCTGTTACTGTTGAAGCATATTAGCGTTAATACTCAGTCGTATGTGGCTATGAAGGTCAATGGTCACTTTGTATGGTGAAAGGCGCAGCTAAAAGTGATGCTTCAGAAGGGTCCACAAAGGACTCCCTGGCCTGAAGCAAATGCTGTGTCCTGACACAAGTGGAGAAGAAGAGTTTCTAGGATTTACTTCTTGATATGCAGACTGGAATTTAAATATTAATGAGATTAAGCATTTGAGTAACTCTGAATAGAGTTAAAATATTGTTCAGTGTGCCCTTAGAGTGACAGAAATTCACTTCCAAGAGAGAATCCTAAAGTAGCCAGATACTCTTATTTTCCAACAGAGATTTACATCTCCAAAGACATTTACTTCCTCAAATAAGAGAGGAGATGATAGAAATCAGTAGCCTGAGAGGTAAGTTAAAAAAGGAAAAAAAGAAAGAAAAAAGAGGGAGGCCCTCAATTACAGTCACAGTCCTTCTGTGGTTTTGCATCTGGCAAGAAGTAGCCTATCTTTGTTTACACCAACGGAAACCCCCAGGAGAATACAGCATACAGAATCCACAGGAAGAATTTGGTCATACTTTTCAAAGTAGTTTAGTTTTCAAAAATCCACCTTCCCTAAAGGGAAAAACACCTTGAGAACCAATTAGTGGTATGAAGGGCCAGGAGAAAAAGATTGTGCTCTGGCAGAAAGATTATTTTGTTGATTTCAGGTAAAAACCTAGGGCCAGATGCTAAAGTAGATGTTCCCCATGCTTATCTCCCCTTTGCCCCAGGGACACTGCAGTCTGTTACATTTGTATCTTCTGAACAGGGACAGGAACAAAGTCTCAAAACAATTTTTGTAAGACATAATCCTGAATCACAGAACAGGTGGCAATTTTCTGAGGAATAACAGTGGATTATTGGAAGAGCAGAAGAAGATAGAAAAATACTTTCTCCCTCTTTTTCTGGTTAAGCAGATGTCTTGTGAGCAAAGCTTAGTCCTCTACCCTTTACACTGCAAAAAGTAAACAAGACAAATGGATACTAAACCTTCACAATAAGGCTAAATTCATGATTGATGCCTCTTACTGTTTAAAATCAGCTATAAATATGCTGTCCAGTGGTTTTTAGTGGTGTGATTGTCTGACTCAGCAGACCAGTGTCAGGAAAGAAATTTACATAGATGGAAAGTGAAATCTTTCTGCAAGAAACAGGACTGTTAGAAACTGCTTAGGTAAGGAGATGCTCACTTACGCAAACATGGATATACATATTAAACCTGCTCTCCAGTATCTGCTTGAGCTTAAGTTATTGCCCATAAAAGAGCTAAGATGTTTGCTTTTAATTTCCAAAAATTCATTTCAGTTCCAATTTTACTTGGAATAGATTCTGCAAATAGAACTGTCATTAGGTATAAGAAGAAGAATATCAATCTTGTATCCACAAACATGACCAAGACTTATTCTTTAAACACAGCACATGTTTAGATGGCTTGGCTAAGGATGACAAGCATAACACCAGACAACCCCACGGCAATGGCCCTTGATGTCTAGGAATATGGATGGAAGAGCTGAAGGAGGCTTCACGGCACTGTAACGTAGCACAGGATCTGAAGTCAGACTGCCTGAGTTCCAATCTTAGTTTAAGCAATTCCTGGGTATGTGGCCATGGGAGAGTCACTAACCACTGCAGTTTCCCTATGATGGAATGGCATGCTAATAACTCGGGGTAGATATGAAGAATATATGTATCCAGCATATATTAAGCACTAAGCACAATGAATGGGAACTGCTGCTGTTGTTAATATTACCGTTATTTTCCTTTTGCTCCTGGATCTGCATATCTGAGCCAGATTGGAGAGTGTGATAGACTGAACGACTGACCCCAATTTTTCACCTTTCTCTGTACTCATGTCTTTGCCACAGCCTCACCATGGGTGGACTGTGTTTCTCTACCCCTTGACCTTGGATTCACCTCTATTACTGCTTTGGTCAGAGGCACATGTGTGCACATCGTGTGTATGTGTGTGAGTGGAGTAACTGCCGGATCAGTGCCCAGAATTTCAAAGGCTTCACTCTTTGCTGCTGGCCCTCTGACGCCTCAGAGCATTAGAAGAATATGCTCCCCCTAGCCTGCTGGCCCAAGAACTGAAATACGAGGAGCCCACTCAGACCTGTGACAGAGATGTACCAGTCTGAATCTGAATCAAAGCCCCTCCAGCTGTCCTGCAGAGCTATGAGGGGCACAAATTGATGTATGTTGTTGATGTATGTTACTTATTGATGTATGTTACTGAAATTCTGTCATTATTTATTATGCAAAAAAAACCCCTACTGATCCAAAGAGTACATTAAAAAGTTGTCTACCCACAGTGAATTTATTTCCTAAGGAAAACAGCATTAGCTCAGTGTCTAGGTCTGAAACAAAAGTGGGATGAGAAGTAAGAAAAGACAAATGCTTCACCAAAGCCAGGATTCTAGGACTAGAGATGCTCCTGGAAACTTTGCATAGATCTTCTTGGCTTTTATTTAGGGAAGATCATGTTACTAACATCAAGATAATTTTTAAATGGCTAACATTTGTTGAAAGTTTATCATGGGCACTGTGCTAGGCAGTATGCATAAAATAACTCTCTTGGTCCTTCTAAGAGCACCAGGAGGTAGGGTCTATTAGTTTTACTCCTTTTACAAATGAGGACACTGAGGCATACTGAGACAAGTAGCTTGCCCACATTGACAGAGGGTGAGAGTAGTCCGGGCAGGATTCAAACTCAAGAAGCCTCATGGCATGGTATGAGATGATGGTGGTGGGGAGGACAGCTGGTGATAAGCACAGACATGTTTCCCCCACTCAATAACCACTTCACCCCTGCAATCACAGTGTGTGTTAATCTAATCCTTAGAATCGCTGAATTAGGTATTGCCCATAGTCCCGCTCCAGAGATGAAGAAAGGGGAGCCCTGCAGGTCACGCTCCTTGCCCACATTCCCACATGGCTAGCAGTGATGTGCGAATTGGAGGACATGATGATGAAGCTGTGTTTGAACCCAGGCGATGTAGTTAACTATTACACTATGTTAATAGCAATGATCACACTGCTCCCCCAATGGGCAAAGGAAGGATCATGTTCTTTCCTTTCCTTTTTTTTTTTCTGCAAATCTGGAAGCTTTTCCAAGTTCAAAGGCCAACATGCATTCCTGGCACCCTGGCCATCTTCAAGTGTATATCATGTGATCAATGCCCTTTAATTTATACTACAATCATGCTGAGGTTCCACTGAGCTTTCCTTCTTGCAAGAACAATTTCCTTATTTGCTGCCTTCCTGTTGACTTGTTTTTAGTGTTGTTTTTATGATTGTGTATTTTAGGTCACCTAACTCTGTCAGGTAACACATTCAGAGGAATCCTAATGGTAATAAAAGAAATGGGAGAAAGAATATTAATCATGATGGCTTTAGAGAACGATGTCCAGGATATAAAACTAACCCCAGAGAGAATATGAACAGACAGTTGTTGCCCAGATCTATTCACGCATACACTTGCTGCACCTGCAGGAGAGCCTCGTGGTCTCATGTCTTCAGACACCCTCTCTATCCAATTCCCAAACAAATAGCCACATCTCAAGTGCCTTTACATGGACGTGCAAACATCATTCCTACCGACCTTAAAAGCAGCACCTCCGTGGATGATGGATTTGATAAAAATCCCCAAGTCTGTTCCAGTTTCTCGAGATTTGTTCCCTTTCAAGCTCACGCCAAGACCAGCAGAACCTGAATCATTCAGGGGGATCTCGAAGGTGAGTTGCTCAGTTGTTTCCAGGGGGAGTGGGTAGCAGTCAGGCTCTCCTTTCTGTTGAAGTGCACATGGAAAGAGTGAAGGGGAGAAAGCAGATTAGTGTTTACACACAAATGGCCAAGCACTGACACAACAAGATGACTGGACCTCTAGCAGGCTGGTCTCTTCTCTCTATAACGGGCCACCTCCACCACGTCCTCGGGATTGAGAAACGTTCTTGGGAGTCAAATTTGCTGATCATCAACTAAGAGGATCCTTTGGCGAGGTGGAGTCACGCCACTTGAAACGCCCCATAAGTGTTTGGAAATTCAGCAGGATATATTCATTAAAGAGGCTGGATATTACGTACGGGAACTTCGGTACCAGAAAACACCTCAGAGATCATGTGATCCCAATAACTTCATTTTGCAGATGAAGAAACAGATCTTGGTGTAGAAATATGCTCACATTTGAGGACAATATTTGGCTTGTATAATTTAAAACACATCTTTCACATGGAAGCAGTGTTATTGATCAAGATTGTCAACTGGATACAGAGCACTGAAAAAATATTATCTTAAAGTTAGGGAAATATGATTTATAATGAGTATCACTAAATTACATTTCACTTTGTCCAACTCATGCCTCAGGCTTGCTTCTTTGGGTAGTATAACTTAGTGGCAATCAGTTTTTGAACTCAAACAAAAACAATAATGCACAACAAATATTTGTGTGCTCTTTGCCAAATGACACTTGGCCACGAGCACAACTATTCGCAAAAAACAACAAAAAAAATACAGATACATGGCTGTAACAGCCACACTTGGGGTTCAAGTATCCAGGGAGAAGCATAAGGTTAATCATATTTGGCCCCTGATGTTTTCAAATATACAGGAGTGAGAACAGAAAAGTGCTGTCCACAGGATAACCTCTGCAGGTGCCCCTCCTGCGTCCCTCTCCAGCTGGCAGAAATGTGAGATTGGGCCACAGTGTTTAACTGGAAAATTTGAAAATAAGATAGCCCTGGAAACCTTTCAACTCATTCTAGGTCGGTAGTTCTTCCTGTCTGTAATTATGTCTAGGAACTCTCATCTTAGGGTCACTTTGAGGGACCCTTATGTAAAACTGCATATTGTAAAAATTGCTGTGGATGTCTGAATGTCAGTCACCAAATAACAACTATAAAATCAGAAGTAGCAAAGAACCCATAATTAAAACAGGATTAAGAGGCTGATCATAGCCAGATCCACTGACCCAGTATTTTCAACTCCTACCAAAATGGAGAAAACCCATGTCGAACTTAAAAGAAATTTAAGTTTCTTCATTTAATTTAATTTCATTGTAAATGAAGTTAGCTACAAAAATTTTGACAATAGATGATTTCAAAGAAATGAAACCTTATTGCTTAATTTAATAAACCTATTATAAGTTATTTCTTTTAACTCATACTATTATCTGAGAAACAAATCCCATTATTTGATTCAAGCTAGCTGTCTTTTTTTCCCCCCCATGGGAAAGTCATAGCTAAATACTGAACATAAATTATTAGCCTTCATCTTTGTTTTCCAGAATTTCCCATTTAGAATCCATAACATTTGATAATCATTCATGTTTCCAGGTCTCTCTGGGGTTTGGTTAATTTCAGTCTGATAAAGTTCCACTGAATTAAAGTATAAATTAAAGAAAAGGTGTTCTTCCTAGAAGTTTATGAACACCATTTTAGGGAAAGACTAAAAGCTTCTCTGGCTTTTTTTCTTTTATATGTTTATTTATGGCTTTTGAGAAAGACAGCATGAGCAGGGGAGGAGCAGAGAGAGAAAGGGAGAGAGAAAATCTCAAGTAGGTTCCACAGTCAGCACAGAGCCTGAGGTGGGACTCGATCCCACGACCCTGGGATCATGACCTGAGCTGAAATCAAGAGTCAAACACCCAACTGACTGAGCCACCCAGGTGCCCCAAAGCTGTAACTGGCTGTGATCAATTAATTGTAAACACCACTACACTCACACCAGCCATGGCTTTTTATCTCCTAGAGACAAAGTGACACAAGGGCAGATTTTGCTTGAGTAATACCTTCAAACCATTTTATTCTGTAATCAAATCCAATTTCTTTGGCAACTGTGTTTAATTAAGATTGACATTCTTACTTGTACTAACATCTTTCATTTATTACAGACACGGTAAAAACAAAATAGAAACCAAGTTATATTATTTATGGCTACGTTTTAATTTTTGTATGTGTGTGTTATTTTTCTTTAAGTTTTTATTTTAATTCCAGTTGGTTAACATACAGTGTTATATTAGCTCCAGGGGTACAGTACTGTGATTCAACAATTCCATATATTACCCTGTGCTCATCACAACAAGTATCCTCTTAATCACCATCATTTAATTAACCGATCCCCACACCCACTTCCTCTCTGGTAACCATCAGTTTTCTCTCTATAGTTAAGAGTCTGTTTCTTGGTTTGTTCTTCTCTTTCTTTTTCCCTTTTCTCATTTGTTCGTTTCTTAAAATCCACACATGAGTGAAATCATACGGCCTTTGTCTTTCTCTGATTTATTTCACTTAGCACAATACACTCTACCTTCATCCATATCATTGCAAATGGCAAGATTTCACTCTTTTTGATGGTTGAGTGTTATTCCATTATATATATACATACACCACATCTCCTTTATCCATTCATCAGTAGATGGACATTTGGGCTATTTCCATAGTTTGTCTATTATCGATAATGCTGCTATAAACGTGAGGGTGCATGTATCCCTTTGAATTAGTATTTTTGTATACTTTGGATAAACACCTAGTAGTGCATTGCTGGATTATAGGGAAGGTCTGTTTTTAACTTTTTTTGGAACCTCCACACTGTTTTTGCAGAATGGCTGCACCAATTTGCATTCCCACCAACACAGCAAGAAGATTTGCCTTTTAAGTCCCTGATACCCGACAGTCAGAAATATAACAACAACAAAAAATCTGGTAGCTAACAATGGTTCCAAGTGCTTTACACATATTAGTATACTTACTCTTCATAATAACCCTATGAGGATTATTATCATACCCATTTTATAGATTAGAAGACTGAAACGTACAGGGGATAAGTACTTACAGTCCATCAGACTTGACAGTATTGGAAGCTATGTGAGGCCCAGTCAGCATGGTTCCTGTTTAGACTCTTAACTGCTATGTCTCAACCTCTGTGAACCACTATGACTTGGCCTAGCCACAAGAAATTCCAAGACAGATTCTCACAATGACAGCAAGACATCATGCAATTTTACATCCTCTACTCAAGTATAGTTACATTTTATACCTTTTTTACACTTTATCAGGCTCAAGCCATAATTAGTGGGCTCTCATAATAGCAAATCATTATTGCTATTCACCCAATAGTGAAGGAAGCCATTACAGTAGTTAGCATAGCCATTTCCTCTATTAGAAATAAATGTCCCTTTACCTAATGTACAAAAAAAATCAATATGCTGAATGCCTTCCTCCAATAATCTTGGTTCAACTAGGAACTCTAAAAGTTAAGCTAAAATCTTGCCAGACAACATTTTTTAGAAGGATGAAAAGAGGTATAAAGGCCTTACAAATGTCCCAAATGCAGGACCTTAGTCACTGGAGAAGCCCAAAAGGTCCTCTCTTGCTTTCTATGTTTCATGCTGTATTGGGAGTATTCCTTGCTTTTTCTACTTACAATTATCCAGAGGGGGGCAAAAATCCAGATGCAAGCCTGGCATAATAAAGGAAATCTTGTGAATTTCATTCATTTTTTTTTCTTTTCATTATTTCTTATTCTTTGCTACTAGAGGCCATGCCTCTAGATACAAAGTCCATGAGCTCCTAGATCCAGGCCCATGATGGATGCCTACATGCCCCTAGTGTGTATGTCTAGACCTCATGCTCTAGCATGTTCCCAGGATCAGTCTTTCAGGGTCCACAACTAAAGCTTTCTGGGTCTGATATTTGGGTCTGACAATGCTTTGTTGTGGACTGTCCTATGCATTAAAGGATAGTCGGCAGAATCCTTGGCTACTACCCACGAGATGCCAGTAGTACCTCCTTCCCCAGTTACGACAATCCAGAATGCCTTCAGACATTGCCAAAAGTCTCCTGGGCTCAAAATCGCCTCCAGTTGAAAACCACTGCCCTGAATTAACAATTGCCAAGAACAGTGAAGTTTAAGGCAAGTAGGGTTCAGAAAGTATTTGGAACTGCAATGTTGCCTGCGGGTATGTTCTCAACTACCAGAAAGGAGTGGCAGTGAAAATCCCTACAACTGACGAAGTCTTAGGCTCACAGGTTCATGACTGACCACTTAGTTGGTAATAGAATTCTGCACTTAGTTATGTCTCTGGTTAGAAGGCAGCTAATTTTTCAGAGGCAGAAATATGATCTTTGGGGGATTAACAGAGTAGGAAAAGTGATAAATACTGAATTTATTGGTACATATACAAAATGCTGACTTTTATTAATATAACCCAGAAGACAAATTTAGCTTATCAAGTGGTGTTTGTTAGGTTAGTTATGCTTATATATATGCTGTTTTGTACTTTTTCATTTATTGAAAATCATAGACTTATATAAAATAGTATGAACATAAAGACTTCTCATGTGAGAATATAATGTGAAGCATAATAGCTTATGTGTACAGTATATTTCAATTCTATAACATATACACTGTATACATACTCAGACACCTACCCATCTATCTGTTACCTACCTGCCCCACAACCCCACCCCATCTATCTGCATATGTGCAGATGTCTGCACAGAAAACAACAACAACAACAACAACCCGGTTATCTACTGCACTGCAATATGGACTACTGTTTCCTTCTTTATAATTTTCTGTTTTCTAAATATTTATCCATAATTATAAAAAGATAAATGCTTTTAAAAGGAATTCATGAAGGCACAAGAGCCATTTGCTGTATTACTGCATTCGCAACTAGAAAGATGTAAACACATCTCTATAATGACACACACACTCTTTTACACATACACACACATTTTCTAACACTACATATGCTACATATAATATGTATTACCCTATAAAACTATATAATATATGGTGTGTATATGTATTCTATATATGTATATGTATGCACGTGTGTAGTATATTTATAACCTCTCTTAGAATAACCAATGACTTTCATTTACTAAATCTGATGGTCAACTATCACCTTTTATCTCTCTAGATCTGCAGGAGCATTAGACCAAATTGATGAAGTCCTACGTTTTGAGATACTTTCTTTTCTTGGTCCTAGGACATCACTCTCTTACAGTTCACCTGCCACTTCCTGGTATGCTCTTGCCATTCCCTTTGCCGATTCTTCCCCATCTCACCAATCTATAAATACTAGTGTCCTAGGAATCAATCATCTGACCTTTTCTTTCCCATCCTCACTTTTTTTTTTTACTTATTTTTGAGAGAGAGAGGAGACAGAGCACAAGTGGGGGAGGGGCAGAGAGAGAGGCAGACACAGAATCTGAAGCAGGCTCCAGGCTCTGAGCTGTTAGCACAGATCTGGACGTGGGGCTCAAACCGCGAGATCATGACCTGAGCAGACGTCAGACACTTAACCGACTGAGCCACCCAGGCGCCCGTCCCATCCTCACTTTTGAAGTTACCCCCACCTAATTTCATTTTTTTAAAATATCATTTACATGCTCAGGGGTCACAAATTCCTACCTGCACCTCTCTCCCCTAAACTAGATTCACATAACCAATTCTCTAGTAAGTAACTCTATTAGGATTTCTACCTTGAAACTCTCATGTCCAAATAGATCATCCCTTAAACCTGTTCCTCCTGAAGAAGTAAACGGCAATTGTATTCTTCCAGATATTCGAGCAAGAGACCTCAATGTCATCGCTGACTTCCTTCTTATCTCACACTCTGCATCCAACCCATCAGCAACTCCTGTCAGCTCTACTTTAAACACACCCAGAATCTAGCACTCTTAGCATCTGGGTCAGCACTGCTTCTCACCTGACACTCTCTTGTACTAGTGCCTCCTTTCTGCCTCCTTGCTTCCACTATTCTCCTCTTCAGGCTATTTCTCAACACAGCAGCTAGAGTGGTCCCATGAAAATAAATACTCAAATACTTCTAGTGACTTCCCACCTCATTCAGAGAAAATGCCAATGTCCTACAAACCCTACGTAAGTGCCCCGACTCTTCTCTCTGCTCATCTCTCCTACTACTTGCCCTATGTCTTCTGTATTGCCCTGCAACCTTCATGCTTCTGCCCCAAGACCTTTGCCTCACCTCTTCTCTCTGCTTTAAATACCCCTTCCTTAGACTCCTGCAGACCTCCTTCTCTCACTTCCTTCAATCCTCTGTTCAAATGTCAATTTATCAGTGAAGGCTTCCCTGACCATTCAGTTTCAAATTGCTTCAATTCTCTCTCAATATAACCCGACCCATGTCCACTATCCTGCTTTGTCTCCACAGTGTTTATTGCATATTGTATACTTGCTTGCTTATTTGTTTTTAATAGGGTCTCTTGAAAGCAGGGACTTTTATATTATTCTGATTCTTTTTCCACCAGTGTACTGCCAGTGCTTAAAACAGTACCAGACTCGGGGCACCTGGGTGGCTCAGTCAGTTGAGCATCATGACTTCGGCTCGGGTCATGTTCTCATGGTTTGTGAGTTCAAGCTCCGTGTCAGGCTCTGTGCTGACAACTCAGAGCCTGGAGCCTATTTCAGATTCTGTTTCCCTCTCTCTCTACCCCTCCCCCACTTACACTTGGTCTCTCTCTCTCTCTCTCTCAAAAATAAACATAAAAAAAAAAAAACAACAACAGTGCCATACTCAAAAACTGGCACTGGATAACTATTTGTTGAATTGATTAATATATAGACAAAGGTAGATATAGATGTGTGTGTCCAACAGTATGTGCCTGTGTGTATGTATGTGTCTGTAAATATGTATTTGTGGGATTATATACATGTATATGCAAATATATAAATTGCTGGCATCACATTTGATTCCTACCATTGCAGATTTCATTAATTTAAATGTTTATACAAGTTAGCTTTTACATGAAAGATAATTTACAATAAAAATAATGCTTTTTATAAAACACAAAGTATCACAGTTTTAAGAAACCTTAAAAGTCACCTAATCCAATTTCCCTTTTCCCTTTATACCACACTTTCTGTTCGAGGAGAGATAATAACCTAGCTCAGCTTCAGCATGAAGTCCTCAGTGAAGGCACCAAGATGTGTCATTGCTACCAATTTGTGATCAACATCGGATTATTCATAATTTTAAATTGTAGCATGTGACTATTTTAAGCGAATACTGCAAAAAGTGATATTCATGGTATATTTCATCAAGTTTGGGAACCAGTGTGATCCAGTACCCAAAACTACATCATCCATCTTTCTATTTGCCTTTCCATCCAAGCACATAGATTTCTGTGTGCCTGCTTTGGATTTTGTGTCTCCCTCTCTCTGCCCCTGCCCCGCTCAGTCTCTCAAAAATGAATAAACATTAAAAAAAAATTTAAAAAATAGGAAAGAAGCAGAAGAATCTATATAGTTGGACACACTGGGAGATATACTAACCATGTTTATCAAACAAATATCAAAAGTAATTACTTGGTGTGAGAAGAGGAAAGCGAGGCAGGAAGACGGATGAGTTGCAAGGCATCTGTATTATTAGCTTAAGAGTATCCCAAATAGGGCCATCTCTGGAATCACAAATGTTCTTGTACTGCAAAGCAGCACTTGATCCATGTGTGCAAGTGGTAATAAAACAGCCTTCCAAAGCCCCAGGGGAATCCACCAGACTGCAGGGCCAGTGTTCAATTTCTCAGAAGCCCAGGTCAGACCTGAAAGCATCCATGCTGAACCTTGTATGGCCCTCATTTCATTAAATGCCGTGCTCTCGACTCAGCACAAGCAAGCACTGGATGTCTCTGCCTCGCCTCCCAAATGTGTAATTAGTTTGTGTTGTGAGCAGCTTACTTTATGCAAGAGTTATGATTCACATGCAATCATTTTGTCAAGTACCAAAACTCAAACAAAAGGCCTTTAAAGAAAGAAAATGAATAATTTTTTCTTATATAAAGCAAAAGCCATACCTAACAACTCTGCGAGGATGTTTTATAGTAAGCTTAAGCACTGTTAACTTTTGCCTAAGTAAATTCTAAGGCATTTAAGGTGATAATAAAACTTTTCCTATAGCGGAATAAATTTTCACAACAGTGAAAGGATAAGATATCTGCAAAAGACGTAATTTTCTGAATTTTTAAAATTTTCTGAAAAAGTATGGATAGCTATTACAAGCATGACAGGTTTTTGGCCAATTGGATTATATAAGATTCAGATTGTATCACCCTAGAGTAGGGATGAGAGACTCCTACCAACAGCTGAGAGGCATTCTATTTTAGATTGTACTTTTCAGAGAGTAAGAGAAAAGATGGCAAGAGATGGGCAGGCACATGCAAAGGTAAATGGTAATCCAAGGATGATCATTTCAATCAATGGTAAAGGACTTTCCCTCCAACTGTTGCTAATGTATACATGAAATCAGCAGAACTCTTGGTTATTTACAAGTAGACATTAAATAATCTTCGGAATTATACTCTACTAAGTTTTTGACAAGCAACCCAACCAATGGAGGAAACTTTTTTTTTAATTAAAAAATGTTTTAATTCATTTTATTCATTTTGAAGGACGAGTAGAGAGAGAATCCCAAGCAGGTTTTGCACTGTCAGCGCAGAGCCCAAGACGGGGCTCAAACCCATGAACCGTGAGATCATGACCTGAGCCGAAATCAAGAGGCAGGTGCTCAACTGACTGAGCCACCCAGGCACCCCGATGGAGGAAACTTTTTAAATGCAGGCTCATTACAGGTAGCTCAATAATCTATATTTTAACTATATGTCCTTACGTGGTTTCCTTAAGTAAATATTCATCCATTTTAAAACACTTTTTAACCAAAGACCTGAATAAAGAAAATCCTATAAAATATTTGTAATTGAGACACTTTTTTCCTGTTTTTTGATATCCATTTCCTGGAAAGGATGAAGAAGGAAACTACTGAACACAAAAGCTCATTTCTGACTGCACTTATAAAACAACAACAACAACAACAACAACAAAAAACAATTTTCTTTAAGTAAAGGATTAATCTAATACCAGGAAACAAATGTCAAAAAAATGGCCATTCTTTATTGTCTGCTCACCATAAAGGTGCATTGATGTAATACAAAGTCAGAGATTAAAACTAACAAAAGTAAAGCAAGCCAAAGTTAAGATTCCTAGAGCAATCCTTTGTTCCCTCCTACTTACAGTATTACCTGAAAGATCAGCATATTCAACAGTTTAGTAACACTGGCAATTCTTTTTCACTTTTCTGATAAAGACGAAGAAATGAATGCATTTTGCATCAGGAAGAGTAGTGTAAATGAATATTTTACAATTCAGACAGCATGGAGTTTTTATAAAACTAGAACCTGCTTTGTTAATATGGAGAAGCCATAGGTCTTTCTTGTTTTGTGTTTATTCTTCCCTGTTAGAAGTGAACCTGATTAAAATGTCTTAAACCTTTTACAGGCAGTAATTCACTGGTTAAAACACAAGAGTACATGCTTTTATATGAGTATAAGATTCAAGAACAAACAACACGATTGTTAAAATATATATATATATTATATGAATATTTATATAATGAATATATATTTAATATATATACTAAATATATATTTATTAAACATATATTTAGTATATAAATTATTTAAATATTTTATAAATTTGAAAATCTAAACAGGAAGCATAGTGGGCCTAATTCTTAGAGGAGCAGACCCATTCGAAAAGCTGGATTCCTAAGCGAAATACTTCCCCTATCTTTGCTGTCACAAATACTCTGCGTGCTAAGCTACCTGCATTTAATGGCTTGAAAAGACAACACAGCTACCCAGACAAAAGCTAAACATAAATAAAAAAGATCACACCGGTTATGATGCCTGCTTCACTCACAGCCTGTCCGTTGCTCAGGTGACGACTCACTGAATAGGTGGTGCCCTTTGGCTCGGAGACAGTCAGTCCATAGGCAGTGGGCTAATGCTTGTTGAGTGGGTCTTGCCCAAGGCCACGCCAATTAGGGAAGGTTTCAGAAACCACTAAACCAGTCAAACTGGCTCCTTCTAAGACTTGGATCAATGCAAGGTCTGATACACAGGGTCACAGTGATTGCAGGTGAGGAAAAATACCCTGATAGTTTCTGTTACTAAAATTTCTAGGAAAAAGGTTTATTTTTAGGACTTCTCACTGCTTTTAAGAGGTTAATACATATTCCCTAATTCACTCCATCGTGGAACACATCTTTGCATGAAGTATATATTAGACGAAAAGTATTCCCTACCATACACTTAAAGACATGCTGCTTTAGAGAACACAGGGAAGGTCAAGCTTGAAAGGAATGGAGCAGAGAACAGAGAAGGCTCGAGAAAGAGAAATCTTGTAGGTCATGAACAACGCCCTAGAAATACTTCCCAACCTCATGGTTAAGCTTTCCAGTTCCATTACTTTTGTGTCACACTTCTGTGTACATGTCGTATGCCCCAATCAGCGTCAACAACAACAAAGTATCATAGAAGGAAAGTATAGACTCATGCCAGGCTTCCAAAGATCTAGAACAAGGAGCATATTCTAGAGCCCTGATTCCCTAAAGGGGGAAAAATGACATTTAGTTTCCTTATGAGACATTAATTTATTTTTATTTTTGGTTTTTAGTTTTGGATAGGGAAATTTCTGCAGTCGGTTTAAAGACAATGGATTACAGGTTGTTTTTGCTGGGATTTTAGGAAGTGTTATGGTCACAGAATAAGATCTCAAGCCACTAGAGTAAAATTATAAAAATGTCTAACACCCACCATTCTGAGTATATGTGTCATTATTCAGGACATAGTGACTCTTAGTAAAGATAATACAGCTTTCTTCCCAATCAAGAATTCTAAAGGCACAGATTATGGATGTGTTACCTACATTTTCTCTACAAGACCCAATAAATGTTCTTTCACTTGGAGGCCCAGAACTTTGAGGTGCAGAGAGTCCTGTTTATTAAAAGATGCTACCATGTAGTAGCAATACTATCATAGCCTCAAGAAAGTGGTATTTTTGTGGGGTCTGGAGGAGGGGGTAATCTGTTTGTTGGTTAAGATTTAAAAACAAATGATGAAAATATAACCATTTTAACCCTATCATTTTCTACGATGTTTGAGTTGCACCTAATGAGACTCCAGCTAGAAACCAATCCCCTTTAGAACACTATTAACTAAATTCCAAGTAGAGATTGAGAAATCTCAGTGGGTAGCAACCATTTTAAATTCATAGTACATGTTTACTATTGTAATGAGAATGTTCTTACCATATATAATATGCCCTTTATATATGTAGATGAAGACATGTAATTTGCATTTTATATTAATTGCTCTATTAAAATTAATTTTCAGATAAAGGTGATTTTAAAACAAGAAGTCATTTATGTCCTGTAGAGTATGAAAATCCATCAAGATTAAAATGCAGATATATCTTCCCTATCCCCACTACTACAAGCAAATTGGGGAAAGAAGAAACCTACCCAGAGTTGATTAATGGGGAAATGTGTATCAGTCGGTCGCTGGCACAAAAGTGTTGCATAACAAATCGTAACCAAACTGGGATATGAGCAATAAGGCATTTATTTCTAGCTCACATATCTGCAGGTTGCCTGGGGTTTGGATGATCTAGGCTGGGCTCAAGTAGGTTTGCCTTCAAAGTGTGGAGCAGGTACATGTCTGCTCCTTGTATCTAGCATCTTCCTTAGACCACTGGATACCTGAAACATGTTTCTCACATGTTGAAAGACAGGAATGCAACTATGAAAGCATCATTAAACTTTTGCTCACAAAACATCTGCTAACGTCTCATTGGCCAAATGAATTCACATGGCCAAGTCCACAGGCTACAGTTAAAAAAGAACTATCCATACACATATAATGAGACCACGACAAGAAGATGGGTATATAAGGTTACTATTTGGAAGTGAATTGAGACCAATAATCCCCTGTCCCAACTGAGTGATGAGAGATACCAAGGGTTAATGATATATCATAGATTTTCTTTTAGTCATATCTTTCCTTTCCTTTGGTATCACATTTTCTGTATTCATCTGTTATCGTCTGAATGTTGGTGTTCCTCCCAAGTTCATATGTTGAAATTCTAATCCCCAAAGTGATGGTATATAGAGGTAGGGCTTTTGGGAGGCAATTGTGTCATAGGGGTGGAACCCTCATGAGTGGAATTAACTTTATAAAAGAGACCCCAAAGAGCTCCCTAGACATGTTCACCATATAAAGACACAGCAGGAAGTCTGTGATCCACAAGACATCCCTCACCTGATCATGCTGGCACCCTGATCTTGGGCATCCAGCCTCTAGATCTCTGAGAAATAAGTTTCCCTTGTGCATAAGGCACCAGACCTGTGGTATTGTTCTAGAAGCCCAAATGGACTAAGACACCATCCTAGAGACTGCACTTCAGAGTGGCTTCTGTGTCTGTGAGATTTGCCCAGGTAGAGGACGTAGGTAGCCTAGATCTGGGAAGAGTCCACCTCCCACCTCCATGCATTGTTCCTGCCATGTTCTTAAAAGGGACTGTTCAGGTGGCCCCAGAGTCCTAAATAAATGGCTTAGGCTACTGAACATTGCCCTTCACTTTACATTATTCTTTTCCAGTATTCATCTTCCAAATGATCCTCTGCATTACTGTTTTTATATATATGTGAAAGCGGGACAAGGGTAAGGGAGCAATCTCTATGGCCTTAATTCCTGTAAAATCAGTGTGTAATTACAAGAAGTTTAAAAGTTCAGCACACTTCCAATCAGTATTTCCCTAGCTGTAAGTTGAGCAGGACTTCTTTCTTCCCTGAACTAATGGATCTTCATTTTCCAACAAAGTCAAGTATGCTTCAAAGACTAAACAAGGACGATCTCACTTCAGCTCATGCCTAAGGAATTTTTTTTTAATTAATCCATCACAGCCCCATTTTTACTTGCTGATACATGAAAAAGGAAGGCTCATCTAAGTACAGTGAGGGAATGAATCTTCTTAGTCAAGCATTTTCCTTATAGTACAGGCCTACAATTTTTATGATAATGAAATCAAGCATAAGAAAAAATATTTATTTTATAGGTATGTGTGTGTGTGTAATGCAGAAATTATTTTCTGCAAAAGAAATTTTACAGTGAAGGTATAATGGAATAAAAGACTCTTTACTTAATATCTCCAAACCCCCTTTGTGTCTCAGCATATAAACCAACTATCCCTTCCCTGATTTTATCAGTGAGAAAACAATTTGCCCTCCTCTGAACTCCACTTTACTTTCTTTTTCCCGTTGTTGTGATTCTAATCACTTTTTCTATTCTTACGATTATTTCCCGGCATGTATGTCTTAACTCTGCTCTACTGTTGTGATCTCATCAAAGGCAGGAATTCTATTTAATTCAACTCTGAACCCAGTTTAGCATCCGGTACAATGCATACAATACAAAAAATATTTGTAACAGGGTGACTTCATAAGTTATTTTGTTGATACTTCTCTGCCACAAATTAATTAATTTAATTAATTAAATGTTACAACAATTAAATGTCTCTTCTTTGGATGGGTTTCTCTGTACCTAAAACTCATTCTTTCATCTCCTCCCACTTTGACACCTACTGGCAAACTCCTACTAACCCATCAAAGCACATCTCAAGTGTCACCTGCTGTTTGTGCCTGTGCCCTCATCTAGATCTCCTTAGGACTCTACACATAATAATAACATTATATCATGTTTTTTTTAATTATTATATAAATCTTTAAGGGCCTCAAGCACAACAAGGGCCATTCCATTCATATTTCCATCACTAGCACCTATCCCAGCGCATGCCCGAGAACAGTGCATGGTAAGTATTATTTAACGGGCATTGCTGATAAGTGCTGGATCAGTTAATTCTGCGATTATAGTTCAATATGGGCCATGGTTCATTAATACTACAAAATATTTTTAAAAACTACTAATGAAGTTCCAATACTTAAGCCCACTGTCACCATTACCACCATCATCCAATGGAATTTTGGACTATTCGGTAGTGCATACCGGATATGTACAGCAACAGATTCCCCTTCCTCAGTTTTCTATACTGCTAAGCTTAATCATGACCTTTTTGCACACTGATGCCTATGAAGGGCTGAGCTATGCAAGAAAATAGCTCACAAATGCTTCTAAGAACTCACATTTATTTTGGCTCATCTGATCACCATATCCGCTCTTGAGTTTTGATACGGGGTGGAGTAAATCTGTCAGTCACTTCTACTTTATTATGACAGCTGGTGCTACTTGGCAACTACTCTGTTCAAATTAACCCTATAAAAGCACTTTTTCACATTAAAACTAAAACTGTGTCTCTCTCAACTCCTGAACAATTGGTTGAGAAGGTTAAATTCACTTACTGAGTGACTTCACTTACTCTAAATAAAGCCGAAAAGCAGATACACTAAAAGTTGCTTTGACAGTTTTTTTTTTTTTTTTACTAAATTTGGCAGCATTATGTACAAACACCAAATGAAACACTCTTAATGTATCTGATACCTCCTCATCTCTGCCTTTCAAATCCATTGCACCCTAGTCATGAATAATCCAGAATACTTTTTATATGCTATTTGACCTGTGAGAAGAATGAAAGCCATAATTCAAATCTGTTAATGACTGCTAAAAGAGACACCTGACCAATTATTTCCTTGTTACGGCAGTCCTTGATCCTAGGCTTTTTCTCTGTGGATGTAGAGTTCATCCCATTATTTTAGCCACATCAAAAGTAGGGCATTGGCTAAACAAACATGCATGATTTATAAAGGCAGCCATATTTTAGTGACATAAAGCAAGCCGTCTAGTATATAATGGGGACCGTATGTTCAGATGCCTCTTCAACGTATTTCTTCTGTTACCCTGTAGAATGAAAACCCAGCCTACTAAAAAAAACAGGCTGAGAAACGTAATTAAAGAATAAGAACAAATTCTAGATTTATGAGCAAGTGCAATGTATTTACTAACATGTTATAACAATAGAACAGGTTATTATCAATTTTAACCATGATTCAGCCTACCAATGCACTTGGTGCTGTCTTGATCTCTGACTTCTAACAAAAATACCTGTATTAAGAGAAAATTCAGCTGCAACTTCCTAAAAAATGTTAATACTGTTCTAAGAACATTGGGTATGAGCAAAAGTTCACTTTTTCCCTCCTAGCATTCTATTAGAATAATCCTTCCCCCCCCCCCCCCCCCCCCCCCGCCCCCATTCTCTTAAAGAAAAACAGATTTGGAAACTTTAAATGGATTGGTCTCCCTTTTACTTTCCTCACTCTCTGGTCTTGAGGTAATTAATGTCTACTC
The DNA here is from genome assembly GCF_028749965.1 of Puma concolor. Lineage (NCBI taxonomy): Eukaryota > Metazoa > Chordata > Mammalia > Carnivora > Felidae > Puma > Puma concolor. Next base: position 192,269,319 of record NC_141674.1, on the reverse strand, counting down.
AATATCATGCTCAATCATGTTTCCCCTGGGACAGTACTTTCAATTAAACCTTTTATTTCATCCAGGAATGCCTGGTCTCATTGACCACTGTACTTTTTATCTGTGGATTTATGATAATCTAATGCACATCTCCTCACAGGCAGAATGGCCTTATGAGTCCTTATTGTTCTTATGCCAGAAGAGAAGTGAAAAACAAAATTAGCTCCTGCGGAAGTCAGGAAGGAAACCACATTTGTTTAACACAGCAAGAGGCCTTTCACTACCTGCCCAATGGCCTTGACCATCACGCTGCCCTGGCCTCTCAATGTGCTGGCTGCCCTTGCCTCCCTGCTCCAGTCTGATAAGACATGCCAACTCCCTTGAGAGCTACTGAGAGCTGAGGGGTGAGAGGCAACGCAATCCTCGGGTTACATTTTCAAAGGGTTGTGAAGGAAGTGAGACATTTACATGCTATTGTTATTCTTTTCTGTAAGAAACCCTACAGGTTAAAGAGGAACCTCTGAACTACTATCTGACAGCGAAGGCTGGGCTTTTAGAAAAGTAAGCCACTAGCCTGTTAGTACCTATTTGCCTTTACTTTCTTTCCAGTCAGGACCCACGTGATTTGGTTTCTATTTTGGAAGCACACAAATTATAGTGACGTGTCACTAACTTAACCACCGTGAAAAATCACATATATATATTTTTACGACGTACTCAGTTATGTAGCTGAAGACAAGGCTCGATCTAGTATACTTCTATCTCTTCATGATATGCGGAATAAGTCACTGTTTTATATATATATATCCTCTGACATGAACAAGTTCAGCAGCCTTCATCTTTAATTTCCTTGCATGCCTACATAGCACATAAAATTATCAAGTTCATAATTGCATTAATATTTATTTATATAATTTATTTACAACCTGTCTAGTACCAAAGAGGAATTGAGGTGGCTTGCGTTAATAATTACACTGAAAATATCTGCCAAGTCGTCAACAAGTTGCTAGTGTTGACAGAGACCTATTTTTCAAATTGAAGAATTCAGAACCCTGAGATTTTTTGCTAAATTAAGGATGGTCAAAACCTTACTGAACAGTGGTTCTAATTCATTCACTTCTCTTTATGTGTAATGGAAATAAGCTTTAAATAGACTATGACTGTAGGTACAGACAAGGCCATTTTTATTTTAAAAAACTGGCTCTATTTTTTAAGGTTGTATTTAGATTTTTAAGTTTGTATTTAAGTTTGTAAACTTGCTTCTTACAACTTGAACTTTATGTTTCTCTCTGTCAAAAGGAATACTGGTAAATTGTGCCTAGGTTTCAATTAGCCAACAGGGTTCACTCACTCCACAGTATCGCCAAAACATAACACTACATGGTAATTCATATTCTATTAGATAAGCTGTATTTAAAAATGTCTTATGGGAAAATACACCTAAATTTTCATGTTTGGAAAGAAGGAACACATCTCCTTTTGAGCCAACTACAAGAGTGAAGGCTTTCATGGTATCCACAGCAATGGTGGCCACCAGGAGTAGATTGGAGGAAGTACTACATCTTTGTGTATTAACTACTATAGCAACAAGCACCATAGTGGCAGAAGGTCGAAAAGGTGGCCATGAGGGAGATATCTGCTGGCAATATGTTATTCTACATTTACTTAAGAGAAGTCACTCTTTAGGTCAAATGCTCCCAAGGCATTCTGAACTGTAGAACAAACAAACGCTGAGAGGCAGACTCCTGTGGCCCATTCATATATAGAGAGATCATTCATAATTCAAGGCACTATCTGTATTGAGAGTCATGCCAAAATTTGATGCGTAGAAATTCAGAGAATAGTATTTTGCAGTAAGAAGAGGTCTAACAGACCAATTAGTTCAATCTCCTCGTATTGTAGATAAGGAAATTTTCCTGTTTACTGTCGATTTTTAAATTTTGATAATTTTAGCATTTATTAGTTTATCACTATCTCCATAATCCAACTCTTATTTCCAAGTCCCCAGTCCAGGTTGTGGGTGTCTACTGTAGAAAGGAAATCTACATGGGATGGGAAGAGGAAGGAAAAAGCTTCTTTCTCACCTAGGGAGAAAAGTAACAGGAAGGAGGACAAGAGTTTATATTTAGCAAGAGTGTCATGGCTAAAAAAAGTTGAGCAACAAAGTAGGGAAAGGGGCACACCTTATCCACTTTTGCTTCTCTCACACTGTATTTACATCAAGAAAGAACTCAAGAATTTCTTTGTGAATGGAATTCAGAAAGATAAGACCTGAGCAGTTAAATGACTTTTCTAAACTTGAACATCTAGAGCAGCAGTCCTAGGTCAATAATGTGAATCTTACATCCCCAAAGAATATTCTTTCTGCTATAGAACAGTGTTCTCTTCAGCTTTCCTAACTTAATGTGAGAGACTAGAACAATTTTGGGCCAGTGAGTTATGCCTCCTTGAAGTGTGACTTTGCTGTTCTTTCCAGCCAAGCATGGATTCTAACCACCCAACCTCCGAATCCTAATGGGCTTTGTGACTTGCTTTGACAAAGAGGATGAGGCACAAGTGATACTCTGCAAGCTGCAAGACTAGTCATACCCCTGCATCTTTGTTTTTACTGTCCCAAGAATGCCATGTAAGTAAGCTGGACTAGCTTTCTGGAGGATGAGAAGACATTAACTGGAACTAAGGTGCCCCACCCAACAGCCAGAACCAATGGACAGCCATGTGGAGGAGACCATCTTGAATCTTCCCACCTAGAAGATGCTCCAGTTGAATCCAAGCTGCAGGAATAAATCCAAATGCAGCACTTATAAGCAGAGAACTTACGAACACAGATTTTATAAAAGAGGGCACGAAATAGATCTGAAATCTGACAGATTTCTATATTATCCCTAGAAATAGTCTTGTTATAGACATGCAAATTTTGCTCACAGGATAGCATAAGTAGCCAACAATATTATCACTATAGGCAAAATGTTCCTTTCCTCTACTCCTTCCTTTTCTTCAGTTTTCCTTCCTGCTATTGGCTCACGTTCCTTCATATCCCTGGCCTTTCTACTATCCTTGTTTCTTTGAATCAATCCCTGGCCCAAACAGAATCCCATCTCATAAATGAATTTTTAAAATAATTTTAAAGTCCTTCTTGGTTTCTTCCTTTTATATAACTTCTGGTTCACTATTAACCTCTTGGCTTATTCCTTAAATTTGCACAACCAAAGGAAAAAAAATGTGTGCAACTATTTTCCTCCCATTAGCCTGCCCCAGAGATGAAAGGCAGTATGCCATATTCTTGTTTCTTTAATGACACTCAGCATTGTCTATAAGTTCTTGGAGTTCACGGATCGCATCTTAGCATATTTTAAAATACCCAGTGTGACACAGCACCAATACACGTTTAATAAATATTTGATCAGCTAAACTAGGAATAGTAGGTGTTCAGTATTTGTTGAACAACTGAGTCCTTTTATCATCAATATGGACCCAGAAATGGAGGGAAACAGACGTCCGAGAAGACAATTCTTCTGAACACAGATCTCTTTATGAGTATCACAGAAGAGAAACATTTGGCCTCAGGGAGATGGAGTGCCAGCAAGTAATGGGTAAGATATTTTGGTTGGGTGTTTTTGTGTTTTGCCATTTTTAGTTTTTATGCTTGTTTGTTTCTGTGTGTTTTTCCCCTCCAGTGGGAAGTCAAGGGTCTATGGATGAAATATGTAGCTTCTGGGAAGGAGAGGAGGGATAAGGTGAGCCCTTTCAAGTTAAGCTGAAAGTCTGTAACTTCCCTGCAGGGTGCTAAAGCCAACAGTTCCATAAACCAGAAGCCAGAGACTCCAATATACATGCAATAACGACTATCAAGGGGAGGCTTTATTGCTTTTGGGGATATTTTTCTCCATTCTACTAGTATTACTTCCATCTTCATCACCACCTGGCATTTAAATGTAGAAATGTAACATAGAAATAGATACATCCTGTAATAGGGGCACCTGGGTGGCTCAGTTGGTTAAACATCGGACTCTTGGTTTCAGCTCAAGTCACGATCTTGTGGTTCTTGAGTTCAAGCCCTGCATCGAGTACCATGTTGGCAATGTGGAGCCTGCTTGGGATTCTCTCTCTCCTCTCTCTCTCTACCCTTGCCTGCCAGTCTCTCTCTCTGTCTCTAAAAATAAATAAATAAACTTAAAAAAATTAAATATATTCTGTAATAGAGAGATACCACATTGAGTGTTATTTGCTTCCAAAAGGCAGCATGATAGGTCAGAAGAAAGAAGAGAGGAAGGAAAAGTAGAGAATGAGGAAATGTAAAAAAATTACAACATTTCCAGCTGTTAAACAATCCTTCCGCGGTTCTAAGTCTCTAAGAAATGTAAAGAATTAATTACGGAAAGACTAGGTGATAAAAGTCCTTCATATAACTCAATAAGTGTCCAGGAAACATAATTGAACTCGTTTATAATTGAATATCCTGTCATCGGGGCAGATTTAAAGAAGGGTAAACTTAAAGAGACATAACAATATTAAATGTCCTTTTGTCTTTTTAATGTTTGTGATTAAACATTCTTTTTAGAGACAGCATTGGGGCTGTTGTGGGGCTTCATTTAGGCAGCAACAGGAACCTAACAGTATGTGATTTGTACTTAGGCATCTTAATTTAAATAATTATAATATCTTAAAGAAAAAATGCATCTTAACTTCTTCAACGTTTTATTATATCTGACAAGTTCAGTAAAAGGGCACCTATCTATTCGTGCATTATGCGTCATATGTTCTGCACACTCATTAAAAATAATGAGAACATATTTAAAAGTCATCGCCCAGAGAATCTTTGGGGACGGGGCATGGGAAGAGGTAAGTGGCAACAGATTGTGATTTAAGTGTCTATCTCTGTTTTATCAGCCCCCTTAGGAAGGGGGGAGGGGAGAAGTAGCAATCTTAAGCTGATATTCTTTCTTTAATGATAAAGATCACACATTTTCCTGAAAAACAGGCAGATGAAAACACGTTCAAACCTCCAAATACACTTTCAAAACGAAATGGACTATGGTGGCCGTTTCACATGTTCGGTATTTACTTTGATAACAGCTGGAAAAGTTAACCACGATCAATTAAGGCTGTACTTTCTTTTCCTTAATCTTTAAATATCCTTTACAAAATGAATGCATTTCCTTATCTTACACCAAATGTACCTTAAAAACGTACTGATCACAGGCATAGAGGTAATTAAGCAAATCAAGGTCATCCCCCGAGTTTTGTAACCACCTTCTTATCCAGCTGCTCCATATCAACAGCTGGCATGAATTATTGGAAACATTTGGCTAACTGGATAATAAGAAGGATATAATCTGTGGCTGGTTACAATATTAATGCTTCTGAGCTGTTTAAACATTTATGTTTAGAAAACTCTTCTTTTTTTTTCTAAACTCCAGAAGCCTAATCATGGCCACAGTGGTCACTCATAAGACATATGTTTTGTGCCATGAGAGTATAGCCGAATCTCATGGCTCTTCATCCTTAACACTGCAGGAGAATGCAATTAGGCCCCAGTCTTTCAAAGTGTCACGAGCTTCTTTTCAGCATAGGACACTTCTTCTTTCACTACCTTCCAATCTCCAACAAAACCAGTCTTGTGATAAAAGTCATTAAATGTTTTCATTCTGACACGTGGAAGCCATACAACCAGGCAAAATGGCCGCACCGCCTCCATGCGTTCTAGTAATGATGAAACAGAGCTTTTATCATCATCAGTTTTATCAAGACTAGATTTTGCTGACAAGGGTTCAGTAAAATTCTTTCAGGTATAAGTACCTCCCAGGGAGTAGCGAAAGACTACAATTCCCTCAGCCTTGTGGGCTACTGAACACATTAAAAAAATTGGCAAACATTAAGGACCTAATCACTTAGTACACAGCATTAACTGACAGAAGGTGTGATGCACAGTTCAATGAGGTAGAAATCTTAAAAGTTTTGACTTTGACAAACAGTGTAAATTTTGGTAGGGGCAATGTCTCTGTGCCTCATTTTCCCCATTTTTAAGATAGATTGGAACAGCTAAACATAGTTGCTTTGTGACAGTAAACGAGGATCACTTTCTTAAGTGCTCTGAAATCTCTGCCATGAGTTCAAGCATAGCAGGATGGGGGGTGGTAGAATATGGTCCATGTAAGGAGCCAATGGAGCATACCTTACCCTATTAGCATCCATCCTGGAGATAGAGGAGAGAAGGGACAGAGGTGTAACTGCAAACAAAGACCAATAACCCAATCTTCTAAACTGCCCTAGAAGTACCTCTCTTTGGTATGTGTCTAAATCTACAAGTTACAAGGTGGCACGTAACAAATTTTGAGCACAATCAAATTGAGTGTGGAAATTTAAAAGCACAATCGAGTTGGGCCTGAAAAAGTCAAGTACAATTGAGTTTGCCTAAATGAATCAGGTGTAATTGAGTTGAGTAACTGGATTGTGCTCAGCACTGGCCTTTTGCCAAAATGAGGGGCACATGACCAAACAGACACAACTCAATTGGTCTTAAAATTTTCACAGAATTATTTTTCTTAGAGCAAAAAAACTGTTTGCAGAATGGAAACATAAAGTTGAAAATTTGGTCATGACAGCTAGTCAGTTATAGCTATTAAGTTATCCTATAGGCCTTTATGTTCCTTATAATAAAACCACTGTTCCAATGATTCTCAAACTTGAGTAAGCATCAGCACTATCTGGAGGGCTTGTCAAAATAAATCTTTATTTTATTTTTTTAAATTTTTTTAAATTTTAAGTAGGCTCCACACCCAATGTGGGGCTTGAACTCACAACCCTGAGATCAAGAGTCACATGCTCTATCAACTGGGCCAGTCAAGCTCCTTAAACTATACCTTTAGCTCCAACCCTAGAGTTTCTGATTCCTCAGGTCTGAAAGGCATCTGAGAATTTGCGCATGTAAGAAATTCCGAGGTAATGCTATCCTGCTGATCTGAGACCACACTTTGAGAACCACTTCAACTGAGCTGAAACACTTAAAAAATATTTTTAAATAGTTTCAATATTTAAAAAATATCTAATATTTTAAATATTAGGCAATAATACTTATTGTTTGTGTATGTCTTTATAAGTAAACTGTACTAGATTATGCAAATGTATTCATGATCATTTAAACTATCTAAATTGTCATTTATATTCTATCAATACTATCGCTATACTTGCTGTCTTGGTGCAGCTGTAACTAGATATTGCTAGTGACCTGAAATTTAAGGAAATCGTTGCATATTATTTTTATTTGGTCTAAAGTAATTGTATCAGGAAGATAATGCATTAGAGACAGATTAGACAGACATAGAGTAGGAGCCACAGCACCTTTAGCAATACCTTTTCCAACCTTCTATACCATCTGCTTTAATAATGTGTAGCTTTCATTTATTCAATCAACAAATATTTACTGAGCATATAGTGTGCACTAGGCACAGGAAATAACAACAGAAGATAATGTAATTTGACACTCACCACATATTAGCATGTATTCTCAGCTAATTCTCACAACAACCCTATAAGGTAGGTGTTGTTATTATCCTCATTTGACAAATGAGGAAATTGAGGCACAGAGACGTTGAGTAAGATTGCAAAGCAGGGATTCATATTCTATGTGCCCTATTCTAAACACTTTACACATTTAATGCTAACAGTCTCTCAGGTAGGCATTACTCTGATCCCAGCATTAGGGATGAGGAATGGGGGCTCAGGGAAATAATTTAATCAAGACCATTCAGCCAAGTGAGGATTCAACCCCACCAACTGATCCCAGATCCCAGGCTCCAAACGATTACATTAAATCCAAATACAAAGAGCTCTTAGTAGGTACCCTACAGTCTTTTCACCCCTTCCAATTTATTCCAAACAACACAATTTCTCATGTTAGACCTTGCTCAGTAAGCTGTCAAGTTGGGCTGCCTACTATCTCCTTGATGTATTTTATGTTTTCTAATCTCAGAGTATTTGAAAGTGCTGTTTTCTTCGCCCTGTAAGCCCTGCATTTGAAATCCTACTCAATTAAGACCTTTCTCAAATACTGTTCTATTCTTAAAGGGTTTTCTCAGCCCCCCAACCTTAATCCCATAACACTTAATTGCATAATTTGATCAACTCATAACTCTTTTTTTCTTTATAGGTAGAAGCTCCTTGAGGACATGAATGCATCTTATTAATCTCTGGAGTTCACGTTGCAGAAACATGACTAGGATTAACTGAATACTGACTGAATGGAATTGCAATAAGGAGGGGAAAAATTATTGAAGAGAGAAGCAGAAACGGAGGCTCTATTTCAGCAAGGACTCCATCTTAAGTCTCGAGAACTGTGTTATCTGGAGAACCCATAAAATATAGCTGTGTTTTGTTTTCTGCATAATTATCTAAATTCCAAAACATAACTCCTGCACTTTGGTTTAGGTAGACAAATCATTCTGAAATCATCCTTCAATTTCTGCTACTTATCCACAAATAGCTGCTATAATATTCATTCTTCCTTAAGTACCTTGGTTAATTAAGCATGGAATCATTTGAATCTAATAGCCAAAGGGAATAAAATAATATATCAGTTAAATGAGGTTCATCTAAGATTTCAAACGAAAATTCTGGCATGATTTATGACATTAAATAATTTGGCATTTGAAGGTATGAAGTTTTCACTTCGTAAGAAGATAAAAAACAGTCAAGGAGTCGGAGCCCCATGTCATTTGCAAAGGTAGTCGCAGGGATGAGTAAATATGGTAGTGTAGGAATACACTGAGCTCAGCAGCTATTAGGGGAGTGGCCACACACATGTGTATCTTTTTTTTTTCCTCAGCAAAAGCAATATTCCTAAGTGAAGGTCAAATCCACATGACCAACATTGCTAACTTTTGAATCTCGATCATGCCAGGCAGGAGGAACTTGCTTGCTTGAAATAGAGTTCATTCCACTTGCAGAAGCCAGCATTTAATAGCAGGCAAGCTTGGCAGGTAGAAATTATAAATACATTTGAAATTTTCTCAGCTCGTTTTACCCACCAGGGGTTGCTGTGATTTTCAGGATAATTTAAAGATAAGGCAGCAGGTCAGAACATGAAACATTAAAGAGGTTAACAAAGAAATGGCACAATGTTTTTTTTTTTTCCTCCCCAATAAAGGAAAGACGACACACACATGCGTGTGCGTGTCTATGCACTTACATGACAAACAACACACACTCTCTCTCCTCTGTCTGTCTCTCTGAAACTCTCAAAAACTACAGGCAACGAATCAATAGAAAAACCTTTCGTTTGTCATGATCTTTCCTAAACGGACACTTTGCATAAGAAAACAAGAATTTTGGTTATCAGGGATAGAAAAGAACTGGCAGAGCATGTCTGTTTCAGAACACAGCCAACAAAGCCCTGGTTCCGTAGCGCAGTTTTATTTCACTGCAGACAGCGCAGTTTCACCTTCGGATTCTATTACCAACGCTAATCTCAAAGTCCCTTTTGCAAAAACGTTCCTTATGTGAACACCTCTTTAATAAACTCTCACCCAGTCAGGGGGTGAAGACATCAAAGGATCTTCGAGCCTGGGATTCTGGAAGGATTACCTTTGAAACACACAGTTCTTTTGGTAAAGATACTAGAAAGAGCTAAATAGTTGTGAGGCTAGTACATGAATTCCTCTCACCTGATTTTGAACCCAGCCTGCCACTGATGGCATGAAGGCTGGCTACATGTGCTTCTAAATTTGTGATCCCAACCAGTTGTCCTGCCTTCAGGGGGAAGGACATGGACCCGCAAATGAAAGAATTCAGCACAGTTCTCATGTGGCAGGTCAGGAGAAATGGCCAGGAAGTGGGCGCTCAGGCCTCTGGAATGACAGAGGGTCACATCCGAGAGACCATCCTATCTTGGGACTTCCTGTGTAACTGCTGACCACATGCTCCCTTGGCTGTAAGTGTTAAGACTTTACAAGAAGCTAAGATAACAAGGAAATAAGGAAGATTTAACTGTCAGAAAACAGGCAGAGCAGTGCTGTTAAAGGGGTTGAGAGCTCATGAAACAGCAAGGCTTAAGAAAAGGAACAGGACGGTTTCTCAGAGCAGGAAAACAATAAACGTGGTTTGTTTTCTTCAAAGGAGATAGAAGAAGACAAAAGCAGGAAGCACTGTCCTTCCCTCATCCTGCCAGATTTTCAATGGAGAGTCAAGTGTGTGCATCAATCATGATAAGGGAGGAGAGACCAAAGTGATAACACCTTCAGTTTTTTGAAAGAAAAACACAAAAACGCATCACATAGCACACTGTTCTTCAGTTTGCTCTTTCAAAGAGTGCAGTGCGTGTCACACTAGGAAGCAGCTAGCGTTGAAATAGTACCGTGCACGCCACACATGACCTCTCTTTAAACTTCCCGTAGGATTCTTGCTACTTAGCACCCAAGGAAGGCATGTGGGCTGGACAAAGAGTACTATTCCATATTTCTCCAGAACGAAGATTCTGGGTCCACACTACTTCGGTGCTTATAATCCTCAAGAATGCGGTGCTTTGCTGTGGCTACAAAGCATATTCCACATATTTAGATAATCACAAGTCAAATAGTTTTTAAAGCGTCTAGACTGTTTGCCAGAGAATTCTAGGAGAATGAATACTAACCACAGGCCCGCCAAATTTGGTATAACACTAAAAACAAAACAAAACAAAAAAAAAAACCCAAAAAGAACAAATAATTTATTTGTACTCATAATCTCACAGTTGCACAATTGATGTAATATGCTCCCTGGTGGGCTTGGCCTATGATGTCACTTTTGGGGACGGAAATCAAATTTCACTAAATTCTATTAAATGAGAGTGAACTAATATATACAAGCTGCCTGACTTACCAATTCAGTTTCAAACAAAAAAAAATTTTTTTCTTGGTAATTCAGTATTTTGGATACCAGTATGTATTTTCAAACAATAGTAAAAAATCTCTGTTCAAAACAGTGGTTAGTCCCAGGCAAGCCTGAATAAATCTCTTTTACCCGTAATGTATCTAAAATATAGTATTACATTTTTATTGTACTTGATTCTACAAGAGGTGGCAAGGTACTAGAATAATTGCAGCTGACATATACTGAGAACTTACAATTGGCTGGAAACTATGCCAAGAGCTTTGCATGGATGATCTCTTCTAATCTTCACAACAATCTTATGGTATAGATGAGGAAACTGAGCCTTAAGAATCATTTTGTGAGCTGCTCTAAACCACAAAGAAACATTGTATGATGGTGAGCTTGCAGAGTTGAACTTCAGAGACAATACTAAGCCTTAAGAAACCCAGGCCTCTGGTTCCCCTTAACAATAAGGGACCATCAATAGGTTACTTAACCAAACTGGACCTGTTTCTTCATGTACTAAGTTAGAGTCAGACATACAGATTCTTTGGGCTCCCTTTACTCTGAAAATTCTATTGTTACATTTATTAACTTCCAGATGTAGTTGTGTTTGATTGAGAATACATTCAGAGTTTCAAACTGGGGTAAGGTCAGCATCCCTCTCCCCCTTACCTGGGGCAGGCAGAAAGCTTCTAGGAAGAAGAAATTAGCTGTGGAATTAGGAATTCTAGAAGACATAGATAGGAAAGGGGTATAAGAAACTATTAGAGGAGAAACTAGGGTCTCATGAGAGTTTGAGTTCTTAGAGGGAGCTCTGTTACTAGGTTCTTTTGCTGGCTGGGATGTTTCTCTTTCTATGCAGGGTTTTACTCATTCCAGGACCATAGTTGAGGAGAATACCCAGTCAAAACTTCTTTCCTTGTTCTTATCCCTGAAACAGGTACATAGTCCCAGCAAAGCTTCCTAAAAGTTGTATCTCAAGCAACCAAAGAATTGGACAAGAAGTGAAAGGGCTTCCTGTTATATATACACGCTGCCTCTTTCTAATTATTTCTTCTCACTGTGGCTCTTGGAGAGAAAGACCAAAGTCTTTACGTAAGTAAGGGATTGAAAGAAAAATCCATCTGCATTTTAGAAAAAAAATATTCGGACTCCAAGTTTCTGCAGCATTTCTTTTTAGGAAGAATAAGAAGCTTCAGTGAGGAAGTGAGACTGAAATTCATGATTCTGCCTTCCAAAATGGCTGGGGATGGAGGAGTCAAGTGGGGGAAAAGAGGTGGGGAATATAGTCTTTATGGCTTATACCACCTAATCTTCTTCCCTTCCCTGTTTTACTGCAGATCTACCTAGAGCATTCAATAGGGCAAGGGAAAAAATGGACAAGATGATGTGAAAGAGAAGGAAGGACCAGAAATGTGGAGAGAAGGGGGTCCTTTGGTCAGTACTAAGGAGCATTAATATATGAGAGAGGCGATTCAGGAAGGCTGTATATTCAAACATGAATATAAACATAGATAACAGAATATCAGGCTTAGAGTAGATATCTTAGAGCTTATCTAGTCTTACCATGTTACCAATGGGAGAATTTTTTCTAGAGCATCTCTGACAAATGGTAAGGCAGTCTCTGTTTCAATATTCTAAGTTGCCTATTTTCTTCTTGGACAGCTCCAACAGTTAGAAACTACTGTAACTTGTAATATTATCACTTCCAAATATTTGTTTTGGTACCAGCTCAAGGAGGGGCGGGAAATGAGTCTTAATTATTTTTGCATCCCCAGAACCTCCAACTTAGTGCAGAGCATGTACTTAGTAAATTGATCGTCTACTATGTAAGTATATTAATGGATATAAACTACCTGGAGAAACATTAATCCATACAATTAACTCTTTACCTATTTTATAGCAATCAAAATATGCCCTAAATTTTCCTTTTTGCAGGCTAACTATAGTCAGTTTTCTCAACTAACCTTCACTGGTTCTGATGATGTAACTCTGGGAACCTATCATATTACCTATATGTACCTTTGTCATTTCTTATATAGATTCAAAAGAAATTAAAAAAAGGGGTAATTAAAAGTCCTTTTATCACATCTATTCCTTTTTATTATTAGTCATAAAAGTCCTTAGAATTTTCTATAGTCTTCTTAAATACATACATCAATAATAAAATAATAAGTGTTCACTATTTTAAAAATGAGAAAATTAAAATCTCTCATAATCCCAACATTCTGGGTGCATTTCCTGCCATTTGGGGGGGGGTTCTTTTGAAGATATTTTAATGTGATTTGATCATGCTATAGATATCATTAAAAAATTTTTTTTTTAATGTTTATTTTTGAGAGAGGCAGAACATGAGCAGGGGAGGGGCAGAGAGAGAGGGAGACACAGAATCCGAAGCAGGGTCCAGGCTCTAAGCTGTCAGCACAGAGCCCGACGTGGGGCTCGAATTCACATATTGTGAGATCGTAAGCTGAGCCGAAGTCAGATGCTTAACCGACTGAGCCACCCAGGCACCCCAATTTTTTTTAATGACTATATATATCATCTATACCTACTTTTTAACTTAATGCACTATGAGCATTTTCTCATGTTATTATCAGCTCTCCACAGAGACCATTTTAAGTATTATATTTCACTGAAGAGCTACCTAGTTATTTATCTAACTAATACCTCTGGTTGTACAGCACCCAATATATCACTACAATAAACAGGGCTTTAGAAAACAAATCCATGTACATGAATTTTTTCCACATCTTTCTTTGATGATCAGTTTAGGACAGATTACTAGAAGTGCAGTTAGTAGGTCAAAGGATATACATTTTTAACAAGACTTTTGAAATTCTCTTCCTCAGGATACATTTCCCAGCCCTCAAGACTAGATTCCCTTGTACCTGTTACTACAGGACCTTGCAATTCTTTTTTATAACCATCATCATTTTGAATACTTGGTTATATTTCTTTCCTTTTAGACTGCAAACTGCATTAAGGTAGGGCATGACCATTTTTGCTGACTGCGTTTTGCATAAAGCAAACATAGAGCACGCAAAGGGTATTTTATTTTGTTGAATAATGTTAAATTGCTTCCTTAAAAGGGTGTTTGAATTGGTACCCCGGAAGCACTGTTGGCATTTATCCAACTCACCGCATTAACATCATAAAGCTATGATACCCCCAAATGGGACAAAATACTTAGTGTGATTCAATTTTTGTTACAGATGAAACCTGTGACTTAGAACTCATCTCTCAGCTATTATGAATTCACTGGGTATAGTAAACTCTGCACCGAAGATTCAGTGAGACTGTGACCTGAACATTACCAGCTCTCGGGGAAGAAAAGCTCCTTCTTGACGGGCGATGACCAGCGATGCTGTTTCTCCCTGCTTGGTGCTCCTCAGCATGGCCACGAGCTCTTCTTGAGTTCGTCCAGTGACATCTCTGCCATTTACCTAATGGATGCCATCATATGAACAGATCACAACACTTTTCGTCTCCTTCTACCCTAGATGGTTTCCACAGGTAAGTAGCAAATGGGCTCCTACAATTAATAAAGCTTGGAACAGATGAAACTGAACACATGAGCCCAAACCAACTATGCTCAAAGTACCAATACCGCACTGACCATCATGACTGAGGTGCCAGATCCCTTTGTTTCTATATATTTAAACATTTTTTTTAAATTTTTTTTAACGTTTTTTATTTATTTTTGAGACAGAGAGAGAGCATGAACGGGGGAGGGGCAGAGAGAGAGGGAGACACAGAATCGGAAGCAGGCTCCAGGCTCTGAGCCATCAGCCCAGAGCCCGACGCGGGGCTCGAACTCATGGACCGTGAGATCGTGACCTGAGCTGAAGTCGGCCGCTTAACTGACTGAGCCACCCAGGCGCCCCATATTTAAACATTTTTTAACGTTTTATTTATTTTTGAGAGAGGCAGAGAGGCAGAGCGTGAGTGGGAAAGGGGAAGAGAGAGAGGAAGACACACAATCTGAAGCCGTCTCCAGGCTCTGAGCTGTCAGCACAGAGCCTGACATGGGACTCAAACTCACAAACAGTGAGATCATGACCTGAGCCAAAGTCAGATGCTTAACTGACTGAGCCACCCAGGCGCCCCAGTGCTAGATCCCTTTAGATAGTAATTAATAGTTTCTCATGGGATGTTACATTCTTAGGAAGGGAAAATCAAAGTGAGAGCGGAGAATGATTCCTACAACGGGAAAGAAGTAGATTTCAGATGCTTAACTGGCACCATTTTCTGCCTAACGCTAAAAAGCAAA
The DNA here is from genome assembly GCF_028749965.1 of Puma concolor. Classification (NCBI taxonomy): domain Eukaryota; kingdom Metazoa; phylum Chordata; class Mammalia; order Carnivora; family Felidae; genus Puma; species Puma concolor. Next base: position 192,254,219 of record NC_141674.1, on the reverse strand, counting down.
CAATGGACCACAGTCACACAGCAAATTTCTTTGGAAGTAAAAGTCTTTTGTTACAATTAGTGTTCTCCATCTTTGAAAATTATAGTCTCCGGGTCATCATAGATTATTGGAAATTATAATTTGGAGCTGGATTAATTACTTGGTGCATCTTCTTTCATAACTAGAACTATATACAAATGTATAGTGTTGCTTCTATGCCATGAGAATGTTAAATAAAACCGGCCAGTTTCAATGAGGATGGTTTCTTGAAAGGCAAGTTAACAATATATATTTTGCTAAGAAGATGATGCTATCACACAAAAATACATGGGAGGGGGGAATTCTCTTGCTTTGGGGGTGTTTCAAATACCTCTTTATAAGCCTAGATCAACCTGAGGCAGGCTGGCCTACGCCTGTGGGAAGTTTAAAGAAACTGTTGCCAGAATATGGCTATAACTCTGAGACTTCTTAGCCATAATTGCATATATGATGAATTCCTGGATGATTCAAATTCCCAGGAACCCTAAGAGGTAGATATGAGAAGGAGGAAATAGGGAAGAGTTCTCTGTGTTACTTGTCCTTACATAACTGACTCTATGGGGACTTAAAGTCAGTTTTTTTAATATAATTAAAGTCCTTATCTTGTCTACAAGTGATAATTTTCAATTTTTATATTCAAAATATAAATATTAATGTATTTATGTAAACACCCAGGATACTTTACTGAAGATATTAGTTCCAATTCTTACCTCCAAAATTCTGTCCCCTGATTGCAGGCGGCCATCTTTTATCGCTGCTCCCTTTGGTAAAATGTTTTTTACAAAAATGGGACCAGGCCCATGTATGGAAGAGTCTCTGGTAACAACAGTGAAACCCAGTCCTTCAGGGCCTAGTGTGTAAGACCAGGAAAATGCACGGTCACCTTAAGTAGAAACCTTAACAGCGAAATCTACCTAATTTAGACTAATGTCAAGTAAGTAAATATTTACATTCCAGGAAATATTTTAAACACACTTCAGTTGTTCTGGCTGCAAACACAGATTATAGTTCCTGACAGGCCATGATGGTTTCAAAGTTAATTTAGGGCCCAATGCAGATGTGTAACACTTTCGTTTATTGAGGTACCAGAAGAAATACCACATGTTATCCATAAACCCAGGAGATTGATTTCTCAGTAAACCATAAGAAGCCAAAGGCCATCTGACATGAGTTTCGTCAGGCACTCACTCAGCTAGCCTCCCTGCAGCTCCCTGCACCTGGGTCTCGATTCCTTGAATGCTGCGTCCCATTGTCCCCTCCCTCACTCTCGCATCTCCAATCTCTCTCTTCCAGTATGTGGTTTTCACTTTATCCGAAGGTATGCTCAAACATCTGTACCCTAGAATCTGTACCTAAAGAATGCTTACTTCAATCTTACTTCTTCTTCAGCCTTCCGTCACCAATGACCTATCCATGACCACATCCACTAATTTTTCCTATTCTGATCTGTCCCTTTCTCTAGCTTTGACACTTCTCCTCAGTTGTTTTCTTGAAATTAATGCCCCCCTCTGTGGTTTTCATACCTTTATTTTCTGATTATTTTCCTACCTCTCTGATCACATTATGTCTGTCACTCTCTCTTACCCACGGTTTTCCCACATGAAGATAGATGTTTCCCAAGGCTCTTACCTGGTACAATTTGTTTTCTAGATTCTCTGCCTTGGCCAGCTCCTGTTCCAATTACCATCTCCCTATAGATGACACCTAAATCTCTTTGGCCCTAATTTCTCTGGTGTCAGCTTCTTACATATGACCATGCACATATTTCCACCAGTATTTCAAATTTTTTTTTTTTTCAACGTTTATTTATTTTTGGGACAGAGAGAGACAGAGCATGAACGGGGGAGGGGCAGAGAGAGAGGGAGACACAGAATCGGAAACAGGCTCCAGGCTCCGAGCCATCAGCCCAGAGCCCGACGCGGGGCTTGAACTCACGGACCACGAGATCGTGACCTGGCTGAAGTTGGACGCTTAACCGACTGCGCCACCCAGGCGCCCCTCCACCAGTATTTCAAACTTCACTATGACCTCCTTTCTCTAATTCACATCCTGGGCTTCTCACATACACTCATCTTCTAAAAACTCTAATTTCTAGTAATGGCATCACCATTGAACAAGCCACCTGCAATTCTCTCTCTCTCCCTTCTCCTACATCCAGTCACCAGACAAGGCATGCATGTTATATTTAGACAGATGCAATGTATCCTTTATTGATACTTCACTGTTTGATCTCATCTTCGGCATATTATTCTGCCGAATAATATTAATATTAATAATAATATTAATTCAGATTAATCTTCCCAAAGTACAGCTGTGATGTCATAGTCTTTATTTTTGCATTTAAGGCTTTCTGATGGAGTCTTAAGTTATGTTCTGTGTCTGATTTATCTGTCCTCAAAGCACTCAATCCCATGTCTTAGACATAGCTGGATAATTTGTACAAAAAAAAAAAAAAACAATGCATTTATATAAAAAGCCTAATTGCTAAGCACACTAGAGAATTTGTACTTCCTAGTCCATACAGTTTCTTCTCAGTACAGAATTCTTAAGGGGGGCAAAATTCTGACCAGAGGATCTCTCAGAATAACCACCATATCCTAATTAAAGGCATATGTTATTTTCTTTCGATATACGTTAATGAGTATTTTAAAACTACCTTGTGATCATTAAATTCTGTATTAATTCAGACAAAACTTTGAGATTTTGGTTTCTTTTGAACTGAGTCTTGAGAATCACATCAGATTGCAGAAGGCCGCAGAGGGGGAAGGGATTATCAGGAGGTTACAAAATAAACAAAAGCACAGAAGCGCATGAATGCTTATGTGTGTATATGTGTATAATACTGCATAAATATGCATGTATATGAATGCCCTAGTCTCATTGATCTGGGCTTGAAATGCATAGAAAAGTTGGAAAAGATGAAGGTAAGGTTATACATGCTTTTGAAATTAAGTATGTTTTGAGAAACTGTTTGCAATGTTGAATTAGCGAAATTTCACTTACATAATTATATATATATATATATACATAAATATATATAATTGTATTTCTTGATGATCAGTGATGTTGAGCATCTTTTCATCTGCCTTCTGGCCATATAATAATTATCCATTATAATGATCACATACTTGCTTTTTGAGAACTAAATGTTTAGCTGGTATAAAACTATCTTAGAGAACCAGAAATAATATATGCGCTTTTTAGACTCTATCTACAAGGTGCTACAAAAATCACTCATCTTGCTGCAAAAAGGGTTCCACCGAATTTCAGTGCTTCTTTAGTGTTACGTTTTTCTCAGGTTTGCGATGGTTCTTTCCATTTGCCAACCTGTCTTTATCATTTTTGCTTTTGTTTCAAATACACTATACTCTCCAGAAGGAAAGAATAAGAAAGTATTACAATTTCAAGAAACTTAGGTAACTTACTTAAATCTATTCTTCGATACAATTAAATGAAGGGAGAATGAACAAAATTAGCCTTAATGCATTTCTCTTAACCAATTTTACATGTTACAATAATAGAATGCTATTAAGCATCATGTAATAATTACCTTTCTTTAGGTCAATCTTAATTTTCTTTGCATTTTTCTTGCTGCCAAACCCCATGAGAGGGGAGAGTGAGGGAGAGGATGGCTTTCTACCCAGTCTTGGGACTCGGGGGCTCTTGTTTTGTTGCAGGGAAGTCGATGCATCCTCTTCGGGACGCCCTGTTCCTGTTCCTGTTTTTATTCCTGATATTCCATGGACAGGAGGAGGCAGCTTTGTTCTCAAAATGCCATCATTGTCACCAAAAATGTTAAGCGGTCCAATGACTGATTTTTCATACTGGTCACGGTTTTGAGGTGGAAGCACATTGAGGAGGACGCTTGGGGACTTCATTGCCTGGCGGAAGACATCTTGAGCCCTTCAAAGAGAGGGAGTAAATATGTCACGACACCACGCTCTAGCGTGGCCCCTAATGCACCCCAAACCACGGCAACAGGAGAGCACAGTAGCACAGGGAAAGGAGAAACTGTCACTATTACTACCAGGATGGCTGCAAACTAAGTACTAGTTACCACTTAGGACTTGACCACGAGGTACCCAGACACTGGGCTGGCGACATTTGGGTCACTAACACGGACAATTCTCTCATTTGATCTTTTTAACAACTTTCTTAATCTTCTCATTTCCTCTTCTGTAAGTATAATTCACTCTTATTTTGCAAAATGAGGAAAATGAGGCTCAGAGAGATCAAATAACCCGTCCAAGGACCCACAACTTTTGAGTATTTCTGAATCTGAAAATCCGCCCAGAGGCAATTACTAATGTAGGTATAAAAACAAACTTTAATTTTAGATGAAAAAAATTATTTTGTATTACTGACCAGATTATCAGTTCGTTTCCTTTTAGGGCTTTATTCGAAAGTACAGGTCTTCCCTGAGATGGGTTGTGTTCCAGAATTTCAATTCTGACACAAACATTTCCTCCTGGAGATATTGATGATACTGGTTGCACCAAATGTCATAGCGAATTATCAATCTAATACGCACCCTCCCTGCTATGCTCTTATAGAGTGCCTGTATTTTTTTACTTTTTTGTCTTAGTCCTGGGTGTTTTGCCTCAAATTTCCTACTACCTTTCGTCTCCTTCATCCTTCTGCCTCCTTTGTGCCCCCTGACTACCTTGCCCAGCCTGTCTTGCCAACATGATCTACCCAAAAGGGTTACAGGAAAGCTGGGAGCCAGAAAATTCTTTCTTCTCCTCTTTCTCGAAACTCAGAAGTGATGGGGGAACCCCAGCAGCCCTCTGGTGACCACGACACAACTTAAAGAGAGCAGCCACTTAGTAAGGATGACAAAGCAGAAAGATGGAAAACGCCTCTCTTGCTGATGCTTGAGGAACTGCCGTACCACCTCTGGACCGCCGCCTCTGCACTTGGTTGTCTTTAGCAAAAAAATTAATCATCTTGTTTAAGCTACCTTTATTTTAGGTCTGTGTCATTAACAGCCATACCAAATAATAATTAATCATAATTCCAACTGCCATGTGAGCGCCCCTCCCCCACCCACCAACCTCCACTTCAACCTTACTTCTCCCTGTTGGTGGGGGAGGGGGAGAAGCTCTCACAGAGGCAGCCCAACTCCTCTGGTTAGTTCCTTGACTGGGAGTCAGTTTCTACTCCACACTACCTTCATACTGAATTTTCATGAGCCTCCGTTTCCACATTGCATACCTATCAAGTTCTTGTAAAAAGTAGAATGGTATTATTATTTTAAGAAATAGGCGTTTCGGTCTTTCTTCTTTTTTTTTTTTCGAGAATAAGATTTGTTTACTTATTTATTTGTTTGAGAGAGGGTGCGAGTGAGTGAGGGGCAGAGAGAGAAGGAAACAGAGAGATTCCCACGAGGGGCAGAAAGAGACAGAGAGAATCCCATGCTAATAGCATGGAGCCCAAAGTGGGCGGGGCCTGAACTCACCTGAAGTGAGATCATGACCTGAGCTGAAGTCAGATGCTTAACCGACTGAGACGCCCAGGCTCCCCACACTCTTTATTTCTTTCCACACTTAAGCAACCAGTGGCCACAGGCCCTCCTACCCACAACCACTTATACCGCCTGCCCCCAACTCCTGGTGCCATCAAACATACAAAGACTGACAGAGAATGGTACAGAGAATGTAGACAATGAGTTGTTTTGGTCAGAAACAAGAGAAGCTGGTGGTCATTACTAAGGAATATTAATTAGTGTTTGTTCCCTTGTTCCGGAACCCCACTGCAACGCCAACATACGTTTAAAAAAATTGGCATCAGCACTGCATACTCTAATTCTTGGCTATGAGAACCTATTCCCATAACATTTTCACATGCAGAAAAATGACTTCTTGGGGGAGAATATTTTATTTTATTTTTTTCATTTGCTTCTATTACTGAGTCCTCACTGAAATCTCCCACAGATGTTTAGGTTTAAGGAAGACTGCAGACACAAAGCTGGTTAATTAATAAGCTGAACTAACAGTCTGTGAAAAGAGTCATTAAATACCAGTTTAACTGACCCATATCCCAAGCAAAACAAACCCATCTATCGATGATCCAGACAACCAGGCGGGAAGGCTTGGGGTATTCCGCAGTTTACTATTCCTGTGGCTGACAGGGACATGTGCAGGCTGCCTTCAAGGAAGCTCACACATAAGATGCATTTGAAAATGGATGTCCTGGGGTCATTCAAAGGCGACTGACCAGACATTCTACCTACTACCTACAGTTCTGATCACTAAGAGCTCAGTGATGATTTTAAGTACTCCAGGGATCAACACAGTAAATAAAACAATGGAAAAAAAAAATGCTTACTGAGCAAAGGTTTTGTCTACGAGGTCCACGTGGTTGATTTTTACAATACATTCATTTTCATGAAATAGTCCCTCCCGCTTGGACCTGCTATTTTCTTCAATGCCGCGGATGAAGAGTCCTAGAATCCTAAACGCAAAATTGAGGTTGAAATAGAATTACTGAGTAATAATATGCTAATTATTTCTCCGCTTGCAACTATTCAGAAGTATCGATTTCTCTTTGTGAAAGAAATTACGCTTTACATTCAGGCAACCGTTTGTCACTTAAATCCTTAGTTAAAAAAAAAAAAATCCACTGAAAAGAGAAAGCCCTTCAAGACAGATGCACATCAACAGTGACCCGGAGTACAATGGTCCACCACTCCATTGCCATGTTTGCGGTATTCTTAGAAAAGACCCCTACAGCTCAGTGGAGTTGAGGAGGCCTCTGGCTTGGAGAAGGCTGACTGTAATGGGTTAGTGCTGAGACAACCTGAGGCGTAATAGTGGGAGAGGATTAGGCATTCACCGCACTTTTGCGCAGCCTTACTACCTGTTCCAGTAATTTGCATTTTAAGAAAGCAGACACCTAAGCACAGGTCATCGTGCTCAGAGTAAAAGGCGGTTCAGTCCCATTTGTTAGTGCCCCTGAATCAAGTACGTGTGGAGCATTTCCCATGCTCAGGATGGAGGAATAGGAGACACGGCTACAGGACCAGGACAATGAGTCAGTATGAGCTTGGCATGCAGTAGAAATTAAAACCAAAAACCAAAAAACCTACAGACATCCAGAAGTCCAGTCTTCATAGGAGGATCTGGGGGGAGAATGGGATGTAAACTGGTTCAGAGGAATGAGTAGGAATTAGGTAGGGGGAGAAAGGGATACACCTGGTGGCAGGATGAAGGCTGTGTGTTTATGTGGGGAGCCAACACTGGATGGGGAGGCCAGAGCCACACAGAGGGGCCTCGGACACTAGTTGATGGACTCAGTCGAATGAGGCTGGAAATAGCAGTACAGTCACCGCTCACTGCTTCTGAGGGAGATGGTGACATGATGGGGCAGGGCTTTGGGAAGACTTGTCTGAAATTTCAACCAGTAAGCGTTGGGATTCAGAGAAGAGAGCCGGAGGCTAATGGTGCTTTGTGGCTGTGGCTCAGAGTCAGGAGGGAAGGGGTTGAAAAAAATGTCAATTACAGGAGAAAGAAAACGATAGCAGTCAAGAATTAGATTGTGTGTGTTTATATGTGACTCTTACATTTTGGTAGTATCTAAACCCAAAACTAAGACATCAAACTTGTGTATGTTTCAGCTATTTCTCATGCGACCTAGCTTCCTCCTGGGGCATGTCAGGGTCCTAGCTGTGTTCCCAGAATAAGACAGAGAGATACGTTTTCCAAGAGGAATCTGCTGGGCATGGAGAAACAGCCATCTCCTTGTCCCTCATCCTCTTGTCTTTCTGCTTAATCATTCTTTCTTTCTTTCTTTTTTTTTTTTTTTTTGTATACAGGCCTTGTATGTTATCACACAGCCCCTTTGTATTAAATCTCAGATCTGAATAAAATATGAGAACATTTTGTACGTGGATAACAGGGGCATCCATGGAGGAAGGGCAATCTCTAATGAAAGTGGAGGAGAAAATCATCTTCCCGTTTAGAGCAGCCTCACAGTGAGCCCTTTGCCCCCAGGACCCAGTTCATTTAATGAGCTCGTGTCATCTGAAGATGGCAAGGGGTGGCACATGCGGTGGTATTTAGGTTTCTACTCCAGTGGATGCAGGAGACAGTCACGCCACCTATAGTAGGGAAGGCTCAGGGTCATGGGCACAAGTGTACAGGGGGTGTTTTATACACTGCATTCCTGGTTCTATGTTAGTAAATTCACAATATTCTGTGTGGAAGAAAAAGGGGCCAAAGCTACTATTTGATAAAGGATCTGAGATTCAAATTAATATTTTTAAGAAACTAATCCTACCTTAATCTCATAACATAATATTAAAAAATGACCTAGTCGACATGCAAAAGAAGAAGAAGAAGAAATAGAACAAAATAGTGTTTCTTCCTAAATGAAACAACTCTGTAATAGTTCACATTTTGGATTTTTGTTTTGGTGGATTCACAATAACATGATCCATTAGGAGGCTCACATGTGGTTATAAACTCGTTTATGTAAGCGATATTTTTTTAACAAGCATTCAAGTCTTCCTTTAATTTAATTCAGTACATCATCAGTCATGTAATGTTACTCCCTAGGATTTAATTTCACATTTTGGGAGATGAATTAATTCTTTCAGGCCACTGGGTTGCAATTTAGCTGGCATATTACAGCTGGAGTATGCGATGTGAACCTCGCTGATCCAAATAACCTAACTTTCCATGAAAAATTTATTGACAGGATAAGCTCAACTGTAAAACCCATGTGTCAGAGGTAATTTTGGTAAAATGTAAAACTGACTGATTTTATTAGTTTGGTTCCTGGCAACAAACCACTCCTGCCTTCTCTTTTCCACAGAAGGGATGGATTCCCTCCAGTTTGATTTCATCCAGACCAGTATGAGAAGGCTAAGAAAAGAAATCTCTCACTATCCTTTTGACCCAAAGTTGTGGGCTGTGGTCATCGTGTCCTCTGGGACCAAGGCTCTCGGGGACTTAAAGACCAATGCTGGGGAGGAGCTAGTTAATTTGCATTCGTGAGCAGTGATAAAGGAGGCTGAAATCCACTGCCCCACAGAACAAGAGGGGGGGACAATTGCTTCTTTTTCTTCTAATAATCGTTTAGAAGCTAACCCACCCCACACTCCTTGACCTCTTCCGCTTTTCTCACCGTATCACGGGCCTTGGCCACTCTATGAGCTTTGCAATTTTATCCAAACGTGTCCTATCCTTGCATTATGTGTTGATCCTCACCCACCCGTTCCTTCTCCTCTGTCGTATTTAGCTGTCTTTACTAGGAAACTAAGGTATACTATGCTACCTTTACTGGAAAACAATTAGATTTCATGCTTTTAATTCTAAAACAAAACTACATTATTTTTTCTCTTAAGCCAATGAAATGAAAGTGCTTTTTACTTTGCAAGAACTCAGTTTTGGGTATATTTGTTTTGTTTCTTACTGTGCAAGCCAAGGGGCCGCCATACAAGTGGCATTCAACACCCTAAGCTATGGTACTTAATGAATCCATTGAGGCCTTATCTAGTACAGCCACCATTGTATTGCACTCAGGGTTTCCTATTCAACAACAGGTATGGCAGTGTTTTTCTAAAAGAAAAACTATATATATATATATATATATATATATATATATATATATATATATATGGAGAAATTGGAAGCAGAGTCAATTACAGTAGTCTTAGTAAATAATTAAATGTAAATTCTAATTTAAAATAATGACACAAGCCAATAAAAGGAAGGAAATTAAGCACTAAGTATACCACTATGACCTTAACTCACCCACCCCCCCCCAGCCCCCGTGCTCACACACTGAAACCATATGGCATTATGAAGTCAGACACTTGTGTGACACGCTCTGTACTCAGTTGCATCTAAACACATGGGTTGAGTTAAGTGTGCTGTTTCAGCCTGTACTCATTACTTCTTAACTTTTATTGGCTCATGTCTCCACTTCCATATTATTTTTTATGTTTTTTAATTAAATTTCCTTTCTATAATACTAATGGATAGCAAAAAAAAAAATATACAACTATTTCACCAAGTTACTAAACAGTTGACCATGAACTTATAAAAGTTCACTTGTGAACCAGGCTTTTTCGTTTTAGCCATAATATTAATAATACTGATAATTTACACATTCATATGTTGTGTGTTTTACAAGGAGTTTTCATATTTTTAATGTCATTTAATCCTCATAACCTTTATGTGAAGTAGGTATTCACAAGAGGCAAGCTTAGAGGACTTGCTCAAAGTTATGAAAGAGAGAACACTGAGATTCAAATCCAATTGTTCTGAATCCAAGTGTAACACTCTTTCTATTCTTCAGGGCTTATGCTAGAAATCAGAACCAGGAAGGAGAAGGGAAGAAATCAATACATTTTAGTGTGTTTTCTCATTTGATGTAAAAGATGGTGATTTCTGGTCTATAGGGTCAACCTGTTTTCCGAACTATTGAAAATGACGTATGATGACTGTCACATTGTACATTTCTTCATGTTTTGGAAATTGGGATGATCTTGTGTTCTATTCCAGCTTCATTAAGCTAAAGGGCCTGGTAATTGAACCGCTCTGGCATTTCACAAAGCTCTATCAGTATACTTCTGCCAAAAGCCATTAGAATTTCTCATGACAACTGGATAAATACTCTTCCTGTCTATCAAAAACAACCTCAGCTTGTCCTGTGCCATAACCCATAACATTTATAAACACACTTATTAACACATACAGGAAATGAAACAATAAGAGCCACTAGCTTTTCAGTTCATTTCTTTTTAGAGAACATTCATTCCAGCAAGAGCTTGGCATCAGATGTTATTTGCAAAAAAAGGTGATGACTTTGCAATTACAGGTAGCAGATGGCTACCTGCTGAAAATGATGCCAACCAAAATATCATGACTAAATCTGCTTTTCCTGCTATGTGGCAGACTGAACTGAATAAATATTCAGAATCAGTAAATGAATACTATATAACCTTTGGGAAAATTTTTGCTCTAGAAAGAGCAATGGAGTGAGGGGGTAGGGATCTGGATTTTGTGTGACTTTGAAAAAATTCAACTGACTTTTCTGGACTTTGCTTTGCTACGCTAAAATAAGACATTCTGCCTTTTCAGTGAAGCATTTAATATAAGAAAAGTTAATTTAGCAAATTAATTAAAATCATATCATGAGTGAGAAACTGATTTTCTTTTAAGAAAAGCCCTTTCTTTTAACATAGCCCTTGTCAATATCAATCTGTGCTAAAGGCAGTCATCTTATTGAACAATGACATAATATCTGATACTAGTTTTGTAAAGTTGTTAAAAGAATAGTAATATTAACTCTCAGACACATACTTTCATTTCCATCAGTAAAACAAGTTTTATATTCAGTTAGGTGGACATGAATTTCAAGAAATGCTGACATCTAAATTCTCATTTGCCACTATGGATTTAACAATATAATTTCAAAAGGATGTGGTATACTATTTTTAAATGATTGCAGTATAATTTCAAAAGGATGTGGTATACTATTTTTAAATGATTACATTTTATTTTAGAAAAAAACTAGCCCAATGGCATTTTACTTATACTTAAAATCATGAAAACACATAGCTTCTGATACAGCTACTTATAAAGCTAGAATATTTATTATCCTAAGTTCTATATACCTGAGCAGTATCAGGAAATATCAGTTTGGATTATTATACTCACTTTTGAATTGTATTTAGGAACATGAAAAAAATTCAGTGGCAATATTTGCCTAAAAATACGTTAAAATCTTTTCCAAGCATTCTGTTTAGTACATGTAACTGATAAGAACACTAAATGCAGAAACTGTTATAGATATTATTTATTTTCCATTGTATCCTATAAGGAAATGACTTTGTTTCTAACACGTAAGTGGCCAACAGACATTATATATTGAGGTATCTATCTGAATAACAGAGATATACACTTAATCCTCTTCTGAAATGTGTCTGGGAAAATGAGCTGAAGTCAAGTTTTTCATTAGCATGAGCTTCTGATATAAAGAAAACATCTTACCTTCCACTCAGAGATGAAAAGAAAGGCACTACATGTATTCCCAAGGGGCCTCCTTCCCCAGAAATCTCCACTGTTCTTGTCATATCACTGGGGCAGGAAATAAAAAAAAGAAGCATATTATAAAAAAAAAAAAAAAAAACACAACTACTGTAAATTCAACAGCAGAGAAGAAATCAAAGGAGTATATGATTTGCTGGTATTTTCACGAGATACAGGAAATAAAAATGTTTAAGACTATCTGATTTCTATTTTTTTTCCCCAGAAGAGAAACAAATGGAAATAACGACCCACAAAAATAACTTCCTATTTAAGTTAATCTGCATAAATCAACATATTTATAAGGATGTACACAAAAATGAAATTTCTCCCCATTGAGACACACTTGAAATTACTCTACAGATGATAAAATACATGGAATTAAGCCTATCTATGCTTAAGCATAAAGTAGGCTCTCCTCTCCAGAACAGGAAAATTGAAATAAAATATGTATTTATCAGAAAAAGCACAGAATTACATTTTACAACAGTGAAGCCACAGTTGGTAATACATATGGACATGTTCAGAGCATTATAAATCAAAACTTACACTTGCCTTTCAGTAAGGCATCAGTTGTATTCAATGGAACAATTCTAAATTTTCACCTCCTACTTTTTTTTTTAGAGGTAGAAAAAGAAGTTGTAAAGCCTGGGGAAAATGTATTATAGAAAGAAATAGAAAGCCTGACCCGCCTAACCTACTCCAGATTAAGGAGAGGATGAGCTAGAAACATTAATGGATTGTGTGTATGACTGAAATATACAAGACATTGGGAAACTTTGAGTAATAAAGAGCGGAACTAACAAGTTTTTATGAAGATGAAAAATAATAACCGTGAACAATTATTGGCTCCTTTAATCCCACAGACAGAAAATAAAATTGCCAGAGGAAAAATGATAAAGTTGAAGCAAACATCCCTGTTATGGAAATTGTAAGCAGGTCTCTATTGTTTCCTATTTACATGAAAATGACCTGAAACTGGATGTCAAATTAAGAGCTACAGCTGTTACAAATGCTTTTCTGTTCCAAATTGAAAATGGTGAAATTTTGGCTCCTTGCTAGAAAGTTGAGAACAGCATAAGAAAGTAAAATGCTTGATGAATTCACTCTGCATTTAGTGCTCTCTGAATTATCAGCAATCTAAAATAAATACATTAAATATATTCTCACCAGTGGACTAGGCTTATTTTTAATGTGTTTCTATTGCAAACTTATTATCATTAGGAACTGTAAAAAAGAGCATGTCAGTTTCTAGCATTTGTGGAATATGATGGAATTTCAATCTGATAATAAATTTCAAATGAGTTTTGCTCAGATATTGCTGATATATTTAAAACTTGTTCAGTCAAGCAGGTTATATCAGAGGCCTCGAGAAAAAGTTAAAAATAAAACAAATCTTAGAGTGATAATATCATGGGATAAAATAGATTCTTCTTGATACTTTCAGTGTGAGAATACAGATATTATATGGATACACATATATATGAAATACTATATGTAGGTATACATTATATGCTCTGAATATAAAATATCTACTGGGAAGAGAAAGTTGTATAGCTTTTAATGGACCACAAAGCAACAATTTTTATGTAATTACCGATTTATAGTTCATTCGTAGGTATTTGAGGAAGAGTAAACCCAAAGTATTAACACTCTAGGGTAATGGTACTGTTCTAAAGACTTTTAGAAACAAAGACAAAAATCTCATTTAACCATTAAAACTTTTCTTATCTCTACCTTTACTATGTATTTTTATAGTTTTGCACTTAGAACATAACACAAATCTTTCCTAACAAATGTATTAAATATCCATGTGCTAATAGACAGCACTCATATGTATTATATTGAGGCTTTTGGAATGTAAGTGTTTAGTATAGAGTTCAAAATTTCAGCTTAATAATTTCTAGGATGGCTTTATGATTTTTCTTATCTATTTTGCAAACATTTCTTTACCTAGCTCAAAACCCCTCCTGTAAAACATAATAAATATTACGTATTATGCTGATACCTACTTCTTAGGAACTAACAATCCTCTATTTTTACACTCACTTAATAAAGTTAATCTTATAATTTGTTAAAGCAATCAATCTTGTTTCAAAACACTACATTGGGGCGCCTGGGTGGCGCAGTCGGTTAAGCGTCCGACTTCAGCCAGGTCACGATCTCGCGGTCCGTGAGTTCGAGCCCCGCGTCAGGCTCTGGGCTGATGGCTCGGAGCCTGGAGCCTGTTTCCGATTCTGTGTCTCCCTCTCTCTCTGCCCCTTCCCCGTTCATGCTCTGTCTCTCTCTGTCCCAAAAATAAATAATAAATGTTGAAAAAAATTAAAAAAAAAAACACACTACAACCATTTTGGAGATGCAGTTTAAAGGTTCATTTATACTTTATAAGTTTCTCGTTTTCGATATCTCAGAATAAGCCCATGCTATCTATATACACAAGAGTCACAATAATTTGGCAAGAAGGATGTGTGACAAATGTTAAACTACTATCATAAAAATATTATCCCAGAAAAAAAAAGCATAAAAGACTTTTGGTTTTGTAGACTGTAATATTCAGGAAGTTATAGAGAATTAAATATTATTTAATATTTCAAGTCATTATAAGTTTTATACGTACCATGTTTTGCCATGCTCTTCATAAAATGCTATCCATTATTCCAAGATGGAAAGAAAAGCTTTTGAAAAAGGAAGCCTGACAGATGAGTCCGTATATTTTTATTTATTTTAAAAGTGCGGAACAAAACTATTGTGTTATATGTAACTGCTGGAGTCCTGCAGCATTCTCTGTATATGCACCTTTCATGAAAGATAAACACAGCAACTAGGGCTAGACACAATTATTTGAATTCTAATCTCATAAAGTGAGATTTTACTACAACATGGAAATATGCTATTAATGCCATTTGTTTAGGCAAAACACAGAGTAGGGTTCAGGGACCAGCGAGCAGAAAGCGTATACATTAATTTACGTTTTGGAGGCAGATTGAGAACGGAAAATTTAGAGAACGAGGTGGAGAGGATATTCTAGCAGTGGAAAGAAAAAGGAACTGGCAGCTTCTTGTGAAAAACAGATTCAAAATGACACAGGGGTAAAGGGTAAAAAATTACACCGAGGAAAGCTAAAAGTTGCGCTCGGATCTAAACAGCTAACTTTATGCAACTTTCTAAAGACATACTAAAGACAGTCACAGAACATTCAATCCAATAGTATTAATCAAGCTAAATGTTCTAAGATCCAACCACCGCAGTGATTCAAGTAATTGCTGGGAACCTGTTATTAGCTAAGATGTTAGGACAAAAGTCTGGGTGAAGGTACAGAATAAGAGGTTAAAAGTGAGCCTGTCATGAGCAGCTACCTTGCAGGAACTCGGTGGCAAGTGCTCTATGTTGTTCCATCCAGAAGAAACACATGAAGCTTGAGGAAAGAATACAAGAGCTGCAGACAGGTCCAATTCCTCACACAAGGCAAACGGGCAGCATTTTTAACATTGAGATTATTCAACTCAGTCACAGGCCACTCACTTAGGGTCAGGAAGAGACAGGACTGAGTGTAGGTAGTGGGGGATATCTTGCTTTGGAGGGAAATCATGACTAACTTATGAAAGTAGAGACAGAAAGTGTATCTTAGTGGAGGCTTTGAGCCAGATGTCTGAGTAAATCATTTAAACTGAGACCAAAAGTATTAGTCTCCTCATTTGGACTATAAGGAAATAAAGATAAATTCCTAATAGAATGGTTGGTTTAAGAAAAATTAGAGAACATAACATATACATCATATACACAGTACCTGGCATATACAAAAGGTTCAATAAGTATCAGCTATTAGGATGATTATTAAAACTTTTTGAGGGAATAAGTTTATGGGTTAAAAGGAAATTATCTCAAACTTTCCATTTTTTTCTCAACTGATTTCTTCAGTGAGACTTTTATTTTTAAAGTTTATCTATTTTGAGAAAGAAAGAGAGAGAATAATGCTTGTGTACAGGCAGAGGAGGGGCAGAGAGAGAGAATCCCAAGCAGGCCCTGCATTGTCAGCATGAAGCCTGATATTTGATCCCATGAACCCTGAGATCATGACCTGAGCTGACATTAAGAATCGGGCACTTAACCCCCTGAGCCACCCAGGTGCCCCCTCAGTGAGACTTTGAAATATTCTGTAAAAAAAAATTTAATGTTTATTTATTTTTGAGAGAGACAGAGAGAGACAGAGTGTGAGCGGGGTAGGGGCAGAGAGAGGGGGAGACACAGAATCCGAAGCAGGCTCCAGGCTCCAAGCTTCCAGCACAGATGGACCTGGGGCTCAAACTCACAAACTGCGGGATCATGACCTGAGCCCAAGTCGGATGCTTAACCGACTGAGCCACCCAGGTGCCTCAACTTTGAAAATATTCTTAAGTACTCCACATTCTTAAATGTGGAGGAACACATTTCCTCCATGATGACTGGTGCCATAGACAAGATGATGGGCAATAAATGGGTAGAAGGTATTAGCCGGTGTTCTTTAGGCACTAAAGCACAGGTCTGCCATACAGAACAGTATTAGAGATGAAGTAAAGACAGCAAGACCTCCCAGAAGAGTTTGTTGGTGGCATGGAAGTCTGCTTGGTCATGATGTCTTGTTGATGAAAATATACTGAGTAAATCACGTATTTTGTTGTTGATGGTGGTGGGATTCATTTAATATACTTGAATTCAATGTATATATTTACTGAGTAGTAGTTCCAATAAGGATGTTCCACAGGGAAAACACAGAGGCCAATGTCTGAGGAGTTCATAACCTAGGAGCAGGTTAAGACAGGTAATAAAGAATAATACAAAGCAATGGAATAGTAGTAGTAATTGTAGTGTATTCTCAATGATTATAAGCTACTATGTGCTAAGTGCCTTCTGGCATGATAACATGTACTCCTATCAAATATATAAACATACCAGTTCCATTTTACAGAGAAGTAAACTGATACCTAGAAAGGTAAAGTAATTGCCCAACATTACATCATTTATACAAGGTAGAGTCAGGCTTCAAACTGGAATTTATTGTATTCTATAGAGCAGGCATTTTTAACTACGTGCATGTGAGTTTCAAAGCAGAGGCACTTTCCAATGAGGCTCGGAGGAAATCAGTACAACATCAGGCAGAGAAGCGAGATCACAAAAATCTTCCTGAAGGAGGTACATTTTAGATGGAACTACAAAGGGCAAAAAGTTCTTCCATCAGAAAAAGTAGGTGAGGGGATGGAGAGGGCACGCAGATGAGAGAACACCATCTATGCAGGAACGGTGAACCAGAATGGTTTGTGGGCACACAGACTGGTTGTGATATTAAAAGAAAAAGGCTAGTGAGCAAAGAGAAAGGAAGGAAAAGATGGGGGAGGTATTGAGAAGGTTGAATCATCAGCTTGAGATCAAATCTCAAAGGGATAGGTCAAATTTCACACTGAAAAAAAAGCACATTTAGTTTTACAGAAAATGGAGCCAGTAAAGGTGTTGGTACTAAGAAGTGGTGTGATAAATGCTGTGGTTTAGAAATATTCATCTGGCAATGATATGTGGGATCAATTAGAAAAGAGAAAGACAAGATAGAGATTGGTCCTTGAGACAGGAACTAGTAAATCACTACAATAATCTGAGAGGTAGTAGGGTTTGAATGATAATTACAGGAATAAAGGATGGACACCCGGGGATAGTTCAAGGGTTTGTTGTTGTTGTAGTTACTCTTTTTGACACAGACTCTCCCAATAATTTGCCAAATGAATGGATATCAGAGGCAAAAAAATAAAACCTGATGGCCATTTTAGGCCTGGAAAAAAAAGGTAAGTCTGGGGGAGGCTAACTTGGAGATGTATCAAGGAATAGGTTGAGATCGGGAATGAGGTAGAATTTAGAAATGAGGCGAAGGCTTTTTGCACATATTGCTTGCTATTAAAAACAAACAAACCAACAAACCAAACACCCAACAGAAACCTCTTGTTCCATCATGTTAAGATCAAGATAAACTGAGTAGTGCTTCATAAGACATACATATTGTAAGACTATTTGGAGAACTCCTTCTAACAGTTAAATTTCTTTAAATAAATGTGTTAGTAATGGGTGAGCAGTTAATAGGTATGCTTATGATGTATGCAGCAATGTGTTCTAACCATTCAGTGAACAAATATGCTGCTATCATGTTCCAAGACCTGTACGAAGTGTCAGGAATCCCTTGGAGGATTCCCAATTTTATATGGGAGAATGACAGTTAAAATAAACTGTAGTATGTGTGCTAACCATAACTGCAGTAGCAATTAGTATTTATCCAGCCTTTCATTTAACATTGTGCTAAGTGCAACTGCCTGTGCTAAATCTCATTTAATCTTCAAAATAACCTATATGATCATGTTACCCACTTTCCATATTAAAAAAAAAAATCAAAAGGTTAATTAGTCCAAAGTCACATAGGCAGTGTTCAAACTCAGGATTTAATGAAATCCAAAGGTTCAGGAATGAAGGAATGGTTTGACGAATGCTGTGTTTTAAGAAATTTTATCTAGTAGTGATATAGGAGATCCATTAAGATAAAGAGAGATTGATATTCAAGAGAAGAGATAGTAGGTTGTTACAACAGTCTGAAAGGGAAAGAAGGCTTGAGCAGTGACTCTTGGAATTAAAACACAGGAATAGGTTCAAAACATTTTGAGATGGACTCTGGAAATAATTTACCGGCTTCTATGTCACCTACATTGAAGTGAGGCCAAAGTACTCTCCTTGGGCCAAGCTCTGTGGGATATCATGTTCTCCTTGTCCCAGGAGAATGCTGACCATGGAACGCAGCCAAAAGCGACTTCCTAATTCCTCTTCATTTGTTTCTTCATCATCCCATAGCAGCTGGAACCTATGTCCTCTCCTAAAATTATAATCTCCAAGCTTTCAGCTGCTGGCGGTGCATTCCATGCTATTAAGATCCCTCTCATTCTCCCTCTATCCTACCCAAGAGCCAGCAAGTGCTGAGAGTTTCCACTTACTCTACTTTCTGAACTTGACCCTGATTTCAGCTCATTTCTCCAAACTGGCATTCACCACATTAAGTTTCTTACCATGAAATAAAACACCAAAGAATACGGGAAGATGTACATAGCAGGTAACACTGTAGTCTAAGAACTTGGAGACAAGAGTGGTGGGGGTAGACTGGGTCTCTAGAAGTTACTTAATTGCTCTAAATTGCAATTTATTAGCCTACTAAATGTGATAAGACTTTTGCAAAAATGCTGTTTTGATAATCAAATTATACATATGCATACATATATTTTAATTAAACATTTTTTTTCTTAATTCCTATACTCTATTCCTCTCAATTCTTTGTACCTGGAGGAAGTTTAGCTACTTTGTTCCTCTAGGCATAAATCAAACAACTGTTCACTCAACAGCATCTATCTACCTAACATTTAGCCAAGATGTTAGCAAACTTTACCAAGAGCTAACATTGAAAAAAATGAAATTAAAGGCAAATAGAAGAAGAGTATTACATTCATTATGTCCACCTCCAAAAACAATCTTATCAAGCTTCTCAAAAGACAGTGCCCAGGAGATTTCATATACCAAAATTTTAATGTTGTGCATCTCAGTAATCAAAGAAATATAATCTAAACAGGACTACTATGTCACGTGGCTATAAATTGTAAGCCTCAGGAAAGTCTGCACAGTATTTCAGTGTGATAAAGGATGATCACATATTTTTTTTAAAAAGCTAATTCCATGTAAAATGCCTGGCAACTATTAGTAACTGGACTGAATGAAAAGAATAGGTTGAGTACATGAAAAACTGAATGACTGTCAACCTCAGAAGCATCACCTCTGAGCGCTGAAGCCAATAATCTATTGAACATGGAATTACTTTCCCGGTACAAAATGTGAAGCAACTTAGAAAAAATGACGGTAAGAATGGTGGTTGTGGTGGTGATGATCAGCACCCCCCTCCTCATAACAGAGACGATGGTGACAATGGTAACAGTAACAGTGGTAGCCAACAGCAGCCAATACCCCCAGGGCTTACTCTGGCCCAGGCACTGTTCAAAGTGTTTTACGTACACTAAGTCATTTCATCTTCATACCAACCCTCTCAAGAAGGTTTTAATATTATTTCTGTTTACAGACTGGAAAGTAAGGTAAAGGGAGATGAGTAACTCGCCTAAGCTCATAGAACTGTTAAGCAGCGAAACTGGGAGCCGAACCCATGCAGTAGCGAAGGCAGAACTAAAAATCAGTGCAGAACAAAGGCAGTGTGGGTTAAGTGCGAGAGCAAAGGACTTCATATAATGAGTTACTTACATTAAAAACATGAAAGATCCTGGGTGACAGACGGGATTCATTTTACATACATTGAGTAAAATATTGCAAGATGGTGAAAACACAATGCAAACTAATATTCAAGGAGCTAACGTCCCTGTAAAACACTCAACCAGAATGAACTCCGAAAATTCACTTTAAACAGTTGTTCAAAGGGGAAAAAAGCAATTAAGAAATCCAGGTTGCAGAAGAGTTGAAAGACGTGGAGGCTCATTCTTATATGTTTGTCAGGAGGCTCTCATATCATAAAAGGAAATAAAAGAATGACTAATTAATTTTAGAACTGGGAAGGTTTCACTCCACTATGCTACTTATCTTCATCTTCCCTATAAAATAAAAAAACAACAGCTACAAATTGTGAAAGAAACAAACATCAACCTGAAATAACTAAAATACTCTGATTCACGTAAAGAGAATACCTCAATGCATCCTTGGTTTTCAGCGATGCCAGGAGTTCTGTCTGCACACCATTCATAACTTCTCCATCTTCTAAGTTCTGTGTGGAATCCTGTAGTCAAACAAACCCATGAGCATGTGGATGCTATGCATTTAGAACTGAAAATTTGAATAAAATGTCTCAATGTGAGGTAGCAAATGGTTTTTCTCTAGATATATACAGTATGCTCCAATTTCTTTGAAGACTGGAAACAGGTGTTAATCTTTTCAGGGCTTTCAATGTTCTTTTCTCTCCCATTTGGTTTCTGAAATACTCAAACGGGCCATTTACACAAGCCAATATGTTAAGAGCTGTGGAATACATCATTTAGCTTCCTGCTACTCAACCATAAGCTTTTGGGACTGAGTGTTTTACATCAGCAAGGAAAAGGGATACCAAAGGGAAGGTGCCACTGACAGGTGGTGATGTATTGGCTTTAATGTACTGTACTTGCCTGCACCCCCTGGTGACACTAAAAATATAAAGAAAGCAAAGTCCATGGAAAAAAAAAAAAGTTGCCTGGAAAGGTCACTTCGGTCAAAAGTGTAACAGGACTGTGGCAGGAAAAGAAATCCGGAGTTCTTATTTTGTCATAAGACTTTCACTCTGAGAATGATCTTCAGCAGAGAGAAACTAAAATTAACCACTTAGTTTCTAAAATGGTAAGCACTCTTCCGCTACAGAAAGGGAAAAGGGTCAGGGAAGTAGAGTCCTCCAAGACAGTGGCAAAGTTGAGTTGGCCGTCACATAGGGAGAATGGATTCCAAAAAGCAAGTTGATTTAGAATCTCACTTGGAAGGCATTAGATTTCTGTTAGGCTTCTGAGCTGTACTTTAACAGAGCGGTTCTGCAGATACACCACTCTTTAGAAGCAAAGTCACAGTGTTCTTCACGGACTCAGGTTTCACCAAAACAACAAACCACATGGAGAAAGAAAGACCCGTTGTCAACAACCACACCTGTAAACAGAACATTCATGGATCTGACAGCATCATTTCAACAACAAGGAAAGACAATATATCAGGTCAGAGGTTGGGCATAAAGGAATTAGGTTCATATCTTGAAGAAAACAAGATGTGGACCACAACTCAAGCAGCATGTCATTGTGAAATGAGTAAAATGCATTTCACTTTTATTTTTTTTTAATTTTTTTTTTTTTTTTTTTTATTTTATTTTTGGGACAGAGAGAGACAGAGCATGAACGGGGCAGGGGCAGAGAGAGAGGGAGACACAGAATCGGAAACAGGCTCCAGGCTCTGAGCCATCAGCCCAGAGCCCGACGCGGGGCTCGAACTCACGGACTGCGAGATCGTGACCTGGCTGAAGTCGGACGCCAACCGACTGCGCCACCCAGGCGCCCCATATTTTTTTTTTTAATTTTTTTTAACATTATTTATTTTTGAGACAGAGAGACACAGAGCATGAACGGGGGAGGGTCAGAGAGACAGGGAGACACAGAATCCGAAACAGGCTCCAAGCTCTGAGCTGTCAGCACAGAGCCTGATGTGGGGCTTGAACTCATGGACTGTGAGATCATGACCTGAGCTGAAGTTGGATGCTTAACCGACTGAGCCACCCAGGCGCCCCTGTATTTCACTTTTAGACTGAGTAGCAACATCTCACATTGGCTTGCGGGTTTTGTGGAGGACTTGGTCTACACTAGATTTTTCTTTTTCTTTCTTTTAATTTGTTTTCTCTTTTCCACAGGGATAAAGAAAGGGAAGAAAATCTAAAAGGCTAAAGCACACTTTTTAGTTTAGGGCACCAAATCTTAAAGGATGAATGTCTTTGAAAGCTTTCAAACATTCATATTATTATGAAGGGCTTGAGAGATGCTTACAGAGAAAAGAGACAGGGGCTGGGCAGGTTACAAAAATACTTATGTAGACAATTTAACAAAATATTTGAACTTGAGACTACTGCACATGTCAGAACACTTGATGGCTGCATTTGTCAAAACCATACTTTCCTACCTGACCCTCTTACACAAGATGAAGTGCTATGAAGGGTAAGGACACGTCTAGTCCTCTGCCAAGTACACAACACACAGAGCTCATTTAGTGAATGTTAACGAACGCATGAGGTAGAATGGCATTGTGTTAGTTTCCAAATGCTGTGTAATAAATTACTCCCAAATTAAATGGATTAAAAACAACAACAACAACAATTCTCTCTCATAGTTTCTGGAAATCAACTATTTAGAAGTGGCTTCGATAGGGGAGTTCTGGGGCAGAATCGCTCATGAGGTTGCAACATTTTAAGATGTCAACAGGAATGCAGCCTCAAGCACTGAGAGGCTTCACTGGGGCTTTAAGACCTACTATTTTTTTTCTTATAGGAGGCACATTATGATATAATTCACATAACCCTTTTATTAAAGGTTATTTAATTTATTTAAAGGTTAAAGTGTATTTATTTAAGGGTTATTAAATTAACCCTTTTAAAAAGTACAGTCTATTTTAGCTTATCCACAGAATTTTGCAATCATCACCACTGTCTAATTTTAAAACAATTTCAAAACCCCAAAGAGAAACTGCATACCCATGAGCCATCACTCCTCATTCTGCCTACCCCCACTCCTGGAAATCATTAATTTAATTTCTGTCTCTAAGAATTTATGTCTTATGAACATTTTATACAGACAGAATCATAAGATACGTGGCTTTTATCACTGAGTATGAGGTTCTCAAAGTTCATTCATATTATAGCATGTGTCAATATTTCACTGCATTTTATGGCTAAATAATATTCCATTGTATCAATACACCACGTTTTGTTTACCCATTCATCACTCGATGGGCATTTGGGTTATTTCCACTTTTTTTGATTATAAATAATTTTGCTATGAACATTTGAAATAATGTTCACTTGTGAAATAATGTGGCTAAGAACCACAAGTTCTTGTGTGCATATGTGTTTTCATTTCTCTTTGATATATACGTAGGGGTAGAATTCCCGAGTCATATGGTAACTCTGTTAAACATTTTGAGGAACTGCTATACTATTTCCAAAGTGTTGCACAATTTTACATCCCTATTGGCAATAGATGAGGATTCCAATTTCTCTCAGTCCTCGCCTTTTTGCACTTTTTATTTTTCTTCCTTAAATTTGAGCTATCATAGTGTGTGTGGTTTTTATTTTGCACGTCCCCAAGGGCTAATGATTTGCATTTGTGTATAATGACCAATGATGCTGAGCATCTTCCCATGTGATTATTGGACATCTGTACCTTTTCTTTGAAGAAATATCTAAATATTTATCCTTTTATTACTGAATTTTAAGCGCTCTTTAAATATTCTGTACACAGATTCCTTAGATACATGATTTGCCGATATTTCTTCCCATTCTGTGGGAGACATTTCTTGAAATTTCTCAATGTGCCCTTTGAAGCACAAAAGTTTTTAATTTTAATGAAGTTCAAGTTATCTTTTCTTTTTTCCTATTGTCGCTAGTGCTTTTTGGCGTTGTATCAAAGAAACATTGCCTGCTACAAGGTCACAAAGATTCACTCCTATATATTCTTCTAAGAGTTTTTTTTTTTTTTAATGTTTGTTTATTTTTGAGAGGGAGAGAGAGAGGGGGAGAGAGTGAGCACACACGTGTGTAGGGAGGATCAGAGAGACAGTCTTAAGCAGGTTCCACAGAGTCAGAGCAGAGTCCAATGCGGGGCTGGATCTTACGAACTGTGAGATCATGACCTGAGCCAAAATCAAGAGTTAGACGCTTAACTAAATGAGCCACCCAGGAGACCCTCTTCTAAAGTTTTATAAAGTTAGCTGTTGTATTTGGGCATATAACTATTTTGAGTTAATTTCTGTACACAGTGCGAGGTAGGGATCCAACCTCAGTCCTTGCATATTTAGCTGTGACTGAACCATCGGTTCAAAACACTATTCTTTCCCCATTGAGTTGTCTTAACATCCTTATCAGAACCCAACTGAGCAAAACTGTAAAAGGGTTCATTTCTGTACTCTCAGTCATATTCCATTGATCTATACTTGTGTTACAGTCTTGATTACTTGTTGTATACGAAGTTTTGAAATCAGGAAGTGGGAGTCCTCCATATTTGTTCTTTTCCAACTTTGTTTTGGCTATTCCGAGTCCCATGCATATTCATACAAATTTTAGATTCAGAACATCAAGTTCTGCAAGAAAAAAAAAAGCTAGCTAGATTTTGGGAAGAATCACATTGAATCTGTAGATCAATTTAGAGAGTATTAGCATCTTAAGATAAATAAAGGCTTTTCATCCATGAATGGTTAACAGTGGCTATTAACAAAAATAAATATTCTCTTTGGCTCTGTAATTCTTCATAGATATATAGCTTTGGAATGTCAAAGAAAAAATTGGGATATATGTTATAAAATTTTAACTATCTTTGCCTCTTTGTTCTCTATTTCAGGTGAAATTTTCTTATTTATCCCTTGCTAAGGTAAGAAAATAACACACTTTCTGGTTCAAATCAACATGCTACAAGTTAAAATACCTTTTTTTTTTTTCTAGTTCTAGTTAGATGGTAAGTAAAGGTTCTATTTATGTCAACAACATACTTAATGCTCTGAGTATCTGGAAATGTCAATTAGAATCTGAAAGCAATATTGGGCCAACTGCAATGTGATAACCTGCTCAAGGGTAATTCTGAACTGACTGTGGTTTTACAGCAATCGTGTCAATAACTACAGCCTTAAAAAGGCACACACACACGTTCACAGACTTCTATGTCTAAGACAAGAGTTCTATTTTAAAAGTAGCATCAAAAACTTTTTGCTTTTCCACAGCTATCAAAAAAGGACAGTTACTATAGTTTATCGTCTCACTAACGGGCAGTGTTTGTCACTTGCCAAAATCATTTCTATATACTGCAATAACAGAATGCTTTGATATTCTCTAGAGATGGGGCAGGCGGACAGAGGCTCGGGGCTTCCTGCAAGGACACAAAGCCAATTCCGAATTGACTTCAACAACAGTGTAGTCATGCAGTGCTTCAAGACTTACAGACAACAGCAGCTTACTTTTTGACAGGGTCCAAAAGATCACCTTCTTCCAGAAATTGCAAAATGTCTGACAGGCGATAATTTAAGAGCGCTGGGGCTTTTCCTTCACTAAACTGCATGGTGAGAAGTCACGAAATCACACATATCTAAAAATGAATTTTTTTCCCCTCATAGCTTATTTAAATAACTTGGAGAAAAATCGGTAGAATCTGACTTTTAAATTGGGAAGTAAAGGGGCAAAAATAGTCTGATTATGAAGAGTGAGGGGTATAAACACCTGGTGCGGAAGAGCCACTAGATTTAACTTTAGACTTGAGAAATATTAATTATGTGATTTCAAATCCCCAAACTTGCCTCTAGAAATAGTCAATGGTTTGAGAAGCTCTATACTTAATTTTGTTAATAAAATTATTTTCTTAATGTTAACTTAAAAGAGAGAGATGTGCTCCGCTGCATAGAATACAAGGGTAGAAAGCAACTTCAAAATTGTTTTCGTCTCCTCCTTTTGCCCACATTACACTTCTTTGCTCTCTAATAAAGTTCGGCAGGAGGTTGTGTCTGGCTGACCAGGCAGAGGCCTTGAAAGAAGCTTGTCCTTTATCTCCTTTGATCAGAGCAGGGAACATATCCTATGTGGCTCTCACAACAGACAAGTTTAATTACTACAATTTGTAAAAAGTGAACATTTTTAGCAGCACTTTCAGGATCACGGGAGCATTTCTGACAGCCAGAATGAGTTGGATTTAAACATCACTGCACTATTTTTAGCCTTAAAATCAACACTTACATAAATATTCCCAAACCAATTAGCAGCAGCTGGAAAGTAAAGGTGTTTACATTTAGTTAGCACTACGCTAACAACTGCAAGGGCTCACAGGCTGCATGAAAGGGGGGCCCAGCACCGGGCAGGGTCCCCCTCCCCAGGGCAAGCGTGGTGTTGGCACCAGGCTATCATTTCATATCTCAGTTGGCAGAAGTCACCGATTTCATGCAGGAGAATGTTTTCGGGATGGAGCCTCATGAAGTTATACATCCCCAAATAGACTGAACACCCTTGGTAAAACTTTTCGGGAAGAAAACGCTACCCAAATTCTCATTGCTTTTCCCTGGCTGACCACAGCTCTACAACAATACTAAAAACAGTTTTACAGCTCAGTTTTTCATGTCTCAGCTGAGAACGAAAATAGATGTGCCGTTATCGACAGATGCCTTTGACATATAGGTGAAAATACACAGCCTTGATGTCTTCCCCCCGCTCAATGCACCTTCGCCACATTTGAAACCACTTGCCCACAAAATTTTAACTGCAACTGAGTTATGTTTCAAAGCTCAGGTGCATATTATAACAATATTTGCATTCCCAAAAGCCAACTGTAAGTTTCTTTTGAAATCGCACACGAATTGTAGAATGAGAGTAATAGAAAAATTATACAGAGAAGATTTGAACGTCAGGTTACGTGCCTGATGCTCATACATAAACATAATGTAAATGGTAAAATTAAAATTCTGGGCATAATTTCAGAATATTTGTTTTTACATTTTAGAACAAGAATATCTCTGCTAAGTAAAAACAAGTTGTATATGAGAAGCACACATATGAAATGATCATGCATTTTGGTAGTCAAGTGCTGTTATTCAAGCCTGACCTAATATATACTCTTCATGCCTTGGGCAATGCCTCACCTTGGGAAATCTCTCAGTTGGCTGCACAGATACTACCTCAAACTGTTTCACTTCTAGCAATTTCACCATGCCCATAATTGACTTTATATGCATTTTTTCATATTTTTATTTACATGTATTATATATTAGATTCTATATCCATATGTCTAGAAATTGGCAAGAATTTCAAATCAGAGATGTTGAAAATGCTGTTTCAAGTTTCCTAAGAATGAGAACAATTTATTTTATTTTTAACAGTGATCCTCAAACTTTGGCATGCATTAGAATCACCAGGAGCCTTGTGAAAACAGATTATTGGGGCCCATCTGAGGTTCTGATGTCGTACGTTAGGGTAAGCCCTGTGAGTCTGCATTTCTAACAAGTTCCTGATGCTTCTAGTCAAGGAAACACACTTTGAGAAACACTGCCATATAGCGACTAGTGCAGATCTTCAGAAATCCTTGATGATATTAATTAAGCACTGGAAAGACTGGTGCTGATGAGCCAGTCTAGTCCATTCATGTTATAGGTAAGGAAACTGAGACCCAGTTTAGTGTGAAAATGACAAAGCCAGAATCTAGGATTCTTGATTTTCAGTTCAGTCTTTTTTCTGTGTATCATAGGAAATAGCTGCTGACCTATGAATGCTGACATTATTTTTATGGATCTTTTTTTCTTTCAATGACATTAACAAAAACTCTAATAATGTCTTGGATATATTTTATCTTTTTTCAAACATCTCGAAATATGTCATATAAAGCTAGCTCCATATTCTTGATAATCCTAAATAAATTCTTGGAAGTCCTATTTTAATTTTACACATGGACATAGCCCAAACCAAAAAGATTAAGGTCTTGTCCACAGTGAAACTTAGGATCCATGTCTCCTAAAATTTAGGTCCGTGTGTAGGCGTGTTAACATATTTACATTGTAACGTCTCTTAGTTACAGATTTTATGCAAATAGAATGAAGAAACAGCATCCTATCACAAAACATTAAAATACATTATTTACATGAAAAACTATCAAGTGTTTCATTATTCTGAAGATTGAGCTCTACTAATTCCATTGCTTGTAGATAAAAAGTTATTTTGGAGGAATACAATTAATTAGATCATAAATTATTAGTTCCCAAACCTTGCCTATGAGGTGGTTGTGCACTCATACACACACACTGCTAAGGCACAAGTAAGTTACCTGAATGGATACGGGATAAGACTGGATGGGATTTAAATGATTCTGGACTTCGGAAAATACACTAAAAGCCAGCCGTCTTCCAGTGGACTGTCTCCCAGAGACTGCACAGTTGGAAATGACATGCTTCCCAGGTTAAATCCCAGTGACGACACAGAGGTGGCCATACCTTGTCTTCATCTGGTTCGTGTCCAAGAGCTGTTGCGTAGTTTGCACAGGTTTAACAAAAATACATTTTAAACCAATGCATAGTAGTAAAATTAAGCTCAGCTCTCAGACAAAGGAGAAAGTTCCCAATACAAGCTCTCGCAGTGCTTTGCCTAGTGACCGGACACCTAATCTCTTGGACCTCAAATTCATTATCTATAAAATGAAGACAAGATTTCTATTTCCATTCCAGATATAAAATGTCCCAGTGCTTAGTGAAGGTACGCTACAGAGTAAGGCAGGTAAGCCCCCACTGAAGAAATATAAAAATTCTCCAAGAGATCAATTAAGAGTGATTATTCATTAGAACAATTGGTTTCTTGGAAAGCTTCTCCTGAGAAGCAAATTCTCATAGAAATATATAATTTTATACTTTCTTAACATACTGATTCTAAATAACTTTTGAGGAACAATTGTATGGCATGAGGTGAAGCATACTTGAAATAAACCCTCCCCTCTCTACCTCATTATCTTATATTCTATGCTCTTTTCTTGGATATTTCCTTTCCTTCTCATTGTTAATAATTAGCACAGTTAGAATTCATTGTTACGATTTCCCAGTATTCAGACTGAGGTTTCAGAAGACAAATGGAATTTTTTTAATAGTTTTTTTTTTTTTTTTAAATGTATACCCTTTATACATTTTACCTGCTGGGGCTGTTGGTAATTTTTGCTTGTGTGATTCTGGTAGGAATTTATAAAGTGGCCTTGATAAAGGCCTGATACACTTGATATCAGGCAGTCAAAATCCAGTATGAATTTAAAGAGCGGGGGGATCTGTCTTATTTGTGGGATCTGGGTAGAATAGACATACTGACCAATCTCATCGAGGTATTAAATGATAACCACCATTGATGTCAGGATCAGCATGTCACCTGCTCTGATCTTTCCACAGAAGGCCAACACCAATGCATGGCTGTGTCCCAAGCAAACATATTCAATGAAAGGCTGCTTTAAAATCTTTAGAAATGCAGAAGTTCAGAAATTCAACAAGGAGATTCTGCAACCGCTATTTTAATATCCATTGTTCTTACACCCAACACATTTCACAAAGTGCTGAAATGAAATGTGGAAAATACATGTATTTTTTTCCAATACAACACTGACACAAATGTACTTATTTAAAAAAAATTTTTTTTAACGTTTATTTATTTTTGAGACAGAGAGAGACAGAGCATGAACGGGGGAGGGGCAGAGAGAGAGGGAGACACAAAATCGCAAGCAGGCTCCAGGCTCCGAGCCATCAGCCCAGAGCCTGATGCAGGGCTCGAACTCATGGACCGCAAGATCGTGACCTGAGTCGAAGTCGGACACTCAACCGACTGAGCCACCCAGGTGCCCCACAAACGTATTTATAACATGATCCCCTTTGGTTTATAATTAGATTATTGCCCCCACCCAAGTTAGAGCTAATTTTCCCTAGTTTTCTATATTATTAACCACTGCAAAACCACTTGAGCTTAATGCTGAGGTAGAAGATAATGCTGTATGGGACTGAAAGGGTGTCAATACTGAACAACACAGCATGCTCTCCCATAAGGGTCTGCTTGAGATCACGCTCCCACCGTAAAACATACACTCAAAGGTGCTGTGAACATCTGCTTCTCTCCCATTTAATCCATTTAAACTGTACCATCTTCTCAAATATTTAGAATACAGAACTGTCAAAGTGGACAGTTTGATGCCTTTGGGGCCTCATGTGTGTCTACAAACCATCACCCAAAGCTGGCAAATATAAAAAGACTTAAGGAAGTTGGGATAATTCAGCAATTACAAAAGAAAAAATCCCACCTTAATTGTTTTCATTTTGCTGGCTTAAATATATTTCAATCAGGTATGACTCAGGTAAACGTACAATGTGCTTTTAGGCAAAGCTATACAAATTCCAGGTTTGGTTGGGAGAGGGTAAAGATAAAAGGACACGTTATTAAAAGAATAATTTTCATTTCCATGTGCATTTTGCTCTTGCTTGCACAGGCACACTTCCCTGCTGGGCTTCACTATGAAAATCTTCGCTATGAAAATGGGATACAGGATATTTTGAATCCATAGACTAAGTCCATAAAGACTTGTTTCAGCAAGGAAAAAAAAAATAGCACAAGGAATTATGTGTGTGATTAGCTGAGTGGTAACTTTCAAAAATATTTTTAAAAGAAAGTCAAAAGTGTTGAAAAACCCTTCATAATTATCAGATGGGGTACCAAGTTTACAACCCATCTTCATTCATGTTCAAGGACGTATAAAAAGTCTTTCTTTTTCTTAATGATTATTTATTTTTGAGAGAAAATGGGTGTGCGAGCAGGGAAGGAGCAGGGAGAGGAGACAGAGGATCCAAAGCAGGCTGTGCTGACAAAAGACAGCCTGATGTAGGGCTCAAGCTCACAAACCCCGAGATCATGACCTGAGCCAGTCAGATGCTTACGAGTCTGAGCCAACCAGGCACCCCCAAAACACTCCTTATGGCCTCCATCCTGTAGGCATTTTACTTTCTTCTCATCCAGCCCTAAACTCTCCTCCCCCTCCACAGGCACCTGCTCCTCTCCTATGACCTCCATATATCTTTCCACACAATCGTTTTGCCGTTCATCTTGTCATGCCTGCATCTTATTTCATGACACCTTTATTGGAAGCCTCTGGTTTTAAAAAAAGCTATCTCACTAGCTTATGTTGGAAGACCAACTGAAAATAAACATTGGGGAAGAAGCTTCTCAGACAATGTAAGGGGCACTTGAAGCAATCTTGGCCATGACATATGTGCAGAAAGGAGAACAGCAGGAGGAGCGAAAGTACGGCACACAGAAAAGAAGTAGGTAAGGCAGAGCCAGCTGTGCTGTCTTGGGTGTTAACAGCATGTGGAAACAGCTTTAAAGAAAGTGCAGAGGTCTGAACTGCAAAGAACAGCTGTAGCCAAGGGTGGCAGTCAGCAAAATCCATGCTTCTGTGTTGTGTCGTGTTCTTTGCTTTTTTCTTTAGATACAGAGATACAATAGACAACTGGGGAGATTCAGCATAACTAGCTATACCTAGACTAGGTCATGTATTCTGATCACGTGAGGAAGCTGTCGTGCATTTCTGTTCAAAAACAAATGTTCTCTATTTAAAACAATACAGTGCTTGTGGTATAAG
This sequence comes from Puma concolor, assembly GCF_028749965.1. Classification (NCBI taxonomy): domain Eukaryota; kingdom Metazoa; phylum Chordata; class Mammalia; order Carnivora; family Felidae; genus Puma; species Puma concolor. The sequence goes on along the minus strand of NC_141674.1, from coordinate 192,222,229 downwards.
GGGAAGCTGTGCCCCAGGAAGAAGATCTCATTGGTCGAGCTGTCAATAGCTAAAATGTATGCTCCATGAAAGCAGTGGTCTTGTTCACTTGTATAACCCCAAGCCCAGAACAATGCTTGGCACAGAGTGGATGCGCAACAAATATCTAGACACACCAGCCATGAGGAACACCACTGCTTGTCTAGCAAATCTCTATCGCTCCTCTAATGCCCATTAACAAAACAAGCACTCTCTCCTTGAGCTCTCTGCGTAGATTCAGTCCTGCTCCTCAGGCCACTTTCATGCCACACAAAAGTTCTATATTCATTTCAGGGTAGGCAGGGCTTCCTTCGCGGGTCTCTCTTGCTTGGTTCTCACATCCTCAAGGTGGGGAATGTGTCTTTTCCATCTTGTATACCTATCACCTAGCACAGCCCTGAAATATGATGAATATTTCACTTTAGACATGTAACTAGATAAAGAAATCTTTTCCCTTGAAATGCTTTCCCTTAAAGTCTCTTAGGTAACATTGGATAAAAAAAGAAAAAATATATATATATTTCAACATTTGTGAACTCTCTACAGCACACAGAGTATTACACTAGACTCTATGGGGGGGATTCAAAGATGAATATGACACTGTCTTTGCGTTCAAAGCTGCAAACTAGCTGGAACTATTGCCAGAGGCATCTCTGGCAAGAGAATTTAAAGTAGAATTGAAAGCTAATCTTTATTTATGGATTGAAATAATTGAAGTAAAATAATGCACCGATTTGTACCTGGCTGGTTATGTTTCTTTATATATGCTTTTATATTTTATTTATTATAATGTAATTTAAAATGACTTCCATTATTTATAAAATGATTTTAAGCCAATATTTAAAACCACCTAAGTTCCATGGTCGCTGGAAGCTGGAGTTTGCCAGGTTCTTGCCGGCTGGGAAAGAAACACCACCATGCTGAAACCTCCATACCCTGAGCCTCTAGACCGGAGAGTGCTGATCATGGTGGGGACCTTCCACCGAGGCAGGTCCGTAAGCGAGGCCCCATTACTGAAGCAAAGCTGCTTTGTAACTTTTACTCCATGTTCCCCTCTTCTTCCAGCTGTCTCATTTCTTTAGATACGAACATAGGTCAAGGTGAAACAACCTCTTGGTTCAATTCTCTTCTTCACTGTTTTTCCCTCCTTGGGCACCTCCTTATCCTTCAATGGTATATCACTTCCTAAATGCCTCCAAACCCTCCTTCTCCTCCATTTTTTCCAAGAATTCCCTGAAGCTCCATCACAAGCTCAAGAATTTCAGCAAATATCTCCTCTCCCACCTAGATTTCAATGAAAACTGACTTTCCCAACTGAAACCACTTCCTCAGCAACCCTCTGAAGTAGGACATGTCTGTTTTCTTCATGCTCCCAACCCCCATCCCAGAGCTGCTTCTAGACTGAGATTCTTTGTCCTCTTTTTTGGAACCTGTGGCATCCTTCCTTGCCATTCCCTTATCATTGCCTTCACCTATCAGTCTCCACATTGGTCCTCCAGCGTTTCCTCCTGTCCCATTATTTTAATTAATTTACTCATCTACATCCCCCATGCCTTCTCTCATTCTCATCCTGGTTGATTTCCACTTCCCCAGGGCTCTTAGACCTTCACTTCACCCTGTAACATCTTGTTTCTGTTTCAGAAACTATGACCAAAAGCAAAATCAAACATAGGAAGCCAAGGGTGGGGCGAAGCTAAGTCCTTATGACTCACCAGTGTGATGTCTTATGAATCAAAACATATTAAATGATAACTTAGCCAGGGCCAGCACCCCATGAGCAAAACAGGATTCATTCAGTCCACACACACTTATTGTGGGTCCATTGTGCCACCCACTGTGCTAGGTACTAGGAATAAAATCATATATACCTCTCACCTTAATGAGCTTTTACAGAGAAAGAAGCAAGGCAGCTAGAGAGAAGATAGTAGCAACTGGCCTCACTAATAATTACTTCTGTGTGCTCTAAAATTCAACTCAACTAAGCACCAATCAGATCCCAACTGTAGTGCTATTCTTTTTCCAACCTCAACCCCAGCTGGTATAAGCAAATAGACTAACAGAAATTAATCATTATCAGAAGCAGTTTTAGTTTTTGGGTTTTTGGTTTGTTTGCTTTGGTTTTGTTTTGTTTTTTGTTTTTTGTTTTTTTTTTTTTGGATCATAATCTCACCTGCAAAACTGACAGTAACGGTTCATCTCCCAGCTCAGACACACATATGCATACATGCACAGAATTGTGCATAAAACTTCAGGGCTTTCAAAACTCCCCAATCTTGACATTGATCTGAAGGTTAAGATCTGATATTTACCTGCTCATCTAAGCCCATATTTTTGACAGAATCATAAGAGATTTGTAGTACAGAAATAATAAATGTTTTCACAGACATATCCTTATATAGTGATTGTTACAGGGGACAATATCTGAATAGGGCAGGTGGCAGCTGCTATAGATAAAAGGCCAGAGTGGATTTGGGAGGGTATCCCACTGATCACACTGCTCATCTACCTTCCCAAGAATCTCCAGGGAGGGGAGATGCACAGTACAAACATCCCTTCCAAATCTGCCAGCAAATGCAATCTTTTGTGAAGCCTCCTTGACAAGCTAAGTGATTCCTGCACATGGACTTCCCAGTGTGAGTGACTCACATCGTGCCATTGCAAAATTACAAATTATTACATGCTCTGGACCTTGGCTTACATGCAGTATATATGAGATTTCAAATGTTAAATCTGTGAGTACTAAAGCTTCGATGTTCTTGACGGCTGCTCCATTTGTTGGCTATTCTGAGATTGACAAATTTCGCCCTCTACTACTTAAATCTCTTCCAATCACTGCCCCCAAGCCGTTACTAGAAATTTGTGGCAAAGGTATACTCTACAGATTTCTTAACTCACATTTAGAACTGCTTCTATTAGACAATGATGATTTAATCCAAATCTTTGAATCCCATCCAAATCCACCAAATGGGCATACCTAGTAGGGCGATTCCATGGGACAAGAAATTTAAGCAATTTAAACTGGCAGAGGATGAAACTCGCAGACTATTTAGAGTTTCTGATTCCTCTTACTTAAGAGCCACAATCCAGCCTTATGGTGAACTTCCAGAATCACGGGGCCAATATTCCACATAGCACGTACATCAGTGCCATTTCTCTCGCCTCTACATTCACCAGGCTTCAAGAACACAAGTACTTACTCTTAGTAAAAGTTGTTGGATCAATGTCATCTGAAATTCTCATGAAAGTTCCCATGGCTTTGACTTTGTGAAGTTGGAAGCAAGCCATGCCAGTCTACATTAGATTCCCTGCTTGAGTTCCGTCAGTGGACAGTGGACACTCATATTTATAGAACAAATAAGTCAGAGAGCAAACCAATTCACCCATCCTGCTGTCTGCACACCAGACTCCACTTCTGCCCATCCTCCCAAAGAATAGTGGGCCAATGCGCTTTTTCATAATTGCATATAGAAATAACAAACAAAAAAGAAACTATATCTTTCTAGTCACTCAGCAAAATGCTGATTTATTAAGACTTACAAATATTTGAGTGTTTCCTGAACTATATTTTTAATAAATGACGAATATAATAGAAATGAATGGTTTAAAAAAATCAAGTGGCTATTTTCCAAATCTGCCAGATCACTACTTACTCAATGAGTCCCATATGAAAAAGAAGCAAGCTTTCTGATCAAAGCTTCCCCTGGCCTGAACAAAATAGAGATTTTCTTTTTATTCAATTTCTGTTAAGGTTGCTGCCACAACACCATCACCCCAGCCCTCAGCCATGTCTAATCAGTGACGCAATCTCACACTTTTAATGAACTCCCAGGGTTGCATAGAAAAGTGCATGCTTCCTGACAGATAAGGGTTTTTAAACGGAGTGGTGATGTAAACCCCTCTCTTCTCTACTTATTACAAGGGAAATACTTCTACTGTAGCTGAGGGCACTCAGGTGATGTGCCTCTACAAAATACAGCAAATGACCTCTTCACTTGTGAGGCAATCACAGCAGATTAAAATTACATTTAAGGGCTCTTCAGAAGAGAATGACAACAGGAAACAAAAATAATAGGCCTATAAAATCAAATATATTGGTTAACTTTCTGTGGGTGACCTTCTTTTAAGAAGTAACCAAATAAAAAATATGACAATAAAGAAAGAGCTTAATTTTTACTCATCCTTAAAGACTGAAATGCACGCATACAGAAAGGGTAATGGCTAAGATATTCACTGGGTGAAAAAGACTATGACCAAAATAATGAACTCAGTCTTACCCTCTGCTCCAGTAAATGGAGAATTGATGAGATTTCAGGTTCAGATTTGCCATCTCACCAGAAAGAGAAACATACAATGATTTGGTGGCTGGGACAGTAGGCTGAAGTGCCATGGACAATGAAGAGAATCACGGTATGTAATCTGTTTGTGTTTTTCTTGTTCTCCCCAGTCACACGGTCAGATATGTTCATGTGCATGGCTTTATGGCTGGGCACAAAGATATGGAGCTTGTAGAGAAGAGAGGTCATAAGTTTTGCACCACTCTATATACTCTGCGCTATAAAGTCAGAAGTTATTCATATAAATCTGTATTATTGACACTAAAGGGTACCAGAATATGCCCCTCCAATATATTCCACTAAGGCAAAAGGATTATTTTGAGCTAAAGGCAATTGAGAACAGCAGATATAGGGAAATACTCTTTATGGCACCCCAATGCCTAAAAATAAAGTATGAATTTCCTCTTTTGTAAAGGAAATTTCCATTTGTAAAGATACCTACCTACCAGGAAGATAGAATTCCAATAGACAACTCTTATCCCTTGACTCTTACTTGCATAACAAGACAGCTTATTTACTACATACATTTCCTCTCCTTAACTTCCCAAAGCTTGCTTCCCAAGCTCAGAATTCCCAAATCCCTTTTCATTTATTTAGCCCAAAATAATATATTAGCCTCACCCATCTGGTGAGCCTTGAGACACAGTTTTGTGAACTCCTGCTGGTGCATGTGTATGTACATAACTAAGACTGTTTTTTTTCTTTTATGTCTTTTATCAATTTGATTCTTGGGCCCCCGCCACTGAATCCAGAAGAACAGAGGGACAAAGATTTGTCCTCCTCTCCACCACAAAGAAGGTGAGACCAGGAGGCACGTTAAAAAAAAAAAAAAAAAAAAAAAAAAAAAAGGAGTAGAAAGGAAAAAAAATGAGTCAGTAACCATTTTGATTACTATGATGTGAATTTGTCCCACTCTACTGCAGTCTACTGTCAGACGTTTAAAGAGTGAAACTTGGGTCAATTTTTTAACTAAAAAGGGATGAAGGGCAGGCTGCCCCAAGATGGGTCACTTTGGCATGAACATTATTTTGAGTTAAAAGCAATCAAAACCCAGCAGAAAGCTCTGTACTTCCCCTTCAACTGTCTGCTTGTACCAGGAAGAGAGCTATTAATAGAGATTCCTCTTTACCTAAGAAATTTATCTACATCATAAGGTAACCTTTATTTTCCAAACATCTTTTACCTTCCTGCTAATGAATGGTCTTTCTCCCCTTTGTATTCTCAGACTCCTACTTCTCCTTAGGTCATATAAGCATCCTGTTGCCTCAGTGTCTTTAGAATTTCCCTATCTGTGTGGAATCTCTGTATGTACACTATTAAGATTTTCTCCTTTTAACCCATTCTTGTCAATTTGATTCTTAGTCCATCTAGAAGAATCTTGGAAGGTAGAGGAAATTTTTCCTCCCTGATAATAGTTCTCCCATATTCTTGTGGTTATGGGTCCAAAAAGCAAAAATGGTTGGCTTTTTTTGGAGCCTGGAGCCTGCTTCTGATTCTGTCTCCCTCTCTCTCTGCTCCTCCCCTGCTTATACTCTCTCAAAAATAAATATTAAAAAAATGGTTGGCTTTTTTCCCATTATTTTTCAAAACAATTTAGTCATTTCCCCAATCCAGGATATCACATTCCACCTTATTTTACACAGCAATATATCAATCTACTTATTCTTTTCATGTCCATCTGAATAATTCAATCCTCAACCTGCTCATGAATCTACTCTTCTTGTTTTATTTTAATTGGTTTTCTCACTTAAGCCCAAAGTCTGTCAACATTTAATCCTTCCCTCCAAAGGAACTGACTGTACAATTGTCAACTGCATCACTGAGTACGTTTGCATTATTATCCTCAGGTTCCATTAGGGAGCCAACAATGACTTCTCAGTGTGTGGGTCTGTTATTGGAAAAACTGGCGAGTACCCAAGAGTTAGAACCTCCATGAAAAATCTTGGTAGTCATTTGGTTTACAGTTTAAGCTCTTTAAAGCCTGATGACATTTATCTATCTCTTAGAGATGTATTCATTTGGATGTCTCTAAACAAAAATCTCTCTCAATATATAACTGCATTGGACCAGAACAGTTGGTCCAACATTACTGTATCCTATAATACCACTGTCATATTTGAAGCCATGATTTAAGAATTTCTTAGGTATGGCTTCAAGTCAACACATGATATCCATGTGGAACGATACCATACCCATTCTGCCCGTAATTACCTTGAAGAGCTACTGTGATCAGCATCACTTTACGCTTGGTAGAGTTTTTGTTTTTGATGTTACTATATAGGATATTATTTTACCATCTGACATATTAACATTAAAACTGATGAGATCAGTGACATTCCTTCCAGACTGATGCCTTTTCAAACCACCACTTTACATAAAATTTTAATTTTACACCTACTTTAGGATAAAGCAATAACATTTCAACAAATTCTTAACTTTATTTCTTGCATTACTTAAAGAATCTCATTACAAAAAGATGTTTTATGAAGTGTAGAGGACCTGCTAAAATAGGACCATTTTTGCCCATGATACTAAAGACATTAAGAAAAAAGATGAGAAAATTTACAGATCAAATTGCCATGGTTGATGCCTTTTTTAAAAAGCTGACTACAGGGCTGCTGGTATTATAAAACGCCAAGTCCCATGCCCCACTTCAGACTCAAGACCACTGTAATTTGATTAGCATAAAAAGAAGAAATGAAGCAGCTAATTTATGGAAAATACATTATATGATGGACAAAGAAGGATGACAGGTTTAATCAATGGAGGAACAGGGGGTTGTGTGTGTGTGTGTGTGTGTGTGTGCCTGCGTGCCTGTGTGCACACGCGCACACATTTAAGCTGCAATTTAAAGGAAACTGAAAAGAGAGCTCAAAACTTTATTTTCCAAAAACCAGAATATTTTCCATCTTCAGTTTGGACACACTTTTAAGTTCAGACACTCTCCCTTTGTTTTTATCATTAATACTCTCCTTGTGAAAGAAGAGTTTAAAACATACATACACACACACACACACACACACACACACACACACACACACACGAAAAGCAGGCTTAACTTGACAGCAATTGCATTAATATGAACTGTTATACTTCTAAGACTCTAAGCAATAAAAGCTAGAGGAGGGCTGCTAAGAATGCTCATATCTAAAATCTAAATTTCAATTATCTGCTATATTTACAACTTCATGCTTTACACAATGTGCCAGAAGGAATGGCTTAGTGGTCTAAGCATCTGGTTTTAAATTGCTATATTCCCTGAATCACACAATTTAATTCATCCACTACACTTTGTAGGGGCTAGAAACACAGACAAGTCACACCACTTATAGGTTTACTCATCCTGTGCTATATATACTGGTGGCAGAGCAGTAGTCTAATCCTAAATCTTCCTTCTATTTCCTTCCTCTCTTCCTCCCTTCCTTCCTTACATTATAATTGCAGCAGATCCTATCTTGAGTGAGGCCTAGTTTTCTCTACTTCGGAAATGCCACCCCCACCCCATCCCCCCAAGAAATTCCCTCCAGTGTAGTGAGATACATAAAGGAGCAAGGGGTTAATTACGTTGAAACCATGACTAAGTATTTAATAACCAAAAATATGGTCACAGTAACTAAAATTTCCCAAACTAGAACTACGCCAATACAGAGGTAACTCAAACCAGGCAGAACTGAGTGCAACAGGATGTCTTGCTCTCTGAGGCACTACAAAGAGATGTCTCTGCAATTGCTCCAACATAACCCACTTGTTTACTCCTGTCTCTCATATTCTATGTGATTTTTTTCCTGGAAAATAAAGAGGCCACAAGAGAGTCCACTTAGCATGCTCCTATCATGTAAATATGTCAGCCCTATATGGCTTTCTCAAGAGGCGTGTTGCATTCTGTAAAGTGTATTATTTCTGTAATATTTACCGTCACCTGAGGGGAAAAAGCAGGAGGTCTTGCTGAAGTCTTCACTAAAATAGCAAATTAATTGAGGTTAGAAGTGCCATAATTAATTAGACCAGCTCGTCTTCACTTGAAGGGCCAGAATCTATACTGAGTGATGGTAATCTGCATTTACTAATAAAGTTCTACAGCTAATAAAGCAATATGTTCTGTGTTAACAATAGCATCACCACAAGCTGTACAAGGTGTTAAACTTGACTTTTCATGGCTTCTCAGCACTGCGGGTTCTCTTCTTCAATGAACAATTCTGACCATATTTTAAAGCTTACCTTAGAATATAATGTCTTACAGAATGTACAAGAATGTCTGATAAAAAACTGCACCAATTCAACCCAGTTGTCTATAAATATGAAAAAATAATGGAAAAATATATTGTTATATTTTATTCCTAGGATGACTATAAAAATAAACACTTGCATTTCTTTAAAATTTTTTTTTTTAATTTTTTTTTTCAACGTTTATTTATTTTTGGGACAGAGAGAGACAGAGCATGAACGGGGGAGGGGCAGAGAGGGAGGGAGACACAGAATCGGAAGCAGGCTCCAGGCTCTGAGCCATCAGCCCAGAGCCCGACGCGGGGCTCGAACTCACGGACCGCGAGATCGTGACCTGGCTGAAGTCGGACGCTTAACCGACTGCGCCACCCAGGAGCCCCAACACTTGCATTTCTATTCAAATGTACAATGTAATTATATACTAAATATTAAAATAACATTAAGGATTTTAGGGTCAATGATTTGATAGAAGATATCTAAAATAGATGCAAGTGATACTTATCCTCTTTTTAAATTTTTAAGTTTATTTTTATTTATTTTGAGAGAGAGAGAGAGAGGGAGATAGAGGGAACCAGCAGGGGAGGGACAGAGAGAGAGAGAACCCTAAGCAGACTCTGTGGGGAGGGAGAGGGCTCAATTTCACAAACCGGGAGATCATGATCTAAGCTGAATCAAGAGAGACAGACTAACAGACCAACAGACTAAGCCACCCAGGCATCCCTCAAGTGATACTTATCTTGAAGCTTAAGACAAAAGGCCAGAAGGGGGCCAACATGGTGGAGAAGTAGGGGGAATCCATACTTCCAGCGTCTCTCAAACAAGGAAGTGTAGAAGTCAAAGGACTTTGAACACCAGAGCCTAGGAGGAAAAGAGACTGAATCTACTAGGAAGAAAACTGGAAAGCTGGAAAAAAGATAGGGCTACTCTAAGGAACATATCAAAGCAACACCTGGTTGAGGGTCCAAAGTATTACTGTAAGTAGGGTAATAAAATAACCAAAGTCACAACAACAGAGAGCAAGTAACAATCTCCAGGAAAACACCTCCTGAAGGCCAGGCCCTGGACAGTATATGACCCTCCTTTATTTATTTATTTTATTAATATGAAATATATTGTCAAATTGGTTTCCATACAATACCCTGTGCTCATCCCAACAGGTGCCCACCTCAGTGCCCATCACCCACTTTCCCCTCCCTCCCACCCCCATCAATCCTCCTTTAATATAGCAGTGCTCACAGGTGCAGAGCACACAACAAGCTTTTAAAATGCATAAGGGACAGAAAACTAGTCAAAATGATGAAACGGAAGAATTCTCCTCAAAAGAAATTCCAGGAAGTAGCGACAGCTAATGAATTGATCAAAACCAATTTAAGCAATATAATGGAACAAGAATTTAGAGTAATACCTATAAAACTAATTGCTGGGCTTGAAAAAGCATAGAGGACAGCAGAGAATCTATTGCAACAGAGATCAAGGAACTAAGAAATAGTCATGATGAATTAAAAAATGCTATAAATGAGGTGCAAAATAAAATGGAGGCGGCCACAGCATGGATTGAAGAGGCAGAGGAGAGAATACGTGAATTAGGAGATAAAATTATGGAAAAAGAGGAAGCTGAGAAAAAGAGAGATTAAAAAATCCAAGAGTGTGAAGGGAGAATTAGAGAACTAAGTGATACAATCAAACGGAACAATATCCGTATCATAGGAATTCCGGAAGAAGAAGAAGAGACAGAAAGTATACCCAAAAGACACAGGGTATCAGAATGAATAAAAAAACAAGACTCATCTATTTGCTGTCTAAAAGAGACTCATTTTAGACCTGAGGACACCTTCAGACTGAAAGTGAGGGGATGGAGAACTATCTATCATGCTACTGGAAGTCAAAAGAAAGCTGGAGTAGCCATACTTATATCAGACAAATCAGACTTTAAAGGTTGTCACAAGAGATGAAGAAGGGCATTATACAATAATTACAGGGTCTATCCATAAGGAAGAGCCAACAATTATAAATGTCTATGCACTTAATTCAGAGGCCCCCAAATATATAAAACAATTAATCACAAACATAGCAACCTTATTGGTAAGAATGTGGTAATTGCAGGGGACTTTAATACTCCACTTACATCAATGGATAGAACATCAAACAGAGAATAAATAAAGAAACAAGGGCCCTGAATGATACATTGGATCAGATGGACTTGACAGATATATTTAGAACTCTGCATCCCAAAGCAACAGGATATACTTTCTTCTCGAGTGCACATGGAACATTCTCCAAGACAGATCACATACTGGGTCACAAAAAGGCCCTTGATAAGTATAAAAGAAATGAGATCATACCCTGCACACTTTCATACCACAATGCTATGAAACTTGAAATCAACCACAGGAAAAAGCCTGGAAAACCTCCAAAAGCATGGAGGTTAAAGAACACCCTACTAAAGAATGAATGGGTCAACCAGGCAATTAGAGAAGAAATTAAAAAATATATGGAAACAAATGAAAATGAAAATACAACAATCCAAATGCTTTGGGATGCAGCGAAGGCAGTCCTGAGAGGAAAATACATTGCAATCTAGGCCTATCTCAAGAAACAAGAAAAATCCCAAATACAAAATCTAACAGCACACCTAACGGAAATAGAAGCAGAACAGCAAAAACACCCAAACCCAGCAGAAAAAGAGAAATAATAAAGATGAGAGCAGAAATAAACAATATAGAATCTAAAAAAACTGTAGAGCAGATCAATGAAACCAAGTGTTGGTTTTTTGAAAAAAAACAAAAACAAAATTGATAAACCTCTTGCCAGGCTTCTCAAAAAGAAAAGGGAGAGGACCCAAATAGATAAAATCATGAATGAAAATGGAATTATTACAACCAATCCCTCAGAAATACAAGCAATTATCAGGGAATACTATGAAAAACTATATGCCAACAAACTGGACAACCTGGAAGAAATGGACAAATTCCTAAGCAAACACACACTTCCAAAACTCAAACAGGAAGAAATAGAAAATTTGAACAGATCTATAACCAGTGAAGAAATTGAGTCAGTTTTCAAAAATCTCCCAACAAATAAGAGTCCAGGACCAGATGGCTTCCCTGGGGGATTCTACCAGACATTTAAAGCAGAGCTAATACCTATCCTTCTCAAGCTGTTCCAAAAATTAGAAAGGGAAGGAAAACTTTCAGACTCATTCTATGAAGCCAGCATTACTTTGATTCCCAAGCCAGACAGAGACCCAGCAAAAAAGGAGAGCTATAGGCCAACATCCCTGATGACTATGGATGTAAAAATTCTCAACAAGATACTAGCAAATCGAATTCAACAGCATATAAAAAGAATTATTCACAATGATCAAGTGAGATTCATTCCTGGGATGCAGGGCTGGTTCAATAGTCGCAAATCAATCAATGTGATATATCACATTAATAAAAGAAAAGATAAGAACCATATGATCCTGTCAATCGATGCAGAAAAAGCATTTGACAAAATTCAGCATCCTTTCTTAATAAAAACCTTCGAGAAAGTCAGGATAGAAGGAACATACTTAAACATCATAAAATCCATTTATGAAAAGCCCACTGCTAATATCATCCTCAATGGGGAAAAACTGAGAGCTTTCCCCCTGAGATCAGGAACACGACAGGGATGTCTACTCTCACCGCTGTTGTTTAACATAGTGTTGGAAGTGCTAGCATCAGTAATCAGACAACAAAAGGAAATCAAAGGCATCAAAATTGGCAAAGATGAAGTCAAGCTTTCACTTTTTGCAGATGATATGATACTATACATGGAAAACCCAAGAGACTCCACCAAAAGTCTGCTAGAACTGATACATGAATTCAGCAAAGTCTCAGGATAAAAAATTAATGTACAGAAATCAGTTGCATTCTTATACACTAATAATGAAGCAACAGAAAGACAAATAAAGAAATTGATCCCATTCACAATGGCACCAAGAATCATAAAATAGCTAGGAATAAACCTAACCAAAGATATAAAAGATCTGTATGCTGAAAACTATAGAAAGCTTATGAAGGAAATTGAAGAAGATACAAAGAAATGGAAAAACATTCTGTGCTCATGGATGGAAGAATAAATATCGTTAAAATGTCAATACTACCCACAGCACATTCAATGCAATCTCAATCAAAATTGCACTGCATTCTTCTCGAAGCTAGAACAAGCAATGCTAAAGTTTGTATGGAACCACAAAAGACCCTGAACAGTGAAAGTAATATTGAAGAAGAAAACCAAAGCGGGAGGCATCACAATCCCAGACTTTGGCCTCTACTACAAAGCTGTAATCATCAAGACAGCATGGTATTGGCACAAATACAGACACATAGACCAATGGAATAGAATAGAAACCCCAGAATTAGACCCACAAAAGTATGGCCAACCAATTTTTGACAAAGCAGGAAAGAATATCCAATGGAAAAAAAGACAGTCTCTTTAACAAATGGTGCTGGGAGATCTGAAAAGCAACATGCGAAAGAATGAAACTAGACCACTTTCTTACACTATTCACAAAAATAAACTCAAAATGGATGAAGGACCTGAATGTGAGACAGGAAACCGTCAAAACCCTAGAGGAGAAATCAGGAAAAAACCTCTCTGACCTCAGCCACAGCAATTTCTTACTTGACACATCTCCAAAGGCAAGGGAATTAAAAGCAAAAATGAACTACTGGGGCCTCATCAAGATAAAACGCTTCTGCACTGAAAAGGAAACAATCAACAAAACTAAAAGGCAACCAATGGAATGGGAAAAGATATCTGCAAATGACATATCGGATAAAGGGCTAGTATCCAAAATCTATAAAGAACTCACCAAACTCCACACCGGAAAAACAAATAATCCAGTGAAGAAATGGGCAGAAGACATGAATAGACACTTTTCTAAAGAAGACATCCAGATGGCCAACAGGCACATGAAAAGATGCTCAACGCCACTCCTCATCAGGGAAATACAAATCAAAACACACTGAGATACCACCTCACACGGGTCAGAGTGGCTAAAATGAACAAATCAGGAGACTATAGATGCTGAAGAAGATGTGGAGAAACGGGAACCCTCTTGCACTGTTGGTGGGAATGCAAACTGGTGCAGCCGCTCTGGAAAACAGTGTGGAAGTTCCTCAAAATGTTAAAAATAGATCTACCCTATGACTCAGCAATAGCACTGCTAGGAATTGACCCAAGGGATACAGGAGTGCTGATGCATAGGGGCACTTGTACCCAATATTTATAGCAGCGCTTTCAACAATAGCCAAATTATGGAAAGAGCCTAAATGTCCATCAACTGACGAATGGATAAAGAAGATGTGGTTTATATATACAATGGAATAGTACTTGGCAGTGAGAAAGAATGAAATATGGCCATTTGTAGCAACGTGGATGGAACTGGAGAGTGTTATGCTAAGTGAAAAAATCAGGCAGAGAAAGACAGATGCCATATGTTTTCACTCATATGTAGATCCTGAAAAATTCAACAGAAGACCCCTGAGCAGGGGAGGAGAAGGGGAAAAAAAAGTTACAGAGAGGGAAGGAGGCAAACCATAGGAGGATCTTAAAGACTGAGAATAAACTGAGGATGGATGGGGGGAGGGAGGGAGGGGAAAGTGGGTGATGGGCATTGAGGAGGGCACTTATTGGGATGAGCACTGGGTGTTGTATGGAAACCAATCTGACAATAAATTTCATTTAAAAAAAAAGAAAAATTAAAAAAAAGACAAAAGGCCAAAGGAGGTGAAAGCAACAAGGATTATTATTTAAAATATGTAAATGTCAAGGGGAGGAAATTAATGATAAATGTAGACATTTGGTATTTAGGGCAAAAAAATCATGGATAATTTACAATATACAATGGGATAATTATTTGTAATGGCAACAATTTATTTTATATAAAAAGAGTTTTACTTAGTTTTGGTTAAAATACTTTGTTTGAATACGTTTTTTAAAAAGGTTTTTTTAATGTTTATTTATTTTTGAGAGAGAGACAGAGGGTGAGTGGGGGAGAAGCAGAGACAGAGAGACACAGAATCCAAAGCAGGCTCTAGGCTGTAGGCTAGCAGTACAGAGCCCAACGGGGGGCTCAAACTCACAAATGTGAGATCATGACCTGAGCTGAAGTTGGTCTCTTAACCGACTGAGACACCCAGCAGCCTTGCTATTAGGTTTTTGTTTGTTTGTTTTTTTAACGTTTATTTATTTTTGAGACAGAGAGAGACACAGCATGAACGGGGGAGGGGCAGAGAGAGAGGGAGACACAGAATCGGAAGCAGGCTCCAGGCTCTGAGCCATCAGCCCAGAGCCTGACGCGGGGCTCGAACTCACGGACCACGAGATCGTGACCTGAGCTGAAGTCGGACGCTTAACCGACTGAGCCATCCAGGTGCCCCTGTTTGTTTGTTTTTTAAGAAAAATGTGCTAAAGATTTTCCACTTTTTTCTAAATGGAAAATAATTAAAAGCAGTTTTTCTAGATTAAAAAAAGATAAAATCCAGCTATAACTTTTCATAGGAAACATATCCAAAACATGACAACCTTGAAAGGTTTGAAATGAAAAGGTAGAAGGATACATTAGTAGATGACAAGTAGAAAACAAAAACTTGTACAACCATGCTACTTACAAAATAGGCTACGTTAAAAGAAAAGGTGTTATTAGGGAATTAAAAGGCCACAAATTACATAATGACAAAAAGAACAATCTAGAGAAATATATAATAATTACCAACCTATGTACCTAAGAACACAGCCTCTGAATATAAAAGATGGATTCAATTACAAAGAGAGACTGACAAATTCACCATCATTATGGGAGATTTTCATATACTTTTCTTAATAACTGGTAGCTATTGCAGAATAAAGGCTGTAAGGTATTTAAATACTACAACTGGAAAGTTTAGTATGAAGTTCAAATAGACATCAACTGGCATCTGACAATTTTTTAAGCAAACACGGACAGAAAAAGAATAAGGAAAGCAACATATAAAGGAAAAAAAATGTGACTGTGTACTATGACATAAAACAACCTGAATAAATCCCAAAGAGATTATTAATATGCCCCTTATTCTCTGACCACGGTGCAAATAATAAGCCAAAATCAACAACGAAAAGTAAACTTAAAAACAAAAAAAAAAACACTCCACACTTACACATGAGGTTAAAAAAAATTAAAGCATGTATGTGAAAAACTCACATATCAAAGAGCAAATAACAATGGAAATTTAGAAACATGTATAACTATAAAATTTTTTTAAAATTACAATACATTTTAAAACTTCAACCTTTATACTAAAAAAGAAAACACGCAATACATGGGAAAAACATCCAGTAAGAAGTAAGGGAGGATTTTATACAAGAGGGATGAGGTGACTGTCATCTGAACCTCCGTAGCATAAACATCGTGCTTCCACAATGTGATGCAAATAATAAGTTCACAGCATCATCTGTAAAATATGCTTGCCAAAGAACTGATCCTGAATCCAATGAAGTCTCTACATTTAACTACAGAAAATTCAGGGAATAAAGAAACGTTTAAATGATTACCACAAGGAAGCAATTTATGAATTCCAGAATGTATGGTACTGTATGGTAGAAAATAATCTGGTTTCTCCCCAAATTCAAAAGACTTGAAATAAAGAGGGAAATAGGAAGGAAAATTATAAAATAAGAATCGTTAAGTCCACAATAAGCAAATGCAATGTGTGGGCACAGTTTAGATCCTACTGCAAACAGGGGCACCTGGGTGGCTCAGTTGGTTAAGTGTCTGACTTGGGCTCAGGTCATGATCTCCTGGTTTGTGAGTTCCAGCCCACTTAACCCTGTGCTGACAGCTCAGAGCCTGGAGCCTCTTTTGGATTCTTTGTTTCCCACTGTCTCTGCCCCTCCCCCACTTGGAGTGAGTGTGTGTGTGTGTGTGTGTGTGTGTGTGTGTGTGTGTGTCAAAAATAAAGATAAAAAAAATTAGATTCTATTGCAAACAAATTAGCTCCTAAAAACTTTTTTTTGAGTTATTTGAATAACTTTCAATATGGATAGGGTATCGGGTAATATTTAAAGCAGTATTTATTCATATTGTTAGGCAAGGTGATAGGGTGATTTTGCTTAAGTGTTCTTATCTGTTAAAGATGTACACTCAAATACTTACATAAGAAATGGCATAACGTCTGGAAGATGCTTCACAGTATAAAGTAAAATATTAAAAAGAGAATAGATTAAACAAAATGACACTATATCACTGATCATGGAAACTAGTTGACATGTACATAGGGGTTCATTATATCAATCCATTTTTGAGCATGCTCAAAATTTCAGTAGTAATTAAAGAATAAGCCAAAGGAAGAAAAAGGCACAAACATGAAAGAAAGAAAGAAAGAAAGAAAGAAAGAAAGAAAGAAAGAAAGAAAGAAAGAAGAAAGCAAGCCACAGCTAAAAACATCAAAGCCAAAAATTGGTTCCTCAAAATCAATCAATCAATCAATCAGAAAAGCCAATAGTAAGAATGACTAAAGAAAGAGAGGAGGCACAAGTAAACAATATTAAAAATGAGAAGAGTTAATGATAAAAATCTGTTGAGGTTTTTAAAACAGTAATTTGCCCTTTACCTATCATGGTATTGACTGATAAGTGAAATCAACCTATAATTTCCCTTTTTCATACCATTTTGGTATCAAGAATACACTAACATCAGAGTAAGTAGGAGAGTACTTCCTCTTTCTTTTTTGTTTTTTTTGTTTTGTTTTTTGTTTTTTGGAATCTTTTTTATACTACTGGGGTTACCTGCCCGTTGAGGATCTGCACCTATTTAACAGTCTGGGACAAACCCACTTTTTAAAACATTTGTATATATTTACCTTTTGGTTCAACTGCTTTTATAAATGAATGTCTAATGTGGGTTTTATTTTTTTAATAGCTTTTGTAATATATTGTCTTTTATTTTATTTTTATTGTTTTTTTCAATATATGAAATTTATTGTCAAATTGGTTTCCATACAACACCCAGTGCTCATCCCAAAAGGTGCCCTCCTCAGTACCCATCACCCACCCACCTCTCCCTCCCACCTCCCATCAACCCTCAGTTTGTTCTCAGTTTTTAAGAGTCTCTTATGCTTTGGCTCTCTCCCACTCTAACCTCTTTTTTTTTCCTTCCCCTCCCCCATGGTCTTCTGTTAAGTTTCTCAGGATCCACATAAGAGTGAAATCATATGGTATCTGTCTTTCTCCGTATGGCTTATTTCACTTAGCATCACACTCTCCAGTTCTATCCACGTTGCTACAAAGGGCCATATTTCATTCTTTCTCATTGCCACATAGTACTCCATTGTGTATATAAACCACAATTTCTTTGTCCATTCATCAGTTGATGGACATTTAGGCTCCTTCCACAATTTGGCTATTGGTGAAAGTGCTGCTATAAACATTGGGGTACAAGTGCCCCTATGCATCAGTACTCCTGTATCCCTTGGGTAAATTCTTAGCAGTGCTATTAATATATTGTCTTTTAAAGGATTTCAAATTATTGATCTGAAGTTGTTTATAATCCTCTTTTCTAAAATTCTCTAAGTTTCCACATCAAAAACCTAAAACGCAAAGTGAGAAGAAAATAGGAGTATAGATAAAAGGAAAAACCAATAAAAATGTACATATAATAGAAGAAAATCAAATAAATCAAAACCTCATTGAAAAGATAAATAAATAAACAAATCTCTTGCTAGAATGATCCAGAAAATAAGTGAGAAGACACAAATTACCAATATTAGGAATGCAAGAGGGAAAACCACTACAGATTCCATAGATGGTAAAAGAAAATAATGGGACAATACTACTTATGACAATATATCTGTTTACTTCGATGACACTGATAAATTCCTTGAATGACACAAATTATCAATACTGATTCAATAGTAATGATGTAACTCTCTATCATATAATGAGATTGAATCTATAATTATAAGCCTTCTCACAAAGACAACTCATGGTCCAGATGACTAAATCTCAAACATTTGGGAAATAATAAGAATTCTGTAAAACTCTTATAGGAATAGAGAAGCAAGGAGCACTTCTAAACTCATTTTATGAGACTGGCATTACTTTGAAACCAAGACTGCATAAAGACATTACTCAAAAAATAAAACCAGAGACCAATTTCCCTCATGAACAGAGATGTACCATATTTAAAAAAATATTAGCAAATTAAATCCAGCATTACACACAAAGGAAAACATATCTTGATCAAATGAGGTTTTCTTGGGAATGCAAGCTTGATTTAACATTCAAAAATCCACCAGTATAATTCACCATGTTAACAGAACAAAACAGAGTTAAATATAAAAAATTTACCAATTAAAAACTCAGAACATCAGAACAGAAGAAACCTTCAATCTAACAAAGGGAATCTATGAAAAACAAAGAAACCTTGGTTATAACATCATGTTTCATAGTAAAGGACTGAAAGCTTCATATCTAAGATTGGGAAGATGCCAGGAATATCTGTTCTCACAACTTCTATTTAATATTATAGTCAGAGTAGTCAGGCAAGAAAAGGGAATAAATAGACACACAGAAATTGGGAAAGGTAAGTAAGTAAAATTATATTTTTTTCTTATTTTAAAAATAAACAATGTTGGGTCAACAGCATATAAATACTTGAAAAAGAAAGAAAACAGACCTCTTCTTTATACCACAAGGGAAAAAAAAGTAAATTTCAGGTATAGATTTTAAAATAAATAGCGAAAATAATAAAACTTTTCAAAAATAACAAAGAATACATTCATAATTTTGGGATAGGGAACGCCATAGATAAGCACTTCACAGAAGAAGGTTAAAAAATATATAAGACGATAAGCATATGAAAAGATGCTCAGCCTCTTTAATCATTAAGGAAATATCAACCAAAGCCTAATTTGATACCATTACGTATCTGTCAGAACGGCTAAAGTGAAAACAAACAGTGTCAGCTATTGGTAAGGCTATGGAACTCCTCTTAGTACCGCAAGCGCTAGGGCACTTGGGTGGCTCAGTGGGTTAAGCCTCCGACTTCAGCTCAGGTTGTGATCTCACTGCTCCTGAGTTCCAGCCCTGCCTCGGGCTCTGTGCCCACAGCTCTGAGCCAGAAGCCTGCTTCGGACTCTGGGTCTCCAGCTCTCTCTGCCCCTCCCCCACTCACGCTTTGTCTCTCTCACTCTCTGTCTTCTCAAAAATAAAGAAACATTAAAAAAATAATTGAGAAAAATTTTAAAAATACCGCAAGTGCTAGTGTAACGTAGAACAGCCGTGTGAAAAACTGGTAATGGTAATATGCGCACAGCCTTTAACTCCTAGCTGTATAGACTCAACAAAATGTGCATGCCTGTGCACCAAAGGACAAGAATGCTCCTTGCTGAATTCTCCATGATAGTCTCAAAGTGAAAATATTGCCATCAACAGTAGACTGGATAAAGAGTTTTCACACAAAAATAATAATGGATTCGTACAAATAGAGTACTGAAGGAAGGAAACTTTAAGTAAGAAAAAGGATTCTAATTCCTTCTTTTTTTTCATGGCAAGGATTAAGAATTTCACCTAGGGTAGGTAAGAGTAGGCGTTTAAGTATACAGATGGTCCCACTTATTATGGTTTGACTTAACATTTTTTTTTTTTTTGGTTACTTTACAATGATGCAAAGTGATACGCATTCAGTGGAAACGATACTTTGAATTCTGAATTTTGGATTTTCTCCTAGGCCAGCGATAGGTAGTGTGATACTCTCTTGTGAGGCTGAGCAGTGGCAGGGAACCACGGCCCCCTGTCAGCCAAATAATGACCAGGGTAAACAACTGATGAAAAAAATCAATACACTTAACGACCATTCTGTACCCATGCAACCATTCCCTTTTCAGTCAGTACACTACTCAATAAATAGCATGAGATACTCAACACTTTTATTATAAAATAGGCTTTGTGTTAAATGATTTTGCCCAGCTGTAGGCCAGTGTACGTGCTCTGAGCACATTTAAGATAGGCTAGGCTAAGCTATGATGTTTAGTAGGTTGGGTATGAAGTGCATTTTCAACTTATGATGGGTTTATTAACACATAACCCCACTGCAAGTTGAGAAATATCTGTATGATTTAAAGCTATAAAGGCAATCACTAGTCTAAAGATAACCATTAACCTGAAAGTTCTCTGTAACAATGAGGAAGTAGAAGAGGTGAATGGGAGGTGGGAAGTAATGTAAGTGTTTGAAATTCTTTACCTGTGATAGCTGATAGTCAAAAGCAGATGTTATACAAAGTTAACAAATCCAGAGAGGGCAATGTATATAATATTTAATTTAAAATTATAAGCCACCAAAAAACTGTACATACAGCAACTATGAGCAGTTCTTGCCTTTGGGATTGGGACTGAATAGGAAGCAGGGAGGGCAACATCTCATTTTCTCTCTTTTTTTTTTTTTTTTGGTATCGAGTTTTAAGCATGTGCATCTATTACTTCTACAAAATAAATACTAGAAAATGTGCATAAAATAAGTCAAAGCCTCTGAGCAAATCCCTAAGAGCTCTAGCTCTTTACCACGACTTAGCAAGTGGAGCTGATTGGCAAATGGTTGTAGTAAGGTATGAGCACACAAAATCTCTCAGAATGCTAGAATATAAAGACATTGCCTGGGATTTTATAACCAAATGAAAATTAAACTACAAAACATTAATATTCACTTTGATTCTGTTAATTTTTTGTTTTAAAATGAGTTTACAATTTACATGTTCTTTTTTTTTTTTAAATGTTTTATTTTTAAGAGAGAGAGAGAGAGACAGAAAGTGTGTGTGAGTGGGGAGGGGCAGAGAGACAGAGGGAGATACAGAATTCAAAGCAGGCTCCAGGCTCCAAGCTATCAGCAGAGAGCCTGATGCCAGGCTTGAACTGATGAACAAGGAGATGATGACTTGACCTGAAGTTAGATGCTTCAGGTGACTAAGCCACCCAGGAGCTCCTACATTTTCTGTTTTTTAAATGTTTATTTATTTTGAGAGAGAGAGAGAGAGAGAGAGAGAGAGAGAGAATGTGAAAACAGGGAAGGGGCAGAGAGAGAGGGAGGGAGAGAATCCCAAGCAGGCTCCATGCTATCGGCACAGAGCCTGATATGGGGCTCAATCCCACAAACCGAGAAATCATGAGCTGAGCCGAAATCAAGAGTTGGCCGCTTACCCAACTGAGCCACCCAGGTGCCCCATGATTTACATTTTCAATACATACTAACCTATGTATAAGTAGAAGACACTACTACTAATTTAAAGATTGATTCAGAGGGTAATAATATGATGGGTTTAACAAAAAGGTTTTGCCTTTTGTTTGAGGCAAAATAATTTTTGAAAACCTGATTATCTTTTGGAATATATTGTATCATTATAAGAACAGATTTATGTAATAAACCTATTTGTTTTGGTTACTACTATTGCATAACAAACGATCCCCAAAGTGAATAGTATAAAATATGTATACTTGTTTACATATTTGTATTTCACAGATATGTGAGTCAGGTATTCTGAAGGGCTAAGCTGGGTGGCTCTCACTTGGGGTCTCATAAGGTTAAAGTCAGATGTAGCCTAGGGCTGCAGTCAAGGTCTGTGTATCTAAGGTGGTGCTGGCAGTTGATACGAGCTGGGTGCTGGAGACTCCAAGATGGGGGCAACCAGAATGCCTACCCATGGCCTTTCTAGGTCGGTGTATTCTGAGTAATAGAATGGCAGCTGGCTTCCTCTAGAGTAAGTTTCCCTAGGAAACCAGGTAGAAACTGTGTGGCTTTTTATGACCTTGTCCCAGAAGTCACATATTTGCTGCATACTATTAGTTTCAAGTGAGTCACTGATGCCAGTCCAGGTTTCTGGAGAGGGGACATAGACCGCTGTTTTTGATGAAAGGGTTGTCGAAGACTATATGGACTTGTTTACAATCACCACATTAGTCAATGGACGAAAAAAAAAAGGAATTTAAGCAAAATACTATAATTTTAAACCAATGAAGTTACATGTTGAATATCTAACCTTTGCAGTTCATGTTTGTGAATCATAATTGATTCCTAATATTTATTGGGTGAGGTGGGAAATTACTGAAAAAAAAGATCCTTGGTACATCTGCAAAAAAGAATTACTTGCATCTGAAAACATAAAAGGAAAACTGGGCAATTAATAAAAATTATGGAGAATGATCCTGTAGTAGTCACTGATTGAACTTAAAATTCTAAATTGCTCTGTTACATCAGATAAAAGGAGCAAAGCTAAATTATGAACACCCAACTGGAGTTTTCAGTGCCTTAACTTATTAACTAAAATCCTCATGGCTCCTAATTAGTTCAGGCTAACCATTTAACTATAGAAAAAGTACCTTTTCTTAAACTATACTTCACTCTTACTTACATAAAATGCTTTTTAAAAAAGCTATGTATGTTATAAATATATTAACTGATTCTCTGGGAATAAAACCTTAATGAAATCATTCCTAATTGTTAAGTCAAAAATCAGAGGGTATAATTTTAATGATTAGGTGAGTTTAATTTGTGACAGATGCAAATAACTACTTTCCATTAAAAGAGACATTGGAGCAAGTTATTATGTCCCCTATTTCTTTAGCTACTTTCCCACCCCAACACTAAAATTCCTCTCCCCAACTATCCTTATTGTTGACACACGAAAATCAGGAGCTGTGAAGGTGGTCAGTCACCACGTGGGTATTCAACAGAAGTCCTTTTTTAAAGAAAAGTGTCATTCCTTAATGTTCCTGTTTTCTAAAAAGAAAGAGTCCCCCAAAGGTGTACATTCACTTCAAGCTTCTCTACTGCTATTCTGTCAACTCTCAATCATTCTCAAAGAGATCTTTGAGCTAGTTTTAATTTATTTGGAAATCACTTCACATTTAATTAAAAACAAGATTTGGAGGGGTAGAGTGGATGACTCCTCATTCTTAGTTTCCCCAAGTAAGGATCACTTACAGGACTAGAGAATGGCAAATGAATGAACTTCACTCATTGGCTGCCTCTAATGTCAAGCCTGCCTACATCAAACCAAATCGCTAGCAAAATATTGAGAAGATCATGTAAAATTATATTGACCGAATTGTTACCTATCTTTTATTTCTACACTCTAGTTCTTTAAAAAAGGAGGAAAAAAAACCCCAAAAAAACAACAACTCAGTCTTGAGACATGGAATTTCAGAACTCAGGAGGTTGCTTGACATCCCTAACTGATAAACAAGAAAACAAGGCCAAAAAAACGTACTGCAATTTCCTCAAGGCTTCAAAGGAAGCCAAGCCCCAGGCTTGTAGGCCCTTTCAAGCACAATGATTTTAGATATTTCTCAGAAATAATAATACTCCTTCTTCCCTTTCTTACTAACCCCCTGTCAACTAAATCTAGAATTAACAACAATAACAGCAACAACAGAAAAGCACTTGGTAATTAATTAAACCATGAGGTTTAGGGTTCCATTTTGTTGCTATTAATGAGATATACTAAGATCGGTATTTCTAGTATTTCTCACAATATCATCCAGGGGCTATTAGTAGATGGCAGCAGCAAAAAAAGAGCTTGTGGCCAAATTAATTTGGGAAACACTAGATTAAATTAAAAAAAATTCCTGCATAATACTTATCAGCATTTTAACTTTGCTATATTATGAGTCCCCACAGAGGGAATACAGTATGTAGTATTTCCCAATCTTATTTGTCCTAAGACCCTCTAGAGTCCTAGAAATCTGTGGACACACTTTGGGAAATCCTAAACAACACATATTAAATTATCTCCAGTTCTCCTAGCATATGGTCCTGGATATGTAAAGAGTAATCACCATAAAAAGATACAATTTATTAATCAATAGTTTGAGATGTTTTTGAAGGTCAACAGCCAATTAATTGGGGTTATTCAATGCATTAGTAACCAATGTTTACAACTGACTTCCTTTATTTTGTTAGTTTCATAAAACTAGTTCTATACTATAAGAATTAGCCATTTAAGATTATAGTTAACTAAACAACTTTAAATTTATACTCCATAGCAGAGTATTCAAAATCTCAAGTAATTTAGCTATTTATAGATTTAGCTATTTATCCAACTTTTGGTATGTAGCTTCATCATTCTCCTTTTAAAAACTTTACAAGGCAGTTAAAAAGAGAACAATTTAGTGTCACAAAATCAGGTAAAACTGGTGGTTTAAAAATAATCTCTCATAAAATTATTGTGATATCCATTGTTAATTAAATAGAAATTTTTTGCATAATAAAATACTCTTACATACTTCATAGCTTTAAAAAAATTACAAGCAGGGGCTCATTGTTGGCATCAGGTATTAAATATTTACTGTAGGTGAATATTAGCTGTACTTTTTTTAAGCATGAGGATTGCAATTATGGTTAAAATTTGATCCAGAGTTTGAATGACAATACAAAGCAAAAGTGTGTTTGTGAAAAAAAGTTTAACTGTAAAGGTCAAGTAAAATGTTACTTCTGGAAAGTATCTTGGGTATTTCACCATAATATCAGAAAAACTGTCTATCCAAAAACTCTCATATAGGAAAGGCAGTTAGGGCAAACATCTATTAACTTATTTCTTATAGGAAAATAGTAAATACAGAAATAATTTTGCAACCTGAAAAAAGAGATGAAGTTTTTCATTTTCTTGGAGATAGGTTAAAATTTAAACTCCCATAGGCATATGAATATTTCTTAATATATGTCTCGAGATTTTCCTTTCCTTTTTTTTAGGGTGAATTAAAATGTAATTGAGTTAACTGGGAATTTCTGTATATAAATTCTAAACATTTGTTTCATCTAGGACAGTTTAGTCATTTTATTCAAAAATTCATGTTTTCATCATAATCACTGTGAAAAAATCTTTACAAATATGTAACCAAATTTTACTAGTGCAAAACTTCTAAGTTAAAAAACATAATATAAAATTCATTGTCAGGCTTCCTTAAAGCTCTTAAACATCCCTTCACTGTGACATTCCATGTAAAATACCTATAGGGCTCAAAGAGATTGTCTCATTACAATACATTATGTACAATACCCCATTTAAAGCCATATCAAATTATAAGTAGTAATGTTTTTAAAAGGCCATCCTATATAGTCCTCCTTATCCCAGAGTCATAATGAGAAAATTATTTATTAATGAGTTGGATTTATAAAATTTTTGCCTTTGGGCACTAAAACGGAGTTAAAAACATTCAGTGAGCTACAGAACACTTCACAATTATAAAAGCAGCCAGCAGCACCATAAATCACAATTATTCTGAAACAATACACCAAAAATGCAATTTAAACTGATAATGTATCATTTAATTATATTTTGATGTAGAGCAACATTTGTCTAAATGACCTAGGAAAATATGGAGTCTTAGAAGATTGTTATTATTAAGGAATGAATTGAGAGCTGGCTTTTTTTCTTTTTCTTTTTCTTTTTTTTTCCTCTTTGGAGTGTGTATGAAACAAAAGGGCAGTCTGAGTCTTTGGGTGCCACCATTTACAGGTTAAAAGAAGCCATACTCGGAACATTTGTAGATTTTGTGATGTGCAATGAATAAGCGACCCCTACTATGTAACAGCTGCTGCAGAGTTTTAATAAACCCATTTGACACATCATAGAGCCGTAATATCTAACAGCTCACCTGATCACAGAACTTTCACCAGAAATGATTGAGAGGTCGGAGCAACTAAATCAGCACCGTATTCTATGAAGTTGCTTTCATCCTATTTGGAATAGGCAATAGACAGTGTATGATAGCTTTATTTAAATAGTTACATAAACCAATCTTAAACTTGGCTTTCAAATTTTTCAAGATAGAATTAGAACCCTCACCAATTAGCAACTTCTAAGAGTTCAAATGAGTAGGAAACCCTTGATAGATGCAAATGTGTTACACAATTTATTTCATTCTTAGCATAAAAGTCGATTAAATAAAAGCCCTTTCAAAAATACTTTTTTGTAATTAATGTTTTTTTATTCAAATAGACAATTTGCAGGTTAATAAAATTATTTTAGAAAGCATTATATAAGTAAAGCATTTTTGATACAAATATTCTGAATATAACCTAAGCTTACAAGTGAGAAGCCCTATGGATAAATATATCCACTAAGGAAAACAACAACAACAACAACCGCCACCCCACATTTAAATATAAGAAACAATGGGCATTTAAAACTAACAAGCTCCTAACATGTCCACTAATATTAGTAACGGAATAACATGTTTGTCTAATGGGATTGATATGCATTTTCTACAGACCCTATTACTAAAATAAAGAGGAATATCTGTAGGTTAGGTTACTGTATGTTATGGCTACCATGAGAATCATATTTATAGCTTAAACATGTTTATTATCAATAAAACTAAAAAGCATTAGAGGTAATTGTTCATGTTCCTTACTTGGCAATGTTTCGGATTTTGTAGTCAACACATCTTCTCCAACAGTAGCCACAGATGTTATGCATGTGCTGTGGGCTTTTTAATGGTTTCCTATTCTAATAGTTGGTATGAATCTAACAAAGTATAGACTATCCTTGCCCTTTTAGGGAAAGGGGGGTAAAAAAAAGAAACCTAATCAGGTCTAAAAATGAGTTTATCCTATTTTGTACAAAGAAAAACAGAAAGAGTCTGGGGAAGATAAACTAATTTCCACCAGTTTCTGCCTACTACATATACACTAACTCAATTTAGATTGATCTGATAATGTCTACAGACTTACTACCAAGACACAAGGTTACTATATACATCTGGATCTCCCTCACCTCCAAAATAGCATGAGATGAAATGTTGTGCTAAGCTTCTTTTAATTTTATTTTAGTTTTATTTTGGTTTCTTACTTCAAAGCAAATAAGACACGTTTTCCTGACATCTTTTCAAATTTTACCATAGCAGGACAATGCCAGAACCAATACTTGTTATATAGAGCAAAACAACTTTAAGTCACAGGATGATTTTTAAGAGAAACACATCCTTGAAAGAATGTTGTATATGCAGGAAAGGAACTAAATAGTAGCTTCACTTTACACTTTAAAATTGTTTTAAAAAGCAGCCAATTTTCCTACATAAAAATATCCATCTATTCAACTCTGGGCAATGGAAAGGTAATTGAAATAGCAACCAAGAGAATTAAATCTTAATTCTTTATTTTACACTAATTAGCTTTTTCCTAACAATATTTTTGTCAAGTTTCAAGGACAAAGTCTAAAATATTCAAAAATTTTATCTTTAAATTTATAAAAGTAGTCAGGACTTAGTAAAATCATATAATCCCTCTAAAATTTAGTATCTGCAATTCAGTATTTACTAAGCAGTTACTATACACCATATACTAAGCAAATCAAAGAACAAGACAACATTTCTAAGCTCAATGAGTGGTTTGATTCTTACATATAAAATTTTAATATATTTGACTTGATACAGTTTTTCAAAAGCCTCTATGATCATTGCTACCAAATGTAATTCAACTAATAAATGTGACCATCATAAGTAATATGTTTTTCAATAGTACATGAATACAAGTACAGAGAAGGATGCTATTTTCTTCCTATGCTCAGTTTTCCTATTTAAAATCAAATTGACAAAATGAGAAAAGGTTATTTAGAACTTAAAATACCTAGCCTGTAAACTATATTATAGTTGTGAGCCAGTGATGGACAAGGAATTTAAATATCTCTTATCCCTAAATGAGTGGCCTGAATTATTCTATTTATTAAGTTCAAGTACAAGTTTATAAAAATGTAGGCGGTCTCTACTGTAGAATTCTTGAGCATATTATTTAATACCCATAAGCTTACTAATGATAGAAATACAATCCTCAAACTGTAACTTATTTCTTCATAACAAATTAACTAAAAGTGCAAAGTTTATTATTATACATGAGACTATATCGGTTCATAAGAGGAATCACATAAAGAACTCAATTTATAACTAAAATTTTAATAAAGATCAAAAGCATGACTATTTTATACAATGAAAAAGACTGCTTTATGTTATAATATTCCATTAATAATGCACAGAATTAATTCCAAAATAAAGGACAAATTGGATTTTTTCCACTTCTTTTATTTAAAAAAAAAACATCATTACTGATTTTCAGCCAACAAGTAGCAGAACAGTCAGAATTTGATACCACTTCTACTTAAATCACACAGAAAGGAAAGATAAAATCTAAAAAAAGAAACTCTAAAAGATAGGCCTGACTAAACAACAAGATAGTAGTATCTCTGAGGCTGAATAAAAACAAAGTGATAAGAGGGGCCCAAACCATAGACTTGCTGGACTCTAGAAGAATAGGTTGAGAGACCTCAATGAACATCTAAAAATAATGTCAGAAGAATAAAATGATAAAAAGTTACTGTAGTTTGAGGTAACAGTTGATAAATTTTCAGAATAGAAGGAAGACATTAGATATCAGACTGATATTATACCTTAAGTACCAAATAAGACATATTTAAAATGAAAACCATCAAAAATAATAAGAAATTGCATGTTATCCACCAAAGAATGACAATTAGACTTGCAACAGCAACAGACTGCCAGGAAACAATTCATAATATCTTTAAAGCTTCAAAGAAAAATAGCTGGCAATGTAGAATTTTATACCCAACTAAGCTATCACCTAAGAGAGCAAATTAAAGGCATCTTTGGAAATTCAAAGTTTATGTTTCACATATCCTCTCCCACAGAAACAGTCAAGAAAGTAGTTCAGCATTAAAAAACAAAAGTCAACTCATGGTAAGGCATGTGCCACACAAGTATAAAAACTGCTTAAGTAGGTTGCTAAATCAAACTAATGACTTTAAAATATTAATGACCAGTATTCTGAGCTTAAAGAAAAGATAAAATTTAAATCTACAGAAAATAATAAAAAGAAACATGAGAGTATTGATCAGTAAATGATAAGTATAAAAGTGACAATCATGTTTAGAAAGATATTCTGAATAACACAAATTTATTCTAAAATTACTAAGGACAGGTATGTCTGTAATGCTCTATGTACACATACATACACATACATGCATACACATGCATGATAAACAACAAACTGAAAAGATTTATTTCCAATAACTTTAGATCAAAATACTTTGATAGTATATTTTTTGTTGTTTGTAGTTACATCAAAGCTGTTATTTTGAAACATTTTAAATTGTATGATAAATCAAATGAGTAATTATGTTAAAGTTACCAGCAATAAAGACTTTCAAGGTAAAAGAGAAGCAACTAAAAATAAATAAATAAACTAATTTAAATTTATTAATTTTTGAGAGAGAGAGAAAGAGCACGAGTAGGGGAGGGGCATAAAGAGAGGAAGAGTGAGAATCCCAAGCAGGCTCCAAGCCTGTGCTGTGAGCAGGCACAGAGCCTGATGCAGGGCTCTATCTCACAAACCGTGAGATCATGACCTGAGCCAAAATCAAGAGTTGGATGCCTAACTGACTGAGCTACTCAGGCACTCCTCAAATAAACTCTTACTGCTTACACTGAATTAGAGATATTGATTTGAACTCCAAAATTTAAATATATATGTATTTAAATGACATATATAATATATAACAATATATATAGTATATATATTATACTATATATAATACATATATAATATAGTGTATATATATATATATATAACAATATATATAGTATATATATTAAAAGAAATATATTAAAAGAAATATGTAGAACTCTGGCTACAAAATGTGTAGAAGTAACATGCTCTAAGGAAAAAGTGTACACCTAAGACCTGCATTTTGGTTAAGGTTCATACCATTCTCCACAGATCATTGGACAGAAGGCTGATGCCAAGTCTAGGGCAAGGGAGGTATAAGGTGATCTTGGGAATTCTGGTTGTTCCAGAAGTCAAGGAAGCTTGTACAAATCAAAAGTCACGTTAAGAACCCAGAAGTTATTCTGAAGGGGCTTCCCACCACCAAAGCTAAGGCATTAGAGAGAACAATGGTGATTGATCAAACCACAATACATCTATGAAAGTGTGAGTCCACAGTAATACTCAAGAAAGAAAATGCCAGAGCAAACTCATTTGTCATCAACTGGCACTTCTATGAATCAATTTATTTACTCTGAAAATTAGTCATTGAAAGAAAAAAAAAGCAAGCACTTTTTCCTCTATTAGTAGTATGAACTATATTTCAGAGTAATCAAATAGCCCCAGTTGAAAGCTGGAAAAAAAAAAAAAAAACTAGATTACAAAAAAAAAAATGCCAGCAAATGTAGAAGAAATCAAAGAGTTTAAAAAGTATATTATCATACCTTATTGTTTCCAGATAAAATTATCAAGTGTTATAAAAATTATTGACAAGAACTGAACATAGTACCAAAGTCATTCCACAAATGATTTTTTCTGGTTGCAAGTGGAAATTATTCACATGTGCAGCAGAGGAATGAGGCTATCATCTTATCCCAATAATCAAATTTAGGTCACTAATGGTGAAAAACAAAACAAAACATATGTATCTTTTGATCTGATATATAAGAAGTACATATCACCTGTGATGTAATCCTGCTAAAAACATTTAACTTAATAAAGCCTTTGGATAGAACTTCCAGTTAACAGAATCTACAGGGACCAGAGAAACAAGTCAAATTGCTTCAAAAGGAAGGAATTAAATCCATAAAAATGATCTACTAAGGGCCAACTAGTTGCTTTCTTCTCTAAATCAGTGTAATAAATAAAAAACCTATTTTAGATTACAGAGATGTAAAAGACATAGCAATCAGATGTCTGGTCCTGGTTTAAATGTGTGATTTGGATTAAATCCTAATTTAAAACAATATTCAGAGAACAACGAAAGAAACTTTAATATGAAGTAGGTATTATATGATATTGAACACTTAATTTCATGAGGCATGATCAAGTTACATTTACAATATAGAAAAAGATTTCTATTTTTCTGAGTCCCATGTGAAAGTTCTTGAAGATTGTTTATCATGGTTTCTGTCTGTAAGGCAGACACTTCAGTGGTCACCACCCGTTGGGCAACAGGGCTCCGGATGGCTTCATAATTTCACATGGAAAGGGTTAAAGAACAGGATTGGGGAAGTTAAAGGAGAGGTGCTGGCTGGAAGAAGAGAGCACAGGTTCCTTGATCATTCCATTGAGCCCAAGGAAGGATGAACAGAGACCAGGGTACTCTACTGGACATGAGCAGGCATCACAGAACAACCTCTGTTACTTTTACTTTTTTGCAGGACAAATATGTGAATAGCCTTGTCAATGGCAGGAATAAAGAAGAAGCCTGGAACCAGGCAGTGCTGAGTGTCGATACCAGCTGTTCAGTGAGGTACTCTGCAAAGGACAGCTGCCTTGAACTTGGACATCTTGGGCCTATGGGAATCTGCTGAGCCTGCTGCTGGTGGTAAGGAGCCATTGGCCCCACTGACAATGAGTTCAAGTGCAGCCCTTTCCTGAGATGAATGTGAGGACTCTGTTCCTAGCCAACTTATTTTTCAGGGAACTTGGGATGTGCTCCTAGCATCATTTCAGCTGATTCTGTTTGCTATATCACAGTTCTTAGAATCGACTTCGAAATTTTTTAGCATGAAATTTAAAAATTTACACGAAACTTATGATTCTTGAGTAAAGAACACAAACAAAATGTACAGATTTGAAACAAAGAAAAATGGGGAAGGGTCTATCAGTCCAGTGGTAATCAAAAGTAAGAGCAAATAGATCATTAACCACCGTAATTTTAAACAGACTGGACTAACCTATTTAAATACATAGATAATCAGATTGGATTTTAAAATACACTCTATATGCTTCTAGTGCTCCTATCTACATATCTAAGGTAAAAACACATTGAGAGGATGAAAATAAATGGATGGAAAATAAACAGTAAAACATAACCCATACAAGCTAATGGTTGCAAACATATCTGAAAAAATGGGATGTAATGAAAAATTACTAGTATGGATAAAAAGAAAAACTTCCAACAAAAGAAAAAAAACTCATCAAGGAGACCAGACAATCATGAATTGTAAACAACTAATAACAAAACCTCAGCACACCCACGATAAAACCTCACAAAGTTAGAGGGCAACATTTAACAAATCCATAACCATAGTGAGGGATTTCAGTGGACTTCTATCGGAAACTAGCAGATAGGGCACATTTTTAAAAAGTAGGGTTATAGAGTATTTGAACAACAAAGTGAACAAACTTGAGATAATAAACAAGTAGGAGATACACATTTATTTTAATTATACATGAAACATTTTAAAAAACAAACCATACACTAGATCACAAGCTATCACCATAAATTTCAAGAAATCAGTACCATATAAAACTCTTTATGAAAACTGTGATCAAATTAGTAGTGGGTCTAGAGTGATACGTTCATAAACTTTAAAATGTACTGTTAAATAGGGTAAAGAAGAAAACACAATGCAAATCCAAGCATTCAGAAATAAATGACAAGTGAAGGTGCTACATATCAAAAATGAAGGGATACAGCTAGAGTAGCTGTATTTTGATGGAGGCAAATATATTGTAAATTTGTTTATTTAAGCATGAAAGTGAAAAAAAAATAACCAGGTAAGAAGCTCAGAAAGAAAAGAACTTACTGTTTCTCTACTCTTATTTTACAAAACTAGAGTAGAATATAGGAAATAAAAGAAGAAGTTAGAAAGAATAGAGAATTTGACAAAATCAGAAGTTGTTTCTTTGAAAACAATTTTTAGAAATTAGTTAATACAGACAAATCTCCATTAAGACTGATCACGGTGGAAAAAAAAAAACAAAATGTTTAGGGATGAAGGAGAACATAACTATACAAACCACAGATCACAGTGATTCTTTTAAAAGCCTAAGACTATTTATTCCAATAAATTTGAAAAGAAAACAATATAGATACATTTCTGGAATGTTTCTTTTATACGCAACATACCAACATTTAAGTAGACAAAATAAAAAATCTGAATAAGCCATCACCTCTTATGTACCACACACACACACACACACACACACACACACACAGAGTCACAGACCGAACAGAGGAGTTTACAAAAAACCTAATGTCAACACTAAATACAAATCATTTCAGAGAATGGGGAAAAAAGGGTAAAAACTTCTCTACTCATTCTTTGAAACTTACAGAAGGTGTGTGAAGCATAAGCAAACCAAACTTGAAATACAGACTATCTCAGTTACATTGATGATAAAATCCTAAGTGAAAGACAAGCAAGTTGAATTCAGCAATATATAAAACACAGTGCATCATGGCCAAAGAGGCTTTCTCATGGAAATGCAAAGGCTGGACAGCAGAAAATGTGTTAATGAAATACATAACTTTCAGAGATTAAAGGGAAAAATTATCATCTAAATATACATAGAAATAACATTCAATAAGCAATATACATTAATTATTTTGAATGGCACTGCAATACCAAAAACTAATATAAAAATAGGTCATACTTCATACCACTTAAAAGGTGATAGATGAATTAAAGGCTTAAATATGAAAAATAAACCTTAAATATTGTCAGAAAACATAATAGTGGAAAATATCATTTGACTGAGGATAGGAAATTATTTCTCACAACTCACAACTGAGTCATTGTGACTCAGGATAGGAAATTATTTCTTTAACATAAACACAGAACAACAATAAAACTAATAAACATACATATATTAAAATTTAAAACCCATCTATAATAAAATAAATAAGCCAAGGCAAATAAGATAAGCCATAGACTAGGAAAGATATTTCCAATGCCTGTAACTAAAGAAAAAACAAAACACAAAAAAGCAGCCTGGTATTCAGAATGAGAGTAAGAAAACACAATAAAGGAAAATGGATGCCAAGTAGTCTTTGACGAAGTGAGAGAAGAATCTTGGTTTTTTTATTAAGATCATTCATCTTATTTTCCTTCCAGTAAGAACAACCAGTGTTTTTCAGGCGTACAACTGCCCCGCCCTTTATACACTGCTTGGGATTCAAAAGTAAGCTAACCCCAAGCCAGTTTCAACTCTTTCAGTGTTTTCTTGGCCACTTGAGAGGGATGAAAAACTGAAAATAAAAGTTAGACACACTCCTTAAAATCAAATGACTTAAAACTAAAGAAAAGCTTTAAATGTGAAAAAATAAAAAGTACAGAAACATGTTTTCTCATTACACATTTTTACACTGGAAGGTAAGATCATTGATGATTTCCAAATGTGTCCTATCAATTTATGTTCCTAGCAGTATTTTATGAGAACACCTATTTTAATCCTCTCATCTTCTTCATTTTACAGATGAAGAAACTATCCCTGGGGAGTCAGGTAACTTCTCCAAGGCCACTGTGACCAAAAGGGGGCGACTCCCAATTCCTAACCACGACACCTTTGCTGGTATTGTTTAACTTGAACACAGTGTATTCATGTAGAAATAGTCAAATGATCTGTGGTTTGGAGTTTTTTATTTCGTTGATCCCTCCACCCAGCTTTCCATAAATGTCAGAATACCTATCTTAACTGCTTTACCAGAAACAAATTTCTCTTCATGCTTGATGTTAACCATGCAACCAAATGTCAGAACTCCTGCCGGACGAAGAAATGCTAAAAGGGCACGTTGTTCTGTTCAACTCAATCAGATTAAGATTAGTGCCTCCTCCAAACAGAGAGAATAATATGCACAGAATCTTTGGGGGAAACTTTATCTGTTCTTACATTAGGTGGACGTCACTTAAACTTGAGATACGTTAACTTTTCTAGACCCAAGGGAGTCTGTCTCCTAAATTATTGCTTCTGTGACTGAGACAAAACTTCTTTTTCTAGGGAGATGCACAGGCGGTCGTTTTCTCCTTGTCTACTTACTCACTGAGGCTGATGATACTAAATATGATATATTGAAAGGAAAATGAAAATACATGCTCGTGTCTTAAAAAACATATCATGTCGGGGTTCCTTCATGGTCACGTTAAATTGTCCTATGTTTTAACAAGTCCTTTGTGTATCATCCACCACTCCTTTCCCCTTCAACGGAAGGTCTGTCCCTCCTCCTCCTCCTTCCTTTTTTTTTTATAACTTCACAATTTCATACAAAATGTTACAGCTAATTTGTTTTTCACAACTCCAGGATGTTTACTAATTTGTCAAAGATATTGTGTTTTTTTTTTTTTTTTTACTCTACTTGCCACATCTTTAAATAAATTCATGGAGATTATGTTTCTAAGGGTCTCTCCCACCTCCACACCAGTGCTAAAAAACTGACCACATCTCCTGGTGCTCAAGCAGCTTGTCCTCCACACGCAAGATCCAATCTCTATAACCTACATTTCACACCATTCTCCCATTGGAGATTGCATATCATCAAGGGAACTTGTTTACTCTGAAGATTCCCTAGACCTTACTCTCAAAGATTCTGATTCAACTGACTGGGTGTAACTCAGGAATTGGCATTTTTGCAAACTCCTCAGGTGTTTCTAAGGTGAATGGGCTTTCGATTACTCTTTGAGAAACAGTGAGTGGATTCAGAATGGAGCTCTGCCCCAAGAGATCTGCCTCTGTCCACACTCGACTTACATATCCTTGTTGGCATAAATTTGCTCACTGTATTCTCCATGCCTACCTAATGCTCACATCCTTTCCTTAGAGCCCACATCAAGCCAGCTTTCTCCTTAAAGCTTCCTTGACCACTCTGACACTCAGCTCTTCTTGCACTCGCTGCCATTACTGTGTGTTCATACTTGGCCTTGGCTCTGGGGATACCTCTACAGGAATGTTTGCCCAATCCTCCCCAGGCTGGAAATGGCTCTTCCCCCAATGGAACAATGCAGCTAATACCACAAACTACTTTCCTCCACCCCTCACTGCCATGGCTTGGTTTAAGCGGCCAATCAGACTTCTTTCCTGGAGCCTAGAAAAAGACTTAGTACCTCTTTGTAGATGGGAAAACGAGAATTGTTAGTAGCAGACATGATTCCCCTGTGTTGAGGAAGCTGGTTTGCAGATAAGCATGAAATCTATGAAAGAATGTAGCAGAGGCAATTACTTGAAACTCTGAGTTCAGGTTTTCCTGAATCCCAGCTGTATTTCTCACTTTCTAAGAAATAAATGTTCAACGTGCTCATAGATTACACTCAACTTTCTCAGAAAACAAAACAAAACAAACAAAACTCCTTATTTTTTTGGCTGAGCCATTTTATTTTTGACTGAGCCATTAAATTTTTTTTCTTTAACATTTATTCATTTGTGAGAGACAGAGAGAGACAGAACACGAGCAGGGGAAGGACAGAAAGAGAGGGAGACACAGAATCCGAAGCAGGCACAGGCTCTGAGATATGAGCACAGAGCCTGACGCGGGGCCCGAACCCATGATCCGCGAGATCATGACCTGAGCCAAAGTCAGATGCTCAACTGACTGAGCCACCCAGGCGCCCCACTGACTGAGCCATTTAAAATTGTTTTTAACGTTTATTTATTTTTGAGAAGAGAGAGACAGAGCATGAGTAGGGGAGGAGAGAGAAAGGGGGAGACACAGAATCTGAAACAGGATCCAGGCTCTGAGCTGTCAGCACAGAGCCCGACGCGGG
Organism: Puma concolor; assembly: GCF_028749965.1. NCBI lineage: Eukaryota > Metazoa > Chordata > Mammalia > Carnivora > Felidae > Puma > Puma concolor. Next base: position 192,185,117 of record NC_141674.1, on the reverse strand, counting down.
GCTCCAACTCAGGACCGCAAGATCATGACCTGAGTTGAAAGTTGGACGCTTAGCTGACTGAGCCACCCAGGCACCCCAAGACTGAGTCATTTTAAATTGTACTTTTATCACTTGAAATTGAGAATCCAAGAAGGAATCCAATTTCCTTCTCAACCAATAGTACATGTTCTGCCCCCCTTTCCTCAACTGAAACAGGTTATCAGTGACTTCAAGGTTTGAACTCCTATTTCTTTGATTCCAAGGATCTCTACTTGTATCTTTGCTTATAAACTGATTAAAAGTTCTGGATGTTGGTTGGTAGAACACTCATCTTTCTCAACACAAACGTGAAGACTGGGAATTATTCTGTCCCTTGTCCAAGATCTGTGGATTATATTTCCTAAATGTTTCTGTCACGTATTAGCTTTATGACTGAGTAATTTGACCTTTACTTAATCTCTATGTGGCTCATTTCTTTATCAATAAGATGGGGGTATACAAAATGGTACCTACATCACAAGACTGTTAGAAGGATTGCATAGAATAATATATTTGAAGCACTTAGAATGGTGACTGGCACAAAGTAAGGGTGTCTGTGGACACTTTGTCATTATTACTGAATTGATCACTGAGTTTATATGCATAATGGCATCATGATGTAATTCAGATCTATTCCTAAGTATTTTCTTATCCCTATGCTGGTCTTTGCAAAATTGAACCTGTAACTCCTTTACTTAATAAGATAAAAACAGAGAGGGAAGCAAACCATAAAAGACTCTTAAATACAGAGCACAAACTGAGGGTTGCTGGAGGGAAGGTGGGTGAAGATGAGTTAAATGGGTGATGGCCATTAAGAAGGGCACTTGCTAGAATGAGCACTGGGTGTTATATATAAGTGACAAATCACTGGGTTCTATCCTGAAGCCAAGACTACACTGTATGTTAAATAACTTTCATTTAAATAAAAAAAAAAGAAAAAAACACATGAGTGTCTAACAAGAAAGTCAAGCTCCTAGATGTGATGTGGATTATTCTTCAGGATTTGGCCCCTCCTCTCTCAGCACTCCTTCAGTAGGACCAAAGTATTTGTAACTCCTTAGGAAAACTACCCTATTTCTTGTATCCCTGTCTTTATTTTTGTTACCCTCTAGCTAAAATGCATTTTCCACAATTGGGCCTGGCTGCCTCCTGTTCATCCTGTATAGACTCCACATTTCCATAAAACTTTAACCCCTCAAGAATTATTTTCAAATTCCTGTTACTTTTCTACAGATTTTCGTTGTACACAGGATAATCGCTGAACCTGCCATACTGTGTCGTAATCTCCATTTATGTCTGTACTTCTCCATTGATAAGGGAGAGAGACACGAATGAGAGTTCCATGGCAGGAAGCCCATGTTTTATTCAGCATTCAATCCCCAGCACAAACCATGATACTTGGCACAATCTTTGTGAAATGAAGAAAGACATTATGAACGATTCTGCAGAGTCAACCCAAGATTACAGATGGAAGAGGTCAGAAAACTCATAGCCAAAAAATGGGAAAACATTAGGACAGCTTTACAAAGACTTAATTTTCCACAATGGCCTCCAGGTATAATATCAGTTGAGAATCACGTGATGTCCTAAAACTATACAACATTTTTCTCCAAATAAGGCCAAAAGAATTTTATACTGAAATTTTTGCATAGATTTATGGCTTTAAAATATTTGATTTTACATGTTATCTTTGATGCACCAATTTGAAAATTAGTATGAACTTTAGGACCAAAATGAGTCTGGCAATCCCTCAGGTGAATTGCTATAGGTTACATGATGCAATAAATCAATTTAACTACGTGTGGTAGATGCAAAACAAAGCATTCCATTTAGGAGTTTCCATCACGTGGGGCATAGTCATACAAGGAATGGCTATCGTATGGTTTCACAATTTATCTATGTAAGTATTAAAGGAAACTAAAGAAAGAAAATCGAAGGAGCTCTGGGAAGAATATTCTACTCGTTACTTTATGGAAAGTACTTTGTGGATACTCAGTAAATCTATATCTGGTTCCAAATCAAAATTTTTCTGATATTCTTATTCTTCACAAAACCTCTAATGTCTAGTTCAGCTATTCACCAAAAGAGATCTAGAAATCTAAAAAGAATTCAGATTTTGACATTAAATGGTTACTTTGGTGGATTCTAAGATTACTCTCCCAAATATACACACATAATTAAATTTCGTATTTTCAAGCTGTTACAGAAGCCCTGATCAGAGGCTTAACTTGAACAACTATACTCTTTTCCAAACAAACTCCCTCCCTCACCATTGCCATCACATCTACAATGAAACAAGTTAGAAACTGACTTGGAGGGAATGAGTTTGAACTTAATATTAAATTAGTCTTTTAAAACACTAGTCTATGAAAAACTGATATTTTGTTCACTTTTTCTTTCCATTTGCTTATCCACTTTCATCCATTAAATATTTTTTTAAGTTTATTTATTTATTTTGAGAAAGAGAGAGAGAGAGCACACGAGCAGTGTAGGGGCAGAGGGGGAGACAGAGAATCCCAAGCAGACTCCATGCTGTCAGCACAGAGCCTAACATGGGGCTCGATCCCACAAACTGTGAGATCATGATGTGAGTCAAAATCAAGAGTTGCACACGCAACGGACTGAGCCACCCAGGTGCCCTTCATTCACTCATCCATTCAATAAGTTATTAAATACCTACTATGTGCTAAATGTTAGGTTACAAAAATAAAAAGTACATTCTCTGCCCCCAGTACACTTCCACCGTAGAGGAAGGAAGGGAACATACAAATAAAAATAAGTGTTCATGACACAGTTCATGGCAAGTATGGACCATTGCACTGAGGGGTTAAGGGGTAGAAAGAACGGAGGAGGGAATAGTTGGCCCAAGAGCAGAATATTCCTGAATAGGGACCAGTGTATGATATGAGAAATGTGGATGCTGTGCTCTCCAGGTGTCTTGTGTCTGACCTCTGATATTTTGGTTCTACGTTAAATACTGCTTCCTTCAGTAATATTTTCATCTTGACCTGAACAAACGCCAAATTATACATTACTTTAAAAAAATATTGTTGAAATGGTACCTAACTTTTGCCAGAAAGTAGGATTTGGGGAAAGGATTTAAAAGGAGGGTGGTGGTTTAGGCAAGTCTCAAAAAAGGAGAAGGTACCTTTGATACACCCAAGTGTAAACGTGAATCAAGATAGAGGGCAGGAAGAGCAAGCCAGGGAAATGCCAAAGGGCAGGGACTTTCAGAAAACTGAAGGAGATGGTTAACAGGTTGAACCATTTGACATTGCCCCGTTTCTTAATAATCCCTCCTTTCCTATTTTCTTTTAGGTTTTCAATTTAAAAAATGTTTAGAACAAAGAGAACTAGTTAACAGCAACCGAGAAAATCCAGAGGAAATGCTGCCTTAAGAATTTGACTTTGTTGTTGTTGTTATTTGGTTTTCAAATGAAAAGAACTTGCAAGGATCTCTTTAGGCAAAAAAAACAAAAAAACAAAAAAACAAAAAACACTCAACATACATTTAATGTTCAACTTTGGAATCAATATTTTTTTCTAGCTGTGTGCTAAGTGCCTTCTCTAAATGAAAGCTAAACCTGATTAAATCCAGCTTTGAAAAAAGATTACTCTTAGAATTATTTCTATAGTCTAACTTATCCTCCTACCCTTTTCTCCTTTCTGTATGGCACAAACCCAACACATATTTAACAAACACATATAGTACCTGTCATACCTTGTAAGAAGTTTTATAAATAATCCCTCATTTATTTTTCAATAAAACCCTATGAGGTAAATACTGTCAGCATAACCATCTTATAGATGAGCAAAGTGAGACATAAAGGAGGGAATACTCGACACAAATCAGCCAGCTAGTCAGTGGCAGAACTAGACTTGAACCAGGCAGTCAAGCTTAAGAATACAAGTTAAGAATACAACTTAAGAATACACAAGAATATACAACTTAAGAATACAAGTTATTAACCACTATAGCCTGCTGTCCTACAGGGCCTACACCTCCCACCTACCACTCTAGGACCTTATGAAATAATAATACTTTGAATCCAAAGGATGAATATCCAGGCTGAATCTCATGGAACGTTATTTATCATTATTGCTTCCTCTGTTCCCTCTATGTCTTCTACAGACCTTACAGGCAGAAGTGTTTGCTACCCATTTCTGGGATGGTGTCCAGCTTCCAAGAAAAGTAGCTTTCTCTTCTAGAACTCACAAATAGTATTACAAGGATAAATTATAATAATAATGTCCTATGCACAATTTCATGTGGTCAAGCTCCAATCACAAAAGTTCCTTGTGGTTTCCCATCCTTTCATAGCCATGTTTTTCAACTCAAGCAGATGCCTTTCTAGTTTCCAGATCCTGCATGGGTTCTTCATACATGACCCTAGTGAAACTGTCATCATAATTGAATTTCTTAATACTGGATTCACAACCATGATGTTAGTTAAGAAGCTAAAAATAAAAGCTGTGGCTAGCTCCAGTTTTTGTGTGCATGCATATTAATTTAAATCATTTCCCTTTAATTATATTTAACACACATTAAAAATTTGGTAATTATAAAAGACCTTTAATTATCAACATTCATTATTATCACTATTATTAACATACACTAAGCACCCACAGTCTGCTAAATGCTATACTCAAGATAAAAGGCATTAACCTTGCAATTCCACTGTGAGCAAGATAGAAGACAATCTTCTTCTTCCAGACAGAGAACAAAATTATACTTGCTTAACTTGACAAAGAGCCAATGGATGAGTCAAGGATAAAATCTAGCTATCTTAACCACTAGACAATTGGATAAACAAAGAATGGCTATAAAACTGTGCCACTTTAAGCACATCTGAATCTGTTCTTCCATAAGTGTTTTAATGCCTGCACGAAATTTTTTTGGTGGCAAAACTTTCTGCTTCATAGGAATACCTAAATTGTATAAACACTCAAGTCATTTGAGACCAACTTTACAGTATACACTTTGGCATCCAATAGAATGATACCATTTTTGGTGGAAAAATAAAGTGTGGCTATAAAATAATGAAATGATTTCTCCTTTCAGGAAGAGGCTCGTAAGCTGGCTTTGAAAGAAGTTTCAAATGAAGACTGCTCAAAGCTTTTGAGGAATGGCAACATCAATGGGACAGAGGTATGTACTCTAGGGTGCTACTTGCAAAGCTAACATTTGAGTGAAAAGAGGCTATGTTGGATTAAGACATACTTGAAGCAAAATGTCAGCACCTCTACTTAGTTATATAATCTGGAGTAAATAAGTTAACTTATTTGAGCCTTAGCTTCTTCACCTATACAACAGAGTGAATAGTGCCGAACTTGCAGATTTTTATTGGACAAAACAGTACATTTGAGTATATATAATAAAGTGTTTGCAACTGACATGAACTTGGAGCTGAGCAAAGAAAGTCCCTGACTCCATGACATCCTGGGTACTATTATGTGGCTATCTGTTGTCAGTCTTAGCACGCAGATTAATGCTATTAAAACGGAAGTTAAATAATTAAATTGCTTCATGGTTTAAGTAGGCTATTATGCAATTGGAAAATGTATTGCATTTTTGTTTTGTTTTGTAGAGACACAGAGAGAAAGCGGGGGAGGGGCAGAAAGAGAAGGAGAATCCCCAGCAGGCTCCACGCTCAGCACTGAGTCCAATGCAGGGCTTGATCTCACAACCCTGAGATCGTGACCTGAGCTGAAATCAAGAGTTGGATGCTCAACCAACTTAGCCACCCACGTGCCCCTTGCATTCTTTATACAAACCTTTTATAAGTAACCCCTGTTCTTTTGGCACAGCGCTATGTCCTGGGCACACGGAGGAAATGAGGTCCACCCACAAGGGGCTCAAAGTCTAGTAAAGAGATATTAAATGTGGAAAGTGATAACATGAGGTAGAAAGAATTATAATAAAAATATGATAGTGTGCGTTGGGTAGGAAGTAGTTAATTCTGCCTGTAGCAGAAAGGGGTTAGGGAAGTATTAGTAAAGAAAGAGACCATGACACTGGGGTTTGAAAGAAAACTGGATATGCACTATGGGAAAGAGGGCTGAATGGCAGTTGTCCTGTGCCTGGCAGAAGCCACAGCTGGGTGAAGACACGCAGACAGAAGCACTCAGCTTCTTTGAGAAACTGTACACATTGTGTATGGTGTGTGCAGTGTGGTGTGGCTAGAGATGATGCTAACCATACAGGTGGGGGGGGGGGTTAGGTTGTCAAAGGTCATGCCAAGAACTCAAAAGTAAACCCTGGCTAATGTGGTCAAATGATTTCAGACAAGGATACCAAGGCTATTCAATGGGGGAAAAGCAGTAAGCAACAAATGTTGCTGAAAAAACTGGATATCCACATGCAAAAAGAAAAAAAAAAAAAAGGAAGGTGGACCTTTACCTCACACCATATACGTAAAATTAGCTCAAAGTAGGTCCACAGACCTCAACATAAGAGCTAAAACTCCTCAACTCTTAGAAGAAAACATAGGGCAAGAGCTTCACAACACTGAAGTTGGCAATGATTTCTTGGGTAGGACACCGAAGACAAAAGCCACAAGAGCAACAAAGTAGAAAAACCGACATCACGAAAATGAAAAACTTTTGTGCACCAAAGGACTCTATTAACAGAGTGAAAAGGCAACCTACAGAATGGGAGAAAACATGTGCAAATCATCCATATGGTAAAAGGTTCATATCCACAATATATAGAGAATGCCTAAAACTCAACAACAAAAATGAAACCACCCAATTTAAAAAAGGGTAAAGAAATTGAATCCATGTTTCTCCAAGGGTATCTCTCACTTTTTGAAAATTCATGTTATACCATTTTCCTTTTACAAAAGATCTATATTAGTATCTTTTTTCTCCAACCAAAAGAAATCCTTTTTATGAGAAACAGTGAAAATAGTGTTCAGTGTTTGTTTTGTAGCCAGCATGCACTACGGGGAGCTAGACTGGTGCCAGTCTTCCCTGGGAACGACACTGAGCATCAAGCTGCCACAGCTTTCAACTGTGTCTGTGAGCATCTGTGTTTCATCATGATTTACAGTGGGCAACCATTAGCAAGATGTGTCCTAAGGCATTAGAAACGCCCGGGGGGAGGGGCGACTGGGTGGCTCAGTTGGTTAAGCGTCCGACTTCAGTCGGACTTCAGCATAGGTCATGATCTCATGGTTCGTGAGTTCGAGCTCCGCGTCAGGCTCTGTGCTGACAGCTCAGAGCCTGGAGCCTGCTTCAGATTCTGTGTCTCCTTCTCTCTATGCCCCTTCCTCACTCACACTCTGTCTCTCTTTCTCTCTCTCAAAAATAAATACTAAATTTTTTTAAAAAAAGAAGAAAAGCCTAGGAGACATTATTTTTTGGGGGTATTGGAATGCTCAAAATTTTCCCCATATAAACTAACGGTAATTGCTTTTGTGCGTCATGCCATTTTGGCTTACCAAAGGTTTTCATTGCAATACTCTACTTTTGATAGTGGGGGAAACCTGTATATAAATGGCTAATAGGCACATGAAAAGATGCTGAACATCACTAGTCATTTGGGAGATCCAAATCAAGATTGTAAGATGCCACCTCATACCGTGTTAACAGGTATGATGGATGGATACTATCTAAAAAACAAAAAAAGAAAAAGAAGAAAAAGAAAATAACAAGTGTTAGGATTTAGAGAGATTGGGAAGCCTTGGACACTTGTTGGTGGGAATGTAAAATCGTATAGCTACCATGGAGAAGAGTATGGGGGTGCCTGGGTGGCTCAGTCGGTTAAGCATCTGACTTTGGCTCAGGTCATGGTCTCACAGTTCATGAGTTCGAGCCCCACATCAGGCTCTGTGCTGGTAGCTCAGAGCCTGGAGCCTGCTTTGGATTCTGTCTCTCCCTCTCTCTCTGCTCTTCCCTTGCTTGTGCTCTTTCTCTCTCAAAACTAAATAAATAAATATTAAAAAAAAAAAGAAGAGAGTATGGTGGCTCCTCCCCCAAATTTAAAATAATGATATGACCCAGCAATTCCATTTCTGAGTATATACCCCAAATAACTGAAAGCAGGGTCTGGAAGAGGTATTTGTACACTCACATCCGTGGAAGCATTATTCACAGTAGCTAAAAGATGAGACAACAAAAGTATATATCAACTCATGAATGGGGAAGTAAAATGTGACATATACATACAATGGAATCTTATTCATTTATACAAAGGAAGAAAATTCCTGCACAAGGTAACAACACAGATGAACCTTGAGAGCATTATGCTGAGTGAAACAAGCCAGACACCAAAGGACAAATACTGTGTGATTCCACTTACATGAGATACCTAGAACAGTCAAATTTATAGAAACAGAAAAATAGAGCAGTGGTTGCCAGGGCCTAGGGGAGAGGGCAGTGGGAAGTCACTATTTACAAAGTACAGAAGTTCTGTTTGGGATGATGAAAATGTTCTGGAGATGGATAGTGGCCGATGGCTGCAGAACGATGGTGAATGTATTTAATGCCACTGAATTGTATGCTTAAAAACGATCACCATGTAAATTTTACATTACATATATTTTACCACGCTGAAAGAGAAAATAACTTTATTCTCCTTTCTGTATTGCTTAACAAGTATAGAGTTTTAGTTTTATCAGATGGAAAGAGTTCTGGAGATGGATGGCGGGATGGTTGCACAATATTATGAATGTACCTAGGGCCACTTAACTGGATACTTAAACATCAGTTAAGACGGGGGGTGGGGAGCCTGGTGGCTCAGTCAGTTGAGTGACTGGCTCTTGATTTTGGCTCAGGTAGTGATCCCAGGGTTGTGGGATCGAGCCCCACGTGGGGCTCCACAATGAGCATGGAGCCTGCTTAAGATTCTCCCTCTCTCTGTCTCTCTCTGTGCCCCTCTGCCCCTCTCCCCCACCCGCACTCTCTCTAAAATAAAATTTTTAAAAGTTTTTAAAAAATTAAGCAAACATGGTTAAGATAGTAATTATTATATGTATTTTACCACAATAAACAAAAGTCCTACCAAGATCAAGAAATTTAAAATATATCCTGGAGGCATAGGAAATGGACAGTTGTTATAATGCAGGAGAGTGACATGGTCAAATTTTGTAAAAAGATTCAGATGTTTACAGGAATATAGTAATTTTATTCATGAAACAATAAGGAACCATCTCATACTAGTAAAAACCTCACTGGACAAATTAAATAACCCTTAATTAGACAATGCCTATATATAATGTGACTATTCAAATGACATTTTGACTTGATCAATGTGTGAACTTTTGATAGGTGTTCTAGATATGTGCTATCACACTACAGCAATATCAATTGCTTTGGATGCTTATTTGTTAATGTTTGGATCTTCATAGAACATAGGTGACTGTAAATTACATTTTATTTAAAAATTAGTAAGTCATGGGTTGTTGACACAGCAGTGAAATTAAAGGCACAGAAAAAGGGGACGATACAATTTCTTTAGAAGCATATCCATCAATTCTGACTTCTGATGATTAAAAATCTGCCTTTTCCTTTTTTTTTTTTTTTTTTTTAATTTTTTTTTCAACGTTTATTTATTTTATTTTTGGGACAGAGAGAGACAGAGCATGAACGGGGGAGGGGCAGAGAGAGACGGAGACACAGAATCGGAAACAGGCTCCAGGCTCTGAGCCATCAGCCCAGAGCCTGACGCGGGGCTCGAACTCACGGACCGCGAGATCGTGACCTGGCTGAAGTCAGCCGCTTAACCGACTGCGCCACCCAGGCGCCCCTGCCTTTTCCTTTTAAAGGGGGAATACTTCTTTACGATTTCTGCAACAAATGCCATTTATCCATTTCTTTGCTTAAAAAGGAGGGATTTTTGTAGGGAAAGAGGGCTGGAAAGTCAGTTGGAAAACATCAGGGCAATGTCAGTCTGAAAATCATCAGCCAGTTCCAAGTTAAAAAAGATTTGCTAAAAGTAGCAATGTTTTTACTGGTTCAAGTCTGTCAGAAGGCTTTGGATTCTCTAGTGCCTCACACTAGTAACTTCAAAACTAATGCATTCCAGATGTCCCTACGATCATCTAATCAGACATCAAAAGCTGTATGGTGACAAGCTCACATGCTGCTTACGAGGACACTGTATGTTTCCACAAGTGTAAAACATACACAGTAGCTACTTTTAAAATGTGATTCATCTAAATCAGAATTCTATTTTAAAGTACAGAGGTATTAGGAAGGGCCCACCCTCCTGAGAAAGAACGAAGTCTTTTAAATGTCTGTACAGTGTCATTCTGTGACTAAAGTTTGAAAGGAAAAACCAAAATGAAACTTGCACTTCAGAAGAGTTTCTGTTGTGAGAAAAAAGAAATCCCCCATCAGAAGAGATTTCTAAGAATCACACCACGCTCAAGGAAAAAAAAATCTTTTCCTCGCAATACCCATCATTTTACATCTTCCCAAGATAAACCCCCCATTAACCCTTTCCTTCCGTGCCATCAATTTTCAGTAACGTCCGCAACGTGGAAAGCCCACACAGATCAGAACATAGAGCGGACGTGGTCTATACCTTTGAGCTTTCACTTGAGAGCAACATGATCTACTTGTACTTTAACCTTCAGATTTAAGTTGTGCTCTCTTCTACAGAATTTAGGTGTGCACAGGTATGGGTGTGTGTTTTTATGCTGCTGCCTTTTTCTGTGTATTTGGCCTCTTAAACACACACACACCCCTTAATATTATTACCATGAGCAATAAAAATAAATTTTGGTGTTTTGGATGGAAATACAACCTCTTTCCATGAACAATGATAAATACTGAGACATTAAAAGGAGATTTAAAGTTGCATTCATACCAACAAAGTTAATTTACATCTGGAACCCTAAAGGTGCTGATCTTCATTCCTAAGAAAAACAGAAGTTCATATAGGATTTCTATTTATTATTTCCTTTTAGTTATGTGAAATTTGAGGAAATCATGCACAATTTAAATAATTTTCTTAGGGTCACCAAGTCATTGCTGCAATCAGACTACAGGATCTTGACCATTAGGCCAAAGCTACTCTAAACATCATCTTTACCAAATTTTAAGCAACACTGTGAAATTACATCTGCCCAAACTGCTAACACGAGATATTCATTAGTGTTTTTGCTAAGAAACACCTTGTAAACGTTCCCATACTCTTGAATTAATTCACATCCAGGTTTTTTTTCTCTTTTCTTCCAAATCACTTGAAACCAGAAGAACCTCTTAAAGAAGATGGAATAGGAGGAACATTTCGAAGGGGAAATCCGCAGATGTGGTGGGCGTACGAGAGGGATGCTGTCCAGACATTTCTAGTCTAATCAAGGATTTTCTAAATTCTTTGAACACAGTTATTAGAAAATTACAAAGCTATAACTGCCAAGATCATGAACTTCTTGATTCTAGAACTTACAGTTTTGTTGACAGAGATGCAGAGCTCAGATAATTGACTCCACTACGTGCATATTAATTTCTATTCTCTGTTCATACATCAAGGGCGCAAAGTTAGGCTTTATAACATCCGTGCCTAGAATTATCAGTTTTTTTTTCTCTTCTTATAATTTCTGTTCTTTCTGAGAGCCAATTACTATGTGAAATCACTGCTGGAACTGTAAAGAAATGAAGCGGTTCTCACAATTGAAACCACTGACCCAAACTGCTGGGTCAATACGCATTTTAATTCCAAGAGGGGAATTTGTGTTTAAGCATCTCTCTCCCCTTGTCAACACAGGTAACACATTGTCCCCAAACAGAAATTCTAAACTAAAGTTATTTAGGGAGTAAAACAGTATGTTGAACAAATAATGTCACAATTTTCACATTACAATTCACATATTCGTTCATATCTATAATATAGACACACAAGGATGCACATCTTTACGAGAGGTGTTAAAAGTTGTTGAATTCATTCTGTCCGTCTCAGAAGTAACAGCTTTAATCATCTGGTGATATATTTATGTGTCAGGCGTCGAGGCTTGAATACAAAAATGAACACACTGACTCAGGCCTCTGAGGAGCTCAGCCTTGTAGTAGACATGTAAACAAGTGGTTATATTTGGGTGAGATAAGAGCCAGTAGAGATGGTGCACATGGGAATTACCTCTAGGGGCTTGGAAGGTGAGCACAGTGCAGACTAAAGGCAAAGGGCACTAATTCTGATCCTTAAAATGTATTATTTGATCATTTGGTACTTGCTCGCAGATTGCGAGCGTTGCTTAATTGCTTTAGATCTGGTTGGTCATCATGACCAGTTTGTAAGTTTCCTGAGGACAGGAACCATGTCTTATGCTTTCCAGATGGCACAGAGCAGAGGTCTTGGACATCTAAGGGATTAATTAATTTATGTTGACATGAAAGCAAAATTCATTCAATTTTCATTATGTGCAGATCAATCTAAACAGCAAAAGACGACATGTCATGGTTATTTCTTTAATATCTGAAACTTCTGAATAGCTATACATCTTTTAGACTTTTCGATTCTGGACTAGACCGAAGAAGAATGATTAGGCAGCATACCCCTAAACAGGGATCACATTTCCCAGGTTCCTTTATTAGTCACAGTACAGACATTCAGCCAATCCAATTTTTTTTTTCACCAACCTCTGCAAGATTTGGTGAAAAATTCTATTGCAGAATAAATTAGGTTTCTGGATTTTCCCCACCTGGAACTCAAATCTTATAAACATGACTGCTTCAGAAATTAATCTGCCTAAACTTGCCAAACTAAGTAAACATTGGGCCCCATGAAATATTGGATGGCAGCTTTATCTCTTAAAAACAAGGCCATATGAAAACCATCGGTGCAATGTGTCTCCAAGCTTTGGTCTTATCAGCGCACAGCGTGAACAGCTGGAGTTACAAACACCAGGACTATTATTAAATCACTGTGTCAGGAAGGGGGAAAAAAAAGAAAAACCTTTTGTAGGTTTCAGTATCTCTAAATAATGCAATTATATATTACATGCTATTTCTCCCACCCTTTTGCTCATCAATATCCATCTCTCCTCATTGGAAGACAATGGATAGAAGCTTCCTTCCAATCTACATCAGTGCCTACAAAAATTACTTTATTTCACTGTTTCTATAGCTACTTAATTGCATATCTAATGAATAGAAAAACATGATTGGGTCATTCAAAATTATTAAGTTTCTGTTTCGGGTTTTGACGGTCAGAGACCTACAGTCAAAAGTTCTCTGCCATCTCTGACAATTGATAATTTTAATCCTGAAATTTAAGCCACTTGAATTTCTCTGAAATATTTCAATGCTTTCTTCCATGGAGGTGAAAGCATTTAAACCAGAATCAGCATTGATGATGATTTCAACATATGTGATTGCACAAAGGAAAATATCTCACGTCAATACTCCATTGGACTGTCTGCAAAACACAAACAGAATGCTCCTATTCCCTGGAAATATTTCCTCTCTCTTGAAGCTACCTGCCACTATCTTTGCTGATAAAATACCAAAAACTCCAAAGAACCATCTCATCTCTATATACACAGGGCCACTGGAAACACCTCTCCCCAGGGTGTCTTCCTTTTACTTCCGATCTTACTCTTGCTTAGAATTGTGTTGTTACTCGCTGAAGAGTTATTGCTGACCTCTCACTGCAGCAATTCAAAAACCTATCTTGAATTTACATCCTATGTGTTGGATAGGAAAGGTGATAATAACATGAAACAGCCTTAATTATTTAATATTGGGGAGGTGGTAATTCCCACTCCACTTCTTAATCTCTATCATTCATCATATTCTGAGAATTGATGGTTTTCTCACGTTATTTCATCCTAAACCTGCCAACAAGTAGTTCTTGATTATTTTTTTTTCCTTTTAAAATTTGGTGATAGTCTCAAAAAAAAAAAAAAAAAGAGTGATAGAGTCTCTTTCACGAAACACACATGCATGTGCATTGGGTGAAAGAATAAAACTCCAGAGTTAACAGACCCTCTGAAGCTCATCATGGACTCCCAATTTAATAACCTCAATATTGCCATGTTATTTAAAAAAAAATAAAACGTATATATTATGGATACAAACTTTTAAAAGACAGACCAATATTTTCTTAATTTATTTTGGTGATGCAAGACAAGTAACAGTTTTAGAACAAACAAAGTCATTTAGTATCCGAGAACAGCCACAGCATTATAATTTTCAGGAATCCACTTTTTAATTTACTCACCCTGCAGGATCATTTTGCTTTAGGGGTTAAATGCGAAACTATAAACAGTCATTAAAACACAAAACAACCATAGTAGTTAACCGGATATTAAGAAAAAAATCACATCTGTTTTAGAGTTCTCTTCCACCCACAAATTCAGGAACATCAATTTTAAGAACCTGGTTTTATGGCATGCCCTTAAGCCAAGAACACCAGGTTACAATCAAGGCAAGAGAGGTAAGATATCCCATAAGCAAACTCCCGCTATTACTTCTTGCCCCCAGGATTCTCTTTCTTTAATTCAAAAGCAGTCAGTAGAATTGGATTTTCTATTGCTTTGAAAGATAAACAGTCATTACAATTTGCACATTAATAATTATACTATTCTGATTAACTGATGGGTTTATGAAAAGAGAAAGAAAGAGAACAAGTTTCCATGCTGTTTAGCTGGTGGTACCCTAAGTAACCAATAGTGAGACTTGGTGGCTTTTCACTACACAAAATTTGAGTCTTGCAGAGGATCTGATTTTTCTAATTCAAAAGCTTTTTAAAATGTCACCTTCTCTGAGAGTGCACATCTTAAATAACCAATTTGTAATAATTTAACCAGTCAGAAAATAAGGGCAACTTTTCCAACTTTTCACAAACATGTATCTCTGGGCATCAAAGAAAGTTCTTCCCGCTATAGTAAGCCTAATGAAGTGCAAGTAAAAATAACAGTCATCAACTGTGGTTTTAAAGGCAATATTTCAACATAATCAAATGTGTCAAATATTCATCCTTACAGCTTTTTAAGCTGTGGGTTATAAGTAAGTTTCATTTCTTGGGAATGATTGAACATAACCCACTTGGGGCTCTGCCATCTGTGAATTACTTACATGTGAACACTCTGGTTAAGAGATGGAAATTTTGATTTTTTTTTTTCCTTTGGATACTGAAATGCAATGCAATCACACAGAGCTTTTTAAGCAATTATTTTTCATGTTAGTTGCACCAAGGCTGTATTATCACATACGCCCCATATTCATCATCACTTATTAAATCATAGGCATCAAGTATGGTACAGCTGAAGTTGTAGAACTATGGAATTTGAGAGATAGGAAAGAATCTACAGTCTCTAATACTTCACTCCCTGGGCTCAGGCGCTTGCCACAAACACCCCTCTCTGCAGTGTGCTCTGATGTAAGAGTTGTGGTTGTGTTCCCATGGTTTCCTGGAAAGGCTTTCCTCTTATCACTGAACAAACAATAAAAGTGACTATGGGGCTATATGTAGGGTGCCACATAATTTATCATCCATACATGGACACCTCTGAGAGTTAGTGGGGACACTATTAATAATTATGCCAGAACAAGGACTGCTCCAGGCAAACCTAATCATACTGTTACCCCAGAGATGATGTGCAACTCAAAGAACTTCTCCCAAGGGCCTCAAACCATTTCATTAATGCTATATCCAATTTTACTTCTGTCTGGAGCTGCTCCGTCCAATGAAAACAGAATGTGAACCAGAGATCTAGTTTTAAACTTTCTAGTAGCCATGCTTTAAAATGAAATAGGTGAAAATAAATTTTGATAATGTATTTAACTCAAACCAATATACCATAGTATTATTTCAATGTATAGTTAATATTAAAATTATTAGCAAGATCTTTTATATTCTATTTTTTATATTTCTTTTTAAGTTTATTTTCAGAGAGAGAGAGAGATAAAGTGGGGGGGGGGAGAGAACAAGTGGGGGAGGGGCAGAGAGAGAGGGAGAGAGAATCCCAAGCAGGCTCCACACTGTCAGTGCAGAGTCCAAGACGGGGCTCGATCTCATGAACCATGAGATCATTACCTGACCTGAAATCAAGAGTTGGACACTCAATCGACTGAGCCACCCTGGTGCCCCACTCTTTTTTATATTTCTTTCTTTAGAACTCATTATACATGTTACAATCAAATTACATTTCTAGTGCTCAATAACCACACGTGGCCAGTGGCTATAATATTGGACAATGCAGGTCTCAACAGTCCATGAGTCAGGATACTCAGAAATAAATGAACGGAATTATAATACATTCACACACATGCCTTTTTCTTCTAGGTAAGAATAGACACACCTAAATGTCTTCCTTTACTAACTTTGCTTGTTCTGCACAGTAGGGCAGTTAACTGTTTCTTGCCTGGGGTGAACTAGACTTTGGAGCAGACAAACCTTCACGTGGTAGATCTCTTTCGGAGAACAGAGAGAATGCTCGTATCAGAAAAGGTGGGTAAATTGCTGAGAAATTCTAGAGCTTTTCTCAGACTAATATGCGTCTCGCATTCCAAAGTCCAACACACATGTACACTGAGAATCCTCCATGTATTTGACACTAGAAACAGAAAGATAAACAAGGCATATGTCTGTACCTTGGACTGTGAGGGCTTAACGTTTTCTTGGACATTATTTTACAGTTGAAGAAAGAGAAGGCTGTGTGTGATGCAGCAGTATTCTGTGGCAAGCCAAGGACCAGAGTCTATTCTTTGGGTCTCAGGTCTACACTTCATCAGTCAAAGAGAACACTCAGAAAAGGAAGAGATGCGTTTTCCTTTTTACTGTTGATACATGCAGACTCAGCCACTGCTTGGTAACTTGTATACGGTTAGGGAAAAGGATGTGCGGCACCAGTCTTTCTTCTTGAATTGGGATTTGCATCTTTGCTAGTAATAATATACTCCCTCACCAAATACCTCAACTTAGAACTCAATGGTATCACAGTTTGGTAAGAATATGGAATCTATCAGAAACATAATAGTCTTCGTTTCCTGTAAGAAAGCAATATTAAATATCTTTACTTGGTCTAAACACAGAGTGTAAGTGAAAAAAAAAAACACTGAACAAAATACTGGTGATTTTCTGCATGTGAATGATGGCAACACAATCAGATACACTCTAATTTGGGGGTTTACTGACATTGTAAAAATAAGCAGTAAACTGTAACTTTTCTCATTATATAGCTTCCCTTCCTCCAATCCAATATACTTGGGCTTAACACGGTCTCAATCAGTGTGTTAAACACACACACACACAGACACACACACACACACACACACACACACACACACACACACACAAACCCCACATATTGGTTCTGTTTATACTCACCATTAAGTAGAACACATACCTGATTTCTATTAAAGTCATGTTCCATTAAATATGTTTCCTTAAAAGTTTGGTGGGGAAACATTACATCTAAAATATTTTCAGAACACTTGCTTCCTTGTTTACAAAAAGAACTATGCCAAAATACTGCCATAAACTTATTAGTAAATACTCAATGGTTTGGCATAGTGACTCCTACCTCATGTACTGGTTCTTAGCACTCATGGCACTGGTTCTTGATAAAAACATTTTACACCAGACTGGGAGAACCTGGTTAGCTAATTCAGCATCCTTCTGTACCTTGAAAACACTGCTTTTTTTCTTAAGGCACTGTCCACAGTGAGACTTAATATGGAGAAGAGCCTTGCTTTTAGGAAACTTTTTAATATGACTATGTTATTGAAGACCACCTTTTGCAGTAACAGATAGCCATTAACCAAAATCTAAACCCCAGGCTATTTCAAAGAATGGGCCACAGTTACAACTCCTCAAAGTGACTCAGGATTTATCAGAAAGATCCATCAGTACCATATAAAAGGAGGATATTGTCTCCTCAGGAAACGATTCTCCATTTAACCTTTCAGCTGTTAAGCATGTCTTGTTATAAGCACTTCTGGTATATGATTTTATTTTTCTTTAATTTTGAATGCTGAGTTCTAGAAACCCAATACTGGTACCACATATACATGATATTGGTATCTTGAAACTACATGACCAGTCACCACGGCATGACCTCACAAAGCACTGCATTAACGCTGAAAATATATAAATTATATCCTTGGGTGTTACGAAGCAGGAAGAGGGAAATTCAACAGAGTAGCACGCTGGTTAAGAGTATGACCTTTGGAGCCAAATCACCTGGGTTAAATTCTTGGCTCCTCTACTTACACGCTGTGACTTTAGATTAATTACTAAACCTTCTTCTGCCTCAATTTCATTATCAGTAAGATGGAGACAAAAAATTGTACACACCATGATGTGGAAGTTTAAATGACTTAGGGTAAAGCACTTAAAAGAGTCCTTGGCACATAATTACTATTTTGTAAATAATAGCTATCACTAGAACTTATATTCTAATGATAGCTCATACTACCTATTACTAACACTATATATACACACACACACACACACACACACACACACATATATATATGTATATATATGTGTCTGTGTGTGTGTGTGTGTGTGTGTGTATATATATATATATATATATATATTTATATATTTCCCATTGAAAGATCTCTAATGATCAACTTCTTAAGACTACAAAGTCCTAGTTAGTCTATGGGTAAGGCACTTTGATCTTTCATTAGAAATGCAAACTCCAGGATACCTACTAGAGTAACAGGTTTCAGACTCTGGCCACTGGATTGTGAAGCACTCGGCTGGGCGTCAGCAGGTGGGCCTGGCGCTGGGTCACTGCTTCTCCTCACCAGCAGTGGAGTGCCTGTAGGACAAAATAAGAGGTGAGAGGTCAACAGAACCCTGGGGAGAAGAGAGTGCATGGTACAATGCGATTTAATTAAAAAGGTTTACAACATGCTTTTATGTAAAAACATTCTATTTCTAAGGATGCTTGTAAATTAATCCATTTAATGATCTTTTGTCATCTATTTACAGACTGACACATGGAAAGAAAATCTTTCAACTCTCATCTTTCCTCACTTGCATTTCAAAACAAGCCATTGTACTTAACCAAAAACTATTAGGCAGTGCAGAAGTTGACCGTGTGCAACCTGAAACCGATCTAGAGAATATATCTGAGTATTAAAAAGAATGATTATCCAGCAGACAAGTGAAGAGATTCCCATAGTCAGTGCAATTTGTTATTCAGTAGAGCTAGAAGTATAGTTATCCCTGCAATTTGGTGCTTCCCAAATCTTTTGAATGATGAAATACACTGAAATAAATTATTTGCTGGGGTTATAGCATTAATGTCTATTTAAGTATACAAAGAGATTGGTTCCATCCTCTTCCTTTTCTCCTAAAGTAGATAAAACTGATAAGGAAAATAAGTTACTTCTTCTAAAAATATACCTTGATTTCTTTTTAATTTAATGAAAGCTTCCACTATTAAATATTTGAGCCAGTTATTAAATTCTGTGAAAAGATCATACTATTAGAAAGTTCAAGTGAAATTCAACCTTAACAGAGCTAGCGGCCTAACTAGTCTGCCTGCAATTAGGCTTAAAATAATTTGTTTCATACAAAATTGGCCACTATGGAGGAAACTCTCAAAAAAAAAATCTTTTGTGGTCTAAAAATTGCTCTCATATAAAAATTAACTTTTTATTTGCATGCTTTGGGGGAAAAACGTAGAAAGCAGTAGAAATGCAATTCTCCATTTATCAATATTCTGAAAAATATTCCCCAAGTCTCTCAAGCTCTGGCTGTTTAAAATAACATTTTTCATATTCCATTTTAGATGGTGTGGTTACAAAAAGTGAATCCACTTTGAAGTTATTTACAAATCTGATTTTTGTATGTGTTCCAACATTTTTATCCTGTGTACAAAATATAGACGCTAACACCTTCCATCTTTGTTCAGGTTCCTTTTATCCTTGCTTTTTTTTTTTAATTAAAAAGCTTTTAATGTATATTTACTTTGAGAGAGAGAGGGACAGAGTGTAAGCAGGGGAGGGGCAAGGAGAGAGGGAGACAGAGAATCTGCAGCAGGATCCAGGCTCTGAGCTTTCAGCACAGAGCCCGACGTGGGGCTCGAACTCACAAGCCATGAGATCATGACCTGAGCTGAAGTCAGACGCTCAACTGACCGAACCACCCAGGCACCTCATCCTTGCTGTTTTTTTTTTTTTAAACTTCTTTTATAATAAGAAATTAACAAGCTATTTAGAATGAAACACTATCCAAAATGTTTATAAAGTCCAACTTTATGTTCCATTATTTCTTTTTTATTGATAAACATTTCACTGCATTATTCCCTAATTCCTCCACATCCATCTACAAATTTTTTAAGCAAGTGACATAGCAATAGTTGTATGGCTGGCAACTGTGCTTGAATGAAACATTAAAGGAAAATAAGTGGAAGAGAAAGTATCATAAAATCTCAAGACAATAGAGTTCCAGTCCTGTACCAGTATTTATTTTTTCCGATTCAGCTGATCTGAATTACCATTAACATAAAATGGACCAATCATTCTAAATGTGGTATCTTCAGAAGCAACCCATTATCCTTAAAATTAAAAAAGAGAATGGGGAAAACTCCACGAAACTCCGGTTTGTTTCTAAACATTTAATCCACACCAGGACACTGCATGCCAACAATCTCAAACTGGATTAAAAACAAATCAAAAGCAAGTAAAACCAGCATGGGACACCAAGATCCAAAAATAAGTTGATTTACAGACACAGAAATGGAAATTTTAGTGATTGACAGCTGCACTATTTTTCTAGCTGAGTCATACACATGTATATGAATATATATAGAATGTGTGTGTGTGTGTGTGTGAGAGAGAGACAGAGAGAGACAGAGAGAGACAGAGAGAGTGAGAGAGAAAGAGAGAGAAAGGGAGAGAGGGAGAAAAAGAGAGACAGGACAGCAAGACCTATTATATTTTTGGGTAATAAATATATTTTTCTTAAAGCCACACTAGATAATTTTCATGCAGCTATAAGGCATAGTTGTGACTCTGCTTTCCATCAATGCCTGCTATTTTAATAAGAAAATGTTAAATTATTTAAG
Organism: Puma concolor; assembly: GCF_028749965.1. Classification (NCBI taxonomy): domain Eukaryota; kingdom Metazoa; phylum Chordata; class Mammalia; order Carnivora; family Felidae; genus Puma; species Puma concolor. Next base: position 192,164,124 of record NC_141674.1, on the reverse strand, counting down.
ACATAATTCTATAACAATATGAATTGAGTTTGTGCATTCAATCAGTAGGCCATAATATTATATGGTGTCTCCCAGAACAAGATAGTTCAGTGTTGTACCAGCGTACCCACTCTTTGGGACATTAACCAAAAAAAACAAAACAAAACAAAACAAAAAACCCCAACAAAAACAATAACTAACATGGCTAGATCTTAAACATACTCTCAACTTATCAGGAGTAAGTTCTGTTGTTGTCTACTTTTTCTGGATCAGATACTTGAATGCCTTCTGGTGAGCCACCTTCTAGTTTTTCTTTGGCTGCCTTAATGTGTTAATACCAAGTATAAATCATTTTGTAAAGGAATTAATACGGAGAATATTTAAATATGAACTGTTACCTCAGAGAGTTTTAAACAACCCTTCCCTTGGCAACTGAAAATTCATTTTAAAACCAATTTTAAAACAAAATTTTAACACAAATTTAATATTTGTTTCTTTTTCATTGCCAAGCCTCATTTGAGGATGACTTCCAGGAACAGACTGAGCCACAACTTAAAAACAAAGACAGACACATCCTATATAGAAAAGAAGACGAGTACTTTCAAGTCTTGGAGATGATGTGGGGAGAACCTTGGATAGAAGGCCCACCTTGCAGGCATGGCTACCCGGAATGAAAAGGAGACAACCACATCCAGTTTTATAGAATTTTCTGGGTGAGGGAAAAAGTAAATAAAATGTAACCTCTGCGTCAAAGGAGCTTATAACCTAACAGCGAAGGTCAGACTCTAAGAACTATCATGTGTCTATGCAGTGGAGAAGTCCGTGGGTTTTGAAGACAAAAAAACTGGGCTTCACCTTTCCTGGCTCTGTGACATTGGGCTGCTTGATGACACAAGCTCATCATTTAAAGCCTGGTGATAAAAACAGATCACAGAATTGATGGGAGGCTGAAAAAAAGGCAGGCAGGCATGGGACATGGTACTGCGCGGTCTGCAATTTTTATGCAGGAAATGCCCCTCCTCCCAATAAAAAGGAGATAACAGCACTTGCTATTGTTATGAACAGTGCTATCTGCTCAAAAAATCGAACACCTGAAAGTCAGTTTTCATGAAATTATATGTAAATTAAAATAATAAAACATAATTCTGTGCTGAGCCAGGTATAGACTTACTATAGAAATCAAAGCTTTTAAGAAAAAAACATGATGTTGTGGGAAAGGAGTTCAGAAATGGAAAAAAAAAAACCAATAACCCATTATTCATTGATAGTTTTTAGTTAACTGATAAAGGACTCTTAGATTTTAGAGGCAAAAGCCCTCAGTTCAGCTTAAGAGAACAGCACTATTCCTTGGATATACCAGTTTAAAAGCCATTGACTGCAAAGCCCAAATAAAATAAGAAATGTTTTGTAGTGTAAAGCATAAAATCTTATACAATTGCATTATGTTTTTCCACATAGTTCAATATTTGAGGCCTCATTACGCATCAGGAGCTCTACATGGAGTGGCCGATATTAAGATGAATAGTCAGGGTGCTTACTTAGGGTTTATTTTTAAAAAGAGGCTGCGAGGACAAAGAACAATTTACACACACATGCGTATCAGTGCAGTGTTCCAGTGGGGTCACGTGTGGGTTATTGAACCCATACCCATGAGCATGCACACTGTAGACTAGACCAAGCCCCACTTTATTTAGGCAGAGGCACAGAAACTTAACGAAAGTCACAGAGAGCCAAAGAGAAGCAAGTGACCCTCAAAGCAGAAGAGTTCCTGATCAAGTGTGTAGCTCCTGGTGACCCTGTCCTTGAAGATAGGGTCTTGCCACATCAGGAAAATCTAAAATCCTTTCTGGGGCACTGACCATGCATATCCAGGGCTTTCATTCCACTCAGGCTGAACTTACTCCCACACTCACCGCTCTTGCTTGTAAGAAGATGGCTAGACTCCTCAGGTTCTCCAGGCCTTGAGGCAACCAGCACTGGAGTCAGTTCCTGGGTGTCTATGAGTGATGGCACGTCTCCTCCCACTGCTCAAGCAGTCACCATTTTAATGATAGTAAAACTAGGATTCAAAGGGGTACAGTTACCTGCCCGATGTCCCCCTATATATGTAAATAAAGGAGCCCAGAGGAGGACCATCTAATCCATTTGGGGGGAAAAAAGAGGGCTAAAAGGTGCAGCAACTAGTTAAAAGGATCAAATTGGTACATTAATGAATCATGCAAGATATAAAGGCCAACACAAGTTATCTCCAGAAGTTTCTGTCCCTGTTATAATAACACACACACACACACACACACACACACACACACACACACACACACACACATCGATGGATTTTTTTCTACATTTAGAGGATGTGTCTGGGATGGAATTGACTTAAATGACAGATAATATGTTATACATAAAATTCTGTCCTGGAGATTTTCAAAGACATCTTAGAAATATAGACAGTTACAGAGACTGAAACCAAAGTCCAGAAGAATCATCCACATGATGCCTCAATGGGCAGAGGAAAAACAAACAAAAAACAAGGACTTTAAACATGAATCCCATTTCAAACATCAGAAAGGCACATGTTCTAAATTGTATGGTGTAGAAATTTATCTAAAAATGGTTAATGAGGGGCGCCTGGGTGGCGCAGTCGGTTAAGCGTCCGACTTCAGCCAGGTCATGATCTCGCGGTCCGTGAGTTCGAGCCTCGCGTCAGGCTCTGGGCTGATGATTCAGAGCCTGGAGCCTGTTTCCGATTCTGTGTCTCCCTCTCTCTCTGCCCCTCCCCCGTTCATGCTCTGTCTCTCTCTGTCCCAAAAATAAATAAACGTTGAAAAAAAATTTAAAAAAAATAAAAAATAAATAAATAAATAAATAAATAAATAAATAAATAAAAATGGTTAATGAGTCCCCTGAGCAAAACCAAAAGGCTAGCTTGTCATTAATATTGGTGCCATTCATTGTAGGGCAATTGATACCTAGAGCTCTAGGGGGTCCCAGTCCCAGGTAACGTGCCAACAGGCGTTCTGTAAGAAGTTGGTGGCCTTGGGGCACCTGGGTGGCTCATTTGGTTAAGCATCCAACTCTTGATTTCAGCTCAAGTCATGATCTTGCAGTTTGTGGAATTGGGCCCCACGTAGGGCTCCGTGCCAAACATGGAGCCTGCTTAAGATTCCCTCTCTCTCTCCCTCTGCCCTCTCTCTGTCTCATGCATGCACTCATAAAAATGAATTGCAAATGGTTAAAATCTTACAAACTTAGGGGCACCTGGGTGGCTCAGTTGGTTAAGCATCCAACTTTGGTTCAAGTCATGATCTCATGTTTCATGGGTTGGAACCCCAAATCTTAGCTTTAGCCCACTGAGGGTTAGATGGATTTGTTTTTAATACAAGATGTCCTGAAACACATGAGAAACAAGACAATAGATGTTTAGTTGGGCATTCATAAGGATGAGTTCATATTAGAAATTATATTGGCTTCCAGAACAAGGGAGCAGAGATAAGGATGAGGTAATCAAAAGAGGAAGGATCAGGACAGGTGTATCAGTGACATCACATGTAAGACAATGAGAAAAACAGAATTCTGTGTTCTCACAGAATCTTCAGAAAGAAAGGGTATCTAGAATGACAAGTGGTTAACAAAGCCACAGAGGCGAACCCGGAGGGAAGGTCGAGTGGGAGAATGGAGAAAGGAATAGGAGTTTACATGATAAACTGTTATGTTGAGAGAAGGGGTTAAAACCTAGGATTTTTAGAATTTCAATTTTCCTTTGCTCTAAGGGATCACTTCTGTGCTACTGAGTTATCAAATCACCAAAACAGACTGTTTAAAGAAAGAAACATGCTATCTAGCCAACGCTACTGAACACTGAGGACAACAAGATAAATAGGAAGGGGAAAATGCTATAGAAATATACCTAAATTGGTAAATATCTCACTTTGATGATAAAAATGAATTGCAAATGGTTAAAAATCTTATAAATTTATAAAGCGATAAATAGGAAAAGACACATTTTCCCTAGTAATTAATATTAATAGTATATTAATAATATTAATAGTATGCATAAGCCATGTCTTGGTTTCATATACTACATTTCCTTAATAGAGTTTATACTAGTCAGCACCTAGAAGAATGCCTTTCAATTATCCTGTACTTCAACACTCATTGAATGAATTTGACATTAAGTGAATCATTTTGACGTTAAAATATGGATATGTTCTCCTGAGATATGGTGAAGAGAGATGGGGGTTCAGGAGATCTGCCTTCTAGAGGTGGCCCTGGCATGGCATAACTTCCAGGAAGCTTCTCTACCCCAGAGTCCAACCTCTTTCCCCATCAGCTAAGTAAGCATGTTGGATCGGCTACACCAAAATCCTGTTCCAGATCTACAAAGAGATAGTGCTATGATTTATATAGCCAATTAGAAAATTGAAGTCAAGAGAAATTAAGTTCTTAAGTCTCTTGGACTTGATTGCTACTCCAGTTTTATTCACTTGACACTTTTCTTTTTTTTTTTAAATTTTTTTTTTCAACGTTTATTTATTTTTGGGACAGAGAGAGACAGAGCATGAACGGGGGAGGAGCAGAGAGAGAGGGAGACACAGAATCGGAAACAGGCTCCAGGCTCTGAGCCATCAGCCCAGAGCCTGACGCGGGGCTCGAACTCACGGACCGCGAGATCGTGACCTGGCTGAAGTCGGACGCTTAACCGACTGCGCCACCCAGGCGCCCCGTCTTGACACTTTTCTATTGTGGGGTCCCATCTTCTATGTGAGGAGGTGTGTGAAAATAAGGGGAATGACAGCTCTTCAATGCAGGGGGCATTCCTTTCATCTAAAGACGTCAGCAGAAAGAAAGATTTGGATAGAGAGACACAGGTAAAAGGAAAGGTCGTGGGGAGGAGGGGTGAGAAGGCAAAAATTAAGCTATGGTCACACGGGCATGTCTGGCAAGACACTTGACCCACTAGCCAAGGCACACAAGTACCCCTTCCGGAGTGCATGATCTCTCTTGCAGATGACGAAACTGCCTTGTCAGTATTTGCTTCCGATTAATCCTGTCAATACTTCAATAAAAAAAAAAAAAAGAAAAAAAAAAGATGAGTGAAAGTAGTACATCATTTGTAAAGGAGACAACTAGATTTTTTGTTGTTGTTTTGTAAGGATGCTATGGGTGTTAGATAAGGCTTTTCAACTGATACCTACCAAACTCCATTGTACTGCAATCTGGAGATCCATTAAAAAAATCTGGTAATGATATCAATAGGGGCACAATTTACAGCAAAGGGCCGAGAAGAGACCACTTTCGCTACAGGAGTGCTTAACCAGTTTTGGATTGTGATGAATGCGGCAGCTGTGACATGCTTTCAGACACCATGATGGAAAAACCACATGAGAGAAACCAAGTCAAATTCTAGCAGACTTGTAGCTGTCCAAATATTTTAGTCTTAAATATCACCGCTTTAGGAAAGTAACTCCCAGTATTGCCATAAAAGGGGCAAAGAAGTTCAAGTTGACTAACAGTATCATTTTTCTTTCATTGTGGATTGCAAAAGCCATGCCCATTTTATACACAAAAGGATAAATGCAAGTAATGCACAGAATTGTCACCAGCTACACCATAGATATGAACAGGCACATACATGATAAAATAACTTTCAGTATTTGCAAAGCTGCTTAAATTGGAGTGCTAGTGGTATAAAAACAAGTGAGGGGGGTTTAAACTGACCTTTTTTTGGAAATTATACTTTTCTCTGAAGATGGTTATGCCTTCAACTCAAAGTATATTATTGTTATATTCCTGAGGATACATGCTTTTTCTTATATTACATGTTTCATGTTTTGGACAGTTGATACATATAAATTTAGAATGTTTTATATTGTTTAAAGTACTTCATAGCATCGAAGTACTCATGCTGTTGAAAATCAGTTAATGCCATGTGCTAGACATGCCCGAGGTCCCAAGTGTTATAGTAAGAACGATGGCAAGCAATAAAGGGACAAAACTCACTGTATGTGTTTCCCTGATGTGCATGAAAGAAATACAAAAGTGGCCATTTTAGGCTTGAGTCAAATTTAAAATATTAAAAAACAAAACAAAGACAAGCTACAGAGGAGTTCATGTACAAGCAAATGTCCTGATTTTTGAAAGGTATACACTAAAAAAGCAACAAAACATTAGCAAACACAAATAAATATATCTGAACTAATAAAGCCAAATAAAGGCTCTGAAATCTTAGAGGTAGAAGGAAGAAATGTGACCTATGCATATCCCCTCTAATTTCTTGTTCTGGCATTCAGGTACCTCATGGTTTCCCCCAGCCTACCCATCTGACTGCATCTTGTACCATATTCTTTGCCATGAGGCACATGCCAAATAGGACCATCTGCTATTGCCTAAAAATGCCCTGCAAACTCTGTGTTCATGCTGATTCTACCCTCTACATTATTATCCTCTAACACTGTAAACAGTTGTAATCCTGCCCAGTCTTTAAGTCTACTTCTACTTTTTTGGAATACCAGACACAGATTTGCTGTGGAGCTAATAAAGTGTAACTTCAGGGTCCTGCACAAGATCCCCGGAGGAGCCTAAACCACACGATCACAAGATTATAGGATTTTGTAAACTTTACATAAGTAAAATAGTTTAATTGCAATAGGTTAATTCTATCTCTTCCAACTCTAAAGACTCCTCCTGTTGGGTAAACCTAGGTGGCCAAGGGCATTTCTGGGATCCAGATAAGGGGAATATTAGTTGGGGATATATTTTGTTTGAATACAATGGACTATATTTGTATGGTTCACAGACAACATTGTGTATAGTTATTAGCAGTCTTCCTGGTGGGCAATGTATGTAGAATCCTGTTACTCACTGTGATGGTTCACCCAGCATCATGACACTAAGGTAGAGGGTCAGGTGACATATAGAAATAACTTCTTTTTGTACCCGCATCAGAAGGGTATGGGTACTGGAAGATAAACAAGATTTAAAATGCACAAAGCCAGAGGCCAGTCTACAGAAAATTCTTCCACTCATCCGATGTATAAAATTGCAGACAATTCAGTATTCATTCACTATTTGGGTAATTCGGTTCTCACGGATACCTTGACCAATGGGAAGTTCTCTCTCATATGGGAAATGCAGCATAGAATTAAAATTCCCATGCTACTGAGATACAAACTTGTAATGGTTTCACAGAAATGTAATGAAGCCCCATGTTTACACATCCCAAATATTACTTAACGAGCATCCTGAATAGCCATGAAACAGCAAAGACTGAACCACTCATTTGTTCAACGTATAAAGAATATTACATATGAAGAGGTTATTAAAGAACATGCAGCCAAGAATTGTGAGGAAAAGAGTTAACAGAGTTATTTTCAGGCATGAATTAATATGTAATCAGTTAGCATATCATTAATTTTTTTCATATTTTCTGACATCTCCAGTATATTAATTTGTAAATTGTTGTGATTTTTAATCATTAGTAGACATTTTTATGTTCTGAATTGAACATGGATGCTCCTTTTCTTAAATAGCCATCTCCCCAGATTTTGTACATCGAGAACCCTACAAAATGTTGATCTGCCCTGAACCTTTTTAGGGTATGTCACATCCCACTTTGTCTTATGTATAGAGTTGTATCTTTGTTGTAACCCCTGTATTTACTACTTTAACATCTACTGAATGACTAAAATATACTACGAAGTGTTCTAGGCACTCTGGATATTATCAGCACACAACACACAGAGGTCTTGATTTTATAGAGCCTGTAGATAGTTGGAGGAAGACAGATATAAACAAGTACACAAATAATTATGTGTACTTAAGATCGGGATAAAGCAAGTGCTTAAGCAAGAATGTGTGAAGTGATGGGGAGGGAGTAAGTTGGGGGAACATTACACTGTGAGCTCTTTAATACCAAGCAACTCACCTTAGTCGATCATTTAGCATCCCTAGAAAAGTGGGTAACTGACAGATGTATGTTGAATTGAACTAAGCAGAGTGAGAGGAACAAAGATCAACCTCTAAATTCAGATATCTTTGGAATCTGAAGTGTCCCAGACAAGAGAATTGTGGGGGTGGTGGGTGGGAAGAGGGGTCTATGACCCTAACATGTAAATAAATTGCTGCTGTCAGGTTTTTTTCCCTTTACTTAACACTTTTTTCTTCATCATCAACATTTATTTTAAAACAAACACTAGTCACACTGATGTAGCATATGTTATCACCCTTGCAACTTAATGATAAATGAGCATAAAAGTGACATCAACACCAGTGTTAAACAACCGCAGTAGAAGCTTTGAAATATTGACTACAATCTTGTCAATTACTGTGGTTTATGAAGGAGTCCATTGCCCAGTTGATCTTTTAGTTTTCCATAGTTTACAATCTTACATCCTAGATACTTATAAGATTAATCAATATTCATAAGATTTATGGCAACCTGTGTAATAACTAGAAGGATAATAGTTGAGTTTGCTTGAAAAGATTCTTTGGAGGAGCTTTTATTTTTTATTTTTTTAACTTATTTATTTATTTATTTTGAGAGAGAGAACAACTAGGGAAGGAGCAGAGAGGGGGATAGATAATTTGAAGCAGGCTCTGTGCTGACAGCAGAGAGTCTGATTTGGGGCTCGAACTCATGAACCATGAGATCGTGACCTGAGATGAAGTCAGACGCTTAACCGACTGAGACACCCAGGCACTCCATTTGTTTTTCTTTTTTAATTTTTTTAATGTTTTATTCTTTATTGAGCGACAGAGAGACACAGGGCATGAGCAGGGGAGGGGCCGAGAGATGGAGAGACACAGAATCTAAAGCAGGCTCCAGGCTCTGAGCTGTCAGTACAGAGCCTGACGCGGGGCTCGAACTCACAGACCGTGAGATCATGACCTGAGCCAAAGTCAGATGCTTAACCGACTGAGCCACCCAGGCGCCCCTAGGCACCCCTTTTGGAAGAGCTTTTAAATAGAATTCTGAAATGCCTAAGATATACAAGTTAATAAATTGGTATAAAATGATTAAGATGTGGGGCACCTGGGTCGGTTGGGTGTCTGACTTCAGCTCAGGTCATGATCTCACAGTCTGTGAGTTCGAGCCCCGCATCGGGCTCTGTGCTGACGGCTCAGAGCCTGGAGCCTGCTTCAGATTCTGTCTCCCTCTCTCTCTCTGCCCCTCCCCTGCTCATGCTCTGTCTCTCTCTGTCTCAAAAATAAATAAAAACATTAACGTGATTAAGACGCTTAGACTAGGCAGATGGATACATGGTTTTAGAGACTAAAGATGAACTTCCATGCATGGATACTGATAAGATTTGTTCAGCCAGAAAATAGGCATGACCCACGCAACTGGATGAGCAAGTGATTGAGGAGCGAAGGAATCTGGTTCAGACGAATATCACTAGAAAGTCTTAAAATGGGGGACTTTTAACATAATTCAAATAGCAGTGAGTCTTCCAAGAAGAGACAATCCAAAGCACTGTTTTCAAATATTGAGAAATAGGTTTAAATACATTCTTGAAAGACATTTGCAGATTCATATATGAAAAATGTTCACTAAAAGAATAAGTGAAGATATCCCGTTTTTTGTTTTGTTTTGGTATTTTTTTTTTCTGGCAAATTTCCTTGTAAAAGCCAGAAAGTGAATCTTAACATGTATCCAGTGGAATGGTTCGGACTTGGGGGGGATCGTTTGATTCAGCATGGAACACATTTGGGATGGTTCATTAGGGCAGTGATGTTGGTCTATACCAAGTGTTTATGGAACTTTTCTTTTGTCCTAAATTTTAGGCCACAGCTCCCACTGAGTTAATCTGAAAGACTACTTCACTAGCTCCTTGCAAGACAAGAAAGGGAGCATTCAGCAATGCCTTCAGGCCATTCAGCCGCAGTTGCAAACAATTACTGGCAACATCAAAGTACTAAATTCAAATCACCAAGTGCTTCATGATAGATGAGAAACATCCACAAGTCCATTTAAGGCATCCTGGGCACAAATCTATATGATTTATCAGCTGCATTTGAAACCTTTGATCATTACATTTTATTGGATCAATCAAAGTCCCTGGCAGGACTGGAAGAAGTGGTGAATTTTGGAGCCACCTTTATCTCTTAGGAACACGCAAAAGATGGTTTTAGGCCAATGCCTGTGTGCCCCAAATGTTGTCTTTTGAGGCAGCAAAGGAACCTAATGCCTCTCGGGCCCTTACTTCTGATATGGAAGGTATAGTTTCTATGTAATATCACTTAATTGCTAAACAAGAGTCAATCAACTAACGTTCAATCCAGAAAACACAGAAGCCAGGCTTTCCTGGCAAGAAACACGTCTAATGAAAGTGCCAAAGGAAAATCTGACGGCCCTGTCCGGCGTGGAGACTTTTCCCACATTCATAACTGGTGCTTGAGACCTCATTTGCTGACCCATAGCTTACTCTTAGAGCCTAGGGGTCGGCTCTGACCTCAGGCACCTTTTACCTTGTGCATCCAGTAGTCAGGGGTCATATTATCTCCATGATGTGGAAATGGCCCCAGCTGCCCAGGCCTTTGTGCCCTCATGTTAGATAACTGCAATCTAATCCACTTGAAAGTACCCTGAAAGACCACCCAGGTGCTTCATATGGCTGTTGTCTTGCTATTAAATAGGTCCATTACACAAGCTGGAGCACATTACACCAGCAGACTAATTCACCCGCCAGCATAGCAAGGCAATGATCCACGGATCATTATTGACTTTTCTGTGTAACTCCTGGCATCAAATTCGATGTGCATCAAAATCCAAAGGCCACAGGTACAAAACTAGATTGCGTTTCTATGATTCTTCAGAAGAGGCAAACAGCTCTTGCTAACAGCATTCAAGCTCTTTCAAAGGCAAGTTTTAGACATAAAGAGCCTGCTAATGCTAAGGGTGAAGGATATAAAGTTTGGTTTGAATTTAAAATAATTTCCACATACAGATTTTTGAGAGTCAGAGGAATGACTGGGTTTCAATCAATTTAAATAAAATAAGACAAAGATTAGAAATCCATGACTATTTTAAGGGGCACAAAAAAGTAAGTTTATAGAACTATTTTCTCCACAGGTCCTGGGAATAAACCAAATTATACCAGGACATGAGATGTTTATTAACTTGAAAGTGATAACTGTTTCATGTGGTTTACGTCACTTGCTTATAAGTGCTGTATTATTACTAAGTTAGTACTTCCTATAAGCAAATAGCGCAAAATCGACAATTTTGATAAGAAGTGATAAAATAGCAAATTAAAGCAAACTCTACAAAGATGAGAGGCAACTTGATAATGCAATTTAACAACATAAACATACCACCTATGAAAAGCATTAAGTTACAGGTGCTGATAAGAAGCCAGTATCTAAGTCAGCCTGTATTTGAACTTGTCAAATGGTTCCTGCGACAAGCCTTCTTTGATTTGAGATGAAGGATCATAATCTCATCTTCAGGTCTTCCTAGGGCAAGCAAACCTATACACCGTGCTGTTTTCAAAAGAGGCTGACATAGAAAAGGAGTAATTGTCCTTATAAGCCATCCACGAAAGTTTGGATGCTATCAGAACCGTCTTTGTACAAAGCTCGTCTAGGTTATCTCACACTATGGTATCCATCTAGATTGGAAAATACACAGACATGTGCACACACACAGAACGGCTTTCGCAGAGAAGTATCTGGGTCTCAAAATTAAATAGGTTGAATGCCCAGGTCGGGGGGGGGGGTATTGCTAGAACATTTAATTTGTTCCCTCCACGTACACAGCTGCATGGGACGTGTGATGGCTATCTTTCTAGTTTGTGACAGGTTTTGGTTACGTTCTTGAAGTCTATCCAATATTTTTGCAAAAGGCTCGTGATACTCTTTGTCCATAGCCCCTGGTCGTTTTCAAAAGTAGCTTCTAAAGGGTCTTCAAAGAGGGGCGCCTGGGTGGCGCAGTCGGTTAAGCGTCCGACTTCAGCCAGGTTACGATCTCGTGGTCCGTGAGTTTGAGCCCCGCGTCAGGCTCTGGGCTGATGGCTCAGAGCCTGGAGCCTGTTTCCGATTCTGTGTCTCCCTCTCTCTCTGCCCCTCCCCTGTTCATGCTCTGTCTCTCTCTGTCCCAAAAATAAATAAACGTTGGAAAAAAAAAATTAAAAAAAAAAATAAAATAAAGGGTCTTCAAAGAGATAAACCAGCAATTTCAAACTAGACTTACATGCCACAAAAATATTATCCAGAAAACGTTGGATTCGTAACAAAGCAGAGCATTTAGGGAAGGGGTGAGAGGATACACTCTCCCTCTGCATGTTTAGGAGCAGCAAAATCACATGATGACACCAAAGAGTCAGGCGTACTAGATGGCAGGAATCTGCGGCCATGCAATAATCTACCACAACTTCTACTCCTATATACTAATTTTATAAGCCCTTATGTTTAGAATACAGATTTCATAAACCCTTATGTTTAGAATAGATTTCGTTTCCTATCTAAAACAAACATATGGTATCAAACAGTCTTTTAATGCTCAGATTTAAATTAGTTTTAAAGAGATAAAAAGACTGAAATAGTTCTGCTATTTGAACACGCTTAACGACAGCAATATTTATATAAACATATTGGCAGAGGAAATGTTAAATCACTTATATCTCAGTGGGCCCACAGTTTCATTTTAGAGAGGAACACGTTTACCTAAAACATTCATAATGTGGTCTATAGATGTGGTGGACGGAATGACTAGGAGACCTACTTCCAGCAACTTCTCTGCATTCAAAACCTGAAGTCTAACTGGGTTGCCTCTAGTAGCCAACCTAAGTGTTTTTCAGTGATAGCTGGCTTGACTTGGTTGCCACGTGGTCACTGATCGTTTTTGTGCAAATATTCCACAAATGGTCAGAGATGTACTCAGGCATCCTGGGTTCCGGGTAGAGTTCATGCTGCTTTCTCTGAAGTCTACCTCGGGAGAATCTCTTGACTCTCGAAAGCAGGATTTTCTCACTCTGTGCGTTGCAACCCACTTATGACTCTTGAAAGCCACTTGTGGGGTCATGATCAGCATTCCATACCATGGACGATATAGAAAACGGTACAGAAAATATCAGTGTGTGTTACACATAGTAACGATACACTTTGTTTTATACTCACCTGTGTGCGGGGTTGCAATGCAAAATGCATTTCCTTTGCTTTGAGACATGATCTAAAGTGTTTGAAGAAAGAAAAAGAGCTCTAAATTTGCCTCAGAGGTGTGAAACAGTAGGTTTGAACCCCACCTTGGCTTGAGAAGTTTCTGAGGGATTGCAAGGAAACACTTCCAGCCCAGGAGTGAGCATGATATTCTACATCCAGAGCCATTCGGTGTTTGGATTTTTATGTCCTACTTAATATTTATTTTGCTTAGACATTTACTAGAAGCTTGCTAACTTTAGGAACTGTGCTAAATCTGGGGAAACAAAGATAAATATGTTATGGTCCTTGACCCCAAAGGCCTCTGAAGAGACTGACTTATACACACATTTAATGCATAAGACAATGTCACCAACCATAGGCAAGCAGTCCCTGCAAAGTGCTATAGGAGCCAGAAAGGGAACTGTAATTGTAACTGGTGGAGGGGACTTCACAGGAGACCTGACACTCCAGTGGGTGGTCACCTGCTCATCCACCCACCCACCCGCTTCTATTATGTCCCAGGCCTCTGGGCGGCAGCCTTCGCACTGGCTGATCCCTCTGTTCCAAATGCTCTTCCGCCCTTTCCTCTCCTCTCAGAGTAGCTCTCTCATGGTTACTATGTACTCCTTCACCCTGTTTAGTTTTCTTTGTTACTAACAGAAAGGCTCTGTGCATTTGTTTACATATATAATTTCAGACTCAGCCAGAAAGGAAGCTTCTTCAGAAGAGAGATCTTGTTTGTCTTCTTACTGCTGTATGCCAGTGTATACGTGTTTGTTCAATTAAAGAAGGAATTGGGAGAGTTCGGACTGATGTAGGTTCAGCAATCATGCAGGGACACAAGTGGGTCTGAGCCAGGATATACAGAATCAAATGACCAATCTGTAATACAGGCTGCTGATCCAACTTACAAGGTCAGATATAAAGCGTATGTGTGTTGAGGGGTCAGGGGATTTGAGGTAGGGGGTGAGGAGGAAGGACGTGGGGTAGGGATCACCTTTGGACATCAGAGCCAGACTGGTATTAAACCCAGAGAGGGTCTTGGCTTTTTACATGTCTGCTTGATAGGAACCCTAGAAACAGAAAACCCAGAAGCATGACACATCACTGCTGATTCTCAAGCAGGGCAATGTCAACCAAGGCAGAGAATCTAGAAACCAGTCTGCCCAAGAGAACACAGTGGCACAAATTCTGTCACCACTCCCAAAGTATCAATTACGGAAAAAAAAATCATTTATTTATCCGAACTTATTCTTCCTGGGAATGGTAGGAGACAACTCCACCAACATACTAAAAGTTTTCCGTAACATTAGCGGCAAGTGATTCAGCACAAGGAAAGGAGACTGTGCAGCATACATCATACGGGCAGGTCTGTAGGAGGAATGCTGACATTTTTGGCGAAAACAGCAGACCCAAGACAGCAGCTGTGGCAAGCCCGTCTAATGGTCGCTGTGGATCACACTGATTATGAGCCACAAGCATGCAATCACTGGCACACAGAAACTCCTGCCTAATAGCCGTGAGCAGTTCGCCTCTGCTATCTAAGTGTCACAGACTGAACACACTCTTGCCCGACCTAAACTCGGCATTAATACCTGAATCACAGCCTGGGGAAGCTCAGTATTCCACTGCTGGAAAGAAGATAAACAGCAATAACACAAAGATGCAGCCTTTTTAATGCTGCTAGTTAAACCAAACGCTTTTAGTCTTTCTCTCGCATCTAAAATGTCTGTCATCTGCTCTTGGTGGAATAAATGATGTTTAAACAGTCCTGCAGAAAACCAATATCTCAAAGGCTTTTGCACATACCAAATGGCAGAATGAAAAACCTGGTTACACTCAGCACCACAGGGCACAAATCATTAGGTTGCCAGGGGACATGCTGTTCACGGTTCCACGACCAGAGAAAACCACACGCTCACTGCCTACAGGGCTGAAATACACAACTAATTTCTGTTGCATAACATATACGTAATCTGCTCTGGAAACAAATGATGAAGTTCAGTAGCTATGACAGTATAAATGTATTAACTATCTATTAGAAACCTACCCATATCAAATGGCTTCTTCTCACCTTAGTCTCGCAAGGCAAGGAATTAAATCATTGTGTCTCATCAGAAAGAGTTGATTAACATATCTGGATCCATATTTGTTTAGCCACACCTCCATTACCACAGCTAGTCATTTGGGGTGGGGGGTGGAATTGAAGTACATCTGAGGCACATTCTTAGGGAAATATGCACTCTTGCAGAAAATGATGGTGATACATACATGGTCATAGCTAACCTCCTCAATATCTCATCAAGCAACAGGCATGAGTCTAAATTCTCTGTGAATCTTCATAGCAAGTCTAGGGCTTACCCCATTGCCCAGCTAAGGAAACAGAGACAAAAGAAAGTTAAGTGTTTTGTTCCACATACCGAGAATATGGTAAAAGGGGGATCTAAACCCAACTAGTCGTTGTCCAAAGCCTGCCTCCCTGTCCACATCCAAAGCACACCTTCTGAGGAGACTCCTGCAAACAAATCGAAGCAGATTCTGCCAGACCTGAGCCCTGGACCTGCTGATGTAAAGCTGCGTTTGTCTTCCCAAGGAAGAACGGTACAGTCTTACTAAGCACCTGAATGGTTGAGTCCACAAATGCATCCTTTAAAGGAGGAAGACCTAAAACCATCAACTACATTCAAGTCAAGCTGCAGAAAAAATATCACTGTATGGAATGTCCTTTAGCGCATTTATCCTGGCTGCAGTATAGCGTCAAGCATCTAGCTAGGGTCTGGGAAGAGGGTCAGGCTCATTTTAATAACAGAAGAAAGAAAAAGAAAGAAAGGAAGGAAGGAAGGAAGGAAGGAAGGAAGGAAGGAAGGAAGGAAGGAAGGAGAAAAATATTGCTGCTGAAAGTAAATAAATCCATGAAAATAAAGAGGAAAGTTTATGATTTGGGGAAGGTGTAGGCACCAAGAAAGATGCAAACCCAGTGACCATAGCTACCAAAGGCACCCCCTCAGCTTTCATCTTCTTCCATTTCCTCTGCTGGAAGGCCAAAGGTAGGGACCCATCTAAGCAGCATTGCTGCCGTGTACAATTATTATTTTAATCAACATTGTGCTGTGTTAATGAGTGCCAACCATGTGCCAGATGGTGTTGAAAACAAAGCCTTCTCTGCAATCCCGCCCACTGGGATCACCACCTCTCCTCTCTGTGAAAGCGATCACAAATGTGGTAATGAGCTAACTCCAATGCAACCGAACTTCTAATCCCCCCGACACTTTCTGATTGGGCACTGCACCAAGATTTGGCATAGAAAAGGCACCTGGAGTGCTGTCGGATGATCTCTTCAGGGATAATGGACCAGGGAACTGAGCCTGTAATGATTTCATATCAGTTTGTTCAAGTTCAGTTGCTATTAATTGGGTTCAAGTTCAGCTCCAGTTCACACAATCTAAATAAATAGCTGCTGAAACCAGCTTAGTGCCTGGCACAGTATGTATCTTTGTAACTAACAAGAAACAAGCAAAAGAGAAAGATGTAGAGGGACATCTTGCATAGATATTGTCTGCTGTAAACAGTCTGCCTAGTGGATGTGTGAAGTAAGGGGGTGGGGGGCCCAACAGTGTTCTGGCTTGTTACAGTTGTGCATGCTTGTATTGCTTAACAAATGATAATATTCTGCAGAATGGAGCCTGAAAACAGTTTTAAACATAGTAAAACTTGTACATCATTCCTGAGAACAGCTGTAGGCAAAACGCTTGCCTGAAGTTAACATGGTCTAGAATCTGGACTTTCTCTGTACTTTCCATCTCTACCTTGGAAATTCTAAGGCATCCATTCTATTGTAATTTAAGTAAAATCTGAAAAAGAAACGTTTTAGACAAATTCGTTGTTAAATAAGAGAAAAGGAGCAATATCACAGAGGAAAAAAAATCTATTTAAAAAGAGGGCTTTGCATATTTTATGAAAAAAATCAATCCCAAATCTATTTTGTTCTAGCCCATTAAGATTCACTCTAAGTTGGTTTCACTAGACTGAAATTTAAAATACATTTCTAAAGATCGTTTGGAGGAAATTTTGAATGGAGGCATTTTCTAGTTTAATGTTAGTTGGCAAATAGTGATCTCTGGTAGAATTCAGTCATAAATAGTACGTTTAAAAGTAGACTGGCTGCAGAAGATGCTGGCATGGTTATTTAACAAAGTAATAGAATTATATATTGAAGTCAATATGAACAAGTAATATATCAATATGAACAAGGATGTATAATACACATCTATTTTTATGACACAGCAATATACCTTTTAAAGTAGAACTAGTTAAAAAAAAATTTTTTTTTTAAATTTTTTTTTCAACATTTATTTTTATTTTTGGGACAGAGAGAGACAGAGCATGAACGGGGGAGGGTCAGAGAGAGAGGGAGACACAGAATCGGAAACAGGCTCCAGGCTCTGAGCCATAAAAAAATTTTTTTTAACATTTATTTATTTTTTAAGAGACAGAGAGAGACAGATAGTGAGCAGGAGAGGGGCAGAGAGAGAGTGAGTCACAAATTCTGAAGCAGGCTCCAGGCTCTGAGCTGTCAGCACAGAGCACGACACAGGGCTCGAACTCACAAACCGCGTGATCATGACCTGAGCTGAAGTCGGACATTTAACCGAATGAGCCACCTGGGTGTCCCTGACATGAGGTATGGGATTAAAAGGACCCAGGTTCCCCATTTCTACCATTTACTTTATATGAATACATCAAGTTTCTTAACTTCCTTGAGTCTCAGTGTCCCCATACATAAAGCAAGAATTAAAAGGCACAGTGTCTTTTCAATGAGTGAATGTGAATGAATAATGTGTCCAGCAAAATGCCTACAACATAATAGGTGTTCAGTAAACAATGTCCCCTCTTTCTTGCCACACAGCAATCCCATGCATTCTAGTTCCACTTTTTAGTCAGTCTTTCAAGTTACCACCTCCAGTGGCGATCTGAGCAGTGGTTGAAAAGTTACCCCTAAAATGTGAGCGGTAATAATTTGTGGCCCCAATGCCTCCTCAGAATCAGGAAAATCAACAACACATAATTTGCTTACCATGTACTATAAATTGTATTGTCTTATAAAGAAGTCTAGATAATTATTTTCTTCTATGTGCCAGCTACTCAGAATCTGTTCTTGAATCCTCAGGAGAGTTTTAAAATTTAGATTCAGCCAGGGTGGATATATGTCTATTGAACTGCTGAAATAGTCCTTCTCAGGACACCTTTCCAGTTGCAGACCTATCTATATAGGTTCATGAAATTATTCACATGTGGTTTATTTACTATATTAGAGCCCTGCCATTTTGAGGCAACCCATTGGTAATTGTGCTGTCTCTGCTCTCCTGTCACCCATCACCTCTCTCTGAACTCTGTCACCCTTTCTGCTGAGGTGCTCTGAGGAGAGGTCACTTAGGGGGTCCCTTCCTGGTCAGATTTCCAGTTGAGTAGTCATGGTCTCTGAAGGGAAGGCCTCTAGCGGGACCTCACTTCAGGCTGACAACTCCCATATGGTTCCTGTTAGCCTGCCCGTGTTAACCTTTGCCTTGTTTGCTTGACTTTGCCCATCTCTAATTTCGGATTGAGAGCTCAAGCACAGGAGTCGAGTACAATGTTCCAGAAGACTAACATCGAGGACAACTCAACAGAATCCCTAAACTTAACTGCCCCACCCTCATGACCCTAGAGGTTTTTTTTTTCCTTTTTTTTTTTTTTAACGTTTTTAATGTTTATTTATCTTTGAGAGACAGAGTGCAAGCTGGGGAGGGGAAGAGAGAGAGGGAGACACAGAATCTGAAGCAAGCTCCGGGCTCAGAGCCCGACACGGGGCTCTAACCCACGAACCATGAGATCCTGACCTGAGCTGAAGGCGGACCCTTAACCGACTGAGCCACCCAGGGGCCCTGACCCTAGAGTTTTTAAACTTGGAGGGAAATGCCACCTTAAGTCAATATTACCCATCTGACTTTGACAACACAGAGACATTTCAAAAGTATTTTCATACATAGAACAAGTCTTATATATAACAAGCATAGATGGCACTCCTCAGATCCTTCTTAAATGATCAATTCCCTGAATAAATGTTATACTTGTAAAGGTGATCTGACCTGGAAATAAATTATTTTTATCTGAAAATATAAACCCTTCCCCTTGTTTTGTATTAATGAATTTGTAACATGGGTATTTTTTCCCAAGGCCAGTGAGAACTTCTCTGCATTTATGAAATTCTGAGAGTTTAGATGAAACAAAAAATAACACTTTGATTTAATTTAACAAATGTTAGATGCACTAAACACCTATTATGTTGCTGGCTTTATAGGCAATATTAGGTAGCCTAAACCCATGCCTTCTCCTTAAGGAACGCACAGGGATACTCGCAAGTACATAGAAAATAACATGAATAGCGCCAGACAATTCCATCATGAAGGGCAAAGCACAACAGTGCAAACTACCTAAGTGCCATACACGGCCTAAAGGCACCTTGCCAATGTGCAAGAGGTCAGAGGAGTTTGCACGAGCAGGTGGTCTGCATGTCACCCAAGACTAAGGATGGGATGTGGATGGAGAAAACGGGGGAGATCATTATAAGTGAAGGGAAATGCAAAATCAACGGCAGAGCGGCAGGCATGACCACAGGCTGGAGCACTGGGAAGGGGGTGGGTAGGAGGACTCGACACATCCCAACTACTCTGATTACCTTTATTTATTTCTTATTATTTTTTTTAATACATGAAATTTATTGTCAAATTGGTTTCCATACAACACCCAGTGCTCATCCCAAAAGATGCCCTCTTCATTACCCATCACCCACCCTCCCCTCCCTCCCACCCCCCATCAGCCCTCAGTTTGTTCTCAGTTTTTAAGAGTCTCTTATGCTTTGGCTCTCTTCCACTCTAACCTCTTTTTTTTTTTCTTCCCCTCTCCCATGGGTTCCTGTTAAGTTTCTCAGGATCCACATAAGAGTGAAAACATATGGTATCTGTCTTTCTCTGTATGGCTTATTTCACTTAGCATCACACTCTCCAGTTCCATCCACGTCACTACAAAAGGCCATATTTCATTCTTTCTCATTGTCACGTAGTACTCCATTGAGTATATAAACCACAATTTCTTTATCCATTCATCAGTTGATGGACATTTAGGCTGATTACCTTTAAAAAGCAGCTTTATACTGCTTTACATCACTTCTTTTCACACAAATAGTGTAAGAACGAGCTACCACACAAATACGTCCGTACCTTTTCATGAAAGACTGCAACTTCAGCACCATGGAGACTTGGGTCAAAGCCATAATCCAGAAAAAAAGGTTCTAGGAAGCACTGCCCTGCCCACCATGACCTGCCTTTTGGTCAGTTCTCTAAGCAACTTGACTTTTATGCTTCCATCCTTGGTATCCCTTTCCCTCTGTGTACTTTCTCCTAGTTTTTGTCTTTGTCACTCTGACCTTTTTCTTTCAAGATCTATCCATTCTACCCTCAGGGAAATGCAAATCGAAACCGCAGCGAGAAGCCACCTCACACCCCTGAGGATGACCATCATCCAAAAGACAGACAATAACAAGTGTTGGTGAGGATGTGGAGAAACCGGAGCCCTTATCTACTGCTGGTGGGAATGCAAAGTGGTACGGGATCTACGGAAAATCGTGTGGACATCTCTTAGATGGTTAACTTCAGGGTTAGCGTATGGACCCGGCAATTTCACTCCTAAGTATATACCCAAAAGAAATGAAAACATATGTGCATGCCAAAACTTGTATACAGATGTTCATAACAGCATTCATCATAATAGCCAAAGTGTGGAAACGCACCGAACGTCCATAAAACAGTGAATGGGTACATAAAATGTGGTACATTCATAAAATGGAATATTTTTTGGCAATAAAAATGAAGTACTGATTACTTGCTGCAACATAGATGCATCTTGAAAACATTATGCTAAATTAAATAAGCCGGTTATAAAGGATCACTTATTGTTTGATTCTATTTACATGAAATGTCCCGAATAGGCAAATCTATAAAAACATAGTAGATAAGTGGTTGCCCACGGTGGGGGCTGGGCTGCCGAGTGGGGAGACTAAGGAGTGTTATGAAGGGGTGTGGGGTTTCTTTTTGGTGTAGTGAAATGTCCTAAATTGTTTGTGATGATAGTTGTATGATTCTGTGAATACACTAAAACCCACTGAATTGTAAACTTTAATCAGATGAATTGTATGTTGTGAATTACATCTTAATAAGCTGTTAAATCAAAAAGAACCACCCATTCTGATGACTTTGGGTAAAAAGCACTTTTCATTTAGGAGTTCTAAAAGTCCTAGCTTCTTAGAGCTGAGGTGGGTATTACAGGTGTGGGCTAGTGACAGAGACTTAATAGCAGAACTCACTGGCCAAGCAAAATATTGCATGGAACACAGCAAGTGAAACAGGGGAAAAAAAGCAGTATTTTATTAACCTGCATGTGAATTTTTTAGTTATAGACCTAAATCAAATTGGTAACCTTTAGGCCAACTTTGCAATATTTAATTATAAGTTTGGGACAAGAACAACGAGGCTCTCCTGATGAGGAAAATTCTAGGTATACTACCTTTATTTAAGTGTGCACATTTTTATTATACTTTTCAAAAGCATTTAAAGTCAAACGTTTGTGGAATCTTTGCAGAACCGTTTCGTTCAACAAGAGATCAGCTGAAAACATTTACTCCAATATTCTGCAAATGAGAAAACTTAGGTGCATTAGTCATATGGTTAATAAGTTTCAGACTGTCACTCTCCTAACTTCTATCCTTCTTTCTAGATTTATTGATCACATTTCATATGCTGAATATTAAATCAAGGAAATTATGCTACACAGGGTAAATAAGTAGATAAATATACACAGATATATCATACCCATGTATTACTCCAGAGAGTGAATACCTTGGAGGAATCTAAATCACCCACTTCTATACTCCCAGAGTTTAGCATGGGGCCTGGCGACTAAACACTGATGGAATTAACACCTAAGGAATAAACTTCATCTTCTAGTATTACTAAAAAACATGGAATTCCAATGAGAGTTCTTGTCCCTCTCTCTAACCACCTAAATATCACCTCTGCTTGAACTGTGTTATAAATTACACTTCTCCCTACCCTCCTATCAGCTGCCCCTTTGACCTGTTTCTGTTCATGGCAGCATGACCTTCATGCTAGTCACCTGTGACAAGGCCAGGCTTTAGCGAGTGCCTACCCAGGACAGTTCAGTAGAGTCAGTGACCACTTCATGTAGGCAATTGAGATAAACAGAAATCAAGTCATTTAACAAATCATTGATACGGGTGATGATCAGGAGAGGGAGGTTGGTAAGTATAAGAGTCCCTCCGTGAGACCAGTAACCAAAGCCAGGGAAGATGATGAGATATTATTCAAGACATTGACGCAGGCTAGGACAGATATTCACAGAAGTAGACAATGAGTCATGTGAGGAATTGGTAAGATGGTGCTGGAATCTGAAGTCAGCGAATGGTTATTTGTAAACATTGACCAAAATGCAGAACAAAAACAAAAATAAAAACCTCAACTCATAAAAGAGGAAATCAGCCACCTGCCAAAATATCCTTGACCAAGAAAGTGATGGGGACAACCAAGATTATCTTCAGAGTCCAGAGTGCTAACCATTACACGACGGAACCCACGCCAAGATTATCTTCAAAAGCAAGAATTAGCAAGTGACTACAAAAATATATGTACATATATATATACATATATACACACACACACACACATATATATACATACACACACACACACACACACACACACACACACACACATATATATAAATATATATATTGAGTGAACTATTTTTGTTCACTAGGGACAACCGGCTCCCAATACTAGGGAACCGGCTTAGCTGCCTTGAGTATTTGGAACTTCACACTACATATCTGGCCAGGCTCTCCTTTCTGGGCTTTGCATCCCACTGACAAACCGTGCAAAGGTATATGTGGTTACCCTGTTGGAGAGAGAAAAATCCCAAGACAAGAGAAGGTACATAATGTGGCAGAGCTGGAGTTGAACCCTGCTCTAGTTCCTCAGTCTGTGCTTCTTCTTCTAGACCACGGTGGTTTCCAGAAACAACTTCTAAATAGGAAAATGGGGGAGTGGGAGATGGCAGGGGTTAAGGAGGAAAAATTCACAGAATCCTGGCACAGCTCTGAGAACAGAACGCTCTGCTTCTCGACATATAATCATGGATATTTAGACAGAAAAACCTTCTAGCAGAAAAGGGTAATTCACAGGCTGTCCAAGTTTAATGGAAATATCCCTTATGAATAATCAATTCCCTTTTTTTTTTCATTCTTCTTGCACCAAGGAACCTTGTGCCCTATGATTTGGTCTCCTGAGTAGACTTTCCTGAGCAGGTTACCAAGCCCAGTTCCCGAGACAGATATTTCCTCTGTAGTGAAGTGATCAAGTGTTGTAAGGTTCACATATCCATCATCCATGGGTTTTGGCCCTTGGAACCTGCTCACCTTTGGAAAAATTAATAAAATTGTGTGTGTGGACCCTAAAAGCAGAGGGGCCCATTTATACAGAATTTTATAGCGATCAAAGGACTTCCATATCTACTCTATGCCACAATAAGGTTAATGTCTCTTGAATATCTCTCTCTTCCATTTCTACTAACCCCCACCCTTGGTTCAATTATATTTAGAACAGGCAATTCCAGACAGTGTGTTTTGTGATCAGCCTGAAATAATATGTCTTAGTTAGGTCCTCTCCACTTCTTGACTTTGATTATGTAAAAATGCCCAGGTGGTTTTCCCTTTCTGGTTTCGTTTAGCATGCAAGTTAAGAGAAAGACACAGAATCAAATGCTGTTTGCCACACTTGTGAAATCTGTAGGACTTTGAGCAAGTAGCATAACATGTCAAAAATTGTTTCCTCATATATAAAAGGAAATAATGATGGAATTTATCTACAAGAACTGTGAAGATAGGGGCACCTGCATGGCTTAGTTGCTTAAGCATCTGACTCTTAATTTTGGCTCAGGTCATAATCTAACAGTTCCTGGGTGCAAGCCCTGTATCCAGGCTCTGTGCTGACAGCAAAGAGCCTGCCTGGGATTCTCTGTCTCTCCCTCTCTCTGCCCCTCCTCCACTTGCATGCAGGCATGCACATTCTCTCTCTCTCTCTCTCTCTCTCTCTCTCTCTCTCTCTCTCTCTCTCTCAAAAACAAATAAGAAACATTAAAAAAAAAAGAATTGTGAAGATAAGAAATTCACCTAAAGTGATAAGTGTAGTGTCTGAAATGCAGTATTTATTCAACGCATTTAACTATTAGGTTACTATTCCTTCAACTACTTTGCATACTTTCATGGCCCCCGTTCATTCATAGCCTCGGATCTGTCTCCACAGTGTGGCACTCAATGCATTTTACAATGTGATACCAATACTTTCAAGTCTATGGCCTGATGTAAGTGACGTTGATACAGGGTCCCTCTTAATCACCATAACTTTCTCACTCCCTTTAAGCTTTTGCTCCCACTATAATATACAGGAAACTGTCTGTATCATTACTTTTTATTCCTTACTATCTTTTAATTCTCATTTTATATCCCAATAACTCGGTGAATTATTCCTGTACCTCTCTAACCCCTATGAAATTCTTGCTTCTAGAGTCTTATGATACCAACGAGAATTATTTGCAAATTACTCGTGTGTGCTTTCTTTAACTTTTAGACACCCATTTCATTTTCCCACTTAGATTGTTTTAATTTTTCAAGAGTAGTGTGTTTGGCCATGTAAGAAGGTAACTAAGAAGCGAGAGTCAGGAGTTCAGTTAGACAGGAGCTAGAGAGGAAGCACATTCCGCGTGCCCTTAAGGACAGTGGTCCAAGTTCAGAGAAGACGGAGACAATAAATACAAAACAAATAAAAACAGGCAGGAACCATGGGACTAGATTGGTGCCTTGCAATTCCATAATGCATGGAATCCTAAGTTTCCAGAAGAAGCTTTGGCACCCACCAGTGGTTCCTGAGCTTCTTATTCCCATGTGAGTCAGACTAACACTGGTACATTCATTCCTTTTATATGTTGGAGTTCTGCATAATAATTTCTTGGAAAGAAATGGTTCCACAGGTTAGACAACATCTGAAAATCAGTAGACTACATAACCATTCATGTTTCTAGTAGTTTCTGGGTCCTTGCTCCAAACAAGATCCTCATCTGGGTAGTGGAAGTTGGGTACATGCTCAACATGTATGAAGACCAGTGTAGCTGTAGCATGAAAAACAAGATGGTAAATGGGAATGGGATGAGCCCACAGAGGTAGGCAGGGCTCAGCATGGTAGGTCTGGCAGGTGGGAAAGGGTTTGAATTTCATCCTATGTGCCAGAGAAGGCCATTACAGTTCTCAGCCATTAGAGTTCTCAGTTACATGATCTGATTTAGATAATATTTTAAATTTTATATTTTCATGTTATATTTTAAAAGATAATCTAAGCTGCTCTGCAGAGAATGGATTATAGAGAGATAAAAGAGGTCACTGTAGTTGTGCTGGAGAGTCAATGGTGGTTTGGCCTAGGAAGAGAAAGAGACAGTTTTGAGACATTTTAGAGAGAAAACTGATTTTTTCTAATTTTTCATTTCCAGAGAAATTAATTTAAGTGCATTTGTTGGGAGTGGGGGGACTCAGTATAGAGATGCTTTGGCCAGGTGGACAAAACTCTGGGTTTCAGAGATGAGCAAGAAGGCTTAGATAATAAGGTTCACAACTGAAAAAGTAAACCCATTCTTTCATTCATTCATTCACCTCTTATTTACCAAATGGCTACGTGCCACGCATTGAGCTGCATTCTGGGCATCCCAAAGTCAAACAGGGCCAAATGTTTAAGACTAGGTAAGAAACTCTACTGCATTGGAAGAGGTCCCCAACATCTAGAGTGAGAAAGTATGGAAGCAGAGGACAAAGCATATCCCAACACCCTTTATTGCATCCTCAAATTTGTTAATTGAGTCCTTCATTTTGGCCATTCACTCCTTCACTTCCTCAATGTTATTCAATTTAATATCTCTTATTATTGAATTGTGAAGCTCAAGACTGAGTCATACCATGAATAAGACCCAATCTGTATCTTCCAGGAACTGTGTGCATTTTGCCAAAGAGAAAGATGTGCAAACATGTCAGTTAATGTGAGGTGTTAAAATAAAAAAAAATATACACCACTAACTGTTCATGGGACACAAAGAATTTGACCTCTAAAACCTTCAACACAGGCCTACATACATAAAGGCCCTAAGACAAGAACATTCCTTCTGTCTAAAACATACTCAACTTAAACTTCTTGGGCTCTCTGAATCGGGTTCTCAGAATTTGCAGGTGCATGCTTTTAATTGTCTGCCACTCCCCCTAGACTAGCAGCTGGATGAGAGCAGGGGCTATAGTCTGCCCTGCTGCTCGTTATATTCTCTATGGCAAACGCGAATGCTTGGCAGAGAGATGCTTAATAAATATCTGTTGAGGGGCGCCTGGGTGGCTCGGTCGGTTAAGCGTCTGACTTCGGCTCAGGTCATGATCTCACGGTCCGTGAGTTCGAGCCCCGCATCGGGCTCTGTGCTGACAGCTCAGAGCCTGGAGCCTGTTTCAGATTCTGTGTCTCCCTCTCTCTCTGCCCCTCCCCTGTTCATGCTCTGTGTCTCTCTGTCAAAAATAAATAAATGTTAAAAAAAATATCTGTTGAATGAGTGATTTTTAATTTTCAAGATAGTTGTGGGCACCTTTGGTGGGGCCAAACGTTCAAGACTAGATAAGAAATGCATGCAAAGGGGCACGTGGATGGCTCAGTTGGTTAAGCATCTGACTCTTGATCTCAGCTCAGGTCAAGATCTCATGTTTGTGGGACCACACCCTGCGTCAGACTCTGTGCTGACAGGGTGGAGCCTGCTTGGGATTCCCTCCCTCTGCCTCTCTCTACCCCTCCCCTGCTTGCTTGCTCATGCTCTTGCACTCTCTCTCAAAATGAATAAACAAACTAAAAAAAAAAAAAAGGAAATTCATACAAAATATCCTTACAGAAACAATTTTTTCCAAAGCCTGGAAGTAAATGTTGATGAATAACATTACTTAGGCACTTCCCCTTCAGCCTGCAAACTGGGGCATCCCAGTTGTGAATTCTATATAACTCCTTTTGTTGCAACTATCCCTTCATGCTCTGCACCTGAGAACTCCAGATAAGAAGGTAGTTCTACCCTGCGGACTTCAGTCACTGTACCTGTGACAGTCAGACATCAGAATCACAAACGAAGAATGACAGAAATCTACTTGCACCTGCAGAGAGGTTAAAACAGCTGTGGTTGAAGTCCAGCTGTCAGGAAATTTCTGGGTTTTGCAGGCTTATTTGAAAAGGACATGAGAAATCAGGCTGATATTAGGGACAGCATGCAAATGGAGCTATTTTTATTTTTATTTAGTGTATGGCTCAACTCTGATTTTCATTTAATTTAACGTAGCAGCATGCCAGTATGAATATGGGAAGGCTTCCTTAAAAAGTCTCCAAATTTTAGGAGTGAAGTTGGTTTGCAGGACCATTTAGATAGCGCGGCATGAAGTGAGGCTGTTGACAAGGTGAATTCTAGACACGTAGACAAGTATGGAATGATAAACAGGTAGATGAGATGGCCTCTGTGTTTACAGATTTCACAGTAGGGTGACACCTTGGTTCCGAAACTGCCTAAATGTTTCCGCTGTTTACTTCCATCCACCGTGGAACCTCTACCGTGACAGTACAGGGCATGCTGCCCCCTGGCCCCAGGTGGGACCTTGGCTGTTGCTAATTTAAAATAGTTTTCAACCTGTGGCACTGACCACAGACCTGCGGATGCCAGTTCATGGCACTGTCAGTCACCTCTTGAGAAGTAGTTGGGAACTTTTATCTTTTTGCTCCCTCAGTTTTTATCCATTTCTGAGTCTTGCAGCAAGATTACATTTCTGAATCTTCTCAACCCATTCTGTCTCTACCTCCAGTGTTAGGCAACTAATCTCAGGTCTTTTCCCAAAGTGTGTTCCACTCTACCGGTGGGATGGACTTTCCCCACCCCCAATAAGGGACATTTGACAATGACTGGAGATATTTTGGTTGTCGCTAATGTGGGGGTAAGTATGGGGGTGCCCCTGGTATCTAGTGGGGAGAGGCCAGAGACCCTGCTCAACAATGTACAATGCCCAGGAAACAGCCTCTACAGTATAAAGAATCATCCGGTCTAAACTCTCAGTAGCGAGTGCCGAGGTTGAGAAAGCCTGCCACCACACCACGGGATGCACAAAGGAGCAAAGAACAGATCCTCTATGCTGGAAATTAAGCAGTCTTGGGGATAATGACATGTATACACAGAACCGTCCAAGAAAAAAAGCTCAAGTGCCTAAAAATAACTATTCTGAATAATTAAACTACGGTTATAAATTATGAATACCAAAAGAAGATAGATGAACACAAGAAGACCACAGAAAGTAAATAAGAATTGGCATTAGAAGTACAAGTAATACAAACGACCCTGGGATAACAGCTTCGTGCCTGCCTGGGGAGGTCTCTGATGGCAAGCTGCCGTCTGGCCAAGGGAAAACACATTTGGTTCTAAACTCACGTTGGAATCAAGAAGGGAGAGGCAGGGGCCCGGCCTGCCTTGGTGAAGACAGTATGTGAGCAAGACTCAACATACTACCTAGACTTTAGGTCCATTAGCCAAAAATTGAAACTCTTAAATATATCCTATTCTTCTGCTTATGCTAGACAAGTCAAAGGTACTAACTTTTAAATATTTTAAATATAATATTTTTTTAAATGGAGCATTTTGGAAGCACTTTCATTTGGGAGTTCAAGATAGTTTCTCCTGTGTCTGATATCTAGCAGTGTAATAAATTATCTGTGGAATGACTTTAGTGGTTTCACCTTGAAGTGCTGTAATAAATACTTCCAACTTGTTTATGGCTTTCTTTCCATGATCCCAACACAGCAAGGAACAACAGGCAGGTTTAAACACTGAAAACAAGATAAATACAGCTATGCTTAAGTTATATGTGCAGTTAAAACTTTCTCTTTAATGTGGCTGCATGTGTCAGGCTATCAAGCGTTTTTCTATGATTGGCACCTTAAAGAATAGTCTAAGATAAATCCCAAATCCTCAGAATCCTGAGCTTATTCTCCAAACATTCTACTACTGACCATTGTCACCTACTCTTCTTTCCTTGTAAACCTACATTATAAAGCAGCCAAAAATCAAGGGAGGCACGGAAAACAAAATCCATTCTGTTTGCACGTCAGCAGCTTTGGGCAGGAAAAGCTGATTAGTTGTTAACATTTTGAATTCTTCCTCTAAAAGTAAACTTTATAGAAGACACTAGTTATCAAGGTGTATATTGATATTATACAAGCAGAAAAAATAGAAATACATATTAGGCTAAATATAATAATTGATCTACCTTAAAACCTTATCTCAAAGACAGTGAAACAGTAAAAAAAGATTAAGGCTACAGAGACAAAACTGGGGAGAAATGAGAGCAGGAGGTGAGTGATGCCAACACAACACTGGAAGATGCGAAGTGGAGATATAAGTGATTATCTTACCAGATGGGAGAAAGCTGACGTCTAAGATACTTCAGACCAAGAAAGCCAAGTGAAGCTGTAAAAACCTTGGAAAGCTCAGGAACTGGGGAAACCAGGTATCTCTGAAAGCCAGTGTGGGGCTGACAGCGGCATGATGGATAGAAAACAAATAAAATGCTCAGTTAGGTCTTGTCCTATTTCCTTCCATCAGTCTCATGCTCCAGAGACTGTCCCCTTCTCTTATCTTTGCACACATTGGAGTTGCATTCTCTGGAGAGGATGACCAAAGAGGATCTACAACGTGAGATGCCAGGAATTGGGGGGGGTGCGGGGGGGAAGGGGGCAGGATGTGAGGGCGGGTGTGAGGCTCTGTACTGAAAACCAAGGAAGTAAGTGAAAGTCTGAATAGCAGATAGTGAGATCCCCTCCTGTCTTCTCAAGCCAGGTTTCCAAAACACTGCCATCCAGACTTAAGGCTCTAGGCAAGGAGCCTGGAGGAAATTGAGAAGAGATTCATAGCAGCCTGCCTCCATGATGGCCCCAATAATCCCTGCTTCCTGGATCCATAGTGTTGTAGTCCTTTCCTACACCGTAGGCCCTTCCTATACACTTCCTGCATAGGATCAGCCCATGTGATGAATAAAATATGGCCAAAACATTGGTATGTCATTTCTAGGATTGGGTTTGAAAACGGCACTCTGTTGTGGAGGCATGCTCAGTTACTTTCTCTCTGAAATCACTCATTGTGGGGAAATTTAGTCGTTATGCCCTAAGCAGACTTACAGACACACCCTGGTGGTGAAGGACAGGCAACAACCACGTGAGTACAGTCCTGTAACTGAACCTAAGAGTGAATTCTCTGAACCAGTCAAAACTTAACGTTAAAAATAGCAGGGTACAAAAAGGAGTATTCAAGAAACAAGAAAGCTCAAAGAAAGGAAGAGCACAATGGTGGAAATAAAAAATAAATAAGTACAATTATAGAAGCAACCCAACCCATTGATAGATGGATGGATAAAGAAGATGTAGGTTAAGTGTCCAGCTCTTGATCTCAGCTCAGGTGTTCATCTCAGGGTCATGAGTTCAAGCCCTGTGTTGGGCTCCATGCTACTTTAAATAAAGAAAAAGAGGGGTGCTTTGGGTGGCTCAGTTGGTTAAGCATCCGACTCTGTCACGATCTCACAGCTCGTGAGTTTGAGCCCCGTGTCAGGCTCTGTGCTGACAGCTCAGAGATTGGAGCCCGCTTTGGATTCTGTGTCTCCCTCTCTCTCTCTGCCCCTCCCCTGCTCGCACTCTGTGTCTCAAAAATAAGTAAACATTAAAAAATTTTTGCAAAAGGGCACCTGGGTGCCTCAGTCAGTTAAGCATCCAACTTTTGATTTCGGTTCAGGTCATGATCTCACAGTTCATGAGTTCAAGCCCTGAGTCAGTGCAGAGCCTGCTTGGATTCTCTCTCTCCCTTTCTCTCTGCCCCTCCCCCACTCATGTGCACTCTCTCTCTCTCAAAATAGATGAATGAACTTAAAAAAAGAAGATGTGGTATATACAATGGAGTATTACCCAGCCATAAGAATGAAACTTTGCCATTTGCAACAACATGTGTGTATCTAGAGGGTATAATGTTAAGTGAAGTAAGTCAGAGAAAGAGAAATACCATCTGGTTTCACATATGTGAAATTCAAGAAACAAAACAAATGAAAGAAGGAAAAAAGAGAGACAATCCAAGAAACAGATTCTTAACTATAGAGAACAAACTGATAGTTACCAGAGAGGAGGTGGGTAGGGAGTTGGATGAAACAGGTGATGGGGATTAAGAGTGCACTTATCATGAGCACTGCATAATGCACCGAACCGTCGAATCACTAGAGTGTGCACTTGAAACTAATAAAACACTGTATGTCAGCTATACTGGGATTTAGATAAATAGAAACATACATACATACATACATACATACAAAAATGCTGGAAGATAAATTTGAAAAAATCATCCAAAAAGTAGTACAAGACAGACACAGAAATGGAAAATAGGAGAGAAAACATAAAGACCTAGGATGTTTAGCCTCCAGCTAATATAGAATTTCAGGAAGAAAAATATAGAGAAAATAGAAAGATGCATTAGCTGTCAAATAAATAACACAAGACAGGTTTCCAGGATTGAGGTAGCTGAATTTCCAGATGAAAAAGTCCTACTGAGGGCCCAGTTCACCGAAAACACATAGACGTGATACTGCGGATCACTAAATTTTCAGAACACTAGAGGTAAACAGAGGATCCTACAAGTTTTGCAAAAGGAAAAAAAAATGTATACATAGGATCTAGAATATGAATGGCACCACATTTCTCTAAAGCAAAATTGAGGGCTAGAAAAAGCGATGGCTCCAAATTTCAGAAGGGAAAGATTTCCAGCCTAGAGTTATAAATGTAGGCAGACTACAAATCAAGTATGATGGTAGAATGAAGGCATGTTTTAGAAATAAGTTCTTTCAAAACATGTTTGCTCTCACCCGATTTCTCTTAGAAAACTACTGAAAGGTGCACCTTATGAAAATAAGGGAATAAACCAAAAAAGAGGCAACATGGACTTAAAGAGGGGACCCAACCCAGGAGAAAGGCGAAGGGGTCCTATGTGTTGCAGCTGTGAGTGGACCTCGAGAGAAACCATGCAGGCTGAACGAACAGGATCCAAGGAGGATGCTGACAGGAATGACTTCAAGAATAAAGTGGGGTACCTGGGTGGCTCAGCCGGTTGGGCATCCGACTTCGGCTCAGGTCATGATCTCACAGCTGGTGGGTTCGAGCCCTGCGTCAGACTCTGCGCTGACAGCTCAGAGCCTGGAGCCTGCTTCGGATTTTATGTCTCCCTCTTTCTTTGCTCCCCTCCCCCCTGCTGCCGCTTGGAAAAAAAAAGAATAAACAAACTGGTGGACTGACAAGCTTGGCCATACCATGGGCAATTTTATATTTCTGTTAGGAATTTAAGTTTTTTAAGTGTTCATTGATTTTTGAGAGAGAGACAGAGAGAGACTGAGACTGAATGTGAGCAGGGGAGGGAATGTGAGCAGAAAGAGAGGGAAACACAGAATCCAAAGCAGACTCCAGGCTCTGAGCTGTCAGCACAGAGCCCGACATGGGGCTTGAACCCACAAACCGTGAGATTATGACCTGAGCCAAAGTTGGCTGCTTAACCGATTGAGCCACCCAGGCGCCCCATGGAAATTTTTAATTAAAATTGTTATTAATATGTATTCATGACTTAGCTCTAGAAAAATCATGTAATGAAGGAAACGTGGTCATAATGCATTACATACCCTATAGTATACACACACATATTGCAGGTATGTAAATATATATGTGTGTAAATGTATAAATACATATATGTGTGTATATACACAGCGATAAAAGAATAATGTAAGTACAAAGCAGAGATCGTACCCAGATTTCATTATAATTATTTTTTTAAATGACAGGGGGAGAAAGCTGAGGGTGTTTGGTATAAGAGAGTTTAACTCCTCCTCTTACCTAATTAGGAAGGCAAAGGCAATGTCTCCGGTTCAAAAATATCAAAAAGGGTATAAGCTTTCTATCTAGAAGAAACTAGAAGAAACAACCCAAAGAATTATCAATAGTTGTCTAGAGAATAAGAATCAGCACGAGGGACTACTTTTTCTTACAGAAGTTTTGAGAGAGTACTCTTAAGCTTTGGACATTTTCATTGATAATTTTTTTTTTTTAAATAAGATAAAAAGGACTAACTTAACAGATACAAAGCCAGCAAAAAGGAGAGAAAGGTGATATTCACATGTGTGACGAAGGCAGATATTAGGTTAAAAGTACCACACGGGATAAGGTAGGATGTGAAGGGATGATAAAAATGTACCTCCTCTTGTATGTACCAAGAATATAGCACTTGTTTTAAAAACACGTTTGAAGTGTTTCAACAAAGTCTAGAAGACACTCTCATGACACTGAAGACCTTCGGTGTTTTTTGTTTTCAAACTTGGTGGCAATCAGAGTAACACGTAAAATCTTCCATTTCCAGCTTGTTGCATTTTCATCCGCTAAACTGAGTATGAATGGATGTTTTATGGGTGTAAAGGGCCTTTCTTCACTGAAGGGGGGAAACCATTCACATGAAAACCAGCTCTTCTGGTGAGAATGCTTCTAGGCTTCCTCTTCTGTGAGCATAGTTTCAAAGTGGTGAATTGTTACTCACCATCTCCAGAACAAATCTGCTCTTTTTCTTTAAAAAAAATGGGCACTTCTCTGGTGTCAAGTCCAGTGACATTTGACATTACTATTAATATGTTTGGAAATGTATTTTTGAAAAGCCCATTTCCTCCCCTTTGTCTTCCACTTGATTGTTCTACTCTTGTATTTTCTGATGCTGAATAATAAATAGAAGTCAGCTTTATCTATCTCTAGACTAAATAAACTGAGATAAAAGAGAGGTATGTAAGCTAACAATCCGTTAAGTATAAAACAGGGCAAAACAAAGTCTCTCTCAAGTAAATCAATTTAAGACTCGCTAGAAATAATACAGGTCAGAAGATAACACTGTGATGCATGTAAAAGTTAGTCCCTGTTTAGAGACGATTATTCTTTGTAGCAGAGAGGTTGGGGGATTTTTCCAAGATGACACAGCTTCTACAGAGGTCACAGAACTGTTACAATCAAGAATCAAGTACCTGCGAAACCTTGGGAATAAATACTACCGTCCAAGTTACATTATGACCAATCATGATAAATTAGAGATTGAGAAGAAAGAAATAAACTTTGAAAACATGAAGTGACATAAAATGTGGTTCCTGGAGTACAGAAAGCACACAAATATTTACTGAATGAACTTATTAACATGAAGCAAATTTAAACAGATCTACATGACACCGTATTTTTATATTGTGTGGTAAGTTCAACTTTGACGTAACTTGAAAGAAACAGAGGTACTTGGAATATGCATTGTAATTAAAATAACAAAGTGATACCATTTACCATAAATTATTTATTTGACATAATATTATACTGTGAGGTGCTCAATACAGGAATGCTCGTGGCCAGCTATTCCCAAAAATTTTGTAGAAGAAATAAACTGATGCTGAAAGAGTCCTCTTGGAATATGTTTACCAGGGGTGGGGGAGTATACTACCAAGAAAACACATGCGTTATGATCCCACATCTATTAAAAACTAGAATTTAAAAGTGTCTACACCAAAGTGTTAAAATGTTGCACTTATGGGGCGCCTGGGGGGTTCAGTTGGTTAAGCGTCTGACTTAGGCTCGGGTCATGATCTCACCATTTTTGAGTTCGAGTCCCACGCTGGCTTGCTGCTGCTGTCAACATGGAGCCCTCTTCAGACGCTCTGTCCCCCCTCTCTCTCTGCCCCTCCCCCCTCTCTCTCTGCCCCTCCCCTCTCTCTTTCTGCCCCTCTCCTCCCTCTGTGCCCCTCCCCCCTCTCTCTCTGCCCCTCCTCTCTCTCTCTCTCTCAAAAATAAATGAAACAGTAAAAACTAAAATGAAATGCTGCACTTATGCTTAGTTGTGAGCAGTGGGATTATAGTAATGTCTAATTTCTTCCCTTTGATTGCCAATATTGCACTTTTAGATTCTCCTACAATGAGCAGATACCAGCTCAATATTACCTATTAGTTTTTTAACAACGGATTTGCAGGTGTAGAATTTGAACCCAGATCCTTCAGTCCAAGTGAAATACTGCTTTTCACTACTGGCTCCTGCCTCTGTGCCAAGCTCTTCACATGGTCACCCTTGTTCTCCGGGACAGCCTTTAAAATAGGTATCACCTGCTCCCATTCCACAGGGAGACAGAGAAGAGTGAGGTGCTCTCTCCCATCTTTGAAAACTTGATTTTAGTGAGCCAATACAATTGAATGTTTCCAGGCAGGCGGGTTTAACCAATGATTCTATGAAGCATGGAAAAATAAATACCCCCTCGAGAAAGAGAAAAAGGAAGGAAGGAAGGAGGAAAAAGTAAAACGAGCTTGACTATTAAAAGAAGAGAGCTTAAACCAGAGCGGGGGTTGTGCCGTGTGCACGTGAGCCTTCATGGAATGATCCAGACTCTCCCACTAAGTCTCAACAGAGATCGTGCTTCAGGAAGCAGAGGAGCCCAGCGGAGAGGCTGCTTGAGGATACGGAGGGCGAGAGACTGAAAGCCTGAAATAAACGTGACAGGAATCCTGAGAGCACATCAGGTCGAACGGATGAATAGCACATCTCTCATTTCGGCTGCAATGCTTTAGGTCTAATTTCTGGTTTTAATCCTAATAGTTATCCTCACGTATTTGAAGTGATAATAAAGAGAAATGCAATATTTATTTGCCATATGTATCTTAATTTAATTTATGAAAATATTATCGATATGACATTGCCTTGGCAACTTAACATTTTTCACAATGGACACGCATTACCATCATTTCATTTCATTTCCTTCTGCCTTCATAATATTGCCTTAGCATTGTCAGAAAGTTCTCAGGATAGCGATGCAAATCAAAGCTTCATTACAAAGCCCAGTGAAATAGCATTATTGCAAGAACATTTCATGAAAGGTAACTACTGTGCATGCTTAGGGCCTGAACTGAAATGATAAAATATAGATTTCATTTATTTTTATAACAAAACCTTATTTAAAAAAAAAAATAAAAAATAACACCTGGTCTTCTAAATCTTCACTCCTCAATTCATTTACTCAGAGGGAAAAGAACTGCTTCAGAAGCAGGAGCATAGGCTAGAATATACAGGATATTTCTCATCATCCACACTGACAATGCACTGAATGATTAAATATTCTCTTCCATAGCTCCCTCCATGAGACAAGAACAAAAGAGCCCTCAGGGCTGAGGACCTAGAGGGGGTAATTTCAAGAAGCAATATAGTGATACCCCAAATTTTAATAAGAATACAGTCTCCCAATACCTCGCTAACCTAGCCCATCTCCTGAATTACACTATGAAATTGCCTGAAACTCTCCTTAACTCTGTTTCTGAAATCCAGTCTAAACTAATAAAATGAGAAGGGCTTCTTCGCGCCTCCCACCCAGGACTCTATTTTGGTAATTCACCTTGACGCATTCCAAGGGTCTATAATAATGCAGTTCCCAAGCTAGACACCATGGAAGATCCAAAGCAAGCCACATCATGGCCCCTTCATGGAGGCTATGGGGAAAATCAGATGCACATAAATTATTACATTCATGAAAAAACATTAAAGTAGTCAAACTCACAGAAGCAGAAAATAGAATAGTGGTAGGGAGAGAAAAAGGGGGAATCCATGTTCAATGGGTATAAAGTTACAACGATGAATACATTGTAAAGAACACAGTGTCTACAGTTAACGATACTGAATTGTACGTTGAAAAACTTAAGAGTGTAAGATGGCATGTTAAGTATTCTCACCACAGAATTAAAAAAAAAAAACTAAAAAGCAAGAAGACATAATAAATCTTTCGGGGGTGATGAGTATGTTTATTACCTTGATTGTAACGATGGTATTATACGTGTATTCATATGTCCAAATTCATCAAAACGTATACATCAAATATATGCAACTTTTGTATACTAAATACCTCAATAGAGATGAAAGAAACAAACAACAAAACGAATTAATGCATTCCATAAATATGCTACTTTGGGGCAGGCACTATTCTAGGCTCTGGGGTCATAACAAAAGAAAAAAAAACAGTAGAGATTCAGGGTCTCCAAGAGCTTACTTACATTATAGACAACAAGCAAAATTAACTTGCTTACAATGTTTCAATGTTAGGTGTGGCTAAGTGCTATTGAAAAACAAAAGAGCATAGCACAGGCGGGACAGAGTGGTCAGGACAGACTACTGAGAAGGTAATTTTTGAGCAAAGGTCTGAAGGAAGTGAGGTAGGTAGCTATGTAGATCTCTGGGGGAGTGAAACCATCTGGGTGAAGCCCCAAGAGGGGAGCATATCAGGCATTTGTATTTAAGGGCAAAGCCAGTGAAACTGGCAGGTGGGAGCCTATGGGAAAATAGTAGGGCCTGAGGTCAGAGAAGCAACAGGTACTAGATAACAAAGGCCTCGTAATTCACTGTGGTGGGAGAGTAATGACCCATCACCTGTCCCAAGATGTCCATGTCCTAATCCCTGGAACCTGTGAATATGTTGCATTACACACAAGGGGAAATTAAGGTACCAGATGGAACTAACACTGCTAATCTGCTAGCTTTAAGACAACAAGATTAACCCAGATTATTTGGGTGGGTCCGAGGGGCCTTTAAATGTGGAAGAGGGAAGGAGAAAAAGTCAGCGACAAGAGTGATAAAGCATGAGAGAGACTCAATGGGCCACTGTTGGCTTTGAGGATGAAAAGGGACCGGGAGCCAGGAAATGCAGCTGACATTTATAAGCTGGAAAGGCAAGAAAACAGATTCTCCCCTAGAGCTTCCAGAAAGGAACTCAGTCCTGCCAACCCCTTAATGTTAGCCCAGTAAAATTCTGAAACTATAAAACAATAAATTTCTACTGTTTTAAGCTACCAACTTTGTGGTAATTTCTCATTTTTCTGCATCAACAGAAAAATAATCTGCCCATCGAAAGGAATTTGACTTGAACTTTGTGAAAATAAATAAAGGAAACCTCATTACCCTGGAATTAAGAGGCCCTGAAGTGGGAGCTCTCATGCACTGCCAGCCACCAGGAGCAGCAGGACTTCAGTTCCCTAACAGGAAGCTCCTTACTTTACATACCTCAGCAGGAGGAAGGAAGAATACCCCCTTGCCCAGCAACAGCCTGCCAATGAGAAATTGCCACACTTAGCCAATAAGAAGCCATAAAAGATCCTTCCAGCTTTTTCCGTTGCCCTGTAAAAGCAACCCCCTCACCCCCTGTTCTCCATATTTGCCTGTGGTTCACCATGGTTTGCTTGTCCTGACTGGCAATTCTCTGCTATTCCTGAATAAACTCATTTTGAGGGTAAAATAGTTGCCTTGTTTGTTTGTTTTAAAGAGACAGACAGCTTGTGAACTTAAGCAGGGGAGAGGGGTAGAGGAAGAGAGAATATCCTAAGCAGGCTCTGTGCTCAGCATGGAGCCCGACATGGGGCTCAATCCCACGACACTGAGATCATGACCTGAGCTGAAATCAAGAGTCAGACACTCAACCGACTGAGCCACCCAGGTGCCCCGGCTCTTTCTTTTAAGGTCAACAACTCTCAATGGACTGGGGAGCTACTGGATGACTTGGAACAGAGGAGGGACTTGATCTGACCTCTATTTTAAAAATTCACTCTTCTTGCAAGTTAAGAATAGACTATGGAACAGCAAGGGTGGAGGCAGAAGACCAGATGAAAGGTTTGCAGAGGGAGAGAGGATGGAGACTTGAAAGAGAGCTGTCGAGGTAGAGGTGGTTGGATGATTAGGTTGGAGAAAAAACATTGTTCTGAGATAGCAGGACTCAAGGCTCCCTGAAAAAGGAAGTGCTTGCTTTGAATCTGCAAAGACCAAATGCTTTCCTCCAGGTGAAAATGACAGTGGGAAAGAAAGCCGGATGGGGGGTGCACAGGGGAAAATTCCATATTGAGCAAAGATTATTAAGGGCACAGAGCTGGAAAGTTCAGCCTGGGGACCGACCATTCAATGACGTGGCCTGTCTGAAATGTCAGAGCCAGACTATATATATATTTTTAAGGCTGTAGATTTATTCTTTAAATGTAGCTTACAGTCTGCAAGAGGGCAGGAACAGGACTTCTTGAGAGAAGGCTAGGACTGTTTATGACTTGTTTGGTTGGTAAGCTAGGAACGTACACTTTCACCTTGTAAACGCTGTTCACTTCATGACTATTGACAAGCTTTAAGGGAATTGATGGGCGTTTGGTTTTTGAAATACTCACATGAGTAATATGAATGTTCGTAGTAGCTACTTATACTAGGGGTTGCAGTAAATATATTTTTGTTCAGGGAGACTTCCTTGATATTTCTTGGGGAATCTGATCTATAAAGGAGCCCAATTAAATTTTAATATATTTCCAATTTTTCTCTGTTCAATACTGTATACGAGACATTAGGGGAGAGCATCTTCCTAGTGCAGTCCTCAAGACTAAAAAGCTTCTCACATCTTGGGGTCACTCTCAACTATTTTAACAATGTCCACATCAGCCTAAAACAATCATCAAGCGATGTAAGTCTTGGGTGGTGTTGTACAACCTCATGGGGTTTGCCCTGCAATCAGTCCTTTTCTCCCTAATACAGGGGAGGAATGCATTAGCCCACTGACACTTTCATTGATGAGTTGTAACCAATGGGAGAACAGCTGAAGCGAACGTACCACCTCTGAGTCAGTTTTTAGATGCCTGTGTGAGACAACCCAGAGCTATCCCCCCCAATGCACCAAACAGGATGGCCAGGCATTCCAGAGAGGACCACTACAGATGATGGTGCCTGGCACTGGGGATCACTGAGTGACCCCATGGAGACTGTTGCTCTGGAGAACCGCTCAGACCTGCAGTGGACTTTGTGTGGAAATGAACTATGGTATTCAGCCAGCAAGATATGGTGGTTTAGCCTCTTCAGACACTAATAACTATAAATCAGCAACAAAAGAAATGTAACACAGAATTGGTATTGTTGGGGTTTGATCCCACAGTCATAAGTACTAGATATGCTTCTGAGCAAGCATTTAAATATCACTGTAAAAAGCAATAAAGTGTAAAATCACACACTTATGTCTATAGGACCAAAACAAAAACAAAAAAAAAGAAACCTCTAACATCCCTAACATTGTGTACAGTGACTTGGAA
The DNA here is from genome assembly GCF_028749965.1 of Puma concolor. Lineage (NCBI taxonomy): Eukaryota > Metazoa > Chordata > Mammalia > Carnivora > Felidae > Puma > Puma concolor. The sequence continues at coordinate 192,123,637 of NC_141674.1, read as the reverse complement.
TAAAATTTAGATTGATGATATCATACAAAGATTCAAGGCAGGTCCCTCAAACAGTTTGAATGGAAGTAAGGATGCTGTATTAAGGAAACCAGTGGAGGAGCCAAAAAAAGTTCCTATTGTAGCAAGGTATTAGTATCACTAATAAATTTTACAGATGCAATCATAAAAATGTATGTTTAATTAAGTTAATAAATAAACTTAAGTAGACGTTTGGCTAGTTTACCTATTTCCTTAAAAGTTTTCATATCCTCACTGGGAAAATGGGGGTCACCTTGTATTTGACCGTGTCATATATTCAGGCATATATGGTATGTAATTTAACAAACGTGAATTTTCTGGGGAACTCTAATAAAAATCAAAACAAAGAAGAAAACATTACTTCTCTAACGTGAGCTACCAGCAGAAACCTTATCTAGTCCCCCAACCACTACAGGCACTCCATAAATATCAGCAACAGGTTTTATATAGGACACCTGAGCAGGCCCACTCAGCATAAAACACAAGGCCATGGCCACACTGAAAACGTAATTTAACAAGCCTAACGGAGCAAATCAAGCCGTGTAGCACTGGTCCCATTAGGACGGGAAAGGGCTCATTGTTAACATTGTACTGTCTAGAACTTCTCCATCATGTGGCATCTGCTCCAGACAGTGATTTAGATGATCACGTTTCAGTAAAAGCTTCAGCACTAGTAGAGTCGTCTTCCCTAGTTTACCCCCACAGATGCACAATTTTTCTATAAAGGCAAAAGGAACAAGAGAAAAGAGGAGCGTACTTTGACTCTGGTAACACTTCTATTTCTCATTGGTAACCATTCTGCTGTCAGACTGAAAGAACTTGAAATTTATACTGCCCTTGTATCCTATAAGTAAATAGACTATTTTTCTGAACACTATTCCATGGAGATAAACCTTTAAAGTTTCTGTGGTCCTGAATGCATGCCAAACATTTTCCTTATCACTCTAAAAGTTCAGGTAAATGTATCATGTACCACTTGCCTCCTAAGAAAGATTGAATTCACCGAAGTAAATTGGGTAGTTCTCAATACCACTTATCTTTATCACCTACAGTACTATTCTTCAACTGAGAGCACTCCAGTTCCAATGGTCTCCTTGTGAATATTATAGCAATTAAGGGCACCACTTTAATGTACAGGGGAAAGGAGAATGATTATCGGTGGGATTGGGACTCTGGAATTAAGTTTAAACATCACAGGGAAAATGTTCTCATCTCCAGTGGATAGAAAAGATTTGGTGTACTTGGCATTATCATCAGGTGAGATTGAAAAGGAACATGTTCAAAGTTCAAAACTCGGTTTTAAAGTTTCTTTGCACATTCGATAGAAGTTGCCGAGACTAGAAGAAAATGCTTCATGAATTGATTTTCGGAAGTATGGAACCATGGAGATTCTAAGAAAATGTTTTTTAATAATCATTCTTAAGACAGTGTCATAGTTTGAAATATACTTCCACTTAACAGGGCAACATCCATCTTTCCTTTCATCCCCTATCCTTCCTTAACTTTTCTAGCAATGAAGTAAATGATGATGGCAGAGATAATAAGCTACAGAACCATCACACTTTAGGATTGGAAGGAATCTTGTGGACCATATGGTAACCAAGAATTCTCTGTAGCGCATCCAATCTATGAATGAGATATTTGCCTCTGTATGAAAGAGGACGATATTCCTTTACGCTTCTACTTATGCTCTACATTAGAGCCAAACCTCAAAACTAATCCCATCTCTACCCCGATCAAAAATTTTCCACCAAGCTAGTGAGAATTCAAGAATAGAAATTATAGGACAGCCTCACTCAAGAGCATAGATACAAAAGTCCTAAAGAAAATATTAACAAATTGAACCTAGTGCACGCTCTCTCTCTATATATATATAAACACACACACACACGTGTGTGTGTGTGTATATATATATATTTAAATTTGAATAATTAACACAACTCACAATATTAATAGATGAAAGGAGAAAAACATTTAATTACCTCAAAGAATACAGAAAAAAAATGTTTGGTAAAACTTAACATTTATTCACGCCAAAAGCTTTCAGTAAACTAGGAACTGAAAAACCTTCCTTAAACCGAAAAAAAATTATTTCATTTATTGTTACACTTTTCCTTCTTGCCTTACTATGTTAAAACCTCCAGTACAGTGTTGAACAGAAGTGACCATAGGGGATGATCTTATTTGTAATCTTAATAAGAACATAAAAAATTCACTCAGCTACTTTTCACCCTTGATTATGGTATATAATGTGTGTGTATATACATGTCTATGTATATGTATACATACACGTATATGTATACATACACGTGTATGTATACATATACGTGTATGTATACATATACGTGTATGTATACATGTAAATATATAAAATAAAAATTAAAATACTTATTTTTAAAATTTACATTCAAGTTACTTATAATGTAATGCAACAATGATTTCAGGAGTAGATTCCTTAATGCCCCTTAACCGTTTGGCCCATCCCCTCTCCCACAACCCCTCCAGTAACCCTGTTTGTTCTCCATATAATATAAATATATGTTTATATTATAAATGTGTTATACAATGCTTATATACATAAAACAAATCATATAAATAAAAATAAATATCAAATAAAAGTCACATATATGTAATATATAGTATAAAATGTATATGTACAGCAAAATGATAATCGAGAGTGAACTGTTGAGCAAACTCTTAAGGTCATGAATAAAATCAACTGCTATCGCCACTTCTACTCAATAATGGAGGTCTTAGCATAGTAAGGCAAGAAAGGGTTAATGAAGTAATAAAAGATTTTGAAAGGAAGAAATAAGATAATTATTACTCATAAATGATATGATTATGTGAAATCCCCAAAAGAAACTCTACTTAAATTCTAAGAGTTCACAAAAGTCTTCAGGAAATTTTCTGTCTAAAAAAAAAAACCTCAATTGAATTATATATTCCAGCAACAAACACAAACAAAATATTTAATAATATTCTTTGTAGCTGCTGCAAAAATACCAGGTAATTAGAAATAAATCCAAAGAGGTACAAGAATTTATGAAGAGATCATCAACCTTCACTGAAGGGCAGTAAAGATGTAAATAAATGGAAACAGAGCATTATCACTGTTCTAAAGAATCACCATTGTTACAATGTCATCTCTCCTCAAACTCATCTATGTATTAAATTCAATCTCAAACAATGCCATCAATTTCTTATTTTTGAAATGTGATAGGCCATTCTAAAATTGAAGTGGAAGAACAAAGGACCAAGAACAGTCCAGCCACTCCTGAAGGAGATAAGCAACATGGGAGACCTGCCTTGACAGGTACCATGAGATAGTATAAAGGTATAGTAATTAAGCATACATAGTATTAGCATAGGGATAGATAGGATGACAAATGAAACGGTTTAGAGTATCCAGAAACACATAGCAATATAACAGATATACAGATAACAAATTTGAATTTTAACAGAACCAGCTGTGCAGACAGAGAGAAAAGACAGATTTTATAAATAAAAAGTGTCTGGTGGCACCTGGGTGGCTCAGTCGGTTAAGTGTCTGACTTCTGCTCAGGTCAGAATCTCGTGGTGAGTTTGAGCCCCACATCAGGCTCTGTGCTGACAGCTCAAAGCTTGGAGCCTGCTTCAGATTCTGTCTCCCTCTCTCTCTGCCCTCCCCTGCTCGTTCACGTGTGTGCTCTAAGATAAACATTAAACAATTTTCTAATAAATAGTGCCTGACAACTGTTCAACTGAATGGGAGAAAAATCATACCCCTATCTCACACCATATGCAAGACAATTTAAGTCAAGTAAAATAAAATTTTAAACAGACAAAATTATAAAACTTTTACACAACAAAGTAGAAGAATCTCTGTATAACCTTTAGTGAGGGTCAGATTTGTTAAATATTATTATTTAAACATCTGAATAAAATTATTCAAACATAAAAAAAAGATTGATAAGTTTGCCTGTTAAAATCAAGAAATGAAGCCAAACACGTTTGAGAAAAAAAATCATTGAGTGCAAGAAGATATTTCCATTTATATATTATCTACAAATTATTAGTATTCTGAATTTGTAAAGGGATTTCTATAAATCAAAAAAAAACAAAAATAAAAATGCAATAGTGGGGCGCCTGGGTGGCTCGGTTGGGCGACTGACTTTGGCTCAAGTCATGATCTCACAGTCTGTGAGTTCGAGCCCCGCGTCGGGCTCTGTGCTGACAGCCCAGAGTCTGGAGCCTGCTTCAGATTCTGTGTCTGCCCCTCTACTCTGCTCCCCTGCTCACACTCTGTGTTTGTCTCTCAATAATAAACATTAAAAAAAAATTAAAAAAAAAAACACAATAGAAAAATGGGCGAAAGCCTTGAATAGGAATCAGAAAAGAGTAAATCTGAATGGTTGACAATCATATTAAAGTACCCTTAAACTCAACTATAATTAAATATTTCATACCCATAAAATTGAAAAAAATTTAAAAAACTGGCAATATTAAGTTTTGCTATGTGTAATATTTGGAATTTTTCACACTGGCATGCTCTATAAATGAACATTTTTATTCCTAGGTATATTTCCTAAGATGAAACTCTTACAGCGCTCCTCAGAATATATCAAGAAGGATTATAGTCATGGTGCATGTATATACCTTGAAATAACACCACTGCTCATTAAAAGAAAACTGGACAACTATACAAGAGTGAAAAGGAATGGATAGCAGGTACATGTAGCAGAATACATACTTCTCAGGAATAACATTAAGAAAAAGCAACTTAGAGATGGATTTTTCTAGTACAGTTCCATTTATGAAGTTAAAAATCATACAAAACTAAAGAATATAATCCTCAGGCATATAAAAATAGTGGCCAAATTATAAAGAAAAGCAAAGGAATGATTATTCAAGACCAAAATGAAATAAATGGGATCAGCAAAAGGGGTACACAGGGGCTTTAAAGATAATGGCAATGTCCTTTTTCAAATGAGGTATTAGGTACATGGATGTTCATTACATTGTTACTCCTCATTCCCAACGCAGAGTTTCAGACAAGTCTCTTATCTTATCCAGACTTCATAAACAAAATGTCTTTCAATGATTTTTGGGAAAGTGTCTGGCTCCTTACCTTGGCCATCTAGACCCTTCCAGACCTGGCCTCCTCCTAATTTCCAGTCATCTTCCTCCATACTTCTCCCCTCATCGTTACATACCTTGTGGCAATCACAATCCACGTTTTTCATTTCCTTGAACATACAATGCCACTTTGTCTGAAATATTACTAGCTTGGTCCATGCCTCACTTCTCTGAGAACACTTCCTGAAATCTCCCCACCCCAGCCCTTCTTTCTTTGAGGGAATTTTTCCTTAAGGGAATCTGTGGTGAGTTGTCACAGTGGCCTGTGTTCACCTTATTATATTTTAATCCATCATTGTTACTATTCTGTGTGTATCTGCATGTAATAGGTTGTTTGTGTGGTGACAGAAAAGACCACTGCTATGCTGCCCATTGTTATAAGTCTACTAAGTAATCCAATGTCTGGAATGTAGGTGACAGCTGATAAATATTCCTTGGTGAATAAATGAACAAACAGATGAATTAATTCCTTCTTGCAGAAGCCCATTTTTTTTCCATTACTGGATGGATCTAACAGTTAAAAAATTATTTGTCATATTGGATCTGCCTGTCTCCCCACAACTTCATCTATTAATCCCACTTATGCTTGAGCTACATCGTCACAGTGAGATACGTGATAGGTCATGGAAATTAGTAGGAGAAAGAGCTGCAGATGAAGAGTCAAGACAGTTAGATTCTGGTACAGGGACATCTACTTTATGAACTCTTCCAGCCGTAATTTCTTCCTATGCGGTAAAATGCAATACCATATTTTATGTTGTTTCACGGTATCATAAGATCATACGTACACAAACATGAATTCTGCTATTAAAAGCAATCATCAGGTAATTTTGTTTCAAAATAAAATCTTCCTTTTTTTCATGTTTATTTATTTATTTTGAGAGAGAGAGAGAGAGAGAGAGAGAGAGCGCATGTGTGAGCGAGAGCAGGGGGGAGGAGCAGAGAGAGGGAGAGAGAGAGTATCCCAAGCAGGCTCTGCACTGTCAGCACAGAGCTCAACGCGGTGCTCAAACCCATGTACTGCGCGAGATGATGACCTAAGCCAAAAACAAGAGTGAGATGCTCAACTGACTGAGCCACCCAGTCCCCCCTCAAAATCAAATGTTCCTTTAACTATCATCCTATAACAGGGACACACCTTTCCTACAAGTTTCTGATTTCTCTTTTATTTTTACTTAGTGAGAGCTAAGTAAGTTCAGGAGTGTGAAATGAGGAACAATCTCCAACTCTGAAATTCTTGAACAAAGTTCTTTGCTTTTCCTGTCATGTACAGTTTTTTAGTTCACAATTTATTTTGTTCCCCTGAGAACGTGAAGGCCCTCTTTTTTCTTCATATGGGGCTTTGATATAGTGAAAAGCCAAACTGCAATTAGTAACATGGTATCATGCATTTAGTTCCAATCTAAGGTCACCTCTTGCTTGGCCAGAGGTTTTTGTCCCCTTTGCACCTTTTGATCAGTCTCTCTCTCTGCAACTTATCCAGAGACCTTTCTCTTCATGTTCTCTTCCTCCTTCTGTGAGGTGATAACCCTCACTAGACTCTAGACGTTACTCCCTTACTTATTTTTTTTGCCACGTTTTCTCCTGACGACCTCTATCCCCGAACCCTGGTTTTCCCTCTCTACTTCAACAATTCTCCTTTCTAGTCTTTTAAGTGTCACTTTGGGGATTCTGCTTGTCAGATGGATTAACACAGAGACAGATCCATTAACTTTGCTGAAAGAAGCTAATGGAATGAAGGCATCTCCCTATATGGGGATCATAGATAATATTTCTAACTTTTTCTGGCACGTGGTTAACATGCTTCTCGAATGAAAACCAGTGGAACAGAATTAAGATTCCAACCTGAGAAGACTGAATGAAAAGGCCTCAGTCATGGGGCACTGAAAAACAGCAATACTAAACAAAAAGATGAAAATAAAATTAGATGTTAATTTTTTAATTTGGTCAGGCATTCATTCAGTACATATTTATTGACTGACCACTACACAGCAGGCATTTCTGGGGGTTAAACAGACAACAATGAACAAATGTTCATGTGCCTTCTGGAAAGAAAGGAAGACAAACACGTGAACAGTATGTGTCACCTTTATAATCTGTGCCCAAAATCCCAGAGAAACTTTTCTCTGACAAAGGTAATACCATAAAACATGTTCTCGACGAAAGTACACATTTTATCCATCAACCAACATCCTATTCTGGTGATATGCTCAGAATTCAAAGGAAAATATCTTCCAAAATGATTTTATTCCCACAGAAAATATTTCTCTTTTGAATTTCCATGTCACCCCAGGGCCACGTTTCAAAACCACATCTATTTGCAAATTAATTGCCTTGATTTTTTTTTCAGTAAATGCTTTTATTTTATTTTATTTTATTTTTGTTTTTGGATATTTCAACTGGGTATTTCATAGTCCACAGTCCTTCAAAGTCATAGCTGTTCTCTTGCTGTACGGAAAGGTACCTTTGGCAGTTGTGTTAACTCCTATAATTGGACACTAGAGTGCCATTTAATATACCAAACCAGTACTATTTAGCAACCCTACAACAGAGTCCCTTATACACCTGGGAAATTTGATTCAGCATCTGTACTATTGTTTTAGAATTCCTCCCCAAAGGACGCATTTTCTCCAGGTAATGAAAAATACCTTGAAAAGAGACAGAGCTTTCGAATTTTGAGGAACTGCACTGAAGAAGATATGCAACAAATGGCGGTTGAGAATCTTATCACTTGAGTTGAAATTTTGCTCCTGCATTTTATGGCAGGAACTAAAAGGTTGGCAGAGAGATGGGAGAATGCTGTCCATCAAGCGCCTGTCAAATTATCCACCGAAAAGGTCATTCCAATGACAATTATTCTTCTAGCTGCTATCATTTTAGGAATTTTGCCTGAGATTTTTTTTCTAAACTCCACAGAACAGACCATGAAACACTGAACAATCCTCACCTATGAAATCTAAAAGTCACTTCAGAATGTTAATAAGAATACCTAATAACATTAATTGCATATTTTAGAAATACAAACTTGCTAAAGGGAATAACTAATTGCAGGATGATTTCCTCTTACTCAGAGATAGCAATCTGAGACCCACAAACAAGGAGGCTCATTATTCAAGAGGTTGTCATACTAGTCTTTACATCTAAATTTAAGAACTCAAAGAAAGGTTATCACAGTTCATACTAGGTAAAGCAATGACTATTACAAACTAATAACTGGCAATGCTGAAATAAATCATGGTTTAGGACTGATCTATGCTATTCATAACACTTCACAGTTCCATAGACATGTTTTAAAGAACAATGGCTCAGAAGCTTTTGTTGAGACCATTATTCTCTTTGTTCTTTTGCTGACTTATATACCTGTATTCTGCGAGGTGTCCTTTCAGTCAGCAATGGCATCTGACAGGGCTTAGTGAAGTAAAGGAATCTAGTAACACTTGATTTGCTGACAGAGGCCACTATCAAAGTCAGCAAAAGATGCAACGGGGGTGCTACATCCATGAAGATTTCTAGCCCGTGGCCCAAGTCAAGTCCTTTTCCATATGATTCCCCTGCTTCCCCTCCTCATACCTTTGTCTATTGCCTGTATACGTCCCCAACTCTTCCCAGATCTACCCCTCCCCCGTCGCCCCCAGATGAAGCCAGCTTGGTACGTGAGGCCCCATCACTTGTTTCTACTTTCTTCAAATGGTTTTTTATATTTAACCACAATGACATGAGAAACCCCTACTCCTTGCATAAGATGCTCAGTTCAGTGTCAGGAACACCCATTGTCCATTTGGTCAAAATCCAGAATGCTCATGGCAAGAATGCAAACATCGTGCAATTTTCTCCTCTTTTTCTGTGCAGTCTGAGTGAACTGCACACGCTCCCTTGCACTCAGTGACTTCACACATTCTATTTAAATGAATCAGTTGTGAAACCTTTCCTTCCAATTCAAGAAATTCCCTCTCCTGATATCAATAGTGGCCGCTCAACCATTTAAGCGTTTGGTCTTGGTACTGAAGTTCATATAGGATCATTAGGGGTTAACTAATTTTGCTGTATGTGCTTTATAAAATGATTGTCAGAGAAAGCAAAGTCAAGAAAGATGGCGAGAGGGAGAGAAGAAAGGAGAATAGGGAATACAGGAGGTGGGGAGGAAAGAGGAAAAAAAAAACAAACGAAAGTAAGGCTTGAGAGAGAAAGGAGAAAGGAGAAGAGGGAGGGAGGGAGACTAAGCTAGAGAGTCCTTACCCTGGAAGCCTACAACAGTATCATTATTTGGCGGTCCGTGCCTACAACTATTATTAGTTGTGCCAAATATAGTAGAGAAGACTGTGTTAGTGTTGAAGCTGTGTAGGGTTGTTTGCTTGAACACAGTGAATTAAGACACTGTGAAGTCCTCTGAGGTGGGGGTAGGACAAAGGTGAAAGTAACTCTTTCCCCTGATGATTAGTCCATGCGTCCCTTATACTGTCCCTGTCAGATGTAAGCTCAGTAGTTGCATAAGGCTCTCAGTTTATGGTACTACATCATTAAACTATATTTAATTGCATAAGTGGGTGGAAAGGGGGACCACAGTCTGACACATGCAATGCAGTAACCCTTCTCTTTGTAACCACAACATCTGAGTCCTCGAACAAGAGAAAGCCCTTTCTCTAAATTCCAGGCCCACTTGGGGCGCTTGGGTGGCTCAATTGGTTGAGTGTCTGACTTTGGCTCAGGTCATGATCTCACGATCTTGTGGTTCATGAGTTCGAGCTCCGCGCTGGGCTCTGTGCTGACAGCTCGGAGCCTGGAGCCTTCTTCAGATTCCGTATCTCCCTCTGCCCCTCCCCTGCTCACACTCTCTCTCTCCCTCAAAATAAATAAACATTAAAAAAAAAATGTATACTGTTAAATTCCAGGCCCACTTCATTTCTTGCTACTGGATTAAATACTCCCCAGAACAATGACAACTCTCACATCCAATACCATCATCTTTAGGCTTATTTGTTACACATTTTATTACAGATACTAACGTTACTCGTATTAAATAGAGAAAGGGAAATTCTACTTCTCCTAGGGACCGTGGCTATCACTGACCTACATTTAAAACTCCATGAAATCATTTTGCCAAATCTTCCCTGGAGTATTACCTAATTTTGATTCCATTCCATCCTCAACATGAAACTTAACAATTTCAGTGATAAAGTAGTAGCATTTTTACATCCAAACATATGAAAACTGCTTTAATTATTCTCAACTGACTAATGAACAGACTGAAAAATCTAGACTACTATTAATACAGTTTAACAAGAATCTATTAATACTGGTCAAATAATGCAAGTTGAGATCTTTTAAAAAAGAAATGTTTATTATTTTGTTAATTTGGCCACTGTCCTGTCAAGATAATGAAAATTTTTCTCAGATCTCAAAAAAAAAGCTTTTAAGTAATTTTGATGTAGATGCTTTATAGATAATAAAAACACCTAAGTATTTTCTCCACACATGCTGAATTAGCTCCCCTAACTTATCAACTGTATTTATTAGCTGAAGTTAATATATTTTTGTCTTTCGTTTTTACTCCCTTTAAAGAGAACTCTCTCCTCCTCCATCTTTCATTTTCCCCTCATCCACACAACATACCTACACATACACACTTGATGAGTTTCAGTCCACAATACCTATTCTGTTGGTTAGGACCATAGTATGAAGTTAGCAAATATATCTGCTGAAGATTTAAGAACAGCCATATTATTTCAGAATGTAACTACCAAACAGGGAAGTTCTTATAAAATGTCTAAAACTCATCAGACCCAACCACCAGTTGGATGACCAAAACAACCCTGTCCTAACAGCATTTCTCAGTATCAACACTTTGGGCTTTGAGCTACTGTGCTGTGAAACTCTAGGACAACCTCCTGCAAAATACTCAAGCTGCTGTCTTCTTGCACCCAATCAGGTACAAAATGGAGGCAATTATCCAGATAATCCAAGCAAAGCAAGACAAAAAACACCCCAATTACATGTATACCTTAGGTGAAGTAATTTTAGTTGTTCTAGATTTAGATCATTCATCTGTTATCCTTTTAGACATAGACAATTTGAAATCCTCTCAAGTACAAACCAACAAACAAACAGACAAGCCCTACAGGGTATATTATGATTTATAAGCCTGATTAATTTTCATTAGACACAATGACTAATTCCTTTTTAGGTCTATACTGATTTAAACCCTGTGTAAATATACACAGTCTTTTCATACTGAATCGTTGTACATCATCTGCAGGCAATGATGTAGTTCTTTACCCGTCTCAAAAGGTTTAATTAGAAAACATTTTTTTGTTGTTTTGCCAAACACCTAATTAAAATCTTCAAGTTTGAGCTTAAGGAGTGTGAGAAAGTGAGTTGGTATTGGTGGAAGATATGACCCAGCACTTCATGGCAGAGAAAAACAATGGCAGCCAAAACATGTTGCCAGGCCCCTGAACTGGAATGCTTCATTTAGGGTGGACTTCATGGTACTGTGCAGCTGTTCTCAGAGCTGGCCGTGGGGATATCCATTCCTGAGCCTCCCAGCTTGGTCTGTGAGTTGGAGAAAAGAGAGTAAGCAGTTCCTCCAAGCAGCTGACAGGTATGGCATAAGTAATTGTTTATCAATGATAAATACTTAATTTTGCAAATGATTTATCTTCAAAAAAAATTTAGAGTGGTTTCAAGCTTCTCTAATGACGTCTCTCACATTCTTTGCCTATTACTGGTGTCCTAATGTGCCCTTCAATTGAAATCTTATCTTAAAAACAATTCATACCATCATAATTCAAACCGTGCAAAAAGAAATAAAAAAAAATAATAAAATGCTCCTTGCTCCCTTACACTATCAGGCTCAACTTCCCAGATGTTATTTCTTTTATGATATTTCTATACTTGACTCTTTTCATGGCTAACTGCACGTATACACTTGTGTATGCGTGTGTATGTGTATTTTCATGTAGCATCATTTGGTTCCTTGCTCTGAAGGACGGCATTGTCTTCATTTGCAATTCCCTCCCTCTCTCCTTTAATGACTTCTCTGCCTCTGTCACTCCCAATTTTTGCTTAAATGCTACTCTATTTAACACTGAACTCTCATTCTCACCTGAAGATACTCCCATTCTCCAAAACTCCTATCAATTTCTAACACATTACATAAATAACTCACTTATGTTTATTGTCTCCCTCCAGTACTCTGTAAACTTCATGAGAGCAGTAAGTTGTTGTTTACAGTTATATTCCAAGCACCTACAAAAATGCCTGGCATACAGTTAAGTATTCAATAAGTATGACTGACTGACTGAATGAATGAATGAATTTTAGATTAACCGCCATTTTATTTTTTTAAATACCAACACTTGCTTGACCCAGATGGTCCAGCCTATATCTCTCATCACCCCACTGTGGAAGACAAAGATATTAACATGAATGCATACTCTATTTTGTGCGTTTCAAGGTGTTTTTTGTTACAACAGCTAGTTCAATATCGTTGTAAAGCATTCTGTTGTACGAATATACCACAACTTATTTACCATTTTACCATTAATGGACACTTGAGTTGTTTTCACTTAGGGACTAAGAGGAACAGGGATGCTGTATGGTATCTTTTAGCAAACATCTATACTCTTTGCGGAGAACTACCCAGTTCAACTAAAACTGAAATGGCAGAGTGATAGAGATGTAGAGTGTATGAGAGTTCTAATTACTCGCCAACACCTGGTATTGTTTTTTTCATTTTAGTAATTTATGGATTAGTAGTGATCTTGTATTGAAAAAAATTTTAAACCAACTTTTTATCTTAGACTCTAAATTTATAAAATGTTGCTAAGACAGAGTATCTAGTTTTTCCTATATTAACATCTTACATAACTTTGGTACATATGTCAAAACTAATGAGTTATAGATACAGGGTTATTAATTAACCTACAGGCTTCATTTGGGTCTCCCCACTTTTCTCACTCATTCCTTTTCTGTCCCAGGATCAATCCAGAATACCACATTGTATTTAGTCATCAAATCTCCTCTGGTCTGTGACAGTGTCTCAGGTGTTCCTTGTTGTTCATGACCTTGGAAGTTGCAAAGAGGGCTGGTCAGACATTTTGGAGAATACCCTCAATTTGGGTTTGTCTAATGTTTTTCTCAAGGTTAACCTGAGGTTATAAATTTGGGGGAAGAACACCACTGAGAACATCACATCATAGGTGTCAGCTGACATCTGCCTGGTGACAGTAATCTTGATCCGTTGGTTCAGGTAGAAATGACCAGGTTTCACCACTGTCCACTTACTACTTTTTTTTCTCCGTCTCCTATACTTTGAAATGAGTCATCAAGCTCAGTTCACACTTAAAGGGGGAAGGAATATGTACATATATTATTTGGAACTCTTATCTAAGGAAAATTTGCTCCTCACCACCACCGTTGCCACCTTTATTTATTTATTCAACAAATCATTTATTTATATCAGTACGAACACATGTATATTTATATTGTGGGCTATAAACCAATACTGCATTATTTTGTTGCCAATTTTGCAATATGGTTTTAATGTGTCTTCCCTGAAGATTAATGAAACTGAAACTCCTTTTGTATATTTACTGGCCATTCAACTATCTATATTATATGAAACGCCTTGTTAGAGTTCTGTTCTATTTTCCCTGAGTTGTCTGCTTTTCTCTTATTTCTGGGATTTTGTATATACTTTGGGCATGGCCCTTTGTCAAATATACATATTACAAATGTCTTCTCAGAGTCTGTAACTTTTTTTTTTTTTCCACTTTTTAAATGGTATCAGTTAGTGGACAGAAGTTCTTTAACATGATCCAATTTATCAAAAGTTTCCTATGGCTAGCACTTTTAATGTCCTGTATTAAAAATAAGCCTAGCTCTAAAGGAATGCATATATCCCCCATGTTGTCTTTACAGTTTGTTTGTTGATCTAAATATAAAGGAATGGCAAAAACACTCTATCCTGTGCTAGTTTTTGTGTAAGGTGTGAGGTAGGGGTTAAGATTATTATTATTTTTTCTATATAGATATTGAATTGACTCAGCATCATCTCTTCCCCAGTACACAGCAATGTCAAATCTGACAGCAAACAAATAACTGTCTGCAAGGGACTGCTGCTACAAATTTCTATCCTATGCCATTCATCTCTTTTTGTGCCAAAACCACAATGAATCAATTACTATAACTTTATAAATCTTGGGATCCGGTAAGGTAGCTCCTCCAGATTGTTTGTTCTTCTCTAAGGCTCTCCTGTCAATTCTATTCTAGCATCATTTCTTGAGTTGTTCTCTTAGATGTCTGGTGAGCGGTGGTTGCCCACTTGTATCTCTGTATGAAGTACTCAGTTGCTTAAGAATAACATGTAGCTTCAGTTGTTTTAAAGCATGTTCAGTGACAGGTCTCACTTTAACAGGCATGAACAGGAAGGCAGGCAGTCAGGCTGTCCACCTCCACCCCAGCCCATACCTCAATGCCAAAGAGATTTTACTCTAGGGCAGCCTAAAATCTGAGCCATCTATTAATCTGATTCTATTTACCTTCTATTTCCAGTGGTGTTACTAATCTATTTCCTTCCCTTTACTTTTACTTACAACTGTCATTTCTATGAAAGTTTGGGAAGAAGAAGACACAAAGAAGTATATTTAACCTACTTTTTGGCAACTAAAAGCTGATGTGCTTTACTGCTTTAGTTATAAAGGTGGTGGAATTAGAGTAAGACAGGTATATTTCATAAAGGAAGGTACTAGATTTCAGTGCATGCTATATATATAAATATCACCCATGTTATGTCTCAATTTAAAAAAAATAAAGAAAAAGCATGAGAACTATTGTACTGAATTGTGAACACCTTGAGGAAAAAAGTATATTATAATTTCTATTTGATTTCTATATTCCAATAGATAAGCTCTATACCAAGCATATAATCAACTGTTATTTTAAAGCATTTGTGCTTTAAAAGATATTTGTGCTGATTGATCTCCAAGTTGCTATCCAGAGTCACTTCCCCGTCTTCTAAACCCTGTGCTGGCTGCCAAGAGGCTGACTTCCATTCAGTAACTCAGTCCACCACCCTGGCCAGTTTCCCTCTTGCTGCCTGTTGGGTTTGGCCATTAGGAAGGACCAGCCAGAGAGCAGAGGGTAGGAAGAGATAAATATTAGGATGTTTATTCCTTACCGTGTCCCCTCTCTGCCAGCCCCAACTTTGAAAGTGGTTGCACTAGACCACCTTTGATCACAGGTTCTGATCCTCTAAGGACCTCTTTTCCCCATCTGCAGCTCTCACCAGATTGGTAGGCATTTTCTCCCCTTGCCTGACTTTCAGGCTTTGGCTGGTAAGGGCTCTCCAATCTTTTCAGGATTTGAGTGCCTCACTTTCATGAATAATCTCATTATGAAATTGTCCTCAAATATACCTTTGAGCATGCCATCTGTTTCTTGTTGGCACCCTGACTGATACAGTGATCTAGGTCAGCTGGATTGAGTGAAACATTACAAATAAATTCCTATTCCCTTGTGTGAAGGTACTATCAAACATAAACAGCATGCACTTACCAATTGTAAAAGAAATTCCTATGAACAATCAGGGTGAGGACATGAAAGTAAATACCTGAGTTAAGATAAAAAGAATCAAGCCAATTACCCTTCTACAAATCTCTAAAAACAAGCACAGAGGTATTATTTAAAAACTTTACAGCCATTACACTATTTTGATTAATGTTCCTGAGTATTGTTTTAGCTTCAATAAATCATTTTACTGTTTATCTTCTAAGCCTGAAGAGAGGAAAAACAAATTTAATTTTATGGCTTAGGAGAAGGTATAAAATGACCGGAATCTACATTTATGAGAAAGAAAGAATATGGTGGCATGGGTTGAAAGCGGGAAAAAGGGAGAAAAAAACCATACCAAAATATTAATTACATAAACACAAGATTTTTATAATTTTCTGCCAAATGATCAAAAATAAATTTAATGATAAAATTAATAGTGATTACCACTTATCACATAGCAGGCACTATTGTGTTTTATACTTACATATATATGAATGCCCACTGTATACACACACACACACACACACACACACGTACATATGTAATATAGGTGTGTATATATTTATACAATGGATAATATATAGAGGCATATTTTATAGAAGAAATTGAGACATAGTGAGGCTATATGACTTGTCTAAGATCATCTGGTTTGTAAAGGACAGAGCCATATTTGACTGTGCTTGTATTCTTAATTTCTATACTACATTTTGGTAAATATATTTACATATATACACATTATAATATTTACATATTATATCACCTATAGTCGTCTCCATCCCTTTTGGAAATAATGTGTTGCATACTTATTCATTAAGATACTAGAGAAAACACAACACCAAACATTTTCAGGTTACATTTTGGGTACTAAGAAAAGAACCAATTTTTAAGAGGACATGCATTATAAACAAGAATTTTACCTAGTCTCACATAACTTTTCAGCTTTTAAAGACAGAACACTATCACATGAAATGTATGACAACTACCAACCAAATGCTAAACATTATTTTTAAGAACAGGGGCAACAAGGTAGTCAAGGAAGATCTTCTAAAGAAAATTAATTTTTGAGTGAGTTTTCGAAGAATGTGATGGTTAATCTGAAAAGGAGAAAAGACACAATATTCATTCTCTAAAATTGTCTAAGAAAATCTTTCAAGATGGCCAAGATGCTCCTTCTTAGTACAGCTTGCAGTGTACATGAATTCACATACAGGATAATCATGTTTAGACAGTTTGGACACTTAATTAGAAAATGGTGTTTTGAGTAAGGACAGAGACAGTGAAAATAGAACTTTGACTTTCTGTATCATATAAATAAATCAGGCTGAGGTATAGCCTATAGACTTGGAGAAGAAAAGATCAGGAGTCCAGCCGTAGGAATCCAGCCAGTAATTTATATGGTGCTCAGTAAAAAGGAAGCAAGGAGTTCGTCATTGACATCCACCTCCTGTCTAGGGCACAATTAATTCTTCTGAACAGTGCATTTACTAAACTCACCAGGGTAGAAATCTGGTCTCCAACTTTACTGTCTAGAGTTAAAAGAATACATTTGACTGGAGTGTCAGTGGGAAAAAGGATGGATAGATGGATAAATGTTAGATGGATGGATAAATATTCATTCATCAACCCGGTAGGTCTCTGGAGACCTTCCTTGGGCAGCACAGGACATTGTTAGTGGTAATGGTAAGACTTGGGATCCTACTTGTGTCTGCTCACCTAATGAGAGATAAAACTGGTGCCCAATAAAGATAAAACGAGTGCCCGAAATTGTAAATGAATATTGTACTACAAACTTATAGTTTTATTATTTCCAGAACCTCTCCGTCAAACAAAGACCCAAATAAAAGACAATTAACTAAGCTTTGAGGAGACATCACACATGACTAATGGCATACAATGAAGCTTTTTGTGCACATCTAAATCTACTTATGAGGTAAGACCTTTTTCAACTATGAGGTTTTATAATTGTATGCTCTGTGTTATTATAACAAGAGTTGTAAATTATAAAAATGGAAACCTAACCAAGTTAAGAGATTCACCCAGTAATTTATTTTAAGTCAACTAGATTGCAAGCTGCTTAGGAATGAGTTCATGGCTTGTGCTATTTTATATTCCTCTGGTAGCCTAGCATAATACTCCTCATCTATTGAGCCAGCAATAAATAATTATTGATTACCTGAAGTCAGTGACGGGCACACCACCATCTTCTGTAGCAATGACATCAGATATACTGATTTCCATAGCTACGTCCTTAAGCCCAATCATGGGAAAAGAGCAGATGTTAGCTGTACAAAGGCTAAGTTCTCTGCCATAAGGGCAGTTAATTGTAGCACCCAACTAAAGTCGTGAGGTCAAAGGACATTGTTCCTGAACTGTGACTAAAATACAAAGTTTGCCTCATGCTCTCAGGTCTCTGGGGCACAAAGTCTATTTGTTTTAAAAACACAAGGAGAGTTTAATTGATCATCACAGTTCCAGAGAAGCAGATGACACAAAGCCTTTCAGCTTCTGCCATCCATGTCATTTTTCAGAACAAACAGCCAAAAAATATACAGAAATGCCATTCTTATCGGTGGTTTCAAGAAACATGGACTATGAGGTGATGGCTTCTTTTGACCAATATTATCTTAAAACACCAAATACCAGAGCTATGATTTTAAATACGATGTGGTTAGGCATAAAGCTTTCTAACTTATTTTCCTTGATCATGTCATATTCCACACACGTGCATTAAGTAATTACAGCCAAGCCTTCTATATAAACAAAAAGAAACTAAGCAAGTTACACCACACAATTTCCTTTAATTTTACACACAGAAAAAACAAAAAAAAAACAAAAAAAACAAAAAAACAAAAAGCGAAGCCCCAGATTTCTTCCATCTGTAAAGGAATTTGAAGACTTTAACAGATCTCATAGTTATACAGAAGTCAGAATTTTTTTTCTGGTATTTTTAGAGGGTTTCCTCTATTTTCTGATAGCTATCAAGATTGTCCCATTAAGTCCATGGATAAACAGAATGAGCACCACTTTCTGTGCACCATACGATAGACGCATTGTTTCAATGACAAATTGACAGACTATGGGGGTGATATCTGGGAAGTTGTCTTCTTTTATCTGGTAAACATTTTAAGAAGGGTAAACACAAGAGGGATAGCTTTTCATATGGCAATTGCTAAGCAAAGGCTATCACCTTTCCTTATCACCTTGGGATGTGTGAACGAAGAGATCAAGCTGTTTTAGTACCTCTTACTTTCACATAGTCACCTCAAGATCTTAGTCAAATTTCAAAATGGGTATGAGCAAGGAACTAGCTAAATGTGTGTCTATTGGGTCATAATTCATCAAACAGCTTTATCAGATAAAGCAAATGAGAAAATCCTTAGTCAGACATAAAAGCGTGACCAACTCTGAGTGACTTGTCCCTGAGATGGATCTTCTGTAAATAATCAAATTAGTGGATTTTTTCCCCTCCCCTATCTATCCAGATGGGCAGATGGGCAGAAAGGGGAGGAAAAGAAAATCTTGTGTGCAGGCATCAGCACACACACACACATATACACTCACATGTGCGCACCCCCCCCAACTACCAAAGGCTAAACCTTATATTTAAGTTGTTCATGTAAATGAGGCTTTACCATATACTGAATTGTTAGCGAGATTCTTGAACTTCACACTGCAAAAGTAGATCAGCATAATTATCATAAATCATTTTAGGTGTGATTAGAAATTTATGAGAAATGTAATCAATGGCCACAAAGAATTATATATTTAAAAATCTGAGTCAGATTGTTAAGAATGTTTAATATAGATAAGTAATTTGAAAGCATTTTGAAACAGACATGTGAAACCCAACGAGGCTCTGAAAAGCAGCACCTCTGTCTAGAGAATGAGGGCCCTTCTGCCTGGTCCTGTTTGGCTTTCCCAGGGTACCTGCACAGAAAAGAGGTGGGGGGATGGGCCATAAGAAAGGAAGATGGGGATTGTAATGGTTGGTGAGAAGGGAAGAAGAGACCTGTGTGTGTGTGTGTGTGTGTGTGTGTGTGTGTGTGTGTGTGTGTATTGGGGGTGTTCCCTTTCTTTTGTTAAAAGGACAAACTGCAAATGATTTTATCAGTGGCCCAAGGAACTATCAAAAGTTGACTGTGACAGTATGGCTAACAATATTTTCACTACTCAGGGACTAGGCCTCTGCAAACATGGTCCCACCAGACATACTACTAAGTGCATTGTGCAAAAGAGGCTTGAAAACCCAGGGGTCTAGTATCAAGTGAGCCGTAGGAAGGTGACCTTTCATTCCGCTTGTTTACGAGAGGATCTGTAGGCTCTCAGTGCAGGTCCAGCATCAGCCAGAGGCCCAAGGTGAGGTGGTGAACTTGCATTTTTTTGTTTTTTGGGTTTTGAGGTCATATAATCACCTTAGAAAATTAAAGCTGGAAAAGAGCAAGAGTGAAAGCTTGGTTTCCACATACGATCTTACATTTTTTGAAAAATGGCTAAATGAAATTCCCCTTTAATATTTTTTTCATAAAGTACAACCAACTTAGTGCCAATTTACGTACTACATTTAGCCATTAGACATAGCACACAAAATTGAAAAGATGATAGGAAAAGTGAAGCAGAGAGTAAAAAAGAAATTAAGACAAAATACAAAGACAAACTAGACAGAAAACAGAAAAATGGAAACAGTAGTTCTGTTAGGATCATGGTAATATTTTTCCTTGTTTGACATTCTACAATTTAATAAATAATATCTCACTTAAACGGCACTTCTAAGAGTAAAGAATATTTTCAAGCAAATCTCACTGTTGTTTTTTATAAAATGTTACAAACTGATTGCCTGTCTATGAAGTATGCCTGTATCGACCATTCATCCACAGCTACTCAGAAAAGGTAATGCCAAGTGTGCTGAAAAGTTCTTATTTGAACTGCTTTTCACATTTCTCCTTCACTAACACAAACAAAAGTTACTACTGTGAGGTAATTACCTTGTAATATTTGTTACCAGTAGCTTGTCTTTAGGTATTGATTTTATTCTTTCATTCAACCGAGCACC
The DNA here is from genome assembly GCF_028749965.1 of Puma concolor. Taxonomy (NCBI): domain Eukaryota; kingdom Metazoa; phylum Chordata; class Mammalia; order Carnivora; family Felidae; genus Puma; species Puma concolor. Next base: position 192,102,900 of record NC_141674.1, on the reverse strand, counting down.
TCAGGCCTTTTTCCAGAGTATTAAAAATGTTTTAAATATTTGATACATAATCTGTCTACCCACCCCCCCAGCAACTTTCACCTACTCTGAAAACAAACTAAAATAAAAACCAAGACAACAGGAAAAGAAGGATGATGCCAGAAATGGGTTAGAAACGCCGTGACCTCCTTAGCCCTGATTGAGTCACTGTCATAGCAGAAAGCATGCACGCACTTTGTTGACTCTATGGCTGTGACTGATTGATGATAGCCTGGCAAGGTTACCATAGCTAATTACAACATCATTCATGCAAGCCTGCATGGGAAGAAAATACCAGGCTCACAGGGAAGAAAAAAAGAAAAGAAAGAAAAGCTATTCTATAGCTGTTAACTTTTGAATAATCAGCCCCAACAGGAAACAAATAAGATGAAACTCAGTGACCAAATTATGACTTATGGAGTCGTCCAAGCAAATGACCTCAGTTGCCTGGTAATTTCAACTCTGGTTTCACAGCCCACAGCAGAAAGCTTCCAGCAACGGGGAACCCGCACATGCTTGTGCGCTTTGTAGTCAGAATTCAAAGGCTCCGGGAGAAGCCCAGCCTGGCCCTGAGCTTTAGTTCTGCGATGTGTGTGGTGTGACTGTGTTTGTCTAGGGTCAGATGCCAATACTTAAACTCACATTACGGGCACAGCAGCTACTTACACACTACAGCCTAATTAAAGGAATAAACTTCCCCCTTCTTTATTTTTTCCTGAAGATCAGTGCCATAAAGGGATTTGGTTTCCTTAAAAACTCAGACAAATGTTCCCATATGTTTCCCTTATGCAGTAAATTAGACAAAATCAGATAGAAAACGGTCACAATTTCCAACGCTAATCTATGACTATATATATATATATATATATTTTTTCCTGAGAACTACTGAAAAGAAAGGGAAATTCAGTGTTTTGAAAATAATTATAACAAACACACAATCATAATTTCCATTTCAGTTTTGAAGCACAAACACACACGGAAACAATAAAGCATCTGAGGCACCTTCCAGCTTTCAAGTCTCAAAAACAAGAATCACTTTCAAATAGAAAGTAAGCTCATCTTCAAAGTTTAACACGCGAGAGGAGAATAAAGCTAACACCATTTCAACTCCAAACTTTAATCAAATTGTTTTATATCTGGGTAATACGGATCACAAGACTAGCAACAACTAAGTTCCAAATATGTTTTATCCTGACACACTGTTTAAATTACATTGCTAAAATAATTATAACCAAAGAAAATGTTTTCTCACTGAAGCTTGGACCCAACATATCAAGTTTCAGTCAAGAAGTCCTGAAAAAAAAATTATCAAAAGGTCCAAAGTAAAACTACTAATTAATTGAGGCCATGGGACAGAAATTGGCAGGCACATGGACTCAGATTCAAATTCAGCTTTAGAATGAATGAAATTCTCCTAAAAAAAAATCATAGCCTATTAGGGCAAACAAGGTATATTTTATAGATGAGAAAACTGTGAGCCAAGGAGACATGGTGATCACACATCACAAAGAGACCTGGACAGTCTCAGTTCAGAATATTCACTTCTATGGAAATGACAGTTGTGTCCTGATTTATTTTTTGTTTGGAAAAATGTGGTCCTGATAGATATAGGTTAAATGATTACTTGGGAACACAACTAGATCAAATACTCTAGGGTCTGGGACCAGGTCCGTATCACTGGGTCTCAAGGGACGAGGATGGGCCAACCTTGAGACCATGATCTCACAAGGTCTTCTGAGGAACAGCAGAAGGTCCGCTACCACAGATCGAAAGTCAGTACAGGAACAGCCTAGGGGAAACCTAAAAGACTTACTCTTCCAAATTTCAAAGTAATTGTCCTCGTTTGTCTTATGGACACAAGGCCCTACACGCAGAAACTTGCAATGAGAAAAGAATACAACAAATATCCACAATATAGAAAAAAATCACCTATGTATCCCATTAACATATTGGTTTGGGTTCAGTTTTCCCCCCAAACATAAACACATGCATGCATGTGTGTATGCGCAAACATACAAGGGATGAGAAGGCAGAAGCAAATTCATTTTTTTTGAAACCTACAGAAGGATTTAAAAGAAATTTTCTCCATCTTAATTTTCTGGTCTTTATTCCCTTATTAGCTTTTGATTTACAGCTATTCACAGTATCTATTTATTAATTTACACTCTATCTCACTTCTAAAAGGATATGAGGTGGTATTTTATCACATATAGTATTAAAAGACATGGATAATTGAAAACTAAAATTAATCCAAAAACTGTCATGTAGTTGAAAGAGCACTGTACTAGAAGCCAAGAGACGCAGGTTCCAACTCGCGTTTTTACCCAACTAGTTACTTGACATCAGAGCGCACATTTGATTATTTGTAAAATAATGTCAATTGTCCAGAAAACTGCTAATTATGAAATTCTATAGAACTATGTCTAGACCAGCATCTTACAAAAGTTGCTGTCAAGGGCACTAAGAATTCTTTTGAGTGGAAGTGAGTTTCTCCACTGTAGGACCTTCTAAAAGGCCTAAGGATTCTCTGCTGCCTACTCAACAGCCTTCTGCATCCCTCTTTCTCCTGCTAGCATATCCAGTCCTATTTCTCAAAGAGTGAAAGTGAATAAATTAGAATAGCATCCAGAATGTCACTGCACAATATATGTCATTTATTAATTCACTATGATCACATAGTTGTTGAAATTCCAAAATATGTTAAGTACCATAGGATTCCACAAAGAAGACTTGGGAAATCCCTGAGCTAGATGATTTTAAAGCCCAAATGGACTCTGTGAATATGATTCTTTACTGTTTTACCTGGTGGTGTTCTACCATGTCTCTTCTTTTAAATAGGTTTTTTAGGTTAGCAATCTCTAGGCTATACAGTTGAAAGCATTGATCAATTTCAGAAACATAGAATCATCAAGCATTAGCCCAAACTAGCAAATTATTCTACATCAGAACTTAGTCATTTAGGATTACATTAGAAAAACCACTGGAAAATAAATGCTAAGAAACAATTTAAATGAATAAAGTTGGGATTATGTAGATGCCAAACTGATTTAAAACTCCTCTTAAAAATAAATATATATATATATATATCCCATTAGCTTATAGGGTATATATAAGAGTATGAACCTGTTTAGGTCAGAAGAGTTCTTCACTTCATCTTTGTAACTCATCGTTGCCAAATAAAACATTAGGAAATTTATTGTTACCCACTGCACTATCTAAAAGATGTGCACAAGACTTTATACACAAGGTCATATTTGAGCTGGAATTTAAAAGGTGGATACAGGAGCACCTGGGTGGCTCAGTCAGTTAAGCATCAGACTCTTTCCTTCAGCCTAGATCACAATCTCACGGTTCGTGAGATTGAGCCCCACGTTCGGCTCCATGCTGACAGTGCAGAGCATGCTTGGGATTCTCTCTCTCTCTCTTTCTCAAAAATAAAATATTAAATTATTTTTTAAAAAAAGGTAGGTAAAAATTCATCAAGTATAAAAAGAGGCAAAGGGGGAATCAAAGTGAAGAGAACAGTACCTACAAAAGCACAGAGGCTTAAAAGAAAGCAAATCTGGGGAATGGCCAGTGGTTCATGGTGCCTGCAGGTTAAGGTAACTGTGGAAGAGTGGCCAGTAAGAAAGGCAGGCAGAGAGAAAGTAGGTAGATCATGAAGAGCCTGTAAATATGAACTTGCTGCATATCCGATGCATAAGTATTTCATCTTGTGAGAAAAAAACAGGAATGGCGAACTTCTGTATGCATACAGGGAACGTTGTTGGTTTTTAACGAATATTGTTGACGATTATCTTCTGTTGAAAATGATATAAAAATACACTGAATATTGAGCATATTTTTATCTCAGATACAAATAAAACACAAATTTGTGGTGATTAGTATGACCTAATCATAAAAATGTCTTGATTCCTATTATTTGTTTTTTTTTTTAAATTTTTTTTTTCAACGTTTATTTATTTTTGGGACAGAGCATGAACGGGGGAGGGGCAGAGAGAGAGGGAGACACAGAATCGGAAACAGGCTCCAGGCTCTGAGCCATCAGCCCAGAGCCTGACGCGGGGCTCGAACTCCCGGACCGTGAGATGGTGACCTGGCTGAAGTCGGACGCTTAACCAACTGCGCCACCCAGGCGCCCCTATTATTTGTTAAATTGTGTCTCATTAGGAGAGATAAGCATGTGAGCTGATCATGGTTAAATTCCCCATTTTCTTGAATGGGGTCTCAAAAATTTGAAAATGAGTGAGAATAAACCCTGCTTCTGCTGTCCCAGCTGGCACCAATGAGCCCCCCATGAGGAGTAGAACCAGCTCCAATGGCCTCTGGGAGGAGAGTGGGGAGTAGAGATGAAGAGCTGGGGCTCTGGTGTTTGGCATTTTACATGCACCTTGTTATGGTGAAATCACTGGAACACAAACGCTACTTCCACACTAACCACTTCCTCCCCCTTTATCTCAACAGGATCTGGGGGGGGGGGCAATGGCGCCGCGGGGGTCACACTCCTGGGAGAGCCATGAGCATTGCATCTGCTGCCTTGCATATCACCCCACCCTGCCATGACACCTGTCCCATCCATGACCACACCTGCCCTGAGAGCAACAAAAGGAAAACAGAATAAGCAGATACCCAAGCAGGTGGTGTTGCTTCCTTCTTTAATTTCTCTGAGAAACCTGATACATGTTTTGCTTTGCTTTGCTTTTAAAGTTACAGAAATGAAAAGTACTCAATCTGCTGGACCCCGGAGGATAGATAAGGGATAGATTTTTTTCATCATTCATCCCTGCCCAGATTCCTCCAGCTAATTCTGAGGAACCATCTGCATCAGCCTGCTAATGAGTTTGGACATGCCTCTCCACACCATAGGAAGCCACTGGAAGTTGTTAGGCAGGGAGTTATATAATCAGATTTGTGATTTAGAAAGGCAGCTCTAACAGAAGCAAGGATCGGTGCACCCTGTAAAGAGAGAGGTCAGTTTGAGGCCTCTGCAATCGTCTGATTGATGATAAAGCTCTGGCCTGCTGCGACACTCATGTACATGAAGGTGGAAGAAAGTGAGGAGGGCAGGAAAGAAAGAAGAAGAACTGGAGATGATGTCAGGGCTCCAGACCCATTGCTGGAAAGCGACGCTGACCGCTTAATAAAGGTTAGCTAATCTCGTCATTTAATCTGTAGTACCACGTGAAATGGATTTGAAGCCAAGAAATGAATAAGCACTTTCAGGGTTTTGGTTTATATTCACAACATAAATCGCAGACAAACTCTATCAATTTGTTCTCTTACAAACAGCACACGAAAGGCAGCTCAGAAAATTTGCTCCTGACACTGGAGCCAGAGAGGGTTCAAATCCTGGCTCCGCCACCTGATAACTATGTGATTTTGGATAAATCACTTAAGTACCCTATGCCTGTTTCCTCATCTCTTAAAGGAGGGGAGTGACAGAACCCAGCTAAGTACCGTGAGGCTGAAATGGGTTGTTATGAGTAAAGGATTTAGGACACTTAGTGCACCGCTTGGAGCTCGGCGCCTGGCACGTAGTTCCCATTTAATCAAGATTGTTTTCTGTCTCTCTTACCAAAAATCCGTCCTCAGGAAGCACAAAATTCACTTTCAAAGGAAAAGAACCTCAGGTTACCTTTCTTCCTGACTTCAACATTGCATTGCTCAGTTGGTTCAACAAAAGAAGCTGAAAATCTTAAGAAAAACAAACTTCTTTTTTTCCCCGAGAAAGCGAAGAGAAAGGTGAAAACAAATTCTCAAGCCCAGGGCCCTTGGAGGTTCAGCCTTTCGAAGACCACACAGTGCTCGCTTCTAAATAGAATATTAAAACAAGCAAGAGCAATTTTCTCCTTTCGTCTTCCCTTATTGCCTAATTTTCCTCCCGCACCATTTGCATAATGGATAAAAAGGCATCCATTATGCAAATGAATGATAGGGTGGTGAGGTTGTGGAAGACACAAACCTCGCTGTGGATGGAGAGACGCCTCCACAAGGCCCTCCGTCGTCTGCATTCCAGCACACGGCCTCACTGGCCGGGTTTCCAAAGGATAGAGGAGAATTGTGAAGATTATAGGTCATTAATTTCTACTTGGTTTATTACAAAGGCAGCACCACAGATGCTTTCCAGAACATTTGTACCAAATACGGGTATTCAATATTGTGGTATGTAAAACAAACTTTACAGTAAACATTTTGTTTCAGATGGGAAAAACGAGTACTCTCTAGGACTTACAATTTTAAGCATGTTCTTTGCTTTGCAAGCGAAAGATTCCCCTTGCAAAGTAGTAAAAGCCTCTGTTCTTCTATCTGGAGAATTAACCTGTATAACAGGTGCTCAGAGCAGTCTCAAAACATATGCATACATTCAACAGGAATGAAAATTTGTTTTAAGTACCAAAATGTTAGTGGATTTTCAAAAGCTTCATGCTGTTAAACGGACCTAAATTTATCTTTAAGAGTTATCACCAAAAACTGACATTTCTCTTGGAGATGTAAATGCACTGAAACTGTAGAAGAATGTTTATTTTTCTCCCAATGCCTTCAAAACAAAAATAAAGAATTCTGAACAAAATTACCAGGTGGGTTGTTCTCGCTTGAATAAATGAGGAGGACAAAATTAAGAAATTAACTTCAAACGTTTCCTCCAAACTCTGAGATACATCATTTGGGGAGAAAAAGAAGGCGGCTGAAACAGAAAGCGACCTTTGTTTCTAGTCCAAATTCCTTGATAACCCTTAGCTTTTGCCAAATGACACTCTTCAGGGACATTTTCTTAAAGTGATCCTCACAGGCTACAGATAAGCCACATCACTTACAGACCAGCCTGTCCTGTAGGATACTTCGAGAGGATGCGGTTCAGATTTGCCCGCAATGCAAGCAAAAACCGCATCCACTTGTCTGAGCATCGACTACAAAGAGCTATGTGAAAATAATTTAAAGAAAAGACAGACCAGATTTTTAAAGAAAGATACTAAGAGGATACGTCATATTGTAGAAGCAACTCATAATCAGCAAGCTGATGTATTTCAATCAGGTGAAAAACATACTAGTGAAAATGTACATACCTAATTTTAGAGCAGAAGGGGTTACTTCGATCTCCCCACCAATTGGTTTAAATGCAGCCAACTGGGCAGCCACTTCCGTCTCAAAGGCATCTGGGGTCTGCTGACCTGCAAGGTTTCCACTGGGGCTCTCAATCTTGTGGAGTGGTTCTTGTTCATCAAACACAGCAATCAGCTACAAACAAATCCAACAACACTCATTACTTGGTATGACATGCATCATCACACAACACTGTATCTCGCTGATTGTGATCTTTATTTGATTTTAAAGAAAATGGCCTCTGACAACGTCAAACTTGAATGTTACTGCCCCACAACTCTCCACTCAATAGGTCTAAAAGCATTGTAACCAGGAATTAATTGTTTGCGATTCTTGAAATAAAGAACCAATTTTTGGCTCTTTTGAAATAAGGAAATGGCTGCCCCTTCCCCTTGCCACCTTCACCAATATTCCTAAAAGGACTTCAGTATTTTTAAGAGTCTTTCCAGAAATAAAAAGTCGAAGATGCAGAAGCTGAGGATAGGTCTACTTGAAAAAAGAGGACATTCAAGGCTCAGAGAGCTGAGATATTATAAAATCCATAATTACAGCTGCCCTTTTAGACACGATCACAACAAATGAATGCGTATATTTCCATACAATGTGTTCATTTTGTGCACATAGATATCATCCCCTTTTTATACATCCCTTTAATTCTGTTCTCTTCCTTCATGACACTGTGCTGACTGGTTCAGTCCAATGAACGCCAAGTCCAAAGAGACTAAACGTCAGCACTTTCAACCAAATTATTACTATCTTCATTTCAATTTCATTTCATAGGAGAACTATGTTTCTTAATATAGAACTATTAACATAGAACTATTAATATAAAACATTTAATTGTCCATTCCAAGTCATTTTTCATAAAGGGCAAAATAAAATAAAATAAAATATTCCAGTAATTGCCCAAGCACTGCTGTATCAACAGTGAGGACAGCCCTGCTCAAACTGTATTTTTGGCCAGCAGACAGCACCTCCACGGAGGACCTTCACAAGCGTCTCATCAAGTGCCGTGGAAAAGTCCAAATGTGTGTGCAGTAGGCAGCAAGAGGATGCTACTGTCAACCCAGGAAAGAGCAGTGTGGGCAACTTTGAAATCTGCTAGTAAATCTTTAGATAGTTTTCATTCATTACATAAAACAAACCTACTTATGATTCAAGCATTTATTTAGGAAAGGCACAGAAAGCCCCATTCATAAGGGAATCTCGTTGGCAATAGTATTAATAACACAAATGCAGGAGTAATCAATCAAAACATCATAAATTCCAAGTTGAGTCTTTCAAAAGAAATGAATACAATTAGGGATATGCAAATTGACTACTCAGAAATAATTTTCATAATTGACTACTCATTTCCAGTATGGAGACTTCTTTAATTGGAAAATCCAACAATCCTCTTACCACAGGAAAGAAATGCTACTCCCAAGGCATTATTTTTAATTCTTGAAATTGAGCACATATATTTTCTATTTTTAATTGGTAGTAATGATGAACTGATTTGAGAGAAGACTTAAATGGATTAATAACGAAAGATTATTCTAGTATAAAAATAATCAGTAGAACTGTATCTTTCTAATCATCTGGTCAAAGTGAAGAGTTTAAAACTTTAAATCTTGAAAAGGAAAATAAAATCAGTTTTTAAAATGTGCTAGAAGTGTTATTTTCATCACTATTTTTGTGACATGATTATAATTTCAGTTTTGCATATTGGTGAATTCTAACACATTTTAGTAACATTTACTTTAATTGCCAATCGGCAAGGTGAAGCGGCTTATTATGTGGGTTCTATGAACAATTTTGTGTTAGTGAAGAGTAATACCTTACTCTTCCCTCTCCCTACATCCTTAACTGCTAGTAAATGCAGTGCGCCTTACATATTGGGGAAAAGAGAAAAAAACTGAGTATCAGTTTGGAGCATAATACACAATCTTAAAACTGATAACTCATCAACTACGCCATTATCTATGTTTATTATGTAACCTTTCCTCCCCAAGATACTCTCCTGTTTTCCATACTATTATATCCATACAAGTTTACAGCAGATGTAACAACAATGGTACGCCTACTTATCAAATGAGAGAACATAATAGTTCGGAGATTTTGTTTCCCAAAGGGAGAGGCCAAACAGTAATTGGTACTAGAATCTAGTCTTTTTCATTTCTAACTCAGGGTTTCAGACCACACTGTGACTGTTTTCCAACAAGAGAGCTGTAAAAAGAGAGGATATCTTGTAAAATATTTGTGGTTTGTCCACTAGGATGCTATATCCTAAAGAATACGATAAAGAATGGAGAGAAAAGGCAATAGTCGTCACAAAGATGATGATAATAAGAAGTGGAGTATTCCCAAATCTGATAGTCCGTCTCCCAGTCCCACAATTGACAGGAATTATCTTCACAACGTCTACCCTAGATGTACAGATGGATGGATGAATGAATGAGACGGCCTCTCTTCCTGGAAAGAAGAGGTTCGGTTCCTGAATCGGTGGTGCCCAAACAAAGTCTTTGGCTTCATTGGTGCTGGCTGATAAGAAACTCTCCATGCGGTCTGCATTTCAACATCTACCATATGCACACTTGTTTCAAAACTGACAATTTCTTTAAATCGTACATTGTAGGTGCTTATTAGCTAGATTACTTGCTTCATCAGAACACCTCCATTATCAGGTAACAGAGTTCCCAGTAGACGGTGTTACAGAGATGCATTAATTAACATAAATCATGGTTCTGGTTCCTCAACAGAGGCATGCTGATTTCCAACATGATAGAAAAAGAAGCTGGACAGGAAAGAAGAAATTCTATTTAACTTTTTTTCTGTTGTTAAGGTTTCACCTAGACTAAACTTCTATGGCATGTGGAAGATTTTTCACTGACATCTTTGGGACTATAGTAACCTAAACATTATGCAAAATGCAAACAGGTAATATTTCATTTGGATGCCTTTCTCTTCTGCTGCCCTATCCATCTTCTGGCAACCCTTCTGTTCTCCTTCTGCAATGCTTGTATTCTCACGTCACCCAGCACAACACCAACATTTCCCAAAGACCCCATAATCCAAACTCTTTTCACAGAGTCATTATTTCTAATCAAAACTCCTGTCCTCACAGATCTCTGTCAGTATTTAGGCATCTCATCCCCAGACGTACACAGGAAGGTTGGTCCACAAATATACTATTCATTCTCCCACCCCAAACAAAAAGAAAAACCAACAACAGAAAGGTTTAAGAAACCTTCTCAGGACCCATTTACCCCTGTAGATAATACCCCGTTTCTCTACTTTCCTTAAAAGCAAAATCTGAAAATGTCTGTCTACAGAGCAGTTTCCAATCTCTACAGAGCAGTTTCCAAAGAACTCCTGTTCTTTGCTGAGACCACACTTGTCAGGCTCTTGCCCCTCCATTCCATGGAAACTGCTCTTATGAAGGTCAAAACCAATCTTTAGATAGCTAAATCCCAAGCCACTTATCTGGCTTGATTTTAGGACACAGTTCAACATGCCTCTTAAATTGTTTTGTTGACTTGTCTTCCCGGACATCTCTTGTGACCATCCGTTAAATTTCCTTTTACTTATTCCTCCTCGTCTCTAAAAATGTGACAGAGAACACATCTAAGTTATTTTGGACATCTCATTTGTCTCATGGCATAGATGTAAGTATACGCTCATAAATTCCAAATTTAAACCTCCAACCCAGAGCTTCTTCTCGAACTCCAGGCTTATATGGTCCATCACCTAACATAACATGTGAAAAACTGAAAAAATGATCTTCCAAAGCTCTTCTCACAATCTTTTTACATTCAAATTACTGGCAGTCCATCCGTCCAACTGCTCAGGAGAAAAATCTCATATTCACCCTTGATGCCTTTTTCCATCCCTCCCTTCATCTCTCATACACCCCACACACATCCAGTTTGTGAACAAATCTCAAAATATAATCAGAGTTTACCTGCTTCTCGCCCCTCTACTCTCATCACTTTGGGCCCAGCTACCACAATCTCTCCCATGGATCACTGCAATAATTTCCTGTGTGGTCTTATTTCCACCCATGCTCCCTTCTAATCCATTCTCAATACAGCAGCCAGAGTGATCCTACTAAAACACAAGATGGGTCACGTGTCTCCTTTGGTCAGTCACCTTCCCATGTCACAGTGAAGCTCAAGTCCTTGCAATGGACTATCTGGTCATAAGCTCCTTGGGACATATCTGACCACATGTTCTGAGTACGTTCTCCCTTGCTCTCAGGATTCTATCCATCTATGATTTCTTCTTTGTTCCTGACTCAGTGTCTTTGTATTTGCTGTTCTCTCTGTCTGAAATAGTCTTCCCCAGACACCTACATGGTTTGTTCCTCTGTCCTTCCAATCCTTACTCAAATGCCAGGCATTTGCTGACCACACGATCTTAATTGCAACATCATAGCCACTTTCTATCCTCCCTTCTTTTTTCTTTATCGCATTTATTGCCCTCTCAATGTTTCATTTTTTGTCTTATTTATTGTCTGTTTTTTTCTCACTGTGCTAGAATATAAGCTCCAAGGAAACAGTGATTTTTGTTTTTTCTGTTGTATCCCCATCGCCTAGATTGGTGAGTATACACAATAGGCACTGAACATATGTTTGTTGGAATAAAGCTAAAAGAAAGCAAGAACAGATACTAAAACCTAATATAGCAAGTAAAAGATACCTAGATTTTTTCACGTGTTTTTAGAATAAACATCCAAATTATTATTTTTTTAGAAATGAATGCATATAAACAACCTGTACCTACCCATAAGCCCCTCCAAGTGTCATCATCATTATTACTGTTGTTCTGGTTTTGTTCTTATGGGTGGTGGGGGAGAGAAATTCCTACTTTTCTATTCGACACGAAGAGAAATTGCTTCTGCCACGTCAGGCTCCAAAAAGAGAGATTATGTGTGTTCTCTTTCTTTTTCAGGCTCAATTTTGAAAGGGAGAATCTGCTTATTTGGTCTCTGAAGGAGTACAAGTGGTACACCAGGGGTGGAGAGCACATGGAGAGGGAGGCAGGGTTAGCGGTGTAGTCTGAGATGGCATTCCACAAGCTCACGATTCAACTGTGCAGCCCATACAAATTCAGGTCTTCCATTTCACGTTCTACCAGCTTTCTGTGATTGTTTTAATATGACGCTATTTTCTCTTTAATGTGCCAGTAAAATTAAGGCACTGGGAGAATGTACAATGTTTATCTTACATGTTTTCTACCTCTGTTTGAGAGGTCAAGGTGGAGTGCAATTCTCAGGAGCACACCTAACTTCTAACTAGGACTTAAGAAAACATGTAAAAATAAACACACTAATGTAGCATGTAAAATGATATTCAATAATTAGATCTCAGTTGTCCGTGCTGATGGTGCTCCCAGTTCAAGGGCTAGGCACTAGCTTTGGTAACTGCAAGCATCCCCTGGCCACCCCAGAAGGCCTATGGGAAGAACATCTGAAATTGGGATTCTTCTAGCAAAATGATCACCCATAAAACTTCACTTTAGAGAATATTTCCATCTTTTTCTCATACCTTGTGTAGATCAAAATAATGAAAAAGTCAACAACAACAACAAATTCAAAGATGAAAAGAAATGGAAGAATTTTGGGTAATTTACAATTATCTGTGAAACCTGAATAATAGACTTGATCAAAAGAGTCATGTGTTCTCTGCAATTTCACACCATCAATATCACTTCGAGGACTCAGACCTGTTCCTATGATTAAACAGTAAGACTATTATGATCAATATCACTAGTAAAGGGCTGTGTGTTTGCGTGTGTGTGGGGAGCGTGTGAGTCACGTGGAGGTAGAATGTTAAGTTCCTTGATAATATCCCTAACATGCCTAAACACTTCAGCACAGAGCCTGGTACACAATGGAAGGTTAAATGTTAATTCCTTTTCCTACCATAGCTAACATTCTCTGGCTTCCAGACTAAATCCCACTTGATTTGTTTATCCATATTCTGCTTTTACTTTGTTGATTCTCTTTAATCTCTTCATCACAGGATTGACAGAGGAACAGAGAAAGTACCAAGATCAAACACATCAAATAGGTCATTTTTGTTTTTCTTTTTTGTCTTCCTCTTCATCACACAACCCGTAGACACGCTTTACCTCTCTTCCCACCCTGCAAAACATGGGTTGTGCTGTTTCCACCGCAGCTTGAAGCAATATACCAATGCCTTTAGCTTCTCCAGTCACAAGTAAATATTTTCATAATAAATGCCACCAAGGGTATTTATTGCAGAGTCCCTCAATATTCATGATGTGGCTTGCTCTGTTATCAACCTACAGCATTCTGTCACTTTTTAGAGCCTGAGTTTTTATAATTGAATGCTATTATCTTTAGCCTATAGAGAAAATCAAAAAGAATCATCCAAATGCCCATAGAACATGATTTATAAAAGTATATTTTTTGTATTAGAAATTACAGTTAGGAAATTGTGGCTCTATTTTAATTACACGTCAAGTACACTCACGTACTACTAAGAAAAACTTATTTGCCATATTGAGTTCTTTGGGTTAAACTCTTGAATTTAACAACACACTGTTATTTTTACCGTTTCATACATATTTCATATTACCGACAACTATCAAGTAAAATTCAAAGACAAAGGAAAAAAAACAGGATCCTACAAAACAAAATTAGAATCATTTGTCTCAAATCTTAATAAACACAATTAAATCTAAGTAAGACTGTGAAATTACAACCATTTCACAAGTACAGGAAAACACATTATCACCTTTGGGAAGAGAGTGAAACACGGAAGAATTTCATTTAAATGTATACATATCTGCTTGTAACTAAACAACAATGGGCTATGTGACTTAATTTTATGCCACTTTAAACAAAGGTTTGAAAACAGGTGATCTTCCTTCATAGGATTTTGACAGCTAGCTAAAAGCATTTAATCCAGATTTTTAAAATGAGCATGCTCAAATTTGCATCTTCATCAGATGCAAGCATCAGATCAAGTATCCTCAGAGCAAGTATGCCACAGCTCTGATTCTCAGAAAGTTCAATCGACATTCAGTAAATGAGATAAAACCAATTTTCATTTCCTCTCCAAACTGAAAAATCTGTAATAGGGACCTTTACAAACTTTACAGCTTTAAGCTTCATGCTAAAGAAAATAACATAATTTATTCAACTGTACTAAGAATCCTATTTATTCTTATCACATTTTCAAAAGGCAGCTGCCTACACTGCTGGTAATAACAAAAAGCATGCCTATTAAAAAAACACCGATACTTTGGCCAAAACTGCATTTACCTTTAATTATGCAGTAGCTCACTAAGAAGTCAGGTATACAATAAATACATTTATACTGAATCGTATTTTTCCTGTGACTGACTCAAGTTTGAGAGCCTTATTTTTTATTTGTTTATTTTTGTTACATTCATTCTTCACTTTCCTGCATAGTAACAACTCACCATTTATGAAACAACCTTCAAAACCGACACCTAATATACACATGGAAAGCCTGAAGACACTTTCCTCTGTGCCCTTGACCATCCATAGCAGTGGTCGGGTAAAGGGCTCCATGGAGATCAGGTGGTAGCCACCAAGCTCTAATCCTAAAGGGCCCTGTGGGACAGCTACGGAGAAAGCAAACACGTAAAGAAGCAGGAAGAAGTTTCAAGCATTCTGAGGTAACACAAATGTCAGAAATTAAAAAAAAAAAAAACAAAAAAAAAACAGCATCTCTGGCTTTGTCAGTAATAGTATTTCCACTGTCTCTGAATTACACACACTAAAAATAACCGACACAAAAGAAAGTGGAAGATCCTTGGGTTAAACTGGTTGAGAAAACTCAAAAATGATGCCAATTCGCTGAGTGGCTTTGCTTGCCATTTACTCTGTATATCACGGACGTTCCTCAATTTTATCCAATCCCAAGGGCTTTGAAGGTCTTGGGAGAGTGTACGTTAGTGTAAATGAAGACAATGTTTTAAAATGCAGGGATACACATACACACAAATGACTTCTTCTTCAAATCATTCTCAACTAAATCACACACATCTAACCTGCATTTCTAAAAGAATATTCTTTTCTAAGGAAGCGTACCCGACACAAGAAAACATAAAGTAGCACGTGGAAAAATATTTTGTAAATGACAAAGCATACATGCCTTTAAAATGTTGTAACTTTCACGTTAGTATTATTTTACTGGCTCAGTTTTTTTCTCCTTTCTTCCCTACAGCTTCTATTCTCTACCCTAAACCAAAGCTGGAACGGCCTCAGAAACACCTTTTTGGTAATTTCTTGGCCAAGGTCCAGCGCTGCCACAGTCATCCATAGATATGTCAACAGATCCTTGAAGGCAGTAACTTACTGGAATCTAAGGCTGATTTCTCTCTGCAGGGATTATTCATCACAACAAAATGCCTCAGTGCATCTCCAGGTCCTTACGTCTCCATTGTAAAGGCCTCAATTTGCTTCTGGCTTCTAGTCCAGCCCCCGGATGTTTACCCACAACACTACTGCTGAAATGGGCTTTCCATCATACAAAGTGGCATGGTCTTGCTCCAAGTTAAAATTCTTTATATTCTCATAGTTTCCAAGATGTAGTTCAAGGCCTTCTACTGGGTTCTATGTTGTTCCCACAATACTGTCCATGTCTCTATCATTACCAGTCACATAGCACAAGCATCTTGACTTACTTGCCTCTATAACTGTCAGCTACTTGAAACCATGAGTCACATAACTAAAAAATGTATTTACCAAATAATTAGCCAGCCTTCACTATGTGCTGGGCACTGTTCTAAGTACTTACATATTCTATTTCATTTTCATAAGAAAACTTCTCAGAAAAACAGTATTATCCCCACTTTACAGATGAGAGAATTCAAGTATAACCTGACCTTGTATTCCAAGCTGCTCGTGAGTACTTGCCACATGGAAGGGAGTGAGGGAAATGGTTTACATTCTCTGCTTTTCCAGAGAGAAAGGGCAAATGTGGCCATTTGGATGGATGTGGACACCATCTCCCTAAATCCTTGATTTTTCCAACCAGTTGGGAGTAAAGGTAACCTCCCTTACCACGTATGCTCCTACAGAGGGCAAAATAGCTTCTGTCAGCTTTGAGGCTCAATGTAAGATGACATTTTACAATTGTTCCATCTCAAATCCACTTAGTATATTATGATCCCAACCCCGTTTGTTGGTGGACTGCATTTATGTACTTGACTTTCTTCCAGAGGAGACCTTCTGAAATTATAAAACTAATGTGTGTGTGAACATACTTAGTTTTGAAACAAACACAATCGTACGGTGTTCTCTACTACGTCTGACGGTTAGAAGAACCCTGCTTCTTTGTACTAATGACTGCAATCCAGGGTGCGTTGCTTAATTTTGTGGATTAATGAGTAAGCAATCAAATGTGATTTTAAGTCATGAATATAACAAACATACTATTCATTTATTTTGACAAGTATTTTAATTTATGAGACTTGGCTACAAATAGAACAGTCTATTTGGTAAAAGGAAAAAAAAAAAGAAACCTTTCTGCTTTTAAGACAACTCAACAGCTCTCAGATAATAAACCTCTGCAGAGAATGATGACAAAGCCACCACCACCTTCTAAAGACAGATAAAGAACTGATAGGTTGATACAAAAAACAATGAGATCTTACTGGATCATTAAAATGTCCAAGGAGACAATGCTGCATGCACTTGAGCTGTAGGCACGGTCTTTGGGGCTTGCCAACCACATGGAGGGTTCTAACTAAAACAGGTCAGTGTTGGCCTGAGGCAGATGTCGCCTAGCCTGTCACCTTGGTAGCCTAAGACACAAGTTTCAACAGTTTCACGTGTCTCCGAGGTGGCCTCACATTCCAGGCCTGAGGTCCCCCAAGGCCAGACAACGTGGTGAGTGGCCAACGACTACAAGGGAGTTTTCAACTCCCTGAAAATTAGCTGGTGATTAATTGGTACTACATTTCATCAGACTGGTGAGGGAACAGACTCTTTAGCAAAGACACATTTAGCAAATTGGCCCGAGCACCGGCTGATTGACCTCGTGACAGGTCCGATGATGTTCTACTTTCTCCAGCATTTGGTGACAGCTGAACAACCGGCGAAGACTACGCAAAGGTCAGCGTGCAGCCTGATTGAGGGATGAGGAAGCACTTCTCTTAAATATTCCATTTAGACTCAGATCTTCCTTGTCATGGGTGACAAGGCTTTGAAGCCGATATTTTAAAAAATTAACACTGCACTTGCAGGTGGGTTTCGCTACTGAACCCCTTCCGTCTGAGTGGTAAAGCTAACCTTTTCCTTTAGCTTCTAATTGCTCCACATCTCCTTAACTAGTGATAATGTGGCTAGCCCTGCTGGGATGGGTGTTGACTTTGGGAGCATCTAAATGTCAAGATTTGTAATTATGATTGTGGGTGTATTAAACTCACATAGAATGATGCCTCGCTAATTGGGGCCTGAAGACAAGAAGCCCAGGGTCCTTGCTCCTTGCTCACAATCGCAGGAGGGGTATTACCTCTTCCAGGAGTACTTGTGCTTCAGGTCTTGCCTCTAATTGTAGGAAGAGCATCTTTCAGAGTTAGTTGCAAATTTATATGTTTTGTGCAAAAGGCCTTCTTCCTAAAGCATCTAGAATGTATTTTGTCAGCGTGAAAACTAGGATTTGTTTCTAAATTAAAAAAAAAAAATGACACACACTGAGCATAGTTACAGAAAAAAAAATGGAACACATGTTTTGAAATTAGGGCTGGACCCCAAAATTCAGGTTGCTAAGACCATCAGCAATCTTGGGTTTCAAAAGCCAGTGTTTACACTAAACTCTCAAACCCAGTAGCCACTTTTGCACTTTGCTACTCTAGGCTTTTATGTTTCTCAGGTAGGAAGAGAAGAGAAGAGAAGAGAAGAGAAGAGAAGAGAAGAGAAGAGAAGAGAAGAGAAGAGAAGAGAAGAGAGAAGAGAAGAGGACAAGAGAGAAGAGAAAAAGAAAAAAAAAGAAAAAAGAAGAGAAGAGAAAAGAAAAGTGCTTAGGCAAGAAGAGGTAGGACTCGCAATCTCTCCCAGGGGAAAGAAAACTTCAACTTCAAAAGGGTGTCACTAGGGACACTTGTGAAAACGCACAGTAGAAAAGAAGACATACAAGATAATCTAAAATCCCAGAAAACTCCTGTTACAATATCGGTGCCTTTTGTCCACTCTTCTCTTCTATGGATTTACATATATATCTCAACGTTACTTGAACCATACTTCATGACACACAATTTTCTGATACTTTCACTTAGGATTTTCTTGTATACAGTTTTCTCTAATTTTAATCTGCAAAAAATGAAGAAAACTCATGCCTGAATAATATTGCATAACATAATAAGTCATATAAATAATTTAGCCATCCTGCCATTCAGGACACATGAAAATGAAGGTTATCTAGGCAAAGCAGTATCATTTTTTCAACCACTGCCAATTTTACAGACAATATTATATTCTCCTGATTAAAGGTTAATTATTTGATTACTAGTGATATTGAAAATAATTCTATAAGCCATTTTTATTTCTTCAGTGGATGGTCTGTTCATACCCTTTGCCCTTCTGTTCCATTTTATTTATCAGCATGTATTAGCTCTTTTCATTTTAAGTATATTGTCTTTTTTTTTATCTTTGCAAAATGTTTGACAGTTTACTTTTCATTTTTGTTTATGATGCAAAAATTTTCATTGCATGGTACTCCACTCGTTTAAAACCCTCTATTAAATCTTCAAAGGTCCCTTGTAAATAGGTACTCACCTGGAACCAGTAATACTTTATGATGGGCAAGTAGTAAAACAATGTTGGTTTCATTTAATTTACTACTTTGATAGTCCTGTAAGACAGAGCAGGTGGGAAATGTTCTGATTGATGGGCATTTGGTTTTTAAATCATACATACCTATTCTAAACAAATGCAGATTGATAAAGCTACTTCAATAAAGCAATCACAAATAAAATTGTAACATTTCACTGATTTCATAATCCAACTAATTCATTAGTTTTTGCAGATTCTTTATGCTGAAATTCCACACAGTCAATCCATTATTAAATGGAAAAATATGGTCAGGCAATTTGTTTCAAAAATCTTTCAAGTGCTTGAAGACTTTCAGATTCCCTTATTTCTTTTGCCCCCCAGACAAGACAAACTTTGTTATTTTTTCATGTTTCTTCTATATCTCCTACTGTCCTGTCATCAATCACATTTGTTCTTTCCTGTAAACTCTCCCTGCTCTTCATATTGCCAAGGATTAAAAGGCCCAACTACTGAGAGAGATGGGTAAAAACTGAGAGTGATGGGTATGTGTCTCACCAAAGACTTTTCATTTATTTAACAATATGGTTTTCAGCCAACCTATTGTCCTAACGACTACGAGGTTTCTAGCCACATTTCTCTATCTTACCAAAATGTTTTTGCTTATATTCCATCCTCCAATCTGCTCTTTCACGTAAATTTCAGAGTTATTGACATTTAGTTCATCCACAACATGTAAGTAACATATGGGGCACTTTTTAAAGAATCGGGAAACATGACTTCTTTCAGAGATGTAATCTAGTAAATAAATATGTATTGGTCTGTTTGTAAATACACAAAATCAACTCAAGGAAATACACCCAGGACAACATTTAATTCACTATATAAACAGACTAAAGAAGTGGTTATGTCAACAAGATGAAAGTCAGGAAACTGGTGTCGGAAAGGAATATACTAGCAGTGCCACTCTAAGTTTTACCTTCTGAAGGCACCTTCTGCATTAGTGAGCAAACCTGAAGCCCCATTAATAGGGGTATATCCTTACTGTGACATGAATGATGTCTGGGGATTACAGTGTAGTACCATTAAACTCATTAATCTAGGACCAGGTACACAACTTGAGGCCCAGTGCAAAATGCAAATGTGGAGCTCTTGTTCAAAAATTAAGAATTGGAAGATGATGGTAGCAGAGTACTGAACCAAACGTGGGGCTCTAGTGACCATGGGACCCCCTGAGCAACTGTATGGGTCACATGCCCATGAAGCTGGCCCTGCTTGAATCATGTGACTTTCCAAATGTATTCTGGTTTCATGTTCCCTAAGTAATATGATTGTGTTTTGACTTCTCACATCAATCTCTCAACAGGGAGAAGATATGTTGACTAGCAGGTATGCAATATATAGTCCCCTTTGCAGATGTTCCACAAGTGCTTATGGTCCTGCTGAACTTTATTAGTTTGAATCAGAATTCTTGAGTCAAATCAATCCATAGCAGTGAGAAGACATGGTTTATGGAACTGCAGTGCTTAGATCCTATATCATGGTTAAAAAAGTGTTTCACATATATGGTATCTAGGGAGGTCTCTTCTGTAAACTCCTTAAACTTTGAGGGCTCTCCCATGTGAACTTGTATCTTAGTTTATTCACTGAAAACACAGTACTGGCTTAGAAGGCAGCTTAAGTCAATAGGAAATGCTGGGAGGTTTTTTTTTTCACTTAAATGCAAAAGAATACTATAATTATGTAACAGGATAAATATTGCTACAATAGTAATCATATTACAACACAGAAATGTGTCAAAGTAACACAATGTACACCTTAAATTTATACAATGTTACCTGTCAAATTGATTCAGTAAAAATAAATAATGCAAAATAATTGTAGAACAAGTTATTTTCCCCTGATTCCTACTTGTCTAGGATAACATTTGTTTCTATCCAAGGTCTTACAAGGCCTTCCACAAGTAGCCGGAGGCCAAATCCAGCCTCATGTTCCTGTACTCACTCATCTATGCTCTTCTCTGCCTCGCTCCCCCTCAACCAACACCACACACAAGCTTCTGCATCTACGATGACTCTTTCCTTTCCTAGAATCATTAGTAGTAGGGAACGTAGGCTCTGAAGCCAACCAAAGTTCAAATCCACCTCAGACCCTTTTTGAAACACAGGGAAGGTACTTAGCTCCTCTAAGACTTAATCATTTTCTTCATCTATGTATGAGAACAGCAGCTAACATTTACTGAGTATTTACCATGTTTAAGCCCATAATTTCAGACTGTAATATCTTATTTCTTGCTTATACCACTCCTAGAGGTAGCTAGCTCCTCCTCCATCAATAGCTCCAAAAGCGGAGGCACTGACAGGTTAGATGGTTTACATAGACACTAATCGGATGGTTAAATGATAAAGCCAGAATTAGAAGCCAAACTTCAGCACCCCTTCATTATTCTAAGCCTTCCTCTTGAGTTGTTGTAGTATATGAGATATAACTTAAGAGTGCCTAACCACAAAAATGGTATTTCTTTAATGCTAGCCCCTAGCTATTATTATAATCATCATCATTATTTTTTGAGAGAGAGAGAGAGAGAGAGAGAGAGAGACACCCTTGTGAGTGGGAGAGGGACAGAGGGAAAGAGAGAGAGAATCCCAAGCAGACTCTACATCCAGTGCAAAGCCCAATGCATGGCTCAATCTCACAACTATGAGATCATGACCTAAGCCAAAATCACGAGTCAGACGCTTAACTGAGCCACCCAGACACCCCACATTATTTTTATTGATCAAAAGCCCTATTCATCCTTTAAGAGCCAACTCAATTTGTAACCTGAATAATTTCTAGTATCTAGAGACTGTATTTAATACTATACCCTAGTATTCTTTAATTAGAAATGCAATAAGTCAGTTTATAGAGACCAGGTAACTCCCAGCCCAGAACAGTATTGGACTGAATATATGACTAATAAGATAGACTTAATTTATAATACTTAAATAGACTAACATCGAAAATGTGGACATTTTCTTCAACCGAAATATACACACACACACACACACACACACACATATGTGTGTGTGTGTGTGTGTGTGTGTATATATACATATACATATAATATACACACATACACACACACATACACATATATTCGTTAAAAAGAAAGATATATAATGTTATTAGAAGCTTTTTCATCATGTTAAGTGATAAGCATCAAATGAAAAATTAAAAGAAAAACAAGCTGATGGGGAGGGGGAAAGACACTAATTAGAGCATAATATCCATCTGACGTTTTGTACCTAGCTTCTACCCATGAGTTATTGATATTACCATTAGGAGAAGTAACTCTTATTTCTATAGAATATAATGTAACTCCAAATATAAAGTGTTATCAAAAATTGCATTTCCTAATATCAGCTTTGGATTAAATGGGAGTGAAGGTGATTGCCTTTCACACAAGTGTCATGACCGGAAATGCTGGGCAGCATTTTCTCAGAAACTACTCTAGAAAGCCTGTACAGTTAATCAACTTTGGTTTAGAAAGTCTCCATGCTTATAATTTATTTTGTTTTTATAGAAAAAAGACTTGGAAAGGTTCCTGTGAGACATGGAAAAGTACCAAGATCTGTCAAGGATAAACATGTTTTCTTCCCAAAGCCCTCGAAGTCAGTGAAAATGGTTTCCAATAATGAATCACCAAAAGAAAAGGCCCTGTTTTTATTGGACTAAAATTAATAATTTCTATGAAACAAGAGGACAAATGGAAAGTGGATGTAGGCAACCAATGGGGAATGCCTGCCATTGCACTTAGACAACCTCAGAAGGTCAGCACTGGAGTCATGGAGAAGACTCTAGTAAAACAACAGGACTTTTTTCTTTTTTTTTTTTAATGCTCATGTTCACTCTCTGTGTGTCGGGGAAAAATTGTTTTAAATGTGTTCATAACTGGGAGCTTTTGGCAAAGGTGAACCCATTTATCCAGACAAATCCAAACGGAAGTCTAAAGTAAGCACATGATGTACCATGCAAATTATTCTCCACGAATGTAGCTAAACGTGACAAATGTGAGTCAAATATCACACATCTCTAACTGTCTTGCTTCTAACTTAAAAGGGAAAAACATCATTTATTTGGAGCTGCCAAATACTATATTCTCACTAATTTAATAAGCAGGCACCATTTTCTCTACCTCTGAAAATTTATGTTGGTCTTTGGACGGGTTCAGCTGCCTTTTTAAATCTAGTGGTCTGTGACCATAGAGGGTTTTAGCCAAAGGGAAAATGACTCCATAAATCCACAGAGGCTGTCTTGCCTTAAATTATAGTTTGAAGACTTCAGAACTATATGAAAAGACTTTGAACAAGAAAAATCAACACACACCAACACATATGTATTGAAACTTATCCTATTTTACAATAGAAAGCATTCCTCAAGCTTTAGAAAGCCTGTGCGCATAAGGTAAGATATAGATTTGGCAAGGCCTGTGGAGACTTGCTACCTAATTATCAAGAAATGTGAGGGGGAAAAAAAATAAATTTGGTCATACTGTCTCATGAAGCATGTTTTTTGATTCAAAAATATGTTTAGTTTTTTGATTCAAAAATATGATTAGGATATTTTTGTTCTTGATATTTCACAAAACAATAGACATTTTCATTATGACATCACTGGAAAGCAGACTATGTTGTTTCAGAGAATGACAAGCCACTTTTCTTTGGAATGCATGTTAGCCCTCTTCTAATCAGGAAAGGTTATTTCCTAACTTCTCAAACGTAAGTGGCAGGTGACATGCATGGAAAGAATCTTGAGATTATAAGATTAGCCATATATTCTAATAAAATAATTGAGTTATGGAAAAATTACATGAATTTCTAAAATCCTGTAGCTAGTTAAGAGCTAAATGAGGGAAAGAATTGAGCCAACACCTAACCTTAACTTACAACTTAAAAAATATTGCATACTTGTAAGGCAGGTACTGAGTTCTATTCATCACATTTCCCACCATTCTGGACTGGCATACGCTCAACATACTTATTTACTAATTTGCCTAACTCCTAAAATAATTGGAGACCTTTATCCTACGACTAAAATATACAGTGCTCTTTTCACTCTATACTTCTTCCCTGATTAAAATGCAGCTATCAAATGAGACTATACTTCAATCTTCTTGCAAAGACTATATTCATTATCATTTGCAAAATAAGTGATGCTCTTTATACACAGAATTCCTTCCTTAAGTCAACTGGTTGGCATCATTCACAAAATACAGAACACTGCCTCTTTAATGACTAATTATATGGGTCAGCTTGACAGGGCCATGGAGTGCCCAGATATTTGGTTAAACATTATTTCTGGTTGTGTCTGTAAGGTTGTTTCCAGACAACATTAAAATTAAAATCAGTAGATTGAGTAAAGCAGACTGTCTTCCTGTATGGACCTCATTCAATGTACTGACGTTGTGAGTAGAATAAAAAGACTGAGTAAGAAAGAATTCCCCTTTCCTGACTGTTTCAGTTTGGATGTTGGTCTTCCCTGACCTTCAGACTCAGACCAAGACATCTGTTCTCTTTAGGTCTCAAGACTGCCAGCTTTCAGACTAAAATTTATGCCACTGGCTCTCCTCGTTCTCAAGTTTTCAAACAGGAACTGGAATGACCCGTTGGCTCTTCTACATCTACAGCTTTCTGCTCAGCCTCCATAATCACATAAACCAATTCCTTTCAATAAATTTCCATATATGTATATATATACACACACAGACACAGGTACATACATCCTGTTGGTTTTCCTCTGGAAAATCCTAACAGCCTCATTTCTCAGAGGTCAAAAAACTGGCAAAATCAATGCTTTAGAACAAAGTCTCAGACCCATAAGCAATAATGTCTTCTTAGTGTTCCTTACCATTATGTACATCTTTTACGATGCTCACTTATGGAATTTCCAGGCTAGGGTTAACTAATAGGGAAAAAAAACACAAAAAACTAGAAGAAATGGAAGACTTCCTAGATTTGAAACTGGGAAAGTTGAGCTAAAATGGAAGAGAGCAACACTTAAAAGCAGCAGAAGCGCAGTGTTCATTGAAGCCTTAACTGTGCCTCAGTGAATGAGGAAAGGCCAACGTTCAGTAGTCCAAATAGGAATCTCAGTGAAGTGCTCCAACTCTTACCTCTAAGGAACCTTTTTTGAGTACTTTTAACATGCCATGCACTGTGTTAAAAACTCAGGATGCAGCCCCCCATCTCAAGAACCTATTGATTTAGTAGTAGGAAGGGCAGATGCACATGAAAACAATATGGACACTGTGACATGTGACGCAATGGCTGAAGGAGCAAAATGCCATGTTACGAAGAGAGAGGAAGATACATTCTATGGATGTTTTCAGGGAAGCTGTTAAAGACGTTAGAAAGTGGAGATGATATTTCAGCTGGGCCTTCCTTAGTATGACTGCATAGGACAGCAAGTTTGGGAAGCCCATCAAAGTACAAGGCACAACATCCAGAAAGGCACAGGATAGGACGTCACAAATTCACTGTTTGCAAAATGCCAATCACTTAGTTTGAGGTGTTTGGAGGGCAGATCCCTAGAAGCTGACAGGAAAATAACTAGAAGAGATAAGGCTGGACTGAAAAGTTAGAGACAGAAAATGAAGGACCTTGAACGTTGTGCCCACAGGTATGTTTCCTGAAATGTGCCCTAGGTTTTATGACTTATAATGTATGTTCATGCTTCTTAAACCTCAAGTCCTAACCTACTATGAAGGAGCCTACCTTAAATCATCTGGGGAATAAGACTAGATGTAAACAGATATACTCCACAAAAGCGGTACGTTGTGTGCGCATCTCCGTTGCCCCTATCCTCGCGTGCTCCCACTAAAAGATTAAAATACACAGTTTGGTACTTGAAATTATCTGACATATGCAACTGAAGAGTTACTCCACGTGAGCTATGGGCATGAGTTAGAGGAGGCATGTGTGTGGGTGGGTGTGGAGGAAGCAGGAGTAAAGACCGGTAGGTAGTCTTAATTAGTGATGTTGGGTACGATCAGCAACCGCAAAAGCAGAGTTTATCAAAATAAAACTTTTCTAAGTTTAGAAAGTTCACCATTGTTCTTACTTGAAAAATAACTAGTTATGTCAACATTAAACAGTTGGATTACAAAAATATAAAGTAATAAAATAGCTGATTAGAGGATGGCACGGTGACCAGGCACCTTGCCTTGACCGCCTGCCTGAAGAACATGGGGCTAAATGTAAAATCCTCCCCCAGAGAGTGGGTTTCACAAAGGGATGGAGATGGTTGTGGCAGCTCTATGCCTGTGAGAAGCCAGCAAAGGGAAACTGGCAGCTTGATGGATTACTATTTACTAAAGGGCACACCTCCTTGCCCTCTCAGGTAGCCTAGAGAGAGCTAGGGGACAGGAGCCATTGACAGGAGGTCCCCAAGAGTCAGCTCTTAGCCTCCACAGGGCAGCTCTCTCTCTGCCCTTAGAGGTCTCCCCAGAGCTCCCAGTCACCGGAGCTGCCTCATTTCAGGGGACCACTTTAAGAAGGCAACATGCTTCCTCCTTTTCCCCCATCTACCAGGCTAACTTTTAAAAAAGTCAGTTGGCTTCACTTTGGTGTTGCCCATTTTACTGTATTTCATTTTGAATTTTTATCAGTTGTTTCTTGATTTCTTTCCGTGGTGTTCAGATTACCTCCTATTTCCTTTCTTCTTCTTTTTTTAAATATTGGTTTATGCAACATTTGCCTTGTTCTTAGCTTAGTTCCTTTAGGTGATAAAATGTTGAATGTCTAATCTTTTCTATTTTTACGAGCTTTTTGCTCACGTTCTTTTTAAA
Organism: Puma concolor; assembly: GCF_028749965.1. Taxonomy (NCBI): domain Eukaryota; kingdom Metazoa; phylum Chordata; class Mammalia; order Carnivora; family Felidae; genus Puma; species Puma concolor. The sequence goes on along the minus strand of NC_141674.1, from coordinate 192,076,201 downwards.
ATTCCCTTTAACATTTTACTTTTCAGCTTTATTTTTTTTTTTTTTATGTTTTCCCTCTGAAATCATAATTGCTGGCATTATACTTAATTTTGTCACTTCAGCAATCATGGTTTCCCAGTGATAGATAGGAAGGATAGCACAGGGATAGCAATGGAGAGCCCAGCCTTCTCTCAGACAAGATGGAGGTCTCTCTATTTGCCAAAAACAGTCTCGTACTCACCTTATTTGAACCTCAAATACTTCTATTAATATGGAGTCTCATAAAATAAATTCCAAACTGGGTAGCTCAAAGAACTTTACTGCTTGCCTTCTCGTGGCACAGACCATTTTCGTGCGTTATGAGCGGTCTTAGATTCTATAAATCTGGCACATAAAATCACGAGGTAAGAGGTAACACTAGACCAGAGGGTCCCCCTAGGGAAAGGACACTAAATCGGCTCCCACGGTTTACTTTAGTACCTCTGAAAGTTCCATAGGAAGAAGGTGCAATAGAGGGCTCATGGCGGGATCCTGGATTCTCCTATGTAGCAGCCAGCCTACTGCTGACCAGTACGTTTCCCATCACAGGTCACAGGAAGATCCACTTGGCCTATGGTGTCTTTAAAGCCACTTTCCTTTTAGAAGAGAAATGTTTGGGTTTGAGAAAAGCAGAGAGAAGCTATTTGGATCTATGATCATCTACAAACAAACATGTTTATTAAAAAGAGAGAGAAGAAAGAGAAGTAGTCAAGGATAATCTGAAAAGAGGTATATTTACACACACTTTTTAAAAGATATAAATTTAGATTTCAAAGAAGTTGAAATCACTGTATAAAAGGAAGTTTGTATATTTTCATATATTTCAAACATGTGTGCCATAGAAAAGTGACCACATAGAAGATGATTCCCATTAGCACTCGCTGGTGACTGGCTTAGTGTTTGTTTTATCATTTATCCTAATTTTGTTTTCTTGTTTTTGTGTATTTTTTTATATTACCCCTTGAAAAAAGTTAAAGCTTTGTTAAGCTTTCTTAAGATATCCAAATCTGTAAAACGAAAGAGGATTTTTCTCCCATTCTGCTCCTCTCTTGGGAACAACTTCAATAAAATTCAGAATTCAGAAATGTTTCAAATGTTCTCAAAAAAGGCTTGTGATCCCTCAGAGTGCCATCAATAAATCAGTTCACAGAATCTGGTAAGGTTTATTTATCTGACTGGAACTAAGGAATTTGTACTAAATCACTACATTTTTTGAAATATTGGTTCTCAAATGAAATATCAAAACAGAGAGAGAAAGGAAAAAAATATTTTGACCTGACATCTTAATGCAGCGTTACTATAAAAACAGGGAAAGTAAAAGTTACATTTCCAGAGACAGTCAATTTTAATGGTAACCGACAACAAAAAAATTCTTTAGTCCCAGTTATTCACTCTAGTAATTCGTTTGTAACACATACCGTGCTTTGATTATTATATCTTACAAAAGATCGATTTACATATTGAAAAATCTGACTTAGTGGAATTGTACAAAGTAGTAATTACTGAATAACTACAACCTAATTTTTTTTCACATATTCGAATATTACTTGAAATGAAAATCATAAAACCTTAATAGCCAAACATTCCCTGAATCAATATTATATAAAACTTAAAGATATGTACTAAAGAATGGCTAAATTCAAGGTCTGTACTTCCTAGTAGACTAAATATTCCGGTAGTTACATTTGATATTTAGAACATGTACAAGGATGTAATTTTTTAAAATATATATATAACTCAGGATGTTACAATAAGAGTTCTAAAAAAAACCGACGAAATTCAGTTTATAAAGAAACGCAAATTATTTCTTCAACACTTAGCACTCTCTGCTCATCGTGGACACCATCTAAAAATGTCACTGAAGGGAGAATAAATCTTTCAGGAAAATTTCCTTTAAATGGAACCAAAGGTTAAAAGACCCACATTGGAAACCCTGCAGCACAAAGGACTCCAATATTACCTTGAGCAATTTACAATAAGCTTTAATTTACCCATTTATTATTTAATTTACCCATTATTTCCTATGATTTCCATAGGAAAGGTACAGCAGTAATAAATCTTATCCTGCTAGGAAGTCTAAGAGGGGAAAACAAAACAAAATTTCACCAGCTCTTTGTGCATTAACTCTTTCGTGTCACCAATAATCATGTTGTTAAATATGTTTTCAGGGCAATAATTTCCATCCTAACAGATTATAGTGTTAGAACGCATCAAAACAGAGTGGTTTGATTTATGGTTAGCAATGGAACAAGCTTTAAAAATATTTTGTGTTCTTTGAAGTGTATGACAATAGTCACGTATTTTTTTTCATTTATAAATCTTGATGACTTTTATTATTAATTCCTATTAAATAGAACATTGTCTATAGCTCTCAAGGTTATTATATAAAAAACTGCCATGACTAAATTAAGCATATGAAATTAATACAAAACAAACCCTGAGGTTTATTACTGATGGACAAATTAGTTTCTAACTCTGCCATGTTAATTGAATAGCACCTATGACATGGAACATCTGTTATTCAATCAACTAACTTTGAGATGATTAATTTGTTAGTAGCACATCTTTTATAGCTGTTCCACTCTTCCTTGTGTTATAGTTATTTTGCCTCTTTGCTCCCAATAAATTATAAGCAGCTGGAGGCCAAGGTCACTCTCTTATTGATACTAATGGCCCTGCAAAAGTAAGCCCCACGCCTTGAACATAGCAAGTATTCCCAGAGTATGTGTGACTGTGACTAGATTATCAACTGGCCATTCTCAGCAACTTAGACCTAATGTCCCATTTCCTAGCTGTGGTCAAAACCACTGTGACCACACATTCAGCCTTGGAACTGTCTCACCCACTTATGTCTACAACCAGGGAATTGTTCCCAAAGCTCTCAAGTAGTATCTTCTAGCAGCAGGACTTCCAGTAAGCAGTAGTATCTTCTTCGAATAAGAGTACCTTACCTTCCCCACGCGTCTTAAAATTGTCTCAGTGTAATTTTATTTGTAAAGATATTTATGCATATGAATGATACAATCAATTCTAGACACAACACTCTTAGATAAAACACCTGAATGGGGTCAGGGGGACCACTCAAGTCACCTTATTGAAAAATTAAATCACCTGTATTTCTGCACTCACTTACCTGTCAGTCTGCAAGCTGGAGACCCCAGTAGGTCCTAGAGAACAGTCACTATTGTTTGATTTGACTATTTAACTCTGGGGTCGCCATCATGCCGCTAGAATATCGCCATACATGTTAAGGAGGAAATAAGGGACTGTATTTTAGATGAACATGAAACATGGCTGAGAGAGGAGAGGAACCAGAGGTTTTCTCCAAGGGGCTTGGTGATTTACCTGGACAAGTCATGCAACACTTTTGAACTCTTCTCCCAAAGCATAAATCTTGCTACAATATCTTCTGAAGATACTATGATATGAATTTAAAATACTCATCGTGCCTAGTCAGCTCTCTACAGAGCCTGGAAAGCTCTCCCATGAATATTTTTCTAAAAGGATCTCTGTAAACTTATCTCTCCTGTTCCAAAAAAAAAAAAAGTATAATACTTCAATTTAAAAATTTCTTTCTAAAGTAAAATAGCAGGTATGCTATGATCAGAAGATAGCAGAAAACCATATGGATAATGGTGATGCGTGTATACTGGGGGACAGTCAGGGCCTGAGAAAAGCATATCAGTTGAGAAATAGAAGCATGAAAGTTAATAGGAAATATCTTTGATTAATATAAATTTCTGATAAAAGGGGGAGTTTCCCTGAAGAAATAAATAACTTATCAATGACTTGTAAGAATATACAAGACCATTTATAAAACTCATGTAAACTGTAGATAGAGAATACTGGCATAATCCCTCTTTCCATTTCCTAACGATACCATCCTAAACACAGCACTACACGACGTATATACAAGGACTTTTAAGCAATAAAGTTCTCTTAGAATGCAATAGACTTCACCTCAGATTTTAGCAGCTGGTTGATCTGATGAAATTTTGTTAAAGCAGACTTTAATTTCTGGAATGATGTACATCTTACAGAGGTTAATTTTTAAATATTAGAGTAGAAAATGACATTTATTTTTACAGCATCATCTCCTGATTACTCTGTTATTTTGTTGGTTTATTTCAGCATCAGCACGCTGAATAAAATACTTCTGTAACACATTGTCCCAAATTTCACCACCTGCCCTCTGGGTGTCTACCCACCCCTGGAAACAAAATATCACCCCTTTTCATCACATTTGGTTAATGAAGAAAAATCTGGTATCACCCTCATATGAGGTATTAAAAACAGACTACACCTGCTTTATTTATAGGGCAAGGGTGGTTATATTAAATTGGTTGGGTCTTATTAATACACTAACTCATTGTGGCTCTTTGTAAATAAGGCACTGTGCTAGGCAGGTAGTGGATATACACATTGGTCAACAGACATCATCTCTGCCTTTATGTTGCTTACGGTCTGGCCCAGTAGTTCTAAACTCTGGCTGTACATGACAATGATCTGAAGACTGTGTGGAAAACATTGATGATCAGGCTGAAACCTCTACTTTAATTTGTCTAGAATGGCATCCGAACAGTGGCATGTTTTTGAGTTTCCCTAGATGACTTTAAGGCATGGCCATGGTTGAGAAGCACTAGTCTAGTAGACAAGAGAGGCAGTGATAAAAATATCATTATAAATGGGGCACCTGGGTGGCTGAGTCGGTTGAGTGTCCGACTTCAGCTCAGGTCATAGTCTCACAGTCTGTGGGTTCGAGCCCTGCATCAGGCTCTGTGCTGACCATCTGCTCAGAGCCTGGAGCCTGCTTCAGATTCTGTCTCCTCTCTCTGTCCCTCCCCGCTCACGCTTTGTCTCACTCTGTTTCTCAAAAATAAATAAATGTAAAAAAAATTAAAAAAATATATATCATTATAAAGTTTTATAAGTGCCATAAAGGAGAATTAATTGTAAGAAGTCATGATAGCGAATAACTGGACTGAGGAGTTGGGAAAATTAGTCAACAAAGGCCTCTCAGCATCAATCGCATTTGTACCCGGAGCTAAAAGATGATGGTGGCTGGAAAAAGCAAGTGTGCTGGGGGAGGAAGGCAGGCACAGGAAACAGAGGCTGTAGGACAGGGAAGGCCTTGGCATGAAGAAGGAGCAATGACCACGCCAGCATGGCTGGAATGCAGTGAGGGAGAGAAGCACGTACAGCAAGCGGCTGAGGGCAGGTGGCAGATCAGACCTTACTGGAGCTCAGGAGCTAGGGTCAAGGATCCTGGATTTCACCTCAGTGCAGGGGAAACCATTGATACAACACAACTCTTTTGTCCAACAGTGACATTCAGATTGGGTGGGGAGGGGGAGACTTTTTCCCCATCTGTTCAATAGTTCTAATTAAAAAGTTGGTTTCAAAATTCTAGATAACCAGCCCAACAGAAAATAGACAAGACACCAATAGGTAAGAGGCATCATTTTCATCTTTCCCTGGCAGATGGCAATGCTAATAGCAGTTATAAAACTTGAGGGCATGCCCAGGATTCGCACCCTGACTGTGTCTCACTCATCTCTACTCCAAGAATTTCTCCACTCTTTCCAATTTTGACAACACTGAATTTCCTAACCAAGTTACCTTTGCAATGGAGCAGATTCCCAAAGAGAAGCCTCTTAAAACAGAAGCTGTTCCATTTTGTAATTATAAAGGATAAGTAGGATTTATTAACTAATTATTTGGGGACTCTGAATTTAAAATTTGTGAAATTGCCTATATACTCTAAGTATAATGGAAGCAAAGAAAAAAAAAAAAAGAGAGAAATGAAGGACAAGGAACAAACCAGGCTGAGGAGACCCTGACAGGAGATAACAGCTAGAGAGGAGGTACCCGTACAACCAGCTGAGAAGAAAGAATCCATCGGTCCCAGAGAAGTTCTCCCAAGACACTGACACCTACTAATCAGTAAGTCACCTTCAGGGAGTGAAAATAATGGCACGTTTCAAGAGTCAAGTTCTAGAAATATTCACACAATTTGTTGGTAATTGTCTCTTGGACGACGCCACCAAAAAGCTTATCTAGTCTATGAAGGTTGTGGATTGTGAAGTAACCCAACCCATGACATCAAGTCACACACCAGCATCCACAAAAAAGAGTTAAATCATCATTAAGTCAACAAAGAAAATATAAATGCATGTTAGCAATTTTCCTAGCAAAATGAGTCAAGGGACCATGGTGAAATACCAATCAAGGATCCCCAGGCCAGCTGAATGGGTGGGGGGAAGGACAACTATGCTGAAGTCTATAACATAAAAGAGTGGGGGAGAGTTGGCATGCAGAAGCCATCAAAAGAGGAAAAAACAGCACATTATAAAACTTCAAGTACATTCAGTGAGGATTTAGGCAATCGAGTCCTTTCTCTCTATGTTGGTCCTGACTTCATTCTACCTCAGTGGTTCCCTATACACACTGAAAATTATTGGAGACCCCAAAGCAATTTAGCTTATGCGACCTTGTACAAGTTACTTAAGCACTGTATGTCTTCACCTCCTTATATGTAAAATGCAGGAAATATTACCTAATTCCTTGGACTATTTTCACAAGTGAATATTACATTATTACAGTACCTATCACCTTGTAGGTGCATAATGCATCTGAGTTATTCTTTTTACTGACAGTCTATCTTTCTCAGATACCACAGTTCTGTGTGTTTTTCCATGTGTCTGTCGTCGTCATCTTCTTTCTTTAATCTATCAAACTATGTGTTTGGCCATATGACAATTTTAAAGATTTACCACTGTAATTTATCAACTTCTCTGATAAGGCCTCATGTAGTTATTTAATCATAATTAACACTAAACACATTTGGATTCACTAAACTCATACCAAAGCAAATCTACACTGTTTACGGTAGAGGTTAAGGGTCTGGGCTATGAGAATACTCATAGAACTCTCATAGTCAGAAGGTGCTCAGTTCAAATCTTGGTTCCACATCACACTACCTTTTAAAATTTGGCACATTTCTAAGAGGGCTAAACCTCTGCTCTCTCAACTTTAAAATTGAGATAATATGATTTTTTAAGTATATTTATTTTGAGAGAGGGAGAAAGAGAGAGAGAGAAAACATGTTCGTAAGCAGAGGGAAGGCAAAGAGAGAGGGAGAGAATCCCAAGCACGCCCCAAGAAGTCAGCACAGAGCCTGATGTGGGACGCAAACTCCCAAACCGTGAGATCATGACCTGAGCTGAAATCAAGAGTTGGACACTTAACGGATGGAGCCACCCAGGCACTGAAAGACAATACGATTTTTTAAATGTTTGTTTATTTCTGAGAGAGAGAGAGAGAGAGAGAGAGAGAGAGAGAGACTGACTGACTCCCAGCAGGCTCCGTGCAGTCAGCAGAAAGCCTGATGAGGGGATTGATCCCATGATCTGCGAGCTCATGACCTGAGCCAAAATCAAAAGTCAGATGCTTAACCAGCTGAGCCACCGGGCCCCCTGAGACAACACGATTTTTAATGGCATTATTACTAGGATTAAATAAGAGGGGTAGTGCTGGCTGTCCTGTGAGTTCTTAGCAAATGCAATATTTTTTAAAAGGCAAGAGGAAAACATGATGGGACAAATAGTCCCAAGAACATGAGAAAGGAGAAAGATGATGACCTAGTATTTTCATAAATAATCTACAGAGCTCTAACTTTGTCTATTTACCTAAGTGATGCACTGTTTTGAAGCCAGGGATGAAGAGAAAATGGAAGAATCCATCTTACTCAAATACTATTGCTACTAATAAGCAGAGAAGTCACCAGCTGTTTCCACTGATGAGTCCCTGACCATATGGCATGTGGCTCAGGGAGAGCAGTAGGTGAGGGAGCTCAGAGCACGTGGCATAAGCTGTATTCTGGGACTCGCGCCTCAACAGCTAGAAAGCGTTGCAGGCCCTCTCTCCCGGAGTAGCTTGGGAAATAGACCCGTGAAATGCAATTTCTACAATCACCTTCAAAGACTATTTTGAGCAAAATTCTACTTTCTGTTCAGAAGATTAAAGCTACACTTAGGGCCTTCCCTGAATCTTAGTACACAGTGTATCCTCAGTATGAAATAATTTGAAATCTGTTTTTAACTGCTCTTTCCACGGATCTTTTTTTTAAAGCCTCACGCTAGCCTACAATCAGCTACTATTTTACAATCTGTAATCATGGAATTAGTGAAACTATAGAACTGTTGATATTTCAAACAATGCTGATGTTTTAAAGTACAGCCTCCATTCAAATTACGCCCTGCAGGTATTATGGACACTCCAGTTTAAATGATATGGCCTTTGCCTAGGGAAGGAACTTATTTCTAAAGAATATACATCAGTTACACATGATATACTGGAAAAAAACAAAACAAAAATATACTGCTTAAAAGAAAGATAAAAACACGTGTTTCCCCTGCCCCACACTCACACACTCTCAGAAAATTCTATCACAGGGCTTAGTGATCTTATGTGAATACAACAAAGAAAGATAAAAAGAAAATAAGAGAGAAAAGGCATGAAAAGTAGTGAAAAAAGGAAAAGAAGTGAAACCGTGGGATAAAAGTGACTAAAGTCTGATTATCAGGTTATAATCAAGCATCATATAACAAATGATGCTTTCTAAATGAGGGCAAGAGGGCAAAAATAATAGTATCTAATGGTCACCAAATTATACTTCATTATCAATAAATCTGTGGCCAGAACAATTAAATCAGTTCTATTATTAAATCAATGAGTCGTATATATTAGACCCAAACATCATGGGAAAACTTTGATGGATACACCCTTCAAGTTTTTTGCCCTGCCACTAAATACCCCACAATAAACTAACTAAAAGTGCCCACCTCACAGCACACTTTGTTTCTAAACCTCATCTTTCTTTCAGAGGCACCATATGTGGAGTGTCCAGACAAGAGGTACGGTTTCACACCTCAGTGTATAGAGGAAAATAGAATATTTTAATGAAAAAAAGGCAGGGCTAATAGTTTGCAATTTTTATCTACATTTTATTAAGCGGGTTTTAAAGATATATTAACTGAACCTCAAAACCCTGAGTATACATTTGGATAATTGAGCATAAAGAGACACATCTGTTAATTCTGTGGACACTTCACTGAGTATAATTCAGTAATCAACTAATTGATCATGTTTTGCTTCAGTTGATGCACATAGGAAAACCAGATCAGTAATTTCTAGGCAGTGGCATCGTTTAAAAAGCATCATTTAGGTAAAACATCAACCCCCAACAGCCCCCAAACTAGTGATGTTCACCAAGCAGCTGAGATCCAACAAAACTAATCTACCTGTCCCTCCCCATCAAGTGTCACTGTTTCTCTCATGCTGCATTAAACATATTTTTAAACACTCGGAGTGTATCTGTTCCTTTTCGCTAATCTTGCAGTAAAATGATATTAAGCAATTAACAGCATGACAATGATGGAAACAGATGTCACAAGTAAAAAATTTGGAGGCAAAGTGATGCGGAAGGTAGAAAACTGGTCTTGAATCAGGAGCCCTGGCTTCTTTCCCGTCAATGTCACTGATTATAGCCTTACCCTAGGCAAGTCATTTAACCTGGTTACACTTCAGCCTCCCTTTCTGCAGCCATCTGCTTTGCTCATAGGAATGCCGTGACAATTAACAAGAGTGGCTATAAAAGTGCTTTGAGCTCACAAGAGAAAGACTGCATAAATACAAGGTATTATTACTCTGATTACAAGGAAGTATCAAGCAGATTTTTGTGTAAGCTGTAATTATAAGGAAGAGTAATCCTCGACAGCAAAGGTAATACTGCAAATTACAATCTATGTCAATTTTCAGACACTTATCATTCTAGGTAATGATATTAGAGACATGACAAGAGAGAAGTAACTCCAAGTAAGATGCTGAGCAGAGAGACAAGCGATCTGACAAGCTAGACTGGAAACCTTACAAGGCAGAGCCATTTACGAAATGTAGATTTGGACCCAAAGTCACTAAAAGATGAACTCCGATCGCTTATAAAAAAGCACTGTGGTTTTGGAGTCCATGTACAACATTGAAAGGAATTTGGGGCTTTATGGTCACAGCCATTATCACTCACTCAGCACATATTTTTAAATAAAGAATGTAAATCTACCAAATATCCATGTTTCTTTTAAGTGGAAGATAATTGTTAGTAAGTTCTACACAGTATTTTCTATAAAAGGAACAAAACATCTAATAAAGCCACACTTCATTAGTTAAGCCTCCTCTATTTCCAATTACCAATATTCCAATCTTCCTACATTTTTATTTGTTAATTAAAGAACCTCTGATATATCAGGGTGTCATCAATTTAAATCAACCATAAATTAATTGTGGCACTAGATGCCTAAACCATGCACTATTTTCATTAGCCAATATTCTACTCTTCCTGGAGAGTTCCTGGGTAAGTCTCATTTATAAGTTAGAAAGCAATTTTACTCCGGGAAGATATGAAGGACATGCACAGAGCCCTACAAATTCCATTAATTCTAATGATGAAAACAGTTACTCATTTAAACTATTTCAGGCAATGTCCCTGTAGACATCTGAGAGCAATCCGTTCTTAACACTAAAATTACCATACAAAGTTTGAGACAGAGGGTACTTAGAGGCTCTCACCACCTGAAGAGCCTTAAACTTGGCCACAAGAGATATAATACTCTGGGGAATCTAATAATACCCAACCCTCTACAATTAGTTCTTTGCAAGCCAAACAAGTTAGGCATAAGACTAGCTGGATCACCTCAGACTTACCACCACCAGTACCAATAGGCTGACAAATCAGTAAGTCAGTAAGTGACAGTAAGTTCTCCAATAAGATACTACTGACTAAATGCAAAAATGAGAAACACAAGTGGGGTGCCTGGGTGGCTCAATCAATTAAGCATTCAACTTTCGCTCAGGTCATAATCTTACAGCTTGTGGGTTCAAGGCCCACATCGGGCTCTGTGCTGATAGCTCAGAGCCTGGAGCCTGCTTCGGATTCTGTGACTCCCTCTCTCTCTGCCCCTCCCCTGGTTGTTCTCTGTCTCTGTGTCTCTCAAAAATAAAATAAACATAAAAAAGTTTAAAAAATGAGAAACACAAGTTTAACAGCTCTTCAGGGGTAAGACCAAATGGGTTTTAAGTGTAGATTTAATCTATTCTCCCTTTGATTAAGCATACTTAATTTTCTTATAGCAGTTTAAGATTTATAGAACTGAGCATTAATTACAATTGATAAACCTAAATTAATACATCATAAACATCCAGGATCTAAGGTACACATTAAAGGTCACTCTGTGTTGGGGCGCCTGGGTGGTGCAGTCGGTTAAGCGTCCGACTTCAGCCAGGTCACGATCTCGCGGTCCGTGAGTTCGAGCCCCGCGTCGGGCTCTGGGCTGATGGCTCAGAGCCTGGAGCCTGTTTCCGATTCTGTGTCTCCCTCTCTCTCTGACCCTCCCCCGTTCATGCTCTGTCTCTCTCTGTCCCAAAAATAAATAAACGTTGAAAAAAAAAAAAAGGTCACTCTGTGCTGTATATTCTATGAATTTGGACAAATGTATAGTAACATGTAACCATTACGATAGTATACAAAATATTTTCGTTGCCTTAAAAATCCTCTGAGATCCCCCTATTCATCCACCCACCTCTCAAACCCGTGCAACCACTGATCTTTTTACTGTCTCCACAGTCTTATCTTTTCCAGAAGGTCATCAAGTTGGAATCATCCAGGATGCAGCCTTTTCAGATGGGCTTCTCTCACTTAGCAATATGCATTCAAGTTTGCTCCATGTCTTTTCATGGATCGATAGCTCTTTTCAGTGCTGAATAATATCCCGTTGCCTAGGTGTGCCACAGTGTATTTATCCATTTGCCTACTAAAACACATCATGGGCGCTTCCAGGTTTTGAAAATTACAAGTACTACTACTATAAATATCCATGGGCAGGTTTTTTGTGGATGTAAGTTTTCAACTCCTTTGGGTAAATACCAGGAGTACAAATGCCGGATCATACGTAAAGAGTATGTTTAGTTTTGTAGGGGCACCTGGGTGGCGCAGTTGGTTAAGCGTCCGACTTCAGCCAGGTCACGATCTCGCGGTCCGTGAGTTCGAGCCCCGCGTCAGGCTCTGGGCTGATGGCTCAGAGCCTGGAGCCTGTTTCCGATCCTGTGTCTCCCTCTCTCTCTGACCCTCCCCCGTTCATGCTGTGTCTCTCTCTCTGTCCCAAAAATAAATAAAAAAGTTGAAAAAAAAGAAAAAAAAATTTTAAGAGTAGGTTTAGTTTTGTAAGAAACCACCAACGTTCTTCCAAACTGGCTGCACCATTCTGCATTCCCACCGGCAATGAGTGAGAGTTTCTGTTGCTTCACTTTCTCAGCAGCATTTGGTGTTGTCAGTGTTCTGGTCTTTGGCTATTCTAATAGATATGCAGTAGTATCTCATTTTAATTTACATTTCTCTGATGACATATAATGTGGAGTGTCTTTCATAGGTTTATCTGCTGTGTGTCTTCTTTGTCAAGGTGCTTGTTAAGGCCTTTAGGCCACTTGACACTCGAGCTGGGTTTTTTTTTGTTTTTTGTTTTTAAATTTTTTTTAAACGTTTTATTTATTTTTGAGACAGGGAGAGACAGAGCATCAACAGGGGAGGGTCAGAGAGAGGGAGACACAGAATCTGAAACAGGCTCCAGGCTCTGAGAGGTCAGCACAGAGCCCGACGTGGGGCTCGAACTCACGGACCGTGAGATCATGACCTGAGCCGAAGTCGGCCGCTTAACCGACTGAGCCACCCAGGCGCCCCTGTTTTTTGTTTTTTTAATTAGTGTGTTAGTGTGGAGTTTTAAAAGTTTTTTGTATGTTTTGGTCAACAGTCCTTGATCAGATGTGTCTTTTGCAAATATTTTCTCCCAGTCTGAAGCTTCTCTTCTCATTCTCTTGACCTTTATTTTCTTCATCATAAATTATTATATATCACTGTCCAACTCCTATGCACATTTATCCCCAGTTTAAGAATGTTTTTAATTTAATCAGAACTGAATTTTTTTTTCTTGACAAAATTATTTTAGATTTCTATTCTTCTCTCACTTAAAACAATATTTTTTTGCTTGATAGTCAACAAATACACTTCAACAAATGCTGAATATATGTTGTATGCAGAAAGGATACAATACTTTACAGTAAGAAATTCTTTCTCAGGGCGCCTGGGTGGCTCAGTTGGGTAAGCGTCCAACTTCGGCTCAGGTCATGATCTCACAGTCTGTGAGCTCAAGCCCCGCGTCGGGCTCTGTGCTGACATCTCAGACCCTGGAGCCTGCTTTGGACTCTGTGTCTGCCTCTCTTTCTGCCCCTTCCCTTCTCATGCTCTGTCTCTTTCTGTCTCTCAAAAATAATAAATAAACGTTAATTTTTTTTAAAAAAAGAAATTCTCTCTCAACTGTTGGATCATAAGCAAAATAAATTTTGAGGATGAAAACCGAACAGAGACGATTAAAGGCAAATGTTGATTTTTTTTTTTTCTGAAGGGGAACTTAAGTGAAACATTATCTCTTACTAAAGAAAAAAAAAAGAAAGAAAACAATCAGAATACTAGGCTCATTGAAGGGATAAAACATAATTAAGTATAGAGGATGATACTTCCTGGAATTAAAATCTAGGTTAGGGCAAGAAGTTCTCTGCCCAAGCTTGAAATAATTTGAACTATGATTTTTAAAGGGACATAAAAACATTTTAAATGAACAATTTCTATATGTCTTCTTACTGAAATAGAATACCACATTACATTATAAAACGTTGAATGCATGAATGATTAAAGGTTTTGTAAGATAAAAGCCCATGTGTAGAATGACTAGAATTCTAGTCACTCTAGTCTAGTAGTCTAGTGTAGACTAGTAATTCTAGCCTACTAGACTACTAGACTAGTAGACTAGTAATTCTAGTCTAGTAGTCATGTGTAGAATGACATGACTAGAATTTGGCAAATCTAGATAAAGGGATAGTAAGTGTATATATTAAGGTGTCCCTCCTTATATCAAATGTTGCAAGATTTTTGCGGCTGGGTAGTTAAATATTGCTCATAATCAAACATTTTTTTAAGTGCTGATTCTGAGTATCTGAGATAGATTTTATACTCAAAGATGCCAAGAAATTGAAGTGCAAATTCACTCTTCTGTTTCGAAAATGCACCAACCAGTTTGGTATTCCTTTTTTTCCCTTCCTTAGTTTATTTTTGTTTTTAACAAGAACTTGCAGTTCAAAGAGTATTTAAGTGAATTAGCCAAGTCTTTGGTCTAGTAAGTAACAGGTCTGGGAGCTGGATCAGATCTGTAGTATCTCAAAGGTCTTCCAAAGGATAAAAAGCTGGAAAATGTGCCAATAGCTTTTCCTTAGAAGAAAAAGAAATCTTCCTAAATTTTCATGTACATGTATGATTCAAAGTAAATTACATCTATTAAAAGGAAAAACAATGGCTACTTTATATCCTAAAGGTTTTCAAACATAACCTATAGAAAAGCCTTATGGTGTTATATCAGAAAATACAATTAAATGGGCCTTCTCCAAATCTCAGAATGAATATTCTAAATTGATAAGAAAATTGCTCTACTGAATGAACAACTCACATTTATTGAGTACTTCCCATATGGCAGGCACTGTGCTAAGAGCATTGTGCAGATAATCTCATTAACACCAATAGTACAAGCTACCATGGATAATATCCCTGTATTACAAACAAGGTAACTGAACTCTAAAATGTGAAGACATTTGACTGACATCATCAAGCTAATGTGCTGTAGGTGAGCTCTGAAGTAAGGCAGCTTGTCTCCAGAGAGCTAACGCTACAAAATTCTTAATGTGACTTCATGAATTTCTTTGAAGATCCATTTTTGCTTTGGTTCTATGTTTAAGCTAAGCCATTCCTTCCATCAGCCTTCATCCAATAAATGAAACTCTTCCCAAAGATCATGACTGCAGCCTAGAGAGCTCTGCTTTCTTGTCTGGCAAAAGAAGACAAAAACTTAAAAGATGTCATCTGTGCCCTTAAAGACCTTCACAATTTAGTTGTGGAGGTAAAATATATACCCATGTGTTAAACTTGTTTTTCAGACACCCTGGAATACAAAGGAAGTAAGACAAGCTATTGATCTAGCAGAGGGAAAAAGGGAACTGGAGACAGCCAATAAGGAAAGAGCTGTCTGAATAATTAATCGGGGACCCCAGGTAGTTCTTGAACTCAGAAGCAAGTGGAAGGTAAAGCTTCAGAAAGAGAACACAGCAAATGAGTTGAGGTTACGATGGTCTAAACATAAGCCATCCGATTTGAGGACTACGGAATGGCTAACCTTTTTAAGAATGAAGTTTCCCTAAAGTGGTGAAGGAGTGGCAGGGCAGCCAGAGAAATGGAAGGCTGAGCACTGAATGAAGGAGAGCATGTGACGTAATGAAATAGAGCTGAAAAGTACAAAACAGTCCAGAACTTTAGATAGGAAACAAAAAGGAGAACAGCATCAATTTTAAAAGCCTGTACATTTTTCTTTTTAAGAATAAAGAAAAAAATGAGCATGTTTGTAAGTAAAAGGAGAACAGACTATACCAAGAGGAATTAATGTAAAAATGTTTTTCTAACTCTTTAGAAAAATGTAATGGTGTATATTTCTTTAGGAAACTTTGGGGAAAATGTAATTGAACAAAAGTCCTGGAGATTCAAGAAGATGGGGGGATTATTATTAAAAACATAAATTAAAAGGTTGGGCTTGGCAAAGAGGAAGACCACTTCTTCGTTAGACACAGTAAACAGAAGCAAGTGTAAACATAGCGAGATTTTCATGTCTAGGGAGAGGGGGATTAAGGGAGGTAAGCTTGGGTAGCCTCAATATTCTCAGCAAATTAAAAGTTAATGTCATCCTGCTAACTGTAATGGGAGTAGGGATAGAGTTGGATTTGGGAAGAATTAAATTGTCTGGAGTAGTCAAAATAGTGAAGAGAAAAATAATTATGTCTTATGAGTTGAGACACAACATTTGTTTTCATTTTCTGTTTTGCCAGCAATCTAGGGAAAAGAACTTTCTCCTAAATGCCCATGTCCTGGGAAAGAACCAACTCCTATTTATGTAAGTTTCTCCTTTAGCTGATCTTTTGGTAATCCATAAAACCAAAAGGATTTTTTAAATTTGATTCACATTTATCTGGTCTTCAAAAATTGCTGCCTAGCTTCTCCCTTGCTGGAAAGTAAACTTCTATATAAAATTTTAAGCATGAATGGAAAGACATTTCATTATATTACCTAAAAGAATTTTCCTGGGGCGCCTAGGTGGCTTAGTTGGTTGGGCTCAGGCCATGATCTCATGGTTCGTTAGTTCCAGTCCGCATTGGGCTCTCTGCTGTCAGTGCCGAGCCCGCTTCAGATCCTCTGTCCTCCTCTCTGTCTGAACCTCACCCACTTACACTCTCTCTTTCAAAAATAAATATTAAAAAATATATAATAATAATAATAATAATGATAATAATAAAAGTTTTCCATCAGTTATTTCTAATGCATTTTATTATCAACATAAACACCATTTAGCCAAGTAGAAGACAATAATATTAAGATATTTTATTCATGTGAATAACAACAAATAAGCTGTCTTGATCCATTCTGCAAGTCATTAAGATTGGCAAGTTTGAAGCTTAGATCACCAGAGATCTTTTGCATTCAATGTCAATTAAGTGTTATGGTGTCCATTAGCAGATCATTTCACTCTTCAACAAATGACCTTTATGCTGCTAAATTCCAGAAATTTTAGGGTAGCTACCTCCAAAACAAAGTGTATCTACCAATGGTACATACAGTGATACTGTAATTTATTAACAATAAACTGCTTTTGGAAGCATACTGAAAAGAAATCCATGTAATCTTATGGGAAATATTTTTGGTTAAGTTCAGGATTGCAAAAAAGTATCAGGGTTAAGAAAACCACCTCCACGAAAAATCCATCAACAAGGAAAGGGGGGCTTAGTAAATTGGGGTCAGTTGCAGATATTCGAACAATAATCAAATGTCTCCACTGTGAAAAGGGCAGACGCAACAGAGACCACTCAGGTCAGATTCCCAGTTCTGAAGTGGAACATTAGCATCGAAGCAGCACTGCATGAGTGGAGGATTAGGCCAGTCTGACCTGTTCCAGTTTATTACTCAGTTATGATCTCAGCCGTTCCACTCTAACCATTGTTATCTGGGAGCAGAAGAGAATTTAAAAATTGAAGTCAGGTTCTCAGAAAGAGGTAAGAAAGAAACAGAGGAAAAGAGTAAACTGATCTGCCCAAAGCTCACAGACAGGAAGATTAGGCACAGTTCTCCTTTCATCCTCTTCAGGTGGGAATTCTCATCCAACTATAGCACTTAGATGATGAGATTGACCAAGATATCTCTGATGAATCCAGAAGCAATCTATTACCCTGAAAATGATTCAGAACACTACTTTTCACAAACTCCAAAACCTGTGACACTTTCAGAGTTTTAGATACACGTTTGATTATATGGTTACACACACACACACAAATTTGTAGCAAATTGATTTTTTTTTAATGTCCCCAGTTCTTTTCCTCCTTGGACCACTTTCCTTGCAATGTTGCTTTGAAGCTCTTTTCATCAGAGGTGGTGTCTATTTACCCACTCTCTGAATCCGAGGGGGGGGGCTTGTGACTTATGTTGCCCAACACAATTTGGCAGAATTGATCATTGTGCTGTTCTGAGTCTAGGCTGTTGAGGCCTTGCACCTTTCTGCTTGCTCCTTTGGAGCTCAGCCACAACTAAGAACAAGGGGTAGGCTGCTGTAGGGTAAAACATCCTAAAAACAAAAAGAGCCCAGTTGTTCTCAAGCAAGGTCATCTCAGACCACCCAATTCCCAAATATGTGAAAGAGCACAGCCTAGATCCCAGCTTCCCACCCAACACAAGTGCCCAAAGGTATGTGACTAATACCAGGCAAAACTGGAAATGCCCATTCACGGGCAATGAACAACTGCTTACTGTTTCAAGTCACTGAGTTTTGCAGTAATTTATTACACAGCATTATTAAAACAACAGATAAATGACACATGCTTTTACTTTTAGATACATGCACAATTCATGTATGATTTTTAAGATTATAAATATAATCCAAAATAGCTTGAGTGGTAACTCTCTAACTATACGTACAATTATATTATTAGTCTTAATGCATCTTCTGTAATTATTCCTTTTCCAGTCTTGCCAACAACATGCTATTCCTCAGTCCTTTTTTAGGACTTTTTTAGCAAAGAATCCACAGCTAAAATAGTGGTGAAAACTCAAACCCCTTCAAGTGTCCTTTATGGACTTTCTCTGGATCACTAAAAACAATGCTGCATTATGCTATTATCTTCCAGTGAAAGAATCCCAAGCATACTACTGGAATTCATTAATCCCTTTTCAGTGACAGAAACCATTTCAATGTTAGCTTGGCTTTCAGGTGAGAGGTATAGATCTTTTGTCACTTACATTTAAATGTCACAGTTTAGAAACTTTAACATCTAAAAAAGTAATATTTAATATCAGTGTGATCATGTAATGGGAAAATGTGCCTGAAAATTATGCTATACAATTGACTATTAAGAACTTGTTGAGGTCTACCCTTGGCTTCTGAGATACTGCATTGGAAGTCAGGGGTTCAATGGTCCAAAAGAGAGATTATTAACTGAAGACACTTGAAAACTGCTATGGAGATCTGGTTTGCCTCAGAGAGAAATCACAAAATACTTTCAAGATAGAGCACAATCTATCAAAGAGCTTCTGTAGGAGCACTATATGGTATTAAAATATATGGGGACCTCTAGCTATTTAGTCCCTAAGCAGTTTCACTAACATAATTGGAATTGGGACTTAATTAGTAATACTTAGGTTCTTTTCTTAGTGGTGAAGGGTGTGCCATTTTCCATGGAGAACAATTTCATCCAGGAACTTCTTTAGGGAAAAAGAAGTTGCTTGATAAATATAGTACGAGTTTGAATAAATGGATAAATGGCCGCTTTAATGTCAAAGACACGAGGATAAACTGTTCCTATTTTTCCACTCAAGTTCCAAAGACAATGGAGTGGACATTTCTCAGTATTTGGCCAACCCACATCCATTACCCATTCCTAACAGGCCCTGGATTTTCTCTAGAGGACTTATTTTGAGTGCTGTCTTGCTTGGATGACAAATCCAGGTGCCTGGAACTCACTACCAAAGACAAAAAGGTTCATGATATTGCCCTAAGACCTAAGCTCAGCCAACACTATGCTCCTGGAACGTTAAGTCTCACTCAAGTGACAGGAGAATGAGGAAAGATCGGTGTTTCCTTGTTGCAGAGAATTTCATCCTGACCAGATTACTCCTAAAAGGCAGCTTTAACTCCCATTTGCTTATCTTGCCTTGATTCCTGCCCATTCATAAGTTCTCAATTCTGAGCCTCCCTTTGATTTTATGAGCCCTAATGTTTTCTAAACAGATTTCCTCTTATTTGAGGCAAGAGTTGTCTTTCGTTGCTTGGACTCAAGGAGCTCTCTTACAATTACTGCGTCAAAACACATGAATACTGAACATCAAATAGGGTGAGGTGGGGGGGGGCGGTGCTGCTTCAATTCCAACTACAAAGTTAAGCAGTGCACTCATAAAATACTCAAACTTTCTTTCTTTTTCCTTCAACTCTCCATTGTCAAATGAAGAGATAAAATTTCCCCTTCAGTCTCAAGATCTCTGGCTGCCACCGTTTACATGCAGTAACTACACTTTGCCACTCTCATTTCTTCCCAAGATCTTCTTTCTACTCGGGGAAAGCTGATTTCCATCCCTATATCTGCAGCAGTTGCTGGCTTTCTTGTACCTTTATCTTTTATTTATTTCTTTTTACAAAATGACAGGATTTCTTCCTTCTCCCATTCCAATTTACACTGTTCCCTTCACTGAAACCCTGCTCAATATCCAGTTTCTGGGAAGTTGCCTTTTATTAACCTCATTGACTGATCATTCCATTACTGTGAATCCAATTTGACACTTATATACGTTATTTGCATTGCATTTTCACTTATTTTAGTTTGTGAATAGTTTTAGATGTGGGTATGTTTTAGCTTTTCTATTAAATTTCAAGCTCCCCAAAAGCTGAAATGATTTTTTTAAGTCCTCAACGTTTCTGTGACAGAATTCCATACACAGTGGGGAATGATACTGTTGAATAACTGCGTTCACAAAGATTTACAGAGGTATTTAAGAGGGAGCCCGATGTTGCAATAGGCTATTCACAGATAACTTTAACTACTTTAACAGTAACTGAATGATACCTCGATAGATTTTTAATATATAAAACTGCTGGGAATGTATAGGCTTTTAACTTTTCAAATGTTAAAATTTTAGAAAGAAAAAAAAAAACGATGTGTAAAATTAATGCCCACTTATTTGAGAATGCCAGTTTGAAATTTTACAATAACTCAGACCAAAACAAGCTACAAGCAGCTACCAGCACTATGTGGAAATCTCCCATTGCTAATAGCATGGGAAGACTTTGCTCTCTTAAAACTTCTAACAGCTTGAAAAAGGAACCATCTTCCTCCAATGAAAGCTGACATGTTTTTCTTTCAGGTTGTCCCTGAGTAGTCTCTCTCCCCTTTGAAAATTCCCCGCAGATTTATGTTCAATAGAATTGCTATTTTGGTTGCATAGTCAAATCACACGTTTTCCGTCCTTTAACTGTTTCAACACAAGACTCATGGGATCTGAGTGCTCAAGGTTCTCCCTCACTCACAATGGCTTTAGTCCTTTGTGTTCTGGCTTTCACAGAGTCATGAATTTAATAAGCTTTTTCCTGCAATATCATTCATCAATTACTGCATCGCCAAAGCAAACAACACATCGATAACGTATCTTTAGGCCCTAAGAATTCTGGGTTATAATGAAATTCAATCCAGATGATTAAAATTTGACTTTCAATTTCAGATATTTCAGCCTTTGAAATTGTGGCTATCGTTTTCTGTTCATCAAAATCACCAGTGGGTATAAAATGTATCATTAAATGCATATCCTCTATAGGTACTATGTCTCAAAAGGAGTAGGTGTGTTTTTTTTAAGTCAATATCCGCATTATCACATTGTTTAGTAAATCTCACAGATAAATCATTATTCAATTGAAGTAGGAACAGACACTGAGCAAATATTAAGATTCCTCGCCTGATATTTCTTACCCTTTTTTTCCACCATCGTCTCCCTAAGGAGCCTTTTAAAACACTGTTTTCCTAATTGCTACCCCACATGAAATTTTAATATACTGTATATCTAGTCATGCACCATATGTATATCTATGTTTTATACATAAAAAGAGTAAGGCCTACAGTTTTTCTTCAGTGTAGAGTTAAGAATGACTAAATGATTTTTTTAAAAAGCTATTAACATATAACTTGGCTTCATAACTTTATTTGCAGAGCAATTTTAATGAAACTTTTCTTTTACTGACATAAATTATAATTTTCAAACTTCATTTGAAGCTGATTTACATAAATACATAATAGCAATGTAACCAAATTTCTCAAAAAATTCAAAATTGTTATATTTCCAGTAAAAGCAAAGCAATTAAAAGATTTAGTTCTTCAAATATATTTTCAGCGAATTGGACTTTCTGCTCAATGTAAGTTTTGTTTATTATAAGAGAATAATATTTAACAAGAAATAATTTGCTGGTTTTAAGAGATTGGTACTAGATAACCAATCATTCAGATACTGTCAATATATTTTTAGCACTTGATGTAATTAATGATAGGCTGAATAACTTTTACAAAAATTAGATAATAAAATATAAACCCAATTTCCAACATTCAAAGCCCAAGTCACGCACAAAAGCACCAAGAAATAAAACATCTACAAGGCAGCCAATGGTCACAGGCCACCTCTTAGGTGACAGCTTTGAGATCCAGAAATGTATTGAAAGTCTCCAAGTCACTATATTTACTGTAGTTTTATAGCTCTGATCTTGTATGCAGTTTGTGAAACTTCCATTAAGTCAGTCAAGGCTGCTCATATGATACCCAAGAAAACCCAACAAAAGAAATTAAACACTAAGGAAAAAGATTTTGTCAGATAGGTTGAACTTTGCTGGGGCACAGCCCATTGTAATATTTAAAATAGTTTTGCCTGCCAAGAACCAACTTCCATCCCTTTCAGGACAATATCAACCTCTCCTCCACTGAGAGGGTACACATATATTTTAATCTCATTTTATGGGGCGCCTAGGTGGCTCGGTTGGTTGAGCGCCCCAATTTTGGTAACGGCTCAGGTCATGATCCCAGGGTTGTGGGGTCGAGCCCCTCATCCAGCTCCATGCTGAGCGTGGTGCCTGCTTGGGATTCTCTCGGTCTCTTTCTCTCTCCTTCTGCCCCTCTCCCCTGCTTGTATACACTGTCTCTCTCTGAAATCAAATTTAAAAAAAATTTTTAAATATATCATTTTATGTATTCATATGCCCTTCAAACTATAAGCCCAACATGCTTCCCTGCTTCCTTTTAGGTTGTAAACCATCTTTTTTTCTTTTTTTTTTTTTTTTTGTAAACTGTCAACATGAGCGGTCTTCAATTCTACACCCTTCATTCGCTCTTCAACCAAACACAATGCAATTTCTAGTCCTACCACCCCACTGAAACTGCCTTGGCTGTCTATAAATGCTTAATAAATATTCTCTATGTAGAAAAAGACTTTCTACATTTATTCATTCAAAAGTACCTCCGTGGTCCTTCTCTTAAGTATTCTACGGTATTGGACAGTGTTGGCCACACTCCACCCCACTGGCGTCCACAATACTTCTCTTTCCTGGTAACTGCTTATTTCAGTCTTTCCTCAGTTCACTTTGGTATAATTTTTTCCCTTAAATTTAGGGCATATTTATGCCCTTAACCCCAAGACTGCATAACTCAGCAGTTTCCCATTTTGCTTATATGCCCTCTCCCAAGGTAACTGTAACCACCCCCAGGACTTCAGCTGTTCACTGTATACATGAAAATGACCTCTGAGGATCTCCACCTCCTGACCACTGCTCATCACTATTTAGACATCCCATGGGAACCTCAAATTCAGCAGAACCCAAACTGAATTCACAATCACACCCTACCCACACATAGGTTGGTCTTCCCTAAAAAAGACATCACAATTCCTAGCACCCTGGTTCACCAAGAAACCCAGGAAATATTTTTGTTCCTTCTTCCCTCTTTTCCCTTGCCACCCCCAGCCCACCACATCCAACCCAACTGCATAACTGTAATGTTAGTAATGCCTTTTACATGTGTCATATCTTTTCTACTGCTACTGTCACTTTCCTAGTTTGGGCCCTTACTGCTTGCCTGGACTATTACAAGTGACTAGATGACTCTAGACTTATTAGATGACTCTTTGGTTCTTTCTCTAATCCTCCTTCCTCAAGACCAATTTTTTTATTTCTGAAAACTCAAATTTAATTATGATGCAGATGTGTTTTCAGAAAAAAAGAAAGAAAGAAAGAAAGAAAGAAAGAAAGAAAGAAAGAGAAAGACAGAAAGAAAGAGAAAGAAAGAAAGAAAGAAAGAAAGAAAGAAAGAAAGAAAGAAAGAGAAAAGAAGAGAAGAGAAGAGGAGAGAGATGATTCCATCCTGTTTACAAAATCAAGGCCTTTCCCTATATGATCCTGAACTGCTTTTCTAGCATTATTGACCACAATAATAGACAACTATTTCGCTGAATCAACAATGCTTTCCCATGTTTGTAATGTTGCTCATGTTTTTTATTCAAGTGCTTACTCTCCCCCTTCTCAAAATGTCTCACTTGACTTAAAAAAATAAACGACAATCACCTCCTTCCCAAATCTGCCCAAATCCTCCTATCATACTGTTTGTGTTTGTCTAAGATGATCTATTGGAAGGTCTGTTGTTTGGGACCTCCTCGAGGCTAGAAACTGACATATTATTCTATAAATACATTTTTCTAGATTGTTAGCTATTTTCATACATTCAATAAAGTGTATGATCTTAGACAGAAATGCTCTTCAACATTAAAAATATCTATAACCTAGTTTTTTAATGGGAAAAATAATCCTCATTCCTCCATACATGGACAATGAATGAATTCTATTAAAAATGCTGAAGGTCTAATGAACCAGCACTGATTACATAGTCTCAGGTTTGTAAAGAGATATTCTAAAATGAAATAAAATTCATCAAACCTTAGGAAAGATTACCAGTTTAGCCTCACTTATCTATTGCACATCTGCCTGACCACATTATCTTAGTGCTTAAGCATCATTTTTGCATTTCAATGTGGCATTCTATCAGATTAATGCCCAAGATATTCCAGCTGCACTGCAAGTGAGTGAGTGGACATATAGGAATATTATGCATGGCTTGTATCATTGACATTGAGCAAAGGAAATGTGATTAGCACCAAATTGCATCTGACAGGGGAATCAGAAACCTGTCAAACACGATGACATGGGTCCAATGTTTAGAAGGCAAAAGGGGGAATAAAGGAGCAGGGCAGTCTGGCATGGAGACAGCAATAAAACACAACAGCGATGATAAATTAATTCATTTACTTATGAAAAATTAGAGGCTTCCACACACAGCTCTCATTTATAATCTTGTCAATCTGGTTGAGTAAATAAAAAGGCTCTACAATATTAGTTGAAAACACAAGCAAGAGAGAGAAAATGCAAACACTAGAATCTTGGCCTCGCTTTTAATCAAATACAATAATTCTTTGGTATGAGCCACAATGGTCTTTGAAAGAAATTTTTCATCAGAGGAAAGATTATATCACTTTCTATATAGCTCCTCCTTCCTGGGCTCAAATTTAGAGTTATCGGACTCCAGGGCAGAAGACCATCGCCATATGCTAGGCTTTGTGCTAGTCAGAAAGGGTATTTAAACAAAAGGACACACCAAAATGGGCCCTGTGGTTTGCTCCTGAAGACTCCGAGAAAGGAAAGTACAAAAATCAAACCAGAGTCTTCTGATATCAGGTGGTTATAGACAGGTATTATAGTTTCACTCTAGGAAAAGTGATTGCCAGTGTAATATCAAGCTCTCATTCAAAATTGCTTTAAAAAGTTGTCAATCTAATAGAAAGCAGCATATCCTGATGGTTCACAATCTCAGGATGAAAGCTCAGATGAAACTGAAGCTTTTTTATTTTGCCATGCTCCAAAAGCGAAGGGGGTATTAGATACACAATTACCCAGGACCCTCTAATTGTTCTTCAAACACACTTCCAAAAAATGGGCTTTCTCACTATTACACATGGAATAAGACAAATCTCTTCTATTGTCCCCAAATTAACACGACTATGGGAATTGCTAAGAGCTAAGGAACAAAACTCCAATGTGCTTATCTAAATGGAAGACCATTAGAAAATAAGTAACTGCCAGGAAGAGGCAGCTAAGAAGAGATTTTGAGTCATAAAACTTCCTCAAACAGCTCAAGTCCCCAAGAAAAGCCTTTTGTCATATGCAAAGTGTTTACAGAAATTCAAATAACCAATAATGTATGGATTGCCTTAAATAAGACTAAATTATAAAACTTTTGGGAGGCAGAGTATTATTTATTAAATGAAAGATGAGTTGTATTTAAAAGAGAGACAGGTCATGTCCATTTCATGAATAACTTAAAACTGTAAATATTCCAGGTGCCCATTAACAGGAGACTATATAAATAACTTGTGGAATATTGATACGATGGAATATTACTTACCATTGGAAAGGAGCTAACTACTATATACTCAGCAAGGAGCCAATCTCAAAAGCATTATGCTGAGTGAAAAAAAAAAAGCCTTACACAAAAGAATGCATATTATAAAATTCTATTTGCATAATATCTTTAACAGGGCAAACCATGTTAGCAAACTATCAAAACGGGGCTTGCTCTTGGGGGGTTGGAGGTGGAGACGGACTGGGAAAAGACAGCTCTCTGAGGTGACAGTGAAATTTTATATCCCCATAGGGCTTTGCATTACACAGGTGTAGGTATCTGTCAAAACTTATCAAATGACAGTCTCACGATTTGCACACATCGCATCGTATGTAATCTGCAAACAATATTGAACTCTAGTTAATGACACGAATGCTAAAATGTTGGAGGTGTAGTGTACTGATGTCTGCAATTACTTGGAAACGTATCAAAAATAAGATGGACTGCAGAATGCTTAGAGGGATGGATAGAAGACTAGATCTGTGATAAAGCAACTACAGTAAATGTTCATTGTAAAATCTAGGTGGTGTTGACGAT
Organism: Puma concolor; assembly: GCF_028749965.1. Lineage (NCBI taxonomy): Eukaryota > Metazoa > Chordata > Mammalia > Carnivora > Felidae > Puma > Puma concolor. The sequence continues at coordinate 192,049,936 of NC_141674.1, read as the reverse complement.
TTGGGTCTTCAGTGTGTAACTCTTTCCACTTTTCTTCATAGTTGAGTTTTTCATGATAAAGTGTTGGAAAAATGGTGTATGGGAGGATTGGAGAGGTAATGAATACTAGCTTTCAAGAAGACGGGGACAGTGGGACCAAAGATGGTGGGTCCCAAGGATCAGAGAGCATGACAAAAGTCACCAGAGGCATGGAACTACTGTGAACGAACTGAGTAGGACACGAGCAAGTGGCTAGATATTGTTCAGATTGGGACAAATAACTAAGCCAGGTAAAATAGGAAAATCACAAAATCCTGCAGAAAGGACAAATGACATGTCAGCTATTTAAAAACTACAGTTTTCCATAGCTTTTGCAAATTTTACACCTCAGCGAAAAAGCAAAAGAGTATTTGCCATGTGAACTTTCAAAGCCTCTCTAGCAAAGAAATTTTCCCCTTAGGAGAGAACACTATCGAGCATTATGATGCTTTAAAAACAAGTTGCCTGTTTGTAATGTTTAAGATCTGACAGCTTTCATCTGACATTAAGAATGTTCTCAAAGATAAACTCAAAGGTGCTTATCTCCCATTTTCTTCTACCCATTTAAGTAACCATTTATCTCTTCTATTTTAACTCGATTCCACAAAGACTCTGCCCCGATGTCAGAATGTCCATCAAGCCTTGATGAAATGTATCAGGCTACATACGTGGCGCTACAAGCTTTTCCTAATTTTGTAACCTTTATTTTTTTAAATTTTTTTTTTCAACGTTTATTATTTTTGGGACAGAGAGAGACAGAGCATGAACGGGGGAGGGGCAGAGAGAGGGAGACACAGAATCGGAAACAGGCTCCAGGCTCTGAGCCATCAGCCCAGAGCCTGACGCGGGGCTCGAACTCACGGACGGCGAGATCGTGACCTGGCTGAAGTCGGACGCTTAACCGACTGCGCCACCCAGGCGCCCCTTGTAACCTTTATTTTAATGGCTCTAACCAGTAACATTAGCTCTTGTAATCTAATCCCAAAAAGTTTTCACTATTGCAAACTGCAAATTGTAATATTTAATTGGATTAAAGTAATGAAAATGTAATCACTTTTAGTATTGCTATTGCCAGAGTTCACGAACAAAGGAAAAAAGAATACCTCCCATTGGCCAATGTCCACAAATCATGTCATCCATCATAGCCTTTCAGAATGTAAAACAATTAGCTTTTATGTGAACAACAAATGAAATCCCCTGAATAAAAGAAAAACACCTTTAATTGTCTACACTGTTGGTTAACACCTTTCTGATCCAAATTAGAAAACGTGTAAAACGTTTGTATTCTATCCCTAAATTATAAAGAAGTGGAACTCACTAATGTACATCCCAGTACAGGTCTCTGCTCCCAACTTCAGACTTCTGATAGGATTCATCCCACAGCCTTCCTCACTCAGTAAATTGTCTCATCTTTCCACCTGCTCAGGACAAAAACCTTGGTGCCATCCTGAACTTTTCTTTCTCTTGCTTCCCATGTCCAATAAGTCAATGAATCCCAAATATCCAGATTGAAAGACACCATTATGTCTTCACTTGGAGACCTTACTGCAAAGGCTTACTGACTGGCTCTTACCTTCCACCCTGGACAACCTCTGTTCCCCAAGATGCAGTGAGAGTATGTCAGTCCTTGGCTAAAAAATCCTTCACTGGCTTCTCAGACTGCAGGATAAAGGCCCAAACTCCTTAGAACACCCTACGAGGCCCCATTGGATCTAACATCCCTCGAGCCCTCGTTACCGCTCAGGCTTCAAATATCACCTTGCCAGTGGGAACTTCTCTGATGACCCTTTTTAAAATTGTCCTCCTTCAGGGGCGCTTGGGTGGCGCAGTCGGTTAAGCGTCCGACTTCAGCCAGGTCACGATCTCGCGGTCCGTGAGTTCGAGCCCCGCGTCGGGCTCTGGGCTGATGGCTCAGAGCCTGGAGCCTGTTTCCGATTCTGTGTCTCCCTCTCTCTCTGCCCCTCGCCCGTTCATGCTCTGTCTCTCTCTGTCCCAAAAATAAATAAAAAACGTTGAAAAAAAATTAAAAAAAAAAATAAAATTGTCCTCCTTTGGCTGTCTCTACCTTCCCTCCCTATTCTAGATTTCAGCAAAACACCTTATGATATGTTAGGTATTTACTTTCTTCCTTATCTTTACAGAGGGCTCCCCTAACTCAAATGCTAAAATCAAGAGAATAGGGATTTTTATCCATTTTGTTCATTACGTACCCCTTATACATAGAAAAATGGCCGAAGCCTTGCTGGCACCCAGTAAGTATTTGTCAAATAAAGGAATGAATTTATATTTACTTTAAATGTTAAAAGTTCAGAAAAGAAGATAGACTTAGTATCATGAGTCCTACCCACAACTGGAAAGGATTATTTATGTAAATGGTCAAAATGCCTACAAATAATTAAGAATATGTGATATACTTGCTCATTAGGAGAACTTCATGAGCAAATGGATAAATTAGTTCTAATTACAGTTTCCTCACACAGAACCTTTTTTTATTATAAAAAATATCTACATCTTTAGGCATTGAAAATATCTTCTAATTTAGCCTTCCTTATAAATGAACTCCTCTAGATTATTTATCACTTAAAATGCAATTGCACTGATGGAAAAATAATGTAAATTTTAGTAAATCCCCAGAACATTTTAAATTCAATATGCTACCATAGAAATTGGCCTATTCCTAACAATCATTTTACCCATTCTGTGGGTTAACTAATATTTAAATATTACCTATCTTCAGAGAATCTCTTTATCTTGTGAATGCAACAGGGAGTGCTACACATGATTAGCAATAGGCAACTGAACCTAAAGATGACCTGTAAAGTTGAAAATGACTATGTATATATGTTATGTATATTCCAACGAAAGGGGCACAGTCAGTGAAACACTGAAACAGAAATAGTACGTACTATTTCACAAATTCATAAATTATTCTTATATCTGGATGGAAGCATTTTGCATGAGTAGTGAAAAGTGAATAGATATGCACTACCTGACCCTATTTTTTTTTGTCTTGGAAAATAGACTGTCTTTACCTTCCACTCTTACTTTAACAGTTATGCTCAAAAGTCATGTGTGCCTGTGTGCAGAGCTATCACATTGTACTTTAAAGCATCCCCACCCCCCTTTCACTGAAGCCCTCTATAAAATATGAGGGACTTGGAATCTGCCCTGTAAGCCTATCAAGAACACTTATGGACCCACCACTCAACCTTCCAGCAGTCAAATTCACAGCCACAAACCACAAATGAATTTTTAATTATCCCATATTTGATTTTTACAATGCTTTGAGACAAGCAATTACAGAAGCTACTTTATTTGTCTGATGTCATTAATATGTATCAGTGACAGGGAAACCACAGAAAAACTTAGCGATCAGGATAGCTTGAGTATTAATTAGTTAAAACTTGCCAAAAATCTCTGAAGATGGAGTTTTGCGGAAGCCCCAAGTACAGTTATCACTGTTTCAAACTATAAACGCACGTATCTCTGACAAAGTTAAATGCTCTAAAATATCTTATGTTTACTTGTAGCTTTTTCATGCAGAAAGTAGACTTTTAATTTATTTAACTAAACTTTAGTTGCATTTTCCCCACATATAACCCTAAAAATGTTATATATGCTTAGTACCTACTTTGCATATTTAGAACTGAAATCATATGGCAAAATAATGACTATTAAAATATCCTTAATTCCAGATTTCCCTTAAACGATGCATAACAACTTTCAGCATAACAATTATTACCAAAGGAACAATGGAACTTACTCATAAACTTAAAATGAAATACAGCTTCATTTTGGGGAAAGGCTTCTCCAGAGAGGGGACTTTTCTAAAATTAAAATTAAGTTTTATTAATTAGATCGTTTATTAAGTGTGGAATGGGCCCTTTGATGAAATGAAAAGAAAGTAATATAATTTAACTTGGAGAAAAAAGTGGCTGAGAGAAGGGAGGCGAAAGAATATATGTTCATATAGGGATATTTAAAAAGAATTAGCTAACCATGTTCTCGATTTCCATTAAGGAAATGTTTTCCAGATGTGACAAGCGTTTCCCCAGGCCATCCACCCAGAGGCCCAGTAAGGGTACGGATTAAGAGCTGAACAATTTTCTCAGTACCTCCACCCATCCAATCCATCCAGGGGTCCTAAACAGGTGAGGGGAGTTGGGAGGAAGAGAGGCTCTGGCCACGGCATTTTCTCCATTTTCAGGACTCTGGTGTCTTTCCCTGGCTGAGGGTCTGGCACAGCTTCTGAGAATTCTAACCTAGCTCAGTGCCTCCCAGTACAGAGCTCCTGAGCTGTGGGCTGGGGCCACGAGCGGCTGGGCTGCCTTGGATCAAGAGAGCGGGAGCCTCTCCCAGGGGTACATGTGGTCCCTCTGCCCCCAGGTACCACACACCGGCCCCTCCACAGTCCTGCTGGAGGCTCCCACCTTGCCGCACTGCCTGCCCCTCAAACCTCTCCTTTCTGCACCTGCTCTTAACCTCAGCACCACCATGACACGTATCCTGCTTTGAAGGCTGAGTTGGGGTGCCCATAGGTTTTCTCCCTGCCCTGGAGTGATCCTTACATGCATGATATGCTGCTCCCCCTCTTTTTGTAGGAGGCAGCCCCTCATCTAGTATTCCTCACTGAAGGTCAGTCTCATTTGCCCACCCCTAGTCAGATGTCCCCATCTTCATCAGCAGATTTACTTATTTCATTTCTTTCCCTCCTTCATTTTTTTCTCTTCCTCCTTGCCCTGGAAAGTCACTGCACAAGAAGAGTTTAGAGGCATCTGGGTGGCTTAGTCAGTTAAGCGATGGACACTTGATTTTGGCTCAGGTCATGATCTCACAGTTTGTGGGTTCAAACCCCATGTAGAGACTGCCCATTAAGCCTCGCTTCGGGCTCCCTGCTGACAGGGCAAGCCTGCTTGGGATCCTCTCTCCCTCTCTCCCTCTCTCTCTCTCTCTCTCTCTCCCCCTCCCTCTCTCTCAAAATAAATAAATAAACTTTAAAAAAAAAGAAAGAAGAAGCAAAGAGTTTAAATGATGCCAGGAGGAATTTCAGTTAAACTTAAGGAAATAGCTTCTGACTTTTTGTAACCACCAAATAAGCCAAAGATTTCCAAACTTTCTTGGTTCACAGAATCTTTAGTACCTCAGTTATTTTTTCATGGTGACTTTAGGCCAAATGGAATGCCTCACAGTTCTATTCAGTAACTAGCTCGATCCAAAGGGTTTAACTATTTATGTCTTTTAAAAAAACCAGTCACCATTTGAGAAAATAATACGCAAAAATTGAACAAAAATAATGTTCTTGTTTAATTCTTAAATAAGCACAATTAGTAACTAGTGGGATATGTGTGCCTGTTGGGCATCGCACCACTTCTTGAACCATGTGCCAACACCCTCATTTCTTCTCCCATAGTGATATGCACACGGTACTTGCTTTTTATCATAGCAACTGACAAAAACCCACCTGCAGAGAGATGACACCATCAAAAGGAATGAAGTATGATCTAATTTTGAAACCAAAATAACACAGGCTAATAGTCCACGTGGGGTTTCACAGAAGTTTAAAATACTGTGCAGAGACCCTGTGAATTTTCTATAGTGCTCCCTGGGTACCTCAACTCACAGTCTGGGCACCGTGAGAACTGTGGTTCTAAACGCTTTTGCTTTATCTCATGATCCTCTCATAGTCAAATAAGGTTAGTATTGTCACCAGAGGAGAAAACTAAAGCAGTTATTACACAGCTCTTCAGTGGTGGGGCTGGAGTCACCTTCATAAAGTCTGATTTTGGAGCCCAGGATTGTAACTAATCGATAATGCAGAGAACATACAAAAATGAGGGATACAATAGAATACTTCTATAAAAAGTTATGGAATTTTGTCCACTGAATATTTTCTTGGAACCAATCTCTCAATCCTTCTGTGATGGGTTAGCAGAGAATTTGGGGATTTACAAGATAAAGTATCTCCTGTGAACATAGTATTAAATGCAATATTGCATCCTTAGGAAACATTAGTTTGAGAAAATCAAACATTTGAAAATTTCATTTTATAAACACATGATGTTCATTTTGCCTGTAGGCTAAATTACCATCAGTGGGCTGAATTCATTTCTATGATAAATGATAATAGCCCCTTTGAAAGTCATCACTTTAATGCTTCCAAACATCTATTTGTTATGGTTAGTATTCAGATTAGCCAGGTGAACATGGAAGAATTCTGATAAATGTGGGGGGAAAGGAACAAACAAGAAGAGCTGAAATAAAAACAGATGTATAATAACAGATATAAACAAAGGAAAAACTCAAACGTTCCTGGCTTATTCTTCCTGGTTTTTCAAATAGTTTTATAGTTCGCTATTTCCAATTAAACTTTTAACTTGTTTTTTCTGCTGCCCAGTAATTTGATAGACTTCTCCATATTCAATAACAAAAGGCAAACACACTTTGGGCATACGACAAGATCAATTCATAACAGTTCTTCATGTTTGTGTCTTTTTCAAACAAACCTAATGCCTGAAATGCATTTGAAATCTTGAAATTTTGCAGTTTTAAAACATGATAAAACTATTATTAAAGTTTGCGTTTATGCTAAAAACAGTATCTTCTTTATACACATAAGATCACTATGAAAGCCAAGACACAAAAAAAAATGATCTACAATTAATACGACATGATAACCAATGCAAGTTTAAGGTCAACTGTTAAAACATTTGATTCTTCCTTTGACCAATTAGGTCATATCCAAAGGTATAAAAATATGTGACTACAAGATTACAATAATTTTACAACAAAGTATACAAATCAAGAATAAGCATCACTCCCAAACTGTCATGCATTTTTTATGTTACAGGTAACCTACTGAACTTGCTTTGAAGTTGTCATATAATGTTTCTAAAACATTTAAGCCAAAATGCCCCACATACCTCATCCACAAACAAAGCTAAATGAATAACCCAAATGAATACTTGAGTGCAGAAGACTGAGAACATTTCTAAAATGGCCTTTTCTTATCCCAAACTGTTTTTGAATTTTGGTATTTTAACCCAACAAATTCATGCAAATGTTTTCTTGTATCCAATGATATATTAGTTTATTTAAATATATGTTCTATTTCTCTAAAACCTTCAAGTAAATTGTTGCTATGGGTAGATGTCTTGTTAATTGTAACTTTCTGTTGACATTGACAGTCACATATATTTTGTGGCACAAATACCAAAGGGTGGAATTCACATTTAGTGCACTGAAAGCACTATTGCAGACAGAAATAAAGGTTTCTGAGCCCAGAAGCACACTTCTTGTAACATTACTCTACCCTTATGAAATGGAGATATCACTGGAAATTTAAGAGAGAAAACTCTTCTGAATCACTGAAGATGTGCTGATAAGCTCATCTTTCAAAATAATATAGAAACTAGAAAATATAAGCACTACCATGGTTCCTGGTCATTGGTGTTCTCGAGACTTCCTTGCTATCAGGTCAACACCTCTGATGTTGGGGAGACCAAGGATATTGATGATAATAGCAGCTCCCAAGCACTGAGCTTACTCTGTACTCGGGATTATGCTGGACCCCTCAGTAGAGGAGTTTCTTTATGCTTCCTTCATAACCTGGAATCGTCTGAGTATTTACTCCATCTCCTACCCCAGCACAACTGGAAACAACAATCTCCCACATACTGGCTCCTTTGTGTACTTGTTTATTTGTTCATTGATTTAGGCATTATTAGGCATGTCTACGTGCATGGCATTTCAAATCTTCACAGGCATACAAAGAAAACAAAAATGCTAACAAAATGCTAAAAAATGAAGTCATAATTGATGGACAATGTAGTGTCATTAAAATCATCAGCTTTGCTTAATCTTAAATTATTAGTTGGTATCCCTTTTATAGACCACTTGAATTCTGTTCTTAAACTGATCTTATTCATAGGTGTAGGGAAGCCCTCAGAAGCTACATATCTTAGGGTCATTTCTGATTCAAAATTTTTCATTTTCTTTTCATTCAATCTTGCTAATATTTAATTACTTCCTCTTCATTTTAACCTCTACCTCCCTTAACTAGAAAGTACAGAATCAATTTATCTTTTACTATGGGTACTTCAAGTTTCTTCCTCTCAAATTTCTGCTTCCCCAACTTCCCTCCCTTAGTACCAAAAGAAGTTCTGCTGAAAGAAAGAAAGAAAGAAAGAAAGAAAGAAAGAAAGAAAGAAAGAAGTTCACTGACATCAATTTCTTTAAGGTATTAGCCCAGTGACACATTATACTCAAGAAAAGAATCAAAATTCTCAACTTCCTTTATAAAATCTTCAAATCTTGGGAAACCTTGCTTCTCTTTACAATCTCTTAACCTATTGCCTACTTTCTTTCTCTTCATTCCAGATCACTATTACATAGTTTCTTCATCCAACACTCTTTTTTACTGCTTTCTCCTCAAGAAGATTTTGCTTGGAAAGCCTTCTTAATGCAGGTAGATCAGTACTCTCCTTTCAACACCTAATCAGCTATTAATGTCCTATCCATCCCTTTGTGCATCATTTCACTTAGGTGATGGATCGTCATCATTCCTGCCTGTATCCTTTTTTTAATGCTGTTTCTTCCATTTGGAATGTTTTCCTTTCTCTTACACGCGAAAAATAGTTTTTAAAAAATCTAAATGTCTAGAAACAAAGGAAATGCTGGATTACAGCAGATTCATGCACTGAAATTGTGTGCAACACGTTTTGATTCCAAAAGTAAAATCACACATATTCACAATACTTTTAAAAATTATATAAACTAAATCAAAATCCCTTCCAAAACTCTCTGAACTCTTCACCACCAGCAATTTGAGAGCAAACTCTCAAGGTAACCACTGTAACAATCAATTATGTACGCTTTTATGGAAGTCCTCACATGATCGTCATCTTGCAGATGTGATGTTTAATTTTAAAAGTGTCACCTTGACTGAGCCACACACATCTGCTCAGATATTTGGTCAGATGTCATTCTGTTTCTGTCATGAAGATTTGGGATGAGATTAACCTTTACAGATGATGGAATAAAGCAGACTTATCTCCCTCCATGCTAAAAGATAAATTGATTTTGTACTTTCTAGCTAAGGGAGGTGGAGGTTAAAATGAAGAGGAAGTAATTAAATATTAGCAAGATTGAATGAAAATATGAAAAAAGAAAATTAAAAAAATTTGAATCAGAAATGCCCTAATGTGGCTGGGCCTCATCCTATCAGTGGAAGGATTACATAGAACAGAAAAGTTGGCCTTACCACAAATAAAAGAGAATTCTTCTGCCTTGGAACTGGGACATCAGCTTTCTTCCCGCCTCTGTTTTCCAAATGAAACATGAGCTACTTGTTCTCAGGCCACTGGCTTCAAACTGGAAGTAAACCATTGGCTCTCCTGGATCTTCAGCTTGCCAACTACTCATCCTGTAGATCTCTGGATTTGTCAGGCTCCATAGCTGCATGAGCTGTTTCCTTGCAATAAATCTCTTTATACACACGTACACACTCATACTCACATATGCGTTATCTTGTTGGTTCTGGTTCTCTGCAGAACTCTAATACAACAGGTAAGGACACTGAAACATACACAAGTTAAGTGACATGCCCTGAGTTTCAGAGTTAAGAAGTGGAAAACCTTTCATCAAATCCAGGTAACCTGGCCCCATAATCTGTGCCTATCAGCACTTCACTCTGTTTTTATGATAGACATGTACCAAGAGTAGCACCCATAGACTTCTCTCTCTCTCTCTCTCTTTTTTTTTTTTTTGCAGGGGGTGGGGAAGATGAATAGCATGTATAACATGTGGCATATACTTCCAACCATTCTAATATGAATGGTATAAATGAGCATTTAGGTTTCTTTAACCATTATTAACAATGTTGCAGTAAGTATTCTTATATACATAACTATAATTTCCTTCTTTTATTTCTGTAGAATGGATCACTAGCCATGCTATTTCTAGGTGGAAAAGTATGTGCATTTCCAGTTTTAATAAATGTAGACAAATTACTTTCCTAAATACTTGTACCAATTTACACTTGACAGAATATATGACAGTGTCCTTGTTTTAAGGTATGATTGTGTGTATGGTCTCTGATGGTATGACATCTGAACTCTGCAGGCCCTTGACATATGTAAACTGCTGATAATAAATTAGTCTTTGCCAGTAATCAGTTACAACACACATGCGCGTACACACACACACACACACACAGAAGCCAGTTGTGCTGAAGAACACAAGTGATAGCATAAATCCACTCAACTGTTTTTTCACCCAGTTTCAAGCCCTTATCTAGGCCATGAGGTCTCACAAGAGTTGTTTTTTAATATATTTTACCCAAGTCAAATATACTATCTTTATGGAAACTCCTTGGTCAAGCAATCTCATACACCTGCAGAAAAAGGAAACCAATATTCTCGCTAGACAATCTTTTTGGATGTTTGACATCATCACTGATTCTTTGAGGTGCAGCTAACTCATCTGGTTCGCAGAGAATTCTGTGATAGAAGATACCATCAAGACCAACATAGTCTAGGCTCTGGTTTTTCCCCTCTTGACTCTCTGGTACTAGAGTCAGTACCTGTGTTCTTTTGTATCTCCCAGACTTTTATTCTTTGTGAAGAAGTATGCAAATGCTAAAGTAATTATTTCTGTATGAAAAAGAATGGTAATGATTTCCTCCACTGTGTAACTAACTGCAAATATTGTATTTAAAAAAAAGATGTTCCCACTTGGTAGAACAATTTAAAGAGATTGCTAACATTTTACTATCCTGGAAGTCTGATGCACAAGAAAAATGGTCAAGGAAGAGGGCTGGTATTTCAGTTCAATTTCTTCCACTTGTGTTTGGTATGAACTTGGGCGACTCATTTATATAAGATTCAATTTCACCTTCAATATGTGATAATTATATGTAAGTGTATTTAACTTTATTTTTAGCTCAAAAATTTTTTATGATACAATGGTTAAGAAGTCGTAACATGTGTTCATATTTCTGAATGTCAGTACTATTTCCTTTGTTATCAATATTCTGTTGCATTAAAAGCTCAAAGAAGGAAGAAATTGTATCTGTTTAACTCATTTGGTATAGGATGGCACCAAGGGGCTTAGAAAATGCTTTAAATTATCATGATAGACAGGCTAGTAACAATATAATTTGCACTGAATCCAATGGGTATCAAAAACAGAGAAGAAAACTTTTGAAAAACTTTATAGAAATAAGTCTGGAAACTAATCTAAGTCAAGATAGTCTTACAATATCAATAAAAAGACACAATTTTATGACAAGGCACTGATTGAACTCTGAATCCCATGAAAATAAGTCTTTGCCTGAGCCCAAAATTTATTTTCCGTTATTAAGAGCTACAGAAAAAAAATTCTCTGAAAAGAATAAATTCTTCTACATTATCAGCAGGGTTCTCTAGAGAAATTAGCTGCATTGGGAATTCTCCTCCGGAGGGAGTTTATTACATAATGTAATTTACCTTCAAAGAAAAAAGTAGAAGGTATACTACAATTTAAGCTCTTAATGCCAAGACCAAGAAGCATGGTCCTGTGGATTCAGAGCATCTATCATAGATCTGGTTATAGTCTTCCATAGATATTTTCCTAGTTGCTAAAAACATCTTAAATGCTTTTCACTTTTCAAAAGGAATTGTCACCTTTGCTTCATTTTTTTTTTTTCAATATACCAAGTTCTCTAGAGAAAGGCTAGAATTTCCAGAGAACATTCATTATCTGTAAATAGCATGCCTTCTCCAGGAGATCATCCTGAGCACCTGAATTCAAAGAGTTTAGGAAATAATGCAGATGAAATCATAAATGTAAAATGGAGAACATAAAAGCAAACTTAGGAAAAACACCACTTGGTGGCCACAGTACAAAGAAAGCCTCCTCCATAGTTGGAAGTCAGGCTGAATAAGACAATAGATTTTGAATTCACTCCTTTAAAAATATTATTTGGGCTGCTAATATATCTTTCAGGCTATGGTTATTATATATAAAAATAGTTGCTAAATTACCAACACGAGAGAAGGCGCTCAAACTGTATCTTGGATGCCACAATGAGCAGAAGAAATAATTAACAAGAAGAATCCAAATACCACGTGTTCTGTAGTTCATGATAAGGTCTACTGTCCATATATACAACTGACATGGGAGAATTATCTCCCTGATACTCATTCATTTAGACACACACACACACGCACACTCGCGCGCACACACGTGTGCTGATGAAAGGAAAAAAAAAAAAAACAAGAAGAAAGAGCTTTGGCATTCCAACTGTAATTTTCACTTTTTTATGAGATGACAGAGTTATTGTGGTGCATCAAAGCATGAAAAGTCTGAGCGTAAATGAGCTGCATGCTGACAAGCTACCTACACCAGAATCAGACACAGAGAAGACAGGAACAGGGTTCATCTACCTCTTTGACCAAATGGTTACTGTGACTTCCAAATAATACATGGTCTCCTCTCAGATTAGCCAAAGAAAAGATATTTAACCAGTTACACAGCCCAGGTGAGGTATAAAAGGTGACAGTGTATGAATCACAAAATATAATCAAGTACTTTAGAAATACCAACATTTAGCAAAATCACCTTCATCAAAATTATAGAAATGGCCACAACTGCCCCCTTTGGTCTTGTTCTCTTTGCCTCCCATCTTATTCTGAAAGGCATCTCAATTTTCACTTTCTTATATTAACTCCTAGAATGTCTTAGCCTTTCACATGCTATCCTCGTCTGTTTCTGCTCCTAGTGACTTAGCAGCTTTTCATTTCCAGGAATGTTTTAAGGTGTTAAAAACTGCTGGATGGCTGCCACTGGTCCTCGAGAATCTTTTTTCTCCCCTAGTAACCCAAACTGTGAGCTGAGTTCCTTTACTTTGAACACCCTAAGTGGGGAGCAGCCACCCAATAAAATCTAATTTTAACACCCCCACTCCACTTTTATTCACCATGCCTACTAGAATTTTCCCATTGTACCCACCACGTGCTCAGTCCCTCATCTACAGCAGATATTGGAGACTCAAGCCTCTTGCAGGCTGAAAGGTGCACTCTTCTGAAAGCATTCCAGAGGGTAAACAACTTCTTTTTTTTTTTTTTTTTTTTAAGTATTAATGTATCCTGCACAAAGTTTTAAAAAGTTACATTTAGTGTTCCAGAGTATATTTAGGTTTGGATACCCAAATATCCTGGTTTTTAAATAGTAAAGCCATTTCTCTTTCAACAGAAGTCTTAGACTGAAGCATAATTAATTAAACAGATTTGAAGCAAAGTGGGAACTCTAGACATGGAAACCAAAGAAAAAGGTCAGAAGCCCTACTCTGACTCCCCTCTCCTCCCTCTCCTCTCCTACCACACCAGGCCCTGGGGGCCACCAAGCACATCCATCAGCCAGCACTGTTTGATAACTACTGCTGAGAACATCACTACTCTTCCAGTTGCTCCTTTTTAATGTTTATCTTCTCTTTCACTTAGTTAAACTCAAGGGAGGAAAGAGGAACATTTAAGTACTGCTCTATGTATCAGCGACTTCTAGAGGTGATCTCTGCTAATTCTCATAACCACCTAGCAGTTTAGTGCCTAGGTAATTTTTCCCAGGAACATAGTGAAGCCAGGATTCAGTCCAAAATTTATCTCACTCCAAAGCCTAGGCTCTTTTCACTTCACTATGCTGCCTCTCCGTCTGTAAATAACAATCAACAGGCTGCCTACTACAGGACAACAGTGATTCAGTAATATACTCACAATCTACATATATTTTTAAAACCTTAAAAGAATATTAGTAGCATGGTCAAACGTGTAGAACCCACAACAATTCTGAACAAGTTGAAAAAAACGCAGTAAAATATATGAAAGATCATCAAATGGATCAATATACTTTTATAAAGTAAAAAACAGATAAAACTAAAAATAGGTAACAAAAGGTAAAAATAAATAATATTCCAATTAACACCACAATCTTATTTAAGAAAAAATTTTCAGGGATATTTCAGAATTTCTGGAAAATGAGTAGAATTTAAAGAAATTACTATAACTATAATTTATTTATTTTTTTAATTTTTTTTTTTTTACGTTTATTTTTGAGACAGAGAGAGACAGAGCATGAACGGGGGAGGGGCAGACAGAGAGGGAGACACAGAACCGGAAGCAGGCTCCAGACTCTGAGCCATCAGCCCAGAGCCCAACGCGGGGCTCGAACTCACGGTCTGTGAGATCATGACCTGAGCTGAAGTCGGACGCTTAACCGACCGAGCCACCTAGGCGCCCCTATAACTATAATTTATAGATAATTCTAACCTAATAATAAAATACCTCTCACCAAGAGATGCATTAAAATATAGAAGTAAAGGTTACCTACAGAATGAAAATTTAACAAAATTTCCAAGGGTACTTGATAAAGTTTCTTGGAAGAGACTGCAAATGGAAAGAAATAACCTCCGGGGTGTCTGGGTGGCTCAATCAGTTAAGCATTTGACTTAGGCTCAGGTCATGATCTCATGGTTCATGAGTTTGATGGAGCCCCGCATTGGGCTCTGTGCTGACAGCTCAGAGCCTGGAGCCTGCTTTGGATTCTGTCTCCCTCTCTCTCTGCCCCTCCCCTCGCTCACACTTGGTCTCTGTCTCAAAAATAAATAAACATTAAAAAAAAAAAAAAAAAGAAAAAGGAAGAAAGAACCTCTAAGCTTGGTAGTAAATACCAGGGGTGTATTACTTACAGGTTAGGTCAAAAAAGAAAGCGAGCCAAGTTAAGGTCTATGGCCAGGTCCCATCATGATAAGAGTTAATAATGGTAAGGGACAATATTTCAATTAACATGTTTAATAATTACTGTAAAGTATTTTATTATTAATGGGTTGAATAGTGATAAAGCTAATTTATTTTAATTGGTAAAACCATCCTGGACTATGAAGAATGCAGAAGCAGTCTAACAGAAGAAAACAATGCACACTTTTTTTTTTTTTTAAAGTGTAACCAAGGGTAATACTGAATTGAAAAAGAACTATAAAGCAGTTGTTTGCAAAAAAAAAAAAAAAAGAAAAGAAAAGAAAAAAAAAGAAAAAAAAATCAGACCCTCTTTTAGTGTAAGGGTGCAATGTCCTCTGATGGCGAGATTTCAAAACTCTTATGTGTGGTACAGATCAATGATGTTCTTTTAAGTAGCATTCAATAGCAAATGGGATACTTTAGCACAGAGAAATTACAAATAGTAGACCGGTAATTATACATTGACAGCATAATGAATAATCTCAGCATTGAGTAGAGGTTGGTCACCTAATTTTACAGAAGGCTCTATAGAGACTGAAAATATAGCTCTATTTGCCACAGGTCTTTAAAGTTTTAGCTTCCACAAAGCTCAATAATGGTTAGAGGCAAGATAAGATTTACATATAAAAGACCACTGCAATGATTGCCTTTTTTTTTTTTTTAATGAAAAGGTAGAGGAGAAGAGAGGAAGATCGTCTGAGTTATATTCGTTTCTCATTTTATTTCAGATAAATAATAAGAAAATGATGAAATTTTTCAGGAAATTAAAGAACAGACAATTTGTGAACCAATTAGATATCTGCCAAAGTTCCAGTATCCTTGGTTTGTGAGATTCACAGCATCAAGTAAGCTATCGACAGAAACATTACTGGTGTCAAAAAGATGGATCTGTTTTAGCACATGATGATGGTTGTAGTCAGTATGCGGTTACGTAAAACAAAATACAAGTACACACATGGTGGGCGTAGAAATTCATACACACAACACAACGTGTCTAGGAGTTTGCCGCTCTACCAAAAGTTGGCCATTGATCTCTTTATAAATAGGAAAGCAGATTTTATACTTACACCACACTTGGGTGATAAAAAAGGTGCATCGTATTCAAGTTGTTGTTAATTGGTTTCAAACTCAAACTCCTTTTTCACCTCTCATTACCCAAGTGTTTTTTTCAGGTCTATAAAATAAGAAGCTAAGAGAACTACAATTTTTTCTCATTTTTAAATAACGTACTCATTTAAAATTAGAAGTACCACAAAGGCCTAAAGGAAAATGGCTTTTCTTTTTTTATAAGATTATTGTAAATTGATTGTGTCCCTCTAAAATTCATATGTTAAAAAATAAATAAATAAAATAAAATTCATATGTTAAATCCTGATCCCCAATGTAATGGTATTTGGAGATGGGGCCTTTGAGAGGTGCTTTTATCATGAGAGGGAGTCCTCATGAATGGAACTCCTAAAAAGGCCCCAGAGAACTCCCTCCCCCACTTCCTTCGAATGAAGTTACAATGAGAAGAAAGACATCTATCTATAAGCCAGGAAGCAGGCTCACACCACACACCAGATCTGCTGGCAACTTGACCTTGGACTTTCCAGTTTCCAGAACTATGACAAATAAATCCCCCTTGTTTATAAGCCACCAGTCTATGGTGTTTTTGCTACAGCAGCCTCAACAGACTAAGACAATGATAGATGTGCACATATTATCCTCTCATTCAATGACCTCAACTATTCAACCATGGTTCCTCCAGCTCTATTCCCCATGAGTTTTTTGGTTTTTGGTTTTTGGTTGTTTTTTTTGTTTTGTTTTTATCTCAAACCCTTGCCCCAGCCAGAGGATGCCTGGGATGTTCTTTGTACCACCACTTACCATTTCCAAGAGTTTTAAATAGTGGCCAGCATTTCAGTAGCCCATGGCCCACCAACTGGAACACTGGGAAAGTGTCCATC
Source organism: Puma concolor (assembly GCF_028749965.1). Taxonomy (NCBI): domain Eukaryota; kingdom Metazoa; phylum Chordata; class Mammalia; order Carnivora; family Felidae; genus Puma; species Puma concolor. Next base: position 192,033,201 of record NC_141674.1, on the reverse strand, counting down.
AAATTCAAAAGCTGCTGAAGGTGAGTAACTTCATTTTGACCAAATAGAGTAGTAAGACAATTTAAGCTGACTAAAGTTTCTTTAAAAAGTAGGATATTTCATTTAAAGAAATATAGGAGATATATTTCTCGGGTGGCAGAGCATGTGGCTCTTCATCTTAGGGTTGTGAGTTCAAGCCCCATGTTGGGCTTGGAGCCTATAAAAACAAAACAAAATACCTCACTACTCAGGAAGTATCTCTGGATCCTAATAAATGTTAAGGATATTTAAATATTAATATATTTAACATATTTAAACTCTAAGCCTAGCACTTAAACCCTAAGAATATTGGTGATACCTACAGATCAATTAATTTATAGAACCACTTGAAGCCTGCCTCAAATTCCCAACAGTTCCTTAAATAAAACAACCATTCTGCCTAAAAATAAACTGATGCTTTTAAAAGAAAAGTCATTATCTGAAACAAAACTCCTGAGTTATACTTGAAAGGTAAGAAATGGTCAATGTTATTTTTGTTGTACTTTGCTTAGTGGTATTTATTATGGCAAAACAGCCAAAACATAAAATTTACTACTTTAAGCATTAAAGTAATGGGTGACCTCATTATTAACTCCAGAATCCTTCATCATTCCCTACCATTCCATCAATGGTGTTTAGTTAAGTTTTTTCATAGCATTTTTATTATCTACAGAAGCTCATAATTGTTGACTCAATCAAGGTCTATCAGATGTCTTAAGATTTTTATTACTTTGAAGATATATTACAAATAGGCTTTTGTTCTCTACTGGTAGTTGCTGCTGCTTAGTTGACTGCAAGAACATTCCAATTAAGAAGCAGAAACTTATGATCAATGTTCTTTTTTAAAAATTTTTTTTAACGTTTATTTATTTTTGAGACAGAGGGAGACAGAGCATGAATGGGGGAGGGTCAGAGAGAGAGGGAGACACAGAATCTGAAACAGGCTCCAGGCTCTGAGCTGTCAGCACAGAGCCTGACGCGGGGCTTGAACTCACGAACCGCGAGATCATGACCTGAGCCGAAGTCAGACGCTTAACCGACTGAGCCACCCAGGCGCCCCTCAATGTTCTCTTGATAATTTTCTGGCTTGCTTCTTTGAACTAAGCTCAGTATTAAGTTGATCTCTTTGAGGTGACGTAGTCATCAAATATTAGAGCTTTATCAAGGAATCCTTGTTGTGAAAAAACTGTTCTCCATCTTGACTGTATCAATGTCAACATTTGGGTTGTAATATTGCACTTAGTTTTGCAAGATATCACCACTGGAGGAAACCGAGCAAAGGGGACAAAGGGTCTTTATGTATTATTTCTTATAATCAAATGTGAATCTCTAATTATTTCAGAAAAATACTTAATCACTAAATTCTACTCCTGAGGTGCTGTGGTGGCTCAGTCAGTCACTCAAGAAAAGCTGAACCCAAGATGCTAGAAAAAGAACAGCTATTCAAATCCAAACACAGAGGGAAGGAATTAAAGAGAAAAACAAAACAAAACAGGGGCACCTGGGTGTCTCAGTAGGTTAAGTGTCCAACTTTGGCTCAGGTCATGATCTCACAGTTTGTGAGTTCGAGCCCCACATCGGGCTCTGTGTGGGCAGCTCGGAGCCTGGAGCCTGCTTCAAATTCTGTGTCTCCCTCTCTCTCTGCCCCTCCCCCACTCACATTCTGTCTCTCTTTCAAAATAAATAAACATTCAAAAAATAAAAAAAAAAATTCTACTCCTGAAACCATTAAAAGTAATAAAAAAATAAAATTAATTCATTCCAATCTTAAAAAAACTAATCACAGTTTTACAATATAGTCTATTGACCCTTTCTCTCTACTTTATTTATCTGTCGATTTCTTCTATAGTACCTAAATGTCTAGTAGTTTTATGTTTATCATACAGGCTCAAATATGTTATATTTACACAAATATTTACCATCTCTTTGTCCTCTAAAATTTTGATTGAAAGCAATTTTACAAAGTCTAAGCTAGAAACTTCTAATACAGACACAAGTTAATAGAATAAATACATTCAGTAAGTTCTACAATACAAAATTAACATACATAAATGTGTTGCATTTCTATATACTAATGATAAACTAACAGAAATTAACAAATCCATTTACAATTACATCAGAAAGACAAAAAGATACAAGGAATAAATTTAAACAAGGTTATCAAAGACCTATTCTCTGAAAATTATAATACACTGATGATAGAAATTGAATACAGCACAAATAAATGGAAAAATTCCACAATGCTCATGGTTTGAGAGAATACTGCTAAAATGTCTATACTACCCAAAGCAATCTACAGATTCAATGAAATCCATAGCAAAATACCAATGACATTTTCCACAGAACTCAAAGAATTCTAAAATTTGTGTGGTACCACAGAAGACTCCAAATAGCCAAAGCAATCTTGAGACAATACTCTCTGATTTCAAGCCATAGTAATCAAAACAATATGATACTGGCACAAAAACAGACACAATATCAGTGGAACAGAATAAGAGCCCAGAAATAAACCCACACTTATACTGTCAATTAATATTTGACAAAGGAGGGCAGAACATACACTGGGGAAAAGACCGTCTCCTCGATAAATGGTGTATGGAAAACTGGACAGCTACATGCAAAAGAATGAACCCAGACCACTTTCTTACACCAGCTACAGAAGTAAATTCAAAATGGATTAAATATTTCAATGTAAGACAGGAAAATATAAAATTCCTGGAAGAAAACATAGGCAGTTAAGCTCTTAGACATCAGTCTTAGTAATATATATATTTTTTTAATTTTGGATCTGTCTCCTCAGGCAAGAGGAACAAAAGCAAAATAAACAGGACTACATCAAACTAAAAAACTTTGCACAGCCAAAAAAAAAAAAAAAAAGGCAAAAATTCTCAACAAAAGGGCAACATACTAAATAAGATACTCACAAATAGTATAACTGATAAGGGGTTAATATCCAAATATGTAAAGAACACACTCAACTTATAAAAAAACCTGATCAAAAAATGGGTAAAGGACTTGTACAGACATTTCTCCAAAGATGACCTACAGACAACCGACAGGCACATGAAAAGATGCTCAACATCACTAATCATCAGGGAAAAGAAAGTCAGAACCACAATGAGATATCACTTCACACTTGTCAGAATGGTTATTATTGGGGTGCCCGGGTGGCTCAGGCAGTTAGGTGTCTGACTCTTGATTTTGGGTCGGATCATGATTGGAGGGTCATGAGACTGAGCCCTGCATTGGGCTCTATGCTGAGAATGGAACCTGCTTGGGATTCTCTCTCCCTCTCCCTCTACTCACCCTCACCACATGCCCTACTAGTGTATGCATGTGCATGTGCTCGCTCTCTCTCTCTCTCTCTCTCTCTCTCGCTCTCTCAGAAAAAAAAATTTAAAAGGCTATTACAAAAAAGACGATATAACAAGTGTTGAGTATTGGTGAGGATGAAGACAAAGGGAGCCCTCCTGTACTGTTGCTGGGGGTGCAAAACAGTGCAGCCCCTCTGGAAAACAGTATGGAAGTGCTCAGAAAATTAAAAATAGGACTACCATGTGATGCACTGATGCCACTTCTGGGGATCTATCCAAAGAAAATGAAAACACGAATTCAAAGACATATATGCAACCCTATGTTCACTGCAATATTATTTACAAAAGACAGGATACAGAAGTAGCCCAACTGTCCATCAACAGATGAGAGGACAAAGAAGACATGGTGTATATTTACAATGGAACATTACTCGGTCATAAAAAAAAGAATGAAAGGTTGCCATTTGTGACAACATGGATGGACCTAGAGGGCATCATGCTAAGGGAAGTAAGTCAGAGAAACACAAATGCTTATATGTGGAATCCAAAAAACAAAACAAATGAACAAGAAACAAACAGAAATGAATTCATACATACAAAAAACAATCTGATGGTTACCAGAGGGAAGGCGGGTGGGAGGATGGGAATATAAGGGAAGGGGATTAAAGGACACAGAATGCGATGTACAGCGTAAAGAATATAGTCAATAATATCGCAACAACTTCGTGCAGTGACCAATGGTAGCCCGATTTATTGTGATGATCACTTCATAATGTGTATAAATGCAAATCACTATATTATATACCTGAAGCTAACAGGATATCGTATGTCAACTACACTTGAATAAAAATACAGATGAAAAAAGACACAAGTATAGCAGTCCATCCTAAACGCACAAAATCTCCTGATACGTCTAAGCCTCCTTATGGCAAAAACAAAGCTTGTAGAACCAAAGCATTAATAAACTTGCAAACACCTTAAAGATTTACTTGTTAAGAAAGTTTATGAAATAAAACCATAAAGGAAAACACTAAATATAACATGTATGGCACTGCAACACTGAACACATGTTAATACTGAGTAAGGTACATTAATTTCCTTTTGTAATTCTTCACTTGTTAAAACCTTTTCAATCTCTCCCTTCCCTACAGATGCAATTAACTACTAATACATTCATTTTGATGTGCTATAGATCATATGCATAGGAGGCAGCATTTTTTACTTTTAGACAAAAGTTCAAAGCCTTTCTTATTTTATGACCTCCAAACAATTAGGCTCAGCCTCTGTCTCAGAGACTCAAGGTAACAAGGATGTTAACAATGGTTACAGCTTTAGATAACCTTCATTTAATGTGCTAGACCTGGCTGAATAGACATTTGACAACTCCCTTCCTAATTAATAAGATTGTAGAATTTTATACGTGCCCAGTTAACCACCTCTCAAATTGTACTGTCATTAGTCTCTCTTACAGATGATAGTACAGGTAATAATAACAAAAACAAGACTGGTGATGGTTTTAATTGCTAACATTTATTAAGCTCCTACATTGTGACAGGAACTGTATAAGGTGATTTACAGATGTGGCTTCAGTTATTCCTTTCAAATCTCTGTAGTATCAGGGTTCAAAAGTTATCTGCATTTTCACAAATGGTAACTAAAATTTAGATGGACAGGACAAGAGTGTCCACGCTATCACCATTGAGACCCCAGGGAGCCTAACTCCAGATCCCTTGAGCATAACCCCATCAATAGGCAGTACACAACTCTTAGTTAATATCCAGAAACAGAGGTGCAGGATAAAGTGAGGACAAGGCCAACTTTCACATACCCTCCTTTACTTTCACGACTGTAGTAATGCAAAAATTCCAAGCTTTGCAGATGTCTAATCTACTCTCCTTAATAGCTAACCTCCAGTTTTCTCATTTATTCATTTAATTACCCCAAAATAGAGTCACAAATCATAACAGCAGCTAGCATTTGCAGAATCCCATTTCACAGAACAAGCATACAGCATGGTGTCAAAGGTCACGCAGTGGAAAAGTTTGGTTCGAGCACAGTCTCAGTAGAGAACCTGTACATTCGAAAACAAAAATGCACCTTGAAGAAAACTCACAAGGAAAGAAATTATTTATGCTCAGATTTCACTTTAGAGAACTATTTACTATATAGCTAAATGGATAGTACTATTTTTTGTGTCTTGTCTGTCTTTTCAGATACTGTTTATAAAAAAAAAAAAAGGCAGATCTTTTCAGGTGGACTCCTTATATAGCTTAATAACCATTCCCTTTAGCTTAAGTATTTCCAACTCCTGTCCTACTGACTTGCTCTCATGCATGTATTCTTTCGGTTCTTACAGTCAAAAAGCTGTCAGAAGAAGGGCATTTAGACAGAGCTAGGGGATTATATCTACATAGAATCTGATTAGGAAAAATAAAAATATCCTGGAGATAAAAGCACAATGAAGTCAAGTTAGTATCAGTTCTTTCCTTTTGGAGCTCATGAAGTTTGAATTAGTTTACTTGAGCCAAACAATAAACTTTTAGTACAGAATTTAGTGTAAGAATTACACATCTTCTTTTACTGCAAAAATAAGACATTATAGTATGAATGTTTATAGCAGAAACAAATGTAAATTTAGATAATCTCATTCATATATAACATGTAAATATATAACAGTGAAAAAGACTAACTTTGGTTGGGCTACAGCATCAAGATTTTTGTGAAGTATCTAAATTATATTCTCAGCTTTAAAGGGCTAGATAATACAAAACTATGAAAATATATATGGTTATATGAGTATGATAAGCAATGTTCGTTAAAAGTTTCATAAAAAGCTTTTGGCTTAAAATTGCAAAAGACATTCCAAACTAGCCTTATAAAAATGATTCTTACAACGTACAATTTCGGAAAGGAGAATGAGCCACATTTATAACATAACCTAGCACATTCTAATTGTCTATAGATTTTTATTTCTCTAAATTTAAATGCATTCCTTGATTTTTCTCGAAAGAAATGCACATTTGCACATCCTTCCTTTCATACTGCTCTATGTATACCTGAATTATTATTTTTTATTTAATGTTTATGTATTTTTGAGAGAGAGAGAGAGAGAGACAAAGTGTGAGCGGAGGAAGGGCAGAGAGAGAAAGAGACACAGAATCCAAAGCAGTCCCCAGGCTCTGAGTTGTCAGCACAGACCCCACGCGAGACCTGAACCCACGAACCATGCGAGATCATAACCCGAGCCGAAGTCTAACACTTAACTAAGCCACCCAGGCACCTGAATTATTTAAATTTTTTTTCTTAATCCTCCATTTTTCAAAATATGTATTACTTTAGTCCAAATATTTTCAGCCTGTTTCTACCTTAACTGGATAAAGCTCATTTTCCCTTTTTAAATAAATTTAATTATATTTCTCCAAATAAAGTTTATTCTTTTTTTATAATCTCTCCTTTATAAGCCAAAGGCACTTTGCCTTTTATTGTTGTTTGAAAGGTACTATTTCCAACATCTCATTTATGTAGTCTATAAGTATGTTTAATATTTTAAAAATCTGAAAAAAATAAATCCAAGGAATTTGTTTTCATGAAAGCCACTTTAAATGTCCATCTCAGAAACACCAATAACTCAACCCAGGGGCAGTCTCCAAGCTGCTTTACAATGTTTATTTCTTTATTTCATACTTTCATTATTGGACACAAACCATTTGTGTCCAATAGTTACAATTGACTATCAACTTGTAATTTACTGTAACAATCTCCATTTCAGAGAATCACACAACTGCCATATCCTAAGGAGACTGAGTCCATCTCTGTCTAAGGAGAAAACTGAGGCAGGGATGTTCCACTTCTCCATGGACAGAAAGTCAAGGGAAAAATAAAAATAAAAGTGCCTGTAATTCATGTTTCTTACCACCCTTTTCTAGTATTCCTAAAAAAAGGAGTCTCCACTTATTCCAACCCTGGTTTGCACTCATTTCTCTGTTTTTCCTCACCTCAAAACTGTTTGTTTAAAGAACATGTCTGTATAACCTACAACCTTACAAAAATGCTATTCCATTACTACAATTTCAACAGATCCAAGTAGAATACACACATTCTTTGCAAGGGCGCCATTAATCTTGAGTACCAACATGTATAATTCATCAAAAAAAAAAAAAAAAACCCTTAATGCCCTTTAAATCACCCAAAACTTTATAAATGTTATAAATAACATAAAACCCATTTCAAATTTTACTGTAACCACATAGTTGAAATGGCAATTAGCCTTTTTTTTTTTTTTAACTAAAATAGTTTAAGATAAAGTCTCAGTGTCGTTGAAAGGGATACAGTCATTTTTCTATTCAAAATAGTTTTACTCTATGTCAGAATTTCTTTCCTTTTCAAGGCTGAATAATATTCTACTGTATGTATATCACATATTGCTTCTTTATTTATCCAACAGACACTTGAGTTGCTTCCATATTTTCCCTATTGTGGATAATGCTAATATAAACATGGTATACAAAAAACTTTGAGTTAATCCTGCTCTCAGTTCTTTTGAGTATAAATCCGAAAGTGGAATTGCTGGTGATTTTATTTATTTATTTTTTGAGGACCCACCATACTGTTCCACAGCGGATACAACATTTTAAATATCCAACAGTGCACAAGGGTCTTAATACCTCTACATCTTTACCAGCACTTGGTATTTTCTTTTTCTTGATGATAGCCATCTTGATGGGATTAAAGTGGCATATCATTGTTATAAAAAGACACATACTGTATGGTTCCATTTTATAAGTTACCTAGAGTTGTCAAATTAATAGAGACAGAAAGTAGGGTGGTAGTTGACAGGCATTAGGGAAAAGGGGAGAATAGGGACTTGTCACTTCATGGGTATACAGTTTCAGATTTGTAAAACACAAAGTTTTTTGGTGGTATTTTTGTTTTGTTTGTTTTGTTTGCAACATGAAGAGTCTAGATTGTGGTGATGGTTGCTGAACAGTATGAATAAACTTATTACAATTAATAAATTTACACTTAAAATGATTAGATAGTCAATTTCAGGTTTTGTGTCTTTTACCACAAGTAAAAAATGGTTTATTAAGGCTCCTGAGTGGCTCAGTTGGTTAAGCATCTGAATCTTGACTTCAGCTTAGGTCATGATCTCATGATATCTGAGATCGAGCCCCACACTGGGCTCCACGCTGACAGTGTGGAGCCTGCTTGGGATTCTCCCTCTCCCTCTCCTCCTGCCCCTCCCCTGCTCACCCTCTCCCACTCTCCCAAAATAAATAAATCAACTTAAAAAAAACCATATTCTTAAAAAGTGCAAATTTTAAAAATGGAAAAAAATAGTTTTACTTCTGTGATATTAATGCAACAAACTACTCCATCTTAATTTCTTATTCAGTGTGTAACAATTGGTACAAATTATACACTCTGAATAAGTGATGTGATTTAATCCAAGTTATTCTGCTTTACTTTCAACCACAGTTCTTTCTTATTTGAGAGGGGCAATACCAAGAACTGCATTATCCAATATGGTACTCACTACTCACATGTGGCTGCTGAGCCTTGCAATAGGGTTCCCGATTTAGAAGTGCTACACAGTATTTGTAAAATTACACATGGATTCTGAAGTCCGTATGAAAACAGAGCACACACTATCTCAATTATCCTGGTTATATCTTGAATAATAATATTTGTACACAGAGTTAAATAGAAGTTTTTTAAAATTAATTTGGCCTGTTGCTTTTTTACATCTTAGTGTGGCTACTAGAAAATTGAAAACTACACATATGGTTCACATGTTATTTCTTTTGGACAACACAGCTTTGGGCTCTTTAAATACATTCACTTGCTCAGTTAGTAATCTACCGTATAAATAGGATTTTAGTTACTTAGTGTCATCTAATGAAAACCCCTCCTTTTACGCTATGTTGCCCTCCGGGTACATTCCTACTTCTCCACTCAACTGTCCAGCAGAACCCCTTGAAAGCGCTAGGAAACTCTGGCTCTACTAACTGCCTGCACTTCTGTCTTAGTCTTACCATTTCACGGAAACAGCCATCCTAGATGTGACCTATGATGCGCGACTTGCCATTTTTCAGCCCTCCCCTTACTCATCTTACAAAGTTGATCACTTCTTCCTCCTTGAAAAGCTTTCTTCGCTTGATTGCCAGGACAACGCATCCTCTTTTGATTTGCCTCCTGTGCCGGTTCCTCCATTTTCCCAACCCTTCTCTGATATCTAGATACTGAAATGTGCTAGGTCGGACCTATACCCACTCCCTAAGTGGGATCATCCAGTACCACTATTTAAAAACCGGCTATCCGCTGAAACACCCAATTTATTCTTCTCCATGGACCTTTTCCAGAAGCTTCAGTCTTTTTGTAACTATATGTCAAATTATCTTTTTTACCTAGATGCATAATAGTCATTTCTAACTAAACACATACAGTAAGGACTTAGCGATTCTCCCTTCTCCCAGCCTAGATCCCCTCACTCAACTGGTTTCTCCTAGCTCAATAAATGGAGACTCCTTTCTTGTAGTTGCAGAGATTAATGCTTAGAATGGCCTTTTTTTTCCTTCTCGTTTTCATTTCCCATCTAATCTATCATTAAATCCTATTGATTCTGTTTTCCACATATACCAAGAATCTGACTCCATCTCTTCACCTTGTCTGAGATCATCCTGGTCCAAGCCACTGACATCTCCCATCATGCGTCTTGCCCCCTAACTGGTCTCCTCCATCATGTTCTCAACACAGCAGCCAGAGCGATCCCACAACTGCACTGATATATTGGATGATTTCAACCCCCTGCTCTAAACCTCTTATCTAATTTAAGGAGTCCCCACTTTATTCCAAGCAAACCAAAGTGTTATGAGGCCCATAATGATCTAAACCACCTTCCTCTCCCACCACACACATCTGACCTCACCTGTCACCACTCTCCCTCCTCATATCAGCTTCAGCCACAAATGTTCTCTTGCTACTGCTCAAAGAGTCCACGTGTGTCCCAGTCCCAGGAGCTCTGCACTCCTCGCTCATTTCCCCAAGACTGTTCACCCCATTAAAGTATTTTCCACTTCACCCTGTCCCCTCCGGCGCTCCCTATCTACTTAGCAACTTTTTCTCTCTCACACCAATGTAAGCTTCAAGAGGCACTCCATGCCTCTTGTGTTAAATAAATACTTAGGGGTGCCTGGGTGGCTCAGTCAGTTAAGTGTCTGCCTTTTGACTTCAGCTCATGTCATGATCTCACAGACTGTGGGTTCGAGCCCCGCGTCGGACTCTGTACTGACAGAGCAGAGCCTGCTTGGAATTGTCTCTCTTCCTCCCTGTCCGCTCTCCCTCACTCATGCTCTCTCTCTCTCAAAATAAATATGTAAACTTTAAAAATAAACAAATAAATTTTAAAAATAAATAAAGACTTTGCATTCTGCTAGTTGTCATATATACAAATATGGGTAATTATTAGCTACTGCCTTCAAGGACCCCTCATCCCAAGGCAGATGGCACTGACATATAAGCACAAAGTCAGGAGTGCTGTAAGAGAAGGCATGTACGAGGTTCTAGGAGTGCTCAGAGGAAGGCAAATTCTGGAAAACTATCCAAAGGGACAGAGTGGAGCAGTGACAGGCAAATGGTAGCTCTCCAGGAATGGTGGTGACAACTGGGAGGTCCAGAAAGATGAATGAGGACAATTTTTACAAATTAGTAATCACGTTTGGCTCTGGTACCAGGCGTCTATGTATAACGGGGAGATGGGAGAAAAGAGGACAGACAACAGACCCATGAAGGCGAAGACAAATATAAATAAATGCAGTACACACCAACTCACATGCATGTGTGCAGGTGTATCCGTGTGTGTGCAGGTATGTATGAACTGCGTATGTATGTATCACACGTGTGTATATGCACATATATGTGCACACACACAAGGAAGATGACAAAACTCTCAAGAACATGTTTAGGATCTTCTCCTCATACTGTCTCCTTTTCTATCGCTATACATTACGATCTTAATCGGAAATTTAAAAGTCCACAAGACTATACAAGTGAAATGAGAAAATCCCTAAACTCTAAATGTTTTCTTTTCTCAAACAACAAAAGAACCCCAGCAACCTCCTGACCTCCACTTCTGTTACTTTACAAAAAGAGTTTAGAGACATAGGTAGATAGCAGGATTAATGCCCGATGTCAAAGCAAGATCTTTTTCTAGGAATGTCCTCTCTCCACCGTATCCCAGCAAAACGTTCACCAATTTACACAAAATGTTCCCTGGCAGAGACTCCCTTCTGTTCATCACCTGCTGCCAAGAGCCAGCTCCCAAATGGTGGTCAGCTGATTCTTCCTTCACCCGCAGAATCCAGATCAATAAGTGATCTTTAGCACAAAATTTAATCAAAGTGAAACCAGATACGATAGCTAAATTTTAAGCGTGACTACGTGGCGTGAATGTAAAAAGGTTTTGTGGCACAAAACTCTGACAGGTCTTTTTAAAAAATGGGATGCATTATAATAATAAAGTAACCTGAGGATAGAGTTCGCAGAAGAATGTGGCTGGTTTTCAATGAGACTGCAGTAAGCTTTTTACTGCAGCATGGCAAGCATCTCTTAATAAAGCCAGATTCGAAATCTGCCCAGTGAAAATACTTGCGTTATTTTGAACGCTGATTAAAACATTTTGTGCGGACCTAGTACAGGAGTGCCATATACTACGCAAGACCCACAGTGGCACTTGGCAGAAGATAAATCATCGAGCTCTAAAATCTGCTGTGGTCGCTGTCTTCATTACAGAGACCTGCACACAGCATACGAAAACATCTATAATGTTTACAGCACCTGGATGCCTGCACTATTAAACATCAATACAATCCGTGTTCATATCATCTCCATGCTAATCAGATCGATTACTACTGATATAGTGTCTTGTCACAGTAGCGTAATGCTAATCAAACAAACGGAGCTATGGGGAGGTGATTCGGACACAGGTACTTAATAGCACACTGCAAAAACAGGAAAGGATTCAACAGAAAACATACAAGGTACAGCTGTGTCACGGGCAGGCCGATTCCTTGTTGAGTCCTGGGTGGTGCTGCTGTAATTTTGTCAGCAGCCATTAAAAGGGGAATATAATATGGTTTGATGTCATAAAAATGGACTTGAAAGGGAAATGAGATTACCGCTGCTGCTTAACATGGCAGAGGTAATTAGCTGCACAGGTAATTAGATACAGATTCCCAGCATACCCTAGTGGAGGCAGTGGATGATGGCAAGAGATAATATCTTGTGCCCGTTGAAAAGGATCAATGTCACAGTTGTTTTAGATCCAAAACAACATCCGCATCAAACATTCTAATCCTCCAGACGAAAAAGATGCCGTAGTGGCTGCAGTAAAACGTGCTATAACTTCGTAAAAAAATGAATGGACGAGGGAGGAAGGGATGGGAAGTGGGGCCAGCGGGGACATGGCTATTGACTGGCAGGCCTTAGGCCACGTGTGTATCTGTCTCAGTTGTTACTTTGTGATACAACTGATTGAGAATGTTTTCTGGCCCCTCTTCGGCTAATTTCATTTATTCAAACAAAAACAGTCAAAGACAGTAACAACGGGGGGAATCAGTGATAGTACCTGAACGTGAAGAACCCATTAACCTGTGTTTCTTTAAATACTTATGCAGTGAATTTAATATTTGTCTAATGTATACACATTTTGGCCAACAGTTTGCATTTCATCAACTGAGACATCCCTACCGCTGCATATGGAGGCAAAGGAAACTTGAGTGGTAAGTGAAAATTAATTTCTCCTACTTTAGCAAAGCAGAAGAGTTCCCAGATACAGGGGCCATGCTAATCGCCTTTGTATTGTTCTGATTTTAGTATATGTGCTGCCGAAGTGAAAAGTAAGCACAAAGCAGAAGAGTTCCCAATACCGCCGTGCAGCTCTGTCTTCGTCTGCTGAAAAGACGTGGATGAAGAAAAGAAAATGGCACTTCATTATTTATTCAGTAAGTATGCCTACTTCGCACACAATGCCAAACCAAAGCATACCTCCCTACACACTCTCAGGCCACTGAACCATTCATGTGGCACCGAGACGCTGGCTGAGAGCCACGGGGTTTAGAAATGTGGTAAGTGCTACCCACCAGTCTGGGGGAAAGGCAAAGCCAGCAGTTAATTCTGCATTTAGCTGTAATAAAACAACCCCAGAGAATACATTCCACAAGTAAAACCGAACTTCTAGAAAAACAACAGTTCACACCTTTTTCTCTACAGGAAGAAAAAAGATGTCACCATAATTCAGATGGTTTTAGAATCAGCACTTCCAGGGAACTGATTTGAATGCTGCCCGTTTAGAAGCTATTAGAAACACAGATTAGTGTGGGGGGGGGGGTGGAGAGAGATGTTAGGCATTACCCTGAAAGCATGCTAACTAACATCTTCAATTTTCTTTTCGCCCTCCCTGCCTATTTTGTGGGGTCAGTGGTGGACCGGATGGAAAAAAGACCATTTTGACGCTGTGAACGGCCATCACAGGTGTGCCCAGCCAAATCGGCTGGCTGGTGGAAACTGACAACATAGAAGAACTTTAGTCAACATTATTCACTTTCTTGTTCAAACGTACTTTTCATCACGTCTTTTCTTAGGACAACAGTACAGTTATTGCCCTCTTGCTGGCCTGAACAGTCACATAGACTGAGCTAGCTTCATGGGTAGGTGCTTTATGTAGTCAAAGAACCATACACTTTGCTAGGCTTAATGCTCTCTTGTTGTCTTGAATTTCTCATTTTCTTAATAGGTTTTGAACAATGGGCTTGCATTCTCATTTTGCAAATTATGTAGTTGGCAGTGCCCATTGAGGAAGTTAGCTGACATCAGCATCCCCTTTACTTATGGTAGAAAGACCGAGGGGCGCCTGGGTGGCTCAGTCGGTTAAGCGTCTGACTCCAGCTCAGGTCATGATCTCGCGGTTCATGAATTCAAGCCCCGCGTCGAGCTCTGTGCTGACAGCTCAGAGCCTGGAGCCTGCTTCAGATTCTGTGTCTCCCTCTCTTTGCCCCTTCCCCACCTGCACTCTGTCTCTGTCTCTCAAAAATAAACATTAAAAAAAAAGAAAGAAAGACTGAAAACTGCCTGATTCATCACACAGCATTCACTATAAAGCCTTCTGTGTCTTTAATTCTTAATAATGTAAAATGAATCAAAATTATAAAGAAGGAGCAGAGAAGAGCTTTGGAAGGAGTCCAGCATCTATGGGTGTAATTAAGGGATGTGAGACAACTGATTTGGTGAGTTCAGGTCGGGCTTAGGATGGTCCTGAAGAATTAAAGGGTCTAGAGAACGAATCTCGAGTAGCTGGGCGGCAAAATAAAGAGAAGCAGGACTGGCTCAGGGTTTCCCTAAAATGTCGGATCATCTCATTCATGAAGCAGTGACCGCTGGGAGCCCAGTGATATTTACTCGTCTCACCCTTTCATCTACACACATAGTCATCTTCTGCTCTTGCTTATCTGGGACATAACCAGCTATTAAGAATATCATCTCTAATGCTTTAGCTTATAGATTCTACGATCTGTCACATTTCACAAAACATCTAGCCATGCTTTCCTATGCCAACCAAATTGCTTGCTTCTTACTCTTTTACTGGATTCTCAAAAGGTTTCTACTGTCATGACTAAGGGACTTTTCTCAGACCTTGTCATCTTGGCATCTCCACACCTTCTAACACATTCATGTCCCCTTGATACCAACTTCCAAGCTCTGCCGTTTCCTCTGCCTGTAAGACACAATATTCTTCTCAGGGAGCTGTCTGCTCTGTGAGTATCTTCCCCTCCTACTGACCCCTTGGTCCACTGCACTTCCCGCTATGCACTGCCACTCAATCCCTCTCCTGGGAAGGCTTCAAGACCGGCATCCTCAGCCTCGGCCTTATGGTTGGTGAGTGAATTTCATTACACATCCACCAACGTTTAGAGGATATTTCAAGATAGATATCCAGAAAAGCATGGATTTTCAACGCTTCTAAACTTCTTTCCTCCCTGCAAAATTGTTGATCATTCCTGTCTAACATCTTGTTTCTGCCCTTTTGATTCCGCCCTTCTCCTGCTTCTTGACTCTCTAGAGACCATGTCATGTACCTCCAAGCCCTCCTCATACCATCCCTCCCAGCCGGAAAGCTGGAACCTTCATCTCCTGAATAATCCTTGAGATCAGCTCAAATTTCACCACCTCTCCGAAGACTTGTCTGGATATTCAAATCCACAGTGAGTTCTTTGTCATAAACACAAATCCAAATCCTGTGTCAACTTCTGGAAATGAAACATACACTACCTTGTCTCATGACTCTTGTAAAGAGTTGCCCTGTACTGCTATTTAGCTTTTCACGTGTGTTCATGTTATGTCTGCAGTCACGCCGTCTTCTGCTTGAAAGCAGGGATGTGATTTTAAATTTGCTGAAATCTCCCAAAGGAAATTAAATGGAGCCAAGTAAAGAGCAGTACTCAATCAATATTGTTAAGTCAAAGAAACCAACATTCTCATCTATAGTTTGGCCTTCTTTTCATTGAAAGAGCTTATTAACATTTCAAATAAATTAATTTTATTTTTAAAGTGCTAAGATTTCTTGAGTGTTTTGCTTTTAAAACTTGCTATAACTAGCCAACATGCAGAAGGGACATCCCAAACGTGGCCGGGCTTTGTCTGAACGAAAAGCTATTAGCATTTACTCCTGTAAATCACAAAGAAACAAATAATGGCTTCAGCCTCAATAATATTCCACTAATGCTTTTTAAACAAAGATATATGCAGGCGGCGAGTGACTCAGCTTCCAAAATAGGCTTAAATAAAAATAATCACATTGTTTTAGAACAGAAGGTTGTGTTTAATTGGTAATTTGTGGGTTCTAAGATGGAAACACACTACTGTGGATTCTAATGCTTGGTTAATAAATGAATTACAGTAATATAATCCAATCACTATTCATCTCAATTGAACAGATAACTTTCCCTAAACCAAAAACAAAGGAACCAAAGGAGATCCAGTTTACCTGTTTTTGAATGGATGAAAAAGAAAACTGATTTTTTAAGAAGAATGCCAAAATGCCTCAACGGGCTTGCTGCATAAAATACTCACTATAATGCACATACCCTGCAGGCCTTTGAAAATTCTTCAACTAACTGCCAGACAACAGTAGTGACTGTTAGGCAGTCACAGTCATTAGGCTAGAGCCCCACCTAAAAAAAAAAAAAAAAAAAAATTGCCTTTGTATGACACCCTGATGTAAAACAGACCAACTATCTGATCCCTCCAAGGACGAGAATCCCTAAGTGCCCTTATCTCTAGATCACGTTCAGCTCACAGAAAACATTTTTTATTCTTCAGTAGTTCCAGCCAGCCCCAAACGAACCCAATAGTTGTCACAGGGCTTGCCTGGCACTGAAGAGAGATTATTGATTATATTCGTTTGTATGATTTCACATGTTGCCCAGACACCAATCTCAAGTATTTTTAAATTCTGTGTCCTGCATCCCCAAAGCATATCCAACCAGGCCCTGCTTAATAATATCAAGTATTTCCCTCTGTTAAAAACTAGTATTCAGCCTAAGGACCATTAATCAGAACTGTCAAGTGTGATAGAAATACACATGCTGAAGAAAAATTCATAAAACACCAAGACCCTTTACGTTGGGAGAGAAAGCACTGTCGGGCAACACCCAGGAATTCACCAAGTAAGACCTCAGAGCGTTTCTCATTTTCACTGGAGGCACTGGTACTAAAGCAAGGATGCCTCATAATGAGGGTCAAATGTTGATGTTATAGTGTCATGATTTATGACGGGAGCTCATAAAACAGGTTGAGAATATACAACCTAATTTGTGACTTTGGTTTACAGAAAAGCCCGAGGATAAGATTTGTCTTCCCACATCCCTGTGTAAAAATGTGACCAGCCCACCCAGGCAAGGTTCGTGAGATGACGGAGCCTTATCTTCGACAGCTGGTTCAGGATGGCAAATGCTTTGTAAGGCTTTGTAAACAAAACTGAAGGCTCTCAAATAAGTTGATGAATTTATTCAGCCTTAAAATCGTGGACTGGAGAAAACTACAGGCAACCCAGTTTGCAATTCAATTCTTCTTTGCACACGTCCCAGTGCGCATTAACATCACGTAGAAAATGAAACATGGGCAAAGTGACACTGGTGATGGCCGCCATGCTGAGAAGCTCTTCCTACTGGTGGCACACAGTCCAGAGGAGCAGGGACGCTCTCCTGCAGCATTCAGTCCACAAGCATTTCTTGAGCAACTACAGAGGACATCAGCTTCAATTTTAGATATAAAATGGGCATCCCTGAATCTTTAAGGTTTTCACAATTCAACCTTGAAAATGAGACACACATGTAATCAACTCTACACTGGAAACACATTAGACCATGCTCCCCAC
The DNA here is from genome assembly GCF_028749965.1 of Puma concolor. NCBI lineage: Eukaryota > Metazoa > Chordata > Mammalia > Carnivora > Felidae > Puma > Puma concolor. Next base: position 192,015,438 of record NC_141674.1, on the reverse strand, counting down.
AATTAATAATCAGGTTCAGTTAACTCGGTCCCCAATCTCTATAGTCTTTTTCACAGTCCATCTCTGAGTGGAACAAGCACAGATCTTGAATGAAGCTCCAGTTTACCGAACTCTGAGACTAGTTGCTTATCTCTAAAATACGAGTAACGTAATTTCTCTCAAAGGGCTTTCATAAGGGTGAAATCGAATGTGTACCATGGCTAGAATAAAAGGTGTTCAATACATATTAGTTCTCCCTGAAGAAAACATTTACACACTCACCAGCACAACTTCTTTATGTTGAGAGAGAATATTTTGCTATTACCAGAAGGAAATTTTCTATTCTATTGACAGTTTCATTATTTCTTTTTGGAAACAAAATGCAGAGGATTAAACACAGACACACACACACACACACACACACACACACGTGATGGTTACAAAGCCACAATTCTATTTACAAAATTCAAATTATACAACTTTCCCTTCATTTGTCCTTAATAAGATAGGCCTCTTTCACTTATTGTAACAGTTGCATTCCAAATTTGCACACATAATCGATATAATCTATTTGTGAAAATAGGAAAAATCATATTTTTCACCTCATCAGCCCTTGTCTATTAGCCAAAATCTCATTTGCAATGGTCCTCTAGGGACAAAACAGGGCTCTCAGGTACCTTCTATCTGCTACTACCAAAGGTTAAGCAACCTCACTTTTAGCCCTAGAAGAGATGGAAAACTTAATTAACTATTACCTTGTGTTTATTCCTACCAATGTGGTTCACGGATTTGAATACAGAAGACACATTCCTAACCAAAAATGAAATACTGAACAACAATCTAGATCTCAACAGTATTTTAGAAAATAGAATATCAACACAGTTACCATAAGAGAAAGAGATGGTGATGATGGTGATAATTTCTACCATTTCTTGGATCCATGTGTGTATCGGGTATATGGATTTCTCAAATCCCTCCTTGGTCATATCTTTAACCAAAATGAAGGGCAGAGATGGTAAACACTTTGCCTTATAGCTTCATTTTATAGTTGAGGATACGGAGGCTCAAGAGACGAAGTTACTAGTTTGAAGTTGCATAGGTCTGAGAGTAAGCAGTAAATCCAAGATTTAAACCCCGTTTCCAGTAGGTGCCAAGGCCCAGACTCCCCTACTAGTTCACAATGTCAACATAACAAATAATGATGACAACAAAGGTGATTCAACAACCATTTGGACACTTATTGTTACTCTATTGCCAGAGATACTGAGAAAACATATAAATTCCTATTTACATAGTATCCAAAACAAACTAGAAAACGTTAAGGAAGACTTTCTAGATGTGCACTACTAGGTGTCTTTACAAGCAACAGAAGCTGTTTGTGTTCATAGAAAAGTCTAGTCTGCTGTGCCCGGTAAAGACATACAAAGAATGGGGTTGGTATAATGCCCAAAGCTCCACCAGGACTTGAAAACTCATCCTGAATGGTATGTCACAGTACAGAAGGTTCACTCTGGTTCTGTTGTCGCAGTTTTGATCTTTGGAGATTCATAGTCACCTGACTTCCCTCAAACGTCTTCTAAGCCAGTGACTGGGCACAAGGCCACAATTTTGCATTTCTAATAAGCTTACAGGTGATGCCTTGCTGTACACAAACTACACTTTTAGTAGCAATGTTTTAAACCAAGGTCAAAACACAGAAAGGTTCCTGTGGCAGGTCTTCTAGTTTGGAGCCCAAAGAATCAACTTGCAGCTTTCCATGCAGATGTTTTGTCAAGCAGTCTTAACTACCCATACATTCAGCAATCCTTTGTGAGGAATGAAGAAGAGAGGTAAATAAAAGAGACAATCTACAGATAAAGCTTCTATAATCAGCCACTTGCCAAAAAATAAATCAACCCAGTGGTAAAGCAGTCTATTGACATTTCTAGATTGCCCAATATTATGCTAAATTTCAGAAGGATTATAAAAGGATTATCTGATTGTTGACCTCATGAAACATGTAATCGAGAAAAATATTTAGGGCAACTTAGCACTAAATTTAACGATAATAACCATGTGTACAATGGGACTGAAGTATTGTCAGGTAACAAAAATTTTTCACTGGATCCCTACTTCTACGAAAGAGAGGACGGCACAGATTTTAAAAGACAGGGAATTGGGGCGCCTGGGTGGCTCAGTCGGTTAAGCGTCCGACTTCAGCTCAGGTCACGATCTCGCGGTCCGTGAGTTCGAGCCCTGCGTCGGGCTCTGGGCTGATGGCTCAGAGCCTGGAGCCTGCTTTGGATTCTGTGTCTCCCTCTCTCTCTGCCCCTCCCCCGTTCATGCTCTGTCTCTCTCTGTCTCAAAAATAAATAAAAAAAATGTTAAAAGACTGGGAATTTACAAAATTGCTTTCCTTGATATGCAAAGTTTTGAAATTAAAATCAACCTCAGATTGTATTCCAAAGGCAGTGTATGTTAGTTCACAGCTTCATGCTTCAGTGCAGCTGAGACTTCGCTCTACGCCTTGCTAAAGAAAAAAGGAAGCATGCAATATACCCAAGTACATCTAAGAAGGGGTTTTTGCTACCTGATCCCAGAATGGGTCTCACAGATGCTTTGGTCAAGGCTATCAGCTAGCTACCAGACCCTCTCAAGAATGATGATCATAGCATAACACCAATTCTTGGTACCAAGGTCTAGTTTTGCCTCTCCCAGAACACCCAAGATTCAGGGCCAGAACAAAACATCCCTTTATCACTCAGGAAGAGGAAGACAGATGCCTAGACCATGACTGATGACTGCCCATTCAGACTTTTGATTCCTGATCGCCAATTCTTTCTGTGAACAATCCATTTCTCCTTTACCACTACCCAAGACAAGGCCATATAAAAATGTGTACAGAGCCCCAGATCTTCTTTCTTTAGCTTAGCCTGGAATCCTTCCACCAGCAATTTGCCTTTGAAAGAAGCCTGGTCACCATTAAGATCAGCATGTCACTGTTGGAAACCATCCAACAAACCCAAGAGTTCTTATTTTTCAGACTGATATATAGAACTTAAAACAACTAATTTCCCCAGCCACTGAAAATGACAATGTTGAGTCATTCATGACTAAAAGCAAGGGAAAAAAAAACTTAAAATTTCCTCGCTGTTTTCAAAAATTTAAGCAAGATTTCAAATATTAGGTTAATGTATTGCCAATGTATAATCAAAGCTATACATAAAAAAAAAGGCCAGCATCCAGCTGAAGAAATAGCCATCAATTAAGGTTTACCTTGACAAGATACTGAGTTTTGTCAATCCACTCTGTATTTAGCCAAATAATAATAATAATAATAATAATAATAATAATAGTAATAACAATAACAACTTAACCATACTTTCGAGAATGGCATTTTACACACATTAAAAAAAAAAAGAAAAAAAAACTCCGTAGCTAAAGATAGCAACTAATTCGGTCATGCTTTTCTAGAGCACAGACCTCAAGAAAATACTTGACTCTGCTTAACAATGAGGTTAAACATGAATTGTTTTCAGCGTTGAGAAATTATTTTGTCAAGATAGAAGAAGTTTCATAGAAATTTCCTAACTTTACATAACAGGCAATTCCAATGCTCTTACTTGCAAGGCTTCTCCGGCTTATTTTTTCTTAATGAAATGTGATAAAATATTAATTCAAGATGCCGACATACATAAACAGAAAATGCAACACGTTTGTTCTAATATCATTGCAGGATGTTGGCTCTACTCCTAAATAATTATTGTATTAGTTAGCTAGTGCTCCCTATAGGCTTATGCAATATTTTTAAGTAGTTAGACCAGATATCCTGTCCATGAGAAAGTCATTTGTATGCAAAGCCATATCAGCTATACCTCTCTGGGAGATAACAAGGCTGTTGCATACTGTGCTGTATTCCAACCTGCTATGTACATGGAACTTGCAGGCGACTGGCCAAAGACAGAGACGGAGGACAGCTAACTCCAACAGGGAGGACAGCTAAAGGATGTTAAGGCACAAACAACTCTCCTAAGCTTTCTCAGAGAACACCAACAGCAAACCTTTTTTCTTCTTGGGCTTTGACAACCCCCTTTTAAATTTTTTTTTTTCAACGTTTATTTATTTTTGGGACAGAGAGAGACACAGCATGAACGGGGGAGGGGCAGAGAGAGAGGGAGACACAGAATCGGAAACAGGCTCCAGGCTCCGAGCCATCAGCCCAGAGCCCGACGCGGGGCTCGAACCCACGGACCGCGAGATCGTGACCTGGCTGAAGTCGGACGCTTAACCGACTGCGCCACCCAGGCGCCCCGACAACTCCCTTTTAAAACAGTGAGAAGAATCCTTCACAGCCGGGGGTGGGCATTTTATAGAGCAATCTCTACATACCAGAAGTTGGCAGTCTAGAAAAGAAAATCATGGACCTCAACTATTCCTTTTGAAAAGCACAATTCAGGAACATCAAAGAAATAAATTCTTTAGAACAGTCACATTATGTCTGATCAATATAAAAGGATGCTTAGCTATTTCACAGCTAATAAAGCAAAGTGGAAAGAACCTTGCTTTTCTTTCCCACTGAAATTCTAATCATCAGTTAGAGTCCATTTAAATCTGACTGGAGTCTGGCACCTGGCTTTTGTTGGCCAGGCAATGCAGTACTGGCGAAAACAGTAAGCCCAGGGATACCCAGGATCTGCAAACCTAATTTCAAACTCAAGCTATGAGCTTTAAGTGCAAAAATTGATTAGCACAACTATACAAGCCAATCACCTCCAACCAAATATTCAATTCCCCAGTCTTTTAATGCTGTTAAGAGACCATATTCACGAGCTTTACAAAGCACACGCAATGGGAGCAATCAAGAGTTACTTCAACATTTCACACTACCTTCACAAACCCTTAGGACATTTGATTGTCACAGGGCACCTGGGTGGCCCAGCTGGTTAAGCTTCCAACTTCAGCTCAGGTCACAATCTAACAGGTTCGTGAGTTCGAGCCCCGCATTGGGCTCCTTGCTGTCAGCTCTGCAGAGCCCGCTTTGGATCCTCTGTCTCCTTCTCTCTACCCCTCCCTCCCTCTCTCTCTCAAAAATAAACATTTAAAAAAACACATCTGATTCTCAAGAAAATGCTCTGGCCTAGATTCCTATAAATTATCCATTTTGACATTGGTTTCCTTTATGAGTGCCACACTGTCACAGAAGCTGAGCAGCCTCAGAGAGGACCATGGCATTATAAGATACTCAGAGAGACAGGTGATACAGTCTCTGTCACAAAACATGAGTTAGAGGGGTGCCTGGGTGGTGCAGTCGGTTAAGCGTCCGACTTCAGCCAGGTCACGATCTCGCGGTCCGTGAGTTCGAGCCCCGCGTCGGGCTCTGGGCTGATGGCTCAGAGCCTGGAGCCTGTTTCCGATTCTGTGTCTCCCTCTCTCTCTGCCCCTCCCCCGTTCATGCTCTGTCTCTCTCTGTCCCAAAAATAAATAAACGTTGGAAAAAAAAAAAAAAAAAACACCAAAAAAAACCATGAGTTAGAATGAGCAAATACCATACCCTGATTACCTGTACTCAAATACAGGCACTCCGTGACCTGGCTAGTTAATACCTTCAAGTCTCACTTTATGATTTCGGAATCATAAATCCAAGTAGCTTAAGCATTCCTCAAGAAGTTCTCCTAACCCAAGCACTGAAACAACTACTCTTGGTTGCTTGCTCTGTCACAGCTCCTGCCTGGACTACTGTCTGAGATGCAGAAATAAGGAACATTGGGAACCATGCTGGCTTCCAGTAACAAAACAGGTTCATTTTCTTCACACTTACAATTTTTTTAAAAACTGGATGGCCATCATTATGGAATGCCACCAGAAATAATTTCTTCATGCACCTTTCCTACAAAACAGCTATAATTGAACCATTCTGAAGTCATGACAATTACGGGAGTAAAACATTTATAGCATACATCTTTCCACATCCCAAATAGCTAAGGGCATCTAAAGCAACCAACAATTACAGCTTTCTGCTTTAAGTACTGAACCTTCTATGAAGAAAAAAAATCACTGTCAATCTTGTAAACCTAAATAACTACTGTATGCTTCATTTCTTTCCTCCTGCGCGGCATTCCTATAATTTACAATTTTCTAAAAAAAGACATCACTAATAATCACATACGTTCTGTCAAAGCTAACAATAAAAAGTTCTGCTCTTAATCCTTATATACAAAACAGCAGGACTCACTTCACATTCACCCTTGATATGGCTCTAAAGAAATAAAAATTAAATTTATAGGTATGTATGTATGTATGTATAAGAAACATAAAATAGTACCATATGCCTATCAAAGTTATTACCCTTGAGCTAGGAAAATTGTATTTTTTATTTTCAGGAGCATATATATGTTACTGATAGCTTATCCCTTTTTGTTCTAGCTTTATTGAGATATAATTGACAATTAAAAATTATATATATTTAAGGCATACCATGTGATGATTTGATGTATCTATACACTGTGAAATGATGACCAGATCCAAGCTAATTAGCACACCCATCATCTCACCTCCCACAGTTACCTTTGGGGGGTAGCAGTGATTAGAATATTTAAGTCCTACTCTCAGCAAATTTCCAGTATACCGTATAGTATTATTTAATATAATCACCAAGACATACATTAGATCCTCAAAACTTATTCATCTTACAACTGAAACTTTGTATACTTTGACCAACATCTCTCTATTTCATTCACCCTAGGGAACCCAGCGACCACCATTCTACTCCATGTTTCTATGAATTCAACTTTTAGTTTTCACATATGAGGTCACAGAGTATTTCTATGTTTGGCTTATTTCATGTAATATTCTCCAGGTTCATCCATGTTGTTGCAAATGAGGGATTTACAGCTCTTTTAATGGATGAACAATATTCCATTGTGTATGACACAGACACACAGACATACCTATACATATATAAATATGTATAGATATTCACATATACACACATGCACGTTTTCTTTATTTAGTCTGTCAGTGGACACTTAGGTTGGTGCCCTATCTTGACTATTATGAATAATACAGAAGGAACATGGGAATACAGACATCTCTTCTAGATACAGATTTAATTTCTTTTGGCTATATACCCAGAAGTAGGATCAGCGGATGAGATGACAGTTCTGTTTTTGATTCTTTGAGGAACCTCCATACTGTTTTCCATAATGGCTGGACCACTTTACATTCTCACCACCAGTGCACAAGGGTTCTCTTTTCTCTTTTTGATGATAGATAGCCACTCTAACAGATGTGAAAGCATATATAATCGTGCTTTTAATTTGTATGTCCCTGATGATTAGTTTTTTTGTTTTTAAAGGTTTTTTTTAAAGTAATCTCTACATGCAATGTGGGGCTCGAACCCACAACCCCAAGATCAAGAGTTGCACAGCCTCCACTGGCTATGCCAGTCAGGCGCCCCAGGCATCTTTTCATATACCTGTTGGACATTTGTAGGTGTTCCTCAGAAAAACATCTACTCAGGTCCTTTGCCAATTTTTAATCAGGCTTGCTGTATGTATGTATGTATGTATGCATGTATGTATGTATTATTTATGCGATTGAGTTGTCCTTTATACATTTTGGATATCGAGCCCTTATTAGGTGACGTGCAAATATTTTTTCCCATTCCATAGGCTGCCTTTTTATTTTGTTGACTAATAGTTTATTCTAATAAAAATCCACTACAGTCTTATTTCAAGTAAAAACATGCCTAACTATAAATAGGTGTCAGGAAAGAATTAAGACTAGACTTGGAAGAATGGAGACAGACTCAATTTTAGATTACTGTATCAGTACAGTCCAAAACCACCGTTCTGTTTTTTATGTTTAACCATTTTTTCTACATTGGACAGTAACATGTCAATTAGCTAAGTCTAATAAGAATTTAAAGAATTTATATAATTATACACCTAGTTTTACTGCTTTGCCTAAGATCACTGTCACCTCCTATAAAATACTTTTCATTAAAAAAGGCAATTTCTTCAGTCCTTTGATGGGACATAATTAGCTTTTCTGACATATCAAAGTCACCTTGCAACACTAACTCTGAGCTATAACACTAAAGCCAGGTGTGCTGTTACATGACTTTTTTCTTTACAGTTCCAACAGAACTGTTGATGGATGCCTCTGTAGTTTAATATCTGACAGTAGGTGCAAGTAAATAACATTTTTATTTAAAAAACTATAATACATAGTGATAATGAAGAGCAGAGGCAGCTTTTTCATTTACAACCTGTCTATAAATTTTGGCAGGAAATTGAAACTAATTTAATATGTTCAGTCTGAGGAAGTTACTCAGTTCTAAGAACACACAGCCATAGTTAAATTGATGTAGCCAGAATTATACTCTCTGAAATGAACAAAACAACAATGTAGGGCATCTAAGTGATGTTTCCAAACTGAAACACGCTATTTGGCTAGACTTGAGTAAAAACACAGAGTTTTCATATCTGTGGCTTTACTGCAATTATTATCATTACTAAATATATCTTAATCTGCTCCCCATCACCACTTGAAACAATTACTTTTCAGAAATTCATTGTATATGGAGTCCTTGTAAAATAGTGCCATCTTTGGCGATATTATTTGGTAAACTGACAGAATGATAAAGTTTACTTTAAATAAGCTCATTACACAAATTTCCATAGTGGAGGATGTTCATTTACATAACTTCTAACTTCAAATTAAGGGCTTTTCAGTCAAGACCTCAGACAATGTAAGGCAGTGGCCCCTACTGGTAAAATTTAATACCTTAACACAATTTAAAATTTAATAAGAATTGAACATGGTGGAAAACCATTCCAAGGAAGCAAGATTCTGAGTGTCTGGAGATCCCCCGGTCTGGAAGGAGGGATCCACATGAATGCGACAGAACAGCTCTCAGAATAAAGGCAGAGCTAAAGCTTGCGGAAAGAACTGAGAACAAAAAAGAAATAAAGATGTATACTCTCTCTTGCGTTTTATGTTAGGTCTACATGTCTGCCGAGGCCAAAAGGAGCATGAGGTATCTACCACTTCCATACTTTTTCATAGAAAACCAAAATCCTTTGACCCAATCCAACACGTGTTTAGTCTATACAAACATACCTCCAATTATATGATGAAGATAACTAGAAAAATTAGATTTGCTTCACAAAGTATGCTTTATAGCCAACTTTAAGAAATATTTGCGTTTTTTTTAATGTTTATTTATTCATTTTAAGAGAGACAGAGAGAACTGAGCAGGAGAAGGGCAGAGAGAGAGGAAGAGACACAATCTCAAAAGGCTCTGTGCTGTCAGCACAGAGCCCAATGCGGGGCTCGATCCCACGAACCGTGAGATCATGACCTGAGCTGAAACCAAGAGCTGGAGGCTTAATCAACTGAGCCACCCAGGCACCCCAAGAAATGTGCATTTAAACTAGAGGTACCGATATATAACTTTGACCACGCACATGAACGTCTGGGTTATTACTTTGTGAGACAAAATATGTAAGCCAGACTTGGTGCTTCTGAGGCAAGTACCTTTACTGTATTGTCCTTTTGTTCACCATTCAACTTGCCGATTGAGTCAGGGTGGATATGGCTGTTTCAGAGGCTCAGGCCAATAGCTCTCAACTGGCTCCAACCCTGAGTACAATTCCCTCTTCACCCCAGGTCCTCAGAAAGCTCTAGGAAAGAGTGGAGGAGTGCTTCCAGAAACTGAAGAAAGGCCCTGAAAGGTCTTTGAAGAAATCCTACTCTTAGTCAACTAGTCCCCATGGGCCCCCTAAAGGATTCTCCCATGCACTTGTTTTTCATCCGTTCTTCAGCAGGGTCCTTTGTGGCCTATCAGCAAACTAATGACATGCTGAAGGATTTTTAGGGCCTTCTTCTTAATCCTGCCTTTAGAATTATGAAAGTCCATTCCCTGTTTTATATACAAAAAGAAAGGATAAACTTTTTAAAATTCAAAATAGATTAAGAACTGCTCTGAGAATAAAAACATCATCTGTGTGTAAATTATCAGATAAAAATGTTACAACACAAATACCGTCTCTCTCACACTGTTCCTCTTTTAAGATCTACCAACCCAAATCTCCCACCCTGCAGCTCAAAGTGGCCCCATGGACCGAGAGCATGGGCATCTGTGAGAATTTGTCAGAAATGCAGAATCTAAACCCTACTCCAGAGCTACCTAGAAAGAATCTGCATCCTTACAGGATCCTTAGGTGATCTGAATGCATTTAAGTTTGAGAGCACTCCACCTGAAGATTTTCACAAGACCACTGCAAAAGAATCTGAAAAGATGAAACTAGAAGGAAATGTGCCCTTCCCCCACACTGCATGTGGACAGACATAAAGCCAACAGAGCCAATTACTAGAACTGTGATGAAGTATAAAATTATAAAACACATTTTAAAATATATAGACTGGGAATGGGGAGTGATTTCTTGTAGGTGCAAAAATTCTTTTGAGGTGATAAAAATATTCTAAAATTAGATTTGGGGGATGTTGCACAACTCTGCAAATACATTGAAAACCACTTAATTATACACTTTCATAGGGTGAACTTTATGGGATATAAGTTTTATCTCAGTAAAAATGTTAAAAACATACATTAATTAAATTTAACATCATAAAAAAGATCAAGTATCATTAACCATAAGGGAAATGTAAATTAAAAACACAAGTCATCACTTTACACGTACTAGAATAGCTAAGGAGGAAAATGAAGAAATAGTAGTATATCCATACAATGGAATATTATTCTGTAATAAAAAGGAACAAAGCACTGATACATAAAACTAAATGGATGAATTTCACAAATGTTGTATGGAATGACAGAAGCCAAGCTCTGAGGAATACAAACTATGGCCTCATTGATAGGATGTTCTAGAACCAAGCTAGGGTGGTAGCAATCAGAACCGTGGTTGTCTCTGGGAATGAGGAAAACTGACTGGAAGGAGGCACACAGCAACTTACTGGAATGACAGAAAAGTTCTAATGCTTTATTTGAATGGCAGTTAAACAAGGAATTAAATTTGGCAAAAACTCATTGAACTGTTTATATAAAATCCGTGTCTTTTCTTACATATTAATTATACTCTAATTTAATAACAACAAAAAATCTGACCCCACTCCCTACCAGGGACCAGGTCTCCCTTCTCTGGAGGCAGTCAGTGCCCAGTGCCCACTTTTAAAACCTTCTTGTGCCTGTGACCAGGTCTCCCTTCTCTGCCATCTTGAGTATTATAGTATTTTCTTGGAGCAAACTTTCTACCAATAGTTCTTTATCCTTTTTAATCACCAAAAATTTCTCCTAAATTTATGATTTTTTTTTCTAGAATTCTTCACAAGGGTTTAATTCCTGAAACAGAATGTACACATTTCATCTTTTTCTGTATAACTCATTTCAATCATCATGAGCATCAATGAGTCTGTAATACAGGGATATTTTGAGAGGTATTTGTGGTAGAAGCAGCTACTTATTGTCTCTATAACAAGAGCTGCTATGCTCTTAGCTTTATTTCATTTTATTCCTTTGCTATTAGCAGGCCTCTTCCCAGCATGCCACTGTCAGCTGCCCACCATCTTTTCTTTCTCCTATTTGACTCTAGAAACATAATGTGGACTCAGGTGTGACTTCGGAGGAGAGAGTCTGTGATCAACCTACCCAATATTTCTAGCCATTCTCTCCCACCTCACCCTGCTTTTGTCTTTATTGCCACAATTTTATCCTGTTTTGTGTTTCTAACTTGCTTACGATCTGTCTCCCTTCACAAGCAGAGCTCATCAGTGTCATTTGCCCCATTAAACGTTCAGCCACTGAAGGAGCACCTGGAACAAAACACGCACTTAAGAAAGAGCTGTGGATGGGGGGGAGTGGTATCTGATGGACAAATGAATAATGAATGGTTGGGGAAAGCACAGACACTAGAATCAGACAACAGAGTAGAACTCCTCCACTTAACTAAGCTGAATGATCTCAGACCGAGGGATCACTACCCCCCACCCCCAGGCTATAGTCTCATTTGTTAAAACGGGACTATGCCTTATCTATGTACCATATACCAGTGCTATGAGCACCGAATGGCCTTTAAGCCTCCCCTAGGGAAAAGCTGATAATGAAGCCCAGACAACCTGTGTGTAAAGAACAAACAAGTAAGTCTTGAGTAATATCCTACATGAAAAGGATAGGTTCTGTGCAACCCTTTTTATACATATTTCAGCTGCTCATGACTTTCAGATATAAGATAATCTACTAAGTAATTTTTATTACTATTTTATAATTATCATTGTTATACCTTTTTGCTATTCACCTAATGGCTTGATAAAATACCCTGAAGAGTGAAGTGTCTATTCAAGCCAAACCAAGAACCACCTGTCTACCTTTCCAGCCTTTAAAAGCTGTTTCAAATAATGGTTATTCCCCTAGATTTGAAAAGCAAATAAGGACAGAAGACAGAAGGAGAATAAAGTTTAAGGAGAGGCAATCCCCAGCAGGGGACTTAGGTAAAAGTCTCCAAGTGACTTGCACAACAAAACAAAGCGCAGAGTTCAAACAGGTATTTGATTTCAGCAGTATTTGCCAAATTAAGTAAATGAGAATCAGCCACACAATCACCCAAAACTCTGAATAACACAGAGCTAAAGCTAATCTAATTAGACAATCACGCAAAAGAATTTATTACAATTAGTTTCTCAAAGTAAGCAGATGACCTTTAACAACTTCTGTCCTAACAGATAGCAAGCAGCAAGACAGTAGTCTGGGCATATTTCTAGGGACTTAAACACGGTGCATAACAAGTTCAGACACTGCCCAGCTGGCCCAACAGAGAGCCGGAAAACAAAACCACCACACGCACGCACAAAAATCGCTTTTGTTTTTCTTCTCCAAAGTGTTTGGTAGGCATGGACAAGGTTCACTGATGAGACTTTTAAACCACCCTAAGCACAGAAAAATTCTGAAAGAACACATCTCTAAATTCTAATCAAAACCTTTTAGGCAAAACATATAATCCTTAGTTGTGAAATATTGGCCACATTCTTATATAATGACGTGTACATATGTAGTGCACATTATATCCATAATTCCATCTATCTACACATGCGTGTGTATAAAATTTGGCAGAGGGGTCCTGAGACCATTGCCGTATCTTCTTCTGTCCATCGTTTTCAATGGCTGGTGACTTTTTCAGAGAATTAGACGCTGAAAACAAACAAGTGTATTTTTAATGGCAAAACATTTAATCTGGCTCTTTGACTGTTGCAGGTAGGTATGTCTGTAGCTCGTATGTGTGTTTTTCTTTTAGATCGGGTCTTGGGAGTTTTTATGCATTTAGTTGCTCAGTAATAAATGACAGAGAACTGTGGGCTTACCGCCCATTTTAATGACGGTGTTTTAAATGGCCACCCTTTCTCATCCACGCTTCGTTAAGAGTAAAGGCACAAGAAGGTTTTAAAAGTGGGCACTGGACACCGACTGGCACAAGTAGACTTGAAGAAGAGCCTCTGGCCTGCTGCTGTACATTTACAGAAGATCTCATAGCTCCATCTAGCTCCAGATGAGGGAATTCAGGGACTACTACAGAAGTATACCCAACAGGACTACCAAAATATAAAAGGGAAATCAAGAATAGTCAAACTGAACCCATTATGTAAGCACTGAGTTTACAAGTGCAGGAAGTTTGTCAATTAACACTGATTAAAAAGAATATTCATCAGTTAATTGACAGTTGATTTTCTAAATAAAGAAATCATTCCTATCATTATTATTTACTTTTTGAGCACTTCATTTAAAAAAAATAGAACAGATGTGAGAAACGATGAAAACTGAACTTTTTTTTCCCATGGAAAATGTTCTCCTGTCTCACACATTGTTCTGAGCGCTCTGAATTCTGCCTTGAGACCAGGAAAACAAAGAGGAAGCCACTTCTAAAGTTAAAATCGAAGGATAAATCAGGATATGATGCAGAAATATGACATGATTAGTGGTTTTTTTTAACCAAACAATAGAAACTGTTTTGAGTTGTTTATACCCTACAATAAATCAAAAGGAAATTTACACAAAGCCTCCAAAAGGGGGTTATGTAAAAACATAATTACAACACATGAACAATCTACAAATATCTCTTTAATATGAAAACACTAAAATAAGCAGTAAAATACTAAACAACTGATGAAAATTCAGCTAGGAAAATAACGTTGGGCCTAAAATACCAGGAAGAACATGCACGTGAAACAACATTTATCAAAGTAAATTCAAATCGAATCATACTATATTAAAACATATGGAATTAGAGTCAGTATTTAATATTACTATATTAAACAGCAGCACCACTCCTTAATTATGTACTTTAAACATGATTTCAAACATTTTTAAATGTTTTAATGATGGACAGGCAGTTTCACATTTCTCTAAATATCATTTATTACTGAGGAACTCAAAACAATAAAATCCCTGAAACCAAAACAAATTGGTATTTAACCCAACTTGACTAGATTCCAAATGAAATATTCAAAAGGTGCATAGGAAACAATCTGTGTACTTCCTTCTTCACTTAAAAAAAAAAAAAATCCTTGGTGTATTATTTTGATTCAGTAGAAGGGCAACCGAATTTCCAAGTTAATTTTATACGGCATTGCATTAAAGCGTATTTGCTTTTCTTGCAAGTCCTTGACATGAGTGCACATCGTCCAGTTTTATTTAGCAAAGTGATCAGATGACCCTCATCAGCTAGGATAGCGATGGCCTCTCATGACTCACACCAAATGGGTCAGTGCTTTCAGGTAAGTTCCTCCAGGAGTTCCTTAACAAGATCATGTAAACACCCATAAATACAGCATGATGGCTCTAATTATGATTTCCAGCCAAAGCTTTTTCTCTCTTCTCTAGGCTTCAATTCCATTGACAAGCTTCTTCAACTTGGCAGATAAGCAAGAGAAGCATTCTGATATCACTTCTGCTAGTAGTGTCTCTGCTACACGTGGCCCGTCTTTGTGGTTCTAGCCAGCCACTAAACTCTGTCACTCATCTTGCAAATCCATCTCTTTTTGTCTCTGCTCCCACCCAAACTCACACTTTTTCCACCTCAAGCCTGGATTACTGCCATCATTTCCAAATTAGCTTCACTAACCCTCCAGCATTCTCTCAGTTCCACCTCGCACACACGTCCTCGTGGATACTCTTGATATTCCTCGTGACTGACACGTGTTCAACAACATCAAAATGTCCCCACTGTAACCGTGTAATGCTCCAACCTGTGAGCCTGGCATTCATGGTTCTCCCGGGGTCCCTTATGATCTCCCAGTCACAGGCCCTATTCTTCAGCCTTGATCCTGTCTCTGCCTGGCTGAACTATACTCCCCACCTGGAATGGCCTTTCCATTTCTGATGACTGGTCAAGACCCTTCCTGTCCTTCAAACTCATTTGAACTCGTATTTCCACAACAACATTTTTCGCGATGGTCCCAGCCGAGCATATGATCTGATTCCTCAAAATCCCCACAGCATTAATCTATATTGCTCCCTTGTCCCTTAATAAAAATGTATAAATTCCATGATTTGTGCCCATGGCTTCCCTCTCTTCACTGGAATACAAACACTTCAAGATAGCAATCCGAGCTCTATCAGTGACACCATCCCCCTGACTCACTCAGAGGTAGTTGAAGCAATGAGAAATCCCTAGGCTCGGGATATAAACAGGTCATGTGACATTCACTTTCCCAACCTAGGAGGTGAAGACACAGCTACCAAACTCCTTGCTTGTTGTAAGGATTAAACCCCCGGGCACAAGCTAGAACTTCACTGCATATCAGCCACTCTTCTTGCCTGCAATGCCAAAATCTAACAAGCAGTGCACATATTTGGTGAGTACCCTAGAAGCATTCAAATTAATTAATATCATTTTCTAACTTCAGCCAGGGATATTCTGAATTACAGTTACAGTAAGAGGTATTTTGGTAGTTATCCAATTAATCGTCATGCTTAGCACTTTATTTGGCTTGGAGCCTGACGGCATATTTAAGTTTACCTCTTGCTTCTCAATCTAAGGGGACTTTCTCTGCCACTCTGGTGAAAGTGCTCGCTTTGAGGGCCTTGGAAAAGAGCCAGAGAAAGAGGCTTTGCATGGAAAGCAAAGACCTCATTTTACCAGTGCACCCACGTGGGTGTGGGGACTACGGGGAAGGCTAAACCAGGGGCGTCTGCCTCCACTGCCATGTTTGGTGTGGCCCTGACAGAAAACACCAGACCCAGCGATAGCTAAAAGGATGGCCAACAGGGAATTGACTGGATATTATTCATCTATAGCCATTATGCAGAAAGGGGCATTTTGATATTTAAGTATAAACAAACATTAAGAATACTACATGTGTATCTTTAAAACATAACTCCAAAACACTTGAGAAGGGGAAGAAACACAAAGAAGGAAAAGGTAGAAGACTGAAAACCCAGATCGTTTTCTCTAACCATTTCCAGCATTCTTTGATCCTGGGGGAACAAAAAATGTTAATCGCCTCCATGTCTCAGTCCAATGTTACAAGACTGGATAAAAAGAATCGCAGCCAACAAAAACTGTCTACATTAAAAAGAAAATCTCATACTGCATCAAAGAAGTCATCAGAACATTTTGTTTTCTTAGGTTTCTAGGTATTCCTAAATGTAGGCTCTCTAAAGACAAATTCAGTCGTAAGGCTCCAATTTTATATCTGGCAAAAAATAGAGATTACCTAGGGACTAATAAGCTAAACATTTCTTTTCTATATGAAGTAAGTTTAAAAGAATCTTTATCTTTGAAAGATCAGAAGCACAGTCCTCCCTACAATTCAGCATTTGTCAAAGTTTGGTTATGAACCACCTACATCACAATATCCTGGAGTGGGGTAGGGGGAGCAAATAAACACTCCTGGACCCACCCCAGAATTTTAAAATGAGAATCTTTTAACGTTTTCCCCAAGTGGGTTTCCACACATAAGTTTCAAAAACATTAAAATTAACCACAGAGACTAAAAAGACTTATCTCTAATGGTGGTGTAGAGTCCACACAAATCATATCACATAATTCCTCCTTGCTTTCACTAATCACATTTCATCAGTGTAAAAAAAACAAGTAGTTGCTAGCAGCAACAGTCAGTAAATGGAAAAAAAATATATATCACATCAGCAGCTTAAAAATTACATATCACAGTGGTCAGATACAGACAGTTTCTCATTTTACCTGTCTAGTGGTGATTTTCATATTTTGTAGATTGGTCGATCGATAGATACATAGTCTGATCCCCTGCTGAAGTATTTTATTTTGTTTTGTTGTTGTTGGCTTTTAAAAACTAACTAGCAACCAGCAGTCACATCCTCTTTCCATTTAGTCATCAATTGCGTGGGACCTCCACCATAAATACAGTCTGAACAGATCACCCCAACTCAACACCTGAGCCACTGTCACTCATCCCAACTCAACAGATGAAGAAACTCTAAATTATCAAATTAGCACACTCCATTCACAACCTGTCTGAATCCGAGTACTTGTAATAAATTAATATTAATATAAAATTCAGGCAAAGCAAAACCCCTCCCAGGAGGTTGTTAAAGTAAAAGAACTTGATCAGGGAAGTTTGAAGGAAAACTCAGAAACTCTCAGGGCTTCAGAGTCCTCCTAATCTGAAACATTGGTTTGGGGGTTGGAGACTGGATAATTTTTAAAGGTTTTCTAGATTTAGAATACTATGAATAAAGCATGACTGTGCACAATTTTTAAAACTTTTTAACATTTATTTTTGAGAGACAGAGCATGAGCAGAGACAGAGGGAGACATAGAATCCAAAACAGGCCCCAGGTTCTGAGCTGTCAGCACAGAGCCCGATGCAGGGCTCAAATCCACGAACCACGAGATCATGACTTGAGCTGAAGTCAGAAGCTTAACCGACTAAGCCACCCAGTTTCCCTGACTGTAGAAAGATTTTAAACCATATATAATTTTCCATCATTCTACCATAGTGTCAGACTGTGTGTAAATTATGTAATCCCTGTAATTCTCAACCCCACCATTTACAAAATGAAGATAATAATGACACTAATATTAACCTAGTAAAATTATCGTTAAGGTTAAATGATATAAAGCTCTTAAAGCACTGAGCACTATTTTGGCTCGCTGTAAATTCTCAAGAAATAATATTACTTATATATAGTGTGATTTAAACTTTTCCCAACAAAATATGCCAGACTGACTGATAGTTAAGCACAGTACCTTGACATTTGTAGAGCCCAGTTGGGCCAAGTAATTCACCTGCATAGGGACCCAAGTGAAGTCGTTCATATAAGCCTATCACCACTCGAGACGGGGGCAATGCGTGATAGTTTTCACAATGTTCATGCTTTAACCAAAACACCACTTCCAATGTTTCTCTCCGTGAGAGCTCATTCCTTCCAGCCCAATTCCATCTCCACATGACACATTCCACATGCACACCTTGCCAGTCCAAGATGCCCCTTCTCTCATTTGTGTTTGATATAGTGTCTACATCGGTCAGTTTCAACATCTCAAACGCTTCCAGCTTGCCTCATATACCATTAAATATCAATAAAGCAGTGGTGGGATTTTCTTTTCTTTTTTTCCCCCTAACAACCAAATAACACCCACTCCTAACAGACAAATATCTGCTAAATATATCCCTGGAAACTGAAAGAAGCTATGTGAAATGAAGTGGCAAACATATAAAATGGTCAGGGATTTCTCTTTCATTACTGTTATCAAATTTCAAAATTAAAAAGTCAACAGGGGTATAATATTTATTCAGGGGACACAAAGCACATGGAACAATGCTCAAAGGTGCATTTTAAAGACCTTCAAACACGTTAAGGGAGCCAAAGTTATAAGATAATAAAAATACTATTACAGCCCATTAAGCATGTTGTAATGGTGCTTAGGGATGATGCAGTCATGTTTTGCAAAAAGTTATTTTCACCCATCTCCCTGAGAGGAAATTCAATGCAATCCAGATATTCTTAGGAAGACACACAAATATTTCTAGATAATACAGAAATGTACTTCATCACCATTGCAGACCTCAGACACTAATTTGAGTGTTCCGGATGTGCAGAAGTATAATAAACCAGAAAGGAGGATCAAATCGAAAAGTTGTTTTTTAATGCTTAAATTACTCTGATTTGTCAGGGTTAAAAATTCAAAATCAGTTAGGTCAAAGGTTCAGGCTTTCAATATTTCGCATATGTTGTTTCTGAAAAACAAACGGGTGCTTTACACATCGTGGGGCAACATTGTTTTGACGAGGGCAAACTTTTTTATGAAATGATACTTTAAGTGACCACATTCTTGAAATGACTCTTCATAAAGCGATTTTCAATTTTTTTAACCTATATACAACTCAGTAGAGAACATAGTCTAACCACTATACTATTAATAATTGCTGTTGATTCTATTCTTTTTTTCATTGCTCCATTTCTGGCATCTAGAATAGGGCCAGGGCCTACTAAATAGGTGATCAATAAATGTGTTTGGAATGTATGTATTAATTATTGAATGACTATCCATATATTTATGCATGGATGATGATTTATATGAATATGTATACACATACACAGGTGGTTTTGGAAATTTAACAAAGGGAAGAGAAGAGAGCTCAGCTGTAAGCACCAACTTTGTGCCCAGCTCTTACTGTTTCACTTACATAGTTTCACTTAACCCTCACAATGACTCATAACCAAAGCTCACAGAGAATAAGCAATCAGAACCTACAGCAATCAGAGTCCTACAGCTAAAACAATGGCAGAAATAAACTGGTGGGATTCCCTGGAACTATCTAATGGCCAGCACTCCCATCATGCTGACATCTCGACAGTCATTCTTTCTCCCCTGGCTAGAAGTAATGGCACATCAATTAAGAGCAAAATAAAATCACATAGCAAACTCCTAAAAATATCGGGCATCTGGAAGAACCTCTGTGCTACACAGGACATCGTGAATGAACTGGTACGAGCCCTCCCTAAAGGTACATGATGGCAATGAGTAGGGGACATGATCGACAGAAAGGTTATCTCTGGCCACAAGCAGGATCTGTCTAGAAAGCAAGGGCTTCTCGCTCATCAAGAGAGCCACAGCCATTTAATTGACACCATAACCAAGGTTCAAAGATTAAGCTGCAAGAGTGTGGGGTCACACTGCTTATAATGGTGGAACTAGATTCCCTGTATCTTTTTGACTCTCACTACTCTAACTTACTAATATTAGGATTTAGTCTTCTGCCAATATCAGCATTTCTCAATCAGTGGCAATTTCTGCTAACACTTTTATTATTATTATTATTATTATTATTATTATTATTATTATCATTAACATATTAAGAAAGTGCTACTGGCATCTAGTGGGTAGATCCCAGGAATCTGCCAAACATCATATGATTCACAGGCCAGCTCCTCCAACATGAAGCACTATCTGGCCCAAGACATCAACCGTGTCAAGAATGAGAAATATTGATCTATATCAATATACAAAGCACCCACTTAATTCACTCACCTATATACTTGGGTGTCTACTATCTGCCATAGACTGTTCTAAGCACCAGGGATGTGGTAATAAGCAAATCAGACAATGTCCCTTGTCTGAGAGTTTACATTTAAAACTGGGGGTAGACCTTAAGGATGGACACACAAGGGTGACTTTGGAACACACTATAGTAATCCAGGGAACAGATGATTGTGACTTCCAGATACAGAAAAGCTGAGGCACAAAAATAGAGCAGGAAGCAGTCTATTTGCTATCAAAAGATTTCCCCAGTGAAGCACTATCAAAATGAAAAAAGCGCCCCATGGAAAATCAAACCACAGATGACAGCTTAAATGAAAATAATCCACTTAAAATTTCTTTTGAACTGTAAACAGTGAGGATTGGCAAAGTTTGTAATAATGAAGCCCTCATTCAAATCCGATTTTTACAAAACTCAACTCTACTTTGCTCCTGTAGTAGATGTGTTCTGGAAAGGTTTTTCTTAATGTGACAATCTGTACATGTGGGAAAAGCCAGTGACTGATTTGGGAATTCGCTCTTCTGTCACAAGCTAAAAAGTTCTCTTTGAGGCACTACAAATTTCGCGTATGTCGACACCATACTTATCCGGGTGTACCTTTCTATACCTCCTGCCAAAAGGCCACCTCCAACTTACAAATGGGTTGCCTTACAAGAGTTTATTTGCCAACTAGTTACTTGGAACCCAGAATATATATTCCCAGAGAAACAAGATTTTGTTGTAAATAGTGGTTAGATTCCTTAGCCAGGAAACAAAAACTCTAATTCACACGGTATCAGTATGAAAACAGTGAAGCTAACAGCAGTTTTAAGCCTTGCTTCTATGAGACAACAGATTGAAATTCCAATTCCTAATGCTTAATGATTAACTATGAGAATGAGGCAGGTGAGGAGCTCTCCCACACCCTGATGTCTGCCTGACTATAAAAGCAGGGGTTGTAGTGGTCTCAAGCCATGGGGGAGGAGAGATTAGAATCTTTACCAGTGATAGGAAGTGATGGATGGATGGATGGATTCTCAAATGAAAATTGAAGTCCTGGGAGTCAGGTTATGGCTAGAAATGTTTACATTAATTCAGTCAAAAAAAATTTGGCTAGATGTTGGAGACGCAGGGATGAATAAGGCAGGCTCCATGTCTCTCATCCCAGAATGCAAAGCCATAAAATGCATCACACTGGTAGAGGAAGTGAATGATAGATGGGGAAAAGGGATGACGTATAGGTGGGACTCTAGTACAAAAATGATGAGAATGTCCCAGTGAGAGCTTCCTCTTGCGGAAGGACAAGAACAAGAATCATGAGGGGCGCCCGGGTGGCTCAGATCCGACTTGAGCTCAGGTCATGATCTCACAGTTTGTGAGTTCTAACCCTGCGTCGGGTTCTGTGCTGACAAGCTTGGAGCCTGGAGCCTGCTTTAGATTCTGTGTCTCCCTTTCTCTCTGCCCCATCCCTGCTTGAGCTCTGCCTCTCTCTCTCTCAAAAGTGAATAAACGTTAAAAACAAATTAAAAAAAAAAAAAGAACAAGAATCATGAATTTAACTAGAAATCAGTCTTTGATACAGTTAAAACCGTACAGATTCATCTGGCTGAATAAACTCTCTTATTTCACAGAAAAAGAAAGTGACATTGAAATGCAAGAGTCTACTTGTAAATTTGGAATAAGATCCCAAATGCTTGATAATCAAACCTCTATTAGTGTATGCTTTCTGGATCTTACTTTCCTTTTCCGTGGCTTCCAGATAAATCAATACTAATCCTTCCTCTTTTCTATAAGTTGGACCCTGGAGTGGCAAGGCAAGCTTGAGTGATTAAGTAAGAGAGGACCTTAAAAGCCAACACCTTTATTTTATAAGTGAAAAAGCAGAGATCTAGGGAGATTAAGTAATGTGACCGACCTAAGACTAAGGTAGAATGAGGGCTGCCTGGCTTGTGTGACCCACCAGTTTCCATTACAGTACCACCACTCCCACTATCATTATCATAATGAGGAAGACAAGGAAGAAATAATACCTCTGGGAGTAGATACTATATGTAGACTAGAAAGGCATAGTCCTCTAAGCAAAGGTTCTATTTTATTTTATTTTTATGAGAGAGAGAAAAAGAGAGAGCATGTACCCAAGTGAGGGAAGGGCAGAGGGAGAGACCGAGAATCTCAAGCAGGCTCCACACTCAACACAGAGCCTGACAATAGGGCTCAATTCCATGACTGCAAGATCATGACCTGAGCCAAAATCAAGAGTCAAGATGTTCAACCGACTGAGCCACCCTGGCACCCCTAAACAAAGATTTTAAACATAATTTCCAACTTATGAAAAATACTGGCTATAACTTTGACTCTCTTTAAGTATGAAATCAAAATTTATAAATCAGAAGATTTTCTAGAAAACGTATTGTTGCCCAGAAGTGCTCCCCCCCCCAAAAAAAAACTGACTGTATTTTGGAAAATTTTCTTTTAAATGTCTTAATTATGGTCTATTGAAATACATGTTTTCCCCATTGGAAAAAACTTTTGTAAATCTGGAAGCTTCACAAATCTGTGTGTCATCCGTGCGCGGGGGCCACACTAATCTCTGTATCGTTCGAAGTTTTCAGGATATGTGCTGCTGGAAGCAAGCACTCCCTTGAATTGTTGAAGACATCATTTCACCCTTCAGTTACTGAGTAGTTCTTATGGGTGCTCCCTCCTGCTAAACTATCTCTGTGCCTTCATACCCTCCTACTTCGGCATGTTGCCTTCTGTTCCAATCAGGGCTTCTAGCATTCTGACAGAAATCAGATCACAAAGACTGACAGAATACAGGGGAAGGCAAGAATCCAAAATCTCTAAGAGAAGGCTTCTCAAAAGTTAAATAATCATTATGATGGCAATTTTGGTGGCTCACAGGCATCTCGGGTGACATCATTTTGAATATATCTTACTGATCTCTTTTGATCTCAGTTCAGTGGCATTTTCAATTACATCTAGAATCTTGGCAGTTCTCTGAATAATTGAGAGACTAACAGTTTAAACTTCAGTGAGCTAGGGAGATATAATTATTAGGAATGCATATGGAATTGGCTTTTCTATTTCTGGTAATGTGTTTCAATTTTATTTGATTTTAAACATTCCTAAGTATTTTTAATGCTGTTCTTGATATATGTAAATAATTATTTTAGAATAAGAGTTGTATGTTTCAGTTTAAAGTACTGCTTACACATAAAAGGTATTAGGTAAAAGTTATCTAAGTTAATTAATTCTGGAAACACAATATCTAACAATAGGTACAGAGGGAGATGAGGTAGCAAGAAGTGCAAGAGCTACAAATGAAAAGTTGGAGCAGCCCCAATGAAATCATTAGGAACTAAATGACTGTTTGTTACGGTGGCTTCAGAGGCTCCAGGAAACAAATGTGATACATGTGATAATGACCAGAACCCCCAAAGTAATTCAGAGACACAATTCTGCACACCTTTTGCTGGTAAAGCTCTAAGCCCATATGTCATGTTAGCCAAACATGACTTCACCACACACGATTTTAGCATCCAAACACGGCTGAAGGGCTCCTTAAATTGACAATCAAGAACCACTCCTAATCCCTACAACATGAAACTACAATCTTACCACCTAATATAAAGTTTTGAAGACGTATCTTTTCGGGAATAAAAACAGAATGTGTGTGCCCAAATATTCAGTGAGCAGAGCTGGTTTAGATGATCTCTAAAGGGCTCTTCCATACGAAATTAGGTTCAAATCACACCAGAGGGAGCACATTTTATGAAACTTAATAACGTCTCTTCACTTTTCTTGTAGCTAACAATCGAATATCTTTTATCAGTCTCCATTCTGCCAAAACCTTTTCTGTATACGAGCTGGCAACATGGAGAAGTTGTCTTGTTCTTTCTTTCCAACTCTTAGCATCGGTAGCCAAAAGTGTCTTTGTTGCTCAAATAGTCCATGCCATCTGCCAGCAGCTTCTCCAGCCTGTGGTACCATCTGCCAGCCACCCTGCTTCTGTGCCCAGGCCATGTTGCCTCTGTGCTATTTCAAATGGTTCTTTCGCAGAGAGATAGAGAGAGAGAGAGAGAGAGAGAGAGAGAGAGAGAACCAGCACCTTTTGATTCTATCCACTCTTTTGGTAATCATCCCAAGCATTGTTCTCTAACCCACCGGTTCTCCAGAGGACAAAAAACTCAACAATTTGAACAGGAACAATTTCCTTTGATTTTTTTTTTTTTCTCCTTCCCTGTCGGGATAAAGAATTAGCTACAGTAGACTAACACAATCAGTCATTAATATAACAAGTTTTTATGGCTATGTTCCCTTTTTGTTTTTATAAGGTAAGGTATTCTTTAAAAATTTTTTTTTTCAACGTTTATTTATTTTTGGGACAGAGAGAGACACAGCATGAACGGGGGAGGGGCAGAGAGAGAGGGAGACACAGAATCGGAAACAGGCTCCAGGCGCTGAGCCATCAGCCCAGAGCCCGACGCGGGGCTCAAACTCACGGACCGCGAGATCGTGACCTGGCTGAAGTCGGACGCTTAACCGACTGCGCCACCCAGGCGCCCCATGTATTCTTAATGAATTATTCTTTGGAAAAAAAGCAAAGAGGGGAAAACAATCCTTATTCCTACGGTTAATCCTGATTACTTTAAAAACAACTTCTGGTGGAAATTAATAATTCAGTTGAATGTTATTAACAGTATAATGTTAACTTTATGCTGCACTGCACTGTTCTTCCTTCTAATCTACTTAAAATTCCTGACTTTAAAGTAGAAACAACAAGGGCTGCATAACAGTCTCTTACGGAGGTTAAGCCTAAAGAGTTCGATTAATATTCTCCCTAAGGCCACCAGGAAATTCCTTAAAGCAAGAGAGTTTCAGGCTTTGCTGTGGATTATGCTGAAGAGGTTTTCTTCCTAGCTTTGTAGCTACTGGGAATTTATCTAATGTCTCCATCACTGCTCAGGCTTCAGAAGAAGGCCCTTTTTATTCCCAATCACTCATCAGAATCCCAGGATAACTCAACAACCATGAAATTTGGAAAGTTCGCTATTCCTGTACCAAAATTAAATTAGCATTTAAGTGAATGTCAGGAATCAAGTTCACTCATAAGAAATTATATCATTCTACCCAAATGTCAGAAAATACACATATTTTAAGCCACAACATCTGAGGTTTCTCCATCTGTACAGATGGTAATGTTCTTCTCTGTAGGCATGTCTGATCTTTACAAATGGTGGAGGACACTCTTATTGTATTAACCTTCACATTTCTTTTAAATCTTTTAGATTTGTAAACCACAGACCTTGATGTTGAGGCATATGGCTATTCGCATCAGTTTCTAAAAATAACATGCTTTCCACCCCTAAAATGTGTGTAATTAGAAAACTCTAGCTTTGATTTCCAAAATTTCTATTCATAATAAAACGATATATATTTCTTATAGCTGAATACTATTATCTCTCAGTAAAACTTCACATTATTTATCATTTTTCTACTTCAAGAAGAAAAAAAGAAAATAGCTCTTAAATTTTGCTTTTAATTTACACAACCACTTTTTGCCTTAAAGCATATTATTTTTAACAAAATTTCTACAGAAATGGCATTTACTTCACATTTAAGATTTTATATCCCAATTTCACTAAAATAATGGGAATGGAGAAAGTTCCTCAAGACTTTGTTTTCCTCAAATACTAAAATCATGTAGAGTATCAGAAACATGGGAATGATACATAATTTTGTTAGAGTTAAAAGCCATATATATTCTAAAACAGAAGAATGTTTTCATAAATTCTAATTGAGACAAAATCAAATGTATTTTCTTAATTTTTTCCTTTTTTAACATTTGTTTATATTGGAGAGAGACAGACAGAGACAGAGCATGAGCATGAGCAGGGGAGGGGCAGAAAGAGACACTAAGACAGATTCTGAAGCAGGCTCCTGGCTCCTAGCTGTCAGCACAGAGCCCAATGCAGGGCTCAAATTCACGAGCCGTGAGATCATGACCTGAGCTAAAGTCAGATGCCCAACCTGAGCTAAAGTCAGAGCCACCCAGGTGCCCCAAAATAAATGTATTTTAAATCACAGTAATTCTGATACTTGAAAAACATTGTACACGATGAAAATTAAAAGGTTAACATGATGGCCTTAATACATTATTTGTTAAAATTATTGGTTAAATAGTTTCCATAAGTTTAAACTTATTAATATACTATTAGATCCATTTGGAAGCTAATACAAAGTTAGAAGCTACAAACACAGATGAACTCTGTGGGGGTTAGGTTGAAACACAAATGCAAGATAGCAAGTGTTCAAAACCCACTCTCATCTCCTCAAATGATCAAGGATCTTTGGGGAAATACATTTGCCTGGTTCCTTCTCTCTCGGGGTGAACTCTCTTGCAAGCAGGACGACCCATAAAGGTACTGAGTGTGGAAAAACTGATACAAACAGTTTTGTATCAAGAATAAGAGTTATTTTCTGATGAGGAGGCTCTTCCCTAAAATGCATGGTACAAAGTCATGAACTGATGAAGAAGGCTGTGCCTTCATGAAGCTTGTCAATAATATTAGCCGAAGAAATTTGGGGAAAAAAAGATGCTGAAAGCAAGACTATCTTGCTTACCTTACCTCCTCCTCCTTTCGAACTAGATTCCATTTCTTTGAGATATTCTTCTCTAAATGTGCACTCTTGGTTTAGATCATTCTCATCACTTCTACTTCACCTGTCCATTTTCCTTACTACATTAAAAAAATGTTGCCATAAAAAAAGTATTAAGAAAAATCCCCCCGAGGTCTGCCTGAACTGCACCACTTTGATGCAGACCAGGAAAAGAGCTGGCTCCTCACATCTTTGTTCCAATTTACTCAACCTTCAGTTTCTGGGCCCCCAATGTCTTGTGCTTCTATTGCTTTCTAGCCTCATCCTACATCACTGTTTCTCTTGTGTACTTTACTCCACTGTTAGTTTCTTTATGTTCCTTCCAAGCTCTGTTTGTTCCACCTCAGATCCGCATATGCTCCCCTCACTTGATCTAGAACGTTCTACCCCTTGCTCTTCCATCGCTGCCTCCATCACTTCCTTGAAGTCTCATGCATAACACCCCTTCCTCTAAAACGTTTGTTTGACCTCTGCCTACATTTAAGTAAAACTTCTCTATCATCAGTTTCTCAAATCCTTTACTTCCTAGTTAGCATTTACCACAACCTATAATTACATATTTATTCGTGCAATGATTTATTAAAATGTGTTTCTCCCTCTAGACTGAGGCCCATGTGGGTAAAGATCATATTCATTGTGTTCAGTATTATCTCCTCAGCTTCTAGTACCATGCTCGCTGCATAAAGAATGCTCAGTTCATATCTGTGGCTCTTTTCGTTTGTTTTTCTCCAAAGTTCGTTCATCATTCACTTAATTATTTGTTACAGTCGTTAGCTTGTTGTTTAGTTTGCAGAGCTTGTGAGTTGGATTTATTCTGTGTAATACAAGCCTGGCACAGAATGAAGCCTGAACGATGACTGCAGTTTGCTGAACCCGGGGCCCCATGTGCCCCAACCCTGCCTATCAACCTGTCCCAGCTCTTTCACGCATCCAGGCTTCATCCAGCCAACACTAAATTGTCATTCCCGACTCTGCTCAAGAGTGACATCCACCAAGACAACTTCCCGGACTCCCCAAGCTGATTGAGATGCCCTTGTTGTGATTCTAAAATTCTCTCTCTATTTCAACATTCTGGAGGGTTGCTCACATGGCCCTACAGTCAAGAACTTATCCAACTGTCCCTCTCATAGACTCTTAAAATTAGGAAACATATGTTATTCAGATTGCATCTAGCACATAGCAATACTTCATGTAATTTGATAAAGGACTGGATACTTCTGTTGTTAACGGTAAAAAAGAAAGGTGGTTATAAAGTAAACGTAACACCAAAAATAATGCCAAAGGGCAAAAGGGTAACCCTTTCTAGCAAACTCCTGCATATTTTGATATTCCAATAATCCAAAGAACTCCAAGACATTAATATTTGGTAGGAATTAAGTAAAAAATAGCATTCAGTGACTTAGTACTGGGAAGAATTTCACCATGTTAACTTTCATGAAGACATCAAACCAGATCATGGTGGGTTCCTCTTTATCATATATTTTATTAGTGACAACAATATTCAACAGTCCCCTTTCCATCTCAATTAAAGAAGTTTTAGCTAAGTTAGTGAGTCTTTAAAACTTAAGTTACAACGGAATAATTAGAATAGCTTTTATAATTAAGAAACAAGACACTGTGGAGCATTGCATTTCTGCAGAATTATTGCCTGTCTCCAGCACTTTAAGACCACAACCAGAGGCACACTGCCTTAGCCTCTTGGGAAATACACTAATCCTCTGAAATCCGTTGCTTAAAGCACTTGTTGTATATATGGATCTTTTCCACTCTTTAAATCTCAACTCTGATAAGATTTTTGCTTAATGTTTATCACAATGTTCCAAATTGTATGTAGAAAAAGTAGGACTATGTTCTTTTTCAATATGGACATATAAAATGTTGAACAAAAGGCAATACACAATCATATGCTTTATTATAAAATTACCTTTATGTATTATCATAGGAAGTTGTAATAAGCCTTAACTAGCTTACGATACTTATATACTTACTATATAATATTTTGCATAATTGCAATTATGAAAATTAAAGAGCACAGCACTCCACTGGAATTTAAAAGAGCAATAATCTAAAACATGGTAAAGAAAACAACCCCCCAAAATGGCAGCTTTTGCCAAGCAAAACTTGTTACAAGAACCTAAAAAGAATAAAACCTCTCCTGACTGTGTTAAAGGCCAGCCACATATAAAACACTATTGTCATTTTACTTCCCAAAACCTCTCTTTATATCATGCTGTAGGAGTTGTATTGATTTCATACTCACACTGTTTCACCCATCAAAACCATCTATAAAAAAAAGATAGTTCAAAAGTGTGGTCTTTGTATTTTTGTTGAGATCATTATCCTGGCCAGTTGATAATGAGCCTTCAAATGCAATGTGTCCATTTATTAACAATGACAGAACTAAGCTTTCTAATCTGTGTAACCTGTGTAAAATACTTAAGTGCAATTTCAAATACAATTTGATAGAGAAATTGATAACTATCAAGGAATCGTGAGGGTTTTTTTAAGCTTATTTATTTTGAGAGGTTGAGAGCAAGCACGGCAGGGGCAGAGAGGGAGGGAGAGACAGAATCCCAGGCAGACTCTGTGCTGACAGCCCCGATGTGGGGCTCGAACTCACGAACTGTGAGATCATGACCTGAGTCATGAGTGGGACGCTTAACCAACTGCACAACCCAGGCGCCCCAGGAATCATGTTTTAAAGCTAATGCTAAAATAAATATTTGTAAAACTTTTTTTTTTTTTCAACGTTTTTTTATTTATTTTTGGGACAGAGAGAGACAGAGCATGAACGGGGGAGGGGCAGAGAGAGAGGGAGACACAGCATCGGAAACAGGCTCCAGGCTCTGAGCCATCAGCCCAGAGCCTGACGCGGGGCTCGAACTCACAGAGCGCGAGATCGTGACCTGGCTGAAGTCGGACGCTTAACCGACTGCGCCACCCAGGCGCCCCCTTTTTTTTTTTTTTTTTTTTAATTCAGACTCTAGCTTGGTATAATGTTTGTTTGCCACTCATGATAACAAGAGGTTAAATTCTATTTTATTGTATCTTTCCAACGTTCCATTATTCTCCCAATGATCTGTTGTTTCCGAAGCCCTGGGGAAAGCCACCTGACTGAGCAGGGAGTGGGGGAAGGTGACTACTCTTGCCACACTCCTCCAGAGCTTACAAATAGCAAAATCATCTGGGCAGGCAGATTTTCAATATTTCCTGTTCTTATTCACCAGTCATTGCCAGTGAGTGTAAAAGAAAAGCAGAAAGGGAAGGAAGGATGTGTCTCACCAAGAGGGCTAAATGGAAAATAATGCAACACACTGGTATAAACTAGAGTAAGTCACTATGCTTCATATTCCAATGGCCTTGATAACTGACACTCCATTTGGGAATTCTGTTTCGCTCCGGTTGTTCTGACCTTTAGGAGCACTTTCCCAGATCTAAGGAAAACTCCTACCAGAAAAACAAGTACACTCTAGTAAAAATGCCAGCCTAATAAACTCTTCAGTGCAGGAGGGAGAAGACCACAGTACTTTTGCACTTATTTCTCTGACTTCACCAGATGGTAACAATAGGATCCCTGGAACTGCACTCAGTGCAATTTGCCAGACAGTCACAATGATCAAGCTACCAATACAAAGACAGCATCTACCACGTGTGGAGTACTGTGAGACATTATGCAAAACATACAAGACACATTAACCACAGTCCTTGCCTTGGCTCACGAAGTATGAAAACTCATAGTGGAGTCTGGTACATCAGCATTTGGTCAGCAGTCATTTAGATGATGAAGATAAAGAGTATCACACCAAAAGTTGAGAGTCAGGGACACCTCCCAGCACCGCCTACTGGAATTAAGCAAATACAATGCGTTCATGACATACACTTAAGTCAGCAACTTTCTGTTGAACCAGGATCACCAAACGCAGCAACTTCCTCAGCCTTTTGCATGCTTTCACCACATCCACCTCATTAATCATATACACATCTACACAGTTTGACTGATTAAGGCTGTTGACGCAGGTCCAGCTCTCAAAAGCTTGAGTCCCAGTTACAATAAAATGAAAATCTCGGCTGTGCCAGAAAGGTTTCCTTTCTGCAAAACATCAAGGGGACACAATGGCTTCAATTACTTCTTTTCTACCGGAAGAACGAATTCAACGATGACAGGTCCTTCCCATTTATATTTATTGAGTAGGAAAATCAAGAGAAAGAACAGCAAAACAGGTATAACAGACCACCAAATTTCACATCAAATACCGTTTTCAGTGTGAGATAAAACGTAAACTAAGCTTCAACTAGCAAATCTGCAAACAATGGAGTTTGGCCAAAGCAAGCCGCTAAGTTGTTGAGGCTGACCGGCGACCATTTGAGAGCTAGACGAACGTGTGCCAGCTCAGAAGGAGTGCTGCGTGTGTACGTGTGGGCATATGCATAGTTATGTGTGCACATAGGATACTAGATGTCATTAGTTATTAGAAAGGTAAATAACATTTCATTCTTTACGTACTCACTTTCCATCTCTCCATTAGCAGAAACCGTAACTACTTTGAGAAACACTAAAGGATAACTTACTTATCTTCCTATAAAAGAATATACTCTTTTAACTCCAGCTTTTAAGGATTACAGAGGCCAGCAAGAAAAATATTCCAATGCTAACTTAAATATAGATCCCAGCCATAAGTAAGTATATACTATCAGGAATAAGAAAAAAATAGGGTTTTGAAAAACTTTTTTCCTTTAAGGTTGTCCCATTCTTACAAATGCTGAGTAAGGTGTCATTAATCAATCATTAATCCAATGTTCATAAAGCCCTAATAGGTAGAAATACAGTCTTTTAAGATTCTTTAAATTACTGTTTGGGTATGATAAGATTGTGCTAAGATTTAAATGTCATGGAAGGCTTAGAAGGTAGATGAGAAACATGTCAGCACTTCAGTATTCCGCATAGGCCAACATGCTTCTCACAATGGTTGGGATTCATCACCTCCAACTGCGCTCATCTGAAAGGTGGCAGGAAGGTCGGGCACAGCCTAGTCATATGCTGAGACAGCAAAGCAGGGTGGCCGAGTTGAGAAGTCGTAATTATAAATACACTTACCAAAAGAATTTCTGTAAGAATATACATACAGTCATTTATGAATTTAGAAATAATCCTAATTCTCAGGAGGCTCTGGGTGTCCTATATGTCCTACAGAGTATTCATTTTTCTATCTACTTGAAAAAATGACAGCTTTCTAATTATTCTGTCAAGATTAATAGACCCCAAATTTGACTCTTAAATCTCAGTGGATGTCTTTTTTTCAATAGCCACTAATTCTCATCCGTGACATTTTTCCTCCCTAAAATTATGTGTTGCAAGGATTTTCATAAAGTCAATTTATAGACCCAAGCAACCTCTAAATCACAGAACTAGAGTGATACAATCATGATAAATTAGCAAACAACCTTAAAGAATCTTAACAAGTACTTTAAAAAGAACCTTAGAGATGAATTTTTAAAATTGTTAACGACTAACAAAACTTCAGCTTCTAGCAAGATGAATGCAACTCTAAATGAAAAACATAACAAAGCCAGATGACATTTTTCAATTAAAAAATAAAAGTT
The DNA here is from genome assembly GCF_028749965.1 of Puma concolor. NCBI lineage: Eukaryota > Metazoa > Chordata > Mammalia > Carnivora > Felidae > Puma > Puma concolor. The sequence continues at coordinate 191,982,699 of NC_141674.1, read as the reverse complement.
ATAAACCAAAAGCAATAAAGAATCCATACAGGCTAAAATCAAGTGAAAGAGGGACCCAAGGAATTGGTAAACACTAAAGTCTGATTTTATTTGTAGCATATATGACAAAACTTAGTAATGTTGACATACTTCCTTTGCATGGGGTATAGGAAAAAGGAAATGGCCTTTAGGGAAGGTTGAAGATAACGAGTTTAGAGTGGACATTCCCAGCAGATATTCATGAAAATCTAGGGCTTAAAAACATTATCATTGCACAGTGTTGAGATATTGCCCACATGTAAGAGAGCAGCACGTAAACTTGACTATCTTGACATTGGCGGTAGGTAAAAAGGGAGTAGGGAAGAAATCACATCTGAAAGCATGCATCCTTCCTAAATCACAAACACTAGATCTTGGGAATTTAAAACGATTGAGTAGAAGTGTTCCCAAATGGCTGGCAGGAAAAGACACACAATTATTCTAAATAAATTCTCACAGATTTCTAAAGAATATAGCTTTATTAAAAGAACATTTTTTTAATGTTTGTTTATCTTTCAGAGAGACAGACAAGGCATGAGCAGGGGAGGGGCAGAGAGAAAGGGAGACACAGAATCTGAAGCAGGCTCCAGGCTCTGAGCTGTCAGCACAGAGCCCGACACGGGGCTCGAACCCATGAACTGTGAGATCCTGACATGAGCTGAAGTCAAATGCTTATCTGACTGAGCTGCCCAGGTGCCCCAAGAATATAACCTTAAATAAGAAAAAAAAAAAAAAACAAAACTCATAAGGCACTATGAATGAAAAGGCCGGCAGAAACAGTAGAATCAAATCTTAAGAGAGCTCACATATCAGAAGGTTAAAACTGAGAATGTAAAATAATGGTTTCATGTGTTAAAGAAATAAAAAGAAAACTGAAAACAAAGAATAATTAACCATAAAATGATAGAGTTGGTTTTACATAGAACAAAGGGGGAAAAAAACAGTTGAAATTAACAACAAGAAGAATGTGACATAGTATGTTAGATACTGCTGAAGGAAAAAAAAATCATGAAATAAAAAATGAGATTTGAAGAAGCAATCCATGTGGAGCCTATAGAAATTAAGAGGTGCAAAATATAAGAATATGTGATTTAAGAGTCAGGGAAGGCAGGCAGACAGTCCACCAGGTATTTAGTACAAATTTCAGACAGGTAATAGTCAAGACAAAATATTTAAAGAGATAACTACTCTAAGTTTTTCCAGAACTACCAAAAGTTTACAAACTTCATATCCACAAATCTCAAACATGATAAATTTAAAAAACAAAAACTCACATCTATGCATATCATAATGAAACTCAAGAAAAACAAAAGAGGAAGAATTTAAAAACAGTAAGAATAAAGAAACCATGAGTGCACTAAGAAGAGATATCTTGCCAACAATCACAGAAACCAAAAAAAAAAAAAAGATGGAATGATGTTTTCGAATGTGCTGACAGCAATTGTCAATTTATAATCTTATACCTACTAAAATTAATTTCTAATAGCAGAAATGGAAGAGACTTTAAAAAAGAGTATTTGCTATTTAAAGCTTTATTAATTATGCATCTTAAGTCATCTAGTTTTTTCATGAAACTTTACAAGCTAACTCTGAAATTTTTATGGGGAAATCAAAAAGTTATACACTTTAGCACATAAAAAATAACACAGCCCTGAAGAAAAACATCAAGATAAAGGGGCGTGCCCTACCTATGAGCCCATCCAATTAGATAACACAGCCCTTTCCACAACCTTATCCATCTCAATTCTTTGCTTTAATTTTTATTCTGAGAGAGGAAAATAAAACTCACCTTTAACAAATGATATGACTTACTTAATATGTATTGTTTAAGTGTCTGTCTCCCTGTAATACAGTATCTGTTCCCCGGGGCAAGAAATTTTGCTCACTGAGTTACCTCAAACATCTAGAGAAGAACATACTGTGCAACAGGCACTCAATAAATATGTGCTAAATGAATGGGTAAAACAAGAATTTTAAAGCTATAGGCAAAATGGCCGATGGCTCTCAAACAGAGAGCTCAGGAACAGATTCGTGCCATTTATGACATACTTCATCACTGAAGAAAGGCTGGATTTTCATTAAATGGTTCCAGGTTAGCTAGTTATCCAATTAAAAAATGAAATGAGACCCCTACATCACATAATATTCAATGAACTATAGATAGATTAATGTTTTATTTAGGGGTGCCTGGATGGCTCAGTCAGCTAAACGAATGACTCTTGGTTTCAGCTCAGGTCATGATCTCACAGTTCATGGGTTTGAGCTCCACGTTGGGCTCCAAACTGACAATGAGGGTCTGCTTGGGATTCTCTCTCCCTCTTTCTCTGCCCCTCTCTCACTCATGCTCACTCTCTCGCTTTCTCAAAATAAGTAAATAAACTTAAAAAATATACATTTAATATTTTTAAGACATTGTGATGAGAAAGGATTTCCTAAACAAGATTTTAAAAAACAATTCATAAACAATGACAAATTTAAGTGTATTAAGGAATTTCCTTTATCAAAATAAAAGAGTGAAATAAAACACCGAGAACAGAAAAACGACATTTCCAACACTGACAAGATATTAATATTCAGGACATGAAAAAAAAAGTTAACAAATTAATATCCTACAATGCAAAGGGAAAATGAGCAAAAGTCATGAGTGCATCTTTTAGAAGAAATAAATGACTCATTGACACATGGAAATATATAACTTCACTGACAATTAGAAGAATTTTTAAATGAGATTATTACAAAGTATGATTTTCTTTTACCTTTATCTTTTTATTTTTTTTTTCAACATTTATTTATTTTTGGGACAGAGAGAGACACAGCATGAACGGGGGAGGGGCAGAGAGAGAGGGAGACACAGAATCGGAAACAGGCTCCAGGCTCCGAGCCATCAGCCCAGAGCCTGATGCGGGGCTCAAACTCACGGACCGCGAGATCTTGACCTGGCCGAAGTCGGACGCTTAACCGACTGCGCCACCCAGGCGCCCCTACCTTTATCTTTTTAAATAATCTCTATGCTCAACATGGGGCTCAAACTCATGACCCAGAGATCAAGAGTCACATTCTCTACTGACTGAGCCAGCCAGGCACTCCTATGAGGTATCATTTTATACCCACTTGACTGGCAGCAATTAAAAAGTTGGGCCAATGTTATTACAAAGGAATGGTGCGATAGAGACTCCTTTATCCAGTTGGTGGGAGTGGATATTGCAACCATACATGAGAGACTAGCTTGATAATATCACTGAAAGTTAATCACATACCCAAAAATCATGCAATTCCATTATAGAAAGAGTCTAGCAAGCAAGGACCTGGAGATGTGTACAACAATCTTCACAATAGCACTGTTCTTGAGAATGACAGTAAAAAACAACCAAAATATCCATAAACAGTAAAATGGATGAAGAAATCAATTTGATGTACTCCTGTAATTATTATGTAGTGACTGAGATCAAATCAGATTACAGTGTTGCAAATTTTTTTTTTTTTTTTTTTTTTTTTAAGTAGGCTTCAGACCCAGCATGGAGCCCAGCACAGGGCTTGAACTCACAACCCTTCAATCAAGACCTGAGCTGAGATCAAGAGTCAACCCTTCCACTTAACTGACTGAGCCACCCAGGTGCCCTACAATCTTTTTGTTTTTAAGATAAAGTAGGATGGGCTAAAATATACAAGAGCCCTTGACTCATAATAAATATAAGTATTGTTTTGTGAAACTTCAGTTTGAATTCTCTGTATGTACTCATTTGCAATGCAAACATATTTTTTGTGGTGGCTGCCAGTCAAAACGATTTGAAAACCATTGCTTTAAAGTTCTGACAATGGATGACCAGTACTGACAATGGATTCGTGTCAACAGGAACAAATTAAAAGCATATGTGCAAAAAGCAAGTTCCAGAAGAACAGGTGTTATAAATTTCCATCAAGAAACAAACATGTCTACGTAAACATTATATTGTTTAGGGATATAAATTTTTGTGGGAATTGTCCTTCCCTTAATCTGTGTAGTGACTACATAGGACTATTTGACTACTTAAACGGTCCATATATATTTACATACAGTCTTTGCTATATGTGTCTCGCAAGAACATTAACAAAGTTAAAACATGAATATTTTAAAATATGCAATACATTTTATAAGCTAGGAATGATCCCACTGGGTGTGGCTCTATAATCCCTTCTTCTATCCCCAGTCATAGAAGATGTGTTGGAGGAGGATGCGGAGGGGGGTTGGGGACAGTGGGCATGTTCTCTGTGGTTCAGGAAGTTGAACACATTTCAGGCAGTCAGAATCCCCTGGCAAAAGAATTATTTCCTCTAACCAAGGAGGTAATATATTCGTCCAAAGAAAAATTGAAGACAATGGAATAAGAAACACCATCTGGCATTTAAAGCTTGAATAGTACTTTTAACTACTGTCTAATATTCTACAATATGATCATAGTATATTTAAACATTTCTCATTGATAACCATTAGCATTTTTTTTTAACGATTCTGCAGAGTACATACTTGTGTATTTCTCTAGGATAATGTGTAGCATTTGAATGCTGGATCAAAACTTTCCACAGGTGAGAGTGACGGTTAACTCTCAAAAATATTGCTCAAATCAATTATTATCTGTATGAGCAATTTGGAGAACAAGATGTTTTTTAAATAGTAAACCTCCCCAGGGAGTTTGAGATTGATGTGTACTTGTGAAGTTACAATTTTGTTAAATTTTTTTTACTGTTTATTTTTGACAGAAAGAGAGACAGCATGAGCAGGGGAGGGGCAGAGAGAGAGGAGGACACAGGATCCGAAGCAGGTTCCAGGCTCTGAGCTGTCAGCACAGAGACCAACGCAGGGCTCGAACTCATGGACCACGAGCTCATAACCTGAGCTGAAGTCAGATGCTCAACCGAATGAGCCACCCAGGTGCCCCTTACAATTTTATATTCAAGTTAAATGAAATCAAAACCTAGTCACTCCCAGCCGATATAAAGGCAAGGGTGTCCATGCAAGGTGCTCAGAATTGAAAGACATCAGCCATACGCTCATATTCCACAAGAGTAAACCAGATTTCATGCATGTGTGCAATCTTTAGAACTCATTTTTCATATATTGTAAAGCACAAATGAATACCATCAAGATTGTAAAAATATATTTTATTGGATACTATTCCTTACATACCTAATAATGTAATTTTTAGTCTATGAGAAAAATATGGACAATATTAATATATAGTTCCAGTCTTTTATGCTTTCTATAATAAAGCTTACAATAAAAAATTCTGTAAGCATTGTGCAAAATAAATTACACCCATCTAAAGTTAAGAATTCCCACATGAAAAAGTTGTTTGAGACAGAAAGTTAAATCTTGAATTATCAGAATATACAACTTTACATAAACTGGTTATTTTCATCTTCGTACTTCTATCTAAGTCAGCAGGAACATCATAGAACATAATGAGTAGTGGCTATGTATACTTTTTATGGCTTCCAGTTTATTCTCTTTGAGGGTAACATTAACACCTGTCAGATTATACTCTATTACATTCTCCCAAATTGACTTTCAACTCAACACATGCTTCTATTTTCAACTCTCATTTAGCTCTAGGTAATCCTTAGCATGCATTTTCCTATTTTAAGATGTGTACTCTTTGAGAGTTTGTATCTCAAACATCTTTACTCTTTCCCCCTCATCAATAATTTGACCTAAAAATGTGGCACACTGGGAGAAGACAGAGTAAGAAGGGATGGGGCAGAGGTTAAGTGATAATAAAATCACATATAAAAATATAATAACTTTAAAGATATATCTAGATGGGTAAATCAGTAAAGGAGGTTATTAATAACGCTTGAAATAAAATGGAATTTATAACATACTGATCCAACTTCTTACTTGAAACCAGTATCTCATAAAAATTTTCTCATAAAAGAAATTAACAGGTTGATTTGAGCTAAAAAAAAAAAAAAAAAAAAAACAGTTTAGGATCGGTTAAGCGTCTGACTTCGGCTCAGGTCACGATCTTGCAATCTGTGAGTTCAAGCCCCATGTCAGGCTCTGTGCTAACAGCTAGCTCAGAGCCTGAAGCCTGCTTCCCATTCTGCATCTTCCTCTCTCTCTGCCCTTCCCCCACTCACACTCTGTCTCTCTCTCAAAGATAAACATTAAAAAGATTTTTTTTTAATTTTATAACTAAGTAGAAATAATGCTTTACCATTCAATACTTACTGACTCCTATCATATACATGGCACTATGCAGGCTACATGTATCATGTAAAACACATATCCACACTCAGCCCCTGCCATCAAAATACTCACAAGTTATTGCCAGAATTTTTACTTGAATTTAGTATTTTTTTTTTTTCAACGTTTATTTATTTTTGGGACAGAGAGAGACAGAGCATGAATAGGGGAGGGGCAGAGAGAGAGGGAGACACAGAATCGGAAACAGGCTCCAGGCTCTGAGCCATCAGCCCAGAGCCCGACGCGGGGCTCGAACTCACGGACCGCGAGATCGTGACCTGGCTGAAGTCGGACGCTTAACCGACTGCGCCACCCAGGCGCCCCAGAATTTAGTATTTTTAATGACACACATGACTAATGACATCTCACTGAGAACATTTTTCATATTTCATAAAGCTGAGTTTCTATACAAACTATTTTACAATTAAAATATTAAATTAAAAAATTAAATTTAGCATTTTAAAACAAATATTGCCAAACTTTAAATGGCTGTGATCCACAGCTCAGAATGCATCTCATGTTGTTATTTTCCTATCTGTGACTTTACTTGTGGTGGTACTAAAATTATTTACTCTCTCAGGTGAATAAACTTAAGAACATTTATGTGGCTTTTATATAGAGTATTACATAATTCCCTGATATCAGTTTAAAAAAATTTTTTTTCAACGTTTATTTATTTTTGGGACAGAGAGAGACAGAGCATGAACGGGCGAGGGGCAGAGAGAGAGGGAGACACAGAATTGGAAACAGGCTCCAGGCTCTGAGCCATCAGCCCAGAGCCCGACGCGGGGCTCGAACTCACGGACCGCGAGATCGTGACCTGAGCTGAAGTCGGACGCTTAACCGACTGCGCCACCCAGGCGCCCCCCTGATATCAGTTTAGATAAAACAACAATGTGTGCACACGTTCCAAAGGTAACCATCTTCTTTGGGGCAGGCTCACTTGCAATTAGGTGACATAATGTCTGTACTGTTCCTGGCATACATAGTTCATGGCCAACTAGTTGTTTCTCATGAAAGAGTGGTTTCCATATTCTCTCCACTAATTTGCTAAAAGCATTTGAAAAGGTTTAAGTTCTTTCATGATATTTGTGTTTTAGCATTATTCATACACAAAACTATTAAATAAAATGAGTATTGCCTGACAGTGGGGACTATCATGTCAGAATATCATTTTAGGAATCAATGGTATAAAAATACAAGCAATCTTTAGACTTTCTGAATAACATACATGAACAAAAAAGAAAGGAAATAAAGACTGCTGGAAGAAGCACAAAAGTCTGTTTTGATGCAAAGAGGGGAGGCTTCAGAGCCAAAGAAGGGCTGACCTCCACATTCAATTGTACCCCTGGCTTTAAACTTTGGGCAAGTTAATTTAGGAAAGAAATTCTGTACAGGTTATTGTGTAACATAACGCAACTCACAAAGACTGGATGGAAGATTGCATGTCAAGACTTAGCTCAGTAACTAGTAACTAATAAAAGGTAGCTCCCTCATCTATCCGACTCGGAAGCAGATTGCCAAATTCTTGGCCAAGGCTAGGCTTTTTTTTCCCCCAACTTTCTTCCAGTCCACCAATTCTCAAAGTGTGGATCCAAGACTAGCTGCATCAGCACCATTTGGAAATTTGTTAGAAATGTAGATTCTCAGGCTCTAGTTCAGACCCACTGGACCAGAAACCTGTATCAGTGATCAGGCTTCAGGGGATTCTGATGCACACTTCGGTCTGAAAGTCACTCTGCCATCATGGCTCTGAAACCAATGAACGTGTTGCCAAGTCGAGTAAAATGACCCACTTTCCCTTATTCTAGAACATTTCCTAATGACTCAGCTTCCTTTCAAGGAATGCAACAATTCTGCGGAGTGGAGGTAGCTGGTGTCAGTGAATCAGTTCTGGAGAAATTAAGAAAGAAGCACATAGTGTGGGCCCTGGCATGCAGAGCAATTTTCTTCATCAACCAAGAGTCAAAATGTTTTAAAGTTAAAAAAATACATTGTTTTGCCATTTTTTTCCTAGCATGATTCTCAGAAATCCTAACCAGCTATAAAAAAAATACATTCTCCCACTCCAGGGAGTTTTTAAAAGATAAATTTAAATGGGAAAACCCCTCGAATTTTTCAGGCACATTTAAAGAGTTTAATTATTAGATTCTCCCCCTTCATTCTTTAAGAACACATTTTATTCTTTTCTAACACTGATCCCTCATCGTTTATAAAACTCTTCGTACCAGATGTTCTCAACATATCACTATTTTTTAAGGTTCTTAATCCTCCTCGTTTGAAAAACATTACCCTTTAAAGGAAGTGAAAGGATCCAAGACCACCTTAATTCTGCAGCATGTAAATTCTGGACAATCATTTTGCTCCCTCTCACTCCCACGCACACACCCATGCTGGTGTCAACATATTGAATATTTAGTAGCCACCTTGGAGTTTTACATCACCGCATTTTAGATGCTAGATAGATTAGAGAAGTTCTTAGGAGACTACTGCTTTGAAAAATAACTACTATTAAGTACATACACACACACACACACAAACACACAAACTCATTCTTTGGCTCTAAGATTAATCCTGAGATAAGAAACCTAAATAATAAGAAAAAATTTAATTTTTCAAATAATTTTTAGTCAGACTGGGAATTATTCATATATTCAGTTTTCTATGAGGCAGCTGAACCTTCGGGAATATTACCAGCCTGAATTGTGTTACTCACTCAAACTCCTCTAAATTCAGTTTGCTATTGTATATCACCTATTTTCTAACTTCCCCCGAGGTGAAAAATTCTCTCTCATTATTTTAGATTTAATTTCATAAGTTGTATTGGCACCAAAAGACTCACTTTTGCAAAAATTTAGCTATTACTGCGATTCAGTGTTGACAATCTACATCTTATACAATGGCCTATTTAAAGAGCATAAATGTCTTAACCAGTGTAACTGAGGAAACCAGTATATTCCCAATAGAAGAGGGAGAGAGAACATTGTTTTCACTTGAAATAGAGAAAAATAAACCACAGGAAATTCGCCCTCATCATAAAACAAAGCAAAGCCAGTATTCGAGTTACTGTGTAAAAATCTGTATATCCTCGAACATTTGCATCTCCAAAAACAAAATCATTTCAACAGCTACATGGTCAAGTCATGTTATTACCTGAGCAGACACGGACACTAATGCAACATCATTCAAGAACACTTCTTGTTGCCTCTGTGGCTCACCAAGACACAACAGTGGCATTTTCCCAGCTTTACAAATAAGTAAAAGAAAAAAGAAAAATAGGAATGCTGTTAAAATGGCTGGAGGTTTTTTTGCTTTGCCCCCATCTGCACACTCTGGGTTTTCTAAGACTGAGTAATTCTGTATTAGCACGAGTGCTCTCAGCGTGGGAAGACACCTTCTGTTGAGCTCTCTTGCCGACGATGCCCTAGAGACTGTGATTCTCCATGCTGTTGTTCCGGAGCATCCCAGCACTAATGTCCTCCGCTCTAGATCCATCCCATCACATAAGATGGAAGGAGCTCTACCAGGCAGAAACAAAAAATAACAAGCACAGACCTGCAGCTTTAAGTAAACAGAGCTGCAGGGTGGCTACTTTGTATTGTCCTCATCAATGGCCTGGTTGGGGACAAAATGGCCAGTCCCCTGGTTGGGGACTGACTCAAAAATGTCCACTGTTTGGAAAAAGTTCTATAGGATTAGGTTCTAATCGTTGTCATTGTAGTTAGATGGGACGGACATATTTGTTTTCCTCACAAAAATGTACAATTATGTTTCCCTATGGTACTCAATATCATACACACTATTCCTGCTCTAGAGTCAAAAGCTTTTTTTTTTAAGTTTATTTATTTTTACAGAGAGAGAGAGACAAGGAGCAAGCGTGTGTGTGTGTGTGTGTGTGTGTGTGTGTGTGTGTGTGTACACACAAACAGGGGAGGGGCAGAGAGGAGAGAGAATCCCAAGCAGGTTCAGTGCAGAGCCTGATGCGGGGCTTGAACCCATGAACTGTGAAATCATGACCTGAGCCAAGACCAAGAGTTAGACGCTTACTGTACCACCAAGGTGGTATTAAAAGCTATTTTTCAAATAACATAGCAAAAAAAATAAATAAATAAATAATAGGCTCTTTTTCTTCACTTTTTTTTTTTTTAACCCAGATTTAATATATTCATTAAAATGGGTAATTTGGCAGAGGCAAAACAGTCAAGACTTTGGGTTGGTTATACTATAGCTAGCTCAATCTGTGTCTCAATGAGTAATGGGGACTGAGTGGTTTAGTTACTCCGGATACATTAGCAATTGTGAGATACAGGCTGACAACTTTTGGTAGACAATATATTTAGAAGTTTCCAGCAATAATTTTTTGTGTGTGAACATGATGAAACTTTTTCAGTATTGTTGCATTTCTAGGCTTTACATTAACTAAAAAGAAAAGGAAAACTATCTCCCGGTTCCATGTGGGAAGCATCGGTCTTCAAAGCATAACACTGACCGAAAAACAAAAAAAAGACATTCAAAGTTTTTATTTTATAAAATAAATTTTATCAGCCATGGTTTCATGTCTGGCAAACCTTATACAATTAAGTCTTCATGGCCGTGTAGGAAATAGTATGTTTTACAAAAGAATATGAATTGTTTATTACCTCCGTCTTTATGTGCACTCCATTTGAAAAAAAATAAACAGATGTTGAAAAAGCATACTTTTGAAGCTTTCATTTAAAGCACTAATTTTGACTACTGTACATGGTATAAACAGGAAGAAATCTTAGATTAAAAAAAAAGATCTGACGCACATAACACTAATGGTCTCATCCCCACTCTCTAATCCAATTGATTCATTCAGCTCTAGTGAAATTACACCACCTTCAAGATCAATTTTGCCACCAATTGAGCCTTAGAACATTTGGACGCTCATTCATTATGCATGTAACTTTCATCCAAAGAAAACTATGATCAAAAGCATTATCAAGGTGGAAACACTAAAAATACTCTTACTTTTAAAAACATCAAACAAACAAACAAACAAAATCTGTATAACTTCTAAAACACCATACGAAGGGGATAAGTTTGTATTGGTATCACAAAGAAGAATGTACCAATGGCAGTTACAGGAAATGTGCCAGTAAGTATTAAATCTGTAGGAAAAGAAAGTTAGGTGTAAAGACATTTCCAATTTTCTGTATATTTTATGAAGATAAATAGCTTTCAAATAGAATTTCATTAGCAAAAAGTCCTATAGAATTGTGAAGGTCATGAAATTATTTCTACAGAGCTATCACAGATAACTTTGGAAATGCTGCCACATCTTTAAGAATTTTGACCCTTTAATTTGTGGACCTTAAATTGTTATTCAGCTCCATTTTTGTATGTGACGCGGAGTACTAAGCTGCTACTATTCTAATCATGTTAGGAATAGTAAACTGGACTAATTGTCTAGCTGTAGAAGTTCTGATAGAGAAAAGAAGTACATCTCTTCTCCTTTCACCTGCTGATTATGTGTCTGGGGGTAAGGGAAAAACAACTACACAGCCTTGTGGAACGGTCTCTTAAGAGAAACACATTAATATATTTTGTAAGTGGCACTAAAATATTTACTGCTAAATGAGACAGGTCTCTTCACACATTAAAACCATCAGAAACCCAGCATTACAAACACTGACAGAATTTTTACTCAAGTTTTCAACTTCGACTCCAAATGTTTTCTTAAAATTGGATAATTTTCCTTCCTATTGATTATACTGAGTTCATTTTCCACCCTTTCTCTTTGAGTCTGAGAATACCAAATTGCCAAAACAAACAAACAAACAGACCCAAGAAAAATGGAGAGAGAGAAAGATACAGGGAATTTCCAGGGTGATGGAAAAAGAAAGATTAAATCATACCTTTCTCTCTAAAAGATTACAAAGAGGATTAAGGATTTGGATGCCACATACATATCAGATTAAAGCAGGGAGTACGTGCAAGAAGTCACCAAAAAGCTGTGAACAGGCTTACAATAAAGTATTTCTAAAAGAGAAATGGAAAATAAGAGAATCAATGAGAAGGCTGGTGCCTACAAGTTTTCCTAAAATTAGCTTACTAGAAATAAGAGAATACTTTTACTTTTTTAACAAAGTATCTGTCATAGGAAAAGAATAATTGACACAATGACATGCTACGTGCCTTGTTATCACAGTTGACCTTGGCCATGGAAAGTTATGCTGCTATAAGGGCACAGATTTGATGCGGTACCGAGATAAACATAACTAGTCACAATTATTATAATACCCTAAAGCACCAAGTTCACCCAAGTGTAGTAGCTCAAACAGGGTTGGACCTACAAAGTTATGACAAACAACTCCTTCATTAAAAATACTGTAATATTACAAGTTTCTAGCAATAAATACTTTTGTCTGAACATGAAAAAACAATGTTTTCAGCATCATTGCTCCCCTAGAATTTACATTAAACAGAAAATGAAAGCTACCTCGGGTTCTATGATGGTCAGGTGGAAAGTGTTAATCTTCAAAGCATAACACTGACCAAAAAGGACAAAGTTTTTATTTATAAAAAACTGTCTCTGCACAGTGTGACTTTCCCTCTGCTTCTTTGGGTACAAATTTCCATTTGGCTTGAAACCTGTCTCAAATATGATCTTCCATGAAAAGCCTCTTCTTGCTTAATGCTCAGTGCTTGAGATCTTGTTTCCACAGCCCTTTGTCATTCACTCGACGATAGCATTTACTCTCATTTAATTTACCTGAGTATGTATCTGTCTCTCCCCTGTTATCCTGTGAGCTCCTCACGGTGTTATCATTTTCACATTGGTAGGCCCAGTGTCTAGAACACCATACTCAAGACAGTTTTGGTGAATGCACCAAATTGGAAGTGGGGTGCTGGGAATAAGCCTTAGAAATAAAAGTTAGGACAAATGGTGCTCTTCTAATACATGATGGGTTATCTCACAAAAGAAGTGTTATCATTCATTAGTATTCCAGAGAGAAAAAAATAAAGGGAAGCAGAGATCAGGCAAAAATTTCTAAATGAGTAGAAGGAGGAACGAAGAGATGGTCTTTTCTCCAGAGCCGTGAGCTTGTCACTGACAGCGAGGCTGAAGAGACTCTTCACAAACTTCTTCAGAACCAAATTCATCTGGGGCGCCTGGGTGGCTCAGTTGATTAGGCATCCAACTCTTGATTTCAGTTCAGGTCACGATCTCACAGCTTCATGAGTCTGAGCCCTAAATCGGGCTCTGCACTGACAATGCAGAGCCTGCTTGGGATTCTCTCTCCTTCTCTCTCTGCTCCTCCTTTGCGTGCTCTCTCTCTCTCTCCCCCCCTCTCAATAAATAAATAAATAAATAAATAAATAAATAAATAAATAAATAAATAAATAAACTTTCAAAATATTATTTAAAAAGAACCAATTCATCACTTTACAAAACTGAATGTTACATGCTCAGGTTAAGCTCCCTTTTGGAAAGACCACAGTTTTTGTTTTTAATCAGAAGAAAATCCAAATATTAAAAATGTTTAGACCCTTTAAATTGATGAATCCAAATTTAGATATTAAAAGATATTAAGCTAACTGTACTAATCTCTAACATATTTCTAGATTTTAAAAAGGATAGAGCATTTTGTAAAGTACATACTGAACTATGTATTTACTATCTCACAAGCATACAACAGGAAAAGCTTTGATTCTTACATAGTCTCACTGACTATGCATGTTTACTGGATAACATCATTGCTATTACTGGGATGTATGTTACATTGTAATAATTCATAGGAAAGTATGCCAATCAGGGGATCCAATCATACACCACTGGATGTTAATTAAACACCTCATGCTACTGAGGGTGAGACCTCTAACTGGACACCAAAAGTTGATTTAAAAGTGGGGAAGTGATACTGTTGCTGTAGAGGCCACTGATTTCAAAGAGAAAAGTTTCTCTTTACATTTTATCTAGCATCTAAATTCACTTTTACAATAATTTTTGTGATGAATAAAGTATGTAATCAGTGTAAAAAAAATCTCTAAAATAGACACTACAGAAAAAGTACCCATAATCACACCCCCCAGAGGAAAAAAAAAAAGTGTTAGCATAGTATTTTCTTTATACAAACACACACACGCTCACTCAGACATAGGCACTTACATATCACACACACACACACACAAACACACATACATACACACATTATATTTTTGCTCTCTGATGTAATTTAGATGTATTTTCGACAAACATATCATTTGATCTATTATATATGGCTCTTAGGTTGTGTAAAATATGATCTACATATTTAATATTCCTGATCCACTTGATTCACCATTTCAGAAATACAAAATTCTAAAAAAAAAAAAAAAATATGCTTGCCTTTTTAAATATAAAAAGAATGATTACTCAAGATAAATTAAAATGTTGACCCTAAAAAAAAAAAAAAAAAAAAAAAAAAAGAAATACAAAATTCTAAATTCTGAGATGCAAAATAATGTGTTCTAACCACAGTAATACTATATATAATACTGTAATATAAAAACACTTTAATAATAATACTATATCTCCCTTGATAAGTAGCGTCTATATGCCACACAAACCCTTGGATTGCTCAATGGAAGATAATTATAAAAAAACTTACAAATGAAACTAAACCATTCATGTTAAAAGCTAATTTCAGAATACATCAGGAAAGACACGAATTTATTTTTACCTCATTCTCAGATATATTTTATAATTATTAAAATATGTTTAATTAATGAATGGGTAAAAGGAGTATTTTATTCCAAAACTGAATTATTTGTTTCTTAGATCAATACATCTTTCTTTTCCAAACATCATACTGCTTTCTTAACACAAATATCGGGAAGCGGAAGGAGGACAAAAATACACCGTTTCACACCTGCATCGTGCTACGTTCTGCATCAAAAGTTATTTCGTGGTATACATATCATCTACCAAGGGTAACTGAAGTCCAGAAGGGGGACGGGTGTAACTCCCACATCTGCACGAAGTGCATTACTTACAGACAAATATACATCTAAATCCAAAGAGCACATTTTAGTATTGCATACAGTTAGCCAAGAGCTTTCCTATAATTATCTTATTGGATACGTGCAAGGATCCCGCAGGGTACCATTTCATAAATGAAATCACCCTTGGTGAGGTTAAGTGACTTGTTCCAGGTCTAATGCATAAGGTAAGTGGTGACACCAGGACTTAAATCCAGGTGTTCTAGCTCTAAACCCAGTGCTTTTTTCAACCACATCACACTACTGCAATCAACAGCGTACTTAGAATCAGGCCTAAAAACAATTACTCATCAATTCATGAAATGCAGGTGTCTTTTTCAGCCCACGCTGACACAGTAAAAGTGATTTGATCACTTTTCATTTAATAAACACTCTGCTGCTGATCTGTGGGAGGAGGATAGAGGTAGGAAAAAAAATTCCTCTCTTCTTGCCTTTTAAGCTTGATATCTTATTTTCTTTTCTCCAGCTCCAGTCTATTAATTGTCAACATGCGTCTCTAGTATGAATAAATATTCTTCTTAATAAACTGTTTGATCTTTTAATGAAGATAATAAAAATACACACTACTCAAACATTTTTAAGATTTCTTTATATTTCTGCTGTGTTTTAGTAATAGCCAGAGATATGTAATATTAACTCTAAAGATAGTTGTCCAGTATCATCATAATGTAGCTCCTTTATAGGATGCTAATTTGTCTTAGCAGATACCCACTTGCTTATTTAAATTTGAATAATTATTTCTATTTTCAATTATTTCAATCTTACTCCTACTATCCCCTTTTCTCTACCCAAACACCAGTAAAAATTTATTTACTGAGCCTCTATTCTGTGCTGGGCACTGGGCATACAGCACAAAATTGATTTATTTGCTCCTGAAGACAGACTAGTTGAGGAACCGGGTAAAGCAAATATTCACAAATACATACATAAACAGAAAGAGCCACCAGGAAGGAATAAATTAGTTTTTGAGTACAGAGAGTCTTGATTTAGTTCGAAAGATTAAGAAAATCCTTTCCTGGGGAGATAATACTTCACACGAAAGCAGAAGGATGTCATCACAAGGTGACCGTCACAAGGTGAACAAGGGAGATTGGGGTGAACACAACATTCCTGACATGGGAGTTCACTGGGCTGGAAGAAGCCAAAGGTGGTTTCCGTAGCTGGAGCAGGGGAAGAGTGGTGGACAGGAATTTTGAGAAGACGACAGAACCAGGACATGTTATAGACTCTGGATTTTATCCCAAGTGAATATAAGTCATTGAAAGTATTAAGCACAAAGAGGGTATTATCTAGCATGTATCTTTGATTAAACTACTACCAATACAGGCCTAGGAAACAGAATCTTTACTCAGACCTCTAGTTGTGCTGTTACAGCAGCCAAATAACATGGGGCTACTCATTAATGTTTTGTGTCCTTTCCCCCAACTTTGGGACAAAAGGGGGGTATCTAAAATTGAACCAAGCTATAACATTCAAAGATGCCAGTATATATCAAATGCTTTTAATGCTGAACACTGGGACTCGTCAAGATTCATCTATAACATGGCATCCATTTGTGCTACAATGAAATTGCTGATGATCAGACCGTAATAGGGCACGTGATTTGCATTCACCATTTTTTCACAATAAATGAAAGCACTGTTAGGTAACAAGCTGGAGTTTGAGGATATTTTTCGGTGCCATAAATCTACTTCTGTACATTTAATTGCCTGCTTAGAACAATACTTTCCTTTTACTACAGTAATAATGCTAACTTACATCTGTATAGCTCTTCCCTTTCAAAGCATATTAGTTCTTTAATGATACAGACCAGGTGTTCGTTTTCCATTTTCCCTTAATAGTGCCCAGCATACTTTACTTTTAAAGAAACAACAAATAACTATCAATTGGAGATGTCATTGAAAAGGAGATGCACTTTAGGAATCCCCCCTTACCCCCGCTGGCACAGTCATGCCTGTGTCACAGCCCCGTCTGAGACTTTGAGTGGTTCCTCAATGCTCACACCCAGTGCACTCTCCACAACCTGGAACACGCTTAGTCTCGCAGATGAGTCCTACCCTCCACTCCTCCACCAGTCTCCTATCTCTGCTGCGTCTCCGTGAACACAGCTGTTCCCAAGTGTGCGATGAAACGCCGGGCCCCTGTGCTTTTGTTTTGCCTGTTCTTTTACGGCAGCTTGTCCATTTTCCCCTCCTATGGAATTCAACCACTTTCAGTATGAATACAGCACACCCAGCACAAGATGGGTGCCATGAGATGATTCGACAGTCCTTCACTTTTCTGTATTTGAATGACTGTTTAACTCTTGTCGATACACAAAAATCAGCCACCTAGAACTGCTTATAAACAAAAGCAAGCATGACCACTAAAATCTTAGCAGAAGTACAACTTTCAAAAATCATCTAGACAATCCAGAATACAATTCCTCATGTTAAGGTCATTAAAATGATAATGGGACACTCCACTTGTGGCCTTCCAGTTTAACATCTACCTATGCTTAGAGTCCGTAGAATCAGTGTGACAAATCCCATTCAACACGATTTATGCATATTGTAGCAACAATTTTTTTCTGAAAGTTTCCTTCCTGAAATCTATACATGCTCTTTGACTTGAAGAGTTCCCTCTGAAATAGGAAGTTTCCATAGTGCAAAGTAGTAACTACAAAATGAGCTAGCACAATGAAAAGGCTTTTGTCTGAAAGGCAATCCATCCTTTAGCTGCCAAACAGGTACAAAAATAGTCAAGCGAACTCAGTAGATTTTGTTTGAAAGTGGAAAATCTTCTGTTTCCCTCTACATGTAATCAAACTCTTTCCTTACACTTCATTGATACGTTACCATTTTCTGCCTTTTCGGTAATCTAGGCTGGATTTTAATATTTCTGCTAAGTAATGCGCAAATAAGAGTTTTATTTCTGAACACAAGTTATAAAAACAATGAAATGTCTTTATTGTAGCTTCTAATTAAGGCATGTAGATGGAGTTTGTGCAGGTTTTTATATAAATGTGATATTTAAAGAATGTTGTCCTCATTTTTAGATGCAGTAATAAGAAATTGTACTTCTTTTCCAATTACTTGTAATGGCCACCCAGGTCACCTCTCAAATGCTTTTGATCTCAGCAACGTAGCTGGAAGAGTAAAATTACATTTCCCTTTGAAGTGCAGCTTCCTACTCCTAATTTTTCTATTCATAGCAAAGTTCAGTTTAAAAATTTTAAAATACACGGCATCTAAGAAAACAAAGCTATTGGGCTAAATTTGGGAAATAAAGGAGAATTCTGACAACAGCATTTGGTAACCATGATCACTAAAGCCTATAATTTTCGTAATTAATAATATAAATGATAAGTATGTACATTCAATTTACTCAATTATTTATATAATAAAAGTAGTTTTGTTTTTAGGTTTTAAATGTTTATTTTTATTTTGAGAGGGGGAGGGGCAGAGAGAGAAGGAGAGGGGCAGGGAGAGAATCCCAAGTCCTGATGCAGGGCTTGAATTCATGAACCATGAGATCATGACCTGAGACAATACCAAGAGTTGGATGCTTAACAGACTGAGCCACCCAGGCACCCCAAAGTAGTTTTCTTTTTAAAAATATAACAGGTATATTCCAGCACTCATAGCTATGATCCTTTATTCTAAACTCTATTTACACACCAAATCCAGATTAGGAAATATATTTCACACATATAACAGAGATCTACCGGAATAGCAGTTGTCCCAGGTAAGGTTCTCTTCCCTTCGTTCTAGACCATGGGAAGGCACCTATGGTCTCCTGTGCCAGGCTGAATGGACAAGAAGTCATTCTTAGCTAGACAACAGCCATTATGGGAACACTGGCCTCACTTTCCATTTCAAAGAGACAGTGGTGAGGAAACGGATCCCTCCTTTAGAAGGAAATAAAGTTGGTCTACATGGTCTTGAAATGTTTCATTAGCCTAAATCTTCAAGTAGCAATAGCAGGGTGCAAACCCTAGTTCATTAAGAGAGTTTCTTAGAAAATGTATGTGCTAGGTAATTTTAGAACATTTGTAGCATCAGTCCTATAAACAAGACATTATTCAAAGAGCTGTAAAGAATCCAATGTTGAAAACTGCTGCTCTGCCCACGGCAGATCTTCTACTTTAGACTAAATCTGGGAAAGCTTGGGAAGGAGAGCTGGAAAACCTACCTTATCCTACGATCCTTCTCACGTTTCGTTTATTTACTAACACCTCAGTGACGACCTATCACATCTATGGGGTTTCAGGAAAGGAAAGTGCTGATGAAATACAAAGGCGCAATCCCCTAACATACATTCCTTCTCCAAAGTTACTAACTGGGTTAGAAGCATAAAGCACCAGATTTGAACTCTAAAGACCTAACCTGGAATCCCAGTCATGACTGTAATATGAAGACAGCTGATTAATGGTACTGGGGCTCAGTCTTCTCATCTTAAAATTTGAGAGAATACTATTTTACCTAAGGATGAAATCAGATAATAGAAATAAATAAGTTCCTAGCACACCGGAGCCATCAGTAAATGCTGACAGTGAACTTGTAGAAAATGCTTTATAATAGGTTTTCTGCTTTTAACAGGCAATGTTTGCTAATGGGCTTTTTTCTGCTTTTACATTGCTGCTGTAACATATAACCATCTCTCACCACCTTTCTGATTCATTTAAAAATGTCTCCGATAAACAAACAGAAGGAAGCACAGAAGTACATACGTATAGTTAGGTTTCAAGACAAGATCTGTCGGGATTTTGTCTTCTAAGTGACAGCCAAACTTCAAGAGAAGAGTTACACGATTCAGTGTATTATGCTGTCAGTAAGACCGGGAGAGGAAAGGTAGCCATGGCTTGGAGAAGCCGGGAAAGACTTTGTGCAACAAGGTGCGGATACACAGGCCCTCCTACAAAAGACCGAAACACCCGTTCTATCAGGAAGCTAACCTGTGGGTCTAGATTTTCTTGAAGCTTTATATTCTATGATAAAGATTTTTAATTTGATCCTGCAGGCAACAGAGAGCCAAAAGCATTCAGGTCAAATGCGAAGCTAATACTAGTCTCCTTAAGGTGAATTTGATCATCATGCACTAACAACACTGAATAGAAGAAGGAAGCAAGGAAAGTCCCAGGTTAACATTCCTGGATCAGAAGTAAAGAATAAATAAAAAGAAATCAGAAGGTACAGGTATTTTTGAGATAAAGCAGATAAATACAATTTCTAAAGAAAAAAAAATTGGTTAGCCAGGGGCACAGAATAGGCACTTAGTGAAAGCAGATACTGGTATGACACTAATCAGGACAGACAAAAGTGAAGCTTTGAGACGCAAACAATTCCCCAGATTATAGTATAAAAAATAGCTCTCCACTATAGCTGTGCATCAGAATCACGTATGAAGCTTTTACAATGTGTCCATGCTTGGGGCTTCACACTAGTGCTTGTGATCATAGCCAGAGTTAAGAATCACCTGAGCAAAAAACAAAACCTGGGCAAAAGCTAAGCCTCAGAGAACTCCCGAGGCAAGGTCAGAAAAGGAGATTGAAAAGGAAGCAAATTTTACAAAAGTGGAAAAAAAGCCAAAAAACAAAACAAAAACAAAAATAACAAAAAAAGAAATATGGCAGAATCCAAAGGAAGAGGAAATTCATAGAAAAAGTAAGTGATGTCATATTTTCCAGAAGAAGTAACAACTGCTGTTGAGAGGTCAATGGTGAGGCCTCTAAAATAGTGCCTGGCTTCTGGTAGGTGTTCAATAGATACATACAGAATGAATGGGTTCTGAGAAAATGGCCTTCTCCCTCTAGGGTTCAGATACTCTACAGCCTAAGAATTCTGCCCTGGGGCAGCATCATCAGTGGGCAAAAGGTCTTCATGGGGTTGGAATGGACTCATTAGGCTAAGATTGGAGTTGCAACCACCCCCATCCTAGACTCTATTCTGAGCATGATCAAAAAATGGCCCACTGAAAGAGAAGAAAATGTTAACAGCTTTCAAAGTGAAAAAAATTCAATCATTCATTCATTCATTCAGCTACCAGCCAGCCAGTCAGTCAGATATTTATATATCCATTCAACAGCCATTTACTCCAGGGAATAAAGATAGCACTTAAAAATTTAATCTTCAAGCCACATGATTTGCATGAATTTGCATATAATTTTAATCTATTTCAAAACTGTAGTAAAGCGCATTTAACATGCATTTTTTGAGATACTTGAAATTCCTTTTGACAGATTTTCAAGCAAAAGCATATTTTTATTGTGATCAGATTATTTTTTTGCCTAATATCTACCACTGTTCTTCCATATGTCTTAACTTCACTAGAATTTAGTTTTGTTATCCTAAAAATGTCAGGCTAATGGGTACTTTTAAAATTATCACATTAATGTTCATAATGCAAATTTCAGCTTTGAAGTCATTCTTTAACAAAAGAGAAGGCCAGATCTCTTTAACTAGGCATGAACTATCTTCCCACTTCTATAACTATCACTGCCATTTTCACCAAAGTTTTAAAGGAAACCAATTAATATTCCTATGAAATCCATGAATAGATCATCACCTCTGTCACCAGCTTTTTTCCTCCATTATAATATGCATTGTAATTTCATACATTTCTATCACTGTACTTGTTTGCAGAAACCTGTAAATAAGGCACAATGTTGCCAATGCTGGATTACTAACATTAGTTTCAATATCCAATATTTCAGCAACTAGGAACATGGAACATTGCTTAATTTAAATTTTACATAATGAGGTTTTTTTTTTTTTTTGCTTTCGTTTAGTGTTTTTTTTTTTTTTTTGGTTTTGAGAAAGCGCACACGTGCACATACACGCATACATACGTGACTGCAAACAATGGAAGGGCAGAGGGAGAGGGAGGAGAGAGAATCTTAAGCAGTTTCCATCCCCAGCACAGAATGCAGAGCCCAATTCCTGGCTGGATCTCAGGACCCTGAGATCATAACCTGGGCCAAAATTAAGAGTCAGATGCTTAACTGGACTGAGCCACCTAGGCTCCCCTGTTTTTGTTTCTGTATTTATTTAATTTCCGGTAAGATCACTAGGAAACTCAATGAGCCTCACATTATAGGAAAACAACCAAAAGGAGTGGAAATAGAACTTTCAAGGAAACAAAGACAAAATAAAATACATCTTAATTTTAATATAAAGATCTATTTTCTCACATATTAAATGTACTAACAGGTTGAGGAATAAAGAAAAATCTATTTCCAAGGTAAAGATAATACTATCAATATTTTAACAGTATTTTCAAAATACCACAGATTTAACAGGAAACGCTTTATCATAAACATATGAACATATTCTATAAGTCAATTACTGTGGTTGCTTCTAGGGATGTAAAGATTCAGTTTTTTGCCCTTAGGAGCTCACAGGCCAATGACAGAATTCACTCGTTGAATGGAATGAAACTGAAACCCAATTTACTCCAATTTGCCCACTTAGAATCTCTGTCTCTACCAACTGCTAGAGAAAAGTTGGTGTAGTTGTACCTATGCTAGGCTAGCATCAGATTGTATTTCGAATGTAGTCAAATTACATCTCATAGACTCCTGTCCTAACCTTCTCCCCAATTTAGATTTCTCATCTGCCTTATGATGCCTAGAATTTCTTTATAATAACCAAACAACAACAACAAAACTGGAAGTGCAGTCACTCTGGGGACTTCAGTGCGATGGGAGCCATCTCCTCCTTTGCACTGTCATTTATAAAATGAAGTGGGACAAAGACTCAATGATGATTAGGTTCTTGCTCTTTTTCTAACGTGCCAGTCAGGAAAACTATGAAGCACTCATATAAGAATGACTCAAGAAGTGTTTCATGGGGCACTTGGGTGGCTCATTCCATAAATCCAGCTCCTGATTTCTGCTTAGGTCATCGTCTCACAGTTTGTGAGTTTGAGCCCTGCCTCAGGCTCTGTGCTGACATCATGGAGCCTCTTGGGATTCTCTCTCTCCCTCTCTCTCTCTGGTCCCCCCTTCCCCCTTGTCTCTCTCTCTCTCTCTCTCAAAATAAATAAAAATAAACTTAAAAAAGAGGAGTTGAATATAAGGGCTATGTACAAAGTTGTGCACAGCTGTAGGGAAACCATAAGACTAGCAGGCAGAACTCCAGGGCTAGTCACAGCTAAGCCTGAAAGAGGGGACAAGGGAAAAAACAGCCTAACTTCCATCTCGTTCTCTCTTCCATCTTTTTCTGGGGCTCTCCATTTGCCAGCTGCAAACGGAAGGTGGACGACAAGGAACCTGGACAGGCTGGCCTCCCTCCCTGTGCAAAGTGCAAAGTGGAAAAGGGTGGACAGTGGGTCCAGAAGAAAAAAGGAAAGGCATCTCACAAACAGCGATTTTCTGAAATCATACACTTCGGCTCACAGTGCTTTTGCGCGGAACTCAGACTTTGTACACATGTTCCTATCACAGAATCCCCATCCCTAACTTCTTTCCTCCTCTTTTGCATTTTCATGATTTCTCCTTGTTCATTCTTGCTATAACCATTGTAGTTTTACATTTTATTGTTTTCAGACATGAATAAAGTAGTAAGTATCAGTGACAATAAGAAGAATACAACTTCTCAGTAAGCATCCATAAGCATCTAAATAAGCAGCATCTCCTGGCTCCGTACAATTTTTATCTTGTATTCATTATATTTATGTACGTAGCTGCTAGACCTTAAGGTCCATAAAGGCAGAATTGTTGCCACTCATCTCTGTATCTACCATGACACATGTTATACATAAACAATACTCAAAGGTTTTTTTTTTTTAATAAAACAGTGATATTCCACAATAATCCCTAAATATGACAGCATGGTACATACCTCCTTTCTTTGTTCTTTCTCTTCCCAGACTCCAGAAACCTTTATGCTGATAATCAGTCAGTGAAAATAAGAGCACAAGACACCCAAATACCCTACAGCAAATCTGCAGAGGACAGATCATTCTGTTGCATCACAACAGAGGTCAATAGAAAACTACAGGAAGAGCTGACTGTGGGAAAAGAGAAACAACCTGAAATGTGCCTGAGACTTTAAAAGTTGATAACCCCCATTCCTTCAGAAGTAGGGGTTTCTGAAATCAATGATGAAAGTGGGTAAATAAAGCTCAAGGGAAGAGTTTATCAATATACAGCAAATTAATACTTTTCCCCTAAAAATGGTATTGGTATTTGCAATGGACAGTTCAAGTGTTAGCTCCGCTGTGGCATAGTCATTCTCTAAAAGGCAATCCAAATGCTTAAATATTTTGGTCTCAGTCAAGGGAGTTAGAAAAATATGTTCCACATTACACAGCAGGAAATAACTTTTAATGAGCTGAATCTGTTTTTCCTCATTTCTTGTCTCAGTATTTACTCAGTACCATCAATAAAGAAAGGTGGGGGGGTGTTACTCTCAACCCAAAATACCTGGGAACAAGTCATGCAACAATTTGAGAAGGAGGTTTATCATAAAGCCATTTGTATACTGTTGCACTATTGTAAAAATCTTACAATTTAGATTTATAAAAACAGTGTGAGGGGCGCCTGGGTGGCTCAGTTGGTAAAGCATCCAACTCTTGATTTGGGCTCAGGTCATGAACTCATGATTCATAAAGTTGAGTCCTGCATCAGGCTCTGTGCTGACAGTGCAGAGCCTGCTTGGGATTCCCTCCCTCCCTCCCTTCCTCCCTCCCTCCCTCTCTTTCTCTCTCTCTTTCCCTCTCTCTCTACTCCTTCCTGGTTATGCTGTCTCTCAAAATAAATAAACTTAAAAAAAAAAAAAACGTGTGAAGACAGAACAGAGAGTTCCCGTTATAACACTACATCCAGTTTCCCATTATTAACATCTTGCATTAGTATAGTACATTGGTCATAAGTAATGAACCAATACAGACTTATTATTGGCTGAATTCCATACTTTATTCATATTTCCTTAACTTTTACTCAATGTCCTATTTCTGATCCAGGAGCCCATCCAGGATTATATTCAGTTTTCAGGTTTCCCTAGGCTCCTCTTGGCAGTTAGTTTTTCAAACATTCCTTGTTTTTGATCATCTTGACAGCTTTGAGGACGACTGCTTAGTTGATTTACAGAATGCCCCTTATTTTGAATTCATCTGAAGTATTACTTGTGATTAGACTGGGTTTATGGAAAGAAAACCACAGTTAAGTGCTATTTTCATCACATCATATGAAGGGTATGTACTAACATGACTTAATCACTGTTAGGTTCAACTTGAGCAACTGGATGACGTAGTGGTTGTCAATTTTCTCTACTGTAAGTTTACTCTTGCCCCACTTTCCACACTGTACTCTTTGGAAGGAAGTAACTATGCATAATTCATTTAAGAAGTGAGGACTTAGGCTTCAACTCCTTGAGGGCCGAATATCTACATAAGTCATTTTAATTCTTCTGCATAGGATGTCGTATTTCTCCCCATTTATTTACTCACTAAGGCATTTATATCCATATAGAGTCATGGATATTTATTTTTTACTATGGGTTATATTCCCCAAGTATATTTTTATTCTGTTACTCAAAACATTTCAACTTTGGCCGCTGCAAGTCTTTCACTTGACCCATGTCCACTTGACATACTCCTATCATTGTGGGATTTTTGGAACATTAAAAAAAAAAGTTTTCTTTCTGGCACTACAAGATTCTCCAGCCTCATCTTGTAAATTACCAGTTCTGGGCTTAGAATCGGTCACTTCTCTAAGAACTGGTTTCCTTTTATTTGAAGATGGTATTAGAAATCAAGATTTGATTGACAGGCATGTGGAGTGTTGCTATTGGAATGTTGTTACTTCTAGGCACCCTCAGCTTCCAGAACAAGGAAATATATGCATGTGAAAATGAATAATATATACATATGTATTTACATATACATGTCTGTATACACATGTGTATACATTTATATGTTCGTGTGTACACACTGATCTCCATCTGTATCTTTATTTAGCTAAACATGAGTTCATACTGATGTCTCCAACTCTAATTTGTTACCACATGGGTCATTCTAGCCTCTTCACTTGCTTGTCCATAACCTCTCACTCTACCTTGTTTAACAAGTCCTAGGGGCTCCTGGATGGCTCAGCCAGTTAAACATCCAACTCTTGATTTGGGCTCAGGTTATGATCTCACGGTTGTGGGACTGAGCCCTTGCATTGGGCTCTATGTGACATGACAACACAGAGGTTGCATGGGATTCTCTCTCTCTGCCCCTCTCCCACTCCCCTGCTCCTGCTCTCTCTCAAAATAAATAAACATTTTTTTAAAAGTCCTAAAATGCATGTCAGCATATTCTCCCATGAAAACAGCAAGATTTTTAAATAAGAGCAATCTTCCAATTGATAGTTCAATCCACATATATAATACATAGGTTCTAAATTATACCAAGGTATTAATAGCAATAGATACTAACAAAGATTTCTCTTATAATTATGAATTCTACCTACTCTAAGTTAGCACAAGTAGGGAAGGGTCTTAGCTGAGGCTGAAATGCTCAACCTTCACTCAATATTTCTCTTGGGGCAAGTTATAATTGGATGTCACACCTATTAACTCAACTTCATTCTGATAATTATTTAATAATTTTCCTCAAATTTCTTTTTACAACTGCATTTAGAATAGCATTAATATATGCAATGATAACATTTTGAGACATATGAACTACTTAAAGTTGTAATTACTGTATGATCATCCCACAGGAATCATTTAAACTACACTAGCACATTCAGATCAATATAAAAACAACACTTTACTGTATTCTAGATATCTAAGGAGCTCAATGTTTCTATGAATCTTATTCTAAAAAGAAACCGTGTGCAATAACAAACATCTTATACCTTCAAAATGAAAAATCGGCATGAAAAATTGATATCTACATTCATTTGTCCTCATAAGCTGATTAAACCAACATTTCCACTTATTCCTCAGAGAACTGAGAATTATAAGGTAAAAAAAAAAAATACATAATACTCCTAAGGTCATACATTTCTTAAGTGGAAGTTAGGCCATAAATCCATAAAATATTTTATTTTATTTTATTTTATTTTATTTTATTTTATTTTATTTTATTTTATTTTATTTTATTTTATTTTATTTATTTTATTTTTTTACTCCATGCTCTCTCACTGAGGGAAAAACTACTATTTTACTTTCATTACTATACTTTGTCAAAAAACTTCCACGGTCTATCCAAGATGTGTATGTGTCAGATGAAATTATTCTCAGCAGTAGGCAACTTATGCCATTAGGATACACCTGCACTGATAGATAAAAAGAGATACTTCTGGAGTAAATCTTTACAAGCCAAGTTCACCCTTTAATAAAATACTCCAAGTACTCTCCCCCTAAATATTGTTACTAGAATATAAGTAAGCATCTTTCCCCCTAGATATTTCACTGACTTGCCTGAAACAGACAAAATATACAAAATGACAGTTTTCAGGCCACTGATCAGGCAATGAAGGATACCTAAGACAGAGGAAACAAACATGGTGATGCCCACAACTGCTTCAGCTCACTAACAGAGTTTCCTGGATACCGGTCAGGGCAATGCATTTGAAGTAAACCCAGCAGACTTCCTGCTCAGGAGAGAGGGCTGAGAGTCTGAGCTGTCCAAGGCAGCTTGAGTGCATAGGAAAGAGGAGAGAACTGAACAGAGAAGTAACTCCAGAGATCTGCAGAAGGTCCCTTCAGATACTCAGCAGATTACTGATCAGCACATGCCTATTAGGAAAAGACCTGAGAGGATTAGAAGTAACAGTGCCAACCCACACTCAAGGCCAAAAACAGTGTTCCTTCCCAGCAGGCAGATTGAAACACCTCAAGATGCACAGAGAACTGGGCAAAGGGCACAGAAGGCTCATGGTCCAGTAGTGTGGAACAGTTAATCCTACACTGAGCACTGCTCTGGCCCCACCTAACAAGTTAATACAAAGACTCAAACAAATTGAACCGTTTCCAAAAAATTTAACTATGCGTCACAACAATGATCAAGAATATGTACAGGAAGCTTGGTGATAAAAAGTCCCACATGAAACATACAATCACTGGTATTGCAACAACGTATGATAACAGCAGCCAACGATGCCTGTGGTGAGCATGCCATACCCTATAAAGTTGTCCCATCATTATGTGGTAACCCTCAAACTAAGGTAACATTGTGTGTCAACTGTACTTCAAAAAGTATGTATGTATAGGAGTAAAAATAATAACCAGCATGAAACAAGACCAAACAGTGTCTGGAATTCAGTAAAAATGACCAGGAAACAGACGGTAATTAGACTGACTGTGGTGACCAGTTCGTAATGTATATAAAATACTAAATCTCTATGTCTCATACCTGAAACTAATATAATACCATATGTCAATTGCTCTCCAATAAAAATTATTTCGGGGGCACCTGGGTGGCTCAGTCAGCTAAGCGTCCTACTTTTGATTTTGCCTCAGGTCATGATCTCACAGTTCATGAGCTCAAGTCCCAGGTCAGGCTCTGTGCTGCCTCTGCCGAGCCTGCTTGAGATTTCCTATCTTCCTTTCTCTCTCTGCCTCTCCTCTGCTCACATGCTAGCTCGCTTTCTCTCAAAAATAAATAAACGTTAAAAAATAAAAATGAAAATTATTTTTAATTACTGGGCATGCCACAAGTCTGAAGTGGCATAGTATCACTTAAAAAAGGTAGAATTCAGAAGGGTAAAGATGAAGATAAAGAATATAAATTTTAAAGCTGCTGCTAACATAAGAAAGAGCTGTAGCTAATGAACCAACAGAGTAGACAAAATGGAATAATAAAATTGTTCAATTAATCCAAAAGAAAGCAGAAAAATAGGAAAATGGAACCCCCCCCCAATGAGGATAGATTTCAATCTAACCAGATCAATAATTACATTAAATGCAAATAGTCTAAGCACCCAGTGGCAGATACTGCTAAATGAGATTTAAAAAGATAAGACCCATGTATATGCCGCCTATGTGAAATTCACATCAAATATAAATATGTAGATGGGTTAAAAGTAAAAGATAGGAGAAAATTACCATGCCAACACTAATCAAAAGGCAGCCAGAGTGGCTAAATTGAATCAGATAACAGGTTTCAGAACAAAGAATATTACCAAAGATAAAAAAGATCATTTCATAATGACAAAGGGATCAAATCATCAAATAGACATAATACCCTAAACATTCATACTCCTAACAACAGATCTCCACATGTAATGAAAAAAAAAAACACAATAAACTAGAAAGAGAAATAGGCATATCCACAAATAGAGTCAGATTTCAATATGCCTTTGACAATATTTTATATACCATAAAATCATCAAACACCTATCGTCCATTACTGATAGTACACTTGAAAAACACTATCAGCCAATTTAATCTAACTGATATCTATAGAACAATTTATCCAACTAGCAAAACACATTCTTTTCAAGTAAACCCAATACATTTATTAAGATAGATAGTGTTCTTGATCATAAAACAAGTCTCAAATTGAAAATACCCATGTCATACAAAATATGTTCTTTGACAAGAATGGAAATAAATCAGAAATCAATAAAGAAGTTGTCCAGAAAATTTACAAACATTCAGAAAATAAACATAGATCTAAATAAGGCAGAGTCAAAGGAAAAAACAAAAAGTAAGAAAGTACTTTTAATTAAGTAAAAATTAAAACAAAGTACACTGAAAATTGCAGAATGCTAAAGTAGCACTTAGTGAGAAATTAAGAGCACTAAATAAACGCATGTATCAGAAAAGAACAAAGATCTCAAGATCATTGACCACAGGTTTAAATCTAAAAAAAAAAGAAAGAAAGAAAGGGGTGCCTGGGTGGCTCAGTCAGTCGAGTATCTCAGTCTTGGTTTCAGCTCAGGTCATGATCATCTCATGGTTCATGGGTCTGAGCCCTGCATCAAGCTCTGTGCTGACAGTGTGGAGCCCTCTTGGGATTCCCTCTCTCTGTCCCTCCTTCACTCTTTCTTTCTTTCTTTCTTTCTTTCTTTCTTTCTTTCTTTCTTTCTTTCTTTCTTTCTTTCTCTCTCTCTCTCTCTCTCTCTCTCCCCATCAAAATAAACAAAAAAATAACAAAAAGAACAAAAGATAAAATTAATTGCAAACTAAGCAACAAAATGGAAATAATAAATATCAGAGTGAAAATCAACTAACTAGAAGGCAGAAATGATAGAGATAATTAATTAAACCAAAAGCTGGTGCTTTCATATATTTAAAAAAAAAAACAATAAAAATCTCTAGGCAAATTGATCAAGAATAAAAAAGACAAATTAAGACAAAAAATCTACTGAGGCATCTGCGTGGCTCAGTCAGTTGAGCATCTTATTCTTGGTTTTAGCTCAGGTCACGATCTCACTGCTGTGAGATCAAGCCCTGTGTCAGGCTCTACACTATGTGTCGAGCCTGCTCAAGATTCTCCCTCTCCCTCTCCCTCTGCTCCTCCCGAACTCACACGCTAGGTCGCTCACATGCTCTCTCTCAAAAAAAAAAAAAAAAAAAAAAAAAAAAGGACAAAAACTACCAATAACAGGAATGACAGAGGTATTATCATGACAAACTCAACAGATAACACAAGGATAGTAAGGGAATATTATAGAAAAATGCCAACAAATCTAACAACTTAAATGAAGTGCAAGAATGTCTTGAAAGACACCAACTACTAAAGATCACTCAAGAAGAAGTAATCTGAATAATCCCATATCTATTAAAGAAACTGAATTTTTATCTTAAAATATTCTTACAAAGAAAACTCTAGACCCAAACAATTTAGGAACAAGGAATATTAATTTTACATCAACTAATCCAAGACATTAAAAGGAGCGAACACGGGGCGCCTGGGTGGCGCAGTCGGTTAAGCATCCGACTTCAGCCAGGTCACGATCTTGCAGTCCGTGAGTTCGAGCCCCGCGTCAGGCTCTGGGCTGATGGCTCAGAGCCTGGAGCCTGTTTCCAATTCTCTGTCTCCCTCTCTCTCTGACCCTCCCCCGTTCATGCTCTGTCTCTCCCTGTCCCAAAAATAAATAAACGTTGAAAAAAAAATTAAAAATAAATAAATAAATAAAAGGAGCGAACACTTCACATTTCATTATATGAGGACAGTGTTACTTTGACAACCAAACATAGACATTGTAGGAACAGAAACTATGAAAATAGATGCAAAATATCTCACCAAAATTTTAACAATTTGAATTCAATAATGTACCAACAGGATAATACAGCATGAGCAAGTGAGCTTATTACAATTCTACTTGTATTCAGGGATGGTTTAACATTTGAAAATTAATTCACCATATTAACAAAATAGAAACCATATGACCTTTTTAATAGGAGGGAAAAAAAAGAATTTGCCATATCCAATATTCACTCTTAGTCATAAAAATAAGGCTAAACTAAGCAAAAGCACCTCTCTGTGAAGTAGAAAGAGAAGAAAATTACCTCAACCAAAGAGCATCTATAAGAAAGCCTACAGCTAATATTTTACTTAAAGGTGAAAGACTGAATGCTTTCTCCCTAAGATCAGAAATGAGACAAGGATATTCACTCTGACCACTTCTGTTCAACACTGTATTGGAAGTTCTAGCCAACGAAACAAGACAAGCAAAGGAATAAAAGTAATTCAAGAGTTAAAAGGAAGAAATAAAATTCTTTCTTCACAAAGGACAAGATAATCTATGTAAAAAATCCAACAGAAAAGATACATATAAACTATAATGAATGAGTTGAACAAGGTTGTAGGATATAAAATAAACTATTTTCATATCCTAGCAACAAAGTCTATGTATGCACTAAATATCTATACACTAAAAACACAAGATTTCTGAAAAAATTTGAGGAAGAACTAAAAATAGATGGGGAGAAAGATCTTCTTTATGGATTGGAAAACCCAACATTAACATGCAAATTCTTCCTAAATTAAACTATATATTCAACATAACCCCAACACATTTTTTTTTTGCAGAAATTGACAAGCCAATTTTAGGAAAATGCACAGGATGTAGAGTAGCCAAAATGATTTTAAATAAAGGAATAGAGGGCTAACACCAATTTTAACAAAATATTATTACAAAGCTACATCAATCAACCCAATTGTGAGTCCTGAAATGAACCTGCACACACATGTATCTCAGATCTGACTGTAACCCCAAAACTATAAAACTTCTGGAAGAAAACATAGGAAGAAACATTTGCTACCTGGAATAGACAAAGGTTTCTTAGCTATTACACTAAAAGCATGATCAGAGAAGAATAAATTGATGTTAAACTACATGAAATTCAAAATTTCTATTTTTCCTGTTTTTTAATGTTTATTCTTTTTTTTTTTTTTTTTTTTTTTTTTTTGAGAGACAGAGACAGAGCACGAGCAGGGGAGGGGCATAGAAAGAGGGAGACACAGAATGTGAAGCAGGATCCAGGGTCCACACTGTCAGCACAGAGCCCGATGCGGAGCTTGAACCCACAAACCATGAGATCATGACCTGAGCCTAAGTCAGAAGCTCAAGTGACTGAGCCACCCAGGCTCCCCTTCCTATATTTTTAAAAGGATGAAAAGATAAGCCACAGACTGAAGAAAACACTATCAAATCATGTAAGATGCAGTCTTTTTTTTTTTTTTTTTCAACGTTTATTTATTTTTGGGACAGAGAGAGACAGAGCATGAACGGGGGAGGGGCAGAGAGAGAGGGAGACACAGAATCGGAAACAGGCTCCAGGCTCTGAGCCATCAGCCCAGAGCCTGACGCAGGGCTCGAACTCACGGACCGCGAGATCGTGACCTGGCTGAAGTCGGACGCCTAACCAACTGCGCCACCCAGGCGCCCCTAAGATGCAGTCTTGTACCCAGAATATATAAAGAACTATCAAATTCTAGTCAGTCCAGAAACAACTGGATACAATACATAGGCAAAAGTTTGACAGATTCTTCTTCACCAAGGAAGATGTATGAATACCAAATAAGCACACAAAAAGTTGCTCAACGTCATTCTCTTAGTTATAAGAGAAATACAAATTATAGTCTATACCTACTACAAGGGTGAAAATTAAGAAGCCTAACCATACTAAATGTTGCTGAGGCTATGGAACCACTGGAACTCTAAAACAATACTGGTGGGGATGTAAAATCATAAAATCATTTCTGGAAGCAGTGTGTTAGTTTAAATATACACTTATCGTATGATCCAGCCATTCCACTCCTAGATGTTTTACCCAAGAGAAATAAAAAGTACATGTTCATAAAAAGATTTATATGAAAATATTCATAGTAGTTTTACTTATAATAATCAACCCAAATGTCCACCAACAGGTGAATAAACAAATGGTGGTATATTCACATAAGGAATATTACTTGGCAATTAAAAGAAATGAACTATTTATACAGGCCTCAACATCAATTAATCTCAAAATAATTATGTTGCATAAAAGAAGCCAGGTAGAAAAGAGTTCAGGCCATAAGCTGCTATTTATATAAACATTTAGAACATGCAAAGTAATATATAGTGACAGAAAGAAGTCTATGGGTAGGATAAAAAACTACCTGAGGGAGGGATTACACAACAGCTCATAGGAACATTTGGGAAAATGGGCATTTTCATTACTTTAATTGTGGTTACAGTTTCATGGGTATATACACGTGTCCAAAAAACATATTCCAACAAAACAAACCTTGCTGGACAAAAATGTCCCCAGAAGAGCCAACAGGGACCATAATGGAAATAGTATGAAGAGAGAAAAGACTAAGACAAACATCAGTTCGTAATGTCGGTGAAGGCAGTCTGAGGCTGGAGAAAACCTTCTCCGATCTGCTGAAACCTTAGGGACTGGTAACCCTGGCTGAGTGAGGATGAGTAAGGCTAGTAACCACACCACCTCAGGACGGCTCCACTATGCGTTCAGCTTCAAGATACTTGTGTGCTATACCGGGAGCTATTGACTTGAAGAACGTTGTTCATGTTTTACCAGTAAGTTGGGACATTTTTTATTCTGGTAAAACACACATGCCATAAAGTTTGCCATTTTAACAAAATTTTGGTGTCAACATCAGTGACATTAATTTCACACATACACATGAAAACCAAAGGCCTAAGAAAGCCCCAAAGAAAACAAAAGGAAGGGGGAGGGCAACAGCATGAAGCAGCAGAACAGAAGGAAAAGTAGGAGAAAGAGGTAAAGAAAAAGAAAGGGAATAAACATACTTAGAACCATATCCATTCAGGCAGGAGGAAACAAAGGAGAAACTAGAACTAAGATGTATATTTAAATAATTAGGACAATAGTTTTAATTACTAAAATGAATTTCATCATTTGTTTAAGAGGACAAACGTGATGAAAACCTCAAAAGTAACAATGAGAGAACACACAGTTCACCCACAGTAGATTTTGAAGTCTGTGGACAAACACCTCTTTT
Organism: Puma concolor; assembly: GCF_028749965.1. Taxonomy (NCBI): domain Eukaryota; kingdom Metazoa; phylum Chordata; class Mammalia; order Carnivora; family Felidae; genus Puma; species Puma concolor. The sequence continues at coordinate 191,948,054 of NC_141674.1, read as the reverse complement.
TCGGCTCCTTAGATTCTATGCAGACCATTATCCAGAGACCAGACTCTGATCCCATCGCACCCTACACCCCTGTTTCAGTGGGCCCTTCCAGCACTTCAATCCAGCAGGTCAGACACCTAGAAAGCCCCTAAAAATGTATCTCCCCCAGCATTAAATCTCATAGCACCAATGAACCCCATGGTACTTAGAACTCTACACATCAAGTCAACTTCTGGTTTCTGTCGTTTGACCCCAACACTGTGCTAGGCATTTAGAGAGATGAAACAGAGACTTCAAACAAACTGCACAGTCTACACAAACCAGTAGGGTCTGATACAATATGTAAACCCGGGGCAGTGGCGAATGAAAAATCTGTGCGAAGTATTTCAAAATATTTTGTTCCAGCCTCAGACTCAAAACTCCATTCCCCTGTCCCCATCCAGAGGCACAGAGAGGCTCCACAGAAGTCCATGAAAGAAAATGCAAAGCACAAACAGATCTATGCAAGGGATACACAACTTTGCAGAAAGAGTGCACAAGCAGGTGATTTCACTCTCAAGCATCACAATGAAGATAAAACTGAAAACCTCTTCTAATGTAAATAAAACTGGTTAGCACAAATAAATACAGAAAGAAATGCAACCCAATATGCAGGAGCTTTTATGAGTCAAAACATAATAAATTTCTTATAGAACATATTAGAGATAATTTCAGTATCTTTGAATGTGGCGGTATCTCCCAAGAGAATGATATTAATTTTAAAATGGCCTCCTTAGCCTTTCAAGTCACCTAAAGAAATGTGTTTTCAAATTATACAGAGCATTTCTCCTATCTCATTGGGCCAATGGCATTCTTCCAAAAAAACTCTTCTGTTGTAGAAACCCTGATACGGCAATAAATTCCATTTTAAAAAGTTCAGAAATTTAAGATGTCTCATATGCTAATATGAAATATATTTATTTCACAAATAAGGGAAGCCAAATAAACTACCAAGAGCAGGGAAACAGCAATGTCTGTTTATAACTCAGCGTTTTTTAATGTATTTGTCCAAGCTCTCTTCTCTGTATCCACTTTTAATATAATTTTCCAGGAAGTCTGTATTATTTACAGGTATGCTTTCCTGGTACAATATTTAATAACTTTCCTTTATGAGAATAACATAATACAATAACAAGCGTGCAAAATGAGACATATTTAGCTCTTATGGTACAAAATGTTTTTTGAAACGATTACATTTTCTTTCAGGTAATAAACTTGTTCATCATTGAAATGTGACAATTTATTTCAGTACTCTATTTAAATATACAATAGACTAGAATGTTTTACCTGCAATCTTACAAAATAACATATTTTAATTGAAAAAACTTCTCTCCTATGCTATAACTCTTTGTAAACTGTTAAATCATTAATGCTATACAAACCAGCTTATTGTCCTGTGAAAGCTCCCACCATTCTATAGTACAATGTTTTTTTTTAATCTGATGAATAGTTCAATATTGGTATGGTCAAAGAACAATGCAAACATATTTAATTAAATGTAGCCTACACAGAGGCATGGGGCTATTCAAAACATAGTACCTGGATTTCAGTACATCAGACCACAAACTGGAAACCACTCTATCAACTATATTAAGTATGCTGACCACAAATGCCATCCAAGAATGGGACAGTACGAAAGACAACACACCGCCAAGCTTCACAAAGTGGTCTTATATGACATGCCATACAATGAATCATAATGATGCTGAAGTGCTGCTTCCCTGGATATGCTCACCGCGCATTTCTGGATCTTGGCAATGAGAATAAATGATCCTAATACAGTTCACTATGTGCCAGGCACCCCAGTTGCACAAGAATGGTCGATGTTGACACATTCAGAGGAAGAAGTGGCCATTGAAGTGGTTAACCTTTGAAACAGCTTTTGGGTCCTCGGGATGGTGAAATTCCTTTCTCTGACCTGTGTGTTGGATGGTGGTGGCATTCTCCAGGTTGCGTCAATGTTCTTCTCACTGTGTCGATGTAAAGCACTACTGCCATTTTGCCATGTAATAACTCTTCCCATCTAGGATACCTGCCCTGTTTGTCAGTGCTGTATTACTCCCTGCGGAAGACCAGCTTAACAGTATTTCTGAATATAACCATTCAATCGCATCACGTATTTCTGAATTTCACAGGTCAACCATGCCATATCCAAAATCAAGGGATCACCGTGGTAGAGGAAGTGATGGAGAGGAAAATGGCGCCCAGGAACAAAATTTGAGATTATAGACAAGCATTACATCACAAGTATTACTATTACTTTTACCATGAATGCCTCTTTGAACTGAAGTGTTCATAACTTATGCCCTATCTTCCATTAGAGATTGAAGTTGCTTTTAAATAATGACAAAGATACATGAGAGAAAAGTCAAGTATGTAATTAGAAAATAAGTCTCAGTATCACTTGTTAACATGGTCCTGTTAAATTTAACTTGCAACTCCTGGTCACCAGACAAAAATGGGAGGATCAATAAGCTACATAGTAACATTCTCTTAAAAAAAGAAGAAAGAAGTGTGCCATAAAGGAAATAAATGACTTCCATAATTGAGCACATTGGTTATAATAAAGGAAATATATGTAAAGTAGGAACTATTTAACTGCTATTTATTTAGTAGTTAACTGTTTAACTGCTGCTTATAATCTCAGCAAGAATGAAAATATTAAAATAGACTTAAGGAAATGCCTTTCTGGGGAGGCTCAGCTAATAAAGTTCTCTAATGATCTAATCACATAAAAGGTTAGACATTCTATAGAATGACTCTCTTGGAGAGAGCATGGATTGCTACCAAATATTCCTTGTTGGTGACGGAAGAGAAAGGCGTACCTTGTGGTATGAAGCAGCAAGCCTACCATCTCACTGCCAACCTTGACCAGGCTGCTGATCACTATTCTCTAGTAGAGGGAAACCCCTGCCCTCGCTGTTAGGTGCCAACAAGCTGCAAACATTTCTCATCTCCACCCAGTGGTGTCAGAAGTCCAACCCGGGCAAATTCCGGGAGCCCCTTGCTCTGTGAATCTAATCCGGCATGTGACAGCACAATGATGAACACTGTTTTCCTGTTTGGAATGCTAAGGAGGGCCACCAAAATCACAATCTGTTTGTATAAAAGTTCTTAGGCAAAGGGGGCAAGGCTCAGCAAAATATATTGTAATCAACCAAAAGCATCACTGGACTATTCGGAATGGAAAGAAACAAGCTTTTTCTTAAGTTCGGGGGGAAAATGAAAATATAACTGAGTTATCGTTCAATGTTTACATTTTGAATATTTCTATCCTTTCCATGACTAGATCCATTCAGCTTGGGTTTTAAGTTTCTGGGGAATAATGACCACCTATGTTTAGCTGACTTCCTGTAGAAAGAAGCGTGTTCTCAAATGTAAGCAGTTTACTAAAATAGTTTATATGAATGACAATGATAATGACATAAATTTTCTAGAAACAATAAGCAACACCCTTTTCAAGCGTGGACAATAATCAAGGAAACAAATGACACACGTTCCAGGACTTGGCGGCATAACTTCCGGTGCTATAGTAAAGCTGGCTCATATTAACTCAGGCGGCAGTCTGCAATTTCAGGCATTCTGGGAGCCAGTGGTCCAACCATAACCATTACTGAACATGTAAGTATGAAAAATTACAATTAAATGAATTCTATTAAAAACAAATGTAATGAAAATTTGTGACTCATCACTTCCTGAACATTCAACTATATTTTACTGTCACCTGTGCTCTTGGGGCTACTTACATCTATCATCACCTGTACGGTGGAGAGAGGGTAGGAGGTTGTGCATCTTTTACCAATCTTCTGCTTGATGACACCACATTGGCAGGTTAGAACTGTCCACATTGAGACTATTTTCATCACGGTAACTGGTATGTGCTATACATCAGTCCTATCCCACCTCGTCCTAGCCCTCAGCACTGGTTCAAAAACATGTATCAACACGTCAGTACAGACACTTAACCAAAACGAACTGAGTACCACGTCAGTGCAGCATTGTATACAAAAATGCAAGCTGCCTGTCCAAACCAATGCCAAATTAAAAAAAAAAAATCTGCAATACTGTGATTCATTTTTTTGAAGTAACACTACATCTCCTTGGTTACATGGAATTTACAGAGATTTGAGCGTTAATATGAAAGCCTAAAAATCTTGTATAAGGGAGTTATGACCTTCAGAAGAGTACAGCTGTGTTGCTTTGAACATTACAAATAATATTTATGAAACTCCAAATGCCTTCATTGCCTTTTATCTAAGTCTACTAACCAGCCATAACTGTGGTAGTTTCAGTTTCTTTCAATCTCTCCTAGTTCCAAATAAATTCCATCACATGTGGACACATCCATATTCAGATAATAGAAATTCAGGGTGGTCTCCAGTCTCATAAAAGGACTTATAGATTATTATACAGCTTGCAAGCGTGCCCCCATATAGGTATACTCAGGGATAGTAAAAAGTGCAGTCTCAGAAAAGCATTTTGACATGTGTAATGTTGAAAAGGAAAGAAGGGAGGGGTTTATACTAAAAGAGGTCAATGATAAGTGAGAATATAAAATGATAACAGAACTTACTGGGAACACTTGAACTACACTCTCTCACTGAAAGGGTAACCTTTCAGAATTATATATATATATATATATATATAATGTTAAATAAATATATATATTAAAGCCAGAAACAAAACCAAAATACACGCATGACTAATTAAAGAATCTGCTCATTTTCAGGAAAAGTTATGAATCTTTTACAAATCAAATGAGGTAGAAGAGAATTGATAGGCCATACCCACGATGATGAAGGCAGAGTGCCCAGGGAATAGTCCTCTAAAATATAAATGAAATGTCCTGGCTAAAACTAAAACTTTGTTTCCATCAAAGAGAAGAGGGAAAAAAAAAAAAAGAAAGAAAAGAAAAGGGAAAAGGAAGAATTGAGTAGAGCAAGTCTCATATATTTTGCAAATACAAGTCACTGTCAAAATCAGTCCATGCTACTATTGGGGACTTCTTTTGATCACCATAGATTAAACAAAAACTGGTCTTTCTTTTTCCTTCCTTATTCACACTCATGACAATCAATGGTGACTTAAAAAAAAAAAAAAAGCAGCTAAAAGAATTCTAAGAGAATATCAGTGATTCTACTCGCCATCAGCTGTTTGTGAAGTGCTAAAAGATTCGGCTGATGAATGGGTCTATAAAAAACAAAAAAAGCAAAACCTTATTATTATGTTCAGGAACCTGGATTAAGAGAGATGTAGGAGGTAATCAAGTAATTTGTGTACAAGACATCTCAGAGAATTAAAATTAGCTCAAACACCCTAGGTTGTAAACTCTCTGCATTGGAAACCATAGGCCTTTCTAATTGACTACTTAATATCTAGGACCACATCGTAGGACTGAATGTGTATTTTAAGCAGGATATTTGAAGTACATTCATTAATGCGGGGAGACATCAGGTATAGGTCATAGTATTGGGGGTAGAAAGACAAACCGTAATAGACCCAAAATATGATTTTATGTTGAAAAATCCTACATTCTAAGTTTTGTTTTGTTTTGTTTTGTTTTTTGTTTTTTTTTCCTTCAGCTTCTCTAGGTATGGGGGAAAAATCAGCCTTTCTTCACAAGGGAACTCAGGGCTTTGCCTGGTTTTCTTTACAATTTAGTACTGTGAAAATAAAGGGTACATATTATTGTCCTTTGGTCAATATAAAACTTGATATAAAAGCACTTAATATAAAAATGCTGGTCCCAGTAATTTGTTTTAAGATTTCAAGTTTAAAGCCATTATTGCTATATTCTTTATCAAGCAAAAACAGTGAAGCAGGTTCAAAAGGATAATATTTTAAGTACCTTAAAAAATATATAAGATAGAAGAAATACAATATGTTCTGATATTTGTGCTTTTACCCATAAAGTTCAGCACATATCCATAACCAATCAAAAGTCTAATAAATGTATATTTGCTACCAGATTCACTATTCAGAATTTTTCTATTGACAAAATTGGTGAAGTCTTTCTAAATTAGATTTTTAACACCCTTCTGACTTTCATTATCAGGTATCCCAAGGGCATTAGCTGCAAAGAACTTTCTGTTAAATGTAAAAGATTCAGTTTAGCATTCTTTCTAAAACCATATTCCCATACACATTTTAGTAAATATGATAAAAATAAGTTTCAGGCACTGTGAGGCAAAGGATTATTAACATTAAGGAACTTTTTAAAGTATCCAACTACAAAGTTTCCAGTTCTCAGGTTATGTGGATTAAAAAATAAATAGGCACAGAAAAAGTGAAAACCAAAGTGGGATAATTAAGTACTTCCATTTTCTATACTGTAACAAGCTGGATGTACTAATAATAAATATATAGGAAAGGTCGCTGGTATAATGGCCCTGATCCTTACAAAATCTGATTACTGGCAAAACTCTTGGTTCAAGAGTGAAGCAATCTGATATACTCAAAAAGAGCAATGCAATGAAAAATTATTAGAAAACTGGGATCTACTGTTACTACTGCCATGAACTCACTATGCTCACATGAGCCATTGAAACAGAGGAGTACTCAACTGCAAAGTGAGCCTCATGATCCAAAATGGCTTCCAAGATTCATTCCATTCCTAAAATCCTGATTCTCTAAAATTCTTCTTTGAGAAAAACAGAAAGTGAGAAATATTTTAGAAATTCATTTAATAAACAGTCAATGTTCTTACTGCTGTGATAAAAGTATTTGAATGAATTACTTTTATTATAAATCGTTATGAACAAATTATAAGATTATTATGAATGGCAGTACTCCTACATGTACAAAATAAGAGGGGAATGATAAAACATGGGTAAGACGGCTATCAGTGGGAAACAATGCTACAGAAAATGATATTGTAGGGGCAACTGGGTGGCTCAGTCGCTTGAGCATCCAACTTTTGATTTCAGATCAGGTAATCATCGCAGGGTTGTGGGATCGAGCCCCACATCAGCATGATTCTGTCTCTTGTCTTCTGCTCCCCTCCCCCACTCAGTCTCTCTTTAAATTTTTTTAATTTTATTTATTAATTTATTTATTAATTAATTATTAATTAATTATTAATTTATTTATTAATTATTTTTTAATTAATTAATTTATTTATTTAATTAATTAAAGAAAAAGAAAGTGGTATTATAAAATAATACCACAGAAAACCAAAGCCTAAATTTAAATCTAGGGTGAATTGCTGTCATTTTTATTCCGATCAGGGTCAAGCTAGAAGTTTGTGGCAGTGCCCATGTGCTCACAATACACAGCAGCCATCAAATAACTAAAGCAGAGTCACTGAGCTAGTTCCAATTCTAAGATAAAGAGGATTTTACTTTCTATTTTCTTCGGATGAGCATTTTCTCTTATACTATAAACTTAAGTCATAAAAGTTAAGAACAATCTTTTCTATTCTTCAGGACAGTGACAAACACTAAGTAAAAAGAAATAAAAACAACAACCCAGAGGCCATGACTTTAGGAAAACCTCATTTTCTCCCATATTGACTGGTTATCTCACAGGTTGCTTCATCTATAGAGGCTCAAAATTGGCAGATTCTTAGATGGCGCTTTGGGAATAGATGATGTCAACTCCATGTTAGAAAGTTTGTTCAGTCAATGACATCTGAAGGTTAAACACCAGGACCCAAAGGACTCCCTGTAATGCACCACAGCCTCATCTCCTCTCTGAACCCCTCCTGCAAATGATATCATTCCTAACGCTTAGATTTATTTGATGACTTAAAAGTTTGGTTGGTTGGTTAAAAAAAAAAAAGACTGGGACTTAAGCAGCTTCAACTGAATAGACACCACAACCTTTGTGATAAAAAAGGTAAAACTCTGGGCCCAAAAGACTACAAGGAATTCTTTTGGAATAGCAACAGTCCCGCCCCAGTTTTTTACTGCAGAACCAACAACCTGAGATAGAGAGCTAGAGCAAGAGGTAACTCAGAAAGTCTAAATGGTTCCATGTAGTTTCTATTACGCAAAAATATTACTATAATCTTCACTAAGTTGCAGGATTCACATAAAGGACAGGAGGAGACCACAGCACTCTTGGATACGGAGCACGTTCTGACACGCTATTGACAATAACTTAATAGGCTTAAAATTTCTGAGAATAAACAGATTAGCTTTAGGAAGATATTTTACCTTCAGTTCAAACATTCTTTTTCCATTCAAAAAAAGTTAACTGGAATTCTGTTTGATGGCTCTCCTGGTAGTTCCTGCTTCATTACAGAATTAAAATAAGACCTTTATGATATCACTTTCCTAAGTTGTACAGTTGTTTTATGCATGGGACTTATAAGTCTTTTACTGCTCCGAAGGGATTTAAAGTATCGTGTATCTTCCAAGTTTTTACAATCTGTGTGTTGCCATTATTATAATATTTTAAAAATTTATTTCAAATAATACTTTGTCACAAAATAAAAACCATTTCACCTACTTAAAACATGCATTCCACTTAACAATTGAATATGGCAACTGCTTAAAAAAGCCAAGTAACATAAATGTAAGGGAATGCATGACAAATCTGTCATAAGTTCAAAGTTGATATTTTAATTTGAGATACAGAAATAGAGGAAATGTTCTAACATCATCACGTTATACAATATTTATATAATACAGCAGAAACAAGACCATACAAATCTCAAATATATTATCTCCTTGTTTGGAAAATATATCCAACAATCATTTTACTATTACTTGAACCTGCATCATAACTTATTTACCTTTTCTTTTCCTACTTATTGTTAGATGAGGAAGCCAGTTCCTAGAGCCATTAAGTGGTTTGACTTGAACCATGTTATAATTAGAGGAAGGTGTGGAGCTAGAACCCAAGGACACCTTGCTGGGAATTCACATGCATTTCTAGCTAAAAGAAAATTTACTGGGGTGCATGAGTGGTTCAGTCAGTTAAGCATCCAACTCTTGGGTTTCAGCTCAGGTCATGATCTCACAGTTTGAGGGTTCAACTCCTTCTCTGCCCCTCCCCTTCTTGAGCTCTCTCACTCTCTCTCAAAATAAATAATCATTAAAAAAAAAGTTAATGAACAAAATGATGGAGGATCAAAAGGCTGTTAAATTTATTTGGCCAAAAACATTTGATATGAGGAAATCATACCTAGACGGTTTATAATATCTACAAAAGAATTTGAGTCAGATCAAGAATTCCATTTTGAGCATGACAAAACCATCCACGGAATAAAAGGCAGCTTACCTTTTACAAGAGAATTCTTTTACAAAGAATATATCCTATGGAATTTTTTTTTTAAGTGAAGCCAGTTGACACACAATGCTATGTTAATTTCAGGTGTACAACATAAAAAGAGTGTATATTATGCTATGCTCACCATAAGCGTAGTTACCATCTGTCACATACAACACTATTGTAATACCATTGATTATATTCTCTGTGCTATACCTTTTATCCCTATGTCTTATTCATTCCTAACTGGAAGGCTGTACCTCCCACACCCCTTTCACCCATTTTGCTTATTCACCCAAAGCCCCTTCCATCTGGCAGCCATCAGTTTCTTCTCTATATTTGCATCTGTTTCTTTTTGTTTATTCATTTGTTTTTTAGATTCCACATATAAGTGAAATCATATGGTGTTTGCCTTTTCCTGTCTCACTTATTTCATCTAGGATCCATCCGTGTTTTCACAAATGACAAGATCTCATCATTTTTATGGCTGAGTAACATTCCATTGTGTATATATGTATATACATACATATACGTATATATATATATATATATATATATACACATACATATATATACAACAACACACACACACATACACACACACACACACACACACACACACACACACACCCCACATCTTTATCCATCTATCGATGGACACCTAGGCTGCTTCTCTATCTTAGTAACTGTAAATAGTGCTGCTATAAAAGTATTCATATTTTTTTAATGTTTTTGTTTTCTTCTTTCTTTCCAACCAGTAGAACTTCTGGATCATATAATAGTTTTATTTTTAATTTTTTGAGGAACCTCCATACTGTCTTCCACAGTGGCTGCACCAGTTTGCATTCCCACCAACAACATATGAGGGTTGCTTTCTTTCCGCATTCTTGCCAACACTTGTTATTTCTTGTGTTTTCATTTCAGCCATTCTGACAGGTGTGAGGTGATATCTCATTGTGGTTTTGATTTTTTTTTTCCCTAATGATAAGTGATGTCGAGCATCTTTTTCATGTATCTGTTGGCCATCTGGATGTCTTCTTTAGAGAAATGTCTGTTCTTGTTTTCTGCCTATTTTTATTTTTTTCTTTATTTTTTTTATTTTTTTTAATGTTTATTTATTTTTGAGACAGAGACAGAGCATGAGTAGGGGAGGGGCAGAGAGAGAGGGAGACACAGAATCCGAAACAGGCTCCAGGCTCTGAGCTGTTGGCACAGAGCCCGACGCGGGGCTCGAACTCACGAACTGTGAGATCATGACCTGAGCCGAAGTAGGACGCTCAACTGACTAAGCCACCCAGGCGCCCCTTCTGCCTATTTTTAAATTGATTATTTGGGGTTTTCTGTGTTGAGTTGTAGAAGTTCTTTACATATCTCGGATACTAACCCTTTATGTTCTTCCATTCCACAGGTTGACTTTTCATTTTGTTGGTAGTTTCCCTCACTGTGCAAAAACTTTTTATTTCATTTAGTCCCAAGAGTTTATTTTTGCTTTTGTTTCTCTTGCCTGTGGAGACATACCTAGAAAAGCATTGCAGTGGCTAATGTTAAAGAAATTATTGCCTATATTTTCTTCCAGAAGTTTTAGGGTGTCAGGTATCACACTTAGGTTTTTAATTCATTTTGAGTTTATTTTTGTGTATGGTGTAAGAAAGTGGTCCAGTTTTCTTCTTTTGCATGTAGCTGTCCAGTTTTTCTGGCACCATTTGTGGAAAAGACTGCCTTTCCACATTTGTATACTCTTGCCTCATTTATTATACATGGCCTCTAGATTTGGCTCAAGTAGGACACCAGACTAGAGGGTGGTGGCTAATGTCTTTGGCCAACATCAGCATATCTCAGACATCCTCTCTGATTTGCCTTTCCTAAGTCATTGGCTCCATTAATTTATGTGCATTCTATTGTCCCAGTCCACCTAGTAAAATCCAAGTGGCTATTCGGTTGGATACTTGACATTCTCCTAAGCTTAACCATTTGCTTAGGAGACTTGACACACAAATCATTCAGGAGGCATTATAAAAGCAAATTTATTCATGAGACATGTATTAAACATCTATTACAGACCAGACCCTGTATGGAAGTAGAGATGATAGTCACGATGCCACAAAGAACTCAGTCTAGCAGTATCAAGGGACAAATCTAGTTCAGTTGTTATGCTCTGTCAAGACTGACAACTTCAGGAAGGGAGATCTACCCATAGTCAACAGTAGAGAGAAGGAAAACAGTATTACGGTCCCTATATTCAACCCTCAATACAATGCAAAGTTGTAATGAGAGTCCTCCCCAAAGTTTTTGGTTTGAAAGCAACTGACAATTTAAAAACAGGTTTTCTCCTTGAAAAGTAGAAGATAATTTCTATTAAGACTATATCAGGGGTCCAATGTCCTGAAATCTAAACCTGAAAGGGCTACACTTAAATGAGAAAACAGAAAACTCCCTCACTCGTGTTGTCAAGGGAATACAAGGCCTACTTTCGCTAATATTATGTCCACTCTTCAGAAATCCTATTTCCTGGAAGGGAATCAAGTTTAACTAGATAACACTGAGTACTGAGTTACGGGTGGCCTTCCAGAATTGCCACTTCCAATGACAATGGTGCTGAGACTATTTTTGCACAAATACAATTTCACAATAGAGCTGAAGCTACACTTCCTCCTCACATCCCTGTTTCAACACCTGACAGTACTTAGGGAACAGATTTCCTAACATACTCGAGACTGACAAAGGTTAGGAAGTCCCTAAGAAAGGAGAAGGTGGGGGCAAAAACTGCAATATAGTATCAGGTGCTCTTCTGAGTGAATCTCAGGGCCGCCCAAGGCAGCAAATGAAACATGCCCCAGGTGAAGTGATCCCTTATCCTGGAGGTGAGGAACAGCAGAATTCCTAAACAGCACACAGTAGGGATTCAAAAAAAACTGTGCCGAGCAACTCCTGGGATGCCATGAAAACAAATTTCGCCTTTGAATTTAATGAAATGATGCCAAAGCTATACCAACAAACAGGGAACTTAAGTGTGTTTAGTTGATCTAGAGCCTAAAGAAATAAAATACTCTTGTCCTATGTGCCCAGAGAACTAAGCAGTTCTCTGAGTCACAATCATTACAGAGTGCATGGCTGGAAAATGGTTTTTAGTCTTACTGATATTTTTTGTCTTTATTACATTGAGAATGGAAGCAAAATGCTTGCAATTTTCACAGTTTTTGATGCTCAGAGTACCGATATTATGATGAATACAGTTTTTCATTGCATTGGTGGGACTGTCATGTACCATCTCTGGAATAACTTGTTTTAGATGTGATGTTTTGTTATTTGCTCCTTAAAGAAAATCAATGTAGATGATTTTTTAAGTTAACCCCCCCCCCCCCCCACACACACACACACTCTTCATAAATTTCTAAGGAGCCCAGAGCAACACTGACAAGGGAAAATATATAGGGAAAAAAACCTTATTAGCCAGACTAAGTTCTAGTGACCTCCTTTGGTACCCTGAGATGCAGTAATTTTTCAAATGTTTAGCTTATTGCCATCCAAGGAGATGGCAGTAAATTCAGGCCACTACATGGAGTCTGAAGTGCAAGCAGGTCACAGGAGCTCTGAGCTCCAGTAATTCAGAGAAAGGAGCAAAAACAAACAGGCAAAAGGCGGACAGGAAGCACCTCAGCACAAGAAAGGCATTCTTTGTCTGGGATTCATTTTACAGAATCCAAAGGAATGTAGAGAGTAGCAAGTGAAGTAGAACCACACCCTGAATTTCCTGAAAGATTTCCCCCACCCCCCATAGAACTAGGCTTTGCCTATCACCATACACCAGTTCCTATTGTTACCTGAATGTTCTGCTCCCCCTATGATGGATGTGAGGCCCAAAATGAAAGCAACAATTTGTTGGTCTCCCGTGTCTACACATGTTGATGTACAAATGGTACCCAGTGGAGACTATGTTAATTAAAGCGGTTTCGAGAGAGAAGAGGTAAAAATAAAAATAAAAACCTACTAATGTATTCAACATAAACACATTTATGGAGTGCCTCCTGCATGCTGGGAACTGGATGAAGATCTTGGGATGAAATCATAGATGAAACGTAGGCTAATGGTCTAGATCAGGGGAGTCAAATGTGTAACTGTAATAACGATTACTAGAAGGGCGCACCAAGTATTGATGTAGGTTTGGGAGGGCATGGCAGGAGCATCTATTTAGCCTTGGAGTGGCATGTCAAGGAAGGATGGCCAAGGAAGGACACCTGACTTCTAAGAGGAGTCCCAGAAGGGGAAGAGCTGCCAAACTGCACAAAGGGAAAAGGGGAGATGACAAAGAGCAAGATAAGAGAGCCTGGCTCAGCTAAGGCACTTGCTTCAGTATGAGGGAAATCTAGAATCCATGGGAGATGCGGGAGAAAAAGAAGGGTGCAGGGATAAAGAGGAGCCAGCTCACATGTGGAAGCATTTCTATAATTTCTAGGGGAAAAGAGAGAGCAAAGGTCCAATGATGAGCCAAGTGTGACAAGATATAAAGGGACCACAATAGATTAATGGAAATTAGTAAAATCTGATTAAGCTTTTAGAAATAGAATTTCTTATTTGAAGAGTAGGTAAAATATGATATTTTCAGAGTTTGGATACTTATTCTTTCCCCATATATGCTTCGTGATTTATTGTCATACACTACCTATCACTATTGACTCATAATTTTATGGTTACTGTATTTAACTGTTTAATTTGGTACAGCAAAATAGGTTTGATATTTATGTGGGTTCTGTAGTTTAGATCTTTGTCTTGGCTATAGGCTTGAGTGCTTAACCCAAGTCCTGCAAATACAAGTTACTGGACAAAGTGGACAGTGAGTCAGAACACTAATGGGGCAGTATAACTCTATTATCACTGATGAAAAATCTGTGTGAACTTGACCAGAGATCTCATCTTTGTCAATACAATATGGGTAATACAGAAGTAGTTAAACAATCATATTATATCAACTTATAAATGGCGAGTATATCAAAGATGCAGTTGCTTAAAACAGAAACAATGTCATCCTCAGAAGCAATGTTATCCTCAAGAGTTTGGCTCCCTGCTTAGCCCATAATTGGCGATTTGCCACATGAGACAACTAAAGACAAGTTCGGTTGTACCTAGCAACCACTGAATTTGGCAATCAATCTACAGGACCCAGCATAAATGATTTCTCTTCTCTTTGATGGTTTCTAACACCCCCAAGCAGAATTACCTCCTCCATCCCTGGCATTTAATAACACTGTGCATGAGTGTTTGCATGCCATTTCTCCCCATTGGGCCCTGAACCCAGGACTAAGCCTGGATCCTGGCAGAGAAAATAATGGCTTCCAGAATTACATTTCTACGGGTGGGATCAAGAATGTCAGGTAAGTGTTTCATGCTTTCTTGCTGCCAATCAACCTAAGAAAACAGAGGCAGAGGGCTGGAAGCATCTGCCATGCCTTCCCCTTCTCCTTAGAAACTTTTCCTTCCCGGGGCGCCTGGATGGCGCAGTCGGTTAAGCGTCCGACATCAGCCAGGTCACGATCTCGCGGTCCAGGAGTTCGAGCCCCGCGTCAGGCTCTGGGCTGATGGCTCAGAGCCTGGAGCCTGTTTCCGATTCTCTGTCTCCCTCTCTCTCTGCCCCTCCCCCCGTTCATGCTCTGTCTCTCTCTGTTGCAAAAATAAATAAATGTTGAAAAAAATATATTTAAAAAAAAAAAAGAAATTTTCCTTCCCTTCGTATTCTCCATCCCATTGCTTTAGGCCCTGCGTGCATAAAGTGAACAGAATCAAGGCAAAGTAGAAAAAGAATTGAGGGTAACCTGGAAAAGGAAACAGTTGAGGAGGTGAGGGTTTGGTCATGTAGCAGTAGTATCTGTGGTAGTGAAAGGAAATACAAGAAGTGCCTAGGCACAGAGGGAGCACCCCAGATGGGTAACCATGTCGCAGGTGAGTGAAAGTTGAGGACATCTGTATTTCAGATATTTTGGGTACTATTCTTTTTTTTATAATTTTTTTTAATGTTTACTTAGTTTTGAGAGATAAAGTGAGCAGGGGAGGGGCACAGAGAGGGAGACAGAGGATCCAAAGAGTAGCCTCTGCGTACTGACAGGTGAGAGTCTGATACAGGGCCAGAACTCACAAACTGTGAGATCACGACCTGGGCGGAAGTCAGATGCTTAACTGACTGAGCCACACAGGCACCCCTGGGTACTATTCCTATCCCCCCCCCCAAAAAAAAACCACAGACTGTCCTTTAAGCATGCAACTTGTAAAAACCATCTATCTAGCTTTAATAGGAATTTGATAACCTACAGGTAAAGAAATAAATAAATAAAAAGAGAAGGGAAAACAAAAACAAAAATAAAAACAAAAAAAACCCCTAACATCTTCAAAGTCATTGAGAGGAAGAAAACAAATTGAGAACAACATTCACTTTGTAAAGATTTGCCTACCTGGCCAAGTTTGCCAAAGCATATAAATTCTGGGAAGAAAGTCTGTGCTGCCCCCCGTTAGCAGGCATGTAAGATTTATAACATGGCATTTTCCATAAAGGTAAGAAGCCTTCCCTAAGACAGATAGGGAAAACAACTCTTATGCCTGAGATCATCCTTTATTTACTGCTTTACCTGTAATACTCACTCATACTTACTGAGTATGTGCTATGTACCAGGCTCACTTCTAAACCTTTTACAAAAGTGCTTTCTTGTTGAATTATCACAACATTCCAACTAGGTATATGATTCCTGTTCCTCATTTTCCAGAAAAAAAAACAAATTTGAGGTCACAAATTCTGGCTCTAGAGTCTGACCTCTTAGCTGTTACAATAGGTAGAACGTGAATTAAAAAAACAGTGAAAACCAACTTTATGTTGTATACAAAAAAGTCGAAAGAAATCTCATCTAATATTAGACCCAAAGTAAAACACTATATAACCACAACGAAATTAAAATAAAAGAAAAAAATTAGACCCAAAGTAAATTGAGTGAGAAAAAGCTATAAATACACCACTACTATTTTAAAGACAGAATAACAGGGAAGAACACAGGCTCTGAAACCAGACTGCAAGGGACTGAATCCTAGCTCTGCCCCTTATTATCTAAGACTTTCAGTGAGATACTTAATCTCTCAGGATCTTAGTTTCCTCCTGTATAAAATGAGTCATCTTTAAGTAAGCATCTGACACACAGTAAATGTTCCATATATATTAGTACTATGTTGTGGAATGAACTTGAAACCCACAAAAACTCATGTTGAAACCCTAACCTTCAATGTGGACTCTACTGGAGTTAGGGCCTTTAGGAAGATAAGATTAACTGAGAGCATAAGGATGGGGCCCTAAACCCAAAAGGGCTGGTGTCCTTTTAAGAAAAGGGGGAGACAGGAGAGATCTCCTCTCGGTGTGTGCACAGAGAAGACAACAAGTGAGGATACAGGAAGAAGGTAGCCTCCTACAAGCCAGGAAGAGAGGGTTCACCAAAGACCAGCCCTGACTGATACATATTGATTATTATTATACCAGGTTTTCTCCATTAAAGTCAATTTGGGTCCATCCATAATGTCAGAAGCATGTTCTAGAGTTAACTGAGGTGACCCCTGAATGAGGAGCTCAGTCAGATAGGAAGCCATTGGAAGGTCAATCAGGTTGCTAAATCACTCACAGTTCTTTCACTGCCAGACCAATTCAGCACAAAAAGTAGAATTTGTGGCAGAGACATCTTTTTGTTGAATCCAAATTAAAGGAAAATGCCACAAAGGGTAAGTGGACAGAAATTTTCAAGAAACAATCATTCTTTGGAAAAGTGAAAAAGCATCACCAATCAGGAATACCATTCTTACTACTGTCAGATGTAATTTGAGCTAACCACCATTTAATGTGGGTCCAATTATTATTAGTAACCAATAGTATGAAAATGAATTAGAATTCTGTGTCAGAAATATCCATACTTAACCCAAGAGGGAAATAAAATTATAATAAATAAAATAATACATTGACTAATTGGAAAGACATGGTGGAAACATATAAAAATTTGCAGAATTATTAGAAATAGCTTTAGTTGCACTGAATCTCTTTTTCATATGGCTGATTTAAAATATTTTACAAATGGATGACTGGTGTGGCTTTATTCAAGCAGATAAACAACCAGGAATATCTTAATATATATTTAGCAAACAGTATCATTTTAACAAGGAATGAAACTCATAAGTGATTTACTAACATGAAAAAATATTCTCTCATGCATATGCAGTGTAGAAGATAGCTATCTCAAACAAAGGGAAAGTCACAGCTGTAGCATGCCAGAGAACCAGAAGATTCTTAGATAATTAGGCTGATCAACATTCTGGCATAACGAAACCAGTGACATTATACTCTCCATACCACAGTCTAACACACTCTCAGCTCACAAAACTTGTGACTTGAGTTGTTCTAAATAAGGGATTTGATTTTCCTGGTTTCTCATCAAGCAAACTTTTATACCAGCATTATTAGCCTGGAAACTTGGAGAGTAAGAAAAGGGATAAATATTAAGAACAGAGTCTGATAAAGCTGAAGAAGCTATTAGCAGGTAGTAAGAAATTTAAAATGGCATGATTCATAATACCACAATGAAAACAACAATAACAGCCTATTAGGCACTTTGATTCACCAAAGCAGAATCATACTAAAAATATTTATTAAAAAAAAGAGCAAGTACTAGGTTCAAGTTAGGTATATATGTTATCGTATCTACTGAATGCACTACAAGATGAGAAACCTTTACAAAAGCATCTCAAACCAATATATCATTAATATCCGTAGTGACACACATTTCTGACAAAAATAAGTTGCATTTAATTTTTTAGTAGAGACTCAACAGGGGAGAGGAATTGTTGCCATTGTTGAACATCGACTACATTAGCAGCTAAATCTTTATTGCCAAAATCTTTATGTTTTGATCTGAAAAGTAAATAATCAATTTAAAGCTAGTCTTATTGTATGATGGAAACAATTGTGTAGATGCATTAATGTTAAGAATTAAGCTTGCAGAGTATAAATGAGTAGACAAAATGATCCAAGTCTCATGTACAAATGTTTATTTACATGTACACTTTTATTAAAAATATTTAATAGAGGGGCACTGGGTGGCTCAGTCGGTTAAGCATCTGACTTTGGCTCAGGTCATGATCTGACAGCTTATGAGTTGGAGCACCATGTCGGGCTATGTGCTGACAGCCCAGAGCCTGGAGCCTGCTTCAGATTCTGTGTTTCCCTCTCTGCCCCTCCCCTGCTTGCACTCTGTCTCTATCTCTCTCTCAAATATAAATAAACATTTAAAAAAATTATTTAAACTGTTTATAAATTGGGCCCTAAGTTCTTATTTACGAGTTTTGTCATACTTTGTTTATATTATCTGCAATTGTACACAGAAGTCAGTAATCTGTTTGAATAAATTCCCAAGAATCTAGCATTTCGCTAAAAGGCTGATGACTTTCAAGAGGAATTGTAGTGACCAGAACTTTAGGGGCGCCTGGGTGGTGCAGTCGGTTAAGCGTCCGACTTCAGCCAGGTCATGATCTTGCGGTCCGTGAGTTCGAGCCCCGCGTCAAGCTCTGGGATGATGGCTCGGAGCCTGGAGCCTGTTTCCGATTCTGTGTCTCCCTCTCTCTCTGCCCCTCCCCCGTTCATGCTCTGTCTCTGTCCCAAAAATAAGTAAACGTTGAAAAAATAAATAAAAAAAAAACGCACAAAAATAATAAAGAATTATGTGGCTCATGACCCATAAATGCTGTTCACATGTTATAACATGAAAACAAATCACTATAGTTAGCTAACACTAAAATCCACTCTACCAATGAGAGAGGAGAACACATCTTAAGCACCGCCTCCTCTGACGGGGATGTTGCTGTTCTCTGAATGATATAGGAAGGACAGTACAAATGTGGCAGGTTCCATTTTCCATGTTAATGTTCGCCCCCATTCAGATTGCAATCCTTCTGGAGCTTCATATTAAAAAGTGCAATGACATGCCATCTTTTTTTTTTCTCTCTGAATCAGATGGAATGCCTCAGAATGAGAAAGAAACAATTATTTTGTAGGCTCCTATCTTTGAAGAGCTAGAACCTCTACAATCAACCAATGACATTTTGCAAGGTTAGTACTGTCTGCCTATATACACAGATACATATAAGCCCCCAAATTCAACTGTTCTTCACCCAGATATGCAACTTCACTATACCAAACAGAAGTCAGGAATTACCACAGATTTCTAATTAGGATGGTTCTAAACATTCTTGCTGGGGGGGGAGGGGGGGGCAGGGAGATAGTATGTGAGAAAGCTCTGTAACAAATATACAGAACTGGTAAAAAAAAAAAAGAGTCATAATCAAAAGTATTTTAGAGAACACACTTCTATTATTTATAAATTATTTAGAACACATTTTTATTATACATTGTAAAACCTTAGTTTCATTCAAGTTTTCCTTTCTAGATGATAGCCAATTATTTACCCATAACTATCTAAGGCTGCAATGGCTTAAAAACATAAATTCTATAATTTTAGATAATAATCAGTACTGCTAAGGTTTCTATAGTTACCCAGGAAAGGGTCATGACTGTCTGAAACACATACACTCTCTCTGATAATTAACCACATCATGATAGACTGACAACACTTAATGATTAATTAGGCTAAGAACTCAAATCCTTAGCAGGAGGTAAAAGCACAGAAATTCATAATGTACTGAACACCTCCCAGAGAGACAGAGAATACAAATACAGCTAAATTTTAAAATGCAGGTTTGCAAATTCAGTATTACTAATATAAATGTCTCCTTGGGAGTCTCACAGCAGAAGAAATTAGGGATTCTCTGCTTGCCAAATACAGTCATATAATCACAAGGAAGTCTTTGCAGAATGGCTCAACTCAATTCATTCAATGCTGCCTTTTATGCGAAATTCACCATTCTCCTCTCTACTGTTCAATGAAACACAGTTTATAGTTACTTCAAAGAGCAAGCTAGATAAGTCATCTGCATGCTAGACCTTACTCGGTTTAGAGTTCTACAGTTTACAAAGCACTTTTGCATACTCTGTGATGTCTGATTTCAGTGGGGAAGTGGCTGAGCCCAGGTTTTGGAGCTAGATCAAGCCTCAAATGGCACCTACTCCATCACTTATTAGCCATGGGACCTTGGGATTGCTTACCAAGGTACTTCTATTATGATAGGACCTGTCTAATCTATACGGTGGTTGGTAGGAAATAAGAAAAGGCAAAGATCATCAAGCTTATTACATCTTCAGTTCTCTGAATTTCTGATCTATACTTTCCTATCAAACCCTCAAACATTCCATGTTTGACTATATTATTCTGGCATTCAAAGTAACTGTCCACTAAAACATGACCTCCCATTATATCCTCTGTTTAACTGAGAGAGAGAAATAGCCAGTTACTAGACAGTTTACTAAATATTCCTAATGACACATATGACCAATTCATATCAGTTCTGGCAAAACCATTATTCGTTTACCTAGTGTGTGTGTGTGTGTGTGTGTGTGTGTGTGTGTGTGTGTGTGTGTGTGTGTATTCAACAGCTGCTATGAACCAGGCACTGCATTGAGGACTGAGTAATTTTAAAAAGATATTGGAACTAATCTCTGCTTTCCCAGAGCCCTGTTCACTAAACAAATAATTGTACAAGGAAGGCAAAGTACAGATGGGAGTGGAAAAGCCTAGCCAAGGGTATCAAGGAAGGCACTATGACAGAAAAAGAAATAAAGACCTAAGAGAAAGGAGTGGACCTAGTGAAAAGAACAGGCTCCAGTAACTCAAGTAGGGGAAAATGCATGTGCAAAAGAAGTCTGAAGAGAGCTGGACACTTAGAAAGGTGGACCGAATGGCTGGAGCCACATGAACACAGAGCAAAATGTCTGGAGATTAGGCTGACAGTGCAGGCAGGGCCCAAAATGTAAATCTTTGCAGGCCATGTTAAAGATTTTGGTCTCAAGAGCTTAAATAAGAAATCATGGAAGAATGTTAAGCAGGAGAGTAACACAATCACAAGCGCATGTTAAGAGGATCACTGTCAGGTGGATGGAATGAAGGAAGCGGCAGACACTGGGACATTAACTCAGAAGATGCTGCAGCGGTCCAGGCAGGAGATGGCAGCTTGGATGAGAGTGACAGAAGTGAACCAGCAAGAAGGATTCACTATACATTTTAGGGCTATGATCAAAAGGACTAGGCAACAAGTTGCTGGTGGGTGATGAGAGAGGAGAGAACACTCTGGCTATTTCCAGTTTCGTAGAATCGCTACTTACTCAACCATAATAGGCATTTTAGACTCGTTCAACATTGCGCTTAACTGCTGTCATCCAAGTTCAACCATTCGGTACAATACACACATTCTACCCAAAACTGTATCTCAGGTTTACTACCCCTTGCCATCTTTATTGTCACTTCAGGCTCTTATTAGCACTTGTCCTAAATGTTCTACATATCCACAAACTCACAATTCCAACAAAGCCTCCACCTTTTCAGCCAGGGCCATTTTTTTCTAGAACACAGAGGTGACTGTGTCATTTCATCACTTCAAAATGTTCAGTGGTTCCTAATTTTTCAATTTATCAACAGGATAAATTACCACACAATAACTACCAATTCCGCAGGAAAAATTTTGCAACTCTTATTTTAATAAAGCCACAAAAAGGAGAATATTATAGGATGACAAATTAAGAGTACAGAGTGAGCAATGGTTTTAGCCACCTTTTTGTTTCCTTCCATTGCTCTCCTCTCTGCCCTCCCCATCCCTGCACGCGCGTGCACACACACACGCACGCGCGCACACACACGCACGCGCGCGCGCACACACACACACACACACACCAGAGTCGTGTGCTACAAAGAATACTGGCCTGCAGTCAGGAGCCCTGGGTGCTAACCAAATGGTACAATAGCTTTCAACATTCAGATGAGTTTTAGCTCCAAAGAAGAAACGATTAATTGTCTGTTCCTATTTCAAATGCTTTCTAACCATCAAAATTATTTGATCACTACTGGGTAAACTTGTTTACAGTTGTCTTTCTGGACTTTGATTCTTCTTAGTCTTCACTAATTTGAAGGTCAACTTTCTCCACAACAGGAGCGAACACCAACTCCTACTTTGCCAACCCCCATCGTACCTTTCCTCTCAAGATCTCTAGATCATAGCTTAGGCATATAAGTAGTAATATAATCCTCCTCTCCTGGGCTTAGAATTTCTCTCCTGAGGGGAAGAAGAGAGAAGAGACATCACTCTCCTTGGCCGCACACCACAGATCTCACAAACTCTCTGGTGCCTTTGCTTTGACTGAGATTCCTACCGTGATGGCTCTGTGGTTTGGCTGCTTGGGCCCATGGCAATGGTTAGCAAACTTCCCACTTCCCTAACACAACTATAGAATAATAGCCAAGTTTTATTATAGGCAAGGCAAAGTTTCACAATTATGTTCTGTCTAGGGGCAAAGAAAGAACACACTTGGAAAAGGAAGTCATAAATATTGCATACAATTCTGCTTTTGAGAAATGGCCACTTGCCTACTTAAGACCTAACTAACATAAAATATTACTACGGGAAGCCAGACTACCACAAATTGATAAAGATATTCTATCACTAGTAATCTATTCTGTGCTCATACAGGTAACCTGAAGAGGAAACTATTCTATTACCTCACCTCTGAGGCTAACAAGTTCATCCAAAATCTATTTCCAATAAATCACGTTCAAATTAAAGATCTTATCCAATTAATGCTTGCCATCCTACCAAATAATTCTTGCAAACTCTGAAGGCTTTTAACTCCCTTTTACTCACTCATATTAGTCCCCAAACTAGAAAACATATCAACAACTGTAATTGCTATATGAAGAGTATTATTTCAGCAAATTTCTCAAGAGATTGTGTCACCCAATAATATTCTTACAGAAAAGTCCAAATAATAACAGAATTTTGAGTTAGAAGATCATCATCCCACATATTTGGTTGTTGGCAGCTTTTTCTAGCTAGCAAAGCCACAGAAATTCCAGAGTTTCTGCTGACAAAACAAGTGAAAGAAAAGTAAGTATCTATCATAGGAGTTAAATACAGCTATACTCCCGACTCTTGCATTCAGGCCTATGGGAAACATGCGATCACAAAGTCTTCCCCCAACAGAAGGGAGGTGTGTACAAACCGAAAAGATTTAAATAGCACAATCAGTCTTACTGATTTAACCAAGTTGTTTTATTTCTCTCCTCAGATGGCGGAGAGCTAACAGTCTCCACACTGAGGGCACTTGCCAGAAACTGAAACTCTCCGAAATAACTGGAAGAGACTACTGACTCAGCAGGATGACTATCTGGGGCTCTTAATGGGAGGGTGAACAAAGATGTTTATACACTCTGAGGGCATCAATCCATGAAGATGGAGAAAACAGGATCATTGTTGTGAATCTCAGCCTAATCATGGTTTCCCTGGGGCAGAGATCCTGGGGTGAGAGAAGTTCCTGGATTCAAATTCTGACTCCCCATATCTCCAGCTATACAACCAAGGGCAAGTTAACTAGTCTTCCTTTCCTCAACTCAAAATCAAAGATAACACAATGCACTTTTAAAATGTTTTAAGGATTAAATGAGACAACATTATGGCAAGTTCTAGGCCACATGAGCATCATTAGCTATGTTTAGTATGATAAACTTCACTGAAAAAGAGGAAACATTTTCAAAATTTTAAACTTTAGATAGACAGGAAGTCATACAGCATCTTTGATTTTCTCATTGGTATTTTCCAACTAAATTACTTTAACCACTGGATTTATAAGTTATCCAACAATATCATCTTTGTGAAACATAATTAAGCAGATTTGAGAACATTGAGGTTATTGTAATCCAGAAATCCAGGTAAGAGACATTTCTGTTGACAATTAGAAAAGAAATTACCTATTCTGAGGATATACATTGGCATTTTAGGTCTTTAGAGAACATTCACTAATATGTTTCTTCCTCAAATATTATAAATGGAAAACATTACTAATATCTCTAAGTGTAGAGAAATACCATGATTTCTTACAGGAAGGATTTGACACCCTTTTCCCCTGACTCCCGATTGTATTAACTGACTGAAGTTGAAAGATCGACTGGACAATTCTAAATGTCGGTGGAGTTTAGAAATACACAACATGATAAAATGGAAAAATTTTCATTATGTGGATTACGCAAAGGTATTATTACTGTCTTCCAGGTTATAACTCAAAAAGCATTTGTCTAAAGGGTGATTCCAGGAAATAATAAAAAGGTAGGATGAACAACAAAAGTAGGATGAACAAGATTCAAGCATGGGGGGGGGGACCACTAGAAACAGGTGTTTCACCCAGTACAGGGTTGAAAGGGCTTTAAAATAACTACCATTTGCTAAGCCTGCAATATATCCCAAATCTGCGCTTGATTATCTATTTGGAAATGTAATTTCTACACCTACCCAAGCTTAGTTCTTTGGAATATCCCTTTTTTTAAACAACTATATCAACTATTGTGTGTCACAAATAGGTACTAATAATTCAGAGGACAACAAAATAAAAACTCTCCATCTCGGAGAGCTTGAATACTAATGGTGGGAAGAAGACAGACAAATACATAATATAATGTTAGAGAATCATTAAGTTCAATGAAGAAAAAGAAAGATAATGAAGTGGGAGAGAGGTGCTGTCTGAGACATGATAGTGAGGGAAGGTTTCTCTGAAGACTTGGCACCTGCTATAGATTGAATGTTTGTGTTCCCCCAGAATTTCTATCCTGAAACCTAAAGTTCAATGTGATGGTGTTAAGAAGTGGGAACTTTGAAAGTCGCATAGGATTAGGGCCCTTATAAAAGAGACTCCACACAGCTCCCTAGTCCCTCCCAGCATGGGAGCCACAGGGAGAACCAGAATGCGGGTTCTTACCAGACACCGAATCTGCCAGTGCCTTGATCTTGGATCCCCCAGACTCCAAAACTTTCAGAAATAAGTGCGTTGTTTATAAACCACCCAGTCTACGGTATTTTTATTATGGCCGCTTGAATGACTCAACATGTCAGCAGAAATCAGAATGAGATGAGGCAACTATTAAATACCTGAAATAACAACCTTCCAGTCTGAGAAAAAGGAAGGGGCAAATGCTCTTATTTTATTTACAAATTCAAAAACATGGCACTGAAGCCAGTGTGGCTGGAGTCTAGTCAGGGAGTGACAGGAAGTGAAGAATGAGGCCAGGCCAGCAGTCAGGATCCACAGGATAATAAACACTTTGGCTTTTACTCTAAGTAAAATGAAAAGCCATTAAATGGTTCTGACCGACGTGTGATATAATCTGCTTCATAATTTTAAAAGTTTATTCTGGCAGGGATGTAGGGACACGGAGGGAAAGAGGTCCGGGTAGAAGGAGAAACAGGAAGAGAGGTGAGGAGGCTACTCCAGTGATCCAAGGGAGCGACGATGGTGGCTTATCCCACCATCCAAGGCAACACTGGAGATGACTAAAAATATTTGTCATCTGGATATATTTTAAAGGTAAAGCCAGCTTTATATTTCAGAAGTAAAGCCGAATACTATATATGATCTTGTTAAAAAGAAAGTCATCTTTTCCCGATTTGTTAAAGTTAAGACTTTCAGGATTAAACATCAATGACAAATCTATCCATATAAATTATACTACATTCTCCCAGAAAAAAAAAACAGGAAAAGATACCTTAATATTGATATGAAATGTATGTAAATTCAAAATAACAATTTCCTTCCTTTGTGAAGCATCCAAGATGAGGCAGAAAGTTGAGAAGGATAAAAGTTGGCTTTGAACACACCAAGTATGAACGTGTATTTCTTCCCAATACCTCAAGCTACTACACCCATTTATTTTTCACAACAACCTTTACAGATAGCTATGACACTTTTGCTTAATGTAAGTCACATAAAATACAATTTCCCATTTGTTGCATTTCAATGGGAATGCTCAGAATTTACCATTCACATCTTTTACAAAACTTAGCATTACTGTAATCTTGTGGAAAAATTCAAAGTTTCTATAATTTACATTTGATTTTTCCATTATTTATATTAAATCCTATCTCAGTCTCTGCTTTCTTAAAAATGTTCTTGTCAACCGTTCCCTTATGAAAATGCAAACTATCAATTGTATAAACTTCCTTTATATTCAACTTGAGTGGCTGCTAGGGAATCAAACCACCTGAAAAATAAAATGTAATATATCCCTACTAAAACCACAGGACCTAAAACCACAAATAGTTAATTATGCCTCTGAATCTTAGCCCATTGGAATCAGCTACAGTTGCGCTTGTCTATGAATTAGACTTTTTCCACCACTGGCTTTCCATCTTTGCTGGGACTCAGCAAATAACAGTAAATTGGTTACTGTGGTTACAATGCTTATCTGTGGAATAAAAAAAAAAAAAGAAAAGAAAAACCTTAACTCCTTCGGTTCCAACTCTAATTAAGAAGGTATAACTAATGCTGTCTTCTTCCCTTGTGAAATGTCATGACATGGGTAAACATCTCATTTGGTGAAATTCTAAAACTGTGTTATAAACAATTAAACTACTATTGTAAATAATGACGCTAAGGCTTATTTAGAAATAGCCTTATCTCAGGGCACCTGGGTAGCTCAGTCAGTTAAGCGTCCTACTTCAGCTAAGGTCATGATCTCATGGTTCATGGGTTCCAGCTCTACGTCGGGCTCTGTGCTGATAGCTCAGAGCCTGGAGCCTGCTTCGGATTCTGTGTCTCCCCCCACCCTCTGCCCCCCCCCCACTCCCCTGCTCATGTGCATGCTCTCTCTCTCAAAAATAAATAAACATTTAAAAAAATAACCTTATCTCCACATTAGATATGAACTTGTTAAAAAGGAAGTCACTCTTTGGGCGCCTGAGTGGCTCAGTCGGTTAAGTGTCCAACTTCAGCTCAGGTCATGATCTCACTGCTAATGAGTTCAAGCCCCACATCAGGCTCTGGCTGACACCTCAGAGCCTGGAGCCTGCTTCACTCTACCCCTCCCCTGCTCAACTCTGTCTCTCTTTCTCAAACATAAAAAAATAAAAATAAAAAACATTAAGAAAAAATTTTTAAAGGAAGTCACTCCTAACAATTTGTGCTGTTCAGGCAAAGATAAGGTAAAATAAGCATAAATTGTTATAAAGCATTCTTGACATCTGAAACGACTGGAGTTACTTTATAAAAAATTAAATACAGAAAAATACTGCTACATAAAATTCTTTTGTCTATTATACTAAAATTACAAGTCTTGCACAATGAGCACGTACTACATTATGTGGTCAATAGATTTTTAAAGTCTCCCTCTAAGAGTCACAGAAAGTACTGCCATTCTTATACGCAAGCATCGGTGTCATAAAAATGCAACAAAGTGTAATCATAAAATCCATAGCTGTGAATGGATGTATTTTTCAAGACCTTCAGAAAAATGTCTCTTTAAATCAAGCACAGCAATTTTAAGTGGTTCCACGACAAACTATAATTAACCACTAAGACACGGTATCGTACGACTCTCTTCTTATTCTCAGAGGGCCAGGGCTTCCCGATGGCAAAGCTGGCAAGGCCGTCTTCGGGCGTCTGTGAGCCCCACACCTCATCAGTCCTGGTGCAGACGAATTCATGGAGACCGTAGGAGAGCTACCCAACACGCATTTACACACATCCACCCTCCAACCGTGGAACTCGAGACAAAAGACAAGAAAATGGAACCCGCTTGAAAATCGAAGGGGAAAAAAAATTCTATAAATTACTGTAATTACTTTAATAGCCATCTCAGAACGGATACTAACAAAGGCCCGGTTTCCTCACGCATGCACACAGGCCTGTTCTGATCCTTAAGAGGGGCCCAGGCTATTCTTATCTACAATTCTTACCTAACACCAGCGATTTGCTAAACAATGAGCCTAATTTATATCATTTCAATTCTGTTCTGATTGGACGTTTTTCCTTCTCCCAACAGAAACATGACAATCTGCAAGTTATTTGTTAGGAAAAGCGGAGTGGAGGCTGCTGCTTGCCAAAATTGCACAAGAGATGAAAATTTTTCTAAACATATCTTGGTCAGTGACAAAACGGCAGCCAGGACCCCTGATGGAAAAAGAAGTACCTGTCGGGTGTGAATGCAGGTGAGAGGTGAGAGGGAGGTGAGCAGTGGATGGGTGCAGGCTGGCTCCAGGAGGTGGCACGGGGTGGCGACAAGTAGGGGCAGCCTATCTGTTCTTGCAAAGGGGCACATAAATACAAATCTTGCAAAAATCCTCTCAAAACCTGTTGTGCCTGATGCACAGATCTGCAAAAATATTTGTTGACTGACAGAACGAACTCTGGTTGTGTCTGGGATTTACCCTGGCACGTGCTTAAAGGGCACTGCCACTTAATTTGAACGTGTAAGTAACCACAGAGAGCAGAATACTCCAGTCCAGACTTTTCTACAAGAATATTACCATTAAGTTAATTTCTCAACGAAGTCTGCAAAATCATTTACTTCAAATCATCCCTTGTTACAAGCTCATAATACACCATTTTACAAAAGGGCACCTTTCTACTTCATAAGCTCCAGAGGCAAATTAGTTTGCTGGTGATTTCCTCAATTTTTTTTCCTTTAGCTCCTCTTGGCTTTGATTTATAATGGCATTCCTATCTGCATTTCACTTTTATGAGGATGAATATAAAGATTTCACCAAAATACTGGCTATTCTGCCATAGATTTTTCAAAGGAAACTTTGACCTTGCATGTAACAGGAAACAAAGTGCGACAACAGTATGTGATGAGTGTAATACACTAAAATCTTTCATAGTGCAATTTAGAAGAAAACACAAAGAACGTGTAACAAACAATGGTCGCTTCGGGTAGTGGACAAAAGTAGGAAAGTGGATTGGAAGGAATTTTTATTTTTAAGATCATATATCTCTATAATATTTAAATTTTCTATTATGCTTTGGTAATGAGAATGTTAAATCTGTTTTAAACATATGTACTACTTAAAACCCAATACAGTCAGGGCACCTGAGTGGCTCAGTCGGTTAAACATTGGACTTCGGTTCAGATCATGATCTTGCGGTTCATGGGTGCAAGCCCCGTGTGGAGCTCTGTGCTGACAGCTCATAGCCTGGAGCCTGCTTCAGATTCTGTGTCTCCCTCTCTCTCTGTCCCTCTCCCACTTGTGCTCTGCTTCTCTCAAAAATAAATAAGCATTAAAAATTTGGATATTACATATTATAATAAAAAATAAATAAAACCTGATACAGTCAATGAGATTCACAGAGAGTTTCTAAGAATTGTCAGGTATTGATCAGATAAAGCATAACTTTCACCTTTTCTTCATGGTTCTAATAAACTATTTGGTAAGTTTTCCTGGCCATTATACAACATAAAACATATGGAAGTATGTTAGAAGTGAGAGTAAAAAACAAATGCAAATAAAGTTTGTGAGGAAAGAAAACCACAACAAGCTAGCATAGAGACTAGAATTTTATAATTCATTCATTTTAAAACATGCCAAGTTGTACAGGAAACCATTAATATTAACTGCTTCCTTCATAACCATTTGTTGGCTATACCAATTGCGTCAGCTAGACAAGTTCAACGGGCTCTAAATTGCTTAAATTACACTTGGTTTCATACGCCAGCACATCAAGTACCACTAAATATTTCAACTGTCCTTGTCAAGTATCTTCTAAGGCAAGGCCTACAGGTGTTACAAAGATTCAGGGTCATTTCTTCCATTATTAGTTTGTAGCCTAAGGGCACCTGACAAATGCTCTACTTTCATTTCCCACAGCCCCTTAAACAAAGGAATATTGAATGGTGCTTCTTTCGGGCTTTTTATTTTTAATTGCATAGCAATGGAAAAGAAGAAATAATACAACTGAAAGTTTTTAAAATTGTTAATGCCTTGGACCATTTGGAAGGAAGTCATAAAATACTGTTCTTTCATTTTATAATCAGGGAACAGAGATTCAGAAGGGTCATGACCACACAGCTGGCAAGAGGTTAGGTCAAGACAGAACTCAGGTTTCTTCAGTTCAAGGAAAACCCCTTCATTCCACTGAGCTTACTGCATTAATAAGATTCCATAAACCAATGGTTCTCAGTGTTACAGGACATCAGAATGCCCTGCAAGGCTTGTTAAAATTGAGTACAGATCTCCACCCCAAAGAGTTTCTGATTCAGTAGCTCTTGGTAGGGGCTGGGTAATTTTTTTCCCCTAAACAAGTTCTTGCATGATGCTGATGCTGCTCTGGTGACCACACGTTCAGAACCCAGTGTACAATCCCCATCCACCCAGAAGAACATATTCACTCACCTCTGTTCTACTAGAGTCAAGCCAATTAAATACTGCAGACCAGGTCCTTCCCCTGGTTAATCAAAATTAGGTTTGCTCATCAACAAATACGTTGGTTGGTAATGGACAAAGAAGATGTGTATGTACGTACACACACACACACACACACACACACACACACACAGTAACATACTGGAATATTATTCAGCCATAAAAAAGAATGAAATTTTGCCAATTGAAACAACATGGGTGGAGCTAGAGTGTAATGCTAAATGAAATAAGTCAGTCAGAGAAAGACAAACACCATATAATTTCACTCATATGTGGAATTTAAAAAACAAAACGGGCGCCTGGGTGGCGCAGTCGGTTAAGCGTCCGACTTCAGCCAGGTCACGATCTCGCGGTCCGTGAGTTCGAGCCCCGCGTCAGGCTCTGGGCTGATGGCTCAGAGCCTGGAGCCTGTTTCCGATTCTGTGCCTCCCTCTCTCTCTGCCCCTCCCCCGTTCATGCTCTGTCTCTCTCTGTCCCAAAAATAAATAAACGTTGAAGAAAAAAAAAATTTTTAAACAAAACAAATTAGCAAAGGCAGTGGGGAGAGACAAACCAAGAAACAGACTCTTAACTATAGAGAACTGATGACTACCAGGGGAGGTGAGGGGGATGGGTGAAATAGGTGATGGGGATTAAGGGAGGAGCCCTTATCATGAGGAGCCTTGGGTGATGTATGGAAGTGTTGAATCACTGTACTGTGCACCTGAAACTAATATAACACTCTATGTTATCTAACAGGAATTAAAATAAAAACTTTAAAACAAGTAGGTTGGTGGTAAATCTCCATTTCATTTTCTCTCTATAGCCCAGAAAGTGGTCCAGATGACCTTAAATTTCATTCCTTCTTCCCACACAAATCCACTGAAATATTAGATAGGATTATATAAAACACAGTTGTTCTTCCTAAATTGATTAAAACACAAAATGGTCAAAAACTTAAATGATTCTAGAAGCCAGGTAGGTAATACAAATGGATGAAACAAGCCAGTGTTACATAAGAGAAGACAGAGATAACTATGGCAGCTGCAGAATGTGTTATCCAAACATAATTCACACTGAAACAAAAAATTCACTACACACACACACACACACACACACACACACACACACACACACACACACACACACACTTTTCAGCCTGTAGGTCGGGCAGCCAACTTGTCCAGATTTAAAACACTATAAAATTCAGTATTAACATCCATGTATGTGGTATGTTGCTCCATTTATTCAAAGTCTAAAAAAAATTGTTAGTAAAACCTATCAAAATTGTGAAGAAATCTTCATACAGGAAAGAAACTTCATCTCTAGAAAAGTAAATGTCCTAAATATAGACCAAATATTCATTTCCTAAGTATTATGTAGATTGAGAAATTTATTCTAGCCCATAACCAAGGAAGAGAAGTTGGTCTAATCAACAACCAATACATCTTACCTTTACATATTAAAAGTACACATATATTCTACAAGAATGAATGGCCTGGTGCATATTATTATGTATTTGCACTAAGTCTATGAGACTCAATATTTAGGCAGAGGTATTATCCTTGACAATGCTCCAAATATTCTCCAGAGCTCACTGCCTGGCATTTACATGCATATGAAATATCTCTGAAGAAAAAAATTCAGGCTACGCATTGGTCGTTTTCTACTATTGACGGCAAACGTGTATTCGTTATTTCCTTTAAATAATAACTAAAGAAAACAATATGTTTATAAAATCTTACAATCCTTTTAAAATCAATTTTCATTTCTGCAACATCCATCCTCTCCAGTTCATTGGAAAATACTCTAGCTTCTGTTTGAAAACAAATCACCCCTACATTTTGAAGAGTCGAGAGTCTTCTGCGAATCTAGCTAGGATATCAGTTTATCCAGGCAAAGCAGCCTACATGGCAGAGCTGGAAAATCCACAAAATATTTAGATAAAGTTAAACCTTTAACCTGGAAAACTAAGTTAAAAGAACAAATAAGGTAACCTTGAAGAGTGGATGGTTGGGCTGTGTTAGCTGGGTAGCACAGGAGTGTTGCCAACACTGAAATGCACTTGAGGGTGCATGACTCTCCTGGTAAATGGGTCTAGGAAGAAACTGCAGAGCTTTGCTATATGGTTGCACAGAGGCAAGGGCAAGGGGAAGTCAACCAAATCAAGAGCAAGGGACACAGCTAAGTTCCCTCAGCAGCTTGCTAAAGAAAGTTTGCAACGTTAAAAGCAGTAACAAATGGTAAGAAGTCACTGTCTTATCCAAGACATCCAAAGAACTCAAAAGCCCATATTGCTGTAATTGATGTATTAAAAACATCAATGTATAGCTTATTTCTAATTCGACACTTATGTACAGATGTATCAAAGATCAATTTTAAATTTACTTCTCTCTTAATATAAATCCTGCCTCTCGAGTTCCTAGAAACTTGATTTAGCTTTGGAAGATCTTCATTATTTAATAAATAAGCACTGTCTGAAAACATATTGTAGGCTCAAGGGATTGTTTGAAAGTCTGAATCATGTAGACATCAACACATGTAGGGCAACATATACAATACATATTATAACTATACCATATCTTATATTTATGTTCCAAGACATCACAAAATTTAAAATAAGGTTTACAACAATTTGTCATATAAATACACATTTGACATGGTGTGTCATTAAAGTTGAAATAAGGAAAAATTCCTTGTCTTAAATATAAAAATCAAACAAGAACTCACAATCTTAAGCCCTATGAACAAAGGGTTTTAAAAATATTTTAATACATCTAAACCAAGATAAAATAATTGAAGACATCAGGGTAAAAAAAAGTCCACTTCAAAGAAATTTTTAAAATCTATTTTTTTGTAGTTCTTGCATAGAAACACAAGCTCCCCTTATCAAAGAAAAGCTATGGAAGAATTTAGTAAGTGGAAAACAAAATAGCCAGCCCAGAACTGACCACACAATTCTCCCAATTAGATTCTTTAAAAGTCACACAACTTGAAGGATTGCTTCCGTGGCTTGACATTATGAACAGCTGCTTCTGCTCTCAACTTCAGTGGCTTTACCTGGGTGGCTACTGTTTCAGAGACTGAATGGTGTCTCTGTGACTAATTCTGCATCCCAATAAGGGACCACAGAACGTGGTCATTCTCATTTTTAGCTTCTGGAACTTCATGAAGCCTAAGTGGGCACACAAAGGTAACAGAGACAACGGGAGGCTAAGCTGAACTCTGGAATTTGACCCATGGACTAAAATTCAACCCCATGCACATCATTCTTGTGCACACAGGGACTGTGGACTTGGAGTCAGGTTTCCATCCAAGGTCTCTTCCTAACAAATTCTGTCATCGGTGGCCAAGTTACTTAGTCTATTAGAGGCTAAAATAAATCTAATAGTAACACTGATCTCAAGGAGTTTGGAAAAAATTTTAAAAACATCTGTAAAATACCTAGTACAAATACTGGAATGTAGAAGGTAGTCAATAAATCTGGCAGCTATTTAAAGGTACAAAGGTAGAAAGAAATACCCCTGAAGAGAATTAGCTACTTCCAAATAAAAAGGCAAATGGATGCCTTCAGTTTCACAATCCATGTTAACATGGACCTCACTCATATCAATGATGGATAATACATATTTTGAAAAAGACATTTTATAGCATGCTACTCTTTTGACCATTAAAACTCATTCTATGAAGCCAGAATTACCTTCATTCCCAAACCAGACAAAGACCCCCCCTAAAAAGGAGAATTACAGGCCAATATCCCTGATGAAACTGGATGCAAAAATTCTCAACAAGATACTAGCAAATCGAACTAAACAGTACATTAAAAGAATTATGCACCATGATCAAGTGGGATCTATTCCTGGGCTGCAGGACTGGTTCAATATTCACAAATCAATCAATGTGATACACTACATTAATAAAAGAAAGGATAAGAACCATATGATCCTTTCAACAGATGCAGAAAGAGCATTTGACAAAATACAGCATCTTTTCTTGATTAAAAACCCTCAAGAAAGTAGTGATATAAGGAACATAGCTCAACATCACAAAGGCCATATACAAAAGGCTCACAGCTAATATTATACCCAATGGGGAAAAACTGAGAGCTTTCCCCCTAAGGACAGAAAAATGACAGGGATGTCCACTCTCACCACCTTGTTTAACACAGTACCGGAAGTCCTAGCCTCAGCAATCAGACAACAAAAAGAAATAAAAAGCATCCAAACTGGCACAGAAGAAGTCAAACTTTCACTCATTACAGATGACATAATACTCTACATGGAAAACCCAAAAGACTCCACCTAAAAAATGCTAGAACTGATAATGTGAATTCAGCAAAGTGGCAGGATATAAAATCAGAAATTGGTTGCATTCCTATACACCAATAATGAAGCAACAGAAAGAGAAATCAAGGAATTGATCCCATTTACAATTGCACCAAAACCCATAAAATACTTAGGAATAAACCTAATCAATGAGGTAAAAGATCTGTATGCTAAAAACTACAGAAAGTTGATGAAAGAAATTGAAGAAGACACAAAGAAATGGAAAAATATTCCATGTCCAAGGATTAGAAGAATATTAAAATATCTATACTATCCAAATCAATCTACACATTCAATGCAATCCCTATCAAAATAACACCAGTACTCTTCATAGAGCTGGAAAAAATGATCCTAAAATTTGTATGGAACCAGAAAAGACCCCAAATAGCCAAAGTAATGCTGAAAAAGAAAACTAAAACTGGAGGCATTACAATTCTGGACTTCAAGCTGTATTACAAAGCTGCAATCATCAAGAAAATATGGTACTGGCACAAAAACAGACACTCAGATCAATGGAACAGAATAGAAAACACAGAAATGGACCCACAAATGTATGACCAACTAGTCTTTGACAAAGCAGGAAAGAGTATTCAATGGAAAAAGACACAGTCTCTTCATCAAATGGTGCTGGGAAAACTGGACAGTGATATGCAGAAGAATGAAATTGGACCACTTTCTTACACCCTACACAAAAGTTAAAAAAAAAAAAAGACTTAAATGTGAGACAGGAAGCCATCAAAATCCTAGAGAAGAAAACAGACAGAAACCTCTTTGACCTCAGCTGCAGCAACTGCTTACTTGACATATCTCCAGAGACAAGGGAAATCAAAACAAAAAAGAACTTTTGGGGCGTTACCAAGATAAAAAGCTTCTGTACAGTGAAGGAAAAAAAATCAACAAAACTAAAAGGCAACCTACAGAATGGGAGAAGATATTTGCAAATGACATATCTGATACAGGGTTAGTATCCAAAATCTATAAAGAACTTACCAAACTCAACACCCAAAAAACAAATTATCCAATCTACTTTTCCAAAACAGACATCCAGATGGGAAACAGACACATGAAAAGATGCTCAACATCACTCATCATCTGGGAAATACTAATCTTTAAGATCACAATGAGATACCATCTCACACCAGTCAGAATGGCTAAAATTAACAACTCAGGAAACAGCAGATGTTGGCAAAAATGTGGAGAAAGGGGAACCCTTTTGCACTGCTGGTAGGAATGCAAATTGGTGCAGCCACTCTGGAAAACAATATGGAGGTTCCTCAAAAAAATTAAAAATGGAATTACCCCATGATCCAGCAACTGCACTACTAAGCATTTACCCAAAGGATACAAAAATGCTAACTCAAAGGGGCACATGCACCCCAATGTTTATAGCAGCACTATCAACAACAGCCAAATTATGGAAAGAGCCTAAATGTCCAACGACTAATGAATGGATAAAGATGTGGTGTGTGTATATATATGTGTGTATATATATGCATACACACACACACACACACACACACACACACACACACACACACACACACACACACACACACACACTGGAATACTACTCAGTAATAAAAAAGAATGAAATCTTGCCATTTGCAACAAAGTGGAGGAAACTAGAGAGCATTACTGCCAAGCAACATAAGTTAGAGAAAGACAAATATCATGATTTCACTCATATGTGGAATTGAAGAAACATAACAGATGAACACAGACGAAGGGAAAGCAAAATAAGATAAAAACAGAGAGGGAGGCAAACCATAAGAGACTCTTAAATACAGAGAACAAACTGGGGGTTGCCGGAGGGGAGATGGGTAGGGGGATAGGCTAAATGGGTGATGGGCATTAAGAAGGGCACTTGCTGGAATGAGCACCAGGTATTATCTGCAAGTGATGAATCACTGGGCTCTACTTTTGAAACCAATACTACACTGTAACTTAACTAACTTGAATTTAAATAAGTTTTTTAAAAGTAAATAATTCCCAAATACAATAAATTTCTTAAAATACTCAAGAACATACAGCTTTCCTCACTTTCCACCACTTTCAAAAAACAGCAAGATATTTTAAAAAGATGGAAGTTTAAAAATGAACCAGGAAAATTATATTTGCCTCAAAGTGAAAGGTTCAAAATTTTTTTAATTTCCTTATTAATAAAACAGTTTTAATATATTAAAAAGAAAAAAACTACAGAAGCTAGATATGAAATTCAATTCATAAAGTCATGATTTTTTAATCACAATAAAATGCTGCTCAGTCCCAGTTTTTCATTATACATGCTATATTTTTTCTGACTTTCCTAAATATTCCACTACGTGTATCAGACTATCTTTTCATTAGTCTTTTATTCTATTGTTTGTATACAAGAGGAAATCCCCACAAAATCCATACAAAGACACTTTCATCACTGTTCAAAAGGAAATATTACATGGATATAGACTTAAAAAATGCTACATTCCACTAGTTGAAAACTATCTTACCAGCATCATACCTGTCAGATTTCTAGGACTTTGTATGGCTTTCTAAAATATATATACACATAGTATAGATTCTCTAGGTACCTTTAATTCAGCATGGGGTATGGTTTCAATGTGGCACCATAGTGTTTATGTTATACTGAATTTTTGTGACTTATTATTAACAAATGTAGAAATGTTCGAATCTATCCTTCAACTCAGTGAAGTCTATCACTCTATTGTTTATAGGACATCTTGCATGTGTACCAGACTATGTTAATGTCCCTGTAGAGAATAAGCAAAGGAAATAGATTACTGCAACAGTTCAGATGAGATAATAAGGGCCTAAAGTAAAGCAAAACATAAACTGCTTGAAATCCAGTGTAGATGAGGATGTGGGAAAACAGGTATTCTTATAAACTACTGTGGGAATATAAAATAGTAGCCTCTCAAAATGTAAGTACATGCATTATTTGATCGAGCAATCCCCCCACCACTAATATACACATCTACATGAAGATATTACATGAAGATAGCCACAAAGTATGTAAATGTTACCAAGAGGGGATAATTAAAAAAAATATTCTCTAACCAGTGAAATATAACAAAATAACACAAAAGAGAAAATATGGCAAAATCTCCAAAATATATTGTTTTTTTTTAAACATTTCAGAATATATTATGCCAATCCCATTGCTATATATTTTCAAATAAATATTTTTGGTATATGCCTAGAACTTTTCTGGAAGACTACATAATAAAGCATGAACAGTTTCCCCTATAGAATTAAAATGTGGGTGGGCCATGGAAAGGGATTTCCTTTTTATTTTGTACTTCCTGAAAAGTTTTAGTTTACCAGGTACAAAAACTACATTTTGAATAAATTATAATTAAAAACTTAAGGGGCACCTGAGTGGCTCAGTCGGTTAAGCATCCAACTTCAGCTCAGGTCATGATCTTGTGGTTGGTTCTTGGGTTTGAGCCCCGCGTTGGGCTCTGTGCTGACAGCTCGGAGCCTGGAGCCTGCTTCGGATTCTGTCTCCCTCTCTCTCTGCCCCTCCCCCATTTGCGCTCTGTCTCTTCCTCTCAAAAATTAACATTAAAAAAATTTAAAAAATTCAAACTGTGTCCAACCAGAGATATACAAACCCACAATTTAAATTTTAATTCTCTGTAGAAAGAAGAACCAAAAAAAAAAAAAAAAGTGTTGGATTACAGAAATCATTTGAGCTATTGTATTATGAAGAATCATCCTGAAAGAATTGAACAAAGAACAACAGAAAGGAAGCACTGCCACATGGCTTAGACGTTAGAAAGGCACCTGCTGACTGAGCAGATAAACAGTTAAGACTCAGCGAGTGTGGAGTGACAAAGGCATCCACAGAAGGAGAAGTCTACATAAGACAGAACGGGAACATGAGAGAAGGAAACCTGAAGAACTCAAATCAGATAGATCCATACAAGATATGTCACTTAAGGAAAAGTACTAAACCATTTTAGCATTCTGAGGACAAATGACTGAGATGATACCTCAGGATCAAGATGCTCTTGGAACAACTTGAACTCATCACGTGAGAGCCCCATGAAAGTTACACAGAAAGCCATGCTTGATTCCTTATTCACTGCACATTCGGCAAGCATTATGTCCTCCTTCAAGTCAATCTCAACAGAAACATGCCTCCAAAACAGGGATCCTCAACCTTGACTGCACTTTGTGGTCCTGCCAAAGAGCCTTCAAATATACATACCTAAATCAACTCCTAGAAATTTTTATTTAATTGGCCTGGGATGCAACCTAAGCTTCAGGAAATTTCAAAGTTCCCGAGGAGATTCTTTTTCTTTAGTTTTTTATTTATTTATATTGAGAGAGAGAGAGAGAGAGAGAGGGAAAGGGAGGGGGAGGGGGGAGGGAGACAGAGAGAGAGAGACAGACAGAGAGAAAGAGAGAGAGAGCGCACAAGCATGAGCAGGAAAGGGACAGAGAGAAAGGGCGAGAGAGAATCCCAAGTAGGCTGCACACTGCCAGCATAGAGCCTGACATGGGGTTCAATCCTATGAACCATGAGATCATGACCTGAGCCAAAATCAAGAGTTGGACACTTAACTGACTGAGCCACCCAGGTTCTCCTAAAGTTCCCCAAGAGATTCTAATGTGCAACCAAAGTAGAGAACAACCACCCTAAAACAGCCTACCTCACACATTCATACAGTAATTTAAACTTTCCTATTTTAAGCTTATCCCACCTCTCAAGATACCAAGTCCCTTAGATTTCAATAGAAATATGAATATTTCAATCAGAACCTCCTTTCTTCCCACAATTATGGAAGATTGCTTCATTGGTGGATCTCAGTGACATGTATCTGGGGGGATTCACTCCTTTGTGTATCCCTCTCTCATCTGACATTGGGCTTGGTCACAGGACTTGCTTTGGCAAGCACTTAGGCTTAGGGGCTTTTCTCTTGGAATCCCTATCTTGGTACCCATCTGTCATGCCTGAAGCAAGCCCAGCTGGAGAGGGAGCCCACATATTAGAAAACCGAGAGGCCCCAGCTAAGCCTCTTGGCTTAGCTAGAATGAGCCTCAAATGAAACCACGTGGAACAAAGAACCAACTAGTTAACCCCTAGGGTTGTGAGATAACAAAGAGTCATTGACTTACACCACTAAGTTTTAAAGTGGTTTTTCAGCCAACAGATTATTAAAACATTTACCACGTGGGACCTTTACAGTTGGTTCTTAAACAGCACCTTATCTCCACCACTCTCCCCTTAGCAACATTTTACATGCCCAACTCTCATCCTTCCAGATTTCATCATCTTGTTCCTTATGCCTCTTATCTCTGCCTAGAATAGTATTTCTCAAACCTCAGAGATCTGGACTACTTAACAAACGCTCACCACACGCAGATATCAACCTATTATTAAACAAAAGAGTCATTAGAATTTTTAAGTAAAAATTAGAGTTTAAAAATCAATAACAGTTTTAGATCAGTGAGAGGTGATTTGCTAGTTTGCAATATTTCACTAAGGCATCTTTATCTGACATTAGCTATAGGTCGGTTCCCACATCTATTCAGTTTATTTTCTTACTCGTTATTTCATCTAAATCAGAAAGTCATTTTTTTTAATCATTGTAAGACATTAGCAATATCAGCAACTGTTTGGTTGGCTATCAGAGTTCAGGATATTTGGAGCAAATGGAGATTGAGGAATTATGGAGAAATTTCTCATTCATATCTGCTTTCAGACAGTTGGAACAACTATCACATTTAAAGTGAGGCTGACCATGGGTACCTGGGTGGCTCAGTCGGTTAAGTGTCCGATGTCAGCTCAGGTCATGATCTCGTGGTTCGTGGGTTCAAGCCCCACATCAGGCTCTGTGTTGACAGCTCAGAGCCTAGAGCCTATTTCAGATTCTGTGTCTCCCTCTCTCTGCCCCTCCCCCACTTGTGCTCAGTGTCTGTCTCTCGCTCTCTCTCAAAAATAAACATTTGAAACATAAATAGATAAAGTGAGGCTGACCATTTCTTCCAACGTAAAGTAATCTTTATATTCTGCTGCAGCATTGCTATCCATTTTTTAAAAGGCCATTCAATTTCTTCATCTAAGTAAAAAAAAAAATTATGAACTAATGGAGAAAGGTGAATTTCTTGACAGAAACCATTTGTAGCCAGTCTTCTCTGAAACCACCAAAAACTTACCCTCCATGTTTACCACTGTGATAATGCAGGCACGATAAGCTATTCAAGAAACCGAGTATCATAGAGAAACGCCAGCCACACAAGCCCTTGAAATAACATGAATAAATGAATCCACTGTGGAGAAGAAATGCTTTTATTCCACTTTTCTGATATGCTCATTGAGCCCGTTTTTGCCACTAGGCAGCCAGGCATCATTCCTCAGCAGGGAAGAAAGCAGTCTTCTACGTTGCCCATCACACAAAGATATATACTCAGCGATTGATATATACTCCATGCTGGTCACACTTTTCCCTGCTTTCTTTATCCCTAATTCATAAGCAGGAGACATATTTTGACCAGCAACTGTCCATGGAGAGTGACAAAGAAGACGGACAAGTATCTGGTTAAAACTCTTATTTATAAAGCAAAAGCCAGCCTTGTCCTCCCTCAAAACTGTTTTGCTTTCTCTTGATTTCAATGGATCCTAATCCACCTTGTTCTGTCTACATTATAACTCCCCAGTCTCTCCCTTTTCCATGTAGCACAAATAATGCTAGAGGGATGCCTGGGTGGCTCAGTGGGCTTAGCATCTGACTCTGGATCTCGGCTCAGGCTCTAGTCAAGATCTCAGGGTCATGAGGAGGAGCCCTGCACTGGGCACGGAGCCTGCTTAAGATTCCCCTCTCTTCCTCTCCCTCTTTCTCTCCCCTGCTTACACTGTGTCTCAAACAACAAAATAATGCTAGAAACAGTTCTGATAAAACAATTCTCCCACAGAATACAAGTTATATGAGGCCAAGGGCTTTTGTTTGGCTCTTGTTCGGCTCTTTTGTTCACTGCCATATTTCCAATGTCCGAACCAATTCTCCATGGGGTGTGAGCTCTGAAAAGTTTTTTGCTGAGTGGATGAATATATGTATTTTATATTTTCTGAACTATGATTCAGTCTCGACAGCTTGGTTCTTTTGCCCCACCATGAGGAATATGTTAGTACACAAACAGTGAACGTTCTTTCACACACTGATGGCCACTAATATTTAGTAATTTATCACTTAACACGTAGATTTTGCCAATAATTCATCTGCTTCCTCTCTATACACATTTGTCATACTGTTTGGACTCGTTGGTAAGGTTCTTGGTAGTACTGTGACTTGTGTCACACAAAGGATTGAAATTCTCAATGATATTTCTAGGGTTTTAGTCTCTGTCTTCAGGAGGAAAAAAGATCATTAATTTCATATTGGAAAGACTTATTTTGGCAGTTTCATAACAGGTGGCTGGGGTCAATGGATCACCAGTCCAATAAAATCTGAGTGCTAGGTATTTTTTGCCATACTTGCTATTCACGTGTTTTATTATTCAGAAGTCTCTAGCAACTTGTGACACCAGCAGAGTCCCTACCAACTTATTTAGGTTAAAATTTAGTACTTGAAATGGAGTTTTGATGCTAACATTTTAATACTATTTTTGTCATTTAATCATTTTTGAGGCATCAATCTATTTTTATATACACGGCAATTAAAATAACACAACAGTAATGACATATTGAATATGGAAAAATGTAAATCATGTGCAAATAACATGTTTTAGGAAAGAGCCTCCACCTTAACTGAGAAAATAAGAACTTAGTCTTCAAAATGTAATAATATTTGTGTATAGATGATAGTTGTTTCCCAATATACTGTCTCACTTTCAATAATAAAACCATCACTTTGGATTCATCACATAACCACCCCCCCTCCCCGATCAGAAGCACATTTTACATTTCCTTCTGAAGCTTGGTTTGGCCTCTCTATTAAGTTCTGGTCAATAAGATGTAAGCCAAACGGTCATGTGTAACCTTTAAAACTTGTGCTTAAAGGAAAGGGACACATCCCTTTTGTCCTGGCTGGAAGGAGTTCAGACAAGGTGGCTTGAGCGTCCATTTTGGACCCTAAGGTGGAAAACAACCCATTGAGACTGGCAAAACAAACAAAACAACAACAACAACAAAACATAAAACAAAAATAAAGCTTGTCCCCAACACCACAGATCATCGGTTACCTATGGATTTTCTTTTTTTTTAATATCTGAGAGAAAGAAGCTGCCAGCTTAAGTCTCTGTTTTAGGATTTTCAGCTGTGCCCAAATCCGTTTCTTTTAAATTAAAACTTCTTGAGCTTAGTTGACACACATTACATTAGTTTCAAGGGTGCAACACAATGATTCGACTTGTGTACGCTTTGTACCATGCTCCCAAGTGGGGCCACATCTGTCACCAGACAAACCACTCACTCGCCGTGTTCTTCACGTCGGGGCCTCTATTCTTGTGACTTACTCATTCTCTAATTGGAAAGCTGCATCGCCCACTCTCCTTCACTCACCAAATCAGTTCTTAGTTGGTAATAAAAACAGTATAAATTTTATGTGAAAATTATGTAATGGCAATAATGGTAATAGATAACATTTACATAATATATACTATGTGCCAGAACTTACTCTAAATGCTTGAATGATACATTAATCCTCACAACCTTATAAATTAGGCACCACTATTATACTTATTTTATTTATGAGGAAACCGAGGCACAAAGAGGCTAGGCAACTTTCTCACAATCACACAAAAACTGAGAGGCAGTGTTTTTTAACACAGGTAAACTAGCTCCTGATTGTCCTCTCTTAACTAGTATGCGTTGTATTGCCTCTCACCATCACTCGTGATTAAATACACTATCCTGCCCATCACAATTATTAGCATTTAAAACTTCTGGAATGTGTGTGAACAAAGCTGTCTCCATTTTCTTTGCCTCCCCAGCTGCCAAACCACCTGTGAAGTATTTGCTGGGCCCTGGTGGACCAGAGAAGTTCATGAACCCCCACTGTGAGGTTCTCAAATCATTTTACCCCTCAGTGGAATGGAAACGGTCACGCAGTAGCACTTTTTCCCAAATGCTATCCTCACTGCTGGAATCCCATCAGGCAAGCAGAAAGCCACAGCAATTTCACAGATGCCCGCATCACTGTGGCCCCAAGCGCAACTGCAGGGTGAGGCTTGATGTTAGCACATAAACTGAGCCAACTTAACCATCAATTATAGAGTATGCGACAAAAGTTCTGCAAGAATGTTGATACTAGGTACGGTCTTCAAATATCCAATGAATACTTCAGATTATATGTTAATTGAACCTCATTCCTGACCACCGGATTGATTCCAGGGACCGA
Organism: Puma concolor; assembly: GCF_028749965.1. NCBI lineage: Eukaryota > Metazoa > Chordata > Mammalia > Carnivora > Felidae > Puma > Puma concolor. Next base: position 191,903,827 of record NC_141674.1, on the reverse strand, counting down.
TGCTTCATGATACTGCCTATCTGATTTTGAATAAAGCGTTTCATAGCATGCTGCTTCGTGACAAGAGAATCAAAACCTGTTAGACCTGAAAGGGAAATTAGAAATGCACTTAAAACCGAACCTTCTTCATTTTACAGATGAGAAGATCAAGGCAGAGAGAGATTTATTTGCTGCAAATCACTTACCTGTTGAGTGACATAGCTGGGACTAGGCTAAGGGTCTTCTATGCAAGTATCAGCATGCAATTTGGAGGCTAAGTACACTACCCTTTCACACTTCTGAGCTGTAGATGCTCAAAATTTTCCTCAATAACAAGTGAACTAAAAATTCCTAAACATGAGCTAAAATTTGTTTGTATCTACGTGCAGTATTCTCAGCTGTAAATACACAGAACTTTGTGACTCTTCATTTTTTTTTTTCTGCCTCTGATGACTTGTTTCTGTCGGACAAATTTCCTTAATGATGAATCATTCATAACACCATTTAGCAGAACATTTTCAACACATTTGGGACCACCCAGCTATAATGTGGAAGAAAAGCTAAAGATATACAAAATACAGTATTTCCAGCTTCCAAAATATTAGGTAATAAAAATGTGATTAACCACATCTTTCAATGGCAATTTCTCACTTCCGGGAAGACCGAAAATCTCATTTAATGGTGATCGATTTACTCAAATATGAATACAAGCAAGTAAACCAGCCAAATGCCTGTTTTAACAAAAGTGTGTTTTACACCTTCCGTACAGTTTTTGGCTCAGAAACACCAAAAAGGACTACTGACTTTGCCTCAAAGTTACCCCAAAATGTACCAGTTTTCCAAGTATATGCATTTAGCAAGCAGAGGGTAACATTTGCTCTTCGAGCCCGTGTTAGAAGATGCAATATTCTTATAAAATTAGCCTATATGGTGCCCTATGGAAGGTCCTAAATGGTGTGCAGGACTGACCACTCTCCCAATTAAGTCTAGGAGGAATCCATGGTACAACTGAAACCTCACAGATGAGAACTATATGTAACTAAATAAGATAAAGATGTTAATGGGGATGGGAAAGAGACTATTTTATGTAATTATGCCCATTCTGAAAGGCTTGGCAGTGATTTATGGATTCAGATGGTACAAAGTTAGAAATCAAAGGATCAGAGCATAGGGATCAACGGAAGAAGGCAAGGTAGTCATTCTCAGACTTGAACAAATTACACCATTGGAATGATGAATTTTGCTGTAAGCTGACTGGTATCTAAGACAGAAATAAAAACAGGTTGGGTTACCCAGTTCCAATTTTCTGATAAGGGAAAACATTCCAGTTTATAAAGACACCAATTTTTATTCCTTTACTAAAAGGAGAAATTTATCAGATGTGTACTTGTATAATGTTGAATCAGTGGCTAAACAACAATTGCAGCAACAGGTAAATACTTGGAAGTGCTCATTATCTTCCACGTCACCACCGCCCCACATCCCCTACACCACTTAGTCATTTGAGAACTGTAGGCAACCTCCGTTTGTAGATGAGAAACTGGAATCACAAAAAGATTGTCCAATGGCACAGTTAATAAGTGATATACTCAAAGCCAATGGGCCTACCACCAAAACCCACACTAGTAAAGATCATCTTTCTGAATATGTAACACTCGTATAGTTTCTAAATGTTTGACAATGGATATAAGAAAGTGACCTTGATGTATGGTGACTATACTTAATTATTTTAGGTTTCAAAGCCTCTATTTTTGGATACAACACTTCTCTGCCTAGCAAAGCAAATATCTAGTAAGACACACTAGCCACTGGGATCAACAAGGTGGATAAATGGTCTTTGATATCTTGGATCTGGTGGACAATATGTGTTATGTAATATATGATACAGAAGTACAATTCCAACAGATGGTTCTCCTATTGAGCCTGTATAACACATAACATTACATTTTAAGAAGGTGGCTATATTTCTCTAGAAATGTGATTTCAGATATTTTGCTCACTGGTGCACTGATTTAATCTTCATTGAAACATGGAAAAAAATCCAATAAGTTGCCAACCAGGTCCATGTTACAGTTTCTCTCAATTTTCAACAACTTTGGCCAAGTGCTAGATTTTGGTCAATTCATAATTAGCCAATTAAAAATACATACTCAGCAAGCTTCCTTTGAAAATTTCTGGCTATAGGTTGATGATTTGTAATCAGTACCGAAGAAGGTAAGATGGAAATTCCATTGTAAAAGTAAAACTTCTATTAAGTTGGGGGTGAAGGTGTAAAAATTTTGTCTAGATCTGGAAGAACTTTGGAGTTCTGATGCTTTCACTTAGGCAGAAATATCTGTAAATTTGCAAAAGAATTTTTTTCCTAAAGAACCCCCTAAATTATGTATGCTTCAGATGCCACTAAACCTGACTATGGCCCTGCCTGCTTACCTTAAGACTGAATCCTTTCAGACTTTGATCATAGTGATTAGCCAAGACCCCAATGGTACATATCACAATTCAAAAGAAGCTGCATCAACTTTTCTTCAGAAAGTTACTTCAGTACCAATTCCTTTCATTGTGATTCCCTTCTACCTCTTGCTGACAGGGGGTAGCAGTTTTAATAAAACTCACTGGATGATAGGAAAGAAATGAATATTAACTTTCCCACAGGCATACACTATAACCTTGCTTTTATGTGAAATTCAACTTTCAAAACATGGTAAGAATTGTCTCAGTACGTCAGGTGTTTGCCTATGGTGAAGGAGTTTGGCCTAAGATTTGTAAGAGTTCATCAAGTTACACTATTTTAAGCTGATTCAGATATTTCATAAATTTTTCTCAGTTATTTTCAACATTTTGATAAAGTTAAACAAAACCATTCTGCTGTAGATACTTGAAATGAGGAGCTGAGTATTTATCTGCCTTTAAGAAAGCACATTACTAAATACAGCCCCCCATCTTTACTAGAAAGTTAGATGATACTGTGACTATTCTGAAGAAAGACGATAAACTATTTCTTCAGAATCAGATCTTGGAGAACCATCTTTCAACACTGAGCTTTAAAGTGATAATGCTTAGATTGACAAATAACACATGAAAAACTTTCGTTATTGAGGTGTAGCAAATTCTTATTTAAATCTTGCACCACCTAGTAAAAACACTGGCATCAGAAACTTTTTCCAAGCTACATCTATTAGCTCCTCTCTGGATATCAGAGTGGCACCATCCTTTGAAAAATAGTTCCATATCAAAGCTCTTTTCCTTTCACACATTTCAACCCAATTAGAGACAAGAGAGAGGAGTGTTAACCAGACCATTAATTTTAGAAAACATATGCAAAAAAGCCAAATGTTTTTAATTACTTTAATATTTAGCACATGTAGAACTTTATCTTATTAGGCATTAAAACAATATCTAAAAAGGAAAAATCAGAGCCATCAGCAGTCTGTATTGAGATGATCAGCTGGACACAAATTAATATTTATGTTCAGAAACTTCCTCTATCAATTATCAGGTAATTGTGGAGACAGTATTGCATTAGAGCCTTCTCAAGCAGTTAACCCACATGCTTTTATCAGGTAAATACATGAAGTTCTTGCAGATGTTCTGGTTATTTGCTAAACCATATCAAGAACCAAGGAAAAATACAATTCAGATGCCTTTGCTCTGTTTACAACATGTTTTACAGAGTGGCTTTATTTTTTGGAATAAAAAAGAGATAAAGCCTACTTCTTGGTCTCATTAAACTTGAATTGATGGGCTGCAAGATAAGGAAACTGGTAAATCCCAACAATGAACCAACTATTTGACCATTTATATTCTCTATGAACTTAGAATATTTCCCAGAATGTGATTTATTATGAATATTTGAGAGATCTCTTTTATTGTGAGATCTCCTAAAAAGAAAACCAGAAGGCATTTCTTAGAGCTCAGTGCTATATAATAAAATTGTATAGTCTACCAAATAGATTCTCCTAGACCAAAAATTGATGAGAGGTCCATTACTTGGGAGAAAAAGTCATTAAAATGAGCTCTCTATTTCAATGCCCTTAGAAACCGTGCCTCTTAAACATTGAGTTAATTGAGAAATTATTCATTTGATATTCAAATGGCCCTCGGTGGTATTACCATTCCAAAGATAGAGGCTGGAATCTTTGCACTTTCGTACTTTAGATAATTAACACATCAGTTTGGGGGAAAACAAAAATTCCCTCCGAAATCACAGAATCTCAATTAATTGTGAATTTAACACAGGTTATATAAAATTTACATTTGCTATCATCAGTAATAAAGGAGTTGGCTCAAGAACACAAAAGTATAAGCATGCATTATTATCAAGTCTGCTAGGAACAAATGATCCTTCCCAAGAAAATGAAAGAAGTCCTATCAGATCTATCTTTGGACCCACTTTCAATCATCAGCTTGCTAGGGAGGACAGAAGTATATGAAAAACAAGGAAATTTCTGAAAAAAAAAAAAAACAATATAAGGCTTTCTTCTAATTTTTATGTGTGAAAATCAATACAGGGAAACCTCACTAAAGCAGAGTAGTGGGTAAAAGGGGAGCCTTACCAATCAATGTCAATTTGTCAATTATAGGAAGATATGTCAATTACAAACCCTAACAGAATAATCATCAATAGGAAATAATAATCAGTTAAAAGCCCCAACAAGAAGAGATGTACCTTGAATTGAATCTTCTACAACAAATAGACTACCCCTGCAACTCAGCCCATGAGAAACTATCATTACCCTTAACTCCTGCTTTTCTCCAATGAACTTGCATTCAAAACAACCCCTCTCAACTTCCTCCCTCCCATAAAATGACGTTCCTCTCCTGTGTTTGTTGGATTTGCCTAAGGTCTTGCCACACCTTGCATACTCCCACTTGCAATTCTCTATTCCAGAATAAACCCATTTTGCTGGCAAAATAATTGGCTGATTTTTAAAGTTAACAAACTGTCAACAATATTTTGAAATTATCATCCAATATCATTTTATTTCCTGTCTGGAGAGCAATGGTTCCCAAAGTGTGAGCTCTGACCAACAGCACCACATTAAAGACTTGTTAAAAATGTAATTGGCACCTGGGTGGCTTAGTTGGGTAAGTGTCCAACTAGGTTTTGGCTCAGGTCATAATCTCGTGGTTCTTGAGATTGAGCCCCACGTTGGGCTCTGCACTGACAGTGCGGAGCCTGCTTGGGACTCTCTCTCTCTCCCTCCCTCTCTTTCCCTTCCCTGCTTGCTCTCTCTCCAAATAAACAAACGTCAAAAAAAATGCAATTGTTAGGCTCCACTCAAGATCCAGACTCATTTAAAAAATATTCAAACAGAGAAGGCAAAAAAATAAAAATAAAATGCAGAATCCATCACCATCCCACAGACTTAATATCCTCCGCTTCCTAAATGCAGGCTGCCCTGGTGTATACTGGATGTTCTCAGTCCAAATTCAGGCTCTAGGAAGAGTTGAACTCTTGGCCCAAGAAAATGCAGCAGCTGATTTTTAAAGCTCAGACCACTGCACTCAGAACCACCTTACTGCTGCTCCCAGGATGAAGTTCTTGCTTTTTTGCTGTGACATTTCCTACTCATCTTCAGCTGCCAATGTTTAAAGTTTGGCATCTAAGTATATCTGCATTCTGATTCTTCTTTAATTCAGCACTGTATTCAGTCACATTGTTTTAAACCTCATGGAAGTACTTTTCCTTTGCCTACATTGACGGATATCATAAGAACTCAAAAGCATTGCTACTTTTTTCTGAAGAGTGTTCTTGAGGATGTTGTTTATCATTACACAGGGCCTGTCATCCCCTGTAGTGAGAGTAGTATTCTTCTGAGGGACTAGTTTATTTATCAACCCTGAGTGTTAGATAACATGGTTTTCCTTCAGTCTTTGCTCTTAAAATGATAACAGCAAATTTTATAGCCGGCTAGTAAATGTGCTAAAACTAATACCATGAGTTTTTTATACAAACCTGCCCTTGATGTTACTTTTCTAATTTTTAACTTGTTACACCTTTACTTCTCATTTTTTTAAATCCTGATTTATTTCATGGTTTGTTACTTGTAAATCCTTTTGCAGAATGAAGATACACAGAAATAAAGGAATACAGACAAAGCATAAATGGAAGGCGTTGGGGGTATTAGTGTACTGGGGGGATTCTGTAAGTCAACAGCGCTTGGCTTCACAGTCGACAGACCTGAGTTTACGAGTCTCATGCTCTACCGACTGAGCTAGCCGGGCGCCCCTGACATACCTGAGTTTAAATGCCATCTCCAGGATTTACCAGCTGTATCATCTTGGACATATCGCTTGGGTTGGCTCAACTCTCTTCAAGAATAGAATAAAAATAACAGTATCTGCCTTGTGTGGTTGCTATCATCATTAAAAATAAACATCTGCAAATTTCGCAACAGTGCCCAGCACAGAATAAGCAATCATGAAATGTTAGCTATTGTTATTAATGCCCATGTGGACAGCCCACTTAAAAGCCCAATATCAAGGTTCCCTACCCTTTTCCAAAGGAGGTGAGAATCACTGCAAAGATCACTGGCCATAACCTGGACCTTGGCATTTCCCAGAATGGGTTTACCTCCACCATCTTCCATATGAAATTCTATCTTCCATATCTCTAGCATCGAGTGTGAGCTAAGACCACTGAGAACTTCAAGTTCTTAAAGCTCTCCTGTTCCTCAGTGTTTCTGCCCCTCGATGTTTTTATTTCCTTCCCTACTCAGACCCACAACTAAGCACGTTTACTCTCTCACTTGCCAACTATCTTTATTTGGCCTCTGTTTCTTCGGATCTTCTGCTGCATCTGATACAACAGTCCCACCCTGGATGAGTCAACCACCTGCCTTCCTCCCTCCTGAAAAGAAAATGCTAAATTCTGGGGGGGGGGGGGGGGGGGAAGAGTAGAGAAGTACCTCTTGGTGCAAATACTGGACTTAGAGCTTCAGTCTCACCTCAGAAATCCTTTAATTTACTCATTGTTCTATATTGCACCTCAGTTACCATGAACCTCACCATTTTCTTCTAGGCCCCTACCCACTCCTATCACCCTTAGTTGCTATCCTCACCTTTACTCAGGAAATAAGTTTGTCAATTCCAAAAGCTGACATATGACAGTCACACTGAAACCCCTTGGTCTAGAGAACAGTTGGTCTCTTCTGCTTAAGGCCAACAGCTACATCTGACTAGCCCTGCACTTCTTTCTTCTTAGATCCTCTTGGACTTTGTTTCTGCAAATTAAACCCTCCAATTCATTCATAGTCTTTCAGCTGCTTCCTCCCCAGCTTCTCATTCCTCACTGATTAAAAACATTCACTTGTCTCTCCCATCCTGAAAAACAAGGCCTCACAATTTGAAAATGGAAATTAATAATTAGGAAAGTATGATACAAAATTCAGAAAAGGCCTATAGCAATTAAAATCACAAACCTCAGATATTCTTTGTGGGGCTCAGCTTGAGTCAGAGCAGAATAGGACCTCTGACAGGAACAGGCTGCTGAGAGCCCACCCTGTCTGTGGTTTACTGCAAACCCCATTTCCTATCCCCAGTGTGTCAGATGCAGGGGAAAATATAATCCAAGTTGGGCCAATCTTAGCAACTCTTCTGCGGTACAAAAATCTTAGTTCAGTCAGACCTAATCTTGAGAAAACAGGTGATTTTACCTTTCAGTTGCTCTGGTTTAACCATCTTTGCCAAACCAACCGCAAGGTGAAGAAAACATGGAGCAGACATATGGTAGAGGAAGGGAGCGAACCTGGCTTCCTGAGAGCCTACCAGTGCAAGGTCCAGGCTTCCAACTGCTCACTCCTCGATTCTGTTAGACTCTGTAATCAGGTTTTGCTTAACACAGTCTCAGTTGACTGTTATTAGTACCAACCAGAGTCAACAGCACTTCTCGGAGAAAGAAACTGGGACTTCTCCCTATGCTGCCCCATCCACACTACTCACTCCTTCTGAAACGCAACCCTGTCCACCGAGTAGGGGTTAAAGGGAGAGGAAGAGACCTGGAAACGGCCTGAGATTACCTTACAGGTGATAACTCAATAGTGTCAGACCCATGGGAGTAATTAAGAGTGAGCATAAACATGGAAAGCAAAAATGTGAGGATATTAGGGAAAGGATAACTTGAAATGCCATTGAGGAAGCTATGTGGGGCTGCGCTAAGAAAAGTGAGGAACCTCGATGAGTCAGCTATTTAACAAACCTGGTGGAGGCGTCTGGGAAGCTCATTTGGTTAAGTGCCCGACTCTTAGTTTCAGCTCAGGTCATGATCTTATGGGTTCGTGAGTTCAAGCCCCACATAAGGCTCTGCACTGACAATGCAGTGCAGAGCCTGCTTGAGATTCTCTTTCTTCCCCCACCCCTCTGCCCCTCCTTGCACATGTTCTCTCTCTTTCTCTCTCTCTCTCTCTCTGCCCCTCCTTGCACATGCTCTCTTTCTCTCTAATAAATAAACTCAAAATATTTTTTTTTTAAAGTCTGGTGAAGTTCTTGCCATTTTTTACAAAACTATGAAAGGAATATACTAAGTTTGTTTTTTTTTCTTCCATGTGCACATGATGGGAAACCTTAGCAGTAATTGCCTTAGTATACAAAGCTTTTAACAGCACATTTTTCAAGACATGTACATGCAATCTATCCTAGGGTAGATTGTTTTAAATCTTTTTCATTTAAGGGGCACCTGTGTGGCTCAGTTGGTTAAGCATCAGATTCTTGATTTTAGCGCAAGTCATGATCTCACGGTTCGTGAGACGGAGGTCCGCACAGGGCTCCGCTCTGACAGTGCATAACCTGCTTGGTATTCTCTCTCTCTGCACCTCCCCAGCTCGTGCTCACTTGTTCATGCTTGCTCGCTCTCTCTCTTTCTCAAAATAAAGTTAAAAAAACAAGTTCTTCTCATTTAAAATTAAATGAACATTTAAAAAAACCATACAGATCAACTTTAAATATCCATAAACAATTAAGAATTTCAAAAAAAGGGATCAATATTTAGCTACAAAAATAAAATACAAAAATCAACCCAGAGCAATAGCAAAAGCAGTCTCTCCATGCCTCTTTCTAACATAGAAGCTCTCTCAAAAACCTTACACTAAATTAACATCGCCAACATACATTTGTTTAACCATTATTTAGTGGGCACTTAGTATGACTACATATACCAAAACTAACGATAACATTTTTATTTTTTAATGTTTATATATTTTTGAGAGAGGGAGGGAGGGAGAGAGAGGGGGAGAGAGAGAGAGAGCGCACAAGAGCATGCACATCAGCAAGTGGGGGAGGGGCAGAGAGAGAGAGGGAGACACAGAATCCGATGCAGGGTCTAGGCTCTGAGCTATCAATACAGAATCCAACGCGGGACTCAAATCTATAAACCGTGAGATCATGACCTGAGCTAAAGTTGGACACTTAACCAACTGATTACCCAGATGCCCCTGAAGATAACATTTTTAAAGGTTATATCGAAATTCTGAATACATTATTTTTCCAAAAATATCAATAGAGAAATCTAAAACAGAGTTAATTCACTCAAAGCCACATTGCTTCCCAAACTACTACTAAACGTGAAGTGTGGATTTCCAATAGGACGAAATCTGAGAAGAAGCTTTTTAAATGGAAACAATGTAAATGAAATCACTTTTACTTGATGAAACCACGCTAATTTCAAGAAAGCAACTGATGCCTCTTTTTAGATAGACACCAGCTCTGTATATAATTAGACAGCAGGAACACAACCATAATCTACATATTACAGTGCTACAATGTATCCTACTTACCGTAATACTATCATACTGTGTAGAACAATTTCATAATGACAACAGTGACAATGGAGACCACATTAATGGTAATTGTGCCATCATCAAAAATGTCATCTTATTTTACTGTAGGAATGAGTTTTACAGAGTTTAAGGCAAAAGTAGTTCTTGACCATCAAGAGACTAAAGCAACCAAGGAAAGAAGTTCATTCCTTATGCTGGACCAAAACCGTAGGGCAGAGCTCACCATTCCCTCTATTCCCACTTAGTCATAACCCTGATGATGTTCTCAACTGAGCTCCCAACACAATTTATATACTGACGTTCTGCCCTCTTATTCCACCACTTTTTCCTTACCTTCTTCCCACCCCTTGTCTGTCAGTCTCCAGCTCCACAGAGGCCCAACCTGGTCTACTTCTATCTTCATTATCATGTGATTTTCTTTATTTCTAACTCAAAATCTGGAGGGGACAGGGGCAGGCAAAGTGCTTTATTTTTTTAATACACAAAATAAAAATATAGGTTGATGTGTATATACACATACACTGTCATATGTAATAAAGATAACCATTTAAAATAACACACTAAATGGTCTTATGTAGATAATAAATGATAGTGATGCAGAAGGATAAGAAGGTGAAACTGGTGATAAATGCTAACACCTCAGTGAAATTCTTAGACAGTGGTTCTTAAACTTTATACGAGCATCCCCTGCCTGGATTGTTAAAACCAGTCTGCTGAACCTCAAATCCAGAGTTTCTGAGTAAGCAGTTCTATGGTGAGGCCCAAGGACATGCAAGTGTTAACAAGTTCCCAGCTAATATTGATGCTGTTGGGTCCAGGGACCACACTGAGAACCTCTGGACTTTGAGATCCACACCTGAGGACTATGAGGCATCACATAATCCTTGAAAAGGATTCTAGCTCAAGGGTTCGCTGAATCCTTGAAAAACTGCTTTCAGAAAATTTCAATACGTAATGAGTACAAAGATGCTTGGAAGGAGGACCAGGATTCTCTGAAGCCGGAGAGTTTGTGTCCTCACTGGGATAACCCCCTAAAAGGACTTCACCTTCTATCTGCTAGGTGTCAACAAGCAAAATGTAAAGGCTATGATGTAAACACTAATAGGGTAAGAATAAAAAAAAAAAAAAAAAAAAAAAAAAAAAAAAAAAACAGGTAATGTTTCATTTAAGGGTAGCAGAAATGGAAGGCGAATCCAAAAGATTTTTCAAGACTTTTCTTCTCAAATTAGTAAGAAAAAAGAAAGTCTTAATAAATGCCATTGGGAGAATAATATGGGGCTCTAAGTTGAAACATAGCACTACAAATGTCGGGAAATACTGAATAACGAACCAAGAGTGTATCACCAGAGGTTTTGGGATGAGAATCAGTACTGCAGTAGTTGCTAGAAGACATTTCTGTTGATTCAAGACCCCAGAAGACTTAGGTAAAGTCCTAATTTTCTGAGATCTGGCACAGGAGTAAAGACGGAACTCCGCATCATCAGATCTCACTTTAGGAAAAGAAAGCGTTCTGCTCTCTCTTCTGTGCAAAAGCCAAGAACAGGGCAAATAGTAGGTAATCTTATAAAATACTGATTTATCTTTTTTTCTTTCATAGCACTACCTCATAATGCTTTCCATTTTCCTATTTCCAAAAGTTGTTAGCTAGCTTCTTTACAAAATTCTAACAGTTCATTAGTGAGGAGACAGGAATATAGCAAAACCTGCCATATTTAATCATGCTGCAATCTTCTTAAAGCTAAACTATGCATTATTCAAATTATGTCAATTATTTTGAAATGAAGTAAATATGTAACTTAGCTATGAATCATATAATATACATTTTCCATCCATCCAAGAGTCTCAATTTTATGATTTAGAAGTCATAGTTGCTTTTTCTCTATAGATAAAACCATAACTTATCTCAACATGCTTTAAGATAGTTATGCAAAATGCCATCTACTGAACATGGAACATTTTGGAACATGTGTAATTTAAAACACAAAATAAGAGTTTTAGATGAACATTCAGTTGTGCTGAGAGCTTTCAGCTGACATGTAAGAAAACTGACCACCCTGAGGTTAAAATATGAGGAAGCTCAAACACGTGCAGAGGGCATATGAGTCACTCCGGTTGAAAATCCCAGCTGAGCCCAGCCTTTGAGTCATCTCAACCCAGATACACACATGAGAGTTGAGGCCTCTAGATTATAACAGGACTTGGCAAACCCCGGGCTGTTGAAGTCATCCTAGCTGAGGCCACAGATATCATGAAGTAGAGACAAGTCATCCCTGCTGTGCCCTGCCTGAACTCCTGAACCACCAAATCCATGAGAATAAAACGGTTTTTGTTTTATACTATTACGGTTGAGCTGGTCTATTAGCAGAATAGGTATCTGGAGCAGGCTAGCCATAAAGTTATAGGTGCACTGGATCTGATAGAGAACTATTTTAAAAGAAATGTGGTAAACACATAGAGAATTAAAATTCAGGGAACACATTTGAAATTAACATAAAGCACTATAGAAGAAGCATTGTATATATCCTTTAAAACTGTTGCTTTTTCTTTAAGTGTTACAATTACAAAACAGAAAACCTTCTTTCTCTTAAAAAGCAATGCCTGCCCTCTTACATAGCATTAAAACCAAAAGTTTTTGTAATTACAATATGTTTCTCTATTAAAAATAGATAAAACAGACATAATTCATCACTACAAAAAATATTTTGTCTACTAGAATCAAAGTAGAAATTCTTAAGCAAAATTCTAAGAGTGGTCCCAATGACACTCACTCTTGAAAATCTCCTTTTTTTATCATAGGAGGAATCTTTGTATATGATGGCATATCATCCCCATAATTATGTTATGGTATATGATTATGCCATAGTTGACCTTAAGATAGAGATTCCTAGGGAGCCATATTTAATTACACCAGAACATTAAAAGCTAAGTTTTCTCTTGATGGTACCAGAGGAGGAAATCAGAGAGGGATAGAGTATAATAAAAAATTGATGTTCCTGGTCTACACACAGACAGTATAGGTGGACTCCAGGAACAGAAAGCTACCCTGATGGGCAGCCAATAAGGACATGAGGACCTCAGAACTAGAATTCCCCTGAATTGAATTCTGCCCAGAGAGCATTCCAGAAAAGATCCCACCCAACCTGTCTTGACCCCTTGATTTTGGCCTTCTGAAACCTTAATCTAAGTCTACCCAGAGTGCTGAACTATAGAACTATGGGCTAATAAACCAATCTTGTTTTAAGCAGCTAAATCTGTCATAATTTGTCACAAAGCAATTATCAATCTAATGCACTAGCCTTAATCTCAGTTTCAGAGAAAATAAGATATACAATTTAAAGTCTTTGTTTTAACTAGCTTTTTTTAACTAATTTAAAAATAAGTTAAACTTATAGTACTCAAAGATTTCCCCCTCTATGAAGAAATGTAACTCTTTACTAGTAACTATAGATTTGATGAGGACAACAAGGATGTTTCTTCTTCAGTGGTCATAATGACTTCCATGGTTATATCTCTTAAGAACTAAAAGATCTGGGCTTTCTTGAGGTTTACTATTTATCTATCCTTCCGAACTATCTTTCTAAAAAGAAGAATATAAATCTTTTCATCTTTTTATCAAAAACTTTTAATCATGTAGAAAAGAGTAAAATTAATGCTCATATGCCCTCCACCTGGACTGTACAATTAATGTTCTGCCACAGTTGCTTTATCTACACGTGGGTTATGTTATTCCTTTTATTTCTGAACCAAAGTTTCAGACAACATGACATTACACCATGCTTTTCCTAAGAACAAAAACATTCTCGTCATAACCACAGCACTATTATCACACCAAAAATTCACCAAAATACCTTTGTCTTATGGCCCATTCCATTTTTTCAAAAGTTCCCATTTGCCCTAAAACGTCTTTTGTACCTTTCTTCCTAATCAGAATCCACTCAAGTTTCACACATTCCATTGGATTGTTTGTTTTGACTCTCCAGATCTAGAATAGTTATCCCAGCAATGCTGGGGTTGTTTTGTTGTTGTTGGTTTGTCTGTTTTTGAAGAGTCCAATCCAATTATCTTGTAGAATGTCCTACGTCTAGAATTTAGCCAACTACTTATGGTGTCATTAAACTTGTCCCTCATATTTCCCGTAAGTTGAAAATTAGATTCAAGTTTGGTTTAGATTCCAGTGAAGCAATGCAACCAAGAACATTCATTGGGATGTACACTTCAAGAAGCTCACAGTACCAGGCTGCATCCACTGTTGGTGCTGGGAATTTTGATGACACACATGGATACCAAAGGAAAGGCACCCAATAAAAGTAGTCAACAATTTGTAGGATTATCTTTGTAAACATCTTGTTCTCCAACAATGTCCTCAAATGGTTTTGGCAGGCACTGATGATCCTTAAATCAACTGCCACTTTAGGAATTTTTAAATGGTAATCTTATGAATCCTTTAATTCCTTTTAAATTTATGACTTGGCAGACTACTGAAGGGTGGTAACAGATGGGGGGTTTTTCATACTTTATTTTTTTTTTCATAGCACTATGGTCTGACTTTTGAAGAGTTCTATTAAGAATTATTTACAGACGATAAAATTCACCTATTTCAATGGTGAAGTTTGAGTTTTGACAAATATATATAGTTGTGCAACTATCACCACAGTGAAGATACAGAACATTTCTACAACTCAAAGAGTTCCATCTTGCTCCTTTGCAGTTAATTCCTTCACTTCGCCCCCATAAACCACTGATCTAATTTGTAAGATTACAGTTTTGCCCTTTTAGAATTTCATTTAATAGAATCATATTATAGAATGCAGTCTTTGATGTCTGGCTTCTTTCACTTAGCAAAATGCTTCTGAGATTCATTCAAGCTTCTGCATATAAAAACAGTTGCTCCAATTTACTGAGGAGAATTTCATTGTATGGGTACAGCACAATTTGTTCATCTATTTACTATTTGATGGACATTGGGTTGTTTCCAGTCTGGGACTATTATGAATAAAGTTGCTTTGAACGTTTACATATAAGTATTTGTGTGAAGATATATTTATTTTGGGTGGATACTTAAGGATGGAATGGCTGAGTAAACCTATGTTTAACTTAAGAAAACGTCAAACTGTTTTCCAAGAAGGTTGTACCATTCTAGGGCACCTGGGTGGCTCAGTTGTTTGAGCATCTGACTCTTGATTTTGGTTCAGGTCCTATCTCATGGTTTGTGGGACTGAGCCCTGCATCGGGCTATGCACTGAGAGCGTGAAGCCTACTTGGGCTTCTCTCTCTCTCTCTCTGCTCCTCCCCATTTTAATGACACAGTAGTCTTCACTGTTTCAAGTCAGTCTTTTGCTTGTCAACAACCTTATGGAGTTTGCACTTGACAGAGCTTGCACATGCTTTGCCACACTTAGCCCTTAAAATTTCATGTTGCTGATGTAAGTGGTTTTGTTGAATATCACTATGTGTTGCACTTTCTCAATCCTTTTTCTTTAATATTTTACAATGTGTTACAGTCTATTCTTTTCTTTTGATGCTCACAAATCCAAAATTTCACCAGCGTAAGCCCTGTCCAGATGGCTCCTGATTCCTTCTGAGGTGACTTCACTGTACTGAGTGCCTTCTAGGGTAAGGACACAGCAAGATTTTCCAAGCTCATCTGTCTCTTCCTGTGTGAATTCCTTCAACATCTTAAATGAATGTTTAACAAACACTAATTAAAAAAAAAAAAAAAAAAAAAAAAAAAAACTGTGAAAGGCACCATAGTGGCAGGTGCTTTGGTAGGAATGGAATGGAAACTTGGTGAAGGTCATGGTTAGTGTGCCATTTGTCCCATCACTGTAAAGTCAGGCCAGAAAGGCAGAAATTCAGGTGGTATTGAAAAATCTTTGTATTAAATCAGGCATCTTTATCCAACATTCTACCCTTAAAATAAACCTCATCAGGTTTATAAAGATGACTATCTAAATACTAATATTTACCTAGTCTAAAAACCTATAATTAAGTGGGATAGGTCACTCAATTAGACAAAAAAAAAAAAAAAAGAGGGATTTACATAAACCAAATGCATTATTAGGCTTCTACTAATTGTTTAAATTTGCAAGTCTCCAGAGGAGGAGAAAAGGTAAGAAATCCTACTTTCTTCTTTGTAAATAGAGGTATTGCAACATTCGACTAAAAGCAAGGCAATAAATTAATGGTCCTTTATCAATGGTTTCCTTTCCCACATCGGACTGTTGGGGCACGGAGAATGTTCCGATAAAATCATAGCTAGAGCAAAATGGTGCCGTTTGCCCTCCCACTGCTCCCTTGAGACCCAAATCTTCTTACCAATTTTTTGCCAAATAGGTACTGGAAGTGATACTGTGTCTAAGAATCAAGGTCAGGTTTCTGAGACCCAGCCCTTCTCCTTTGCACAAATGCTTGGGGGTGGCAATGGATTCACATACGTACAATAAGAAAGGTAGTGTTTTCCTGACTTTTTACCAAGTTACACATTACTAAACATGACAACTTCACTTCTTTATTCTGCAAATCATTAAAAAAAAAAAAAACAGACTTTTTTTTTTTATGTCAAAAAGAAGATGGAGAGTTAAGGGTAAGTTAGCTGGCTATAAGCGAAGACTGCAAAGGAGAAATTGCTGGTTCAACCTAGTCTAGTCCTATGAAAAAGAGAAGGGAAATAAGTTGGGGAAATGAAAAGGGTGTCACAGTATTCAGGTAATTCACCTATAGTGCTCAGAGCTATGGAAGTAATGGAGGGGCACCTGGGTGGCTCAGTCAGTTGTGTCCAACTTCGGCTAAGTCATGATCGTAAGGTCCGTGGGTTCGAGCCTCACATCAGGTTCTGTGCTGACAGCTCACAGCCTGGAGCATGCTTCAGATTCTGTGTCTCCCTCTCTCTCTGCTCCTCCCCCACTCACATTCTGTCTCTCCCCCTCAAAAAATAAAATAAAATGTTAAAAAAAAAAAAAAAGAAAGAAAGAAAGAAAAAGAAAGTAGTGGGGCAGAATTGCAACCCAATCTGGTCAGAACAGGTTCTAAGTGGACTACATTATCTGATAACTCAAAACCAAACATAACTTTCAACTAGACCACACATACTTGTATATTTTAACTTAAATTTAAATCATTTAATTGTATTCAACTTTAACCCAAAAAGCTCCAAGTTTTATTTGGTTAAATTTTTCACTCATATTTCTCATGACTGCATCCTGGACTCAGGTAATTCACAGGTGATTCTATTATTAAGCACTCTGAAGAGTTCTGCCCAATACAGTCCTCTACTAAACTAATCTAGAGAAAAGTCATCTCCTGCATCAGTATTTTGTGACAACAGATAAACTCTGAAGTGGGTCTAAATTGCTTTTACATAATTTGGGGGAAAATATTAAAACTTAATAATTTATAAGCCCTCTATCACTGATTCATAATTCATACAAAGAATATTCTTTTGTTAGTAAAATGTAATCTAACTTTGTTTTGATTTTAATCACAGACAGTGGTAGACAATAAAGGAACACAGGTTATTGCAAGACTGAAGAGCCAATAAATCTTTTGATTTGTCTTAAAATAGATAAATTGCATAAGTGGTGATAAAGCATTGTAAACCAATTTTTGGAATCCACAATGAAGTAAGAGCCCTAAAGCAGTATAAACACCATTCATGTCTTCATTGGGTGAGAACCAAGGATTAATTGTGTATTATTATTTTGCTACAAGCAATAGTAAAAAAAAAAAAAATGGCAAAAACAAAACTAGAAAGACCTTTCCATCACTATGGGGAGGGATAGATGGTCAGAGCTTACAAAGCACTGTATTTGCAACCAACCATCCCCTTCCATAATACATGACGGTGTGTCAACTAACTTGTCAGCCTCCTCCTACACTTCCAATTTCTTCTTGGCCTCCTCTTACACTTCCAATTTCGTGGAATTCCATTTCTCTTTTCAAGCTGTTGCCACTGAAATCTGGGCAAAGACTGATTTGTGGTCAAACACATTCTATGCTAAACAAGTCTACAAATCCCAAAGAAAGAAAAATCACGGCCGAGAGAATTTGCCATCCTCTGTAGCACCAGATGGCATAGATAAAGGGATGTTGTGCACTCCAGCTCAACAAAGAGGTAGTTTTATCACTGTCATTTACACATGCCCCAAAGGTGCGCAATTCAAACTAATGTGGAGATTCTTCAGTGACAGCTGAGACTGAAATATTCCATCTGTGTTTAATACAGAGATTACATCCTTTATTCTCCGATGAGAGCCTTTCAGAGTATCACTATGCAATTTTTTCTTCTGAAAGACAACGGCCTTCTATTTTTTTTCGCCTTGCATCTGTCTGCAAGATTGCTTTTGGGACAATAACATAAGTTTAAGGAAGAAAGCTAACCACCCTTCCATCATTAGTTTTAGCATCAATTTGAACCTTGCAAAACCAATACTAATTTTGCTATATGTGACAAAATGCTATGGTACAGGAAACCTGCTTACTAAGCAGTATAACTATGCTATAGAAATTAGCCATTTAAAACCCAAAGCATGGCCAACATGTAGATACAGATATGTATATACATATATCTTTACGTATACTTGTACATGTGCGCACACACACGCACACACACACACACACAGAGTCTAACTGGAAAGAGAAATAAAAAGAGTCTGTAAAAAGGAAAAAGGAACAAAAGAGGAATTGATTCTAGAGGTCAGGACCATATAAATACCAATTTTGGTTTTCAATTTATTCATGCTTTCAGAGTGGAAAAGAACACACACAAAAAATAAAAGATTAATAGTTAACCCAAGGGGTTAAATTCTCCAAAGCAAGTATATAAGATTGTGGGTCATTGTGAGATTATAAAATAAATCATATAAGAGGGTATTCTAGTGACTTTTAGAAATATGACCACAGCATTTACCAAATGCCTAAATGGCTCTCCACTACATGATACAGAATGCATCTTTCATCCTCTGGGTTTCATAATTTAATAGTATCTGAAGAAGATAATTTAAAAAACAAAGTTGTAATACCTACATTGTTGACATTCTAACATTTTATGATTAGGGGAGGTCTACTAGGTATGAGTTTTAAAGGTGGTACCATAAAAAAATCACACCTTAACCATCTGCAAGATAGACAATCATTCGCAGGTTTCTGAATGAGTTTTAGCATTACAGGAACGAGAGAGCCTAGGGAATGAACCAGTTAATGCCTCCAGAAGCACAATTCGCCTCTTCTTATTGACAAAGTAGGCAAAGGTCCAAGAAAATTGGTGAGAGTTTACAAATCTCTAAGTTCTTTATCCTGCAAGACCTAGTTCTGAAAGAAACATCAGGATCAATGTAGGAAAAAACCTGGCAACCAAAGGAGCCAAGTGCTTCATTTTTATATTTCAATGATCCATGAAGATTGGCAAACAGTAGTCACGAACACAGTTGCATGACTATTTAAAACCCAATTAAAACTTTCAGCCAAGCGGATTATTTTGCATCACCACCAGAGAATGTTCATCAAAGGCTCTGTGTCAGGCTTTACCCGGACTACATGGAATGTAACCTAGCCCCATGCCCACCAAGACTCTTAACACATTCTAAATCCCAGACCCTATATTCAACCTGTCAATCTTTTCTGAAATAACAGAGAATGAGTACCTTTTTTTTTCCTCTTTAAAGGTAACAGCAGCTCCCACCACCACATACTAGAACCTGTACTGAGAGATGTTGTCTTCAAAATCAGCCCTTCCCTTCCCAACATCTTCTCTCTCATTTTCTTCAGAAGTTCCTTTCTTTGTTATCAAATGAGTTAAAAAGAAAACAACTCATAAAGCAGAATGATCTTAAGAGTAAAGATAACCTCCCTTCCATTCCCAGTTCAGCTACTCTCTATTTACACAGTCTGTGCGACTCACACTTTGAAACAATTTTCTTATCTATAAAATGGGGACAAGAATAACAATTCCGCTGTCCTTTCTAATAGGATCTTCAAGAGGATAAGAGGAAAAAGCACGTGCAAAACATTCTCTCCAAGTTGTGGAGCACAAATACGTGGATTACAAAAATATAATGAACCCTTTACAAGACCAAGCTCATTCCAACAAATCCCCAACTCCTCCTTTACATTTCACAGCTAAACTTCTCAAGCTTTTTTGTTTTTGAATTGCACACATGGCCTGCCTCAGCTTTAACACCTTTTACTGTGTTAAAGCCGGCTCTTCCGGCACTCACCATGCCATTAAACACAGCCTGGGGGCCAACTCCACAAGCAAAGGTGCGGGTGCTCCTTACGTCTTCCATCACTGTTCACGTTCGGCCATCCTCGAGTCCCCTCTCCCTTAACCTCTTGGCAGTTTCCGCCTCCTCCATCACTGTAATAGCCAAGTTGTGCTACAGTCACTTATCCGAGAACTCCCTGGTACTAGGTTGAGAACAAACCACACATAAATGGATCAAGATATCCCACAGATGATCCTTGTGTTTATTTGCTATGGTAAAATTATAGAAAAACCATGACTGAAAATATGTGACCCGTCTGTACTTAGAAACCAATTCATCCACATGGAGTTTCCTACATAACTGCTTGAGGAATTCTGGACAGCGTTTTAGTTTATGGAGTTTCAAGCGTTCCTGAAAGACAGGAAGCCTATTAAAAATTAAGCCTTGACCTTTAACAAATGCTTAGGTGTGGTCATCCAAATGGAATGAAGTATACAAACACTAAAACAAACAAAGGGACAAAAAGTGAGGGGCAAGAAAAAATACTGAATACCAGGGGCTGCCTTACCTACTTGGCTCCTCAGGGCCCATCAGCTCAGACAAAGTCTCCCATCTGGCCTAATGATCTCCTCATTTGCATGGAATACTTCCTGTCACTACAGCCCCTGATGAACTTTTCACCTTGTCAGAGGAGCTTCAGTGAATTCTAAGTGCAGAAACCGGAATAGCAGGATGAGGGGGTGAAGTGAGATCATCTTGTTCTCCTTTAAGCAACTCATGTGAGCAACTTCCTTAGAAAGGAGAGATGGAGAAGACTAGGGAATTGGCAGAGAAACATGCAAGGAGGAATCACAGCAGGATTGGGTTTGTTTCCTCGCTTGGTTTTAAGAACGCAGAACTGAGTTGAGTCAGTACAGTAGGGAGGGTGAAAAGAGGAGACACCGTGGCTCAGGAAGTTAAAATGTCTGGAGGTAGAAGGGAAGAAATGAGATTGAAAAAGCAAATGGAAGAATTAGTCTTGCATAGGAAAAGCAATTTCAAGTCTCAAGGGCAGAAATTAATAATTTTTTTAAACAATAAGGTGAAGAACTGAGAAACTTTATTCAAGCCTCCAGGCCTTTGATTTTTTTTCTGTAAGGCAGCTAGAAAGATGATAAACTGAGAGCTAAGAGGCTAGAGATAGGGTTGGGCTTAACAAGCGTAGTGAGGGCTTTAGAACCACCACTGAAGGAAGCAGAGGGAGGAAGCCAAGCACAAACACCCAGTTTGGTGATTTTTCTCCAGAGTGCTCAGCAGCTGCTGCTGACACAACAGCATAGTCCTCTATAGTCCTTTCATTCCATAGTCCTCTATAACATTCCACTCACTCCCGGGCTGCCATCTTGAAAACGTGTGAGATCAGGGATGAATGAGGATGAACCAGCAGCTGAGTTGGGAATCCATTTTAAGTGATGCTATTTGTGATGGCTCAAGGATCCTTTACCTTCAAGGTCAAATTCGCATTAAAATTGCATTACTCCTCATAATAAAAGGCATATTCTTTACCTGCCATTGTCCAACATTTGTAGGAGAAGGAACTTAAACATCTCTTCCCCTTTACTGAGTGAAGGTCCTGCAGACAGTAAAGAACCCGCTATGTATGTGTACAGTGTGGCAAAACAACGGAACAGTGGCCTGCAGCCCTCGCTGTACTCAATCTGTCTGTTAGTTAATGTTAACAGCCACTGTATGTACAGGCTGCCTCTGCGGCATTCTGCTTAGCCTCCTGGTCAGCATGACATTTTTCTTCCAACTGAGCTAGTCCGTCTCCGATTTCTGCTGTGCCAACATGGTCCGTCAGCTACTGTCACTTCCCAGATGTCAGTGGCTATGTGACACTCGTGGGGATGTCAGAATTGTCCTTGAAACACTGTCACCTCCCACAAGTTTACAGAGCTGGCAGAGGGGGAATTTCTTTGCTTTTCTGGTATCTTCTTTGAACTTATCATTGGGCTATCCTAATAAGAGAAGGCCACAGCTTACTAACTACTGGATGAGTACATTCCAGAGCTTTATACTCATGTTTATGCTTGATCGTCTGAATACATAAAATATGTAGAGATTTCACAGACTCTAGCATCCTGAAGAAGGCGGCCAGTGGAAATTAAATCAAATGGCAACATTATGAAAAAGAAAAAAAAAAAGAAAGGTCTTCAGACTTGATCATAGTTCCAAGGTATTTTTTTTTTTAAATCTTAAGGGGTTGCAAAATATGAATTTCTCATCTATGATTAGATGAGAAATAATATGTGGCAAATGAAACAGATTGTAGCAGTTAAAATAAGTAAAATCACATTTTTTCTATGATGCTTACTAAATTGAGAATATTAAAATATATTTGCATATCTGTGTTCAAGGCTCTTAGTCTCTCGCTTTTTCCCAGGTTAAAAAAAAAAGGTCACCTCTCCCTCAGAGGATTCCTTACTCTTTAAGTAATATCCTTAAATGTGTCTCCCAAGCTACCTCTTTATGTCCTACAAAAAGTTCCCTCTCCTGTTTGAGTGAGATTTTGAAATGGATTAGTCAAATACCCAGAGTTCAAATGAAAGAGGGAAACTTGTAGGAAGAAAACGTAGATTTGTCTGTATTTCTTCATATCCAATTTCCTCATATTCAATCTCTATTTTTAAATGTATTCACGGGCCACCTGGGTGGCTCAGTCAGTTGGGTGTCCAACTCTCGATTTCGGCTCAGGTCACGATCTCACAGTTCCTGGGATCAAACCCCGAGTTGGGTGGGCTCTGTACTGACAGCATGGAGTCCGCTTGGGATTCTCTCCCTCTCTCTCTGCCTCTCCCCTGCTTGCACGTTCTCTCTTACAAAATAAATACACAAACTTTAAAACAAATAAATAAATGCATGCACCACTACACCTCAGTATAGAAATGTCAGTCACATGGGAGTGATTCAGGATAATATGCCACTTTCCCAATTTTCACTCCCCCTTGCCCTGCCTGGTAGCCCAGTCAAGTACTGTTATGAATACACTGGATCAGCCTTAGCTTCCTTAATTTTTTTTAACTTCTCTTTTGCTCACCCACACTCATCCGCCAGCATATATGGCCTCTATTACTTCTTTGGGCACATAACCAGCCTTCCAAGTACCCTCTAGCTCCACAATAAGATCATGAACTCCTTGAATGCGAGGGTAGTATTTTCTACTAATTTGGATCTCCCGCTATTCCCCTTCCACATAGTCACTCCATAAATAATTAATAAACTGAGTATCAAATGGTCACCTCTCCAAGTAATGCAGCCTATTATTCAAACCAAAATGTTGTCGATAATCAGAGGGAATTCCTGGAAGGGAATTTTAACTATCCACTGATGACAGAGGTCACACCAAAAACAGTGAAAAGCAAATTTACACTGAATAAAAAAGCAGTAATTTAATAGTGAGGGAATACCTGGATGAACGACACAAATAATTAATTCTAAAGTGCATTCTCATGATGAATACATTACTGAGCACTGTTCCATGTGGGGCATGGAAGCCACGAAAGATTCCACTATGAATCAACCGTAAGATTGGGGGACATTTTTTTAACATTACATTACTTATTTTCCCATATTTTCTAAGGAAAATGCAAGTCGAAATGCAAAAGCAAAGCTAAAAATTAAAACTTTGATTAGCAACAAGATACGAGAAAAAAGCATGATTGTCTATCCAACTTTCCTTAATGAAAGTAGCTAGAGCTACTGCTCTTTTAAGGTGAATGGAGACAGGGTGTAACGGAAAGTGTTTTCGTGTCAAAGGCAATATCAAGACTTCCAGCACAAGCAGTACATAAGGGGTTTCTGACCAAGAAGAGAATATAATGAGACATTATTAAGCAAAGGCATTAGCCATAAAATTAGTAATTGTAAGAATAACAGTTTTTGTGTTCTTGTTTTGTGTCCAGAAGGCATATAAAAAATCAGAATCAGCAAATGTATTACTTACATAGGGGAAAAAAAAATCACTATTTCTTGCCAGAAAAAAATTGGAATCTATGCTCAGGTCATATAAGTATTTAAGTTAGAGCAACATGTCAATCACAACATGCTGCCCTCCCTCAAAAATCTTACCTGGTCAAACCTTCAATTTACTGCCACCGTGCCCACTTTCGCCTACAAATTACCATGACCTTTATCATTCCACCATCCTGTTCTGCACCCCGGTTTCTCAACTCCCTTCTAGTAAGTGACTTATCACACTGCCCTCTCCTCCATTTCTGATTGCCAGCCCATTTGCAATTATAAGAAGTCACAGGACTACTTTTGATTTCCCTTAATAGAAGAAAGTGGCTTTCAGCTCTGAGATTCTATATGCTAAACATGGAACAGAGGAATTCCCTTCAGAACATGTAGTGAAGAATTAAAAAAAATATGTTTATTGTCTTCTGACTAGTATTACAGACAACAATGAAAAATCCAATAAACCAACTGATAAAATCTTCCTTTTTGTCCTTAGACAAATCTGCAAGAATACAGATGAATGTCTTTGGTTTACTGAGAAACATAATCAAGCTAATTTTTTCTTCACAAATTACAAAATGTATGTATTGTGCCTAAAAGAAATGTCAACTAATTCAGAGAAATTTATCAGTTCTCCATAAATGTATCATTCTTATTTTTTAATACATTTCTTAAACATAAAATGAAGTGAATCATTTCAGCGGCTCAGTCACCCTAAAACCTGTCCATACTTAACTTTGTTAAAAAATACTCATAGAAAACTGGGGGCGCCTGGGTGGCTCAGTCAGTTAAGCGTCCAACCTCGGTTCAGGTCATAATCTTGTGGTTCGTGAGTTTGAGCCCTGCATGGGTCTCTGTGCTGACCGCTCAGTGCCTGAAGCCTGTTTCAGATTCTGTGTCTCCCTCTCTGTCTGTCCCCACTCGTGCTGTCTTAAAAATAAACAAACATTAAAAAAAAATGAACTTATGGGGCACCTGGGTGGCTCAGTCCATTAAGCGTCCTACTTTGGCTCAGGTCATGATCTCGCGGTCCGTGAGTTCAAGCCCCGCATCGGGCTCTGTGCTAACAGCTCAAAGCCTGAAGTGTGCTTCGGATTCTGTGTCTCCTTCTCTCTCTGCCCCTCCCCAACTTGTGCTCTGTCTCTCTATGTCTCTCAAAAAGTAAATAAATGTAAAAGAATTTTTTTAATTTTTTTAAATATGAATTTATAACAACTTCAGTTAATTCTTTCAAAATATTAGGGTAGTTGAGTCAGGAAATATTTTCCTCCATTTAGAAGTGGCCAACTGGTTGTATATGGAATATCAACTAATCATTTCCTGGAGATAGGTAAAGTGTCAAAGCAGTGGCATTTATAAAAATAAGTCTCCATTGCTAACTTTTGAGGAAACAATCACCCCTTCTATGCTAGTTCCTGACCTCTGTCTTTGACACACCCACCACTTTTAGTCACAGAAAACAGCAGGAGGCGGAGGGTGGGGAAGGAGTGAGATAGCAGACATCACAAGCTGTTACTCTTCAAATAACCAAAAGGGGCAGCAGGACAGCACCCAGCCAGCCAGTATCCAGAAGAGGTCTCTACAGAGCTCCACACAACGAATGCACTGTAAACACGGTAATTTGAGAATTTTAGACATTCCCCAAAGTCCTGGTATTTCCCCATCCTAAATAACAAGGATCAAAAAAATACTATTTGAAATCAATAAAAGAGATTACCGCACCTCTCCAACCTTGGAGCATTGATCAGCCTTCATTTATTTGTCTTCTCACTGGTCTAGCATTTGAGACAAGACCCTACTACTGCCGCCTTCCGTGAAAGTAATGCATGTGACCAAAGGGCACATGGTAACCAAACTGTGATTATTCTGAGAAGCATCTAAGGATCTTGATGTTAATTTAAATGACAGCGAGTAAGCCAACCTAGTACAATAGCACTCTCATAGGCAAATTGCCACTTCCAAAGCACTGGACAACCAGATATTACCAGATAAACAATCACATCCCAAGATACAAGATGTCTAACTTATATCTAAAGATACAAGACATCTTTAGAAACGTTGCCTCATTATACAGTCACAACGAAGTCCATTTCAGAGAATAACATTGACCAACTGAGCAGAAGAGTTACCTTTCTACCAAATAATTAATTCAATGTGCAAAATCGATATTTGTCAATAAAAAGCTGAAAAAAACTTAATAGATAAAAAGCTTTAATTCAATCTAGTTTATAAAAACTGAGAAAATAACAATATGTCAAATATTTCTTGTTTGTGGTTTCCCACTGATAGTAATATAATTGAAACCAATATATGTTTTGTCTTAGGGACAGAAACACTAATGATTACCTAACAAAGGTATTACTTATTCTGCATTTATTCACTGGGTGATTCTGTGCCAGACACAGTGGAAGGCACTAAAGGTATCAGTACAGTGTCGTATAGGTTACAAAGTGCATCTGAATATAAAGGTAGCTCCTGATGAACGTGACACAGAGAACCACAAATTTCACAAGGCCACTGTTAAAAACACCCACAATTCGTAAGCTTATTCCATTGAAGTTCATCCACAAGTAGACTTCTACAAGCATCACTGAAAAATATCAACTTGAGTATACTAACTCAGGAATACTAAAGTACCACGTACAGTTTCACTAAACGGGCTACTTACTGCCTGTTAAAATACCTTCTATTGTTGTTTTTACCAAGTTTCTTCATATATATTTTTTTCAACAGAATGAATTTTGAGGAGCATGAGTTTGTCACTGAGAAAAAAGGTATGTCTTCTAAATGTGCCTCAGTGTCAACTCTACTTAATACATACACACAGTGCCATAAAATTGAGGTCAAGATTTGTAATTAAGTGACTATTAATCCATATTCAATTTAAAGACATGGGAAATTTAGCTGACGTTTCAACAAGCATCAAGCTCTCTGTCTGGATCTGCAAAAATCTAGTCCACTTTCCTGAATGACAACAATTGGTAGAGCTGCTACTTTAAAGAACCCCCTCCACTCAGGAAGATGGGCCCTTTCTATTGATTTCACTCTTCCAGGTTCCCCATTTAACTTATGCTGGAGGCAGTGTAGCACAGGCCCCATTTAACTTATGCTAAGAGACCTCACATTCTATCACTGTCTCTTCTCTACCAGTTGCCCTTAGAGCGTTTTGCTGAGTGTTTCAAACTCTAATTCACAGGTTGAAAACTAATCATTCACCAGTATCTACCTTCTTTTCAGTAATAAAACCAACCAAGTTTAAACCAACCAAGTTTAAGCTGCACACTTCCTGCAGCTGCAGCTATCTTTACTAGCCTCCCTTATGGTTAGGTAAGGTCTTATGACTAAGTCCTGTCCACAGATTCAACAGGTTTGGGATGGCAGTAATTCTCAGAGATTACATTAT
Organism: Puma concolor; assembly: GCF_028749965.1. Lineage (NCBI taxonomy): Eukaryota > Metazoa > Chordata > Mammalia > Carnivora > Felidae > Puma > Puma concolor. The sequence continues at coordinate 191,876,477 of NC_141674.1, read as the reverse complement.
AATCGGAGATAATGCCCAGGTTTTTTTTAATTTTTTTAATGTTTATTCATTTTTGAGAGAGAGAGGGAGACCGAGTGTGAGTGGGGTAGGGACACAGAGAAAGAGACAGAATCCAAAGCAGGCTCCAGGCTCTCAGCTGTCAGCACAGAGCCCAACGCGGGGCTCGAACCCATGAATTGTGAGACCATGACCTGAGCCGAAGTCGGATGCCCAACCCACTGAGCCACCCAGGCGCCCTCTTTTGGTTCTTTCTTTTTATTTAAGCTCCCCAGATGAATCTCATGGGTGGACAAGGTTAAGAAACACTGCTAACATGTGGTAGAGTAGTAAGAAAGACCTTTGGGAGCAGACGTGCTTGGTTTCCAGTGCCCAAATCACCTTCAGCTCTGACTTCTACATGAGATAGAAATAAACTTTCTACTTAAAGCCACTATCATATGGTCTCTGGGAAAGCAGTTAAACTCAGAACACAACTAATGTAACAGGCATCATTGATAACCCTCTTCATCAGCCCCGAATCCTCAGGATGCTAAGGTGAAGTTCTCGTCCCCATTGCTTGCTGACGGAACCCAACTTGCATTATCTGATCAAGATCTTTTGACCAATGACTTTTTATTTTCCCCTTTTGTTTTTTGTCTTCTGCTTCAAGAACCTACTGAAAAAAACCAAAGACATCAATTCATTCTTTTTCCAACCATGAACCCTCTGATTCCTTTCCCATATATTATAAATTATTTAATGGTATCCTTTTTCCAACTGATTGCTAACTTCCGCTGTTGTTTGAATGGTAACTAACATGCAGGTTTTACCTTGAGTCCAATATTTTAGTGTTATTTGATCACATTTTAATTTGAAAAGGCTCAACAACACATCCCTACCATTCAAATTTTGGCAGACCACAGACCAAAAAAAAAAAAAAAGTTATAGTCAAAACTATGAAAGCTACATGGTGGCCTGTGACAAGAGCAGCAGGAATTCCCACAAGGCAATGAACCTGAACCTGATGTGGCTTCCACTTGTTATCATGACTACAAGCAAGAGATGCTATCTAATACACGAATATCTTCATTGCCTCACAGTAACTTAAAATTTTAAGAATACCAATTATCACTTTAGCATAATTAATCCAAACACCAATTAATCTACTGCTAAATAAAAGAGTTAACTGTATTCTCATTTGACCTTTATACGAATCCTGTAAAAGCAGGCAGCTTTGTTACTTGCCTCTTGCGGATACTGATAAAGAAAACTTTCAACAGGAAGTAACTTCCAGAGGCAAATACTTGAAAATTTTAGTTCTACGGGAAAAAAAGCAGAGATATAGAATACAAATGGACACACTTTTCCTGGAATTTATTCACAACTAAAGAATAGCATTTAAATAATTGGAGTTCCCTGTTATTCTTCTATATTCTCACAACAGAATCTCAGGTAGTTACTTATTTCCTATAACCTAACTAACCTTGTATGAAGAGGTAAAGTACTTATCGAATTCAGAAGTACATGAAAAATGATTGTGTAGATCATCCTGAAATCGATGGTGATAAAAAAGACATATTACTTATGGCCCCTATGTAATTATTATTTTAATGTACTTGAAAATAAGGAGTAAAAGTGTTTCAATAAAAACAAAGTTTGGAACTATCTGAAAACTGTATTAAAAGGCAAAATGAAATAACCAGAATGGAACATGTGGTTAAAATTTGCATATTTTCATCAAAATTACAAGTTTTTAAGTAAAAACACATCACTTCACATAGCATTACAGTGAATTAAATTAGCAGTTAATTTACACTTTAAAGATATCTACTATTAAGATGATCAAAGATTTTCATCACTCATATTTTCTGTCTATTCAAATATCAGCTTTAATTTCAAAAATAAAAAGACAAGCATTTGAAGGCACTTGGCCCTAATTCCTCAGCTCTTTGCTAACTCACTAGGCTTTGAAAACATACCTCAGTCTACAAATATTCCACATTAGCCTTGTTTGCCATGAAATAATTACTCCATAATAACAAATGTAACAAAATACTTTCAACGAAAGTAACCCACAAGATGTGCTTTGGAAAAGATTCATTAGAAGCATGTCTTTACAAAGTGAGGTCAGATAATAAGAAGTTCAAGAGTATCATAAAATACAACAATAAACATACTCTATTTGCAAAACTTCCAGGGAATGATCTGTTTTGGTTAATTGGCTATTGTCTCTCCGCTGGATTATAAATTCTCCCCAATTATATTTTATTCATGGTTGTAAATTCTACCAAATGTATCTTGAAAAGAATCAGAGCTGTACAAGTGTTGGTTAACTAAACATATCATAAGTAATCATGACAAAAATGCAATGATACATACATATTTTATTACCTGATGCTCCTTCCGTCTCTGAGGGAAGTAGGTTTACGTGTCACATGACCTACACCAAACTGAACACAGCTGATTGACCACGGATGCAATCTCTATCTCTCATAGACAGTCAAGCACTTTTTTTGGCTTGGCTTACAGAGATAAACTCAAGAAATCTGGTACTCTCACTCCCTTTTGATTTTGACCAAAGACACAAGAGACTATTGCCAGTCAACATTGGATATTGAACCCAATAAGTCATGACAATCTTGGGGATGGAGGCCACGTGCAAGGTCAGGGAGCAGTGAAAACTAATCAAGAGGAAAAGGAAAGAGAAACAATCAGAATCAGAGACAGAGCGACTACATCCTCCAGAGGAACATACAGATGAATAAAACCAAGTGAATCCTGAGAGAATAATTGCTTCAGGTCCTGAAAACGCTCCCCTTCCTGCTTTCATTTCTCATGAGGTCTGTCTTTCTGCCCTCGGGTTCCCTGAAATTTCCATGTATCATTACAATAACACACCTTCAGCTAGTTTGAGTGAGATTCTGCCCCTTGAAACCAAAAGTGCCATAATTAGAACATTCACTTAACATTAAAAGACATGCGACACATGCAAATTCGGTCTGAGGTGATTCAGCCCAACTGTCACCACAGATGTCAATCACTGTGGCCATGGAGCACACACGCTGGTCTAACCTACTGAGCGGAAGCTCTGTCTTCCTGGCTGTAGGCAGCTGACAGACAGCAGCAGCCACGCCTGTGCTACTGAAACTCCAGCTACCTGAGGCACCCCTGTCTTCTCTCTGGGCACTTGACTACCCTCCAGTTCTTAGTTTGGCTCCCTGGCAACCTGCCCATCTGTCTTCAGTCGACACAGGGATCGCTGTGATTCTCTCTGCTCACTTTCGAACAGTATATTTACTGAAATTACTCCTCTTACTTTGGATACCTGATGGGCTGCTCAATTCCTTAGCCCCTAAGCTAATCTTCCCTTCAATCCACGCCCCTGCTCAACTCATCAGACCCCCCAAAACTAGCTGGACTGAAATCGAAGACAGACTTTCACCTGCATGCACTCTAGAGCTGAGATGGGGGGGGGGGGAGGGGGTGGCGAGGAGAATGGGAGGAGCACTTTAAAGAGGAGACAAAAGGAGAGGATTCAAGTGACATTTTCTTAGCGTTTCCAAGTAGATTCAATTAAGAGGAAAAGCCAATGGAAGTCATTAACAGCTTCCACTTACTCATGTAGGCATACTGACTGAACCTTAAAAAGTTAGAGATCTTTTAATATTAAACCAAAACATCTCAGGCCCGTGTACCCAAGTCTCAGGTTTCCCTGGCATGTATTTCCTATAGAGTGAAATGTTTGGTTCTCCACGAAGATACTTTATGCTTCCAAATCTTACATCATCTTATTAGGCCTGCAATCACTATTAACTGGCTCACTCTGGAATCATTAAGGGAACGAGGTACAGAGTCTATTGTGGAAAATCCTGGAGGAAAAGATGGAAGAATGGCATTTCTCCCTAGTGTCCCAACCCAATCTACATCAATGTAAAGGCATCAGGGAGCCTCATTCAGACATGTTTCTCCCACAGCACATTACAGTCCATGTAACTGTCCAATCCCACTACCTTCTCAAAGCATACAATCTTTCAATACACATCCTCCAGTGATTAAAGTTATATGGTTTCAGGGCACCTAAGTGGCTCAGTTCATTAAGTGTCTGACTCTTGATCTCGGCTCAGGTCCTAATCGCACAGTTCATGAGTTCGAGCCATCCGTCGGGCCCTGCGCTAAAGGTGGGGAGCTTACGTTGGATTCCGTCTCTCCCTCTCTCTGCCTCTCCCCTACTCATGCTCACGCATGCTGTCTCTCTCAAAATAAAAAACTTAATAAAAATATTAAAGTTCTGTGGTCTCATTAAACACTCTTTGTCTAACAGATCAAAATCCCGCCCACTATATTCCAAGAGTGCATCGTAACTCCAGCCCTACGTGAGCACTTCTCTCACTTTAATGTGCATACAAATCACTATAGGTGCTTGTTACAATGAAGATTTTGATTTATTAAGAATGGGGCCCAAGATATTGCATTTCTGGGTGATGCAGAAGTGGCTGGTTCGTGGACCACACTCTGAGTATAAAGGCACTACCATCCGTAACTCAGTACCAAATACAAGTGAGCCAACAGCAACCAGACTGGAGATGATGATTACCTCTTAGTATAGGGTTCCACATCTTGTTTGGTCTTTGCAAGCACTTAGTGATCTAATGAATACAAGGCACTGAGACACAATACAATTAGGAAGTGTTCACTTTGATGCAATAAGGTTCCAATGTTAGAAAACAGAAGAATTTTCTGTAGTGCTTGTTAAAAATGTAAATCCATGGCCTACTTGCCTGAGACAAAGTTTCACTGTGTCAGGGTCAAGTCCCACGAACGTGCTTGCCAGGCAAGTCTGATGGTCCACAGTGAAAAGCACTGCTTTAGTGGAGCAGGCAGACAATTAACAAAACTAGAGGATAGGTTGAACAGTCAGTGCAATGTGGAATGGGATCCCAAAGGCTGGGGCTCTGCATAGGAGCAGATTCAGACAACGTATAGGAATGTGCCTGGCAGCAGAGAGAGGGAGGAACATATAAAAAAGGTCAAGAGTAAAAATTACAGTTCAAGTCCAGGGAAAAGTGAAGGTCACATCTGGACAGAGCTGAGAAGGAAGGAGGGGGCTGAAGGTGTGTGGAGAAAATAAGTTGGAAAGACTAACTGAGGTCATATGATAGAGGTCCATGACTCTGGACTTGACCATTTAGGTCTTGGGAAGCTAATTCAAGGGACAAAGGGAGTTGCTGAGATGCCTTAATAAGGCGGCACAAAAATGAGCAGTCCAAAGACCTTTCTCTTTCACAGAGGACCATCGTCTTCCCTACAGTATCTTGCATATTTCAAACTGGGGAACATGACTGAGGTCTTCCCATATGCTTTGCACAGAAATTTGGTTACAAAGCAAAGTATCCTGGGTTACAATTTACATTTTAATTGATCAAGTGCCAGAAATACTCTGTTTCATAGTCAACAGCAGCAGAAATGAAAAGAAAAACAGCATCTGCTTTAAAAAATTTTTTGAATAAACTGAAGTAGCTTTAAAAAGCAGATTTAATGACAACCAAAATTCTCATCTAGTGAAATCTACAGGAAAAGAATCCACCCACTAGAAAAATGATTTCAAAAGCACATTTAAAAAACCTTTGGTTCTTAAAATGTGTTAGCGTCACAGGGAATTAAACTGTACTAGGATTAAGTACAAAGTCCTCATTAGAGACACAGATCCCATATTAAATTAAAACTTAAAAAAATGATTGGGTAATAACTACTAATCTATTTCAATTATTTTATTATCGTCAATAGTTCTTCCCTCTTGATCTGTGAACACTAGGATTTCTAAAGAACATTCCTTTCAAAAGCAACTATAACCTCAATTCAAACAGTTTAGATTAGCAAAACATATTCCATATTCACTTCGAGGATGCCTTGTTGGCAAGCCTTTTAAAAGCCAGTTCTTTGTGACTGTCCTATAATTTTGTTTTTAAAGGATAATTTGCCACCTCTCATTGCTTAGGATACCTCTAATTGTAACACGGAAGCCATTCAGCTATTAAATGTAATATCATTTCTGTTGTATAGCTTAAAATGAAAATTACAGCACATCACTGTAACATACTGTCGAACTGAAAAGTGAATAGTAAATCCACAAGCAAAGGGATTAGGTATTAGATACTGATGACTTTGCCCTGAGTTTATGCTGAGGTTTCAGTGGCTGGGTTTTCTTTGGTTTGTTTTTGTTGGTTTGTTTGTTTTTTCTTTTTGTTTTGCTTTGTTTTTGTTTTGTTTTGTTTTTTGAGGGGGCGGGGGGTTGTAGTAAGTTACAGTGAAAAAAGAAGGTATCAGAGCTTTCATTTTATATGATTTGATATCACAGAGCTAACTACACAGAGTAACAGAGTGTTCTCAAATAATCTGGTGTATTCATGTGCATATTCTCATTGCATCTGGTTCCTTTTCCTGAAATAATTTCCTTATGGCAGAAGACTTTCTTCCTAGTGTTCTTTTCTGGGAGGGCAGAGCTGACTGACCAATCCCTCTGCTTTTGTCAGGACAGCCTGGTGGCGAGGGACAGACAATCAAAATAATGCAGGCAAAGTGAAGAATTTGTTGGCTCATAGAACTATATCTCAGAAAGGGGAGGGACCTTATTCAGATTCGATACAAACTAAAAAATTACTTAAAAATCATAAAACAGGGAAATATGAATATTTACTGGATATTGATGATGTTTAGAGAATGTTTAGCTTTTGCTTTTTCTGGTCTAATAAAAGTATCATGGTTGTGCTCAAAAGGAGTATTTAAGTACACAAATACTCTAGCCAGTAAATCTTCTTTTTACAGGGGTATGGGGTAGCAAATCTGTAATTATATTGTATATATTGTGTGTGTGTGTGTGTGTGTGTGTATATATATAGTATATATCTGTATATATTGTATATTGTTAAATAAGTATATACTATAAATAATGACAGCCCAATTTCTGATTCTCAGAGCAAGGAGCTACAAGTAAGCACAGAAGGAAAGTTGGAATTAGTCCTACAGTTAGGGATTGCAATCAGAGGCAATAGTATGACCTCAGGGATTTTAATACATATACAGATGGCTAAGAATAAACATGCAAGTGTTCATAAACACGTGTTTCCCAGGTCTCTATACTGAGAGGACCTGGAAACACATCGGGAGTAATGAATGCACCTAGCACCTAGAGCTTTCCAAATACCATGCTCCAATAGAATGAACCAGGACCTTCTGGAGAAATTACTGATTCCAGGGCTGGATAGAAAAAAAAACACAAGATGATCCCTGAACAACACTGACTGATGAACAGATTAACAAATGTGGTAAATACGCATTACAGATTTTCAGCCTTAAGAAAGAAATTATGACACAAGTTGCAGCAGCAATGGACTTTGAAGATACTGTGCTAAGTGAAATAAGCCAGTCTCAAAATGACAAATATTATATGATCCCACTTACATGAGGTACCCAAAAACAATCAAACTCATAGAAACTGATATAGAATGGGGATTGTCTGAGGCTAGAGGGGGAAGGGGCAGGGAAATGGGGAGTCAATGTTTAACAGGTACGGAGTTGGAGCTGGGGAAAACAGAAAAGTTTTGAGGACAGATGGTGGGGATGGTTGTACAACAATATGAATGTACTTATGCCACTAAATGATACACTTAAAGTGGCTAAAATGGTAAATTTACATTCTGTATATTTCACCACAATAAAAAATAAGGGGAAAAAATACAGACAATGGAAACTGGCATGCCCAACTTGGAAAACAATTTGGCATAATTTTGTAAATGATGAAAATATTTTTCTCAATAAATATTTATTGCAATATGTTTTCTATGCTTATACCTGCCTTAGATATATTCTTGCCCATGTGCTTCAAATACAAAATATGAATGTTCAATAATAAAATGAAACAGAAGAAATTATATACAGTCCAAAGTGCTTCAATAGAAGAAAGACAAATAAGGATTAATAAACCCTAGGGGCACCTGGGTGGTTCAGTCGGTTAAACGGCCGACTTATTTTCTTTTTTAACATTTACTCATTTTTTTGATAGAGAGACAGAGTGTGAATGGGGTAGGGGCAGAGAGAGAGGAAGACACAGGATCCAAAGCAAGCTCCAGGCTCCGAACTGACAGCAAAGAGCCTCAGGCTTGAACTCACGGACTGTGAGATCATGCCCTGAATTGAAGTCGGACACTTAACCGACTGAGCCACCCAGGAACCCCACAGCCAACTCTTGATTTCAGCTCAGGTCATGATCTCACAGCTGTGAGATCAAGTACCACATCAAGATCCATGCTGGGTATGGGGCCGGTTTAAGATTTTCTCTCTCTTGGGGTGCCTGGGTGGCTCAGTCAGTTAAGCATCTGATTTCGGCTCAGGTCATGATCTCACAGTTTGTGGGTTCCAGACCCAGGTAGGGCTCTGAGCGGACAGCTCTGAGCCTGGAGCCTGCTTCAGATTCTGTGTCTCCCTCTCTCTCTCTGCCCCTCCTGTCTTTCTTGCTTGCTCGCTTGCCCGCACGCGCTCTCTCTCTCAAAAATGAATAAACATTAAAAAAAAGGAAAAAAAAAGATTCTCTCTCCTTCTGCCCCTCTCACGATTTCTCACTCTCAAAAAACGTAAAAATAAACCTAACATAGTGTAGAAACTCTGCCCCATTGAAAATGAACCATATTTACATGCATGAATGCAATGGAAACCCAAAAATATATTGACTGAGAAAACCAAGTCTCAAAAGAATATATACAACAACACAAGGTACACAGAGTCCTAAAAGACATAAAACCTACTATTTTGGGATAAATATCCATTCAGTTAAGTCAGTAGAATGATAAACTTTGGGTCAGAGGAGGGTAGGTGTGACCGTGGAGCAGCAAATAGGTGGTGATTTAAAGGGTATTAATCTGTTTTTTAAGCTGTGCAGTAAACACATTATGCACGATTTTTCTTCCAGTGCTTTATGTATGTATCATTAAATAGTCATTCTTTTACAAAGATGATATGCCTCTTTAAAATATTTTAAAAGGAAAAAAAACTGAAAAACATTAATTTTATCTTCCTCATCAAAGATACTACAAGTCCATGAGTCCCCATCAAAACAGTGTTTCTTCAGTCATGGTAACAGTTCCTACTTTCCAAATGTCTATAGCTTTCCCTACCCCACCACCCTAAACCTCTCAATTGTCTGATTCAGAGAATCTAAAACCTTTAACCCACCTTTACCGAAAGTTCTACAGTCGAAGATTTAGGTCTTTAAAAGACCAAAATATATCTAATTTCTAGGCCACTCGCCTATTATTTCCTTTTAACAATGTCAGAATGGCTAAATGGTTCCTGAAAATGTTAAGCTCCAGTGAAAAGTATAGTCAATTTTTAAACCAGAATTTTCAAGCACCTTTGTACAGAAATCTCTAAAGATTTTTATTAGTAATCATTTTCTCTTACTAAACATAACTTAGGAAAGTATGGTTCAAATGCCCTCTATAAATGATATAATGCCTTCTATAAAATGATAAAGACTATTTACTGTACAATCTGAACTCATCATAAAATAGGGAATCAAAGAGTTGATTTTCACTACTAACCACAAAGCTTTTAAATCTAGCCTACATTATTCAAATCACAGGTGTTACATGCATGGACGGTGGAGTCAGTCCGCCTCGGTTTAAATTCGAGTTCTGTCATTTTCTAACCATAGGAACTTAACTTCGATTTAACCCCTCTGCCCCTCTGTTTCCCAACTATAAAATGGATATAAAAGTAGTACTTGTCTCAATGAGTCTTCAGAAGGGCTAACTCAAGTAAGATATATAATGTGCTTAAAATAATACCTAAATATAATTGTTTAACTTTTTATTATGAGATAATTATAGATTCACATACACTTGTAAAAAATAACAGATGATAACAGGGAGGGACCAACAGAGTTAACAGATCACACATACCTCCTATACATAACTTCCATATTACCTTTATTAGAAAAATTTTACTATCTCTTATACATCACTTATTACCAAATACATAACAAACTACTGAAAAGGCAATTAAAAAAATCAATATAATCTTTCAAATTCGAATTTTTCTTTATAAACTCCTTTGGAAACCTGGGGAGAAGAGAAAAATCAAATGCAATTTTATGATTGGCTCAGCATTATAAAACAAACAACTGTTCAAACTCAAAGAGTGTGTGTGCCTCTGCACGTAATTTTTGCTCCTAAATCCGGAGAACTAGTTATAGTGAATACATTAAACTGGTTAAGCTTCTATTATGCAGTCATAATGACCACAATATTGTTACATTTAAAAATTTAGAGAAATGATTTGCTTGATTCTAAAGAGGCACTGACTGATTAAAGGGCCTTCTAAAAGTCAAAGGAAAACTCCTCTCATCTAGCATCATCCTCCTTTTCATCACCAAAATCATCAAGTCAGGTTTCCAAATCCCTTCGGCTAGAATTTCAACATTTGACGAACTACTGTCATATTTCAGCTCAAGAGTTTCCACTTGTGTCAGTGACAGCAATTGGAAAAAAGAAAAAAAAAAAACTAGGCACCAACAAAAAAGGATAGGACTCCACACAGATCACAGGGCCCCCACTCAGATGATGCGGCAAGAATCCGTTTGTGTTCCACAGCACCTTTTAGCAGAATCACTCCTCGGACCAGTGAGTAGCACGGATGTTGATAAGACCCCTTAAAGATTAGAAAAAAGAAAGAGGGAGGCCCAGGAAGACAGAAAGACACAACGAGAGTCCCCCAGGTAATTACCGGTACCTGGAGCCCAAATAAGTACCCAGGAGTTTGATCCCACATCTAAAACTTTACCCCATGAGCACACCCCACATGTCTTCAAATACTTTAAAATACAGCTTTTAAATAATCTACCAAATAGATATCAAAATATAGGCTAGTCTAACAATTTCTTGCCAAGGTAAAGATTTTGAACCTGCTTTTACAGACATCGAGGAACCAATTCATGTCTGGAGTAAGGCACAATATAATGAACACACCTTTTCCATAATCTTTTTTCCCCTCTCTTCAGAGTATACAGAAATGGTATTTCTTTTATTTTTTTTAATTTTTTTTTCAAGTTTTTATTAAATTCCAGTTGGTTAACATACAGTGTAATATTAGCTTCAGGAGTGGAATTTAGGGAGTCCGAAACAGGATTTCTTTCACTAGCATATGCTACCCAAATAGATAAATCAGATGTTCGGTTGATACATTTCTATTATCCCAAGTTCTCGACCTCAAAGAATTTGAATCCAATGTATTTCCAGCAGGACAGTTTCTTCCCAAATACAAACTACTTCAACCAACCTTTCAAGATCAACTTAAGAAGGGAGACCTGATAGCTTTTCTAGTAGAGTTTTTCTGAAATATTACTAAAACTACTTTTTCTTCTATTTTTGGAGATGGCTTATTTTCCTTGTAGTTAGAAATATTGTTTTTGTAGCATGTGCAAAGTGAAAAGACCAAAGGTTAAAAAATGCACTTACCATTATGCCCCAATCACGTAAACATTTAAAATCATTTAAAGTTAAAAATCCTTTAGTTCGCAGGCACTTAATTCCCGAGGCAAATAGAAAATTTAAGCATGCAAAGGTGTAACGACCCTTAAAGTTTGGCCTATAACCCCATAATATTCTACCCTGGAAATGTTTACGTTTTGCCTGATTTCAATTCCTTTAAGATGCCTCAGTGTTGAATGCCAGAAAATTAGGACCTACCTTACATAGAGACGTAGTCAATAACTGAACACCTTGAATGTATGACACTACCACAGAGAAGGCATATGCTTCACCAGGCACTAAGCAGATGATAACACTGTGTTCAACAGCAGCTGAGCCGCGAAGAAAACTGAACGTAGCATGTGTTATGATACTGCAACTGAAGATCACAGAAGAGAATAAGAAAGGATAATACACACGGTAAGACTCATGGTCTTAAGACTGATCTTTTCTACATGCGAAAATGCAGTTCCGGCATGAGGAAAGTTAGCCTCAAACTCACAGAAAGGCCCTAATATGCAGGCAGAAATTCATTTATGTTTTCCCTCTTGTTCACTTTTTTCTCCATGTAAAACACTGTAGCGTATTTTGCACCTTGTGAAAAGTATTTTGTTACTCACATGATTTAAGTACAAACTTTTTTTCTGGACTATACAAAATTAATGGGGCTATCCAAGTGTTTGAGAACACCCTTACAATTCTGGAAACAGGGTACTTTTTTTAATGGGTGAGAAAATTTAGGAATAAAATATAACAGAAATGCAACAAAATTATTTGCATATTCTCATAGTAAGTATCTTGCCTCAAAGCAACATTATTTCTATCTCAACTGAGTTTCAGCTACCTTCTATATTCAAGGTGTAAAATGCTAAATTAGAAGATCCCACCCACCAGATATAATTCTCCTTTAAATTTGTTATCAGTTCCAAAGCAAAAAAAAAAAAAAAGGCTAAGAAGAAAATTTATTTTATCATTCAATAGTCCAGGTGGATGCATTAAATTACTTCAGGAAAATATTTTAAAAGGGTGCCTGGCTGGCTCAGTCAGAAGAGCATGCAACTCTTGATCTCTGGGTTATGAGTTTGAGCCCCATGTTGGATGTAGAGATTACTAAATAAACTTTTAAAAGTATATATTTTAAAAGATTTCCATGGAATGACTACCAATGTGGCTGATACTCAATTACAGCTTTTTAAAAGAAGTATCACCATGCAAAGCTTTTGGAGTTTCTGACCTAAATTGGAAACAAAAGGCTATACCATGCCATTAAAAAGACACTTTAACATACTCAGTTGCTATGGTACAGTTCTGGAAGAGAGGAGTTTCACAGTAGACTTCAGAAGTAAATCCCTGGAAAGAAAAAAACTAAATCATCTGGCATGAAAAATACATAAATTCCTTAGAAATATTGAGAGTTTTTCAGAGTATTTTACACAAGTAAAGGTGACACAATTATTCCACCACTGTAATGATCTGATCAACAATTCCTAAACCTCAATGATCTTTATCTATGTCCACATTATTGCTGGAAGATCATTTCTGAAATCTAACGACCAAAATGTTTAAGTGCATGATTTATGATGTTAAATTCTTATGTAACTCTTCCATAATCGCAAAGTATATCATAAATACAAGTGTACGCATTGAAAGTCTGTCTTCATAATTAGAATATATTCTTTTTTAAATTTATTTATTATTTAATTTACATCCAAGTTAGTTAGCATATGGTGCAACAATGATTTCAGGAGTAGATTCCTTAATGCCCCTTGCCCATTTAGACCAGAAAATAATATATTCTACACTCATATGAGGAATTTAAGATACAAAACAGACAAACATAGAATATATTCTTTTCACAGTCAAACAAATTTCTCCAGTTATAAAAGGGGAGTTACACCTCCCAGTTCAGAGACTTTGAGGTTTGACTTCTATCCTAGCCTGTTGAGCGTTTTGATCACGGAAATGGTGACAAGGAGACTAAGTTCCCAAAGGAATCTCTCAGACTGACCCCCTCACTGCCCCCTGGCCTCCCACACTCCAAGGTCCCTCCAGTGACCCCTCACAACTTTCAATATAGAAGGTTTTCTTTTTTTTTTTTTTTTAATTTTTTTTTCAACGTTTATTTATTTTTGGGACAGAGAGAGACAGAGAATGAACGGGGGAGGGGCAGAGAGAGAGGGAGACACAGAATCGGAAACAGGCTCCAGGCTCTGAGCCATCAGCCCAGAGCCTGATGCGGGGCTCGAACTCACGGACTGGGAGATCGTGACCTGGCTGAAGTCGGACGCTTAACCGACTGCGCCACCCAGGTTTTCAAAGTGAAATGAAAAACCTGAAAGATTACATTCATAAAACTTTTGTTTTTTTTTTCTATTAACACTTGTTAAAATTCTAATAGTAAGAATTCATTACTTACCATTTAGATTATATTCACTTGAGATTACAAAATCAACTAGGACAAATCCCCATTGATATAAAAATTCTATATGTGTGAAATTACAATATTGGAAAATTAATTATAATCCTGTTTGAAAACTATACAGTCAAAAAGTTTGTGCACACATGAAAAAATACAAAAGGAGTAATTCATTATTTATAACTCATAATGAAGTAATATTTCATAAATTTACTGTTAGATTCATTTATGTAGTCATCAACCACCTTCTATGTATGTCTAGGCACATTGTTTGGCCTTTGGGATAAAATATAAATAAAATACCAAGATACTCATCAAGGAAGCATTAATTTATGGAAAGGAAATCCATTAAAGAATAAGTTTTACTAAAACCAAAAGGCATACCAGAGGTTTCTTCAAGAAGTCTCCTAAAGCCCCATTAACTTTATGTTCTTCAACCCTCAGACTTCAAACCATATGCTCTTCTCACAATTTAGCTCCTCAAATGCCAGTGGAACACATCCCCGTCAGTAATGATAAAAACATAAACTTTCTGTCATATTCTGGCTTAGTCCGCTCCAGATCACCATTCAGGCTGCTGGATGTCACCCTGTGCACGCAGGGACAGTGCATAAAAGGCACAGGAACATGGTGATACAGTTCAGTGACCAACCACTCTCCCCTCCTGAATATCACAGCAGCTAACCCTAACTGCTCCCCTGCTCAAAAAATCCTTTTTCTTTTCAAATCTTAAATACCTTGATCCTTCTCAATCATCCCTGCAAACAAAACCAGACAATATAAACTGCACAGATCTGCAATGCCTTCTCCAACATTCCAACATCCAAAATGCTCTGAAAATGCGTTTGGGTGGGTTTTTATCTTTCTTTTCTTTTTTTATTTTTTTTTGGTTTGCTTTTTATAAATTTGGTAGAAACTATGCTGAGTGGAGGCCGTTTATCATCTCTATCTCCCTAAGAGTAAATATTAATTAATATGTTTTGCTAGAGAAATATTAATGTGTATCATCATAGGTTACTGCACAAGACTTACGGGGGTAGCACACAGCACATAGGACATGCATCTATTGCCTTCCTAAAATCTGAAAAATTCAAAATTCTGAACCTGTCTTTAAGAGCTTCCAATCCCTCTTTATTTCAGATGGCTCCTTTTTTCCTTCACTAATACGGCGACCTTGACCATCACCTTAGACTTCTTCCTCTACATCTCGACATCTGTCTTCACCTATCCAACCCCATTTATTTTTTTCTCCTGTTTTTGAAAGGAAAATGTCACTCCAAATGTTTCAAGGTCAACCACTGGCTGGGATGCTGGCCATTCTCTACCTAATTCTCTGGATTCAGCTTCTGTCACTCATCTGATTTGCATCCTGACTTCTTCCTCTCCCTTGTCTCCTTCTCCAACCTTGGTGGATTTTTCCCTACTCTAAAATGAGTTTCACCCTTACAGATGCATGTAAGCTATTCTTTTTCTTCAAAACCTTATTTCTAAAAAGCATAGGGTCTTTCTGTCTTCATTCACTTACTCAATCACCCAAAGAGCCTTTACTGACTACTTATTATGCACTGAATATTAAATTAAAATCTGGTCATCATGGAAAGACCTCATAGGTTTGGTTGGGGAGAGAGGAGGGGTTGCAATAAAGAGGCCAAACTATAGACCATTAGCATGTAATGCATTTTGCTAGTATTTGGACAAACAGAAGAACGTCCTATTTCCAACACACTTCATTGCTTTGGACTGCCTGATTCTCTTCCCTGAGGAAATTACAATGATTGACACTGAATTATAACTTTCCCGAAGGTAGAGATACATCCTTTATCTTTTCTCCTCCTCAGTTCATTATCTACTCAGTGCCTTGTGTAGGATAGAAATTTAATAAACATCTATTAAATAGAATATTACTATGTTTGCTTATCTAACAGCTTACTTTATACTTGTTTCTGTTTTATTCTATTAGTTATTTTTTTTAATTTTTTTAATGTTTATTTATGTTTGAGACAGAGAGAGACAGAGCACGAACGGGGGAGGGGCAGAGAGAGAGGGAGACACAGAATCGGAAGCAGGCTCCAGGCTCTGAGCCATCAGCCCAGAGCCCGACGCGGGGCTCGAACTCATGAACCGCGAGATCGTGACCTGAACTGAAGTCGGATCTTAACTGACTGAGCCACCCAGGCGCCCCTCTATTAGTTATTTTTATTCATACTATTTAAGGTATAGGAGAGGTATGTATATGCTTACTACTCAATTTTATGTAACTAATATTTCAAGATGAGCTTCATTAGTGGCTATTCTCAAATGTCACGTCGTCAGAAGATCCTCCTTTAATTACTTTTTTTAAAATACCCTTTCATGGGACGACTGGGTGGCTCAGCCAGTTGAGCCTCCAACTTCTGACATTAGTTCAGGTCATGCTCTCATGGTTCATGGGTTCGAGCCCCACGTCAGGCTCTGTACTGACAGTGTGGAGCCTGCTTGGGATTCTCTCTCTCTTCCTCTTTCTCTGCCCCTCCCCCATGCACACACATTCTCTCTCTCTCACTAGCTCTGGAAATAAACTAAACTTAAACTACACTAAAATAATAAAATACCCTTTCCCTCATGCTCTCAACACTATTTCCTTACTCTGCTACACTGGTCTTCATAACACTTGCCATGCTTAACTTGTGATGTGATTGCTGCTGCTCTGCCTATGGTCATTCCCCACCCCCCACCCCCGCCGAAGAATATGGGCTCCATGAAGACAGACTCTGGTCTTTCACACTTCCCTCACATCACCAGTGCCTAGCACATAACAGGTGCCCAAAACTAAACATAGTGAAAATAAATCAAGAACAACATCTGCCATGCTCAGGACATCCCTGAAAATAAGATGTTGAGTTTCAGTGCAAGTAGATGACTAATTTTCAATTAATTCCACCCTTTCTGCATTATATGTGACAGTGTTGCATGCACTATGCAGTTTTTCCTCCCTCTTTTGTGCCAGGACAGCTTAACCTTTTATTTAAGTGTCTCTGGTCCAAAAAACATTAAAATTGGGCAGCTCTAATAAATGCTACTACATAATGACTCGCTCCAGTTCTCTGCAGTAATTAGTACTCTGGTGACGAAATGTGCCTCTAAGGTTCAAAATTTTATAATGTTTTGACAGTTGGCATCTTACCAAGCATGAAATGAACCAATAAAAAATTCCTTTTTGTTATCATTCTCCAAGTATTAGGAAAAATATATGTATTCTCAACATATAATAGTAGTACTCTTGGGGGAAAAAAAAGTGACCCCCTCTCCCCAGATTCAAAGGGGAGGGCTTAGGTAGCATTCAAATGAAGAGAAGAGAAATGCAAAATCTGGTAACTCAAAGTCAAAAGCAACTTCAACAAGCAAGTGCATCTCAATCACCTTGATTAGCAAAGCAAGATAATATGCATTAAAACCTTCATGCCAGTCAAAAAAATCTCAAACTCCATATTTTCTTTTCCTTCATTAACTGTTTGATGATCACAGTATCTTCCATCACCCCAAATGGCTCTTCATAAGACTGTGTTTATAGGAATACAGCTTTCCCCTCAATGTCCTTGCATCCCAAAGAAAATAAGCATGGCCCTGACAATACTTGAAACTCTGGGCAAAGATTTCATTTGTATCAGTGCGAGTAACCGAAACTACAACTCTGAAGTTAATTTTTTACATAAATTTAAAAGTCAAAAGAGTTTTAAAGGTTCTAGGCATCTCTACAAATCCAAATATATTCTCAATGATATCTGCACTATTTTATGCAAAATTAAAAATACTGCTATCATAAGAAGTTCTGGAGATGGATAGTGGCAATGGCTGTAGAACACTGTGAATGTATTTAGTGCCAGTGAACTCTACACTTTGACATGATTAAATGGTAAATTGTGGGGGTGCCCGGGTGGCTCAGTCGACTGAGCGTCCGACTTCAGCTCAGGTCACGATCTCACGGTTTATGAGTTCGAGCCCTGCGTCGGGCTCTGTGCTGACAGCTCAGAGCCCGGAGCCTGCTTCACATTCTGTGTCTCCCTCTCTCTCGGCCCCTCCCACACTTGCAGTCGGCCTCTGTCTCTCTCAAAAATAAATAAAACAGTAAAAATTTTTTAAATTAAAAAAATGGTAAACTATGTTATGTTTTACCACAATTATTTTTTTTTTTAATTTTTTTTTCAACGTTTATTTATTTTTGGGACAGGGAGAGACAGAACATGAATGGGGGAGGGTCAGAGAGAGAGGGAGACAGAGAGTCGGAAACAGGCTCCAGGCTCTGAGCCGATTAGCCCAGAGCCTGACGCGGGGCTCGAACTCACGGACCGCAAGATCGTGACCTGGCTGAAGTCGGACGCTTAACCGACTGCGCCACCCAGGCGCCCCTGTTTTACCACAATTAAAACAAAACTCCTTTATGAGCTACCTCTTTGTCTTGAACGTTAATTTCCTTATGTTTTATTCTGAAACATTTACGCTTTATCTGAAGGAATTTTGCTGTTCATTTCCTAAATGTGTGCTCTGACACCGTGTGTAACAGGTTCCAATAAACTTTTTTGATATTTGGCACGCATTTACCAACTTCCTTGCATTTTTAAGGAGCCAAGAAAGTTGAAGAAATGCCTAAGAATGTGCCTTATCCTATGGCATCAAATTTACCACCATAAAATATGAACTTTCTTTATAGATTCTGCAGTAATAGAGGATAAGGTATGTGGTGCACAGTCGTGAACGCTCTCGGTAAGAGCTGGGACACAAGGCAAAATCCAGGAGTACCTCAGTAAGTGGTATCGCAACCGTACCCCTCTAAAATGAAATGCCATGCTTAGAAATTGGTTATTTTTTAATGATTAAGCTAACGAGTTCTGAACTTTTAACCTATATGGGCTTCATAATTACACAGCTTGAAATCCTCATCAGAAAATCTGTCTGCTCCTGAAATTCAAATCATTTTATAATCTTGAATAATGCATGGCAACTCTACAGAAATTAAAACATTTCACAGAAGAAATTCGCAACCTATTTTTTTTTTTTTTTTTTTTTGCCGGAGCATAAAGCAATAGAAATTAGTTGTTTCTTCCTTGAGTCAGCCCAGCCCCTCTATCCACACACCCCCAGCTCTTTAACAAGGGGCAGATTATTTTGCTTTTTCATCAGCTACACAGTGGGCATGGATTCATGGCACAAACCCTTTAATACATGAGCCTGTGCAGAGACCATTCAGTACAGTTCCAAAAAAAATACCACAAATATGGAAAAACGAACTCTAAGCATCGTAGTTAAGAACTCTGGCTTTTCGGGAAGAGTTTGAATTCCTAGCCCAGTTACAGCGGGCAAACCACATAATTCTGCTCTGTCAACACTAGTTTCTTCATCTCTAAAATGGAGACAATAGATCTACCTTGCTGTAATCCTGAAGATTCTATGACATAAGGGAAGTAATGCTTTTAGCAGTGTGCCTCATACTTGGTAAACTCTCAAGTAAATTCTGATTAGAATCATAAACACTACTCTAATTATAATCTTACAATTCTGTAATAACAATTTTCATGTATACAAAGGCTTCCTCAGGAGAAGACACGTGCAAATGTTTCCTTTCCATTGGTGAAAAAAACTGTACACTCAACATAACTTTTTACAATACAGATTTAAGACTTTTTTAAAAATTTTTTTTTCAACGTTTTATTTATTTTTGGGACAGAGAGAGACAGAGCATGAACGGGGGAGGGGCAGAGAGAGAGGGAGACACAGAATCGGAAACAGGCTCCAGGCTCCGAGCCATCAGCCCAGAGCCCGACGCGGGGCTCGAACTCACGGACCGCGAGATCGTGACCTGGCTGAAGTCGGACGCTTAACCGACTGCGCCACCCACGCGCCCCTTAAGACTTTTTTAAAAGTTAGACTTGCCTTTAAACTCTTCATATATGTATTTCAAAGCAGAACTTTTTTTTAAAATAAATTACAGCTAATAATTTACCATTAATCTCTTGTAAAACAAATGGAAACTTTTCTTCTAAACATGAAAACAGAGATCAGAGCCTAGGTAAGCAGTCACCTCAGTAAGCTCCATTAACATAGTCATTTACTTATAGTTTTCTAGACAGGGATTCTATGCTGTACTTAAAATGCTGAAATGAAAGTCATTTTCTAAAACGTCCCAAGACTTTTATCCTGAAAATACATCTTGCTTTCAAAATTTACCTACCGTAACTAGAGTAATTACCGTCCAGAATTACAGCAAAAACTTTAAAGAACAAGAAAGAAGCTAAAAATCCCCAAACAAGGATAGAACACTATGCCAGCATTAAAAACCACTTTTTTTAATTTACTCATTCTGACAGAGCATGCGCAGGTGGGGCAGAGAGACAGAGGGAGAGAGAGGAAATCCCAAGCAGGCTCTGCACTGCAAGTGGCGAGCCTAGTGAGGGGCTTGAACTCACAAACCGTGAGATCATGAACTGAATAGAAACCAAGCGCTAGATGCTTAACAGACTGAGCCACCCAGTGCCCCTAAAAATCACTTTCAAAAAATAAAAACATAGCAAAATGATAGAAGTCAAAGAAAAGCATATAACAGTATCAATTGTGTATGAAAGGGTATATATGCCATATTTGTGTTTGAGTAAATCTATGAAAGAAGTTTCTAATAATGATTACTTCTGCTTGGTGTGATTACAGATGACTGTGGTGTTCTTTGTATTTTACTGTCTTTTAACTTTTGAAATTTAACAAGTATCAATATTTGAGTAGTAACATCGTTTTAAATAGTTTTAAGCCAAAGGAAAAATCCTACAAAGGTGCTTCTTATTCAGAACTCCTATCCTACTACCTTTTGCTCTTAAAATAGTTTGTTTTGACACTATCTGTGTGTCACTCAAATGCAGCAACAAAGTTACATACAAAAATTGTCCAGACTTAGACAAATTCTTTTTACGTTATTTTTTTTTTAAGGCTTATGTATTTTTTTTCAACGTTTATTTATTTTTGGGACAGAGAGAGACAGAGCATGAACGGGGGAGGGGCAGAGAGAGAGGGAGACACAGAATCAGAAACAGGCTCCAGGCTCTGAGCCATCAGCCCAGAGCCCCACGCGGGGCTCGAACTCACGGACCGCGAGATCGTGACCCGGCTGAAGTTGGACGCTTAACCGACTGCGCCACCCAGGCGCCCCAAGGCTTATGTATTTTTGACAGGGAGAAAGACAGCCGGGAGTGGGGGAGAACAGAGAGGGAAGGAGACAGAATCTGAAGCAGGCTCCAGGCGCCAAGCTACCAGCACAGAGCCCGATGCGGGCTCGAGCTCGCAGACCCCAAGATCATGACCTGAGCCGAAGTCAGATGCATAACCGACTGAGCCACCCGGGTGCCCCCAGCCTTAGACAAATTCTTAAAACAAAGCATTCAGCCTGTACTGTAAACACTATAACCGCGACACTGGCATTGTCCCAAAGTAAATGATGGGGAGTATAAAGTGGATGCCAGGTTTTATGCACGCTTGCAGCTCCAGATCTAATGGACAGTGAAAGGAGATATTTTAACACAATGATTTGGCTGAAGAATTCATCAACTAGATGTCATAATAAAAGATTATGTGTCAAAAATTCAATCCCAAGCTGCATTCCTCTCCTTATATGGAGACGCTATCCAATTTTTAAAATCTATGTTATTTATTCCATTTAAAGTGCATTACTGTCAAAATAGTACTCAGAATATTCCAACCATAATTATTCCCACTGTAGAAAAAGTCAATTTTACAATAAAATTGGAACTAAGATTTAAAACTTTCTAAATCCCAAAATTATGTTGTTGACTTTGGGTGACAGTAGGCCATCAGATACTATAGTTGAATAAAAGAAACGTTTTTCCATTTAAGAGGAAAATACTTAGTTTTGGAGAAATCTAAGCAGTATATGGAATTAAATGACCAGGAAAGAGACTTCCGTGATATTCATTTCAATAAATCCAATGTTGATTTTCAGCTTCTAACTTCCAAAGGACAACAAAGATTTAAACCCAGTACTTCGCACAGTTAATGCTCTACTTTTGCTTGAATATTCATTTCAAATATCAATGTAAAAGGAAATATATAAGTTCTCTAAGATGTCTTGAAACATGCCAACTCAGTAAGTTTTCTTTGTATATGTATATACACAAAAGATACTAAAGTTTAAAATTAAACCTTGGCCAACCAGAAGGGGCATTCCATATTTTAATGCATTATATATGAGCACAAGATACATCTCAGATTGAAGTCTCCATCAAGTGCAAAATATTTCATATTATGTTCAATCACTGCGGTAAAATACTTAACTTCCTTAAATAGAAGTTTCCATTTGGGAAAGAGACATCTAAATACTTTCAGTGTTTATGCCTTTGACATTAGGTTTCCCTGAGGAAATGTCAACATTTCCATCGTTTTTCTATCACTTTCTTATTCATATTATTCTTTGTTGCTTGTTTTATTTTGATGTTTATCATAGCACTTCTTTTTTTTTTCAAGTCAACAGCACACTGAATCCGTGAATTATTTTTCTAATCAGTCACATTCATGCCCCCAACCCCAACACTCACTTAACCTCCAAACTTCCAAAATATTCCCTATAGTTTGAAGGAGAGGCGGCAAGTTCTCTAGGAAGCTCAAAGAACTGATTTTAACTGCCATGTAGCTACTTCAGGAAAAAAATGATTTAAATCTCACAATGTAAATAAAGCCTTTATATTACTTAGGTATGAATCACATTGGCTTTATCACAAAAATATTCCTAAGGTCCATGCTATGAGTACTCCTCTGCCTTGGTAATAGACAAAACACCCCCATTCTGCTCCAGCTAGGGGCCGAGAGCCATGTGGGGGTCTCTAGGTGCCCCAAGAACACCCAGATATGTCTGTGTAACTTGAATATGGGGTAGGAGAAAAACAACCATGTGTTAGGTCAACAGCTCCAGTTCTTTCTAGAGGATGGGGAAAGATTCTGAAAATTAGCAAAACTTAACTCCACAGGGGAAGCCAGAATATTAACCATACTATTATCTCACACCATCGAAGAATTATTTAAAAGATTACTATATTTCTGGGGTGTCTGGGTGGCTCAATTAAGCGTCTGACTCTTGATCTCAGCTCGGGGTCATGATCTCGCGGTTCAGGGGTTCGAGCTCTGTATTGGGCTCTGCGCTGATGGTGCAGATTCTGTCTCTGCTCTCTGCCCCTTCTCTGTTTATGTTCTGTCTGTCTGTCTGTCTGTCTGTCTCTCTCTCTCTCTCTCTCTCTCTCTCTCACACACACACACACACACACACACACACACAGTAAATAAATATAAAAAAATAAAAGATTACTATACTTCACTACATTCTTAAATTGCCTGAGATTTTTGTTTTGTTTTGGATTTTTTTTTTTTGCTTTAAACATAATTTCCAGATTCTTAATGTAAAATAAGATTGCATCTAGTGAAAGAGAAATCCCAACATTTCAAGATTAGCAGTGAATATTTCTTCCATGTTATTAAAATAAAAATTAGAAAGACGAGGTCAAGAAAGGACCCCTAGGAAAACAACCTCTGTGTTCCTCTGTGAGACACACATCAACTTAACCACTTATGTTTTAAGTATCTAAAAAGGCTGAAAACAGAACTCTTTCTGATTCCATGATCCTTAGAATACTGGCTATAATACATAATTTTTTATAGAAAATGAGTGAAATAGCAGGAGTTCGTGTTTAATAGTTTAATATCATGAGTTGCTTCCTTCTAGGAAAAACACAATCAGCAATCATGGATAATAATTGATTTAAATATATAATTCTCACCAAATGGAAACAAAATCTTATTTATTAAATCAAAGTCACGCAAAACAAACGATTGAAATATACGTTTTAACCTTAAGGGGCTTAAATATTTCACCAACAATTCAAAAACCTTTAAAAAAGGAGTGAAGTAACTTGGCAGACCCAGGAACACATTTCAGCGGACTTTTCAAATTAATGATGTAGAAAAACTAAGAGGCAAGAACACATATGCCCTAGTCACAAGGGAATGAAGAGGAGTGGGAAAATGGAGGCCAGACTCCCACAACAGTAGGTAGGAACTCAGAACCTTGTATCTGGGAGTCCCAGAGAAGTGCATCTGGGATAAACTCAAATACAAAATAATGTATGACTCATGTCACTGGAGGTCCCAAGTTTGGATGGGCTTCAGCATAGACTGAATCCGCTGGCTCAGAGGCCATTTCTTGGACACCTGGGGGTCTGACTCTCCTCACAGCTACTTCTACCACATGCTGGAAGCTGGATGGCTATCATGCTTCTAAGGCTCTAAGAGTAAAATTCAAGGGACTTCTCCCACAAGACCAAGTAAAGAGCTTTCCCAGATGGCCTCAGCCAACTGCTCTTTGAGCATCTTTTGCACAAACTCAATCACATGACCATTCTCAAAGTAACCAATGGCATAGGGAATCAGATCACAGCTGAGGGACCACCCAGATTCACCCATGCAAGTGGGTGGTCAGATACACTAAACCATATAGGGTGAATGTTGAAGGGAGTTGCCTGGACAAATGTGGAGATCTCCTAGGAAGAATGGATGCTGGGTAAGCAAACAATAATATAACTGTACATAGTAATCAGCTATGTAGGCCAACCCTGTATTTCTAGATTGAAATGCATGCCTAATAGGCTCACAGTTGGCCTATGGAGGGTCAAATCACACTCCAGACCT
This sequence comes from Puma concolor, assembly GCF_028749965.1. Lineage (NCBI taxonomy): Eukaryota > Metazoa > Chordata > Mammalia > Carnivora > Felidae > Puma > Puma concolor. The sequence goes on along the minus strand of NC_141674.1, from coordinate 191,851,853 downwards.
AAAAGGGGAAGTCCAGACACATTTGCTCAACTTATGTTCCCTTAATGACTGAGTCTGTGTTTCACACAGCAGCATAAGATTCACTAAAGAGCTATTTGTTTTATGGAACTGTTACGTACTTCCTTCCTTAAAACTTCATTGGACCAACCTCTTGGGATACAGTTGATGAATTTATCCCTTCTTTTCTGATTCCTCAAATACTTGAAGACAATTAGCAGGTGCCATTGCACCCTCTCTTCTCAAATGCAGTCCCAAGCTCTTCAGTCTCTGCAACATTAGATATTTCCACTTTTAAATAAAAACAGAGACATAGGCAAATCATAAGAGACTCTTAAATACAGAGAACAAACCGAGGGTTGCTGGAAGGGAGGTGGACAGGGAGAGAGGCTAAATGGGTGACACACATTAAGAAGGGCACTTTTGGGGATGAGCACTGGGTCATATGTAAGTGATGAATCACTAAATTCTACTCCTGAAACAATTATTAAAAATAATAAAATTAAATGGATAAAATAAATACATACATACATACATACATACATACATACATAAAGTCCTAAATCAATCATTCACCCAAGAGCTTTGTAAGATTTCCATTTAAAAAGTGAGCTATTTAGGGGTGCCTGGGTGGCTCAGTCAGTCCTCTGACTCTTGATTTCAGCTTAGGTCATGATCTCAGAGTCTCAGGATCCAGCCCCGTATCCAGCTCTGTGCTGAGCCTAGAGCCTGCTTAAGATTCTCTCTCTTCCTCCCTCACTCTCTCTCTCTCTCCCTCCGTCTCAAGAAAAAATAAAGGAAACAAGAAATAAAAGGTGAGCTATTTAGAACACCACATTATTCCATCGTATTAGATTCATTCTGAACTGGCACACAATGGCTACACTAAGCCAGTCATCTGGAGTTCTAACCCTGGTATCAAGAATTAGGAGATTCTTCAACTTTCTCTTTATATGCATAACTGCATATTTCACATTGTTGGGCTATCAGAATCACCTCAAATCATTATTCTGCAGTCTCTCTGTTCTGTTTGTGGTTAAATGTTATGTAAATATGTTGTGTTTCACTTGTAACATATTTTGGATTAAGATTAATAAACATTATATATAAACAACCATCTATGCTCTGTTACCTCTCTGATTAAAGTCGGCCCAAGGAGTCTTTTTTTTATTGTTAAGGAAATGTCATTGGATCCTTCAAAATTGATTCATAACATCAGAAAAAAAGGAAGCTAAAAAGAGAACTTAAAAAGTTAAAGCAGTAAATATAAAGTTCAGTAATCCTGCCAAAATTCTGTAAGTGAATTTTCCATATTTATGATGGGGAAGTACACTTTATTTTTAACAGAACATTATATACGTATGGGATTGTAAAACACTACAATTTTTAAAAGCCAAATTTAAGGAAATTCTTATTTACTAAAAATTTATCTATGAATGTAATGCATCTATACACGTAAGTGGAATTTGGAACAAGTACCTCAATAGAAACGCTATAAACATTAATTTGGTTCCCAGAGCAGCTCCAAAAAAGCCCATCTGATTCACAATGTAGCCAATTAATAACATAAGTGAGTTTGAGCTCCTGTAATATAAGAATCTGCATCCTATAAGATTAACCAGGAGTCTAGTACATGGCTAGTCTCATGAAATTGTGGAATAGCTCACAGTCTCTTGGTCAAATATCAAGGAACTACATATAAATAGTTGCTTGTCTAAGCTTGTCAGTACTGAGAAGTGTCCCCATTGGTGGTGGTGGTGGTGGTGGTCATCGTCGTCGTGGTTCCCTTAAACCATGGGATTTCAGGTATTCAGGTACTTTTCTTTCCATAACATTTTGTCTGATTTCTTGGGATCTCTCCTAAGAGAGTGAGTACCCCCCACTCCTCTTCAAAGAAGCACCCAATTCCCTTCCATTTTAAGAAACCTACTGCCAATCAATAAAACAAGAACCAGATAGTGAATACATACACACAAACGTTAACAGCTTCCAGAATCTTCTAAAGCTCTGGGAAACTGTCTTTGTACTGTAGTTTATTCCTTCCTTTTTTCTATGTGGAAACCCTGGTATCTTTTCTTCCCACCCACTAAATTCCCAAAGGTAAATTTAATCTTCTGCCTTTCAGTAACCTGCCTCTTCCTAAAACCCTCAGAGCTGCCCTCTTTCCTGGTTAAAGAGGTCCCTTTTTTCCTGGACCCTTCACTGGATATGAAAAGAAGACTTTTCTTTCCACATAAACAGCTTTCTTCTTTCCAAAACGCTCTCACATCCCTCCCCCTGGCTTAGTATCCTTCTCCATAGCAAGTCTCTCCTGGACTACAAGTCAATTCAATGTTTGCTCAAACACCTAAGGACCAGAGCTACAAGGGGTAAGAAGAAAGGGCTCTATTTGTTTGCTACATCACAGTTCAAACTGTTACTGCATACTTAATTTCATTCGATCCTCCCATGAACCCAGTGATGTTGGTGAGACAGGGCATCTGATTTTACAAATGAGAGAACTGAGGTTGAGCAAGGTTAGAATAGTAAGAAAATCCTGGATTCAAACCATCAAAGCCCAATGCTCTGGCATATAACACTCTACAGTATTCCTTTGTTGAAGCTGATTTTAGCTGGATGTGAGGGGGGACACAATCTGATTGAGTCGATATACACTTACACAAGGATGATGTGATGTCCAATTAGCACCCACAGGTTTTTGCATTTTTCAAAGAGGATGTTTTATAACTGAAGTGCTTTTTATTGGGTGTAATTTCAGGTATTTTAATGAAATTGCCATTTATAAGTTATATAAGTCAAAAATAGATGTATTTAAAAGTAGTAATGGTCCCATACCTCTTAGGCATAGATAGCTTTAGAAGAAGCTGACGAGAGAGAGACCATTGGTAGACGTGGGTCCAATAACATATGGCTAAAGGCATGCTGACATGGTGAAAACGTTCACGGATTTTTTTTTTTTTTAGAATTACATTTTTTAGCTCTAAGTAAAGCATTATAATCTCACGTTTTATTGGCTTTCTTCCCTCCAACCAAACTTGAAGTTTTACATATATATCAGACATTTTCTTATGTTTATTCTTCACTGTACTCAAATACCATCAAGCTTGATAATTTCTTTTCTTTCCAACCTCTAACGAAACCTTCACATCACAGATGCACACTACAAACAAGCACGTGCAGGGCAAGTATAGCACACTCTGTACGCACATATGTGCACACAGATTCTCTCTCTCACGCGTGCGTGCGCGCGCACACACACACACACACACACACACACACTACAGTTGCCAACCAGCTCAAATGCACCAGACACCAGGGAAAACATATTTGACATGGCCATTATCTGGATTACTTTGCTTGAAGTTACTACCTCCAACACCATTTGTCTTTGCCACAAGTAAGGTCACAAAGGCATGGATTCCAAAGTGCTCCTTTGAGGTTGAAACGTGCCCACGAACTGTCTCCTAATGAAATATTTAGAGGATACAACATAATTTGGTGGAAGAGAAAGAAGGACAATTAGAAATCTTCTATTCTAGCTCCAGTTCTCTCATTAACTAAAATCAGACATGTTTATTGAACACTAAACCACAGGTAACCAGTCAGTTGTCAAAAAAAATATTTTAAAAGGCCATCTCAGTCATAAAGGAGCATACAAGACATTTGGGAAGACAAAATTAAGGCATAAGTTAAACCATAAAATCCTTTTTTTTTTCTTTTGTTCTCTTAGGGTTTTTTTTTATTATTATCCTTTTAAAGTAAGCTTTACATCCAATGCAGGGCTTGAACATATGACCCCAAGATCAAGAGTCAGATGCTCCACAGACTGAGCCAGTCAGGTGCCCCAAACCATAAAATTCTTAAGAGTTTTAAGATGGCAATTGATAAATGTAACTAGGCAATAGCATTTTTAAGAGACTGCTAAATGATTTCTATAAAATTATAGATCACGGGCAATTTACTTACAATTGGGATGGTTTGCAAACAGTGACGAGGAAAAAAAATACAACTTATCTGGCTCTTAAAGATTGATAAAAACTGAGCAGCAGGAATAAATATATTCTTTATGTGTGCATGGTACTTCATAATTTCCATTGTGTTTTTACACACAACTTCTCAACCTTCCCAGTGACACCATGAGAAAGAGATCATTGATCACTCTCATTTATCAAGAAAAAACAAAATGCAGTTTAGAGCTGTTAGTGGCTTACTAAAGACCTGAAAACCTACACACATAAGCATTTATTCATTCCCTCCTCTATTCCACTCTACACTGATCTGAACAATTATGACATGCCACACACTGGCATAGGCACACGGGACACAGCAGTGAACAAAGCAAAGGCCCTCTTCTTGTGGAGCTTACGTTTTGCAACATACACACTTGACCCTTGAACTGCACGGGCAGTCAGGGCCACTAACCGGCCCTGCTGCAGTCCAAAATCCATGTGTGACTTTTGACTACCCCCCAGACTTAACTACTAACAGCCTACTGTTGACCAGAAGCCTTCCCAAGAACACAGTCAATTAACACACATTTTGTACATTCTATGTTGTATTCTTACAATAAAGTAAGCTAAAGAAAATGTTTTTATGAAAATCACAAGGAAGAAAAAACACATTTACAGTACTATACTGTATTCACACACACACACCAAAAAAAATCCATGTTTAAGTGAATCCACGTTGTTCAAGGGTCAACTACAGAATAAATCTTGGACCGGCAGGGAGTAGGGACAAGGACACACTACACAAGTGAAACATTAAGAAATTTCTGAAGCAAGGAAGTGCATGATACATAAAAGAACAGGACACACAGCTTCATTACTGGTGAGGTTTGAGAAGGTTGAGTTTGAGAAAGATAGTTTGGTGGCATTCAGAAGCTGCTGAATATAATGTATGGCTATGAAGTTTGGACTGGATTCATTATTCACTGAAAGGAATGGTAGGACTTAACCAATACTACATTAGTAATAATAGTATATCTATAGGAGTAATATAGTAGAATAGCATAGTGTAGCAGTAGTTTATTATATACAAAATAGTAGTAGAGTAATTATCATAGCACCTAACCCTCACTGATGACTTACTACAGGAGAGGTACTCTCCTAAATACTTTCCATGGATTCACTTGTAAAATTACTGGATTTTTTAGCTCCAATTGCCCATGAAGAAACTGAGAACAAAGAGATTAAGTAACTTGCCCAAAGCCACACAGATAGCAGAGACAAGAAATGAACTGACTCTGCCTGTCAAGAATCCAAGCTCTTAGCCACTCTCCTTGTATTCATGGCACAGAACAGGGAGGCAGGACAAGGGCGGGGAGGCTAAAGGCAAGACCACTAATTCCTTATCAATTAAATAACCTTGCCTGAGAGTTTACAGATTTAAATTTGGTGGCCACAGAAAGGCAAAGAGAGGAACAGACACATGAGACAGGTAAATTGGATTTACTGACTAAATTTTTTTTTTTTTAAATTTTTTTTTCCAACCTTTATTTATTTTTGGGACAGAGAGAGTCAGAGCATGAACGGGGGAGGGGCAGAGAGAGAGGGAGACACAGAATCGGAAACAGGCTCCAGGCTCTGAGCCATCAGCCCAGAGCCTGACGCGGGGCTCGAACTCCCGGACCGCGAGATCGTGACCTGGCTGAAGTCGGACGCTTAACCGACTGCGCCACCCAGGCGCCCCTACTGACTAAATTTTTTAAACAACTGCAAGTTCAAGCCTAGAGGACTAGGAGAAGATACTCCTATCAACAGAAATAAAGAAGCCAAATGAAAGAAGCTAACTTGGAAGGGGAAAACTAAGTGGTTTTCATGTTATCAGCCTTCTAGGAAGGAAATGCATAAATGGACTCAGGGAAGACATCAATTGGAAATACGGAGCCATCTCAACTCTTCCTGGTTTAGACCTTTCTCTTTTGCAAGAGGATGGGGTTAGGCCACATGATTGCTGAGATCTCTTCTGGTTCTATGACTCTATAATTTTGTAATGCCATAAGCATAGAATATCTTTCCTTAGAAAGCTTAAGATGGCATTTCTTAGCCATGGTAATCTTTAGGGATTTCTGCATGGACTTCTAAAACATTCTACAAACTTCCTCTCAAATGTGGTTTCAAAACTTCAACACCCATGAGCCAAAGAAAAACTTTAGAAGGGAAAAAAAAAAAAAACCCAACACACCATATTCTAATGTGTTTTAAAACATTAAGGGCTTAAAATAGGTGTTTCCCCTTGAAATGGGAGCCTCACTGACAAAATGACTCAAAAATGAGGTAATTAATTCAGGACCTTTTTTTAAGGTCTAAATTAACCATCCCCTATCTGCAGAAAAACACAATATATTGCATGAATTGTTCAACTACATACTCAAAAAGTTACATACTTCATCACAGCCAGCCATTAACCTTTCAACCAGTGAGCAGGAAGATGGGAAGAAGACCAAACAAACAAGAGTTTTACAAATGCAAAGATTTTGCTTTAACCCTCCTAAGACTCATAAAAGCCAAGGTAAATATTGGTATGGTTGAGAACCATGAAGAAATGACAACCACTGGTTGAAATATACACTCTGGTTTTACTATCCACTACTGAGTCTGAGCTGCGCTAAAAATACAGTAAAATTTAGAATGAAATAGAGCCAAACGCATCATCACATTCAGGGAGTATCTCCTGTAAGCTGCTTTCCAGGTAGCTGTGGATTCCACTAGAGGGCAACAGAGCGTGCTCAGAGAGCAACTTGGGCTTAAGGACAGTGTCTGGTTTTAGGTCACCAGTTCAGTGTGCAAAACAGTCTCCATTTCAAAACCACACTGGATCCCTGAATGCCTCTTATATTACCAAGCACTGTGTTCTGATAAAAGGACTCCTGTTTTAAAGTTAGTCATACGGGCATTTTGATTTCTTAAATAATATATAAATCCAAATATTTTGCCATAATCAAGTATCTTCCCATCAAACTACTCAACAATTTGATAACTTTCAAATTTAATAAAGTTTAAAAAAACGGAATGTACTGTAGCCTTTGATACTTTAATACTTAAATTTAAAACATGTAATGGTTAAATCAAAACACATAGGTAAAAAGTACACTAATAACACTACCACAATGTTAACTTAATATTTAATTTAACAGCTAGCATTTGAGCACTTACCATATGCCCTACTGTGCTGAGAAGTTAATACAGTTTTTCAGACACTAACCTTGTAAGATAAAAACTCACATTATATCCATTTTTCAAATGGGCAAATTAAGGCTAATAGAGACAAAATCTACCCAAGGACACATAGCTAAAAAAGGATAACGTTGAAAGGACACTTTAAAATTTGAGTACCAGATATCACATATGTTCTCAGAGGCCAACTCACCATGACTAGAATCCAGGAGATTTTGGCACTTCTTCAAAATAAACCCCTATGATAGTCAAAGTGTAGGCTAAGACAGAAACATACTTTCATTGTACCTTACCACAGAATAAAATTTTACTGTTGCATATGTATTTACTTTTTGTAAAAACCATGTCAGTAATCCGATTTACATAAGAGAAGTTACATATTGCAGTATTTCAACTGCCTTCTACAAACAAGAAATACTAACAAGGAAAACAATCATACAAGTTCAATAATCAGGTTCTCACACTCAAAAAATATCAGCTAACGATAAGCTTTGCAGGGGCTTTTATTTTTTTTTTTTAATTTTTTTCTAAGGTTTATTTATTTTTGAGACAGAGAGAGACAGAGCATGAATGGGGGAGGGACAGAGAGAGAGGGAGACACAGAATCTGAAACAGGCTCCAGGCTCTGAGCCATCAGCACAGAGCCCGACGCGGGGCTGGAACTCACGGACCATGAGATCATGACCTGAGCCGAAGTCGGACGCTCAACCGACTGAGCCACCCAGGCGCCCCTGCAGGGGCTTTTAAATGTCAGTCTTCAGACTTCTTAGAGTCATTACGTATAATAAGGAGAAACTGGTAAGTGACTATTACAAAGCTTGGGTGTGTGACCCTGACATTATTCCTACACAAGACAACAGCATGACACTGAAGTCCTACAGAGCAAGAACTCACCCAGTGAATGGAGTTTCAATTTACGGTGTACTTTGGAAAGAATGCACAGTGATCGACTAATCTGAAACATAAGATTTTTCCTTGTCCTACAAAATGTTAAAGCCCAGTTAGTATGAAACGTGTGAAAACCATCATCATTTTAAAAGTATAAAACAAAAGACACTGCATTGGTGTCCTACTGCTGTGATAACAAGTTACTACAAGCTTGGGAGCTTCAGGTAGCACAAATGTATCTTACAATTCTGGAGGTGAGGAGTCTGAAATGGGTCTCACCAGGCTAAAACCAAGAGGTCAGCAGGGCTGTATTCTTTCTGGAAACTGTATAGGAGAATCCATTCTTTCACCTTTTCCAGCTTCTAGAAGGTGTCTGCATTCTTTGGCTTCATTTTTTACAGCCACCAGTGGACAGTCAACTCTCTCTCACATTGTATCTCTCTAATATGAACTCTCTCGCTTCCCTCTTTTCAATTATAAGGACCCTTGTGATTACACTGGGCCCACCCAAATAATCCAGAATAATCTCTCCATTTTAAAGTCCTTAATCACATTTGCAAAAATCCTTTTCCCATGTAACATACGTCTCACTGGTTCTGGGGATTAGGAGTAGACATCTTTACAGGCCATTACTCTGCCTACTACAGACAGCACAGCATATAATTTGTGCATTCAGCAATCTTTCTGAAAAGTAGTTACTGGAATACAGAACGTATTCTCCTACAAAGCAGAAAATAGTTGTTAGACAAGTGTAGTCTACAGAGTCCTGAAAGTAGTAATCTGAGACCTGAAAAGAAGGATACAAGGGGTGGCAACACAGGTAAGACACCTTTATAATAAATTAGGTGCAGGCTTCAGGCAAAGAGAGGTGAATTTATATTTGCATGATATACTACTTCTAAATTAATTTTGTTATACTCCATAGTTCTATTACCTACCCTTTCTTAACAGTGGTGCTAACTATGTAAAAACAAAGTCATTCTTATTCATAATTCATGAGTTTTCATAACTAGAAATTATAAATACAAACACCCAACACACTACTTGGCACTTTGCAGAAGAACGAAGGAGTTTGGAAATGTGAATTCTAGTCTGATTCTGCCACTTACTACCTTTGTGATCTTCAGTATGTCACTGACAATTTCTGGGGCTATTTTCAGAAATTAGGAACAGGGATAATAAATAGCTCTCACCTGCAGGGTCGCTCTAAAGTAAAATAGAATATATAATCGCCAGAGAATTCTGGGACACTATTGGTGTTCCATAAAATGTTAAGTAGTTGTCATTGGGTGAATACGTCCATAGCCTTGGGAAGCCAGAGAAGACGCATTAGTGTAAAGTTGTGAATTTTTAGATACTTATTCCAAAGAACTTAGATCATCAGACAGATACATAAAACAAGAGAATTTTAAGAATGCCTGTTATAACTGTATAATTCAGTTGCACCATAAGATTTTATACAAATATCAGTTACCATAAGATGCAAAATTTCAAAGCTGCTCCAGTAATATTTTGACAAAATATAGGAAAGATATAGTGCAACATGGTAAAAACTTGGCTCCCTGTGGAGGGGCCTCTACTGGGTAAGCAAGTTAACACAAAAAACCTCCCAAAGAGGCACCATGTAAAAGCACGTGCCATGCTGGCCCAAGGAATAATCAAGATAAGCTCCCAGACAAACCACTTCTGGGACCAGAAGTTTTGAAAGTCATTGACATAAAGAGCTGACTCCAGTATATTATCCCACTGTCTGACTGTGAGGATACCATTTAGCCCCCAATTTCAGTTTTTACAGAAGTATACTGGATGGCTCTTCCTTAGCCTCACAAAATGGCCTCAGCCTACAGCACTTTCTGATTCTAAATTTGTTTTTCCTGCTTCATCCTCTCCAGCTGGGCCATCAAAAGTTCCTAATTGCCATTTTCACCTGTAGCGCAAGTCTTTCCTAGGAGTTGAGGTAAGTGGGCATTGGCCAAGGATTACTCACATCCATCCATGCCTCTTTGGGCTTGCATTCTATATTCTAAATGCAAGAGATCATTAGATAGCCAATTTGAAAATAGATGAACTATAATTTTATCTAAGCTTCATATTATCTCTAAGATAATATGGCTGAATTTGATATATCGCTAAACATTGAGAAGTATCACGTATAATTACTTCTTAATCTAAACTTTGAAAAAAGTAATAAAGTCTGGCAGAACCTTATTTCCACACTGGATACATAAACTATCAGACAATCTTAAGACTTCAGAGAGAATGTCAGGGGGAAAAAAAAGTGATGCTCTTTTTCACTTACATTATTTTTGAAAAGGGCAAAGGGGAACACATTTTTTCTGGCAATATCCAAAGTATATATTCTCATCTACTCTGCAAAACAATACCAATTAAGCTTCATGTATTTAATGCAAAAGCACATTAAGGAAATGGGTAAACCTTCACCCAGATAGCACTCATCCTTTGCTAGGATTTTAACTGACTACCTCATTTTTTCACCTGATTCACTAGTGGTGAAGCCCCTTTAAAATAGAGATTACACATAATAAAAGCTGTTTCTCTGTCTAGTAAATGGATTATAGTTTAAAAGGGCACTGCCAGGAGAGTTAAAAAGTATTCTCTAAACGGAAGAGCTCTGTAGGACAAATGATTTCCCTGAGCACTGTTCATGAAAACATCCTTCCTGTAATTAGGTCTCGCATGAGGCTGGGTGAGACATTTTCTTCTGGCCCTTCTTCTTTTTTTTTTTTTTTTAATGTTTATTTATTTTTGAGAGAGAGAGAGAGAGACACAGAGAGAGAGTGCAAGTGGTGGAGAGGCAGACAGAGAGGGAGAGACACAGAATCCGAAGCAGGCTCCAGACTCTGAGCTATCTGCACAGAACCCAACACGGGGCTCGAACTTGTGAACCTCAAGATCACAACCTGAGCCAAAGTCAAACGATTAATTGACTGAGCCACCCAGGCGCCCCTCTTCTAACCTTTCTTAAGGCTTGCTACTTTTTGACTTTTAATTTTAATATACCGGTCATCAATGAAATCTGAGAAGGGAAGACTTTCTTCATTAACGAACAGACCAAATGTCTAGACTATTTCAAAATAAGACGGTTGCAGAAAAGTAGGAAGTGAAACAGAAATACAGAAGTCAAAGTCGTCCTTTAAATTTAGGAACTTAAATAATACGTTATTATTTACTGTAAGACCAAGCAATAAACACGAAGTATGCATCAAAATCATGTACACCGGGAGTCAAGTGTAGAGAGTAAAGGTTTCTTTTTCACTCATGAATTCAGTAAGTGTTCTTTGAGAATTCAGTTTGGTAAGAGATTGTACTGGATATTATTACTACAAGGAACACAAAGGAAATAAAAATCTTCTGGTCCATGTCCTTTAGGAACTTACAATCTATTCAGGGACATTAGTCCCTTATGAAATGAGTTATTATTATGCAAAGCAAACCAGCAAACCAGAGCTGAGTTTGCTCAACAGAAAAATAAGGGGAAAAAATGGATAGAATGTTGGCAAAGACTAATGTAAATTTGAACAGTCCAAAAAGATCTTACAGGAAAGGAAAAATGTAAATTTTACCTGAGTTCAATAAATCACTTCTCCATATTCTGGTGCAATTGGTTAACACACACACACACACACACACACACACACACACACACACACACACCTCCCTGAGAGTGCAGAAAAGCAAAAGAGAGAAACATAGATACACACATAAATAGCCTAGAACAAATAGCGCTAAGGATGTACAGGAGGAGAAACTCTGAATCCAGGATCACTCGTAGAGGTGGGCTGGAGTTCAATTAGAGAGGACACCTCAACCATTGCTAAGAGGAGCCCAACACAGATGTAATATACAATGTGTCTCAACAGCAAAAATCCTGCGTGTGGCAACTGAACAGTTTATTCTCATATTTTCCAGTTTACCATCAGAAGAAAAATCTTACTAAAATAAGATATTTGCAGTGGGAGTATTCTCAAATAGTTGGCAAAATATGTTCAACCTTTTTGCAATAGTCAATTTAGTGGTCTTTTTTGTTTTTTTGTTTTTTGTTTTACTTTAGCAATGGAAACAAAGACTATCACAAAAGACCGTTGTTTGCCAGCTGCTTTAAAAAATAAAAAAATTCACCATAGTGCTTTGTAAGACTTTTCTCCCCACTGTATTCTCTAGTTTGAAACACATTCAAATCACAGGCATTGAGTTGAATATTTAGCAAGGGCCAAGAATAAACCCCAAAGCCAACAATGGCAATGAAAGCTCCAACAGCCTCAGAGCCTGACACTAATTTACTAAGACACATGAGGAACCCTTGGGAATGAAGTGTCTGCTAATTAGGCCACCATAAACAGATTCCCAAACCTTGACAAAGTTTTTCCAAGCATCTGATGAAGAACTTTGATTTATAGGCTGTTCAGGTGAAACCTGAACAGATGGTATCTTTTAACAATAACTGACACATGAGTTTGTTAAGGATCTCAATCTCTAGGAAACACACAGCTCTAAAGAGGAAAACAAAGAGGAATAGTTTTAGTCATCTACCTTATCTTTGTCTTCAACGACATCTGCCAAAACATCATCTGGATCCAGGATTCCTCCATCCGTGTATTCTAAGTGATGAATCTTCACCCAGTAGCCAGGATCCTATGGTAGAATAATCAACAAGTTTCACGACTCGAGCTTTTTAAAACTACATTTTAATTTTTTAAAAAATAATAAGTTGACTCATTAAAAATAGGCCCTAGTAATAAAATGTTTGAACACCATAAATAAATGTTACCTCTTTATTTCAATAAACATTTGGTATTTTTATCCTATTTCAGGTAAATCAGTAAATCAAAGTATACATATTTCATCAATTACCCTGGAAGATAAATCACCATGCAAAAATAAAGTGCCACTGTTATTTGACAAGGAATTTCAAGAAAGTTTTTATAACTTCAAATGAGGTAATCCCAAGAATACTTTGGGGGGAAAAAACATCTTCTTGGGGGTACTCTGAAATGGGCTTAGAAATTCACACTCAGATTCTCAAAGCTGTAGGGGAGGAAAAAAAATCTAAGGGCAGAAATCTTTGATGGCGATCATCACTTTACAATCTATCAAGTGGAATGGGATAACCACTGACTTCTTCATCTTTTTAAATCTCCAGGCTGTATGCATGTCCTCAACTCCAAGATTTGAGATGACATCTGGAGCAAGGGCTCCACAGGGCGGCAAGTCGAACTGGGTTTGGAGCTGAAACAGTTCACTCAACCACAGTAGTGCTTTAGGAGATTTCCAAGTAATGTCTTAAAAAACCTACTCAGGAATGTAAGGACTAAGAAAAGGAAGTTATTTTCCTAATTCTATATGTGGCTACATACTCATGCTAGAACTCAGAATTAGATGATGTAGCTCATTGGGTTATTTACATACTGCCTATTTCCAGAAAAGATATGAAAGCCAACCATAATAATGAGACAAGAACATGAGCCAATGAATGAAGAAAAATATTAGTAAGTTTTTTACAGAATACCCAAGCTATCATCGATTTGGCTCTGTGATTCTCTGAAAGCTTCTCAAAGTGGGAAAATTTTGAGCTTTATATAAAGCACACAAAAAACAAATAACGTGCCAGTTTACAAGAAGGAAATTCTTCTAGGATAAAGCCCTAAGCCTTTACCAAATGAATCTTTATAAAGGAGAAGAACTAACACAGCCCACAGAATTCAACTGCAATATTACAAAAGCTAATAGAAATGATTGTCACAGAGCCTCCCCTTTACCCACTCCCTAATAAAAGGCAAGGGCATACTATATTAAATAAGAGTAAAGCTTTTAAAGCATCTATTCAGAGGGACACTGAAATGTAACCCAAGAACATAGCTTTTCAGTAATCTGACTAGATCAAGTCATAGGCTTAAAAAATCCAAAGGAATTCTTCTTAGATAGGCTTTTGACTTCAAAATTAAGTTTTCTATCAAGTATCTGACAAGCTATTCCAAGTAAAATGAAAGGAATTTCGTTGCATCTAATATTAGACTTATAGGTAGAAACACTAATGATTAGGAAACTTTAACTGCCTGGTTCTCTTGCCCTGAGAGATTGCCAAAAAAAAAAAAAAAAAAAAAGGCAGCCACTGTATAACCAGGTAAGAATAGCAAAGCACACCCATCAGTCAGATTCTTTAATCAGAGATCTAAACCAACTCAAGGTCAACGTGCTATAAAAGGTAAGCTAAGTACAACAGACTAGATTCTAAATAAGGAGAACACCAGAGTAGACAAACACTATGTAACAGCCACTGGACCATACAGAAAAGAAAGAGCTCCCCCAGTCATCTTTGGGAATTCAGTCTTTTGGCTATGGCCATGCTACGAGCAACATAGTTTTTCCAAATACACGCAGGACTTCTAATTGAAATCTACAGGGTATTACATTTCCTTGTAAAAATTGCCTTCTTACAAAGGGAGTGCAACTTAATTAACTTCTATTAATGTCCATTGAGTTGGGTTTTGATATATTACAACACTATAGATGAAATCTGTTGATTTTGACCATGTTTGTAAAAGGTGATGTATTATAAAGAGTTCTAAAGAGTTTGTTTTTTTTTTTTTTACATATTCAATTACTTAAAAGACCTCTATTAAGTTGTCTGCTTTTTTCTCATGCTCCGTTTGTAAAAGCAGATTTTATCACCTAAGATTGAAGTAAACAACTACTCCCAACAATTGCAGTGTAAATTAAAATATGCCTGTTTTCCTGCCTAGAGGTAGGAACAGAAAGAAGAAAACCAAACACTCCAATTTAAAATAGGGAAACTCAGGAAGTAACGAAGGACAGCATCTGATCAGTAGCAAAGGGAGCAGACAAGAGGCAGCTCCATGGGGCCGTTAAGTCCCACAGCATTCTGCTATCCCACACGTCCGGCTCTAGGACGTTCTGGAAAATAAGCCCTAGGAGTTGTAACTAAGACATTTATTTCTAATGGTCTAATTGTGATTCGAAAGAGTACAGGATTTGAAAGTTTTGCAGAACTAAATCAAGTAATAAAGTTATTTTGATACATTTTGGAATAGTATATTCAATCAAAAAAAAAATTAAGTGAAATACATGGGCCAGAATATAAAAAGACTGTTTGCAACTCTAACACTGCCATCTCACTTTGGCACTGCCATTTTATACACTCTAGCAAAGAGTAGACTAATGATGAGCACACACCTAATTCTGAACGAAAACAGACAAGTTATATGAAAGGAGTCTCAGTTAATATTTTACATGTCCAAGGGAGGTAAATCAACAAACCCAGCGCATACCAACTGTGATTTTGTCCCCACGGTATTTTCGCCATAGTGCTATAGATCACTTTAAGAATATACATACAATATTAGCAGCCAACAGCCATTATAAGACCATAAATTCACCCTGACTCCTTTATGTATGTAAAAATTCAACCATTACCTTGCAGTCAAGATTTTGCATTTCATTTACTTAGTTTTATGACCATCAGGAATAAAACTGATCAAATATGAAAAGATGTTCACATATGCATCTTGTTTCACACAATCATTTGGGAAAGTTTACTGTATTTTTCAGGATCATGACATTAATTTACCTCTCTATTGCACAAATATCTGTACTACATAAAACTTAAATTATTTCAAAAATATCTGTAGTAAAAGTGTTACACAATAAATCTTAGAACTTATACTCCTAGGTTCTTAAAGTATTGAAAAAATAACATAGCACGCATTGCTTCCTCTATTTCTGATAGTTTCTTATCATTTTTAAATAATACATACTTAAATACTACTAGAACTTTAAAACTAAAAATAGCCACAAGGATGAACTGGAAAAGGAAACAAAAATATATGCATTATGGAAAGACCACAATTATAGGAAACTTATAATTAATCAATGCAGAAATTGTTCCAAATAGGCACGGATGTTAACAGCAACAAATATCCTTCACTGTGGGTAGAAGACATGAAATTTGACCCTATACCTTAGAAAATCTCTATTAGCCAGAGTTCTGAAGAATAATAATTTTCACCTGCAATATCAGGAGGACTAGACTGAGAAGCCAGATGCTAAGATGCTGTGACTACCAAGCACTGAGATGGTGTCAATCATCAAAAGAGAGAAAACATGGATGTTTCTAAGCTAAATGCATCTGGCCCAAAAAAGAGAAAAAATGGCCTGCAATGGCAGCAGGTTCAAAAGTGAGGCAAGCACTACAAAGAAAGAGCCAGTGTTGGAAAAGAGCTGTATTTAGCAGTGGTGACAATTACAGAACTCAGTAATGCAACTGGTTTTTCGGTGACTTCATGTTGTGACACAAATAATTGTACCTGTTGGAATACAAGAACAATTGCAAAATTAAAGACAATGGAAAGTTAAATATTTTCTGTGTAGAATTTAATTTCATGAATTTGGTGAAATATATCCATAAAATGACATTTCACCATTTGATCGTCAACATCATCAAAGCAGATAACTTTAGTGGTTACTATAGGGCAGGTGCTATATGTACTATGAGTTTTATAGGATTAGCTTGTTTAACCTCAAACAGCCTCATGAAATAGTTATCAATCCATTTTACAGATGAGGAAAGCAAGGCATGGGCACGTGAACGGACTTGCCCAAGGGTAAATGCTTAACAGCAGAGTCAAAATGTGTTTTTTAAACACAGCAAATAAGGGTTGGGTTTTTTTTTTTTTTTACTAATTAAAAAATATTAACAGAGGATTCTGGGTGTCTCAGTCCGTTAAGAGTCCAGCTCCTGATTTTGGCTCAGGTCATGCTCTCACAGTTCCTGGTTTGAGTCCCATGTCAGGCTCCACACTATCAGTGTGCTTGGGATTCTCTCTATCTCCCTCTCTTGGTACCCCTCCCCTGCTCAGGCTCATTCACTCACTCACTCTCTCTCTCAAAATAAATAAAGAAAATTTAACAAAAATCACAACTGCCTAAGAATAAGGCAGGGGATCAGATCCATCTCTGTTGCTACTTAAGTATATGGATCCGGGCAAGTCATCACTACTCTGGCCCTTAGTTCTTCATCCACAGTGAACATGAAGGCTCTCTGGCCTTCTGCACAACACAGCACATGCAAGTCACAGTGTAGAGGACATGACAGGGCAATAATGGAAGGCCCCAAAATATTTCCCTAAGTGTGTCCAGTGTTTTCCAGGTGAGAGAAGCTTCAGAACATAATTCCTCATAATCATGAAATTAAATGTTGGAGAAGAAATGGAATAAGATCTTCCTGCTCAGAGCAGAGATGAAGCTTGAGGCATCAGAAATTAAAAAGAGAATTATGAAGGTTTTCATCCATGCACACTTTAACTACTTCTATCATAATCCTCTGCAGTTATTCTCCCAACTACTCCAGACCAAAAGAGAGTATGGTGCCCCAGAACACCAGCACCCAGGAAGGAGACAGTAGTCAGAACAAGTGTAGAGACTGTTTGGGGACAGGTACAGAGCAGGAGTCTCTGAATAACCAACCACAGACAGTGTAGGGAAAAAGCAGTTCCTGAAAACGATGCCTGAGCAAAGCCTAGCAGAGCAGCACTGACAACTGAAAGGACAGAATGAAGCCAGAAAAGGAAGTAATAAATCTTGATATTATGAGCTGGCCCTGACTTCAGAATACCCCTCTAATTTCCTGAAAAAGATTAACCAAGAGTATGACAGGAACACAAGTGATGCCATTTTAATCATGTTTCTAAGGAACTCAAGAGAACTAGAATTGCAACAAGGGTTTTTATGCTGGGTTGAAAGTAATACCCAGCAAACTCAACAGAATTAAAAACCTCAATTTATATAAAAAATAAACGTGAATAAGTCCACCTATAAATTTACTCCCAGCTTTAAAAATCTATGAACCTACCAAAAGAAACTTGATATAGCCATACCAATGTTAGATAAAGGAGACTTTAAGAAACAATACTAAAGGTAAAGGAGAACATTTCGTGATGATAAAAGGATCAATCCAATGGAAAGAAAGCAATTCTAAACCTAGGTACCTGATAACTTCAATACATATGCTGCCAAAATGGACAGATATTTAAAAAATAAATAAATAGGGGCGCCTGGGTGGCACAGTTGGTTGGGCGTCCGACTTCGGCCAGGTTACGATCTCGCGGTCCGTGAGTTCGAGCCCCGCGTCGGGCTCTGGGCTGATGGCTCAGAGCCTGGAGCCTGTTTCCGATTCTGTGTCTCCCTCTCTCTCTGCCCCTCCCCCATTCATGCTCTGTCTCTCTCTGTCCCCAAAATAAATAAAAAACGTTGAAAAAAAAATTAAAAAAATAAAAAATAAATAAATAAACAAATCCACTTAACTACAGAGAACAAACTGAGGGTTACTGGAGGGGAGGGGATGCATTAAATGGGTGATCGGTATTAAGGAGGGCACTTGTGATGAGCACTGGGTGTTGTATGTAAGTGATGAATCACTAAATTCTACACCTGAAACTAATAGTATAATGGGTGTTAAACTGAAATTTAAATAAACCTTGAAGAAGAAAAAAATCTTTAAAAGTAAATGCAAAATCACAGTGAGACTTGTGGTAGGAAACAAAGATATAAATCATCTGACTAACACAGTTAACAAAGGGGCCTACCTTATTTATATTCCATACGTATAAGACACCATATCCATAAAGATTAGAAAAAACATTCTCTACAAGTGCATATGGAATATACACCCAATTTCAAAAGTCCAGAATCACTGAGAATATGTTCTTTGATCAAAGAGTCAATTCCAGAAATACACCTATAAAATGCCAGGCTGTTTGGAAATACAGTTACGAATAATCCAATTTGAAAAATAGTTCTTAACATAGAATAATTAAAACAGCATACAAAAAATTATGAGATGCAGCTAAAGCAGTGCTTAATGGCAAATTTATGGCCTTAAATGCAAATATGAGAAAAAAGAAAAGCTGAGCCCAAGCTAGAAAAAGAGCTATTCAAACCCAAATACAGAGGGAAGGAAACAAAGAAAAAAAAAAAATAGGGGCACCTGGGTGGCTTGGTCAGTTAAGCCCCTGAATTTGGCTCAGGTAATGAGCTCTCGGTTGGTGAGCTCAAGTCCCATGTCAGGCTCTGTGCTGACAGCTCAGAGCCTGGAGCCTGCTTCAGATTCCGTATCTCCCTCTCTCTCTCTCTCTCTCTCTCTCTGCCCCTCCCCCATTCATGCTCTCACCCTCCCCCCTCTCAAAAATAAAATAAAAACATTGAAAAAAATTTAATAAAAAGAAAAAATAGAACAAAGTTGGTTCTATGAAAGGCTTGATAAAATTGGCAAATACCTAGCAAAACTGATCAAAAAACAAACAAAAAAGAAAAAACACACAAATTTCCACTATCAAGGAAAAAGACAAGCAATACCATCTTAGATTTTACAGCCATTAAACATATATGGTAAAAATTTAGACCTATAAAATTGACAATGAAATGAACATTTAAAAAAAATACAACTTACCAAAACTGGCCAAAAATAGGAAACAGAAATACAGACAACAATTAAATTTTAAAACTTTCCCATAAAGAACCAGACTCAGATTACTTCACAGATAATATCTTCCTAATGTTTAAGGAAGAAAGGGTGTCACTCTCATACAAATACTTCTAGAAACTACAAGAGAAAAAATTTCCCATCCCTTTTTTTTAAGTGTATTTTTATTTATTTTGAGAGGGGAGGTGGGGGAGCACAAACAGGGAAGGGGCAGAGAGAAATGGAGACAGAACCCCAAGCAGGCTCTGCAAGGCCAACGCAGAGCCAGATATGGGGCTGGGACCCACAAACTGTGAGTTCATGACCCGAGCCTAAGAATCAGATGCTTAACTGACAGGTGCCTCTCCCATCCTTTTTTTTGAGGACAATGTAACAAGGATACAAAGGCCTTACAAGGGCATTATACAAAAATTATAAAATTTGCAAAAATTTGCATATGGATAAATATGAAAAAATTTTCAAATAAAATATGTGTAAATCAAAATTCAGTGATATACGTAAAGGATTTATTCCCTTAATGCAAGAGTGGCTTAAAATTCAAAAATCAACTGAGGTAGTCACCTAATGAGTAAGGGAAAAAAGGATACAAATTAGATGATCACAATGGATTCACTTGAGACTATTCACCACCAATTCACAATAAAAAGTATCTTAGCAAACAAGGCAAACCTACAATTAAGGCAAACCAGTAACAGAAAACTCAAAAATTAAAAAACAGCAACATTTATAATAGCATCATCAAATCAAATATTTAGGAATAAGTCTAACAAAAATGCATAAAACCTTTATGCTAAAACTTACCAATTTTTACAAAAAACTAAAGAAGAGTTTCAAGGATTAACAGAGTCAATATTCTGAAGATGTTCATCTTGCCCCAAATTGATTAAGGATGAGTTAGGGTTATGACCAACCAGAATTCTCAGACACTGATCGCTGGAGTGTACATTTTATTAAACTGTTGAACATAAACATCCTACATAGCTCAGCAATCCCACTCCTAGATATATATATCCAACAGAAGCAAGTATATAGAATTACCAAAACACATGTCCTGTAAGATTCATAAGAGAATTCCTAATACCTAAAAATCTGGAAATAGCCCAAATATTCATCACCAGTAAAATGAGTAAGCACCATGTCCATGTAGCAGAATACTAAATATCAACAAGAATGAATAAACTACAACTTTATGCAGCAATATGGGTGAATCTCACAGCGTAACACTGATGGGAGTCAAATACCCAAAAAAGTACATACTCTGATTCCATCAAGAAACTCTAAAACAGGCAGAATTATTTCATAATGTTAGAAGTCAGGAGACTGATTACCCCTTGAGAGGGAAAGGGCAGTGAGTAGAAAACGGGCACAAAGGGGCTTCTAGAGTCATGGTTTATTTCTTGATGTGCTGGCTACACTTACTTGTGCACTTTTCTGTATGTGTGGTATACTTTAAAAATCTTTTCATAACTTAAGGACTCTTTGCTTCAAAAAATAGGATTTCTTTTTTCAAACTGAAATACATAATGGTTCCCTTTACACATGACCATGACTACAAATAATTAAACAAGACCTCTAAAAAAGCTGTTTAGAACTAGCTTCCTTAAAATTATAAGAACAAATCTTAGGGCAAATAAAAGAAAGGAATGTAACAGTCCCAAAAGACAGAGAGGCTGGGTTCCCCCACCCACAGAAAACATAGCTTACTGACCATCAATCATTCAAAACTTATAAGACCCAGAGAGGAGACTTAATGAACCACAGGCTTAAATGAGTCAACAGTGTGACAAATACGTTAAATATGTTACCACTATCGTGAGCTATGATAATAGTACTGTGTCCAAAACAGAGCAAGTAATAATCTCATTCTATACTAAGTGGACACACCATATTTATAGTATTTTCTTCAAAATTTAAGGGGTGGTCATTAACGAACTGGAGAACACCAATATGGGTGAATGGAAAAAGGTCAGCTCATTCATCTTAAGACATGATTTAGGTTTGTTTAAACCGTAGAACACAAAGGAAAATGTTTTTGCTATTTCAAACACAGAACCACAGTTTATGGGGCACTGGGCTCTTCAAGTTATCAGACAAAAATCTCTTATTGTCAAGATTATCACTGGTAATCTCTCAGGGAGATACCATATCGGAGACAAACATCTCTCTCGAGTCTAACACTACCTGCTTTTCAACTAGGACTGGCAAATTACTGTATTTTCAGTTAAGCACCAGATAAATTATCTGGATTATACTGCAGACAATGTGAGAATTACACATAATCCTAACGTAAGTGAGAATTATATATGTAATGTAATTACTTATGGAAGTGAGAATTACATAATCCTAAAGAGCCCTTCTGACTCTCAAACCTACAGCATCTAGAACCTCAAAGTTCCTTGGGGCTTTGAACCTAAAGTTAGAGAACTTCTGGCAAGAAGAAATCTCTTCTGTATTATAAGAATAATGTTTTCCACATAGGGAATAGAGTCGATGGTGTAATAGGGCATGGTGACAGATGGTAGCTACACTCGTAAGCATAATGTACAGAGCTGTTGAATCACTATGTTGTACACCTGAAACTAATGTAACATTGTGCATCGACTATACTTCAATTAAAAAAAAAAAAAGTTTTCAGAAGTTCGGCATGATTCCACAGTTATAGAGCATCTCCAAGCAGAAAGTCTGAGCAAAACAAATTTTACATGTCTCAATCTATCAGTTATTCTGTGTCTTGCTGTGTAACCTGAAAATTCACTAATTTATGAACAGATTTAAAGAAAGGGGTCTTCTACAATCCTAGGTAACAGAATTACTCTGGTAGAGAAACAAAATGAAAACCTGAGAATTTTATATTACGTACCTTGTACTAAATAGGCTACTTTCTCACTCTAAAACAACTCTTCCCTACTGACGACCCCAAATGTGGGGTTTTCAATCCTTGACTAGTAAATTCACGAGTTCAGAAATTCATAGGAATCCACCGGCTATGAGCGGATTCTTATCGACAGACCACCGAGACCGGTCCTCCCATCTTACTGGGGGAGAGGGGCGGGGACACCAGAATAAAAGATGAAGCCACAAAGAAGGTTGTGGTTGGCTTGTGCTATCCCATCTTAAACAAAAGTAGTCTCCATATGAGAGCACCAACAATTCCAGGGTAAGTTTTCGATTTTATCTCATAATCCAAATTTTGATACTACTACTTACTCTCAAGTAGGAAGAAAAATATTTAAGCATCAAGGCATATACTTCACTTTCTATTTCATTTATCAACTAAATATTAAAAGAGAATGTTAATCACCTCATGCCATTTCTCATTCAGTTTCATGAAGTAACCATAATCTCAGTTTTCTTTGTATAAAGAAATGTAAAGGTTCATTTAAAGGTTCATTTTTTTTTTCATCCTGGAATTAACCTAAACTTATTTGAGGAAAAAAAGGTCCAGATATTTAAGTTCTTTTTTTTAAGGACAATTTTTAATTATTTTAAAATCTACTGCCTACATCATCACAGTACACTCACTTTACAAGAATATGGAAATTTCCTTTTTCTATGAATCTAAGAGTTAAATGCATAAAAGTTTAAGTCCTATGTAAATCTTCAGGATTAAATACATTATAATCTTAAAATCGAAGTTCTATCAGGAAAATCAAATGTTAAAGTCTGAAATTAACAAAAATTGTACTTGTATTTAATTGACACATCTATTTCAAAAATTTCCCAGTATGAAATACTTCCAAAACATTAAACCATTACTAATTTAGTAATGCTGAAATACGGTGTTTCAAAACAATTTTAAAGAAAACAGCTGATTTTCTTTTTTAAATCCTGTTTTCCGTTAATTGTTTTCAATGAAATTTTATAGTCCAAAGACCTGGATGCCAAGGTTTTAGAAGCCTGTGTGGTCCAAAGGAATGCAAAGCCCACAGCCAAAGAATGGAAGCAGCCACGTCCCCAAAGAGAAGGAGAAGCTATAACTTTTTAAATAATTTATTATGAAACCCTAAAAAGCATTCTGCTATGAAATGAATTTTAATAGGAATTTGAGAATGCAAATTCATACAACTCAAGCTTTGCTGAATGTAGCCAATTAAATCCCACCATTATTGCTGCTATGATGCCAGCATCTTTGTAAGGTAATTCCAAAGTACAGTTTGACAGATAATGTTAATTGTGTGTGTATCTTTATGTATATAAATGAATGAATGAAGATTTAAAGTATTCTACAAGTACCCAAGATGGACTCCAGATCTTTATTCAAACACAGAAAGTTTTATGCTTCATCACTGAAGAAATCAAGACATAGAAAAGAGAATTTTAATTTATATCAGAAGAGGTACTGCTGTGTTTATAAAAACATGTAGCTCTAAGAGAAACATAAAGACATCATCAACTGTATTCCTGCTCACTGTGTATAAAACTTCTTTTCAGTATGGCAATCATAGGAATGGTGAAGGATTAGCAGTCTCTGATTTTCAGAAGTATTGACATACTATTCCCACTACTGTTAACTCTGTTTTTCCAACAACAGGGCCATTCCTGCAGAATCCAATGGATGGAACACTGATGAAGCTAAAAAGAACACAGAAAGCACAGGAAAGGAAGCAGGAAAAGCTGAACACAAGTACCCCATGTTCAGAACATTCGAGTCTTGCTACCCCATCCACCTACAGAAAGCTAGTGGTCTTCCTCCCCAGCCACTCCTCATAGGCAGTTAGGGGAATATGTGCCTCCAAAATGAGAGATACGGGAAACAGAGGACCCAACACCAAAGACATGAGAAAGGAATGCCCGCCTAAGAAATAGTGATAGCAATTAATATTACAGCCATGCAGGAGTTTGGGGAGCAACGGATCTTGACAGGATCAGCACAATGAAGGGCTTCAGGAGTGAGGTTATCAAGGAACTACACAAAATTGTCAGATTTTATGGCAGACTTAAATCTAAAGAAAACGGTACTACAGAGTCATTTTCTGCCACTATTAGGAGAGAAAAGAAAGCATGAGACTCAAAGAAAACTAAGCAAATCAAATAGGTTAATTTCAGGGAAAACAAAAATTTGTACGGGACAGGAAGGAATCATAGTTATTGGCTGAAGAGTAAACATCTGCATGGCTACTGTAGTAAAAACACTGAATATAGAGTTGACCAAACATTCCAACAATTTTGGGCAACCATGGGGTAGAAAAACGGAAAAAGGATAAGAAAGTTATAATTTTCAGGTACCCTAATAGGATATAAAAAATTGATGAACAAAGAGATAGCAGTAAGTTCTTTATTTGTAAATAAAAGCCCACTGCCATCCCTTGGTTCACAAATTATTTAGAATTATTACTACCTAAAAAAGGTATTATTAGTACCTAAAAAAGACAGCTAAAAAAAAAAAAAAAAAAAAGGTTGAGCATGGGTGCTTCTTAGAAGCAGCCTGGTGGGAGAATCCATAAACCCCTGTTTTTAGTTTGGGGCCTTTTAGCACTATTTGACCTTTCAAACTAGAAATGGGCAAACTATGGGCCACAGGCCAAATCCTGCCCATCATCCATTTTTGTAAATTAAGTTTAGTGAAACACGGCCATGCTCACTCATGTGAGCATCTGAATGGCTGCTTTCACACTGCAACCGCGGAGGTGTCATATGGGCTTGCACAGGCTAAACTATTTACAATCTGGCTCTTTACAAAAAGAGTTTGCCAACTCCTGCTTTAAACCGTGTGTAAGAATTACTTTGATTGTAAAAATTAAATGGTACAGAGGGGTGGTCCACGGTATTCTCCAGGAGCAACTCTTTTAGGCATCTGTTTTAGTCTAACTAAATGTTAGCTCCTCTCTAAATAAGCACTTCTCACAGTCTCAATGACTTCAGAAATCACCTTTTGACTTTGATATCATGAAGGCAACTAAGTGTAGAGCCCTCCAATTTCCCCATCCTTCTTTCTCCCAATACTGTTATTCAAATATATGTCCTTTAAAGGCTACTTTTATCTTTAGTGAATAACTTAAACTTCTATTTTTAATTCTATCATCTAAAGACTGCATTTCTTCATTCCTCAGAGTAAAAGAGAACATCACAGTCCCTACTCTTCTGCCCTTCTGCCCTTTTACTTTCCATATCTGTCATCTCTACCTTATACATTATCAAAGTGGAAAACATTTGCATTCTCCTCTGTAATGATAACCATACTTTGTCTATAATCAGATTCCAAAAGTTGAAAGCCAATGGCTGGTATTGACATGTATGGCAGCCAAAGGAATCGTGTTCTCTGATGAACCAAACAGGAGATGACTGTCTGTCATTCCTTACGGTGCTAATGTCATACCCCCTAAGCCATTCCAATAAGAATGTTCAAATACATTCTCCTTGTTACAGTCTACCTTTTGCCAAAAATAATGTCAGGTTACTTTAATATGCAAGTCATAAGAGTTGACCTCAATATCAAAAAATGTATAGTAAATTATTCCAAAATATATTTTTATAGTATTTTCTATATATAGTATATATACATTTACACATATGTGTGTATATATATATATATGGTCACAAAATGCAGGTGGATATAAAAACATTCAATGGTAAAACAGATTGTGCCCAATTTTATACAGGCAAGAAACAGCACTCTCTTTGGAAATGAGCATGGTTGCCTTTGATAAAATGAAAATAGGCTAATTTTTCTAGGAAAATTATAAATGCCTGGTATCTAGAATATGAGAAGTACTTCCTATAGTTCAATAGTAATAAATAAGGATACTATTCATTTCCTATTCCTCCTAGAACAAATCGTCACTAACTTAGTACCTTAAAGTTACTGTCTTATAGTTCTATAGCTCTCATGTCTGATGCCCTTCTCGCTGGACTAAAATCAAGTTGTCAGTGGAGCTGAATTCCTAATTTGGGGGCTCTTGGGCAGGATCTGTTCCTTGGCCTTTTTAGCACTTCTCACATTCTTTGGGTCAAGGCCTTCCTTCTACCTTTAAAGCTAGGAATGGCCAGCCCAGTCTGACCTCTTCTGATTAATTCTCCCACATACAAGGATTCTTGTGATTCCATAGGGCCCATCAGGATAATGCGAGACAATCTCCCTATCTCCAAGTTAACTGATTAGCAATCTTATTTCCATATGCCACCTTAATTCTCATTTGCCATGTAACATAATATATACACAGGTTCTGACAATAAGGAAGTAAACAACTTTGGGAGGCCATTATTTTGCCTAGAACAGGAGTCAAATATAGTATACTGTTGTTTTTTTAAGTGTCTTTTTTTGAAGCATCTTAATTTTGCGTAGAACCGGGAGTCAAATACATTATACTGTCTTTTTTTTTTAGTGTCTTTTTTTAAAGTGTCTCTATTGCTCCAAATTAAATCTGAATAAAAATTAGTACATCAGAAGACCCATCTCAACAGTTGTGTTTGGAATAAAAAGGGTTATAATTTAGGTTAACTAAGTAACTAGAAGACACATGTTCAGAAATTTTCAGTGTTAATTTAGAAGCCCAGCCATCATGAAATGTTGGGTCACATTCACTTTTGGCCTAGCATTCCAGCAAATGTTACCCAAGAGCAGCAGTAGTTTTGGATTTTTTTAATGTTTGTTTATTATTTTGAGAGACAGAGATAGATAGAGCATGGGTGGAGGAGGGGCAGAGAGAGAGGGAGACACACAATCCGAAGCAGACTCCAGGTTCTGAGCTGTCAGCCACAGAGCCCCATGCATGGCTCAAACCCACCGACCACGAGATCATGACCTGAGGTGAAGTTGGCTCCTTAACCAACTGAACCACTCAGGCACCCAGCAGCACTAGTTTTGAAACAGTCCAAGACATAACAGAGATATGAAATAGAGATAGAAAATCTAGGGATGAAATAAAATATAAAATTGGGTCAGTGATAACTTAAAGTATATCAAAAACTTAGTAACCTGAAGCACAAAGGCACTAACCAATCACAACAGATGCCAGCTAAGGAAGGCCAATCTGATGTCACCAGTAGGCTATGTCAAGCCCACACATTTGATCTCTAGAGCCACACTTACCAATGGGAAAGTACTCCCGGCCGAACTTTCTCTCCTCTATTGCGCTTACTCAATCTTTTCAGATTGGAAAAATTACTAGATCCTAGATCACCTCAACAGTGAGTCATGCTTCATAAACTTGGAAGAAGGCTTATTTATTTATACCTCTTTCCACAATGGAACATGGAAGTTTATCATCAAATCATCCCTTGCTTTCTTTTTTCTATACAAAACTAACCAAAATTTTGATTTTCTTCATAACTACCTCATTAAGTATATTTTTTCTTACTCTTCTCTGAAATTTTTACAAGTCCTTCACATGCTAAAAGACGGAGTCCAAAACATAAAAGGCACAGCCAAAGTCACAGTGAGAATACCAAGTTCTACTACAAAATACCAAGATTCTACTACTTTTCACTATTTATGGCTCCCCATGGAAATCAGAGGCTAACAAAACAAAAAAAAAAAAAACAGAAAGGAACAACACAAACAGGAAATACTTGAAGTCAAGAGAATATAAGACTCCTGGAGAATCAGAGAAAAAAATTACACAATGGAGCAAAAGCAGTGCTTTCAGGAAACTTATACAATTGCATTCATATTAGAAAAGAAAAATGAATCTAAAATGAATATTCTAAATTTCCATTTCAGGAAACTAAAGAAAAAAGGAGCAAATACAAATTAAACAACAAAATTGCAGCACAAATCAATGAAACTGACAATGAATAATCAATAGAGAAACATCAATAAATACAAGCGGATTCTTTACACTAAGAAAAAAGAGACTACTCAAGTTACCAGTATCAGAAATGAAAGAGAGGACATCACTACAACTCCACTGGACATTAGAAGAAAAATAAGAGAACTCTCTGAAAAACTCTATGTGCACAAGTTTGATAACCTTAATGAAATGGACCAATTCTTTGGCAGGCACAATCTGCCACAACTCACACAAGAAGAAATACACAATATAAATAAACCTGTATCTATTAAGTTGAACTGTTAATTGATAACCTTCCAGAACAAAAAGCGCCAGGTTAATATGGGTTCACTGATGAATTTTGCCAAACATTTAAGAAAGAAATGATAAAATTGTCTTTAAAAAATCATACAAGTTCTCTAAAATCACCGTCAGAAGACAGAAGCAGAGGGAATACACCCTAACTCATTCTGTGAGGCCATCATTACCCTAATATTAAAATGAGACGAAGACATCAAGAAACCCAGACCAATCTCTCTCAAGAACATATATATAAAAATCCACAACAAAACATTAGCAAACTGAAAACAACTGTGAATGAAAATAGCTGTACACTGCTACCATCAACTCAGATTTACTGTAGGTATGCCAAGCTTGTTTCATGTTTAATAATCAATTAATTTAATCCAGCACATCAATATGCAAAGATCACATGATCATGTCAATAAATGCAGAAAAAAATTAGACAAAATGCAATACTTGCTCGTGATAAAAACTCCAAGCAAGGAGGATTAGTGAGGAACTTCCTCAACTTCATAAGTAATATCTTCAAAAAATCTACGGCTAACATACTTGGTGGTGAGAAAGCGGAAGTTTCCCACGAAGATCAAATACAAGGCAAAGGGGTGCCTGAGTGGCTCAGTCGGTTAGGTGTCCAACTCTTGATTTTGGATCAGGTCATGATCTGAGGGTTGTGAGATCAAGCCCTGTGTCAGTCTCTACACTGAGCATGGAGGCTGCTTGGGATTCTCTCTCTCTCCCTCTCTCTCTCTCTATGCCTCTCCCCTACTCACGTGTATGCTCTCTCTCACTCTCTCTCGCTCTCTCAAAATATACAAGCACTTTAAAAAATTGCCCAAACACCTTCACGGTTAACCTCACCAAAGAATATATACAGATGACATTTAAAAAAGCACATAAAAAATGTTCCACATCATGTCAGGGAAATGCAAATTAATACAATGAGATACCACTACATACCCATTAGAATGGCCAAAGCCCAGAACGCTGACAATACTAAATGCTCACAGGCATGTGGAACAACATGAAATCTCATTCACTGGTGGGAATGTAAAATAGCACAGACACTTTGTAAGACACTTCGGTGGTTTCTTACAAAACTAAACACATCTTTATCATATACTTCAGTAATCAAGCTCCTTGGTATTTACCCAAAGGAGTTGAAAACGTATGTCCACATGAAAACCTGCACATGGATGTGTATTGCTGTATTATTCATAATTGCCAAAACCTGGAAGCCACCAAGAGCCCTTCAGTAAGTGGGTAAATAAAATAAACTGTGGTATGTTGAGATAACGAAATATTATTCAGCACTAAAATAAGCTATCAAGCCATTAAAAGACATAGAAGATCCTTAAATGTATATTACTAAGTGAAAGCCAATCTGAAAAGGCTACATACAATATGATTCCAATGTCATATACATTCTGGAAAAGGCAAAACCAGAGGGACAGTAAAAAGATCAGTGGTTGCCAGAGGTTGGGGCAGAGGAGGGATGAATAGGCAGAGCACAGAATTTTTAGGGCAATGAAAAGACAGAAGTACATTCTATATGTCTGGACAAAAGTATGACAACACCAAGAGTGAACCGTAATGTGGACTATGGACGATTATGATGTGCAATGTAGGTTCATCAATTATAACAAGTGTACTACTCTAGTAAGTGCTGATAATGGGGGAGGCTATGTGTAGGGGAGAGGGTAAGAGTTTATGGGAAATCTCTGTAACTTCCCCTCAATTTTGCTGTGAATCTTAAACTGCTCCAAAAATATAGTCATATTTTTTTAAGTAGATGGTTCCCAAACACATCTCTACCAAGACTTATTACTGAGATCCACTGTGACATCTCAACATAGATACTTTATAGATGCCTTAAATCTACCTGCTTGAAACTGAGTACATGCATGACCTTTCACCCTCTACGCATTTCTTTTCTCAGTGAATGACAGTACTTTTGCAGTTATGTGAGCTAAAAGTTTAGGATTCATCTAAACCCATCTCCCTTACCTCTCTATGAAATCCATCCACAAATTCTGACAATTGTTTTTTTCTAAATCTACTTCAAATCTGTCCACTTTTCCTCCTCACTTCCACAACTACTTTCCTAGTAAAGTTAACCACCCTCTCTTGTCCACATTACAGCAATAGTCAACCAATGGTCTGTCTACATCTACTCTCTTTTCTTCAAATACTTTGTGGCCTTCCTAAAGTCATGTACTTAGAATCCTACTGCTGCTTCAATCCAAAAAGTTCTTCTTCCTTGCCTGAAATGACCATTCTTCTTTCTCTCCCTATTTAAATCTTAGCTATCATTTCTCTAGGCTCAACTCAGATACTTCCTCATCTCACATGTAAACCCTTCCCCAATCTCCCACCAGAATTTCCCTCTACAAAGCCCTTATGTTACCTCGTTCACACTTTGCGCATATAGGTTTCATTTTGCTTCTATGACCAGTTGTATGTATGCTTCATTCTCAAGTGTACGGGCAATGTGTTCATCACCTTAATATACTTCCTTTACTTCCCCACTCAAGAGCCCAACCCAGCATTACAATTGCAGCACGAGCTCAACAAGCAGCACACTCAATTACCGGTGACTGTCATATGCATAATGTCCTATTGAGACATAAGGCAATTGGTTAGGACCAGAGTAAGATCAAGAAAGGAAAACTGCACCAGCCAACAACAGGAAACAATCACCAAACAATCATCTGTCCAAGGACCAATGCAGAGTCACAAAATTTTTAAGAGTCTGTAACCGCTCACACATTGCCCAAGATGTTCCTCCAGTGTCCTTGATATCCTGTGCAACATGTTAAGAAATGTGCCACTCAACATCAGTACTAAACCTTATTTATCCCAGTAATTTCTACATCCTTGCAATACAGCTTTCCTATGAGTATATGAAAATTACCGGTTAGAGGTTACAAATCGTTTCATCAAAAAAGAACTTTAATCAAATTGTTTCATTTTGCAGCTGAGGAAACTGAGGCCCAGAGTAGGTGAACGGATTCCCTGAAGCCACAAGATTGGCCAGTGGCAGAGCCAGGATTATAGCACAATTTTCCTGAGTCTGGGTCTAAAGAGTTGGCACTTGATGCTCTGTGATCTGTGTAGAATAGAAGCAGTCATAGGCATGGATAATTGGAATGGTTGGAATTTTTTATCCACCGGTTGAAGAATGTGGCTCACTGCTTCCAAAGTAAGAAAATCTGCCATTGGGTGTAGGGCCACAGCTCTGAACCAGATGGCACAGAAGAGCCATGCCAGGAAGAATATCCTTATTCTGCTGGCAGAGTCCCTGTAAGCCCTTTCAAGGGGAGCCAAACAGCTGTAGGGTGGGGCATTCCTGGACAGGACTCCGCCTTCCATATGGTCAATAGCCACAGCCTATCCTTCAAGGCTATACCAACACCTTTCAAAAATTTTATACTTTTTAATCATTTTTTAAAACAATGAAGTGGGGACATTTTGTACTTTTCAAAGAATTTTAAAAGCCTGGCTTAAAGAACAAAGTCAAAAAAATATCAAGAACGTCACAGCCATAAACATGATTAATACACTGCAGGATACTGAAAAGCCACTCCCCAAAATTCTTAACATTTCTAAATCAGTACAGACATCCTCTCCAGTCTTCTTCATAAGGGCAATGAAAAAGCAAATGAAAACTGAACCCAGCAAATACTCACATCAAATATTTACATATGCCAAAGTTCCTATTAAACACAGGCTTTTAAACTAATGCCCAATAAACAAGAAGAAAAAGTAAAAAAGAAAGGGGAGAGCGCTAAAATACACTGATTAGTCCTTGGTCTGCCTCATTCTACCTCATCCTGTATGTACTCACTAATGAGCAGAGGAGACAAATTCTTACTATGCCTGCTCTCTGACATTCACATACCCAACAAAACTATTATCAGGAAATACAGCCAAAGGACTAAGCCCTGCTAATGAGTCCAAATTCTCAGAAGCTATTTGCCTTAAGTTCTTCAAAACAGATTTTAACAGGGCCAATATGCGCGTATAAGGAAAGTTCCTTGAAAACCAGAATCAATTTTTAAAAGTAGAAATAAAAATATCCTTTCATTGTAAGTGCTTTTATACGCTGCATCACCTTTCACTATCATGTCCAACAGGAAAATCAGCATTCTTCACCACATTAGATCAACGATCAAAAGTTTGCCTTTAATAACTAACTTACAGGGAGAGTGGCAAGCATTTAGTTGTGCCCCAGCTGCCAAGATTTTTATTTGCTTTTCATATTCGCAGACCACAACTTCTACAGCTCATTTGGTATACACAAACACAATAGATATTCCCAGATGAAATATAGGTATTTCTCCCTTTCTTAAAAAAAAAAAAAAATCTAGCGTCTGTGCACAAGCAACTGATGTTTTTATTCTATATTCATTGTTATCACCCCAGACATTTCCTGCCTTGTCATCTACCTTTGAGATTTGAATAAAGAATCTGAGATTCAGGGATGTACTGCAGAGCACGATGACTATAGGTAAAAATACTGAACTGTGTATTTAGAAGTCGGTAAGAGACTAGATCTTAAAAGTTCTCATCACAAAAAAGTTTGTAACTATGATGACAGAAGTTAACTAGACTCACTGTGGTGATTATTTCACAACACATGCAAATATTGTTGCATGTTGTAGACCTGAAGCTATCTCAATTAAAAAAGCAGAGATTCTCAGAATAAAACCTGTCCATTGATGTAACTAACCAATGAACAAGTCATTAATAAGGTTATCGTGTCAAAGTAATAATTTTAACCTCAGATTGTGAATCAAATAAAAATTCCACCAAATTAGGGACCCTATTGTTTGAACAACATGAGTCTGTCATGTTTGAATATTGAAAATAAGACTTCTCATTGTTTCATATGTGCTGTCCATTACTTGTACACTTAATGTTTTCTCCAACTTCAACTAATGTACATGTGTCCAAAAAAACGACTATTCTGAGGGCACCATTTGATTCTAGAATAGTGACAATGGATGTGACCGCTAAAATTAGAACTGGTAAAGGCTTAAGTTCCCAATTAATAAATTGTAATTTTAAAAACAGTTGTTATCTACTATGCGTGACACATTCTGGTAGCTGCTTTGTACATAATGACATTAGTCTTTACAGGTAAACATTACTAACACTTGTACACAGATGAGGATAAGGCTCAGAGACATAGCACACCTCATAAAAGGTTCAAGAGCTGGTAAGTAAAAGAACCACACCTGGAATTTACAAGCTGAGGTCAATTCACACTTACATTTTAAAATCAGAACAAATAATTAGTGAAATGATTTCCTTCATTTGGTAAAAAAGTCAGTAGATTTAATACAGTGTAGCTTCTAGAAGTAGACTTAACCTTAACCCTTATATTTCACAGTATAGATGTAACTTCAGCAAATAAGTACTGACACTCTAACAGAGGACAGGATTGAAATTTTTGCCAAGACAGTATTAAAATTCAATAGAAAACTATCTCAATGCAGAGCTCAGGATAAGCTATTGGGAACCTCAAAAAGACAAGGGAAACTCATAAAAGGATGGGCAACGATGGCAACAGATATGTGAGCCAACAAGTAGGACCAGACTGGAAAAAGGGTACTGAGGTTCCAACTTGGATTAGGCTCATCCCACTTACTCCCATAATATTTAAATAAGGAATGACTAAACTATGGTTAATGTAAAGATAACTATTTGCTTAACTTGGGTGCTTGGATAAAGGAGGAAAAGTAGCAAAGCTCTGCTTCATGGGTCAACAATGATGTTTCTAGTATGAGTGTGCATCTCATAATGCAACCTACGCAGTTAGAACATGTGCACTAGAGCAGCAGTTCTCAAAGTTGGCCCACAGACTTGTCAGAAACCCCCAGACCTTTTCAGGAAGTCCAAGATGTCATAACTACTTCCATGATTATAGATTTGCCATATAGGATATGTTGCCCTTGGGACTGAGGTTGGGTAAAACCGTTGATGCCTTAGCATGAAGAATGGTAGAGGCACTGCACACTATGATTACTCATTTTATTTTCACAACTGACTTCCAGCTTAAAAAAAGCAGTTTCACTGAAACAATAAGCATTGCAAATTTTATTGTCTCCTATTTTTTTTTATTTTTTTTAATGTTTACTTATTTCTGAGAGAGAGAGACAGAGCATGAGCAGGGTAGGGGCAGAGAGAGAGGGAGACACAGAATCCATAGCAGGCTCCAGGCTCTGAGCTGTCAGCACAGAGCCCAACACAGGGCTCGAACTTGTCACGAACCGCGAGATCATGACCTGAGCCGAAGTCGGACATCCAACCGACTGAGCCACACAGGCACCCCATTAAATCTCCTCTCTTGAATATACATCTCTAATATTCTATATGACCAAATAGGAAATATGCATAAAGCCCTTCTGATATAGAATTTTAATTGTTTTAATGTTTATTTATTTTTGAGAGAGAGAGACAGAGTGCGAGCAGGGGAGGGGCAAAGAGAGAGAGGGGGCAC
Source organism: Puma concolor (assembly GCF_028749965.1). Taxonomy (NCBI): domain Eukaryota; kingdom Metazoa; phylum Chordata; class Mammalia; order Carnivora; family Felidae; genus Puma; species Puma concolor. The sequence goes on along the minus strand of NC_141674.1, from coordinate 191,816,762 downwards.
ACAGAATCCAAAGCAGGTTCCAGGCTCCCAGCTACCAGTAGATAGCCCCCGCTGTGGGACTCGAACTCATGAACCCCAAGACCATGAGGTGAGCTGAAGTCGGACACAACCAACTGAGCCACCCAGGCACCCCTAGAATTTTCTTTAAAAAAAAGAAAAAAAAAAACTTTGTACAATTAGGTTGCAAGCTGAAATAGCTGTTTCCATGGAACATTTTTACTTGAAAGAATGATAGACAAACTATGGTTTTCCAGACTTTGGTATCTGGCAGACTTTAAGTTGATTTTAATTCCAGTATCATTAACACACAGTGCTATATTAGTTTCAGGTACTCCATACAGACTTTTTTAAAATAAAGTAAATCTGTCACTTAAAGGGAAACTGATAGGATTTTTAGTCAAATTCCAGCTTTTTGACAAAAATTAGAATTGTGGGTATCTTGTATCCCCCACCATGAGCTTGACAGCTTCCCAATATTTAAAGACAGTTCTGATGAGATCAGTGGTGATGCTTAGGAGTGTGAGAATTCGGATACCAACAACAAATTGTGGTGATATTTACATAATATCTACCAATATTTTCCAGGAGACAATGTATGATGCCATGAAATCATCTGAGTAAAAAATTCATTCAAAATGCAAGATAAACAATGGATTTTTATTTAACAGTATATAAAATTCATTAATACGTTTTCAGTTTCTTCTTTACAAAGAAGTTGTCAAGTTTTGGTATAATATTAAAGAGTAACATACACAATTTTCCAACTACTAGGATAATGGCTGGTGGAAAAGTTAAATACTCCCATCTAGAGCGAACCCTTTCCTGGGACATTCAAAAGAATGTGGGTGCCAGTGAGATGAGGGAAGAGGAAAGCTTACCACCTGTTTCTAAGATAACTCAACAAAGGTACGACTGAAGAGGAACGGAGTGCCTAGAAGGTTATTGAAATTGCCAATTTTTACTGGGAACAGTAACTGCCAATTACTAGCCTGATCTAAGGGGATTCCTGACCTGCAGGAACAGCAAGGCAATTAGTTGGCAATGTGCCCTGGCCCAAACATCCACACAACCATGAAACCACAACAAAGCATCCAGGTTCTGGGAAGGAAGGACATTAGGGTTTAAACTCATACAAATTGCTCCCAAAATTGTATGACAACTTGAGGATTAATGCCTTCATTTCTGACATATTCCACAAAACAACACTGCATGCTCTATAAATTCAGTATTTTAAATTTATACAGAATTAAGATTAAGCTACATTTTTGAAGCATTTTTCTTTAGGAATTATAGAATATGCAATTGAAATCATTAGCCGAATTAGTAACTTATGTTCTATAAAGAAATTATGAGACAAAAATTTTCACTGGGGGGATAGTAGTGGTGGTGGTGGGGGGATCACTGAACACAAAAAGCAGCAACTTATTTAAGGGAACAAAATTTAGTACCGAAGTAGTCACTTCAGAAATATAGTTCTGTAACCTTAGAGAGCCCAGATCAGCACTTAACTAGACATTGGCTTGATCTACTAAGGATTTATTATACATTGTCTGAACTCCTTCCAGAAACAGTATTGACAAAACAGTAAATTAGCATCTTTTTTTAAAGAGCATACATTTCTATGTCTTATTTATTTTCATACTCCCCTCCAACTTTGCTTATTACCTGGCAAACTATAGGTATTCAATAAAATAGCTATTTTTAGATATTTTAAATGTTTAATAGCTGGGGATGGGAAAGAAAGACATTTCACTTCAGGAAACTTGAAGTATCCAGTGGTCACTTTTCTAAAAAATTGCAGAGACCAGGTGCAAGGAGATGGTTAATTGAAATAATCAACATGGTTGAAATGGAAACTATTGATTGAAGGGAAAAAACCTTGAGACCAAGGAAAACAACACAGGCAATGGAAATTTATAATTTAGAAGGCCCAATACCCACCCCCCCAAAAAAATGTTGAACGGCATCTTCCCTAAGGGGAACGGATGAAAAGGAAGTATATTATCTACAGACCTCACTGAGAATAATGGGCACACACTTCACACCTCTTCCTTATTCAAGGAGTTTTAAAGTTGGAGGTGAGTTATTTTGTAGGGGCTTTTTCAAATAGAACCACATTGCCTTGAGACCCCCACATAGACAGAAAATGGATTTGGCTCAGAATATTCTAACAGTAGAAAGAGAATGGCATTGGGGCACCTGGGTGGCTCAGTCGGTTAAGCATCTGACTTCAGCTCAGGTCATGATCTCGCGGTTCGTGGGTTCGAGTCCCCGGTTGGGCTCTGTGCTGACAGTTCAGAGCCTGGGGCCTGCTTTGGATTCTGGGTCTCCCTCTCTGTCTCTCCCCCACTCACGTTCTCTCTCAAAAAAAAGTAAACATTAAAAAAATATTTTTAAAGACAGAATTAATGCCAGAATTATACAGTAATGGTTGTCAGTCTATGCTTCGTGCGAAAAGGAACTCTGACTTGAGCATAGGTGGCTGTATTGTAATCTTTTTCATAAATAGTATCCGCTGTTTATAAAGACAGATTGATGTTATTTCAATGCCATTACTAAATAATGTATAAAGGTATTGAAGCTGCTGATAAAATGGTCTCAACACCACGTTCCACACGTAGGAAAGTCTAGGCCATGGTGCAAACCACAGCCTGACCCATAGAAGTGTTTTGACTTACACAGTATTTTTTTAATTTATTTTTATTTTGACTTGCACAGTATTTTAAAGATGGGAAGTTTTGCATAGAAATCTAGTTTTCTAGCTCCTCTTGGGGGGAGGAAAAAAAACCAATCTGTCAAAAGTGGGCTTGCATTCCAGTGTAATCAGCTGGATCGGACACGGTGTTGTATATGCACGTGTACACAACACACACACATGCACGTGCACAGGAACGCTGTGCCCTCTCCTCTTGGCCAGTCTCCACCACCTCCCATTGCCTTCATGCGGCCCACCTCACTTGTTTGATTGCCCTGTCCGGTTCCACTGGTGGTTGAGTGAGAAACTCCTGGCCAGCCAGCTGTTTCACACAGAATATTTCAGGGGATCCTCTCATGAGTGCCAGCTACCTAAAGCACAGGTTGAGATTACAGAAGAAAATGAGTTCCTGGGGCTACTTTTATGAGCCAAATATTAAGTTAAGGTAAAATACCACAATTGTCCAATCTTGTCAAAATGACTAGGATTCTTCCAGTGAAGTAATAGGACATTACAATTTCTGCTATTGATTACTTTTCAGGTCAAGAGCGTTTGATAACACTCAATAAAGCAGTAACATGTCTAACAATGCAAATTGGGGAGTTAGCATTTTCTGAGATCAGCATATCCATACTGCTATTACAGCCAGAGAATGCTAAAGCATCTGGAGCAATGTGATAGCTGGCTTGACTACTTAAACTTTCAAGGACTTAGACATTTGCTATACATACGCCCAAAGAAATGGAACCAAGGTAGTGCATTTTAATATCTATAAAGCTTTTAAGTGTCTGCAAAGATCATGAGAATTGATTGGGCACTTGACTATTTCTTTGCATAAGTTATTAGAAAAGAATAAAATACCCACAGACACACTGGTAGTAACAGATCATGCCCTGGAAATAAGAGTTGGGATTCTTAAATATGACACATTTGTTGGACCCTGGAGCCAATTTTCCTTTAAATACTAGAAGTCAATATAATGGAAATGAATAAAAATTATGTGAAACTCATGTAAGCTTTACCTGTAATTTCTAGAAATTTATTTAATGATGAAAATGGCATCTGTCAATCTCTGTTTAACCTGTATCAAACTCTCCAAGGTTTGAAAAGGAAAGGAAAAACTGTTGAAAGCATATTCTGGAGGCTACTCCATATCTTTCCTTTTATCATTTCTAACTTTGAGTTAATTGGCAAAAAAGAACAGCCACTCACTTTCCAAAGAGGCTTACGGCTTGCACAGTAGTTATAAACAATGAAGACACTCCTAGAATTTTTTGTTCAGACTATTTACCAAGACCAAGAGAGGTTTTAAAAACTTAATGGCAATAATTAATAAAACTTTCTATGTTCTTTTTTTTTTAGATTCATTTTTTTTTTTTTGAGAGAGTGAGAGAGAGAGAGAAAGAGAGAGAGAGAGAGAGCACGCAAACGAGAGCACACATGCAGGGGAGGGGCAACGAGAGAAAAGGAGACACAGAATCCAAAGCAGGCTCCAGGCTCTGAGACATCAGATGTCAACACTTAACTGACTGAGCCACCCAGGCACCCCAATCCTTGCTATGTTCTTAAGCTGCAGAATCCAATAACTTAAGAAATTTATGGGAATGTGAAAGAAACTGAACAAACCGACATCATACCTAGTACTCAAATATAAACTCATTATGTAAAGCAACTCTAGTTTGCCTCTTCCCTTCTGAGATACTTTGACTTAAAAGATTTTAATAGGGTTTTTTTTTTCTTTTTAAGCTTTTAGTCTTCCAAGTATCTTAAAGGTCAAAGTATAAAATTCTAGCATATCCCAAATGCAAAATGGAAAATTAATGTCATCTAGCAATCAGAAAAACTGATCTGCCAATAGTGAAGCACTTTAATAGTCGCACATTTGTCTTTCTTTGCCAGACAGATTAGGATCGTGGCTAAGTTATCACTCATGCAGGGCTTTGCACCTAGAGGTATCAGTAAACACTTGAACACTCAAGCCATAGAAAATATGAGAATCAAGGGGCGCCTGGGTGGCGCAGTCGGTTAAGCGTCCGACTTCAGCCAGGTCACGATCTCACGGTCCGTGAGTTCGAGCCCCGTGTCAGGCTCTGGGCTGATGGCTCGGAGCCTGGAGCCTGTTTCCGATTCTGTGTCTCCCTCTCTCTCTGCCCCTCCCCCGTTCATGCTCTGTCTCTCTCTGTCCCAAAAATAAATAAACGTTGGGAAAAAAAAAAATTAAATAAAAAAAAAAAGAAAATATGAGAATCAAATGTGTATTTGTCAAAAAGATCTTAATTTTTTAATTTTAAAAATTAAGTATTTTCGGCTCCTGGAGTTTTTAGTAGCATGCAGCCATGGCTTAGTGAAATACACCAAAATAATGTAATAGAGAAAAATTATGATCATACACTAAAAATTAAGTATAGTGGAGAAGTGTTTCAATTCATTTTGCCACTTAAATATAATCTTCAGACAAATATTCATATGTGAGTAATCATGTTTTCATTTGTTTTATGTCTTTACTTGAACAGGTAGATCCTATCAAAACCAAACCTTAATTTAAAAAAAGGAATCACACAGCCTTCATAAAGCAATCAATCCAATTACAATCTCTTCATAGTGCCTCAGTTTCTCCAGAAGGAAATAAGTTAAGAATCACAGCTTGTATAGTGGGTTAAGTGTTAACAAGTGTGAAATGATAAGGGGCACACCTGAAGGAGTTTCCTCCTTCTCCTCCAGGTCTCTATACTCCTAACAAGAGAAGCAAGGCACAGAGCAATGCAATGTAATATGTGGGTCACACAGTACTGTCTTGAACTCAACCTGCAACAATCACTTGACCCTGGTCCCCAAAACGCAATTCTAAAATGATTCCTAAGACTAGGGCACTCAACACTGAGTATCCAGAGATACCAACAACCCATGCTGTAACCTCAGAACTTCAGAACATGCCTAGAACACAGAGGCACAGAAGTTGAGTAAGAGGACATAGGAGCCATTACCATGTAACCATTTAAAGCTTATCCATTATAAACATGATGAAGAAGTGATGCATGAAGGTTTGGTATTTGCCCAAGCCTTTCTGGTCAGCCTAAAGTGAGAGATTCAGTGTCAGAAGGCAGGGCACTCAAACAGTACCTGAAGTGCCTTCTACCCACTCTGCCACCTCAAGGAAGCCTGGTTACCCATTAAAGACTTAATTCAAAGTCATTTCCTTTGTGGTGCAATGACTGATTGTAAAAATGGCCCAAATTGTTCCCCTCTGGACCCACAACCTTTGCCATCCAACTTTGCAGCACTTCTCATCAAATAGTGGATTCTATTTCCATTTCTTCTGAATACTGGCTGCCTTTGTGACTGCATTGGACAGAATGCTACAGAAATGACCGTGTGACAGTTTTCAACCTAGAACTCAAAGGGCCTTGAGTACTTTTACTCGATTCGTGAAGGTCATCTGTTATGAGAAAAAGCCCAGATTAGCCTACTGGAGAAGGAGAAACCACCAGAGAGAAGTCATCCCAGCAAAAACCATTCCAGTTCAGTCTCCATTCAGCTGACCCCCTAATGCGTGGAAGAGCCCAGTGAAGACCAGCAGAGACATTCCCAACATGTAGCTTACTGTAGGCAAATGTGTAAACACAGAAGAAACCAGAACAGCCCAGCAGAACCACAGACTGGTAGGCAACAATAACTGCTCAATGTTTTAAGCTGCTGAGTTTTGTGATGCTTTGTTATGCATTGTTACCTAATACAGATGTATACTCTGACTTTCTCTAAGGCTCCCTACCAAATTGAACCACCTCTTCTGTGTCCCCACAAGACAAGTTCACACAGCTAGCGTAATGCTTATCACTTCATGGAACGGTTAAACATAGGCATGTCCTGGGTCATGACCACAAGGACCACTTTGTAATTATCTTCATATCCCCCAACTCCTAATAGGCTGCATACAGAGGCTTAACACGTGTTGAATAAAAATGAACAAATGATGCATAATTTCAGAACACAGAAATAAGGAAAGTGTGCTTAAAACTTTTGCAAGGCAGAATGGCTTTTCTACTTAGGAAGTAGCAAGAGTAAAACAGCTGGGAAAGAAGCAAAGGGCACAACTTGAGGAGAATAGACAAGCAGAGTTAGGTGGAGAGAAGACAGGGTTCTGAATAAGCAAGCAACAGAGGACATAGAAAGTTACGTAGTATCACATGACTCTAGGGAGAGGTAGGAGTTGACTGAAGCCTCCGGCAGTCTACAGTCTTGAATGTAAAAGTGATGCTTCAGGACAGAATTATCCAAGAGAAGAGATTTACTGGTACCTGGAGAAGGAACTTGGCTACAGAGCTACAGAAGAATCAACAGCAAGAGATCCATATTTCCAACAAATGAAATGCCAAGTTTCTGAAGTCATGATAAGTACTTTCAGATAAGAGCCACAGTCAGCACAACCAGGAGTAAGAGCCACAGTCAGTACAACCAGGAGTAAAAGCAACAAATCTAATGATTTCAGGGGGAAAGGTGGTGTTGCTCTCTTGGAGTTGCTACTCCACAGCAGTGTATCTCCAGGTCCTCTTGTGTCGGAGAGGTCGCCAAGAGTTCTGTTCTGTATTTGACAGTGTGCTCGGTCCACCGTGGGCTTTGAAAATCTACCATTTTTTTTCATGGATAAACTTAACCCCATCAAGAAACTGGGCACTGTGCCCAGGAACTAACACAAATTAAAGGACTTCTTCCTATTCAAATGTTATGCTTCAAACTCCAAAAATAAACAAACAAAAAACACTTTTATGACCAACATTGATTTCCAGTTCCTTACAAATCACTTCCCTCAAAAGGCCCCTGCCAAAATCTCTACTTAAGTGCATAGCTATCCTTTACAATTACCTCCCCCTTATCCATGCTCCAGTGGAAAGGAAAACCCACTATACGGATATAAAAAAACACTAGCATAACCTCCACAGCACCAGAAATTACTATCTGCAGAAAGCCCATCACTTCAAGTCAGCTAAGATGGCAGAATAACCCAATGTCACTGAATTCAGTTTTATTCCCCAGCACAGTCATTGTCAGGTGGCCAGAGTTAACCAAGGTGGTACTCAAGGTCTCTCACTGAGGAACACCCCAAAATAAATGCATTCACCCATGATACTAGGAAAAAAATCCTTTTGTTTATAGTTCTACCTCAAAGCTAGAAACTAACCCCTTTTATTCAGGAACCTATATGAGGTTGCCATAACCCTTTCTTGCTCAGATGGTGTTCCTCAGTCCAGGGGATCTTGTCTTCCTTCTTTTTTTTTTTTTTTAATTTTTTTTTTCAACGTTTATTTATTTTTGGGACAGAGAGAGACAGAGCATGAACGGGGGAGGGGCAGAGAGAGAGGAAGACACAGAATCGGAAACAGGCTCCAGGCTCTGAGCCATCAGCCCAGAGCCTGATGCGGGGCTCGAACTCACAGACCGCGAGATCGTGACCTGAGCTGAAGTCGGACGCTTAACCGACTGCGCCACCCAGGCGCCCCTCTTGTCTTCCTTCTATGAAGAGAACTGGATGAGGGCAGGAACCCACCCTAAGTTAACAGAGAAGCAAGTGCTTGCCATTCTTTTCCAAGCTTTACATTTTGCAAGAGGAGTCTCATATCAGGACTTGGCTGCAGAATGGGTAAAGAGGCCTGCATGATAAAATATATTATATATATATATATGTATGTGTATATATATATATATATATATATATACACATACATATATATGTGTGTATGTATGTGTGTGTGTGTGTGTGTGTGTATATATATATATATATATATATATAATAAAATGATATGGGTAAAGAGGCCTGCATGATTATATACATACATATATATACACATATATATACATATATATACGGCATCTTGAAAAGCAGTGAAGATGTGGGCAGCCCAGAAAGACAGAGAAGAGAAATATTTATTCCAGAGGTTTTTAAGCTGGGGTCTTTGGATAAGCCTCAAAGGTTCATAAAGCTCAGTAGGATTTGATGCAAAACCACCCATGTATGTACACATTCATAAATGTGTGTTTTCATCCAGGAAGAGAATACATTGCTGTCAGCAGAGTCTCCACACTTTGCCCTCAAATATAAGAACCAGTGCTTTATGAGGTCAAACTAGCCCCAGACATCAGGTCTCCTTGAACAATTTTTTTTTTCTTTTAAGATTCACCTAAAGCTGACATAGAGTTTGAGAGATTATGCTAAGAAGCTGGATGTCATATGAAGAAACACATAGCTGTGACAGATGTCTATCAAGATCACATAGTATTTACACAACTGAACTGTGCTCACAACTGAGATATAACTCAAAGTGTTAGACTTTTTTGTTTTTGCCATAATAATAGCAACCTTTCTTTGTTTCTCATTGTCCCCCACACACCTACATCCATCGAGTAAAAAACTAGAAACCCTGCTGTGTGGAGGGGTAGTTTAAGACTCAGACATCCAAAACGACCAAGTAGTCAAACACTTGTAATGACACTATCATGACAATTTTGAAGCTGTCTTTGGAAGACAATGTGACAAAAGGACCTGTAACCAAATAGTATTTTAAAAACTCCTAAAACCCAGTAATGACAAACAGATCAATCAAACATGGGCAAAAGATAGGAACATCTTAAGGAACATGTTCACCATCACTTGAGTGAACATGTCAAACACAAGTACTGGCAAAGATGTCAAACAATAAGAACACTCATACTTCTGGTGCGAATGTGAAAGGGTACAACCACTTTGGAAAAGGATTTGGCATTGTCTTATACGGCTAAATAAATGCTTGCCATTTGACCCATAGTTCTCACTACTAAGTAGCTACCCAGGAGAAATGAAACACATACCTAAAAATACACTCGTACGTGAAAGCTCCCAACACCTTTATTCATGAGAGCAGAAAACTACAAACTGAAATGCGGTATACCCAACAATGGAATGGTGAATTTCATTACTGGTGAATTCATTCATTCATTCATTCATTCACACTGGTGAATTTACAATAATGGATATATAGGAATATATAAATTTGTCAAAACTCTAAAAGTACACTTGAAATAAGTCCATTTTATGCAAATTGTACCTAAAGAAATTTTCTTTTAAAAATAAATATTGTGGTGATGAAGACAGGAGACTGAATTCTTATCCATAAACTAATGCATCAAGTACCTATAACTTATATGGTTGGAGTGTAACTCAAAAAATGCATTCAAAATTTGAGGACCAGCATTCTCTAAATACCAGCGTAGCCTCAAAAAAAGAAAAAAACAAAAAACAAAAAAACAAAAACAAAACAAAAACTCTCCTTTGAAGCTGGAAGATTTCTACTATTGTGGAGTCACCTGATCCAAATACACATAAAAATTTTAAATCCTTTTGAAAGTATAATAAAGTGCACATCATAATAATAAATAATAACAAGTAATGTGAAGATAGACTCCGGGGTTTTGGGTCATGTCATATGTGATATATCTTAGTACCCAAATTTAGCATCTCCCTTCACAGATCTTCTGCCTTGCCATCAGTTACATTATTTGTACCTTTTAATACTGTACAACTTTTAACTGTTCTGACACTATCCCCTCAAAAAAACAAAACTATAATTTGTCATCACCTATATATGTGATTTAATTACCCACTAAATATTCTATCCCTGCTCCTCTTAAAGTTCTAAAAATTCAGCCCTTAAAAACATTTAAAGTCTATTTCTAAATTATGTCTTCAATTTACAATTAGACATTACTATGATATTGTAGCACTCTGGGTTAGAGACAGTACAATATGGCAATTTTTCTTCCAGTCCTATTTCATAGAACTCACACAAGTCCAACCCAAAGTTTTTCAACGAATTAGAAATAACAAGATTGAAAATTCAGTCTCCAACTATAACACAAACGGCATAAAACACAGGGGAAAAGATAAATTTTAATTAAACGTCTAATCATAAAATGTAAACAAACCACAAAACAGGAGAATAGACTGGTAACACAACAATATCTGAAGACCAGATATCCAGACTATATAATGAAGGTCTTAAAAAATGAAAACCCGATAAAAAGTCTCCTCAAGAACAAAAACGTCACAGAAAAGGCCAAATAAATGCCAATACACGTGTGAAAAGAACTGTTGGTTATCAGGAAACACAAATTACAACTACAACGAGATGTCACTACACACGCATCCAAATAGCAAAAGCAGTAACTAGTAATAATAAGGGTTATAAGGACAATAGTAAGGAGGAACCAGGACTCAGGAACCAGGATGAAAATGTGAACTGGCACAACTAATATGTAAAACGACTTTCATTGTCTGGTGAAGTGGATCATGAGTCTAACTCTATGATCCACTCATCTGTACATTAAGGGAAACAGTCCACTTACACGCTTGGATATCTGTGTAAGCATGTTCACTGCACCTTGGTCAGAACAGCCTCCAACTCAAACCGACGCAATCAAGAGAATGGATAACTAACTAGACTCTGTTATATTATTGAGGGAATGTCATGTAACTATGAAACTTCACAAACTACAGCTTTATGCAATAACATGGATGAATTTCACAATGTTGAATGAAAGCATTCTGGCAAAAAACTGTTATGAGCACTTTCATTTAGAGTTCAAAAATCATGAGAAACTAAACTGTTTAGAATTCTATATTTAGGTAGTAAAGAAAATCAAGGAATAATAGTCACAAATTCAGGATATTGGTGTCCTCTAGATCAGGGGAAAAGAATTTTAGCAGGGCCACTTGAGGGTTTCTGGGATGCAGACAACATTCCATTCTAGCTTTGGCTAGAACCAGAAAGCATCCTTGAAGAAAAAGAGAGACGCTGTTGCAGTTACTCTTAATAATAAAACCATTGAGAAAACAAACATAAAAGACTTTGACTATCCAGAAAAGAAACCTCAATCATGTTATGCTGTCAAGTTCAGAGAGCAAACCAGCATGACTGAAGTATTCTCTTCGAATGCTTTGGGAATTTGAAATTACCCACCTTTGATGCTTAGTGAAATGTAGGTGGCTCTATTGAACCAAAAGAAATCACATGATCACTTTTTTTTTTGTGTATCTTATTAACAATCATCATTTAATAAATACTTAGATACTAAAGTACTCCCACAAAAATGGACTATTAAGCTGAGTCTGAGGGAGTTAACCCAAATTTGACTGCGAACTTCTAAGCTGATGAACTGTAATACCTACAAGCAAAGGTTTCAAAGGCCTGGAGTCCGGATACACAGGAAAATTCCTTGTATGATGGCTCATATTAAGCAGAAGCACAGGTTGTTGCTTAAGAAACCAATAAAGCCAAAAACGTCTTTTCCCCTTCACATCATTAGGGAGGTGCTTGAGGAAAATAAATAGATAGGAGGATTTCTCTTGAATAATCTCAGTTATGAAAAGGATCAGTAAAGAAAATACGTAAGTCACTGCCTAAATTCCACACAGATCAATGGGCACCCTTTATTTTTTTTTCTAATAAATTACTGTGCTCAAGGAACTGCATTTTCTTTATATATATCACAGAGCCTGAGGTTTTCCCAACCTTACTTATTTGTTTAGCAAATACCATAGAGTCAGTAAAGTGACAGTTTCCTTCATCTCAGCCTCAGGGACTGACTATGGGTAGTTTTCAAATACACATGACTTTCAACCGTTCACATTCTCACAACTTTAACATCAAATAAGAATTCTCCAGAATCCTGTTCAGAATCAAAAGGCACCAGCACTTCTGGATAAATAATGCCTAAAAATGCCTAAAAACCATCCAAGATTTTAAGATGTGGTCAAATCAACCACTTTCACTGGGTATCTATCTTACGGAAGCAGGAGCAAAGTTCAGAAACACAATTTTCCTGACCCCTAATCTTTTTTTTTTTTTTTTTTTTTTTAAATTTTTTTTTTTCCAACGTTTATTTATTTTTGGGACAGAGAGAGACAGAGCATGAACGGGCGAGGGGCAGAGAGAGAGGGAGACACAGAATCGGAAACAGGCTCCAGGCTCTGAGCCATCAGCCCAGAGCCTGACGCGGGGCTCGAACTCACGGACCGCGAGATCGTGACCTGGCTGAAGTCGGACGCTTAACCGACTGCGCCACCCAGGCGCCCCTCCTGACCCCTAATCTTTAAAAACGGGGTTCATACCTGCCATTTTATGTTCACTTCCAAGTTCTTTGGGGAGGAGTATTTTTGTCTTGTAAAATTATCATAAGAATATCTCGCAAATTCATGCATATCCAACTCTTCACATGAGTTATGATTTATTGTACAATAAACCTCAGTTGCGATTCAATGTATTCTAATAAATTTAAATTACATATTCTCAAAGGGGAAAAAACCTGCTTTAGAAATAATCCTAAGGGAAACCCTCTTATTATTTTATTAATAAATTAGTATATATAAATGCTCAATTAAATATTTTTTAGAATTCTTCAAATCACCTATAGGGAGAGATTTCTAATTTTGAAAAAGACAACATAGTTCAGATTTATTGTTAAAATAATCAGTGTTGGGGTGCCTGGGTGGCTCAGTTGGTTAAGTATCCAACTCTTGATTTCGGCTCAGGTCATGATCTCACACTTCTTGAGTTCCAGCCCCAAGTCGGGTTCTGCACTGCCAGCGCAGAGCCTGCTCGGGATTCTCTCTCTTCTCTGTCTCTCTCTGCCCCTCCCCCACTCATATTCATTCTCTCTCTCTCTCTTTCCCTTCAAAATAAATTTAAAAACTTAAAAAAAATAATAATCACAGTGGAATTATTTTTGTACTTTCAGTTAACATAGCAATAAGTAAGGGGCACCTGGGTGGCTCAGTCTGTTAAGCGTCCGACTTCGGCTCAGGTCATGATCTCATGGTCAGTGAGTTCGAGCCCTACGTCAGGCTCTGTGCTGACAGCTCAGAGCCTGGAGCCTGCTTTGGATTCTGTGTCTCCCTCTCTTTCTAACTCTCCCCTGTTCATGCTCTGTCTCTCTCTGTCTCAAAAATAAGTAAACGTTAAAAAAAAATTTTAACATAGCAATAAGTAATAAGAGTTTACTTTGGTATGTAAAAAATATTTGAGAAGATCACACATGAAGGGCTGAGATGCCAAAAAGAGAGATGAAAGAGAGAGAGAATAGAGAAGGAGAAAGATGGAGAAGATTAACCAAAAGTGTTTGCTGGATACATAGCCTTTGTTCTCTGGATCCTGAAATAAAGAACTGTCTGTCCTCGGAGAACTTTCCATCCCTAAATAGAGAAATGTGTCCTCATGAAAAAATAACACTATAACATGACATTTGAAAAACAGATATCCAGGAGACATAATTTCAACTTTAGGGGAGTTATGACTTGGCTGAGTTTTAAAGGGTAAACAAAGGGTGCCTGGGTGGCTCAGTAGCTTAAGTGACAAACTCTTGATTTAGGCTCAGGTGGTGAGCTCAGGGTCATGAGCTCAGGGTCGTGAGATTGAGTCCCGAGTCAAGCCCCATGCTGGGCATGGAGCCTGCTTAAGATTCTCTCCACACCCCTCCCTTTGCCCTTCCCCCACTCTTTCTCTCTCAAAAAATAAAAATAAAAAAAGGGTACACAAAGGTTACCAAGCGAGGAGAATTATCCAATTCTGTATAACAGAGGAGCAGAGAAAAAGACAAGTCTCCCTTGGAGGACCAACAACTAACCTGGTGTTACTAACCGACACACAGAGTACTGCACAGTGGGCCCCTGACTTCATCCTGTCAGGGTTGTTTTTGTTTTTAATGTCATATCCTTGGATTGGCTCCAAGAGGAGCTAAGTAGTCAGCCCTGAATTTCATGTAAAGATCTGTATGTGTGAACTTCTGTTGGGGAAGATATCCAGAAGAATTTGCAGTTCCTAATCTGAACAAGTAGGTGATCAACAGCATCCTTACAACTCTTAAGTTACATAGGGAGTCAAATTTGCAGGAAGATAACGATTTCTATTTTAGACACCGGAGCTATGGTGGAGATGGCAGTGAAATATTCAAGCGATAGCGTCCAGTAAGTGTTGCGATAAGAGACAAAGTCCAGGACAAGGAGACAGCATTCACTGCAGGGACGGAAGAGCTGAATCCCTGGAAACAGATGGACAAATCGATGAAATTATACTATTCTCTAGAATATATTTTTGTCTTACCACACGAAATAGCTTCCTCAATCTCTAGATAAAAAGATTCATGTTTTGATAGCTACAGCCTCATAGATATTCTTATGCTAACATTACAATTGGCAGCAATCAGAAATTTTCCTAGTATCATGACGGACCAACTACAGAGAGTGTTCCATGTCATCTTGGTGTGGAATTGGAAATATTCCCTGTGATAATATCCAATTACTCACTAGGAAAAGCATACATCATTGAATTCCTAGACATAGTTAATAAAAAGCAGCACTATAACCAATTTTGAGTTTATGCAATGGCCTGGAAAAGTCTACCCATGCACTAATTGCCTGCACTGCTTACATTCTCTTTTCATGGCCCCCTCCTCCTTTGGTCCAATGGCTTTAGTCTGGGCCATTACGCCAGGACCTAAGTATAGCAAAGACCAACAGACCAATATTTCAATAGAGACAAGCTTAGAGACAATTCCACATAGCTTTCCAAGAAATACTGTAAACCAAGAGGAGTCCAAGGAACAAATGGGCTGACAAAGTCTGTCTGTCTGTCTGTCTCTCTCTCTCTCTCTCTACTAGAGAGAGCTCCACCCCACCCCTAGGTTTATGTTTGTACTGATTTAATCTCTAAATAAAGCAAAGCATATTCTTAAGGCTCCAGGCTGTTTTTTTCTCAGAAAGTTTTATGATTTCTTCTTCCTTCTCCATAATTCTAAATAGAAGAACATTAAATCTTTTCTGTGACTATTCCTTTTGATTTAAAGTTTTCCTTTTCAGGTTCTACAAAGAGCTGCCATCTCTAAAAAGAGAATTTTATTAGACATCAGTTTTGTTTTGAAGTACAATAGAAGCTGATTTCTTAGAAATTCAAGCATTGGAAAAATCATTGTGACAACTGGTACTAAGCACACTTATTTTCAGTATTCTAAATACTGGAATAGTTCCCAAAGAATGGATTTTATTGCTGTAATTACAAAGTAATGATAATTATATATGAAAGTGTTGTTAAACCAAGAGTATGAATTACAACCATGGTGTGTCCAAACACAACTGCAGGCCTGACACACAGAGTAAATAGATACTCAAAACCAGCTTCCTCTCCAAAAAATGACTAGTCTAGGCATTATTACTTACCTCAAACCAGTTTTTATTCACAAGCATGAACAACCACAAATATAACACCAACTTGGATACAAATTTTTTTTCAAAAAATCAAGATTAAAAACAAAAAAATAGATCAATGGAACAAGATAGAAAGCCCAGAAACAAACCCACAATTAAATGGTCAATTAATCTTCAACAAAGGAGGCAAGAATACACAATGGGAAAAAAAATCTCTTCAACAAATGGTGTTGGGGAAACTGGACAGCTACATGCAGAAGACTGAAACTGCATCACTTTCTTACACAATAAATGAAAATAAACTCAGAATAGATTAAGAACCTAAATGTAACACCTGAAGCCATAAAAATCCTAGAAGAGAACACAGGCAGTAATTTCTCTGACATTGGCCATAGCAACATTTTTTTTAATTTTTTTAATGTTTATTTATTTTTTGAGAGAGACACAGAGTGCAAGCAGGAGGAGGGTCAGAGAGAGAGGGAGACACCGAATCTGAAGCAGGCTCCAGGCTCTGAGCTGTCAGCACAGAGCCTGACACAGGGCTCGAACTCATAAGTGGTAAGATCATGACCTGAACTGAAGTCACACGCTTAACCAACTGAGCCACCCAGGCGCCCCACAACATTTTTCTACATATGTCTCCTGAGGCAAGGGAAATAAAAGCAAAAATAAACTATTGGGACTACATCAAAATAAAAAGTTTCCGCACACAGAAAGAAGCAATCAACAAAACTAAAAGGCAACCTACTGAACGAGAGAAGATACTTGCAAATGACATATTGAATAATGGGTTAACATCAAAAATATATAGAAAAAACTTATACAATACCCAAAAATAACTTAAGAAAGGGGCAGGGGATGCCTAGGTGGCTCAGTTGGTTAAGCGTCTGATTTTGGCTCAGGTCATGATCTCACATTCGTGAGTTCAAGTCCCACATTGGGCTCTGTGCTGACAGCTCGGAGTCTGGAGCCCACTTCAGATTCTGGGTCTCCCTCTCTCTCTGCCCTCCCCCAGCTCTCCCTCACTCCATCCCTTTCTCTCTCAAAAATAAATAAACATTAAAAAAAAATTTTTTTAAGAAGAAGAAATGGGCAGAAGGTATGAACAGACATTTCTCCAAAGAAGACATCTAGATGGTCAATAGATGCATGAAAAGATATTCAACATCACTCATCAGGGAAATGCAAACCAAAACTGCAACAAAGTATCACCTCACACCTGTAAGAAGGACTAAAATCAACAACACAAGAAACAAGTGTTGGCAAGGATTTGGGGAAAAGGAATCCTCATGCACTGCCCGTGGGAAGGCAAACTTGTGCAGCCACTGTGGAAAACAATATGGAGGTTCCTCAAAAAGTTAAAAAGAGGGGCGCCTGGGTGGCGCAGTCGGTTAAGCGTCCGACTTCAGCCAGGTCACGATCTCGTGGTCCGTGGGTTCGAGCCCCGCGTCGGGCTCTGGGCTGATGGCTCAGAGCCTGGAGCCTGTTTCTGATTCTGTGTCTCCCTCTCTCTCTGCCCCTCCCCCGTTCATGCTCTGTCTCTCTCTCTGTCCCAAAAATAAATAAACGTTGAAAAAAAAAAAAATTAAAAAAAAAAAAAAAAAAGTTAAAAAGAGAACTACCCTATAATCCAGCAACCAAAGAATACAAAACATGATTTCTAAAGGATACATGCACCCCTATGTTCAGTGCAGCATTACTTACAATAGCCAAATTATGGAAACAGTCCGAGTGTCCTCAATAGATAAATGGATAAAGAAGTGGGGTGCTGTGTGTGTGTGTGTGTGTAATAGAATGTGTGTATATATATATATAATAGAATATCTATATATAGTGGAATATATATATAATATATATATAATATATATGTTATATATATATATATATAATATATATATATATATATATATATATATATATATATATATATATATAATGGAATATTACTCAGCTATAAAAAGGAATGAAATCTTGCCATTTGCAACAACATGGATGGAGAGTATAATGCTAAGCAAAATAAGCCAGTCAGAGAAAGACAAATACCATCTGATTTCACTCATATATGGAATTTAAGAAACAAATGGACAAAGGAAAAAGAGAGAGACAAACCAAGAAACAGACTCTTAACTATAGAGAACAAACTAATGGTTACCAGAGGGGAGGTGGGGGGGGGGGGGATGGGTGAAATAGGTGATGGGGATTAAAGCTACACTAACCATGATGAGCACTGAGCAATGTATAGAATTGCTGAATCACTATATTGTACACCTGCAACTAACGTAACATTGTATGTTAACAATACCTGAATTAAAATCAAAACTTTACTTAATAAAAAAAAGTGCTTTGCAACATAAGCGTGCATCTCACCTGCCCCGTTCCTAGTCCCTCACAGAAGCCCTTAGCTCTACCTGGACTCATATAGTCCTTATCCCCAGAACACATCTTGAAAATTGCTTCTTCAGGGGCGCCTGGGTGGCGCAGTCGGTTAAGCGTCCGACTTCAGCCAGGTCACGATCTCGCAGTCTGTGAGTTCGAGCCCCGCGTCAGGCTCTGGGCTGATGGCTCGGAGCCTGGAGCCTGTTTCCGATTCTGTGTCTCCCTCTCTCTCTGCCCCTCCTCCGTTCATGCTCTGTCTCTCTCTGTCCCAAAAATAAATAAACGTTGAAAAAAAAAATTTAAAAAAAAAGAAAATTGCTTCTTCCATTTTGAAGAAATGGCATCAACTCCAGCTAAGCACCCGCTCATCTCTTCTGCTGCCAGTCATAGAGCTTTCCAGCTCTGAAGTCAAGTTGCACTCAGCTCATGCTGCCTTTTATCATAGTTTTAAATGCCCGGTTTTCCTAGATAACCTTTTTCCCACAGGGTGCAAAGTCCATGCCTCCTGCTTCTTCAGGCTACTGCACCGAGAACAGTGCCTCATGCTCTATAGGTACTTCATATTTGCTGACTGCCTAAAATTCAGACACTCATCTTAGTATGGTTCATTTGCTCAAAATTGGAGAACCGGTGTTATCAGTCAGGGTTCTGTCAGGAAGAGGTGGCACAGGACAATAGTGCAAGTCACGAGAATTTAATAAAATACATGGAAAGGGTCCCTGGAAACCAACAAGGGGCAGGGCAATATGCCAGGTCTAGTAACACCAAGAACTGACCGCTTCCTCAAGGGACAAGGAGAGAGAACAGAATCCTGGAAAGGGTTCCCTGACAGGAGGGGTGGCCCTGGGTAAGGACATACATAGCCAACCTATCAGTGAGGGAACAGGACACCACCTATTCTGTCCACTCTCTTTTGCCATACATTCTCCCTTCACTATACTTCCCACTGGCTGAACCATTCTGGAAGCCAGCAGGCAAGGGAACCTGTTACGGTCAGTCCAGGAGGGTGACTATCCTTTCCAGGACAAGAGTGGTGAGAAGGGCAGGCAAGGAGGGCATTTGGAAAGACAAACACAAGAAACACAGGTCAGACTGTGGGGAGCTGTTAAACAATCCTCCCTGGATTCTGACAGCTTGAATCCCTGTCTCCTGCTCCCCACTTGGGCAAACAGAACAGAACCTTTCTAGTGTTGGTTTCCCCATCTGATAAAGACAACAGCACCAATCTTGAAAAAGTGCCATCGACAGAATTAATTTGATTATGTGTGTACAAGTACCTACCACAGTACCCAGTACAGATTAAGTACTGAACAAAAATTATTAATAAAAATCGGAATAGTTGTTTTCATCCTCATTAAAATTACAGTTTCCTAAAAATTCCTTTTTGGATATTGTGGTCTTTCAACTAACAAAAACACCTAGAATATCTGATTTTTAGGTTCTACCCCACCTTCTACTATAAATGCCTATCTGAATCAGACTTGAATGTTAAGACTATATTTGCAATGTTGCACTCCAACCTCTACCCCATAGAGAAAAGATTTTTATTGTTCAGCTTCCCCAGTCTCGACCCTAAGACTTGGTGCCTGACTGCTGTTCAGCTTCCCCAGTCTCTGAACCCTAAGACTTGGTCCCTGACTGCTCCCTGCCCACACTAACTAGCTAGACTTTCCAGAATACTACTGGCAGCAATTTGTCAGGGACAGCAAACTGGGATTTATAACTTACTGATCAGAAAGCCAACCACAGAAGAGTTAAAAAGACATTTGCCAAGGACATATGGCTGATGGGTACCCAAGTCAGGGCTGGGTAACTAACAATGGGGAAACCTAAAGGCCTAATTAAGAGGAGCCGACTGGGTCCTACAATTAAAAGATGATACCGTCAGCCTCAATGAGTCTGAAATTCTGCAAAACAGCCTGCTATGAATGATATATTCTCATCCCCATCAAGTTACAGATTGAGTACTGTAGAACAAAGCATTGATAAGGAATACATACTAAGCCTGGGGAATAATTAATGCATAGTCATTTGAAAGCCAAAAAAATCTTAGCATAGCATCTGATGGCAGAGCCAATAGAATAATGAAATGGTTTAATGTTACATTCAACATGTCGACTTTCATTAGTACTCTGTAAAATGTTCTTACTCTAGTCTTGAACCACTGACAGAAATACCACCTGTGAAGTCCAGTTTGCTCTAGATAACAAAATTACACTTAGCTAAAGCCAGCTTAAATATAGTGAGCGGTGATACTCCATGTATGAATATCAGTTCACCACACCGCAGAGCTAGGTCCTGACTCTGGTTCTTTATCTACACATAACCCCCTTCACTCAGACAAATATTGATGTGCCTAATGACTATTACATAAAGCAGTGGATGCTATCCATGAAATTATTTAATAAGTTTAGCAGGGTTGCTTAGCAATGCAGCTTCTTTACGCATTTGCTGGGGAATGGCAAATTTCCACTTTTTTGTATAACTGACACAGCAGGCTCCTAACTATGAAACCCAGTTACAACATCCTAAATATACAAGCCATAATCTGTTCTTTATAAACTTAGAGACCATTGCTTGCTGCTTTTTAAATTTTTCCATCAGAAGATGCACAGCTTGATTGCTAAGGATCTCACTTTTTCATTTTAAAAACCTGGTCACAGGTTATTCCTTAGCATGGGACATTGACACCTTTACAGCTTAGAGACAGCTTATCAGGAAGAATGCCAAAAAGCTTGAATATCTATCTCAGTTTTATTCTGCCACCCCCCCCCCCACCTCTTCCTGTCAGAGTCTTCGACTCTTTTGCCCCACTGCAGTAAATTGTTCATTCTCTTTTCCAAAAGCCCACGGGCCTTCTCAAGCAGTGACTTGAACTGTTCTGAACCTAAAGGAAATATTAAACCTCAAAGAAATGAGGTGGGGCGGGGGGGGGGGGCATTGTGGTAAAGGAAAATTGTGCACGGGCGGGGGGGAGTGGTAAGGGAGAAACTATACAAAAGAAAAAACTCTAATCAATTTGCTAAAGGAATCATCAACTGTTACAACCCTCATGGAAGGCTACAGAGGAATTTAAATCAAGAGTAATAAAAATAGTACTTGAACCTACTTTATTTCTGGAATTCTAAACAAATAATCCAAAACATGGAAAGCCTGTGTGTGCAAAAATATTCACCCCGTTGGCCATAGTAAAAATGTTAGATATTAGCATATGACTAATAGGGAAACAATTCAACATGTTATGCATACATCTCAGATGTTATGCATTCTTTAAACTGATGGTTCCATTAAATCTGGAAGGAAATAGAATGAACTGTTAATGGGACAGAAGTGCAGTACTTGGAAACTTTGTAAAACTTTAAAGAATGTAGTTATCTTAAAAAAAAATTACTCACCATGAAAATAGACAATAAACATTAAAATTTGCCTTGCTATAAATCCTGTAGAAGGGTACATAAATTTTTTTTCTGTTCATCATGAGTTTATTGGAGCCTGAGTCTGAAAGACAGAAAATCTACTCCAGCACAACAATGTACAAAACTTAATGGTAATGGGACAAGGTAGAAAAAACATTACCAATAGGGAGTTTGAAAGAGTAATGAGTTTATGTCCTTTATTTTCCAAGGTTTTGTAATATAATTCTTTTACTTTATACTAGAAATAGTTACAGATAACAACAGCGTTTAAATAGTTATAGAGACATAATTGTTACTAAAAGGCAAATGGTCACTGTGAATCTCTACATGGAGAATTGTAAAGGGGTTTTTAGAAACCCAGATTGCAGACACAAGGCCACTGGCAATTCCAAGGACTGGCTAAATATGCTGAAAGGATAGAATATAGCTGTGAAACAACAAAATGTGGGTTTCAAAAAATTATCATTGATGCATGGGAAGAAAACTTAGAAAGTTAAGCACAAATAATCTAGACTAGAATAATGTAAGCCTATACAACTAGAGTTAAGGCTTACTTCATGGCCTGAAGAGCGTGAGATGGCAGGAGGAGAATAAAAATAAGGACTTTAAAGGCAGGGCCAAGCAAGCACCACTACAGTTAAGAGAAGTCACGCTGGCCACTTTTCTATCAGATCTCAAGTGGGTAAACATGGCACCAAGATTAAAATAAAGCAAAACCCTGTTTGGGAATATAACAAGAATAATTGAAAGGGGTGGGATTGGAATTTGCCTTTGGAGTTTTAGCTAAGCCTGCTCTGTGAGCCAAATAAAGATGATAAAGGAGCCTAGCAACACCAAGCATGTAACACTCATATCCAGATGACTAACTTGACCTGTACTTGCCATTTGTTTCCTTGTTATGAATTCAGCACTGTAAAGTTAGGTCCTACTCAAGGTAAGGTTACATATACACACACAGAAGTATACCTCTGGGGTCTATAGTACTCCATGACACTAGATAAATGAGAAATTATCAAAAATAAGCAAGAGGCTTTGATGAAAAAGTCCCATTGGCTTTGATCCTATCTATATCCACTTTCTTATAAATTAATTAAAACAAAAATATTTAATATTTAAGCCAAACAAATATTTAAGCCATCAACTCTTCACCTCAAGAAAAGCCTACAAACATATGCATTTGACTATAAAGAAGAAGATCCATTAAAGAAGATAATTAGGAAGACTATCCTAGCAACCTAAAAAAGAAAAATATGCCCTGCAAGAATAAACAAATCTTAACAAAAAAAGTTAATCAAAAGTCCAGTGGTTCAAAGAGTATCTCATTATTTTTTCATCAGATGGGAAAATGATTTCTATTATGATACATTAATAATTTACAAAGCATTTCCACATTTATTATCTTCCATAAAAGGCTTGGAATGTAGATTATTATTACCCCTTTTTATAAGACAAGGAAACAAGCAATGGGCAAATTAGCAGAGCCAGACCTCAATCCAGTACCCATTCTATTATTCTCTCTAGTTACTGGTCTTTAAAAACTCCCTACAGTGCTGTAACACATGGAACACTTCTCAGATGTTCACCCCTCATTGAGAGTGAACTTGAAGTTCCTTTTCAACATGTAGCCTCAAAACTTGTGAATTAGTGCTCCACCTCTTAAGGAAGAACAGATAGCATTTTCAAACAAATCATTTTAATTTTTAGGAAGATACGTTAGAGAAGAGATGCAAATATAAAATCAAGTAAAACAATATAACCCTATATTGGAAATTCATAAACTCAAGAGGTACACACATACACACACACACACACACACACACACACACACACACACACACACACAGATGTGTTTTTAGCCCTATCGACTGAAAAATCCTAGACATGATGACCAATCTAGTAAAAACCACCACTTCTAGCACCCAAATCATGGTTCTCAAGGTACTATTTCCCACTGAAAGAAATCACAGCTCCATGGACAACATCTGATCCTGGACTGGGGTAGGAAAGGTACAAGATGAATCTAGAAATTTTTGTCATAGCAGAAAGCAAAGAAGCCTTAAAAGACCATCACCATCAATCTGAAGATGTTCCCATTGGCTAAAAGATGAGGAAACGTCAGCAAAGAGAATAGTAACTATTAAATCCAAATAGGTTTATATCTGTACATTCATAAGAATGTGTGCTTGTGTGTGTGTGTGTGTGTGTGTGTGTGTGTGTGTGTGTGTGTATAAAATATATATAAAATACCTAGTCATTTCTGAGGATTCTAGGGAACTAACCCATTTTTCTGAACTAGTAAAAAGATGGAAAGAACCAAGCATTAAATTCACCTTTTCTCTACAATCCTGTCCTTCAGGGTAAGCAAATAGTTGATGAAAATCTCTCTTTAGTACTATTCCAACTAATAAATAAAGAATGGAATATTACTATTTTGCCAACTCAATGAAACAATGGCTCCAGCCAATGATCATTTATAGCCACAAACGGTGAAAAGTAACTACATTATGTGATTCCCGGAGTATACAAAACAGCTATGAAATGTTCCTACCCCACCTAAAAGAAAAAAATTTTGACCTTTTAGATCTAAAAATCAATTTAAAGAAATAGAGAACAGAAAAACATGTTGACCACCACCATGGAATGCACTCTGCAAAACACAGACTGGAGAACAAAAGAGGACAAATGATCCTATTTTCTCAACAAATTAAAAGGCAAGAACTAAAAAGGGGAGGGAGAGAAGACCATACATCAAAGAAACTTAGGAGACATGAATCAAATGCAATGCGTGTACCTGTTCTGAATCCTGATTCAAGAAAAACTGTAAAAATATATGTATGAGAACGAACGAAATTTAAATCTTGACTTATTCATCGAGAATATTAAACTGTGAATTATTTTTAGGTCTGATGAGGACATGGCATCATTTTTTTAAAGAATCCTTTTTCTGAGATACATACAGAAATATTTGTGAATGAAATAGGACATCTGAGATTTGCTTCAAAATACTCAAAGGAGGGGTGCCGGGGTGGCTCAGTTGGTTAAGCGTCCAACTCTTGATTCTGACGCAGGTCATGATCTCACGGTTTCATAGATTCAAGCCCCACATTGGGCTCTGTGCTGGCAGTGAAATAGTAATAATTAAAAAAAAAGAATACTCAAAGGATACTGGGGCATAGTTTTCATACTCAAACAGCAAAATCTGAAAGGGACTATGATCATTGCAGAATGATGAGCAGGGGATATGTTGTCCTCTAATCTACTTGTTTTAATGTTTGAAATTTACCATCATTTAAAAATACACTGTTTAAAGTTCCTCTGGTTTCTATAACTATTTACCCTTTATTCTAAACTTAGTAAAAATAAATAAACTCTCTTGCACTGAGGGATTTTATTTTTAACAAGGTCATCAATTTTATCTCCAAAATGAAAAACTTGACACATTTCCTAAACAAAAACATTAAAATATCAATGTAAGTATGAACATTAATAGAAAATGTCCTATCACATAACACAAATTAATATATTCTTCCCACAAGAAAATAAAAAACATAACCATATGCTGAAAGATATACATATGCAATGCATGAAAACTTTGAGGAAACATACAATGAGGAACAAATGACTATATAAAAATGTAGTTTCTTACCTAAACCAAGACATCCGTATGTAGGACGAGACGAACAAAGAAGATGTTAGAAAACACAAATCTCCACAAAGATTCTCCCATTACCTCTTTGCTATAAAATTTGCCATTCAAATCATTCATAGGTTTCCAAAATTCTTCAAAGTTCCCTAAGCACGAAGTTCAATGCATTTTTTCAACCATTCTTTCCCACTCCCTACAATATCATTACACTATAATTATGCACACACAAACCCCTCTACCCCTTGCCACTATGGCATTTCTTCATAAGCACATCTGCTAATACTACTTAAGATAGTTTAAAAAAAGCCGATTTGGGTCAGATTGACAACACTATTAACATAAAGGACAGAGACTACTAGATAGAAATCTAATTTATATCATCTACGCTAATCTTGATCTCCAGAATTTAAGCTCTCCTGGCAAGGCACTGAAAGGTAAACAGGGTTGCAGAATTCCTTGTTTCAAGTACACAGAAACTAGGAGCATATACTCTCTAGATCCATAACTTTGTTCTCAACTTTGGAGACATCTTATTAAATATAATGCTATATCCACATCAAGAATTCAGTGTATTCAGTAAACATTTCTTAACATGACCAGGGAAAAGTCTATAGTGTTTGGTATATAATTGTATTAAGAAATAATGGATAAATCAGTATGTTCCTTTTAGAGAAAATTTCAGTAAGATATTAGCTTAATTTAAAATAGCATATAATTCAAAATAACTGCTCCTCAGGCAGTGAAACACATTAGACATAATACTGCTTACACTACAGAGATGTAGCATATTTTAATGATATTTCATGTAAAGCGCTTAGAACCATGCCTGTCCCTGGGATGCCTGGGTGGCTCAGTCAGTTTAGTGTCCGACTTCGGCTCAGGTCGTGATCTCACAGTTCGTGGGTTAGAGCCCCACATCGAGCTCTGTGCTGACAGCTCAGAGCCTGGAGCCTGCTTCGAATTCTAGGTCTCCCTCTCTCTCTGTCCGTCCCCTGCTCATGCTCGCTCTCTCACTCTCTCGCTCTCAAAAATAAATAAATATTTTTAATTTTTTTTTTTAAAAGAACCATATCTGTCCTAGAGTGACACTACCCAGGTGTCAGTTCTTGCTGCCTCTGCTGCTGCTCATAGCACAGCTACAGTTACTAACTACAACACTACTCAGGAAACCAGTGATGAACAAGAAGAGGATGTAAAAGGAACAGAAATGATACAGAGGAGGTAGAAGAATTAAAGCACTGGGAATTAATTCTGAAGGAATGGAAGGAGTAAGGGTGGCTTGATTGTCAATAGGATGCCTGTACAAGGTTTTGAAAGATGACTGAATGTAGGATGGTGCTTCCAATCCAAAGCAAGAGCACAAGCAGAGAGCAGAAAGGAAAATGATTTGCACAAACAGCAAAGCAAGTCATTCTGCAGAAGCTTGCGATGTAAAAAAAAAAAAAATGTAAAACAGTAGGCAGGGGGCAAATTTCTAATTCTTGGAAAGCTAATTTTGTTGTTGCTCTTATGCACAGATTTTCAAAGGACATCATCTCTCCACTTGAAGTTCTCTATAGGATTTCAAAGTCATTATTCTTCTTTTCTTCTTGCTTCTCTTTGAGCAGCTACAAGTTTGATCATCTCTTTTGTTCTTCTGTAAAAGCTTTGGAGAGTATCCAACTTCATGAGGTCTTTTTGAAGCAAGTTTAGGCAATGGGATGCACATCCTGCCGGAACGGTATACGGATATTTACCAATTATCATCCCCCAAGCACTTCCAAGTAAAACACTGTCAGTCAGGCAAACACTCATCCATCCTTATATATATTTTACAACTGCTACACTCTATCGGATGTCAGCTTCCCCACCCCCACCCCACCTCTATTCTACTAAAGAAACATGGGGCTCCTGGCCAGCTCAGTCAGAAGAGCATGCAACTCTTGATCTTGAGGTTGTGAGTTCAAGCCCCACGTTGGGTGTAGAGATTACCTACATAAATAAGTAAACTTTAAAAAAATTCTTCTTTCTCCACACAAATTTGCTTAATCAAAACATTAAGGCACTTTGCTTCATTTATTTTCTACCCACACTACAAACACACAAATTTTTAAAGAACAGGGTTCAAAGGCAGTCTCTTGGGTAAGCCAGTGATCTCAGTAGCCTGAAAAATGCATACAGGAAGGAAGGTTTTAGTCATGTAAAAATGTGTTAAAAATATGATGCATTGTAAGTACATCCAACTTTCCCTAAACTTGAGTGTCAGATGTTCAAAAGACAAAGTCACTGATCAGTTTTGAATACAGTTTCTAATGTGCGATTAACTTAAGAACACAGATTAAATGACTTCATGATGTTGCAGGAGAATGATCAGCAGAAAAACTTCAAAACCTTTTTTAAAAAGGCTATCTGCCTTTTTTCCCCTAGTCTTTAGTTTGTGCATTTATACATCATCCTCATGGCATATAAAATGTTTGCAAAAATATTTGCTAACCCTACTTGCTTAACAACATTACCACCAACAACTCCAACACAACCTGTTCCACAGACTAAAAACTAACTTTACATCGTTTCCATAAAGAAAAACAACTGATTGGAATTTAAGTCCAAGTATATAAACACTGTACAGGCTTCACTGTGTCATTTCCTGAGATGATCTTTAGGTGGTGGGAAGGGGGTAGCAGGTACCAACGTCCTTTGGTCATCAGAGGGAGAAATTATTAAATACTAAAGGTACAAAAATTTTGCTTAAGTCAGCCAGCCATGTTAAGCATACAATCAAACATCAAGATTATAAAATTTACAAATGTTAGAGTTTTCAAAATTATAGTTAAGAGGTAACCATATAAGAGACTAGAGTTTTAAATGAAATGCTACAGCTAAAATCTTCAAAATGCATCTCTTGGAATTGAAAGTCTTGAATCTAAGGTAACCAACAATAAGTGGATAAACAAGCTAATATAGTCATACAAGGAAATAATGCTTATCAATAAAAAGGAACAACTCATACACATGCATTATGGATGGATTTCAAAGATATTATGCTGAATGGATGAAGCCAGACACTAAAGAGTATATACTCTATGATTCCTTTTCTATGAACTTCCAGAACTGGCAAACTAATCTCTGGGAGATAGGTACTGACAGAACTTCCAGGAGTGACACTAATGTCCTAGAACTTGATACCAATTATTCACAAAGGTGCACACTTATCAAATCTCAGCTAATGTACACAAGATTTCTAAATTCTACTATAGAGGTTTTAAAAATAAAAGTGTTGAGGGGCGCCTGGGTGGCTCAGTCAGTTAAGCGTCAAACTTCGGCTCAGGTCATGAGTTTGAGCCCTGCATCAGGCTGTCTACTGTCAGCACAGAGCCTACTTCGGATCCTCTGTCTCGCTCTCAATCTCTCTCTCTGCCCCTCCCCTGCTTGCTCTCTCTCTCTCAAAAATAGACTTTTTTTAAAAAAAAAGTGTTGAAATTAATGTACATATTAAATATCTATACTTTGAAACGCATCTAAATATAATATGTTTTTGTACCCCAATGTTCATAGCAGCACTCTCAACAATAGCCAAATTATGGAAAGAGCCTAAATGTCCATCAACTGATGAATGGATAAAGAAATTGTGGTTTATATACACAATGGAATACTACGTGGCAATGAGAAAAAATGAAATATGGCCTTTTGTAGCAACGTGGATGGAACTGGAGAGTGTGTTGCTAAGTGAAATAAGCCATACAGAGAAAGACAGATACCATATGGTTTCACTCTTATGTGGATCCTGAGAAACTTAACAGGAACCCATGGGGGAGGGGAAGGGAAAAAAAAAAAAAAAAAAAAAAAGAGGTTAGAGTGGGAGAGAGCCAAAGCATAAGAGACTGTTGAGAACTGAGAACAAACTAAGGGTTGATGGGGGGTGGGAGGGAGGAGAGGGTGGGTGATGGGTATTGAGGAGGGCACCTTTTGGGATGAGCACTGGGTGTTGTATGGAAACCAATTTGACAATAAATTTCATATATAAATTAAAAAATAAATAAATAAATAAATTTTTACTTAAAAAAAATAATAAATATAATATGTTTTAACAAATAGAATCTAGATGTTGGATATATGGGTGCTCCTGTAAAATTCTTTTAAATTTGCTCTAGTTTTGAAAATTATCATCAGAAAACGTTGGCCGGGGGTGGAGGGGTGTGATGGATCTGATTTTCCTAAGATGCATGGGAGTGAAGCTAAGTAGTAAAATATGGACACATCATAAAATATTATTTATTATCAAAAAGTTCAACTGGATTTATCAAAAGTTTGAGAGAGCAAGGCAGGTTTCAAGATTCCAAAAATACACAGAAGACAAAAAACATTGACTCTAGATTTTTACATTTTGTTTCAGAGCTTCATATTTCAACAGGTTTGTTTTTCATGTGGGTTTGTTCTTCTAAAATGAAAAAAAGCATCCATGAAGGAGTATAGTTATCTTCTACCTGTATCCAAACCGTAATCACGCCCACTTCGTGAATATTTGTACACGGGGGGCCACAGCACACATAAATATGAAAGCAAAGTTACATTGTTTTTCAGTAAATAGGCTCAGAGGAAAAAATAAGAGCAAGGAAACTGGCAGGAATTCATGCATAAATATATTTAACTATCCTGATTTACCAAACATTTAGTATGGTGCCAGTTTCGCCTCTATTTACAGGAGGGTACTGCAAACATTATCTGCTGCTCATTTGTCCAAACTCACCCCAATTATCCATTGGGATTACTATTTCTAATTGTTCGCTTACCAAACTCTAAGCAGTTCTATAAAACTGGACAAATTTTTTAAACTTTAATTTTTCCTGAAATTTTCAAATCTTTAGAGCAGAAATATTAAAGCTGTCATGTATCTCACATGCAGAAAACTGGAATTTTCTACTCCCATAATTCAAACTAGCATGTTCTAAATATATAACTGAACTAATTTCAATGTAAATTTTATAATCTTAAGCATATTTACAGTCTCAACATTCAAAGTGTATAGAAACATAGCTATAAATGACACATCAATAAATCCTTGTGAACTTGTAAAAAAAAAAGAGTTTTCATTATACTATGGTATATGCAGGGGGAAAAAAGTATATGAAATGAGTGTTCAACTTTAATAAAAGCTAAAATCTATAAAATAAGCTATTCAAAAGCAAAGGTTAGATCAGTCTTCATTGTAAATGTCATTTCAAGGCATGTGTTATAAATATACCTAGAGCTAATAGCAATGTATTGCTTTAATTAGAAGGATTTAATTAGAAGGAACAAAGCTGAGGCAGACATGAGATGTCTGAAATCATCTGGTACCAATGCCATCTCCTTTATTTATTACCTTCGTTGCGGATTCTTTGTCGAGAGGTTCAGTGTACTTAGTTGACAATAATCCCCCTTCCTGGCAGCAATCCATGGTGATTTTTTTCTCTTTTACTAAGTAGCAATGGCAATATTCTCTGGTACAAATGGTGGATGGCCCTCTCCAGCTACATCAAAAAGAACATGTTCCTGGTCTCTCCCTGGAAGCGCTAGAGAATTAAAGCATGTGCTTCAGTAGATGACGCTCTTCCCTCTAACACAGCCGACCATGAATTTCTCACAGAGTATAGAAGGCATGCAGAGCTGACATTATTCAACATTTTTTTTTTTCTTTTTAATCCACAATTATGGCCCTGGCAAAGGACTCACCTCTGGCTTAAAATGAGGACCAAAACCAAAACCAACAAAAACAAAAACAAAACAAAACAAAGTTAAAGACCAGGAGAAAACATTTGTAAATTGTACATCAGACAAAGAACTCATATAAAGAACTCTCAAAACTCAATGGTGAAAAACAAACAATCCAATCAGAGAGTGGGCAAAAGACATGAAGAGACACTTCACTGAGGGCAAATCAGCACATGAAAAGAGGTTCAACATCTCTAGTCATTAGGGAAATGTAAATCAAGGCCACGATGAGATGTCACCTACTAGAATTGCTACAGGAAAACAATATTGATAACACCAAATGCTGGTGAGGATGTAGGGAAAATGAATCTCTTATACATGGCTGCTGGTAGGAGCACAAAATTGTCCAGTGACTCTAGAAAACAGTTTGACAACCTATTTTTTTTTTTAACAGTTTGACAATTTAAAACTTGAACGCACACTTAACATAAGGCCTTGCAGTAATACTCCTGAACTTTTGTGCCAAAGCAATGAAGACTGTCTTTTGTTCACACAAAACCTGTACACAGTTGTTCCTAACAGCTTTATTTGTAGTAACTAAAAACTGGAAGCAACAAAAGCTTCCTCCAATAGGTAAATGGCCAAATGAACTGGAGTACATCCAAGCCACGGAATACTACATAGCAATAAAAAGGAAGTACTATGGATACATGCAGCCACTTGGATACATCTCAAAGGCACGGTGGAGAGTAAGGGGAAAAAAAGCCAATCTCAATGGGTCACATACCATACGTATGAATCCGTTTATTCATTCTTGAAATGACAAAATCGTAGCGAGAGCAAAGATTACTCATTGTAAGGAAAAAGGTACAGGTCCCACAGGGTATGGATGGAACTGTAAAGGGGTAGCGGGAAGGAGATTTTTGTGGGAAGAGACTAGTTCTGTGTACTGATTGTACCGGTCACTACACGACTCTACGTGTGATAAAAACAACATAGTCCTAAACACACACTTCACACCAATGCCAATTTCCTGGTTTTGATATTGTATTATATAGCTATTTAAGACTAAATTACCAGGGGCGCCTGGGTGGCTCAGTCAGTTGAGCGTCCGACTTCGACTCAGGTCACGATCTCGCGGTCTGTGAGTTCGAGCCCCGCGTCGGGCTCTGGGCTGACGGCTCGGAGCCTGGAGCCTGCTTCCGATTCTGTGTCTCCCTCTCTCTCTGCCCCTCCCCCGTTCATGCTCTGTCTCTCTCTGTCTCAAAAATAAATAAAACGTTAAAAAAAAATTAAAAAAAAAAAAAGACTAAACCAATGGAAGAGACTGGGTGAATGCTATATAGCACCTCTCTGTGCCAACTTTGGAACTTCCTGTAAAAATGTAATTTTTAAACTAAAGAGCTCCTTTGTTTAAATAAAAATTACCATCTAAGATTACAGCCATACACTACGAGGACACAGTGTGAAAAAGTAATTTGAAGTCTGGTAATTCGGAAGTAAAGATGAAATGTATAGTCTAGCATCTCTGTGGAAGGACTGCCAAAGCAAATGAGAGAGGCGTATCACGTAATGGGAGCTATCCAACAGATCTCCGTATTTGCCTACTTTGACAGAATTTATGTACATTTCAATCTTAAGCTATAGAGTTTCTACCCACTAGCTCATTATACATTAAAGAAATTCTGGCACTAATTCAAATGTGGATTATCTACTAAATGCAACAGTCTCTGTGGAACATACGGATGAAGCCCAATATAGTGTTTAAGGTTAAAGAGTTGGACGGTCTGTATTCAGAAACTGGCCCAGCCACTACTATGCCATCTTGAACAAGTTGCTTACCCTCTTAACAACTACTTTGCCGTCTGTAAAATGGTAATAATGTAATAAATATGTAGCATAAATATGGCTTAGGTAAGTATAATTACATAAATAAAACTAAGACAAAATATATTTTGTTCTAATCGAACCCTATGATTAAATTGAGGTAACCCACATGACCCATTTAACCTAACCACCAGAACATACAAAGACTAAAACGTGTGAGTTATTCTTAATCTCAAAAAAAACCTTCTGATGAATCGAGGTAGCGAGTTTTATACAGTCGTCTATGCAATTAAGGTGCTGAGTATGCCCCATAGAGAAAGCCACAGGGAGCATACAAGTGTTATGGGAGTTTAGAAGACAAAGGTCATTTTGGACACAACAGAACAATGTTGGCTTTGCAGTGTACAAGATTTGAACCGACAGATATGCTGGGTCAGGTCTTTCCAGCCAGTGGACACTGCACACATGATACTGAGAGGATGAGAAACTGAGAGGCATGCTCACGTTGTCAAGTCTTGCCAACTACAAGGTTTCACCTGAGCTGAAGGAGTCCCACTGGAATGTCACAGGGTTCCAGACGGACCATCACCAATATTTCCCTTGCAAAGTGTCACTGTGTGTTCGAAACCGTAAGTGTACTTTTTTACCTTCTGCAGCTCACCTCCTTTTGAGAGAGAACTGCTAGGACCTACGTGAAAGTGGAAATAACCAGTTCTCCCTAAAGAAGTAGCAAGAGATGAGCTGACCAAAATTAGAACATCGATTACACATATTGCTAAATTCAATCCCCAAAGTGTTTGACGGCCACCTGGATGAAAGTAAGACACACCTGACCGACACAAGATCTCACTGACCACTGTTTATAAGTTATAAGGTCTAACTTAGATTGAAAGCTAAATCTTCCCTTCTTCTTCCCCCTGGCTCAAAAAAACAAAGCTTCAGTTTGAGATAATGAGGATAGGCCATAAAAAAACTATTTAGGAAAAATTAGTCAAAGATTTCTGGGAATGTTTATCAGAATAAAACTACAAAGTGAAATATGCTACTTTGTTTATAAGAAATTGCAAGGAGGCAATATAATATTAAAAATAGAGAAAAGTCGGGTTGATGGTTAGAGACAGTGTTTTATTCTACCTCTCCACTCCTAAGATATTTTAAGCACAGCCAAAACTAATTCAGGGAGATTAGAAGCTGGGTATTTAGAACTCAACTGCATTATTAGTAGAAATATCATGCAAGAGATCAGTTTCTAGAATTCAGGCACAGTGTTCCAGAGGCTTGAAAGTGTGAATGGGAGAGAAAATACACATGAAACTAAGTTACTCAGTGCAAAGGAAAAATATATACGTATTACCATATATAATAAATGTAATAAACTATATAACATAAAAATTTTATATAGTACATTATATATTAGATTTCCTTCATTTGTTTAGCAATTTCATTCCCCTAACCCAAACCCTTTTGTAGTTAATATTCCCTATAGCTTTAAGTATTTCTTTAGCTACTCTTTGAATTTTCCATGATACACTACATCTTTTTACCTTAGAGCACTTAACAGTCTTTTGTAATCCATTCACTGAATATTTATTGAATACCTACTATGTGCTATTGGAGTTGGAATTCTTCTCAAACCCTAAAAAAAGAAAAAAGTACATGTAAGCTTGGACTTCCTCTTATTTTGATGTACAGATCACACGTGTCTGGGATGGCACTTAAACTCTAAACAGTGTCCTTGGGGTTTGAAATACCAGGAGTGACCTTATCCAGATGGGGGCTTTGAAGAGTTGTCTGGTTGGGGCTGTACATCCTGGCTCATTGGGGGCTCCCGGAAAAATTATGAGAGCTCACTCTCTCTCCCTCTCTAATAATAGCCACCACTACCAACTATGGGACATGGGTTGTTTGAAGGTGACTGAACAGCTGGTGTCTAGAATGAAGCTAAACTGGAGAGAGATTGGAAGAGGTATCAATGCAGAAGGGGCCACACTGACCACCTATGTAGAAGAGACCTAGGGGGAGGGTGTTAAATCTTGCAAAGTGGCATTTCCCACTCCAACAAAGACAGTGTGCATGACAAGGCCAGTGAAAGCTTTCCATAACTCTGCGAACCAAAACAGAGGCGGAGGGAGGAGGGACTACAATTATTGAGAAGAGCATCTAGAACCAGTACCACATAGTACCTGTGCTACTGAAGAATCCAGATTTGTCCCCGCCTAGGTCACCCTGGTGCTCAACTACTTGTTTTCTCACCACTGCAAAAACAGTGGCTCCCTAACTTCCTCTCTATTCTTTCCTTGTCTACGGTGGAAGAAAGCAATCAGAGAACAACTTCTTTACCCTGCTGTGAGCAAGAAAATTTCAGAGAATCCTTTTTAAGATTGTAAAGATTAAGTGCAAGAAATACTTGCAACAAAAACGGGTTATAATGCTATAACTCCTTAATGAGATCTCACCATACACCTACTAGAATTGTTAAGTCAGACAGCACCAAATGTTAGAGAGGATGTGAAGCATCCAGAACTTTCATTCATGGCTACTAAGTGTGTAAACTACTTGGTGGCTTTGTTTTAAGTTCAATATATACCCGTCCAATGATTCTGCAAATCTACTTGTAGTTATCTCTCAAAGAGAAATGTTAATCTATGTCCACAAAAAAAGCCTCGTCAGGATGTTCACAGAAGCTTGAGTCATAATCGCCAAAACTAGAAACAGCCCAAATATTTGATAAGAGAATATATAAACCATTTATACACTATAATCATACAATGGAATACTACTTAGCAATGAAAAGGAGTGGCCTACTAATAGAACAGCAAAAACGAAGGCCAAAAGTAGGCTAGAAAAGGCCAGATTAAAAAAAGAAAGAAAGAAAAAGTGTGTGTGTGTGTGTGCGCGCGCACGCACGCGCACACGCACCTGACTCCACTTACATCAAATCCTAAAATAAGCAAAGCTAAGCCATGGTGAGAGAATCAGAGCAGTGGTCCCTATGAGGGGTGGGAATTAGGAAGAAACAGGAGAGAACTTCGTGGGTGATGGAAATGTTCTTGACAGTTCATATACTTGATAGTATTGTTTCTCTTGGCATTGTAAAGTTTCAAATACAAGCCCCCTACTTGTCATATGAAAACACAAGCGCTCTGTCCAGATGTTCTTGGAAGTGTCACAAATGCTGGGTGCTGGAGAGAAGAGCCCGGAAATCAAGGGGAGTTGGATGCACTACAAGACTAAAAGGGGTAGAGAGCTACGTTTGTAAAAGGAAACAAGGGTGGGTATGTGAGGTACACCTTCTCCTAGCTGAATAAAAGTCCTGGACAATGGAGGGGATAGCCACTGACTCTTTTACACCTGTATAACAGACACCATTCACGCTCTGCAATACTCTGTCCCTCTACTTCAGGAACTGATGGAAATAATATATAACTAAACCCCACCGCAAGTAACCACAAAGTTAGACAATTCAAGGGGGTCATTTCTGGAACAAATCATTTAATTGCTGGAGTCCAACCTGGCAGGGTTTTCATACCTTACTGTAAAGGTCGTGGAAGCCTGGAGATCCAAGGAATGCTGGGCCAACACTCAAAAGAAAACCACCCTAGAGTGTCACTTTGACCCCCAGAAGACCATGTGCATGAGAAATAAACCTCTCTTAAGACACTGAGCTCTGGAGGTTGTTACCACAGCACAATCTGGATTGTCCTTATTAACATAGCCTATTTTTTTTAACACATCTTGAAAAATGAGATTATTTCTTTTGACTACATGAGTTAACAATTGTGCATTGGACACCATGTTAGGCCCATTAAAAGACCCCCAAAATAACAAGATTTAATCCTTACTTTCAAGGTGGTTGTAAGTCTGATAAGGGAGAAACGGCATGTACCGGCAACAACCAAGATCTCCTGGTGTGAAACAGGAGGTAGTAAGCGAGCATTATGGGAGGTCTAGTCCAACACCAGTGTCCTCCTCTCTAAGCTACAGTAAACCCCGGGTGCTCATGTTTCTAAACAATTAAAACAGCTACACATGTCATTTGCTGTAAATGTAAATCAAAGTTTAGCAACACAGAGAAAAGACATTCAGAATAACCCACAGAACCACTTCAACTTCCTCTCTTGCCTTCCCCATTGCCCCAGCATTTTCAGATACACCAGAACAGAGACTTCTGGTCATAGCAAGCCACAACCCCTGTCATAAGTACATAGCTTGAATGTCCCTGCAAAGCTAACATACAACTGGCTAAATATACAGTTCACGCTTTTTTGTGTTAACCCATGCAAGTGTCTCATGAGTTCAGACCGGGCTTGAAGAGCTTTTCATATCTTCTTGCATTATCAGCATTACTTCAGCTATCACCTTATGGCTGACATCGGTACGGTTCACAAACATACCAGTTCTGGTCCTTCCAAGCCCATGGTAACACTGCACTTCCCTTTCCTCTCTAATGGTGCTATGACTTGCTTAGGCCAATACACAGCAAGGATGTCTATCACTTCTGAGCTGTGGCCTGTATGAGCCAATATGTGAATCAACATACTAATTTTCCTCCATCAGTGTTTGGAAAGGCTGTGCCAAGATGGAATGCTGACAGCCAGGTGAGTGACCAGATCAGTAGAAATCCTTTCCTAACTTACACAGACACCTAGAGTAACCAGAAAATAAAACTGCTGATATAACACTCTTCTGTTATTTCTTAACTGTTACCTTCTGCTGGCATTCTTCTTTTCTGTACAAGATTTTAGACTTCTTTGTCTCCTGCCCCTCTCATCTTTTGTATTAAGAAAAAATTGAGGGGCACCTGGGTGGCGCAGTCGGTTAAGCGTCCGACTTCAGCCAGGTCACGATCTCGCGGTCCGTGAGTTCGAGCCCTGCGTCGGGCTCTGGGCTGATGGCTCAGAGCCTGGAGCCTGTTTCCGATTCTGTGTCTCCCTCTCTCTCTGCCCTTCCCCCGTTAATGCTCTGTCTCTCTCTGTCCCAAAAATAAATAAAAAACGTTGAAAAAAAAAAAAAAAAAAAAAAAAAAAGAAAAAATTGAGGGGCGCCTGGGTGGCGCAG
Organism: Puma concolor; assembly: GCF_028749965.1. NCBI lineage: Eukaryota > Metazoa > Chordata > Mammalia > Carnivora > Felidae > Puma > Puma concolor. Next base: position 191,778,849 of record NC_141674.1, on the reverse strand, counting down.
TCAGTTAAGCGTCCGACTTCAGCCAGGTCACGATCTCGCGGTCCGTGGGTTCGAGCCCCACGTCAGGCTCTGGGCTGATGGCTCAGAGCCTGGAGCCTGTTTCCGATTCTGTGTCTCCCTCTCTCTCTGCCGCTCCCCCGTTCATGCTCTGTCTCTCTCTGTCCCAAAAATAAATAAACGTTGAAAAAAAAAAATTAAAAAAAAAAAAAAAAAGAAAAAATTGACACCATCAGAATTACTAACGAATTAGAGGATTCTTTCTTCTTCTCAAAGGACTTGACTCAGTGGACATAACATCTACTCTTTTGTGATGCTAAGCCAAAATGTTAAGTAGCCAACTGTAATTAAGCTATTTATTCAGAGAGATTGAAGGATAAGAGAAAAAAAAAACAGAATGGGGGGGTCTGAATAGGGGTGAGCAGGTGGGAGGGGTGGAAAAGGAGTACACATGTAAGAGTACAAAGGTCAGAGAAACTAAAAGGGTTCTAGAAGTCTTCTGCATGGTAGTAAGCATCCTTTCACAGTACACTAATACATATTAGTGGCCTTTACAAGTAAAATAAAGTTCAATCAAGCATGCAGATGGACTTTTGCAGGTATGCCTAGGGGCTGAAATCAAATCTAGCAGTGGGCTCACACGAAATCAACCTTTCTGCTTCCTTCTGGTATTCTTTTTTCACTCATGGTAGTCTATTTGTAAGGAATCACCAATTGTATCTGCTTCCAAAAATACTTACCGTCTTTACTAACACAGGGGAGGAATGAAGACAACGGAGTCTGACAGAAATGCGTAGAGATAATACAAACAAGGCATGTAAGGACTTATAAAATATGCATCGGTCATGTAAGTATTAAAAATATGGAGATTCCACTTAGATTTGGAGTTAAGAAAGCATAAAAGCCATCTTTACCAAGAAGGAGATCTGAAAGTTTGGAAAATGTTCTGTTATATGCCAAATGAAGGTAAGTGGAATATGGTTAAAAACAGAATCTTTCAAAAGAACATTCTCTTGAAAATGAAGTAGGAATGAGTCAACAAAATTTTAAGTATAATAAATGACTCAAATGTAAAAAATAGAGGTATTACAGCCTCTGGAGGCTTTAGCCATAAAGACTTTATTACCTTCCACTCTGTGCCCTCACCTAAGCTCCCCAGAGTGCAAAACAGTGGATGCTTAATAAATGCCTAATTAATCTAGTGGTTTAAGGCGTTTACTTCAGAAACACTGTGACCTAATCAAATACCTTTGATCACTCCAGGATTTTCAGTTTTAGACGTGTCCCAATGGCATTCCAACATATTTAAACTCTCTTATAACCCAAGAGAACAAATTACTACTAAAACATGATACGACTTTTTGTTAGTGGCTTCAGTGAAGCAAAGCTTAGATTAATTTATCAATCCTCATTTCTCCACTGCCAGTGTCTGAAATATCTTCTCTAAAAGTAAAAATAAAAGTGGACCTAAAATATAAATTCACCCTTAATAATCCTAATATATCTCAAGAATAAGAAGTTGATAAGTAGAAAATACACTAAGCTAATTCGCAAATAAACCCCTGCATTAACCTAATGGAAAAACCAAAGCATGCTATCTTTGTACATTAATTTTAGAAGCATACTTAATTGAATACCCACAAGCAGTCTACCTCTTGGTTACCTCCACAGGGCAGGACAGCTTAAACAATACCATTGGCTCTACCATTTCATGAGGTTTTAGCAAGAGCGTGCAAGCCACAGACAGAGAATATTTAAAGATGGCGAAACCCTTGCCTGAAGAGAAAGACACTTATAAAGTTAAAAACATTAGGTCTTTAACAGTGCTTTCCCCTAGGAGGTGGAAATCTCAGGCTTAGAAACCTACAGGTCGGTTTGCCCATCCTTAAGACCTTAAAATTGGACCATTTCCATAAAGTAGTAGATTAAGTGTGATTGGCTTTTAGGGACTTCAAAAGGTATACCAATTTGGGGAGGAAACCATATTGCATTTGTGGGGTATACCAGACATGGTAATAAGATTGGTTCATAGGGCTTACGAAATGAATGCCCACAGTCATATTCTGATGGTATCTTGGACTTCAAGTGGAAATAAAGCAACATGACCACAGTCAAGAATTCTGACTTATTCTTACCAATGAGCCCACCTAGACCACACTGAAAATGCTTAGACATTAGCCTTCCATTAGGTGTAGAGTCCCACCTAAGATGCCCTTCAGTTTTCACTGGTCATGTCACTCAGCCTACGGTGAAGAACACTATAAACATAACCGTTACTTACTAGTGACAACTGCCATGCTAGAGATTTGCAAAAGTACAAAATGTCTTGAGTCAAAGAAACGAGCTAATCAGAAAGGGACAGCTCTGTCATCAGCCACCAAGAGCCGATGATGAAACGCCTGCCAATTAATTCTGCTGCGACCATCCCTTCGCTTACACAGAGAACTTGAAGACATGAGCTCAGCCCCAGTCATGCAGGCAGACTACTGGATGGCACATATTTGGAATGCAGAGCGATGTCCAAATGTCGACCTTCTCCGTTCCCAGCCTCACAGCCCTGCTGAACAGCCACAAAGCCACAGCCCTCTGCTAAAAGAGAAAGAGGTGAGGGAGAAGCCTTCTCTACAATCAAAGAGGGCACAAGCGGATGCAAAATCCAGGGGATTTAGGGCAAGAAACATCTCAGAAAGAAAGTACTGAGCAAGAAAAAGCAAGCTCATGTACAAGCAATTAAAACAAAACAAAAATATAATCCTGAGTGAATGATTCTTTATTGCATAACTACCAAATGAACACAAGATGAGGGAAAAAAAGAATAAAGAACATGGAAAACTATAATCCAACAGTGTTAAGCAGTATGTGTAGGAATTAAACACATACGAATTACATACAAAACAAGATACTCCTAGATGAAATTAAAAGGCTTCAATCTCTCTTTCCCTTTCCTTTCCAGTGTCATTCAGTTCTTAAGCCCTCTCCCATATCAGAAGAGTCCAATATCTCTGGATGTATTAAATGCAAGAAATGCCCTAAGAAGTCACATTAGGATATTAACAGTTTGATAATCCTACTACAAAGCATCAGTATTATAAAAGTAGTTGATCAGAAAGGACTCCTTAAATCAAAGGAATTTCCCTAGGAGAGAGGTTCCGGACCCAAGCTTCCAGGTAGTATCCTCACCATCATCGTCCCAATTGAGGCCATGTCCACTGAAAGGGTGATCAGTGTTGCAAGAACTCTAAACAGCATTTATTCATATGTATTAATTCACTTAATCCTCACTACAACCCAATAAAGTATCATTTTATAGATGTGGAAACAGACTGGAACAAATTACTTGTCAGAGGTCCTTCCAGTAGTAAGTGGCAGTTCTGGGTTTCCAGAGCAGGGTGCTAGGGTCCCAGAGTCCATGATCTTTCCTCTACTACACAAACCATGTGACACACAGCTTCCTCAGCAAGCTAGTGTGACCCCAGGTGAAAATCCAGGGATATGAATACAGCCCAGTAAGAACAGTAGTTCAGACAAGAAATTATATAACAAGAGATAAGAGAAGAGAAAAACACTCTCCTCTCTCCCATGGACACTAGAAGAAATAGCTTTGGGGAAATGGGGATTTTGTGGTTTAAAATGTTGGATATATCCCAAAAGAATATTGAGTTATGCTAATTGCCATATTTTTGGTTCCGATTTGTATGCAGACTGGGTCTTGTCCATCTACCCCAAAAAGACCTATTCGGTGCATTCCAAGAGAGATTGACCAGTCTTTGCCTACAAAGGCATCAGAAAACAGGTGGCATTTGAGCAGTGTCTTGAAGAAAAAAGAGTTGCCAGGCAGAGAAGAGCTCACTGTTATCTTCCGTAATTCCAATCTGTCTGCAATTACAGGCTGGAGAAGGCTTGAAAGAATCAGGCTGGGGGCAGAATATTAGTGAAAGAAGCCAGCTGGTTTCTACAGGAGCTCCAGGTGGCACCACTTATCAGTATGACTTTACCCCACCCTTAGTCCAATCCCAAACCTTTTAAGCCTTCCAGAAGGAAGGGTAAGACAGCACTCAGCTTTCTCAAGAGGATTCCTGGAAAGAGGAAGTAAACATTTGACAAATCTGAAAGAATTACCCATTCTTTGTTAAAGGGAGAGATATGTGAAAGGTTTGGAAACAAAGACATAAAAACAAAAAATAGTTGAGAGATGACACTTTTAGGGAAGGAAGACATAGCACACATTGCACATTGATGGGCGAGCAACTCTTAACAAATTAATACTGCAATGATGGGTTCCTGTCAGTAGCAGTGGACGACCCTGAGCTCAAGGTGACACAATCGAAAGTGAAGTGTGGACCACTGCCTGGGGGGTTTACCACACAAGCTCATGGAAAACCCGGTTTAACGGTTCTTTACTCCTTTAACCACACCAAGAAAAAAAAAAAGGATTTAGTAACTGGGGATCTTTGCACAGCAGTGTGAGTACACTAAGGAACCCACGGAAGGCCAGGGCCTTAACTGCCGGGTTCTTAGCAGCTGAAGAAGCTAAGTTTAACCAACAAAAGGAGAACTGCAGGTGAGATCGTCAGCAATGAGAGGGTAGATGGTCCGCCAAGAACTCAAGAAACCTAGAAGAGTCGGATTAATCATCTGCCCATCGAAGAGAGCACATTTTATGCACGAGCATTGAATAATACTAGTCATGAGTTTTGTTACCTATGGTAATACACTAATGACTGCCCCCTCATAAAAGGATTTTCTAATCCCTCAAATGCTAATTCACTCAAAGACTAAGGCTACAGGAAAAAAAATAAAGATTCCTACTCAGCTGATTTTAAGATGTGAGACTATCCAAAATTGTCCATCTGGACCTAATTTAATCACAGAAGTTCCCAAAGTAGAAGAGGGAACTGGAGGAGGGAGTCAGAGATGGTGGCGTGACAGGAGAACGACTCAGAAAATGGAAGATGGAGGACGGAGCCAAGGGCCAAGGAACGCAGGCAGTCTCTAAAGGCTGGAAAAGACAAAGAAACAGACCCTCCCCAAGAACGTCCAGAAAGGAAAGCAGCCCTGGCTACACCTTGACTGTAGCCCATGGAGCCAACGTTTGTCTTATGACGTCCAGCACTACCCCGATAACTTTGTGTTAATGTGTTACAATGGCATTACACCTGCCAGCCGTCCCTCTCCACACTCCAGCAAGGACAGTGTGACAGCCTGAAGGTAAACTGTGGAAGGAGTAATAGAAGTGAGGGAAGACAAGAAAGGCTAGCTGTATCCCACTTCCTCTTGCTACTGACATCCTCAGAGCAGACTTGAGCTGGGCTAAGGGCATAACCACTAACTCTAAGTTTTAAGTTTTGACTATCAACTACATCGTTCTTAACCACTGACAGGAGGTCACTTTATTACTTCAAGTGGACTAGAAGAGTATTGGGATTTGCTCTACATTCCATCCAAGGACACAGGAAGAACTATCCCCATGGAATAAACTTAAAGGGACACTGCGAAACAAAAGTAAAGTTGCTGGTCAATTATCCCCCTCTCAAGACCTATTTATTCAAATGACAGCTACAAAGTATTGAAAAGGGATGGGAAACAGTGAGCTCAAAGAACAGGATAGCAGGACAGATCAGAAACTTGACCCCCTGTTGTACAACTGGAAGATTTTTACATTTGAAACATAATAAACATAATGAAGACACTATAAGGTGTTTTTAAAAATGAAAGAAATAAAAAGAAACGTCAACAATAATAAAGTAGGGTGCTATAAGATTGCATCAGGGATTTACACACATAGAAGAGTAGGGATTTGGAATTGCATAAAATCAAAGATGAGTCATCAAAAGCTTCGGTTGAACTCTGGTACATGACTGCATGCCTGTGTTCCCACAAAAAGTTCATTTTGAAACCTAATGCCCAGTGTGATGGTATTAGGAGGTGGGGCCTTTGGAAGCAGTTTGGGTCATGAGGGTAGAGCTTCATGAAGAGGACTAGTGGTCTTATAAGAGAGGTCCTACAGGTTTCTCACCCCTTCCATCATGTGAGGACAGTGACGACAACCATCAGTGAGGAAGAGGGCCCTCACCAGACACTGAATCTGCCAGAGCCCTGATAATTGAACTTTCCAGCCTACCACACTGAAAATTGCTTACAACCCACCCAGTTTATGGTACTATTGTTTTACCAGCCTGAACACACTAAGACAAAATCCAAAAGGAGGTGATTTCTAGGTAATCCTGGTGAGTTGGACACAAGCATTCCTCCTGGCAACTTCCCTATGCCTACACTGTCATAAAAATAAAGGAATTCCGGGGCACCTGGGTGGCTCAGTCTATCGAGCGTTGGACTTCAGCTCAGGTCATGATCTCACAGTTTGTTAGTTCGAGCCCTGCATCAGGTTCACGGCTCTCAGCGCAGAGCCCGCTTTGTGTCATCTGTCCCCCTTTCTCCTGCCCCTTCCCTGCTTGCCTGCTCTCTCTCAAAAACTAAAATAAATCTTAAAAAAAAAATAAAATTGGGGCGCCTGGGTGGCGCAGTCGGTTAAGCGTCCGACTTCAGCCAGGTCACGATCTCACCGTCTGTGAGTTCGAGCCCCGCGTCGGGCTCTGGGCTGATGGCTCAGAGCCTGGAGCCTGTTTCTGATTCTGTGTCTCCCTCTCTCTCTGCCCCTCCCCCGTTCATGCTCTGTCTCTCTCTGTCCCAAAAATAAATAAACGTTGAAAAAAAAAAATTTAAAAAAAAAAATAAAAAATAAAATTAAGGAATTTAAAACATATCAAATCATGCAAAGAGAAGCGCAAATCACCACAGATGAGATATGGCAATGCAAAATGGAAGGTTGAACGCAGGTAGATGGATAATACCTGGCTTAAAGCAGAGACAGCAGGCACCTGAGCCAGTACAGCAAGACGCCAACAGACAGACAATCAAAGATTTAGTACCTGGAGGCACCCAGTGCCCTGCAGGTTGAGGCAAGGGTTGAAAAGAAAGAAATGGCTGACACTCTGTACAGGCAATCCTCTCCCGCACCCTAAATGGAAAATTGGAGGTTTTCTCTATGGGGAAATAAAGCAAAGGAGACTGTGAACGTGGGTTACAATCTTTGCAGTCATGGAGCACAGCTGAGCAAGTGAAAATCTGCATTCAAAATGAACAAGGCTTCTCCTGGCCCTCACCCAGACCAACCTGGACATCGGTTACCCAGGCTTATGCCTGAAGCCGAAGATCAGAGAACTCCTCTAAGACTATGGTTTTCAAAGTGTGGTCCACAAATGGCGAGAGGCTGGAAGGATTACAGAACTGTGCCTATTTTCGTAACACTTTGACATTTGTCTTTTTCATCTTAAAATTTGCATTGCCGGGACAAAAGCAATGGTAGGAAAATCTGCTCGTTTCCTAGCAAGGATCAAAACAATGGCACACAATCGTAGCCACTGTATTCTTCAGCGTTTCAAACACAGATTTTTTAAAAGTTGAGTTCACTTACAGATCTTGAAGGGATAAAAATTATTTTATTACATCAACCTCTGATCACCTCTCTTTTCAATATCCTATGCAACAAAATTAGAAGTACGTATAAAGGATAAGTATGAGCTCCAGGAAAAGGCACACACTATTGTTTAACTTGCATGCTGAACCACTGGCTTTTTTCACGGAACACCATTTTTACCTCAAAAAATAACTGATGGAGGGGCGCCTGGGTGGCGCAGTCGGTTAAGCGTCCGACTTCAGCCAGGTCACGATCTCGCGGTCCGTGAGTTCGAGCCCCGCGTCGGGCTCTGGGCTCATGGCTCGGAGCCTGGAGCCTGTTTCCGATTCTGTGTCTCCCTCTCTCTCTGCCCCTCGCCCGTTCATGCTCTGTCTCTCTCTGTCCCAAAAATAAATAAACGTTGAAAAAAAAAAATTAAAATTAAAAAAATAAATAAATAACTGATGGAGAAGCCATGGCAATTCCAATTTGGGTATTTGGTAGAAATTTTCTAAATAAACAATACAGTGAGCCCATCACTTCAAAAATGACAATTGACAGTACTTATTGCCACTAATAAAATTCAACCTTTTAAACAAAAATTAGGGTTTGGGATAAGCTTATCTACCACCATGAGCTTGACAGTTCCTCATCCTTAAAGACTTTTCTGATGAGACTGATAGTGATATAAGCAAACATGATATTTTGATACTGTATAATGAAATGTGTCGACATTTGGAAGAGTAGCATAACTCAGTCAACCACTATTTTCCAAATGACCAACGCATGTCAAAATGCTACAAACCCATGCCTGGGTAAACAATCCATTCAAAGGACAAGACAAACCAAGGGATTTGAAAACTTCATTGATAGGATTTCAGACTCCACACTGTAACAATTAAGACCTAGATCACTTGTTGCGTTTTGGTATAGTATCAAAAATATCAACAATTATCTGGAAAGACTATCAAAATATTCCACCATTTTCCAACTACTTTTCTGAGTGGGACAGATTTTCTTCCTTTATTTAACACAGCAAATTGCAGAGGTGCCTGGGTGGCTCAGTCGGTTAAGTGTCCAAATCGTGGTTTCAGCTCAGGTCAGGATCTTGCAGTTCCATGGGTTCGAGACCCACATCGGCCTCTGTGCTGGCAGCGCAGAGCCTGTTTAGGATTCTGTGTCTCCCTCTCTGCCCCTCCCCAACTTTTGCTGTCTCTGTCTCTCACTAAATAAACTTTAAAAAAGTTTTTAAAAACATAAAAATAAGTGAAACAGCAAATTGCAACATACTGGCAACAAAGATAGCTAGGAGGATCCAGGTGTTTTCCATTAAGCTACACGTTATGGAAATCTTCAAAAATGTAAGACAATGTCACTCATCAAATTCTGCCTTGAAAACTTTACTTTTATGTAAAGTAACTTATTTATGTTAGCGTGTGATGGGTTCACTACTGTTATTTTTAAATGAAGTAATTATTTTTATGGTACTTCAATTTTAATTTCAACTATGTAAATACTGGGAGATATAACCCACATCAACAAAAGTTCTATAGCCGCACTGTCCAATACGATAGTAACTAGTGTAATGTGGCTACTGAACTCTTGAAATATGACCAATCTGAACCGAGATATGAAGTGGGAAATATACACTGGATTTCAAAGACTTTGCATTAAAAAGAACATAAAATCTCTCAACTTCTTATATTTGATTACATGTTGAAACAATATTTTGAATTCACGGTGTTAGGTAAAATACATTAATTTCAAGCTTTTACTCAATGTGACTACTAGGAAATTTAAAGTCACATATAGCTTGTATTTCTGACTTGCATTGTATTTATATTAAACAGAACTGTTCTATAGGTCCTTGATGGTTTTTTGTTTTAGGTAAAAGAGCCAGGAGATCAAAGTTTTAAAAACTGCTGCTCTATGGGAAAATGAACTAGTTGAAGGGGAAACAACAACAACAACAACAACAACAACAACAACAACAACACGCCAATCTATAGACTCTGACATTTAGGAGGCCCAACAGGACACAGAATGACCCCACAGAGATAAACCACCACTAGTCAATAAGGCCAGAACACAGGTTCACTCAAATATAAAAACGTGGTAAGGCTCACCAGAAGTGTGTGGAAATCCTCTAACATGAAGGTCAAAGACCAACACAAGTAAAAATGAAAAATAAACATCCCTGTGAAAAGACAAACAGTGTAAATAGAAAAAAACCTTCAAAAAGATTTTAATATCCTCAGAGAGAGGAGAATACTGCGTCCATGCAAAAACAGCTATGCTTAGAAATTAACATTCATAAAACTTGGAAAATTTGATGGCAGAAATAAATTCAATAGAAAAACACATCTCAGAAAGCATCACAGAGAGTAGAAAGAGAGAAAAACAAAGAGAAAAAACAAAAACAAAACACTGGTAATAAACTTAGAGGAGCACTCCAGAAAGGCCAACATGCAGAAGAGTCGAGTCAGAAACACCTGAAAAACGGTGTGTGTGTGTGTGTGTGTGTGTGTGTGTGTGTGTGTGTGTGTGTGTGTGTGTGTTGGGGGTGGGCTGGGGGGGGAGGAGGGGAATGAGGTTGCAGTAATGTTTCCCAAAACTGAAGGATATGTCTACAGACATAAAAGCTCTAGCAAATGCCCCAAGTACCAGCATAATAAATGATTTTAAAAACCACACACATCATGAAATTTCATATGATTGGAGGGGAAAAAACGGGAAGTTTTATAGGTGCAATGCAGATAAGTAGAGGCTTTCTCAACAATAATGCTGAAAACAAAATAAAATAGGAAGGAGTATGACTTCAACCTAGAATCTGACTTTAATAATCAAGTGTGAATGAAGAACAAAGACATCTTCAGACATAACCGTCAAAAAAAAAAAAAACCTCTCAAGAATCCTTTCCCAGAAATTTCCCAGATGTGTCTGAAATATATTGAGAAGAATATCACTAAACGAAATGAAACCATTATTAAAACCAGGAAAATATAGGGGCATCTGGGTGGCTCAGTCGGTTAAGTGTCTGACTTCAACTCGGGTCATGATTTCATGGTTTGTGAATTTGAGCCCCACATCAGGCTCCATGCTGACAGCTTGGAGCCTGGAGCCTAGAGCCTGCTTTGGATTCTGTGTCTCTGTCTCTCTCTGCCCCTCCCTGACTCATGCTCGCTCTCTCTCTCTCAAAAAGAAACATTTAAAAAAAACAGGAAAACATAATATTTGTGCAAGCAAAAAATTGTAATTATAGTACACTATGTGGCTCAGCTTTGAACCACATTTTACAGTCATACTAATGTAAAAACTGAGTATTAAAATATGTATATTGTGCACTTGAAACTAATGTTATAGTGTATGTTAACTAACTGCAATCTCTTTTTTTTTAACTTATTTATTTAAGTAATCTCTACCCCAACATGGTAGAACTCTCAAACCCCAGGATCAAGAGTCACATGCTATTCCACCTGAACCAGCCAGGTGCCTCTAACTAACTAGAATTCAAGTAAAAACTTAAAACTTTGAATGGAACCACAAAAGACTCTGAACAGTCAAAGCAATCTTAAGAAGAATAAAGCTGGAGGTAACATTCTCCCAGATTTCAAGATATACTACAAAGCTGAAGTAATCAAAACAGTATGGTACTGGTGCATAAATAGATATACACAGATCGTTGGAACAGAGCCCAGAAATAAACCCATTCTTATATAATCTATGATGAAGGATCCAAGAATAAACAATGGGGAAAAGACAGTCTCTTCAACAAATGGTGCCAGAAAAACTGGATCACTTTCTCACACCACAGACAAAAACAAATTCAAATTGGATTAAAGACCTAAATGTGAGACTTGAAACCATAAAACCCCTAGAAGAAAACACGGGCAGTAACTTGACAATCAGCCTTAGCAGCACTTTTCTAGATATATCTCCTCAAGCAAGGGAAACAAAAGAAAAAATAAACTATTAAAAATTTATCAAAAGAAAAAGCTTTTGCACATTGAAGGAAATCATCGACAAAGTGAAAAAGCAACCTACTGAATAGGAAAAGATTATCTTCTCTTGTAAAACAAAAATCTGACCAGAGACCGCCAGTGCTCCCTCTAGGCAACAACGAACCACAGCTGAGCAGGGGCGACCCAGTGTCTCCCCAACACTCAGCATTACACATTCCACTACCAAATAGTGTACATTTCTCCATATGCACCCCAACAAATGAGAAAAGGAACACGAAGATGCCATCTTTCAAGAATTAGAAATAGCACATATGTTTGCAGGATCGCATTGTCTACAATGCAACAGCAGATGTTTATTTCTCCAGTTGCTCATTCAGCCCCTTCAATGACTGAGGTCTGGCATGCCTAGTTTAAGAGGTGACAGGCTTGAACGAAACAAACTCAATCATTTTTGCTATGTCCTGCAAGCTTGCATTTATATATTTTCTTTTTCCTAAATACTGCAAAGTTTTTTACATGTGATACATGCAGAAGAAATTAAGCAGATCAGCATATTTTAAAATAATTGCAGACATTTTCCAATTTATACTGTCTGTAACTCTACTAAGAACGTTAAAAATGAGACTGCTTCAATGTTTTCCTCATTGTACTTTTGATTTAGAGGATACATATTATAAACCCGAATCAGAGAAAAATCTTTAAGGTCTCTCTGCCTTAGAATGGGGTTGAATGAAGCGGAGAGAGGCGGTATAACTTTAAAACAAAGACTATTAGTTTTATTTACATGCCACAACACAATCTTCAAATGACCTCTGCCTTCCCAAGTAACATTTTAACTAAAGTGACAGAGAATGGAATGCCACATTAGAATTGAAAGCAAGATAAAAGGTAGGAGTCCTAATCTACTGCTCTACATAGCATTATTCATGACAAGGGTTTCCCACTTTCTCAGACAGGGTTCAAAATGTCAGCTTTAACTATGTAGCAAATTTTAATAGGATGCTTCTAAATGGGTACCCTAAGAGGGCTACAAGGATTTCTTCATCTACAGCACATTCAGCTACTTCTCATCTGGCTCCAGGAGTAGTTTCCCAGCCTATTTCCTTTCATCTCTGATGCATTTGGGCTGCTGAGCGAACCGCTCCCCTAATTCTAGTTAGAAGCCGGAATAAAAATTTTGTTTTGTGTTTACGAAACATCAAAGTATGGGCAAGGAAGCCCTTGATGAAGGCCTCCCTGCTCTGCTTGCAGAATTACTCTGCCTGCAAGGTGCTACCCTCTGCTGTTGGAGGGATGGCATCAGGGAAGTGGTTGGAAAATGCAGTGCTAAAACAGCCATTTTTGATGTAAATTGTAAAATGTCCTTGAGGTCTTCAAAAATCTGACAGCAATTCTTCAAGCACGTATCAATTAAATTTTATATGATAGCAATACTGCTAAGCAAATAAATAGTTAAAATCATTGGGCTGCAGTAACACAGACTGGACCAACTAGCCATATCTTGTTCTCAGAACACTCAGAGGTAGAGAAGACAAGGTTTTTCCTACCCAGAGAAAGAGCCTGTTGTGAAGCGGAGTAATATTCAAAGTGACTCTATAAAGGACAAGGGAACAGGAAGCCAGAACTCTGCTGATGAATTACTTAAATGATTTAATGTGGCAAATATTAACACCCAGATTTTACCATCTTTCACTGACCACTTTAATTCTTTCTAGAAGAATTTTCCAACGTCAAAACACTCAGAGAAATGTTGTAGGATTACTAAAAAAAAATTGGTATTAGATGCTTTACCTTGACACTCTCAGACTTAATTTTCAAAATCAAAATGTTCTAAACAAATCCAAAAGCCTGCTACGGAAGAAAACACCTTAAAAATGTCATTCAAATTTAACTTTAGACACAGAAATACAAGTTGTAAATTTTGACCAGTTTATTTTTTTAATATTTATTTTTGAGAGAGAGAGAGAGCACGCGAGCGAGCATGCACACGAGTGGAGGAGAGGTAGTGAGAGAAGGAAACACAGAATCTGAAGCAGGCTACAGGCTCTGAGCTGTCAGCACAGAGCCAACCCAGGGCTTGAACCCACAAACCACGAAATCATAACCTGAGCCAGTCTGACGCTTAACCGACTGAGCTGCCCTTAACCAGTTCATATTAAAATAAGTGTAACTCCAGACCAACGTAGCAAGGTATTACCTACACCATTATTTCATAATTGGAAGGGTTTTTTAAATTTTTTTTTTAACGCTTATTGATTTTTGAGACAGAGAGAGACAGAGCATGAACAGGGGTGGGTCAGAGAGAGAGAGGGAGACACAGAATATGAAACAGGCTCCAGGCTCTGAGCTGTCAGCACAGAGCCTGATGCGGGGCTCGAACCCACAAACTGCGAGATCATGACCTGAGCCGAAGTCGGACGCTTAACCGACTGAGCCACCCAGGCGCCCCTGGAAGTTTTTATAATATAGAGAGGCAATGTCAGATTGAGGTACAAAGTCTCATTTTGATTTTAAATCAGTTTCAGACTTCTCCCTAATCCACAACACAACACATTGTAGCCATTCTATTATTCTGAGAAATGTAAATTAAAGATTGAAATCCTTTCACCTTCAAAATCGTCACCATCACACAAACCTGTCCCTGTTACGTACGTGAGGGGAGGCAGGGAAAGCACGATGACGTCCAAGTCAGGGAATCGTAATCTGAGTATTTCCCAGGTAACCAACAGCCCTACACAATGATTTATGAATGTTACCAGTGCTCCCCAAATCTACTGAGCCAACTGATTTATCTGTGCTAATAAAGAGTTTATGCTTTCAGGACACATCATACCCAAAACTCATCTCCTTCCAGGCAGAACTATGAGAAAGTGAGACCCAGCCAGCTCAGAACAAATCCATTTGGCTTGAGATTCTGGGAGCCAAGGAGAATTCTGCTCAGCTTTACTCCCAGTGCCCTCCCCCAGGAGATGCAAAGCCACCCACACACACTAAGGGTAGAAGAATGGGAAAGGGCAGAGCTTTCTTTCCCGGGAAAAACGCCAGAGTGAAAGTTCTGGGGGATGTAAACATATAACAGCTAGAGGAGAGCCATGGAAACCTTCTCCCCAAGCAAATGTGCTGTTCTGCAAACTTTCCTTGCCCCCTACAATATTTAGCGTTGCATTAAAGCAAATATTTTTAAAATACACAAGCATGTGCTGTTTAAAATGCCTAAAATTAAAAACAAACAAATTCCCCCTTATTGCCTGTCTAAAACCACCAACACATCCACTTTTTACCACCAGATATTTCTGAAGTAGATGACTGCTGGGCATACAAACTAGTTTAAAAACCTCCCCTTGCTGGTTCTGCCAGGATTCTAAACTGAGAGTCCCACTACACACCCCCAAATGAAGCACGATACGGCACCCACAGGTGCATCTTTCTGGATAGAGGGTTTTACTTTCTGGATTGTCAAGTCTTAAAAAAAAAAAATACCATGGCTTTCACATGATGAAAATCTACATTAACAGATCACGGTTTAGGGGCACCTGGGTGGCTTGGTCGGTAAAGCCTCCAACCCTTGATTTTGGCTCAGAGCACAATCTCGCAGTTCGTGAGTTTGAGCCCTACACGGAGCCTGCTTGGGATTCTCTCTCTCCCGCTCTCTCTCTCTCTGCCCCTCCCCTTCTTGCTCTTGCTTTCTCTCAAAATATAAATAAAACTTTTTTTTAAATATAATTTATTGTCAAGTTAGCTAACATACACTGTATACAGTGTGCTCTTGGCTTCGGGATGATTCATCACTTACATAAAACACCCAGTGCTTGGGGCGCCTGGGTGGCGCAGTCGGCTAAGCGTCCGACTTCAGCCAGGTCACGATCTCGCGGTCCGTGAGTTCGAGCCCCGCGTCAGGCTCTGGGCTGATGGCTCAGAGCCTGGAGCCTGTTTCCGATTCTGTGTCTCCCTCTCTCTCTGCCCCTCCCCCGTTCATGCTCTGTCTCTCTCTGTCCCAAAAATAAATAAAAAACGTTGAAAAAAAAATTTTAAAAAACACCCAGTGCTCATCCCAACAAGTGCCCTCCTCAACAGCCATCACACATTTTCCCCTCTCCCTTACCCCCACATCAACCCTCAGTTTGTTCTCTGTATTTAAGAGTCTCTTATGGTTGGCCTCCCTCTCAGTTTATAACTATTTTTTTTCCTTCCCTTCCCCATGGTCTTCTATTAAGTTTCTCAAATTCCACATATGAGTGAGAACATAGGATATGTCTTTCTCTGACTTATTTTACTTAGCATAACACCCTCCAGTTCTATCCACATTGTTGCAAATGGCAACATTTCATTCTTTTTCATTGCCAAATAGTATTACATTGTATATATAAACCACATCTTCTTTACCCATTCATCGGTTAATGATATTTGGGCTCTTTCCATAATTTGGCTACTGTTGAAAGCGCTGTTATAAACATTGGGGTACAAATGCCCCTATGAGTCAGCAGTCCTGTATCCTCTGGATAAGTTCCTAGCAGTGCTATTGCTGGGTCATAGGGTAATTCTATTTTTAGTGTTTTGAGGAACCTCCACACTGTTTTCCAGGATGGCTGCACCAGTTTGCATTCCCACCAACAGTGCAAGAGGGTTCCCGTTTCTCCACATCCTCGCCAATATCTGTTGTTTCCTCAGTTGTTAATTGTAGCCACTCTGACAGGTATAAGGTGTATCTCAATGTGGTTTTGATTTGTATTTCCCCTGATGATGAGCAATGTTGAGCATCTTTTCACTTATCTGTAAGCCATCTGGAAGTCTTCTTGGAAAGGTATCTATTCATATCTTCTGCCCATATCTTCACGGGATTATTTGTTTTTCAGGCATTGAGATTGGTAAGTTCTTAATAGATTTTGGATGCTAACCTTTATCTGACATGTCATTTGCAAATATCTTCTGCCATTCCATTGGCTGCCATTTAGTTTTGTTGATTGACACTTTGCAGTGCAGAAGCTTTTTATCTTGATGAGTTCCCAATAGTTTGCTTTTATTTTCCTTGCCTTTGGAGATGTTTCTATTCTTTGGGACAGCTTGAGAAGAACAGGTATTAACTCTGCTTTAAATGTCTGGTAGAATTCCCCTGGGAAGCCATCTGGCCCAGGACTCTTATTTATTGGGAGATTCTTGGTAACCAATTCAGTATCTTCCCTGGTTATGGGTCTGTTCAAATTTTCTATTTCTTTCCTTTTCAGTTTTGGTAGTGTGTGTGGGTGTCCAGGAATTTGTCCATTTCTTCCAGGTTGTCCAGTTTATTGGCATATAATTTTTCATAGTATTCTCTAATAATTGTATTTCTGTGGTGGTGGTTGTGATCTCTCCTCTTTCATTTGTGATTTTATCTTTGGGTACTCTCGCTTTTATTTTCTTTTTTTTTATGGTTTTTTCAACGTTTATTTATTTTTGGGACAGAGAGAGACAGAGCATGAATGGGGGAGGGGCAGAGAGGGAGGGAGGGAGACACAGAATCGGAAACAGGCTCCAGGCTCTGAGCCATCAGCCCAGAGCCCGACGCGGGGCTCGAACTCACGAACCGCGAGATCGTGACCTGGCTGAAGTCGGATGCTTAACCGACTGCGCCACCCAGGTGCCCCTCTCGCTTTTATTTTTGAGAAGTCTGGCTAGAGGTTTATCGATTTTGTTTATTCTTTCAAAAAAAAAAAAACAGCTCTTATATTCATTGATCTGTTCTACTAGTTTTTTGGATTCTGTATTGCTTGTTTATGGTCTAATCTTATTTCTCTTCTGCTGACTTTGGGGTTTCTTTGCTGCTTTGTTTCTATTCCTTGAGGTGTAAGCTTAGATTCTGTTTTTAGAATTTTGTTGCTTCTTGAGACAGGCCTGGATTGCAATGTATTTTCCTCTTAGGACTGCCTGTGCTGCATCCCAAAGGGTTTAGACGGTCATGTTTTCATTTTCATTTGCTTCCATATATTTTTAAATTTCTTCTTTAATTTCTTGGTTGACCCATTCATTATTAGGGTGTTCTTTAACCTCCATGCATTTGGAGGCTTTCCAAGTTCTTTCTTGTGGTTGATTTCAAGTTTTATAGCACTGTGATCTGAAAATATTCATGGTATGATCTCAATCCTTTTATATTTGTTGAAAGGTGTTTTGTGACCCAATATGTGATCTATTTTGGAGACTGTTCCATGTGCACTCGAGAAGAATGTGTATTCTGCTGCTTTGGAAAGAAAAGTTTTGAATAAATCCATCAAGTCCATCTGATTCAGTGTATCATTCAAGGCCATTGTTTCTTTATTGATTTTCTGCTTAGATGATCTGTCCATTGCTATAAGTGGAGTGTTCAAGTCACCTACAATTACAATATTATTATCTATAAGTTTGCTTATGCTTATGATTGATTTATATATTTGGATTCTTTCAAGTTGGGGGCACAATTACAACTGTTAGCTCTTCTTGATGGATAGACCCCTTAATTATGATATAATGCTCTTCTTCATCACTTGTTACAGTCTTTAAAGTCTAGTTTTTAAGTATGGCTACTCCAGATTTCTTTTGACTTCCAGTAGCATGATAGATGGTTCTCCATCCCCTCACCTTCAATCTGCATATGTCCTCAGGTCTAAAATGAGTCTCCTGAAAACAGCATATATATGGATCTTGGTTTTTTATCCATTCTGATACCCTATGTCCTTCGATTGGGGCATTTAGTCCATTTACATTCAGAGTGATTACTGAAAGATATAGATTTAGTGTTATTGTGTTATCCGTAGGTTTCATGTTTGGAGTGACATCTCTGGTCCTTTGGAGGCTTTGTTGCCTTCTATCCACAGAGTCCCCATGAGGATCTCCCACAGAGCTAGTTTAGTGGTCATGAATTCCTTTAGTTTTTGTTATCTCTCTCTGCCCCTGCTTGCTCTCACTCTCAAAACTTTTTTAAAAAGAAATAGGTCATAGTTTCCATTAATACATTCTTCTGTCATCGGATTTGGCTACCCAACAACTCCTAAGGAATGTAACACTAAGCAATTAAGAGTTAATTCCCTCCCAGAAAGGTCCCTTACAGGAACCGGAGACTACACCCTTCTCTGGGGATTTAAAACAGCTGAGTACCTTCACAGGTGTAGCCCCTCCCACACCCTTCATCTGCTTTGTTCTCAAATCCTTTGTTGCCACTGTATTCATTTCATAATTTTCTGCCCTTTCATAGCCTACTTTTTCCACATCATTACAAAAGGACAAGTAGACACACAAGCAACGATTTCTGGTCCTTATAAATGAAGTCCTTATAAGCATGTTGCCAATGGGGTGCCTGGGTGGCTCAGTCAGTTGAGCACCCACCTCTTGATTTCAGCTCAGGTCATGATCCCAGGCTCGTGGGATGGAGCCCATGTCCAGCTCTGCAGTGAGCCTGGAGACTGCTCATGATTTTCTCTCTCTCTGCCCCTTTCATCTTATTATTTAAAACAAAACAAAAAAAAATGCTCTTATTTAAAACAAAAAGAAATTTTTTTTAAAGAAGAATGTTGCCAACTTAAAATGTTAATGGAAGCCCTACTGTGCTGGTCTATTAAACCAGTCAGTCATGACCTGGTTCCTCTACTTGCCATCCTTACCTCCTCAGTAATCCCCTAACCTCTAAGGGCTTCCCTGGAGTCTGTACTTCTTAGAACTAATCAAAGCAAAGTTCTATGGAGGGCCTTCTTGAGGATTACATTCTAGAAACAAAAAACTTCCCAATTGTTGCATTTAATAAATGTAATCTTTCATATATGTGGTTGTCAGCATCTTCTATAGTTTCCTTTTGGTTACTATCTTAAATTTGAGCTACTGAACATCTTGTTTATGGACTATCTTTCCAACTTGCTAAGATCATTATCACCTTACTCCACAAGCTCAATTTGGTAAACCCCCAAAATAAGTGACTGTGCCCAGGAGCTGATTTTACAGTCACCTAGCAGTAGTTCTAGCACACTAAAGTTAGCACCTGTGTCTTGCTAACCAGTTTTTACTTCAAAGCAATAATCAAAGGGTAGGGGTGTCAGAAGGTAAAGGAGGGTGAGTCAAGTATCCTCCAAGGTTAGAAGGCACTTTGGACCCAAAACAAAGCAAACCACTCCATACGGAGCTTAATTCAGGGTAACTTACTAATGGAGCGAGGGGGTGTGTGGAAATCTGGCAGACAAATGACCCAGGCAGCACACAGCTATTATCCACCCTTACTCTCCACGTCTGGACCTTAGCCCACAGATTGTATAGGGCAAGGGGCACTGTGGTAAGGTCAACAGGTAGCCATCTAAATTGACACCATCTGTGTACCAGAGGATCTCTACTAGTTAATGTGAAGTGAGGGCCTTCAGAGAGGCAGCCATCTCTACCAGTTATGTAAAGTGGGAGCTTCTGTGTACCAGCCATCTCTACTAATTTCTGGAGTCTTCTGTGTGCCACTTTAGAGATCAGAACTAGCCTTCCACATTCCAGTCAGAGCATACATTTTACCTCCATGGAACCTGAACACATAGCCCTGAGGGAGGTCATTAGACAAATAGGAACAAGATGGAAGACCAAAGATGGAGTCAGTGTTGTCAGCACTCTCACAAGGGGAAAGAAAGGTTTGGGGGTTTTAAGAGAAACACATAGGGGTGCTTGTGTGGCTCAGGGGGTTAAGCATCCAACTCTTGATTTTGGCTCAGGTCATGATCTCATGGTTGGTGGGTTCTAGTCCCATACCTGGCTCTGTGCTGACAGCGTTGAGCCTGTTCAGGATTCTCTCTTTCCCTCTTTCTGCCTCTTCCCTGCTCCTGCTCTTGCTTTCTCCCTCTCAAAAGAAATAAACTTTAAAAAAATTTTAAAGAAATATATGAAAAAGAATGTTTGAGGCTTTAATATTTCTAAGAAAAACCATAAACACAACATAACAGCTACTGAATGATTTTTGTTTGTTTTCTTTAGAGCAGCATCCAAAGGGGATCCGAAGGACTGCCCATGGACTCACCTGAATTGAATGGTATATGATACTGAGGTGCACACAGATGAAGCTTTCATAGCAACTTGGTTCTATCAACCTAGCAGCATCTTACAGAAATAGGTAATAAAACTAGGGAGTCAACTGTGGCCGCTGGAGCTGGTTCATAGGTTGTTGATTCTCTTATTCTGAGAACGTGGAAGAATCATACTTCACCACCCATTCGAATTCAGGTTTGACATGTAACTGGCCAAAGAAATTTGAGCGTAAGTAATATGCGTCTCTCTGTGCAGAAGCTTTAAGAGCCAGTGCATCAATTTACATTTTCCTTGATTTTCTATAATCATGGAAACATTGTAAGATGGAGCCTCCATGTGGGGCCCCAGATGATAAAATGAGATCTCCTATGACCCACCAGGGGCTGACAGCATGACCGAGAAATAAGCTGATTACTCTAAGCCAGAGATTTTCAGATTTGTTACGGCAGCATAGCCTGAACTTTTCTGATGCCATACTAAATTTTAAACCCCAATATGTAAGGCACAGTACTGTGCTACACTTGTGGGAAACTCAAATGCAGAAGTCAGGCAGGGTAGAAAGTAGTATTGCATTAAATGTATATGAGAATCAGAGAGACCAAACATAACCGTGCTTGGGTCATGGAATGAAGTATAAAATTCTAGTTTCCATTGATTGAAAACCGTCTAAAGCCTTGGAGTGAAACCCCTTTCTAAAGAAGAGGGGGGAGAGAAGTCAGCTTTCCATTGACAGATGATAGCATGAGCAGCAGTCAGCAAGGAAAACACAGGAAGACAGGAAGAAAGGAAGACAGGAAGAAAGGAAGACAGGACAGGAGATAGCTGAGTGAGGGGGCAGCACGGATTGCAGGAATAGTCATAGGAAATAAGGTTGGAAATATAAGGTGCAATAGAGCATGACAGGCCTTGAATGCCTCACCATAAAAATGTTAACAGCAACAATAATAAAAACCATTTTGTCCCAACACATTTTAGGGCATTACATATATTACTCATTGGATTGTCACAATCACCCGCTGAGCTACTTGTTTCATCTGTAAAAGGGAAATTGTAAGAGGCTGGTATCCGTGGCTCACTGCTATGAGTCTTGCATCCAAGTGAGGCTCTCGGGAACACAACATCAATGTCCTAGAGGGGGATGAGCAAGTTCATCAACTCAGCCACCCCGATGATAGCAGCTGGACCCTAGACAATGACATGATGCTCGTCAAGCTCTTCTCTCCTGCAGCCCTCACTACCTGGGTGTCCTCCATACCTCCACCTGTGTACCCACTAGCACCCAATGCCTTCTCTCTGGCTAGGGCAACACCCTGGGCTCTGGAACCAACGACCCCGACCTGCTGCAGTGCCTGGACGCCACACTGCTGAGTCAGGCCCGGGGGAAGCCTCCTACCCTGGGCAGATCATGAAGAACATGGTTTGCGCTGGCTTCCTCAAGAGAGGCAAGGACTCCTGCCAGGGTGACTCTGGTGGCCCTGTGGTCTGCAATGGTGAGCTCCAGGAAATTGTCTTCTGGGACTATGGATGCACCCAGAAGAAGAAGCTGGGAGTCTACACCAAGGTGTGTGATTTTTGTAGACTGGACTAAGGAGACCATAGCTGCCAACAGCTAAAACCCCAATTCCCTCTACCATCACTATGCTAATAAAGTGAGCCTGTTAACAAAACAAAAAACAAAACAAACAAACAAAAAATACAGCAACATGCAGGTACAGTACACTGCCCAAAGTCACAAAGTGAGTAAATATCAGAATCAGGACTTGAACTCGGACAGGGTCTGTGATATTAACCACCACACTACATTTCCTGCCACCGACCTTAGACTAAGAGGTGAGGAGACCCATTTACACTTCAAGGAAAGGGAGTCCCACGATTAGTATCGTGTTTCAGAAAGATTAGTTGTGTCACATATACGATGAATCAAAGAACACTGCTATGCAGGTAGAGATACCTTTTAGAAATCACCGAAACTAACCAGGTAAAAGACATTACGCCCCTGTATGAAGACAGGGACTAGTAACTATGAATCAGTAACTCAGAAAGTTGTATAGGGTCAGAACAACATGACTTTTGCCTATTTATGTGGGGGGGTGATACAGCTGGCTTCAAGTTCCTAGATATTCCTCTTGCTGAGAGAGTCTAATTCCCCTCTCATTAAATTTAGGCTTTCTTACAGACTCGCCTGACCCCATAGATTGTGGCAGAAATGACCCTACGTCCTAAGAAACCCAGAAGCTCCTTCCTGGCTCTCTTGCAAATGCTAGGAACCCTGAGTCACCTTGTAAGCACAAATGCCCAGCTAAGAGGCTTTGTCAGAAAGCCCCAACAGTACATGCAGAGGGCACAGCTGGGCCCAGCCTTCCAGCTCTCTATGCCTGGGTGCCAGGCATGTGAATCCAGCCATCTTGGACCCTGCAGACCGGCCACCAGGTGAATATCACCAAGTGACCCCAGCCGACACTGCATGGAACAGAAGCATTCCCCTAGCCAAACTATAGCAAATACCCGACCCATAAGCCCACGAGGTACAATGATGTCGGTATGTTAAGACCGTGTGTTTTAGAATGATTTCTTAACACTGGACTAGGTCACTGGAACATGGCATTGATTAAAGGAACCCTGAAATTCAACCATCTCTATTAAAATCACTGGCTGGTGTGCTCAACCCCTCACTTCCCGGAGTTAGAATCTGTGCACTGGCCCCAAGGACTGGTATTCTTAGCAAGTTCCACTACCCCAAGTGCTTCTTAGACTAAGGTTGGAGATTAGAATCAAAACCATCTACACAACAAAAATGGAGCCAAAAAGGCTGGTTCACCACAAAATGAGTGCTACATGAAAACTTCCATCGTTACCCATCTGCCCTGGCTCACTCCACTGCCATCCTCTGCCCAGGCTGCAGTATGAAGCATCTTGGAAGCTTTTAAATCGGCCAAATACTGAGCCCCAGCCCAAAGCAATTACTGGGAGCAGTGTTTAGGTGATTCTAATACGCAGCCAGTATTCTAATACTAAGAGCCTCTGGTTCGCAGTTAACCGTGAATACGTTATTGCTTTACAAGCAAAGAAAGTATAAAAACAAAAGCCTTCCTAGGTCTGGCTTGATTGCCCCAAACTCCAGAGATGACCTCCAGGTACCACCTGAGTAAAAGATCACATCAGAAAGAAGGGCAATTTCTCCTCCCAAGAAATCTAAAATGACTTTCGTGTGTATATCACTTCAGTCAAACATTTTTTAAATATATGAAGTAAATGTTTTCAGTTTCTCAGCATGTTTCAGGAAAGAGTGAAAACAGGAGTTTGAGGAGCAGACGTATATTTCTGCTTTCAACATCTCTATTGGAAAGACTGGATGTTAAACAGCTTTTAAAGGGAAAATTTCATTTTAAAGAACTTTAGTATTTGCACTGGGCACTCACCACCACATAGATTATATCTTCTTCTTGTGCTGATATTAAAACTTTTTTTTTTCTGATATGAAGAATTCCGGAGTAAAATCTAAAGAATACTAATAGAGCTAAATACAAGATATCGAAATGACCTCTGCCCCTTTTGTAACAAAGCATTGTCCTTGTCCAATTCTCGGTGGTGAGGAAAAGCACTCAGGATGTCAAAGGCACAAAGAATACACCTTTTTCTATAAAACAAATGCTCTGTCTCAACACTGTTAATATTCAGAGATTAGAAAATGAGGTCAGTAATGACAAACGCAATCGTGTCACCCTCGTCAGCCGGTGCTATTACGTGTAAGTGGAAATAACCAAATAGTCTTCAATAAATATCGATTACTCATCCAGCAAACATACCTACTATGTGCCAGGTGGTAGCAGATCAGGCGAAAGGAAATCTCCCCAGGATTTACCCCAAAGAGGGCTGCCTGAACCTGACAAAATCATTCCAGTCTGTGCCCAGGTGAACTCCCCTGGAAAGGCGTGTCACTGTTTTCTGAAGGGGAAACTAAGGCAGAAAATGAACAAAGCTCTTTCACACCAACACGGAGTGCAACTCAAGGGCGGAAGTGTTTTTCCAACACTCCTGTTGGATTTTGCACTGCATTCTTCACATTCTTGGGTGTGCCGAGTCCCCTTTGGAATTAGCCAAAAGCACTGGTGTGAGGAGTGAATCAGCGTAGTTTATAAGGCAGAATTAGCAAGATGTACTTACCAGGCATTAAGGTTCTACATTTTTATAACAGATGGTTATTAGGACAATGAAAAATGCCTTGTGGCCTGCTTTAAAGAAAAACACTGACGTTAGGAGGAGAAATTTTCAGTGTTTTCATTATCTGTTCTTGATGGTCCTTAGGGATCCAAACAGTTCACACAGACTTTGCAGATCGCTTTACTTCTCAGGCTTAATGTGCCCCAGCAGAGAAATTAACAAACAATAACCACCGAAATTCGTTTTAGGAGGATTTCTGAAGTAATACTGGTAAATTAATCGAGACCCACAAATTATTTCAACCACAGCTAAAACACTGTATTTCTAAAACAAAATGTGCCATTAGACAGCCAGATCCAGAAAAATCAAGAAAACTCTCAGAGGTTGACAGACAGCACATTTAATAAAATAGGAGTTATAAAGGCGTAAGAGGAAATTAACTCAAATGCCTCAGGTTATGTGATAAGGACTCAGTATTTTCAACTTTTCTGACTTTAAAGACTTTTCTGCTGCACTTCCTTGTTCCTGTGCTGAGCAAGAAGCTCTTTATTGACCACTTTCAAAGATAAATAAGTGAGCACAGAGCTATATAATTTAGAGAACTAAATACGCTCTCCTTAGAGTTTCGGAGGATGCTATTAACCTAGCATCAGTAATAACTGTCCTCTTAACTGTTATTCTCATAAGTAGAGAGGGATTTATAACTATCCTGGTTCTATAGCTTGATTCAAAATATTTACTGAGCATCTGCTAAGAGTAAACCACAGCATTGGTCAACATGGCAATACAAAGTGTTATAAAGATAGCTCTTTACCATTCCTAATATAGCTGGGGAAACAGAAAATAAAATCCAAATCACCAAAGGAGTGGTTGAGAGATGCTTTTTCAACTTCTAACTTTCATGTGATATGCCATCTTCTAACCAGAGTAAGAAGTTTAACGATTTCTGGGTTGTTGTTTTTTTAATCTTTGTATCTCACCTGCTCACACCAACTCTCAGCACAGAGATGTTCACACAACAAGAGCCCAAAAAGGATTGATTTCACTTGGTCTCCCTTTTGAATAGTTGGCTACATAGTGGTGAGAGTTGGCCCTAAAGTCTGTGCCAATGAGAAACAACCAGGCCACAAAGTGCAGATTAAAATCCAACATTATGACCTCCACTGACATTTTTACCATTCACAGGTCAGAAATGGTGTGTATACAACTAATTCTAACATTCCACCTTCTTTGGAACTCATTACCAGATTCTCGCAGTTTCTTTCTGCTACTATTTAAGGAAATTCTTAGGTAGGGTTTGTAGACAGGGAGTAGAACAGGAGATTGCAAACTAAGTCAAGATAAAGTGAGTATATTCAGCTTGGAGGGGCATACCTAAGACGGACAGGAAAAGCTTGTCCTACGAAGTTAACAATGAAACATCTGACCTTTGCATTACTTAGCAGATTTACAAAATGTTTCCACAAGCAAGATCTCATTCATTCTGTCCACATGACAAAATTTGTGTCCCCCTTGTACAAAACAGAACTGTAAGGCTGAAGGAGTAAACGGCAGGCGGCAGAGCTGAAGAACAAATCCAGATTTCGTACCAAGGCGGTGCTATTTGCTTAAGACCAGAAATAACTCACCCTCAAAGAGGGGATCAAAACAAATGATCTCCGGTTTGAGCTTCTCCCTGACCTAGAATTGCCGTATTAAAAAAAAAGAAAGAAAAGAAAGAAAAAAAAAAAAGGTAGCAACTAACTGTATACCACCTCTAGTAGGGCCAGAAAGACAAATAGCTTAGATCAACTCAATTGTAATTAGCTAAACAAAGGACAAATCATCCATAAATTTCTAGAATTCCTTAAGAAGATACATGTCATCCATGTGAATAATTTAGATGAAGTCTTGCCTTGGAACCACTCAGGATCACTTCCAGAACTTGTCTTTTAATCCTACGGTGACCGCAGAAATAGGTAATTCTTCATCTCAATTTGAAAAACAGCATCCCTAGGATAATAGTGACAATCATTTTCAGCAAGTTTCTTAGACCTAAATGAAGCAGGTCCTGAGCTGCTTAAGTTTTACATTATGATTTGTTCTTGTAAGAGGAGATCTCTATATTAAAGCGCTGGTTCCTGATTTCCAAAGGAATTCATCTGGAGGAGACTATTTATTGAAAAAAAAATCGTTCACATATAAGAATTCAAAATTCATATCACATATCATAATCATTCTTCAATTAATCAAATTTGATGAGGAATTCTAATAACGTTTCACTGTTAAGTTTTTTATATATTAAAAAACAATATAGCAATCACCGTCTAATGTGTAAGACCTAACCACTGCACAGATGATGTTCTAAATTTGAACTTGAAAGGAAAACCCATCAGCGTGTCTGCTTGATTTCTTTAATCTATTCATGTAGGTTAATTACCTGACACTCATTAAGATGACTCTGAGCTTCTTTAAATTTCTGACCATATTAACCTCTCCAACTAATCCTTATTAGAAAAATATTAAAGAGTGTTCATTGCTATTACAAATTGAATTTGAAATGATGAAACAATTATCAAATAAATGGAGTAGAAAACGAGGTTATATGCATGAGAAGATTCAATGCATCAAACATTTTACCTCCATTATTATAAAATAAAGGTCTTAAGGTCTATATCCAGGAAATGTGCTTAAAGATCAGTCCTTGAAAGAAATCTCTCCACTCCACTCTTAGTCTACCTGTGGGGGGACAAACAAAAACTTCAAGTTCGTTATTAACAGAATTATTCAGGAAAAAAAATCTTATTTTTTTATGTTATTTTAAACCAAACAATTGGACAAAAAGATTCAACTATCTAGCTCAGTGAGTCTATATAAAACAATCACTTAATATTATGAGTCTCACATACCCTATCATTCATTTTGCAAATAAAATGATGCAGACCTATAAAGTACTGGTCAACATCACAAAAGCATGAACTATGAATGGGTGTTACTTCTAAAGACTGAAAACTCATCACTTCAGTTCTAGGACAAAAAAGAAAATACAAAGACATTTCCTCTACAGACAAATTTCATTTAAAAGTTGCCCTATGCCCTTCATCAGACAATGTACCATACTCCGCATGTTTTTTCTTTAAGATATTATGGATAGTGTTAGCAGTGATATTTTGTAAATGTTCACTTAAGCTATACTAGAACTACAGGGCAAAAGAGCTACAAAAGTCTATATTCAGGCAACCGAGTGAAGCAAATGGGAGAATTAGGAGAAGGAACTTAAGGAAAAGGAGGGAAAAATTGCAAGGTATATTTACCACAAATGACAAGGGATTAAAATCCTTAATACAGAAAGAGTTCTCCCAAAAAGTGTCTATTGTCCATTTTTTTCTTTCAAACTATCAATAGCAAGAGCCAAAGGCAAAACACACACAGCAGAAATTAACTTCATTAGTACTGTTTTTTTTTCCAAAGATTTTTTTTAAGTAATGTCTATACCCAACATGGGGCTCAAACCCACAAACCTTGAGATCAAGAGTCACATGCTCTACCGAGTGGGCCAGCCAGGTACCCCAGTACTGCTTTCTTAAATGGCAAAATGTTCACCCCTTCATATTAACAAAAGTGAAAAAAGGTGCATTCTCAAGCATGGTTGTAATCAGAACTCATCGGATTTCTTACTAAAGTCTGTAGGAAGACTGTACCAAAGTTTCACAAACATACACTTCTACTGATTCAGGAGTTCCAATTTAAGGAATCAATCTAAGGAAATAACGAAGGTTATTCAAAAAATTTGAGAGACAGATGTTCACAACAGCACTGTTCATCACTGTGAAAAATCTAACAACCTGAATATCCAACAATGGTATACTGCTGAAATGTGTGATATATGCATATATATTATGTGAACACACATATGCACACATACACATTTTTTTAAATATGAAATTTATTGTCAAATTGGTTTCCATACAACACCCAGTGCTCAACCCAACAGGTGCCCTCCTCAATACACATCACCCACCGTCCCCTCCCTCCCACCCCCCATCAACCCTCAGTTCTCAGTTTTTTGTTTTTGTTTTTTTGTTGTTGTTGTTGTCCTCAGTTTTTAAGAGTCTCTTATGTTTTGGCTCCCTTCCTCTCTAACCTTTTTTTTTTTTTTTTTCCTTCCCCTACCCCATGGTTTTCTGTTAAGTTTCTCAGGATCTACATAAGAGTGAAAACGTATGGTATCTGTCTTTCTCTGTATGACATATTTCACTTAGCATAACACTCTCCAGTTCCATCCACATTGCTACAAAAGGCCCTATTTCATTGTTTCTCATTGCCACGTAGTAGTCCATTGTGTATATAAACCACAATTTATCCATTCATCAGCTGATGGACATTTAGGCTCTTTCCATAATTTGGCTATTGTTGAAAGTGCTGCTATAAACATTGGGGTACAAGTGCCCCTATGCATCAGCACTCCTGTATCCCTTGGGTCAATTCCTGGCAGTGCTATTACCGGGTCATAGGGTATATCTATTTTTTAATTTTTTGAGGAAACTCCACACTGTTTTCCAGAGTGGCTGCACCAGTTTGCATTCCCACCAACAGTGCAAGAGGGTTCCCGTTTCTCCACATCCTCACCAGCATCTATAGTCTCCTGAGTTGTTCATTCTAGCCACTCTGACTGGAGTGAGGGGGTATCTGAGTGTGGTTTTGATTTGTATTTCCCTGGTGAGGAGTGATGTTGAGAATCTTTTCATGTGCCTGTTGGCCATCTGGATGTCTTCTTTTAAAAAAAAATTTTTTTTAACGTTTATTTATTTTTGAGACAGAGCATGAATGGGGGAGGGTCAGAGAGAGAGGGAGACACAGAATCTGAAACAGGCTCTAGGCTCTGAGCTGTCAGCACAGAGCCTGACACGGGGCTTGAACTCACGGACCGCGAGATCATGACCTGAGCGGAAGTCGGACGCTTAACCGACTGAGCCACCCAGGCGCCCCTGGATGTCTTCTTTAGAGAAGTATCTATTCCTGTTTTCTGCCCATTTCTTCCCTGGATTATTTGTTTTTCGGGTGTGGACTTTGGTGAGCTCTTTATAGATTTTGGATACTAGCCCTTTGCCGATATGTCATTTGCAAATATCTTTTCCCATTCTGTTGGTTGCCTTTTAGTTTTGTTGATTGTTTCCTTTGCAGTGCAGAAGCTTTTTATCTTGATGAGGCCCCAATAGTTCATTTTTGCTTTTAATTCCCTTGCCTTTGGGGATGTGTCAAGGAAGAAATTGCTGCAGCTGAGGTCAGAGAGGTTTTTTTCCTGCTTTCTCCTCTAGGGTTTTGATGGTTTCCTGTCTCACATTCAGGTCCTTTATCCATTTCGAGTTTATTTTTGTGAATGGTGTAAGAAAGTGGTCTAGTTTCATTCTTCCGCATGTTGCTGTCCAGTTCTCCCAGCACCATTTGTTAAAGAGACTGTCTTTTTTCCATTGGATATTCTTTCCAGCTTTGTCAAAGATTAGTTGGCCATACGTTTGTGGGTCTAATTCTGGGGTTTCTATTCTATTCCATTGGTCTATGTGTCTGTTTTTGTGCCAATACCATGCTGTCTTGATGATTACAGCTTTGTAGTAGAGGCTAAAGTCTGGGATTGTGATGCCTCCCGCTTTGGTCTTCTTCTTCAATATTACTTTGGCTATTCAGGGTCTTTTGTGGTTCCATACAAATTTTAGGGGTGCTTGTTCTAGCTTTGAGAAGAATGCTGGTGCAATCTTGATTGGGATTGTATTCAGTGTGTAGACAGCTTTGGGTAGTATTGACATTTTAACACATACACGTTTTTAAGTTACCTCTTACACAAATTCTGTGTGCCAGGTACTAGCACACAGGTACTAGCACACACTCCTAGCATTTTACAAATGTTAATTCATTTATTCCTCATAACAACTCCATTATATGGGCATTATCATTATCCTCGTGCCAGAGATGAGGCAATTAAAGCAGGAGGCTAAATACCATTCCCCAAGTTACACAGCTAGTAAGTAGAAGAGCTGAGATTTGAAGCCAGGCAATCTAGCTCCATAGGACATACACAG
This sequence comes from Puma concolor, assembly GCF_028749965.1. Classification (NCBI taxonomy): domain Eukaryota; kingdom Metazoa; phylum Chordata; class Mammalia; order Carnivora; family Felidae; genus Puma; species Puma concolor. The sequence goes on along the minus strand of NC_141674.1, from coordinate 191,748,223 downwards.
CCACATAGAAACATATTATCTCTTATAGTGGAATTATAAGACTATAAATAGAATATTTTATGTATCTATGTTTTAATTTTCCAACTTGATCATGTATTATTCTTACAAGAAGAAATTCGTTTTAATGCACAAATAGAGTAACTCAGGAAATAGGGAAGGATAGGAAATGTGAAGTCCAAATCATCAAGATAGACATGGGAGTGGAGGCTTCAAAAACAGAACGGAATGAATCTAAGACAAAAGCAGGAGGCCCATATCTGAGCTTAATTTTTTATCTGATCGTCTTAATTGGTCAATGTCAAATACTTTGGGAAAGGTATTCATTTGAAGCTCTATTTCCCAAAGGCTCTTATTATACATAACAGTAATTATTCTGTGGGACACTAATAGATAGCAAGGCACCACAATCACATGGTTTTATACACCAGATTAAACAAAGGTAAAAAATGATTCCTTTGCCGCAAAATATATTCAAACCTTCAGTGACTCTACCAGAGACTAACATTTCCCAACTTATTTGTCCGTGAAATTATTTTCCAAAGATCTCTTCCTAATACCAAGGCTGTATGAAGCCCACTCTGGAAAAACCTGGATTGGAATACGTCCACTCATTCATTCCAACAATTACCAAGTGCGTATAACGCGGCAGGCTCTCCTTCGCACAGCGATGCAAGCTGCCAACAGGGAAGACCACTTCTAGGCCCAGCTCACCACTCACCAGCCCTTGTAAGACTGTTTACTCAGAGTAGAAGAGGGTCAATATCACCTGTTCCCCTGCTCTAACGGAAATGTAATGAGTTTGCAAAGCACATTCCCACATGTTAGCAGTATAATCCTATGCAAACAACTACCTCCTCTCCACTCTCCAGGGCTAGGTTGCCATCACTGGTACATCACCGTTTCCAACACCTTGGCTGGAGAGACAGGTGGGATTAAAAAGACTAGTTTCAGGGGAACTCTGACCAACAAATACAAAGGCATCCACACCCAGACACTTTTAAGGGGCTGCACCAATTAGTGAGAACTCATCCGTGGGAACCTCTTATTTATCAGAGAGGCATCATTGGTTCAGATCTCTACCACAAAAAAACCTGCCTCAGCCCCTGGCACTTGAGAAAAATTATTCTGTTCTCATCAAGGAGTTGTGGAGGCACTACACAGTAGCATGGAATAGGGTCCTCTTCACAGATCCTGAGCACCACCAAAATCAAGCCAATGAATTAGGCAGGTTAATTTCCCATACCCAATTCTCCAGCCAGCTTAATTCCTTAAAAGCCTGAAATTGCTGCCTTTACACACATATAAATATAAACCACAAATACAAATGTTCTCTGCAATTGTATTTCTTGCTAAGCTTCGCTTACTTGAAAGATTATTTGGAGGGTGTCCTGTGTTTTCGAACGTGCTGAGGGTTTTTTGCAACTAACACTCTGTACGCTTTTCCACCAGGCAAACAAACCTCTAATCCTCTAAAGCCAGCAAATGGCAGACCCCTTTATGAGCAGCAGGATTCATCCTTGAACATGGAAGTCAAATAACCATTCTATTGTCTTTTTGCTAAACTACTCAAAAAATAGGTATGTGTCACCCATTCTTTGTTTCCAGACTGGCAAAACAAAAGGGATCTACAAAGTTACTTGGAAAATAATGTCCCATAAGGTTCCATTACCACCCAGGAAGCCCTGCTCCAAGACTCTCAGCATCCCTACAAAGGTAAAACAAGTAGGAACAAAAGACACATAAAAAGAATAAAAGATGGTTAATGATTTAAAGGGCTGGGTGATAAATACACGATTGCAAAGTGTTTCACAATAAAGTTTTTTTTTTAATGAAAAAGAAGGAAGCAATGGCCATTAGACAACAAAAACCAAGGATATTATATTCCTGTATCTGACTTAATAATTCTAAATGGATTTATGAAACGCATTCTCTATCAAAAACCATGACAAGACTCCCAGTGCTATATTGTTTTTATTTGTCATTATACGCAGTAGACAGAGCTCCATGGGAAGAGAATACATGTTCTCACAGCACCTAGCACCACAGCACCTGCAAATAATCAGTTGCAAAAAAAAAAAAAAAAAAGGTTTGCTGAATGAATGAATACAATCCCATTTCCTTGTTTCACTGGAGAATTCAAACTGAGCCCCATAGCACAGCAGTCTCGTTTCCCCTCAAAATCAAATTCTGAGTCTCAATTTTGGCCAGGTCTCCAATTATTACAAAACATAAGACAAAAGTCAAACCAAATGAAACACTGGAAATGAAAGACTGGAAATATACCCTCGTTGTATCCATTTGACTTTGCATAAGGTCTTGTGACTCTCAGAAACTTAGTTTCCTTAGCCCCAAAATGATGAAAAGAACATACAAAAGGACTCTTTTTATTTGGATAAAATATATAAATGTCCCACCACTTAATATGTGGCAATAATGCTTGGTTTTCTGTAAACTGTTTCCTCCTGCCCAGTTTCTTCCTTCCATGCCCCTTCATTCCCCACCACAGATATTCTACAAACACAGGCAGTAACCAGCATTAAGGGAAGGGGAGCAAGAGACAAACCAACCATGGTCTTGAACACACCATCCCCTATGGTGACCATCCTTGCCCAAACCCTCAGACTCCATCTCAGTGTTTCACCTTCTCAATGCTTGGCCTCCTCATGAGATCCACCATTAATGATTCAGAAAGAGAAGAATTCCCACAGTCAGTAAGAAAGAAGCTGGGGATGAAACAGAAACAGACTAGACACTGCTCTTTGGAGACTGGAGAGAGGGAAACTATCTTGTTGGTATCTCAGGCAGGCATCCTGAGTGAACTTTCCTCCCAAGACAAAGAAACATCCATGTCACAAAGATACACCAAGGGTCAAACAGGACATTCTGAACTGATGCAGCATCTGAGCACCCTGTGTCACTTGTAAACAACCCCAGGAAATTTCTAGAGGAAGCCCTTTCTAGAAGATAGACTCATGACCCTAAAGAACAGACATTTCTCTAGCCAAGCCACTGCAAGCAACACTCAGATTTTTGCACTTAAATACAATGACAGTGGGAAAAAAATGAATGAAGGCAACTGATCAAACCACCTCACAGACACCATCCTAGCTCCGGTCTCTATCTTCCTTTAATTCTGTGCTATCTACACGGCAGGGTTTGAGTTTTGTTTTGTTTTGTTTTGTTTTCCTTTATGCTGTATTTTCTGACTTTTTCTTCAGTTGTGTGTTATTTTTGTAGGTCAGAGAATAAAATAACCAGCAGATCTACCTAAAAGAGAGACAAACATTACTTTCCGCTAGGAAACACAACGATAAAATTCAGTGGGGAAAGGAAAGAGGTCATGGGAAACTGAAAAGTTGCAGTAGCACCTCAGCACTGGGATCCACAGCAGGGCTTCTGGGGTCCCGTGGCCTGGGGACAATCTGACTCCACCACTAGGTACATGTTTGATACTGGGGAAAAAAATGACTTACCCCTTGCTTATCCACTTATAAGATGGACATAAGAGTACTTACTCAGGGGCACCTGGGTGGCTCAGTCAGTTAAGTGTCCAACTTTGGGTATCAGCTCAGGTCGTGATCTCATGGTTCATGGGTTCAAGCCCCACATCGGGCTTCACACTGATAGCGAGGAGCCTGCTTGGGATTCTCTCTCCTTCTCTCTCTCTCTCTCTCTCTCTCTCTCAAAATAAATAAATAAACTTAAAAAAAAAAAAAAAGGAAGAGTACTTATTCAAAGGATGCCTCTTAAATCTGTGTGAGGGCTCAGTACACGTGTTTCGAACACAGCAAGTTCTCCACACGGTCATTACTGTCACATTCTCCGGGTTCCTTCCACCATCCTACTCAGAGTGGTGACCATCCTAATTCTTTGCCATCACTGTGAAAATTTATACAGGGAAACTCTACAGAGAGGAGTTATGCTTTGTATATTTCTCATCATGCTAGATAGATGGCATTATAGATGCTGCATTTATAGAAATGCACAAGAAGAGCAAAACGATGATTTTTGTGAGTAATGTATACAGACTTGAGAGACGTCAATCTTCCAGCACTAGCATTTGACCTCATCCCCATGTGGTAATGAGGATAACTTCTCTTTACCCAATATCTGTTTTTACTTTAGTTCCTTGATCTTTCATTCCTTCATCTCCTTTGCATTTATTCAGTTCTGGAATTTTGTTTCAGGAGGCAAGTGTGATAGACCACTTTGTGACATCTGAGAGTGACATAATCACTTAATATTGGTCCTTATGACAGAGTTTTGGATTTGAAGGAGCAGTCAGGGCACCACTGATGAGTTCCTCAGTGAAGTTTTCATTCAGTAAGGTCATTTTCACACCAAAATGCTTAGATGCCACCACTAAAGTGTTACAGTGTGCTGGTCATGGGCAGCAAATCATGGTTGTGGGTAGAAGTCATTTCTGATTCGTGAGTTGTCTGGCAAATGAGATCACTCCCTCTGCTAAATATTCACCTAGAAAAATTAAATCAAACCAAATAATGTCCCTCAGTAGATGAATGGATAAACAAAATGTAGTAAATCTATACAAGAGAATATCATTCAACTACAAAAGAGAATGAGTACTGACACGTGCTACAACACGGACAAACCTGGAAAATATTACACCAGGTCAAAGAAGCTAATTACAAAGGACCACATATTGGTTCTTGATTCCACTCATATGAAATGCCCAGAGTAGGCAAATCTACAGAAACAGAAAGTAGACTAGGGGTTTGCCAATGGCTGAAGGGATTAGGGAATGATGGCTAAGAGGAGTTGGGTTTGTTTGGGGGGGTAATGAAAATATTCTAAAATTCTAGCAATAGATGCACAATTCTGCAGATACACTAAAAGGCAATGAACTGTGCATTATAAATGTGTGAACTGTATGGTATGTAAATTATATCTCCATAAAGCTGTTATAAAAGAAAAACGGGGCATAAATCATGAAACAAGTATATAAAAATTTAAAACATCAAAAATATCCTATGAAGTTAAAAGTAGAAGAGCTGATTATTTGAGTTAATCTTATTTTCATCACTTATTTTCATCACTTATTTCATCAAACAACTGTTATTAAAACAACAGATTTTCGGGGCACCTGGGTGACTCAATCAGTTAAGCGTGTGACTTCGGCTCAGGTCATGATCATAATCTCGCAGTTGGTCAGTTCGAGCCTGGTATCGGCTCTCTTGAAGCTCCGAGCTTGGAGCCTGCTTTGGGTTCTATGTCTCCCTCTCTGACCTTCCCCTGCTCGCTCTCTCACTCTCTCACTCTCTCTCTCAAAATTAAATAAACATTAAAAAAAATTGTTTTTAAACAACAGACTTTCAAGGGAGGTTTTCCTGTGTTTTTTTCCATGAAGAATAAAAACTACCAAAAAACACATCTTTTATTACAATTCATTAAAAAATGGATGAGACATGCTGTTTTTCTTCCACTAGGTCATAAAAATATCAGACTTAACTCAATGTATGGGTTTCCAGGGAAAAGGAGAGCCACTTTCTACTCCCTGCTGAGAATGTGAGTCAACCAAGCATTTTAAGAAGGGAAGGAAAAATAAGATAAAAACAGGGAGGCAAACCAGAAGAGACTCATCAATACAGAGAACAAACTAAGGGTTTCTGGAGGGGTGTTGGGTGGAGGGATGGGCTGAATGGGTGATGGGCATTAAGGAGGGCACTTGTTGGGATGAGTACTGGGTGTTATAGCTGAGTGACGAATCACTAAATTCCACTCCTGAAACCATTATTACACTATATGTTAACTAACTTAGATTTAAATAAAATTCTTATAAATAAATAAGTAAAAAGTACTCCAGCTTTCTAAAATGGCCATGGTTGGTCCCCTCAGACCCTTGGCCTCCAGCCATCTCCTATATTGCCTTTGCTGCAGAGGTCACTGAGGGGTCACCAGTTTCTCTCTTGCCACCCAGACAGGTCTGTATTTCAACCATACCTAAATGACAATTGTCTGCCTTACTTGCTTTTCAGATCACAAAACTGCTGCATGAGTAGAAAAAAAACGATACCCAAATTATCCATCCAGGAGACTCTTATCAAATATATATAATTTTAAGAGACAATTTCAGCACACTAAAAGGTAGAATAACACTCTATAGTAATTCTGCATTATGCTTTCATAATAAAACACATCGTTACAGATCAACATATCATTTTTAATTCATCTTGCACAGTGGGAACTCCAAGAAATTAATGACGGGCCAAGTAAAAAGTTGGGGAAATTTTATCCAAATCCTACATGCTTCTTAGTGATACTTCTTCTCTCATCCAGATGCAGTTATAAAATTAAAATTCAGGAGAAATATTTTTATAACCCACCCATCTTTCCCAAGCCTGACACTTGGACACACCATTTGCTTATGAACCTTACCCCTAAGCCCCTAAGGACATTCTTTTACTATACCATTGAGTTGGCAGCTATTGTTCTAATTTCCCTACTGATGAGCCAAACAGTTAATCTGTTTTAACACACAATGCATAAAAGGTTTCATTTCAGTCCAGAAAAGAGAAAGAGACACTTATAATCACTGGGCATTCATATTTGAATGACAGCTAAACATAAAGGAACATCAGGCATGCAGCCATCTGGAAAAAAGCTGGTATTCTTTCATATTATCTGTTCTCAAACCTTTAAGACAAAAGGGTCAGAGGTTGGCCCAAGACTTCCATTTAGTAAGATGCTCATTTCAAATCCATGGCCATTAATAAACATTCTGTCAGCTCCACAATAAAAGACAATCAGCTTCCCTCTCTTTCCATTTGGTGCATTCTGAAAGATGGCTTCATAATAAACATATACATGCACACTTAGAATTACTTTATTTACCAGGATAAATTGTGCGTGCCTGCTTAGAAGTAACACTTTTTTTTAGTTCCAAATGAAAAAGAAACATAGTTTACTGAGTATTAACACATAGTAATTGCAACATTCATTTTAATATAAAAGACAAAGTAGGCAATCAACGTGTGCTTATTATTAAAACTGCAATTTTTCTCCGTTAAAGTTATTGAAGCCCAACTGGAGATATTAATTTTATTACAAATGCTGAAGGAACCACAATATATAGAGAAAAGCTCACTGCCTATCTTTAAAACAAAACCCTATTTTATGTTGTATATATAATTTGAAAATGTCTTTTAATTCTTGTTATTCCCAAATCCTTTCTCCCTAGCCCAGCCATGAAAGTCTGAATCTCACCATTCATACACCCAGGAGATAGCTAGGCAAACACCCTCAATGACTGATCATTGACATCAGCATCCATGTCAACAAGAATGTACAATAAAGCATCCACAAATGAAGGTGTCCTTCTGAATAGCATCCTCACAAACATTTTCTCAGGCATTTTTCACAGTCACAAGGAGACGGGGTGGGGGGGGGGGAGAAGAAACTGCCCAGGATAGCAGTTGATCAATGGCAAACTGGAAAGCAGGGCTTGCTGATTCTCAAAAGCAAGTCCCTGCCCCTCCCACAACCAATCAGCCCATGGGACCCAATCTTCACCCTGAAACTAGGGACAGTGTTGGGATTGCTGCCCACCAGGATTCCCATACCACCACCCACCCAGCCAGAACGCTGCTGTCTCTCCTGGCCAAGAGGAAGGTACTTGGCTCAGTTCTACATCCAGTCCCTAGTCCTCCCATTTCCCTAAGGAAGGCTATTCTGCAGAACTGGATCTTGCGCCCATCCCAAAGAGAAGCCCTATAAGGAGAGTATATAGAGACAGCTCCCAAGCCAACTAACAGCCAGGAGGAGGCTTATTATGATGTTGTGACCACAGAAGATGGAAGTTCCCTGCCTAGAGCAACCAAACATCCTGATTTTCCTAGAGTAGTCCAAGTTTACCCTGTGGTCCAGGCATACTATTAACAGCACCCTCATTTATTCCTCAAAGTGCCTCCATCTGAGTAAGTTAATCAGTTGCCCTATATATACCTGTCTGAAGGAGTCCTGGTTTAGTCTTCCTTCATTCTCCCACGGTCCAGGAATATTCCCTTTCCCTCAACCCCATTTTCCCACATTTGAGAAATGGCCAGGGTTATCTAAGCATGACTCAAGCTCTAGGTGGAACAGCAACTGGATGACAGGATTCAAAGGAAATTTAAAACACCCTCCTCCCCCCAACACTTCTCATTTGCCCTGACTCCCTACTCCTACCCAAAAATTCAGCTCAGCCCACCTACTCTAGGAAGCCCTCCCTGAATTCAGCCACCTTTCTCATCTCAGAGAGGATATATGCATTAGGTATTCCTCTCTCTCTCTTTCTATAGTCCCCTATATATCTGCCTGTATCACACACTTTCCAACTAGAGGATAGAGGATATCCACTAGAGGACAGAGACCCTGCCTCTTAACTTCCCTCTCCTCAGAACTCAGTTCAATGCCTGCCCCTTGGTGAGCATTTAAATAATGTTCAGTAAATAATTTTTTAAAGTATTTTGGGGCCAGGATGTGATGGGCCTTTAGTTTAGGCCTTGAGCAGAAGGTAGAGATTCACACTGTGAACAATGAGAAACAAGAGTTACATAAAGCATTTTGAGTAGGAAATGACCAGAGTTGTTTTGGGGACGATGATTTCAGCCAAAGGGCAGAAGATGGACCTCAAGGGTTTCACCCAGTCCCTGCAACCAAACTACTACACAGCTGGAAGATCCCACCTTAACCTCCTATTTCATACCAAACCCACTTCCCTGTTTCCTACCACTCTACTTCCTTTAGAAGTATTACCATCTTGTCCACGTAGAACACGTGAAGTACTTTTTGTTTGGTTCTGTCATATTCCTGTCTCTGTCTCCTACTTCATTGGTCCTCGACATAATCTTAGAATAAGGAGATCACATGCCTATTTTCTCTTTGAGGAATCTCATACACAGAAGATGATTTGCCCAAGAGCACACAGCTAGTAAGTTTCCATATTTCAACTCTGAGATATGAAACAAGATAATCCCCTTCCTAATACTCCCATTCTGGGGGGAGCCTGGATGACTCAGTCAGTTAAGTGTAAGACTTCGGTTCAGGTCATGATCTCGTAGTTAGTGAGTCTGAGCCCTGCATCAGGCTCTATGCTGATGGCTCAGAGCTTGCAGCCTGCTTCAGATTCTTTGTCTCCCTCTCTCTGTGCCCCTCCTCTGCTCACATTCTCTTTCCCTCTCTCTCAAAAAAATAAACATTAAAAAAAATCATAACATCGTCTAATACTCCCATTCTGTCAAGGGCACCAACATTTTTCTTGCCACCTGCATCAAAAATCATAGTTATCTGAAATTCAATGGCTTTTTGTCATTGACTATTTCCAACAATCCTTTTGATTTTTCTTACCTGAATTCCTTCCTTTCTGATTCATCCATCCTAAGCTGGACCTCTCAAACATTCGTAAAACCCTGTGTAATAGCTATAACGGGACTCCTAGATTCTGTTCTCTTCCCAATGCAGAGCATTCTAAACAGACCAAACAGATCAATACAGACAAAAATAATGCCTTCATTCAGTCCCACCAGGGCTAGAAAACCTACATGGACTCCCCAGAAACTTCAATGTCAAATTCAAAGTCAGCACAGTGGCATTTAAAGCCTCTTAGTATATGGTCCCAGTTCATTTATCCCATCTTCTTATTGCTATTACCCTCCAACATAAATAGTGTTGAATCCGATCAGCCTCCTTACAAGCCTGCTTCCGTATCTATTCCCCCATCAATGCCTCTGTTCCCCATCTTAACTGTCCAGGTTCAGCTCTGCCCCTTTCCCTATGAACATTTCCAACCACTCTGCTACTAGCACCTTTAACATATTTTTCTACCTAATGTCCTAATGATAGAATCTCTTATATTCTGCCCTAATTAGACCACATAGACATGTGCTATTTTCTGAACCTCTGTATATGCGGCTCCTTGAGGGCAGACAGTCCTGTCCAAAGCCTCCATCGGTCTCATTGCCAGGGCCCCACCCTAAGCACTCTAACAAGGCTTCATGAATACTTACCTAGTCTTAACACAAATTTTTAATCACATCTGCTAAGTTTTGTTTTGTTTTTTTAATGTGGTATCCCAAAGAGTTTGAGAAAAGAGAGAAAACCAAAGCCAGAACCATCTGGAAACCACATTTTAGGAGGGATGTCGAAGGAACAGGGGATTTTTAGATTGAAGTAGAAACATCCCAACCTTCTGTGTCCTCTGGAAACCAGAGCTTAAAGGCTTCTGCATGGAAGGGGAACTGATATAGATAATTTCCATTTTTAAATGTAATGATTCTAGTTAAAAAAAAAAATTGGGGGAGGAGGGGCGCCTGGGTGGCTCAGTTGGTAAAGCGTCTGACTTTGGCTCAGGTCATGATCTCACAGTCGTGAGTTCAAGCCCCGAATCTGGCTCTGTGCTGACAGCTCAGAGCCTGGAGCCTGCTTTGGATTCTGTGTCTCCTTCTATCTCTGTTCCTTACCTGCTCGCTCGCTCTCTCTCAAAAATAAAAAAAGATTTAAAAAAATTAAATTTTTTTTCACCAAGGACTGTTCCTTGTTTGGAGGAAGAAGGGAATAGAATTTTTCTCTCAATTTTTTTTTTACTTTTAAAGTAAACTTGGGAATCCATTTTAAGGGATATATTTCAAATATAAAATGAAAAAAAGCACCTTTCACTGATGTATTCTACAATAAGATTTAATTTAAAAATAAAGATTAGGAACAATTATGCAAAGTAAATGAAATTACCAAATATAATGATGCAAAGCCTTTGAAAACCATGAAAGAAACCAAAAGCCCAGTGGAAATATTTGCATTTCAAATACCAGGAGATGAAAGTTTCTGCAGGAACCAAAGTAAAATATCCAGCACTAAATAATGGTGAGGGCCTTCCCTAAGATGAATTCTTATGATTCCGTCCTTGAATTAAACACACAGGTTACCTGCTTCCTCCATAAGTTTCAGCATCTTCGATATTAAAAAACCATTGTGTTATTACGGGCCAGCTTTTTCTCATTAAGTATATGATAAATGGGTTCCTGTAACTCCCACATATTGTTTAGTTTGTTCTGCATGAAAGAATTCTAAATCTGACATGACCAAGAGAGCCTAGGTCCAATTCACTAAGTCTACACAACCACAAGAGAAGCGATTGGTTTGAGCTCTAAAGTCAGATACCATGACTTGTTGCAGTGTGTTTTTTTCCGCTTCGGTCAATACCACGGTAATTCCAATGTACACCCTCCCTCGGAGTATTATGAAAGTTGTATGAGCAAATAAAAAGCCATCTGAGATGACCCAGGGCCTGCTCTTCTCCCTCAGAGCAAAATAGAGAAGGACTAATTATGTTTGAGCTGAATGAACTTCATTTTAGTAATTCGGGGCTTTTATAAAAGGAATTTAGAATTGGTGAAGTGGCTTTCTTTGCTTTAATCCAACACATAAAAAGCTACTTCTTATATTTAAATGTCCTCATAAAGCAATCCAAATATCTTCACATTTAGATTATAGTAAAGCTCCAAAGTGAAAGTGTCTATCAACAATTCCATTTATCTGCGGACAATTCATTGCCTACAATGAATAAAAATGCCATAAAGTAATTAAGGTAAATGGAAAATAGAAAATTCAATTTTTTTTTAAAGATTCTCTCAGTTTTAAGTAATGTAGTAATCTGGGCAGAATTAACCATCATAAAATAGCTTTTTATCTTCCCTATGTCCTGTAAAAGGTAAGATTTATCCTATAAACATCTCTCTTAGGATGAGTTTTCTGGCTCTTTCATATAAGTTATGTCTTCTCCATCTTACTGGCACACCCAACACTGTTGGCAAACTTGCTCATGTTTAACAAAAAAAAAAAATCACAGACACTCAGTCATACACACACACACACACACACACACACACACACACACACACACACCCCATTTTACAGGATATGAAGAGTCAGTAGCTTCCTGAAACAAAACATTTTCATTCTTTTTTTATATCGTGTTTCTATAATATGGTCTGGAGGATTTGGTGGGGTACATTATTTAGCACCCCTGTATACTTCAGGGAGAATTTGCTAACACATTGTAGATCCCAATTTCTCTGTCAAGAATACACAATAGAAGTAAAATACCCTATATTCACCAGGGTTCGTCACATGTACTTTAAAGATTAGTAATAGCACAAAATGTTTAAAGTTTTGAGATTTATTATATTTAATATTTACTATTAGTAAGTCAAGTACTATGTAAGAGTATAAAAACTCCCAAACACTAAAAGCAGTCCAATTAACTAAGGGATAAGAAACACACCAGGAGCTGCCTCTCTGGCAAACCTTGTGGATACGTTGGAAAGAAGCAGATTTATGGAAGTCATCAATTCTGGGCCTCAGTGTTCTTTTTTATTGTGAAGGCTATCATTAACTGCAGATTAATTCCGATGGAAAATAAAGTCAGAATGCATTACTGGAATCTGTAGTTGGCAATTCCAGCGAAAAACTAGAAATTAGCAACCAATTCTAACCCTGCCTCTGCAGCTCCTTGCTGGTAACCTTGGGGAAGCACTTAAATCTCCAAGTGTTTAAATAGCTTCTTTCTCAAAACAGGGGCACACCTTTAGACTTGGATAATGTGTCTGATATCATAAAGAAAGGCTTGTTAAAATAAATATCATATCATATCATCTAGTATGTATTTCCGATGGAATTGGGCAGGACATCATTAGAAAGAAAGTATGATATTGTATTTATTTTAATAAACCTTTCTTTATGACATCAGACACATTATCCAAGTCTAAAGAACGCTGAGCTCTACGGGGAGCTACTGTTACAACAGCAGTACATACAGCTTAGCTCCGCTGGGTACAAAGTACTTGGCCCATCAGGCAGAACAAATAAAATGCTATGTACTGTAATTCCATTTTTCTTTAAAAATATCTTCAGATGGTATACAAAGGCAAAGTCTGTCATCTCATATACATACATGAAATCATCAGCCTTTAGGTGATATGTCTAGAAAGTAACTAGTCCTCAAAGAAACAGATGTTTAAGATTTACTACAGATAAGATTACCAATGGGTCTTTTTAAACTTACATATATTTTAAATATAAGGACTGTAAAAACAAACATACTGAATGGGAGAGAGAGATGGGCCTGAAGTAAAGCAGAAAGAGAGAGGATATTAAGGAAAAGGTGCAACCTCTATTAAGCCTTTCGATCACACTACTTATGAAAATGAATATAGGATGTTAACAGTTTTAATATGATTATTCCTGAGGAGCCTGACTCAGTCAGTAGAGCAGGCAACTCTTGATCTTAGGGTTGTGAGGCTGAGCCCCACATTGTGGGTAGAGTTTACTTAAAAAAAAAATGATTATACCTGGGGTGCCTGGATGGCTCAGTCAGTTAAGCTCCGACGTCAGCTCAAGTCATGAACTCCTGGTTTGTGGGTTCAAGCCCTGTGTCAGGCTCTGTGATGACAGCTCAGAGCCTGGAGCCTGCTAAGGATTCTGTGTCTCCCTCTCCCTCTGCCCCTCCCCCACTCACACTCTGTCTCTGTCTCTCAAAAATAAGTAAACGTTAAAAACGAAGATTATTCCTAAAAAAAAAAAAAAAAAAAAAAAGTGGTTCCCTCTTCTACCTACATCTATCTACCGAGAAACTGCCCTAAGAGCCTCCTTTATGATAGCAGCAACCAAACATCTCTGTTCCACAGGACCTCAATACGTTAGAAAGGCCACAAAGCTGGTCACCTGCTGGTTTGCACTCAGGTGCATTCCCTCTTCTGCTCTGGAGGGAACCATACTTCCCAACTGGTTTGGCCAATAGGAAGCACCAGTAGGTACAAGACTAGAGCACATGGGCAAGAGGAGAGAAGAGAGGCTATTTCTCCTTCTCCTCCTCTGCATCAGGTGGCATCTCCAATTCCCTCTATTAGTCTCAGTTCCTGCCAGCTAGCCCCCCACCCCCCACTGGGGTTCTAGCGCCCTCCCAGATGTCTCTGGCATCTGAGATCCAGAAACACCACCCGTTCCCATCATCTCTCCAGCCCTAGGGGTGTTGTAGCTGCTTCCTGCTGCTCTCTGCATTGCCTCACCATCTCCAATGTGCCTCCCCAACTCTTGCATCATCTCTGTGGACAATGCACTGTTTTAAATCCCCTTTGTTTATAAGGCCTGGAGTGGTTTCTAGACCCTGAGCTAAGAGTCAAGAGACTTTTGTTTATTTAATCCTGTCTCTGCTCTTAAAACCATGTGACCCTGGAAAACTTCACAATCTCTCTAGACCTGAATTTCTTTATCCAAAACTGAGGGACTGGAGAGCTTTTAAAATCCCAATGTCCAGGTCATAGCCCATACCGATTCAATCGGAATGTCTGGGGGCGGGAACCAGGCAACAGTATTTTCAAAAATAATCTCCAGATGGTTCCAGTGCGCAACAAAGTTTGGTAACAGCTTCACTAGAAACTGGAATTTGAGCTCATGTGTTCTTGTGTTTTCTAGAATAGTCTAAGATAGCAAATTTAGAGTAAGAATAGCACATTTTCAGAAGTTAACTCAGCTTGTTCTTAGAACTGTGCTCTCAACTAGCTATCTTAATTCTACCTTTTACTTCTAAGCAAAATGTACACTTAATCCACGTAATGTGTTATACTCAACATGTAAATATGCAAGCATCCAACAAATTCCAAGTAGCCAGTCTGGCAAGTCTTTTAAGAACCACCTCGAGGAAACGGTCTGAAACTAATTAAGTTCCAAACGTCCCATGGGGTGCCTGAGTGGCTCAGTTGGTTAAGCGTCCGACTTCAGCCCAGGTCATGATCTCCCGGTTCACGGGCTCTGGCCCCGCATCGGACTCTGTGCTGACAGCTCAGACTCTGGAGCCTGCTTCAGATTCTCTGTCTCCCTCTCTCTCTGCCCCTCCCCCATTTGCTCTCTTTCTCTCCCACTCTCTCTCAAAAATAAACATAAAAGAAAACGTAAAGGTCCACTGGCCAACATCAGGGCCTATATCCCCACCTCCACCCTTTTCCCACCAGAGCCTCCCACTGCTTCTGCCTTTTACCTTTCTGACTCTCGTTTCCCTCCTCTGCTCCCTAAGATAGCAGATCGCAACTTCCCTGAGTACAGACCACCTCTACCTTAAATCTAATTGCATGAACCACATCTTCTTGGCTCCGGCACTGGCTTACTCCACAGTCCCACCGCCCCTAGCTTCTGGTCTCCCTGGCACCCTTAGCAACCTCTCCCAGCACTGCTCATCAATGAGCTCACTGGGAACTTTGGCAAACAGGCCCTCACTGGTAGTGACAAGCCACAGTAAGAGAAAATTAGCCCTGGAAATGTGTGTGCCAAGATCTGAACAAGGTTGAATGATGTGACAAGTTTGCACTGCTGCTTTGCATCAAAGACAAATTTGATCTACCCGTGAAAAGAATATTTAAAACCACAAATATATATAATGACAATGTGATTCTGATTCAGTGTATCTGGGGTGGGCCAGAAATCTCTATTTAATAAATACCCCAAGGGATTCTCATGCAGGTGGTCCTCAGACCGTACGTTAGACATCATATCAGAGATGCACACAGTGTTGCCTTTAAGGAAGCAAATGGCATCTCTATGGATACGCAGATACTTCTGTTAAATGCTTCTCACCAGCTGCATAAAAACCTTCCTTTCACAACTAAACACAGAAGGAACTTTGCTAGCAAAGGGATTGGGAAGAGCAGAGTAGGTGGGGAGGAGGTTCCACACAATCCAAGCCCGGTTCAAGTTCTCAAATCCATAAACATATCTGCATACCCTATCCATTCTGTAGAAGCAAAACCCTGAGGTAGGGTTCACTACTCAATCTTAGAACCCTGAGGGATCCAAGAATTATAAGCTAAATAAATACATAAATAGATAAATAACTAAATAACACTACAATCTATTTTCACTGAAACTTATATGCCACTTTAGCATATTATTTTAAGTTACAGACACGTGGAAAATAGCAGGTGCAAGAAGGACACTGTTTCTCTTTTTTATTTCTGAGAGCAGGAAATAAAACCGCCATGTGAAAGGTGTCCTCTCTGTACCAAGAGAAAGCAAGACATTCTATCACCAGAGATGAGCAATCAGGCCAAAAGAAATCTGTGCAAACCAACCTCATTAAACTAACTCTTGCCTTCCTACTCACCTCTCCACACTTACTACCCTTCTCCCACACTTTGTCTCCAATTCTTCACAAATTTATTGGGTTTTCTTTCTTCCTTTGTCTAAAAGGCATAAAAACTTTCTGCTTTAGTCATTTCTTGGGGTCTTCATTCTCTTGTGAGTCCTCCCATGTGCATACAAAAATTGGTAAAAATGTGCCTGCTTTTTTCCTACTAATGTGTCTCATATCAGTTTAATTCTTAGACCAAGCGAGCCAAAGACCCTAAGAGGGTAGAGGAAAATATTTCCTCCCCTACACTTGTTTACTCTCTTTCTTAACAGTTAAGAGGAAAAAACTAAAGAAATAAATCAAAGATAAAAAGCAAATATTTATCCTCCCGTAAGAAAAAGAAGTCAAGAGCTCTAGGGAAAACTCTCTCGCCCTACGAGGAAAGCACGTCTGGCCAACTGTGTTCACATATAAGCTACAGACTGCTGCAAGGGCAGTCCTACACTTAGCAAAATGTAACTAGGCAGACATGAATTTGTGAAAATAAGCTTCTCTTTGGGATCACCCAAAAGTAAAGAAGAAACCTTAGAAAGTTTCTGGCAGCGTGGGAGCACGTTTTTAAGCAACTTGTGCAGAGCCCTAAGAGTTCTGGGAGGCGCCCCCAACACCAGGACTTTCCTGGTGAGTCAGGGCTGCAAGCTGCCGCTGCCACTTCCTCGGGACAGAAAACCAAAAGGAGAGAAAGCAATGTCCACTGAGCTCCTTCTAAGTGTCAAGCCATTTACATACATCGCCTTATTTAAAACTCTGCACATCTGTATGCTGTAAGTATTGTTATACCTACTTACAAGTTGGGAAACCATCTCAAATGGGTTAAATAACTTCACTGTTGATCACAGAGTTGGGAAGTGACAAGTAGGATTGGAGCTTGAGTAAATACAATTCCAAGTTAGTTCCCCCATCAAGACTTTTGCAGGCTATACCCAGACTGCCTAGATTTCAAACCTAGTCCCTAACATTTTTGTGCCTCAAGTCTTGCTTTTTTTTTTTTTTTTTTTTAAGAAAGAGAGAGCATGCACACAAGTAGGGGAGAGGGGCAAAGGGAGGAGGAGAGACAGAATCCTAAGCAGACTCCACACTCAACTCAGAGCCCAATAAGGGCTTAATCCCGCGACCCTGGGATCATCACCCGAGCTGAAATCAAGAGTTGGACACTCAACTGACTGAGCCACCCGGGTGCCTGGTTCTTGCATTCTTACTTAATATGGGGATAATAATAGTACCAATCTCAGAGTTCTTGTGGTCACTGAGTGGATGAATCCATATAAAGCCTTTACACAGTACATGGAAGACAGTAAACACCAAGACATGGGCTGCTAGAAGCCCTCCTACCCCTGCTCCCCAACCACACCTAGCTGCCATTTTCCATACTTCTCTGCCAGAGCTCATTTTTTCCCACCACTTTGCCTTTCTCCAGTGAGAAGGTTTGGGTTTTTTTTTTTATTGTAAAAATCCATATAAACCATTCAAGTTTAACATTTTAGTTGTACAGTAATTATGAAGCATTTATCAACAAATAACAAGAACACAGCAAGGCTTTAATGACTGTGGAATAAGAAGGAAAGAATGTAGAAAAAGAGGACATAATTTACTGACAAATACGACTCAGTATCCACAACCTCATCTAGGACATTTGATGACCTCTGAAGGAGCAGGCCTGCATTACAGCAGAATACACAATCCTAACCACAGAGCTCAGAAAACTAACAGGGGGCGACTTTCAGTTCCTTCAAACCTGTCTCCTAATTAATCAGTTTAAAATACGCTGGACTTCTTGTGTATCAAGTCCTTAATAGTCCATGCCTTGACAAAATATACTAAGGTACATCTATTGGCTTACATTTTATTAGAATCAGGGATTCATAACTATAACATTCAACCTGATGTTTAATAAGGGAAATAAAGTTTTTCAAAGCAGAATAACTATTCTGCTTAAATTTGAAATACTTCTGGTAGAAATGTCATCTGTTTTCATATGAGCGCTACAGTCTAAAATTACACTTTAACAAAAGATATTTTTGCTTCCAGAATTTGTGATTTCTATTACCAACTCCTTTCTATGGAAGGGACTCATTCTGTGTGTCACACAAATTGTTATGACAGGGTTTGACAAGATCACAGCCTCTCTTAGAGAGCCCCATGCACTCCCCTAAGGGCTATGATCCTGCCATAGTCTGTAAACTAATAGGACCAGGTGTGAGCAATACTTACAGAGTGTATTTTTAAGAGAACAGATACTCCAAAATGACACCTTGGAAGTATAAATGTAGGCATCAACCTGCACTTCAAATCTGAGGTGATGCCCAGCATGGTAAAATGCTCCCTTGTCCAAATGGAGTTCTATGTATACGTTTGCTCTATGTTTTCCAATACAATACTTTCAATATCCCATATGCTTCCATATACCTCTGTGGCTAGGGTCAGACAACAGAACAAAGGAAGGACGTGAGGCTACAGAAGACCATCAGTATCAGAAGATGGTAGCAGAGCCCTGGGTATGGCTCTGTGTGTGAGTCATGTGGAAGAACAGAGATACTCACTGAGGCTGCAAAGGGCTGGCAGCCATCTTGCTGCTTTAACCAGAACACTCACTCTGGATGAGGGGGAAACACACAGATTTGAAGGGCAGAGTGTCAGCCTGAGCCAAAATAGAGAAAATACTCCCTAGAACTAAGGGCTGCCTCCTACCCCCTCCTTCAAAGTGGCTCATGAACATTCTGTTCTACCGTCTATCCTTCTGCTTTTCACGCCACTACTTTACTTATTGGTTCCCATGTCTGCTTTTTCCTCCAGAGTCTAGACTATGAGCCTCTCCAGGTCAAGGACTGGCTTTCTATAAACGCTCAATGAATGAATGAACAAGGAAAGAATGGAACTGAAATCTCTTTGAGCCTGTGTAGGTCAAATTACACACATCTCTTACAACAAACTAACTTCAGAGAAGAGTCATCTCAACCAAACACAAATAAAAGTCAAGAACTTTTTGAGACACTATTGATTTGTTATTTTTTAGCCAAAACCTAGGCTCCAATTCATTGTCATGAGGGTGAACATGGGGGATAAAGTCTAAAATCTGAGAGAGAAGTTAGTGTACAGTAATCTTTGCTACTATGGTAAAGAAAGAAAGAACAATGACAGCTCTTCCCCCCTACTTGCTCACCCCCAATACCGGGGTCTATTGCCATGGAAGGGAAGAAGGAGCTGTTGCTACACCCTCACAGCTAATCTCAAAAGCTACAGACTCCCGATTGCCTTGACCCTGACATTCTGTTGGAAGAAAGCTCTGTGGTAATAATTACCATTTGTTTAGTCTGTAGTTGCACTTCCATAGTTAAATGCCCAAATTAATCACTGTAGCCAGTTCAACTCAAATCATCCTTTTCCAATTTTTCAGGTCACATTTCCAGGAATTCCTATGAGGCTAAGTATAACAGAGCCAGTTTTCTTTTTCAAAAAGTCCAAACTTACCCCTCTTTAATGGTGCAGAAAGCAGCATCAAAGGCATTTCCTCCATAGTCATGTTCATCTTGCTACAGCACAGCTCTGCTCACATCAATCCCTGGTCACAAAGGAACTGCCAAGACTGAACCATAACGTACTGCTGACCAGGGCTGACTACGGCCACAAGAGCCCTGGGAACCCTGGACAGGACGGTAAGACTTGGGAGGTCTGTTTTCCAGACTGTGAAGGTTATACTAATACCAACGCCATGCAATTGCTGGGAGAAGTATATGAGTTCATCATAAAGCCACTAGACTAGTGCCTTTACAGAGGAAGTATTCAATACCTTGTAGTCATGGTTTTTGTTGTGATGATGATTTCCCTTCCTCTCCCCTTCCCCAGCATGTCCTAAAATGCCAGCCACACTCTTGCCTACCCTGGTACTTGACTTGGACTACTCTTAATGTTTCTCTTCAAACAAGATCCAGTTCAAAGGCCACCTCCTCCCTCACAACCCTTCCTAGCCTGGGGCCCCCACTCCCCCCTCAGCACACAGCTGAATGTTCATCTTCTCAGCACTACTTCTAGTCCTGAGTCTGCAGCTTTTTACTACGACATTTTTCTGCCTTGCTATCTGAGTAAATCATGCATTCCCAGATTATGACCTCTCTCTTGTGGGATAAACATCCCAAAACTTCCCCTATAAGGGTGCATAGGTTGAGTTCTTCACCATGATCTGTGGAAACATCCACAAGCGAAAAACGATCAAGACAAAAGTGACACTTCAATTGCTTAGGTGAAAAGGCCAGACTTCAAAGACACACTCTGAATGTTTATAACCTGTTTAGTCCTTAAGGTTTTGCATCATTGAAAATGGGGATGATAAATCAAGTACCCAAATATTACATCATTATAATAAACTAGTTTAGATCTTTCTCATGAGACAAGAATTACTCATGCTCCTACCTCTTCGGTAAGTACATTACCTGCTGTGTTCTGAATTCTGGCAGAGCAATCTTTTATGAAGTCACTCTTCTAACACCACACACACACACACACACACACACACACACACGAAAAGTTATATACAAAGAAGTGTTCACCACACAGGTGTCCGGAGCCATGCACTCCATATACACCCAAGCCAGCTGTGAAGGGACTTAAAGATATCTTCCACCTACATTCCAGATGGTGAAGGGTCCTTCAACCTGGAATCTGTGATTCTAGGAGTCCACTGGAGCACAACATTAAAAATGAGAATGAATGCAGCTCACAGACCAGGGCTCTGTAAGCCAAGACCCTCCCTACTGTAGCTGTAGGTTTTATAACAGATCTACCCTTTTTCTTTTCACTCTTCAACCTAAAAAAAAAAAAAAAAGTCTGCACAGTTTTAAGTTAAATTGATTCCTATGGGGGGGCGGGGGTACGGGGGAAGCACTACTCAAAACACTCTAAGGTTTCTCAATCTCAGCACTACTGACATTTTGGACTAATAATTCTTTGTGTTGGGGGAACTGTCTTCTGCATTGTGAGATGTTTAGCAAGACCCTGGCCTCTACCCAGTAGATGCCAATAATACTCTCTCACTTGTCACCACTAGTGACAACCAAAAATGTCTTCAGACATTGCACAGTGTCCCTAGGGTTCAAAACTATCCCCATCTGAGAGTCACTGATCTAAACAGAATTATCACTCTTTGGTAGCCATCATTTTAAATCCCCTTTAAGAATTGGAGGCAACGTAGCTCTGGGAAGAGAGGTTGAGATAGAAAACCTAGGTTCAAATCCCCACTGTGCTCCAGGGTCACCGTGCAACAGGAGTCAGACAGCCGAGGGCTGCCACCTATGTGACCTTGGACAAGTCACATAACCTGGAGGCCTCAGGTTCCTCATCTACAAAATAGTGATAATCATAAATGTTTCATGGAATTGTTGTGAGGATTTAATAAGTTAACCGTGGAAAGTGTTTACAACACGTCTGGTATGTGTTAAGCATTCAGTAAATGTTGAGTACTAGCACCATGTTCCTTAAGCTCTCTATGCCTCGGTTTCCTCATCTTTAGAAAGGTAATATTGGAAGCAATTTGCCTTTGCAAAAATTAAATGAAATGATACAATGAAAACATACGGCATGGAGTCTGGCACATAGTTAAGTATTAATAAATATTTGTTAGTGCTAGCTTGTATTTTAAGAATATATAAATTAAATCCTTTGATTTCTGTAGAACTAAAAATAACACACTGTGATCCACTTACAAAGCCCACTCACCCCATCCCACTCCAAGAAAAAGAGTGATTGATGACCTGAATGTGTATATATGAACATATATATGAACATGTATGTATATACAGTGTCAAGTTTTATTTCCAATTCTAATATTATCCTGTTAGAATTGTCAAGCAAGTGCCTTAACTCAGCACAAAAGAAAAGAGCCATTTATAACAAAGCTCCGGCAACAGAATAATTAATTGCTCTATGTCAGTTATACTTCTTATTGTTATTATGACCCATGACAAATTATTACAACCCACTCATAAGTTTTGCCCAAATACACCTTATGGGAAAGCAGAGGGGAGCTTAGAGATAACTCATCAACACAGCCACCATCCTGGGAAACCAAATGAGTGAATGAGGAGTTAGAAACTAGACATATATATTGTGGGAAAGAATCACTGGTGATTCCATTATATAAAACACCTACTTACACTCACACACATGCATGTACACATACACCTGCTGCTGTCATGTTGAGAACCACTGGCCTACTGGATCAGCTACAGATATGTAGAATTAACACCTTGTTTTTATTTATTATTGAAGTATAATTGACATACGATATTATGTTAGTTTCAGGTGTACAACACTGATTTGACAATTTTGTATATTACTTAGTGTTCACAATAAATATAGTCACCATCTGTTACCATACAATTAACTATGTTCCCTATGCTCCACTTTCCATCTCTGTTGACTTATAACTGGAAGCATGTATCTCTTCATCTCCTTCATCTGTTTCGCTCGTTGCCCCCATTAACTTCCCCTCTGGCAACCACCGGTTTGTTCTTCATATTTAAGAGTC
This sequence comes from Puma concolor, assembly GCF_028749965.1. NCBI lineage: Eukaryota > Metazoa > Chordata > Mammalia > Carnivora > Felidae > Puma > Puma concolor. The sequence continues at coordinate 191,725,529 of NC_141674.1, read as the reverse complement.
TTTTTTATTTTCCATTTTATATTGTTCTTATATTTCACATATAAGTGAAATCATGTAGTATTGGTCTCTGTATGACTTATTTCACTTGGTAAAATACCATCTAGATCCAATCAGAGTGTTGTAAATGGCAAGATTTCGTTCTTGTCTGTGGTGGAGTAACATTCCATTGTAAATGAACACCACATCTCCTTTATCCATTCATCTGTCAGTGGACACTTGGGTTTCCATATCTTGGCTAGGGTAAATAATGCTGCAATAAACATAGGAGAGCATATATCTTTTCAAAGTAGTGCTTTTGTTTCCTTTGGGTAAATACCCATTAGCGTAATCACTAGATCATATGGTAATTCTATTTTTAATTTTCTGAGAAACCTCCATATTGTTTTCCACAACGGTTGTCCAATTTACATTGGTACACTGCAGAAAGGTTCCTTTTCTCTACATCCTCTCCATATTTCTTGTCTTTTCTATAGGAGCTATTCTGACAGGTATGAGGTGGTATCTCATCATGGTTTTGATTTGCATTTCCCTGATGATGAGTGATGCTGAGCATCTCTTCATGTGTCTGTTGCCCATCTGGAGGTCTTCTTTGAAAAAATGCCTATTCAATATCTGCTGATTTTTTCATCAGATATTTTTGGTATTGAGTTATACAAGTTCTTTATATATTTTGAATATTCACCCCTATCGGATATACTCTTTGCAAATATCTTCTGCCATTTGCTACCTTGCCTTTTTGTTTAGTTGGTTTTCTTTGCTGTGCAAAAAGCATTTTATTTTGATGGAGTCCTAATAGTTTATTTTTGTTCTTGTTTCCCTTGCCTGAGGAGTCATACCCATCAGTGTTGCTAGTCCAAGAGATTACTGCCTCTGTTTTCTTTTAGGATTTTTATGGTCTCAGGTCTCACATTCATAAGTCTTTAATCCATTTTGAGGGTGTGTGTGTGTGTGCTGTAAGAAAATGGTCCAGTTTCATTCTTTTGCATGTAGTTTCCCCGTTTTCCCAACACCATTTATTGGAAATGCTATCTTTTTCCCATTGTTATTCTTGCCTTTGTCATAAATTAATTGACAGTATAGGTACAGGTTTATTTCTAGGTTCTCTATTCTGTTCTATTGATCTATGAGTTTATTTTTGTGCTGATAACATCCTGTTTTGATTACTACAACTTTGTAGTACATCTTGAAATCTGGGAGTGTGATCCCTCCAATTTTGTCCTTCTTTCTTATGACTGCTTTGACTCTGAGGTATTTTATGGTTCCATACAAATTTTAACATTATTTGTTCTGGTTCTGTGAAAAATTATTCTGGTATTTTGATGGGAATGACACTGAATCTGTAATTTGCTTTGGACAGTATGGACAGTTTAACAATATGAATTCTTCCAATCCTAAGCATTGTGTATCTTTCCATTTGTTTATGTTGTTTTCAATTTATTTTACCAAGGTTTTATAGTTTTCAGAGTACAGTTCTTTCACCTCCTTGGGTAAATTTATCCCTAAGTATTGTATTCTTTTTGGTGCAATTGTAACTGGAACTATTTTCTTAATTTCTCTTACTGCTATTCCATTATTCATGTATAGAAAGGCAAACTATTTCTGTATATTGATGTTGTACCTCAAACTTTACTGAATTCATTTATTACTTCTAATAGTTTCTTGGCGGAGTCTTTAGGGTCTTCCATGTAGTATCATGCCATCTGCCAATAATGACGGTTTTACCTCTTCTGTACCAACTTGGATGCCTTTTATTTCTTTCTTGTCTGATTGCTGTGACTAAGACTTCCAGTACATGTTGAATTAAAGTGGCAACAGTGGATATCTTTGTCTTGTTCCTGGTCTTAGAGGAAAAGCTCTTAGTTTTTCCACCATTGAGTATGACGTTATCTGTGGGTTTATTATATACAGCCTTTATTTTTTTTATGTTTATTTATTTTTGAGAGACAGCGAGAGGTAAAATGCGAGCAGAAGAGGGGCAGAGAGAGAGGGAGACACAGAATCTGAAGCAGGCTCCAGGCTCTGAGCTGTCAGCACAGAGCCCGACGTGGGGCTCAAACCCACAAACTGTGAGATCATGACCTGAGCCGAAGTTGGACACTTAACCAACTGAGCCATCCAGGCACCCCTGTATGGCCTTTATTATGTTGAGGTATGTTCCCTCTAAAGTCACTTAGTTGAGAGTTTTTTATCATGAACAGATGTTGAATTTTGTCAATTTTTTTTTAATTTATTTTTGAGAGAGAGAGAGAGAGAGAGAGAGAGCGAGAGCGAGCATGACCGGGGAAGGGGCAGAGAGAAAGGGAGACACAGAATCCAAAGCAGACTCCAGGCTCCGAGCTGTCAGCACAGAGCCCAACACGGGGGTCGAGCCGTGAGATCATGACCTGAGCCGAAGTCTGACACTCAACCGACTGAGCCACCCAGGCACCCCCTCAAATGTTTTTTATGTATCTATTGAGATGATCATATGATTTTTATCCTTCATTTTGTTAATGCGGTATATCACATTAAATGATTTGCAAATACTGAACCATTTATTCTCTGGAATAAATCCCATTTGATCATGGTGAATGATCCTTTTAATGTATTGTTGAATGCAGTATGCTAATATCTTGCTGAGTATTTGTTCATCAAGGATACTGGCCTGTAGTTTTTGTTTTGTTGTTTGTTTGTTTTGTAAAGTCTTTTTCTGGTTTTGATATCAGGGTAATATTGTGGCCTTATAGAATATATTTAAAAGATTTCTTTCCTTTTCTACTTTTTAGAATATTTGAGGAGAATAGGTATTAACTCTTCTTTAAATGTTCGGTATAATTCACCTGTGAATCTATTTAGTCCTGGACTTTTATTTGTCGGAAGTTTGTTTGGTTTTTTTCCTATTACCAATTCAATTCCATTACTAGTAACTGGTCTGTTCAGATTTTCTGTTTCTTCCTGATTTAGTTCTGGAGGATTACATATTTCTAGGAATTTATCCATTTTTTCTAGATTGTTCAATTTGTTGGCATATAATTTTTCATAATATTCTAATTCTTTGTATTTCTGAGGTATCAGCTATTATTTCCACTCCATTTCTGATTTTATTTGAGTCCTCTTTTTTTCTTGATGAGTCCGGCTAATGATCAGTTCTGTTTATCTTTTCAAAGAACAAGCTCCTAGTTTTATCATTTTGGTGTTTTGGGGTTTTTTTTTGTTTGTTTTTAGTCTTTAATCCATTTATTTCTTCTCTAACCTTTATTATTTCCTTCCTTCTACTAACCTTGGGCCTTGTTTGTTCTTTTCCTTGTTCCTTTAGGTGTAAGGTTTTTTTTATTTGAGGTTTTTCTTATTTCTGGAGATAGGCCTGTACTGCTATAAACTACCCTGTTAGAAATGTCTTTGCTGTGTCCCAAAGAAGTTATTTTCATCTGCTTCAAGGTATTTTTTTTAATTTTCTCTTTGATTACTTTGTTGACCCATTGGTTGTTTAGTAGCATATCATTTAGTCTCCAGTGTTTGTATTTTTTTCCAGTTTTCTTATTGTAATTGATTTCTAGTTTCCTACCACTATATAGGGTCAGAAAAGATACTTCATATTTCAATCTTCTTAAACTTACTGAGATTTGTTTTGTGGCCTAATATGTGATCTATCCTGGAAAATGTTCTACGTGCATGAAAAGAATATGCATTTTGCTGTTTTGAGACTGAATGCTCTGAATATATACATTAGGTCCATCTGGTCTAATGTGTCATTCAAAGCCACTTTTCTTTGTTGATTTTCTGTCTGAATGATCTGTTCATTAATGTAAGTGGGATGTTAAAGTCCCCTACTATTATCGTATTACTGTCAATTTCTCCCTTTACATCTGTTAATATTTGCTTTATGTGTTTAAGTGCTCCTATGTTGGGTGCATAGATATTTATAACTGTTACATCTTCTTCTCAGCTTGATCCCTTTATCATTATGTAATGCCCTTCATGGTCTCTTGCTGAAGTCTTTTATTTTAAAGACTCTTTTGAAGAAAAAAAAGGTCATTTTGTCTAAGTATAGCTGCTATAGCTTTTTTTTTCTTTCTTATTTCGATTTGCATGAAATATCTCTTTTCATCCCTTCACTTACAGTTTGCATGTGTCTTTAGTTCTGGAGTCTCTTATAAGCAGCATATAAAGGTGTCTTGTTTGTTAATTTTTTTTTAATATCTATCTTTGAGTGAGAGAGAGAGAGAGAGAGAGAGAGAGAGAGAGAGAGAGAGAAAGACACAGAATAGGAAGCAGGCTCCAGCCTCCGAGCTGTCAATACAGAGCCCAGTGCAGGGCTTGAACCCAGGGACCGGGAGATCATGACCTGAGCTAAAGTCACACTTAACCAACTGAGCCACCCAGCGCCCCGAGGTGTCTTATTTTTTTAATCCAGTCACTCCATGTCTTGATTGGAGCATTCAGTTGATTTATATGTAATTATTAATTGGTACATATTATTGCCATTTCATTGTTTTCTGGTTGTTTTTATAGTTCTTTATTCCTTTCTTCTTTATTCTCTTCCCTTGTGGTTTGATTGCTTTCCTTAGTGCTATGTTTGGATTCCTTTCTCTTTATTTTTTGTGTATGTATAGGATTTTGATGTGTAGTTAACACTGGGTTCACATATAACATCTTATGTGTATAGCAGTCTATATTAAGTTGATGGTTGCTTAATTTGGACTTATCCCAGAAGTACTAACTTTTTATTCCCTCTTCACATTTTATGTATACGGTGTCATATTTTACATCTGTTTACTTGTGTATCCCTTGACTAATTTGTGCACATATAACTGATTTTGCTACTTTTGTGTTTTAACTTCCATACTGGCTTGATGAATGATTAATCTTCCACACCTTTATTATATGTTTGCTTTTTACCAGTGAATTTTTTTTTTCCTTTCACAATTTTCTTACTTCTAATTATGGCTTTCTATTTCCACTGCAAGAATTTCCTTTAACATTTCTTGTCAGGCTGATTTAGCGGTGATGAACTCCTTTAACTTGTCTGGGATATTCTTTACCTCTCCTTCAATTTGAATGATAACCTTGCTGGGTATTCTTGGTTGTAGGGTTTTTTGTTTTTTTGTTGTTTTTTTTTCCTTTCAGTACTTTGAATAGATAATGCTATTCCCTCTGGCCTGAAATTTCTGCTCAAAAAAAATTAGCTGACAGCCTTATGGGGCTTCCCTTGCATATAGCCATTTTCTCTCGCTTTTAAAATTCTTTCTCTATCATTACTTTTTGCGATTTGAATTATTTTATGTCTTGGTATGGACTTCCTTGGTTTCATCTTGTTAGGGGCTCTCTGTGTTCCTGGACCTGAATGTCTATTTCCTTCCCCACTTTAGGGAAGATTTCAGCTATTACTTCTTTAAATAAGTTTTCTGCCTCCTTCTCTCTCTCTTTTCTCCTTTTGGGATCTCTATAATGTGAATGTTGTTATGCTTGACGATATCACAAGATCCCCTTAATCTATTCTTATTTATTTATTTATTTATTTATTTATTTATTTATTTATTATTTTTGCCATTTAGCTTGGTTTTTTTCCATTACCCCATCTTGCCTGATCTGTTCTGCCTCCTCTAATCTGCTATTGATTCCCTCTAGTATATTTTTCATTTTGCTTATTGAATTCTTTGTTGCAGTTCTGAGTTCATCTACTCTTCTCTCATGTCCACTGAATACCTTTATGACCATTACTTTAAACTCTTGATGAGGCATATTGCTTACCTCTGTTTTGTTTGGCTCTAGGACTATGATTTTTGTCTTGTTCTTTTATTTGGAACATATTCCTCTATCTCCTCTGTGTTTGTTTCTATGTATTAAGTAGGTCAGCTATATCTGCTAGTATTGAAGGTAGTGGCCCTGTGTAGAAAAGGTCCTATGATGCCCTATAGCGCAATTCCCCACTGGTTACCGGAACCAGGTGCTCCGGAGCTATGCGGCCTGTGTGCACCCTCCTCTGGTGGCTGAGCTACAAATGCCTTCAGCCAGCCAGCTGCGGTGACCCTCTCTGCTCGCTGTGGACATACTGGACTGGGTTTGCTCCCCATACTGTTGATAAGCCCAAATGTGGCCACCATGGGCTCATTGGTGGGCAGGGCCAGGAGTTAACCTACCTGTCTACAGTTAGCCTCTGTGCCACAGCTGCAGATGCACTGAAAAGCAGGGCTTGCTCCTTGTGCACCCAGCTAAGAAGTCCTACTAGAGGAACTATGGGTACGCTGGCATGCAGGGTTATCTCCCCACCTCCTCAGAGCAGGAATCAATTTCGAGTGGCGAAAGTCCTGGCCAGAGCTGCCTATTGGGCCTGGCAGGGCATGGTCCACTTTAGAGAGATGCCTGCCAAGGAGGGCAGGTTGGGTGGGGAGAGTCTGTAGGGGATCATCAGGGCAGGACTGTGCTATTAAGGTAGATACGGAGTGTTAGCACTGGCTCCCATCGGGTTATCTAGGCTGGGAGCAAGGAGGAGAAATGGTGCCCGCTGACACTTTTGTTCCCACAGAAATCTGAAGATCCCTACCCCTCTGGCACATGTTGTAAGATTAGTCAATAAATCTCCATGTATACCCCAGATACTTATCAAACTGCTATTTCTGTGCTGTGTCTCAAGCTGAGCTACTTAGTATCCTGGTTCTTCAAGAGTAGGGACTCAGTTTTCTACTTCCCTCTGACTCTCCTAGAACTGAGCTCCTAGAACTGATTTTTAAAGCTCCCAAAGTTAAGCCTCATGGGTTTTCAAAAGCAGATGTTATGAGGACACATCTTCCCAGTACAGGCCCCCAGTGCCAGGGGTGCCCGGCATGGCATCTGATCCCATCCTTTCTCCATGCTTATGATGCTTAGGATTCTCTCATTTGTGGTTAGTCACAACAGAGGTTCGGTTCCCAACAGTGTCTCTACCCCTCCTACCCTTTCCAATGTGGCCTTCTTTGACTAGTGTGGAAGATCCATTCTGCCAGGCTTCAGGTTGTTCTCAGAGTTAGTTTTATAGATGTAGTTGTTATCTTGCTGTGACCCTGGGACAAGGAGAGCTGAGGATCTTCTACTCCACCATCTGCCTGCTTCTTCCAACACCTTATTGTTAATTGAAAAAAGAAGTGTACTGCAACAATACACAAGCATCCCTTGCTTTGCAAAACAGGTATCATTATACTAAAATAAGTTCAGACACTGATCCCCATTTCCCTCATCATCCCGTCTTTTGCCTTGGATCACACAGCGACACATTCTACGGTACATCATGCCCCGGGGGACCTGTGTGGAACTTCTGGTGTTGTGAGGGTTTAGTCCTGTCTTCAAAGCTGCCAGCACCCAGCTGCTAGAGGGAGGCAAGTCTCTACCAATCCTTCTCCTTAGGGTGCCTCAAGCTACTGTGTAAGTTTAAAAAGAGTCAAATATTCAAGTTAAATATCGAAATTCAAACCACGGCCTAGATGGTATCAGGACAGAGTTATTAATGGCAAGATTCTAGTTGCTACTTTAGGAACCCTAACCTAAGAGAGGTTGGAAGTAAAGGAATGGCCAAAAGGAAAAGACAAAAGAGTTATTATAACCTGGAACCTTCATAAAATGAGGGATATACCACTTGAGTAACAGAGGAGCTAAGAGCCATGTATCAAAAAGGCTCCTCACAATAAGGGCCAGGACTGCCTGGGAAATCTCCAGATAGGGATAAGAGACCTGGGGCCTTAGATGTGAGAGGCCAACAAAGACCAATCCGACTAAAGAAACAACAAGACCTGTCTAAGCCCACAGGATGAAGAAGCAAGTGTACAGGGTGTTAAATAAAATGAGCACACCTATTCTCAGCCTCTGCCACTGCACTGAAGTCTTCTGCCCCAGAAGCACTGGGAAGTGTCACAGTCCAAAATCTGGGAGGAGAGCAGGCATGACCCACATCATCACTGGGGGTGACACCAGTTCAAGTACCACATCATTTAAGAGCATTTCCGACTTAAGTCCATCATGCACAAAAGGGAGAGGAAAATGCCTGTTTATCAAGATCAACAAGTAGCAAATGGAAGATTAAAATTTGAACTGTTTTCTTAGCATCAGTGGTTTCAGGGGGTCAATAATCTATATTTTCCCTTGAACTAAAAAAGCCTCCACGCTACATATTCCAAATTCAACAGTTTTAAGTCTTTTATGATACAACTTAGGTTTTCATGGGAATGGTTTTAGGTCTATAATTTTAAAAGCAAAGTGTAATAAATATTTTAAGGGCTCACCACAACTATTAACTGTCAGTCAAGAACAAATTAAATTGGGCGCACCTGGGGGGCTCAGTCGGTTGAGCGTCCAACTTCGGCTGGGGTCATGATCTCGCGGCCCATGAGTCTGAGCCCTGCATCGGTCTCTATGCTGACAGCTCAGAGCCTGGAGCCTGCTTTGGATTCTGGGCCTTCCTCTCTCTCTGCCCCTAACCCACTCGCATTCTGTCTCTGTCCCTCTCAAAAATAAATAAATATTAAAAACAAAAATTTTCAAAGAACAAATTAAATTGAAATAAAGCATTAGGAGACAAACAGCAATGAATTTTCATAATTTCAGAAACTATGCATGTTTAACAACATACAGATTAAAATGAAACCACACACATTATTGTCTTAGATACATTATACTTGGTAGACAACTCAGAACCAAAAGCCACTTCTTGTTTTGTTTTTTTTAATTTTTTTTTTCAACGTTTATTTATTTTTGGGACAGAGAGAGACAGAGCATGAACGGGGGAGGGGCAGAGAGAGAGGGAGACACAGAATCGGAAACAGGCTCCAGGCTCTGAGCCATCAGCCCAGAGCCCGACGCGGGGCTTGAACTCACGGACCGCGAGATCGTGACCTGGCTGAAGTCGGACGCTTAACTGACTGCGCCACCCAGGTGCCCCAAGCCACTTCTTGTTAAATTGCTAAGTGAATCTTCTAGTAGCTACTGGTTGTTCCTATTATGGCCGTAAAAAACATCAACAACAGATCATAATTAAATCAATGAAAATTCAGTAACTACAACAGGCACCCCAAGAAGAGAGAACTTGAGCTCAGAAGGACAATGTACTCAGTAAAAACTAACTTAAAGAGTTAATGAGCTTTAATAAAGTGTTTGCTATTTATTTACACATTCATGTATCAAGTCAACAAAGCTGAGTGGAAACTACGTGCTGGGCTTTATGCTAGTTACTACAACTAAGTCACACAGCTGGACCTGCTCAAAGTCTGCTTGAGAAGCATGGACGTTATACTGAAGACACATATGGACTGTTAGGGTATATCTAGCACCCTCTAAGCCCTTTAGAAATGTGAACTCACCTAATCTTCCATGCCAATGCTATAACCTCATCTTACAGATGAGGAAACTGAGGAACAGTGAGTATAAAATGCACAAGGCCATACTACTAATATACAGTACAGCTTGTATTTGAACCCAGCTAATCTCACTTCAGAGTTCACACAAATGGCAGTCATGTGCTGCTTCCTCTCCAAACTAAGATATCCCCATCCTAGGGTGTGAATCAGACCATTGTAAAAACTGGGGATCTTAACCTCTTAGGGGTATTAGGTACTCATACAAGAAGAGATACAAAGCACCCAGTGGAGGAAGGATCAACACTGTCAAAGTCAGAGTTAAAATAAATGTATTCAAGCAAAATTTATTACGAACAAAGTATGAGGTGGTTGCTATCCGTGTTTCACAAAAACTTTGTCATAATTTATTTTAAAAAGAGCACAGAAATGGAAACAAAGTTTTAGGAGAATGAGAGCATCACCGCTACTACCATGGTTCTTAAACAGCTCCAACTTGGGACAAGCAACAACCTTTGAGGACCAAGTAAAATCCCAGGACCCACACACTCACCCAGGGATAAAGCCAGAAAGAAAGGACAAAATAGGGCACTCTGACACAAAATGACTTGTCGGTTTATAAGCAGAACAAATGCCCAGTTGGCCAACCTCTGCATTGCCGGACCACACTGGAGACTCTTTAGGAGAAGGAAGAGAGGGTGAAACGAGTAAGAAAAGTGGCCAACGCTGCCCTCAGCAGGGCTCCACGGAGACAGGAAGGGGCTGGGGATTAGCCACGGTGACAGCACAGGCATGCACACAGTGAGGCCTAAGAGCAAAAGCCAAGTGAGAGTGGTGAGTTACAGACTTTACAAACGAGAAGAGCCAGTGATGGCAAAATAAAAGACAGAAGATCAAGGGGGAAGGACCAGGAGTGACCTGGCTCTCAATACTTTAGCACCGAGGGCGTCTGGGGGCCACTCTGACAGAATGCCAACCAGAACAATGACAAACTGGGGAGCGTCACCTCCTTCCCAAGCAGAATCCATCACTTACTAAGTATTTACCACAAACAAAACCTGTACTGGCTGCACATGTGGCAGGGAGGAAGGATATAAATTATGTGGATACACATACACACATACACACACACACAGAACAAAAACAAAACAAAAAACAGACAATTGACCATCTATGCCACTGTGATGACGACTGATGTGGGAGAGTCACCTAACCTTTCTAAGTCTCAATGACACCGTTAGTAAGACAGGAAGGAACAACGGCGCCCATCTCGGAGGCTGTAGGCATCAGATGAGATAATGCATACACGCTGTCTGGTGCTGAGTAATGCCCAAAGGACGTTAGCTATCATCAGCAGCACCACTGCAGAAATCAGTCTCACTATAATCATCACACCCACAAAGGAGCTTACGATCTAGTGGGAAAGACAGCGAAGGTGCAAACCAGTGTAGATAAGTGTATAGACTGCAGAGTTGACGACTCCAGCAATTCCAGAGTATTTCCCACAATTCACGTCAGCGTTGTATTTGCACTAAAGAACCACCCAGGACTGAGGACAGAAGAGCAGACAGGATGGAAGAGTACAGCAACCAGTCAAGTTAGGCTGTCCTCAGTCATCTATGTCAACAGCTTTATCCACAGGTAATTTTTTGAGTCAATAAGACAGCAGAGAAGTCTTAAGTGTCACCTCTTCTAGGAGGACTTCTTAAAATTCTAGCTCCCTGAACACAGTGGTTATCTTGGAGATATGATAACTTTATAGGGGACACCTAGTGTCAGACAGAACTGTATTTTCCTATAGGAGGGCAGGAACCATATAATATCCTTACTGTATCTCCATCGGCTGGCAAAGCTTTTGACATGTTTGCCAGCCAATGAATGAATAATCAACTTTATGATTTTTACATACAAAATTTAAACAGCTATCTGGAGTCTCCACCTCCTTACCTCAGTTCTTCAGAGGGTCAGATAACCAAGAGAGTGGCAGGAAAACATATGTACACTTACTGTGTTTATAGAAGTATGTCTGATTAAAAACTTAAGTATTGGGACGCTTGGGTGACTCAGTCGGTTGAGGGACCAATTCTTGGTTTCGGTTTAGGTTATGGTCCCAGGGCCGTGGGATCGAGCGCCACGCAGGTCTCTGTGCTGGGCATGGAGCCTATCTGGAATTCTCTCTCTTTCTCTCAAACAAAAATAAAATGAAAAAAAGAAATTAAATATGTAAAGACCTGTTTCAACTGACTTCTGACACAATGTCCTATAACAAAGATCTAATATCCCCATTCACTTTAACCTCAGGTCAGATTTATTGTTATGAACATCAGTGAATACCCTGGGTTAAAACATAAGGAAGGTCTAGGGAGCTACCGATGTAGGTAGTGGTCTCACTCCTCCCTGGATAAAGAGCCCCTCCAGCTGGGTTATTTCCCTGATGGCTTTTCCCTAACAAAGTCTGCTATGTTTCCTTCGTCAGCACTATAGGCACCCTCCCCTTCATCCACCTTCAAGCTTTTCTTTATCCTCTTGTCTCTGACGCCCAAAGAAACTGAATGTAGAAGCCAAGCCCATCATATCTTAGAAAGCTTTCATCTCAAGAACGATCTCTAGTCAAGGAAAGCATTCTTCTCCTTCCGTCTAGAGGACTGACAACGTGTTTCATTCTCAATGTAAACAACCGCTGTGACCTCTAAACTCCTGATTTCGTGATTTTGCTTCCCCCACCCCAATCACTGGGCCCTGTTTTGGATCCATGTGGTGCCTGAAAGACTCATCTCTGGCAATGGAGGTTTCCTTTCCGTATAGAGAATAAAAGTTATATGATTATAAACCAATTCCTATCAATGTCCTATACAGCAGTACACCGTGGGACCTTTCCTGACTTCAGACTGTCCCTCTCCATCATGCAGCCACAGCAGTGATAATTGCAAACACATGATTTAATGCAGAACAGCAAAAAAATATCATAGGCCTAAATCTTTATTAATTCATGTTACAATACTGAGGAGCCCACAGCATTCTGATCTGAGCTAAAGTTTTTTGCTCCAGCTGTTCACCCATTTGCTTTATTAAGTGCTTCCTGTATGCATAGTGCTATTTAAATGCTATTGTGACGGAATAAAACAAACAAGCCAACGGAACCAAACAAAGCATTTTACTTTCAAGGAGGTTACAATCTAATTAGGGAGATGAATTATGTAGATCTCAGAAAAATTAATTTCCCAGATAAATTAAAGATGCAAACAAGATTTCAACAGCTTAATCCTACTTGAGGGGGAGGGGGGAGCTATTGGGAGAGATACAGAATCAGAAACTGCTTGTATGGAAATCTACGCTGTTAATTGTAAATGAGTCATCTATTCGTCATACTTCATCATAATAGGCCCTTAAACGACCACTCCTTGGCAGTATGTAGAGGTTACTATTTAGAAATGTGTACTTGAGTGGAATAAATCAGACACTAAAACTCAGTTTTATGGCTGGGAGGGAGACTTAGAAATAAGCTACTCTATGCCTGAGGTCTTGAGAGTTCAAGGACCTCGTCCACAGTTTCAGAGCTCGTTCATATGCATAGAAGAGCTCAACTACACCCCAGGCCCTACACGCCAAGTCCAGGGCTTTTCCCAAAACCCCGCATGGATCTATTTTACTTTCTTTGCCAGCCAGTCTAAGTTAGTGGATTTTCTATTCTAAATATTGCCTGAAGTAACAGAAATAAAGTATACAGAAATCAAAGCTAATACCAACAGGATTTACAAGTCTCGGTTATAAAAGCTAACTGTTTGTTCTTCATTTTCCCACTTCCAGTGAATCCTGTACACCGGGCCCCAGTCAGTCCACCTCAAAGGCTTCTTTTACTGTATCATTATTACCGCTTTCTCTCGCCTTTAGAATAAAGCTCCTATCCAGGCAATCAGGGCTCTCAATATTGAGACGTCCCCAAACCACAGCATTCTCAACTATCTGCCCTCAGAAATTGAGCCCCCTCATCCAGCCAGACGGATGTGATCCTGATGAGGAAAACCAAGTTGTCAGGCTTCATTCCGCCCACTATTCTTTGCCAAGCTGATCACAGAAGGGGGCACAAAGCTGTGCAGTCTTCCCATCATCAGCCCTGAAGGTGAGGTATGGTCTGCCCAAACCTCATAAACACAGCCAAGTTCTTTATACTTCCCTCTATGCCACCTCTCACAGTCACGAATTCACCGAGTTTACCAGATACTCTCGGAAGGCAAGGCTGGCCACACGCAGGGCACAAAAAGCTTTCCTTTGCACTGCTATCTGAGCTCATCACATTACCGTACATAATTTGGGGTTCCTCGTCCCCTTTCGGACTTTACCTTCTCAGGAGGGGCCCAATATTGTGACCCCATCAGCACGGAGCAGCAGACCATCCAAACCGCTACTCAGAGTCTTGCACAGCCCCGTTAGAAATTTTACCACACGCTTAAAACCCTGAACTCAATATTCTAGGCCCAAACGTGGAGCAGCATGGCAACCCAGGAGGGAGAAGATTTTGGTTTTGTGCCACGCTGACAGCGCTGATCACCGAGGCTCTAAGGAGCAAGCGGCCCACGGTGTACAGAAGCCATCCCACACCAAGCATCTCCCCGCTTTTTGCCCCAACATGTAGCTTTCTTGTTTTGTCCTGACCCCTCTCCCCAATTAGTTTTCATCATGGCCGCTTAGAACAATTTAAAATAACGTTCAAAATGGTGCTCCTCGTGACGTTAAGGCCAAAGGGGAAAGAAACAAAAATTTCTCTCCAGACAGTTTTTAGTCACAAAGACAAACACTAAGTGATCCTGTGATGCTACAACTATTACCTAAAAACACAGCCACAACCGAGAATAACAGGCATGCTTTCCGGGACCGTCTGCCGCACGGATGCAGGATGTTCAGTTCGCACACTTTCCAATTAACAGCCACAGGATGTCTTTCATCCGATGATCCCTGCTCTACTATATGCCTTGTCTTGGAATGTCAACCTATGTGTTCATATCCTTACATAGTAAACGTTTATACTGCACAAATCTGCTCTCCGCGAATCAAAGTTTAGAAAGGCATTATGATTTTTAAACAGCATCGAAATTATAGCAAAAAGATGCCCCTCTATAAAAAATGAGGGATCATCACCTTTGATTTTTTAAAAATATAAGAGACAGAATAAACTAGACACATGGAGACAATTGATAATATTTAGGGAAGCGCTTCTCAAGAAAGCCTAAGTTTATGCACTACTAGGTATTTATTCAGGGGATAGAAGAGTGCTGTTTCGAAGGGACACATGCACCCCAATGTTTATAACAGCACTATCGACACTACCAAAGTATGGAAAGAGCCCAAACGTCCATCAACAAATGAATGGATAAAGAAGATGTGGTATATGTATACAATACAGTATTACTCAGCAATCAAAAAGAATGAAATCTTGCCGTTTGCAACTACGTGGTTGGAACTAGAGGGTATTATGCTAAGCGAAATTAGTCAGAGAAAGACAAATATCATGACTTCACTCATATGAGGAATTTAAGATACAAAACAGATGAAAATAAGGGAAGAGAAGCAAAAATAACATAAAAACAGGGAGGGGGACAAAACAGAAGAGACTCTTAAGTACAGAGAACAAACTGAGGGTTGCTGGAGGGGACGGGCTAAATGGGTAAGGGGCATTAAGGGATCTACTCCTGAAATCATTGTTGCACTCTATGCTAACTTGGATGTAAACTTGAAAAAATAAAAATAAATAAAATATACACTGGGGGAAAAAAAGCCTGAATATGGAAACTGTGCAGTAAAAAAAAAAAAGCAAAACACGTCAGGTTGCCCCTGACCTCGGGTGAAACTCTAATTAATTCAGCACCACTACTCCCAATGATCAGTGAATGACTGCTTTAAAAATAAAAGAAATATTCTCATTTAAATGTTAACTTTTTTTTTTTTTGGTATGCCATTTAAAATAGTGACACATTTTGGAGCGCCTGGGTGGCTCAGCCAGTTAAGCGTCCAACTTCAGCTCAGGTCGTGACCTCCAGGTCCATGAGTTCGAGCCCCACGTCGGGCTCTGTGCTGACAGCTCAGAGCCTGGAGTGTCCTTTGGTTTCCGTCTCCCTGTCTCTCTGCCCCTCCCCTGCTCACACTCTCTCTCAGAAATAAACATTAAAAATTTAAAAATAAATAAATTAACTAAATAAAATTAAATAGTGATACATTTGGGGTTTTAAAATATGAAATAATGTTCCTAACTTTTGCTGTAATGTTTCTGTTAATCAAATTTCCACCATTTCTTGCAATCACCTACTCCAGTGGAGGTTTGTGCTGTTTTCCTATTAAAGCATACTGAAAGTAGAATGCCCCAAATGCCAATTGGTACTCTCACAATATATATATATTTTTTAATTTTTTTAATGTTTATTTATTTTTGAGAGAGACAGAGAGTGAGCAGGGGAGGAGGGGCAGAGAGACAGGGAGACACAGAATCTGAGCAGGTTCCAGGCTCCGAGCTGCCAGCACAGAGCCCGATGTGGGGCTGGAGCTCACGAACTGTGAGATCATGACCTGAAATCAGGTGCTTAACAGACTGAGGCACCCAGGCACCCATCTCAAATATATTTTAAATGTTTTAAGTAAGTTTTATAATTGTTACTTCAGAGAAATATGCAATTTCAAGACTGATATGTCCATTCTTAGTTTTTTTTTTTTACATTAAAGAACATTAAGAACAGATGAAATATTTCTATCAGAAAATTACAATTTATTTCTACTCTATGTTGCCATATCCTAGACGTTCCCAGTTAGATGACAAAACATTCTTCCTCCCCAATATTAATTACATGGCAACTGACTTGTTTATTTCTGTTTTAAAAAGGAATAAAATCATAGGCATAGACTGTGGGAAAAAAATGTTTGAAGTTCATAGTGAATAGATTTGTAGACCAAGAGAAATAGCTTTACCCACCCAAGCAAACAGTGCCTGAACTCATTGAGAACATGTTTCCAATACTATACTTCAGCAAGCTTTTCTCAAAGAGAGGTCTATGAACCCCTGGGGGGGTCTCAAGACCTTCTTCAAAAGAAAAGGCAGTGAATTATACCAGTCGTCATTTATTTATCGTCACTGCCACTCATTTGCCCTTTCAAAAAAGGGCCAATCTAACTTAAGAATCCCTTTGATGAAGCAACACAATTTTATAAATGCTCAACCCTTGATTTCACTTTTTTTTTACATCATATGTGAAGAAATACAAAGTACACATAAAGCATTTCTGTATACTAACGTACAATGGTTACCTCAGGGAAAAGCACTGTATGATTTCTTAAGTTGAGGGGAACGAACTGGTTTTTCCATGGAGTACCATTTTCATTTGAAAGACTGACAAACTATGGTTATGTATACTTGAGCTTTTGGCAGATACTTCTCTTTTTTTAAGTTTATTTATTTTGATAGACAGCGCACGGGGGAGGGGCAGAGAGAGGGGGAGGGAGACATCCAAGCAGGCTCCAGGCTGTCAGCCCAGAGCCCATTGTGGGGCTTGAACTCACGAACCAGGAGATCAGGACCTGAGCCAAAACCTAGAGTTGGACGCTTAACTGACTGAGCCACCCAGGCACCCCTGGCAGATATTTCGATATTTCTCAAAAATGAAAGATGTAAACCAAGGCACTTAATGGAAAATAAATGACAGTTATTTGTTGCCAATAATAAAGCAAAAATCAAAATTTCAGAAAATCTATATCTCCTACAATGAGCTCAAAAGTTTTCCAAAACATGTACCTTTCAGATGAAACTGATGGTAATATCAATGTATGTGGTTTCTGAAATTGTATAATAAAACGTGTCAACATTTGGAAGACTGGCATAACTCAGTGAACCACAATATAGGATGTTAAAAGATCATGCATGGATAACAGATCTATTCCAAGTACAATACAAACTGATGAATTATAATGTGACTGTGAACATTTCATTGGTATAATTTCAGATTCCACACTGCAACTATCCTTTAAGAAAACCATCACTAAGATGTTTATAATCATGAATCCCATGATTTTCATGTTTATAATCATAATCCCATTAGTATATTCTAGAAGATTTGTCTTGCTGGCCAAAGTGCTTTAGAGAGCCTCCTTGTGGGTTTGATGAAGTAGTAACAGACTGTCCACATCATAAGGAACTGCAAGTGACCTCTAAGAAAGGAAGGTAGCCTCCAGGTGCTGGCTACCAGCCAGTAGTCAGTAAAAGCCAGGGCCCTTAGTCCTACAGCTGCAAGGAAGGAATTCTTCCCAAACCCTGCGTGAGCCTAGAAGCAGATTACTTTCCAGCCAAGCCTCCTGAGAAGGCATCCTACCTGACATCCTGACTGTAGCTGGTGGAGGTCCTAAGAGGGCACAGCTTAACTGTGGGTTCCTAACCCACAGAAACTGTGATATAACACATACATGCAAGAGAAAGGTACAAAAACAAACCATGTGTTGAATTTGCATGTAGTGTACAAAAAGCATACCTACAATTACCTGAAAGGCTACTAAAATGCTCCTCCCTCTTCTGGGGCATCTGTGTAACTCAGTCAGTTAAGCGTCCAACTCTTGATTTCAGCTCAGGTCATGATCTCACAGTTCCTGAGACTGAGCCCCACATCAGGCTCTGCGCTGACAGCATGGAGCCTGCTTGGGATTCTTCCTCCCTCCCTCTCTCTCTGTCTTCTCAACCCACTTGCACTCTCTCCCTCTCTCATAATAAACTTTTTTCTAGAAAGGACTTAAATTAAAAAATGCTCCTCCCTTTTCCAAGCACGTATCTATGTGAGGCAAGATTTTCTTCATATTTTTCAACCAAAACAACCAACTCCAACAGACCGAATGAGAAAGCAGATTGGAGAAACTAATCAAAGAGATTTACCAAAAAAAATGTTATGCAGTGCCTCTCTTCTCACTAAATTTTTCTTTTGTTTTTGGAAAATATTTTTTCATATCCCTAAGGGTGAGCTTAACTTGTTATGATCTTTGTTATTTTTAAATCAATCAGATCTGCTTTTTTGTTTTCTCAGCTTTAATTTCTACTATAGAAACTATAAATAGGTATAATCCACATGGAAAGGTCCTTCAGGCCCTCTACATGTAAGGGCAAAAAGGGATGTTGGGACCAGTAAATTTGAGAAGTGTCGCAATGTTTCTATGCCCTCTGTCTCTGCCATAGGACACACCCCAGCCCTCCACCTGTCCTATACTTATCTAAATTCTATTCATTTTTAACATTTGGCCATTCTAGTCCACTGCGAGGCTTTCCCTTCTGAATGCCCAGAGAACTCATTTGGTGCTTATTTGCTGATTTTTTTCATTTTCAGTACGCATACATGTTTCCCTGACTGGATTGTGAACCCCTGAAGGAAAGGGATTGGGTGGTATGGCACATGACAGGTATTTGAAAATACCCACCCCAGCCCCCCTTGGCAAACTCCAGGCTAACTTAATTATAGGCTGAATAATGAGTGCAGTTCACACAAGCCACTAGGCTTCTATCAATGTTTGATGAAGCCAGACCACAAAGGACAGGAGACAAGATGAAATTTAGGACAAATCTGAGTCTCAAAAAGGTCACCTGAAGAGGCAGATAAGAAGAACAAGAGCACAGATTTCAGAATATTTAAGTGGAAAGGGTAGTGGTAAGTGGGAGCTGACCATACGGCTTTGGTTTCTCAATAAAACAGCAAGTTATCTGTGAACAATTTTGGAGCAAACATGTGAGGAATAAAGACAGTAACACTATAGGGAAGACAATGGGGAATCAACAGAATTCCCCCCAATGTCTCTCAGTGGAAAAGCTAGAAAAATTGCTTGAAACTGACCAGCAATTGTTATAAATTGAACCATGTCCCCCAAAAGGATATGTTGAGGTCCTAACCCTTGGTACTGGTGAATGTGATCTTATTTAGCAACAGAGTCTCTACAGGTGTAATCAAATCAAATTAGGGTGGACCCTAATCAGATAGGATTGGTGTCCTTCTAAGAGAAGAGACAGTGAGACACAGGGGGAACAGCCATGGAAAGATGGAGGCACAGATTGGCGTTCCTCTGCCACAAGCTAAGGAGTATTTGGGGCTGCCAGAAGCTGGATCTCGGAGGCTTCAAAAGTACCATGAGGCTACCAACACATTAACTTTGGACCTCTACCCTTCAGAACTGTGAAAAAGTAAATGTCCGTTGCGTGAAGCCATCCAGGTTGCAGAACTCTGTCATGGCAGCCCCAGGAAACTAGTAAAGCAATAGGGTAACCAGAGTCACTGTCCCCACTCACGTTTCCCAGGAGTCCTTCTCACCCACAGACAAGAAGTGGACCAAAGAGGAAAAGACCTAAAATGCAAAGCTAGTTGTGCCATACCACACAACCCATCTTCTTCAGGGCTTCACAGTCCAGTCAGGGAGACATGTGTCCATACTGAAAATGAAAAAAAAATCAGCAAAAAGTTTTTCGTAGAAATTTCTGAACTGCAGGGTTAGTTTTTCGAAGGTTCTGGGAAAATGTGTCCCATCTAATAACTGCTGTCAAAACTCAAGCCCACTGAATCTCTAGAAACGTGCCTATAAATACAGAGACAAGGATTATTTTTCCATCTTGCACTTCAACTCTTTGCTACAAAAGGAAAGAAGCTAATATTTAAAGTTACCAATACTATTACTATGTCTCTACAAAGAAAACATGGGATGACAATTATAAATCTTGTGATTCCTTCTAGATTTTTATCCAGCCATGTGAATGCTGGGCCCAGATGACTCTCAGCTCACATGCTGGCCATTCACAAGTCTCAAGACCCAAATCTTATCTTTGAAAGGAAGTTAGCATTATAATCCACAGATTGTAACTTAAACCCTTTCCATGCATACTTGATATTAGGAATTTACCTTCAGCCTCAGTTTATTTCGATCCGAAAGCAACGGGATTTTAGAGCTGTAAGGATTTCTAGAGTCACATGACCTGATGACCCATCCAAGCTCCCTAAATATCAGGTAGTCCCTAAATATTTGGGCCCTAACCTATTAGTGGGTAGTAAAATCAAATCAGTACCTCCTAACAACTTTTAAAAAATAAAACAGCATAAAAAAAATAGAGGCATAAATTATAGTTAGGGTAAGTACCCCCAGAAGACTTATTTTTCAATTGTATATATGGGTTATAGATACTGGCTCGTGAAGGAAAACCTATTACTACTGTATTAGTTAATCCAAATCCTGGCAGGAAACAGATGGTTCACTCAATAAACTATTTGATATTTAATAAACTATAAAGGTTTGCACAAGGTTAAGGGAAAACATTAAGGGATAGTAACAGTGGTGAGCCCTTGCCATCATCCAGGACCCAAAGGACAGAGAAAGGAGTGGATGTCAATACCATGGAGAGAGGAGCACAAGGAGGGTGTCTCCGACAGGAGGCGCAACCTTCAGTGAAGGGGGATAGCTAACCCTCGGTGACCAGGCAGGAAGGGGGTTGCCCACCCTCCATTCTCCTGCTGGGGCCTCCCCAACAGCTGAAACTCAGAGTCAGAAAGTCTGCATCTGCTCAGCCTCCTAGGTCGCAAAGGAGGCTGCAGAAGGGTCAAGCAAGGGGGCGTCCAGAGGGGCGGTCAGAGGGCTTCTAGCCACTGTGAATCTCTATCACAGCTGTCTGAAAGCCACCAACGTTATAGATCCATCACCCCGGCCTGACCACTTTCATTTCCGGATGCCACATTTTTTTCCACATCTGCCCTCAAATCTCACTCTTGAGTCAAGGCTCTAATCTAATGCCAGGCAAATAATGCCAAAGACTGGCATCTTTATGAACATACGACTTATGATCTCAGCCAGGCGCTCAACATGCCCCAGCCACCTTTTCAACTGTCCTTAGTCTCCCACCTCTCCTCCCCTTATCTGTGGGGCTCCTGGGGGTACAGACCATCTCTTACTGGTCCCTGGATCCCCAGGCCTCAACGCCCAAAACACAGGGTATTCATCGAAATGCAGAATCCATACTGCCCCCTCTCCCCATTTCCACCCACACTTCCTTTACTATTCCGAGTCAACTCCCAAGTCCAATCCTCCGCCCCCCAAAATCTCAAAGCCCATTTCCTCTTATGCTTCAACAGGCCTATCCTCCACTCCCAGGCAGGGACCTGG
Source organism: Puma concolor (assembly GCF_028749965.1). Classification (NCBI taxonomy): domain Eukaryota; kingdom Metazoa; phylum Chordata; class Mammalia; order Carnivora; family Felidae; genus Puma; species Puma concolor. The sequence continues at coordinate 191,704,080 of NC_141674.1, read as the reverse complement.
ATCAATTGGTCCACCTCTAGTCTCAGCCCCATCTTCATCTTCCAGGGCAACCAACACAAAAAGGCAAATCAGACAATATCACCACCCTGACTAGAATGCTTCCTTGACAACTCAAGCTCTTTAGCTCATCATAACAAAAGCCTCCTGGCTTTGACCCTGCCTTCTTCTCACGGCCTCATTCCCTACCCCTCCCTCCCACAGTCACCTTAGAAAACATTCCATGCTATCCTTCCCCCCACCCTCACCTACCCCCACCAGAAAAAAAAACACTTTACCCTCAGTCACAGGCTAGCCATTTCTCTCTCCCTCCCTCCCTCCCCAACAGCCCTCCAGACTCATACCTCCCTCTCCTTCCCCCACACCTCCCTTCTCCCTTTCTCCTCCCTCCAGTGCTTCTCACCACCCTTACTGCCCTGGCCAATGTCCATTCATGGACATTCGTGTCCATTCGTGGACATCTCCCCAGGTGGAGCCTGCACCACTGCCCATCTCTCCCTGCTCCAAGCAAAGCCAAGCTCAGTGGCTCCCTTCATCCACCACTCGCAGGCCCTCTACCACACTGTGTCTGGTTTATTTACATTGTTCTCTCTGCCCTCGAATTCTACAAGCCTGACAGAGGCAGGGACTATGCCTTTATTCCATAATCCCAGCACAAAACACAATGCTTGACCCAAAGTCGTTGTCTAAATCCTCTCTCAAGTGACTGAAGTGACACTTACGTTCAGATAACCATAGCAAAGTGTCCACTACTTGGAAACCTAAGGCCTCACCGAATACACAACATATGTTTTATGTGAAGATGGGGTTAAGGGACTGTAGTTATAAGTCAGAAACCCCACTGTCTCTGCATCCCTTCCCCAAAACAGGCCACCTCTCTATGAAGAGGAAGGAGTATCAATTATATCTATATATCCCCTGTCACCGTCTCTAGGCTTCATGTCTCTGTAAAAACAAATAGTGGCAAAACTTACCCTAAATCTCATGGGGATGAAAGGGACAGCACAGGGAATATGATCAATGGCACTGTAACAGCAGTGTGGGGTGACAGACGGTCGCTACTCTTGGCGAGTCTGGCATAACATATAGACTTGTTGAATCACTAGGTTGTACACCTGAAACTAACGTAACATTGCGTGTCAACTATACTTTGATTTAAAAATAAATTAAAAAGTAAAAAAAAAAAAAAAAACTAATCCTAAATCTCCCTAAAAGGCATCAGAAGTCTATTAGCAGAGCTCCCATAAAACCTTAATTTCTGCCTCAAATGAAGCGATAAAATGGGTCTGATCCTTTTCCCGGTCCATGTCGTTCTCGGGTCTAGCTGACAGTGGCTTAGGCAAGAGCTGGGACATCTCCTCTGTTATCTGCTTCCATCACCAAGCACCCACCACCCCCCCCACCCCCAGCAATTTCTCCAGGGCCCAGGACCACCCGGCAAGTTTAATACCCTCACTTGAGGCAGAAAACAGGGGGAGTATAGAGGGTATTTATCTGGATGTATGTCCGGCACTCCATCTGATAGGGACTAAATTGAGAGCGAACCCTTCATAATCAGACTGTCTTTTGGTATCTTGAAATTCCATCTCATGGCAATCCAAAAGGTGAAAGTCTGGCAATCAAAAGAATGGTTGAGCCCAGGGGCAGGAAGCAAACCTAATTTGGCAGCCCCTCAGACACAGAAAACCATGCCTTTCGAACTGAACAAATCCATCCCAAGTAAGATAATCCAGATTCATTTTTAAAACCAACAGGAAATTAATGAGTAAGACAATGAAAATCAAACATTGTTCAAAGAAACAGCATGGCACAAATCCTCAGGAAGCAAAAGGACGATATTCTTTCCTTGAAAATCCAGAACTACAGAGTACTCAGTCTCAAAAATCTGAGAAGTGAGTCAACCTGTCAGAATTCGAAGCTGCTATTTAAGACAATCAGCATGGCAGATATAATGGACCACTAAATGACTGTCTACAGCAAATGTGGATTTGATGAGGTAGTTGAAGACAATCAAGAGAAAAGTTGCATTTAGACTTGAAAAAAAAATACCACATATAATGATTCCAAACTCATAAAACTTTGCGTTGAATACAAGGTCATTCTCATTTTTATGCAAGAAAGCAATGTGAAATTTAATATAATTTCACAAGCATCTATGGTATACATACTACATGTCAGCTATACGCTAAAAACAGGGATGGGAAAATAAGAAAAAGAAACATTCCTTGTTTTTGAATAGTTCACAGCACAGAGGGGAGACAAGATGATTGCAGTAGATGGCAGAGCCTGGCTAGTTGCTCACCGGTATCCCAGGTGGCCCACCTTCCTAACCCACTGCATCCAGATGGGGCTCACGGCCAGTTTTACCAGTGAAATGCTAGCAAGAAGTGTTATCTGCCACAGGAAGGTCAGGCCACAAATCTCCTGTGGCATCTGCCGTGCTCTCTTCATTCATCAGTCAGCAGAGCGCAGATCTATGGAAAAGCCTGAGGCCAAAGCACACACTGGGGAGGGGGCTGTGTGTACCGGAGAGAGAACCCTTTGCGGTGATAAGCCACTGTCACTTGGGCTTTGCCTGTTAAGTTAGTAGATTCTGACTACCGAAGAGTAAAATGTAAGATGTAGTTTCCAAAATAAAAGCACAAGAATGGGGAGCTCTGAGAACACAAGAATGAAACCCCTAAGTGACAGTAAGCAGGGGCAGGGAGGGACGAGATTCCTAAGGAAGAGGAAATTGGAGACTCATCCTGAAGGATGGGCAGGATTTACCTGGGGTGGGGAAAGTGTGAAAGAACACTAAACCGCATGTAGGAATCGGAAGGGCATAAAGACACTGGACAGGGGCAAAGTTTTGCCTTTTCACCTAAAAGCGATGGGGAACTCTTTAAATATTCCCAGGAGTACTTCATATAGTATCAGATTTGTGGCTATAAGGTCCTCAGTGGAAAATGGTCTGGGAGAGTCCAGAGCCAGCGGAGGCAGAGGCCAGTTAACAGCCTGGGGCAGCCTCCCATAGCAGAAATAGGCAATGGCATGGCTTCAGGGTAGAAGCAGATGCAGGAGATTTACTTGGAACCAAAGAAACTTTTGGACCAACTACACATATGGTAGAATATAAAGAAAGAAAGATCACCAAGGAACGGAGGATTCTCAGGTTTCTGGATCAGACATTGGGTGAATGATGGCAGCAGAAGTGGAGACCAGCAGATTTACAGAGAATAGACTGGGCTTCAACCGTGTGCAGAACCCCAAGGTGGTAAAGTCCAGAGGCAAGTGGATATCAGGGTCTATGGAAGTTCAGGGGTAGAAGTGTGTATTTAGAGGCAGTTGAAGCCACAGAATAGAGGAGATCCCATTGAGAGCAAACCCAGAGCCTGATGCACCAGCACACATGGAAACAGCGTAGGGAGCACCTGCAAGACTGAGAAGAGAGACATATGTTTAAAAATCCTGGAAAGTTCATGGGAATATGGAGTTTCAAAAGATCATCAAAAGTAAGGACTGAAAAATAATCAAGCTCCCACATCTTGATAACCTTGTTGAAAGTTTATCTGGGGAAGGTATGAGAACCAGGGTAACCAATTGGGCAATGAGGCCTTAACAGAAATACCTATTTTTTAATCTAATTTTCCAAAATCCTCTCCATTTTTTAAATCCATGCAAACACTTTCATACATGGAAAGTGAGTAAAACACGAATATATCTGTAATAAAAAACCAATAATAACATTAAGAAACCATGAAAATCCCTTAGGGTGTCACCTAAGCGCATTCACAATCTGGTCCAAGTTACTCAGTGCACCATCACTCCTTCCTGGGCGGTGCCTGACTTTTCACAACTCCCTCAACCAGCTGATGCCTTCTCACTTTGTTCCCTCCACCTGGAACGCCTTCCCTCACTTTTCCACCTCGCAAATTCCTCATCGTCATTCAAAACAGCTTCAATGTCTTCTGTTCCAAACAGCATCCCTTGCCCACACTGTACCCCAGGACACATACTACTGGGATAAAACTGGCTTGTTCACATGTGGGCCTCATCCCCCAGGAGGCTGCAAAACTCATCAAAAACAGAGACAGCAACTGATTAATCTTCACATTTGTCCCACCAAGGATGTGACCTGTTATGTTGGCAGTCCCTCCCAAACAACCATACCTATGGTTATTCAGCTCTGTGTACGATCCTCTCCCTTCACTCTGGGCCCTACTGTGTTACTTGCTTTAACTAATAGAACATGGCAGAAAACATCATGCCACTTGGAGGTCTAAATCTTAAGAATACCTGGCAGCTTCCACTCTGGAATTCTTTGGAGCCGTGAGCTGCCTTTTGAGAAGTCAGGTTACTCTGCCCAGGAGACCATAGGAAGAGGCCACGTGAAGAAGATCACATGCTAAGACTGCATGGAAGAGAACCCAGGGACCCAGGCGACAGCAAGAACCAAGGCTCCAGACATATTCTATTCAAGCCATCCTAGCTGAGGCACCAGACATGCGAATGAAGAGCCCAATCTTGAACATCCCAGACCCAGAAAACAGCACACTGAGCCTTCTTCACGTATTTGGAGTTATTCTAAGCTACTGGATTATGAAGTAGTTTGTAATGGAGCAAGAGAGAACTGTGACCAACAGTAGTGGATACATGTGTGTTCAAGAAGAGTTTACGATCAGTCCACTAAGCACCAGTCACTCTCATAGGAGCTAGGGGTTGAACAATGAACAAAACTGAACAAGTATCTCTAACTTTATTTAACTAACATTCTAGGGGAAAGAAGGACAATAAATGCAGTTAAAAGAAGAAGTATGATAGGGAGGGGTGATTTCTGGGGAGAAAAAGCGGGAAAGAGCAATACAGAGATGGTTGGAGGGGTCACAATTATAAACAGTATGGTCAGGAAGGTTTGACAAAGACAGGAACAATCTTAGGCTGGAAAAGATGAGGAAACTAGACAGGTGGGTAACTGCAGAAGACCACTTCAGGCATAGAAAACAGCACGTGACGTATGAACCTGCTGGCATTGTTGGAGTAACAGCCACAAGATCAGGAGGCTGGGGGAGAATGGGGGAGAATGGGAGAGGGATGGAAGAAGAGGTCTGAAAGGTCAGAGATGGTGTGCAGGGATCCCCAAGATCACCCAGGTTCCATGATTCACCAGGAGGACTCATAGGACTCAGCATATAGTCATTCTCATAGCTGTGATGTATTACTAGGCACAAGCTTCCAATGATCCACTTCCAGTAGACTGCCCCCCACCCAGCAACAAGTTTTGACATCATGTGTGAAATGTCCATCTACCAGAGAGGATCATTCGAGACTCAGCATCCATGGTTTTCACTGGGGGCTGGTCACATAGGGACCCTCTGCCTAGCATGTGCAAAAATTCCAGACCTTAGAAAAAGCAGGTGTTCAGTATAAACCATATTGTTTGCATAAAGAATAGCCATTTGCATAAGCCATTATTTTCAGAGAATGGTGGTAACCCTCCACAAATCTAAGTTCCCAGATGCCAGTCAAGAGTCAGCCTTGTAAGCAGGTGTAAAGATAGGAGTCACAGGCCTGCTTTGCTAACTTTTTTGCACAGATACCCAGATCATGTAGCATCTTACAGGCCATCGGAAAGAGACCAGAGCCAACAGAGGATCTCGGGTAGAAGAAGGACATGACCTAACTAGAATTTTAAATGTCACTCTAGCTTTTGTGTTGAGAAAAGACCTTTCGTGGGGGGCATGAGGCAGAAACAGGGAAACTAAAATTCACTGGAAAAACAAAAACAAAAATACCATGAACCCCAGCACACTAACAGAAAAGCTGGAAAGAAGCAGTGAGATTCTGAATGTATTGGGAGAGTGGAATCTCTCTGAGTTGCAGATTGATTGCAGGTTAATCACACAAGGAAGAGAGCAGTCACAAACTGTGACAAGGATTTCTGGCCTGAACAACCAGCAGGGTGGCACTGCCATTTAATGTGATGGGAAGACTGTGGGGGGAGTAGATCTGGAGTATGGGATCAGGAGTTCAGTTTGGGGCTTGCTAAGTATAAGATGCCTACCGGACATCCAAGCAAAGGTGGCAAGGAAGCTGCTACTTTGAGTTTGGAGCTCAGAGGAGAGATCTGGGCTGGAGCTAGAGAGATGATATTTGGGTCCATAATGCTGGAGGAGCTCATCCAAAAGCATCTAAATCTCACCGAAAATGCTCAAGCAGACTTCAACTTGCTTTAAAATTAAGCTGGGTTTTGCTCATGTCTAGGTAAAGGATTCAAGGTTTTAAAGGCTGTCTTCCACCTTTGAATACCAAAAGGTAAATGCAGACCCCTTTCTGATGCCAGAGTTCCCAACAGGATAGCCACATCCGTAAGAATGTCAGCGTAAGGACTGCCTGGGACCTGAGCTGTAGACCAGCTGTTTCCAAAAGCAGCTGAGAGAAATCAGCAGAGGAGCCTTAGACTTGAACTGTCCATTTGGGTAAATTGCTTATGACTTTTTGTGATTTTTTTGAAGTTTATTTATTTAGAGAGAGAGCAAACACAGCATAGGAGGGGGGCAGAGAGAGAGAGAGAGAGAGAGAGAGAGAGGGAGGGAGGGAGGGAGGGAGAGAGGGCCTGATGTGCAGAGCCTGACACAAGGCTTGATCTCAGGAACCCTAAGATCATGACCTGAGCTGAAATCAAGAGTCAGATGCTTAACAGACTGAGCCACCCGGGCACCCCCATTTGTGACCACTTAAATTTAAATTGAAAATTCAGTTCTTCAGTTGCACTACCACATTTCAAGTATTGAAAAACCGTAAGTGGCTAGAGGGTGCCCTGTTTGAAAACACAGATATAGAACATTTCCATCATCACAGAAAGTTTCTATGGACTTTACCACTTTAGACTTTCCAAGAGAAAATCCAAAGCTCTGCATATTAATAGACCCCCTCAGATGATTTTAATAACCAATTTCTTCAGAAAACATAGTCTCATAAAAATCTGACATTACCATTTGCCCAACCTCCACACAGAGGATCTATGCCACAGAATGCCCTGGGAATGGGATAAATACTTGGTTAACTAAGCCATTTGAGCACAGCGCTCCAAACTACAAATCAGGGCTGTGGCTCCCAACATGAAGCGATTACTGCAGCCCAAATCCCGGTCAGCAAACCCTATATGTAGGTCATGGTGGGAGTATGGGTGGGGGAGGGGCGTGGGGATGGGAGCAAGAGAGGTGTGGGGGAGGAGGAGAGGGAGAGGTGTAGCCAGGACAGAGAGAGGTACACGAGGGAAGAGAAAGAGGTGTAATGGAAAAGAGAAGGTCCGGGGGCCACAAACTCAAATACCTACAGCAGGCCAAAGGGCAACAATGGCTTACATGGGCCATAAAAAAGAAAATAACAACAGAGTAAAAAGGTAAGCCTGAGGTAGTAACATACTTTTGGGGAGGCCATAATGGAGCAGAGAGCAGAAGGATTCCTGCTTAAAGAGAAGAGGGATGTCTCGTTTCCAACTGATGGTTGCTATGTGGGAAAGTAAAGCCCAATGCAGTCAGAGCTTCCGATTTGTTTTTCCGCCCAGAGAAGACAGAAATCTGGATCTTTGCATGAAGTCTCAAAATATTTAAACATGGCAACTCAGTCAAAATGTGAAACTGAGCAGAATTGAAAAACCAGGTCTGTGGGTCCCAGCGGGCCCCACCAGCCCTGTGTCTGTGAACTCAGAGGCTGCTCTATGCAGGTCAAGTGAAGAACCAAAAGCAAGTTAGCAGCATGCACCCTGCTGGTGGTGAGTCAGTCCTATCCACATGCTGGGGACAAACAGCTGGGGACAAACATCGAGTCCACATAGTAGGAGAAGAGAGGAAATGAATGAATAGGAAATGAAGCACTCCAGTACATCAGTGCCCAAAAAATTGAAAAGCATTTTAGGAATCCACTCTGGTCCTAGTTTATGTATACAGGAACCTTAAAATCTGGAAACAAGACATCAAAAACTGAAAAAAGTTCAAGAATTCAGGATTTCCAGCCTATTCCTCCAGTTAGGCCCATATACCAGATTCTTGTCACTGTACAAGTTTTTAGATGCTGACCCCACAATTTATCAGAAAACAGAATTATTACTCTTATCTTGCTCAGATTTGGGAAGCTGGTCTCAAGGGTAAAAGAAATAATTCAAAATATCTGAACACAGAAGAGACTCCTTCTGGCAAATGTATCAAATGTTTCTTTACTGAAAAAAAAAAAAAAGGTATTCTCCTACAGTCAAATCCACAAATCAGCTTAAAATTCCAGCATACCCACTATCCCATGACTTCAATGTTCACATTATCTCATTCATTTCGACTCATAAACACACTATACATTCTCATTACTAAACAAGTCTTTCCCTTATTCACTTCAACCTCATTTAGTTTGCATGTGGGTGTATGAAATTTATATATATATATATATATATATATATATATATATATATATAAATGGTCAATTAAATAAATTATTTGAACCCTGCCATGAGACTTCATTCATGGCAGGAGAGACGATTGCTAATGATAGGTTGATCTGGAGAGGTCTAAAACACAGGATCTGCTATCAAAAGAGTTTAAAAGCAAATGAGTTCAGCCTTACCAGATGATTTCAGTAGATTAGTAGTTCTCAGCCCAAGCTGGGCATTAAAATCATCTTTTTAAAACACCTATGCCCAGGCTCCACTCTAAACCTACTGAAGTAGAATCTTGGAGAAAGGGACTTGGGCATTTGTATTATTTAAAATGTTGAATGATAAATTAGAGGTAACTAATGATCAGCCAGGGTTGAGAGCCCCTGCAGGATACGGCTCAATTACCCATTCACCTGTGACACGTAATTTCGATGATAAATTTAACTAGTTACTCAATGATCTCCACCTTGAACTACATGAGAAGACAATCTCCTCTCCACTAACTACTTAAGTAAATTGGATTTAGAGCCTGGGACACTGATAAACTACGAGGATCCAAAGACAAGCAACCCCATAATTCTTGCCCCTTAGTCAATTCACCTTCCCCGTCAAGTTCATCAAATGGCAGGGAGGGGAGAAGGGGGCAATAGGAAACTCAAAGTCCCAGATTTCAAAACATAATTCAAGCCTTCCCAAAAGTCCCCTCACAGTCCTCAACATCTTACCCAATTCTGGCTTTATCTGATGCTGATTCAGCTGGTTCCCCACATTCCACAAATACCAGTCTTCTTTGTTCTCAGCAGAAGTTTGGTACTTCTCACATGTTGTCCACAAAATCCAGAATGGCCTCATGGCTTCACTTACCCTCCAAACTGTAGATACCTCACCTCTACCCTCAATCTTGAAATCTGCCTTTCTCCCATCTAAATTATTCAAGGCCCTGAAAGAAATGGGCTTAATTTATATTCATGTTCCCACCAATTTTTTCTTTCTAGCACTCTCCACCTGAATATCTAAGAGATTTTGCCCATTTTTCCATCTGTAATCAGACTAAGGAATGTTTTTCATACTTGACTTGCAAATCCTGCAATATTAGGCTCAGAAATTAGACTTCTTCCCAATACATGTAGACCTGTACTGCATAAGATACAATCAAGAGGAACTTGTGCATGTCACAACTCTCTGCAAGAAATAAAATTCCCCTCTTTAGGTTGATAGGTGATCATAGCAGTTTATAGATGGAATGGTCTTTTAGAAAAAAAAACTGTAAAAAATAAATAAGATGGGTACATTCCAATGCACAATAACCTACTGGGCAGTGCAGTTAGTGACTATGAGTAAGGACCTACAGACTCAGTTCCTGGGTTCAATTCGACCATGCATCTGTCATATCTCTGTGTCTCTTTTTTCCCTGCTGTAAAAAGAAAATATTAGGACCTGTCTCATGAAGTCATTTAACATATGTAAAGTTCTTACAACAGTGCCTGCATAGCAGCAGTAAGTCTAATTCATGTTAGTTATTATGTTTTTATTGCTGAGTGCAAGGCTAAACATCTTGCTGTCCAGGAGAGCAAGCCTTTTAAATTTCTTTCACTGATTTAAACAAAGTGAATTTGTGACAAGTTGTTTTTCAAATTGAATTTTGACATTTCTGGTCTTTTCCCATTATTTTCTAAATTCAGTGAATGAAAGCATGGAATTTGTTAGATTATTTCTTGACATTTTAGTTCCATTAGGAATCCCATTTAATATTAGTTAAGCCTTGTTATGAATACAATGCTATTTAAAATGAAACTATGGGAGAGAGATATTTAGGGAGAGAGAAAATATCACTTGCCACTTACTAAATTGAGATTTTAAAAGCCAAAGAAGGGAGGGAGAATTTATAAACTGTGGGTGACCTTTAAATGTCCTATGTGCTAATATATAAGTGTAAACACAGAAAAATGTAATAACTGGTAATAGTAAATTAATCAATACAATTACATTATAGGTTCTGATATCATAAATTATGCTTTCAGTACAGAATATCAATAGCTTTTTAACACCTTTTAAGATCAAATTATAAGTGCACCAAATTTCATCTAGTTTATCTAGATGAATTAGGTAAATTTCAAATAATTTACCCTGCATGTCATTTATAAATATGTAGCTTACTTCTTCTATTACTTGCTTGGACAGCTCCACATACTAAACTTCCAAATATACAAGATGTTAGAGCATAAATTATTTTAAATACTGAGTTAAAAATAAAAATAAGTTTATCACCTCATTAAGATAATCTTTCAATGACATTTACTTGAATAATGTGTCTAGAATAATGTCGTTACTATTAACCTTAGCTTACTTTCAGAAGTTAGTGTAGTTACTATTAACCTTAGCTCACTTTCAGAGGCTTCCTTTCAGAAGTTCAGGAGGAGGATTGGTTACTTGAGCAAAAATCAGTTTTTAACTGAATTACACAACACAGAACAGCATACACTTTGAAACAATGGGGGGAAATGGGGTAGATACTCATATACTTCTATAGGCCATTTATATAGTTCTCACGCCATGAAAACAAATATTGAGAGCCACTGACACCTAAAGCAAGAGTTCATGACTTGTCCTATTTGAGGAGAATTTAGAGCCTGATGTTCCAGCTGAAGATTCAAAGAATTAAAAGGTGCTCTTTGAAGCCTTCATTAAAAGATTTCATTGAAGAAGAGACAGAGTCCCAGTATGTTACCCAAACAGCTAATATGAATTCTAGCATCCAATTCTGAACACGTATTGCACACTTAAAAGTATTAATCACTTAACTTTTACGTATATCTGATTTCGGGGACAGATCTGGGAACTATCTTTATGACTATATCAACAGTCACCCAGGATCTGACACAGCGCACACACTAGTAAACACTCCTAGAATATGTGGCATTAAACTAAAGACACTCAAAAGGTGGACGGCTTAGTGTAAGCAAACAGCATCCTTCTACGTAAGTTCCTGCCCCAGTCACTGATGGAGAACAGCTCACAAAATTAAATTCCAAGGGCTCCATCAGTTGTAACTTCCGAGTATCTGTTGCTAGCACCAATCAACTTTCTAACTCCAAGGAGCAAAAGTGGGGCGGGCCTTAGCCGGGGTCAAAATTCACACCTGACTGAGCAGCACCTTCCAGCACTCCCTTGAGAAGCGTTTTCTCAAACACCTAAAGCTGTGCTTCTCAAACTTTAACAGTCATTCCAATCACCTGGGAGCTTGTTTAAAAGCAGATTCAGAGGCAGTGGGCCTGGAGGAGGGCATCAGACTGTGCATTTGTAGCGAGCCCCCAAGGGACTCCCATGCAGCGTTGCCTCCCAGCACCCTTTGAGAAGCAAGGCCCACAAACGCCCAAAGACATCCAGGTCACTTATACTAGCAACGAAAGTTGGCGGGCACAGGTAGCTTCCAATAAAGTCTGCGTGCTGTGTCCTCTGCGCGTCGCCACCGGGTCCTGGGGCACCTGGCAGGTGCCTTGGCCTTGGTGTGCTCACGGATAGCCCGCCCCACAGCCGCGCCCCCACTCCGCGCCCCAGCGCTCACCTTCTCCCTGGTCTTCAGGTACCGCTGCAGCGCCTGCTGCGTGAGCTCCCGGACGCGCAGCTGGCCCTCCTTGCAGGGAACCACGATGCCGGTTCTGCCGAAGCACACGGTCACTTTCATCCTGGCCCCCGGCGCCCACGCCGGGCCCGGCCGAACAGGTGTCCGGCCCCACGGGCGCAGCCCACACTCTGGGGGTTCGCCCGGCGCAGGGGGGTCCGGAGACCCGGAGCACCTCTCCCCCGCGCCCCCTCAGGGCCCGGGGTTCGCGGCAGCGCCCCTCCTCCCGGCGCAGGCGGCCCCGGGGCGGGCGGCAATCCGGGAAGGGGGCGGCTGCGGGAAGGGCTACCTCCCAGGTAGCTGGTGCCCGGGGACGCGGCTGCACTGTGGCCGGGCTCCTCCTCCTCCTGCTCCGTCTCCTGCTCGGGCCCGGACAAGGCGGCTGCTCCGAGCCCGCCAAAGCGAAACTGCCGGGCCAGCTCTGGCCCTGGCCCTGCCCCCTGGCCCCGGCCCTGGCGGCGGCGGCGGCTGCGGGGCCGACTCCAGGCCCCGGGCTGGAGTGGGCGGCGGCGGCGCGCGGGGCCGGAGTTGGGAGGAAACTTTTGCGCCGGATCCCAACTCCTCGGCGGCGCGCGGCGCTCTGGGCTCCCGCGGCCCCGGGGCCGGCCTGGGCCCGGCTCTTAAAGGGGCCGCGGCGCTCCCGGGCCCCGCCGCGCACTCGGCTGCGCGGGGCGGGGGCCGGTGCAGCCGGTAACAGGAGCCCGGGAGCCTCGTCCCCTCACTCGATCTCTCCTTGGCTCTGTCCCTCCTGCACACACGCTGAGCTCTGGAGAATTGTAACGGGACCTGAGAGCTACCCACCGGGGGATTGAAACCGGATCTCATAAAGCAACCTTGAGGGATTAGCTAGGAGACTGCAGAGCTACACCGTTAAAACGTAAGGCTTGGAGCGAGATTCAAGGAAAGCCTGAGAGCAGGTGCTTGTCGCCACGCCCACCAAAAACACCGGAGGAGTGGCAGCTCACAGGTACTGAGCTGCAGGGATGACCCAAGGGCCTGCCAGGAACCTCGTCTTAAGCAGAGCACCGATTCTGTCCTCTGGAGTCCCGAGATGGCAAAACTGAACCCCCAAGGGGTTCTTGGGGATAACGTGGGAGTGGAACTCTTCCTTCTACAGAAGACGACACTGAGATTTTCCCCAAAGGTCACATTCCAGACCCAGACATGATAGCCCATTTTTACATACATCCTTCAGAAATGTGCCTCCTCTTGTGCATTTGACTAGAAAAACAATTTTAAACACGTGAAGGCTCATGATTTGGGAGGCATGTGTCCACCACCAATTGAAATAGGAGTATCTGAAAAAATAATTCAAAAAAAAAAATTTGTGTCGTTCTTAGGTCACAGATCAATGAGCTCCTTTGAGTCTAACAACAACCCCGTAAGGTATTATTTTTCCAATTTTGTGCATGAAGAATGGTGCTGAGGGAGGTTAAGGAACTGAACTGACCATGAAGTTAGTTGTACTCAGAGAAACTCAGTTGTTCCCATGCTAAATTTCTGGTCTCCCCAAATTGTTTTTCCAGCAGTCTAGTTCATCCAGCACCATACTCAGGGCTACATCATGTGTTTTCCTACAAAAGAATTTGTTTCTTTGTCAGGACACATTTAGGGGCTTCTGGGTGGCTCATTGGGTTAAGCATCTGACTCTATCTCCGCTCAGGTCATGGCCTCAAGGTTTGTGAGTTCCAGCCACACTTCTGGTTCTGCAGGGACAGCACAGAGCCTGCTTGGGATTCTGTTTCTCCTCTCTGCCCCTCCCCCGCTTGCGTGCTCCTACGCATGCGCGCTCTCTCTCTCTCTCTCTCAAAATAAATAAACTTTAAAAAAAAAGTCACATTTAAATTGAACTTGATTACCTAGAACAGTATGATAATGTATAGGAGATTAATGGGCTTATGAATTTTGAAAATTTTTAAATTTTATAACTCATTCATACATGTAATATATATTGGTTTTCTTCTGTATAGGACCTTATATAAATAAGGTCAGTGATATCAAAGAGAATCACACAGACCAAGTGTATTTGAAAATATATATTAGTATAATTTGGTAGCAAACGCAATACAAACTAATTTAAATAAACTAAAGACAGAATCACTTTCCTCATTCTTTTTTCTCATAAAATCAGAAGATCCAGAGAGCACTCCTCCGAGGCAAGATTGAATCTGGAGACTAAACCATGTCCTCAGGGGCCATCTTTCTAGATCTAATGACCCTGAGTTCCTCAGGATTTCCCCAGAGGAGGCAAAGATGGCCACCCCCAGTGTTCCCGATTTACACAGCCCTAAAGACAGGCATCTCAGACATCAGTAAGCCTTTTCTGGTAAGGGCTTGCATATCCAAGCTTGAGTCACATACCTTCCCTCAGTCGAGATGATTGGCCAGGCCTGGTTCACCTGCCACTAAATCATGTGAACTGAAACCCGGAGGGTAAATACCCAAAATATGGGTCAACAAAATATATTGAACCACCACAAAATATAAAATTGCTTTCCAACCCTCGGGGGGCTTATAGATAAATAGCAAGGGAGACAAGGCCTACAGATGTGAAAAGTTCAACAGCAACTATAAAACAACAGTAAATTTGATAATTCTACTGAATGTTATTGATTTATATGTATGTCATGCCCTGTTTAAAGTGACTATAACATAGAAATAAAAATGGAGATATGAGGGGCGCCTGGGTGGCGCAGTCGGTTAAGCGTCCGACTTCAGCCAGGTCACGATCTCACGGTCCGTGAGTTCGAGCCCCGCGTCAGGCTCTGGGCTGATGGCTCGGAGCCTGGAGCCTGTTTCCGATTCTGTGTCTCCCTCTCTCTCTGCCCCTCCCCCGTTCATGCTCTGTCTCTCTCTGTCCCGAAAATAAAAAATTAAAAAAAATTAAAAAAACGAAAAAAAAATGGAGATATGATATATTAGGTAACAACATAGAGAGGGAGATACCTATGTATCATATAAGAACATAGAGATGCCTATGTATCATATATTATGTATCTGTATCTTATTTTCCTTTGCAATAATCTTACAAGAGAGGTACTTTTGTTACCCTCCTTTTAAAGATGAAACTGAGGCTAAGGGAGGTAAGGTCACATTCTTAGCAAGTAGCAGAGGCTGAACTAGAACCCAGGCAGTCTGACTCCACCAGAGTCTTGCTAGTAACTACTATGGCTGATCTTACGTGGTAAGTACCAAATCAGTAGAGCACAGAAACAAATATTAAGGCTATGCATTAATATGAGACCCCTTTAATGTTTTGTATTTTATGGACACGTAGAATGATACAGAGCAAAGCTTTTTAGCTGATGAAATGACTATTCTATATCTTCTTGGCTTGTTTGGTTTTTTTTCTCCTCACTTGCTCCAGACTCTTACTCTTCTGCTCAGATGATGAAGAATCCTTGCTCTTCTCCACACTGCAAACTTCCTCTGGGCCCATCTTTAGCCTCTCTCCAGTATCTAGGGCCCCCTGTGTCTTGGCTTTCAGAGGCCCCAGGTTAACCAGGAAGAACACACAGGCTGTCCACGTCCCACTTGCAGAAAGATTGGCATCAGCTCCTGTGACATGTAGCAGAGGCTATGCGGTTGTAAGATGAAGGGAGAGAGGAAGCTAGGCACGCATATGAACAATGCATTGTGCAATCCTGCACACCATGGAGTGAACTTCAATGACCCCAAGCTATTAGAATTAGAAAAAGAGTTTAGCGTCTATTAATTCATGTTTATTAAGTAGCCAGATTTAATTTGTTCTTTGGTCTTATCACAGCATACATAGAAACAACTTATATATTAAGCGATCTAAAAGAACGTAGTTACAACACAGATACTCATGCCCGGCAAATTCCTAAATCAATATTTCATGCCCCATGGGACTCCTGGACAGAAGAAATAAATAATTTGCCTTGATTGAGTAACACTAGAGGATTCTAGGCCTGGGTTCCATTTTCTTGTTTTGCCTGTTGGATGGATAAATATTGCCTGTGGTGTGATATTTTCCCATTTGTTATCCAAAAGCTTAGCAAGTTGTGGAGTAGCCAGTGAAAATTTTATGCAGAGAACAATAATACTAACCAGTATTATTAAACTTCTCTGCCTTACAAAAAGTATAACTAAAATGTCAGGTACCATTAGGCATATATTAAATAAAAAATGGTAATTTGGGGGGCGCCTGGGTGGCGCAGTCGGTTAAGCGTCCGACTTCAGCCAGGTCACGATCTCGCGGTCCGTGAGTTCGAGCCCCGCGTCGGGCTCTGGGCTGATGGCTCAGAGCCCGGAGCCTGCTTCCGATTCTGTGTCTCCCTCTCTCTCTGCCCCTCCCCCGTTCATGCTCTGCCTCTCTCTGTCCCAAAAATAAATAAACGTTGAAAAAAAATTAAAAAAAAAAATGGTAATTTTTATATATAGTTGACCAGGCATCCATTCTAATGTTTAGCACCATTAAAACAGAAACAATTTTCACCCCTCAAGGCATTTTATATAACAAGCAATATTTATCTCCAATTCAGTAAATGTGGTTTGTTGGTTTGTTGGTTTTTTCATAATAATCTTCTTTCTAAGACCTTTGGAACAAATAGTACAACACAATATGTTATTTGCTTCCTTGTGAACGCAGGTGCCAGAGTGATACCATAAAAGAAGACAAATGGGTATGATTCTTCATTCTTTCCTTCCATGTTTAAAAGCAAAGAGTTTGGGCTATTGTTTAACTTGGCAAGAATGGGTTTTTCTTTTTTTTTTATTTTTTTATTTTTTTTTTTCAACGTTTATTTCTTTTTGGGACAGAGAGAGACAGAGCATGAACGGGGGAGGGGCAGAGAGAGAGGGAGACACAGAATCGGAAACAGGCTCCAGGCTCCGAGCCATCAGCCCAGAGCCTGACGCGGGGCTCGAACCCACGGACCGCGAGACCATGACCTGGCTGAAGTCGGACGCTTAACCGACTGCGCCACCCAGGCGCCCCAAGAATGGGTTTTTCTTAAGAGATGTTTGTCTCTAAGTGCCTGATGGCGTTCATTTGTTGACTGTTTCTTTGTTGACTCTTTCTGTAGCTCTCCTTAAAACACGAATAACAATGCTATACACCCCAAAGGGAGTATTGTGGGCTTTCAGATTTTTGAAAGGTCCTTATTTATGCTTTTCTATAAGTAACACTCATAAGTCTCCACAATGATACAGCTAGACCTCTCCTCCTTATACTGAATTCCACTCTATGGATAATAATGTACTGCTTTGATTTATGTTTTCCTGAAGAAAAAAAAAAGCCTGCATCAAGTGATCATATCTTTAAAAAAATTTTTTTAATTAAAAAAAAACAACCAAAAGCAAGGAAACTCTTCAACTGATGTTGTGGTAAGAGTTGATCAGGGGGTGCCTGGGTGGCTCAGCTGGTTAAGCATCCAACTCTTGGTTCTGGCTCAGGTCATGATCTCACGGTTGGGGAGGTCAAGCCCTGCATTGGGCTTTCTGCTGCTGGTGCAGAGCCTGCTTGGGATTCTCTCTGTCTCTCTCCCTCTCTCTCTGCCCCTCCCATGTCTCTCTCTCTTTTAAAATAAATAAATAAACTTTTTTTTAATCATAAAAAAAGAGTTGGTCATTAGTTCCTTGGTTGTCCTCGTTGTGTGATCTCCTTGCAAAGCATATCAGGACCCACGAATCCTGACCACTAGGAACAGGTCCTACCCTTAGCAGCAAGTTCCAGACCCTCTCACCACTAGGCTTTAGTGACTGTTAAACTGCAGGCAATGGTGATGATCAGGGATATTCTCCAACATGCTCAGTTGTCCAACGAAGCTCCTGAGGTGAGGTTGCCATCAAGGCTTCTCTCTTTTCACCGTCCTCACTCATCCTGAGGCCTCCTTCTGCGCTCATGTATATCCCTTTAGTTGGAGAAGTGAGGTGGTGTTCATATAATTGACTGGAGGTAGAGAAAGAACTGAGATTTAACACCAGATGCTTCGGTGTAAAAGGATTACAGGCAGAACAAGTAGACTGGAGCTACACAGACCGGGTTCCAAAGCACTCAGCCACTTGCTGGCTAATTCACTGCTGGGCAGGCTTCATTCGCTGTGTTTCTTCACCAAATGGGATAATGACATACATAAGGCACCCAGCACATAATAGGCAAAACGTATTGCCCTCTGCCCGCCTTGATTCTCTTTACTAGTATTTCTAATGCCACTTCTTCTCACTGCTCCTGAAACTACTTCCAGAAAGAAACATATCAAATGATACTTAGAAGTCACATATCATTCTCATCAAAATTTCTGAAGCCCAAGGGTAACTTGCTCTGTAATGAAGGTGCCACACTCAACAGCAAAATAATAAGATTTCTGTCATGTTTCACAAGCTCCATATTATTTAATGTGAGGCTCAAAACACAATCCTGGAACCCAGTGGTATAGTACATGAGAATCACAGAATTCCAGAGCTGGAAGGGACTTTGGAGATTATTTGTATAATCTCTTCACTTCATAGATGAGGAAACTAAGGACAGGAAAGGTCAAGTGACCAGCCAAAATCAATACCCAGGTCCTTCAAGTCACTCCAATGCTTTCTTCACTTTCCTGTCTGCCTGCTAATAATAGAATTTAAAACAACAGATATTTGGTGCACCTGGGTGGCTCAGTCGATTGAGGGTCCGACTTCAGTTTGGGTCATGATCTCCAGTTCATGAATTCAAGCCTGGTGTTGGGCTCTGTGCTGACAGCTCAGAGCCTGGAGCCTGCTTTGGATTCTGTGTGTGTGTGTGTGTGTGTGTGTGTGTGTGTGTGTGTGTGTGTGTGTCTGTCCCTCCCCGACTTGTGCTCTCTCTCTCTCTCTTTCTGTCTCTCTCAAAAATAAATAAACATTAAAAAATTAAACGAGTAAAAATAAAACAATAGATATTTGACCAACATTGGCTCAAGGCTTTGAATTCTCATTGAGCCAGGTGGTGACAATAAGCAGCTCATTCTTCTATCAGTTCCTAAAGTTTCAGTTTAAACTTAAGACTCTGAATCCTTGAACACCTGGGTGGCTCCGACTTCGGCTCAGGTCATGATCTCACAGTTTGTGAGTTTGAGCCTTGCATCAGGCTCTGTGCTGACAGCTTAGAGACTGCAGCCTGCTTCAGATTCTGTGTCTCCCTCTCTCTCTGCCCCTCCTCCACTCACGCTTTGTCTCTCTCTCAAAAATGAATAAACGTTAAAAAAAATTTTTTAAAAAGACTCTGAACCCTTGTTCTTGCCACGATTGTAAATCTCAAAAAGATTTGCTGAGTGTTAAAATGACTATTTCAGAAAATAGAAAACCATCAAAGGATTTGAGGTAGGACAGTGATGCGATCAGGTTGGTGGTGGGTAGAATACAGAGGACCTGTGAGACAGATAAAAGCCCTGCTACGTTCACTCATTCCTTCGTTCATTTCTTTATGCAGCAGTATTTACTCAACACCTATAAGCAGCTGAGCACAAAGTGATCACAAAGCTTAGCCTCTGGCAAGGAAGACTCATGACAAATGACTAACCAAATAAAATATTTACAGATTGTGAAAAGGTGTAATGAAGGGGATGAACAGTAGGCTGGGTGACAGAGAATAAATGGGTAGTAGGCAACCTGTTTATGTTGGATGAACAAGAGAAAATAACTTTGTGAAGAACCCAGAGAATAAGGAGCAGGGGATGAGGTTGAAGAGATTGTCTGCAACAATGACCTCCAAAATGACTAAGGCAATTTAGATGATGAGGATGGGCAGACTGGAGTGATCTCCTAGGATCTGTTAGAGATAAAAGGTGGCAAGGTTTCAGGAGGAATCAAGAAAGACTGGTTTCTAGTTAGGAGGTGACATTATTAATTGAAGACAGAGAATCTTGGAAGGGCGCAGGCATGCTGCAGATGGTAGGGAAAGAACAGTCAGTTCAGTTTGGGACATTTTGAGTTTAATGTGCCTGAAGGGAACCTGGTAGAAGTGTTTGGGTAGCCAGAAACACAAGTTTTGCAGCTCAGAAATCTGAAGACTAGATATTTAGATTCAGGATCATAGATTTGGAGGTCAACTTATCAGAATGGAAGAGATCAGCCAGAGAAAGAATTTGTAAAGAAAAGACAACAGGGGGGCGCCTGGGTGGCTCAGTCGGTTGGACGTCCGACTTCGGCTCAGGTCATGATCTCGCAGTCTGTGAGTTCGAGCCCTGCGTCAGGCTCTGTGCTGACAGCTCAGAGCCTGGAGCCTGTTTCGGATTCTGTGTCTCCCTCTCTCTCTGACCTTCCCCCGTTCATGATCTGTCTCAAAAATGAATAAATGTTAAAAAAAAATTTTAAAAAAAAAGAAAAGAAAAGAAAGGACAACAGGGCTTAGACTAGAATCCTGCAGATTGCTAGGATTTAAGAAGAGAGAGATCCAGCAGACTTAAGCGTGTGTATGGGGATGCATTATAAATTACAAGTTCGTCTTTTTTTTTAAGTTTATTTATTTTGAGAGAGAGAGAGAGAGAGAGAATGCATGAGAGATCAGGGAAGGGGCAGAGAGAGAGAGAGGGAGAGAGAGAGAATCCCAAGCAGACTCCATGCTCTCAGCACAGAGTCCCACATGGGACTGACCACACAAATCTGAGATCATGACCTGAGCCAAGATCAGGAGTCACACACTTAACCGACTGAGCCACCCAAGCACCCACAAGTTATTTTTCTTATTGTATATAAGGTATTGTCAGTTTCAAAGATGTGATAAGAAAGGATGCTACTGCCCTAGTGAAGCCACAATGGTACAGAACAGGAAATTTAATGTTAAGAATGGGAAGCAAGATAGTTTGAAACAGATAGGCTTCAGTGGAGCATGACATAGGCTGTAAGCTGATAAAGATACACGAAGAAGGAAATGAGTGAGGAAAATGACTGAGGGAGAGCTTTGAGAACTAGACTGAAAGTTTGGATCTGCTTCACCAAAGAAATACCCTCCAGGTGCTTGGCAAAGGAGTAATATGCATAAAATAGCATGTGATAGTCATGATTCTGACGTCTTCACGTATAAAGAATCAGGGTAGAAAGTGACTGAAGGTCGGGAACGATCCAACAGAATGTTGGAGCAAATCACACAAAACTAAATTCAAGTATGTTAAATGTAAATTTGTCATATGTGTACATGGTTGTAGAATATCTCCACCTGTACATGTATTCTTCCAAAGTAATAGACTATGTGATTGTTTAATGTCCAGTCCTATGATTATACTATTCCATGCATGGGAAGTGGGGGAGTTGCCCTATGACTCAGGGTCCAGTCAGACAAACAGAACACACACCCTATCTCAAACAAAGGGAATCAAATATAAGAAATTAATTACATTGTTGGTGGAAGAGCTGAAAAGCCAAACAGGAAATAGTAAGGCAACTCAAAGATTAACCATAGCATGAAGCTGCTTCTTTCTCTAGGACTCACTGGATTCTGGGAGGAGTGAGTGTTAGCAGGACCCAGAAGCTGAAGAGCCTAGCATAAGCTAGATCTGTAGTGGAGACTGCCTGATAAAAGCTGGGAGCACAGGAGGAGGAACTTTCCAGAAGAGACCTGGAATAGGAGTTACAGTCCTGAAAACACATAGAAGGGAGAGGGTTGGGGAGAGGGAGGGAGAGAAAGAGAAAGGGGTAAGTGGGGAAGGAGGGTAGAGGGGTGAAGGAGGGAGGAGGAGGAAGGGAGAGAGAGAAGGAGGGATAACCATACCCCTGGACTCTTTCTCCTGACCTCCATGCTTCTCCCAGTGTCTCACACTAGCTGATCTATCTAGAAGTCAGTGAGCAAGGAGAAGGGCAGGGAAATATTTGGGACTGGCTCAGAAGGTCTTTCCTGGCAGGCTTCTATAGTAATTCATAAATAGAAATTTTAATTCTCACTAACATTTTAGATTTAGGAAAAGCACTAATAATGTTTCCAGTTCAATTTGGTATATTTGTGAAAATAATCTTTTCTCCCAGTCGAGACTAAATTCATGTTTTTCTCGAGAAAAAGTGCTTCTACATTTTAACAGCGAAATAGCAGCTTTTCTCTGATTGCCAGATAACTATTAATTTCCATCAATTGAGAAATAAAAAAATTCCTACCCTTACTCAGTCATCAAACTCAAATTAATAGTTTTGTTTAGCTATGATTACACAGGCCTACAAGCAACAAATCCAAAAATCCCATTAATATTGAATGTTGAATATGTCAAACTAAAATGCTATCTGATAATATTTCATTTGTTTTACATGCCACAATTTTAGGCACTAATCCATGGATTTATGATGGAAACTTTGAAGACTATCCAAGTTTAAAGTTGTGATTGCTTTGTATAAAATTATTTGTAAAAGCCTTTAATACTTTACCACATGTGTATGTGAATAGTGTGATTTTTATTTCAACACTATCAGAAAAATTTGATTTACTTAGTATTTGTCTGTCATGAGTGTATATTCTTGTTAGTACATATTTGTTACAACTTTTTGCAGTTATCTTCAAGCTCATTTTTATATAACCAGAATGTAAGTATAATAAAGAATATACATAGGTTATATACGGACTTCAACATATCTCATTAGACCTAAAAGGGGGAATTTCTCAGCAAATAAGAACTATCAATTTGCAAGTACAAAATAAGTTTTTCATACCCGATACCCACCAATGGGAGTATCACTGATGAGTAGCAAATGCTGGTCATGACCTCTCCCAAACCCAATGAGCTTTTTCTAGCTGCAAATTCCTTATTGTAGACCCCTACTCAAAACAGCAATATCAGGCTCTTTGAAGGACTAGGATTGCTGCTGATTATACTGAGTGGCCTCTGATTCAACGACAGCCATCCAAAAGCCAACTGATGACCCAAGACTTGACCTGATGTTAAGAGCTATACCTGATCATCAATGATCAGCTAAGCTGGAGGCTGGAGATTAGAGAGGCTTGGTTACCTGTCAGTGAAAGAACTAAAAGGCCACTTCAATTCTGGAGACCCCAGGGATCCAGGAAAAAGAAGAAAGCTATTTTGGAGCTGCCTCAGCTCTCAGTGAGCCTCCCAGGATCAACCTAAAGGCGTCGTTGCAGCAACCGCCATTCTTTACCAAATTATTTTTTTTCAATACATTATTTTGAGTGAGGACAATCTGTAAACCGAAAATAACTATTTCTAGCAAAGAACACAAATGCTAGTAAATTAAAAAAGAAAAAAGTTCATGAACAGTAAGTTAATGAACAATAAGCCTTGGACCCAAGGGTTTTGAAATATATCGTTACCATTACGAACTAGATTATAACTGGAGTAACCCGGCAGTCCATGGATACTTGAATAAAATTTCTTGAGGAAAGGAAGTTGAACACTGACTTTTAAGAGTTAGTAATGATGTCAGGAGTGGGAAAATCCAGACCAAGAGTCATGCCATGTGACTTTTCTGCATTCCAGCATAGAGACATGGATGTTTCCCTCTAACATCCTAAATAACATTTGGACATTGCACTATGGAACTATTTGGAAGTTGCACTATGACAGACACATACAGAAACAATGAAACTCCATTCTCCAGAAACAACGTGTCAGGAGGAACTCCTCGGAAGAGCATTTGAGCCCCCCTATAGCAATAGTGCATGCTGTGATGTATCACACGGGTCCACCTTGAGGACTGAACACTCATTCTCCTGGTGCCAGAATTGTTAGCAGCTGAGTCTCTCAGCTGAAATGCTGTCCAGGAATCTTTCTTAGTGGAATAGGGCCTCCCTGCCTGAAATCATACCTTATCCACGGGGCAGCCCACATGTCTACATACACTGAGTGATCTAGTTGGAGCAGGGAGTATAAAAGCCCAGGTCCCCTGCCTTAAGACTGGTCAACTCTGAATGGCCATCTCAGTTACAGTGGACCCTCGCTGAAAATGCATCTCCATGTAGTTCCTTTCTCTGCACAGCCCTACATCACTTACTTCTGCACAAGAGTTATTTTGAGCATACTCCTTAATAAATTTGTACATACGAGTCTCTGAATCATTCATTCAATGATTTTGACATTCATATGTTCAACCTAAGACATAATGTAATTAAAAAACAACAACAACAACTCTGCTTTGCACGTAAATGAGAGCTTTAGGTAATAACTAATTAACTTAACGAAAAAATAAATGGATAAATAAATGAAAGAATGTATTGTAAACGCTTCCAGTTGTTCAAAACAAAACAAAACAAAACAAAACCAAAGGACAGACTAGCAGAGAATAGAGCCAAAGACACTTAGTTTATGATTATTCAGTAGTGGCAGCTCACAATTGGCCCAGACACAATGGCCTAAATTTCCATTATCTGAATGCCTTTGGGCAGGGCTCCTAAAAGCATAGAAGAATCAGTCTGAACTTCTAGCATCAGGGGAAGGCAGTTATTGCAAGAAAAACACACCACTGATGTCTCATATCTAAAAATGTAATTTGAATTTTGCATTAGACCCCATAGTACATTGACATTGTTTTAATAAAAAAATATGTTTTGGATTACTTGCTATCAGAAAAAAGTTTCTCCCCATCTTAAGTTGCTATTTCAATTTGTCATTCAGCTTCATCCAGACAATTTCTCATCTCTGCCTTAGGTTTATAATGTTTTGTGAAGTCAATAATCTAAGTGTGCTGATAAAAAGGATAATGGATTCTTTACCACTTTATGAGCTAGACCAGAATAATCACTGAGGACACCCATTCAGTTGTTCAGCAAATATTTATCAAGTGACTACTATAGATAAGGTTCTGTTTTAGGATACACAGTCTGCTGTGGACTGAATGTTCGTGTCCCCTCCAAATTCAAATATTGAAATCCTAATTCTCAGTATGATGGTATTTGGAAGTGGAGCTTTGGGGGGTGATTAGATCATGAGGTGGAGCCCTCATGAATGGAATTATTGCCTTTATAAAAGAAGCCCTAAAGAGCTCAGTCACCCTTTCAACCAGGTGAAGACACAGTGAGAAGATGGCCATCTATGATCTAAGAAGCAGACTGTTACAGACATGGAATCTGCTAGCACCTTGATCTTGAACTTCAGCATCTAGAACTATGAGGAATAAATTTCTGTTGTTTAAAAGCGAGTCAGTCAATGGTATTCTGTGATAACAGTCCAAATAAACTAAGATACGGTGGTAAACATGAGATATAATACCTCTGCTCTCCTGGGGGTTACATTTTATTGAGAAAAATACTGAGATCAGCAGAATGTGGCCAAGTGGGGAATTAGTGAAAAATTTCATTCTACTATTGGTGAAAATTTCAATAATGTCGTTCTCCTGTGAGATTGTGTCACTTCTGACACGTAGTGGCTGATAAATGATGTTGATCTACTCACAGTTTCATGTGAGCCTTAGAGAAATATTCAAAGGATTTTTTAAGTGATGAAATATGGGTGATAAGTGATTTGTTTATTTTATTTCTAAATCTATAATTTTCATTAAATTTAATGAAATTAAATTAAATTTCATTAAATTTAAGAACTAAGAGTAGTGATCCACAGAATCAACTTTCTTTAGCCAACTCTCAAAATTTGTTTTTGTTACAACCATTTTGTCATGTGCAAAGTTTCCACAGTTTTGCCTTATAGAGACTGATGGTAAGAACCCTCAAAATTAAAAAAAAAAAATCTGCTCAAGAAACCAAATTTTTGAGCTACTCCTTAACTTACGGTTAAGGTGAACAATGAATTCATTCTCCTCTTCTAAGATTTCACCTCAAACCCTGGTCTTCTCTCTCTCATTCTCCTCTTACTCCTTCTCTCTCTCTTTCTGGGGTAAAATAAAAATTCAGTCTTGAGGGAATCAGCCCTGTAATTTATCCTACCCAATCAATATGCATCTGGATAGTTGGCTAAGTTTTCAAAATTATTTCTCATTTTATTACAAATGACCTTACCTAAAACCACTGGGTTTGGGTATTTTTAGTTTTAATCAGTCAGAGTTCTACAAAGCCCACTTGAACTGGGCTAAGTAATGAGACTGTAATAGAGGAATTATGGTAGGAAAAGCTAGGCTTCAGTAGGCAGAGAGGGAAAGATAAGGATCTGAGGTCCCTGGGTGGGGAAAAACACGTATTTTGGAACAATGCTGGGAGTGTCTGACCATAGCAAACCCCCTCAGGCTTAAGGTTCCTCTTAAGAATGTGACAGACCCCACCTACTCCCCCTCAGGTTTCCCTTAGGAATTTGACAAAACACCTGACTAACAATTAGCAGACCATAAAATGTTGGACCCACAAGGAACTTATGACCACAGACCAACCTCATACAATGGAAATGAACCAGTCAGGAATAGACAACCCAGAACCTAGAGTTATCAAGCCAATAGGGGTGAGACCTGAGAAGGAACAAGGGGGAAGGGATGGGGCGGAGGGGGGTGGTGAGACCAGAACCTTATAAAACAGAGACCTTTGTCTATAGTTGCAGGCATTCACTTTCGAATGCCCCCTCTCTGTAAAGGGAGTTTTCATGCTATTTCTTCTTCCTTTCTGATCTTATACTCTAATAAACTTTTGCCTGCTGCTCATTTTGTGTCCACCTCTTCATTCTTTGAAGTGGCGAGACACCGAATCCCGGGTATTAAGGTAAAAAATCCTGCAACAGAACACTTTATAGGAATAGGCAGCTTTAGGTAAACCAACAGTGGAAAGAGCAATACTTCGGAGTTAACAAAACGGGGACATATTACCACTCCCATGCAGAGTGACATGGAGAGGACCATTTAATATGAACATTGGCCAATGCAGACATGTGGCAGGACCGGAACTGGGGGAACAAATACAGCAATACAGTAAAGCACCTCAGAACTCAGAGTTCATCTAAGCAAATCAACTCAAAAGGGTGAGGCTAGAGTCAGTAAACGCTAAACCAGATTGTTAACTCCTGAAAGGTCGGGTAATGAGTTTCCAGATTAAATTCCAATCAAGGATCAGAGAATGGCTGTAGTCAGAGCCTGGCAATTAGCATGCTTAAAACTGTGATAAAGACAACAGAATTAACATATCTAAGAGAAAAATGTGTTACCAGAAAACTCTTTCAATGGCCTCCTGAGGAAAAGAGGAGGGACTAAGACCTTGGCCTGTCAGTCCCCCAACACACACACAGGAGGGAGAAAGAAGCACCCTCACCAGGAGATCCCAGTCGTCTCTGTAGCCGGTGTTTCCCTCAGTGGGGGAAGAATATATTTCAAGCACTCTCAGCTGAAGAACCCTTCATTAAGAAAACCTAATTCCCATTTGTTTGTACTTAATATTCACCAAGCAATCTCGACTGTAGGTTACATTTCCATCTGTTTGCCTCAGGGAGAAAATGTGAGATCCAAACATCACTTCAGGAATGTCTACTCTGTCATCCTGAAGCCTGGTGCATCAGTTAAGGGCACAGGCTACTGAACCAGATCCCTGGGTCCCAATCTGGGCTCTGCCACTTACTATCTGTGGGATCTTGGGCAGGTTACTCAACCTTTCTATGTCTTAGTTTCTTTGTCGTAAAGCAAATTAATAACAGAACCTATGCACCTTATAGAATTGATATGAGATAAAACACTTTATTTGTGTTTGTATTTGTTTTTTTTTTTTAATTTAAACTAAAATTGTTGTGAATTCAGTTGGTTCGAGTCAGTTCCCCAACACCTCATCATCTTGGAGCTCTGAAAATGCTCTATAGCTAGACACACAGTCTAAGAACCAGGCCTGTGACTATCCAAAGACAGAATCCCTGGAAGTCGCCTCCAGACAATACCACCTTTCTATTGTTTGGTGGGAAAGAAAGGGACAGGGGTACCTGGGAGTTGCTTGCCTAAGTCTGATTTTTGTGAGTTTCTGACCAAAGAAAACACTGCTCCATAACTTCCAGTCTGGAGGCGATGAGGGAATTGATTACGGCTGTGGGGCAGCTTCTCAGCCTCTTTACTCGCCTTGCCCCCTGACTTTCATCTTGGCAGGAAAGATCCAGGCTCACATGAGGTAGAGCTGAAAGTCCTTGGGAAAAGTACACAGTACACAGGTAAGGTTTTATTGCCCAAATCACTTTGCCCAAGGGCTCAGGCTCCAAGGCTAAAGTCCAGCTTTGGAGGAAGTTCACTTGCAGAGGTGTGTCTGTCATGGGCTTCATCTGCCAGAGGCGGGAAGGAGTCTATATAGGTTGCCAACCCCAAGATGGGAGCAGGGAAGCCCAACACTAGGGCAGAACGTCAAAGTCTGGTTCAGAAAGTAAAAGTGATACTGCCTAAAAACAAGGGTTAGATATCTGATCAGTACAGCAGGAGGCACCTGATTTGAGCAGGAGCAAGGAGCAGAGGCTAAGGGTTACTTCTGAAGCAAAATCACCCGG
The DNA here is from genome assembly GCF_028749965.1 of Puma concolor. Taxonomy (NCBI): domain Eukaryota; kingdom Metazoa; phylum Chordata; class Mammalia; order Carnivora; family Felidae; genus Puma; species Puma concolor. Next base: position 191,675,750 of record NC_141674.1, on the reverse strand, counting down.
CACTAGGGAAATGACCAGATACTCTTTGCAGTGTTTGCGTTTTGAGTCCAAACAAATTCATACAAATTTCGAAAAGGGAAGCAGGCTGCATCCGTGAAGGCACCTGCACATCCATAAGTCTTATAAATGAACTCTGAGTTAGAACTGTCAGGGCACGCTCTTCAAGTTTCCCACCGGAAGTTGCAAAACTACCAATAAACTATGTATCTGGGAAGCTGTAAGCTCAACTTCTTCCACGTGCTCTGTCTACACCACCTGAACTCTGCTAACACCATCACTTTTCTAGAGAAAGTCTCCAACCAAATCACTCCTTACTCACACTCAGCCCTCGTTGCTTCTCCCAGACAATGATCCTGCCATTGAGCAACTACGTCTGCTTTGTGAACACGAGCCATCTGCTTTTGCCACCCTCTCTGCACTCTTGCAGCTGTGGTGTCTCACCTTAAATGTGGTATCAGCCAGGGGCCTGGCAGGAGACAGATGGTATATTCATAGGTTTAATTGAAAAGGGTTTAATGCAGGGCAACTTGCAGATGCGGGCAGGGTAGGGGAGCCGGCAGAGAATAGTGTTGAGAGATTGAGAAGCAAGAGGCCTACTGGCTGGAGGCCTGAAGATGCAGGAGGACAGGGCAGCTACCAGCTTCTAGAGAGAACCATAGCTGTGAGAAACAGTTGCCTGACAGGATCTATGGCCACGAGTGACACGGCCTAATATGCATGGTTTGAAAGATGCAAAATGTACCAGACATCTGGGAGAATAGATAGCCCAATTTCTCCTCTTCTATTCTCCATTTGCCAGAGACTCTTATTGATGGATTCCAACTTGAAAACATGGGCAAGAAAGCCTGAGAGATGCAGAGTCCATGAAGTCACTTTCTCCAGAGGTGGGGGGCGGGGGCGGGTGTGGAGCTGGCAAAGGACCTAGGAAAGTAAACAGAGTATCATTGGCACAAACTATTCTTTTTAAAATGATATTTACTGGTTGTCTCTATCCTGATTATAAAAGTAATACATGTTCATGTGGAACAACTTTCAAATACAAGAAAAGCATACGTAAGAAAATAAGAATAACCCATACTTCTATTACCCAAAGCCAATCACTGTTAACTTAATATCTCTATTGTTTGGGTTCCACTTATTTTATATTTAATAAGTATCATGAGCATTTCCCTATGTTACTAAATACTATTTTAAAACATTATTTTTTAGCGGCTGCGTAGATTTCCATCTTTTGGGTTCACCAAGATTTGTATGCCCATTCTATTACTGTTAGCATTTCGATTATTTCTTTTTTTTTTCTATTATACATAATATTGAAGCAACTACCCTCGTATGTCACTCTGATTGTTTTTTTATTTTATTTATTTTAAAAAGTTTTTTTTTAATGTTTTTATTTATTTTTGAGACAGAAAGAGCATGAACAGGGGAGGGGCAGAGAGAGAGGGAGACACAGAATCTGAAGCAGGCTCCAGGCTCTGAGGTGTCAGCACAGAGCCTGACGCGGGGCTCGAACTCACGGACTGTGAGATCATGCCCTGAGCCGAAGTCGGACGCTTAACCGGCTGAGCCACCCAGGCGTCCCCTGATTACTTTCCTAGAAGAAAGTGTTAGGAGTGGAATTACTGAGTATCACATTTGATAAACATTTCAGGGCTCTTTGTGTATATCACCAAATTACACTCTGTCAACGGTCTATAGGAGTGCCCATCTCCCCAAGTCCTTAGGAACCGGAGAGTCAGTCTCACATTTAATTTTGCTTGCTATAGTCAGGTAGCTTAAAGGTAATAAACTACACAATAGTAGGCATATAAATTATGTGGCAGAGCAGGCCAGAGGAAGAAACATTGATTACGGAAGAGAGTGTAGAGAGGAGGCAGGAACACCTATGATTTCAGTTCGTATCTCTAGGACTTGGCGTGCCATCTAGCAGAAAGAAAGCACAAAGAACATGCTCATGAAGATGGTTGAACAAAGAAATCCAAAGTTTCTAGCTTCTACGCTGGCTGGTGGGGATGCTCTAAACTGAGAGAACAGCAGTCCAGCCTACACTACCTTGCAAACAAAGCCTGCCCTGTTAGCACTGCAAGCGCCGAGCGAGCTTGAGTCCTCGCTGGGCGACAGTGCAGCTTGTACAAGGCCACGCTTGAACCAGCTCCCCCTGCTTTTATGTCCCTTGTTCTCCTGTTGCTCTTTAGCTCCTAGTTTCTGCATTTGGACTCCCACCATGTTTGGATCATTGGTTTAGAAAACTCCTTTGGGTTCAGCATTGAGTTAATTCCGTGGTGGGACTGGCCAAAACTTACTGAGTTCAGATCTCAGCTGTGCCACTTACCGGTTGCGAGACCTTAGATCAGCTATTTAAATGCCTTAGGCTTCAATTTCCTCTTGTGTAAATGGGTCTAATGACAGTATCCATAGTGCTACAACAAATTACCACAAACTCGGTGGCTTAAAACAACACAGACTTAGGGATGCCTGCGTGGCTCAGTTGGTTAAGCGTCCGACTTCCACTGGGGTCATGATCTCCCAGTTCGTGGGTTTGAGCCCTACAACTGGCTCTGTGCTGACAGCTCAGAGCCTGAAGCCTGCTTGGATTCCTGTCTCTCAAAAATAAATAAATGTTAAAAACAACAACAACACAGATTTATCATTTTACAGTCAGGGTGAAAAGTCTGGGTGAATCATTCCTCATGGCTAAATGCAAGGTACTGGCTGGGCTGGAGATTCTGGAGATGCTAGGGGAAAATCGCTTCCAGGCCTTTTGCTGCTTCTACGGTGTCTCACATTCCTTGGATCAAGGCTTCATCACTTCAACCTCTGACCCCATCTTTATCTCCCATTCTCTGCCTCTGACCTTCCTGCTTCCTTCTTGTAAGGACCTTCTAATTGCATTGGGCCCACTTAGATAATCCAGGATAATCTTCCTATCTTGAGATCCTTACTTTAATCACACAAAGTTCATTTTGCCATGAAAGGTAGCATATTGACAGGTTTCAAGGATTAGGACATGGGCATTGTTAGGGAGTCATTATTTGCCGTGTGTGTGCGTGTGTGTGTGTGTGTGAAATAACAAAAAATAAAAAAAAAATAAATTATCTATGAAACAAGCAATAGGTGTTGGCTATAATTTTTACTAACCCTTTTCTCTCCTCCCTTCCTTTTCCTCATGTTACAAACTCTCCTATTTTGTTCAATTTATCCAACCTCCTTCCCTATCCTTCTTTCAGGGGAGGAATTTTACAAACAAAGGAGGATCTGATATGGGGGAATTCATGAGTTCTGTTTTGAATATGTTGACTTTGAAGTGCTTGCAGGAAAAACAGATAGAAATGTTTAGCAGGCAACTGAGAAAATGGCTCGGGGGAAATATTGGGGCTGGATATAGATTTTGGAATCATGAGTATAGTAGAATTCACAGGATTTGATGTAACCGATGAGAGAAGGTGTATAAACAAGGAGAAAGATTGAAGACGGATCCTGGGGAGAAGGAGGAAGAAGAGTCTCCAAGGAAACTGTGAACAAATGGATAGAGAAGTAGGAGTTCACCAAGAGGGAGATGGCTTTAAGGCTAACATAGGGGAGGATGCCAATGAGGAAAGGTGTGGTAACAAAGTCTAAAAGGGACCAGAAAGATGAGGCCTGAACTTGGCAAGTGAATTAGCAGTGGTCTTTTTAGGTAGAGTTTCAGCTGAGCAGTACGTACATAAAGCAGGTTTTAGCTGTCATAAATATTTGTTGCATGCTTTAATGAATTGCAGGAGCGAATGGTTGGTGAGGAATGGGGAAACAAGTGAGGCTTCATAAATGTAGCTGCTAAAGAAAAAGATGTGGTGGCAGCTTAATTAATCATGACGGGCAAGGAGATATGTATTTTAAGGTGAGGAAGACTTACTCATGTTTATAAACCCTGGTGAAAGAGCCAGCAGAAAAGCCATTATTGTTGATACAAGCTTGAGGTGCTAATTTACAGAGCAAATTCTTAAGAGGGGTCAGGTTGAAGTTAGATTAGCAAACAATGGACAGGTAAGGACAGATAAAGTGATGGATACGTCTGGTGGGGTGGAGTTTTAAGGAAGCTGCTGTCTGATTGCTTCTATTTTTTTTTTTTTGTGAGGTTGGAGGTAAGGTTTTCAAATCAGGATGAGGATGACTTCAAGAAAGGTAGGTGGCTTTGAGTTGAAGGAGCTACTAGTGTGAGTAAAAATATGAATTAACTAGGATTACGTGAAGATTGCTCAGCATGACCAGGGACTCAATGGAGTTCAAAAACTGTACATTTCCAGTGGAATCGACCAATGTGGTTATATGGTTTTCTTTGAACAGCAAGCTGAGGATTAGCAAGGTAGGCAGGACAGAGTTAGGAGGACCAAAGAATGGAAGGACTTGGTAAGAGTGTGGTTAACAGGGGACCCAGTTACTTCACCATCAACATTCCTTGGCCTCCCATACCATTCTTGAATTTGCTAATTGTTGGTAGCCTTCAACTTAACTTGACCTCGGACACTTAGTCACTCACTTCCACTTCATTTACAACTGCTCCCTCTCAAAGCTCTTAGTCTCTGAGATTCTCCTCTAACCAGGATTCATACACTCTTCACCCCTCCTACTCCTGTCCACTTGACCCTCAGTCTCTCAGTCTCTCATCTTTCCTTTGAATTAATATGCTTTCCTAGCTAACTTACACTCTGCGTTTAGTCTTTGCCTATTTCGGATATTTAAGTGAGTATCAAGGAGAAATTAGTGAGTATCAAGTATCAAGTGAGTATCAAGGAGAGTTCGGATATTTAAGTGAGTATCAAGGAAGAAATTTTCTTCCCCGCATCTTCCTTACATCAAAAACACACAATTTGGGATGAATATCTGGATTGCAGCTGCTTGGAGAGCTTCATACTATTTGGAAAAACTCTGGTCCTAGAAGACTAGTTAAATTCAGAAGTAATTGCCAGAGTTTGAATCTGTTCCTGAGTGGGCTTTGGGGTCAGCAGGCAGGAATCAAATCCTGGTTCTGATTAAGAGCACATCCCCACTCATTTCCAGCCTTAGATTTCCTGATGGTTGACTTTGGCTGGCCTAATTTTTTATTCATTGCTCTTCTCCATTGAGAAAACCAAGTCACCTTCTAGCAGCTGAAAAATAAGGTATTATTTCACTGGGACACAGTACTAAGTCAGCTCAAGGGAGCATGATTTATTTTGTACTCTGAGGCACTACAGGGTATGAGATCACAGTGGGTAATAATCTCTAAAAAGAGAACTTGGTAAATTATTGACATTCATTTGCAAAACTTGTTCAAACTAACCCAACTGATTATTCTCACATAGTTTGTTTTCTATCATAGAAGGTGCTGGTTCCTATGTTGACAGTGATTTGGATTTTTCAGATAAAAGGAGCATGGTCTTTCATAATTTATATGAGAAAGAAGGATGTTATGGAAAGCTAGACAAATGTGAGTATAAATCTTGTTTCTTCATATGCCTATGTGCACATTACTACATCTCTCGGGCTCTACTCCCTTATCTGTAAAATGGGAATACCCACATCTACTGCACATGATTCTTGTTAGGATTTAAGTAAAACACTCTTCTAAAGTACCTAGGATGGTCCTGGTGGTACTTCTGGTGGATTGTTTGCCGCAGACTCATCACCACCATCGCCACAACCTTGGAAGCGTGGGGACTATATTTCCCAGGACCTCCTTCTCGGTGTGGTTTTGGGTGAAAGTTGACTAATGCAGATCAGGCACGGCAGCTTCTTCCATGTGGCCCTTTGCAGTGTATGGTTCTTCTATGCGGCCTCCATGGCTGTTTGTGGTTCTACTTCGGTGGCTAGAAGCTTTATGACTTCTAGACTCTCCTGAGAGTTCTGATAATGCCACCCATGCCAGGGCTTCAGGGACATGGCTTGTGACTGTTCCTTGAGACCTTCAGCTGCAGGCTTCCACTTCCTCTTTCTCCCAGCTTGAGGTGGCTGTTTTCTTGACCAGTCCTGGAATGGTACACTACCAGGATGTCTCTATGAAAGTCATCCCTAAAATCATACAGCACATGTTTAGAGCACATGTTGTGCGGCCAGTTGTGCTTTTTTAAGAAAATCATTTTGGTTTTATTTCTCTACAACATTCCAAACTTCTTTACTATCTTTAACAGTTATTTATTTATTTATTTGAGAGAGAGAGAGAGAGAGAGAGAGAGAACGAGCTCATGCACAAGCAGGGGAGGGGCAGAGAGAAGGAGAGACAGAATTCCAAGCAGGTTCTGCACCTTTCGCGCAGAGCCCCATGTGCAGCTTCAACCCACTGAACGTGACATCATGACCTGAGCCAAGATCAAGAGTCCAATGCTTAACCGACAGAACCATCCAGGTGCCCCACTTCTTTACTATTTTTTAAAGGCCCATTTAACACTGTCAAAATGAGAGTTTTATATTTGTTTATCCACCTCGGAAAAGCCTCAAACATCTAATAACTATTTTTAAAACTGGACGTTATTGGTATTATGTGAGTCTCTTCAATTAATCTGACAAACTAAAATTTACTACTATACAATTACTAGTCTCTGTTATTATCCCAGGCTATTCCTCCCTTTATGATTTACTGAGAATGGATCTCCTGTTAAGAGGTTAACAATTAGTTTTTCATCTATTTCCCCACAAATTACTCTGCTGCATACACATGCTAAAACTATAATTTATGAATGAGAGTTAATGATATGGTCACTCAATGTATTTTCTAATTGTGTGGGTAATTTTTTAGATCGATTTTGTTTAAGAGTGTGAATAAGTCGTTTTTGGGAATGCTTGATCTTGTCCAATCTCCCTACTGGGTCATCTAGAAAACTGTGATCTCAGAAGCTGGGCCGGGGTAGGAGGGGGAGCTGGGGTAGGCATGGGATAGAGGGGATCTGAAGGCTGGGTTCTAGGCAGAGATGGAAAAGCAAGTCAGAAAACTGAGTCTTCGAGGACAGGTGCAGAGAAAGATGATAACTGCTGATGTTTATCGAGCTCTGATATCTCAGTCCCTGTTCTAAGTCTTTACCTGCGTTATTTGCTTAACCCACAGTCCTAGAAAGTACCTATTATTTTTAAGCCTCTGAATCAGTTCAGTAGCCCAGCAGGATATGGAAAGTACATGCAGATATGATCACAAAGACAGTTTAGTGAAGACACTGTTTACAGGTGTTGGGCGGGGTTACAGAACTGATAGGGGCAATGAGATGCCAGGGACTAGCAAAGCTGCCCTAGGACTGAAGGAGAAAAAGGCAGGAACAGGGCTACCAGAGCTCAGCGATGGCCAGCACCATGGAGAAAGAGCTACTGCCGAGGCTGGTCTTGGAGGCATATGGCCCCCGTCAGATCTGAGACACAGAAAAGGACTAAGAAATAGTCCAACCTCTCACATTTTTGAATGCTAATCTCCCCTTAACTGGACCCAAGCAAGTCTCACTGATTCTATCTGTAGAGGGTTGGACGGACTTCCAGAGCAGAGAAGAGAGGAGTATGGGCTTTGGTGGGTCAGGGCCAAATAAAGAGTAAACAACTTCCTCCATTTTTCGGATGAGAAAATTGAGGCTTAAAGGGTTTAAGTACTTTCTCAAGGTCACATGGCTAGAAAGTTGTGTGGCCAGGATTCACACATTGATATCTGTTTAGTCTGAAACCACAGCCTCTGGAAGATTCTGCAGGAAAACAGGTTGGCAGGGTAGGCACCTGCTGAAATCCTCTTGGTTAACAGTACCAGAGGGGCACCTGGGTGGTGCAGTCGGTTGAGCGTCCGACTTCGGCTCAGGTCACGATCTCGCGGTCCGTGAGTTCGAGCCCCGCGTCAGGCTCTGGGCTGATGGCTCAGAGCCTGGAGCCTGTTTCTGATTCTGTGTCTCCCTCTCTCTCTGCCCCTCCCCCGTTCATGCTCTGTCTCTCTCTGTCCCAAAAATAAATAAACGTTTGGAAAAAAAAAAAAATTAAAAAAAAAAAAAAAAAAACAAACCAGTACCGGAGAGGAAGGCTTCAGATAAGGGGAGCCTGTGGCAGAAGTTGTAGCTGAATTCATAAGGAAAAGCAGTTCTGTTCAGACAAGTCACTGAGAAATTATCCCTTTATATACTGAATTTGTTTCACTTACAAGGGAAATGTATTTGCACAGAAATTTTATAAAAGTCCTTGTGGTTATAACTGCATGATACCAAATATTTAGATGAAAAATAAAATGGAGTGGATCTTTTTCAATATCCAGATTCTTAACAGCAAAATATGTGAGTATTTCATTGAATTCACCAGCCAATTCTTATACCTAAAATTTGGGTAAGTATTTGTAGTTTTAACAAAGACTGTCAGATACACTGCTTCATTTAATACAAATAACAGTCTTGCTCTCTTGATTACTACCTCAGCTTTATAGATGAAGAAAGGGAGACTCAGAAAAAACATATGACTTGTCTGACATCCAACAGCTAGTCTGTGGTAGATCCAAGTCTCAAAACTCTGATCTTTTGGCTGTAAGTCCCATGTCCCATGTTCTTTTTAATTCACCAGTTCCTTGGCAGAGAGATATCATAGGTCTTTCAGAAACTGAACACAGAAGGAGTGCCTGGATGGCACCAGTCAAGCATCTGACTCTTGATCTCGGCTCCAGTCATGGTCTCGTGATTCGTGGGATCAAGCCCTGCATCAGGCTCTGCTGACAGTGTGGACCCTGCTTGAGATTCTCTCTCTCTCTCTCTCTCTCTCTCTCTCTCTCTCTCTGTGTGTCTCTCTCTCTCTCTCAAAAGAAATAAATGCACTTTAAAAAAAAAGAAATGGAACACAGAAAAGAAAACAAAACAATCCTACTATTGTTCTTTGCCAGGGATTACTATGAGAATGTAATGGCTCTCTTTGCTCTTAACTTGGTGTTTCCACATTTCTCATCATTCAGCATCAAACAAGATAAATCGGGTAGGAACTGGGGTTTTGGTAGAATGCAAAGGTATAAAGTGGACCCCACTCTTACGGCATCCTTTCAGACCTCATACTAAAAGTTTGAACAAGAGATCCGTAGGTGATATTACTTGAGCTAGATAAGTTTTTCACCAGGGCATCTGTCTAAAACTCAAAGTTAGGTATAGATTATAGACTCAGAGGGGAAAGGGATCTTTTCAACACGTATTATTAAAATAAGGGAATAAAACATTTTAATTACATACGAACCACTAGACCAAAAATTAAGCCAAGCCATAGTCATTCACAAAGCAATTTAAGCCCTTCAAAGGTGGTCCATCTACCCCAGGCCAAATGGATATGTGGCTGGAAGCACTTTGGAAGGATAAAGTATTTACTGAAACTCAGGTGATATCACCACTATTACCCTCAACCATACTGCTACTGTCATCATATTTGTCCTAATTTTCATCACTATTTTCACATCATTAGTGTCATTGCCCACACCGACACACTCAGGTCAAAAGGCTAAAAACTAGATTATTGTAATATTCTTTGCACTCCAGGACTGTCCTCCAAGCTTATTGCACCTTCATTGCCCCCAGCTTCCTGCTGGGTTTGGCCAATAGGAGGGCCGGGAGGAGACTGGAAGTCAGGAGGGGAAAGAGATCATTGTATTTATTTCCTCATTTACTTTCTCAGCATCTTTCTCTGGATCATTCTAGTTTGGCTTGGTGTCTGTAACAAAGAGCACAACATTCCTTCGGATGGCTTTGTCCTGCGGTATAGATGTCTCCAACTTGAGTAACTGTTCCTAGACCTTGTGTCTTTAGGCCTAGGGTGGGAATAGCTTCCCACTGTTTTCCAGAGTGCTTCACTATTCCTTGGTGAGTTCCCTGAACCATACCTATACCTTTGTAGAAAACACCTTAACCGAACTCTTTTCAGTTACCTCTGTTCGGTTGGATATCTGGTTCTTGCCAGAACCTTGACTGATACACACAATTCAACATTTCACTATCGGAGAAGGAGAAAAGTGAAATTATCTGGGAAGATGCTTTCCCTCCCCATGCAACAGCACTCCCTTTTTTCCTGAAAAAAATTCTGCTTATTACCCTTTCTATAAAATAGGACCACGACTCATCTCCTCCCATACATAGACTGTGGCCTGTGTCTCTCAAGGTTCCTCTCAGCTGCAAAGGAATCAAGGGACAAGGCACGTGCTTCAACAATTTGCCTTGAAATTAAGGAAAACAATGCAAGAGAGATTATTACTAACCTTGCGGTGCCACCAAAGGAATAGACAACACCAGGGTGTGGGGGATGCACACACAGGGACAGAGACATGAGAAGGACTGAGGCAAAAGGTGAAACTGAGGGAAGAAAAAAAATCAGTAAAAGGAGGAGAAAAAAGTGGAAAAGGCATCAAGGCCATCTATTGATATTAAAATACAAGCCATTAAAAACAAAAGGAACTCTGACATTAAAAGATCTATCATTACAAAAAGCACTTGAAATGCAAGTCTGTTAGAGGTGCTGTGCAGACTATGTTGAACTGACAGGTAGAGGAAGCCAGGAAAGAGAAGCTTTGGTTGAAACGGGCTGTTCCTGGAGCACGTGGTCAAGCAGGACAATGTACTCTATTTGCTCAAAGCAGATGCCAAATGTTTGATTCCTGGTAGGTGATTAGGCTTAGTACTTGACTAATTTATATACATTTTCACTTTCCAAAAAGATATTAACATCATGTAGACATACCCGTGGGAGCTGGGTAGTTTTGCAAAATGAGCTTAAAATTATTGAAATAGAGGAAATAACTGGGATCTCTGCCTTGCAAATGCTACATCCTACTTTAGCTCTTCTGTCGGCATTTAAGGGGGAAAAGTTAGATTTGCCCAGGAGACCCCCAGGACCTCCGTGTGGAGCAGCACAGTTGGGTGTGCACTTCAGAGGCTGATGGCGATATTTAATTATGCTGATCTTTCCCTGAGTTCCTTGTGTCCCCTGAGTGGCACGTTAATACCTTGCCAGGTGGCTGTGCAGGAGGGATGTGAGTGCACAGAAGGGAGTGGTTTCCTGCAAACCTTCAGCCAGATCACACAGAGGAGAAGACTGATGAGAAGTTATTAAGCACACTAAAAAATTATATCATGATGATTAAAGATTAGGAAAAGAAAAAAAGGTAAAAAAACAACAACAACCCAAAAGCTTAGAGATATGCTACATTTCTGGAGACTTTTGCTATCAGTCTCCTTCTTGTGTTTAGCTTTTTCATGTACATGTTAGCAAATGAAAGTTTCAAATAACATTAAACATAGCTTGAGAGAAGGGAATCTGAATATATACGTTTCCATATTTTGCCACCATTCAGAAATGTATTTTTATTGTTTATTTCTCAGTTTTCAGACGTCTAGTTTATTATGGTACATGTGTCTTATTGGACTATCTGATGCCAATTAAAAAAAATCCATACTGAAGGATGGATTCCTATTTTTTAATATAGCGGTTCATATATCACATACTCTTCTTGATGTTTTTCTTCCTTTTCGAGCCAAAATGGAACATAAACATTTTAAGAGCATTTAATTCCAGCACATATATATTCTTCATTTGAAATTGGAATTGATTTCCATTTTGTGCTATTAAAATATGTGTACTATTCTCAGATATTTAAGATCCTTATGGTTGTTTGATTTCTCTTCTGTATCGTGTTTAGTTCATCAGCCAAGCCATAGTTTCTTAAGCATTTTGGGATATAATCTATTTTTTTTTGCACAATTGTTATGAGTATGAAATCAGGTGCCAGAGTGACACCTGATTCCTCTATCCTTAAACTCTCCACTGTCCGGAGTAAAAGTGGAGACTCTAATGGAAACTCTAATGGAAATCAGTTTTTATGATAATCACCATGGTTATTATCTTCAATCCCTTTCATTTGAGCTGCTAGAGCTATTTGATTCTTACATGTACAATTGTTGGAAGATTAATAACAAACATAGACAAAATACTACAATATAGTGCAAACAATACTACAATAATAATACAAATAGCAGTTAACACTTACTGAGAGTTGTGACAGAGACTACTAGTTATTCTCAAGATCTATTTCTCTTTCTATAGTAATAAATCACCTGGTTTTTAATTGATGGATGCTCAAAATAAAGACAACATTTTCTGGCATCTATTCTGGACCATTGGGAAAGGCAGCCATTCAGCACAGAGCCCCCGTGAGGACGGAAAGCTTCTGATTCCCCAATACAGTGGAATGTCATATAATCCCTGGTTGGACACCTGCAGACTTGAATAATGGAGAGAAACAAGCTTCTGTCTTTTTAAGTCATTGCTATTTGGGGTGTTTCAGTTACTTGCAGCTGAACCTGATTCTGAATATTATGAGGTCCTCCTCTGTTTTAGGTGCTTAACTAATGCTTTACCTCTTTAAATTTGATGACATCTCCAAGATATAAGTGTGATTACTTCTTCCATGTAACAAGTGAGGAAATCACAACTTAAAAGAGTCTGGCAATTTGCCCATTATCACATTGCTGTGGAGTGAAACAAGTTTTCTCTGATTCTAGAATCTGTACTCTTAACCGCTCGCTCTACAGGGTTAGAAGGGACCTGGGATGGATGCCTCATTTTTATAGCCAGGAAATCAAGGCTTAGAGAGTGAATGCCATCTGCCGAAAGTCTCTCATCAGTTAGCAGCAGAGCTCGGGCTGAAAGTTAGGTCGCTTGAGTGTCCTCTCCTTCACTGTGCTAGGCTATGCCAGCTTTTGGAACGAGCTCCCTCCCCAGGCAGGGCTTGTGTAAGTGTTGGGAACTTAAACATGGTGGTGACTGTTCTCTGGGTCTTTGGCTTTCCACTAGCTGCACTATCTGCCTTGCTCTTCTTTGACCAACGCTTACTTTCTGCTCACAAGTCCATCCGTCTAGGGGTCTAGTGTCTTTTTGGTTCTTCCAGAACCTGTTGTCCCATGGCCGGATCCCCTGTTCTGTGATTTTTGTTGGGTGTCTGTCCCTAGTTGACATATCTGGTGCGGGATCCCGCTGTGCTGTCTTGTCCTTAGTGGCTCCCAGCCTGCTACTCAGTACCACACTGGCCTGCTCCTGACTTAGATAGGGTGAAGGTCCAGGGGAAGATGAAGAAGAGAACGAACAGCACCAGCTATGAAAGTGTTACTCTTCTATGTAATTTTATTTAATGGCCTCCAGTACTTACATGAGATAGTGATGGGATAATCATGGCATTGACTGCCTAAATTGGCACTCTTTTGAGGGAACAGTAGAAAAGTAGGCTATATAGTCACCTGTGGCCACAATGGGCATGATGATGATGATGATGATGATGATATACAACACTGGTTATATAGTTACCATCTGCCAGGCACTGTCCTCGGTGCTGGGTATACATTATCCCACCTGATCCTCACAGCAATTTCATGAAGAATGTATTTTTATTAGCCTCAGGTTTCAGGAGAAGAAATAAATATGGGCACCCAAAGTAAGTCCTTTGTCTAAGATCCCCCAGCTAGCTATTGGGAGAGGCATAGTTTGAGTTCAGGCAGCCTGGACTATGTCTTTGCTCTTAGCCACCCTCCACATTGCTACACCAGGATCTCTCAGTGTATCCCTACAGCAGCTCTAGGAGTCAGATTCCACCGTTCACATTTTTCATACTCTATTTTGAAAAAGAAGCCTGTGTAAAAGTCATACAAGAATTCCATAGTGACCACTTGTATACACTAACCTAGATTCACCAATTGTTAAAATGTTGCCACATTTGCTTTCTCCCTCTCGCTCTTTTTTTAGTGTTCATTTATTTATCTTGAGAGAGAGAGAGCAAGCAGAGGGAGGGTCAGAGAGAGAGGAGAGAGAGAATCCTAAGCAGGCTCACTAATCGTGACATCGTGACCTGAGCCAAATATAGAGTCAGATGCTTAACCCGCTGAGCCACCCAAGCACCCCCTCTCTCTTTCTCTTTGCATATGCATGTGCATGTGTGTGTGTGGGTGGGTGTGTGGGTCTGTGTGTATAATTTTTTTTCCGAAGCAATGGAAAGAAAGTTGCAGACAGCATTCCACTTCACCCATAAATACATGAGCACATGTCTCCTAAGAAAAGGGATCATCTCCTAAATAGCCACAATATCATTATCATACCCAAGAATTTAATATTGATACACCAATATTACCTAATAGGCAGACCGTATTTACATTTTTTCAAGCATTCTAATAATGTCCTTTCTGGCTGTATTTTAAAAATTTCAGATGTAATCCAAAAGCATGCATTGCATTTAGTTGTCACTTATAGCCTCCTTTATAGATTCCACTTTTGTTTCTAATACACAGACCAAACAGAAACAAAAACAAAAGAGGGTGTAGAGTGTGCAGTGGACACTGCCATGCTCTGTCTCTATCCTGCTGGCTCGCCTGAAGGTGCAATGTCCCCTGCAGCAGCCCCTGGCCATTTTCTGTGCAAAGACAGCCTCTTGCTTCGCACACCCAGTCTCCGGTTCTCTGCCATGGGGCTTTCCCCAGAGCTGGGGGCGGGGGTGGGGGGGGGAGGGCTTGCTCAGCCTGCAGGTAGAGCAGCCTAGAAGAGCGGAGTATTTCATCCCCCCCTCCCAAGGCCAACTCTCAATCAACGAAGTTCACCATATGATCCAACAATTCCACTTCTGGAAATAAAAACAGGGTATTCAAAGAGACATCTACACCCCATGTTTGTCGCAGCGTTGTTCACAATAACCAAGCTATGGAAACAGTCTCAGGGCCCATCCACAGGTGAATGGTTAAAGGAAATGCAGTGATGTATTTATGCAATGGAATATTATTTAGCCTTGAGAAAGAAGGAAACGCTGCCACCTGCAAAAACATAGATGGAACCTGAGAGCACGGTGTTTAGCGAGTTAAGTTAGACGGAGTATATGACAAATGCCATATGATCACTTGTATGAGGAATGTAAACAAACTGAACACATTAAAAAAAGAGAGTAAAATGGTGGCTTCCGGGAGTTTGGGGTGGGGGAGTAGGAGAGATGTTGTTTAAGGGTACATATTTGAAACTAGTAGATAAATACCTCCTGGAGATCTAATGTAAAGGGTAGTGAATATAGACAACAATATTATAATCATCAAACCTACTAATAGACTAGATCTTCATGATGCTCACCAAAAAAAAGAAAGAATGGCTAAGTGATAGAGGTGGTAAATATTGCTACAACGGCAATTATTACTATAATATATAAATGTCTCTTATCGACGCATTGTAACCTAAAATTTACACCATGTTATATGTCAAATACATTTCAACAAAAAACGCAGTTCACAAGGTGGTGCATGAATATTCCCTTCCCTTCGTGGAACAACTCTGAGGCTCATTCTTCCTGCTACCTTATGAAAGCTGGGCCCTAGTTCCCCAGCAGTATCCCTCCCATTAGCACACTTTGGGGTTCCCCCCACCCTTTTCCTGCACTTCTCCTCTCACTCATTCACTTGTGCCTCCTGGAATTGATTACCTCCCAAATAAACTACCTGAACCCAAGTCCTTGTTTAAGGGTCTGTTCTGCGTGTCACCCAAACTAAGTTGTCCACCATCACACGACTAACTGGTGGCAAAGCCCAGTCTTGGACCCAGGCAGCCCAGCTGCAGAGCTGATGCTCTTAATCCCTCAACCAAACATTTTATACACAGAGAACATCCCTAGAAGAGATAAATCACTTACCTCGGGTCTCACACTCAATAAATTAGGGCTAAAATGGTAATGCAAACTCATATCTAGCCTCATTCCCAAACTCTTAACAATAACACCGTATAAATTCAATAGGGCCTCAAAACTGTGGAACTTGACCGTAAGGACAACAGAGGCTAGCCTGCTGCCCCTCTTCATACACTGAATTATAAAATTAATTTTTTTCTTTACTAAAGTCACTATTTTCTTTATTATAATTTAGAAATCAATAAATTGCTTCAAATCATGACTGAACTCCCAGGGCTGTGCTGGGCATGAGGGTGGTCTTTCATTCCTCACCTCAAGAAGATTACAGTTCACTGACTGTAATTTATTATCATAGTAACTCAATAACGTTCATAATTCTGCCTGTCTGTCTGTCTGTCTCACACACACACAGCACCTCTAACTCTCAATACAGAGAACAGAGAGTTTGTCACTCCCTATTCCCTTCTCTGTTTCTCCACCATTTCTCATAAATGTTCTTGTCACGGCCACTTCTCATACTTTATTGTAGTCGCCTGTTTAGGGATCTGTGTCTTCCACTAGACTATGAGTTCTTCAAGGGCAGTGATCCTGTTTTATCCTCAACACCCAGCACTGACCTTAACAAACAGCTAATAATTTATCGATTTCTTCTATGTAGCCAGGGACTGTGCTAAGCATGTTAAGTGCATTGCCTTGTTAGATGTGCTGCACAGTCCTATGAGGCAGCATCTGTTACTGTGTTCATTCACATATTTTTTAATAGAGACTCAAGGTGAGGGAGGGACTCTAAACAACTCCCCTAAAGGCACCCATACCCAGTATATGGCAGAGCTGTGGGCAGTCCTAAAATCTGTGTGATCTATGGCTCCTATGAACACTTGCGTGGCCCATAGCTGAGATCTTCTAAAACAAGAGATCACGGAAAATGGCTCTGTTCACTTTAAAATTGTGCAAAATATTGCTGCTGCCGAGCCTCTCAATATGGGCCGTACCCCCCAGCAGATGAGACAGCTGCCTTGTCTCAATTAACCTTTACTGAGATCGAGCTGGGTTGACATTAGCTCCCTGAGCACCTCTTCAATCACTCATTCATTCATTCATGCATTCATGGGTTTTCATTTCAAATCACTCCTTTGTGAACCAAGTTGGGAAATTCTCATTTTCACACATCACCTATTTTGATGGATTCTACTCGGTTATTTTCTATTTTCATGATTGACCAGCAGCCGTTTATACATTTTTCCAACCATCATCTCCTTTGCAGCAGTGGGCCTTCAACCTGCGATTGCTTTCAAGGAGCTGTATTACCAGTAGTTGTGTTTTTTGACTGTGGTTTTCTGGTAGCTTCGGTTTTCAAATGAAATTGAACAAGGTGAATTTTTGTCACTTTTGAGTCTATGACATCTTTACGTATATGTCTCTGTGTGTGTGTATATATATATATCTCATATTGTATATATGTATGTATTTCATATTGTATATTGTATTTGTATATAATAGCATATACTAGCTTATATATATGTGTATATATATATATATATAAATAATTAGTATACTAGTTAGTGTATTAGGTAATTAGTATACTAGTAATTTGTATATTAAGTCATTAGTATATTAGTTAGTATATTCGGTAATTAGTACTCTAGTAATTAGGACTACATGTATAATTTAGATAGGTGACCTGCACACTTTGGGAGGCAAGATGCCAAACTTTCAGCACCTTCATTAGCACTGATGGGAAGTTGCCAGCCATTACTTGAGGGGTGGAAGTGCCAGCCACAGTCATTCCCTGTGGGGTGGCCAAGATGCTTTTTGTAAATAAAGTTTTATTGGAACACAGCCATGCCTATTCATTTATGTGTTGTTTGTCTGTGGTTGCTTTTGTGCCAGAATGACAGAGTTGAGTAGTTGCAACAGGAGACTATATGGCCTGCAAAAGCTAAGCTAATTTACTAACAGGTTTTTTTTTACAGAAAAAGTTTGGAATAGAGAAAAGGGCATAGCTATAAGATCTTTGAACCCTGACTCTGCCACTTAATAACTAGGAAAGCTTGAGCAAATCATAATGTTTCTGAACTCTGGTTTTCTGGTCTATAAAATCGTGTTGATAAAGAATGATGAGACATCATGAAAATACTTGTAATCTGTAAGGTTTTATTCAAATTATTTGTGGGGAAAGTGGCACTTACCAGTTTGCTATCACTGTATAACAAACTACTCCCAAAATTCAGTGGCTAAATATAACAATATGTATTATTTATTATTTTTCACAAGTCTTCAGCCCAGTTGGGTGTTAGCTAATCT
The DNA here is from genome assembly GCF_028749965.1 of Puma concolor. Lineage (NCBI taxonomy): Eukaryota > Metazoa > Chordata > Mammalia > Carnivora > Felidae > Puma > Puma concolor. The sequence goes on along the minus strand of NC_141674.1, from coordinate 191,657,815 downwards.
TGACTGGGCTCAATTGAGTGGATTTTCTGGTCTCCGCTGGACTCAGGTACATACTTTGTGTCTGCCTGGAGGGTGGTTTTGTGGTACTCGTCGCTCGTTCTCTTCTGGAGACCAGTGGACTAGTGTAGGCATCACCTGTCTTCTCAGGTGATGACAGGAGTGCAGGAGAGCAAGCCTAATCATGTAAGCACTTTGGAGGACTCCCCGTGCATCATTACTTCTAATAACCCATTGGCCAGAGAAAGGTCACGTGGTCAAAGTCAGGCAAAGGGACTTATGCCCACAGCTGGAGGTGACTGCAAAGTCCCATGCCAAGGATACAGGGAGTAGTGGAGATTTGGGGTCATTAAGGCACTGTACTGAAACAACTATTTGAAGAAATGAGCATTCTCAAACTGTGGTGGTGGGAGTACAACTTCTTTGGACATCAATTTGGTGGCACATAAGGAAAACATTATATATGTGTGTAGCCTTTTACTCAGCTATTTCGTTTATAAGAATTTATCCTACGTGAATCATCACGAATGTATACAAAGATTTATCAGTAAGGATGCTTACTACAACATTGCTGATAAAGGTAAAAAAAAATTAGAAACAGGGGCATCTGGGTGGCTCAGTTGGTTAAGTGTCTGACTTCGGCTCAGGTCATGACCTCACGGTGGGTTTGAGCCCCGCATTGGGCTCTGTGCTGAGGGCTCAGAGCCTGGAGGCTGCTTCAGATTCTGTATCTCCCTCTCTCTCTGCTCCTCCCAGCTCGTACTATCTTTCTCTCTCTCTAAAAAATGAATAAACATTAAAGAAGTTAAAAAAAAAGTAGAAACAAATAGGAAATAATTTAACAGCCCATCCAAAGGGTGGAATAGTATGGGGCCATTATAAATGAGGTAAAGAAGAATAATGTTGACAAAAATATGCAAGATATATTACATAATGAAAAAGGCCATAAAATTGTTTTAAAATTGTTTATAACATATTCATGGTTTATTAAAAATGTATATATGTGTAGATAAGAGAATGTATATATACTAAAACATTAACAGTGGTTATCTAAAAAAGAAAATTCATATTGAATTTTTATTTTATTATTTGTAATTTTTTAGATAACTTGAATTTTCAAAAATGATCCTGTAGTACTTTTGGAATAGAAAACCGTTTCATATAAAATAGAATAAATTATCTTTTTAAGAGGATGTGGGAAGGAGGTAGGGTAGCAGCCATCATCATATATACCATGGATTGCTGATTCTTGCTTTTATTTTTTTTTTCTCTGTCCTCCCAGAGGCCTTGTAAGATAATGTGTACTTCACTTATTGATTGAAAATTCATTTTATTGCTAATGAGTAACCTGTTGGACAGGAATCATTTATGGCTATGTAGCAATGCATTAATTGTATCACTCTTGTTTATTTATTGAAAATTAGAATTATGGATATTCTCTGTCTCTGACTAAATTATTTTTTAGGTATACTATTCCCTTGCCACCTGCATCACCACTTGCTATGTTTTAACTTTGAAACACCTAAAGAAAGCAGATTCTAATAGGATCTTCACTTTCTATAATACTAAAGTGTTGAAACATAATACAGTTGCCAGTGTTTGACATATTGGAAGAAAAGTAGATCCAGACCATCAGCTACATTCTTTCCCCTTCAGTCTTTGGTCTCTTCTTGCCTCGGATTTCATGCTGTTGTACTTGTTAAGGTTTATATTGTGGAGAGGGAGCTTCCTCCTCTCTCTGTGACTATCTTTGGTCAAGAGAAATGTGTTCATGGAGCATGAAGCTACTCTCAGATGAAGACGACTCATGACTGTTTATAGATATAATAAGGAACTAAATTAGGTGTTAAGCATCTATAGAAGAATAAGGCAATGCAATTGTCCTTAGACACACAAACTACCTATCTCAGAACAAAATAATAATAATAATAATAACGGTAACAGAAAAGAAATCTGATCATTGCAGGTATCACATGCTTGGCCAAAAGGAAAAAAGAGAAAAGAAAGTGTAGCCACAAACATTCAAAAATAGACGGTACCTGTGTTTCAGAGTGTGCCATCAGGCTGATATTCACGCACTCACTTTCTTCAATGACTTTAGCACACACTGAAAACTATACAAATTTCCTTGTAGTTTATGTGCTAATCACAAGCTGTTTAATAGAAAATATCTTTAGGCAAATGGATGAATAAATTGTGATATAACCATACAACGGAATGCTACATAGTGATGAAAATGAATGAACTCACTACGCAGGTATCAACAGGAATGAGTTTCACGAAAATGACGCTCATCAAGCGAGCAGGTTGCAAAAGTATACCTAGAGACATTTAAGTGATTCGATTTGAATAAAGCTTAAAAACATGCAAAATAATAGTAAATATTGCTTAGAGATACACATGTAGTAAATAGATACAGTGTATCTATACACTAGCTCTTTACTATCTATACATTAGCTGGGCATTAGGAATAATAAATGCCCAATTCAGCAGAAGGGTTATGACTGAGGGTAAAGGTAGAGTGCATTTGAGGAAGAGTGTATAGAGGGCTTCAAATGTACCGACAATATATGTAATTCTTTAGTTGGATGGTGCATAGTTGGATAGAATTTATTATATTATTTTTATAGCTTTCTATATGTCTCAAATACGTTGCATTAAAAAAAAAAAAAAAGGAGTTCTAGAAGTCCCCGGTAGATGCCCTTAGATTCAAGTGTGATCTATAAGAAAGAAAATATTTTCATCAATAGTAGACAAAATGGTGACAAATAGATCGAAAAAGATTTACAACACTGCATTAAGGTAGAATGCATTTCAGGTAAGAATTTGAACACATTTTTTAATATGAACTCAGTGTGACTGTGTAGACCAAGGTGGTTTGTCTGTCTAGAAACCCATTTATGCTGAACCAAAGATTTGTACTGAAGGCCCTGAATTTTGAGAAACTGCTTACTGAATTTGGGGAAAGTCTCCATGGCTGAGAATTTAGCGTTGTTAATCTTCTGCTACATTTGTGCTAGGTCCATTAGACCATTTCAGGTCTTGTCTGTTTTTATTACTTGTTATATTTCTAGTAAAGTTAAAGCTTTTAACACTGCTTGGGTGCCTATGAAGTTGATGAATTCCTCCACTACTGATGGTGTCTCATGCTGATCCTCTAATGGGTGCATTGAAATATAATCTGCTGGGTTATTTTCTTTCCCTGGCCCAGACACAATTTTATAATCATAACCATGCAGATATTGTAAACCCCATCACTCAGAGCGCATTGCTGCCATGAACTGTGAACTGCCAAATATTGTCATGAGTGCCTGATGATCTGTTACCACAGTAAATGCCGAGCCATAAATGAGTAAGAGACAGTGTATGAAAACCGAGAGGGCTAGCAGGCCTCTGTCATACCCTCAAAGCAGGCTCGGACGCTCTCTAAAAGTAGGCTTGGTCTTGCATAGAAGAAAGTCAGAGCACTTTTACCTGAATTGGAACACAAGCTATATTTTCATAGATTCAAGGAAGCCTTCATAAATCTGGTGGCAGAGTCTTTTTTTAAGAAAAAAAAAAAAAACTGTAAGGTAATGGCCTGTAAGTTTGGATATTGCAAAGCGTGCAAGAGTTATTGCCTTCATTTCCATTTGTCAAGTGGCTGAGAGTATACGAAATTACTTTACAATGCCTCGCATTATATCAGCTTCCCAGTCGACATGGCAGGACAAAAGCCATCTTTCTCAATGGGCCCCAAATTCTAATTTCTTGAGGAACTGAGATGCGTTTGGTCTCAGTGTCTCAACTTCTCCATCTGCAAAATGGAGATCATAATAGTTTCTGTGTCCTGGAATATTGTAAGAATTAGTTCATGCTCAAAATGGAACTTTGGAAATGCAAATGGCTGTATGGAAGTGAGGAAAACAAATCATAGGATATATAAATTTAGATTTTTCATTTTGATTCTGTAAAGCTCAATTATCAGTTTATTTTGGGGCGCCTGGGTGGCGCAGTCGGTTAAGCGTCCGACTTCAGCCAGGTCACGATCTCGCGGTCCGTGAGTTCGAGCCCCGCGTCGGGCTCTGGGCTGATGGCTCGGAGCCTGGAGCCTGTTTCCGATTCTGTGTCTCCCTCTCTCTCTGACCCTCCCCCGTTCATGCTCTGTCTCTCTCTGTCCCAAAAATAAAAAAAAAAAATAAAATAAAAAAAAAAAACGTTGAAAAAAAATTATCAGTTTATTTTATTCAATACCCTTGCTTACATTTTTTTTCATATTAAAAAAAAAAGAACACTGAACTTATGCTACCAAATGTCTCATATAGTTTGGGGATTATAGCAGCTCTGATGTATCTTAATGAGTGCTAAAGATAATAAAATACTTGCTGTGTCTAAAATCATCACTTTAGTTTATGCTACTTTTTGATGTGTTTAAAGAACAGAAATGACTTCAATATTCTACTTTCAAAGATAATTCATTTTCAGCAAAAATGTAAAGGACATTTAAGATTTGAACATAAATTACGTGAGACACACAAAAATTACTCGTATGTACATTCAGTGTATATCTTTTTTTTATCTTTTTATCTGGCTCTCATCCCTTTTATCTCATTTTATTTCTCAGTTTTGACTACCAGGGTTCTGTCATGTTTCTTGATGCCCAGTGCCCCGGCCATTAAAAGATAGGGTTCCCCGTTCTCACACCAATGACCTTCCGTGGCACGTGGCAAGATAGACTTTTGTTCAAACCGGTCTTCTGTGTTTTAGCATTTCTGTCAATTAATTGAAGAAACAATAGCCGTTCAGTGAACCCCTACTATATGTCAGATGCCGTACTAGGTATTTTACGTATTTAATCTCATTTAACTTGCACTACAGTCTGAAGAGGTATATACTATGGTTCAGAGAGGTTAATAACTTTCCCAAGATCACAGAGCTAATAAGTAACAGAGGCAGTATTCAAACCAAGGCTGTTCAGTGATCTTTTGACCCTCCCCTCTTTTTTTCTGTTTGCAGACAAATCAAATATGGTGGCTTGAAATAGGTCCGTATATCTTTGATGCTTCTCCCTTCGAACGGTAGAGTTAATTCTATCTATAGGACTTGGTAGGAGTGACTGTGTCGCTTCTCAGACACATTAAAAGCATTGTGGCTTCCTCCTTGCTTTTTTTCTTGGTTCACTCACTGTCAGGGAAGCCAGGCACCAAGTGGGAGGACTCTCAATTAGCCCTATGGAGAGGCCCACATGGCCTGAAGACATCCAGGTCCAACTCGCTTGTCATGTGAACAAGCCAACTTAGAAGTGGATGCCCCAGCCCAGTGACCCCTTCAGATGACTGCAGTGCTGGCTGACGTCTTGACTACAACCTCAGGAAAGATCCTGGGCCAGAACCACCCACCTAAGCCGCTCTCAAATTCCTGACCTATCAAAATTCTGTGAGACCATAAATGTTAGTTGTCGTTTTGAACTGCTAAGATTTCAGGTATTTTGTTATGCGGCAATACACCGGCTAATAGAACAGAGAGCAGAATTGGTATGTAAAGTGATGACGATAGTTTGGAAGTCTAGGCCAAAATCAATAAGAAAAGTTTAAAACAGCTACTGTTTTAGATACTTCAAATCAATTGTGTGAGTTCAATTGCTAATATGGGAGCAGTTAATTTAAAAATAACTGCAATTGATCACAACTTCAAATTGAGCTAGCAATGTGATTCTTAAAAAAAAAAAGGAAAAAAAAGTCAATGCCTGTGTAATCCTGGGCTGCATTTATAGAAGTTGTCACTCTCTCCCTGCTGTTTCCTGGATAGATCAGGTCACAGCTGGAAACATAGCGAAGCGTCATTTAAGAATCTGGGGCTCTTTGGTCCGGAGAAAGAAAGACCAGTGAAAATAGAGTGGCTGTCTCCAACTCTGTGAAGAGTTATGGCACAGGAGTGCTAGAAGATTTGTTCTGTTTCGTTCCATGGGCAGAACTAGAATCTGTGGGAGTCAGCTCTGAAGATTGTGCTAACACTCAGCAAAGCTCTAGAAGAGACCCCCCGGGCATGGGAGTTGAGACTACAAAACCCAAGAGATCTTCACAACTGTAATGCAGGGCATGAGAACCCAATTTTGGTGTTGGTATGAGGGGTAGGAATGACCCTGGTGGTCTGGACTATTCATGTACTTCATTCATATCCTCTGTGTGATACCAGAAGGACGTAATCCTTTTTATAAAATGCATATGCAATGTGGGTAAGGGCCTAACCTCTTATCTTGGCCCATGGAAAACGGTCACTCCTCTGGGAGATGTCTGCTACTTGGAGAAAATTGATAAAGAAATAAGGCGCCCTACTTCTGAACAGCATCTCAACTGCCATTCCCCAAAGCAAATACACACTGTGCTTGTTTGAAATGTTTATTTTCCATTTTATTTTTATTTTTAAGTTCCTTTTTATAAAATTATGCAAAAATTCAAAATGTGTTCATGTCATACCTGCCATTTTCTGTGTAATCTTTTTTCTTCATGGTTTTGATCTCCTTCTTCTTTTTCCTACTCTATCCTCAGTAGATCTCCTCACCCCAAAATGTTACTTATGTTGCCAGTCCAATAAATACATCCTGCCATAAGTCTCTCCATGTTCATATACATCTAAATACATGTGTACTAAACATATCGGCATAGACAGAGGGGCATTTTTGGTTTTAGTTTATGAATGTGGAATCATATTATAAATAATTTCCTGCATTTTGCCTGTAATAGTTGTCATTTCCTCTTGCATTGCAGAAGAATATCCTTTGGCGTGTTATGGTACTTTTTATTCTTTTGTCAGACCAATGCTTTCTTTCTCATTGTTGCTTCCATTTGCGCTCCCCTCACTTGTTTGCGATTTTGAGCTTCTTTTCTTATGTTATATTTGCCATTTGGACTTCAGTGTTCTGTTAATTGCCTATTTATATCTTTGGCCCATTTGCTCTTGGGTCTTGGGTCTTGTTCTTGTCAATATAAGTAGACTCCTTGTATTATAGATGCTGTCCTTTTTGTGAGAGTTAGTGAATTAGCAGGGCTCATATAAACTGCTCTAGGAATAAAGGACGCATTGTGGAACCCCGCTGTTCACTCATCATTCCTCATGAATCCTTCTGTGATACCAATCTTGACATAAGGACCAAATGAATGTTGCCATGGTCATCTTTATATTAAACTAATAGTAGAGCTTAAATAAAAACTATAGCATTTTCCTTCCATCGCCCAGTCTTGTGCACGAACTGGAGGTGTGTGCATGCTCATTTCATTGCAAGAGGAATGAATATTCCACAATTAGCATCACTCTGCTATTACTTTTTACAAGATAATAACACTCCTTGCCGTATCTCACTCCTTGGTGAAGGGCCACTTGGACCTCCCTCTGGGTCGTGTAGGATGAGTAGCACTATTCTAAAATAATTTCTCTTTGATCACCATTTTCTGAAACGTTTTCTTCTAATCCACATGTTTCCTCCTGATTGGAGTGCAGGGAATCAGAGAGTGAGCTCGAGAGGGGCTGTTTGAGGATCATCTGCCTCACATTCAGTACAGCAAGAGAGTGGTGGGTCAAAAAAATTGCATAGCTGAGTCAGAAAGCAAGATGGGGCAGGAGTAAAGTTGAACCCGCACACTTGATGGAAAGGTGCCACAAATATGGTGCAGCCGGATGAAAATGGAACTGCAATTAGGTATAAACTAAACAGTGATCACAAGTTAAATATTAATCTGTTGCTCAGAAAATAGCTCAAGTGTCTCGATAGTTTGACCAGAGATTAATTTTTTCCGCAGATCTTTTCATGACACGAGGAGCGTCTGTTTGTGCCATATTTTTTTCTTACCTAGGAAGAGGGGGCTGACCTGGATCATTTCCTCGGCTCTTTTTAGCTTTTTGTGCTCTGACATTTTGCTTTATTATTATGATAATGTTTTGTTTGTTTTATAATTTCCCAGATATCATCTGATAAGACGTGGGGCGTGGGCATATTCTCCTGATCTTATTTTTCAGTTATGTAGAATTTGCAGAGCTTAGCGTAAGGTACAAAATGAGGAGACCTCTCCTTAAAGATTAGTGTAGGTCTTTATAAATACTCTTTCTATTCTATATTCAAGGTCTGGAGCCAGTAAAGCACTTTTCATATCAAAATGCTACATCTTCAATCATCGTCGTCTTTGGGAGTAATCACCTCTCATGTTATAAATGAACCATTTTGCTCATTGTTGATATAGCAATTTGCTGAGCTGATGGATTTAGATGGAATAGCTCTGACTGTGGTTGTGTGTGTGTGTGTGTGTGTGTTTATTAATAGATTTTAATTTTAGAGCAGTTATATTACAGAAAATTGAGCAGGAGCTCCCGTATACTTCCTGTCTCCCTCACTCACACAATCCCTATTTTAGCATACTGAATTAGTGTAGTATATTTATCACAATTGATAATCCACGACTGGCTATCGTTAACTAGTGTCCATAGCTTCCATTCGGGTTCACCCTTTGTGTTGTACGGTTCAATGGGTTTTGCCAGATGCATAATGTCATGTATCTACCATTTTAGTATCATACAGAGTAGTTTCACTCCCCCAGCTTTAGGTGAGATAGCTACAATCGTATTTTTGTCACACTTTGATACCTTGTGTGAGGTTTTCTTACTCATGTTCAAAACCAAAAATTATATAATGCACAAGTGCCCCCAGATATGGCCAAATATTTTAATTTAGCATATGGCTAGTATTTCTTTCCCGGTTTAGGGTATATATATATATATATATATATATATATATATATATATAGTGAGACTTCATTGTCACTTTCCATAGGTATTTATAAAACTTGGAAATTCATCTGGGTTGCTCAAAGCCATTGCCAATTTATTATTCCAAAAGAGCACATGGTGATGGCTTAGTACAACATTCTGATGTTACAACAAGATGTCAGATTAAATATTGAAGACATGGCACCTAAACAGTCCTTTGCTAGGGAGCGCTGTACTATTTCTAAATATTTGATGAATTCAATGGAGTTAGTCCTTTAACTTTTAAAGTATTGTAAATTTATATTCAGCAGGAAGAAATTCTGCCCCAGAAACATGGAAACATGCAATTCTTATGTTATTTTTGCCATCTGTCTCTTAATTTGTTGCCCATGTAAGAAAAGGATGTAATACCTAGATACCTAGGCACCCAGGCCTTTTTTAAAAAAAGGCCTTTTTTAAAAATATGCCTTTTTTAAAAAAAAAAAATTTAATGTTGATTTATTGAGAGACAGACTGTGAGCAGGGGAGGGGCAGAGAGAGAGAGGGAGACACAGAATCTGAAGCAGGTTCCAGGCTCTGAGCTGTCAGCACAGAGCCTGATGCGGGGCTCAAACTCACAAACCGAGAGATCATGACCTGAGCCAAAGTCGGACACTTAACCGACTGAGCCACCCAGGTGTCCCTACATATGCCTTTTATTTCATGTTGTCATGATGTTTGCTAAGGTTCTGGGCATGTTGGATATCTGTTACCGGCAGTTAGACAAGTTATCACCTTTAGTCTGTGAACATCTATCTCCCATGTCCACTTGAGTAGAGAGAGGGGGAAATTTATATTTTACATGTGACTGTTCATTCACTCAATAAATATTTCTTGAGTTATTGGGCTAGGGACTAGGTATTGGGCTAGATGTAGGAACAAAAGAGTCTAATGATGACAAAGACAATTAGCGATTATAGGACAAAATCAATGTATACAAATATAGTATTTTAGATCTCAAGGGTAGTTGCACCCAATCATTTTACAGCTAAATAAGTTGAAGCTAAGAAACATCTTATCAAATGAACAGCAGAGCCAGGGATATAACTGACTCTTAAGCATTCCTTGTCCCCTTTTTGTTTTTGCTTAAATAGCATTGCATTGTTGTGATAAATCTGAGACATCTTTAACTTTTTAATCTTTTGCCAGCTATATTCCTTGGGATGATTAGGGGAGAAGGAGGATGACTACAAAATTCTAGTGAAGTTTAATTTAATTTGCCTTGGATGAAAGTGGAACAAAAATTGTTAGCTGAAAGACATCCATAAGGAGGTATAAAAACCCAAGAGTATTGTTGCTTTTTCCAAGTTTGTTGCAGATTAGAATTTCATCACTGGAGTTAAAAGCATTGGGGACATGTTGAATTACTTTTCTGATTGTATCTTTAAAATTTTTCAACAGCTGAGTTTATTTTAGACATTAATCTTGGAGACTGTCTCAAGAAAATACAAAAATAAAATGTTTTTTCAAATAACAAGATTTTGTAACGAGTTCTGAGGGTCACCTTTGTTCAAATCCAGCTCAGAGAAGACAGATGAACCATTGAGCAATTGAACTGTATCTGGTAAAATTGACCAGATAATGTATGTATCTCCTTCTTCCTATCTCTTGATCTGAGTGATTCACACCAATGCAAATTCTGACCTACCTCCATTATTCAGTTTAAGAAGAGAAAGTATAAAAGATGTATTAGTGCACGGTGCTGGATCAGTCACTGTCCTGATTTTATCTCTGCCTTTTCCATTCTTTTAAATTAGATTCTTCATTTTTCTTAAGGTTTCATGTTTCTTCATTTTTATCGTGCACCATCAATAATTTCTCTACATTTGCAGCTAAGTCAGGCTGTAGAATAGATCAACTATATTTTTAATGGTACACATGAAATTGCACTCTAATATCCCAAAGGCGGAAGACTGATTCTATTAAATTACAAATAAATGTAGAACATTCAGGGATGCTGGAATTACAACAAATGTTACGCTGTCTAACATATGGAACAGAATGTTTTCTCAATAGCTAAAAATTGCTTTTATTGTCTGAATATCATAAAGGAGCTTTAAGTTGTGGTTAAAGTGAGCTAACAGAGTAGAACACACATTTGGAGGGATATATTATATTATATACTAACCATGTTCTAGGAAGCTTTTCCTCCTTGTGGGTGTCCTGCTTCTGAGGATCTGCCTTGACCCGTGGCTCACCTGAACCAGTGCAAAAATGAGTTACAAAGATCTCGAAATAACTCCTCTCTGCCCTTTACAGTTTATAGCTGTGCTTTCATATAATTATACCATTTTGATTCTGTTTATGGCCACACAAGGAATATGACTCTCAGCACCTTACGTATTTTACATATGGTCCTTTATCCCCAGGGGGCTAAGTAGGAAGAAAACAAACAGTATTAAATGCCGGCCATAAGACTCCTTGCTAAGAGCTCCTTTTCAGAGTCTTTTTATGTCTTTTTGTTACCAGAAGAGTAAATGTTCTGAACATGAAGCATTTCCCATTTTAATCAATAACAAGCAATCAAATTGGGAAGTCATGAGAAAAGTAGCAGGAAGAAAATGAAACAAACCTCTAGATACACTGAAAAAGGAAAAGCAAAGGAACCCTAATTGTGGAGAATATTTCTTTTTCCTAACAGAGGGCTGCGAACATTATTACCTAAAGCCTTTCTTTTCTCCTGGCCATATTTATAGGGCTCAGCAATCTATTTGCATACTTGAGTAGATAATCAAACTGTAATGCTTGTAGCAAATATTGCCACCATGGACGTCTTGCCCATATTCTCACCCAGGGGCCGCTGACAGTTCCTTCATAGGATGCTTCCTGCCTCTCCAGGCTTGGGGGGGGTCCGCTGGTCCTAAGAGCAGGTGGAGCCAGTGCATGGGACAGACTGGAAATACTGGAAGATTAGTGCCCCCAGGAGCGAACCTCAATCAGGGAAGGATGGACAGCAGCTGTGGATGTGTTTGCTTAGGTTTTCTCAGAAGTAGATGCTAAGGGGCTATTAAAAAGGCATGTAGAGGAATTGCTCTCTGGGAGGAAATAGAGGGCCAAGGGAGGCTGGGAATACTGTGAGTCCTGGGTATAAGTCTGACCCTGACAGAGGTGATGATGAGAAAGTTGGGTGGATGCATCCTACATGGCAATATAGTCTAGGGAAAGTTCAGCAAAGCCCACAGGAAGTTCTCGAGCTGAAGTCGCCAAGAAAGGAATCTCCTATCTGTCGGGAACATGTCTGCTTAGTATCCCGGTCACACCCAGTTTTTGGTGGGCGTGGCCTTGGGAGGTGTGGCCTCAGCACAAATGAGGCCAGGGGTTTCAAAACTCCACCACTGGGCCCTTAGCCAATTAGCTGGTCTGCCAGGTGCATTCTGCTGGCTGCTGTGTGGATAAGCATTCAGCTACTGTGAGGGGACAGTTCTAAGGTGTGTTCCACACAGTTCCTCACAGTTCCAGGAGGACCGAATCCCAGGTGCCCTTGCACTACATTAATTTTATGGCTCGCCTCTCTTCCTCGTCTCCCTTCTCCATTCTCTCACCATGTTTCATGGGTCATCTCCCAAATAAACTACTTGCACCCAGATCTTTGTCTCAGGATTGGCTTTGGGAGAAACTAAGACCATGCTTTTCATTCATTCTTTTTCTTAAAACCATTCTTTGAAGTATGATTGACATGTAAAAAACCACCCATATTTAACGTATACAACTTCTTAGTTTGGTGATAAGCATCCATCATCAGTAAGGACATGGACATACCCATTACCTCTCAAAATTTTCTCCCCTTCTTAATATTATTATTTTCTTTTTTGTAGTAAGAACGCTTAACATAAGATGTGCCATCAGGCAAATATTAAATATACAATGAGATATTATTGTTAGCTACAGGCACTATGCTATATAGTAGATCTCCAGAATTTATCTTGCACAACTGTTACTGTACCCCTTGATCATCACCTATCCAATCTTCCCTCCCCTGAGCTTCACGTAACCTCCATTCTACTCCCTACATCTATGAGTTTGAGTATTTGTATTTATTTATTTTTGAGAGAGAGAGAGACAGAGCACAAGTGGGGGAGGGGAAGAGAGAGAGAGAAAGAGACCCAGAATCTGAAGGAGGCTCCAGGCTCCGAGCTGTCAGCTGTCAGCCCCGACGCGGGGCTCAAACTCATGACCTGTGAGATCATGACCTGAGCTGAGGTTGACACTTAACTGACTGAGCCCCCCAGCCGCCCCTGAGTTTGGCCGTTTTAGACTTCACATAGAAGTGAGGTAATTCAGTATGTGCCTTTGTGTGACTGGCTTATTTCACTTAACATCGTGTCCTGCAGGTCCATCCATGTTACTGCAATTGGCAGGACTTCCTTCTTTTTAAAGGCTGAATAATATGCTACTGTATATCCATCCCACATTTTCTTTTTTTTTTAACGTATTTATTTATTTTAAGAGAGAGAGAAAGAGAGGCACACAGAGAATCCCAAGCAGGCTCCTCACTGCCAGCACAGAGCCCGATGCAGGGCTCAGACTCACAAACTGTGAGATTATGACCTGAGCTGAAATCAGGAGTAGGACGCTTAACTGACTGAGCCAGCCAGGCACCCCACACCACGTTTTCTTTATCCAATCATCTGTAGATGGGCATTTAGATTGTTTCTATATCTTGGCTATTTTGGATCATGCGCGGTGAACATGGAGTCCATGTATCTCTTCCAGATTCTAATTTCAATTCTCTGAGATTAATACCCAGAAGTGAGATTGCTAGAGTATATGGTACTTCTATTTTTAGTATTTTTAAAAATCTCCACACTGTTTTTATTATTTTTTATTCATTTTTTAAATGCTTTTTTTTTAAATGTTTATTTATTTTTGAGACAGAGAGAGACAGAGCATGAACGGGGGAGGAGCAGAGAGAGAGAGAGGGAGACACAGAATCTTAAGCAGGCTCCAGGCTCTGAGCTGTCAGCCCAGAGCCCGACGAGGGCTCGAACTCACAGACCGTGAGATCGTGACCTGAGCCGAAGTCGGACGCTTAACCGACTGAGCCACCCAGGCGCCCCTGTTAATTTTTTAAAAGTTTATTTATTTATTTTGAGAGGGGGAGGAAGCAGGCGAGGGGCAGAGACACAGGGAGAGAGAGAATCTCAAGCAGGCTCCACACTGTCAGTGCAGAGCCCCATGTAGGGCTCAATCTCACAAACCCAGTGAGATCATGATCTGACCTGAAATCAGGACTCAGATGCTTAACCGGCTGAGCCACCCAGGCACCCCACCACAACATTTTTAAAAGACAGCTGTACCAGTTTACATTCCCACCGATGGTGTACCAGGATACCCTTTTCCCCCTTCCCTGCCAACACTTGTTATCTTTTATTTTTTACTAATAGCCATATGACAGGTGTAAAGTGATATCTCATTGTGGTTTTGATTTGTATTTCCCTGCTGATTAGTGATGCTGATTACCTTCTCATACGTCTGTTGGTCATTTATATGTTGAAGAAATATCTATTTGGGTCCTTTGCCCATTCTGTAATTGAGTTATTTGTTTGTTTGTTTGTTTTGCTATTGAGTCAGATGAGTTCCTTCTATATTTTGAACACTAACCCTTTCTCAGATATATGATTTGCAGATACTTTTTCCCATCTCCCTAAAACAATGCTTTTTAATGACCTTTAGTTACTGGGATTGTCTACCATGAAGCAGGTCTGTCCGGGGTATGCTATGGCTGATTTGGGTAGCAATTTTTATACTCAAAATATTGAATCATCAAAACAGTTGGTTATTATCTATTAGTAAGCCCCAAAGGTATCACTAACTTTCACCCTTCTCCTCTCCTGAATCTTACCATCTCCCTGATTCCAACTCTTGACATCCACTAAAGAGGTTCAAATGGAACTTAAGAAAATGTTTATTCAAAATCCTTGCTTAGATTGTTTTTTTCTAATCTAATAGCATGAAAATATGGTTAATTAGAGCCCAAACAGTTAAGCTAAAATATCGACAGAAATTGTATTTTATCTTTGAGAGCTTCATATGGTCTACCTGTCTTTTGCCTGATGGTCAGATATGGACCAAGGTCGCAGAGACAGAAACATTTGACTGCCACACGGGGCCTATCCCCTAAACCCAGGGGATAACCTGCACCCCACTCTGGCAGAATAGAACAAATTTGGAGTTTAAGTCCGGCTTTACCGATAAAGTCCCTCTATCAGAAAAATCATCAGTCAAGAGGTCAGGACAGGGTCTAGTCTCTGACTTCTCAGGTTAGGTCCTGAGATAGGGTTGCCTTAAAGTTGCCATGGCAACACAAATGCGTGTATTGCACTGTACGTTGACCTATTAGGGGAGGTCACATGGAGGCCACCCAGGCACATCGCAGTTCCTTGTCTTGTTACATTGAGTGGGGCAAACAGAGCCAGCATTGTGTTTTGTGCACTCCATTCTTGCCCACTGCCCTTCTGACCCCTTCCTGTGACCGCTGCTCTTGCCACAACTGAGCATCAGTCCTACAGGAGCTCCCTTTCTTCTTTCTGAAATTTGTGGCCTTCCTGGTGTTGTAATCTGGATGACAGTCGTGGTGGCCCTCTTGGGAAGCCCCCAATTTTAACTCTTCTTGATTTTTTCCTCATTCAAACTCAAATTATAATGGGGGAGTGTAATAGTTTGGTATGGTCAAGCTTTTATTATTCAAGTAAGGAAATGCCAGTTCCTATTACCATTATTTTCATAGACGTAAACATGTGCCAGTACCAAAAATTAGGAAGTATGTTATCTTACACTAAAAGAAAAATGGTTTCTAAAAAAAGACACTTTATAATTTTGTACTATCATATACATATAATTTTTCCCCACATACCAGTACTAGTTTGAGAACTGGTGTGGAAACTGCTAATAAAAAATAGCTTTAATAATGAACATTTGTTGTGTGCTTACTATGTGCCAGGCACTGTCCTGGCTTTATAAGCATTATCTCAATTAATTCCCATAATACTTGAGGCAAGCGCTATTATTGTTTCCAGTTTACAGGCAAATAAATGGGGTCAATGAGAATAAATAACTTCTGCAATATTATGCAGCTGGTACCCAAATTCTGCACTTGAACTCCGCAGCCTGCATTGTTAATCCCTATATTTTACTGCATTGGTTCCCAGAATGAGGTCTGGGAACCAGCAATGTCACCGTCACTTGGAAACTTGTTGAAAACACAAATTCTTGGGTCCCACCCTGGACCTACTGAATCAGAAATGGGAGGTAGGAGCCCAGCAATCTATGTTTTCACAAACCTGCCAAGGGACTCTGATGTATGCTAAAATTTGAGAGCCTTTACTGTCTGCCATTCCGAGATATACACAACACTATTCTACTATTATTTATTTTCTACCTCTTGGGGAAAAATATTGTGTATTCCTTAAGAACAGAATCAGGTTCTTCAACTTTTCTTTTATCCTCCGTAGTTTAGGTGGCATTGCGGAACTCCATAAAGCATTTATTAAATTGAAAAGGAAATGCTACCATCTGTCTTGGATGACTTAAGTTCAATTGTCTATAAAGATGAGATGCGAGATTAGAGAACTTTTTGAGATTCTCTGGCACCCTAATATTGTTCCTGTCTTTCGTTGTGTGTATTTGTGATTATCGGGAATTACATGAATATGAAACTAATATAGCATTTTGCTTGCATGTGCGATAATCATTAAAAACACAGCGTGAATCATAGTAACATATGGCATTTAAAAATAAGCTTTTCAATTATGCCAGGAGACACAGAGCTCATTTTGTTTTGCTACAGAATGTATAATATTGGTAAGTAAAGGTTTGAAGAAAGTGGCTTTCTTTAGAATACGTTAGAAACATTTCTTTTTCCTGTGCACAACATGGGTGCTGCATGTATCTTCCAAGAGCAGAACAACAAGACATTCTCTAACCTACTTTTAAAGAAAAGCCCTCTCGAAATACACAGTATTACCATTATTAGTGATTTAATAGAAAAGAAACCTTGCAGTCGCACAATTGAATTACATGTCATGTGATAGACTTTAGATATTACATGAGATGGAGCACAAACAATATGCTTTGGAAAATATCAAGACTTATCATAAAAAGAATTTGAAGCGGAATGGATACTCTGCAGTTACTCATCAAGGGTTTAATTGAAGACTTCCTTCGTTTCACTATCTCAAAGATGACATTATATGCCCATCACTAAAAGAGAGAGAGAAACAAATTTGATGCTCATTTTTAATCTCTTTGCTAGTAATGACATCTTTACCCATCAGGCTAAGTTCTTATACAAAATTTGTTATATTACTAACATTTAATAATATCTATTTACAGACATCCAAAGGGTACTTGCTATTAATACCGTACTCGCAGATGTCTTTATTATTATTCACTAAGTGTGTTGGCAATATATACTTAAAATGTTTTTCCCAGTTATGATTTCTCTAATAATGTATTATTTTTTAAATTTGTTTAATGTTTATTTATTTTTGAGAGACAGAGAGAGAGACAGAGGGTGAGTGGGGAGGGGCAGAGAGAGAGGGAGACATTGAATCTGAAGCAGGCTCCAGGTTCCGAGCTGTCAGCACAGAGCCCGACGCGGGGCTCAAACTCATGGACCACAAGATCATGAATTGAGCTGAAGTTGGAAGCTTAACCGACTGAGCCACCCAGGTGCCCCAACTTGTTATTATTATTTTTTTTCCTCAGAGGATGTCTACATAGAGAAGGTAAAGTACTGTTATTAAAATTTCTGGTCATTTCAGAAAATAAATAAAATGAGCAATTTTGTCAGATAATGTGTTTATTTTATTTTCATGTCTTTAACTTTCAGATGCAAATTACAGAATTTGCATCTATTAACTCTATTGATTCTCAGTTACAGAATCCATTCATTTGATGTAAACGAAAAGGAAGATTTTGTTATAAGTTGTCTGAACATTTTCCTAAGGAGGCAGTCAGGCTGCAGAGGGGAAGACTAGAATAAGGAACTGAGGCAGACAGACTCCCCCGCCTTTACACACGTGGGCTCTGGTCTTCGCTTATGCTCTTGGCGTCTTCGTCCTCCCTTCTCTGCACAGAGTGGCTTTCTCGGCTTCCCCTAATGCATATCACCAAACACAATTGCCTCCAGCAAAGCCACCAGCCCATATGGTACTCGTGTGTCAATTAGAAATAGGCTTCCTTCCTCAATACACTTTAATTCCATCAGTCAGAAAATTGTCATAATATATTGATTTTGTAGTAACAAGACTTTTTACTGCTGAAAAAAGTGTCAAATGAACATCCGCAATGTGAATGGTGCCCCCTTAGATGTACTGCCCCGGGAAAGTACACACAGCCAGCTTTCTCGCTCAGTGCTCTGGCCACTCTAGACCTCGTTTACATCCCTTTCAGTCCAGACCTGCGCACAAAAGAAAGATTTACCGGGAGACATTGTGCAACTGCCTCAGTTTGAGTCAGACTATCACCCCTGAACATGCAAATGGGGTGTATGGTCAGGCACACACATGACTGACAGGAGGGGTGACCAACCATTACAGTTTGCCTGGGACTGAGGGCTTTTCAGGGCAAGGGGAAGAGCTAGAACTGGGGAAGTTCTGGACAAATAAGGACAATCTGGTCACCCTACAGTGATGGCCAATTCTACAAAGAGGAGACAATTCTCACCAAGAAGTGTAGAGGAGAAGACACCCCAAGAGGGTACAGGGTACATCATAGGTAATACTGTTTGGGGTTGAATTACCAGAGCTAGTTTGTTATTTTGACATTGTGGAGACTCAACCCTGCAGTAATTTTCTTTCATTTGGCCTTCCAGTGCTATCATAAAATATCGTGGTAATCTTTATTTGGATATACCAGGCTATATATCACACTGCTATTTCTTTTCTGTTCAAATTCTATTCCAGCAAAGGAATTGTTGTTCTATATTAAATGTGGGGTGTTTTAGTCTTGACATTTTGCTTAACTTAGTGTTACCATTGTTTTTTCTTAGGAAGTTTTTGAAATGGTCTATTTTCTTTTTTAATTCTTTCAAAGAGGGATGGCTGGGTGGCTCAGTCAGTTAAGTCTCCAACTTCAGGTCAGGTCATGATCTCACAGTCTGTGAGTTCGAGCCCTGTGTGGGGTTCTATACTGACAGCTCAGAGCCTGGAGCCTGCTTTGGATTCTGTGTCTCCCTCTCTCTCTTCCCCTCCCTGACTTGCTCTCTCTCTCTGTCTCTCTCTCTCAAAAATAAACATTAAATAACATTTTTTTAATCAAAAATTCTTTCAAAGAAAAATATGTATTTGTGGGCTGGGTTACAAAATTTGTTATAGTTATCAGTGAAGCTGGATATTTATACATGACACCTAGATAAATAATAAGCCATTTTGTTTCTCAAATAAATGTTCCCACCTAATCTGGAGTTTGATACACAGAAGAAAAGGAAAGGAAGCTGAGTTGTGTTCCTTTTCTGTTGAAGGGCAAAGAAAGACAAGAGCTGTCCTTGGAGCCTTCCTTCTCAACAAAAAGCAACTTCATTTAGGCTTACAATTTCTATCTTGTGCATAAAATCAAACCTAAGAGAAGCAACAGTAAAATTTCTTACTTTCAATTAAAATTACCTCCAGATTGTATTTTAATCTATAACCTACTTTAAGTCCTAGCAGAAGAGGACTTATCAGAGATCTTAAATACTTACTGAGGAATGTAATTGACCTGATATTGGATTTTAGAAGCGAAAAGACATTTGATAATTAAAAGAAGAGTCCAAAATGTACTTCAATCCCAGTTGAGGGACAAGGTAAGTCATCGAGGGGGAGAAAAATAGAGACTGAGAGAAAAGGTCCAGTGGGGAGATGAATTTGGACAAAAGGAGAAGGTCACACTCACTGATAAAATGAGATGATAAGGACAGGTAGAGGGAGTAAAGAAGAGAATAAAGGGACACTCAGGACGTTCCAAAATGAGAGTTGGCTTTTTAAATTGCTAGAAGCTCATGGGGAACCTGGGTGGCTCAGTCGGTTAAACGCCTGACTCTTGGTTTCGGCTGAGGTCATGATCTCAAAGTCATAGGATCAAGCCCCACACTGGGCTCGTGCTGACAGAGCAGAGCCTCTCTCTTCCTCTTTCTCTGCCCCTCCACTGCTCACACATTCACTCTCTCTCTTTTTCAGAATAAATGAACTTAAAAAAAATAAATTGCTAGATGCTCAGCAAAACTGGCTGTAAAACAAGGCAGAGTTGGGTTCAAATCTCAGTCCTATCACCCACCAGCTCTGTAACCAAATGTCTTCTCATCTTGGAGCTTCGTTGACTCCATCTATAATATGGAGATGGTAATGCTTATCCTGTGGAGCTCTTGTAAAGGTAGACATTCCATGTTTGATGATCTTGACACAGAATAGTTGCTCCACAAGTGGGCTCTTTTATTCTGCCATGCCTTATTCTTTACGGTTAGAGTGTTATCATTATCTTTGAAATGTTAATTATGAAGTTGTTACTTTCAAAATTTAATTCAAGCAATTATTTATGGAAGCCAGATGTCCTGCTATCTACTGGAGATATAAAGATAAAACGTCTCTACCTCAAGATCTCAAAATCCCAGTACAATGAGAGAAGTGCACATATGGAGCAATGTTCTGGCACAAGTGGTCAACAAGGCTACAGGGCCCTGGAAGGCTTCTGAGAGTCCTGAGATGAGCTTAAGAGAGTTTCCCAAATTTTAATAAACAAATCACCTACGGATCTTGTCACAGTGCGGATTTTGAACCAGTTAAGTCTAGGATGAGTCTTGAGATTCTGCATTTCTAACAAGCTCCAAGATGATGTCAAGGTTGCTGGTCAGCAGACCACACGTTGAGTAGTAAGAAGTGGTTCTCAATCACACTCACACATTAGAATTACCTGGGGAGCGTTTAAGAAAACGATGCTCCGTTCCCACTTCTGAAATAGACTGATTTTACTGGCCTAAGGAGGGGCCCAGGCATGCTTAGTTTTAAAAGGCTCTGTAGGAAATTTTAATATGCAGCCAGGGTTGACATCACGGCCTTAATTGGTGAGCTGCACCAGCAGTCTTTGGCAAGGAGATTGCTTTGCAGAAAGGAAGAACAGCATGTGGGAAAAGCATGGATGTGTGCATCCAAATGGTATTCATTTGGATGTGTGCATCCAAAATGGTATTCTGACGATTGCTCATCGTTCAGTTTGGAGTTAGAGCTGCAGCAGAGGATGGAGGGTGGAAATGAGACAAGATGTTGGGTGGGTAGTCCAGGGCCAAACCTTGGAGGGCTTTGTAGGCTACGTGAAGGATTTCACCTTTTTTCATGGTCAGTGGGGAGTTGGTAAACCCCTTTTACTGAAGGAGTGACAAGCTCAATTTTTTTTTTCCTTTGGCAGGTGGTTTGCTTCCCCTGTATGTGTTAGACACAAAGATTCGCAATCCTAGCTAATATCGTTTAAAGCCTTTTTGATTGTGGTAAAAGATACATAACGTGAAGTTCACAACTGCAACCATTTTTAAGTGTAAATTTTGCGGCATTAGACACATTGCTGTGTAGCTATCAGCACTACATATTTCCAGAAGTTTTCTATCACCTCAAACAGAAAATCTGTAACCGGTAGGCATGAACTCCCCATTTTCCCCTGCTCCCTGGCCCTGGTTATCTCGATTCTACTTCCTGTCTGTATGAATTGCTCATTCTATTCTGTATGAATTTGCCTCTACCTCATATAATTGGAATCATACAATGGTTGTCCTGTTGTACCTGACTTATCTCACTTAACAACATGATTTCAAGGTTCATCCATGTTGTAGTATATATCAGAATTTGACTCCTTTTTTTTATGGCTAAAAGGTATATCATTGTATGTATATACCACATTTTGTTTATCCATTCATCTGTTGAAAGACGCTTGTTTTCTTTGGCTCTTGTGAACATCCAATCTTAGTTATATGTTAGAATAACGTGTGTAATTTAAAAAAAAAAAAATGCTGCTTCCCAGGACTCATCTCAGGCCAACCAAATTAGACATTCTGGGGATGAGGTGCAGTTGTGGTTGTGTGGCTTTAAACTTCCCCGGGGGATTCTATTGTGCACCAGTGAAACACTTAATTTATATAAGGCTAATTAAGTCCAAGTCCCAAGTCCAAGTCCAAGTCCCTTCCTTGAAGGGTTATTTGTCAAGATTTAGTGTGTAAGTGCATCACCTGGCGGGTTTATTGAAAAGGCCTAGGCCCCATCCCCATACTGGGAAAGACTGATTCATTAGGTCTTGGATAGGAATTAGGAATACTGTTTGCAAACAAGGTACCTTTCAGGGGGTTCCAACGTCAGTGGTCTGGAACCCCACCTTGAGGAACGCTGACTTCAAGACTGTTTAGTTTGACACAGAGAGACTGCACATTCTTGTTACATTCTGATTACCATACCATCTCTGTAGTTTTAATTTTAAGAAGCCATTTGTCATAAAGAAACTGAAGGAAAGCCTAGAGGTGGCTCAGAAAAACTTTGCTGTTACAGAGAAATAATTCAGGGCCAATTGGAACATCAGCTATACGATGCTTAATACACGCCCGTCAGTAGAACAGAGCTGTTCTTCTTGGCACTCCTCCCCCACTTGGCTCTTTTGCGAGCTCTGTCCCTTATTGTATTAATCAGTCCTGATGTTTGAAGGGCTGATATTAACCAGTCCTCATATTACAGTTAGATTGTATCTACCACTGACTTTTTTTTTAAGAGGAGTTAAAAATGATTAAGTACCAGTGTTTTATGTTCTCCTGACACTTATTTTGCACTTGTGTTGCAAATTCATACAGCATAGTGACTCTCATCAAGGTGTGCCTGGATTCATTTAGCTGATATTTATTTTATAAGATAATATTTTAGGTCACAATACTTTCATTCTGAAATCGATATGTATAAATATAAATAAATACATATAGATATGTAGATATCTATATTCAAACTTTAAAAAAATTTTTAATGTTTATTTATTTTTGACAGAGAGAGAGAGAGCGTGAGCAGGGGAGGGGCAGAGACAGAGGGAGACACAGAATCCGAAGCAGGCTCCAGGCTCTGCTGTCAGCACAGAGCCTGACTTGGGGCTCAAACTCACAGACTGCGAGATCATGACCTGAGCTGAAGTCGGATGCTCAGCTGACTGAGCCACCCAGGCGCCCCTCTATATTTAAACTTTTTTAGAACTACAACATTTCTTTTATGTACTCTATTGCCTTCAGTCACACTTTCAGGGCTGTTGATGAATGACACCTAGATGCCCGCATAATGGAGTGACGATGCATTTTGCACATCCTCACGTTCACTACAATAAAAAAGCTTTCAGAATCATCCAACTTTACACTCTGGCTCCTATGTGGCAAGGTTATTGGTATTTGATATGTCAGACACGAGGAAAATTCTTTGTCTTTACAAGCATGGACAGAAATGCACTTCACTTAAGTGTAAAATTATGAAGCATGTAATTTCGCACTCAGACTTTGATTTACAATAATTCCTTCGATTAACATGTCCTGTTTCTTGTTTGCTTGGGCCCTTAAATCGGACGGCCTTCTCTTTCCGTAAGAGAACAAATAGAATTTTGCCTAAATAGAGCTTGGAGAAAAAGGAGGAGTTGGCAGTTTTATTACTCCTTTCTTGTTTTTATTATCCTCTTAAGTTTAACTCCTGTATTTTGACAGTTTTCAAAAAAATGCACTTAAGTCTTTGTTCTGTCCCTAGTATGACAAGTTTAAGGTGAATGTTGACTGTGTTTTTCGAAGTCCGGGTCACACAAGCACATGCATCCCTTTCAGAGGACCTTCTGGAGCCAACAGAGAAAGGTGGTCAGCCGACACTTTGATGGGTGGGCCTAAGTGATACAGTCCCCACCCTTCAGCTGCTGAGGTTAAGATCCCATGTATTCTGGGTCTGGGGGTCTACCCTTGGTGTGAGAATCCTTAGCAATTCTTATATGATTCTGGCCAGGCCCAAGATAGCTCAAAAGTTGTCAGTTATGTTTGAGGGTTAAAACCTACAGAAGTTCCGGCTAGTTTAAAGGGTCCTCCAGGTGACTCTTATCGAGCTAATAATGGAATCTAAACCATCATTTAAGAGGAATGATGAATGAATTATGGATATTTAGCCAGAGAAGACAAAACGTTCAACTGAGGACCCATTGTTTATCTTCAAGTGTTCAAAAGAATGTCGGGTCTTTCCTTACATGTGATGAGCACAGCACCCTGGCTCTCTGGATCATGACAGCATCCTCGGCCCCCGGAGCCGATTCTCATTACTCATAAATGGGCCTGGGCTCTGGGAAGGGGAAGCCAGGTTGCCATTCCGCCCTTTCCCTGGAGTTCCGCCAGCAGCTGTCACCCAGCCCCAGCATCATTGTCCTGGCATTTGGTTTCAAACAATAGCATTTTGTAAAAGTATTATACTTTAAAGCAAGAGAAAAGGTCTTCGCTTTTTTTTTTCCCTTTTTCATTGGGAGCTTGTAGTAGATGCAATAAGTGCTGAAAAATTATTAAATTTTAAACTAATAAGGCCATAGAACACATATCAGCCCAGTGGGGGTTTCCAGCAAAAGTTTCAGCAGAGGCCCTGCCTCACTATTCCCGCAAACCTCCAGCGGACTCGGTGACCTTTTGTCAGACTCCCCGCAACCCGTGGGGTGCTTGGCAGATATTTAACTGCCATGCATGTCAAATTATTGCCACTCGGGGAATGTAACCAATACAACAAAATAAATTATTTAACCACTATGAATAGAACAAAAAGCACTGTACGTTTTTGTGGATGCCACATCTTCTCTGGAATAAGCAATTCTTCGAGTAGCAACTACCTAATGCTAACCGAAAAGCACTTTGGCTACACGTCATTCTGTAGGTCTGTCTGATTTTCAGGTTCAAAGTGATCGTGCAGCCTAAAACTCTCATGGTCCACAACTGCTGACCGGAGGGGGTGGGGTTGTGCACTCACGGATCAACTAACGTTTTCCTCTCTGTCAGAGCTTTCTGATGCGAGCTCAACAGGTGTCATGTCCTGAGTAGTTTCCTAGAGGATATGACTGTGACTTGCTGTAGGCTTCTTGTCACTCAGGCAGAAGGCAGCAAAGGGATGGTGCCTTAATGGACTCATCTCTGAAGTCTGGCTTTTAGCGTGGCGCTTCCAAAAAGCAGATCTTGTTGTTTCGCCAGAAGGAGTCACACGAATCAAACTCAGAACAAAATGATGTATATACAGCAGAAGATGAATTTCCAAGACAGCTCAGGTCATGTCATTAACTGGAGAGTCACTTTCATAGGTCAGCATATCCTTTCCATTAGGCAAGTCTGCACGGGAAGACGCTTGAGAATCAAAGGGTCCCTTTATGTGATTATGTCATTAAAGCACAATGATATTTATTATTAATATAAATAACAGCTAACAGCTATTGAGTGCTTACTACATATTAGGTACATTCTAAAGCCTCCACTCATTATCAGCTTCTATGCTCCGTGTGCATTTGGCAGCATTCTAAATGCTTTCATATGTGAACTTATTTCGGTACCCAGGAAGTAAGTGGTAGTATTATCATCCCCATTTTACAGATGAGAAAACCAGCCCAGAGGTGTTAAATAATTTACCTGAAGTCACTGATAGGTGGTAGAATTGGGATTTGAACACAGGCTTATGGTTTGTTTTTAACTAATACACTCCTCTGCTCTCTGGGGATGCATCTAATACACTTTCAATCTGCTCAGTGAGCCCCTCTTCCCAGATGACTAACATGAACCCTGACATATCGCTGCTCACACTCATTTTCTGGGTTTCTAGGTTGCCGATTGCACAACGGTGACACATGCTTTCTTAGAATATCTTAACCCCGTTGATCAGCCATTGTCAAGGCGTGATCTTGCTGGGCCATATGTCTTACGGTAACTTTTGCATTTATCGGATCTCATGTATCATGTCCCATCTTTATTCGTCTGCTTCTCAGAGTACTGAGGGGGGTGCCTCTCTAACAGGATGGTCCACATTGTATTTCCGACAGATAAATTCAAAAGTGTTAGGAAAATGTGCACACAATGGAATACATCAATTAAGTTTGAAAGGGACGAGACAGAATGCAGAAAGTGTGATGAGCAGTCATAATATTCCTCGTAATATGTGGTCCTGGAATCTTTGCTAATATGATTGGAAAATGCAGCTCTCTTTTTATTTAACTTTTTCAGAGCACCATGCCCAGCAGCATACAACTAGTAAGAAGCAGTTATTGAAATTTCAGAACTAAGAGATGGAAAAAGAAATGGGGGTACAAACCATATATAAGCCAAAGAGACAGCTTGTAATTATTTTTTCACTTCTCTGAGAAAAAAAAATGGCAAATATCAATGGAGTAGGCGCTTGCGATGATAGAACTCTAACACCAATTGGCAGACTGTATTCCATTTGCTTTCAATGTCCTTTTTGATAACCAGAGGCCATAGCTGTCTATACAATGACAAGTAAAAAGCTCATTCCAAACAGCCGACGGCTTCCAAACATCTCAATATTTATTATAATTTGTGAAAAATATGATTTCTTAATGTCTTCTTCACGTTTTATCAGAAAGTGTTAGCCTTGTGACAATCTCTTAATCAATATTGTGTGGGGTAAATGGTTTTTATACATTAAATATTCCATTTGAAGACTCCATAGCAAGCCGTACGTTGCTTATCCCTGGCATTATTTCCAATTAGTATGGTACTAATGAGAGCGGCTATAGCTGGATGTTTTAACTAGAAGTAAAAAGTAAAGGACAGGTATTTTGAACACAGTTAAATCACCTAAACATCCCTCTTAAAAGGAGAAGTGACTGCATTGCAAATCAGAAG
Source organism: Puma concolor (assembly GCF_028749965.1). Taxonomy (NCBI): domain Eukaryota; kingdom Metazoa; phylum Chordata; class Mammalia; order Carnivora; family Felidae; genus Puma; species Puma concolor. The sequence goes on along the minus strand of NC_141674.1, from coordinate 191,631,204 downwards.
TAATACCATGCTTTGGAAAGAATTTGCTATTAAATACATGTTAATTGAATAATTGCCTAACACTACTGAAGAGTTAACCTGGAGGGATGTCTGGGTGGCTCACTCAGTCAAGTGTCCAACTCTTGAACTCAGCTCAGGTTGTGATCTCATGGTTTGTGAGATCGAGCCCTGCATCAGGCTCTGCGCTGACAGTACAGAGCCTGCTTCGGATTCTCTCTCTCTCTCTCTCTCTGCTCCTCCCCCCACTCTCACACATGCACGTGCTCTCTCCTTTTCCCTCTCTCTCAAAAAATAAGGAAATAGAAAGAAACTTCATTTAAAAAGTTAAAAAAAGGGTTACCTGGAATGCAGGGATAGTATTTATCAAGTATATTTTTACAGGCTGATGCCAGCTTCTGACTGTTCTGATTGGAGGGTGCCTTGTTCTGGTTGATTAATTTCTATCATTGCTAAATAGTTTGATTGACTCTTGAAACAATTGTTAATCATTGTTAAATGTTGTCAGTTGTTAAATATCTTGATTGTTTTCTAAAACAGTTATTCTTTAATTACAAGTATTCTGAATATTACCTTCATTTGGATTCTAATCCAAGTAGTCCATCAAGTGCAAATCATCAAAGAGTGGTGATAAAATACTTTTCCTAGCAATAAAAGGGCATATTTGGATATCTTTTTTATATTCAATTAAGTGTCATAGAATAAACACCAGAAAGAAACAGAATGGAAAAATAACTTTAACTCAAAGGCTTATTTATAATAGTAAACAAACATTTACATAGACTTGCTATCTGCTTGCCACTGTTCTAACCACTTTACATGTAATGACCTATTTAATCTTCAAAGCAACTTTGTGAGTAGATGCTGTTATCATCACCATTCTACAAAGGAGAAAACTGAGACACAGAATGATTGATTAACTTGCTGAAGTTTACTTCCTAATAAGTGATAGAGATTGAATTCAAATCCAGGAGTTTGGCCTCAGAGCCATGCTCGCAACCCCTGTTTTCTACTGTCTCTATTACAAAAACATAAAAATTCATATAAACATAGAAGTTAGTAAACGTTCAAAGGAGATGAACAGTATACGAAGCAATAAATTCTATAAATAGTTACATTAAAAATCACAGCCTTTTTTGAAATTACAAAAATATGAATAAAAAATCATTCAATGAATTCCTCAAGTTAGCAAAGATAAGTAAATGTGAGAAAGTTCAATTTTATAAGGGATATGGGAAAACAAACACACTTACAATGGCTATTGGCACAACACGTTGTAAACTTTCTGGAAGACAGTTTGGATGTAGGTCATGGGAGTTTTTGAAGCATAGTTCATTTCCTTTTTGCAGGAACTCCAGTTTTGAAAATTCCTTAAAAAATAATCTAAAGAAGAAATTAATATGTGATATCTTACCCAGACATCTGAAACACTGGTGTATATAATAGTAAAAATTTGACCATAACTCAGATGCACTACCAAAGGAAAACAGCTAAACAAGCTGTGGTATGTTAAGAACCAGAATATCAAATGGGTGTTATAAATTGGAAATGTGTGAGCTTTATCACTATGTAGAAATATGCGAGTGGGCAAATAAATCTGAAAATAAAATAGACCCAAAGATATCATACACCGATTGAACTATGGAAAAGCCTATACGTAACATTTGTTTAAAGCCTGGAAAGAAGTAATGAATGTAGGAGTTAAATCTTTATTAGTATGTGTTTGCTTCTTTATTAATCTTACGTTACTTACGTTCTTATTTGCTTGCTGTCTCGCGTATGCCAAAATAAATGAAGGAAATAAGGGAACACGTTTCAGAAATGGGTCAATTTTATATCTAAATGGAATTACTCCATATATCTCTGATATGATCCTGTATGGAGCTGCCTGGGAACCCCATCTGATAGAAAACACCAGGAGAAGGCGCATGAGAGAGAAAAAAACCAAAAGTAAATTCATGTAAGGTCAGGAAAAATATTCTGAGCATTCATCATACTTGGCTGAAACATACATGCAAGAACAGCCCCACCCATCACTAGTCACAAATGGTCTGCCAGAATAAAAAAGTTAAATAGCAGCATATGCTGGAAATTTCGCTATTTTTATGATATGCAGAGAGACATTTTCTTCTGTATATTCCCTTCCTTCATACTTCCGAGAATCAAGCCCTCTGTTTGCTGTGATCTCTGAGTTTTTCTGGGCAAATTTTTGACTTCTTTCTCACCCTGCACAGTGATCTTCAGCACCCAGGCTGAATGTGTCTATTTCAAAAATATACTCATTTCACCAGAGCCTCTGTTTCCACATAGCTTCCCCCTTCCTCATGACGACTGCTTACCGTTTACTGGATGTTCTACATATAGTCACATTTGCTTCAGTTGGTATCATTATGAATATTAAAAATAGTTTCAGGGGCGCCTGGGTGGCGCAGTCGGTTAAGCGTCCGACTTCAGCCAGGTCACGATCTCGCGGTCCGTGAGTTCGAGCCCTGCGTCAGGCTCTGGGCTGATGGCTCGGAGCCTGGAGCCTGTTTCCGATTCTGTGTCTCCCTCTCTCTCTGCCCCTCCCCTGTTCATGCTCTGTCTCTCTCTGTCCCAAAAATAAATAAAAAACGTTGAAAAAAAAAATTAAAAAAAAAAATAGTTTCAAACAAAAACACATATAGTCCTCTGTGTTGTATACTTCTCCAAGAAGCACAACATGGCATAATTTCTCAAATGCAACCCCATTTTCATCTTGCCAGCAATTTGGCAGTTCTCGAAAGGTTACTGCTCTGAATTTGTTTTCTTTGTAATCTTGCAGTCCATTCGTTCTGCCTTAATGCTGAAAAATCTATGTAAGATCTTGACCTCCATATGTCATACACCAGTAGATTTACCCTTTTAAGTTTTCTTCTACGCTAAAATGAGAAGAAAGAAAGCATTTCGTAGGTGGTTAAAATGGCATAAGGAAGAAATTGTTTAAAGTTAAAAGCAAGTGGGTCTCAATCCTTAGGTAAGCCTTAACTACCTGCTGTACTTCCAAGGGCTGGTTTTATTTTTGAGAGTGAAAGTATCTTTCCAAATTTCTAGGACACACACACACACACACACACACACACACACACGTTCTTATCCCCTAAAGGAGAGGCTCAGTGAATCCACCAAGCCTATTAGTGGCCTTGCCCTGAAGGTAATTTCACCTGCATTTTAATGACCACATAAAAAGGAATGATTATAGGGTCATAAACCAAAAGCAGAAATGTGAAAGCCAGCCCTGTGTACAAAATAGTGGGGAGACAAGTATCTGAGTGGAAAGCAAACTTTTCTTGGTCTCCTGTGCATTTCCTGGACACTGACTTTTCCCAATCGTTCAACGTGAATACCAAGGTTTTGTGGGGCCAACAGAATTGTTAAGGCGAGTTTCTTAACCTCAAGAGATTTCTTTTTAATTGGAACAGAGAGAATTAACACTCCACAAATAATTAGAAAACAATAAATGCCATGTGACTCAATAGGTATTTAGGGAAAAGAGAGAGCTGTTGGGCTGGAGGAACAGGTGTGCTTTGCCGAGGAAGGAGAGTATGAGGTGGACATTGAAGAATAAGGAACAAAAGAATGAGCAAAGAAGGGAGGAGAGATTGGTGGGTGGGAGGAGACAATGACAGTGCCCCAGGCAGAGGACAGCATGGGCAGAAACCCAGGGAAGACCAGATAAGGTGAATGAGGTGGACAGATGTAGCTGGATGGAAGACTCGGAGAGGGGATGTGGTTGGATAAGGTGGGCTGAGGACGGATGACTGGTGTGGATGCCGTGTGGTAGGCGCCGGGGAGAGCCACTGCGGTTTTCCTAGCAGCAAACAAGGCTCCAGCAAGAAGAGTCCAGTGTTGGCTGGGGGGTGAGCGAGTGCAGAGACGGAGGCTGGAGAGCTACTCCCCTCACTCACTCACTGAGTTCCAAGCACGCCCTTCTTGGAGAAAGAGAACAAAGCCAAAGTCTGAGGAAAGCTTGATGAAACCTTTAGTTCATGTTGGTTGTATGTAGGGAATAAGGTCGGGAGGTGTAAATGGAGGTTGTGACATTCCATGTTTTACTCTATACACTTGAGGACGATGTGTGCCTGTGAGCTCTCATGGGTGATTTGGGGGAGGGGCAAAGGCTATGTATGTTTTATTTATTTATTTATTTATTTATCTATTTATTTATTTATTTATTGTATGTTTTATTTTTAATGTTTATTTCTTTTGAGAGACAGCATGCATACATGCATGCAAGTGGGGGTGGGGCAGAGAGAGAGGAGAGAGAAGGAGAGAGGGAATCCCAAGCAGGCTCGAAGCCCAGTTTAGAGCCCGATGTGGGTCTCCATCCCGGGACTGTGAGATCATGACCTGAGCAGAAATCAAGAGTCGGACTCTTAACCAACTGAGCCACCCAGGTGCCCCCTACGTATTATTTTTATAGACAAATTTAAAATGCAATCCTCAGATTTATAGAGGACTTTAAAAATAATGACTGCACTGACAAATGGGGTGACTGTGGAAGGAAGCTGGCCTCATTTCTAGTAGGTGTACCTGTGTGCGCGTGCACACACAGACGCGCACACCCCTCTCTGGGTCTGATGTGTGCTGCCTGGATGTCCTTAGGCAGCTAGTTTCTGTCTCCCACATCCATATTCTTTGGAGGCTGGCTCTGGTTTGCCACTTGGCCCCCCTTTTGTGATGTCTCCGCCACTCTCTCGGATTCCTCTACGTCAGAAAGATCTGGCCTTTGCTGCTGCTTCTCCATTGCCGTGGTCTACAGGCACACATTCTGCCAAGTCCTTCTCAAGTTTCTTCAGTCTAAAGTCATTACTGTCCTTTGCATCCTACCACAGCCTTGTGGGCTGCTCTGCGATCCATCTTCCACACTTGCTCAGCTCAGTGAACCTGACTTGCAGTCAAAAGTGCTCCGGTGCTGGTGGGTTGGCCCGATGCCAGGACTTTGTTGACTGCAGCCCAGTGTGAGATTAATGTTCACGGAGCGCACATTCACTAACAGGCAATCGGGCTTTCCAACTGATTTCATAATTTATAGAAGAGATGGCCCTGCCCCTGTAATATAAAGCAGTGGCATCATACGTATGAATTAAGAGACTGCAAAATAAATCAAGCCACAGAAGCCTGAGAGGCTACGTATGTGCCAGCTGGTCAGCGGGAGCTTTGTGATACAAACAACAGTGAACGGGCCGGGATTTATTTATTTGAAGTCCACTATGCATGCATGACTTTGCATTAAGAAAGCTCTGGGGAGCACCACGTTTTGTGGGAACAGACAAGGAGGGGCAGAAAAGTGGTGGGAAGTTGTGATTTGGACATTGATAATCCCAGAAGACCAAGAGTTCCCTTAAAATAAGTTAAAATCTTAGCGCATGCCCACAGTAGACGCACATCTGACGACAAGATACAGCCTCCCGTGTGACACTTCTAGTAATTTTGCCTTTGACCCTGCTGGCTGTCCAACTCCTCGAAATGATTTTTTTCTCTGTAAATTCTGAGCTTTTTCAGAGAAGTAATATGCCTCTCACCTAACAAAATTTATTTAATGTTTTCTCTCATCAAAGCGTACAAAGATACTTGAAGTAGAAAAACAAAAAGCCAAGAGCTTTAAAAGTTAAAATGGCTGTATGAAGTGGTAGGACAGGTAAAATTAAGGCTTTTCCAAAAATGAAGCCTTTAAATAAAGCAAAATCCATCCCTTGTTAACAACTTCTGAATGTATTTTATTGTCCTAAGCTTATTTTGGGACCGTTAAAAAAACAAAAAACAAAAATTTCACAGAGGTTGAAAATCTATAATATTTATGAGATTTTTTGGTAAAATCAGAATACTTGACCAAATTCTTTTAGCAATTTCATAGTATAGGAAACAATTCTGTCTTCAAAGAATTATTGAGATTCCAGGAAATTCCAGGCACTGTGCCAGGGGCTAGACGCGAAAGACAACTAGGCCCTGCCCCCTCAGAGCTTTTGTCCTAGTGGGGAGACGGAAATAAATAGTGACCAAATACCTGAGGTAATGCTAGCATGTGATACTCCATGTGGAGGTGATAATCAGGGTGTCACCAGGGCACTCAGGGGAGGAAGAGGAAGAAATCAGGGAGGACCTCTCTGAGGTGGTGGCATTGGGGCTGTGGTTTGAAGGATGCAAACGAGCTGGTAACACTCAGAGGAAAGGGAGAGCATTCCAGGCAGAGAAGCTGGGGGAATAAAAGAAGCCAATGTTGTGGGGCTGGAATTAGGAGAATAAGGGAGGTTAGGGAGACCCTGGACTGTTCTTGTGGGATCTTTTTCACCATCATAAGTAATTTCAATTTTATTCTAAATACAAAAGAAAGTCATTGTAAGGTTTTGAACAAGAAAGGGATATGATCTGATCTACTTGATCCCATTACCATTTTTGAGAATTACTTTGGCTCCTTGAGGAAAACGGATTGGAGCCGGCAGAAGCTGCAACAGAGAGACCCCAGGGGGTTATTGGGGCAGTCCACGGGAGAGAGGATAGTAACTTGATGTGGTAGGTAATAGGAACAGAAGTAGAAATGCTAGGGTAGGTTTCCAGGTAAAATGAACAGGACTAGGATATGGACCGAACAGCTAGCAGAGAATTATGGAGGGCTTATAGGTTTTTGGCTTTAGTGATGATGGATAGTGGGGTTGTCTACTTGGGTAGGAAGTTTGATTCAGGAATAGGCTTAGGTAGGAGGAGGAAGAGAGAGAAGGGGATTAAGAACTATGTTTCTGAGACTAGCTTAAGACTCCTATGTAATATCTAAGTAAAAAGGTTAAATAGGCAAGTGTATATGGAGTTCAGAGAAGTCTATGTTTGAAATATAGATATGGAGGCCATCAGTATGTGATTTTAAAGCCAAAATTCAGGATGAGTTCACCTAGGGATGGTAGGTAGATGGATAAGAAGACCTAAAGTATTCCAAAAAGTAAAGGTAGGTAGAGAAAGCTCCAGAAAGGGTATAACCGGGAAGATAGGAAAAAACCAGAGGTGTATATGGTGTTTGGAAACAAGAGTGGGAAACAAGTGATCAACATTGCTCCTGAGAATTCAAGTTAGATGAAGTCAAAGAAATAGTCACTGAATCCAGTAACCTGAAAAAGAACAATTTTAGTAGAGAATGAAGTTAGGTGAAGAATGCAGGAGAGATCAAGAGATAGTGTAGCGTGTGTAGCAGCATATTTGAGGAGTCTGAATGCAAAGAGGAAAAGGGAATGTGGGAAAGGGAAATGAGATCACAGAAGGCTGCAGTTTTTCTTTATTTTTAAGAAGAGATTCAATACTGAACGGGTTAAATAAGTTATGACACATCCATACAATGGAATGATACAGCTGTAAAACAGAATGAGGAAGCCCTATATGAACAAAGGTGGAATGATCTCCAACATGTACTGCGAGGTGAAAAAGGTAAACGCAGAAAAATATGCTTTGTTTTTAAAAGGGGGCAAAGAATATACATATTTGTATGTAGCTAGACATGTGCATGAAATATTTCAAGTAGGATATACAGCAGGTGCAAATGCTGTCAATAGGGAGGAGAAGGAAGATAGTCGAGTGCACTGAGAAAGGGAGACTCTACTCTGTACGCCATTTTGTATCTTCCAAAATTTAAATGATGTAAATGCATCACTTCACTGACACCAACTCTTTTAGGGTTCCCAGACCCAACTCCAACATTGGGTCTCCCCCCCACCCTCCTGTCCCAACATCAAGCAGTTCTCTGCTGGTGTCTAAGAACTCAACCATATTCTGACACTATTTACCTGGAGATAGCAGTATGGCATCAGATTCCACAGGCTAAGGGTACTACTGCAACTTCCCCCTTCAGACACAAATCTTAGCTCCAGGCTGTCTGCTGATACACCAGCTACAGAGGCCCCCACAGCCTCCTTACGTTCTCCAAACTTGATAGAGTGGCTCACAAAACTCAGCTAAACACTTAACGCATGTTGACCAGTTTATCAAAAGATAGGAAAAGGGGTACAGATTCACAGCCAGATAAAAGAGATGCAGAGAGCGAGACATGCAGAAAAGCATGGAGCTTCCGTGTCCTCTCCAGACATGCCACTCACTCTCCTGGCTCTGCCCATGTCCACCAACTCAGAAGTTCTCGGAACCCGACCCTTCTGGGTTTTGATGGAGGCTTCATTGTGTAGTCATGATTGGCCTAACCATTGGCCATTGGCTGATTCAGCCTGTAGCCCATCTTCCTTCTTCCAGAGGAGATGGGTGGGGAGTGGGGGGGGGGGGAGGGGGTAGGATTGAAAGCTCCAACCTTCTAATCAAGTGGTTGGTCCTCCTGGCAACCAGTTCCTGCCCTTGAGTAGGGTCCAAAATGCTGCCTCATTAACATAACAAGAGACATCTTTATTGTCCTTATCAGAAGAAACTCCAATGGTTTTAGGAACTGCGAACCAGGAATGGTGGAGGGAGGCCAAAATACATACGAGAAATATATTTTAGTTATCTGAAGACCAAATATGTATTTCTTACAAATCACAATATTGCGTCACCTTTCCAAAAATTAGATAACGATCCTCCGCTAACGCACGTTTGAGTGATCAAGCGGAGAAAGAGAAATTGATGGTGCAGGAAAGAGAAATAATAACTAAGGAGTGACATCTGGCAGAAGCAAGAGGAGACGGGTAGCAGAGTCCCAGTGAAGGAATGTCACTTGGCTGTAAGCAAAGACACTGTTTCCTTTACAGCGGAAGGAAACATTCAGGTCTGTATGTTTGATAGTGAGAGGATGAAGGTTTTTGGCTCAAATGGTATTTATTTTGCGAATGGAAAAAGGGCATCAGCTAACTGTATGGAGAAATGAAAGAGGTGGGGGAAAGTTACTGGTCTCAAGGGTTGATCTGTACTCCCTAGGGGCAACAATGTAATTTCTGGGTAAAATTGGGGGGCCACAAATTAAAAGACGCATAGTGTCTCTAAATGTGAGGCTGTGCATTTAATATTTTCCAGTCACACAGAGCTGGCCAGGTGTATGTGCTAGGGAGAGAGGTGGTTGAGGTGATATCATTCTAGTAAGGCCAAGGCCACCCAAGGCAGAAGTTGCTGTTTGCAAGAGAATGATTCAACAGGGGACCTTGGGATTTACCTGGATAAGTTAGAGAGTGAAGACCAGGATAGGGGAATATGGATAGCTAAAAATACGTGGTTTTTTATTTTATTTATTTATTTATTAATTTATTTTTGAGAGAGAGGGAGAGGGAGAGAGAAACAACAGAATCTGAAGCAGGCTCCAGACTCTGAGCTGTCTGCACAGACCCCAACACGGGGCTTGAACCCACAAACCGTGAGAGCATGACCTGAGCTGAAGTTGGACCCTTAACCGACTGAGCCACCCAGGCGGCCCTGCACTGCAGTTTTTAAAGGAGGGAAGACAAGCAGTTAAAAGCCACAGTGCTGGGGGTGGGGGAGGGAGGAAAGACCCACTGAGTGGCATGTGAGCCTCTCCCTGAGGGGACTGCAGGGGCCACACTGTCTTTGGGGGACAAAGTGGTCACAGAAGCACTGAGAGACTAGTTTGAGAATACCAAGGGGTTTCCTGAGCAGGCAGGTGTTCCAGAGGGCACGGTGATATGTAACTGATCTATATCTCTTACCTTCTTTGACCTCATTTCTTCCTCGCCTGGCTAAACATCCACACCTTTGCACCTGGAGCTAAGTCTCTTATCTTTTGACCTGGATTCCCTGGCTCACTACAAATTCAGAAGGGTGCCAAGTGGAGGCCAGCCATGGATCCCTCTTGGTTTCTGTGGGTCGGAGGACATTACCTCGCAACTCCACTTTTTTTCTAGGCGTTAACGTAGTGTAGCCCGAGGGAAAAGAGATTCCATGCTAGCCACATAAGGCAGGGATTATACTAACAAATTGTAGCACAAGTTGAACACATCATTGCTCCCACATGCAAACAGTTACACAAAGCCCCTCATAACCACCCCGGCCTTTGCACAACAGGAATTTAGGCCTCGGTCCTTGCACAGCGATAATTAATGCACCTTAGTTCCCTGAGTTGAGTTGCCATTGGTGATATAGATGGCAAATGGGGTGCAAGTGGAAGTAGGAATGATGAAGGGGACGAAGAAATTATCTCAGACAATTCTTTCCCAATTTTAAAACCAGAAAGAGGAAGAAACCAGAAAGAGCCCCATCGCTCGTTTACTGTAGTAGTGAATCCATCCATACATTGGAAAGCTTCAGGGGCCTGTGGAAATCAGTGTGGAATGTCCTGGGTCTTTTGTACACATATCCTAAGAGCCTGAGGCACTGAAGAAGGTTATTTAAGGAGCCTCAAGCATCAGAGTCCTTGCCTTGGGAGACTTGTATTTTAGAGAGCTTGAGGGCTCAGTTACCCACAAATTGGGCAGCCCTTACAGCTAATACTTTCTGATTGAGACAGAATGGAAACTGGGAGGCTATTTAAAAATTTACCTCTCCTTCTTCTTGTACCCCCAAACTCTGCAACTATAATAAGATCCCAAAGAGACCTTAATACAAAGACACCGTTTGCTTGATTGGTCACTTCACTGACTTGCCTATATCTTCAACTTGTGTAAATGACCTTATTCACTTTCCCTCTGAGGTGCAAGCTATATCCTCTAGTATATAAGGTTCAGAGTTCAATCTCTTCCTGGACCATCTGACATTCTTCTCTTTCAAGGTTACAGACTCATCTTTAACTGTGGCTAATGCTAGACAGCTTTAAGCCCAAGCAGAACCAGATTGGAGAGTGTAGTTCATAGTCAATTCTCAGCAAGGACTGTTTTCCTTCCTTCATGATCATAACCTTACAGTCTTGGGAATTCCTATAAGCCCATAGTCTTGGCATTTCCCTCACCGCCCCCCATCCTTTCTGACCCTTTCAATATTACTAATACAATTTACACAAGTGGGGAAAGTTTTGGTTTTTTTTTCTTTTCTCTCTCAGCAATTAAACAGCTAATTGGGGTGAGATACTGACTCAGAGTGACAAGTTGGAACTGAAAATATGTAAGCAATTATTGACGGGGAGCTTGGCTAGGGTAAGGTGGTAGGGTAGATTTGCCACCAGATGGTGTAGCACTAAGCTTTGGTAGCTGTATCAGTCAGAACATGCTGGGGTGAGGAAAGAGCGCAGAATTGGACTTCTGCCATAGGCTCAAAAAGATATGGGAACATCCTTGGCCTTGGGATACTTAGACAACAGGATACGTCATGTTGTTTTGGTTTCTATGGGCACCTTTCCGTTCCCACAATAATCGGACTTGGAACAACTGCCTACACAGAGGATTGGGTGGCGGAGTCCCAGCTCATTGCTAGGGCTTAGTCATGTCAATTTTCCCATCCACGGTGCAGAAGAATGTATGACTCTCGGCAAGAGAATGATATGATTGGCCTAAGGGAATGGTCTAAGATTGGTCATCTTGCCTCTCTCCTTCATTCCAGCGCTTCAGGCAAAATGACTTTTAAAAAATCAAATACAGCAAAATGTAATGGGAGAAAATTGAGCCTTTTATCATTCAAGGTACTTAGCCACTACAATGCTTGTCTGGACAGTCACAGAGAGATGCTGGGCCATGGCAATGTCAATGCCAGGGACAGCCCTTGCTGACCACAGCTACCAGACTGACCTAGTCCAGCAGAGTTCTGCTTTGAATAGGTGCCGCTTGAAAAACACCTTTTCTCCCTGAGGCTCTTCCCAGTGCATATAAAAACACTAATTACTCACTATTCATGTTTTTTTCTATAGGTTCCTTCTTTCCGATTTGGTAAAACTAAAATGTCATTGAAGTGACCGTGATTTTCATTGGGAGGATATGCAGGTAGAAGGTGTGTGTGTTCATTTGGGTTTGGAATATGCAGTGAGCAGAACTTTCAACACAAGGACTCTAAATTAGGTCTTTGAATCTGAAAATCATGTGATTCCCATTACAATCAACTGGAGCCCTACTTGTGCATCTATAACCAGGGAATGGTAGTATGGATTCCAGAATTAGCTCCTTAGACAGCTACTTCAATCTGCCCTCCCGAAATGTTAAGATTGTACAGCTGATAAGATCATGGGTCTCAGGCAGCAAAGAAAAACAGGAGATTTAGCTTAGTCAGTCTATGAACAGTTCGGCTTTCTCCACAAGAAAACTCCAGTGTAGCTGTTGGCATTTGACAGACACGCAGCATCTTTTTCTGTTTCAAGAGTGAGATGCATTGAGGAAGAAAGCATGAGAAATAACCGAATATTAAAAGATTATCACAACCAAACCGATAGTTGCCCCAAGATTGAAAAAAAAAAAAGGTACCACTTAACACTTACTAATACATGATACAACTCCCACCCTTGGCAAAGCAGTATTTTAAAACTAAAATTATATTGTAATTAGCCTTTCAAAGATGTGAACACTTCAATATAGGAGTCCATTAATAATCTAGCTGCTGCTGTAGAGCGTATGCCTCCCACACGTACAACTTAATAACTCAGAGCTTCTTTTTCCAAGTCATGAAGAACAGGTGGCTCCAGCATACAGCTAATGGAAGGATGAATCTTGCTGTGGCTAAATGCCTTCCTCATCCCTTCTTCTGGCAATTTCTATTTCAAACCCAGATTTGCTTCTACTTTATAGGATTTAAAGTTCAAGCACTACCTAGGACGATTCTAATGAAAATTAAATGTCGGTTTATATAATGGTCTGTATCATCCCCTCTACGAAGATCTTAGTCGCTTACAGAGCTAGAAGGTTAGGTAAGTGCTAAGAATGATTATGCGCGAGATAGTGTGATTTCAAGGACACTGGCAGAGGATAACTAATCAAAACAACAACTTCTAAGAATCTTCTCTCTCATCTCTAATGTCAGGCTCTCTAATGTCTCTCATCTCCAATGCCTGGAGAAGCAGGCAGGTGGCTGGAATGAGCCTATGGGTGATGAGGATGCACTTAACTGGAGAATAGGTGCCCTGTCCAGAGAGACAGTCTTTACACCAGTCAAGCAGATCCTTGTGTGGTCTTCATGTGGGTCGGGGTTGCCAGATCATCTGATGCTTCGGGAGAAGATGGGAATTCCAATTTTTAGGTGAACTCTTTTAATATTTTAAAATTGCGACAGCTGATTAAGATTTTAAAAGCCGAACCAAGCAACATATAGACCCAGAGCCAGCTTTGCTCACCATGTTGATTAAGACTTTGTTTCGCCTCCTGAGAAAGGAGATGTTTAAAGTTATCAGTCACACATGCCTTGGAGTAAATCCATAATCTGAGAAGAAACTCGGAGGAGGCTGGGAGATGTTGCACCAGTAAATGGGGGAGGAGTGTGTCAAGGTGTTTAGATTCAAAGGTCAGATGAGCGCGTCTATTATATTAAAAGATGCAAACCATAGGGAGGTCGGGGACGCAGCTGCACAGAAAAGACAGCTGAGATCCATCTTTATGTTCTCATTGCATAGGTTGGCACTGTAACACCACAATTGACACCGATGATTTTGAGGACAGAAGCACCACCCTATGTGCACGCATGCTCTCTTTGACTGGGTTGTCTTTTTTTTTTTTTTTTTTCAACGTTTATTTATTTTTGGGACAGAGAGAGACAGAGCATGAACGGGGGAGGGCCAGAGAGAGAGGGAGACACAGAATCAGAAACAGGCTCCAGGCTCTGAGCCATCAGCCCAGAGCCCGACGCGGGGCTCGAACTCACGGAGCGCGAGATCGTGACCTGGCTGAAGTCGGACGCTTAACCGACTGCGCCACCCAGGCGCCCCATTGACTGGGTTGTCTTGATGCCCTATAGCCAGCGTCTGAAACTCGGGGGATTTCTCTCAGCCTGGACAGAGTTCCAGAGAGATAATCCCCTCTGTCCCCGCAAAGAACAGGCTTCAGGCAATAATGGATGGGAGTTGGAACATTCATACTCCAGCTTTCCCACTTCCAGGGAGGATCACTCCACACTGTCTACAGTGCTCCCCTGCAGGATTAAGTCCTGAGCCTCCACAGTGGTACCTGCTCCGTAAAACACCCTTCGCTGTCTCCTTTCACGTCTTGTTTCCACACTCCCTTCCTGGTACTTTCTAGGACCATCTCCCACACCTCTTACAAATGGAATCCATGTCTCAGGTTCTGCTTCTACAGGAACTCAAGCTAAGACTACACTATCATGAAAACATCTGTAAATCTTCCTTGTCTTAGCTGACCTCAGGTCTTGAAAAAAGTTTCTATAGAACTTGAGAAGGTAGCACTGCATTCTCTTATCTACAAAATTGGGATCATTTTATAAGAACTTCCACAGCCAGCTCAAGATATTATTATGAGGATCAAATAACATAATGTTCATAAATGGGCTTTGTATGTTGGAAAGTGTATACAAATGCTGTTTTTATAACTCTTCTTGTTGTTACGATCCAGTAATGATGGGTCTCCGGGAGCAAAGATGGGAGGGACGGTAGGGGAGGAATGAGCAAGGTGAGGTACTTTGCTGAACTGCCTGGTAAGTCTCAGAACAACAATGTCTGGCTGCATGTGGCAGCTTTATTGGATGCCTTCAAATTTATGACACCACAACAAGGTCGATCAGTCCATCGAGGTGGCGCTATGGAGGCATGTACTATTTACAACACATTTAATGTATCTGGAATCTGAATTATTGTTCCCAGGACTGGGGGAAGATGAGAGTGGCCGGCAGAAGGCATAAAACCACAGCTTTGCAGACACTTTCCTGTACGTAAACTACAGCACCTGAGTCAAACAATGAAGTAGTTAATGTCTCTGAGACTATTTATAGTAGAAAATTAATAGATGTTTTATACCTGATTTAATGGCCTTTTAAAGAGAAAAAGTATAATCACACCACAATCAATGGAATGAGCAATATTTACACGTTGAATGATAATTAACTTTAGGACGGAAGAGACAGACTTTTCACCAGCACTTTTGACCATGGAAGTAGCCTTGAGCTGCAGTTGGCAATAAATACCTTGTGTGTGTGTGTGTGTGTGTGTGTAAAGCTAGGTGCTTTACATACTGCAGCAGCAGACCTGCACTTTTTGCCTCTTCTAGCAATTAGATTGCTTTTTAGGATTCTTTTTAGTAGATCAGGGTTTCGGGTGACTCTCTCCTTTTATTTTTCATGAACATAGGCATTTTCTTTTTAAGAGGAACAGCACCCCCCCCCCAACAATTCCATCAACACTTAGATTTTTTTCACTGGTGCCACGACTTGACTTTTGCTTTGATAGTTTTCAGCCAAGTATTTTGTGCAAAGGGGAGTCCTGCTGAAATATTGAAATATCTCCTCAAGGGTTAGCTCTGTTCAGGATTTCTCAACTTCAGCACAACTGAAATTTGAGACTAGATCATTCTTTGCTGTGGGTGCCACCCTGTGCATTGTAAGATGTTCGGCAGCATTACTGGCCTCTCCCCACTAGATGCTAGCAGCGATCCCCCAGTTATAACAACCAAAAGTGTTTCCAGACATTGCCAAATGTCCCGTGTGTGTGTGTGTGTATGCGTGTGCACGTGTGCATGTGTGCGTGCAAAACCACTCCTGGTTGAGAATCACTGCACTGCACTGGAGTGGCCACAAGGTGTGTCCAAGGATCTCTCACTTCGGGCTCCCTGGGGGGTAGTGAGCACATGTTTGAGAGACAGGGGACTTTCTGTGACTGCTACCTCTACTGGGCCCTTGTGCGTTTTCCGAGCAATACTAATTCCTCCTCTGTCGTGCAGCAAGTGTCCATTATACATATTATTATGTATGAATCTCCCTAACAACCTGTGGGGTCACTGTTGTAATTTATCCGCCTTTTGCAGCAGAGGGAACTGAGGTCACTTGCCCACGGTCATAAACTGGAAAGTGGCAGAGTTAGAATATGAATCCAGGCACTGTGGCTTTTGAATCTCCCTCTCTCCCCGCATACCACAGTTTCTCTAAGATTGAGCATATAGGAGGACTTTGTAAACGTTAGAGCAAGAAATCCCCGTGCACGCCCAGACTTCTCTCCCTCCGGCTGAAACATCATAAGCATCTCAGCAGGGAGCCTCTCTGTTGTGACTTTTTTCCATTTGCGTTATTCACTTTCCATCTGTACAGGTTTAAAGTCTACACCTCCTTTGAGGCCTAGCTCAAATGCCACCACCACCGAGGAGCCCTCCCTCTTAATTCCCATTAATTTCTGTCACGAGTGCTTTATCCCTCCTTGGAATGCCTTCGTACTTTATCCTAATGTTACGGACCTCATCACACTCCATAGCAGTGACATGTGTGTGACTTGTCCCTCCAGCCCCCAGCAGCAAACTCCTCATGTTCTCCAGGGACCCTCACAGTGTCAGTCCATCACAATGGCCAGCATGGAGCCTGGTCGTTGTATGAATTGAAAAACACAAGATTTCTAAATTAATGCATGGACTGAGTGGATCATTGGATTGGGTAGCAAGAAGTTCTACCTGCAACCATTTACCTCTGTTTCACAGATGAAGAAACCGGAGAAGGAAGAAGTCGCCCGAAGAAGACTCTGTGGGTCTTTGTGCCAAGAAGCAGCCTAGAAATTCAGATGCCATAAGCACCCACGTAGCACAGAAAGTAGCTGAGCATAGCTGCTTGCATAAAATAGTGCCTGGATTCTGCAGTTGGTGGAAAAAGGGTCCTGAAAGTTGTAATCCACCAAATGCAACTGTCTCCTCAAACCAGGATCCATTTTCTCACTCCTGTTGTTGTTGTTGTTGTTCAGGTCATTGCTGTTGAGCGTCACCTTGTACTGATTGATGATTTGTCATAGATACTGAAAAATATCCCATTGATCAGATTTTACCAACTGTTCAGGCAAGAGATCATGAAAGGAGAGACCGGCTGACAAGAGCCTGATTACTTTGCTTACAAAAGCTTTTTGTAGCTGTCATTATCTGGGCTTTGCTCCGGTACTCCGCAGTGTCAATTTCTTAGAGAGATTGAGCCGGGCCGCCAGAGGCATTCTTCTTTGTCAAATGTTGCACTTATTATTGAGTTTGTACCCAGGGAAACATTTATCTCCTGTGGCAGTGTTGCTGCCATGCCTGCTTTTCTGATGCCAGATTTGGTCCTAGTGAAGTTAAAGGAGGTCTTGTTAGAGCAGAAAGGATGGTGTTGAGGGAATGAGAGTAATTAACCTGAAGATGTGTGATCCTGGTGTCAGCATAGTAAATTGCCACAAGGATTGAGAGTCGGAGGCCTTCCACAGCTGGAGATGCTCAGAGAAACTCACTTGAGATCACTATGCATTTCTTAGACACACCTTTGGTTGACCTTTATTCCAGACTGTTTTTAAATGAGGCCATCCCACAAAGATTCTTTGTTAATGAGAAGCAATGGGTGCATTTGATTTATTGGTGATATACAGTTTCGTTTTGTTTTTAAATCACAGTGTCGCTGCTTCCCAATTTGAAATATAGTATCATCGTAACGCACCCAATATAATCAGAGAGATTGTGGTCAAAATGGCATCATCTCATGGACTGTTTCTTCCTTTTCCTACCTACTTTCACAGTAACTGTGGGGCCAGCGCATGCCTGAAAAGAAGCAAAGTCTCTACCAATTGCATTATCAACTGATAAGTGCTATATGAGACCATATGTCATGATGCAAGGGGGAGAAAGAATGTCATTTCTGCTTCTGATGCAAAAGGCAGAAATAGCCCAACTTTGATGAATGATCCATGTGTGAGCATGCAATTAGAAAACCTTCTCTCACTTGTAAGATAAGCAAGTGTGATACAGATATGACAGAAAGAAAATGAATACCTAACTCTTAAGTATCATGATCTAAAGAACTCTGCTTGATTTTCCCCCCTTCAACCACAGCAGTATTCGGAAAAAATAACTCAGAAACTTGACAAGTTTTTTAAAAGGTTTATTTGTTGCAAGAAATCAACCTTCCCTCTATCTCTTTTCACACCATAGGAATTCAGAACACAGCCCCTGTTTAAAAATAATATTTCTTCAAAACAGAAAAAATAAACTTGCCTCTACATGGAACACTTTCAAAGAGAGAACATGAACAAACAGGTTTTTAATTTCAGGTGGGAAGTAGACCTTTTTGGCCCAAATTTATTTGCAGATAAGAAACTGTCATGTCAAGGGCTCAACTAGCTACCACCAAACGATGGCTTATTTTAAAAACACAAATTAAAAACAAGATGTTTATTTATAGAGGAAATTGATAATTAACCACATACGATACACGGCTCCATTTAGAGATCTTGGTTTTCCAGAAAGCAAGTAGCTGAGGAAGTTTTAGTCATCTTAGACCTCAGGATCATCTCTCATCCAAACAAGTAGCATTAAACTGCTTTCCATGTTACAACTGACAACCTGAAGAGCTTTGCCTTACAGTATTCAGAAGTGTTTGTGTGACAGCTTTCAACCTTCGTGAGAGTTTAATCCTTATGAATGTAGCTTTACCCATATGACTTTGGATTCCAGAGAGCAAGAGTCTGACTTCTTCTGTTTTATACTCTGCTGGGTTTTGAAAATTGGAAGCACATTGTTCAATTAAGAACCAATTAATGTGACATTCCAGCATGAAAGAAGTGTTAGGCAAGAGGAACCCACTGCAAACTAATCAGTTTAAATTTCATTGACTCACAATCTGCTGTTTCTTGAAGGCGTACAAGTGTTTTGCATTCATACCACCTCTGGCTCTTGGAACTTGACTGAATTCAGAAACTATGTAGGGTCAAGTTGAGTCAGGATCACATGGCGACTCTCCCAGAGTAGCCCAGTTTCTGCAAAAATGTGCACACTATGGGTGTACCCTTTCTCTCATGTTGGTGCTAAGTCATTACTTCGCAGCGGATGCTCTGAAGTCGGCCATGTGATTCAAAAGATAAATAACACTGAGAAACTCAAAGGGCATGGGTTACAATCCAATTCTCTCAAGCGGAGTTTGTGCCATGAACTTCAGTTTCCTCATCTCTTAAATGGAAACAACAGGGGCTATTAAATGGAACTACGTTGCTGTGCCTCTCACTATCAGAGAAGAAAAGTCCTGGGTTTTTGAGTAAATGCCAGTCTCAGCAATTAGTCCATCAACTTAAATTCTTTTTGCAGTTTCAATTAGATTGAGAACCCTCCCTGGTTTCCACTCGGGCTGTTGTGCAACATTTCTGCAAGGCTAACAGCTGTCTTATTCCACCCCAGAGAGAGCTCTATTTCAGCTACTCTGGCGTTCCTAGTTCATAAAGCACTCCAGGATCCAGTGGGCGAAAGACACTCTTTAGCACTGCAAGATGATATTTGTTAGTAGTAAATAAGCTATGGTAAAAAGGCAGGCGGTGATTATGTTCTTGTTAATGACTCACTCAACACTCTAGTTGCATTCACTATACCAAGAACTGGTTGAATATCAAAGAACTTGAACTGGCGGATTTCATAGGGGATTTTTTTGTTAATGTCCAAAGATCTCCCAAAAGAAAAAACTAAATACCAAGTATGGAAGTTCACAATCTCTCGGCATCATTTCCCATTTCAAAATGGATGTGCCAGGAGATATTCTATACAGTTGTTTGGCAGTTTTATTTGTACTTAAATTCATTTAAGGCAGCTTTCCAAGTAATATCCTAAAATAGCTTCACTAGATTCTAGTCAGACTCCGAGAGCTATACTCGATTCCCTTTTCCTTCATTCCCTCTTTTCCCCTCTCCATTCTCTCTTCCATCCATTCTCATCTCTTTCTACTCTGCTCCAAGAGACCCCAAAACCTGCCTTCAGCAAAGCTTGCTCAGAATCCCCTTTAACATGTCTGTTGCTTATTGTCCATCGGTGGTGCCCCTCCCCATCATTTTCCCTGCTCTGATCCACAGAGCCTACCCCTGATGCAACCCTTGCCCAGGCTTCCTTGATAGCTGGTGTTAAGGTGGGTTTGGCCAATGGGACACGAGAAGAGAGAGGTGGCAGTATTTCTCCTCTCCTCTCTCCCTACTTTGCATCACTGGTTTGGCAGCGGCTTCATCCCTCTGTGACTACAGCTCCTGTTGCCTGAGTCCTGTCATCCAGGACTCTGGTGACAGTATTTAATCTCTTTGCCCTCTGCCTAAAGGCAATAATAAATGTCTGCTGTTTCTGGTCTCTGGCTGCCTCCACCTTGCTAGCTCTCTCACTCCTGTTCACATCTCTGAAATATGGCTGATTGAAGCTAGATCTCGAGCTCGTGCAGGACTCTGGTTGTCCTCCCTCCCACCTCACGTAGGGACACAAGGAAAGAGAAAGATACAAAACTGTGTTGAATGCATATGGGCCTTACTACTTGGTTTGGACTGATTTACTGCCTGAGTCCCCTCAGACTCTGAATATACAACCCCCTTTTCTGTTACTATTAGCCATATAATGCAACTTCTATCATATGGTAGAATTAATCATGAAGGAATACTACTTATTTGGAGATATATCGATACGAAGGTGGTAATGAAGTAACCATGTAAAGTAGTGAGAAAATTATAATTAGTCACACTTAAAGGCTTTCACAATAGTGAAAGTAGAAATTAGCCAAAATAAAATGTCTAGTCGTTTGTTTTATTATAACGAACGTCTTTTATATCTCTTTATTGCAACCTCAGGTAGTAGCAGCTTTCTTTGGGGTAAAGCCTAATTTCAGTGTAGTCCCAAAGGAGTCCTATTAATTTAAAAGGCAGTAAGTATTTAGTGAGAGGACTCAACTTTTGGAAGTATAAATTTACTCTCATTATGTTATAAAGGATATAAGATATTTTTAAAACGGTGACCAAATATTTGTAGCTGATATCCTGCCTTTCTCATTACAATATTTGTCATGAAGATGAATTAGTGTTGTGCCATTTTCTGTTCTCATTACAATCTTGGTCCTGAGGTGAAATATTGGATGTTTAATATTTTTTTTATGAATTACAGCAGAAAACTGTACAACGTTGACCTTTTTAATATTCTGGTTTCTGACTGGCTGGCATTTCCACTCCTCCTCTTCTTGTAACAATTCCTACTAATATGGAAGAAAGGTTTAAGATAGGTAGCCAATGAGAGAGCAGAATATTAAAAAGGTCAACAGAGTATAGTCTTTTCTATAAATTCAAAAAAATTTATTAGGACATTACAACTCAAATACTATCACTCATACTTATGAACACAATATGTAATTCATATCTGTGAAAAACAACCCTGTTTTAAACCATTCTCATTACCGTGATAAAAGTACAACATAACATCTGAAGACTAAAAATAATCTCCCAAGTATTTTATATTATAATAAATAAAGAATATTGGTTAAGAATCACAAAGTTACTGAAAATGGACATAAAGAACACTTTCTTCACTTTCCTTATGGTACAAAGTTGTATTATTTCTTCAGCAATAGCACTAATATCAACAGATAACCGCAGACCTGGAAATTTATTTGGAGTGGTTGTAATGTTATTCACTGTTTAAAGAATTCTTGGGGCGCCTGGGTGGGGCAGTCGGTTAAGCGTCCGACTTCAGCCAGGTCACGATCTCGCGGTCCGTGAGTTCGAGCCCCGCGTCGGGCTCTGGGCTGATGGCTCAGAGCCTGGAGCCTGTTTCCGATTCTGTGTCTCCCTCTCTCTCTGCCCCTCCCCCATTCACGCTCTGTCTCTCTCTGTCCCAAAAATAAATAAATGTTGAAAAAAAAAAATTTAAAAAAAAAAAAAAAAAAAGAATTCTTGATTTGGATTTTGGCAAATAAAAGCCAAAAAACATTTTAGATTGTAGATTTCTATTCACTATTAAAAAAAAATTTTTTTAATGTCTTTTTATTTTTGAGAGAGACAGAGTGTGTGTGTGTGTGGGGGGGGGGGGGGGGACACAGAATCAGAAGCAGGCTCCAGGCTCCGAGCTGTCAGCAAAGAGCCCGATGCGAGGCTCGAACTCACAGACCATGAGATCATGACCTGAGCTGACGTTGGCCACCCAACCGACTGAGCCACCTAGGCGCCCCTCTGTTCACTATTTTAAATAGCACATTGTACTTGTCCAATAAATATTTGCTGACTGAATATACATGCAGGAAAGCTAAAACCAACTATAGAATTAAAATAGAGTTCATATTATTTTTGAAGGGTTACACGAATCACTGCAAACAACAAAACAAAAACAAGATAAGGGATTATAAGATACTACTGAGTTTTAACGTTCACTGATGCGTTACTGTTACAGTACCTGACCTAAAGTAAAAATTAAGAGTGTTTTTATGAATAAGTGAGAAAAAGAAAGAGGAATGGAAAGGGTATTATTCACAGCCTGTGGATTACAGTAATACCCATCTGTACTTTCTAGTCTATTCAGCATTTTTGCCGTTTATAAATCACATAGGTCCAATTTTACCTCCCTCTCCTATTCTCCCTCACATGAGGGCCACATGATCTCTGTTGACAAACTGAATTTTTTTCTTCTTAGAGGCTGTGTTGGGATGAGATGGGCATTTAATGCAATCAGGGCTGATACAAATCCACAATAAGGGATGGAAAGGAATGTTGAATGAGGCTGTTCTCTTTTTACTGGCTCACCAGCTATAAGGACAGCACATCCTTACAATTTCCTGTGGACATCTTTGCTCCCAACTAGAGAAAATCAGCTGGAGAAGCCAACAGAGTGATAACAAAGTTAACAGATGAAAGAGGGAGGGAAAGGCATGGTGACATCATTTCAATGCCTAGATAGGGCCTTATTTAAAACTAGTGCCACCTCAGGAATATCTCAGTTATTAATTAATTCCCTTTTAGCTTATGCTAACTTAAGCTGAGTTTCTGTCACTTATAATAGGAAGACTCTTAACTATAGAATTATTACAAAGATTTCTAAGACCCATACAGACCCCAAGCATTAAATGTGTACTGAATAATACATACAACTATTTTTGAATGATTATGGATGCTTTGGTCAATAAATTATAAATATATGAACCCAGGACAACTTTCTGTCATTAGTTAATTAGTATACACTGATCTTATTAGTATATGTAGACTCTGTAAAAATATTCTACACTCAGAGAAGATCTTCATATTTAAACTTATTGGGAATCATTGATATAAGATGCCTTTATTTTGAATTCACTTGTGATCTGTTAGTATTATAGTTACTCGCAGCTAGTTCTTGTAAGTGTTGCCCAAGTTTCTCTGCTCTCAGAACATGGATGCAGGCCATACATTGTCTATAAATCAATCAGTAAACGTGTATCATTATTTAAATATGAGGTGCTAAGGTGAGTCCAGTCTCATCACTGCCTCCAAGAAGCTTAAAGTCTGAGGTACCTGGGTGGCTCAGTCAGTTAAGTGTCTGACTTTTGGCTTCAGCTCAGGTCATGATCTCACAGTGCGTGGGATCGGGCCCCACGTGGGGGCCTGAGTTGGGCTTTATGCTGACAGCACGGGGCCTGCTTGGGATTCTCCCTCCCTCTCTCTCTCTCTCTCTCTCTCTCTCTCTCTGTCCCTGCACATCTTGCTCTCTTTCTCTCTCTGTCTCTCAAATACACTTTAAAAAAAACCAAAAGCTTAAAATCCACGGGGAGGACAAGGCATATACACATGATAAGCAGACCAATAATACCACGCCAAAATAACTTTGAAGGGAATGTTTCCAGCCACGTTTCTTGATGAATTTAAAACTCATTTCTTTTGCATATTTAAGAATGCCAAAATGGTAAAAGTCTGATCCTAAGGGACAATACATGAGAGAGGGAGATGTTTATGACTAAGTCCTTTCTTCCACTGGTAAAACAATTCAAAGTTTATTCAAAGCTTATTTTGAGAAGCCCTCAATTCCTGAGCATGCAAGGCTGTTTTCTGCCACATAGCATGTCCTTTACTCTCCTCTAGTGGACACCTCTCTGCCTCTTTTTCTCCTACTTCTATTTCAAGGTCTTCTCCGGCATCATGCATTTTTGCAAAACAGTGTTATTGGCTCTGGCCTGTTCTACCTTGTCCTCTCTCTCTGGAGACTGAAATTTAGGGACTGTACCAACCAAGCTTTCTGATCTCCTGGCTTCCAGCTGGTTTCAGGAGGTGGGAGCCTCTATAGGAGATGAGAGGTGGGTGCAAAGACAGGATCAGAATATTTCCTCTCCTGGTTCCCTCTCAGTTGGGTCCCTGCAGGTTGACTGAATCCTTTAACCAAAAGCTACAATGGCCTTCTCTAAGTTCTGGTAGTGTTCCCTCCTCTTGTTCCTTTTAGACTGACGGTGTTAATGGGTCCCCACTATTGGTAGCCTCACCAACCTTGTTGGGTTTCCATAACCCCTCCACACTGTTGTAAATTATTCCTTCATTAACCTCTCTGACTGATATGCTCCTTCTTGAATCCTGTCCTGCAAGTTCTGCGCTGATCACTGCTGCCTTTGTTTCTTTCTTATACTTGTGGCTTGTTCTGCTCAATCACTGCACCAGTCACACTTCACTGCCCACATTAGTTTCCAAGTTCATCTCCCCGGTGGTCTGGAAACTTCTGGAGAGTAGACTGTGCCTGTTCCCCAATGGTAGGGCCCATAGCAGGTGCTTACAGGCTGAATGAACAGCTGAGAATACTGCCCTCAACCTAAGTCAGTGTAACAGACATTCCTATTAGAGTCGTTAGAATGTCACAGTATTTTGCTCATCACGTGACCTCTAGTCAAGGGTTTGATGACTCATGTTTGCCAGGTTTAGAAAGTCAATTCTTGGGGTGCCTAGGTGGCTCAGTTGGTTAAACATTCGACTTCGGCTCAGGTCATGATCTCATGGTTTGTGAGTTTGAGCCACGAATTGGATTCTCTGCTGTAGTGTGGAACCTGCTTTGGATCCTCTGCCCCTCCCCCAACTGCATTTTCTCTCTCTCTCTCTCTCTCTCTCTCTCTCTCTCTCTCTCTCTCTCCCCAAAATAAATAAACATTAAGAAAAAAGAAAGTCAATTTGTTATCTCACTTAGATTCTGGTTAATTGGTTCAGATTTGCCAACTGGAGCGATATGACGTTTTATACTAAACCAATTCCATACTAGTAGTTGATGATAAAAACTCTAATTGCCGAAAGGAGAGCAGTTAATTTTCCCTCAGTTTTCTTATGAAAAATTTCAAACATAAAATCTTTGAAAAAACAGAACATCCTTATACTCACCACCTAAATTTAATAATTATTAACTTTTTTCATATTTGTATGTTTAATCATCTTTGCTGAATCATTTGAAAATAAGTTACAAACGTCACTCACACTTCACCCCTACATACTTCTGCATGCGTCTTCGAAAACTGTGCCTAATCTCCTAACCTCACTACCAGTACCATACTAGCAATAACACCCTGATAGCATCTAATATGCATCCGTGCAGTGTGCTTGCCAGCTGTACTCAGGGGGCAAGGGAAACTTCGGCTCTGGGAGCTGCTCTGGTTTAATCTCAGTCTTATCTGGCTTGCAGCATTTTTATAAATGTCGATATCTGTCAGCTTCTGCTGCCACCATTGAGATCAACAAATTGAACTGTGCGCATATCTGAAAGTGGAGCAGTAAAGAGAGTTCTTTCTGGGCTTCTCCGGAAGCTTATTCTCAGGGATGAGGTCAGGACTGCCAGAGACAGCAGGAGGTAGGTTCTCAGCAAGAAGACGCTTTAGATGTCTCTTCTTTCATTTCATTTTTTTTCCCTAACTCTAAGCCAGGGATATCTTTCTTTCTTTGGGCTAGAATTTACTTCTATCTTTTTCTAAAAGAAAGGGGAAAGAAGCATCTAGCTGTGAAAGATGACCCTCACGTGGAACTTGTAAAATAATCCAAGCAACTCTAGGACCTTTGCTGGGAGGCTGACCCTCACTCGTTGACACCTGCATCCTTCATGGTCATGCTGAAATATGTGCTTTATTTGTTGCAGCAGTCAAAAAGTTTTAGGTCCCTCATTCTTAATTTACAAAAAAAAAGCAAGTGAAACCCCTGAACTAACAAAATTCAGTTGTTTTGATTTTTTTTCCTTTACCTGTTGATCAGCTATTTAAAAAAAGAAGAAAAAGAAAAGAAAGAAAGGAGAAAAAGTTCTTTGCCCTTTGGTTGAAATAACAATACGGCAACAGAATGAGGTTTGAGGTAGGAGGGTTACTTGCTGAATATTGAATTAGTACAAAGGGTAGTGGATGAGCTTGAAGAACCTCCATTATGTTGGAGGCAAATGATGAGCTGATCACACCAGGAGGGTAGGTAAGTTTCCCACAGGTCATTTCCTTTTCCCTTCTCCCTTTGCTGTCAAGGGCAGCAGCAGGAGAGAAAAGCCAGGGTATTTCTCCCCCTCTTTCTGCTTCCTGTGGGGCCTCCAGCTTTGGGTCTATCTGACAAAGACCCCACCTCCTGGAAGGCAGTTCCCTCCATGGTACAGCGATGCCTGTTGCCTTTAAACAGTCCTGTTAACAAAATCTCCTCCCAATTTCCCTCCAACTTTCTGCCACTAATAACCTCCTCACCCTCTGTTTGTCTTCCACACTATGTAGCTATTTCTTATTTTATACATCTGTGTAAAGATACAGAGTAATTTCTGTTTCCTTCGCTGGACATTAACCAAAAGAGCAGACTCTTGAACAACATGGGTTTGAATGGCATGGGCGCACTGACATATGGATCTTTTTGGATAAATACAGTACTGTGAGTGTATTTTCTCTGCCCTATGGTTTTCTTTTCTTTTTCTTATTCTTTTAATGTTTTAAATTTTTTAGTGTGTATCTGAGAGAGAGAGAGAGAGGGAGAGAGACAGAGCGCAAGTAGGGAAGGGGCAGAGAGAGAGGGAGACCTGGAATCTGGAGCAGGCTCCAGGCTCCAAGCTGTCAGCACAGAGCCTGACGCAGGGCTTGAACCCACAAACTGCGAGATCATGAATGAGCCGAAGTCAGACATGTAACTGACTGAGCCACTCAGGTGCCTCTGATTTTCTTAATAACATTTTTTTCTCTAGCTTCCTTTATTGTAAGAATAAGTAAATAATAACATGTAACATATAAAATGTGTGTCAATCAACTAATTATATTATTGGCAAGTCTTCCTGTCAACAGTGGGCTGTTAGTAGTTACGTTTTTGAGGAGTCAAGAGTTATACACAGATTGTTGACTTCACGGGGCTGGCACCCCTAATCCCCACATTGTTCAAGGGTCAGCTGTATATCTTCCCAGTATAGCCCCTTAAGAGCTGAAGTAAAAATGGTCAGGACAAATTCAAAATAAATACGATTTTTTTTCTCCAAGTTATTAAGTGCCCACCGTGTGTTAAGGAAGTGGGGCTAGGCACAGGGGAAACAAACACACAAACAACCAAATTCCTATTTTAAGGAGCTCACAGTTTAGTGGAGGAAATAGACCACTAGATGATTTTAATAAATGATAACGAATGCTATAAGGACACAGAAAGTATCCACAATGTCTCCCAATTTGCTTCATTGTTTCCTGGCTAACTTTGGTAGTAGGGCACAGGGAATGAACAGCAGTAAAAGTCATGAGAACCAGGCCCTAGGCTGGCTCTGTTCCCACTGATTGTGGGACACAGGTGGGTCATCACACCTCTTCAGGCCTCCGTCCCTCATTTGTAAGAGGTAATATGGGAGGTTTCTTTCTAATCGCAAACATCCTTACCACGACCTTTCCAATCCCTCCTTTAACAATTGTGAGAGGCCACCGGAACTTACTTTAAGTTCTTTCCAAAGGGCATGACTGAGGCATGACTCACCCCCATTTAACCTAGGAGCCGCGTTTCTGCAATCTACTGCACGACACAGGACCACACACACACACACACACACACACACACACACTGTCACTGCTGTGTCATTGTAAGTCTTAGACACTCCAGCGGCCTGGGGCCTGTTGGGGGAATGCGTGGTTAGTGACCAATACAACCCAACAGAGCAGACATCATCATCTGACAGTCGGCTCAGACGCTGGAAACAAGTGAGGGACCCTCCAGTTTGGGGTCTCTGCACACCCTGGAGGATGCATCTAACTCGGACAAGGACGTGTCCCTCTGGCTGAGTTCTTTACTGACCCCTCCGTGATGCATTCCATTACCATTGAGTGATGGCTGCATTTCAATGGGAACAAAGCAGCTCCTTTCTGGGGGAGCCATAGAGGGAACTGATGATTTAAATATATTTTTAGGGGCGCCTGGGTGGCTCAGTCATATGAGTGTCCGGCTTTGGCTCAGGTCATGATCTCATAGCTTGTGAGATTGAGCCCCCACGTCAGGCTCTGTGCTGATACCTCAGATCCTAGAGCCTGCTTCAGATTCTGTGTCTCCGTCTCTCTCTGCCCTTCCCCACTCGCACTCTGTGTGTCTCTCTCTCTTTCTCAAAAATAGATAAACATTAAACAAATAAAAAATATTTTTAAAAGTGCATTCTCATTATATGCTTTTTTTCATTACTGCACCATATGAATAAAAATCTTAATCAGTGAAATTTATTATGCTTGAATATTTAATTCCTGTCCATGTAAAATTTAAATAATCTCTTTCGGGGTGCCTGGGTGGCGCAGTCGGTTAAGCGTCCGACTTCAGCCAGGTCACAATCTCGCGGTCCGGGAGTTCGAGCCCCGCGTCAGGCTCTGGGCTGATGGCTCAGAGCCTGGAGCCTGTTTCCGATTCTGTGTCTCCCTCTCTCTCTGTCCCTCCCCCGTTCATGCTCTGTCTCTCTCTGTCCCAAAAATAAATAAACGTTGAAAAAAAAATTTTTTTTAAATAATCTCTTTCAAATAACTTGCTTATAGCCATTAGAATTTCTTTTTTTATTTAAAAAAATTAATGTTTATTTTTGAAAGAGAGAGAGAGAGAAAGAGCTGGGGAGGGGTAGAGAGAGAGGAAGACACAGAATCTGAAGCACGTTCCAGGCTCCGAGCTGTCAACACAGAGCCTGATGTGGGGCTCGAACTCACAAACCATGAGATCGTGACCTGAGCCGAAGTCAGACCCTTAACCTACTGAGCCACCCAGGGACCCTGCCATTAGACTTTCTGAAGGACCTCACAAAACAGCTCTTGCAGAAGCATGAGGACTCCTTTTGACAATAGCAAACTGGCCATAGGACAACATTTCTAGCCCTGTCCCAGCACAATGTTATTATAGGGATTCACAGCAAAGTAACAAAAGGAAAGAAAGTCTAGACTGGACAAAAATGCAGCAATCTGATGTATTCTCAGATGGGCTCTATAAGAAAGCAAATTCACCATATTATTCTCAAGAGAGTTATGATTTAAAATGTACTACTTAAAACAGGCTTGCAAATACATGGAGAAAATTCTGCTTGGCCTCTATTAAGTGTTCAACAAAGTCAAGTTAAAATTCTAGCGGCAAATTGAATTTTAGAAATGATGGGTTTCAGCCCTGTGGATTGTAACAAGTCCAGCCCATTTGCAGGGTCTTCTGTTATAAAAGAGAATGATATATACTTTATATGGCAGCCCAGAATCTCTTCCTTTCGGTGCAGAAAGCGGGTTTCACTTCACAGGAAGCTTTTGCTATTCTTTTTCCCCAGATCTCCTTAGGCGTGTGCTCAGATGGAAGGGCCTCCCTGTCCTCGCTCACCCCCTTTCCCACGGCCCCAGAATCTGTGTGTCCTTTACTTCCTGGCAGCAACCGGCTGCTGGGTTTCCTGAGAGCCTTTTGTGAAGGCAGGAAACAGGCCGAGAAGCCTTGGAGACGGAGGGCAGCTTTCCCAGGGCACAGCCTCTGCTCCACCCCACCTGGCCCTAGGCCAAGGGCACTGGGGCAGCCACGTGACCAAACCCGTCCTCCAGACAGAAGCATCTGCCTGCCCCCACCTGCCTACACCAGAACCTGGCACTGGAGCCAGCTCTGTCCCCTGTAAACGAGCTGAGCAGTCAGGAAGGGCTAGCTGGATACAGAGCTTCTGTGGCATCTGCAAATAGACACTTGTTGACATCTCAGGTACAAAATAGGCCAGGACTGCATGCTTCACACCGGCTTGTTTAAACTAGTGTTCTCAACCAAGGGAGTTTTTCAAAACATCTTCAGCTTTTATTTTTTTTTTTTTTAAATTTTTTTTTCAACGTTTTTTTATTTATTTTTGGGACAGAGAGAGACAGAGTATGAACGGGGGAGGGGCAGAGAGAGAGGGAGACACAGAATCGGAAACAGGCTCCAGGCTCTGAGCTGTCAGCACAGAGCCCGACGCCGGGCTCGAACTCCCGGACCGCGAGATCGTGACCTGGCTGAAGTCGGACGCTCAACCGACTGCGCCACCCAGGCGCCCCTAAAACATCTTCAGCTTTTAATTGCTCTGTTGTATTCCTAGCCATGGTCTCAAATGAAATAACAAAGTGTAAATGTATCTGTTAAATATCCGTTTGGCTGGATATAACAAATTCCTCCAATGATAATGACTTACGCATAATAAAAGTTTAATCTTTGCTCAAATAAAAAGAAGTTGACTTTAAGTCGGGCTTTTTTGTAGCTCATCTTTCTGCCTAGAATGTGCGACTAGACCAGTTTTCAAGCTTTTTATTTTCAGGATTCCTTTATGCCCTTATAAATTATTACTTAAAATATTTTTTTGATGTTTATTTATTTTTGTGAGAGAGAGAGAGCACGAGTGGACAGGGGCAGAAAGAGAGGGAAACACAGAATCTGAAGCATGCTCCAGGCTCTGAGCTGTCAGCACAGAGCCTGACGCGGCGCTCAAACCCACAAACCACAAGATCGTGACCTGACCCAAAGTCAGACACTTAACTGACTGAGCCACCCAGGCACCCTTATACCCTTAAAAATTATTAAGGCCCCCAAGGAACTTTTCCTTATGTGGGTTAGTTTATTAGAAATTAAAACTGAGGGTGCCTGGTGGCTCATTCGGTTGAACATCCGACTCTTGGTTTCAGCTCAGGTTGTGATCTCATGGTTGTGACTCTGAGCCCACATCAGGCTCTGTGCTGACCACAAGGAGCCTGCTTGGGTTTCTCCCTCTCTCCCTCCCTCTCTGCCTCTCCCCTGCTCACTCTCTGTCTCTCTCTCTCAAAATGAAATTGAAAAAATTAAAAAACAATAAATTAAAACAGAATTATTGTGCACACTTATTTAATCCATTTTAAATGACAATAAACCCATTGCATGTAAACACTAATAACACAGATTTATGAAAAATAATTATATTTTCTAAAACAAATTTGGCAAGAAGAGTAACATGTTTACATATTTATAAATCCCTATCTGAAAGAGGTTAGAGTGGAAGAGAGCCAAAGCATAAGAGACTCTTAGAAACTGAGAACAAACTGAGGGCTGATGGGGGTGGGAGGGGGGGGGTGGGTGATGGGTATTGAGGAGGGCACCTTTTGGGATGAGCACTGGGTGTTGTATGGAAACCAATTTGACAATAAACTTCATATATTGAAAAAAAAATAAAAATAAAAATAAAAAAATAAAATAAAATAACTTTATAAAACACACACACACACACAAAATCCCTATCTGGCTCCCTTGAAGCAAATATCTGCTACTGTATGGAATCTATTGCAATGTATTGTTTTGGTTGAAGTTTCCGGAGAACATTCTAGGTTTTACATAAATATGTGATCGGCAAAGGAAACTGAAACCTGGGAATTTCTTGAATAAGTGTTTGGGGGATGCTGTGTGTCCTCATTCCACATTTTAAGAACTGCTGCCTTAAACCTCATAGCCTAAAAATAACTGCTGAAGTTCCAGCCATCATATCCGCATTCAAGATATCATGATAGAGAAAAGGTTGAAGGAAGGATTAGTACTCTCCCTTTAAGAGGAATCCCTGGAAGGCTCACAGCATTCCTGCCCATAGCTCTTTGGCCAAAACTTTCACATAGCAACATTAAGTTCAAGAGAAAATGTTTTAGTAGGGCAACAATGTGCTTAGCTAAAAATGTCTAAAAAAGGGAGGAGAAAGGATACTGAGAAGCAATTAGTAGTCTCTGCCACAGGAAGCACTGAGTTAAAAGCATTCCAATGACCCAAACACTTCATCTGCTGTTTCCATGGCTGCAGATCATCAAAACACCACAGATCCCTTAGGAGTCCCCTGTGAAGAAATTATTGTTTACTCTGCTAACTGATTGGTCTATGGTGTTCGAGTGCATTTTAAAGCGTCTACAGAGGAGCAGGGTGTGGGGGTCTCCTGCTGAGAAAAGCGAGCAAGCTTTGGGTTCTCTCAGAAGTACTGACAAGGACCATGTTGTGAGATGGTAATGACATCCTCAACCAGAGAGAGCATCGTGGTGAGATTTTATGGTAGCCATACAGATAGTCCTCTGTTTGGGGAAGACTTCACGTAGCACTCGAAGAATAGCTGTCCAGGACAGAGTCTGTTGGGGGAAGAAAATCAAGTGTTTTGTCTCTAGCAAAGAATGACAACATAGGAGTGTGTGAGTTAATGAGGAAGAGTTAAGACACTAGGCTAAAATACTTTCCCTGAATGCTTACTTTGTGCCTGTCGGGATTCTAAGCAATTTACACGTATAATTGACTTAATGTAATCTTCATAGCAACTCTGGTAAGAAGGTGCCATTATTATCCTTGTTTTTCTGGTAAGGAAATTGAGGCACAGAGAAGCTGAGCCACTTGCCTAAGATCCCACCACCGACGAAAGTGGATTTGGCTCCATATTCCATGTCCTGAAACCACTGAACAATACTCCACATACATACTGAGAAACTTGGTGCTGTGGCTGATATTTAAGGAAGTTCATTCGATGGAATATAAATTCATCAGAATACAATTTAGTGATAGGTTACGTACTACCTGGAATGGGATGCTGTCATCTATTTTAAAATATATTTCAAGGGGCGCCTGGGTGACTCAGTCGGTTAAGCGTCCGACTTTGGCTCAGGTCATGATCTCGCAGTCCGTGAGTTCAAACCCCACGTCGGGCTCTGTGCTGACAGCTCAGAGCCTGGAGCCTGCTTTGGATTCTGTGTCTCCCTCTCTCTCTGACCCTCCCCCGTTCATGCTCTGTCTCTCTCTGTCTCAAAAATAAATAAAAAAACATTAAAAAAATAAATAAAATATATGTCAATACTCCCTGTGTTTAAAAGGAAATAGTAGGGATTGCTAACACACGTCCTTCAAATTTGTCACAGTGGTATTTCTGTAGAAGGACTATTAGTTCATCAAGGTAAGTCTCATGTACTCTCAACACTTTCATTCAATAATCCAAACCAAACACTGCATACCTATGACTGCAGATGTCCCTTCCATCATTAACCCAATGGCAGGCATCTACAACTGGAGCCCCAGCTCCTAATAGGAAGTGGCACCTAAACAGGAAATAATCAGCCTTGTGGGACGTATGTTAATAACCCATACCTTTTCAGCAGAGAGTGCAAATTGGTAGCCCGCAGGTGAAATCTTACTTATGACATGCTTTCTTTGGTTCATAGAGTGTAATTTAAAAGGTGTGCTGTAGATTTTTTTTTAGCCAAAATCCAAAACCAAGATTTCATGTAAGAATCCAGATGAGAGCTTCTGCTTCTTTTAGATAGGCCGTATTCTCTCCAGTTCAGCTTAGCCCCCGTCACTCCTGTCCTCCTACGTTTAACCTCTTCATGCATTTATGTTACCTGTCTGTCCCTGCGGGCATTTGAGTTCATAACTCTGTCTTTACAGATATTAAACTCCAAATCATGTTAAGTCCCATATTCCATTGTAGCAGAACCTGTTCTGAAATTACTTTACCTTCAATTTTCAGTTGAACTGATTATTTAGTCACAGCTTATGTACATGGTGGGTTCTGCAATCAACGGAGACATAGAAGTTATGTTCTAAATTGCCTGCTGGTGGGTAAATGATGAGCTGAAAATGCCAGGACAGGAAAAAAAAAATCACAAAATATCGGGATAAATGTCGGGGGTTTAGTAATGCAGACCCTGGTACATCGTAGGTATTTAGAAACTTATTGATGAAGGTTTGATGATATATAGGCAGAGGTTTACTAAAGTGGCTGGAATTCCTGTTCTGTCTCGATGATCATTTCTGTTACTTCTGTGAATGTCACAGATGCCGTTCACCACATATTTCTGGCTCTCTTACTTTGGGCACATGGTAGGATTGCACTGCCTGCCCACTTGACATTGGGTGGGATCATGTGACTAGTTCTGTAGAATGAGTTGTGAGTGGAGGTGATATGTGTTGCTCTGGGCCAGATCGTGTAATTATCAGAACAAGATCCTCTAGAGCAATCTTTCCTCTGACACGGTGACCAGTGCTTGAGATGGTGGCAGCTCCATTAGCCTGGGACTTTACAGCCGGTGGAGGTTTCTGCCAAGCTGTGATAAACATGTTGCATGAACAAGAAATAGAACTTTGTTATTATAACCCAGTTAGACTTTTGGGGTTGCTTTCTACTGCAGCATAACGTATCCTGTCCTGTCACTAAATGTTTATTAGCAAGTTCTAAAAGTGTGAATTCGGTGACTTGGAGCATCAATTCTGAAGCATTGGAAATGCTTCTTTAGACCATTTGTCTCCAGACTCACTGACTCTAGATCCCTTTTCTGAAGCCTCTTGTCACCCATGAACACTTCTCCCACCTTCTTAGCCTTATCTTTTGTCACTGAGCTTGTCAGTAACAGAGTGTTTCTTCTTCTTGCTTAGGGAAAGATTTCCACCAAGCATCAAGAGACAGAGGGACCTCTGAAAGCAAATGTGCAGAATCTTTCCAGAGCTACATTTTGCAGAAGGCTGACATTCACGGCCCACAGAGGATAATAATCATGGTCTCACAGCACCACAGAACCTTGGCACAATCCCTACCATCAGGACGTGTGTGTCTGGTGGTGGCCGAGCTAGGAAAGGTCCAGATCCAACTGCTCTTTAGAAAGACTTGAACCTGACTCCAGTCTGAAGTATAATCCATTTCTTATGGGGTTCTTTCTGTGTGTGTGTGTGTGTGTGTGTGTGTGTGTGTGTGTGTATTTTTAACATTGCATCTATAATTGAATTTATCTTCTAAACTAGGGATGCATTTTCTGTTGCTACTGTCAACATTTAAAAAATCAATCTCTTTTAGGTTTATTTTTCAAAACACAGGAAATATCCCATAGTATCTACCCACCTGGAAGCATATGATTTCATTTGTCAGTAGAAATTACCTATCTGGATAGTAAAGGTTTTCATCAATCCTATTTTAGAGTTTTTTGTTTTTTTTTTTTTTTTGGTCTAAAACAAGGCATGTTTGGAATGGTCGCTAGTGGTTTCAATATATTGTTGGAAAAATTAGTGTCTAATTAGTTCTTTATTCTGATCTTTTTCATACATTTGAAAGTATAGTAAAACCTTGGTTTGTGAGCATGATTTGTTCCAGAAACATGCTTGTAATCCAAAGCACTTGTATATCAAAGCAAATTTAAGAACCATTGGCTCAGTTGTGATCATGTGACACCTGGCATCGCGAACTACTCGTATCACAAGACGATTCTCATTTATCAAGTTAAAATTTATTAGAAATGTTTACTCGTCTTGTGGAACACTCGCAGAACAAGTTACTTGCAATCCAGTATTTCAGGGGGTGCCTGGGTGGCTCAGACAGTTGAACATCCTACTTTGGTGAAGGTCATGATCTTGTGGTTTGTGGGTTCCAGCCCCGCATCAGGCTCTGTGCTGTTAGCATGGAGCCTGCTTCAGATCCTCTGTCCCTTGCTCTCCCTGCCCCTCCCCCACTCATGCTCTTTCTCTCTTTCTCTCTCTCTCTCAAAAGTAAAAATAAAAAACATTAAAAAATAAATAAAAGTATTCCAGTAAATCTAGCAAGTGCTCTTAAGTAGGCAGGCAGGACTATCCACTTGTAGGTTTCACCATCCATTTACTTAATCAACTAGGAATTTATTTAGCAGCTACTAGATTATGACTGACCCCCTCTATGGATAGAGGACTGTGCCTTGTTCACCTTTATCTCTACTGACTAGCCTTGTGCCTGCAATATAATGAGTATCCAATTACTATTTAAAATGCCATGTTAATGCATCCAGAGAAATAAAGAGGTCTTCACATTTTACGAACTAATACTCTACTGGATTAAAGTCAATGCACCATCAACTATGGCAGTTATGAAAAAAATTATTTGAATATTAGAAGTGTGATGGAGAAGGGATGGAGAAGGGATGAGGGACGGGTCCACAAATATTGCAGGAACTTGGAGTCCCTGGTTTTATTGAGTCTCCACTGACTAACAGTGTGACTGGAAAAGTTGTTCAACATTTCTGGGCAACTGTGTAACTGTTAAATAAAGGACTCATCAAGGTTTTCACAATTAGAGATTTTAAAAAATTATATTATTGCACTTGAAAGCATTCTTACAAATTTCAAACAATGCAGATAGAGCAACAGTTCTCCACTGCTGTATCTGCATCCCATAAATTTTGTTATGTTTGTTTTCATTGTTATTCATCTCAAAGTATTTTATGATCTCACTTGTGTGTGTGTGTGTGTGTGTTTTCTTTGACACATTTGTTACTGGGAATGTTTTGTTTCATTTCCACGTATTTGTGAATTCCCAAAGTTTTTTCTGTTATTGAGTTTTAATCTCCTTCTATTGTGATTGGGAAACACATACTTTGAAATATTTCAATCCTTTTAAATTTATTGACACTCCTATGACCTAACATACAGCTTGTCCAAGAGAATGTTCCATCTACACTTGAAAAGATTATGTATTCTGCCATTGTTGAGTGGAATTTCCTATATGTGTCTGTTAAATCTAGAGCTATTTTTTTATAGAGCTATTCAAGTCTATTTCCTTATTAACCTTTGGCTAGTTGTTCTATTTATTATTGGAAGTGATATATTGAAGTTTCCCATTATTATTGTTGAATTGTCTATTTCTCCCTTCAATTCTGCCAGTCTTTGCTTCATGTATTTTGGGCACTCTGTTTTTCACCATGTATATATTTTTTATACTATATATGTGTATAATATATGTAATATTTATATATTATACAATATAATATATGTATAGTGTTTATAATATGTAATACTTATATAAGGTGCACATATATATGGTATTATATATTTATTCACATATCTATCATATATATATTTTTTATCATATATATATTGTTACATAAATGCTATATTTTCTTGATGGGTTTACACTTTTATCATTATAAAATACCTTTCTTTTTCTTTAGCAATAACTTTTGTCTTCAAGTATATTTTATCTGATGTTAGTACAGCCATTCCAGCTCCATTTTGATGTGGAATAAATATCTTTTTCCATTATTTTACTTTCAATCTATTTGTGTCTTTGAATCTAAAGTATGTCTTTTCTAGATAGTATATAGTTGAAACATGTTTTCTTTAAAGTATTCTGCCAATAATTTCCTTTTGATTGGAATACTTATTCCATTTACATTTACTGTAATTACTAAGATGGTTTTATTGACTGAATCATGTCCCTCCAAAATTCATATGTTGAAGCCTAGATCCCCCATATGACTATGCTTGTATAAAGAACCTTAAAAGAGATAATTAAGGTTAAAAGATGTCATAAGGGTGGGGCCCTTATCCAGTAGTACTGTTGTCCTTATAAGAAGAGAAAAAGACATCAGAGATCTCTCAGTCTTTCACAGAGAAAGGGCCATGTGAAGACACAGCAAGAAGGTGGCCATCTACAAGCCGGGATACAAGGCCTCACCAGAATCCAACCCTGCTGGCAATCTGATCTTGAACTTTTAGTTTCCAGAACTCAGAGAAAATAAATGTCTGTCGTTTAAACCATGTATACAATAGTATTTTCTTATGGTGACCTGAGAAAATTAATATAGGTAGGATTTATATCTACCATTTTGCTATTTGTTTTCTGTATATCTATGTTTTTTTTTTGTTCTTCTCTTACTACATTACTGACTTCTTTTGTATTAAATGATATTTTTAAGTGTATTATTTTAATTCTCCTGTATTTCTTTTAGTATATATTTTTGGATTGTTTTCTTGGTGGTTGCCCTGGGGATTGTAATTAATATCTTAATTTTTAAAAATCTAGTTCAGATTAATACCAACCTAATTTTAGTAGTGTACAAAAACATTGTTGTTATATAACTTCTTTGTGCTGTTATTGTTATAAAAATGGCATCTTTATACACTGTGTATCTATCAGCACAGATTTATAAGTATTGCTTTATGCAGTTGTCAATTAAATTAGACAGGAGGGGAAAAAAGTGTTACAAATTAGAAAATACATTAATACTGTCTCAGTTTTTGTTTATTTGGGAATGTTTTAATTACTTCTTCAAAGGATAGTTTTGCGGGATGTAGATTTCTTGATTGACACCATTTTTCTTTTGGAACTTCAAATATATCATCGCATTACTTTCTAGCTTCCATGGTATCGGATGAAAATTGGCTATTGATCTTATGGAGGATTTCTCGTATGTGATGAATTCCTACTCTCTTGCTGCTCTCAGGATTTTTTCTTTGCCTTTGGCATTACAGAGTTTGAGTATGATGTGAATCCTTTGAGTTTATACAACTTGGAGTTTATCATAAATTCTTAAATATGTAGTTAATGTTTCTTATTAAATGTAAGCAGTTTTCAGGCATTATTATTCAAATATCTTTCTGCTACTTTCTCTCTTCTCCTTTTGGGACTCCTATCATGCATGTGGTAGTATGTTTGATGATTTCCCACATGTGTCTGAGACTCTGTTCTTTAAAAAATTATTTTATCTTTCTACTGCTTTATTCCTTGGACTAGATAATCTCAATTAATGTATTATCAAGGTCACTGATTTTTTTTCTGCCTACCCAGGTCTGCTGTTGAACCCCTCTCATGAATCTTTTATTTCAGTTATTGTCGTTTTCAATTCCAGAATTCCTTTTTGGTTGCTTTTTCATATTTTTTTATTTCTGTACTTATATTCTCTATTTGGTGAGATATCATTCTCACAATTCCCTTTAGGTCTTTAAACATGGCTTCGTTTAGGTTTTTTGGATATATTTAAAAGAGATGATGCAAAGTCTTTGGTAATTCTAAAGTCTATGCTTACTCAAGGACAGATTCTATTGTTTTTCCCTTTCCATGTATGGGCTACAATTTTTTTGTTTCTTTGTATGTTTCATATTTTCTGTTGAAAACTAGACAGCTTAAATAATATAATATGCCAATTCTGAAAATCAGATTCTCTTACCTCACTCCCCAGATTTGTTATTATTATTCTTTGTTGTTGTATTTGTTGTTTGTTTAGTGACATTTATGAACTAATTGTGTAGGGTCTGTATTCTTTGTCATGTGTGGTCACTGAAGTCTCTGCTTGGATAGCTTTGTAGTCACAAGTAATTAAACAGAGATTTCATTATCCAAAAGTGAGAGTTTAGGGCTTCAGGTCTTTTCTGATCATGTGAATAGTTCTGACATACTGATAGTCCTGTGCATAACTTGTATACATAATCACTGAAATTAAACAATTTGTATATTGTGGTTTATATATGCATATCTATTTTATTCTTACTAGAAAAGTGAGAACATTGTACAAAACTAATTCAGCTGTTTTTATGTCAGTTTTTGATACACACACATTCTATAAGTACTCTCTACCTTTAATTTACTGATGAGTAAGGAATGACTGTAAGGAAAAGGAATTACAGGTTGCCCTATTTTCCTTTGCTGTGCATCATCGTTTTCAGCTTAGGTGGTTGGTTAAGGCAGGGCAGTAACCTAAGTAAGAAAGGGCATGATAGAGCTCTTAAGTTACTGATTTGTCTTAGAATGCCATTACTTTCTTTCTGTATTTGAAGCAAGTTCTGACTTAAATGGAAAGCAGCACAGCCTCTCAGGGCAGTCAGTGCCCCCATTTACTCAGGGATGTAACATGCTTACTTTGTATATGCTTTGAGTCTCACTGAGCTTCCATGCATCATGAATCCACCAAAATTCTTTCCTTGTGGGGTGCCATGAATGTTGTGTGCAAAAAGGGACAATAAGACTATGAACATGCATATTGCACATACCTCCTGGACTCATCACATGCCCCATTGTCCCATTGGACTTCACTTACAAAGCACAAATTTGAGGATAAAGTTATTAAGGATTTCAAGATGGCTATAACAGAACATAAAACCAAGCATGGGGTCCTGTGTGACTACATCGGCCTCATACCCACTGGGCTGGCCCTGTAGAGGAGACACCTCTAAATACCTACCTAGCTAGCCTTCCTTTCTTCTTTATGGAAAAGAAAAATAGGTTTTTTGGTTTTTGGGGTTTGTTGTTTCGTTTTGTTTTGCTTCACTTTTGGTGTCATTGTGCTCAGCTAAGGACCTGTATATCATGGCCTCCCTTGAAGCTAGAGTGATGGTGACAGAGTTCTGACATTGAGACAGAAGTAGAAGCCTACTTCGACTTATGGAAAAGTCCTTATCTCAAGACACATCCATTATCCCTTGTTTCTTCTTTTTGTTCTTGCTGAAAATAAGAACATGAGATTAGAGGATGGGCAGCCAGTTGCCCATGAGGCAACCAGCACAGTGGTAACAGCACGTGATAAGGAGGCTGGAATGGAAAGCTGAAGGGAACGTAGATCTCCCAAGGCTCTACTTGCTATGTGAGGAAATAAATCTCTGATTAAGCCACTATTTTTCAGGTGTCTGTTACTTGCTGCAACATGCAATAATAACTTATACCCATTAATTTTAAATACCACATTTATCAGGTACTAAATTCCTACAGATACATGATTCTTTTTCTATACTCTGTTTTAAAAATGTTTGTTTAGGGGCGCCTGGGTGGCGCAGTCGGTTAAGCGTCCGACTTCAGCCAGGTCACGATCTCGCGGTCCGGGAGTTCGAGCCCCGCGTCAGGCTCTGGGCTGATGGCTCACAGCCTGGAGCCTGTTTCCGATTCTGTGTCTCCCTCTCTCTCTGCCCCTCGCCCGTTCATGCTCTCTCTCTGTCCCAAAAATAAATAAAAACGTTGAAAAAAAAATTTAAAAATGTTTGTTTATTTACTTATTTTTGAGAGAGAGAGAGAGAGAGAGAGAACACATGCACAGTGCGGGAGGGGCACAGAGGGAGAGGGAAACACAGAATCTGAAGCAAGCTCCAGACTCTGAGCTGTCAGCACAGACCCCGATGCAGGGCCAAACCCACGAATCAAGCCAAGTCCCACACCTAACTGACTGAGCCACCCAGGCACCCCTCTTTCTATACTCTTACGCTATCTCACTGATTTAAAAAATACATTTCTATGCTAAAAACCACACTCTAAATAGTTATAGACTTATAGTATGTTTTGCAATCTGTTAAAGTAATGCCTCTTTTCTTCGTTGTTGTTTTTTTAAAAAAGGTCATAGTTAATTTCGTCCATATTTACATGTATTTTAAAATAAGCTTCTCAAATAAGTTTAAATAATGAAAAAATAAAACAAACTTATCAAGTTTTGTGAAAGCTCAGTGGAATTTTGATTGAAATCACATGGAATTTATGGATTCATTTGGGAATAATGAAATCTTTAAAATTTTCAGCATTTCCATCTAGGGACAAAGCATAATTCTCTATTTATTCAGCTCTTTCTTATATCTTTCAGTAGAGCTTTAGTTTTACTTACATAGGTCTTGCACATTCTCATTCAATTTATTGTTAGGTTTTATACCTTTGGTTCCTGTTGTGAATGGGATTTTCTCCACTGTATTTTCAAATTGGTTTTTGCCAATTTATAATAAAGTTATTGGGTTTTTAAATTAATCTTGATTTTGCATTCAGCCAGCTGGTAAATTATTCCCCATAGGTAACTTCTAGATCCCATTTCAGCTCTAAACGTGCTGGAATTTAGGTGTTAGGTGGAACTTCTTAATTGGAAGAAGTTGTATCTGGTCCAGGTCAATGAAAGACCTTCATGGAAGGAGTGAGATTTCATTTTCTCCATTATTTAAAGGTGTCTAATTCCTCTGGGGGGAATGTCTCCAAGTCTGTTTATATTTTGTGACAGGCTATTTAGGATTCCTGCAGGCTCCTCTATATTTCTTTATTGTTTAATCCTTATCTGCACAATTGTCTTCAAAGGTGATATGATATGATAGGCTGAGCGAGGACTGCAACACAAAATCCAAAAGCATCTCCAGCATTGCTCACAGTATTCTTAATGGTAGTCGAGATCCCCTTTCATTCCCAAATCCAAGGATCTGATACCTGAATTCAGATTCCCTTTACTAGGAAATATATTGAAAGGCCACAACCAAGTTTGTTATTCAACATTTTAGGTTTTTGGCTTACTAGATTAAAACCAAACTTACAATAGTTTTGGAAAGAATGGCTGTCAGCGAAAAAGATCTCTCACTCCACAGCCCTCACTCATATCTCCAAGTTCTGAAGCAATGTGTCTTCTATTGATGATGTTCAAAAATAGTTAGCACTCAACCTCCAATGCCTCACTTTTGATCACAGGAATACACATGTGTTAAAGGGCCAGTGTTTAAACTTGGACTTGCCATGACAGCTGCATTGCATGTCATGAATGTATCTTCACATCTGGAACATTTTAGACCCTTGCAATGTAAATCCACAGTGGGGGAGAATCAGGGAAAGATAGGAAGCCTCATTTTCAAAATAGACAAACCTCTGAAATTTCTCCTAAAAACCTTTGAAAATATCTCTCAGGGTAGTGATCAGAAAGTCAAGAAGCTTGCATAAAAACCTGGCTCTACTACTTACTATCTATGCCACTTCCATAATTCATTCTCAACCTTCCCAAGGCTAGTTTTCCTCTC
This sequence comes from Puma concolor, assembly GCF_028749965.1. NCBI lineage: Eukaryota > Metazoa > Chordata > Mammalia > Carnivora > Felidae > Puma > Puma concolor. The sequence continues at coordinate 191,588,543 of NC_141674.1, read as the reverse complement.
ACAGGAATGTTGCAAGGGTAAAATGAGATGAGGCTGACACAAGAACTATGTAAACTATAAAGTGCCATGCAGAAGTGAGTTGTTAGTAATTTCAGAATGTTGAGCACCTCTCATCTTTGCCTGCTATAAGATGCTTAGGGATGTGTTGCCCAAAAGGGAGAAGAACCCCCAAAGAGCCCCAATACATGAGAAAATCATATTTATGCTGAAAACCTTCACAAAATATATAATTAAAGTAAAACTCATGACTTCATAATAAAATATTAATGAAAATGCTCAAAAACAAGTCATAAAATATAAATGCAAAGTAGTTAGCATTGTTTTGATGTTTGAAATCTAGAAAGCAAAAACCGGTGACAGCTTGATTGAATAAGATGCACAGAGAATTACTTCATTTTTACCAAGCTCCAATATCTTTCTCTAGGACTGGACAGCACACGTTGCTTTGGTCGGTTAGGTTCGGCTTCTTGACTGTGTGTAGGAGGTCCTGGCTTTCAGATTATTGTCATCATCATCATCGTGATCATTGCATTAACTTTCTATTTGCTGCTGTACCAAATTACCAAATTGCCAAAAACTTACTGGGTAAAAACAACACAGATTTATTATTTTATAGTTATGGAGGTCAGAAGTCCAAAATGAGTCAGCAAGGCTGTGTTTCTCCTGGAGGTTCTAGGAAAGAATCTGTCCTTGCCTTTTCTAGCTTCTACACGCTGTTAGCATTCCTTGGTCAATGACCCTGCATGTCTTTGACCTCTACTTCCATCATCACATCACCTTCTCTGACTCTGACCCTCCTGCCTGCCCTTTATATGGGTCCTTGTGATTACACTGGCTCACCTGGATAGTCCTGGATGCCTTCCCCCATCTCAAGTTCCTTAATCATCTCAGTACAGTCTTTTTTGCCACGTAAGGTAATATCATTGCAGATTCCTGTGAAGGAGGACATCTTTCAGGAAGAGGCATTATTCACTCCATCATAATTACCAATGATTAACACTTATTGAACATTTTTTGTGTATGCCAAGAACTGTTTTAAAAACTTCAAATAGGGGCGCCAGGGTAGCTTGGTTGGTTAAGTGTCTGACTCTTGATTTTGGCTCAGCTAATGATCTCACAGTTTGTGAGATCGAGCCCTGTGTTGGGCTCTGTGCTGACAGTGTGGAACCTGCTTGAGATTCTCTCTTTCCCTCTCTCTCTCTCTGCCCCTCCCCCATTTGTACTCTCTCTCTCAAAATAAATAAATAAACATTAAAAAAAGAAAAACCTCAAATATACTAAATCATCAAAACCTTTAAGGTCATGCCATTGAGGCACAGAAAGGTTAGGTAACCTATCCAAAGTCACTGACTTCACCAGCAAACACTTAAGATGTAAACAGGTGGCCTGTTAGACTTAGGGTAGGCAGAAGATCTTATAGTTTTTGATGAGGCAAAAGCTTTGTAACAATAATGGTAATATCTTAGAATGTTAAAATTGTGGTTTACAATTTCTAAAGCACATTCCCAGCAGTTTTCCATGAAACTTTCTCATAATCCCGTAGCTCAGAATAATTTTCTCCTCCACTAAATCCTCTTCTTTTTAGATTTATTTATGTAGCAAGGATTCATAGTGTACCTTCCACTGGAATTTGTGTACCTGTGTGTTTGTTCCATTTCAACTGTGAGGTCCTTAAATAAAGGTAGAAACAAGAACCGCCACCCAGTTAAAAAAAAAAAAAACTTAATATAGTGACTTGAATACTGAAAGTATTCAATAAATATGTGTTCACCTGAATGGTAGACATGAGGCAGAGTATTATTTGGAGGTACTATGGAACTTATAGAACAGATGTGGTAGACTGTTCCTTTGATGGCTCCCATGAACTGTGTCTTCCAAGATTCATGCCTCTGTGTAGTCCCCTCTCAGTTGACTCTGGATGGAGTCTGTAACTACCTTAACCAATTGAATATTATGGAAGTGATACTGTGCCAGTTCTGGGACCAGCTCTTGCTTGGCCTGGAATTTTCTACTTTCTCCTGATTAGAGCTCTCCCTCCTGGTATGTTCTTTTTGGAAACCAACTACCAATCTGTGAGGCAGCCATGTGGAGAGGCCTAACTGAAAGAAGCCTAAGTCATTTACCAACAGCCCTGGTTGAGTTTCAATAGAGTCTTCAAGTGACAGCAACCATCACAGTTCACTTGGTGCCACCACAAGGAATTGCCCAAACAACATACAGAATTGTGGGAGAATGAATTGTTTTTGAGCATTTGGCTTTGAGATGGTTTGCTATATATCAATATATCATTGAAATACAGGAGAGTCAATTTCTGAAGCACAGAGACACCATGCTCTCTTCTTCCTGTTGAAGAACTGTCGGTGGGATCATAGATTCTGGGTCAAGGAGGCAGAGACTCTGAGACTGTACCTACAGACCATTGAATGAGTCTCCTGCAGGTTGGAGCAGTCTCCTTCAGGTCAAAGACTACAAAATAAAGGCTCGATGTAGCCCTCAGAGTTTGGGGATGTGAATTGTTGGAGGAGGGATTGCTGGAACCTCATGCTTGTTTGAACTCCTCAGGACCTGAGTCTCAATGTCCTCTGTCTTTTTCCTTTGAGGACTTAGTGACTGATACATGCTTTCTTTTCCCCTTTTCTATTGATGTCACCTTCTCTTTCTGGGTAGATGGTTTTGTTTCTTGTTTTATAGTCTTTTGGCTTCTTTGTTGACTTCATCTCCTTGATCCAAGCCTTTTTTTTTTCCTTTCAGGTTTTAGTTCTCCATCATGAGCAAAACCAAGAAATATAGAACAAAATGGATTTGATCCCTGAAGCCAAGTGACCTCAACTGACTAGAGAGTTGTTTCTGTGAGACTCCTGTGTCTGAGCTTGGAGGCTTTGCAAAAGGTCTGTGGTCTGGATTTGCAATAGGAACATGCAGTAGTCACAAGAAGGAGAATCAGAGTAATCATGGGGCTTGAAGAAACGTGGCTCAGGGGGGCCTTCAGAGTGGAGAAGGCACCCTTCCCATTTCATAATTCTTCCTGTCTCACACCTTCTCCCTGCCCTCTTTCTAAGACCTTGTACAAGAAGACAAAGACATTGACCTGTGGGCATTTGGTCCAGCATGAGCTTCTTGTGCTAGTGCTTGCTTGGGGAGGGGGTAAGATGAGTGAGGGTGAATGGGGGCCTGAGAGTTATGAGGCATGAGTGACAGGAATAGTCCTGGTGACAAGGGAGAGGGAGAATGCAGCCAGAAATCCTCTGCCCTCCTCCTGGTACTTTCATCTACCACCTGCCGGCATAAAATAAACCCCATTCTCTACTGACGCTGGGGTAACAGGAGGAATGGGGTGAGGTAATGTACAATCATCTAAATCAGCTGTGGGGGCTACTGCAGGAAGGGAAAAAGGAGTCTGGGAAGATCACTGAAATTACTCTACCCTGAGAAAGAACCCAGTCCCTTCCTCTATAGCCTTGCTCAGAACCTATGATTATTGTGTTTTTGTAGAACAAGGGATAGTTGTTTATGTAAAGCATGTATAGACAGCTTGACAAGAGGTTGGTTAGATTTATTTACTTAGCAAGTCTTTATTAGTGCCTGTTATCTGCCAACTCCTGTTCTAAGCACTTTCCAAATATTAACTCACTGAATTCTTGTAACAGTTCTGTGACAGAGATACTCAGAATACAATACTATTTTTATTTCCATTTTGCAGATGAGGAAACTGAGGCTCAGAGAGTTTAAGGGCCTTATCCAGGATAGAGTTGCCAGACTCAGCAAATAAAAATACAGGACACCCAGTTAATTTTGAACTTCAGAATAACAAATGATAATCTTGTCGTGTAAGTCTGTCCCATATATTACGCTCTCATATTTTTTGCTAAAAAAACAAATCTTGCATATGATATATGGGACATGCTTACACTACAAAAATTATCTATTAGACATTCACATTCGATTTGGCATCCTGTATTTTACCTGGCAATCTGAACTCCAAGAATAGTGAGTAGCAAGCAGTGGTAGTAAGTAGCGGACTAGGACTTGAACCCAGAAGGTGTGTGGCTTGCTAGTCCAGGCTGGCAAGTACCTGACAAAGTAGGCTCTCCAATGAAGACTGGAGTGCTAATGTGCCAAGACAAGACACTAATCAAGCCATGTTTTCTCGTTGTAGGCCATCTGAGAAAGAGTAAAGGACCTTGTCTCTTTATTCCTCTTAGAAAGGTGGCCCGGGTGGGATTTGTACCCAGTGGCTTACACTTCCCTCAATCTGGGAGAGAACTGAGAAGCTTTCATTCCTCCAAGTGCAGGCCCCTGATGTCCCAGGGCTGGATTTCCCAAAGTTGAGGGGACTGAATCCAAAGGCAGGAGGCTGGGCTGTTCCAGGCCCCAAGGGGGTGAGGGGCTTGCACCAGGGTAGGAGGCTCTTGAATAGGGTTGGCTGCAGGTGTTTGTGGAGAGGCTGGATACATGGCCACACTTGGGAATCTCGGCCAAGAGCCTGACATCCCAACGCTGGCACAGAGGAGGCAGGGCACGTGCCTCTGGGTGGATTGGGGAGGGCTCTCTGGGTTCCCGGAGAGCCCGGGAAGCACTGCTGAGACCCCACCCCAATTTTTCTGAAGTGTCGACACCAGAGAATTTGAGAATGACTCCAAAAGGAGGAAAGGGGTGGCTTTCCCTTCCACATCATGTGGTGGAAAAAAATCCACCCAATATGGTTAAAATGAATACATTTTATGAGCAGTTATGGTGTTCCTGGTACCTGCATGAATTTCAAATCATTTGATGCTCTTATGCCTGCACTTGAAAACAGAGATCTATCTCAACCGAAAGTTCAGGCTCTTAGCCACCCCCTCATACTACCTCTCCCAATTCAATTAAAGTTGCATCAAATTTAACAGTCTAATTTCCTGATGCTGCAGGGTGATGTTCAAGAACAAGGTTTAGGAAGGTTTTCCTCCTTAGGCTTCACGGAGGAAAATCATACACAAACATTAAGTGCTGCTTGATTAAAGAAATTATATTTCAAATAGAGTTGTTATTTTTTTTCAGGATTAAATACTCTCCTTTTTAAAATCCTGGGTTTAAAATTTTAAACCAAGGCACCCACTTTGGTAGAGCTTTAGATGATGAGCATGGGCTTCTCTCCTCAACACAAAGTCTCGTGTGATGTGACCCTAGTCTTGGCCACGCATCCCTGCATCCAGACCGCTCTGTACAGTCATGCCTGAGTCACCGCTTCTTGACAGCCAGAGCTCTGAGGACCTCGTCAAAGGCCCTGTGGGAACCAGAAATTCAGTACACTCAAAGGAGTTGAAGATGTTTACAACGTGAATCAGCAATTAATAGCACCATTCCCCCCCCTAAAAAGTCACATCTTTCATACAAGCACTACTAATTATGCTGTTTAGTTTTGTTTTTCTAAGGCGAATGACAAGAAAAATGTATAACCAAGGGACTGGTTGACAGAAGTGAAGAAATATGAGACAACTAGAACAGAGAACAAAAAATAATGAGAAAAATGATTAAAAGAACGGAATTGTGTGGCTTGCTCTACTGATAATGAGGCTGAACTAAATGAAGAAGTTGCATGTATTTATGGAACCTGCAGGAGAGAGGAAGGAAGTAACTTTCTCCCAATCTCTAACTGGATTATGTTTTCAAACTGGGTGGATAATATAAAAGCAGCATGAGAAATCTGTCCTGGAGGTGCCCCAGCTGTGGCCCTCTATGAGGAGCTAGCTACATAGATCACTTCCCCTTAGATTTTATTCTGCCTGGACTTAACAGGAAATTCACGGCCATTCACACCCAGTTCCATCTTTCCACACTAACATACACAGTGTCTCCTCCACTCCACCCTCAGGCCTGCTGAACAAGAATCTCCCTTCCACCCTATATGAACTTCCTGTGGCTGTGTAACAAATAACCCCAAACCAGGTGGCTTAAAAACAACAGAAATGGATTCGCTCGCTATTCTGGGGGCCAGAAGTCTGAAATCAGTATGTCGGCAGGATCGAACTGCCTCTAAAGAGTCTAAGGGAGAATCTTCTCTTGCTTCTTCTGGCTTCTGGTGTCTCCAGGTATTCCCTGACTTGTAGCTGCAGAACTCCAATCTTTGTCTCTGTTCTCACATAGCCTTTTCTTCCCCCTCTGCCTTTCTCTTGCAGGGATGCTTATCATAGGATTTGGGGCCCATCTGGATAATCCAGGATGATCTTATCTTGAGATCCTTGACTTAATTACATCTTCAAGGACGCTTTTTGAAGGAAAGTCTCACCCAGATGTTTTGGGTGGATACATCCTTTGGTAGGTGCAGAAGGCACCACTGCACCCTTTTCCCTAAATCCAAGGATTTCTTACTCCCTAGGTAAGAGACAAATCAATCAAAAAAGAATCCATTTATATACCAGCAAGACATTCCTTGCCTCTTCAATTTTCTTATGAGCCCAAACTGTCTAAGATCATCATTCTCTTATAGATTTCTTCTCAAATCTCATAGTCTATTTGGCTTTAGGGTTCTATCTATTCAGCTCTATTTATTCTTTCTGTAGTTTTTCTTTTATTTGTTTTACTATGCAGGTCGGTTTGGATCTCCAAACCAATGGTGGTACATGCTCTTTGCCTGAGACAGTCCAGGATTAAGCCTGCTCATCCATCCCTGTGTCCTTTCTGGTTGGTACCTTCTCTGATGCTCAAGATCCTGGTTTTGATCATACCTCCAGCTGGAACACTTTCCTTTTTGGAGGGAGGACTTGAGAAACAATTGACATAAAGGATTCTGTTTAGTGAGTGATGAGTGGTGAGAAGGGAGAGGTCTTTGCCTCAACCTGCAACTTTGGAGGCTAAAACAGGAGTGGGGAGGTTCTGAAGAAGAGAGCTGGCACATACAGGAGGCCACGGCATAGATTATGACCAGACTTCTGTTCCACTGACTAAGGGCCTCCGTTTCCCTATCTGAAATAGTCTAAGAGCAATTAGCTTCTGAAGTTTCAGTCTCTGATCCAATAGTATTATTTGCTTTGGTGAAACATGGTCTCCACAAGTTTGTAAGCAAAACACTCCCCAGAATGATTTGGTGACAATTTAAAAAACTTTCTCCACACATACCTCTCTTCTACCCAAGGAACCAAGGGATTCTATCATTCAGGAGATGTGCAAATAGAACTATGGGCTTATCTTCACCTCTTTCTATTTCTCAACACTCAAAACATAGGGACATGTTTAAAGAACTCAGATATTGTTCTTTATTTGGAGGGAATGTGCCTGACACAGTCCAACAAATCACCAAAGGGAGTATGAAATGGCACAGCCACTTTTGAAAACAGTGTAGTAGTTTCTTAAAAGGTTAAATATATGCTTCCCCTGTGATCCAGTGGCTTCCCTCTTAGAGAAATAAAATGATATGTTCATACTAAGAGTTACACAGGAATATTGATAGCAGTGTTACTCAGAATAGCCCCAAACTGGACAAATCCCAAGTGTTCATCGATAAGAGAATGGAATTGTGATATAATCATGTAAAGAAATACTAATCACAACTTAAAAAAAATTACTGGTTAAATCAATCAATACCCAAGTCCTGTAGATTCTACTTCCAAAATGTATCTGCTTCCTTTCTCCCATTATCACCATGCTGGTCTAAGCTGCTACAATCATTCCTCCCTCTGACGATTCCAACAGTCTTCACCTGGCTTCTCCCCTTACCCTCTTTCTTCCTCAAAACCATTCCCCCCACAGAGCCAGAGTGAACTCCCAAAAACCTGAATCTGATCTTAGCATCCATTTATTATGACCCTTTAGGGGCCACCTTCTCCCTTTGGGATAAAATCTAAACTCGCTGTAGTCTACAAAGCCCTTCAGAATCTGCCCCCGTCCTGATGCTCCTTCAGGGACTGTCCCCTTATTCACTGTGCTACAGCCATCTTCCCATCCCCCCTCCCTCCCGGCCTTGCCTCCAGTGTGTCAAACTCCTTGAGGCACTGGGGCCTGGCCGAGGTGGTTCTGGGTGCCGCACCTCACTCCCCATCTTCTCCTGATCAATGTACTCCTCCTGTCTCCTCCAGAAGACACGAAATTGAGGTAGGTCCACTCTCAGCCTGCTTTAGATTAGGACTCTGTTAGCTTTCTGCTGGCTCTCTGTGCTTTCCCTTCATGGCATCCTCAACAATGATCATGAAGCGGCATTTAGAATGGTTATTTGCTCTTTTTTTTTTCCTTTTGTATTATTTTCCTATTGCTAGTGTACAAATCACCACAAGAGTAATGGTTTAAAACAAAACAAATTTCTTATCTTACAGTTCTGGAGATTGGAAATCTGACCTGGGTTTCACTGGCCCCAAATCAAGGTGTCAGCAGAGTCATGCCCCTCTGGAGGCTTCAGGGAAGAATCTGTTTTCTTGCCTTTTACAGCTGCTGAAGGTCAACTACATTTCTTGGCTTATGGACCCTCCTTCTATCTGCTAGTGGTGTAGCATCTTCTCTCTGCTTCCGCCTCTGGTTGGCTATCACATCTCTCTGATTCTGGTCCTCTTGCCTCCCTCTTATAAGGACCCTGGAGATTACACTGGGCTTATCTAGATAATCCAAACTAATCTTTCTATCACAAAAAACCTTACCTTAATCACATCTGCAAAGTGCCTTTTACTGTGCAAGGTAACATATTTATAAATTCCAGGGATTAGGATGTGGACATTTTTGGGAGTGGGGGAAGGTATTCCTCAGCTTATCACATTTGTCTTGTCACTAAATTTTAAGCTTCACTCAAGATAAGAACCATGTCTGTCTTGTCCACTACTGAACTCGGATTCTCTACCTGAAGTCTTGCACATTTCAGGTGCTAAATAATTCATTTTTGTGTAAAGTAAGCATATTGGAGCCACTTGAATGTAAATGGCTTAGATTTTATAATATTTATTTATCAATTTCATTTCCAAGTTTAAGACTGGAACATCTTTTGTTACTCTCTAGCCACTCTGGAAAGAGGGCCCATTGCACTTGGATTTCCTAATTTCAAGCCAAAATTGTTCTAAAAAACCACCTGGGGGGCACCCGGGTGGCTCAGCCAGTTAAATGTCCAATTCTTGATTTCGGTGCAGGTCATGATCTCACAGTTCAATGAGATCTAACTCCACATAGGGCTCTGAGCTGCCAGCATGAAGCCTGCTTGGGATTCTCTATCTCCCTCTCTTTCTGCCCTTCCGTCTCCTTCTCTCTCAAAATAAATAAATAAACTTAAAAAAAAAATAAAACACCTGAACTTTGACTCCATTACTCGCTATTTTTGTTCATAGAATTTTCCTGCATTAAATTCTTTTTGCCTAATCATCTAACAGGACCAAACTCCCTTGAGCTCCTCCTACTCTAAAAGGGTTCTCACCTACCTTATGAACACAATTCACATGAATCAGCATGCATCCTCCAGCTCGACAGGCTTCTAAGAGATTTATGCTCCTGCAGTATTTCTCCAAGCCAGATTTCTTCAAACTCTGTTCCCAATCTCCATACACCATTTCACTGGCAACTTCACAAGTGGAAAATCTGATATCAGTATTCAGAGAACCAAATGATACCATAAAAAATGTAGAATAATTACAGCTCAATTATACTAGTATTGTTTTAGCCCCTATCTTTTTGAGAATCTCCCAGCTCAGGAGATGAAAAGAAGAGATGGCACAAGGGTGTGTGTGTGTGTGTGTGTGTGTGTGTGTTTAAAGTGGGAACATACTATAAATGCACATTAAAACATTTCAAAATAGAAACCTTCTTAGATAAAGTGAACGAAGTGAATTCTTCTAATCTACTAAAATAAATATAAAGAAAATTAAGTCAGCCAAACCAATTCCTTGATATCATGTGGTCAAGAAAGGAAAAATTGGTTATCTGAATCTTTAAATTTTTACCACTGTTTTAATCCTATGTAGACACAGTCTGAATGTGAAAGCATTACCCATCTGATAAATAAAATAATTCAGCAAAGAGATTTAGGACACTGCAAACTTAATTCTGCTCATGAACATCTTGTCTCACCTGGTGTTTTAAACTCTTGTCTTGGCTTGCTTCACAGGGACCTTATGAAAGTCCCCTCCCCCCATAAATACAGTGGAGCAATCCAATCGTTAAGCCCATTGTCTCCACCTAGGCTTGCCTGGATATACAACATGATGCCTGGACATATGAGGCTATGGAGCGTTATTCATTTCTCACAGAGAGGCCAAGTGAGTGGGGATTAGCCTCAACAATGAGTACTGCTATTCGCTATTTAGCCAGGAGCAAGGTTCTCATCCAACACAATGCTTGTGCACGTTCAGCTCATTGCTTGTCTGTGCAGATCCCCACATGCAGAGAGGACTTTTACAACCCAGAGTGACAACCACGTGTCCTGAGGCTCTGTTCCCACCAGGGAAGGCCATAGGAAGGCCACTGCTCAGCTCTCTGCATTTTATGTTCTCCACTGCTGAGAGTGATGCAATGATATGGCAAAGGACTTGTGTTTTCTTGGTCTATATACAGATAACTTATACTGGTTATTAAGGAATTTTCATTAATAAAGAAGGATTTTGACTTAACCTCATGTGGACACACAAAAGTATCCAGGCATTATGACAAGAACTTGACTGAAAAAAAATCTCTTCAAGAAAAGAGAAATATGGCCAAGAGTCCTATACAACCAGTCTTCTATTGGGGGATATTCAGGCTCATGTTTCTGAACAAGTAGGAAGTTTGAAGAATAGACAAATTTTACAAAGGGAAAGAGGATTTTCCATTACGGGTGTTACAAATATTATAGCATTTCTGACTCCAGGTCTTGTAAAGCCATTACCTGTCTTCAGTCTTTGTGTAGTTTGGGTCCCCTCTGTGGGTGGGGATGGAGGATGGTGAACTTTTTTGATTCACAGGAAGATAGTGATACAAAATACAAATACAAAAAGTTTGCGTAAAATCCACCTACCATTTTGAGCCAAAATATTTATTGTAGCAACGGAGGCTGACAAAGTAATGGGCACTTTGGATTTAGCCCTTTGTGCACCTCCTTTATGCACAGTGGTGATGACCACCACTGTATGAGGAAGCCTCCATGTGGGAAGTTCTCCCCAACAACCTCACTCTTGAGACTAGGACAAAAAGCAACGCTTCTATTCTATACCTGTTTTACTTTCCTAGCACCGCTGTGATAATTACTACAAACTTAGTAGTTTAAAAAAACACAAATGTATCATCTTATAGTCTGAAATTCAGAAGTCCAAACTGGGTCTCACTGGACTAAAATTAAGGTTTTGGTAGAGTTCTATTCTTTCTGGAGACTCTAGGGGAACTTCTGTTCTCTTACCTTTTTCAACTTCTAGAAGTTGCCTTTAAGCCTTGACTCATGGCCCCTTCCAGAAATCCCATCACTCTGACTACTGCTTCCATTGTCATATTTCCTTGTCTGAGTCTCCAGTCTTCTGCTTTCTCTTAGATTATAAGGACCCTGGTGATTATACTGGACCCACCCAGGGAACCCAGCGTCATCACTCCTTCTCAAGATCCTTAACTTAGTCACATTTACAGAGTCCCCTTTTGCCACATAAGGTAATATATTCACAGTTGCAATGATTAAGACTTGGACATCTCCAGAAGCCATTATTATGCCCAACACAATGTTCTTTTCCATTTTCCAACCAGAAGCTTTTGGCCATTTTTATACTTAATTCTTCTTTCTTGATTCATCTCAACCAACCATCTGACCTTTTTTTTTTTTTTTTTTTTTTTTACACCAAAGTGCATTTGTAACTTCCTACTTATTTATAAGATTGAGAACTTCTTGGAAGAGGAGATACTGTATTTTACTTTATTGTATTCTTCACAGACCTTAGCAGTGTCTTGTATAAAACATGTGCTCAGAACATTTTGTAATTTTTTTTAAAAAAAGGAGAAGATATTTGCTATAGAGAACTAGATTTTGAAGCTCAGTGTGGAGGAGAGACTGGTGAGACTGAAAACATAATTTCACTTCAAACATGGCAGAGGGATTGGATTCCAGGGTAATTCAATGTGGGAAAATACAGGCTTTTCAACAGGTGTGGTGGAACAACTGGACATTCACAGGAAAATATAATCCTTGAACTTTACCTCGTACCATGCAAAAAAATTAACTTTAAGACTATAACATTTTTAGAGAAAATGCAGGAGAAAATTTTGATAGCCTTGAGAGAGGCAAAATTTTCTCTTAGATGACACAAAAAGAACTAATAAGGAAAGAAAGAAGTCAATAGAATGGACTTATTCAAAATTTAAAACTGCCCATCAAAAGACCTCATTGAGTAGTGGTGCAAAATTAGACTTAGATGGGATTTCTGCTTCCAGGCAGGTCTAAATAACAGGGACCAGATTTACCTTCCTTCCTGAAAAACTAAACAAAATACCACCTTGGTGCAAAGGTTATCAAGACTCCGGTCATTAAGCAATGAAAGACACTGAGCCCTAAGAGACAGAAAACAAATGCAGTGAGACCTACACTTGCCCTAGTTTGCTGCAGGGAGAGTTTCTGGTCAATGTGCAGAGAGGGGGATCCTAGGCAGAATACAGTGGTCCCATGGGATAAGAGAGAAAAAGGAGTCTGTGTGGTTAGAGTCTGCAGGGCAGAGAATCAGAGATCCATAGAGAGTCCTGCTGGAGTCTTCAACTGAGTACTGATCAGTCCATGTTCTTAAGGACACTGTCTAGGTCCATGGAAAGAACTCTCTGAAAAGATTAGAGAGATGGTATCAAGAATTCACACAAAGCCAAGAATAATTCCTGTTCCTCCCAAGCAGAGTGGAAAACCTCATAATTCATGGGACATTGGGTAGAGTCCTCAAGTCCTAAGAAAGTTTCACTTTAATATTGAGACAAAGGTAACCCCTGAATAAAGATTGCTCTACTTGTACATAACAAAGCTTAAAACCAAGTTCTGAAAGGGATGAAGTGTTTTGCAAGTAATTCAACTGCATCCCAGAGGTTCAAGAATGCTTACAGGAGTACAAAAATACCCAGCATCCAAAAGGTAAAATTTACAACATCAGACATCCGTTCAGAAATGAACAGAATTAATATTCCCAATTAGCATTTGGAAGCAGGAAAGTATGACCCATAATGAGGGCAAAATCAATCAGCTGAAACCAATGTTAGAATTATACAGATGTTAAAATTAGTAGACAAGACATTAAAAGAGTTATTATAACAGTATTCCATAAATTCAAGAGGCTGGAGGAGAGATTGCACATGAAGACTAGAGAAATAGAAGACATAAAAAAGATCCAAACTGAGCTAAAGATGAAAACTATAATATTTGAGATAAAAAATACATCAGCTTAAACACTGGAGAAAAAAAGATTAATGAAATTGAAAACATAGGAATAGAAGCCATGTAAAGTGAAATTTGCAAAGAATTTTTAAAAATTTGAAAACTAAAATGAACAGAGCATCAGTGAAACAACTTTAAACATCAAATATACATGTAATTGGAGTCTCCAGAGCAAGGGAGGGATTATTTCTAATTCTAATCTATTTTGAATAAAGCTGCTATGAATATTCATGTATTATGTGGACATATACTTTTTTAGGGGTACAGACTCAGGAGAGAAATTGCTGGGTCCTAGGGATCATATATCTTTAACTTTTTAAAGAAAGTGTCGAACAAATTTTCAAATGGTTTTCCCTTTTTACTTTCCAGCAATTGTTCCAGCAATGTATTAAAATTCTACCTTCTTCACATCCTTGCCAATGTTTTGTGTTATCACTCTTTTTATTTAAAGTTTATTTATTTATTTTGAGAGAGAGAGAGAGAGAGAGCATGGGAGGGGCAGAGATAGAATCCCAAGAAGGCTTACGCTGTTAACACATAGCCTGACGTGGGGCTCAAATCCATGAACCGTGAGATCATGACCTGAGCCGAAACCAAAAGGCAGATCCTTAACTGACTGAATCACCCAGGCACCTTAAAATCAAGGCACTCTTCTTAATCTTAGCCATATTGGTGGCTTTGTAGTGGCATCTCATTGTGGTTTTAGTTTGTAATTTTCCTGATGCCTAATATTATTGACCATCTTTTCATAGGCTTCTTGGCCATACATATGTATTTATTTATAAAATATCTCTTAAAATATTTTGCTTATTATTTCACTGGGTTATTTCTCTACTTATTATTGTGTCAGTATCAATTACTTTGCATTTTCTATAATTTTTTATACATGACATCATACAGTATTTCCTTTTTTTCCCTGGCTTCGTTCAATAGTGTACTTATTTTCAGATATAGCCACACAGTTTATGTAACACTTCTCTTTTTATTGCTGAGTACTAGTCCATTATATAAGTATGCACAAGTTATGTATTTATCCACATGATGATGAGCATTTGAGTAGTTTCCAGGTGTTGGCTATTAAAAATAAAGCCTTGGGGCACCTGGATGGCTCAGTGAGTTGAGCATCTGACTCTTGGTTTCCGCTCAGGTCATGATCTCACGGTTTCATGAGTTTGAGCCCTGTGTTGGGCTCCATGCTGTGCGAAACCTGTCTCCCTCTCTTTCTCTGCCTCTCCCCCATTCACACTATCTCTGTCTCTCTCAAAATAAATAAACTTAAAAAAATTAAACTTTAATAAATATTTGTATAATAATCTTTGCATATATATATGATTTCATTTTTCTTTTGTCTAAAATCAAGAACTTCAGCATCCACCTTATGATGTAGAAAAGGAAGAGCAAATGAAATGGATAATAAGCAAATAGAAAGAAATAATAAAGATTAAAGATCAGGGTAGAAATCAAGGAAATAGAAAACAGAAAAACAATGGATAAAAATTAATGAAAACAAAATCCATTATTAGAGAAGATAATCAAATAGATAAACTTCTGGCAGACTGATCAGGGAAAGGAGATACTGAAAGATCATGTATATTTACACACATACATACACACACACATACATATGTGTATATGTATATACACTATTATATATATATACATACATGTATATACATATATATATACTATTACATATATATGACATATAATTTCATCAAAATGAAGAATGTCTACTCTTCAAAAACTAGACAAAGGGAATGAAAAGAGAAGACTCAGGAGACTAGGAGAAAATATTTGCAAATTATATATCAGATAAAAGACTGTATCCAGAATGTATAAAGAAATCTCAAAACTTGATGATAACAATAATTTTTTTTAATTTTTTTTCACGTTTATTTACCTTTTTTTGAGACAGAGAGAGAGACAGAGCATGAACGGGGGAGGGTCAGAGAGAGAGGGAGACACAGAATCTGAAACAGGCTCCAGGCTCTGAGCTGTCAGCACAGAGCCCCACACGGGGCTCGAACTCACAGACCGCGAGATCATGACCTGAGCCGAAGTAGGCCGCTTAACCGACTGAGCCACCCAGGCGCCCCTATGGTAACAATAATTTTTTTTTTTTCTTTTTTTAAAATTTTTTTTTTTTCAACGTTTATTTATTTTTGGGACAGAGAGAGACAGAGCATGAACGGGCGAGGGGCAGAGAGAGAGGGAGACACAGAATTGGAAACAGGCTCCAGGCTCTGAGCCATCAGCCCAGAGCCCGACGCGGGGCTCGAACTCACGGACCGCGAGATCGTGACCTGGCTGAAGTCGGATGCTTAACCGACTGCACCACCCAGGCACCCCAACAATAATTTTTAAAAAAAGGTAAAATACAGGAAAAACTTGAACAGTTTCTTTACCAAAGAAAATATATGGATGGCAAATAAGAACATGAAAAGATGTTGAACATTATTACTCATGAGAAAGATGCAGATCAAAACCATAGCAAGACCTAATTATATGCCTCTTATTTATTTCTATTTTTAAGTTTATTTATTTTGAGAGGGGGAAGAGGGGTGGGGGGGGGGAGAGAGAGAATACCAAGTAGGCTTTGTGCTGTCAGCACGGACCATGATATGGGACTCGAACCCACAAACCGTGAGATCGTGACCTGAGCTGAAATCAAGAGCTGGACACTTAACTGACTGAGCCACCCAGGTGCCCCAAATTACATGCCTTTTAGACTATCCAAAGTTAAAAATATTTCAAGTATTGGTAAGGATGTGGGGGGACAGGTAGTCAAGTCATACACTGTTGGTAGGAATGTAATATGGTACAACCACTTTGGAAAACAGCTTGACATTTACTCAAAAATCTAAACGTACATCTACTAAATGACCCAACCATCCTACTCATAAATATTGACCAAATACAACTTAAAATCTGTAGATCTGAATAACCCAACCAGTGGAGGGAACGTCAAGTTTGTGGTTTGGTTTCCTCCCCAAGAAAGTGTTATTCAGATGTCTAATGAAGACAAAATGGTGTCATTACTATCTACCTCTATGTGAGTTTTCCTGTTGCTCTCTAGACAGCCATGTGCAGTCTTGAGGTTGGAATATTATTTCATGTCTTTCTGAAGTCATAATATTTTTTGAAGAGCAGCCTTCACTCATTCAACATTTATTAAACACCTACTTTTATTCTTATCAGTACATTTTTTTACCTCCTTGCCTATGTAAAGACCTTAAATAAACCTGTAAACAAAGTAATTCTCATTAACTTGATCACTTCTATTTATTTATGTATTTATTTATTTATTCATTATTTTTAACGTTTGTTTATTTATTTATTTTGAGAGACAGACAGCTTGAGTTGGGAAGGGGCAGAGTGAGGGGGAGAGAGAAAATCCCAAGCAGGCTCTGCACTGTCAGCACAGACCCCAGTGCAGGACTCAAACCCACAAAACCATGAGATCACGACCTGAGCCAAGATCAAGAGTCAGCTGCTCAACCAACTGAGCCACTTAGGCGCCCCTAACTTGATCACTTTTAAACTCTCTTTTAATGTGCCATTATTTTGCATATTTATCAAGTATCTATTCCTGACCATCTAAAATCCCTTAAGGCTCAGCCACATTGGGCATATTTTTTTCCACTTGCCTGGCTGAGTTCTTCCATTTTGACCTCTAGTTCATATTTCTAGTAAATTAAAAAAAAAAAATTAATTACATGCATTTTCATTTTGGAGTCTTCAAGACAAAATTTCAGCCACCAGGCATCTGATACTTCAAACCTAGAAACAAATTTAGTGCTTGTTTCCTTTGTGCGGTCTCTGCTCCGGACATGCGCAGCAGCTGAGTTTACAGATCAGCAGATGTGATATGAGGAACACATTGGGTCAAGCCTCTATCATGAGATCAGGGAAAATAAGTTTTCTCTCCAGTAAAAACAGAGCAACTCGTTTTCAAATCTCGCAGCTTCCAGCAAGCCCTGGTGTTTCCTTTTGGTCTGTGAAACAGTTCAGCCTCACACTCTCCTGCTGTTGTGACAGTCTGTCTCCACCCCAGCAGCACAAAGACCGAAGGAAAAAGGGATTCGGTAGCTGCTTTTCTTGCATTGGGGAGATATACATGATTTCACAGTAAGAGAAGATATCTGATCTTTGTAGCCCCTTTGTTTCCTCTCTCCAAGTTTTACAGCCTTCTTTATCTGTAAATAAAAAAAAAGTTGTACATACATTTTCAAAATGTGCTGCATAATACAACTTCATACATTTAGGAAGCTGACAGCTGCCCTCTGAGGTATAGCCTGACAGCCTAAAACCCAGAAATCAATCATTTGGATATAGTGAGGCCGTGCTATTGCTCCCAGTATGTATTGCGGCACCCAGGAACCACTCATCTGAGATACGCCATCGTAACTCTGATAGATTAAAGCACCACATCCTAGAAACAATTGTGTGTGGTGGGGGAAAATGCTCTCATAGATCTGCCGGGTACCAGCCCAGAATCCAGCAGGCAACCGGGCAGGGCTGTGCTGAATCAGAGCTTCCAGAAACCCGGGAAGCAGCAGGATGACAGTTCTGTTCTTCAACAGCCCATTATGAACTAATTAGCATACATGAATTGCAGATTTTAAGCATTAAAGTGATGTACAAATCATTAATTTTTTGTCAAATCCATGTCACCCTTGTGTATGCCTTCCTATTTTAATGTTGCATGACAGTGAAAAGAGGTACAATCCTCTGTATATAAAGAGGAGAGATTTGGTGTAGCTGATATAATGAGACCTATTTAAACACTATGTATTTTTCGGCTTTGAATATATCTGCTTGGAAAAATGCTACACTTGTCCTATTAGGGTTAATTGTGAAAGGATGTTAATGTATTCAAAACCCCAGGGGTAGTTCTACATGTTGTCTGAATGAAATAGGGGATGTAAGACCAACTTCACATTTGAGCTTTCTTTTTAAAAGTCCTCTTTTTGATGAATAAAAAGAGCCATAAAATCTTTCTCACTGATTATGGAAGGTGTAACTATTTAGAATGAAAGCTGAGCTTTTCGGTGTATGAGAGCTCCCATGCAGCAGATCTGTTCTCGTTAACTCAGTGCCAAACTTAATTTATAAAGATGTATAATGTAATGGAATGGAAAAGGGAAAATAACAGCAAATCTGGGTTTCATACTGGAAAAGGCTTCTAAGCATTAATTTGTGGTTTTCCGTATTGTTTCTGTGTATTTAATTACTAAAGATATTTGTGCTTAAACAAATGCTTGGTGTTTCATTTGAATTTCTCTTTTCTTATTACAGTGGAGTCACAATGCTTAATTTGTTAGTACTGCAATAGTTGCCATGGTAACAGACTCTAACGTTATATATAAATATGTATGTGGCATATATGTGTGTGTGTTATAAATATGTACTATAGATGATTATGACTTTATTCCAAGAGCACATTTCAGAAGACTTAGCTCTTAAGAAACACTCTAATTAAAAATGTAGATATACTTTGTGAACCTAAAGATATATGGTCACAGACTTGGGTCTCCATTTTCACATGGGGAAGAAAGGAAGTTCTGAGGAAGGGGGAGATGTTTTCATGCTCTCTTCTTGTAGGTTTTCCTCTGCCTGCCAGCAGAATCCTCCTTGGGTCATACTCTATGGGCCTTCTCCTTCTCCCCACTCCCTTTTCCACCCACTTCTTTTAACCATACGAAATCTAGATAAAATGAAAACCAAGGCCAAACTCTAGGGGCAGAAGTTTTTTTTTCCGAAGAACATTCTATCAAGAAGACTAGGGATGCATTGAGAAGGGAGGAGGAGAGGGTGAGATGATGTGGTCCATTCGTATTAGTGAGAGAGGGGAATTCGTAATAAAGATAACTATCCACTTATATGCTGCTTGAATTAGGAATCCCATGCACCTCTCAGGAAATATTTAGGGTAGAAAGTAGACTCTTCATTGTAGAGCTAAGGAAACTGCAGCTGACAGTGAGTGAGTAAAAATTGTCATGAAGATTACTTCTGCCAAAGCCTCCGTTCTTTGTACAATGTCACCTTATTACTGAGGCCTTCTTTAGTGCAAGGTACCAGACCCATAAACCCACTCCTTCCAGACTAATTAGCATCCCCCATGCAGTCAAATCTGGGGCAATGACAATGATATGCTTTATGCTGGAGATGACTTTGGTAGTAAACCAAAAATAAACCCAATGGAAAGGGAGAATAGCATGGCCATCTCTCTCAGTAGGTATTATTTTCAACTCCATGCAACAACAACCATAGAACAACAGCAGCTTAGCTAAATGGTTTATTTTTCATAAATCATTACAAACCCAGAAATAGGCAAGCTTAGGTTGGTATGGAGTCAACATACTTAAATGGAGCATTTAGGCAGTTATTTATCTCTCCACTGTGCCATCCTTAGCGTGAGACCATTATCTTCATGCTCATAAGATGGCCACCGCCCCACTTGACATCACAACTGTATTTCAGGCTAAAGGAAGAGGAATGAATAAAGGGCAAATAATGAGGGGGCTGAGCTGGTCTCTCTCTCTCTCTCTTTCTCTCTCTCTTTTTGTGGAAAAAAATCACAATTTCAATATTGGATGCCACATATTGTGCTTTGACTCATACAGTTTCCTTGTGATTAACCAATGGAGTGTCCTATGACCTCTGGGAACTGTGGAAAATATGGAATGCTTCAGAGATATGCATGTCATCCTTGTGCAAGGGCCACGCGAATCTCCTCTGTATCATTTTATTTCCAGTATGGGCTGCCAAAGCAAGCGCAAGCTTGTATCTTCTCGGGCGATAAACATAACTTTTCAGGAAGCCCTAACCAAAACAGTGTGCTTACGCTGGGCAGCCTGCTTCCATATGGCCACCCCATAGACGCAGAGAAGTCTGTGGCACTGAGTCATTTTAATCAAGCCTAATGTTGCCCTTAGTAAAAGGGGGTTCTGTTAGTAATGAATGGAGAATGGTTATTGGATAGGCAACTACCAATGGTCATCTTCTGTGATCGATATTTCCTTGTGACTTCATCAAGAATACGCACCAATGTAGGTGTGTATTTTGAATCAGGGAAAAACATTAAATGCACATTCTGGCACACAGCTGAACACCAGCTTCGACCTTACTCATTTTCTTGCTATTTCTTGAATCTTCAGCTTCCATTTCCAGGAATTCTCCATTTAATCCTTCCAAGTGGAGTACTTATTAGCTGCCTTATTGGTACTAAACCATACTACCCTAGTATGATGGTGGCAGAGTTCACGGTTTGAGCAGCTGAATTTTGCAGAATCTGTGTAGAAGAGCAGTCAAGGGCTAAGGATTCTCACAGAACTGAGTTAAATTCAAGCTTCACTTCCTATAATCTGTGGACTTTTATGTAAGTCCCTTAACTTCTCAAGGCCTTGGTTTCCTCATCTGATAAGTGAGGACAATAAAAACACCTTCTTCAGGGGGCCCTGGGTGACTCAGTCCATTAAGTGTCCGGGTTTAGATCAGGTCATGATATCATGGTTCATGGGTTCAAGCCCCACGTCAGGCTCTGTGCTGACAGCTCAGAGCCTGGAGCCTGCTTTAGATTCTGTGCCTCTCTCTCTCTCTGCCCCTCCCCTGCTCATGTTCTGTGTGTCTCTCTCTCAAAAATAAATAAGCATTTAAAAAAAATAATAAAAATGCCTTCTTCAGAGGGATTCTATGAAGAGGAAACAAGTCAATAGACATAAAAGACCTAGTGGAATATCTGACCCATGGCAAGTATTTGACCAATGTTAACTATTATTACTATTGCTATTAATCAAGTTGTCCTGGATTCAAGTCATGAATCTGCCATTTTCTTGCGCAAGTTACTAAAAACCTTTGATCCTCAGTTTCATCATGTGGAAAATGGTTGCTGGGTAATGTTAGAGATGGTAAGTATGAAAATTACCTGTTAAACTACTAAATGGTAGGAATGCTAAATACTACTAGTTGCCTGTCAATATCTATTCCCCATTCCCCTTCTTCCTTCCTGTTGGGATTTCACTTTGTTCAAGATGGTGATATGTCCTGTTAAAATTATTCCCTTTCCTAAATCCCTTGCAGCTAGAGGATGACAAAGTTCTGGCCATGTAATATAAATGGATTTCCCCGAAGAGAACTTTATATCTTGAATAAAAAGGCAAAACCTTATTTTGTAAAAGCTCTCTCCTCCCCTATTGATTGCATGCCTGGAGGTGCTGCAGCCGTATTGAAAATGGGGGGACCAGGACTACAAACTAATGATGACAGAGCAGGAAGATAGACTTAAGGTCATTTATTGCATCATTAAGGCCTTGTACCAGCTTTAGATTGCCCAACTCCAGGTGTATTATATAAGGAGAAAAAAAACCTTTGTGGTGTAAGACAATATTTCTTGGGTTTTATTTTATGTGCAGTCAAACAATCAAATGGGGACATAGCTTTTTGCCATGTGGAAATCATATTAATAATCATTACCACCACCACCATCATCATCATCATCATCTCTATCAATGACAGGGCCCCAGGATATCTAATCTGTGTTCTGTTTTTACGAGCAGAGCAAAGGGTTTGACAATGGTCCTAGGGAAGAAACTTAGTCTACAGGAAGCATTGATCAAGACTCCAGGGAACTGAAGACCTTGGAGGGAACTGGAGAAATTCTTTTCTTTTCTTTTCTTTTCTTTTCTTTTCTTTTCTTTTCTTTTCTTTTGAGAGGTTGACAATAGTTTTTATTAGCACAAATATGTCTATGCTTTATATAAATCTCTCATTAACCAACTAAACTAACCATAAAAATAATAATTATCTTTTTATTTAGGTCCATTTTACATTCATGTTTTGTTCACAGGTTAGAAGAACAAACCTTCGCATAGGAACTGACAAATCAAGGGAATTAAGAAGGTCCTTACTGGCCAGTATCCATTTTTGGCACTTGTCACAGAAGTAGGACAGCTGCTCCTCCATCCAAGACATATCTCCTTCATCACTGTTGAGGGAATCCCCACTCTGATCATGAGATAAGTCCACTGATACCTTGTCTTCTGATTCAACTATCAGGGCAGTCTCCCCCTCCACCTCTCCCTCTTCCAGCCCTTCTGAGGTAGATGTTCTCTGGCTTTATCATCGTGACGGCTTATCAAACTACTTAGGTGGATATTACTATCCATACCTTCCTCTCTTAGGCTCTCAAGCACTTTTCACGAACAATCCTAAACTCTGGATACCAGGCTTAAAGGGGCTTCTACCAAGATCACACAGACAGACACTCTTCAGAAGAGTGACCACTTCTTTACTGAAATAGAAGGGACTTCTAAAGCAATTGTTTAGAATATATGATCCAGTGTCATTGTCTTTGGTCAAGTTTGAAAGGGCAGTAACCACGAAAAGGTTGAATACCTCACAAAGCTATTCTCCATCCACACTCACACACTCACAGTTGACAATGTCCCATCAGTATTTGACATCCATTTCAAGTCATGTTTTTTGAGATCCTTTTGACACTATCATCTTCTCTGTTTCTGCTTCAAGTTGCTCAGTCAAAATAATCTGTTCTCCCAAGAGACTTATGTTTTCTTTTTTTCCAATTTTGCCTCTCAATGTCTCCGATCACTCCACCGTGAAGCCTCTGCAGGTCCTGCCACTGCTTCAGATGCACCCGGGCCACGGTGGCCCCCATCAGCACCACCGATAGGCCTAGCACCACCTTCAGGCTCCTAGACATCCCCGCACCGGCCACCGTGACCTCCCACTACCTGCCTGGGGCCCCAGGGCCACAGCTGAATGCTACTCAGAGGCTGCCAGAACTGGAGAAATCCTAACTGCTTCTGGGACTTGGGACAAGGACCAGACAATTGTCAGATAAACCTATAGAATCCTGAGGAGACTGCTAACCCAGGAAAGCTCTGTGCATGCACTGAATCCCACTGAATCTCTCTGAGTCTATAGTCTGGAGATCTATGAGTTTATTACCCACTAATTGCCTACAGACTCCTGGGTGACATTACAAATATCTGGGATGGAGGTAAAGAGGAACCAATGTTAGGTGAAGGGTAATATTACAAAAGTTATTTTGTGGATAATGGTAACCACCAATAATTAGAGATGAATGAGGAGTAACTACCTTCCACACAACCTCTTCACCAGTTTATGTTGAAAGTAATCTCTGACCAAATTTGGCCACACATAAAGATGCATATTAAACATTTATTAAAATTTTTTTAACATTTATTTTTGAGACAGAGAGAGACAGAGCATGAACGGGGGAGGGTCAGAGAGAGGGAGACACAGAATCTGAAACAGGCTCCAGGCTCTGAGCTGTCAACACAGAGCCCAACGTGGGGCTCGAACTCACGGACCGCAAGATCATGACCTGAGCCGAAGTCGGCTGCTTAACCGACTGAGCCACCCAGGTGCCCCCTTAAACATTTATTAAGAAGCAGGCACAAAACACTTATGTAACATATAAGCTGGTAGTTTGCTATAGTAGATATCAGACCACCGGTGGACTAAGGACTGAGTCAATGGCTAGACAAATTTTTTCTAGAAAACACCTCTGGAGGCTAGTTAGAAGACTAGTTGATTAGAAGACTGGTTGATGACTCCTAGGGAGTGAATTTTCGGTTAGGGCAAATGTCCACCCTTACAATGTAGCTTAATCTAATTGACATATACATATACTTCCTATAAAGTATAGTAGGGAGTTTAAATTATAGACCCCCTATTAAGTAGCCCATATAGTTAATACATAGCAAAATTAGAACTAGATCTTGTGTCCTCTGAGCCCCAAACTTGAAAGTTTTATCACTATAGTATCTCAATATGGCAATAATCCTACCAACAGTCCAAACTTGTTGCCTTAAGAGGTAACCTTCTCAGGGATACTTGGGTGGCTCAGCCAGTTAAGTGTCTGGCTCTTGATTTCAGCTCAGATCATGATCTCACGGTCCTGAGATCAAGCCCTGTGTCAGGCTCTGCACTGAGTGTGGAGCCTGCTTGGGACTCTCTCTTTCCCTCTCTCTTTGCCCCTCCCCCACTCATTCTCTCTCTCTCTCTCTCTCTCTCTCTCTCTCTCAAAATTAATAAACATTAAAAAAGAGGTAATATGTAAATCAACCAATTAATATCAAAAGATTCCCCACTTAAAGTGAAAATAAGAAATTTAGTTGCTGATATTAATCCTGGAACAACATGTAAATGGGTATGGCAGGATTACGAAACAGAGCATAAAATTATGAAAGTTTGGACTTATAATGAAGAGTCAAATGTAAAATAACAAATAGCTGGTTATTAGAAAATTAAGAGAAGACATGATAAATGTTGAATGAGAACTTCAAAGCAAACCTCGTTTCCTAAAATCTCGCTTCGATTTTGACCCTGCAATGTTTGTATTTTGCATGGCCTACTCCGATTTTATAAGCCTTTATGTTCATCTTTTTGATCATTTCTTTTGCTGTTAGTAAGCATCCACTTCACGATTTTGAATCTATTTTTATACAGGAAAATTATTTATGGAAAAACAAAGATTTTGCACGTGTGATCTCTGGTTTATAGTGGTATTTCTTATACTTTCAAAGAAGCTAAGACAGATTCTGCTATGGAAATTCAGTGGTCATCTGAAGAAATAAAGAGCATCTACACTTATGATTCCTGGGCTACTTCAGAAGTCTAGGCTCACTGTTCCACTCACACAGAGAAGAAGCCTTCTGATTCCTACACTTGCTTTCTGGCTTTATGTAAATGTGTTTACTGTTCTTTGGCTGCTCTTCTGAAGGAAAACTGTTCTCAACTGTGCTCTTTTGTTTATTCAATTGTTGTAGAAGTGAAGACTGGAGATTGCCAATACAACAGATCGAGAAGATCTCATTTTACGGGAGAGTGTGGTTCAGTAAGAACGAACACTGATTGAAGCCAAAATTATGATGAAATTGTTAGATGTCTTGAGGGAGTGATGAGGGATGAGTAGAATTAATTTCCACCTAGATATATTGGTACTTCCCCCCCCAAAAAAAACAATGGTACATTGATAATTCACACTTTATCTTTGAAACGATAGTTTTTTAACCTCCTTCTTAGAAATGACAATATAAAAGCTCTTATAAAAGGCTTAGTTAGATGCTAAATGTTAAGTCAGTTCTTAATGATAATCCACTGAAGTCTTTACTGCTTGATCTTCTGGGAATTAAAAACCACTGGGCCTTCCTTGAAACTCTCCACTGGGAATAGCATATGGTTCCTATATTCTGTGTAATTAAACTTCCTGGAAAGGAGGAGGCTGGGAAAGTGTAGATCACAGAGTCTGATAGATTAGATTAAACAAAATAACAAAAACAAAAACAACCAATACATAAATGGGTTAAATAGTTAAGTGGTGATCCATCTGAGTATTAGCCCTTCCTCTATTAAACCTGGTATCAAAGGATGAATGCCATGATAAGAAGTTCAAAAGCACCCTCAGCTTGAAACAGCTTTGGAAAAACCAAGCTGGTTTAACTGATATAATTATTGTGGATTCATTGAAGTCTGAACAGCAAAGTATTTAAAGCACTGTCAGGAAACATTAAATCTCCCTCCTGAGACTAGGATTGAAAAAAGGTAGGACAGCTCATTTTTTACATGAAAGCAGGATTGGACCTGATTAGTATTTGAAATATTTCTTTCCCAATTTTGGGCAGCATTAGATTTTGGCTAGTGAAATATAAATGAACATCAATTGTACATGACAACTGCTGATCCAAACCACTTAAAATTCCCCGAATGTCCTTTTCTCTCTTAGACTGGCTGCCAGAGCCTCATCATCAAAGCCAGCAGAGCCGACTAAAGGCGGCTCTGTGGTGGGGGCCTTCCTCAGCTGTGAAGGGTTAGAAAGATAGCTGTTTGTTTTGTGCGGACATGAATCGCTATCAGGGCCATTACAACAGTTTAGGCTAGGTCACACAACTCCAAGTCAGTCTGAATTTTGCTCCGAGTCCAGGGAGCTCAGAGACCGGTTGCTTTTTGTTTCAGTGGAAATCAAATCCGCTTGGTCACAACTTCCTCCTGCTTCCGGATGTGACCGAAGAGTTGAAGAGAAGCATGTAAGCACTATATACCATGTTAAAGCCACAATAATACAGATTTTGCCTGGTAAATATGTTTGCTCATGATGTGGAAACTGGAGGAAGATAAAGATATTAACTATCCTTCGGTTGTCCTTGGAGGAAAATTTAATCATAGTTAGTCCTTGGCCATCGTAATGGGTTCATGGAAGCAACTTTCCAGGCCAAAATAAATAGCTCATTATACAAAAATGAAGTCAAGAGATAAGGTTGATTTGGCTCTTTGGAATCGAGGTCCTTATCTTTCCATTAGTCTGGTTTAAAAATATGGTAACCGGGGTTCACCAAAGACTCCAAGCTCTCTCCAACACTCTCCTCCCCCCATTCAGATTCCATTTCAAGATCTTATCTAAAAGATCTATTAGAGCAAAGAGCCCACTAATTAAGCAACTAACCCCAAGACTATGCTGTTAGCCTGGGGGGACTTGTTTTATTCCATTAATTTGAGAGCTGCTACTTTATCTCCAGTGGTAATTGTGTGTTCAGTCTCTCTCTACCCACTTCTGTGGGAGGAAATACCACAATTTACTCTAATTTGAACTCAATTTTATACCAGAGTGTAAGACCAGTTAGCCCCACATTTTTCTTTGTTAGTGATTCTTGAAGAAGCATCCTCTATTGTGTTTCAGAAGACTGCTCTATCTTCATCTGTTACCCATGCAAATGTTCTGTGTTTAGCTAACACTGTAGCTGATAGAACCAAATGCTTAGCAGATTTTGGATTGATTCTGCTCTCCACAGCCCAGTTTGCTCTTTGCTATATGAATTGAGCACGAAAGGTCACAGTGAATCAATCCTGGCCTGGGTTTGCAAAAATGTGAATAGAAGGTAGTCAGTCATGGTAGCTCCCTTTTGTGAGAAGGTTATTAAAGTTCACTGGAAAACAATTTCCCCAATCTCACATTTATAATTGAATACTGCTGTTGTGAGGTTTCAATGAGATGAAGTATGTGAAAGTGCTTTGTAAACTCTGTAAAATAAAAAGTCTGAAAGAAGAGCTGCATAGCTGTTAACTGTGGTTCATGCTGAAGAATAGGATTATGGGGGAAATGTCACTGTCTCATTTATATACTTCTCTAATGTTCGAATCCCTAATGTCGAAAGCTATAAACGTGTATAACTTACAGAACCAACGAACTCTATAAATCTTGTCTTTTTAGAGGGTTTCCCACAAAGAATGTAAAAAGTCCATCTTTTGCCATTAAAATTCACCGGGTCCTGGGTTTCAAATAACTTAAACAGGGGTAATCATCAACAGTTTTTTGAATATCACATATGTAGTCAAGAATAGGAAAAATGAGGCTAGAAGTTTCTCAAATCATAACATATCCTGTAGGTATAATTTGAAAATTGCTTTTTAGGAATTTTAAAATATTTTATTTTGCTTTGAGCTGTGGGTAAAAACAACACAACCATGAATATTCAGGGAAAGGTATTTATGAATGGAACATGAGGCCATTACAGGTCACCAAGTAAATTGTCCTGCGTGTGATTCCGTGTAAATAAGATGGGGACAAATACAGAAACTGAAACCTTACCCTCGAGGGAGCCTAAGGGGGTCCCTTTGTGAAGGAGGCAAATACCCCACCTTTCATCTCTTCTTTAAGAAGTCACCGCTCTGCTGTTCCATCTTCTTCAGTATTCTCATTCTGGGCTCCAGATACCCAGGCCTTCTTTGAACTTCAGAGTTAGAAGATCCAGGTTCCAAATCTAGCTGTGCCATTTATTGCTAAGGCTGGGTGCATGATTTAAGCTTCTTGAGCCTCCTCTGTTGAATTGAGGTTGGTAAGGATCAAATGAGATTGGTACCAAAAGCAACCCAGATAGTGCATATCCATGAACAAATGTTAAGATGGAATTTTATTTATTTACTTTCCATACTACCTTGTCCTTGTCAACATTTATGCAACTGAAGTTCCACCGCCTCAGGACCTTGTTTTCAATAGTTAATCTAATAAAGTAAACTCTACTCAAGTGTTAGGAGGTGCTAATGAGTGAACTTAGTACCCTTCTCAGGTAATATATTTACATTTGGAAGGAACTAAAAGGAGCTTTTCCTATTTATGCATGGGAAGGGGAGGTGGTGAGAAATGTGTCTGCTGCTCAGTGCCTTCCCCATGTGCCAGACACTTTGATGGGAGCTCCATATTCATGGCTTTTAAAATCCACGCATCAAACCTATGAGGTGTGTATGCATACAAGATTTCATAACAAGCACTGGCTATGTGTAAGTGGATCAATTCATTAGGGAAAATTTAAGGTTATAATGTGATCACAGCAGGAACAGGCATCATGATTTGAAACTTGCATCTTAGGAAAAGAGCTGTTGCTTGCAGTTCAACTGCATTATTTAGTGCTCCGTTTATCCTAATGATGATGGGTAATCAGGATTATAAGGATGTGTATGCAACCCAAGGCTGATGATAGTTCTGGAGGGGATAAGAAAAGGAAAGGACTCTCTCTCTCTCTCTCTCTCTCTCTCAGCAAAAAATCAAAAAAGAAATAATACAGTGATACAATGAACCTCCCCACATAGCAGATCCAATATAGATTCAGTGTTTATTCAGATTTCCTTCACTTGTTTCGTCCAGCTCTTCCTTTCTATTCTGAAATATATTAAAGCAAATTAATGACTTTGCATTATTTCAGCATGACAAACAGTGATGAAACATGATAATTTTTCTGTAAAGAAGAACTTTCCTTCATTGAACATGGCTGATTATTCTGAAATATAGTTCATATAGGAAAATTAGTCTCAATGCTTAATTTTTTCCCTTTAATTGCCAATTGTCAGGGTGAAGTATTATATACCGATCACCTCCAGTGATGACTAAGGAGGTTTTGTTTGTGTGCGTTTGTGTGTTTTTTTGTTTTTTGTTTTGTTTTGCTTTGCTTTGATTGTCCCTTCTTTGTTTGAGTGCCATAATGGACTCACGAGTTTTTTGTATATTCAGTGTTGTAGAAGATGTTGTGAGTGCCCTTCTTATATTCTTCAACACTCACCATTCCTGGAAATGAAGATGGCAAGCATCTGAGAGTTTTATCTCAGCTTACGCACGGGGCAGGTGGGAAGTGCCAGAGAACCGACATGATAGGAGTACCTCTCAGTGGTATAGGAGGACAAGTCTGAGGTGTGTTCCACACTGTTTCCCAGGAGTCCCAGCAGAAGTGAGCCCTCATTGCCCTCCAGGATAATCTGCTCATTAACATACCTTGCATTGTCTTTTAACTCGTCCCTGTCTTGCTTTCCCACTCTGTGATCCCTCCCCCCTAAAATCATCCCTCTCGAGGCATATGCCCTCAAATCCTTGCATCTGCTTCTGGGGCCACGCAGCCTAAGAAAGTTGCTACTAAGAGTAGCCAGAGGGAACAGACATTCAGAGTGGGATAGTGATGGGATAGGTATGATAACACCATTACTGAAAAGTAGGGCAATGATTATCTTTAGCATGGCATATCATAGATTTCATTATATTCACCTAATCGTTAGATTTCTCCTATAATGGTTTGAGAGGGAGAATGTGTGGATGGAACGAGATGTACTGCTTCTGCAATAGCTCTAATACTTGAAAGATATGGAGCATGGGAAATTATGAAGATTGGGAAATTAGTTGGCTGTTGTTAACATCCACAGGAAGAAAGACAATAAAAGAGGTCAACAACATACCAACTCAAGATGGCAGCTAAACTCATGGTGAGCATAACATAACCTATCAACTTGTTGAATCGCTATGCTGTGCACCTGAAACTAATGCAACTTTGTGTCAACTATACTTCAACAACAACAAAAATCTATCAACCCAGGGCATAGTATGAAAACCAGGATGCCTCAGTACAGTGTTTAGAGATCCTCATCTCCTAGTTTCAGAAGGCTATACTAATAAACCCAAGACTTAAATGTAAGAGTAGTGGAACTTCAAAGAGGCTGAATTCACAGCTCAAGTATCTCCTACACTAAAATCAAGTCCCTGATACCTAGGATGAGAATTTCTGAGTGGATGTGCTTGTGCACTGCCAACCCCCAGAATCCTCTGATCCCTGGACCAGCAGGGGTGACACTCTCCCCTTGGCTAGAAGAGCAATCTTCTAATGTTTCTGAAGATTATACAAAATCCTTACTGAGATGGATGACCTCAAGTTGTATTTGCCTCCCTAAGATCTCTGCCCCTTCCCAATTTCCTTCATTGCTTCTATACCTGTGTTGTTCAACCCACTAGCCACTGTCCACATGCAACTATAAATCAATTAAAATGAAATGAAATCAATAATTCTTTTTTAGCTGCACTAGCCATATTTCAAATACTCAATAACTACATGTGGCTAGTGGCCACCATGTTGGACAGTGAAGATTATATATTTCTATCATCAGAGGAAGGTCTGTTGGACAGAACTTATCTAGAACAGGAATTGGCAAAGTGTTTTTTAAAGGGTTAGATAATAAATATTTTAGGATTTTGAGGCCATATGGCTCCGTTTCTACTATTCAACCCTGCCACCATAGCATGAAAGCAGCCATAGACAATAGACAAATAAATGAGTGTGATTGAGTTCCTTAATTTTACAACAGTGTTAGATGTCCAGCCCATGGGTCCTAGTTTGTCAGCCCCTAGTCTATAATAAAACCTAGGGTCAGGTCTTAGTGTAGTACAAGTAGGAAGCACTGTCCATGCAATGGAAAGAAAAAGAATTGTTCACCAAAGGGCTTGTATATACTAACATGTTTCACAACATGTCTGAGAATGTAACTTGAGGTTGCTCACAGAGGATGAATATAAGTTTTGATAGGGAATAGTATATTGATATGAGTGCTGGCAAGACAGCATTCTGGCAAGGACTTCTGGAGCCAAACCTACTATACTGCAGGAAATGCAACGTAACTCTCAAGCCTCCCATTTTCTGGAGGCCTCTAGTAAATGAAGTAGAGATGCCAGAACTGTCTTGGCAGAGTATTAAGGAAGGGGTCAAAAGAATCAGAGATGTGAACATGTTTGAATGGACTTATTGCATAATATAAAAAGAAAAAGACCCCAGGTGTCTGTGATTTTTCAGAGGGCCCAGAAGCTATTCCTTAACTAAAGCAATAAGGAAAGAGAGAACTAATGGCGATTATCATTTGTGGGCCAGGGTTGGAATGGAAGGTTGTTATAGACCAGGGCTACTTAGCATCAATGGGGATGATGAGCTTCTGGCGTACTAGAAGCCAAGTGGCAGCATTTAACCATCAGAAGCAAGGTGAATGTAATTTCTATAATGGGGGTACAGATGGAATGACAATGAGGAGCCCATGACCCACAGGAATTTGTGAAGATGTCTAATAGACCATGGTATTCCTAGGGGCAGGAAAGTTGACCTGATGATGATGGTGTTGCTTGACATATACAACCAAAAAAATCAGTAGTGGGAGAGCAGAAAGCTGATGTCAAGCACTGTGTTGGAAAATCACAATTCCTTATACTGTTCTCAGAACCAGAGTCAATTGAAGGGGAAGCTATTTCCTTTGGAGGAAATGTGCTGTGATGTCACAAGAAGTATGTGCAGTAGCTATTTTCCCAATCCATCTCCAAAGCACTTAGGGTCCTTTGTCAGATAATCATACAGTTGGTGAAAGCAGATCTTTCAAGGGCTGTTGGGTACTGGATCATAGGTGATACTGACAAAGGGAATCAAAATGGCTGTAGAGCTTGTGGAAGCTATATGATAAATGGAGTCCTGTCCCATCAATATAATGGTTCTGTAGACCACCCTACAATGATTTTCTCAGCCCTAAATGCATCGTTAGAATGTGTTTACTTAGAACAGAACCCTCACATTTATTACTTGATCATGGACTTATAATTGGGGAAGTTAGTGGAAGTATGGTAGATAGAATAATGGCCCTTCAAAGATGTCCATGTCCTATTCTTGGAACCTATATGTTAGGTTACATGGAAAAGGGTAATTAGGTTGCAAATGGAACTAAGGCTGCTGATCAGAGGACCTTGAGCTGGAGAGATTATTCTGGATTATTTGGGAGGCACAGTGTAATCACAAGAGTCCTTATAAATGGAAGAGGTAGACAGAAGAGGAAGTCAGAGGCAGAGAGAAATTTGAAGATGCTATGATGCTGGTTTGGAAAGCGGAAGAAGGGATTGCAAGCCAGTGTATGCAGGAAGCTTCTAGAAACTGGAAAAGTCAAGGAAACAGTCTTCTCTGGATGTTTTAGGATGAACATAGTTCTTTCAATATCTTGATTTTATCTCAGTGAGACCTGTTTTGGACTTTGGACTTTCAGAACTATAAGATAGTAAGGTTTTGTTGTTTTAAGCATTAAATTTGTGGTAATTCGTTATAGCAGCAATAGAAAACAAATATAGGAAGCTGTTAAGTCTGCACCACTATTCTCCACCCCTGCAAGGAATTAAAATTAGAGCAATAACACATCCTGGATGAATGGCAGAGATGAGTGCCACTCTCAAAGACAAACAGCATGCTAAGGTGGTGCATACTATTCTCTTTTAATTCCTTGTACAGTCCCTGAAAAAGCAGATGGATCATGGCAGAGGATGGTGAACTACCATAAATTCAAACAAGTGGGAGCCCCAATTGCAGCTGCTATGCTCAATGTGGCATCTTTACTTAAAAAGATAAAAATAGCCTCTGGCACCTGATATGCAGCTACCGATCTGGTGATTGTGTTCTTTTCAACCTCCATCTGGAAGGAGGATCAAAAGAAGTTCAAATTCACCTGGGGATGAGAGCAGTACAGAGTCATTTACAGTTATGCCCTAGGGGTATGATACCCTCCAAGTCTTGATAGTCTTGATATTCCAAAGCACATGACGTTGATCCAACATATTAATGGTATCGTGTTAACCAGACCTGTTGAGCAGGAAATAGCAAGTACTCTGATTGCTTTAAAACAGATTTGCACAACAAGATGAGAGAGATATCTTATGAAGATTCAAAGACCTCTCACACTGGTGATGTTTCTAGGGGTCTAGCGTTTGAAGTGTACAAAGACACTCCCTCCAGTATAAAAGATAAGTTATTGCACTTAAGCCTCCTACCATGAAGAAAGAGATAAATTTTAGAATTATTTCCTTATTTTAATTTTTTCATATAGAAAAAATATAAATCTTTTTTTTTATATATGAAATTTATTGTCAAATTGGTTTCCATACAACACCCAGTGCTCATCCCAAAAGGTGCCCTCCTCAGTACCCATCACCCACCCTCTCCTCCCTCCCACCCCCCATCAACCCTCAGTTTGCTCTCAGTTCTCAACAGTCTCTTATGCTTTGGCTCTCTCCCACTCTAACCTCTTTTTTTTTTTTTTTTCCTTCCCCTCCCCCATGGGTTCCTGTTAAGTTTCTCAGGATCCACATAAGAGTGAAACCATATGGTATCTGTCTTTCTCTGTATGGCTTATTTCACTTAGCATCACACTCTCCAGTTCCATCCACGTTGCTACAAAAGGCCATATTTCATTTTTTCTCATTGCCACGTAGTATTCCATAGTGTATATAAACCACAATTTCTTTATCCATTCATCAGTTGATGGACATTTAGGCTCTTTCCATAATTTGGCTATTGTTGAGAGTGCTGCTATGAACATTGGGGTACAAGTGCCCCTATGTATCAGTACTCCTGTGTCCCTTGGATAAATTCCTAGCAGTGCTATTGCTGGGTCATAGGGTAGGTCTATTTTTAATTTTCTGAGGAACCTCCACACTGCTTTCCAGAGCGGCTGCACCAATTTGCATTCCCACCAACAGTGCAAGAGGGTTCCCGTTTCTCCACATCCTCTCCAGCATCTATAGTCTCCTGATTTGTTCATTTTGGCCACTCTGACAAAATATAAATCTTAAATGTACAACTTGATCATATATATATATATATATATATATATGTATACATATGTATGTATATGTATATGTATATGTGTGTATAGAGAGAGAGAGAGAGCGCGCAAGAGAGCGAGCATGAGACAGAGCAAGCATGAGAGAGAAAGAGAGGTATTTTTAAAAAATTTTTTTTAACGTTTATTTATTTTTGAGACAGAGAGAGACAGAGCATGAACAGGGGATGGTCAGAGAGAGAGGGAGACACAGAATCCGAAACAGGCTCCAGGCTCTGAGCTGTCAGCACGGAGCCTGATGCGGGGCTCAAACTCACAGACTGTGAGATCATGACCTGAGCCGAAGTCGGATGCTCAACCGACTGAGTCACCCAGGTGCGCCTACAGAGAGGTATCTTAAGTACTCATGACTCAGATCAAGATATGGCCCAAATCAAGAATATTCCTATTGTCCCAGAATGTTTTCTTTTGCCATATTATATATATAAAAATTTTAAATGTTTATTTATTTTTGAGAAAGAGAGAGAGGGAGAGACAGAGCACGAGGTGGGGGGGGGTGGGGGAGGAGCAGAGAGAGATGGAGATAGAGAATCTGAAGCAGACTCCAGGCTCTGAGTTGTCAGCACAGAACCCGACTCTGGGCTGAAACTCACAAGCTATGAGATCATGACCTGAGCAGAAGTCAGACGCTTAACCAAC
The DNA here is from genome assembly GCF_028749965.1 of Puma concolor. Taxonomy (NCBI): domain Eukaryota; kingdom Metazoa; phylum Chordata; class Mammalia; order Carnivora; family Felidae; genus Puma; species Puma concolor. The sequence continues at coordinate 191,553,604 of NC_141674.1, read as the reverse complement.
TGAGCCATCCAAGAGCCCCTCTTTTGCCAGTTCCAGTCAATACTCCCCTCAGAGGTAATGATTATTTTGACTTCTATCACCATAGATTAACTTGGCCTCTTTGTGACTTCATTTAAATGGAATCATAGTGTATATACTTTCGTGTTTGGCTTATTCTGCTTAACAGGTTGCCTTTGAAATTTAACTGTGTTGCTTTATGTTTCAGTAATTGGTTCTTTTTTCTTGTGGCCTAGTACTTCATTGTATGGATACACCAAAACATGCTTATCTATTCTTTTGGTGATGAATGTTTACGTTGTTTCCACTTTGGGTATATTACGAATGAAGCTTTTATGAACATTGAGACTTCTTGGATAAGTCTTTTTGTGGATATATACCCTCATTTATTTTGGGCATATAACTAAAAATAAAATTGTTAGTCACAAGGAGAGTATATTTTTAACTCTCTTAAAATCTGTCAAAATTTTTCCAACATGGTTGTACCACTTTATATCTCCACTAATAACATATGAGAGTTCCAGTTGCTCTACATCCTTGTCCACACTTGGTTTTGGCAGTCTTTTAAAAATTTCAGCCATTCTTGTGTTTGTGGAATAGCATCACACTGTAGTTCTAATTTTCAGTTCCCTCCTGATGATGATGTTGGCTATCTTTTCATAATATTATTGGCCACCCAGATATCTTCTTTTGCAAAGTGCCTCGTAAGTGTTTTGTCTACTGTTTTTGTTGGATATTTGTCTTTTTCTTATTGATTTATAGTTCTTTATATATTCTTGATATGAATCCTTTGTTAAATATACGCACTGCAAATATTTTCTTATAGCCTTGGGCTGCCATTTTTTACTTTCTTCAATACTTCTTTTGATTAGAAGTTTTTAGTTTTGATGAAGTCCAATTATTATTTTTTTTATACTTAGTGCTTTTTGAATTCTGTGCAAGAAATCTTCCTTTACCCTAACTAAGGTCACAATGCTATTTTCATGTTTTCCTCTAGAAACTTTCAACCTTAAGCCCTCCCACTTAGGTCTATTATCCATCCCAAGTTAATGTATATGTGTAATGTGAGCTAGCAGCAAGGTTCACTTTGTCTGCATAGAGATAGAAAGTTAATACAGCATCACTTATCGAAAAGATCTTTCTTTTCTCATTGAAAGGCATTGGGATCATTACTAAAAATCAAATAATTGAATACATGTGGGCCCACTTCTGAACTTCCTATTCTGTTCCATTGATTTATTTATCTATTTATATCCAAACACTACATTCTCTTAATTGCATAGCTTGCTTTACAAGAAATCTTAAAATCTGACAATGTATAGACCCTTCAATCTTCAAGATTGTTGTGACCATTCTAAGTCCTTTGCATTTTTAGATAAATTTTAAAATCAGCTTGTCAATGTACATAAGTAAATCTCACTAGGATTTTGATAACACTGGCTAGGACCTCAAATCCAATGTTGAATAATAGTGGTGATAGTGAAAATTATTGCATTGTTTCCAATTTTATCATATTTATTATGCAGAGTATTTTCCATTGCCCTAAAAATCCTCTGTGTTCTATTTATTCCCCCTTCTCCCTGCAAACCTCTTCATCGATCTTTTTTATTGAATCCTGCAAACCTCTTCATCGATCTTTTTTATTGAATCCATGGTTTTTCTTTTTCCAAGATATTTAGTTGGAATTATATAGTATGTAGTCTTTTCCAGGTTGCTTCTTTCACTTAGTAATATGCATGTAATGTTTTTCCATGTGTTTTTATAGCTTGAGAGCTCACTTCTTTTTAGCACTGAATAATATTCCATTGTCTGGATATACCACAGTTTATGTATCTATTTACATACTGAGGACATCTTGGTGGCATACAAGTTTGGGTAATAATGAATAAAGATGGTATAAACATCTAGAGGTTTTTATAGGTACATAAGTTTTCCACTAATTTGGGTAAATACCAAGAAACACCAATACCCACAATTTGGGTAAACACCAAGTTGCTGGATAGTATGGTAAGAGTATGTTAAGTTTTGTAAGAAACCACCAAAGCGTCTTCCAAAGTGACTGTGCCATTTTGCTTTCCCAGCAATAATGAGTGAGAGTTCCTGTTGCTCCACATCCCCATCAGCATTTGGTGTTGTCAGTATTTTGGATTTTGGCCATTGTAATAGGTATGTAGTGGTATTTCATTGTTCTAATTTTTGTGAGGAATGTATAGATTCATTTGTTTTTACATGTTCATGACCAGTTGCACCAGTATCATATGTTGAAAAGAAGTCTAGGCATTGGCTTGTAGATTGGGTTTCTTTGTAGGCAGCACTCTATCCCTTGTAATCTCCAGACCCAGTTTTTTGTTTGTTTGTATTGTTTTGCTTTTTAGCTTGGAGTTCCCCTACCTGCCAGCTGAAAACTTTATGCAGCTTTTGACCAAAGAGCTATCCTCTGTCACCTTAACGGTAATTAACCCTTTGAGTCCCAGCTGCTTAGAAATAAAGCAGCACCAAGATCATTATGCCAAGGGTTCAGGACAGCTGGCACATACCTGGTAGAATGTGTTAGCATAAGGTAAAGGGGGAAAATACGGTGGCTTTATGATTCGTAGATTGAAAAATTGAACCTCCCCACACCCCCCGCCATGTACCTCTGCCGCAAAGATGACGGGGGGCTAAGAATAAATAACCAACATAGAAAACAATAAACAGTGGAGAAATATAGGATCGAAAAACACATTGCCAGTTCTAGGTTTTCCAAAAGTTACTTTGGGATAGTCCTTCTTGGGGGATGCTCAGAAGGGGCTCACATACTTCCAAGTAATGGTGTGAGCCTCAGGTCCCTCTTATAATGACATGTGAAGAACTCCAGACTTCCAGTGAGTAGAGGCAGTAGAGCAGAGGGGTAGGCAGGGAGAGGTGAAGGTGTAGGTGGGAAATGGGCTCTGCATCTGGACTGCCTGTGTCTGAACACTGGTTCCACTGCTTACTGGGACACATCTGTAACTTCTTTGTGCCTGAGTTTTCCCATGTACTTATCGAGGACACAATAGTATATCAGCCTATGGTATGGGTTACACGGAATACCTGGTACAAAGTTCCCAACACACAGAGTTCAGTAAATGTCAGGTGATGGTGATGTTATTATCATTTTCTTTCTTATGCCAACATTCCAAGCACTGAGTTGGCTCAAAAAAAAAAAAAAAAATGTTGGGGATTTGGATGTACCTACTTTAGATCCCAGGATTGGATAGCTTATTCTGCCCCAGCTATTATTTCTTCCCACCCCACACGAGCCATTTCTGGCCTATTTCCTCTCAGATCCCTCTATTTTGCAGGGGGACTAACCTCTGAGGCTGGTGCCCCAGGCTCCCATGTCTGTTAACTCCCATTTCAGTTAGTGAGAGTCACTGGAAAAAGATTGGAGGGTGGGAGGAAGCCAAGTCAGGGTATTTCCCCCTCCCCATCAACCTCAGGGGGTGTCTCTGGAAGTTTCTCAGTCTCTTCTTTGGCTCCAATTCCTGTGCACAAACCAAAATTGCTCCAAACTCCGCGGGGCTCTGGTAAGTCTGCCTTCCCATTGCTCTTCTACTCTAACGTGCTAGTGTCTTCCTATTCTGGCTTATCTCTGGGTTGATTGTTAGTTCTTTTTTTTTTTTTTTTTTTTTTTTTAGCATTTATTCTTGATAGAGAGAGACAGAGCGTGAGTGGGGGAGGGGCAGAGAAAGAGGGAGACACAGAATCCGAAACAGGCTCCAGGCTCCGAACTGACAGCACAGAGCCTGATGCGGGGCTCGAACGCACGGGCCGTGAGATCATGACCTGAGCTGAAGTAGGACGCCCAACTGACTGAGCCACCCAGGGGCCCCTGATTTTTAGTTTTTCCATTATCTGTGCAACCAATCACTTCAAGTAAATTCCCTCTTTTAAAAAACAGAGTGGTTTCTGTTTTCTGGGTTTGATTCTAACCAATAACATCCACATTCCTGTCCCAGTCATCCTACCGCTATCTGTGGCCTGTTTGAAGTAAAGGGACATCACCTGTAGTTGTGGCTTTAAGAAGTGGACACTGGATGACCCCACCTCCCTCCACCTCTGAAAATTCTCAAAAAGTTCTTAGGGGTGGGAAGTCCCTCAGCTACACACAAAGGCTGTTAGATAGCAGTATTCCCCAGCCCGAGCTGTGTGGGATGATTCGCCAACAGTCCCAAACACTGCTGCTCTCTATATGACAGCAAAGAAATGTTTTGGCAGAAGCCAGTCTGGGCATCAAAATGCTGAGGCCCATATGTTCCTGCTAACTTCCTGCCAACATGTTGTTGTTTGACTTAGGAAGAGTATAACTTTCTAATCCAGAACAAAAAGGGAACTCTAACCCATCGATACATTTTAAGCTGAAAAATAAGAGAACAAAAATGAGTTAAAAAAAAATATAACAGAAACGATCAACGGGAGTAATTGGAACTGAGGGATTAGGGAGGCAAAATCTAGGAAATGTGAAAAAGTCTAGAGGTTCCTACTGTCTGCCTCATCATGGACTTTCAAAGTTTGGGGCTCTCCCATGCACAGTGAGGGACTAACTTCTAAAATGAAATTGGAAACAATGAAACCTTTTCATGTAACTGGATCTTTCCACTTCTATTCAGCCAATCCTTGCTCACCTGGTTTCCCTGATGTTTGGATTCTAGACTCCACCCCAGAGTAGATGCTTGCTTCTGCCCCTCTGGCTTTTGTGATTCCCCAATCCACCACCCACCCCACCCCCCACTTCCTCTCTTTCTCCATTTCAGGTTTACCACTCTGCTTTCAATCTTGCTTGCTACCTTGATTAATGCCACCTCTTTAGCTTCAGTAACAAGTTCCCACCACTCCTCAAGAATTCTCCCAGCTTGGCAGGCCTGAGCCCTCGAATACCTTCCTGCCAAAGAAGGAAATCTGGCACTGATACAGAACAAGAAGGAGAACAGTGACCAAATCTAGTACAGAGAGATAAAACAACATAGACTTGAAAGTAAGCAAACTTTCCAATGTATTATTTTTTCATTCCTTTTCAAAAATCATAATTTGTATATTTTAAGTACATTTAAGAGTTAGCCATAATAGGGGCACCTGGGTGGCTTAGTTGGTTACTTAGCCCACTTCAGCTCAGGTCATGATCTCGTGGTTCATGAGTTTGAGCCCCGTGACTGGCTCTGGGCTGATAGTTCAGAGCCTGGAGTCTGCTTCAGATTCTGTGTCTCCCTCTCTCTCTCCCTCTGCCTCTCCCCCGCTCATGCTCTGTCTCTGTCTCTGTCTCTTTCTCTTTCTCTCTCTCTCAAAAATAAACATTAAAAAAAAAGAGTTAGCCATAATAATAATAAAAAAAAGGAGAGTAAGAGAGAGAAATGCTGGAAAGGAATTGTGGCTACCTGGCCCAGTGATTCAGAGATCCAAAGGAAAACTTGTTTTATTTTTAAGCTTGTTTGTTTCTTTGTTTGTTTGTTTGTTTAGAGAGGAAGAGAAAGAGAGTGTGAGCAGGGTGGGGCAGAGAGAGAAGAGAGAGAGAGAGAATCCCAAACGGGCTCTGTGCTGTTAGCATGGAGCCCAACATGGGGCTCATCCCACAAACTGTGAGATCGTGACCTGAGCTGAAATCAAGAGTCTGATGCTTAACCAACTGAGTCACCCAGGTGCCCCAGGAAAACTGTTTTAAACAGGCTCCATGCTATTGGTGTCCTGCCCATAGCTGCAGGCCTACACCAGAAGTTACCTGCAGATAGTTCCCAGATATGCCAAGAGTGTCTTGCCTCTCTGTGTCTGTGGGAGTTTTTATCATTGGAGGAGCATGCTTATTTGTGCACAAAGTGGAGAGAGTAACACCCCAGGAATGGACTTCAATCACTGAGAGAGGAGTTGATGGATAAACACTCGGGTTCTTTAAACCTTGAAGAGACAGTTACAAAGTATATTCTACAGAATGTCCTAAAAGTCCCCAGGCAACTCCCAGTTGCCCACTACAGTAACCTAGTCATTAACATATACCTTATTGCCTTTACTTTCTTCGTCTCCGTTCCCCAGTCCCTTACCATGTTTCTTAGAATAACCTCTCAAGTCAACTACTTGCACTGGAATCCTTGTTCCAAGTACTTCTCAAGGGGGTAACCTAATCTGGAGACAATATCATCCCCTCTAGCCCATGGAACTGTTCTTCCTATCATATCCTTTGGTAGCTCTCCAATCTACCCTTGAACTAAGGCTTTTGAAAACAACACTAATAAGGAAAGCCAAGACCCCAACAAAAAACTAAAATTTCATGTTAAAGATGCAATCAACAGACTTCTGAAAGGGAACTTGCATGGTCAAAACTGCTTCCTGTGAGTATTTTATAAAGAATACTAGGCCCTGGACATGAATATGATATCCTTATATGTAAAACTAGGACAAATTAGAAATACTCCACTGAGTTTTTATAAATTTGTCTAGGAGAGACTATTCTACATCAAATATTATGCTAGAACTTTATATGTCATGGTATTAAATCCTCACAATCACGTTATTAATAAAATTAAGGTTAAATAAAATGAAGCTCATTTTATAAGGAAAACAAAGAATTGATGGGAAAGTAACTTGCAAACTTTGAATTTCTTTTGTGGGTATCTTTGGAATTGATATTTTGGAGATAACATGCAACAGAGACAGGATACTTCAGCTCCAAATCCATATGCTCCACAATGCTTCCTAGCTTGCCCTTCGGTTAGGTTAGGGCTTTTTTATGGGGTTCTGACCAATAAAGGATGAGTTGAAATAATGTAAGCTGCTTCTAGACCATTCCTTAAAGTTTTCCAGTGTGGTTATCCAGCCCTTTTATTCCCGCGATTCAAAGAGGCATTGGTACTTTGGAGGCCAGGTATCCAAGACGATATAGCTGTAAGATGGGAGAGGGCCATGTGCCGTACATTAATCATTGTGTGAGCTGGAAATAATATTTATTTTTTAAGTCACTGAATCTTGGGAGCTCATCTGTTCTGGCACCTAGGGTGCTTTTTTTGTTTTTACATAGTCCTGGAACTCAAGGTACCAGTATGTGGCATTGGATTAGTGGATGGCCACTAGATGGTAAAGAAACTAGTACTGGAGGCTGGAAAAACCTTGGCTCACATTATGCAAAGGGAAAACATTGGGAAAATCTGCTACCTACAATAATTTGAGACAGGACATGCACTTACTGAGCTGGCACATCTAAGGAAAAAGTTTAGAAAACAGTATGTTAGTATTGTGTATTGCCTACTATCAACTGTGTTTGGAAATCTATAAACAAGCAATGAGCTCAGGAAAGAGCTGACGTCTTTACAAACAGAAATCAGGACCAGACATTTGAGGCATTGTAGGGTTGTAAAAGCCATCTGCTAGCTTCCAAAAGGTACGAGGTGGAGTTTAACAAAAGGTTTTGAGTAACAAACACAGGATAAAAAATAAAGTGACTCTGAACACAAATCAGATTAAGGGCACATGACCTTCCCCTCCAAACTTGAAAGGTAGCCATCATTAAGTTGAAAGAGATATGAATAAAGGTAAAGACTAAGGAAATACAGTAGACTTGAGGATTGTGTCTAAAAGGTAACTTTTGTTGTATTTATTACCACACGGAGCTGATTAGAGTCAAAAAGATCAAAAGTCTACTGGATTTTTGAGGGAATAGTATTCCCCCCAAAAAACCCAGTGAAACTGGAATAAGAAAAGCCTTGGATGGTTTGAGCTGTATTACAACCTTTGGTTTCTAATCTTCCATGAGCACAAGTGTCAAGGCTACAGTCTGGAGGAGACATGATTCCTCAAGCCCAACTCAGGTGTGGTCAAAGATGATAACCAAGAAAAGTCCCTCCCAGAGGACAGAACCAGGACGAATCAAGGAACCTCCTTCACCCAGGGTAGTGGTCTCCAAAATGTGGCCAGGAGAATCTCACAACTCCAGATGTGTGATTGCTTTGTATCTTTCTTTCTTCCTTTTTCTGAATAGGAGCATTTATTGTGATAATTCTATCTTCATTCCACCATTGTACAAGGGACAGGACAGATAATTAAACTTTTTAAAGTTCACTGGTCTCTGGACCAGGAGAAACCACATCCAGACTCGATAGAGACACACAGTGCATCACTCAGAGATTTTAGGCTTTAAGCTGAATGCAGTGGATTTAGGGTCGACTGTTGGGGGTTCTTGGGGAGTGGTAACTATTTCTATGTGTGAGAGGAAAGAACAAAGGGCTATTTGGAGGCATAAATTAAACTGAAGCAGAACTACTGGCACTCAATGTACTATACATCAGTTCCTGTTCGTTTCCTTTCCAGTTTTGTAGTGGGTTGAAGATATGGGACTGGGTTCTGGTCATCGGATGTAGGTAGAATCACTCCATGTGACTTTCCAGCTCTCTTCTCCTCTGCCATGGTGATCATGAAGACCTCACATTCCTGATGGTGTGTTGACAAGACGAAGGAGGACTGCCCCACACACATTAGACATTGTGTGAACTAGAAATAAACATTTATGAAATTATGCCACTGAGATTTTAGAGTTTATTGTAACTCTATCATAGCTTAATCTATCCTGACAAACATCCTCCCCTATGCTATCAGAGAATATTAGGAATATGGGGGGTTTTGAGATACTTTTTAAATCTAGGGAAAAGGACAGTTTTGAAACATTGCCCTAAGAAAATTTGGGATGAAGGCAGGCAGAGGTTTTTTCCTTTTAATTTCACAGTAGAAATTATAGGTAAGATGAAATAAAATTTTAGAATTCCATGAGATGAAATTTTATATAAACTGAAAATTAAATCCAATGATCTAAGTATTTCCAAACAAGTTTTTGAGAAAATCTCTTTTGAAAAAGGTTGCATTCTGCCATTACTAAAAGTTTTAGTTTGGCCACTATATTTGATCTTTCTTGTCTCCTCAATATAAGGTTTGTCCTGACATTAAAGTCTTCTTTCCTCTGAGCACAAATCCATCAATTTTCCCAAGAAAAATCTTTGTGTTCTTTCATCTTCTGGGTCAGGAAAGAGACCTGCTCAAAAATATATGTGTGTGTATGTGTGTGTGTGTAGCATTATTTTGAGCAAAAATGAACAATGTAGTGTTCTTTAAACTGAAGACATCTTCAAAATCTTTGACAATGCTGTAGATTGATGCTCCCACTTGGAATTCTGGACATTTTATTATTAAATGATGTAAAGTCAGTTTACCATAGCAGAATCTAAAACATCTGGGCATAACAGATATTATATTAGATATTATATTAGTTACTTTAGCAATCTTTTTAGCATTTCTTGATTGACAACTAGAAGGAAGACTGGTCTTCAGAATGGTGCCAGAGTCCTTGCCCTACAAAGACATCTGGGACAACGATTGTGTATCCATTGCTGCAATCCGTATCACTCGCATATTTGGAATTTGGCATTTGCCAGATGAATAAAGCTTGAATGGAAACTGCAACTTTGTCTGTGTTAACCAGTTTGCTGATATAAACCTCAACATATTCAAAATGGACTCCAAGTCCATTACTTCATACTATGATCTTATAGTCAACGTCACATGGACAAGGAACAGCTCTACTAACCTTTGGAATAATTAATGATTTTCTTCTTATGAGATTGAAGAGCAGGTCACAAACTATTTTCTCCAGCTCCAGCTGTTGGCTTTATACCTGCTTTCTAATTCCAGGAAGAACCAAAAAATGACAAAAAGGTCCTTGTTTTCCTCAAACTCAGATACTTGTTTTGTAATTATTCCTGCTTTCTCTATCAGTACTCTTACCTCCACACGGATACTACCTCTTCTAGGAATTTACCCCATCTCACATTCTTACTCAGAAACAAGTTCTTAATGTAGATCCTATTGGCTGTCTACCAAACATCCTTTCTTCTTTTCAGAACCTGCATTTTTTGTTTTAGGTATCCACCCATCCAAAACACCATGTTTCCCTTGCTATTAAGCTTGCTATCTTTATTTCTGATGCTGTCAGGCATTGATTTTCACCCTACACCTACATGATGTGCTTGGCTCTGGCTGTGAAGCAGCTGTTTTTCACAGCCCTTCCCTGGAACAACCATTGTCAGGCCTCCGGCACTTGCTGGTCCCTCTGCATGGGATGATTTCCTTCCACACAGTTCCATCACTTGCTTCCTCATCCTTCCAGGTCTTTGCTGAATTCTCACTTGCTCAATGAGGCCTTCTCTGACCACTTTATTCAGTTTCTAGCTCCATCCATGGAATCCCTGATCCTCCATCTACAAAATCCCAGATGCACTAGAGCATCTGACAAACTACACATTCTTTTTTTCATTTCTTTCTTTATTGTCTGTTTCTCCCATTTAGATGCCAAGCCTGTGGAGGCAACAGTTTTGTCTGGCTACTCACTGTGATATCCCCAGCAACTAGAATAGTGCCTGGCATATGGTAGTATGATTTGTGGAGTAAATGACTAAATTGAGCTGCTTTTTGTGATTTCATAATCACATGAGGAGATTCAAAGGGTGAACGCAACTTTGATGTGTCCTCTGAGAAGTGTGAAGGGCCCAGAAAGGCAAGTCCAGTGCCAGACCAAGCCATTTGGGGTCTGAAACAAAAGGGAAAACTAGTAATGCCAATCCTATATTTAACATTTTGATATTTGGTTTACCATGAATTTTATCCATATATTTTTAAAAGATCTTACAGTAGGATATTTTTAATGTCTACTGAATTTGTCATGCTTCCTTAAACTTTGCATCTGAGGCCAAGTGTCTCAATGGCCTCCCCCTAGTCCTGGCCATGGAAAGGGTATATACAGGACCCTGGAATTAATCACTGAATATGTACTAATTGACAAAGGGTCTGGAGGACCCACTGCATTTCTTTCCAAGATGCTCTCACCATACAGTGTGTGAAGAAGGGAGACTCCCAAAGTGTAATCTTTTGAGGGGAATTCTGAGCAAAATGCCGGAAGTGGGGATTTCCATACTAACAGTAGGGATTTGTGACAGAGCGTTAGTGGTGACATAACTACCATGATGATGATATTTAAAGTGCCAATGTATCTAATGAGGGAATTAGAATACCAAGTCAGAGCCTAAGGCAAAAATGACATTCCATCAAGTTCTCTTGATACAGTAGAGTTATGCTGGAGAGTGAAAACCCACAGTTCTGAGTAAGCCTATTGCATCTAGTTGTTCTGTCAAGATCAGAGCAAATGGTGCTTCCTCATGTATGCACCAGATGAAGTAACTGGCTTACATTTGAAGGACATGGTGTGTAACAAACACATACCTTGAAGATCTCCTCAGGGCAGGGTAATGAAGTCATGCAGGAGCTGAGACTGACCCAGGGACTCAGAGACTCATAGCTCTCTTCTCATGCTGGATCCAGGGCCCATACCCATTTAGTGACAGTGCAAATTGAATCAATATTTTTTCTTTTCCTTGGTCTGTTGAAGACATACACTGAGGTGGATTAGCCCAAATTGAATTAAGGTAAAATTCTGCTATCTTGAGTACTTACTATGTGCGAACATTGCACTAATATCATTTAGTTTCCCAAACAGCTGTCTGAGGTAGGCATTCTTATTATGCTCCTTTTATAGATAGGAACACTGAGGATCAGAAAGGTCCACTTTTCCTAAGGTCACATGACTATTAAACCTTGGAATTGAGAATCCAAAGAGGAATTCAAAGTCCTTTCTCTTCACAACTCTGTAATATTGTCAACCTTTGCCTTCAGGTCTCTTCAGTCTAAGATATCAGAAGGTCTTGACCTTGGTCTCATTTACTGCCATTCCATCTTATTTGACTTTTTTCTACATAGTACAACACCTGGCTTGGAATATGCATGACTGAAACTCTTCTCTTTGCTGTGTCATTGGCTTCATTTACAGTTTTAGGAAAGTCCCTTGGTTTCTCAAAGACTGAATTAAGTCAATTGTAAAATAAAGGTCTTATATCTGATTATCTTTCATGTCACCTGTTTAGCTCAAACCTTCTGTGATTGCACCCACATTAGATTATAAATAATCTAATAATTATTATATTAGTATAATCAAATAATTGAGTTAGCTTCCACAAAACACCTAATTGGAAAAGACTTATGGCAATGTTTTATTTGTTTGTTTGTTTATATATATATTTATGTTTTTATTTTATTTTTGAGAGAGAGAAAGAGAGAGACAGAGAGAGACAGAGCATGAGCAGAGGAGGGGCAGAGAGAGAGAGAGACAGAGAGAGAGAGAGAGAGACCCAAAGCAGGCTCCAGGCTCTGAGCTGGCAGCACAGAACCCAATGCGGGGCTTGAAACCACCAACCGGGAGACCATGACCTGAGCTGAAGCCTGAAGCTCAACCAACTGAGCCATCCGGCTGCCCCTACTTATATTTAAATTCAAGTTAGTTAACATACAGTATAGTGTTGGTTTCAGGAGTAGAACCCAGTGATTCATCACTTCCATTGGACACCCAGGGCTCATCCCAACAAGTGCCCTCCTTAATGCCCATCACCCATTTAGCCCATCCCCCTACCTATCTCTCCTCCACTAACCCCTAGTTTGTTCTCTGTATTTAAGAGTCTCTTATGGTTTGCCTCTTCTCTGTTTTTATCTTATTTTTCCTTTCCTTCCCTTATGTTCATCTGTTGTGTTTCATAAGCTCTACATGAGTGAAATCATATGATATTTCTCTGATTGACTTATTTTACTTAGCATAATACTCTAGTTCCATCCACATTGTTGCAAATGGCAAGATTTAATTCCTTTTGATTTCATGGCAATGTGCTCCGAAAGCTTGGAGCAAAACATATAAACAAGTCATTACAGTAGAGTGCAATAGGAGACAGTAATGGAAGTATTTATAAGGTATTGAAGTAGTTTGGAGAAGGGAGGGATTAACCCTCTCCTGGCATAGAGAAAGCCCAGAGGAGGTCTTTCAGAGTAGAATGCTGAAGAGATTTGAAGTTGAATAGGACTTTTCTAAACCAAGGGAGTGCAAGCTAGGACAGAGTAGGGAGGGATAGGTGTGGAGGTTATTCCAAGCAGAGGGAATCACATGTACGTGTAGGTATACAGTTGGGGAAGGGGAAACTGGCAGTTTTGTATTTCTGGATTATAGAACATGAAGCTGGATAGAATGGAAGATGAGAGTGAAGGCAAAAATAGGGTGCTGATCCTGTGTGTTTGATATAAGAGTTTGGATTTTTATCTCTTCGTCTCTTCAATGAGGGGGCTGCTATTGAACTAGTTGAATATAGGAGAATGACGATGTTAAGGTTGCTTTTCCTGGTTTCCTTGGGACTGTGTCCCCGAGGATAATGCAGACCACACTCAGAATGGTCCCTTTCCCACGAGCATCAACAGAGGGTAATGGTCCAGATACCTCAACTGTCTCATACCTCAGAGGGAGTCCTGCTCCCCACTGGTATTGTCTGGAAAGCTGTGGTTGGCAGAGGACTCAAGCTTCATGGCACAGGACCTGACTCTTTGTTCCATTTCCACTTGTCTCAGAGAACCCATTGGGTCCTAATGAAAAGAACTTTAGTTCTGGAGAAAGTTTGGCTGATTCTCTCCTCTCTTGGGGGCATATCCTGATATGCATGATCTAGTGTGTTCCAAGAAACAAATCAACTCAATCTAATTTAATGAATAAAAATAAACATTTAAAATACATCATTTAAAGATGCATTGGTGGCTCAGGGAACCTAAGGACACTCAGCCATCAGGAAGGTCTCTGCCTGGAATCTGGAGTCTTTAGACACATGGACACTACTCTCTCTGTTAATCTCATTTTTATCTTTTTCTTCATGTCTTCTATAATCCTTTTCTTTCTCTACAAATGAACTTTCTTGGCTATCCAGTGCAGGTGGAACGCTTTAGTTCCCGACTATCTATCTTGTTGATCCAGCCATAATGAAAGACTGCCTATGTGCCAATTCCAAATTCCCCCAAGAGAGGATCTGATTAGGCTGCTCAAGTATTACTGCTGGTCCCACAGTCATCTCCCGGGCAGGTGTCACCCTCCTAACATGGCTCACAGAGTTCCACACCTGTGACTTCAAGAATCAGATGTGGAGTGTGGGAGGACAGTCTTAAAGTAAGGAAAATTAGTTGAGAACTGGGCAGATACCCTGAAAGTGTATTCTACAAATATAAACACAATCACACACACACACACACACACACACACACACACACACACACACAGCATCCAAATGTTCACAGTATTTAAGAACTACTTAAACAAAATTCTAATTACTTATACTTCCATAGTGAGAACAAAACATTAAGTAAAATTTCATTATTACGGACTTTTTATTTCCCTCAGAGAAGGAGTTGAATTCCATAACCCATAAGGTTTCTTGTAGTGTCCAGACTCTTTGATTAAAGCCATGAGGACTGTCAGGCACAGGGAATGTGAATTTCCATCTCTCTTGCACTTTCCAGCAGAAACTTAACTAAGCTCAGTAGACATTTTGCCCCAGCTACACTTACAGAAGATCTTACTTAAATTAATACTTAGCTGCTCATCCACTAGTTACCCTAGATCCAGATAATATTAAATTATTTGCAAAAATCAAACCCACTCTGAAATGACAAAAATTTTTCTCCATTGACAACATTCAATATAAAATGCTGTAGGCTTTAGCACCAAGCCCCAACTGTGGTGCTCAGACAAAACAAAAGCCACTATTAAAAACTAAAAGCCAAAATGACAAAACTTCAGTCTCTCGAGGTAACTGCTTTGAAAGTCTCAATATGTAAAATCTGGGCTACCTACAAGTTTTGGAATGTGTGTTAAGAAAATGAAAAAGTCAGGGCACCTGGGTGGCTCAGTCAGCTGAGTGTGCAACTTCAGCTCAGGTCATGGTCTTGGGGTTCCTGAATTTGAGCCCCACTTGGAGGCTCGCTGTTATCAGCGCAGAACCCACATCAGATCCCCTGTCCCCCCCCAACTCTCTGCCCCTTCCCCATTCTCGCTCTCTCTCATTCTCAAAAATAAGCACTTTAAAAAATTATTAAAAAATGAAAAAGTCTCTGTCATTACCTTATTATTTGTATACTTGTAATATTTAGGCATTAACAGTTCCTTATGTCAGGAACTGTTATAGGGTTCAAACATTTGCCGATTCCACTCTTCCTATGCTCTTACATAATCTCATTCTTCAGTTACACTCTTGCTTTCCCAGGCTAAAAGAAGACAAGGAGTTAATACATACAAAGATCCCAAGGTGTATGTGAATTCCCATGAAAACTGAAAAGAAAGGGAATAGACAATGTGTATTAATGCCGTGTCAACCTCGTGCATAATGTAGGGCTCTCTGTAGGCTGATTTAGTTTAGATCAGTGATCCTTTATATGGCTAGATTCACATATCCTTCTCTTATAAATCTGCTTATTAATTTTTTGCCAGAAAGTATTCTGGAGATGATGCTGAAGTCAGAGGTCTTCACATCCATGATAACGGTAGACGTGTTGTCGAAAATTCTTCTGATTTCTTTCAGTCTAACGAGCCATTTCTTCCCATCGCGTATTTAGAAGCCCTCAAGCACGGTGGCAAAGCAGTATTTTTAAATGGACAAAACAAAATCTTCATCCTGTATTTATTTCCATTAGTAAGAAAAAAATATGCAAATCTTCTGTCGGAGTGCAGCTGAGGGATACATAGGCAGTTGATGAAAAGACATTCATTTGAAATACAATTTCTCTGCAGTTGTTGGATTCCCCTCCCCATCCTCTATCCCAACTGTCTGGACTAGGTGGGGGAGAGGTTACTGAGCTATGAATGTATTTCCCATACTGGATCGGAGGCAGCAGTGGAGCTAATGTACTGTGTATTCAAATGAGACTCTTTAAAGCAGAGCTGAATTGAAGGCAGATGCAAATCGCAGTGGCAGGAGCACTTTCTGCTGCCCTTTGCCCTCTCTGTCTGTGTCCTTAAGCACACAGTCAAGGACTCCCAGCCGAGATGCTTAGCCTTCTGAGAAAGTAAACAATCTTGTCCTCCCCCTCTTAATATAGACGCGGTCATGATGTGCCCTGCCTGCTGAAAATGTGATGGCAAGAGTGTTCTCATCAGACAGGGGCTGTGGTTGGGGGATGGTTCCTGCAGGACTGACCAGACAGAGAAAAGGAAAGAAAGCAAACTCTCTGCTGGGGAACAGAGAAGCACTGGAAAGAAAGGAAAGAAAGGAGGTAAGAAGAGAGATCTGCAATGTGTTAGAGATCAAGAAAAAAATAAAAGTGGAAAAGAAAGAAGACTCCTTCAAATATGAATAAAATGCTGTATGGTATCCATAACTACCCATAATTGGTTTCTCTACACCTTACAGTAAGTCAACTGCAGGACCGAAAGGCAGGGCGAACACCCCAGTGATAAGGACACTTTCCCACTTGGGATGCTCTGAGAGACATAGCAAAGAAGATAATTTGCCCTTCCCTCCTCCTCCCCAGGAAATGTGGTGTATTGTTATTTAAATGAAATATCGGGCTTAAATGCGGTTCCCAAAGGGAAAATGCTGTGTCCCCTGAGCTCACTGCCCACTAAGGCCTTCATTCCTGAAAGAATTCCTGCCTAGCAAGGCTTTCCCATTGTGTGTGATATTCCCATCTGATAAGGAAGAAACAAGCTTGTGCACACTTACCAGCAGCTACACACAATTAATCCCCTTGAAGCCAAATGAAAGTTTCTGATTCCAAAAGTTTCTGATTCCATGTTCCCCTGGTCTCTTGTGTTTCTGCCTCCTCCTCATCTTCTGCTCGTCCCCCACCACCCCTCATATAGGTCAAAGATTCACTGGCAAAGCGATGCATGGCATTGGGAGAAAATTATCCAGATTGTTTGACTGGAAACGGAGCCCTACACAGCCATTTCCGGGGGATGGCAGGAACTGTGTCTGTATACTCTATTAGTGGCTGAACTAATGTAAGAATAAAAGAGCATGTGATCTTCTTAAAAAATTGCTGAATAAAATTCAGTGGGCTAATTTAAATATTTGAGCTAATTATCTGTTGTTAGTGAATTAAAAATATGGAAAATTTCACAAGGCATATTGATTTAAAAAAAATAAATAACCACGTCCACTAACTAAATGTCAACACCAACGGCAGGGGCCCATCCTATTCTTTTTAGTTTCCACAATTCTATTCATTATTCATAAGAAAGCTTCCTATTTCATAATTCTGAAATGAGAAACATCCTCCTCTGAGTGGACACGAAAAGCAATAGTTTGGAAGGGTGGACCCCTCATGGCTTCAGCTGATGTGCCCAGTTTGTTGTAATGCTGAGCGAACGTCATACACACACAAGGTAATGTGGGCTCCCTGGACACATGTATAGAATCAGCATACACCGACATGAAAACCACATAGCCACAATGGGATCTGGTCCACAGCAAGCAAGATCCCAGGTTCTTATCCAGTGATGACTTCTGGTCGTGTTATCAGGCCTACCTGGGAAAGGGAGAGGCACAAAGTTGGCCCTACCTTCTTTATTTTGCCATTGCTGGTGATTGCTGACGGTAGTCCCTTCTGTGGGCAGAACTGGACTTCACTGAAAAAGATGTCACTTCCTGTGACTGGTGGCGAGTTAGAGGGTGTATTTTTTTTATGTCTGTAAAGGAGATCGTCTACCCTCCTCCATGCCTTGTAGCATCTATGTCACCTCCATTATTTTATCCTCCATTATTCTGGTATCCAATGGGAAACCACAATAGCAAAATATCCAACAACATACTGCATCAGAGAGACCCTCAGAAATCAAAACAATGTGTATTTCTAGTACAGGTGGAAGACAAGAGGAAAGATGGTATGTTTTAAAAGACAAGTCTCTGACCGCCAAGTGAAGGCAGCAGATGAACAACATCGCCTTTGGAACACCAGTTGTGGCTAATTTCCGGTGTCAGTATTGGGCAAGACTCATCGCCGGCCTGCTCAGCCAAAGAGAAGTGATGCCTGTCAGGTAGTACCAGGCCTTTGTTTTTAAAACCCAAGAGTAAAAGTGGTGAGAGAAAGGTGGATTTTCACACGCAGCATGTAGGGGTGAAAGAGATTTGCTGGCTGCCTTTACCCAAACGAGGCTTTCTGCTGAGCTAGAAGATGTACCAGGTTCCCATGGGGCTTACATACATGGGAGAGAAACAGCATTGGGTTCAAGAACATGGGTCTGAATGATTTTGATATGCTGTGTGTGTCTCTAGACAATATAGTTTTGCCCATTTTTCAATTAATCACCTCTTCCCAGAATCTTTCTTGGGTGAACACAGAATGCAACAAGATATTTTGTAGGGCTGCTAGGAGATCAGAGGTCAGATATAGAAATAATGTTGAAAAATAATTAATTAGCTGACATGCCTCAGAAAACTCTCTTTGGGAAAAGTCTCCTGCAACACCACCAAAGGATAAGCTGAAAGAAAAGAGGAAAACAGAAAGGGAAGAACACATGAAGAAATAGGGTGAAGATTTATAAAAGGAAAAAAAAAATCAGATTGCTTTTGTATACCCTTCCAAAAGCATTTTAAATAATATTTTCCTCCAATATGCCCCATAATAGTCCTGTTCTGTCAGTGTTATCAAGCTGGTCCCCTCCCCCCCCCCCCCCCCCCCCCGTGAATAAACAGCAAACTGTTTCTTCAGGAGTGAATTGTATTTACTGCACACACAATTAATCATAGTGCTTAGATGTCTTTAGAGTTGTTTTCATTCACAGTCTGCTTGTGTGGGGGAACTTGGGAATACACAAATGATCAAAACCCAGAAAAATTCTCTCTATCGTCTACTCAAGAAATCTAGTCTGTTCCCAAGACATCAAAACTATCCTTACCCCTCCATGAACAATGAAAATCAAAAGCCAAAGAACTGATCATCTACGTGACTTACTAATAGGTCTTGAGATCTTCAAGGACAAAGGACAGATATGTTGATGCGTGACCTTGCCATGGGCCCCTCCTAACTGTTTACATTCCTTGGAGGTGGCCGGGTGGCTAGGGAATGGAGTGAGGTTTTGGGGAGGTAGGTGCTGTAGTCTTTCACTTAGTTTTAATTCTTCAACAGTGAAATGGCAGTTATGGAGGTATCCTGTGGCACTTCTGCTATTGGACTTCTGGCCCACGCACAAGACAGGATAATTAGCAAAACCATTCCTGACAAAATATGAAAAATGAGAAGATGACTACTCACGGATGAAAATGAACTATACATCTGCCTGCCTATTTTGATTGATAGAATGAAAATAATTGAAGGTGATATAAGGGTCAAAAGATTTCACATCTGGAAGGAGCAGAGATCCAGAAGTTTAAAGAATAACTCAAATCTAAGTGATTCTCGGACACAAGGAATCAAATATTTAAAAAGGACATAATAATTTAGCTGTAGGATAGGGTCCTAGATTTAGGTTGTAATAATAGCAATAGACCTAAATAGCGTTTAGGTTGTAATAATAGTGACAGTAATAATAGAAACACTAACATAATATTTAGTATGACCGAGGTGCTATACAAAGTGCTTTAAGTCTATTAAATTACCTCATCCCCACAATAATCCTATGAAGGAAGCAATAGAGTTATTCCCATTTTACAAGTGAGGCAACTGTGGCCCAGAGAATTTAAGTGAGTTGACTTTTATAGGTAGTGAGCAGTAGGGAAAGACTTGAACCCAGGCAGGCTGGTTCCAGAGCCCATCACTCAACTGCCACACGGAACTGACTCAGATATAGGGATGAGTATTCATATCAAGGGGATTTTCCTCACATCTTCAGTTACGTTTAGCACTTACCATTTGCTGAGTTGAGAGGATAGTTGTTAACACTTTCACTGCCAAATTTTGAATATTCATTGACAGGAACATGTTCTCAAATAAAATGTTGAAAGATGAGTTTTTAAAATCCACAGTGGAACTTCTGGTTCTCCGGGTAGCAACTCCCAAGCCTGTTGTTATTCAAAGTAGCGATTGCAAGCTTGTACATTTCAGACTGTTCTCGAAGAGAAAAGATGGTCTGTAATTGACACTCATAATACCCAGTTCTTCTTTAAAACAGTTATCACAATTGCCATGAATTGCTGATTTTTTTGTTATTTGTTCAATGTTTACATCCCTCTTTGAGCTTACCCCTGTATTTCTGGTTCACAGCCTGGTGCCTGGCACACCTACTCAAGAAATACTTGTTGAACGAATGAGTGAACAAATGAATGAATGACTACAGCAGCATCTTCCTGTGTTCACCAAAGTCCATTATTTTCTCTCTCTGGTAGTTATTATGCCATGGAAATGGGGGCAACATCTGGAATTTTTACCCTGTGCTCCTACTTGGCAATTCATCATGGAGTTTTCCTGTTCACCAGTAGATCCACATGCTTGCTTTGTTTAAGAGGGATTTCTGTGTATGACACAGGGGATTTTTTCCTAAGGATGTGATGATTCCTGGCTTGATCCTGCTGCTGTGATACGGCTACGTTTGGCACAGAGCTCACGTGGCATGGGATTAGGCTGTCCTCCCTGTGTGAAGTCCTCGACACGTTGCTGCGCTTATTAGCGTGGGGTGTCGTGGATCACTTTACAAAGGCAGCAGCTGCAGCCATTACTCCAACGTGATGTCATAATTTGGTATGTGCGACACCTCCGCACAGCGCACTCAACAAAAACAGTTATTCTTCTCATCTGTCAATATTATTTGTGCCTCTCATCTCTCTCTCTTTCTCTCTCTCCCTCTCTCTCTCTCTCTCTTGCTTCTTTTCACAAGTGACAAAATGCATCCCTATTCCCAAACAATTGGCTTCTCCAGAGAACTATTCGTGAGGCAGCTTTCTTGTGGCACATTTTTGAACAATTATATATAAAATATACATGTTGCTCGATACGAAACAGGCTTTTTAAAATGCAGGGCCAGTTTCAAAGCATAAAATGATATTCAATTCACCAAATATGGTCTGTACCTCAGTGGTGAGGGCTAGTCCACACATTCCGTTTGACTCTTGAGGCAACCAAGACTTTCGTGGGATTATCCAGTCTGGAAGACATTGGATCCTTAACATAGGCCAGAGGAGGGCACTTTTCCTAATGTACTCATTCCATCCCCACCCCGAAATGATACAAGATCTGAGATGGTGTGAGGTAATCCCCCAGGGAGGTGCCAAAGGAGACCGAGCTGCAATGACTTATCTGAAGTCGCATAGTTAATCAACAGTAGAGCAGGATGAAGCTCAGGGTTGCTGGAACACAGCTACGTGCGTATCACCCTTCTTTCAAGCCGTTAGTCTATAAGTTAACTTGACAATCGTTGGTGCGACCAGGGTTGAAATGTTAGGTTTGGGTGTCCCAAGTCAGGCATGACATCAGTATGTGGCAAAGGCACCACTGGTACGTGGCGGCAAGTTTTCCTGACAACTCCCTTTCTTCGCGGAGAAGAGTATGACACTCTGGTCCCGTGGGCTGTGTGCCTCCCTCCATTTCCTCAGCCAGAAAGTAGTCATGGCTTGCTTTGCCCCTGGCCAGCAGGCTTTTCCGAATATGCACCCCTCCAGCTGCCAGAGTGTAGGCAACCACAGGTAAGACCCGCCATCCTGCTAAAAGCTCCAGGATCCGATGAATGCCCAGGAGGAGGACGCCATGGTTCCAAAAGGTCGATGAAAGCAGTGGAGAGGTGGAGGGGGATGAGACAAAGAAAACAGTATTTACTGAGTTTCACCAACGTGCCATGCATGATGATAGACATTTCTATTCTCATTTTACTAATGAGACAATGAGGCTTTGAGAGGTTGCATGACGCGCCCACTTTCTGGTAAAGGCAGGGGCTTTGAACCTCAGCTTGTCTAATTCCAGTGTTATTTTTTTTTAATTTTTTAAATATTTATTTGAGAGAGAGAGAGAGAGAGAGAGCGAGTAGGGGAGGGACAGAGAGAGAGGGAGACACAGAATCCGAAGCAGGCTCCAGGCTCTGAGCTATTAGCACAGACCCCAATGCAGGACTCGAACCCACGAACCATGAGATCATGACTCGAGCCAAAATCAGACGCTTATCCAACTGAGCCACCTAAGTGCCCCTAATTCCAGTGTTCTTGACTATCACTCAGGGCCGTGCCGTTTGTGTCCTAGTGCAGGGGTGCCAGGCAGAGGGTGTGAACGGTACATGAAATCTAGCTAGGACCCTCCTTGCCACCCCAGCCATCTGGAGACAAAGGCATCTTTTGCTAGCAGCAGCCCCTCCATGACTTCCATTTTCCTCTACTATCCCCATGGACAGAGTATCCAAAGAGTGGGGAAGGATGATCCAAAAGCTGACAGTGACAAGAATAGCCCCAGATAAGTAAAGGGATGTGCTGATACTCTGGGAAGGTTTTAACTTGCTGCCTCTATTATTGCTTATTTCCTGCTGGGTGTGGGTGGCCCAGGACAGCAAGGGGTTGATCATAGTTGGAGAAGGCCCAAATTTTTCAGATAAATCCCGGTCCTGATGGAAACAAGGTCACACATGCCTGAATTTCCTGGAGAATGTTTTTGCTGAATTTTGTTCGTCATTTGCTTTTAACTCAGAAGTGTTAGGTGAAGTTTGGGGCTGAAAGAAGTAGGCAGAGAAGCCTCAACTGAAATCGAGTAAGACCCTCTGGACTTCCAGTTCTGAACAGGAGCAGTCTACCACGTTTGAAAAAGAAATGGAGTCTTCACCCCAGAATGACCAGGTTAAATCATCTCTAAAAAGAGAATGGTTTGTATGCAAGGTCTAAACCAGACTCCAAAGCTACTTAGAGAATATGACAATTCCAGCCAGACTGGCTTAAACAATAGGGAAATTTAGTATCTCACGCCAAAAGGAAGTTCAGAAGTAGGGAGGGCTTCAGGGTTTATTGATTCCGCAGCTCAAAGGTATTTTCAGACTTAGGTTCTTTTGGTGTTTCTCTTTGCTGTCAATGGTATCAGCTTTATCCTAAAGCTGGTTCCCCACAGGGTCACGTGAGGGATGCCAGCAGCAACTGTTATAAGCATATTTTTGTGTTTATGTCTAGTTGGACGAAATAGATTGGATTTTTACTTCCAGAAACCCCAAGCGAGCCTCCCTTGCATCTTGCTGGCTTAAACTGACTTAGTTCTGCCCATGTCTGAACCAAACCCTGGCAAGAGGGATGGTACCACCTGCTTTGGCTTAGACTAATTATCTGGGGTAGGGTGAATGTTGGCAAAGCCTTCCTGTTCTCCTCTGAAATGTCACTATACCCTGAAATCCCCACTTACAAGTATATCAGTTAGGCTTCAATCAGAGAAACAAAACTGCTATGAGTAGCAGAGAATAAAATAGTTATTATAGAGATCAGGTCTTACTCACTTGCGGGTGCTGGTAGAGCAGACTGTAGGCTGTTGCCTCTGTTTAGTATTGAGCCCAAAGTCACTATAGGTAAGATAGATAAGCAGTTGGGAAGAAAACATGGTGCCCTTCAGCGTAAGACTCAGGGAAGCTTACAGAGGAGATCTGGCAGGTGCTGGATGGAGGGGCTTCAGGTCTGGCCATCACCCATGCCAACAAGGTACACCAGCAGACCAGTGACAATTATACACTGGCGGCCACAGAGCCTGGTCCTCTGCACCAACTGCAGAATGTAACCAACCATTCTGCATCGAAGGTAGGCTTCGATCTACCTCCCAAATCTTATACGAAATGTTCCTTGCCATCAGTGCTAACCTGCAACCATACAATGGAGGGAATTCTGGAGGGAATTTGCTCTGGCTTAACAGCACAGACAACCACGGTAAGAATAATCTAGTGCAATGATTTTCAGTGAGAGGTTATTTTGCCTCCCGGGGGCATTTAGCAATGTCTGGAGACATTTTTTGGTTGTCACAACTGGGAGGAACCTATTGGCATCTAGTGGGTGGAAGCCAGAGATGGTGCTAAATATCCTACAATGCACAGGGCAGCCCCATCACAGCAAAGAACTATCTGGTCCAAAATGTCAGTAGTGTCAAGGTTGAAAACCCCTGGCTTGTGGTGGCCACCGACTGTAAACAAGTCATGTTCAAGCTCTCTCCATTTCTAGCTCATAGAGGGGGAAGAAGACACTGCCTCAGTTTATTTAGCAGTGGAAACTACTGGCATATTCCTGCATTTGAAAATAAAGCACATGCCCAGGACACTCGGCACCTGTCACGCATAGCTATTATTAGAAAGCCTCTACTTAAAAAAAGTAAAAAATTTTTGTCTCCAACTAGGTTACAAGCCCATAAAGAATATGAGTCATCTCTTGCATCGCTTTGAGCCCTCTTTCTCCCTTATACTGACTTGTATCTAAGTTGATATCTGTTGTTTCTTGACAGATTTTGGTATGGTGTAGGAACTACAACCTTTATATGCAACCACATTTATGCACAAGATCCATTTGTAGAAAGAAGTTATATACTGTGTCAGCAAAGAGGCCTCAGGCCTCTCAGGACATGGTTTACAGATAAACATGGATGCTTTTCTTAGGAAGATTTGCATCATGTTGGAACAGGGTTGGAATGCCAGCTGATACTTCCAATTAAATTCTCAGGAAAGTTCTTTCTGATGATTTAATGGCACCATTTGTGGCAGATGTCCCTTGACTAATGGGATAGAAGTTGTTGGGAAGAAATTTAAGCCAAGGAGGTTAGTGTGTCCCTTCAAAGCTTCCATTTTGTATTAGCTTGTTGGCACCTGCAGGGGATTCTGTGGTCTGGATTCTAGTAGCCCAGGAGGTGATAAGGAATAGAAAAAATGGGGAAAGACACCGGTTGAAGGAAAGTTGCTTATAGATCTGATGCTGTAACTCACTGGAGCTTTCATAATGTAGCAGTTAAATGGTGACCAATCCTCACTGTTGCTGGTTTCCTCCTAGGGATATGGGGTTCTGGGTAGCCTTCGAGAGTGTAAGGAAGAAAACCAATGAGGAAACTTTATTTTTTTAAATGTTTATTTATTTTTGAGAGAGAGAGAGAGAGAGAAACAGAGAGAGAGAGAGACAGCATGATCCAGGGAGGGGCAGAAAGAGGAAGACACAGAATCCGAAGCAGGCTCCAGGCTCTAAGCTGTCAGCACAGAGCCTGACACGGGGCTCGAACTCATGGCTGGAACTCATGAACCGCAAGACCATGACACCATGACCTGAGCTGGAGTCTGACGCTTAGCCGACTGAGCCACCCAGGCGCCTCCAATGAGAAAACTTTAATATAGCCTCTGCCTTCCCAACCCCATGGGAAATGTGGAAATCTGTTCTAGAACATTCTAAACTAAGAAATTGTAAATATATATGCATAATATAAAGGATACATGTGGAATTAACAGGTGAGTGATGTATTGATGAATGGTGTCTATATGAGCTGTATTGTTTTGTTTTTGGTGAGGTATAATTGACATACATTAGTTGCAGGTGTACAACGTGATTCAATATTTGTATATATTGCAAAATGATCACCACAGAAGTCCTTAACATCTAACACCATGTATATTGAGAGAGAGAAACAGAGAGAACAAAAACAGTGTTTTCTCAACTTATTTTACATTGAAATTCTTGATTCAAAGAATTCCTACCACATATTTCAAAACAGGGTTTGGGAAATGCTGTACTCTGTTGCTTCCTTCGATTTAAAGTAATTCCCCTTAAGATTTCGGGGCTAATAATGCTTTAACAATCTTTTCTGATTATAAAGATAATGCATATTCACTTAAAAAATAAAAAATAGACAAAGGGATATAGAGCAATACAAACATCAGTAATAATATTTCTGCCCAGAAATAACCACTATTAATTTGGTGTATGTCCTTTCTCTTCTATTCTCTTTTCTCTCATGCTCTTCCTCCCTATACACCTAAACATTTAGCCCAATACTGGAATATCTTATGTACTGTGTTATAACTTGCTTCATTTAACCATATATGGTAAAAGTTTTTCTGTATCAACAGAAATCTATTTTTCAATTATTAATGGTTAGATAATATATAATTAATAAAATTAACAATACTTTATGGGACTAACTTCGCATAATTTAAATTTAGCATTGCTCTAAAAATATATAAATATTCTCTACTGAATACTCTTAATATATAAATCTTTGCATCATTGAACACTTGAATATTTCTTTCCTTAGGAAAAATTTCTACAAGTAGACTTATTGGCTCAAAGGGCATTCATATTTGAAGGCTTTAGATATTCATTTTGGAGCTAATATTTCCTCAGCAATATTATATGCTTAATTCTGGGGGAGGGGTTGTACATGAATTGCAATCATGAGTTTTATTGGATACAAATGGCCCTGCTCTGTGCTTTTTTTTTTTTTTTTTTTTTTCGAAGAGCAAACGTGCCTGCTAGCAGTAAATATTAAACAAAACCTCAGTTCTGCAATCTGGCACTCAATTGTTCATTTCTTCAACATAGCAGGGGGAAAAAGTGGTTTTGATAGTGTAACAAACACATTGATCTATTGAAGTACTACCACAGACATATTTAATTTCTGTGAAAATAATTGGGTCTGTAGGAATAATTATAGCTATCAAATTGTTTCTTCCAAAAAAGAAAGGAAAGGGGGTTTAAACCACTAACTATCGGAGTCATAGCTCTTTTGATCCTCAGGAAAAGAAGCACAAAACTTGCCCTCAAATGGGAGGGTGGGCAGGGAGGAAGAAAGGAAAGGGTAGTCGTTATGGTTCCACCTTCCCCCAGCACACAGAGGGTTGGCAGGATCTCAAGCTCCACTTATCTGTCAGCTGCCATAGCTCTTGGCCTCAGACTAGGAGCTAAGGGGGCATTGAGGTGGGGGTCGTTGCTGAGAGGAGAGGCGGTGAACAGTTCTGTACCTTCTATGCTGCAAGGGCAAAAGCCACGTGACCCTCAGTTATCAGGTCCGTTAAGGCACTTTCACATGTTCTCCTGTGTAATCACCACAGCTAGAGAGTGAAGTTGGTACCACTGTATCCATTTTACAGAGGAGGAATGAGAATCAAAGAAATTAGATGTGGAAGTGGTTTGCCGTGGTTACAGAAGTTGTGGGAGAGCAGGAAATGGAGTTGGAAACCTGAGCCTGCCACTCCAAGCATATAATTTTCTGATAACTCACCTGTTCCCTATTATTTTCCCTGTTATCCGTTAATGACTCCCAGTGCCAAGTACTTTCACATGAATAATCACGTATATTGAAGCCTCAGAAAAGTCCTCTGAAATATATTTTAGAATCTGTATTTGTTTGCTAAAGGTGCTAGAATAAGGTACCACAAACTAAGTAGCCTAACGGCAGAAATGCCTTACAGTTCCGTAAGCCAAAAGTCTTAGATCACAGGGCCCAGCATGGCCATGCTCCCTCTGAAGGCTCCAGGGAAGGATCTCTTCCAGGCCTCTCACCTATTACCTACTTGGTTGTTACCTGCTTGGAAACAACCTTCAGGTAGTTTCTTGACTTGTGGCAGTAAATTCCCAGTTTTCTCATGGGATCCTCCCTATGTGTGTCTGTCTCCAATTTTTTCCTTTTCATAAGGACACCAGTCATGTTGGACTAGGGGCGAACCCTACTGCAGTATGGCCTTACCTAATTACACCTGCCACAACCCTACTTCCAAACAAGGTCATATTCTCAGGTACTGGAGGTTAGATCTTCAACATATGAATGGGGGTAGGGGGCAAGATTCAACCCATAACACCATCTCCGTTTTTCGTGTGACAAAAATGATCTAAGGTTGCTGACCATGGAAGTGTCAGAGCCAAGATTTGGAGTCAGCTTTTCCGAATAGGAGCCCACAGCATTTTGCCATTAGATTCTCCTCCCCCCAAATAAATATGGATTAGATCAGAGCCAATGTGACTGAGACATAAACAATTGTCATGCAAATTGTACATTAGAAATGCAAATAAAATGTAATTACAGAGATGATTTAATCCCAGGCCAGCCTACTCTGTGGACTTGAAAGGGCAAAAGTCACAGGAGACTCCTGATTTGGAGCATGCAGGGCTTTCAGACTCGTGAGTCTGCTGGGCAAGAAAATTAGATGACTAGAAGCTGGAAAGAGAAGAAACTGATTCTCTGGCCAGACTGGGGACTGGGGGCCAAGTGGGGCACAAAGAATGCACATGTGAGGGCAGGTCTCCCCTGTGAGATTCATGGGTGCACCCAGGTTGGCCAAAACACAAGGCTCAATCGTCCCAAGAGAGGCAATGATAGTGTAGGCCAGTTACTAGATTACTAGAGGTAGAGTGACCAATGCCTCTCTGGCTTGGGGCTGAGGGGTTGCCCAGAAGGGGGTTTTTAGTGCTAAAACCTAGACAGTCCCAGGCAGAAAGGCATTGTTATCAGTACTGGGGAGTGAAGCCTGAAAGGCTGCCATGAACCTGATTAATTAGTTAAGTGGGGCCTCCTGGTTTAAGTACCACACTAGTGAGTCAACAATATGCTATAGGAATCCTTCAACTCCTGGTGGAAATCAGAATATTGTTAGATATCACACCCAATCAGTATCCCCAGAAATACACAGTGCACTTACGTAATACTGCTTTCCCACTAGCTGAGTTGGCAGTGTTAGGAGACAGGGGTTCCACCAAAAGTGAAAATCATAGACAGGCTTTGGTCCTTTGTCAGTAACTGAAATATATCAAAGGCAAAGCCCACCCTCACTGAAGGACTTTTCTGTTTTACCCCCTTTGCTCCAATCGATGCTCTGGTCCCTCGTGTGAACAGGCAATGAGAGAAGAGAATTTCTTAAATTTTTCTGACTGAAAATTAACTAAAGCCCTTATTAAAAGTACAGATGCAGAGACAAATTTATTCAGAAGCTCCAGGGAAGAGCCTGAGAAGCTCTGTGTGTATGCATTTTAAAGCATACATATATGCTTAAACAAGCTCCCTGGGTGATTATTAAAAGTGGGCAAGCCTTGGGAACTCTTGCCTGGGAACCACACCAGTGGGAGACCACAAGCCCATCCTCTTCTCGGAAGAGAGCAGGAGATACCTCCTCCCAATTCCAGAGTCACAGAAAGGGTAGGAACTGGAAAATACTAGTTTCTGCTCAATTTGTCTGTGCCTATTTCCAAAGGAATGTTTTATTTTTTTGTTTCCCAACAAGCACACCTAGGAAAGAGGGTGGATAGGCTTTTTTTTTTTTTTCCCTTGAGTCTGGCTCTGTAGATCTTCATGAAAGCAACGTTTTTGGCAACCCAAGAGAGCTAGGGAAGAAAATGGGGTGGTGTGATGTAGGGTGTTACCAGAACCTCAGCACACGGCAGGACAGAGAGGCCTCATCCCTCTGAGTCGTGCTCTTATCTGTGTGGAGGACGAGGAGGGTTCCAGATTGTTAACCAGCAGCAGCTGGCAGCTTTATTGTTTTTTAATTAAATAACCCCCAGCCACACGAGCACACACCGATCCCCCACCTCCTCCTCCTCATGAAACCTCATTAAGCAAGAGGACTATAATTAAACCCGGAATCCACGGTTGACACTCCCACCATCAGTCTATCGCTTCTGCGATCGTCTGTGGGCAAAAAAGGCAGCTCTCTCCTCCACATTTTCTGGGCAGAGGGCGAATAACAGGGAGAGGCCATCTTTATCTGTCACTTAATGGGCAACTTGGCCCTTCCTTCAGGGCAACCAGATGTGCCTTTTGTCCTTAACCACCTCCACTGTGGATGGGTGCCCATCAAATAAAGAAAGACATCTTCCCTCTTCCCGGGAGGGCCAATTTACCTCAAACAGGTGAGGGACTTTAATCCCAAGAGCAAAGGAATTTTCCTGATGTTACTTAGCTGTGCATTTGGGCCCAACGTCAGGACGACTTCCACATGATTGGAAGTGGTAGCAATCCGCATTTTATTTTTATTCATTTACTTTAACGTTTATTTATTTTTGAGAGAGAAAGAAACAGCACAAGCTGGGGAGGGGCAGAGACAGAGGGAGACACAGAATCCAAAGTAGGCTCCAGGCTCTGAGCTGCCAACACAGAGCCCGATGTTGGGCACGAACCCACAAACTGTGAAATCATGACCTGAGCCAAAGTCGGAAGCTTAATGGACTGAGCCACCCAGGCGCCCTGAGTTCCAAACCTTTAGACCTCCAGCAAAATACTGTGGGCTTTGCAGCAGTTACTAAGTTAAATTAATGGAAATGTTTTCTTTAGTGTTCCTCCTTATTAATGGATAGTGTCTCTATATCATTTGCTTTTTTAAAATTGTCATAATTACAAAGAGAAAAACCAGCTAGAGGATGATGGAGTCACTAAAAGAGAAAGAATATTAACACAAAATATTAGTATATGTAGAGAATTTAAGGCTAAATTTATTTCTCAGCATGCTGAAGCTAAATTTGTGGGAAAAGAGGAAACAGAGTCACCCAGGTGCCCCGCCATCAGCATTTTAAATGTAAGCCTATGTCTTCCCAGGGGCATGTGGTTACAGATGAGGCTGTTTTTCCTACCTTGCCCCTCCTTCTTTTCTGCTTCCCTCAATTCTTTGGCTCCATCCTGCACCTTAACCCTGCCCCAGCTCTCTCCTTCCTCTTGGTGAGCCAGTCTTCTGTTTCTGAACTCCCTTTTGCCCAATTTCTAACTGCAGAGCCTATTAGTATGTGGTGGCTCTTCTCACTGATATCGGGAAACCTGCTCCTTAACGTGGGAGCAGACTCCTTTCAAAAATCTCCTACTTGGGCAGAGGGTGAGGGAGGTAATGAGCACAGAAAGGCAGAGGTCTCTTCAGGTGTCATCGATCCTGAAAAGCCAAATTCCCCTCCCCGCCCCCAGCTTGGGCAAAGCTCTGGTGATCCTGTTTCCTATAAAGCACCCAAACCCGGTGAAAACGAATTTATCATTTACATCATTTCTCTTTGTAGCTCTGACAATTCATATTACCCCAGAACCTGACATCTCCACTTTCCTCCAATTGATAAATAATCTCTTTTTGATTTCTGTAACTGAGAAACATCATAAGCCCAACATACAAAGGAAGATTCATTGGTCGTTTATTTCACATGTGAGCTCCTTGAAAAATTGAGTCTGCGTCACCATTTGGGCATTAATTCCTGACACGCCACTTATCATATTTTGATTGTTTCCAAGAGAACACCATATTTTAACTCTTTGGGAATAATTTAACTGATCAAACACATGGCATCTGGTTGTTATGGTAACTAAAGTTCTAAAAATAATATGAAGAAAAGACCACCTTTAATTGAAATCCCAAGAAGTTGTTATGGTAACTGGAATTTTAAAAGTAACTAGGTTAAACTACGTTTCATTTTATCTAGCACTTTACACAAACAAATTCTGATTAAAATATCAGGTTTAATTTAATCAGTTAATTAATGTCACTAAATGTCATTTATCTTATAACTCTCATTTACATTCACTGCTGAATTATCCAGCTTGCTAATTTATAACCATTTTGCCTTCCATTTAACATTCTGGAACCTGGGGCAAAGTGTGTAGTGAGAGAGTGGAGGTAGGATTGGATATCAACCTAAATTCTGTTTCTGACTCTTATTAGCCTCCTGAACCATCCATTTCTTGATCTGTAAGGTGGGGATGATATTACGAGCCCTGCTTCTGCCATGTTATCCATATGGCTCAAATAAAACTATGTATGTGAACAGGTTTTGATATTTGAGACCCCACTATAATGGAGCCTGTTATTATATTATTTTGTTCGCACACGTTCTGGTTATCCAATTTTTAAAAAAGAAAACCATATGAAAATAAACTAGAAATGTTTACACGTACAGCTCTGAGTACAGAATTTTAAGTCCAGTTAATTAATTACAGAATGATATTCGTCTTTTTCATCTCCCAGGTCAAAACTCTTAAGAATTGGAGGTTGTCTGGACGATGAGGAGGATGGTATCCTTGCCCCGTCACTGATACCCCTGTAGTGTCTTCAACAGAGGAGGTGCCCGAAAGCTACTTAATAAATCTATATTCATTCATGATGTGTTACTACTGGATTCCACATGTATAAGGATTTGTGCTACAATAAACTCTTACACCAGTCAAGTTATCCCTGTTTTGAGAAGGGACACAGATATGGAAACATGTTCTCAAACTTTAGTTTCCATGAGAGCAGAGGAATAGATCAAGTCTGTAGGAAGATGGGTGGTGTTTATGGGTTTAACAAAACTAGATAAGAAGGTGAACCTTAAAGAGTATGCACCTGGCCTGGGAGTGTGAAGGTCATTCTATTCATTGAGAGCAGCAGGGTTCTGGACCATTTTTGCCAACTGGCACTATAAGAGGCACGGGACCTAGTGTTTGAGACCTGGGGAAAAAAATGTACTAGCTTCAAAAAGAAAACTGTAAAATTGAGTTTGATACACGTTTAAACATCTACAAAATGTAATGTTAGGCCAACTTCATTAATATCATGTTTACTACTCCTAAATATTTCATTACATTTAAAACAATTTGAAGGTTAAAGTTTTCTGAATTTGCAAGAATTTCCAGCAATACAAATACAAAGTAATTGCCCAGAAATCATAGCCAATCTCAAATTAAATTAGCTCTCTGTAGCCAAATTATTTCACAAGCAAAATTACATTTTTTAGCCCCAAAGTAGGAGTATGTTACTATATTTGATGTGGTATAGAGTGGAATCTCCAGAGGCAAGAGTTCCAAGAGTCTATAAGGTTTTTAACAGGACAGGCAGTTCTTTTTCATGTATAACTTAAGAACTTAAAAACAAGAGGAAATGACTAGCAAAACGATAAAGATATGGATGGGTATGTAGGTCAGAACAATGATAGCACAAGTATAATGAGGAGAAACAAAGATGTTGTAGAAAGATTAGTAAACTGAGACTAAGACCTGCGTTCTATTTCTGGCCCTATCTGGAGCTCAGTTTCACATGTGATTCAGTGCCATATGCAGCTATTATCTTCACCAGCGTTTTTCAAAAGTTCTTGCCCCTAAATGGCCAAAGCAATCTTGGAAGAAAAAAAAAAAGGCTGGCAATATCACAATTCCAGACTTGAAACCATATTACAAAGCTATAGTCATTGAAAGTTCTTTCAGCTTCTTCAATCTGAAAGCTAGTAGCTGAGGTCATGTGGTGTCTTTCTCTGTTCTCCTCCCCTCCAGCCTTTGCCAACAGTTTTATAATTACCCAATCTCCTGTATTAAATCCCTATTTGAAACACCTGGAGTTAATTCTGTTTTTCTGACTGAGACCTGACTGATACACTATTATCATTAGGGTTACCATTATTGCTAGAATTATCCCCCACTAGTCTTAGGAACAGGATCTTGTCTCATGCACCATAATATCCCTTGAACCAAATATGGTCACATGTGTAGAGAAGGCAATGTACCTTTGTGCTGCTTCCTCCTTCTCCCTTCTTGGTCCAGGGAAGGATTCAATGGCATATCAATCTATATGAGTCAGGAAAGCATCTTCCTTCTCAATACAGAGTTCCAGTTAGCTACTACCAGTCAATAGGAAATGGCATTAAACATGAAATCTGTCATTGGTGGAAAAAAATTTTTTTTTTGTTGAATGAATAAATTAATGCATAAATGTAAAACAACCTTTAGTTTAACTCTTTGCTCTTTTAAGGACAGACATATATCCTTAGCCTACTGCTGATAGCTGTGGATGCTTTTCAAAAGTAAGCAAAAGTAAGAATTAAGGTCCTGGAGAATCATGGACAAAGTTATTTTCTTGTTTTAATTCAAAAACAGAAAAGTAGAAAACAGTTAAAGAGATGGAAACTGTAAAAATAAGGAAACTGGTATTCATAAGAATGATGTGATTTATACAGTATCTTGCAAAAGTTATTTCCAGTCCTATCTGCATTTATATCTTTTGATGTCCCAAATATATAAATGTATCTTAGAATGAAGAAAAGACTTTGCCTTTGCTCTTTCTTAAAAACTGGAAACAGGATATCTATAAGGTGATACTTTAGTTGGTGGTTTATAAATGAGGCCTATTAACGCAATAGCTTTTAAAGTTTTTGTTTTTAATCATAGAATCCTTAAACCAGAAAAGTTCCCAACGGGTCTGAGGCTCTACCCTCTGCCTGCACCTAAATGTTCTCAGACTAATGATCATCATTTCTTCCCCTCAGTGACTTGCTTCAAAGTAGTCAATTTTTGTTTTACTTTTATCTTTAAAAAAAAAAAAAAAAAACTTTTTTCACCGTTTCCCTATAATTAGCATATATTTTTTTAATTGGCTTATGTTCCCTCTCTCAATTGGATTTTTCTTTTCACTGATTTTTAAAGGCTAGTTACCCAAACTTGAGTTGAACTTTTCTCATCAAGCCATCCTACCTCCACTATTTTTATAGGTAGGCCTCAAAGATCTGGGCAAAGGTAGTTAATTTCTATGTTGTTTTTTTTACCTTTGGCATAAAAGACTCTGAATTATTGATATTGTATAGTTCTTGAAACACAATATTACCTCCTTTTGTGCTAAGATTACCTACGAGTGTATTGGCACTGGTAGAATGACTATGTTTTTAAAAGTAACTATCTTGTGATTTTCATTTTTGGCAATATTGTAGTTACTAGTATCAGACTTCCCCTCCCACACTAAACAACTAGAAAGCGAGACATATTTTTCAGTTATTTTCAGACACCCGGCAGTACAGGATTGCACTCCATTATAGAAGACAAAGTGACCTCAAGAATCACACTGACCTTCTATCTATAGGCACTTTCTGGACTGTGGCACAGGGAAGGGAAACCAGGCAGAGCACAGTGGTCTTGCTAAGTTAAAAAGGCGGAGATTGGGGCGCCTGGGTGGCTCAGTCCGTTGAGCGTCCGACTTCAGCTCAGGTCACGATCTCGCGGTCCGTGAGTTCGAGCCCCGCGTCGGGCTCTGTGCGGACAGCTCCGAGCCTGGAGCCCGTTTCGGATTCTGTGTCTCCCTCTCTCTCTCTGCCCCTCCCCCGTTCATGCTCTGTCTCTCTCTGTCCCAAAAATAAATAAACATTAAAAAAAAATTAGAAAAAAAAAAGGCAGAGATTGAGGTTTGCACAGGCTGAGGCAGCTGGGATTTATGAGACACAGTACTGGAAAAGAGAAGGACATGAAGAAAAACAGCTTTAAAAATCAGCAGCATCTCCACTGTTATTCTCTAAGCTTTATTTATTTTTATTTCCTTATTTTTGAATGGTCACTCTAAGGTTTATAATATGCATCCTTGACTTATTCTTAAAATAGGACAAAAGTAATATATACAAAGTAAAATATATAATGACCAAATAGGGATTATCCCAGGATACATGTTTGATTTACTGTTTGAAAATCTGTTAACACAATTCACCATTAACAGAATAAAAGGGGGGAAAGGCAAACTCATAAGAGTGTCTCAACAGAAGTGGGAAAAAAAAGCATTTTGATAAAATTCAATACCACTTCATGATAAAACCTTTCAGCAAAGAGAAGAGAGAACTAGCTCAATCTGCCAAAAGGCATCTACGAAAGAAAAAAAAAAAGACCAAGTATCATTCTTAGTGATGAAAAATAAAATATCCCCTATATCAGTGATAAGACAAGGTTGTCTGCTTATCATAGCTTCTACTTAAGATTATACTGGAAGACTTAGCCGATGTAATATGACAATAAAAATAAAGGAAAAGGCACAGGTTAGAAAAATAGAAGAAACACTTGTTTATTTGCAGATTTTATATATAGAAAATCCTAAAGTAGCTGGGTAAAAAGCAACTGGAACTAATAAGTCAATTTATCTAGGTCACAGTATATAAGGTCAGTATTAAGAATAAATCATATTTTTATATACGAGTGACAAAAAACTGAAAAAAAGAATTTAAAATGCACAATTAAAAATATCAAAGGGGGCGTCTGGGTGGCTCAGTAGGTTGAGCCTCTGACTCTTGGTTAAGGCTCAGATGATGATCTCAGGGTTTGTGGGACCTAGCCCTACATAGGGCTCCACACCGATGGCACAGAGCCTGCTTGGGATTCTCTCTCTCTCTCTTTCTCTCTCTCTCCTCTCTCTCTGCCCCTCCTCCCACTCACATGTGCATGTGTGCGTGCAAGTGCTCTCTCTCAAAAAAAAATAAACATTAAGAAAACAATATAAAAGAATAAATTACTGGCACTTACAAAAATCTGGCCAAATTTCGTAAGTGGTATGCTGAGAGAATCCAGACACAAGACAGTACACAATATATGATTTCATTGGTATGAAATTTTGGAAAAGTCAAAGTATCCATAGTGACAAAGAAAAAGTTAGTGTTTGCCTGGGGCCAGGGTAGGGTGTGGGACACATATAAATTTTAGGGGGTGATGGAAATGTGTTATCCTGATTGTATTGGTTGTTAAATGAATGTATTAAACGGGTGTATTTGTTAATATGCATTAAATAATGCACTTAAATGGGTTTATTTTGGTGTATGTAAATTTTATCTCACTAAATTGATTTAACAAAAAGGAAATATTCTTATCCTGTTATCCTCCCCAATTCATTCCTTTTCTGCTTTAATTTCTGTATGAAAGCAATTATTTCATATATAGCTAATATACCTGTTTGAGGTAGGAAAAGGCATATCCATTATATACACATTACACGTGGGTATATATTATATATGAGCATATCTTTTGGGAGCAAACTTCAATTCATCATTTTCTGTACTGTTGGATTTTCTTGTAATTTTTTAAAAGAAAAATACCACATTAATTTTGCCACATATAATTGAATACCTTCTACTAAAATTAATAAGACCGTGCAGGTCTTTTCCCCTCTTTTAAGGTGTAAGCATCCAGCAGCTATGTTTTTATCACATGATTTTCTCCTTTTGATCGTATCTGATTGGCCTGACTTAGGTCTTTTCAATCAGTTATAGCCTAAAGGACAGGACCACAGGGTGGAACCATGATAGCTGAGAAGCCCCACTCCCATAGATTGGAGGAGTTCTCTTAAAGGACATATAGAACTCCTTTTGACTTTTAAGAGATGGGTTTTCTAAAATTTTCTACACACCCAGAAAGGAACACCCCAAATTTCTGCTATTTCATTCCTCGATGGCGTAGAACACAAACACAATTCTAAAGATGCTTCTCCAGATAATTATAAACACTTGCCAACAAGAAGTAACCCAAGGTGATACAAAGAGCAACATAGACACAGGACATGTCGATGCGCCACCACCTTCGAAAACCATGATCTCCCTGATATATGCATTTCTCCTGTACTTTGGTTGTCATTCCATCACTGTTTTCTTTAACTAGTGAGGAAGTCAAAAAATTATATGAACACACTTTATATACAATAGATAGTACGGAGAAAAGGAAGAAAAAAGATACAGAGAACAAGGGTAACTCCTGATCGAAAGAGGAAAGAGACAAGGGAAAGTGGGTGGAATAATTAAATCTTTGGACACTAGCAATAAGACACAGAAGTGGAAACTATAATTCTTGATGCTGCTGGTGCAACTAATGACCTCTCTTCTCTCTTCCCCACTCCACTGCCTTCTTACCTTTAGTCAAAACCTTATCTTACCTAGTTTCTTTCCTTGGAATTGTTCTGAGCCCTGAGAGACCCCTATTTATAGTTTTTTACCCCGGGGGATGATTTTAACATCCTAACAAAATCCCCAAATTCCATCAACACGGTATATAGTAGAAACATTTTTCTTAAGAGCCTGTGTCAATAATTTGAGGGAACAGTATATATTCCCATTAAAGAAAACTTTAATTAAAAAGGTACTACAAATTAGTACTACAAAAGTACTACAAAATTACAAATGTTTATTGTAAAAAAAATTCAGTGTAGAATTCTGTCAAAACAATCCTTACAGATAGAAATAAAAAGCAAACAATAAGAATGCAGCAAAACTCTCTTCAATCCCATCCCCCATCTTCCCCCTACAAGTAGATGGTAGCTACCACCAACAGTTTAATGTAATTTCTTATAGGCCTTTTTTGATGCATACACAAATATATATATATATATATATATATATATATATACACACACACACATACACAAATACATGCATATATATATATATATATATGGTGTGTGTGTGTGTGTGTGTGTGTGTCCCCTGGTAACATAGCAAAGGCTCAGGGCTGGTTGCTATTGCTGCCTTTGATATATGTTTACAAGCACTAAAATGGCCAAAGAGTAAACAGTGGGAGGTAAATGTGCATAAGAAAGCACTTGGTTAATTTGGTTAATCATAAGCTCTATCATAAGTATCCAGGCCCTGGCTACAGAGCATGCTAGAAGCTCCCAGCAGGGAAGAAGGAGGGAGCTAGCGATGGCGGAAATTAACTGATCATCACAACCCATTGAGTCTGATTCGTGCTGTTGTCTATGTCTAAAGGTTGTGATTGGAGGGAGGGGGGTGGGAGCAGTTGTAGGTCCTTCAGGACAGCAGCTACTGTTGGTTTTAATTTTACTTTCCGGAGAGGCACCAAGCGTGATGCAAGAGACATTGAAAACATTAAAGAGATGTGGAGTGAGGGTCTCTGTCCATTTGGCTCGGGATCAGAATCTCATACTTGTTGGCCTGGGCTCTGGATTGGTTCACTTTGCCCAGTGGCCTGATGACACTAGAGAAGGCAGATCCCAGCAAATAACGGGATAATGGAATCTAGAGATTTTGTAAATTCTTATTAAAGATTTTTAAAATAAATTTTAGGGGCGCCTGGGTGGCTCAGTCAGCTAAGCGTCCAACTTCAACTCAGGTCATGATCTCACAGCTTGTGGGTTTCAGCTCCACGTCGGGCTATGTGCCGACAGCTCAGAGCTGGGAGCCTGCTTCGCATTCTGTGTCTCCCTCTCTCTCTGCCCCTCCCCTGCTCGTGCTCTGTCTCTCTCTCTCTCTCAAAAATAAATACACATTTTTAAAATATTAAAAAATAAATAAATAAAATAAAATTTGATTTTTAGAAAAGATTTCTAGGGGTGCCTGGGTGGCTCAGTTGATTAAGTGACTGACTCTTGATTTTGGCTCAGGTCAGAATCTCACAGTTGGCAGGATCGAGCCCCGCGTCAGGCTCTGCACTGACAGCCTGAAGTCTGCTTGGGAGTCTCTCTCTGCCCCTCCCCCCTCCTCTCTCCCTCAA
This sequence comes from Puma concolor, assembly GCF_028749965.1. Classification (NCBI taxonomy): domain Eukaryota; kingdom Metazoa; phylum Chordata; class Mammalia; order Carnivora; family Felidae; genus Puma; species Puma concolor. The sequence continues at coordinate 191,514,634 of NC_141674.1, read as the reverse complement.
AATAAATAAATATTTTTTTAAAAAGAATAGATTTCTAAATGTAGATTTACAGGATTTCTAAATGTAGATTTCTAAATTTAGATTTTGAAATAACAGAGTTTTCATATATCCCACACCTAGTTTTCTCTATTATTAACGTCTTTTATTTGTATGGTGTATTTGTCATGATTAATGAACCAGTATTGATATGTCATTATTAACTAAAGCCCATACTTTATTCAAATTTCCTTAGTTTTTGGCTAAAGTTCTTTTCTTGCTCTAGGATCCCATTCAGGATATCACATTACAGTTAGTCATCATGTCTCCTTAGACTCCTCTTGGCTGTGACAGTTTCTCAGACATTCTTTGTTTTTTGGTGACCTTGACAGTCGTGAGGAAATGACTGCTTAGTTATTTCATACAACGCCTTTCGGGTAGAATTGTCTGTTGTTTATCTTTTAGGGTTATGGGTTAAGGGGAGGAAGACCTCAAGAAGGTACGTTTCTCATCATGACTTAACCACTGTTGATATTAACCCTGATGACCTCACTGAGGTAGAATTTGTCAGGTTTGTCCACCATAAAGTTACTCTCGCCTCCCTTTCTGTAATGTGCTCTTTGGTGGGAAGTCATTCTGTACAGCCCACCCTTAAATAATGGGACTTGTAATTCATGTCCTTGGAAAAAGATATGTACATACACTATTTGGAAATCTCTTCGGAGCATTGTCTCTTCTCTCATTAGTTATGATCTAATACTACTTTATTTATTTTGTTGCTCTAAAATCATTACAGTTTTGGCCATTAAGAACTCTTTTAGCTGGCTCCTATATCTCTGACATTGTGCCATCAATATGTTTTTTGAGCACTTCCTTACCCCTGGCATTGTAAGATGCTCCAGGCCCATCTTGTAGGTTTCCTTCTTCAGGCCTGGAATAAGCCATGTCTCCAAGGAGCTCTAGTTCTGTTTACTGGAGAATGGTATTAGAAATGGGTGCTACATATGCTTATTGCTACTGGGGTATCATAGTTTTTAGGTCCAGTCAGCTGACAGCAAAGAAATATAATGTGTATACTAACCCATGTGCATACACATATCTATAAATATTTCTCTCTCACTCGAGCCAAGGATGAATTCATATTGATGTCTCCAACTCTAATAGATTTCCACATGGATAATTCTAGCCTTCTCCCCTTGTTCTGTAAAATCACACTCACAGGTGGGAAACCTGGCCCCCATCATCCGCCATCCATTTACCATTTACTTAATTGCTCAGTTTCAGTATACACGTACATTGTTGCATATTTCCATGGGCAACAACTTTATCAACTAGCACACAGTGCTAGCTTTGTGCAGTTCCATTTGCCTTACAGATTCCACTAATTTTCAGAGTTAGGTCAAGATCTTCCCACCCCCCCCCACCCCCACCTTCAGTAAAATTGTTTAATACATTTGTAAAACAGTTAGATTCTTTTGTCATACAGTTATATTCATTTGTCATTAAATCCTGGGATGTCCCAACAACCTAAATGATGTCTTTTAAAATTCTCATACATTAAAGTTCACTCTTCCTGCTGTAAAGTTCTATTGGTTTTGAAAAATGTGCCACATATCCACTATTACAGTACCATACAGAATGGTTTCCCCAAGCAAAAATCCCCCTGTGGCTCTCCTATTGAACTCTTCCCCACCAACAACCTCAACCCTGCCATCCATAGATCTATTTATCTTCTCTATAGTTTAACCCTTTCCAGAATGTCACATAAATGGAATAACATAGTATACTGTCTTTTCAGACTGCCTTCTTTCACTTATGACATGCATTAAATGGTTCATCCACACCTTTGCATGATGTGATAGCTCATTCCTTTTTATCACTGAAAAGTGGTATTCTATTGTATGGATGTACCACAGTTTATCAATTGATCTTTTGGAGAATGCCTTATTTACTTCTAGTTTTGGACAGTTATGAATAAAGCTGCTCTAAACATTTTCCTGGAGATTTTGGTGTGGGCATGATTTTATTTTTTTAAAAAAATTTTTTTTCAACGTTTTTTATTTATTTTTGGGACAGAGAGAGACAGAGCATGAACGGGGGAGGGGCAGAGAGAGAGGGAGACACAGAATCGGAAACAGGCTCCAGGCTCCGAGCCATCAGCCCAGGGCCTGACGCGGGGCTCGAACTCACGGACCGCGAGATCGTGACCTGGCTGAAGTCGGACGCTTAACCGACTGCGCCACCCAGGCGCCCCAATGTGGTGTGGGCATGATTTTAAATCTGTTGGATAAATATCTAGGAGCATAAATACTATATTGTATAGGAATAATACCTTCAGTTTTTAAGAAACAGCCAAACTATTTTCCAAAGTGGCTGTGCTTTTTTGATTCCTATCATCAATGGATGAGAGTTTTTGTTGCTATGCATCCTCATCAGCAATTAGTGTTATTAGTTTGTTGTTGTTTGTTTTCTTTTCTCCCCCCCCCTTTTTTTTTTTTTGCCATTTTGCCATAGGAATGTGGTGGTATTGCTTTGTTGTTTTAATTTAAATATCTTTAATGACAAATGATGTTGGACATCTTTTCATATGTTCACTGGCCATCTGTATGCCATTTGTGGTGAGGTGTCTGTTCAGATTTTTTCCCCATTTCTTTAAGTGGTTGTTTTCTTATTATTGAATGTAAGGATTTTTTGATATGTTTTGTATAGATGCCCTTTATCAGAAATGTGTCTTGCAAACATTTTTCTCCAAGTCTGTGGCTTTTTCTTCCCCATTCTGTCCATAATGTCTTTTACAGAGTAGAATTTTTTAATTTTAATAAAATCCAAAAGTATCAAAAGCCTGATTTTAATGAAGTACAAAGTTTTTCTTCATGAATTATGCTTTTGGTATTGTATTTAAAAACTTATCACCAAACCCAAGGTCATGTACATTTTCTCCTGTGTTTTCTTCTATAAGTTGTATACTTTTATATTTTACATTTAGCCTTATTAAAGTTTTAACTTGCTCATGAAATGAGTTTTTAGGCAGCTGGGCTTGTTGAAATGGTAATTTATTTAACACAAAGCATACTATTCTTTCTGTGCCTATTTTTCCTCTTCAAAAAAAAAAAAAAAAATGGAGTAGAGCAGAAAAGACATGATTAGCCCACATGAAGACTGATGAGTTCCAAAAGAAGCTATATCTGTTCCGGATTTACAAATGGTACTATAATAATTTCTCATTACTTCTTACACATCTCCTATACTAATTAAGCTTGACTTAATACAAAAGATAACAGCTTACATACAAATCCCAAACTTTTCACCGTTGACAGAAGATTGACAGAAGAACAGTGAGAAATATCACTAGGGTTGGTACTTGAACCAAGGACCTTTTCTTTGGAAGAAGGAACATTAGAGGCAGAGGAAGATTTCATATAATGAAATCATTATGGCCCTCAACATCGACCTAAACCACCCCCAGATCAGGACATTCCTCTCATAGTCTCATCAGTTATACAGCACTTGCTTTGCCTTTTCCTCCTTTGCAAACAAACAAACAAAACAACAACAAAAACCCCCCAAAATAAAAAAAAAAACCAAAAGACAATAAATAAAATACATTTAAATCTATGACTTTTCTTCGAAATACTGCTTTCGCACATCCCATAAATTTTATGTACTACTCTCGTTAATTTCTAAATTTTCTGCAGCATTAATTTTCTCCTTGGCTCAATAATGACCTTACTTTTTAATCAGAATGTGGGCTATATACTTTTGAAATTTTTATTGCTGCATAATCCTTTTATTTATTTATTTTTGGTAGATGTTTTATTAGTATTGGAAATAAAGGTATATTCTATGCTTGTGTGCTATAAAGTTTGATTTACATTTTTTATCACCCATCAGAAAGAGAAAGAGTTATTATTAAAGTGTCCCATTAGTACTGCACTTCTGTCCATTTGTTGTAATTTATAGCAGATTTCACTTTTGTATTTTGATATAATGTTACATGATGCATAAAATTTCATGACAGTTTTATATTCACTGTGAAATATTCTTTGTGACAGTACATCTTCATTTCATTTAATATTTCTGCTTTAGTTTCTATCATATTTGTTATCGGTATTATGATTGTTTTTTATTGTTTTTGCTTGATATATTCGCCTACTTTCTAATCATTTAGTATTTTTACTTAGTAATTTTGTCTCAGATGGGGCTTTAGAAAATGTCACATACATGGATATCTCTTTTCTTCTCATACAATCTAAAGATAATATTTTTTAATGAAGGAGATTTTCCCAATTGCATTTATAGGCTTAATAAATATATTTGATTGTATTTTGCCATTTTATTTTGTGACTTCTTCTATTATGTTTTCTTTCCTCCCCTCCTCTTCCTCACCTTCTCGTTCTCCTCTTCCTCATTCTGTCCAAGCTCCCTGTCCTCTTCCTTCTTTATTTTGTTTACTGTCTTTTACTATATGACTGTATTTTCTTTGCTTTCGTCATCTCTAATACTTTGGAAGAGATCTGTGCTGTTTTTTTAAGCCACTAATAGTTACTTTAGTTTCAAAATCTACTTGAATACAGGAGTGGCAAATGTGTGATGTAATTCTCTTCCCTTCCAGTGGAGATAGCGTAAGTGGATTAGAGCACTTTCCCATTGAGTCTGGATATGACCTCAACAAAGCCCTCAGGCAGTCATTGCCAATTAACAAGAGTTGGAACAGTAAGCTGAAATCGTTTTGCCATCCTTGCTTTTTCCTATTGAAAGAATTAAGCCAATGGTTCCCAACTGTTGCTGCACATTGGAAGCAGCTGAGGAGCTTTTAGTCGCACTCTGCACCAATTAAATGAAAATGCCTGAGGGTAGAAGCCAGGCATCAGTGTTTCATAAAGATCTCTAGCTGATTCCAATGCACAGCAAAATTTGACAACTACTGACTTTAAGCATAATTTTACTTTGCACCCCTCTTTTCTTCCCATTTGCCCATTATCAATGTAATTAAAGCTCTCTCCCTATCTCCCTCCCTTTTTCCCTTTCCTTATCCCTTCTCTTCTTCCTTCAAACCATCCCATATCTTCTAGCTTAAAAATAAATTTTGAAATTGGCATCCACTTTTATAACCACACATAAAAAAATTAATTTGAATATCTCTCTGTTCTAATTTTTTTTTTTAGCGTGTATTTATTTTTGAGAAACAGATAGGGACTGTGGATGGTTGGGTTGGTTCTCAGTTTTTAGTACCTACAGTTTAGAATTTGGCTTTCTCAGATCTTTTAAGTCAGTTTTCACACATCTGTTTGTTTTCCAGTGTCAAAAGTTTACCATTATTTTCTATCTTCTCTACCTATGTGGAAACATATGTGTGTGTGTGTGTGTGTGTGTGTGTGTGTGTGTGTGTGTCTATAGTTTTATAAGGGCTTTGGGAGGAAGCAAAATGAGATGTTAATTCAAAGTTCCACCTTTGTCCCATTATGTTTTTAGATCTTTTGGGATGCCTGTCAATTCTGATGATTTGAATTTTTTTAAAATTTTTTTTAATGTTTATTTATTTTTGAGACAGAGAGAGACAGAGCATGAACAGGGGAGGATCAGAGAGACAGGGAGGCACAGAATCCGAAACAGGCTCCAGGCTCTGAGCTGTCAGCACAGAGCCCGACGCAGGGCTCGAACTCACGGACCGTGAGATCATGACCTGAGCTGAAGTCGGACGCTGATGATTTGAATTTTAATCTCACCATTAATTTCAGCTTTCCATCTCCTTAAGCTTCTGAATTATGGTGGCCTGTCTTCCTGCACTTTTTTCAAGGATTCCCAGTGGTTTCCTGATGTTATCTTTTGAATCTCACAGATCATTTTCAGAGATAAGCTCCTTCTTTGAGTTAAATGTTTCATTTTTTTTTTTTTTTACAGTGGAATATTTTTTTTCATGAGTCTCATTTATGTTTATAGTATTTTCATTCCTTCTAGAGCAAGGGTAAATATATCCAGACTTGGTGTTTATCAATGGACAGGGAGCTCCTATCCTACTCTTTGAATCCCGTTGGCCATGATTGGGTCACATGTCCAAGGGAGTCTGAGAGACCCAATCGATATCCAGCATTTTCAGCCCCTGGTGTGCGTACGGGTGATAGTAGAGAGGGGTGTTGGAAGCAAGGAAGAAGGTGACAAGGAATGACAAATAATAAGCAACAAATTGTACTTGTTCCCATTTAGTGATAATCATGATTGTATTTTCTGTAAGTAAGCTGTGGATACTGACTAGCATAAATGCAAGTCTTTATGTGAGAAAGATGTGCATAGTTTCCATGCCTGGTATAGCCCTTCTTTTCCTGAGCGAGATCAATATGGACATTGTCAATCATATAATAAACCAATTTTGCCTCTGCTTTTGTGCTGGCTTCCAGAAAGCTCCAAGAAAAATTTATGTCCCACACTGGCAAGCATTATTTCTCACGGCATATGTTCTCTGAACTTATTTCACTTCCGGCTTCATTTGAACTTCCCCACCCTTGATTTTTCCCCAATCCCTTCTCACGTAATCCTAGTTTATTTCATTTTAACCTATTGCATGCATTTTTGCAAGTACTCTTCTATCTTAGATCCTTGTGGAATGAGGCCAAATCTAAATAACAATTAATTACCTACTGATGTTTTTATAGCCCGATATTAAATTATACTTGAGAATTGGGACTATGTTGGGCTGATCTTTATATCTCCTATATTTGCTCGTATACAGCAGCACCCAATAATTGTTCGTGGAATTAGACTGATGCATCCCGAGGGCCATGTGAGTCCACCAATTCTCTAAAGGTGGCCTGCCTTTTATTTTCTAAGAGATCTTAGGATTACAGGTATCAACCGGTTGATGTGTTCACAGACAGATAACTAGAAAGAAGTCATCCTCGTCCACATAGTTCAATGTGTGAATTCCTGGAAAAGCTTGAGATTATCATCAGACAAGTGCTTCAAGGTATTGATCTGATTTGACTAAATAGCAGCTCAGCCAAGCCAGCACACAGATTTCAGAGTCACACTGGGCCACAACAGCTGGAGACAGGCGTAGGAAACTAGAAATTATTCAGTTGTAGCCCCTCCAAACCATGTTTGACATGCTATTTATCTTCTCCCACTGAAACTCTCTCCTTCCAAATAAATGGGGGTGGGTGATAGCTTGGGGGTTGTTTGCCTTTCTCCTGAACAAACAAGTCTGAATTAGGAATTAGGAGCAGCGAGTCTAAAATGATGAACGCGCTTACCCTGGCATTACTTAGAAAATGGGAAAAATAAATTAGATTACTACTTGGAAAAACTCATTGGTTTGGAGAGCAGCAGGGACTTAATTGCAGGTCTACAGCAGCACAGCCCCAGTTTTCCTCAACGAAGCGAAGACCTTTCTCAGGGCAACAGGCAGAAAGTGGATCCCTTAGAGGGCTCTGTGATTTGTGGCAAGCCAGCAAGGACACAATCAGCTGGGTAGGATCTGAGATCGTCCCTTTGACATGGTGATACTCCATTTTTGTGCCCATGATTATTACCTGGCATCTTCTGTAACACGTTTCACTGTCTTGGAGAGCCTCGGGGCACATCTTTGTGTTCCGTGGGATACGTTAGGAGTGGCACGGTGAGAGAGCCTGAGAAGGGAGTGCGAGCATTTTTATTTCTTCCTCAGAATAAACAGGATGCTTTACTCCATCAACAGCTGTCCTTGATGTGGTACATTCTTCTGGAATAACATACAACAACATAATGCAGTTTGCTTGAAATTCTAATTAAAATGAGGTACTTGTCTCCTGCCTCAGCCAAATGAAATTATGGAACAAGACTTGCAAGCACCAAGGACTCATTTCAACAGCGCAACTAGCCTGAAAAATAGGAATCCCGAACCAATAAAGTCGGCTTTCAGAATCATGGGACGTGAGGGGACTAGTGGTCCCGGCTAAAAGCGAGCGCGCGCGCTGCATGTGTGTGTGAGTGTGCCTGTGCATGACGGTGGACACAGAATAGAACGCTAAGGCCTCTAAAATTCACATAGCGGTGATAGAACACGTGTTAATATTGACATGCGATATAATACACCAGAAGCTTCCCATAATGCCAGCCTCCAGTTATATGGCACAGACTGACCTTTTAGGTAAAACCACCTTATAATTAGGTCCATTTGTTACTTTAGAAATGACTGCTCTGGCTGAGGTCCAAGGTCCACTGGTTGCATGTTGCCTCATCAATAAAATCCCAACGTATTAATAAGGAATGGCATTCCATGTCTCCAGAGAGTTTTCTGTGGACCTCGGTATATTTTTAAACCAGACTGTGTCAGAAACTGAAAGGGAGACTGCAGGAATCCATGGTCACTCGCACCAGAGTGAATTTTTTTATGGACATGGCACAAATATCTTGCAATTTAGCTTACCAAAAATAATATGAACTGATATTACATTGCTGAGCACTTTCTAAATGCCAAACACTGCGTCCTATCCGCTGCTTCTCTAAAGAATCCCCTGACGTACAGTTATCGTTCTCACTTAAAAAGGGAGAAGCGCCTTCAGAAAAGGTGAGTAACCTGCTTAAGATCACCCAGGTAGTAGGTGGCGGACCCAGGATTTAATTCCGGCAGCCTGTTCCAGACCCTGGGCTCTTAGATATAAATACCACTACGCCTTATTTGCATAATACTTTGAGGGGGGGAGCACTCGTGCTTTACATTTTTGAGACATGTTTGATCTTTACATTGACTTTATGAGGTGGATTCTGAGACTAATCCCATTTTATTGGTGAGATGAAGGAAGTGTGCAGATACAACCTGCCAAGGTCATCCCCCTGGCAAATGGTAAGGCAGAGGGGGCCAGAGACTGTTTTAACTGGGTTGCTCTTCTCTTTTCACTGTGCCGTTCCAAGCATCTAGCAAGGCTTCAGAGCACCTCTGCCAAAGGGCTTCTGCAGCTGCATCTTGTTGGTTTTGAATTGTATCTTTTTTAACACACACACACACACACACACACACACAAACAAAGCCATTTTTTTAAATAAAGGGGCGTCCCATAAGCATCCCTTTATATGTTCCTTGGTTTTTCTTTTAGATGGCAGCTGGAAGTTAAGAGAAACAAGTAAATAGGTGAGGTAAGGTTAAGGGCAATGGGGATATTACTGGACATGGAGATTTGGAAACCGTTCCTCATCCATAAGCCCCAAATGATTTCTTTGCAATAAATGAGGAATCCTGCCTTAGCTGTGACTTGGGTTGATATGGCAGGTATTTCCATCTACATCTGAATGATAGGGTGCAGGGACAGGTTTACTACCAGAGCTGAAAGCTGGGACCCAAATGAAGTAAATTAATTTAAAAATAGCTACTCTCGGGGCGCCTGGGTGGTTCAGTCGGTTGAGCGTCCGACTTCGGCTCAGGTCATGATCTCACGGTCTGTGGGTTCGAGCCCTGCATCGGGCGCTGTGCTGACAGCTCAGAGCCTGGAGCCCGCTTCCGATCCTGTGTCTCCCTCTCTCTCTGCCCCTCCCCCACTCATGCTCTGTCTCACTCTGTCTCGCAAAAATAAATAAACGTAAAAAAAATTTTTTTAAGTAACTATTCTCCTGGAAGACCCCCCAAATATGAAAGGCAACTGGTGCCAGCAATCACACCATAATACAAAGCCAAGAAGCCACAGAGGCAGTGGGAGGTGATCCAGGGAAAGACGACATTCTTCGTGAAGCAGGAGTGATAAATTGGGTTGGACATCTACATCAGTGTGTGTTCAGCAAATGCCAGTTAATCTTAATATTAACCTGGGAACAAGTAATTAACACAGCATAACTCCTTGCATAAACCTCCATGTTATATAAAATACCCAGGAGTAAACGAGTGATGCTGCCTGCACTGAATTTACTTCTTGAGACTAAAGGGCAGATGCAGATCAAAGACTGAGGAAGCGAATACAATGAGCAGCTTTCCATGTTTTTAATAAGAAGGAGATAGAAACACTGATAAAATTCAAAACCAACAAAATGCGGCTCTTATGTATATAGATTCATCTGAGGTTTTTTGTTTGTTTTAATCTTAGATGTCACTTCTGTTTCTGGAAACTGCTGGTTCCTGTTCTCTCAAGTAGTGCAATTCAGCTCATGTCTGAACTCATTAATAACCAAGCCTCAATGGACACCTACTGTGTGCTAAGTGCTTTTTACATATTATGACACTTATCTTCCCAAAGCCCTCAAGGATCCGTAACATTAGTCTCATTGCTTGTTCAAGGTGACTGAAGCTTAGTGGGGTTATGTAACCTGCCCAAGGAACTAGGTGCTGGAACTGATGGAGATGAAAACTCAGCTCTGTTTATTTCCAAAGCTCAGCCTACTGTCTTTAAGGTAATACATTTGGAGAATACCCTGACCATGAAACTACAAAGCTCCCAGTGCAATTAGAGAGCCTTTGGGGAAGGCGAGTGGCCACAGTTATTAAAACTGTAAAAGTACTTTTAATCTACAAACACAATCTAAAAATATATTTGCACATGGGTTCCAGAATGTTCAGCGTTTGAAATTGGAAAATTAAAGTAAAATCTTAAATAATAGTCAGTAGGATAATATGTAAACAAATGATGATTCATCTTTAACATGGAGCGGTAGGACGGCTGTTAAAGAGAATGGGGTAGTGCTATATGTACTGATGTAGAAAAAGAATCTTCAGGTCATATTTAATGGCCAATCAAGTTGCAGAACAGTATGTATGGAATGATCCTACTCTTTTTAAAACTATGTACATACGTGCATGGGTATTATAAAATTATAAGGAAAGACCTGGAAGGAAGCATCTGTTTTCCTGGAAAGGATGTGAGAGTTTAGATAGAATGGAGAGGAGATCACTAGGATGGCTTAGTCAGTGGAGTGTGCAATTCTTGATCTTGGGGTTGTGGGTTTGAGCCCCATGTTGGGTGCAGAGATTACTTAAAAATAAAATCTTTTCTTTGAATTAAAATTTTTTTTTAATTTTTAAATTTATTTTTGAGAGACAGAGACAGAGCACGAGCAGGGAAGGGGCAGATTGAGAGGGAGACACAGAATCCGAAGCAGGCTCCAGGCGCTGAGCTGTCAGCACAGAGCCAGACGCAGGGCTAGAACTCACGAACCATGAAATCATGACCTGAGCTGAAACTGGACGCTTAACCGACTTAACCACCAGGCGCCCCAAAAATAAAATAAAAAACAACAACAACAACAAAGAATAGAGGGGAAATAAAGGGAAACTGTCAAATTTTGCTTTATAAATGTACACAAATGTTTGAACCTTTTATAGGAGCAAGGACTCGTTATTTACTTACATAATTAAAAAAAGAAGTAGACATTTCAGGAACTATAGTCATCTGGCAAAAGCGTGTTTGTGTTTTCATAAACTTCTAAGATATGTTAGTATGCAAGATATTTTCTTTTTTTTATGATTTTTGTTGTCACATCCTTTCCACCCCTCCTCCCCAGGCTTTGGCCAATTTCTGCAATTTAAACACAGTCCAGCAATGGATAATGAATAATCATTTCAGATAAGAGTCTTGGTGTTGTTCTGTGACATGTTACGATGTAAGATCAACAAACACTAACAAAAATCAGCAAGTTTAGGTCCCCTGTTCAATAATTCCACAAACTGAATATCCCGATCCAGAACATCGTATTGAGGACTCTAGTGGTCCCCAACCCAGGCAAGAGCAAGTGGCAACTGACCTGTGTTTTGAGATGTCAGTGGACGAGTACTGAAAATTTGCTAGAGTCCCTGAAAGGATCCAGCGGATCTCCTCTGCAGAACCCCAAACTGAGAGAGGAGGTAGAGGGGCGGGACAATTTTCCCACCCTGGGCATTCACAGAATCTATACCCGTGGGCATCCAGTACCTTGAGAAAGATTTACAGGATGACCTTGCCTTCCAGCCAGGGCAAATGTACCATCTGGGCAGGTGGCAGCATTGAGGGCTGGTGTCAGAGGTAGATTCTATGTTAGATTGGAAGGTCGTGGGACTCAGAGACGCTTGTATCATTGCATTTACCAAAAAAAGGAAAGTGTGACATTTTCTCTCTATCTAAATGGCTGATCCCAGATCTGTCTATAATGTTGCCCAAGTGACAATCCAAATTGACTAAAAGATAGTTGAAATTCTCAGGCAGCCTGGGCCACAGTCTCATTATTTTGATAGCACAGACATGGCCTTTAATAGCATGTTGTCATTGTCGTATTCGTCTCAGGAACATCAGATGATGATGGCTATTAGTTTGCATTTTTAAAAATATATCTGGCTATCTGACAAGGTTTATATACAGATTAAAATGATAACAAGAATTCAGGCTAGTGACTTGTCCTGCAATTGTCCAGGGCAAGATTATAACCTATGCTGACATTTCCCACCCCCCACCCCCCAGTGTTAGTCCCTAAAGCTATGGTTAAAAAAAAAAAGAAAAAAAAAAAAAGAAAAGAAAACAAAAGAAAAAGAAAAAAGGAAAAAATCTCTGTAGTAATAGTTTCTTTTGCTTTTAAAATATGAAATCTTTAAATAAACAAACAAATAGAATGTGGCATTTCAGATACACTTCCACAATACATAAAGAGACTTTTCTACCTTAGGAATAAAGACCTGGGTATGAAAATGTGTCACTCTTCTCAATTCTAATGTATCATGCTCATTGCCCCCAAATTTGGCTTTTGTTTGGTTTGCTAATAATATTTCCTTCTAATATGCAATATCAATTTGCCCGTCCTGTTTTACTTTATCCTGATATCCATGTAAGTATCACCTATTTAAAGTTATTATCTCCTGTAGAGCCCCCATCCATAATGGTTTTACACTGCGTATTAGAAGGGAGCGTTTGAGCAAGAATGGGATGGAGAAAACAAGGCAGGCAGTGGTTATAGTTGTCATAAGAGGTGACTACATAGACAGGACCTCCCCTTGCTCTTGACAGTCTAGGGGATGTGGCCCAGGCCAGGGTAAGAAGGGAAGACCTAGGAAGACTTGTGGCAGGCAGTAAACCGTGTGGGGACCAAGCAGTATCATAAACCAGGGTGCAAGGCAGGACATCCTCAATACTGCCTTGAACACAATCGCTGTCCTCTGCCAGTGAGGCCAGGGCCCCGTCTCTCTTATCTATTTTGTGCAGCGTTCAATGGCATGCCATGCACCGGAGGTTTGTTAAAATACATAGGATGATGGTAAATACAGATTAAAATAAAGCGCCGAGAAGCCAAGCCTATTAACTCACCTTGAGGTCCCTGCCCTGATGGAGAAGCCAGGCAGAACAAATGGGCCTGTAATGCTCCAAGCCAAAAGTCCCCAGTGGGAAGACTTTGCGAGCAGCGTGTGTGGAGGAATTAACTACACACTTCCTTTAATGTTCATCAGAATTGAACACTGCTAATTCACAGCACTTCAGCATTTCAGGGCCCCTTAGAGTCTTTCCAATTATGCTAGTGGGGAGGTGACTGGCCCATCCACGGTCCCCGCGGTGAGACTGTGCGAGCAGAACTTAGCAACAGAGTCCTGGGGTTCCCGTGCGCCCGTCCTAATGAAGCCACATTGTTCACTCCACTCTTCGTCCACAACCCTGCACAGGCTCGGCATTTCCCCGCCCTGCTTTCCCGTGCCCTTCCTGGAACGGAGAAGCGGGGCCGTCACGCCGCCAATTCTGGGAGCAGAGTGTGGGTAGCCTTATATCTGTAGTTAAAAAGCAATAAATCTTAGGTCAGGTAATGAATTCCATTTTGAGTAATCTCATTATGGACATCTATTCAGAGTCTATACAGCACAAGCAGAATGACTGGAAAACCCAGGGTAATGTGCTGGCTTTTTTCCCTGGGCCAAATTAACAGTGAAGGCCTTTAAAAGGATGCTTCATTTAGGCTCTCTTATTATCAGAAATATTATAGAAGCTGGAATTGGGGCCTGAGTGGAGTTGGACTGCTGAGATAACTCCCACTGTCGGATCAATGGCTGGCAGGATTCCACCGTGAAAGGAGCTCTGAGTGAGACAGGCTTCTTTCTAAGGCCCCAGTGCACGGTTTTCTGCTGAAGCCTAGGAGAAGAAGGGTTGAGCAGGGGGAAGAAAAGTCTGGGGAGGTGTAAGTGGCAAGCGAATTTTCTGTGACTATCCTTCAGGCTCAGATAAGGTGGGCTGCACAGGATCTGCTTTCTTTTATTTTAATTTTTTTAATGTTTACTTTTGAGAGACACAGAGAGACAGAGCATGAGCAGGGGAGGGGCAGAGAGAGAGGGAGACACAGAATCCAGAGCGGGCTACAGGCTCCGAGCTGTCAGCCCAGAGCCCGACGCGGGGCTCGAACCCACAAACTGTGAGATCATGACCTGAGCCGAAGTCAGACGCTTAACCAACCGTGCCACCCAGGCGTCCCAGGTTCTGCTTTATTTAATTGACCTTAAATACAGTTATTAAATAGTTTTCAAGCCTCAGTTATGTCACCACTCCCTATTACCATCTAAAATAGTGCAGCTTTATCACCGTGAAATTTAAAGTGCTTTCCAAACCTTACATACCCATCACCTGAGGATCGTATTAAATTGCAGTTCTGATTCATGGATTAGCCTTGGGGTGAGGGCCAAGATTTGACATTTTGTAATAAGCTTCCAGGCGATATCTGTGCACTGAGTCTATGTACCACACTTGGAGTAGCAAGGCTCCAGAATATTGGTTCTCAAACTTTGGCTTACGTTAGAGTTACTGGAAGGGTTGGGGCATCGGGCATCTGTCAGTTAAGCGTCCTACTCTTGGTTTCAGCTCAGGTCATGATCTCGCAGTTGGTGAGTTGGAACCCCATGTCAGGTTCTGCACTGACAGCATAGAGCCTGATTGGGATTCTCTCTCTCTCTCTCTCTCTCTCTCTCTCTCTCTCTGTCTCTCTCCCCCTCTCTCTCTGCACCTCCCCTGCTCATGCTCTACATACATACATACATACACACATACATACACACATACATGCATAAGAATTGCCAAAAGCGTTTGTTAAAACAGAGATTCTGGGCTCCACCCCTAGAGTTTCTGATTCAGTAGGTATAGAGTGTGAGAATTTGCACCTCTCACAAACTTCCAGGTGACACTTGATGCTCCTGGTCCTGGGGCCACACTCTGAAAACCACTGCTCTAAAGTAATTGTTCTCACACTTGACTGCACATACATATCATCTAATTTAAAATATGAAGATTTTAAAATGTCCTGATTCCCAGCTCTACCCCCAAACTAATGAAATTAGAATCCCTGAGAATAGGATTCCAGCGTGAAAAACTCTTTCAACTCCTTCAGTGATTTTTTTTTAATTAAAAAAAATTTTTTTTAATGTTTACTTATTTTTGAGAGAGAAACAGAATGTTAGCAGGGGAGGGGCAGAGAGAGAGGGAGACACAGAATCCGAAACAGGCTCCAGGCTCTGAGACATCAGCACAGAGCCCGATGCGGGGCTCGAACCCAAGGACGGCAAGATCATGACCTGAGCCCAAGTCGTACACTGGACTGAGCCAGCCAGGTGCCACAAACTCCTTCAGTGACCCTTAATGTTAATTGAGAATCGCTGCTCTAAAACATGGCTTCCAGGATCACCTTCCTTCCAGTGTCCAGATAGGAAAACAGGACTATGTGCTCATCCCCACATTAGCTTTTTGTACTATTATATTTCAGAATTTAGGCTTACGTCAGTTTTTCTCCCTGAAATAAACTCCTATATCCACTGTCAAAATTCCATCTGTCTTTCATGGTTTATCTCGAACACCATGAAGGCAAGAAGCCTTCCTCTATGCCCATGGCCAGCCGAGAGCTTCTTAATGTACTGCTTCCTAATTCCAGTCACGAACGAGATTCTCGCCTACCTCACCTCATCCCTCTTTTCTGTTCCCACAGCCCTCCTGGGAGCCTCTTTTGTAAAGCCTGTGCCTACACTAGGGCTGTTTGTGTGGCCACTGGCTCTTCCCCACCAGTCTGCAAGTGCCTTGTGGATAGAAGAAGCTTTGCTCCTTCATCCGGCTCATCCTTCCCAAAGCTTTCGGTGCACGGTCCCACCCTGGAGTCCCTCACTTAGTATCCACGGAGTTGTTCTGCATTTGTACCACTGTGGCCCTTGACATATACATTCTCTCCCAATATTGTTACTTGTGTACTTGTCTTACTTAATCTTATCTGCTAGGTATGCTCTTCCTGAGGGCAGGGAGGGTACCATGCACGTCTTTATTAGCACCACCCCCCCGCCCCGCCCCGAAGTCACACACTTCTCTAAGTTCCTGCTGCTCAAAATGTGGTCCACAGATCAGCAACACCGGAATTGCCTGCTGCCTGTGGGGAATGCAGATTCTTGGGCCCCTGCTCAGAAACGCTGGGTTACAATCTGCATTTTAACGAGATCCCCAGGTAACAGGTGTGCACATGATAGTTTAAGAGGCACTGCCTCAGATGGTAAAATAGTAAAGTAATGAAGAGAATGGGTTCTGGACTCCACTTTTAGGCTCGGCATCTCGAGTGAGTTCCCACCATAGTGAGTGCCCACACCATAGTTTCCCCATCTGTAAAATGAGAACAGTCTTCATCTCATGGAGATGCGGGAGCATTAGATCACGTAACATAAATAACTAAATAATGCCACGTAAGTCAACACTCGGTGCATTCTAAGCCCTTAATAATACAGTTTGAACTATTATTACTCAATTAAAACTGGTTAACTTTAATTGAATTTAAACTGCCACCCAGACTAGGTAAGAAAATGAAACACGATTCTGCACGGATTTCAGAAATACGACATGTAAAAGGTAATAAATAAAAAAAAAATATTAAAAACCCTTTAGCAAGTGTTAAGGAGCATGTCAAATCATTCCTGCGTTGGACCTTAAGCAATTCGGTGGTTGGAGCCTTTAAAATTACCATCCCCCAAATTTCTGCTGTGTCACCAGGTTTTTCTGTACTGCGCAATTCTTTCAGGCCACCTTTATCCTGCTCCTACCTAAAGAACAACTTGATAAGTGAATTTTGTTTCTCAGCCCCACACTGTTGCTGTGGCAATTACCTCAGCGGCCATAAACCCTGCGCCTGGCTTGGCTGAAACATGTGCACACACTGCCCCCTAGGGGATCTGGTCTGTCATGACCCACAAAACCAAGAAAAAAATCCAAACTCTGTTGGGCTGGGATTGTAGTCAGCTCAGAGGAAAACAGCTGAACCCTGGGTGCAGCTTTGGAGTTAACTATTGGCCGCTCTGTTAAGTAATAGTACTCTGTCCCAGTGTGGGGCCTCACGAGAATTCGTGAAATGGAATTTGATGTGTATGACCTGGGTTTGATTCCCTCAAATGTTAGGAATCAAGGCAGTTGACTGCCACTGACAGTCTAGAATGACAACCAACATTTGAAATGAAACCTTCACTATACTGTCTCTAGTGACAGGAAAATGATACTATACCCCAAACCTTAACTATTCTGTATCTAGTGATATGAAAGTGATTCTATATCCCATGTAAGCTGTTAGGAGAACAATAGGACAAAGTTAGCAAATGACTACTGAAAGGCCAGGCACTTGTGGTCCTCACTGAACAAGAGAGGTGAAGGGTCCTGCTCTCACGGAGCTGAAATTATAATTAATATCAGACAGCATCCACTCTTGTCTGCCTGCTGTCTCCTTCAGCTCAGGTGACCTTTCCTTGGTTCCAGGGAGGCACTGACTTGCCTTGGAATGAAAGATAAAGGCTGTGGTCACTCCAAAGGTGACTCACAGACAACCCTGTCTCTCTCCTGTGACCTAATAGGGATTTTTTTTTTCTTTTTTCTTTCTTTCCTTTGTTCTTTCTTGTCCCTTGCAGGATTTTGTTGCTTGTTTTGAGAGTTGTAAATAATTACGTTTTGGGGAAGGTGCTACATACAACACATCCTGGTACCCGATCCTTCTCTGGGCCCTCTGGTGGAGGACAGAGAAGGTCTATGAGGTTCCTTAGAGCAAGGGAGCTTTTACTATGAGGCACTCAGGAGAATCAAACTGGCTTCTGGTTATAGGAGGCTCCAAAAGTCAACGATGGTTTCAGTTCAAAGGTTCCATTTGAACCCACAAACTTAGTATTTTTTCCTCTGAAACTGTTGTCACTGTTCTCATTCTGCGCTCACCTCCTGGTCTCCCAAATTGCCTCCTGATAATTCATAATTGATTCCTTCCCCATCACCATTTTGGAAACACGCTGGCCAGCACCCTTTGCTGTTGGTGTGCCCCGGTGATGGCTGGAGTCCCTTTGCCTCCAAAGTTGCAGTGACCACTGAACCCTTCCCTGGGCTGTTCCCGAGAGAGTGCACAAGCAGACAGTGAGATCTGAGGGGACATCATGCCGCCCAGCACGGCCTCCCGTGTTCACATCCCCCCGGATGCTCCTGCATATCTGCTTCCCTTTCCCTCCTCTAGGGCTTGCTGGCTCTGGGACTGAGAAATCAGAGTGAAAGAATGTCTTCCACCGCAAAGTTCTCAGGTGTCGGTTACTGAATTTACACACCGTTCCCGCCAGCCAACCCCCCTGGATCAGTTCACTGCACGCTGTGCCCTGCTGTGCGTCGGGCTCTGCCTGCCCTGTTCTCTGTGGAATCTGCAGCACTGGAAGAGTGCTGGCCACATGGGAAGGCACACCATAAAGGAAACTTGTAGGCACATCGCCAGAGTACTGCCTGTGCATGAAGCACTGTTTATTTCTTATTTCAATCCATGTCGAGAACAAGCCCCATTTTGCAGCTGAGACACATGAGGCTTGCAGAAGCTAAGATCTGCTCTATGTACCACAGTACTTAGTGAAGACAGAATTTACACCCAGGAGAAGAACTGCTGAGTGCAACCCTTGCAGTGAGAGTCCTTATTCGATATGCTTCCGCCTCCTTGTTTGGTAAGTAAAACCAAGAGCGCAGTTCAGTTGTTAGGAAATCTTCCAGTACTGGAGGAGTTAAGGACTGAATCAATAGTTATTTCTCATTTCTCCCATGTTTCCCTCTAGGGCTTAGGGTTCAGGCATTTCTTCCCAACTCTGCCTCTAGAGCAGTGCAGCTCACCAGCAGCCTCCTTCTCGCTCCCAAAAGGCAGATGACATTAGCAGTGGCTTCTTAGTGTGAGACAGAATATACACTCTGCAGCAAACTGAGCGCCCCAGGAACCAGCGGCACAAACAGCTCCACTACCAAATACTTTAAGTGCCTGTCAGCGGTTTCCTAACAAATGGCTTCGTTGAGACTCTCTCTCCTGCAGGTCAGCCACTGCGTGTCCACTCGAGGCTGCGAAAGGCCACGCTCCCGTACCCTCCTTCCTGCTCTGGAAAATGACACTGAAACCCATAATGAGCCTAGAGGAAGTCAACCAGACAGGAAATAAACCCACTGGGGTGCTTAGGCTCGTGGAAGAGTTTTGGAAGACCATCCGTCCCGCGGGAAGGTGCCTGTTTGATGCCATCGCGGCCACCAATTCTTTGCTCTCTTGTTGTTGGGAAAGGCAGGGGCAGATTGATTTCCAAATTAACTTTAAGCTGCAAGAATAGGTAGGACCTGGCACTGAGAAGTTACTTGGACCAGGGCTGGTGGTGGTGATGTAAGAGGAGCTTTGGGCAGGATTTCCTGGGGCAGGAGCAGAGTCGATGGACTTATTTTTAGACAGTGTTGATATTTTTAGTGAAAGTCCACTAGCATCTCCATTGGGGGATGGAGGACTGGGGGTGGGTGGGGAGGATGGTTTCCTGAGGTTAGTCATTTCCTCTCCTATGTCACGGGAAGTGCCCAGTGATGGTAAACACTGCTGACATAATGGGAACTTACACCGCTGGTGTGTCAGAGCACACACGCTCCTTCCTGGTCCGTGCGCCAGGTGAGTGGAGGCTGCTTCCTGTTTTCAGCTCTAGGAGGAACTTGCAACTTCTGAGAGCTGCTCTGGAGAATAAATCACAAGGACCGCTGTGGTAAGCAGCCGGGACCAGACACCGGAAAGCGATTTGGTAGCAAGAATTGTTGGACGTGCCCTGGCAGCTCCCGGAACTGCTGAGTCATTGTGCCCTCCGTGAGGTGGATACGGAAGCCAAGTGGGTTTGATTCCAATATCATAACGCGATCGTGATCAGAAACTTGCTTGCCAGCCAGAGACACCCTTAGTGCCTGGATTCGATCCATTCCTGAATTCCCTTAGCAGGTCCTGCCAATTTCCCCTCTGAGGCTTCTGAAGCTGGTTCCTCCACTCTACCTCTGTGATGTCCGTGATGTCATCAGCTCTTGCAAAGATTAGTAAAAGCACCTGCTCTTCCTGACAGTGATCTCTTTCATGTGGTTCCTCCTCCACGTTGCTGGTGGATGCAGCATTGGGAAACACAGAGCAGCTTTGTCAGTACCCTTCTTACCCCTTGTCCGTGGTAGACACTGCTAATCGGTCATGGCACTTTAACTGCTAAGCCCAGACATGGGTGACCGCACGGTCTTTCTTAACATTGTCCTTCAAGTTCTCGTGACCAATCAATTGGAACTGGCATTTGACATAAAGTCAATTTGCCATCTTGGTGCCGGTGTTATCTTCCTAAAAACTAAATCCATTGTCTCTTCCCTGGTGTGAGACTTCTTCTGTCTCCCAAGTGCCTTCTTCAGACTCCCTGGCATGGTGCACAGGACCTTCCACCGGCTCACCTGTCTTTCATCTTCTTGCCTCCCCTCTCCCAACTTCCCCTGGCCCCAGACGCAGACCCCAGGGAACTTCTTATTCTTTCCCAAATACACTTGGCTTTTGCATGACTCTTTCACTGCCACGGGCTGTTCTTGCTTTCTAGATTCTCCTTTTTCCTTTCTTCATTCTGCAAACTCTTACTTGTTTCCTCAAACCCTCAAAATTCCTCTTCTGTTATGTTTCCATGACTCCGCTCAGCAAAGCCAGTGCCCTCCTCTTCTGTGTTCTCATGGGCTTCCGTTTTTACTTCTATTAAAGAATTTGATATTGTAATATATCACGTGGTATATATGTTATAATGTGCTATGGTTATAATAGTTATATTTGTTATAATTATGGTCATATATTTGCTTATTTATTCAACACATCTATTGACAAACTTCTATGTGTTGTGTTAGTAATAGGTAAATTAATACACAGAATAGATGTTTAATGAGTTTATATTCAATGAATGGATAAATGATGGTATTTTATTGCTAATCTTATCCGTCTTTTGCCCTTGTATCTCTAGACTAGCTTTCTCTAAATTCCAGGAGTCTATGAGCAGGACTGAAATTTTTCCCTAAGTCCTAGAGAAACTTATGAAAATAAGTACTTAAAACAATTTTTTAATGTTTTATTTTTTTTGAGAGACAGAGAGAGCACGAGCAGGGGAATGACAGAGAGTGGGGGGAGACACAGAATCCGAAGCAGGCTCCAGGATCCGAGCTGTCCGCACAGAGCCGGATGCAGGGCTCAAACCCACAAACTGTGAGATCATGACCTGAGTTGAACTCAGACACTCAACAGACTGAGCCACCCAGGCACCCCTGAGAGTAAGTATTTTTAAAATTTATTTTTACAAATATCAACCCAGATAAATCATTTTACATGAACATATATATGATTACACAGTTTTAGTCATATCATTTTTTCTCCTTTTTTTGCTTCCTTTTCCCTCCCCATTCCATCCTATAGTTGGCACCTTTGTGTTGACCAACCCAGCTTACTTGAGATTGGCCCCATTTTAGCAGTGAAAACCCCATATCCTCCAAAACCCTCAGTCCCAGGCAAGCCAGGATGCTTGCTTACCCTCCTTCATCGTACCTTTATGTTTCTTCCCTAAGTAAGCAATTTTAGAAATGTGTGTTCTTCCATATTTTTCTCTGTATTAGTATAGTACTCCTATAATTGTCATTGTTATGGTATAAAATGAAGTTATATTCTATATTTTATTATATTCTGTATGTCATATTTATTGCATATTACATTATATTTATTATATTATACTGTACACTTTTCCTTATCCTAACTCACCCACTAACAAAACTGCAAAAAAGTTCAAGTCGACTGGTATAGCTCTGGGTCATCCTGTTTATTACTCTGTATTGTGAATATTCCATAATATTTTGCTCTTCGCTTACTGACGGACATTTATTTTGTTTCCAGCGTGCTTTTTTGAAACAATGATGATACACATATGTGCACATGCACATATCTTCATGTACTGGTGGTTTTATTTTTATGAGATAAATAATTTTCAAGAGTGGAATTGCTGAGTTGAATAGTAAGTGTAATTTCAATTTTTATAATTATTGCTAAATTGCTTT
The DNA here is from genome assembly GCF_028749965.1 of Puma concolor. Classification (NCBI taxonomy): domain Eukaryota; kingdom Metazoa; phylum Chordata; class Mammalia; order Carnivora; family Felidae; genus Puma; species Puma concolor. The sequence continues at coordinate 191,492,399 of NC_141674.1, read as the reverse complement.
CCTAAACAGCTATAACACATCACATTTCTTTCATCATATGTAAGAATACCCTTTCCATCACATCCCCACCAGCCCACCATCACTTGGTGTGATAATTCTTACTAATTTGTCTGTCTGATGGTTATAAAATGGCATCTCATTGTTACTTTAATTTGCATTTCCCTGACTACTAGTGAATTTGAGCATTTAAAAAAATGCATTTGGTCATTTAAATGTGCTCTTCAGTGATTTGCCTATTTGTATCTTTTACCTACTTTTCTATGAGATTGTTTGACTTATTCTTGACAATTTTAAGAGGATTTTGTATGTTACAGATACCAACTCTTTTAAAATCTGTTACCTTTTTCCAGCTATGATATTTGCCTATGATTTTATTTATTATATCCTCTGTGATACAAATACTCTTGATTTTTATATATTTAAATGTGCCTATCTTTTCTTTTTTTTTTTTTAATTTTTTTTTTCAACGTTTATTTATTTTTGGGACAGAGAGAGACAGAGCATGAAGGGGGGAGGGGCAGAGAGAGAGGGAGACACAGAATCGGAAGCAGGCTCCAGGCTCTGAGCCATCAGCCCAGAGCCTGACGCGGGGCTCGAACTCACGGACCGCGAGATCGTGACCTGGCTGAAGTCGGATGCTTAACCGACTGCGCCACCCAGGCGCCCCATAAATGTGCCTATCTTTTCTTATCTAGCTTCTGAATTCCTAGTCTTGGCTTGGCAGTTCTCCTCAACCAATAGATTATATATGTAGTAACATATTTTCTTGAATTATTTTTGTTTTATTTTTTACATTAAAGTTCCCTATTTTTAGGGGCGCCTGGGTGGCGCAGTCGGTTGAGCGTCCGACTTCAGCCAGGTCACGATCTCGCGGTCCGTGAGTTCGAGCCCCGCGTCAGGCTCTGGGCTGATGGCTCAGAGCCTGGAGCCTGTTTCCGATTCTGTGTCTTCCTCTCTCTCTGCCCCTCCCCCGTTCATGCTCTATCTCTCTCTGTCCCAAAAATAAATAAACGTTGAAAAAAAAATTTTTTTTTTTAAAAAAATAAAGTTCCCTATTTTTATCTTACATCATCTGTTAGACTTATCCCATTCACTGGGAGGCAGGTCATTTATAGACATTCTCCTAGGTATCCAGAGCCCCAGCTGAGTCTGTTTGTCCAAGCCACCTCCCTCCTTGTGCCCATTCCCACACCTCTTGCATTGAGCCTCAAACCCAAAGGCTAGTAGTATTCATTAAGATCTCTCAACACTGCAAAGAGCTCTACTCCAGGTTCTCTTCTGGGTGATAGTTCCTTTGGCCAGTCTCAGTCATATGCTTCTGAGTAGAGTTGACTCCATCCCCAGATCCAGGGGTGGAACAAAGGGCAATTCAGTACGTTGCATTGCTCTGGCCATATCATGACAGCTCAAGGAAGTATCCCCATCATCATTAATGAGACAGATGAGGATATTTTTGCCAGGGCTTCTGGGAAATAGTGGTTTTTACCTTCTCTTCTTCCTGCTGGTAGTACACAGTACAGCATCTGGTAGAAAAGGATATAAAACCAGGATATGTTGGCAGCTACCCTGGTACCAACCAGCCTGATCACAGAGCCAAGGAAGCGGAGCCAAGAAATGGAAGGTGAGAAACTGGGTCCTGATCCCACTGTCTGAGCCCTTGGTCAAGCTCTGTAGAAATGGATCCTTTTGTTTCATTTCATGAACCAGCAGATTTCCCTTGTTTAAAAAAGTTCTTTTAGATCAGTGTTCCCACCTCTTGCAACTAAGAGTTCTAATACATAAGACCTTTCTTCTCAACTGTAGTCACTAAATGGGGCTTCTTAAGGAATCCTCCATATCATGTCCCCAATTACAATGCATGGGGGGGAGGGGTCTCAGCTTAATGCCACACCCACCTCAGGGACCAAACTGCCATATGTGTGTGTTTACACAAGGGCCCAGCTACAACTTGGGACGGAAGTCCACCTGAAGGATGAGGAAGCCAGGCATACATGCTTGGCCTGCTTTGGGGTGTGGAGTGATTTGAGGGGTAGCATGGGGTAGTCCCTAGTTCCCCATGTTGGAGTCTTCAGAGAGAGAAGGAACTATGTGTGAAATGGAAATAATTCCTCCCTACAATTCTGTAAGACCACCCAGTATGTTTGGTACCCTCTACAACACATGACACAGTTACAGGGACCAATCCTGATGCTTCCAAAGTTCGAGACACTAGAGCAGCTGAAAGAGGTAGGGGAAGTAGGCACAGTGGAGACGAGATCTAATGGCGGCAACATCATTCTTCAGGAATCAGGAAGTGCTCAGTTGATCTTATCTGGATCTTATCTTGAGTACAGCAGAACTCAGCAGAACTGCTGGTGGTGCCGAAAGACTCAGCACCACCCAGCAGACCTAGGGCTGCCCAGCAGTGGAGGCTGGAGTGGAGAGGAGGAAAAAGCAGTGCGTGCTATATGATAACTCATCGGACTTCTTTCACGTGCATATGAGATACCTCCTGGAGACTCCATGAAAAACTCTGGATGGGGGTGAGGTGGTGAGTAAGGAGGGGCCTGAGGTCCTGTATTGGTAGACGGGAACAAGATCTTGCAAAAGAAGCAACGGCCATAAACAAGCTATAGTAACAGGTCAAACGACATTGTGATTTTGCTGCTGTTTCTGTCTTGCCTGTTTCTCTCTTGGCTTGCCTTCCTTAGTCACATTCTTCTTCCAGAACCCTACCCTCCCTGGGAGAACGTCTCCCCTAACATCCACTAGGCAAAGCCAAGCTTACCCTCTACATCCCCTAACATTTTTGGATAGTGCTCTTATTCTTAATGCTTTCCATGCATTCTGTAATTTGCTTATACATGTCTCTCCCACTATACTCTGAATACCTTGTGCTCACATTTCATTTTCCCTGAACTGACTACCATATAAATGTTTGTTGAATTACCAACTGGATAGTTCACACACACACACAAACACACACACACACACACACACACACACATTATATATACAAAATAAATCTATTATATATATATATATATTTTTCGTTTATCTAGGTCTGTCTTTGAGGTAGAAAATATTTAGAGACAGAGTTTCATTGAGCTGTTACTCCATTTCATTTGTAAGATTTTTGCGAGTCCAATATTGAACTTCTCTTGTTTCTGTTTTGCTGGAGAATCACAGTTTCTCTTGTTATTTTTCCAGACAAGAGGGGATGTGGCTAAAAACTGAGGGCCTCTGACTATGTTTTTTGGTCTAGTGACCTTAATCTCCAATGCCAGAATTAATCTTTCTTTTGTGAGGACCACTTAAACTGAGAAAGAGTTAATACTTGTATTACTTCATGAACAAATTGCCTCATTCAGGAAGGAAAAGAAAGTTCTCCCAGAAAATTGAATGTCAGTGGATGATTCCCCCTCAGATCCATGGATTAGTGGGGGGGGGGGGGCATCCGAGTGGAAAAAGTGTCGTGTCAATGTGTTTGAGGGCAAAGGCTTCTCTTTCACATCGCCTCAATTAAAGGCTTCATCACGAGCATCACATGAGGCGTGTCATATGCTGCCTCCCTCACTTAAGCCTATTACGGAATTTTGTTTGTTAAATATTTGAGAGCTCTTTAGAATTAGGATACACGTACATCAGCGTTGACCAAATCCACGCTCACATTTTTCCCTTTCATCCGAAGCCCGGCAATTCAAAAATTCTTGAAGACGAGGAGGACCTTAAAATATTATCCCTTACTTTATGGCCTTTTGTCATAAAAAACAACTTTTATGCAGTGAAGATATACGGCTTATGTAAACTACGTAAACAGGTATTTTTCTTAACAAGATTTGCAATTTATGACGCTCATTGAAAAAGATAAATATTAGGTTTAGCAAGCCAAGAGTGAAGTTACTGAATCTTTAAAAAGAAAGAGAGAGAGAGAGAGCAAGAGAGAGACCTTTGAGGTATGAGTGCTCATTTTCCTTGATCATTTAAATAGCCCTGGACACTTTGTAGAGACCTTTTAAATGCATTCTTCATCACTAATGACATTTTCATGAAAGCAGATATTTCTTATTTAACAGTCCATCTATTTCCTCAGCATGCTCTCCAGCTTCCATCAGAAAAGGCTGAGGACAAATTTAAGTTTTCACAAGATGACTAATAAAATAATAGGCCTGATGGATAGCCCGGGACCTTGGATTTTTCTCTTAAGTTCACGGACTCAGAAATGCTAAGAACAGTGGCCAGAGGAAATGTCTGCCAGTTTTGAAATAGATGGGGGATCATGAATGCTCTAGGAGGAGCCACAGCTATTGATCCTCAGGGTTCTGAACATTTCGTGCAGAGTAAACGGCTTGGTGGCACTATCTTGGGTGTTTGAAAGCCACGGTCAGGGCGGCAGGTATGATCCTGGGCTGCTGTCTTGAGATGATGATGACACATGAAGAAAACAGGGCTTCCCTAAGGAGGGGGCAAAAGAGAAGGTTCAGATGAACACAGAGCAGGGCCTTGGACCACAGGGTGCTCTCGGATGCTCGTAAGGCTGAGAAAGAACTAGGTAACGTGTTTTCTAAATAGGATGATTTTTTTCCCCCAAAATGCCTTTAATGTGCCAGGCATTCATGTGTACCCGTGAGAGTGGTTTCTCAGGTGCAGTGTCCTCTGAATCAGGGAGGTTCTCCAGTAAAACGCTTCAGTGGTCATTGGATGTTGGCACCAGGAACCCCCACCAGCCCCGAATGAACAGCCGCCCCAATTTCTCACAAGGCATACTGCCCTGTGGAAGAAGAATGGCACGTTACCAGCTCCCTGGCATCTGAGCGGGTTCAGACATAAATCTCACCAGCAAGAGGAGATGAAAGTGAAAATAAAGTGTGAGGAATCAAAAGGAAGTCGCAGAACACATGGCAGATGTTGTGAGATTTGTCTAGCAAAACCCATGTGCCAAGCACATGATTGATGACATTAGCAAGAGAGGTTAATAGCTCTGGACGGTGCTGCTTGGGCTTTTGAAAAGTAAGCACAGAACAAATGCTAAGGCCGCAGCAGGAATGGCCCAACTGAAGCAAGTGGGGTTTTCACAACAAATAGCATGTCATCTGCTTACATAACATGGATGGTTGAGGCAAAGGGAAAGGAGCAAAGTCGCCAGCGGTCCCTGAGGCGGCTGGGGAGAGAAGGTCCTTCCCTCGCTGAGTCCTTTGAAGGTGGCCGATTGTGAGTGACAAGCAGGTGACAATGAATTCTGCAGGAGGCAATGACATGCCTAGTTTACATCGTGAATATTTTGGCCTTAATTTATGCTGTGAGCAGTGGCTGAGCCCGGGTCCATTACGTGCCCACTGAAGATGATTTATGTGAGTTTCATGTACTTGGACTTTAATTATTCACATGATTATCAATAAAAAATAAGGGCAGAGCAGCGTTGGACGTGAACAGGTTGGCAGGGGCAAACAGCTGATTTCCGAGACGAAGTGTAGATAAGGTCAGGAGAACACTGCCTTTCTCTTCACATCAGGTATGAGAACAAATTCATAAGCAGAATTTACACTTTTCCTCCCTTTTTCACAAACATGCAAACTGCCAACCTGTTAATCAACTCCCTGATGGCAGACAAATGTCTCCGGGAAACATGTGCCAAATATCAATTGTTATTGGCTGAAACTCAATAGGATGAAATGAATTGATGCTGCCATTCTATTCGGTGCAATGCAATCACTGATCAATAGTGAGTAATTGGACATCACTGCGTGAGGAGAGAATGCTGAACCAGGGATATCGCAACGAGTTATGGCGCATATTAATCACTGTCTAACCGTTTCATCAATGCAATTTCCTTCCAACAACCTGCTATGGTATCCAACTCTGGGAGAAGGAGGACTCGCACTTTCCCAGCAAGTATTAATCTGAAGTATGAATCTGCATGATTCGAGAGATCCCAGTTTCAGGCCTCTCCCCCTCCTTGACTCTGTCCCCAGGGAGAAGGGAAAAAATGAGAATGAGCTAAGCAACAGAGATTCATCTGGAATGGGGCTCTTCCCCAGAAGTAGCATTTGGTTTAGCTCTTGTTCTCCTTTCTCACCTAAGAAACTGCCAAGGGACCGGCGGGAAGAGACAAAAAATTTTTTGAAGACTCAGGCCCTAGAAACAAAATCAAACTATTCTAGGATAAAAATAAAAATCCTCAGTGGTGTTCCCTTTGGAGATTAAGTTGTTGGCGGCAGATGCACGTTCTGACTTTGGGAGCAGGTGGGGGCTCTGGGGAGCTAATGCTGCCCATTTCCGGATGTGCTTGTGAATCCTCTCTTCCCACGACTGTTTGCACGCTGAACTTGGTGGGTTGTATAACGCAGGTGTTGCCAAATAAATGCCCTGTCATTCTTTAACTTTGCCTTTCAGGGAGCAGAGTTTTCCTGAGCTTGAAGATGAATGGCAATTCTCATAACGGTTATTATGTATTAGCCCATGCCTTCCATCAAAAAAAATTTTTTTTCTTGTTTCTTTGCCTGGTATTTTTGGGATAAAATACATTTCCCGTTAGCAAGAGGAAAGCCTGAAAATAAGTGAGACTGGATTTTTCTGGAGTAGATCTGAACGAAGCTCTTCCGGTAAAACAACACTGATACTGTGGGCAGAGCCAAGACCAGGGCTCCAGGAAGTTGTTTAACATTTATTTATTTTTGAGACAGAGAGAGACAGAGCATGAACGGGGGAGGGGCAGAGAGAGAGGGAGACACAGAATCGGAAGCAGGCTCCAGGCTCCGAGCCGTCAGCCCAGAGCCCGACACAGGGCTCGAACTCACGGACTGCGAGATCGTGACCTGAGCTGAAGTCAGACGCCCAACTGACTGAGCCACCCAGGCACCCCTCCAGGAAGTTGTTTAAACAGGGGAGGCAGTTTGTGTGTGTGTGGGGGGGGGGGATGGGGGTAGAAGCCAAGGTGGCAGGAATACATGGTGGGGGGTGGCTTAGCTTCCCTTCTGTGTGAACCCCAGGCCTGCTGGGAACAGGACCTGAGGCAGTGATGTGGTTCCTTAATCAACACTTTCCCAGCTAGTCAACACTCACCAAATTAAGGAGATGTTGTAAGAGGAGAGAGGAGAAGGCTGAGCCTCCAAGGGCACATCTGCAGGCTCCTCCAACAGCTTCTTAGCCAAACAAGTGGCGCCAGCATGTTGTAACATGAGCCATTTTCCAGAACGTGTGTTGGGACCTCTTCCATTTTCCTTACCTGCTTCTTAAGCCATGTGACCCACCCCAACTCTTTCCTTGTGAGAATCATTTGGGAACAGTTGGAACGAGATGATAGCCTGTTCACCTGGATCCAGCTGAGCCAAATGGTTGATTGGGAACTCAGATGTCTGCCCAGGTTTGAAATTCTAGTTGGAAGGCCTTGGGTTTGTCAGACGATCAGGAAATATTCCAAGGGCAGACTTCAAAGTGCAGTTCTCTAAACTTTCTTCTTGACAGTGGGCCAGAGGTGTGGCAAGAGCCGCCCAGCTGTACCTTGAGAGTTTAGGATTTCCTCTGTCAAAGCTCTTAGTAATTACAGAAATAAAAGAAACGTTGAGATGTTTATAGAAAAATACCTTTCCATAATGATGTTTTTCATTTGCATAAAATAAGTATTTCCACTGTTAAAAGCATTCTTATTCGATGCTCATAGTAACTTGGTGATGTGAGCTTATAGGTATTTGGGGCTCCAATTTACAGATGAGCAAACCGACACTGAGATGATTATTCATCTTCTCAAGCACAAATAGCTTAAAGTGACTGAACTATAAGCAAAAAATGTTTTTACCTTAAATCTTGATGTTGCTTCCATTTTAATATGTCTTCAACATGAATTTTATACTTCATTGACAAAGGAAAATCATAGAAAATACAAGTCTATGTTTAAGTGTCTTACTTAAAAAAAGAAGCACTTTTGAAAATTCCTTTCTAGTTTTTCAAAGCAAAAGATATTCTGCCAGAGATTATCTGGTCACTTGGCCTCCACCCCCGAAGTGTTAGGCAGGGCCTTTAAATCATTCAAGACAGCTAAGAAAATTTCCTATTTTTAAATACCCTGAGAGAAAGAGATTCCTCAACCCTTGTGGGTAACTTTTCCTGATGTTTAACATTTCTCAGTCAGGAAATTCTTTCTTGTGTCCTAAATCCCTAATGCTGTAGCTTGAACCCACTTCCTCCCAGTCGGTCTTCAGTGGAGATGCTGAACAGCTGTCTGTGTTCCTTAGCGTGAGAGATCCTTCCAGGGAGAAGGTAAATGCCGTTAAACCACTCCTCAGCCTTTTCTTCCATGGGTTCAATAATCCCTACTCCTTTCACTAGTTCTCAGAGGTCTCATTCTCCAGCCCTTTAATGGTCTCTATGCTTTCTCCCACATAACTCAAACGTTTCTGTTGAGCTATGGGCTGGTGGGGGGGTGGGGTGGCGAGGGGAGGGGAGACTTTATTCTTGAGGTAGGGATTCTGGAAAGGGGAGGAAACCACTCATTAGGGCTGGCCAGCACCCACTCCCCAACCTGGATCCTGAGGATACCCCTGGCACTCAGAAATCCAACATCTCAAGGACTTGAATGGATAATTAGTGAAGTACCTCTAGAATAGTAACAGGATATTTGGCAAAATCTCTAATATCTCTATTTGTACCCAATGTGCTCACTTCTTCAAGCTGAAAAAGTCTCTAAAATAATCCCAGAAGCTGTCTAAAAATGACTGCTGAAGAATTTTTCTGGGGTAGAAGGGTCCAGAGCACCATTTATTTATTTAACACTTCACATGCTTTTTACATCCTTACTGTAATACCACATGGACCCGCTAAGGCACAGGCTTTATATGGTCCCATGATTTTGCTCCTGCGTTTGGTACTTAGCCATTGACTTCATGGGTAATTATTATAAAATTCATGTGGTGAATAGGACCAAGATGTCAAGCAGCTTTATATAAAAGAACAAAAACTATGAGATAACTTTGAACTTGAAACCATTTCAGGCTTTTGCTGATCCTTGAGAAATAGCTACAGGTGTTCCTTGAATGAGGTCAGAGTGTCGTATGAAGGATGTGGTGATGGGAATGAATCCTTTAGGGGTAGTTCCTAAGTACGGTGTGCATCTGTTATGCATCTAGGGTTGGCTGGGTAGGTAGCAGGTCTAAAAGTCTTAAACTGGACTTTGTGATCGTGAACAGCCACTTAATAACTACAGGTGGGGATCAAATTGGCACCTACCAATCAACTAGGCCTGAAGGCCACTGGCATAGTGTTTGGGATAAGATAATGGAAGAAAAACAGGTGCAGAATGTCTAAGATTCCAGCTCAGAATGATCCCAGCTGGCCTTGTTAGCTGGTGGTAATTTTCACCAAAATATGCACCACCCCCCCAACACACACACATTGAATTTATTTATTTATTTAGCCAAAAATGGCTACTGAAAGCTTTTTGAAAAAGGGAAATAACATGTGCCCTATAGAATTTTTATTTTTATAAAACAAAAGGTAATTGATAAGGAAGACAAAATGAAAATTAAAAAAATATCTGTTCGCCAGACCTATTCACAAGGTCACCCAAGTGACCTTTCTCTAGGCAGGAAACAATTACCTACTTTGTTTATCTTATCATTAGGACCAAATGACCCTCTTCAAATAGTGTCATGTTATTTCCATTGGCGCTTTGTTCCTCCAGGGGATTCAATAGAAGTAATACCCTAGGGTTGCTATTAACAACCTGAAATCTTATTCACACAACCCCCTCCCTACCCTCTGCTCCCAGTCCAAGACTAACTGTGGGGAACCAGACGGTGAGGATAGGGCCTTGCCATGTCTTCTAGACTTCCATTTTTTATACTTGCTGCTGGGGCCCTGGCTACACCATGTACTGAATAGAGAGTAAGGCAGTTTCCAACCCAGAGTTGAGGATGGTCCTACATTAAGACATGGCCCACCTGCCACAGAAAACAACACTGAGGGCAGAAATCTTATGGAGACATAGGAGCACTGTCAGAAGAGGGGATCGTCTGCTGCCCCATGAACCACTGCAAAGGTTCCCAACTCTGGCTGAACACTGGATCACCTGGGAATTTATGAAAATCACCCATGCCCTGACCACACCCTCCAGAATGGTGATTGGAGTCCCTTGCAGCCAAGCTTGGGAACCACTATGGAGACAGTCACTGTCGAGGGGATTGCAGAATTTGGGGGTTGGGGTAGGGGGAGAGCCTTTAAACATTGAGAGATCTCAAGAAATAACTAGATTTCAGAAATTCTTAAGTAGAAAAAATCAGCCATAAACCAGAGGGGAATGCCCAAGGTGCTATCTAGCATGCAGTAGATATTGGACTTGTGAGTGATTGCTAAGAAGCCAAGCTTGGGGTCTAGCTTGAATCAGAGTTCAATCACTAACTACCACAGTGACTTAGCAAGTTACTCAACTGTCCAACCCTCAGTTGCCTCTTCCATTAAAGAATCTAATAAAACTGCCAGAACGTTGCAAAAAAAAAAAAAAAAACAAAAAACAAAAAAAAAAAAAACAAAACTCAAGACACTCTGGGTAAAGTTCTTAACTTATTGCCTGGTGCAAGGTAAGGGCTCAGTAACAATGTGCTATTATTATTAAAGTGTGTGAACCTAAGACTATCTATCAGCTGGGCCATGCCTCCCCTCCTGGGCAGCCCCCACCTCCACTTCCCTCAGGCAATATGGATGAGAATGCCCTGTCTTCTGGATGCAACAATCTTCCTATTGTCAGCTGTTCCTTGCTCTGGGGGAGGCGTCCTTACCTCAAACAGCTGTGTTGGTCCTCAATCGCTTCTGCTTACAGACATCGCTCATGCTTTCATGATTTCAGGCTGTGTTCAGCTTTTGTCTGAATTCCCCTGAATAAAATGCTACCGTGTGGAGAAGGGGCACATAGATGGGCTTACTCTGGACCTTATTCCACTTTGTCATGATGTGTGCGGGTGGTCAGATTGGCTTTGAAATCCTGACATGATTCCACATCTTCAGTTATTCCTTACTTCCTATAGCATTGACTTTACTCCCACTGCATTGTAGTAATTGAGATAAATGTCTGCTGGATATTCCCAAAGTGCTGGTAGGCAGTTTGCATGAATGAGAAAGGGGGGAGGACACCATCTGAAGGGGGACAAGATGGTACTAAGTCAGCTGACTAGTGGAAAGATGGTACTAAGACATATATCTCTCCAGAAATCTCCCTCAAATGATATACATCTTTCCTGACTTCTTGGGAGAAACTCAATACAGCACTTCTCAGCCAAAGGCAAGACATAGCTAAGGACACATTGGGTCTTTACATCTTCTTTTCCTCCATAGATCTGTGATCAAACTAGAACAATATCCCTGGAGTTCAGGGCTCAAGGGGTGCTGGAATTTAGGAACAGATCTCTTCTTAGAATCTTCTCTAGACACTTCCAGGGGAAATCATTTATTCCTGGTATAAGTGAAAAACTTGTTTGGGTTTGACCTGCTTAATTCTCCTTGAGTTAAACTGCATGTGAATGAAGATGGTTTTAAAGGTTTTAAAGCAGATCCAGGCTATATCAGGAAACCACAGCTCATTAAGGAAAAAGGAGTCCCTGACAAGTTTCCTTCCCACCACTCTTTTTTGCAAACTCATTTGAAAGGTAATAAGAAAGTGACTTTTCAGGATAACTTCACCCCCACTTGGGTATAAAGGGCACAGAAGATTAAACCTTTTGAATAGAAAAAAATTAAAATCCAGTATCTTGGACACAAACGTAATTTTTTTCTTTTCCTTTCTGATGTAACAGTGCTTCTGAAACTCATTTTAATGGGGGTGAGGAAAGGGGTAGGAAAGAAAAAAAGTCCTCTCTGTTATTACTGGAACACCATTAGGAGTTCACTGGCTTTCCTCAGATTTGCATATAACTTCCACTTAGTGACACCTCCTCTTTATTTCTTTCTTAATGGTACCTTTTATTTAATCCTATCACATTGCGTGCGCATGCACGCACACACTCTCTGTCTCTCTCTAAACACGTATACACTGTTCTCCCCTCTGTACCTTCCCTATCCTAGGGATTCATTCCACCCAAAAGCAAGGGTACGTATTCTGTACATTCTACTAAGAACAAATATACACAGATACTTCTTAAGCTCTCTGATCTTAAGACCACTCTAAACAGAACTCGTGGAAAGAAGATGAAATTTGCACTTCGAGAGAAAGCGGTTTGGCCTATGTCGTGAGCTTGTACAAAGAGCGTCATCTTTCCAAGCTTCGGTTTTCCCCTCTGTAAAATGGAGATAATAATAGCGCTGCGCTGGCCGGGATTCTGAGATCCTTCTAGCCTCCTGCCCTGCCACCTTCTCATGGTTGGTTGTGAGGTGGCTGCAGTTCCTCCAGGCACCTTGGCCTCCTTCCATGCAGAAAGAAGGGACCAAGGTTGGTGGCAGGCAAAAGGCACAGGGCAGCTGAACCTGTCCTGTTGTGTCGGAAAGCAATAGCTCCCTGGACTGCTCTCTGGCCAGAGTTCTGTCACATGGTCTCCCAGAGCTACAAGGAAGCCTAGGGAGTCAAATTCGTTGAGCTGGCATGTTGTCAGTCTGAACAAAAGCAGGCTGTTGGTTTGGATAGAAAAAAATGGGGGAGAATGGATGCTGGAGGCCAAGGCAGTGTTCACACCGATCTACCTCACAGAGTCGTTGTGGAGACTCAGCAAGACATGTGCGTAGAATTCCTGCTGCACCAGAAGTGCTTGGTAAGGGGTCCCTCCACAGAGTGACTTTGCTCGGGTCGCATCCTTCCTGTGGACCTCGGGGGGAGGGGGTGTGTGCGGGAAGAAAGTCAAGCACGCATTGATGGGTTCCACAGGGACCCTGATGCCTTCTGTCAACACTCCTGACCCCTATTCCTGGACGCGAGAAGTCTCCCGGTCAGGGTGGTCCAGCGCCTCCCTGTGATGCCAATCCCGTGGGTGCAATAACTGTGGGTCTGCCAAGAACTTGGCTGCTTTTGAAGGCCTACACCCATCCTCTGGGCTCCCCTATGTCTGAATATAATAATATGTTGATAAAATACCTTGTCAGGCTCCACAGCAGTTCTCTGCCACACAGTCTCATTACACTCCCGCTTCATAATTAAAGTTGAAAGAACACAAGCCCGCTGGACCTGTCGTTACTGTGTGGTGTGGCTGCCATGGAGGGAACATCACGTTTCATTTCTGGGTCGGGTCCCATATGCTGGCAGGGGCCTGGGGCCTTTGTTCAGTGTGGTGATTCAACCTCCTCCAATTTCTTATCAAGAAAATGTATGTGCAATAGGTACTGTTTTTCTGCTCTCACTGGTGAGCTATAGGATAGAGAGCCTTTGCGTTGAGCTGGGGAGTAGGGGGCGATTAGAGAGACTTGTGAGAAAAGAGTAACCCAGGAAAGAGACTAAACTAGAGTCACACGCTGCTAAGAAAACTGCAGTTCTTCGAACATTCCCTTGCAATTTACTCAGAGGTGGAGTTATTTGGAATATCCTATAGCTTACGTTTCTGAAGTACCCAGAGAGCTGGGAAAGAACAGAAAAGCACACATGTACACATACTTGGGGGAGCTCATTGCTAGCATAAACTGAATACCCTTGGGATGTAAATGACCCTTCTAGGTTTAGAACCCATAAATCAAGCGTGAAGCTGCCAATCCTAGGCACTCCATCTGGCTGGCTGCTGGCTCTGCCTGCCCCTAGGAAAAGAGAAAGCTGAAGCCTCCTGCATTCATCTACAGCATTCTGTCCCGCCAAGACCCCAGGAGAGTCAGAGTCTGGTTAGTTTTCTCAAATGACAACAAAGCCCCAGCCCCGCAGATGGACTCCAAGCCATGTCCTTTGCAGGTCAAGCTTTGCCACGTCTGGTACAGGACAAGGGGAGGACAGATGTGACAATTTATGTTTTTGAGGAAACTTCAACTGTAAAATCTTTTATACCTTCTGAAGGAGTATCTGGATAAAAGCCAGGTATTCAGGTGCTAGAAAGGCAGTGTGGGCAGCAGTGAGAAGCGAACTCGAGAGGCAGGGAACACATCAGACGTGGTTTACGCGACTCACGTACTAGTCTGGGCTATTCTTGTCTCAAGTGACAGAAACTGTATTCAAACCATCTGAAGCAAAAAAGAGGAATTTGTCGCGTTGTCGCCAGAAACTCCAAAGGTAGATCCAAATACTTTAGACAGCAGCTGGATCCGTGGGCCCAAACGGATTTGTTTCTCTGTCCGTCTCTTGGTCCCACTAGCAACTGCCTGGCCTCGTTCTCAGCTGAGCTGTCTCCTCAAGACAGCCACTAGCAATCTGAATTCACGCTTTCCTGGTTTAGCAGCTCCACGGAAGGAAGAAAGCGTTTATTTACCATCAGTCTGAAGGTTGCGGAGACTTCGCTTCAGTCCGAGGTAGCCGGAGTAGCTCTGTCCCACTCGTATCCCTTCCCGAGCCCAGGATGACGGGGTAGTAGTAGCTACCCTCAGGAAACCGTCCTCAAGACAAAAGTGGAAGTACAAATGGACACGTCCCAAAGCACAAGCATGTTTCAAGCCCTTGCTTGAAACCCATGCACCATGCATCATGTTTACTAATACCCCATTGGCCAAAAAGCCACATGGTCAGATCCGAAGTCAGGGAGTAAGGAAATACATTCTACGTTTTTACTGAAGGACCTGCAAAGTGACACGGCAAGGGGTATGGATGTAAGGAAAGGCAAGGAATTACGCTAATAATTCAATTAACCCCAGAAGACATCTTTTCCAGGGGCCCGCTATCCATCCAGCATACACGCAAACGCGTCTTCTTTCAGTGGCATGACCGTGTCTGAACCAATCTCTGGGGTGGAGATGGGAGCTCAACAGCCAGCCCGAGTAACCCAGTGACCCAGTGTATTCTGTGGAGGTAACATTAAGAGCAGCACAATGAGGCATCATAACTGATAGCTCTCTCAGACCACGTGGAGCCCGCAAGGAATTCTCCAGAGGAAGGAGAAGGCACATATAAAAGCGTGCCTAATAGGTAAGAGTCCTATCGATCACTGTCCGCTAAAAGACAAAAAAGGGGTGTGAACAATCACATGCCAGAGAGTCTTCACTTCCGTATCCTCTAGAAATGTCTCTCCGAGATGCGGGGTGGAGAGGAGCATATGCCTATGCTTCCTTGTCCTGAATTCTACCAGCACTGCGTTAGGCTCTCCACATTTACGCATGCACATGCATATGCATAGATACATATGGGAATGATCTTACTCTTTATGCCAAAGTCATGATTCTAAGTATAAAGTTGATATATTTTCTGTGATTGTGGCTATTACTATGTATGGGTACATAACACATTACCCCAACACATCGTGGCTTAAGACAACAGCAACATTTATTTTCTCATAGATCTACAATTTGGACCTGGTGGGTCAAGTTCATTTCTACTCTGGGTGGGGCCGGTTGGGGCAGCTCAAAGATGGCAAGCCGAATCATCTGGAGGCTCTCTCAAAGGGAGGCAGCCAAATGCTGGCTACCTTTTATGACCTACCCCTGAAAATCTCGCGGCATCACTTCCATTGCAGCTATTCATCAAGATGGTCACAAAGTCCCACGCATGTTCAGGGGAGGGAATATAGACTTTGCCTCGCGATAATAGAAGCAAGGTGATGAAAGGGCGTGTGGGATCAGGAATAGTGCTGTGGCCAGTTTTGGAAAATACTATCTGCTGCAGCCACTTTCCCCTCCCTGTTCTGACCTGAGTCTGAATAGAATGAGGGATTTGAAGGCACTCAGATGAGAGTTAAAATTCTTGCTCTACCACGAACTGGCTGTGTGATTTTAGCAGAATTTTTCAGCCTGCCCGAGCTTTAGTCTCTTTGTCACAAAATGGAAATACAAATACACTTTATGATGGGCATTTGTGAAAAATAAATGATTTCGGTAAAGATCCTAGCCTAATAGGAGTACAGTGCCCTTTCCTAGCCTCCTGACCTGCCCTCAGTGGTTTTCGTGAGTCATTTATGACTGTTGGGGTTAGGGCCACAATTTCTCCCCAGACTTGGGGAATACAGAGTGTAACACCTAAATGAGTGAGTCAAAAGCTCAAATCTGACCATTAGCAGACGGGAAGCAGTGCCCCTTAGATCTATAGATCTTTTCACAAAATTCGGTGAAGTGTAGCCTAATAAAGCGCTGGAGGGACACACAAGGTGCTAGGAGCTAAGCTTAATTCAGTACTAAGTTAAGTACAAAAATCAGTTTAAAATTGACCAGGGCTCTGTCCTTAGTAGTCCTGTAAAATAATATGAAAACATAGATGTCACAAAAAATCAATTTATTC
Source organism: Puma concolor (assembly GCF_028749965.1). Taxonomy (NCBI): domain Eukaryota; kingdom Metazoa; phylum Chordata; class Mammalia; order Carnivora; family Felidae; genus Puma; species Puma concolor. The sequence continues at coordinate 191,476,111 of NC_141674.1, read as the reverse complement.
AAACAAAGTCACGGTCTCAAAAGTATTCTGACTTTCTTTTTTTTAAAAAAAATTTTTTTTTAACGTTTATTTATTTTTGAGACAGAGAGAGACAGAGCATGAACGGGGGAGGGTCAGAGAGAGGGAGACACAGAATCTGAAACAGGCTCCAGGCTCTGAGCTGTCAGCACAGAGCCCGACGCGGGGCTCGAACTCACGGACGGCGAGATCATGACCTGAGCCGAAGTCGGCCGCTTAACCGACTGAGCCACCCAGGCGCCCCAAGTATTCTGACTTTCTAATACTTTTCTTGACATATGTAAGTTAGGAGGAAAATGTCATCTTATTGGAAGAAGCATCATGCATTTTGGGGTTGCTGCTCTTTCTCCCCTATAAAGAGCTTTTCTTCTGAGACTTCTCAAAACATGTTTTCCCCAAAGGATACAGTTTTCTTTCATGGGAAATAAAATCTTATTGCCAGTTGCTTCCCAATCCACTCTCCTGTTTTAATGAAGAATTACATTCTCCCAGCGAAGGGTGACTAAATCGAAATACGCATTCCTTGTTGATGCACTTAAGTCGGACTTTGGAGAGCTCACAACCCAACTCTTTCCTCAGACCTCCATTCTTGCAAACCAAACTCCCCAGTGACAGTCCCCGCCTGACCCATTCAGACCCAAAGGACTTCAAGGGAAAAATGGGATTTTCCCAGGTCATCTTAAGATTTTAGTTCTGGACCTCCAGGTAGATGTTCCAATCTACTCTGAAAACTAAATACACCAACTGACCTGGTCCCTTCAAGGTCTTTAGTTTGGGATCCACCTAGAATGGGCTGAGACCCCAAGGGCTAACAAACAGTCAAATTGAGGGTAAGAGATGTTTTGAGTCAATGAAAAGGAATTTGCCTTATTAAATGCTCCTCTAGACAGAATCCCTATTTTGTTCCCAGCAGGAAGGCAAAGCCCCACTGGGGAGGCTGGCTAGTTGTGAAATGACATACATGCAGGAGAACTGTTTTCCAGATATCCCTCAACAACTAATTTGTCTCCTGAAGCATGAAATTTAATTACCCGTATTGGACATACTTGCATAATCACATATTTTTATTGCACAAAACCGTTCAGTCTTTTAAAATATAGGGACCGAATCCTGGTTACAGAAATGTCTTTGACATCAGAGATTTCCACAAGTAAACACTCGGTGCAAACAATTGTTTCCTGGTATTGATTCTTGTTTGCCGCCCTCTGATATTGTTGAGCATTCACTTGGACTCATATTTTGCTGTTATGTTGACAAAGAGGGACCAATGAGTTTTTATTAAACTACCATAATGCTGAGTCCTCCTATCAAATTCATCCTAATCTTTAGCTAATCCTATTCTTTGTTGCTTCTCATAGCCCATAAATCTTCCTCAACCTCTGAGTGAGATCATGCCCTTCTCCAGCATTTTTCCATCTCAGTTCCACTCGTCTTGAAACAAGGTGACCAGAAGTGAACATGAGACCCCCCACAAGGACAGAGGCACACCACCTCTTCAAGGGGAAGTCAATTAACTGTGAAATAACCAGCAATAGTTTTAGCACTCTTCTCACTTTTATAAGAGAGATTGAGATACCACATTTACTTGGCTAATAGCTATTGTTCTTAAAATAGGCTGAATGTAACTTCAAAGTGGCGAATCATGACTATCACCACAAAGGGAGACTTACCCCACTGGGGTGCCAGGGAGCCCGTTTGAAGTTTGCCTCCTAAGGCTCTTCGGGAAATCCTTTCTGGATGTTAGGAGAGACAGCTCCAGGGGGGCAAGCACTGTGCTGGGGGATGGGAGAGTAAGAAGAGAAAAAGGGAAACAGTCCAGGGAATGGGATAATAAGGAGGCTATAAATATCTAGTATTTATGTAGAGCGTCATATGTGTTGGGGGCTATTTGTAGGTGCTATTTATAGACTAGTTCATTTAATCCTCTCAACAGCCTTAAAAATTGGAAATTATGAGTATAATCATTTTACAGAGGAAGAGATGGAACCTTGGAGAGATTTTTCTGAACCCCTCTAAGCCTATGATCTTATTTTAATGGCTTTCACATCATTAGGCCCTTATTTTCATGTATTTTCTCACTAAACCCCACAACAATCCCATGGAAACCAAGTCCCAGAGAGGTTAAAGAACTTCCTCAGGCTCACACAGTTGGCCAGCAGCAGAGATGAGGTCCAAACCCAGTCCCATCTGATGCACCAGGCAGTCTTAGAGAGCACTGGTTTCCAAGGGTGCTGGGCAGTGGTCAACGGTTCTAACTCCCTTCTGCCATCAGAGAGCCATTTGCTGCTTATATCGCTGAGTGTCAGATTAGCATGAGACCTTAGGGGCCTGGAGAGGAGACATGGGGAAGGGAAGTACCTGGCCTGAGGATGTATATGAAATCCTGGAGGCTCAGTGGATTATCCATCTTTCTCAGTTTCTTGCTTTTCTGTCTTTGGACGTCTTTAGGCCTTGACTGACTCACTCCTTTGGCATTTTAATCACCAGCCTTGCATTCTTGGGAAGCTCAAATTAGCTTGTTAGTTTTCTTGAGGGAAGCTGAGTTTGTAAGCAATCACAAGTCCAGCAACAGAATACTATCAACAATCAATAAAAACAGAAAAGCCCAGAGATGACAGGAATGTGGTTATCTGCAGGTGGGGTAGGGACTTCCCAGCCCACCCTCACTCTGTTCTTGAGATCTCTAACTGGTCACACCCTCACAGCGATGTCACTGTAACCCACCTGTGTAGTAAACTCTGACTCTCAGATGTTAGGGACTAGAGAGAGAAGTTGCCTTTGATAACTGTTCACCATGTGAGGACACAGATATGTTCAGCTTCACATAAGTTAATCGTCATGACTTTATTTTACAGGTGAGAAAACTGAGCATCTGGGAAACGAAATGACTTGCCCAAAGCCAATGATGAACAGTCAATGTTATGTCACACTGTCCACATTGAGCATATCACTGAGCCTGCATTTGAACGTGGGCCCAAGTCCGAAGCCTGCGTTCTGTCACCATGCTACGGGATAAAGCAAACATCAAAGTCCCTTCTCTACTACTTTTTGCTACTTTGTCTCTCGGGGACAGCTCTCTGGATCCTCTGTTCTCTATTTCCATACTACCTTGAGGATTTGCCCATAATGGAGAATAAGACAAGAACAAAAGCCCTGTCACTTACCAACGCTTTCTTTAGATTTCTGTTCTCATGGAGGATATAGTTATCAGCCTTTGTTTGCTGGGGCTGCGGCTCAATTTCCCATACCCGCTCACTGGAGTCCGTGTATGGCCAGCCCAGTGACCAACAGAACAAAAAGCTACAAATTATCTCTATAGAACATTAATCGAAGGTCTCTGCGCTATAGAATCCTTCTCTCAATTAGAGAGCTGTCTCGGGAGTAATGTTCTCTCTAAAAATCATGATATACACAGCTCTATAAATCGATGAAAGACTTGTGACCATTAAACTTAATTGATACTGAATTTAGAGGAATGCATTTCAATCATGTTGCCATTTTATTTGAAAATTAGTTTCTGGCATTACCTCTTTCCTTCTGTCAGCATGCAGGGTCACGTAGCACCCTGAAGTGAGGTATCCAGGAGCCAGGGAGAAGCAGCTCTGAGAGCAAAGCCTCAGAGCCGGGCAAGCATGTTTCAAGGTGCTGTAAACAAGTAGACATAAAACAGGAAGTAAAAACTGATTTTAAGTAAAATCAGCAACAACTCGGTTTTATATAGTACCCCATATGTTCCGCAGGAATCATACCCCATGGCACTTTACAGTGAAACGAGGTAAAAAAAAAAAAAAAAAAAGTAAAAAAGGCTGCTTCCTAGGACCACGCTAGGAAAATAATTAACTTCTTGAATATGTTCTCAGGCTTGAGTAGGTGCAATTCTTTCCTTGAGATTATTGTCGACAATAGTGCTAGGGAGCTGTTGTTTTCTGTAATTGGCTCTGGACGGAAGCCATGCTGAAAGGAAAGAGCAAAGACAGCTTGTAGTTACAGTGCTTGGAGTGAGAGAGAGTGGGAAAGGGTGTGTGTGCATGTGTGTCTTTGTGTGTCATGTGTGTCCGTGTGCGTGTAGATTGCAGGAACTGCGTGTAGATTGCTTCTCAGTTATAGAAACCCTCCCAAAATGTGATCAGATTATCTAACCTAGAACCGTTATTGGCGCATTAAGACAAACTAATAGAAGGGATCCTCCAGAATTGATCATGTCTAGAGTACCGCAATGCACTTATCCCTTCGCTGTTTTCTAAATGCATTTATGTAGGAAAAAAAAAAAAAAACTGGAAGACTAACGTAAGTTTCTTGTTTTAAAAACAAAATATCCAGGGGCGCCTGGGTGTCTCAGTTGGTTAAGCGTCCCACTTTAGCTCAGGTCATGATCTCACAGTCCGTGAGTTTGAGCCTCACATCAGGCTCTGTGTTGATAGCCTGGAGCCTGCTTCGGATTCTGTGTCTCCCTCTCTCTCTGTTCCTCCCCTAGTCACGTTCTGTCTCTCTCTCTCTCTCTCAAAAATAAATACAGTTTAAAAAATTAAAAAACAACAACAACAAAATACCCATAAGAAGTAAGTTATATACAAAACCTTCCAGAAATGCCTTATATGTCTGGTAATTTTTTTCCAAATAGATCATACTTATCCATCTCAAAGAGGATCTTTCTAGACACAGGGATTCTTTTTGTATCTCTTCTTTGCTATTCAGCAACTCTATTTTATCCAGATTAGTTATTAATGCTCTCTTTCAAATCTGTTGCCTCTGAGAAATAAAACACATGAACATGGATAACTGACTTTCTTCTCTAAAATTGTCCAGTGTTCCTTTATTCCTTTCTCTGAGACTCTATGTACATCAAAGGACATGTGAATATTACTGGCTAGGAACAATCTTATTATGGCAAACGTTTGCCATGAGAACAACACTTATTCATTTATAGACTGACCCCAAAACTCCACCTATAGACACTGACTGTTTGCAATATACCTAAAACATCCAGTTAAATAAATCAAAACCAAAATAGTTACTTCTTCAACTCCTGAGCACCTAATTGTTAATGTTTTTACTTTTTAATATATTATTTCCTTATTTAGGTAGAGCTCATAGAATATCATTTGAAAAATCATGACGTTTTATTTTTTTTAAGTCAGTCAGTGAGTGAGTGGAATTTTAGAGACATAAAAAGTTGCATACTTAAAAAGCTATATTAATCTCCATTTGGATAAGAAAGATATGTGCATATCAATTTCATTTTTCAAATGATTTATGAATTGAAAGATATCCACTAGAAAATGTACACATATAAAAACAAATAAGATACATCTTCTAGAGTTTATTTGTTAGAGCTCACTGTCTAGGAGATATTGCATGCAAAAATAAATGACCATTTTTTTCTGACATGGAATATGATATTCAACATAAGAAAAATGTAAAATGCTATAAGAGGTCAGGGAAGATCAAGGTCACATCTGTTTTCCATGGGTTAGGGGCAAACGGGGAAGTCCGGGTAGGGGAGCTGGAATCTGGAGGAATCTGAAACCTCTGATACCTATAACTGTAACAGATATTAAACATGGCCTGACTCCTAGCCAGATTAGCTTGGATCTGAATGATAGGTGGGCCTTTTATAAGCAAGGAGAGTGATACACATTGAGGCACCTGATTGGAAAGTGTGGTCAGAGAATGTTGGCTGAGAAGTAGAAACTATAAAGACTCTCCAGTCCAGCTGGAGAATAGAAAATGTAAAGAAAAAAAATATAAGCCAAATTGAGGAAGACATTTATTTGTCCTAAATTGCTGGGGTGAACAGGTATTTATCTTAACACATGATCCGGAGTGTGATTTTCTGCAGAAGAATGACATCATCAGCACTGAAACTTACTGTTTGCAAACAAACAAAAAATTTGATTAGGTCCAACTTAGGTTCAAAAGAGCTTTATTGGAAGCATACTTGGTATGCTCACAGAAGCACCAAAAAGACTGAGAAGGAGCCTTGGGGAATGGGCAGTTGAGGAGGCTGAGACACAGCTGATCATGCTGCGGGAATAGTCAGGGTAGAATGTCCCAGGATGAGCTTCCTAGTGGGCACCGGTGAACTAAACCCACTGCCGCCACCACTTTGAACCCTGCTTGTCGATCCACTGCTGCCACCACGATGAATGTAAAACGGTTCTTGCTTCTTTGTACCCCTTGCTTCAGGCTCAGAGTTCTAGATGGGTCATCATATACCCTCACCCTAGCTCCCATGGTTCCCAGAGAAAAAGTATCTGGCCTCCTCTACCTCTGCAGTGGGTGTCTCCGAAAAGGATTTTGGTCTGTAGGTAAAAAAAAAAAAAAAAAAAAAAATCCAACAAGTGCCCATCATAGAGTCATAGATAAATCCATGTTTGTGGAAGGTCAGCCAAGGGTGGACATAACTTCCACGAGAAGAGCATGAAATCTTTCTGTGACATAAAAGAAGTAGGAAAATACAAAGAAGAAAAAAAATGTCATGGGGCATTATAGTGGGGAGGTCATCCATGCCCTAGAATTTTTTTTTATGAATTTCATTAGCATATACACTCAGAGCATATAAATGCATATTCAAATCACATGATGTACGCAACTATGTAGCTTTAGTTATTTGCTATACAAATTTACATTTTAAGACTTCGGTATATCATTTTGGGAGGGCTATTAATTCTTTCAGGCCAACATGGAACCAAACATCTACTACTTTCAGGTATGACTAGGTCTGGGCTTTGAATGAGAATAAGAAGTTGAATAATCCATCCGTGTAGGGCTGTAAGAGTATGCACAATGCCGTGCCCTGTCTTCAGGCCATGGTACACATAAGGCGCCCAGGAAGGAAGCTCTCGTTTTAAAATATCCTCCAGAGCAGCCTCCACAGTCTCCCTTAACAATCACATAACCATTCTAGTCTCTCTTAAGAGAGACACGCAAAACTTTGTTAACACGTCCTAATTTGAGTAGAAGGTGAAGCTGATGGCAAGAAAAAACTCACGAGCACGTTCGGAAAACTTACAACATGAAGCACCTCAGCATTTGCCAATGTTTAAAGGTTATGTCCGTCACGTTGGGAAGCGGCATAAAGTTTTCACCCTTTTCAAATAATTGGGCATCATACTGATGGGTAAAATTGTGCATGTCAGTGATTCCTGTGCTGATGAAGGGAAATTGACAGACACTGTTTAAAGGAAGCCAAAATTTTTGTGCCTCAACATGTCATGCTGGGAATAATCAGACAACTGTTTTGTTACCTTTAGCACTGCGTCATATATTATAATATCCACTGATTCTTCTAAAGTTTTCTTTTGTTTGTTTTGCATAGTGCAGGAGAGCTGGAAAATATATTTTTATAAAGTGGTTGATGCTATTACGCTTTATAAATGAAGACCAAAGCTCAGTAATAGCAATACACATCGCTGTTACTGCCAAGAGGGGTGCATCTGGTCTGGCCCTCACTCTATATTCATTCGATTTAACATCATCGACAAGAAATCATAGGCTAATTGGTCTGGAAAGGACCTCAAGAGGTCAACCAGTGTTTGCTGCAGCCACCAGGTAAGCCTGCATTCAAGTCATCCATCCTCATGAGAATCATTGTCAATAAGTCCTTTAGAACCCAGTATGTGTGGATCTGTTTTCATGTGCATGTTTCCACGTGTATGTATATGTGTGTGTGTACGGCTATTCTAAGTGCCGAACAAAGTCAGGAAGAGCCCACTGGCTCAAGATCTTTTCAGTACTCTCTGCTCGTGTAGCTTGTTATTATTTACCTAGCATTTCATATTTTCAGAGGGATTTTCCAGCACTTATCAATCCTTAGAACATTAAGAAAGGGCAGTCCCAGTCCTTCTACACACAAAGGCACAACCATTAAGAGGCTTGGAGAGGTCTGTAAACTAGTGACTGAATAAGGATTAGAATCTGCATCCTTGACCCTGAATTCTTTTCAAATCCACTCCCCCCTCCCTCCTTTTTTTTTAATTGACCTTTCAGTTTGGGTATTATCTTAATTAGGTCCTGACAAATCTAGCAGGACCAGGGGACTGGGCAGGGGAAACCGAAATTAGGCGTCTCAAGTCAAAGGCATATGTTCACCAAGTGACTTGACTGCTAGAAGGTTCACATTGTTGAAATGGTTTGCACCACTTTGCGCCATGGCGGGGTCGGTTCACTAGAGACCCTGGGAAAGGGACATGTGGGAAGGCGAGTGTGAACGGCCCTGAGCTTCCTCCCCTCGAGGTGTGAGGAGTCTGTCTGCAAGTATATTCTGACAAGTCAGAGCTAGGAAAATACAATACGTCCCCAGTTAAAAAGAGAACGTATTGCAAAAAGACCTTTCTGACTTTTGTCATCAACGGTAATTAATACTGTAGGTTGGGTGTATTTATTGAGCCTACACAGGTGCATTGCAGGGCTGGGGATGTTAGTCCATATTGCAATGATTATGGCCAGGCAAACTGGTTGGAATGAGAACCGGATGCTTCTTATTCTTAAAACCTGCTTCAGATGTCCCTTTGGAACTGACAAATTGCTCAGGTGAAAGTCATCCCCTGCCAGGTTTCTGCAATTTTCCCAGCTTCATGCAACTTTTCATTTTCTTGTTTCTTGTCATGAACCTAGAAAAAGAGCCACCTAATACCTTGGGGATGGCATTTGCAGTTTGACTGCAAAGTGGAGGCGCCGGACAACTCAGGAGAGGGTTGTCTTTCACAACAGGATTTCGGGATTTGTCAGCTGCATTGCAACGAGCTGACAAATAACCACATGGGGTGACTTCTGCCACAAACAGGAAGCGTTTTTGTTCTGAAGGAGATCGCTAGGCAGCACCGATTCAACTCTGTGCCAACTGTGCGTACCTCACCCAGGAGGTTAAATCCTAAAGGTATCGTACCACTGGGGCAAAAGGTAAAAACTTACGGTCACAAATTAGACTCTTCAGGTTGAGAAGATAAATCAAGTAATCCCAAAATGGGGAAGCAAGTGATCTCAGGGATTTGACGGGTGATTTGTTGTTCTGCTCTGAGGCAGGCATTTTCTGCTTTTGTTGATGAACTCAACATATTTGTATTTAATTTTTTTTTCAACGTTTATTTATTTTTGGGACAGAGAGAGACAGAGCATGAACGGGGGAGGGGCAGAGAGAGAGGGAGACACAGAATCGGAAACAGGCTCCAGGCTCTGAGCCATCAGCCCAGAGCCTGACGCGGGGCTCGAACTCACGGACCGCGAGATCGTGACCTGGCTGAAGTCGGACGCTTAACCGACTGCACCACCCAGGCGCCCCTCAACATATTTGTAAATATGTGTAGCTGTGAGAAGAAAGATATAATGCCGATGGACGGTGTCCCATCCATCATACGATACCTCGGTAGGGGTGATCAGCATGCATTTGGGCCTGGACACTGCAGTTCCACAGAAGGAAAGGTCAGACTGTCATTCATTTCCTTGGTGACCAGAGCAAGGGGAGAGCGGCCCATCCAGCCCAATGCCCATCATATTGATTGCACAATAAAGCAAATGTTAAAGCATCTTACTGACCAAAGTATGAGAGGCTCTTGTTGGACATCAGTGAACCTTTTCTGGAAGGGGCCTGTACTGGTTACAATGTGTTTGGTACAGGTGATAGAAGACCTAACTAGAGTGGCTTAACCAAGTAGGAGTTTGTTCTCCTCGTGTGATGAGTAGCCTAGGGGGACAGGGCACTGGGCCAGTGGTTCCGGACATCACTCAGATGTGCTGCTTCCCGCTCATCTCCAGCGCACTGCATTTTGTCCTCGTGTTTGTTGCCTCGTGATCACAAGACAGCTGCTACATCTTCAGTCTCCCCTTCTGCCTCATTTCTCCCTCCCTCTCCTCTCCTGCCGCCTCTCCCCGCCTTCCTCTTCCACTTTTAAGCATTCTTGTGATTACATTGTCCCCGCCCCAATAATTCCAAGATGGTGGCCCTATCTTAAGGTCAGCTGATTAATAAACTTAATTCCATCTGCAAAGTCTTCCAGCAGTTCCTAAAACAGTGTTTGATTGAATAACCAGGGAATGGGAATCTTGGGAGACATCTGAACTCTGCCTATCTCAGCGAGCCTGTGGACTGTAATTTCTGCTACCTGAGAAGATCCTCCCAAGAAACAAAGTGGTAATCAAATGACTATAAAAGGCTAAACCACAACGTACCCCAATTATACAAAGCCAAACAGAGCAGAATGCTTACAGGGAAGCCCATTGCCACTGAATATGTAAAAATAACGTATCAGGGAGACCTGGGTTCTGTTATTTCTGGTCCCACTGGACATTTTTACTCATTGGTATGACACTGGATTAATTTTAACTATGGCCACGGGGGAAAAAAAAGTAGTATCTGGACAAAAACACCTCAACAGACATCTTCTGGTCCCTAAAATGGGGTACACATACCAGGTGGTATGTTGGTCAATTTTAACCTGCCCTAAATAATTTTAGTTTTGATACTCATGTATTTATTTTTTATATGTGATTTCATAAATGATCTGGTTTAGGAAGATGCTAAATATGGATTTTCCTGAAAGTCACAACAAAGAGAGTTCGCTTGAAACGGAGTCTAACCCAGGAAGCAGGAGTGAGGGTTTGAGAGAGTAAAACAGGGATCTAGGGAACCCAGGTGACAGATGCATGGCTGAATTGACTGTTGCCAAGCACTGCTAGCATCTGATCCACAGCACCTTCTGAGGCACCTTGTTCCATGAGTTTCAGAGGATGAAAGGGGCAAATGTCTATCTGGTCACCCCTATCTGCCACCAATGAAAGATGGCCCCGTGGGTATTAACACCCCACACTTCAAGCATGAGTGGCCAGCAGGTTCTGGCGGGTGTTCTGAGGTGCTACACAAGCTGTAGCCGGGCAAAGTTGGTTGAGACTTACCTGAAACTGGTTGTTGTAGGAGTGGCCGGAGTAGGAGGCGGGCCCAGGAGCAACTGAATGATGAACTGGGAGTGTCCCGTCTGTTACCGTGAGTTTATTATAAAAGTATGCAAAGTATATACATAATGGAATACAATGATTAAATATGGAACTGTGTGTAATTGTGTACCGTTATGTATATAATGCAAGTGCGATTACCAAATGTGTTCATCTGTGTCCTCCGTGAGGCAGACACAGAGGTGGGATTAAGTGTGCAAGAAATTTATTAGGAGAAACGCCTCTAAGAGGAAATGGAAATGGAGCCAGGAAGGACTAAGAACCGTGAGGGTCATGTCAGGTCTGTTCCCGCGTGAAGGAGAGAGGGAAGGAGGGAAGGAAAATCAGGTGGCCAAGTCTCAGACAGTAGTGCAGTCTAGAGAGAGTTTGGCAAGGCTGTCTTTGGAGTCCTCCAGCCCAGTCACACCTGTGGTCAATTCGGTCATGCATCCATGCCCTGCTTTACGCCTTTCATGTTTCATGTTACAGACCCCCACTAGGATACCTTTCCAAGTGAACTCCCTGCCAACCCTTTGCATCAGTCTTCAGGGAAACCCATATTTAGCCTCTTCCTATACTATATCATCTGTGAAACCATACATAAAAGTAAATACACCAATTTAAAGTTATTTTTTAACATTTATTTATTGTGTGTGTGTGTGTGTGTGAGAGAGAGAGAGAGAGAGAGAGAGAGTGCTTGAGCAGGGGAGAGGCAGAGACAGAGAGGGAGACAGAGAAGCTCAAGCAGGCTCTGTGCTGCTAGCACAGAGCTTGATGCAGGGCTCGAACCCATGAACCGTGAGATCATGACCTGAGCCCAAACCAATGGTTGGACGCTTAACTGAGTGAACCACCCAGATGCCCCACAAATTTAAATTTACATAAAGGAGAAACATATTCAGCATAGTACCTAAAATCAATTCAACTACCACCTGGTAGGTAGACCCATTTTAGGAACATCTCCCAGGAATGGGTCTGCCTCAATATCCCTGATGTGCTCAATCACTGCAGGGAGCAGCCCACGGGAAGTGGGGCTGATTAGAAATGAAGGCAGCAGCTGGGACCCTTCATCCATGCACTCCCTGCAATTGGAGACCTAAAGGCCCCATTCTCATGGACACCACTGTGTACCTATAATAAAAATTATGAGAGCAATAAGTACACAACTGAAGTTTTAGAAACCTGGTCCCATCATAACTGCTGAGAAATGCATGTACCATTTATATTGTACCATGTACATTGTATTAAAATTCTGACTACGAACACAGGTCAGTGTCTGTTCCTCAGGCAGAGGAAAATGAGTTTGGGGCAGATTTCTTCACAAAGCCGCCCTAGTCTTAGATGTTTCTTTTTCTTTGATTGCCCTAGTTTCCTTCTCACCTTCTAACGTTTCCCCACCGAAGTACTTAAGTGTTTCTGCTCTTTGGCTTTCTACTTTGCCCTTCCCTTCAACAGAGGGGCTCTTTAGACATAAGCACAAATGAAGAAAAAACAAATTCTGTTATCTAAATACTGTGAGTTTTCTAAAGGATCTGAGTGTTCTGGACTTTGGCTGTGTGTGGGGGCGGGGGGGGGGGGTGGTGGTTAGTGACAACAGGTTTATCGAATACCTCTTTAATGACTTCGCCTTTGAAGCAGGTATTTTGCTATTCACTCAACACTGGATAAATCCATTTTACCCATTCTTTCTCTCTTCTTTTGCAGTTAGTGAAGTGGCATCCTAGAACTGGCATTTCCACCTTTAACCCCAGTTAAAACAAAACATTTAAGCGTGAAATAAGTCACAAGAATGGTGCTAAAACAGACATACAGATGCTTTTGGGTTTTCCTTGCAGAAGATGTTGAATTAGGAAAAATGTTGAATGATCTAGAAAGTCTCTGAATGCTTCTGGTGGTAGGAACATATTGTGGGAAGCATGTATGTATTAATGCACCAGCCAGCCAAATATGGAGGACAGAAGTGGGTTTCAGCAGCCTGGGGCTTTGATGAGGGTGAGGGGGGAGATGGTCAATTGCACTTGTTTTTGGATACCATCCCGGAGCCATCACGTTATTGCTCCTTCTGACGTGTTATGTGGACACGCAGAAGATGAGGGTATGATTTTCGTAAGGCAGCGCATTTTTAATCCCTTCCCTGTCACACTAAATAAATAACTCACTGTGAAACACTTTCTGGGGACGACTCTAAACAGCAGTAGGAAATGAAGCAATGTAAAAATTTTCAGATGTGAAAATTAATAAACCGAGCCAGGGAGCATGGCTTAGTGAGTTGTCAGAGTACCAGAAACATGAGCGCCATTTAATGTAAGTTTTATCCGCATGCTTGATTGTCTCTTAAGTTGTAAACCCGTGAATCCGCTGGAAGGAACTGCCTAGAAGCAAACGCTACCACAAAACTCACCTTTCCCTGACCTTAAAGGACTGTTCACTTTCGGCCAAGCCCAGAGTTATGGAGGTGGGCCTGTACTAGCCCACCTCTCCCTGATGACGTGACTCTGGTTTTCTGCTTGGGGAGTAGCAAAATGTTGAGTCCTGGAAAGGTAAAGAAGTTTGTCCAAGGTTAACCTGAGGGGCTGGGTCAAATATAACAGACCAGGAGTAGGACTCGAGCTTCCTGCCTTTTATTTCAATATTTCAGGATTTCAACCTCCCCCTTAAACATGACTTACGTATGGTACTTGCATACATACAGAGATTTCTCAAATAGCTATATTTAAGGGTACTTAGTTGTAGCCCAGGTATTCATGGGTCCCCACTAAAGCTACTGCAGCAAAGAATGAAAACAAGGGGAGAATTTAATGCCTATTGAAAGCTGACTCAGAGCGTGCAAAGGTGAAAGTGTGTGGTCGGAAGGCTTAGCTGCCTGTTGAGTTCTTTTATTCAATAACTCATGTAGCCTGTTGTGAGCTGCTTTCGCACTATTAACACATCTGGAGCTAGTGGTCATACATTTGGGACTTTTTAGAATGTAAAAGTAACTTTGTAGGCAAACTTGTGTTAGAAAGAAATACTTCTGAAGAACAAAGGCTAACTTCATAGACTACACCCCTCTCTCCCTGACTCAATTCCATGGGGCTTTTGATCGAGTGTGTGTTAAACCTACACACTTATTTGGAGTAATAAAAATGGTCCTCCTGCTCTGGATTGTGTTTGCTTTCAAGCAGCCCTTTAGGCCTCTGATCAGATCAAAAAAATCACACAAGCCAACAAAACATCCAAACGTGTGTGTGGACTCTATTGATGTTCTTCACCTGCGCCTCTAGTCTTCCATCCTGTTCTGGGCCCCAAAAGGGGATGGGATGGCAGAGGTGGGTTCCCTTGCCCTCTACTTAGTGATTGGCTGTATCCAGTGGAAGGTGCTAGTAGGAGATCAGAGGGTAAGATGAGAGAAAGGTCAGATTTTAATTCTATATATTTGGTGTCATCATCATTTCCTTTAATCTTTTACCTCTTCAGATTTCTAGAAGTAAACTGCAGAGGAAGAGTCCCTCCTGCTTGTCAGGCCACAGTTTGGGGATGACTGTCTTCATATATTACAGGTCTGGCTGCTGTCAGACGAGCCAGCCCTGTCTCAAAATATACTCTCCACTGCTTCTTGGGGTGCCTGGGTGGCTCCGTCAGTTAAGCATCTGACTTCGCCTCAGGTCATGATCTCACAGCCTGTGGGTTCAAGCCCCATGTTGGAATTTGTGCTGACAGCTCAGAGCCTGGAGCCTGCTTCAGATTCTGTGTCTCCCTCTCTCTCTACCCCTCCCCTGCTTGCTTTCTCTCTCTCTCTCTCTCTCTAGCTCTCTCTCTCTCTCTCAAAAATAAACATTAAAAAATAAAAGATTAAAATATACTCTCTGCTGGTTCTGGCAAATGCACTCCAAAACTAAATCAAGAGGGAAGCCTAAGGCCCCAAAGAAAGGCAGGATCAAAATGGATCAGGGCCAATAAAGTGAAAGAGTAAAGTGACAAGTTATCATCCACGTGCCTTGTTGCTGGTCTGTGCGTGGTGCATGGTGAACTCCCGTGAAGAAAAGTCCAGGGTGTGGTGTCTTACAGTCATAATCCATTCTCTCTTCCCCTTTCACCTGGCGTCTCCCTCCTCCTTTCTCCCTGCCAAGGATGAGTGAGGGTCAAGGGCAAGAGGGTTCACTGGACCAAAATGCCAACAGTTACAGTTTCCCCTGCCAGGAACAAAGGGATGGGAAGGCAGTCCATGACGGTAGACTCTTACTCTGGAACTTGCTTCCAGAAATCTGAAGACATAAAGGATTAAAGGAGATGATAAAGCCAGACATAGGGAAGACATTCTTTAAACGGAGTAGCAGTTAATAGATATAGATATCTTCTCAATTAACCACCTTGTTTTTTCTCAGATTGCTTGACACTCCCATTCCGGTGTGAAGAATATGAAGACATGGAGACGGGTAGGCACAGTTTGCTTCTAGAACTGCCTCTAGCCAAGCAGAAGACATCCTCCAGTCTCTGAGGTCCCCTGCTGGGATTCAGGGTCAATGTCACAGCTGGCTGTGGTAAAGGGCTCCTTGTCGAAAGAGAAGGTGACTCTGGCAAGCAGACCAGGAAAAGAGCATCATAGTTTCATAACCCCTTAATGAGATTTGCAATATCCAGAATCAGTCTCAGCAAGTTTTCGTCAGATCTGACTGACTAAAACATGCCATAGAAGCCCTAAGAACTTCAATCATCTCCTCAGCCAAGACTGGGGATTTGTGTGCCAGAGACAACACGCTACGTACTAAATCTCGATGGTTGTTTCCACTCTCCTGACATCCGAGAAGGCTGGAATTTCTCTCAGTTGACTGCAGGTCCTGTCTGATTTGGACAGAGAAGCTTTGTCTCCAGGGATCTCTTCACTGGGGTATCAGCATATGGACCCTGAAGCACACCTCACTCCTGTCACGCCGACCTCTCTGAGACCCCAAAGCACATTAGGATCGTTGCCTTGTTAGTGTTCTTTTCTGCAAACTCACAAAGCAACACACACCTGGCCAGGAGTGTAAGGCTTCAACTTACACCTTACAGTACTACATGCCGCAGATAGTGTAATTTCCCACCCCAGCCCAGCCTGCTTAGCTGCTGAGATCCGATAGGGTCAGGGCAGAAGGCGACATGACTGTGAGCTTAATTAAAGGGATGGCTTTGCTCAGCCCATGCTCATCGTTCCCCTCTTCCCCCAGTAATGGTCACACAGGCCAAGAAAATCAGGTTGAGGACGAGATTATGACCTAGTGATCTCATTCGGGATGTGACACTATCTCATGTCGACGGCCCGGGAAGGGCGATGTCATTTTCAGCTGTGGGAGAAAGGCGACCAGCGACAGAGCAAAATTTTGCCCAGACTTTTCACTTTCCTATTGATCTCCAAGGCAAGGGGTCCCCAGCAAGCTGTGTCAGGGAATCCTAAAACTTTCTAATCTCTAGTAAACAGCTTGCTGGCAACAGAGACTTCCCCATCTCCTTCTTTCCACAGGTTAGTGGAATCCACATGTGTCCTAGAAGTGAGATATATATATCCAGGGAAGGAAAAAAATTATATAGTCTTATCATTGCAGTATCTCTGTGCACCCCCTCCGTCCCCCAAATGCAGAAAAGTTTTCTTCCTTCTTCACAAAAAAGGTGGAGATTTCACCTCTTAAATCTATTAGTCAGTATTAAAAGGATGTGACTACCGAATAGCCTCCTTAAAAATACTTTCCTCAGCCCTCTGTTCCGATCTGCTTTTGGTCACTTTCATTCATCTGCTCATGGCTGGCTGCCTGGATTAATTTTCTGGACTGAATACATTTCCTTGCATTACCAACATATGTGACAAATAACTAATCTGACTCATCAAAATGCATTAGAATGCAATGTTCCAGTTACTGAAGGACATTTGAAATTCAGCAAGTTGTCTTCGTTCTCATACTGCCAGAGATAGTGAAAAATTATGAAGAGGTAGAGAGGTGCTAAAGCCCACTTTGTGCCCAGAATTTGTATCAGAATCTGTGTTATCACTGTTCCAGCCGTCTGAGAAAACTTGGACCCGCCTCTGTTTGTTTTGTACTTCTTAAAATATTTTGCAAATTAAAATTTGAAATATAACTGGAATAATTTCTAAGAAGCAGAACATAGCCCAGACTATAAATCACCCAAAACAGCATTAAGTGGATATACTAAATATACCTAACAGTGTTTAAAGGATCCTAAATATATCATTCCTTTCCAGGACCATTTCCATATTCTCCTTTCAACATAGACCTTCTAAATCCAACGATAGGTGAGCCACCCAAGTAATAACCCCAAGTAAGATGCAGAAGATGTGTTGCAAAGAATGTTCTGTAAGTACCAGCATTTAATTGGGTGTAATGGACCTCTTTCAAGAATCTCCCAATACGGAAAACAGTTTCACACAGTGCCTCTTTGAAGGAAACAAAAAAGGGATTTTTACTCTACTGTAAATTATATATCTGAAACTGTATTAGCACAGAGAACTCTTGTGGTGTCAGGATCCCAAGAACATTCCACATGATTGGTACACATAGAAAAATACTTTAAAACATTTTTACCAATAGACTAGCGAATGACTTGTCATTTCTTCTCCTGCATTTATATCACGTTCTTTTTTTTTTCCTTGTGGTTTTATCTTGCTTCTTTGGCGGGGGGGCGGGGGTCTCATAGCCCTGTGTTTTCACCAAGGCATGTCTGGGGATCTGTTTGGAGGGGGGGAAAGTCTGAATTAAGAGGCTGTTGAGAAATCAAGGGGTGCAGATGCAACCTTGGTTTCCCCACTGACTTTCTTCCTAAACTCGGCTGACCTGCTTCTTCTTTCTCTGCCTTGTATTTATCTCTGAAGGAAGATTGTGAGTGATTTGCCTCCTTGGACGACTGTGAAGAAAAAAGCATAGATTATAACAATGCGATCGAGTGCACTTCCAACAGAATATGTGAAACTGGGTGGCCAGACACTCGGTTGCACAGGGAGGGTGCAGACGATCATTAGCACAGCACACAAGCTCACTGATGATGCCTCTCAAGTGTTCTTGGGGAGAAGTGTTCTCCTTCCACAAGCCAGCATTGAGCACCTCTGGCATTTTGGCCAGCTTAGCCAGAGAGCAATGAGGGAGCCCGGGCAGCATGGTGGTTCAACATGTGTGTTCTCCGTCGTGACTGCCTAGATTCAAATCCTCACTCCGCCATTTTTTAGCTTTATGCCTTACTGCAATTATTCTAACCTTCCTAACCCTCAGTTTCCATATATCCAAGGGTAATTGTAAGAAATAAGTGCAGTAATGCCTATAACCACTCAGTGCCTGGCAAATAGTAAGCCTTCATTTATGTTATTATTCCTAAGAAATATATGCTAAGAGTTTGGGGGTGTTTCGGAAGAGGGGAGCATACAAAGGGATAAAAAGATCATTCCCCCATCTCAGAGACTTGCAATCTAATTTGAGAAAAAGCGTATGTATCCAATATATTGAGATCACTTTAGGATTTGTGTGGGCAGAAGAGCAAATTTTGGTTCTTGATTAAACTTCTGGAATTGTCTTATTCAAGGACTTAAGAGGATGAGAACATTGGCCACATCTTGGATAGACCTAAATTGGATTTGGATTAGCCAAGACTAATGGTGGGTTAGGTCAAATTTTTTATTCTGTGGGGTCACATTTCAGAAGTTCTTAAAAGGGAAAAGTCCCTTTAGAGAAAATTCACTTAAGACTGTCAGTTTGTGTGCTTTCCATGAGCAAACTGTCTTTAATGTACATTGTGTGAGGATCTTTAAAAAATTTCCCCCCACAATGAAAGTTAACCCTTTTTGAAGAGGAGGAAAAAAATCTCCCATTGGAAATGGCTTTCAATCCACTTCAACCTCCTTGAGGGCTGAGTCACATTTGACATTCTCTATATGTCTAGCCAAGGAAAGTTTGAGTTGAGACTCAACAAATTTTAATGCAACTATAACAAATTGGACTTCATAGTTCAAAAATTTGTTATTGGTGTTTTGAGGTTGCCTTGATGAAGGCAAAATAGGATTGCATGATGGCTGTGATTCCTTTGTCTCTCCTTGTCATCCTTATGCTGGAGAAAAGGCCTCCTGAGCAAAGAAAGTGACTGTTCCAATTTTAAAACACACTCCCAATACCCTGGAGCTGCCCAAACAAACCTTAGCTTCCTACAGACTTAATCTCTAGTCTTTAGGAGAGTTAATTCCTAGTCTATAAAGAGTTTTAATTTCAAGACAAGTATATCAGAACTGAGGTATGTCAGAATCTTTGACAGCTGTAGAGAGTTTGCAGAAGACACCCAGAGATTCCCTACCATCTCTTCCACTCACAAACTCCCAAAACACGGAGACAACTGCTCCAAAGTAACATCTTTATCTTAAGTCTGAAAGTTGACTTTTTTTGTGTCAAAACCCCTGCCCCTGTGTGACTGGGAACGGTGAGGCCATCTTTTTTTAGTTGTAAGAACATCCAAAACCAAAATCTCTATTGTGCCCGAAACATTTGGTGAAAACAAGAACATAAGTAGAATTCTAAAAGGATGGAAGAAAAAAACAATAGAAGATGGGATACACAATAACATGTGGAATAGAATTAGTATGTCAACCTTGACTGTTAAACTGAGACAGGGTCCAGAAGTGGTTTGACAGTGTGGGATAGAAATATCTGCATGTATACAGAACATAGGGAAGGCCAAGTGCTGGATTTAAAAATAAGATTCAGAGACTGCTTTTAGCTACCCACTCCCACCCCCTCATCATTCTATTCCCAAGAAGGGATACTGTCTTTCATCAAGAATGCAATAAAAGCCTAAGAATCCCCACTTGGGTGGTGTCCTTGCACAAGGAGCTCTTGAGAAATGAATGAGAGGGCTCAAACTCCCTGTGGCCGAATTTTCACTTTCCTGACTTAAACTGACATAGGTAATGGGGCGCCTGGGTGGCTCAGTCGGTTAAGCGTCCGACGTCGGCTCAGGTCATGATCTCACGGTCCGTGAGTTCGAGCCCCGCGTCGGGCTCTGTGCTGACAGCTCAAAGCCTGGAGCCTGCTTCAGATTCTGTGTCTCCCTCTCTCTCTGACCCTCTCCCATTCATGCTCTGTCTCTCTCTGTCTCAAAAATAAATAAACATTAAAAAAAAATTTTTTTTTAAACTGACATAGGTAAAACTTGGTGTGTTTTTTTTTCCTAAGAAGTCTTTTAAGTTGAGAGGGCCAAGCAGGTCAGAGTGGCAACCAGGGGAAAGAAAAGATGGTGGTTGCCCAGTGGGGATGTGAACTTAAGGAGAAGATTAACAGAAGCCACTGAGGTTTCCTCCCCAAACAGAAGAACAGTCAGAGAGTTGGGCAGAAATCAAAGCAGGACCAAACAAAGAGCTGTGGCTGGTATCCAAGCACCCGTAGAATCCCTGAACATGGCTGAACAATGTCCAGTCTATATAACCATACACCATGGGGACTCCTCATGTACTCAAGAAGCTAAAGCCAAAGCAGTGGGGCGACTGGATAGGGAAATGACTTTAGCAAAGTTGAGGGGACCCCGAACCCTGCTTGATAAAGGCAAGCACACTCCATTGGAGCTAGAGAATTCAGGCTGAGAGAGTAGTTTTGATCTGAAGAGAAAGGATAGAACTGACACCGATAGCATGAAGAATGTTCAACAATGTTCTTATGGAAGTGAGTTTGGGGGAGAGGAAGAGAGAAAAGAAGAGGAGCCTGACAATAATAATACCAGCTATTAATATTTACTGAGCACTTACTATATGCCATGGTCCTCACAACAAGAATTGGCAAACTTTTCCTAGAAAGTCTTCTGGACCATATGGTCTCTGTCACACCTACTCAGCTCTGCCTTCCTAGTGTGAAAGCAGCCATAAACAATTAGTAAATGAATTGGCAGGGCTAGATTTGCCTTATGCCAGGCCAGATTTGGCCCATCGGCCATAGTTTTCCAACTCCTGCTCTAAGAGGTGGGTGGTATGGTTATCTCCATTGTAGACATGAAGACTGAGGCTTAGAGGGGTTGAGAGAGAGTGAGTGGTCTGCTTCCCCCTTGGCAGGGAAACTCAGAAAAGGCAGCATGAGCTCATCTGGAAGAGTCTTGTAGAATGCCAGGCACACTGGGCAGCATGACACTGTGTAGGGCTAACCAGCATGCACCTGGTACTCTTTCCCCTTTTTGTTTTTTTTTTTTCAAGAATGATTTTGTTTTAATTTTTAAAAAATGTTTGTTTCTTTTTGAGAGAGAGAGAGAGAAAGAGAGAGACAGAGTGCGAGCAGGGGAGACGCAGAGAGAGAGGGAGACACAGAATCTGAAGCAGACAACAGGCTCCGAGCTGTCAGCACAGAGCCTGACGCGGAGATCGAACTCATGAATGGTGAGAGCGTGACCCGAGCCGAAGTCAGACACTTAACCGACGGAGCCACAAAGGCACCCCCCGCCTGGTACGCTTCAGATATTCCTCACATTATGACTGAGAAAAAATCCAAAAACAAAAAACAAAACTGTTATCAAACAGACTCCGGGAGCGCAATGTTTCAGGAGTACGTCGGTGTTGACCATACTGGGGAAAAAAAAAAAGAGCAAAGCCTGTCAAATCCCTCGGTCACGTTCTCTGGGGGAACATTCCCTCGATTCTTTGCTCCTCCAAATGCTGGCAATACCAAGTCATCCAGGGGAAGAGGTGATGGGCTGGTGCCAGGAAACACACTGACTTCAGAGCCAGGCAGCCCTGCCTTCAGGCTCCTGCTTGGCCTCCTAAGGAGTCTAGCATCTTGGGCAGTAGACAGATGGGTCCCTGCCTGTTAAGCGCTTGAAATCTAGAACAGAAGGCACGTAACAGATTTCACATTATCATGGATCTTCCCAAAGAGGTTTTGCTGTTGTATCTCCGAGACTATCATATTAAATCGTACGCTTGCCGTGGAAGTCTTGTGTTAGCCACTCCTTGAAGGTTGTGGTTCTGCTGCATCACTTGGGGTATTTACAACGCTGACGCTGATAAAATAAATGCCATGGTGACAGTGATAGGGTCTGTATTTTAATTGCCAAAGGACTGCAAACCTTCACTAACAGATAAGAAAATGTGGAGGAAAAGAGTCGTGGCACAACACTTACACACTTCTGTTTCAGTAGAAACCCTAAAATCACCATGACGTCACCCTTTTTAGCTCTTTGTTTGTTTTTGCTTGTGTGTGTGTGTGTGTGTGTGTGTGTGTGTGTGTGTGTTTACAGCTGTGGGTGTTCACAGATATGCTCTGTGATCCAGACAGGCTCTTCCTTAACCTTCCTGAGCCTCCACACCATATTTGCCTCTTCAGAACAAAACAGGAAATAACTTGTAAATCAAGACGGTGCTGGAAAACCCGTGAACTTTCCTGAGAACTGTGCTGTGTGAGTGAGAAGCAGGCACTCAACACTGGCTCTGGGTGAGCAGGAAGACTAGGGCTTCAGCCTGCAGCAGAGCTAAGGACCTCACTTGCGGACAAAAAGGAGCTACCAAGGAAGCTTATTAAAATGTCTTTCCATTAGACTTTTCCCATCTGAGCCTTCGATGATACTTCTATTATCCGTAGAGGGGAAGGACGTGTATTCATGTTTAAGCGGTGGCTTCTCCTCATGGAACTCGTGTGGGCCCCGCGTGATCCAGTATGGCAGTCAGTAGTCACATGTGGCTATTTAAATGTAAATTTCTCAAAATTAAACAAAATTTAAACTCTATTTCCTCAGTGGCACCTAGCCACATTTACAGCGTTCAGTGTGTTAGTGACTAATTACTGGACAGGCAGATGTAGGAAATTTCCATCGCTGTAGAGAGTTTCTTTGGATAGTGCTGTCACCAAAGAGTGGCAGCCGTAGAGAGCCCGAGCAGGCATCGCGCACATGCCCTTCTGACATTTCCCTGCAAAGACTGTGAGTCAGTGTCTGGACACTGACGTGAAAATGCATGCGTATCTTTACTGCATCTTCAGGGCACATTAACTGGCTCTTTTGAAAATTTATCAATGAGCAAGGTAAGATGTGCCTGAAAGAGAGATAAGAAAATATACCAAAATATCAAGCATGATTGTTTTGAGTGATGGAAATATGGGCTATTGTTTTGTCTCTATTTGTAGTGAACTGTGCAGCCAGAGTTTTTGTCTGCTTTCCCACAGCATGTGACACAGGAGACACAGCTTAATTCCTGGAACCAGCTATGCCTGAAGCCATCAACTCCACTTGGATTTCCTCCTTACATGAGCCAGTGAAACAGATTGAGCTGATTTTTTCTTTTATTACCAAACAAATAAGGACTAATTGTGCTGCTTTTATAAATTTATGTATCTTCTCTATCGTTCATGTATTTCTCCTAAAAGTGGAAAAAAATAACTTTGAAAAGTGTATGTGATAAATGGCATTCTATTTTATGTGTCATCCGTGTGTTGATAGTCACGAAGCCTTACAAAGCAGTGTATCCAAATAAGCTAGAATTGATCTCCAAAAATCCGCAAGGAACACAGCATAAACATGCCAAAATAACTTTGTTTATTAAAAGGAAATCTGAGGCAACTGTTACTGCTGAACTGTTTGGAGTTCTGGCAGAAACACTCCCCCAAAATATGATTGGAACGTCTTCAGTAACTCCTGTTGTCAGACTTGGTTGTAAAATACAGAGTAACAGCTCACTTGACCAATGAAACCCAAATTAGCACAATTTATCATTAGAAAGCATTCTCATTTGCTAATCTGGCCAGTTCCAAGGATACTAAATCACAATTTGCCATTTTAACAAATGAGCCTATTTGCAAGTACTCTAACACCCATCGGTTTGGCTGATGGAATGCGTTCTTCCAGACTTGGCTCTAAACGCAAGCTGGAAGAAATTTGCCGGGGTATAATATTTTAGTTGGTGATGCTGTCGAAAAGATTTCAGACTACCCCATTCTGCAAATCCTTTCCCCCCCCCCTTAGTGGACTGGCCAGCAACAGAGTCACACAGGAATTTCTGCCTGCCACATGTCTGCGACTCCACTAAGCATCAACTGCCAGTGTCTCCTCGTCTGTCATTGTTGAGACACTGGTGAAAAACGGAGAGCAATGGCACATCGCTGAGGCTGTGCATAATGGGTCCTCTCCGAGCCATTTCTCTGCGTTTTCTCAGCTCTTTGTAAGTCTTCTGGCGGTGGGCTTGCCTGAGCCTTCAAACACATTCATCTCGTCCTTGAAGTCCTACATTCCACAGTTTGCTTCGAGGAGCCTCTGGCGGCAGGATAACGTCCCTGGGAATGTGCTGCCTGCTGACTACCCGCTGCCCCAGAGGTTTGTCACAGCAACTGCGCCCCGGTGTCCTCGCCGCCCCAGGGGGAAGGCTGGCCCTCCAGGCTGGCCCTCTGCAGCTGTGCCCAAGGAAGTGTGAGACATTCCCGCAGCATTGGATGCTCTTGGTACCTGCCCCCTGGGCGGTAGCCTCTCTTCCTGCCATCGTGATTTCATGCAGTTCCCCTTTCAGCCTCCAAGAAGCACAGCTTCTCTTCTTCCCTCCCCCAGACTTGCTACCTTTTTTCCGGCAGCCTCTGAGCCCGTGTCTGAGGCCCCCCAGGGCGGCTCTCCTTGCTTACGGTGTGTGGTGTGTGTGTGACTGGTGCACGTTTGGGATTTCTCCGGGCCCCCGTCCCCTACGGATGATACTGCTTGATGCGAGTGCACGGTTTTCAGAGCCTCTTCGTATTTGCTATCTCACCAGAGGCTCACGCAGTCTCTGAGTACTAGATAAGGTGGGATTATGATCCGTATTTATAGAGATGAATGAAGAGGCTCTTACTTTTTTCCCTCCTTAAAATCTAACAGAACTTCCTTATTCTTTTCCACTCGCTCTTTGGCTCTGAAGCTTGCCACGAATGAGCATTCCAAAGGAGAGAAATGGTTGCCATGTTTCACAGTCACGGGAAGAATGGCAAATAGTACAGAGTTTATCAGCATTCCTCGTCATACACAAACGAGGTTTTAGTAACTGTCTGTAGCTGGGTGCTCTTGTACAGCTGCTTTAAGGTAGATAAAAGTGTGTTCTTCTCATTCTGTTTCCCACTGGGAAAAAGCCATGCAGCGTGAACGTTATTACAACTAGTAATAATAGTAACTAATATTTATCGTGGTATTTTACTGCGTGCGGGCACTGTGCGAAGTTCCTCACGTAGAGTATATGACATAAGCCTAATAACAACCCTAAGAAATATTTATTAAGGAAAATAAAGACTGCAAGAACAATATTAAAGACTATGCGAGAGGTAATTTAGCATCCTATCTAAGAGCACAGAATTTGGAACCACGTTGTCAAGGTTTTAAGTCCTGGCCCCCCTACAGTGTTCTCTTGGACAACTTCTCTGTGCCTCCACTTTTTCATCTGTAAAATGGGATAATAATACCACTGTTGCGAGGAAAAATGTTTTCTTCTATCCTTCTAGGTTTTTTGGCTGGTCTAATAATCAAATTAACATAAGACAGATTAACAAGAGAAAAACAAACGTGATTATGTATGTATATGTGGGAGCCCCATGGACAAGCCAGGCAGTTGAGGCCTATATGGCATCTTGAGCTAAGGAATGAGAAAGGGACCAGGGGAGGGGGGTGATTCACAGGACAATAAGAAAAGCAGATGTTTGGTAGTTAGATGTTTGTCCTGCCATCCAGACAGTCATTCACATAAAAAAGTAATCTCTTGGTAATAGTTTTCATTCTGGGCCAGGCCCCCTATCTATATTCTTTTAGGTAGCCGAGGGAGGTAAAAGTTTTTCTTGAGTCTGCTGGGCCTTGATTGCCTTCATCTCCAAACAGTCCAACATGCGAAATTGGCACATTTTGGGGACACTCGTTCTTTTTTTTTTTTTTTTTTTTAAAGTTTTTTTTCAACGTTTATTTATTTTTGGGACAGAGAGAGACAGAGCATGAACGGGGGAGGGGCAGAGAGAGAGGGAGACACAGAATCGGAAACAGGCTCCAGGCTCCGAGCCATCAGCCCAGAGCCCGACGCGGGGCTCGAACTCACGGACCGCGAGATCGTGACCTGGCTGAAGTCGGACGCTTAACCGACTGCGCCACCCAGGGGCCCCTGGGGACACTCGTTCTGAACACCTTCACTACGCACCTTCAGGATCACTGTGAGTTAACATGTTTATACATGCTATGTGCTTCATAGCATTTAGAAGAGTGTCTCACCCAAAGTGGCAGGTTAGTTAACCTTTCCGTGTCCTTTCTTACTCTCTGCATTTGTAAAATAGGGATAATAACATTGCCTTCCTAATAGGGCTGCTAGAAGTACGAGGGAAATACTAGTGTCTGGTAACCTTGTAAATGCTTAATAAGTTAGCTATTACTGTCTTAGGTCCTAGCCTGATGGATTTGGAGGCTAAGGTATTCACAAAGAACCCATATTCCACAAACAAAGCTCTGGGTGCCAGACCACCCCTCCTGGGATTCAAATTTCTGGGTGCACTGAATTTTAGATATAGCTGTACCCACGCTCATTTTAGGAAAGGTAAACAAAACCATTTATAAAAATTGCTTGTGAAAAGAAATGAAAACAGCCCAGAATGTGATCACTGTCGATTAACTTTGTCCTCCTGCTTCTCCCTCATGAGGCAGCTTGTCAGCAGAGCTTCTCTTCTAGATTAAAAACCTTTTTTTTTTTTTTTTTGTAAGAAAGATGGTCTTCGAAGTTGCTACTGTCTAACTGAGGCATTTGGCTCTTTGAAACGTCACAGCCTTCCACAGAAAAGATGGCATTTCGGAAATTTCTAGAACTTCGGTACCAAACGAAAGCACAGACGCCCAGCTAAGCCTCCTATCAGAAAAGCAAATTGTAGGAGGGGAATGTGGGCATTGAGAAGGAAGGGAAATCTGAGCATATTCCGCATTCTAAACGGCTCCTGGGTTCAGAGGACCGGTGCGTGTTGAGAAAGGGTTGTGTATGGGCGACCTCCCAGCCAAAGCACGTCTTGGAGCTGAGGGAGCAGGTGTCTGGCACTTCTCAGATCTGGAACCGGTTTCTACCTCAGCTGACATTTAGAAGGCATAATGGCAGTGCATATCCCTGCCAAAGATTGCAAGTATGGGATTTATACAGCCTGTGCCCACCTACTTGCTCCATGTGGAAATTCGCTCTCCCGCCCACCCAATTAAGAAAATAGGATATAGAAAACCAGAGGAAGGATTGTTTTTCTATTGCGGTTGGTTTGGGGCACAAAGTTTGCTTCGTAGCAGAAGTCTGGATTTCCGCCTTCACCCAGTGTTCCCTCCAAAGCTTCCCAAATTAGGAATCTTCGTTGGCTACCGCCTGCAGTGTCACCGGAGTGACCTTTGGCTGGTCAGAAATCCAATGCTGTGACAGCATCAGCGAAGGAGATTAGTCTGTCCTCTTTCTTGAGATCTGGTGTGAATGAATAAAAGTCCAAGGCAGAGGCTTGCTCCTCTTTGTTTAAAGCCATGTCAAAGCATGCTTTGAAAGGACCCGACTTCATGCTTGACAGAGTTTGCTCTGAGCCCAGGCTCTAGAATGGATTGGTACTTGCGGGCTGTTCACGACTCCTGCATGGAATTTCATTACTGAAATTCTTCAGGTCATTTCCCATGGAAGTCATCACCCTAATGACTGCACACCATTCGCACTCGGTAGGGCTGACTCAGCGAGCCGCCTTCCCACCCAGGGCTGTGAGCAGCACCTCCCAACTCTGCAGTGGTGACAGATCTCTTGGAAGAGAAGAGGTGCTATTTTTCTTGAAATAGAATTTGTCCCCCTGGAGATATGAGTACCAGCAGCCTGTGAAGGTCCCATGACTAGAACAAAATGCCCATTAACAAAGATTTGGTGGGACCCAACGGGGAGACCCAAATGTGTCTCCTACGTGGAAGTTTAGATGAGCCCTTGGTCCTTCTCACCCTGCCTAGCAAGTTCCACAGGCCTTTTTATTGCTGCAAGGAAAGTACATAGAAAACACACCGGCAGAAGCACTTCCTTAAAAGATCACGGAGTCACAGTGCAGCAAAATAACTACATAGCAAAACTCTTCCATAGTTTAGACCCAACACAGGCACAGAAATCACCTTCGTCTAGAAGCTTCACACATTCTAAGCGCCACAGTGCCACACGGCTTCCTCACGGAAGTGGCCCAGGCTCCCACTTTTGGTGTTCACCTGCCAGACACATAATTTGCTTAACATCAGTTTCTATGGATACAGTGAAATCTGTAGCTTTTGCATTAAGGGGGCCATTGAGAAGTTGGGCTCTGGAGCCCTGCGCCGACGAAACCAAGACTTTTGTCTGAGACGTACTGACTGAGCCGGCCTCCAGGCCAGCAAGCCCTCACCCGCTTCTTTTCCCACCCAGGTTGGCAAGAGAGACTTGGGATTTGATGTCGGTCAGTGAATTTTTCATTTCATTTCATTTAAAATTCAGGAGTAAATGCTTTTTAGAGGCAGAAATGGATCTTTCCAGAGCTGGTGTCCGGGCTTGAGCTGTCACTTCAAAGTTTCTTTGATCCAAACCCCACCAGGAACTGCTGTCCCCAGTCAAGGTGCGCCGAGCGATCAGTGGTGCTGTTGGTCCACAGAAGACCCTGGGTCACAGAAGAAGCACTGGGGCGGTCCCCGTTGGGATAGAAAACACCCCATGCTTTCAAAATCGGGAGCGGTTAGTGTGGCTGCAATTAAGAAATCGCTTTGTGATTTTCATAGGTCTTAATGCAGAAGAATTAAAAGAAACAAAGAAAGCTTCAAGTGGATCAAAAACGGAAGCATGTTTTAGAGCCTCCGGTACGTAGGAAGTAATTTTTGTGCCACTTATAAAATTATTCAGGAGACTGAGCTCTCTGAGAACAAGCACGGTAGCAGTCTCCTCTGAGGTCTTTGCTATATAATCATGAAGCTGCCTGGCCTGTGCTCAGGATATGTTTGCCGTATGAAGAATTCATGCTTTGAAAATATAATGCTGTAAGGTCTCAAGCACTAAGATCTTTTATATACAATATTTACGACCTCTGAATGTCTTGTCTTGTTGGCAATCTGTTCCAGTTACTGAATAAACTCGGACTACTAAAGCGGCATTTTGTTAGTGTAGAGTCCCGATCCCTTTCCTCAATGCTTGGAGGCCATATGTATTGAAATGCAAGATTTTTTAGATTTTAGAGATGGAATAAATATGGTGAATATGCCGTCTATTACTTAACACCTCAGGGACATCTGGAGCCCCCTATAATCAAACATTAATATTTCCACAGTCGCGTGTGTCAATAGCCTCACTTGGTAGGATAAATATAAACAAAGCCTGTAAATAGCCTCGCGTCAGTTCAAGTGAGGTTTTCTGCCAAATGAGTTATGAAAAACTTTTATTTGTCACAGCTCTTTGGATTTCGGAATGATGAATAAGGAGTTGTGGACCTGTATTCCACATGGAATCTGTGTCCCTCCCTAAGAACATAACTGTCAAAATTAGAAAAGCTTCGCTGGGCTCTTTTTGCTTATTTCCCCCTATTGAAGTATTTTTAAAGTGTACATTAAATCAAAGAATTCTTTACATGCAAGCTCCTCAAAAGAGTTAGATGGCACTTTTAGGAAATTGTGCTTTAAGCTGCTTTTTTTTTTTTCATCTGCAAATAGGCTAAACCAAATTGCTATTTTCCAATGCAGAACAAGCCTTGTATTCATTCATTTCTTCATCGATCCATTTATCTATCTATCCACCCATCCGCCCATTCATTCGTAGCAAAACGTTTATTTAACACGGATACGCACAAAACACCATACCGGGTTCTGACATAGTCTCTGAATGGTGTGGAAGCTGAAGTGGGTAAAAACCCCTGAATGCCTGGATTTAAATTATTGAGCATCATATTCATGAAAAAGCCATACTTTGGACATAGTCACTTTGAATCAAGGCAGCTAACATAATTGACCCAGGAACTAGGGAAGGAGCTGGCCTCTTGAATTCCCCAGAAATCACAAGCTGGAGGATACTTTTACTTTTAGCTACGGTCAGGAGGCAGTGAGAATACTGAGGGTTGACCTTTGGCATCTAAAGAAGAAAACAGGAGGGCGAGAGACACTTAGCCAGATGTCACCTTCACATGGAGGCTCAGCACTGGAGGAGTTCATGCCAGAACACAACAGAAGCTTCTATTGGGGGAATAGGAAGGGATTAAAAAAAAAAAAAAAAAAAAAACAGCAGGAAAAAAATGCTCATCCCTAACACCTGGGAAGCTTGAAGAGGGCCACTCAGATTAACCAGAAACTGTATTCCCTGGGTGGATAAAATGTTCTCAGACCTTAATTCTTACGTAATCTTTGCCTACAGTGTGTTGTAATTAGTATCTATGTTTTCCTGAGAATTCACTGAGGGAGAAGGAGAATAGAGAGAGCATGAGAGAGGAGAAAAGATTCCTTTCCCTGAGGTTAAACTAAAAAGGCAGTGAGATAAAGATTTGAGAGATATTGTGTGGCACAAAGGCGGGTCTAGAAAGTATGGGTGAAAATGTAAGAAAAGGGTACTGGGGTAAGAAGAAATCAGACATTCACCCTAAGTGGACACACCCACCAACGTATACGTTAAGCACACCCTTCTCTGTCCATGTTACAGAAAACTCTGGTTCCTTCAGGAATGCTTGGGTCACAAATGGGGCCGCACGGCGGGTGATAACAGAGTGGATTGTTCCCAAGCCCTGGATGCTGCTCTGAAGCGAGCAGATGAGGCCACAGCAGTCCCTCAGCTGCCATGTGGTGGGCTGGCTCAATGAAGAACTCTTTGTTCTTTCTCTTAGTAGCCACTAGTGTTGGTCTGTGTTTTATTTTCAATTAAATTTCCACTAATCCTAAGCTACAGAAAAACATAGCTGCTGGAGCTCCCCTTTCCCTTCCAAAAGCAGTACAGATTGCAGAGAAAGCTCTCGTGGTACAAGCCCTGTCTTGTGCATGCTATAAAACACGCATATGCCACCAGCTTGCCCACAAGTGCTTTCAGAAAGGTGCTTCATGCGCCCCGGACCCCGGGCTTCCAAGATAGCCTGTGAATAGTGCCTCTTGTTAGGATGGTTGCCATAGCGAGCCCTTGTTTTTAATTCAATGGCACAGTAAATGATACTTTATATATTGTGGTGGGAGGGGATGGTCACTTTAAATTGCCTTCTCTTCATTGATCAGAAAGGAGCATTTTTAGGGGTAATGGAGCAGAGACCTGCTTCTTCAGCTTATTTGGTGGATTTTGACTCTTTCTGTCCTTGCAAGGTATTGAGGTTTAACGTGTCCTAAATACTTGGATCAACGCGAGCATGGGATTTTATTAACATTTAAACGTACTTTTAAAAATAACACTTTAAACTAACACTTCCCCTACGTGTTTGGGAATGACATCCAAACGGGAAGTCGTGTTTCTTGCCATCAACAGACCCTCTGAGGTCCGCATTCCGCAACATTAAAAAGATGTTTGGTCGCATTTAGGGGACTGTGGGGGGAACACTGGAGCACCAAGAAACAGAAAATGTGGCCTAGGCAAGCATTTACATCACATGATGAATAGGTGACAGCTTTGGGAATATCCGATCGCTCTGGCAACACAGAAAAATGGGAACGGAATGGACTGAAAGAAATCAAAGGGGGGCTAGGGAAGGGGCGCCCGTCCTGGTGATGCGCGGCCGGGGGTCGGGAATGACACATTGCTGGGGGATAAAAATAAAAGGAGCATAGAGGTTAATAAAATGGGGACATATTCCTCTCTCCAGACACGGTGAGGTGAAAATTACTTATCACCTGCTGGAGTGGATGTGAGAACGGGCCAGTGACCAAGTGTGTGGCAGGGAGTGTTTTGTAACGAGCAAGCGATCCACAAGAAGCCTGCAACAGGCTTCCTCCGGCTTCCTAGCCGCGCGAGTCTTGTGGCTCCGTCTCCTCATTAGAGGACAACAGCTGTTTCTGACTATAATTAGCTCACAGTTCAATAGTCAGCTCGGGTCCCTCACACCTGTACCACACACAACATGGAAATTACAGAAGCACATGTTGTTTTTTTCTTAAATCACCTCCACTTACACACATTGTTAGGCATCTAATAGAAAACAGCCAGAACCTCCCTAGATCCCTCCCTTCCTTGGAGCACTTTTTAAATGCAAGTTGGGAAAGTCTTTGTTTTTACGGGCCCCGGGTCCCATTTCCAATCTCACCTCCCTGCTCCACAGCCGCCCCCCCCCCCCCCCAAATGAAAGAAGGTCTCCAGTGCTGTCAACCAAGCCACCATGCATCGGGCCATAAAATCTTATTTTCAGCCACCTGCAGGATGATGATGGAGGGAAGGGGAAACTGCAGTGAGAAGAGGGGGAGGGGGGGAGCTCCAGCTGGCTGCTGAAGATGGTTTCAACAGAATTGGGGGCGGGGGGTGGTGGAAGGGTGCAGAGTCTGGGGTCATTTCCTGCCAGGTCTGCGCCGCATGGGGGGAGGACCCATAATCACACTGTCTCACAGCTCCATTAGTGTCAAACCTCATTAGGAGCCCAATGCACTTGGCAGCAGTGGGCACACAAAAGAAAAAACCAGCCAAGTCTACAGAGTGCAGAGTCGACCATCACAACATGGGGTGGGGGGGGGGGGGGGGAGGGATTGTAAAATTCCCGGCTGGGTAATTAGAGTCAGCAGGGAAGCAGATAGGCCCTCTCGGGTCTCTCATTTCTGTCCTGGCTGTTTTAGAGGATTGGCAGGGGCTGCTGTCTTCCAGGGATGAGGCGATGCGCCTGTGTCATAATTCACAAAGAAAAACGATCGTCAATTTGCGCCCTGTTCCCGAGGTAAGCCGAGGATGCGGACTGTGGTTACAAGTTGTCATTAGCGTCCAGGTAGGGCAAGGAGAGGAGGATGACGTAGAGTGGTTACCTTGGCTGTGGTTAACGGAAGAACCAGGCGCTTGACTCGTCGACTTCTAATAAGTTCACATGAACAAGTTCACATTGTTTACATGTCGTGTAAAGAAACTTAGGAAGACTGTGGATGTGTGACGGAATATGGTGGTATTATTACCTGCACCGACTTGCTTTGTCGTTCCAGGACATCATTCTGATCTTCTTCAAATTCAACTGCAGCTGAAAAGCTAATGTGATAAAGGCAAAACAGACAAAATGGCTCATTCTAGCTGTTGTGTTTGACTTTTATGGCAGTTTTATAAACTACGAAAACGTATCCATCCAAAAAGGATTTAAAAATTTTGTTTAATTGAGGTGTAATCAATGTGCAATAAAGTTCTTCTATTCTAAGTGTACAATTTCATGAGTTTTGACAGTTTTGTGTAATTGTGACTACAGTAATGTTCAGAACTTTACTATCTACCCAAAAAAGTTCCCTCTTGTCCTTTCTCTACCCCTCCTCCCCCCAGCCTCGGACTACCGCTGACTTGAATTCAGTTATTATGTATTCTGCCTTTTTGAGAATTTTATACGAATGGGCTCATACAGCATGTAACCTTCCGAATCTGGCATCTTTCAGGTTCTTCTGTGTTGTCGCATTTCCATTGTGTGACTATACCACAATCTGTTTACCCACTCATCAGCTGATAGGTATTTGGGCTACTTCTAGTTTGGGGTTATTATAAAGAAACGTGCTATGAAAATTCAGGTACCAGTCTCTGTGGAGACAAGTCTTCATTTCTGTTGGCAATCTTTGCCTCTGTCATCAAATAGGGAAATAAATAAATCAATCTCCTTGATTGACCATCCAGCAGATGAGGGAGGAAGGGGCTATCGGCTTGGCTAAGGTGCAGGATCAAGCATAATTCTATATGTTTCAGGATGTGACAACGAGAAAGGAAAGAGCAGTGAAGGAATGGGAGCGACAGGTGCCATCTCTCACGTGGGCGTCCAGCGGGGACCCTGAGTTCCAGGTAGCTTCTCAGTGATTGTGACTGTGCGTCACGCGGTTCACTTGGAAGCCAGTGAAAGAAAGCTCATGTCAGTTGCAAGACAGTAATACTCCGTTTGGCACAAAGCTCGAACACAAAACTTGCCTTTGTTAGCTCATAACCTAAAAAGGCTAGCAATTATAAAACAGAACACAAGATCGAGAGGAAATGCAACAAGTGAGCAGAAACAAACCTGAAGTACTTCCCTAGTGCATCCTTTGAAGACATTTCTGAAGACCCTGGGGAACGAACTACCGTGCACCGATCAGAAAGCACTGATAGAGGTCCAAACACAGAGTAGGCCATCTGCGTATTCCGAGGCCGCCGTTCCCATGTCAAGTTGGCTGGGTGTGTGTGTCAAAACACAAAGGCCAACCACCCTGCTTTGCAGAACTTGCCTCTTAAAAACTCAAACTCTGCTTTCAGCTTCAAGATACAGCAGCCAGGTGCAGGCTAAGTGTCACTGTGACGGCGCATGCATTACTGAGCCATGGAGGAGAACGGAAGACAGCTTACTGTCCTGTGGCTTTGCACCGGCCTGCTCGGTGGCCATCATGAAAGCTTATCTTTTTGCCAACAGAAGTAATTTCTTTCATTCCCCCAAAAGACTAGACAAGTACAGAAATAAAAAACAAACAAACAAACAAACAAACTATTTTAAGCATCAATTTTTAAGCCAGGGCTACATTTTCAAGAACACCTGAAACCACAATGATTCTGATTGCATTCTGTTTTCCTAGTTCCTTTGTTAAGGGCCTGACCTTCACTTTGCTATTACACATTTTGGGATTTCTGGAGTCCAGCTTTACCCTGAGGGAAAATAAGGAAACAAATAAGCTTAAAAAAAAAATTTTTTTTGACCTAACCCTACATCCTCAAGTCACCGTTGAAATACATGGGATTCAAAGTCTGCAAGGTCTTAAGGCCAAGCTCACAGGAAAGTCAGGCACACTAGAAGCTGTGAAGGACGGGGATCTGCTGAATATATTAAGCTTGCATATGTGTGTTTGTGTGTTTTCTAAGCCTCTAAGGTAAATTTATACCAATCCATACAGATGTACTCTTTTCTGTTTATTATTCCCAATTGGGTGATGGAGGTTAATGTTGTGCAAAGGAAAAAACTCTGGAGCTTGACAGCACTCCACCTATTTTATTTTAAGGCAAAACAAAGAGCAGAGAAAGCTTGTTCTTTCAGCCAGCATTTCTTGCTGGCTCCCTCATTCTACTCAGACTGGATCGTCTTAAATCTGATTTGGGATTTGAGCATTATTTGGATTAGCTCATTAGTGGGGCACCGCTCTGACAAGCCACTAATCTGGGGCACTGGTGCACAGCACCATGACAGGATTATGCTGAAAATGAGAAATCTAATGAGATTAGAGGGATCCTCATGCACATGGTCTAAAGGTACTTTGCATGGAGATCCAGGAGCTTGGAAATGCGGGAGGGTGACAGATTGAGGCATCAGACTCAGCCGAGCTAGAACACAGCTGTTGGAATGCCCAGAAGTGATTTTGTTCCCCAAAGGCAGCAGCGTCGCACCTTTTCCGAGCAGGTTCTGTGGAATGTCAAGCAATTGCTCAGGTTAAAAAGTAAGAGTAACAAAAGGGAGGAGCGGGGTGTTGGAGAGGGCTGTGAACAGAGAAGAAGTTTTAAGGGGAAACTCTGATGCGGTTTCACGTCTCTGTGTGAGAAGCAGAACAAGTTACAGGTAGGGACTAAGGAACCAGCAACCTGGTAGGTTCTGAAGTTACTCGCCCCGTCCTGGCTGTCAAACAAACTCCACTGATGGTTTCTCCTTTGTAAAATGATTTTCTTTCTTTCCTTTGTTATTCTAGTTGTTTTAAAGCTAAACAGAACATGCTGGTTCCTTTTTGCTTAGAATGAGGCTGTTGCTAAGATCAGAAAATGCTGGATTCCAGCAACGCAATGATTTATAATGTCCAGATGTGGTTATGGGGCAGCGCACAACACACAGTGGAAGGGGGCTTTGTGCCTTCCCCATCCCTTTCCCTCCTCTTTCCCTCGAAGAGGGAAACAAAAGTTTCCATGGCATTTTCTTGCTTGTAAGTGGAAAATCAAGGCATTAACAGAGACTACAGAGTTGGGCCCCTGGGACGCGATTTCTTTTTTCATGTTGTGCTAGTGTGCCACCTTGTGGTGACTTTCAGGACTCCATCAAAGACCTACGTGTTAATACAGCTGCCCCCAATTTAACATTCTTCCTTGAGCCTAGAAAAAAAATCCTGTGTCGATCCATTCTGTTAATCATCTTGAAAATCAGCTTGTG
The DNA here is from genome assembly GCF_028749965.1 of Puma concolor. Classification (NCBI taxonomy): domain Eukaryota; kingdom Metazoa; phylum Chordata; class Mammalia; order Carnivora; family Felidae; genus Puma; species Puma concolor. The sequence continues at coordinate 191,439,992 of NC_141674.1, read as the reverse complement.
CAAGACAAAAGCAAATGTGTTTTCAGCACATGTTAATAACATAAAATCAAGCACGTGGCTTCTTTTGTGTTCTTCCTCGCCAGACAATGAATACCATTTTCACTTAAAGTCAAGAATTATTTAAGTATTTAGAACCGAATACAAGACAGAACTGGTTCCACTTTCTTACTTTACCTTTTCAAAAGTATTGGAGGATTTAGAGAAGAAAGTGAGCCAGAAACTAATGGATGACACATTTTAAGGAGTTTCTCTGTTTGTTTTAAATATCTTACTCAAATGTGGATGAGGACCTTAGGTATATTAGAAAAAATCAAGAATCCTAGTCCTGGCTCAAAAGGATAAAGAGGAGGCACAGACAAATTCCAGGTGTCACAGAATGGCAAGAGAACTTTCTAAGGCTGAGAAAAAGATTCCAAAGGAGAGAGAGGAAAAAATTTTACCTGAGAAATTTGTCTTCAAAACTACATTTTAACCATTCCTGCTAGAAAACACAAGGCACAGTCCATAACAGTTGTCAGAATCTCAAAAACCAGACTTGTAAGAATTACTTGGACATGGCATTGGACACTGTGTTAGGTGTTACTTTTGTGAGCCAAGCGTGGGCTGTATTTGTAGGGTTTCAAGTATTCCAAGCAAAAATAAAGAGACAAAAAAAAGTAGAGACATAACCCAAAGTCCTCATGAGCCTGGGCACGGGGCTGGGGCGGGGGGGGGGGGGGAGAATGGTTCATGATTCAAGAGATCAGTTTTTCAAACATAACTGTTTATAAGAATTCAGGCAGGCAGAGAAAGAGAGGTTTATAAGCTTTTTCTTTTCAACAAAATCGATTGTAGATTTTGTCTTTTGCCTTTTCTTCTTGAGAGTCATCAGACCCCTCCGTCATTCAACTGTGGTTGAGCAGTAATCTGTTATTTCACTCAAACACACACTGAAAGACGTGATGTTGATTAGTCAAAGTGGAAGAAGCAGACATGCTTTGGAAATAAAAACTCTGTTAGAGCTTCAGAAGGAACGTCCGTTGGCCATTGGAGCTCTGTTGCTAGGGAGATGGTTACCAGGTGCTCTTGTGGCTCCCCAGGCCCCTGAAAACCTGCCTGATCTCCTGGACTAATGTCATGAATGAAGGGGTTTCAAATGTTTAATTTTCCTTGTGTGTCTTGGAAAGAAGGGACCGTGCTAGAGTGACTGCTTTGCAAAGGCAAAATTAGGAAGAAAGAAAGGGAGAGTGGGGAGATGGGAAAACAGGACCAGAGAGCCGTGTTGAAAAGGGGACGTGTGGGGGGAGGAGTGGACCCTGACGTGAGCCCAGAGACAGCACAGCCCAGGAACCAGTGAGTCGAGTCCTGGGTTGGTAGCAAGGCCTGCCCATGAGGACATAGAAGCCAACACGATGTGTTTTCTACTAACCGTACCCTATTGACCGCTGACCATGACCAGCCACTCGGCTTGCTCCTTACACACCCCGGTCTCTTCATTCCCACACCCACCCGGCGCAAAGCCATTTAACGTGCAAGAGTACCGAGCGTCAGAATGGTTGTGGAACTTGCCAAACTCTAGTGCCCTCTTTTTATTTATTTATTTATTTATTTATTTATTTATTTATTTATTGGTCTGATTTCAAACTCTTGCCCTGCCTCCAAATACCTTCTTCCTGGCGGTCTCTTAGGACTTGAAATTGCTAAAATTTAATAGCAAAGATTTACAAAACGCTGGCTCTGTGCAATGAACATTTCTGGATGGAGCACGCGTGTATGTGCGCACACACGTGTGTGTGCTCGGCGTAATTTCAGAAAAGGGTCTTGCCTTTAGTGGAGTTCAGAGCCTGGCTGGGAAAAAGAATCAAATGCAAAAACAACAAAACATTCTTTTTATCTGAAAAACTGAGGGGTGAAGACGTATTGAGGGTAGGTGCTGAGGGGAAACTTGGAACTTTGGAGGTAGAGTCTGGATGGAGTTCAGGGAGCTGGAGATAGGGTCTTTGCTGCTCTGGGGGCTGGACAGCAGATGTAACCAAGGAAATGACTGAGTTGACTTTTGGCAAGTGAAAGGAATCCATGAGGTTTGGCTCTCTGCATTGTCCTAGGAGGCCGCAGACCTCAGTGAGGTAACAAAGGCACTGCTTTATGAGAGCTGTAATGGGTGATTTGGACTGGGTCATCTGGTTGCCTGTGTGTGTGTGTGTGTGTGTGTGTGTGTGTGTGTGTGTGTGTGTATTTGGGTATGGGTGTGAGTGTGTGTGCACACACAGTGGTGAGCCTGGATTGGGGGTAAGGAAGATGAGAAAGGCAGGGAAAAGTCACGGGTTATCAGTTGAGCCTTCCTCGCTATTTGGCCCACAACCAGGTCAGGTTAAACTTAAGACATATAATTCTGTCGTGGAAGTTTCTGTCCTTTAACTAAGAAAGGAAAACGAAACTATAGAATGTTCACATTTTTATTAATTCATGAAAAAAATCTCTCTGTAGGTATCTTGGTGTATCACAAATGGAAAGAAATGTATATAAATATATACATTTCCCCCAATCCAGGAAGAGGCAGATGTCCTTCAGAGTGGTTCAAGTCCTTGCTCTTCAGCCCACAGGCACAAGAGGGGCTGGAGGGACTTAGCAAGGGCTGTGGGGCTGCAGCTGCGGCGGACAGACATGAAAGCACCAGACCATGAGGCCCCATTAGGAAAAGGTGAGGCAGTGAATTATTTTTATAGCCTGGAAATGACATATCTCATTCATTCAGTGAGTTATTTACCCTCTGGATTGAGTTCATGGACCTATGAGTCATACAAACACGTCTGTTTCTTTATCTTTGGGGACAGGAGGAAGGTAGAAGGTTATGCCATGAGAAGCGAGGGAGGGGGAGAGGACTGATAGATGTTTTGGGGCCTCACGGAGCAGGTCTGCGGAGGCAACCCTATCCCGTCTTGGTAGGTTCTATGCCGCGTGAAGGTTTAGCAGCCAGGCCCGCTTGCTCTCCCGTATGAAAGCTTGCCAGCCAATCGCTAAAACCTAGCCCGGGGTGCATTCCAACAGGGAAAAGGTTTCCTCTTCCACAATTTGACCATTCTTTCATCTGAGGAAGGCGTGTGCGTGTGCATGTGCGCGTGCGCGCGCGCGCATGTGTGTGTGTGTGTGTGTGTGTGTGTGTGTGTGTGTGTAAGAGAGAGAGAGAGAGGGAGAGAAACAGAAACAGAGAGAGGAAAAGACTGTTGGCAATGAAATTACTTTTGTACTTTTATCCAAATAACACCAAATTGGACAAGTAATTTACTGGCCTCCATGTGGAGCCTGCCTCACTGATAACTACCTACTGGTCCATCTTGCTGTTATGAAACTCCCATCTAGGGGAGAAAGGACATCGTGTCTATGCAAATTCTTCCCAGCTCTGTTTGGGTATCTTAGTAAAAAATCAAACCTCTCTGCCTTCAGTCCCATTTAAATAAAAACATCACTTGCCTCCAACCAGTAGAATACATTTTCCCAGCTGATTGATGCTTTTCCATTTATTTTATAATGTATTTTTTCCTCAGCAAGAGATTGTTCTCCAGAATGTCAAGGAGGAAATATTTCCCAAATCATGTGCTGTGATTGGCTGGTTTGGGCTTAATCAGACAGAGAGGTGGGGAGGGGGAGAAAGCAGTGATTTGTCACACTGGTGCTCAGGTTCTGGATAAAGAGGTGCTTTGTAATGCCAGCCTGCCTAATCTCTAGGCCACAATCAAATTACCCTCCCCTCTCTCCCCCATTCTCCTCCCACCCTCTCTCTTTCTCCGTCTTTCTCTCTCTCTCTCTCTCTCTCTCTCTCTCTCTCTCTCTCACACACACACACACGCACGCACACACACTACCTCTTCAGATCTATCACTGACAGAACAGTTATTAAACAAAATCTCAGCCCAGGGAATTAATAATGTCAAGGATTCATTTCTTTATCAAATGTTGTGCCTGAAGGAAGAGCACTCTGTGCTTTGCAGAAAGACCAAAGTACATTAATCACCTGAGGGAAAGGGATGGGTTTGTGATTTTTAATACTTGTCAAATGAGTAGCACAAGAGACCCAGAGAGACGTCCCTGGAAGTGTTTGCAAACACAAAGAGGTTGTAGGCTGTTGTTTGAAGGATTCATGGTCCCTTGGGACCTGCAGAGGTCCTACAGAGGTTCTCTGGGGAGGCGAGGTAGGAGATAGGGGTGACGGTGGTGGCCAGCCCCACCCTGGGCTGAAAAGGAAGGACCCAGAGTGTCATCTGCAGGCCCTTCTGACTGAGAGTTTGATTGTTCCGCTGCCTTTGCAGTCAGGCTGAGAAGGAGCCTGAGGGGTGTGGGGAGAGTAAGGGAGGCAGGGAAGACAGAGCGTCAGGTCAGAGCCACAGTACCTTTAACCACATTACAAGGTGGGTAATTCTTAAAGCCTGGCTCTGCACTCACACTTCTCCTTGATGGTGTCTGTCATCCAACAGCGTGCAGTTGCACACGAAGACTACAAAACTTGGGCAGGAAATAGCCTCTCTTCATTCCTCTTGACCTTATTCACTGGGGTGCCTGCAACTTGTCACTCCCCCTGATAAAGGAGGAAGAAGAAGTCAAGAGGCTCATGGGAGAACCAAAATCAACGTGTCTCAGTAAGAAACTCTGGGCAGCCTGCTCTGTAGTTATCTGCATTGCCAACTTAAATTGTCAATTTGAGCAAAGCCATGATCATCATCACAGACAAAGAGTGTCTTCATCTAGTGTCTGTGTTTCCTATTCTGAATTCCTGATTATTGTATGAAATGTGCTGCCCTAGAAGTTTCCTTCCTGGTGGCGGGTACAATTACAAATCAGAGCCGCTTGTTCACTGCTACTCCATTACCATCACGTTGAACGTCTGTGGGTGGCACTCAGCCTGATGTCTCAAGTTGTGCGGGCTGGAAGCACAGGAGAGTTCATGCCCATGGGGTTACTCTGAACCAAGGGTGGGGCACAAGCCTGCAGAGAAATGCCCTGTCTCTGTCCTTTGACAGACATTTCGAGGAGGCATACTTTACACTTTCCAGAACTCCTAGCCAATCGGAACCCCCGTTGCCTCCAGTGGCAACCTTGCTAATGTTGGCTTGTCCTTGCCTGTCTCAGTCCCCCTGCTCCTTTGCTCCTACTTCTGTCATTATCTCCTAAATAGACTACCTTCATCCAAGTCCTTGTGTTGGGCACTGCTTTAAGGGGAAAGCAAACTCAGCACCAATTGGGTAAATATATATATATATATATATATATATTTTTTTTTTTTCAGATACATTTTATTTTACTAGTGGCCCAAGATATCCTACATATATATATATATATATATATATATATATATATATATATATATTTTTTTTTTTTTAATATGGTTTATCACCAAGACAGTATACTTATATATTTAGCAAGTTCAGTTTCTTTTGACACGGCAGGTAACACGCTCATACATTGATGAATCCTTTACCAGTGCTTCCCTTATGCAATTTAAGACCCAAGCTGCCAAAGTTGTCTTGCTACCTCAATCCATGACATGGCGAGTAGAAGGTAACAAATGTGGGAAGTGCGCAGTGGCTAGCCAACATCCAGGAGTGTGTGGGAATCTTCAAACGCCTCCACAAGTATCCTGGGAAGGGAGCTAACTTAGGAATGTTCTGTTAATCCTCCTGTGTCCAGGCTGGCATCACAAATAGGAATGAATTCAATCAGCCATGAACTCATCAAGTATTTATTGAAAACCTACCATATGCTCAAGCATTGTGCTAGAGTCTGAAGACACAATGGTGAACAAAATAGATGGTTCTTGCCCGGTGGAGCTTAGTATTTTATGGGAAAGACACATATTTATCATATAGAGTATAATTATAATCTGTGATAAGTGAAGGGAACCATAACAGGGTCTGATCCCTGCTGGCGGGCCTGGGAAGGCTTTTCTGGAGACACAATGTGTCTGAGGGATAAGGAAGAGCTGGGGCAAGTGTGGGGTTGGGGGGAAAAGTTTCCAGAGGGAAGAGTGTGTGTGAAGTCCTTAAAACTGGGAGGGGGTGGAGGAATCATTTGTTGAAGGAACAGCAGGCCACTGTCAATGAAAAGCAGAGTAAGAGAGGTTGAAAGTGTCAGTTGAGACTAAAGGCAATCAGGGCCAGGTCATGCAAGAACGTCTGCTTTGCCTGAAGAGTAACGGGAATCAACTGAAGGTTGGGTTGAAAAAAAAAAATTCTTAAATTATATCAGTAACAAATGAGTATTCTATTATTTTTAAACCATGCAAAATACATACGTAACTCAAAAGTTTGTCTTTTTCAGCTTCCCTATTTCAATTATATTCACAGATGTTACCTGCTGTGTCAAAAAAAAAAAACCCTGAGCCTTGGTGAGAGCAAACAAAGGGTATGATTTTAAGTATCAACGCTACGCATTTAAAAAATCAAAAGACATATTCTGTCACCATACGTGTACTAATTCAGAGAAGGCTAAGGGATATCTTGGGCCACTAGTAAAATAAAATGTATCTGAAAATATTGTTCGGTTCATTTTTATCTTTTCCTTTAAACATTTATTTGTTTTATCATGTGTATATAATTTAAAAATAAAAAATTATGCATATAGTGTGGATGTGTGCTCGATTTTTCTTTTACTCGTGGATCTGTGAATAAAACTCTTGGAGACCTCTGTAACAGTGGTTTAAAGCATGATTTCTAATATTGATTTGCTTGGGTGCGAATCTTGGACTTAACGTATATAAGTTCGCTGTTCTTGGCAATTTACTCAATCTTACTGTAACTTACATCTTCAGTAGGGACCATAATAGTACTTACTTCAAGGGTTATTGTGAGTATTGGATTAAATGAAACCTGCAAAGCACTTAGAATAGGGTCCACCACATTATGAGCACTTAATAAAGATTAACAATTACCATTAGCACTGATAGTATTGTGTTGAGTTCGTATCCGACCACCTTACTAAGTTTCTTTTAGGTTCTAAACTGTTGAACCCAAACAGTAAGTTGAGTAGTTGGGATTTTCTTGGTCAACAATCATTTCCTGGCAAATCATGACAATTCCAATATTTGTTCCTTATTTCTTTGTCTTATTTTACTGTCCTGGTCTTACCTTTCACAGAAACAATAGCAGTAAAGGCAGGTAACCTGGTTTCTGCCTTTAATGGAGATGCCAGTACTGTGTCACCATTCATTGTGATACTTGCTATAGATCTAGCACGTTGCTTTTATCAAGCTAAGGAAGACTACTTCTACTCTTAGGTTGCCAAAAGGTGCTATTTTATATTGTGGAGGGAAGGTATCAGCATTCAATAACCAAAACAAAACCGCTGAATTCATTACTTAAATAAGAAAGAGTATACTAGTTAGCCATAATCCCTCTGAGCCAAGTAGCCTGCTGATCTTAGTGGGGTTTGGGGTCAGGGATTGTTGTGGGATTATGCTGGTGACAGAGGTAGCAGTTGGTTGACACCAAATTTAAAAGTACGTTTTGAAGAAGGAAGGCTTGTTGACTGGCTGTTTTAGAACTGTCACTGGAATGACTCTACTACAAACTGGTTGACCCTCAAAAGTTCGGGACTGCCAATGACTGGTTGGTATTCAGATGTGGATTCAGTGAAGTAGGTGGCTATTGGTCCGTTAGATTGTGACAGGGAGCTGTCATTAATCGGTCGAACAGCAGCTTGGACCCAGTATCTAAAAATTATATGGGAGGAAATCAGTGGTTGTCCTGGCAGGTAGCTGTCTTTAGAGATGTACACAAAAACATTAGGAAGATTGCACATGAGAGGAGAATTCTGATCCTAGGCAGTGGATCTGGGGTTGCAAGTCCAGGGAAACAGGTAATAAATGTCATCTGGAGAATATCGCAAAAGCAATGGGTGGTCATCCCGGTTGAACCGGCAAGCCATTGTCTTCATGGATATAGAGTCAATAGTAATAAAGCAGAAAGGAAACCAAAAGCAGGTACTATTTAGGTAACTAGGTGAACATACTGAGAAGAAAAGTTTTCAGTGGGAATTCAGACGCCAGGGCTTGGGACAGCGGAAGTTATCAAGATGAAAGCAAGTTTCAAGCTCTAGAAGGTCTCGGGTACCAGGCAAGGTGTCCCGTTCAGGAACAAGGCCAAAGTTCACAAGACAGGCAACTAGTTAACAGAATGGGGCCACCGCATGATCTCAGAAGGATGCTGAGTGACTTACTAGCGGCAAAGACCCAAGAACAGACCAGACCAGTAACAAGGGGGACTTGAAGCAAAATTCTCTTAATATTAAAGCCAGAATTCTGGGGGCAGGACTCTCAGCCCAGACAGGTGGTTCTACCTGCATCCAGGGGGAAACAGAATTTGCACACAGGTTCAAGGGAAGAGCCCTTATTGGAGGGACGCTTTGCATGGGTATGGACAGAATTAAGGGACAATTAAAGGATGGTGAGGCATATTGGCAAATCAAGTACTAAAGGTTAGTAGAGGAAATGTTAGTACAAGAAGTAAGCAAGAGCTGGAGCCTAGGAGGAGGGATTTCCTGGTGTGTATTTTTAATTCTGGAGGAACATAACTACTCCAGGAGGCCAAACACTGAAGCTGAAGAGTGAAGGAAAAACTACTCTGACCCCGCTCTCTCCCCACCAATGACCTCCTGCGGGGCTTCTCCTTGGCAAGGAGCCTGGGTGATGCCATCCACAAGGGGTCACACTGCTTGGGTACAAGGGAAGACAGAGAGTGGTGGAGAATGAATGAAGGGAGGTGATTAACAGAAAATAACCACCATACTACGAGTGGCAAAGAGAGGTCCACTGATGTCAAGTCAGCGGTGTTCCAGAAATGCTTTGGGGGATTTAGGTGCGTGGCATAGACTCCCCGTGAAGCATGCAGGGTTTCTGGTTCAGCAGGTACATTTTTGCTGGGCTGTGAGCTGAGTGAGCCTTCCTGAAACTTCCGTAACATTGAGAAATGGTGGAGAATCAAAATCGCAATGGCATCTCCATATTTTTCATCATTGTGTCAAATTATGATACTCGGGGGAGGCAAGAAAGAGAGCAAACTGGTATGTTTTGTGATGTAGATTCTGAGGCAGAAAACCCCAGCATGTGAGAATCAAATGGAGCCTCATTAGGAGATACAGCAAATGCAGGAGTTTGCCCCTTTATGCATAACCAGCTTGAATCTCTGCCTCAGACGATAGCCAGTGTTTTGTGAGTTAATGGTGTGTGACGCAGAAAAGGAGCTGTGAAGGGAGCAAATCTCTCTTTAAAGTGAACATTTTCTAGAAATCCCATTTTCTCTGGGGCTCAAAGCCAGACCGACTTAGTGGATTAAGCTCTGAGGTTTCACTACGGGGATGGATTTCAGGTCAAGGCCAGCCCACAAAGCTATGTGGGGGATGGGGAGACAGCCACAACGAAACTAACTGGTGATATCTAGAATACCACCTCAGGACGTCAGGGGGCTGCACCACAGAACCATGCTGAATTAACTTGGGAGGTGGTGAGGAATGGAGAAGGGAGTGTGCTAACAAGATGATGCTAATAGTCACTATGCTATCTGTTGAATTTTTAACCTGGGGCAATCAACTGCCTGGTGCCGGCTCGGAGGAGGGCACTCGTAATTGCTTTGTGCCACTCAAATGTATTTTTTGTCAGTTCTAGACAAAGTTACATAATTATTTCTGTCACCTCAGGATGATTTTTCCTCCAAGTCACTTCCGATGAAGCAAGGAGCGGGTGTTTGTTGCCCTAGCTGCACCCTTTTCAAGCATCCACGGCCTCCAACACAACCAGCTGCCACAGTCCATATGTACACACATTTGCACTTTTGGTGTGACAGTGTATTATGGATAGTTCCTGGGGTGTCTTGAATTCAGTGGGATTCAAGTTAAGACTGTACGATAGGCCTGGCATGATTAAAGTGGCATCCTGGCATGAGGGATTGCACACTGCTTTTGTTCCACTCTGTCACCTCTTAGCTAAGAAACCATTTCTGGGTCTGACAATGGGGAAGTGGAATGGGAAACTACAATCCTCTTAGTGCTCAGTTCAAAGGTGTAATGAAAGCTTTTGAGCGATCTCTTTAATTAACAGTGCTCCTATTTTCCTTCTGGGATCTACAACACCCCCAACCTCATAGGTATAGGTATTAGAGAAAAGCCTCCAGATTAGATCTTTCTGATGTGGTCAGGGTCAGGTTGGCATTGTGGAGGCCTTTTTAAGTTATTATTACTTTTGCGGGTGTTTGTGGTTGAGTTTTTTCCTTTTGCATCATCCTTTGGAGCCTAGAAGCTCCATGTATGTGACTAGAATAGTAGCTCATAGATAGAAAAATTGAATGCTCTCTGTTCTCCATGCTGCTCTTTAGCTGGGCTGTGCCCGAGCTTGAATGATGTGGCCCATATTCTATCACTCAAGTATCTAAACCTGGCGAGAATTGTCTGATGTTCTTTCAGGGCTTTGGGGAAAAAAAAACAAACAAACACAAGTGATTTCCGTCCAGGTTCAGATTTCCATTTCTTTTAGATATTATTATTATTCCCACAATGATATGCTTATTTATCTCATCATAAATATTTGAGTGCTGGGCTAGAGTTGAAGCAGGAAGACCAACTGGGAGGTTATTGCCTTAGTCCAAGGAAAAGATAATGGTAGCTTGGACCAGAACAGTGACAGCGGGGACAGGGAAGAGAGTACGCATTTGAGATGTATTTTGGAGGTACAACTGACAGGATGAGCTGTATGCCAAGCATTGGGCTTAGCCCTGAGGCTACAATCACAAAAATACAAGTGAGATGCCTGCTTTCATGGAGATCATATTGCAATGAGGAAGAGATAATAAATAACTGTATACATTTAAAATATGTACATGTTGTGATAATCTCTAGGAAAGAAAGAAGCAGAGTGATGTAATAGAGAATAACTGGGGTTGGGGGAAGTAGGTGGCTACTTAAATTGGGTTGTCATGGAGCGGCCTCCCATGAGGAGAAGATTTGAAGGTTGAAAAGGAGCCAGATAGGCAAGGACCTGGGGAAGGGCAATCCAGGCAGATGGAAGAGCCTGCGTGATGGTCGCAAGGCAGGATGAGCTTGGCACATCCTAGGAATTGTCAGAAGGCTGGTGTGCCTGGAGTTGTCAATGAGGGGGAGAGTGAGTGATCTTGGTGGAGTTGCCAAGATCATGCAGAGCCTGAGTACGGTATTTAGATTTCATTCTAAATGAAACTAGAAGCCAGTTCACGGGGGGAAAATGAGATCTAATTTTTGTTTAAAAATACTACTCTGGCCCATCTGTTAAGTATGGACTGTAGGTAGGCTAGTGCTGAAACAGGGAGACCACTTGCAGTAGTCTAAGCGAGAGATAATAGTGGCTTGGGGTAAGGTGGCGACAGTGAAGACAGAAAAGAGAATATATTCCAGACATATTTTGGAGGTCGACTGACAGAACTTAGTGATTTATTGCATATTGTTGGTGGATAGGCGGAGAAAAAGGGAAATGTTTCCGGCTTAAATAATTAGGTGGAGAGTGGTGACGAATGAAGAAAACTGGGTGGATCAGAAGTTAAAATATTTCTTTCCTTCCACTCTTCTTGTTCCATCTTCTAATATCACCTTACTTATTCAGCACTGGGAAGAGTACTTACTGGGCTGAGACTAAAGAGGTAAGAATTTTTGTCCAGCTACTGCCCATATGCAGTGGTATGACCTCGACGACATCACTTTCTCATTGCTACTGTGGGTCTCAGAAGACCTACTGTGTTTGAACTGGACCGATTCATTCTCTGTGGGCCTGGGATTTCCTCCTGCTTCTAACACCACCTCCAGGGCACCAAGTCCAGAGGAAGGGACATGGGGCCTTATGACCTAATTTCAATTTCTGTAGCAACAATGACACTTGGAGAGGCACATTTTTTGGCCCTCAAGCTAATAATAGTTGTTGCTCACCTGCAAAAGTGGTAGATGTGTTGTTAAAGGTATAGAACCAAAGAAGTTGATAGATTTGATTGCTTTCTTAGGCACCCTGAGCTGTGACAATTTGTTATGGGGCATTGTTTAGATATTGTCATCCTATACTTTTTCATCGATTCATTTGCATAAAATAAAGCTGTGAAGTATGTACCTTCATAGAGTATGTTTACACATACCCTTCTGTCTCTGAACCCTCTTAGAATAACATCTTACAAAGGTATTTGAAAAGTTTAAACTGCTATGCAAATGTAAAGGCTTATGAATATTGACCTACAAACTAATTAGATGCTGGTGTAAAGAGAAATTTTCTTTTCTGGTGGGTACAACTTAAAACTCCAGGAACAATTTAGAGTTTGGATCCTTCCTTACACTTTGGCACAGAGTGTTATATCGTAAACAAGGTACACTAGACATGTCACTTCTGGGGCTGACCTCACCCCTGCTCTTGCTGAAGGGATAGCCCTACACTGGAGATAGGTGCCATACCCCTAGTTACAGATAATTGGATCAGAAGAAGCACTTGACCCAAAGGCACAAGTCCATAGGTTGACCAACAAATTGTGATGTCCACACATAACCAAGATGAACTTCTAGAACTAGTGAAATTTTTTTGGGGGGGTGGGGGGGAGGAGGGTATTCAAATTGGAGCATTCTGAAGAAACATGGAAGCACTCAGTAGAGAAAACTGAAAAAGTTGAATAGAGAAGCCCTGAGATGAAGCCAAAGTCATTGGAAACTCAAGTTATAAGGTAACAGATATATGAATAAACAGGGGCAATGAGGTAAGGAAAACCCACCATCTCTTGAAACAGCTCTCATTAAAGTCTAGTAGCCTATGAATTGCTAGTTCCAACAATGTCTCAGTCTTCATCCTCTTCATAGACTTTGGGTATTTTTGTGTTTTTTTCTGAAACTTTCTCTTCCCCCAGTGTTTTATCCCTCCTCCCTTTCTGTTTCTATCCTTGTTTTTGCTTGTTGTGCTTTGTTTTGTTTTTGAGAATCTCATCTTCTTCCTTGTGAGTCACTGTATGGAGATGATTTGAGCTAAGTTCTCTCTTGGGGAGAACCCCATTCTTTCAATTTCTTAATTATCAGTATCTGCACCTACGTTGATCTCTTAACACCTTAACTTTTTCCGTCTAAAGCAAAACTTATTATTCCATAGCTATCCTTGTCACCTTTTTCTGATAATGATACTTTATTCTCTCACTAACCCATGCTTTAAACCATGACATTATCGTTGATTTATCTTTCTCCCTCACTCCTTCAGGGGGTTAAAAATATATATACACAAACCCCTTCTACTCTTTCCATTCTCACTGACACACTGATAAGCCGTTCTTCTTCACATCCAGAGGATCTGTTTCTCACTCTTCAAAATCCATCTTAAATAACTTCTTCATGTTGCGTATAGTTCATTTATTAATCCTTCCAGTTACACGGTCATTTCTTTTAGAAACAAACAAACAAAAAAAGAAATTGTCTTGCTTATCTTTGTATTCCCATCTCCACCTCACCCCCCAAAAGTGAGTTTGGCACAATTTCATTCACATAGGAGGTAGTGAATAAGAGTTTCTTGATATGTATTAAGGGACTCTACTGAATGCCTATCTCCAATAATGGCATTTGAATCTAACTCCATTGGCTGTTTATCTGCAATTTCGAGTTAGTGAACTATTTTTCTCCTGCCAAATACCTTTGTACTTGGCTCATTTTGGAGGCCTGCCCTATTAACACCTACTTGCAGTCCTCACTCCTCTATTAAAACTTTTAATGTGTGCAAGTTTATTCAAGCAGGGAGAATTGCCAATTGTAGTGCAGTAAAAACAGATCTTGCGAGGGTTGTGCTATCTTGGGCATGTCAGATGGCTAAGAAATAAATAGGCTTAAGGAAAAAAAAACATATCCTTAGATTAGAAGAAAAAAGTTTGGTAAAGAAAAAAAATCTTGAAGAAGGAGGAGGGGAGGGAGATTAGAATGTTCTTCAGAAAGTAGCTAGATGAAGATGAGGCCATTAGTATAAGCTAGAGCCTGGCCTGACACTTACCCTTTCTTCAGAGACCTTAATTGGGCTCGCAAGCATTCTAAAAATGGTAAGATGTCATCACTAATGAAAATAGAATCATTTATCCTGGAGACTTCTGTATCAGATACTTTTTAATGGTGTTCTTGCAAAGGTTCACAGAGAGAAGAAAGAAAGAAGTTATGTGTTCCTGTTGAAAGGAGCAGTTGAACTTGAGTTAGATATTGCTAAATATTCCCAGAACTGACCAAAAAGGCCAGAATTGGACTGGATGTTAACTAAAGTCTCTCACAATGTAAATATTTGGTGATTCCACTACTTGAGTAATAAAGTTAATTTATGGAGGCTCAGTCTAAGTCAGACTCTCCATAGACAAGACTTTGAATTTCTCTGGACCACAGGGCTGTTTCTGTCTTCTATACTCTTAAGCCTACTGTATACTTATCCATTGCAGTTGTTCAGAGATTATTTCTTAGCGGTGCTCAGGAGGCACCACAGGAGGGAAAAATGGGAAAAATCACTAGGGTGCTGGGGAAGCAGGCTGGGGAGGGTTTGAGTTCTTCTCCCACACCTCAACCATGGCAGTTCCACTTTTATCTGTTTGATACAAATTTTTGTTTGAGGAGAGAGCTCTGCTGTTTTTTTTTTTTTTTTTTAAGACAGAAAAAGATAAAGAGGAAAAATGAACTTTAAAAATCACAGATCTAGCAGCGTGTGAAGTAACCTGTGCTTTTTCGTTTCCCCAGCAAGCCTTCCAGGATGAGGTGGAATTATTGAGCGTTGCCCTGGAAATATGACCCAGAGGCTTGGTTTTTGAACTATCTCTGGTCCCAACAATAAATGAAAATTCTCTAACACATTTTCTAGAACCTTGTGATACAGACAGATACTCTGCCACTAGGGTTTTGGAGACCCAGGAGAGGTTGGGAGTATTTAGCACCGGTTATTATACTGAAGTCTATGCTCTTTGCAGGCATCATTCATGAAAAGAAGATGTTTGGGTTTACTGAAATAGAGACTTTTGTGTAAAGTTTTACTTTGTGGGGATTTACTTTGGAGGACTAGGAACAAATGTAGAGTTGGACGGTAAGACTATATGTGGGATATTAGGATAAGGCATAGGGAAGAGTGAGGGGAACAAATAAAAATTATACCTCCTTATTTTGCTAAATGCTTTAGAACTTATAAGACGAATTGCATGTATTATTTTGCTTGAATAATCAGATTTCTCATATTCTACAGCTGGAAGGGGGGAAAAAGCAGATCTTTCATGTCCTTAACTCTCCGTTAAGTCCACCTATAAACACCCCATTCTGAGTTACCTCTGCTGTCTGCCTGCTCAGCTCCTGCCTCCAGGCTGCCAAAAGCTGCTGGAAAATCATGCAGTCTTGGCCTATGAAAAATTCATGTGTCCAACTCCTACTTGGCCATCATCTCTTTTCAGTAATCACATTTATTCTTCTATTCCGTGCTCCAAGCCTGCTTTTCTATGTCAGTTAATCCAGACCATTTTTTTCTCCCCTTATAATGGGTTGCATGGTGGTCCTAAAAAAAAAAAAAAAAAAGATACATACCCCTCTAATCCCTGAGTCTGTGAATGCTACCTTATTTGGGGAAAGGGTGTCATTAAATTAAGGATTTTGAGATGAGATCATCCTGGATGATCTGGATGGTCCCTAAATCCAATGATGAACGAGACAGAGTGAGATGTGACATATACACCAAAAGCCATGGTGTATAGGCAGAGGCAGAGATTGGAACAATGCAGCAAGTTAGGAATGCCAACAGCCAACAAAAGCTGGAAAGGGTGAGGACAGATCCTCCTCTAGAGCCTTCAGAGGAAATGTGGCCCTAACAACACTTTAATTTCAGACTTCTAGCCTCCAGAACTGTGAGAGAATAGATTTATGTTGTTTTAAGCTGCCTTGTTTATAGTGATTTGTTGCAGAAGCCCGAGAGAACTAGTACACTCGTTACCCTCCTGCGTTTCCATCCTTCCTAGCAGTAGATGGCCTTGACTTCTACTTTTCCAAAGAGATTGAGGCCATTCCCCCTAAAATCCCTCATTCACCCTTTCCTTTACAATACCCTGTCTCTTTTCTTCCCTAGATCTGTCTTTGTAGAAATATATCCAGGTTGTTTTTTTTTTTTTTAATTTCTGTCAGTTTGTTTACAGGAAAGATGCCCATTCTCCCTTCTTTGCAAAGGTTGAGTTCTCCATCTTCGCTTCTGACTCCTCCCTTTGCTGGTCTCAAGAGACCTAGCTGTCTGTTGCCCAGCCCTCTCAGTTCCAACCTGAGGAGGAGGCAGAGTCCAAGGCTGTCAGCATCTCCCAGACGTGCAGAGTCATTATAGAAAGAGAAGTCTGAATTAAAGGATGTATCAGAAGGCAGGAAGATAAACTTTGGACTAGCAGTGAAGCAGAAGAATTAGTTAGTGGCATCACTAAATTAGAGTAGTGAGCGATTAGAGAAATCAAGAAAGGACTAAAGCTTTGGTGTTCTCACCTTCCTCCATCTCTAGTTCCTTGATTATTATCTGTTTTTCCTTCTCAACTTCATCTATTCCTTTATGCTTTTAGGCATATTCCTCTTTTGCTTAATCTTGAAAGCATTTGTATTTCCTAACTACTTGCAGTGGACATACTGTTTTGTCTGTCCTGTAACTCTTTATCTGTGTTCTGGGAATCAGTAATCTTCTCTTTTTTGGAAAATGTCTTGTCCTCTTGTGCCTTCCTCATAGTCTGCTTCATTGACAGTAGCGATGGGCCAGTCCTGCCTTGAGATTATTAACATTGGAATTAAGGAAAAATTTTTTTTGTGGCAAAGCTAAGGTGTAAGAGCTATCAGCCACAACTTCCTGTGCCAAGTATAAGAAGCAGTGGGAGAAAATGAAGCCAAAACCCACAGGGAAGCAAAGATGGAATGGGGAAAGAGTTATCATAATATTCCAGTCCCTGGTTACACTAATTCCTGAAATTACCACACCTATGACCCCACCTACGGTTTGAACAAGTCAGCCGGTGAATTCACCCTATTGCCTATGCTTGCTCAAGTTCAGGTACTATCACCAGGAAACTAAAAAGCTCTGACCAAGCGTCCTCCCCTTTAAACTCCCAGAATTCTCCTGTTCTCAATGACCACTGCATCCTATGAGGCTTCCATTTTAAAGTTAGCCTTCTAGACAAATTTCAGAGCCTTCTTTTTGTTTTTGACATTATCTCCCAATAGGATTTGGTTGTCTCCTTTCAAATATGCTCAGATCCTCAAGCCCTCTTACATGATGCTATTCTATTCTCTTATTGATTTGGACCTTCTCTGCCTCTTTTTGCAGTGTTTTCTCATCTCCCTATCCCCTGAATGTAGGTGGTCCCTAAAGGTGAGCCCATGATATCCTGCTACTATTTTCGCTCCCATTCTCAATAATACACACTTTCTCTTCGCGCTCTGTAGTTCAAACCCTTGTTGAATATGTCCAAGACCTAGGGGAGCTGAGTGACCATCCCAAGCCTGGCCAGCTGGTCAGTGACTGCCCTGCTTTCAGAGGAGTTTCCCTGACAATATATAATGATTTTTTTTATTCTCAGCACATTATACACTGGTCTATCTTATGACTGTTTATGATTCACAATTTGGTGGTTTATTATTTATATTGCTGTATATATGGGCAGATTGTACAAAGTTGTTATCCCACCATTTTGACCATTAGAATATATTGGCTCCATATTTATGAACACAATAATTTTAATCAGAATTATATCACTATTGCCAAGAAGGATTTTTCTGATTCAAACTACATTAAGCCAATTGCATTGTTTGATCAATTTTTCTATATAAATAATTCAGTTTCCATTTTTTTCCTTTTCATCTCACCAAAATTATTTTTCTCAACGTCAACTCTTTGTCATGAATTCTATGATGAAGATTTGATTTATCAACCAGGTTTTTTTCCCCCAAACATATCAAATGTTACCTGTTATATGGGTTTTCTTTTATGACATTTACTTCCACCAAGAATAATGGCCCAGGGTCAAATTTTACAGATACAGATTTTGTTTAGAAAATTTGGTTCTCCTGCCACTTTTTAGTCAAGGGCAAATTTTTCCATATGCAGTTTTAGCCATCGTCTGTTTTGTGTGTGTCAATTGTTTCAACCAAGTATTTTTTTCCTCAGATCAATTTTTGACTTTTCAGTGTTACCAAGATTGATTCTTTAGTCAATTTTTCCATTTATGATAAATTTTACTGTGTGCAAGTTTTAGTCATTGTCAATTTTGTTTTGTGGGTTTTTTTTCTGTCATATTAGCTATGAATTAGGCCAAAGACAGATAGTTTGTATTTCATTAATTCAGTCTCACGTGTCAAAGCGGTCCTACTACATACTAAGTGCTGTTCTAGGCACTTGGGGTGTAGCCGTGAAAGCAGGTAAGCTTCCTGCTCTGCCATAGTTTCTTTTGCAACGTGCACTACATGAGAACACTCAAGCAAACACATAAATGCAAAAAAGGAATTTCATATCGAAATAAGGACTGTGAAGAAAATTAAACGGTATAATGTGACCAGGACAGGTTCAAGTGCAACATTGGATGGCATTCTCAAAAAAGGTCTCTCCAAAGAGACAACATTTGAGCCGGGATCTAAATGACAAGGTTACAGGTGCAGGAAGATAGGAAAATTGCTTCCTTAACTGTTATAGTGCTAAAATTATAAAAAAAAAAAAAAAAAAATGTGTTCATAAACTTCCAAACACCCTGTGTACCACTTTCCCACACCACATGAGGAACCCCGGAAAAACTGTGGGGTGATAATGGTGGAGTTGAAACATACTGTTTTTGCATATTGCTTTCTTGCACACAGCCACATACGGCAAGTAAGAACCATGCAAATGAAAATGGCTGTGCCAGGGTGGGAGGAGAATAAGTATATTTTTTGTTCCCAAAATTATTTAGCATTTTTGGTATATCTTTTCAATAAAGTTATTAATACATGTGTCTCGTACACAAATTTTTCATTAGCGTGAAGGATGTCCAATCTCCTTAGTGAGGTTGGAAGATCATTTGTGGGGACATATTTCATTTTTTTCAATTGTTTTCAATTTTGAGAGGGAGAAAATGAGAAAGAGGGCCCACATGAGTTGGGGAGAGGGGCAGAAAGAGAGAAAGAGAGAGAGAGAGAGAGAGAGAGAGAGAGAGAGAGAGAATCACAAGCAGGCTCCATGCTCAGTGCAGAGCTTGATGTGTGGCTCAATCCCACGAGCCTGGGATCATTACCATGAGCCAAAATCAAGAGTTGGCCTCTCAACCAACTGAGCCACCCAGGTGTCCCTGGACATACTGCATTTTATTCTCCTTTTGTCTCACCATTGAGGACTAGACATTCAAAAAATAGAAAAATATTGCAGATCGATGGCTCTTAAACATTTTCTCTTTTTTAAATTTTATTTAGTTGTTATCTTTTATTTTATTTTAGAGAGAGAGAGAGAGAGAGAGGAGAAAGAGAGAGAGAGAGAGAGAGAGGGAGAGAGAGAGCAGGGGAGAGGGACAGAGGGAAAGAGAGAGAATCCTAAGCAAACTCCATGCTGTCAGTGCAGAGCCCCACTTGGGGCTCAATCCCATGAATCGTGAGATCATGATCTGAGCTGAAATCAAGAGTCAGATGCTCAACTGACTGAGCCACCCAGGCACCTGGGCTCCTAAAGATTTTCTAGCTGCAAATATAAGTAAAAATTTAAATGTGTATTTTCTTTTTTTTTTTTTTTAATGTTTATTTTTGAAAGAGACAGAGCATGAGCAGAGGAGGGGGCAGAGACAGAGGGAGACACAGAATCAGAAGCAGGCTCCAGGCTCTGAGCTGTCAGCACAGAGCCCGATGTAGGGCTCAAACTCACAAACCCCGAGATCATGACCTGAGCCATGGTTAGGCGCTCAACCAACTGAGCCACCCAGGCACCCCTAAATATATATTTTATGATGAAAAACAGAATCTGAACCTCTAAAATAGTAACTTCTTCATACAGTCATGGCAGGATCTAACCATTGGAATCAAAGTGCATTCCTGTGATGGGCAACTGTAGAATTTTCTCTCAGTGAAACTTGAGTTAAAATAGTTGAACTCTTCTTACAAGATGACATTAAGCCAACTCCTCTCCTTTTCAAATGGGAAGAACTTTTGGACGAAGGAACTTGCCAAACAACAGAACAAACTCTCCTACAACCGTGAGAGGACAACAAGCAGCTGTTCACACAAAGATTGAGACAACCCGGACCATCTGCAGTGTAAATGGCAGTCACACTTATGCTTTCTTCCAAGGACGGGTGCTCAAAAATGGGCTCTTATTCTTGTCACAGCCCCGGGTGGGACCATCATGCAGAACCAGTGGGAGTTTAGCTGTACCTTTACATTGGAAGGGGTTGGGGGAGGGGTTGGAGGGGTTCTTCTGCCTCCCCCTCCCCCACCCAAAACCTTCTCCATTCCATGATGTGTAAATAAATACACACATTCACACCCACTGACACTGGTAACTTCAAGCAAAGTGTAGGTTTTGTTTAGAGAGCCCATTTTAAACAAACAGATGAAGTGCACATAATATTTTTACTACTCAAAATCTGGACTACTTAGCATTAAATTGAATCATTGAAAGAGCTCCAAGTAAAACTGTATAATATAATGCACTCTGCCAATGTTTGAATGTGTTTTTTTTTTCTCCTATGGAATCTCAAGAATTATGCTTAAAATAAATAAATAAAAGTCACTCTCTACCCAGGAGTCTAGATTTGTGTAGCACGGTTTCATATGAAGTGATGGAGACAATACGTCAACCTTTTTGATGTGGCACTCTCAGTGAAAATATGAGTCACCAAAAATACCACATCCTGGAGAAAATGCAGCATTTGGGAGCATTCTTATTAGTATGAAATCCTTGAGCAAGTCATTTATCCCCTAAATTCTGACATTATCTTTGTAAAACAAGATTTATTCATCTAGTCAGGCTTTCAACAAATACCTTTTGAGTTATCTACTATGTACCAAGGACTCTTCTAAGAACTGAGAATATAAAGATAAAAATATACGGTCTTCACCCTCAAGAAACCCATTGACTAGCAAAAAGACAGTCATACAAATAAACAGTTACAATATTGGGATGCTATATCATATGTCAGAATCATTGTATTGGTCTTTGCTGCTTTAACAAATTACTGTAAACTCAATGGCTTAACACAATATAAATTTATTCTATAGTTCTGGAGGTCAGAAGTCTAAACTTCAGGTGTTGACAGAGCTATGTTCCTTCTGGAAGTTTCAGAGGAGAATCTTTTTTAATGTTTATTTATACTGAGAGGGAGAGAGAGAGAGAGAGAGAGAGAACATGGGAGAGGGGAAGAGAGAGTAGGAAAGAGAGAGAATCCCAAGCAGGCTTCACCCTGTCAGCACAGAGCCCCACTTGGGGCTCAATCCCATGAACCACGAGATCATGACCTGAGCTGAAGTCAAGAGACGGATGCTTAACTGACTGAGCCACCCGAGCACCCCAAGGAGGAAAATCTTTTTCTTTCTCTCCTTCCTTTCTTTCTTTCTTTGTTCCTTCCTTCCTTCCTTCCTTCCTTCCTTCCTTCCTTCCTTCCTTCCTTTCTTCCTTCCTTCCCCCCCCCTTTTTTGTTACTTTTCCCAGCTTCTAGAAGTCTACATTCTTTTGCTCATGGCCTCTTCCTTCATCTTTGAATTGCATCATTCCAGTGTCATATCTCCTTTCTCTAATTTTGACCCTCTTGCCTCCTTCATATACCCTTCAAAACCCTTATAATTACATTGGCCCCACTTATATAATCCAAGATAATCTCCCCGTTTTAGGGTGTCTGGGTGGCACAGTTGGTTAAGCACCCAACGCTCGATTTAGGCTCAGGTCATGATCTTGCGATCATGGGATCAAGCCCTGTGTCAGGATTCTCAACTTGGGAATTCTCTTTCTCTCTTCTCTGTCTGCCTCTCCACCCTCTCATGCTTTCTCTCTCTCTCTCTCTCTCTCTCTCTCTCTCTCTCTCTCTCAATAAACAAACATTAAAAAATAAAACATTAAAAAAAATTTAAAAGAGGGGCACCTGGGTGGCTCAGTTGGTTAAGCATCCAACTTTGGCACAGGTTATGATCTCACAATCCGAGTGAGTTCAAGCCCAGTGCTGAGCCCAGGGTTGACAGCTCAGATTCTGTGTCTCCCTCTCTCTCTGCCCCCCACCCTGCTTACACTCTGTCTTTCTGTCTCTCTCTCTCTCCCTCTCAAAAATAAATAAAACATTTAAAAATTTTTAAAAAACTTCCTGTCTTGAGATTCTTAATTTAATTATATCTGCAAAGTCCCTTTCACCATGGAAAGTAACATATTCACAGGTTCTTGAGATTAAAACAATGAATATCTTTGAAGGGCCACTATTTCTTCTACTATAGTATTTATTATGACATAAAAGCATCCTCTTTATAAAATAAAATATAAGCTTAGGAGAACTTGTCTTAAATCTACTGAGAACCCAAAAAGAGGCAATGTTTGAGCTGGGACTTGAAGACTGAATGGGCATTTGCCTGATAGAGACATTGGAACAAAGCTGAGCAGGGAGAACAATGATATCTTATATGCTTGAAGAAAGAGGATCATTCTAGAGGACCAGAAACTTACAAAATAGCAAAATATCTTAGAGAAACTCTGGTTCCAAACACAACATTTAAGAGTTGAGGAAACTGGAAGCCCAAAGTGGTGTGATGCCTTGACGAAAGGCTGAAGGCTAGATAGTGGCAGGTCACAAAGGAACTAGAACCCATGTTCCTTTCTCCCACCCAATCTCGTATGAAACCTTCCAATGCTAAGATATATGCTAAGGTCCAGATGTCAAGGACTTATGTCTACTTTCCTATTTGAATAAAATCAATGAGAATTTAATGCCAAAATCAAGCCATGGTTAATTGGCAAAGTACAGTGTTTGATTTTGACTGGAAAACACTTTTTTCCCCCAAAAAAGCTTCAGAGGTCTTCTGGATTGATAGTTCAGAGCTGTAAAAAGGATATAAATAAAGATAATGAGACATACTCATTTTTTAAATGACAACTCTATAAGCTCAGTGATTTCTTCTTAGACTATGAATTGGCAGGTGTCTGTGACAAAATTGTCTGACTACAAAATGGATGTTTGTTGAATAAGACCCATTAATGCTTATAGAATTTACTGTCTCAGGGATGAGTTCATGACAATGTGATGGTCACAGAGATGTGCTAAATGGGCTTTTATGCATTGTTTTAGTCACTGGTGGGAAAAAGGCCAGATTTTGGCTCATAATCTGCAGCCTGAGCCTTCATAAATACTGATCTAAGTGATTGGCCATAAGGAGTCCTAATTGTGTTGCAGCACAATGACATTATTTAAGTGTGACTGCATGAACACTGTGACAGCTCATGATCACTCGTGCCCTTTCATGGAAATTCAGAGAATTAATCCTGGTCTCTTCCCCAGATTTCTCTTTGGGAAGTTATATTCTTCTACGAGGTTTTGTTTTGTTTTTGTTTTTAATTAATGGCAATGAAGCAGTGGATGGTTTTGCCTGATTCTGTATTTTTGGAGGCCTACTGACTCTCCTTCAAACTCCCCTTCAATACTTGTGTGCTTGTTGTTCAGTTTGGGAGAATCCTACAATGGCCAATCAGTTTCTCTATATTTCATGTTTTACACGTTATGTAGCAATATATATTTGGTGTAAATGCATGGGGATTTAGAATAAGACACTCATTGAGGCTAAGATAAGTTAGAAGTTTGAGAAGAAAATATCTCCTTCACCAAATTACTGTGATTTGAAATTTAAACCATATTCTACTAGAAACCCAGAGGGTGATCACTTATAAATGTTTTTTGAGAACGCTAATGTTGCAAAGAGATAAGAATGATGGGTAGTCTGTCATAGGTGCAAAGAAAATGATTGGACATAGACTAAGAAACTTGTAGGTTAAGCTGAAGGGAGGATATTGGCTGACAAATTAGTTAGAAATGGGGACCATCAGTTCAGGAAATTTGTCAAGGCAAAGAGAAATAGCCTAGAGAATATGAGGAACTGGGAATGAGGAATTATGGGACCCAAATTGGCTGGGTGCCCAAAGCAAAATTGATTAAGCTAAGAAGGACAATGCCAGACAGGATATTGAAGAAAAGACCAGCACATTCCAGTGGTGGCCAGACAAAGGACATAAGAATTCAGGGACAGGGTAATTGGGGTGCCAGGGACTGGAAGGCATGCATTTTGCTCCTAAAGCGCTGACATGGTTGAACCTGAGGACTCAGATCAGATATGGGTGGATCCTGCTTTCTCTATGTTGAAGGGTGGGTGGGAGAGGCTGGTGTTTTAAGTACATCTGGAACGGATTATCTGTAAGTAATATTTACACTACTATTAATAGCAATAACAGAATAATTTGGGCTAGATTGTACAGCTGAACAGATAGGGTTCAAAGCTGACCCCTCATAGCCAGGAAACTGGCTCTACTTAATCTCTCTGGAATTCAGTTTCCTTGTCAATGAAACAGAAATCATATCATCTCATGGCTTATTGGTGAAAGTGGAATGAAATAATGTAGGCAAAGTATTTGACTCACAGTTGAACTCAGGGAATGTTGGTTTCCTCTGAGGCTGAGATCTTACCACTCTCTCTAGGCACAAAACTGAAGAGAGCTCCCGTGCTCTCTTCTTATTGTCTTCTCTCATTGTCTTCTTATTCTTGGTTCTTTTGTGTCTTCTTGGTTCTTCTTGGTTCTTTTGTGTCTTCTTGTGTCTTGGTTCTTTTGTGTCTTGTGACATCCCCTACCTCTACTTTTTATGCTATGAAGAAGCATTACAAAAAACTAGTTGATGGACATGGATTTTAGCCACAAACTCAGGGGAACAAGGAAAAATCTAACTTTCTTAATTGTTCCATAGAGCTGAGCTCAATTTCTACCACAAGCCCCTGTGTGCCCATAACAAATTATTCTTGAAATCTTAGTTGCTTAACACAGCAAAAGCTGGCAGAAGTGGGGGAGAGGCTCTATCTACATGGTCTGAGTGATCTGGGCTGATGCAGGCTCTGTCATCTTCTAGCCACACTAGCTTGTAGACATGGCCTCTTAGTCTGCAACAGTAGAAGAGAGGGCTGGCAGAGGCACACCATCTCTTAAATGCCTCAAAGTTTGATCACTTCTGCTCACAATCTGTTGACAATAACTAGTCACGTGGCCCCCGCCTAAGCTACAAGGAAGGCTGGTAAGTATGGACAACGTATAGTCTTATAAACTTCAAGTGTATTAGGGCTTTTTGGGGGTGGCGAGTAATAGAAGAAACTCAACTAAAACTACAATAAACAAAAAAGGAAGTTTTGTAGTTCACAAAATTGAAAAGGAGGTTTATTACTAGAATCAAGTATGACTGAATTTTGAGATTTAAACTGGGTGACAAGCTTGGTTTCTCTCCATCTCTGAGCTCAGCTTGGCTTGGCTTTGGTCTTTAGGATGCTTTTCTCCATGTGCTTAATAAAAATGGCTGCCAGCAACGTCTAGCCCATATCCCCCCATCTTAGTAATACTATTGGAACAAACCAGTCTTCCCTTAGAGTGCTCATGGAAAAGTCCTGAGGAGGACTATGATTGGCCCAGCTTGGGTCACATGACATCCCTGCAGTCGGGGTTGGAGGGGGAACAGATTCATCACCACTCAAACCACATGACACACGTTTCCAATTGATATACTGAGTTCTGCTAGGACAAAGGAGAAGAATTTCAGCTGCCCATCACAATAAGGAACATTGTTTAATTCTCCCTCTTTCCCATATATCACTTGGGGCTGATAAGTTGCTTCTATAATACATGTCCAAGGGAGTTACATTGGAAGTGATAGGCACTGATAGGCAAATGGCCACTCGTTCTTCCAATATTTTGTGAAAATAATGGTTTATTTTTGTTGGTTTGTTTTATGAATTTGACACAGAGCACAGCTGGGAGCTCCTGAAATAGAAAAGCACCACAATCAATGATCTATGCCAAATCATAAAATAGTTCTTCTTTTAAAAGTAAAAAAATAAGGATGCCTCACATGGGCAGAAGGAATTTCTCATACAGGCTTCATGGCTGCTTTATGGCCAGCCTGGATTACTATGTTGCTGTATCTCAATCACTTACAGGAAGCCATCACTCCATCTCCCACTGCCCATCAGCCCAAATTCAATCCTGCGCCTGCCAGGCCTCCATCTGAGTGGCCATCTACAAAATAACCAATGACATTAGTGACTGTGGCCTCTTGATGACTTCCCCAGTTCTGTTTCTAAAGCCCATTTAAAATACATTTCTCGTTTTACTACACATTCAAATTTTATTCCTCTGGTTATAGAACTATAAATGTCTGCATTTCATATAGACTAAAAATGAAGGGTATATAAACATGTATAAATCACACTGCAAAAGTTGCATTTTCTTCATTGTACTCGATATTTGGCTGGGTGAAAATTATATTATCTGGCGACTGCTCACATTCTTCTGTATCTAAATATGCAAAAGAGGCCCACACACAATGCATTTTTTTTTCACAATTAGGCTACTACAGACCATATTTTAAGGTGAAATAAAATTCCTTCCTGAAATCAAACAATGCTCTGGTGGGTATGCATATTCTTTATGCCCATATGATTGGAGTTAAGTTTCATCATATAAAAATTGAGGAAGTTCTGTTGTTGGGAACTGAAAATTGATCTACTGTGCAAAATGTGCAAAATGAGAATAATAATATTGACCCTGCCTCAGGAAAGTGACTTACAAAAAAGAAGGACACAGCCTCTGATGACATACTGGGGGGGCTCTTCAAACCTGGGATTTGATAGCTCTCTGTAGGGAGAGGGCCTCTAGAGCTTTATGAACCTGGGAAGGGAATGTCTTTCCTCACTGCCTGGGAAGAGGGAGCCTGTTTCTTTGTTCCCTTAAACAAATAGTAAACAAATAATGACCAGGTGCTTGGGGCTAGATCAGAGACTAGAATGACATGAGCTGTGTGGCCCCCCATCCTCTGCAGCTGTGAATACTACATAGCAGAGGTGCCCTAACGATCTGTTTATTCTGCAGCAAAGGAAACAAGTCTCATTCTGAATTTGTTTGAGAAGTGAACTTAGGATCCTTGAATTTAACCTAAACTCTCCCAACATCATGCCTAATTAAGAGGTCCTTTGAACCCTCCTATATTTGCAGTTTCCCAAAGCCATCTGTCAATGCACAAAGGTTTTTGCAAACTAGTAGGATCATCTCCAACAAGGGTGGGTAAAGCACCCACAGGGAGTACTTGAAAGAAAAAGAAATCGTTTTGGAAAGCGTCTCCCTTTTCCTTTAACATCTCCACGCACATCAACTTCCAGAAAAGACAGAAATTCCCAACCCAGGTGTGCAGTTTCTGGCGGAAATCAGAAAGCTAGATCTGGAATCAATAACTCCCCGTTCTCTGAATAAGCAAAATCTTTAAGGATTCCACTTTTATGTGTTTTATTCAATACAATTACTCCATCTGAGCACGTGAGAAAATGTCATGAACACACATGAGGAAACAAATTCAGGGATGATTGGAGTATCTCTTCAGTTGTCTCATGGCTGGCAAGACTGGACGAGTTTCTAATGCTTGCTTCCTTTCCTTAAACTTTGACAAGCCAAATAAGAGATTCTCAGCAAATTATAGTTCTGCTTAAAGAAGAGTTTTACGTTTCCAGGGAAAGAGATATGTGGTCATTGCTAACTATGCTAAAGTGACGCGCTTCCAAAATCTACATGGCAGAGTTCCCTAAACAACATATAGACATAACGTAGAATAAGCATGTGGCAGTTCCACACCACTGGTACCAGAAATTGGGTAAGAAGACGCCTTTTGAAGAGAATTTCACCTCACGGTCCTAAAATAATATTGGCTTTGTACATATGATAATACCAATCTCCATCAGCCAGCCCCCTGTCTGCTTTTTCTCTTTTTGTCCCTTTTTCTCAGTACTTCTTTCCCAGCTCTCTTATAGACCTTCAGCTCTCCCATCCATTTGCTAAGATGTAGTCCCTTTGTTTTCTGTTCATTTCCATTTTGACTTCGCCCACTTTGCTCCTTTTCCCTACGGTTAGAAAAGTTGTGACTTAAAGGTTCAGCCCTTGTCCCACCTGTAAGTAAATAGCCCACTACTCTAGTATCTTACAACCATTGCTTTTCAGAGGTACCACAGAGTGTATTGTGAACGCCATTAGTTTGCACCAACTGCCTGTTTAGCCTATGTCACCTTTTTATTTTTGCTGTGTGTTCCCTCTTCCCAGCTAGGTGGTGAAGGTGAGGGCAAGAGAATTTCAAGTTTACCTTTCAGTAATCCCAGCACCTGGAATTTGCACCTTTTATAAAGCCACTTCAGAGACACTAAATGCCTCTTCCTGCTGTCCAAAGCAGAGGGTCATCTATAAACGCTCTTTCTTCTTCCTCCCCCATGATGGAATGTCCTGGGACATAATCAGATGCACATGAGTTGTGTTTGGTACCAAATAGAGACCAGCTCCATAATACACCTTCTTGTTGGCCATCCTTTCTTTCTTGCCTCACTCTTCCCCCACCCCCAGTTTCTGCTTCTCTGGGACTATACTCCTTTATACAACAGTGCATATAAACTTTTGTCTCGGGTTCTGATTTTTGGAGAACTGAAGCGAAGACACAGGCACAGTGACCTCTCTAAAGAAGGACTTGCTGCCCGGCTACAGGGAGTGAGGTCAGCAGACATGTCTGAGCTGTCAGCTCCTTCAGGCTCTGCCTTAGCTGTAGAGAACTGCCTCACTCAGATCCATACCTTTCCTGGGACAGCTCCATCTGGAGACTGAGCACTCAGGCTGTGAAGTCCTGGCCACCTTGGCCTGACATGGGATACGTCTGACAAGCAATATTCTATCCAGAGCTCACTGTCAGGTTGGCTGAGGCTTCACTGGGCCTGCAAGAGGCAGAAGTTTGACCTCTTCCTCCAC
Organism: Puma concolor; assembly: GCF_028749965.1. NCBI lineage: Eukaryota > Metazoa > Chordata > Mammalia > Carnivora > Felidae > Puma > Puma concolor. Next base: position 191,411,017 of record NC_141674.1, on the reverse strand, counting down.
CCAACCCTGCTTCTTCCCCCTCCCTTTACAAAGTATCCTAATAAATATCCTATACCCTAAACCCTGCCTCAGTACTTCTCTGGAGAAGACAGTCTGCAACAGCACTAGTTAGAGCTTTTGGGGGTTGCAGAAACACCTAGCCTGAACTGACTTAGGCAAAAAATAGAAGGGGAATGGGTTAGGCCCAGGGACTCCAGGGATTTAGTCAAGACACCCTCAGCTCTGCTCTCCTCTGGCTTCATTCTCAGGCAGATTGTGCACATCATGGCCTCCAGAAGCTCCAGACTTACCACTTCAATAGAAAGTAGAACTTTCTCAAAAAGTCCAGCAAAGTTCTGGAATTGAGCCTCATTGGTGTAGATTGTTGCTTTATGTGCTAGGACGAGACCAATTACCAGGACCGAAAACACAATCTGTGGGGCCCAATGCAAAATGAAAATGTAAGGCCCCTTGTTAAAAAATTACTAAGAATTTCAAGATGGCAACCACTGCACATTTAATCAAGGGTGGGACCTTTCTGAGGTCAGGGTCCTGTGAGACCACACAGGTCTTAGGCCCATAAAGCTGGCCCTGTCAGTCACTGTGGCCAGGGGACAAACACTTTTTTGATAAGATTTGGTCATGTGCCTATTCCTGAGGCAGGGATTAGGATTCCCCAATGAGCACTCAAAGGAATTGATTCTGGGTGTGGCAAACCCACAGACACACCATCACACATTCCTACCAGTCATATAATAGCTAAAAAGGTATCACGATGGGGCACTTGGGTGGCTCAGTCGGTTGAGCATCCGACATCGGCTCAGGTCATGATCTCACGGTTTGTGGGTTGGAGCCCTGCACCCGGCTCTGTGCTGATGGCTTGGAGCCTGGAGCCTGCTTCAGATTCTTTGTCTCTGTCCCTCCCCTACTCACACTCTGTCTCTCTCGAAAACATAAGCAAACATTAAAAAAAAAATTTTTTTTAAGGTATCACGATGTAATGGAAAGGATAAGTTCCAGTTTGACAAAGTCTTGAGTTGGAACCCTGAATCTGACATTTCTGGAGGCATGGCTTCAGGCAAGTCACTGAAACTTCTCTGAAACTCAGTTTTCTTTTCTACAAAGTGGGCATAAAAATACCTACCTGCCTCGCAGGGTTGTTGCGATGCATGTAGGAGACAATGTGTGCAGGTGATTAGCCCAGCGCCTGGCACAGAACAGGGCTTTCACAGATAGTGGTCACGGGGGTGGTGATGGTGGTGGGAAACAGCACAGAACCGTGTGTGGAAGGAAGGAAAAGAGAATCACTGGAATTCAGGCCCAGTCTGTGCACAAACGACTTCAACTTTCCAAGTCATGGGTTCCTCGCCAACCAACCAAATGAATATTTCATTCTTCCCCAGTTAGGACTGGCCTGCGCATCGTCGGCTTTGATGTAAAATGCCTGGCATCAGTGTTGCTCCCCCTCCGCGAACCAGGCCTTTGGAGGAAAGGGAGAAAGGAGTCCCTCCCTTGAAGAACTGAAGGAATGCTCCCCTCCAGACCTGAAGAAGGGACTCCAGACTTCTCTGTATGATGCACAAGCCGGGTACAAGCGAGAGCACTAAATCAAAAGCAAGCCAAAAAGAGTCCTTTTGCTATCTTTCTCAGAACTGGGTAAAATTCATATTAATTAACATGTGAAACCCTTAATGTCTGTCTTTACCTTGTCTTACTAGACTTTTCTTCTTCCTTTCCCTGCTTCCCACACCTGCATCAGAGGCACCAGAATCATGTTCATTTTAGGCCTCACATTCAGAGACAAATTGTAACATTCAGTTACCTTTCAAATGGTCACATTTGCATTGAAACATGGGCCTTTTGAGGAAAATACCATCACCGAAAAGAGTGTCAGACCAAAGGTTCTTCGACATTTCTGGACCATCAGACCGATAACTCGGATCTTGAGAAAGCTGCTCAAAATGGAGTGATCATTTGAATAGACCATATAGATGGGGGAACTAAAGCATTCACTAGGGGCACTTATTTAGGACTGACAGCTTTGGAATTAAATTAGAAGAGTATTGTTGCACCATGCTGGGGATGTAACAAGCATGTCATATTTGCTATTTTTTTTTTAATTATAAGAATAAAAATAGTTGGAACTAGTTACTGAATGATAGAGAAACACAGCACTGGATAGCTAACAACATGTAGCTATGCTCATTTTCTTGGAGATAGTTTTAAGGTGCCTAAGCAGGAAATAGGCGGTGTTTTTAAAAAAGTTATTTTTCCCTGTCCCAAAAATAAATAAACGTTGAGAAAAAAAAAATTAAAAAAAAAAAAAAAAGGGGGGCGCCTGGGTGGCGCAGTCTGTTAAGCGTCCGACTTCAGCCAGGTCAAGATCTCGCGGTCCGTGAGTTCGAGCCCCGCGTCGGGCTCTGGGCTGATGGCTCGGAGCCTGGAGCCTGTTTCCGATTCTGTGTCTCCCTCTCTCTCTGCCCCTCCCCCGTTCATGCCCTGTCTCTCTCTGTCCCAAAAATAAATAAACGTTGAGAAAAAAAAATTTTTTTTTAAAAGTTATTTTTCCAAAACACTGTGTCCTTCTCATTTATTCCCTTGATAAACAGCTTTCCTTTGTGTAGCATGAGACCAACGTCAGGTTCCCAGGGATACTTAAGAGAACCCTGAATTAGGGGCACCTGGCTACCTCAGTCGGTAGAGCATGTGACTCTTGATCTTGGGGTTGTAAGTTTGAGCCCCATGTTGGGTGTAGACATAAACAAACAAACAAACAAACATGTATGTATATATTTATTTAAAAAGAAAGAAAGAAAACCTTGAATTAGTTTATTAATTCTATAGTCATCGTAGCAGATTTCTACAATCATTCTGTAAAATCTACCATGTAGGTACAGTAGATTTCTGTAGTCATTTTGTAAAAACCCCAGTGTTATCTGTCAGCTCAGGTTTGCCAAGAGAATGCAAGTGGATACCAGGGAATGATGATCTGAGCAGTAGTGATTCCTGAATTCCTAAATACAGGTCCCCTCCCGCCTCCGCCCCCACCCCCCACCCCCGCCCCATCTTGGGAAACAGAAGTGAAGCACACACGGAGAACAAGTGGAAAGGTGTACTCCTAGCAGGAAGTTTCTAGATTTATTATGAATCTTTAAAAACAAGCCAACTAGCATAAAGTACCAATGAAAAACTCCAACTAGGATTTTGTTTGGATTCGAATTCATAATCAAGATCTAGAGTAAATCACAAAGTCATGGTTACTAGCCTGGATTTTAGAATAATTAGGAGAAATGTACACTTGATGCACTACCCCTCTCAGACCTCCAGACCTTCCTCCGAGAGAGCCCAGGTCCCTCCACCTAGAAGAGAATCCTCCAATCTGAGCCGGGTTGGCAGCGTGCTAATCCCGTGTAATTGTATTAGTCTCAATAGCACATTAGCTGTAAATGCCCCACAGAAAGGGAGCTGTCAGCCCCGCTATTGTTTTCCACTTAATGTGATTCCGGGCAGCAAAGAAGAAAGGCAGACAGAGCCCTCCGTCTCACGTTACAGACCACAGTTTCTAAACCAATTAAGGAAAAGGGATTTACAGTCCTCAGGATTAGAGACTCTGTTTATATTATCCTATATTTCTTCCCATAATACCTTCCATTTTATGTCTCCTAAAAGCCTTCCCTCCATCTCTGGAACGCTTCTTTCACGTACACATACATTTCCCTATTTACCTCTCTGTTTGCTATTTGAGTGGAGGCATCAAACCGGCTAATTCCTGCTGATTGTTTTAATTGTGTTGCAAAATCCACATGCATTTGCTGTTAGGAGAACTCAGGAACAAAAATGCTGGGGCTCAGCCCAAGCCTGATATTCAAGCAGACCTTGATAAAGCGGTACATTTCTGTGTAAGCAATCATTCCAATTAATTGAATAAAAACATCCTGCAGGATGTTTATCGGAGAAATAAAGCTTGGCTCTCAGGAGGCAAATTGGTCAGTATCCTGATATCGCAGCCAGAAGTGCCAATTTTTTTTCTTTTTAGGATTACATCTGATGTGGACGTATAATGAGGTTTCACTGAAGCAAGGGGACAAATGAGAAGATGCTATTTAAGAAAGCTCCAGACCATTTTAAACAAATCGTGGCCTGATCTGAGGGTTGGTCTGAGGCATCTCTTTTCTCTGACTTTTCCAAGGGAAGCTTGTGCCACAAGAAGTCCAGCGGATTTCCTCCTACCGAAACCTATGTGTAATTTTTCCCTTGGCTGGCGCGGTAACAATGAGAACGTCATTCGATGGGTTTCCATTAGAACTAAATGGGTTTGGAAAAGCATTTTTATTCTTAATGGAGCTTTTCTATTGAATACCATTTTTCAGAATTTTATTTTAGTTTCAGTTGAATATTTAAACAGGTTTAAAATTTAAATATCTGTGCTGAACAAGCCCTGATATATATTTTTTAAATTGCTGTAATACTTCACTGGGTTTCCTTTTTAACCCGATCCAATATGCATAATCCATTATGTTAGCATTACGTAAGTTGGGTATGCTCAGACACCAGGCTAAGGAACCCTTTTTACAGCTAAGTGACACCATTGCAACGGTCTGTCTTATCAAATTATTTTTATAACAGCTTTGTTATTAACAAAGCATAAAGAGGGTTCTAAAATTCAATCCAGGGCTCATTATTGTGGGAAGACTCATTCTGATTAATGAGACTTTTATTTAAGGTTGTCCTTAAACCAAATGATCGTGTTCTAGTCTTTTAACATGATCAGGAAGAAGAGCTCCATCTCCTTCGGGAGAATTGTATTTCTAGGCCTGCTGGTTTTATATTGTTATTCTGGCTTTTCCTGGAATTGCTTTGGCCCTTTAAAATTAACAAATATTTGGGTGTTCTGGGCACACAGGGGGAAACAAAGGCGCATAATGAACGCCCAGCTCTGGGAAGAAGCTGTGTCCAATGTAAAAGTCCAGATACAAACAGGAAAGTTCTGAATGGGTTTAGGTTGAGTGTGGATCTAAACTGCAGCACTCACCAGTGCTATGACTTTGGCCTAGCGATTTCACTTTGGCCTTAGTTTCCTCATCTAGAAAATGGGAGTGATAATTCTACCTATTTCTTAAAAGTGTAGGTATTAAACAAGACGGTCCGTGTAAAGCATTTAACATAGTGCCTAGCACACGGAAAGACCTCAGCGCCTGTTATGGTAAATAGAGCATCTCATAGAAACAGGAAATATTTCATAGCACAGGGAGGACTTCATGGATGTTCTCTGAGAAAGAATGGGAAGAGCTGAGGAAACCCTCGAACACGAATCATTATAATGGGTCTCGGGGTCCCTATTGAATTACACCTTACGCTACCTTCTTTTAACCCAAATTTGTACACAATGATTTCAATACATAAAATTATGTGGTTTTATCCAAAGTGCACATTTGCTTATTCAATTGCATCCAAGTACTTGCACAGTGTGTATTTTCAATACGTGTGGTTATCGGAATTTCACTTTCTCTTACAACCATATTCAGTGAACATAAAGTAAGTCCTATACAGTTTCTCAGAAAACCAAATAAGCGGCCAATTGGTGAAGTTGTAAACCATCCATACTTGGAAGGGAAAAAATGTATTTGTCAACTTAAATGAAGGTATTTAAGTCAGTATCAAAGTTTGTTATGTGTGCTGGAAAGTTTTGGAAAATTTGTTAAACCAGAGTAAATGATATAGGTTATAAAGTCCTTCATGAAATGACATGGATGATTTAAACTGCACGTACACAGTTTTAAAATAAACTTTTAAAAATTCAAAAGCATATATTGAGCTGAAGGCCAGGTGGTGCATTTGAAGATGGAGATGGGGGTTCAATAAGCAGAGAGATGAGGGGCGAGCCCTGGTGTCTGGGGACGAGCTCTGGCCTCCTCTCCCATCAGAATGAAACCGAATCCAGGTGAGAGATCGCCAAGGCAGCCTTTGTCCAAGAAGATTGAAACTGGCACAGGTAAAGAGGGTGGCGAATGAAACAGCTGTGACTTCTTACTCTTTCATGATATTTAAGCTGAGGACTCAGTGTACATTAACAGAGCTTTATAGAAACAAGCCTGCTCCATCCATCCAGCACAAAACCCACACTCACAATTCATTCGCTAGGCTTATAAGGTTCTCAGGCTATAGCAAATTGGAGAAATTGATGTTTACCCTGAAAGCTTGTACCATACTCTATTTGCAGCTGCCGTTGCCTTGGTACACGTCTGCCAGCGTGCCCGGACTTAAATCCCTGCCTGATAACCTTTAGCTCTTCGCTAGGAGGCAAAATCAATCCAAGGTAGAGTAAGTGGGAGGCTAGAGGAGAGGGAGGTGCTGCAGGGACTCAGGGGACATGCGCCGCATCTATCTATAGACTGGAACATATTCTGGGCACGGGTGGGAGAAACCAGTCATGTTAAATAGCCACATTCTCTAAAGTCCTTCCTGTGCTGACACTTCTAAAGAGTTTCTGGTCAGTGGAAGAGAAAAAGCATTTCTGGGAAATAAGGCTGATCACCTTGGGAAGGGATGAAAAAACCGAAGTTAAGTGTATTTCTGACAAGTGCAGAAGGCACTGTTCCTGTGTGAACACTGCAGGCCACACGACGGTGGTTACAGGAGCCCCCAGCCCGGTCAGACTCTCCCCGTCTCTCTCTGTCTCAGTGTGTGTGTCTCTTTTCCTTTGAGAGCTTGCATTGATCAACGCCTCAGAGAGCTTGGGAGCTTTCTGCTTGCTCGTATTTGCTGCAGGTGTTTCACTGGCTATAAGGACAGTGTGAGACGTGTTGATGTATGTAAATTATGTTCAGACTCTGAGCCTAATCATTATTATAAAATTTATAGAGGATAAAACACAGGCAGCCATAAAAATAGAATTTTTAGTTTGATCATGCAAAGTTATAGGTTCCCTTGGTAATTAATCTTTTATGGGTCTTTAAGATCACTGCCAGTGTAAAGACTTAACAGTTTCACTCCTTTCCAAAGCTCCTCAAACAATAGAGGAATAAACAAGACCCACTCAGGATAGTGATGACAGAAACAAACAGACGTCTGAGTGGGTGCAGGCCCAATACTAAGGCGGGGATAAAACGAATGTACTTTTCACGAAACGGTGGTAGAATTAAAAATCAGAGATGATTTGTGCATGGTAGATAGCAGAGAGCCATTTCTTATCGTTGTGCTCGTAAGCGCATGGCAGGGGGGGACCTTAGGCATATCATTGAGCCTCCTTGGACCTCAGTTTCTTCAACTGTAAAATGGGAGATTGGCTTTTAAAAATCACCCTGGTCCTTTCTACTTCCATCATTCTATAAATATCGTGATAGAGTTTCTATCGTTTCAGATGTGTATGAAAAGAGGAAATCTACCATACTGGAAAGTTGAGGGAAAGCTGCAAATAAACACCCCAGGTGGATGGCCAGCCATGTGACTGAGCGATTCACCTGACTCCTTAGGATTACATCCTGTGAAACCCGTTATATGGGGCCCAGTAGTACCACTGCATCCATCCCATCAGGCAGCAAGTGAGAGGTAAGCTCTGAATGCACTTCGCTAAAAACAAAGCACGGTACCGTATGGCTTATGTTGTCATTGTCATTGTTTGTGTTGCTTCTCTCAGTAGTAATATTGTCACAAGAACAGGAACCTTTTCATGGTTTGTGGTATGGCACAGCATATAGCAGAGCACCAAGCATATCATACGTGTTTAACAAATAACTGTTAAATCACAAGAGGATTAAACAGGGATTATGTTTTCACTAATGAATCCTAGTTACTAAACTTAAAACTTGAAGGATTAGAAAAGACCAAATCCTTTTTTTTTTTTTTTTTTTTTCAGAGAGAGACAGCAAGCAGGGACGGGGGAGGGTAGAAAGAGGGAGAGAGAGAGAGAGAGAGAGAGAGAGAGAGAGAATCTTAAGTGGGCTCCACACTCAGTAGGGAGCCTGACATGCAGCTTGATCCCACAACACTGGCATCATGGGATCATGACCTGAACCAAAATCGAGTCAGATGCCCGATGGACTGAGCCACCCAAGTGCCCCAGAAATGACCAAATCTTGGAGTTAGAAGGGAGGTAGGCAATATGAGTAGAAGGCTGAGCAAGGGCCATGGCTGTTTCCCAGGAAAGCTCTGGGAAGATAGGGATCTCCATTCAAGTAAGCTGGGGAAACACATTCTCTTCTTGGAGAGTCACAATTCACACTGGCATATTAAAGTCTTTGAACAGTTCTGCAGCAAACTGACCATAACCGCAGTCACTACTATTTCATTCTGTGGTCCCCAAATTTATCTGTGCCCCCAAAATCCTCACTAACATTTATTAACATACTGCAGCAGCCAAGTTTCCAGAACGCAGCTGGGGAAGGGATAAGCTAAGAGCCTGGACAGACATCTTCATTGTGTCACTTGCTTGGAACTCCAGACCAGTCATGTAATCTTTCTTCTACTCAGATTCCTCTTCAGTAAAACCATGGTCTTCACAGGACCGTTGTGAGGATTATATAAAATTGTTAAAGTTCCCCTTCGTAAGTGATTGCTACGTGCTGTCCCTGAAAACCTGAGCCTGTACCACCAGACTTGCCCACCTCTCCCAACATGAGAGTCATTTACACATGCATTCGCTTCTCTACCTCTCCTTGAACCTTTGGGAAGTCACCTTGCATCAGGCTACCATATTCCTGTTCCATCCATTTATCTACGAGACAAATCCTGACTCCCTGCCATGTGACAATGAACACAGTGCAGGAGATACAGTTGTGAACAAGATAGGTATAAAGCTGCTATTCTCATGGAACTTTCTGTCCCTTTCGGAAGACAGACAATTAAGTATGCCATTTAGTTTGAAATTATAATAATGATGATAATAATAATAGCAGCTAGTATTTCTTGAGTACTTAGTAAGTATTTTGCATATATCAACTCTTTTAATCCTCACAATCATCGTACAAGGTAGACACTCTCGTTATATTCAATTTATAGACATGGAAACTGAGGCAAGGGGTGGTTACAAGAAGCATGTGGTACTGGGAGAGCACATATCAGAGGCCTCAAAGATATGTCTTCTGAGACCTGAAGGTAGGGTAAAAGTCAGCCAGGTGGAGAATGAAAGGGCGGGCCTATGCGGCCGACTCCATCTTGTTCTGTGTCCTTCACCTTGACCACGCCTCCTCCCCTTGAGTAACCTCCCGCTCACCTGCCTAACAGGACTCCAACCTTTCCCCAGCCAATCAGCTGAGGCCACAGCCATTACCTCACCAACTGTCCCTAGGCTCCAATAAAACCTTTGTCCTTTTGAAACTCGCTCTCTCTCCCCGGTATCTCACCGCTGCGTCGGTGCAGGTAGGGGATTGAGCTCGAGCTAGCTCAAATAAAGGCTCTTTTGCTTTTACATCGGACTTGGCTCCCTGGCGGTCTTTGGGGATCACGAATTCTGGGCATAACAGAGAATAGTAGGATGAGTGTTCCAAGCTGAAAGTAAAGTTGGGGGATGGGAGGGAGGGTGAGAGAGAGAGAGAGAGAGAGAGAGAGGCACAGAATGGTGCATTGCAGGACCTCAGAGAAGCCCCAGAACCAGAGTGGTGTGCCCAAGGGCAGTGTGTGGCCATGTGGTTGGGTGGGGATTTAGAGCAGGTGATGGTGACAGATCAGAAGACAGAGAAGTTCAAACAATAGCTATACCACAAAGGGCATTTCAATCACTTGAAAGACTTAGCTTTATACTTAAAGCAAACAGAAATCAACAAAGGATTCTGCAAAATAGTGTTAAGATCAGTTGCTCTTGCTGCCTTCTAGAGAGATCACCTGGCTTGAGTGTAGAGAAGGGATTAGAAGCAGCAACATTTGGAGAATTAGTTTGGAGACTGCCACACTAATCAAGGTAAGAGAATATGCCTCAAGTAAAATTGAGGCAGTGGTAATGAAGGGACATAGATGGGTTTGAAAAGCACTTGGAATGCAAAAGATAATTGATGGCTTGTGGTGAGAATAAATCATCAAAGCCAAAGCCTAACTTCTGGCTTTGGTATCTGGGTAGATGGTAGTGCAATTCACACTACCACTAGAGAGGAAGTGGATTCAGGAGGAAGGCGCTAACCAGTTTGGGACATGATGGATTTGAGGAATCTATGGGACATCCAATTGGATGTACATAATAGACACTTGGAAATGTGGATATAAAACTCAGGAAGCAGTGTAAGTTAAATACAGCCATTCAATTGGCATAGAACACCATGGATTTTATGAAAGCAGAAAGATTTTAGAAAGCAGAAGGAGCAGGGAAATCTTCCCACTTGAACACTTCTGGATCTAGATATAGCTGGCATTCAAAGTGTTAGAGACCATGGGTCAAGAAACAAAGAAAAGGAATAGAACATATATAGTCAAAGAGGCATCAACTTCACTTTCCCATGTATTAGATGCTCTCTATGCCTTGCCCCATCTCTTTGGCTCATCTGTAACTTTAGCACACTGATAACTTCCTATGTTGAGCACCTGAGTTGTGCTTCTCCACCTCAGTGTTTTCTCCAGTTCAACAGTTAATGCTCCCAGGGCAACACTCAACAAATGAGAAAATGCAACTGATAAATATCTCAGCTCCCCATTTCTTCAGTGGACTGTTCTGAGGAAATGAATGTTCTTTTCTACAGGAGTTTTTATAAAAGGTCCCCAGGGGATTGAGCTTGTTGCCCACAATGATAAGTAGGCCACCAACACACATGTGTTTTGCTATTCCCCTTTTATGTCTCAATTTCCTGGTCTCTTCACTTTGAATTTTTTTAATGTTTATTTATTTTTGAGAGAGAGACACACACACATAGAGTGTGAGCAGGGGAGGAACAGAGAGACAGGGAGACACAGAATCCAAAGCAGGCTCCAGGCTCTGAGCTGTCAGCACAGAGCCCAATGTGGGGCTCGAACTCATGAGCTGCGAGATCATGACCTGAGCTGAAGTTGGACACCCAACCAACCTAACCACCCAGGGGCCCCATGGTCTCTTCACTTTGGCTTCCTGAGATCAACTCCTAAATAATTTACCTGTATTGAAGTCATTGCCTGAATTTGCTTTTGGGAAAAACCAAACTAAGATCAAGATACCAAAGTACAATCATTTATTTGCTTCTTTATTTCACATTTCTTGGAAAATATAAAGATGAAAAAGTTTTGAAGGGAAAATGAATAAAACCTAAACTGATGTTGAACAGGTGAACCTAGAACATTTTATAGCTTTAAGAGGCAAGGAAAGAATAAAAGAGACATGAGGTTATTTCAGAGAGACTAGAAGACAGCTTGAAAGAACTCCCACTGGTAATATCTGTGACAATTTGAGAATAAAAAAGAAGATAAGCTGACTTTAAGATGTATGATATTGAAAAATAGAGGAAAATAACGCTGCTTACCATAATTGGAAGTGACTCTCCCATCAAGTTCTTGATATGAAAATGGTTAACAAAAGACAAAGAATAGAGCATGTGTTTGAACATTTTAGACAATAGGTTAATGAGAGAAAGTTCTTCTTTACACAGAATTTTGACCTAATAAATACAGGAGCAACTCTAAAATGAAAACAAAAATTCCATTTTTCATCCTCCAATGAAATAAGTTCATTCAATCATATCACCACTGGATGGTGAGCCCACGAGGTGAAAAATCACAGAAGGACTTTAGGGATAACAGTCAAAGGCAATGCCTGGTACATGGTTAGCTCTTGGTTTAAAGAAAACAGCTATAAAAACTATTTGGGGAAAAATTAGAGAAATTTGAATAGGAGACAGGTACTGGATGATATCGGAGACTATTGCTAATTTTGTTCAAGTATGATAATGTTTCAATCATGGATTTAGGAGAGAGTCCTTATTTGGAAAGATGCACACAATAGTATCTAGCAGTGAAGTATCAATTTCTAAATTTTTGGGAAAAAATTATATATATATGCATATAAAGTAAATATGTTAACAAAATGGTAACAATTTTGAGCTTATGCTGTGTGCATGTAAAAGTGTTCACTAGTATTCTTTCTACTTCTCTGTTCATGTTTGAACATGTTCATAGTAGGTCTTTAAGTTGTGTTTTAGCTTATTTTATCATTAAAAAATTACTCAGCTTGTGAAATAGGACTTTTCAGTTTTCACTTTCTCTTTCAATGATCAAATTGCTTAATCTTACGTTCCTTTTGAGATATTTTTTTTTTTCCTACAGGTAGAGCGTATTGGACTAACCTACTTGTTTACATGTTTGTCTCAATTGTTGATGTCTAAATTCCAAATTCCTCTTCTGTTTTGGCCAGCCATGGTCCTGGGGTTTTCTGTAACTGCATTTTTTGTTTCTGTTGCTGAGGTTTATACCAGTAAATAGGGTGCTTACTGATGTAAATCTCATTGACAATGGGTAGGCCAACATGTACTTTTCTTGATTTGCCTCTGTTATACTTCTCCTCAAGGGATAAGTGTGTGTACATGGTAGGAAGTGGGGAGGTGAAGGTGCAGGGATGGTGAGAAGTCACCAGGCCTTAGTGATATCTAAAAAGACTGTATTTCTTGCAATAAATTGAAAGTAAAATTAGTCTTATATGGCTAGTGGACATGTAAATTGGTAAGACGTTTCTGGAGAGCAATTTGGCACTATTTCTCAAAGGCTTTAATGTTCTCCACGCTCTTTGATGTGTCAACGTATATGAGAATTTACACTAAGGGAATAGGAGTGGACCGTGTTGAGGCATAAACATCTTTGTGGTAAGAACCAGAAATCAACCTAAATGTCTAAAAATAACAAAATTAGTATACATCCTATTGTAGACTGAATTTTGTCTCCCTAAAACTCATAGGTTGAAGCCCTAATCCCCAGTGTGACTATATTTAAAAATAGGACACCCTTAAGGAGGTCATTAAGGTTAAATGAGGCCATAAAGGTAGGGCCCCAATCCAATAAGACTAGATTCCTTCTAAGAACAAGAAGAAATACCTAGAATATGCACACCAGAGAAAAGGCCACATGAAAGGCCATGTGAGGATACAACAAGAAGGCAGCTGTCTGCTAGGCAAGGAAAGAGTCCTCACCAGAAACCAATTCTCTTGGCACCTTGATCTTGGACTTCCACCTTCACAAATGTGAGAAAATAAGTTTCTTTTGTTTAAAGTACTCAGACTGTGGTATTCTGTTATGGCAACCCAAGCTGGCTCAACCTCTCCAAAAGGAATGATAATGATGATGGTGCAAATGGATGCTTCTGTGGTACTTCACTATGTACCAGGCAAAATTCTGGTGCCATGCAAATACTGATTGATTTAATCTATACAGGAACCTTATGAGGAAAGGACTTCTATTATTTCCTTTTTATAGATGAGGAAGCTGAGTTACACAGAGGTTATACAATTTATCATGGCCGTGAATCTAATAGGTAGTGCAACTAGGACTTGAACCTAGGTAGTCTGGCTCCAGAGGCCATGCTCTAAATCACAGATGCTCCCTCTCTGAGAAGACATTAAAAATTATGATATAGATGGTTATATAATTGAATGTAAAGATGGTATTAGATATTATTTTTAAAGTAGGTTAATACATACACAGTTATATATATAATTTCTTATAACCAATACTTACATATATCACTATATATCCATGTTATGTGTATATATGAATGACATGGTATATAGATATTAAATACTTCCAAAAATTACCTGTGATCATTTCCAAGTGATAGAAATAATATTTTTATTTTTTCCTTATTTTGGCTTATGCAATAAATATATATTTAGTTTCATTTGAAATTTGTTATCACATGGTTTGCTTAAAGTTAGGATGGAATATTTAAGTAACTAAGTAAAGAGGCAAGGTGAGGAATAATGTGAAAGAAATTAATCCCTCTAGACGAAAGGGAGTAAATATCAAAAATAAGGTTTTGAGAAGTGGGGTAGAATTTCAGCTTAGTCAGAGAGACCAAATTTTAGTATGTCAAATATCCATGATGTAAACTAAATTCAGCAGCTTTCAGATCTTTATGTGGTCAGTCCATTAATTTGTCACTATTTCTGTTGGCCAGTTTAGGATTTCTGGTTGGCTAAGTCCCTTAAGTAAAATCATAAATGCTGTATAAATTGAGGAAAGGGAGGCCAGTAAGGATAGTGTAGCTATTACAGTTGTTGTTACATGCTCATACTCCCACATATGGAAAGTAGAGTGACATTTTTACCTAACCTGGGTAAGACACTATGAGCGTTCCCCCCCCCCCCCCCCCCCCCCACAGCTCCGGAGCTGGCAAACAAATGGAGGACCCAGGGAACCCTTACTGGGGGGGGAGGAGGTAGTGGTAGGGAAAGTTGGCTTGCCCGGGGGCATTTGAGAATTAGAAAATGAAAGTAATTTTGACTGTCAAGGATTCGATAATCAGAGAAAACTACTCCTGCTGCGCAAGTCACATATTCCCTTGATGCTCAGTGATGGCTCTCTGTAAAAATAGAACAGGTCAAATCCCAGCACGAGGAACTTTAGGAAGGTACCAGATCTTTCACTGGGCTGAAATTTACTGTAATCAACATCATTCGAAATCTCATTGCCAGTACTTCTAGGTCATTTTGCTAAGGTCAAGGGCTGGACATAAAACAAAACAGGAGCCAACTTCCCTCAAAGATGGGGTGGTTCATTAAAGCTGCCCAAGCATGCAGGGCACGGCAGAAAGGCACCCCTGCAGAAGCCAATCCTCTATCCCCTCTGACATTTCCCCTTTTGGTTTTTCTTGTTCCCCAGAGAGCTGAGCCAATTATAATCCCTTGTAATTTTTTTTTTAGGAGAATTATATTTTACTCCTTATTTGTGCTACACTAGCCAGAGCCACTGTGTTATATTTCTTTTCCAGTTTGCATTATGTCACAGAATCAGGTGTTAGATGTTTTCATTATCATAAGCCACTAAAAGACTGGAAAAAGAGAACTGATTGTACTGAGATTATATATATATATTTCACACACATATATGATATATACAAGAAAATTTCAGTATAACAAGACCAACGAAGTCCTCTTACTATGGGCAATGGACCATTGGTCAGAGCATAGAAATATTTTCATTGGACTAAATTTTGGGTTTCACTGGTGTTTGTAATAACAGTATTTGTCTTATAATAATAATGTACAACTCCCTGTGGTGTAATAAAAAGCAACATTTCCCAAAGTAGGAACTGAATTGAAAACACAAGCATGAGGTTGCAACACATCGATGATACCAAAAGCTACATGTGTGTATGAGTCAGCTGAGAAAGTTAGTTCTCAATGGTGAATATTCGACAGAGTTCCAGATAATATCTGGGGGTTTCATTTATTTATCCATTCAAGACATTTATTTAGCAGCTTCTATGTGGTTGGTATCATCCTAGGGTCTAGGGATTCAATAATGAACCAAGAAAGAGCTTATGCCTTTTGTGGAGCTTATGTTCTAGTAAATAACTAGTAAATAAATCTGGAAAATAAACACAACAAATAAGAAACTATATACCATGTTAGAGATCTATAATAAGGAAAGCAGGACTAGAAGGGTTTGGGGGAGCAATGATTTTAGAGTGGAAATTGAAGGCTGCCTTTATTTTATTTTAAAAAACAATTTTTTAAGGTTTATTTATTTATTTATTTATTAACGTTTATTTATTTTTGAGACAGAGAGAGACAGAGCATGAACAGGGGAGGGTCAGAGAGAGGGAGACACAGAATCCGAAACAGGCTCTAGGCTCTGAGCTGTCAGCACAGAGCCCGACGCGGGGCTCGAACTCACGGACCGCGAGATCATGACCTGAGCCGAAGTCGGCCGCTTAACCGACTGAGCCACCCAGGTGCCCCAAGGTTTATTTATTTTTAAGAGACATAGAGACAGAGTGAGAGCGGGGAAGGAGCAGAGAGAGAGAGGGATACCAAATCTGAAGCAGGCTCCAGGCTCTGAGCTGTCAGCACAGAGCCCGATGCGGGGCTCGAACCCACCAGCTATATCATGACCTGAGCTGAAGTCGGATGCCCAACTGACTGAGCCAACCAGGTGCCCCATATTTTATTTTATTTTTTAAGGCTGCTTTTAGAATATAACTTTTAAACAAACACCTGAAATAAAAAGAGGGAACTAGCAAGGATACTACCTAAGGGAAGAGAATTCCAGGCAGAGAGAAAGGTGTGAGCATGCCTGTGTGTTTACAGAAATCAGACCTGTATGACTGGAGCAGAGTGACCAACAAAGAGAGCTGTAGAAGGCCAGAGGGTGTGGTAGGTCATTGTTAGAGCTCAGAAATCTCTGAGGGGCTTTGAGCAAAAGAAACACCAGGAGCCACAGTCCTCCCCAAGTAGAGGTATGGGAAATGTCATGCACTGTTAGCACAACACTAACCAAGTTATTTACCTTCCTGACTATAGTATGATGATGTATATGAAAGTTATTTTTAAATAACGAAATATCAAGTTTTTATTAAGGAGATTATTGTCTTATTTCTTTTTTTAATTTAAATTCAAGTTAGTTAACATACAGTATAGCCTTGGCTTCAGGAGTAGAACCCAGTGATTCATCTTGTACATAGGACACCCAGTATTCACCCTGAAAAGTGCCCTCCTTAATGTCCATCACCCATTTAACCCATCCACACCCACCTCCCAACCAGCAATCCTCAGTTTGTGCTCTGTATTTAAGAGTCTCTTGTGGTTTGCCTCCCTCTCTGTTTTTATCTGATTATTCCTTCTCTTCCCCTGTGTTCATCTCTTGAGTTTCTCAAATTCCACGTATGAGTGAAATCATATGATATTGGTCTTTCTCTGACTTATTTCACTTATCATAATACCCTCTAGTTCCATCCACGTTGTTGCAAATGGAAAGATTTCGTTATTTTTCGCCACCAAGTAGTATTCCACTGTATATATAGATATGGATATGGATATAGATATAGCTATAAATAGATATAGATATGCCACATCTTCTTAACCCATTGTGTCCTATTTCTATTTGAGGCTGAGAATAACCTCTTCTAGAAGCTACAGGATCCTTTAAATTGTTGTTAAACCTAAATTGGTCAGATTATCAGAATTCAAACTAGTTAATCCCAGCTATTAAATGGAAATCATAGGATGTATAATAAGCATTCATAATGTATTTATGGTACTGTTTCTCTCCTTTCAAGGACATGTCTCATTTTCAAATTATAAGCAAGTTAACTGAATAACGGTAGAGTACGTTGGTCAAACTAACTCATGAAAATAGTTATAAAATCTGGAAAACAATATTTAAATACAAACACACCCAACTATTAAAGGCTCAGGAGGGTGACCAAAAGCAAGCAGAAACTAGAGGAATATCTTCTCTGGAAAGAGGCACTGTGAAGGTTCAGATTTGCAGGTGGCGTTTTATCTAAAAGTACCACCTAATCTACAAGGGGCTCAAGTGACAGAAAACTGCAGCCTTACAGGTTTTGTGGGTGGCAGAATAACCACATAGAGGGAAATCATGGAAGGGAGAGAGTCTAAGACAGGCTGAGACCTCAAATCCACGTTAAAAAATCTAACCAGGCCCCAGGCTGTAGACTAAAACACTCATTTTTAGAGGAAACGCTGGGGAAGTCTGTAAGAACAACCAGCATCTAGAAGCTAAAAAATTGAGCAGAGATTTCAGCTCCTGTTTGATACAGAGGAGATAGAATTTGGAGTTTGAGTCCAACAGAGCTAACTGAATTATTTAACAAATTTCACTTTTCGGAGAGAAAAATAAAACCTTGAGTCTTTCCAACATATCGTTTATAATGTCCAGTCTCACTGAATATGTGAGTCACTAAACGTGTGAACAACTAAGAAAATGTGACTCTCAGGTTCTGACACCCACTTCTGACATCCATGGTGTTTTTTTCTGCCACGCCAAATACATGGTGTCTTTTCCAATACCAATCCTCCCGTTCTCAGACATGAACTGTCTGGAGTTGGTGCAGACTCCACAAGTTAAAGGGCTTAGTCTCACAAGCCTGCTCCAACTTCAGATGTCAGTCTTAAGTCTCAGTGGGGGCCAACCACACTTCTGACTGACCAACTATAAATCCAGTTTATAATTCTTCAGAAAGACTCCTAGAACTCAAGAAAGCACTTTACTTACTATTACCAGTTTATTATGAAGGCTACACCTCAGAAACAGCCAAATGGAAGAGCTGCATAGGACAAGTAATTGAAGGTGGGAGGTGGGGAGAGAGGGTCATGTCACCCTCCTGGCACTTTTATGTATTCACCAACCTGGGAGCTCTCCAAGCCCTAGGGTTTAGAGGTTTTTATGGAGGTTCCATTAAGTAGGCACGATTGATTAAATCATTGGCCATTGGTGGTTGAACTCAATCTCCAGCCCCTCAACCTCCCCAGAGGTCAGAGGATGGGGCTGAAATTCCCACCCCTCTAATTGAGCTTTGTTTTTCTGGTGACCAGTCTGTACCCTGAAGCTATCTAGGAGACCCTCAGTTAAGAATCATTTTATTGGCATACCAGACACTCTTATCACTCAAGAGATTCCAAGAGTTTTAGGAACTCTGTGCCAGGAACCGGACAAAGACCAAATATTTTTTATTATATTACATTCCAAGGGGAAAAAAAGCAGTCATTAGAACCCAACCTTAAAATGATCCAAATGTTATAGTTAAATAGACAAAGACTTCAATGTGGACATAATAAATATGTTCAAAGACAAAGGGGGATGTGTGCAAGTTACATAAACAGATGGGAATCCTGGCAGAGAAACAGAAAATTCAAAAAGAGTCAAAAGGAAAATTTACAGCTAGCAAATACAATAACGGAAAATTTTAAATTACAAGATGAACTTAAGATTGAAGACAGAAGAAAAAGATTGGTAAACTTGAATGTGGATTTAAAAAATGTATCTAAAGAACACAGAAAAAGATTGGAGAAAGATAAAAAGAACCTTAAAGGCCTGTGTTACAATATCAAAAAATTAGAATATGTGTAACTAAAGTTCCAAAAAGAGAGAATAGAGAGAATGAGAAAGAAAAAAATACATGAAGAATTAATAGCCTAGAGAAATACCACATGATATCACTCATATGTAGAATCTAAAAACAGATGAACATAGGGGAAGGGAGAAAAAATAAGATAATAACAGAGAGAGAGGCAAACCATAAAAGACTCTTAAATATAGAAAACAAACTAAGGGCTGCTGGAGGGGAGGTGGGTGGGAGGATGGGCTAAATGGGTGATGGGCATTAAGGAGGACACTTGTGATGAGCACTGGGTATTATGTAAGTGATGAATCTCTGAATTCTACTCCTGAAACTAACTAACTAATTAATTAATGGCTTGAAACTTCCCAAATTTGGTGAAAGACATCAATTTGCAGATCCAAGTAGTTCAATAAACCCAAAGCAGGATAAATGCAAAGAAAATCAGAGAAAAGTATGTCACAGTTAAACTTCTGAAAAAACAATAATAGTGACACAATCTTGAATACATGCCAAAAGCAATGATACACTACATACAGGAGAACCATGATAAGAATGTTTTCTGACTTCTCAAAAGAAACAGTGGAAGCCAGAAGACGATGGTACATTTCTGAAGTGCTGAAGTATAAAAACTGTTAACCCAGAATTAAAAAACTATTAAATATCCAGTTAAAATATCTTTCAACATTGAAAGCTTATTTTAAGATGAATAAAAACTAACATTTATTACTAACAGATTTACACGTCGAGATATACTGAAGAAAGTTCTACTTGGCTAAAAAGAAATGACACTGTCATTGAAATTAAAAAAAATGAAGATTTCAAAATAGCACATATGTGGGTAAATCTAATATATATATATATATATATATACATATATATATATATATATATATATATGTATATATATTTGTATATATATGTATATATATGTGTGTGTATATATATATATATATAAAACATATATATTGCAGAAATATATACAGATATATATGTACACACACAGATACAGTGCTTTCAGACAAAACACTATATATTTTGTGTGTGTGTGTGTATATATATATATATATATATATTATACGTTTCATATATATAATATAGATATAGTAGACTCTTGTTATTCACAGTAGTTGTAGTCTCTAAACTAGCCACGAACACTAAATTGGCAAGTATGAAATCACTGCTCCTAGGAGAAATGCAGTTGGTTCCAGTGAGCCTCTGCTCTAAACCTTTTCATCAACCAATCAATACATAATGTTGTTTTATCTGTTTTTGTTTAAAGACAAATTACTGAATATATATTTTTGATCCATTAGCATTGAACTCAACTGACAGCATTATAACTCATCCCTGAATAAAGTTTGTTTATCTAACACACATATTTTCTCATCTTCTTCTTCCTCTTAAGAACACATACAATGGAATGGAGAATCGAGAAATAGACGTACACTTATGTGGCCAATTGGTTTTTGACAAAAAGCCTATATGTAGAATAGTCAAAGAATTCGATTTTTAAAATGCACAGAGGATAGTCACTTCACAAGAGATACAAATAATCAAGAAGTACATAAAAAGTATTCATTATCGTTAGCAATAGAGGAAAAGCAATTAAAACCAGAATGAGATCCTACTACACACCAACCACAAGGTGTGCAAGAAGACGGGCAAACACCAGATGTGAGACAGGGTGGAGCACTCAGAACCTTCCATACACTGCTGGTGGGAATGTAACTTCATATAGCCATTTTGGAAAACCGTTGGGCAGTTTTTTATGAAGTTATGTGTGTACCTATTCTTCGACTCCATGATTCCATCCCTGGTTACTTGTCCAACTGAAATGAAAACAGATGTTCACCAAAAGACATGGTCAAGAGTGTTTATTGTAGTGTTCTCTGCAATAGCCAACAAGTGAAAACAGTCCAAGTGTCCATCAAGAGACGAATGGATAAACAAACTGTGGTATAGTCATACAATGAAATACTACTCAATAAAGTAATGAACTGCATATATATGTAAGCCTATGGGCAAATCTCATAGACATTATGCAAAGTGAAGAAAAGACAGAAAAATACACATTACGTGATCCTGTTAACATGATATTTTAAAACAGACAGAAATGTCTTTTAAAATAGGCAAAAGTGTCTGAAATGATTTCGTAGTGTCTTGAGGGGACTTTCTGGAGAGATGAAAATGTGGTATTTATAATAGAGGCAAGAGTTGCATGGGTATATCCGTTTGTTAAAGTGCAGCTAATATTTGTGCATCTCAGGATACATTGGTTTTAGAAAAACCATACATAGAAATTATAGTCAAGTAAAGGGGAGGAGGAGGTAGAGATATAGACGGAACAAGACTAGCAAAATGTTGACGACTTAACACAGAGTTATGGGTACACAGAGATTCCATATTTAAGTTTATTTGCTTTGTAGATGTTGAAAATTGTTTCTGCAAAATTGTTTCTTAAATGTTTAAAAGCCAGAAAATCCAATAATTTAGAACAGAGACACTAAAATCAGGCCATTGTCCTCAATTTGAGATACTTTATCTATGACTTTCTAAATTTTTTATTTTTAAGTTCTTTTAAAGAAAACAGTGTCCGAGTTGACCTTTTTGTGTGTGTGTGAGGTCTTACCACTAAGCGTACCATCAACAAATATCTCAGTGCCCACCATGTCCAGGTTCTCTGCTCAACACCTTTTAGGAAAACCCTCAAAGGTGTAGGTGTCCCTGGGAATGGAGAGCTGAGCAGATTTTCTTGGGAAAAGCATTGAAGTGTTGGGATTAAGTCACTTAGGGACTTCAAAATGTCTGTTGTCTGAGGGGTTTTACCTGAAATAAGGGCACCCAGGGAATGGGCTCCCCGGAGACATAACCTGCCCCACCTGTTGCCATCCTTGGATTTCCACGGTGGCACCTGCCCTCACAACCTAACCCAAAGAGAGGGTGTGTGGTTGGGTTTTTTTTGTTTTTCTTGGAACTTTATAGACTCCTGTGTTCTTTACCCAAATCCTGTGAGGATATAAAGCGTTCTTTGTCTTGCCAAAGCAATTTTTTAATATTCTTAGGGCTTCCCCTAAGAGATTTTTCTAGAAAAAAATAAGGGATGAGGTTTCTTCTGTTGACATGACATGAGCATTAAGTTACAGCTGGTTCCGAGCTCGCACTCTTTCTCATCCACTGTCCCCAGACCTGGTCCTCCTGGAAGAAGGATGCAGTCTGCAGGCCCCACCCTTCCAGGTGCCATCTGGTCCTTGCATAGTAAGAATACAAACGGAAGTAGATAAGGGGACACAGATGGCTGATGTCACATTGCGTGGTGCACAGTTTGGAGACAAAAGCTGTTATTGCCAAAACTACTTCCCTCAGAGGGACAGGGACAGAAGAAGATTGGAGGGGAAAAAAAGAAAAGGAAAGACTTGACACAGGGTCAGCATAGTAAGTCTTAGGTACATCCATCAGTGGTACCAAAGGCTTATGCACACGCTCAGATGTAATGGAGCAGAGACACTCGCCCTCCCTCCCCAATGGAAAGAACATTTAGCTTTCCTGGGACCTTTGCGTGTCTCTGAATCAACAGGTTACAGCATTTGAGGTGAAGGAGAGAGGGTATTCCTAGCAATGCCCAGAAATCCCTAAAAACAAGGAAGCCTCATCAGTTATGTGGACAGAGATGTGCTTTTTTTTCCGCTCACACACTTCATCTCTGTACCAGCGATTGCGACTTATGCAGTTTCATCTGGCTTAAAACCATAATTCACTTTATAAAGCAAGAGTTTATCCCTTTTCCGTCGGCTCTCCCTCCACTTCCTCACCACTAAAACCCCAAATATTTAATTAAAATTAAGTTAGCTTTTCTAAGAAGGTTGAGGGAATCAGAGAAGGAAAGGATCTAGGAGAAAGATCTAAACACCAAAAAGAGCAAAGAAAATTGTTTCAAACCAGATCGAAAACTGTCTCTCTCATTTCCGCTTTCTTTCTCTTTTCTTTCCCCTGCCAAGTAAACCTTTGCCTGATTACAGTAAACACCTTCTTAACAGATCAAAAGGAGCGATTTTAAAGTGAGTTGCTTACTCACAAAATTCATTATGGTAATGCCTCATCATATTTAGCTGAGCCGGCTCCCCAGGCCGCTTCCCTTTGATCTGCCACTGTGGCCTTGTGTCTGTTCCCGCAGTTCATCTACATTTTGTTGGCGTCAGACTTTTTCAGTACTTATGCCTCAGGTTTGTGAACAGCCTGGTAGAATAAGGAGAGCCAGCCTAGAGACAGATTTTTTTTCTCCCAATACCCTCAAAATATATGTATTTTGAAATGTCAGTAACAACACATGTTAGATGTTTAACTCTTCCTTCCCACCCCTGCCCCCAAGAATTCATCCTTTTTACTACTTCCTATGAAATTCACCCCGTGGTGGATCTCTTTTTCACTGTAGCTCATGTCTGCAATGCAGGTTTCTTGCAGAGCTTTATTTATTATTAATGATACAACAATTTATAGTGTGCCAGCCTCCTAAACCTCAAAGTACCTTACAGATGCATAACGAAGGCACTCAACCCACTAGTCTCTGCGCTGAAAGAAGCCACCAGACGTGCAAGAAACTACCTCCAAAACGAGAGTCATTTTGCCTGTGTGGTCCCCTAGGATTGCTCGGACTGGCATCAGTACCATGGTGGAGACTGCAGACAAGTGACTGGGACTCTAATTTGCAATGACATAACTTGACCTTTGGGAAGGCAGAGCGTTTTGATCTGATTTCTGCAAATGACTTACCTGGGGGTATTTCTCTGTTGCTCAGTGTCCTGCTCAATAAAACGGATGGAAAATAACACGCTTCGTTTTACCATCTACCTACATCCCTCGAGTCACCAGTTGCCCAGCTCAGCCTCCCGGATGCCGTTTCTCAGTTCTCACTGCCCTTGATCTGTCTACAGCATTTAGAACTACTGACCATCCTCCTCTCAAAATCTGTAGGAGTCTGAACTCTCCTGGTTTCTATAATGCTAGGCTCTCTGTCTCCTCTCCTCTTGGCCATTTGTTTATTTTGTCAACACTTCCCAGTTAGGCTGTCCATTTTCTGGTCCCCCTTTCTTATCCCTCCATGACTGTTAACACAACTCTCCCCTCGTTACCAGTGAGGATATGATGATCAAGTCAATTCCTTTATGGCTAGGTGAGCTTTCTATTTCCAACATTTCCAAGTTATCTCCTCATATGTCACAGAAACCCCCTGAACAAAGGTGGGACACTTCATCACATCTCATTGTTACCACTTATGTAATGTTCCATTTCTCTAGATTGTGTTCTGTGGGGGGTGGGAACCATATCTGTCTTCATTCATTTTGATAACCCACCTGACCCATGGTAGAAGCTGAAGGAACAGATGGGTTATTTATTGGCCTTCTTTTATAGATAACACTGTATTTTGCACATAACCCCAATATTTAGAGATTTGCCCATAGTCACAAAGCATAGGAGTGTCAAATATCGTCTAGGTCTCTGACCCCAAGTCCTTTATCTTTATACCTAACCTAAGTTGCAAAATGCAGCAAAATCTGAATTTCTCTCCATCACATTATGTTACTAACAGTCTTCATAAAATCATGGGAGAGAAACTTAGAGTTTCTCTACTACTGTTTCCTGGGTTTACCTGGTCACAAGTGTCCCTTGAAGCGTATGAGAATAATGCCCGTTTCTGGACCCCTCCCAAGTTCTACTGTATATGAATATTCAGAGGAAGGGCCTAGAAAATTGGATGTTTAAACAGCTTTTCCCACTCCATCATTCTGTCCACATCACTCCTCTGGGGCTGCTGGGGCTGGCTTCAACTCCAAAGAGGGGAAATGAAATCTGTGAACCCAAAGGAATCCACTTTACAGCAGAGATAAAGGAAGAGAGACCCAAATCAACATTTGTAGATGATTCTCACCAATAGGAACATTAAGGAAACACGATTCAAATCAGTGACTCTTAAAGTGTGATCCCCAAACCATCAGCATCACTTGGGAACTTGTTAGTAATGCAAATTTTCAGGCCCAACCCAGACCTGTTGTATATGAAGATGAGGGGGTGTGCTTTAACAAGCCCTCTAGGTGATTCTGATGCACCCTAAAATTCAGGAAGGGCATCCTCAGATACCATCTGAAACAGATGAGATTAGTTCTAATTTACAAAAGGACATAACTGCCTCTTCAGTAACTCTTTCCAGGGATTGTCACAAGGGACCTAGCTCCCTCCTGCTCTTCCTGAAGTCCATTTTTGTTGTTGTTGTTCTGAATCCAGCACGTCTAGATTTGGTGTTTATACCTCTTGGGGAATCAGATAGTTCATATTAATATTTCTTTAAAGGTATTTTTAGTACTTAACTGTATTGGTACTTTTGTGAGAATCTCCTCCCAACACGTTAATATCCGATCAAACAATTATGCAGATGTCTTGACCATTTTATCACCATCATATGCAAACATTGTTCAACACTGGAGCTGGAATGGACAAGGAGCTCAACAAGTAATTATTAAATTAAAAAAAAAGGGATTATTTGGCTGTGGTATGGTGTTCTGATCAGAGGTTGTCAGGAGGACAGAATTCTTAGGGTCTTACTCTTCTTGATCTGCAGGCCAGTATTGCTGACTCTGTTTTCCTTGTTTCCCATCATGACAATTGTGCGTATTCTGTCCTCCCCTGTACCTTCCATTTGCCCCCTGTTGCTTGCTGCAGACTCTAGGACACTGCCTTTTCCTGCCTTTCATTTGGGTCCAATCACTTCAACTCACTTAACAGATTTCTGATTCTGTTTCCCAAAGTGTGGGTGACCCCATTCTCTCCAGTTCACTGTTACCTACAGGTGCAAAGAGTTGGGTGTCTCATCCTTTACTCCAAAATAGAGTCTGTTGGCTCATCCTTCTTTCTCACCCCCTTTGGAGCTTAAGTCAGTTTCAGCAGACTCAGAAAACTCATGTGGATAAAATGGCAAGGAAGGAGAAAAGGGGTACATGCCAAATTGAATCACATGTATGTGGGTAGTCTGTTATTAACATGCATTAAGCACTTGGGCATGCTAAATGCTTATATATGTCACTAGTTATAATAGCAAGGCACATCTTGAGGATGTGGCATTGTGTTTATACCCTCTCTGCCTGGATAGCTATTTAACATGGTCAGTTGGACATCTGGACTCAGGCCAGTTGGTACCCAGTTGATCTTTGCTAAGAAATGACTGCAGCTGCTACAGCCCATGAAACCCTTGTAATGCTGCCCAGTGCCCAGCAGGGAGATGCAATTGTCCAGTGAAAAGATTTAAGAAAAGGGCTAGGAATAGAGTTTCCCAGGCAGCAGTTGAAAAGCTAATCCTTCCCTTTCTAACAACAACTACAAAAGAAAATGAAGAAAAATGCAGTATACTGTGAGAATCAATTGAGATGGGAAATATTCAATAATTTATAGCACTTTTCTACAGCATGTTTTCCTATAAAATTTAACTAAATTGAATCTTCATTTTTCTATCAGAGAATCTTCCTACCACATAACCACATGGCTATTAGGTATGTGCTTAGTTAGCTGGAAGACCGGAAGGAAAAATGATTATTGATGGGTTAGAGCCTTCCCATAGAGAGGGGTGGTACTGAGTCAGTGTATGACATGGGAAGGGAACTTGTTGGCATCAGGGCATCAGGGTTTAACCACGGCCTTCCAAAATTACTTGTTTCGGAATATTCAATGGGTCTCAAAAGCTTTCTGAGCTTCACTTGCTTCCTCTGTAAAACGGTTCCTCCCACACCTATTTTGAGAAAAATGAGAGATAATACAGACATACAGAAATGGATACTCAGGTCTTTCTCTAATAGTACTGCATAACAAATATCCCCATGATTTTATGGGTTTGGGGTTTGGGAAACCATGGTTACAGTTTCCAATAATATTTATTTACATTGTTCTTGTTTCCCATCATGCCTTTTGCACGTGTTTTGTTCTCCCCTGTGACTTCCATTTGCCCCCTGTTGCCTGCTGCCCAGACTCTAGGACACTACCTTGTGGATTTTTGGAATCAGCTGTGACTCAGCTGAACTTGGCTGAGCATGGGCTAACCTCTCATTCCACGAGCCAGGCTGAAGGTGTAATGGCCACTTAAGTTATGCTCTTCTCGTGGCCATGGGCTGTGATGCAAGAGAACAAGCAGAACTTTACTAAGACTGTTAAAGTCTGAACTTGACGGTGACACACTCACTTCAACACACATTCCACTGATCAAAGCAAGTTACGTGTCCAGGCCCAATGTCAGTCAGGCAGTAAAGTATCCTCAGCCCATAGAAAAACCGTGGCCTGGGTGGAAAGGAAGAAAGAATTTTGAACAAATATTATAATATATCACAGTGCATGGAATTGTTCTGAAAACTGTAAGATAACATTTGGATGTTGAGACAATAATGATGATTACTTTAGCCTTGGTTGGTTAACAGTCTGAACTTGTCTAACAAAAGATGAGATTTGGAGCTTTGTAGAGAACAAAGCACTCAGGCACATACTTCTACATTTTTTTGAGAGAGAGAGAGAGAGAGAGAGAATCTTAAGCAGACTCCACACTCAGCATGGAGCCTGAAGTAGGGCTCGATCCCACAAACCTGGGTTCATGATCTGAACCAAAACCAAGAGTTGGGCATTCAACTGACTGAGCCACCCAGGAGCCCCTATAGTTCTTTTTTTATTTAAAAAAAAAAAATTTTTTTTTAACATTTATTTATTTTTGAGACAGAGACAGAGCATGGACGGGGGAGGGGCAGAGAGAGAGGGAGACACAGAATCGGAAGCAGGCTCCAGGCTCCGAGCCATCAGCCCAGAGCCCGACATGGGGCTCGAACTCACGGACCGCGAGATCGTGACCTGAGCTGAAGTCGGACGCTCAACCGACTGAGCCACCCAGGCGCCCCTATAGTTCTTTTTTTTAAATTTTATTTTATTTGAGTATATTTGACACAAAAGGTTGCATTAGTTTTAGGTGCATAACAGTGATTCCTCTTCTCTATACATTATGCTATGCTCACCACATTACCGTCTGTCACCATACAATGCTATTATGATATCATTGACTATATTTCCTATGCTGTGCCTTTTATTCCAGTGACTTATTCATTCTATAACTAGAAGCCTGTATCTCCTACTCCCCTCCAACCATTTTGCCGATACCCTCACCACCTTCCCTCTGGCAACCATCAGTTTGTTCTGTATATTTACAGGTATGATTTTGCATTTTGTTTTTTTATTCATCAGTTTTGTTTTTGAGATTCTGCATATAAGCGAAATCATATGGCATGACGTCTTTCTCAGACTTATTTCCCTTAGCATTATGCCCTCTAGGTCCATCCGTATTATCACAAATGGCACTGTCTCATCCTTTTGTATGGCTGCATAATATTTAATTGTATGTAAATGTTACAGTTCTTGAACATAATCTCAAAGTCTGGATTTCCAGCTAACTAAGCATGCAACTAATAGCCAAGCAGATACAGATAGGAATATCCTGATAGAAGGTCTGATCAGTGAGCACAGCTTCTTGAGTTTTCTCAATCTTTAATGGAAGATGTGTTAGAGTTGGTGGATTCTGCTTATTCAGGAGAAGGAACTGCCAGGACACAGGATGTTCCAAAGTGAGGCCTTAGCAAGCCTCTTCTATTGCTAGCTATGTCACATGAAAAGGCAGTCTGGGTCCTTTATGTAGTTTTGTAAGCCATGTCACCTGTTGTGTATTTCTACAACAGGTAAATAAGGACTAGCCTTCCCATCTTTCAGTGTACTCACTGCTACCATATGACATCAGCCAAACTGAGGGCGTGTGTGACGAGCCACCTCCTGTGTTAACACGCCCAGGAGGGGCAGGGCACAGACGGTCTGGCCAGGGCTCTCTACCCATTTCACAAATGCTCCTTAAATTTGCAAGCGCTTGCAAACTGGCATAAATGATGGTATCTAGGATCAAAATTATAAATCTACTTGGCAAATCAGGGGAGTGATTGGAAAGAAACAGGATAAATTTTGATGGTGACACAGGGTAGTAAACACACAGGGGTGCAAAACAAAACTGAAAATTTCAGAGGCAAGGGTGAGCCAACAATACACAAAGGTGACTGGAAAAGACAGGAAGTCCCACGGCAAGGCAAATGCTTACTGTGATTTTCCCAAATGACCATGATCCTACCCTAGAGCAGCATTCAGTTTCCAGCCCAGAGCCAAAATAATAAACACAGAGAGAATGCACCTTTTTTTTTTTAGGAGGATAGAGTACAGCAGGACAGAGATTTTAAAAGAACATTCTGCAATATACACATTATATATTTAAAATATATTTTATCTGGTATCTATTTTGTTCCTTGCACTGTGCTAGGTGCTGAAGACACCAACATGAGTGACAAGGTCCCTACCCACAGGAATGTAGAGCCCATTACAGCCCAGTCTGTGTGTGTGACCATGTGTCCAACATGTGTATGAAATGTGGGAGGTGGACATGAAAACAGTCTTGTAAAACACAGGGGTTATGTGCTTGCCTAAAGTTTACCACAGTAATGTCTGTCTTCTCTTAGTCATCATTAACCAAGAGGAAACTGGAAAACTGGGCAGATTGGGGGCGGTTAGAGCTAACCCAGAGCTTTGGATAGTCTTCAGGTTGGGCTGGGTCTTAGGGCAAACTGGACCACTCTGGATAGTGGACCTAGGGGTCCTAATAAGATTAAAGTGAGCTAAATGGCTAGAATAATCCAGAGGAGAGTTATTGTCACTATAGGAGTCTGTCTGACTTCGGGCAGAGGTCACATTCTCAGCTGGGCCTAACAGAGAATATGAGGATGAGTACGAAGTGCTCCTGCCCTCAAGATGCATATGGTCTGGGGTGGGGAGGGGGGTTACCCACGTATCTTACCTCCCTAGCAAGCGGTAACAAGCTTGCAGAGCCTAAGCTGTGCGTCATTCCTTTTTTTACGACTTCCAGCCTCTAGCAGGTACCGAGGTTGGAAAGAAATGGTTAACACGAGAGAATACACGAATAAAAGGCGTTGAAGGTGAGACGAGCACAGATGAATCTGAAAAGTCTGAAATTTAGCTACAATCCTAGGCCAGGGCTGGTTTTGGAAAAATGTGTCCCCTGGTGCTTTGGTTCTTGTCCTTAGTGCCTCTGTAACCTGCTGAAACCATGGCGGGGCCACCAAACCCTCTCTAGGGTCAGAAATGGAGAGAAGACATTGAAATGGTATCATACCTCCATTTCCTAATCTGTACAGTGAATATAAGAATATCTATTTTGTAAAACTGTCATGAGAATTTAATGAGATAATATATGTGGTAGTATTTAGCCCCACACCTGGTGGATAGTAAGAGCCTAATGTCAGCTCCTTCTCCTTCCACCGTAAATAGCAGTGTTCTTCAAGTCCTGAATTCAAACACAGAGAAATAAAGTTAATCACACATCATATGTTTCATAAGGAAACTTGCTCTCCAAAAGATTCACTATTAGTTAGCACGTACTCTTTCTGTCCAAACCTACATGCCATATGACAAAAATGTCACCAGGAAAAGGATGTGTACCTATAGATGTGTGCATATCTATAAGTCATTAAGAGGATTACATGAGTTAATAAGTGGAAACGGTTTGAATGTTCCCTGGTGCATAGTAAAAGCTCAATTATTGTTGATTATTATTATTATTATTATTACTACTTTCACTAGTAGTAGTGGCATCATTATTATTGGCTGAATTGGCCACACAGATTTCTTGCAAACAGCTGACTGGTCTCATTACAGATGGATCCCAAACTTTATAACTCAAAGGCTCAGATGGGTTGAGGGTGTCCAGGAGAGAGAAAGGGAGAAATGACTGTTTTGGCTCTGAACAGCCCTGTTTCTGGTACTGGGGCACTGATCCTCTTTATGGCTACCGGGAAAATTGAACTAATATGACAGTCATTTGTGGACCATTTCCAGGGTGCCTGCACTTGCCTTTGAAGGAGGCACTCTGGCCCATTTCCAGGAAGATTGACAGAAAATCCCGGTTAGTGGTTCAGGTTTGGGATTTAACCCTTCAACTTCTCTGAGAAGGAGGCTTTTTTTGTTGTCGTTTTAACATAAGGGCAGGAGAGCTGTAGAAATAAAGCCCAGAAGAAACTTAGAAATGATAAAGCATAATTGCCAATGCTTTAAACACCATTGTTGCTATTTTATTTTTTGACTATGACTCTTTCATTATCAAATGGCCTGTTTGTAGCCCGTTTCTCCACGTTCATGGGATTTGGGAGAATGTCATTGCAAGACTCACTTTCTCACAAATGGAGATAAAGAGAGTAGATCTGTCCATCTCTTTACCTATGCTAGAACCAGGATTGGAACGATCCTCCTGGTAATATTACATAGCTCCAGTGGCTTTTCAGTCTGTCCTTTTGCGCCACTAGCTCATAAGCTGACATGATTCTGAAGGGATTTTAGTTGTAAGGGAAAAGGAAAGGTAGCAGGCCGACAGCTTACATTTTTGTGACCAGTTCTCCACACTGCAGCAAGAATAAACCGGATTCAGGCATAGTAGCTCAGATTCCCTCACAACGTGGGAAAAGCAGTAAGAAATGGAGATAATGGCTCTTGCCCATCTATCCTCCCCATCTTACTGATCTCTACTCCTTCCCAGGAAAGGCGTATCCATCGCGAAAACTCTTCACGTGGGCTCCTAAGTCCCCTGGAGGTAAGAATTTGAGACCAGAGCTTCCTCTCCAGGGTTCACGTGGAAGCAAAGGACTCTGACAGGGACACACATTCAAAAGCCATTTTAAAAATATATAATTATGTACAACCTCACAACAGCTTAAGTTTGAGAAAAATTCAGGTTGGACACCAAGAGGTTGACAGTTTAAGTCATAGAAGGGAGTTCTCAGGGGTCTAATGAAGTCACCCCAGTTTTGGGGAGCTTACTTCCGAGCCCCAGTATTGTCCTTGGACGGCAGCTGCCTCAGCTCCAAGCAGCAATGAGCTTTGTGTCATGGCATTAGTAGTGTCTCGGCCAAGGCCATATGGCCAGACAGGAGCCACGTCCCTGGGGAAATGGGGCCCGGTGGGATTGTCGGATGTGGGTCCATTTTCACTGAAACAAATTTTCCTCTCTGCTTCTTCGGCTGTTTGCTCTCTGTCAGCAACTTCACAGGTGGCCTTGACTCCAAAAGCTGGTCATCAAAGACCATGATGAAAGAGAACCCTGAACACAGAGTATGGACCACCTGCCTAGAAAATGCCTCAGTGCGCATCCTCCCCCTTCCATTCCCAGTGACCAAAGATTCACATGATTTTCGATTCTTCCCTCTGATGCAAGCTCCAGGCATCAGTCTGTGTTATTAGATTTAAGTAGCCAGGTCAACAGCATACATCGCCAGCCCACCTCACAGCTGGGAGGACCGTTGCTGAGTCTCTTTTATACTTGATGTTTTCATTTCAGCTCATGTCTTCCTCCTTCCAAGGGCAGTGGCATTAAGGATCATTAGGGTAAGGCAGCTGAGAACATGAAGCAGGGTTGATCATGAAACCAGAGACTAAATCTCCATGCTCACCAGGCCTGGCACGACCTTGTCTACCTCTGGGCTTCTGTGTGCCTGGAAAGGAAGACTCCTGCTTTAAAGCAGTTGTTCCCCAGTGGCAAGGGGCAGTTGCTGCTGAGATCAGATGTGCTGTGGCCTTAATGCTCTGAATTTACAAAAGGCTGTTTGTGAAATGCCCTGCAGCTTTATTTCTCTCCCCTGGATGCATGAAATCCTGGAAGGTCCAAGGACTGGGCTGGTATTAATAGAGTGAAACCTCAACTAATTGCAGAGCATGTATCGCAATACCGTCTGTGACACAGAAACTACGTTAGCAGAAGGAGAAGTAATATAGAGACACATGGAGGCATTTAGGACGTCAGAAAGAGGGAGTTATAAAAATAAATTAGTTAAGCTAGCAACAAATGAGCTGGAAATGTAAAACATGCATCTGAATCTCTTGGGTCAAAGGTAGGGAAGGAAAGGAGATTGTTTCAAGTCTGGTGGAGGCAGGGGGGGTACAGCACAAAAAAAGAAAGGAAGAAAGAAAAGAAAAAGGGAAATGGCTGGAGGGTTTGGAGAGCAGAGAGATCTCTCCGAAGGGGAGAAAAAGCTTGAGGACAGAGAGGAAGCCGGATGTGTCAGCTGGCATCAAACAGTCTACGGAGCACCTGGGTGGGTCAGTGGGTTAAGCCTCAGACTCCTGCTTTCAGCTCACGTCACGATCTCGTGATTTGTGGGTTCGAGCCTCACATCACGCTCCTCACTGACAGCGCAGGGGCTGCTTGGGATTCTCTCTCTCTCTCCCTCTCTCTATGCCCCTCCCCTGTTTGTGCTCCCTCTTTCTCTCAAAACAAATAAATAAACTTGAAAAGACATCAGCATCTGGGAAGAAGCTCCAGAAGCCACACCTTGCCCAAACACTGACCCGTCTTACGCCTGGAAGTGGGAAGAGCTGGGAAAACCCATTCTGAACCCAGGGCAAAAGACAGAATTAGCTAGACCTTCAGGGCTGGCTTTGCTGACAGGACTCCCTCTTCCTCTGCTATTCTTATTCCTCATTTTGAAGGTTTAAATGACAAACACATGCACTTGTGCACACACACGTACTTACACACAATACCAATGCTCCCCTCAAAAAATAAAAAGAGCCACTTTGGGGGAGGGGCAAGCGGTTTACTGGAATGTGTAACAGTAGTAGTTCTTTGTAAAGAGATGGTTCTTACCGGTTTTCTTAGTTTTTATTTTCCCTCCTGAAAAAAAAAAAAACTATGTGATGCATTTTTATTTTTTTTATTTTTTACTGCAGTAAAATAAGTAGAATTTTAGTTTTGGTTTCTTATTTCCCTAGCTGACTTTAGTTACTTTTCAATGTACATAAGTAGCTGTAGATTCCATAATTTAAAAGCGTTCTACTGCACTGGGAAATGCAGTGGGGGAAGGCTCACATCTGATTCACCCCCAATGGCCTCCGTAAGCGTTTGCCTCATCCCCCTCCTGGCTGCGATCTGAGTATACTTTCAGAGCTTTGTGCCACAATCATAGACAAAGTTGTTAAACACACGGTCCTGGTTAAGTGACACAGTGACTGAAAGTCTTTCACTTTGATCAGTCTGTCAGTCAACAAGGGTAAGTGACTGAGAGAAAATTCCTTTCAGTTGGGGGAAGGGTTGTTTGGAGCTCCAGGGTTTCTCACTGAATTCCTCAAGGACGGATGAGAGGTGATGTGGAGTGAGAAAAAGAAAAGGTGGGGAAAGATATACCAAGGATACTAAGATTTTGTCATTTTTGCTCCTTGTCCAGAAAGCAGACATAGAGAAACTGTGGCTAGTAGCATTTAACTCACATACTCCCATACTGCATTATTCATACAGCTTTGTGTTTTGTTTTCATTTGTTTAGTATTACAAGCCGAGTTCATTCATTCGACAAATACTTGTTGAGTGTCTATGTACAAACCATGGTGACAAGGTAGGTCTTGTATTATGCACTTTTTGACAAATAAATAAGTCTTTTTCTCGGTGACTTTATTTGGTAACAGCAATACTGTGAATGAATGCAGATGTTTAGACAACACAGAGAATAATTCTCTAGGACTCTGTACATAAACTCATAGAATCCCTGATTTATCAAGGACATCAATAGCCATTTGTCCTGTTTTCCTGATACCTGATTTCACACTATCACTCCATTAACTATGTTCCATGGATGCTTCCAGTGGCAAAGAACTTACTATCCGTCAAGACTACCATCTTTATGGCAACTCTGATTGTTACAGAATTCTTCCTTATGTTGAGCTAGAAGTTCTCTGTGACTCCCTTCACTGGGTCCCCTTTTTGTCCACCAGCGCTATTCAGATTGTTTAATCTTCTCCCTCTTGGAAACTGTTTCTTTATTGGAAGATATCCTCATGTATTTCCCACCATTGAGTCTCTCCTCTGGACTTAACATGCCACATTTATGCAAGCATTCTTTGTACATCATGGTTTTCAGCTTCCTTTGCCAACCTTGGTGATTTACAGTTTACCCAACTGTCTTCTGAAAATATGGCAAAAAATATTCCAAGCATACTCTGTGGCCAGCTTAGACATTAGTGGGGCTCAGTCCCCTCATTCGGAATATTCCTTCTTTATTAATACAGATTAAGTGTGTTTTACATTTTTTGTATGGCTGCTTACCTGGTTGGCTCACACTAAGCTTATAAGAAATCATGGTTCCCAGGTTGGTAGTGAGCATGCCTGCTGCCCTTCGCCCATATCTTTGCCATCTGTACACATTCACTTACTTTCTGCACTCAAACACAGGTTCTTTCCACTGTTAAATTTCATCCTGTTAGAGCAAACACATTGTTATACCTGGCTGAGATTCTTTGGGAGTCTGTGTTGTCATCAAACACGATATATATGGCTCCTAGCTTCACCTGCTGATCTGCCATGACCAGCATGTCATCTACATCCTTGGGCAACTTATGACAACTGTCGAATAGGACAAGATTTCAAGAGAGACTTCTTTATGAGAAAACCAGACCATCAGTGAAAACAACCTGAAGCCCCTTCTCCATTCTGGACCCTGTCCAGTTCTAGACTGAGCGCTGAACATATGAATCAATGTTGACTTGATGACAAAATAATATGACAATTAAAAACCAGTGCAGCTGATTTATTTTGGCAACCTGGTTTGTGGTAAATTATCCCTTAACCAGTTTGTATCAGACTTTTTTTTTTTTTTTTATGGGTTAGGTCTCCTTAAAAAAATGTTCTCCTTGGGTGAATTTGCGCAAGATTTCCAATAAAATGGCTGGTTCCAATGATTCCAAAGTTACTGCCAGGTAAGACCTCTTCCAAATTGTAGCCTACCGATTCTGATCTCTGGATATCATAGAATTTTCTATTTTGTGTTATATTTATCTATGTATATATCACCTCCCTTATGACAGTATAAGCTCCTCAAAGGAGTCACTGCATGTGACTCATCTTTGCATCACATGTAGAATCTAATATAGTAACTAGATGCTCAATAAATGGGTGTTGAATGACTGAATCACTGAGCTGATATAGACAATAATACCATTTTAAAGAAGGCTTCAAAGGGGGATTTTAGGACTGTGTAGCACTTTGAGGTTCTGACACAAAACAACCTCACGAGTACACATTCTTCTTCCAGATTCAAAGCAAGCTTATGTCCCTCGGCTTCATGATCTCCGAATAAGAAGTATTTGCCTTCAAAATAGCCTGAGGCTTCTCATTCAACACAGCAAACTTTTTTTCCTAGTATATTCTCCCCAGAATCAGTAAGTTTTCCATCTAACCTGCCAGAGACAGTCAGTGTCTCCCAATCTGCAGTAATTATCTTGACAAGGTCAATTAGTATTTAAAAAAATGATAACAGTCACTTGGCTGCTGATTTTCCTTTTACTCCTGTTTCTCAGCAGAATGCTCCCGGCACCAATTGATGGGGAAGCTGCATTGCACCAGAGGAAGAAATTGTCTATGTCGATGCCAAAAGGAGGTGTGCTTCAGGCAGAGAGAGAGGGAGAGCAGTTCACAGGTGCTCTGGGAGGCACAGCAGCTCCAGGCATATCACCCTGTAACTACACAATGTTCTGAGATGCTGGAGACTTTTCCCTTCACAGTTTAAGTGCCTGAGGAGGCTGCCCAGATGCCAAGCTGGAAGTTTAGAGTCAAGACAAATCACTGCAAGTGGGAAAAAAACATCCTCTGAGTGGAAGACTTTTAGAAAACCAGCACCAAAATAATACCTCTCCCGCTGGCCTGTGGAGAGAATGGATATCAGATCAAGCTTCAGTCAAACACTAAATCTTTACCTCGTTTGGGGTTGTTTTTCTCATGCCGCAAAATTCCTAAGGGTCTGCTAAGTTTGCCCATGAAATGATCTGTGTCTTCTACTGCCTTTTACTGGGGGCTAATGTGATCTAGGCGATTTGTTAATAATATTTTATCTTTCATGTTAATGTTTTCTTAATAACATCTAGAATAAGTTGCATGATTTTTAGATCCAGGTTTCAGTTATGGTTAGCAGCACAGTTTTATTCATACAGGATGTTCAAGGTTGCCCTTCACATCTACATTTAAGGATATGAATCCAAGATAAGAAGGATTCTTCAGGCAATAAGATGAGCCACTGTAAGATGGGGAGTGGGAGCTTTGGGAGAGAATTAAAGGGGTTGCCAATAAGAACCAGACAACAGACTTTTCTCCCAGAGCACTTCTGTTCCATGCGGTATATTCTCACCACATGGGTCTTCTCTCCTTTAAAATGGAGCTGGTCCAGAGCAGAGTTTAGGGAAAAGGGATTATCAGAGAATACTGTCTCTGATGTAGGAGTCGTGCAAAGTGTGGCATAGAAGTCAGCTCTACTCTGAGCA
The DNA here is from genome assembly GCF_028749965.1 of Puma concolor. Lineage (NCBI taxonomy): Eukaryota > Metazoa > Chordata > Mammalia > Carnivora > Felidae > Puma > Puma concolor. The sequence continues at coordinate 191,373,664 of NC_141674.1, read as the reverse complement.
CTGCCAGAACGCCTGCTTCCTCCTTCCTGAGTGTGAAGATCCCGATGGCCAACAGACAAGACACAGGGACAGTCAGTGTCACCTGTATCTGGTGCAGGCCTTGAGTTAAAGGGGCAATGAGACACTGATTCTATAGGGCTCTGTTGAGGTGGGGATGGCCATATGAAGCACATTTCATAGGATTTGGGCCTGGGACACCAGCCACATAAACATGAATAACACATATCATAGCCCTATCAAGAGGAAGATTAAATTTCCCTCAACTCTGGGAAACAGCACAAGAGAAAAATTAGGTCCTTGAGGTACCTTTCAATATTGATCGAAAGGCTGACCTGACAAAGAACCGCCTAAAATCTTGTTTGCTGTTGCTTCTCTCCAGGGTCCTGGGATAATTTGTAATTCAAACTTGGAAAGAATCCTAAGCTATTTCCTTCAGATTTATTCTTTCCACATGTGAAACGAAATAATTAAAACACCTCATCAGCTTTTAGAGCTTGAGTTTAAAAAAAAAAAGGCAAGGAATTGCTGATTGAATCCATATTCCCCCCAATCTTCCACTAATTTAATTTAATGTCAAAAATTATTTACTATAATGAATAATGATTTTGCATACAAATGGATATTCGTAAGTGGATTTTTAATTTATATTTGTTAGTAAATCATAATAAACCTATCATCCTCATCCTTATTACTCAAGATCAGTTCCATAATACTTAAGGGTAAGAGGTCTCATGAATATTTGAGTTCACTTGGGAGATAATCGTTCTGTTAGGCCACAGGATGCTAGAATTAGTTGGTACAGTATCCAAGTGCCTTCATGTGGACATTTGCAATGGTCATCAGGCTAAATTAAAAAACATTTTATAATTATGGTTATTTGGGACAATTCCAGTTAACTCAAGTTTCTTATATGGTATATATCACATTTATAATAATAAATAATCTGAACATAAGAAATTCCATGCTAAGATACATCTGATGGTCCCTTCAACCAAGAGTCCTATCTTTGATACAGACAACAAGCAACATCTTCTGGGAGACCATGATGAACATGCCTGATACCAATTCAAAAGTTTGTTTAGTGTTAACAAATGTCTCTAACTGTTCTTTAACAACCCCCAGATATCCTCACATTACACTTAATCCACATCCTCTTGAATTTGTATAGATTTTCAACCTGCTTTACTTCTTGAAATTGCTCCTTCAAAGATGTCTTTACACCTTTGTAAGATTCACCACCCACACCCTAATGGCTGTACTGTAAACAACAGGACAGCAAGGTCTCCAGCTGTATTCACATTCACCTTTGTTTCTCTAGGACCTAGCTCCATAGGTTCTCAAAACAATAAAAACAATAACAACAACAACAAAACCCAACAAACAAACAAACAAAAAACACTTGTTGTTCTTAATAGATTGTTGTTACTGACCACTAATCCCAAAGAAACAAACAAACAAAAGAAATGTGTGAATTATTTCCTTTTATCTTTTACTTGTATGAGATCTCACCAGAAGCACAGCAAGAACCTACTCACAGGTTTCTTTTGGTATATTGCCAGACTCACTCATTGTAGTCACCTTCTTTCCCAATGCTCCCTTCCCTCCCCAAAATGCTACACACACACACACACACACACACACACACACACACCACTACAACTGGGATCTGTGTGAAACTGTTGGTGGCTACTTGTCACTTCTAGAATAGAGTCTGATCTTCTCAGTCTGGCTCTCCATCGTTTTCACCTGATCCCTCCCTGCACCCTCCCCTCAACCTGCCCACTTCACCTTTTTCGCCTCACCTCCCACTGAGTCCCGGCCCACTCAGTGCTCAAGCCACTCCACGGAAGTCATCTTCCCAGCTGTGTGTTGGCGTCTGGCCCGTGCTTTCCCACTTTCCTACGATGCCCCTCCTCAGCTTCACCCTGGGATGTCTGGCACATTCCCATCCGTCAGTCCTTCCACATCTAACTCAAATATTACCTCCTCAGAAGCTTCTAGATTGACTCCCCTGGACGTTCTTATGCATGCCTCAATTGCAGTGACTGCGAATCCTGCGGCTGTACGTTAGAATCATTTGGAGAGCTTAAAAAAATGACTGGGCCCCACCCAAGAACAATTAAATCAGAATCCCCAAAGGTGAGATCTAGTCATGATATTTTTAAAAAACTTTCCAGCTGATTCTAATGGGCAGCCAGTTGTAATCTTTTTTTTTTTTTTTTTTTTTTTTTAATTTCTGTTTGTGGTCTCCTCCTCACTTCTCACAGGCAGGGACAATGCCTCATCTATCTCTGTCTTCCCGGAAACTGGGATGGTTCTTGGCATACAGTAGGTATTCAAGCATTCTTTGTAAATTGAAAATGAAATACTCATGATGGCAAAGCTACCTTGACGGAGCTTAGAAAGTTCCTAGATTCAATTTACAGTGAATCCTATAGCTCAAAACTTTTCATAGACATATCCTTCCAGTTTCCAATCCAGAGCCCAGGCATAGAAGTGCTTGATTTTATTTCTAAGCCGGGTCATAATTGTAACCGAAAGCTGAAGTAGTAGTGAGGCGAGCGATCGTTTCTCTTAGGTACGTGCTCTGAAGAAGGGTGTTATTTTTTTCAAAAGATGTAAAAGCTAGTCTGTTGACACGACAGTTTTAAGACTACAATTAAAGAAAAAAAGCTTTCGTGAAAATAGTGGGAAGCAATAGCCAAAGGCCTATAGAGAAGCAATGTACAAGTGGACCCTTTTTAACATGGTTCCTCCTCACCCCAGTAATCCCTCCACATCCCTCATTCCACATCCCTTTGTTCTTGCCCCCATTCCGTGTGAGGATGTGGCTGATGCTCCCTCCACTTGCCCTCAAGTTGGTAGGGGTTATAGGTAGAAGGTAGGTAGGCAGCAACTGGGTCACAGGTTCTGGTGGCATCCCCCTGCCCATGAGATGACCTCACTAAACCTCAGCTTGCTTCCCTGTTAAATGTCAACAGCTTCCTCAGTGGGCTGTTAAAAAGATTAAAGTGTTTTGTATTTAACCTGTGCCTGGGATGTAATAAATGCTCAATCAATGGTAACTGCTATTATTGTTTGGTTGTTCTGAGAAGACACTGTCTCATCACATAGCAAAACGGGCCAGTGCTGCAAACAGAAGCAAAAAGAAACTATTGGCTTTTCTTCGGAGAAGAAGAGAGAACACTTCCTTATATAAAAACATACTTTTACTTAAGTTCAGACATTATGACCTTTTGAAATGCATTGACAATCTACTTAACACACAAATTTAATTTCTGATCTCCAGACATGATAGAAAGGAAACCATGCTCATTTCAATTGTAAAGATTTGAAGCATAGTATTCAAGTAATTTAATCAGTTAGAAAAATAGAAGTGCTTCCTGAAAAAAAGAAAGAGCTTTTCTAAATTGTTTTTTAAAGCAACTAATATACTAACACAGAAACAATATTTCTGTTTGTTGAATATCTGTCAAGCCCAAACTAGGCAATGACTGAGTTCACTGTCTCCGCTGGGGGAGAAGGGTTCTTCACGTGGACTTTCCCTGCTTTTCTAATCATGTTCTTTCTGCTCTCAGAAAGGACTCATTTGTCTTCCTTTCAAGGCCAGAGCTGAGGTTGGTGGCTCCTGCCCCTTGTAAAGTCTCTTCCTCTTCCTTCAGTGAGGGGAAGGCTCTCTTTGGGACAGCAGTGGGCTGTGATCGTAGGCTGTCTGCACAGCCCCCACTTTCCACTTTTAACATATTCTAATCTCCTTATAAATCTCCCTTCTTGGGCTGGTCTGCATTTTGACTACAACACAGAGAGATGCCTTTGCCCTCTCCTGTGATTCCCTTGGATCCAATGTAGTTTCCCCAGATTGGTTTTGTGATTCTTCAGTCTCCTCGGTTCTTACCTGTGAACTACCCCCCATCAAATGACCACCGTTTGGGAATTATAATAGTAAACATTGAGCTCCTGGAGTCAGAGCAGAAAGGACAACCCTGTGGGGTTTGCCACACAATGGAGTTCTCTGAGGTCAGGAGATCTGAAACATGTTTACATCATTCTGTTAACCCTGAACTTCCTTGGTTGAGGTATCATTTGTTCACTGGGCAGCTTCTTCATCACCTTAACAACATCACTTGTATTAATACACATCGAAAGCCTTATACTCAGCATACCATGGACACACAAATTCTATGTGTAGGCATTTATTCTAAGAAAATAATCACAGATGTCATCCAAGATTTCCTTTAGATTCAGGATTCCCTTTGGATGAAATTAAAAACCATCATGAAGAGTTCTGTAGCAACATGGGAAATAATGTAAAAATCTGAGCCTAATTAGTATTTAACTAATAACAGAATTAGTTAAGTTGTAGTCCAAACATACAATGGAATACCTTTTGGTTTGTACAATATTGTAGAATTCAAATTCTATGGCATAAAAGATGTTTGTTCAATTACGTGATCAACCAGGCCACACTGTAGCGTGAGTTAAAAAAGCACGTTACAGAAGACTGGCCACATTCAACGTGATGTGACATAAATGGAGAGATTACAGATGGATAGACAGACAGGCAGACAGATATAGAGATTATATAATATGTCAAGGAAATAATAAAGACAAAATTCAACATAGTGATTCTCTCCCCTGGCCAAAGAAATTGATGCAATGACACTGGTAATGATTCTGCTCTTCAGTTGGTTGATAGGTTCACTTTTAAAGTTTTTGCCTTATGGGGCAAAAAACTTGCATTTTTATCATAAGTACTGTTTTGTATATATCCAATATTACAATAGGTGCAATTATCCTCATTTTCAGGGCCACCACATGCGGTCACACCAGCTATCCTCTGACGGGGGCACAGAAGACATGCTGGTAAGAGAGTATTTCAGGTCAGAGGGAAAGGTGCTCTTTTTCTAATTTGCATGAAAGTACTCTCCACCTGCCAAACATGCAGCTAAAGGGGCTACATCTGCTCGGTGGGGTCATCTTTTTCTAACGTGATCCCCAAAGAGAGATACTTTTTTCTATTTCATCTACAGGTGCTGTATGTGCTGACAGGAACACGTGTGCATTGGTGTGTGTGTGCTTTACGTGTTCTTGATTTATCACCTACTACTTTTAACATGAAAAAAAATTTTAATGCATATTTTCAGGGAAGGTGTCTTCTTTCTCAGAGGGCAGCTGACCTTAAAAATGTATCTTCAAATATGATGCAAATCCATTAGACAATTTCACATCTGACCTAACCTTTTGGTCTCAACTTTGCTATTGCCCTCCTTCCCCCAAATCCTACCTTTGACAGAACTCCTTCATTCGTGAATTGAGACAGAATATATTCCCACAGAAGGAGCCCATCTTTCCAAACATGCTATGGCACCACCCTTTACACTGTGGACATTTAAGAAATGCTGTGATTCTCAAATGTGTGTCAGCATATTGTGGCTCTGGCACTGAAAGATATCAGGGAAGCCAACACAAATTTTGCACGTGGAAAAATATGGAATGAGAGAAAGGAAGAGCTCCCAAGGCTAGGAGAGAATATTTTTAAAAAATAGTTGCGTGGCTAATTTAATCTAAAATGTCTGGCTTATTCATGTGTGCATATATGTAACAAAAGGATGCGGATCTAATAAGTCTTGTCCTTTCCTTAAATAGAAATGGCTTGTTTCTTTAAAGAATTAAAGAAGTAATATATGTTTAAAAAGGTTATAAAATAGAGGCCTAAAGTTTAAAGAAAGTAAAAATCATCTCAAACAGTTAACCCCTATAGTAAATGACTACTATTAGTGTTTGGCCGGTAAGGGGGGGTGGGGGAAGAGGGGTGTTAATCCTTCCAAAACTTTTTTTTTAATTATAACTAGTATTTATTGAGTGCTCACTGCAAGTTAGGCACTTTGCTAAACACTTTTTGTATGTTATCTCTTAAACTCCTATAAGAACCCTGTGAAGTATTATTCCTCACCTAAGGTATTAATAAGAACTATCCCCCATAAGAAAACTGAGGCCCCAAGAATTAAGATAACTTGCCTGTGGTCTACAATCAGCCAGAGGCGGAACCAGGATCAAAATACCATTTGTCTGACTGTCCAATATAGCTACAATAAACTCTCTTTTACATATATATTTGTATAAATACATATTTTAATAAAATAAAAATAGGGGCGCCTGGGTGGCGCAGTCAGTTAAGCGTCCGACTTCAGCCAGGTCACGATCTCGCTGTCCGGGAGTTCGAGCCCCGCGTCGGGCTCTGGGCTGATGACTCAGAGCCTGGAGCCTGTTTCCGATTCTGTGTCTCCCTCTCTCTCTGCCCCTCCCCCGTTCATGCTCTGTCTCTCTCTGTCCCAAAAATAAATAAACGTTGAAAAAATAAATAAATAAATAAATAAAAATAAATTAAAAAATAAATAAATAAATAAATAAATAAATAAATAAATAAAATAAAAATAAAACCATATGTAATGGATTGAACTGTGGATCCCAAACTATGTCTACCTGGAACCTCAGAATGTGACCTACATGAAATAATAGTCTTGCAGATGCAATTAAAGTGAGGATATTGAAATTCAAAATGGATTAAATACCCAAATGTGAGACCTAAAACCATAAAACTCCCCAAAGAAAAGATAGGCAGTAATCTCTTGGACGTCACCCTTAGCAACATATTTATGGATAGGTCTCCTCAGGCAGCGGAAACAAAAGCAAAAACAAACTGTCAGGACTGCACCAAAAATCAAAAGAAACTATCAATAAAACAAAAAGGCAACCTAGTGAATGGGAGAAGATATTTGCAAATGATATATACAATAAGAAGTTAATATTCAAAATATGTAAAGAACTTACACAACTCCAAACCAAAAGAGAGAATTTATTTAAAAATGGGCACAGGACCTGAATAGACAGTTTCCCAAAGAAGACATCCAGATGGCCAACAGACACACGAAAAGATACCCAACATCACTCATTATCAGGGAAATGCAAATCAAAACTACAGTGAAAGATCACTTCACACAAGTCATCTAGTATCAAAAACACAAGAAGTAACAAATGTTGGCAACAATGTGGAGGAAAAAGAACCTTGTGCACTCTTTGTGGGACCATAAACTGGTGCAGCCACTGTGGAAAACAGTATGGATATTCCTCAAAAAAAAATTAGAAATACCGTGTGACCCAGTAATTCCACCAGTGGGTATCTACCCAAAGAAAACAAAAACGCTAATTCAAAAAGACACATGCATCCCTATGTTTATTGCAGCATTATTCACAATAGCCAAGATATGGAAGCAACCCAAATGTCTGTTGATAGACAAATGTATAGAGAAGATATGGTACACATACACAATGGAATATTACTCAGCCAAAAATAAATAAATGAGATCTTGCCATGTGTGACAACATGGCTGGACATAGAGGGTATTATGTTAAGTGAAATGAGGACAAATCAAAATGTATGTGATTTCACATACATGTGAAATCTAAAAAACAAAACAAATGAACAAAGAGGCTCTTAAGTACAGAGAAAAAACTGGTGGTTGCCAGAGACAAGGTGGGGATGGGTGTGAGCAAAATAGACAAAGAGGAGTAAGAGGTATAAATTTCCAGTTCTAAAATAAATAAGTCAAGGAGATAAAAACTACAGCAGAGGAAACACAGTAATAATGTAATAATCATGATGAGCATTGAGTAATGTATAGAATTGTCAAATCAGTATGTTGCACACCTTAAACTCATAGATGATTGTATGGTAACTATACCTCAATTTTAAAAATAATAATAAAGCCAGGGTTTCAAGACGAGACCCTCCTGTATTAGAGTGGGCCCTACATCCAATGACAGAAAGAAAACATGGAGACACACAGGGGAGAAAGCCATGTGAAGATGGAAGCAGACGAGGGAGTAGCATGTCTGTAAGCCAAAGAATGCCGAGGATGGCTGGGGATCACCAGAAGCAAGGAGGGAGGCATGGAACAGGTTCTCACTCTGAGGGTCTAGAAGGAACTAACCTTGCCCACACCCTGATTTTAGACTTGTAGCCTCGAGAACTGTGAGATAATGAAGTAGTTTCAAGTCTTCCAGTGTGAGGCAATTTGTAATGGCTGCCCTAGGAAACTAATAGACTGTATTATCCAGATTATTTGATGATTGCTTTTTTTATTTATCGACACATCACAAGGATCTATATTTTTTTTTTAAGTTTAACTATGTATTTTGAGAGATACAGTGTGAGTGGGGGAGGGGCAGAAAGAGAGGGAAAGAGAGAGATCCCAAGAAGGCTTGGCACGTGAACTCACGAAACCGTGAGATCATGACCTGAGCCGAAACCAAGAGTCGGACGCTTAACCGACTGAGCCACCCAGGCGCCCTCAAGCATCTTTAATTTACCAGCAAATCACAAACATACATGTGAATAGCATTTCCGTTTAAAATAGCTAAGTGGAATTCTATAGTGAAGAATTTAATGAAATTTAATCAATCCCATATTGGTGGATTGTTAGGGTATTTTCAACTTTTCATTTTTACAAACAATAGTGTGACTAAAATTCTTGGTTGATCCCATCATTATTAATTTTCCCCTAAATTACTTCCTCAGGATAAATTTGCCAAAGTGAATGCCTGAGTCAACTCTGTACCCCCAGTTAAGGCTTTTGATACATTATTTCCAAGCCACATTCTAGGAAAGTGGTACCAATTTATAATTCTACTAATTTTGATAATATATTTCTTGAGAATGTGGTTGGTGTAGGCATCTTTAGTATAATCCTCTTCCTTCTGGGGCTATCATTATCTAGCACCAAAGGTGGGATTCTGGTACATTAAAAACAATGATGCTGTAATGTACAAGTTCAAAACCTCTAAGTCTAATGAATATAATCTTAAATTGAAAATCAGGAGGCTCATGCTGGCTAGCTAGTTTGTTCATATGATACAACTTCTTCGTATCTGTGTTCTGTCTCCAATATGTGGAATCTCATAGGACTGGTATGAACTCCGGAATCAAATTGCCTGGGTTTAAATACTGTTTTCCCTACTTATTAGCTAATGTGCCCTAGGAAAGTTACTTAGACTCTCTGAGTTTCTATTCTCTCACACGAAAAATGAGAATGGATTAGGAGTCCTTATTTCATGAGGAATTGAGAGACTCCTAGGGGATAATCCCCTTAAAGGCACTCAACAAGAGCCTGACACATAGTAAGTGCTCCATAAATGCAAATGTGTATTCTTCTTCTTCTTATTCTTCTTCTTCTTATTATTATTATCGTATATAACAGTCTTGCCATACATGTGGCCAGTTAGTGCAATTGACTTACATTTCATTCCCAGGAGGCCAAAGTCATAGGTTCAACCCCAGTTTACTTGGCCCAGTTCCATAGTCACAGATTGCATCCTACCCCTAACTGGCTGTCTCCTAGGAAGCCTGGCAAATGCATGATTAAATCATCAAGGTCTATTGTCATATCATCCAGGAGGAGGGCTTGGAGAATCTGCTCCCATTGAGGACATTGTCTGTGAAGATGGAAGCTGGGAGAATAGGGGATATTGAAGGAGACCAGCGTCTCTGAGCCAAGCAGATTAGGGCAGAGCTGAGCCAAGAACCTTGTGGAAATAATGTAGAAGAGGTCTTGGTTCTGAGGGGAAACAACAACAACAACAACAAAATGGTAGGCCTTTTTGTTTTGCCCTGTCACCTTCACCGGTAGCTCCTTGAGTAAGTGCTGATTCTGATGACCCCTTTCTGAGTCTGAGTCACACTGAACTGACTTCATCCATGTGAAGGGTAAAGAGTAAAATGTCATGTGTTAGTTGTTGCAGTTGTAGCCAATTGATACCTGTTTATCTTGGACCTACTTACCTCTGTTTTTGGTCTGAAAGGGAAAATGAATGATCTTTTCTGAATCATTGAATTTTGGGGATTCTTTGTTACAGCAGCTTAGCCAGTACCTTACTTAATACATCATCTTTCTCATCCATTCCTATATTCCTTCTGCTTTGGTTGACCCAGGACTGGTTGATTGTGCTGTCTCCTTAATCCATTAATGCCTACTCCACAATATGGCATTTAATTACATTTGATGACTTTGAAGGACAGCAAAACTAGTTCCCTTTGGGCAAAGGATTATCTCAAGTCAGAGCTAATAGCCTTAATGGTTTAAAATGGCACTAAATGGTTCTCTACATTTGGGCAAGGCCATCTGGTCATTTGCAGATAAGCATAATAATAAGCACGCGGGCAGATTTCCACATATGGGCTAAACACAGACATGTTCCAAATTATATACACTATAAAATTTACTATCCTTCACTAAAACCCAAGCCACAAACTATCCCTTACTTGAATTGCAGTAATGAGTTGTCACTCAGATAATATGACTGGAATGAGTCTGACTACAAACAAAGCTCCAAAACCACAGTGCCCAGATTCCAGTTGGGGTCAAAATGCAATTTTAGTTCTGGGGAGAGCTCCTGAGCTTGCACATCATTAATGGCCCTGTAACTCTGCCCAAACATGTACGTGACCAATGGGTTTGTTTAACACTGAGCTGTAACAGTTGGGTGGAATCATATATTTTTGCTCTAGGAGCATTTACATTCTCTGAATGTGATTGATAAGCAATAAAAGCAAATTGAGGAAATAATGAAATAATTTTCTTTGCAATCATAGTGTTTACTTCCATTTCCTGCTTCCCTTTATGTCAAGGTTTCAAACTAGACTTGATATAAACCTTCAATCTTTAGTAATGAAATTATTATGGTCATGTCCTATCCATGTTTCCTTTTGTAATTCAAAGTAGATTAATAATGAAGCTTAAACTAAGGAGTGTCAAGGAAAGTTCTGAATTTTATCATGAAGACTACTTGGTAGTTATTTATGTATCCATTAAATTTAAAATTTAGGTCTCTTAAGCCACACACTTCATCTGCCCATTGAGTCATTCAGTAATGCCCCCTTAGACCTGTGGTACACTGATGACAATTCTCCATTTCCATTTAAAAATCTCTCAAAATCATAAATTATTTAGAAAAAAACATGTCCTTGTAATGGACAAAGCACCAGACTGAGAGACCAATGACTGGCAATCTTGAATGCCCTTGGCAACCATGCCTCAGCTGCTTAATATGTAAAAGAAGATAGACCATATGACTGGCTAGCCACTTCCCTGAAAAGACTGTTGAAAAGAGACACTACTGGGAGAATAATGAAAGAATACTTGCAACCTATCTTGAGTTACTGTGAATGAAGCTTCTGTATGCATATCACCATGGCTTTATTTCTTTAACTAAAAAGCATTGGCCGTGAACTTGAGATAATGGTTGAGGTCTTACAGTTCTAGTAGATGATTTTTGCTTTATCTCTACTACTAAAACGAAGGCAGTGAATGGATTGAATTTCCTTTGTGAATGGCCTGAAAACATGGAAGGCTGAGGCCAACCAGATCTTTATCAATTTTATCAGATGAGGCAGGCCAGGACCAAATGGGCTTTGCGCTGCCCTAGCATATTTTAAACTCCCACCTCATCTGCCATCCGGTATAGCACCTGGGTCTCTTTTGGCACCAGTGTGGTCCAGATTTCTTTGGCCCAATGAATATCTGCTTTTTGAATTATCTTTCCCCAGATGTAGTTTCCATCCAGCCAAATTTAACCTTGTTTTATTATTTCCTGCCCCTCATTTCTAACCTCTTTGGGGACATTGTGATCTGCTGGGTGTTGACAATGCTGCCTAATTTAGAAGCATCTGTGATTTGCATCAATAAGAGAATCCCTCTTTTCAATTTATTAATAAAGACACTGAGAAATAATATTTCTATCAAAGACTATGCTCCATATTTGAAAACACTGGCATTTCTCACAGACTGTTTCACTTATTAAATCCCAGCCTATTTCCAAACCACAATCTTCTCCAGTCCAATTTGATTTTAGTGCCAAGCAAAACATTGAAACACTGGTTTTGTGGGAAATGATCTGTTCATCTCCAAGCACATGCAACTTTGCCTTCATCAGCTGGTGGTTGGGAGAACCACACTGTGAAAGTGACTTTGGGACCGTCTGGTATGGCCAGTTTTTCACATGTAGCTTGTGACTCCATTTTCCTCTTGAATTTGATGGAACTTTCCCTTTTATATTCTGGCCTATTGTTTAAGTAGAACATGACCCTAGTAAATCTATTGTTCTCTTGTCTCCTGGAGTTCTCCACCTCCTGGAACCCACTGGAAAGAGCTAGTGTTCATTGAACACATTTTTGCTAACAATTTATTAGGCATCTAAGAAGTGTTTGGGCCTTCCAGGAACCCATTTATAATTAGATATATGTTATCTAGATAAATTCTCAGTGGATGTGGTTCCTCCCTTTCCTTCATCCCGTCACCATTGCCAACAGCTCAGGTCAGGCCACTGATCTGATTAGGGCCACCCTCTCCCAACTGGTTCCTGCTTCCAGCATTGCTCCTCTCCACTCCATTCCCCACACTATCAACCCTGATCATATCAGTGTGCTACTTAAATCCACCTGTGGCTCTACAGTTGCCCTCAGAATTAAGTCCAAACATTTTAACAACTCCTATAGGTCCCTGTTTGATTCCCTAGCCTCATGGCTTGTCACTCGCTTGCTCACACACTAACTTTGGTCCTGCTAAATAGTTTGTGGTTACCTGAATGTGCTCTGATCTCTCTCACTCTAGACCTGTGTGATGATGGTTCTCCAGCCTAGAATAATCTTATGCTTCCCCCACCCCCACTCTCTAACCTCTCTTTGTCTTCTTCTTCTTCAGTATGGCAAACTCCTGTCCCCCCTTCAGGTTTCAGTTCATGTGACATTTCCTCCAGGAACCTTAAGAGTCACCAAGACTGGATTTGGTGACTGGGTTAGACTCCCCTCTCATACCGAGCTAAAAACCTTTCTATAGAATGTTGGCTCTGTATTCTAATTCTAATGGTCTGTTCCAATGGCCTGGTAAACTGCAAATTCTTGGAGGACGAGATCTGTTGCATTGTTCACTGTGAACACCCAGCGAACAAGAAACTGACGTTTAGGTAGGTGCTTAACATATATTAGATTCTTTGTATGTAACTTACATAGAAATCTACGTGAGAACTAACTTGATTTTACTAAAATTTTTATATCCAACTGATTTTTTTTTTTTTTTTTTTTTACTTTGACAGTTTTTGCACCGTGGGCGTTTCTTTTGTCCTTGGTCAGGTCTTCCTGTTTCTCCCAGATGTCTGCAGATGTTCCTTTGGAACAGACAAGCAGGAAAGCTAACATGAGATAGAGACACAGAGTTATCATGAGGGGGTCTAGCTGTCTTATAATTTACACTGCCCTCTCTCTAATGCAGAAGGGTCACCAGGTTTTAAACCACTGATCAATTTTTCAATTGTTTTTTTGTTTTTGTTTTTGTTGTTGTATTTCCTGCTTGGGTGCATTGGAAATCAATTCCACAGGAAATGGAAGTTGCTGTATAATTCCAGGTGACTTTCTGCTTATGATAGGAGTTGACAAAATGAAGAGTGGTGTGGCTTTGTGGATAAAGTGTTCTTCTAAGCATATGAAGCAGAATGAAAAAAAAAATATGGCTTCTGTGGCCAAGGATAGGCATACTTGACTTTCTCTTGAGCAGGAGAGGAGGGGGAGGGGAAAAATAAAAAAGGGTTTCTGATTCCTATTTGGCCAAATTTTCTTACCTCATTTTGCCAGCCGAAACTAGCCTTGAGAAGTGCTTGTATTTTTCATTTTACTCTGTTTATTTCCAGGTAGGTTTTTTTTTTTTCTCTCTAGAGCTTTGCCTATCCCTTTGGCTTGTCTTCACCTTACCTCCTCCCCCACTGTAGTACCTCCGAATATCAGGTAAATGCCTTCTTCTAATCCCTTTGGTTGGCATGCTTTTGGTCATCCATTCTATCTGCCTGCAATGTTTCAATCAAAGCAGCACATTCTTGTTTGGTGTATTTCTAGGGGGCTTCTACCTTGTTACTCCCCACCCCCCGCCCCCCGCCATCTTCTTCTTTCCTTTTACCTATAAACTTCTATTAGACCTTTGTGAAACCAATTATGATAGCAGGGAATATACATGATAATTCATTTGAAGAGGAATCAGCTGCATTTTGATGACAGAGATGATTTCACAAGACTTGTGGGAAGCACAGCTATTGTTGCCCCTTCTGACCGCGGGGTTGGAAAGCCCCAGCCAGCACTGGTCTGTTCTCACCCTGCCTTAGCAGTCTGGTCACATACGCGGCCTGGCACCAATTGCTAGCCATATCTCACCCTCTATGGCAGGAGGCGATCAATAGATGGATTAATCACACTTTGGGGAGCTCACACCCCGGGAAGGAGAGAAAATGAGAATTGGAAAAGGAGGCTGTTTGCCAACGTGTTCTGCCTGGAGCTTACAGACGGGAGCATACAATGCAGGACCACAAAGAAAACCACTTTGCCCACAAGTGCCCACTGACCAAGACCAGTTGTATAATGAGAGCTTCTGGAAATCTACCATTAGCTTGATCTCAGCTGATCAGCAGTGCTTTAAAAAAATATATGGGTTAAAGATGGCTCAAAGCCTTTAAAAAAAACAGTATAATGAGACCTAAGTGAGCTAGTGAATAAGGTTATGTTTTTTCATGCAATCAATCTCCAAATATGCATACTTTTCAATGTGAAAAAGAACCCTGTGTGTGTCTTTTAAGTGTATTTTTAAAGACTCAGAAATTGGAGAGGGTGCAGGGTTTTTTTGTTTATTTGTATAGCTTACATATTTATTTGTCACTGGGAGGTTTGCAAATTAGGAACCCTAGCCATTAAAAGTCAGCTTCTGAGTGCTTATTTGGGGCAGGGTTAGGGCAGGACTTGGTTAGAGAGAGAGATCTTGATTATTGAATAAGAGGCTCAGAAATGCAAGAATCCAAGATCTACTCTAGTAGAAGCTATTGTGTGTGCAAAGTACCTTGCATTTTGGATAAACTTAAGTTTGAGTCTTCCTTCTGCTACTGACCAGCTAACAGAAAGCAACTGAATCTCTCCCTGAGTCTCAGCTTTTTCATCTCTGTAATGGATTAACCTGTCTTTGGAAGTTGCTAAGAGCAGACAAGACAGTGCAAATGGAAGTGTTTCATAAACTGAAGGGAGCTCTGCAAATTTAACCATTATTACAAAGGAATGTGCTTAGAGAGGGTAAGGAGGGAGAAGTGCCTGCACATTTGGACTATCATCCCTTGACTGGTCCTCTAACATGGATGTTCAAGGTAATAAGACAGTCACAGAAAATGGTGTTATTTTGAACTTAAAAAACAAACAAAAAACCCTCTACTGACTTTTATCTTCCTGAGTAAAGCTATTTGCTTCCACCAACACTTACCCTCAAAATCCACTTTGGTTCAAGGGGACTCAGGGCTCTGTCCCTGACTGTTTTACCTCCCACCCCGGATAAAATCATTATCATTTACAAAACGGTTTGATTAATGTTTGATTAAGGAGTTCTGACCTTTTGGGAATTAGCGTCATAATTACAGGGCTGCACGTAGTCCCCAGCCACTCGGATGGCTCCCTGGTTGAGACCTCTTTTAAGCAGCAGTGAGTGACAGGCATCCATGAGCAAAGCTCCCCTAATACCTAATCACCAGGTACCGCTAAAGTGCGGCTGACACTTTTGCTGCAGACTGGAGAGCAGAGAGCAAATAAAGCCGCCGTTTAGGGCTTTGAGTCCTTTTCCATGTGTTCCATTTCTGCTTTTAACAGCTTTGTTAATTCAATCACCACCTCCATCCAAACAATAGCCAAAGGCGGCTGGGAGGAGGGTAGGAGGCAGTTCTGGGGCTGAGTCAAAACTTCATCACACTTCCCTGAAATGGCTCATGCGCTGGGAGGGAGGACCAGCTGGGCCAGTTGGCTGAGATGCTGGGTTGCAGAACCAGCAGCAGGTGTTCCCAGTAACGGCGACACGCTTGAACCAGGCGTCACACGAAATGTGGAGCCTGGGCCTTCCTCTGCTTTTCCCTTTCGCCTCCAGAGTCTTCACAAGTGTAAGGGAAATGAATCCGAAGGTGAGAATTAGCCTGTTCGGTGGGAACTGTCATGTTTCACTGCTCTGTCTTCTCCCATTGGTGAGACATGATAAAGGAGAAAAAAACACAGCCACCCGAGCCTGACCAGCCTCCTCAGCCACTTAGAAGCACCAAGTAATGGTGCTGCAGAAGCAACCTGAGGATTACTGTCCAATGAGCACAAGTCTACTGCGCCATTTCGTCGCATGTGTGTGAGATGCAAATAGGGGTCACCTGAAAAAAAGGGTCCTGGTAAAAAAGCTCTTGGAAGTTCTGGATCAACGAAATTTAAACAGGTCGCTTCACTGCAAGACTTCTCAGGGCCTTGAATTCCTTAATGTGCTTAGTCTCTAAAAGGAAGGTAAGGAATGCAATATGTCCTAAACTGGGCTGACCCACAGCCCAGTTTTCTTTCTTTTACCCTCTTTTATGTAAAATATCATTTGGGAAATGGAAGTCTAGTCCAGTCTGGATTTTTTTTTTAAGAATTCAGGTTTTCTTGACTCTCTGGTCTGGACTTCAAATTTTGTTGCTGTATGTGTTTTTAAAAAATGGAAGTATGTCTCAAAGAGTTGCAGATAAATAGTAGCAGCAAAACATTCTAGCGACCAGGACTTGTGATTTGCTTTATGTAGAAGGACCCCGATGGTGTGGTGGATGCTGACCTCCCACTATAAGCAGCTTAAATCCTGGAGCCATTTGTAACTTCTTCCTGCATACAACTGCTCTGAGAACATGAACATGGGCAGGGAAGAGATAAAAATGCAAGATGTTGTGGACCTTTACTTCCTAACCACAAGTGCTCTTGAGGGAAGAACGATGTCATTGTAAAGAGTAAGGGGCTGTGAACTACATAGGTTCAAATCCCAGCCCTGCCTCTCATCAGCTACATGGCCTTGGACGAGTCAGTTCATCTCTCTGCTCTTCTATTTCCTCGTCTGTAAAGTGAGGTCAACAATATAGCGACCATTAGAGGTTGGTGTAAGGGTGCAGTCAGACCTTCTCTGACAGCTTCAGGAAGGCCTGCTCCTCATCAGAAGCCAGTTGCTATCATGATGCATAACATGAGTGCAATAAGCAACCGATGTTTATGTAACCAAATTGGATACTAGGAATCTAAACCTCCAGCGACATTTCTTTCGGAACTTTCCTGGCCATGCCTAGTAAGGAATCAGCGGATGTTAAGTGTCCAATGTTGCTGGAATGCAGGGAGAAGAAAGAGAGAAAATTAAATACACTCTTCCTATGGTTATTCAAGATGTTTCTCTTTATAATTTTTTTAAGCTTCAAAAGTGTTCAGGGGCTCCTGGGGGACTCAGTCCATTAAGCGTCCAACTTCAGGTCATGATCTCATGGTTTGTGAGTTTGAGCCTCGCATCAGGCTCTGTGCTGACAGCTCAGAGCCTGGAGCCTGCTTCAGATTCTGTGTCTCCCTCTCTCTGCCCTCCCCTGTTCATGCTCTGTCTCTCTCTGTCTCTTAAAAATAAACATTAAAAAAAAATTTTTTTTAAGTTTATAAAGGATGTTTAGCAAACCTTTACTTATACTGGCAATAAATGGACACAAAGCAACCTCTCAGTAATAAATGACTAAGTAAATTATGTTATAGCTATATGATGAAATATCACATAGCCATTAAAATATAATTTTATAAAGAGTTTTATAAAGAGAAGATGATTATGGTAGAATATCAGTGAAAAAATGAGGTACAAAATGACACAGCATGTGATCTCCATTACACAGAAATAAGAATAGAAAAGATCTGATGAAAACAACCCGAATGTGAACAGTGACTTATTTGGATAAAGAATTTTTTAGCTCTAAATTGCCAAAAATTCTATAATAACTATGAGTTGCTTTTGTATTTTAAAAAGTTAATTTCATTAAAAAAAATAAAAACAAACTTGTGCTAATTCTTCCAAGCATTCTTTTTGATTCCCGGGCAAGGGACTGTTCAATTCTAAGCAGCAATGACAACTCAGATCCAGGTGTTGTCTGTTGGCTAGAGGTAACAGCTGAGGAGAAGCAAGCATTTGTCTGAGGTCCACAGAGCAGTGACATAACATGTGCCTGATATGTCCTTCAAGAGCAGATTTCTTACCCATCACCCAGTCATTTCCATAAGGTCTATGATCCTAATCTGTCTTTGGAAAACAGCTTGTTTTATAGGAGTAAGAAATATTTTCTCTCCTGAGTCTCTTTAAGTTTCACCCATTGCTAGAAAAAGTTGTTTCCTTAGTTTAGCACTCAGGGCCCTCTATAAGCTAGACCCCAAGTATCTTTGCAGAATCATCTCCCACTCCTCCACCCCACAAGTCATTTGCAACAGTTAAGCTGGTCTATTTGCCAGATCCAAGAAGTACCATGTAGAATCCTGCATGTATAAGCACAGCAGAAATGTAGCTGGGGCATCCCCTACACGTTTACTTAATAGAAAGTGGGTGCTTAAAGACAAGAATAAGGTAGAGATGATATTTTAGCTGTGAAATGTTCACAAAAAGGAATAAATTGAGGCAAAAATGCAGGGTAGCTTGTCTATGTTTTCTCTCTTTAGAATATTCCCCATAGCATCTTCAAATATCTAAACTATCTTATGAATTTGAACTCCTAGGTATTCACCCAAAAGAAATGAAAACTTATACTCACAAAAAAAATCACATCTGAATATTTATTCCTAATTTCCCAAAGATGGAAATAACCCTAATATTCTTAACTGGTGAATGGATAAATTGTGGTATGTCCATACGATGAACTACTCAGCAATAAAAAGGAACAACCCGCAAAATCCACAATGTGAAGGAATTTCAAAGGCATTATGTCAAGTGAAAGAAACCTGACTCAAAAGATCACATAATGTATGGATCCATTCATAAGACATTCTAGAGAACAAACTGAGGGTGGCTGGAGGGGAAGGGGGTGGGAGATGGGCTGGATGAGTGATGGGTATTAAGGAGGGCACTTGTGATGAGCACTGGGTATTTTATGTAAGTGATGAATCACTGAATCCTACTCCTGAAACCAATATTGCACTGTATATTAGCTAACTAGAATTCAAATAAAAATTTGAAAAGAAAAAAAAATAAGACATTCTGAGAAAGATAAAGCTATAGGAACAAAAAACAATTTAGTGACTGCCAAGGGCTGGGGTGTTGGAAGAGATTGAGTACAAGGGGGCACAAGGGAACTTTCTGAGATGATGGAAATGTTCTACAACTCGAATGTGGTGGTTGACACATGACTCGGCTGCATTTGTGAAGACTCATAACTGTATGCAAAAAAATGGGTGCATTTTACTGTATGTAAGTTGTATCTCATTAAACTTGACTTAAAAAAAAAAAAGAGAAGACAACATGAAATACACATACACACACATGTAAGCCTGTCGTTCTCAAAGTGGTTTCAGGACTCCTATACACTTGTTAAAATGACCAGTGAACCCAAAGAGTCTTTTTTATTTAATTTATATCAATTGATATGTATTGTATTAGAAACTGATACCCAGAAAACCATTTTAAAGACTTATTTGCAAACTCTTATTTGCAAAGACTTATTTGCAAAATAGTAGATAATAACCTCATTTCATGTTAACCTAACCGATTTTTTTTAATGAAAAGTCACTCTATTTTCAAAAAAAAAAAAAAAAAAGTACTGAGAAGAATAGCATTTTTGCAAATATCTCTGACGTATGGCTTAATAGAGGACATAGGATTCTCATATCTGCTTTTTCATTCAATCTGTTGCTATATATTGTTTTGGTTGAAGTATACGAAGAAAATTCTACTTCATGCAAAAATGTAGTTGGAATAGGAAAGCACATTTTGATATTTCTCAGATAATTATAACTATTTTTTTTTTGATGCTATAACAAAATTCTCCAAGCAGTGGTTTTTTTTCTAAAGATGGTTACAGGAAGACTAAAATCACATCGTGAAACTTTTCATACTCTGTTACATTAAAATCCCTTGGTCTATCTTACACGTTGAATGAACCCATTCATAGTTTGGTACCATCAGGCATTAGTCACTTGGAAAATACTGATTGAGTTAGGCAAATCTGCCACATTTTGGCCCATTTCATTATTTTATTTACATATAATATATTACATATATGATGTGTGTATATATATATATATTACATTCATTAATATCATCACCTATCTCATCAGAAAACTCTTCAAGTATTGGGAAGCTGTCAAGCTTATGGTAGCAGATATGGTTTGCCAAAATTCTCATTTTGACTCGAAATCTCTCATTTTACTTTTGGCAACAGACATTGCCAGTTGTTTTCCTTGAAGTGACACGCTCACTTCCTTCATTTTCAAGAAAATGTCTGCCAAATATCTAGCCCGAACAGCCTTAGTTTGTCTGTTTGTCATTTTTTCAAGAAAAAAAAATGTTCTGTGAAGAAAAAGCAGCTATTTCTATTTCAGGTTACAGCTCAATCACACAAGTGCTTTTCTCCCAGATGATCATCTTTCAATACACAGCAGAAGTGTTTTTGGTATACTTCCCACTTTATCACACAGCATATTAAAAAGATGTGTGCTCTAGAGCTGAGAGTTAATAAAATCATTTTCTTGTTTCATCAAGAACATTCTTAAGCTGAAATTGGCAATTTGGTTAAACTGCGAGTGTTTAACAGTGAAGAAAACTCATATGCCCCCGCGGCCGCCCGTACGGTTTAGTACCCTTGCAGTTTCACCCAGTTTTTTCCACTATCAATACAAAGGTAAACAGAGTGAAAAAAGGCAAAGCCTTGCATCATTATAAAAATAGTCTTGACCATGCAGACTTCTTGAAAGGATCTCCAAGACGTTCCAAGAATTTTCTGACCATACTCGGAGGACCACCGATCTAAGCTTTTCTCATTTATACGTCCTTTTTGAAATCTGTCTCCTTAAAATCTCCCCTTACTAAACCATTCTGCAGCCATCACCCTTGCATCTGTATTCCAAAAACCCTGGTCTGCTTCACCCTTAGGGGTCGTATTGTCCACTTTTTACCTCTGCCGTCTCTCTAGTTACTTTCCAGACTTCTTGAGAGTGAGGAATGTTTCTTTGAATCCTTGCCCCACCCCTGGCCCAGTAGCTTCTAGATATTTTACACATAATAGACACTATAAAAGATTTTGGTGATTTGCAAATGTTAAATATTATGCACAGGTGGACAGCTCTGGGTACATAGACACAATGTCAGTGTTAACCTAATTTAGGAAACAAGTATTACTGAAGGTATCATCACATCGGAATATTTTCAGGCTCCCAACACCTGAGGCCAGCCCATTTTAACCCCAGTCTTTCTCCTCTGGATATTTTCTCTTTAGTCTGCTTTTACTCTTGACATAAGCTAAAGAGGAGACTGTGGTGTTATGCAAATAGCCCATGCTTTAGATTGCAAAAAAACAAAAAAATGTGGGTTCATATTTTACTCTCATTGACCTGACCTTACTTAGCAAGATTCTTTAGATCTCTGAGCCTTACATCTGAGATGAAGACAGAAACTGCTGCCTTAGCTACTTCATATGGTTGTAAGGATTAAAGGAGATAACAGCTTAAAAAGCACTCCCTTAGCTCATAGATTGGCTGGAAAGTGCTAGTTCCATTGGCCTAAGTTCCATTTGACTTTCTCTTCTGGGAGGGAGCAGATGCCTTCTCCTAGCTGAGGTCCAATGCCCAGGCCAGCTCCCCAATTATTCCAGAACTTTCACAGAACTCTTCCTACCCTTGTCTGCTCATGATGCTTCCCCTATTCCCTGGTCATTTTGTCTTTGAATTAGCAGAGCTCACTCATTCAGCCTAATAATTTCAGCCTTTGCATTTAGGGTCAAGCCATCATCAGGTGTCTTACCAGTCACTGGACAAGGGGACAGATGGACCCCATAAGGCAAGAAGACTTCTACCAAATAATAATAATAATATTACTATAATAATTAATTATATTTATAATTAATTATAATTAATATTATTATTATTATTACTATTATTATATAGTTTTCTTTATCTAAGAAAGGAAAGGTTTATTCATTAAATACTTTCTCAGGTTTTCCAAGGTTTGCAATTCTTGCATGTTTTAGTGGTGGAATTTTGTGAGTACGCATTTTTAAGTCTTGTTTGTCTTAAAACAAGGGGCTAATTTGTTTTGTTGTGTTTTTACTTATTCATTCAACTAGCATTCTTTCAACAATTAAAAAAAAATACTACTGTGTGCCTGGCACTATATTGCAATCATTAGGAACAAGAAGAAATTCTCAGTTGGTAGGATACAAGTCTGAGCCGGTTACTAAGGGAATAAATAGCTTCAGCATCTCCTCCACAGCAGCATTCGGTATCATCCTATTACATTTAAATGCTAATCCACATCCTGTAGAATTCTGATTCACCGGAGGACTAATGTTGCTGGTAGCTGCACAGATAGCCTAGTCTGATATTACATTCTGAGCAACAGCAGAGTAAAACCCTCTCAACCTTCAATTCCTCCAAAATGCCCATAAACACAGCTTTCTGGCTGAGCTGGG
Source organism: Puma concolor (assembly GCF_028749965.1). Taxonomy (NCBI): domain Eukaryota; kingdom Metazoa; phylum Chordata; class Mammalia; order Carnivora; family Felidae; genus Puma; species Puma concolor. The sequence continues at coordinate 191,351,128 of NC_141674.1, read as the reverse complement.
AAATATCCACAAGAGAAGAGACATTCTGTAAGTACATACAAAACATGATGAATTTTAAATAACAGATATGCATTTTATGAACATTGCTGTTTTCATTATTTTAAAATTTGACTGAAAGTTCATTATGCTTTTTTGTTTTAAAAAACAGGAGGTGTAAAATTAAGTTTATTCCACTCTTCAGTTCACAGAATATTGGCACCATCAGTTGGTGACAGGCTCTTTATCAAATTTTACTTTATTATTTTTTCCCTCTCCCCCTTCTGCATTTCCATACTTTTATTTTCCTCACCCTACAAGGACCCAGTCAGATTTATCTGATATATGTCTTTATATATGTATTTATTCTTATAAAAATTTAATGTTTTTCCCATGTATATGTATTTTTAATTTATAAAACTGGTATTATGTTATAAATCATATTCTGTTCCAAATATTTCTTGCTCAACACTATGTTTAGATATGAACACACGTTTCTGTGTACATTTTGAGTTTTTCCTTGCCCTTTTTGCAACAAGCTCCAGAACATCCACATTTGATCTGTACATTCTCCTACCGAAGGACCCATAGGTTACCTCCAACTTCTCCCCAGGGCAAATGATTCATCTATGAACATCCCTGCACCTGTTTTTTTATGGACTTCGCAAGAAGACTTAGAGATAATGACTAGATTGGAAGCACCAGATTGTAGGATATATGTGGATATACACGGATCCCCCCCAGGTTGCTGTCCCAAGTACCATTTTATAGTTACACAGCAGGGTACTCTGTTCCTACATCCTCACCAGCACTTGCTATTATCCACATTTTTAACTTTGCCATGACTGCTGTTGTGAAGTGGTATTTTTATATTATTCCAAATTCTCTGATCACTAAGCTAATGCGAGCATCTCTTCACATATCAGTTATTCTTTCTTTGAGGGCCTCCCCTTCTATGAACTTCCTGTTTATCCTGTCTTCTTTGTTCATTTATCCATTTGATTGGTTTACTTGCTTGCTTGACTAACAAGAGTTATTTGTAAATTTAGATATGTATTCCTTGTTGTTTTGATGTTGCAAACAACTTTTTCTGGTCTAATATATATCCATTCAATTTTTAAATGGCGTCTTTAATAGAACAAAAATATGCTATTTGATATAATCAAACCCATCAAATTTTTACTCTGTAGTTTGTGCCTTTGGGGTCTGTTTCAAGAGAATTTTCTCTATGCAACGATCATGAAGCTATTTTCTCACAATTTTCAGCACTAGGTTTTCAGTTTTGCCTTTTACATTTATACTTTAAATCTATCTGAAATTCACCTTTATATATGGTATAAGGTAGAAATCCAACTTCACTTTTCCACATATACTAAACTAGTTGTTCCAATACCATATCCTTTATTTAATGTTTATTTTGAGCGGGGGGAGGGGCAGAGGTAAAGGGCCAGAGAGAATCCCAAACAGGCTCCACATTGAGCCCAATACAGAAGGGCTCCAACACAGAGTCCAACATGGGGCTCCATCTCACAACTGTGAGATCATGACCTGAGCCAAAACCAAGAGTCAGACACTTAACCGATTGAACCACCTAGACACCCCCCAAGGCCATATTCTGAACAACATTTCCTTTTCCTATTGCTTTTGGTGCCATAATTACAAGTTTATACACATACACACACACACACACACACACACACACACACACACACACACACATATAAGTACATGCATGTGTATGTTTCTGAGCCGTCTAGTATATCCCACTGGTCTTTCTGTGTCTGCATCTATTACATACTATTTTTGATACTATGGCTTTTACTATGTCTTAATAATATCTGCTAACATGCATCTCCCTTCTTTGTTTCTTTGTTTTACTTGGGTATTTATACTCATTTATTCCTTTATCATACTTTCTATTTATTTATTCTATTGTATTTATTTATTATTCTATCTGGTGTGTGTGCACCAGAGTAGGAGGGAGAGACAGAGAGACAGAGAGAGAATCTTAAGCAGACTCCATGCTGTCAGTGCAGAACTTGATGCAGGAATCGATCTCAGGAGCCATCAGATCATGACCTGAGCTGAGATCAGGAGTTGGACGCTTAACCAACTGTGCCACCCAGGCACTCTCCTCCTTTATCATAATTTCTAAAGTGAATTTGTCAAGTTCCTCAAAATCCAGACAATAATTTGATAAGAATTGCATTGAATTTATAGATTTTTTAGATGGGGAGAATTAGATTAGGGGAGAATGGACTGCTATAATAAATCATCCCATCCTACACATGGTATCTCTTTTATTCAAATGCTTTTTTTTTTTTGAGAGGGAGGGAGAGAGAGAGAATGCATGAGTGGGGGAGAAGGGCAGAGAGAGAGAGAATTTCAAGCAGGCTCCACACTAAGCAGGGAGGCTGGGTTTGATCCCACAACACTGGGATCATGACCTGAGCCAAAATCAAGAGTTGGACACTCGACTGACTGAGCCACCCAGGTGCCTCTCAAATACGTTTTTAAATGGCATTTAACAAGCTCCTTCATAAGGTATCATGGATACCTTATGTTTACTTTTGAATATCTTATATAAGTTGGCAGATTTTTTTATGTAAAGGATATGATAATAAACATTTTAGGATTCATGGGCCATACTCTCTCTCTCTTGCAACCATTAAATTCTGCAGTTGAATCAGCCATAGGCAATATGTAAACAGATCGACATGGCTGTGTTCCAATAAATCCTCACAACAAATAGACAGTAAGCCATGAGTATGTCTCATGGGCCATAGTTTGCCAACTCTTATAACTGTTGTGAATGGTATTTTATTTTTGTGATATTTTCTGGTTTGTTTTGCTGATAGAGAACAATATAGATTTTATTAGATAATTTTGTATCCATCAACTTTATTGAACTCTTGATGCTTCTAATGATTCGTTGATTTAAAATTCTATTGCATTTTCAGTGGCAACAATCATCAGTAAAACATTATAGTTTTAGCACTTCTTTTCTAGAACTTCCTTTTTTTCTGGTCTTATATAATTGGTCAGGACATCTAGCATTATGTTATCGGTAGTGATGATAAATATATCTTTTACCTGATATTAACTAGGATAAATCTAGAGTTTTTCTGTTAATATAATGTTTACTATAGGTTTTAGGCATGTAGACTTCATCAAATTAAGAGTGTTTCCTTTATTCCTCATTTACTAACAGGTTTTATTATAAATAACTCTGATGAACATATATGCTATATATAACGTTATAATCCAGCCTGATTTCTCTGACCAGGATTGGTCACTGTGATCTGAAGTTATCCTTATAACTATATAAGATGCTTTCTCCACATATATTGAGATAATCAATGATTTTTCTTCTGTAGTCCTTTAATGAGGTGAATTTCTGATGTTAAGTTACTCTTTCATTCTTGGAATAAACACTTCTTGATAATAATATAGTTTGGGGATTTGATTCAATTTGGTTGATATTTGATTTAAGATTTTTGCATCTATTTTCTAAGCAAAATCATCCTGATTTTTTCTTTTCCTGTACTGTTCTTATCTAATTTTCTTTTTTTTTTTTTTAATTTTTTTTTTCAACGTTTATTTATTTTTGGGACAGAGAGAGACAGAGCATGAACGGGGGAGGGGCAGAGAGAGAGGGAGACACAGAATCGGAAACAGGCTCCAGGCTCTGAGCCATCAGCCCAGAGCCTGACGCGGGGCTTGAACTCAGGGACCGCGAGATCGTGACCTGGTTGAAGTCGGACGCTTAACCGACTGCGCCACCCAGGCGCCCCCTTATCTAATTTTCGAACCATAATTATGTTAGACCCATAAGATTACGGTGAAAACATTTTTTCTTCCTTCTGAAACAACACATATAAGCCAAAGATGATCTATTTCCTGAAATGTTGATAACTCTAATCTGTAAAAATCATCTGGATCAGGGACTTTGGGCAACAAACACAGATAATGGATTAACAATTCAGTTTCTTCATTGGGTATGCTCTATGTTATAATGTAAATATATATGTAAATATATATATTTTTACAAAATTATATACACAATATATATAATACACACTTGCACATACAGATATCAGATACAAGTCTTCTTTCAGCTTGCAGCTATGTGACTACAAAATAATTCACATTTTTATGTTTTCCCCCCATAGGGTTCCAAGAATTGAATAGATGAATATTATGTATGAACACTAAAATGCAGAATCCCTAGCTCTTCAATCCATTCAAATAACAAAGTAATAATTATTTAAGTTGTTTCTGCACATAATCCACTTGAGGCTCAAAAACAAAATAAAACAGTTTGGATGAATTTGTTTTGCTTTAGGGCAATGATTCTCAAATCTTAGTGTATAAAATCACCCAGATTCCTGATTAAAATTCTGAGGCTCTAATCACAAACGTTTTAGCAATAATTCTGAGGTGAAATTTAGGAATATTCTAATGCCATTGATTCACAAACCACACCTTGAGGGACATAGCCCTAAGCTGTTTTATATACAATGATCTTTTACCCACAAAGATACTAGAAAGAAGTGGAACAAATTTCTGGCTAGTTCGAACGTGAGCTGCAAGATCAAGATCTCAGCAAATCAGGATTGAAGCTTAAACAACGTGTTTTTTGTGGTAGAGAGACCAGGGTCAGAGAGAGAGGACTTCTTCTTCCCAACTACATGACCTTGAGCAAGTTACTTATTTCCTCAGAATCCCGAGTTCTCTTACATATAATGAGAAGAAATAATTAGATGATTTTAGGTTTTGTTTCAATTTTTACATTCTGCTCTATGATTCTATTTGATAGTATGACTCTACCAAGGAATTAGATCAAGTCAAGGTTTGCAACTCCATTTAAAAAATAATCCTAATGCTGATTCTTTGTATATAACATTTTTTCTTCTTATACAGCCTTTGTCTTTTTAGGGTGGCATCCAGCAAAGAGTTCTCTGTTCTTTCAGTCTCTAGTAACAAGAGCTTTCATATCTCACATTCAAGGCCCATTTGCTGTAGTTAGCTCTATAGCTTTCTGACTTCTAATAAGATATTCCACCCTAATCAAACAAGACCGCTTTCTACTCCCAGAACACACCATGCTTATCCCCAATATCGAATCTTCAGTCATTACAGGTCCTTCCAAAAAAATGCCCTCTTCCTTCTACTTCTCTTGACTGAATTCCACTCATTGTTCAAGTCCATAGTCCAGGCCACTGTACCTTAGATGCCCTTCCTGAGCCCAATTTCTCTGACCTGGATCAATCATGGCACTCTGACTTTTTATAGCATAGAATTCGTACCTCATATAATAAATGTTTCAACATTCAGTCATACACGGCCTTAAACCCCTAGCTAAAGTGTTCTGTGTAGGAATAAGATCTTAAGCTCCTCTAGTCCAGGGCTCAAATAACCTAAGGAGGATCCCAGAAAAGTGCTAAGCACAAAACATACCCAACCAATTCAAATTCAAATTCTTTTTTCTCTTTAGCCTTCCTCTCTCAAATAGTTCCAGGAGAAGACTGGAAATATGCTGAGAACAGAGGAAACCCAGCGTTTAGCGCACACAAACTTTTCCGTGGCTCTGAAACCCATTTTTCCTCCAACTCGTAGCACCAGACTAGCTTCCATTTCCTCCTGATTCTATTTTCAGGTTTATTTGATCCCATCTTAATAGCTAGATGGAAGCAGATTGCAAATGGATAATATTTTCCACATATTTTTTAATCTACTGTCAAGGTTTCCGTTAACATTTTGGACTTCTCAAAATGTCTCAGTCCAAATTTCATTGGTTTCCAGGGAATAATTTCACCCCACTGCCTAACCACCATCTGTTTTGCATTTTTTACCCATGACTTTTATCTATAAGCACAGTTCACCCACCAGATAATTACTATGACCACTCTCTTAAGTGCATACATTAGTTTCTGAACCTTTCCTTCTATGACCTATTTTTTATGTTTCCAGAGTTTTCAGCCTCCAAGGGACCAGTTAAGACTTACTTTGCAAATGTTACTTCATCGGAGAAAAATGACATCTTGACCAGGGAAGGGGGCTTAAGTTAGAGTTCCTGGGTTCACATCCCATCTCAGTTAAAAACCAACCATGTCAGAATCCAGAATACTAAAAGGTGAAAGAAAAATTTGAGATAATTTAGTCCAACTCTTTTGTTTTATAGCTACTTAAAAAAAGTCCTTGTGCAGTTTACTTCTCTACTGCTAATTTAGAAGTACTAAGCTCCATTTGAGAGACAGTTCAAATAAAGTTAAATTAATTAACTTTTGAAAAGAATTTCATTTCATTTGTCCTTGGTATCAGATGAAAGAAGATTAAAAAAATAAATCCAAAGTGTTAATATCAATTATCTTCAAAGAATGTGAACAAAAAAATGAGAAAGAGGGAACGAGTGGAAAAATAGCTCCCTAGTGCAGCTTAAATTTCTTGATCATACCTGCAGACCAAATAAAATGAAAGAGGCATCACCCTCATTCCTCAAAAACTTTGGAAACCTCAGAATTTTCTGATAGTGCAGATTATACCTGAAGGAGCTATAAAATACGGCACTTTGTGGAGATGTTCTTAGATTAGGTCATAAGATATGGCAAAAATATCATTACTATGCAAAGGATTTGAACAGACATTTCTGTAAAGAAAACATACAAATGGACAAAAAACACATAGAAAGATGCTCAACAACATCAATTTACTGAGGATATGCAACTCAGACCACAACAAGATGCCACTTCACACCCATGAAGATGGTGATAAAGACAAAAAGGAACAAACAAAAAGCAAGTGTGATAAGAATGTGGATGAACTGGAACCTTTATCCATTGCTGGTAGAAATGCAAAATGGCGTAGCTGCTATGGAGAACGGTCTGACAACTCAGGTAGTTAAACATAGTCAGCATATGGCCCAGCAATTCACTTGCAGGTATACACCCAAGAGAATTAAAACCATATGAATAAAACTTGTACATATACAAAAACCTTACACACAAAACTTTACAGCAGCATTATTCCTAATTGCCAAAAAAAAAATGGGAACAACCCAAATTAACTGATGAACGGATAAAATTGGTATACCGATATGATGAAATATTATTTAACCTAAAAAGGAATGAACCCAGCACGTGTTGACACATGCTACAACACAGATAAACCTTGAAAACATTATGTTGAGTGAAAGAAGCCAGACACAAAAGGCCACACATTGCATGATTCCATTTATATGAAATGCCAGAATAGGCAAATCTACAGATAGAAAGTAGATTAGTAGTTGCCAGGATCTACAGGGGCAGGGGTAAGGGAGTGACTACTAACAGGCATTGGGTTTCTTTTTGGCTTGATGAAAAATGTTCTGGAATTAAATAAGGGGGATTGTTTCACAACTTTGTGAATCTACTGAAACAACTGAATTGTATACTCTAATTGTACGGCGAAATGTATGTGTGACAGTTAACTTTTATATCAACTTGACTGGAGCCATGGGGAACCAGATTAAACCTTATTTCTGGGTGTGTGAAGATGTTTCCAGATGAGATTAGCATGTGAACCAGTGAACTCAGTCAAGTAGATAGGCCTCCCCATTGTGGGTCAGCATCATCCAATTCTCTCTGAGAGCCTGTAGAGAAGAAACAGTGGAAAATTCATTCTTTTCCTGCCTGCCTGCTTCCACTGGAACATCAGTTGATGGGAAATATACTATCACCTCCCCTGGTACTTAAACCTTTGGACTCAGGCTAGAATTATACCATCAGCTTTTCTGAGTCTCCAGCTGGCAGATGACAGATGATAGAACTTCTCGGCCTCCATATCCACCTGAGCCAATTCCTCATAATCAATAAATTAATCAATTCTATTGGTTCTGTTTCTCTGGAGAGCACTCTAATGCAATACGTGAATTATAGATCAATAAAAAGAAGCAATTATCTTTTTTAAATTTTTTAATGTTTATTTTTGAGGGAGAGAGAGAGAGACAGAGCATGAGCAGCGGAAGAGCAGAGAGAGGCAGACACAGAATCCGAAGCAGGCTCCAGGCTCTGAGCTGTCAGCACAGGGCCCGATGTGAGGCCTGAGCTCATGGACTTCGAGCTCATGGACTTCGAGATCACGACCTGAGCTGAAGTCGGACACTCGACCAACTAAGCCACCCAGGCAACCCTAGAAGCAATTATTTATTCTGACCGTATAAATTCAGTCCCTTTCCAAATGCAGCAGTGACCCTACTGCCTCTCCCTATCCTTGCATCTAAAGAGTCACTGAGCAACCTGTGTTCGTCAGATGGGCTTCCCAATGATTCTACCTCCACAGCCATCACCCCAGCCCAGATTTTCATCATGCTATACTAGATTTACAGCAACTAGTTTCTAACTAGACTCTATTTCCACCATGAACCATCCCACACATAACCCCCCCCCCCCAATATTTTTAAAATATATGTCATTTGTTCTTCTATACAGACAGGTATTCTCCAACAGACTGAAAATCTGTGAGGCCTCCCTATTACCAAATTATCACATTTAAATCTTGTCTATGAGGGGAGACCTATATTAAGCATCAGATCTTCTCCTGCTCTATAAGTTTCCTCTCCTTGTCATGGAGATGTACCCCATATAAGTAGCCATGCCAGTCTTCTCCATATCTCTCACATTTAACTTGTCAATCTTGCCCCTGTACTCTATTACAGATATCTTTTTCTGAAATACTCCTCTCTTTTCCTTCATCAGTCTATGACTCCTATTTTCTTTAAGACTTTACTTAAAGCTTCCTTCCTTCAGGAAGCTTCCCCTATTCTGAATAATACCTTTTCACAGTAAAAGTAGTAATTACTAGTTCTAAATATCTACTGCATGCTAATACTGTACTAGGAGATTTACACATGCCATTGCAAAGATCTGGTGAGGTAGATAGTACTGTTCCTACTCACAGATGAGAAAACCAATGCTCTGAGAAGTTAAATCATACACAAAGTCTCACAGCAAGAATGAGATGTAAAATCATTGTTCTTAGGCCTTAAATTTCATACCCTTGCTTCCTGGAATATCATATGATACATTCAAGGTTGTGTTCAAGAGTCTTCTTTGAGAATGTTGCTTCCTCAGACTACATAATATTTTTCAAGGGAAAATATTGGGTCTATGAGTACCAGTTAGCTTTCTCAGTAGCAAGCAATCAAAACTATCTCTAGCTATCTAGGAGAAAGCAATTAACTGGGTCAATATCAGAAATCATCTTGAAGACTATAGAACCAGGCTCAGAAAACCAGAAAGACCAAAGGAAGGCTAGGCAAAGGAGAACATAGCCAAGGTCATTGCCCCAGGAAAAATCTGGCGAGAAAGCTACTGGTGACATGACTGTCACCATTGATAGCACCATTTGATAGCACCATTGCTGAGGGAGTGATCTCTCTCACTGCTCCTTCTTTGAGAAGGAATGTTCCAGAGCCATCCCCTCTGGATTGTCTAGTGGCCAAGCCAAGGCAGAAGCCAGAAAAAGAGATGTCTTGCCTCTTTTAGCATCTGAAGTGGGAGGTGGAGAGCTCTGAATCCACCAAGACCCACTTTAGAGGGGTTGTAATAGTTTGGACAGTGCCAAAAATATTCACTTTTCTTTCTTTCTCATCACAGGCTTGACCATACAATTTGCTTTGCCCAATGGGATATCAACAGGAGTGACACGAGCAAAGACTTGACATAAGTCTGCATAATGGGTCTTCCTTCTGTGCCACTGCTATTGTCACGAGAAGAACATGCAACGAGCGGTGGCTGCCTATCAGCCTGAACCCAGATTGATCATCTGTGGAGCAGAGCCACCCCAGATGACTCAGTCCCATAGTCAAGACAGAGATGCCCAAGCTAAACCACAGAATGGTGAGGATGATTATAAATGCATATGGCTACATGCCTCTGAGTGGTTTGACAAACTTCTCCCAAATAGAAAGAATGACACACTCCTCCCAAATGTCCAATGTTCGCTATACTGCATCTTACTCTATTGTATTCTCTACTTCCCAATTCCTTGCATAGGGACCAGATAGCACCCAACACAAAATATTCACTCAGTATGTCTTTGTTATCTATCTAATGATAATACAGAGTTTCTGATTGCAATTTATAAAAAGTAGAAAGCCGATTTTGACATTCTTTTGGGTCAACAAGGCCCAGGGCTTCCCACGTTCATGAATATGGAATGTAAAATAATTAGTAATGCTCAAATAAGCAATTCACTTCTTAGATTGGCAGTCAGAATTCCATAGAGTTGGCAATGATACCGTAAGTAGAGAAGTTTGGTGTGGAGAATTTAGTTACATGCCTTTGTTAGTGTGAATTAGACTTTACGTGTGGTCCCATAACCAACCAGCTATATCTGTCCATCCTAGTCAAGGTAATCAAGTCCAAATGTCTCTCACTGAGACTAAAGCACGGGGTATAAGAAAATTAACAATTCTTAAACAACATTAAGAAAAAATCTTGCCCTTGTTCCAGTTCTAGACCAATCAATCAACAAGTGTTGACTGATCTTCATTTAACTACCCTGTACTAGGTCTGCCCCTAAACCCTACAGGGGCTATGTTCAGAGTAGAAATAGAGATCCTCATATCATATATCTAAATATTGAAAAGTTAAAAGTCAAGCTAACATACCACAAAATAACATATGTTCTATCCTCCTACCTTGACAAATATACTTTCATAAAAACAAATAGAAAAATGACAACAAAATGGAAAGATGCATAGACATCTATGGTTTTTATATGGTTGAATTTTAAATGACAAGATTTAAATATTTTGCTCATGCTTCTGTGTGCTGTTGATAGGCTCACAATTTGGGGTGAGTAATAAGATACATATATGATTCACAAACAGTTATGCATTTACTTTACATAATTTCTTTTTCTTGCCTTTTTTCCATCAAAATCACTAGGCTGGTAATAATCGAGATTTACATATAACTTATAGTACTAACAATAATAGCCTAAAGGATTAAAAGAAGGAATATTGGATTCTAAGCCAACAATTTAAATGTATTTTTATTAAAAAGCAAATTAAAATAAAAAGTATACACTTATTCTTCACATTTCCAAAATTTTACTTTTGCAAGATATTTTAAATTATCTATTAAGAATAAAAGATGAATTCAAATTGCAATTAATGAATATCAAAATTTTAAGTCAATGTATTTAAATAGAGCCGAAACTTTAAAAGTGTTCACAAATTTAATTAAATCTTGCTAACAATTTTATTCCTAGGTATGTACTCAAGAAAAATAAAAACGTACGTCCAGAAAAAATCTTCAACATGAATGCTCATAGCAGCGTTATTCATAATAGCTAAAAAAAAATAGTAGGAACAATCTAAATATCTACCAACTGATGAACGGATAAACAAGACGTGGTATATCCGTACAACAGAATATGATTAGGCAGTAAAAAGCAGTGAAGTACCGACACGTGCTACAACATGGATGAACCTTGAAACCATTATACTAAGCGAAAGAAACCAAGTCACAAAAGACCCCACGAGGTTGATTCCATCTACAGGAAATGTCAAAAACCGGCAAATCCGTAAAGACAGAAAGCAGATTCGTAGTTGCCAAGGGCTCGGGGGCAGGGATGAGGAGATGGGGCACGACAGGTAAGGGAAGCAGGGTTTCTTTTGGGGTGATGCAAATGTTATAAGATTGAGGTAACAAATGCACAATTCTGTGAATATCCTAAAATCACTGAACTACACACATAAAATGAGTGAATCCTGTGGTATGTGAATCATATCTCACAAATACATTAAAATATTAACTATTCTTACAAAACTAGGAATATTTACAATTCTAGCATTTGGTGTCCGTCCAGTTACCCAGGTAAAGAATTGGTATCATGTCTCATGAATGATATATTTAGGCTTACATATATGAAAATTAAAAGGAATAGGAGTTACTTAACATTGCAAACTGTTGCTCAGCCATCACATACGCACAGCCGTGGGTACCTCTGAAACCACAAATCGGGACGTGAGAGGAAGATAGTGCTCTACACGATTGAAAAAGAATACTTCATGATGTGCGAATCTATTTCAAAGATACTAAAAGGGAAAAATTGACAGTTTTTTTTTTTTTTTTTTTACTCTAACCTAAATGTTTGTACGGACCAAATCCTCCTCATAGTTTAAAGCAAGGTCCATTTTGTTGTCAGCAGAATAAGCCACAAAACTTCACAGCATTATGATGAGTGCCATTGTCTTTTGATTGAAGGAGGCAGGGCAAGAGATTTGGAGAAATATTTCTCTGTGTCCTAAACAATATTAATCACCAGAACAGATGTTTAAAGTCACAGGTCGCACTGGGCCGGAACTGAACACTGGATTCTGAGTAACAGAAAGGTCCTTGTGTTCTTTGTTAAATTTATTTGGGAAAAGCAGAGTAATCCATTTGGCTGCCTGTAGAGGAATGAAAAACAATTTGTCAGCCCTATGCATCCAAGGTTAGAATGAAGGAAGCAAGGCTGTGGAGGACCCAACACCTAGCCAGAATGATCTGATCCTGGCTGTTTCCTTGTCTTCTCAGTTATCTCTGTGTTTCTTTCTACACATTCCATTCCCTTCTAAACCCTGATCAGGTAAAATTGCTGACATGGGTGCACAAAACCCATTTTCTTTTCTCACTGGCTACACAGCTAAACTTCGTGTCTTTGTTTCTCTTGCAGTTCGATGGGTCCTTATGACTGAGTTCTGGCCAATGGAAATTTAAGGAAAGTGTTTTCCTGCAGGCGCTAAAACCACTCACGTAAACTTCTATACTTGGTCTCCTTGTCTTGTCTGCCAGTCAGATTCACAGGAGCCAGTGGAAGACTCCAAGTTCCTAGAAGACGGTGGAACCACATCATGGGAAAAGCCTGGATTCCCAAAGGACTGTGTGGAACAGAGCCCTTACTCCAACCTGCAGTTAACTGGGATACTGGCAAGAAACAAACTTGTATTATGCCAATGTCCCAAGGTTGTTTGCTACAGTAGCTAGTATTTCCTGCTCTGGCTAATACGTCGTCAAAAATCATTAGATAGGAAATAAGAGGCTTTCTCTAATTACGTAAATTAGTACTTCATCTACTTCAGTTCTGCTATTTTGAATCTTTTTGTCTCCCCAGTTCTGAGTTATGAAGAATTATTCTAAGGGCAAGGTGGGTGGAAGACACAGCCATCAGGGTTAGATGAAGCCCTCAGACCCCAATCTTGATAAGAGTTACTTATCTTGTTCTTTGCCTTCTCTTGCCTGTTAAATGATGAAGATCTTAGAAATCGAGCCCCAGGAAAATCTGAAAAGCAGAACAGAAATTATGACAACGGCACCTGGGCTGATTTATCCTGAGATAATCTCGCAGTTGATGGAACCAAGGAAGCGCAGTCACTGCTGCGGAGATCGGCAGCTCTGTGACACATCCAGAATCTTGCCATCTTCACACCACTAAGACCCAAACTGGCCAGCCCCAGGCTGGAGAGGAGTCTCTTTAAGGGTAAGACCTTACAGAATTCCCACCAGTGAATACTCAGCTGTCACTGAGAGAGAAACATAGATGGCATCAGGACATTCTCTGGTCTGAAGAAGGCAGATCAGCGATCCCTGTAGCATAAGGGCTGCTCCAGAAGGGGCTGAGAAATCACAGTGATGAGCCAAAAGTTAAACAAAGGGCAGGCAGGCATTGAGCTCTTGTTTTAGGATGATTCTTGAGCAAGGGTTGCAAACTCTAATGCCTACATGAAACTGAGCCGGTAATGTACATCTGTAAAGTGGGCTACGTGTTTTCCTCATTATTTGTGGCAGATGTGGTCTAACTTTTACGTTCCCACTTTCAACAGAAATATGGATAAAATAAAGAGGAAAGATCAACATTTCCTATGAGAAAAACAACAACACAAGGAAAATGAAAATGGCAACGACCCTCTGGTTTCAGTGTCGGGAGGCAATAAGGAATGTCAGGCAAATGGAAAAGCATGAGCCCTGCTCCCCAAACAGGTCCTGTATGGGACCAGCAGGATTGTTTTCATTTGGGATGGTGAGCCCAGTGTTTCTGGATCTTCAGATTTTATAATACGTACAAAAATAAAAATCCATATTAAACTATTTTTATGTCAGTGACACTATATTTTTTGGAAAACACAGGGTGGGGCAACATTTGCTGGGTGAACCAGGATACCTAGATGGGTTTCACTTGGGTTTGGGGTGCAATGCTACCTGCTTTTAACCTCTGCTATACAAGCTAGACCAGCTTCAGTTGCTTCTACTTCTTTGTAAGGGTGTAGATAAAATGAAGGAGAAGAAAACTGGAAATACTTCCTCCTTTTCTGGAAAGTTTCTACGATTTGTTCTATGATCTGGAACTCCTGTGTCCAGCGTGGCTCTAAAAATACAATGTGAGTCGCATATATAACTTCAAATCTTCTAGTAGTTACATCAAAAAAAGTAAAAAGGTACAGGTAAAGTTAACTTTAAGAATAGACTTTATTGATGGGCTAAAGGAGTGATGGGCATTAAGGAGGGACCTGTCATGAGCACTGGGTATTTTTTTTTTTTTAAATTTTTTTTCAACGTTTATTTATTTTTGGGACAGAGAGAGACAGAGCATGAACAGGCGAGAGGCAAAGAGAGAGAGAGACACAGAATCGGAAACAGGCTCCAGGCTCTGAGCCATCAGCCCAGAGCCTGATGCGGGGCTCGAACTCACGGACCGCGAGATCGTGACCTGGCTGAAGTCGGACGCTTAACCGACTGTGCCACCCAGGCACCCCAGAGCACTGGGTATTAAATGTAAGTGATGAATCACTAAATTCTGCACTGGAAACCAATTTTACCATATACGCTAAATGAGTCTAATTTAAATAAAAACTTGAAATCAAGAAAAGAATATATTTTATTAAGCACATCTTTTCAACATATAATCAATATAAAATTTTTCTTTTTTTAACGCTTATTCTTGAAAGAGACAGAGAGAGAGAGATAGCACACAAGCAGGGGTGGGGCAGAGAGAGCGAGAGGGAGAGACAGAATCTGAAGCAGGCTCTGGGCTCCAAGCAGTCAGCACAGAGCCCGACCCGGAGCTCAGAGTCGTGAATTGCGAGATCATGAACTGAGCCAAGGTCAGACTTTCAACCGACTGAGCCACCCAGGCGCTCCAATATAAAAATTTTCAATGAAATGTCTTCTCTTGTCTTTACTATATATACTGTCCCTGAAATCCAGGTCTGAAATCTAAGTTTTACACTTAGAGCACATCTCAGTTTGGACTAGCGACATTTTTCGTGTTCAAGTGGACACACGCGGCTGGTGGCTTTCGCATTAGACAGTAACGGGTCTAGAGTGCTGTTTCGGGAGAACTCTGGAGCTGGGGCTTGAACTAACAACTGGTAGGCATCATCTAATGCGGCGTCTGTCAAAGTGGGGTTCAGGAAATGCCTGTGTCCAGCTCACTTAGGGAAGCTTATTAGCAAGAAAGATTCTTGGGACCTCACCCTCAAAAACTATAATGAGCAATATCAGAGGAGAAATTGAGGAACCTGGTCTTTTATCGGGCAGCATCATCGATACCAAAGCACAATAAATTTTGAGAAGCACCGCCTTTAAGCCGTGGAACAGATATTTGGGGTTTATTTTGATTTTAATAATGTCTTTGTGGCCTGGATAATTTTATCCACTCAGAATAAACCAGAAGTTGATTGTTGCCATGGCATCAAAACCACAGCTGCTGTCAGCCAGTAATTATTAAGACTCTGCTCCACCTGTGCGATATGAAGCCTATCACAGCAACCTCACCTCTGGCATAATTTCTCTATCTGAAAGGGGACCGATGGCACTCGTCTATGCCACTCCGCTCCTCCTGGGGAGAAACCCTTCATAAATGGAAGCTGTGACTCTTCCCTTTCTCGCTTGGATTTATCACTGTGGTTTCTCAGCTTCGAATCCTGGCCATTGTTTCATTTGGATTGAAAATGAGCAGGGCTGTATTTTAGTTGTTGTGCCTAGAGTCCTGGTATATTTCTCCAACTGGATGGTTTTAGTTTTGCACAGTGTGCCAAAACAACGTTGGGATGCCTCTGTGAGCTCACGTGTGTCACCAACTGCCGAGGTAGAGTTACGGATTCACTCTCCCTCCAAATCCCCACTCACCTTCCCGAAGGAAGCTTACAGCCAAATTTCCTAACCTGTTGATGCATCCTTTCCTCCAAGCGTGGAGGATTCCAGTATCTCCCTGATGCTGTGGCGTTCAGAAGCTTTGCAAACTGTGGTTAACCTGGGATCCTCGCAATTTTAAAGCATTATAACATGGTGTCTGGAGCAATTTTCAAAAATGCCTTATTCGTCATTAATTTCCCAGGGAGGGGTAGCAGGTGATTTTATAAAGGCTTGACACGGGGAGGGAAGAGAAACCTACCTGAGCCCTGACTGATCCTGGAACAGAGGGCAGAAGCAGCGGTAGTTGCAAAGGGAATGTTTCGGGGGTGGCTGCCTGGGCTGGGGTGGGGAGCAGCCCGGATGTTGGCCCGGCTCCTTCTGCTTTCCTCCTCTTTCCCCACCTCCCTCCCTGTTGCTACTCCTACTTCCTGTTATTCTGTATCACCCTGTCAGTTTCTTCATGGTTCCCCACCCCCTGCCCCAATAAGGTCACAGGAATTCTAAGCTCCTGAAAGACAATTCTGTGATACTAATTACATGTCTGGGAAATGAAGCCCAAGCCTGCAGGTGGTGCCCGCTAACAGCTATCACTATTACTGTTATTATTGTTATTGTTATATTATCACTTTAGCTTTCCAGGACTGAATTATCTTTCTTTGCTTTTGTTGCCTCGCTGGCTTTGTGTGCCTTCATTTGTTTTTTGATAAGGCATTTTTCTTATTCCTTTAGGCATCCTTTTTTTCTTTAGCCAGAGTTAAATATAGCAAGAAAGAATTCTTAGATATAGTAAGACAGAGGCTGAGAAAATAAAATGCCTCTTTCAAGCCCAGCAATGTTGAGTGGCAGAAATATTAATGAAAAGTGTGACATTTTAATATATGTTCACACAAATATTTAAGGACCTATTCTGTGCCAGGCAATCCTCCACGGCTCCGCAGATAATACCGGTGAACAGGACTGAAAAATGTCTCTGTCCTTCTAGTACCGGAGACAGACAATAAACAAATTATAAGCAAAACGTGTATTGGGGTGATGAATGCTAGGAAGATCTCACTAAGAAAGTGACCTTTGAGCAATGATCCCAAGACAACCAGACATTCGGGCTACCTGGATCGTTCTTTCCATGGATGAGGGCATAGCAGGTGCAAGAGCCCTACCGTAGGACAGTGAGGGCGTAATTTCCAGAACTTCATCAGGTTGGATTCATAGTGGCTTATGGCGGAGGTGAGGGAAATAGCTCTGGGAAGAAAGCATTTTTTTTTAAATCAACCCCCGGGGAATTTTTTTAACGTGTAAATGACTCTACTTTTGCTTAGCGAAACTTGTTTTAAAACTGGATGGTAGGGGCGCCTGGGTGGCGCAGTCGGTTAAGCGTCCAACTTCAGCCAGGTCATGATCTCGCGGTCCGTGAGTTCGAGCCCCGAGTCAGGCTCTGGGCTGATGGCTCAGAGCCTGGAGCCTGTTTCCGATTCTGTGTCTCCCTCTCTCTCTGCCCCTCCCCCGTTCATGCTCTGTCTCTCTCTGTCCCAAAAATAAATAAACATTGAAAAAAAAAATTTATAAAACAGGACGGTAGATTGAGCCTTAATACTTCACCGACGAATTAGGATAAGGTCCCCATACATAAGCCTTCTAGAGACGAGAAAGAAATGGAAGAAATCTCACAGTCATTTCATATTAAGTCTGCCCTAGATGTTGAAAAGGTTCCTTGGAGGCCCCCAAGCCTTCAGCAGTTTGAGAACACGAATCAGATCCCACGGACCCGAGCACTCGCAGCTGTCTGCTTCCTTGCCCCTACCAGCATACATAGGACTCCCACGTCCAAGGTCTCCTCCCCCTGCCAAGTATTGCTGGGGCCCTGGGAGTGTCACCTTATGCACTCAGGCATCAGCGCAGCCACAGCTGCCCTCTGCTGCCGGAATGCCCTCCTCACCGCTCCCCTACACCCTCACTGCCACCTGCCAGTCATTTGTCTGGCTGCTGCTGCAGCTCACTGGCTGCTGGGCATGGGGGCTGAGGCAGCCTGCCTGTCCTCAGTCCCCAGCATCAGCAGTCCAGCATGAAGGGAGGTAGGCCTTTCTGCTTGAGCCTGATTGGAGCTGTGCTCAAATCTCATGAGCCTGGTGACACCGGACAATATCCTCCTAAGGATGTCCATTTTTCCTTAGAATGAGTGGATCGGAGCAGGCTCAGAAGCATCCATTCAAGCTGTTCTTGAAATCAGCACACCTCTCCAACCTTCAGGTCCCTTCCAGATTCCAACCTTTTCTTCCTTTAAAATAAATTCTGTCTGGATCCCCCAGAGCCCACACCCTGCACACCATCCCCAGCTTACAGTTTGATTTCTGTGAGCCTCTCATCCCTATGCCATACCTCCCAGTCAACTAGACAAGCTCCTATAGGTTGGCATCCTCGTCCCAGAAAACTTTTGAGCTACCTCCCCCTCAGAGGTTCTTAAAACACCAAGTAAGTCAGGAGAACATGCACAGTAGCTCATGAACTTTACATATAATTGTCTCTTCATTCCTTTTAAAATTTTTTTAACGTTTATTCATTTTTGAGAGAAAGAGACAAAGCGTGAGCAGAGGAGGGGCAGAGAGAGAGAGGGAGACACAGAATCTAAGCTGTCAGCACAGAGCCTGATGTGGGGCTTGAACCCATGAACCATGAGATCATGACCTGAAGTCAGACATTTAACCGACTGAGCCACCCAGGCACCCTTCTCTTCTTTCTTTAAAAAAAAAAAAAAAAAAAAGTATTTTATTGTGCTAAGAACACTTAGCATGAGACCTACCCATGAAGCAACATTTTTTAAGTTTATTTATTTATTTGGAGAGAGAGTATAAGTAGGGGAGGGGCAGAGAAAGACGGAGAGAGAAAGAATTCCAAGCAGGCTCCACACTGTCAGCGGGGAGCCCAACACAGGGCTCAATCTCACGAAATGTGAGATCAAGACCTGAGCCGAAATCAAGAGTCAGACACTCAACCAACTGAGCCCCCCAGGGGCTCCCCCTCAGTGAATCTTTAAGTGTACAATACAGTATTATTAACTAGACGCACAATGTGGCACATCACACCTTTAGAGCTTATCCATCTTATTTCACGGAAACTTCATGCCCATTGGCTAGTAGCTCCCCATTTCCCCCTCCCAGCAGCCCCTGGTGAACACATTCCACTGTGGATTCTATACATTTAACTACTTTAGATATCTCGTGTGAGTGGAGCTGGGCAGTATTTGTTTTTCTGTGCCTGGCTTATTTCTCTTAGCATGATGCCCTCCAGATCCATCCATGTCACAAATGGCAGAATTTCCCTCTTGGTGAACTTAACATTCAAACCCCCAAGATGCGTAAGAGGTTTCCTTTTTTATATCTTTAGCCCTAAAATGTGGTAAAATTCTGAGTTCTTAAAACCGCCCTATAGGGACCATAATTCTCTGATTGGTTCCATATGTTTTACTAATGTGGTCTCGGAGGTTAGAAATCAGCACTCCTCTGTCCCCCAAGTTCCCTTCCTGAAGGCCGGAATCCACCAGAGCCTCCTGGTTTGTAGGTTCCACTGGGTCTTTAGAGCCCACCTCCTCAATGACTTTATTCGATGCCTTTATCTTATTAACTTGCTTGGGTTGTTTTGTAGTGGTCCAGTGCTCTGAGAGTTCTGGAAGGTGCCAGATAGTTATTAAAAAGCTCTTATTACTTTATGGGTGCCAGTTTATCACTCACTTGCCGATCCCAATCAACAGATGGAAAGAATTTTTCTTTTATATCAGCACACACACTTTGACTCAGGCCCCTTCATCTACTACTTGCTGTTCCCAAACACATCGAACATGGCACCCGCCTTAAGGGCTTTAAGATCCATTGATTTCCCCCTATCCTTAGTCAATCTATTCTTTTTCCACAACCAAGTCTATTTTTCTTCCTCCTAACTGAACTTCCCTCCAATATTTGGGGTGGGGGTAGAGTTGGGGTCTGAAATCACTCAAATCTAAGATAAAACCAAACTAACCCAAATCAGGCAGCACAAAGGGGAAACAAGACAGTGAGGTCATGGAGAAAACACCGAGCTGGAGTGAGACCCAGGTTCACATTACTCCACTTATTCGCTGCTTTGATAGCTGGTTAGACCCCATCAGATAATCTCCAGCGCTGACATTTCACAATCAGTCTCTGGACTAACATGTAGTCCCCTCCTTCCCTTGGACTAAAAGGTCCAGCTAAGGAATAACAATACCACAGATTCAAAGAAATGGGACTGTAATGAACAGGAGAGAGAGAGAGAGGGAGGGAACAGCACCACTACACTTGGCGCTGTAATTGTGTAAGAGTGAGACAGTCAGTTTACAATCAATGTGGCATGAGAATGATGTAACAGGAAGATATGCCTGTGTCTGAATCCCCCCCTCTTATTTCCAGTACCTTGGGTAAGTTACTCAACCTCTCTGACTCAGTTTCGTCATCTGTAAAAAGAAATCAATTGCATCTAAGCCACAGAGTTATTACAAGGACTAAAGGAAATTACATGGAAAACCCTTAGCAAAGAGCTTTAGACAAAGTAGGCACTCAAAAAAATGTTATTTCCGCTTCCTTAGGGAGAAAAATAGTGCACATATGAAGCAATTAGAGAACAAGACAATAGCTACAAAACGCTAAATTGCTGCTAGAGTCAGTAAGTGCTCAAGGAGCCTGAGGAAGGATAGATCAAGCAGCCTGGAGTCTCAGGGAGGGTGGAGGAGTGAGTCAGCCCGGAACCCAGCACCTGGAGCTCGCTCCTTTCACCTCTGGGTTTGAACCTGACACTGCGACCCTTTCCGGACAGAAGCCCTTTGCCCCATTTAGACTTCACAATGTTTAAAAGCAGTGGAGGATGCTAACCAAACTATCGTAATAAAAACATGAAGTTTTAAAAACAGACAATAAGGCTCTAACGGGATTTGAAACAAAAAAGTGACAATTTGCATCCGGGTCTGTTCGCGGGGACCCTGTTCCATGTTTTTCCCTTCCTGGATCTGTGCTGTAGGGAGGATGTGGTGGCATGATGAAATACAAAATTCTCAGCTGCTGATACCAGCAGAAGGGACCAGAAAGGGGGTGGGGCGAGGCAGAAATCATCTTTTAGTTTAAGTTGTTGGAAATCAGACCCGAAAACTAGGCTATACATTATGCTTTTGTTACTCTGAGAGTTAAATTACAAGGAAATGAACTGCGCATAATAATTCCCCACGTCATTGATTTCCCCCCCGCCGCTTCTCACTTCGGAGGCCTGCGCTCTCTTTCAGAGGCAGGTTGGCCACTCGGAGCCGGCTGCGGCTGGGAGGAAGGCGCCCTCTAGTGGCGCCTCGGGCGCGGCCTCGGAAGGGGCGAGCGGCTCCGGGCGCCGAACAAAGGGGAGTCTCATCCCTCGCCGGTCTCCGGACACCGCGGGCCGGGAAGCCCAAGGCAGCGGCGTCCCAGGCAGCTGCCTGTCTTCCGCGGACTTCTCCGACTTGTTGATAAAGGACTGGCGGTGATCTTGTGCCTGTGTCAGTACCTACTCGTAAATTCCCGTGTAAAGAGTACATTTAGAGCATGTCATCGAATACTTGCTAAAAGCGGACGAGCCTATGTCTGCCCACCCCTCACCCCCAAACACCCACCCTCCCTCTTGCCCTCTGGCCCTGCCCTCGGTTCTTCTGGGGCTCCGTTTGCTGAGAGGACGTGCCCATGTTATTAGAGAAGGCTGTCTAACCGAATTCCTGCGGAACAGAGTGAAGGGTTTAGATTGTTCTGGGCCCCGGCCAGCCTTTGCCTGGAATGTATTAGTTTTTCCTCAGACCAAAGCAATTTAAAAAATAAAAAAGTCAGAGTTTCAACCAGAGAACTCATGAAGAGGCTTCCAACTGACTGGGTTTAAACAACTGACCAAAGGTCTAGTTGCAGTGGAGTCTCTCCCCAGGTTTTCCTCTCTCTCTACAGGTGACTTGAAGAGGCAGGCCGGAAAGAGATCACCCTCTGTTGCCTGCCCTTTGATTATGACTAATGACATTGAGAGCTCTCTGTGCATTGAACATGCCCTTGCCCATATTCCCCTCCTTCTGGTTTTTAAAAGGACAGGGTACGGAGGTCATGGAGCCACACAGGCCTAAATGGCTTTAGCCAAACTGTCCTTCCCCTTCCATTCCCCAGCAGATGGAGAGCCAGAACACGTGGTTCTATCACGTCTGATTCTGCCACACTGATAATGTGCTGGAAACACACACACACACACACACACAGACACCCTGGATGAGAATGGGAATTCTCCATTTGCTGGGGACGCACGCACAGCATTTCATTTCCAAGCCCGGGTTCTAGATTGGGCTGGAGCATGTAGGTAAGTGCACCCAGCGCCTTGTGAGGGGGGTGGGGGGGCGGTGCACACGGGCCGGGCTGCACAGACCAGCACGCAAATGCAGGCTCTGTATTTAAGCATTACATACGGGCTTAGCCACGGACAGGCTCACACAGAATTTATGGAGAGCCTCATTCAGCGTAGCAGCAATGGGCTCCATTTTAATAAATCCCCTTGGTAGTCTAATCATCACTCAGACAGGAACAACTGCTATATGGAGCTCTGCACTCTCTCTCTGACCTTTGTGCCTTCCCACTGAAACCAAATCCTTCCCATCTTTTTTTTTTTCCCCCATTGCACAAAAATTTCACTTTTAAAATGAATCAATATGTGCCTGGGGAGTGGCAAGGGGGGTGGGGCAAACAGGAGGACAGGGGTGGGAGTCCCCAGGCCAGTGAGGAAGGTAGTCTGCTCATTTGCAGGCATGATTTCCCTTCATAAATACCATGAAATGGAATTTCATGTTACAGATTAATGTGTGTGCACAATTTTTTTTCAAGCAAACGCTTTGTTTCTGAGAGCGCGCGTAGGCACCACATGCTGCAGTTGCTATGGTAATTACTAGCCTCTGTTGAGCAGGGACACAAGGGGTTACAGAGAAGTGAGCCACCTGGCAAAAGTGCATGTTCCAATGACTAAACCCACTTATTTGTGAAAGGTTGCAAGAGGCACTCGAACCAGAAAATAACGGAGGTGCAGGTAGGGGCACGTTTTTACAAAGACCCAACAAAACTACTGCTGTGGTAGATTTTCATCATATTTCTGGAGTTGCAAATGTCAAAAGCCCTTGAGACGTTTGCACATGGGCTTCCATAGGCAAAGGACACAGTCCTTTCTCTTCTTTGTAATATTTATTTTTGAGAAAAAGAGAGCACAAGTAGGGAAGGGGCAGAGAGAGAGGGAGACACAGAATCCGAAGCAAACTCCAGGCTTTGAGGTGTCAGCACAGAGCCCGACGTGGGGCTCAAACCCACAAACCGCGAGATCGTGACCTGAGCCGAAGTCAGACACTTAACTGACTGAGCCACCCAGGCGCTCCTGCAATCATTTCTAAAAGCAGTACAGGGGCGCCTGGGTGGCTCAGTCGGTTAAGCGTCCGACTTCAGCTCAGGTCATGATCTCACGGTCCGTGGGTTCGAGCCCCGCGTCGGGCTCTGGGCTGATGGCTCAGAGCCTGGAGCCTGCTTCCGATTCTGTGTCTCCCTCTCTCTCTGACCCTCCCCCGTTCATGCTCTGTCTCTCTCTGTCTCAAAAATAAATAAACTTAAGGAAAAAAAAATTAAATAAATAAATAAATAAATAAATAAATAAATAAATAAAAGCAGTACAGCCCCAAGTGGTTGTGGTATTGGTAGCAATAATAACAATAAGGATTACCGTTTACTGAGTGCTTGAGATGTTTCCAGGCCCTTTCCCATTGTATCCCATTTAATCCACACAAAAACCCTGAAAGATATTCATTAATTCACATTTTCACTTCTATTTATTAAGCAACTTCTACAAGGCAGTGACGTGTACCCTGAAGATATCGTGATGGGAAAATGTGGTCTCCTCTCCCAGAACGCATGGCCAGTGGGAGAGACAAGAAGCAGATAGGCTCATGACAGGGCAGGGAGCTAAGGAAGCTCACAGAAGAAAAACTTTCTCATTGGACTCAGAGGCAGTGCTGGGCTTGGGGACGGGAAAGCCGAGGGGACGTCTGAACAGGGCCTCTGAACAGCGAGAGCCCAGCGGAGGCCAAGGAGGAGGGGTGCTGTAAGCTGAGCGAGAAATCAGCACCAAGGTTCAAAGAGGAGACAGAGCCTGATGGGCTCCCTGAATAGGAGACAGTTCACTGTGGCCAAAACAGGGAACCAACTGGGATTGGTGAGAGAGGCAAGAGAGTCTAGTCGGGGCTAGGTTAAGAAGGGCCTTACGATCCACGAAAAGGGGTTTTTACCAGGACAACGTCAAATTGGAAAGCATATTTAGTAGTGACACGAGACAGTTTGCGTTTGAGCAAGTTCGTTTGGAGAATGAAATGGAGGAGGATACAACTAGGAGCGGGGAGATCAGAGGGAAGGCTGTGTACAGTTGAGGGAGAGGCAAAGCGGGGCCGAAGGAGGGGCAAGAGGAAGGCAGGTGTATGGCCGCTGACGAACCACCAGTAAAGGGCCTGGCTTGGTGGCTGAGGGAGCGGAGGCCACAAAATATCCAACAAGTGACACTATCCCTGTTTCACCTAAGACGGAACTGAGGATAAGAACAGCAAAGTAACCTCCTAAGGTTCCTGCTCCTCAGTGGTAAGATTTGAACCCATGCCCACCTAGGTCTAGAGCTTCCATTCTTTCCAATAAGCCAGATCACCTCTGTGAGTGAAGAGACGGCTCGCTACCATAATCAGCCCGAGAAGCATTATTTACCAACGAGAGAAGAGGTGCCAGCTTTGGCTAACTGAAAAACACGATGTCCAAAGGCAGACTGGGAACTTTTACAGATGGACAATAAGCTTTAGGCATAGAGATGCAAGCTGAAATGTAATTTATACATTTAATAGTTGGTTCTTTCTCTTAGCGTCCCATGGAAATATTTTCCTTCAGTGATATACCATCTGCTTTTTCAAAAACATGTTTTTCCTAAGAAACACTAACATGGAAAACATCATTGCATCTTCTGCAAAGCCAGGGTGAAAGGTATTGTCTTCTTTGTCATTCCAAAATATCCCTTCTGTAAGCAACAGCATAACTGACTAGCTAATAAATCAACAAGTGCTATACTTAATTCCAAGAATAATTTAAGATACAGGATTCAATCCTTTTTGAATTGAATGACAACTATCAGTTTAACTTTCCAGGCAAAAGGTTGTTTTTCAGAAACACCCAGAAACAGAGTGAGAGAAAGGGGACCAAATGAAAGACAGTAACAAATTAGATACAGAGAATTCTATAACCCATCAGATTTTCCTTTGTCTTAAGCTGTGGAGTTTTTGTACTTATCTACTTCATTTTAGAATCACCATCTGATGGGTCTTTGCTCTAAATCATTTCCAACCTCTCGTTTTTAAAAAAAAATACTTCCTATATCTTAAAATGTAAGCCACTTCCATTTGTTTTGGGGAAGAGGTGAAAATAAATATAGCAACAATGTGTTTTCTCTGTTTTCATCTTTAACAGGACGGTCTTAAAACACTGAGGACTGACATGTGCAAGATGCACAGGACAAGCTTATCTGTGCACTGTCTTCTCCATTTGGACATAACCCTTTGGAAACCACGGCAGAGTGGCTCGAAACCCTCAATATAAGGGGCCCTACCATCGAGTGACCAGAGCATGTCAGTCTTAGGCCCTATGAAAGCATTTAAGTGTCTAGTTTAAATAGTAAAACAATGGACTTGAGTAGGGTTTGAAATTTGTGAATAACCAGAGTATATCTGCTTAGCTCCCCTCTTTTCCCTCTTCTTACAATACCCACCACACTCCTCCTCTTAACCCTGACCCATTACTCATTCCCTTGGTTTCCTAGCTTTGGGGGATGTAGGATATGGGGCAAAAATGATAGCACAAGTGTCCCAGAGAAGAGCTGAGAAAGGAGGCTAATAGCCAGAGGGATTCAGATCAGAGTTGTCAAAGGGGAGCCCATCTTTAGGTGGTATGGCTTCCAAGCCACTTAGAGAGGCAAGCTGATGTTGGTTTTGTGCTCAGTGACTTGACATTTGTGTCATCCCTAGAAAACTCGGCACTTTATACTTTAATCTGAGAAATTCATAGGCCTTATGAGGCTCCTTTTAATCATCCTACAACCCAACTGTGAGACTAGAAGGTGGTAAATGACACTATTCTCCTTTGATAGAAGCACATACTGGGGCTTGGATCCATTGAGAGCTGCCCAAGGACACATAGCAGGGAGTGAGTCATTTGACAAAGCAACCCAAAGCAACAGCTCTCCAATTTAACATTTATCTCCCAAGCTATATTGCTTCCATTTAGTTTAGGAGGCTCTGTTTTCAGTAGCTTGTGATTGTTCTTTTGTATCCTGTGGGGACTGGATAAAACTTAGAACCCTAATTACAGTCAGATAGCATTGGCGATGTTTTCCAGAAAAGTGGATCCCCTCTGCCCTGCTCCTGCCTCCCCACATGAACAGTGGCTGATCTCAGCCTCTCCTGTGCATCCTTCCCCTTTCCCAGTGGTTGGTTTAGGGGTAGGAATCTGATGCAATTCTAGCCACTGAGATGGGGTGGGGGTAGGGGGAAGTTGGTGTCCCACACCCCTTTCTTCTTGCCTTTGAACACTATCACATGAGGATTTGATGCTTAGAATTGTGGTTCTAAGAGAATTAGAAAGAAGCCACATGTATCATTTCTGATACATTTAGGATAGTGTCATGGTTATGCATATTGACTTTAATGAATTGTGCAGTTGCAAGTTTATCTTTCAGCGGCTACATTGGAGATGTGCTATTCGTCATGCATACTTACCTTTCTTTGAGAGAGCAAATTCAGGTTGCTGAGACTCCAAGCCTTAGCTGGGTTTTCACACTTACGACTTTTTTCTTTTAAGTCCAGATGGAACCAAGGATCATGGCATAGCCAGTGGCTGACCTCAGGCCATCTTTTTGGCCGTGGACCATGGGTGCTCCAGCACCAGCCCTGTCTGTTCTTCACAAGCCCCCAGCTAATTAGACCAGCTTGCTTTTCACTCGGTCCAAGGAAGCTTCTCGTTCTGTACCCACATCTGTGCCTCCCAATTAGCAGGGCAATGTATGACTAGTGCCGCACCAGCCCAACCTGCTTTGCCGTAATGGCTTTCAAATACTGTTGTGACCTCACCGAGGTCCCCCTTTGTTGAACAATTACAGCCTATATGGGCTAGACTTACAATTGCAGTCTGTATCATTGAGTTGTGAGAGATTAAGAACAAACACAATAGAAAAATAGGCAGAAGCCCAAATACCTGCATTTTAGACCTTTAAAAAATTTTTTGATGCATCATTCAGGCAAGAGAAAGTGCCTGTATTATGTATGACTAAATAGAAAGAGTCTCCATATTGGGAGGCAGGGCAGAAGAGGATTCCTTTTGAATTGTTGAGAAAACATTTTACAAAAAGGCAAATCCAACTCCAAGCAATTGACCGTTGTTGGTGGTTGGCAAGTGGTTGGTAACTACTTAGTATGAGCTTTGTCTCTAAATTGAAATATCGCAGTGTAGGTGTTCCTCCCTTCACACATTGTTGAATGAAATGTCTATACATCAAGTCCCATTTTCTTTTCTTTTCTTTTCTTTTCTTTCTTTCTTTTTTTTTTTTGAGAAAGAGTGTGTGTGCACACATGCACATGGGTGAGGGGCAGAAAGAAAGGGAGAGAAACAATCCTAAGCAGGCTCCATGCCCATTGTGGATCCCAACGTAGGGCTCAAACTCATGACTGTGAGATCAGGACGTGAGCTGAAATCAAGAATTGGACACCTTGCCGACTGAGCCACCCATGTGCCCCTCAATGGACATTTTAAGTGTCCAATGACTGATCCCATATTTAAAAGAAACCTTTTTGAAACTAGGGATCATATGTATGAAAATATTAAATTTTTTGGTAGTTTAAGCTTTTGGATTTTAGACGTGATATTTTCTCATCCTGGGGAAAGGTGGAAGACATCCACACTGCCAAGGTATTGCTCATTTATGGCCCCAACTTAGATCGGGGACCGTGGGCATTATACATCTCTCTTTGAGGGCAGCCCAAGCATACCATCTTGGCTCGTACACCATCATTATAGGAAAAAGTGAATAGAAATTGAGTAGGAATTCACATGAGAAGAGACATTTCTGAGCACATGAAATGCACTGCTAGAAAAGAATTATCCAGGAAGGAAGGGGCTTGGAACCTGGAAATTCGGTGGGATGAGCATAGAGTTCACATCTTGAGCACAGATTCCCACAGGCATGATCACTGCTGTGTGTGCACAAGTTCCAGGCCAGGACCAGGGTATCCATGTCTCAGAATTCTGACCCCCTGTCCCCTCAAACATACCTCCAGTGGCAGTGGGCTTCTAGAAGCTGAAGCAGCTCCCAATACCCTATGAAGACTTTGTAAATGTCAAAGAGGAACAAACAGATTTTCCCAAGGCCAACGGTTTTCTCCATTTTCTAAATGAGTGCAAACGTGTTTGTGTAGGAAACTTTCACAAGTTTATAAGAACTTTGTAGCTGGACAAAAGGAGCCCAAAATTGGTTTCTAGACACAAAGAACTCTTTAGAAAGTGGTTAACCTTTAAAGCAACTCCTAAGAAAGACAAAGATTTTGTATATTCAATGAGACCCTCAGAATAACAATTGCTTGTGTTTTCACTGCCCAGGAGTGTGAAGAAGCAAACAAACCAATTTACATTTCCCTTAGCAGTAGCTTGTTTGTTGCTATTTTCTTTAAGAGTATCAGGGTCGGTGGCTGCAAATGGAATTTAAATATGTAGAGTAAAGAGGCAGTCAGACTAAAGTAAATGAGATTTTGAATAACCTCTGTAATATTTATAATCTTATACACTCTGAATTCCCATCATTTCTTACTCATCCAAACAAACCCAAATAGGTTTTTGGCCCATGAGCCTTCTTTCCACTAAGTACAACCAGTATGTGGACACACACACACACACACACACACACACACACACACACACACAGCCACAGTATGAAAACGTTCTGACCTAAGACATTTTGATGGTTACAAGAGAATGTTCTTGGAAACTACAAGAATCCCTCATGGCAGAAGCCTGGAGTGACTTTCCAACCAAATGTTTTGAGTCCAAACCTGCATCCACAGGAGTCATTCTGGAGTCAAACACATGGGTCTGGTCAAAAGCAAATGTGAGAAGGGAAAGGGATTAGTGAGTAATCACACTGAGGGAAAAACAGAGAAGAACAGCTCTGGGGAGCAAGAAGGAATCTGCATGGGCAGGAACACAATTCCCTAGTAATCTACTGCCTCCAAAGTGAGGCTGGAAACGGTCAGGGGCCTCCAGAGTGCGTGCAATTAACTGCTGGAATGAGATCAGCACACCTGCCTGCTCCTCGGTGCACACACACTTCTGGGGATAGTGCATCTCGCGTGGCCTGAGCCTCTCCAGGCTTCAGCAAATCGGGGCGTAGATACGGATTCTGGGGCTTCACCTCTGTCTCACGCTGTTCAGTCGGAGAAACTCTCCTGCGTTATTTCATGACTCTCCCAATAGTAGGAGGAAGGATGCAGAGTAGATATTATAATCTCTATTGTACAGCTTCAAAGCGAAAGGTAGATAAAAGTTGGATGATGTTTTTCCAAGTCAGATGGCTGGGGGGTGGCAGGACCAGAAGCCGGACCCAGGGTTGCTGACCTCTTGCCTGGTCTTTGTACTTCTCCTGCAGTGACACCATAGCACTGCCCATAGATCTCCAGCTTTACGGAAGGCTCAAGCACACATTGTCTACAGTATTCCCTCTATGACACACAAATGTAGACCTATTCAAAATCCATAATAATTCCCTACCCTTCTCTGCTTTGATGAGTTACGGGTAAGTAAACAAAACAATGAAGCGGGTTGGGTTTGATGATCCCAGGTTCCTCCCTTTTCGTTGTTCATCTTCAGTGTTGACTTCCTCCTTTATGAGGAATATGGCAACATCTCTTCTCCCAAATGAATCATTAAAAGTCTTTACAGAATACGTGTTTTAACAGTTAACGCAGCAAACGTTGTGAGCCAAGTACTGCTGCTGGATCCTGGGGATACAGAAACGGGATGCGGGACACATATGCCAAAGAAGGTCCCTTGATGACAGGAGTGACCAAGGTCCACAAAAGCTGTAATAATTGCAAAGGTGGAGATGGGAGAAATAAGTCTGTGCAGAGCACCTGGGGCGAGGCAAACCATAGGCTCTGCCCTCCTCTTTTCCCACCTTCAGGCTTCCTCCCTGGAGGAGATTACAGGCTTCCTCCCTGGAGGTTGTTCTAGGGATAGGTTCTGGAGACCTGTCGCTAGGAGGTGTGAGAGTGTGAACCTCTGGAGCGATGGCATCGCTACTCTCTGCCAGACGTAGCCCATGATCACACAGCTCCTTACTTCACACTCAGTCCCGCGTGCTATCATTGGCTCTGGGAATTTGCTGCACAAATAATGGTGAAGTGTGAAGGTTAGAACTGGGATAGGATGGAAGGGGAAAGATCCGGAGGTGGGAGAAAACTCTCAGGAAACCTCAGCAATCTGTGCATGTGAGATGGTGGTGAGGGAGGGTGTGGGACTGGTCAGATAGGATCCCAGGTGTCGCAGAGTGGATTCGAGAACTTTGTGTGCATTCAACCAAGGGAGTGAGACAGAGGAGGATAAGCCTGTGTGCCTCATGCATCTGTGCCTTCCTAGGGTCAGGCAAAATGCACCTGGGCTCAGAAGAAGAGGATTTAGGAAAGGACAATTGCAGGGGTGCAGGTAACGTGAAGGGAGTGCACCAAGAGGAGGCTACCAGCAGCTGACCTGGGGCTACAAGGACATTAAGACCCAGGGTTGAAAGGACAGAGGAAGGAATTCGGGCAACCAGAGCCCCCTGAAAACAGAGCCTTGGTCGGCATTGTGCTCACCAAAAGATCCAGCTTCTGACAGAGAGAAGGGGATGAGGAAGATGGGGTTGAACAAGCCGGAGAACCCCTAGCCTCTCTCTTCCTGCCCTCTGATTCACTGGTGCCCGTCATTGTCCAGATCCAACCAGAAGCTGGCCTGCAGGGGAGCACCAAAGATGGAGCCCACAGGGGCCAGACTCAGAGTCAAGAGAAGGACAGAGATGGGCAAATCTGGGGACCAATGAGCAAACCCAGTGCCTTTTGTTAATAATATTAATGAGCCGGGTGGAAGAAGAAAAACTGAAAACTGGATTTGACTTTGTAAAAGAAACATTAATTTCAGTCACATGTGAGCCACTTGCTATCAGGCCCTGATCAACACTCAGTACGATAACAATTATAAATGTTATTAAACAGCAAAACATCACCTTGTTTTATTGAGTTCACTCCATTATTCCAAGGTATGTCCAACACCTATGACTCTTATATAGCTATAAACGTTCTATCGATAGCACGTAGCATTTGGTGCTTTACACATAGTGAAGCTTTTGACTTACAAGTTATACAAATGAGGACGAGCTTTGGTGAGGGATCTTTAGTCCTTCTAGATAGATTGTATAATCCAGGCGTTCACCAGGATTCCTCTTCCCCTTTTGGGGAACAGTATTCTCCAACTGATATACAGGAGTGGTGATGATTTGTTTTACTGTTTCTTTTGTGTAAGTCCTCTTTGGAATTGACCTTCAGCTCATGGAGCACTAACAGAATCTCCAAGTCTACCACAATCTCTTGGAGCTTAGAGCCATAGGTCCTTGGATGAGTGAACACGCTGTCTCGCAAGTCAGAAAGAGATGAGGTTAGACCGCCCCGTCAGCCCAACCCCTTCCCTACCGCGTGCACGACCCATCAGCCTCCCTGTAACTATAGAGCAGACACTGCATGCTTCGACAAACTTCTACTGAAGAGCCAGGGTGGTTCCAGAAGAAATGATAAAGGATGACATTTCAACTAACTTGCACTTGCTTTCCAACCTCAGGGAAGCCACCTTTTAAAAGCTCTCAACCACTAGGTCCTACCCCCTGAACAATGTCCTAAGTCTGTGACCACCATTTCTGTCCTGAGTGGTGCCCTGGGGTTATTCTTGTGGCTTTGCTGTTCTTGTATTCCAGTCTTGTGGCCATGGGAAAAGGCTCCTGTTCTGGAGGTCGAGCTCTCTGTACACCCTCAAATCCTTTCTAACATTCCCTTGAGCTCTAGGCCTGCTGGCCGCTTATTTAGTCAACCTATTAAAGCAATCTCAACTCCCAAGGACAAATCTTGATTTTTCCTCTGAGAGTGAAATCTAAATCCGTATGGAGGGGTAAAGAAAAACAACATTTACCCAATTAATTAGCAGGGCTGTCTTGACCTTTGAATCAATGGATCCCAATTATCTTGATGAGCAGCCTTTATTTGTTTCTCTTGTTCTGCATGAGAGGCCTGGGCACATCTCATGAAAACTCTACACCAGTTTTTGATGGCTCCTCTATTTCAAGGAGAGCTTCTGTGCTGCTTTAAATCCAGCAGTTTCCCTCTCCTGAGCAGGTTGTAGCCAACCTCCAGGTAGAGCAGATCAAGTGGCTGCCTGGGACACAGGCTTACAGTTAGGACTGGCTACCTAATGTACAGGCCCAGTGCTAAATGAAAATGTAAGTCCCTTGTATGAAAGTGATTAAGAACTTCCAGATGGCAACAGCAGAGCATTAGAGCAAGAGCAAGCCTCTCTGAGCATGGGGCCCCCATGAGAATGCACAGGTCACATACCCACACTGCCAGCCCTGCTTGGAGTCGCCAGGTGGTTCGTATCCCAGTGCATGTAAACAAAAACGTAACCCTAACAGCAGACGCTCTGCAAGTGACTGGCCTGAGCTGATGAGGGCCCTAACCCAGCGGAGGTAGTGATACAGAGCAGTGCTAACCTAGTCACTGGGCCAGAATGTGTTGACTCGGGAGGCCTCGGGAGATTTCCAAGAGTGCTCAGGGTAACAGTCTCTGAGAACCTTCCCTGGCTGCCAGGACCTCAGCTTTCTCAAACTCTTTCTCGCCACAGCCCAGGCTTGCCCTTTTACCTTAGATATTCAGACCGCCTCTGATGCGTGCTCTCTCTCACCATCTGCTTACACTGTCCAGTGCAGGGCCCCCGCTGCTTCATGGGAAGGCAGCCTGGCGAGCTGGGCAGGTGGCTCTGATGCTTTCTGATAAGCTCTAAGGCCAGGTGGCCCAGGAGGAAGGTCCACCCCACCTCTTAATCCTTTGCCTGTTGGTTCTACAGCATGTGCTGAACACATCAAAGGTGGCCGGTAGTGTTGGTGAGAAGGTATTGGACGGCTCTACCTGCAGATTAGGATGACTGGTGATGAAGAGGTTGGGCACGGGGGTCCTTGGTCCGGCTGTGCTTGAACGGTCAAGAGAGGAAGAGGAGGACGATGGTC
The DNA here is from genome assembly GCF_028749965.1 of Puma concolor. NCBI lineage: Eukaryota > Metazoa > Chordata > Mammalia > Carnivora > Felidae > Puma > Puma concolor. The sequence continues at coordinate 191,317,595 of NC_141674.1, read as the reverse complement.
TGTGGTCTCAGAGCAGCTTCACATTCTAATTACCGGGATTGAACACAGGCAAAGGGCATCGGGGTGGTGTTTTATTTAGCTCTTGCTTCCATAATTGTGAAATGAATGCTCAGGCTACTGTATCTATAACTCTCCATATGCACCCAAATCAGTGGGCTCCTTTTTCACCTCTGGAAATGAAAAGTGCATTTTAAACTTGGAGCAAGGGGGAAGTAAAACATTGTTTTAATAACAGCTCTTGTTGCGTGAGTCAAACAGTGTTATCAGAAAGCTATTTTCAAGGCCTAAATCTGGCTACCCTCTTCTTCCCATTATATAGAAGACTTGAGTAGAAGCTTGATCTTCAGTCTGTAAGAAGTGGTAATTCTGCTACAAAGTTTTTCTTTGACCTGAAGTTTCATTTTTCTACTTTGCTGCATCCTCCCCGGTAAATTGCTGGCTCCTTATTAGTGCAAGAAGTCTCCTTGAGAAAGCTGGGGTGAGCCCCACCTCTGGGGACTCCAGTGGAAATTGATTTAATTGTCACAAGCTTCTCATACTAAGTACCTGAAAACTGGAGAGTAAAGGGAGGAGACTCTTTTAAGTAATATTTGCAGCTCTGTGCTACTAATAAGTGCAAAAAAAAAAAAAAAAAAAAAAAGAAAAAAATTTTTTTTTTTTTTTTTTTTTTTTTTAATTCAAAAGCCTGTCAGTCCTGATGATTTTCTTTTTAAAGGTCAGGCAACATCCTGTGGACTTCTTTTCATTGGAGCTTTTCATCCAGCTTAAAAATTGTTCTAGATTCATGGCCAGAAGGCAAATGTGATATGTTACCCACGCAGAGCTACCAGGAGCTGTCATCCGGGCTCTCCAGCACTCCACGCTGATCTGCAGCCCCATCCAGCTGATCTTGCTGGGACTTGCGGGAAGTAAGGGCTTCTGACGTGTGGACGCTTGTACTCTGACGCTCTGGAAAAATACTTTTAAGTTGACCATCCTATCAGCTTCCCTTTGCACTTAAAATATCCAGCAACCTTGCTGAAAGTAGCCTTTTTAATCTGCTTCAATGTCTCTTCCTTTTTCCTCAAGGAAAAATGGACAATACGGGTGAGGTGTACCTAATGTAATGCTGGATGATTATAAAGGACCTAAACCTGTAGTCACAGGCACACCATTGACACCACCACTCCCGGACAGAGGGACCATTCGGTGGAAGTGTGGAGCGTGAACAATTTCAGGATTAGACATCAAAACATTTGCGATGATGCTTCTCAATTGCCAATTACAGCTGCTTGTACAACTCAGTTACCAAAAGCATTGTGGTATGCCTTGATGAATAAACACTTATGACTAATTGGAAAATGTATTTCTAGAGTACCATGGTGCAGTCCTACATAGCTCCTTTATTACTGCGTCCTGGCATCCTGCCCATCAAGTGGAGCACACTTTCCTTTGAATAGCGCTTAGATGTGATAGGCTGACTCTTTCTTCCCTCCACCCGCTTCAACAACGCAGCTGATTATTCAACCATTTTCTCTACCCTTTGCTGCCTTCTGTGTGTTCTTTTTTTTTTTTTTTTGGTTTTTACCATTCAAAAAATCTGGCTGTTAGAAACTCCAAAATTACTAATTCTCTGAAAATACGCCTTCAAACCTCACTTTGCATCCAGTTTATAAAAATGTTTCTCTCAAGCACAGTTAGGAGTATTAGGGAGAAAATGGCAATGTAATTTCAAGCTGTTTCCTCATTTGTTCATATTAAAGTGAGAATTTAAACAAATTCAAGTTAATGCAAAATACACACATGTGTATACACATGCACACACAACACATAAGGATATATATCAAAGTAAACAACAACTGGGGCGCCTGGGTGGCTCAGTCCATTAAGCATCTGACTGGCTCAGGTCATGATCTCACGGTTAATATGTTCAAGCCCCACGTTGGGCTCTGTGCAGACAGCTCAGAGCCTGGAGCCTGCTTCAGATTCTGTGTTTCCCTCTCTCTCTCTGCCCCTCCTCCACTCTCTCTCTCTCTGTCTCTCTCAAAAATAAGCATGAAAAAATTTTTTGAAGTAAACAGCTGATTCTAGATATTGTGGTTAGGGGCACCTGGGTGGCTCAGTCTTTTAAGCGTCCAACTTCGGCTCAGGTCATGATCTCCCGGTTTGTGAGTTCGAGCCCCACGTTGGGCTCTGTGCTGACAGCTCGGAGCCTGGAGCCTGCTTCGGATTCTGTGTCTCCCCTTCTCTCTGCCCCTCCCCTGCTCATACTCTGTCTCTGTCTCTCAAAAATAAATAAATGTTAAAAAAAAATTAGATATTGTGGTTAAAGTGATTTTTTCCCTGCATTCCCTAATATTTTAACTTATGTATCAAGAATATAATCAGAAAAGTACATGTAAAATGGCATTAAATACTGTTTTATTTACATAGGATCATTTTCTTTTTTTTTTTTTTTTAATTTTTTTTTTCAATGTTTATTTATTTTTGGGACAGAGAGAGACAGAGCATGAACGGGGGAGGGGCAGAGAGAGAGGGAGACACAGAATCGGAAACAGGCTCCAGGCTCTGAGCCATCAGCCCAGAGCCTGACGCGGGGCTCGAACTCACGGACCGCGAGATCGTGACCTGGCTGAAGTCGGAAGCTTAACCGACTGCGCCACCCAGGCGCCCCAATAGGATCATTTTCTAGATAAAGAGATTATCATGGAAACTAGAAGTGTTATTATTTTTTATTTTTCGTGGGAGTGAGTGAAGAGAAGAGAGGGCTGTGAGAAAGCAAATTTGTGTCTATCTTTCTGGAAGTCCCTGCCAATTTGCTTTCAGCCTCATTTTCAGGGGCCCAGACTGAGGTGAAGAGTGGAGCCATTGTCACTCATTTCTCTAATGCCTCCTCCTGTCTGCTGGCAAAATTGCTCTCTCTCTCTCTCTCTCTCCCTCTCTGACAAAAGAGGCAGCAATGACTGCAGGAAATGCCATTTTTCCTGTGATTGCTTCATCCGAATCCTAAGATGTGACAGTCTTGTGTCTTCTGGGGATTCACCATTGAATTGCATATATATATGTTGTGTGTGTGTGTGTATGTGTGGTAACCGCTTGAAAATACAGGAGATAAAGAGTGTAGGGCAGATTCTGAGTATTGAAAACTTCCCTTCTATTGAGGAAATTGGAGAGAAGGTAAAATAGAGAGGCAAAAGAGAGAAGACGCAGAAAAGCCAGTACAGAACAGAAATATATTGAAGTTTTAATGAAGTTTATCAAAGCACATTTTTTTCATATACAGAAACAATCATATTATAGATTTGGACAGCAAAATTAGGAATTTTGCAAAACTCTGAAAGTCTATGCTACCCTCAAACAAGACTTGTGAATTGGAAACCTTTATTTACTTGGGAATTGTGAGGCTTTAACAGGAGGGGAGAGAGAGTTGTACGGGTAAAAGGAATGTCAAAGTTGAACTTTATCAAAAAGGGATATGTAACTATGCTGAAACTTTAGAAACTTCTAAAGGGAATTAAAATTGTCCTCTTGTCTATCTGAATAATTTATATTTCATAAGATATCCCAGAAATCTTTGCCAAGTTTCACTACAGTACTGCATGCCTAGAAACAAACGGGTACATTAGGTGCTGGAAAAATAACCAAAGTGAAATCTTCTCCCTCAAAGGAGTGGTGCTAAGTCTCAGCCAATGGCCCTGTGGTCATGTCACACAGTTTTCTCATTCATTATCTGTACATAATCATTTTCTGGGGTTTCCAAAGTGATGCTAAGTCCTGCCAGGTGTGATGTGTATGTCCGGGAAATGGACTGGGATTCAATCTATATCATAACCTAGTGGTGAAGTTGGGTCCAGTGTTTATTGAGCACTAAATAGATTTTAAAGTATTTTGATGGGTACTATAGAGGATAGCAAAATGAACAAAATACTGTTCTTTCAAACAGAGTATGAAATGGTATAGATTATAACATGCTTTTTTTCATGTTTATTTTTGAGAGAGAGAGTGAGTTGGGGAGGGGCAGAGAGAAAAGGAGAGGATCTGAAGCAGGTTCCCCACTGACAGCACAGAGTCTGATGCGGGTCTCAAACTCAAGAAATGCAAGATCATGACCTGAGCCAAAGTCAGACGCTTAAACAACTGAGCCACCCAGGCGCCCCATAGACTATAACGTGCTTTAAGGACAGTCACTACATCAGAAAATAATCCTAAGCAAGAGCAACTATAAAAAATCACTCACACAAAGAAGAGTCAGTAATAAAAGGTGAACATCTTTGAAATCTCACTGGGAACAGGGGAAGGAGATAACCTTCATTGCACAGTTATGTGGGTGCTCCCTTCTGTGGGAAGGCTTTTCCCACTCCATTTTCATGGACTTCTGGCAATAACTCCGAGACGCATGTTGCCTTTACACCCACTCGGCGGATGAGAAAACTGAGGCTCAGGAGTATAATGGAAATTACAGAAGAAGAAGCTAAGTAACAAATCCCCATGACTCTCCCTTTCCCCTCTCTCCCTGGGGAGAAAGGGGCTCTTCCTCCCTCAGGCAGTCCACGGTCTTCTGTGGTACAGAAGCTGGGGACTCAGGGCAGGAGAAGGCCAAGTCACTCTACAAACTAAAGAGCTGAGTCGGAAATAAAAGAAGAGAGGAGAATAGAGAATCCATGTTGGCTGAGACACAGAAGTGTTTTGAGGAATGCTGTGGGAAAAGAAACCTCATGATAGAGACATTAAAAGGGAAAGAGATGAAAAGATGAAAGGCGAACACGTTGTAAAGGCCATTATGAATGTCTTGTCCCTTCAGCCTATTTAAGAGAATGCCAGCAGACTTGTGTTTCAATGACTTTTAATGCCGGAACGGTGTTTCTGGAATTGTGGCATTGCACTGAACCGGGGCCAGGAAGCCGTGGGATTTACAAAGATTCCCGTCATGTACCAGACACAAGGATGGCAAGTGACTGAATTCGGCTTTGAATCTTTTACAGTAAGAGAGAACTCTGCGAGGCCACCTGTGGGGAGATGTGTGAACTGGAGATGGGAGGGGGGCGTGTCCATGAGTCTCTCTCCACCATCCAGAATCCTCTCGTTGGCATGGCCCAACAGCTGTTCAGACTAGAACAGATGAGAGCAAATGGAAGGAACACTCACCTGGCACGGATTTTCCAGCACAAAAGATGGGGTTAAAACTGAGGAAGGCAATTCCAGGAGACAGATAAAAATATTTCAGTCATACAAAACGATGGAGATGTCCTTATCATGACAGGATGTGAGAAGCAATGCCGCTTTTCCACTGTAATGGACCTCACATCTTTTGAGGATTCATTTAGCAATATTAGGTTGGAAATCCATTTAGCTCTGAGTCAGTGGGACCACACAGATACAATTACAAGTATCAGTTTTCATTATTGTATTTGCAGATTTAAGTGGCATATTTACATCCTGTCTGCATGGGAACTTGATAAACAGCTCTAGCAAATTGGGTTGGAATGCCAAGGAGCACAAGATCTTTCCATGGATTTCTACAGTGAGCAATGGCATCAGGGTCCAGAGCTCTCATTGGCCCCGTGTTCTTGCCGCCTTCCTTCGGCTGTTCTTCTTGACAGCGAGAGTGCTGACAGCCCGGCTGAATTCCCTAAACTCTGATTTTCTATCAGACCAAAAGATGACAAATGAGGTTTTCACTCCTGTTGATGAGCACATCACGAAAATGACATAATGGTGTGATTTTTCGCCTGAAGACAAGGAAAAAACGTATTGGAAATCACTGTGTTTCATGTTTTTGTTCCCTTTCCACCTTCATCTGACCACAGTTGTCACTCAGAACTCTAAAGAGGAGCGGAAATGGATGCTGTTGTTGAGTGGCTGCCTCGGTGTGTGTCAATGACAAGGTCATACTTGTCGATGCCCAGGACATGCTTCCCTTATTGAGAGAGGTTATCCCGGGAACACTTTACAGGCTGTTAACTGCCATCCCTGAAATTGGACGTGACACCCCAAATGACATCTCTTGGGGGGAAGCTTGACAGACACCCATCTAGAGAAATAACTACTGCTATTCACGCACTGCCTAAGACAATACTTGGACAGTATACATGAGTTCTCCTCAGTCTTTGCGATATTGCTCTTGACCAACTCCTCTGACAGGGAGCCCAGACTGACCTATGAAGTTCTTCAGGTGGAAGTTACCGGCAAAGCGAGCATTAAGGTGAACAGTTTTGTGGAGGGTTTTTTGTTTTGTTTTTCATTCTTGTGAAAGATCATCCAGTGTCACCCGCTGAACCAGCGCTCAGCCTGGGCCCGCACTCAGGTTCACTGTGAAGGAACCACTGAGCGGGAAGGTTCTGGCTCTATTCCCCCAAGCCAGGGCAGGGTTCACAGAGAACTGACGCCCCTGCAACCCAGTGCCAAGTCAACGGAAGGTCTGTGACGTGTTTGCGAGGTTCCCAACTTCAGTCAAAAAGCCTGCTGTCAGGGTGTGTGGTAGTGTTTTATCTTCAACAGCATTCTGAAGCCAGTAGGTGAAGCCAACGGTGTTCGTACTCAAAACTACCATTCAAACGTGGGCAGATTTGTTCCCCTCCATTAGTGCAGGCTGCCATTTGCTTGGCTTAGTAAAAACATTCAGTGAGCTTGTATTTTTCCGGCTGCCGTTTTACACTGTGAGGGACGTACAGAAACTAGGACTGTCCAATCTTCCGCTCAGATCATGCCCCCATGAAGAGAAAGGGCTTTCATCTATTGCACAATTGAAATGGTTTTCCCTCTATTTCTCTATACTTTGCACAAACGTTTGAGTTCTCAACATTAAATCCATGAATGATGTGACCTCAGGGGTACCTAGTAGAAAATCTTGAAAGGCTTAGAAGACTGATTTAGAGAAAAATCAAGTGGTTTAGATTTATTAAAAGAGTAATTTCCTACAAATCCAAACTGCAATGAGATATCACCTCACACCTGTCCAAATGGCTAAAATTCACAACACAGGAAACAACAGGTGTTGGCAAGGATGCAGAGGAAGGGGAACCTTCTTCTTACCCGGTTAGTGGGAATGCAAACTGGTGCAGCCACTGGGAAACAATAGTTTCCTCAGAAAGTTAAAAATAGAACTCGTCTACCATCCAGCAATCCCACTACTAGATATTTACCCAAATGATACAAAAAAATACTGATTTGAAGGGATACATGCATCCCGATGTTTATAGCAGCATTAACAATAGCCAAATTATGGAAAGAGCCCAAATGTCCATCAACTGATGAATGGATAAAGATGCGGTATATATATAGAATGGAATATTACTCAGCCATCAAAAAGAATGAAATCTTGCCATTTGTAACAACATGGATGGAACTACAGAGTATTATGCTAAGCGAAATAAGTTAGTCAGAGACAGGCAAATACCCTACAGTTTCACTCATATGTGGAATTTAGGAAACAAAACAATCAAGCACAAAAGAAAAAATTAGCTAGAGGCAAACCAAGAAACAGACTCTTAAATATAGAGCACAAACTGATGGTTACCAGAAGGGAGGTGGGTGGATGGGATGGGTTAAATAGGTGATGGGTATTAAGGAGGCACTTGTGATGAGCACTGGGTGTTGTATGTAAGTGATGAATCACTGAATTCTACCCCTGAAACTAATATCACACTGTATGTTAATGGACTGGAATTTAAATAAAAACATGAAAGAAAAAAAAGAGGAATTTCTTTTATACTCCATATTCTGCTGCTTGGAAGCTTGCCAGAAAAATCTTTCCTGATAAACCAGACTACCACTGGATACTCTTTTTCTTATCACTCAAAAACCTAGATTCTGCAGCCCTACCTGTTTGGCCACTTTTGTACGAACATAAGACAATTTCCCCATTAAAAGACAGAATGTATCAATGACCCTATGTTTTTCATACCTCCTTGTATCCAGACCCCTCGGAAGTACCCTCCCACATGGACACGAGGCTAGGCCATGTAAGTTGTTTTAGCCAATAAGACAACAGCAAACTTAACATAAGCAGACACTTGAAAAACCTATTGTGCTTTTCTGTTGCCTCTCTTTGCCTTCTGCCATCACCGTGAGAATATGACAAGGCCAGCTTGCTGGAGGAACGTGAGAGACATGTGGAGGAGGGCTGAGTGGCCAGGACAACAGCCAGCACATCTGCAGCTGAGTTCAGATGGGTAAGTCCCCAGTTGACTTCCAGCTGAACTTCCAGACCTGAACACCAGCCCCGCCCACTTGCCCCCAGCTGACGTCACCATCCTGCGCGCACAGGAGCAACGAAAGCTTACTGCTGTCACGAGTTTTGTGGTTGCTATTCAGCAATTTCTGTGGCCCAGGATCCCTGACGTTCCCCACATCTCAGTGTTCTTTTTGGCACAAATGATATCAAGAAACGTTTTGTGGGGAAAAAAATTATATAGAAAAGAAAAAGTGTATAGTAAAAAAAGAGCTTTAGAGACTATCTGCATAATAGTAATTCTCTGGGCGCCTGGGTGGCTCAGTTGGTTAAGCATCCGACTTTGGCTGAGGTCATGATCTCACAGTACGTGGGTTCCAGCCCCACAATGGGTTCTGTGCTGACAGTGAAGAGCCTGCTTGGGACTCACTCTCTCTCTCTCTCTCTCTCTCTCTATCTCTCTCTCTCTCTCTCCCCCCAGCCCCTCCCCCATTCGCGCATGCGCTCTCTCTCCCTCCCTCTTCCTCTCTCTCTCTCAAAATAAATAAAAATTTTTAAAAATAATAATTCTCAAATCTTTATAAGGCAGGAAGAAAAGGAAACCATATCTGGACCCACAATATATGAACTGGATTAAAAGCGGTTAAAGTGTGTACACGGAAGTTATCAACAATGGAACCTCACTCCTACTTCTCACCCATTAACCTCCCGGGGGCACCTCCTCAGGGTTGTAGGGCTCTGTGGGCATAGTTTAAAAACTACTTCTCGTTTTACAGACAAGCAGACCAAAATCCTAAAGAGTTTAAGCAAGTTAGTCAAGGTCACATGGCAAATCAGTGGAAGAACTAGGACCAGAAACTGGGCTTCTTTATGACACTGGAGTTGTCAGAAGCTCAAGGTAACTCCATGGGAGCATTTCCTGGTAATCTACCTGTAGTAAATTTCTAATATCAACTCCCAAAGACTATATACCTGGGACCCACCATTTATACCCTTCCAGACTCCAATGATTGGCCATATACAACTACTCTGGACACTGTTTGGTAACAGGCAGTAAAGAAAAACCACCTTGCTATTATGGGAAATTATGTTGAAGTATATAAACCATACACGGCTATACTAATTCCAATGCTATGGCTCTATTCTCCTTTAGAAATTCTCTTTTCCTTAATTAGCTTTTATTCTCCTGTGGCCAGAGCTCTCTGATCAGCTACATAATCCCTGCACCTCATTTTTTCCCTTGGCTTTTATACTTTTTCCCTTGAACAAGTTCTCCTGCTGGTTTGTCCAGTTTCTCCAAAACATTCTTATTTTTCATCATGCTGCCTTTTTGTCTCCCTGCTTCGCTCCCTGCTTATTAAGCTCGGCTTTGCTCATCTTCCTCTCAGTACAAATATTAGCATATCTATGTTTAAAACCCATGTTTAAAACATTAATAATTTTTCCATAGAAAAAGACATTATAATCCCTAATCTGCATAGATTGTACTCATTTGATCATTCCTTCCTTTTTTAAAAGATCTATTAGGAATCCAAATTGGTTATTAATTTACAAAGCCAATTTTTTAATGTAGTCATCATATGAAGCATTACGCTCAGAGTATCTTCTGGCTCTGAATTAGAAGGTCAGTTTAGCTACATGGTCTGCATAAATTGATTTCCCTCATTTTCTCAGGTATCAATTAAAGAGTCAAAACAGTGGATCCTGTCACCTTGATGATGATTTTCACACACGCTAGAATTTTCTAGAGTCATCTTCAGGGTGTTCCTCTGTTTACCAAGTGTAAGAATCAAAAGGAACTGGTTTGCAGTTGACTGCAAAAATTAGATATTCCACAGAAGAGACCCTCAGAGAAAGGAGTTTGAACCAACGAGAAAGGTTAGATATGATTTTCAGCTCAAGTTATTTTAATACATCAATTTGAGAGACCTTTGGAGAAGGCAATACAGAATACATATCCTAGAGGTTCTGAAGGATTTGAACTAACAAGTGGTTTGGAATTGGATAAAAATTAAGATTTTGTGGCAAACCATTCACACTGACATATTTAAGCACTGTCATTTCTTCCTTGCCTTTAGGTACAGAAAGATGTCATTCATTTTGTTCTTAGGTATGTGTTTTTCATTTCTATTTAAGCTTTCAGAAGATACGTTCATCAAGAAATAGTCACTATGACCATTTGTTTCATTTTCCACAATTTCAACACAGATTATTTGGAGACTCAATAAATGCCTGTTATTAACAGTATTAGAAATATGTCCAACTAAAATGATCAGGATAGACTTTTGAAGAATACGAAATCAATTTGATACCTTTCCTGACATCCTAATTTTAAGTCACCTACCCAACCCCCAAGTGTGAGTGTGTGTTTGGGAGTGGGTGTGAGATGTGGGAAGGCATTTGGGTCTGAAGGGAGATTTGCTATAAAAATCCACCTTTTCATCTGCATACAAAAAGACTGAGAAACTGCCATCACAATCTGAAGACAGGTATTGCGATTTTGCATTATTATTATTCATCATCACAAGGCATCATCATTTTGCTTATTCCTGCTTTTATGCCCTAGAGGGAGACATGAATAGGGCAGGAACACCTCCATTTCTCCCTGAATATACAAGAATGAATGCCATTTAAGCAACCCCCATCAGCCCCACATGTCACTTTCCTGAACCTCTAAAGGCTGGATGTTCTCAGCAGTGTGCCAGCTAGAAGTTTACTTTTTTAAAGGGAAAGAATCAAGGTAACTGTATACCAAATCTTTTGATGGTTGCCCCAAATTTGGTTAAGAAATATTAACAAGAATAAAAGATACTGTGCTAATCTTAAGGCTGACTAGAGGATTGGTTTTGACGGTGTCCGTGATGTAAATTAGGATATCATGTAATTTGTCCTGTTTACAGTGATGTAATTAGTCATGCAAAAAGGATTTGAAGGGTTTCCTAGATTTGAAGATGGAGCAACTATTACCTTGTTCTTTTTACAGATGGGGAAGCACATCCACCAAAATCCATATCCTGCTTCATTTTGCCCTCTGCCATGTTGAGACATTTGCTTTCTTAGACACTACAGTGTCAGGGGCGATCCTCACAGGCTGCTCTACTCCCAGCTGCTCTGAGAAATAGGCTTCCAGAAACCTAAACTTGGCTCGCCTTCCTCCTCGCTAAGACGGAGGGAACCACCTGAGTATAGAAGATAATGCTTTTGACCCTCTCTCCACTCTCTTCCAAATCAGGTTGATCACCCAGGAGTGGACAATAATTTCTTATGCGTCTTCATATCTTAAAATGTATCCACATATGCCTGATGATGCTTGACTCTCCCTGTATCAGGGACAAAGATTTTAATACCAACCATCTTTCAGTTGCTGATTAAAAAACATACATATTGACTAAAATTTCTTCTAAATAACTAGTTTTGAATAAATGAATTCCCGGTGAAATAGAATCCGGTAATGAATCAGTAGGTGTAAATTCTTTATGGTTGTTAGCGTGGAAAAGTATTGGGCACCTGAAGTTGGGGGTAGGGGGCACAGGCAGGAGGGGTTGCCACTGGGGTGGGGGTTTATAGTGGGGGGGAACAGCACCTAACAGGGAGGGGAGGTGGGCAAAATGGCCCTCTCCCCAGACTTACCATTTGGAGTAGAATCAATCTCTTTGCTTTGAATGGGACGGGGACAAACAGAAGCCTGTTGAGAAGGCACTTTTGTCCAGTTAGCACTTGCGGGTGGTTCTGCTTTGTATGATTTATAAGGAATTAATCTCGTTTTTAATACGGGCACTTTATTATAGAAGAGCTTTGCTCCCAGGGGGTTTGTTAATTGAGGTGTCACGGTATTCCCAATGGTTGTGAATCTTCATCCTTGGAGGATAGCTATGACCTTTTGGAGATAGCCAAAAGTCATTTAGAACCAAGCAGGGTGGGACGAGCCGAAGAGCCAGCTGGAGAATACAGTCTGAAGACAAAACAAAGAGAGAACATAAAACAAGAAGAGTGATTCCTCCATGTGGCCCAGAAGCAGGTGCTGAAAACGGCTGGAGAGGATCCGACATGTTTGGAGCAACATCATTAAATTCATTACCTTCCAAGGTGACTCTTGGAAAAGGAGACTGCATTCCCATGTCAGCATTCGCATGCATTTATGTGAAGACCAAACTCACAGACTCATGAAATTTAGCGTGCAATTAATACTACTGATATGTGTTCAGGACACTTTTTTTTAAAGATAACACTGGAATCTTTCAATTACACTCAAAAATGCATATTTTGTATGAATTCTTGCATAGCAACTACTATGGTAGGTAGATCCCAAACTTCTAGACTGAGTGTGGAAACACAGTTACTTTATACATGTAAATTAATTCTGGCTGATCATCTCCCTGTTGGTGAAGCAGGACACAGTGATTCGTGTCCACAATAACAAGATAAAGGAGTATTCTCTGCCCCATTCTGTAGAAATTCTAGATTACTTCAGTTTCCTCTTAGAGAGCTCTGGAAGTTTCTAAAAAGGTATCTTACTTGTTTCTCTGATGTGAACACTTTTCTTGGTGGGCAATGTTCTCCCAAAATAATAAGGTTGCTAAATTTAGAAAATGAAAATACAGGACATCTATTTGAATTCGAGTTGCGGATAAATGACAAGTGTCATTTTCAGTAGAAGTATGTCCTATGCAGTCTGTGGGACATTCTTACACCAAAAAATTATTTGTCTCTTACTAAAATTCTTAATTTAACTAGATGTCCCATTTTGTCTCTGGCAATGCTACAAAAGGAACGAAGAAGCAGGGGAGAGTCAGTGAGTGGGGTACTTGAGCTCCTTCCGCAGGGAGTGCAGTGTCCGCATTCTTCCAACAGCATAGACAGGTACGTCTGCACGGCTCCAGGGCAAGGAGAAAGGCGACTGTGCAGGTATGTGTCTGAGAGTTAAGGGGACAGAGGGTTGGGAGTGAGAAGCTTGGGGAAAGAGAAGTTCCAGAGACCCCACGTGTGCGTGTCGTGGGAGGAAAAGAACTAAAAAGGAGAAGAAAGGGGATTTTCCCATGTATTTCTGTAGATTATGAACTGGATCCCTTTAGTGTTCCTTGAGAGAACAAGTAAAGATTAAAGTTTCTTTTCAATTACTTTCAGTTAACTGAAACTGGATTGGGTTTCTTTCAGTGATGCTGCACTAAGATTAAGTCATAAATCCTGAGGGATTTATTTGAGTTGCAAACAGTGTGATATTTCCGGTTTTTCCTCCTCTCCAGTTCCCTGTGGTCGAATATGCTGCTGAGCTGCCACCCCTGAGGCCACCCTCAGGAAGCTGCTGAGACCACCATGTCTCCCCATCCCGGTTCTACTAGAGCCCGGTGTCAGGAGGGGAGTTTGAGCTTTCAATGTCTAACGGATCATTAATGAAATATTCTCCCCGCATGTGTGTGTGCTATGTTATGTTTGCATGTGCTTATGTGGTTACCGGTTGCCTGAGTTTCACAAGGATTTCAATCAGTTCGCAATATTCTACAAGACGGAAGCATTACAGTAGGAGGAAAGAGGCAACAGGGGAGGAAGGTGTGTCTGTGAGTTCGGGGCCTTTTGAGTTACAAAAATCAATGCCCTGCTCTTCTCCATGTTCAGTGGGCATCCTGGTGAATGCTAGCCAATGGCTTTTTTTGGAATTGAGTCCCCCCGTTCATGATGGCCTTGCTTTTCTTGAAGATATCCTCAGACTTACATATCAAAATAGGTTCTGGTTTCCATTTTTCTGCATGTTTCATCGTGATACCTTGTAAATTATCCAGGTGCTTGTTTCTATGGTTTTGAGTCCTAGTTTTGCTCCCATTTCTTAGAAATAGCATCTTTCTCAGACTGCAACGGATGTTCACACCTTGTATTTTTTAATGTTTATTCATTTCTGAAAGACAGAGAGAGAACACAAGCAGGGGAGGTGCGGAGAGAGAGGGGAGACACAGAATCCGAAGCAGGCTTCAGGCTCTGAGATGTCAGCACAGAGCCGGATGCGGGGCTCGAAGTCACAAATTGCGAGATCATGACCTGAGCTGAAGCTGGATGCTTAACCGACTGAGCCACCCAGGCATCCCAAAAGTTCACTTTTAAATGGGAATAACGAACTAAAGACCAGTTCTTACATACTTCTGAGAATACACATGAAATGTTATTTTCCAATAGTTTCTCTTTTAGTTTTCTTTTCCCAGCGACTTTTTCTCTTTATCCTTCTGAGAAGTGTGTGTTTGACATTTGCTGAAATTCCAGATACTAAACGAGAAATGCCAGATGATCTCCTTGCCATTCAATAAACCTCTCACTCTTGCCTTAAAAGTTGACAGGAAACATTATTGTGACAGAGTCATTTGCAACCACGAAAGGACTTTGTGAATTGGCAAAGGATTTTCATCGACATGGGTAGGTGCTTAGGCAGGAGGTTATTTTAGTCTCTAAATTCACACCTTCTTTGTAAACTCAATGTTCAGTGAGAGAAGGTGATTCTTCCCCTAGTTTATCTAGTTTCTTAGAGCGTTCTTAAACTGCATTTCTTTTTTCCTTCATCAGAGCCAGCATTTCATGGAGAAGAAATAGGTAGTCGCCATTCTATAGGATTTGAGTGCCCAGAAGGCCAGTTTCTTCTGTAATAGCTCTACCACAGACTTATCTTCCTGTAAAGAACAGAAATTCTCACCAATAAAAATTATCCAACATCTTATTTATTTTTGTGTCCCAACAAGAGACATACAACACTGTGGTTTGCCCAAATTAGGCAATCATCCAATGTATGTTTGTGCAATGGAATTGAGTTCCTTTGCCTGAAGGCAAAGGACAATTGAATTAGTAAATAAATAAACAAATATGGCTAAATGGTGAGGACTAGGGCTTGAGAGTTTTCTACATGTTGTCCCAGGATCTTTTTTTTTTTTTTTTTAATTTTTTAAAAATGTTCATTTACTTTTGAGAGAGAGGGAGATAGAGTGTGAGTAGAGGAGAGGCAGAGAGAGAAGTAGATGCAGAATCCGAAGCAGGCTCCAGGCTCGGAGCTGTGGACACAGAGCCCAACGTGGGACTCAAACCCACAGACAGTGAGGTCATGGCCTGAGCCAAAGTCAGACGCTTATACGACTGAGCCACCCAGGTGCCCCTGTCGCAGCATCTTTCATCCACCATGGACTGTATAATCTAATATCGCTGAATGAAGGCCAAAAAAAAAAAAAAAAAAAAAAAAGGCTCAAATTTATGAATATCAGATATATGGAAAATAACGATATCAGGTTTCTAAATGTTCTTGACAGGCAAGAACAATAATGAACTGACTAAAATGATCAAATTTAACAGGGATAAATAAAAGGTCTTACAATTGTGCTTAAAAATCTAACTAAAAATAGGCAATATAAGAGAGACCTAGTTTCACAGCCTTGGATGTTTTAGTCAGTAGGAAGTTTAACATTTTCTAGGCCTACCCTATTAAAAAAACCCGATATCCAGGGATGAGCTGGAAGTGAAAACCAGCAGGAAAACAAAAGGCAATCATCAGAATCTGGAAAGGTAAACAGGACACAGTTTAAAAAACAAGTCAAGGAAAGCAACTCAGTATAAAATCCATGAATGACAACTTGGTGCTTGGCACTCTTCACCGGGTTCTCTAGAAGGTCGAGCCAGGGGCAAGAACCAAAGTACAAACCCAGGGTATGGGGGTGGTAAAAGAAAAAGGGATAGAAGATAAAGGAAGACGCAAATCAACACGAGATGCATGTGTATGCTGGCCCTGCTTCACAAATCATGAAGAAGCATAGCAGGCATGTCTGTTTGGCAATTAGGACTTCTCCGGAAGGGATGCAAAAAGGAAGAAAGGATGGGGAATTTCTCTGGCTCCTTCCTTTCTCCTGTTTCCTATTGAGCAGGAGCCAAGTGAACTCCCCACTTTCAGCTTGCATTATCCAGCCCCTCAGTGGCTGTTCGTGAAACCAGATGCATCAGGTCAACTTTTCATCCAAGATTGTAAGCAAAGGAGCAATTTTCTCAGCAGAGAAAGATGGTGATCAAGAAAAGCCGAAAGACCCACAAAGTTTTGTCTGAAAGAGTCCCCTTTTATCTGCTTTCAAGCACATATAAGATGGGCAGACAAGGCAACCAAAAGAAGCCACACTGGGCCAGAGAAAGGAAAACCAACAATGTGGTTTCCAAAAAAAGCTATTGCCATCATAAGCCACACACGTCTGTATCAGTTCTTCTATCCCCAAAGAATGTGAAAGACCCACTATTATTTAGTCACTAATAACACGGCACTTATAGGCTTGTTCTTCTCAAAGGCTTATCTGAAGGTCTCAAAAGATTTACTGTTTCCAAAATACACAATTGATAAATTGAATAAATGTTTAATTAAACATCTACGAAATGTATCATGTCAACTTCATTCTTTGTTATATTTAGTGTTCATATATATTTAATTACATTTGAAAAAAAAATGTATAGGTTAGATTCTCTTATTTATTTTTAAATGTTTCTTTTTGAGAGAGAGACAGAGAGAAAGCAAGGGAAGGGCGGAGAAAGAGGGAGACAGAGAATCCAAAGCAAGTTCTGTGTTGTCAGCACAGAGCTGGATGCAGGGCTCCAACCCACAGACTGTGATATCATGAGCTGGGCTGAAGTCAGACGCTTAACCACCTGAGCCACCCAGGGACCCCTAAGTTTTACTTAAGTAATCTCTATAGCCAGTGTGGGGCTCAAACTCACAACCCCGATATCAAAAGTTGCACACTCCCCTGACTGAACCAGCCAGGAGCCCCAGATTCTCTCATTTTATAAGAATTCCTGAATGTGTGTGATGTTTGCCAAGAAAGGATTGCCAATCATAAGTTAAATGAGTTACTCTTATAAAAAATTGTATTTTGAAAGCACATGATTTTTTAAATCCCTTCAAAAATTTTACCCTAGAAAATGCATTTCATGTGGGCTATCACTGTACTTAACTATGTAATATAATGTATAAATATGTGTAACTATGTAATATAATGGATTGTCAAAAGAAAGGGGTTAACACTAAGAACTGTCTGCTATGCCGGGAGGGAGCAGATGGTCTTGTCTGCCATGGACAGGGTACATGGGAAGGACAGGGTACATGGGAAGGACATACTTCATCACTTACAGGTGCTGCCCCTTAAGGGAACACCCTCAAACTGGAAGCTTTAGAGTCTGTACAAACATCCCACCTATCAGCCATTGGCTCATCCACACCAAGAATGTATTTATCTCTGATAAAGTAATCAAGAAGAGTTACTTTATCTCTGAGCCACAGTTCCTCATGGCAAAAGCCAGTCTGACAATGCCTACCTTGCAGGAAGTGGAGAATATTATAGGGGCTAGTCCTGGGCCTACTACACAGTGGACCCTCAATAACTCTTCTTAGCAAGAGTGTTTTCATTGTGAAGTCTGGAGGAGGAGATCCAGATTGTGGAGGCCTCTCTGTGTTACAAAAAGTTGAGAAAACTGAGTGTTTTTAGATTGAACGAAAGAAATGAACACAAATGGACTGAAGAGCCCTTAGGTCTAGTTAACGTCGTACATGACACCATAAACACTATAAAATGCAGACAGAATGAATT
The DNA here is from genome assembly GCF_028749965.1 of Puma concolor. NCBI lineage: Eukaryota > Metazoa > Chordata > Mammalia > Carnivora > Felidae > Puma > Puma concolor. The sequence continues at coordinate 191,299,859 of NC_141674.1, read as the reverse complement.
AATGAATAAATTCAGAAATTAAAGATAGCTGGGTTTTTTTAATGTTTATTTTGAGAAAAAGAGAGAAAGAGAGAGTGCACATGAGCAGGGGAGGGGCAGAGAGAGAGGAAGAGAGAATCCCAAGCAGGCTCCATGCTGCCAGTGCCGAGTCTCACATGGGACTCAATCTCATGAGCCATGAGATCATGACCTGAGCCAAAATCAAGAGTTGGACTCTTAACCAACTAAGCCATGCAGGCACCTCAATAAGCTGGGTGTTAGTGCAGAATTGGCTATAAGGTGGGCTCTACATGGCAGAACCAGAGCCATGGCAAGGAGTGGTCTCCTTATTTTTAAGAAACAACTTCATCACAACTAGAGCTGGCCCAAACTAGAATCAGCTTCCCTGGGAGGAGCTGAATTTCCCATGACGAGAGATGGGGAAGAGAATGGCAAGCTAGGATTGAGGGCTAGATGACCCCAGAAGTTCTCCCAACAATTTTTACCTTTCTCTTACACTAACGTCAAACAACCTGATCGTCAGTAGGTTCTTAATTGTAATTCCCAGCCTTACCATCCTAGCACTGAACAAGCCGATGAGATCAGGCCTCTGGTATGAACACAAAGAGAGAAATGTGCTAGCCTATCTGAGAAGAACTCCCACCCGAACGGATGTGAGGCACCAGGAAAAAGAATGGGAGAGGTGGCCTCGCCCTGTCCTTTGAGCAGCTGTTACTGCTTGTCTTGGCTGCTTTCTGTTCCCTGATGAATGTAAGTCTCAAGGAAACCATAACCACTTAATAAAATACCGCAGGTAGGAGTGAAAAAGAAGCTGCCCAACCTCTCTGCAACATGGCTAGAAATTCCTAGATGAGATAGAATTTAATCTACGTGCAGTCTAAATCGTGTAGTAATGGGTAAAAAACCTTTTTCAACAATGCTGATTTGTTCAAGTTGTCACAAGGCACCACAGTTAAAACGAGGTGCCATTTCTGTGATGCTTAAAGTTGACTTTACTTTGGGGGGAATGGCAGGAAGTGTCTGGCCTCTGTTGCTCTTGGAGCTCTAAGGTTACTATTTAGTTGCTTGGCTTCGCTTCACGTCTGTAGCCCCTCAGCGCCTCTGTTTGACTCTCTGTGTTTGATATTGACAAACTGTTAGTTATTCCCGAAAAGGACAAAGTCTATCTGGTTAACTATGTCGACTTCGCATGAACTAGGATGGCCTGAAGCAAGACAATAAAAGACCTAAAGAGCCACATGGACATGTAAGTACCCGTGATGTGCCATCGCCTGTTTGTCTTCAAGTTTGCCTCACCTGTGGCCACTTCTTCCTGCCCTCTGTCCTCAGCAACAGGTCTTGGGTTTTGACTTGGGAAACAGGGCTGAGGCCTTGCAGGCAGGACCACAGAAGACCTCCCGTTTAGGTCTGTTTATATTTTGCCCAAGAAAACTGCAGCGAAATCATGACCACATGTTTCTTTGTTATCCTTGGCCCAATCACGGAAAGAAGCTGATTTTCCAGCTGAGCCACGACCTAGCACCTGGATGCAACTCAAAATGCCTTTATTTTTCTCTTTGTGTCAGCAAAGTGGTAGCTCTGTGCTTGTAAGTAGCTGTGATGTCTGGTTTACTGGGAAGTTCAGGAGACCTAGATTTAGGTCTTGAATCTGATGTTCTCTCATTGCCTGATAATTGGATTTAAACAAAAAAAAGAAGAAGATAACTTTATCTCTTTGGGTCTTAGGTCCTAATCTGCAAAACTAGAATAAAAATCCCTTTTGCTACCATTATTCAATGATGTGAAGAGAATGAATGTGAAAATGTGCTCCAAGCAATCCCTGGCTTTCAGCCTTAATAAAACATTTTATTAAAGCTCTGCCCTGAATGTAAGGTGAGTCCACTGAGAAACGCCCTGAGTTGTTTTCCCAGCAAGGACGGGGGATATGTGCCCTGTCCCCCTCACAGTCTCACCTGGTTTCCCCGGGGACCTGGCAGACAGAGTTTGGGGTACGGTCCAACTCTGGGAATCAGTCTCTTTTTCCCATTGTGTGAAGCTAATTGGCCCTTATGGAAATTGGACCCATGCCCTCGGACTAATTAACGCTATTGCCTACGAGCTCCAGTGGAAGGAACTTCCTCAGACTTACACTCATTTTATTTAGTAGATAGCAATTTGCATTTTTAAAAGATATCTTGCTCATAGCCTCTGGCCACTAAATATGCCTCAGATTCCATGCACACTCGAAGCAATGCAGCTTTAACATTACACTCTGGCTCCTGAGGTCTTACCAGCTATTTAATACTTGTTAATTTGTCAGCATGGCATCAGTGGAGGGAGGGAATAAACTAGGGGTGTAGCCCTCACTCTGCCACTAAGTAAGTGACCTTCCTCGAGTAAGTGATTAGCCTCACTAGACCTGTTTCCTCATCTTTAAAGGGAGAGAGTTAGGCGAAATGATCTCTAATGCCCATTCTAGGTTTAAAATTCTATGATCTTTACCATTACATGCTCTGGGAAAGTGCAGCTTCATTAATAAATAGCAGCATTCACTGCCTGTAGGAGAGAAAGCCTCAGTTAATAACTGTGTCTTCTCCTCACACGCCACACACATAATTCTTCATGAGAGTTAATGGGAATTAGAAACATCACTAGCAAAACAATCGATGCCCAAACCTTTAACCCATGACCTCCCGGTCTGTCATTTCGTTGCCTGTATCTGGTCATCTTTCCTAACTGGGGCAACCTTAACCCCGAGCAGAACAGGCTGAGGGGTGACGGACGTCAGGTCACCCTGACCTTTAGGGGGAGGTGTCTTCTCATCAAAGGTCAAGTCCTCCTGGCACAGCAGAAGCCAAGACAGATGGAGAAGGAAGGGAGGTGAACACCTCACACCCCATTGTTCACGGAGTCGGTAGCCTGGTCTGAAATAAGATGCGTGGGAGGGAATCCTCTTGAAGAATTTACAGGGTGGTTTTTTCACGTGCTGTTTTCATGAAGCATTTCACCATACACCATTGTTACTATGCACACCTTGTGATCTGCCATTTAGGTTATTAGATCAATAGGGCCTGGTGATGAATTATACATGAAATTGGTGTTATTTAACCAATACCACATAATTTCAGTTAAAGTTCCTGGCTCATCTGTACCCAGGAGATTGGAAAACCCACAGTCTAGGGTTGCACCTCCCGTGAAACCCTCAGCATTTCTCTAGCAGCATGGACAGCTGTGCACAAATGCAGTCCCAGCAAAATCTGCTGTGGTTTTCTTTCCTGCAGGAACCAGAGATAGCAAACAGGAGAAGTCACATGTAAAGGAGCCTTTCCTGCCTAGCACCGGCCGGACACTATCTGGGATTTCTCACTGTTCCCTGCATTCTTACCCTTGACCCTTCGGTGCTATCCAGTTCCCCCTGTGTCAGTTCCCTCTGAAAGTTGTGATTTCCTCTCCTGACAGGCGGCAGGAAGGGGAGAAAGCTGCGAGCCAACCTTTGCTCTGAGAGCACTGGAGGGTTATTAACAAAGGGGACACATGACAGGGTGTTCTCAGGAAATATTGATAAAGTGAGAAAGAAAATGAGGAGAGAGATGCCTTCACACCACCCCCGCCACACACACCTACACCTACACTCACTGTCTCTCTCTCTCTCTCTCTCTCTCTCTCTCTCTCTTAGATTGAAGGATGTGGCTATACAATGGGGAGAAGATTAAAACCTATCTCATATGGAGTAAATGAGTCAATCAATGTAAAGACCTTAGAATATAGCCTGACATAAAGTAAGTGCTTTATTAAGAGTGAATTACTGTTAGTGCTTTATTACTAATTATCATGTGATTTGGGGGAAAGTAACCATACACAACAACAGACCATTTCTCACCTTGATTTTGCTCACATTATGGGCAAGAAGACCCTCAACTCAGAGGAGCAGCAATATACATGTGTTCCCATAGTCCTTTGCTCTTTGACTTTGTTCTGTTCTTGCTGATTCCAATTCTTTCCCGCAGATCTTGGCCTTCGGTGGACATTAGACTATCCAAGCTCTGCTGCTTGCATTTGTTTTCATTTAAAATTTTTTTTTAACATTTATTTATTTTTGAGACACAGAGCATGAACAGGGAGGGTCAGAGAAAGAGGGAGACACAGAATCTGAAACAGGCTCCAGGCTCTGAGCTGTCAGCACAGAGCCCGACGCGGGGCTCAAACCCACGGACCGTGAGATCATGACCTGAGCCAAAGTCAGACGCTTAACCGACTGAGCCACCCAGGCGCCCCATGTTTTCATTTTAAAAATATATTGGAAGCACAGGTATAAAAGTAAGAAACCTGGATCTGATCTCAACCCAGATACTTACCAGCTAGTTAACCTGGGACAAGTTCCCTAGCATTTCTGAGTGATGGCTTACTCACGCGTAGAACAGGGCAGTAGTGTCTACCCTGACTGCCCCATGGCATTATCATGAAAATCCAATGAGACCCTATAGTGTGAGAAGACACGGGAAGAGTAAATTGCTATAGAAACATAAACAGAGTCTAGGCAGGTGTTTGAGTTAGCTTTTATACCGCGTCCAACACTGGTTACATAGTTTTTATTGATAACGAAGATTTGTCACTAGGCCCAGGAATAGCTACGTTGCGTCTTATCATACCCGCATCATCGTCTTCGGCTCTCAAAAATCCCAAGCCAGACGTGGAAAGAAAGCTTAGTTCAATACTCTTCAATACCGCCATTTGCTAACTCAGATGCCTGCCTTTTCTTCTCTCACTAAATTCTGGCACTATAATCAGGTTGCAAGCTCCTTCTGTTTCAATGGAGGTTTTTACCCCTTGCCTTTAATGTAAAATGACAGCCAAATCTTCAGAAGGTTTGGTGTTAAGATTATGTCTTTTACATTCCTACAGTCTCTGTTGTTTAGTTCAGCTTGTCAGGCTGTCAGATAAAGGCCCATGGAGCATTCTACAAGGAATTATTAATGAAGATTCGGCTGGTTTTTCTTCTGGAAACGGATCACTTCACTTTTCATCTCACTGGCTTTTTACATTAACACACTAAAAATAGCTGTGAGTATTCCAGAGAAGGAATTATCAATATTTGGCAGTGTATTCCTTGCTTGTTAGATTTGGTTCTTTCCCTATCTAGGGCACAGAAAGATGAATAAATCTTAGTAGTATAATCCCCGAATCGGGGTCCATGTATTTTTACTCGGAACGTGAAGAACTGAATCTGGTCTCGGGACCCCTTGCTTTAAGTATAGACCTGACTTTGTTTGCCTGGAAAATCACTATTTAAAACACAAAATTTAAGGACGGTGGCTTAAGGAAAGTAGCCCACGTTGAACTCACACCATACCAGCCCAACCGTTGTCCTTCCACAAATGTCCGTTCAGGGTAACGTTGACAGCTGAAGCTCCATAGCTATTGGCTGGTAATCCACACGGTCTTATTTGTGCGCTTAAATTCACCGAGGCATGTTGCAGTCCTTGGCTCTGTGGACTCCACTGAGTCCTCCTTCATCCCAGCTCCTCTTTCACAGAGACAGCCACGTGTGTCAGAATATTATATGGATGGAGTTTGACATCTTTATTCATCTTCTATTTATGGGATGAATGTACAGTGAAAAGGTGGCTTGAGACCATCAAACCCACGTCTAGCTGTGATCTAAGAGGAATTTAACGTAGGTCTCCTGAGGTGAAGGAAGAAATGAAAGAAAGAAATGAAGTGCCTGTTTCAATTTAATACTTTGGGCCTTTTTTTTTTTTTAAGAAAAAAAAAAAAATCAAAAGCCTGGGACCTTCCTTGGCCCCCTGAAGTTTTAGGGTTTTAGATGCTCGGAGATACAATCTGCACAATTTCTTGGCATCTGTTTTTACCAGACAATATATTACCACTATAAAGTAGCCTGAACAGTGGAGTCCTCCCTACTGGGGGCCCACTTCAAAGGCAATGTCTGAAGCCCCCTGATGCTGGGTGTGGGTGAAAAGCACCGATTGTTGTGTTTGGTTTATTAATTACTTAAAACAGAAACGTAAAAGCTAATTTTCTTCTCAATTTTTTTATCCTGTGTTCCTTCTTAGAGTTAACATCCTCCAATCTGTTTTCTGTCAGAGGAGTGACTTTAGTTCCAAATATTGGTGTGATGTAATTATTTAACGCCTTTTAATCTGGGGCTAAGGGCATGTCTTGCAAGAAGTACGTTGCTGCCTTGTCCAAGATTTAGAAAACACGCATTTAGAAACTAAGACAGACCAAACCAATCTCCCGAAGTTATACCGTGAAACATGAATAGAGCTAGGGAGAGAACCGAGGCTTCTCTTACTCAGTTTCACCACGAAAGGAAGATTCTTCCCAGAACATCGGCAACTCTGGAATCCCCTGAAATCTGAAGAACACGTCCCCCTGCGTCCCCACGAACCAAACGTTCCAAGTTCTACTTGCTGTCAGTTGTTTCACCCGACCACAGCCTGCTTTGTGCTGCATATTTTCTCAAAACTGAAGCAAGTCAACAGAGTTCTCTGTGGTGTGAAGCAAAACAAAAACACCCCAAAGTTCATGTGTTGTCACCAGACAAAAATTTGCTAAGAACAAGCAGAAATGAGGAGTTAATGGATCCCATATGTGGCCACTAACCTAGGTTTATGAGATTTTTTTTTTCCAGGAGATTTCTGAAGAGTTTCTTATAGCACAAAACAAGATCAAACATCCATTTTCCTGTCACACAGGACAGCGCATGATCAATCCATCGGTCCCACCGCCTCACCCCACATTTATCTCTGTAAACACGGAAAGAAAAATTGGCCACAGTGTGTGCTTTGCGAGGAGGTGACTGCACCATGTGGTATCGGGGAGCGGGAAAGCGTTTGAAGATGTAACCCGTTTTCTCACAACACGAGTGGACCGGCCCGCACAGTCCCCGGGTTGGCATTAAATTCATCCTAGACAGCCGGACTGATCAAGCAAAGGTGACAGCTGTGGAATTTTCTTCATCTAGGAAGATCGCACGTATGCAAAAACTAACTGTTTTCCTCAAATGTCAATCAGCCCCTTGAAGTCTCAGACTTCATTCAGCGGTCAGGGAAGGCATTTCCTCTGCACATATTTCCTATCGTATTGGGCAGTTCAGCGACGCAGAGTTTCCGCGCACGTTAACCACATTAGGCACAGGGTGGGGGAGAGATGGGTGGTTGTGCTTATTGTTTTTGTTGTTGTTGTCGTCGTCGTGCTTATTGTTTTTGTTGTTGTTGTCCTCGTCGTGGAAGGGGAGGCAGGGCAGCTGTTGGGGCTCAGACGGTTTCCATTGTTATTGTTTTCTTTCCCCTTTTGTGTGTCCTGAACTCTGAACTGCAGAAAGGAGACCTGCACTTCTGTTAGTAGCACGGCTTCTGCAAGGAAATTCCAACCGCTAGAATGTCCCGTCAGTTGCAGAGACAACCGCAGCAGTCTCGGAAAGAGGTCTGTGGGGTGGTTGCTGGGCTCCCGGGCCACTTCCCTCCTCCCTCCGCATGGAAACAGAACCCACCAGACAAGTGGGAGAGGGGGAGGGAACCTGGCTGAAATGTCTGGCCCCGAAAAACGAATGCTTTGGGATAAAATGTCCCGTTAACCGGTTAACCAAGAGCACGCTGGCAGCAGAGGCTCAAAGCACCCCGCGAGGCCCCAAAGTCTTGGGCTGCTCCATGTGACAGAGAGATGGGTCTCCCCCAGACAGGTTCACAATTCCAGAGCCGCCCGAGGCCATTTGGAGGGGAAGTTGAACCGCTCACCTTGTGAGGAGTCAGCGTGATCTGTAGAGATAATGGAGCGTTCAGCCTGACATCCGAAACCCGGTGTATCTAGGAAGAATGGATTCTTGCTGGGAGGGGAGACAGTAATTGTTTTTAGCATGACAGATGAGACATTCTGCAGATTCCCCACACCTGGGAAACAACTCCTTCCCGGTGCTCAATATTTAAATGAAGGTGTGCAAAGTCTTCAGCTCCTGTCCGTCTCCTCCTTCAAGATTACTTTTAAAGAAGAATGTCCTTCCCCTGTAATGTTACACAGAGAGAGGCAAAGGTGGCATCAATTTTAGAGGATTGTTTGCTTTTTAATCTGATCAAAACAATTAAGTCACGGAGAGTCATCTAAGAGACTGTAGGAAACATTAATCGCATAGCTGGACTGGGCTTCGTGACTGTGGGGAGCCTCGTAAATAACCCTAGGACTTGAGCCGAAGAATATAAAAGGGGAGAGAAAACAGAAGCCAGTGGTGAAAGATCCCTGATGTCTCCTTTGAGGTGAAAGTATATAAATATATAAACAGTTGGTTCCCTCAAGGTCATTTACAGTTTAGTCCCTCCTCGGGTGTTCCCATTTAAAGCTGTGGTCAAGTGAATTAGCCAGAGATGTTACTATTACTTGAAAAGAAAACCATCATTCCTATAAACATGCCAGTCTCAAATTGAACGTGTGTGTGTGTGTGTGTGTGTGTGTGTGTGTGTATGTGTGTGTGAGTGAGAAAGAGAGAGAGACAGAGACAGAGAGACAGAGAGAGAGATGTCCCTCCCTCAGTCTCCTATCCCAGGGTGGACAAGATATTTGACCTGCATAAACATTCATTTGGGGAAATGCAGCACTATTTTCTCCTCCTGCTGACCTAAAGCCTCTTCTTCAAAACATCAAACCAAACAATACACAGAATAATGTTGCCTCTGAGAGGGATTTTCCCTCTCATTTCCCTCCCACTTCTGCTAGGTCGGTCTGTCTTTCTTTCCCTCCCACCCTCCAGCCCCTCCTCACCCTCCCCAGCAAACTCTGGAAAAACAGTAGTAACTAACATTTGTGCCTTTGGCAATAAAACCACAGGCCTCGCAAACCCCAAATGGCAAAAAGACATTTCCATTCCAATCCCAGTTTTAAATTAAACTGTAATGAAAAATCAGCAGTGGCAGCTGGGACCAGAGACACTGATTGTCTCTAGGAACAAAAAAGGAGGGGAACAGAGGGGGAGAGGAAAAAGAAAAGAGACTGCAAGGAAGCCTCGCTCTGGTAATAAAGCAGCTGGTAAACCTTCAAGTAAAAAGAAATTAGAAAAACAAATCTAGTATAGAGACAAGCAAAGATGGCTGTTTCCCTCTACAATCACAGTGAGGCGGTCACAAATCACCCACCACTTTATGAATGGACTCAGAGGGGGCAGGGAAGGAGGCAGATGTGTGAGCCTCTACTGACACCTGGAGGAAGATCAGGGAAATTCTCAGGGGTGGGGCTGGGGTGGGGGGGCAGTAGTTGGCCCCACCTCTGTGTCCTGGGAAGGAGTGGGGATTTGGGCTTTCCTTAGGATCTGTGATCTTAGGCAATAGTGAGGGATCTAGAGGCTTTCTGGAAAAACAGGAGGACCTCATTGCCTCCATATTCTCTGTAAATAAAAACTGTGTGTCAAAAGCATTTGACTCCAACACAAGTTTTGTTTGTACCAAGGAATGTGCAACCTGATTTTTTTAAGATGTTTTGCTCTTTGCTTGTATTTTTTTAATGTTTATTTATTCACTGAGAGAGAGACCAAGAGAGCAGGGGAGGGGCAGAGAGTAGAAAGGGAGAGAGAGGATCCCGAGAAGGCCCCGTGCTATCAGCGTAGAGCCCGATGTGGGGCTCGATTGCACAAACCGTGAGACCACCACCTGATCCAGAATTAAGAGTCAGACCAACTGACTGAGCCACCCAGGTACCCCTTTTAGCCTGATTTTTAAAAGTGTATGTATGGCATAGGCACCTAACCAGAAATGAGGGGGGAAACCCCAAGATTCGAGCATTTTAATCTACAGTTTTCTAAACTTGCAAGGCTCTGCAGATCATTCAACATGTAATTTATGCATATATATCTGAGTGGAGGTGATCAGAAATCCAGAAAAGACCTATACTAATCTGTAAGCGTCAAAGATGCTGCCAAGTAGTTAAGGATCAAGACAGTCAGTGGACTTCTAGGTTACAGATAAGAACTAGACCCTGGGAAGCCAGCTTCCTGAACCTTAATTTGTTTCCAGAGCACTTCAAGAAGCTGATGAAGTTAGTGGACCCTACCCAGAAAAACCCTCCACTACAAGAGTGTGTGTGTGTGTGTGTGTGTGTGTGTGTGCACACAATCGTAGATGCTCACAAAACCCCTTGGGCCAATCTGTAAGACCCAGGTTGGCTTCTGTAAAGAAACAAAAGCAGAGAAAGACTGCAACCCATCCACAATGAAGACTATCGTGATCGCACATGTGAAGAAACTCGGATGAAATTTAAAATGACGATTGCCTATTGAGATGTCAAATGAGAATTCTTTACAGATAGGAAAACTGCCGAAACCAAAACCACACAAGAGCTGTGCAGAATAAACGGCTCCTTTAAAGCATGCCCTTGTGATTGCGACTTACTCTTGATAGACACTGGGGAGACAGACCTATGACATTTGGGGGCTCCCTCTCTGAAAACCGTCAACAGCACATATGATGATGCCAAATGATTGCTAAAGTAGAAAATTCCGTATAAAATTAAAATTATTTATGTTAACTTATCATCAGGTGCTTTTTGTCATGCCTCTGGGATGTAGAGTTGAGTGGGGGCCTAGTAAAGCTCTGGAGGATCCTTTGGGGAGACATTTAATGAAGTCGGTCTTGGTACCTTGAGAGAAGTGATGCATTCATTTCCCAATGGGTCCAGCTGACCTTTACCAACTGTCCCAATAAGAGCTATTGTTTCATTGTTAGTATTTTTTAAGTGATCTTAGGTTTGGCTATTACCTTCTGATCCTCTTTGCTAATTTCTAAAGTAAGATACTAAAATTGTATTAATTGATATAGCTTAATACTGACATGTCAGCTGTTTAAAGTGTGCAGTCCAGTGGGTTTTAGTATATTTGGGGTTGCACAACCATCACCTTAATCTAATCATGCAACATTTGCATCACCCCTTGCCATCAGCAGTCATCCCCCATGTCTCTCCCCAGCCTTCGTCTCCTTTCTGCCTCTATAGATCTGTCTATTCAGCATATTTCCTGTGTTGCAGTGACAGTAGTTGAAAGTAAAAAAACAAAACATAACAGAAAGACTTTGGAAGACTGTGTGAATGGAAATGTTTTCAACCCCACCTTTGTGGTCTAGTTCGTTGATTGTAGATTCTACTCTTCCTTCCTCCTTTTTTTTCTCACTTCCTTTTTGCTGCCTTAATTTCGGTCTCTGTGTGTTATCACTAGAGGGTGATCTGGAGCAGAGAGAACCACAACTTCCTTAGAAAAGATTAGATGCTGAAGTTGAGCTCAACGGCTATAGTTAAAAGTCTTTTGATTCTTTTTATATTTCATTGTACATACATATTTGTTGTGGCTATTTGAGTCCACTTCTCCTCTGACTTTATTTAGCAAAAGTTATCCACTTCATAGAAATGACTATAAAGATTAAGTTAAGAAAATCAAGGGGCTCCTGGGTGGCTCAGTCAGTTGAGCGTCCGACTTCAGCTCAGGTCATCATCTCACGGTCTGTGAGTTTGAGCCCCGCATCGGGCTCTGTGCTGACAGCTCAGAGCCTGGAACCTGCTTCCAATTCTGTGTCTCCTTCTCTCTCTGCCCCCCCACTGCTCATGCTCTGTCAAAAATAAATAAACATTAAAAAATTTTTAAAAAATCAAGACGATTTTATTTCATTGGTTAGGCAATATTATGAGCTTTTTCCACACCAGACTTAGCCATGAGCCATGATATGTATCCAAGCTTGTTTTTATCTGTTATTGTATGATATTTGGTTATGTTTCATAATATGGTGCCCTCCTAATAAACGGGTGCTTTGTAGAATCAAACACTTATTTATAGCTCTTTATTTATTGCTTTCTGAGGTGTAAATAAAACTACCTGATACAGGTTTTAAGACCTTTGCTCTTCCCCAGTCTCTGAATTGTGTTTATTTATTTTGGGTTTGCACAAAGAAACAAACAAACAAAACCACATGAATTCAAGGTTTCTCCTCACCTTTCCATTTCCCAAACATTAAGTAAATCATAATCATCCAAACTTCCTGTCAGAAATTGCTTACACACATAGTATGAAGAATGCAATCAGGCCCTATGGTGGTGGTGGAGAAGGTAGTTGGGGCACCTGGGTGGCTCAGTAGGTTAAGTGTCTGACTGCGGCTCAGGTCATGATCTCAAGATCTCACAGCTGGTGAGTTTGAGCCCTGTGTTGGGCTTTGTGCTGACAGCTCAGAGCCTGGAACCTGCTTTGGATTCTTTGTCTCCCTCTCTCTCTGCCCCTCCCCCCCACCCACAAAATAAATACACATTAGGAAAAAGAGAGAAGGTGGTTTAAAATCGACAGGAGATAAATCCTCTGTTGCCGAAACCACATAGCGATGGATGGAATGTGGATTTGGGAATAAGACAGAATTGTATTCTAATTTCTTATGTGCTGTGTACAGCCCTTGAATTTTGTGCCATTCTCTAACTTCTCCGAGCTTCTGTTTGCTTATCAATTAGGAAGAATATTATCTTACCAAGATATGCTCAGTATTTGACCAATGCCTACTTTCCTCCTTAGAATGGAAGGTCCCCAGGACAGGGTCGTGCCTGATGAACTCACTGCTGGGCCCGGATAGGTGTTTCACATACACATTGAGTAAAAATTACACACGTGCCCATCTTGTGGAATTTAATAGCCTACAATAACTTTTAGTTTAAGGTAGAAATTAATCTTATTATAACAAAGGTCCATGGAGCCATTTGCTATATTTTGGACACCCCCCTAAAAACTCTACATATATGCAGATTTTCACAGAAATCCTGAGTGATCATCTCCGTTTCACAGAAGAGCAACTGAAATTTGCCTGAGTTCGCCCAGGTGATAAGTGACAGCACCAGGATTCAACCCCGTGTGTCTGGCACCAAAATTTCCACAGGTAACACTCCACAACTCTTGTCATCAGGGTGGAGTGCAGGGTGTGGAGAAGTCATTTAAGTAAATGTAGGAGAGAAACCACAGAACTCCTGAGCCCCTGACCAGGACTGTTCAAGGGTATGAGGGAGAGTGGGCTTGGGATCAAGCTGGGTTCCTACCCAAAGCCCAGAAAAAGCTGAGTGAAGTCAAAAGCATGAAGTAAGAGTTTTCTTTTGGGGACCCTCCTTACTCTAGCAGTCTTTACCTCTAGCATTGCAAGGGGTCTCCCTGCTCCCAGGTACTCAGAGCCACTTCTAAGAACCCACTGAATCACTGCTTTATGCTTCCGAAGGAGGGTGACCCTCTATACTACTTTCAAAAGAACGTCCACAAATGAGGATTGACTTAGAAACAAAACTCTTTGGAACCATGAACCTCCAAGAGTTGTCGTTTAGCTGAACTTTCTTTCACTTTTTTTTTTCCTCCAGAAATTTCCACTAGAGAAGAGGCACTCTTCTTAATTAAAGCCACTGTCAGAGACCACAAGTGGCTTTTTATAATGGTTTCTAAACCAGAAACACCATGGTGTAGGTCTGTGCGGTGTTTCTGAATCTTAGCAAAGAGACGAAATTCTTTTCTTATATTGTGAAAGGCTTTAAATAACAAGATTATGTTTACTAGCGCACTGTGCACAGAACAGAGACTACACATGGTAACGTAGAACTCAAACATATAAAATCCATTTTCCATGGGAAGTAGCACATGTTGTATTTTAAAAATATGAATTCCTGTATGTATATGTATGCAGATGTTCAATCTTAGATCACTTCCAAATGATCCTCCCCAATGAAAGAGTTCTTAGCAGTGTCTCTCAACGTGTGTTCTGGGTCTCCCCTGCATTAGAAGGTCACCTGAGTGCCATTAAATGTGCAGGTTCCTGACCTCCGCCGCAAAAAAAAAAATTACTTAGAGTCTCTGCGGTAGGGCATTGGAATCCTCATATTTAACAAATATAACAAAACTTTTAATTCATGCCAAGATCTGAGAACCATTGACATATAGTATAGTGCAGTATTTAAGAACGTCCACTCTGGAATCAGATCTTGGTTTGAAGCTCAACTGTCCCATCTATTGAATGATAATAATCAACCCTACCCCCAGATCTGTTGTCATAAGTGTAAGTGTCAGAGCCTCTCTTCTCCCCCTTCCTCAGAGGATGCTCTACGTTGCTGCCCGGCTCCTGGCGGGACTGAGGAGGGGGAAAAGCAAAAATCTGGAAAGTGTGAGAAAGAGGAAAAGACAAAGAGTAGGCTAGTAGGGGCTGGAGGCTGGGTGAGAGGTGAGGAGGGGGAGGAGCCAGGGACAGAGATTGAGGCAGAGTGGAGTTTGGGGAGAGAGTCAGGAGAAGGTTTTTAGACATCTTTTTCAGCATGCTATGTCCTTAAAGTCTCCCTTTACAACTTTTTCATAAGGATTTTCAAAATAAAAGCTCTTTTTCAAAGCACTTAGGAGTCAGGTTTCAATTTCTTTTAGACCCATTACCATTCAGAGACAAACATGAATACTGCGGGGTCCAGATTAAGTAGTTGTTGCAGACAACTGATAGACACAAGGCCTGGCAAATAAGTGCCGCTTATCAAAATACCTGGCTTGACCCTAAATAATTCAATCATTCTACCTGTCCTCCTAGTTTCAGGCCCTACTCCTACTCCTATTCCTTAAACACTTGCTCCTAACCCAATCTGCCCTAAATTTCCACTGCTTTTGCTTCCCTTTACTACCTTTGCCTGTTCATCTTCTAATGTGTCCCTTATTTATGTTTCTTCTTCCCCTTTTCTGAGGCTTATTTTCTTCTTGCCCCTTTGCATGCATTTCCCTCCTATCCCACCACCTTCTGGGGCAGCCTCTCTCTGTAAGCTCCTAGGGTCCAAGCTTAAGGCAGCACGTCAAGGAAGTCTACACCCTGGCTTTCTGACTTCATGGACTGGAGCGTGGTAATGTGTCTGGTACTTAAGAGGGAATTTGAAGAGATAACCAGAGACCTAGTACTGTGAGAAGGAGGTGGCCTGATCTTGCTGGCTTCGAAGATGGAAGAAGGGGATTAAGGCAAGGAATTAGGGCAGCCCCCAGAAGCTGGAAAAGAAACTAGATTCTCCCTAAAGCCCCAATAAAGGGATGAACCCTGATGACATCTGGATCTTAGCCCAGGGATATCTATATATGACTTCTGATCTATGGAACTGTAAGATAATAATTGTTCATTTGTTTTAAACCACTTAGTTTGGGGTAATTTGTCACAGAAGCAGCAGAAAGCTAATATACTTAGTCTCGGGATGCACTTTGGGAAAAACCCAAATTTAAGATGGTAATTGCTTTTCTTCTTGTTCTTGGGGTGTTCAGTCCTAATTTCCCTGATATATCATGGGGTAAATGCTTGGTGGATAGGACTGCCAAAACAATGCAGAAAATTGAACTAATTTGGAATGATGTCTGGCTAATTACACTAAACCTCTGTCTCTTTGGCAGAGGAGCCCTTACCTTGGAGCTCCAGAAGAGTCTCACTAGGGTAACGGTTTTAATTAGCTCGGCTCTAGCTCATATCCACTGCCTGGTTTCTGCATCTGTTGATATTTCCCATTTAGAAATAATGAAATAATCGACACATTCCAGTATGAAGAAATAATTATTGTTAGAGACACTGGTGGGTTAGGCTATTATCTGAATGCAAATAGTTTCATATTCTCCTGTAAAGGCAATGATTTCTAGCATTAGAAATGATGTAATATTTCTTCAGATCTCCTAATGCAGTGTTCCTTTAAAGTGAAAGCTCTGGAAATAAACAACCATAACCTTATTTATTTTTTTTTTAAATCCTCAAAGTATTGGCCCATCTCATCTTCTTAGTCAAAGCTTGCTTCCTGGTTTTGCCCTGCTAATGACCTCAGCTCTCTCTTGATGCTTTAGGACCAAGAGCTCTTTGATTAATCATTCTCTGTGTTAATATCAAACAGCTCTTGCATTCTTCAAACAGATCACTGCTTCTGTTAAATAATGCCCTAAATATACAAAGCAGATAAATGATGACCATTGAGCCAATGGGAACAGAACTGAGCTCCAAGACTGCGTTGCAATTATAATGAAGAGACACATAACTGATGAGCTCCATATCTGAACTTAAAATGATTTGTGAAGCAGAAGATCAAGAAGAGGACAGACGGAGGTCTTCGAGTTGCTATGATGAAGTATAGACAAGGGGTAGAAAGCATTTTCGGTTGCTCGATGTGCATGTGCGCATGTGTGAATATGTGTATTTTTTTTTTCTTTGAAATGGTTAAATGTTTCAAGGAGTACACCCTCTTTGGGCCAGAATGATAGGCATCAGGGTTTTATTTCATTTCGGTCTCTTGCTTATTTTAATTTATGAGGTGTGGAGAATATTAGTTTTTAGGATGATTTAATATTTTATGTTGTAAGTGATCTTCTGCAGTCAGTTTGTTAATTAGATACTGCAGACAGGCTGTTTAATATCGTGTGTTGACTCTGCAGGAAGAAAGGAGGAGAATATTTCTCATAGGCAAAAAGAATCCAAGGCACATGATCAAAGTTCTCTTACAGACCATGTGTTGGAAGTGCTTTGCTGTAGAACAAATTGTATTTTGCCCGTAGAAAGGCTCCCTGAGAGTGCTGGAGATAATTGGAGCCCTCTCTTGCTTTGCTCCCTTAGAAGTTTTCTGGAGTCAGGCAGGAAAAGAAGACAAGAACCTAAGCTTTTTATTTAAATTTTAAAAAAATGTCTGGGAGAATTAGAATACTTTTGGAAATCTGGAATCCATTGAAATGGATTGTCCTTTTTTGAGGTCCTGGAAGGACACAGTTTGAAATGGTAGCTTCATGTTATTTCCTATTGGCCCGGTTCCCAACCCCACTACCTCCTAAATAAAAAAAATAATAATGATGTAGGCTACTAATATATTAGTTACATATTTAGTTTTTCCCCACTCCTAGGCTCTCCAAATTAAAAGCTGACATTGAAAATATAGATGTGTTCTCTTCTACCTCTGACAAAGGAAGAAGCTGTTGGCTGGCTTCCTTGGTTGGTGTCTACTCTATGGGTTGACCTTACCAAACTTTTGCAAGAGCAAGGAAATTCACCAACAATATGCTTTATCACACAATTCCATTACATGTACCTTATTTTTGCTTTGTGTAAAACTAATGTGTACAGCTACAGGGAGATAATTTTTAGTGAATATTCAAAATGTGTTGTAAAGTCAGCAGACTGATAAATTGGGGGCGCCTGGGTGGCTCAGTCAGTTGAGCGTCCGGCTTCGGCTCAGGTCATGATCTCACAGTTTGTGAGTTCGAGCGCCGCGTCAGGCTCTGTGCTGACAGCTCAGAGCCCGAAGCTTGTTTCAGATTCTGTGTCTCCCTCTTTCTCTGCTCCTCCCTGGCTTGTGCTCTCACACGACGCTCTCTCTCTCTCTCAAAAATAAATAAACATTAAAAAAAATTAAAGAAGAGTGATAAATTGAGTAGTTCATTTTAAGATGAAATTCAGGTACATAAAACTGAAGGCTATTTTTTAATGTTTATTTATTTGGGGGCACATGGGTGGCTCAGTCAGTTAAGAATCTGACTTCAGCTCAGGTCATGATCTCACGGTTTGTGGGTTCGAGCCCCACGTTGGGCTCTGTGCTGAAAGCTCAGAGCCTGGAGCCTGCTTCAGATTCTGTGTCTCCCTCTCTCTGCCCCTCCCCTGCTCAGGTTCTGTCTCTTTCTGTCTCTCTAAAATTAATAAACGTTAAAAAAATTAATGTTTATTTTGAGAGAGAGCACACACATGCACACAGGAAGGGGAGGAGCAGAGAGAGAGAGAGAGATTGAGAATCCCAAGCAGTCTCAGGCACTGCACTAGTGCCCCAAACACTAGTATTTTTCCAAAATAAAACCCCTGCCATAGGAGTTCAACTTTCAGAAGCAACTCAACAATAGCAATTATGTTAGGACATGTTACAAGGCTTTAAAAGAGGTTTTGAGTCATGTTTGGTAACCAGAAAAATGGTGACACATACTATGACTAAGAGAATATGTAAGAAAGTACGTATTCCCTAATACAAGCAAAAACAATATTTTATACCTCATAACCAACACTAAAACAGACTTTTGGGGATGCCTGGGTGGCTCAATCAGTCAAGCATCTGACTCTTGATTTCCGCTGAGGTCATGATCTCATGGTTCATGAGTTCAAGCCCCAGGTCAGGTTCTGTGCAGCACAGAGCTTGCTTGGGATTTTCTCTCTCTCTCTCTCTCTCTCTCTCTCTCTCTCTGCCACTCCCCCGCTTATGCTCTCACTCTCTCCCTCAAACATAAACATTTTTAAAAAACTGAATTTTTGCCTTTTTAAAAAATATTTTACCTTTTGTCTATCTTATTCCATCCCTAATATATGAATACTCAACTTATTGTCTTGCTTTTCTGGAGTTACTGATATTAGTGTATAATAAGTAAGAAATTAGCTTTCCCATAAAATAGCACTTCCTGAAGGCAAGATTTGTTATCATGTGGATGTATGTGCCTGATATAAATCTAATTGAAGAAATATTGAAACTGTGGAACTGATATATGTACATATAATCAAAAATTAAAATTTTAGAGGTGCCTGGGTGGCTCCGTCGGTTAAGTGGCCAACTTCGGCTCAGGTCATGATCTCGCGGTCTGTGAGTTTGAGCCCCGCGTCGGGCTCTGTGCTGACAGCTCAGAGCCTGGAGCCTGTTTCAGATTCTGTGTCTCCCTCTCTCTGACCCTCCCCCATTCATGCTCTGTCTCTCTCTGTCCCAAAAATAAATAAACGTTAAAAAATTTTTTTTTAAAAATTAAAATTTTATATGTAACATATATCCATAGTTTCATAATTAAATAAAGAAAGAAACAAACAAATGATATATATATTTACACAGTGTGTGTTTGGTGAGGAGTTTTGATTTTGGTTTTGTTTTGCCAGTATATGCCCTTACCATAATTATACAGTTTTTAACTTAGAATATGAACTTTTCTTGTATAAAAACTTATCTCTGGAGATATTTTCTTCTAGTCATGTTATATCAGCATAGATGCGCTTTTTCTCTTCCAAGAGCTAATTCAGAGGTGAGAAAAATAAGCACAACTAAAAATGGGATAAATGTTTAAAAACTCAGTATTTAGTGAGTCGCTTTCGAAAGAAGGAGGATTAGACACATCTACAATCAAGGTTCTCTCCCAACAAAGAAAACTCCAGTCTCCCCATTAGAAGTAATGGGTAAAAAACAAACACTTAATTTGCAGAGTTGAGTGCTCAATATTTGGTACACAATTATCATTCAGCAAATGCTGTCAAATGCTGCTATTAGAAACTTCATGGTACACCCTTAAGCATCAATTGTAGCTTTACCTGCAGAACAACTTTACACATTCAATAGTCAAACTACGTTGAATAAAAGGTTGTCTTGATCCATCGGAGAAAAACATTTTGTTCTCTTAACATGGGAATTTTTTAAACCTCAAGGCTCTGTTCCAATTAGTTATAATATACTGATCTAGCATCACTATATGGAAATGTATCATGTACTTGAAATACACATTTAGTATGATAATACCGTCCAACCAAGCATAGCTCTAAAGACGGTATCTTCCTTTTCTGTCTGCTGTTTAATTTCATTATGACTTCTCAAAATTCTCTGGTAGTACAGCTGCTCCACTGTTAATAGCCTTGAAATAGAAACGTGTTACTTTGCTTAGCGAGAGACATCTGCATACTGTAGAAAAAAATCATTTTGATGTGATTAATACAGGAAGAT
This sequence comes from Puma concolor, assembly GCF_028749965.1. Taxonomy (NCBI): domain Eukaryota; kingdom Metazoa; phylum Chordata; class Mammalia; order Carnivora; family Felidae; genus Puma; species Puma concolor. Next base: position 191,280,167 of record NC_141674.1, on the reverse strand, counting down.
GCTTATTCGTATTTTTAATGCATGTTGTTTAAACTCAAATATGTTTGCCTTCCAGTCATTTTTAGATAGGTTATTCACATCTATGATTTAAATGTGTGATGCTTTTAGGATCTACATTAAAAAAAAAAAAAAAAAACCACAGGAATGTTTGCCAGCCCCATCCAGTACCTCCTGCTGCTAGTTGGCTGGGGTTTTTTGAATGTCACAAACAGAGCTTTTGATATGGTGCCCACGGGGCTCTTTATCCAGGATGATGTAAATAACTACTCCCAACATTTGGTCCTTCTACCATCTTTGATCATGTCATCTTGAAATTTGCCCTTGCAATGAGCAAGAGTCTTTACGTTCACATTAGAAGAGCTCCTACTAGATTTAAAAATGTCAAACTATATAAGCCCTAGGAGGGCAATAGGACAGGTTCAAAAGTTTGCAGGTAGATGGATTATTACAGGCTTAGAAATTACAATCAGAAAAAGCATACATGCCTTCTCTCATTCCCTCATAGTCTTGCAAATCTCTTACTACATCATCAATCTTCCTGTGTCCATGCTCCCATTCTCTATCCATTTCACAACTGGTCACTCTCAGCCTCAGATTTACACACAAAGCCCTGGAATTGACCTCGTTGGAGGGCACAATTTATGTGATGGAGCCAGTGAGAGTGTGCTGTACCTTGCAGCCCTCTTGTCATGCAGCTGAGATGCTTTCATCAGGCTCTTCCTGCTTACCATTCATGGCATGGCAGTGCTTAAAGGGACTTTGGAACGTACCTACTTCAGCTCCTTGAGCAGCTAAATATGAAAAGTCAAGTGAAGTGATTTTCTTGAAGGTTATACACCACAGAGAACTTCCTCTCTCTAGTCCTCTGGAATGCCTGTCCCTGTCATCTCTTTCAGAAGGTATAGCCTCAACTCCAGCCATAACCTGGAGCCCAGGAGCCTTGACTACAGAAAACCTTAAACCCTAAGGATTGCCAAGAGAGCAAAACACTGCCTTGTTCCCAGAGTCATAAGAGGGTCTACTTGGGATCTGTGACAAGACTAAGAGACCCAGGAGAAGTTCTTCCCTGCCCAGCAAGGCAAACCCAACAGATTTGACAAAGGGCAAGTAAGACATTCGAGTAACAGGTTCTTTGATCTCCACTCAATTCAACAGTGAGCATTCCTGAATTTGGTAAATGTTAAAAAATGGCACTTGAAACCAGGGGAGAAGATGGGCTATTTAATAAATGGTGTTGGGACAAGAAGAGTAGGCATCTGGAATAATTAGACCTTTACCTCCCATTCTATGCAGTGATATATTCCAATGGATCAGAGATTTCGATGTTAGAAATAAAACCAAAAAATTATTAGAAGAACCTAGAAAGATTTTAATCCTCACAATAGAATTATTTTTAACTGATTCAAAATCCAGGAGCCATAAAAGAAAATACTGATAGATCTGAATACACAAAAATAAGAGCTTTTCCATCTCTCTCTCTCTCTCTCTCTCTCTCTCTCACACACACACACACACACACACACATTCTCTCTCTCTCTCTAGCTCTCTCTCTCTCATAAGTAGTCAAAAGATTTTTTAAAACCCCACAAACTAGGAAAAAAAACATTTGCAACTCACATATAAACAAAGAGCTAATTTCCGAATAGATGAAAAGTTCTTACAAATAGAGAAATAAAAGCCCAACAAGCTGATAGGAAAAACAGGGCAAAAGATATAAACATCTTTCACAGAAAATGAAATATGAATGGCTCTTAAACATTTGGAAATATGCGGAACTTCACTCATAATAAAAGATATGCAAATTAGAACTACATTGAGATACTATTTTTCTCTTAGGCGGTTGGCAAAAATCCAGAAGTTCGGTAACACTCTATTGGTGAGGCCGTAGGAAACAGGCCCTCTCATACATCGCTAGTGGGAGTGTATGTTAGCATAACCCCATATGGAGAGCAATGTAGCAAAATCCATCAAGCTCACAAGCGCATCTATCATTTGCTCTAGTACTCTCACTTCTGGAAATGTAGGTTACAAATGCAGTGGCAAATGAACGAAAGGACCTCCGTGTAAGATCTTTATCACAGTATTGTTTTCAAGAGCAAAAAATGGAAATAACCTAAATTGTTAAATCCAGTAAATTGTTGACATAAACCAATTAACTAAATCAGGGCACATCCGTACAACAGAATACAAGGAAACAAAAAAGAGTGAGCTGACCGCATAGTGACATAGAAAGATTCTTGAGACTTTATTGAAAGACAAAATGCAGAAACGTGTGTAAGATCCAGTGCCTTTGATATTAAAAAAGGAGAAATAAGAAACTGAATTTACACTGGCTATTACACACATAGAAAAACTGGACAAATTTACAAGAAACAATACAGCGATTACTACTAAGAGGTGGGTATAGGAACTGGGGATATGGGGTACAGGCATTTATGCATAGGTTTATCTTTATGCAGATTTTTTAGAACCATGCAAATGTAGGACCTTTTTAAAAATTAGAAAATTTTAAGTCAAAGAAAATAACAGAGTAAGTCTCCTGTTGGGACTCTGAAGAGGTTGACAAGTCTCTATCTTAGCATGAAGGCTGAGACTTCCAGATTGACATGGGGTGCCCAGAGTCTTTATTCACTCATTTGTCCTTCTTTCCTTTATCCACTTAATATTTATTTATAACCGGTGGTGTGACAGGTGCTGTACTAGACCCTGAAGATGCATGGAGAACAGGACCCACTAGATCTTTGCTTCACAGACTCTACAGTTTAACCCAGGGTCCCTTTCATTTGGAGTCTGGGGGTCTCCAATCAGAACGGAAGGACTCTAGGATCCATATCAACAAGTTTCATTTTATTAGGATATCACGTTAACTGGGAGCACATTAAATCTCCATTGGTACAGAGTTCAAAAATTCAATATCCTTGATTTTTATGAGCAAACAAGATATGTACAGGCTGGAGGCATTTTTGGTTTCTCTCAATGGCACCTCTTTGTAGAGTTCCACAATATCTTTTATTGTGTATAATACAATATAATTTGAAACTCTGTTCCAAATATGGCCCCTGCTTATACTTATCCAGGGTTGTAATAATTTCCGGTGATTTATATTGTTGCTTTTTTATTAGTGCTGTAGAATTATATAGTGTATCACTATACTGCTTTCCTTTGTGTTTTTTTCTTCTTAGTTTTATCCGTTTACATGCCATGATGATTCATTTTTCAAGCCAAATATCTGTTCCTGGTGTTCATACCAGTGCCTTGAATGAAATTCCTTAGCCTTTTAGGCAGATGAGAGCTGAGGGCAGAGCTCTCTCAGCTCAGTGCGTGTTTGTACGTGAACGTGTGTACCTCTATAATCAACATCAGCATATTTCAGGGCTAAGCCCATTTGGTTCAAAAAAACAAAGTGGTGCTTTCAGGGCTGTCTAACAAAACTTTCTGAGATGATTGGAGGGCTCTCTGGTTCAGGCTATCCAGTATGGTAGTTGGTAACTATTTGTGGATATTAAGAACTTCAAATGTGCCTAAAGCAACTGACAAATTGTATTTTTAGTTTAATTTTATTTAAGTTAGTTTACATTTTAAAAGCTGGCAGAAGAGGGCTAAGATGTGAATGCAAGGTATGTGGCCCTAAAGAGAGTAAGCAGCCATCTAAAATGTCCACGAAGGTGGAGAGGTCACAGTGATGGGCATCTCTGAGTCTTGGATATTCCAATCAGATGGGGAAGCCTTCTTGATTTGTGAGGAGTAGTCTACACAAATTAGAGATGGCTTCCAGGTAGTTTCTGAGGTAATACAAAACACAATGCATTCTTCCCACACTCGGTCATAAAAAGAAAGTCAGCAAGCATCGAGGAGGTTTGGTTGGAATTCTAGGCACTCTCATTAGGGTTCAAGACTAAATTCCAGACCCTGAATACACATCAGGAACATGGGAGAAAAATGCCATCATCTCATGACCTGAGTACCCAGGCTGTGTCTGGAGGAAGATGGAGTACCCAAGGGACATCACGGATGGCAGACTTAGAAGAGTAAATCTAATTTTAGACCTCATTCACTGGTGGGAATAGACTCCTAACACACAGGCCATGTTAGCTCAAGACCTGACTGCAGTTGTGCCAGTGGATGGAAAGTCTTCAGTATGTATAGGTAGACAGGCTGAGGAAAGCAGAAACTGACAAACCACAGTCTATCCCGTTCAATCTCCTTCATTTGCCCTTCATTACTACTACTACTACTAGGCACATACACCCTGCCTGAGCATTACAGAACAGCTTTCCATAGAATGGAGAGCTTTGCTTAGCCTTTGTCTCCACAAATCCCCACACTTACCCCATGCTCCAGTTAAACCTGGTCATGCATGCTTCCTTCAACATGCTTGGCCCCTCCCACATCCAGGCCCTGGCTTAAGCTCTCACCAGAAAGGCCCTCCTCCAGCTGCTTCATCTGTCAAAACCCCATTGACCTTCATGGCTTACTTCAGGAGTGGCATTCCCTGAAGTCTCTTCCCTGGGCCCCACCCCTGTGTGTCCTCACTCCCTCCATGGAGTCTTGGGGCACCTGGTTTGTGGTGTTGTTTCACTTATGTTGAGAGATTCAGTGAACGCTTCTGATCTTGTCTCCTTTTCGGTGAGCAGTTTGAGGAAGGGGACTGTGTCACCCACATTCTGAATACTTCTTAGTATTAGCACATGGTTGGTCTCCAAGAATTATTGTCTTTGAATAGGATTTAGGACAATTCCACACATAGGAATTTTAGCTATAGTCAATCAAAAAGAGATATTTTGCTTCAGAAGGGAAGAGGGCCCACGTAGTTCTGAGCATTTATCTGAAAAGTACACTATTGTGTCATGGAACATTTTGCAAATAAAAAGTGGCAAACTGGAAACCTAGAGGTCACACGTGGCCTGTGACATATTTTGACATACAATGTTTTAAGTGTTGGCAACCTTTAAAATTTTGGAGTTTGCATAAAAATCCATGCTTCCAGTTTTTCTGGGTCAGGGTGGGGACGGGGGGGGGGGGGGTGGGGGGGGCGGGGAGTCAGATCCAGCATACTGGTCATTCATTCCCCTCTGTCAACTTGCCAGTTTATCATAGTCCCTGGCTAACCCAATGCCCTGAGATCCTACAAGGACTGTCTTGTTCTCCCTTCCTCAAATCTTATGTGCATAGAGCCCATCACTTTTAACAATGACAACGATCCACACACATCGTTCACGAAGCTCACAGAGCCTTTTGTTAAATCATGCAAATTCTGATGGCTTTACCAATGGTTGTTTTGGCCAGCTACTTTCTGTCTCACTCCAGCTCTCTAGAGTGCAGCATACGTCCAGCTAAAAACAGGATTGGAATCATTTTTAAGGGGCGTAAGGGCAGCTCGGTGTCCATTGGCACTTATCTGCAAGTGCAATTTTTAGACACCAGAGAATTAGTCAAGAGACTCCGGGTGGCAGGGTAAAAGCCATACTTGTTGAAAGGAGAAGTGGTAGACACTTGAGAAGGAATGAAGAGTGAGACCTACGTGATATTGGATGCTAACGTTTCATTTCACATCCATGGCACCTTTTGTGTGAAGATTTCCCAGCAGATTTCAGGCAGTAATGGAGCCTCACAGCACTTGATGAGAAGGGGCAGTGTTTTTCTCATTTTCGGATGGAGGAAACTGAGGCGGTTTGCTCACCACAGGAAGGACTTCTCTGCAAGAGAACCGGTAGTTAAGTTTAATTATCTTCATTTCTGGCCTCTTCCCTAATCACTCGTTCTTACTCTTTGGTTTAGAGGGTAATTTATGTTAGATCCATTTAAACCCACTCTCAGAATGTAATCAATACCATCTGCAACTTGTAGGCTCTCCTTGGCTAAAGCTTAATCTTCAGAAAAATGTAAGGACTAAAGAGCATAAACAGGTAAAATATGAAATCAGATGGGCCACTCTCGGCTTATAGGTAAATACCAATGTGTCAAGATCCCCGCCTTCCATCATCATTTTCCATTTCCCTTATGGTCTACCTCTCACACCTCCTCACACTAGCTGGAGACTAGTGTTAAAACAACTGTTTGTGTCCAGCTTTTATTTTCATGTTTAATTCTTGAATCATCTGAAGGGAGACTTCTAACTTCTAGGACCCATGAGAAGTGTAAGTTTTTAAGGAAAGAAAGATTTTGTTGGCTAGATCAACATTTTTAAGTGTTTAGCGAGTGCTTTAAGTTTAGAAAAGAACAGGGGCGCCTGAGTGGCTGAGCCGACTTTGGCTCAGGTCATGATCTCGTGGTCCGTGAGTTCGAGCCCCACGTTGGGCTCTGTGCTGACAGCTCAGAGCCTGGAGCCTGTTTCAGATTCTGTGTCTCCCTCTCTCTGACCCCCCCTTGTTCATGCTCTGTCTCTCTCTGTCTCAAAAATAAATAAATGTTAAAAAAAAAAAAAAAAAGAAAAGAAAAGAACAATGTGCTACCTTTGACTGTTAAATCCATTACTCTAATCACACTTTAAATGAACCATTACAAGGTACTGATTTATAGAATGCCTTTGTGGACACAGTATTTCTAGAGTGTGGTTATTTGTGGTATTTTGAGTAGGATCTGGTCATTACATATTCTAATAATCATTAGTGATTAAAATTACTTCTCCCAAAACATTATCCTTCCAAGGCCATCTCCCTAACCAAGTAACCTAACCAAAACAAAACAAAACCAAAAACAAACAAGCGGAGAATGCAGGAATTAAATTCTAAATCCTATGTTGCTTCACCAAGTTCCTGAGCTAAACTTTTACCTCTGGAAGGAGGAGATTGAATATCACTCAGATAAAGGTGATCTAAAAGCACTCTCCTACGTATTTTTGGAATCAAAAAGAGAAAAGGAATACACAGGCCTACCTAGAAATTCCTGTTGTAGGAGATAAACCATACAAACAACATTTAGTCTGTGTTTCACACTCCCACACTGCAGCAAGACCTTAATTTGAGCAGATGACATTTTTTTTTACCAACTTTAAGTAGAATTTATGATGCTCCCAGTCAGCTGTAGGGGAGAAAAATCAAAGTTGCACCAGCTTAAGCCCACAAAGATTGTTAGCTATCATTTCACTTCCCCCTGGTGTGGACAACGTTCATCCTCAGCCATTTCTGAATTGCCCCGTTAGAACCCTTGGCCTCTGCCAGCTGCCCCTTCCCCGGCGCATCCTTTTACCACCATCTGACCATCGGCTTGTTCGGTCTGTCATCTCTTCTTATAGCCAGGTGACCTGCCCTGGATCAGTTCATGTTCTGTATCTTTCTAAATTACCTTGTTCTTTGGAGTCTGTTGCTCCACTGGAAGAGTTACACATTCTTTCTCTGTTAGTTACTCAAAGTATCAATCATCCTGTAACCACCTGTACTACCGTTAACCTTCTTCCTGTCTTCCAAATCAAAACCCATTTCTCACTTCCATATGTCAACACCAGCCACATGCATTGATTAAATGTCTTTCATTTGAAAGCACACAATCCTGCTATCCCTGCCTATGTCTGAATGCCTCCCATATGCTCTCCACGCAAGCCTAATTCTTCTGTTCTCTTCCTCTGGAAAGTCATTCTTCATTGTAATAAGTTGCCCAAAGTAAATGTATTCATCATCTTTTTCTCTGACAACCATGTTTCTCCACTACGGGAAATTAAACACTGCAACATATGGCCTGAGCAGCAAACTTTAGTGCTTGTTCGCTCAATTGTTTTAACACATTGCCGCCTTCACATAATATTCTGTTTGCCACTAGCATGTCAGGCTTCCGCTTGACATATGCATTAGACATGTTAATGGCAAGACAGAAACCAACTGAAGCTGACAATATGACGAAAGAAGGGTAAGTGCCTATTAATTACTAAAATTCACTTTTTCCCACTATTTAGCAGGGGGAAAAAAAAACAAATTAATGCCTCCAGAACATGCCACCACATTAGCCTGCTGTGGTGCCATCTGACAGATTTTTTACACCCTAAGTACTTGGGAAGAGCTTTGTGTGGATTCAGCAAGGCACTCTCCCCATTGTCACAGGCCCTTTCTGTTTGCTCTTTGTCCTTCCCTAGTCAACCGCTTACACAGCCAGACAGGCTGTAGTTGCTGAATTCTTTATGTGGCCATCCGAATACTACTGGTACATGCTCAGGGTTCTTTTCTCTATTATTCATGCATGTAAACTACTATGGAATGTTCTAAATGCTACATATTTACTGAAAATAGAATACAACTTTCTTCTGGCTCATCACTTCACAGGGGACATTCCTTAAATGTTTATGAATCTTTGAGGTTCTATAGGAGTCTACAGATTTTAAATTCAATCAGTCTTTCAGTCAAGTCATTTTGATCTCAGAAGTTATTTAAAGTTTTTGTTTTCTAGATCTTATTTTTTTATTAATACAAGTTAATTTTCAGGGCATATACTTAGGACTTCAAGCATGTCCCTAAATAAAGCTTAAACATTTTTCAGTGGAAACTATATTCAATTTTCTTTCACATAAATAAGTTAGAGCTATTGTTTGAGGCATTGGTTTTACTTGATGCTGGAGGACCTCCCACAGCTATAGTTTCCTAGAATCTCTGAGTCTGATCCGTCTCTATGACATTTTCTGAGATCTCAGGAGTCTATGGCTCCTAGGGCATCCCCCTATCAATAACCGTATCATCCTGAACGCCACGTCAGCCAACAGTTACCCAAAGCTTAATTGAAAGAAACAATTTATGGATGTCCACCCATGACTCTGACCCTCTAAAAATCTATCTTGAGATTAAGCTAGATGGCAGAGAGCTATATCCCTGGACCTCATCAAATTGGTCCTCTGTAGAATTGCTTTTACATTGACTTCAAGGTCACAGTCTATACTGAGGGACATTACCAGAAGCAGTCCTGTGAAGCTCGTTGTATTTTCTATAAGGACATTGTTGAAACTATTAACTGCATTACACAGTGTCTTCTTGGTGACGACCTAGGTGACAAGTTTTTTTTTTCAGGCTTCAGTACCTGGAAGACTTGGGCCATACCTCAGTGGGGCCATACCTAGTTTTATCTTACAAAAAAGAGGAAATGCATTGAGTTCTGGTTTATAAATTGCCTGTTAGGATGCTTGGAATAGGTAAGTAGGACTTTGTAACTTATAATTTTGTACCCTGGCCTCTTTGATGGAATTATCTTTTTTTTTTCTAACTGACCTTATTTTCCCATTGTTCCAATTTTCTTTATTCTTTTTTTCACTGAAATGAACATTATAATATACACATTTCTTGTCCAGTAGCCTTATAATCTTTCCAAAATTATATGTACGGAAGATATGCATAAAGACTATAGGAAGTATACACTTATAAATAGGTCTATAGACCTTTCAAGATTTCAAAATATACCTTTCAGCAGAAGAAAAATCTAGGAGCTGCTTCTGCTTATTATGTTTGACACCACATAAACCAATAGGGGAATTTTCTCTATTCCATAAAGAAAATACAGTTTTTTTAATATCTATTTTAAGAGAGAGGGAGAGGAGGAGAGAGAACATGCACATGCTGGTGAGCAGAGGAGGGGCAGAGAGAGAGAGAGGGAGAAAAAGAATCCCAAGCAGTCTCCGTGCTGTCAGTGCAGAGCCTGACATGGGGCTTGATCTCATGAGCTGTCAGATCATGACCTGAGCTGAAATCAGGAGTTAGATGCCCAATGGACTGAGCCACCGAGTATCTCTTGAGAAGAAAGTTATAAATCAAATATAGGAATCCATGCCTATTATGCATTTATAGATCTACTTAAACAATTACATGTAAAAATATACTTAAGATTTAGGAGGCTACTGAGGAAAAAAAAGTCAGGAAAGTAACTGTGTACCGTCTTGCTCTAGTCTCACATGACAAAAATACTGTTAACATCCCCTGAGTAAATACTTACGCATATTAAGGAATTTTTATACCATCAAAATATGTATTCATTCCATAAACACGTGGAACAATGTGTTAGGTACAAGGTATACTGGGATGAAGGAGACACAGTTCACTGCAATAGGAAATAGGAAAATTTATAGTATATGCCTAGAGAGAAGCATCCTGTAGTGTTTCATGTGTCTGAATCATTCAACGTAGATATTCAAGTACAACAGAAAATTCTAAATATCATACTTCAACATAGCCTTTTATAGTCACAATGCAAATATTGAGTGACTCAGTGGAACCCATCTTGCTGGATGAGGAACACGTTCCTGGAACAAAGTTGAACACTGGAAACTGCTCCTTCTCATGACAGTGTTGAGTGACTAGCTCAATAATTCACTAAATGGCATTCTTGTGACCACAGATGCTAATGATACCAGGGTAGGAATCATCACGGTCATTATTTTCTTCCCTTTTTGCCTAGATCTTTAAAGCAGCTTTAAAGTTGCCAAATGAAGATGTTCTGATATTGTCACTATATGAGCCAAAGAGGACAGAGAAATTTGCACTGAGCCATGAGAAAGGTCATAAAATGTGGACTTCTTTTTGGAAATCACAGCTCCAAAGTCAACTATTTGGATTAAAGTCCATCCTAAGGACTCCAGGTTAGCATTTGCTGCCAGATGTCCTTTGTTTATTTCGATATTTAAGCCGAGCCCCAGGAAGAAAGTAGCCTATAAGACTGTTTGAGTTGAAACATCAAAGTCATTGTGTTGAATTGCACCTGGGGCAAGATGACAGTAAGTGCAATCTTCAAACACAGATGTAACAACCTCTATATGGCACACCAATTAGGAGAGTTACCCTGAATTAGCAACCAATAGATCAAGGGAGACCCTGAGAGCAAACACTGATAATTCAATCTTGTGGACACAAAAGGTCTGGGACTTTTTTGAGAAGTCTGACAAGAGTCCATTTAGTTTGTTTTTCTGCTACACATAATATACCCAATGGGGAAAATGTGGTGCAGTAATCCAGTGGATACAAAATGGATTTCTAAGCCAGGAGGCTGCAAAATACCTTCTGATCACAAAGGCTGACTAGTAAGGGTCTCCTTAGGACAGAGCATTTAAGATCTTAGTGTCTTACTACTTCTTGCCACAAGAGTGTGAGAAATAGTGGGGGAATCAAAGGATTTCTGCTGGAACTTCTTGTTTCCGTTATGTTTATCTGGCTTTAGAAACTGGTTTTTACCACTATATTCCTAATATTGGCCGGAAGTAGGGAATGTAGCCCTTCACTACACTTGTGCATTAAAAAGGCTTCCTAGTGGTTTCTTTTCTTTGTCCCATCTTGACTTGTACCTCCTACTCACCAAGATTTATAGTTTTCCTCTCCTCTGGGACCATGATAGGACTTGTTTTAGTTAACCAATGTGAACAAAAGAACTAAAGAATGGACACATAATTGTCTATTGTCTATCTTCTCCTTTGTGACCATGTTGATATGGACTTGTCTCAAGAGCAAAAGCAGTCTGGAATGCTGAGACATCACATGAAGGAGGACAGCTTCCTGGAGAGTTGCCCAGACCCACAGCAGGCTTTGCAGGAGTAAGAAATAAACCTTTTTTTGTGTTAAGTCACTGAACATGTTGGTTGGTTGTTTGTTACCTCTGCATAAACTAGACCATTCTAACACATTCTATTGCTTTCAATCTCTGCATCTCCTACACGGTTCCACATATGAGGTATCTAAAGGACTTAAAGATATCTCCTCAAGTAAGTAAATGGGAAGAGAATATAGACACCCGATTTGGGTTCCAGGTCTTGCCATTTTATTAATGGACAGAAGCACCAGGTCCTAGCACCATTGTCTGAATTGCACATCTGGAATGATACAAGCTCTCAGGCAAAGCCATCTTTTGCCAGTCATCTTATAGCCTGGAAGGTGTATCCAGTCATTCACATAGTCAGACAGTCAACACACGTTTAATAAGGAACTATTATAGTCCAGTAGCTGTTTGGAAAACTGACAATACGGGAGTGAGCGAACAAAAGAAACAAGAGTTATGCTTTGATCAAGCTCTGATGTAGCAGAGGGGGAATATGTGCAGGGGCACACATAGATACGCACACACATTTATATTAACTTGATTCGAGAAGGAAAATAAAGAGAATGAGAGAGGATGGTTGGAATGGACAATACTGTTTCATGCAAGTCTTCTCTGAGGAAAGGACATTCAGGCTGGGACCTGAATGACAAGAAAGTCAGCAGTGCAAATATTTGGGAGAAGAGTCTAAAGGCAGAAAGAATAACAAATGTGACAGCTCTGATATGGCAATAAGCTTGGCTTGTTAGCCCAAAAAGAAGGCTGATGTGGCATGGCACGAATGAAAGAGGGTGGAAAGAGAGGTGGTCAGAGGAAAATAAAATAACTGGATCCTATAGGATCTTGACAGCTCAATAAAGAATTTGGATTTTACTCTTAACTGCAATGAAAAGCCACTGGGGTATTTAAAAAAAAAATTTTAACATTTATTTACTGAGAAAAGAGAGACAGAGCATGAGTGGGAGAGGAGAAAGAAAGAGGGAGACACAGAATCTGAAACAGGCTCCAGGCTCTGAGCTGTCAGCACAGAGCCCAACACGAGGCTTGAACCCACAGACCGCGAGATCATGACCTGAGCCGAAGTCCGATGCTGAACCGACTGAACCACCCAGGCGTCCACTGGGTATTTTAAACAGGGAGAGGACTTGATAGGACCTACATTTTTAAAAGATCACTCTAGGGGCGCCTGGGTGGCTCAGTCGGTTAAGCGTCTGACTTCAGCTCAGGTCACGATCTCGTGGTCCGTGAGTTCGAGCCCCGCATTGGGCTCTGGGCTGATGGCTCAGAGCCTGGAGCCTGTTTCCGATTCTGTGTCTCCCTCTCTCTCCGCCCCTCCCCCGTTCATGCTCTGTCTCTGTCTCAGTCTCAAAAATGAATAAACGTTAAAGAAAATTTAAAAAAAAAAAATCACTCTAGTTACTGTGTGTAGAGTGGACGATGGAGGAAAAGAATAAAAAGATGGAATGGGCAGTTTAGAGGTACTGCTGTCCCATCAGTGGAGATGAAGAGATAGGACATATGTTATTTGAGATATATGGCAGGGATTCCCAAACTTGTCTATAGATTATAAGCACCTGGGGTAGGGACCGTTTAGAATATCCAAGGGCCAGGCCACATCTCAGATCAATTATATCACAATACGGACAGTAGAACACAAGTGTCAATTTTTGACGCTTCCCAGGCGATTCCACTGTGCAGACAAGTGTAGGAACCACGGATATACAGGATTTTAAAGACATGTCCTATAAGACTTACAGAGAGACTGAATGGAGTGAGGAGATGGAGGTGCAGGAAGAGAAGAGTTAATGACAGATGTTGGCTGGGGCACCTGGGGGGCTGTCAGTTAAGTGTCCGACTTCGGCTCGGGTCATGATCTCACAGTTCATGGGTTCCAACCCCAAATCGGACTCTGTGCTGCCAGCTCGGACAGCCTGCTTCAGATTCTATGTCTCCCTCTCTCTGCCCCTCCCCCACTCACACTCGGTCTCTCTCTCAAAAAATAAACACACATTAAAAAAACATTTAAATTATGGATGTTGGTTAAGACAACCTAGTGAGGAATAGGTTTCGGATAGGGATGTCAGAATTGAGAGTCCAGTTTTTGATGTGGAAATTTTTGAGATGTCTGTTAGGCATTGTATATTATAGATTTTATACAAGTTGATGTCACATGGACAAAGGAAATATCAAGACTAGAGATACAAATCTTATAGACTTTGGTATAGAATAAGCATTAAAGCCATGAACAAGATGAAACCATGTAGTGGGTGGGTGTAGCTTGAGAAAACAACAAAGGATTCAGAACTCACAACAAGCTGTAATCTGAATCTGATCTCCTTCTTGACCTTCCCTTGATCCCTTGCTCACAAAGAAGGAGGACTTCCTTTCTGCCCCCCACATGTGGGTACTGCGCCACCTCTTACTTTACTCTCGCTGTTGGTTCTGATTCCCAAGGTTCCATAAAACCTTGGTTTGCAAGCACAAATTGTTACAGAAACCTGCTTGTAATCCAAAGCACTTGTATATCAAAGCAAATTTCCCCATAAGAAATAATGGCAACTCAGATGATTCATTCCACAACCCAAAAATATTCAATAAAAATTATTACAATACTGTAATAAAAATCAAGAAAATACAAAATGTAAGAAACAAATTAACCTGCACGTACTTTGAAAACCTTCATGGCTGGTGTGAGGGAGAGAAGAGAGAGAGGAGGAAGGGTTATCGTGTAGGACGACTTTCACTATCACTAACGGAATCACTGATGTCTATTGGCTCAATGGAATCTTTTTCTTTTCATGCAACTTTAATGAGAAACCTATCCAAGGACACTTGCTTTTGCCTCCTTTTGAGGATTTCGTGGAAATGTGACATTGCATTGTTGTTAAACAGATTCGTCACTCACGGCTACAGCCCTATTCGGGTGGCACTTTTCTACAAAATTTTGCACTGTTTCCCACATTTTACACATCTCCTTAATCTCATTTGAAGTGAGAAAAATCCTCTGCCTTTTTCTCTTCCTCCTCTGCAGACAAGATGCAGATGTAGACTTCCTGTAAAATCTTGCAATTTTGGCCACCTTGTTCATACTTCTCAATTTCCTTCTTAACTTCCACTGTAACCATCTCCTCCTTCTTACCACCTTTCTTTTCAACCTTTCTCTATATGGGTGCCATTGTTAAGCTCACACAGATGTTGACTACAGTACAATATTAATAAACTCATCATGTACTGTATATAATGTAACTGGCTATGTTTATAATTATATTTATATAATTATATATACTGTATTATATATACTGTATAATATAATTATATATACTGTATAATGTATACATAATTATATAATGTATATAATATAATGTGACAGCAAAGGAGAGGGTCTATATCTACAGGAAGCTTGACCTAGAATGAAGCAAAGCAATCCTAAGCTTACTCTTGTATGGACAAGCAAAGGACTGTCCGTAGGCGCTTTGAAGGGACCAAAAAAAAAAAAAAATTACACCAGTGCCGGTTGCAAGCACCTCCCAACATTCTGAAAATTCACTACTATCTACCAAACACCAGGGCCTGAGACTGAGCATCAGAGCATGTGGGAGACGATCACCCACAACCCCACAGTGAGAGAGACAGAGAGAAAGAGAAAGGAACGATCAGCTCAGTTTCGATCATGTGATGTTCGGGATCATGCACTACTCACATTACAAGACACAGCTAGTTTATCAAGTTGAAGTTTATTAGGAATGTTTGCTCCTCCTGCAGAACATTCACAGAACAAGTTACTCACAGTCCAAGGTTTTACTGTAACCCCTTCCTCCCCTGTTTTCTAATGTCTTCTAGTTACAGTTTTAAGATCTCTTGGTGTCTGACAATACCACATCGTAGCTACAGGGACCATAACACCTGCTTCAAAAAGGCTCATGAGTGCCTATAGGAGAACACCGGATGCCAGACATTCTGCTGGGCAAACTGAACAGTGAATAAGCCCGACCTTCTCCAAGGCCCACATGTCCATTAGTACAACACACCTGCCCCTCTTTCAACACATCTACGTGCAAGACAGATAATTCCAAGGTGCACAAAATTATGGCATGCTAAGTTCCTGTGTAGGATTTGTATCTTGAGCTTCTATATGGTCAAGTTAATGCTGCCATTTTATCACTATGAATCAGTGACGTCTTAAAGAAGAGTAGTAGGAAAAAGAAGTCCTAAAGTCAACCTACCTAAATTTGAATCCCACTTGAATTTGGGTTACTTGCTACGTGGCCTTGGACAAGCTACCTTTACCTTTTTTCCAAGCCTTAGTTTTCATACTTGGCAAAACAAGGAGGGCAATAACTAATTGTACCTACATTTGAGAGTTATTTTAAGAATTAAACAAGCCTGGGGCGCCTGGGTGGCTCATTCATTTGAGTATCCAACTCCCGATTTCGGCTCAGGTCAGGATCTCGCGGTCTGAGATGGAGCCCCGTGTCGGGCTCTGCACGGAGCCTGCGTGGTATTCTCTCTCTCTCTCTCTCTCTCTCTCTCTCTCTCTCTCTCTTCCCCCCCCTCCCCCTCAAAATAAATACTTAAAAATTAAACAGGTCTGAGTCAAACACCTGGGAAAGGTACCATGCACAGAGCAAGCAGTCAATAAATGCTTTCTACTCTAAGTATATACCCTGCTTATCCACAACATCCGTCCTCTTTGGGCCCTGGAGACCATTGATTCTTGGGCTTGCTCTTCAATGGTGAATTGCTTCGGTCCCTTCATAGTTCCTTCTCTAGGCATTTGACTAGTTTCTTAGTTTTCCTAAGAAGCTGCTACGCCAACAGCTCCTGACTCAGCTACAACTGCAGAACGGGCCTTGGAGAGCTGCACCTGCCCATTCTTCCCCTTTCCACTCATTGACTTCAGCTTAGCAGCTGCATCTATTTCCCAACCCTAAACTAATGAATCCATTGGCTATGGTTTCCCCAGGGCAACTTTCCAAGGTCACCTTATTACAACACAATATCTTTAATCATACACGGAGATGGAAAAACAAATAACTCCCACCTGACGATAAAAGGATCTCTTTCCATATTAGGTGTAGCTGTTTAAGGGTCTTCTTTGGAAACCAATATTCAAAAGGTCTTCAGTAGCATGAATAATAGTAGAATTATGAGATGTAAGTGTTTAGGGACCTTAAAGATGGATCAAGAGGTTATTGATTTTTTTAATTGGCCGAATGATTTAATAATCTACACCCTTGAGACCACATTGAGGATCAAATTTTCTACTACATAAAGTGTGGCTTGTTTAAGAACCATTCTAACTTTTGCATTGTGGGAGGGAAGGGAGAAGAGTGAAAAGAAATTTAAACATCTCAATCAGAGGGAAATGTTAATTTATTTTATAATTTTCTTTTGGAAACAGTTCTCAGGATATGGAATACAAGAGGCTTTTTGAGGACATAGACCTTTGCAATTTTTCAGCCAAACGTTTCTATAATCCTCATCAGTTATAGAGAAAATCCCAGTGTGGGCCAAATAATCTAAGACTGATTTTTACAATTCTACATCCACTGCAGTTATGGAAAGCTTGAAGCCTTGCCCACACACCAGTTTTCCCAAGCCCAGCCTATGGATCAGAGCATACGGAGATTAGCTACACATGTTCCCCATCAGCATAATCGTGCTAAGGAGATGCCTGGACCTCATCATGTGAGATCTGGTTGATAAAAAACTGGTGTGATAAAAATAAACAGTAAAGTGATATTTTGTTTTTCAGCCCAGTCTTTCAATCTGTATGTGACAGAGAGCATCCACGGGGTTCTTTCTCCCCATAATGCACATGCATAACTTTCATTAGCATCAATGAGAGGAACATGTGCACAGGGAGGAAGAGTCTGAGACCCCACGGTGACCCCTAAGTGAACATAATTTTGGCAACATGAGAGCATGGGGCTACTCTGATTACTCTATACTTGGAGGAAATAATAGAACCAAGATTGCTTTGCAGGACTCATTTATACAAGTGCATGTGCTTATATGATAAACACCCAGGAAGACCAACATGTAAAATAGAAGGTGTAAAGCAAATGTGCATTGAGGAAAGGGTGTGTGTGTGTGTGTGTGTGTGTGTGTGTGTGTGGTGTATGCTTTAATACAGTGCAGGATTAGGAGTATCATATATACGAAAAGCAAAGACATGTTCTAACCCAAATATCTTAGATTTGGCCAAGCAGAGGTGTTATTTGCAATTCCCTCTCATCTATTCCAGAAGGATTACGTTCGGATACAGGATGCACTTTAGATTCTATCAAAGCTAGGCCCGTGGATCCTCTGCTAAAGATTTGATCCAGTGGGTAACAGCCCCTGAAAATGGCTAAAGCCTGTTGGATCCCTTCCCTTCTTGCATTTAAGCATGGCAAGCACTTGTGAAGTAATGTTTTCATTTGTGTCTTCGCTACCCGATGCTACCCGATAAGGCTACTAACAATTACAGGGTCATGCTGTTCTTTTCAAATTAGAAAACACTTTGTGAACAGCTTTGACAGCCGTGCTCTATCAGGGAGAAGAAAAATCAGCTCCTGCTTGGAGGACCAGGAGTACAGACCTCCATTATTGGAGGCTCTGGCGTGTGGCAGCACGCAGCTACGTAGCTAATGACAGGAATCCTTACAAGTCTGCAGCCTTGAGTTGTAGAATTTGCCCATCTGCAAATAAAAACATTCTACGGCATTGAGGAACACGGGTGACCTTTTGGAAAGGCTTTTGATCTTGAGCTCAATGACCAATCTTCACACAATTTATATGTATTATTTATATCATAAAGTTACAAATACATACCCAACAGTTTGTTTCTGTATAGGATGGTGTATTTCTGACGTGGATACTCAGAAGCTGATTCTTAATAGTGTTTCCTATTTTGTAGGGTCGGTGATTATTTAAGAAAGCATCTTATCTACTTTTCAGTAAGGGACATAGTAGGACTGTGCTAGATAGAAGACATACATTATTTCAACTTAACCCTGTGAGGAAAGTGCTAGATCACTAACAGATTGGGGGACAGAAGTTTAAGGAGATTTTAACCAATTTGCCCAAGATCACACAGCTAGGGAGTGACAGATTATGACCCAACCATTCTGCCACAAACCCTAGTCTTTCAACCCTACCCTGCTGCTTCTCTAAGAGAGGAAGGATTTTCCTTGCTTGAGAGGAGAGAAAGTAAGCTTAAGCCTGGGAAGTATGAACAGACTACAAATGCCCGAACCAGGGAGAGATCCCTTTGCTCTCCACAGCATTAGCCAGCGTGGCTGCCCTGTCTATGCTCTGCCTCTTAGCCCCTCAGGCCCCTTTCCATGTTTAAATATTTATCTTTGAGAGAGAGAGAGAGAGAGAGAGAGAGAGAGAGAAAGCAGGGGAAGGGTAGAGAGGAAAAGGGGGACAGAGGATCCAAAGCAGGCTCTGTGCTGACAGCAGAGAGCCCCATATGGGGCTTAAATTTAGGAACAGCAAGATGATGACCTGAGTCGGAGTCAGAGGCTTAACCGACTGAACTACCCATGTGCGCCTCCATATTTAAGCATACCGGCTCCTAACTGCCAAAACCTGTACCTCTTTGTCAGAGGGCTGCCCTAAGGCTGAAGGAGGCTGCTTTGTTCACCATGTGAACAGCATGAAGCACTTGGAAATTTACATCCTCAGAGGGGCAGCCCTTACCCCCTACTGACAGGTATAGCGGTATAAATACCCACCTGGCTTGTCCCCTAATCAAGACATGCCCTCAGTTGATATCCACTGACTCCAGAACCCTGGCTCGATTAAAGCCAAAATTCCCTGTGGGATTTGGATTGACAGTGTACCTTCGGCCTCCTTTCTTTCCAGGTCCTACTTTCCTATTCCCCTGCATTTCCCCATGTATAACTGAAGTATTGGGGAGAATTTTACTGGTAGAAAAGACCAACAGGTGATTTCCACTTCACATAATTGAAAATAGTCGCGATCACAAGCACACCAAGTTTTCTCTATTCCAATCTCAACAGACTACCAATCAAAACAAATGAACTACACTATGTTCTATACCCAAGATTAACATAACACTAAGTTAATTAAACTAGAATTTCTTTTTTTATTTTTAAATTTAAATATATATAAAAACAAACCAAAAAAATGAACTATGTGGGAGTGAAAATCTCAGCTTGATGTAAAGAAGCCTTCTTGATTATAAAAGTGATTGAATACTGAAGCTGTCGCTCTTATCCTTAACAGATATTACGAAAGAGAATGGACAGCTACCGAGATTACTGCCAGGCCGTATTATACCACAATTGAGAGACTGGGTTTTGCTCTCACGTGGACCTGGGTGTGAGTCCTGAATTTTCCACGAGCTGCATGGTCATCTCTGTATACATCAACATCTTAATCTGTGAAATGGGACTAAAATGAGACCTATTTCGTCTTGTTGTTGTGAAGGCATTTAGGTTGCCTAGTATATAGCATAAAGCCTATACAGATTTTACAGATATGTGCATCACCAGAGGTAACTGCCAGCTGCTGGTTCTAAATAGAGTATTGCCCTTTCAACTGGGTTTCACAAAGTAAGACCCATTTATTAAGCTTTTACTATGTGCAAAACACTGTGCCCAGTGTACCTGATTTAATTCGCACAGCAGCCATGGGAAGTAGGCATTATCCCCATTCATAGAGAGAGAGACAGACTCAAACAAATTGAGTAACATTCTCAAGATCAGTTAGTGGAGCCACATCCAGACCCAAGTCTCCGTGACTCCTAACCCTCTTACACTCCATTTCATGTCGAATTTCCGAGAACATGTCTCTGGTAAATTTGAATTCCTCTGCCCCTGTAAGAGCTGGTATTGTGACGATGTACTATGCACAAGTCAATGTATCAACATGCACTTTAACCCGCAGGGTAACAGTTATCCACGAGAGAAGTGTCAACCTCAACAAGGTCCTTACAACCAAAAGATAATTTCTACCCAAGGTGGTCTTCAAAGCCTACGTGATACCCTACTTTATCTTTACAACCTTTAACGGTGGAAGAGTAAACTTCAGCTGGCAAAAGAAAAGCTACCCAGCGTTTCCAAATGCTCTCTTTAGAATCTGTTAAATTGCTTGAGAGGCCCACTAGGAACGAACCCTACTGGTAGCCTTTCTGCATTCAATCCTTTAATTTCTGCAGACTGCTGGGGGATGCCCTGATAGTCAGGCACAGAAATGTTTCAGAGGGCTTTCCAATTTTCCTAGCAGTCCTCCAACCTAATGAGCCTTGAAAGAAATCCTGAAAGATCCACAGGGGTACTCCAAGAAGAATCCCGCACACTCACACCCCCACCCCACCCCCCCAAAAAGAGATAGTCACACGGGGGCCAGCAAGCAAGGTCAGGGGACAGTCAGATGCCTCTGTCATAGAGACTGGTACTATGCATGATTTCCGCTTTCACCTCCTGCTGAAATTTGGGAAAACTTGTGTGAGACTGACCGCTAGCTCTTCGTGAGTACAGAGGTTGGGAAGAGGCCAGGCATTTCTCCACGGACTTTTCTAGACCACCAATTCCCACAGGACTCCCTGTGAGCCTAATGCAATGTGTGCTAAAGAAGAGGCGATTCTTGTGGAAAAAAAGCTATATTCCATTCAAATGGTATTTGAGTAATAATGGTGGGGGGCGGGGGGTTGAAGGGAAGTAAAGCCTGGATTTGTCCTGAGTCAGGGACAGCATTTTGAGTCTTTCCGTGAAGACAAAGAACTAGTATTAAGACAAGTACAGTCAAATTCCCTGCCCTGTGTTCCCCTGTCAGGAATCCATTCTTTTTTATTATGCCATATGCATAGCTTGAGGTTATATTGGAATGCATAAATCTCTTGTGAGCCACAAAACGCTAAGCTGCCTTGTCCTCATAATTTCATTATCTCAGTTTCTGCCCTAAAACGTTTAACACTAATTGAACACCCGAGGTTTTCCTGTGAAGTTTATTTTCTGAACATTATTGAAGTGCTGTTGATAAAAGTCAGAATTTATGGAGTCAGCACTCCTTAAAATGCCATGATAAATTTGAGCAGGAGTATTTTTTTTTTTAAGAGCAGGAATATTTTTATGAATTTGCCTGGAATTTCAAAGTCTTTCAATCATCCTACGTTATAAAGCTGTCTATTTCAAAGTGTATTTTCCAAGAACCACATTACATTACTGAAGCCAACCTGTTCACCGATAGGCTCAGCTTGGACGTTCTCGGGTCTCAGATTTATCTCACATTTCAGGTTGTCCCTGGATGTTAATTTTGTTCCTGATTAAAAACACCGACTTCTTCCCACCCACCTACATCTTCTGTGCTCGGATTCAGGCTGCACTGAAGGATGTAAATGTTGGCAGTCATCCCACTAATGGCAGTTCATTCCTTTTCTCTGAAAGAAACGTATTTGCATGACTCAAAGCTATCAAGCGTCCTTTGGTCTTTTAAGGGGAGAAACAGTTTCCTGTAAGTTTAAAAAAAAAAATCATAGTAAAGAGAAGCCATGTGTTAAAACTGTCTCTTGGATGGTGTTTGCATTTCAATTAATTTCACATGTCTCTGTCAGAAAGTAATTTAGTTCAAAAAACAAGTTATGATGGGTGTCTCTTATGGATTTGTATTAAGATTTAAGCGTACACAAATCACACGTGCACAAATATACACACAATTGATGGTACCTACTATGCAAAAGTGTAGTCTTTACAAAGCAGATGACCGCATTTTGGCTTCAGAAAATGAGACAAAAACTTAGAGGTAAGTGTCCATTTCCCATTTAAAAGAAGTAAGTTGTGGGGCGCCTGGGTGGCGCAGTCGGTTTAGCGTCCGACTTCAGCCAGGTCACGATCTCACGGTCCGTGAGTTCGAGCCCCGCGTCAGGCTCTGGGCTGATGGCTCGGAGCCTGGAGCCTGTTTCCGATTCTGTGTCTCCCTCTCTCTCTCTGCCCCTCCCCCACTCATGCTCTGTCTCTCTCTGTCCCAAAAATAAATAAATGTTGAAAAAAAAATTAAAAAAAAGAAGTTGTTCCTGGTTACTATAGTAACTGCCCACAGACCAGCATTTTTCTGTCATTATTATAATTGGAAAAGAAAATAATCTATTTTGAATTATAAAGCATGAAAAGGACTTTGCATCCAAAACGGGTTGCTCCACTGGCTAAACCAGACACTAGCCACAAGTGGGGCTTCACCTTCCTGGACCAAACTACGGTTTCTGAAGAACTCAGCAAAGGTAAGTTGTTTATCCTGATGCAGAGACCACAATGACCGAGTCGAAAAATGGTACGCGTTTCTATCCTGGGCCTTAAAATAAGTAAAAAAACTTCAAAACTGTTTTCATAAGGTGCTCCATAACTAAAAACCCGTGAGTTTTTGTTAGTATTCTAGCAGCATACTCTGTGTCTCATTGTACATATTCAGTCTCTGCCCTCTATTACCATTTACTACCATCATTTACAAGGGATAATTTATTTTACTCATAAACGAAAAGACTTTCTCTCCCTTTCAATGAACTCTCCCTGTGTTCCCTACCCACCCCCACATCCCCATTTAAAACCTTTCTGCACAGAAAGAAGGCTGAAAATAAACAATTTGGGATGATGGGTGACTTTCACTTAATATTTCAATGTAAAATTTGAATTCTCTATAATGAATATGCACATCTTTTATAACAAGAAGAAATTAAAACATAAAAAATGAGAAAATGAAAAAATGGACTTCAGATCCCTCATAGGTCCAAAAAGCTTTCTAGTAAATATAATCTCTACATAACCCGTATATAATCAAAACGCTACATGTCAAAATTCACATGCCACAGCTGAAAGGTTCTTAGAGAGGCTCCTAGGAGTTCCTTTGAGCAGGAGCCAGCAAAGCCTACTCCCTCTGGGTAAATTTTGCAGCCATGGCCTCAAAGACCACTAAATCTATTTCCCTGCTTAAGCTTCTGGAGGTTTCTGTGAGCATCAGCCAAGCAGACCAAAAGCGAAGAGAGAGAATGTGGAATTGGGGACACAGGGGGGAGTTTAAAGTCAGCTGGAAAAGTTTGGCACTTAGGTTGCAGAGCAGCTGAAGTTCTTACTTAACAATTATGTGCTTGCACGCACCTTTAAACCCTGCAACTTAGATGATTTACATCTCCTTTCCCTCTGGTTCCCCCGGGGTATCGATTCCTTTTATAACTCTTACCATTACTCTTCAGAGCTGTAAAAGGCTATGATTGTTGGAGCGTTTGGGTGGCTCAGCCAGTTGAGCAGTGGACTCTTGGTTTCAGTTCAGGTCACGATCTCATGGTCGGTGAGTTGAGCCCCACATGGGGCTCTACAAGGATAGTACAGAGCTTGCTTGGGATTCTCTCTCTCCCACTCTCTCTGCCCCTCCCCCACTCACATGCGCACAAGCACTCTCTCTTTCCCTCTCTCAAAATAAATAAACTTAAAAAAAAAAGAAAGCTATGATTGTTAAGGAATTCTAGTAAGACGTTTTATCCTCTTTTAGAAGGACTCTTTGGCCAAATATGTGGTCTGTTTTAAGAGACTAAATATGTAAACAGCCAGTGGCCAGACCATATACATTGACTCTGACCCACAGCCTTTGCAGTCAGGGATCCAGGAAGCTAAGCCTTCTTCCATGCAGCAATTGGCCCAGAACGGTCAAGGACTGTCAATGACTGCCAGCTTTTTTATTTTTTGACCCCACCCCTTCCAATTCAGGATCAACCAGAGAAAGCTAATAGGTGCCACCCCAAACCAATTAGATAGGTAGGTTCTAGTTAGCCTATCTCGAGCTTCCCCAGGCCAATGACCTCCAACCACCACTATAAAGCTTCCCCATTTCCCTGCTGACTCTCTTGCCGTCTAGTAAGCTCTGGCTAAACGGTCTGTTTGTTCTCTCTCTTTTCTTTATTTCCACAACTTTGAACACTGGTTCAAAATATTTCAATCCCAGATAACTTTCATAGCTAAAAGGAACACTGAAATTCAGATTTGGGAAAATTATATAAAGAAGCTAGCTATAAAGAAATAGAACTCCACTATTTCATAACATTCATGTTAAAGAAGCAAAGTCTTAAAAAAAGAAAAGGGTCTTTATCTTTTTCTGTAACCTCCTTACTGAGATATCCTCACACCTAGAGTCTAATTCAATATTTTTAGTATCTCTGTGGGGTTGTATGATGTAACATGTACATTGGTTTTGGGGGGTTTGTTGGGGGGGGGTGGTTTAGGTGTCGGGATTTGCAAGGCTTCATCAGACTGAAATAGTAAAAGCGAGCACTTAAGGGAGTACTACGTGCTGGGCAGTGTGCTGAGTCTGCCTCATACATATGAGCCAGTGGAATATTTGTATCATCACCTGTCGAGTAGGTCCTATTATCATCTCTATTCTACACACGGAGAAAATAGCACAAAGAGTAAGCACAAAGCTCAATAACTTTGCTGGAGTCCTGTAGCTGGTAAGCAAGTCTTGATTCTGAGCTCTGCCTCACACCAGTCTGCTTGTCTCAGGTCAGTTGAATTTTGCCATCTTTTTTTAGTCAAATAGACGTCGCTGTGCCTGTAAGGAAGCTTTTAGAAAACAAGTGCCCTTCTTGGGTTTTCATATCCTCACTTCTAGCCGTAGCCCCACCAGCCCTTCTTAGTTGCTTTCTGTGGAGTTGTGGTATGTAGCTAAAGGACCCCAATAATTCTATCAGCTACTACTCGAGAAAGTATAGATCTTCACATCCTTCCATTTAAGATACTTTTCTGGGGGCGCCTGGGTGGCTCAGTCTGTTGAGATCCAACTTTGGCTCAAGGTTATGATCTCTCAGTTTGTGAATTCGAGCCCTGTGTCAGGCTCTGCACTTAGAGCTTGGAGCCTGCTTCAGATTTTCTCTCTGCCCATGTGTGTGTGCACACACCCTCTGACTTTCAAAAATAAACATTTAAAATCGACCTGTTTAATTGCTCACTTCATTCTCTTTTCTCTCTCCCCTCTTTTCTACTTAAAATCAATGAATAAGCCTTCTACATCGTATCTCCATGTTAATTCCCACTAAGAAGGCCGCTGAACCATTCTTGTTTTGGAATGTTTTCAGTTTCCTAAATCTACTAAAAGGCCTGGACCACATCTATAATGACCAAGCTAGTAACCCGAACAAAAACACTAATTGCATATATTTACAGTTCTCTTAACATTTTTCATTTTTTCTTGTCCTGAAGATGTTCACCATTCACCTGGATATTTCCAAGTAGTTCCTATCTTAGTGCTATTTATGGCTTGTGCTTGTCCTATGTTACCCTCAGAAAAAGGTTTCTGTGATGGGGGGCATGAGATTTGGTGTGATGCTAGTCCTAAACTGTCATTGAGATAACTTATTCCTTGAACCAGAGCATTAAGCAAAAGTTTTGATAAAATTCAAGTTTTGCCAGCAATTTAAGATTTTACGTTGTGCTGAGCTGGGAGAAAGGAGAGCCTCAGAAGTGGGGGTTTGCCAGGCACATTCAATGGAGCCCTGGCTGAGCACTGATTAGCATCTGTGCCTTGTTTGTTAAGGTGGAGGACAGATGCCCTGCTTACTAACTTCACAGGAGGGGTTATTGGTTGGAAACTAGGTTGGCTGTTCTTTAGTGACTGAATATGCTTTAGAAGGCTTTCTTTGATGACTTAAACTGGTTTAGCTGCCAAACTAGCTGCTGAAATTGGCCTATTGCACTATGAAACTTGTTCAAATAACAGTTAATATTCTCCAAGGTCCCCTGCATGCTCTGGACAAATCCTAAAGGAACAGCCATGTCCTTCAGATTCAGGCTTGGGGACGACTTGTCATGTCTCCTCCCTGAGCTCCTCAGTCAGTATGCAGGAGAGGAAACCACGACAGCCACCTCATGTGAGCTGGCTGCACTAATATTGCTGACAGAGAGCTTTGGTTCTAAGAAGGGCCATGTAGGCAGTTAATTATATCTAGAGTTAATTGAGTGGTCATATTAACAGTCTAGTCTCATGAGGCCTAAAAGAGGATTCCAGAAATTTAGGTGTATAAGACCCTTAAGACGAAGTCGAATGAGACATCATGTTCTTTTTGACCTTCCCCTTCAATTTGGGATGATGATTTCATTAATCAGGATTCCTTCCCCCTGTCATTCGCTTCTAATTGACAGATGCTAATTAAAATAGCAAATGGGATCCTCCTGGGCAGTTTCTTCTGTGTTTCTTCGGTGACCATTCTGTTCTTGACTGATTTAGCATGGCTCTTTCCCCTCAATTAACGGACAAGTTAAACTTTACATTCCCTTAAATTTTTATTACTTGTAATTAGGAACTGAAAAAAAATCATTTTGCATTTTACAACTTTAAAATGTGAAAGTAAATTGGGTACTCAAATAATGTGGGACTAATTGCCTGAGTCAGGTTGCGTTCCAGCATTGTCTCTGTGCCCCAAATCTGCCAAGTCCTCCACACCAGCACCCAACCTAAACAGATTTTCATGATAGGGAAACCTTTCCAGGAACTCCATTTTTACATTTGCCTAATAGTAACATAAGACTCTAAACACCAATCACTTAACAAACAAAAGAAAACGTTGGCTCTAATTCTACAGCCTCTGGAGTTCCATTATTTCCATTCCTGCAGCAGATCAACATGGATGAACTCAGGTTAGTCTCCGCTTCTTGGGACCAAGAAATGTCTTACTCATTTTTGTCTTATTCGGCTCTGTGATCTTGTGTAGTACGAGGTCAGCAACTCTGTACCTGCTAGGTACTCAATGACTCTTACGTAAACGAGTGATTCAGCTGTATCCCCCTACTCCCTAGCTTACCCTTAACTTCGCATTTAGTACTCCTACATCTGTTTTAAACCTTCAGCTACACTCCACATGAGGAACTCAAGCACTGAAGATCAAGTTGTAGACGGTTATAATGGCCTTTCATAAAAGTGTTGCCTTAGTCTGGTCCCACAAGAAGAGTGAGTATGAAGTACCGATTACACCTTCGCACAAAAACAAGACAGGAAATGAGCCGTAAATGAATTTACATGAAAATGAGATCTGCTTGGTAATTACCTTTAATGGTATTGATTTTTTTTAACAAGAATTTTTATTAAAATGTGACTTTAATTTCTTGGCCCATCAGTTTTTTTTCCTGAGTAGAAAACATCAGATTTCAACTAGTTACATTTTGATTCTTAAATATAATCATGCTCTTTCCCTCAGAAGTGAGATAAAAAATTACCTTTGTGGAATTACATATTTTGAAAGGAAAGGGGGACAGGATGCTGGGGAGGAAAGTGGAATTTCTCATTCTTCATTCTTCCTCAGGAAAGGCTTGGTCATTAAATATCAACAATAATTTCCGCATTACATTAGGAAGAGATAAAATACCAGTGCAGTTGCTTGTAATAGCAGTGCAGCTAAGGTTTTTCATAACCGCCTGAGAGAACTCAAATTCACCAAGAACTAACAGATATCTACACCCTTGGGTAACACAAATGCATTCAGGAGAATCACATGGTCATATAAATGTCTCAGGAGGCGGGAGTGAGTTATCCTGAAAATTAGCCGGGACTGTAAACTGGCTATAGGAAACATTCTCTGCTCACCTAATTCATAGATGTGCCAGAAGGGCATAACCCTGGAAATCCCTCCAGGACCGGAGGAAGTTTCATTGAGCATCTGTAATAATGGCTAAAGAAGGGAACTGCAAATATTTGTGAATAAATTGCAGCAAGTTTTCTCTTCTGCTCTGGAGTCTGCATAATAAGATTAGGGAGGCTGACATTATGGGGTGACCAACAACGCCTCCCGGTTTGCCTGGAACTGAGGTGTGTATCCAGGGAGTGGAATTTTCAGTGCTAAAACTGGAAGCCTTGAGCAAACCAGACAGTTGATCACCGTGCATTTGATAACTATTTTTTATTACATCGATTTTTGGGCCCCACTGAGTTAGGGATATTAGATACAAAGCTACTCTACTGATGTAGAAAATGAGGCCTATTAGGATCCCAAGTATTGGGATTGGGGTTAGGAATGGAGAGAACTTAGCTACTGAAGAAAAATTTGGGGTCACTATTTCCAGGAGAAGGAGATAGTGCTAGGTTAAATAATATATAGAATTATATAATTATATGTATTACATAAATATATATAATATAATTTAAATGCAATCAGTTTATAAACTGTCCTAGTGCCCTGGCCATCCCCTTCTCCCAAATAAGAAAAAGTTCCCTTACCCCCCTTTTTTTTTTTTATCTGTTGGCATCAGGCTACCCTTTACCCCTGTAAACATTAGTTTAATGCATATTTAAAGTTTCTAAGTTTCCAATACAAATTTTGATGGACCTACATCAGATTGCTTAATCTGTACCCTATACACGTGGCCTGAGGGCTTTCCCCTAGGTCAGCTTCCCAGAATACAGTCACCTGACATTGACCAGGCAGTGGTTTGGCAGGCAGATGGATTCAAAGCTCTTGGGTTAAGATTTCTTACCCTTTGTTATTCTGCATCAGGCCTGTTGTCATCTTGTACTTCCCTATCAAATTGGACAACAAAGATATCCTTGGTGCCAGGGTCTATCCTTTTCAGGATCCAACTTTTTTTTTTTTTCCAGGGTCCAACTTTTCAGTGCCCTAGGTAGGTGCTACTTGCCAGAGAAACATTAAAACTTGGGGAAATAATCTAACCTGAAGCCCTAGAGATTGAATTTGGTCATGTGGATGTTCCCACTCCTTACCATGTGGTGGGAGACTCCTGATACAGGAAGTGGATTATGAAATACTACACTGGAGAAGGGGACGTAGGATGTAAATGAGTCTTGTTTTCTGTTTCTCTTTAGAAGCCGTCTACAAGCACCTATAGCTTTGTTTCTGTGGTAGCAGATAAAAATGTTTCCCCAAGTTTCTAGGCACCAGATTCATGTCTGAGAACAGCTAATGTTCCTGTCTGGATTTGAAGAGTCTACAACCACTGAGATGAGGGCACTAACAGCACAAGTCTCAACCTAGAGGCACAGAACTTCTGTGGCTACAAATAGTTTGTAGGGCAGGGGTTGATGTGCCTCCACTTTGGAGCTCAAGAGCCCCAGTGGGACTTCCCAGAGGTGTGACCTTAGGTGACTTGTTCAACATCTCTGTGCTTCAGCTTTCTCATCTGTAAAAAGAGGATAGTAACTACCCCAGAGGGGTATTGAGAGGATTCAATAAGACAATGTACTCAGAGTGCTTAGCATAGAACCAGGCCCATGGTGCTTACTCTGGCCCCATGCACTGCAGAGCACAAGGGCCTGTTACAGCACAGATGCACATCTCACATGCAGGACCTAGATTGGTGGCTCCCAATTCCAGATAGCATCTAAAACACGCTAAGTCAGTGGTTGCCAGGGGTTGAGTTTGGGGAAGGGATACCTACGTGTTTCAGGCAGTGAAACTGTCTGATATTATAATGATGGATACATGTCATGATACATTTGCCTGAACCCATAGAATGTGCAACACCAAGAGTGAACCGTAATGTAAATTATGGATTTGGGGGATCATGATGTGCATTGTAGCTTCGTCAGATGTAACAAATGTACCAGTCTGGTGGGGGATATGCTATAAGGGGAGGCTATGCATATGCAGGGGCCAGAGGTATATGGGAATTCTTTGTGCTTTCCCCTCAATTTTGCTGTGAACCTAAAACTGCTTTAAATAACCGGGGAAAAAAATAAGGCCAAAGGTCTCCCCCAGGCCAGTCAAATTATAATCCTAGAAAGAAGGGCCCAGGCCTTGATTTGTTTTTAAAGCTCCACAGGTGATTCTTAAGAGCAGAGAAGGTTGAGAATCCCTGACTTACCAGCTCTGTTGGTCGTGGCTTAAGACCTAACAAGAATCAGCTGCTCTGATTGCCAGCTATTGAGTCAGCCGTATTGAGGGAAAATACGAAGACTGCCAGGCTATACAGGATGTGGACAGAGTTCTGGGATCCTGGTTTTCAACTTGTTCTCACTTTTGGCTGGTAAACTTTCAATGTTTCTAATCACAGAGCAGGACACCAAGGCTCCATGAGAGTTGAGAAAAGGCGTAGCAGATAGGAAGTAACTCTTAGCTCTTTCTTAAGTGAATTCTCAGGAGTCCCATGTTTCTTTAAGAAACATTGGGAAGGGGAGTTTGGAGTTCTGAGCTGGGGTTCAAACTAGGGTACATTCTCCCATGGAGGGGGAAAAAAAAGGAGGAACCAACTTGCAAATCAGACCAAAGTCCTAAATGAACGGTTAGGAAACTGGACGCAAGCTCAGCATATCCAACTGCGAAGGTAATAGCACAGATTTCTCCTTTCTGGCTCTAATGTGGGAGATGATTCTGAGTTCTCGGAAATTAAAGGGCATTTTTTTTTAATGTTTGTTTTTGAGACCGAGACAGCGTGAGCGAGGGAGGGGTAGAGAGAGGGAGACATAGAATCTGAAACAGCCTCCAGGCTCTGAGCTGTCAGCCCAGAGCCCTATGTGGGGCTTGAACCCAAGAACTGTGCGATAGATCATGACCTAAGCCCAAGTCGGATGCTCAACCAGCTGAGCTACCCAGGTGCCCCTAGAGGACATTTTTTTAAAAAGAATGGTCATCTAGCTGGTTGCCACCCAGGCTGGTTTAGCTTCATTTAGATTAAGGAGGGTGGGGTGCCTGGGTGGCTCAGTTGGTTTAGCGCTGACTTCGGCTCAGGTCATGATCTATCTCACAGTTTGTAGGTTCGAGCCCCACATTGGGCTCTGGGCTGACAGCTCGGAGCCTGGAACAAGTTTCAGATTCATTCATTCTCTCTCTCTCTCTCTCCCTCTCTCTCTCTCCCACCCCACCCCACCCCACCCCCACTCATGCTCAGTCTCTATCTCGCAAAAATAAACGTTAAAAAAATTTTTTTACAAAAAGATTAATGAGGGCATTTTGGATTTGCATTAAGCTATCACCTGCATGTGAAAGCAGTGGCATTTATTTAGGTCCTTCTCTGAGCTTCTGTTTCCCCAGCTTTAAAATAGGAATAGTAATACCTATCCCTTACTTTCCTCAAAGGGAATTTGTAATGATAAACAGAAATAATGTTTCACATAAAACTCAGTTTGAGCTCCTGGAAAGAAATACGCACAACTTAAATCAAGGTAATATTGTCATGAAGGAAGGTGCTGGAACAAGTTAATATTTTTATTTTTATCAAAGTACTATCTGGGCAAAGCACAGAATTTTCCCAGGAGAGACTTCTCTCAAGCATTATCCAGTAAATCCCAACATTCCATTCCTTCTAAAGAGCCACACATTGAAACTTGCTTCCAAGACCTATAAAGCACACCCAACAATAAGACAGTCAAAAAAAAGTTTGTTAACCTTAGAGTTCCAATCTATACCCTGACATGTTTAATAATGTTTCCAATCTCCTCGTCCGCTTTGAAGTGAATATCTCATTGAGGTGAGCAGTGTATGCATTTCACACATTTGTGGTTGCTATTTTTCAGGCCACCAACACTTTCTACAAGGCTAGTTTAAGTAGCTCTCCAGGGTTTTTGATTATAGGAAGTAATGTTGACTCTAGCCTCCCAGTTAAATCTTAAATACTTTTCTTTTGCACAATGGGCTGTCCCAGTATCCAATCATAATCACTTTTTAGGAGCACATTTCACATCTCTACAAAATTTGCTTTTTATTTTTTTCTACTTAAGCTCACGATTTCTTTTAACAATTCTTTCCATAGACTCCTATTAGCATTTTGCACCTGATAATATATTACAGCTCTGAGGCACATCAAATCTTTTGTACAGGCTGTCTCCGAAAATGTTCTCAAGAATTAAAACAGAGCAAACAATGCACTCTAATTTGTTAAATTCTGCTCTGTGAAATTTAGGCATGCAGTAGGACTAAAAAGTGGAGGGGAGGGAGAGGTAGAAGTGTGGAGGGAAAGTACGAAGTATGAATGTTTTTAGATACTTGAGAAATTGGAGGTGGAGGAGAGCAGGCAGAGACAGTGGTACAAGTAAGGACTACAAATAACCTGGCGGAGAGGGTGATGTTTTGCTGGGATGATTAAAATAATTATAATATCCTCATTTGTGCCTCTACTTGGGGAAGTCTCCAATCAGCAGATAGTAACCTTCTGATGGATCTCTAAATAGCTCTTTATCGTCACAATCTTTCTTTCTTCTTGCTCTCTTGTGTGCTCTTGTTTCCTACGAGGGCAGTGGAAATGACAGGTAACTGATGTCCACTAGAATACATGTGCATCAAAGAGAGTAGAATGAAAATGTGTGTTCGTTATCTATTTATCCTATGGTAGCAGTATTCCAATTTCCTTCTAAAGAACCACTTCCTCCTGTAGAGCCCATGTTGTTTGGGTGTAACCAGAATACATCCATCAAAGCATTGCATTCCCCAGGAATAGATACGTGGTCGAATGAGATAACATGAAATTCCACACTTTCCCCAATGGGATGTGCTGGATCAGTGGCAGCCTTGCAATCACAAGCTCCTTCCTTAAAAATAGAATCAACATACTAGAAGGTGGAGCTAAGAGATGGAAAAGGAGAAACTGGGACTTGGTAACATCGCTGGAACACTAGTCAACCAGTGCCCTCAACCGTTAAATTACGTGAACTGCTAAACTGAGTATTTGCTCAAGCCACTTTGGGTTGGGTTTTTGATCCCCTGTGACCAAAAGAGCTTACCTAATATAGGCAAAATCTGTGCTTTCTTCACTCTTTCCCCAGAGCCTAGCTTGGTAACTGGCATACAGTGGGCACTCAAACTTAGAAATTATATTGATTTTTTTTTTTAATGTCCCTGTCAGCAACAGCACTGTACTTTCTCGTCTTCACTTAACACTTCATTTGTAGGATATCCAACTTCCTCATCCTGTAGAAAAGAGAGCAGTGCCAAGACATTAAGGGAAGTGAAAAATACATTTTTTCACCAAGACTGTGGACTCTGTTACTGTGTACCTAAGCTACTTCCCTGAACAATAGAAAAATATTTAATGTCTTCCCTCTTCCTCTGACTTTTGCTGGCCAGTAAAGTGATTACACTGGCTTTCTCTACCAGCATAAACCTTCCCTTCCTATTCATGCTTTGATACTCTACTACAATCTCCCCAGATGAACTTCCGTTCATTTCAGAACTTGTTGCTCTGCCGTTGAATGTCAAGGTAATTGACATTTGGATTTCTGACTTGGATTCCTCTAGCAGCATATGGCCAAAAAATTAAACCAAAAGAACATGTTTATAATAGAACACTTGTGCCTGGGAGCTGGGAAATTAACCAAGAATCAGAAGCTTTGGACTTTGTTCTTGGCTTTGCCAGTGACTTCCAGCATAACTTAGGAAAGCTATCATTTCACTTGGCTTTACATTCCTCCCCCCCACAAGTCTTTGAAAAGCAGAGCTAGAAGTAGCTCAGAGTAGGACACTCATACTGATTTGGCAATGGGAGGACACTATATGAAGAAAGACTTACTTATTAGGACCTTCAGTCTATGAACATGATGGTGGATAAACTGAACCTTGATTTGTTCATTAAATACTAGGGTACTAGGAGACAGATTGAATTTAAAAGCGGTACATTTCAGTATAGCAAAAGAGCTCTCTTTTATATAGCAAGAATAAAGGTTTTTTTTAATCCATAAGTTGGAGATTCCTCTTAAATGGATTAAGAGGAACTTTGTTGATTTGTGGCATATTCCACAGAGAATGCTGGACTTAATTAATCTGGGTCTGACCCATACAAAAATCTTATATTTATGTTCTTTATCTGACTATAAAGTGAATTCAAGAGCTCTCATAAGGATTTTGTTGCTGATGCCCTGAGAATGCTCCACATAAGGAAGACATAAATAGAAATGGTTTTTGCTTTGTCAAGCAGCCTTTGAGCTGGACAATTTTTACTACTTACTAAGTTATAAGGTCCTAGGAAGCTTCCTTTACCTACCTGTGCTTCAATTTCTTCATCTGAAAAATAAGAAAGAGAATAGTGACCACCTGTATTGGATTCCTATTGCTGTTATAACAAATTACCACAAACTTAGTGGCTTAAAGCAACACAAATTTATTATTCTACAGTTCTCAAGAGCAGAAGTCTGAAAAAGGCCTGAGTTAAAGTCAAAATGTCTGTAGGACTGCATTTCTTCTGAAGACTTGAGGGGAGAATCCATTTCCTTACTTTCCCCGGTTTTAGAGGCTGCCCGATGCCTTGCCATCTTACAAACCAGCAAACATGTCACTCTGACCTCTATTTTGTTGTCACATCTTCTCTGACTGACAATGACACACCTGCCCCCATATTTCATTTATAGGACACTTACAGTTATGTGGGTCCACTCCAACAACCCATGTTAATCTCCCCATGTAATATCCTTAACTCAGTCATACCTGTAAAGTTCCTTTTGCCATGTAAGTTAACCTATTCACAGGTTCCAGAGATTAAGACATGGACCTCTTTGGGAGTGAGGATAATTCTTCTTCCTACTTACCACACTATCCCAAGTGTTGTTTTTGAGGATTAAATGAGACCATGCTCAGAGTAAATCTAGAACAGTGTCTCAAAAGTAATCAGGATAGAACAAATGCTAGCTATTGTCATCATGTCTATTAGCAGTTCACATTATTAGTCTCAGGATTTCTCCTGCTTTGAGTCAAAGTTCATTTTCCTAAAGAACCTGCTGTGCTTTTCTTCCGAGTGTTCCAGTTCTCTTTAGCTAAGATAGCCCATAGACCCAGTTGGCCAACCAGACCAATCTCCATGCCAACCAGAGCCCCCATTAGTCATCTGTCCTCTATATTTAAGCCTTTCTTAATGAGGACCACGGAGGTACACAAGAAATCCATTCCATTCATGAATTGCTCTTCTTGCTAGAAAGGGCTCAACTGAGTTTGAATGGATCCACCTCCATGCACTTTCTCTACAGGTCCTAGATGTGCAAGATCTAGCCAGAGTCCCTTCCAATCTCTCAACCATGCAAAAGCCCTTAAGATGTCTAAGGGATTACATTATATCCTTGTTCTATCTTTTCTTTCCAAGACTAAACAGCCACAGGGCTTCCTTAGCATAACATCTGTGCTGTCTGAAATGTGAACTCAAAAACACTAGTGATACTCCAGATTTTTCCAACCAATCTTCACTGTCTCCACTCCACTCTCTAAAGTTATGATAAATTTTCTTACTATGACATTCTCTACTTATAAATGCTTATCAAAGTATTGTCACAGTAGTAGTGGCCATTACTATTCTACAATTATACTGCCTGTAATTCTATAATTTCCAAATACTACTGGGAAGTACTTTTGCTTTATTTTTCCAGTGAGAAAAATAACATGAGGCAATAAGGTAAATGTGTCCCACCAACTCTAACAGTCTTAGAAATAAATTGGCCAGAAGTAGGCTCTATATACACTGCTGATTAAAAATACAGCTGAACGTATCCTTTGTAGAAGACTGCATATACAGGGTTTTTAAAATGTCCCATCCTTTCTCAAATTCCATTTTCCAGGATTTATCCCAAGGATATGACAAAAAGGCACACTATATTTATGGAAAAAGATGTTTATTCTAACATTATTTATAATAGCAGAAGGATGAAAGAAAACAGCCTAAATGTTCAGGGAATTTCTTAAGTGAATCACATGTCATGTGATCAAACACTGTTTCAAAGTATGTTTAATGATAAATAAGTGTAACAGTATTAAATGAAAAAGGAAGAATGTAAAAGAGAATGTGCAGGTGCCCCAATTTGTAAAAAGTAAAAAAAAAAAAAAAAAAAAAAAAAAAAAAAAAACCCAAAAAGTGTGTCAAATAGAAAAATGACTTTATGGAAATACCCCAAGATATTCAGTGATCATCTTTGTCTGGCTTCTACTTTCTTCTGTATTTTATAACTTCAAACTCTATAAGAAACTTTTTAAATTTTTACACGTCGACTTTAATTTTTATGTCTACTTTAAGAGAGCATATGTACACACGCAATGGGGGGGGGCGCAGAGTGAGCAAGAGGGGGAGAGAATCTCAAGCAGGCTCTGCACTGGCAGTGCAGAGCCTGACATGGGCTCAATCTCATGACCTGAGCCAAAATCAAAAGTCGGCTGCTCAGCCAGCTAAGCCACCCAGGCACTCCATACAGACTTCATGTTTAGATCAGTTTTAGGCTCAGCAAAATTGAAAGTACGGAAAGTTCCGTATACTCCTTCCCGCCATATACGGACAGCCTCCATCACCAGCCACATGTGCACCAGAGAGGAAGAGGGAGAAGCATGTCTGTCTACCCACCAGAATGGGACACGATGCGAGAGCTCATGGAAAAGGCCAAACTACCACTTCTGAGAAGCTATTGCCTCAGGGTATCTGTCCCCTGGATAAGTCTGTCTCAACCTCCTGGTGGCATACCTGGGGCCACTGTTGGTCAGTATTGCCAGGAACCAGATGACAAACTTGATGCAGAGCTGAGGAGGAGGAACTAGGGCCCACAGGACACCTCTTATCTGATGGTCAGTGTCTGACCATGATGACCTTCTAGGAGAATTAGCTTCTGTTTGATTTCTGCTTTCCAAATATCCCCTAAGTCTGTCTTTTGATCAACTCTAACTTGGAACCATACAGGCAAGGGCATTTTGAGAAACCTGGTTCTGAACCTTAGTCAAGCTGATAAAATCCTGTACCACATAATTGCAGGATGTGTATTTTTTATCTTTTTATTTTGGGGTGTTTACTATGTAGATATTCCATACAAATCACAGCTTGCCTCAGAGCAGCTTCTGAGCTAGCCAGTCCCTGGTCACTATTTCTGGCTCAATCCTATGAGAAGATGGATGGCTACTCCAAGGTTCACACACTTCTAGCCCAAGGTTGAACCGGCTTACAGAGTTCCCAGAGCCATATACACTCCATCCCTCTTTTCCCTGGCCAGACAGTTCCCCGTGTGTTGCAGCACCCATTCGAGTTATACCTGCTGTTCTCTCCCGGCTGTTCAAAGATCTCCCTGAGGCTGTAATGCCATCTTGTGTGGGACCTTGAAGAATCTTTCCTTATATTTTATAGAGCTGTCTATAAATACAGATCCTGAAAGTTGTGGCCTCAACCCTTACCAAATTGCCTGTTCAGTGTGGCTTACAGCAGTATTATAAAGCTCAATCAATGGAGTAAGTCGCTCTGAAACTTAATCCCTAGTCTTTTAATAACTAGTTGTATAATTTTAAACACATTTTACCTCAGCAGCCACAGAATCTTCATCTGTTAAGTGAAGTTTGGATTCGACTCTAAGAACTCTTCTAAGATTATATAAACCACATAAGGAAACCCCGTAAGACAGGCAGTAGAATTTTCTCTCTGACCAAGTTGGAGTATCGAAGAATCTTTAGAGGTCTTTCAAATCCAAGGTGATTTGTACATGATAACCATGTATGGACTAAGTAGAGAAATCAGCATCAGTGCTCTGCCATGCAGACTTCTAGTTCTTTTGCGGGGGCGGGGGGGGGGTCTGTTTTTTTTGTTTTGTTTTGTTTTTTGCTCTCCGAGAAGCTGAGTGCTGCGAAGATCAGGAAAACGTGGAAGGGGGGGCTCCTTTGTGACTGACAGTGCTGCAGGCTATGACAAGC
Source organism: Puma concolor (assembly GCF_028749965.1). Taxonomy (NCBI): domain Eukaryota; kingdom Metazoa; phylum Chordata; class Mammalia; order Carnivora; family Felidae; genus Puma; species Puma concolor. The sequence goes on along the minus strand of NC_141674.1, from coordinate 191,242,111 downwards.
AGTCTTTCATTGCAAGACTAGATAACAATGGAAATAAGACCTCCTCTATTTTATCAAATACAGTATTTCCCATCTCTTGTTAGGAAACATCATGCAATTAAACTACCAATCTTACCCTCTGTGTTCCTCTCTCACTCACAACTTCTTCAAGCAGATGTTGGTGGATACTTTAGAATATCTTAAGCAACACTCAGAGTTGAAAACGTTTGCCTTATTCTGTCCTGTGTCCAACTCTGTTTTGAAAAAATGAAAGAGAAAGGTTTTCCTTGATTGCCAATTCATATGGGAGGTCTAAAACTTCTGCGGACAAATTGCTTTAGGTACACTGACTTCATAATTTGTGCGTGGCTAATTGGATTGCCTGATTAAAGGACATGACCATTGCTTCAAGATAGCAGTTGCTAGACTGGGGTCCTCTGGTGTGCCACACCTCTGATTTAATGCGATCAGTGGTGTCTAAAGCCAAAGGAAAACCATGGGGCCTCTCAAAGCGCCTGTTCTGGTGAGGACAGTCTTTCCACAGCCTCCAAGATTCTCTAGAGCTCTGCAGAGTGCAGATCCAGAGTCTCACCTTACACATGACTTAAACAGAATCAAGGATGCCAGATTATACCAATATTGGGACCCCACTAACCATAGGATAGGAGTAGGCTCTCCACCTAACCACTAGGGGTCCCATTTGCTTTGAGGATGTCACTACCATCTATGTATCCCTGCCCATCTTTATTAAACCAATCTTCAGTGAACTTAAAAATGTCAAATATATTAAACAGGTCTAAAAGTTCTGTTTCATTTACACTTTAACTACTAATGCTTTGATGGTACGAAATGCCACATGATCCTACATCTGGTTTATTGTCTACATTTGATGAGACAATAGCCTATCTCCAAATAAGGGCTCAGTGCATCCAATTTTGAACTTATCCCATTTTTTACCCTAATTCCTGGTGTCCCCAAATAAAAGTCAAGGGAATACAAGATATTACCTAAAGCAAAGCTAAAATTGCATGTTTTAAATTTTCATGTCAGGAAATGCAAAATTAATACTCTCCTTGCGATATTGCTCATTAATACTGTACTTAGACTAAGCTATAGTTTTAATGGCCTAATTCAAAAGAGTGGAAAATTTTATTTTACTTAATTTAAATCATTTAGATGTATGAGCTCTTTCATTTCCACTGGCACTTTTACACTTAATGTGAAAGAGGGAAGAAGTCGATCTCAAACTCTCTCATAGAACATAAACTCTTGATGGACTGAAACGAAGCGGAGCCTCAGAATACCTAAGACATAATGAACTGGATGGACCAAGAGAGCACACTGTTTGAGACTCCACAGACTGGGACACTGTAGGGGGACATCCACGTAATCTGGTCAGAGAAAGTGTACGAAGCAACTCAGAATATTGTTCCTCTTACCCCTTCAGAACAGCAGTGAAATAGGCCACAGCTTGTAAGAACTGCAAGATTTCAGAAGCGTGAAAGTGGTAATAATATCCAAACATGCCATTCAGCCTGGTAAAGGAACACACAGAATTAATGGAACAAGGCCTTATAATGAGCAGACCAGCTTGTAGTTAAAAGATAGTCTGTAATCCCCACAGCATAATAGGGCTATGGCTTAGGGGGCCTAGATAGCCCTTTCCAGCCCTGCCACCCTCTCCCCCGTTCTCTCATCTATAATATGAGGAAGCTGGGCTGGAAGAACTCTTGGTTTAGCTAGCAGAACTTGTACTACCTCTGGCATTCTATTCTGTGGTGAAATAGCTCCAGGGAAATTGAGTTTCAATCACGGTTCTAGGAACATGTAAGAAATCATCATCTGCATATTTATCTTCTGTATGGATAGTTATACACAAGCAACTATTGACAGTATTTTTCTTTTAAATTTACATCCAGATTAATTAGCATATAGTGCAACAATGATTTCAGGAGTAGATTCCTTAATGCCCCTTACCCATTTAGCCCAGCCCCCGCCACAATACCTCCAGCAACCCTCAGTTCTCCATATTTGAGTCTCTTCTGTTTGGTGCCCCTCCCTGTTTTTATATTATTTTTGTTTCCCTTCCCTTATGTTCATCTGTTTTGTCTCTTAAGTCCTCATATGAGTGAAGTCATATGATTTTTGTCTTTCTGACTAATTTCACTTAGCATAATACCCTCCAGTTCCATCCACGTAGTTGCAAATGGCAAGATTTCATTGTTTTTGATTGCCGAGTAACAGTCCATTGTATGTATGTGTATATATATATATATATATATATATATATATATATATATATACATACCACATCTTCTTTATCCATTCATCCGTTGATGGACATTTGGGCTCTTTCCATACTTTGGCTATTGTTGATAGTGCTGCTATAAACATGTGTCCCTTTGAAACAGCATACCTGTATCCCTTGGATAAATACCTAGTAGTGCAATTGCTGGGTCGTAGGGTAGTTCTATTTTCAGTTTTTTGAGGAACCCCCATACTGTTTTCCAGAGTGGCTGCACCAGCTTGCATTCCCACACAGTATTTTTCTTAAGTACAATGGGTGTGTGATATAAAACAAACATTTAGGACCTCTCCTAAAGCAAGGTGCTTTGCTGTCCTTAAAAATTTTAAGATCATCCAGAACAAAGTTGTCAATGTCAGTCAACTTTCTAAGAAACGGTTTCTTCAGTTTTATTACTGCTGAATAATATTTCATTGCTTGGATATACTACGGTTTATTTATCTAATTATCTACCGCGGACATGTTGCTGCTTCTAAGTTTTGGCAAATGTGAATAAAGCCACTGTAAACATCCATATAAAGGTTTTGGTGTGGACATAAGTTTTCCATTGCATAAATACCAATGAGTGTGACCACTGGATTGGATGGTAAAAAGGCTTAATTTTGTAAGAAACAACCAAATTGTCTTTCAAAGTAGCTGTACCATTTTGCATTCCCACCAACAATGAATGAGAATTTCTGCAGCTCCATATCCTTCACAGCATTTAGCATTGTCAGTGTTTGGGATTTGGGCCATTCTAATAGGCATGTAGTGGTGTCTTGTTTCTATTCCCTCATTCTACTCAGTGCAAATATTTTAAATGGAACCAAAGTCCATTTAAAGAGTACAAGAAGGAGGCGTTGTTATTTTTCTGTAACAATTTTCCTTTCCAGCATATAGCAATTATTAGAAGGTAAATGGACTTCAGCATTAAATATGCAACGAGAAATGAGAACATTGAGACCAAGTGGTCCGAAAGAATGGGATTAGATATACAGGAGACCTATAGCTTCAATATGTATGCTGGCCCATAAGTATACACCTCAACATAGAAGTATTGCATAAAGAAAGGTGTGGGATTCTCATTTAGGATGTGGTTTGTTACTTAAGAACAAGATGGGAGCCAGATTACCTAGTTTCAAATGTCACCATTACCAACACTACCACCCCCATTAATAGCTGTGTGATCTTAGGTAAGTGATTTAGCCTCTCTGTCTCCATTCTAAATTTGTATTTCCAGCTGCCCACTCAAAAGCTCTATTTACACGTCAAAGTTAACATGTCCAAAAACACTCATTTCCACCCCCACAAATCTGGTCTTCCCACAGTTTCCCACAACTCAATGAAAGGAAACTCCCTTCTACCAAAAACAGCTTGGTGTCATCCTTGACTCCTATTTCTCTCCTATCCCATATCAGTATGTCAGCAAAATCCTGTTGGCTCAAGCTTGGAAATCCTGACCATTTCCCACCCCTCTATTGCTACCACCCTTGTTTATCTCTTACCTAGAGACTATTACAATAACCTCCAGCATGGTTTCACCTTTTCCACCCATGGGCCTTAACAGTCCCTTCTGAGAACATCTAGAATAGTCTTTTTAAGCCCAACTCATAATGTCATACCTCTGCTCAAACAGCTTCAATGATTTTCCATTTAAGAGTAAAACCTAAAATCCTCACCATGATCTAGAAGACCCTACCATGTGATCCCCTCCTGTTTCTTTACCTCCAGTCCTATCGTTCTCTCCATTACTCATTCTCCTCCAGCACTGACCACCTTGACCTGTGCTGACTACCATGAAATTCCTAGAGAAAGCTAAGAAAGGTGCTCCCTCTTCCTTGAACTGTCTTTAGATATTTAGAAGTCTAATTCTCTCCTTTCCTTCAAAATTATGTTCAAATGTCACCTTATTAGAGAGGCTTCCCCAAATTCTCCTTTATAAAATTTCACCCCTTCCCCCAGTACTCCTCTCTTCTCTTCTTGTAATTCCTAGCATTCTGATCTATACATGTTTATTAACTATATCCCCTTAGTAAATGGTAATCTCCATGAGAACAGGAACTTTATCTGGTTTTTTCACTGCTGTCCCCCCAATACCTAAAACAGTAGGCATGCAATAAATATCTGAGTGATTGAATAAATGAATATGGGGTAATATAAACATATTAAATAACTGGGACTGTAGGGTTATGTGCATTGTAAATAATATAAAATGCTTAGAACATAAACTCAGTAGATATTACCTAGTAATGTTGATGTCGATCTTTCTTTGCCATCCAGGAGTTGGATTTAATGGTGGGGCAAATCTTAAGGTAGAGGGAAAATCAAAGGCAGTTGGGTTACAACACATTAGCTCAAGAAGAGTCCATCAAAGATGAAACAGGACACGGTAGGTGGATTGGAGGGTACCGGAACTAAAGCCGGACTGAGAAAGAAATATACTAAGATTGGGTTGGTGGTCAGCAACCCAGCAAAGTTGATCAGGTTTCAAGACCAAGCTCCAGTTCCACTGAAGTTAACAATGATTTTTTTCCTCATCACATTTTTTAAGCACTCCAAAGAGTACACAGGTATTTCCTGATTAGCATATCCCACCAGCACCCACCACCCTAACTTTCTCTGGAGGAGAAAGGACAAGAGCTGCACTGACAGATTCTCTGAGGGCACTGGGCAAGGCAGCAGATGTTCCAGGTCTTGAGTGCATTGTGCCTAGAAATACAGCACAGAGAAGGAGAAGGTGAGCAGAAAGGCAAGAGTGTAGCCAACACAACTCTTAGAAGAGTCAGAGACTCCTCTCGTTAATCCAGGGGCTGTTAGTCTACAGCACGTTTACTAGGGCAACGTTGGGCCAGTATATTAGTTGGCTAGGGCTGCAAGAACAAAGTATCCCAAATTGGGGGGATTAAATAATAGAAATGTATGGTCTCAAAATTCTGGAGCCTAGAAGTCTGAGATCAAGACGTTAAGAGTTGGTTCTTTCTGATAGCTGCGAAGGAAAATCTGTTCACACTTCTCTGCTAGCTTTGGGAATTTTCTGGCAATCTTTGACCTTCCTTGGTTGGTAGATACATCACCCCAATCCCTCCCTTCATTTTCACGTGGTGTTCTCCTTGGGCATATGTCTGTATCCAAATCCCTGCTTCTTTTAAGGACACAAGATCATCTCATGATCTCATTTTAACTTGATTACCTCTGTAAAGATCCTTTCTCCAAATAAGATCATGTTTTGAGGTGCTGTGGGTTAGGACTTCAACACATGAATTGGGGGAACACAAATCAACCAATAACCAGCAAGAGTAGGTCCCCATACACATACACATACACAAAAACGAGAGCGATCATATTTACAGAAGAACGTGGGACTTCCAAGTCTGTCAGGCAGTAGCTGAAGGGAGAATATAAACTGTTAAGTTTTCACAAAAGAAAGTGTTTCAAGGCCTAGAGACAAGTGTTTGAGCAGGGATGAGGAAGAGATGAATGTGGTGGTCAGTGGTTGCTCTGATACTAGCTTGGGACTATAGACACATCAAGTTGGATAATCCAGGTTTTGGGGGAGACTCACCCTTAAATGCTGTGGGGACACTGCTGCAAGGGGCTTAAATCAGAGCCTCCAGCCTGATTCGAATCCTGGTTCTACCACTTACAAACACTGAGTTTAATAAAGTATTGTAAACTCCTGCCCTTATATTCCATAACTGAAAAACGAGCATGCTGGCATCAATCTCATTAAATTGTTATGATAATTTGATGGGAGGATATATGTAAAGTGCCTTTCACCATTCCTAACACATAGTTCTCAATCAGACTGCACTAGAAGTTATGGAGAAGCTCTCCCAGGGGGTTATCTAATGTAGGACTTTTCCCAGAGGTAAATAAGAGACACTGATTCTCATGGTACCTAAGTAAAGACAAGTTATCCAAATCAAGAATATTTATCTTAAGGAAATAGGCCACCTGGAGAGACAGACATTCATCCCAGTTATGCTTCCAAAATAGCTGGTCTTCTATAGATTCATTTCAATAGGCTCTCCTCTTTAGAGAGATCACCTTCATAGTCTCACTTAACTGAAACATGTGTTCATTCTCCTTTTTTAAAAAAAATCTTTTTGGTATTTTTCCATTCTTGAGAACGAAAAGTAACCCTATTTTATAGGAAAAAAGCATCCCCTTAATTCTGCGTTAGAAAGAAAAGTATCATATTTTATAACAATAATAAGTGAACTTATGGTCTACATTTTTCCCCTCATGAAAATATGCAAACCCTACTTAACTTGGAATACTTAATTCTCTTTCCATGTCACACAGGGACTCCCCTGAGTTTTTGTTCTCGTGGGTGTGTGTGTGTGTGTAAAATTTAGTAAGTGATTCAAAAATCTTTTGTACTAAGAAAAGCAATCACAGCTAATACACTGAATAACTAGTGTGAAGATGGATATGTTTTGGTATCTAATGATCTTTTATTTGTTAAAAGTGATGCATTCCAAGTGACTCCATTTTACCTTCATTTAAATAAAAAATAAATAATTGCTAGCAGGAAATATCCAGTGAAGATTTATCCCAGAAGTCGTGTCACCATTCAAACCCAGATTTCTATGTAGTTTTGGCCTTAAACTTCTCAAGTAAGCATTCAGGACCATACAAAACTCGCTGAGCCTACATTCCAGAAGTGTGGCAGAAGATTCATGTAAATGTTAAGTAACCTCATTTATCTTCTTTTCCCTTTTAAACATCAATGTGATGTTCATTTGAAGAAATGTGTCATGGGGGGCGCCTGGGTGGCTCAGTCGGTTAAGCGTCCGACTTCAGCCAGGTCACGATCTCGCGGTCCGGGAGTTCGAGCCCCGCGTCGGGCTCTGGGCTGATGGCTCAGAGCCTGGAGCCTGTTTCCGATTCTGTGTCTCCCTCTCTCTCTGCCCCTCCCCCGTTCATGCTCTGTCTCTCTCTGTCCCAAAAAAAATAAATAAACGTTAAAAAAAAAATTAAAAAAAAAATGTGTCATGGGTCTAAGAAAATCAATAATCTAAAACACATTATAGACCTAGAGCTTAACCCTTTCTGAAGCGGTTTCAAATGTACTCCTCCATTTTTCCACCCCCTTCTTGCTCCCACCCCTACTACACTAAAACCTCTCATGAAGATCATCAGTAATGAGCACCGTTACATCCAATGGGCATTTTTCAGTCTTTCTCTTGATTAACATCTCAATAGCATTTGCTGCTCTTAACTGTCCTCTTCTCAAAAATATGTTCTCTTCTTGATTTCGGGTACCACAGCCCACCTTTTTTCTCCAACTTCAGTGACTTTTACAGTCCTTTTTCAGGTTCCACTCTTTTTTCTTTTATTTCATTTTGATTTTTATTAAAGCTGTACTATATGTAGTTTTAACAAATAGTCCTACAAAGCTTACAGTGAAAGACACAGCCTCCAATTCTACCCTTGATTTCCTCTCCCTACTCTTAAAGGTGTTTGCTCTGATATTTGTCTTCACATTTCTAAATAGCACACCATTTCTAGATTTTTTTTTCCATTTTAGATTTCCAACTGTGAAAAATGAGTATTTATGTCTTCTTTCCTGCCAAATACTCTCTCTGCCTCCTATCTTTTTCTTTTTTCCTTCATCCTCTCAAGAAATTACAACATAAGTTTTGTTAAATCAATGATCAGTATTTTTATTATAATTCTATAAGTATTCATAGTTAAATCATATAGTATACTAAGATTACAATTCTGTTCTTGGTCAATGTTATGCCCAGAATTCATGATCCCCAAAGACCACTAGGGAGCCGAGTCCGATGCAAAAGCAAAGAGCCTTTATTCGAGCTAGCTCGAGCTCAATCCCCTACCTGCACCGACGCAGCAGTGAGATACCAGGGAAAGAGAGCAAGTTTCAAAAGGACAAAGGTTTTATTGGGGCCTAGGGGCAGTTGGTGAGGTAATGGCTGTGGCCTCAGCCGATTGGCTGGGGAAGGGTCCTGGGGAAGGGTCCGAGTCCTGTTAGGCAGGTGAGGGGGGGTTACTCAAGGGGAGGAGGTATGGTCAAGGTGAAGGACACAGAACAAGATGGAGTCGGCTGGCGTAGGCCCGCCCTTTCAGTCAACTTTTTGCTTTTCCCTGGTATTAATAATTGCTGTGCTTTCCCCCTCTGATAGTAAGTTTACTAACTGCTATAACAAAGACAATTCCAAATCTCAATGGCTGAACACAAAAGAAGTTATTTTTTATTAACTTATAGGAAATTCAGTGCAGATGTTCCTAGTTGGTAGGAGGCCCTTTTTGGTTCCTTAGACTTTAGTGATCCTCTGTTCCCTGGTACCTTAGAATCTCCTATTGATTCTTTGTACCTGCAGGCATGCAGGCAAAGTAAGATAAGACTGGACAATCAAGAGGGACATTTCTAGGAGTTAAGTTGGAAGTGTTATGCATAACTTCCATTCACAGTCTGTTGGTCAGAGTTCAAAGCCTACATCCTGAACTATATGCAAGGGAGGTTATAAACGGAGTCTAACTATGTTCATAAGAAGACAAATGAGTTGAGTTTTGGTAAACATAGGGCTGGCTGTTAGTATAATTAGCATATGTATATTTCACTCTTTTTTTTTTTTCATCCATAGGATACAATCACTCCTACCACTAAGGCAATACTCCAAATCCCTGGAAGTCCTTGCTTGTCCATCAAAGATCAAGATCCTTAGATAATGTACAATTTTCTCAGGTTCAGATATGATCCCTCAAGATCCAAGAACCTATAAACTAAAAAGACAAGTAATTTTCTGGCCCCACATCCCCAGTACACTCATTCCATAGACAATGAAAGAGCAGGAAAACTGAAGAACAGAAGGCACAGAGAAGTCATTGGTACATAACAATTATGGAATCCTATAGGCAGGATTTCAGTTCCTGGGTATCAGCAAATTTTTATCTTAGACCCCAATTCTGCTCTTTGGAAAGAACTTTCTAATCCATTGTTTACCATGTCTCCTGATTCTATCCTCTGGGAAATTCTTCCTTGTCCCATTATTTTCCATTGACCTATCTGAAGTGGGTGTTGATGTATATATCTTCCTTGGGGACTATATGCTTTACAGCACACTTTCTGCCTGGGCATTGCTTTAAGACTTAAGAGTCATAGGTTTTTTTAGGCCAGGTTTATGGTATCTTTGACAATAAGTTTACCACCTACTCATTATATTTCTAATCTCTTTGTTGCCAGTCATTTTCGTGTTCATTATATTTCTAATCTATTTACATGCCAGTCAACATTCTCTCCTTGATATAATTCTCAATCCTGAGTTCTTCATATCTTCAGTTTTTCTCTCTCTCTCTCTGAACTCACAGTGGCTATCTGAAACCATATGAAACCAGAGGCTTAGGTGGGAGGAGAACCTCTTGAAGGTGGTCTTTGCTCTATGGTTGAATCATATTGTTTAACTGAAATTTCTGTAAATCTCTTTCAGTCTATAAATACCTCATCTTCAAACTCTGTATCAAAAGTGTAAGTCTCCTTTAGGTTTAAGCTTCTCCAAGAACTTCTCATTTTTTTCTTGAGATCACTCCTGGAGTCATGTTCTCCCACTTCATTTGGGACTCCTTGCTCCCTAGGCCTATTGTACAAATAAAGCCCTGAAATCTCTTTTCATATTTATCCTGGAAACCTCCTTTTCTTGCTGAAGTCTTAAGGTCCCTGTGTACTAGATCCCATTGTTGGGATCTAGAATTTTATTTATTCATAAGACAGCCTTATTTAATACTGTTGGAAGAAGACAAGAGATGCCTGGGTCAGAAACAAAGGACTATATTTATCATGGCACAAAAAGCAGCATAAACATTGTATTTGTGTCCATTTCTTTTGCCCCCAAGTCTCATGGAAGCAACATGGAGGTGCAGAGGTGAATGTTGTGTATAGAGTGAATTGCTTTATAGTTAAGGAACACTGAGCTTGACCTCCTTTTATAGCAAACAATAAGCAAGACTTCTCTTTGTTCCAGAGGAAGTTTCCTCATCCCTGCTTGCTATAGATGTAACTCTGAGAAATGGTCCCAGTTAAGATTGATCAGAGTCTTGCATTCTTAACATACTCAAAAAGAATGTGCAAGGACATTCAGGTCCCATGCAGATTGCCTTTCACAACACCCGTATATGCAACACCCAGTTCATCAACTCTCCGGATTTACTCAATTATGGCTTTCTGCTAAACAACATTGATGGCCCACCAGGAAGCTTATTAGGGTTATTAGGAAGGCAAGGACCAGGTCTATTTTCCAACCACTAGATCCCTAGTGCCTATCTCAGTGCATGGTAATGGATAGGTAATCCAAATAAACTAAGGGACTTAAGTGATTCACCCTATGAATGGTATTGTATAAGGTAAACCATACTTGTTTGTTCTCTCTCTCTCTCTCTCTCTCTCTCTCAGAAATGCAAGGATGAAACTCACACTTTTTTTTTTTTAAAGAATATCCATTTCTTCATACTAACATTTGTATTGTCAAAGATCAGGGTCAGGGAGGTGCTAAACAGCCTACAGTATATAAATAGCCCCTCACAGTGAAGAAGTATCCAGTCCAAATCATCCATAGTACCAATATTGGGAAATCCTATTCTAGCATGTGGACGAATGCTGCAGACTAATTCTTGTGCCAGCTACACAGGAATTCATTATCTTCCCGATTTCCTTCATTCCCCAGTATTTTAGAAACTTAAATTTCCCTTCCCTTTAAAGCTAAATTATTTACTCTACCACATCTTATCCCCCCCCCCTTTTTTTTTTTTGAAGCACCTCTGTCTTTATAAAATCTTTAGAGTTAAGGATAAGTCAAATAATGGGGATTAAAGATTTACTACTATGCCAAGAATTCCCTGTGCTCATCTTAACCCTGTCTCCCAGCCATATACATATCTCACTGTGTGGTCTGATTTATTACCCTCAACTGTTTTGGTAACAAGGACACAATAGGTATTCTGTATGACTGTATCTAGCCTTGAGTAGAAAAATAGAGTTTGAGACCATATCAAAAGAGAGCTAGCCCACCAATTTGACCCTTTATTCAAATATTGGATCCACTTAAACCCAAAGTTGCTGAAAGTTTAGAAGAGCTAACCACAGTAACTTGACTATTTCTTGCTGTGTATTTAGGCTGAGTCATGAAGCAATATAAACTATAATAATCCACCACCAGATAAGTCTTATTTGTAAAGCAATCTGACATGACCTAGGTCAGGATAAACAGGTAAATCAATACAGGAAAGTCTGGCATGTAGGCTTAATTTCCAGACCTAAGAGATTAGAGATGAGTTTAGAAAGACATACAAGCACAGACCCACAAACATACACAGATTGCTTTTAACTCATCCCACAGATAGAATTCCTTTGCACTGTCAGCTTATGTGCCCTCCTGACATCCCAAAGACTGGGTTTACATCATCTCTTGAAAAACATAACCTTGAAATTTTCCACTTATCAATAATATTGAAAATTAAATTGTATAGCAGGCTAAAGTCTAGCCTAGAATAGTCTGGATCTCTCCTGGCTTCTCAATTCTTTTCACATACCTTATGTGTCCTTCCCTTGGCCCCACTGAATTTCTGCTTTCCTTAAACACTGTTCTTTCTGGCCCTCATTCCCAAGCCCTCTCCCTCCCTTCTAGCTGCCAACTCCTTTCTCCTGTTACCACCCTGATTTCTGGCTCCAAAGTGATCCACTCAGCAATGATCCGGACTCATAATTCAAGGGTGTAACCCCACATCCAGTGGCAATGAGCTGTTTTTCCATGAAAGGATAGTTAGTGCTGGAGCCTATGTCTTCTATTACAGGAAATTGCATCAAGCATTAATTTAACTTACAGGATCTCCAACATTCTTAAAGGGAAAGGGAAAAGGGAGGTGTAAAAGCAAAAAAAAAAAAAAAAATCTACAAATAGGTTTTTGTTGAAATAGAGCTTTAAGTGCCAGCAGTGTTCCAAACACCATTTTTATGATTTTCCATGAATGTAAAGAGCGAATACAGCACATAGTTTATTACTAGCGTTTGTCCGATACAAAAGTTAAAAGACTACACTAGCTTCCCATTACTAAAGGAGCTGAAGCCTAAATGAATGGAATGGGAAAGTGATGGTAAGTTGAGGGAATGGGTTTTTCTAGGCAGCAAGACCTTTCTCAAAGCTCTGAGACCAATAGAGAGTGAAGACGGATGAAAGATCGAACAAGAAAATAAAACCGTCAACTCCTTTTAAAAAGAGGAGATATTTTTAATGCATTCATTTTCTACGAAAAGAGGTAAAGGATAACAAAAATCGAACATTTTAGTTGAGAGCTCAGTAACAGCTTGTTCTCATTTGGTTTAATTTAATCCAACAGATGAAATACCCTGTCCTACTCTCATCTAAAACTCATGAGATTTGACTACACTGAATCCCTGTTTTTTTTTTTTGTTTTTTTTTTTTTGGTTTTTTTTTTTGTTTTTACTTTCTTTCAGACAGTGTGTGGGTTTTTCTCCCTCCTTCTTTTTCCTCCTCCTTTCCTGGATACCATATCTCCAGCAATGGAAACTAGATTGATACTAACTTTTAAAAGAAAATACCAAGTGAATGAAGCCATCCCAGTGAAGGATTATGAAAATGATTACACTGAAACATTAAAAAGTAGAGTAAATAGTAAAGAGTCTGACAGCATTTGAAAAATAAAGAATCTTGGAATTGAGGGGAGGGGATGTGTGGATCAGGATTAGACAAAGATGAGAGCCACTGGGACCTGTATCTGTGGGCTTATGGGGCTTTCACACTTTTTTGCGGGTTAGCTGCTGGGGGGGTGGGGCAGTAACAATTGGTAATAGGACAACCATGGACTTTTTTCCTTGGAAATTTTCCTAAGCATCTTGACATCATGGGATGGATCTAGTCATCCTATTGTTCAGGCACCAAAACAAAATTAAAAAATAAAAAAAAAAGGGGAAAAAAAAAAACCTTTCAGGTTTGTTTGAAGGCATCCTGTCATGAAACCACTTTGAAAACGTTAAAAAAACAAAACTTGCACAACTTTTCTTACATGGACATTTTTATAAGCCATCTTAGATATTTTTGAAGGTAGCCTGTATACTTAAAATTATAAAGAGTAAACTTTGTTTTTGCTAGTGAAAGAAGCGCCAATGAATCAATCCACCTGGCATCTCTGTTCAGACATTGCTGCCAACAGGAGGCAACTCAACCTTACCCATCTCTGCATCCCTAACACTCTTCTATCTTGTATAGTACTTTTCACATCTGAAGGCGGTTATCAATCTACCTGTCTCTGCCCATAACCAAAAGCTTTTTAAAGAAAAAGACCGTCTTTTTCAGCTTTACAACTGTGTAACTTAATAGGGATTTTTAAACGTTGAACAAATAAATGAATGAACTTTCTGCATTTCTGCATCTCCTTTCTTATTCCCCATTCAAGAACTATTGGGAACATAAAATGAAGGTAGGCAGGTAAAAGTGTCATTAAAAGGCAATGTATCGGAGCACCTGGGTGGCTCAGTCGGTAAAAGGTCAGACTTCAGCTCCGGTCGTGATCTCCTGGTTCACGAGTTCTAGCCCCACATCGGGTTCTGTGCTGACAGCTCAGAGCCTGGAGACTGCTTCAGATTCTGTCTCCCCCTCTCTCTGCCCCTCCGCCACTCATGCTCGCTCGCACTCTCACTCTCTCTGTCAAAAACAAAAACGTTAAAAAGGCAATGTATCACCAGTAACCACTTACAGGGAATGACAAAATAAATATGGAATGTGAGCAGATGAGGTAAAGAAATTCTTTGAAGGTGTGTCCAGCTGCCAGTGCATTGGCTACCACCATACCCATCTTACAAAGGTCTAATAGCTGAGAAAGACCCAATCTGAAGATACTAGAGGCTAAGTACATAAGTGATTATTATTCATTGCACTATTTCTCCCTGTTGTTTAATTTATGAAACTAAACTTGTGTTGTTTTTGGAAAAGTCTTGCTATCCTCCTGATCCCAGGGGATGCACGGGAGCATATACCTCTCCTTTGACATTCACTCGAGGTTGATCTAAACCAGATGGAAAATTTTTCATAGGCATTGTAAAGTACTCCATCTGTGAAGCAAACAAAAGAAAGTAAAAGATAATGAACTATATGGAAGCTGAATTACCCATTAAGGGGTTATGCTGAGGTCTGATAATGAATTAACTCAGTGTTGTGTGAATGCTGCAGATAAGTCTGAAAAACACTTTGTCCTTTTGAGGGTCACTGAAATTATGAATGTCTTTGCCAGTTGGTGGAGAATATACACTTCCTATTTATTACATACGTTAAATCTTTTTAATTGGCCTTTTAAATTCGTTCTGTGAGTTAGGCAAGCCCCTTGGTAGTGAGTGACCATGGACAAGATTTTTGTTGTTGTTTTTTTGGCTTTCTGATCTTTCGTTGCTTCATTTGTAATAGGGGATCATGTAGTTACCTCACAAGGTTGCTGGGGGAAAAATGACCAAAACTTCTAAAAGGGGCTTAGCAAAGTGCACGGTGCATATTATGCCCTCCATACGATGGTAGCCAAGAGTGTTATCAGGCTTCTGTCAGGCAATATTACCATGCTTTGTTACTTTTTATATATTTTGTCTTATAGTCAGTGTCCTTCACCTCCGTACCTACCAGAAAGCTAGAAAAAGATAGTTTCCCGAAAGCTCATGAGCCACTGTTTCTCCAAGGTGATAGGATAGCTAGAAACTTTGGGCATCAGTAGCATTGGGGTCAACCTTAGAAAGACATGTGTTGAAACACAGTGGTGCTCACACCCAAGAGGAAAGCTAAAATTAAAGAGAAGGACAACACCAAATGTTGGTGAGGTTATAGAGCACCTGGAACTGTCCTCTTTAGTTGGCAAGAGTGTAAAAAGGTAAAATCAGTTTGGAACATGCTCTGGTCCTTTCTCATAAAATTAAACATGTACCTTCCACGTGTGCCAACAAGCCCGCCCCTAGGTACTTCCCTGAAGGAAATAAAAACATGTTTACAAAATACATTACAAGAATGCTCATAGCAGCTTTATTCCTAATAGTCCCACACTGGGAACAACCCAGATGTCCGTCAAAAGGTGATTTGATGAACAAACTATGCACACCGTGAACTACTCAACAATAAAAAGCGATGGATGTTGGATGAACTACTGGATGTTGTATGAAGGTCACAAATGTAATTCTGAGTAAAAGAACCCCTACACAAAAGAGAAGATAACCTATGAGTCCTTTTATATGACAGTTTATAACAGACAAAACAAATCTATACTAGAAAAACTTCAGGCTACTTGCTTTACAGACAGGAGCAGAGCAGAAATTTTTATGATCATGATTTTCTCTACCTTGATGGGAGCTGGGGTTGCACAAGAGCATGTGTTTGAAACATTGAAGACTTCTACATTTCATTGTTACCTACGTTTTATATCAAGTGAAAACAAATAGCAAACTCTACTTAATTATATACAGCTGAACTGGGAAAAACATGTCGATATCTGAAATTTATTTTGAAATGCACCAAAAAAGTAAAATGGATTAACAGATGGAGAGAGGCTTAGAAAGATAAAGAGTGATAAAATAAATGTTAATGGTAAGACGAGGTGGTAGGTCTGAGTGTTGACTGTAAAAGTCTTTCAGCTTCAATGTATGTTTGATAATTTTTGAATGCTTGAATGTTTTGAATATTTGAAATGCTGGGGAAAATATAGTAGGGGCAAGTTCATTCTTGCCTAAAGGACTAATTCTTTAATTTTCCATTGTTGTGAGGAGTCCTACTCTATTGAAAGGAAATTATTCCAGAAAATATGAGAAAAGGAATCTATAAAATGTGTAGTAGCTCAGAGGTAAGGAGAAATGACGAAACATATCTCCAAAAGATAGTTAAAATTGGGTGCCCTTTCAACAACCTTCTCTCTTTCATGTTTCCTTGTTACTTTTCTAATGGTACCCATTGGTTAAGTCCAGCCTACAAAGGAGGGTCCTGCCTACTTTTGTTCTGACTTATAGGCTGTTAGACAAGAACTTCATATTAGTATCAACAAGTTTAAGAGCAAGAAGATGACCTCCATTTGCTTCAGCAGAGACCAAATTTTGAGAGAAATAAGCATGGTGGTAGATTTGTGCCCTTACTCTAAATATTGGAACACCTGTATTGTCAATGCATTAATGTAATGAATACTAAGGAAAAGAAAGTGCTCGTTTCTCACTGAGCCAGGAGTAAGAGCAGTACTGTTACAGAACCAGGCTGGAACACCGGCGGAAAAACCCAGCGGCACTCGGAGATCTTGGTGGATAGGAGATTTATTTCACACCGGCGGGCTCAGAGGAGACCATTTCTCCAAAGATCTGAGCACCGAATGCAAGTGGGGAGGGTAATTTATAGTCGTCAGCTTCCATATCTGGGGGGGTGGGGGGTGGGGTGGGGCTTGTGCACAGCAAACAAAGGAAGAAGAACCTGGAGAAGGGGTCTCTAAGCTAAAGACCAGACGTTGTTTTAGCCCCATCGGCCATCTTGGGCGTGCTTCATTCATTTCTCCAACAGTACCATGTATGAAAAATGAAATTTTCCTTCTATTAATGGGATCTTGTTTTCAATTTTTCTACATTAGAACTAGCTGGCATGGTTATTCACAGGGTTTGGTCCTAGAGAAGATAATCATGTGCTGATCTTGATATTTTTTGTTTCAAAATCATAGCAAAACAAAAACATACATTTAATAATAAAAAGATCTCAAAGACTCTATCAAAGCAATATAATTTGTTCTTTAAGAACTAGCACAGGATTGGGGTGCCTGGGTAGTTCACTTGGTTAAGCAGACGAGTCTGAATCTCAGCTCAGGTCTTGATCTCAGGGTTGTGAGTTCAAGCCCCACGTTGAGCTCTTCCCTGGGCATGAAGCCTACTTGGAAAAAAAAATACCCCACAGGATTTTGCCTTTTACAGATGAGCGTGTGATCTGCATATTTTGGCCAAAGGAGAGGAAATTCAGGCAGAATCAAAGGAAATGACCACATCAAGGTTATGACTTCAAATGTTGTCAGCCAGTTTATTATGATGATTTTAATGAACATGAGTAAAAGTAATTAAGCATAATTGTTAATTTTGCCTTCTGTGATATCTAGGATGACCACTTTCAGAAGAAGGAACTTCTGCTAATGATCTTAAGAAGGCAGCCAATGGATATTTTTAAGCTTTAATCTGTCCCTACAAGCCCTTTCTGGGAAGGTGATAGGAAGTACGTTCAAAGAAAAGCCCAAGCTGGCTATCGGACACGAGTACCATTTGAATCCATGTGTCATCCAAGTGGATGGTGTCAAAACCAGCATCCACTTGGCAGAAAACTTATCTTTTAAAATTTCTTAAGCTCAGCTCTAGTACTTCATTAAAATTTCTTAGCAAGTATTAAGGTAGCTGATGAGGGAGCATAAGGCAAGTTGACAGGCTGCAAATGCCCCCTCCCCGCAACCAGGTGGGATCGGTGTGATATTCCTCGGGCACTCCTGGCTGCCCCAAAACAAAGGAAATGGGGAAAACGAATGGTTAACTGAGAGAGCTCAGAGTCCTGCAGTACCTAAGTCTCCATCAGCTCTCCATAGTGATAGGGGAAACAAAGGCAGAAGGAAATGGCAGATAGAAATAAATTTCCTTATAGCCTGCAGCCCGTTGACAAATACTTCAGGCTGGCGGAGTAAAATGTTTCTACAGGAACTCCTTATTGTCTTCATGTTAATATTTTGTTAAAGGGAAAAACAACCTTAGTTTGACAATAGCTAGGCCTCCTATCCTGGGAGTCTTCTTTAGCATATGAAAATCTCACTGAAAACTTCCTCTGGACTTTACCTCCCTCAGCCCCATAGTAGTATATAACCAGTCTCTCCTCCTGGTTCTGGGCAGCTCTTCCTGCCCACGAGTCTTGTCCCGTGCTTGAATAAAATCACCTTTTGGCACCACAGACGTCTTCAAGAATTCTTTCTTGGTCATTGGCTCTGGACCCCAGAACCCCACTGTTACCCCCAAAAACCTCATCAGTAGCTGATCCAAAATAATTGTTGTAAGCATAAAGGAGTCAAAAGCTTCATTTTTCTCGCCCATCTGAAGACAAAAATATTAAGTGCTTTCTTCGATTTTTTTTTTCTAGAGCTGGAAACTTAAAGACATTATTTTAGTCTTCTGTTATTTTGCTGTTTTCTCATTCTGAAGAGAAGGCATTCAGAAATAAGAATGATCACCAAAAATATATATGGCCAATAAAAATGAAAAATGTTCATTCTCATTAGTAATTTTAAAAATATAAAGTAAGGAAATCTCATTTTTCTCACCTATCAAATTGGCAAAGATTAAAAATTGGCAAGAGAAAAGAGGAGGCATTCTTATAAACAACTTGTATATAGGGATATAAATGTGCTATAACTTCTTGCTATAACTTTGCTGGTGGGAAGTTTTGGCAATGTGGATTAGAGTTTTGAAATATTCTATTTCTAAAGTTGTGAATGGAAAAATCAGACACACACAAAGATTTATATTTAAGTTTATCACAGAAAATTTTATAATAGCCAAAATTAGAAATAAACTCAAAGCTCATCCATAGGGAATTGGTTAAATAATTGATGTTACAGCCATATATGGAAAAATCATGATTTTTTTAAGATATGTTTATAATACATCATTAAATTAGAAATTTAGAAGAAAATCATATTTAGAGTAGTGTTGCAGTTTTCATATACAGTATATGTATATGTGCATGAAAAATCCTGCATGGGTATATATCAATATTTGTGTTTGGGACTTCGGGTGATTTTTGTTTTCCTATGTTTTCTGTATTGTCTGTATTTCTACAATGAGCATATTCTACCAGGGAACAATGAATCAATACTTTGAATTATACAAAATAGAATCTGTGCTTTGTTTGGCTCTAACAGGCCATTGTCAGTCAATTCAGTTGAATGATGGGACAATTCAGTGAAGAAAAAAATCAGGCAACCTGGTTGGTTGGCAGTTTGTAGACAAAAGAGTTGGCTGATTTCCATACTTGTAATTTTTCAACTAGTTAGTTTGGCATCACATAAATACAGCTAGAGTTGGAACATTTGAAACTGAAAAAGCTTTAATGCCAAAAATCTTAGGCCCAAATTGGAAAAAGATGAACACGGATTTTTTTTTTTCCTACTACAGTTTCTTTCATACATAAAAATGAGCTAATAAATCCCCCATCACTACCAGCTATATTTTTTGAGCATTTTAAAGTATAAATGTAGTCTTTAACCCCATCTGGCTACAGAAGAGAGCTATTTGTTAGGCTGTAAGGAGTGTAGGACAGGCAGCAGGGGCGGGGCGGGGCGGTCCATGAGAGAAACAAAGCTATCTGCTTCAGGCTGGGCCTCTTTGCTTTCTTAATTTTCACCTCCTTCTATTTCTTTATTGGTTACCTTGGATATGGTCAAATTAACCATCATCACTGTTACCTCAGCGAGGTTAGCCAAAGGGCTACCAGGAGTTTTCACCAGTTTTGTTCATTGCAATGTTCCCAGTAGCTAAAACAGCCCCCGGCACATAGTAGGCACTCAAACAATTGCTGCCTGAAAGAATCTATAATGTCATCTATAATCCATAGCTATTCAGACATTCCTTTAACTTAAACCTCTGGGAGACACAGGTGAGTAAAAACTCCCATGGATAAATGAAGAATTTATATTATCAGTAATTTGTGCTTTAGTCTGATGAGTTTCAGTTACTTGAGAATGAATTACAGCTGGTGTCTGGGAAAGGGGTATCAAAAACGAAGTTTCAGAGCACTTAGAAGAAGAGAAGGAAGGGGTGCCTAGGAGGCTCAGTCCGTTAAGCGCCCAACTTCGGATCAGGTCATGATCTCATGGTTCCTGGGTTGGAGCCCTGGGTCGGGCTCTGTGCTCACAGCTCAGAGCCTGGAGCCTGTTTGGGATTCTGGGTCTCTCCTCTCTCTCTGCCCCTCCTCTGCTTGTGCTCTGTCTCTCGAAAATAAATGTTAAAAAAAATTTTTTAAGAAAAAGGGAAATTATGCTTTTTGAGTACAAACTATCATACCTTTTAAAAAGCAGGGGTTTGTGGTAAACACAAAAAGGGCTTGTTTTGAGAACAAAAATCGACACTGTAATCTACAATCTTGCTGGTAACTGTATCATTTAATCCCTGCAACAGTCTTTCAAGAAAGGCATTTCTTCTCCCAATTTTGCAGATGGGATATTGAGCCTCAAAGAGATTTAGGTAATTTCTCATCGGCCTAAGAGCTACAAAGGGGAAGAGTCCAGATTTGTTGGACTCCAAAGCCCCAAACCACGGAGAAAAATGAATAAAATAAAAAAATGGGAGACGAGGAACCCTGTAAAGGAATTTGGTTGTCTTATCAGTGCGGTTCAGAGCGGCCAGTCCTGTGGCACTGGTGGTAATCTCTTCACACAGCTGGGTAACTTGGGTGGGTTCATGATAGAAGAAATTTCGAGAATCCCTTCCCCAGCCCGGCAGGCAAGACGGTTACAAGCCTACTGCTACATTATCTTTACAAATGCTATAACATAGCTGTACCAGCCTCCTGGGCAGTAAAAAAAAAAAAAAAAAAATCCTTCCCCAAGCACTTCTAATATCCTTAAATAAATACTGGGAAGTTCCAAGTAAATATCCAGAAAGCAAAGGTTGAATTGAGAACCAAACAACCTTAAATTATTTAAATTCCTGAATATCAAATAAAAGAACCAGACACTAGGTAAATTAGTGCCATGTTTACACTCCAACCGGATAATTTCTAATCTAATTTGCAGTGGCATTCAGAATGCCGCTGACCATTTGAAGTAAATAATATGTTGTCTTAGATTCGGATGATTAAAATACTTTGCAAAGATCTGCTTTATCGTACAACACTGTCCAGCGAAGCAATATTGCTTTAGGAGACAGCTATTGCCAAACTGGGGATTATTTGCAGAATATACATGGCTGAGGATAATTGTGTCTAGCATGAATCTTATCACTACACAGAAAACTCAAACAAGCTTTCCTGGATAGTAGCTGAAAGTGAAATAAACATGATTTAGAGTACTTTTATTCCAGGGAGTGATTGTGCCGCCTGGCCTCAGTTGAGAAGTATAAACAATGTTTGGGAAGTCAGAAACAAATGTTTCAATTTTATAAAGGTTTGTGAAAGAACATCTGAGTAGAATGAGACTGCTCTTGAAATTAAAAAAAAAAAAAAAAAAAAATGACCACTCCCTCAGAAAGGCAGCTATCCAACAAGGGCTTTGAGAATTGGAAACTTGGACTCCATTCAGCCAAGCTTCCTAATTTCTGAAGCTCTGGTTTCCTCTGTTGCCAAAAGAAAAGCAAGGCATACATAAAAATAGGAAATGTGCACTTTCAGCAAAGCGAGCCAGCTTGCAGTATTCACATGTTTCAAACAAAAGGGCAATGGGTGATGGCAATGCTATACCATCAAGAGAGAATTTTGCTCTGCATGTGTTTCACAATAACATTTAAGTCCCAATAAATGGGATAAAATGAAAATTTGTAGCAATAGATTACTCGATCTAATTGTAGAATTTTGATTTAAGAAATCAGCAATATTACGAACCAAGAGTACATAACTATACACATTTGATGTCAGGATTCATGAGTGTGGGTCGCTAGGTCAGCCATGTTCTAGTCAATAAGTATTGATTAAGAACTATATGCTTGGGTCAAAGAAGTGCTATGAAGGATACAGTATTATCAGATATAACTCCAACTCTCTGATAATGGGGAAGGAAGGAAAATAGAAACTCATCAGGTCAACCAGATGCCAAACACATTTCTAAGCACTTTTACATTTAACGTGGCAACTCTTCAAGGGAGATATTAGCATTTCTATTTTATGAATGAAATGTGCAGGAAAGCATGAAAACAAGTGAAAAATGATAGTATATAATAAGTCTAATATTGAACATCATCAGTTCAGTTTGATTCTCAGGAAGTAGCATGAAAAGTCCAGAAGGGATGGAATCATTGTTGACTAGAGAGACTGACTACACAAGACACCATGAAGGAACTGGTGTGTGGGATGCATCTAAAAATATAGAAAATATTAGAGAAGGTGAGATAATTTGTGGATGGAAAAAGTGCAGCACTGGCAGCAAGTCATATAATCAAAATAAAAAATTCATAAATAAAAGTGGTGCACGGGGCATAGGTGAATCAATGTGGTGGCCAATCTGAAAGAGAGGGTGCTTTAAGGAGAGTGTAGAAGAATTAACTTAAATGTGCAAGAAGTTATGTTTAGATTCTGGCTGATCCAAAAACCAAAGGGAGGCAACCGTAGATTCTTAAGAATAAATGACAGGATGATTCAAATATTAAGCCAGGTAATGAGCAAATTCCTAATCATGGAGGCAGTCTGATTTTGGCATTCCGGACAAACCTGCATAGAAAATGCTGACACCGATGTTTTATGTGTCCTCAACATAGTGACACGGATGTTTTATGAGGACATCACTTGTGTCCAGAAATCTTGCAGTAACAAAACCCGAAACAGGGAGGCCACCGCGTTCTCTTTCACTGTGGGAACAATGGCTTTGTACTACAGTCGCAGCGACCAGTAGACCAAAAGAATAAGGAAAGTTTTTTGCTTAAAGGAAGAATCTATGGGACTTTGTGACTGAGATGAGACGGCAGAGAGGAAAGCATGAAGAGGCATCCCAAGTATCTTGCTAAGCAGAGTAAGAACCTCTAGCAATGCAGTATAAGCATAAGCCATAAAGAAAGTACATAAAATTCAGCTCTGCTACTCTAGGCCAGCTTCAGGGGCTTGACTCTCTTGTTCCCCCAACTCCATGCACGTACCCATGATTCAGAGCTAGAGGCAGGAAGAAGGAAGGTCCCTTCTAAAAGGGGTCCCCCTAAAAGGAGGGACCTTTTAGTCCAACATGTATCTTTCCCTAGCAGCACATGAGGGTGGGAAGGAGTGTGTTAGAGCAGTTTCTGCATGCCCATGCCACCAAATGATCGAACGTTAATGAGATTATTTTAGTCCATTGGCCTTCAGAAGTTTCCGCATCGATCTGAGGCTTCACAGCCTAAAATCAGTGACCTCAACAACATCCACCACTCCTACCTTCTCCTCACCCACTGCTATCGGATATAGGAGTATTTTGTTTGAAGGCAATAGGATCGATAGAAAATATTTTGCTGAGCTAAGAAAACAAAGCTAAAAGCAAGAATGCTGACCAAAATTGAGATTGTGATCCTCTGTAGTGCATTATGTGTCTTTGGGATTTTGGATTAGATGCTTCAAATAAGGGCTCAACACTGGGTATAGTATCTGGCACAAAATTGGTAAACAATAAATATGTGCTAAATGAATACAAAATTTTCTTATTTTCATTTCCTTTTGGGTTTATATGTTGCCTTTTGCTTGAAAACATCCAAGGCTTCCATCAGTATGGCACTGAGAAGAATGCTAGATAATCGCCAATCTTAAAATGACTGTGAACGTTTTGCCGCACAGGTAGAACCAAGGAACATTTGGCTCCGGAGACCTGAGTCTGCATACAGGCCTTACGCTGAATCATCCGTGTGACTTTTGGACAAATCACTTCCTCTCTGTGTCTGTTTTCTCAGTGGTAGGAGAGGGGCTGGATCGGGAGGAAGCTCAGGCTTATTCTAGTTTAACAACCTCTGAGTCTATGCAAGCTCACTGAAGCTAGCTCTAAGATTATCTTGCACCCTCCCCAGGACATTGGGTTGGTTAAAATTTCTGCTCTGGTCTTAAAATATGACTTGGTAGGATTTTCTTTTCATCACCTGGTATAAGTCATGGTAAGTCTTCTGTGACAATCAGAATGAATGTGTCTATGCCTTTTCAAGGCCCTTAAAAATAAAGATGATGATGATTCTGCAACACCCATGTATCACCCATGAATTTTATCACACTGGGTACATGATTTGGTAATAATTATCTGGAAGGCCCTTTCACGGGAAACACCTGCTGAGATATAGGTCAGCCCAGCTGTTCTAAATGTGAAACGCTTCCGTACATGTCCCTGTAGAGACAGAGATAAGCAGGCCAGACCCTCGGCAAAACCTTGAAGCCCACAACTTCCTCTTCATTCTCCCTTTCTTCCATAAAGGGTCTGCTGTCTCTCCCAATAAAAGAGCAAAGGAACCACCATTGGTACTTACACTTCTAACAAATTCTATCCAGATTTAATTATCCTCGTCATATGCGGGTTTTAATTTTTTTTGTCTCCAAT
This sequence comes from Puma concolor, assembly GCF_028749965.1. Lineage (NCBI taxonomy): Eukaryota > Metazoa > Chordata > Mammalia > Carnivora > Felidae > Puma > Puma concolor. Next base: position 191,217,600 of record NC_141674.1, on the reverse strand, counting down.
TAAAAGCATCAAGTTAGTAGAGGTTTCTCTCGGCGGGAAAGTGGTGAGTGATAGGAAATGGATCAAAACAGAACAGATGGTTTCAGATCTGTCTCATGCTATCTCCTATAGCACACATTCCAAGGACACTGTGTGCATCTCCAGGACCGAGAATCGTATCCCGGCAACCCTGACTTCTTCCTTTCCTCCCCCTCCTTGAAGTCAATTGTTTTCCTTTCAACTTTCTGCTCTAAGACTCCCAACTGTTCCCAACTTGCCGTCAATGGTTTCCTTCATTTTCCTGTGGTTTCACCATTGGCCTAGGTTCCCTGTTTTCCATACGGTGGTCCTATCAACAGTCTCAGACCTTGGAGCTGTTACAGCGTTGAGGCCCCTAGGAAGTATGCTTCTGAAACAGTATTTACTTAATTATTAATAAATACTAAATATCGATCAGGAATGGAAACATGGCAGCAACTCAAATGGAGAGTAGGAGCAGAAAGCAGAGGGTATGGAATAGGGTTGGGAATAAGTACTGGGTTAGTTACCCCCAAAATTCATACCTAGCCAGCACCTATGAATGGGACCTTATTTGGAAATAGGGCCTTTGCTGATGTAATCAAGTTAAGATGAGGTCCTGCTGGATTTGGGTAGGCCCCAATCCAATATGACTGGTGTCGTGAGAAGGAAATCTGGACACCAAGCCACGCAGGGAGGCCACCACATGACGATAGGAGAGAGATGGGAGTGATACAAGCCAAGGAGTGCCACGGATTGCTGACTCAGAAGAGGCCAAGAAGGGTCCTCCCCTGGAGGTTTCAGAGTGAGCACGGCCCAACTGCCACTTCAGTTTCAGATTTCTGGTCCCCAGAACTGCCAGAGAACAAATTTATGTGGTTTTTTTAATGTTTTTTTTTAATTTTTAATGCTTTCATATGTGTGTGTGTGTGTGTGTGTGTGTGTGTGTGTGTGAGAGAGAGAGAGAGAGAGAGAGAGAGACAGAGAGACCGACTGACCGACCCCGAATCCAAAGCAGGCTCCAGGCTCTGAGCTGTCAGCACAGAGTCCGACCCGGGGCTTGAACCCACGAACCACAAGATCATGACCTGAGCTGAAGTCCGACGCTTAACCCACTGAGCCACCCAGGCATCCCCAAATTTATGTTTTAAGCCACCCAGTTTGTGATAACTTGTTACAGCAGCCCCAGGAAATCGATACAAGTTATCAGCGGGATTAAGTATTAGTGGACAAAGCAAAACCCTGAGAACCTCACCCTGTGCACAGGAGGATGGGGACTCTGGGACCAACGACCCAGCAATGTTGGGAAGCAGATACAAATCTTGCTTCTGTTATATGAGGTATTGGAGTAGGCCGGTGTGCAGGGGCAGATGATGGCAACAAGGATGACTACAATTGTTATAAAAGGAGAAGAAACAGAAGAGGAAAAAGGCAAAAGAAGGAAGATAGTAGAGAAAAGCATGAGTTTAGAAAAATAACATTGGTAGTGACTTTATATCGATAATCAGTCAAAATAGACAGTGAAACACCAAAATCTAGCTCTTGTGAAAAAAATAATTATGCAAACTGTTTACTATTTGTGCCTAATAACCTTATAGCACAACAATTATGTGTATCATTAAATGTTAGATTTAAATCATTACAAATTTTAATTCTATCGAAGCAGTAAACTTTGGATAAACAGGCTTTAAATAGTCACTCCTACCATGTGGTCATTAGGTCACAACCTAGAAACTAAAAAGCACCAACAAAAAAACTATAGGCACTCACTTAAGTACCAAGAAAATATGGCATAATGCAGATGCTATTTATGGATTTTTACCACCCAGGCACGCACTTAATAAGGATCCGGACAAACAAAGCCCACTGTCACACATGAAAGTAAATACTTAAAGAACACAACAGGTCCATGGTGGTGGTATATTCTTTTGTATGTAACATTTCTCTATCCAAATAACAGTACATGTTTTTGGTTCAACGGAGGACTGCTGGGCTCTCTTTGACGTCCCTCTGATATGTCGGCTGCCTGCATTTTAACAAAGACTGTGCTGATGTATGCCTGCTGGTTTGGATACCAGCCCCACATACAGAATGTCTCTCTTCACGCTCCCACCAAGACTTAAGAAAAATGTCCTGCAAATGTCAGCAGGCAATCACACGCACTTGAAGTTCAGCTGAACTTGGTCTTCTGTCTTGAGACTATGAACACCATCTCACAGGTATCGTCTCCCAAATACACCAGATTTTTTGGTTTAATGATCAGTCTGGGCTTAAACAAAATACAATTTGTTTTTGGAGATATTTGAAACCCAAATAGGAAGCCTTGTTACTGGTTTATTGGTCTATAACCAGGTTCTTTCCTGCAGAGAGATGTTTTCAACATTCCATGTGAAACACGGGAGGCAGCAGGCACCCTTTCTAGGGATGGGGTGTTGGTGCCCTCTTGAGGAAGAAGGAACAAAGCAGGGGGAAAAGAAAGTGGAAGGAAGCCATTGAAACCGAGGAAATGAATATTTAAGTAGCTCTGTGCAGGGAACAAGTCAGTCCATCTCAAAGCACAATTTGGGTCTGCCTAAGGTGTGGCCAACACACTTTTTTTGCATTTTTTTCCCAGCACAAACTCACTTACCTTGATATTTATAAGTAAAACCTGCTTTGCTCCTGCTTTTTACCTACAGTGTGTTTTCCAAGGTAATGCCGTTTAGATGAAGCCAGGCCTCCCTTGTTTTCAAGAAGCTCACAGTCAAAAATGTTTCTGATTATTAAATCCATACTGTCCCTCGGACAGAATATTTGCCATCCACTCCCTTCTAGCTATAGTTGAGGATCACAAATCTCAAAATGTGCTATTTTACCCTCATTCTCCATTTCAGACTCTGGCTTCATCTAACTACACACATTCCGTCATTTTACCCTTTCCTTTCCATTCAGTTCGGCCAAGCTCGTAACCATTTTTCTTACGATTCTTTGAACTCAGCCCAACTTTCTGCCCAATTCTGATTCCAGGAATGTGGCCTCTAAGAATCTTTCTTATACAGGACAAGTAATATGTTTAGTTAGCCTCTCCACCCACAACCCCCAAAATGTGAAATCCTCTTAAGAGTGTCCTTGAAAGAAAATGGACTAATAAACAATCTCAAAAATGGACAGACTTTCAAAGCATTTTACCTGATTCACTCCAGTGAAGTATAAACAACACGGTCTCTGGGGTTCCAATCTAATATTGCAGGATGAAATTTGCCTCTACCTGGACCCCTTAGCAAAATTGAATAGAGCCACCTGACCGTATATCTAGTTCATCCCTCACTTATTACTTTGGGACTGGTCGAGGTAAAGATGAACATCCGTTGGTTTCCAAGGGACAGTCTATTAGATCAGAGAACTAGTTTCAAAACTATGTGAACAGGGTTCTAACTTTGTCCTCTGCCATTTTCTAATTACATAATCTCAGTCCAGTTACTTAAGCTTTCTGGACCTCATCTTCTCATCTGTAAAATGGGATGGTCCAAGTGTCTTCCTGTGCTTGAACTGGGATCAGTCTTGTTGACAACAGGCCACAGCTATGTTTTGGCTATTTGCTCTATGATGATCATTCCTACATCTTGGAGCATACTGAATTTGCAAAACTACCTTGAGAAAAGCAGAGCTTAAACCATTCCACTTTGACAAAACAATATATGAAGTAAAAGAGGGGCACAAGGCTGTTTCAGTCAGTAGAGTATGAGACTCTAGATTTTGAGACTGTGAGTTCCAGCCCCACATTGGGTGTAGAGATTACTTAGAAATACATAGGACGGCATAGGATGTCCTTCAGCTTTATTTTGAATTGTCACCAGGCCTCTGTCATGTTTTGCATCCTTGCTACTATAGAACAGCCTCTCACTCAGTGCCCCGAGTCAGAAGCTGTGACTCACTCCATCAGTGTCCATCTTCTTAGGTGTCAGAAGTGGGTCAATTCAAGGAAGAGAAACAGACTCTGTCATAACTTTGGTGCTTCTTCATAGACAAACTTTTTTCCTGAACTACTTGAGAAAGAATGGGTGTTTGGTGGGGAAGGAGGCAGGGACAGACTTGTACCTCTATTCAGAGCTTTGAAACACCTTCATCATTTAAGGAGAGAGCTCTCCACATGAGAAAGCTGAAAAACCAGGTAGTGTAACAATCTGATTATTATGTAATAAGATCTTAAAAGTAAAGGGAATTTGGGGCGCCTGGATGGCTCAGTCAGTTGGGTGTCCAACTTTGGCTCAGGTCATGATCTCAGTTCTTGAGTTTGAGCCCAATGTCAGGCTCTGTGTGGACAGCTCAGAGCCTGGAACCTACTTCAGATTCTGTGTCTCCCTCTCTGCTCCTCCCCCACTCAATCACTCGTGTGCATGCTCTCCCCACTCTCTCTCTCTCTCTCTTTCTTTCTCTCAAAAATAAATATTAAAAATAGCTTAAGGGGCACCTGGGTGGCGCAGTCGGTTAAGCATCCGACTTCAGCCAGGTCACGATCTCGCGGTCCGTGAGTTCAAGCCCCGCGTCGGGCTCTGGGCTGATGGCTCAGAGCCTGGAGCCTGTTTCCGATTCTGTGTCTCCCTCTCTCTCTGCCCCTCCCCCGTTCATGCTCTGTCTCTCTCTGTCCCAAAAATAAATAAACGTTGAAAAAAAAAAAATAGCTTAAAAAAGTGAAAGGAGTTTGGGGGGATAAAAACCTTCTGTTATCTGTCTCAAAATTCTGTCCTATAAAAAGAACTTTCTTATCAGTTTAGACCGGAAAGGCATGTGCCCCTTCTGACCAAAAATTCCTCTGAGACTTCCCTCACAGAGTAGCTCTGGGGATTAGACAACATAGTGGTTGTGAAGGGCTCAGCCGCCGGCCTGGGACAGACAGATCTGTCACTATTCCTGGTGATCACTACATTTTTTACTCCTTTGCAAATGTCTCAGACTGAACTTAGTCTGAGCTGACTTCCTGGGCCCCATGCTCACGCATGGGGAAGTGTCTGTCCCAGGACGGACTCTGCAGATGCTGCAGAGACAGGATGTTTGTAACTTTCTGTCCTTGTCTGGCCTTGTCCAGACTTAAATATTTCTCCTGTTCTCATTATGTGAAGCCCACCTCCATCCTGGTAGGACCTGTGTAGCATGGGCTCCAGCGGCCTATTACTGAGAATTCTTTGAGACCTCTGTCATTTTCTACAGCCACGTTCTCCGTTTGTCTCTATTCTATGTAACATAAGGCTCTTCCTCATAGGGCCAGAAGGAACATCTTTTTGAATGTGTCAGGATGGGGGCTTCTGGGTGGCCCAGTCAGATGAGTGTCCAACTCTTGATTTCAGCTCAGATCATGATCCTAGGGTCATGGGATTGAGCCCCATATAGGGCTGGGCATGGAGCCTGCTTAAGATTCTCTCTCTCTCTCTCTCTCTCTCTCTCTCCCTCTCTCTCTCTCTCTCTCCTTCACCCTCTCCCTCTGATCCTCCCACCCCCCCCCTCAAAAACAATTAAAAAATGATGAATGTGTGAGGATGCCCTTTCCCAATACTCTGCAAACACCTGGAGAATCATGCATGGTAGTTGTTATGTGTAAATTGATTATTTTATTAATGCAATTCAGGATTCTTAGAGAGTTTCTGTCAGATTTTTTTTCTCTTGAAATAAGGCAAAGAAAAAATATTTCCAGAAGTCTACATGGATCTGCTTGAAATCTTATGGAGGTTGACAATGGCTGGGTTTGAATACAGCATAAAGCTTATTTCCCTCCTATTGTTATTTGTGAATGTATCTTTGTTCACTGGGCTTATTACTTGAAGGTTAGAAAAGACAATTTAGCTGATAACAAGAAACATCCAATTTTTCTATGCTTGACCCATCTCGGCACGTATTAGTCTACTGCAGATCTGACTCATCTTGAGGGTTCATATAACAATGTTTCAAAACAGTAGAGACCATGAAAAGGCTACTTGGGGATAGTCTTTTTCTGTAGCGGCGATACTTGAGACAGGTAGCCAGGAGGAGCCGGACAACCCTTTCCAGAATATTCCCCAGGGTCTAACCGCTCCATGTGTTTCTCATAAAACTCACAAAGGCAACAATTTTCTTTTGCTTCAAGTGCCTCATTTACCTCACATAGGCATCCTTTAGATTTAAAATGCAATCAAGTGTAATTGAAACTTTAGCTTTTGCAAATGTGTGTGAATAACATATTGTTAGAAGGATGTGACAAGGTTAGGGCACGGTTTTGTGTCGTTTTTTAGAGGATCTAGTATTATTCTTTAGTCACCCCTCTGCTTCTAATGTGTTAAAGCCAAAGATCCAATGTCTCAATTCACGCTGTAGAGTTGTCCACGCTGACTCAATTACTTTAATACTCAATTACTTCAATACTCAATTCCTATAATGTGGTCTCCTCATCACTTAAAAAAATGAGTAGTTACCTGTATTCCATTCTGTGGAAATGGTTTTCACGATAAACCTTGTGTTTCTTAATGCTGGCTAACCAGAAGATGAAATTGGCTAAACACAATCCTTTAGATGCCATAAGTTACAAAGATTAACCAAAGCTAGAGAATCCTATTTTCATATTTTTTTAAACTGAGTTCCAAATAGATTGTTCAGTCTGCAGCCACAGACTCCAAAATATGAACTGAATGTGAAAACACTTTAACTTTCATGTTTTAATGATAAGAATGTGGTTGGCATTAATATTTGAACATTTCAGCATACCTAGTTCCGAAGCTATGTCATGGCAGGCTCAGAATCCACGGGCACACTATAAATAAAACCTTTCTATAAATATACTTTATGCCAAACTACCAGCAGAATACATTTTTCATCTTCTAAACAGATGGTAGAAGAGAAAAATCATGCATGTATATGATTAATCAAATGTGCTTTTGCTGATAGAATTTTCATTACCATTATCAGCATGGGTTTTGTGAAATTTCTGCATGTTAGGTTTTCTTTCGAGAATTAGTTTATTTAAGGAAACGATTAATATAAATGAAGATGCAAAGATGATAGGCCTTTTATGTGTTGGGTTTCTCTGAGCTCGAGTGGGCCTGAGACTTCCGTTTTTCTCTGGCAAAGACCTAGCCAGGCAGCTCTTTCAGGCCTATGGTTGGCCCACAGACTTAAGTTCTTACGTTCTTATTATCCCAGCCCCTACCCCAATCCCCCATGGACCATCTGTCAGAACTCCTATTCTGCTAAGAAGTTAGCCTTTATCAAAGGCCTTGCCCTCTCCATGCTCATGACCAGTACATGAGACACTGAAAACAAGGAAGCTACTTTACTGGGGGAAATGCCACGGCAAAAACTTCTGGGATATTATAAAATAGGACCCAGAGTGACTATCTTCTAGTCATTAAAGAATGGGGACTCCCCTCGATGTAGACCATCTGGGTTCAAACGCAGCCAGTCACTATAGCAAAAGATAGTGGCTGCCCACCCCTATATCCACTCTTCTATTTCTCCTTGTGAAGAACACCACAATTTGTTATCTGGGCATATTACCTTCTAGAATCAAAATATTTCCTAAAGCTACTCTAGTGGCTAAGTGAAGCTATGGGACTAGACTGTGGCCTGGGGCTAAATTTGAGTCGGCAGCTTACGTTTTGCCTTTCTGCCTTTTATTTTGCTTCTGGATTGGTCTGTGTGTGTGTGTGTGTGTGTGTGTGTGTGTGTGTGTGTGTTATGGAACTCCAGCAACCATTTTAGACCATGAGATGGTCATGAGGATAGAAGTGACGTGCTCAGATGTTTAGAACTGGAGTCCCTGAAATCAATGAGGAACCACCATGTCAGCTCTGGTCTGCCTCTTGCTAGACCTCTTTTATATGGGGGAAAAAAATGAAGAACTATATTATTGAACACACTGTCTGCAGACCTTTAGCAAATTGCTTAACCTCTCAACACCTTGGTTTTCACACCTATAAAATGGGGATAATAATAGCACCTACCTCAAAAGTTTATTGTGGGTGTTAAATTAGATGGTATAGGCAAATCCCTGAGGGTAGGGACCTGTGCATAATCTCTCCACAAACACAGACTATTGCTCTTATTAAGGATACCTGACATTTGATTACCTAACAGGCAGTTTTTACCATTGAAAAGTGACCTGGGAAGTTCCTCAGCATGTTATTTTTTAATTTTCTGAGGCATGAATTTGAATCATGCCCTCTGAGAGGGAATGAGTCATTTAGCAAGTCAGAGACCAGCATCCCCTCTCAGTACTGCTTTGTGTCCTCTGCTCATACAGTAACTCACTCATGGTATGACTATAACATTGTTTTCTCATGAAAACAACTCTGGGAAGAAAAAAAACCAAATTCAGTGCTAGTGACAGTAATAAATAAAATATTAAGAACCCTAATAAGCTAATAAAATGAAGTTCCCCAGTTAAAATATTGACATTTTGGCAACAGTTCTGAATTATGACGTGACTATACCCACCATACACTCCATGCAGAGGAAGCTAGGGACGATAGAGGTCATTTTAAATATGAGCATTTTCAAATGTCACTCAATGTCTCATTCACAAATGTTCAGGACCTCCTGTTGCATATGATCCACAAGTAAAATCCACAGGTAATAAAAGGATTAAAGTTAAAGAATTAAGGGGGACTGGAACCTACAGAATCACAACAGTGGACAGATCCTTTGTCTCAGAAGAGCTCCCAGGGTGAAGAAACTTTTTATTTTATTCATACCCATCTATTCCCCTCAAAAGACTTAAGGCTGTTTACAATAGAAGGCACAAGATTAGCAAAATCCTAGAGCTACTGAGACAAGAATGAAAGGGAGTAGCTGAGAAGGAAGAATAATTACTGATACAGTCTGGATCCTGGTCTAGAGATGTCACTTCCTGTGATTTCTCCTGGACCAGAGGGCATGCTTAGAGAAGGTCCACTTAGAGCAGAGGTAGGAGGGGCTGCTGTATTGGATCTCCCCTTTTGCCCCCCAGGGCCCTAGCCACACCCCCTCCACCCTGCTCCAGGCCCACAGAAGCTGACCTGTGCTTCCTGCCCGCAGCCTTCCTGCCTTCTGGTTTTTGGTTGGGTTAAGCCAGCGGTGACCTCTGGCAGAAGACCAGACAAAGGGGAGAGATTGAGATCACAGTATTTATGTTAATTGTGTGCATCCCTACACCCAAGCTTATTACCCTTCTCATAACAGTCTGTTCTACACGCCTCCTTTCAGGTTCTCTAACCTTCTACCTTCCTTTAGAGTCTAAAGATGCCAGATTTAGCAAAGACAAATATAGAAAAGGGAGACAAATTTAAATTAAAAGTCAACTTTTTAAATATCTCATGCAATATTTGGGGGTCAAACTTCTAAGTGATTATTTTATTTATACGAAATTCAAATTTAACAAGGTATCCTGTATTTTAGCTGGCAACCCTACCCTAAGGTTATTGTCAATTTCTAACCCTGGGTTCCTGCTGGCTTCACGATACCCTGCCCACGCCTTTGGAATGAGCCCCTTTGTCTATAAGCCATCCTTGAACTATCTGATGGGAGTGCGCCATCTGTTTTCCTTCAGGATCCTGATACAGTCCTCAGACACTTTAATTTTTCCCTGTCAAGGTTATTTCCTCCGAATCCTCTCTCATGTGTTATTTCTTTCAGGATATTTTCACAAGGGTTCTGTGGCAGACAACCCAATGAGATTGAAAGGAGATTCTTACTCCCCAGAAAATAGATGCTGCAGAGGTGGGAATGCTGGCATCTTCGTGTGAAACTTAAGGAGCTCAATTTAGATCCCTGCACTGTGTATCTTAGCTTGGCTTTCCCTGAAAGTAGAGCCCGAGACAAAGGCTTGCTTGCAGGTATCGTATCTCTGAATGTGACCTCAGGGAGCAGGAGTGCAAGCAGGGAAAGCGAATGAGAGGGAGGAGAAGCCAAAGTGAGGAAGTCCTGTTGAATGGACTACAAGCAATTGGTGGTTGACCCATCAAAACCACATGAAGATCCTCATGAGTGTGACTCAGACCATCTATCTAGGGGCTCAAAGAGGGAAACACTTATCAGTGGAAACTGTTCCCTGTCCGGGAATAAGAATTTCCTGTCCCCTTCAAGGTCCTTCTAGCCAGACTAAGAATCAGAGTGACGTGGGACAGATTGACAGGGAAAAATCAAATTCAATTTTGCGCATGGGGAATCCACACACACACACATGGAAATTCCAAAGACAGTCAGGCAAAATGAGGTATATACATCATTCTGGATTAAGGAAAAAGGGGACCAAGATGTCTCCCATACCCAATGGAAGGCCAGTCTACTTTTACATGAAGGTGAGCTACAAATTTACCCAGAAAAGTGCTAAGACCTTAATGAAAATATTCAGAAGCTAATGCTACTGAAGAAGCACGTCCTTCCTAAGATGAACTTGTTAGAGGAGTTGCCAAAGTTAGCAGCAACCAGAGGTCAGACACTCAGATGTAGAATATGATTGGGTGAGCTTAATTCATTGAGAGGAGCCAAGCCAAACTCTTCTTTGAGACCTGTCTATATGCTAATGGTTATGACAGGCCATGGGTCTATTCACAGAAAGTCTCCAAATAGACATACGTGGGAAATTCATGCCTTCTCCAGCACAGCTGAAGTTAAGGGCAATTACTCCAATTTGGGCACAACCAGAATTTCATGACTTAGAGTCTCTGTTGGTCCTGAGTAGCAGAACTATTGCTTTGTATGGAAATTCAAGTGGTTTCTGCATGGAAACATGGCAGAGTTGATGCTTCTATGCCCTGATGGACCTCTCACTCCTCCCACACAGTCTTGCCTCTGTCTTTCCCTTTTTGGTGACAACGCCTCTGAAAAAGAAGCCATGAATTCATCTAAGTCATCACTGCTAGTCCTCCTTGACCCCAAACCACTCTCCATGGTCGAGTCTAAAAGACAAAGTACTGAGTAGGTAGGCGGAAAATTCAATGGTTAGGTATGGGTATAATTAAAGAGCATTACCAAGATGATCTAACTTATTCATAAATAACACTATAATTCACAGGTCTGTCTGAAGGTGTGACAGCAGAAAACCCTCCTATTCTAAAGCTTAAAATATAACTGCTCCCCACATAGTGCCAGAATCAGGCTTCTAATAATACATCATGTAAGCTGTATGTTAGTTCAGATTATTATCATCATGGGGATAATTCAACTTTTCACTTTGTGGCAAATAAAGAAACCTAAGCAGTATTTTCAGTATTTTTCTTCTCCATGTGAAGCGTAGTAGTGTGAAATACAACCAACAATAATGTAAAACTGTTCCTCTGCTCCTGATAGTGTAGCATTTCAAACTTCATTCTTACTTTTGTGTCTACAAAAAAATCCTTGAAAAATGATTGGAATTAACATTTTAAATTTTAAAAGAGGGGAGCATAAAGAACTGGGGCTTTAAAATATTTTGTTTTTCACATTCTTCCACCATTCAGAGCAGTTGGAAAATGTGTTAGTCATCAACCCACATGACTTTAAAGATTAAAAAAAAAATTAAGTCCATGCTTTATCTTAGACCCTGCTTCAGAGCACATTACCTTTTGACCTATCAATAGGATTATGCTCAAATCACACACAGTTTCACTTCAACTGTTGTAGTTAAGTAACAAGACTACAACAATTAAGACTGCATTTCATCTGCAGAAAATTGCAATTTGATCTCACCTTTCCTTTTCATCAATATGTCAGCAACAGATTGCTCCTCCAAAAACCGCACATCTTATAAGGTGTTTGAATGAAGCATGAGTGGGGGCACCTGCATATTCTAAGGGCTAAATTATACCTTTGAGTGTGGTTGGCAATGTATATCATTTTAAGGCATCAAAGACATCATATTTCCTCCAAATGCTCTCAGGTCGTATATACTTTGCTGAGCAATCATGTAGGGGAAATATTCAGATTTTCTGGCTCCTTTATCATCTGTGCTGCTAATAAAGGCTTATTCTTTTATAAGCCTAGAGCTACGTAGTAATGAGAGTGGCAGAGAAATTTACCAAACTAAAAACTGAGGTGAAGGGGGAGAGATAGGAGTGACTTGTGCGTAAATTACTATCAGACAGAATTGGTGATACAGTAAAGGGTATTTTGATTCTTTAATAAAAAGTGATGCAACCTGACAAGTGCTGAAGGGAATTTAAGCGATTGATGATGACTTGGTTTCTGCTCGATGAGGACAGAATGTTGAACTGAGAAGCAACACTTTCTCCACCAAAATGTCTGACTCCAGAGATCCAATCAGTCATTAGTATAGGCTGTGAAAGATGTGACCATGTGCCTTTCCTTCCTGCTCCATGATAACTTAGACCAACTTAGTTCCATGGTTCTTCCTCCTTCTTGGAGGACCAAGAAAGGACTGGCAAACAGGAATTTATTTGTGACTTCCAGCCTTAGCTACAATATGTACAGACTTTGGAAGTCATCACTACCGTTCTTATGAGAAGAAAATACTGTGAACATTGAAAATTGATGACTTTTCTCAGACTTATCAGGGAATTTAGGTTGCAGGGCACACTGCCACCCTAAAATCTGGAGAGATGGGGGCATCCAGAGACATAGCCAAGATCAGGTCAATCAGCCAAGAACAGAAGCTGCTGGAGCCACAAACTGGTAGGAACACTTAAATGGTAATTTTGGTGGATTGCTAGAAGCAGACTGTGGAGTAATGTGAGAGTGGGAAATTCCAGGGGTCAGAGTCTTAGAGGGGGCTCCCACCCCTTGATGGGCTTTCCTTCCAGGAAACCTACCCTACCAGAGTCTGATAATGAAGATCTAAGAAAGATACCCTCTAGGCTTTGGGGAGGGGAATGGTCATTATTGTGAATGCATCAGAATCTTCTTTGTAACAAAGACCTACTCTCTAAGAGGAAAAAAGCGAAACAAAACTTTGACAGAGCCTTATCCCAGCTGGGGGAAGGGCATTCCTTCCATTCCAGCCCTCTCCAGCCTTTTTGTCTCATTTAAAGGAGGAAAAATACAAAGTCAACAGGGGTCAGAGCTTCAAGATTCAAATGGATTAGAAAGGAGTAAGATGCATGGGGCGCCTGGGTGGCCCAGTCGGTTAAGCGTCCGACTTCAGCCAGGTCACGATCTCGCGGTCCGTGAGTTCGAGCCCCACGTCAAGCTCTGGGCTGATGGCTTGGAGCCTGGAGCCTGTTTCCGATTCTGTGTCTCCCTCTCTCTCTGACCCTCCCCCGTTCATGCCCTGTCTCTCTCTGTCCCAAAAATAAATAAATGTTAAAAGAAAAAGTTTAAAAAAAAAAAAAGTAAGATGCAGGGAAATAAAAGCTATACTTCTGATGAAACACTTGTGAGGGTCACAGTGCCCACTAAAAGCCTGAGATTTTTTTTTTTAATTTTTTTTTTCAACGTTTATTTATTTTTGCGACAGAGAGAGACAGAGCATGAACGGGGGAGGGGCAGAGAGAGAGCGAGACACAGAATCGGAAACAGGCTCCAGGCTCCGAGCCATCAGCCCACAGCCTGACGCGGGGCTCGAACTCACGGACCGCGAGATCGTGACCTGGCTGAAGTCGGACGCTTAACCGACTGCGCCACCCAGGCGCCCCTAAAAGCCTGAGATTTAATAAAAAGGCTTTCTTTTTACTTTTTTAAAAGTTTTTATTTAAATCCTAGTTAGTTAACATACAGTATACTATTAGCTTTAGATGTAGAATTTAGATTTATCACTTACATACAACACCAGGTGCTCATTACAAGTGCCCTCCTTAATCCCCATCACCCATTTAACCCTTGCTCCACGTACCACCCCTCTGGTAACCATCAGTTCTCTATAGTTATGAGTCTGTTTCTCGGTTTGCCTCTTTTCCCCCTCTGCTTTTTTGATTTGTTTCTTAAATTCCACAAATGAGTGAAATCATGTAGTATTTATCTTTCTGACTTACTTTGCTTAGCATAATACTCTCTAGATCTATCCATATCATTGTAAATAGCAAGGTTTCACTTTTTTATGGTTAAGTAATATTCCATTATATATGTATACATATACCCATACACACACACACACACACACACCACGTCTTCTTTATCCATTTAGCAGCTGATGGCCATTTGGGCTCTTTCCATAATGTGGTTATTGTTGATAATGCTGCCATAAACTTTGGGGTGCATGTATCCCTTCAAATGAGTATCCTTTGGGAAATACTTAGTAGAGAAATTTGCTGAATTGTAGGGTAGTTCTATTTTTGACTTTTTGAGGGCCCTCCATACAATTTTCCAGAGTGGCTGCCCCAGCTTGTATGCCCACCAACAGTGCAAGAGTGTTCCCCTTTCTCGACATCCTCGCCAACGCTTGTTTCCTGTGTTGTTAATTTTAGCCATTCTGACTGGTGTCAGATACTACCTGACATCACATCTCATTGTAGTCTTGATTTGTATTTCCCTTTTGATAAATGATGTTGAGCATGTTTCCATGCGTCTGTTAGCCTTCTGTATGTCTTCTTTGGAAAAAAGTCCATTCATGTCTTTTGCCCATTTTTTAACTGGATTATTTGGTTTTTGGCTATTAAGTTTTATAAGGTTTTCATATATCTTGGATACTAACCCTTTATCAGATATATCGTTTGCAAATATTTTCTCCCATTCCATAGTTTGCCTTTTAGTTTTGTTGATTATTTCCTTTGCTCTGCCAAAGCTTTTTATTTTAATGAAGTCCTAATACTTCATTTTTGCTTTTGTTTCCCTTGCCTCAGGACATATATCTAATAAGTTTACCAATGTCAAAGAGGTTACTGCCTATGTTCTCCTCTAGGATTTTGACGGATTCCTGTCTCCCATTTAAATCTTTGATCCATTTTGAATTTCTTACTGTGTATGATGTAAGAAAGTGGTACAGTTTCCTTCTTTTACATGTTGCTCTCCAGTTTTCCTGACACCATTTATTGAAGAGACTCTTTTTTCCACTGAATATTCTTTCCTGCTTTGAAGTTTTAGTTGACCATATAGTTGTGGGTCCATTTCTGGATTTTCTATTCTGTTTCATTGATCTATGAGTCTGTTTTTGTGCCAGTACCATACTGTTTTGGTTACTACAGCTTTGTAATTAGAAGGTTATAGAACACTCCCCATCTCCCGCATCTCCCGCATCTTGACACTGCACCAGTATTTCAATGGTGGATAGTAGCTGAAGGAGTTTTAAGACACAGATTCTTCCTGAAGAATACTTAAGGAATCCCAAAGTACCTAGTCCTGGAGAAGGCTTATAGTCTCATAGACCCTGATTCCTATCGCAGCAGCAGATGCCATGGCATCTACCATCATGTGGTTCCATAGGAGGGCTTGACACCTAGAATGTACCACTGCAGTAAGTCATTATAGAGAGGGAAAGCAGAGCCATGCCTGACCATCTAGCCCATGTCTAGTCTCCGGTAAGCCTGGGGTTTCCTGGGCACAGGGGTTTTGGGGGCACAAATTTGTTTGCCGTCTTCTATCACTGACAGAACACTCCATGATGTTAGTGGACTTGCTAGATGAGTCACTGAAGAATCTTCTTCCCCTACTTGTTAGAGCTCAACATTAGTCTCAGGAGATGCCAGCTTAAAGCTAACCGATCTTATGCCATACATGTGATTCAATTGATCTAGATTGCTGACCTCAGCAGCTCAAACTTGTTCATAATGGTAGGTTCTAAAGACCTCTTTCTAGATTTGCATGAGCGAGATGCTATAGGTTTAGCACAAAATGCTGAATTTGCAAATGCTATCAATTTGCAAATGTATAATAGGTAGAGCAGTTACCTGACTTGATGTATCAAGTCTGGCAATAAGTGGTAACCTTGGTTGTCTCAGCTTGAAAAAGATACTATTAAGATCCTTCATACAATCTTTTAGAAGATGCTTTTAGGCTGCATATGCACAATAGCCAATTCTACTTGTCAAGCTTCTCTCAGTTTCAAGCAATAGAAACTCAATTCAAAATAGCTTAAAGACAAAGGGGGATTTATTATTGGCTTATGTAATAACTTATGGAAGTTGGGGATAGAAATTTTTTCAGGAATAACTAGGACTTAAATGCAGTCATTAGTCTAGCCTATCTATCTCATTTCTCTTTCTCCCTCTCTCTTGCCCTTGTTCCTCTAAGTTAGTCGAATTCTCTTTTTATAGATATTCTCCCTTAATTTGGTGATTAAAAGTAGTCACCATAACCCCAGTCCTAGAACATTCTGGTACAGAATCCCAACAGAAAGATCAAGTTAATTTTTCCCAGAATCCAAATAACAATCTTAGACAAGGACTCTGACTGACTTGCTTGGTCATGTACCTACTCCTTGGACCAATCACTACTTCTAGAAGGAGTACAATGACTGTCCATCCATGTGGCCAGAGAGTACTGTGACCAATAACTCCATTATCACCCCCAAGGAAGGGGAACTATTGCTTTCCCCAAGAAAAGAAGAGGAGTTGTTTATATAAAGAGTGAAGACAGGGGCGCCTGCATGGCTCAGTTGGTTAAGTGTCCAACTTTGGCTCAGGTCATGATCTCTCCTCTCGTGAGCTCGAGCCCTGCATTGGCCTCTGTGCTGACAGCTCAAAGCCTGGAGCCTGATTCAGATTCTGTCTCCCTCTCTCTCTTCCCTCCCCACTTGTGCACTCATGCTCTTTCTCTCTCTCTCCCTCCCCCTCTCTCTCTCTCAAATATAAATAAAAACATTTTAAATTTCTTAAAAAAAAAGAGTGAAGACAACCTTGATGACACAAACAACAGATGTTTACTATATTCTACCCCTTGATTTCCTATCATACACATTTAATCTCAATATAATACATATTATTCCAAAGGTATACCCACCTGAGAATCTGATCACCTTCACCCTAAAGATAGGCAACCCAAAACCACACCCTAGTCCAGCATCTTGGAATCACATACATTACCCTGACTAGGTCCAGATATAACTTCTCACAACAGTGGAGCCTAGGGCTAACTGATAAAGTCAACCATCTTCAACATACCCAATATAAAATAGTAGAGACAGAATAGCAATAGAAATTCCCATTTGATAAGTAGAGAAGAGGAAAGGATATAAATGCTGGGTGCCATATCCTGCGTGATAGAAATCATAAGAACATATCTCCCTAAGGCTAGAGAGGTTCTGTGGGAAGGCAATCCCATCCCTAGTCTGGTTTACAAGGAGGCTTTCCCTTGGACATTGAATTCCAAGGCTCTCTCTGAGAGGAGAGGAGAGGAGTATTCTGGGGTCTCATAAGCAAATCAATTCCCAAAGCATGGTTATAGAGGGCCTGGGAATTGCCTTAGGAGTAGAGCCAACCAGGTCCCTTTTTAGATCTGGAGTTTCTCAGAGAATAACTCCTTAAAACTCTAGTAAGCTGTTAATGGAATCAATTCTGGAAAACTCCATTAGCTCAGAACCAATGCCAGAACTCTTGGCTAGTAATAATTTGTACATCGTAATTCTGACTTTCAGTTTCTGTATCTTAGCAACAAGCCTTGGTACTCTGCCCATGCTCCCAGCTCTCTTTGTTAGGTGTCCATCTTGGTCTCTGTTGTAGAACTATATGAGACAATAAATTGGGGTGATGAGGCAAAGTTAATCTATCCCTAGCCAGCAGGCCGTATCCCATTGGATGAAGCCCCAGTATAGGAGTAATTATTACCTTTATTTAGCAAGAGTAACACAGAGCCAATAGTATTTAGGAGAGGTTCCCATATTCTCTGGCCTTTCCCTAGTTTCAATACGATCTTCTTCCTTCCTTACACTAAACTGAGAATAAGACAGATATTTTAGTACTTGCAAGTTCACAAAGACATGATTATCTGACCTTCAGTGTTCTTGGTATTCTGACTATCAACAGATACATATTAGGTTCTCTCTGCCTTCAACTCCTCAACCTGTCCCTTTCTTTCAGGGCAATAGTGAAGATGGCAAAAGTAACCAACACCCTCAATAATTCTGATATTTCTCTAGCGGATCCCCTGAGGCTCCAGGCTTGAGGTTCATGGTCTGAGTCCTAAAATCTCAAAGATGATAAGGAGCCAGCTGTTCAGCTAGTGCATAGCAAAGATTTGATCTTCCCATTTGGAGATGAAAGACTTACCATAGTCCCCTATTTCACCTCAACTCCTGTAGTTCCACATTGTGGGGTCTGTCATTGGCAATGCCCTCCTTCTAGGTGCCAGCTTCCGTGTTGGCCAAACCCCTTTTGCTTGCAAATGACAGAAATCTAATGCAAGCTACCTTTTAAAAAGCAGGTGTGGTGGTGGGGGGAGGCAATTTGTTAGCTCAGATAACATGGGTCAAGGAATCAGATTTGGGAACAGTGAAGTTCTCACATCTCCACCTCTCAGCTCTGCTTCCCTTTGAGAGTTGGTCTCATTCCCTCCTGGAAGAGGGCCTCCCCGTGTGATGGGGACACCAAACCTTGGAAACCCAAACCTACAGTGTTCAGGAGCAGGTATCTCAGCAGAATGAGAATCACCTTTCTCATAGTATCCAGTTATCTGTCCCATGAAAGGTCTCTGGTTGACCCTGACTAGTCATCTACCCAACTCATAAACTCATGACTATTTCCAGATGAGTCTCCAATAAGATGGAAAGCCTGAGTTATAAACCCTCCCTATGGCTGGCTGTTGGGTGAAAGGACAGGAGTTTGTGACTGGAAGCCTCCTACCACTGCACGGAATGGGGTGGAACAGTCCTCCACCTCTCCCATCACTAGAATAAGTAGGGAGGGAATATAGGGAAGACAAGAATGACACAGACTCCACTACACTGACTTCCCTGCCTCCCCGGGTCTGAGAATCCTAAACTCACACATAAACTGCCTTGATGGAGAACCTGAAGGATCCACAAAGTATACCAGTTAATTTGTGTAAAAACCACCAAAATAAAAAATGGCTATGTTATTCACAAAGATATCTAATGCAGATATTTACACTTGCAGCCTGCAGTGAGAGTGACACCTCAGGACACCAGAGCAGGACATGAGAGTGTCTGGACATACTTCCACCGTGCCTCTTGTGCTTTTCAGAGGTGGCCTTCTCTCTTCATGCCATGTTGGCTAAACACAGGGACTACATGTTGAGCCTTGCACCCCAGCTTGCTTTTGGAGTACCCTCGGAACTATGATGTCTAGGGTCTGATGTTCTGGTTATGTTTGAGGGGCCAAAGTTCAGGAGACTTGGCCAGGTTAGTTTCTGTGGGAAAGACTGAATTGAGCAGAATATCACAGTAGAGGCCAGAGGGATAGATTTTATTACAGCAGAAGACACTCAAAGGTTGTAGCAGGGAACATGGCACTGACTACCAGATCCAGAAGGGAGCTGGGAGGTGACAAGAGGTGGATCAGGACAAGTGGTTCAGGACTAAGGATGTGAATGACACTACAGTCTTGAGACTTGCTTTCATGAGATTGTTGAAAACTCCTGGGGAGGTTAGGCTTGAAGCTAAAAGGATCTGGAGGTAAAAGTAGGACAATGGATTATGCATTAAAGCCATTTTCTAAGTGCCCAGTTGTTTTACACTATAAGGTTTATTTTATGCATATTTTATAGATTGTGACCTTCAAATGAAGAAAATGTATCTTGCATAATGGTCTAGGATATTTTTGCCTCAAGGCTATTATATTTCTTATTTTTATATTATTGACTTTCTAAATTTCACAGCTGTAATTGTTTTTAGAACACAGGGAGCTTTATAAAGCAATTAATTCAGTAGTTTTTACACTAATTTGTTGGGGTTTTTTACTCACTCTTTTTTGTCCTCCAAATAAAATCTCACAAGAAATTCCAATCTGTAAGATGGTGTCATTCGTTCAACAAATATTTATGTTCCTCACACTGGGCTAAATGCTGAAAAAGGGGCAGGAATCAAACTCTGCTCCCAGTGGAGCCTGGAGGGTCTTAGGAGCCCCTCCCAATATCTCTTCTGAGGCTGTCACCTTCTGTCACAGCCTTGGGGTACCCCTGAGGGTCTGGACATAATTCACAGATCCCTAGCTAGGCTCACTCCCTCACTCAGAATGAGGACACTGAGGTCAGAGGGTAAACCATTCATTTTACATTTTATATCTTAAATACTAGCATCTTATAACTTAAGTATCAAAAAGTTTAATTTCATCTGTTACTTTTGTCTTACTTTAGATCAGAAAGAACATCACCAGTTGCCTGCCTTCCCCTTTAAAAACAAAAACAAAACATTTCCTCTTACATCTGTCTTCAGAGTTCTTTTGAGTGGAGAAGCACGACTTTTTTTTCTTATTTGGTACTCACTTTATACTGTCATTTTGCTTTTTAAAGGATATCTTATGTAGGAGGATGAGAGTAGAGTTGAGTTGACAGAATTAAAGCAAATAATGGTCCCAGTGGTAAAGCAGAAGGCTTGGTGTGGAAGAGTAGGAGGTGCAGAAATGTGATTATGATAAAATTACCAGGAAAGAAAGCCTCTAAGTGGAAGGTCAAAAGAAGAAAAGGCCACACACTGAGGATTCTACATGGATAACTGGACTGTCCTCTAGGAAGAACGCTATAAATGAGGGTAAGTTGTATCATAAAGACCTTTTCATAGGAGCCCATTTTCTTCATGGACAGTCTCTTGTCTTTGTTGCCTTTGTGATCAAAGAACCACAATCACTGGTCAAACTTGAAGAATCCATGACATTGAAATGGAATATGATGTAATTCAAAACACGGTGTCTGAGCACATACCATGTGGCAGATACCATGACACGCTCTCAGGGCCTAAAGGACTAAGAGTTCTACCCCAGGAGCACTCTATCCAGAGAGGGAGAAAGACGCATAAGCAAGTAAATAGAACGTTGATTCATTCATCGATCAGTGTGTACTCCGTGCTTACTCTGAGCCAGGCGCTGGGCTGGGCAACTGAAAATTCAGGCCAACAGCAATAGGAACATTTGTTCAACTCTGGGCATGTGTGGTATGCAGGGGAGGCGGACAATCAAATAATCACAGAAGCAGTTGTAGAATTGTGTCTTTTACAGTAAGAGAACTCAGGGAAGTCTCACTCCAACTGAGATCTGAAAGAAGACCAGAGATTGACTAGGCCAAGTGAAGAGTCTTCCAGGATCCCCACTCTAGGTCGGGGAGCCATGGAAGGGAGCTGGGTGCAAAATTGGTGAGGTGGGTTGGAATCTAGGCAGGAACTTGTAAGCCACACAGTGGGGTTTTAAGAGTAATTAAATATAATAATTTATATTTAAGTTAAAATTTAAAATTTTAATTTAAAATTAAAAAAAGAGTAATTAAATATAAATCCTTTATAAAAGTTCTATGTAAGAAGTGTTATGGGTAGAAAGAGGAAGTAATTAATTCTTCCTGAGAAGTGGGAAAGTCTGAAAACGAAAGACATTGGGGCTGGGCCTTGTCAGATGAGTAGATATTTTTCTAGGTTGTAAACTGGGTAAAGCCACCCCAGATGATGCCAATGGTACAATTAGGAAACATGGGGCAGGACAGGTGATAATCTGGTTGAGTCAGCAAGTGGTTCGGGAGGCTTGGGGGTTGCTGAAGGAAGAGTTAGAAATGATGTCAATAAACCAAACTTGAAAAGTTGAGGCATATATCAAAAATGTGGAACAGAGAAGGAGGAATGCATAATGACGGGAAAGACAGAGCCAGCTGGCCCAAAGAAGCATTGAACTGGAGTCCTATTGTTTTCTTTATTCCTGCTAAGAATTGTCTTCTCTCCCCTCTCTAAGAAGCCAGGTAGACACAATTGCCAGTACTATCAGAATTAGGCTGTGGCTCTGGGCCAAGGGGTCCTCAGAATGCCAACTTCCCAGCAAGTTACATTCTCCTTTCTGTACCCCACAGCCATTTTTCAGACCCTTTGCCTTGATCCCAATATTTGGCTGGCCATATTCCTTACCTAGGGTTTTCTTGATCCCATGTCATATGGTCTCTGCCTTTTTACTTTCATTTTTAAGTTTCCCATTCTGTTTTGTTTTTTTTTTTTAACTTCCTCTGGCTTGACTTCCCAAGCTCCTTGCCTATCATTTTCTCACTGCCAAATCTGACTTCTTTAGACCGTTGGGGCCTGTGAGTACTTATGGATCCTTTCAATGCCCTCTCCACTACTTCCCCTGCCAATTTCCCAACTTGGTTCATTCTAGTCAATTTTCTCTTTTGCCACAAGGACCCTGCCATCTGCTGCCATGCTAGAACCCACCTAAAATAAAAGCCACCTCAGATTCTTACGACTTTCCAGAAATTCCACTGCTACCCCATTCAACTCTGCACTTTGAACAACCCAAGGGAATGTAGCATCTGAAATATTTGGAAAATGAATTGCCACCATACAGCAGTCTCCCCAGCACGCAGTTAATGACTAAATCAAACAGAAAGGTGATGCTGGCATATATTTCTCTGCATCAGCTTCATGATTCTCACAAACTGAGTTAAGTTGAATACTTTCTTTTTAAACTAAAATGGGGCCCTGTTAGGGTTTACTGAAGTAAAGTAAGTAACGTGCTTAGTTCAATGACTAACATACAGCCAATTCTCATTGAAGGATTGCTACTACTAAATATTTTGTCAGTAAAGATATATACTCACATAACTTTTACTTCATATTTTCCTGGAATTAGATTGCACAGCAACTGGCTAGTACACTGAACAAGGCATAGAAGACTGAGATCACAAGTCAGCAAACTTTTTTTTTCAAGGGCCAGATGGTATCTTAGGCTGTGCAGACAACATGCTTTCTGTCACAACTACTCAATGTTGCCTTTGTAGAGTGAAATCAGCCATAGGAAATAGTAAACAAATGGGTGTGGCTGTGTTCCAATAAAACATGATAAACAAAAGCAGGTGACAGGACAGTGAACCACAGTTTGACCTCTGATGTACATGGTTGTCCGTGATACAATAGACTAAGGAATTAATGAATTTATTAATTACAAATGGTCACTGACAATCTACTAAGCTGGATGCTGGGCATACGGTGGTAAGACAAAGAAATACGGTTTCTGCTCCACAGAGGTAAGTGGAGGAGATGGGCATTAATCAAATTAGCACACATATAAATAAAAGTTACAAATGGATTAGAGCTTTGAAGTAAAGGTACGGTGTTCTTAGACTATTTGACAAAGAGACCTTTGTTGTTTGTTCCTATATTGGTGGGGATTAGTTAGAAAACTTTCTGTTTCTTTCTGCTTGAGCTGAGATCTGAAATATGAGAATAAGCTAACAGGCTGAGGAAGTTTGGGAAGGTTTACCAGGCAGAAGACCCAATGAGTGCAAAGCCCTCTGATGGGAGGAAACCTAGAATATCCAAAGGATCGAGATAAGACTGGGATAGCCAAAGTACATGTGACATAGAAATACCTGGTGTAAGACATGACTAGGGAGCTTTGATGAGGATTATGGTCTTTAGTCTGAAAGCAAGGGCAAGCCCACGACCAGCTCTAAAGTGTGATTGAATTTGCATACTGAAAAGAAATATCCCTTCAGCTAAGATATGGAGAATGGAGTGGAGGGAGACATACAACACTGTAATGTGAGAAATTTCCAGTTAGGGCTAGGTTATTCTTTTGAAAGAGGGAGCATGGGTGGTTTGATGATTTGCAAGTAAGAATTGCTTTTTTGCATCATGGAAAAGTCATTTGAACTCTTTCTGGTCTGTGGAAAATGAAGAAGAAAAAAATGAGTGTGTGTATTTCATCAAATACTTTTTATCTTAATGTTTCTCTTTCAGCAGCAAAATGCAGATGAATTTGCATAAAAGTTTACTCAAACACAGTTCTGGTGACCTACTGACTCAACTTGTTTTTCAGCTTGAGATATTTTCCACACATGAAACATTTTAGCTCAGATAACAGACAGGTTGTAATAAAACATCTTGTCTGAACAAGATATAATATCATTAGTCAAACGTGTTGGAAGTAAATTAAGTGTTTTCAAAGATTAAAAACTGATAATCTAGCTGTTGGTTTGGTTACCCATAAATTGAGCTTAAAAATAATAATTAAAAATAATAACAATAACTTTTTAGGCTCCTTAGATTACCCATCTTCCATCTAATGGTACCAAGAACTTACAAGGTTTAAAATAGTTCTCATCCAGGAAGATTTGCCCCCTAGGGGAAATTTGACAATGTCTGAAGTCATTTTTGGTTGTCACAGATAGGAAGGGGGGGGAGGTTGCTACTGGTATCTAGTGTGGAGGGGCCAGGGATGCTGTTAACATCCTACCATACACACAACAGACTTACCCCCAGCAAAGAATTATCCAAACCACAATGTTAATAGTATTAATGGGGTGTAGAAACCCTGGTCTGGAACAATGTTAACCCACAAATTTCCTTCAGCTCTGTTCCAGGTGATGCTATGAAGTCCTTCTTTCTTTTCTGTGGTGGTAGTGGTGGTATTTCCTTTTTACTTTTTTTACTTTGTTTCTTTACTTTCTTTCTCCCCCCCCCCCCCCACCTTTCTTCTTTCCTTCCTCTCCTTCTCCCCCTTCTTCCTCTTCTTCCTCCTCCTCCTTTGTCTTTGCTGACTCACCTAGTTTCTAAAATCTGAAATGAGATTCTTCAGTTTTTGCAGAAGACTTGAAATATCTCATGGACGCAGGTCACTTCCACCCTGGTATATCTTGAAGTCTAAATGATTGACTCATACAGTGACATCATCTCTCACTAGGACTCGCTCATCTCCCTGCATTCTGTCCCTTCTCCTCCACCAACTAGCCTTTTAAACATGCAGCTTAACCTTGTCAATCTCCTGTTTATACAATATATATATAAACCTTCAATGACTTCCCAAGAGAAATTTTCAATTTTTTAAATGTCATCTTGTGGCACTCCTACTCTTCACTCTGCCATGCTGGATTCTTCGTCTTGAGTATGCTGTGCTCCAGTCTGTTTCACAGACCCTTCCCTCTGTCTGGAATGCTGTTCCCTTTATTTCCTTACCTATCGCCTACTTATTTTCAAGTCGCACCTTAATCATAATTTCTCAAAGAAACATTCCCTGACTCCAAGACTAGGTACGCAGCATCAGAACACTTGAGAATATTTAATTATTTTTTACCTTTGCTTAATGTTAATGTTGGCCTCCACCAGACTATAAAGCAAACCATGAGTGGGTGTTCAAAAAGAACCTTGCATTTTAGCCTGTTCCAAAGACTTTTGATCTTTTTTTTTTTTTTTTTTTTTTTTTTTTTTTTTGTAACCACTTGTCATGGAGCTAATGCTCTCTCTAAGAAAATAGTGGACTTGGGCAAAATTTGCAAACAATCCTGGCATCTTAACTGTAGCATCACACAATAAGTCACATTTATACATTCCAGTATAAAGTCCTTCTGCCTCTAATATTAGCCTGGCTAACTGTACTAGACAACTTTCATAACCCATCTTGTGTTCTTCTGGACCACTTTAGCCATTGTGGCAGCAACCAATTGGTGTAACCTTACCGTAGTTATTCCTATAACTCTAGCTTTTAGCCCTGGGACCATTGTATCATGGTACACCTGGGGAAACCTGCCTGGACTCGTGTATGTGCAGCTTTAAGGTACAAAGGATTTAGCACTCTGTAGGGCAATTCTTGGTTAATGGTTGATATTGCTAGTGTTCTACCAGTCCCACTGTCTTAAGCAGACTATTCTGGAAATACATTCTAAGTCATCTTTAGAAGGTCCTGGCTGGATCAAACTTTAGCTGTTTACAGTGATGGTCAAGCCAATAGTGTATCCCTGAATAGGTTTTCCCTTTTATCCTCTTAATCCATCACTAATGCTCTCTGGGACCACTTCCAAAATAAACTACATGTACGTAAACCCTTGTCTTGTGCTCTCATCCTGTGGGGAGCTCAGTCTAAGACAATTACATTGTATTTTGAGGGAGTCATGTGGGGGAAGCTATTTAATCGCACAGAAAATGAATCCACTTTGCTCCAGAAATTCTGGATCCATCTGTGATAGAAACTAAATAATGGTCCCTCAAATCTATCCTAGTCTCCAGAACCTGTGAATACGTTACCTTAACACTACCAAAGGAACTTTGCAGATGTGACTAAAATAAGGATCTTGAACTAGGGAAATTATCTTGGACTATCCAGGTGGCTACTAAATGTAATCACAAGTCCTTCTAAAAGAGGCAGGAGAGTCCGAGTCGGAGAGGTCCTGTGCTGTTGGAAACAGAGATTAGAGTAAGGCACTTTGAAGATGGAGAAAGGCACCACAAGCCAAGGAATACAAGTAGCCACCAGAAATTGGAAAAAGCAAGGAAATGGATTCTCCCCTATAGTCTACAGAAGGAAGTGTGATTTTAGCTGAGTAAAACTGGCTTCAGACTTCTGACTGCCATAAACCTGAGAGAATAAATTTATATTAAGCCACTAACTTTCTGGTATTTTCCTCTTATTACTATAACAAACAGTCTACCTCTTTGACCATGATACAGTTGAACACCTGTTAATAAAAATAATAGTAGCTGCTAATATTTATTAAGCCCAGTGCTCACTGTGAGTCAGGTTCTGTGCTAGCCACTTATTCTCCATTCTTACCTAATTTTTACAACAACCTTAAAAGGTTAGTACCTCTACTATCTATTCATCAGGGTCAATACCATCCTATGGTACTCCAGACCCATCTCTTTCCTTCTCTGCCCTAGGAGGCGGGTCCACACTGACTGCCTCAACTGGCTTCCTAGATCTCTTGCTTCTAGTTAAGTTTGGCCAGTTGGAGGCAAAAGCAGGAGATATGGAGGGTGGGTGGGCAGTGAGGTCTCCAGCTCTCTTTCTCCAAGGTTATTATAGTTAACTGCATCACTCTCCTAAGATCACCAATCAGGTCAGATAACTTCTGCATACAGCTTGCTTGCAGGGTCTTGCTCTTACTACTTCTAGGAATTTTCCCATTACTTGTTGCATTTCCTGAATCCTGCCCATACTTCTGTGGATAAACTTTGACTAAACATTCCTTAAATCACTCAGTTCACATGTCCTGATTTCTTCCAGGACCCTGCCCAATATTCTCCATTTTACAGCTAAAGAAACTGAGGTTCAGAGTGGTAAGGTAGTTTATACATTTCATCCAAATATAACACAACCAAAACATCAGATGACTAGCAGAGGGTTCGTCTGCTTTTGCTGTGGTAGGGAGCATTGCTGATGTCCTCCCAAGCTTAAAATGAAACAAAATCATTGTTAACGATGGGTCTGTTGATCACATGAACATTTAATCTGTCTGCATTTTTATCAGGCTATCTCCTTTATTGTGTTCTCATTTTGTTGGTGCACCATTGGGTATTTTTTAATATATGTAAATTTTGTGAAAATGATTTTCTATCTTGTTTTGATCATCTTGACACCACATTTTCCTGTTACACAAACATTTTAGAGTGTGGTTTGTCCTCAAAGACCATGCCAACTGAGAGGAAATGTTTCTGTGAGTTATATGTAGCCATTTTTTGATGAAGTCTGCAATTTTAACAGCTGTGTCCTAAATTAAGAAGAAGATGGGCATTTCTCCAGAGATGAACTAATTCATAAAGAACCCATCTTGCACATAACATAAAACTTTAATAATTCGGCCCTACTGAGGGGCTGGCCAATCTGAAACATGTTGTCTAAAGAAATGCAGTTTGATGGCTTTGAAATACAAACAAGAACTCGAACTAGGTAAATAGAATGTAGCCAAGCACAGTTCTTAGGAAATCTGCTTGAATGAATAGCTAAGAAAGATTTATAATTGGTGTATCAATTATTTCTATGGGAGTGGATGTTTTTATGATGCTTGAGGGTACTTAAAAAGTTTGTTCTCATAAGTAATTTAAACATTCCTCTTGAAATACTGTTTGCACTATTAATTTATTTAGCAAATTAATCACAGAATCATAACATTTTAGAGCTGGAAGAGGCTTCAGAGAAAATCCAGTGCAACTTCCCTTTTGCAAACAGTTTCTTGGATCATTCTTAGCTCCATGCTTACAGTACAAGGGCCAGACCTCTACACCCAGTCCCAGTCCGGCTCTGACTCCTGAGGCATTGGCCTAAAGCCAAGGTCCAGCATAACCAGCTGTTTCTTGCTTGCAAAGGGAGAACAAAACATGTCATAACTAAGGTTACACAAACATAGCCTTTGTTCTACTCTGGTCTTTGCTATCCTTTTTGCGAGTCACATACCTTCCCAGTCATTTCCACTATGGAAGGCTGAGAGGAGGATCAACTTCTGTGTCTTGCTTTACTAATCTTCCAATCCCTCTCTAGCCCCCTGGAATCCCATCCTCCAAAATGGCTATTGTCAAGGTCATTAATAACAGAGCTCAAGACTCTGTGACTTGACCATTCTTTGGTAGCATTTGGAATGGTCAATGCCTCCTTTCTTGAAACTCTTTCTTCCTTTAGTTTCTATTATAGTTGCTCCCTCCTGATTCACCCCTACCATGCTGAACCTTCCTTCCTAGTACCTCATGTTGGAGTTTGTTATCACCTTCTCTTCTCGTTCTATAGTTCTTCATGGGAAATCCTATCACTTTCTTGATTATCTCTGGGTTATTTACACTCAGATTTACATCCCTGGCCCAGATATTTGACCCAAGCTCCTAATTTCCTACAGGACACCTTCTGAATTTCCACAAGTTATCCAAATTCATCATATCCAAAACAGAGCTATTATTCCTCCCAAATGTGTTCCATATTTTGGTTTTCCTCTCTGTGCATAACAGTATTATTCATATAAGTGCCTAAGCCAGAAATATGGAAGTTACTAGATCAGTCCATCAATGTTTCCTGTTCCCAAGATAAAATTCAGACTTCTTAGTGTAACATGTAGGATGGCCGGTGAGATCTGGTCACTACTTGCTGCAACACCTTCATCTTTTATAAATCCCCATCAGTCCCCACATCCGCTCTAGATAGACTGCCCTTCTCATCACCCTCTGACAAACACTTACTCATAGTCCAAGACTCAGTTCAAGCATTATCTCCTCTATAAAGCTTTTTCGCACCAATTTCTCCGTCTCTGGAACACTCAATCATTCCCTGTGCACCCCTCTATGACACTTAGCTATGTGTAGTCCTAAAATAAGTTTCTGACCAAGGCTGTCATTGGGAATACAAAGAAAGTTCCAAGTCACAGAGAAGAAGCAGTAGTGTTGAGGAGATTAAAATTGTCTCAAATAGGATACACTAACCAGTTTTAAAACTAGGAGATGTTTCAGAATTTTTCCTTCCCTGATAATTTTTTTTAAGAGAGAGAGAGAGAGTGGGGGGGGGGAAGAGGAGCAGGGGGAGAGAGAGAGAGAGACGGAGAGAATCTTAAACAGGCTCTACATTTAACACAGCCCAATGGGCTCAATCCCATGACCCCGGGATCATGACCTAAGCCAAAATCGAGAGTCAAACTCAACAGACTGAGCCACCCAGGTATAACCTCCTTCCTTGATACTTCTTTGTGCAAGATGCTTTCCTGAAAGTGAAATGGCTCTATGGCTCTGTTTACATAATTTTGTGGGTTGTGTTTTTCCTTTGGCTGCTGAATTCTGGAGACCTTTATCGTTGAGTGCTGCTAATCACTACTCTGTTAGTAGGGAAGTGAAAGGGGAAGAACGTAGATAGGTAAACCCGCCCTGAAAGTTTATTTTTCCTCTGCCTGATGTCTTTAATCTTTTAAAGCTAGACACAGAAGAAAAACCAAGCTGGATGACAGGAGAGCCAAGAAATCACAGGTAAAAAAAAATCTGGGGGATTTCACAGAATCCAGAGCCTAGTGAAAGATGAAGGCTGGTGTGGTAAGATGGGGGAAAACATTTGTCTCTGTTCATTTTAGAGCTAGGATAGAGCTGTTTGTGACTCTTGTGACCATGCTGACCAGCCAAATATCCATGAATCAAAATCTCCAAAGATTCTGCAAGTTATACCAGTCTTTGCTCGGCCTCTTTCAAATTCCCTCCAAGAGTTTTGGCAACAATAACAAATAAGTGTTCCACATGTCAGTCCCCATACCCTCCCATGTATATATATTTATTTTATGTTCTATAATTGAGTGTTTAAATGTCATATGTTTTTATCTAACTTGTCTGAACTCCCATGTAAAGTTTATGAAAGCAGGTCTCTTGCACTTAAAGGTATTTAATTCATGGTTTCTGAGTTAGAAATGTAAATGTAAAATAATTCTGAAATCTAAACTTGAGAAGCAAAAGTCTTAACTACCATGTTTCCCAGATGAGGTCTTTTGTAGCTTTCTTCCACTAAGTGGCAGAATGAGTAATCTATAATACAATCAACAAAAATTGGTGGCTTTTTTGGGATTTTACTGAGGAAAAAGGAGAAGCCCTGCACATGATTATCTCTGTCTGATTGAGTTGAGAGTTTCTGAATGATTAAGAAACTAGAACTTGACTAAGTCAGAAACCATGTGGTCTATAACAGAACACCTTCTAAAGAAAACAACATAAATTTCCAGATGAAGCAAACAGATGATTTCTGTAACTTCATAACCAGGACAAGCACTCCATTTGTCTTCTGTTCTGGGTAAAGTCCCCGAATTGCAGCCACACCAGGAAAAGGGGGCAAGTGATTTCTTGGAATCAGAAAAATTCTCTACTGAAACTGAGCCCTCTGATATATTTTAATAATGTCTCCATTTCAGATAGGTGAATGGAGGTGAGGGGAGTGAGTTTTGAATTGCCTGCTTTGCTAGTATAAATGGTTTCCACTTACTATATTTTTCTAAGGAAAAGAACACAATTCTCGCTAGTGGAAAGAGTGCTAGACACTCAATTTTATTGAGTGCGTCATGGGCTAGACACAGAGAGGTTCTTTTATATACCTTCTCACTTTTAGAAATAATAACGATAATGATAGAATTCTATTGGCATAGCCACCACTGACTGAGAACTTCCCTGTGTCCATGAATGCTAAGTATTTTACACAGATCACCTCATTCTCAAGGTTTTCAAGTTCACCTTGTTGTAGCTTATGTTAGTACACTATCCCTTTTTGTATTATCTTAAGATAAAACTACTCAAACTTGTGAAAGGTAACTTTTGCGTCCATTGAACATCCTCTCCTATTGTAGTCTTATTAGCTCCTCTGTAGATAATGATTTCCACACAATCTCAGCAGCCCCCAAGTGAAGGCAACCAATATTGTATTTTTGAAGAGACACATAGAATTGCGCATCCCCCGTTGACTTTTTTTTTTTTTTTGAGTTCTCAGGCCAGTTGACTTAGGAATATACCACCCACTTATAAATCAAAGGCAAGACGATCCAAAGATCCCAGGCTTATCCCAGCTCCTATGGGAATATAGAGCAGATGAGGACAAATTAGATTGTTTAAAGTCTGCTAGCCCTTGTATGTTTATTACCAAGCTAATTATCTGTTTTACTGCTCCAGGATTTGGGCTTCCCATGAATTCCCTCTTCTGATTCTTTTGTGTCTATTATCTGATCTTAATAGTATAAAGATATAGGTTCAGTGACCAGAATGGGATTGGACACACCTTTTCTACCTAGCATTTGAATTTTCCCATTCCTCCATTAGATAATATAATGAGAGAATCACAGTACTGGAAACAACCTTGGCCATCATCTTCTGTATGAGAGGCTTACCAAAATCATACAGCCCGTTATTGGCAGAGCTGAGGTTAGAGCCCAAGGAGAACAAAATATAACATGGAGGTACTTCAAAAGATCTAGCTGTGAATCTCCACTCTGCCCCCTCTTAGCTGAAGGACTTGACAGAAGTTACTTATCCTCCCCAAGCCATTTCCTCACAGATGTGTAAACACTAAATGAGATAACATGTCAAGTACCAAACTTTGTATGTAGTCTATTATTAATAAATGTCAATTGCCAACCTTTCCAGGTCAGGGCTCTTTGGTTTTAGACTTTGAGAGGTCCTTCCCAGGTAGGTAAGCAAAATTCATAGTTTTCAATGGTCTCTTTCACTTTCAGGGCAAGGAGACTGTTTGGTCATCTGGCTACCTAGGGCAGTGCCCTTTGGTGAGTGTCAGTGAACACAATGCCAGAGCAGAGTAGGGAACTACACCTTTGACAGGTAGAGGGCTTCCTTCAAGTCCAGAAGATGCTTTAGTCAAGTCCTGCAGCCATTCATCATCCCCATCTCTGTTTTGTC
The DNA here is from genome assembly GCF_028749965.1 of Puma concolor. Taxonomy (NCBI): domain Eukaryota; kingdom Metazoa; phylum Chordata; class Mammalia; order Carnivora; family Felidae; genus Puma; species Puma concolor. The sequence continues at coordinate 191,185,553 of NC_141674.1, read as the reverse complement.
TCTCCTACCCTAAGAAGATCTGGTAGATTGCTAGGAAGTATTCTGGATAGAAAGAAAAATTTATTGTTCCAACTTTATAGTTTTCAAGGGTGAGCATGAACCCAGAATGTAGTCTGAACTCCCTGTTAGGCCCTAAAAACATTATACCGTCAAATACAAACCATTAGTTATAACTGACTTTTGTTACTTAGTCGTAGTTTTCCCCCTACAAAATAGTGTCTTAGTTTTAAGGAGAATCCTCACTCCTCAAAATCTAACTGAAAACTTTCCATGCTACCCAAATGTTCTAACTAAACAAACCTATAAGTTCTGTCTTGCAGTAATGCTTGTCCAACACTTCCTCCTTTTTCATGGATTATTGACCCAGTGTATTTTTACACTTTGCTACTTTCCCAGATATGGATCTGATTCTGAAACCTATTTTTCTCATCTTGTAACTTTCTACTTCTCACTGGCAGGCCTACTATTCTATTCCTAACTCCCCCTAAATCTCTTCAAACCTTTTCTGGAGCCCACCCCAAAACAATGCACCTTCTCAACACTTTTGCTTTGGCCACTTGGGAAAAAAAACGGACATATTCCCTGACAATTACTCAACTTTGGGAGAGCCTACTATGTGTAAAAACGAAACATAATTCTGTCACTTTATAAGTGACCTAATGCAAACCACTCAACAATCAAAGCTTTGGTTTCCCCATCTGAAGAAGGGAGACAGTAATAGAATTCTTCACACAGGGTGATTTTGGTAATAAGTGATAACGAATATAAAGGGCTTAGTGTAGTGTCTGGCGTATACAACTAACCAACTAATGTTGGCTAGTGTTGTTATCATTAGACAATAGGGAACATAAAGATACGTAAGACCTACTCCCCACCCTCAAGGAGTTTACAAGCAACTTGGGATAACAAGACGTAATGGTGTGACAACAGCATTAGAGATATCCTAATAAAGTATGCAATGCTACTATTTGTTAGATGAGTGAAGGGCAGAGTAGTGTGGGCTAGAATAAAACCTGGAAAGACTTCAGGTTGATGGAGGAATAATGATCTGGACCTTGATGGATGAAGTGCATTTAGGTGGGTAGTGAGGGTGGAATAGCATTCTAAGTAGAAGCCCTACTAAGCAATATTCAAAATTAGGAACGTGCAGATGGTTAGAAGACCATGAACGACAACTTAAGTGGAGAATCATGCCAATGTAGGTTGGAGCCAGATTAAGTTAAGCACTGAGTATAACCGTACACTATGGGCATTTGAGGTTTAAGGCACAAAGCTGTGGAAGCTTAATACGGTGGTGGTATATAGGGTGAGTTTGGGAAGGACATACAGCAACAGAAGTGTACACGTTGCTAAAATCACCTAAGTTTAAAGTGAAGTGCAGAGATGTGTGTGACTGTCTGGAGGTGGGAAGGGAAGCTAGATCTGAAAGACATTTAGAGGAAAGAGCTGTTTTCTGACTTAATGCGCAAGCAAAGAGTAGAGTGGGGGGTGGGACACATGGAGCACTCTAAGGTTTTAATCACAGGAGGCAGTAAGACTGGGGCATAGTATCATTAATAAAAGATGAAGGTCATTGATTCAGTCATGTGTTCAAAAATACGAATCCCTCACAGTCTACAGCAGACCCTGGGCCAGGTCATTGGGATCCAAAGATGAACACAGCAGTCCCTGCCTTCCAGGAAGTCACAGTCTTGTCAGAAACGGAACCTAGCCTGGGGAAGAAAGATGAATATTTACTTGCAAGCTGATAGATCTGAAAAAACTTAAATGTCATCTAGAGTACTCCTCACCTGAAATAAACTATAAAGAAAACTGAAGTCCAAAGAGAGTAAAATTCACACCTCTAGTTACTGTCAGACCTAGCCCAGAATGTGAGGCCAGAATTCTTTTGGTTTGTTTGTTTTTTTTTTTTGAAGGGGAGGTAATTGGTGAAAGGAAGTGGGAAGGTGGAGGAATAATCTAGCAGGTGACCTTCATGCACATGTGATTCTGAAGGACAGCTGGGCTTCAGCTTGGACTTGAGATGGACCTGTGGAAGTGTCAAACTTTGAATGGAATATTTGGGGGTCAAAGGGGTGGTACATGGGATCCTTTTCGCCAGCTCCACTCTCCCAGAAACTTCCTCATAATAAGTCAGGCTCTGGAGAAAGGTGTTTGCAGACTTGTTGTGAGGCTTCCCTAGTGACTTCCTCTAACTTTCTCACCCTAAGCAGCTGTGAGAGCTAGGGGAGGGTTACAGACCATCTGAGGAATAAAGAGCCAGTTTAGATGCACCAGTAGATGCAGAGTTTATCCGGAAAAGTGTAATGCAAATAGATGGCTGAGCCCAGAGGAATGAGAGATCTTAGCAGATTTGCCCCTATCACTCAGATGAGCCAGGACTAGGAATCTTTAACCCTCAGCCCAGAGTTAGAAACCTCCCAGCCAGTAAGAGCACAGGCCTCTGCAGGCAGCTTTGAGGCTGCTAAAAGTATGCTTCAAATGTGAAGCCAGGAAATGTAGAGTTTGGCCTTGGCTCTTCCACTCACCAGCAGAGTGCGTGGGGACCACTGACTTTATCAGCTGGGCTTCAGCTTACCTTCTATAAAATGGCAACTCCAATGTTGGCCCCTTCCAGTAATTTTTTGAAAGACTTTGGAACCAGAGGGAGGTCTACAAGTCATTTGATTTGATCCTTATAGTTAGTGTGCTGGCATTCAGGCCTACAGAAGCAGGAAGGAATGGTAGGATTTCTTTCCTTTTTCTAGATGAATAATATGCTAGTGTATGTATTTACATGTATGTGTCATTTATCAGTGGACATTTAAGATGTTTCCACATCTTGGCTATTGAAAATAATGCTGCAACAAACATAGGGGTGCAGAAATCTTTTCAAAATAAAGATATTGTTTCCTCCAGATAAATACCCAGAAGTGGAATTGCTGGATCATCAGGTAGTTCTAATTTTAATTTTTTGTGGAACCTCCATGCTGTTTTTCATAGTAGCTGCCCCAATTTATATTCCTACCAGTAGTACACAAGGGTTCTGTTTTCTCTACATCCTCTCCAACACTTATTATTTCTTATCTTTTGATAATCGCCATTTTAACAAATGTGAGGTGATTTCATTACAGTTTTGATTCTCCTGTTATTTCCCTAATGTTGAGTAGCTTTTCATGCACCTGTTGGCCATCTGTATGTCTTCTTGGAAAAAAATATCTGTTCAGACTCTCTGCCCCTCTGAATCAGATTTTCTTCTTTCTTTCTTTCTCTCTCTCTCTCTCTCTCTCTCTCTCTCTCTCCCCCTTTCTTTCTGCTATTGAGTTGTATGAGTTCTTACTTATTTTGGATATTAACCTCTTACCAGATACATGATTTGCAAATAATTTCTCCCATCCCATAGGCTGCAATTTCATTTTATTGATGGTTTTCTTTGTTGTACAGAATGTTTACAGTTTGAAGTGGTCCCACTTGTTTACTTTTGCTTTTTTGTTGGCTTTGTTTTTGGTGTCAAATACCAAAACTCATTGTCAAGACCAATGTCAAGGAGCTTATCCTCTATGCTTCCTTCAAGGAATTTTATGATTCCCAGTCTTACATTAGAGTCTTTAACCCATTTTGAGATGATTTTTGTGTATGGTGCAAGATAGTGGTCCATCCTTTTGTATATGGCTGTCCAATGTTTCCAATACCCTTTACTGAAAAGATCTTTCCCCATTCTATGTTCTTGGCTACTTTGTCATAAATGAATTGACCTTATACTGTGAGTTTATTTCTGGGCTACCTATTCTGTTACACTCATGTGGGCTGTTTTTATGCCAATACCATACTGTATTATTATTATTATCATCATTAAACTTTTTGTAATAGAGTTTGAAATCAGAAAGAGTGGTCCTCTTTGTTCTTCTTTCTCAAGATAGCTTTGGTTATCCAAGGTCTTTAGCAATTCCATATAAATTTTAGGAGTCTTCTATTTTTTGTTTTGTTTTTTGTTTTTACCTAAATTCCAGTTAGTTAACATACAGTGTAGTATTAATTTCAGGTGCACAATTTAGTGATTCAACATTTACATACAACACCTGGTGCTCATCACAAGTGGCCTCCTTAATCGTCAACACCTATTTAACCCATTCCCCCACTCACCTACCCTTTCATAACCATCATCTTGTTCTTTATAGCTAAGAGTCTGTTTCTTGATTTTTCTTTCTCTCTCTCTCTCTCTCTCTCTCTCTCTCTCTTTCTCACCTATGAATATTTTTTTTCCTTAAATTCCACACATGAGTGCAATCATGGTATTTGTCTTTGACTGACTGTCCCATTTCTATGAAAAAATGTCTTTATTTTATTTTATTTTTTTATTTTTTAAAATTTTTTTAACGTTTTTATTTATTTTTGAGACAGAGAGAGACAGAGCATGAACGGGGGAGGGACAGAGAGAGAGGGAGACACAGAATCGGAAACAGGCTCCAGGCTCCGAGCCATCAGCCCAGAGCCCCACGCGGGGCTCGAACTCACAGACCGTGAGATCGTGACCTGAGCTGAAGTCGGACGCTCAACCGACTGAGCCACCCAGGCGCCCCTGAAAAAATGTCTTTGAAAGTTTTACAGGCATTAAATTGTAGATTGCTCTGGGTAGGATGGACATTTTAACAATATTAATTCTTCCAGTCCATGAGCATGGAACATCTTTCCATTTATTTGTGTCTTCTTCAATTTCTTCCATCAGTGTTTTACAGTTTTCAGTGCACAGGTCTTTCATCTCCTTGGTTAAATACATTCCTTAGCATTTTATTCTTTTTGATGCAATTTTAAATGGGATTTTTAATGGGATGATTTCTTAATTTCTCTTTGATTATTAGTGTATAGAAATGCATCCCACTTCTATATATTGATGCTGTATCCTCCAACTTTACTGAATTAACTTATTCTACCAGATTTTTGGTGGAGTCTTTAAGGTTTTCTATATGTAATATCATGTCATCTGCAAATAAAGACATTTTCTTTTCTTCCTTTCTGATGTGTATGCCTTTTATTTCTTGCTTAATTACTGGCTAGGACTTCTAGTACTGTGTCGAATAAAAGTGGTGAAAGTAGGCATTCTTATCATGTTCCTGATTTACAGGAAAAGTTTTCAGCTTTTAACCACTGATGTTTGCTATGAGCAAATGTGTCACATATGGCCTTGTTATGTTGAGGTATATTCCCCCTATACTCGCAAAAAGAGTTTTTATCATGAATGGATGTTGAATCTTGTCAAATTGTTTTTCTACATCTATTGAGATCATATGATTTTTATTTTTCATTTTGTTAATGCAGTATATCACGTTGATTTACTGGTGGATGTTGAACCATCCTTGCATCCCTGGATTAAATCCCACTTGATCATGATGTACGATCTTTTTAATGTGTTGTTGAATTTGGTTTGCTAATATTTTGTTGAGGACTTTTGCTTCTGTGCTCATCAGGGACATTGGCCTATAATTTTCTCGTAGTGTCCTTGTCTGGTTTTGGTATCAGACTAATGCTGGCCTCATAAAATGAGTTCAGTAGTGTTCTCTCTTTTCTGGAAGAGTTGAGAAAGACTATTATTTATTCTTCTTTATATGTTGAGTAGAATTACCAATGAAACCATTTGGTCCTGGGCTGTTTTATGTTCTGAAGTTTTCCATTACTAATTTAATCTTACTAGTAATCAGTCTGTTCAGATTTTCTATTTCTTCATGGTTCACTCTTGGAAGATTATGTTTCTACAAATTCATCCATTTTTCTAGGTTGTCCAATTTTTTTTCTTTCTACATTTGTTTATAGTAGTCTCATGATCCTCTTTCTATAGAAATATCAGTTGTAACATCATTTCTGATTTTCTTTGAGTCCTTTTTTTTCTTGGTGAGTCTAGCTAAAGTTTTGTCTATTTTGTTTTTCAAAGTTCAGCTCTTAGCTTCCTTGATCTTTCCTATTGTCTTTTTAGTTTCTATTTCATTTATTTCACTCTGATCTTTGTTATTTCCTTCCTTTCATTAACTTTGAGCTTAGGTTTTTTTTCTAGTTTTTTTGAGGTGTATAGGTAGGTTATTTGTTTGAGACCTTTCTTGTTTCCTTATGTCAGCATCTATCATTATGAAGTTTCCTCTTGAACTACTTTTGCTATATCCTGTAAGTTTTGGTATGTTATTTCCACTTTCATTTGTCTGAATATATTTATTTCTTTTGATTGCTTCTTTGACCCATTGGTTGTTCAGTGGTATATTGTTCAAACACGTATTTGAATTTTCCCAGTTTTTTTTTTGTAGTTGATTGTTTTAGTTTCGTACCATTGGTGATCAGAAATGATGTTTGATATTATGTCAATCTTCTTAAGGTTGTTAAAACTTGTTTTGTGGCATAACACATCTCTACTGGAGAATGTTTCATACGCATTTGAGAAGAATGTGTATTCTGCTTTTGGATGGAATGTTCTGCAAATGTCTAAGTCCATCTGGTCTAACACGTCCTTTTAAGTCTAGGGTTTCCTTACTGATTTTCTGTCTGGATGATCTATACGATGATGAAAGTGAAGTATTGAAGTCCCTTACCTACTATTATCGTATTACTATCTATTTTTACATTTAGGTCTGTTAATATTTGCTTTACGTATTTCAGTGCTTGCATGTTGGGTGAATAAATATTTGTAAATATTTGTCCTCATATTGGATAGCTCCGATTTCTTTGTCCTATCATGCCACCATTTCTCCACACATCTCCCTCACTGTTGAAACCATATTTTTGACACTCAGTCATGCATTGCCTTGAGACCTTGTTCACAGGTTGTCAAACAAGGGAATGGAAGGCTATCACAAACTGCAAACTGTGAGAAAAGGCAAACTACTGCTAACTCACTTCTCATGTGTGGATGCCTTCTTGTCCCCAAAAGATTCTAAGTTACTTCAAAGAACCATGTAATCATTGTCTGTGAGAATAAGGACCTCATCTGCCATCCATGAAAACCTGCCTCCCCTCTCCCTCACTGGCTATACCCAAACATCCCTGAAGTCTTATCACTCTGTTCCTTCAATATTGCTCAAATTGGTCATTTCATTCATACTGCCCCTGCTATTGCTTTAGTCCAGGCCTTCACTTCAGTTATCTCTTAAGTTTTTGCCTCCCTCATTCCAACCCACCTTTTTTACTCTGCCACCACAGAGCCAAGCATGTCCCTCCTCTCCTTTGAAACCATTTGTTTCTTCATTGTCTGTAAGATAAGAGCCAATCTCCTTATAACCAGTAACCAGTGGTTATAGTAACCACTCCTTATAACAGTGTAACCAGATCTTTTTTCTTCCAGAAATTCCTTGCCATTTCTTTCCAGGTATTCTATGATCCCACAAAAAAAACCACCCACCATTATCTGAACACCTCTTCTGAACACCTCAAGATTTTCATCTCCCCGTGCTTCGGCATCTACTGTATATTCTGCCTCTTCTTCTCCTTCCTGCCACCTGAAATCCATATTTCAGTGCCCACCTCAAAAATCACCTTCCTTGAATACAGACCTCTATGAATGTTATTTATTTATAGCATACACCATGACATAAAATAAGATATAATGTCACATACAAAGAAACACACTATATAGCAAGTTGAAATAGATTCTAAAACTTAGCAAATGATAGAAAAGTAAGATAAAGATAGGAGTGATATTAGGCCATGAAGTGCTTCTCAAACAATTGTACACATTTTCTAGAGCTTCATAGTATTCATGTAAGTCTCTGAGGCTCCCTAAGTGTTTACATGTCTTACTCCTCCTCTAGACGGAGTTGTTAATGACAAGAAACTCATCTTAATCATTTCTCTGCCACTAGTGTCTCAAATAATGGTTAGCATTTGCTAAAGACTTAATAAACGGTTACTGGATAAATGAGTAAATGAATGTTTCAATGGATATCATCGTCCTCTTTATACCCCTCTCTCAGTCCTGAATAACTTACATGTAATGTATGAAGTGATGGACAGAAATTCAGAGAGAAATATCCAAATACTTGGAAATGTATTCATATTCTTTGGGGAAAACAGATTAATCTTTGGGAATACATTAAATATCAAGAAAGAAAACTTGGAAATAAAACAAATGGACAAAGGAGCCAGTGAAAGAGAATAGAGTGTTGGATGGAAAGGAATAATAAGGAGGAAATAGGCAAAACAGGGAGAGTAGTGAGTCAATGTTATGAACATTCAAGAGACACAAGTTCTTGATATGATCTGTTTTCTATTCCCTATGCCCTTCATATAATAAGTGCTAAATAAAAATATTCATGTCAGAAGTTGGGCAGAAAAACTTTAAAGCTCCAAGTCAGGAGCACAGCAGGGTAAAGAACTTTCTTGTCTTCAGATTTAGTTTGGCCTCCAGGCAAACACCTCTTCATACTATTTGATATATTTATGTTTCTGTCGGCTTTAATTCATTTCTGGCCACCTGTTCCTCCAGACTCAAGAGCTCTCAGAAACAACTTTTTTTTAAATCTACATTTACCCACCCTGATTGTTCACTCTTTGGAGAATACACATTCCTTCCAGATCCCATTCGATTTCTGCATCTGCCTAGACCTTCCTGACTTCCTCATATCCCAGGATGTCACCTGTGAATCTGTCTATACAGTCCTAGGTAGCCTCACCTTGCTCTTCTGATGTGCTCTTCTAATTCCCTGGACAGTTACATGGCTCAGAAACTCTCCCCTCTTTCCCCATTTCCAGCCCTGATCTCTTTGGCTCTGACAGAGTCAGAGATTAAAATGCTCTTTGTTTCTTAAACTAAGTTTCTGAATTTTCTCAAAAGGAAGCCTATGTTGCTTTGGTTTTTCTTTTTTCTTTTTTTTTTCCCCCAGTGAGGCTTAACTTAAAATCACTAAAAATTCTCAAAAGACTGACAGCTGGTGACAAAAGACAGTGATTACATTGAAATACTCTTTATAAAATCTCTACTATGTTTTGTGAGAAATTTCATCCAAATGTTTCTGATTTTGAAACTGCTCACTTGTAATTGCTATTTAAGTCCAGGAAGCATTTTAACTATCATCTGTAACATTTTAAAAGATTCTTTCTCCTTTGAAATCACTTTTTCAAAGCTGGTATCATATATATTCTTACTCTATAAACCTAAGAATTAGGAGGTTGCTAATTCAAACATTTCCCATGTAGGTTGGCCACAAATAATATTGCTTATTTAATTTGCAAAGTCCTTCCCTTCTATGTATTCTCTTTGGGATAACCCCCTTCTAGCCATCAAGGCGGGGAGGGTTGGGGGGAGGGACCCATAAAAGTCACAATATAAAAATACTAAAAATGGGAAAATGGGAACTTCCGGAATGAAGTAAAATCTGAACAGACTGCCTTTTTCCTAAGCAAGTCAACAAAGGGTAGAAGATGGAAGTAGAAAATATCTTATGATCTGGGTGATTTCCTCAGTGACTTTTTGGGAGCCTTAGGACTTTCCAGAAACTAAAGAAGTAAATTGTAAAAAGCCTGACTGTGCAACTTCAAGAAGTATAAAACCTTATAAAGAATATTTTTTAATTGGAATTCATCTTGCCAATGTAATTTGTGGTTCTTTTGCATACAAAGAGCTCCTTGGGAGGACAATTTTGTGGCCCTGAACTAAAACAACACAGATTGATACCCCCAAAAATGGTCACCAGGAAAGATTTTAAGAAATCCTGAAATTCAGGGTGCCTTGGTGGCTCACTTCGTTAAGCATCCAACTCTTGATTTCAGCTCAAGTCATGATCTCACAGTTCATGAGATTGAGTCCCATGTCAGACTCTGTGCTAACAGTGTAGAGCCTGCTTGGGATTCCCTCTCTCTCTCTCTGTCTCTCTCTGTCTCTCTCTGTCTCTCTCTGTCTCTCTCTGTCTCTCTCTGTCTCTCTCTGTCTCTCTCTGTCTCTCTCTCTCTCTCTCTCTCAAATAAACAAATAAATAAAGATATAAACATTGAAATTCAAGTCCTGGGGATGGAGTTAAAGATTTTTAAATGCTAGAATAGTAAAATTGTAGAGATAGAAGAGATTTGAGAAACTATTTGGTAAATGAGGAAAATGAGCCCTCAAGTGTATCTGATTTGCTGAGTGTGCACAAGCAAAAGGCAACATGCTTCAAATAATAGGAAAATGATGTGCAAAGGTTAGCACTAAAGGGGATTGTGTGTAATCCTATTTCTATGGGAGGCAATGGTCTCATCCACAAACACCTCAAGCTTCAGTCCAGGCTTCCCCATGGTATACTCCTGGCTTCCTCTCCCTAAGTACAGAAAAGTAGATGACAGTGAAGGTGGTAATACAAAGAAACTTGAAAATTCACAGCTAGTGATAACTTGGGGGAAATGAAGAGATGTAAGGTACAAAAGCCAAAAAGCTCATGATAATTATGAGAATAGAAAATTGACTAATTTTAGAAAAATTATTAGTGAAAATTACATAACCACTTTATAAACTTTCTTTCAAGTATGTAATTTAAAATGTATCTTAATCTATTTTTGTCATTTTTTAATTCAAGTTTGTCATTTTTAAAGATTCATATGTTAATTTGATCTACAGCAACACTAAGGAACACTTCTTTAGAAAAGCACATTATACAATGGAAAAGAATACGTAGCAAAAACTTCTGTTTTATTCCTTGTGGGGCGGCAGAATTTCTAGATTATAGGCACCAGAACCCAGTCTCCTCTATGTCAAAATACCTCTCTGTCAAAATGGCTACTAAGTGGCCCCATACCCAATTGTGATTCAAGGTGCTTTTCATGAGCACAGCAGGCTTGAGTTTGAGCTAGGCAGAGTGCTTGCACTGGTAATACTTAGTGCCTCTAGGTACCAGAGTTTGCTGTTGATAAAGAAGATAATAAAAGGAGGGGAAAACCCAGATGACTTCAAATAAGCCTAAACTTCAAAAGTTTCAAAACTCAGAGGCTGGTAATTTGAGTTAAGGATCTTTTGTGGGCTGAACTTGACTTAATGCCCCACCCCTGTCTTTATCAGTAATGTATTCAAAAAAAGAGAAATAGAAACGATCTTTTGGATATCAAGTAAAGGAAAAAACTAGGTCCATTTGGCCTAAAGAAGGGAACTGGAGAAGAGTTTTACACACCATCTTCAGGGATATATCACGGTATCATATAACAAGGATATAACAGGTATCCATGGTATCATGAGGGGTGGTAGACTTGACCTAGCAGGAATTCAGTAATAGTGTGCATTATCTTCATTAGTGGCAGGAAGAAATTGGCTTAAATTTCAAAAAATAAGCACAGTCTCGTGATAGTTACTGAAAAACACCTATATAGGAAGATCCTTCTCTGAATACTTTTAGAGTGGAAGGCAAGAGAATAATGTTTTTCTATGGCATGTCCTATCTGAACACATCAAAGTTAATCTCACATAAAATCACTTTTGTGATATCTCTGGGATTATTTGAAAGAAAAATTATTGTATTTGCCTCTGTGTTCCCAAATTCCTAATATATTTTATAGAAGGAAGACAGGGAAAGTTGTTCTGGCTATAAGCGTCTTTTGCTGAGCCCGCAAGCAGCGTAGGATGGTGGAGGTGGGATGAGAAGCCCTTGAGAGATGGAAATGCTCCGAATCGGGGCCATCCCAAACCCAAGGGAAAACATGCCTACCGAGTCAAAGCAGATATCATGGACTCCACTTCCACTAGAGCCCAAATTGATCCATTAGAGGGATAAGAACTTCTAGGAACACCAATTCTAAAAGAAAGATGGTAACTATTGACTCTAACTGTCCTATTCCATGATATCTGAGCCTAAGTTTATAGAACTCCCACCATCTCTCCACCCCAAGAGAGATTTGCCTTCTTCCTTGCAAAATCCCAAGTCAAGACAGAAAATGTGGGACTTTTTGATTGATTATTATATTAGGCAAAACATATTTTCCAAACTTTTCCTCTTTCCCTGAAGCAACCAGGCTTTCTAAAACTTGGGAATAATAATGACATCTGATGAAAATTTTCAGCTATCAATTCTCCAGAAGACCTGGAAAAACCTGTTAATCAAACAAAGCTAAGCTTGTTAAACTTACTGAAATAAGGGAAGATATTACCTTGACTATCTCAAAATAGAAAACTGAAAGAAGTTATCTATGGAGTTTTAGGGCTCAGGCTGGATGACTTTAAGGTAAGGGTCCCAAGGCAGGAAACCGGTTGAGGCTGGGCAGGATTTATGACAAAATAACTTGATTTGATGGGTACAGTAGGGCATAGAAGTTAAAGCAAGTCCTGAAGTAAGCTGTTTGGCTGGCATTATGGGTTGGGTTTTCTGTGAAGCAGACTTTGGGGCATAGTTTAATATTCAGGATGGTTACTAGGGAGTATCCTTAAAATCAACACCTGTGCAGTAAAGGGAGAAGCAGCCAGATTGGCTAGGGGGAGAAGTCAAGTTTGTGATCTCTAGTCTCCGTCAATCCTCATAGGAAGCTCTATGTGTTTAAAATGATGCATCAGAAATGTCCCCCATTGGGCCACATCACTGGTCATGGGCTACCTCTGGAAGGAAGTAATGGGCAAGGCAGCTTTCTGCAGCTGAGGCAAACTCTGAAGGGAATGACAGATAAAGGCTTTCTGCCAACAGCATTCCTCGGCAGCCAGAGCAGAGGGATCTGGAGAGGGTGGTCCACAGTCTCCTCATCCATGAACACGTATTCCCTAGACAAGCAGCCTCGGTTATTGCTTGGTCTGGGCACTGTTTAGCATAGGAAAAAGAAAATGTGTCTGGTCCCATTATTTAACACACGAACAAGGAATTAGGACGCTGTCCATTTTCAAAAACAAGTTCAGCTTCTTTCCTCCTGTATCTTAATGTCCGAGAAGGAGATTACTTATGTTTGGGCCAGATACACTTCCTATCAGTTGGGTTCTCTATGCCACCTATCCTCTCCCACCTTTCTCCATATATGTATCCCACGTATTTATTATTCCCTTATCCTATGCATATCCCACTACCTCTCATCACCAATAACGTCTCTACATAAAAACTTCAAGTTTTCCTAGTTTAATTACTCGATTGATTAATCAATTAATTTTGATATATTTAGGCTTGTAGATCTCTATATAATAGCCCATCTTCCTTTCATCATCAAATGTCTTCACTTAAAGTTCTTTCTATTCTAACTTGGCTGTTCTAGTGAAACTACCCTTGGAAAGTCTCCAGTAATCTCCCTTGATATTTATATGATTTACCTCTATTTGCAACCTTTCTCTTAAAACTCACTCTTCTTGTCTTGTATTCTGGAGGTTTCTCTTCTGCCTCCAGAGCAATTATTTATTTGTCATGTTCATTGTCTTTCCTTCCTCTCCATTTCTCTCAAAAATGAAGAGGTTTCCCTTTTCTATCTTTTCCACTCTACCTATACTTTCCTAGTTGTTGATGTCACTCATAGAAACAGCACCTTCATATGAATAATACATCCATGTCTTTTTTCAATATCCAATTACCAGCTAGAAATTTAGAAGTGATTTACTTGTCAATACTTCAAGCTCATTGTTTCTACAAGTAGGCTCAACATATACCCCTTCAAGGCTACATCTCTCCTATTTCCTATCTATGTCCCTATGTATATTCCTATGTTATACAGAATGTATTTCTGTATTGATCAGCATGCCATCAGAGTTATATAACCATACCAGTTATTCCAATAGAAAGGATTTAATGCAAGAAATAAGTTAAACAGGCATTGGGAAATTTCAAAGAGAAGGCAAAAGGCAATTCTCAGGTAACACAAAAATAGTAACTGTAGGAAGCATCTACCACTCATAGTGCTGGTGGGACAGAGGGAAGAGGTTAGGGTTGTTAGGACCTAGAATCTTGGATCTGGGGAGAGAGCTCTGCAAGGCTGGTATTGATGCCTTAGGAGCTCAGAAGAGGTGCCTCATAATGCCAGACTCAAACTCCTGTGGAGGGGCTGCTGGGAGGCTGGTGCAGAGGCAGCTCTATTATAGTCTGGTTCTAGGAGTATGGGAACAAACTGGAAATTAGAACCAACTGCAGCTACCAAGGTGAAGAACCATTGTGACGATGACCTGACAGGAAACAGCAAGCCAAACAGGAAGAGTGTATCCCTTCTCCCTGCTGCAGACTTCATAGGGAGCAGCTGGAAAATTAGTCCCCAGCCCCAGCATTCCAGGGCAGGGAACAGAGGGTGAGTTTAGAGCTCAAAGGTGATAGTTTTACAAGGATATAACATCAGTGCTGGTTGTTAATCAGGGATCAGTAAACCAGGGCTTGTGGGCTGGAGGTTTTAGTAATAAAGTTTTATTGGAACACGGCCTTGCTCATTCATTTATGTATTGGCTATGCTTTCATGCTGCAGTGGCAGAGTTGAATGGTTGCCATGAAGACTGTGTGGCTCACAAAGCCTACAACATGTTTCTAGCCCTTTACAGAAAAAGTTTGCCAACCCCTGCTCTGAACTTCCAAAGCTGAACAACTCCACTATTTTGACAACTGCACTCCCTTCACCCTCAACAGAGAGTTACCTGCCAAGTTACACCTCTATAAAACTACCATTCCTTCTTGCCTGTTTCCTCAGCCATAACCTCTCCTCTTGGTTATCTCCTTTCACCTGTCTTCAGTCTACTTACATACTGCTACCAAATTAATCTTTGGAAAACACATTGCGGGAATATTTCTGCTCTGCTGGAATACCTTCAATTCTTCCCACATTTGTTTAAAAAAAAAAAGAAAAAGAAAAAATTAAACCCATTACCCATGTTTGGGCAGATATATTTCCTAACTATTTCCCACTACTGTCCTGCAAACTCAGATCACTGACTTGTCTCTAGCAAACCCTACTCTTTACCATCTTTGCGATTTTGCACTGATGCTTCTAGTTTGAGAGAACACCCAAAAAATAACACCTCTACTCCCCACCTGCCTTGAAAACCAGTTGAGAAATAGACTCTCAGTTGCAGTCAGAAAAACTGGAGATCAAAATGTTAAACATTATTATGAAAGCTGGAGTGGAGTGTGTGGTTAATTTACATAATAGAAAAGTTGTACTGATACTCTCTACTACACTACCTCCAAATCAGACCCCAGTTAGACCTTAAGAAAGCTCACCCAAGGGAAAAACTTGGATCTGCTAAAGAAAACACTGTCTAGGATCTCTGCCTCATACTGAGCCAGGTTGGGGAGAAAATAATATAACTTAGCAACCAGTTTTTGGAATTTTGTAATAAATCAGTTCTGTCAAATGGAGCAATGTGGACTAACAGATGTCTCTTACCATCAGAAGGGGTGGAATAAGAAATAAGATGGGTAAAAGACATGGATGTTAGTTAAAGACCCTCATATAAAAAAAAAAAAAAAAGATTGAGGAAGGGGGAGTTCCCCGCATCATTTTCTTTCTTTTTTTTTCTCTTAGTCTTTGAGATTCACCATGAATTATAACAACCAAGGGAGTGACAATCCTCTGAAAGAGAGGAGATCATCCATTCATCAAGGCAATCTTGTTTCCACCTTCATGGGAAAGGTGCTTCCTCAATACCACCTACTGTTCCTATGTTATCCTCCTGTGACTATTAGTGAGAAGCATAAAAATGCTCCCAACAGACAGTACATTCATTAGATTAACTCCAAATCTACACTGAATCCAAGGCTGAGAATTTGCTCCCTCTTCTATTTCCCATCCCAAATTATACCCAACTACACTGCCCAATATAGCTCACCAGAGGTTAGACAATATGATTAAAATGGCAACACTAACATATTCCACTAATAAATTTACAGCAACCTAAAGGTGCCTGAAATTTGCATATAAACTCTCTCCCATTGTGAAATTCCCAGAAGAAATTGAAGTCCAAAGATTAAATTCTCTTGCAAATTAGAGTCCAAATAATTTAACGTGTGAAAAGATTAACATCCTTAATTCTTTCTCCTCAAGTCCTTATTTTACTTAGGCTCAGCAAAAGGACTTAGGCTCAGATATCTGGTAGAGTCTGGGTTTTTTGAACCACTGCTGCCTCAGTTTTTAATCACTAAAATTAGCATACTTCTTGTGTTCCCTAACATTTAAAGAGCCAAAGACACACATAGATTATCACAGCAGCAGCACTACACTCATGAAATTTAAAATAAGACAAAACCCGGCCCCTAGAAAGCTCATCTCAGGTGAAACTGTCTTCTGAATACAACTTTAGTCTAGATCCACATTAATGTGTCCAAAGATCATGGCAGCAAATCAGTGGTACTGGAGAAATTCTCAGTTCTAGATTTTCCACGATGCCAGTCAGCTGACGTCAGTTATCTAAAATTCGTAACTATAAATTTAAACCCAATTGGGAGATATTTCTCATAAGAGGTTAATTTCTCCCAAGAGGTTAATCTCCTGTCTGAGGGGAAAATCTAAGAGCATCCAAGAGCTTTTCTCGGAGAGAGGTGTTGAAGACATCGTAGCCTTCTTAGAAAGTGTAGAAATTTACAGTGGTTACTGTACCTGTCACAAGATCTTACTTCCTTTTCCCCTTCAAGTCTTTTGTTTCTGGGGCTGTGGTGCCATACCTAGCATGGTATCTATTTAGACCATCATTTCCACACCCATTTCCGAGCAAGAATGTTCAGTCCTATGATATAATGGCTGCTACCCCTATCTCTTGAAGTAGAATTGCTTGAGCCTATGAAACCCATTTCCTAGAAAAGATATTACCCTACTCTCTACATTTTGTTTTGACTACCAGAGTCTTAGCCTCAGTAGGCCTCTAAACTGAAGCTCCTGTGAATGTTTCAGAATATTTTCTTCCTATGAATCTAGTGAAAGCTTATTTCTCTACCTTATATCCTCAAAGACTACTGTCTTCGCTCAGCTTTTGGATGTTCCAGGCTTTGAGTAGAATTTCATTCTCCATTTTTTTTTTTAATTCAATCCTGAGGTATTTCTAGAGGTGTTCATTTTTCTTTTCTGTAAATTCTTTCTGAAAGTCTCAGTTGAGATCCTAACAATTAAATCTAATGCCTAAATGGATCATTTCCTTATTTATCACAAGTGTAAAGCTACCATGATTTTTGGACCTGAATACCACCAGTTAACAGATATTTTGGTTGTTTTCAACTTTCACCTATTATGAATAAAAGCTGCTATGAACACTTTCATGCCGGTTTTTGTGAAGACATGTATTTTCATTTCTTTGGGGAAGATTCCTACTACTGGAAGGTGGATCATACAGTAAGGGTATGCTTAACTTTATACAAAGTTGACAAACTTTTTTAAAGTGGTTTTACCAGTTTGCACTCCCACTAGCCATGAATAAGAGTTCCAGTTGTTCCATATCTATCTCCATACTTCAATTTTAGCCATATCAAGGTGTGGGTAGTATTATATTTTTAATTTGCATTAGCCTGGTAAATGTGTTGCTGAACATCTTTTCAATCATTCTTATTATATGTATTCCATATATCCAAACCAGTGGCCGGCCCAGAGCCTGAAGGTTAGTAGTTAGATAAGTGGATTACACAGGTGGGAGTTGGGGTACCAGAGTAAACTATAGATTCTGATAAGGTTAGGGCTCCGAAAGTTTAGTGACTGACAGGAACCACTTCCCTTACTCAGAATGCTCAGAGACCAAGGTTAGTGCTGGCAAGTTACTTCTTGCTGAAGTGAAGATGAAGTAATTGCATAACTCTCAAGTTTTAGCAAAGACGGTGAGCAGCAGAGGTGCCAATAAACTGAAAGGATTTACCGGGGGATGAAAGGGATAGGGTCTGAGTCCCAGAAATTGGGGATCCTAGCCCTCATCTTCACTGATCCTTTCATTCAAAACCAATTTTTGGCCAGAGCTTCTCGTGTGTGGTTAGAACTTGGATGAGGAAGGAGGTTACACCAGTGTCTCTTGTGTCAGGGACACAGTGGGGTGTTGGGAGAACACTGGCCCTGCAGGGCAGACAGGGGGCTTGGAGATGGCGACTAGTCTTGAAGAGGAAGAGGACTGAAAAGGAAACTGGAATTAACCCATCTTTGTTCATAGAGGCTTTCCTCCGTTTGCCGCCCACCCATCTTCCTTCTTTAACCTCTTCAGTCTTGTCTTGGTGGGTGACAGCAAACAGGAGCTAAGAGGGGAGAATGAATGTTTAGGGAAGGGAAAATGGGTATGGAAAGTTGAGTTAGGTGAGATAAAGCAAGTGGAAAATGAGATAAGCAATGTGTCAGAAATAAAATGTACAGTTTCTAGTCTGCTTCTGATACCCACTGAGAATGTGACCATGAGAAATCATTTTACTTCTTTGGACCATCTATGAAGTTGGGCTGTGGATCCTTGGAAATTCTATCATTAGACTGCCTATGGAGATTCTGTGGTTGTTCCGCTGAGCTTTATAAATGCTTTTCCTTTGTGATCAGATTTGAAATCTCAGACCTTGCTTTCATTCATATAAAACTGGTTTTTCTAGACATTTGGAAACGTAGGCAGTTGATTGCTGTAACATTTGCATGAAATCCAGAATTTAACATAAAGTAATTGTTTCTTTAAGGTAAGAGAGTGGGATTAGGCAGGGAAGAGAGGGATAGAGAAGCACTTTGATTATTTTAAGTCACTCCTTGGGTCCTCACATACCGATAGGATTTATTCTCAAAGCACTGTTTGAGAAATGTTAGACTGGATCCAAGCTTCAACTGGAAGGCTGACAATGGTTCCCAAATTTCTCATGTTCACTCACTTGGGCTTCTTTATATTACAAGAGGAGTGTTTCCCAGAAGTAGCCATCTTTCTTGACTGTTGCTAGGAAATAAATTCAAACCCCACAGCATTTAGTAGATACTATGGAATGGAGGCAAATAGAGGATCACAATCCTGGTTTCCATTAGAGGGGAAACTCTGACCCAAAATAATTTCATTAAGTCTAGCCCATTTCCCACAATAATAAAGTGAACAGCCATTAAAAGCTAATTTCAATTTCTTTTAGGACTCTGGAAGGCCCTGCCCAATAAAGCAAGAAAAAAAATGTTTATTTTACAGTGATTTGGACCCAATGACATAAAGGATAGGGTGGGCTCTTGCTCACGTGGGACAATTGAGTCCTTTCTTAACATGGATTCAGACTGTAGTTTGTTCTTCAGGGCTATGCTTACTATAATGGACCAACTAGCAAAAAAAAAAAACAAAAACAAAAGAAAAAACAATGGTTCTCAGCTCCTTTTGGTGGGTGTAATGGAAAGGAAACTAGAATTGACAAAGTTGAGTTTACCATTGGCTAAAGGACTAAAGTCCATTCTGGCCTGGCCCCTCTCCATCCCAGCACTTACTCTCTTAAGAGTAGTGAGCATCAGCCATCCATTGGGTTGAAGTCTAAAACTAGTTACAACCACAGGACTCAGAGTTGGAACATGGCCCGCTGTATAAAGAGAGTCTAAAGGAAGTGATCTCTGGTGCTTTGACAAGAAAGGGTATGGAGTTTCCAAAAGAGAATGTAGAGGAAGAATGGGGAGTCCTAAGTATAGAGACCAGCGTTGGGAGTGGAAAGAAAGGTTCATAGGGGATTCCCACCCCAAAAAACCCTGGTGGTTAGGGGACTTGAGTCAGCTAAATAAGTCTATGAAAGATATCCTAGTCCTAATCCCTGGAACCAGTGAATTACCTGATATGGCAAAAAGGACTTTGTAGATGGGATTAGTTAAGGATCTTGAGATGGAGAATTATCCCATATTATCTACGTGGGACCTAAATGCAATCACAAGTGTTCTTATAAGAGATAGGCAGAGGGAGATACACAACAGAAATGGCAAGGTCGGTGTGACTACAGACGCAGAGATTGGAGTGATGACAAGCCAAAAAATGCTGGCAGCCACGAGAAGCTTTGGAAAAGAAAAGGAAAAAAAAAAATTATCCCCTTGAGTCTCCAAAAGAACTAGTCCTGCCAACAGGTTGACTTTAGGCTGGTGAAACTGATTTTCGGCGTCTGGCCTTCAGAACCATAAGAGAATAAACTTGTGTTGTTTTAAGCCGCTGAGTTTGTGTGGGTACTTAGTTACAGCAGCCCTAGGAAACCTATACAAGGACAACGTGAATTAGAGCTATTTTATCAGGTGCTTTGAAAGGGACAGTGTGGGGAGGGGATGGAAGAGTTGTATTGGTGGCTGGTGGAGGACTTCATTCAGGAGAAGGAAAGGAGGGTACATGTAAGGGGCACTGAGAATGGGGAAAAGCGTTTTTGTGAATGAAGTTTTGCTGTGCTTTGAGAATGACACTCTCAAATTTGAGAGAATTTTGGTATATTCTCAAAAGACTGGGAAGAGCTATATTTTCAGTTAAAATTTATTTGTGGTGAAGTGTCATTTCTTTCAGAGTAACCGTGAGTTGGCCCAGAGGTATCTTGCTTTTATACCAGGGGTTTCAGGGGAGCTTGCCTGATGTTTTAGATACAAGAAAAGGAGTACTTGGTGGCATTTTGAATTCAAGTTGAATTCAGCTTGAATTCAAGGAGAACATTTCATCATGACTTCCAAATTATTGGAATACTGATGGAAGAGTGCCACGTCCATGAGACAAGCTGCAGGCATTTTGAACTATCACCATTAAGCCAGAAGAAAAGAGTAGAGAGAGACCATACCAAGGAGAAGTCACATGTAGAATTCAGTATTTTTGTCAAAGAACCATACTGAGATGCCATTATACTGTTCATTAACATGAAGACTAAAAACTCTGTGAAACCAGAGATTCATTTTTAATCCCGCCTCAATGGACGCCCTTTCTTTTTTTTCTTTTTTTAATTTTTTTATTTTGTAATTTACATCCAAGTTAGCACTAATGAAATAATGATTTCAGGAGTAGATTCCAGTGATTCATCCCCTATGTACAAAACCCTATGTACAAAAATCCTGTGTACTCAGGGGTGCCTGGGTGGCTCAGTTGGTTAAGCGTCCAACTTTGCTCAGGTCATGATCTCACAGTTCGTGGGTTCAAGCCACACGTCTGACTCTGTGCTGACAGCTCAGAGCCTGGAGCCTGCTTCAGATTCTGTGTGTGTGTGCGCGCGCGCGTGTGTGTCTGCCCCTCCCCAGCTTGCTCTCTCAAAAAATAAAAACAAATTAAAAAACCCAGTACACATCCCAACAAGTGTCTTCCTTAATGCCTCTTATCCATTTAGCCTGTCTCCCACCACAACCCCTCCAGCAACCCTGTTTGTTCTCTATATTTAAGAGGCTCTTAGGTTTTGATCCCCTCCGTTTTTATATTACTTTTGCTTCCCTTCCCTTATGTTCATTTGTTTTGTATCTTAAATTCCATACATGAGTGAAGTCACATGATACTTGTCTTTCTCTGACTGACTTATTTTGCTTAGTGTAATACCTTCTAGTTCCAGTCATGTTGCTGCAAATGGCAAGATTTCATTCTTTTTGATTGCTGAGTAATACTCCATTGTATATATTCAGTGGATGCCTTTTCTTAAGGAGAGGGGTCAGTGATGGATGCCCATAGTTTAGTTGGAGGCTTTTGTCTGACTCTACCTGCAGAGATCAGATTCCTGGTGAACCTGCCTAACCATCTCTATTAGCTTGTTGAAAATGGAAAAATTCATAAGCACTATGCTATGAAAACTAAGGGAGAAGTTATGATTTTTTAGTGATGGTCAGAGCATGTCACTGAAATGACACAAGAATGGGTAGACTTGGAAGACCAAGAAAAAAAGAATTTACAAGGGTTGGTATTAGGGATTAATTCTATATTTGATGACAGGCTGTCTCGCTGCCTTAGATGGGTTATATGGCAAGGTGGAGAATAGCTAAGATTCATATTTTGAATTCATAAACACTAATCAACAAGATAGAAAATAAAGTGGTATAGAGTGAAAGACATCCAAGGGGTAGCTTGCCTTCATGTAGGAGGGAGTTGGTGAATTCACCATCTTCATTTTACTGGAACACAGACCCTGGAGGAGGTTAAATGTTGAGACTGATGCATTCACTCTCCTGGAAACTTTCAAATTCCCCAGTTCCTCACTGCCATAAAACCAAGTCGACTAACAACTAGCCTGAGCACAACCTATCCCCCATGGCACCATAGGAAATCTTACTCACCCAGTATAGAAGAAAAGCAAAATGGAATGTGTTGAAAGTAGGAAGAGGATTTGGATCACACCCAGAAAAAGTGGTCCCCTCTTGTGAATTTAATAAAGAAAAACATGTGACAAGGTGGAGAATTTTGTTCCTCAGAATTCAAACTGATATTCCTAAACAAGGAGGCCAGATCCTAGGAAAACTGTGTGTCCTTGGGCACTGGCCACAGACAGGGGATACAGCAGGAGGTGCAAGCCCTATTTGGGTGTGGTTCAGTCAGTCTCCACTGAACAGGTGATAACTTAAAGGTTAAAGGAAGGGAGCAATGAGTGGATTGTTTCCAAAAGGTTAGGTGGAATCAATGAACAAATAAGGAAGGATGAAGCACCTGGGACTAGTGTCAGTAGAAAACCACTGTTTCCCCTAGGCGTGGAGGGGCAAAGAAGTGTCTGAGTTAGAATTCTCCCAGAAGCAGAGGCTGAGATAAGAATTCCAGAGGAAGCAGTTTATGTGAGAAGTAAAGGAAACACAAATAGGGATGTAAGGATGTAAGACAGGGAAGGAATTGATGCCAATAAAGATCAACCAGCAATCACTGCGGGTAATTGGAACTTAACACGATGGGTAAATTCTGCCAGCCAGGGTAAAACACAGACCATTAGGGGAGTCACCCCAGTGCAAGGGAGCCACCATGGCCCCAGGCTGAGGTTGGAGGAATGACCCACTTTGGAATGGTAGAACCCCAAAAGGTAAGAAGGGCATCCATGAAGTTGGAGAACCCAGTTCAAGGAGTCAGAACCCAAGCTGGCTGATTCTAGGCTTGTGCAACCTGGAACGAGGAGTCAGAGTCCAGGGAGAGGGAGGAAGCTACTATGTTGGGCAGGGGGCACAGCCGAGATGGGAGATTAGTTTCATGCTGTGAGACTGAACAAATAAGTAAAATACTAAAAGATGATAAGAGTCAGGTTTCTCAGTGTACTCAGAGGGCCAAAAACTAGAAAAGAATAAATCTGGAATAAATGCTATACTGTTATATTGGAATTAAAGGCACGGGTATGAACCCATGTGTTTCAACATATATAGATTGTTAAAGAAATAAATATAGATATAAATGAGTATATGTATGTGCAGATGTATATATACATACACTTCTTTCTATATATTATATGTATTGTATGTACAGTTACATCTATGTTTAAAATATATATTATAAAATACAGAGAACAACTGATGGTCGCCAGAGGGGAGTGGGGGGAGGGGGGAGGCAAAATGGGTGAAGGAGAATAGGAAATATAGGCTTCCAGCAATGGAATGAATAAGTCATAGGAATAAAAGGCACAGCATAAGGAGTACAGTCAATGATCTTGTAATTGCGATGTTTGGATACAGATTGTAGCTACACTTGTAGTGAGCATAGCATAATGTATAAACTTGTTGAATCACTATGTTGTACACCTGAAACTAATGTAACATTGTCAACTATACTCAAATAATAAATGTAAATATATACACATACACATTTACATTTATATTTGCGTCTGTATCATGGTTCTGTCCACTGAAGGGCCTGGGAGCAGTGAAATCCCAATAGTCATGAGCAGTTACTAATGCCTCGATCTTGGCTTCGAATAACCATTGCCTACTCAAAGAAACAAGGGCTCTTTGGAGACACAGCTGATGCTAGCCCTGGGATGGGAAAACACTAGCTGGGCCTGCAGTATCTTGTCCTGCCCCAAAGCACAAAAGTGCTAAGAATGAGGAGGATGTGGTAGAAAGACACAAGAGGCATTTAAATAGGCTTTTTCTGGCCAAGAATGGGACGGTTTAAGCATCAAAATAAAATGATGGTAACAAATGTTTACCCATTGAATACAACAAGAAACCATACAGATAAAAAAAATGAATGAATAAATAGAAAATTTGACAAGAAAAGGAAGATTTATAAGCTTTCAAAGCACCTCCCCATAAACTACTTATTAACTTACAAAGAGGAAAAGAGTATCTTACAGTCGAGACGCTTGACAGGCACCACCTTAATTAAGGGATCAAAATGAGCGTTATCAGTAATGTAACAAATCAAGATTGTAAGCCACCTCACCGGATGCAGTTAAAAGAAACACAGTAACTCTTTGGGGTTATTTTTTGCCAAAGGTCGATAATCCGATTTTAATTATCAAGAAACATCGGGGGCACCTGGGAGGCTCAGTCGGTTGGGTTATCTAACTTTGGCTCAGGTCATGATCTCACACCTCGTGGGTTTGAGCCCTGCCTAGGCCTCTATGCTGACAGCACAGAGCCTGGAGCCTGCTTTGGATTCTGTGTCTCCCTTTTTCTCTCTGCCCCTCCCCCGTCATGCGCCCGCCCTCCCTCTCTCTCCCTCCCTCTCTATCTCTCAAAACTAAATAAACATTAAAAAAATTTTTAATTAAAAAGAAAGAAACATCAGACTGACCCAAAGCAAGGGGCATTCTATAAAATAACTGCTTGTAATATTCAAAAGAGCCAGGGCCATGAAAGTCTAGACTGAGAAACTGCCTAGACTTGAAAGACACTGCAAAGACGTGACAACCAAATACAAAAAGGGATTGTGAACATAATCTTTTGCTATAAAATACATTAGGAGGACCCCTGGACAAACCCGAATACAGCTTGAGGGTGAGATGGCCGCCATGTATCAGTGTTAATTTTCCGATGTTGATGGTTGCATTGTGGTTCTGGATAAATGAGTGTTCTTGTGTGTAGAAAATACTTATGTCCAGAGGTGATAGGGCATCAGGCTAGAAACTTAATGAGGAAAAGAAGAGTTCTTCTGCTGTTCTTCCAACTTTTTTATGTAAGTTTGTGGTTGTTCCAATATTTAAAAAAAAAAAAACAAAAACAAATGATGAGCGACTGTTCCGAGCCGTGTAACCACCTTCAAGGATAGGGTCAAATTTGCAAGTGCTAGCTACACCTAAGGGAACCGTTTCCTTCCCCCAAGAAAACACTCTGAGTATTTTCAGTTGCTGAATATCAAATGTTTATTCCTTAATTTCCTACTACTGCTAAAATCTATTTCTTGAGTAGCTCCTCTTAAAACAAGTCTTTATTTCATAGAAATTGTATCATTTAATAATCCACTTCGAAATGTCCAGTGCTGAGGATGAGGATGCTTTAGAGCACAGTATGGAAACCAGGCCAGGTGGACCCCAATGAAGGCTGTACTCCCCACGCCAACCCCCCACCCCCAAATCTGCAAACAACTCAGGGAACAGCTCTGCAGAGCCAACAAGGTTGTCCAAGTCAGCTGGAAAAACACCACCAAACTTGATTCAAATTACAAATGCAGTACTGTACTGTACGTATCCATCATTACGCACGCTTACAAGAATATAAGTATGCGTAATGACATATCTGGTCTTACTTTTAAAGTAAACTAGACACAGGCACCTACCAATTTTAAAACTACTGAATAGCCCAACTTTACCTAAGGTTAAAAATGTTGTTGCATATACATTGGCTGCTTCAGAAGCATTGGGCATGCAAACAGGAAGCAGAGAAAATATTCCAGCTAAGACCAATCACATATTATATGTATTTAAGAATCTTTCCAGCCAAATTGCATTCAAAGGAAGACTATCTAGAAGGGCCAGGGCCAGTTTCTAGGAGAAGGAATCCTGCTGATGTTCCCTGGCACATCTGTGCCTCCTCCAAGACCCTGGAGGTACAAATGCAGGCAGATTCACCATGGTCCCCAGGGTGACGTCAGCTTCTGGGGGCAAGAGCAGCTGGTTGTCCTTGGCTCACAGGAGTCTCTTGAGCCTTGCAATTTCACCCAGGTCTGGATGGCTGCTCCAGGCTGATGGGGCCATTTCAACCTGTCAAGCCAGGAGGTCATCTGGGTTATAGTCTGTCAGTGACCTCCAGGAACTACAGCTTTCTACTAAATGGATCATTGGCTCTACCCCCCGGGACAATGTTGGGCAGTGAAAGATGGTTTTGTGGGTTTGTTTGTTTGTTTGTTTGCAATTTTAAGATGACCTATAGAAACAGCCTCGCTTGGAATTAATAGCACCATGAAAACATAGATAATGATAGAAAACAGACTCATACAATAAAGTCACTTCTGATTCTAGGCAATGTTTTCTACCACTAATGTGGTAGAAACAAGTCAACAAAGTAAGTCATTTTAACTGAATTTTGGGAAAATAAGAGGTCTTTCTGGAACAAAAATATTCTTGTAGGGAAAATATAGGCAAATTATATTCATTGGGCTACAATTAAATGTATATAATATGTGTTTTATTGAGCAGCAGAGGGGAAAAATGTAGATAAAGCTCCCTACTCAAGAATGTCTGTCGGAGCACCTGGGTGGCTCAGTCAGTTAAGGGCTGACTTTGGCTCAGGTCATGATCTCACGGTCTGTGAGTTCCAGCCCCGTGTAGGGCTCTGTGCTGACAACACAGAGCTTAGCGCCTGCTTCAGATTCTGTGTCTCCCTCTCTCTCTGCCCCTCCATGCTCATGCTCTTTTTCTCTCAAGAGTGAATAAACATTACAAAAAATTGTTTTTTAACAGAATGCCTGTCAAGTAGTCATGTAGAGTATTTTAAAAAGGAAAACTGAAGGCAGAAGAAGGCATCTAAACTCTTGGGAATAGAGGACTGGGGTTCAGATGTTGGAAAAGAGTACTGTGCACTAACCTATTGTAATAGTACAATTACATGTTGATACCTCAGAAATAAAATAGCTATAATTTCGAAGCACCTTCCCCTACTGTGTGGCTAAAAAGGAATGCTCAGCCCTAGAGGAAGAAGAGGTAGTCTATAGGTGAAGTGCAGAGAGATACTGGCCGTTGGCGGCCCATTTGCTTTGCAGATTCGGTACCCACGGCATCTTTTAAAAATATCTGGAGATGTGTTTGTTCTCCTGGCTGGTGCATTGCTAGAAGCAGATATGAAGATAGGAATTCCATCCCAGTGAGGTCTATTTGTTGAGCACACACGAGCTGGGCTTTCTGTAAAACTAATTGCAAGAGGGTGTTTTTGATAACCCAACAGTACCGAAGCAGCCTTTTAAAACCCCTGTTGACCGATAGTCACTAGTCCAGATTGAACAGAACACCAGCAGAAGATGCATGTACTCAAATCAAGTCTGACTCTCTGTGGTCCAGGGGACGTGGGAATCTTGCGCTTCAAGTCAGAGGGGACCTGGCCCACGTGGTTCATGCCTGGGTGCCACAAAGTTCCAAATTATGAGTCACACCTATAACAAAATGTAGTACAACATTTTTAAAGGCACTCTGTTCCAATTCCCTTCAACAAGTTTGTCCCTTTCATCTGACTCTTGTACACACACATGCACGCACACAGACACACACACCATCCAAACTCTATGCTTCAAGACTCAGCACCAGCTCCATATTTGCCGTGAAGTTTTACCCAGCCTCCTCTTAACTCCTGTAATAAACATGACCTGAACTCTCGACTTCACAACTGAGGACTTTTGACACTATCGTATGATTCTACCCTCTATGTAAACACATCAGCTCTCCCAATGACATTACAGACTGAAGACCAGGACTTGCTTGAGTCTCCCCTCTCTCTACCCAACACAGATCACGTGGCCTGGTACTACTTACATAATCATGCAATAAATACTTGACAGAGGTGCTGAGACATGCTCTGCTTGAACTTGTGTACGCATATTGCTTTCAGAATACAGAGGAGAGACCCATCTACCTTCAAGAAGCTTACACTATGGCCATTTTCAGTGATTACAGTTCGTAGGTGGGATGTGAAATAGCCCGACTCTGATCCCAGCCACAGCTGGGGTAGACACTTCTGTACATGCTGTCCATTCTAGCACAAGAGTCCCACCATGCATTACTCTGCTTTCTGTCTCAGGGATTTCTCTGTAGACTTGGGAGCCAAGCATAGAGCATGGCTCCAGGATGGATGAGGGAAAGTTCGTGGACCCTACAGGCAACTCCAACCCAGTGGGGATGGGATCCACTGGATAAATACCCCACTTGCCATCCTTCAGAAGAACAATTCTTGGAGACACCTGTACACTCCTCAGAGGTTCTGTGGCCTCCAGCTGAGATCTCAGTAATGCAATCTCCATTTGCTTTTCCTTCTTGCCTGTCTTACTCTCCCTGCTCCCTTACCCGTTTTCCCTGGGGTCACATTCTAAATAAACTACTTCTACCCAAGTCTCTGTCTCGGGGTCTGCTTTTTCAGGGATCCAAACTAAAACAGACACATTATAACACACACAGGGATTAAAAGAAAAGATTTTTTTTAATAGGCAAGTAAAGAAATGCATGCTCTTTGTTAGTGACAAAGCTATGGTGGGAAATCTCTAGGGAACCAAAAGAGTCACTGAACATCCTGGGCATCAACTTCTCTCATCCAAAAAATGAGGAGATAGACTGAAGGAGCATTTAGATCCCTTCCCATGCTTTAATTCCATGATTACAGGTGCTGTTTGCATCCTTTTTATACAAGTCCTTTACCACTGAATGGTGGCAGAACTTCGGGGCCTTCTGTCTCATCACATATCTCCTCTCGTCGCAACCTCAAAGGCATAAGACTTACAAATTTTCCACAAGGGATGCTTTAGACTTTCTAGATGCTCCTCAGCTTGATGAACCTCAAACTGACAGTGTTCGCTCTGAATGGGAAAAGTCAAAGGTCGCACCTAACTGGCCTTGTTCAGCCATCCGGGCCCTCTCTCCCTCCACCTTCTTTTCACCAGAATAGCAAGAGCCTCACCAGCTCCTCCTCCTTCCCCTGGTAGCACCAGCCCAGATCTCTCTTCCAAATCTCTGTCCAAAATCCTTCATATACCCCTGCATTTCCCACAGCTCCTTACTCAGCAATTTGTACCTCACTGATCTCCAATAACTGCTTATCAGGTGAATTAGAGAACTTTTTACCAAGGAAGACTTAGAATCATGCTAGCTTTTGAAATACCAATTAGAAAACTGCGGTGATACAATAGTGGTTTTATGGATCCTTTGCTCGTTTATTTTTTAATAGTGGTTTACAAATACATTGTTTGTCTGCAGTGTACTGCAGAAAAGGATAAACTTGAAGTGAAAAATTCAAATTTCCACAGAAAAGACTAAAATGAGGCCAGAGAGACATTTGGCCTTCCTTTAAAATAAGAAATTAAGGGCACATGGGTGGCTCAGTCAGTTGAGCATCTGACTCTTGGATTTCAGCTCAGGTCATGATCTCATAGTTCTATGGGATGGAGCCCCGCGTCAGGCTCTGAGCTGACAGTGCAGAGCCTGCTTGGGATTCTCTCTGCCCCTCCCCTATTTGTGCTCATACACGTGCTCACTTGCTCTCTCTCTCTGTCTCTGTCAAAATAAATAAACTTTAAAAATAAATAAAATAAAAAGTTAAAATTCCAAGCATACTGTGAAGAACACTCTGCTCTACCCAAACCCCCAGATGGAGCCATACCTGTGAGGCCAGGTTTCTTGGCTGTGTTCACTGCTGCCATAAACATGTATTCACTGTTAGGGTCATGCCCACTGGATCGATACTTCTGAAAGAGAAGTCAGAAACATGGTTTGTCAGCTGCTCTTCCTCATCTCCATCCCTGGTCTTTTTTCACTGTTTCCTATTCTTGGTTGAAGTGATATGCGACAAAAGCGTTAGCATGTGGTGTAGGCTCCTGACTTCCAGCTAAGTAGGAGACCAATATGAAAAGGGCTTTAAATAAAAAGACCCTTCTGCTGAATTTCCTCCCTCATTTTTGTTTTTATTCCCTTCTTTTGTAGATTTAGATAGCGAGCCCTATCTCACTCTATTCTTTATCTCTCTTTTTGAATTCCATTCTGGCACAGATACACCCATGGTCTGCCAACTGATACCTGTGTAAAATGCAGAATGGTGTAAGTTCTCTCATTGAGAACCTATATTATGAAAGACTGGAAATAACACCCCCCAGCACAGAGAGATTGTTTTGTCATTGTTGAATTCTCTTCCTAGTTTTTCTATGGTCTTCTTCAAAAACAGTCCTAACAACTTAGCCATGGAAAGAAGTTGGCCATTTACTTCTCAGCTAAGACTGACACCTTATAAGACTTTCTCACTGATTGTTTAACTGACAAGTTGAGTGAAACGAAACTGTTTCATCTTTGTCCTGACTCTGGAAACTTAGAATCAAATTTGCAGCCCATATTTAATGATTCTCAGAAGTCAGAAGCATCTATTTTTATGTTTCAATCTTCGTCCTGACTTTTTGTTTTCTTGGCCCCAATTCCCTTATCTTTTTTGAATAATAATAATAACAGCTCTTTCCATAAGCCCTCAAATCCTTTTTTAGAACGAAGCAGCTATAGAATAAGCTTCTGTTCCAAGTTAGTAGTTAGTAGACCTATCTTATGGAAAAGAAAATGTCTGTTAATCAAATCACTCTGGCAAGAACAGTAGGTGCTTTGAGTAAATAACTACTGATATTCTTCAGGAAAGCAGAGGCGAGAAAAATAGAGACATTGCTCACCTTTTTTGTAAGCCAACAAAGAAATACGCATCCAAAAATGTAGACTACAACAAAAGCTGAACACCCTATGGGTAACCAGAACTTCAGCTGGCAGCAAATCTGTGATTCTGGATTGGAAAGGAGACATGTTAAGGAAAAACTGTGAGAAACAAATCTCCTTTTTGGGTGCCGAATCACAAGTTCTTTTACCAAATTCAAAAAAGTGATTTAATCAAATGCAGTTTGCCTTCATTACAATCATGGAATCCAATGCACAGTATATAACACCATCTCAGTATTATAGCAAGCATTTAAAAACTAAAACCTGAAAGATTCTATGCACATAAATGATTACAAATGTGGTTACTAGGAAGGACTTTTTCTGTCTATATTTTTGTAGAAGACTAAGTAGGAAAAGTAATGGTATAAAACTATGGCTTTCAATCCCCTCACTTGATTCCACAAAACCAACACTAACCAAAACCTTAAGTTTTAC
The DNA here is from genome assembly GCF_028749965.1 of Puma concolor. Lineage (NCBI taxonomy): Eukaryota > Metazoa > Chordata > Mammalia > Carnivora > Felidae > Puma > Puma concolor. The sequence goes on along the minus strand of NC_141674.1, from coordinate 191,154,582 downwards.
ATGACTAGAGCCAATGGCCATTAGGCCACAGATTTGGGTAATTGTCGTAAATTTTTTCCTGATTTTTAATGGCCTATGCGTTTTAAAGACAACATGACCTATTTTTTTTCTTTTCTTTTTTGTGTTTTGGAGAGGGAGAAAGACAGTGCGAGGAGGAGGGGCAGAAGAGGGAGAGAGAGAATCTCTAGAAGGTGGACTATGAGATCATGACCAGAGCCGAAATCAAGAGTCAAACACTTAACCGACTGAGCCATCCAGGTGCCCCAACGTAACCTATTTCTAACTCAATAGTGTACGTGATCAAATTGCATATTACTGATTAATACTAATTATTAATAATAATAAATTATCTCTTGCATATTTTTATGATAAATTATTGCCATCAACTGCACCAAAATGAACTCCACAAACGATACTTATTTGCTTAGGGGCACCTGAGTGGCTCAGTGGGTTAAACATCCAACTCTTGGTTTTGGCTCACTCAGGTCATGATCTCACAGTTCGTGAGTTCGAGCCCCATGTCAGGCTCTGCACTGACAGTGTGGAGCCTCCTTAGGATTCTCTCTTTCTCTCTCTCTCAAAATAAAATAAATAAATAAACTTTAAACAATAGTCATTTGCTTAGTTGTTTTCATTAGTGAGAAAAGCTGCTAAATGGGAACGTACTCTTAAGTCTGAAAGATGAAAACAGTGTCTTACCATAAATATTCAAATATTCTCTGCTAATATTCTTCTTCTGAAAAGGAGGAGGATCAAAAATTGACAGTTCGCAGGTGTAATAGCTGGCATGAGAATTGTCCAAATTATACAGGAAAAAGGAGACACTGTCATTGAATAACTGAGTTTGACAGAATTTCAGGTTCTTAATGGACACCGTGTTACCACTTTCTTTTGTCTTAGTGAGATCACAGAGTACTTCCGTCCCTTTTAGCAACTTCATTTTAAATTGCAAGGCAATCTCACTGAATTTGCATGAAATTTGTATGCCTCCATCGTGAAAGGTAAACATCTCGGACTTGGCAGAATCATTGATTTCTCCTGGATAAAAAGGAAGAAAACAAAGCAAAAGTGACATTTTATGAAGATGTTACTCTATTAGTTGTATTTGAGCACAAAATTTATCTCTTCTCTTCATAAAGTCACCTCTATTGCACCAAAATGAAAGAATTTCACAACCAAAAGAACAGGACAACAAATAAAACTCTGCCCTCGAAAATAACCTGACCAGAAATTTGCTTGTTACATATGAGTATATAATATGTAATATATTAAATAATATATTTACACAGGGCAGGCACCATATTATCTGATTATGCTTTTATATTGGAGACAGATGATAAACAAATATGTAGTAAAACACCTGAATTAATGCTAGGAAGGGAGTACTGTTCAAATAAAGGTGGGGGGTTGGGTTCTAATTTTGTTTATAGAATCAAATAATGCCCTTTTGATTTTTAAAATTGAAATTGAAGGAGGATTAGCACTTTGTCAAACAAAGGAAGATTTGGGACGAAATTTGGGGAAAGATGTAACTTACAAAAAAACTTTAAAAAGTGAAAAATAGCTTAAACTAAAAAATGAACAATTATATATAAATATATATTTACACTATACCCTCCTGTCAGAGAGTAAAACAACAGATGAATCATTTTCAAATGATAGAAATGTGTCTTCTCTGAATCTGATCCATTGAGAATTGAATCAAGGTCTGATGACAATGGTAAGGCACCAGATTTTTGTCAATTTCTTTTTCTTTTTTTTTTTTTTTCCAATACATTTTAAGCTTTCTAGGAAGCCAAGGGTATTTTTGAAAGCTACACAGAGGTCACACAAGGAAGGAGCCAAAATGGTTTTAGTCTGGTTGCAGATTCTGAGTTACTGGGTTATAAGTAACTGTTCTCTTCTGTTCCTTTTTCCTTTTTTTTTATATGAAAGTTTCTCACTGAAATTGGGAAAATTATTAGCATGAAAGTTTTTTGCTTAAGTTTTGAAATCTGTCTTTATTCTTAAAGAGAACATAGCAAGTAAAAAAAGAATGTTGAAGGAAAAAAAGCTGTCCAGCCCTATTGTGAAATAGACATACTATCTGTGTATATTTCTCCTCTATCTTCCAGATATACACTTGTTTTATAGACATATTTCTTTGTGTTCTGCTATTGTCACTTAATGATATATCATAAAAGTTCCATTTCTTACATAGTTGTCACAGTCATCCTTTTTAATGACTGTATGTATATTAGGACATAATGTTAATATATAATTTGTTAAAGCATTCCAGTGTTGAATATTAGGGTGATTTTTAGCACTTTGCTTTTATGACCTAGTCAAACTGTTTAAACATGTTATGGCGCTACGTATTGCCATGTTGCTTTCTGAAAGAACTTTAATTTATGATATGACTAAACATGATGCAGGTTGGTTCACCTGCCACAACTCTGCTTGCACTAATTGTCCTAATTTTATTTAAGATTTAGCACAGTTACTTATTTTTCTTAATATCTACAGGCTTTAATTTAGATCTCTTTAATTTAGGTTCCATATTACAAGGGGATAGATTTTCAACTTGGAGATTTGACTGTGAAAATATGCCTAAGTGTTCTAGTGTTTTGGTTATGACCACCCAGATTCCAACAAATTCCCACACCCAAACAACCAAAATTGCTGAACAAAAGGTCTAAAAAATTATTATTAAAAGGCTTAAGAAGGTTTAGCAAAGAGAAGAAATTGGTGGGTTAAATCTGAAGAACCAGAACTCAGAGAGATGAGCAGAGTTTAGAAGTTGCTTTTACTCTGAGTGTTTGCTGTTCTCCCAGGTTCAAATTTTTGTTTTCATGCCTCAACTCCCAGAGTCTTCAAAGTGAGAAACCTAGAAGGCCATCCTCTCCTCAGTAAGTTGGGATCTCAAACGGTTCCCTTCTTGGACTCCAGTTAAACCAGAGGGAAACCAGCTCAAATCACTTCAATGGTCCAGAAAACCTAAATCCTTGAATTTTGTTCAGGGTCATTTTGGATCATTATTACCCTTAGGCTACTGAGAGTAAAAATGCAACTATTCTAGGAAGAAAGATTTACATCGTAGGCCTCAAATCCTATCCACAAATAATATTTAAAAACAATGACAAGCACACCAAAAAAATTAATCAGACATGCAAGGAAACAAAACAAACAATGGACTACAGAAACAAAGCCCCCTTAAAGTCCTATATTTGAATTGTCAGATCCCAAAACAAACAACGGGGCTTACTGCATTTAAGGCAGTAAAAGACAAACTTCTAATAACCTCTGCAAAGCAAAGGAAACTAAAAGAAACAAACAAAAAACCTAATTTGAAAAAGAATCAAATAAAACTGGCAAAATCCATACTATGATTAAAAATTCCATGGATATTTTCAAAGCATATTAGAGCTAAAGAGAGAATTGATGAACTAAAAAATTAGGTTAGAAAAATTATTTGAAGTGCAGTCATCATCCAGATTCAAGAATCCCAACAAATCCCTAGCAGATTTTTTTTTAAATGCGCACATCTAGATACATCATAATGGAAATCCTAAAAGCAGCCATAGAAAAGAGACACTTTACCTTCAGAGAAGGAACTATTAGACTGGCAGGTGATGTCTCAACATCAACAATAAAAAACAAAGTGAAATAGTAAAGGTATGTATAATGAGAAACTTTGGTAAGTGAAGTATGCATGTTGTGATTTCTTGCCTAATGACTAAGAAAATAGAAACAGGGGGCCAGGGTGGCTCAGTCAGTTAAGTGTCCAACTTCTGCTCACGTCATAATCTCCTGGTTCGTGAGTTCGAGCCCCGTGTAGGGCTCTGTGCTGACAACTCAGAGCCTGGAGCCTGCTTCAGATTCTGTGTCTCCCTCTCTCTCTGCCCCTCCCCTGCTCATGCTCTGTTTCCGTCTCTGTCTCTCTCTCTCAAAAATAAACAAACAGTAAGAAAATTTTAAATAGAAAATATAACCTAAATGGATATCACAAAGTTCAGTCTAATGGTTTTACATAAAGGGAAGGAAATGTTGGATCAGGAAGCAAAACCCAGGGGGTAGAAAGGCTTCTGTGTGTTGACAGTGTTTTATTTCTTGAGATGTGGTGATTATGCAGGCAAGGTAGTATGCTTTATAATTATTTATTGTGCACTGATGTTCAGTCTTCTGTATAGATGTCTTGTTCTAGAACAAAAATTTGTAACTATACAGAAGGAAAATAATGCTTGTCTTCATTTTAAAAATAGAGGAAACAATGTAAGCAAAAGGCAAAAGGAAATAACTGATAGCATGGATATATATGCAGTCTACATTAGATTAAAATGAAAGATATTTTCTTGGGGACTTATTTATGTGAAAATAAATTATGCTGCATGACTATTGCTCTGATGTTTAGGACTCTGTATTCTCCTGCAGAGAATAAAATCAGTGGGCTGGTTCTCAGTTTCTTTAGAAATGTCCAGGGCACCGGCGGGGGAAGGGGGAGGGAGGTGGCTCAGTTATTTAAGCATCCAACTTTGGCTCAGATCGTGATCTCACAGTTTGCAAGTTTGAGCCCCATGTCGGGCTCTGTGCTGACAGCTCGGAGCCTGGGACCTACTTTGGATTCTTTGTCTCCCTCTCTCTGCCCCTCGCCTGCTCATTCATTCTCTCTCTCTGTCTCTCTCTCCCTCCCTCCCTCCGTCCCTCCCCCCTCCCTTCTCCCCTCTCCCCTCTCCCTCTCTCTCTCAAAACTAAATATTTAAAAAATTTTTTAAAAATGTCCAGAGCAAATTTTCCCAGGACTTTAGAATGGCAGGAAGTAAACCACAGAGATCTTGGGGCCAAAGTGTCTGTGGCCACCATGTAAACACATAGACATAGATGCCCTATCTTGTATTTCTGAAGATGTTTTGTCATAAGCTTCTCTTCTCTGCCCCATGCCCACACTATGACCCACAACCCAACACAAGATGAAAGGTAATGATCAGCAGTGCAGAGTAGTGGAAGATGCAACGCAGTGATTCCCAAGGAAATGAGAGGAAAATTCTGGCCTTGCCATAGCAAGTCTGTGACTCTGGTACCCCTCTGACTTTGGTCTCTTCATCTGTGAAATAAGGAAGTACTAAAACATCTTCAAGTTCTTTCCAACACTTACTCACTAGGGATCCAGGATCAAAACCTATCCAAAGAAGATTGCAAGATAAGCTATTACTTTGTTGTTGTTCCAATAGTCTTCTCTGTTCCAGAATCTTACTGGGATATTCCAGGGGGGTCACGAGAAATAAATTGAATGAGACTATCTTCCTTGCCTGTGAAAGTGTTTAGGTAGGGCTAAGAAGACTACCTAAGTTTTTCTTGAGTGATAATGCCAAGGATGTGTGCCATTGACATCAGAGGAGTAGCTGGGGATTCCAAAGTGTCATTTCTTCTGGGCACTCTGACTTGTTCACTTTATCATATTTAATCTAGGTGGGCTTTTTATTATTAAAGATAGTGATAAGAAGCCTGACTTATGTTTCTACATAACCAATGCTTAAGCTTTTCATCTGGAAAACCATTTGACAACTCTAAGTCTGCAATTTGAATGTGTTCAATTAAAAGAAGCAGGTATGACATTTAATCAAGTGCTTCATAATTACTTTGGCACTTGTAGAACAGATATGCTTCAGTACCTGATTAAAAATGCTCCTTAGCCTTTGGAGACATGTGAAAAAACACCATCAAAAGGAGATCATTCCTATAACCATGGCTAAAGCATTTAGCGGGTAGGCAGATAATTTAAGGAAAATCAGAATGTATTGGTTTCTTATAACTGCAGAAACAACTAGAATCTTTTCTTCACCCTTCCTGGATCTTCTCATCTCCAGATCTAATATTCAACTGGGAGTGCTGGTGTCATAACACCAATTTTTATAGCCAGTGTTCATTTTGGTTGAGTGTCAGATCTGTTTGATCAGTTCCTCTGCTGTACCAGAAGTTAAAAATTGTGAGAGTTCCCCTCACCAATCTTTCTTCTGTTCTTTCTTCCTTTATCTCAGCTTACTTTTTTTTTTACATACCACTTCTTATAAAATCATCTTCCAAAATCTCCCTTCCCACAGTCTTTGATAAGTTCCTCACCTTCCTCCCTAACATATCATCTCCATCTAAGTTCTCATAGACACTGTCCGTCTGTGTTTCAGACTCCCCAAAACACCTTCTCCTTCACATTTGTGTTTCTTGTAACATGATTCAACCCCCACTCAGCATCATAAACAATTAGACCTGGTAAACTTAGAAATTATACAAGTCCAATTCTTTCTGAAGACGCAGACAGGTTAGATTATTTGTCCACAGGGAATATAACTTCTTGGGTGCAGAAAAGATTCTGGGTTTAATCTACGGTTGAAGTGCCACTAGCAACAACCAAGGGGTGGGTAATGGAAGCAGGCAACCACATGAAGCGAGACAGTGATCACTACAGACTGAGCTTACAGGATCATGTTAAAGTCTGTCTACGGGAAGAAGGCCTAACTTCCTGTACTTCTGTTTTATGTCTGGTTGAGTCTATCCACTGCTCCTGCATCTAAACTTCGACTGGGCCAAACCATATCATCTCTCTTTAGGACTGCAAGAGTCTCCTAACTTGCTGCTCTCACTTCTGCCCTTTTACCATCTATTCTCTTCAGGGAAGCCAGAATGATCTTCTAACATTCACAGAGTGTGTCATTGCCCTGCTTATGAAATATAAATCTCACTTAGAATTAAATTCAACTCCTCAGCCTAGTTTCCATGACCTGCATGACCTACGTAGCTCTCCAACACCATTTTATACCAGTCACTCACTACGCTGCAGTCATACTGCTCTTCTTTCTATTCCTCAAATATAAGAAGCTGGTCCCCTGGGCTTCGAATTTGTTGGTGTTTCATCTAGAATGTTCTCTCCAGTCTTCACATAACTACTACTTCTTTAGCGACCACTGACCACTCAATCCAAAGTACACCCCCCAAGTCATTTCTGTCCTATTACTGAGAGAAAATATTTTTCATTGCCTGAAATAATCTGGTTTATTTATTTACTTATTTATTGTCTGGCTACCCCACTGTTACATCAGGTTTACCCCACTATTTAAAATCAGGTACCTTGTTGATCTCCTTCACCAATCCATCCCAACTATCTACAATAGCATCTGTAGTATGTAGTAAGTCATAATAAATATTTATTAGACACAGAGATGAACTAATGAATATGTAGATTTCGGTGATGTTATAAATCTGGGGCGATGAATAGAATATACAATGTAAGAACCAAAAGGCTCTCAGAAATGATCCAGTTAAGCCTTTCATTTTATATTTACATTTATCAAGCTAGACTTGGGGCAGAAAAGTGAGTATCTTGCTCAGGATTCCATAGCTCATTGCTGGAACATGATCTCATGATTAGCTATGCCATGTTGTCTTTCTTCTAGAAGCAAGTACATGCAAATGTATAATCAAGCATGAAGGGTATCTCCTGAAATGGAATGTCAGATTCTAAAGAAAATTCTCTCTGAGCTCTAAAGAAACAGATTCTTTCTCTTTAAATATCTGCTAGGTTCATAAAGACTTGTTTAGATGATTGATGATTCTCTACAGAGGAGAGGACAAGTTTAAACCTGGTTGATTATTTAGATCCTCCAGAGTGCACAGTCTTTAAAATTGCCCAATGTATGGCCAAGACAGGGGCCCCTGGACCAATGATTCTTCTAATACACTCAGATGTTTCATAACTACAGCATGTTAGTGACTTAGGATAAAACACCATGCTATATCTTTCAGCACTTAATACATTATTTAAAACACAATAGAAATATGTCCTCTTGACTCCGAGTAATGGGTCTTAAAATCTAAATATTAAGTATTAGTTTTTGTTTTGCTACCATATCTGTTTACTTGTTAGTACTCCTGGATTATAAGTACTCTGGAGAACAGGTATTGTGTCTTCTTAATCACATAGACTACCATGTCTAAAGGGTACAACCTTCCCAATAGAGGTTCAAACCTGTTAACTGCTGCTAACTATGATTGTTATAACTTTACTCTTGACATCAGTGGACTAATGTTTCCAAGAGTAAAATCACAGTCCTTACATTAGGTGATTTCTTTAGGTTTTCAAGTTATTTAAGGGATAAGAACATTGGTATCCCCTGGGCGTGGGAACTGTGGAGGTTGTTAAAAAAAACAAATCAGAAGAAAAGATCATTCTCCTGAGAATTGTACTGTGGCTCAGAAGAGTTTATTTGTACGTTTTTGTTTTTTTGTTTTTTTTTTTTAATATCTAAACCATTCCATTTCTATAGTATAAGATGGCCTTACTGGAACCCATCCTGCCAGGACTCCTTGTAAGCAGTTGTATTATCCCCTGTTGAAATCTTTTGGCAAAAACACTTTAGAAAACCCACACAACTGCAGGGGGTGTGAGACAAAACAGTAATTTTATTTCATTCTCCTTAACTCAGACTTCTAACCACAAACCTCCACAAAGGTCTCAGAGCGATAGAAAGATAAGATCTCCTGAGTATGCAATTATTGATAGTGCTTATTAAACATGTTTTCTGTAATCAAACAATAAACTTTAGCTTAGCACGGCACATGAGTGTGACATAAGAGGTGAAGTCCTAAAAACTGCAACGTTTATTTAGGGTTTGTTACATTTTATCTTTTACTAAGAAATGTTGGCATTTAAAAAAAATGCATTTACCACTTTTTTTCACCTTTAATTAAAGTATTGTCATTTTTTACGAGTCTACTGGCTAAAACTTTCAGAATCCTGATTACATATTTTTATACACGCATCATTTCTATACTTACATTACCATTCAAAGGCATCCATACTCCAAAGAAGTGATTGAAGTGAGTAGGGAGGATAAACAAAATAAACCCAATCTGATCTAACTTCCTAACAAAGACAAAAGATGTGAAGAAGTGAGGAGAAAATCAAAAAGCCAAAAGAGCGCATGCGCGCGTGTGTGTGGTGCGTGTGTGTGTGTGTGTGTGCATGTGCGCGCGCACACACACACCACACACACACACACACATATGTGTATTGTTTTTACTCTCCAAGGAAATTTGTTGGGGGGATAAAACAACCCTCGGTCCTCTAAAGTGTGTATCCTATTACAGAATAAGAAAAATATGGAAGAATGATTTTCTTCTAGTAAAAACTTTCTTCATAAAAACAGAGGAATATCAAATATGCTACAAAGCTTTGTCGCAATATTCATGAAGTAACAGTTAAGTTGCAAACAAGTTACTTTCCTAGTTAATTCACTGTCAGTGATTTAAAATTGCCCCACCAGGGAAATTGCATGAGATTAAATTACAAGTCTCTTACACAGAAGGGGAGGGAGAAAGAATTTTATTGGCAACCAAGAATATCCACATTATTTCCCATCCCTCCTTTGGGCACATAGACAAGGCATTGGCTGGGTGAGCTTGTTACACTGAAGGCTCCAGCTTTCCTCTCTACTCTAGTAACACTCACCTTTATCTCAGCCACCCCTTCCCTTGGCTCCAGTCCTTTATCACCAGTTTCCTTTCAACATCTCTATCTGGTTTCCTCTGATAGATCAAGAATAACATTTCCAACCTGAACTCAATATTCACTCCCAAACCCAAACTTTGTCATTTAAGGGAGTCACTAGTCTGACCCCCTTCCTCATACCTCCCTCTCTCTGGTTCTCCTGATCCAATTGGCCACTAAGTCCCGTTGACTTTAGCTCAAGGATATCTCTTGAATTCAGTTGCTTTTCTCTATTTCTGTTGCCAATCCAAGGCATTTTTGTGTCTTCCCTCCTCTGTGGAAGCTTCTTGACTGGCCTCAGCAGCAGTCTCTCCGTTTCCAAATCCATCCTCAATGCTGCTTCCAAAATTGTGTTCCTAAAAAGCATTTCACTCCCCAGCCTAAAGTCTCTATTATATTGTTACTTATGAGGTAAAAAAATCAATTTTCTTAGCATGACACCAGCTCTTTTCACAATCTGTGGACCATATATGGTCCACCTATACTAAATTTTTGGCCATTCTTCTCACATCCTTAAACTATTCCCATAAACTAGAATATCCCGGTACTTCTTTGTCTTCTTAGAAACCCCCATGCATTCTTTAAGAACCATTTTAAATTGGTCCCTGAGACCCCAGACAAAGACACCTATCTCTATGCTCTCAATAATACTTTGTTTACACCAACGTATTTACAACGCATATCATCTTAGATCATAATTATTTTGTCTGTCTTCCTCATTTAACCATGAGCTTCACAAGGATAAGAACTGTAGTATGGTCACCTAAACCATCCAAGGAGCTAGAACATTTTATAAGCTCAATAAAATAAATGAATGCATAGAAAAACATGGAGGCTGAGCATGTTTGGCAAATGTCCTGCAATGGACTGAGGAGAAGAACGAGAAAAGCAGAGCAAGAAATTCTGTTTACTGGAGAATACTTGTTTCCCAGTCCAAAGACAAAGACTCAAACTGAATGCTACCTGGCCAATTCTCTGAAGCCTAATAGGTCTGGAAGTTAAATAAATATTTCAGCTTTCAAAAGTTTCCAAATAATAATACAACAACAATTTATAAGCATTGAGAGTTTCTTGAATACTGTTAAATGCATTACATGCAATACATAATTTGATGTTCATAACAGTCTTTTATGTTGGATTTTCTATTTTAAGGAAACTTTCGTATTTTGAGGAAACAGAGGCTTGAATCACTGGCCCTAAGTTATTGAGCCAATATGTGGTGGAACCATAATATGAACCTAGACAATCTAAACCAGAGCCTGCATTCTTAAGGAGCCTCTTAGTCCAGTAATCTAGTCCAACCCCCTAATGTTACAGAACCTGAAGCCCAGAAGCTAAAGAGACTTGCTGAAAAAAAAAAAAAAAAGAAAAGAAACAAAAAAAGAAGCTTTTAACATTAAACTTGATTGGGAAGTTATGTTTGGATATTTCTTTTCCTTCCAGATGTATCGGGTATATTATCATCCCAAGTACTTTAAGTGCTATTTACATTGATGCCACATATGTATTCTGTGATTTAAAAAGTTATCATATACCAAAAATACCTAAAATAATTTCTTAGATATAAAATTACTTTGTGCTGAACGCATTACTTTATTTTTTTTTTTTAATTTTTTTTTTCAACATTTATTTATTTTTGGGACAGAGAGAGACACAGCATGAACGGGGGAGGGGCAGAGAGAGAGGGAGACACAGAATCAGAAACAGGCTCCAGGCTCCGAGCCATCAGCCCAGAGCCTGACGCGGGGCTCGAACTCACGGACCGCGAGATCGTGACCTGGCTGAAGTCGGACGCTTAACCGACTGCGCCACCCAGGCGCCCCTGAACGCATTTCTTTAAATATGCTCATTCAACAACCATGTGTTAAGCTATGAGCTACCCTGTGTATTTGAATCTGCAACAAAGTCTAGCTCTTTGCTCTGACAAACTTCTTTTATTCTGTAACTTCTCTGCCTGTAGACATGTAAAAACATGGATTCACACATACAAACTTTCGTTATCATTCAACAGGTACAAACAGGAAATAATGTGATATTTTTGTTTTAGACATAGTACAACATAAACACAACTTTTCTTGTGAGTGAACTAGAGGATTTGTTTGTTTGTTGTTGTTTTCCATGAATGGACATTTTGGTGATGAGTCCTAGGAAAATATAAACGTTGGCTGTAAAAAGTTTGATTTCTCAAATTCAAAACAGCTATATTAAAATGATCTCTAATTGCTTGTTGAAAGTGCCATGCCTATGTCAACACAGCTCCGACAAACAAAAGCTTCTATCAGAACTAGTGGTTGACAGAACCAAAATTCGTGAGTCTGTCACTGGTCCCTAGAGTCAACTTGATTTTTCTTAGTGTTGCCTCATGCAAAGTAGAAACAGGCATCAATACGTTATATGTGACCCAGAGGAGGACCATATCCCCAACATCTGACTCTCTTTAAACTTGGAAATCTTGGTCTGTTTTGATCAACCTTACAGGCTAAAGCAATGAAAAAAATCATGTTTTGACTAGCAGTTTTCATTTGTGTTGTATACTTTCTAAATACTTAAGTTCTACTTTCCAAAATATAGTTTTGAATTTTTTTAAATTTTTTAATGTTCAGATTTTGAGAGAAAGAACAGGGGAGGGGCAAAGAGAGAGGGAGACAAAGAAGCAGGCTCCAGGCTCAGAGGGCTCTGAACTGGCAACACAGAGCCCAATGTGGGGCTTGAACTCACGAACTGCAAGATCATGACCTGAGCCAAAGTCCGATGCTTAACCGCCTGAGCCACCCAGGTGCCCCTAGTTTTGAATTTTCATAAGAAGTCTTCAAATGCCAAAGGTCCTATTTTACTTAGGATGACCAAAAAGTGCCATTTGAAGGACTCAATTTATTAGAATAGCAATAGCACAGATGAGCCTTTAATGAGTAAATGTGGCCCTTTCCTTGGGTATTAAAAGGCTACAGATGATTTTTATTTACAAAGTTTAATAAATCCTTTTGCATAGAAATTTCCTATCCTTAAGCTACGAAGGTAGCATAAGTTGTGGGTTTTGCTGAGTTTACAACTGCGAATATTGAGGCCATTTTTTTTTTTTTAAGTCAAACAAGTTTATACACCTTACAGTGAGCAAAACCAAAACGAGAATCAGGCCCTGTCTACACACCTACATTCTGTTTCTACCAAGAAATGGGAATATGCTGTTAGCAATTTAAAAACTATGCTATTCCACTTCATCTGAGGGGGTTGCCAATAACAATGAGAAATTAGGAAAGCCACTGTGTTCACTATGGCTGAAAAAACACGGCACTCAAGATCGTACATGAGAATAATAGATATTCCTAGAAAGAAGAGAAAAAGACAAAGAAAAAGATATGATTAAACTATGGGGAGAAAAATAGCCCTGAAAATTTAAAAAAAAAAAACAAAAAACCAAAACAAAACCCTCAAGTCTACAGATTGAAAAGGCTCACTCAGTCCCAAGCGATATTAATGAAAATACTCAGAGCTAGGCATGCCCTGGCAGAATTCCTGAATTCCAATATTGAAATAAATAGCATACAAGATCCTAGAGATTTTTTTAAAGTTACTTACAAATGAGCAAGAATCAGAGTAGCATGGAACTGTTCACCTGTAACCCTAGAAGCCAGCGGACAGTGGATGGGGATCCACAGAGAATTCAGAGAAAAGACTTCAGTCCAGGAATCCTATTCCCAGGAAAGATATTGGTCACCCATCAGAGTTAAAGAAAGACTTCTTTACCCGTGCTGGAATTCACAGAGTTCGAGGTATCTGCAGAAAATGATAGAAGTCTTCTAATCACTGTATCAAAACAGAGATCACAAGACAGGAGCAGATGGCAAGAGGGGTGCTGGCACTGAAAATAGGTGAAGGAAGTGTGAAGAAGAGATCCTTAAAACAGACAAGAAATACTGTAAGAGGAAACCTGGCAATGATCTGCAATTATTATTTCAAAGCCCAAGATTGGGGCGGGGTTGTGCTAACTGGACAGCGTGAGAGTGGGACGGGAAGAACCTTCAGGAGTTCTCAGATCAATGGGGAATGTGGAGTCAGCACATCAGGCAAGGCCATTGTCATTATTTTAATCCAATAATAGGCACTCAAGATGCTCTAAACATAATGACTACTCAGTTAAGAACTGTAGTGAACCTTCCAAATTACAGAAGCAAAGAAGGAAGTTAAAAGAAACTTAGTTAAAAGGATACAACAGCAAAGGAAAAGAAATAGAAATAAACAGGACAATGAAGGGATAAAATCAAGTGTATCAGATTTTCAGGCTCATCACACTGACTGGGAGTGGCCTGAATTCATCAATGGGGAAAAAAGTCAACAATCTGGGTTTTGAACACTCCAACATGACTACTTGAGGGGGTTGTGGGAGGGGCTGAAGGTCAGCTCGGATCAGCAGGCTTCTCTCTAATCTCAGGGGGGAGCCCGTCTGCAGGCAGCAAAGGGCTGTTTTTCCTGAGGTGATGGAATTCAGGGGTCACAGATTGGATGCCTTGGAATCAACAGCAAGGCTCAACTTGCACCTGAGGGTTATCCTCCCAGCCACTTCCCAGAACACATCATGAGACATGCACATTTATTAGGCACCATCTCACATCCATCATTCCCACTCAGGTACAGCATCCACGCTGCTTTCAGAGTGGTCTTTCTGAAATCAGAATTCATAAGCTCACCCACATGGTTCTCACTGCTCATAAGGTGTAGAAAGAGGGTCTTCCAAACCCAGGTAGAGGTTCACGTTTTTTCCAGACCCTTTTACAACAAGGAGCTTCCTATTACTCCAGAGTCACAAGATGATGACTTTGTTAAATTTTACACTGAGATCAATGGTTAAGACTAGAAATCACTGGGGCACCTGGGTGGTTCCGTCGGTGGAGCGTCCAACTTTGGCCCAGGTCATGATCTTGCGGTTCATGGGTTCGAGCCCCACGTCAGGCTCTGTGCTGACAGCTTGGAGCCTGGAGTCTGTTTGGAATTCTGTGTCGTCTTCTCTTTCTGCCCCTCCCTGGCTCGTACTCTGTCTCTCTCTCTCTGTCTCTTTCTCTCTCTCTCAAAAATAAATATTAAAAACATATTTTTTTTAAAGACTAGAAATCACCAAGGTTTCCAACCTATTAACTCATCAACCAAATGCAAACCTGAGAATTTCTCTCCTTTTAAAATTTGTTATAGCTCTTGCTACTTCAACAAATGAGGAAAGAATGTGAAATCTGGAGTCAGGTATATTTTGTGTTGTAATCTTGGTTCTGCCACTAATTACTATGTAACAAATCACTCAGCCTTTCCTGGTCTGAGATTCTTCAAACATCACCTGAAGATAAGAATACTCCCCCTTTTTGTGGGATGAGAGAGCCTAGTTAGTTGGGAGGATTAAAAATATGCCAAAAGAAAAGACCTGCAAGTGCTTGGCATACTTCTTTTAGGCTCTTAAGAACCGTTTGGTGCTAGATATATGCAGCGTGATGGTATTTTGAACATGGAGACTGTTAGCAACTTAGAATCTCCATTTAGTCATTCACGCCTGTTTTGCCGCCTGTCAAACCAAAAAATGGCTTGTCACATGGCATAGTGTTCTGTGTGGTAAGAGTGAATTCTGGTATTATTCCACTAGAGCTTAAGATGAACATCGTTCTAGAAGCACAATTTCTTTACCAGCTTAGTCTAACAACTCGATTCACCCTTCCATAGAAATAACACGATTATTAATTCAAGTATCAGACTGATAATAAGCACATTATCAACAACTCTAAGGGCCCAAGTGGGTTTAACATACTGGGGTTCATTTGGGCAGTACAACCCTTTCAATGACTTGAGCCACTGTTGTTGGAAAAAATCCAAAATTCTTTAAAGGGCCCATATGGTCTCAATGGTCTCAATGGTCTGCTCTCTGCTCTCCTTTCCAGCATCATCTTCTACCTTCCCAAACCCCTCTCCTTCAGGCACATCTACCTTATTCCAGTTTCCTGACCTTAATTCATTTCCTCTTGCTACAGCTCCTTTGCACTTCTTTTCCTGGTATGGAATCTTCTTCCTCACTCTCATACGATCCTCCCCATTTATTCTTATCCTTCCAATCTTAATTCAAGTGCCACGTCCACAGAAAAGACTTGAACATTGCTTCCAAACCCCACCTCCGTATCTACTCAGTCTAGAGAGGATTCTTTGTGACATCCTCTGAATTCTGGCTATGGTGATCACTAATTCATGGGATTACTGGATTAACGTCTCAGTCATTCAGTTAGCGTCATGAGAGCAGGGGCTGATAAGGGTTTGCTCATCATTGTTCACACAGCAGCTCGCACGGTACCTCCTGCCTGGCAAGTGCTTGATGCTGCATGAATGAATAGATGAGTGAATGAGTGAATGGATAAATATCCATTCCAAAGCTATTCATTTGTTGTTCAATAAAAGATTTCACTGGGTTGTGGAAAAGGCCTTAAAAACAAGCAAGTAGTCCCAAGCTGGCTTCGGAACTTGTAAGTAGACTCTGATTGTTCACTCCTCAGTCCTCGTTACTTAAGAGCATTTGGGCCACCTTGAACTACCACAGGATGAAACATTTGACCAATCCACTTATGCTTTTTAGTTTTTTGGAGAGAAAAGTAAAATCTATTTCTTTGTACAACTGCAACATTTATGTCTAGCTAGATAAGATTATACCTACTAAATTTCTGCCTTCACTTTCAGTGTTAATAGAACTTTCCAACTTAATGTAATTTCACTTTGCTTTTGCCAACCTCAAGAATCAGAGTGAAGGATAAAAGTATTACAAAAATGTACCAAGTTAAAAGCAGCAGAAACCCGTTTATTAATTTAGTTGTGGGTAGCATTATTTAAATCGTTCTAACAGTCTGACATATGCCATCTAAGAGAGAGAATTGAGGACGTTAGAATGGTCGTTTGTTTTTCCTTAATGTCTCCAGAGGCTAGGGAGTCTTTTTACATCATCCACTACTCCTTGGCCTTTTCGAGGGACCCTGACGCTTAGCATCAAATAAAACCTCTGTGGCAGCCTGTGGCATATCTGACACAAGATCACCCAGATAAGATGAAAATCAAAATCCTTTTTTTTTTTTTTTCAAAGCCCTTCCATTTTATTTTCTCCTTCAAAAAGAATTCCCAGTCCAAATGCCAAGACTATTTTATTTTCATTCAGTTGACACAAGTCATTTTGCCTTTCATCTTTCTCTGAGAACAGTAAGCCACTCTTCGACTTGATCCACTCACAGGTAACTCCAAGCAGGTAATTTAAAATTTTAATGGTCGGATGAAACCTTTTTCTTCATCTTAAAACACAATATCAAAGGAAGCGGTACAAACTCCACGCTCTCAGCAGCTGCACCGCCACAGACACCCTGAGCCCAAGTGCTTGGGGCTCTTCTGTAATTGTTGCTGCTTTCAAAACAAAAACAACACAACACAACACAAAAACACAAAAAACAAACAGAAACCCCTTCTATTTGGCGCCTGACTTTTCCTACCTTTGGTTTCTCTTCATGTTCATTTGAATCATAACTTAGTGAGAAATATTAAATGGGCCACTTACCTGTTAGGACTTCAACTTGAAAGCAGAAGAGAAGGAAATAGCAGAGGTCTAACTTCATGTTTGCCAGAAACAGATACAATCCTCCCCGGTGTTCAAAGCTGACAGTGAATTCATGTTCTCAACTGTTTTCTATTTGCTGGAAAGGAAGTGGGTTTTGTGAGGGTTTATGTAGTGTCACACTTACCATCAAGGCAAGGAGGTGTCTCTCTCGATTGATGTCAATGGCTATTTGAGAGGCATTACTGCTTATGGGGTTCAGCTTAATCCATGGATTGCTGATAATTTTGAGAACAGACTTTCCCCTCATCCTGGCTCCAATAAAACCAGAGACAGAGACCATGCTTATTCTCAGAACCACCCTACTCCACTGATCAATAGTTATTAGGCGGGGCGCCTGGGTGGCTCGGTCGCTTAAGCGTCGACTTCGGCTCAGGTCGTGATCTCGAGGTCTGTGAGTTCGAGCCCCGCGTCAGGCTCTGTGC
Source organism: Puma concolor (assembly GCF_028749965.1). Lineage (NCBI taxonomy): Eukaryota > Metazoa > Chordata > Mammalia > Carnivora > Felidae > Puma > Puma concolor. Next base: position 191,137,025 of record NC_141674.1, on the reverse strand, counting down.
TGACAGCTCAGAGCCTGGAGCCTGTTTCGGATTCTGTGTCTCCCTCTCTCTCTGCCCCTCCCCTGTTCATGCTCTGTCTCTCTCTGTCTCAAAAATAAATAAACGTTAAAAAAAAATTTTTTTTAAATAGTTATTAGGGAAAACAGGATGTGAAAATAGCCACATGATAAATAGCCTATTTTTTGACACCTTTCTGTCTTGTGTTACTTGCTCCAGAGATAGAAAGCCTTTGAAACACGACAAACAATAAAGGAAATTATTACAGAAATTGAAATAAAAGATATATCTGGAAGAGGAGCGACAGAAGGGTCTGACAAATGCTTATATCACATTCACTGTAGATTGTAATTCCCCAAATGATGGATCACATGTTAATCCAACTTAAACCCTGCTCTGCGTATTACAGCAGTCTGTAGAAACCAGAAATTCTGTATCGATAGCCCCAAATGAAAGCAAGAAAGTTGAAAAGCCTACCCGTAGTCTCTCCATCCCTGTGGGGAGATAGAACAGATAATAACAACAACAATAATAATTATTATATAAATAAGGAGATTTTTATGTATGTAAGTGTTTATATGGAATACTCCTCTTAACACAAAACATGTACAAAACTAAATGTAAAATAATACAGATGTAATATGTATAAAACATAGAATATAGCTAACATTACATTAATCTGGATTATTTATGTATGTGTGTTTATATTATGTGTTTTTAATGTTTGTTTATTTTGAGAGAGAGAGAAAGCACAAGCAGGGGGAAGGGGCAGAGGGAGAAAGAGAGTATCCCAACAGTGCAGAGCCTGATGCAGGGCTTGATTTCACGAACCATGAGATCAAGACCTGAGCTGAAATCAAGAGTTAGGTGCTTAACTAACTGAGCCACCCAGGCGCCCCTATATTATGTTTTATACGTGTATTAGTTCATTTAATCCTCCTAATCCTTCTGTGAGATGGGGACTACTAATCTGCCATTTTACAGATGAGAAAAACTGAGGCACAGAGTTATAAAGTACCGGCACAAGTCAGATAGGAAGTGGCAGTGCTAGGATTCGGAGAGTCTGGCTCCAGAGTCCTCACTCTTGATCAGTGCAAGTAGAGCCATCCAGGCCACAGCCTGCTGAACCATCCAGAAGTCTGAACCAGCTTCCAAGATGCTGGATCCAGGCTGGGTTTCTGGGGAGTAACGGGGCAGGATCCACTCTCAGCCTGCAGAGGTGACAGCCAGGTGAAAGGCTGAAGTCAGTAGGTCAGGGCAACCAAGATTTCAGTCCAATATCCAGGCTTTGAAGCAGAACCAAGGTTTGGTGCTACAGAGGAGCAACTAGGGATACCCGGCCAGACCCAAGGGATTCCAAGGGTAAGGTACGAGGCTGATCCTACAGTGACACACCTAAATCTCTGATTTCCCAAGAGACTTTTTTCTAGGGCTCCTCAGCTTCAGTAGTGGGTGTGAAAGAAGCTATCTGAGGTGTTGAGCCAGCCTGAGCAGGAAACACTGGGCAACTGGGAACCTGTTACCCTGATTTCCTTCCTTTCCCTTCCACGTGCTCCCTGACGCATCAAGTGGAAATGCCTCCAGACCCGCCATCATTGTACTGGAGTCCTTTTCCAGCAAAGAGGAGGCAGTGGAGAATAATTGACTTTTTCTAACCTTGTTGTGGCCTAGCTCTGGAACTGAGTTTGGAAAGCTCTTGCTTCATCTGATGAAAGCTATCACAAATTCTAGCACTCAGCTGCAGTTACACAGAGGGAAGCAGGGCAGAAATCTAATAATGAACCTTAACTGAGTACCTACCCATGTGCCAGACATTGCACTTCACATGAGTGATCTCATTCAGTGCTCACAGCCTCTTTGTGACGTAGATCTCATTATTATTCCCATTTCTCAGATGAGGAAACTGAGGGTTAGACAGTAAGTAATTAGTGCAGGCTCACACAGCCAGTAAGTAATGGAGTCCAATCAAACCCAGCCAACGAAACTGAATCCCACACTCTTAATTACCACACCCTGATCACATGCCAGTCTTCATTTATCTGCCCATAAATCACTGATAACATGATTTGGGGGCCTCATATTTTGGCGGGAGTAGGGTGCTTAGGTCCTAGATGAAGTTCGAAAATATTTTAATGCAAAAGAGATTTCTTAAAAAAAAAAAAAATCAGGTGCAATGTTTCTATAGCTCAAGGGGAGAAAAGTTAACACACGTCATGGTGTGGCTCAGCTCATTTCAACTGGATATGCACACTTTTATTCTAAATCTGCTTTTTCCCAACCAACACAATCTCTGTTTGTAAGACACTTGGAGGTAACTGACGTTAAAGGTGAGCAGGCCTTGTCTCGATGTAAATGTGCCTTATGTCAGAGACCCGCTGTGAGAGATCCTGTCCGTGCTGCCTCTTCTCAAAAATCTCAGTTAAGAATACAATTACTTGTGGTTTTAAATATACAGAACTACTTTTTATGTGCCTGGAAATAAACTGGGCAAAAATTTCCCTTCACCCCACAGGAAGCACTTTTTGTTTGCTTTTTTTTTTTTTTTTTTTTCATTTTTTATTCCATGACTTAAGACGGTTTTGATTTGTGTGTGCAGATGCCAGCAGTGAGGGTGGGGAGTGGAAAGTCTGTTGCATTAAAAGTGGAATGTTTATTATTACTCGACTTGTGGGCACCAGGGTTGGTAATGCTGTCTGTGTGCTTACTTTTTTGAAGTTCCACAGGTGAATGTCTTTCTTTTGCTTTGCTTGAAACTTACTGAAGGCAAAATTTGCATGTGCACAGGAGCCCACACACCAGAACCTTTGAGTTCAAACAACGGGGTTAAAAAGCACCTGCAAGGTTATCTGTGCTACACCTAAACTGGGTGTGCCAATCTAAAGTAGAAAAGCAGTGAAAGAGAAGTGTTGTCCCTAATCAAGATGGTTTCTCCTCCGAGTGGCACCACCATCCTGGCACTTATTTAGCCAGAAGCCTGTGTGTCAGCCCCCTCTGTTCCTCGTGAATTCACCAATGAGCCCCACGTTCTACTTCCTGGCTGTCTGCCGTGTTGTTTTTCTTCTTTTCTTGCCAGGGTCACTGCCTTAGGTCAGGCCTCCAGCATCTCTCTCTGCACCTTCCTGTCCCCACACTGGCCCCACATCAATCTGTCTCCTCATTACAAGCGCTAAATAATCTTTGCAAAATGTAAATCTAATTCATCTTGCTCCTCTGCTTGGCACTCTCCGCTGGCTTCCTGTTAGTCTGAGATCCGGCCCAAACTCCTTACAAGACCCGTTGCAATAGGGCACCAGTTCAGCCTCCTCTCGTGCCATATTTGCTCTTTCTTCCTTCTGCATTGAACACTTCAGCCTTATTGAATAACATGGTGTTTCTCAAATTTCTCAAGCTACTCTTCCTTCAACTGCCAGGAGCTCTTTTCACATCTCTACTTCCCCTCCCCACCACCCCAACCTCCCTTCTCCTGAAGAAATCATCCTACCATTCTTCAGGCCTTTGCTTACACACTCATCAGTTCATCAAAGAAGCCTTTCCTGATCCATTCGCTACCAACCACTTCCATAACTAGATTCCAAAGAAGATGCCTTCTTTGCATCCATATCTGCAATGTTGAACAGGTTGCCTGGGGCATACTAGAAGCTCCATTACTATTTGTTGAATGAATGAGTGAATAGTTCTGGACTTTTGAAAGGATAATATGACCTCAGGAAGAATCACCAATTAACACTTTGCTCTTTGAGTCATAATTTGAGGGCAGAAAAATATCAAGATGTTTGTATTTCACCCTGAAATTGATTCAATACATATAATAATTATCCTGATATATCTCTCATCCAATCATTTGTCCATCTCTAACTAGCAAACAAAAGAACATTCCATTTTAACAGCCAAATAATTTCTCATTTAAGAGTTACTAATTCATGAAGCCCAGCAAACTAATTGCACATTTCCAGGAAGGGTGAAAACAGTCAGTGTGAGATGTGACTATAAAGTGTTATTATTGATATTTTTAACAAAAATACCCCAACTTAGTCACCTTGGCAAACAAGGCCTTCATTCTGATGATGGTGTAATTGCTCAAAACATCATAAAGCACCTCCTTGCATCTCCTTCCTTTCAGTCTTTCCAGGGTTCCAGTCCCCAGTCCCATCCTTTGCCCCTGGACCACCTTCCTATGGCTCCTATGGTTGATAAACATGCTAGGATCTCTTCATTCACGAATACAAACACATTTCCTCAGACCCTGTAACCTCTGCCATCTCTTACTCTCTTGCTTAGGAAGGAGATGTCCACATTCAGTCTCTACCCTTCACTTCTTTCCAGATCTTCTTGAATCTACTGTAGATTGATTTCTGTCTTTATCATTCCATTGAAACTGTTTTTCCCACCTATGAGCTCCACAATGCCAACTCCAACCAACATGCTCTATCCTTCCCTTCTGTGACCTCTCTGAGTCATTTGGTGCTACAGTATTTTATGTTGATATTATACATACGTTATCTTGAAACAGTACCACCCATTCCTGATTAAGTTATCGGAACCAAGGGCCATTATGTTCTTTTAGGCTACAACTTTGTATACCTTTACTCTGATCTATTCTGTCTTGAATAAAGTCTAACTCTCAGAAGGAAACATTTAGCCTCCTAATTCAAACATTTCATCAAGGCCCCTCTACGGTCCCCATATATGGTCAGAAACCTTGCTATCTTCTTCTTAACACCCATCTCTCAGACCCCTTCCAGCTTGGGCTTCTTTGCCAGTTCTTCTCATGTCTCTCTCCTCCTAAATGTTGATGTTGATACTCCCCAGAATTGAAGCTTCAGTCTCTTGCTTCCCTCATTCTATACACTCTACTACCCAAATGACAAAGCAGATAATGCCCAGTCAATTAAAATATTATGTGGGTTGAAATACCCACCCCAATTTCTCTTATGTGACTCTTAACCTGATTGTGAAAGCTATCAAAACAAATGTTCGAAGCATAATAGCACTGCTGTAATGAGTACATAAGCTTTCCCAAAAGACTGAAACTCAAAAGACTCTCAAGCTCATATGCATACAGGGGCCCGGCAGATGGAACAAATGAATGAAGCGGACCTGGTATGAGGCAACAGGGAGTCGTGGAAACTTGGACAAACTGGAGAGCACACAGGAGAAGCAGCTGACTAGATCCAGCTGTACAGTGCTACAATGGAATAGGAGTCCAATTGAACAATATCTTCTGAATTTCTCCAGATAGATTTATTTATTTATTTATTTATTTATTTATTTATTTATTTATTTATTTGTTTGTTTGTTTGTTTTTTTTAAATTTTTTAACGTTTATTTATTTTTGAGACAGGGAGAGACAGCATGAACGGGAGAGGGTCAGAGAGAGAGGGAGACATCTGAAACAGGCTCCAGGCTCTGAGCTGTCAGCACAGAGCCTGATGCGGGGCTCGAACTCATGGACCGTGAGATCATGACCTGAGCCGAAGTCGGATGCTTAACCAACTGAGCCACCCAGGCGCCCCTCCAGATAGATTTAAAGCTCCATCTGGATGAAAAATATTCCAATTGTTAAATTTTTCAACTTATTTTAAAAACTTAAGTTTTTTCATCCTGTACTATAGGAGGCAGACAAAACACTTAAAGATCTAGTTTGGCCCAGGGGCTATCAATTTTTAACCTCTGCTTTAAAGGACAACTTTCACTTGGCAATAAATACATATAAATATCCATATAAAGTCAGAAGATTCTTGCTCTAGACCTCACTTCATTGTTTACCAGCTGTGTGGCCCTAAGCAAGATGTCTACCTTCTCTGAACAGAAGTTTACTTATTTATAACCTCAGAGGATTTGTGTGAGGACCAAAATCTAATGGATACGAAAGCGCTTAAAACTTATTACATGTTGCCAAAAAATCTAGTAATTATAATGTTTAAATTTCACAGCATTTTCCATAAATTTCTGATATTTTAAAAATAGTTCATTATATTTGACACATCTCAAATTTTACACACGGGATCAAGATTGGTGACCCTCTTTCAGAAAAACATGACAATATCATTGACCTTTTTTGGGCGGCTACTCAGAGTAAGGTTTGAATCCCGTCTCCCAGTAATTGATATATTTTTTAGGATGTAAAATAACTTCAAGCTTATGAAATTTATTCCATTTTAAAACTGTTCTTTCTTTCCTTTTCTGCAAGCACCCTAAGGGCAAAGGTAGCGTCTTCTCCAGTTTCTATTTAGAACCTAATGCCTTTCGTGCAAAAGGCTCAGATAAGCTAAAACACAACACTGGAATTTGCTAGAAATTACGGAGGTTAAGTCAGATTATATTAGGTTTCTTGGGTTGTGCTTTGTGCGAACGGATGACACCTACTGGCATAAAACAAAAATCTGCGTTTTGTTTTTAAGAAGAAAAATAAATGTTCATCTTTTAAGCCAAAAAAAAAAAAAAAAAAACCACTTCTAGAAGAGCCTAGCACTATCAAAGTGCAATTGCTAGAGGTACAAGTCAAAGATTCTATGGAATCATGAGAAAATGTTTAGGATATAATTAGTGCAAAAAGCAAGTTATATGTATTACACGTATATGAGATTAATGTTTAAATATTTATATAAAAATGTATAAGGGGCACCTGGGTGACTCAGTCAGTTAAGCACCCAACTTCAGGTCAGGTCATGATATTACGGTTTGAGCCCCTCATCGGGCTCTGTGCTGACAGCTCAGAGCCTGGAGCCTGCTTTGGATTCTCTCTCTCTCTCTCTCTCTCTCTCTCTCTCTCTCAAACATAAATAAACATAAAAAATTTTTTAATGTATAAATAAAAAATATATAGAAACTTTGGGGCCACTGGGTGGCTCAGTCAGTTAAGCGCCCAACTCTTGATCTCCGCTCAGGTCATGATCTCACAGTTTGTGGGTTCAAGCCCTGCACTGGGCTCTGCGCTGATAAGTGCAGAGCCTGCTTGGGATTCTCTCTCTCCTATCTCTCTGTTCCTACCCCGATCACCCTCCCCCTCTCTTGAAATAAATAAATAAATAATATATATATATATATATATATATATATATATATATAACTATATCTAAAAAATTAAAAGGATGCATTGTTTTCCTTTGTCTTTTTCTGCACTTTTGAAGTCTCTTCCTATGACCATGTATCATTCTCCTCACTGGAATAACTAAATACTGTGTGTGTGTGTGTGTGTGTGTGTGTGTGTGTGTGCGCGCACGCATGTAAAATACATTTTTTCTTTAGCAAAGGTTTTATGAAATTATCTTATGCATGATGAAGCAAAATACCTAAAGCACAAAGGACAAAAGTGATTAAATAGTTTAATAATAAACTTGAAATTTTGGCCAGGCAAGGCTTCCGATTTGTTTTTCTTTTTAAAAAATATCCATTGGTACCTAATTGTTTTTCCAAATGAACCTGAGAATCATTGTCAAATTTTCACAAGTTCTTTCTGTTCAACATCCCCATGCCTCAAATTCCACTAGGATTTGGAGTCAATACAGTATTGAGTGCCCAGACCTCTGTTACTACTAATCCCAGGAGCATTTGACAGCCTAGTAATTCATAGCATTCATTAACCATTTTATTTTAAAAGTCCAGTGAAAGTTTAAGACATATAAAATTAATCTCATATTTTTTAATCAATGTCCATTTTTATTTCTTAATCACTATGTTGTATCCTGAGGAGACTTTAATGGCTATAGAAAATTTACATATAACAAGAGTTTTCCCCAGTCTTGAGTGCTGAACCACTTAAGAAAAGAAGGGCAATGATCTTGCAAAGGTTAGTGGTGTTCACCAGGAAATTAAATGAGTGATGATAACTAAGGCAAATGAGTGACTGTTTTAGATTCATGATAGGTCAAGAAAAATCAGAGATGGCTGAAAAGTTAGATGAAGAAGAGCAGAAGGTCTTGATAACTAAGGTAGGTAAAAGACAGATAATGTGTTAATTCACATTTGTACGGCATGGTACAGGTTAGACGATGCCTATGCCTACATGGTAGGTTGAAAACCAATGATTTGCCCAGAAGAGTTACCATTCCCATATTTTAGGGATGGAAACCTAAGTAAGTCCCAGAGAAGTGGAGTATTTTGTTCAAAGTAGCTATGCCAGAGTAAAAATCAGAACTCATATATGCTTCTAGATTAGTGCTCTTATAAGTGTCTAGAAAGAAACAAACGAACAAAGGCTTGTAGAAAATTATCTTGGAGGCTTTGTTTTATGTCATTCTCTGAGAGTTTACATTTTCCTATGCCTAAAGATTGCAATTACAAAGAATCTTAGACCCAGCCTCTCCTCACATAATCTTTGATCATTTTCCGGATTATAGATGTGTTGAAGTGTTGAGACTTTTTTTTTTTAAGTTTATTTATTTTCAGAGAGAGAGAGAACCAGCGGGAGAGGGGCAGAAAGAGAGGGGTGAACAGAGGATCCGAAGCGGGCTATTCGCTGACAGCACACAGCCCAATGTGAGGCTCGAACTCACAGAACTGCGAGATCATGACCTGAGCTGAAGTTGGACACTTAACTAACTGAGCCACCCAGGTGCCCCCATAACTCTTTGATGTTAGCTTTTCATAAGTTATTTGATATAAAAATATAAACAAAGTTTTGTTGGGTGCAGTTATAAAGTAATGAAAGTTAATGCCCCCCCAAAAGAAAATTAAGTTCCACTTTATTATCAAAATCTTCACCTTAAATCTTAGAATTATTTTGTAACCATTATAGTAGAGTTATCAAGAAACTGTGAGCCCAGCCCGGAACCTCAGACCAGAAGATGAGCAGTTTCTTCAAACGGCTTATTGAATCAATATCCCCAAGGAACAGGGCTGAGGACTATGAGGAAATTGTCAGTGATACAAAAGTTCATCCAGAAGAATAAATATTTTTTATACTAGACCTGCCATATATTAAAACATATTATAAGGTTAAAATAATTAGATCATTTTATGCCAGTCCAAAGATAAAAAATTCAGTGGAAAGGAATATGTATCTAGAATGAGGCCCTTGGATATATAAAAATTTAATGTTTGATAAAATCAATATACTAGGTAGGGTTCAGCTGCAGATAACAGAAACCATTCTCTCTAGTTTGACCAGAAAATGATTTGTCACCAGATATTACAAAATCTTTAGAAGGGTTGGAGAAGCAGATTTTGACTTCTAAAAACAATTCCCTGACCCTACCTTACACACTTCCAATCATGATCATAAAAGCTTCCATGGACACTGTTGGAGGCTATCAGCTCAGGAATCTACTCACTTAAGACTATCCTGCCTCTGCCATAATTTGTGCTAGCAAAACAGATGTCTTTCTATTGATGCAATTCCACAAGTCCTGTGATGGCACATCTGAACCTTAGCTGCAAGAAAGCCCAGAAAGCCCAGGAAAGCCCAGATTTCCCACTTCTGCATTATAGGAAAGCACACTTGGAGGCTGGACTGGGATTTGAGCAAGCCAATCCTTAGTATTCACCAAAAACAGCATTTCATATCAGCTCAAAGGAAACAGTTATTTAATAAATGATGCCACCAAAATATTTAGATACCTAGTTGGAAAAAATCTGTTTAGATCTATAGCTTAGCATACATCAAAATAAACTGCATATAAATTGCAAAGTTATAAAATTTACATAAAAAACAAAAACTATGGAGAAGTATATTCTAAGTATAAAAGCGACAAAAGAAATCGCATAAACACTAATAGATTGGATTCAAAAAGAATTCTCCACATAGAAATTAAGGATTATAATTCAAACAGATTAGAAACAATATTTATAAGAAAGAGGCAAAGAATTAATATTTTTCATATGTAAAATGCTCATGCAAATCGGCAGGAAAACATTAAGCCGCCACAGATAGGTTAGGCAAAGCACTTGAATATAAAATTGACAAATGAGGGAAAATGTAAAAAGATGTGTCTAAGTATGATAAACAGTAACAAATAAAAAATGGAGTCAAAATATCATCAAAGAAAAACTCAGGACAAAGAAGTTGTTTTATATTTATTAAAAAGTAAAATCACAATAAAGCTTTAGTACTCTTCTACAAATATAGACATATCATTGAAATATAGAAATGAAAACTGCCAGAAATATATGGAAAATTAATAGAAACAGAATAGCTAAGAGATTATTCTTAGTCTTTGAGAGTTCAAATAAGCAAAAAGTTTAAAGACAAAAGTTGAGTAACAAATTATAAAGGTTGTTTTATTAGATATATATTAAACTTTTAGTCTATTAGAGAATATATCTGCTTTTCCAACACATCTGGAATATTTACAAAAAATTATTGTTATTGATTCACTCAAAGAAACCCTCAATATAATTCAAAGGCAGAAGATGTACACTTTCTTTGATCACTATGAAGTTAAAAATTAGTAAGAAAAGTTTAAGTGTTAAAACTATGTCTGCTTAAAAATTTCAAAAATCACTCTCTACAATAACTCTTTGGTCAAAGAGTAAATAGTAAAATGCAATTGTAGACAACTTACGAAACATGACAAAACACAACTTACCAAAACATTTTAGATATGACCAAAGCTATACCTGGCAAAAATATAATCATATAACTTTAGTATTTTATTAAGAATGAAATAATACTAATGAGTTAATCATTTAGATCAAGAGATACAAAAGAAAAACTTAAGCCTTTAAAAAGTAGAGACATAGAATTAATATATATTTACAAACAAAAAATACTGAATTAGGAAACAAATTATACATAATAAAAGATATGTTTTTATTTTAAAAATCATTAACTGGAGCAAGACTATCTTTGAGGGAAAGATAATATATAAGCACAATGTTCGAAGAAAACACAGATCCTGATGAGATTTTTTTAAGTTTCTTTATTTATTTTGGGAGAGAGAGAATGTGACCACGCACGAGCACAGCAAGGGGCAGAGAGAGGGACAGACAATATCCCAAGCAGGCCCCACGCTGCCAGCACAGAGCCTGACATGGGGTTCATACTGACAAACCATGAGATCATGACCTGAGCCAAGATCAAGAGTCAGACACTTAACAGACTGAGCCACCCAAACACCAAGATTTTTTTTTTAATTTTAAAGAAAATAGAACATCCAGTACCATGTACCGTTTTCACAATATGGTTGTAATTGCTAATTTTCTGAGATCTAGAAAATTGAAACAAATAGGAAACTGAACAGACTAATAACCTTGGAAGAAAATAAAAATGGAACCAAGAAACTAGCCCATACAAAAGGGCTAAACCCAAAATATTCTACAAGTGAGTGCTTCAATCTGGACACTAGAAGTAAAGACTGAAAACATGTTAGCTTATTTTGCAAAACTGACAATGCTAAAAAATAACAAAGTTAACCCAAAGAAGATCCACAGACCAGTCTCATTTATGAATATATTAATTAAGCTAAAAAATCTAATTTGGGGATGCCTGGGTGGCTCAGTAGGTTAGGCATCTGACTTTGGCTCCGGTCATGATCTCCCTGCTCTTGTGCTGACAGCTCATAGCCTGGAGCCTGTTTCAGATTCTGTATCTCCCTCTCCTCCTGCCCCTCCCCATTCTTTATCTCTCTCTCTCTCTCTCTCTCTCTCTCTCTCTCTCTATCCCTCTCCCTCTCTCCCTCTCTCCCTCTCTCCCTCTCTCCCTCTCTCCCTCTCTCCCTCTCTCCCTCTCTCCCTCTCTCCCTCTCTCCCTCTCTCCCTCTCCTTCTCCCTCACTCCCTTTCTCTCTCTCCCTCTCCCTCTTTCTCTTTCCCTTTCTCTCTCTCCCTCTCTCTCTCCCTCCCTCCTTCAAAAATAAATAAAACATTTTTTAGATCCAATTCAATGGCTTATTAAGGGAATAATGTACCAAATAGGATTTTTTCCCAAAAATGCAAGAATTGCATAATATTAAGAAATCTATATCTCACAAACTTAAAGGGGAAAAATATACAATCATCTCAATGGATGCTGAAAAGACCTTCAATAAACACAGCATCCGTGCATGATTTTAAAAACTCTACTAATGTATCATAACTAGAAGGATGCTTCTTAACCTGATGAAAAGTTTCTACCTCATATCACTAGACAGAATCATGCTTAATTATGAAGGGACCCTCTAAGGGTTGGAGGAAGGTACTACCCCCACTGTTTTTCATTATCCAGAAAGATATTTAAAAGAAGCAAGTGCTATACATTTTTTTACAAGAGGAGAAACAGTTATCAGATATTTGTTTTTATGTAGTTGATTACCAAGAAAATCCAAGAGAATGAACCGAAAAGGTCTTATGATTAATAAGTTTAGTCAGGTAGCCACGAACAAAATAAATCCAAGAAAAGCCAGTAACTTTCTCTATGTCAGGGAAAAAATGAGTAGTTAGAAAACTATAAGGGGAAAATAACAAGTATACATGTCTATATCAAAGCTATGAAACTTACCAAGGGATATAACAAAAGGTGTGAACACATGGAGAGGCACATGTTTCTGATTGGGAAGACTCCATCTGATTTAAAGTATCCGTTTCTCTAAATAAATTTATAATGTTTTTCCAACAAAAAACCCACTGGATTTTTCAAGTTTCAAATTTTTTACCAAATGATTTTAGAATTCTTTTGGGGGAAAAAAAATTGAAAATAACCAAAACAATTAACGGACTATAATGTGAAGTGTCAAAGTGGTTGAGCCCCAAGAATGGGTGTAAGAATTAGCTAAACTGAATATAAAATCCAGAAGCAAATCCACACAACACAGGAATTTAAAAAATGATAGACACATAAATTTCAAGGCAGTGGAGGAAATATGTATTTTTATTACATAGGAATAATTAGCCAACTATTTTTAAAAATTAGAGTAGGGCTCGGGGCGCCTGGGTGGCGCAGTCGGTTGAGCGTCCGACTTCAGCCAGGTCACGATCTCGCGGTCCGTGAGTTCGAGCCCCGCCTCAGGCTCTGGGCTGATGGCTCAGAGCCTGGAGCCTGTTTCCGATTCTGTGTCTCCCTCTCTCTCTGCCCCTCCCCCGTTCATGCTCTGTCTCTCTCTGTCCGAAAAATAAATAAATGTTGGAAAAAAAAAAATTTTTTTTTTAAATTTTTTTTTCAACGTTTTATTTTTAAAATAAATAAATGTTGGAAAAAAAAATTTTTTTTTTTAATTTTTTTTTTTCAACGTTTTATTTTTATTTTTGGGACAGAGAGAGACAGAGCATGAACGGGGGAGGGGCAGAGAGAGAGGGAGACACAGAATCGGAAACAGGCTCCAGGCTCTGAGCCATCAGCCCAGATCCTGACGCAGGGCTCGAACTCACGGACCGCGAGATCGTGACCTGGCTGAAGTCGGACGCTCAACCGACTGCGCCACCCAGGCGCCCCAAAAATTTTTTTTTTAAATTAGAGTAGGGCGCCCCCAAAAAATTTTTTTTTAAATTAGAGTAGGGCTCTAACCTCATATAAAATGGCAAAATTCCTGAATCAAAATTAAATTTTAAAAAATCATAAAAAGAATTTGGAGAAAATTTGGATGAGAAAAGTATATTTTAACTGCTTAGATAGAAGGATAAATTCCTTCCTGGTTATTTCTTGGTTATTTTCCTCACGTGTACTATCTTTTATATCTTTTTTTTAAATCAACAACCGTGTTAGAAAAAAAAAGATATTTTTGGAAACATATATACACGACTATGTGCTTAATCTCAGGGTGAAGAAAGTATTTTAAGGCTAAAAACAAAGGGAAAATGACATAAAGGAAAAACCTTGATAAATACAATTTATAAAAACTCACAAATTTTCATGCATCAAAAATCTAAAAATAAAGGTCAAATGGTGAAAGCAGAAAAGATATTTGTAACTCTGACAGCAAAAGGCCAATATGATCAATATATAAAACTTCTTACATGCCGTTATAAGAACACTCTAACTTTAAAAAGTAGATAAAGGGGGCGCCTGGGTGGCGCAGTCGGTTAAGCGTCCGACCTCAGCCAGGTCACGATCTCGCGGTCCGTGAGTTCGAGCCCCGCATCGGGCTCTGGGCTGATGGCTCGGAGCCTGGAGCCTGTTTCCGATTCTGTGTCTCCCTCTCTCTCTGCCCCTCCCCCGTTCATGCTCTGTCTCTCTCTGTCCCAAAAATAAATAAAAAACGTTGAAAAAAAATTTTTTAAAAAATAAAAAATAAAAAAAAATAAAAAGTAGATAAAGGGCCTGAGTAGGCAATTCACAAAAGAAGAAAGTCAAAAGTTCAAACCCACATTAAGAAAAAAAAAGTTCAAGGGGTGCCTGGGTGGCTCAATTGATTAAGTGTCCGACTTTGGCTCAGGTCATGACCTGACAGTTCATGAGTTTCAGCCCTGCATTGGGCTCTGTGCTGACAGCTCAGAGTCTGGAGCCTGCTTCAGATTCTTTGTCTCCCTCTCTCTCTCTCTGCCCCTCTCCTGCTCATGCGCTTGCTCTCTCTCTCTCTCTCTCAAAAATAAACTTAAAAAAATTTTTTTAAAAAGAGAGAAAAAGTTCAAGGTCACTAGTAAGCAGACAGAAATGAAACGGAAAGCATGACATACATTTTTGTCCTACCAAGTTGGCAAAGATATTTAAGTGATATTTAAAGGATATTAAATGGGGGCGCCTGGGTGGCTCAGTCGGTTAAGCGTCCGACTTCAGCTCAGGTCATGATCTCGTGGTCCGTGAGTTCAAGCCCCGTGTCGTGTCGGGCTCTGTGCTGACCACTCAAAGCCTGGAGCCTGTTTCGGATTCTGTGTCTCCCTCTCTCTCTGACCCTCGCCCATTCATGCTCTGTCTCTCTCTGTCTCAAAAATAAATAAACGTTCAATAATTTAAAAATAAATAAATAAAAATAAAGGATATTAAATGATATCTAAAAGATTTTAAATTTTTTTTTTTTCAACGTTTATTTATTTTTTTGGGAACAGAGAGAGACAGAGCATGAACGGGGGAGGGGCAGAGAGAGAGGGAGACACACAGAATCGGAAACAGGCTCCAGGCTCCGAGCCATCAGCCCAAAGCCTGACGCGGGGCTCGAACTCACGGACCGCGAGATCGTGACCTGGTTGAAGTCGGACGCTTAACCGACTGCGCCACCCAGGCGCCCCTAAAAGATTTTAAACAAAACCTAATATTCAGCTTTAGTGCAGGAAATAAGTAACGGGCACTGTTATCCACAGCTGGTAGGAGTAAATACTGATACAGCCTTCTAAGGGCAATTTGATAATAAATACCAGAACTCTTACAGCACATCACACAGTCTCCCAATCAAGTGGTATCTTCCCAGGAAGCCTGCTCCTGCTCCACTTTTTTCAGATATTTCCAAACAGACCAGGGCCCCTGTTGAAGCTCCAGTAGACCCCAAACCCATACGCAGATGTGTATCCACCATTATAAGGGAAGCTATGTCTACACAAACTCCAACCATCTAGATGTTGTTTTATCTTCTTTATAGCCATTAGAATCATACGAAAGATTGGATTATATTATTTTAATTGTTTAGTGTTGAACAGATAAAGCCTAAACAGTAATGTGAGGAGTACAAACAGAGTACAGACCTATTCCAGCTTTGAAAACTTGCCCCGGAGGGACGCCTGGGTGGCTCAGGTGGTTGAGCATCCAACTCTTGATTTTGTCTCAGGTCATGATCCAGGGTCGTAGGATCAAGCCCTGCAGCCGGCTCCGCGCTGAGTGTGGAACCTGCTTGAGATTCTGTCTCTCTCTCCCTCTGCCCATCTACCCCACTTGTGCTCTCTCTCTAAAAAAAAGAAAGAACAGAAAAAGAAAACTTGCTCTGGAAATAGCTGAAACATATGTATGGTCAGAAAGAAAATAATATCAAACAAATAGAAAGCATAATAGGAACTATTCTGCTCCTTCCCAGACTGAGGGAAGGAGGCTTTGGAATAAGGTTAATGTAACTTGAAGATCAATAAGAAATAAGCAACTTCTAAATGTGCTATATGTTCATTGCTTCAGTAGACTGGTTGCTATTGTATTAAAAAAAAAAAAACTAAAAATTGGGGTGCCTGAGTGGCTCAGTCGGTTAAGCATCCGACTTGAACTCAGGTCATGATCTCACAGTTTGTGAGTTCGAGCCCCACGTCGGGCTCTGTGCTGATACCTGAGAGCCTGGAGCCTGCTTCAGATTCTGTGTCTTCCTCTCTCTCTGCCCCTCCTCTGCTCATGCTCTGTCTCTGTCTCTGTGTCTCTCTCTCTCTCCCAAAAATAAATAAAAACATTAAATTTTTTTTTAAAAAAACTAAAAATTAATGTTACATATTCCTGTGGATGGCCCATGTCTTCATTTTGCAGTATTTCATCAAACAAGTGATATTCTTCACAATGGATAGGTGGCTCTATTCCCACAAAACATGTCAGCTGACAGCTTGCACAGCATTTTACTTTTCTGCTGCTGGAAGTACTTTCAACAGTGCTTATCCATGATCCCTGTAATGTAACAGTGAAGCACAGGACTAAACCCAGACCATTGGATGATAAACAATATGTATAGAAACCAACATAAAGCAATATTGATTTTTAAGATCACAGAGAAGGTATTAGTCAGGCATTTCTATTACAAGTGACAGAAACCCAAATTGGCCTAAGGAAAGAAAAGGAATAATGGTTCATGAAATTAAAAGTAAGTTTAAGAGAACTTTGGGTACAGCTAGATCCAGGGCTCTGTCTTCATTTGTATCTCCTTTCTGCTCTTTTCTGTATTGGCTTCATCCTGACCTTAAAGAACTCTGGGCTTACCTCCTGCCAGCTTTACAAAAGTGACAGCTTGTAAAGAGTAGATAGCACTAACAGAAGTCATGAGTTTGGTGCACTGACAGAGCACATGCCTTTTAAAAATAATAATAATAATAATCCCCGTGACAAAGGACATGCAGGCCTATGATTGGCTGGGCCTGCTCGTGTGCTTAGCCCTGGAGTCCAGAAGCCAGGTCAGCCCTACGCCAACCACATTAAGAGTCTGAGGAAAATGGCCCCTAAAGGAAAATCAAGGTGCTGTTACCGGAAAGGAGGAAAAGGAATATTGAACAGACAAAAACAGCAGAAGTCTGCAAAGAGAGGAAAATGCTTCCTTCATCTTATACTGCTGATAAACTAAGTATTCAAGGCACAGTGTGAAAACTCATTGCAGAAGGATGTATAACAAGACTTTTAGACTAAATAAGTGACAGTGATAAACGGAAGCCTTTTTTAAATCATTTCATCATTAAAAACAGAGGAGGAGAAAACGGGAGCCTGAAGTTAGTTCTCACTGTTGGACCGTTCCCAAGAGGTGAATCACATGGAGTGACAAGGACTGTGCCCACCCTGCCCTGTGCTTTGGGAGGCTGCCCTCACAGACCACATCCACTTCCTCAACCTCTGGTTTCCATTTGCTTTCAGCTGGCGAAGCTCTGGCAAGAGATGGTAGGGCAGGAGGAAAGTGAGGTTCACTATTCCCTAAGCTACCTCCTTTTAAAACCGTAACTTCTGTCCTCCTTTTAAAACCATAACTTCTGTCCTGGAGCCTTCTCATAGCAACAGCTCAGCTAGTAGCTACTGCTATAGCTCTGTCTCTGTTCTGATAAACATTCCCTCTCCTTGACCTTCAGATCTAGAGGTGGTAATGGCTCGTTGTTGCTTGCCCTGGGATATCTATCCATCCCTTACTGGCTTTCCTTAACTCTGCTCACACGTTTACAAATAGTCTCTTTATTCATCTTTTCTCAGTTACTCCTACCTGTGTTTACTGCCTATTTCCCTTTTTTTTTTGGGGGGGGGGGACAGTGGATTGATCCCAAGGATCAATTTTGTAAAGAGATGAATTTCGTGTCTGGTTACATCTTGTTATTTCAGGGGTGGGGCAAGGAAAAGTCCTTCATCTCACTTGCCCCCTCACCTATTGATCTACAAACTACTGGGTGAATTTCCTTTAAATGGAGACAAAGCATTTCATTACACTATTATGGGGAAGACATAGCCTGTAAATTGCCCTAAGTTAAAATTGCTCCTCTATATACATGACTGATATCAGATTCTCTCTTGCGAGAGCATTTATGATAGAGGAAGATAGAACAGTGAGAGGCACAGAGTCTGTAAAGGATAAAGAAGATGGTGACATCAGCATGAAGACAATATCCTGGCGGGGGAAAGACTGTGTGTACCAAAGACAGACTTTTTCAACTTGTAATTTTGAAGTCTAGCTCTAGAGCTAAACCTCTCTATCAGCCTAGAACAAATGAGGTTACCCATAGTTAGGAGCTGAACTGTGTCTCCCCCAAAATGTATATGTTGAAGTCCTACCTCCAATCCCTCAGAAAGTGACTCTATTTGGAGATACAACTTTTAAAGAAGTAATTAAGGTAAAATGAGGTCAGGTGGGTGAGCCCTAATCCAAAATGACTGGTGTCCTTAAAAGAAGAGGAGATTAGGACAGAATGGAAGAAAGGAAAGACTGAGTGAAAACATAGAACAAAACAACCATCTATCAGCCAAGGAGAGAAGCCTGGAACACATCCTTCCCTCATGACCTTTAAATGAAACCAATCCTGCCAACACGTAGATCTTGTACTTCTAGTCTCCAAAATTGTGAGAAATTTCTGTTGTTTAAGCCACACAGACCACAGCAATTTGTTATGACAGCCCTAGAAAACTAATATACCCAAGGCTCCTAAAGTAAAGACTTATCTTCTGGGGGGTATTTAAAAAAAGCCCTATCCACAAGACCAAAAAAATAAAACAAAAAACCCAAAAAACAAAAAGTCAATCCATTGTTTTAGCATTATGAAGCTGCAACTTCTAGATATAAACCCTAGGGCAAGCCATTTTGTTACCCATCTATTCATCAATGTATGCCATCAGATCCATCATTTGGGGTAATAAAATTGTCAGTGTATTTATTTGCCAGCCATTTGAGGGAATTAACCCCATGGTTGGGCTCTTACCCATCCTACCAAATATTGGGACAAAGATCCATTTGTAAACAAGGACTTGGCATTTTGGGACTTTGTATGTTATCTCTTCTCACACAATGATGTGAGAATTACAATTGATGTAAGCAATAAAATAATAAAATAAGGTAAGGTAAGATTCTTGGATTGTAGAGGTCAGTTGCCTACCCAACCCCTAGGTGTTGCTACTCCAACAAAGATTACAAAGGCACATAGTGCCTTCTCTGAGACTGCTGGGTCTCCTTACGCCCATACCCTGACCTAACCCAACCCTCTTAATTTGCAGGATTTGCTTGCTAAGAATTAGTGGTCTATTCAGTTTGTGGGTGGTTAGTGCCCGAGATGAAGAAGGGAGGAAACAGCAACTGAGAACAAAGCAAAGAAAGAGCCCCAGGTAATCACATTTATTTTTTTCTCTCTCTGTAGGCATAAATACTACCAGGATACCTCCTGCTTCTATTGCAATTATTAAAAAGTAATAAGTCATGGGGATGTGATGTACAGTATAAGAGATGTATTCAATAATATTGCAATAACTTTGTATACCAACAGATGGTAACTACACTTATCATGGGGATCATTTTGTAATGTATAAAAATATTGAATCACTATGATGTACACCTGAAACTAATAGGATATTGTATGCTAGCTATACTTGATTTAAAAAAAAAAAAAAAAGCAATAGAATTCCCCTTTGAAATTTGTGCCTGGGAACATTGCCTTAGAAATAAATGTAAAAGCATCGAGTAGGTTTGGGGCTGATTAAAAAACAAACTCAAAGAAAATCAAAACTAAATTGCTAAGGCTTTAAAGATCTCAGCCTCAAAAATGGAATGTCATATGTGACAGAAGCCCTGTTGATGGAGTCATTTGTTTCATCCTGTCTCATTTTAGTTTCATGTTCCAGAGCTGTTCATTTTTATTTACTTCAGTGAGGCTTCATGAGAACAATAGTTTGTATGAGCAAGTTTTTCCTTCAAACATATAAAATTAGAAGTTTTGTGTCCTTCTTAAATGTGGTATATATTGCCCCCAGTGCCTAGTAATTTTTCCTGAGGAATACAACTGGATTCCCAAATGGGAAAACTGGATTCCCTTCACAGACTCTTGTTGGCGACAGACTCCATGGAAGCCACAGTACCTCACTCAGAGAGGGCTGCTCCTGGTGCAGAGGTTGAGAGCTGGGCTTCTGGAGCCATCTTCTGGGCTTCAGCCCAAAGGTCACTGACTTCCTAAGCTGCAGGCCCACAGGCAAGTGCCTAAACTTCTGAGTTCAGTTTTCTCGCCTGTAACACGAAGACCGTGGCAATACCTGCCTCGTTAGCTTCTTGGGGGAATTGAGCAAGTTTTCACAAGTCAAGTACTCCCACTGGTATGGAACATGTTCTATTTGCTAGGTAAGTGTTAGCTGCCTCCGGTGTTAAAGCAGCAGAGAAACAACACGTGACTCTCCCCACGTATTCACACCTCTCCGCGGTGGCCCGCGTGGTTAGCTGGTCAATACCGCAGGCTGTGTTTTAGGGCCTCTGAGCTGGGCCTTTGGTGGTGGTGAGGTTTATGTGGCACCAGCTTTCTCAGTGGGCTTTTGTTTTGAAGATGCAGGAGTTGTTTATCTTTTTTTTTTTTTTTAATTACTTTAAACTTTCTCTACTCTGGCCTGTAAGATTTAACAAAAAGTTAAAGGTATTCCGTATTATGTGTGTTCAAAAGCTGAATGTAGGGAGAAGACAACTAATGTGACACATGAGAAAGGAGAAATGTCAAAGATGCTAAATGCAACACTCGACATTATTTTCAGGTCGGGGGGGGGGGGAGAGTTTTCTCATATTGTCTCATAGTAGGAAAAATTTCCTTGCCTCTTTCCTTCCTATCAAACTCCATCCGTGATTATGGTGGGAGAGAGGAAAATAGTAATTACTTTCCCCTAATTAGTTTCCAAATTGACGATCCCGTTGGATATGTTTAGTTTCATGTTGGTGGTGCTTTCCCTAATTTCCTTAATTCCCAGAATTTAATGTAATAATATCAATCCTTCAAGGACATAAGTTATCCAAGCCAAATTCTAGAAGTTCCATTGTACTGTCCCAGCAGTGCATAAAACAAACTAGTGTGCACTACAGCCTGGAAAACCCACATGTTGTGTCCAAGGGAAGTCAAGAGGGAAAGCATCTTGGTGGGGGGGGGGGGGGGGGGGGCGTTACTCTCTACGGATAATAATAGCACCCTACAGTTGTCCAGAATTTGAACCCAGAAATTGTTAAAGTAGCCTTAAAGGGATTCAGAATGTCCAAGGGGAGTCCTTTGTGTACAGAAGTTTTCTTCTGAAGACATCAGAGGAAGCTAGAAAGCATGAAATGTAAAATGTAGCACCCTGATTGGTCAGATGGCAGAACACCTAAAGGCAGAGGCAGCAGCCATTGGTGGATGAGGAGGGAACTTTGGCCAATGAATAGGAGAAGAAAGAGGAAACAGTGAGATGGGACAGAGAAAGGACTTGGGGGATGAGAAAGTAAAAGAGGAAAGAAGAGATACTAGCCAGAGGAAGAGAAGACTGTGAGAAGGAAACTCCTCTTTCTAGGGAAGGGTTTAACAAGGGAACTGATTTATTGAGAACACCCCATTCCGCCTTTCTAGGCTTAAGTATTTTCTGAGAGGCTTCTACAAAAGGGGGTGCCACGGAAACAGAGGCTTGATCTACAAGTTCCCCAAATTTGAAGCATTCTTGTAGTCACAGGATGATTTTGTTGCTGTTGTTCTTGGGTTTTGCTTCTGTTTCTGTTTTTGTTATTTCCCAATGCCACTTGGGCGTGATTATCTATCTTAATATTTGTGTTTTTACTAAATTTGTCCTTCTATGTTTTTATTTAAAACTTAAAGAGGGGCGCCTGTCTGCCTCAGTTAGAAGAGCATGTGACTCTTGGGGTCCTGAGTTTAAGACATGTTGGGCAGAGATGAATGACTAAAAAAAAAAATATTAAAAGGAAGCCTTTTATTTTAAAAAAAACTTTAAATTTTTTCATATCAGTAATTAAATGGAAAGCCAGTATTACTTGCCAAGAATAAAAGGCAATGACAATAATAATAATAATAATAATAATAATAATAAGGAACAAATAATGCATTAAATTCTAGCCAGAAAGAAAGAGTTTAAGATGAACAAATGTTAGTAATGTGCTAAAGATATAGAGAACTATGAGATTTGTTCTTTAATGTAATCCAAAAAAGTGAAAATTGAAATGGGAAAATATATTCTCACTTTGTGAATCAATGTTACTCAATGTCGAAATACCACCCAAAGTCATTATTTTCTGATACCTGTTAAGACTAGTGGTATCCTGGGGCGCCTGGGTGGTGCAGTCGGTTAAGCGTCCGACTTCAGCCAGGTCACGATCTCGCGGTCCGTGAGTTCGAGCCCCGCGTCAGGCTCTGGGCTGATGGCTCAGAGCCTGGAGCCTGTTTCTGATTCTGTGTCTCCCTCTCTCTCTGCCCCTCCCCCGTTCATGCTCTGTCTCTCTCTGTCCCAAAAATAAATAAACGTTGAAAAAAAAATTTTTTTTTTAAAAAAAGACTAGTGGTATCCATTCCATGCTTTAGAGAGCACTGGGGCTATGAGCATTTCATTCCTTAGAAAAGACCATGCTCTTTACAAAGTATACGTTTTCTCGTTAGACCAGATAACAATGTTACCAGACTTAGTTAACCTGAGCCCCCTTCTAGGGACTAATCACCTCTGGAGGCTCTCAGGGCAAAGCCTAAGACCAGAGCTGGAAGAGGTGTCAGCCCAGAGAAAGGCTGCCAGGGAGTCACTGAGCCCCTGAATGACATCCTATCACTGCATCTATTCCTGCGCTGTCCAGTATAGCAGCCTACAGATACACGTGGCTACTGAACACTTAAAAATGGCTAGTAAACAATGAGATGTGTTGATGGGGTAAAATGCACAGCAGAGTTTTTAAGACTGTGCAAAAAATAAAAAAAAACAAAAAACAAAAAAAACCCATAAAACCTCATGGATAATTTTATACTGATTATGTGTTGAAATAACGTTTTGGATGTATTGGGTTTAATAAGACATTAAACCTAAGTTTGCTTCTTTTTAATTTTTAAAATATTTGAGCCAGTTTTAGCCTCACAGAGAAGTTGCACAGCTGTATAGAGTTCCCATATAATCTTCACCTAGCTTCCTCTCAAGTTAATATCTCACACAACCATAGTGTAATTCTCAAAACCAGAAAAAAAAATTTTTAATATGAAATTTATTGTCAAATTGGTTTCCATACAACACCCAGTGCTCATCCCAAAAGATGCCCTCCTCAAAACCCATCACCCACCCTTCCCTCCCTCCCTCCCACCCCCCATCAACCCTGAGTTTGTTCTCAGTTTTTAAGAGTCTCTTATGCTTTGGCTCTCTCCCACTCTAACCTTTTTTTTTTTCCTTCCCCCCCCCCCCGCCATGGGTTCCTGTTAAGTTTCTCAGGATCCACATAAGAGTGAACACATATGGTATCTGTCTTTCCCTGTATGGCTTATTTCACTTAGCATCACACTCTCCAGTTCCATCCACGTTGCTACAAAGGGCCGTATTTCATTCTTTCTCATTGCCACGTAGTACTCCATTGTGTATATAAACCACAATTTCTTTATCCATTCATCAGTTGATGGACATTTAGGCTCTTTCCATAATTTGGCTATTGTTGAGAGTGCTGCTATAAACATTGGGGTACAAGTGTCCCTATGCATCAGCACTCCTGTATCCCTTGTCAAAACCAGAAAATTAACATCAATCCAATATGATTAACTACAAATATACTCACATTCCACCACTTTGTCCTACTGATTTTGTTTTGTTTTGCTTCGTTTCCAGGACCCAATCCAAGGCACCATAGAGAATTTAGTTGTCATATTCCTTTAGTCTCCTCCAATCTGTCACATTTTCCTCAGTGTTTTCTTGTCCTTCATGATCCTGATGCTGTTGAAGAGTACTCATATTTTATTTTGCAGAATCCCCCACAGTTTAGGTGTATCTGATGTTTTCTCACGATTGGGTTGAGGCTATTGCTTTAGGGCAAGAAAATTGCAGATGAGAATTGTCCTTTTCCATGCATCCCATCAAGGAGTATGTGATGGTACTGTGGCGTATTCCTTCTGACTTTTATTTAACGTGGCTACTACAAAAATTGTAATTATATAAGTGGCCCACAATATTGTTCTATCGGGCAGTGCTGGTTGATACCATACATAAGAAAATAAGTATGTGACTTACTAAAAGAGCATGTTCATAGCAGAAATGTATGGATTTAATCATCTAGATTTTCTAGGCTCTTTTGACGTATTTCGCTTTTTGATACTGATAACAACTAATGTTCGTTGAGAGCTTATCCTATGCCAGATTCTTTTGTGAACACTTACTTGTATTAAATAATGTAATCCCTACGAAATCTGATAAGGTAGATGCTGCTCTATTATCCCTGCCTTGCAACCAAGGGACCTGAGCGACAAAGAGGTTGTAGGTTGTACAACGTCCTTCAGCTTGTTAAGTGGCAGATCCAGAATCTGAACCCAGGGAGAGAATTCCAGAGTCCAGGCCTGTAAGCATGACCTTTTTTAAAAGCCACAGCATCGGGGCGCCTGGGTGGCGCAGTCGGTTAAGCGTCCGACTTCAGCCAGGTCACGATCTCGCGGTCCGTGAGTTCGAGCCCCGCGTCAGGCTCTGGGCTGATGGCTCGGAACCTGGAGCCTGTTTCTGATTCTGTGTCTCCCTCTCTCTCTGCCCCTCCCCCGTTCATGCTCTGTCTCTCTCTGTCCCAAAAATAAATAAAAAACGTTGAAAAAAAAATTAAAAAAAATAAAAATAAAAAAAATAAAAGCCACAGCATCAGTTAATTCAAATCCACAACTCAAGCTTCACCAACTGTAAACTCTGTTTTAATTCTCTCCTTTTCCATATAACACCAAATGGGAGAATTGACATGTATGTAAGTTTCTACACCATGCTAAGAACTTAACACACGTTCTCTCATGTGATGCTCATGGCAGTTCCATGTTACAAATACAAAAACTGAGAGCCTTAAGAAAATCCCAACTGGCAGAGGCTGGGATTCACATAGTCCGCTCTTTTTTCCCATTATACTTCTGTATTTTCCAGTTGGCTCAACTGCATAAGTGTTTCGTTTTGTCAGCTTGTTAAGGTTTAATAATTTTGTAAAAGCCAGTACTATACTATAGAGATCCTATCCATCAGGTTTTATGATAATGGATGATGACCCTGGTGTGTCTTCTCAGTTACCAAAGGAAGAAAAATGGTATCCCTTTAGGACAAAGTACAAGAGTAGTTAGGTTCCAAGTATGGGAAACCTAATCACCTATGTAAGGAATACATAAGGTAACTCTAATGTTACCTTATAGAATGTCTGAGGGAGAAACCGAACCATTTGACCTGTTTGTAGTTAGCTAGGATCATTCCTTTTACGAGCAGTAAAAAAGTGGCATCCGTAGCACAGAAAGTGATACCAAAATGGAGCTGCCTGTGGTCGAATACAGAATCCATTGTGTTCATCGCCACTCACTCCAGTGGCTGAATGGCAGAATCTTCTTTAATGAAAGAGTAGAACTGGGCACCTCTTCTTGGTGCTGTGCTGCTTCAGTGGAGACAGGCAGAAGTGTGGCCCAGATGAAACATTCCAGTGACGCCTGAGGCCAAAGCAGAGAGGTCCGATTGTTTCTATTTGTTCAGTTGGATTGCCCAAAGAAAAATCAAAGTAATGAGGTGATTAAAGAGTTGTATATAATTAAACATACTTGGGAGTATCAGGGCGGTTCATATTATTAGGTACTAAAAAGAAAAAATATGTGAATATGTATTTCTATAGGTTTCCTGCTTTGAAGTCCCAAGAATCATTTACATCTCAGTTTCCAAATATAGACACTAGGGGGTGCTGCGGAATCATACTTAACTCACAAAATAAAAAACCCCCACCAATTCCATAGGCCTGTGTGCAATGCAGTATAAGAGGAAAGGTTTGGGGGTGGGGTTTTTTTGTTTGTTGGTTTTTTTAACAGTTTGCAGTATAGGCTCATAAAGATAACTCAGTAAATCCCTGTATTGCTAACAGAAGCAAGCAAATCTCAGCATGAAGAGATGGGCAAATCCATGTATGATACCTTCCCTTGAATCATTCTGTTGAAAGAGATGACTGCCTGAAAACCTATGCACTTTTTGTCTTGCTTTGCTTTGGGGGATGGTGGGAGAGCTCCCCCTCAGAGCTCTGAGAAGGAAAGTGAGATGTCCTTGGAGAATTGCAACATTCAATGAAAGCAAGAAAGCCAGTTGATATCAATATGCATCTGCAAGGCTCATCTTGGTCCAATTTCTCTGTTTTCTAACCACAAACGCACTTCATAGTGTCCCTCCTGTGCTTGCCTGACCAGCAGTAAATCTAATGTACAGAGAAAGATAAACTTGCCCTTGAAAATTCTAGAAATTTAAAACAAAATGCATGTTTGCACACGCGGGAAGGAAACAAAACAAGGAAACAAAGGCTACTGAGAACAGACCGTGACCCCAGCACCCCCGGGATAGCTCTTGGAACACTTGAAGAGAACAGTCAGGACACAGGCATGAGCCAACTCATGGAGAGCATGCCCTCTGGAAGTTCACTGGCAGGTCCAAGTCTGGAATTGTGAGAACTATGAAGGATGATTAGAATTCTCGGGTGACCAAAGCACATGCAGTCATAGGCTGGACCATATGCAGCGAGGGTGGAGGGAAGCATCCTGCACTGAATACACAATGCACAGGCTGCCACCACTGACCACTCCTTACCTTATATTTCTCTCAAACAATGCTTTAAGGTGGGTGTTAGTATCCTCATTTTCCAGATGAAGATGGGGATTAAACAGCTCACGATAACCCCCAAAGTCACACAGCCAGCAAATGGCAAAGATAAGCCTATTGACTTCGAGACCCACGCCCAGACCTTACTTGCCTGTCCCTATTTCAGTGCGCTTGTCACTCTTCCAAGTGCGCCACATGCATCATGTCATTTACACCCATGATAGGTGTAACAGGTACTGTTATTATGTCCATTTTGAAGATGAGGCGACTGATGCACAGAGAGGCTAAGAAGCCTGTCCAAGGTAATGAACGTAACTACAAAGTGATGGTGCATGGATTCAGAAGCAGACAAATGGGGCTCCCAAACTGTTGCTCTGAACCAAAGCAGGGTTCCCTCATGGCCCCTCAGCAGGTGCTCAGGCATTTGCTGAGTTACATATTCCTGGACCAAAGGTCATGACTGCCAAAAAAGGAAAAGGGATTGCTCTCCCTGTACTGGGCATGAAATCAAGTAACACTGGTTTAGAGCTATATATATGATATAATTTGGTTCTCACAATAGTCCTTAGAGAAAAGAATAATTATCCTCATGTTTAGGTGGGAAAATCTGTGCCAGAAAGGTTACTTAACCTACCCAAGGACATGCAATTAATAAATACCAGAGGGCAAGACTAAAATGTAACATCTGTTTAACTTGGAGGCATTTCCACTGAAATATTGTTGAATAAGAAAAGCCAAACCCAAAAGAGTGCATGCAATGAACATGTGTAAAGAATTATATCATTTTGGAAAAAAAAAAGGATACATGTTAGGTTGTTAATCTAAGTTATAGCAGAAAGTGTGGTAAAAATGTAAAAAGTACAGACATCACACACTTAACATCTATGAAAATTATGCATGTGTATATATAAAAATATTTAAGAAATTTAAGCAGAAGTTATAAAAACTAAAAATGAAATAATTTAATTAAAATTTGACAAGATTCAATAGCCATTTCTAATGTATTAGTACGCTTTACTGTTATGGATGTATCTTTCTAATCCTGGATTATTCACAGAAATCAAAAGTGAGCATTACATTTAAGATTAAAATTCTGTACACATTCAAATTAAAGTCAGAAAGAAGGCCAGGGATTCAACTATCATTCTATGGTTACTCAACATTATTCTAGAAGTTCTGGTTTATGCAATAAGACAAGAAAAGGAATTAAGGGGTGAGAGCCTTGAAAAGGAAGACACAAAATGACACATGCAAGGAATCGAGTTATAAAAGAAAAACAAACATGTAAACATAACAATGACTTCATACAACATAGGAACAAACCTAGATAGCAATTTTTAACTAGAAAAAAATTAACACTGGTGCATTTTAATTCCTCTACTACCTACCACCTACTAATTTCTAGCCTTCCAAGGTTCGACGCTATTATGTTTCTCTAAGTCTTAAAATTACCATCTTCTTTCTTTTCTTACTCATTATCAAAGCTTACTTTCCCCTTTGTAGAAGAAAAAAGACCCCCCAAAACTAATTCATACTAAAATGTGAATAATCACTAAAATTCCCATATTATACCAAATATATTTCTTTACACATATTTTTTATTAATACACCATATATTTTAGAGCAGTTTTTTAAATTCACAAGAGAATTGAGTGGAAAGTAAAGAAAGTTTCCATATACCCCATGTCCCCATGAATGCACAACCTTCCCTACTATCAAAATCTCACACCAGAGCGATACACTTGTTATAGTTGACAAACCTACACTGACATATCATTATCACCCAAAGTTTGTAGTTTATAATAGGATTCACTCTTGGTGCTGTACTTTCTATGCAGTTTGACAAATATATAATGACATGTATCTATCATCATAGAATCATGTAGAATAGTTTCAAGGCCCTATAAATCCTCTGTGCTATGCCTGTTCATTACCCCCCTCTCATAACCCTGGCCACTAGTAACCTTTTTACTGTCTCCATAGTTTTTCCTTTTCCAATGTCATATTGTTGAAATCATGTAGTATGTAGCCCTTTCAGATGGGCTTCTTTTACTTTGTAATATTCATTTAAGTTTCCTTCATATCTTTTCATGGCTTAATAATTCATTTCTTTTTAACAGTGAATAATCTTCCATTATTTAGATGTACCAGTTTGTTCATTCACTTACTGAAAGACGTCTTGGTTGCTTTCATGTTTTGGCAAGCATACATAAAACTGCTATAAATATCTATGTGCAGGCTTTTGTGTAGACATTTGTTTTCAATTCTTTTGGGTAAATATCAAGGAGTCCAATTGCTGGTTTATATGGTATACCTATGTCTAGTTTTATATGAAAATGTCGACCTGTCTTCCAAAGTGGTGGTACCATTCTGCATGTCCATCAGCAAAGAGTAAGAGTTGCTCCATGTTGTTGCTAGCATTTGGTGTTGCCAGTGTTGCATATTTTGGCCATTTTAATAGGTGTGTGATGGTATCTCATTGGTGTTTGAATTTGCAATGTCCTGACAACATATGATGTGGAGCATCTTTTCATGTTTATTTCCCATCTGTGTATTTTCTTTGGTGAGGTATCTGTACAAGTCTTTGCACGTTTTTAAAATCAGGCTGTTTTCTTGTTGAGTTTTAAGAATTCTTTGTATATTTCTGA
The DNA here is from genome assembly GCF_028749965.1 of Puma concolor. Classification (NCBI taxonomy): domain Eukaryota; kingdom Metazoa; phylum Chordata; class Mammalia; order Carnivora; family Felidae; genus Puma; species Puma concolor. The sequence goes on along the minus strand of NC_141674.1, from coordinate 191,107,632 downwards.
TAATAGTTCTTTATCAGATGTGTTTTTTGCAAATAATCTCTCCCAGTTCGTGGCTTGTCCCCTCATTCCCTTGACATTGTCTTTCACAGAGCAGATGTTTTTAACTTTAATGAATTCTACCTTATCAATTATTTCTTTCATGAATCATGCCTTTGATGTTTTATCTAAAAAGTTACTGCCATACCCAAAAACCATCTAGGTTTCTCTCCTGTTATCCTTTAAGAGTTTCAACATCACTCCTCATCAGGGAAATACAAATCAAAACCGCACTGAGATACCACCTCACACGGGTCAGAGTGGCTAAAATGAACAAATCAGGAGGTTATAGATGCTGGAGAGGATGTGGAGAAACAGGAACCCTCTTGGATTGTTGGTGGAATGCAACAGTGTGGAGGTTCCTCAAAAAATTAAAAATAGACCTACCCTATGACCCAGCAATAGCACTGCTAGGAATTGACCCAAGGGATATAGGAGTGCTGATGCATAGGGGCACTTGTACCCCAATGTTTATAGCAGCACTTTCAACAATAGCCAAATTATGGAAAGAGCCTTAATGTCCATCAACTGACAAATGGATAAAGAAGATATGCTTTATATACACAATGGAATACTAGTGGCAATGAGAAAGAATGAAATCTGGCCCTTTGTAGCAACATGGATCGAACTGGAGGGTATTATGCTAAGTAAAATAAGTCAGGCAGAGAAAGACAAGTACCATATGTTTTCACTCTTATGTGGATCCTGAGAAGCTTAACAGAAGACCATGGGGAGGGGAAGGGAGAAAAAAAAAGTTACAGGCAGGGAGGGAGGCAAACCATAAGAGACTCTTAAATACTGAGAACACACTGAGGGTTGATGGGGGGGTGGGGGGAGGGGAAAGTCGGTGATGGGCATTGAAGAGAGCACTTGTTGGGATGAGCACTGGGTGTTGTATGGGAACCAATGTGACAATAAATTACATTTAGTATATAAAAAAATATTTTCAATATATCAAAAAAAAGTTTTATAAAGTTTTGGGTTTAACGCTTAGGTCTGTTTTCCATTTTGAGTTAATTTTTGTGAAGAGTTGAAGATCTGTGTCTAGATTCACTTTTTTTTTCCTATGGATGACCAGTTGTGCCAACATAATTTATAGAAGAAATTATCTTTGTTCCATTATATTGCCTTTGCTCCTTTGCCAAAAACCGAGTAACTACATTTATATGGGTCTATTTCTCGGCTCTCTGTTTTGCTTCCTTGATCTATTTGTTTATTCTTTCAGCAATAAGACACTGTCCTGATTATTCTGGCTTTATAAGTCTTAAAGTCAGGTATTGTCAGTCCTGCAACTTTGTTCTCCTTCAATACTGAGTTGGCTATTTTACATCTTTTGCTTCTCCATGTAAACTCTGGGACCAGTTTGTCCATATTCACAAAATAACTTTCTGAGCTATTCATTGGGATATGAATGAATCTATAGATCAAGGTTAGGAAGAACTGATATATTGACAATATTGAGTCTATCAATGAATACCTCTTTATTTAGTTAGTTCTTGCGGTGCCTGGGTGGCTCAATCAGTTATGTGTCCAACTCTTGATTTTGGCTCAGGTCATGATCTCATGGTCCTAAGATCAAGCCCCACATAGGGCTCTGCACTCACAGTGTGGAGCCTGCTTGGGTTTCTCTCTCCTTCTTTCTCTGCCCCTCCCTCATAATCTCTCTAAATAAATAAACACTAAAAAAGACTTGCTATTTAATTCTTCTTTAATTTTGTTCATCAGAGTTTTGTAGTTTTTTTCACATAGATCTTAAACATATTTTATTAGGTTTATACTTAAGTATTTCAGAGGTACAAGCAAAAGGAGGTTTCTAAAAGACTTCATATGCTGAAGAAGACTCACGAAATACTGGAGGTCTAGCTATTGTCAAGCTAACATTATTTTTCCCCCTAGTAAGGCATTGACATGAAGACAGTAGGGAGTACCTGGAGGAATGTTTCGCTCTGCCTATCTGCCTGTCAATGGTCTGCAGGTTACAAGGAAATTTAATTTTACCTACCATTTCTTTCTTGCCTTTGTTCTCACATCTCTAGGGAGGACAGGGTGATGTTAGTGCTCCAGGAAACTGAGTCTATGAGTTTCTGGAGGCTGGGGTCTTGATAAGATTGCCTTTTTCATGTAATTTACCAAGACATTTGTAAACTGATGGAGACTCACGACCTTCATGACTGTGATCTCTATCAGTTAACAATTTGTTTTTCCCTTCCTTTTGTTTTTGGGCAGTCAGGGGTGCCTGAGGAATATCCCACATATCCCGGTGGGGGGTGAGGGTTGCATGGTGTCAGCTTGCCCTCTGCTCCCTCATCAGTCAGTGTTCTCCATAGAAACAGAACCAATAGAGTGTGTGTGTGTGTGTGTGTGTGTGCATGTGCACACGTGCATGCAATATATGTATGTGTACACATTATATGGAATTGGCTCATGCAACTATAAAGGTTGACGAGCCCCAAGATCTACAGTCAACAAGCTGGAGATCCAGGAGAGCTAATGGTATAGCTTTAGCCCAAGTCCAAAGACCTGAGAACCAGGAGAGCTGACAGTGTAATTCTAGTCTGAAGGCCAGCAGTCTTTATACCCAGGAAGATGTTTAAATTCAAGTCTGAAGTCAGGAAGAAGCAGATGTCCTAATTCAAAAGCAGTCAGGCAGGAAGAATTCTCTCTTACTCAGGGGAAGGTCAGCCCTTTTGTTCCATTCAGGTCAAGTGACTGACTGAGTCTCACATCAGGGACAGTAATCTGCTTTACCTGGTTTAGCAATTTAAATGTTAATTCATCCAAAAACACCCTCACAGTCACACCCAAAATAATGTTTGTCCAATATTCCACACCCTATGGTCCAGCCAAGTTGACACATAAAATTACCATTACAGCCACATGGGAATAGGAAGAATTGATCTTGCTAAGAATCTAGCTTCAAAATTAGCTCTAGATCATTCTGTTTTCATAGCATCTGCCCTTCCTTTATCTCTGAACCTATAGGTCGTTTAAAAAGTCCAGGTAGCTTTTTAAAGTGGGTTCTAGGACAGTAACAGCAGGGACCTCTCATCTCTATAAACAGGGGAGGGATTAACAACACTGGCTGCTATGGGAGTGAATAATTTCTCTGCAGAAACATATAGGTGAGATAAGATCCAAAAAGTAAGGACTACTTGGAATGCTAACATGTTAAGGGTAATAAAGAATGCACATATTCATGTGCATACACACACTTATATTTGTGTATTACACGTAATACAAATAATTACAGATAGTAAAGGCCAAATGTAGCTAAGAAAATTTAAAAATTAAAATCAGATTCTGTTTAGAGAGAGGGAAAAAATATATTTCCCACATAAGAAATGAGAAAATCAGATGGCATCAGACTCCTGTGCCAACGAAGATACACTTTTGAAGTTCTGAAGCAAAATTTTCAACTCACATATCCTTAATCAAATGTGAGGGCAAAAGAAAAACATTTCCAAACTTGCACGGGATCAAATTTTTGCCTTCCACACACCCTTTCTTAAGAATTTACTTGAGGACAGGGGCACCTGGGTGGCTCAGTCAAACGTCTGACTTCAGCTCAAGTCACGATCTCACAGTTCATGAGTTCAAGCCCCACGTCAAACTTTGTGCTGACAGCTCAGAGCCTAGAGCCTGCTTTGGATTCTGCGTCTCCCTCGCTCTCTGCCCCTCCCCCACTCATACTCTGTCTCTCTCTCTCTCTCTCAAAAATAAACAAACATTGGGGCGCCTGGGTGGCTCAGTCGGTTGAGCGTCCGACTTCGGCTCAGGTCATGATCTCACGGTACGTGAGTTCGAGCCCCGCGTCAGGCTCTGGGCTGATGGCTCAGAGCCTGGAGCCTGCTTCTGATTCTGTGTCTCCCTCTCTCTCTGCCCCTCCTCCGTTCATGCTCTGTCTCTCTCTGTCTCAAAAATAAATAAATGTTAAAAAAAAATTTTTTTTAAATAAAAAAATAAACATTAAAAAACTAAAAAAAAAGAATTTACTTGAGGACATAACTTAAGAAAGCAAAGGTATGTCTTCAATTTCCTCAGAGGCAAAATGAGAGCAAAGACCAGGCCTTTGGTCTTGAAACGGCTCATCACAGAGCACAATGTTCCAACAGGGCACCAGGGACAACATGGGTACCAGGGACAGATCGCAACTTTTGCCCCTACCTCAGTGAGAGAAGTTTCACTCGGAACTGCTTCTTATGGTGGGTTTTTATGGAAGGCTTTATTTAAAGAAAGAGTTTTGCAGCTTTGAATCATTTGGAAGCTCCTAGACTGGACAATCTCCGAAGTCCCCCAGGCTTCAACACCCCACAGATCTGTGAACACAGTCCGGTTTGATCAAATAACACCGCTTGTTGAAATGTACAGTGCCAGGGCTCCCTTTCTGCAAACTAAATCAGAGCATCCATCAAAAATGAAAAGCCATAATTTCTCTCACCCTGCTTAAATCTTTCCCTTTACAGTCTACTTTTTCAGAGCAGAAATCCTGAGAAAGACAATGCGATGTTGTGGAAAAAGAACAATTAGCTAGGAATCGGGAAATCTGGCTTCTAAACCTAATTGCCTTGCTTTAAGCAAGATGGTTAAACTTTGTGGGTCTATGTTCCTTTCCTGCATGAATAATAGAGAGTTGAAGAACATTTTTTAGTTAAAAAAAAAAAAAAAAAGCAAAGCAGAGTGCCATTCAGAGTAAGGGAAACATTTCTGTGATTCTAAGTCCGGTGTTGAAAAAATACATAACTTTGTAGAGTAGCAATATTTCTTTCACTGAAAGAACACTCCAGGCTCTCCAAAAATATATTGGCTTGCCTGCAGAAGGTTTACCAGCTTTTATCTTTATGAATGAGGTAATCATGAAATAAGTGAAGTCACTAGAACATTAAAAATGAAGTAGTTCAAACTATGAGTACTTTTTTGTTTTTTGTTTTTGTTTGCTTGGTTGTTTTTGTCACTTCATTGGCCAAAGCACATTTCTTAAGCCTGTGGGTCAGTGCTGATTTGTAGAACTTACATAAAGAACTTAGAAAATTCTTTATGATGGAAAGTTATGTATTTTATAATGTAAAAATCATACAGAAATTTTGCATAGGTCATCAAAATGTTTTGTTATCAAATAGCTGGAATGATTCTTTAGGGGTTACCAGGTCCAGCTTCAGTGTCCGAGACTTGGGCAGATGTGAACTGACGTGGCCAGCGTTCCAAAGGGACAAAAACTCCAAGCTGGAACTTGTTAGGCTGTTCCAAGGCTAATAATGGCCCCATTTCACGAATTCCTTTGTATTGCTCAAGCATGTGATCAACAGTTTTAACCCAATTCTTCCTATTTTATTGTCTAAAAATATTTAAGGTCCATGTCTTCTGCATTACAACTTCTCTATTTCTGAGGAATGATATTAACACTCCAAGCTAAGTGTCGCCTGGGTGGCTCAGTCGGTTAAGGGTCCGAGTCCGGCTCAGGTCATGATCTCGAGGTCCGCGAGCCCCACATGGGAGTTTATACTGACAGCTCAGAGCCTGGAGCCTGCTTCAGATTCTGTGTCTTCCTCTCGCTGGCACTCCCCGACTCGCACTCTGTCTCTCTCTCAAAATAATAAATAAATACTAAAAAAAAAAAAAAAAAAAAAAGAATAAAAAAAAAGACTCCAAGTTAAGCAACCTCAAATCCTTCAAGGATTTTCTAGTTCATAACAGACAAAATAATCGAAGAGAAAAACCTGTTAGAGTAACTAAAAAGATGAAGAAAAAAGAAAGAGGAGTCCAGGAAGGATAAAGATAAGCTAGTGTAGCATCCACCTGTGGTTCCCAGACTCTTGAGTTTCACAAAGTAAATGTTCAAAGCTAAATTGATCAATTAGCAGGGAACTTTGTTAGCTTTTCACTTAACCAAGTAATAACATTAAGTTTAAACATACACTTTAAAACAACAAAGATCCTACTGTAAACTACCATAACAAAGTCATACAAAGTAAGCATGTTTGACACTGAAATGTAAGGAAGAACATACATTCACAAAATAACGACAGTTCTTTAAATGGAATTAAAAGTGCACTACATCACTTGTGTTTTTCTCATCTCACTGCAGACAAATGAAACTTTGTCAAAGAAAAACACTCCTCCTTGTAGACCCTGGCATTTGAAAACCACTAGACGACTCCATTGTGAACATGAAATTGAACAGAAAAGCCCAAGATACTGCAAGCACAGGGTAGTTTCATAGCACTTATGTAGCAAACACCTGGCATGTGCAACTTCAGAGCCTTCTTAGTTTGAACCCCTATCAGAAAGTGATTGTATTTTCCAAAAGAGGCAAACTACCCACCTCCATCTTGTTTCGAGTAGATACAATCCATTTTCACATATTGCTCTTGTATTCTTCAACCTCACTGAACTTGTGTATTAAGACTAATTGTTTTTTGTGGATTCTTTAGGTTTTACTGTACATATGGTCATGTCCTATGCCAGTGAGCTTTCTTTCTTTCTTCCCAATCTGGGTGCTTTTATTTCTCTTTCTTGCTTAATTTCCCTGACTAAAACCTCTAGTACGATGTTGATTAGAAGGGGCTAGAAAAGACATCCTTGTCTTGTTCCTGTTCTGAAGAGAAAAGCTTTCAGTCTTTCACTATTAAGTATCACGTTAGCTAGGGTTTTTTGTAGATAACATTTTTCAGGTTGAAGAAGTTCCCTTTTATTACTACTTTGTTGTTGAGTGTTTTTATCATGAAAGAATGTTAGGTTTTTATCAAATGCTTTTTCTGCAACTACTGAGACCGTCTTTTATTCCATTAATATAGTGCGTTACGTTGATAGATTTTTGTATGTTGAACCAACTTTGTATTCTTGGGACAAATCCCATTTCATTCTGGTGTATAAACCTTCTTACATGCTGGTGGATTCTCTTTGCCAGTATTTTGTTGATCTCCTGTATTTATAGGACAAATTGGTCTGTAGTTTTCTGTAATATCTGTATCTGGTTTTGGTATTAGGGTAATCCTGGCATCATAAAATGAGTTAAGAAGTGTTATTTAGAAAGATACTGATGTAAGAAACAATGGACAGAAGTAACAGAAAGATCTCAAGACATTATAGAAAAATAGAGAAGTTGTGCCTTATTAAATAACTATCAGCAGGAATTTTGTAGACTATACTCTAAACAAATGTATTTTCAGAAACTAAGAATTTTATATAATAGGTAGATACACAATGCAAGCTAGACCCAAGGATATAACTGTTGTAGCACAGAAAATGAGCATCATGACTTGATGGCTAATTCCTAATGGAGAAAACTTGAAGATTAATATTAAAACCCCACTGTTGACTATTCATTGTTTGTTGAATATAATTATGCTGAAGTTAACTATATGGGAAAAAAATGTTTAAAGTTTTCATTCCTAGTCACAGTTCGGTTGTTTTTCAATCAATCTTTCCCACCCAACCCCCGCTCCCACCCCCCACCCCGCCCCGGCACACACCCCTTCTTTCTTTTTCTTTTTTAGTAATAGAAAGATTTATCTAGGCACATAACTACACAGCTAAAGCCTACACTTCTCAGCCATCCTTGCACGTAGGCATGGCATATGACTAGATTCTGGCCAATAGGAAATTAGAAAAGGTGACGTGCAACTTACAGGTCATACCTTTAAAAAGATAGCAGTATACTCTTCTCTCTTCCCTATTCCTGCTTGTTGGAATGTGGAAATCATGGTGGAAGTTACAGCAGCCATCACAGACCACAAGATGGAAGCCATGTGTCCAGCATGGCAGAATAAAGGGACCCCAGGTCCCTGACATCACTGAATCTTTTCACTCAGACCATTAAGTAATAGAGAAATAGGTTTCTATCTTGTTCCACTGCTATTTTGGCCTTTATTATAGCAGCCAAACTAGTATCCTAATTAATACAATCTTTGTCTACAATTCCAAGTTAAAAAACAAAAACTTTGAAATTGTTGGAGGCTAATATTTTTATCAGCTTACAGCTTTCATTTCTATCCACGATTTGGGTATTGAAAAGCAAATGAACAAAAAGACCAGATAAGAAATCTCCCTTACAGAACACTGCTTTTAGAGGGCTTTCCACCTACACCCCCACCCTGGCCATTTATTTTTCTTCTCACTCTTTCTTGAACACACTCCAGTCAAATCCCTTCTCCCCACCCTTGCACCAAAATTGCTTTTGCCAGGATCAACAATAATCTCCATGATGAAATTCTCTGGTTATTTCTCAGCCCTCATTGTACTCAACCTGTCAGCATCTGATGCATCTGTATATTTTCTCCTCTTTGAAACATTCCACTTAGTTTGCATAATAGCTCACTCTCCTGGCTTTCCTCCATCCCACAGGCTGCTCTTTCTCAGTGTCTTGTTCATCTATCCTACCATGTGTTGCTACTATGCCTCTGTCCCTACAAATCTCTTTTCTATCTACATTCACTCCTTGGTGATCTTATCCAGTCTCATGCTTTAAATATTATACAGATACTACAACTCCCAAATTGTACTTCCAGACTACTAGAATGTAAACTCTATGAGGGTAGGAATCCTTCCCTGCTTCTTTCCTACGACATTGACAGAGCCTAGAACTGGATCTGTCCTATATCAGTGCAGGAAAAAAATATTGAATGAATGAACAAATAACTAAAGGTGCTTTGCAATAAAGGTGCTTTATAAATAATCTCTTTAAAGTGCTTTACTATTTACTTTCCCCTTGAAAGTCTTAACAGAGGGCAAGGGAAACCATATCCTTGCTCGGCATGCTGAGCACATGCAGAATAAATTTCAGCTATGAATTTCTGGTGGCACAGCCAGGCTGTATTTCACTCTCACTATTCTTGGCCAGCTATGCAGAGGCTGTGCTGACGGTGTCCTCAGTTGGTTTTAAGAATTTATAGACCTGCAGAATACAGAATGCTATGCCAAAGTCAATAACGGGCTTAAAGAAAATGAACGCTTATTAGTATTCAGCTCTTCGTGTCTATGAATTCTAATTCCCAATACAAGCTCTGTTAGGGTCATAAACAATGCTCAAAGACCAGCACTTGCAAAGGGTGTTTACAGGGTCTTCTTTGCTTCTGGGTATATTTAACAACCTGTGCTTACCCAAAACTTAACCAGGAACTGCAATTAGCCTTTCCCTGTACAAATCACGTGCACAAGTTTAATTTCTTAAATGTTCATTTAGTGCTATCTGAGTGAGTGACTCAGGACGGGTATCTCTTCGTATGTGCATGTTTCAGTGTGCGTACATGTGTGAGTGAGTGTGTGAGAGAATGTATCTGGGTCTAGGTTCTTTTTTTTTTTTTTTTATTCTGAGGGGGAAGGGGCACAGAGAAGATGAGAGAAAGAATCCCAAACAGGCTCTGCTCTGACAGCACAGAGGCTGATGGAGGGCTCAATCCCACAAACCGCAAGATCACGATCTGAGCCAAGATCAAGAGCCAGACGCTCAACCAGCTGAGCCACCCAGGCACCCTGTGTCTAGGTCCTGCAAATACTCTGTTCAGATCTCCACCAAGAAAAACAAGAGCTGACCATTACCTGAAAATGTGTTTAAAAACAGAGAAAGCAGAACATGCAGGAGAGAAAATACGTCTTCCCACTTGGGAACTTAATTCTCAGAAATGGCATCTCCTGAGTTTGTATCTGACAGATCGTTGCCAGTGCTTCAGTTTGACACTGTATACCTACCTCCCACATCTGAGAGAAGTGGAGCTGAGAAGAGGGAATATTGTGGACCCAGTTGACTGCCCACACAACCGACATCCATTTCTCCCTTCTTCTAACAGGACTCAATTTTGTTCAGATATCCAACCTCCTACTCATGCAACTCAGGGGACAATTGACCCCATTTGCAGCTCTAGAGGTAGATCTTGATTCATCTAAGCTAGGGGTTAGCAAACATTTACTTTAAATGGCCAGATAGTAAATAATTTAGGGTTTTCAGCTACATAAATCCCTCTCACACATTCTTCTTTGTTTTTGTTTTTTGTAACCCTCTTAAAATGTACAAACCCCCTTTTTCTAATTTACATCCAAATTAGTTAGCATATAAAAAAATAAAAAATAAATAAAATGTACAAACCCCTTTTAGACCATGGGTCATATAAAAATAGGCCACAGGCTGGATTTAACACATAAGCTGTAGTTTGCCAATCCCTTGTCTAGCCTGTCAAATAATTTCATTCCCCTTCAGTAGCTGCTTTCGAAGAGAGCCTGGCCAATTCTAACCAATGAGATACAGGGGAAAATCTGTTGAGGGTTCTTGAGAGAAGTCTCATCTCTACCACCACCAAGAAACGATTGCAGCTATCTTGCCATATGAATCAACACAGAGAAGGGAGAACCGGGGGCCAAGGGAAGTGAAATCAGATCCTAACTGCACTGTGCCTAGAGTCCATCCTGCCTCTGAACTTACTGCCATGTAGGATAATAACTTTTGTCACTGTTTAAAACAATCCAAATCATTATTTTCAATTTACCTATAGCCCAAAGCCTAAATTCTAATGGATCCAGGTGGTAACGACTTCAGAGCAGATGAGGAGCAACAAAGAGAATACTTGAAGAGATAAGATGGAAGATGTTTCCCCAGCTCCCTAGATGTCCTGTCTTTCCCTTTATTCTCTTCAACCCTCTCTCAGATTTCAATTTATGAAGATGATCTGAATGAGTATTAATTACTTTAGTTTTGAAAACCATAGGACTTCAGCGGCGAAAGAGACAGTAGGGATAATATGCTTTAATTCCTTCCTACAGTAGATGAGAAAATGGAACCCAGAGAGAACTAATTTGTCCCTAATCACACAACTACTTGGTGGCAGAGATGCGATTAGAAACCAGGTCTCAAATCCAAGTCTACACACAAAAATATATGATCCAAGGTCTATATACTAGGAGATAAAGTCTCCTAACAGCGCTTATCATGAAAACCTAGAAATCAAGATTTTCTCTTTTGAACAGCAAGAGATTTTGTTATACCCAGACATAAAATCACTACATCTGTGTATTGGTCAGTGTTCTACAGAGAAATATAACCAATAGGATGAGAAATTGTTGGAGGGAGGAAGATTGAGAGCAAGATTGAGAAAAAGAGAGGTTGAAAGAGAAATATTGAGATTATAATGAATTGGCTTATCCCATTACGGAGGCTGACAAGTAGTCAGGAAGCTGAAGACCCAAAAAAGTCAATGTACAGTTCCAGTCCAAATGCTTGCAGGCTTGAAACCAAGGAAGAGTCAATGTTTCAGTTCAATCTGAAGGCTGGAAAAAACCCAACATTCCAGTTTGGAGGCAATCAGGCAGGAAAAGTTCCTTCTTACTGGCAGGAAGGTCAGTCTTTTTGTTCTATTCAGGTCTTAAACTGATTGAAAAGGTCTCACCTTAGGGAGGACAATCTTCTTTTCTCAGTTTACCAATTTAAATGTTAATCAAATCTAGAAACACCCTCACATTCACACCTGGATGTTTGAGCAAATTATCTGGGCATGCTATGGCCCAACCAAAGTAACATAAAATAAACCATCACAATCTGTCATCGCTGACTTTCTGAGATTTCTGAGTCTGGGTAAAAGGGAGGCAAAGGTGCCCATATAGCTCCCAACACATCTATATTTGACAACTGCCCCTGGCCCAGAAGCTATGGAGGATTGTAGTGCCAGGGGAAGAGGACGTACCAAGGCCTCCTTTCTGAGCCCATTCATTTGGAGCTGGGTAAGAAGGTGGATAAACTAGAGCTAAAATAATAACCTCATTTACAGCAGAATTTGAAATGGAAATCCTGACATTTAAGAATGAAATGGAGAAAAAGAATAAAAAGGTAAGATATGGCTTAGAGAAATTTACTCTTAAATCATAAGGGGGATTTTAGAAAGGCAGAGAGTTTTATGAGAATAGCATTATATCTTTGTGGTCTTTCTTGAAAGCAAGAGCCGCCAAGTTTTGATGAAAAGGAGCCATTTTCATTCCCCCAAAGTCCTGTGCTCACAAGTGTAGTGGAATGAGGAGGGAAAAAAGCCATAATAGAAAATACAATGGAAGAGGAGCTTTTACTTACTGATTGGAATTTTGGCAAACCACAGAGCTCTCTGTTAATGGCTATAAAGATCTCGGAGTCCCACTATGAAAAGACTAAAGGCCTCTAGTTGGTGGTAATGGGTGTTGACACCTAATACCTTGTAAATGTTCAAAAATCAAAATAATAGGAAGAAAAAAATAAGGAGCCCTACATAAGTCACACAGAGTAATAAGTTTGCAAAAGAGTAGAAGCAATGTCAGCACTTTCTAATGGGAAGTGAAAGACCGATGAGGAACTCACTATTTAAAGAAATCAAGAGTGGCCCCATGAAAATGAAGGTTCTATTTCACGACCTTAAGTACAATTTCCTCTGAAACTTTTGGGTGATGAACAGGGATTATTTTTAGGAAAAGTACATTTTGCAGTTCCACTGCCTGGACTGCATCTTTACTGAATTTTTAGGCCATCAAATGGCTTACATAGCCTAGAGTCCAACCAGAGGCAGGAAGGAGGTTTAGCCATTATTTCTATGGCTTGTGCCAGTACTGATACTAGGGAGAACGCCCAATAAGACCACAAATGTAACACACCTGAGCAACAATATCCTGTTTTTAAAAAATTAAAGAGAGGTTGGTTAATTACCACACTTTGGAGATCAAATCTGGTTACACCCTTCCAGGCTGAAAACCTTCCTACCAAATAATGTACCTGGAAACCTCCCCAAAGGGTGCATGTGAACCCCCACCCCACACCTAAGAATTCATCTCTCTACCTTCTGACAGATCCGGAAAAGGGAGAAAGGGTATTTGATTCTTGAGGCCCCAGAAATGGCATGTTGTTTTCCTGACCTCCTTCAGAATTTTGGCAAGGGGTAAAAGACTAGAAGCAACATATTTAGAACTGGGCTATAAGTTAAATGAAAGAGACAGAAGCAGAAATGCCCAGTATTTGTTTACTGTCTAGGCCGTTGTCCAGGAACTGAATTATTCTCAGCTTAGCAGAGTTAGCCTCTCTAGATTCACCCTTCTGGAGCAGTCTCTCCACCACCGAAACTGTCACACAGCTTGGGGACCAGCAGGAGCAAACTGCAGGCCCTAAGCAAGGGGAAGAGAAACAGTAAGGCAGGGTGGGGGTGGGGTTAGGAATTTTGGCTAATGGCTTTCCAGACAATATTACTGATATATATATATATAATATATCTATTTTAACCTCAGGGAATAAGGGTTTTATAGGGTTTTTAAATAAGAATTAAATGCTCTGATATTTAGAGACATGATTGCTCAAATTATATATGAGAAAAGAATCGCTTATATTGTGATTGCTTAAAACTCTTAGAACTACTGATGAGGCCAAAGATATTACTACATTGAAACATCACAATAACATTGGTTGGTAGGCATACTTATCTTCTCTGTCTTTTATATAAGAAAAGCAAATGAGACTCATAATTAAATCAAAATGTCTTTAACTTATAAGCCTGGCTGGGAGATAAGGCTGTCTGAGTTTAGAGGCTTTGTCCCTTCCAGGTACCATCATACGTTTCTTCAAAATTGGGAAAGGGGAGAGAAGAGGATGCAAAATACAGGAAACTTAAAAAGACATTTGTTTCATTTTTTTCCTATAATTTTTTTAAATCTCCTGGACACTAGGAAAGTATTGTAAGTATTATTAGCAGTTACTATGAACATATGTAAGCAATCTAATGCTAATGATATTCTACATTTTAAAACAATCCTCAAAATAGCTGTATAATCTATTAATTTTTTTCTTTTTTCTAAGTGAAAGGTACAGAGAAGAATTAAGCTGTAGCTCTCTTTTGCTCCATTAAGGACAACTTTGAAAGAAATGTCTCTCCCAAATCCCATTGGTTTTCATGATATCCAGTGACAGATATTCCCATAAGAAAAGATTTGTGAGAGAGGCTAAATTAATAACCCTTAGCAGGAAAGGATGTATGTCCTGCCTCTGTTTTGGATGGTCTAAGTCTAGTATGTTTGGTGCCATGAGCCAGCACCAGCTGTTAAAGGGACAAGATAAAGTATGTGATTCTTGGCCAGCAAGGTTCAGATGATGGGTGAAGAGATGAGGTCCTTACCAGAAAGACAAGCTAATGCTAATTGCCAAAGGATGGCCAAGTAGGTCGCGGCCTCAGTAGGCATTTGGAGGGGTAGGCAAAGGCTGTTCAGGAAAAGGAAACTGAAGTAAATCTCTCTGTACACATGAGACAGGGAATGGCGCTTCATAAAGCCAATGTCACCATGTCTCATGCTTCAGAAGACAACGAAATTTAGGTGTTAGAGAGTATCTAACCATTGTACTCTGGTTCCTCCTCTTAGCAAACCACTTCCATCTTAAGGAACTGGCTTATACTAAAAAGATGGTCTTTCTGACCACATTCCTTGGGAATGATGTCAGAAAGGCCAGTCACATCCTCAGCTAAGCTAATCTCTACTCAGAAAAGAGGTGGTCCCTGGAGTGAAGAAACACGAATGATGTATTGAGAGTCTATGTCCTCAGTGACCCAGAGCAGAGACACAAGGCCTCAGAAGGTTTACGTGGCTCCAAAGTAACTTATGGTGGCCATCCCAGATAATGCTGGGTAATCTTTAAGTGGGTCTTCCTTCCTAGTTCACAGTCCTCAGTCTTTTCCTAACCACGTTTTCTTTTTTGCTGGGCTTCCTCTGGTCTAAGTGCCCATTCCTTAGTTCTCAGCATCCTTCTTTATCAGTGATAAAGCCTAGTAACCCGGAACTGTGATGCCCAACTTGACCACATCACATCATAACAGACAACCCATGTTGTCTTCTGGTGCTGTAAAATGAGATCATTAGCTTCTTCCTCAGTTCTCCAAGTTCACATTTTTTTTTTTTAATTTTTTTTTTCAACGTTTATTTATTTTTGGGACAGAGAGAGACAGAGCATGAACGGGGGAGGGGCAGAGAGAGAGGGAGACACAGAATCAGAAACAGGCTCCAGGCTCTGAGCCATCAGCCCAGAGCCTGACGCGGGGCTCGAACTCACGGACCGTGAGATCGTGACCTGGCTGAAGTCAGACGCTTAACCGACTGCGCCACCCAGGCGCCCCTCCAAGTTCACATTTTAAAATGAATTCCTTTACGAGAAATCTGGAAACAGGAAGAAATACAGAACTATTTCCCTGTCCTAGTTTTATTCCACAGTTAGCCATGACAAGAAATGTTCAATTTCACAGAGCAACTTGTTCTAATGAGAACTCTATCTATGGTTCTGAACCCTGGCTACACATCAGGATCACCTGGGAAGCTTTTAAAACATAATGCCTGCATCCCAGCCCTGGTGTTTCTGATTCAATTGGTCTGAGTTGGAACCCAAGCAACAATAGTTTTTTACAAGATCTCCTAAGTGGTTGTAGTGAACACCTTGGGTCCAAGAACCACTGCTAACTTTATAAACAGTGCCTTACTGTATCCATTTTTATGAGTCAGAACTCTATGTTCATCTGAGGAAAGTGGCTCAGAGGAGATGTTTCCTTGATTCATGGGCTGCTCTTGCTGGTCACATATGTTTTCATCATAATTGACTTAAATGTCCTATGACTCATTTCAAAAGTCAAAAGAGCCCAAATTCTATTTTAGCTGTATCTGAGCAAGTACAACAATTTTCATCCTTTTGCACTTGAAAAGTGCATTCTACTTTACAGATCATTTTCTTGGTGTAGTGTCTCATTTCATCTTTACCACAATCCTCAGGTAAACAAATCAGATGTTATTCTTCCATTTTAAAGAAAAGGAAATCAATGCCTACAGAAAGGGAGTGATTTCCCCCAGGATCACACTAAGGGAAAGTAGCAGAATAGGGTCTAGAACCAGGTCTCTTCTTTCAATCTGGTCTTCTTTACAACCCTCAATGCTGTCCACAGCCAGATTTGCAACCCAATCCTATTGACCCAGTCCTACAACTTGACTCTGTCTGCCTTCAGTGCTCTTAACCTTAAGGTGCATGCAAATCTCCAGGGGATCTTGTTGAAAATGTAGAATCCAAGTCACTGGGTTTGGAGTGGAGCCCAACATTCTACATTTCTAATGCCAAGTGACACCAATGCTGCTGGTCCGTGAACCATACTTTGAGTAGCAAACTCACAAAATCACAAAATATATCCCTTAGAATAACACTGAAGAAAAAAATCGAACTGAGTTTCACTCATCTTCTGGGTACTCATGACACAAGACATTTATTGAAGCAAATCATCAGATCCTTGGCAGTTGTCTTTCTGACCAGAACACGTGTTATTCTTTTGGCAACCAGATCATCATTGTGCTCATGTCTGGAATCACATCAACAGCTGGAGTTGCAGCAGCCACTGACTATAATTTCTCTTTCTCTCCATCTCTGTCTCTCTGTCTCTCTGTCTCTGTCTCTGTCTCTCTCTCTCTCTCTCTCTCTGTTCTGCTTCTAGTTCTCAGGCCAGAAGGATAGGCCCACTGGGACCAGTGAGCCATCTGGCCATGCAGCTGGCCTGGACTTCCGAGCCTGAGAATATAATGGTGATTCACTGTGCGCACGCCAAGTCCTTAGATGACATCTTCAGTTCCTGGAAATAAACTGCCAGGAATGGTTATATTGGCAAAGGGTTTTGTCTTGAAACCCACTAAAATAGTGTTGCTTTGGCATTGATGAAAATGTGCTTTTTCAGTTTGTTCTTATCCTTAGAATAACCTAATTGTTGAATAGCTTTGTAATATATAAGAATGTTCTAGAGAACACAAAGGACCCAATGGCTTAAGTTTAGTTCCATTCTTGCCATGGAACTAAATATGGACTAGACAACTGGGGGCAAATTTTATGAGTTTTCCATCCTTTAGAGAATTAAATGATACAACTATATGATCTCCAACAATCTTTCTATGAACCACTGACTCAGAGTATTAGTGCTATCTTCACAAAGTAGGAGGAAAAATGAGTTCAGAGAAATGTTACCTCCCCTCTTTCTACTTGTCCATTTCCCCTCAAAAAGTATCCTACATTCCAGTTGCCCCACAGGCCATTTAATCATTGCCCACTATTCTATTGGAGCCATCCAATCCTACACAATTAGAATGTGTCAGAGAAAAAGGCAGAACTATTCCCATTAGTCTCTCTCCCTTTTTCCAACAAAAGTCCCCAGGGAAAGAGAAGCTATCAAAGGAGCCTGAACAGAGGATTTTCCTCCCTCCCAAAGAGACTCCCTCAGGGATCTGGGGGAGAAAGAGGTAGAGCAGAAAGCAGAGAGTACCTATATTTCACTCTCTTTTGCCAGTACCTGGAAAACAGCAAGACCTCAGAGAAGGAAGGGAATGGCTATAGGATGCACACATGCCAAAGGGACTGGAGACAGCCCCATCCAAGGCACCCCTGCCCCAAGCTGAGCCTGAGAGTGGCTGAGAGCCACTATCCCTAAAGGTTGAAGAAGACAGAAATAATGGAATTGGAGAGGTGTGGGAGGATCTGACGACAGCTTACCCCCATGTCTTAACACTGCAAGATACAAAAGTATGACACAATCCTGGGGAGAGATGGGGAAACCCCAGAAAGGACTGAGGTTAATAGTTCTTTCCACTAGCCTAGCAGAATGAAGCTTGCAGTCAAAAATCAAAATCTGAAATTGAGTTACTAAAATGAATAAAATGAACTGAAATATACATTATCTTGGCTCTACATCCATAGAATGTTACATTACATTGCCTTGTATGAGTACCTCCAGTAGGAATTAACCAAAATATTGGGGAGTCCAATTATTATGAAGTATTTCTTGCAAACTAGGCATCCTTTAAAGCACCTGGAGCAGTTTATGTCATACAGGAGCCTCTATGAATATTTCTTGCTGGCTATCTGGTCATCTAAATAACCAGCATACATAATGAAGCACTAATACATCTCCTTTCCTTTATTTTCTTGTGCTAGTTTGAATACAGAAAGGAGACTATTCAAATTAGTAAAATGTGACCTAAGATTAGGCCCTGAATAATAGCTTTTTCCAGATCCATTTCCTCAGATTACTCCAAAGATCTAGCCTGCAAGAATTCAATCATTTTCACCAGGGAACTGACCTGGGAAGCAGATAGTTGCTATATGGGGTCTTACAGGAACTAAAGGCATTAACAGCTTTGAAGCTCTAGGACCACTGTGAAATCTGGGATGCTGTGTTTTGGAGCGAGAAGTTCACCCTTGGCAGCTGTGCTATAACCAAGCATGGCCAGGTGCTAACTGAAATTGAAAATAGCCTTTCAAGAGCCTTAGGTCTTCATTATTTTTAACATTATAGTTCACATTGCCAACAGTATTCTTCAACCTCTCCCTTCTGATAATGTAGAAGGGGAGTTATGTATTTTGAGAAATAAATAGCTGAATAGTAACCACCTCCCTACTGGAAGTTCAGGATAAAATCTAGCAAAGGCATCAGACATCTTCTGAATGGCAGCCATATTGGATTCTGTCTTGCTGCAGAAGATTCTCCCCCCCTGGCTCAGACATACTTCCAAACAACAGCTTCTACATCTCTTCTTGTATGAAAGTGAAATGGTTTCACGTTTCAAATCTCTAACAGTCACTACTTAAAAGTACCAACTCACCACCCATGAATCCTGTTTTGTTGCTTTCTTTGTTTTAAAAAACATGTTTTTAATGGGACTTGGAATCTGAAGTATAACGCAAGAAAACAGGGGAGACATGATTTTAACACTCAATCAAATGGCAAGGTTGTGATACTGGGTCTTATTTCAACATCAACACTGATGTGAATGCCTTCCTTACTGAAGTTTTAAGTCCTAGCTACGTTTAGCCCCCTGCACAGATGATTTTAGTGGTATACATTAAACCCAGAGCAAAAAGAATGAAAGAGTGAGATGAACTTTGACTATTCACTCCACTCCTAGTAGAATGCAAAGGGTGTGCAGAAACTAAATGTCTAACAAGAACCTCCTGTCTCTAAGTTTCAAACCCCAACTTGAAAAGGAGAAGTTATGGACCCAAGATTTTCTAACAAGTCAGAAATCTGAAAATAGGTTATGGGGCAAGGATAGGAATGCCCTCAACCTACCTAGCCTAGATTCTCTTCCACAGGTTTAGTTAGGTCATTTGAAATTAGTTGTCCTGTCTTTGAAATACTCCCCTTTCCCTAAATGCCCACACAATCACTCAGATCTTAGCTGTTTACGTGATGCCACCTCCCCAATTCTGATTTTCCAAGTGAAAGTAATAACAGTTCCTACCTCATCTTATGAAAATAAATTAATTCAATGTTGAAGTTTCAGAACAGTTTTGGTGCATAGCCAGCACTAAATATTTGTAAATTATTATCCCCGAAGACTCTCATGGTTTTTCTTAAACATATGCAAACACAAAAATACCACTTGCCAATATTGTAGAAATGTCATTTTCAATGGCTATAATCATGATTATTCTAGAACCTGTAGGTTAATTACGTGTTATTGGTCAGGGTCTTCTGTTAGTTTTGTGAGTTCACTATCATTTTCCCTGAAGTTTCTTGGACAGGGCAGCCTTTGTAATCACCCACCTCACTTACTGTTTCTTCATCCACCAACAGGAAAGTCATAGCTATAACAATTGAATCTAAGCATACCCCATTGACCCAGAAGCCATCCCTCCATTCTCAGTCTGTGAAAGTCCTCTCTGCCAACCTACCAGCAACGGGAGAAAATGCTGACTCTGCAGCTGGACATAGACAGCTTGGGGCTCTTCAACTAGATGATTATCAGTGAGGAGGTGGCGAAAGAAGATTTTTCGGGTATAGCTTTGCTGACAGAAGCTGTTCCAGGGAGTCTGAAAGTATAGCTAAATCTCAACAGAACTGACCCCGTGGTCGTCTCCTCTCTTCTGTCTTTGCCCTCTTCCCTTCTACTAGGACTTGAGGCCAAACAGACAACCAAGGGTTATGACTGCAGTAGATTTCTATAGCAAGGATGCTGTAATTCCCAGTTAGAAATTATTTTTAGGACAGACTCCCACTATACTATGTTGTAAGAAAAAAATGACTAGTAAATTCCATGTGTGGAGAATGATATTATGGCATAATATGGTGACAACAAGAGGTACTAAACAAATTCCTCATTTTCCCACCCCCAGCCTAGCAAAAGCATTAGGTATCTCCAATTATACATGGGTCTCTGAATGAGAAAAGCCATAAAATCATATGATGGGATCATCAAATGCATGTGTATACACAAATGAATTCATGGCTTTTCTCTGAATCACGAATCTGAAGTCCTTTCATTAATTCTTAACAAATGGGCCAAGTTCAGGCTATGCATCCCTGTAAGAAAAAAAAAAAAAACAGCTCACATCTGTTTCTTGTAATTCATTAAGTGGCAAAATGCCACTCTACTGGTTCTGTGCACCTATTGTTTAACTTGGCTCTGTTTTCAGCAGTCTGAATGGTGTTCTCTTAGATGGACAATGTGTTTATTCATTTAGCTGTAGCTGTTCTGTTATTAGAAGTGTGTCTTTGAAACAGACTTATAATGTCTGGAAGGAAGGAAAACACCCAGACGAAAAAAAAAGTAAGCGTATAACATTTTTTTCTGAATGCTCTTTGCCCCTTACACAAATATTAAACACATCATACTCCTCAGAACATCTTTAGGAAAGGTGTAGTTACCAAAAGAGTAGAAGATCATTACCCCAGGGCTGGGGCAAAGTGGATGAGCTCCTATTCTTTATTCCTCAAACATTGATAGACCTTCACACGATGCCTCACCTTTATAGAAGTCAGAATCATGCTTCTGTTCATCTCCATTATGCTAAAAATGATAAGCAAAATCCTCCTGTTCAGAGGAAATGAATATTTTTATCACAGTTTTTAGTACACCTTCTCATTTAAGTTAAGGCATCATTTTGTGGTGCTGGAGGGCTAAGATTTGGAATGGTACTATGGAAAGAATTCAAAGAGCACTTCCTGATGGGTTCTTTCAACATAAACAGAGGATTGTTGGGTTCCCCTGATAAGAGTTCAACATGGGAAAACAGAATGAGAGAAGGGACTTTAGCTAAATGATTTGAGTCTCTTCAAGCACTAGTGTTGAATGATTCCATAATAGTAATGTGACTGTATTTTTAAAAATCTACCGGTGACCAGATTTGCTAAGGAGATAACATGAAGGAAAATCTGAGTAATGAGTAAAGCTGCCTGTCAATCATAAAGGAATTCAATAGGGTGAAACAGAAAGAGGTCTCTTGAGAAATGGTTGGCCACACGGTACAACACCTCATCAAATTTCTTGCTGGCGAAACCCTCTTGCTTTGCTGAGAAGGGCTCATTTGCTGAGCTTTCACAGATGTAGAAATATAAACTCAGCAGGTTGCAAAGCCAATTGGCAGTTTCAATGGTGTCACTTACAAGAAGAATTTGATAACCAATTCAGAAATGAATTGTGCTTCTTTCCTCTCTTGATGAGCACACCTCACCAAACCCATTCTTACTGTTCCAAGTGTGTGGTCTAATTTGTTGAGAGTCTAATGGGTTGTGGAGCTTATGTATTGAGTTCTTTCCAAAAAGCAGAGCTCTGAGGTTTAGGGGCAGGGAAGGAGGAGGAAAGAAGGGCATTATTTTAAAAATCACATGACTTTCCTTTCGGTTAATAATAAAAATTAACATTCTAGTAAGAAGGTATTAGGAAAACAGCCTGTGTTGAATACGTTTCACTTGCTTGTTTTCGATCGTACGGGACAATAATTATATTAACATTTATGTTCTTTTACAAATATATCCAGAAGTAGTGCCATAATAAAATAAAGCTGAAAAGAGACTGAACAGTAAAAACATTCTGTAAGAAGTTCTGGGCCTAATATGACTCTGTTGCTAATTAACATCTCTAAGCCTTGACTTTCTCATCTAAATAAGTCAAGCAGCCTGGCATCACCTACTTCTTAGGGCAGTAATGATGGTCCAAAGAACTGCCATTTCCTCTCACTGCTACATTTCAGCAATGTACATGAAAATGCTTTTAAAACAGAAATGTATTCCTCAGATGGAAGGTATTGAGAAAATTCACACTCAGAGAAGTTAAATGACTTGCATGAAACGGGCAACCAAATAGTACTGTCTCTGGGACTCAGGGCTAGTCATCTTTATTGTCTAGCAGTATTTCCTCCCTAGACCCTGTTACCTTTTCAATTTCTCCTTGTGAACCCATCGTGAAACCAAGATGACAATTTTTATTTTTTTTAATTTATTTTTTTAGTAGGAAATTTATTGGCAAATTGGCTTCCATACAACACCCAGTGCTCATCCCAACGGGTGCCCTCCCAATACCCATGCAAGATGACCATTTTGAAAGAACATGCTTTAGAAACAAGCACTATATTCAGGCCTTTACCACCCAAAAGGAACTGAAAGAGTGTAACATCAAAATGCAGAACAGACCTACTTAAAGGGTTCTCCTCTAAAATAACTGAATATTCTGCTTTGAAACAACATTTGGGAAACACCCAGACATGGCGCTAAGTTGTCCCTCTATGGATGACATACTCCTCCTCCCCAAGTCATCCACCAAGGAGGCCTGTGGGCTTCTGCCTACTCCCATGTACCTCGACACAGGTCCGCTTCCAGCCACTTGAGGAATGGGTTAATGGAATTTTGTGCTTGAGGTCTGTTCTTAAAATATGCAGAATTCCAGAATACAATTTATTCTTATATCACTCCCTGGGAAGTAGATGACAGCTTCTTACCTAGCAAGCAAATGCCCTCCAACCTCTTGAGGGTTTCTCTTTATATTGATCTTAAGTTTCTTCAATGCTTGGCCCCTTTTTCGTATTCAATCAGGTACTCATTCCACTGGAGATATTCATTGAAAACCTACTCTTTGCCAGTCACTGTTCAATGTCCAACCTGTTACAGTTGAAAAAACGGGCAGAGTGGAAAGAAAATATTTCAAGACCCTGACACCAGCACTGAGACACCCA
This sequence comes from Puma concolor, assembly GCF_028749965.1. Classification (NCBI taxonomy): domain Eukaryota; kingdom Metazoa; phylum Chordata; class Mammalia; order Carnivora; family Felidae; genus Puma; species Puma concolor. The sequence goes on along the minus strand of NC_141674.1, from coordinate 191,084,654 downwards.
CAAATGACCTCAAATCCCTGACAATTGTAATTTATGTCTGGGATTATACTCATAATTAGCCAAGATGCAACTTGCTCAACATAGTTCACGTCCAGGACACAGGGACTTGAGATGTCCTTCCATATGAATGAGGACTGCTCCTTAATTCTACCCTTAGGCTCTTAACAAAGGGAGGAAAGAAGAAAGAAAAAAAGCAATTGATCTTTGTATGAGCCATTTTCCATTTCCAATCTAACTTTGCGTCTCTCTTAAGTTCCTATCTTTTAAGTTATTGAGCCAAATCAAATCACAGCACCCAGGTCTGATTTGTGCAGTGACAAGCTACTCTCACAGATTGCCTTGCACTTCCTACAGATCACGCTCTGTGAATATCCCCCAGATTTACTCAATTTGAGCCACATCATGTACTACTTACTCATCCCTGAGTCTTTTTGCTCATATACTCTCACACAGCCAGGCATTAATCACCTGGCATTTCTACCATTTATTTTTCCCCCAAGCGTGCTTCTCTACACTTGTTCTTAATTGAAATTCATCTTGTTTGTATCTGAAAACCTCTGCAGTTTATCAAGGTTACTCTGGATTCTAATGATAGTTCTGTAGGCTTTCAGACCGAAGGGACCTTGGACATAGCAAGTCCACCCAACCCCCTTATGCTATAAGGGAGGAAACAGAGATCTGGATGCAAGGAGACATTTCCAAGGATATGTGATGTATTAGTTAGGATCTCAGCACTAAACACAATTCACCTCTGATAGTTCACCTAAAGAAACTGGAATAAAGGGACTATTTACAGAGTTGTGGACAGGGTTCAGGGAAAACAGCAGATACTGAGATCCCAGTGACAGCAAAAATTCTTTACTTTCCCTAGGGCTTAAGGAAAAGGGAAAAACAGAGGAAGACAGGTGATGTGGTCCATTCAGGTCAGCTTCTCCCCTTCTTCCAGCAGGGCAGGAAGCATAGAGAATAGATTTGGAGAAGAATAACCAGTGGATATCGTGAATTCGATCACCCAACATCTACATTAAAAAGAGCATCTCCATTTGAACCAGTATATGTCTTATTGCCAAGACTCCATTTCCCTAATATTTGCTGAAGGGGAAATGAAAGATAAAAGAAAACAAACTGGAAAAACAGAACTTTCCTGTGCCAGGCACTCTACCAAGTATTTTGGGGGGTCACGAAGAGATAATAAAAGTATTCTGTAGCAATACACTTGCTATGTATATTAGTACATAACATAGTGTTTAGCTTATGCCAAGTCCATTCTAAGCCCTTTATATATATACCAACGTTTTTCATCTGCAACCTCATTCTATAGATGAGGGAACAGAGACATATGGTATTGAACAGGACTATCCCCAATTGCCTGACAGCAGAGCTCATGCTTTAACCTCTCCTGCACACGGCCTCTAGAAAGTGAAAGAAGTCCCTGAGGGAATTCATTATGTATTTGGACAGAAAGTAATATTAATGTATGAAAACTTAATTTTGAGAGTCAAACAACAATTACATCAAAAATTACATAGATACAAAACAGCACAAGAATAAGTTCCAGGGATGAGGGTTCAGCTGGGGCTGGAGCAATCAGCAGAGTGACCTGGTGACTATCAAACAGCACATACCCCAGAAATGCTAACCTGCTGGGACACAGCCAACAACAGATCCCAGGTCTCCCAGCTCTCTAAACAAGGACTGCTGGTCCCCTTGCCCTTGACAATTTGCTTTTCAGGGCTCCAGAGATATTTCCTTAGGAACAGGGTTCCAAAGTACAGATGTGGTACTTCACCCCACGGGACCCCAGAGGGTCACCTTGGCCAGCCTCCTGCCCTCAGGCCAGGAAACACACGCTCTCTTCTCAAATGAAGTAATTTTTCTGCATTCGTCTTCACGGTTCTGTGGGAAAACCAGTGACCAGTATTTTTAAGGAATTGAACACAGAACTATAAATCTATGCACAGGAAAACATTCAAATAATAGAATATAAGCACAGTAAGGCTAACCTTGTCCATTACACCTTTGTGTCTATTATCACCACTTTTGAATTTAAGTTAGACTCACGGTGGGTGATTATATTTCCTTTCTTAACTATCTCAGGATTTTTATTAAATACTGCATTTTTCTAACAGAGCGGTCTTTTGCTCAAGGACAAAGCAAATTATTTTCTTTACATTGCGCGTGCATTTTGACCTTGAAGGGAATAGACATCACATTTGGTTTTACGATGTTGCTGTGTGGTTTTCAATTAGGTTTCTGTTAGGTTCTGCAAACAGAAAAACCAGTGTGTATCTAATTTAATACCTATGAATTTCCACAGATGGTCGCAGTCTAGTGGATAAAGATTTTGCCACATGTTTTCCAATTCATGACTTAAATTGTGCTTCTACCACATTCTTTTTTATTAAAAATTTCCATTGACTCTTTTTTTTCCAGAGAGTATGATTATAAAATAATTCAGTTTCACTAGGCATAAATACATCTAATTTGCACAAATTTGTATGTTAGACAGCCAAGTAAGAGATAGCTCAGCTGCAACTGAATAAAGGTGCTAGGGTGGTTGTCAAAAGTCAAATTCATCCACACTACTTTGATCCCAGTGTATATAGTGCACCAAAGAAGATGCATTTCTTAAGGGGGGAATTGGGGACTCTGCTTCCAGGGTAGCCAGGGAATTCTTCGTATGTCTCTCTATGCTCACAAATACAGCCTTGTTCCCCTCCTACCTAAGCCAGTGCCAAGGTGCTGAAAGGCACACCTTGAACTGACTTGAACTCAAATCCCTCTGCCACTTACTGTGATGAGATCTTGGGCAAGTTATTTAACAAAACTTGAAGTCATATCTTCCTATCTAAAGTCTAGGTAGACAAATGTAAGAGGGACTCTCCCATTGCCCACAAGTGAGCTCAATCTAGAGAAGACCCAAACGATACTGCAGAGGGGTGAAAGCTAAATGGGGGAAGGACTAGTATGGTGAGGGTAACCAGTGTGAGGGTTTAGGAAGGCTCTTAGAGGAAGGAACACTGGAGCTGTGTCTTGGAAAAAGCAGAAGAGGAGGCTACAATCCCTGGGGTTATCAATAACATCTTGAATGCCATCTGTCATGAATATAATTTCCCAGAGAACTGTACTGAAAAGGATTCTGAGATGGTACCTGGGATCAATGGCCTACAGGTTAATCCCAGAGCTAGTCTATGGCCATACCTCTAGGCAAGATCTCCAGGAAAATAGGGTCCTCCTTGACTAATGAAGTTCAACTGGACTCTGGCCTCCACTTAATTGCCCAGCATGCCAATTCTTCCTGACACCCTTCCTAGCCCCCACCCCGAGCATGGCATCCTAATCTCTGTACCCCCAAATAGCTGGAGGCGTCTTAATGTGAAGCAACTGACCCTCCAGAAGAGCAATGACCATCTGGCTTTGGGTATTTCCTACCATATCACTTCGTGCCATGGCGCTCACCTGCTGAGTTAGCGTCTATGGACAGTGACGCCTGCCTGAATGAAGCCTGAACCCATCTCAGGTCTCAGATGCAGCCCATAGGAGAGCTGCCTACCCAGCAGGGGCTAGTTCCTCAACCGGGTCTATTTCCTCAATGCCCTGCCCCACCCAATCTCCTGGCCTTCCCCTTCCCCACCAGCTGATGTTGATGAGGACTCAGCAGGCCTGCCTGGAGCCAATCTGCAATATGACCCAATAAAACGTACTCTCCCTGGGCTGAATCCATGTCTACATACAGGAAGAAAAATCATGCTGATCCCCTATTCTACCATGTGCCCCTGTGGAACACTGGGGCTGAGTGCTCTAGGAAGCCCACAAAGCAAATTTAATTCTATCTACATATGATAGCCCTTCACATCTTGAAAACATTTCTCACGCCTTCCTTGAACCATCTTCTCAAGCACAGATTACAAACACTATAAACGCTCAAATTGGCACAACTACAATCCGTGCTACTTAGCTTTGTGCAGGCTCAAAGTACTTAGCAGTTCCTTTGTGATAGTCCTTGCTGCTCTCTCACAACGAGCTTTTACCCCTGTGCAGTACTTACTCCCACACCACACACATCTGCCTCCACCACCGTCCATCCAAAGTGGAAGCATTGCCTTTAATGCCCATTCTTGGCAGGGAAAGCCTTTTTCTGTTTCTGGGCCCAGGTGCTCCCACACATCAACTTCCGGTAGAAATTATGCACCTACCTCTGTCACGACCTTGCCTGGATAGTGCCCTTGTTCTGACATGAGTTTCTCTCACTCTTCCATGTGGCCTGTGGCCTTGGGCCAGGCTCTATAATTTTGATCCCAGAATACTGGTCCACTTTGTTTGCCCTCTGGAGGGGATCCTCAGGCCCCTGTCTTCTGCCTTTGTTCTCTATTTTTTTTTTTTTTTTACCTCAAAGGGACTTGTTGCTATTTTCCAGCACCCCTCACTTTCAACTCAGAGACTCTCGCTTCTCTTTACTCTCACCCCCAACCTTCCCTTCTGCTCCGGACTGATTATTATTCTTTCACAAACCAGCCCCATTCCACGGGTCATAGCGATACATGCAGGGTGGGTCCTACTGACTTCCACTGGTCATTGCCTTCTATTACCAGCCTGTTTTCAACGCGGAATGATCCCATTTTCAGGGAGCACACCACAGTTACATGAAGATCAACCCTCCCCACTGGTTGTAAAAAATGGTTTCCGTTTTCCCTCATCTCCGAGTGAGAAGCTGTAACACCTGCGATCAGCCAGCAATGTTGTCATACTTAACTTCAGCGCCAGTGAACGGGAAATCAGCTACTGCTACAACTGTGGATTCGAACCAGCAGTCCACTGTTAAATGTCTTTGATTTCCCGTTTTCCTCTCTCTGGTTACAACTTAGCTGCTAGAGCTAATCTTATAATTGAGCACCTTCAAAAAATCTTTTCAAACATTTGTCCAGAATATTTACTTATTCTGACACCCATTTGTAGACCCCATGATACACGCTTCATACTTCCCTAGCACTCCAATCCCCATTTACGTTCCGTGTTGCCGTCTTCCTTTCACAGGTAACCCCCAGAGTTAAGATAACGGTTGTTGGAAAAGAAAGTGGGCTTTGGAATTCACCATCATTTCTAATCCTGACTCTGCTGCTTACTAGTTATGTGCCTTTGGTAAAAACATCATGAAGTAATAAAACCTTTGTGAACCTCAGTTTTCTCATCTGTAAAATGAGAATGCTGGCAGTCCCTCCTCTGCAGAGATGTCATGAGAATTACTTAGGCCAGTGTACACCCACGTGGTGTTAATGGCTTCACCAGTTGGTTTCTTTTCCCTCTTCATTCAAAATAAGGACCTCGTGAAGTACAGCCACCATGGCAGCTTCCTCTACAGGAGAGCAATACTAGAGAATGCTGCTCTTTCTTCACAAACCCAAGTTTCCTGTCTTCAATGTCCAGTCTTGGTTGGAGGTCACTTCGATGTGCCAGGGACAGAAAAAGATGTTCATAGGAAACTCGAGACCTTGTCTGAGTTGCAAGTTAACTACAAAGAAGGAAAGCAAGATTTATTTTCAACAAGTTGGAAAAAAAAAAATAAGCTAACAGTGGGATGACTGCAGCACAGGCTAAAATATCGTCAAGGTGAAGCACTAAGAGGAAGGAAACATCCTCAGAAAAGTGCTGTTCATGAGAAATCATTTGTGTTGCTTTCTAAAATGCGAAATTGCCTCCTGAAATATGTTTCCTACAATTCCTCCCGGAGAGAGCCTCCTCTTGTTGTTCGACTAGATAAGATTCTTTTGTAGGACTAATATCGTGTTTTTAAAACACTGTTGGTTGCTATGGCGACCTGATTGCGTGTGATAAAAAGAGCACGTATCCTTTCACTGGGCTGTTACATGACTTCCCGCAGAATTTGGAAGCTTTCTCAGCATACTGTTGGCTTTGCTGGCAGAATCTTGGCAGTGGTGTGCTTTCTGTTTGCCTCTGCTGCATTCTTCTGTAGCTTTGCTGAGGACAGGCTGCATCACCTGAGACTCTGTTGCTACTGCCCTGGAAAGTTAAGGGAGAGATAGAAAAGATACAGCCAAGATGGGAAACAGCAGTAACCATCACAAAGAGGCTTACCAGAGCAGCTGGGGTGGAGGTGGGAGGAAAAGCAGGTTTTCTGGGGGCAGGCTGGAATGGTGATAGTGACACTCCAAGGCAGACTGAAAAACACAGCCCCTGGGCAGAAAGGTTCATAGTGTCACCCAATGCACAGCCTCGATGTGAAAACCTAGAGACCTGATTCTCAGCCTGGTTCAAACCCTGTCTTCCCCTGGGGACTTGGAGAACAAGGTTGCTAATGTCTCTGAGCCTCATTTTCTTCTGAAACGTAAAGATAATTCCCCAAGTCCCTTCTCCAATCTTAATCATCTGTTATGGTAGGATCCTGAGTTAGACCAGGACTGCTGAAAGTATGATGCCAAGACTTGATGGATAACTAAAATCCCTAGGTCTTGTCTCCAATCTTATAAATGAGAAGCTCTGGGTCTGAGGCACCTCAATCCTCATTTTTTTCTAAATGCTCCAAATAATTACCAAACACAATAAATACAAGAATACCTATAATAGAGTGTACCCAGGAAAGCAAAGATTTCCAAGAAGGGTCTGAATGTTGGACTTCTGACCATATAGACCAGAGTGGGTTGAATTCTTCTAAGAAAAACATTTGGAAAACTAATAGCTGCCCCCTCTTTGTTGCCCCCAACAACACTAAGTAGCAGTCCCACACATGCCCAGGAATGGGAACAGGAGAGGCAGAGTGTTAGAATTGAAAAAGCAGTCATTCTCAGGTTGTTCCTGCCCAGAAACTTCTGCGGAAGGTCTCCAGCACGTTTTATTCACACCACATTAGAGGTATTAACTTTCCTGCTGATAGGGTTGTCAGATCAAACATAAAGCATCCTGTTTTTGGGGTTTGTGGCTTTTTGTTTGGTGGGGGGTTGGCTGAATCTGGCAAATCTACCTATAAACTCCTGTCCCAGCCTGCAGCCAAAGTCACATCAAGGAAAAAGGAAAAAACCTTTCCTCTCTCTCCATTAATAGAATGTGTCATCCTTCTGGTGTGAACAGAAAAAGTTGGCCTAAGATAAGACAAAATAAAGAATAAATAAAACAAGGACCCCAGGGCAGCAGGTGCAAAAGAGAAGTGAGGCAATGGGAATAACTTTCCAGAGAAAGCCATTTTCTCTTTTGCTTTGAGACCTGCCAAAACAACGACTTAAATGTATAACTTCTTAAGTTTTTTAGCTGGCTTTGCTCCAATTAACAGCACAGTGACATCAACATTTTGCAAGTTCTGTCCCAAGTAAGTTGTGTATCAACTGTGAGGGTGGAAGAAGGCTCAGACACAGTATAAAAATATAGTCTGTTCTAGCAACAACCTACGGTTTAAAAAAGAAAGGCAGTAACGACGAGACTCATCCCTTTCCCCTCTCAAAAGAAAAAAAAAAGAAGAAATTATTGGAAGGCTGGATTGAGATAAAAGTGAAATTTTTGAAGCAGGGCAGCCAGCTGGAGCTCACACTCCAGAGTCTTCAAGGTTGAAGCCAAGTGATAGACTGACCCACACACAATTCTTCTGGTCAAATGGGAAAGAGATTAGACTGAGACCAAGAAAACATGGAAGGCAGTTGTCCTTTCATAGTCCCAGATGTCCTAGCTTCCCAACTTTTCAATATGTCGACTTGAGCGTCTTCTGGATGCCTGAAGCTGTGTTGTTTCCTATTTTGGAGACGTTCCCACTGGAGCTAGGGAGAAAAGACATGCACACTTGAAATTATTAGAGATGAAACCAAGTATAGCTGTGAAACAGAAGGGGAGAGATCAACGTGGGCTTGACGTGTCAGCAAATCTGATGCTGGATGAAGAATTTGAAATGAATCTTTTTGGATGTGAAAATGAGGGCTAAAGATATTTGGGGGTGAGAAATAGGGAAATAAGAAGTAGCAGAAAGGAGAGTATCATGTTGGAAGAAGGGAGGGGAGCAGAGGTATGTTCCGGGAGATGCTGGAGTAGGGGCTGATCCAGGCAGCGCTGGTAGCTCCAGCATGTTCCCTTTGTCATCCACATTCCTACCTGGGAGCAGTGGTTCAAGGGAAAAGTGTTATGGTACCCAGCCTTCCTCTCCATGGTGAACCAAGCCCTATTGAGATGAGTGGAGTCTTTGGGCTTCCCCAGGACCCTGATGCCAGAGTTGGAAATTGTGATGACGTTTGACATGCCATGAAAAAGTTGGTCCTCTGATTTGGGGGCAATGAATCTCTCTGATTATTGCAGGTAAAGGATCTATCCTCAGAAAAAAAAAATGGGGATCAGAAGAGGCTTTCATTTGATGCCCAAAAACCTCTATATTTTCTATCTCCCCTTCCAGTGGAAGCCCAGGTCCCAGTCTTTCTTGCCCTTTTGCTCTGCCTCAAAGGAAACTTTTTTGAGTTAAGGAAGATTTTTTTTAAGCTAATACTGAATAGAGAGGGTGATGCTTAACTCAATAGCTAATGGCAGAATTTCAGGTATTAAGCTTATATAAAGTAGTCCATGGTCTAATGTTGTCTGAAAGATACCTGAGAGGTCCTTCATCTAAGGCCCTTTGTCATTTAAATTTGCCATCAAAGATGGAAAAGAATTTTCTCTCTAAAGACATTTAAAGAAGTAGAAATAGTATCACTCTCTCCACTGGGGCTTCTAAATTGTGTGTTTCTCCATGGCTTCCAATCAAAGCCTAAGAGGGCAAGAAGTACAGTCTTTGACCTAGTAGGAGCTCTTTCTAGGTAATTGTGACTACATATTTTGAAAGACAAATTCATTTTTATTTTTAAAATCTTTGTGAAATTCTCATATGTGCTGTCCCATTTGTTTGTTAGCACTTGCTGAAAAAAGAGAGAGAGATAGAGCGCGCTCTGGGTAGCAAGAGGGTGAGGGGGCTGCCTGCACAGTGATTGTCAAAATTTGATGAGTATAAGAAGCACTGGGGAGCTTGCTGGGAGAGCACACTCCTGGTCCTATCACCCAAAGCTTCTGATTCAATGCATCTGAGGTTAAGCACTTGAATTAACATTTTTACTAAGTGACCCAGTTGATTCAGTTACAGGTGGTCCCTGGCCACACTGACAATCATTTCACAAGACAATAACAGGATATAGAGGTCAAGAATAAGAAACCATGAGAGGAAACCAAGCAGACTGAGGCCACATATTGGTTAACCAAGAATCACAGAGTGCTCAGTGGGTCAGGCCCCCGTCTGCCAGCTGATAGCAAAACACGGGACCACAGGTATGTTTTCCCCACATTTGTGAAATAGTCCATTTGGAAGCCACAAGAAAAAGCTCCATTTACTTTGGAAGCAGATCAAAATGGCTGCGAGGAACACAATAGACAACAGAGGAGTTGCCATGGCAACCGTAGGAGCCACTCTGAGGAAGTCGTGCGTGGGCAAGAAAGGGGAGATGGAGAACTTATGCTAAAGAGAATGCTGTGTGACTTATAAACGCTGCTGTATCTGCACTAACCCCTTTGTATCTCAAATAGTTGTAAAGAAACCAAACGGACAGAGGAGGAGTTCCTTCCAAAAATGGCTTGCAGATAATGGCTGATGGATAGCTGACTCATGAAGCATTATTTGCCTTTTTATCAATTTGTTCCCAATATTCCTAATAATGGAGACTTCACTGACAGCTGAATGGATCAATTAAAAACAAACTCAAACAGGGCATCTGGGTGGCTCAGTTTGTTGAGCGTCTGACTTCGGCCCTGGTCATGATCTCACAGTTCGTGAGTTCCAGCCCCACGTCGAGCTCTGTGCTGACGGCTCAGAGCCTGGAGCCTGCTTCAGATTCTGTGTCTCCCTCTCTCTCTGCACCTCCCATGCTCATGCTTGCACGCTCTCTCTCTCTCAAAAATAAAAACATTAAAAAAAACCCTGAAACACAATATTCAAATCTAAGGAAGATAAAGACAACTCTGGAAAATGACCACCACAGATTTTTATTTAATTAAAAATATTATACATGTTGTTGCATTTTCATGGAAAATAATGAGTTAAAAAACACCAACAGTGTTAGTTTTTAGAAACTTTCATCACCCCGTTCTGCCACCTGCTGCTTTTTTCTGTCCATGGCATGAACCATGTGTTAGGAATTGGGGCCCTTGTGAAACTAGAGCTTCCTTGAAGTTCATACCTACAAGACCCCTGGAGTGAGCCATTTTCTTGAGGTTGGTGTTCTATTGAGTTACATCAGATACACCAGTCTGGACTCCCTTGCAAACCTTTGAAAGGAGCTAACATAAAAGCCCAAAGCACATGTCAACACCAATTCAGCTCAATGTGTCTATAAGAATCAGTTATGACCTCATCCAGTTTCCAAGCCAGTTACCAAGTGACTTTGTATTCTACCTGGTGTATTAGTGTCCTGAGCCCCTCCATAAAACTTTCCCTGAACCCATGGTGGGAAGACACTGCCATATAGTGTTTATATTAAAACCATCAGCAAATACACAAAAGCACATGTGGCCCCCATGCACAATACTATCAAATAAAAAAAAAATACATATTGGTACAATACAACCTTTGGAATCACTGGCTAAAATATAGCCACGTGAGTAGTTTTAACGTCTTCATGTAATTCCACATTTAAGAAAAATAACAGCACAAAACTTTAACTTGAAAACATCACTTCAGCTATAAACTTCTCATGTGTAAATACAAAGTGTGTACAATATCATCCTCTCCCTAACTCTCTTCCTTTGTATTCTTTGGACAGCACCACCCCCTAACCCATATCCTTCACCTACAACATAAGACTGCATCCCTATATTGCTCCCGAGTGATGCTTTTACTAAAATTGGATCTGATGTGACAGAAACATCCTGGCTCTGTTTTCCTGCACCTTTGCTTCAAATTGTAGTACACTTCATCTGGATTTTGCATCCAGCTTTATATTAAAGAGAGATGAATCCCCCCCCAAAATACACAAATAAGCAACATAGCTGGATAGCAAAAAGGTAGAATTGCCTCAGCTCTTAGAAATTGGACAATGTTCTTCCTTCTTCATAACGGTGTGTCAATTGATGGGAATAAAATAAGGCTGAAATTGCTTTTCACATTCTGGCTCTGTTGGGGGCATTTTCACATAGACCCCTGTAGTAAGAGGGCTTCTTTTCTTTAGCTGCCAAATGCAAAAAAGAAACAGTAATTATTATTGAGAAATACAGAAGCCATTTCTAGACATAATAGGACTCACCAAATACTGGGTCCCTACCCTGTTGAAAAATGAATGTTCACCACATACAGAATTATAAGCCCCAGAAGATTTTCTTGATTCAGCTATTACAACTCACTTTAGGTAAATAACTCTGTGCTATTGATGTAAAATGGCAATCATTTTCCCTGACTGCAAGAGAGGAGTAAGAGACTTTGAGAAAGCTTTAAAAAGGACACCCAAAATGCCTATAGTGATCGACCACATCTTATCTGTGAGGGGAGGAGCTTGATAAGATAATAAACTTCAGTTACTCTGTTCAAGAGCTGTATTTCTCATATCCACTCCTCATATACTCTTTATAACTTTTTGCCCACTTTAGTGCCCATTTTTTATCACCTCCGTAAATTGAGATTCTGTGTCCATGTGGCAGTTTCTAGAAAATGAGGTAAGAAGAATCTACAGCAATTGAACAGGTTGAGTAGAGGATCTTGGAATCCAGTGAGGGGCAAGGGGAGGGAGAGAAGGAGAGGGAGGGGAAGACAGGAAGCCAGGGAGAGAAAGAGAAGCAGGGAAGAAGTTTGTGTTGACAAAAGCAAGCCATAGACAGAGGTAGATGAAAGGAACCACCAAAAAGAAATCCCGATAGGAGGCCTGATTCCATATTTCCATCTCTTCCACCAACACTGCAATAAATAAAACCTTGTATTCTCATTCACTGGGCTAGAGGGGAGGGCAAGACTCTCCATTTGAGCAGACTGGATAACAGGGAGCCCTGGACAGGTATTGGGTGGACAGCTACAGCTTGGACAAGGAAGGCACAAGCAGGGTGGCACCAAGGGATGGCTTCCAGGTGAAGTGGAGTGACATGAAGGGGGAGACTAAAATCCATCCAGTGGTCTTCTATAGCAGCATTTTGTCCAACTTAATCTTACATTTCAGGGTTTTTAAGTACAATTGTCTTGAAGATAAAGTGCAAAACAGCTGCCCCGTGTTGTTCAAATGGTTACTCAAACTGAAACCCTGTTCAGAAGCACACAAACATTCAATGTCAAACACACTCATCTAAAATGTTAGTCATCCTGAAACCTCAAAGGCCAATGCCAAGGGTTCTAGCGTGTTCTTTACCACTGCCCTTCCTTTACCACTGTTCTGCATTTATTGCTTCATCTCCAGAAAACTGAACTCAACAGCATCATTCGGTCAGTTGCTATCACTGGAGGCATCCCCACCAGAAGTGTTGTGTTGTCAGCATTGCACTCACCATTTTGCTCAAAGAAACAGCTGTGATAAGGAAGCTATAAAAAAACAATCCTGAACTGACTGCTGCGAGGATCCAGAGAAGGAAGTCAGAATCTGGGCAAGGTTCAGGATCTGCAACAGAAGACAAAGCACAGCTTCCCTGAGACTCTCTTTAAACTTAAGGGCCCTACTCCCCCCCCCCCCCCCCCATTAGTGAAAAAAAGAGCTTCCAGACCTTGGTGTCCACCCCTAAGTAAGTCTGACTGCTGGGGGCCACTTCTACAGGAATGTCCTATCAAAGACCCAAAGTCAAATTTCACAGTGCTTATCACTCCAGAGTAAGTGCCCCAACCTCCAGTAGAAAAAAACACTATCCCCAACCCATTTTAGTTTTAGTCAGAACACTGTTTGGGTCACCACCCATTAACCAGACTCCCATGCAGTATGCCAAAGAACTCTTAAGGAGAATTTCCATAATCCTAAAAATGAACCACCTGAAGTTGAAGAACAAAACTGTTTTCATGCAAAGAAGACAGCAATGCAAAAGGTGTAAGCTTAGTGATAAGGTTTTGCTCACCGATGACATAAATCTGGGTTCCATTGCCCATGCCTGCATAGTAGGGTGGTGGGTACATGAGCTCCACCTTGCAGATGTAGAGTCCCGTGTCCATGGCCCTCAACCCTTGGATGGTGAGGTTCACTTTGTTTCCGCTGGAGATGCCAGTGCAGGTGGAATCATCTAGGAAGGCCAACTCATTCTCCACTGTGTATGTCGCAGCACAGACTTCAGTCATCTGGCTGCCAGTCTGCCTCAGCACAGTCACTCGGACTTCGGCGGCATTGCCTGAAGACCCATATTCACACACGAAGCTGGCGACACCTCGGCTGCTGGCCAGCACCACTGCAGGCTGGGCCACATGCATCCCTAGCAAGGGAAAATTAGAGGGAACTCAGTGAACTCCTGCTCACCCACGACCAGGCTCAGGCAAAATCTCTGGCTGAGGGAAGTGGATCTTTGATGGACACTCTCCAGCTTCACCTTCCAGTCCTTCCCTCCCTTCAGCCAATACTCTTCATCCCTTCCCTTCTCTCCCCATCCATCCCCTCCATCACTCAGCTGACTTCCAGCCCATCTCCATGAAGGTGTTTCCTTAGAGAACAGAGTTTCTTGAAGGCAGTTGGTTGTAGCAGGAAGAACATTGATGTGACAAACTGAAGGCCAGGCCCTACCATGAAATATACTTGATTTGGGGTGAGTCATGCCTCCCCTGTAGCCTTCATTTTCCTTCACATGTACTAAGAGAGGATTAGGTCAGATGAGAACAGAGTGCCTTCCACCTCTGATATTCTATGGTTATCACAGAACTACAGGAACTTTAATGAGCAGTAGGGGAAATTTTGGAGGTTGAGGTACAGAATTTCACCTTACCTCTCAATGCATACGTCACAAACCTCTGCCTATATTTACCTGGCCAGAGAGGCTGAGCCCCAGGTCACTGCACCGGATGTCACCTTTCCCAGCATTATTATCAGAAGGAGGGACGCTGCTAGATGAAGGAAGCCACAGAGCAGAGGGCACCGGGTCGTTTCCTCTCTAGGTTGAGGCAACCCTACTATTAACTTCTGTGGGCTTCCCCTGCCGCCACCACCACCTCTTCCGCCACTCTCTCCTCCACTTGAACACTCCCATGCTCCTTTGTTCTTCCTCCCTCTGGCTTCTACAGGATAAAGGAAGCCAGCTCTCCATTCAAAAAGTCTTGCATCCTCTAAAAAAACTTTAGCTTCATGTCAAACTACCTTCCTGCAACTAACTCAGCCCCTCTCCAGTCGATCATATAAGTGACACTCAACACTTGGATGAACCATGCCACTAATTAATTCTGCTCAAACACTTTGATGCCTTGCATACCATTGACTGCAAAAACAAATGAAATAAGTGGCATTTATGTCCTCTATGATCTAATCCCAACCTATCACTCCAGTCTGAGTTTCCAGGACACCTCTTCCTATGGATAAATGACTCTATAGAAATCGCTCTATCACTAGTCCTTTCTCCCAAGTACCTGAACTGGACAACGTCTGTCCTCACAAGAGAGAACAACATGGTAGCAGCCCTTGCCAGAATTAATCCAGCAGCCCTGGCTGGCTAGATAACAGTCTTCTTCCCCAACCCTCATCTCAGTCTATCAGAGCATCCCCTGAGCATCCTCTGAGCATCTTTTGCACTGTTATAAATCCGTCACAGTATTTAATCAAGTTCTATCCCATATTAAAGTTTTTTTGCGCACTAATTTGCAGCTTCCGCCTTTGGCTTATAACTCCTAGGAGCGGCCATTATAATCTGCCCATATGAGCACCCAATAATCTTTGTTGTATTGATGCTAAGCCTAAAGACCAAGTTTCCTGCCCTCCCCCCAACCCCCAGGCAAATTCCCAATTATCACCAGTAAATCTGGTCACACTCGATTTTTCAGCGGGAGAATCTCAGTAACAGGTGGAGATAAATTTTCTACAAAGTAAAGGTAATTACTTCTAAGAGTATTTAATCTTTACATGTTCAAAACATGTAGAATAAGAAAATGTATATAAATATTTCTTATAATATTATTGGTAATAATTTAATTATGGAATACCTTTAAGCATCCAAGATATATCGTACAAACCACATGGTTTCTTAACTGATATGGTCTAGAGAGAGAGAAGGTTGAAATTCAGTGAGAATGCTCATCATTTTATATGTAGCAAACCTAGAATCAACCTGTAAAGAGCTTTATTTCATCTGAAAACTGGGGAATCTGCATCTGAAATCCACAGATAGGTCAGGTGGCAATTAAGTATCTTAGGCTAAACAGACTGATGGTGTTCTTTCTTCTCTTCTTCCTTTTATTTCTTTCTCTCTCTCTCTCTCTCTCTCTCTCTCTCTCTCTCTCTCTCTCTCTGTGTGTGTGTGTGTGTGTGTGTGTGTTATGGTTTCAAACTGCTTTCATTTTTTAAATAATTAGCTAACTAGTTTATAGAATTGACTGAAGACCTTAAGACTTTGAATTGAGTAAAGAAGGCTTAAATTTTAAATAAGCCGATTCATTTATAAAAGTGAGCTCGAGGATCTTAAAATCTCAAATCGGGTAGGAAAGAAACTTGATATGTTTTGCTTAAATCAATGTTTTTGAAAAAGGAAAATCTTGAGCTCACCCTGATTCCAAGCTCAAATATATTAAGGACTGTGGAGATCTTTCCTCTTAACTCACTTAACTTTACAGTAATTTCTTCCAATCATACAGAAGTGTATGAAATTGCTTGTCTCCCAAACCAACTCAGATGTATCTATTAAGCTCCTAGTCAGTGCCTGGGACTCTGCTATGAGCTGTATCTCTGCTCATTTGCTGCTGCCAGCTGTCCCCTTTGCTGTCTTGGAATACAGAGTTATCCAAGCCAGGAGTTTGGAGTTTTACCTTTAGCTTCTGGCTTTGTTATAAATCACTGCCCTTGACTGCTGAAAGAAATGAAACCCAAGTGGGAGAAACACCTCCTCCACCTTCATGCTCCAAAAGCCTCACTCACCTTTGGAGAAGACGGGGATAAAGAGAAGAGAAAACAGAGCAGTGCAGGGCCAGGTCCTAGAAGCCAGGTCCAGCTGAGCCCCATGCCTCCGGAATCCAAAGCAAGCCATGGCTTTATGGGAGCAGTGTTCAGGTCTTCAGGAAGCAGAGTGAAACCTTTCAGGATCCTGAAGCTTTGAAATGTGTTTGAACCCACACAGAATCAAGGACTTTATATAGTTGGCTTTGATCCCAGGTATGTACTATACATGTGCACACACAAGAGGCACCTGAATAGAAAGCCTTTTTGTTTTGGTTTTACGAGAAAGGAAGTCGTGGGTTTAGCTGTTACGTCGAAAAGATAACCTCAAACACTCAAAGTAAAACTGAACAAAACAAGCCAATCCATGGATGGAAAATGCACTCAATTTGAAACTGAAGCTTCTTGCTCACTTTGAGGATAAGTGGAGACTTGGAGAATTTCCTGGAGTGCAGGAGTCTCCCTAAGTCCCAATTATGTCCAATTATCTAGGCATCTTTTACCGCCCAATTCACTTCATTCACATCTCCAAAACTATGAAGCTGCTGGTTCTGAGCCCTTGACCCAATGACAGCAGTAGTCTGTAGACATTAGTAATAAAAGCTCTGTATTCACCATCTCTGGCAAGTTTACAAATAAGACTTTATTTCTCCAAGCTCCATTGAGCATTTTGTTGAGAGAAAATACCAAAATCATAAGAAATGAATGATTTTGCTTCTGGTTTGCAAATTAGGAAAGAATTCGGGTACTCTTGAAAGCCTTAACAAAGACAAAATAGAGTTGGAGACATTCCAGCAAACATCAGCCAAAATGATCCAAGAGATTCTTCCATAAGAAGATGGACATTTTTTTTCTAAAGAGAATTTTTCAAGTATAAAATCCAAGAACTAAGGTTAAATATGACTGAAGTTCCTAAATGTATGAAAGCTGTAAACAGTACAAGTGTTCATCCTATAAGAGAATACTAAACATTGGGGCCACCTACCTTAAAACTGATGAGTTTTCATATGCTTCAATAACAAAAGAGACATTTATTGAAAACCTATGCCAGTTATATGGTATGTGCATTTAGATTGAATGGGGACCAGACAAAACACAATTAATGCCTTAAGGGACTTCTAGGAGATTGACATGCAAACAGTTACAGCATGACTATGATGTTTGCCTATTCCAGCCCTTCACGGTTTCCCATTGTCCATACAGCTCAGCACAGCAGAGGAGGCTTTATAGAATATGGACCTAATGCCTCTGTGAGCCTGTCTTCCAGCATTCCCACACATGACCCCTTCTTCCGTTTGTCCTTTCTCCAAAACACCTCTTTTGGGTCTCATCAACTTTATGCAGTTCCAATGCCTATTTTCTCCCAATATCTAATCCTCCTTCTCGTCATCCAGGAGTTAACCAACATGACAGCCTCTCCTGAGGCCTTTTTCTGTACTCCCCTACCACCTTATATAAGCCTTCCAACCCAGCTGAGATGCCAACAGGCAAGAGCAACCTAATGGGCTTTTACTAGGGGCCAGATCCCAGATAGGTCACTGAAGATACAAAAGTGAAAATTGTATGTTCCTGCCCTTGAGAGGAGACACAGCAGAAGGAGTGGGAGATAGTTACACCCATGATCATGACAGAATAGAGAAATGCTGGAATTGAAGTATCTTGCACAGCCATAGAGGAGCAGAAGCCATTGGTTCAGCCTATGGAAGTCAGAAAGGGCTTCTCAGAGAAAGTAAAACCTGAGCTTATTATTGAGGACAAGAGCAAGGGCTGGGTATTGAAACAAAAAGAACAATATGTGCCAAGATTGGAAAGGGCATAAAGCACTCATTATGGCCAGAGGACAAGACAAGTATGGGAATCCACAGTAGGTGGAAGCTGATGCTCTTAGCACTGAGGGCGAATGCACCAAAAAAGAGCAAATTGGCATGTCTGAGTTCACATTTTAGGGGAATTCCCGCTTGCACGGGAGAAACGATGGGGAGGATAAGTTCAAGAAGAAGTAAGATGTAACCAGGAAAACCAAGAAGGAGGCTATTGCGATACCCCAGGCAACCAGGAATTGACAAACTTCTTCTGTAAAAAGACTGACAGTAAATATATTAGGCTTTGCAAGTCATATGGTCCCTGTTGCCACTACTCAACTCCACTGTTATAGGGTGAAAATAGCCACAGAAAATACATAAATGAAAGGGCATGGCTATGTTCCAATAAAACATTATTCACAATATCAATTATACCCTAATTAAAAAAAAAAAAAAAAGAACATTATTTACAAAAACAGGTGGAGGCTGGATTTGGCCTGCAGACCGTGGTTTGCCAATTCCTGGTGTAAAGTAAGGCAGCGACAGCAGTGGTGACAGGTTCCTAAGAGGACTATTCCAAAGGCAGTGAATGCATAGAGAACACCAAATTTATGGCTTAAGAGGTACTGTCGTAGTGTGACAGTTCAAATGTTTGTCAATTTTATCTCATTCAAGTCTCAAAACAAGGCAGGGATCATAGGTTTTCTCAATTTATAAAAGATAAAACCAAGGCACTGAGACTTGAATTTATCCAATCCCCCATAGTCAGTGGTAGAGCCAGGATCTGAAGTGGGAAATGCTGTTAATCACTGCACTAAAGAAAAGGTTTTAATGTCCAAGAGAACTAGATTTGAATCCTAGTATGAAGACTTGCTAGCCGTTGATCTGGGGCTCAGAGCCCAATGTCTTCCAGAAAATAGTGACTACAACTCAAGGCTGTTGTAAGGATTAAATGAGATAATGCATATAGCATGTATAAAAGAACTACTATGGTATCTGGACATTCAAGAAAGCTCATTGAGAAAACAGAGCTACAATTTCCGGGAATAGGGAACATAAGCAGATCAGGAAATGAAGATGATGAGTTCCATTTGGGTACATTGAGTTTATCTACAGAATGTAAGCGGGAAAGACTCCAAAATGATTGCTGACATGGTCTGGAGCACAGGAGAATGATCTGAGTTAAGACATTAGTTTAGGCAACCATGAAGCCACTGATGAAAATTTCACAGGCAAGGTTTCAGGTGAACGCTCTATAAACATTTGTTAAATGCATAGATAAAGGAGTGAAAACAGTTTAATATAAGAAGACATGAAGGTTGTAATAGGAACTTTCAAAGAAGCTTACCAGGTTCCCTAATTATACTTTCATGAAACTATTTCTGCAATAGCAAGAAAATTCGATTGTTTTGAAAAACACTAGATAAAAAGAATGTTGGTGAAAAAGATATATTCTTTTCCCATGTATCATCCCATAGATTATTTGATAATTACAAAGGGGAAAAGATAATGGATAAATCTAGCAGATACTGCTTTAACCAAGTGATCAAACTAAAGATCACCCATGATGAGACATTTTGACATCATGTGACTCCAGATATAACGCACTGAGAAGAACACGACACATCTGTAGTAGTATTGCCAAAATGGGTTAAATTGAATCTAATCGTGAAAAAACAATTAGGCAAATCCATGTTGGGATCATTCTGCAAAACAACTGGCCTTCAAAATGGGCCTTTGCTTCTTCAAAAATGTCAATATCGTGAAAGATTTTAAGAAGAAAAAACCTGAAAATTGTTCTAGATTAAAGGAGACTAAGGAGACATGATGATAAAATCCAATATGTGATCCTTGATTTAAAAATAATAACTACATAGCACGTTATAGAGACACTTGGGGAAATTTGAATTTAGACTATATTTGACAATAGGATTGTATTAATGTTAAATTTGCTGAGTGTGATCATTTAACTGGGGTTTTGTAGGGAAACATTCTGTTTTTATATGATGTTTGCTTAAGCATTCAGGGATAAAGTCTCAGGATGTCAGTAAGTAACCCTCAAATGGCTCAACAAAAATACAGGTGTATATTTGTGTTAGCCCAGAGAGAAAAAGAATAAAACAACAGAGACAAAATATTAACAATTGGTGAAGCTAAGTGAAGAGTATATCTGTGTGTTCATGATACATTCTTAAAAATTCTTTGCAAGACTGAAGTTTTTCAAAATAAAAAGCTGAACGCAAAAATTGTAGAACCACTATTACTATGGAAGGCACTATACCACAGATAAGCAGACTGAAATTTAGAGAAAGGAAGTGACTTGCCCAAGGTTATTCTCCACCCCCCTTCCTTACATCCATTTTCCACCTGGGAGGCAGACCCACAGGGACAACTGGGTTCCCTGGCAGATTGGCTTCTGGGAGGGACAAGCAGATGGGAAGCACCTGAAGAAGATCCAAAGGAAGGAGGGCAGAGATCAGGATATTTCTTCTCTCTCCCAGATTCAGGACCTTATCTCCGGCAGTAACAGTAGCTCTGCACAGCTACAGCTTTTGTTGAGTGCCGCCTGCCCCTTCTATGAGCCAATTCTCACTATTTCTTTCCCCGGTCCTTTCAGTATTGGGAGTGGACCACCTTCCAGGGTTGCTAGCATCTGTGTGCATTAACATCTTCTATTCCTGACCCTCCTAATACCTCTTAAAATAGTCATTTTGCTGAATCTCTCATTTGAACCACCTGTTTGCTGTAGAGTCCCTGGTTGATTTAGTCCCACAGCTGATAAGCAGCAAAAACTGGATTTAAATTCTGATCTCATTCCCATCCAGTAGTTACTTTTTCCCTATTATCTCATGTACAATAATAACATATTTATTACAGTCAATTCTGTGCAATTCTTCTATCTCACCTATATCAAATTCTATTTCCATGGCACTCACACATTCACCCTAGCATCTAACTAGCGCCTCCTTTGTACATAATAGGTGATAGAGAATTTCTGCATTTCAATTTAGGTCTCAACCCATTTTATGTTTCTGGCGTCTCATTTCCAGCTCTGGGAAAAGGGCTAGTAAGTAAGGATTCAATCAGGGGACTGACAGATACTAACAAGCCCAGCACAGTGGTGAACAGTATGACTGGAGTTCAAATCCTAACTCTACTTCATGATGTGTGATCTTAGGTGCAGTTTTTGAACTTCTTTGATCCTGAGCTTCCTCATCTGTAAAATAAATATAGCTAATTATGGTAGCTATCTTATAGGGTTATTGTGATGATTCAGTGAGACTATGCCAATAAAACGTTGAAAACTCTGCCTAGACTATAGTATGTGCTCAGTAAATGTTAGCTTATAGGTTAAATACGGAGAAAACTATGGGTTACAAACTTCAGCTGTTATATAAACCCTTTCATTATCATCTCTGATGAATGAGTGGTACATCAGACTTAAACCAGGGACTATTCTAATACTCACGTACTTACTAAATTTCTGCTATCGGTGTTCCCATCAGTATCTGAAACCAAATTAGACATTAGACATAACCTAAGGATATTGTAAGCTCTCAGTTATTCAGTGGTTGAATACTCAAATGTCTGGGGGTACTACATCCTTCATTTCAGGGTAGAAAGGGGAAAGTCGGTTTTGTTATTTACTTTTACCGCTCCAACAACAACAACAAAAAACGTTGGTGGTAGAGGAAATGAAAATAATTGGCTAAAATTAGGGCTCGGGGATTCACTGTGATTTCATTTCCTCACTATCTTCCTGTATCCTACTAGTTTGAGTAAACCCCAGACGGGTTTTGTAGTACTCTTAGTGGTTACTGGATTTGAAAGATCTCTCAAGATTTGCATAATTTCAAGTGATGCCTACAGTGGGTGTCTTCAGAATTCCAGATGAGATATAGTTTGGGTAGGGTAACTGCATTATTTTACTTAATTATAAAACTCCTCTGAATTTATAAAGCTCATTCTGAGATTAATTGGACTTTTCAGTTTTATTAAGCTTTTTTTTTTTTCCCTAACCCTCCTCCTATTATCCTTTCCCCAACTAGCTTACCCCAAAACCAACCTTTTGTTGAAAGATGTGCACCTGGCATTGACTGCGGTACATACTGCAAAACATCCTTTGCTTGATGGTTTCAGATGTAATGGGAGGAATGAAAAGTCTAATATTTGCATAGCCTGCAGTTTCAGGACATCCCATTACGTTGAGCCTATTATCATGCCTAATTAAGGTTATATACTCTGTTTTTGTGCTAATTAGCTCATCACAGTACAACTCCTTTCAAAATTGACTTCAAAGGAAAAAGAAAATCATCTACTCAAGTGATTGCTAAAGAAGGACCTATCAATCATCTCACTTCGAAAGAGAGCTAAGAGAAAGGAAACGATATGCAAAGTGACTGGAAAGAAATTTTAGCTTCATTACCATTAAAGGGTGAAAATATGGGCTGGGCAAGAACTCACTTAAATAAATGTGGTAGATTAATTTTCAGTCCCTAGGGAGCTGTAATCTACATCATAAAGTCAGGTAAAAATGGATGCTTCTGAGCTGTGGACCTTCTGACAGCCCCTTTGTGGGGAAATAGAATAGATTACTGCTGTCCTTTCAGTCTACATTGCCACCTTGCTGAGGGTAAAGTGAAAAGGGTTGTCAGGGAAGCTAAGTTTTATTTGCTGACTTAATGACAAAATGAAATGCCGAAACCACTTCAGTTGAAGGTTAATCCTATCTGTCAGAGCTTCACTTACGTAGAGATGAAAACAAATATTTTTGAATGAATAAATGACAAAGTCGTTTGTAGGAAGAATCTACGTTCCAATTGCCTAAGCTCCTTACTTTATATGATTAAATCTTTTTGAATATCTTATCTCCATTTATATATAATGGTCTCTTATTATATTTCTGATTTAGCCATTATCATCTCTGATTTTCCCTCAATCTCCTTAACTTCTCACACCTAAAACTAAGATTAAATTTGGATTGGGCTTTAGTCTTAATCCTTCACCCCTGTTGCAACATGGCCAACCATGAATAATTTGGGTGAGGGACTTTATCAAAAGCCAGGAATAGACATTTTCAAAATAGGTAACCTCTTTATTTTACGGATCAGAGAACTGATGTTGAAAGTTAATTGACTTGCCCAATATCACACATTTAGGGTTTATCCCTGTGCATGTAGATCTTATTTCTTTATCATCAAGAAGAAATAAAAAGAAAAAATAAAAAGGGAAGGGTAAATAGTCTTGTATTTGACCTATGATGCACCCCAGCTCACCCCACCTGAATGATAAACTCAGAGTACACCCGATTCCCATTTGGAACAAGTTGAGATAGCCCAGGATTATTTCCATTTTACAAAAGCAGAAATGTCACAAGTCACTAATGTTTTCTTGTCCTACTGCAAGCTCAGAGTGTGACTGAAAATTGTCTTTAATGCTGAATAACCACCCAACCTCAAAGAGTTACAAGCTCTCTCTAAAGAGTAACATTGGAAGTACCAAACATTTGATGGAATCCATTTCTCTAATGATATTTGTGGCCTGTATAATCTGAGCTTCAAGAACTTATTTCAGTTTCTTGGTTACAGAGGCAATCACTGTTTTCACATTTTGAGCTGTGTTATTTCTAGCCCTGCTGCCATCGTAGCATTTGAATGATTTCAGGCCATGACCTCCTTCACACCTCCAGTTCATAGGAAACTTTTATGTTCACACCTTAGAAAAGGAGTGTCTTTGCTCCTTTGCAGTGTGAGCATTAGCAGCTATGATGGTGGAGAAATGTGTATTAGATAATAAGGAGCACAGTGTATTTGCACAGCCTATTACAGGCATTGAATCCTAGAAGAAACGTTAGTTTTGCTCTCCCATTTTACAGAGGATGAAAGAAAGACCCGGGGAGGTGAAGTGATCTACCCCAAATTACATGCATAGCCTATTGGTGGCAGAACCAAAATGAGGCCCCAAAGTCCTTAACTTAAAGTCTCTTCTCACTATGCCTTCACTATCATCCACCATCTTCCCAAGACCTCTTAAACTAACATGACTTCTGGTTTTAATTTCCTGCAAGTTTACAACTTGAAACCCAGCCCCAACAAACTTCCTCATAGGTTTTAGGTACCGACAAACACAAATCAGCAAGTCAGATTTTGAGTAAAAATTGAAAATTATGGTCTTACAGCAATACCAAAAACAACAGGCAAAAGATGGAAACAACCCAAGTGACCATCAACTAACAAATGGATAAAGAAAATGTGCTACATCCACTCAATAGAATATTATACAGCCATAAAAATAAATGAAATACTGATGCATGCTTGAATACGAATAAACCTTGAAAACATCATGCTGTGTGAAAGAAGCCAGACACAAAAGGCCACATATTGTATGGTCCATTTATATGAAATACCCAGAATAGGCAAGTCCTTAGAGACAGAAAGCAGACCATTGACTGCCAGGTATTGTGGGGAGGGGAGAATGGAAAGTGGCTATTTGATGGTACAGGATTTCTTTTGGGGGTGATGAAAACATTCTGGAATTAGATAGTGGTGATGGTTGCACAACATAATGAATGTATTAAATACCACTGAATTATATACTTTTAAATGTTTAAAATGGTAATTTTTTGTGTCCTTTACCACACATATATACATATACAATATGGTTATGATGATGGATTCAATTGGCATTAACCATCTTAGAAAGCATACCACTGGTCTTACGATATGTGTTGACCATACGTTTTGCTCTTCTCTGAATGTAATCTAGACAAAATCTATAGCCAAGTTGACTACACTCCAAGTATAAAAAGAATGAACTGGTAAATGCATCATTAACTGGCTGAGGCAAGGGAGAAACGTTCTTGTTTTTCCTCATCATCTACAATTCTGACCACACATCACACTGAATCATAACCAGCAAGAATCTGAGATATGGATCATTTGGCTTTGCCTTTCCCTGGGCACAGTTTTCTAACAGGTTACTCAGTGTGGAATAACTAAATGAGATGGAGAGAGGCCATGTAGGAAATTTTGGCTCAGAGAACTATATGATTCAAGCATGTTTTAGGAGAATATAATTTGAGAGCAGCTGGTTGCATTTAGCAGCTTTCCTTAGCAGGCCCCATACCATGGATTATGCTCTAAGAGGAAAATCTCTGTCCCAGAGCTTCATCCATGAGCAGGAAACTGAATAATTGCACTTACATGAGCACATCAGGGCCTGCTGAAGGCAGTAAGAGTAATGCACTGAAATGAAAACCCAGGGTCTGCAGTCTTTGTCTGGCACATACATAGAGCCCAGCTTCCATGCCCATCTAAGAGAATCCTGTTAAAGAAATGACATTGACTTTAAAATCCTGAGGAATCCATTGCTTATCGTTTTTGTTATTTCTCAACATTATTTGAGTTCATTCTGATCACATACAGTTCTTACCCTACATGCAAACTTTGCAGTTCTGGTCATTTGTGTTATCTGGTTAAAAAATACTGACAAGTAGAATATACCACAAACATTTGTTTCCTGTCCTCCCAAAACATAAGCAGGTCAAGAAACATCAGTCAACTGTATTCCCTGCATTTTACCTTTTGGATAAGATAGACAATGTGTACTGAAGAACATATGAGGTTGTTAGAAATTTTTAATTCATGATGATACAAGAAAGTTAAAGGAAGTTATGATTTTTCAAAATTAAATCTTTGCTACTGGAATTTACTATCCTGATTTGTAAGACAAATTCAGGAACCAAGTTTGTGGTGATAAATATATTAAGCAAATGCAATTTTTTTTCTTATCACTTGGAACCACTCTTTTTATTTGAGAAAACAAATTACTTGCAAATCCTCTGACTCTGTCTAGATATGCAGGCCTTCTTTTAATTAGCATCATAAACTGTCTATGTAAGTCAATGTCCTTTGTAAATCTGAATATATTCAAGGACTTCAATATCTCCTATATCAAAAAAATAAACTGGAAGGGAAATCCACAAGATTTTTTGATTTAAGAGAATGGAAGTAAAGAGGAAAATGAGAAGAAAGAATAAGAGAAATGAGAAGCAAATGGAGCAGAGAAAAAAAAGACAAAGCAGAAACTTTAAATGAAGGATAATTTGCATATATTCAAAGAAATATCAATTCCGACCCATCTGACAGAATTAATCAACCATAAGAGAACATTGGTTTTGATTGTGGGTGGAACTTTCATAAAATTCCAAAAACCTCTTGAAATCACAAAGCCCCTAAAAAGATGCTCTGCTAGATGTTTTTATACAAAGAATGTGCAGATAATGTCATTCTAGCACTAAATTTAGCAAATAAAATGATTGTGATTGATAAGACTCATAGAACCGGTTTTAAAAGTCTTTAACTCAAATTACTGCAGCATAAATGTTTTTTTTTTTAAGTCACCAACTTAAAAGTCAGGAAACTCTTACTTAGATTTAGCCATATTTCTATGACACTGGTTAGACAATAATTTTTTATAGACTTCTAGCAGTTTGGGATGTCACCTAGATTCACTGCCTCAAGCCCTGTTGTTTCGGTACCCGGATTTCAATTTGAAGCTTTAAAGATTGAAAACTAATTAGTAAAATCTACAAATTGTTTTCTATAAGATATTTTCAATAAATTCTGAGACAATTGACCTTTACCAAGGTGTTTTCTAGCAAACATTTAGCCCAGCTAAAACATATCAGAGGAAGATATGATTTTCTCACACTCTCTAACTCTGATTTATTGTTTCAGGGTTGGTTGTAGCAAATAAGGAGTAAAATGCATAAAATGGTGACATGGGATTTAAGAGTTTTGAATTATAGATGTGGTTCTAATGCTACCTAAATGGAAATCAGTTTAATTATATAATCTCGCTAGTTTAATTTTCTCATCTGTGAAAATGAGGAGGCTCAATTAGAAAGAAACTCTAACTTTCAGCCCTAAATAATTTTTAATTAAAAGCATATTTTCCCTTCATGATATGTAAATGGAAAAAGCAGGTTAGAAAACTGTATTTAGAATATGATTCATTTTGTAAAAATAAAGTGAAAATACATGCAGAATTATATACAGCAACATGCTACCAGTGATTATAGAATTTTTATTCTCTTATCTTACCTCTATTTTCCATCTTTCTGAATGTATATATATTATTTGTGACTAGAAAAATAAGATATTACAAGCCATATAAATTAAAGTCTTTATTGTTTATAGAACACTAAGTATATACCCGTTCATCAGAGCTTGAACATTCCTATTTTGGGGGAAAAAATTGAAAGAAGATTCATGCAGACATTTGAAATATAAGATGAGTTTATACAAGAACTCTGGTTTCTGAAATATCAACCAAAGAAGCAATTTCACCAGCACAACGTATTGTAGCATCAGCTTCTCTACTTTTGTGACCGCATTGGCATCACGATACTCTGAAAGCACTTGTGTTAATTTTCCTAGAACATCGTGAAAAACATCATATACGTTCAGAGACACACTCCTTTTCCCAAATATAAGTAATGTGTTGGGTATGGTTAATTGGACATGCAAATAAATGGATTATGTGACCAGTATAGGAGAAAGACATTAGTGCGGTAAATTTTAGAAGAGGAAGTAGTCTAAGTTATCCAGGCCCTAATATACTGAGATCTTGAATATGGGAATCAGAACTTTAAGGTCCATCTCTTGCCCTCTGATTGTTTGTGAAAAAGAGAAAGTGATCCTCACAGGCAGATGGTTAGGCCTGGCTTCATATCATCTGTAGACTTTGCATTCTCTAAGTGTATGTCCTTGGTTTCCAACTTGACAGAAATCATTCAAGACATACCATGCAGGTCATTCAAACAGATCACTCTCAGTTGAACATGGACTTCAGGTGTCATGGGGAAAATCTGTCAGAATCAGATATTCAGTAATATAAATTAGACACGATACTTAGCATACAAAGACAGAAAATTCAAGAACTAACCCTAAGCATTTTTAAAATTATCTGGCCAATTCCTCTATGTCAGAATTCCTACTTAAAAGTATCTTTTGATGTGCTATGGGAGTGCAGTTGAAGGCTCCTAACCATGCCAGCCTCTTCCCTGGCAGAAGGAAGCAAGAGAAAGAGAAGTTCTTCTTGGGGCCCTACATTCAAGGCGATGCTCCACTATGTCACAAAGAGAATTCCAAGGAAATGTAAGGCTGACTGGCTTCCCACAACTCATTATAGTTAAAAAGCAAAACAAAACAAAATCTTTCAGTGATAAAAGGTTCAATCGCTTTATCTAAAATTGCAAATTCAAATGACTGCAGCCCTTCAAATATGTCGTCTTGGAAGGTTATATTTTTCCAGTGATACTGTCATTGTTCAGAAAATCCCTGGGATGCCCCTTTTTGGAATTATTCTCATTTTTATGGAGGGGAAAAAAATGCAGTGTCTTATTACTGTATGGTCATATCTTGGTGTTTTAACCACCAACATCCCTCAGATAATGAGGAAATTGTTGTTGGTGGGAGGGAATATCAAATTATCATTCATACAAATAAGTGTTACCTTTGAAGATGTTGGAAGGATTGTGCTATATACAGGCCTTCAAATACCAAGAACATTTTCAGTAATGGTGGCAGCACTAGAACAGGGATGAACATCTTCGATTCGAGTGGGAGTCATGACCCTACTCCATGGCCACACAAAGCAAGTGTAACATGGGGAGGAAGGCTGATTCTCTCATGAGCCATCACTACTGCAGAACTGCAGCTGAACTTCAGGCCCCTGGGGGACTAGATGGTGGGTTATGCCAAACCTTCACAGGGCACAATTTAAGTAACAGCACTGGAGCCCACGGAAAAGAGATTGTACACAGTGAGTAGAGCACAAAAAGTAGGACTCCAGGCAGCTAGTAGCCTGATACTTCTTTATTCAGAAAGCCTGTCCACATACTGATGAGCCCCAGGCCCCAAGATACAAAGATGGAGATCAGGTCAGGGTTTCTGGCCCCAGGGGAAGGGCAAGACAGAGCAAGACACTCAAAAGTCTCAAAGCAGAAACTCAGTCCTCTGAGATGCAGACAAAGGGACTTAGAGGAAATCTAAGCCTTACCTGAGTATGGCAGGAGCCCAGTGGCCATTTTCCAAAGTGAGAGTCCCATGGCCAGAACTACATTGGATCTAAGTCTTGGATAGTGACTAATGCAAGCCTCATTCAGTGAAGGACTGAGAATTTTAAAACCCTTAAAACTTCAGTTAGGAAAAACAGGGCCTGCAGGTGAGGCAAGGCATTTGGGAACACAGATGAAGAAAACTGATCAATATAGAGATATGAGACATAAATAGGGCTGATTGGATACCCAAGATCACTTTCTGAAGAGGCTATCACTCATAAATTCTGAAACATTATTTTAGAATATCTATCACTTTATTGGCAAACCTAACAAGAAAACTTCCATGCTTCCTTTTCTTCTGGGTTTATTGTCCTTAGAAGAGTGCTATTGTGCTCCATGGATTGATGGGATTTTCTAGTCACTACTTTTTTTAAATTAAACTATCCAAGTTTAGTTGGGTTGAAACCAGACCGTGGTTTTCAAAGAGCAGACGAATTGAGACCAGACTATATTCTAAACTCCCCCACATTCTGGTTTCATTATGTTCTTGAAACCCAGACCAATTTTATGAAAAGAATTGACAAAAGTGGGCTTGATTCTTAGCAAACCTGACCCAGTTAGAACCTGACGTTGGACTAAAATCGGCTTTAATTTGGGGGTGCAGTGCTAACCGTAGAAGTGAAACTGAATGAATATGTGCAAATGCGTAAGAACTGAAGAGGAGGAAAAAATTATTAAGTGATAAATTTATTAACCCAAATCTCCTAGCAATCAGTGGACAATAACTGGTAAGAAAATATTTCCAGATCTAAAAGCCCAGCAATTACCCTAAGAGCATAATTCTAAAATAACTTTTCTGATTAAGTTCAAACTTTCCAAGAACATTCACCTTTTATCCGAAACCGAACCATGAGAAATTTCAAACTAAAAGTCATTGTAAACTGCTTGCATGAGAATTGTGTTTTCATGATGGAACTATTGAGTAATCATTGTCATTTACTAACTATACAATATTAAGGCAAGAGACAAAAAGTCACTGGGGCCAGAAAAGAGAGAAGGGGTATGGGGATTAAGGAATGAAACAACGAAAGAAGAAAGGGAGGAAGGAAGGAGGGAAGCCAGAGTGGACAAGGGTTGTTAAGACCATGTTTTCTCAGAGAAAGTCACTTCTGACCAAACCCCTTGGAAGCAGAATACTGTTAATCTTAGTCCAACTGCTTCTCAGAAATATCATTTTTCTTGGTGCGCCATTTGCCATCTGGCCCAATCCTCAGGAGTTCTATCTCCAGGGAATCACAAAGTAGTTGAGCTAATATTGATACTCAGCTCCTGCTGTTATTATCTCTGTAAGCCAAAGTTTCTCAACTTCAGAACTATTGACATTTTTTACCAAAATGGGATTAAGCATGCAAAGGTCTTATTAGGAGAAGTATCTATGAAAGAAAATGGGGAGGGAGATGGGGAAAGCTGGAAGAACCATCAGATATTTATGCAAAGGTGGCCCCTAAGGGAAGGAGAGTGGGAGGGAAGGTTGGGTGGAAACATGCTAGACCCCTATACAGTCTAGGAGAGGTTTGGCAAGAGTGTCAGTGGTCCTTGAGCCAAGGTGAACCATCTGGAACAGGCTTGCTTTAGAATTTTTGCCACTCAGAGTTATTGGCTAGGAGCAGCCCATGGGAGGCAATGCCTCAATATAAACAGGGCTATGGATGTCAGAGTGCCCCAGCTTGGGTCTTTGGTCCATTACCCTCCTTACAGTAGGGGATTTGTGAGGTTTATTTTCATAATCCACCCCTTGTGCCACATGGATCCACTTTTCCACTTAGGTTCAGGCAGCTTCTCTTCCACTTTTCCTATGAGCCTTTCTTCCTGAGGGAAAACTCAAAAGAGGGAAGTTAATGGATGAACAACAACCCTCATCATTGCAGTTGACCTCAAGTCCGTAACGAGTCTTCCTCCTCTCCCTCCCCCAGTCTTCATTCTAAATTCCTTCCCCACATGCTTAGCTATCACTTCAGTAGACCTGGGTGAGTTACCTCCTGATGTGACCCAAACCTTCATTTCTGATTATCTGAGCCCTTGAAAATCATATCCTTCACAGTTCTGGGTAGCTACACATGTTTGTTCATAGTTAAAATAGGTCAAGAGTACCAGGAAACATGCAAGTAGATCATCTGTGTGCCACATGTAATCCTCCCTGTCCCATTGTGTAGGAGCAGCCTTATCTCCTCCTGTGATCATTGTCAATTACCTCTACCAGTGTGGTGAAACTTCTTTTTGCCTGCTGATCCTGGGACAGAGGACTCCGAGGCATCCTCATGGCAGCCATAATCTGTAGTTCTTGGGGAGTCTTTCTGTGTCTTCTAGCAAGAAAGTGTTCCTCATCAGTAGCAGAGACCGAAAGCACAAAATCTTCTAATGGGTCAATGCTCCCATTGGTGGTGGTAAATGGGCTCACTTCCTCTTCCACCCCTTCATTCTTTGACTCATGTTCCCTTTCTACTGGGTACACAGCACCAAATAGGAGTCTCTGATTTAGTAAATGCATTGCATACTAAAGGAAGTCACTCCATCCTCCCAGAGTGTTTTTTCCAAGCTGGCACTTCTGTTGCTTTCAAAGGACATTACCGCAGTCTATGAGACTGACAGCGTCTGGGTACGATATGTGATACAACCAATGGACCTGAGTACATTCCAACACCTCCTTCGATGTGAAGTGGATCCCCTGGTCACATGATATTCAGAATGAATACTCTGCATGTAGATCAGGCATGCTAGAAGTCCCTGGATAGTAGTGTTGATAGGAAGCTTTACAGCCAGATAAAGCAAGTCTTCCTAAGAACAGGTGTCTGTTCCTGTGAGAATGAACCACTGGCCTGTCTGGGATGGAAAAGTTTCAATGTGGTCAACTTGCTCCAAGTAGCCAGTTGGTCTTCTAAAGGAATAGTGCCATATGGGAGGCATGGTGTTGCTAATAATTTGGACATTCATAGATAGCATTAGCTATCTGCACTGGTAAGAAGTCCATACTACTGGATGAATATGTTGCCTCCATTTCTTCCACCAATGATGAAGGCTGGCTAATGTCAACTGCCCAAATAATTGTATCCTCTTAGTTGTTCAGTGCCTCTTCTTCCATGGTGAATGCTTTCTGATGGGCATTAATGTATGAAACAAAAGTTTTGTGCTTTGTGCCCACTTCCAAATGTTTAGCCTCAAGACTCTACCCCAGACTTCCTTTTCTCCAATCTCCCAATCCTTTTTTTCTAAGTCCTTTATCAGATGTCCAGGCCATCGGCCACCTCCCAGGATCCATATTCTCACTTTAGGCCACTTTACTTTCCACAAGATGAAGGAAAGCGCTCAGATCAGTCCACTGGAAAGATTCTTTCCCCCCACTGTCTTCCAGGGCCATACTAAATGAAGCTATAAAGCAGCCACTGTCAACATTCAGCTTGCATGCAAGTACAGGCAGACCCACCCATAAGCAACTCATTTGGCAATAGGTACAAGCTGGGAGAGAGGCACTGGTATGAACGTGGTGGATGACATGCGATCTGAGCCATCTGATCATGCAGCTTACTCATGGC
This sequence comes from Puma concolor, assembly GCF_028749965.1. Lineage (NCBI taxonomy): Eukaryota > Metazoa > Chordata > Mammalia > Carnivora > Felidae > Puma > Puma concolor. The sequence goes on along the minus strand of NC_141674.1, from coordinate 191,052,169 downwards.
CTCCAGCTCTTCTTAGGCTCAATCCCAAATATACCATTTCCATCTTGTAATAGACTGATTTGGGGCCATGTGACTTTATAATCTGGTGGCTCTAGTAGAACCCTGCTCATTGTTGGCTGTTCCAGATGCACAGTCACTTAGAGTCCCACGGTAAACTGTCCTATGTCTATTTGGGTCCAGTAACAAGCCAAGAACTATTTCTCTATTTTTCAAAAGGTAATGCTGCAAATGCCATGGCCTTACTTCAGAACCCCAGAGGTCTGCATTATGGTTCTCCTGCTAGAGTGTGGAATAAACTCCATACTGCATCTTTTTCCACCAGTGATCCCTTCTCCACCACAGGGTCTCCTGAGTGATATGACACAAGTGGCAGGGCCGATTGCACCACATTCTAGATGTGATATAGTATACTTCTCTGCACTGAACTGCACTCGAAGCTAGCAGCTTTCCATATCCCTGATACAGGGGTAAGAGCAATATCCCTAGATGTGGGGTGAGTTGCCTCTAGAACTCAAAGAGTCCTACCAAATGCTGTTTCTTTCTTTCTTTTTTTCATTTTCTTTTGTGTTCATGTGATAGAAAATATAAGATACAGCAATTTGTCTTTCACTTTCAAGGAGCTATTCCAGCATGCCCCTGAGTACTGGACCCCTAAAATCTTCACTGAAGTGCCTGACCCTGAATCTTCATACCCACTAGAGCATACATGGTTTACCAAAGCCCTGCATACTAGTCACCTCTTGTTCAACCTGTCATGATGTCATCATGATATCATGATGTCATCTATGAAATAAATCAGTGTGATGTTTTGTGGGATGCCCAGGTAGTCAAGTCCTCTTCAGACTATACCATATCAGCGGGTGAGAAAAACATAGAACTGAGGCTAAATTGCAAGTGAATATTATTTTCCACCCCATGAGAATGCAAACTGTTTCCGACCCTCTTTTCTAATTAGAATGAAAAAGAATGTGTTTATCAAAACAATGGCTGCCTACCTTGAGCCTCAGCCCTTACAGTCTGCTCTAGGAATGACTCCTTATCTGGTACTGCAGCTGTACTTGGGGCTGCTACTGCCATAGTAGTCTATAGAACTATTGGAATCCATCCAGTTTCTGAAGGGGCTAGACTGGTGAATTAAATGGAGACATTTAGATCTGCATTCTTTATATCTTTCATGATGGCACTAATCTCCACCATTCCTTCACCCCAAGATATAATATTTTGGGGGTCTACTATCTTGGATGGGGAAGAAGAAGGTTGGGAAATTTTAAGATTTCTACATGGCCTTGCAAAGATAACTCATTCCACAGACCATAAATCCCCTATGGAGGGTTTCTCCAATTTCCAAGTATATCAACTCCAATTTTGCAATCCTCCAGGATTCTATTTATCCCTTGGCTTCCATAGGCTCTCACTCTAACAAAGGATGCCATGATGACACTTTGGGACTCCAAATATTGATGTCATCTCAGACTCTGTGCCCATTAATTCTCAATATGTCTGGTTATTCCCCTTCCCCCATTTGAGTAAGTGGTCCTAGTCTCTCAAGGAAAGAACTGAAGGAATTGTCCTAGTATATTCTTGCCATGGTGCTAATGGGTCCATCTTCCTAAGCACCTGGTCACCTCTTCAGTCAGCAGGTTCCAGATCTGAAAATTAGATCATTTGAGGAATTGAGCAAGGGATTGTGACCTTTTATAGCGGTAATTTTCCTCAGTTTCCTGATCCTCCGCTGTTGCCTTTGTTTTTCTTGCAGTTGCATAGCTTTCCAGGGCTCCATCACCCCTAAGTATGTCAATAAGCCCAGCACTGTGACTCCCTCTTTTACCATAATCTCTGGTATACAGAGGAGGCAACCACTGAGATGTTGATGCCCCTCTTCCAGCATATCATAGCCTTGGCTATTCTCTGGCCTCTCTGGTGGAATAGCATCCTCTGATGGTTCTTCTGGTCTCATAGAATATATCCATTCCAGCATGCCGACCTCCTGTTTTTTTTTTTTTTTATTCCTTCCTTTCCATGTGCCAGGGCAACTCAGGTATTTCTACTTCATGAGTTTGGGGCACTGCATTATCCAGTCTTCTAAGAGGCACCCCAGCAGTGAGTTTGCCACATCCCTTAACAACTTCAGTATTAAATCCCCTGCCTCAAGAAAGTGCTCTTAAGTCAATTAATTCTATCTTATCCCACCTTATATTCCAGCCCCTTTATCAAGACTCCTCAAAATCCAATCCCAGGGGAATTCTCCTGACTCCTGCAAATATATGGTGACTAATTATTGCAGTTCTTTGGCTATTGAGTCTCTTTACTTACCAGGCCCAGCATAACCTCAGCCATAGTACACTGGGGCTTAATCCTAGTTAATGGCTTAACCCAAAGGAGAGGAGATGAGGATGGTCCTGAAGGTGGCATCTGTAATGGAGGTGATGTTTCTACAGCATATTCCAGTACCATAGAACTACTAGCCCTTATTAGGGAAGGTAGGCCACCTCGCAAGCCCAGAGGTTTGGGAAAGTTGCAGAGTCAACATCCTTGAGGCATCATCCAGATATCTTTATCCCACATTTCAGTATTATACATTTGCGCACCAGATCCCTGAATAGACCTGCCTTGGCTGAACATTCAAATGTCTCTGGCTCTGAGACTCTAATGATTAGGTCTCAGTCTGCCTCTTAGCTATATCTGTTCCTCTACTGCAAGGGATAAAGGCCTCTTTGAGAGCTACCACAGAAATTCTCTGACTCTCACACTTAGCAATACTGCTTCCTAACAGTCCTCAGTCTGCCTATATCTTCCTGCAGGCCATTAATACAACTTAGGAGCTGGAGAATGCTGAGAGAACCATCAGACTATTACGCAACCTTAACCATGAGTAAAGAAGAGAGGGAAGGAAGGCTGAATGGAAGCTTTCCCAATGGTTCCATAGTCTGAAGGGGGGTGGGGGTTCAGAAAAACCTCTGGGAAATCTGCACTCTAAAGACAGCTATCAAAGGTCCTGTGTCTTTCAAGAAGTGGCCTGCCCCAGTATCTCTGCCACACTCAGTCATTGGCTGGGAGTTGCCCTTGGGAAGCATGGCTTTAGGAAGAGTGATAGATTCAGAGTACAGAATGTAAGAACCTTCATCAATTATGCTCCTTGTAATTGAAGGTCTTGAAGCCTAGAATTGTGTGATTTTTTGTTTGTTTGTTTTACATGAGCTTATCTTCACTGAAATTTTTTACTATTGGCATCCCAGGGTTTTCAGGTGCGAAGACGTCCCCATCAAGCAGTTTCTCATTTGCTTCTGCTGAATCTTAAGTGTTTTACCAGAGAAAGACTACTTTTAATGTTATTTCCTTGGTCTGGGTTACTTATTTCCACGCAGGTAGTTCTGATTCAAACTCCATGCACTCACGTGTAGGCTTCCTTGAAAGTTCCCCCAAATAGCAAGGCATAATTTTTATGATCTCCACTTCAAGGGTGATGTAACAGTCATTCATGTTCCTAAACTTAAGCAAAAAAAACTAAATCCTAGATTTTGTCTTAAAATTACAGGTTAGTTTTATTCTTTAAGATTAATTGCCAGGAACGGGATCTTGAGTCAACAAACTTTATGGCGTTTGATATACGTATATAAAGTACTAACCAAATGTATTGCTTTGTATTCCCATCATAAAGATACAAATCCTGCAGCTTTTCTGGCACTTCTAGCTTTTTTCTTGCTATATCTGCTAATTTCATAAATGTGAACATTTTTGCATTATTTTAGTCTGTTTTTTTAGTTAGTTTTTGGTCATAAAACTGAGCATTAACTGATTAAAGAGCAACAGCAACCTGGGGTGCTGGTGTCTGGGAAATGTTCAATAATTTTGCCCAGAATGGCCAGGAGGATGGAGATCCAACTTCTCTGAAGTTGCTGCCTGCTCTTGAATCTTCTGTCCTTTTGCACCCTGCTCTTTGGTCTGAAGAATCCACTGAACCTACCAGAATCTTTGAAACTTTGATTTTCCTTATGTAACCCCCTTCTGCCTGGGCTGCCCTACCTTTTCATTAGCCTGGCAAGTGCCTACTTTTCCCATGAATACATTTTCCCTCCTCCCTTATTTCTACCCCAATAGATTTACCATTGCTTTTGCCACTGCTGTACCTTATAGATACTTCTATCAGCATCCACAATGCTCCACTGGCTTTCATAATTTTCAGGTCTTCTCCCCATATTCTATTCCTTAAAGGCAGAGAGCATATCACTTTTGTCTTAATGTCATCAGCATTTCGAATGATGAGTGTGTATGTAATGAACACATAAAATGCTTCAAGATTATCTCTGAGAGGAGAGGGGGGTAAAGTAACATACCTTTATATTCTTTTTTTTTCTCCTTTTATGTCCTCTTTGCATTTCTTTTCTTTGATCAATCAGCATATTCAGGTGTCCATCCACCCTATCAGGCTGACCTCCATTATGGTGGCTTTTCAATGGCAACAATCAAACCTTTCCAAAAGAGTAATTAGTCTGAGTTCACATGATTTGGAGGTTCCATACAGGTATCAAAAATCACAACAAGTATTCTAACAGTCATGCACCTAGACTTCTTAAAAATCTAGATCTGGAATGTCAAATTGAAAAAGCATGTGGATGCCAAATCAGAACTTTCCATCTTGGTCTGGACACAGCCCTACTTTCACTAGGAAGCTGGAAGGAATGTTATTAAGGATCACAGCTGCTTTCATGAATTTGCAGTTTCCAAAGTGCATTAGAGTTGACAGCACTTGCTGAGCCTCCAATATGCATAAGGAGAAGATCCCAAATGGGTTCCAGATGTCCACGGAAAGGGACTTTCAATAGTTTGGACTGAGAAATGAATTCAACAATAATAGAACGATATTCTTAAGATGCCCGCATCACAACCTTTTTACAGGTGAAAGCAACCCTGAAGTGAAGTTGTAACTCCCATGAACACATACATACACACAACCTGGTCACACAGAAAACATCTCAGCAATGTTCTCTCTCATTCCCAGAACAGTGAGCATGGAGTATGGGAGGGAGGCTCCAAGAAGAAACACCACCCCCTTTCCACCTACATTGTCCCACAGTTTTAAGCTCTCACACGGGTCCAGAAGAAACCTAAAACTTATTATATGCTTGACTTAGCATTAGAAATGCAGGAGGAACTGGGTCTACTGGAAGAAAAGCAATCAAAGGCATTTATTTGTGAGCTGAAAATATGTTGAAAACATATTACAACATGGTAACCTAGAATTTCAGTGGTTTTGCTAAGCCAGAAAGAAGGAAAAAGGAAAGAAAATGTGTTTTTCATTTCTTGATTTGTATCATCTGGAGTAACTGAATTTTTGTCCAATAGGCTTCCTCAGGTTTCAGGCTCCAATAAAGTTTAATTGAAAAGAAATGCACCTATTCAGTCTTTCTATAGCTTGTAAAATTCAGGATTTTTGATACTATGTCTATGAAACAAAAGAGAATCTTTAAACCAAGTTATGTCAGGTGGGAAGGGGAAGGAAGAAGGTCTGCCTGACATAATTCCTCTTTCTCCCCTTTTCTCTATGGCCCCTCCTAGCCAGGACAGTTGAGTTGAAGGTGTTTCCCTGCTAAAGTTACTTGATTACTGTTAGTTCCTGTCCAGCCTTGTTTAGTCCTAGAAGAGGGTCTAGTTCAAGTTGAACATAAAACTGGAGGGAGTGCTCACACTCTACAGACCTACCTGAAATACACTGAGATGTATCGCCCCTGACTCCTACCCTCTTTATCAAGAATTATTACTCATTTGTGTAGCAGGTAGTCTGAGCTAGAAAAAAAAAAAAAAAAAGCACCGTAGAGGAGAAGAGACTATAGGAAAGATGTCATAAATAATACTTATGCAACCAGATATTTATATGCACATACATAGTATGTGGGCAATAAATGAAATGAACTTGATTTTTCTTCACATAAAGCTGCTGGAATATGGCTGATAAGTCAGATATAGAAAAGAAAGAGTAGATCATGATTGAAAAAAAGAAGAAGAAAAACTGAAAGAAGATGAGGGCAGAAAAACACTGTTAAAAATTTATGTACCAGCCTAGAACATGATTTATAAAATCAAGGCAATGTATATTCATTTTTATTATAAAAACAGTGCATGATAACCACATATAAACTAGAAATTCCTATATCCCAATAAATAGTATGCTAACACTATGATAGATGTATACATACTAGACTGTGGACAAAGGACTCTATTAGTCTTGCTCACCACTGTTAACTCAATATTCTTAAGATGATTGGATTTGAGATATTTTTCTATGCATTTATACATATTAAATGGAATTAACCCATGCATACTATTTTGCATTTGACAGTATATTATAAACATATTTTTGTGTCAACATATATTCATCTACAGCATTATTTGCTGTATTTTATGATGGTCATTTATGTCGTAGACTCTAAGTCTAAAGTTCTCTTTTGTCTAGCAAAAGAGCGGACACAGGAGTAAAAAGGGAGATGGCTAATGTCTGGGGGAAAAGTCAAGAGCCCCAAATAAGGGTCCTTGCCCTGTATTTATTCAGATCAGAAGGCTTGCAAACGTGATGGACATGTACAAAGAGACAAAGAAACTAGGGACATTAACTTGTGGATGTGAGGGGGAAAAGGGGATTTTGAAGATATACAGTGTTTGGGGTTTGGGTCAATATAAAACAAATTCCAGGTGCTGGGCAGATGGGTAGATGGCTGTTAACAGCAGACAGGAGGCGCCGTGCCTGTTTATCTTTGCCAGCCTAGGGGATGAGGCAGACAGGGGGAATAACCTCAGGGTTAACAAGACACCTTTTCTTTTGTTAACCATCTCTGCTCTGGGCTGCTTGGCCTGCAGTGCAGTGGTCCAAAGTCCAGTTCACCAATTTACCTGCCCTGGCCCTATTCTCCTATGAAAGCAGCTTTCTGCTGTAGTACTAAACTTGGGGTGCTTTCACCCTAAATATCTAATCTTGTTATTCCTATGTATTGGGCACCTTTGCGCCTATTCTATTTCAGGCCTTTGCCTCTCTATATATACTTTTGGGGGTTCAGCACCCCCTCCCTATTTTGGGGTGCCTTTGCACTTCCCTATTCTTGGCACCTTGGTGCCTCCCTATTCTTGGAGTGCCAATCTGGTTACCCAAACTCGGGTGTGAGCATTTTAGGACTTTGTGTTTCTTTGTGCCTTGTTAACCCATTGGTGTAGGCCCAGGGGATTCCTAAGCTTATCCCCCACACATTTATACTAAAATTTACATAATGAATTCCTTTTCTGTCTGAGCTCACTGACAGGTGGCCTTTCCTCCCTCCTTCTTCATCAGGACTATTGCTCATTCCTTTGTTTCTCCTTTTCCTTGAGCTTTCATAGAGGTGTTCTCAAGCTTTTATGAGCATTATACTTTCCTGAAGACCTTGTTAAAAATTCACACTCCTGAGCCCTGCCCCTAGAAATCTGAATTCATTTGACTGACGTGAGTCATGAGAATCTGCACACTTAAAAATGATCCAAGGTGATTTGTCTGCAATGGAGTGGAGAGATCCCAGTATGAGAATCGCCATTTTGCCAAACTACAGCATATTACAAGCATATTTTCACTTTTTCTCAATATTTGTAACCCCCACCCTATGGAAACCCTGCCCTATTTTGAGAGGAATATATAAAGGTCTGCTTCTAGGTCCAAGCGATCTAAAGTAAAGAATTTGGTACTTATGGATTCTTAGCCATAAGACGGGCCAATGTATATAATCCAACAGAAACACCCAGGCTTAACACCTCTACTGGTTTTGAGAACAACCAAGCATTTGAGACAGACTTGTGACAGAAGGATCCTTCCCAAGTTCCTCTAATAAAATTTTAACCTAACTCCAATTTTACATATGCCTTTGAGTGAGTGAGTGTGTGTGTGTGTGTGTGTGTGTGTGTGTGTGTTCACTTAGACCATACTTCCAATTAAAAAGGGCAGAAAACATACTGGGAAGTTCCTATTTTGTTTGTCTCATTGAGTAGCCTTCTCTCCACCCCTGCTTCTCACCCCTGTCTTTGGTATGATGCTGGCAAGGGGCTGACATAGACATAGAGAAGTGTCATTTATGGAATCTTTGAGTAAGCTTCTCTTCTACAGTTAAGCTTAGAATCCCATGGCTTTTTGGAAACCAAATAATAGTGGACTGTCTTAGTATTCTGTGACCCTGTCACTTCACCTCTTTCAAGGATGAGTAGGAACCACAACAACAGTGGTAAATGAGGTCTGATTTCTGAACAAGGATCGTGGTGTGTCTGGAATCATGATAGAAGGGGCAGCAATGTCTGCGGCAGCGTCTGTTCATGCCACTCACCTCTCCTCCAGAGGCTGGCACAAATATGATCATGCGAGAAGACTTCTTAAACCCCTTCTAGGATCTCCATTACATTGACAAAATCCAAAAACTTAAGCACGGCCATCAAGGCCCCTCTACCGAGTGTTTTTATGTCTCCAGACTCCCCTATTACCCCTCCTCTCTCCAGCCTTCCTCCAAATATGCATGCACACCTACTGTGTTCTCCAGTTATAACCACACTCCACTCACATTCTCAGAATCACCATCCCCTGTCACTTCTAGGCCTTTACCACACAGTTTCTTCTTTGTGGAACCTTTTGGACCACTCTTGGCATCTCTCCATCTGAAGAACTTCTACTTATCTTTTATGTCTTGGTTTAGACATTGCTTTATTCTAAGAAGCCTTCCTTCATCCTTACCCCTCCATAGTAGGTTGAATAATGGCCACCCAAAGATATTATGTCCTAATCCCTGGAATTTCCTTATTTGGAAAAAGGGTCTTTGCAGATGTAATTAAGGATCTTATGATGATAAGAATATTACCTTAGATTGTCCATGTGGGCATACAAGTGTCCTTATAAGAGACACAAAGGGAGATAACACAGAGGACCCAGCCACATGACGATGAAGGAAGGTGTTGGAGTGATGTAGCCACAAACCCAGCAATGCCAGGGCAGTTGCCAGAAGCTGGAAGATACAAAGAACCGATTCTCCCTTATGATCCCTAGAAGGAGAGCAGCCCAGCTGGATTTCTAGCCTCCAGAACTATGAAAGAATCCGTTTCTGTTGTTTTAAGCCGCAAAGTTTATGTGGTAATTTGTTAAAACCTTAAAAAATTAATACACTCTCCAACCTGGAAAAGTTCTTCCTTCCTTCTCCATGACACACCTGGTACAGAACTTACAGCACTCAATTAATATCATTTATTTGCCTGTCTTAAGACGCCCATGAGACTAGGATAAGGAGGAGCACTGTCTGTTCTGCTCCCCACTGTACCTTCAGTGCCTACATTGGGGCTTTCATAAAGTAGCTGTTCAACGAATATTTGTAAAATGAACACATGAATGAATGAATGAATGAATGAATAAATGAATAAACAAGGAAATATTTTATTATAGAGAGAAAACATGGACACCTAATAATGACTATTTAAAAGTCGATTATGTCCATAGAGGGAGAAGAAACTAAAATATATTGAATGTCTACTATACCAGTTACCATGCCAGATGAATAATGTATATTATCTTATTACTCCTCACAGAGTAACCAGAATAACCAGAGTAGTTATTACTGCCCTGGTTTTGTAGAAGTAAGGTTCAAAAAATGAAGTAATTCCCTATAACATATAAGACATCCATGAAGGCTCTGAGGGTGTAATGAGGCCCAACGGGTAAAAGATAGGGTGGAAGAATTCAACTTAGAAAGCTGTTTTTTGTATTAATAACCAGAGCATTAATATCCCAACAATGAGATGAGCTGCCTCCTCAAAAAACAGACAATAGCACTGGGTACGTTAAGCAAAGGCAGGATGATCATTCATCAGGATATAAAACAATATCTGAATTAAAGGGACATTGATGTAGATTCTTAGATGACCTCTGAGAATCATCCCAACCCAGGCTCTTCGGTTCTAGAGTAAGCTGGGAAGTCATAGAGCAGCTTTGATGAAGGTTTAATCACCATGTGAATTTATTCTTATGGGCTGTAAAATCTAGTAGAGAATTAGCAACCTGCAGTCCATGTCCCAAAATGGAGCTGAAGTTGGCATGAGAGCCTAGTTCCTCTTGAGACCATTCTCTCCCATCTTTGGGTCAGTGACCCACTTTCCCTTTCCCTTCCTCTGGTGAAGATCTATCCTCAGCATTAGCCCAAACCTCTTCTCTATTTCCTGATACTCACCAGGATCAAAATGTTCAGAAAACTACTTTTGAAAGTTGTCTGAGCCTTAGTTTCCCAAAATTTCCCAAAGTGTTTTAGACCCACTAGATATTCCATAAAAAATAATCTTCCCTGGAGATAGGGTTTACTCCATAATGACTCAAAGACACTGTATGAATAATTCTTTTTTATTTTTTTTAATAAAATCTCTGACATGAACTTATTGTTTACCTCTTTCTCCCAAGGGTGGACTACAGAAAATAAGATCAGTAAATCAACAGTTCAGTTGGACTTCTGATCCCCAATCTGATACGACCTCTTCTTTCAACATCCAGGGATACTTTGTACTTTGTGCTTCTCTTAGCATCCTTATTTCATTGAGTTCCTAAACTGCCTTCTATTGCTGTTATTTGTCTTCTTGTCATCTCCCTATGAGATCACAAGCTACTTGGGAGCCAAATAAATCTTACTTGTTTTTTATTCCTTGAAGTACCTTTACTTAACACCGTATAGCATGTGCTAGTCAATTGAACTGGTCCAAGTTTGACTATATTGTAATTTTTTAATTTATGTGAATCTGATTATATTTCATTAATAGATAAGAATTTTTTGGCTGTAGGGTAAATAGTACTTTCTGAATTCATATCAATGTGATGACCTTTCAGCTTGGAAAGATTAACAACTTACTATATGCAGAAATGATTACAACCAAGATTTTAAGATTTTTCTCTGTTGCCTATCAATTAAAAGATTTGTGCTTTCTTTCTCAGACACACCAACATACTTAATGATTGTTGCTTAGGTTTTTATTTTCATCTGATTTTCTAAATTAACACACAATAAAATCTACTCTTTTTCTACTTTGTGTTCAATTCTATGAGTTTTTACACGTATATAGACCACCACTATCATCAGAGTACAGAACAATTCCACCATCCCAAAAAACTCTCTCATGCTATCCTTTATTTTCATGCCTTTCTTCAGCCCTGACCACTGGCACCCACTTGCTCTAGGACTATAGTTCTGTCTTTTGGAGAATGCCAAATAAATGGCATCATACACTATGTAACTTTTTAAGACTGGCCTCTTTCACTTAACATAATGCTTTTTAGATTCATCCAGGTTGTGTGTATGAACATTTGTTCCTTTTTATTGCTAAGTGGTATTCCATTGGATGGATGTATCATAATTTACCCATTTACCCACTGAAGGATATTTAGGTTGTTTCTATTTTTAAGTGGCTATGAATAGAGCTGCTATGAACATTTAAGTACAGATTTTTGTGTGAACATAAGTTTTCATTTCTCTATGGTAAATACCCAGGTGTAGGATTTGCTGGGTCATATGGAAAGTGTATGTTCTCTTCATAAGGTGCTGTCAAACTGGCTGAACCATTTGGCTTTCCCACCAGCAATGTATGAAAGTTCCGGTTGCTTTGCCTCTTCACCACCACTTGGTATCATTAGCACTTTTTTTTAATCATTGTAAAAGACATGTAGTTATATCTCATTGTTATTTAGGTTTTTATAACGTTTATAAATGAAGTAATTCTATTAAAGTTGGGCAAGGGGGGGGGGCAGGTATTGAGCAGAATAGGTGGTCCCATAGCTAGTTTTAATCTTATTTTCCAATATCCCAAGTGTATAATGTAGTAGCTACCTTACAAAATATTTCAAGATTGAGCTTAGAACTGTATTATCATTTTCTGAAAATATTTTTGAAGTTTAACTGACAGTGTATAGTAGTAAAGCAACTGGATGATCCAGCTAAACCTAAGCAGAAATCATGACTGGACATAACAGAAAATACAATAACTCCAGCACAGGGTAAAGGCAAAGTGATACAGAGTGTAGAAGCGGGAAGTCACCTTTCTGCCATAATCTCTGGGTTGGGTTCTTCTTCCCAGGACTCCCACTCCCTACGCTGTATGCATGCTGAGCCATATTCATTCCCACATGAGGGTTTTAGCACATTCTGTCCCCTCTGCCTGAAGGACTCTTCCCCCATATGTTGGTAAGATTGGTTCCTTCTTATCATTCAGATTTCCTCTTAAGTATTGGTGTCATCAATGATATCAACGGCACCTATCTTAATGAAGGGCCACAAATCACTCTATTTTCAGCATGGTTCTCATCATTACCTGACATTATCTTATTTATTTATGATCTTCTCTCCTTATCAACTCAATAGTTTCTGTGCCCAAAACAATGCCTCATACATAGTAAACACTCAGTAAATGGGTGTTGAATGAGTGGATGACTGAATGGATAAATGTGCTTGTAAGAAACTTTCTTTCTGCAGAGACTGTGGGGGGATGTGTTACTCATGGTACTTTAAACCTAAGCCCTGACCGTAACTTAGTCTTCACATCTTTGAGGCATTGATGGGAAGGGTAAACAAACTGGAACCACCATTTCAAGGTTGTAAGCACTTTTCTGTCTTGCGAGGTGGAGACTCAAATCTTTGATACAGACCATAAAATTGTTCAAGTAGGCTTTTCATTTATAGAACAAAGACCCTAATCATAAATACACATGTCTGAGATAATGTCATACCAGATAATGTCACACACTGCTCTTCTGAGAATGTGAAAGGTTGTCTGTAGGGTAAGCAGACCATGTTTCCTTTGAAGAAATGTTTCTTTTCCAAGAATGAACTTGGATGATGCTGGGTCTGCACACTTGCTCTTATTCTCATGGAGCAGTGTTTTGTATGAAGAGAGGCATGCAGAAAATCTGTTGCTGGGACCTTGAAAATGAAGGCTATACAGACCCAGTTTCATTTCATGCTAAAGTAAACTGCCCTGAGCCTGGTGGCATGCAATCAGAACTCTAAGATTACAATCCAACTTGTGTGTTACTAAAGCCTGAGTGACCTAAACTCTGAGAAAGATTTAAATTAACTAAGTAAACAAGCAAGCAAGCAATCTGCCCTTTAATTTTGGGATTCAGAAAGGAATAATAAATACACAAACACACACTTACCCACATACATATACCACTGTATGTGCATTATCTATAACAATGCTGGCCTATTATGTTCTGTTGTCTGTAATCAATCCCATGGATAAAGGTGACCTCATTTAGAAATAGGCCAATCTAGGAAATAAAAAAGCCCTGGGAAACTGGACCTTGGAATGAGCTGCAAAAGAAAAGTCTTCCACTATTCGGGACTCACTGCCTTGAACCTGGACCCTGAAAAACCAACATGTTTTCAGAGTGCTCCTTACCAACAGTTTTTCTTTATAATAAAATGACAGTAACTATGACAATGGCATCCTCAAGTGTGAACATAAATCCTTCATCTTCACAAAATAATTTCATTCAGCCACTCAGTCATGCAATAAATATTTGTCGAATACCTACTATATGCCAGACACCTTGTAGACACTGAGAAAATAGTGGTCAGCAAAACAGACATTATCCCTAACTTGTGTTGCTTACAATATAGTAAGGGAACAAACATTAGTTAAATACAACAATGCCATTTAAAATCATGAAAAAGCAAGGAAGCCCTGGAAGCATTTAACAGAAAAGCATCATCTAGTTTAGGGAGCAAAGGAGTCTCTCCTAAAGAGAGTAATTATTCCTGAGCTGAGATCTCAACATTGAACAGAACTCCACAAAGAGGAAGGGAGGAACATTCCAGGTACAGGGAGTAGTATGGACAAAAGCCCAGGAGGGGGAAAGGACATGGCACATTCTAGGACTGGAAGGGAGACCAACCAGGCAACAAAGAGGTCTAGGAGTCAACTGATGCAGAGTTTATGGGTCATAGTAGAAATCTTTGCCTTTATTTTGAGATGGTAAGAAACTTTGAAGAGCTTTGGAAAGATCACACTCCAGTGCAGGACAGAGCTCCCATTGGAAAAAGCAAGAGGTGATTCAAGAGAAGCATTTAAGAGGCGTGCTGGCCATTAAGTTATGGTCTCTCATCTCACATCGACTCTTCCATACTACCCAATGTGATGCTGAGGCTGAGAGTCTGCAAACATTTCTACATTCAACAATGGGATCCGTGCTAGGCTCTGTCAATAGAAGGTGTTAAAGGAGACTGCAAGGCTGAAGCAGGAAGAAGGGACTTGGTTTTTCCTGTCTGTTCCATGTTTGTGTGAACATCACCCAAGATTCACTTTGCTTTTGCAGCTGCAGTTTCTTCCATTAGCATCAGCTGGATCCACTTTGAATTTTTTTCCAACACTTGCAGAGCCAGCTCCACTGCTCTCACCCCTACTCCTCAGAGATACCAGCACTAACCAACTGGAGACCCCTCCTCAGAGGTCTGGGTCCCAGACAAATAAGGGTCCTTCTGTAAGTACCTAAGCTTTAGTGATTCTAACCTCTTCATCTTGTTCACCCTGCCCTGGGTGGTAGTTGCAGTTGCTATCTCCTTGGCACATTGGAGTTCTCTTTTTGCTTCTCATTTACCTAGTTCACATCATTAGGCCTGGTGAACTCCTTATGTTAAATCCTCTCTGCTCAAATAAGGTGGTTTTTTCAGAGTGGCCAAAATGAACAAATCAGGAGACTATAGATGCTGGAGAGGATGTGGAGAAACGGGAACCCTCTTGCACTGTTGGTGGGAATGCAAACTGGTGCAGCCTCTCTGGAAAACAGTGTGAAGGTTCCTCAAAAGATTAAAAATAGACCTACCCTATGACCCAGCAATAGCACTGCTAGTAATTGACCCAAGGGATACGGGAGTACTGATGCATAGGGGCACTTGTACCCCAATGTTTACAATGTTATTGTTGAGCAGCACTCTCAACAATAGCCAAATGATGACTGAGGGTTGATGGGGGGTGGGAGGGAGGAGGGTAGGTGATGGGTATTGAGGAGGGCACCTTTTGGGATGAGCACTGGGTGTTGTATGGAAACCAATTTGACAATAAATTTCATATATTGAAAAAAAAATAGCCAAATTATGGAAAGAGCCTAAATGTCCATCAACTGATGAATGGATAAAGAAACTGTGGTTTATATACACAATGGAGTACTACATGGCAATGAGAAAGAATGAAATATGGCCCTTTGTAGCAACATGGATGGAACTGGAGAGTGTTATGCTAAGTGAAATAAGCCGTACAGAGAAAGACAGATACCATATGTTTTCACTCTTATGTGGATCCTGAGAAACTTAACAGGAACCCATGGGGGAGGGGAAGGAAGAAAAAACAGAGAGAGAGAGAGAGAGAGAGAGAGAGAGAGAGAGAGGTTAGAGTGGGAGAGAGCCAAAGCATAAGAGACTCTTAAAAACTGAGAACAAACTGAGGGCTGATGGGGGGTGGGAGGCAGGGGAGGGTGGGTGATGGGTAATGAAGAGGGCATCTTTTGGGATGAGCACTGGGTGTTGTATGGAAACCAATTTGACAATAAATTTCATATATTAAAAACAAATAGTGTGGTTTCTGTCCCCTAACTGGACCCTGGCAGATACAGGTGGCTACTGCAGCACCACAGCAGACAGGGGTAGGGTAACAGAAAAAAGAGAAACAAGGCTTTTTTTCTGAAGCTTCTGTTCCAAGTTAGTTACTCCATAATTTATTTGTTCTTTAAGACAAAGAGGATCTGTCTTCCTCATAATTGGTAGAAACTAAGTCCACAAAAGGTACCCAATAAATATTTATTGAAAAATGTCAATGGACTTTACAAGAGTGTAAAGGGTCTCAAGGGACATCTTTACAATTTCTGATTTATTCTACCATCTTGAAATAGGATATATGCCTATTTATGTTTAATGATAGGTATATCTAGAAATTGAAGGCTTAAAATATATAATGGCCCAGTTTGCTGTGCTAAAATAACATGAGAATATTGTTTAATAGTTTTGATGTAGGATTTTGTAAAACACCCTTTAATCCTACTGGTGGATATGAGACACAAGTTATTTTGCCCAGCTTGATAACAGATTCATTTCAAAGGCTCAGCAGAAATGAAACGCACAGCTGTTGTTTGATTTAGGGTACAACTTTAAATGCCTTGGGAGAATAAGATCCATGACTTTCATTTATCTGGGTTATGAAAAAGCAGACTTATATCCCCAATGCTATTAATAAAATATTTAAACTGTGTGACACATCTACGAAAATGTTAATTATTCTTCAAAGACTATAACTTTTATTAAATTTTTAATTCAACTTAAAGTTGCAATAATGTCTTTTAATGTTTGTGTCACTGTACTAATCAAGGCTATCAATTTGCAGAATCACTATTCTATGTCAAGTTGGCCAATTTTCTTTCCTTAAAATATCTGAATATTCTATAAGAAAATTAGTCTTTTGGATCTTACCACATTATAGTTTTGCAAGCCACATCAATCTTTCCTTTCCAGTTCTTTCACATCCATACCCTTCTGTCAGCTTCTTTTTGCACTGCCCAAGTTAGCCTTTGTTACTTCTTACTTGGACTATTATAATAGCCTCCTAAATAGGGTTGCCAGATTTAGCAAACAAAAAATATAGGGTAGCCAATTAAGTATGAATTTCAGGTAAAGTACATACACTTTTTTAGTATTTCCCAAACATTGCCTGGGACATACCTATGCTTAAAAAATATTCATTGCTCCTCTGAAATTTAAATTTAACTGGGCTTCCTGTACTTTTTCTGATGATCCCAGTTCTAAATCATGTTTTTATCCTCCCTTTGTCCCAATACCCCCTTTATATATTTCCATATATATCTCCAAAATATACTTCTGATCATATCACACCACCATTACCTTTAATTTTTCAGGCAAAATAAATTCATTGATGATTTTAAAATACAAGCAGCCTACTCTAGCATTCAAGGCTATAACCATACCCTCATAAAATCACATTTTGGCATTTTAACTTAATTTTTCTCAGTTGAATTTACACTATTCATTGACCTCATAACTCCATGTTTTCCTGTTCCCAGATCTTGTCAGCACAGGCCAACTTCTAGAATGCCTTGTTATCCTTAAACTTTCATAACAGAAACAAAAAGTAATAATATCTATACAGAAAGCACTCAATAAATGTTTGCCCTCATATTGTAATTGTATAATACTTCAAAAAAAAGAAAGTGGGTGAAATATTTTTAAATAGAGCAAAATATTGATCCGGTTCTTACCACACATTTGCTATATTGAACCCAAACGCTGCAACCTGGAAGAAGATATTTTATTCTATAATAAATGTAAAAGTTCTTCTGGAAACTAACAATGCTAATTCCTCGACACATGAGTAATCAATTAGAGTCGTCTAGAATGGAAAAACTTAAAAATGAGCCACCTGGCACCTATGCGTTAGTGAAATGAAAGCACCCCCACCCATACCCAGGCTGCTCCAAAAATAAACTGCAGTTGTTTTTCTACTTTGTACCATCTTTGAGTCTTACTTTGTTCTTTTTATTTATATTGTAGAGCCATTCTGAAATTCTGACAGTTTGTCCTTTACTCTAAAACTTGGGTATTTAGCATGAATACATATTTCAATTTTCCAGGTCTGCTAAAAACAATGAATAAATAAAATCTCAAATATCCCAAGTACACTTTGTGGTAAGTTGATACACACACCAAAGAAAACCATCATGATCTCAGCTTTTATATTACCTTTCAGTTGGTTGTAGTATTAAGCAGGGCAGATGTTAACCTTATTTTTAATGGCCCCCTTTAAAACACTAGTAACAACAGTGCTTGCATTGTGCTTCCCCCCCCCCCCCAATATCATCACCTTACATGGAAACTTAACCTGAGAAAAGAGATTGGCTTCTGAGAAATGGTATAATGCAACTTACAGTATATGAGTTCAGTGACTCAAGATGGTGAGGTAGAGACAACCTACTTCTCCTTGGTCTCTCGTTTTACCAGTTTACACATTTCCAAGTACTCCACATAGACATTTTTCAAACTGTTTCCTTCTACAACCTTCAGAAAATATCTTTCCCACTTTGAAACAGTTACATTGCTTTCCTATTAAGACTACCAGATGCTAATCATAATGGAATTCCTGGCATCCTTGAAGTGCCCCAGGAGAATGAAGCATGGGCATGGCTAGGGGGTATGACACCATACAACTGGGAAATGACTCCAGTTCTCACAGGGGCATTCAGTCCCCACAACAATGAATGGATGAGCCAGCACCTTCCCCTCCTAGTGTTGCTGAGTGGGCCTCCAGGAAATGAAACGTCTCCACCAAACCCCAAACCCCAAACCAATGAGAGGAGCAGCATTTCTGGCCTTAATCATACCCCACTCAGCTCTATGGAAACAAGACTGATGGCTTGCAAAGAAGCCAGAAATAACACTTCCTCTACTGGTTCAGCCAAGAACTGAGAGACACCTTGAGAGGTTACTGGGTTCATGCTTCTCTACCTAGAACTACTTATTTACAAAGTATTTTGGAGGACTGTACTTTTGGTTGGGAAAGGGGAAGAGAACAAAGAAGAAAACTATGAGCTCCATCATTTCCATCACTGACTGTCTCCAGCATGAACACTGTGCCTGGCACACAATAAGAGCTCAACCGGTGGGTGCTAGAGCTGGCTCCCACGTTCCCAGGCGACTCAACTATTAGCATCACTTCACAACTCCCTGATGAGTGACACCATGTTGGTAGTGCAAAATTAGCCATCGTGGGAGTATGTGCACCATGGAAATTGACAAATGTTTCAAGTCCTCCTCCTCTCCTCCCCCAGAGAGCCAGTTGTTAAACATTTGTCAGCCTACCACTAGGCTCAGTTAATGTTTGTTGTTGAAAGTTATGGAATGCTTATTGTATTCCAAGTGTTTTTACAAATGCCATCTCCCTTGATCATCACAGTGTTAGTGGTGGAAATAAGCAGATAGGAGTGTAAAGCAGCTATGATATCTGTCATTCCTTTGTGTGCTAATGTTCACTATAATTGCCTTCATGTTACTATACAGGTGAAAAGACTATGACTCATGGGATTAAGTATCTTGTCCAAGGTCATCCAGCCAATATGGAGTATATCTGGACTTTGAACCAAGGCTGGCTGAAATGAAACCTCTGTGCTGTCACATGCCACTGCCTAATCAGGGAAAACCCTAACAGGGAATTGAACTACACTCTACTGAGATATTACATAAAGGCTAAGAAAGCTAAGCTTTGGTCAGGTTAGTTGCTGGAAGCAGTGCTGCCTTGCCCTTCGAACCTGACCCATCTCAAGGGATCCCTATATTTTGGAATGCCTCCTTTGAGTTCCCTTCCAATGTCTGGGAACAACCAGAATCAAGTACCATCCAGGCAGGAGCCCAAACAGGGAACTTTGTTGGTCCTCATTTCTGTTGCATCCCCTTTGGAAATGTTCACCAACATACTAACTCTCTACCCCAATCCCCCTGCCCATGTGGGAAGTGGACCACGTGACACAAAGAGCTCTTGGCCCCATGGCCAGGACTCATTCCAAGAGGGTAGCCTGACAAATGGATTGCTCCTGCTGGTGGAGTATTTCTTTCATGGGTTCATGCAACACTGGGCCCCCCAGAATGGTGCTAAGATGCTGATTTGGGGTGAAGCTCACTCATATCAGATACAGGATGAGCTCAGTGTTTTAGGACTACCAGCAATCCTTATGGTAAGGCAGAATGATGGCCTGCAGAGATATTCACACTCCAGTCCTTGGATCCTCTGAATTTGTTGTGTTACATGGCAGAAGGGACTTTGCAGATAGAATTAAAGTACAGACCTTAAATAGGGAGATTAGCCTGTATTATCTAGCCACATAAGCCCGTAAAGGCAGAGAACTTTCTCCATCTGAAAGCAGAAGAAAATGAGGCAGAAGGTGAAAATCAGAGAGATTAAAAGCATGAGAAGGACTCAACCTGATGCGATCAGCTTTGAAAACGGATGAAAGGAGGCCATGAGCCAAGGAATGTGGGTAGCCTCTAGAGGCGAAGAATGATACCTGGCCAACAGCCAGCAAGCAAATAGAACTTCATTCCTATAGTCACATGGAATGAATTTTGTCAACAACCTAAATGAGCTTATAAGCAGATTCATCCCCAGAGTCTCCAGAAAGAAATACCAGCCTTCCCACACCTTGATTTTTGCCTCGTGAAATCTAGAACACAACCAGCTGAGCCATGTGTGCCTGGACCCCTGACCCATAGGATTGTAAAATAATAGATGAGTATTAAGTTGCTAAATATGTGTTAATTTGTTATGGCAGCAATAGAAAAAGACTATAGACCACCAACAATTGACTCTAGGGTTTGAGCCACATATGCAGGCCCACACACAGGCTTTAACCTGTCGATGTTCTGACCAAAGGCCTGCCTCTAGTTACAGCACTGAAGGAAGTGGGAGTGGAGGCAGTTGTGTGCTTTGTTTGTACAACCCTCTCCCCCGCCACTAATGCTCCCACCACCAAGGGGTCCTTCCAAGCAATATCTTCCCCTGCCTCCAATTTTATTTATTTACTCATTTATTTTTTTCTTAGAGAGAGAGAGACTCTTAAGCAGGCTCCATGCTCAGCACGGAGCCCAATGCAGGGCTCAACCCCCCGGCCCTGGGATCATGACCTGAGTCCAGAGTTGATGCTTAGCCCACTGAGCCACCAAGGTGCCCCTACCCTGCTTCCAATTTGTGTGGCGATGTCATGCTTTCCCGGGGCAGTGTTTAGCTGTGCCTAACATGGGACACAAATTCCTTACATGAATGAGACCACTTTTCTCAATCTGCCCATGAGAACTTTCCCTCGCCTCCCAGTTTGTGCAGTGTATGAGACAGAGATACACTCACCATGAAAGAAGATCTCATTCTAGGAATGCAGTGATGATGACCTAAAAAGTTCAAAAGTTCAAAAGAATGCATGACTGGAAGATGTGCTGTTTTGCCTTATTCTATAAAATTCTGACCAAATTCAAAACCCTTTTAAGCTCTTTGAGCCTCAATTTTCTTATCTCTCAAATAGGGGAAGGAATTAGATCTACTTTATAAAACAGGGTTGTCACAGGGACTATTAAATGAAGTAATAAATGTAAATCAGTTAGTACAGCACTTAGTATGTAATAAGGTCTTAGTAAATGGTTACAGAGTGAATTAACTAATTGGCTAATTAAACAATGATGTAAGTTAAGTACATGCATAATTTTCTTCTACCTCATTGACCTACTCTCTATTTGCCCTTGATCAAGACTTGCTATTGCCAATGGGAAGGTGGAAATCATATTAGAACAATTCCCGATTCATTTGTTGTAGCAATGTTGACTATTTTGAACTGTCTGAAATAACTGGACCAAGGTCATCAGGGTCTGGGCGGAGAGGGTGCTCTCTGGAAAATAAAATGGCTTGTCCAACACGATTCAGGAAACTCCATTGCCTGGCTTCTCACTCTTCCCACCACATTACTCTCTCCTTTTCTCACCATTATGCCACATGCCCTGTACTCTGAGACTGTACCTCTATGTAAGAGTGACTGTAAATGAACTGGAAACCTTCAGTGCCAAAGTGACACAGTACAAATCAAATGAGATATGACAGCTTTTGTTTTGTTTTGTTTTCTAAGTAGAAATGGCCCATTTGGCTCTAATTCTGATTTCTTACAAAATCCGAGGAGATGTTGGCTAAATTGAGTTACAGAAAACCCAATTATTTTAAGGACTGAAGCTCTCTGGTTTGGAAGTTTCTAGAAACATAACTCCTACGTACAAATTAGAGGTCTCCATGAATGGAAAATATTTGTAACCCACTCCAATCCAATATCATAGCATACCAAAAATGTACAGTTCTAAAAAGAGAAAAAGAAAAACAAAACTCCCTTAAAGAAAATATTTAGATGAAACTGAAAGTTCCCAGTGAACTTTAAACAATTACATTTGAAATAATTTTCACTGTAGTGAAGATTTTCAAAGGTAAGGACAAACCACTCTCTCCTTGCTATCATGGTCACTTTGGGCAGGTTTTGTCTTGGATTGTTTTTTAAGAATCTGTGTATAGCAAGGTTTTTATCTTCCCTGGGGCGGGGGGTGGGGCGGGGGGGCTGGGTAGTGTATTTTAATTTAGTTCATATCACGGACAGTTGTCACTTCTTCTGGCTGCCTACCATTTGAATGTCCCCTCTGTATTTGAGGACTTTCTTACGAGTTTTTCAGGGGAGGCAGAGCCCGCTTGCTACTATAAAAACGGACACGCCAGATACTGCCTTTCCAGGCATCTCTTCCAGCATCCCTTGCAGGTAGTTAGAGGCGCAGGATCAGCATCCACCAATCAGAAGCACCCACTCCAGAGTGTGAATCAGGTGCTAGTGATACAGAGAAGCAGCCACGCCGAGACCCTCTCTGGAGGTGGCCCAGCGGCAGCAAGATGGTGTTTCCATGGCAGCAGTGGTCGCATGCACCTGGAGCAGAAGTGCTATCGCGTCTGCGACAGAGTTCAGCACCTGGCAGGGGCAGGGGCGATGGCATTCCCTCCCTCCCCCCCCCCCCCCCCCCACGCCTCCCCGCCCAGCGCACTGTGTGGCGTGATGGCAGGTATTGCGCTCTGCTACTACAGCTCCATGCCTGGCTAGTTCTCCAACTCCGCCAGGAACCCTCCCAGCCACCCAATGTCGTTTTAATAAATGGGGTAAAATCGGCTGGAGTCTGTGCTGCCTACAGCTGAGACAGAATCTCCGACAGATTCTGAGCACCGAAGGGGAAAATAAAAAGGTTCAGAAAGCTGGAGCGGGGCTGTTCCCACCTCTAGGGAGTCTTAGGCCAGTAATAATATCTCCTTCTCTTCAGACCCACCACCAGAGAGCTGGCCACCTGCGGGGGGCTTTTAATACCTCAGCTCACATAGCTGCGTGTTTAGTGGAGTGTGAAAGAAAACAGATCAAAGCAATGAACTGCACTGTACTGAATGCGGAACTGTCGAGAGAGAGGAAGCAATAGGCACCCAGGAACTGTGAATACTTAAAACCACAAATTAAAAATCTGTGCTCCCTTCGGTCGTCTTGGGTCTGTTTTAAATAAGCCTCCCAATTCTGTTAGGGTAATTCCAGGGATATTCAAATAAATGGTTCAGCCTACTTTCTTTTAAAGAAACATATCCAACAAAATTTTAGCAAGGATGTATCCTGTATAGAGTACCAATAATGTAGGGTTCTAAAAAGGGAAAAAGAAAAACAAAACTCTCTTAAAGAAAACATTTAGATGGGGAACCTGGGTGGCTCAGTCAGTTAAGCATCCAGCTCGGGTCATGATCTCACGGTTCGTGGCTTCAAGCCTCGCATCGGGCTCTGTGCTGGCAGCTCAGAACCTGGAACCTGCTTCAGATTCTGTGTCTCCCTCTCTCTCTGCCCCTCCCCCGTTCCCACTCCCTCTCTCTCTCTCTCCTTCCCTCAAAAATAAATGAACATTAAAAAATAAAATAAATTATTTAGATGAAGTGAGATATGTCAAGGATTCAGAAATTAGTTAGATTGCAGGTTTCAACGTCTCTACATTTATAGAAATATCATGTTAGATGATCATACAGTACTCCAATTAATTCCAAGTGTTACATTCTTTTAATACTTCCTATAATATGTTTCATTAGCAAAATAATCTTGTTTTTTAAAAAAATGCTTATAAAGTGCATGAAAAGAGCTTATTCTCTTGCATGGATAAAATATATTTATGCACTCTTGTATGTACTCATATAATAAAATTTCAGATGTTCCAGGGTGGGAGGGAGGAGAGGGTGGGTGATGGGTATTGAGGAGGGCACCTTTTGGGATGAGCACTGGGTGTTGTATGGAAACCAATTTGACAATAAATTTCATATATAAAAAAAAATAAAAAATAAAAAACAAAACAAACAAAAAAAAAAAGAAACCACAAAAAAAAAAATTTCAGATGTTCTGAAAAATCATGTATTCTGGATATAGAAAAATCTCCATCTGGCCCATAGATTATGAACTTTCAAGAACAGAAAACGTTAAGATGTACCTACTCTTTTTTTTTTTTAATGTTTATTTATTGCTGAGAGAGAGAGAGGGCATGAATGGGGGAGGGAGAGAGAGAGGGAGACAGAACCTGAAGCAGGCTCCAGGCTCTAAGCTATCAGCATAGAGCCCAACGCAGGGCTCAAACTCAAGAACCACGAGATCATGACCTGAGCAGAGTCGGACACTAAACCGACTGAGCCACACAGGTGCCCCAATATGTATCTACTCTTTAAAAATATTTATTTCTGCACCTTTTGGGATGAGCACTGGGTGTTGTATGGAAACCAATTTGACAATAAATTTCATATAATAAAAAAAAATAAATAAATAAAAAATAAAAATATTTATTTCTATGAGGGTTCAAAAAGATCCTTTACCTCCAAGATTCTCAACAAATGCCTTTGGAATGACATTTTGAACTCTAGTGTAGATATGTCAATGACGGACAAAAGAGAAGGAAATCATTTTGCTTCACCTGCTGCTTTGAGAGGACAATGTGAAGTCAGATTTCAGTGTGGTCGTTTTCCAAATTAAACATACTTCCAATACCAAGAATGAGAATAAATAAGATTTCACCACAGGCCCTGGGAGTATGTCTGGCTGGGCAGATCTGGGGCTATCCAAGCACACATGCATAATACTCACAGCAGGACCAGGCACAGTGTGGTCACAGGAACCTACAGCTGTCCCTTGGCCCTGCATTCTCCATCCCACTGAGTAATGTCAACATCTTGTCACACGAAGAAAGCCTGAACAAGATCTGCTGCTGACCCACAGACATCTCAGGGTCCAGATCAAGTCCACCATGGACACAGACATAGCTGTTACTCTGGGTCTTCAGATCCCTCAGACTCTTCACAGGGACTCCCCTTCTCTATATTTGGTGCCCTGTTTTGTTTTTGTTTGTTTTGTTTTTTTGTTTTGTTTTGTTTTGTTTTTTTGCTGCTTGCCTGCTCCTGTTTCTCCTCTGTGGGTCCTTGAAACAGGTGGTCCTGAGAGATGACTCACTGTCCACCTGCTGCCAAGCCCCAAATAGGGAACACCCAAGGAAGAGAAGACCTACCAGCCCAACTCTCCACACCTCCGTGTTCTTTGTCTTGTGATCTAGGTCTTTGGGATCACAGTATAGACCTTCCTTTCTGGAAATCCTGCAGTCCACTTGCCCCCACAGCTGCCCACTCTATCCACAGCTGTACAACCAAGATATTTTGGCAGAGGTTGCAGACAAAACCTTGAGTCAAGTTACATCTTTTTCAGATTTCCATGCTCAATTTTAGCTCAGAAAGTAGCTCCACAGGCTCAACAACAACTACAAAGGGACCACCCAAGATTATATGCGTTTCATGCTGGATTTGTAGTATAATAAGAAATGTATTTGGTCTTTATCCCTGGTTCCTGGCATGGAGCTTCTAAAAACCTTGGAATTTCCTGATAGAGGTGTCATAATGAGCCCTTTTCAGTCACACCTGAGTTTATTCTACTAAGGTGACTTAAGGTAAGACCCTTAGATAGCCTCAGCTTGGAGCTCATCATCACAAAGAACAAAGGATCAGTGGACTGAAACATTCAGCCCCACCCACTGACCTTGGGGAAGAAGAGGGAGGGACTGGAAATTGGGTTATAAAAACTTTTGAACAATGAGGTTGGGAGAGCTTCAGTGTTGATAAATACACTCAAATGCTGAGAAAATTGAGTGCCTGAAGAGGGCATGGAATCTGTGCCACACCCCCTCAATACCTGCCCTGTATCACTTCCATTTTGCTGTTCCTTAGTTGTAGCCTTTATAATAATAAACCAGTAAACCTAAGTAAAGTTTTCCTAAGTTCTGTGAGCCATTCTTGCAAACTTCCATACCTCAGGAGGGGGTCCTAAGAACCCCAGATCTATAGCTAGTTGATCAGAAGTACAGGGGGCCTGGGACTTGCCACTGGCATCTGATGTGAGGCCAGTCCTTTAAGTTGGGGGATATGATGCTAACTCCAGGTAGATAATGTCATAATTGAGTTGAACTGCTGGATATCCAGGTGGTGTGTCAGAGAACTGGTCGGTGTCAGAGAAAATACCCCAGAGACATCCATGACTCTACCATGAGAAAGACTTGATCACTAGGGCCTTAATAGACATGGCCTATAAGTGTTCCAGCAGAGGAATGCCTTCTTTTCCAGCATCAAGTTTATTTTGCTCTTCCTTTGTCAATGGAAAAAGTTAAATGCAGCCTCACCCAGAAGCCACAGACCAATAAATCATAATCTAGCTCTTGAGGGGTAAGGAAATAGTTTAGTCTGCTTGAGCCACCATAACAGAATGCCATAGGCTGGGAAGCTTACAACAGAAAATTATTTTCTCACAGTCCCAGAGACTGGAAGATCAAGGGCCCTGCAGGGTTGGTATCTGGGAAGAGCTATCTTCTTGGGTTGCAGATAGCCACCTTCTCACCATGTCTTCACATGGCCTTTCCTCTGGTGTCTTTCTCTTCTTATAAGGACAGTAGTCCTATTGGATTAGGACCCAACACTTTTGACCTCATTTAACCTTAAATAACTCCCTAAAGGCTGTGTCTCCAATAAAATCACACTGTGGTTTAATGCTTCAACATATGAATTTTGGGAGGATAGAGTCAGTGTGTTACAGGAAGGATGCCTCTATTTGTTTTCTAGAACCAAGCTGCATCACTCCATCCAGTTACTAGAACACAGAATTACAGAATGTTAGACATGAAAGGAACATTAGCTCCTTCATCATATGGTGAGGAAATTGGGCTCCAGAAGGGTGAAGTGGCTTGCTCATGGAGACAGCTCATGGTGAGGCTGAGAGTGGAACCCAGACTCTCCTGACAGGTCAGCATTCTTTTACTACTTCCTCAGGGATTCCCCCAAAGGATGGGTTCTTCAGAAGAAATTTTGAAGGATCAGATCTTGATTTATTAGCAAAGGAGGGCTTTAGAACAATGAAAGGAGCCATGAAATGTTGTATGGACAGTAGAAACTCAATACATATTCCTAAATCCAACACTTGGGGTTTTCCCTTGTCAAAATCAGGATAATGGGGTTGGTCAGACTGCATTCAAAAGATCTTAGTCAACTCTGTGGGTATAGCATAAGCAACTCCTTCTGAGCCTATGTGGATTTTCTAAAACTTAAAGGGGTATCAGTGAGCCTCCTTATGCCTTGACCTCATTACTCAGGAAACACACTATTGCCAAGGTACAACCATCAAGATGTAGTTTCCTGCCCTCCCCCTCGGTATTCTATATCTCTTCGGCCAACCAGAAGTCAAATGACCAGGACTGCATGTAAACTCCAACTCCTATTTTTGTTCCACTTTTGCAAAACCAGGTATTTCCCACTGGCAATGCAAAGCCATTCCCTCATGAGCCTCAAATTATGCTGACAGGATAGTCACATGGCTTCAGGACAGGTGAGGCAACAGTTGCTTGCAAAACTGGGAACAGTTTTCAAGGACCATCTTGACACTAACTGCTGAGCCAGGTGCCCCTGACATCTGGGCAACCCCACTGGGGACCCTGAATACCCCACAGTCTCTAAGCCCCAGGTCGTCTAGACACTGCTTCATGTATTTGGTTCTAATCCTACCAGTCACCCCTTTTAACCTGGACTGACCTCTCCAATTCACCATAAGTACTGCAGCCAAAATCACCTCATAGGACACCATTTCTCTGTCTCACCTTCAAAGGCATGTATGTATGTATGCATGTATGTATGTATGTGTGTGTATATATATATATATATATATACACACACATACATAGATAGATATAGATATAGATACACACACATATATATATAATTTTGAATATAACAAGATTTTATTCATTTGCATTCATAACATATTTGTATTCATAACAAAACAAAAAAGAAGCATAGAGCTGGATCACTTGGCTCCTTCTCTTCTTATTTCTCTCCAGTTCAAAATGCTTGGCTCTACAGTTGGGCTCAATACATTCAAGCCCCAGCACAGTCCTCTTTGTAATTGATTTACAGTTTATTACATATTTTTAGTACATATTTCAAAGGATTGCATTATGGACATTTTTCCAAATCTTCTCTGAACTCTGGGAAATGGCTTTTCTCAATTCATTGATGGAGAAAAGTTCTCTCCCTTCCTGAATCTGGTGGTCTTGTCATGCTCCAATTAGAGGCCTCTCTGCATGATCATTATGCTACATCTATCCTCAAGGACAGGAATAAAAACAACTTCTACCCTAGAGTGTTTCCCCTTCTCCCCACAGGACCAGAGGGGAGTCAGAAAACAGGGGCCTGCCCCATTGCTGTGCTGAGAAAATGGTACGTACAACATGCTCACCCCCAACCCTACCATGAATTGGTGATTGGGTACTTTATTACCTTTTGCTTGTTTTCTAAAATAAACCTCCTGGTTCAGTCAGTTGAACACCCAACTCTTGATTTCAGCTTAGGTCACAATCCCAGGGTCATAGCATTGAGCCCCGCATCAGGCTCCATGCCAAGCATGGAGCCTGCTTGAGATTCTCTCTTTCCCTTTGTCCCTCTCCCCTGCTTGTATGTACTCCATTTCTCTAAAAATAATAAAAATTAAAAAATAAAATAAAAAAACCAAAAACTTTTCAAAATAATAAAATAAATTAGACCTCCAAAGAAAACTTAATAATGGAACATGTACAATTTTGCTATTTCTCCCTCCTGATCCCTCCATGTGTCCTCTTATTGGCCAATGGGGATATAGACAGGATCTCCTGATTGCAATACAGAAGACAACCGTTGGACCTGTAGCCCTACAAGAGTGATGTTAGTTCCAAAGGAGAGGTCAGAATGCAGTCAGTATGTGGCATGCATGTCCAAGGGGATCAGGCAAGGCCTCCTTCAGGAAGTGACTGTGAAGCTAAAGTCTATAGGATGAAGAGGACTTACCAGGATACAGAGGGTTTCAAGTAGAGGCAGCAGCAGATGCAAAAGCCCCTAGTGATGGAGAGCATGACGTTTTCCAGAAACTAAGAGAGAGCACCGGCATGGTTGGACTAGGGAGAGGACAAGGGAACTCAGCACAAAAACAGGCAGGTGCCATAGAAATGGAGACTTAAGGGGGAAAAAAGCTTGATATGAGGCAACTTCATGAGAAACTAGTCTTTCTTTCTACGTGAGGCTGTCTTGAACTGCAGACACAGGGGACAGGTGGTCTCCTCCTTTCCTGTGGCTCTCATTTCCTCTTAAGTCCAGAACCTACTTCGTCTCCAAAGAGTCCTCCCTGATTTCCCTTGCCTTCCTTCCTTTCACAACGCTTGAACTTTCCTTTGTTCCATCAGTGGCCTTCCCTATACCAACTGGCGCTAAGAAAAAAACGCTGGGACAATAGAAAGTAGAAATAACTCCAATGTCTGGCCCATCCCCTTTCCCAGAAAACTGTGGGAAAATGCAAGCCTCACAGGTTTTTTGTTTTTTGTTTTGTTTTAATGACGTCCTGGTCATTTAACGTAGAGGAGAGGATTTCCTGGCTATTCGAAACATGTTACCAAATGAAATCCAGACGTCCAGGTCCTTCTTCATGCATGTCTACATCTCAAGGCAAAATTTCTCCCTTGTTCCAGAGAGAGGATTCCTGATAGTCACAGAAAGTGTTAAATCTATCCAAAACAAAAACAAGGAAACCAAAAAATGAAACAAGGCTTTCACAAAAATGAAATCACATTGTATCTGAAGGTGCCACAAGGGCTTACAGTCAAAGTTGCAAGGAAACATCCCGACCCATAGATGGCGCAAGGTGACTGCTAAATAAACACCTCGTTGCAGATTACATCACAGAATCTTTCAGACCTGATAACCAAGCTGCCTCAAGGCTAGAGAGCCTCCGATCCATCCCCCATCTTTGCTACAACCACACACTGGGTGTGCAGCTTCTTTCTCCAGTACATTGGATATTCATGGGGGGGGGGGGGCGGGCGGACTCAGATTTCACCATTTTCTTCAAGAACTCCTTCTGGTATTTTCAAATCACCTGTGTATAAAAATGAGCCCAAATTCCTCAGACTCTGATGCAGTTCATCCTCTCCACATCCTCAGTGGGCAGATACTAATCGGGTCCAGTGCACCACATAGAAGCTCCACCTTTTACTCATGTCTGACCTTGGCCTCTGAACCTACTCCATATTTTCCACAACCTCCCTGGTCACAAAAGCATTTGGACAATGGGAGTTGTAGCTGAAGGGCTACTTCACGTTGTTAATTTAAGTGTTTATATTTGTTTACTGATAATAACTTATAAAGCCCTATCTTTGCCTCAGTAAATCTTCGCAATGATGCAATTATCTCCAATTTGGAAGTGAGAAACAAATTTAAGAGACCAAGTGGTTGTTAGCATTTTCCAGGCTTGTAACATCAGACCAAACACAGTGAAGAGTGACTTTTTCAACCCATCTAGCTGTGACTCTCTATGCTTTGTTCATGTGTGTCCTCCTAATTTTGTTCTTTTTTTTTTTCTTCATGACCAGTGATACAGTGGTGATCTATAGTTAGTTTGCTAATAACTATTATGGTTTATAGAATTTATACTTCCTGGGTATAATCATGTCAATACTGCTAAAGTTTCTGCCACTCACAGAGCCTGTCCAGAGTTCAGGCATCTTTCTAAAATACTTCTTAACTGTGTTAACTCAGGTGACCCTCACAACAATCATATGCAAAAGCAAAGCACTATTATTAATCCTCAGTTTGCATATGAGGAAGCTGAGGCACAGAGAAGTTAAATAACTATAGTGAAGATCACACAACCAATGGATTGTAGAACTGGGATCTGAACATAAGCCATCTAGCCTTGAGGCCATATCCTTACCCACTATACTAGTGCATGTTTAGAACTATTACTGGATCATGCAATGAACTAAGTTCATCTTCCCTCTCCTTGATAAATTTGTGACAGGTTGGCTTGAGGTCAAGCATCGGGGTAGAAATAGTTCCCGCCTGGAATTCCACTGTGTGGTGTTCACAAGTTCATCCTGGATTAAGGGAATCTAGTATAAACCCATTAAGGCTGCCCACAAGCACTTGGTGAAGCTTCCTAGGAGCAGAGCTAGGGAAAGTTAGTGGAGCTCTCATTACCAAGAGAAGAGTGGCTTAGCCTTTCTTATTTGTTTCCCATTTCCAAAATGGAGATTATTCCATCCAGCTCACTTTAGTGTAAGTTACTCAGAAGTACCCTGCTCAGTGGGCAGCATTAACTGGCTGGATCCAGAGTATGAGGCTCCTCTCTATCAGAATTTCAATGTGTGGTTTCAACAACTGCAAGTTTATAAAAACTAAATAAAATACAAAATGCAAAATGCATTTGTGGGCTCCTCATTTTAAAAGTTAAACATAGGGGCGCCTGGGTGGCTCAGTCGGTTAAGCGTCCGACTTCAGCTCAGGTCATGATCTCATGGTCCGTGAGTTCGAGCCCTGCATTGGGCTCTGTGCTGACAGCTCAGAGCCTGGAGCCCATTTCAGATTCTATGTCTCCCTCTCTCTCTGCCCTCCCCTGTTCATGCTCTGTCTCTCTCTGTCTCAAAAATAAGTAAACGTTAAAAAAATTTTTTTAAGTTAAACATAGAATTACCACGTGATCCAGCAAGTCCTAGGTGCCTACCTAGAAGAATTGAAAGCAGGAACTCAAACAGATATCCATATACCAATGTTCATAACAGCATTATTTAAAACAGCCACATGCTAGAAGCAGCCTCAATGGTCTCAATGCCTGTGTCTCCCTAACCACATGTTGAAATCCCAATGCCCAATGTGATAGTATTAAGAGATGGGACCTTTGGGAAGTGATTAGGTCATGAGGGTGGAGTCCTCATGAATAGGATTAGTGTCCCTCTAAAAAGAGGCCCCACAGAGATCCCTCACCCCTCCCATAATATGAGGGCAGAGCAAGAAGTTTCCTTCTACAGCCCAGAAGAAGGCTTCTAGCAGAACTAGACTATCCTGGCATTTCCAGTCACTAAAATTGGTGTTTTGTTATAGCAACCCTACCAGACTAAGACACAACCCACAATCAATAGACAAATAGATAAAGTGTGGTATACCCATTCTACAGAATATCATTCCGCCATAAAAAGGAATGAAATACTGACACATGCTACAATATGGATGAATCTTGAAAACATTATGCTAAGTTAAGTGAGCATGTCACAAAAGGACAAATATTGTATGATCACTTATATGAAGCACCTAAAATATGCAAATCCATACAGACAGAAAGTAAAATAGGAGTTAATGGTGGCTGAGGGGAGATGGGAATGGAGAGGTGATTGTTTAGTGGGTTTATAGTTTCTATTTCAGATGATATTCTGGAAACGGATGATGGTGATGGTTACACAACCCTGGAAATGTACTTAAATGCCAATGGATTGTGATGACCACAACTGAGATAAGGGCGACCATGTGACTACTCTGTACAATGAGATTTAAGTTCCATCACTAAGTGGGGCTTGTGGGAAAGTTCATTAAAAGATAAGGGTGGAGAATGCTGATTCATCTGGCATGCTCCCTTTTACCTTTGACCCTTTCTTCCTTCTTCCAGCATGGGACATGGGCACGATGGCTAGAATTCCAGCAGGCATCTAGAAACTATGAGATAGAAGTCAGCACTGAAGAGGCAGAGAGGAAAGAAGTCTGACACAACACTGGCATTGTAGAATTGCCACTCCTTTTGTGGAATGATTATCCCTGGATTCTGTTATCTGAGAGAAAAGAGGACTCGTCTTTGGTTTAAACCAGTGTTTAAACTACAAATCCTAACTGATTCAGCACATTAATCTCTATTGTTGTTATTGTTGCTATTGGTTATATTACCAAGAAAGGGGTGCCAGGCCATGGTTGGTCTGGCAATTTCAGCAACACTTGGAAGACCGGTGATGTTGGAAAATGAGTTATCCATAGGCCTAACAGATATTCATGTGAAGTTGGAGGATTCAGGAAAACAACCCTGCCAGTCCCAGTGCCTCAGATGCCGTTATAAAAAATAGAGATATCACTGCCTGTCCCCTGGGGCAGCCATGTTGATTGATATACTTCTCCCTTAGCTCAAGTGGGAAGAGTTTTCTGCTCCACAGAGTAGAAAGGACTGGTAGGCATCTGGCATCTTTTCCTTGCTAGATTTAAAGGGAAGGTGAAGGTTTCTGTAACTGTATTTCACAATTTCATATCATGACAAACACCAGGATAGACTGACTGGCTTGTCATCTGGGTGAGTTATTCCAACACCTCATATTTCGTTGACTTCTGCTTCATTGACCCTCACCTGCACAGCACTCCACGCCAACAACTTCCTGGTATGGCTACACCCTGGACCTTGGCAGGAGAGGGAACTACTACACCAGAATCTTGATATCTGACATTTCATTATCCAACTGCCCCTCCCTTTTCTCCTGCCTATTCCTGTGCTTCTGCTCTGTGGCCTGATTATGACAGTCAATCCCATGGGTGTGTACATTGGTTCTAGGAAATTCAGCCCTATCTGTCAATATTTTAGATGCACATGCCCTTTGACCAAGCAGTGCTGTTCCTAGATATTTATCCTATAGATTGCTAGAGTGTGCTAAATAACACACATGTATAAGAATAATTATTTCAGAAAAAGACTCATTAAGTGTGATGCATCCATTAAATTGAATGCCATGCAGTTATTTAAAAAATTGAGGCAAATCTATACCCAACAATATGAAAAGAGTCCCAGTTGGTTAAACATCCAATGCTTGATTATGACTCAGGTCATGATCTCATGGTTCATGAATTTGATTCCTGCATTGGGCTCCATGCTAATGGCATAGAGCCTGCTTGGGATTCTCTGTCTCCCTCTCTATTTGCCCCTCACCCTCTTTCTCTCAATAAATAAATAAATAAATAAATAAATAAATAAATATTAAATATATATATATATATATATATATATATATATATATAATATGAAAAATTGCCCAAGATATACTTGTGAAAGAGGCAAAGTGTATTATATGCTACCACTTGTGTGGGGTAGTTTACATAAAAATAAATGATACATATATTAACTGTACCCAGCTTATGTATAGTATAGCTATAATATAAATATATGTGTATAATATATATACCTGTAATGCATACACACACATAGTACCCTACTATCTCTAAAAGGATATACAGAACACCAGCAATGGTAGGAGACAGAAATGGATGGCGAAAAGATTTACTTTTCACTGCATATTATTTTCATACTTTTGTCCTGTGTGCCAATATTACCTATTTAAAATAATTTCCAAAAAGATGTTCATCCCAGAACTGTTCTTCTAGGCTCCTTGTAGGTTTGCTACCTCCCTGACCAACTGCAAATCCATGGTCCATCTGTAGCAGACACTCTTGATGTCTGGTCATTATCCCCTCAGGCCTTATTTTCCCAGACTTCCAACAGCCAACATCTCTTTGACTGAAGCCTTTCTCTGGCCATCGGAGTCTTCTGTATCTCCACATGTGGAAGCTCTCAGCTCATGCTGAGAGAGCATGATTACCCCTGGAGCAGTCCTAACCAATGGCTAGTGGGAATCCCCTCAGGGGAGAGAACTCTGAGATGTATTTCCACACTGGCTCCCAGAGTCCCCCAGCAGGATGAAGCTCCTGTTGATTGCAGAGCACACCCTTTATTGGTGTCTTTCCCTCCCCTGTCACGCTCCCTGCCCTCCCCTATCAGCATCTTTCCTACAATTGTCTCCCCGTAAACTCCTTGCTTCCGAATATCTGCCCCAAGGTCTGCCTTCAAGGAGCCAAAAGATCCAAGTCTTTTAACCACACTCTCTTCAAGACCGTCAATTTCTCTTGGCCTTCTGTGGACCTCCCATGGAAAAATCTACCCCAACCACCAGTCCAATGCCCCTGAGAAAAATCTCTGAACCATGCTGATTTACCTTCCCCCAATTTAGTATTTATAATCTCAAGCTGACTTTTTAGTGCTGTTCAAAATTCCTCATCAGTTCCTTTCTCCTTTTCCAGAAGAAACATCTTCAAACTGTTACTATTATTGAGTTCTACTTACTTCCACCTCCCTGCTTCAGAGTCCCCACCCACTTCCCTGAGAAAAGAGAAGCAAATGACAATAAACTCCTGGGGATTTCTATATCTAAGTTTCATACATTTTTTATTTATTTTCTCTGATGGATAAGTTTTCCTTCTGGGCTTTTCTTTGCATTTGGTACAGGATGACTGTGGAACTAGACAAGGTAGGTTCACATCCTGGTCTGCTAGTTACCAGTCTTGTGACCTTGGGCAATTGATTCAATCTCTCTCCTCTATAATGTAGAGATAGAAACAGTACCTGCTTCATATGATAGATTGCGGAGTAAATGAGTTAACACTTGTAAAGCCCATAGACCATCGCCTGAAAATATTGTAAGTACTTAATATATGTTATTGTTCTAAATGTTCTGTGATGAACACCTGTCACTTTTGAAATCGGGGAGAAAAAAAGAATATATTACTGTATATTTGTATGGACGTTGATATCTCTGTTTACCAGTTCTTACCTACTTTTCTTGGAAGACCAGAGGCCTCTGTGTGCACATTCCCACTCCTCCACCTGTACTCACTAACTCAGCCTCTAATTTATCACCTACAATTCTGACCCTTCAGTGTCCCCCTTCTCACTTCTGTCATCATTCTCTCCTTTTCCATTGGATCAGCCTCAAATATGCTCAAATTATTGTCATCCAAAAAAATAAAAAACAGTCTCCCACCCCGCTGTTGTATGAAGTTGACTCTTTCCTGTCAGCTGCCCCTATCTTTCTCACCTCATATTACCCACCAAAATCAGACTTGCTCCCTACTACTGTTCTAATAAGCTCTTCTAGCATGGCTCCAGGATCACAATTACCAAATGGACATTTTTTTTTTAAGTTCTCTTCTCCAGGACTTCTTTCAATAGCATTTTATGCTGTCTATTACCACCACCCTCTATTGATTAATTCATCATGACTTATTGAGCATTAACCATAAATGTTGTATTATGTAGAGTTTAGGTGCCAGGCATACAGTGATAAAGTCTGCCTTAGGTTGTGTTTCCCCAGGAAGCAGACCCAGAGACAGAAGTTCAGTGTAAGTCGTTTATTTGGAAAGAGATTCTGGAAACACTGGTAGGGGAGTGAGGAAGTAAACAGAGGAGAAAAAGCCAATATAGGTACATTCATGAGCAGGAAGGATAATTTGGCTCAGTCCTGCTTTGGACCTCTCAGAGACAGCAGAATGGAAACTTCATCACTGTCCCTGACACGGGGCAGAGGAAAGGAAATATTCTGTCACCTCCCATCTGTCAGTAACTTCTCGGCTCCTCCAGCCTGCCTCATAAGAGGACCAGCATGCTTGAGGAAAAGCCTCAGACAGAACGTTGTGGAAGCTTGCAGTGAGAAGCTGTTGGTATCTATGGCAACAGGGGATATGTCAGGGGCACCAGCAGAGTCTGCTGCAAAGACAGGCAAGATTCATGTTCTGTGGAGCTTCCAGAGACAAATAACACAATGTGAGCAAAAAAATGAATAATGTAGGGGTGCCTGGGTGGCTCAGTCAGTTAAGTGTCCAACTCCGGCTTAGGTAATGATCTCACAGCTCGTGAGTTCGAGCCCTGCGTCAGGCTGTGCTGACAGCTCAGAGACTGGAGCTTGCTTCAGATTCTGTCTCCCTCTCTCTCTTCCCCTCCCCCTGCTCACGCTCTGTCTATCTCTCCTTCAAAAATAAACATTAAAAAAAATTTTAATGAGTAATGTAATTTCAGATACAGACAAATATCGTGAAGGAAATGAAACGGTGCGATGTGATGACCACTGGTGTTGGCAATGCGGGTTGAATTGTGTCCTTTCAGATGTTGGAGTCCTAACCCCCAGTACCTCAGAGTGTGACTATTTAGAAATCGTCCTTATGGAGGTAATCAAGTTGGACATCATTAGGGTGGTAATCCAATATGATGGGGTTCTTATGTAAAGGGGACATTTGGACACAGAGATTCACAAAGAGGGAGATGATGCGATGAGACACAGGAAAAAGACAGCCCCACAAAAGGCAAGGAAAGAAGGCTGGATCAGATTCTCCTTCACAGCCCCCAGGAGGAACCAACCATGACAGTACCTTCATTTTAGACTTCTAACCTCCAGAGGGTGAGACAATAAATGTCTGTCATGTAAGCCACCTGGTCTGTGACAACTTTGTTATGGTAACCCTCACAAACTAATACAGTAGGTGTCTACTAATTAGATGGGGTGGTCAGGGAAGACCTCTCTTTGGAGGTAATATTTAAGCTGAGGCCTAACTAAAGGCAAGAGCCAGCCTTGCATAGGTCTGGGGCAGAGCACTTTAGACAAAGGGATAAGTAAACGCAATGGCCCAGAGGGAGAATGGAGTTGGTATGTTTAAAGAACAGAGAAAAGACTTTGGTGTGGCTGGATTTAGTGAGCTGCAGTGGCAGAATGTGCAGATGGGGTCAGAGAACTGGACAGGGTTCAAATGTGGGTCCACTGAGGTCATGATAAAGTTTGGATCATAGTCAAAGTACAATGAGAAACCATTGGAGGGTTTTAATCAGAGGAATGACATGATCTTATTCATGGTTTTGTAAAAGCATTCTGTCTGCTACGTGGAGAATGGTCTAGGTAGAAGGAGAATAAGATCAGAACCAGGGAGGCCACTCAGAAATCTGTTGCAGTTGTCTAGGGGAGAGGTGTTAGCATCTAGGAGTCGTGGGGTGCCTGCGGAAGAAAAAGAAGTGCAGACATTCATATATAATTAGGAGCTGAATTGATAAGACTTTCTGGTGGGAGGAGGTTGGTGGGGGGGGCGGTAATCAGAAAGGTATCTGTTTGCTTACTTGAGCAGCTGGGTGAATGGTGAGCTATTTACTGAGATGGGAAAGCCTGGGAGAAGAAAAGGTTGGGGTGAGAAGGGAGGAGAATCTCTCTTTCCTTGGCTTTCAGGATACTGCCTACTCCTGTTTTTCTCCAACTCTCTGACTCTTCTTCTTCTTCTTTTTTTTAAGTTTATTTATTTTGAGAGAGAGAGCATGCACGTGCGCAGGGGTACACATGCACAGGGTTGGCTCTTGCCTTTAGTTAGGCCTCAGCTTAAATATTACCTCCAAAGAGAGGTCTTCCCTGACCACCCCATCTAATTAGTAGACACCTACTGTATTAGTTTGTGAGGGTTACCATAACAAAGTTGTCACAGACCAGGTGGCTTACATGACAGACATTTATTGTCTAACCCTCTGGAGGTTAGAAGTCTAAAATGAAGGTACTGTCATGGTTGGTTCCTCCTGAGGGCTGTGAAGGAGAATCTGACAGAGAGAGAGAATCCCAAGTAGGCTTCACGCTGTCAGTGCAGAGCCCGACGTGGGGCTCCATCCCACGAACCGCGAGATCATGACCTGAGCAGAAATCAAGAGTCAGACACTTAACTGACTGAGCCACCGAGGAGCCCCTGTGACCCTTCTTTCTGTTTTTCTTCTTGGTTCCTCTTTCTCTATTCACAGAAATGTTGGCCTTCCATTTTCCTTTCTCCTTTCTCCTCATACTCTCCTTGGTTGATTTCATCCTTTTCCAAAACTCTGGTACCACCTCTATGCCAATCACTACCAATTGTACATAACCAGCCCAACCTCTCTTCAGAGTTTTCAGAACTACATTTTCAACTGCCTTGTAGATTTCATACCTGGAAATTCAAACTAATGTGTCCAAGCCTCTCTAAACCCATCCATTCAGGCTTACCCTCAAATCTACTCATCTAGGTGGGTTCTCTAACTCAGCCAGTGGCTCAACCATACACCTTTCCTCTCTTGTTCTCATCTCCTCCCACATCTACCCCACATTCTTCCCTAAGCCCCATGATTGTTAAATGTAGTTATAAGAACTGTTACTGTGGAGCAGAAGAAAAAGCATTAAGAATTAGGATTTTAAACAGTGTGAATGATTTATCTAGAATTGAAAATCTTTCAAGATAGTATTCTAAGGTAATGTGAAATATTGTGAGGTTATCTGAAATACTTCATGATTGGGAAATCTGCTTGATGAAAACATAAATTTACTAGAGGAGAGTAATGGGGAAGAGTTCTTAGGCCATAAATTAGGCATCAAACATTTAAGTACAGATTTTGTCACTAATTTACCATTTGTTCTTGGCTAATGTCATTTACCACATTTGTGTCTGAGTTTTCTAATTTGTCAAATTGCTATGAAAATTAATCCCATTCCTATGCAACTCACAAGGATGTTTCACCATAAAGGAAAGAAGAGTGTTATCATTAAAAGTGTCAGGGAGGAAATAGAATCAAATAGTATATTAAAATAATAACCCATCATGACCAAGTAGGGTTTAATCCCAGAAGTAAAAACAGTTTAGTATTTAGATATCTATTAATATTACTCACTACGTTAACAGATAGAAGAAAATAAGTCATATAATTATTGAGAAAGATGCCCAAAACCATTGGAAAATATTCAACATTAATTCATGATTTAAAATAAAAACCCTCTTATTAAGGTAAGCAACTTTTAATTTTGGGCTGGCTAGTTACATTTACTTTGTATTTCTCATAAATAGTAGGTTTAGGGTGAAGAGTATCAAAAGCCCTTGCTTTCAAAAATTGTTTTTTGCCCTTCCTTTTTGTTGCCATCGCTAAAGCACCAGCAGCCAAAATGAAGTTCAATCCCTTTGTGACTTCTGACCAGAGCAAGAACCACAAAAGGCATTTCAATGCATCTTCCCACATTCGCAAGAAGAAGTCTTCCTCTCTCTCCAAAGAGCTGAGACAGAAGTACGAGGTTCATTCCATGCCCACCCGAAAGGATGATGAAGTACAGGTTGTGTGAGGCCACTACAAAGGTCAGCAAATTGGCAAAGTAGTCCAGGTTTACTGGAAGAAATACATCATCTACCTTGAATGAGTACAGTGAGCGAAGGCAAATGGCATGCCTGTCCATGTGGGCATCATCCTAACAAGGTGGTTATCACTAGACTAAAACTGGACAAGGACCACAAAAAGATCCTTGAAGGTAAAGGCAAATCTCATCAAGCAGGAAAGGAAAAGGGCAACTGAAGGGAAGAAACAATTGAGAAGATGCAGTACTAAAGTAATCTTATATACGGCTTTAAATAAAAACCGTTAAAATGAAAAAAATACTTTTCAATTAAAAAAAAAAAAAACCTACCCAAAATACTTTTCAGTGGTAACAAGCATGAAAGAATAGAATTTGAAGTAGAATTTCATTATTTGAAATCATGTTAAAGGCTTATACTTGTTCCATTATTTTCTTTTTATGGATAGCATTGGTCACAGCCTTAATTTATTGATACACAGTCTTAGATCAGAAATGCAATCTCCCATAATAACTGTGTAAAAGAATACCTGTTCTGGGAATATGGATGAGCTCAACAGTAGAGAAGCAGGGACACATAATGAATTTTGATTTTTCTTTTCTTTTCTTTTCTTTAAAGAAATTGTCTGTAGACATTCCTATCTCTTTCCAGCTGACTATATCTAATTGGAACACAAAGACCGGTCATTCAGCTATCCCACCCCTGGCCTTTCCCATTGCTTCCACACCATGGAATGAATACTGGCAGCCCTAAATCATTTCCACGTCGCTGGTAGTGCAAGAAAGCTACCAGAGTTTATATTTATGTCTACTTTCTTCAGTGTAAAAGCATGTTGCCTATATTTCAAGCCATAGAATTACAGAGCATTATTATGGAAAGAAGTCTGAGAAACGCAGTCTAAACCAGTAGTTTTCAACCCTGGCTGCATGCTAGAATAACCAGAGGACTTTTAAACAATTAACAACGCTCTGACCTCACCCTCAGAGTCTAATTTAATTGGTCTAGTAAGAGACCCTGGCTTTGGTGGTGTTTTGTGTTTCTTCTTATTGAAGTATAATTAACATATAGTGTTATATTAGTTTAAGGTATAAAATATAATGATTCAACAATTCTATACATTATTTGGTGCTCTTCAAGATAAGTGTACTCTTAATCCCTTTTATCTATTTCACCCATCCCCCTGCTTACCTACTCTCTGGCGACCACCTATTTGCGATCTGTATTTAAGAGTCTATTTTTTTTTCTTTATTCATTTGGGTTTTTTTTTCTTAAATTCTACATATGAATGAAATCATATGATATTTTTTTTCTCTGATTGACTTATTTCACTTAGCATTCATTATACCCTCTAGGTCAATCCATAGATGAATGGATAAAGAAAATGTAGTATACATATACACACATATGTAATATACATATATTGGAATATTACTGGTCTTGGTAATTTTTAAAAGCTCTCCCAAGTGATTCTAACATGTAACTGCAGTTTTAAAACACTACTGTAGTTTATTTTTTTTTTAAATGAGCAAACATAGACCCCGAGTGACCAGCTAGGTAATGGCAGATCTCATTGACTTACAGGTGATATTTATGTTATGAAGATTTCCAAAACTTGGAAATGAGTCACAAAAGATGACTGTGTCAATTCAATGCCTCCCTAAAACATGGACTTAAGCCCACCCAAGGATCACCTTTTAAGACATGAGACATTTTAAAGACATGTCTAAGTCTGTAAAGGTTAGATGTTAATTTGTGAAAATGAATACTATATAAATGAGTTTTTGTATAATAGAAATAAAAATTATTTCTATTCATCTGAGAAGATAATCCCAAAGGTTATGATTTTATTTACCTATGGGACATGAACCAGTTTTTTGTCTAATTTATCAATCCTATTCCAGCATAATTTTCCATTTATATTCTGTCTTGATTTCTCTTGCTCTCTCTCTCTTTCTCTTTCCCTTCTAATACATCACTTACTTTCTCTGTGTCCAGTTTCCTAACTGGCTTTATCATCTTTCTGGTTACTTCATTAATGAGAAATCAAACTTTGATACTTGCTCACTAAGTATTTATATGGAAATTACAAATATAAAATCATGAGAATTATGTTTTGACACTTGAAAATGTTGTAAATTTTATTAAGCTATCCTAAACCATTAAGAAGCTTTAATTCATCATTCAAGATGTAATTTATTCTGTTCTCCAAATATATTATTCATCAAACACATTCAGAAGCCATAAAATTGGAGAATTTTACTGCAGGCAAAGTAGAGTAACAAGAACCTAACTAATGCTCCCTTTTAGAAAAAAATAAAAAATAAATGGGCAAAATATATAAGTCTACAGTTTTCAGATATTGGACACCAGGCAGCACAGGATAGTGATCCCTGAGGAAGGGAAGGAAACAAGGAGACCTCTGTGATCATCCCAGCTTATTGCCTAGAAAGAGTTTCCAAGAGGCAGTGCAGGGAGGAGGGCTCCCCAAGTTGTGGAGTTGGAGCTAGAACTCAGGGATGCCAAGGCAGCTAGAGTTTCACAGGTGAGAGCTCCACAGAGAGAGCTTTAGAGATCTGAGAGAGTCTCCCTGGAATGTTCAGGTAGAAAGTGATCAGTATAAACATGTAAGGAAACTACCTGAGGCCAGGGAAAGAATTAGTGGGGAAAAAAAATACTGGTTGCTTACCTAAGACTGGAAATAGTTCCTGCTTCCACCAACCTGGGTGGAAAGTTTCCTATTTCACAGCCCATTGGGTAGAAGAATCAGTAGTTAGGGAAAAATCAGCCCTTGACTAGAAGCTGCTCTGGTCCCATCTAACAAGGCTTAAAAGCAAGCCTCAAAGGAATGCAAGTAATTGAGCTCAGAGCAAGCATCAAGAATATTTATAGGAATATAAAAATAACCAGCACCCAACAAGGTGATATTCACAATGTGTGACATTCAATCCAAAATTACCAGGCAGATTATATTTCTAAAACTTTTGCCTCTGTGCGAGAAAGGATTACCAAGAAATTGCTATCTTCTAACAAGTATTGTCAATCTGATGGATAGAAAGGAAACAAAGCTGAATACAAAATTTTACTTGTCAGTAAAAAGTAAAAAGAGGAAGATTGTTTTTTACGTGACCATTAAGTGCAGTTGACACCGAGTTTTTTTTGTTTTAATAGGGCTATTGTGTTGCTATGGTTACAAGTTTGCATTAGCATTTTCACTAGGAAACGGTGTGGTCTGAACATTCCTCCCACTTTTTACATCTGCCCACTTGCTCCAGACAGTGATTTGGTAACCTGGCTTCCAGCCCTAGCCTCCTCCACCAACCCCAGTGAGTGCACATTTTTCATCCCCTTCTCAGAAAATTTTAGCTCCTCTGAGATGTGAAGTTAGGTTCTGGCTCCTACTCAGAATGCATATTGTCAAACCGCAAGACACTGATCAGCTTCCTTTGTGCAACTCAATAAACTTTTACCTCTTTGGCATGATCTATATGCATGAGATCACTATGAGATAATTCATTAATTTTAATAAGCTCTTTAAAAATGCGTTTAGAAATAAATTTAATCACTACAGAAGATATCCATTTTGAAATTCTGGGTGTTTTTCTTAAAGCAATCCTTGTAAGATAATTTTGCAGCTTCGTGATGAATCTTCTTCTAAGTTTTACATGTTCATATATCTTTCCATTCTTCCTCTCCCCTTCTCCTTTTCTGATCTCCTCCTCCCCTCTCTTTAACCACTTTTTCTTGTTACAGTTATTCCCATCATTCAAGCTTGTATCTCTGAAATTTGGTCCTCGAATCAGATTATTGGAATGTCTCCTAAGCAATAAAAAGGTAGTGGAACACCTGAGTGGCTCAGTTGGTTAAGCATCTGACTCTTGATTTCAACTCAGGTCATGATCTCATGGTTTGTGAATTCGAGCCTCCCATCAGTCACTGACAGTGAAGAGACTGGGATTCTCTCTCTCTTTCCCTCCCTCTCTCACACTCGCTCTCTCTCAAAATAAAGAAATAAATAAACATTAAAAAAAGAAAGAAAGATAAAGGCAATAGGCAAAAAATTCGCAGGATTGGGCCTCCTGAAGACTGACCCAGTAACCGAAACTGAAGTTGGTCATCTTCAAGCATGGGAAGAGCTGCTAACCACTGACCTAGCTCAGGTTCTTATCATTTCTAATCAGTCTTTATTCCTGAACCCCCTCTCGAGCTTCCCTCCATACACC
Source organism: Puma concolor (assembly GCF_028749965.1). NCBI lineage: Eukaryota > Metazoa > Chordata > Mammalia > Carnivora > Felidae > Puma > Puma concolor. The sequence goes on along the minus strand of NC_141674.1, from coordinate 191,008,019 downwards.
AACCATACATCTTTCTAAACTGCAGTCTGTCACTTGAAATCCTCCTGTGGATCCCTGTTGTCAATAAGATGATGTCCAACCTCCTTAAAATATCATTTGAGGCCTTTAGTGATCTGGATCCTGCCTCTTACTCTGACCTCAATGATCAGTGTTCATGCCCCTCCCTATCCACCCACCAGTCTCTCTCTCTCTCTCTCTCTCCTCTCTCTCTCTCTCTTTCTCTTTCTCTTTCTCTTTCTCTTTCTCTTTCTCTTTCTCTTTCTCTTTCTCTTTCTCTTTCTCTCTCCTTCACCAAGCCACTCCAAATTCCCTATCACTCCCAGCTCCCCAGTGCACCATATTTTCCTAAGGTACCATGCTTTTGCATGGGAGGCTTTCCTTTGTTCCTTGTTCCCCAACTGACACCAGCCCAGTGATATCAAATTACAATAATATAGTTTCAAGACTGATCTTTTATCCTAGAAAAGTGTGCATAACACTCTGTCTCATAGCTTCTGTTGTCTCTGATCTTTGCAGCCAAGTTTATTTATAACTGTGAATTGGAATTCTCTACAGTTGTGGTTTCATGATGTCAGATGCCAGCAGGAAACGGAACACTTAAATCAGTGATCCACATGTCTGAGAATATGTGAATGCTTAGCACTGTGTAGCTCTAGTCTAAGAAGCAATTAGTATTAACAGGTCCTTGGGTCACCACACTCTGAAATCTCTAAGTACTTTCAAATACATCATTGCATTCACTGGTCCTCTCATGGTGGCCATAGTGGCATTGCTCACATTCTGATGCTCTGCATAAGATGCTTTTAATGTGCAATAGTAGCACAAATTCAGGGACGCCTGGGTGGCTCACTCGGTTGAGCGTCAGACTTCGGCTCAGGTCACAATCTCGAAGTCTGTGAGTTCAAACCCCAAATTGGGCTTGCTGCTGTCGGCACAGAGCCCGACTCAGAGCCTCTGTCCCCCTCTCTCTCTGTCCCTCCCCCACTGACTCGCACTCACTCACTCTCTCTCTCTCTCAAAATTAAATAAAACATTTTAAAAAAATTGTAGCACAAATTTAGATTGCCCAAGCCATGGGCTGGTATGTGGCAGGTTTAATACTCCCTCATACATGGTCCACTGCCACGCTGGGCACATCTGACCAGTGACCGCAGGGCTATCCTAACCCAAATATATAAGAACTGTAATATCTTGGAAAACACACAAAACCACAAGTAACGAGACTTGAAATTAGACTGTCACTCTACTCCTCTACCTCCATGGTGTGACCTGGAAGTCATTTCCCCTTTCTGTGTCTCATTTATCTCATCTATAAAACTCATGAGTTAGACAAGACCATTGTTTCTTCAACTGGAATCCACAGACTGCCTGCATCAGAATCACCTGGGATGCTTTTTGGCAATGCAGACACTCAGGACCCTCCCCCCTACTGAGTCACACTCCTTAGTGGGGGACAAAGAGAGCAGGGGGAGTTTAGAGAACGGGAGAAATCCAAAATCAACAGTTGAAATAGCTTAAGTAACTCCTATGCTACTAAAACTTGGGATCCACTGCGATAGATGATCACGTAGACGGTGGCTCTCTACCCTGTTCCCACCATCTAGGTTGCTTTCTGTGGTAAGATGTGTTATAAAGAAAAAAATCGTTAATGAATTTTAAAAGCTAAGCTTAGCAGAGTATTTAGAATACAAAATTTAGAATCGTGTTTGAAAATTAACTGTAGGCAATTCAAGGTGATCATTATAAATCGCACCACTTCCATTCATTCATTTTCCCTTTTATTTGCTTGTATGGGATAGCAACGCCTTCCAGGCCTTTCTTGAGTATGTGCATGGTCCTGTACAAGCATGTGGCCTTCCAGATTTGTTGGAATATATCAGAGCTTTTCAAAACCTCCCAATTCACCAGTTTTTCCTCTTAAGTTTTGTGGTCAGCCTTGAAATGCTACAAGACTTACTGTTCTTACTGAGATTCAGCTATTTTTCCTGAGTAAATACTCCTTGGATTATTGCAAACCTTTAATTAATTTCCAGAGTTCTAAAAAAGGTTGATTTTGACAGTTTTTATTGCTCATAAAGAAGAGCAGATTTTTGGAGGTCTTTACACCCCTGATTTGTTTGTTTCTGTTTTTGTTTTACCCCATAGCCATCTCTGAATCCCACCCCAGCTAGGTGCAGATATAACCCCAGAATTTCAGGGCAGTTAAGCTCCCAGGAAATTCTCCACTATGGGTGACTGGACACAGTCCTTCAGACGGATGCTTCTGAGAGGCTTCTGTATGCTTTTCCAAAGTTCTGAGAGAATCTAGACCCCATTGCTTAAAGCAACAACCTCAATAATACACACTTATGTTAGCTTTTCCTCCCTCCCTGCCTCACTCTTTCCATTCCTTCACTCTTGTTTCAAAGAACTCTCTCCCAAATAACTCACACCCTGATCCTTGTCTCGGCCTCTGCTTCAGAGAGGACCCAAACTAAAACAGCTGTCTGGGGGCGCCTGGGTGGCGCAGTCGGTTGAGCGTCCGACTTCAGCCAGGTCACGATCTCGCGGTCCGGGAGTTCGAGCCCCGCGTCAGGCTCTGGGCTGATGGCTCAGAGCCTGGAGCCTGTTTCCGATTCTGTGTCTCCCTCTCTCTCTGTCCCTCCCCCGTTCATGCTCTGTCTCTCTCTGTCCCAAAAATAAATAAACGTTGAAAAAAAAAATTAAAAAAAAAAAAACAGCTGTCTGTTCTGGTGAACTATGTATAGTTGTGGCACTTATAAATTACTGTAGTGCTTTACTTCACCAGTCTTCTGGGTTTTAATCAAATCTGAATACATTCACCGGGGGTATGTAGCACTCATGTGTATCCCAGAGTAAGAGAGGGATGCGCATTAAGAAAAGCTGTTCTAAAGCGTTATGATTTCGGGGCACCTGGGTGGCTCAGTCGGCTAACCAACTTCAACTCAGGCCATGCTCTCGTGGTTCATGGGTTCAAGCCCCGCTTTGGGCTCTGTGCTGACAGCTTAGAGTCTGGAGCTTGCTTCTGTGTCTCTCTCTCTGTTTCTCCCCCACTCATGCTCTGCCTCTCAAAAATAATAAATAAACATAAAAATTTTTTAAACAAAGCATTATGATTTCTAGGACAGAAAAAGAGCTGCCAACACTTGAATTTTGGGGTAAAAAGCAGATGTCTCTATATATTACAATCCTTTACTACCTAGACCAGATTTTATAACCAGAAAAGCAGCCTCCCTTACACTAAGTATATCATGAAGTTAAACAGAATGAGGTCTGGGCAAGTTCTTTCTTGGTAGAGCTCTCAGCTAATCACCACAGGGCTTGATAATGATGATTATTATGCTAGCAACAACAGAAATGATAGTCCCTATGATTGACAGCTGACCATGCTGGGCACTCACTCTAACCACTACTCCAGCTATTAAGAGTTAGCACCTGATGGGAACATACATCTGAGTTGCCTTCTCTTATTAGGTGCCTGAAGGTCATAGTGTCCGTCTAAATTGAATTTGGAATTACATAAAATACATGTGTATTCCCAGACTTCCAAATGTCCTTTTAACTATATACAATCTCATTTGCAGTATCCTTCCATCTGGAGGCTCTTGTTACTATTCCAAGTGGCCATGGGATGCATTAGCCACTGGGACACATGTTTGCTATTACCAGGTGCTCATAGAACAACTGCCCCCTAGCAGTTCCTAGCAAGAAACCAACAACAGAATCTGGAGGGATTGGAGAGGTCCACAACATCACTTCTAGTGTGGGTAGGAGGTGATTCCTCTGCCAGCAAAAAGTTTTCATCTACCACTGGGCCTGTCTAGTGGCAGTCATGTGGCCCTGATACAGGGACTAAAGGCATCTTTCAATTAAGGATTTGACACAGACAATAAAAATTACTGCAAAAACTGTAGACAAATACTGAATCTACTTTGTGGGATATAATACACAGTTCTGTACACTGTTAATTACAAATAGTATCTAATACACTCTGATGCCTTCTTAGTAAAATGGTTGTGAAACCTTCTGTCAGGAGTAGTTAGCGCTAAGCTAGGCACCTAATAAGAATGATAATGACAACAACAGATTCTATTATTTTAGTACCTGTTATATGCCAGGACCTTCACGTTCATTATCCCTAGCCTTCAGAGATACGCTGTAGGCAGTAATCCATAAGATCCCTATTTTACACATGAGAAAACCGCCATTCCGAGAGGTTAACTTGTCTAATTTAGTATATGATATTTGAATGAATTAATATTTTTGTATGAATGAATAAATGACAATGAATAAGTGAAATTAACTAATTAAATGAAAGGGGAATTGGAATGCTCTAGAGCTGGTCCAGTAATGCTTCTATTTTTGTCATACTGGGTCACAAATAATATCTTTTTTTTTTTTTTTTTTTTTTTTTGCTTCTCTTTAATACCTCCTGCCAGGCTGGTGTTTTCCTGATAGTGGATCAAAATACTAATATCAAAGTATTGTCATATTTTCCTGTCTGCAATTTCTTATAGTTGTTTTTTGACCCTTACTAAAAACATATGTATTTCTGCCTGTCTGTAATGTTTCACCAACTGTGTAATGCCACAAAGGGTGAAAGAATGACTCTAACAACCTCCACAATATGCTTACAAATATTTTGTGTCAAAAAACTTTTGTACTTGAATTAGAAAAGGTGTTAAGTTTCTTGATTTCTTTTTTCATTATAAAAATGCATGTTAATTACAGAAAGTCTGACAAAACAAAATGGAATAACTTTTTATGAATATATATGGTATCATTTTTGAAAGACAAGCATTGTTAGCAGTAGTGTGCTAGATTTCCTTCCTGCCTAGGCTTTTTTTGTTTCTCTTACTTAACTTTAAAAGGTTTTAGCTATTATATACTCTTCTTAAGCATCATTTTGAATAACAACATAAAAAAAGATAACTACTACAGTGTCATTTAGAAAATAGTCTATATGTCCATCAACTGGAGAATTTAAGCATTTAATGCAAAATTGAGGATTGAAAGTATTTAATGCAAAAAAATTTCAAAATTTATATTTAGATTTATTTCCTTAGGTGTAGTCTTACTATATGTATATATCATACTCATGTATTACATGACTCATGATTACATGATTATTTCTATACATATAAATAAATATATGTAAACTATTCTTAGATATGATTCTTCATCCTAAAATTCATAAGCTCTTTCCCTGACAGCTTTGTGGTCTTTCTCTGACCATTGAATATTATCTTAACTTTAACAGGTTTGGTAAAAACCATTTGGTAAATCAAGCTTCCTACCTTGAGTATGAGAGAAAAGATGGCAGATTTCACTAAAGTCTTTTTGATTCTAAAGCCAACTAAGAATCAAAGTTTTCCATGTTTTTCCCATGTTTAATGCAACAAGTGAAACAACACAGTTCCAAAGCATATGAAAACAAAGCTAATTATATCCCTCCTGCCCCTATCTCTCCACTTCCACCCCCTGAGGTGCCAAGACTAGCAACCCAGTGTGCATCCTTCCACGTTTTCCTTTTTTCTGGTTCATGATATTGGCACAGCATACACAAAGATACATGTTGGAGATTCTTACTGAAATACTTCCAGATGAAATCATATGGCATTTGGGATTTGCTTAAAAACATTCATTTGCTTGAATATTTGTTTATAGATAAATACACACACATTTATTTTTACATAAATAGCATTCCATTTTACACATTGGACCATTTTAGGAAAGTTTTTTTGTTTGCTTTTGCGCTTTTTTTTTTTTTAACTTGCTTCTGTCCCTCATCCCATCCCCTCTCCATTCACCCTGACTCAATTTCCAACTTTACAGCTCATGTTAAAGTTAAGGCTCACCCCTCTGTATTTTTCACATACATACAGCCATATACAAGCAAATTTGTGCATATACATATATGTAAATATTCATAAATTATCAGATTTATAGTAGGATTTTAGCATTGTTTGCTACTTGTAATTATAGTTGCTATTAATTCTTAGAAAACAGAAATTGTTATATTTAAATAATCTCATTTTATTCCTATTTTGCTTGTAGTTTTTATTAGGAACCAATGTTATCAAATGTCTTTTCAGCACTTATTGATATCATATTTTTTTCTCTTTCAATTTATTATTGAAATAATCACCCTCGTACTCATAAAATAAATTTTATATGGTGATAGTGTGTTATTATTGTGATACACTGCTGGGTTCTATGTGCTATTTTATAACATTGCTTGTACTATATCAAGTTTTGGTATTAACATTATGTTGACATCATAAGAATTTTTCCATCATTTTCTATGGTCTGGAATAGTTATATAATACTGAAAATGCCTGTTATTTATTTTTTTTTTTTTTAATTTTTAACATTTACTTATTTTGGGGAGACAGAGATAGAGCATGAGCAGGGGAGGGGCAGAGAGAGAGGGAGACACAGAATCTGAAGCAGGTTCCAGGCTCTGAGCTGTCAGCACAGAGCCTGATGCAGGGCTCAAACCCATGAACCGTGAGATCATGACCTGAGCTGAAGTCAGATGCTTAATGGACTAAGCTACTCAGGTGCCCTGAAAATACCTGTTATTTAAAGGCTAAATAGAACTCAGCTATAAAAACATCCCATCCTAAAGCCTTTTTGTAAATTGTAGGCCTACAATTACCTAGCCTAAATCTTCTATGGCAGCATTTCCTACGTTCACTGATAATAGAAATCAGTGCAGGCTCTTGATAAATACAGAAATTATTGGGCCCTGACCTAATAATAGACTTGAGATTCTGGTTCATCAGATCTGGGATACAATCAGTTGTAGGAATTTATAGTTTTAGCAAGCACAGTTGATTTGTATCATAACTCTATAGTAATTAGTCTAATCAAGTTTCCCAATTAATTTTGAATTAATTTGGGTAATTCTATTTTTCTAGAAAATTATTTCTTCTAAGTTTCCAAATTTGTTGCACTTGAGTTATTTGGCATTATCTTGCAATTCTTTCAATCTCGTACATTTCTGTGATTATGCTTCCTGTCTCATTTCCAATTTCACATATTTTTGCTCTCTTTTTTCCTTAATCAAATCTTCATGAACTTATCTATTTTACCAACTTTTACAAAGAACCAATTTTCAGAATTAGTCTCTGTGTCATTTTAAAATTTCTGTTTCATTAATTTCAACCTTCCTCCATGTTAGTTTCCTCTTAGGTTGTACACATTCAGATAGTTTATGATTATCCACTTTTATTGAACTACATATATATGTGTATATATATGTATATATATATAGCAAGATTCCTACATTACCACTGTTTTCTCCCCTGAACATCTTTTTTTTTTAGGTTTTTTAGAGTTTATTTATTTATTTCAAGAGAAAGAGCATGCATGCAGGGGAGGGGCAGAGAGAGAGGGAGAGAGAGAATCCCAAGCAGGCTCCATGCTGTCAGCACAGAGCCCAGCGCGGGACTCCATCCCATGCGCCGAGAGATCATGACCTGAGCCAAAATCAAGAGTCCATTGCTTAACCTACTGAACCACCCAGGAGTCTCTCCCCTGAATATATTTTCCTTTCTTGAAGTCTTTCGTTTATTTATTGTTTGCTTAAAGTCTTTCCTTTAGCAAATTCCTCAGATTTTGTTTAAGTCTGCTGTGATTCTTTTATTTACTCTTCTCTATGGCTGCTGGCCCTTGAGATATAGTGTTATTTTCCTTTGTCCTTGAGGATACTGTAGCACTAGAATCTTGAGAGTGGTGAAAGCAGAGGGGTCTCTGACTGTGTGGTCCATTGCATTGATGAAAAGGTTTTCAATCCCTTTCTGAGAAATTGAGAGGATGCCTACCTTCTCTGTGGGAGAAAAACAGCCTTTGTCTTCCTGGGGAACAAAAAGACAGGCACACTCGTGCTGGCTAATGTCAACCTTCTCCCTGAGTGCTTGGGGGTGTCCGTGGGCCAAGCCCTCCCCAGGAACTGTAGCTTTCAAACTGTCCCCAGGCTTTCTCTGGGCTTTATCTGGCTTTAGAGTGGTAGGGGGAATGGAAGCTTGGCCTCCAAGCCCTAGCTCCCAGTTAACCCAGGAGAAGTTTTAGCTTGGAGTTATCAGCAGTAAGGTGGGCTTTCTCAGACATCATCTCCCCAGCATCCCCTATGCCATGTTTAAGATATATCTTGATTATGTAAGTTCTGAAACCATTTATAGTTGTCACAGATATGTATTCCTCCTTTGGGTGGCCCCATCCCAAACCCACCATGTCCAACTCCACCTTCTCCAAGAGCAGTCCTGTTCATTCAAGGAACCAGTAAATCCAACTCCAAGGTATATATGGTCCAGAAAGTATCATGGATATTTATCTTTTTTTTTTTTATCTGAACAGCTTTCCTCTGGGAGATAATCCCCTACTGTCTATATCTTGAAGTGAAACTAAAAGAACTGAATATACTCAACTCAGCCATGAAAGACAAATTAAAGGGTGCAGGTTCTACCAATCAGATGCTTTTATCAGAGACTTTGACTCTTGCTGGCGACACAAAGATCTAGGGATGGCTGAGAAGTTGTACGTGGTGACAGTGCCAGCATCACGAGTTCAGTGAGGGTGGCATTAAGAGGTTAGACTTAATGCCATGGACATTAGTGAGGGTGGCATTAAGAGGTTAGACTTAATGCCATAGACATGGCCAGGTGAGACTCTGGCCATGTTTACTGCAGCCAAGTCTCTCTTGGTTCCTGTCTATTTTCCAAGCCTAAGCCCAACTTTTTAGACCTTCTATTGATTCTGTGAGTTGCCTGCCAATTTATTTTTCATTTAAGTTAGCTGGGGTTAATTTCTCATGCTTATAACCAAAAACCCTGCTGGATCCACAGTGCCAGAAAACTCCCCTATATCTAGGAACAGGTTAAACAGCTATACCTCAAACCAGATCACCTTCATTCAAATCCAGGATGGCATACTACACGAGTAGCTATGGTTTTAGCCAATTCTAAGTAACACCAGTTTCTCATCACTATCCCTTTAAATCCTACCCTACCCTACACTCACTCCTATCTTCCAGTAACTATAATCCCTGGAATGACCAACAGTCCTCTCCTGAAATGCAGCCAGATTAGATCACAAAAATAAAAAATCCAAAATTTCAGATGACTTTTTTTTTGCTCATATTTTTATTTTAGGATAAGAATCATATGATTTTGTAATAACATCCTCTGGGATATCATTGGCTTTAGTGCAAGAATATACAAAATATTATGATAATAAAATATTAGGTTGAAACTGGATAAAGCAATCTGACAAAGGTTATCAGAGGTTATTTGATTGGTAAAATTTTTATTTGGTCCACATAATTTTCTTAGATTTGTGTACTTTTATTAAGATCATAATTAATTTACTCGTAACTCACTTCTGTTTTTTCCTCCGATATACCTAAGAAAATAGCAAATGACTAGTCAAATACTTCAGCACCAAAAATGTTAGAAAATGAGAATAGTCAATTCGTTCATTTCTAACATGAGCCTTCTCATCCTACATCACCACCTCAATACAAACCAAAAGGGATAGTTTCCCTAAATGTGGATTAGTGCATACAGGGTGTATTTGATTTTCTACTTAATTATGTGCCTGTAAGAGACGTGGACTAGAGACCATCCAATTTTCCATACACATTGGTTTTGACCTTTAATATCTTCTGGTTTTCAGGGAAATAAATAAACAAATAAATATAGTAAACTTGATCCACCTTTATCTTTGCCAAAATCATGAGACTGCTTTTAATTTTCTGGCTCTATATGACAGAAATTTCTGGTTCCAATTCAACTTGCTGGAAAAGTAGATCTCATATTTATTTCCTAACACATCGCCTTTATTGAGTCACGTTTTGTCTATTTGAACATATGTTAATTATGTGATACTCTTCCAACTTTCATAAATTCTATTTCTGCCTCCACAGGGAAGTACCCCAAAGCATTTGCAAGATCTATGCATTTCCATTGGTGGCTAAGTCTGTCTCCTTTGGAGAATTTCTCCTTTGTTCATCCTTTTCATTTCCACTCTTTAGTTCTAGACCTAGATTGCTACCTATCCTTCTGTAAGGTTCAGCATGTTTCCTCTGATCCTGGTGCTGCACCAAGTTCTTAATGAGTTTCATCTCATTTCAGCCTCACAGCTCCATAGCTTTCTTCATTGTACAGATGATGATCCAAAAATGATAATTAGGCAACTTGCCCAAGACCACACAGTGAGTTAGTTGAACTGAGACCGGAATCTTGGTCTAATTTCATCTGTGCTTTAACTACTATGCATATTGCCACTTTTGGCTAAGCTGCACACATGCCATTCCCACCAGAGAAGACAAAAAAGGAAGCATTTTCTTCAGCTAATTACTTGGTTTTACTGTCATTATCCAGGAAAGACCTCAGTACATCATTGGCCCTGCTTCTAATTACTGTTCCAATGTAGCTCAATATCAACTATATCAAAAACATCATATTTGGTAGATGACCCCTTCTCTAATATTTAATGGTCTTATGGCTAACAATCTTATAAAGCAAGTCAAGTCAGGACATCTAAGTGTATATTTTGTAATCCATTTATATTGGAGATTTCTCTAGAAAGTTGAAAGTCTCAAAGAGGGATATTCTCTGTACACTATTAAGCTTTAAAAGTTTTGAGAACTAAAATCATTATGGTCATGATCTAAGCCTCTGGCTATTTAAATCTAAATTAATTTAAATTATATACAATTAAAAGCCCAATCTATCAGTTATTCTATTCATGTTTAAAGTGCTCAATAGCTACATGTAGCAAGTGGCTACAAAATCAAGCAGCACAGGCAGCACAGATATAGCATATTTCCATCATTGCAGAAAGTTCTATTGGATAGCTCTGGGTCTAAAGCACATACCTTTGGGGGCTTGGCAGTTGTCTCAGAAAATTGAGACTCTATATTATGTTTCTATAATTTCTTATTCAACTTATAAAATAGCTTCTTTATACCAAACATATATTTTGGTACATTTCTAAGTTTTCTTAAATTTTTTTAATGTTTGTTTATTTTTGAAAGACAGAGCATGAGTGGGGGAAAGGCCGAGATAGAGGGAGACAACAGAATCCAAAGCAGGCTCCAGGCTTGAGGCTGTCAACACAGAGCCCTACATGGGGCTCGAACGCACAGACTGCCAGATCATGACCTGAGCCGAAGTCGGATGCTCAACCAACTAAGCCACCCAGGTGCTCCACGTTCCTAATTATAAGATGATCTGACAAGTCTTATTTTGTTTGAGTGAGTTAGAACTTGATCAACGAGGTCAGAGTCAGCAGATCTGTTAGCACAAAGCTGGTTTATCAGTTAGGATTTTCAGCATTCAAATGATCCCAAAATAATAGTAGCTGTAATAAAATAGCTATTTATTTATGTCTCATATAAATGAAGTGTGAATATAAAAGGTCTTAGGCAGGTATGACCCTCTCTATGGTGTCAGAATCCCGGGTCCTTCTATTTTTGCACTGCATTGTCCAAGACAATTTGCCATTCCATCCACATTCCAGACTCCACAAAAGAAGAAGAAAAGTAGGGCATATTCTTGCCCTTTGAGAATATTTCCACGAGTTTACAAATTACTTCTGCTTACATCCTATTGACCATAATTTAGTCACATAGCTATATTCTAGGTATCCCTATACTCAGCTAAAAACTGTTGCTGTGAAAAAAGGAGTAAGTGACAATTGGTGCAATAGAAATCTCTTCACAGTTAATGAATAAAACTTCCTATGGAAAATAAAGTTTTCTACTTAACAGTTTTCTTCATTGAGGATTCTATGAATATAATTTTTTATTTCAAGTATTCAAACCCTCAAAATTATAAGCCAGCAATCCTTGAAACCATTAAAATCTCAATGTTTTAGGAAAATTATTTACTTCTATTAAAGAGAAATAGAAACTCAACATAATGCTAAGAAACAAAATAGGAATTAAATTAACCCAAATTTTATGGTGCTGATAGGCACATTGCTAACATACTTTATCTTTCAAAACAAGATGTTAAGAAGCCAACTCAATATTTTGTATTCCCAAAGCACCTATATCAACAGTTCTTCATTATTTCAAGGGTCCTGTTACTTACTAAATATTTCCAATTTCTGATTTCAGCTGAATTTTAATCAAGCTGAATGAATGACTTTGGGGTTTGTGTTTTTCTTTTATTTCTGTAATTATCTATTCTTCTGTGTGCTGGAATTGAGCCCAAACTGTCTTAAAAGAACATGTAGAAGCTCTTTATACAAACCAGTATTCTCCCCTCACACATGTTTAGAGAAGGGAATGACTATCTATTTAGATATAGACCCTCAGTGAGTTTCTCTGGTTCCTCATTGCCTTAAAGGAAATGGCTAACATAAAATATCTTTACTTACCCACATAACCTGGAATTCACAGCTGTTCAAGAAGTAATATTTGTGAAAGACCTCTTCACTGCACTGAATACACTAAAAATTTATCCTCAAATTAAATCAAACCATCTGAAAGTTGCCCACTGTGTTTTGCCCCTCGTAGAGTTAATTTTACTGATGCAAGTCTTAGCATTGTGCCATAGTCCGATATTAAAACATGTTATAAAGAACTGCCCTGTGAAACTTGTTATTATAGTTATAGTAAAGATACTAAGAATGGTGTCAAAACATTATTCACTGACTTGCCCTGTGATTCATAAAAAATTATTTTTGTACCTCATAAAGAGCCATAGGTGGGATCCGGCACAGTTTGAGCTCAGCTGCTCGTACACCTCGGCCACAGGGTCATTGTCAAGATGATGACTTTAAATGCTGTGTATAGAACATATGTTTAGAAATCAGAGCCTTTGTCCCTAGAATAAACCCCAGACATGGCCACCTAAACATACTTTTGAAATTACCTCTGTGGAGGGACTCCTGGGTGACTCAGGTGGTTAAGCGTCCACTCTTGATTTCGGCTCAGTTCATGATCTCAGGGTTTCAGGAGTCCAAGCCCCATGTCAGGCTCTGCACCCACAGCATGGAACCAGCTTGGGATTTTGTCTCCTTCTCTCTCTGCTCCTCCCCCACTCGTGCTTTCAATGTCTTGAAAGGAAGGAAGGAGGGAGGGAAGATTTATTTACCTCTGTGCTGTGGAAGGAGTTCCAAGTTTGTTAAGAGAAGCATATCAAGACCAAAGTAAACAGGCACTCAATGACAATAAGAGGAGAAACAGAAAAGCAGCCCAGCCCAGGAGGGAAATGTACCCAAGAGCTCCATTTGCCCCAGAGCCCTCCTTGCTCTGGCAATCAAGGGAGCCCCAGCTGCCTCCCTGCTTCTGCCAGCCAGCGTAGGGGAAAAGCTGGTTTGGAATAATTGTCAGCCAGAAAAAGGTTTACCAGGCCTATTGTTAGCAGCTTGGGAACAAAATAGGAACTGGATTGATTTTTGCTTTTTAACAACTGCTAAATCTACAGGCTGAAGGTCAAACTGCATGATGAAGATAAGGAAATCTGGATTCAGACTAATATTTAAAAGGAAAAAGGAGGAAGAAGAAAGAAAAGAGGAAGAGGAGGAGCTACCTCCTCGAGATCTGAGGGCTAAATGAAATAATGCAGTAAAGCCTAACACATGGTAAACTTGTTTACTAATTACTTTAATGATTCTTATTGATTACAAGGTTCAAATCTGCCTTTAGTATAGGCCAAAATGAACTGGACTTGATACATCATTTAAAGGGTCAAGTCATCTAGTTCAGCAAATAAGAAGGAAAGGAGAGAGGGAAGGAGGGAGAGGGAGAAAAGGAGAGAGGGATGGAGAAAGAAAATGAAGAAGAAAATAAGGAAACAAAATCTGGACCCTAAATTTCAAGTTAAAAGATTATTTATTTATAAGATATATATTTTTATATATATCTTTCTCTTAATATTTATAAGATAAATATTTTATTTATTCATAAGACATGGCATTTGTGTTGTTACAAGTTAGTCTAAACTTGCACTCTACAACTCCAAACTCAGTCAAACAATTAACATTTTAAACGTGCATTTCCCAATCAGAGGGCAGAAAACTCCTAAGGAGCTTAGGGAATTATGTCAATGGGCACACCCATTGATACGGGGATTGCCACTTTTATCTTTATGTAGCATCTGTAAAAGATGCTGCTGATCATTATATTCATATATATGAGTAATATATGAATCTGTTTTTGTTAAAAACAAAAACAAATTTGTTTAAAAGTATTACCAAGTTTTCAGAGGCTTCTTGTCATTATCTCCTCAAGCAAAAGATACCATTATGTGGGAAAGGTGATCAGGAGATCAGGGTACATGATATTCTTAAGGGATTCATATTTCTATTTCCAATAATGACAGGCTAGGTTTTTGATCAGTCCTTTCACTGAAAATAAAGGTATATCATTATCATTTTTATGGGCTTTCTTAATGGGCTTATTTTTTATACTGGGGACACAAAAATGAATAGATTATGGTCTCCATGTTCAAAGAATTCATAAGGAGCACACAAAGTGGAAAGTGCCATACATAGTTGCAGAGGTGACACAGAAAACTCAAAGTGGGGTGAGTTTCACCTTTTTGAAAGAATTCAATTTTGAAATGTTCTTGAAGTATGTGAATTGCCAGAATTACATGGGGAAGGCATTCTAGGTGGACAGCACAGGCAACTTCCCAGAGGAAGGAATTTAAATCCTGTGGATGGACAAAAAATGAATTGACTTGGCTAGAGCCTTGGTCCTTGGCTGGAAAGACCCTAATGACAAATGTAAAAATCTAAATTCCTTATTGAAAAGGATCATAGCTTGCTCTTCCGTATGATCCCAACGCAGGACCTAGCACAGGACATTTCTAAGATAATAAATAATTGTTGGTTGATTAATTAAACCCAACTCCAATGCAACATATATTTTATTCAGCACTTACTCTAATAAGAAATGAAGCTAAAGACACATGAGAGGGTTGGTGAGATGAATCATCATATGGGGGGAATACCACTGGCCAGCAATTCTGAGAAATTGGAAAGTCAATACTAAACGAAAATATCTGAAAACTTCTTCTTGTTATTCCTGTTTATTTTGGTCTGTCAGGTAGAGACCAGGCGATACACAGAGAAATTCCCCCAAGATTCTGTATCAGAAAGACACAAGTGACTTCAGTCAAGTGAACCTTCTCCTTTTGCACATTTTCATTATGTTCTTGGCCTGCTAAAACAATTTGTGTGTCTCTCCTTTCCACAAGCTACTTTCCTACATTAGAGAGAAGGGTGACAGTGGCACATCCGTTATTTGAACTGACTCATAGAGAACCTCCTCTTTTCCCTTATTAAATGTGAAATTATTTCTTGAGCAAATGATTCATGGTCATAAAATAACCAGCAGTGTATTTACCACTAATCTTTACATTAAACATGAGAATATTTAGATTTTTGCCACCTGTCTCTGCTGCTCTGTGTAAAATAGGATTTTTGAGGGGCGCCTGGGTGGCTCAGTTGGTCAGGCATCTGACTTCAGCTCAGGTCATGATCTCACGGTTAGTGTGTTCAAGCTGCACTGACAGCTCAGAGCCTGGAGCCTGCTTTGGATTCTGTGTCTCCCTCTCTCTCTCTGCCCCTCCCCCCCCCTCAAAAATAAATGGTAAACATTAAAAAAAAATTAAATAGGATTTTTGAAGGAAGCTTCAACCTAATAAGCTAAAAACCTAATAAATGACAATTGCATTTAGAAGCCCATCTTGATCTTGGCTTTCCCGAACAAATTCACAGTTCTAAGAATATCAGTTTGAATACTCACACCATAGTGTTCAACACAGATTGAAAATTACACAGCATGACTAGTTTCATGGCTACAGAAAGCCTTTTCTAAAGCCTTCTCTTTTGAAATAAAGGCAGAACTTCCGTGTTGTAATATAAAATGGAAACATCCCAGAAAAATCAGCCTTCAAGGTTATCCAAATTGCTAGTTTAGCTTTAAGATTCAACTATTTTCCCTCAAATATACTCCAGTGTACAATGAATTGTTACAGGGTTTTCCATAATAAGGGAAATTTCAAAGTTGCAGATTGAAAGCCTCCATTGAAACAAATGCATTATGGCACTCGAAATAAGAGCATCTGTAAATACTTTACAGAAAAATTTTCTTTGTTCAGCGGAGGAAGGCCAGATGATGCAATAGCTAGCTTCCAGCTGTGCTTTCCTCCTCTAGTAACTCAGCCTCTTTTAGTGCCATTTGAAGACTCCTGACCACTTACTGTGCAATTTTGATGATGTGCTTAAACTCAGTTCTTCATCTCCTCCCTTATGAGGAAGAAGGAATAGAAATTGTATGGGACTGCATGTGTGTCTACAAAGCAACAGAAAGATGGTTATTTTTCTCCTGGCCATTATTTTTTAAACACACACAGTGCCAGAGGAAGAGGGAAATCAGTCAGAGAGACCTTGGGGGATTCAGAATGAGGAAATCCTTCCACAGGAGGACCTATACATCCCATAGAAAGTACATAAACAGCATTATAAACTGGATATTGTTGTGATTTCTCTGAAGTCTTACATTTTCCAAGTTTTTAAAACTATTCATTGTTTTATTGTGCCAAAATAGATGAGCTAATAAGTTGGCTGTCTGCTTTTTAGAAGACTAAAAGACAAGCAGAGAAAAATCCCTTAAATAAAACATAATGGATTTATTTTAGTTGGTTTAAACATATTCTTAGCACTTGAAAGTGATAGTATTATCAGGGCTAAATGTTAAACAATAAATAATGAAAATCAGAGTGTTGAGATGAAACAGATGTTTAATCAGCCATTTAATGGAGGGGAAGAAAAAGTGGTTCAATTAATTGTTTCGTATTATAAAGACAAATGTCTGATAACACTTTAACTTTTCAACTTGGTTTGAAGGTAGTATTGAATATACATTGCCATTGTCTAGTCTTTGATTGGCCTGAATCCAGAAGACTGGACTTTTCCTTATTTTCCATAACTTTGTCCCAAGGTCAATGTCCTGTTCTCTGGTATAATGAAAGCTTTACAAATAAGATTCGTGATGGGGAAATCTCTTGAGGGGACCATCAAAGGTTTCCTGTTGTACCACCATTGCTGGGGCATGGATTAGACTGAGCAGTAGTCATGGATCTTTCCCTCTCCTACACATGCTCTCTAACCTGCACTCCATCACAAATAGGGGTGTGTATCAACACAACCCCCCAAAAGCTAACCACTCTTAGACCCAAGGAGTGAGGTGGAGTTTTGTCTCTCTTTTGTTTCTGCTTTCAAAACCTGGATACTGCCTGCGGTGGCAGCAATGGGAAATGTTGAAGGAACTCTCTGATCTTGACCCCGATTCCCTTGCCATCACCATCACCATCACCCATGTACCCCTCCAGTTCATGATGACCTCTGTTGTGTTTAGATTGCTCGGATGTAGAAAAAACTTCAAAGTGTGAATTATTTTCATGGGGACACAGCCTATAAACTTCTGTGTTTCATAACTGTGAGCAACAAAAAAAAAAAATGAAACCATTTGAGGATATAAATATTCTTGGGACTCTTGGACATAACACCAAGCTCACATAATTCTGTAACTATTATGATATGGTAGACTTTTTGCTCTAAGCAATTTGTGGCAGAGACTTTAAATAGATATCTAATGTGTTGTAAAGAGAAATACTGCCTGTGGCTCCTCACTTCTTTAAGTGAGTCATTGTATGCAAAGCATCTCAGATTGTGCCTGGTCTTCATTAGACCTTGACACTTTCCCTTTCCAAATGAGCCTCAGCTCCACGTAGGCTGTGAAGTGCCTCCAGTTAATTTCCCACAAATTGTAAATAGCTCTTGATCCAGCACCTGCCCCAAGCCCACTTACACCATCTGTGTGTCTCAAAATCAGATCCAAGGACAACCTCCACCTCGAACACTTGGTGGAGTGAGGTTAAAAATGTAGATTTCTGGGTCTTGCCCCCGACCTACTGAATCCAAAGCTCCTTAGTGAAAAGGACCTATGAATCCACCTTTTTATCAAGATCCCAAGGTGATTCACTAACGCTTGGGAATCTCTGGTATAGAGCCTCACATTCTATCTCTTTATAAACTTAAATCCTGGAAAAACAATGTTTTCTCCTTATCAACAGTCTGTTACAAAATTGACTTCATTGTTGCTTCTTAAAATTATTCCTCCTGTCTTTATAGATTCAAAAATCATTTGAGGGTTTGTTTCAGTATCCTTTATGCTACTGAAGTTAAGATTCTATTCACTCCATAAATCTTTATGTTTCATACAAGACCCCATGATATTTATTTGTGATTTCATGCAGTTTCAAAGGGGAAAAAAAACTATATGCTGATGGATTTATTTGCTTCCTGTTGTCAGAAAATTAGAAGTATATAGTACTGTGTTTCTCTTATAACTTTAGCAATTGGAAATCTTACAGCCATTTTCTTGCCCAAATGTGATAATCTGTTTGACTGTGTGGTCTAAATATATTTATTCTTTCTCCTCCTTGTAGGTGAACTCTATTTTGTTTACATTTAAATGACATATTGTACTGTTGTGCTCTGTGGTGACCTCCGAACCACTTTAGACAGGGTATAAACTTTTGCAAACTAGTGAGTGTACATTTTCTTGTATACGGTTCTTGGCACGCGGCAATTCCTGAAAGGGCACTTGAGTCAAAATTAAAATCTTGCTTGTTATAAGATGAAGAACTAGTAGTACTCTATTCTGTCCAGTTGAGTCTCTTACTTGGATTGGATGCTTGGGTCCAGTTGTATTCGTTTTGCACATCTATTTTTACTAATACAAGCCAGAGACAGGAAGTTATGATGCATTTCCAATGCCTTCAGAACCCATTCTCCCTTTGTGGGCTATGAATTTCTGGAGCAGCACAGTGTCTCTATGGCTACTTGACAAAATTACTAAGGCTGTCAGAGCCAACTCCTATGTAGGGCTGAGTGTGAACTAAAATTACTACAGCCTACACAAGAGAAAGGATCTGTATCTCCAAGCCCTCCAGAGGGAGATGTTGAGCGACCAGTGAAAGCACAACTTTTCTGGCAGTGGCTATATCAAGATTTACTTTGACGCTGGCTGGACCTTCAGGCATAGGAAATAACACCATGGGGTCATTTTTATCCCCCATACCTCCCGATGCTATTCATTACTTAGGGCAACCATACTTACGGCAAAGTTCAAGTTGCACCAGCAATGGGTTTTGTTTAAATCTGCCTCCCTGTATGTTTCTTCTGCTGCTTCAACTCCCTTCCACACAAAAGCATTAGTTACTCAACAGAGACGGTCAATGTTCCCAAAAGTTTTTTTACACATTTTTCATGAAATACCTTCCGTGTCTGTCTAATTCAGACACAATGACAAAATCTTCTTTGAAATATTCCTGTTGAACTGCTATCCACACTACCTGATACAAATTCCCTGAGGGCAGTGTGGCATAGGGTTTAAGTGCACAGGCTTTGGGTTCAGAAAGACCAGAATTCAAATCCTAGCTCTGTCTGTCCCTTACCATCTGTGTGTCATTGGGCAAGTTGCTTAATCTCTCTGAGACTTGGTTTCCTTATCTTTAAATTTTTTTAATGTTTATTTATTTTTGAGAGACAGAGAGACAGAGCATGAGCAGGGGAGGGGCAGAGAGAGAAGGAGACACAAATCTGAAGCAGGCTTCAGGTTCTGAGCTGTCAGCACAGAGCCCAACATGGGAAACCTAGGAGACATGGAAGCCAGAGATGGAAGAAGCTGGAAACCATGGGGTAGAAAGTTACCTGTCAGGCACCTGCCAGGCTTTTGATTACTCATTCAATCTCCTTGTTGGTAATTGTATGTTTCCAGGAATGTATGTATGTATGTATGTATGTATGTATTTAGTGTAAGAAAGTGGTCCGGTTTCATTCATTTTGCCTGTAGCTCTCCAGTTTTCCCAGTACCATTTGTTGGAGAGACTTTTTCCCAATGGATGGTTCTTTCCTGCTTTGTCAAAAATTAGTTGACCATGTATGTGTGGGTCCATTTCTGGGTTTTCTGTTCTGTTCCATTGATCTATGTGTCTGTTTGGGGGCCAGTACCATACTGTCTTGATCACTACAGCTTTCTAATATGGCTTGAAGTCCAGAATTGTGATGTCTCCAGTTTTGTTCTCTTTTTCAAGTTTGCTTTGGATATTCATGGTCTTTTGTGGTTCCATACAGATTTTAGGATTGTTTGTTCTAGTTCTGTGAAAAATACTGGTGGTATTTTGATGTGGATTGCATTAAATTTGTTGATTGCTTTGGATAGTGTAGACATTTTAACACTATTGGTTCCTCCAATCCATGAGCGTGGAATGCTTTTCCATTTCTTTTTGCCCTCTTTCTTTCTTTTTTTTTTTTTTTTTAATTTTTTTTTTCAACGTTTATTTATTTTTGGGATAGAGAGAGACAGAGCATGAACGGGGGAGGGGCAGAGAGAGAGGGAGACACAGAATCGGAAACAGGCTCCAGGCTCTGAGCCATCAGCCCAGAGCCTGATGCGGGCTCGAACTCACGGACCGCGAGATCGTGACCTGGCTGAAGTCGGACGCTTAACCGACTGCGCCACCCAGGCGCCCCATTGCCCTCTTTCTTTCTTAAGTGTTCTATAGTTTTCAGAGTACAGATCCTTTACTTCTTTGGTTAGGTTTATTCCAAGGTATTTAATTGTTTTTGGTGCAATTGCAAATGAGATCAATTCCTTGATTTCTTTTTCTGCTGCTTCCTTATCGGTGCATAGAAATGCAACCAATTTCTGTATGTTGATTTTATATCCTGGAACTTTGCTGAATTCATGTATTAATTCTAGCAATTTTTTTTGTATAGTCTTTCAGGTTTTCTATATAGAGTTATCATATCATCTGCAAATAGTGAAAGCTTGACTTCTTCATTGCCAATTTGGATGCCTGTTATTTCTTTTTGTTGTCTGATTGCTGAGGTTAAGACTTCCAGTACTATGTTAAATAGTAATTGTGAGAGTAGATATCCTTGTCTTGTTCCTGACCATAGGAGAAAGGCTCTCAGTTTTTCTCCATTGAGGATGACATTAGCTGTGGGTCTTTTTTATATGGCCTCTATGATGCTGAGGTATATTCCTTCTATCCCTACTTTGGAATTGTATTAAGAAAAGATGTTATACTTGTCAAATGCTGTTTCTACATCTATTGAAAGGAGCATGTGGTTCTTATCCTTTCTTCTATTAATGTGATGTATCACATTGATTGATTTGCTGAATTAAGCCTAGGAAAGAGTATTAATGAAACCCTCAGGATTCTAGTCCCGACTATAGTCTTCTGTCTTGATCCTCTGATCACATTCGTATCAATGGGCTATGTTGATCCATATCCCCTTCTTGCACCAAATCTAATAGCAACACGTTTACACCATATTACCAGTTTCTTTGCCTTCTAGAACTTCTATTTTAACATATACTTCCTAATTCAACCACTGGCTTCATTAACTATGACTCTATTGGTGTAGCTCATTATGCTCCTATACATTTTTACATACATCCATGCAAATGTTGAAAATACAGTAAAGCTCTGACAGGGAAATATACTCTGGAATATTATCTGCAAATGGTCGCCTACAAAAGATCTCTATAAAAATGTTTTCTGTATCTATAAATATTATATTTTTAGAGATCTCCTTACTTGAGTCAAGAGAAAAGTATGGCTTCTGGGCACATTGTTCCCCTGGGCACATTTCTCCCCTCCATTCTTTATAAGTCTTTTTTTTTTTCCTTTTCAAGATTATTTCTTGATTCATGCTGTGAAAAGATCTCCTACACTTGAATTCAATAACTGACCTTAAAATGAGGTTTCCCATGAAGATCTTGTAATCTAACTGTATTGTGCTTCATATGGCTGTACAAACACATTCACACATGCACACACATGGAGGCACATGCATATGTATTAGAGATGAAACCCTTGATTTTGAGAACAGTATTGTGAAATTTTGAATTTCACATGCCATTAAGAATTCTTGTTAAAAACTTTTGGGGGCGCCTGGGTGGCTCAGTCGATTAAGCGGCCGACTTCGGCTCAGGTCATGATCTCACGGTCCGTGAGTTCGAGCCCCACGTCGGGCTCTGTGCTGCCAGCTCAGAGCCTGGAGCCTGTTTCAGATTCTGTGTCTCCCTCTCTCTGACCCTCCCCTGTTCATGCTCTGTCTCTCCCTGTCTCAAAAATAAATAAAATGTTAAAAAAATTAAAAAAAAAAAACTTTTGGATGTGACTATTTAGAAATCCTTCTGGGAGTTAAAAGTTTTATTGCCCTTGTTTGATCCGCGATCCAGTTACCAAATACGGGGATAAAATATTCTGCACTTCAGTAGTGGTGCTTTTTGTGTCCTTTCCTCCCAATGATTAAAGTGTTTAGTTAAAAAAATTTTTAACTGAAAAATCCAAATCATGATAAACATGGAGTCATTATGGAATCCATGTCAATAAACAAAATAAACTATTTTTTCCAGCGTCCATTGGAGATATTGAAGATGGGTGGATTCTGCACCCTTTGGTCTGAACTTAAAGAGTAGCCTGGGCTACTTGTCTCTCCTTAAACGACTTTGGTCTTCTTTTAGATCAATCTCCTGGAGCAAAATATTGGTCTACAGAGAACAGGAAAGCTCTCCACATCCACACATCTGCTCCAGCAGGGAGTGCTGGTTGTCCAGAGAAAGACTAGGACCTTCACTGATGTTTATACAGTTGCACACTTCTCTTTCCTTTCGTCCCATCCAGTTACATATACTCAATCAAGTATATAGATTCATTTTCAAAATTTATAATCGTGTGGTCAGTATGGGTTTGTCATTTAGAGGCAGAAGGCTAAGGTTCAACTCCTTTCTCTTGTACATGTGCTACCATAACAACTACTTAAACCCTCCATGCCTTACTTTCTTCATCTAGAAAAATGGAACAATATGTCTACCTCAGAGTGTTGCCATGAAGATCAATGGAGAAAGTATATGTGACAGCATTTTATAAGCTGAATTGTGCTATAGATCTTTAGTATTAGTATTGGTGTTTTAATTCTCAACTCCAAACCAGATAAGACAAATATTAGCAAACTTCTGTAGAGGCCAAAAGTAGAAACAAAGAGAATCCTAAACTAGCATCCCAAGATGTGATGCAGAACACTAGTTCCATGAGTTATTAATAGATATTGTATATTTAAAAATAACCAAAAGGATCACAATTAGTTGGGAAACATTTGTCGAAAAGGTAAATCAGTTTTTGGTGATCATTAGCATGACATACAGAGTTGTCAAATCACTATGTTATACACTTGAAACTAATGTAACATAGTGTGTCAACTATACTTCAATTTTTCAAAAAGGTAAATCCATTTTTTAATTACAAGCTTCTCAAAACCTTTAATATGCTAACATATATGGTGACTTTCTGAAGGGAATATTATCTGTGGTGTTTCCCCAAATTTTTTGACCACCTTTCTGTTTCCTTTTTGCAAAATCCTATCTTTAACAAGCACAACTTTACCTTTTGCCCATTCTTTTCCATTTCCATACTCATATTTTTGTTACCTTATTCTTAGAACACACTCTCTAATTTTTTGCTATGTTGAATATCTGTTAATATGTGGAGAATAACAGATTTTCCAAAACAATGTTTTGTCGGAGCAAAGACTACATGAGTAAGCCCATTCTATGTAATATAGAATAGCAGATAGGAATGCAAGGGAATAAAGTATTAACAGGAATCCAAAACAACAAAAACATGAATTATACTGTAGTGATACTTACCCCTTCCTGACCTACATAGCAAGTTTTCATAAAGGTAAATAATCATCATAATTTATATTTAATTATTCTGTCTTGTGAAATAATACTATGATATGAAGTCTTAATTGTAGGTCCTTTTACTATAAATTTTCAAGACCCAACATGAAACTACATGGTAGTTTCAAGTTGTATAGTAGTTTAGATGCCTATACTCTATGATATGGGGTTTAAAGGCATGGTTTGCATGCTAATATAAAGACAGAATGCATAGTAAGTTTTTTCATCCAGCACATATTAGGCCTTAGCATAGCTCAAGTGGCACTCAATTCCTTACTGGGGGCATGATAAAGTTCCAGTATGCTCTCAAAGCACACATTTGCTATCCTATATGTGTGCATTCATATCTGACTGAAGCACACATCTTCCCCTTCTCTCAAATGTTTTCATGCCTGTATGAGTCAGATCATAAGTTCTTGGGCCAGACCCTACCCCTCTTTTTTCCTTTTGTATTATATGTAGTACTTGTAATCCTTCCCAAACACCCAGAGGCCACCCAGGTGTAACATATCTCTGACTGTGGTATTGTCTTTCAAAAGATTGCCCACACCTCCCCCAGTATGACCCCCACACTCCTACAGACCATCATGGCTCATTCTCTCCATTCCAGCGAGGGCAGCCAGGCACAAGCTCCACCTAATTTATAAATGACTACATTCTGCAAAGACCCATCTACAGTCAGAAAACAATCTTGGGTTTGATTTGAGTGTGAAAACCACTGTATTCACTTGTTTGTTAAAAGAGTTATGGAGATGTATTAATCACTTCAATTTCTGGACTATCCCCTTCCCCCCACCAAATTATGAAGAAGAGAAAAACAAGTGGGAAGGAAGCCTCATACAGTATTATTTCAAACCCCTTTACTACCATGCTTTGACACAAAAGTTCACAGACTTGTAGAATCTCTGAATTAGAAGAGATCTTAAGGTCAGGATGGTTTAAGCACATAACCCATAGTGACATTAACATGAGCACTAGTGAAAAGAGAGGAAGCTTTGAAGCTGGATGAAATAGTTGGCCTTGCCATTTCTTGTCACATGGCCTTAGACAAGTTACTTAAGTGTCCTGGGTCTCCATTCCCTCAGCTGAAAAATGCTGAAAATAGACAGTGTTCGGGGCTATCATGAAGATGGGAAGTTACATATTTAAGATGCTTAACATTGTGCCTAGCACTAAACAAATAATAGCTATGGTCTTATTCATTTACTTACTTATTTAATTCCTACATACTCGACAAATGATCATCCAGCTGTCTTAACTTCAGAGATGAGAAACTCCTTGCCCGCCGCATCAGTCCATTCCATCTTTGGAAAGTCTTCCAAGAATTACAAAGTATGTCCTTATTGTTGTTGCCAACTGCCCAAGGAGGAAGAGACTGAGGCTGGATGGTAGCAAGAGCTATATTAATGACTGATAGAGGAGGCTGTGGATTCAGATAAATAGGAAAAGAAAATAAAAATTCAGCCTCAGGTCAGAATGCACTCATTAGCCCTCCTACATACACATGCATACCCTATCCCCAAGCCCCATAGTCTTGTTCAGAGAAGGTTGAAAGAATTTGACTATCTAGTTGCTAGCAAAAATGTGAAGAGGCTGGCAGTGCTAAGCACTTGGGAACCTGCAATATCCAAGCAATTCTTAGCATAGTTCGTTCTCTAGGTAAGTGACTTGCCTTCACAGATGAACCTCAGAGAGGAAAATTTCAGATTCACATCTAAGAACAATTGCAGTTTACCACAAGTCACGGACACCAATGAGTTGCAATAAGTTGAAAGAAATATGTAAAGCAAAGTGATTAAGAATGTGGCTCTGGAAATAAATTCTCTGAGTTTGAATCTTTGACAACACACTTAAATTCTCAAAGCCTTAGTTTCATTGCATCTAAAATGAACAAAATAATAATAAAGGCAATCACATAGAAAAGTTGTGAAGATTGGATAAAACCGTGTATACAATGCATGTGCTACAGTGCTTGGTGCTTTTAAGCATTCTCTAGACATTGGCCATACATTATTATTATAGAAAATTCAACTATTAGCTTTTTTTTTTTTATTTTTGTTTTTTAGAGAGAGGGAGAGAACGTGTGCAAGCAAGGGAAAAGGGAAGAGGCTCCACACTCAGTGCAGAATCCCAAAGTGGGGTGAGATCCCAGGACCCTGGGATCATGATATGAACCAAAATCAAGAATCAAGAGTTAGTATCTCAAATGAATGAGCCACCCAGGCACCCCAACTATTAGCTCCTTGAATGCCAACATATGAAAGCTACACACATATATATATTTAGAAGGAATTTATAAGTAATATAGACTACAGATATTCTGAATGCAGATGAAGGATTCCCAACAAATACTGACATTATCTTCCGACATCTTCATTTCCAAGCGTAAGAGAATATAGAATGTTAGGGAACACGCGTGGCTCAATCAGTTGAGCCCCCGACTCTTGATTTTGGCTCAGGTCATGATGTCATGGTCATGGGATTGAGCCCTGAGTGGGATTCTCTCTCTCCCTCTTCCTCTGCCCCTCCCCTGCTCTTTCTCTCTCTCTCTCTCTCAAAAAAAAAAAAAAAACACTACATTTTAAAAAAAGAGAATATACATTTTTAAAAAAGAGAATATAGAATATTAAAGTGATCGTATATAGCAAATTATTCACCAAGTCAAGTCTCCTAATTCCAAATGTTATACCCTTTCCACTTTGCCATGCTTTGTTTCACTACATTGTTGTTGACTTGGGATTTGGGATATGGCTATTTTAAAATTCTTTGCCCCTCTTCCCATCTTGAGTTAGAGTTTAATTCTCCTCCCTTTGAAAATGGGTTGCTCTAACTTCTAAGGCAAACTGTTTCTGCTGAATCTCTCAAGGGATCCTTGCCCTTGGCCCCCAGCTGCCATACTATTAGGAATATTAGCCATATAGAAAATTCCATGTAGGCCAACAGCCCTGGCTAACAGCACCCCTGGAATTCCTAGCCAGACACCATCAGCTGACAGACTACATGAGAAGCTTTCAAGATGGAAAGCCTTGGGAAGTTTTGGAAAGCCTGGAGGTTTTCAGGTTTTCAAGAAGCTCCAGAGACCAAAGTGAGGATCAGCAAGCTTTGTCAGTCGACTTTCAAACCATAAGATTTATTTTTATTATTATTATTATTATTATTATTATTATTATTTATTGGATTGTTGTTGTTGTTTTGTGCCATTAAGTTTGGGAGGGTTTGTTACATACCATTAGATAACAGAATGAAAACAGGAGTACCTTTGGGTGTTATTTGTAGGTATAGGCAACAATCTTCAGAGAACCAATTGATCCCATGTAGGGAATTGCTCTGTCCACACATAAAAGGAATATAGTGCAAGCTCTGATGATTTGTATTTGCCTTTCTGAAATCAAGTCATCCTGTGCATTTTGCACTAAGAGAAGAATTGAAGAGCTTGCTTTGCAGAAAACAAATCCCACTCAGTCCATTTCTTTCTATTTAGTGCATAGTGCAGCAAAAAGATCAGGAATAGATGGTTGAAATGGCCTTTCCCCACACTCTAAAAATAATGGATGCTCAGGGCATGCTGTACAGATATGTATGTGTAAAAGGCAACCAGAATCACTCTCCAGGCCAAGATTCGG
The DNA here is from genome assembly GCF_028749965.1 of Puma concolor. Taxonomy (NCBI): domain Eukaryota; kingdom Metazoa; phylum Chordata; class Mammalia; order Carnivora; family Felidae; genus Puma; species Puma concolor. The sequence continues at coordinate 190,980,608 of NC_141674.1, read as the reverse complement.
GGCTCTAGCCAACCCTAGGTCCCCATCCCCAGCACTACCACCCCATTTTGGTAAGGATCTTTCATCATCCATGACTTTTTCTCTTATCCTTTCAGCTCTCATTTCTCTCTTTCTACTAGCTGCCCTCTTTCCTTAAGCAGCTTAAATTTTTGCCTTCTTACAACAACAAAACTTTCCTTTCCTCTTGCTCTCTAATCAACAAACATTTGAGAGACTGTCATGGACCAGTTACTACATAGTGTGCTGAACTTTGGAGATACCATCAAGGAGTTCCCAGACCAATAAAGGAGCTCAGATGTCAAGAAGCTTCTCTTCAGAAGGAAACTTCTTGCCAGAAATTCACTCTCTTGACCTCCCATTTTTCACTATCTGATAACAATTTTTCCTGCTAGAACTTCACTTCCAGCCCCACTTTTTAACTGCAACTAGTCTTACCAAGGCCCCAGTTGCTAAATCCGAAGAGCTGATTTCATCACTTATCTTACCTAATGAACACTGCTGACCGTGCTGTCAGACTTCAAATTTTCTTCTCTTTTAGAGTAAATGTAATCATTTCTCTTCTTTACATTGAAATGTATGAAGTAACTATCTTTAGCTCAAAAATAGGCAAATAATCAAGACCTTGAGGAAGAAAAGGATGATGGTAGAACTCAGGGAATTTTTTTTAGCAGTCTGAAACTATTCTGTATATTATAATGATGAACACACATCGCTATATATTTGTCAAAACCCATGAAATGTACAACACCAAAAGTGAACCCTCATGTGGACTATGGATTGGGCACAGGAAGAAATTGAACTGTGATGCAGTTACAGTTAAAACAAAAGCCTCAGTCAATTCTACTAGAAGTTGTGGAAAAGGGATGGTTGGCCCTGCTGAGTTGTCCCAATGGTGGCACCTCCAAATTGACCCACCATTGAACAAAGTCTGTTCTAAGGGAGAAGGCATAACTCTGGGTAAAGCAGAGAGCAATTCCTAGAGAAGGTGTCATCTGAAGCAAGCACTCTAGCAGCTCAGAAATGAAGCGTTGATTCTGCAGGGGATCTGGACCGCACATCTTCGTATCCACCACATTTACAAGGGCAACTAAATGGGCATTACATGGTAGAATTGCAAAGTATGTAACATTTATAAAAATATTAATACCATTTACTCAAATCTTCAAAAGAAATTAATAAAACAATTTTATTTTATTTTATTTTATTTTATTTTATTTTATTTTATTTTATTTTATTTTTTGGAGGGAGGGAGTGTGCAGGCACGTGTGCATGTGTGTTTGTGCACACAGGCTAACAAGAGAGAGGCAGAGGAAGAGCGAGAGAATCCATGCTGACAGCGTGGAGTCTGATGGGGGCTTGATCCCATGACCCTGGGATCATGACCCGAGCTGAAATCAAGAGATGGATGCCCAACTGACTGCGCCACCCAGGAGACCCTAAAACAATTTTATTTTAATAAATTTTTCCAATTGTCAAAAGAAAGCCTATGAGAATGACACTAACATGGTTGGAAAGAAAAATGTAGATAAGCCAGAATTTTTGGCCCAAAATACAGAGGTCACATATGATTCATTGTTTTTATTTGGCACTATATGAGATATGGCTTCAAATATGCTGAGAGTGAACTTTCTTTGAAAAAATTCAAAGATTATACACAATATTTTATGGACCTGTCAAAAGACAGAAATCCTCATGGAACAGATAGCAAATTTGACCTTACAACTGCTTCTGAGTACATGATGGGAATGTCAACTAAATACTGTTAAAGCAATTAGACTTAGCTTAGACAAGACAGAGAATCCATTAGAAGAATGAAGTGAAATAACAGAAGATCCTCAAATAAAAAACAAATTGTGGTTGTGTTAGAAAGTGAAGTTACTTCTGTACTTGTTCTGGCTACAGTTATTTGTTATGGACTATTCCTTGTTATTTATTATAAAAAATAAATAGATATAAACATGGATATTTTCTTTTTAAAATAAATTGAAAGCACTTTTTTAGAGTAAATTATTTTTCCAAATGAAGAGAAACTACATGTGCAAAATACAACAAAAGTGGCATTTTAATAAAATAAAAAGAAATGGATATGAAGAAGATTCACCTATAAGTAATCCTATAACAAATTTCTCTACAACTATATTCTGACCATCTGAGATCAAGGCATCATCTCAATTGAGACAAAGAATTACAGTGAACACAGATAAGTTGTCCCATTCAACATTACAGTCAGTGATACACAAATTGTGTTTAAAGTCTTGATTATAACACATATGATTTTTGCTGAAATAAAAACAAGAAAAATAGAATTATGACATAAGTATATGACAAATTCTTAAAACTCTTTGCTACAGTGTAACAATACAGAAAGTACACAAATCATACATGTACAGCTCAGTGAGTTTTCAGAGCAAATAACCAGCACCTAGTTCAAAAAACAGAGCATGATATGTGTCTTAATTTTATTGCTCATTCAGACACCTCAACCCACTAATGGAAGACCAGCCATATGTGATAATAGCAGAATTAAGCTGTAGTCCATAGTTTGCTCTGTCTTCACACTTATTTTTATATTTTGTCATCATGAAATTCATCTCAGTCGGGGAATAGAACATATTTATTGACACTTTGTTGCCTTGATTTATGATGTTTAGGTATTTAGTACTTTATCTTGAGCTCCACGAAGATTAGGGCTTGGCCTGCCCATGACTTCAACTTTAAAAGGCCCTCTGTTCAAGACCTCCTTAATGCTTGGCACTCTCCAGGTCTAGGTATAGAGATGACTTACCTATGCATAATTTCTCCCCTTGTCCCCCCAGTCTAAATTTGTTTTATGCTGTTATTCTAGCTCATAAGCCTTATTCTTTCCTTCATAGCGCCTACCTCAGACTGTATGCATATTTTTGTAAGTTTATGTGTTACTGTTTATCTTCCACCTTTTTGAAAGTTCCAGGAGGAGGAAATTTGTCTGCTGTCATTATTTTATACCCAGCGTGTAGCTCATAGAAGACACTCAACAAATATGTGTTGAAGGAACAAATGAGAAAATGAATAAACTGTGGATGGATGCCTGACTCAAAAATCTGTCTACTAGCCCAGGTCTGACTCTTGAATGCCACAATTCTATGGCCAGCTGCCTCAGAAGGCATCTCTTCCTGGATTCCCAGAAACATGTCCAACTCAACATATCCAAAGTGAAATTCATCATCTTCCTTCCCTGCTAAAAATCACTGTCTCCTCCTACATCTGTGTCTTAGATTGCAAGTACCACCTGCTGTAGCACCAGTCAGCACCCAGAGAGCAACTCTCTCCCTCCCTCCAAAAACTCCTAGCCAGCCACCATCTTAACCTTCCCAAGCACCTTCCGCTAACCCCTCCCTCCGTCCCACATTCTTGTTCCACTTACTATAGCAGCTACCAAACCACCCTTCACACACTAGCAAAATTACCTTTCTAAAATGCAAATCTAATTGGGTCCCCTGTGCTTAAAACTCTTCCAGAAAGTTGGGAGGGTAGGAGTTAGTGTAAATGAGCTAGATCTTCATCTTTCACTGTGGAAAGTATTTAAGTACCATTAAGTTTAATAAATCAAGAAATATGAATATACACATATTTAGGGTTATGAAAATAAATAGAAACTGTAAAAAAATGAAGACTAGTACTGTAGCAGAGGGAACAAGGATGAGGAAGACTTTTAGTGTTTATTGTGTGGCTTTCCATAAGGTAAGGTTATTAATCATAAATTATAATAATTTAAAATGAAGATTTAAAAAATATATATATTTTATTAGCTTTCCAATGCCCTTGGGATAAACTCCAAATTTCTTGGCATGGGTCTGTCATAATATGAAGTCAGCCACACTGCTAGTCTCATCTCTTACATTCTCCCATATCAACCTGCTCTCCAGCCACTCTGAAATCATATGCGGAACTCCTCAAAGGCACCATGCTTGTGTTTTTGCACAAGCTGGTCTCTCTACCTGAAATGTAAATCTCTTCTCTGTGATCTGGTTAAGTCTCCCTTGTCCTTTAAGATTCAGCTGATGTCACGTGTTCCACGAATACTTCCCTAAGTCTCCCCAACTCCTCCCATGCGTAGGTGGTGCCACACCCTTGAGCTCCAATAACTCCCTATGCCTTATTTATAATAGACCAAAAAAACATGGGACTGGTACTGTGTCTCCCACAACCCGGAAGCTTCCTGAGGACAGGGGCTATATCTAACTTCGGTGCCAAGTTCAGTGCAGGCGCAGAATGAGTATTTCGCAGATATTGATGAGGAGCTTGCATCTGCTCATCACTAAAATGAAGGAGTTACAAGCAAAAAGCTACTTTCCTTAAAGAGGTCCTACATTAAAAGGCAATAGTACAGCTGAAAACAAAATGGACAAAAAATGTGAGTAGATAGTTCACAAAAAATGAGATATGAACGACTCTTAACCATATGAAAAGATACTGAATCTGATTCACAAAAAAGGAAATGCAAATTAACTCTGATGAGATACCATTTTAAGCTACCAAATTGGCAAAGATCAAACTGTGATAAAACTGTGTTATTGGTAATAAATAGGATAACAGTCTCTCTCGTACAAGGCTGATGGGAATATATATCAGTATGATCTCTATGCAAAGCAAATTGACAATATTTCTAAAAATTGAAAGTGCAAATACTCCCCCTCAAAGCAATTCTACTTCACACAAGTTTGAAAAGATATATATACAGTAACATTCATTCCAGTCCAGAGCCAGATCTGAAATTCCAGTCCACCATGATCTTTCACCTCTGAATTTGAATTGTATAACATTTAGTTGGAGCTTAGCATATACTGTTTATGTAAATCTCTTCTATTTACCCAACCAGATAGTAAATTTCTGAGATCAGGACTATGTGTTAAACCTCTCTGTCCTTCTCAGTGTCTATTACTATACTGAACATATGTGTGCTGTTTGCATTCTCTTCACATGACACAAGGCTTCCTCCAGGAAAATCCCAAAGCTACTCTAGAAGTTAATGTGTCATCCCAAGGAAGATTGGTGTTACCTGAGTAGCCACTGCAGAAACTAAGAGATACTGAAGTAATCAGGGCTAAGCCTACTAAGCAAACCTACTTTGACCTTTCGGTAGGATTTCAGTAGAAGAAAAATGGGAGAGGTTTTTGTTTTGTTTTGTTTTTTAATTTTAAGCTGCTGGTCTAAATCAACAATGTAATTTTTTAATTATATTTTTAATAAAGTACATTTTGAATTTTTAAATTTAAAATATTTTTAAATATTTATTGTTTTACACCTACTATGACCTCTCTCTCTCTTATTGGTCCCCGGAGTTTAAGGAGCATTAAAAATAGTTTCAAACAGAGAGGGAGACAAAACATAAGAGACTCTTAGATAAAGAGAACAAACTGAGGGTTGATGGGGGGTGGGGAGGAGGAGAAAATGGGTGATGGGCATTGAGGAGGGCATTTGTTGGGATGAGCACTCGGTATTGTATATAAGTGATGAATCATAGGAATCTATTCGCGAAGCCAAGAGCACACTGTATACACTGTATGTTAGCTACCTTGACAATAAATTATATAGAAAGAAAGAAAGAAAGAAAGAAAGAAAGAAAGAAAGAAAGAAAGAAAGAAAGAAAGAAAGAAAGAGTAGGGGGACCTGGGTGGCTCAGTCGGTTAAGCATCTGACTTCAGCTCAGGTCATGATCTTCCGGTCTGTGAGTTTGAGTCCCGTACTGGGCTCTGTGCTTACAGCTCAGAGCCTGGAGCCTGCTTTGGATTCTGTGTCTCCCTCTCTCTCTGCCCCTCCCTCGCTCATGCTCTGTCTCTCAAAAATGAATAAATATTAAAAAAATTAAAAAAGAGAACGTGTCAGAAACTTCAGTTTTTGGCATGTTTATGTAACAGAAAACAATTATTGACAATAAAGGCATAAACAGGTAAAAAGAGAAACAAACAAACAAACACAGGGATAAAAAGAGACTAGTCAGCTAGATTTTACTGGCGTGTAGTGTCCTACACTATAAGGAAGCAAACCAGTGTTCTTATATTTCACATATATATTTAATTCAAGCAAAAATAATATAAAAACAGGGAGGGGGACAAAATATAAGAGACTTTTAAATATGGAGAACATACAGGGTTACTGGAGGGGTTGTGGGAGGGGCGATGGGCTAAATGGGTAGGGGGCATTAAGGAATCTACTCCTGAAATCATTGTTGCACTATATGCTAACTAATTTGGGAGTAGATTAAAAAAGTAAAATAAAATAAAATAAAATAAAATAAAAATATATGACTATAAGTTCCCCAGACTCCTTGTAGGAGGTGCTCCTTCTTATCAGTTAAGTCTTACTGATCTCTTGTGAGTTTCTTGTATCTTCAGCTATTCTGCAATCTACAACACCCCAATAGGCAGTGTGTTCAAGGCAGCAAGTTTCCCAAGTTTCCCATGTCAGCAGGTATGAATACTGTCGTAAGTATACATCTAGCATAACATTTAGTTATTCACAGTTACCAGAGACTAATTACTGAGCATGTCAACAAGACAAGATACTAGTGAGTCAAGTTCTGTGTATACCAAGTAATATAATCTGAGTGTTTATGAACATCAATAAGCATAAAGGAGTTACTAGTTAAATGCTTTAAGCTTCATGCAACAGAAAAGCCAACTCAAATGCCTTAAATGATAAAGTTATTTATTGTTTCATATGACAAAAAGTTGAAGGAAGAACAGCTTCAGTGTTGGTTCATTCTACAGCTCAACAATGTCATCAGAACACAGGTTCCTCCTCTCTTCCCGCTCTGTGTATCTCTGCGTGTTCTTTTTGGGTTAACTCTCCTCTCCTCACAGTCCTAAAATGACTGTTCCAGATGCCACTTACAGACACAACACTCTGTAGCAGGAAAGAGACTGTTTATTTCCACCGACCTCTTTTAAAGAGCCAGGAAAAAATTTCCCAGAGACCTCTTAGAACACACTGCCTTGGCTCTAGTTCAGAATGTTGTCACATGCCCATGCTTAAAACAGTCACTAATGAGAAGATAGGACCACTATTCCGGCTTAAACCAATTATTACCCACTCCCTGGAACGCCCCAGAAGCACAATGGGGGTAGATACATGAACACAATTAGAGTTCTGTTTGTTGCCAAGGAAGGGGAAATGGGTTTTGCTTCTGAATGTCTAAACAATGTCTGAAAATGTATATATTAATAGAATACATTTTGACAATTTATGAAATTCTAAATCTTTATCAGTAGTCCTCAATTTTCCCAAGTCTTTTCACAGTAGCTAGTTCATCTAATCTGTCAAAGGCCAAAACAGCTTGCAGATATTTATCAAATGACAGATGTTCATTCATCCATCCATTTATTCATCCAATTAAGATGTGCTGAGTGGGGTACCTATGTGGTTCAGTCAGTTAAGCATCTGACTCTTGCTTTTGGCTCAGGTCATGATTTCATGGTTTGTAAGTTTAAGCCCCACATTGGGCTCTGTGCTGATAGCGCTGAGCCTACTTGGGATTCTCTCTCTCTCTCTCTCTCTCTCTCTCTCTCCCCCCTCCCCCCCGCCCTACCCGGCCATCTGCTGCACAGGCATGCTCTCACTCGCTCTCGCTCTCTCTCTCTTTAAAATTAAATTAAATTAAATTAAATTAAATTAAATTAAATTAAATTAAAACAAAATGTTAACAACAAAAAAAAAAGATGTGCTGAGCACGTATCATATTCAAGATAATAGTTCACCATGGAAGACTGAATAATGTAAAGTTTATGTCATCAAGAAGTTTATTATTTGGAAAATGATAAACTCTAAAAATGATGTAATAGTTTCTTGTGCTATAACATGAAGGTGCTTTTAAGATTAAATTCACACAAGAAATCCATAAGTTCCAAAAAGTTTTCAAGATTTCTGACCTAAAATGTATGAATAAAATTCATGATTTTAAGAGAAAGTAATGGAAACCTTTATGATCAATTATTGAATTTAAGAGTTATAGGAAATTATAGATTTATTCAAATAATCCTTACTGAAAAATACCAAACATAAAATATTTATAGCTATAAAATAGGAATGTGGTGATGGAAAAAAACCCAAAGCAATGAATTTATTTGGGGATGATTATTTTGGCAGAGTTATAATCAGGAATATGATTATACCATACCTATTATAGATATCAGACTTGAAGTCCAAGCCCCTCATGTACTGAGAACTACAAAATAAGAATACATTCTGCCATTAACAGAAAAGTTCCAAGGACAGCCCAGGAAAGAACTCCAAACCTGGTGTTCTCCAGGGCACAGGTTTTTTTCCTCTGAGATCTGAGCCAGGAAGTTTCTTCTCACATTACTCCTAAACCACCCTCCCCCCACCAAGAAGTATTTCAGAGAAAACCACCCAACTGAATTAAATTGTGCAGAAAAATAAATAAATAAATAAATAGTGAAGAAAAGAATAAAGAAGGGACCCAAGAGAGAAATTTTTATGGTATTAAGAACAATTCCACTTTTTTGGTTGATTTTTAACTCTTGCTCATCCTAGATAATTCCTGTTTTGAGAATGAGGACCTAATTTATTCTATAAGGAATTCAGTCACCAAGTAGCAGAAAGGTAAGCATTCTGTCAGGACCTCAGCAGTCCATATGTGTGGGCAGTAGAGAAAGGCACTCTCTGCAGGTGGACATAGCTCTTGCAGGTGAGTAGCTTAAGGGGATCCAAAGGGATTTCAGCCCCCTCCACCCCCTTTGGCTAGGGGCCCTGTGCAGGGCACACAACACATAAATATACACAGTGGGCCTACATGACGGAAAAGAAAAATCTTGGAATTCCTGAGGCTGTTCATGTAGACCCAGAACTTGAATGCCATATACAAAGTCAGGATAAATTCATTCTGCCAGAATCTTTATTCATTACTGACATGCTAGACTATTGGCACAATGATCTTAATAATCTGACCTTTTAGAGGCAATTTCCTCATCTTGGCTGGACAGATCAGACTAAATGCTACATTTGGCTCTATTTTTAAATTGCCCAGATGGGTGTATGACTTGGGGTGCCCACATATGCTGGACTGCTTCCAGAGACTGTTTGTACCTTGGGTGTAACCAGCAGCTGTAGACAAGAGACATGAATGGAGATGAGAGAATGGTAAGGGCCAGGTCAGTGTCCTTCTTATGTAAGTAAAACTGATTTTACCACTTCCCTGTGAAAGTTTGGATTCCAGGGGGTGGTCACTCTTGGTCCCCTATAAAATGGCAGCCAAGTGCAGATTGAAATCATGGATGATGGGCAGAAAGTAGGGGGCCAATTCTGAGACAGCTGCTTCTGATCTCTGTTGCACCTACCCCATGTTGGATTAGATTGTGCTACGTGTGGAAGAGTTCACCGTGAAAGTGGTCCTGTTCATTACACTAAACAAAGCCATATTTTTTGGCCCTACCTGCTGTGACTCAAAATTTGCTTTGTTTCTTTGGAGATTAAAAGGATTTGATGCTTAGAAAAGAGGAGAAAAGGCAAACTGGACTTGAGAGAAGAGTAACCATAATTCCTAAGATTTTTAGGCTTTTAGCAATAATGTACAAGGGACTGCATCATCATTCAAACAGCTTCTCCTCATCTTTACTTTTAATTTCCCATTTCTTCTACCTAAAATGACTTTCCCTCAGATGAAGTTTCTTCTTCCTTCTTGCATGATCCATGTCCTTTCAAAACAGATGCTTAACATTCACCACTTCCAAGAAGCCTTTTTACACATCCAAACTGATTGCTTCCAGCCCTAAAAATGCAGATGGTGACTGGAACTCAAAGACATAATTGCAACTAAAATTGTGGCGTGGGTCTAAGTCAGCAAACTGCAGCCTGCAGGCCAAATGCAGCCCACAGCCTGCTTTTGAACAGCCCATGAGCTAAGAATGGATTTTACATGTATATGTGGTTGGGAAAAAAAATCAAAAGAATACTCATATTGTGTAACATATGAAAGTTACATGATATTCAAGTATCAATGTCTACAAATAAAGGTTTATTGGAATGCAGACATGCTCATTTGTTTACATATTGTCTATGGCTGCTTTTGCACTACAGTGGCAGAGTTGAATAGCTGCAAGAGACCATGTGGTTGCAAAGCCTAAAATATTTACTATCTGGCCCTTTCCAGAAAAAGTTTATCAATACCTCATCTAAGACATTAAAGGTGCTAGAAATGTTAAATAAGAACATCTCAAAGAAATAGATTTCAGGCAAACCAACAGAACAGAGGTTATCAAACAGCCACATGAAAGTCTGAGCCCATAATTAAGACTAAATGGTTACCAAGAGGAGGAGCGTATTTAAAGAAGAAGGAAAAGGGCTATATAAAGTCTACCTTTTACATTTAGTAAGTGTGGAGATAATAATGTCCGTGTTGCTCACTGCCAAATACCCAGTATCTACCCCATTTCTTAGAGCTGAGCAGGTGCTCGTTGAATAGTTATTGAACGAATGAATAGGAAGGAAGGAGGAAGAAGCATAAAACAAGTGAAACAAGAGTTGCACAGGGTTGGGAGTGAAAAAGGGTCCCCAACAGCAATCTCAAGTTTGTCTATCCTTGCATAATATGCCACAGGTTCTCAAAAGTTAGAAGCTAACATATCAATTGTTAATCTGTGCCCAGGAGACGAAAAAATGACCAAATGACTATAGTAATGGCCATGATCCCCATTCAAGCCCACCTTTCCACCCCTTCCTCAATCACCAGACACTTATATATTTAGTCCAGAGACAAAATTGAGACTTGAAGATTAACGAGGGGAAGGAAATCAAAGATAAAGCTCATGAAATAAACATCACCACTTGTTGATCTTTGATTAACTGGCTCTTCTTTCCGAAACAGGGCCTCTTTTTCTTTCTCTCTCTCTTTGCTTGCAGGTGACACCCACACATATCCTTCAGTGTTGGCAGAGATGCTCACTCAGATAACAACTGGAGTTCATGCTGCACATTTTCATCTTCATGTGTCATCATCACCAAGTAAAACCACAACTATAGGAAAACAAAGCTGTTTGCTGCTCTTCTGTTTCAACTGACATTTCCACCCAGCTCTCACAACTTGTTCTTTGGAGCCAGAGGAGTGTTTAAATCTGTCATCAAGACAGCACTATCAAGATGCAATGTAAGGAGAATCTAGTCCACCCCTACTCTAGGATAAATTCACCCTTCTGTGACTTTTCGTCCCCTTGAATTCCTGGCACTCCAACACCTTTCACAATTTAATCAGGCAAACAGGATACGAAGCTGGTCTTTGGAAAGCATACATTCTGGCCTTTTGAGTAGTCTCAATAATGAGGTCAGCTTAGAAAAGACAAAATATTCTTGGATCGCCTGTATTTCATCCCGAGCATTTTTCAAGTATGGAGCCCAAGTGTCCACACACCCTGAAAAGAACAAAAGAAATACCGCGAAAGTGTACTACATTCTGCTCTGGACAGTGGTCTGAGTTTCTAAGATGTGAGAGCCTGTGAATCTTCGAAGGGAAAGCATCCATTCATTTGGGATGCCATCAGAGACAGTGGAGAGATCCACCCATGCAGATTTGTTCCTTAAGAACCAAACTTCTGAGTATCACTGACGAAAAGTCAAGAGTGAGGCAGTGCCTCAACTTAGGAGACACAAATAAGTTACCAAACAAGGGTCTGGTAATGACTCTCAGACCATTCCAGTTGCTGCTGCTGGTGTGGTGGTTTGGCCTCCATTATGATGGATCTAGAAGTTTCTTTGATTTTTCTCACTCATATATTATCTCTGTTACAGGCAAGATGAGAGAGGAGAAAGGATACTGCTTTAAAAAAATCCATATTTTTTATCAGACTAGAGAAAAAAAGGTAATTCAGGGCTGTGAGCAATTATATCATTCAATAGTTATGTAGTTAGAACATGGTGGGAGATCTGTTAGGTAAAGTTATTAAGTTTGCATTTGATTTCACTTTGAACTTGGGTTTCAAGGTGCTAGAACCTTTTTACATAACTAGGTTACACTATTTTTATTAGCCCAATAAAGGAGCACTTATTGAGCAGATACATTTAATGGCTGGTTTTTACCAGTCTTGTCCCTTTCTGATTGAATTGGTTTGTCCAATTGAATTCATGAGTGATTAGCTAAGTTCAGGGTTTTTTGGAGTAGGAGGATGCATATAAACTCATCTTTTTCAAGTTTACCTTTATTAAATTTAATGAGCTCCACTTCAACAAGGAAGAGTCACTTTGGAGAAGAACTCATGGTACACCTATCTAACTTCAGGCCACCTTCAAAGAAGAGTTTGCAATTAAATAAATAGGAGCCGCTATGTAAATTATCAGACAAGCTCTGTGTCTCTTTTTCAAGGGCCTTCCCCTACCTGCAAGATGATAGCCGTGTGTGTGTGTGTGCATGTGTGTGTGTGTGTGTGGTGATTAACATATCTGATTTGAATTTTCAATTTACTAAAAGTGCCACTATTTTGTTTGTTGTTGGTCTTTTATTTTTAAACTGTTACAAGCCATTAGAGTGTTCAGTTATGAGCATGACAGATAAAGAAGCTGAAATTATCTATCCCCAGCATTCTCATCTGTGAGCTCTTTTTGAATCATAGCCAGGCAAGGCATTTATAGAATTTGCTGGGGTCAAAAAAAAAAAAAAAAAAAAAAAGAGAAATGAGTAGCAGTTCATAGTGAGATGGGATTTTAACTACCAAGGCAACAGTGTTAGAAGTCTCAGTCTAAAGTCATGTTTCAAACATGGTCGATACTCTGTTAAGAGTAAATTTGGGAACTACAATGGAAAAGCAACTTACTCTTGTCTGGGGCTTATTTAGCATGACCTTTTAAGATGATTCTAACAGTATTGGTTTTCATCACTGCACAGAAATTTCTAAAATGTGAATGAACTTCTATCTATCAGGTTTTCTTTCATCAAGTTTGGCTGTGTATTATATATGTTTTACCTCCTGTTTCACTGATAAAATGGATTTTTGAACTTATTAATAGAAAAGTAGAAAACAGAGCTGACTCTCTCCTTCTCAGAGTATGATTAGTACATTTAAGCTGACCATTACTACATAAGGTGTATGCAGTTCATTCATTTAATCAATAAATATACATTTCATTCCAGGTACTTTTCTAGGCACTGGGGATATGGCAATAAACAAAGCAGACAAAGTTCCATCCCTCATGAATCTTACATTCTACTTTGGGGAAACAAACAATAAACAAATAAATAAGTTTTTAAAAATCTTGCATAAGAGATGGTGAAATGCTATGGTAACAAGGCAAGCAAGGAAAGTATATAGGGTTGGTGGGGCAAGTGGGGGTATTAACTAGGGCAGAAAGTAACATTTGAGCAGAGGCCTGAAGGAAATGAGGGAGCAAGCCAGATAGATACCCAGAAGAGAACATTCCAGACAAAGGAAAGAGTATGTGTAAAAGCCCCGAGATGGAAACATGCCTGTGATGTTTGAGGAGAAATATGTTGGAAAGTATGCATATACCTCTAGGAGAGATTTCCTGAGCCTCAAATGTGCTTAGAGTGAGAAGTCACTCAGCCCAGGACTTGAGAAAATCCTTGCCACTGTCCTTGACTTGGGTCAATTACAGGTCTACAGCAGTGATGACCCTAGTTCTGGGTCCATCACTGCCACCATCTCTAACCTCCAGAATGTATTTGAATTTAACACTTTGGGTTCAGTCCCAGGTGGGCTGTGGCTCTTATCCAGCAGAGCAAAAAGCTGAAATGAGGGATCTAACATCCATTTAACCATCAACATCCCCATTAAATTAGCCATGATAACTAGTGGATCCGTTAGTTAACCCAAGGGACTGATGGGGTCAAGACTAAAGTTTGATGTCTCTCGTAGAACATTCACATCACACAAAATGCACAGCCTGACATCTCAAAGATCTAAACCATTGGTCTGATGAGAAATTGTGACTAAAGCCAAGTAAACAAACCAGGAGTGTACCTTGCTTGAAATAAAACTACTATCTGAAAGTTTGGGTTTTTTTTAAAAAAGCTAAACTGGAGATTTACTTTAAAAGATTTATCCCACACCATTTTTAAATAGCAAGTTTTCTCCAGATTCATGGCCAAAACTGAAGCATACCTGCTTTGAAAGACAAATACTAAAGCATAAATTTAAAAACAGGTACGTGACAGTTCAGTAATTTTACCACTGAGTACACAGAACATAATGTACACTTGGTCTCTTTAAACTGGCATGCTTAGTCCAACATAAGTGAGTTCACAATCAAAAATTATAGAAATACTGTTAACTATGAGACTCTTACAATAATAGCAGCAAATGGCATTATTTTCTTCATAATTACCTTATGTGAAACTGTAAAAGCATTGCTCCAACCACTGTTTTTAAACCATTTCTTGGCTCACACTAATAATGAAAATGGACTTCCCTGTTAACATTTCTACTTTGGCTCTGTTCAGAGTGAGTAAGAGAAATCTAAAGTGTGATTCATCTTTAGTAGACCTATTTTTCCCATCAGAAAATAAAACCATTTTTTTTACCAAAGATCAAATCTTTCCATTTTTGAAATTTATGTTTTGACATTGCCCTTTCTAAAAATTCTCTAGCTCTATCATTTTCAAATCCAATCCAGTCACTTGGATTAAAGAACTCTGTGTGCCAAGAGGCTGGCAATGCAGCACACGTGCCAGTAAAAATTCAGGAGTTTTTGTCACCCAAGTACTAGCGAGTTTGACCTTCTTTGGGTTAATCATATTCATGGAATGGAAGCCCATTTCAAAGTCAACTGAAGTACAATATTTTCTGTCTGGAATCATAGGATTCCTATCCCTCCCCACATCACACACACACACAAAAAAAAAAATTAAAGAAGACTTCTTTCTGTACATAAAAGTGGGGGGCAGAATGCTGTACATTTCATTACAAGCTAAAATATTCCAAAACAGGAAAATGGCAGAAGTTAAGAGATTCTCAAATTTTATAGCACCTTATCCCTGGGTAGTGGGTTTAAATTTGTGTTACAATATTCTTCCCCTTCTCGGGACATTTCCCAGTTTAATCTTTATACATAATTTATATGGCAATAATAATAATAGCTAACATTATTTGTCAGGTATGGTACTAAGCATCAGGGACAAGCATGAAAAAAGGACAAATTTGGGCCACGCCCTGATGGAGATTATAGTATAGGGACAGAGCAGTACATCACTGGTCCAGTACATTATGATCATTACCTCCATTTTATAGTTGAAAAGCCAGAGTCTTAGAAAGTCAGCAACTTGCCTGAGGCCAACTAGTAACGGGACTTGGACAAGATCTATTTCATCTGCTTCTACAACCTAGACTCCTCTAACGTCTGAATAAATCGAGGCACTGAACAAATTGTAAAGGCAGCAGTAAAGCTCTTCTTCAAGGTCCCCAGGCATACTCCATTTGACCCAAACCGGAGGCAGAAAAATATCTGTGCTCATTACAAGGTCAGGCTTTACAGGGTCAGGCTTTGTTGAGTATCTTGAGAACTTTGATGTGGACTCAAAAGACATACTCCAAAATACTTTTCCATGTCATTGGACCTCCAGGGTAAACACACAGCTGAACCCACAGAGTTCTGGAGCGCTGAGCCCTAAAGCACATAAAGTCTCTGTAAAGGAGTTCTTGCCACATTTCCTTTTGCCTGTTGTCTTCTGGAAATCTTCCACCAGAGGCCAGCCACTCCCTGAGCACACTGGCAAGAGTCCCATCATTCCCTTCTATTCTCCTCCTTTAGAAGAAGCATCTTGGGACTCATCCTCCATATACCCTAATGAGTACTAACACCCCTTTTTCACAGTATCATTGCTGCTCTGGATACGCTTTCAGCATCCCACTTTAGATTTCTGCACAGATAACAAAGAGACCAACCCAGCAAATCTGAAATATATGGAACAGAAAAGCCCCCTCTATGATGTGACTGGAATGATCTGCTAAAGAAATAACACTTCATAGTATTCAAATAATTTTGACATCGGGTGGTTTCATTTCCTGACACATTCTTCTGTGGTTTGGGGGGACTGCTTTATTCTTTTCAAATCATATTGTCAATACTACATTGAATTCCCATTGCAGGGAGTAAGAAGAGCAAGACTGCTTCAAATTGCTTTGAAGGTATTCCACTGGTCCAAAGGACTAAATATGACCAGAATTCAAAAAACAAAAAAACAAAAAAACAAAAAATACAATGTCTATATCTTTCTTAACCAAAAGTATTAAATAGGAACTAGTGGCTCATTTCATGAATGAGAGACAGTGTTTTAATGATTTTAAAAATATGAAGTCTCCCCCCCTCCCCCACCCTTACCTACCCCCACCCTAAACCCCTCTTTAACCAAAAGGAATGGTTTTGTAACCTTTCTTCTCCATCTAAAAAGTCCTTCCATATGACACTCCACTTGGCCACAGTGTTCAGGTGAGTGAGATGAAAAAGAAGTGAAATGGAAAACAGATTTCAAGGCTAACAGAATCCACTGGCTTTTTGTTCTCTACTGTAACCTCTTGATCAAGTCAATAAATACATGGTAAGTTGAAATTTGGGTCATGGCACTACAAGATAGAGCCTGCCACAGCAATATTCTTTAACTTCATTTCAGAGCCTCAAAATAATGTTATTTGGTCTAGTCATTCAAGAAACATTGGCATCGTTGGCCTAATAGGAGCCCCTAATGGGAGCTGGTGGCCGGCTGAAGACGAGGCAGTTTTTTCCTATCCAGAGCAGTTGTGTTGAGCAGGTGAAGCGCTGCCAGCCGGCTTGCATCTGGATAGGCGTCCATGTCAGGAACGGTATGCCGCAAAGTCGCGTGCTGGGGCGTAGGGTTGGTAGTGCCTTCGGGTGGGCCCTGGCCTCCGGGGGGTCATGTTCATATAGTCACTCTGAAGGATCCTACTCCTCTTGGTCTTCATCTGCAGAAAAGAGAAACATCACTGTGAAGGGGGCGGGGGCACAGAAAGAGACGTCATGGGAGGAGCTCTAAGACTTGGGAGCAACTATTCAGAACATAGACTGTCAAATGAAGCTGAATACACCTGACTTCATTGAGCGCCTTGGACCTGGATAGTGACTAATCAAACCTAATTACTTTGGACTCTTCCAAATTGCGAAATCGGAATCAAACAACGTATTTTAGATAAATGTACCCATGTTACCCTTAATACAATCATTTGATCTGAATTCCAAAAGCATATCTAATTAACGTATCCTTTGTTGATATGTAAATACTCTTTAAGGCCCTTCCTCCTATGAAAAGGTTGAGCTTCTCCACTGCAATCTTCTTACATTAGTCATTTGGTTAACAAGCTGTTTTTCCTTAAGTAATCCAAGAGGACCTTAGATTCTGAAATGATCATAAAATTCATAGCAGTGGAGTCCAAATTAGTGGAGAGTTATGGTTCTAGACAACTACTTACATTCCTATTCTTTTATATGCACGTACATTTCTGTAAAGACAATAGTGTCCTTCATCTCTGTTCCTCAGACTCTGCTCCTTCTTCCCCTTTCTATCAGGGGTAAGGGAAGAAAGTAGGGGCAATCCTAAACCCAGAGCAAGAGCATACTTGCCATAAATCTTAGAAAAGTTTTGATTGGGCATTAGGAGCATCTTTTCTGAACCAACGTGATGGTAAAATTTACATATTTGATAAAAGTCCCATAAAAATTCTAGAAATAGAAAGCTACCCAGATTTCTGAATGCAGAATTCTCTATTATGAAAAAACAAAATGTCTATTTCTTGGCACCTAGGCCTGGTGCATAAGTAGATATATTGCATGTGAATGGAATGAACACTTGAATAAATACGTAAGCAAGTGACTTCTGCCCTGGCCTATTTCCATGCACTCCTCCATGAACCATTCATACCTTCGTTGTCAAATGGGCAGGAGCAAGTGTTGAAGGTTGGAAAAATACTGACTCCCACATTACCAAATACAGCTAACATGTTTTCAGTTCTCATCATTTGAATTCTCAGCCACATTCTACACTAATGATTATTCTCTCCTTTTTGAAACACTCTTCCATTTGCCTTCTGTGAGATGGTACCATCCTGGTTTTCATCCTACCTGTCTGGCTACTCCTTGCCTGCTTCCCTTGCAAGCTCATCCTTCTTTAAGTAGTCATTCAATGTGAGTTCCCCATAGACTTCTACTCACTCCTTCCTCTCTCTCTATAGGCAATCTCATCCCCATTTGCAACTATTCACCCAAATTTATATCTCTGACCTAGACCTCAAAGGCATTAAAACTCAACATGTCCAAAAGGAAACTCAAGAGCCTCCCCTAAAGTCTGGTCCTCTCTCATTGTTTCTGATCTCAGCGGGTGATATTACCATATATACGGTTGCCCAAACCAGACGACCTAAGCCTCATTCTTGACACAACCAGCTCCCTATCCCCTGTTCCAGGGGACATTTGACAATGTCTGAAGATATTTTGGGTTGTCACATCTAGGAAGAATGCTATGGCACCTAGTGGGTAGAGGCCAGAGATGCTGCTGAATACCCTCTGATGCACAGGGCAGCCCCCTACAACAAAGAATTATCCAGCCCAAAATGTCAATAGTGCCAAGACTGATAAATCATGATCGAAGGAGTCTGATCATGAAAATGAATGGAGTGAAAGGGAAGTAATGGATACAAAATATGTGACCAAATTTAGAATGAATATTATTGGATTGCTTGTCCCTTCCTTTTTGCTCATACCCAGAGATGACTGATGATTTGAGCCTGGGAGCCTGGAAGGATGCTGCTCCATCCATAGATATAAGACAAGACAGTAGGAGAAGTAGATTTGTAAGAGAAGGTTACAAATTCAGCTTTGGTGATTTGGGATTTGAATGATGGGTGAATGATCCAGCTGAAACTAAGAAGACCATACCATTAAACAGACATAATTGGGAGATTCATTCAAGAGAAGTAGCCATGGAAACCAAGTGGGTGAGGGAAGTTGCTCTTCAAACATCTTGGCTCTACATCCTTTCTATAAATGAAAGACTAGAGTTCTCTTGGGCACAAGGTTATGACACGGCAGGAGTAAGGGCAAGGAAACGTCTGCCCCCAAATAAATGTGGAAGGCTGCTAATGATACCCTGGCAAGAATTTTAGCTCTTACTGCAGCTCTGAGGACTTCCCTTGACAGACTCCCAATGGCAGCCTTTGCCTTCAGACACCCAAATAAAACTATAGCTGGCCCCAATAATGAAGATGTCTTGAGTCTGAGGCTCTCCAGGTTGCACAAAGACTATGAAAGATCTGCTCAATTGGCTCCCATGCTTACCCTCATGCTGTTAGCATATAGTGGACTTAGTCCACTTAGCCATAAACATGAAAGTGGGATGGAAATGACACGTGCATGGCTGGGAACACCATACAGAACCCGTAGTGTCCAGCTGCATCTAGCACATGCCTATATGTGTGGGGAGTATTTGCCTTATGTGTCTGTGTGACTGGGTCATCTATTCTGCCCCTTCACCAATCCGCTGTGTCTGCTAAAGATGTGTGACTTCACAATCTATCTTCCCTTGCCCTTCCTCCACTCCCACTCTTACCTCCTTATTTCCTCAAAACAACAGCAAGACAAAAGACAGTTCGCTTAAAGACACAGTCTTCAAGAACACACTGAATTTAAAGGCAGATACTACCTATCCACATACTATCTACGTTCCCTACATTGTGATTGATAGTGGAGAAGACCATGTTTTTTAAAAGGCTCCTTTAAGAAAGAGAATAGGTTTTACCATTCAGCTGAGTGAATGGTGGATTGAGTGACAGTAACAGGTGCTGTTCTGCAGCAGCCTGGCAGAGGATAGCTCTTTATTTATTCAAATGTCAGCAACAGGTCAAGAACAGAGATAGAATGTGCAGCTGCTCCCAGAAACCCACTCAACCTACAACTGCCTACGGTAGCACATCACAAGCACTCAGGAAGTTCCGGGAAAACAGCAGCTACACCAAGGCACAATGTAGACCAGTCAAAAATAGGATCCCAGAATAGGACCCAGGAAATGGCTGAACTCTAGGGATCCCTAATGCCCTGTCTAGCTTAGCAAGTTGGTGGTTGCTTAGATAGTAACAGCAGCAAGAAAGATGAGCCAAAGGTAAAAATGCTGTATTATTCTACAAAATATACATATATATTTATTTCACACCCTTTTGGTCAGAGAGTATAAAGATCTAGGTTGAGATGCAAATAAAGAGTTCTTATTGGACAACCTGACTACAAGAGACCACAGGATATAAGATTATGCCAACAACTGGCTCTTCCTAATTCACGGGGAACCTATGAACTAGAATAAGACTAAAATAAGTTTTATCAAGACAAAGCAAGTAGTGCTACTAAAGAAAAGCCCATAGCATCTATGATGTTTCCAATTTGAAAGTAAACTATTTAAATTCACTGAAAAGGAGAAGCAGGCTTTGTTCCTCTGGGCAGTCCCAGTCACTGAGCCTGGAATTAGTGCCTGATAATAGTAACTGATATTCTAATGCGTATTTACAGTAAGTTTTAAATGATGAGCAACACCCTTCTGACCACTGAAAGTTAAAGTAATTCTCAAAACTACCTCCTGGGAAGCTGGTAAATTACATTGACCTAAGTCAGCATATTATAGGGGAGCACCTGTCTTGGAGATGTACCCAAAAAGCCGCTGCACCTATATTTTAGATTAAGACATTGAAATTCCTAAGGGATAAAAATAAGGACTAAGGTTCTACATTCTAAATCATTGGCAAGTACCACAGAGGTTCAAAAGTGGGAAGGTACCTTGTATGAAAACACCAAGATCCAGAAAGATGAGGGACTCAACTGACATCAGAGGAAGAATTTAGGCAATTTTCTCTACATAAAAAGCTCTCAGGGTTGGGCAACTTAGAGAAGGCAAGACAGGTAAATATCAACTTGATATCTAGTATAAAGGATTTCCAGGAAAAAGTAGCCACTTTGTTCCCTACCCTGCAGAAGGTACAGATTAGGCAACAGGCAGCTTAGCAAATGTCCATCTGCCCTTAGAATCTCTCACAATGCATGTGGGGAATGGGAAGGATGGAGAGGCAAACTTTGGTAATAGGCCAACGAAGTTTAAAAGGATCTCGGGCTGCATCTATCATTGACATGACCATGAATCCGGGGATGCCCTCCTCACCTCCACCTACCACCACCACCCCAACACTATAACAATGCTATAGTAAATAGGATGATTCCACTTGTCATGGTTTTCACTGACCCATGTGTAGATTAGTTAAATGTGTGGAATATGCCTTAAAGACCTTTATGGGGGTTATCAATTCAACAATCTGACAAGCGCTCATTAAGCATTAAATATGCTTAATACCAGATGGATGGTGAATATCAAGAGAAATAATCCTTTGTCCTGGAGGAGTAACATTTCTTATTGAAGACATGACTCATACATGCGTCTGACTTATAGAAAAAAATTCAAAGACAACATGGAATCAAAGCAGGAGATACTCTGTCCCACACCATGTACATGAGAATGGGAGGTTTCTGAGTAAGGGGAAAGACCCTTTGGTAAGGGAGTCCCAATGTAACAGTAAATACAGTCATCAAGATATGTTCAAAACTTCAATTTTGAAGAAGGTAAAGAAAAATATGCCAAGTTTGTTACTTGAACATTTGCACAAGTTGGCAAACTCTAATTCAGTGCTGAGAGCTCAGAAAAGTCTAACTCCCATTATAGTTTCATAATGACAGCAACCATACTTGGCCTCACAAAATTCAACTGCTTCAGAGGAGATAAAAATATGACTCAGATAAACAGACCTAGTTTCTTTGCTAGGTTTGAATGCAGAATGCATAATTTCAGTAGCCAAATTTCTCACAATTTTTGACCCTGAACCAAAATTGTTCATTGGTTTCATTGCCTAGATTCCCAAGTTGCTTAGATTCTTATACATATATGTATATTAAAGCTATTTTACGTGTCATAATGATATTGCAAAATGGGGAGAAGAAAAGTACCTGGCCCTAAGACTCCCAACCATCACCCTCAATGTACCCATTTAGCTTCTTATTCTGCCTGGCCACCTAATTAATGCCTTCTAAAAACTAGAATTCACATTAGGTTTTCATCTCCAATACAGTTGAAAGCTAAAAGAGAGCCTACTCAAACCTAGCAGGGAAAAAATAGCAATAATAGTAACAATCACATGCTAAACAGAAAATAAACCACACAGGCACAGTTCTTGAACATGTTCAGATTACATGTGTAGTGGAAAAGGTACACAAAAGCAGTGTTGCTTCTCTTACCCAGCAAGCACCAAGAGCCACTGTTGCTAGCAAGCTATAGAAACCTAGGATTCCACCAACCACCACCAGTGCCCAAAATGGCTTGGAAGATTCAGGAGACAGCTGAGCTGGACAAAGATGTTTCTCTGAAAAATAGAATAGAGTGTGTTAAATGACATGGGAATGGCACTTGAGTACATTTCCTTCCTTCTGAACATTATGGAAGAACGGGAGATGAATCAAAATATGCAAAATATCACTAGCTTAGAATGTGCAGACTTCCTCTTTGGGAAGTCACTGATCATGACCTAGTTTTCAAGACTGCCATTGAAAACCATTACTTTAGAGTGGTGCACTGGTAGATTTGCGTGTTACCTTTCACGTGGATAATGGTCCCATTGCTCTTCTCATTGTCTATGTAAGGAGGTGGATACATGACTTCAATTTTGCAGAAGTAAATATCCGTTTGGTTAACAAACAAATTTCGGAGGTAGAATGTCACTGTTTCATTGCCCAATTTCCCATCACAGTCGAATCCTGTACTTGAGTAGAACTGAGGCTGATGGGAGTAATTTCCATTCACAACGCAGACTTCCACAGCACTATCTACTCCCTTATAAAGGGATGCCCGGAACTCCTTTGAGAAGAGGTTGTGAGTATACTTGCAGCTAAGGTTGACCTCATTGTTGTACACCACAAGCCTGGGCAACTGCTTCACCAAAATCTTGTTTTCTGAAGGAGGAAAAATCATTTGCTTAGAACAAGGTCATGAGGACTTTTTTATCCCCCTGAAATCAAGATATATTAATGAACAAAATAAACAGATCTCCAGCAAAGGCTTTCTCTTGGCAGAAGAAGATGCAGGAACTCTTCGGAAGACAATACACTGAGAGTTTAAAAGTTTACATTTTTATATTATTTCCATCCTTCTTAGAATGGGACAATGGAGAATGCTTTCACTTGGAGGGCAGAAGGTGGCCTCCTTTTGGCATTGAGCACCACAGCTATGCGTTTGGAATTTTTGAATCTTGACTAAGATTCCAAAGATGTTAATCATGTTTAATTTTGTTATTTTCCTGATTGAGTGGGATACTTAGAAATGGCTTATAACACCTGACATAGATACACAAATAGATTTGTCTTTAAGTTGTGATGCAGGTTTTTGTGAAGGAATTAAAATGTTTTGAGCCATTTGACTTTATTGGGATGAAGAGTAAGAAGGATGAAGTAGGATAAAGAGTAAGAGAAAACATAACCCAAAGAGTTTAACTTACCTTCCATAGCATATTCTGAGAGAAGCCTTCTCAAGAACTTCACATATTTGTTCCCTTAAATCACAGAAGATAGAAGAGATATACAAGAGTTCCCCCTCTTTGCCATTTTTCTACCTTTATGCTATTCCAGTAAATGATCAAAGAATCTGGAGACCATCTAGTTCAATCTTTTCACTTTTAAAGCAAAGAACCTGAAGCTAGGTGTTATAACCTACATGTAGAAGAGACCATATCCATCCCATCTTACTTCCCACTATATCCCCATTGCCTGGAACACAACAATATATATATAATATATATATTATATATATATATATATATATAATATATATATATATATTAATATTATATATATAATATATATAATATATATAATATATATATATATAATGACTGTTTAAGGCCTAGAAATAATAGATGATTTGTCTAAATCACTAAAGAGATGATGAGCAAAGCTAAGACTAAAAAACCCAAGTAAACTACAATAACCTGAGAAATAGACCACTTAAGCATTAAGAATCAACTTTGCAAAGTTCTCTAAATTTTCCATTATTCTAAAACAATGAATTGCTTTGTGTCTCTGACTCAAACTTTCATAAGAACCAAACATTTTTGCCATTATTTTGGGGTATGCTAATAATTGTCTACCTATTTTCATTTTCTTTAAAAAAAAATGTTAGGGGTGCCTGGGTGGCTCAGTTGGTTAAGCGTCTGACTTTGGCTCAGGCCATGATCTCATGGTCCATGGGTTCAAGGCTGACATCAGGGTCTGTGCTGATAGCCCAGAACCTGAAGCCTGCTTTGGATTCTGTGTTTCCCTCTCTCTCTCTCTCTCTGCCCCTCTGCTGTTCATGCTCGTTCTCTCTCTCAAAAATAAACAAACATTAAAAAATATTTTTTAAGGTTATTTGAAGCAACATCCCACACACCCATACTGAAGAGCCAAATAGAATAAAAATCTATTAAAATAAAACCTACAATTTAGCCTGGATTTGAATTCAAGTGCTCAGGTGTTTTGTTTTTGCTTTGGGAAGAAGGAAGATGCATAGAACTAAATCACTAAAAGCTTTTCATCACCTATATAGTTCTAAACACTAGTTGTACACCAGGAACTTAAAAAACAAAAACAAAAACCTATCCAGGTCCCATTTCCAGAAATTCTGATGAAATTTGTCTATGCTGGATGGGAGAAGGGATTTGTATCATGTATTTGCATTTTTTAAAACAACTTATTGGGATACAAGTCATGTACCATAAAGCCACTCTTTTTTTTATAAAAAAAAGTATACAATTATACTTATAAAGTATATTATAATTATACTTTATAATAAAGTATATAATGTATACAATTCAGTGGTTGTGTTTCATTTTGTTTTCTTTGTTTATAGTTGACACACAACGTTACATTAGTTTCAGTTGTGCAACATAGTGATTCAACGAGTTTATACTTTATGCTATGCTCACTACAAGTGTAGCTATTATCTTGTCACCATACAACCATATTATAATATCATTGACTGTATTCCCTGTGCTGTACCATTTATTCCCATGACTTACTCATTCCACAGTTGGAAGCCATATCTCCCAGTCCCTTTCACCCATTTTGCCCACCACCCCCACCTCCTTTCCCTTTGGCAGTGGTTTTTTTACTATACTCACAAATTATGAATGGATTGCCACAATCTGATTCCAGAATATTGTATTTTTCTTACCCCAAAAAAGAAATCCCATGCTCATTAGCAATGACTCTCCATTCTTCCTTCCCTCTAGCCCCTGGCAATCACTAAACTGTTTTCGATCTCCATGGATGTGCTTATTCTGAGCATTTCACATATATGGGATCATACAATATGTGGCCTTTTTTGTCTGGTTTCTTTCATTTAGCATAATGTTTTCAAGGTTCATCTATGTTGTAAAATGTATCAGAACTTTATTCCTTTTCATGGCCAAATAATATCCTGCTGTATGGATATACCAAATTTTTTTCTATTCATCATTTGCTTTCACTTCTTCATTATTATGAATAATGCTGCTATGAATGTTCGTGTGCACATTTTTGTGTGGACATGTTTTCAGTTCTCTTGGGTGTATACCAGGAGGGGAATTGCTAGGTCATATGGTTTAACTCTGTTTAACTTTATGAGGAACTGACAAAATATTTTCCAAAGCAACTGCAGTATTTTACATATCTACCAGCAGTGTATGAGGGCTCTGATTTCTCCACATTCTTGCCAACATTTGTTATTGTTCATCTTTTTTATTATAGCCATTCTAGTGGATATGAAACCGTATCTTATTGTGGTTTGATATGCATTTCTCAAATGACTATGACGTTGAGCATTTTTATGTGCTTATTAGCATTTGTATATCCTTTTTAGAGAAATGTTTATTCAGATTATTTGCCTACTTAACTGGGTTGCCTTTTTACTGTTGAATCATCAGAGTTCTTTACATATTTTTGATGCAAGTTCCTTATCAGATATGTGATTTGCAAATATTTTTCCCATTCTATGGATCATCTTTAGTATTGCCATAAAAATTCCCCCCTTTGATTCTAATATTTAGTTAGGGTTGAAAATCACTATCGTGTAACAGATTTCTTAAGCTGACAGCATATTAGAATCACCTGAAATTTTAAAAACCCTTGATTCGCAGGCCTGTTCAATCAGAATCTCTGTGTACAGGATCCAAACATCAGTACTTTCAGTTTCTCAGGAGATTCTAATTTTCAGTGGTTACAGAACCTTACAGTTGAAAACTCATTTCTTATCCTCAACTCATAGGCCTCCACGGGCTTTTCCAACCTCATTTCCTCAAACCCAAGCCTCCATTAGCCAGACTATTTAAGTCAACATCTCAGCAACGTGCTGTGTGAGCATTGCTCTCTCCATACTTTGTTAACTAATTTCATGGCCTAGAATATCTCCTTTCTCAGGTCTCAAAACGATTACTATCTGTATCATTTGGTCAGGTTCTACATTTTGAGCATCTCCTGTTTCATATGCTTCAAGCTTTTGACTTGTGTGTATTTCCTCTAGCCTTCTAGTTTCCATGTCTTCTTTGAGCAAGGACAACCTTTTATGTTTCTTTGTATGGTACCATGTGAATAATAGGATCTCATTAAATAGTCAATAAGTGAAAGATGGTAACCTGACTGTATCATTGTTATCAGCAGCTAGGTCTGATTACCATCTCACTAAATCCTTATTCAAAATGTGTGTCTCAGCAACTGAGCTTCATTTATGATTCATTCAAACACTCCCTAAAAGCACTGAAAAGCACATGTAAGGAATCAAAAAGTTCAACCTGTTATGATAGGGAAATGCAACTTGTGTTTTGTTTTGTTTTATTTTGTTTGGTTTTAGACTTTGCTTACCTAGAAAGAATCATTGAGGCATTTCTGACGAGAAGAACCAAACCCAGCAAGAAATGCCAGCATCTCCCCTCCTTTTCAAGGAGTACAGGTTAGCTATTGGTATTTCCGCTTACTGAGCCCTCCAGGGGTTGTTTCTCTTACTAATTATTTGGATTCTGTTTTAAGAGACAGTCAAATTCTTCCTGCTCTGCCTTCAAGAGCTGCTATAAGGAAAAAGATGACAACAGGACTTCTTTGCCAAGGTAATAAAAGGGAGAATAAGCAGATAAACCAAGAAAATCTAGAGAGAAACCCTGGAAGGTTAGCCACTTTGGCTTCCTTCTCCCAGCACCCACAGTGAGGTAGAGAGAGGAAGGGAGACGGAAGAAGGAAGAGACGCTCTAGCATTTATACTCCAGTAGTTTGCTTAATATTCTTGTGTAACTCAGAATATGACACCTTCCCAAGATGCACACAGAAGAGAAAATTTCATTTCCCAAAGATGAACAGGGCGCAGTTTCTACCCTTGGGCAGCTTACAGCCTGATGGGAAAGAAAGATACGTAAACAAACGGCTACTTTTAAAATACTGGCACAGTGATCTGCACAGTGTTTCTGGGTGTGACTGGAGAACCAGCTCAGGATTTCTGAAAGTGAGTGCTGACCTAAGTGTTGATGTATGCATACACTTATTCAACAAATTTGTTAAGTAAAAGCCTAGCTAAGATGAGCCTTTGTGTCAGGGGTGGGGTGAAGTAGGAGAATGTGTGGTAGGACACGGGGCATGAAGTAGTGGACTGCAGGGAATATAAGACAAAGAGAGAAAAAGAAGAGTCTAGGCAGAGGAGATAAGGAGGTGAGAAAGAGTATGGCAGAGGTAGAGAATTATAGCTACCTCAGTTTTGCTGGACCATGACTTGTAAAAGACAAGATTGGCAAACAAGCAGAGTTCATAGCTTGGGCTCTCTCTTGCAGGTGACGAGGACCTATTGAAGCATCATAAGCAGAAAGGTGATTTCATTTTATAAAAACTATGGAGGGGCGCCTGGGTGGCTCAGTCGGTTAAGCAGCCGACTTCAGCTCAGGTCACGATCTCGTGGTCCGTGAGTTCGAGCCCTGCGTCGGGGTCTGTGCTGACCGCTCAGAGCCTGGAGCCTGTTTCGGATTCTGTGTCTCCCTCTCTCTCTGACCCTCCCCCGTTCATGCTCTGTCTCTCTCTGTCTCAAAAATAAATAAAAAAAAATATGAAAGGTAAATTTGAAGGGCACAAGTAAGAAAACATGGAGACCATTAGGATACAATCATAGTAGTCTAGGCAAGAGGTGATAAGGGCCTGAACTACAATTACAAAGAAGTGGATGAACTCAAGAAATATTTACAGGTTAAAATTGGCAGAACTCAACCTTTTCTATGAGACGTTGACTTTGTATAACCATGTCCACGCCCAGTCTAGGTGGCCGTGTCCACACCTTGATGCCCGGATGAGCCGGGCTTTGCCTGTGTCATAGTGGAGGGGTCATTTAGGGTTGGGCTTGCCCCACTCCCTTTTTCTGGTTTCTTTTCTAATAAAGATGGAACAGTTAAAAAAAACTGGCAGAACTCAGCATTGGCTTAGATGTGGTGAGTGAGGGAGAAGGAGGAGTTAAAAATGATTGTCCTCAGGCCCACAGACCAACCAAGTAAGTAATACTGTTTTGCCTACATCTCTTCACTCATTATGCTCAGAAACTGAGGTAAAGTTTATACATCTGGGCTATGAAAAGACGTTCTTCCAGCCTAAGAGATCGCTGCAAAGAAAATGTGAGTTACCTCCAAGGTTCCTGGGAACACAGTTGACTGCCTGGAACTTTGTTTGGTGTTTTCTGTTTTCACAAAGGAGAAGTGGTAGTCTTCCTCTCCTGAAAGTGATTTTCCTTCACAAAGCATAATATAGTGATAATATTTTCCTTCTGTTTATCGTGGAGCCTCCAAAGTCAAACCTCAGCATGTTTAAGACTGCTGGGATATCTCCTGAACATATTCTACCTCAGCACTACAAATTGAGAAATTTCTCAGGGAAAAGCAATCCAAGATCCCAGTGTCTTGGCTGGCTGTTACATATTCGGTATTCTCTCGGTTGATGGCACATCCAACAACTGCAAGAGGGAAGGAATAATCCTTTTGTGTGTGACTCCCTGTACTAATACTGTGTCAGGAAAAAGCTTGAAAAATATTGATTATGTGGCCATTTGATGCAAGAGACGTCCAATGTATTTGTCAATGTTTACTTTTCTCTGTCTTCCATGTCATCACATAATTTTAAAATTAGGTGCTATGCTTCAAGTGGTTTGCCAAATATGTGTGAGCATGTGGCTATGATTTCTAGCTTAGGGTTCAACCCAAGTTAAGGATTGGCTGATAGAACTTCTTGTTTTCAACATTTATATCCTGATAGCCCTTGGTTCCACCTTGGTTCATGTCAATCATTCAGAGAAGCCTAAGTGTGAAACCATCTCATAGGACTTCAAAATCTACATCTGCTTTAAAGAGACACTAAGTGAAGGAAATTCACTTTTGGTGGTAGAAAAAGATAACCAATTCCTCTAAGTGATATTGAATATATGTGATCATTACAACTTACAGTAGACACCTTAATTCTGATTCCTCTTATTTTTTCTTAAAATGGAGCACTGTAAAAATGCACACCCCTTCCTCTAGGGGAGTGGGGCAATAACATGGATAAGTCATAGCAACCAATAACGGAAACAACAAATGACATTGGACTTTGATACGTATTTTGGTTCTCTGAGTTTCAGGGAATCCACACAGTACTTCAAATAATTTAAGAGCACATTGTAAAATTTAAGAACATACCTAGACTCACAAAAAAACTAGAGAAATATCTAGCTTCCCCATACTAACATTTATTTGATTCCTTTTTGCTCTTTAGTTCATGCTAGGAGTGAAAAGCATCCTTGTCAGGTTAATTTGGTCTTAGCAGACCAAGCCTTTCCCTGTGGATATTTGGTTTCCTTCTTGCGAGTGCTTAGGCAAGGTCCACCTAGGTCAAACCTACTACATTAAAAGAAAAATACTGTAAATTCAACAATTGTATTTGCTTCTGGTTTCAAAAGATCCGCTTGACTGACATTTCTCTAACTGAATTGACAAGTTGTTTTGATGATGAATTTAGTGCTTTGCTTTCAAAGCCTTTCCTAGCAGCTAAATCAGCTAAAGGTGTGGGGACAGGAAGCTATAACCTCAAACCTCTCTCCCTCACAACTCCTCCTTAACAACAGGCAACATGAAGAATAAGATTGGAGGCGAAAATGTACTTATCTGTTCCTTATAAGCAAGGCAGTGAGAACTAAAAGATTTCCCATAGATAATCTGTGAATCTTGTGATACAGTTGACTTTTGGAAATTTGGAAGTTACATGTGCTTCCATGAGAACTGGTTACAAAAAAACAAAACAAAAGCAAAAACAAAAACCTTTCCCTTTTTCCCTATTGTAAATGGGTCAATTACTACATTAATAGCTGTCAACTCTGCACAGGTGAACCGGATAACCATCTCTAAGGTGTGGTTCCAAGCACCAGAGAAGGAACCCTGACCCTGGAAGGACCCTTCTCACCAGCTCAGTTAATGCTTGGATTTCAAAAGAAGATGAATCCTAAAATGCCATGTAGGGAACATATTGACTTCAATTAGTAATTGTGGCCTACAGTCATAGGACTACAAAATGCTTTTTCCTATTTTATCTCATATGAACTCCATATAAACCTCTGAAGTAAACATATAGGACAGCCATTTTTATGCCCATTTTATAGATAGGGAAACTGAGGTTAAAGAGGCCAAATAAGTTGCCCAAGTTTTAGGACAAGTGACCTTAAGGACGTGGCTCATGCTTCATGACTTGTAATGTATTGTTCTTTTCCCTCTGGGTTGCGTTGTGTAACACTTTCAACACAATTTCGGTGAGTGATCCTAGATCATCGGAAAGCAGGACTGGACAGTTGGATGGTACTAGAAGTGAGAATTAGGGAGGAAAACACAATTGAGTAGGGGAATAAATGGAGTGAGATCAAGATAAAACCAAATTAAATTCAATTTTCTCCACCATTTTGCTGGAGTACCATCATGCAAAAAGTGCTCAGCTGGAAGGAATGTTGGAAATAATCCAAGCCAACCCTTTATTTTATAGAAGAGATAACTGAAAATGAAAAAAGTAAGTGACTTTTTAAACAAGGTCACACAAATAGTGGAACAGCTAAGATTATTTATTTATGTTTCTAGAAATAATGCTTTAAATCATGAATGAATAGAAAACCAACTTTGTGCATTCAGCAGATTCACGTGATTTCTGGTGATTCATGGTCATATTTAGAAAAAGTGTGTTTGGTTTTTTGGGGTTTTTTTAAGGTTTATTCTTTTTTCAGAGACAGAAAGAGACAAAGCATGAGTGGAGAAGGGACAAAAAGAAAGGGAAACACAGAATCCAAAGCAGGCTCCAGGCTTACCTGTCAACACAGAGCCCTATTGGAAGCTCAAACTCACAGACTGTGAGATCATGACCTGAGCTGAAGCCAGGCACTTAACCGACTGAGCCACCCAGGCACCCCTAGAAAAAGTGTGTTTTCAAACTTTCTTTACCTGTAATGCACTTGCACAAAACACTTTGAACATGAACATTAGGTGAAACATAGTCACTTTTCAGTTCAAACCTTACTGGGCAAATTCTTCAGGACACCTGTGAATTACATATATGTATCATGTTTAATTTATGATATGCCATCTTTCCTTTTCCTTATAGCACCACAGAGAAACAGAATAGCACCTAGGGCTAGTGAACTAGAGAGTAGAGTAGACAGCACTCAAGACTGGTATTTGCATTGAGACGTTAAGGAAGCAGTAAGTAGAAATATAATACATCTTTAATTGGCAATGTGATTTTCTTTCAGAACCTCTCAAGAACTTTATTGGGTTCCATCTCTGCACATCACAATCAGAGGTTTTTTTTTTTTTTTTTTTTTTTTTGCAGCTTAAAAATCAGATCGTAAGATCCTAATCACGTCGTTTCCTTTTTTAAAATTCTGACTGAACAGAATTTAACGTGTCAGGCAGGAACCCAAGAAAATGAAAGCTTTCTATTTTCAACTATCTTGCTCCGTGGTGTTTGCGAACGCAGTATGAAGGTGACGCTGATTTCCTTGGGGTACGGCACCTCCCTCCTGACCACAGAGCCGGTGAAGTTACTGTAACTTTCCTCTGAATATATTTCCTCTTCAGGCCTAGGATACTCTTTAACACGTGGCCATCTGACCACTTGCTCCATTTTAGGCTCCATTAAGGGCAGGCTTGCTCACAGGCCAATCCAGTGTTTGCTCAGGGAACTGTAAGACAAACTGTGCTTTCTGGGAGGAAAGTGGCTCTTTCCTCTGTCTGTGACTCTGATAACTCTAGCTGGTGGCTTTGCCTCATACAAATGTGAGAAAGAGGACTACAAAACACTTAGCAGAATTTTGCCATCTTCTTTGAGCTAAAAACAAAGCTAGGAATGACCTAGCATACGTTGAATGGCTCCAGACTCTCTGAAATTCATGTTAAAATGAAAAAGAAAAAAATACACATTACATTTTCAAAATCACGTTGTGGTTGTTCCATCTAGTTTTCTAATGACTGTTGTCTTGAAAATTTCCCCATTTTCACAAGGAATAAAGATTTAAGGAAAGCTCCTCCAAAAAAAGAGCTTTGAAAAAGCATGTTGTATTTTCAAAGCCAGCCATATGTATGTATGTGTATAGAGAGAGAGAGAGAGAGAGAGAGCGCCTCATTCAGGATCCCTGCGGAAAACAAATGGCACGATCAAAATTGGGCAATAGGAGGAAGGCTTATTTATAAAAGGACTATTGTCAAAAGTGTGGAACCACAAGGCAAATGCTAGAAACTGGCTCACAGCAGCAATTATGACCACCCTTAGGTCTAAAAGGGCATGGGCAGGGTAAGCCTACCAGAACCAGAAGGAAAGAGAATCATGAAGAGGAGGCCACCATGACAGATGCAATGACTTTTTTCAGAGAAACCGGCCACGGGACCAGCCCTGCCCAAGACTGTGTGTGTACAACCATCAGTTCTGTCAAGCATATTTACTCGTATCAAAAGGATGATTTGTATACAAAATCCAGATTCCTTAGTTCAAACAAGTACAATGATTATAGGTAGCAATAAAAATAGAAATAGAAACCTGATTAATAAATGTACTCAACTAGCTGCTGTTAACCAGCACCAATCTAAGCTCCATGTTTCACCCTCATCTTTTTATACACAGGCTGGACACTCTAGCATAGAGGACATTTGTTCTTGTCCTTTTGAAAAACTATTGTGCTCCATGCAATTGTCGGAAAGTAACTCAGAGGTCAAGTAGTTCAATAGCAAAAAGTCCCATCTGAGCACCTAGTCATTAATTCTGAAGAGAGAAAAATTATCAAAACGATCAATGAGTACTTTCTGAAAAGAAATTTCAATGTGTCAGAAAATTGTTCTTTGGTATTCTGACTTCTGCCATGACAAAGTCATGCATTTATTCAGCAAATAAGTAATAGAACAAAATGTCCTAGGTTCCTGGGAGATGTAAAAGACTCAGCCTCTTTCTTCTAGGTGAAATCCTAAGGCAAATGCACAATTAGCTATACTCCAAAGCGCATGTGGTGCAGGAGCCCTGTCATGGACAGTCGCATGAAAAAGGCCTTATTTCCAGATGAGATGATTCTGGAGGCTTCTGTACAGACAGACTGACCTTTAGCCGGGCCATGAAGTCTGGGGCAAATTTAGACAGACTAAGATCAAGGGAATGACTTTTAGCATAAAGGTTCATTGGTGACCAGCAGAACATTCCTTTTACATAAAGGGGAAATAGGTAAAGATGGCTGATAGCAATCATAGAGAGGTTTCAATGCCAAGAAAAGGCATCTGGATTTTACTAGAAAGGCAACGGGAGGTATTGAAGACAGCTGAGTTGAGAGCGGTGTGGTAAGTGCTGCCGTGCGGGGTGCACTAGCTGGAGGAGGGTGGAGGGGAGGCAGAGACCAATCAGGAGGCTGTTGCAGTAGCTCTGATGTGAGCTCATGGGGCCAGAGCTGCGGAGGGGGCTG
Source organism: Puma concolor (assembly GCF_028749965.1). NCBI lineage: Eukaryota > Metazoa > Chordata > Mammalia > Carnivora > Felidae > Puma > Puma concolor. Next base: position 190,946,602 of record NC_141674.1, on the reverse strand, counting down.
GATGGAAAGGACGGACGTGGAGTTGGCGCTTGGTTGTGCTCACTGATGGTGAACAAGAATCAGAAAGGACACAGAGTTTGTGGGGAGGGGGAGGGTGGCAGTGGAGGCATTGTTAACAAAATTTGGTAAGTGAAGAGCGGAAATTTGTTTGGAAAAAAAAGCCATAGGGTTCAGTTTTAGATACACTGGGTTTGAGAGGTGGGTAAGGCATCCTGAAGGAAAGGTCCAGGAATTAGATGTGCCGGACCAGAGCTCAAGAAAGTCGGAGATAAACACATACATCAGGATGTCCTCTGTATGAAGATAACAGTTAATGTTAAGGCTGCCGAAAGCCATTGCCTGCACTGTCGTAGCCATCCCCATCATCCATCCCCATTCGGACGCTGCCCAGGAGTGCAGAGTGTGAGTGCTCCAGGACTGAAGCTTCCTAAGCACAAAGTGACATAAATGAGTGTGATGTGACCCAGCCCTACAATTCAGAAGTCCTCAATTGTCCTCTCAGCTCCAAATGCTAGAAGGAAAATCTAAGAGGCCAACCAGGAGGAGCACCTTAACTTATACAAACACTGCCAGACCACTCCCAAATATCCAGTTTTATTACCCTAGTAGTAATTACCTACTACTACTACAGTAGTTACCTGTAGTCCAAGTGGTAGGTAACCAGTACTTCACAGCTTTCTACATAAACAGTATGATGATAATTCAATCTTACATCTCCAAGGAGCCTCCTCGAGGCCACCTTGGCACATACACAATCTTCTAGGCAAATGTCATGACCTGGAAGTTTGAAAGTAATTACTATGTTGAACCTTAACATTACACAGGAAGGTGGAAGAGAGGGAGCAAAGACCAAGTCCTGCCATAATTTCTAAGCATCTTAGTACTTAATGTCCTGGCTTGCAGTCTCTCCAAGCAATTTCAGAGATGTCTGCTCTGCAGTTCTTTGTATTTTCTCTCTCAGATCATAAGAGCATCCACAAAGGGGCGGGTGGCTGAGTTGCCTCATGAGGGCAGATAAAAGCCAGCATTTCTTATTCCATGTAAGAAGCATTTTTAAACCAGAAATAGACCTGAGATGTCTTCAAATCCAACCTCCTCACATATCAGACAAGGAAATGAGGGCCTAGAAAAGTTTTGTCACAATTCAACAGACTAAAACTCCTAATCACATCCCCTTTCCTTGAGAAATCAGTGACTTTAGCTTTTAAGTTTGGGGAAAATAAGGGGGGAGGGGGGTTGTAGAATAACAGACATGTCCTCCACAAAGCCAAGGTCAAGCAGCTACATCCTTGTTCTGAAAAACACATGGAGATTCTGAGATTAACTTCCCTGACTGGAAATTGGAGCCCTGCCCATGATGTTGGGCAAGGTTGTTCTGAACCTTGTGACCCTCTTATCTCAGGCATGAGCTGAGGCCAAGTCTAGCCATATTGTTCATTTTTGAAGGCTCAAGCAAATTTAAAATACAAATGGGCTAAGCCTTCAAAGTCAAGGTATGTATTATCCAGTAGCTCTTGTTGATACAGGTTTAACACCAAGGTCTGTTCTGAAAGAATTATACACACACACACACACACACACACACACACACACACATTTAATAAAAGTTTTTAATGTCAGGTATGCCAGCATGGAATCACTCATCTACCCTAGCTCCATACTAACATACATATCTCTGCCCCTATAAATCTCTTCTTTTCTTCCTCATTCCTCTTAGACATTTATCCTCCTTTCTCTAATACTCCCATCCTCTGTGCCCCAAATCTCCCTCCCCATCTGGAGAAAACTGCTTCCATTCTCCTTTATTTTTCTCCCTCTTCCTCTTGTATTTCCCAATGGTCTTCTTTCCCCTCCACCCCTTCAACACTGCACATTCACTTATTCACTCCCTCCCTCAAGAACAGCATTTGGCTTCTTCCACATGTCAAACGTAATGAAGTCATTCAGTTTGCAAACATTTATTACATACCTACCATATATGAAAAAATGGTAGACATTATAGGTGATATAAGCTCCCAATTGTCTCTAATCTAGCAATTTCCTCTCTTTCCACTATCTCTATTTTGTTCCCCTCCACTTTTTCTTGACCTTTTAAAGTGCTACCTTGCTTCCCCACCATTCTGTCTAAGCTCCAAAATTCCAACTGGTCTCCTTTGAGCCAAAACCAATACCTCCCCAAGTCACTATTCACTTCTCCCCTTATACAATTAATGCTATTAAGCACTATCTCTTTTTGAAATTCTTTCCTCCTTTGGCTTTAGTGGTGTTCTATCGAGCCTTATTCTTTTCTTATTTCTCCAAACACATTCTATGTCTCCTTCACTGGCTCCTCATCTTTGTTAGCCAACTCCTAACCAGAGCTGTTTTCCAGGTAAGATTCAACTCTGCTTTTCTATAGTTATACTCTCTCCTTTCTAGTGGCCATCCATTCTCATGACATCAGCTTTACTCCAAAGATGAGGATCCCTAGATGTTTTCTTCTTACCCAACTCCCATAGCTTCAGGTTTGTACTGGACACTTTTCTGCCATCTCAGACCCTTACTTCAAACTCAGTGTGTCTAAAACTAAACACTATTTGGCTCCCAAACTCAGCTGCACAGCAACACCTTCATCTCAGGTGGTGATACCACCATTCCCCTGTTAAGCCAAAAACCTTGGCATCACTCTTAATCCCTCCCTCTCTTTCAGGCACTAAATCCTGGAGTTTCTACTTTTCAATCATTTCGCAGAATAGTTGTTTCTTTCTGTTCCCACCTTTGCTACCCAAATTCTAATCTACCCCTTCTCCTGGCAAAGTGCAGAGTGTTACAACATGATCTCCTTACCATTAATCCCTAGGCATTCTAGACCATCCTGCTTCCAAAAACTTTCCAGCTGCTTCACAAGGCCTTGAAAATGAAGTCTGAACTTGGGTTATCAGTATTCAATCCTTGGTTTGACCTGATTCTACCCTAACTTTCCAAGCCTCCACACATTCAGACTGGCCCTTTGTTCCAAGAACACGGAACAGTATGCCTTGTTTAATTTCTTTATTTGTATTGCTTCTCCCTCCTGAAGTAACATGGAATTGGTAAGAATATGAAGCCTGGAGCAAGAGTGTCTGGATTTACTCACTTATTAGCTGTGTGAGCACAGGCAAGTCACTCTATTTGCTCCATGCTTCAGTGTCCCCATCTTATAGATTAGATAATCATAGTAACTGTTTCAAAGGATTTCAGGGAAGAATAAGTGATATAATATAGGGAAAACCGGGTAGAGCAGTGTCTGGCACATTATAAGTGCTAAATAAGCATTAGCTAGCAATTTTATTAATAACATCATCCATTCAAATCCTATTTTTTAATATCCACTTCAATTCCCACCTCTCCATAAATGCTTATATTCTGCATTAATCTTACTAGCATATTTATGTTATGCTTCTTCATTTTAGTAGTAACTCATTCATTTCCTTCTTCAGGTATTTGTTGAACACCTATAATGCTTCCAGCACTGTGCTGAAATAAGTTATAACTTCAGTGTGTTGTTAAGTTATCAGGATGAATAAGACATGATTCTTCCTGCAAAGAGCTCACGGTCTAGGGGAAAAAAACAGATAAAAAGATGTATAAATGCATAATAACAATTTTGGGAAACCTGAGAAGGAAAGAAGTCCCTCACTTTGCCATTTAGGGTCTCAGAGAAGGCTTCTTCAGGTGAGAGGTGTAAGGGACACTTCAGATTACAAGAATAATATATGCAAAATCATTAAGGCACCAAACAGCATGAGGAAGTTGCCCCGAGTTAGTTATCTGTTTCCAGCTGCCATATCCTGTCATGTATAGTCTTCTCAACTGGATCATAAAGTCAGAGAGAACTTGGTTAATTACACAAGCAGCTCTTGTGTGCTAAGTAAGTCTTTATAATGCTTTTCCTCTTTTTATATTCCTTCAGACTCCAACAGAGATTAAAAAAATAACAGAGGTTTACTAAATATTTGTTAGATTGAGTTATGTTCCCATTGGGACTCTTCTTACAAGTCCATAACATAGGCTGGATGCCCAAGGAGAACTTCCTCAAAGGAGGTGAATCTTGCACTGTATTCTAAAGTGAAAGATGAGTAGGATTTGGATGGATGGAAAGAGAGAGAGAGAGTTCCAGGAGGGATGCAGCATCAGAAAGGGCATAAACACAGAGTTCAGGTAGGTGTGACTATGAAGAAAGCTGCAATATTGGGTTTTAGGATCCTATATTAGGGAATGAAAGAAAATAGACTGGATAAGTGAGATGGATCCGGTCTAAGATCATCCAAAAATGCCAGGACACGTTGCAAAGTCACCTTTCTATGAGCATCGTCTAGGAACCATCAACACAACTTGCTTTTCTATAGCTGGAGAGATGTCTAAGTTCTTGCCCATCTCTAAGTATCTGTGGTTGAATCCACCACTTGCATGGAGAATTCTGTTTGTAACTGTTTGGCATAAAATAAATTACTGTGAACAGAAAATTATTCTCAATGATACTAAATTGAAAGAAAAAAATTCTAGAAAGATTTCACAATTCTCATTTGTACTTCATTGAAACTCAAACTAGATTTTTATATCAGTCACAGAACCTAGAATAGCACATAAAAGATATTAATAAATACCTATAGAATGAGTACATGAATGAAGACCTGTCTTGCTAAAGCACAAGAAAAAGCAGGCACTTTACAGAACAGAAACCTAGTAACAGCCTGGTTTTAGTCCTCCCAGGAGCTCCAACGTGAAAGGAAACAGTCTTTTTATACGTGCCCATTCTCTCCCAGTTTCTATGGGACAGAGTCTGTGGATCAGAAGTGGAACCCTCCTGGACCCGATGTTCCTAAAGCTGGTCTTAAATTATGTGCCCTCTTTTTTAGTAGTGTTCAATATCAAAGAAAGTCATCACATCACATGAAAGCTGCAGATCTAGCAACAGTGATATTCTGCCACTTCAGCATCTGACAAGTGTTCTTAATTAAACAATGAAGACTACAACCTCTACCATCTCAGCAAATAAAAACAACAAAAAAGAAAGAAAAGAAAAGAAAAGAAAAGAAAAGAAAAGAAAAGAAAAGACCCACCCACCTCAGTTCCTAACAAGGGAATCTATGTCACTGTTAAAATGCAAGATATGTCAATAATTCAGATTCTTGTGTGAATGAGTGGGTGAATAGGAGTTCCTGCTATAATCAATACATTACATGGTGAATCATGAGCCACAAAGTTGACTTAGATACTGCAGAAAAGGGGTCCTGATTAGATCAGAGGTCAGAGTGAATTATGAGTGGGTGACATTTGTGACACCATCAGGAACCATTAACCCAGTTACCTTGACAGCTGAAGTCCCACAGATAATGAAGATGATGACAAATGAACAAGATGACGGTAATGGCGATGCACAGATAAAGTTGCAGCTCATAGTTAAGAAATTCTCCACCAAAGTGCAGGTTTCCATCCAGCAATGAAAATATAAACCCACGTAACATGTATGGTGACACACAGACTAAATCAAGATGCCTATGACGTGAGTATTGAAACACTAGGCCAAAGAAGTCTAAACTCTCTTTTTCACATCCTCTAACAAGTAACCAAGGAGCCCTTGACTCCATCCAATGTTCCTCTTTTCTAATGTTCAGAATCATCAAAATGAGAGTGGCAAGCAAGAAGTTTGACCCCTACTTTGCAATCACTTCTCCCTGGGGCCTGGATTGCCTTCTCTCCGGCTTCACGGACCAATTCTTAGGCAACGATTCTCAGACTGAAAGCTCTGGGTAACTTTTTTTTTTTTTTTTTTTTTTTATGACAACACCATGTTAAGACCAAAAGAGTCAAGAAATGACCATAAAAGAGACATAGATTCCTTAACACGTCTTCAAAAACCAGAGACCCCTTCAGTTAGTCACAAAACCACCCAGATGTCATTTTTTCCAAGAGTTCAGCTAAACCATCTACTAAGGAGAAAAGTACCAGCCTCTATGAAGTTACATAAGTAACAAATTTCTTGAAGAAAAAGGCAAGCAAAACTTTAACCAAGATGAAAGGGAAAAATGAAAGATTTTATCCTTTTAAGTGACCTGCTGTAAAATAACTGCTTCGAAAGATTGCCCGCCCTCCAATTTGTAGATGAGAAAGTTTGCAATCGTGTATCCTTATCAATGCCCGTACTAGTTAATAAAGAGCTATTGTTTTAGAGATGATAAACCACAATGGAATTGTCTTCTAGGATATTGGTGGCATAAAAATTTTCATTTTGTAAACGTCAGCACACTGCATACAGGAACTACTTGGAGGAAAATAACCACATGTTGTAAAAGCTGAATGGTAATCATGTGGCATTTCTCCACTCAGGAAAATAAAATGAAGACATTAAAAGGGAAGACAGTCTAAGTCTAAAGAAGAGGCAGCAAGATCCCCACCTCCCATCCATAAAAAGGGTTTTAATGTGAGAGCTTCAGAGTTACAACCACAGATTGATTTCTCTTTCTAATCAGTCTGTGAAAATGACTCATTCTATTCCTTGGTATTGATATATTGATATTGGTTTTATGGTCCTTGCTATAAAAGTCCTGTCTGGATGGTTGTCTTTAAAAAAATAAAAAGTAATAATCCTATCGTATGTGTGGGAGTAGAGTCAAATAAATTCTTAAGCAATGTCTGTACATTTGAAATGTCCATCAAATTTACTTGAGATGACAAAACACCCAGTAGATTCTTTAACAGTCAGAAAAACGGGCTACAGTATAGTGGATGTCATGAGATACAGCAATCTGCCGATTATATAGCATTTTCAATGCTCATCTCTCTATCTTATCTTTCCTAAGCCCAGCCTCACAGCAACACTTTCCTGTGAGAGGTCAATTACTTCTTGTTGTGGACAACGACCTCAGAGGGGTCATTTGCTGAACTAAAAATGAAGTCTTTAATTACCTTGCTTCACTGATGATTTAAAAAAAAAATCATCTTCCTCCTGCTTTCTATGCCTCTCTCATAAAAAGAAGTGCCAAGGGAAATGCAAAAGCATTGGAGAAATCCACTGTGTTCAAACTGGACATTTGGACAGTTTATTTGTGGAGGTTTGGGGAAAAATGAAAAGAAATCCTCACATACAAAAATAAGTGGTGTTTTCCTGATTTTTATCTTCATGCTGGATGATTAGCCTTGGTGAAAAATAACCAATACTGGCTGAAAAATCTATGATCAATGCCATCTACGATATGCACCTTCCTTCTACCATCAATCACAACTTGGTTCCCTTTCAAGGACTGCAATTCTAAGTTGGACTCTATTTGAAAGTCCAACAAAATCCTCTCAATTTGTAGATCTCAACTGCACAGTTGCCCAAATCTGGTAGGAAACATGTAACTTTCTTAAAGGATTTGTCTAAGTTAAGGTTTCCTCATGCTTCCTAAATTATATATTTTTTTAAGTTAGCTGTAAAGATCTTTCTACAGTGTCATTAAAATCATGAAGAATCAGGTTAGGTTTAACCTTCATAGAATAAACATTTTAAGCTATGCTGTGAGCCAGTGAGTTCAAATTTTTTAAATAGTGGAAAAGAACAGTTCTTCACACACACACACACACACACACACACACACACACACGCTTCAACACAGACATACCAGTAATCTCTCTCAATCCTAGGGAGGACAGTTACAGTGTGACAAGAGAATTATTTTATCTATAATTTCTTTATGGAAGGCAAATACAGAGAGGCAAAAAGCATATGGCAGGTTTTGCATCATTGATTAGAATGGATCATGCATCTTTTTATGTTGTATTTTTTCTCATAAGTTTTCTTACCGGAAGAAGCATTTAAAAGCATTTCTACCCCTACTTCATTAGACGGCCACTCAGTATCAAATCTTAAAAGTTATTATGGGGGTGAGTTGGCATTTGAAATGCAGATATATCTCCAAGTAGAAAACAGAGGTCCCACATGTGTATATCCTTAATGACAGTTTTAGCTACTCCTCTTTCAATAAATGTTCTAAAGGAAAAATATAAAGCTTTGCATCTTACAAAAAATACCTTCAAAAGAGATTCAGTGAGTTGATGACAGATGGTTGTCCACAAAGCACATCAGGAGAGTATTTTGTGTACAAATACTTGAATAGTTTCGGTGAGAATAAGGCTTGTCTTTCCTTTCTGTCTATCCTTGACTGTGTAACAAATTGAGAAATTTTAAATATCTTTAAAAATAAATTTTAAAGATCCCTTAAAAATAGTTTAAAGACCTTTTTCTAAAAGAAATTTTTTAAATTCTTTTAAAATATATTTGGTAGTTTTAAATGCTTGGCACCAGATACTGGGGCATAACCTAGCTCATCACCAGCTTATGTCTTTCATTGTATCGGCACGTTTTATAAATACACACAGTTTGTAAATGTGCTCACTGGCACAAAAGGCAATGGAATAGATGGGTGTATATGTAACTATTTCACTTGTGCAGGTTGGGAAATTATACCCTTTGGAGTTCATGCACATGATGTTAAGAACAACATCAAATAATGCAGTCTCCACACCACCAAAATAAATGAGAAAGAACATTGAAGATACTGGCTAGTCAACATACCTTAAAGGAAAAATAATTATCCTATTTAGATGTGCTCACTAATCAGTACAAATCCTGAGCCAAGCGGGACATTTTTCAAATTCTGAGAACGATTCGAATACCCGTCCCCAGCCCACCAAAGCAACAAGCTCTTTCTGTTTGGAATTGTGATTTTCAAAGATAATTTAACCCTGGATATATCTGGAGCTATGAAATCATAAACCACATCACGTCAGGCAGAATAGTATAATCGTCAAGAGCTGAAGAGTCAGGTTAAGGTGGTTCAGACCCTGACTGCAGTAACTCATATCTGTATATCCTCGGACAAATTAACATCCCTACCACCTGATCTCTTCATCTGAAAAGGAGTTCCATTATAATAGCACTAAGTGTACGATCTTCATCATCATCATTGGGAATTTAAAGGATTTTAATCTAAGGTAACAGATTTCAGCCAATTGTAAAAGAAACTAATTCTCCATTAGCATTTGGATTTTGGATTGTGCCACCTTCTGCAATGACGCCAGAATTCATTCCGACACACTGAATTCAATCTGAGTAGACATAGGAACTACGACTAACATTCATCTTGCAAGCCAAGCACTGACTGTGCTAAGAATTTCACACAGATTTTTTTCATTTTATCCCCACAGTGCCCTTGAGATGAGGTTGTTAGTATCCCCATTTTATAGACATGAAAACTGAGACTCATACAGTTTACATACTAGCCTAAGCTCAGCTAGTAAGAAATGGATCTGTGATATGAACCCTAGCAGTCTAAATCCAGAGCTTTCAGAACCAACCCTCTTATAGCAATCGTCTTAATTTTTTTCAAAGCATAATTTTTAGAGCTCCCTGAAACATTGTCAACTACTAGCTAAATAAATCTTACTTAATTCCAAACAATGTTTCTTAAAATATTATACTGTAGACTGAGAATCAATGAGTTCCTAAATAACAGGTTGCCATATTAGAGCAAAACTACATTTCAAATAGTTGAAAAACTACATTTCATCAGTTGTCTGAAATTTAAGATGAGCCAAGCCAATCGAAAACTTGAAAAGAAAAACTGAGAGGAGGAAAGAAATCAAAATTCTTTACCTGTTACTTGAATTGAGGGGAAGAAGTTGAGAGCCAGAAGCAGCCTGAGGATCATTGTGCTAACGGTGGGCCAGGGCTCCAGCCCCTCCTCCCCGAGGAGCCCAAAGTGTGAGGGCAGCTGAAGATGCACCTGCCAGAGTCTGAGTGTCTCCGTCATCCACAGCCACCACCAACTCAGGGCACATGATCAAGGGACTTAAACCACAAGGCATCATGACTGCAACATTTCACACAGGATATTACATTGTTTTGATGACTTTAGACTTTTCCTCTTCTTTTAAAGACAAGCTTTTCTTGTCATTGAAAAAGAATGTCAGTTACTCTATGATGGGCTGATGAGAATTATTTTCTGTACACAGGTATCAGAGCTTGTGGAATAGGTGCTTGAAACCCACCAAGAATTGAAGGGAAGACAAACAAAGTATTCTCAAAAGAGGAAGAGAACCAACCGCAGCAGAGAGATTTTTTTATAGCATGAGTAGAGATTGTGTCCAAAAGACAACAAGAATTACAGGGTTTGGGAAACATCCCTATCGGTGTTGGGAGGAGTTATAAATATTAGGAATTGAACTTTTGTGTTAGACATAGGTAGCTCTGTGGAGCATTCAGCACACCAGCCTTGGTTTATACCAAGCCTCCCCCAACTCCCTTCCAAGAACTTTGAGGAACACACCCCACACGCAGGTGCCAGCCCAGTGAATATCTGGAAAGGGTTCCCTGAGCAGCGGGAAAGTCAAAAAGTTTCACATATGACACTAGTGTAACCAAAAGCCCCTTTGTATCTCCCTAGGTTCCTCAAGGAACCATTCAAGGTTAAATAAGAGGCATGAACACAGGCTCTCTAGAAGGCTCCCCAAGACCAGTCACCATGCTTCCACAACCCTCTGCTGCTGGCCAGGCCTTCTGCATATACGGCCAACCCACTGGTGGAGCCAACACTGCTCTCCTCATCTGGCCATCCAGGTCAAGATCTTGCACTCACTGGCTTTCTCAAGACCTTTCTCGTAATTTTTCTCCTCCTTTCCTGATAATCTAAGCTTTATATGACTACCCTAATTTGGGCTGTTATGTATTTTTTTAAGATAACCTGTCCTGCTTTTTATTCTGTGAAAGGACATATTTCATATATAAAATTTATTAAAAGATTCATTTTACCTTTTTAATTATTAAAAATAATTATTAAAACAAAACTCATCCATAATCTTACCACCCTGATATAAACACTGTTAGTATTCTGGTCCACTGCCTTCCATAGGTTTTTCTATTAAGAGTTTTATGTATTTAATATTATGTTTTATTTATATTTTCAACAGATATATACTATTATCTGTTATACCATAATCATTTTCCCATGACATGTAAGTATTCTTTATAAACATCAATTTTTAATTGATATATAATATCCCGTCCTATGATTATATCATAAATTATTTAAAAATCCCTTAACGTTCGGGATGCCTGGGTGGCTCCGTCGGTTAGGTGTCCAACTTCTGCTCAGGTCATGATCTCACCGTTCGTGGGTTCAAGCCCTGCATCGGGCTCTGTGCTGACAGCTCAGGGCCTGGAGCCTGCTTCAGATTCTGTGTCTCCTTCTTTCTCTGCCCCTCCCCTGCTCAGGCTCTGTCTCTCTCAGTCTCTCAAAAATAAATGAACATTAAAAAAAAATCCCTTAATGTTCTTACCAACTTTTTGCTATTTTTAAATGCTACTGTGAACATCTTTGATGATCTAGCTACAAGTGGAAAAAGTCTTCATGTCTCTTCCTCCTCATCTGGTAAATGACAGATCAAAAGTATTTTGTCTCCGGACAGACCCTCTTTGTCCTCATTTCAATTTTCTCACAAACAGATCTTGGTGACCCTTTTGTACTGACATATTTCTCTGCACTTTGGAACAATTTGGCAGCAGTTCACTTACACTTCTGAACTAAAAGTAAATGATGAAGTCGTGTCCCCAGTCCTGGAGAAAATTCACTTCTAGAATTTGACCCAGTATTCCTGGCTCTGACCCTCTAGATCTTACCTAGGGCCTGATGTCTTTCCAGGAGCAGTCATAGAAGGCAAGGTACCCTTCTCTAAAAGATAACCCCTATTCTGGAGCCACCAGACTACACAGATCTAGAATTTGAGGCTCTGAAACTCATTACCAGGGTTAAAAATATGTATAGTAGAAACGAAGACCACCCAAACTTTCCAATGACTGATAACAAAGGCTAAGATGTGAGTTAATAACTATTTTCAAGTATACCAAGGATGACGGTATAGCATCTAGTTAATATTGTATCTACGGTAGTGTTTAATAGAATCATATTAAGTAGAAAGAAATAGTGCAGTTATCTGGTCTAATGCCTTTATTTTGCAAAGGAGACTAAAGCCCAGAGAGGATAGATGACTTAATTAAGTAATTAAATGTACTTGATTTTATTACTTGACCAACTTTATTTGGTTTTAATTCTTTAGAATAAAAAGAAACACAAACTTTGACTTCTTGTTTTCAACATGTATCACACAAAAAAAGTAAATCATTTTATTAGAATCCTTTCATATTTCCTCCTGAAATTCAAAAGCATTCACATATACTAAGAAGTAGAAATGATAGAGGTCAAATAAGGGACCCAATTGCAGTACATGGGTACAGTACTGAGACTCTAGCGCATTTCCAATAATAGTAGCAAGCGCTAATGTACCAAGCAGCTTACATGCCTGATCTCATTCAATACTCACACAAACTATAAGGAAGAGGCTATTATTATCCCCATTACACAGATGAGAAGACTGACCCTGAGAGAGGGTTAGGAAGTGTCAGGAAGCAGTGCAGCCAGGATTTGAACCTAGATCTTTCAAACTTGAACCGCTATTCCTTAACCACGGCACTTTACTGACTCCCTGCTTTCAACCCTCCCCAGTGTTGTAAATTCCTTCAGGACCAAAGAATAGGGAATGCGTGTTACGTTTCCATTGCAAGGCATATTTAAGAAGATGTGTTATTAGAACCTGTGTGACTGGAGTATGGAGAGGAAAGGAGCTAGTGGGCCAAGACGGCACTGGGGATATATAAATCCAACTGTGTTTCATAAAACAGCACATGTACTTTTCTGGAGAAACTCCAGATTCCTTAAATCCGTACATGCTCTTGAAATGCAAGGACATATGCAACGTGATGAAACAAATGACCTTACTCAATCAACAAGTATACTGAAGTCCCAACTACATGGCTTGTAGAAAAAAATATAATACAAGTGTCCAAATTATATAGGCTATTTGAAACCTAATAGGAAATAAGGCTAGGGGTAAGAGCCTGGGGGGAAGAAAAGAATCTCAGAGCATGTAAGATTGTGATGTAATATATATTTTGGTCTTTGTCCTTGGCTCCTGGCAATAGCTCCTAAAACTCTTGTGATTTCCTAATCAATGAAGTTGCTAGGAGCATCTTCTGTTTTAATATTTGGGTCTTTGACCCTAGTTTCTGACACACAGCTCTTAAATCCTGTGGAATTTCCTGGGTGGTAGGAGCATCTTATATTCTAAGGAGGCAACTTTTGGTAGGTTCCTGGATAGTTTTAGGATGGGGGCAGTTCACCAGAAAGATCAAGCTATGATTAGAAGCTTAGCCCCTATCCTCTGGGGAGGGAAGAACAGTTAGAGATTGAGTTAATGATTGGTTATGCATATATGATGAAGCCTTTGTAAATATCCCTGAAATTCAGGGTTCAAGGAGCTTCTGAGCTGGTAAACATATCACAAGCAAGGAGGGTGATGCACCCTAAATCCACAGAGACAGAATCTCCAGAACTTAGAATCCAGGCCTCACCTTATATATCTCTTCATCTGGCTATTCATTTGCATCCTCTGTCATATCCTTTATTACATAATAAACTGGTAAGTAAGTGTTTTCCTGAGTTCTGTGAGCTGTTCTAGCAAATTATTGACCCTAAGTAAGGAGTCGTAGAAACCCAGTTTACAGGCAAGCCAAACAGAAGTACAAATGGACAACTTGAGACTTAGAATTGGCATCTGAAGTGAAGGAAGTCTCCTGGGACTGAGTCCTTAATTTGTAGGATCTGACACTAACTAAACAGTGTCAGAACTGAATTGAACTGTAGGACATCCAGCTGGTATTGGAGAAATGGTAGGAATAGGGAGAAAATCACACATCTTGAATTCCAATGGCTAAGATTTGAAGTCCTGTGAGTTTAGGGGTCAAATACCTCAGTTGGGCCACTTTGTAGCTACATGATCCTAGAAATTCACAGTCTGAATTCCTCATGTGTAAAATGGAGATGAAAATACCTCACTCAATAAGCTGTTTATATCTCACATAATGTGTAACTCTTCCCACCATCAGGATAGAAATCAGATTTCATGAATCTCCATTTCACCACATTTATAATAGGCTGAATAGATGTTTGTTGGATCAACCAAAATGGATCATTGAATGTATGTTCGGTATATTTATGTGGATTGATTTTACTTCATAGCATGAGCACCACCAGAACTCTTATTTTAGAAATTAGCATAGGGGCGCCTGGGTGGTTCAGTCGTTAAGCCTCCGACTCCAGCTCAGGTCATGATTTGGTCACAATTAGGTCATAATCTCAGGGTTCATGAGCCCAAGCCCCACATCAGGCTCTATGCTCTCAGCATAGGGCCAGTGCTTCAGATCCTTTGTCTCCCCTTCCCTCTCTCTCTCTCTCATTGTCTCTCTCTCTCTCTCAAAAATAAAAAAAAAAAAACATTAAAAAAATAATAATGTTTAAAAAAAGAAATTAGCATAGTATTCTTCCTTGATGCACAATGCTTTAATAGTAACATATACCAGTATAAACTACAAAGTATTACTGAAGAATATAAAGAATTATAGTTGTCAACCCAAACAACGATGAGAAGCCCTGTGGCTCTCTCTAACTCATATAGAGCAAGCCTACCAGGATATTATCTTCTTTGATCTAAATTCCAGCAAGAAACTTGCCTTTCATTTTAGTTTCTAATTCTCCCCAAAACTCTGACTTACAGAGGTTCAAATGCTCACATGGTGATTGTGGGAAAATAATGAAGCCTGAGATTTTCTCTCTGATCTGTGTACTATCACCTCAGCTGTTGGTATGAAAAACTTTAAAAAAATAGACAACAATGACATTAAGAAAGTCATGCATGTTAGCACAAGCCAGCAGGACCAAATCTTGAAAAACATTATGCCTAAAAAAAGGAAAAACAAAAAAATAACTGCCATATTTGTTGACTAATCCCACTGAGTAAAGAGCTATTACAAAAAGATCTTTTTGCAAGAACCATCTAGGAGGTTTTACCAAGGATTACATGAAAAATATGGTAAAAAAATAGCCAAAAACAACTATCTAAAAACCTTTTGAGCACTTAGAGAGGCAGGTCTACCACTCCAAGTGGTAAAAGCTGGAGCTAACAGGGGTGCCTGGGTGGCTCAGTCAGTTGAGCATCCGACTTCAGTTCAGGTCATGATCTCATGGTCCGTGAGTTGAAGCCCTGCATCGGGCTCTGTGCTGACAGCTCAGAGCCTGGAGCCTGCTTTGGATTCCTTGTTTCCCTCTCTCTGCCCCTCACCAGCTTTCTCTCTCTCTCCCTCTCTCTCTCTCTCTTTCTCTCTCTCTCTCTTTCAAAAATAAATAAACATTTAAAAAAATAAAAAAAATTAAAAAAGCTGGAGCTAACATTTCCTGGAGACTTCCTGCTAGTAGCTAAGCATTACACATACATTATCTCATCTAATCTCCACAACAACCCTAGTAGGTGGGTACTATTAATATCTCCATTTTATAGATAAGGAAGCAGAAACTTAGAGAATTTAAGTAATTTACCCACAATCACACAGTAAGTAGCAAACCAGGGATAAGCTCCATTTGGTCTGGATCCGTACATCATGGTAGAAACAGACATAACTCTGGTCAACAGCAGCTTGAATATGTAATTGATAGTGCAGTGTTTAGGAGCAAGGATTTTAGAGAGAAATGTATCTTTTTATAGGCACATCTGACCTTTAGCACCAACTTCATAAAGAAGCAAAGAAACAGACAAAAAGACTCTTAAACAGGAGGAACAAACTGGTAATTGCCCAAAGGGAGGTGAATGGAGATGAATGAATAGATAAAGGAGATTAAGACGTACAAACTTCCAGTTATAAAATAAATAAGTCACAGAGATGAAAAGCACAGCATAAAGAATATAGTCAATAGTACAATAATGATGTTATATGGTGACTACACTTATCTTGGCAGCAACTAATACATAAAATTGTTGAATCAGTATATTGTACACCTGAAACTAATATAACATTGTATGTTAATTATACCTAAAAAAAAAGATTCAGTGACAATTCTCTGTGACTTGCAAAGTCTTTCTTCAATCAGGAGTGTGTGGTTCTCATTACTTTTCTGCTGACCCAGTCGAGAGGAAGAAATAATATGTGTAGAGTTTTGACATCGTCAGTAAAGGAATCCACCCTGACGAAACCAGGAATCTGTGTCCCATCAGCAAAGATACATGGTGAGCTTAGGCAATGCTAATCTCAGCTTTAGGAAAAGGTGTTTTCATGAAAACAGGTTCATTCACTTGGTAATCTGGGGGAAAAAGAAGAGTGGCAAGTACAGAAAATATCGATCACCATCATGAAAGTTTGAGAAAGATTACCAACAACCAGATTCTGGCTAACCCATTACGACCATGTAAACTTACAGGTTTTAGGACCTAAAGGTATTATTAGGAGGGAAGTCTACTGTGCTTTTCTCAAATCCTATTATTCAGAAAATCTAACAGCCTCATGGAGCCACATTCTTTCAGTCTTATAGAAGACCAGCTGTCTGCCTTATTTCTGGCATTACACAAAGGTACCAAGGACCTTGAGTCAGGCTGAATTTTTAAGTTTTTGAAGCCACTGGGATATTTGGATATTTCCTGGTAACAGGAATGTTAATTAAATATGACTGGGGTTGGGAGAGCAAAGTAAGGAATGTATTTCACTCCACGTCTTGTATTAAACCTGTTTTGACCCTCTTCTATTCCCTACTGTGCAATCAGTGGAATGGTAAGGAGGAAACCTCTGACCTCTTCAGGAAGTGCACTCTTGTCCTGGCCTTGGGAAAACTGTCATGCCTGGTTTTCCTCATTTTAGAAAAAATTTAAGGGCCTTCATCCCCCTAACATGTTTTTAGCCCAGAACCTCCAGGAAATAGAGCTATTCACTTCAACATTATTTTCAGTGGTCTCTCATATTACTGGGCCCCAAGGGAACCTTCCCACCCTCCCTGCTACAGTATCTCCCCTCCCCCTACCCCTTCCCACTGGTTCCCACACTCACAGAATAGGGAAGGTCAATGTGAATACATCTGTCCACATCTCCGGAATGCCACAGAGGAGTAGCAGCTGTTGACCTCTGTTCCAAATACATGATCCTGTTTGTCCCAAAAGTAGCTTGGATGAACTCCAGAGAATATATACAATCTCTACTTCCTATGGAGAGTGTAGGGCCAGGAGAGTATATTCCCTACACATGCTTTGGTGTAAAAACAACCTGCTTTCAAGTACTGGATCCTATTATACTAATAATATTAAAATTAAAAGAACAATTGTAGCAAATGTTTATTAAGTACTTCCTATGTGCCAGATATAGAAATAAGCTAAAAGAACTCCAAGTTTTTAAGTTCTATTTTTTCCTTTAAGTTTTAGAAAAAGTAGGATTTTTCCCTTCTAAGTCACTATACCCCCACATCTTATACACTCACACACATTTACTAACCTTCCATATGTACTGATGATAAAAATGAAGATTTTATGTTTTCTCCTAGAAATTATGGAAGGGAAAAAGGAAACATGAGAAGAAAAGACTATAACAAGAAGCCTAACAGTAAGGGATCAAGAATGTTATACGGTGACAGATGGTGACTACACTTCTCTTGGTAGCACTGAGTAACACATAGAATTGTTGAGAGCAAGGCTATGGTCTGAGGCAAGGTCCAGACAAATGTAGTATTTATGAATCCATCCAAGTCACCTGGGTGGCTCAGTCAGTTAAGCGTCCGACTTCAACTTGGGTCATGATCTCACGGTTCAGGAATTCAAGCCCCACATCGGGCTCTGCACTCAGTGCAGAGCCTGCTTGGGATTCTCTCTCCCTGCCCCTCCCCAACTCACACTTTCTCTCTCTCAAAATAAATAAATAAATAAACTTAAAAAAAAAGGGAAGAATCCATCCAGAAACATCCATTTACACCATAGTGTGTATGTCTTTCATACACAGTCTTGAGGAAAATTTCAGACTAAACTGGTTTGTTTAGTTTCTGTTATATGATAGGTGATTAGATATAGATATAGATGATATAGATACATAGATATATTAGGCTGCTCAGATTTGAAGTGACTAAAAGCTAACTCATCATTCTCTTCATTGAGGGGCCAGAATCAATATTGGAAACACAGGGAAGTCTCATCCATGTCAAGAACCTAAACAATTCTGATTTCTCATGCTGCTGTTCATTGTGTGAAGTTTATCCAGCTTTGCTATGCCAAATAGGACTTTTGTAGAGAAATGGGAATTATTTAGTGGGCTTCAAAACAGAACAAACAACACTAGGAAGTCTGTAGTGACCTTGAAAAGGCACGTGTTCACCCAATAAACCCATGTTTGGTGCCCACAATAGAGAAGGCCTTGTTCTACGTGCTGAGAGTCCAGGCGAGACTCAAGTCTGGAAGAAACACTGAAGAGGAAGCCCCTAACTTGCTTAGAGAAACTTCTCTGGGCAGGGATGCTACAGTTTGGAGGATAAGCAAAATTGGCCCAATCAGCAATGGGGAAGAATGGGAACTTCCTTCTAGGAAAAACCCTGAAAGTTCATGGCTTGTTTAAGGAACCATAAGGAGCTCAGTGTGGCTGGAGCAGAAAGAACACTGTGGAAAGGCACGGGAAGTGACAGGCATTCAGGGCAGTCATGCCATGGTAAGAAGTTTGCTCTTTGCACTGAGAACAATATGGGTCAGCATGCAGGTCTGGGCTGCTGACACAGGTTTAGGAACATAAGCATGCTAGATCCAGGCTGTCAGATAGGTTTAATTTCTTACATCAGTTCCAACTGATTGATATCAGCTGCCTGAATCACGGTGGTGACCAGGATTTCAGTAGGAGCATGGGAAGGGCCAGGGGAAGGATAGGAATGGCTCTCTGTGGCTCCCTGACTGGGATTATAGTAAAGCCATGAACACAGATCAGATTGCAGGCTACTCTTCCCCCATCTGTCCCTTAAATCTTGGCATTTTTACATTGTTGGGGTTGGAGGAGGTTAACAAATTATTCCCTTCTACTTGCTAATACGGTTTTAAATCAAGTAAGACTGAAAAAGACAAAGGAGTCAGGCTTTGGTGAAGACGCAAATATCACTGGTAAGAGTACTACCAGAGAATGTGGCTAAGATGGGCAGCCACAACAGGCTCCCCAGAATTAGGCAGATTTACCCCCCCCCCCACCCCACCAAGTTAGGTCATTGCTAGAAAACCAGAGGCCCCACCTACAGGAGCAGAGTCTTTACCACTAAGCTACCACTGGGGCCAGAGCAGAACACTGTTCTCTGCAGGCAGATGGGTCCCAATCATGCGGACAGGAGGCAGCAGGAGCCAGAGGGAGATGTGAGGTCAGGAGGAGGGTCTGTTTAAGGTAGAAGATACAGAGAGGTAAGCATGTTTTCATGATCCAACAAGGAAGATACTGCAGAAAGACTGAAGAGGTAAGATGGGATAATTTGTAGGGGGAAAAGGAAAGAGGTGATAGGAAATAGGCCTAGATCATAATCTAATACCTAGCATTAATTAAAAAGGAGGGCACTTCTTTGAGATTGGCACATTCATCTAGGGAAACGGAAGTGAAAGCAGTTCCAGATTAATGGCCATTGACCAGGCACCTTTCAATTTACACACATTATCTCATAGAAGCCATGGGGAGCAGCCCTGGCTACTGGGTCATTTTACAGATGAGAAGACTACTAGTAGCAGAAAAGAACCGAACCGCTCTGTTGCTGCTCTGAGACTGATCCTGGGAGAGTTGAATTCTCTGATTCCTTGCTCTTCTCAATTAAACCATCATCTCATTAAACCGTCCCTTTAGAAAGAGCTTCCACTAGACCACGAATCAACAGAAGAGGCACGTTCAGAAACCATCATTCAGTTTGTGGGGTGGAGGGCGGAGGCTGGGAGCAAGTGAATGGCCTCGTAAGCTTTAAATCCGGTTTCTGAAATCTCTGAAAAAGTGAACAAACATCTCCTTTTCCTTTTTGTCTCCATCGCCTCAGGGTGCAGAAATAGAAATATTTTAATTTCGGGGCGCCTGGGTGGCTCAGTAGGTTAAGCGTCCGACTTCGGCTCAGGTCATGATCTCGCGGTCCGTGAGTTCGAGCCCTGCGTCGGGCTCTGGGCTGATGGCTCAGAGCCTGGAGCCTGCTTCCGATTCTGTGTCTCCCTCTCTCTCTGCCCCTCCCCCGTTCATGCTCTGTCTCTCTCTGTCCCAAAAATAAATAAACGTTAAAAAAAATTTTTTTAATTAAAAAAAAAAAAGAAATATTTTAATTTCAGCAGAGGGGCATGAAAGGATTTCTTCTCTCTGGGTGCCACCTCAGACTTTTGGGAAACCAGGCTGACTTCTCAGGGCTTTTGGTGTTACGTCCCTGCTGAGAAATTAGACTTCCTAAAAATAGCACCTGTTGGGTGGCTAAGCCACGGGGGGTGGCAGACTGGCTAACAATCTGCATCATGCACTCTTGCGGTGTCACCTCTGAGGACCCTGGGTCTACAGCCCGAGGAAATGGGGAAGACTCAGGCTGACTGAATGGCCTTCCTCCAGGAGGTCGGAGTTGCAAGATTATGTGTGCTTTTTTCCAGCCGTCTACTTAAGAAACGTTGATGGAAATGCAGTCTTTGTACCCAAGATTGTGGGCACTTTCCCTCCTCTCTCTCTTTCTCTCTAAGTCTCCCTTGATTAATCCCTCTCTTTTTATTTCTCAGAAACTCAGTCTCTGAATTGATCCACAAGCTGAATAAAAATATGTATGCATTTGCACAAACATGGGGTTGATGAGTAAGTCTTGCCTCAGTATTTACTTCACATGGCTTGATATGCAAGAGGACGTGTGGACATTCTGTCCCCAACATTCCTATTACATCCAACTGTCGAGACTGTGTCCATGACATCTGACAGTTCTTAACTTTTTTGTGTCAAGGACCCATTGGTGGTCCAAAAGCCTAAAAACCCCTCTCTTAATCATGTGATTTCTACTGATGACAAAGTCATGAGTACTGCTAAAATTACTGTGATTTGTGGCCTAAGTATATTGTTGCAATGCTAAGTTTCAGGGGTTAGTGAAAACGAAGATGTAATTTCTCTCCTGCCCGAGATTACATCAGACTCCTGGTTAAAATCCCAGAACAAGCCAGCCCATCCACCAACCTGTGGGGTGCACACAGTGCGCGCACACACACACACACACACACACACACACACACATGCTCTTCAGCCTCAGCTGGAATCTGGCAGCATCTTAATGACATTCATAAAGGACACATCCCAGATGTCTTATATCCTGAAAGGTCAAGGAGCAGAAAGTGTGAATAACATTAGAGACCTCAATATCAGTATGCTCTTCAGCCTCCAATTCCATGCCTGACCAGGCACAGATGGCCACTCCCAACCATGGTTTTCTCATGTGGTCCTGATACTGGGCCAGAATCACAAGCTCGACCGTTCCACCTGTGCTTGTTTTTCTCCTGCATTTTAGATGAATTCCAACATTCCATTCTACTCACTGTCCCTCAACAGGGTGAGACATACAGTGCTGAGACTTTCAATATACAGTGAAAGGACCACACTCAGGCTCAGACCTCTTGCTCTGCATGATAACATCAAGCCCCCTGACCACTGCAGGCACTCCACATCTTCCATTTGATAGTCTGTCCTTGACAGTAAATCAAAAAATTCTTGGAGAATTTCTGTCAGAGCACACTCCCTCCCTCCCTCCCTCTGCTGCAGACCCATGAGTGTTGTTTTTAATCCTCTGAAACACCAGTTTCTTCTAGGCAGCAGGACTTCACTTGAGCTTTCTCCTGGAATCTTCTTCCCCTTGGCTCTTCTGGAGGCTTGCTTCTCCTCCTGACAGTCATTTCTGGCTGCCATATTTAAATTAGGTACTTCTTTTATTCCCTACCTCAATATCCAGCTTACTTTTTTAAATGCTCACAGTTTATAGTTATTTTATATATTTGTACTTTTGTCCATCTCTTCCATTAGAAGCTAAACTTCTTAAGGGCAAGGACCACATCTGGCTTCTTCACCTCTGTATCTCAGCACATAATAGGAACGCAACAAAAAATTTAGTAGTAGTCCATCCAGCCTAGTTCGATTGTCTATCACCTATTGATCTGGCTGCCACAGTTCACTGTACCTGCTATGCCAGTATCTAACAACTGGTGTGGATAATTCCGTGCCTTATTTCTCTCAACCCGGGGAATATGGTAGTAGGAAGTACAGAATTGTTTAATCTCTGGAACCATAGATTTTGGTGCCTTAGGAATACGCCAATTCTAGCTGGCCAGGAACTCCTTCTGAAAAACTCTCTTATCTCAGTGTCATAGTTCCAGGGACATCAGTTTTAGAATAGTAGTCCCCTCCCTGAAATTCACTTCCTTTACAAGCCATACGTTCATCCACAGATGACTAATGAGCATTGCACTCAGTGATGGGCCTGTTAATGTGGGCTAGGAAGACACAGGCAAATGAAGCATGCCCTCAAGACAGGTAAACCATTAACTACTTTACAAAGTAAGTTTCAACTTTTACATAGAAAGGAGCAGATGGGCCACATGGGTGGCTCTGTCAGTTGAGCATCTGACTTCGGCTCAGGTCATGATCTCATGGTTCACGGGTTCAAGCCCCGTGTCAGGCTCTCTGCTATCAGTGGAGCCTACTTGGGATCGATCCTCTGTCCCTCTCTCTCTTCCCCTCCCTTACTTATGCTCTCTGTCTCAAAAATAAAAAATAAATTTTAAAAAAAGAAAGGAGTAGAGAGCATTATCTTGGTTCATATAGACATTCTCTTTGTAAAACATCTATAAAACTACTTAAATGAATCAGCATAAGGGCACCAGAGATATGTTCGTGTGTGTGTGTGTGTGTGTGTGTGTGTGTGTGTACATTTATACTTGCCATCTCTTTCAAGGTCCTGCAAATATTAATTAGAAAATGAATCTCCCTCCTAGGGGTATATGAACAAGATTTTATCATTCAACATGGTTACTGCTGCTTTAAGGGAATGTCTGGAGTTGTAGCACTGCCCAGCCCAGTAAGCACAATGGAACATTTTCTTTGGAATTACCTCACTCCCAGTGACCCACACAGGAAATAATTATTTTGGTAGTCGCCAGTAAACAGTGAAACACACTTACTTGAAAAATAAGCTCTTTTTGACCCTGCAAGACAGTGGCTTCACAAGCATAGCTGAGCCTAGTTTCTACCCAAATTCAATAATTTTGTACGTAAATGGTGCCTTATTCTTGGATCGTGGGTTCCCAGATCCAGGCCACGCTTCAGAGTTCTGCCAAAATGCTACAGCAAACAGCGGTTGCCTTGTATTTCTGGCTAAAGAAGAATGTAGCATCAAAGAAAAATTAGATTTCTTTCCTGGGATAGAATATGGAAATTCCATGGATGTCCTAGCAACAAATTTAAACACTATAGTTGTGTCTGAGAAAGTACTCCTGCTCTTATAGACATCAATCACGGGGAGTGCCAGAGAAATATGGCAGCGTTTGGAGTAAGTGACAGTTCTGGGCAGGATTTCTGAGTCTAAATAAAAATTCCAGATCTCTACTCTATTTTAGCAGAGGCCCAATTTCACAGGGCTTTCTTTTTCTATGTACACCCCAAAAAGCAACACCCTACATGAAAGCTATAGAGCTCTGAGAAGAGTCATGCTACCTGTTGAAACAGATGAATTGCAATAAAAAAGCAATGTTCTCAACTAAAACTGACTCTATTCTACTGAAATCCAAAGTCACACTGATTTAGGATCAAGTCTTGACTGCTTTGACAGAGACACAAAATAATAATGGTTTAAACTCAATCGGTTTTTCCTCTCTCAGCTAATGGTCTGGGAGTAAGCAGTCCAGGACTGGTATGGCAGCTCAAAGCTCAGAGGCCCAGATGCCTTCTATTGTGTAGTTCTGCATCCTTGAACCCACGTGGTCCAGGATGGATACCTTCACACCAACATCCCAGCCAACCAGAAAGTAGGTCGAAGAAAGAGAGGGCCTGCCCCTCCCCATAGTGGGCGTAACCCAGAAATAACACCACTTCCGCTTATATCCCATTGGTCAAAACTTAGTCATATGAGCAGCAGAGCTTTCAAGGCTGTTCCCAGAATCCCAGTGTTAGGGATTCTGTTACTATGGGGGGGGGGGGGGGGGAAGGGAAGAATCAATACCAACAGGCAGCCTGTGGTTTTCTACAATTGTCAATTTTCATATTACTCCTTTGGTGATGGTTAAATCATCAGAAGACACAGCCTCTTTTTCTGCAAAGCTACTGTACTGTGCCCCCCTCCAGAACTGGCCCATTTGTCAGACCACCCATGCCAGCATGGTACACCAGTAGTATGGAAGGAAAGGCCATGAGAGTAGAGCCCCAGCACCTGTGCGCTTTGTGTGGTGATGTCTGGCCAGATCAGAAAGCAGGGCTGTACCCCCACCTGGGAAACTCCTCTGCTCTAGTTGGTTCTGAGTATTGTCATCATTTGTTCTATAAACCAAAGACTACTTTCACCCAAAGGTTATCCCATGGTTGTGAGGATCACTTTGTCTCACAATGGCTTCTCGACGGCCCTAGAAGGAAAATAAGGTAGGAATGAGTCAGGGGCACAAAGCTCCCAGGCGATTTTAACTTTGGACAGGAGGGAGGATTTCTCCTACCTTGCAACCCTGAAAGAGTAACCTAGTACAAGAAGGGATACATGTTAACCTGGGCTTTTTTCTGTGAGTTTCTGAAGAATAGAAATAGGCTGTGAATAAAGGAGGCTTGGGAGGAATTGACCCAGCCTCTTCTTGAGTCATTTTGGAGTGAGATTATGGACTTCAAAAGGTATAGAGAATTCCTGAGCAGGGACTTCCCAGAGATTTTCATTCATCAAGAAGGAAAGAGTGAGGGGCTCTGTGCTGAATGGATTAGAATCCCACCTGGTGTTTACACCAAAATGCAGGATGTACTTAATATCCTGACATGAATGGACCATCTCTTAGAGGCAGACAACAGCACCAGTTTATAGTGTGCGGTCTGGTCATATAAACTTAATGATACTTACTCTAGTATCAAATGATTAAAAAACCAAAGATATGGATGTTCATTAAAAAGGGCCAAATTGAAATAATTCCTACCTAGAGTGATAATATAGAAAAGTGAATTTGTTTTGTGTTGTTAGGAGAGTTTGTGATATGTTACTACTAACTTATGATAAAGTCATAGCCAAAAAAAGTGTTTGAGGTGAGAAAATCCCACATTATAAAAAAAAAAATCATCATCATGTAACATAAGACTTATAAAGTATAAAGGTATAGAAATTCAATCTCACAGAAGATTTTAGTGATTTATAAACTGTATAGAATATAGTTGATACACACAAAGGTATAGAAATTCAAACTTACAGAAGATTTTAGTGATTTATAAACTATATATAGTTTATATATAAACTATGTGTGTGTATACATATACACATATGTATAGTGCGGGACAATAGAGTCTTAGCAATGATTTTAATCACAAAACTATTCCAAATTCCAACTCAAATCTCTAGTCAGGGAACATTAGGACATCCTCTTCCTGTTTCTGCCTTGTCCAAAAGTTGGAACAGAACCTTGGAAGGGATCCAAGATGTCAGGAAGAAATTATTTTAAGTGCTGTTGTGCTTGGGAGAAGCAGAAGGACAACATAAATTGAGCTCTGTATCTGAATCCATGGATAGTAATAATAAAGCATGCCCTAAAAAGACTCCACTATGTCAATTTCTGGCAATGGACAAGGGAAACTGCACAGGTGTCATGCACTCAGGCCTGTTTAGTCACTCCTTCCTCTGCTCTCTTAGCACATTGTACATCCCTCCAGTAGCACTTACCTCATTCGTGACACTGTGACTAGTTGTGCACAGGCCTGTCTCCAGCACTGGCCTGTGACATGGAAAGGGGTTAAGAACACTAGCTCTGGGACCAAATGGCCTATATTTGAATCCCAGCTCTTCTACTAATTTCTGTGACTTGGAACAAGTCCCTGAAACTTGCCATGCCTCCGTTTCTTCATCTATAAAATAAATTTAGCAATGGTATCAGTCTGATACGATGGCCATGAATCTTTCACGACAAATGAACGAAAAATACATCCCGCCTTAAGGTACATCTTCAATAACTGCTAGCTGCTCTTCTGATTACTATCCAGGGATAAATCACATCCTATTCATCTTTGCATTCTCAGCATCTCTAGGGTGCCCAGTTCCTGAAAGTTGTGTGTAAGTTGAATGAACTGGTTAATGAGAAAATGTGGTCAACAAAAGGCAGTTCCCTCCAACATTCTTAACTCACCCTGCTGGCAGGCAGTGGAGAAAATTCTCTGCCTGGTAAATTTGGGGACAATAAGTAGGCATGTGCAGCCTAGTCTCATCCATCTTCCTCTTGAGAAGGAGCTGGCCTCAAGAGGCACATGCTGGACTTGAAGCCTCCAGCTGCCCTGGTGGGTAGACCTAATCTTTCCTCCTCTTCTTCCTTTGGGAAAGTGAGGCAGATTGCCCACAGGAAGCTGGCATTCTCTGCTTTCCCCCAGAAACAGGTTTTCCCCCACAGGGTTTGGTGCCAGAGAAGACCAATGAATTTTGGGCACAGTTGGTAGATTCACGGGTCCTCACACTAAGCTGTTCCCTCCAACATAACTTAAGCAATCACAAACATGGTATTTTGGCTTCCACCTGCCATTCACTTGGACTATTTCCTAATATGTTCTATTTACTGATCCCTCTTTAAAACCCTAAACCTAATTTAATGACAAAAATAATTTTTTTCATATTTTTAATTTTTCAGAATCTTTTTTTTTTTTTTTAGTTTATTTATTTAGAGAAAGTATGCAAGCAGGGAAGGGGCAGAAAGAGAGGGAGAGAGAATCCCAAGCAGTCTCTGCACTGTCAGCACAGAGCCCAATGCGGGGCTTGAATTCACAAACTGTGAGATCATGACCTGAGCTGAAGTCAAGAGCCCGATGCTCAACCGACTAAGCCACTCAGGCGCCCCTAGTTTTTCAGAACCTTAAAGTGTTGCTCTTGGGAGAAACTGAAAACACATGAAACTCTGGAGAATTGAAGAGTTGAAAGAGTAGAGTGCTGGTTGTTCTTCTTTTTTCCTCTCCAGATCTAGTCTTGACTTTTCTCTTCTTTGCTGGACCTCGAGAGGCTAGCCACTTTGGCTGCATCATCTGAACTCCCTTGCCTTCTGGATTCCACTTGGGTTCCAGATATTGGAGAAGCCTGAGGGTGCGGAAAGTGAGACCAGAGTGTTTATTCTGTCTGCTCTTTCCCCAACTCGTGACGTTTGGGCAGGGGCTGCAATCCTCTGCTTGTGGCCACAGCTCTTGTTGGCCACCCTTCCTGTGGCTACACTTGTGCTGGGTTCTCTAATACCACTTGCTCTCTGTGTCCCTTCAGGCCTAGGAACAGTAACAGAACCCCAACATTGCTAGTTCCCTGGGTGCCTCATTATCTTTGTTAGTACCCTTTATGCTGCCTGCACCCCTGTAAAGAATCCCTTCGTTAAAGTCTCTTCAACGAAACCTTTGAGTACGCGATCTCTTTGCCCCCAGGACCCCGATTGGAATAAGTGATGAAGAGTAACAGAAATCATTGGGCATTGCATAGCCTGATGTCACTAAAAAAAAATTACCTTATTCTGATTTTATATCACCTAGAAACTTTCTGATAACTTAGCTTTAAATGTTGTTCTAGCTAAAGGAAGAGAAGACCCTGGTCAGACGGTCTCCACATACACATTCTCTGTATGGTATAATATCTCCTCTCAAATCAGTAGATTGTTATTGTGCTTCATAAAAATAGTGAATGGAAAGTCAAAGGGAAGTGGGGGTGGTAGAATTAACTTAGTTTACTTTTAGTTCTATGGAAAAAAAAATCACAAAAGTGAAGAAGTGACATTGTAAGATAAAGAACTCTAAGATCAGGGTTCAAAGATAAAGAATCTGAGGTTTACAAGGCACAAGCTTCTGCAAATGTAGCCTCTACGTAAACTTGGGCATAGGCTCAATTTTTGTTTTCTAACTCTCTAACTTATTTCCATTTGCCCTTTTATGTTTCAATATGTTTGCCTATTCACCTGTGTTTACAAGCGTAGGCAATTTCTCACCACCTTAAACTTCAATGCAAGAATGAATTCTGGCTCACAAGATAGCATCAGTCAAGATCAGAACTCAGAGAGAAGACAATAGCCAACCAATATTACTTTTCTGCAGAAAAAGCAAAAAGCACAAAAACAAAAATCCTCAGTCCGGCATTCCAAACTTTCTGAATCCGAAGCCACCACACCCGGTAAACTCACTGACCTCAAAAATACACCAGGCTCTTTCCTGCCATTTGTCCTTTGCTCATTCTATGACCCACACC
The DNA here is from genome assembly GCF_028749965.1 of Puma concolor. Classification (NCBI taxonomy): domain Eukaryota; kingdom Metazoa; phylum Chordata; class Mammalia; order Carnivora; family Felidae; genus Puma; species Puma concolor. The sequence continues at coordinate 190,918,250 of NC_141674.1, read as the reverse complement.
TGAAAGACCTTCCGGTCCTCTCTGTCTATCCCAACCTGACTTTTCAACCGTCAACACCCAGGTTAAACCCATTGCTCCACAACACTTTTCCCAGCATAGCAGACCACAGTGTTCTCTGTTCTCTGAGCACCTCTGGCACTTATTGACTTGCCGCTTACTGAATTGCATGTTTCTTCTTTATTGCTTGAGCCATTTCACTGTCTCTCCCCAGCCTTATTCCTGAAGTCATTCTTGGTGATTTCAACATCCTTCCAATATAATGTGATATCCCATAACCTTTTTATTCACTCCTATTGAGGTGCCCTCTACAACACTTCATCCACCAATCCTATCTTGTCATTACTATTGACTGCATCCCTCGTGATCTCAACTTCAAGCATTATATTCTCCAATCAATTACAATCTCCAATAGTTTGGATGATTCCATTACCTCAAACCCCTCCAGTCGACCAGGACTGCCATCCTTTTTCTCCTCCCTCTGTGTTCTCATTTTCCTCCTTATCCAGCTTAAAGACAAGATCCATTACTATACTCACTAACTCACTAACTCCCTAGACCTGCCTTCTCTCCCTCCTTTATATTCCTCTGGAAAAACCCCAAGTCTAATTCAATCCAAAGCTCTACATTTTCTGTACTTGTACTTGAACATGGCTGGGATCAAGCACACAACCACTTTGACTGTTCTCAATTTAAATTTGAGACTCCCTTTATTGGCTCTTTCTAAAGTATTCAACTTGGTGTTTGTGCAAACAATAATCCTCTTTCTTTTTGCTTTCATAGGCTTACCTGCTATTTCATTAAATAAAAACTAAATATAGTAATATACGCAAGTGGTATTAGCAGGTTTGGGAATGAACCAAGCTGACTCTTAGTGAGCATATAATCAGCTGGGGAGAACAGAAGTGTGGGATATAATAGTGAGTAGCCTTTTATCCTGGGCCATGGACCTCAGCCAGAGATTATTACAGAGAGTATGGAGAACCTCTGTTAATCTGGCAAGTAAATTTAGTGGAGGTCAGATAAGACAATGTCTACTGTACAAGTACACGTGGAAACTATAGATTCTGTCCATAAGATTCTACAAATAAGCAAAAGGGGATTTACTTCCTACCACTTCATTATTTCCAAAACGGTATATTTGAGCCCAGGTTTGTTAGATTTATAATAAGGCTATTGAGAAGCCTATCAGTTTGCCTCAGGCTCTTCCATCATTTATTAAACATGCTACCATTTGGGCTTCATCCCATCGTGGCCGTTTCCTAGTTAATGCGCTAACATAAATATCAAATTCTTTAAGTAGTTTCACATAGAAGTAAATTATCTCCTCTACACATCATGAAGATAACATTAAGGGCAATTTCTCAACCCTTTATTCTCATTATCATCCTCCCCCTACGGAACATTTTTAGACATTTTTTCTATTTACTCCCTACCCTATGAGAATTAGTATCATAGATATACTTTATGTCTTTTTATATACTGTGCATATGCTTATCCTCTAAAGACTACTATTCTACACACACACACACACACACACACACACAAGAACCAGTTGTCACCTCCTTGGGAAAGTTATCACACTGTTGAAACTGCATGATTTAGGACATATGAAGTGCATCCTATATATATACATTTTTAAATAAAAATTGTATACATTTAAGGTGTACAGCATAATGAGTTGACATACATACACATAGTGAAATTATCGCTTCTGTCAAGCTAATTAACATATCATCCACCTTCTTTGTGTGTTTCCAGAGCACCTGAAATCTATTCTCATAGCAAAATTTCAGTATCCAATACAGTATTATTAACTATAGTCGTAATGTTATACATTGCATCTCTAGACTTAGTCATCCCACATAACTGCAACTTTGTACCCTTTGACCAACATCTCCCCACTTCCCCCACCTCCCCACCCTGGTAACCCCCATTCTACTCTCTGCTTCTGTTACACAATCCTTGATTGTCTGTTCTCTGTGGCTGACAAGGTGAACACATGGCTTATGGGTTTGGGGAAGTGGACTGCTTTAGCTGTGGTGCTGTCAGTGGTGTTTCACGCTTTTATGTTTTTCTTTTATTCCATCTTTCTGAATTGGCTATCCTTATTCTACCAATTCAACTCTCATATTTTTATTAAAATGCTAAGTAATTCGATACCAGGCTAAACTAAAGTTCGTATTTTCATCAAGAGTAGTATAATATTGGGGCACCTGGTTGAGTGTCCAATCAGTTGGGCATCCAACTTTGGCTCAGGTCATGATCTCGCAGTTCGTGAGTTCGAGCCCTACATTGGGCTCGCTGCTGTCAATGCAGAGCCTGCTTCAGATCCTCGGTCCCCCTCTTTCTCTGCTCTTCCCCTGCTCGCTCACTCTCTTTCTCTCTCTCTCCCAAAAATAAATAAACATTTAAAAAAGAATAGTACAGGGGCGCCTGGGTGGCGCAGTCGGTTAAGCGTCCGACTTCAGCCAGGTCACGATCTCGCGGTCTGTGAGTTCGAGCCCCGTGTCAGGCTCTGGGCTGATGGCTCAGAGCCTGGAGCCTGTTTCCGATTCTGTGTCTCCCTCTCTCTCTGCCCCTCCCCCGTTCATGCTCTGTCTCTCTCTATCCCAAAAATAAATAAACGTTGAAAAAAAATTAAAAAAAATAAAAATAAAAAAGAATAGTACAATATTAAGCAACAGTATCAAATAAGCCTTTCCTTTTCAAATTATCAGTTTCCTTTACGGGAGAAATAAAATACCTGTGAAAAGTATTCTCCAGTATTATCATACCACTACATGTGCCTTTTCAGCTCCATGTCTATTTACTGGCAAAAGCATATGTGCAAGCAGTATTAATATTAGCAACACAACTCGGAGGTCTACATGATAGCATTCAGGGGGAGAAAAGGGAAGAAAAAAAGGCAAACGAGAAAAAAACAGAAAAGAAAAGAATGCTGATTTTTTTCCCGTAATTCATATCCACAATTTTCACAAGGAGCTATGAAACATCAACTTAATAGTAGCGTGTTGTCCTACTATATTAAAGAGGTCACTCTGCTCCTCCAATGTTCACCTTCTAATACTGAAGTTATTTTAAGTTATTTTCTTAGATCTGAAGCCAGAAATAAAAATATGCTGTGTCATGTATAACTATTTCTTAAGCTTCTAAGAGTGGTCTTCCTGACATTTGGAGAGCAGTACAAATGACTACTGCTCTTCTTGTCTATCTCTGTAACTATTTATCCTTTCATAAGCTCAATATGGAAGAATGTACACCCTGATTTAGAGGTTGGTAATTTTTTGAGCTCCAAAACTTCCATGCAAAACAAGGTTCTGACTCACTAAATATCAAGACCATTGGGAAACAACTTCAGGGAAAATCAGACTGGTGTTTACCAAAAGTTGGTTTTTGCCATCAGCAACGGAACCAAGCCAAGCAGCTGAAATATCTAGAATAAGTATTAATGTGTGCCCTTTTCCCTATATAGAAATTATGCATCTTGAGTTTACAAACTTCGTTATTACAGGAATATAGAAGGGGAGAGAGGAAGAAAATAAGAGTTACATTTCTTACAGATATCCAAAACTCTAACAACACTTTAAATTTTCCTGCTATTTTGTGCTAAAATCTTTTATTTCAGTATTTCTACCTACTTTGTCCCCTTTGGTAGAGTTAGGAATTAGATACTTGAGTGAGAATGTATATGAAGCCTGTTTTCCTCTGTCAGACCGTACACCCCACAAGAACCAACACCATATCTGTTTTGCTCACGTTCCTATGACAAACATAGGGCCTGCACATAGAGATGTTCAGTAAATTTGTTGAGGGTTGAATAAATTGGATAGGACAAAGGACATGTTGATATATTTTTTTTCCATGCAAAATGATGCTGCAACCACACCTATTTTTTTATTCATCCATCTTGATTGCTTTTTTTAGTGTTTATTTATTTATTTTTGAGAGAGAGTGAGCATGAGTGGGGGGAAAGGCAGAGAGAGAGGGAGAAAGAGAGTGAAGCCCAAGCAGGCTTCATGCTGTCAGCGTAGAGCCGGACACAAGGCTTGAACTCACAAACCGTGAGATCATGCCCCGAGCCAAAATCAAGAATCAGCTGCTTAACCGATGGAGCCAACCAGGTGCCCCTTAATTTCTTTATTTGCTCATCATAGAACTGTTTTGTGCCCAAACAGAGACTATTAAGACATAGTCCCTGACCCTAAGAGACTCACAATTCAGAAGGGGAGACCAACCTGTAAAACAGTTAATGATACAGTACAGTGAGATGTAAGAAATAATATATATCCCTGAAAGGGGAAGAGAGAGAGGTAGCAATCCAATTTCTCCTATTGAAATCAAAATTTTATCTCCATCAGGCAACCATGAAGGGTAGAAAAAAATAAATTTGAACTGAAGTTTTGTTTTGTTTTGTTTTGTTTTGTTTTGTTTTGTTTTGTTACAGGATTGTTGAAAATGAAACCAAACTAAATTGGAGACTTTGTCCATCTAACTCCTTTCAGGTCTTGGCTTCAGGTCTTGAGAGAAATCTCCTCTGACCCCTCTTCACACACACACACTAGGATACATCTCCTGCCACACACTTCCATTGCAGCAGGAAGTCCGTGAGGCCAAAGTAGATGTCTGTATAGTCCACTGACTATTATATCTCTAGAGCCTAGAACTATCTCTGGCACATAATAGGCGCTCAAAAATGTTTGATGAAAAAAGTTTCCCTTGCAATATATTTATTTTTCTCTTTTTAAACCAATTTATCTCATTTTTCCTTTCCATATAGAGAAAAAACAATTCCTTTCCCTTAAGAATGTTCTTTGCCATGGGGTGCCTGGGTGGCGCAGTCGGTTAAGCGTCCGACTTCAGCCAGGTCATGATCTCGCAGTCCGTGAGTTCGAGCCCCGCGTCAGGCCCTGGGCTGATGGCTCAGAGCCTGGAGCCTGTTTCCGATTCTGTGTCTCCCTCTCTCTCTGCCCTTCCCCCGTTCATGCTCTGTCTCTCTCTGTCCCAAAAATAAATTTAAAAAAACGTTGAAAAAAAAATTAAAAAAAAAAAAAAAAAAAGAATGTTCTTTGCCTTTTCCTTCAAGATGATTGTTTTTCCAAAATTTTAAACACATATCATTTAATAACTTGAAGTAAATTGCCCTCTATGCATCCACACAGTAGAGAATTGGACCTGAATTGTACACTGCAGGTACCCCAAGGACTGGGACTATACGTAGAATAGCTTCCCCAGAATAGCTTCCCCATGGGTTTCTCCTACCTCTTATTCAAATAATTTCCAAAGGATTAGGCTGAAGACGGGATACTTTCTTCTGGAGAGTAAGGATTAGTGTTCGCAGGGGAACAAGGAACATCAGCATTCACCTTCTGTGCCCAAAATTAATTTTTACCCTCAGCTTTACTAAAGGGAGGAAGAGACGATCAAGATGATGGTTTAAGGCTTGAAGTGCTCCAGATACTTAGAAATAGAAACTTAGGGAGTTATCCTGGAAAAGCCTTCAGTCATAAGGCACCAAGTTCTGAGGTCAATGAGTCTTGTGTTTGGTTCTTCCCTAGGCCATGTGGCAGCCAGAGAGAGATATTTTAAGTCATGGCAAGGCCATGTGGCAACCTCAAAAACCACACCCTGTGAATGTGAGCCTTCTCCACCAATGTGAGGCAAGTCTGACAAAGGACAAGAGATAAAGGCTGTACTATAGGGGAATAAGCCCCACTGAAATGCCGTTGCCTTTTTTTAAATGTTATTATAAGTTTCTTATTCTTTTATTTACCAAATGTTCTGCTGAAAATTGGAAAACTCAGTCAAATTTGGATGTTTTCAATGTCCAGACGTGTCCTAGATACAGCCTAGATGTCAGGAAGAGGCTTGAATTGATTTAAATATGAGGGGTTTTTTTGTCACTATAGAAATATCTCTTTTGAATTATATAGTTTTTCACATGACCCTTGGAGGAAACAGGAAAAGAGGAGGAATAATGAGGAATAATGTTGCCACCGTAAACATTGGCTGAAGTAGACACGTGATTAGAGAAAAGAAATTTCAAAGTGTCTCTTTGTAGTAACTTTCACACACACACACACACACACACACCACACACACACACGCACACACACACACACACACACACACACACTTAAATGATTACTAAAAGAAAATATTGAGGATTTTTAAGTATATAAGTGTATACTTTTAAGTATGTTTTCTGCCATTTTATTTGTAACAGAAGATTGCTATACAATACCATTTGTAACAACTGATATAACTAGAATCTGCTGAACTTCCTCCCGGTTATTACGCCATCTAGAAACAGGGATTTCTCCTAGTTTCCTTAAGTTAAACTTACTCAAACTGAGGGAAGGAGTCGCACTTCATTGGTCCTAAGATAACTTCAGGTAGAGCATCTCTGGATGACCTGGGTGCCACTTACTACTCACCTGAAAAATAAACCAAAGAAGATCTCTACGATTCCTCGTAATGCCAGGCTCCCATAATTCTATAAGCCCTTACAATTATATTGGTGACAAATCAGGGGAGCACTGAGTCAAAGGTCCCAGTCATGTCTGCCTATATACACTGTGCAGCTGTGTCTTCACTGGAGTCTTGTCACTTCCTCTTGGGCCTTGTGAGCCTAGAAAAATCTACTACATTTTGGATTTGTTTTTGTTTTTGCAAGGATGAGTGGTAAATCAGTGGGGAAAAGGAAAAACTGAGATACAGCAGCTAATATTTCAAAAATGGCAATAAATTTGGGAGTCATAAGCTTATAAAATATTATTGAAGCCATAAATTTGAAAGAAGTCATCATGGGAAGATGTATATAAGAAAGAAAGAAAGAAAGAAAGAAAGAAAGAAAGAAAGAAAGAAAGAAAAAGGAAGGAAGGAAGAAAGAAAAGACAAGAAAAGAAGTAAGACTGGGGACTGATTCCTCTAGGTAATAGGAAGGAGGTAAGCATAAGAAGAGAAGTCCTACACTGAGTAATGTATAAAATTGTTGAATCATTATCTTATACACCTGAAACTAAGACAACACTGTATGTTAATTATATTTCAATTTAGAAAGTAGAAGAAGAGAAATCCTAGGAGCCTGAAAAGGAGAACCAATACAGGTATAAAGAAAACTGTGGTGCTTTGGGAGAAGCCAGAGAAGAGATTGCTTTAAGAAATCAGTGGTTAACAAAGCCAAAGCTTTCCTCAGGGCATGTAGGATAGGATTAAACCATTAAATATATTGCTGTGGAGTGCTATTAGCAGTGAAAGTTTCCATAGGGTGATGGTAACAGAAGATAAATAGCTTGAGAAGTTACATGAGAACCAGAGCTTCAGACTGAGTTAACATTTATCCCTTCTCCATTATGAACACTCAAATACAATGTTGCAAAAATACGTAATACTGTACATAGTTGTGCTTAATCAGAGAAGGAAAGTAAAGACAACTCCAACTGATGCCACTACAGTCCAAGCGTTCAGAGCTTAAATGCTGGGACCAGGTTCGGCAGAGTGAGGACAGGAGACATGGTCTAAAGCCCACACACGGAGGGGAGTTGACAGAGACACTGCATATATCCAAGATCCTTAATGGGTGGCTCAGTCTATGAAAATTGGTCTAGAATCACACTATCGAGTATGGTAGCTATTAATTGAATGCGACTATTAAATTTAAATTAAATAAAACTTGGGGTGCCTGGGGGGCTCAGTTGGTTAAGTGTCTGACTTCAGTTCAGGTCATGATCTCACAGTTCATGGGTTCAAGCCCTGAGTCAGGCTGTGCACTGACAGTGCAGAGCCTGCTTCAGATTCTCCATCTCCCTCTCTTTGTGCCTCTTTCTCTAAAAAATAAACAAACATTTAAAAATAAATAAATAAATAAATAAATATTCAAATTTTAATTCCTAGGTCACACATTTCAAGTACTTAATAACTGCCTATGGCCAGTGGCTAACATGTTGGAAGGCATGGAATATAGAACACTTCCATCATCACTGGATGTTCTTTTAGACAGTGCTAATCTAGAAAATCTCTGGCTAGCATTCCGAAGAAGGAGCGATAAAACGTGCTGTTTATCTCAATCTTGGGATGCAAACAGAAAAACTCTCTTTATAAGAAATTGATACACCAAGCATATTCCCCTTCCGGGTGAGAGATTCAAATTCGTACTACCCACACGTGCTAGAATCCCAAGCCAAAAGTCGAACAGAGTCCCACCGGAATCAAGTACAGAACATCTCAGTAACACACATCCACAAGACACTCTAGAGTGCACATTCACGACCTAAATCACATAGGGCTCCACAGTGAAAAAGCAAATCTGACCTAGAAATGAGCTCATAATCAGGTACAAACCTCAGAAAGAATTTTAACATATATCCAAATGATCAATAAACGGAAGAAAAGGTGATCAGCCTCATTAATCATCAAGAAATAACTAATAAATGAAAATAAATTACACGGACTCCAGAATGGCTAAAATTTAGAAGACTAACAGTACCAAGTATTGGTGAGAAAGTGAAGCAACTAGAAGTCTCACATATTATTGGTGAAAAGTATGAATTGCATATTTGATGACATCTCTCCACGTGTGCAGCAGAAATGGGCACCTATGAACATATACTCAGAGCATGTAGCCAGAAACAGATGTAAAAGAAATATACAAGATGTTCATAGTGAACTATTTGTGTGTTTTTTAAGTTTTTTTAATTTATTTTGAGAAGGGGGGAAGGGCAGAGAGAGAGGGAGAGAAAATCCCAAGCAGGCTCCGCGCTGTCAGCACGGAGCCCAGCGCAGGGCTTGATCTCGCCAACCGTGAGATCATGACCTGAGCAGAATTCAAGAGCTGGGCCCCTAACCAACCGAGCCACCCGGTTGCCCCCATAGTGGACTAGACAAACTAAAGACAACCTAAATGGCCATCAATAGAAGACTAGACAAATAAGATATGTGTATTCATACGATGGAATATTTTACAGCAATGGGAACAAACTACTACCACACCCAATAACATGGATGAATCTCATAAAAGTAATATTCAAAGAAAGAAGCCAAGAGTCCGTGTAAAATTTAAAACAAATGAAACTAACTAATGATAGAAATTAGGACGGCGATTACTTTTCAGAGGGGTAGTGACTGAGAAGAAGCACAAATACGGCTACTAGATTTCTATTCTCTTTCTTGATCTGGGGGGTTGTGACATGAGTTAATTCCCTTTGTGAAAATGTATCAAGTTGTAAAGTTATCGTTTCGCGGGAAATAAAAACAAAGTTGAACTAAAATTCTAGAAACCAATACATGAAATAAGGGATGGGGTTGTCAGATTTTAAACATGCTCTATTATATTGTTCTGAGAGAAAATAGAAATGTTTATTAATGTTAGACCTCGTTGAGTTAACGTAGATGTGTTAAAAATGTAAAAGTAACCATTAAAAAATGCGAAATATATATTTCTTCTAAAGAAAAAAAAAATATATATATATATATATAGATTCTTCTAAAGAAAAATTAATTGATGCTAAAAAAGTGGGGGGAAAAAGTATTATAAAATCTCCCCAAAAGGTGATATAAATATGCTCAAATAGGTCAGTAATCACAGTAAACATAAACAAGTTACACTCCCCAATTTAAAAATAGGTATTCTTGGGGTGCCTGGGTGGCTCAGTCGGTTATGTGTCCGACTTTGGCTCAGGTCATGATCTTGTAGTTTGTGAGTTCAAGCCCCACGTCGAGCTCTGTGCTGACAGCTCAGAGCCCGGAGCCTGCTTCGGATTCTGTGTCTCCCCCTCTCTCTGCCCCTCCCACGTTCATGCTCTGTCTCTCTCTGTCTCTCAATAATAAACATTAAAAAAAAATCTTTTTAAATAGGTATTCTCAGGGCACCTGTATGGCTCAGTGTGTTAAGCATCAGACTGCCTCAGGTCATGATCCCGTGGTTCATGAGTTCGAGCCCCGAGTTCGGCTCTGCACTGACAGCTTGGAGCCTGGAGCTTGCTTCGGATTCTGTGTCTCCTCTCTTTGCCCCTCCCCCACACGTAGTCTGTCTATCTCTCAAACATAAATAAAACATTTTTTAAAATTTTTTAACAGGTATTCTCAGATTGGATTAAAAACAAAACAAAATGCAACCACAGGTATCTTATAAGGAACACACCTAGACATAGTAGCACATGTTTAAAGCAAAATGATAACAATGTCTAGTCAGATATTGGATTGATCTAGGGTTTAGGATTTGTTGGGTGAGTGCAGGAGAAGGACAAAGGGTCAGAAAGGTAAAATAATTTTTTTTTCTTATGTTCTTTATTAGGGCCCCAGTATTAGAAGTATTTCCCTTGAGGTGTTTGTAAAGCACAGACAGTTCAGAAGGAAAATGCTTTCATTCTCTGTTGCCCAAAGTTCAGACTTGAAAGCTTCCTCTTGAATATAGGGTGTGTTGGAATCTGAACTGGGACATGCAGCCAAGCACTGCACAGTCAAAAGTACAGGGATAGGCTTTCTTCCTTATCCAGGCACACCATGAACTGGGAATCCACAAAAAGAGACACGGCCTTTCCCCTGACCAAAAAGAGAGAGAGAGAGAGAGAGAGAGAGATGACCCAAGAGATCAGGGTTGAGCAGAGATCAAAGCAGCCCTCCTTTTGAGGGGCCCATCAATTCCCCAGGCTGTCCTTACAGAACACCATCAACTTCTGTGCAAAGGCAGAAAGAAAGGAGGTAAAGGGTGGGGCAGGGAATGGACAGTTCACTTCCTGGCAAATGACATGAAAGCCACTCAACAGAATGTCTACCTCCCTGCAACAGCCTTGTTTGCCCTTAGTCTTGTTTCTGATCACCTAATGTGATATTTTGTCACTGTGAGTGTGGCCCAAATACAGACTATGTGAACACATGGTTGTTCCCATAATGGTGAAGGATAAATGCTCCTCTTCTATGTCCTGTCTTGGGAAAAGAAGTACAATTTCCCCTACTAAAGGCAAATCTCCCCTTATGTAGTTTTCAATTCTACTTTTCTCCATTTCTTCTGCGAGCTGTTGAGCCATCCCTTATTCCAGCCCCACCCCCACCCCACCCATTTATCTATACAAATGTCCAAATCATAAAAATGTCTTTTCTCAACCCTCAGCTACTATTTCATCTCTCTTTTTCTTCCCTTTATCAAATTTCTTGGAATTCTACCCTCTCTGCCTCCATTTCTCATTTATCCCAACTCGATCCTTGCAATTTGATCCATAACCATAGGCCAAAACATTCTTTTCCTAAAGATGTCAACATTCTGCTGATGATCAAATCCACTAGCCCCTTCCCAGTCCTCATTCCCACCAGCTTTTCTTTCTATCTGAAACTGGTACCTCATTCCATTCTTAGACTCTTTTCACTGTGCACCATCTAGTCTATCTGACTCTACCTTCTACTCTGTCTTCTTTGCATGCCCCACTTTCTCTTATTGTCCTCTGAATAAAGACATTATGTGTAGATCAGCCCTTGAACTTCTCATCTCCCTAGGCTTTGTTCTTCCAACAATCCTTTCTGGACAAAAGATCCCCAAATGTGCCAGCTCTTATCTCAGCCAAGTCCACATTTCACTCTACTTGCTAGAGATCTCCACCTATGTACGTTTCAAATCCAGTGCGTTCAAACTGGATTTAATGTTCCTGTTAAGCCTGTTATTTTTTTCCCAGATACTAGGAGGGAAATCTAGGAGTCCTCTTCGGTTAGCTCTCCTTCCCCAACTCCCACGTTTAGTTACTATATTGTATATATTTTTACACATTCCCACGCTCACCATTGCCTTTTGTCTGAATTGTCCCAAATGCCACGTGTAGATAGTTCCACATATGCAGTCTCTTTTTCTTCTGACCCCTAAAACACCCTATACACTGCTTCCAAAGTAACCCATTTAAATATGGTTCTTATGGTGTAATTCTCCTGCAAAATGAAGCCCAGAAACTTTAACGTGCTGTTCAAATCCCCACAAAATGGCCCTGCCTCTTATTACGCCTCCTTCTGAATCCTCTGCTACAATAATACTGCATGCTTCAACCACCAGCATAACACTATGCCACTGTTCGTGGCTCTCACTTCTGCCTGAAATGTTCTCCACCTCCTAAACCCTCTCCACCTATTAAATCTAAAAGAGCATTTCAATTTCTACCTCTGCTATGAAGCCTTCCCTGTTCTCTTAGTATTCCTCCTTTCTTTGTGAGACTTAGAAGTCTGTTATTTATTAAGGTAAATAAATGTCTTTAATAAGCTTATGAGTGTGTGGAGAGAGTCTATTCTACGCCAAACATTATATTCAGGATATGGGGAATACACAGTCTCTGACTCTGGGCAGCGTCTGCTCATAGGGGAGAGAGAACACGTAGTATAGTAAATTGTAATCATGGGTGTGCCTTTCTGTACTCGAGATGCTCATACAGCCACAGGGAAGGAGCACTTAACCCAGCATCAGGCATCAGGATGATTTTCCAGAACAGCAGCACATGACTTGAGCCTTAAAAGAAGGATAGTTGCCAAGGCAAAGACGGGCATAAAGCGCATCTCAGAAATGAGAATAGCATGTGGAAATTCATGATAAGCCATGTCCCATTTCAGGAATTTCAGGTAAATCAGTTGCTGGAACTGAAAGCGCTTTGGGAGGGTAAAGAGATGAACAAAGCCATACTGCAAAGAACCTTGAGTGCCTATATCAGTTATGTATTGCCACAGTGGCACTGCATAACAAATCATCCCAAAACTCTGTGGCTTAAAGCAATAGACGTTTATTGTCTCTCGTAAGTCTGCGGGTCAGCAGGTGGCTTCCCTGGTCTCAACTTGAGTCACTTACGTGCCTATAATCAAAGGAATACATTGGGAATGCACTTCAGCTGCTCTTAGTTGAACATTGTCAGGCGTTTAGGAGTTGACTGACCATCGGCTGGTTTAATATGGCCTTGGTTCTTCTCCACATGCTCCTCATACATCTCAAGCAGGTTAACCTGGGCATGTTCTCGTGACAAGGCAGACATGAAAAAGAAAATAGGTCCAATCATGCAAGACAGCAAGAAGAAACACACGTGCTTTTCAAGTCACTGCTTGTCATTGTGTTTGCTGACATTCCACGGGCCGAAGCAAGTCACATGGATGAACCCAGAGTCAGAACGGGAGCTTGCTGCAAGTTCTTTGCCTTTCACGTTCTCCAGCCTGGAACATGGTTGCCGTAGATACCTACCTGGCTCATCAGTCCTCTGTTCAAATATGACCTTATCAGAAAAACTTCCCTAAATACTCATTATGAATTAACACTCATGGCTCCCTTCCCACCCTATCATTCTCTACTCCTCTCTATCTGAAATATTACGTATTTAGTTGTATGCTTACCTATTTATCATTTGCCTCTCCCACTAAGTTAAGATCAGTGACAGCAGAAACTTATCTATCTTGCTCACAGTTTTATCCCCAGAGCCTAGAATAGAAATTTGGTACATGGTAGACAATTCACAAATATTTGAACCAGGTAGCTTTGCCCTAGCCACACTGCATGTAAGCAGTAAGCACAGGCTAACTCTGAATGGAATTTGTTGAGTTTTATTCATCCTCCCTCTTGCAGATCCATTTCTCAAAACTACTCAGTATTTCATTTGGCTATGATACTAAGAAAGTTGAGGAAAATGAATTCTGTAGTATTTAAAAGGGATCAACTTTAGACATTTGCCTTAAGAAAAAGGGAAAGTTTCCCAGCCAAATTCTTAAATTCATGTACATAAGAATAAAATAAACTTGCCTAATCTCCCTCAAATCACTTGGGTAATTCCCAACATGGAGTGATAATACCATAAGCTTCCCTAAATGCGTGGCAGGCATTTGCCAACCTAATCTTTTAATACCGAACAAGTGCCAGCTTTTAAGCATATATATTTTAATGCTACTTTCCAGTGTATCTACCTCTAAATCATCAAACTACAAGAATCCATTGAAATTTTTGGCTCATTATCGAGGCTTCACCAAGCTACCTCATGTCCCTATGTTCCCAAAAGCAGACTCCGAGTGTCACTAAAACACAAAACAATCTACTATTGTCACCCTTGCAAGGCGAAGTCTAAAGGTCTGCTTTCAGGTGCCTGTGCAGGCCATCCGGGCAAGCACCCTCAGATGCATTTCTGTTTTCTCATTCTGCTCTTTCTTTTGTCATGATCTACTTTTCAGGTACATCAGACAGTAGTTTTTAAACAATATGCTATGGCACTGCAGCATTTGAATCTTTTACCGAATTTTGTACAATTGATCTTTGCTACAACTGAGTAGACACACTGCTACTGAGATCTGTCGGGATTCGTCTTGCAAAGAGTAAAAGATGTGGTTTAATAGGTCAACAAGGAAGAAAGATTGTATGCTTTCTGAACCATGTAAACGCTTTGTTTCAGGAACATAAAAGGCATCAAAGAGAAGCCCACAAACGGCTATTCTCAAACACAGGCATCGTGCAAAAAGACAAGCACATAAGCTGTGCCCTTGCTGTGGTTACTTTTATGGACAACAAGAGATATTGTTCTATCATCATGGAAATGGTGCTGTAGTTTTGGTTCTTTGAAGCCCTTCATTTCTGTTGCCAGTAATTCTAGCACTTGAAAGTGTACTACAAACACAGAAGACAGAGTCCCTCCACTGTGACAAAAAGCTTTATACTTGTAAGGAAGACCTGGGGAATACATACAGATTTTGGCTATCTGTATGGTTATCTGATTTGGGTTATCTGGGCATACTCCTTGACACAGAATATGGAATGGGGGAGAGGCTCAAGTTAAGGATGATTCTGTATCCCAGAGGCAATTTTCAGAAGTGAGTAAGTAAATTAGACCAACCCTAAATCTGATGTCTCTATCAGAGGACATTATGTAATCTCAGAAGTTCTTCTTACTCTAATTTGTGCTTTGAGATGGAACTATCCCTCAGGGTGCCCAAAATAGGAGACTCTGAGAACAGAGTGCTCAAAATTCCCCAAAGTATTCCTCCTCTTTCAGCCTCTCCACCTTCCAACTAAATTGTATTGGCAGCTGTTTTCTCCCCTGAAGGGCTGTGTCTGAACCAGATACCATGCTGGGACCTCTTTTGGCAATGCTTTTGCTTCAATAAATTTTGTAAAAGAAATACATGTCTCATCTCTGTCAATCATATAAATTCAATATAATAGCACTTGGGAGGATCAGAGGTGGTGGGGAGGCAAGAAAGACGGGGGCGGGGGGTAGAGTCATGAATTGTTCCCCTACAGCTGGCATATTGCTCAAGCAACAACTGTTCATGCAAAACAAAAGATCACTTCAGAAAACCGGAGACAGAGCCCAACAGAAAGAGATCATTATAATCATATTTTAGAGATCAAACAGCTTGCATTATGTTTGCTGGAGCCTATTTAAGTTTCCTAGTTGTTTGTATAAACATAACACTTTAACATGCCTTACTATAATAATATGCTAATATAATGACAAATATATAATAGTATCCACCCCCCCCCCCCCCCCGGCTGGCATCTAGCATCTGGCAGGTTTCTTATCTTCTACTTCTCTCCCACCCTGCTGTGGATAAGAGATAAAAGATGTTCCAACACAGGGAGGCAGTATAGTACAGTGGTTAAGAGCACAGCCTTGGCATCACATCAGGTTAGAGTCCCAGCTTTGCCTCTCACTATGGTGTGACCTTGGGCAAGTTTCTTAACCTCTGCAAAGGCTCGGTCTCCTCAACTGCTAAATGAAGGTTGCAATTTGCCTGCTCGTTGGTTAGTGTAAGAATTAAGAGAGACGATGTATGTAAAACATTGAGCACAGTGCCTGGGCCATAAGGAGCACTTCGTAAATGTTTGCATTTGTAATCAATGAATGGAGGAACAAACAAATACTTTGTTGTTCCTTTGACTTCCCATCTTCTATCCTCATCCCACAACCAACCTAAGCAAAAAGGAGAGAAGTCTTTAGAAGCAGTGGCAGCACACCCGCCCAGTCAGGTGGCTGAAGGAGACTGAGGTGACTGGAGTCAGCCTTGCTGTGGGATCAAAGCCCTGCTACACAGCTGTGCTTGCTGCAGAGGATTCCTCCCCTGTCCCTTCCAGCAGGCCCCCTGTTGCGCTGCAGGACTCCAGTCACACAGCAGCCAACGTGCCTGTCCACGTGGGAGGCCACTGTTATTTCTAAGTACTCAGGTGGTTCCCATTCGGGAAGTAAGGATTACATAACTTTTATGTGGAGACATAGTCTTCTGGGGCAAAAGTCCACAACGATATACTAGAGACTGGGGGGCGGGGGGGGGGGTGGTCGAGGTGGGGGGAGAAGGTGAAGGCTTCTGAAAAAAAATCTTTGTCCTTTTTTTTTAATAGACGAAAATATGAAGTGTTGCCAGCTTTAGATCTTAGCTATTTCCCTAAGATGTTTACTTAAGGGTCTTACTTAACTTCTTCAAAACATCGAGAATGACCACATACCACATAACCAGAAAAAAGACAAGGGAACATTATTATGTCTATGTAAACAATGAAATCAAGGAGGAGTTTTACAATTATAGGTTTCCTTTAACAAAAGAACCAAAAGACCTTCTGTACACCAAACTGATTTTACAACCGCTTTGGCCTCACAGGTGGGTGGTACCATCACTCAAAAGGGCTTATAGACTATCTGAATGTCCATCCACACCAGGGAAAACAAATGTGGTCACATGCAAAGTCCAACCACTGCTTCTAATGAGATTCCATTAAAACGACATTTAAAAAATGCTTCCTAAAAGAATACAGAATGCATACACATAGAGGCATGTGACCGTGTCGGATGTTACAGAAGCGCTAAATGACCGTGAGCTTAGCTGGCCAAAAGTCAAGTGAAGCACTTCACCCTGATAGAAATTGTGTTGTAATAATCCTTTATCAAATAAAGCATAGTGTTTCTGCTAAGTCTTGAACAACCACAACAACAACAAAAAAGAATCAGGATCTGGCTTCCTTAGAGGAAGAGGAAGAAGTGTCTGCTTCCGTAGAAGAGGATATTTACTTGGTCTCAGGAAGTCTGCATTTTGCTCATCTTTTTTAAAACTCTGCCTTTGAAAGAGAGCTCGCTTTCACCCAAATGTGAATTCTGCTTAACTCCAGAAGATGTTGCTGTCTTTTGCTCCATAGATTTTTAGAAGTGCACTTGCTGTTTATAACTGGCTTTATGTAGAAAAGATCCATGCGGAGGGAAGCAGTATTGGAAATGTGACACACAAGTGACTCAGCATTTTCCCAGAGCCACCTCCCGCAATGGATACAGAAACCTGACCAAAATTTAGTGAGCAGATCCACGAGATGATCCCACATTTTTAAGACTCAACTGTTACATGGAAAATAAGTTCAGCCACATATGTTCAAGTACAGTAAGGCAAACCTGGTAAATACCAATAATGGTCCTAGGGCAAAAAAGGCAAAAGTAGGTTGTCATCCTGAAAGTTTGGTTGCTAGTTAGGAAAGAACAAAGGTCACCATAGTTCAACTTTCACATTTTCTTTTCTTTTCTTTTCTTTTTAAATTCCCTAGAGTTGTATAATGTAGTGCTTTAGGTTAGAGACTGCCCAAAGTTATTTTGTATCTTAATAAAATATTCCTATGGTTAATACCTAGCCCAATCCTATTCTTTCTTTATTTCTATACTCTAAGCACCTCTGTCAGTTTAAAAAAAAAATTTTTTTTCAACGCTTATTTATTTTTGGGACAGAGAGAGACAGAGCATGAATGGGGGAGGGGCAGAGAGAGAGGGAGACACAGAATCGGAAACAGGCTCCAGGCTCTGAGCCATCAGCCCAGAGCCTGACGCGGGGCTCAAACTCACGGACCGCGAGATCGTGACCTGGCTAAAGTCAGACGCTTAACCGACTGCGCCACCCAGGCGCCCCTCTGTCAGTTTTAAAAACATAAATCTGGGGGGCACCTGGGTGGCTCAGTTGGTTAAGTGTCTGACTTTGGTCGTGATCTCACAGTTCCTGAGTTCAAGCCCTACATCAGGCTCTCTGCTGTCAACTTAGAGCCCACTTCAGATCTTCTGTTCCCTCTCTCTGTGCCCCTCCCCTGCTCGTGTGCTCTCTCTCTCTCTTTCAAAATAAATAACCATTTAAAAACAAAACACATAAATTTTATCAATGGACATATGTTCCAGATTGATTTTGTCACAAATCTCAGACCTAATCTCCGTTAACTTTGAACTTCTCATGGTCTCCAATCCAGAAGTTGATGTGTCCACTGGAGTGGAAGGCAAGAAATAGCCAATGGCTTTTTTTTTTAAGTATATCTGTACTCTTGAGGAAATAATAATGGCTAGAGCTATCAAGCGTTACCCTAGAGACCTTGCTGAAGTCTTTAAAACATCATCTCCTTTAATCTGTACAACGCTTTTTGAAGTAGAACATATTATCTCCATTTTACAGAGAAGAAAACTAGGATTCAGAGGAGTTAAGCAATTTGCCCAGCGTCATAGAACTCATAAATCAGAGAGCCAAGAGCTAAACCAGGCCAAGTTAACATCCATTACACAATGCTGCCTCCCAAGCCTGAGTCTGTTTGTCCTGGGCAAATATTATATTTCAAAACCCAAGGAAAAAGAGGAAGTGGAAGCTGCTAAATGGGGGAGAAGCAAGTGGAAACTGTTGTGACTGTAAATTCATCTACAAAGATTACTGAGGAACAGACATGCTTTATAAGATCTCTTCAGGGTTATGGTACAGATCCTGCCCTCAGGGAGCTAACATTTTAACTGGAAAGACGCCTAAGAACATAACTCAAAATCAAATAAGTACTTCAGAAGGGGTATACACAAAGTATTGTATAAGATCATGGAGGAAGAAGGGATTATTTTTCCTGATGGCTTGTCAAACAGTTGGAAAGATTTGTCTTGCCTACTAATCAGTAATAGCACATGTTTTAATTTAGTCATTAAGAACATTTGATATTTGTTTGCCAAAAGTAATAAATATTAATTTTGAATATGTGAAGACTTTCAAGTCAGTGGATTGAAAAATCTTCTATACTCTCAAATGTTATTGCAGCAATGAAAATGGGTAAAATTAAAAAGAACTGTTTTAGGAAAGCAAGCCAGTTACAGGGACCAGACTTCTAGGAATTTATCTACTTTACTGATAAGTTCTTGAGTTAAAGATACATACACGGGGCGCCTGGGTGGCGCAGTCGGTTAAGCGTCCGACTTCAGCCAGGTCACGATCTCGCGGTCCGGGAGTTCGAGCCCCGCGTCAGCCTCTGGGCTGATGGCTCAGAGCCTGGAGCCTGTTTCCGATTCTGTGTCTCCCTCTCTCTCTGCCCCTCCCCCGTTCATGCTCTGTCTCTCTCTGTCCCAAAAATAAATAAACGTTGAAAAAAAAAAAAATAAAGATACATACGTAAGAATGTTAATTAAGTACTTGTTTGTTATACTAATAAACTGGAAACAACCCAATGTCCATCAGTTGGGGATTGGTTAAATTGTGATACATCCATATGACGGGCTACTATGAAGCTATTAAAAAGAATTCAGTATTCATTAAAGGAAAGAAAATCTCCATGACAGATAGTTGAGTAAACAACAAAGTATACTAGAGTATGATATCATTTTTATAAATATATACACACAGAGGTGGATAAAATAAATACATAGAGAGACGCCAGGAGAAATGCTTACCAAAATTTTAACATTTCTTGGGAGCCAAGATGACTTTATTTTTTTAATACTTTTCCATGTTGTTTGGATTTTCTGCATCAACCTATCATTTTTGTAATCAGAAAAGAAAAACAAGAAAATTATTTGAGGAAGAGGGATGTATTTCCTTTTAGACTTACATGTCATAAAATGATACATTCCAAAGATAATATTTCAAAACACATTTCTATTGAAGTAGTTGTAACTCATCTTGAGCAAAACCTTGTCACTGTCAAGTCATAGGTTTGAATTTGCTTTGTGGACTTGTCATCATCAGAAAACAATTACCACGTTAAAGTTAGCAGACATGTGGTTGGATTTGGCTATCTTGTTCTTCAATGCAGAGAGAGGGTCAAAAAGAGCCAAGGATTCTATTTAGCATATAATTTCTATTCTAGCAGGGAAAACATAGGTCTATGCTTTTGTTCATGTCCACTCTAGGCATAACACTAACCTCAAGGGTCTTTTTGAGGTGATTCTTCTGACTTGTAACCAACTTTCATGCCAAAGAGCCCAAATAAGCTGTACCTTTGTTGTTTCCTTTTTTTCTTTACTAGTGATTCTATGTTTATAAACTAAATGACTAGAGGGTCCAAAAGGCATTTTCAACTTTGCATGCATTATATAATGCACACCTCCAAAACCAAATTAAGTAAGGAAGCATGCATCACAAACTCATTTAATCAATACTGTAAAGAAATGATATCATTTACTTTAAGTTATATAAGTCAGATTGCTGCCTGATAAAAGAAACCAATTTGCACCAAAGATCCCTGGGCTGTTGTTTCCTCCTATACAAAATTAGACCTCTTTCATGCCTAACAATCTAAGATTCTATTATTTACAACTCTAGCAAATGTGCTCTTGAGGATTTAAAAGTTTTATGGTTCTTAATAGGTAACATTTAAGAATAGAATTTATTCCAATTATGGGAATGAACTGATTATGTGAGGAGTATGTTCTTGCTGCACTCTCTCATTACTAAAAGAGTACAATTACCAATCTCTAAAATACAGTTAAGTAGATTTGATATATACAACCTCATGTCAAGTGCTGAGACATAATAAAAACATATATAATGTTGGTAAATGGAGAGTGGAAGAAAATTATCAAGCAGAGGAGAATGAAGGGGAAAAGGTGTTTTTAATAATGAAAATTATTTTTTAAAAAAGAAGATTTTTTAAAGTCTAATGAATTAGGGGTGTCTGGGTGGCTCAGTCAGTTGGGCATCCAACTTCAGCTCAGGTCATGATCTCACATTTGGTGGGTTTGAGCCCAGCATCAGGCTCTGTGCTGACAGCTCAGAGTCTGGAGCCTGCTTCAAATTCTGTGTCTCCCTCTCTCTCCATCCTGCCCATGCTCAAGCTCTGTCTCTCTCTCTGCCCCTCCCCTGCTCTCTCTCTCTCTCTCTCTCTCAAAAATAAATAAATAATTTTAAAAATTTAAAAAAGTCTAATGAATTAAATTAAGGGAAAATAACCAGAAAAGAGAGAGCCAGTCTCTGTAACCAAAATATAGAAGTTTATGCAATCTATGCTTTTAAATGAATTTTCCAAAATTGTCCCAGATCCTCTTCTTTGTCATTTAAACTATTCTTACCATCTTTAAATAAATGATATACCATCCACAAGTTCCAAAACAGGAAAATCCTTAACTCTCATACACATTTCTGAGGTTAAAAACCAAATCATTTTCTACAAAAGCATATAATTTCCAAGTTTTCCCAGGACCAAAATGAAAAGAAAGTTCTCAGACTCTCAAGTAGTTTAGTTTACCCTTTCCTAAACGTTAAATGTTTTCATCTTTGACAGTAGAAGTTTTCTAGAAGGTTCTAGTAAATCCTCACCTAACACATTTTCTTCCACGATATAGAAAAGAATAACTTTGTCCAACAAAAAGGAAGGTGTTGCACAAAAAAAAGCAGTGGGCTAGCTCAGAGGATCTGCCGCTTGCCCAGAGCATAAGCCTGGGCAATGCACTCTGCTGCTGAGCTTTGCCTGCTTCGATTGAACAGCCTCTCCCTTAGAATTACATTCAGAACTTGAGCCTTAACGATCTCAGTTCAAATCCTGACTCTGCTACTTGTCAAGTACATGTGAACTTGGGCTCTTTACTTACCCTTTTTGAGTCTGATTCTTCATCTACAAAGTAGAATAAGAATACCCACTTCAAAGAGTTGTTGAAAAATTAAATGAGAAATTGCATAATGTGCTTAGAAGAAAGAAGGTACTTAATAAATGCTATCTCTTATTCTTCCCAACTCTCCTTTTCTATATCCCTGACTTATTTCTTCAGAAATATAATTTAATACTTCATAATATTTTTAAAGTATAATGACTTTAATCACTTTTTTAAACTTTGTTGTTAAAATATAATTTACATATAATAAAGTCTGTGAAGTACAAAAACGAGACAATTTTTATATGTATATGCACCCATGTAATCACCACTCAGAGCTAGATGGAGAATATTTACAGGCCCCCAGAATGTTTCCACCTGCCACCTCTAATCACTACCCCTCCAGAAGTAATTATTATTCTGACTTTCACCGTGATCATTCATCTTAAATATTTTTAAATGATAGCAAAAATAAATGACAGTTATATCCATATGAAAGGATAAACAAGCAGTCATTAAAATGATGGAAGTAGATTGTATACACTAATATGGAAAGATCCCAAAATATATTGTTCTATATTACTGATACAATTCAAAATGAATAACAGACAAGATAACAGAAAGAATGGTAGATGGAAAGAAGAAGAGAAATATGACAAGCTATTTTTAGTTTTTGAAATCTTCACCAAGGGTGGCCTTACTTAGGAGCCAAGGAAGCATCCAAACTGAAGTTGGCCACCAGTCACCTAAATTGGAAGATAGCAGGAAGCATTGACGGACCACATATTTACTGAAGCAAATGTGCTCCTCTCCCTCTAACTTGGACACCACCACATCCTGAGTTGAAATGCTTGCAGAGCCCCACCTTCTCCATCCCTATCCTCAGAGGATAAATGAAAGGCAGAGAACCCTTCATTATAGTGTCACTGTCCAATGATATGGACACCAGCACTAGAGTTCATCAAATTCTCCCTAAATGTCACAGTCAAATGCAGTTACTTCTGAGGTTACATAAATAAATGTAGCCTCAAAGAGCATTTTAGCTGGTGTTGGCCAAAACCATTCTAATGGGGCAGAGTTTTGTTTCAGAAAATCCTAAACCTATATTATTTGTGTCTATACCCTCAAACTAACTTTTTGTTAGTAACTGGATTTAAATAGTAAACAACTAAATGATTTTGGGGTGCCTGGGTGGCTCAGTCAGTTTAGCGACAAGCTCTTGATTTCGGCTCTATTCATGATCCCAGGGGCATGGGATTGAGCCCTGTGTCGGGCTACATGCTGAACATGGGGTCTGCTTGAGATTCTCACTCTCTGTCCCTCTGCCCCTCCCCCTCACTCCCACTCTCCAGCTCTCTAAATAAAATAAAATAAAATAATAATAATAATAATAATAATAATAATAATATATGGGGCACCTGGGTGAGTCAGTCAGTTGAGCACCCAACTCTTTCTTGATTTTGGCTCAGGTCATGATCCCAGGGTTGTGGGATCGAGCCCCATGTCAGGGTCCACACTGGGCATGGCGCCTCCTTAAGTTTCTCTCTCTCCCTCTCCCTTTGCCCCTCCCTCATTCTCATGCACCTCTCTCTCTCTCTCTCTCTCAAAAATGAATAAATAACTTAAACAACTAAATGATTTCAAACAATAAGCACCTGGTTTGTTTTCAAAATAATTGAAAAGTTAATATTTGAATACCACCTTCATTCTTCCTTTGTAGGTAAATGTGAATGGGTAGACACACCCACAACTGCACATTAATCCTTTTTCCCCCAGTTGCAAAAAAGAGCCTTGAAAGTCTCCTTGTTAATAATTCTCCACCCCAAAACCGTCTAAAGTGCAATGTAAGCTTCTTTCTTCTTGTCCTGTTATTTGTGGAGATGGAAAACAACCAATGTCTTTCTTATAATGACTTGTCAAATCTGTTAGACCTTTATTCTCTAAACTAAATAACCCCACAGCTCTTTGGCCTTTCCTCTTAGCCCTTATTTTCCAAGCCTTAATTACATTTTTGCTCTTCTCTGGAGTTCTGCCAGCCCCCTATATCCTCCTTCAAGGGGAGGCACAATGTAGCCACAGTTGGGGTCAACCAGTGCTGGGAAGAGCTGACAGGCCACTTCCTGCCTTTCATGCATCCCACTATCTTATTGGCTTTATAAGTAAACAACACTTAGTTAACCAATTCTATCATGGCTGCCATAGTGAGTTCAAGTCCACCTTTCCCCATCTGGCATGGTAGCATTTTGATTTTGTCCTGTATACTGTTTGTACTTACCCATTTGAACTTTGTCTAATTCAAAATATCTTATCCAATGGATTGTCCGGGTCATTTTACCTTTGATCCTTACTCTCTCCACTTCTTCAATGAAACCTTTTGCAAATGCTAAAAGGGCCTTCCCAGAAGCTAAAACACTGATCAAGATCTACTGAGATTTTCTCTATCTCCCTCACACTCTCCCTAGGCAAGTGCTGACACTATGGGGATAATAATCACTGTTTACTGAGAGATTATGCTAGGAAATCTTACATATATTATTTTGCTGTTTCCTCACAACAGCCATATGAAGCAGATCTTATTATCCCCATTTTATTGAAGAGGAACCTGAGTTAGGTATAGATTAAGTACTTTATTATGACCACAGAGCAAGCGAGTGTTGGATTCAAACCTGGGTCTCTTTGACTGCAGGATTCGCTGTGCCAGAATGCCAGGAAATCAGTGCTCATTGGCACTTGGGTGTAACACACTTGGCAAATGTAATTTCACGTGTAAAGTATATGTATGCTTTATCCCAAAAGTGAACATCAGTCATGGGTGCCTAACAGACTTAGGAAAAGGAAAAAGGATGAAAATCAAAGAGAGGACAAGACAGAAAGAGAGGGAAAGAACAGAGGGCATGGTTGAGGGTCATCAGAATCTGTTTCTGGCGACCCTCAGTGAGGCTTTCAAGTGCCCTGTTCTTTCTGATCGTAAAAGTAATAACGTAAGACAGAAACAAATTGCTGAATGGTCCTGACAGAGTGTAGCATATCTCTTATGTTCCCCTGGACACTAAAAAAGAATTACCCAACTGTGACCAAGAGTAATAGGGCCAGAGAAAAGAGTCCGTAATGGGATACCTGTGCTTAAGCGGTTGTTTCAACTGTTAATTTACTACGAACTATTTGGAGGAGCAAAACATCATTTGTCCTGTTAGGTCTGTTACTGCTTTATCAGTAAATTTAATTTTATGAAAATAAAATTAAAATGTTAGGGGAAAGCTCAAAAGTCAAGTGTCTCTGTGCCAGTGTGTATAAACACCTAGAAAGAAGATTGGAGCCATGCACAGAACTGCAGCCAGAGCCAGTAAGGGGAAGGAGGAAGGAGGGGCTCTTTCACACAATACCACCTAAGGAGTGCCAGGCTGGCTTAGATGGTAGAGCCTATGACTCTTGATCTTGGGGTCATGGGCTTGAGCCCCACGTTGGGCATAGAGCTTCCTTAAAAACTTAATTAATTGATGAAATATGCTTCCAAAAAATGTCATCCAAATCTTTTATTGTAAGGCATTTGCATGTTATATAGTTTTAAATTTTTAAAAACCTTGTTTTTAACGTGTCATAAGCCCAAAACCCATTTTAAGGAATTTTATTGTTAAAGCAGAAAAAAGCTCTCAGTTCTATGGGAGAAATGTTAAAGAAAATACAGTAAAATAATATAAAGTAAAATTAAATAAGAAATTGTGGATTTGGGGAAGGTTGGCTTTTAAAAACTGATTTCACAGAATCAATTTTTAAAGCTCCTAAGCAGAAATAGAATTCTTAGTTCTCGATCGATATCAGCTCTACAAACCCAATATTATTAGGAAGAGTGACCCAAATGTTAAACTTTTCCTCAAGGATTTGATGAACTTTCTCTACTGTTAAAAAATAAATGTCCTACTTTTTATTACCAATTCTGACTAAAGCTGGACTCATACTAAATCAAATAAGAATCACTGAAAAATTTTAAAACTTGTTTCATGAGTTTCCTAGTAACTTTACCCTTACGTATCTCAGTAACATATTTTTATAGAAAACTGACAAGTTTATCAATGCATCTCTAAATTTCAACATTAAAGGACCTCTGTTTGCAGCCACTCAGATTTAGATGTTTATCTTATGGAATAAAGACATTTGTTTAACTTTCTAAACAAACTGTTTTCAAGATTTCTCAATAGTCCTTCTAAGCCTGCTTGCCTCTGCAATCTGCTTGTTTGCAAAAATAAATCTATTCCAATAACTGCCTGGTCAAAGTTTAAACTTAAAAATAGACTCAACAGTTAATCAATAGGTTGATCTGCTGACGCAGCAGAGTGTAGCTAGGTAGGCCTGACCAGAGGGCATCCTGCAAAAACAGTAAACAACTTATTCTTGATACAATTCAGCACAGAGAACCCAACCTGGCGATAAAACTACACCATATGAATTTAGTAATAATATGCAAGTCCTCAATCAGCATCCATTGAAATTGATGTCAAATCAAATATGTAAGTTCCTCCATTGTATGATACGATAACGATCATTTGTAAATAGTTTAGGTCGACAACTAAGTATTATCTGCTTTTCTACAACAGAATTCCTTTAATACTGTAGTGTTTATTATAAGGTAGTATTTTAAAAAGCAACACTATGTAAATGTAGAGCCCTAGCCAAAATTAACTTTCGCTGAGTTAATGGCTATCTCTATACAGAAAAGTTTCATAATGAGAAAAATATATATTGTTCTATGCAGCCTATGTGGAATTACCTTAATTTAAACATGATGTAATTAGGCCACCTTCTGGTTGACTGTGCATCAGGCTTTTAATTTGTAAGAGTAGTGTTAGAAGAAACTTAAATGACAAACCTCTATTCTTGGTTTTGTTCTTACAAGGCTGCATTGGCCTGCAATATCTACAGGCTCAAAATGTTTAGGGATCTTCCACAGTAGCTTTGAGAAAAACATATAGCTAGTTTGGGTTCACAAAAGATTTTTCTCATCTGATGGTAACTGAAGGATGCTAGTAAAACACCAAACTTAACAGCAAGTAAGTTCTAAAACTCCCATTTTGGAAGTAAATGCATCCTAAACTACTGAACCAAGGTCAAGGAGGACAGGAAGATAACATCATTAACATCTAATGGAAAGCAACAGGGCAGAATGATCTGAATTTCTTTCCTCCCTCTGTGATGAGCAGTCATGGGAGATATTTGTATAGTATTTATGCCCTATCTCCCATTCTTTGCTCACAGGTCTCCTTTGAAATCGATGCAAGCATTGGCAAGCGTTTGTAGGGTCTCAAAGTCAACAGCTGGGCAAGTGTGCCGTCTGAGGTAGAAGTCTGTGAACAAACATAACAGACAATGAGACAGAGTCATACCAATGGTCCCAGGCTGGGTCCCAGCCTTGCCACAATTGCAGGGGAAGGCCAAGGACCAAGAGACTCAGCTACAAATTGCTGAAACGCGGTGTAGAACAAGGTGGAAGGGGAGGGCTTGCAGCCAGACCACCCCGATTTGTATCCTAGCTCAGATACTTCCTAACCAGGTAACACTGAGCAACTTTCTTTACAGCTCTGGGACTCAGTTTCCCTCTCTTAAAAACAGTGATATTTAATAACACCCACCTCAAAGTGTTGTTGCAAATATTAATTAATGCTTATAAAACGCTTAAAACAGTAGCTGGCACATGGAGAACACACAGTTAATGTTAGCTATTCATCCTCATAACTCTGTATTCCATTGTCACTATTATGTGTCTCTAGATGGTTTAATGCTTGGATTTATTATCATTGATTTCCAAGCCTATAGTCTGTCCCTCCTCTGAACCACCTTGGAATGTCTGCCAAGTCAAGCTTTCTAAAAAGCCTCTTCCACATTTTACTTCCCTGCTCAAAAACTTTCAAGGGCTCCCTGCATTTAGGAAAATGTCTGACCTCCTCAGTTCAGCTAGCAAAACTTCCTGTAGCTGACTCCGATCTACTTTTCCAACCCTCTACTAGACTGATGGCCCTCTCCTTTGTATCACCCTTCTGATACATGTTTCTATTTCACTTTTCACATACAACCACTAGATACACACCAAGTGGTTAGTAACTATTCGGTAGTGCTCTTTTTGCTCTGGCAGCATAGGGTATGCATGTTTATGTGTAACTGTAGCAGAAGATCCTGAAGGCTATAGTCTAACCAGAGGAAAGGTGTGCAGGGAAACTCCAGCCTGACCACAATGGACCCTGAGATACTCTGCAAAAGTAACAGGGGTAAGGTAAGGCCAGTAGCATGGAACTACCATAATATTTAGCCTTGGATGTGCTCAAGGAATATATAGCATATATTAAACCTACTTTAAACGAATATCCCTAATGAGTTTAAAGAGAAATTCTCAGGTGACAGGTCAAAAAATAAGTTGCTAGAGCCCTAGACGATCTAAAAAGCCATAGTTGCATCCCTGGCTCAATATTACTATCCCAACTGTAAATCTTATTCAGGCTCCCACCCATAGAGGTACCCACTTGAAGAGGAATTTATTTGATTTATTTATACAAAGCAACAAAATAATCTCTCCTTCTAATCAACAAAAACGTCCAGACCTATTCACAAAACCGACTTAAAATTCACTGTTATGATGGCTAGCTTCCTTCACAGTGCCACTGGGCTTTGGGGAGGACATAGTAAAGAGCGAGCCCAGTGTGCCTGGGATTCGGGAGGGGTGTGCTGATAACCCCTGAGGCTGGAGTGAGCAATGAAGGAGGATTCTCAGTGTTTGCCCCCAGCTATTCATTGAGGAAATGAAGGGCAGGACCCTTGACAATTTCCAAGATGGACATCTTCCTTCCAAAGACATGTCCTTCATTTCATGACAATAGAGGAAGAACAGAAAAAAAAAGAAATTTACATAATCTTAGATCATGACAGAAAGTTTAGACAATAGCTTTCCCTCATGTAAAGCAGTTTTCAAGACACTGTTAACAAATAAGCACAGCCCAAAAATTCAGACCCTCAATGTTGAGCTCTCACAAGATAGGGGGGTCACAGATTGATGGCCCTTGAGCACAATACAGCTCACAGATATGTTTTGTCTGGTCAGCATGGTGTTTTAATTTATTTTTAATTTATTTAAAATCCTTTATACCAGGGGCACCTGGGTGGCTCAGTCGGTTAAGCGTCCGGCTTCGGCTCAGGTCATGATCTCACGGTTTGTGAGTTCGAGCCCCGTGTTGGGCTCTGTGCTATCAACTTGGAGCCTGGAGCCTGCTTCGGATTCTGTGTCTCCTTCTCTCTGCCCCTCCTCCACTTGTGCTCTGTCTCTCTCTATCTCTCAAAAATAAATAAATGTAAAATAAATAAATAAATAAATAATAAAATAAAATAAAATCCTTTATACCAGATACGTGTTCTGCAGTTCAGCACAGTCCCCACCATTCCTTATGGTCTTACACTCTAACATTTGTATTTTCCTCTAGTCCCTGCCTGGAGGTATTTGAGTTTGCAATTCCTACCAGAGTCTGCCTCTTGGATAAGCCTCTTCTGGATGGACTTGGGTGATACATCTAGCATGCAGCCCTCACACATACTTCATTTCCCCTCTGTCTCTATCCTTCATTCTCTTCAAGACTCTACCAGTTTTCTACTTGACTCTTGGAGCAAGCCACTGCAGAGGTCCCTGGAGGCTCATTTTTTAGAAATCATGCAATGAGTAGAAGCCACTCCTAGTTCACACTCTGCAACCCTCGATTCATCTGTAGGACTCAGCTAGGCAGGTGGGGCTTCAAGAAGTCCATTTCTGCTCTCATGCCGGAAAACCTCACTTTGAATGTGCCATCAGTAGCTTCTGGCTTCACAGCATCTTAAGAACAGAGAGAGGATGATAAACTGGAATCTTAGCTGTTTATAATGTATAGCCTGTCATGAAACCTCCCCACAACTACTTCTCTGCTATCACCTGCCTTGTCCGGCCCACCAAGAAAGTGATGCAGGCTTTGTTGCTTTGGGTTTCGCCAGAACATTTCATCTTAAGTGAAATGCATGGCATTCCATTTTTTGGCCATGAAAGAGGATAAAGGACAGAGTCAGCCTTTGACATAAACAGGACTCATCCAGTAAGTAGCCAGAGGGAAATGTTGGCAACATGTAATTAGCCAGCTGGTCATCCTCTGTTTAAATCCACCCTCTTCTCTAAATGCCAAGTTTTGAAGAATTAAATATTTTTGCATACCAGGCATAGTTCAAAACCAGATTTTTAAAATATGTTTTCATGTTGCCCCCTTTCTCCTCAACCAGTGTCACATACAAACTAGGGGTCAAGTAAGTTAATACCTTAAATAAAAGGGTGCTGAAACTTTTGTTTGGAATCAATTGTGAAGTCAGTATAAACTTCTTTTGAACTCTGGCTCAAGAAGAAAACTTCTTGAGTCTTAATTACGTTTGAGGCTGGAATGCTCAGATCTAGTCCAGCTCCTTCAGTAGAACAAATATTTCCTTTTTGCCTGGGTTGCAAAAGATGTGCTTGGTTATCAAAACAGGCTCAAAGCATGCGTGAGGTAACTGAAAACCACTGCAGCACATGACAAGGCCCAGTTCTCAATCTTTTTTTGCCTTTGCAAATCCCAGTCTCCTGTTGAGGAGTCAAGGAAGTAAATGGTCTTTCCTGAAATTCTGGTAGATCTCGATCCTAGGGCTCCCCCTTCTTTGGGATCAGCCTTCCAGCATGCCACCTCCTCTTTGCCTTTCTCCTTGACTTGTAATATGTTTACTTCAACTACACAAAACTCAAATGACATGGTCCTAATCAAAGCAAGAACATTTTAACTCATTAGTTTTTCCTTTCACTTTCTGATACCCAAGACTGAAAATCTTAAGTTTGGATATTCTCTTTTTTTCTTAATGTTTATTTTTATTTTTGAGAGAGAGGTAAAGAAAGAGAATGTGGGGGGGGAGGGAGGGAGAAGGGGCAGAATAAAAGGGGACAGAGGATCTTGAAGCAGGCTCTTTGCACTGACAGCAGCAAACCCGATGTGGGGCTCAAACTCCTGAACATGACCTGAGCTGAAGCTGAAGTCAGTCTCTCAACGGACTGAGCCACCCAGGTGTCCCAAGTTTGGATATTCTTGGACAAGAAATGTAGACTAAGAGATAACAAGCATAAGGGTTGAGGTCTCTTATCATGGAAATGTCAAGATTCTGTCCTATATCCTCCTCAGGTTAAAGAGCCAACAGTTGATTTGAGATTTCAGAGGAAAAACAATGACTCTCAAAAATGAATAGCTTATGGGAACCATTCCACATCGAGGTATTCATTTACTGGGATAATTTCCAATTTTGTTATTATTAATTGCTCTTTACAATGAATAGTAAACATTTTTTAAATTCTACTTTCGGAGAGAAATGACAACATGTCTTCTTTTGCACATAAAATTTACCATACAGCCACGTATGAGAATTTCATCTGTGTCAAATATGCTACCAGTTTATGGGCTTTATTTTTCAGGAAATGCATGATTAGGACAACAGTAGAGTGTAGTTCACTGTGTCTCCCGTAGATGCTGTTATGATACTCAGAGCCAACACATTTTCTTCCTTTTACAAGTCGGAAGAGAAAAATGCTTGACTTTTTTTCTTACCTACTTCATTCAGTGCCAAAACTCCTGATATACATCTGGAGTCAGATGCTAAGTAGGTGCCATGAGCCAGAGACCATCAGATATCACATGAGGAACAGTCTAAGACAAGATGGGAGCAGATCTCAGCAAATTGCTCTTCTGCGTCACGAACCCCAAATTCCTGTTCCCTATGCCTGGCAACATTGCCCAATTTCTGAAACTCGGTTTCTTCCTTCCTCGTTTTTAGCACCCACCTGCTTGGCTCTCCATTTCCTGCCCAGTTGTGCTTTATGGATCACAGGCTGACCCAGCCCCCTGCTCCCAGCTGCCTAGGGCTAGTAGCGTCTCAGGTGCCCTCTCTGCCTGGTCATTGTATTATGCTGGCTGCACCAGCTGGTTCCCTATCATTTCAGTTGTGGGTGGAATCGTGTCCCCCAAAAAGACATGTTCAAGTCCCAGCCCCAGCACCTATAAATGTGACTTATTTGGAAATAGGGCCTTTGCAAATGTAATCAAGCTAAGATGAGGTCATACTGAATTAGAGTCCTACTGAATCCAATATGATTGGTGTCCTCATAAGAAGAGGGAAATTTGAACACAGGGACACTGTACACAGAAAAGTCACACACACACACACACACACACACACACACACACACACAGATGGAAGACACCATGTGAAGACAGAGCAGAGACTGGATGATACAGCTGCAAGTCGAAAAAACACCCAGGATGGCCAGCAAACACCAGAGGCTGTGAGACAGGCATGGAACAGACCCTCCCTCAGAGGCTCAGGAAGGACCAACTTTACTAAAACCTTGACTTCAGACTTCTGGCTCCGAGAACTGTGAGAGAATACATTTCTGTCGTTTTAAGCCACCCAGCCGCCGTGCTTTGTCATGGCAGCCCTGGGGAGCTAATACAGTTTCTTTCACAATTTTGGAGGATCTCTCAGTTCATTTAACACATATTTATTCAGCACCTACTCTCTGCTAGGGGATCTGCTAGGCACTTTGAAGACCACCATAAGTGAAACAGTATCTCCCACCCTGAGACCCTCATGCAGCCTTGTCGGGGAAATGATGTCATGCGAGAAGTACAGTGACAGAGGCACACACAGGGTGTTGAGGAAGCAGGGAGGACACTCACCCTAGAGTGGGGTGAAGGGAGGACATCCTGGAAGAGATAATGTCTGAGAAGAACCTTGAAGTGTTCACTCCCTGGAGGAAATCTGCCGGCTAGAACAGAAGAGACAGTTTCTCCTCTTCCACACCCACCTCTGAAAGCAGCCTCTTCCTGCAGCAAAAGTGTTTAAATGGCAAATTCATGCCATATTGTGCCACATTACGATTCTCCAAGTGCTTTCCCACAGCCCAAATCTTCTTGCCGGCTTGGCTTTATGGGAGAACTAAAAAAGAAGTTCGTTTCTTCTTAGACTTGACAGGGGTGAGGTGAGGAGGGTAGATTTTGTTGTTGTTGTTGTTGTTGCTTTTTTTTTTTGTTTCTAGAGTTTGTATAATTTAAACTGTTAGTACAATGCCATTTTTATTTGTAGATATTAGTGCCTATGAAACACAAAATGCTTTGAATTAAGGAAAGTTAAGTGTAAGCTCTTTCAGAAAGGAGTTTATTGGATCCTTCCCATGACACTAGATATATATATATATATATAAAACACTAAAACAACTAAGAAAGAAGGGGATGCACAGATGATTTGGAAAATAAAAAACTAGAGGGCTGATGTTTTGAAAAATACTCTTAGCCCCACTATCCAGAAGCTATCATTATATTAATATATTTTGATGGATTGGCTACTAATTGTTTTTCATGCAGTTTTTATTTTGTTTTTCCCTACTCTATAAACAATCTTGTATCCTGCCTTTCTCACACAGCATTATAACATAAACATTTTCCCAGGCCTTTAGAAACTGTCTATAAATATAATTTTGATGGCTAGAAAATGTTTGGTTGCACAGATGCCTGTAGTTTACTTAACCAGGCCCTGTTTGGGCCATTCAGGTTAGGTCATAACTTCTTACATAGCCTTCAGATAAACTTAATGAGTTTTAAAATGGAGATCTCAGGGCGCCTGGGTGGCGCAGTCGGTTAAGCGTCCGACTTCAGCCAGGTCACGATCTCGCGGTCGGTGAGTTCGAGCCCCGCGTCGGGCTCTGGGCTGATGGCTCAGAGCCTGGAGCCTGTTTCCGATTCTGTGTCTCCCTCTCTCTCTGCCCCTCCCCAGTTCATGCTCTGTCTCTCTCTGTCCCAAAAATAAAATAAAACGTTGAAAAAAAAAATTTAAAATGGAGATCTCAAGTCATTTCATCATAGACCAATGGTTGCATAATGATACAAGGACCATTTTATCATCAGGAAGTTGAATTTAAACCAAAAACAAAGACAACGATGTTGACAACATCAGCAGCTGTTGTCTCCGTCCTGCTGCCTACCCCAGAGATTTTTTCCTTCATTGGCCTAGGGCTCTATTGCTGAGCCCAGTCATACCCTGCTCATCCCAGTTTCCAGGTCCAGCGCTGGAAGTACTCTGGGGTCTCAGCACTGCTCCCCGCTGGTTTGAGTATTGATCAATCTCCCGGTTATTCTGGCTCATGACAAGTGCTTCAGTGCTAACCTAGGCTCCTGCTCTGCTGCCCAAGTCACCCCTGTGGGATTCCCTTGAGTTTTCTTTGCCGCCAGTCTGGCTCAGGACACTGGTCGAGCCCATGTACATCCCAAGTCATCATTCCCTCTCCACCTCAAGATGTTCTCTAATAAAGAAGCTCTCTCATCTAAGTACCCTAGCCAATCAGCCTGTCTGTCTCTGTCTCTCTCTCTGTCTCTCTGTCTGTCTGTCTCTCTCTCTCTCTCTCTCTCTCTCTC
Organism: Puma concolor; assembly: GCF_028749965.1. Lineage (NCBI taxonomy): Eukaryota > Metazoa > Chordata > Mammalia > Carnivora > Felidae > Puma > Puma concolor. The sequence goes on along the minus strand of NC_141674.1, from coordinate 190,883,995 downwards.
ACACACACACACACACACACACACACACAGTGATACAACTGAGCTTCTGCATCATCGCTATTTTTTCAAGTTTCTCCTAGAGTAACCTGTTTGCTACCAATATCCCTTGGTGTCCTAGCCCTTGTTTTGACCTCACCTGATACCTGAGACTCATACTCTCTTACCTGTGCTTACTTACCTGGGCTCTTGAGAATCACCTACCTGTGGAGACACACTGCTGCTCCCTGAATCCCTGAAGCCAGCCATTTGCCTGATCCATGGCAAGGCATTGCTGTGCACCTTCAGTAAAACACCTTGCTGCCCCAGCTCCGACTTTACTATAGGATAAGCCCACCCTGCCCTCCTCCCCCGACACACCTCAATGTCTTTTGGTGTCACTCAGTATTGCTGCTGTCAGGGTGAGCAATGCTCGTGGCAGGTCCAGGCAACTGCCCCACAATTCTGACTGACTGTGAATGAACAAGAGAGAATAAAAACCACCTTTTTTGTTTTTAATTCCAATATAGTTAACCTTCAGCGTTGTATTAGTTTCAGGCATAACAATCACTTTGAAAGATACTTGGGTACCCGTCCTAGACATAGGTCCACAATCTATTTCCAATATCCACATGCAAAATACTGAAAATGTAGCCTTTTTTTCATAACTCATTTTGCAGTAAAACCTGACTGTATTAGTTTCCTGTGGCTGCTCTAACAAATCACCACAAACTTGGTAGCTTAAAGCAACAGAAGTTTATTCTCTCACAGTTCTGGAGGCCAGAGTTTTTCAAAATCTGTTTTACCAAGCCAAAATCGAGGCATGAGCAAGGCTGTACTCCCTCCTATGGCTCTAGGGAAGAATCTTCTTCTTGCCTCTTCCAGTTTCTGGTGACTGCCATCATCCCTTGACCTGTGACTGCATCACTCCGATCTCTGCCTCGGTGGTCCTCTCCTCTTCCATGTGTATCAAATCTCCCTGTGTCTTCATCTTATCAGGATACATTTGATGTATTTAGGGTCCACCCAGATAATCCAGGATAATGTCTCATGTCAAAATCCTTAACTCAACATATCTACCAAGATCCATTTTCCTTATAAGGGTGCATTTATAGGTTCCAAGGATTAGGACCTCATATCTTTGGGTAGCTATTGTTCAGTCTACTGTATTGACCTAAATGAAAACAAGGTTGTCTCTCATTATGTGAACAGTCATGATTTGCTAATGAAATATTCATGTGTGAGATTATAGGGTATTCCCTAGACCTCAGTGGGGGTCTAGGGAACATGCAATATGGGCACTGTTTTTCCTTTCTAAAATCAGATAAACTCTACTCTCTTCTAAAACCTGTTTGGCTAAAATTACAGATAGAGCCTAAATGTTCAACAACTGATGAATGGATAAAGAAGATGTGGTCTATATATACAATGGAATGCTACTTGGCATTGAGAAATAATGAAATCTGGCCATTTGCAGCAACATGGATGGAACTGGAGGGTATTATGCTAAGTGAAATAAGTCAGTCAGAGAAAGACGGATACTATATGTTTTCACCCATATGCGGATCTTGAGAAACTTAACAGAAGACCATGGAGGAGGGGAAGGGGAAAAAAAAGTTACAAACAGAGAGGGAGGGAGGCAAACCATAAGAGATTCCTAAATACAGATAACAAACTGCGGGTTGATGGGGGTAGGGGAGATGGGAAAGTGGGTGATGGGCATTGAGGAGGGCACCTGTTGGGATGAGCACTGGGTGTTGTATGGAAGCCAATTTCACAATAAGTTATATCTTTAAAAAATAATGAGATGACACTAACAATAAATAAAATAAAACAAAACAAAACGTGTTTGGCTACAAATATTTGTAAACCTGTTTCAAGTCCACACTGCCTGAGGCATGACATGATTAGGTGGCTCTGAATTCCTCTGACTCAAAAACACCAGACTTTGCCATCTGTAGAGCATCAGTCCTATAAGGAAAGCAGATATCATTATCTCTGTTTTAGAGGTAGGAAACTCAAGGGATTGAGTGTTTTGTCTTCTCTTGTCTAAATCCTGTAGTTTGTCAATGGCAAGAACCAGAACCAGAATTCATGGTTCTAATTCACAGTGCAGTTTTTCCAGTTCATCAGATCTGCCTCCCCACAGAGAGACAATCTGAAATGAATTATTCTTTAAAACATGTGATTTGAATACTTTTACTGGCAAAGGTTAGAAATAGCACTTTAAATCCTGTCAAATGGTAAAACAGATGGGCCCTGAGCCAAGATTAAACAAAGGAGACAGGCAAGGTATAATAAAATATTGTCTAGATACTAAAGGCAGCTATGAAGGCTATACTGCTTACTGACTTGCCTTTTAATTTCCCTGTATTATCTGACTTTCTGTTTACGCATTGTCTAGTTTTAGAATTTGGAAAGATACTTGGCATTCAAATAGAAATTCACATCATTTACAGGCAAGTAGACATATCATTTGTAAAATGAGGATAATGGCACTTTTTTATGGGATTATCATGAGAATTAAATAAGAATATGTGAAATGCCTAACATGGAACCTTAATAAACATCCCTTCCCTGGAAAAATTCATTACACTCTTCACCCTCTACTTCCTTTTCCTCATCTCTCAATGCCTTTCAACTTTCTTAAATCGGAACCTGTTCTATCTGATGCCACCAATGACCTCCATATTCCCCATCCCAATGGACACGTTCCAGGCATTGGCTTACTGGACTTCTTTGCTGCCTGTGATGCTGTTGAACACTCTGACCTTGTGAAACTCTCTACACCCTTGATTTCTGTGGAAATATAAATTTGGGGGTAATCAGCATTTATGGTCACAAATGACCACTGGCGAAAAGAATGAGCACCCTTGATGGTGGCTAGAGAAGAACAATCAGGTCAGAGGAACCTTGCACTCTAGAGAATCTTGCACTCTGGCCCTCTTCAGTGATGCCTCTTTTTTCAGGGTGAGGAGCCTGCAGGACCCAAGCATACTTGCCCAAATAGCTTGCCGAGACTTGTAGAATCCTCTTGCCCAAATCCTTGCCCACCACCAGGGTGCTCACATCTAAGCCTGAGAGATGACCGGGGGACAGCTGTTTCCAGCAGTGTGAGCAGAACTTAGACATGCAGGTTAGGGTGACCACACACTTGTACATAAGGCCCTTTATAATTCGACTGCAGGTATTGGATGGAAAGCGATAAGCCAAGGCCAGTGGCTCATCTCCCCATACTGCCGCATTCCAACATGGAACTCTGAGGAGTAAGAGAATTCCAGATGATAATAAAGCTATATTTTTCAAAGCAGGAAGGGAAAACATACATTATTTAACAGTTTGTTAGCTTGATGTATAAATTTTAAATATTTAGACATAAAGTATGTTCCCTCCATTTGCACTTTTATCCCAGACCACAAGTGTTAGGCGTAGGACTGTGTGGGAGCTAAGTGTTCATATTTACCAAGACAGTGACTATTTTCACTTTACATGCCATCTCCAATGCAGCCATAGAATCTGCTCGAGAGCTGTAATGAGAGTAAGCAGGGAAGAATTCCTAGCAGATTAGTGATGGGCACAACCAAAACCTTCCTCGACCTGTCACACCCCTTCATCTCATGTAGGAGACAATTAAAGTCAAGAGCAGTTAAAATACTCTCCCACTCTGGTAGAGGAATAGGATGGCACTAGGACTCAGGTCCTCTGACTCCAGGTCAGGGCATTTGTTCTTGCAATGCTGGAAGCAGGACATGTCTCCATGGGCTGCTGGGCTTGTATGCAGAAAGAGGATATAATGGAATGGGATATTTCATTTTAAAATATGCCATGTAAGGAAAATGCTAGTATGGGGATTTTGTAACAAAGCCCATAGTGTTCCAAATTATGTAGAAATTACTCTTGTTTAATTTTAATGAAAAGGATCTGAACAATTGGTTTGGAGACACAGGGAAATATTTTAACAGCAAGACTGAGTTTGAGGAATCTAAACGGGGATAAATTAGTTGGGTCTTTTAAGCGGACTATTTTAAGAGAGCATTCATCAGCTAATACTTAATGTTACTCTTGTGACAGATCATAGCACATAAGTGACAGGTATTAGGTGAACAAGGGAGCATAACTGATGTGGTCTGGAAACTGCATTTTTGATGACTACATGCACCACCTTGGAGAAGCTAAAGCCCTTCCTTAATCTAGACTTCAGCTTCTGCATTTGTGATACAGAGGCAGTCATGTTAGCTCACACTGTTGCTGTGACGATTAAAGATGGTGACGAGATAGAAAACAAAGGCAGAAAGCAGGCATTTGTGTCATTGTCTAAGTAGACTCAGTGTCATTCAGGCACACAATAACCCTCTACTGAGCATCCAGGGTGCACCACACACAACCGTGCTATGTGTCCCACCTTCCTCATCAAAGGGAGTTCAAACAAAGCCAGCTACCACCAGAATGGAGCTGGTGCCCAGCCAACTAGACGACAGTCTGCATTTTGCACATTCCGGCTTCTCACCCCTGGAAATCAGGTTAGTTCCAAGAATGTTACCGGTCTTTTTCGTGGAAGAGTAACAAAACCTCTGAGGATAATCCTAACAAATGGTGCTTTGTTCAGTGTCAGAGGCAGTTCTTTTCAATGGTTAGACAGACACACACTATGCACCTCAACGGCTTCAACGTTCAGCTGTGCCACTTAGCAGCTGAGTCAGTTACTTAACCTCCCTGTGCCTCAGCCTTTTCATCTATAAAGTGGGAATAATAATAGTACCTCTTCATGAAGTTGATGTGAGCTCTAAATCAATTAACATATGTTAATGTAGCTAAAACAGGGCCCGGCACATGTTCAGTGCTATAGAAATGTTCACTATTATTATTTCAATATCAGTGACATCTATGCGTCTCCTATTTCCATTGCAAACGTGGGCCTTGTCCCTTTTTAACTGTTTCTGCACTGGGAGTTTCTTAGAAGAACTATAGTGTGGAGAACATCACACTACTGACACTAAACAGGTAAGCAAATTATAGGTACATAGGAGAATTCCAGTACCCACCCTGGCACCACTTAACACAGGATCTAGCTTGCCCATAACAACCTGTTTCATCCGTGAGTTAGACCCAGCTATTCCCCCTCAGTCTCACGGTTGACGAAAACAACCAGGCATTTAGAATGAAAATACTTTTTCCAAATCCTTTGAGTTAGTATTCCCCTTCTGGAAAGCCATCCTAAGGCAAATTACCATCCTAAGAGAAATTCAGAAGTGTACATACAAACATCTCTCTCTGTAATGGGAACTAAAACTGATGCTTCAACTGCAGCACAAAGATACAACAGTTGCTGCATTCCAAAGGGGGTATGAATCCAAATGCAAAATTTCCCAAGGATTTAGCTGAAAATTAGTTATACAAGACTTTAAAATTTCTGACTTACGATGGAGATGAAAAAAGGGCTGAGAGAAAGGAGAAAGAGGGTTTTGGAAGAGTGTCTTGAGAGGAATTGTGTCCTGGGTCCCTCTTCCCCACCAAAGAGAGAGGTGGTATGTTCCCTTTACTTCAGGCCCAGGAGAGGAATTCAAGAGGACCATTTAACAAGCTTGGTATGAGTGCCATGCAGTTCAGGGCACAAGGCACTGGTTCCTAACTCACATTTGAGAGAGTTGTAGTGACTGGGAAGTAATACAATGGATCAGGGATGTGTGCATGGTGGGACCCAGGTGCAGAACTCCTAGGAAGACTGTATACAAAAGGCCATGTTAAAAGGATGCTGTGCACAACCACCTGGGTGCCAATGATAGAACCCTGACAGAGAAAGTCTGTGCTGAGTGGGTGGCTGGAAGACAAGGGGCCACAGGGAGAGCGACCAACCCAAGGGGATCACCTCTCCACCAAGGGAGAGCACCCCAGGGAAGGAGTGAGCCGTAAGCTGCCAGCTCATCTTATGAGCATAAGAACTTTCCCATCCCATCCCCCTGCCCCTCATTCCTCCTCCTGCCCTGAGTCAGAAAGAGTAGCCACTGAGGAAGGAAGGAGGTCAGCAAGAAAAAACTGAGCACAACTTGCCACTGCCTGCCTGCAATAGGAGGGGTCTTACCTTTAAATGAAGATTAGAATGTGGGTTTTTTATTATTATTTTAGAGAGAAAGAAAGAGGGTACAAGGGGAGGAGAAGAGCAGAGGGAGAGAGAGAATTTCGAGCACCCTGATGTGGGGCTCAATCCCAGACCATGGGATCATGACCTGAGCCAAAATCAAGAGCCAGGCACTCAACTGACTGAGCCACCCACATGCCCCTAGATAATGTGGCTTCTTATTCCAGACTGTATATTTTACTTTCTGAATGGAGATAATGAGACTTAAAGCAATTGTAGGACATTGTGATCAGAAAAGTCATGGAGCTGCCCAAAGTTTTCATTCAGGGTCAAGGGAATAATTTCCCTCACTGAATAAATTTTTTAAAGTCAAAATTTTGAGAGACAAAAATAAAGTTACCTTCTGGTTATTTCCTATGAGCCCTATCTTTTCAGTGTGTCATTTACATGTTTATTTTTTATAATAATGAAAAATTGGAAGTAATATAAATATCAATTAACAGGAAAATAACTATGTAACTATGTGAAAGTACTGTAGTTTGTGCTTTAAAGAACATACATTAAGTATTGGGCACCTGGGTGGCTCAGTAGGTTAAGCATCCGACTTCGGCTCGAGTCATGATTTCGCAGTTCATGAGTTCAAGCCCCACATGGGGCTGTCTGCTGTCAGCACAGAACCCACTTAGGATCCTCTGTCTCCTTCTCTCTCTGCCCCTCCCTTACTCTCATGCGTGCTCTCTCTCTCAAAAGTAAGTAAACGTTAAGGGCACCTGGGTGGCTCAGTAGGTTAAACTTCCGACTTTAGCTCAGGTCATGATCTCGTAGTTTGTGAGTTCAAGCCCTGCATCAGGCTCTGTGCTGACAGCTCAGAGCCTGCAGCCTGCTTCAGATTCTATGTCTCCCTCTCTCTCTCTCTCTGCCCCTCCCATGCTCATGCTCTGTCTCTCTCAAAAATAAATAAACATTTTTTAAAAAATTTTTAGATGAATAAACATTAGAAAACTAAAGTACATATATTAAGTATTAAATCCAAATGTGGAATATTAAATTTTATATGTGATTTTAATCACATAAAATATGTATAGTTACATAATGGCCATAATCATATACGTACATATGGAAACATATTGCAAGTTAACAATGGCTATCTCTAGAGGTATGAAAGAGGAATTTTTATTGTCTACTATGCACTCTTTTGTATTTTTCCCATCATTCATAATAATAATGAACTACTTTTAGGGTCCACTCTCTAATGTTACTTGACACAAACTGTTTTGCTGGATTCTACCTCCAGAAAAACTTGAAATGAGTTTCGTTCTTGCCCTCCCTACGCTATTGGCTCCCCCTTTCTGATGTGGCCTTTTCTTCACCATCTCTGCCTTCAAAAGCCTCCCATCACTTTTGCTCACTTCACACCCCATCTCCTTGGCCTCAGAATATCTTTATTTGTCTTATTTCTCTTCTCAGTGAACACCTGCTATGGATTTACTCTTGAGTATCTATGACTCCATGTACTATCCTTGAGATAACTTAAGTTCCTGACCAAAATAAAACATGGCAATTCTATAATACACACATTTTTATAACATACACATAACTGGAGAAAGAGATGCCATGTTGGAGAGGGAACCCAACCTGACAAAAATACCGAGAGTTGTGTCATTCAACACCATCCTCCCCTGGAAAGATCGAGTCAGTTTTACTCTATAGCAAGAGTAGTGGGAATGATTCTTACCCAAAAGGGCCCCCAATCCTACACACATAGGAGTTGGAAATATAAGTCACTGAGCATGTCTACCGCCTCGCTGCCTCTGTTGTATCTTGCTTCCTTTTCTCCTTCTCACACCAATCCCCCAGTCACACCTGGGGATGTTTACTGGCACTGTCTAACCTCTGGCAGTCAAGAAGTCAGTGATGCCTGGTATGGACCACTTCTCCACAGGTCACCTCCTTTCTTCCGTGTTTGCAGACTGTGTTCTGTAGACCATTAATTCCAAGACATGTGCTTCATACTAATGCATTAAATGTTTTTAATGCCCTGCAGAAAAGTAATTCCTTGAAATTTGTTCAACCCAGGATTTTTTACACCTTTTTTTTTTTTTTTACCATACACAATGGTTAAAAAACAATCAAAAACATTACCAGTTTAAGAAACTACTACTGTTCTGAGGGAATCCTGTTTGGGAAAGGCCACCCTGACTTCAACTGGAAAGTTGTTGCTAAGGAATTAGGTGGCTCTGGGAGGCCACTTCATTCTTTCCAGCAAGGCTTCCTGACATAAATCTTGCTACTTTGCCCATTAACTAGGGAGAAACTGCCTACTGTTGTCCAAAGAGACTCACCCCACCCATTTTGGCCAGAGACAGCTAAAATGAAGGAAAAAAGGGCTCATGATTGATGGATGCATTGAAGTTAGAGGACTTTTAGAAACAAAGTTATCACGTGGAGCATTCTTCTGGACTTTATTACTTTGCACCTCAATGCTTTATCATTTTGAGGGTGATTTCTCCACTATATCCCTGAAAGATGCCACCATTTATCTCATTGAAGTCCAAAGTTGGATTGACTTAAATGGGCCCTGTAACTGATAAAAAGCCTATTACCACAGGCAGGAAGGCCAAGTTGTGTAACGAAAAAGAAAATGTACATTTATCTAAACCTGTAAGTTCAGATGCAAGGGTCTCCCTGGTCCCTAAAGTTGCCTGCAAGCGATGACTCACTAACTCTTTTCCTGTTAGCAAGCCATCAAGGAGTCATCTCCAAGGCCCAAGTGCCTGTGGCAGCATGAAAAACCTTCAGAGCCACTAACACAGCAGAGCAGTGGGCCCAGGGGACCTGATAGGTCCTTTTCTCTTTGCCAAATACAATTTTCCACAGGGATTCCATCCAAGGACCTAGGGTCCTCTGCAGGAATTGACCTATTATTTGGGACTTCATCACCCACACAATAATCTTAACCCTTGTGAATACACTTCTTCCTCCTGATCACAAAACAACCAAGTCTTGTATTCTCTGACATGATGAGTTTGTTGTTGCTTTAGGTTTGTTTGTCTGTTTTGAGAAGAAGCATAATTTCACTATATAGTGCTTAAAATTTTCTGCTTATATACGTGCAATATTTATTTCATCCAATTTTATGTTTCTCAAATACTAATCTCTTAAAACATTCCCTTTATCTCCATGTTCCTACTTTGGAAACCAAACAGGGAAAGTCCCAAGTGCTAAGCATTAGCAGATAAACACTTACATCCAGGGGGAATCAGAGACACTTTTAAGACCAGCTGGAAACCATTTCATAAATGTGTGGGAAGTGTTTCCTTTTATAATCTATATTTCATTTTAGAGCCATGTGACTGATAGTGGCAAAAAGTTTGTGGTTAAAACACAATACATGAACAACAGAATACTGTAAGCAGATTTTAAAAAAAGATGTTATATTAGAAAAAACACAAAAGGTATAAATAATATATTGAGGAGGTCACTCAACGTGAGATGCTAAGTCACTCAGTTATTAAAATCATTTGTTATATATGGATCCATTTTTACAAACCACCATTCTTCCTTCCTCCCAAATGTCCTCTGAATGAATGACAGGGGGCCCATGTTGTCCTTCTTTTGTGCCTCTGGTAACTCAGAGGTTTGGTAATTTTCCTAATGAAAAAAAATCAAATTCATAAAAAACATTTAGTGACAACCTTGTCAGAGGGCCCAAGACTGTATTCAGGATGTGATACAACACATTTATGTGACTGCTTTCTTTTTTTAACATACATTGGAGCTCTCCAAAATGGGTTTTGCTTCTATTCCAAACTCTGTTGGCATAGCTCTTTCCCAGGCCCTCTGATGGAGTAGAAGTATCTACCCCTGGCGTCTTATCCAAGGAAACAGATAATGTGAGTGAAAAGATCCAAATGGTAACAATCTGATAGGGATGTGGGAGTTTACCTCTGAGAGCACCACCAAAGCAGACCATCCCTGAGGCCACAAGACAGAAAGGCTCAAAGCCTCAAAATTGAATATTCTCCAATTGCATGGTTAGTAAGTCTACTTAAAATGCACCATGAGAAACAGAGGGAACGAGTTGAACACACTTGGAATAAGGTACAAGTGGGTGGAAGGACCACACTCTTAACTCTTCTCTCTCTTCTTTTGTCTCTACTTTTCTCTTCCTCTCCCTCTCTCCTCTACATCAGTCAATCCCACCCACAGTGTGATGATGAGGACCAATGATGAAGGTGCAGCAAGGGTCCAACAGACAGAAGGTACCCTGGGATAATGACACAACTTGCTCCATCAAAGAGGTCCAGGGGCAAGTTCACCTGGCCATAGGTATGGCTTCCCAATTAGCCTAGTGAGCAGTTCTGGGTTTTATGTTCATTTTTTGGGCAGAGGACGTGGGACCAAAATGGGTGTCACCAATGGGTAGCCATCTAGGGATGATATAGCTGTCAGCCCAGAGGTGGCACAATCATGACTTGATCTCTCCATCCCTTTCTCCATCTATAAGTAACATTCATACCTTTTTGTATCATATATTTCATTTATTCTTTCCTTAACATGTTTTATAGACTGTTAACTTATTATCTATATTTAACACATCTCATGAATTCTGCCTGTCTCCCAAGCTATTTCCTTATTCCTTATCTACATTACCATCCAAGGATAACATCCTAGGAATCTCACCAATATCTCAAAAGCTGCTGGCTCACTTTCTATGCACATTCAACATTTCTTGTGAGCTTACCTTCCCACTTGCTTTCCTGTCTTCCACAGAAGAAGCACATATATAGAATCAAATAGACAAAACGAAAGATGGAGAGTATGTAAGTGATCGAGCAAATGTATATTATGCATGAACCTTTTCTGAGCCTTTCAATGGAACCCATAGGGAATATCACAAGAGGTGGTGTAACACTCAGCATGGTCTTCAGGCTTTCTCTATACTTCATAGACTCTTTCCTTCCAGGAAAGCATGAATAATTGTTTCAAGTATATTTTGAGTATTAGTCTTGGGGGCTTGACCTGAAACAGAGAAGACTGATTATCCTATGAAATCCCTGGGACCACAAACCATTTCAACTCCAGTTTGGGGTCATTTAGTTGAACATGTGCAAAAGACAGTCCTTGGCCTACTTCTCGGCCTACTTCCCTTGGCCTAACATAAATCCCCAGGTAGATGGAAAAAGAGCCTGGGACTATCACCCCACTGAAACAAGGTACAGAACTAAGACTGTAGAATGTGGCTATGCTAATGCTCCAGTGATGGTGGGACTCAGTAGTCCTTGCACTGGGATGCCAGAAACAGAATCATTCCAGTGCTGCTTCTATGAAATGGAGACTTCGTCAAGGCACCCCTGCCACCTAATCTCATGTTATATGGCCATCTGTGCAAGAAGGGAGGGTAATCTGCAGAAAGAAAGAAGGTAAGGAGAACCTCTGGCTTAGTTCCAAAGGGTCCCCCCAAAGCTTAGCTTTCTCCAGCATGGCACAGAGGGTGAGTTCATGCCCAGTCTCTGAAGACACACACACCTGGGGTCAGATCCCAGCTCTTTAACACTTACTAACTGTATTATCCTGAACAAGCTACCTAACCTCTCTAAGCCTCAGTCTCTTCATCTGTAAATTGATAAGTATAACAAGACCCACCTATAAGGATTGTGGTGAGGCTTGAATGAAATGATTTACATAAAGGGATAGCACACCATACCTCAGCGTGTGCCATTCTAATGGCTGTTGCAATCATTGCTATTATAATTGTTGTTATTACTATTATTAGTAGTATGGCCAGCCCTAGAGCAAGAAGTATATTATTTTAGGAGTAGTGTTCCAAAAACATATCCCTGCCTACTGAATAATGAATGTCCCAAACCCCTTCAATGAAATAAAGCCTTTATTTTTAGAATTGGTGAATGATATTAAAATGAGACTATCTCTCTGGAATTGTGACACATTGATTTAAATTCACTCAATGAAGACTCAAATGTCTATGGTAAATGCCCTTTCTGGTGGAGGTTTTGGAAAGGACGGAATAAGGATAGAAGAAATGTAGAAAAGAAGAGGGTCAGAAAGAGACAACTGGAAACATTTGGCCCAGTGCACAGGCTTTGAAATCACTCAGAATGGGGTTTGATTCCAGACTCTTATCACACCATCATCAGTGTGACCCATTTTAGCCGCTCTGAATCTCAACATCCTCATTCATAAAATGGGGGTAATTATTATACTTACTTCCTAGAGCTCTCATAAGGATTCAAAGAGATACAGTATATGGAACACATTGACTGACACAAAGTAAGTTCTTTTATCTTTGAATCAGTATTTTTGTATCCTTTGGACAAATACCTAGCAGTGCAATTGCTGGGTTGTAGGGTAGTTCTATCTTTAACTTTCTGAGGAACCTCCACACTGTTTTCCAGAGTGGCTTCACCAGTTTGCATTCCCACCACATAGTAAGTTCTCATTAAGGGTCAATTACCATTCCTGCACATTTACAGTGCTGCCCAGAACTGACTCTCATTTTCTTGTGCTGGATTTCCCCTCCTGGCTAGTGCTGGCTTTCCTACAGATCACGAACAGAAAGACTCAGAGGTTTTTAAGATTGGGTTTTTAAAGTTTTTTTAATGTTTATTTATTTTTGAGAGAGAGAGGCAGAGCATGAGCAGGGGAGGGACAGAGAGAGAGAGAGAGAGAGACACAGAATCTGAGGCAGGCTCCAGGCTCTGAGCTGTCAGCACAGAGCCTGGTGTGGGGCTCGAACCCACAAACTGTGAGATCATGATCCAAGTCAAAGTTGGATGCTTAACTGACCCAGGTGCCCCTAAGATTGGATGTATATAGGAAAGCAATAGCAAATAGAAGCTATATGTTGACAATGCAATTTAGCTGAGAAAATCGAGACACTATCACCCTCCTACCACTGCTTAAAAAATAAAATAAAATAAAATAAAATTAAGCTAGTGTCTCTACCTTTGGATGTAATCCCAGGCTGGAAGTTCTCTTCAGTTTACACAGCCCTGGGTGACTTTCCAAGCCTTGAATCTCCCAGACTGTGGAATTCACCAAAGGTCAGGTTGGTTAGCAAATGGAGCTGGGACTTCTGCTCTGCTCTATAGCCTAGAATTCTCTCTGAGCCTCTGGGTGTTTTCCTCAAGAACCTGGTCTCAGCTGAGGCACTGGCACTTCAACTAGACACCCAGATCCTCGAGGGCATCCCTGAGCCCCCAGGGTTAATCTGGGAGGGGGGCAGGCAGGAGTTATCAGGGCTCTTGCACAGTTAAAGTTTCTGGTTCTACCACTTTGTCACCATCGGATGTGTTCCTGCTCAGGACCCCAGGAGAGAGAGAATAGTGCCCTACAGGTTTTGTGAGTTGAGGGTTTTCTAGTAACGCAAATTTTTAAAAAGAGAGAATTCCAACATTGGGGAAGACGGACATGCTAGCACTGGAGTCTGTGTGCCTCACCACTGAGCTAGACCATAATGACAAGAAGTGCTTATTGAGCCCTATCTCCCAGGCATTGCACTAAATGCCTGTTTTACGTGGATCATGGCATTTATTCTTCACAGTAACCCCATATGATATCACTTTAACCCCCATTTCACAGACAAGTTAACTGGACTTTGGAGACATCGAGGGATTTGTCCAAAGTCTCAGAGGTTCCTTTGTCCAGGCCTACGAAGAGGAAAAGTACCTTTGCCATCTCACGCCGCAAAGGAAAAGTCTTGGGTTGTTGCTAATGCGTAGGCAGTAGGGAGTTTTCGCAACATCTACTTCAAGGGCTCTTCGTTTTGTTGTTTATGGACATCAGGGCTTATTTAAACAAAATGGGTCTATTTGAGGATACAGAGTTTTCATGCTAAGCCTTCTTTTTACTGTTTAGTCTGTTCATGCTGCATCATGCCATAGTTTTATTTGTGTTACTTCTGCCCAGATGTGAAAGACATTAGCTAACAAGGTCTATGCATATATCAGAGAGGGAGGGGACTCCATTACTCCTGAGAATGACAACAGTCCTTTCTGCTTCCTCTGAACATCCAAAACCTATCCCAGCTGATGAGGCTTGCCTGTAGTAAGTGGTTCTCATTTTCTTACTGCCTAAAAATAAAGCAATTTTAGTGTTCCATACTTTTGATGAGCTTTTTTCCTTTCTTTTTGCAACTGGCATTTGATGTCAATCACTCCTCAGGCATGCTCTGGCTCCTCCTGTGGCTTCCTCAAGAGTGGTGAGTCGATGGTATTTTCGGTTTGGGGTTTGAGGTAGGAGAAGTTTCAGGGAGGAAACAATGAGGCAGCCTGTGATTTCTTCTTCTTCTTTTTTTAATGTTTATTCATTTATTTGGAGAGAGAGAGAGAGAGAGAGAGAGCATGAGCAGGAGAGGGGCAGAGAGAGGGAGAGAAGGAATCCCAAGCAGGCTCCACACTGTCAGTGCAGAGCCCCCATGCACAGCTTGAGCCCATGAACCATGAGATCATGAGCTGAGCCGAAATCAAGAGTCAAATGCTTAACTGACTGAGACACCCAGGTGCCCCCAGCCTGTGATTTCTTCTTAAGTCATGTGCACAATTTACATCAACTCTGAGAAGAGTGAAATTAAATGTAAGAAAGTCAGCCAGGCCTGACTCAGACATAGGAATCTGAGGTAAGTGCCCCCTGAAAACCTGGTTTGCAAAAATCACAGCTGAGTGATGACAAAGGATAACTTCATTCTGAAACAGGAAAAGAGATGTCATTTGGGACGGGAAGGATTTTCCTGGGGGTTTTCCCATAGAATCCAATGCAATGTGTCAGGCTATTACCCACAGACCTCTCTCGCCTCCCATTTGTAACTCCAAAACCGTGCTGAGCCCTGGCCTCATCACTGATCTCCAGTCTAGCCCTGGCAACCAGTAAGACACAGACACGGATAACAGAGCCCCAGCAAGCTCTGTGAGGAGCTCCCGCTCATGTGCTCAGAAGCCGTTGGCCAGAACTAGACATTGGAAGCCAGAAATGCCATGGAAAACCAATGCGCCCTTGAAACATAAGAAAAGAAGCAAGATCAAAAAATGGTCTCTGCACTTGCAAATGCTTTTGCTTCTGATTTCTTTCCCCAGGACTTCTCCCTTCTCTCTCTGTTTTAGGACATCTTCCCTAGCTTCACTTCCTAAGTTAAGGCCTCCTTCTATTTCTTGTCTCTGTTCTAGTCACATGAAAGAGCATTTGTCTAAGGCCAGGCCCTATGGGAAATGCAGAAGTAGATCTGATAGGCCCCTTGCCCTCAAGGGGCATACAAACTCTTTGGGGAGATATGGCAAACACAAGGAATATACTTAGGGGACAATCAGGGCCACCACTGGTCCATTTGGTGTTTCATGAGAATCTGAAAAGGCACTCCTTCCTCTAGATGGGCTATTGGCATGGAGAAAGGAATAGGGCTGGATTTCAGTCCCTACTCAACCTATTGGCAGAGCACAAAATGCCTGTGAGGCAACCCTGGGAACAATAAAAATATTCAGTCTAGAAGCATCCAGATGGCCAACAGACATATGAAAAAAATGCTCAACATCACTCATCATCAGGGAAGTACAAATCAAAACCAGAATGAGATACCACCTCACACCTGTCAGAATGGCTAACATTTACAACTCAGACAACAACAGATATTGGTGAGGATGCAGACAAAGAGGATCTCTTTTGCATTGTTGGTGGGAATGCAAACTGGTGCAGCCACTCTGGAAAACAGTATTGAGGTTCCCCAAAAAGTTAAAAATAGAATTACCCTACGACCCAGCAAATGCGCTACTGGGCATTTATCCAAGGGATACAGGTGTGCTGTTTCGAAGGGGCACTTGTACTCCAATGTTTGTAGCAGCACTATCAACAATAGCCAAAGTATGGCAAGAGCCCAGATGTCCATCAATGGATGTATGGATTAAAAAAAGATGTGGTATAAATGGAGTATTACTCAGCAATCAAAAAGAATGAAATCTTGCCATTTGCAACTACGTGGATGGAACTGGAGGGTATTATGTTAAGTGAAATGAGTCAGTCAGAGAAAGACAAAAATCAGATGACTTCACTCATATGAGGACTTTTAGAGACAAACCAGATGAACACAAGGGAAGGGAAACAAAAATAATATAAAAACAGGGAGCGGGACAAAACAGAAGAGACTCATAAATATGGAGAACAAACTGAGGGTTACGGGAGGGGTTGTGGGAGGGGGGATGGGCTAAATGGGTAAGGGGCACTAAGGTATCTACTGAAATCATTGTTGCACTATATGTTAACTAACTTGGATGTAAATTTAAAAAAATATATGTTCAGTCTAATGTAATCCACTGCAATAGGCATGGCACAGAAGCTGTCTGATATATGCCAGTCACAGAAGGGAGAAATAAATGTTGGCTATTTTTATAGAGAAGGCTTTGTGTAGAAGGTGGGTAAGCTAGGAGAAGGTCACCATTCTGGATGGAGAAAGGCATTACAAAAAAAAGAAAACTGGACAAGCAGAACCATGGAGGTGAGAAGGAACGTCAGTCCCCATAATTCTCCAAGCCCTTTCTTTCTCCCTTTTGCTCTCATGCGCCTTTGTTTAAAATATTTCCTCAGATTCCTCAGTTCCATTCGTTCGTCTTTTTTCCACGGATCGCCTTAATAAAGGATAGGCAGATACTATGTTTGCATAAGAAAGACGGTTCTGATCGTGTCAGTGCTATACCTCCTCAGTGGTAAATAAATCACTCCAGTCTCCATAGTTACTAACCTTGATCATGTCATGAGCCTCAGACACACAGTAAAAATAAAGATCCTTGAGGCTGCATAAACACCAGACTTTGTGAGCCTCTGAGGTGACTTGGTTTTAGCCCTGTACCCGGGCAATTCCATTCCCAGAGCCTGATTTTTCATGATTATTCTTTTATTCTTTGGTCTCTGTGTATAACTCTGTGTTAAGGGAAATGGCTGAAGTGTGAGAGACATCAACACCAATGTACTTCTGATCAGTGGATAAACAGAAATAAGATTGACATAAATATATCAATGAGTCATTAACTGCCACCAGCTCGAAAAATATTTTTTCAAACGGAATTTTATTTTCAGATCTCAGCTCTGGTTAGCAAACTGACAGATGAAAACATAGCAGGTTGCCAGAATATTTATATGATTATTTTCTTCCCAGCCCAATATATAAAGTAACAGTTATGAAAACAAAGAGGATCGTCCAATGTCTTTTTCCATACAGGGGTTCTTTCTACAATATCCCTGAAGGGCTATTATCAAATCTCTACTGGAAGAATATCCATGACAAAGGTCACCACAACTTTGGGGACCACCCCTTCCATTGTTGGAGAGCACTTGCTGGGTGTCTGTTTGTTTATTTAGTCTTCTTTATGTTACACGTATTGCTTTCTGGTTCACTAACACCATCGGTCCTAGGTTTGCCTTCCACGAGAGCGCCACATGGAGACTTAAGTTTTCAGTGACACAAGGTAATTGAAAGGGCACTAAACACAGGCCAGGAGACCAGTGGTCTAGTCCCAGCATCTCTACTC
Source organism: Puma concolor (assembly GCF_028749965.1). Lineage (NCBI taxonomy): Eukaryota > Metazoa > Chordata > Mammalia > Carnivora > Felidae > Puma > Puma concolor. The sequence goes on along the minus strand of NC_141674.1, from coordinate 190,866,412 downwards.
AACTGACATGCTACTTGGAGCAAAGTGAAGTTAAACAGCTGGTATGACCTTGGTGTTTACTGACGGGATAGTTTCTAGATTTCTTTTCCATGCCAGTTGTCCTTACCTTGAAGCTTCCCAGTTGTCGTTGTCTCTGTTAAGCCTGGTGCTCAGACTAATCCCCCAGAGATGGCAAAACCAGCAAAACAGAAGGGAGTGATTCCTCCCTTGACTCCCAGGCTGAACACAGTACACCACTTCGATTACCGCTGCCTCAGATTGCACGGTGCTTCTAACAGCCTCTTCCAACTAAGTTAGGGTCACTTAACACCTCTATGTCTTTTTTTATATGAGGTGCTGTCAAACCAGGTCTACCTCTTCCTGAACCCATTCAGTGTTAGGGTTAACATTGATGAATACTTTTATATTTACATCCCTTGAATTTATCCCTATTGAACTTCGCCTTATTAATATTAACTCATTGTCAAGGAATAGAATGCTGTTTCATTATTCTTCACTACTTCAACTGACCTTTGTGTCATGAATGGGAGTTTCTGCAGCAGTGTGTGACAGGAAAACTTCTGAGAAGTCCCAAAATGTTCCATAAACAAAAACATTTGGAGAAAGATCTGTGTACCACAGAAGGAAATCTCCCTAACCAAGGTCTCATAACTTACATTCCTGTGGTGAGAAAACATTATTTTAATAAGATTTTATTATTAAGATGATTGATCTAGTCAGGTATTTTTAGCATTAATAGACATTTCCGTTTCTCGAGAGTCCCAAACATAATTGTGGTTCCAAAGTTTGAAAGCATCTTTCTATGTTCAGAGCATTTAATGTGGATTTTTTTTTAATTAAAATACTTTTTCAGTAAAACAACACCTATAGATTCACATCATCCATCACGTGAACTGGGGAGTGATGAGAGTTTTCCCAAAGGAGAAAAAAAGCCAGTTAGTGTGTCTAAAAGCATGAGTGGAGAGCAGTGGAAGGACATCATAAATGCTGCTTTACTCTTGGCTTCCCTGAAGGGGATTAGAGGAGTCCAGGCAGAGGGGACAAGATGCCCCTCACCTCCAATGCACAAACATTAGGTAGGAGTCCTTTGCTTGCAAGTGGCATAAACCCATTGCCACATGGTTTAAGCCAAAAAAAAAAAAAAAAAAAAAAAAAAAGATGATTTATTGGTTTATGTGGTAACTGAAATGTCCAGAAATTCCAATCCTAGGTATATCCCCAGGCATGCATGAAGATATGCAGAGCAGGACTGTGTGTGGTTATGAAAGAGACTGAGTCAACCAAGGAGCCCAAGCCACAGTCAAGTCAATGAGTTACATACAGTAATGCTGTTAGAACGTAAAAACACAGTATTGGGTCTTAAAAAGGGAGGGGGGGGTAGTGGAGGACTTAGTGAAGTCTATAATATAATGCCACTTATTTATATTAAGGATACATATACACAAAACCATGTCAATATATATTCTTCAACATGCATATGCCTCTGAAAAACATAAAACGCATTTAAGCGGGTGCCTGTAGTGGAAGGAGAATGTGAGAGGGAATGGGGGATGAGAGGGAGCAATAATTTTTAAAATGGGAGGTGCGGGGCGCCTGGGTGGCTCAGTCGGTTAAGCGTCCGACTTCAGCTCAGGTCACGATCTTGCGGTCCGTGAGTTCGAGCCCCACGTCGGGCTCTGGGCTGACAGCTCCGAGCCTGGAGGCTGCTTCTGATTCTGTGTCTCCCTCTCTCTCTGCCCCTCCCCTATTCATGCTCTGTCTCTCTCTGTCTCAAAAATAAATAAACGTTAAAAAAATTTTTTTTAATAAATAAAATGAGAGGTGGTGACTAGAGGTGATTTATGCCAAGAATTAAGGGGTATAATTAACTCAACTCTATGTCCCAATAGTGCAGGAATGTTTTTTTAACATTTTTCATCAAACAGTGCATCATGAATCAGACAGTCTGTCTCTCAATCACTTCCCTCTGGATTGGCTTCATTCTCCAGCAAGCACTCTCCACATGGAGGGAAAGTTGACCCTAGAAGCAACAGTTCTTACAGCATGGTCTCAGGAGGAAATAGACTACCAAAATTCCTACCCCTCTCTAGACAAGGACTCTGCTTGGCCCTGCTTGGGTCATGTACTCATCTCTGGACCCATCACTGTCACCTGGAAGTAGGACATTCAAATTGGTCAGCCTGCTTAGGCACCTACCTTTGTCGTGGGGGTGGCAAAGTCCTTTGATTGACAGCCCCTGTGCCGAATACCACCAGCCACTACACCATCTTTAGCACAATTCTGGGGCCCAAAGAAGTCCTAAGCAGTCCAAAGTCAGAGATAACATTCTTCTGACAGAAGGTGCTTATTAATCAGGCTGGACTCTGTAGAGTGCAAACAGGAAATAGGTTTAGTTTCTTTTCCCCCCATTCTTGTGCTTCAAACATGCTCTGCCAGATCGTTTTCCTGGCCCCAGACAATATCTTAGGGAAAATATGTAACTTTTCTAGGTGCTTTCTATTTTTGTAACAGTCATGTTTCAAGGTATCGCACAGGTTCAGTCTTCTCTAATACCCAAACTTCTCTCTTTGCTCTTCTTCAAATCTTCCCTTCCCCTGTATTCTACGTCAGGTCCTAATGAATTCCAGTAAACTGCAATGGGGAACTGGAATACAGTCCTTATTCCAACCACACCTCAATCTTGTTTGTTGTTCCGCCCCAGTTGAGGGGTGGAGGAGAAAGGAGAAGTAATGCAGCAAAGAGGTCTTCGTTTATTTAGCTGGTGCTACTTTATTTGGCCATTGGTGTCCTCCGTGACTCTCCTGACTCTCCTGTGGGAAAAGTATGTGTGTTCTTTAGAAAAACACTCCCCACTGGGGTTCTCCAACACATTTCTGTTCCCTCAAGTATAGAATAGACTAACCTGCTGACCATTAATGATTCTCCCTTAGCTCTTGCTCAGGCAGTAATCCCATACACAGACAGTATTCTTGGTCAAGGTCTTTTCAAGTTAGTTACACTCTCCATGGTGTTACTCTAGTCCCTATAAAACACAATCTTTACCCTGCTACCGTGGAATTGTAGCTTACTCCTACTACAATTTCTTCTTTTCTCTTTGCTCTGAAGGGCAGCTCCAGCCAGCTTCATGCCTAGTCAGGGAACAGACTCCATACTGTGTGCTCACAAACTCCAGGGAACAGAGGTTCTATTCTCCTGAGACTACACAACAATGTGCACATGAATGTTCATAGTAGCATTATTCATAACAATCAAAAAGTGGAAACAACCAAATGTCCATTATCAATGGATAAAATGTGGAATACACATGCAATCAGCTGTTATTCAGCCATAAAAAAGTGGCACTCTGAAACATGCTACAACATAGATAAACCTTGAAAACATAATGCTGTGCAAAAGAAGCCAGACACAAAAGGCCACATATAGTATGAATCCATTTAAATGAAGTGTCCAGAATCCAGAATAGGCAAATCAATAGAAACAGAAAGCAGATTCATGATTGCCAGGGGCCAGGAAAAGGAGAGAAGTTAAGTGACCACTAATGAGTACAGGGTTCTTTGCAGGTGAGAAAAAATGTTCTAAAACTAGATAGTTGTAATTGTCACATGACTCTGTAAGTATGCTAGAAACCATTGAATTGTATACTTTAAAAGGGTGAATTTGATGGGACGTGAATCTTATCTCAATAAAGTTGTTATTTCTAAAAAAAATTCTTCCAAGAATGCTTATTGGAGTTGGATGAGGGACAATAAAAACTGTTTAGGGGGGCACCTGGGTGGCTCAGTTGGTTGGGCAACCGACTTGGGCTCAGGTCATGATCTCACAGTTCATGAGTTCGAGCCCCACGTCAGACTCTGTGCTGACAGCTCAGAGCCTGGAGCCTACTTCAGTTTCTGTGTCTCCCCCTCTCTCTACTCCTCCCCTGCTCACACTCTGTGTCTCTCTGTCTCTCAATAATAAATAAATGTTAAAAACAGGGTTTTTTTTTCTTTTTAATTTTTAGGGCATCTCTTAGCAACCCCTGAAGTTGGTCTAGCTCCTCTCAATGTGGAGGTACTTGTTCCCTATCATGCTCAGAGTTCCTGAGACCACAGGAAAGTCCATTTAGTAATTTCATGCTGAGTACTATTTCCAGGCTCTAGGAGTAATCAAAATGCATATAGCATCCTCGCCAAACCCTACATGGGCTATTAGCTTTGCAAAATTTTTAGTAGAAATAGAAATCCCTGATTACACAGCTACAGAAACTATCACTGTCTATTCAAAAACCAGGGGCACTTCAATAAAGGAATGATATGCACTAAATATCATGATTGAAGGTACAACATGAAGCCTTAGCTTAACCTCACACAACAAGGTTGTCTCTTAATTTACTCATCTTGTAGCATCATGCAACTGTTTCCACTGTTGATAATTACAAACATTGTTAGAGTTTTGGGAGGAATATGTTTTATGCATCTACAATTTTATTTAGGGTCTACTATTCCTGGGCGCTCAGGTGACACAGGTGAATGACACAGGCAGGCTCCTTGCCCACAATGAATTTACTTCATTTTCGATTCAATGACGAAGCATTCCAACTATGCTGCCATGAAATTCTTCTGTCAGCAATTACTGCTGATCAAGAGAAGATGATGGCTCTAGCTAATACCAGTGACTTGCATTATATGATCAGTAAAAGCCTCTAAGCTGATAAAAATATGAAAACACACAGGCACACGAAACAAACACTTTACAAAGCACAATTGAAATCCTTCAAGATTATTAGTTGTGTTACAAAACAGATACTCTTGTGGTCACATCCTTTATTGACTGTTAGTGCCATAACATTGTAACTAACACAAGGAGAGGAAGAGAAAGGCTTCCTCTTTCCAAAATGTTACCACAAGATTCTTATGCAATGATTAATAATAAATCCATTGTTTTTCAAAAGGCATTTCATAGTTTTACATTTATAGGAGCAGTTATACTTCAATATTTTATGGAAGTTTTTCCAAAATTCTAATAGTTGCATTGATATTGAAGGAGTCTATGCATGTATAGGGGCAGAAGTTATATGGAAAATCCTTGTAACTTCCTCTCAGTTTTGCTGTGAACTGAAAACTACTCTAAAAAAAATCATCTTTGACAAAGTTTGATGGTTACCCTGTTTCTATTAACCATCATGGAGTGAAACTTTGTAACTGATGTCCAGTTTGTTTCTCCCCTAAAGAGACATACTTTCCAACCTTCTCCAATCCTCTCATCCAGGTGGGCTCTGAACTGGATCAAACACCGTCCCCGGCACAAGTCGCCACCTCAAAACTCCCTACAATGAATATTACACCTTTTCAAAAACAAATCATCTTTTCCTACATTCCCAGTTCCCTTGCTCAGGATCCCAGTCAGCAACATCCTTCACTTTGGGACTGCTTTGCCTCAACTCTAGGTCCAAAGAAGTACCTTGATTGTCTGTTGTGTGTGTGCATATGTGTGTTCATATTCCTCACTTGTCAGAGGTTGAGTAGAGGAGGTAAATATGAACATACCTGTTTAAACAAACATCATCCAGGGGTACCTGGGTGGCTCAGTGAGTTGAGTGTCCAACTCTTGATTTCAGTTCAGGTTATGATCCTAGGGTCATGGGATGGAACCCTGCATTGGGCTCTGTGCTGAGCATGGAGCCTCTTAAGATTCTCTCTCTCCCTCTACCCCTTTTCCCTCCTCTCTCTTTCTCTCTCTAAAATAAAAAATAATAAGAATAAATGAATGAATGAATGAATAGATAGATAGATAAACAAATGTTATCCAGATGTAGAACTGGAAGAAAGTCTATGGAGTATCAAAGTCCCTCTTTCCAGACAAAGAAACTGAGGGATGGAAAGATTAAGTGACTTGCCCAGAGACACACAGTTAGTAATCAACAGTGCCAGAGCTATAAGCAGCACTCCATATCCTTAGGCTCCCCTTCCGATGCACTGCTGTCCAAACACACCTTCTAGTTTACCCTCCTCCAGTCTTTCTCTGCACTACTATTTCCTCATCTGTAGAATAGGAATAATACGTTCCACCTACCTCACAGGGCTGTTGGGAGAATTAATGAGATAACACACGTGAATGTGCTTTAAAACCCTTGCGAATGTCAGATGCTATTTAAAATGAAAGTTATTTCAACCAAGAAAATAAATGCACACCATAAAAATTTGATAATAAAATAATTCACAAATGAGAAATACTTTGCACATAACTTCTAACACTTATAATTAAGTTTTCAGTTAAATCTAAGTACCAAATAGAACTGAAGGGAAAATGAGATTGTCTTCTGCATGTGGGGCTACAAGAAATCAGCAGGTGCCTAATGGAAATTAGGCAGCTACATGGGGTCTAATGAAAATTAGGTTATGGTGCTAAAAGCAGGGGATTTTATACTATGCCCTCTATTTCCCTTTCACTATTGCCTCACTTTCACACCACCCTCATCAGTAATAGGGCTTTGAGGTTATTATCTTAATGGAGATGATTAGATTGTCTTATTCAAGAAGAAAGCGGCCATGTTCAGCAGAAGTGAGTTCATGGAAAGAAATTATTTTGGCTGACATTTAAACTATATTCAAGGTTTTAAAAAGTCTGAGGGAGCAAAAAATGGGAACGGTGGAGAAAACAGAGGAGAAACCCATGGTTTCCTGAAATATTGAACATGTATGTAAACACTAAGAATGAAAAATATGTAGCAAGAACTGAAGTGAAAAATCAAAACTGCAGTTTTATGACTTCATTAATTGATGAGTAGCGGGACAATATACATGACTGGTATTGAGCAAGACTGGCTTTTCAGAGAGATAAATTAGCAAAGAAATTTCCTTAACTTGGACATCAAGAAGAGAAAGTCCCAAGTAGCAAACTTTATATACAGCAATGCACTCCTAAGTACACCTACACCAATGCACTTTAATTACAGATACCTCCTAATACACACACTCCAAAAATCCCTTTGAACCAGAACCTAAACTATGTAAGTCACTTCGTGAGCGACACAGAGAATGTCTCAGCCCTTCCCACCTTCTTTCTATCAGTAGGGAAGATTGAGCGGGGACAGAACAGCCCTTCAGTGAGATAAGACCAGACACTAAACACCTGTTTCTGAAGGTCAGGTAAATGCTTTCAAAACAGGCCTTAAGGAGGGACCAGCCATGTGGGCAGGGCATAGTGTCAGGAGAGTAAAATAATGGGTGAATGGCTGAGCAAGTGGAAGAAATAAAGCAATGGGGAATCCTAGAACAAGTACTAGAGATCCAGGCAGCAAGAGGTCTGGCAGCTGGGAGCTGGAACCCTCGGTGGAGAATGGAGTTCAAGTACAGACAGTCAAGATCAAGGCAGAACCTCTGCTCTAGAAGAACTGAGGGCTTGACCAGAAACTAAGGCAGAGACTAAGGATGCAGGAAAATAAGACAAAGACTCAGTCACTGCAATAAAGTTACAAGGAACTGGAGCTAAGATAAAAACTTAAATTAAAAAAAAAAAAATACAAGGTAGAGGTTTGGTCCAAGGATCAGGGCAAAGGCTCATTTCTGGAAATAAAGCAAAAGATCAGGACAGGCTGACCTGCACTAAGAGTGGTCCTGATACTCAACAGGCAAACTCTGGTCTGGCTTGTTTTCTTTTCTCTGTTCTCTCTGAGGAAGAAGAGGTTCTCAACTCTGGGACACAGCTGAGTGGAAACAAAATGTTAATCTTGCTAAGGACTAGCTGCTCCTATAATGCCCTGTGTGTCTTACTATCACTGCACTTATTTATTTAACCAAACATCTACATGCACTTACCATACATTTCAGGCATTCTCCAACATATTTCATAAATATTGACCCCACCACAACCGCAACCCTATGAAGTGGGCCCAAGGATGCTCCCCATTTCACAAATATGGAAACGAGGCGTAGAAATATTAAGAAGCTTGTCCAAGTTCTCACAAATAGGAAGTGGCAGAACAAGAATTTTAACCTAGTCACTCAGGTTCAAAGTCCATGTTTCTAACCTTTTATTCCACAGGGGTGGGGGGGGGGGGGTGCTGCAAGGTCCCTAACAGAGTGAACCACAAGGAAACACTGGATTCAAATAATGTGATCTACAAGACTGTGACAGAAGGCAGCCAGGATCCAAGACGGGGAGTGGCTAGTGGAGCTGCATGGGAGAGGTGCTGGGGTTATGGTTCGTAACAAGAGCTGTGGATCAGTGGCTTAAAAAAGCAGTTGAAGTCAGAGGAGGCTGGGGCACAGGAAGTGTTTATACAATAATCTGCTACTTGTAAATGCCACACCTCCCACTTGCTATGTAGTATTTTAGAGTGTGTAGCCACACCTGAGAGAATATATAGATTTGGTCAACCGCTATTTTTGTGTATGAAAATGACAGTTCCCATAGGTCATTGTTAAGTAGTCTTATCAGACTGGCACACAGCAACCATGGGGTAAGATTAAGCTACAGGGAGCATGGCTTGAATTCAACTATCAAAGGACAGAACAAAATTAAAACCAGAACTGATCTGCCTAATAACACACAAGCCAGAAAAATGACTTCTGAGAACAGTCTTCATATATGTTTGAGCATTCAATGGGCCCTATTTTGCTTTTGTGCACCGATAATGGGTACATATGGGTGTGAAGGTAGACCAGATGGTACATCCACATATTTCTCATTCTCCTATAATTCCCTCTCCAACCAGAACCATAAGGCTAGACAATGAGTAAGTAATCAATTGGCATCATTTGTGATTTCAAGAGAAGGAGAAAATGAAATTTACTGAGCCCTTACCTTGGCTTTGGCTTTTTATCTTAAGCGCTCCACATATGTTAACTTATTGAGACCCTATGACAATCCTCGTTTTACAGAGGTGAAGAAAGAGGCACGGTGAACTTAGACAATTTGTCCAAGGTCGCATGCCAAATAATTGGTAGAGGCAGGGTTCAAACTCAAGGCGGCTTATCTGTAGAGCCTGTGCCTCGAATCACAACTCTTATAAATCATCCACCCTGAGTACAGCAAGTAATGGAATGACTAGAATGTAATACTCGCTTCTACACCAGCTACACCCAACTTGCCTGTATATACCCACTTGGAGTCCATGGACTCTATGTATGTTCATGACTGTGCTAAATCACCCAGAATGCTTATCCCCTAGGTTTAATAGATATAAGGTAATATATGAATCCCAGAAGTTTCTATAGAGGTACAGTATAGTCTCAGGGTAAAGCCTTTCTGAACCATTGGTAAGGCAAAAGCAGTTTCAAGAAATAGTCAATCCAAGATACAACAACCATGCTAGGTTAGTAGAAGCTTACTATTTCAAGCCACTGCTATAACTCTGGGCTCTCCAACACACTTTCTTCAGACCAAACTTATTCAAATCAGAGGACGCCTCTACATGACTAGGAAGCCTTTGGCATCAAATTTCTACCTTGGCAAGAAACCAAAGCAAGAAGGCCTTCCTCAGCCCATGTGGACCAAGCCCATCCAAAGCAAACAGTTCCCATAAGTGTTTACGGTAGAACAAGCTTCTTCCTTTAAACAGGGTGAATGTGGAAAATCACCCAGCCAGACACTGCTTGTTATTTGAGCACTTCTGAAATTCAGGGAGGCGGCCATTCCAGCCAGAGATGCAGCCCTCTTTAAGTGGGAAGTGGAAAAGTTGGGAAACATATCAAAATGTCCTATTGGAGTCTATAAAGATGTAATTGTTCCCTAAACACTTGTTTTTATCATAATTCCTTAATTGGTGACTGTTTATATCTCCACATAGTAATACCTCCTGGCCCAGCTTGCAGATTCTCCCTATTTTTCTGTGACACTTACCCAGAGGAAGTTCATGATCTGTCTGTGCTCCTCTGGCCTGGCACTGGCAAGACCAGAGACAGAAACTTGGTTGAGTCCCTTCCCATCATCAGCTTCCACACCTAGATTATTCTAGCTTTCTAGATATAATGAAAGACTCTTAGGTTTTTTAAATCATTTCTTTAAAGTTATTTATTTTGCGGAGATAGAGTGGGGGAGGGGCAGAGAGAGAGAGAGAAAGAGAGGGAGACACAGAATCTGAAGCAGCCTCTAGGCTCTGAGCCTGTCAGCACAGAGCTTGATGCTGGGTCGAATCCACGAGGTACGGGATCACGACCTGGGCTGAAGTCAGACACTCAACCGACTGAGCCACCCATGCGCCCTGAAAGACTCTTACATGTTTACTGAAATACTTTGAGACAACCGGTAATGTATGCTACATTAAAAAAAAAAAAATTTGCAAATATTCACAGATCCAACTCTGAAATTTGGTGAGCAAGACATCTGGATGATATACAGATTAGTTGACAGCTTCATGAAACATCAGATAAGCTAAGTGTAAGGATTACGGCATGCCTATTGTCATTTATGCATATTGGTGATATAAATGAATCTAAATGGATTTAAATTTTCTCTTTTTTCTAGTTTCCCGAGAAGAATATCCCTTATGCAAATTTAATTGAACATTCACTGTTTTAAATTCTGAAATGGCTAGACCAATTAATAGTACAAAATGTATTGGGAATAGCAAAACAACGTTTAATTCTTATTTCTGTGGAACCTATTCTAAAAATGGAATTCAGTTCACAGAGAGAAAAATCACCCACTTAAATCTCAATGTCCCTACCCCCATAAAAAGGGGGCAGAGGGCAGGCAGCAGCAAAGGAAGACAGGCTTACTTACTTAGGCTTATTTTGTATTTTTTTTTAATATGAAATTTATTGTCAAATTGGTTTCCATACAACACCCAGTGCTCATCCCAACAGGTGCCTTCCTCAATGCCCATCACCCACTTTCCCCTCCCTCCCACCCTCCATCAACCCTCAGTTTATTCTCAGTTTTTAAGAGTCTCTTACGGTTTGGATAAAGTAGGATCCAGGTGCCTTATGGGATAAATTCATGATTACTCAAGATCCCGACAACTAACGTGCCAGGGGAAAAGGCCGCTGGAAGGGAAACGATCATGGATCATCAGACCCGCTGGCTTTACCCTTCTCAGCCTTCAGGTAAGAATGAGGAGCCCTTTTGGCAGCACCTGCCTCCCTGTCCAGAAGTGAAAAACTGAGAGCAAACGTCAGTGCTGTTGTTGGATTGGCTAATGTACTGGCTTGGCCTGCAGCAGCTGCACGTGTCTCCAGAAAACTCTCCTTCTCCCCACAAATCAGCTTTTGTATTCCTAATCCCCGGAATCAGGAACTATGAACTCTGCTGTATCAGCCTGGGAAATAAATAGCACCAACTCCAGGCCCCAGAGCGATCAATCTGCTTATAATTCCAAAAAGGGGTGAAAAACAAATACGTATGCCTTTGTGTATACCTTTCAAATGAAGATTGCTTGAAATGTGAAAAAATGTATTCTACTCAGCTGTTGTTGCTTCCTTTATTTTTATTTTTTTTTCGACTTTTTTTTGGGGGGGGGGGACAGAGAGAGACAGAGCATGAACGGGGGAGGGGCAGAGAGAGAGGGAGACACAGAATCGGAAACAGGCTCCAGGCTCTGAGCCATCAGCCCAGAGCCTGACGCGGGGCTCGAACTCACAGACCGCGAGATCGTGACCTGGCTGAAGTCGGACGCTTAACCGACTGCACCACCCAGGCGCCCCACTTCCCTTATTTTTAAGAGTAAGAGGGATTAATTGTGAAGAGCTTTGGCTATTTTTGTAAGTAAATTTTTAGTTTTGAGCAGAGGGGAAAATGAAGGAATAATTTTATAATAAATGCTAGATTATTTGCAACTAAAAACAGAATTTAGAAACAAATGCAGTAAGTACTTAATACTCTAATGACTATTATTGTGTTCTTATTTTGTTTTATTAAAATGCTGAATATTCTATTCTTCCCCACTCACTATCATTTCACATTCTCATTTGCAGAACACTGTAATTATCAGTCTATTAATCACATGATTATAAGTTTCAGCACTGTACAGGATTCTTTTAGATGATGTTGAACAGAGATTGCATATATGTAGAGACTCCAGGTTTCTCTCTTGGGCTAGGTCAAATACATTCACCACATCAAACAAAAGCCACAAATTTCAGTTTGAGTCTGTTGTATTTGTCTTCTATTTATTTATAAACGCTGCCTCCTCCAAGAAAGGATTTGAAGCTCCTGTTACAGTCAGTCAGTCACACCAGTCCCTAGGAGTCCAGCAGTTGGTAGAAACCAGTATTTCTGGTTCCTTACTGCCCATGGAACCTCACACATGCTGACTCACAGCAATCAGAGACCTGTGCAGACTGGCTCAGATAACCGCCAATAGAGCTTGCCATTCTAGCTTGCTTCATCAGCCATGAGTGGAGCCAGCTGAAGTTGTGAACTCTACAGAGGCTATGTTGTTCTTACCAGTGAAGAATATGCAATCACTACCACCAACACCCCTCCCTCTACCAGGAAAAAAACATGCCCAACTTCAGAGTAGTTGCTCAATGGCATTCTGTCCTAGACTCTGTCAACTGTCAACACAGTCAACATAACCACATTTCTGCCAAATCACAGGGTACACATCTGCGTTCTGTCATCAGACAGCTTGCCAAATCTAGTCTTCCCATTCACGTATTTTGACTGTTCATTAGAAGCTGGAGAGTTTCCAGGGAACCCCTGCTAAATGGTTGGATGGGTGATCAATGTTTTGATAGCCCAGAGACACAATGTTCCTTCTGGGCTATGACCTTGTTACCTGTCATTTAATTCTGGACAATTCTTATATAAGAGCTTTCAGAGAGAGGAAAAAAAATCTGATTCCACAAAAACTGGGGTTGATGATCCAAGTGTCTATTTTCTCTCTTGAGTAAGAATTAAATCAACATACTAGTTGAAACATGACCCTCCAGTCTCGGCATGTTTAGATTTTTTGAAAATATGCCAATGCTCACTAAAGGAATATGATAGAAAAGATATTTTGATCCATTCTTAAATTTTCTCATGGTTTCGGATTAGAAGCTGCTCTTGACTTTCTCTCTTCAAAGCTATTGTGAAGTCTTACTGGTGCAGAATAATCCAGCACATTTCCCCAACCATTTACTGAAGTCCAGCAGTGTTTCAACTCAAAGATCTACCTGAGGGTTCTCCAATCTTCCATCTGCAACCAACCTTTTTCCTGAGGCTTGGAAAGATTCCTGATGGAAGAAATTGGCCATAGCAGCCTACTCCATATGTTGTCCAGGAATTTCACCATTAGCTTTCCCTTTCCTTCTCCACTCTTCCTGCCACCAATTGCCACCAAACTCTTCTCCAACAGCAGGTGTCTGTCCTCTGAAAAGAATATTCTGTCCTTCACCAAAACAACTCTATATCCCAGACTTCACACAACACCTAGCACATAGTGAGGTCAATAAATGGACAAAAGAATTCATGGATGAGTGATTATCTTTCTCTGTAACTTCACCCCTTTCATCTTCAACCCCCTGAGTACCCCTTCTTTAACTCTAAATACCTTTAACTATCATCCATTAACTATAATGGATTTTATAGAAGGATTATCCAATGGAAAGGGGGAAAGGCTCTTCAGGAGTGAGATAAAATCAAATCACCTCATCCTATTCCCTATAAATCATATATTCCCTCTGCCCTTTCATTTCCATCTAAAAGAACTAGGTTTAATAAGAGACTCTTAAATACAGAGAACAAACTGAGGGTTGCTGGAGGGGCTGTGGGGGGGGGGATGGGCTAAATGGGTAAGAGGCATTAAGGAAGACACTTGTTGGGATGAGCACTGGGTGTTATACATTGGGGGAAGTCACTGGAATTTACTCCTGAAAACATTAGTGCACTATATGCTAACTAACTTGGGTGTAAATTAAAAATAAGTAGATAGATAGATAAATAAATAAATAAATAAATAAATAAATAAACTAGGTTTATCCCCCATAGAACTGATTTGAGGTCAAATAGGAGCCATATGCAAATAGGGTTTGAGAAATGAAAAGCAATATAAAGATAAAAGATACTGTTGTTGCAATCTTATTGTTGTTTCCATAAATCCAGCTGGTTAATCCTACTGAAGAAGGCAAAAGGGATGTTTGCAGTGTAATTCGGTAACCATAGTCTTGTTGTTTAGTGTGCAACCACTCAAAACACCATTAAAGGAAAAAAAACTTGGGATCCAAAGAGAAGCACAGAAGTCTGGAGGAGAAATCAACACTCCAAGACAGAGAAAAATCAATGACTAAAGTAGCCTTCACATGCTAAGCCTTTTGAAGTGTACCTTCTCTGCTATTTTCCATCACCTAATCCAGACATCTCCTACTTCAGGGCATAGCTATCTATATGTAATTTCCATTCATAGTATTAGCAAGTGTGAATAATATGGAAGACAAGCCACTCAATTATCTCAACAAAGGGTTTACACTGGCATGTGTGAGAAAGATTGAGATAACCTTACCAAATGTGGGGTTTTTTTAATGCTTTATCTATTGTAAAATTATTTCCTTTAGCTATTGCATTATTTCCCTGACATTAAAGGCAGAGTAGTTGCCCTAACAGGCAAATGTGTGATCTTTGTGTAATTTGTTTTATATGCTTCCGCATACTTTTAATACTTAATCTGGCTTCTGCTCCTGCCATGCTACCAAAACCTCCCTCTTAAAAGGCATCCATCACCTTGTAATCACTCAACACCATTTGCGTCTGCATCCTCCTAGAGCCCTCAATTGGCAATCCTGAGTGTTGTTCAACTTCTTCCTGAAACCCTCTTTTACATTTCAACATGCTTCATTCTCCAGGCTCTCCTACTGCTCAGACCATTCTTTCAGAATCTGAATGCCACTGCCTCCTCTTTCTTTTGTCCTTTGAAAATGGGTTTTCCCTAAAAGTTTCCAGCAGTTTTTTTTCCTTCCCCATGTTTTGTTTTTTGGTTTTTTTTTGTTTTTTTTTTTTTTTGGTGATCTTACCTCCTCCACAAATTCTATTGTTATTATATCTGCACGTCCATACACATCCTTATTCTCAAATTCTCTTGTTTCCCTCCTTTCTCAAACTCAACACATTCATAGGCAATCTACTTTTCCTCCTGACTTCCATATTTCCATGAATGGGGCCACCATCTTCCTAGACACCCAGATTCTTGGAGATTCACACCTATTGCCTCCCTTTAACTTTTCCTGGGCATTCTTCTGCTCCAAGCTACCCTGGCATGCTGGTTATAAGCTCATTCATGACATTTAGCATATCCTGTACATTTATCTTATGTTCCCTATCTCCTGAGAAAAAGACTGTGCTTTCCTTAACTTTGTACACCCTGCAGAGTCTAGCAGAATCTGGCACATAGTAGGCATATTTCATTGACAAAGTAAAATTGAACATTCATTGATACATTTTATCTACATCTTCCACTGTCCTTTGTCATCTACAGTCAACAGCACTGAGATAAAATTATACTTAATCTCAGTACTCTGAAGAAAAGTATCAAAAAACACATTCTAAGCACTATCCTAAAATACAGAGTTCTTCACGCACTGAATTTATTATGTGTGCAGTCCATATTTTCAGTCATCTGTTACACATGAAAAAAAAAAATCTGTATCTGGAAGGGACACCAGAACGTGTGGGGAACCAAATTCACATGTCATGTAAAAGCAATTCCCTTGGTTTGCTTCCTCAGTAGTGGAATCCCTTCCCCAGTTCCCTATAATTTGCTTGTTCTATTATTACTCCCACACTTGGTTATGAGAGCGTTGTGTTGTTAAAAGCTACACTCAATACATTGCAACTTTAGTTCAGTGAAAGCACGAACCTCTGAGAGTGACTCAGCATTGTAATGATGCCCACGTACTCGTGCTGATCGCTTCACTGACTCCTAGTTTGGTGTTAACTGAGCACAGATCACAAGTTTCAGGTTTAGGAGTTGGTTTTGTTTTGTTTGAAAACAGAATAAGCAGAATAATGGAAGGTAACATGGTCAAGCTGTCTGATATCCGGACCTACATTCCAATGCCAGATACATGGCTTTGTATCCACCAATAAGAAGAGAGCCCATGTTGGGTTTATTGTAGCCTGAGGAACTAAAAAGAAGCTTGCACCAACCTGCACTCTGAAGCAGACAGAGGTTTAAGAAAATTTGAACAAATCATTCCTCCTCTTACTTAAACGTCTATAAACAGGTAAATGAATAGAGTCCTACCTCTGCCCTAAGGATTTTTCCAGACTCGTCATTTTATAGAAAAAAAAAAAAAAAATAGACAATTCATACCTGAACTTGCATTTTTGAGTGCACTTTATCAAGCTCAACAGTTAACTTTTTTTTATGTCCAGCTACTGGACAGTATAAAGCTAACACATTTACACCAGCACCATTCATGTGTGAAAAGTTTAATTTACTAAGTCAGTCAGAAATGTTACAACCACAGAATTAAAGATACATTTACACCTCATGTTTGGTTCACATCTAATATGGTTGACAACATCTCAAGCTAATCTTTTAATATTAGCCAATTGTTGAACATTAGGTGAAAGAGATCTCTCCCTGAAACAGTACAGCCAGATTGTTTTTAATGAAGCAAAGGTCAAATGGTACCACCCATCTGTTTACTCCTCCCCACTTCTACAATCTAAATCTCATCTGCTTCTACCTATTTCCAGCCCCTCCTTCTTCACACTCCCACATTCCAGCCAGCTAAACAACTCACCCTTTCCACGTACCATCTCATGGATTTTTACTTCTACATATTTAATGTGCTATTTTCTGATCTCTCAAATCTCAGATCAAATCTTTCTTCCTCCACAGAATATTCCTTGACTCTCCTTCTTCCAACCACTTATTTCATTTTACCTGTACCTCTCAAATAATTTTCATTACTTTCTATTTTGCATTTTTTTTTTTTATTATTTTTGCCTAATTTGATTTCCTCTGCTAACATGTAAACTCCCTCAGGGAAAAATCCACAGAGAATTCTTTTCTTGTATATTTAGAATATATGCTATAATCTTTGTTGAGAAAGAGAGAGCATGAGAGTGAGAGCAGTGGAGGGGCAGAGAGAAAGGGAGAAAGAGAATCTTGAACAGGCTTTATGCCCAGCACGGAGCCTGACACAGCTCTTGAGCTCACCACCATGAGCTCGTGAGCTGAGCTGAAATCAAGAGTCGGAAGCTTAACCAACTGAGCCACCCAGGTGCCCTGAGCATATGCTATGAATTTTTGAATATAGAAATCCATTAATATCCCTTGGAATAAAAATGCCAATGTTTCCCAAGGTATAAATGATATTGGAAAACTGTCAGTGGATTGTACTTTGCAGGTCAACAATCTATGAGTCTTCCTCTGGGTTCATGGTCACTGATATGATTAGCAAGACCTCTCATGAAAATGAGCCGCTCCAAGGTTGCTTTGTGCCAAATGTCTCCATTTTCAGTGGTTGTTCTTCAGCATACAGTGGCTTCACTACACATTTTCCGTAAGCTGTGTTAGAAGCAAGCATAAGGCACAGGTTTTATAAGCTGCCATGTAAAAAGAACAAAACACTAGCAGTAAGTAGCAATGTTCCTCCTTCTATTCTAAGGCAATGCCAGCAGTCCTGAAGAAGCCAGCTCATGGCCACTCATGTCTTGCCATGTCTTCTTACATTATCAACTCCACTGGTATCAAAGCCAGCCATCATCATCATCTACTATTGATTCAACTGCCATAAAATGCTTGGCATCATACTAAGAACTTGAGTAAAAATGTATCTTAATTGTTGAAAGCACAGTCCCTGAGTACTTGGAATCTCCTTCTGAGTCAGGCTACATTGGCATGAAGTATCACCAGTAAGTTACAAGACTAAATTTTTACAAAAGAATCAAAAGTTAGATTTTGAAAGCAGTCACCTTGGAAGGCAATGTAATCCCAATAATGTTGGCATTGTCTACAGTGATTTTAGAACTCTTTTGAATTAAAGTTGATTTATATGCACCATTTACCACAATCTTTTATCAGGTTTTTTTTCATATTTATCACATTTTGTTTTCTTTTAACAAGTGGAATTATGCAGCTCGATTGCCCAGACCTGGATCCAAATGACCATTGGTGATTTTCTTTTTTTTGAAACTCACATCCGTCTTCAAAAGATGAAGATTTTCCACAACTGAGCATATTCCAAAGAAAATGCTAGAGGCCCTGAAGTCTATTCTAAACATATATTGAACAATAGCAGCATTATTAGAGTAAATGTATAATCTTACTGGGAATGGAAAAAACACTTAGAGTGTTTGTGCTTAGACATATTTACTATATAGTTACACTTATCGTGTTGCCCCAGAAAACTATACAAGGCAAATAGAAAAAACACTTGGGTTTTTTTTTTCTTTCATTTATGCATATTGTCTTTTTTTTTTTAAGTTTATTTACTTATTTTGAGAGAGACAGGAGAGCATGAGCCTGAGCAGGTGAGGAGCAAAGAGAGAGGGAGACTCCCAAGCAGCCTGCATGCTGTTGGCATGCAGAGCCCTATGACATGGGGCTCAAACTCACCAAACCGTGAAATCACGACCTGAGCCAAAATCGAGTCGGATGCTTAACCAGCTGAGTGACCCAGGAGCCCCTAAGCATATTGTCTTTTAAATAAAGTATGCAGTTAATAAGAATGCATCCTTCTAATGAAAACTAACTTTGGTGGGAGCCAGAACATTGGATCTGAGAGCCAAAGGACTCAGCAAAACCTTCAAACACACCACATGGCTACGTAGTCATTGGAGAATGGTTCATAAATTTTAGTTGTTTCTCGTGATACAATACAATTTAATTTGGTTTGGGTACCATAGGATCTCTCTGTTTTCCTAAATCGGGCCAAAAGTTTAATGAATTAGGGCCGCCAACATGGATGCTTTGCATCTCTGCAGGCACTCTCCAAAGCTGGTACTTAAGCACTGGAACTTTAGCTGCACTTGAACTTGAGGCATTAAGCTGACACAATGGACTCCACAGGGTACTTGAGAGAACACAGCCAAGCCATACCATTTGGTCACGTTATTCTGTGTCATGAGGGGAAAAAAATTATCAAAGACCAAAGGGGAAGTACACACAGTTTCCTGCATTATGTAAACCTATACGTGCAAGTATTATATGTGTTACAAATGTGTGTTGGCTTTTCAACTGCTTAGCTGACTTAATGGTATATAAAGAACCTACCTAGAATGACCAAAACAACCTAAGCTATGAATGTGCTAAATAAAAGTCCAGCAACTAATACATTGCAATTGGGAATTGCAGAATAATTATTATAAATATCATCTTTCCACAAATAATGCCTACATTATTATAAAGAAAATATCTCCAATATTATAAAGGTAATGAATCACTTAATGAAGAGTTCTAAATTTAACTAGCAGTGATTATAACAGCTCCATTTCCTGAGCACTTATTATGTACATTTAGTACCTACTTTAAGGTAGCTATTAACTGTCCTCACTTGGCAGGTGGAGCAAATGAACCTCAGAGGCACACAGCTAGTAAGTGCACAAGGTCTATGCTGTGTGGCTAGACCCAAAATGGTCATCCCTAGAGCCTAATTTCTGTAAGCCCATTTCAGCATTTAAGAATAATTTGAGTGGGGGGCGCCTGGGTGGCTCAGTTGGTTGGGCAACCGACTTTGGCTCAGGTCATGATCTCATAGTTTGTGAGTTTGAGCCCTGCGTCGGGCTCTGTGCTGACAGCTTGGAGCCTGGAGCCTGCTTCAGATTCTGTGTCCCCCTCTCTCTCTGCCCTCCCCCTGCTTGTGCTCTCTCTCTCTCTCTCTCTCAAAAATAAATAAACATTAAAAACTAATTTTAAAAAAAGAATAATTTGAGTGGTAATAAGAAAAAGAAGGAAGGAAAGGTAGGAAGAAAGGGAGGAAGGGAGGAAAAGAGAAAGAAACACTGCAACACAGTATTGCCAATACTCTATTCATGGCTTCAATGGTTCCATCCGTGAACCCATGACCCATCCACATTCTATTAGTCCTCTGTTTTTACTGAGCCCAAGGGAGCACACAGTCATTTGCTAAAGTGGGAATGGGGTTGTGGCTGGCATAGAACGATGCTAAGTCCATATACTATATACCCTGCCTTCTTGGAGCTTATATTCTGTAAGACAGTGTGTGTATTTTCTCACTAACATATCCCCAACATTTGGCAGTGTCCACCACAAATTGTATCTGATAAATATGTGTTGCTGAAAGCACGTTCAAAGAGTATTTTGAGGGGAATATGGGCAAGTTTGGGGATGTGGCTGCCAGAAGTAATCATAGAGCAACAGAAACTGCCCCTACTCAAAAAACCCTCTCAGGGGACATTCTAGCCCTTGGAAGTCCAGTTGTGTTAATAGGGTTCTTTTTGAAAAGGTAAGCATACCAGTCATTTATATCCTGGTGCCACCATTTTTATTAGGTAAATGTTTTGGGGAGGGTGGGGAATTCAAAGAGAAGGGAGTGGGGAGTTAGAAAGTGTAATTAAGAAGAAGTAAAGAAAATTCCTCTTGCTCCCCCAACTTCTTCCCCACTCCACTCCAACTTTTTAATGAGTTGTCTTCTTGGGCAAGAGTCCATTATTAAATATGGCTGAAAACCATCTAATTGCATCATCAACACTACAACAAGATGCCCCAGTTTGTACATGACCTCAAATCTAACTTCTGCTACTTTTATGTGCAACCACAAATGTGTATTCTTGGCCTGGTTTCTAATTCACTAATACATTCCTTGGTCTTTTTACCTTGCCTTTCACTGTATACCAACATCTATGTCTTAAGCTGTGTTTCTCACAAGTTATTTTTCCAAGTGTATGGGATATAGAAAGAAATAGATAAACACATAACTTGGTGCAAGGCAATTTGCATTCTTCTAAGCAGTAATTGATTTCCTCAAAGGCTTCAGTAGTGTCATTGATGGGGTTTAGGAGTAATGGTGGGGTTTGGAGCTGACAGCCAAGAAAGAATTCTTGAAGATGTCTTTGGTTCAAAAAGGTGATTTTATTAAAGTACAGGACAAGCCCCTGGGCAGGAAGTGCTGCACTGGGGTTATGAAGAGTGACTGATTGTATACCTTCAGGTTGGGAGGGGGTTGGGGACAGTGTTAGCCTGTAAGGAATGTTGGAAGCTAGGTTTCCAGGACCTTTAGGGGCAAGCTATTGTTAAGAAAACATCATTTATTACTGTTTAGTAAAACTTCGGTCATGAGACCCTTCAGATGTATACCAGGGGCCATATGCTTGGAGTATAATTGCCAAAATATACTTGGGGGTTAAAGATAAAGGAGGTTTACAAAGGAATTTTTATGTGTTTAAGGAGACTCACAGGATCCTGGGGCTGGGGGGTGGGGGTGGGGGTCAGGATAATGTTAAGCCAAGATTCCCTTTTGCCCCTACCAAAGTGTCATCATTGAGGCAGATGACACTTAGAAGTCACCTCCTAGAAGAAGGTCACTCTGCCTGTTTCAAGAACTTGTCACTTAAATCCCTTTACATCTTGATGAGGGTGATATTAGGGCTCCAGGAAACAGAGTCTATATGTTTCTGGAGATTAGGCTATGGATAAGATTGCCTTTTTCTTGCAGTTTACTAAGTTATCCATAAACCGAAGAAGACTCCTGTCCTGCATGACTGTGATCTCTATCAGCCAACCATCTGCTTTCCTTCCTTTCCCCTGTTCTTGGGCAGCCAGGACTGTCTGTGGAACACCACATATATCCCATGGGGTGGGGTGGGGTGGGGAGGTGCTGTTAGCCTGTACTTTGCCATCAGCTTGCCCCTCGCTCTCTCATCATCATGGAGAAAGTGATGACCTTATATTCATAAGTCACCAAGTCCTAGCCCTTTCATCTATTATGTGTTTGACCTTGGGTAAGTCATAGCCTTCTTGAGCTTCATCATTCTCATCTATAAAGTTTTATAATAGTGTATACCTCATGGAGCTGTTGGGAAAATTAAGATGATAACTTATGGGAAAGTGCTTTATAAATGATAGAGCTGTGTATACATATAAGGTACTATTATTGTTTGAAGAAGCAGAGTTATAGGAGTTAGACAAACTTGGTTTCCAATCATGGCTCCACTGTGCAAGCTGTGTGACATTAAGCAATTATGTAATCTGACTTTCAGTTTTTCCATTTGTAAAGTAGAGATAATAATAAAGACCTAACAGGTATATTAGGAGGATAAAAGAAGAAAATGTTCCTGGAGTACTGCTTAGAACCCAGTAGGTCCTCAGTAAATATTAGTTCCCTTTCCCTTCCATGATACAGTTTCAAATGCCTTTATCTTCCTTAAGTCAGAATAATTTCCACCATTCTCTTGCCCAGAAATAGCCAAGATGAACCACAACAATAGGATGAAACAACAAAGCAGCAAATCAATGACAAGACACAAATCATGCAATTTTCCCATCCAGTAATAATTTCTCATTGAGCTAGAGTCAGCAACAGCAAATTTCATCAAATGCCAAATAAACAGCCAAGGAAACAGCATGAGGCAACCATGGCAAGGTAAATTAACCTGGAAAGCTACCATAAAAATATGAGAAATAATCCTGAAAATATCCTTATTTGTACTCAAAAACACAATTACAAATTGCCTTGGCAAGCAGAATATGTTCAATTAGATTCTTGAAATTTTACCAGACAACTGGCTTTTGGCTTCCTAAGACCTTGTGGTGTCCTGGGCTCACAGTACACAAGCAATTTATTTGGGATTGCTTTTTGCCACAGACAATTTTTTTTAAATGCATCATACTGCATACTCTGCTGCTAAGATCTACTGTGTGTTATTTCCTAATTAGGGATGCAGACAGGCTGTGCGGTAATGATGATTGATGTCTGCTGCATGTCTTAGTGAAGAGGAAGGTGAGGCTGGGCATTGGCTGCAGCCCACAAGAGAAATGTGGTCATCGGTATTGCTCACTATACCATAAATCACATCTTCCTGGAATTATAGAAGAGGTGCTTAAGAATACAGAATTATCTTGCATAAAATTGTAGTTTTTGCTCATCCTGGGGAATAATACTGTGAGGCACTGTTTAATTGTTTTCAGTATATAAATTAATACACTGTAATTTTTATCATTTTATTTCATTTGGGGCATCACAATACTACTACTAAAAATAATAATTTATTTTTTACACTCTAACAGGGACCTCTTTTCATCTCTTGTGTTTTAGATTTTTTTGTGTCTTGAGATTTATCAATCTCCCAGTCTTTATTTATACCTCCTAGCTCAAAACAAGCTATTTTATTGTAATGGTAATAACTGTCCTTGCAATAATGAGAAACAGTTAATGAATAAAGACCAAGTTCAACAGTCAAGGGTTGGCTTTTGGCCTACTCTCACCATCCTCACCGTCCTGCAGCTTGATCTCTCAGTAACTTACTTCTTTCCTCTAAAATGAAACACTGTCATTATCACCAATTAACAAATACCAAGCATATGTAATACAAGCGACTATACCAGGTATCATGCTGATTTCACAACATAAAAAAGCTTTGCCTGCAGGGATTGTGCCTACTACTTGTCAAGAAACACAAAAAGAAATCTCTGCTCTGAAGATGTGTGTTTCACCCAGGGTTAATCTTATGAAACAGATTTTCTAAAAAGTGAGAGTTCTTTATCTATGTTGACTCATCCAACTAACAAGTAAAAATGTAGAGTTAAAATGTTTATCAGTTGGGGACTGGTTCAGTAAGTTACAGCCCAGCCAATGAAATATTATATGACTGTAGGGAGAAAAAGAAAAAAAACAGAAGTGGATGAATAGTATGAGTTCATTTATGTAAAAAGAAGGAGAAGATGAAAGAAGGAATGAAGAAAGAAAGAAAGAAAGAAAGAAAGAAAGAAAGAAAGAGAAAGAAAGAATGGAAGGGTAGATTTTATCACCAAACACACAAAAGTTATAACTATGGGAAGTAATGGATGTATTATTTAAACTTATTATGGTAATCATTTCACAATATGTACATATATCAATTATGTTGTACACCTTAAACTTACACAATGTTGCATGGCAATTATATCTCAATAAAGCTGGGGGAGAAGAAGAAATAAATAAATACATACATACATACAAGTTCTGGTGGGAGACACTGAGATACCCAGTGTTTCTCTCTTGGTTTCCACCAAAAAAGAAAGAGAGAAAGAGAAGGAGGATGGGTAGGAGGGGAGGAAGGGAAAAGGAAGAGAGGGACAGGGAGGGAGGAACAGAGGGAGGAAGGAAGGAAGGAAGGAAGGAAAAGAAAAGAAAGCAAAGAAAAGAAAAGAAAAGGAAAGAAAAGAAAAGGAAGGAAAGGAAGAAAGATGGAGAGAGAGAGAAAATACATGTATGTATGTCTATATGCATTGAAGACTTCTGGAAGGGTCCTTGTAGATCTTCTTCACCTATTTGTATTATTTACCTTATTCACTTATTACTTTTTAAATCTAAAAAGAATGGGAGTATCTTGGGTGTAAAGATCTTCAAGCCCTGCAAATCTGTTTTATCCTATTGCTGCCTTGATTAGAAGCAACAACTCCATTCCAATACAGGTTCTGGATATGGGTTTTTTTCTCCCATAGAGCACATCAGAGAACGGACAAGAAGGAAGAGAAGAATGACAGAGTTGACCTCTCTCTAACCACGAGATGATGTGTGAGAAAAGACATTTAACTCACATTTACCTGATGTTTTTCAAAAATCAGAAAGAACACAGAATCTGGATTTTGTAAGAGGTTGCATAGCTTTTTTTTTTTTTTTTAAAGGGGAGTTGTCAGATAAACTGGCTCTACCATTGAAAGGAATCCTGAGTGAATCAGAATCAGCCTTGACTTGGTAAACTCATCACACTCTCTTTAATGTTTATTTTTGAGGGAGAGAGAGAGAAAGAGAGAGTGTGAGTGAGGTGAGGGGGGGGGGGACAGAGAGAGAGAGAGGGAGACACAGAACCTGAAGCAGGCTCCAGGATCTGAGCTGTTAGCACAGAGCCCAACCAGGGGCTCAAACTCACGAACCATGAGATCATGACCTGAGCCAAAGTCACACACTCAACTGACCGAGCCACCCAGGCACCCGATGGTGCATTCTATGTATGTATGTATGTATGTATTATGTATTTATTTATTTATTTATTTATTTATTTATATTTTTGAGAGAGAGAGAGAGAGTGCAAGCAGTGGAAGGGCAGAGAGCGAGGGAGACACAGGATCCGAAGCAGGCTCCAGGCTCAGAGCTGTCAGCACAGAGACCGACGGGGGGCTCGAACTCACGCAACGCGAGATCATGACCTGAGCCGAAGTCGGACGCTTAACCAACTGAGCCACCCAGGCGCCCTAATATATCTGAATTCTTGACTGGATTAGGGGAATAGGTTTTATTCTTTTATAGTGATACAGTATACAAGATATAATACAGGAAAAAAGCATTGTTAAAGACAAAGGAGGCTCTGACATGTCTAATCTCACATCTAGACTTGGCTGAACAAGACATTTGCATGTCACAGGCCATAACCATGGCCCTGAATGTCTACACTCACATTCTTACAAGGGGTTCCCCAAACTTAGCCTATACATAAGTCCAGGCTTGTTTCAATTTATAGGCACCCAGGCCTGGACACACTCCACACTCACATACTCACTGCCCTGGATTCATTCATGCCCATCTGGGTTTGCTCATATCCAGGCAGGCCACTTGACAAGGCATAATAAAAATAAAAAAAAAATCACACAAACACAAAAAAGAGGATAAAAATTGTCAATTCTTTTCAGCTACCCTGGAAAGAGTTTACCAAAACCAACTTTGTTTTCAAATGTAAATTATGGGGGCTCCTGGGTGACTCAGTCGGTTAAGCGTCCGACTTGGGCTCCGCTCTGGTCCTGATCTCCCGTTGTGTGACTTTGAGCCCCACGTCGGGCTCTGTGCGTGCTGACAGCTCCGAGCCTGGAGCCCGATTTGGATCCTGTGTCTCCCTCGCTCTCTGCCCTTCCCCCACTCTCACTCTGTCTCTCTCCCTCTCAAACATGAATAAACATTTAAGAAAATAATAAAGAGCAATTTTGAACCACTCTGAATAGAAACCACTCAGGGACTTAGAGTTCAATAGGGCAGAAAAAACTGGAGTCGTTTTGGGTTATTGTGCACTCAAAGTGAGGAGTCGTTAAGGATGGGTTCACAACCATGCTAAAAAAAAAAAAAAAGAATTTAAAAGCTGAGTGCGAGCCAGTCTGGGTAGGACTCAAAGTGAGGCAAATCTGACCACTGGGCCCTCGCTCCCTGATTAGAAACCACTGTTCACCTGAGACAACTCAAGATAGGCGTGCAGAGTTGAGAAAGTATTGGAAAGCTGCTTCGGACCTGGCCTTCCAGTTCTCTCACTTTGCGGAGACAGAAATATCAGGATGGGACAAGACTCATTGTTTCACTAGCCTGGTTCCACTTCACCCCGCCTTCCTTTCCTTAGTACAGTTGTAGAATTTGGTGCTGAACAATACCTTAACTCTACCACTATGGAAAGAGAGGCTAGAGGCCAGGAGAGGGGGTAGTGATGTGCTCAAAGTCATGCAGCTAGTTACCAGCAGAGCAGTAATCAGAGTTTTGACGCTCTTCGTCCCCGGCCAGTGTTCTACTACATCAGTGACCTCTGTTTCTTAGCTCTCCTAATGTTTCCCAAAAATGAATGAATTGCTTATCCCCAAGGTGCTAATAGCAGACGATGGTCCAGTGTTGCACTTCTTCCAGAGGCTTCTGGATTTTTATCCACTGCTCCTAGAATATTTTATTTCAAAGGAGTAAATCTCCAATGATGGGAATTACAGGTAGCACTGCTGTCTAGTAGTAGTGCTTCCTTTTATTTCTTGCCTGTGTACACAGAGGCTACACAGCCAGCGCCGATGTTAACAAAGCTGAATTTGACTGAGTTGGAGGGTTTGATGGCATGAGTTTCCATAAGCAGCTCCAAACCTCAAGGTTGTACAAATTATGTATGATTTTGTAACTAGTTACATTTCCAACTAGTGCCAGTGCTATTTTTCTGAGTCAATTTCATTATTTGGAAAATAAGTAGAAGAAGTATTTTCATTCCCTAAGATATAATTTTAAATTCAGATGTTTAGAAAAATGTCACAAGAAACAACTGAGAAAGAAAGAAAGAAAAGAAAAGAAAAGAAAAGAAAAGAAAAGAAAAGAAGAAAAGGAAGAAAAGAAAAGAAAAGAAAAAAGAAAAGAAAAAAAGATGGGGCGCCTGGGTGGCTCAGTCGGTTAAGCATCCGACTTCGGCTCAAGTCATGATCTCACAGTCAGTGAGTTCAATCTCCACATCGGGCTCTGTGCTGACAGCTCAGAGCCTGGAGCCTGCTTCAGATTCTGTGTCTCCCTCTCTTTGACCCTCCCCAGTTCATGCTCTGTCTCTCTCTGTCTCAAAAATAAAAAATAAATAAATAAATAAACATTTAAAAAAAAGAAAAGAAACAAACAGAGCAGGGGAAAGGTATTTTTTCCAATGAAGGATAAAGAATTCTTTTACTTGCAAAAAAGATGACTACATATTGACAGTGCTCTTTATTGTAGTTAGAATTATATACACAAAAAAATGGTTGGCTCTCCATACATCAAACAAAGCGTGTCTAAAGCAATTATTTTTCCATGTTTACAATAAGAAATGATGCCTCCAAGTAAGGTGTTATACAATCACCATCATTCTGATTTAGCAAAAATTACCCAAGATTCTTCACCAGTAAAAAGATGATCTCTCAGGTCCTCTCCAGCTCACAGGGAGTTTCTCTTCCTTTCACGGTAAAAGAGTTAGTCAAATTAGCTAATTGCAATAAATCAGTAGCATTATGACTTTTACCTTAGGCAATTCTTTCATGTCTTTCCACGTTAATAAAGTCCCTGGACTTAAAAACACACATGGTTTAATTTGTCACGTAAGAAATAGGAACAAGATACTTGCCTTAAAAGGAGCCATTTATCTCAGAGGTGGAATAGCTAAGAAACTTTCTAGGTCTTTTTATATTCTTTACAGTTTCCATTGTGCTGAAATTTGTTGACTAATAATTCAAATAGAGCGCTGCCATAGGGTAGATCCCCTAGTGGTTTCTCTGGGTTTAAGGAACACAGAACAGTGTGTTTGGTGAGAACACTGCCTTTCCTTCTTCTTCTTTTTTTTTTTTTTTTTTTTTTTTTTTTTTTTTTAATGTTTAGTTTTGAAAGCGAGAGACGGAGACAGAGTGTGAGCAGGAGAGGGACAGAGAGAGAGGGAGACGCAGAATCGGAAGCCGGCTCCAGGCTTTGAGCTGTCAGCACAGAGCCCGACACAAGGCTTGAACTCATGAACCTGCGCGATCATGACTTGAGCTGAGTCTGACGCTTAACCAACTGAGCCACCCAGGTGTCCTGAGAACACTGTCTTTCTAAAACAATGCATGAGTTCCCTTTCCATGAAAAAACAGATTCATTAACTCAGATGGTTACATTCTTCTCACCATTTTCCTCTTTTTCTTTCACACTTGACTTTCAAATTAGGATTCACATAGGGCAATTAAATTGATTCCAGTAAACAGTTTAGTGCCCAATACACATAAAAATGATCTGATTCTTACAAATAGCCTTTTCTTGAAATAAACACTGAAAAGTTTTTGTTTGTTTAATATACCTCCTGCCCAACTAAATGCATATCTTAGTTGGAGAAAAATTTACCACTCCCCCCAAACAAAGTTTGGATTGCAAATAAAATTGTAATGCTAATTTGGGAGAGAAAGCAGAAACTCAATAGTGCCCTATATCTCCTTCTTCTTCTTTTTTTTAAGGTTGATTGATTAGTTGATTGATTGATTTAGAGAGAGCATGCACATGCATGCACAAGCAGGGGAGGGACAGAGACAGAATCCCAAGCAGGCTTTGTGCTGTCAGGTCGGAGTCCGATGCGGGCTTGATCTCATGAACTGCAAGATCATGACCTGAGCCAAAATCAAGAGTCAGATGTTCAATCAACTGAGCCACACCATCGCCCCTACTCTATAGCTTCTTAAAAAGTTAAATTTGAAAAATGTAAAATTGTTTTGTTATTTAGATTTAGACCAACATTGCGTTCTCTGCCTAAGAAGTATTTTCTAAAAAATGATGGGGCGCCTGGGTGGCGCAGTCGGTTAAGCGTCCGACTTCAGCCAGGTCACGATCTCGCGGTCCGTGAGTTCGAGCCCCGCGTCGGGCTCTGGGCTGATGGCTCAGAACCTGGAGCCTGTTTCCGATTCTGTGTCTCCCTCTCTCTCTGCCCCTCCCCCGTTCATGCTCTGTCTCTCTCTGTCCCAAAAATAAATAAACGTTGAAAAAAAAAATTTAATATTTTTATGCCCCTTTAAAAATAACTTCCATACACCTGGGTGGCTCAGTCGTTTGAGCGTCTGACTTCGCTCAGGTCACGATCTCACGGTCTGTGAGTTCGAGCCCTGCATCAGGCTCTGTGCTGACAGCTCAGAGCCTGGAGCCTGCTTCAGATTCTGTCTCCCTCTCTCTCTGGCCCTCCCCCCGTTCATGCTCTGTCTCTCTCTGTCTCAAAAATAAATAAATGTTAAAAAAAATTAAAAAAAAAATAATAACTTCCATATATATGAGCTGACTTAACCTTAACTACAACCTTACCAAATAGGCAATTATCATTCCCATTTAACAGATAAAATTAAGCCCAAGAAGGTAAGGGCTACTTAAAGCAGACCTTCTGACTCTAAGTTCTCTATACCAACTGCTTCAAAATGTTAAAAAATATTAGAAATAACAAATTTTGCATGAGGTCAGTCAGCAGTAAAACATATTTCAGATCAGTTATCACTAAGGGGATTAGTGAGTGTGAGTTTCAGAGAACATGACCAAGCTTACATCTGTTGGTGAGTTCCTCAGAGGTTAATTATCATAATGTCTCTAATATATAATCACCCTACTGTCTGTAGTATAATAACATCATGCCTGAGATCGTAGGCTTTCTATAAGGCTTGACTGGATGAACGAAAAATAATTAAATGAATACATGATTTATAATTAAATAGTGTCCTTTTTAACCTCTAAAACAGTTCCAAGCTGTGCTACTCAAAAGTCCCAAAAGATGTTAAGAAGTATACCATAAAAGTGGGCTCTACTGGAATGTTCTACAGATAGATTCCTATAGAGAATTTTCAATGCATATTAGCTTAATAAGTGTTCTGAGAGGTACCTGAGAAGTAAAGAATCTAATTTTATTTATCCAAGTACTTCTTAAACATTTGCCCACAGAAATCACTCATTTCTTTTTACAGAATTCTTTTAACTTCCCTTCACACACCAGTGTTCTATGGAATATGGTTTCAAAAAGAAACGTTTAAAATAAAATCCCCAAACCTAATAGTGGCAGAAAGATACCACAAAAGAGGATAAAAGTATTCTAGGTATAGGAGTGATATTTTGAAAAAGTTCAGAGACAGGAATAGAACAATGTAACTGAAGGTCAGTTGGTGTGAGATGGACCAGATCAAAAAGCACCAGAAAATCTAGGATGCAATGTCCCATCGGACACACTCTTGTGGACCAGGAGCTCTGGGACTGTTCTAGGTTAGGCATTGGACTAACAAGGACTAGATTAGTGTCAGGAAGATTCCATGTAGGTGCAGGTGAGGGCCAGAAAATAAGAACCCCGGTACCTGGATAGCTTAGTCAGTTGGGCGTCTGACTTCAGCTCAGGTCATGGTCTCACAGTTCATGAGTTTGGGCCCCAAGTTGGGCTCTGTGCTGGCAGTGTAGAGCCTGCTTGGGATTCTCTCCCTGCCCCTCCCCCCACTCTCAAAAATAAATAAACATAAAAAATTAAATAAAAGAAAAAGAAAGAAGAACCCAAGCATCCAAGACATCCAGGAACAGGCAGAAGCAGAGATGGAGGTTGATGGCCATCAGAAACAGAGAGGTCTTAGCAAGCACAAATTTCTATAGGGACTAGGGCCAAGGACCAGAAGTTTAAGCCTAAGAGCCGTAGTGAAAAAGGTAGATTCCAACCCCAGAGAGGTTCAAGTAACAAGTCAAGAATGTTGACAAAAGGGAACTAGTTAGGGCCTAATAACTATAAGTGTTATGTACTTATGTAGCATTATATGTTGTATTATATTATATGTATTATATATTATACTTCTCATATTATATTAATGTATATCATATTATGCTATAAATATAATGCAATTAACAAGGGGACATCCCTGCTACTAGGACCAAAATTTAGAATTCCTCCATTCACTCTACTCCACCTTAGGGCTTAGGGCATCCAGAACCATTGCTGTATCCAATGCACAAAAAGGGTCTTGGGAACAAACTAATCTATATTGTTTGGGCTTGGGTCTCTTTAGTGGATAGTCAGTTTAGGTCATGATTAGCACCTTCTTAAAAATCAAAGTCCCTCTTTCCCCTCTTGCCTCTTTCCTTTATTTTGGAGATCTTGTGAATGTTAATCTCATCATGCCTATCATGGAGGGCTGCCACAAAAGGCTGTGTAGGCTGTGCACTACTCAAGGGGACACCATTACAAGGCACTAACATCCTTGTTATTTGATTACATGTTCCCCTCCGTGCCCCATGTAAATCCCTCCTACACTCTGCCTTCTATATTTCCATCCACAGTTCATCACTTCAGCCAATCCTAAGAATTCTTTTGCTCAGATGCCTTTCATTTCAAATCTATTTATCTAATACAATGTCAGTCCTCTTTTCTCTACTGTGTTAGACCACTGGGGAAAAAACAAGGTCTCCAGAAAAAAAAAACAAACTAGGATATCAGTATGCCTACATATTCTTCCAGGGTATCCTCTCACTGTTTCCCATTTTTCTCGCTCTCCTCAAACCTTCTACTCTATCCCTGAATCACTCCCTCTGAACCAGAGACTTAGCCTCCTGCTTCCCAAGACAGTGGAGATAATTAAAAAATCCCTCAGCTTCAGTTCCCTGACTTTCTGCCTTCATACTCATCCCTGTTCTTCTTCTCCTGCCCAGTGCAAGAAGGGCACTTATCCCCCCCACCTGCTCCCAACTCACCTGTCTCCAGTTTTCACCCTTTTTCCTCTTCTTTCTCAGCTGGTTCTTTACCACCAGCATTTAAACACTTCACCCTTCACCTCCACAGGTACCTGTGCTTATCATGCTCCAGGCCTTCCTTTTCACCTCTAAATTTCTTGAATTCACTAGCTTCCCAAACTCACTGTCCTCTTGTATCTTCCATCCTGAATTCTATTCCTCTCCTTTCTCCCTCACCTCCCATTTACCCTGAGCCCATTGCTAGCTGGCTTCTGCCAAACATTCCACTAAAACTCCTCTTGCCAAAGTTCACCCTATCACAAATGGACTGTTTTGCCTTCTTATCTTATGCACTTCTTAGCAGCTTTTGACACTGGTGATCACTCCTGCCTCCTGAAGTGATTTTCCCTTTAGGCTTGTATGACACTGCATGCTGCTGGATTTTCTCCTGCCTCTCCAGTTACTCCTTCTCGATATCCTTCAAGTGTTCTTTTCTTCCTATCTTTCATTCTCAGGATTCTTGGAACCTCTCTTTTTATCCATCTACTCAGCCTCCCTGGATAATCTTAACTCTACTTCTAGGCTTTCAAGTAGCCTCTTCATGCTGACTACTTCCAAATCTTGTCTTTCGACCTAAATATCCAGCTACTTAAGAGATGTTTACACTTGCATCCACAAGCACTTCAAAGACCACATATGAACTCATTGTTTTCCTAGTCCATCCTGCTCCCCAGGCATCACCTTTCCCAGCAGCTGCTCAGTGGAACAGGGGATGGAACAAGAAGCTCACCATCTTCCCTGCAAGGGAGCTAGGTAGAGCAGAACTTCCTCCAGGCTCAACGACTTCAGGCAGATGTCTACACTGCAGCAAAGTGACATATTTAAAGCAGCAATATGATGCATAATTTCCCTGTTTATCCTGAAGGCAATAGGGATTCAGTGAATGGTTTTAAAGTCCTAATTCTTGGCACACAGGAGTTTTCTTTGGTCACTCCCTATTTTTTATTGGATACTATAGCTAAATAATAACAAACCCTTATTATTATGCTATTAATAGGCACCATTGTATATATGCTATATATATGTATATATATATGCATACATATATACATATGCATATATGTAATATGCTATTATTAGGCACCATTGTAAGTAATTGTACATATTGTTTATTGTTTTTCATCGCAATCCTATAAGAGTTTCTATTGTTATTCCTATCTTATAAATGAGGAAACTGGGGCAAAAAAGATTAAGTATCTTGCCCAAGGTTACATAGCAGCAGTCAGAATTCAAACCCATGTGGTCTGGCTTTGAGATCATGATCTTAACTCCTATGTTATAGTGCCAAACAGGGCTACTTAGCATTCCTGAAACATGCTGTGCTCTGGTTATCCTCCAGCCTCCCTCTCTCTCTCTCTCTCTCTCTCACACACACACACACACACACACACACACACATTTTTCCCTATGTACTTGAGTAACTCCTACTCATCCTTCAGATCTTTGTACAGAAATCAACTCTAGGGGCGCCTGGGTGACTTGGTCGGTTAAGCCTCCGACTTTGGCTCAGGTCATGATCTCACGGTCCGTGAGTTCGAGCCCCGCATCAGGCTCTGTGCTGACAGCTCGGAGCCTGGAGCCTGTTTCAGATTCTGTGTCTCCCTCTCTCTCTGCCCCTCCCCTGTTCATGCTCTGTCTCTCTCTGTCTCAAAAATAAATAAACGTTAAAAAAATTAAAAAAAAAGAAATCAACTCTTTTGGGAAGCTTTTCTGAAACCCTCTTCTGTACCCACCCTATGCTCTCTTCTAGAGGTTGATGCCTCTCCCAGAGGTTCCCACAGTGTCCTGTACACGGCCATGTCACAGCACTTAACACTACAGCAATTGCTGGTTAACTTGTCTGTCTACTTCCAGACTGAAAGACTCTCAAGATAAAGACTGTGTCTCAGTATTTGTTGGATCTTCGTTGTTTTACGCTGTGCCGGACACATGGAAGGGAATGAATCGCAGGGGGATAGATGATGAATAAATACAGGGAGAATGTTCAAATGGCACCAGCAGAAAGGCTGGCTTGAGGCTGAGTTTTCTGGATACTGGCCTGGGGCTCTTTAAATTGCCTCAGACCTGATCAAGAGTTGTTCCCAAATATAAGTGTAGGAAAGAATGTGTGAGTGAGGGCTTTGGGATCTCAGCTGTTGGGACCAAAAGAAAGGTGATTGCTGAACACCAAGAAGAGACTAAAGAATTAGCCTTGATAGAGCCTGAACAGGTTTTATAAAGTGGATTAGGATATAAGAAAAAAAAAATGAAAGCAGATAAGCAGGAAAGACAGCAAAGGATTAAAAAGAGTATTACTCTGGGAGGTTAAAATAAAGAGTGAGTATGGGAATTTTATATGGGAGCTTGATCTAAATTTAAACTAGGGAGTTTAAGGTTCCCCACCCCACACTATTGGTTTAGAAAATGTGACCAAGTTGAACAGCAGTGATGGTGCATTTAGAGTAAGCATTTCTGTATGATTTGGAGTGTGCTCTGAATGTCTGTAATGATTTATTTCTTGTAGGTAAGGGCAAGCCTGGCATTTTTCTGTGTTTATTTACCACTCTAGAAAGTAGTGCTGGAGTCAACATGGCAGAGGATAGAACTCCTATTCTAGCTGAAGTTCCATCAGGTCCAAGGTCCAAAGGGTTGGTTTGCTTTCTGGATGAAAATTGATCCTGGGTTATAATCGCTTCATTCACCAACTCTTTTAATAGATGCCTAAGTCTAGGGCAAAAACATTAATCTACTGTGGCAGCCCAGGCTAAGAAAAGCAACTCAGCAAGAAAAACCAATGCAGTTACCACCACAAACAGCAAAATAACTAGAAATATCAGAAACATGTCTTTTTTGTGCATCTATTTTAATGAACGTTATATTTATAATAAATAATCTTGTAAATATTTTAAATATCCTCCTTTATACTAAATTTCATTATTTCAGATTCATTAATTTAAAATATGTAATAATCAGTCCTAGGTTCGATATTAAAAGGAAGTTTTTGGGGGCACCTGGGTGGCTCAGTCGGTTAGGCGTCCAACTTCATTTCAAGTCATGATCTCATGGTTCATAGGTTTGAGATCCGTGTCAGGCTCTGTGCTGACACCTCAGAGCCTGGAACCTGCTTCAGATTCTGTGTCTCCTTCTCTCTCTGCCCCTCCCCTACTTGCACTCTGTCTCTCTCTCAAAAATAAACATTTTTGTTTAAGTTTTTAAAAAAGGGGTGGAGTATTTTGGGGCACCTAGGTGGTTCAGTCGCCAAGTGTCTGACTCTTGATTTCACCTCCGGTCATGATCTCACAGGTTCATGGAATGGAGCAGCACAGCATGAAGCCCGCTTGGGATTCTTTCTCTCCCTCTCTCTCTCTCTGCCCCTTCCTGCTAACACCAGTGTGCACTCTCTCTCTGTTTCTCTCTCTCTCATTTTAAGTTTATTTATTTAAACAAACAAATAAACTTTTTAAAAGGGGGGGAGTTTTGCCCCTCAAAACAGTTTTATTTTTCCAGCAATAGAGGTCTGGTATATTTTGGGGGGTCAGATTGAGATAATATATAAAAGGCACTTAAAACAGTGCCTGGCAGGGGTGCCTGGGTGGCTCAGTCGGTTGAGCGACCGACTTCGGCTCAGGTCATGATCTCATGGTTTGTGAGTTCGAGCCCGGCGTTGGGGTCTGTGCTGACAGCTCAGAGCCTGGAGCCTGTTTCAGATTCTGTGCCTCCCTCTCTCGCTGCCCCTCCCCCACTCATGCTCTGTCTCTCTCTGTCTCAGAAATAAACATTTTTAAAAAATTAAAAAACAAACCATTGCCTGGCACATAGCAAGAGCTATGCAATGTTAAATGTTATGTGTAGCTTGTACTGAAATTAAGACTTCAAGAAAACAGTTTACCTCCTGAAGAACATAAGCAGTTATTAAAGACTTTAAAAATGTGTCCAGATGTTGTACAATGGGTATAAAGTTTCAGTCATACAAAGCGAAAAAGTTCTAGAGATTTGATGTACAATGATGTGTATATATAGTTAACAATACTACAAGGTACACTTAAATTTTTCTCAGTGGTTAAATTCATGTTATGTGCTTTTTTACCACAGTTAAAAAAAATCTATGTCCAAATGGTCTGTTAATTGCAAGTGAATCTCATCTATTCATTAAAGTAAGCCCAGCAGAATCTCTTATTGGAAATTTCCAGTAAATGACAGTAATAAGGGTATTTACATTGCTGGAGAAACACTAGTTGCTGTACAAATAAATTTCTGTTGCCTTATAGCTGTTACACACTTTGAAGCCTACTTCTTGCTCGTGTAGTACTTCTGGTTGGCAGGCAGCTTTCTTCCAGATGGTGACTTGGGAATCAAGGTTCAATTTATTTGTGGCCCCACCTCCGTCAGGCCCCCACCGTCATGTGCCTCCAGCTGGATGGAGGAGGATAAAGAGGAAACAGAAGAGGAGATTGCAGTAGAAAGTTATGCCTGCTTCTTAAGCCTTGGCCTAGAAGTGACAAAAGTCATTCCTGCTTGCATTCCATTGGCCAAAACTATCACATGGCCACACTTAGGTGCAAGGGAGACCGGGAAATCCAGAGCCTGGCTCAGTGGCTATGTCCAACAACAGCTCTGGAACAGATTTTGTCAGTACAACTGGACATCTCTGCTACAGCACTTGAAAAGAGTTTTTGAAACATGTTTAATCTTAATTTCAGACCTCTCACAAAATCAAATTGTTATTCTCTTCAGTACTCTGAAAGTACTTTAATTGCAAAAATACTATACAATTATTTTAGGATTCTCTTTTCTCATAATTTTTCCTTTTTACTTTGTCACGTCCTTAATTTCCATATATCTGACTTAAAATGATCCAAGAACCACAGAATTCTTATTGAGACTTTAAAGAAATATTCAACGTTGACAACAACATGGATGGAACTGGAGCGTATAATGTTAAGTGAAATAAGTCAGTCAGAGAACGATAAATACCATACGATTTCACTCGTGTGGAATTTAAGAAACAAAACAAATGAGCAAAGGAAACAAAACGGAGAGAGAAAAGCAAGAAACAGACTCTTAACTACAGAGAGAAAACTGGTGTTTACCAGAGGAGAGGTGGGTGGAAGGATGGGTGAAATAGGTGAAGGGGATTAGAGTACACTTATCATAACAAGCACCTAGTAATGTATAGAATTGCTGAATCACTATATTGTACACCTGCAACTAATATAACACTGCATGTTACTATACTGGAATTGAATTTAAAACCTTAATTAAAATAAAATAAAATATTCAACACTGACAAAAATGGCCTCCAACACTTCCTCCTGGCTATAAAAACTTATTATTTTATACGATGCCTACAGCATATATTGAATGTACAGTAAGAAAAATAATGTCAGCCAAATTCCAACTTAATTCATATGGAACACTCACTTATTCAAACTTCTGCTTTGGCTTGCACATCAAATTCACAATGCAGATTCATAATGCAATAATTTCCTGATAAAATAAATACTGTAAGCAATATTTAGAAAATCATTTATTCAGGGATTGAAATGGAAAGTAAAAGCCCTGAGTTGACATTAGAGGTGAGTTCCTAAGAAGTAAAAGTAAAAAGGGGCGCCTGGGTGACTCAGTTGGTTAAGCATCCAACTTCGGCTCATGTCATGATCTCACAGTTCATGAGTTTGAGCCCCACATTGGGCTCAGTGCTGACAGCTCAGAGCCTGGAGCCTGCTTCGGATTCTGTGTCTCCCTCTCTCTCTCTGCCTCTTCCCAGCTCACACTCTGTTTCTCTCTCTCTGTCTCTCTCTCTCTCTCTCTCAAAAATAAATAAACATTAAAAAAAAGAAATATAAGTAAATGGAGACAGGATATCACAAATATGAGGAGGGATAATAGGATTTCAACTTCTTCCTATTTGAAAAATGGATTGAACCAACAATTTGGGTGAATCATGTGAATTCGCACATTCTCAGTATTTCTGTATAAGTAACCTGTGGTCGTATGTACATTTGTATTATCATTATTATTCTAATATAAATGGTAACTAATAATAAATAGTAGCTTACTATGGAAACCTGATACTACCTTGTCTAGAATTAGACTGCTTTGTAGTGAAGTTGGACATTTTAAATCCTCCTCCCCACATGCAAATCCTTCTATAAAATGAGAAGTGTGCATTGTGTAATTCAAAAGCAATATTCTTGAGTGGAATAAATGACATTTTCCTTTAGAGTCCTCGTCTCCCTCTTCTTAGAAAAGACTCATTTGAGTCTTGCTGCTCAATGGAGGCTTCTCTCCACCTCATCACCCACTTCAAGGACCCAGTAGCTTCCCCCAAATCAGTCACTTAAGCTTACTGATTAACTGGTTTATTACCTTGGTATGAATGAGTTTCAGTCAATGTATCTCTTCAACTAGGCACTTGTCTTATATTCTAATTGTCCATAAAAGGATTTGTCAAGGAAAGGAATGTCAAGCATAATCAAGTGGGTAAAGAGGTCTTTGTTGGGTCAGGGAGACCCTGGAATCACCTATGCCCCCTCTGAATGAAGAATTCACTTTTTCCCCATATTTTAAGTGTGTCAGAGTCCCCATTGGGCTGAATCCTTCTCCCTGGCCTTGAAGAAACAGCAGTTTTCAACTGAGAAGAATTCCCTTGATAGGTGGGGGACAAGGTTCCTAAACCAACTTACTCAATCTCCCTGAGAAAGGGGTTCACATCTATGCAGCTTCAAATCAGGTCAGAAGCTGGGACCTCCCTGTTTATTCAAGTTCATGATCACATTTCTCAGAAAGGTCAACCATTTGGTCAGTGGGCTATTGGAGACACGGTTGGAGGAATCAAGTCCGAAATTGAAGAGTAAGAGCTTTTGAAAGGGAAAAGGGCCCTGCATGGGTGCAAAGTCAATAATGAGGTCAGGCTTTCTAGAATTGAGACCTCAGTAGAACCTTATACTTTGTTAGAGACAATTCAGACCCTACGACATATTCAGTGGATCAAACTCTTTCTGGATGAAGTGCTGTGTAACCCAGCAGACCAGAGCTTTATTTCAGTAGGCCTGAAATTTTGATACTTGGAATATTGAAAGTCTAGGGAAAAGACATCTGCCCCAACCCACAGTTAAATTCTAAAACTATCACTAGCCTGACCTCGGGTAACCCACATCTGGCCTGACCTTAGGTAACCCACTTCCTGCTACCTCACCCCATGCCTGGCC
This sequence comes from Puma concolor, assembly GCF_028749965.1. NCBI lineage: Eukaryota > Metazoa > Chordata > Mammalia > Carnivora > Felidae > Puma > Puma concolor. Next base: position 190,827,213 of record NC_141674.1, on the reverse strand, counting down.
TTACCTTAGATGCTACCGCTCTGTTCCCACCTGCAAAACTGTGTCTGGTACAATTTCCTAGCCACTTTCTTGCCCACCAATAAAAGGATAGGAAAATGTCAGCAATGACTACTTTCTTCCCACTTAAATAAATGGCTTTCTCCTCTCCTGGGAAAGGATGTTAGACTCTGGCTCCCAGAATTCTATTCCCAGAGGATAATAGGATCAGAAGAGCAAGAATCTCCTTTTCACCACTAATGTCCTGGGTGGAGCCCAGTCTGTCTTCAAGGCCCTTCTGTCTCCTAGAACTTCCTACTCTCTCCAGCACAGCTATGTCCTCACCTCTTAACCTTAAACTTCTTCCCTTCTTTTCCCAAGACTCCATCATGGATTCCCAGAATGTTTTCTTTAATTAGAGATAGAATTTAATTATACATTCAGATGACAAAACTTATTTTCCTACATCTTACACCTTCTATATTGCTCCTACTTTTTAAAGAAGTTCTTATTTATTTATTTTTGAGAGTGTGGGGAGAGAGAGAGGGGGAGAAGGGCAGAGATAAGAGAGAGAATCCCAAGCAGGCTCCATGCCGGCAGCGCTGATCCCCACACGGGGCTCGAACTCATATACTGTGAGATGATGATCTGAGCCAAAATCAGGAGTTAGATGCTTAACCGGCTGTGCCACCCAGGTGCTCCTCTACCTTTGATTAATAAAGGTTTTAGCCATCTTTAAATGTGATGCTTTATTTGCTAATAAAACACTACATTTATATTATTGTTATACTTTTTCAGACTGAGAAAAGTCTTCATAGGTGTTAGTACTATAAGATCTCTTGACTCTCGTTTTTGTAATTTAGATCAATTTGTCTTTAATAGACACTGTAACCAACTTATTAATGGTGGGGGGGAACACGTGACTTTCCAAGAACTCCAGAAAAATTGTGTTTGCTTCTTTGGTTTATATGATGAGGGACATTATTTTGATGCTTTTAAACAATAGGATGAAATTTTAAGAAGAATTTGATGATGAAAGACAAGACTTTGATACTTCTCTGTCTTCTCTGCCCCCCAAATTCTCCATGCCCTAAACTACACCCATTGTCCTCTCATAGTTTCTGAGTCCAATCCTGTTTCTGCGCACAGAGGATAAGAAGCCTGAAAACTAGCTTTCTGCCAGTTATGCTCTGTCTGAATACATTCTCTTGTTGTAAATCACTGAGTTTTGACCTAGTTCCCTATAACCTATCTCCCATCTCTTACTCCTATCTCAATAGCTAAATCCTCACCTCTATCCCTTATTTTCCATGGAGTCTCTATCTTGGTTTCTATTTCAATTAAGAATGTATTTGACTGTAGGCAACAGAATTCCCAAAGGTAGCTTAACCAAACAGGTGCGGTTTGTTTTGTTTTGTTTTGTTTTTTTTAATTACAAGAAGCCTGGAGGTGTGGCATCCAGAGCTAGGATTGTGGCTGCACAGTGTCAAAGAGCTAGCTAACCTTATTCTCTTTTCTCCACCACCCTTAGCATTGTCTTTGATCACTCTGTACTGATGCAGCATGCAGCATGCTTACATTCAAGGCTGGAAAACAAAAAGAAAAGGTTCTTGCTAATAATGCTTATTCCTATTTCTCAGGAAAGCAAAATATTTCCCCAAAACTTTCCCCTTACTCCCAACAGACATCCTTTAATATGTCTTGCATTAGAATTGGATGCAATTGAATGCAAGTGAATGGCTACCCCCAACTGCCAGGGAGGGAAGTGGAGAGGCTTTTGGGGAACAAGCAAGAGTATGTTGCCACTCCAGTTATTCTAGCCTTAGGATCCACCTTGTTCTTGTCCTCCTGGGAACCAGAACCTGCAAATCCCAGATCTATAATAAGGGTAGTGCTACCAGCTTCCAGGCCTCCCTACTGCTAACCCCTGCCTGGGGTTCTACTCATTGCTCTGACATGATTCGTGGCTATTACTTTCAGGAGATTGACTGGAGAGCTTCCCATCGCCTTGGTTGACCTCAAAGCACCCACTCTATGTCCAGAGCTTGGTCAGGTACTGTGAGCCCCCCATCTCCACCCCTCAAGTCAAGCTATTCAGGAGGGCTGAGCTCCAATACTGATCCTTGGAGACAATTCAGCTTTTCAGTCCTAGATTGCCTTTGATCTTATGTTTCTAGGAATGTACCTGACACATGGCAAGCCCTAACAAAAGTTTTTCTAAAGGAATGAATGTCCAGGTCTACCCGATAAACACAGATTCGAATGGAAGTTTAGACAAGCCAAACATCCGGAAGGAATGCTCTGTGATAATTCTTTGTTCTATATGAAACTGTAGGAGTACACATTTCTATGTGATAAAAAATTTACATGTAGATGATTTGTTTTTCAATCGCTATGCTGCTTAGAGAATGCTGGAGGAGAAAGATTTTTCTCCCTTTCTGGAGCCTTAAGGAAAGAATCAGACACACATCCTCATATTACACTGAGAGCTAGTAACTTTTTTTGTTGGCCTTCCATGCGTGCAGTTTTAATGTCCCTGATTCTGTGAACCATGATATATAGACATGGATAATCAGTGGCAGATGTACATATCTTCTCCTCTAGAATAAGTTTAAGGAAATATGATCTAATTGAGGAACAGTTCAAACAAACACTGATATTTAATTAAAGGTCATGTTCCCTTTGGATAATAATTAAGAGAAAGAAAGTTTTTGTCATACAAATAGAAGCTTAAAATGTAAATAGGAAATATAGTAAAAACATTTAGGAAAAAAATCTTTCACAGTTTTGACAAATATTCTACACGGACATTCCCTCAATAGAAAAATGCATAAAAGGCCCTTGTGGTTTCCCATTATTTGTTGTGGTAACAGCAAAGCACTGCAAAGATGTATCTCATCCTACGTTACCATGATATTCTAATTATAACTTTTACTTAGCATTGCTATCACGTGCATAAGTGTCTCCAAAACTGGAGCAGAGGAGCAGAGCATAGGAAATCTCCAGACAAAATGGAAACTCCTATGTTTCCCTCTGTTAATTTCTACATTTCTAAAAAAGAAAAATAGTAATTACACAGCAAAAGTTATTACAGACCTTGCCAATATATATCATAGAAGAAACTACTGGTAGTGACTTGCCTCACTCTTTACCAAATTATTTTAGGAGGAAAAAAAAATCAATGAATGAGTTAAACATAAATACACGTGAGAGGATTTGCCAAAAATCACCTGGGGATTCTTCTTACAGTATAAATTGTTAACTATCTAAATTACATTCTCATCAATATTTTTTTTTAATTTTATTTTTAAGTAATCTCTACACCAAATGTGGGGCTCAAACTCAAAATCCTAAGATTAAGAGTCACATACTCCACAAACTGAACCAGCCAGGCACCCCTCTCATTGATATTTTTTATGCGAGAATCAGGCTTTCAAAGGACAAAGTCACTACTGAAATTTTTCAACTTTATCAATTGATCCATATTATAGGTGCTCATGCTTTGAACATTTTACATACTGGAATTAATCTTGTATTAATAAATAGCAACCAAGGAAAGAATTCCATACACCCGTTTTCCTCATATCTCTGATCTTAGACTTTTCTTTCTCATCAGAACTTCAACTGAATTTGTAGAAGAGGGCAGATACCATGTAGCTTATTAGTAGTTGACCCTTTTGCATTAAGACTTCAGGCAGAAGATTCTCATTCAGCGAAGCAAGCTTGGACAATCTGACAGTGTGGGAGGATGAGGATTTTGAGACATCTATTTATGGCTTCCTTGTATATTTTTCTCTTTCTCATCCTAAATTCAGGAAGGTAGTAGGCCACATGCTTCTTTGCCTCGAGGGAGTATTAAATATGTCACAGGGAAGAAAGCAGAAGTTGCCTACAAGATACTTCCCTACTTGGTTTTATTTCCAAATGCCAAAACTGCCCACCTCTTCCCCCTTCAGAAATCTATGCTAGATTCCCTGGAGGGAAAAGAGAACTGAGTATGCATGTAAGGGAAAAAAGGTTGTGCTTGAGGAAAATTAGACGTTTCTGTGCACCCTTCCTTTCCTGCCGTCTCTTCCCTGGTAGTAGCCTGAAGAAGGGGCCAAATATTTCTAGCTCATCAAAGATGCCTGTACCCGATGGTTGAATGAAAGCCACAAGAGTCATGGATCTGAGAGACTCTGAGAACTATGTCAGTGGGCACCTCCACGGAACGCAGGTGGATGACAGAAGGGACCTCCCCAGTGCTTTGAGGCTATGTGAAGCCTCGTACTTGCTTGGCAAAGGATGGGGAGCAACAGGGCAGGGGAGTGCCAGGAACAACTGAGCTTGAATTTCTTGCCTACATTGTGGGAGGGGAGATTGCGGGTCAAAATTAATTCAAGAAAACAAAGAAATGTGGTGTTTTTTGCAAATTAGCAGTTGAGGATTAAGATTCATAGCCAGAACAACTGAATACAAATGCTTAAAAAAAGCATAAAACGGAAAACATAACTCTTTTCCTTATTGAAAAAGGGTAGTAGTCCCTTTTACTGACAACTGATATTCTTTAGAAACAGTGGTGAACCACAGGTAAGAACTAGATGTGTTCATTTGAGAATGTGATCTTCGAGAAGCATTTAGTGGACCAGTGTGCATTTGGATATATGGTCCTATTTCATTGCTCAAACCTCCCCATTCCTTCATTCAATCAGTTAATTCCTCTCTGCCCTTCATTCCCTGGGCTCACAGATACCACTCATTCCCTAAGCATATGCCCCATGATGTGTTCCCGTAGGACCCTTTTACTTGCCTTTAATAATAGTGTCCAGATTCTGCACTGATCTGTAAAGTCCATAAGGGCAAGGGTTTTGAAAGGAACCATTCTTTCTAGAGGACTGCTATCCTCATTATTTGTTCAAGTTTTACAATACAGTGTAGGGGCACTTGGCTGGCTCAGTTGGTGGATCGCGTGACTCTTGATCTTAGGGTTGTGAGTTCAAGCCCCACGTTGTGTGTAGAGATTACTTAAAAATAAAATCTTTAAAAAAACTAATTTGGGGTGCTTGGGTGCTCAGTCGGCTAAGCATCTGACTTCAGCTCAGATCATGATCTCATGGTTTGTGAGTTCCAGCCCCACAGTGAGCTCTGCACTGACAGTGAGAGCCTGCTTGGGATTCTCTCTCCCCCTCTCTCTCTCTGCCCCTGTCCAGCTGTCTCTCTCTCTCTCTCTCTCTCTCTCAAAATAAATAAATAAATCTTATAAAATAAAATAAAATAAAATAAAATAAAATAAAATAAAACAAAATAAAATAAAATAAAATAAAACAAAATTTAATTTAATTTAATTTAATTTTAAAAATACAGTGTAATGACAAGAACAGCAAATGAACATATTAACTACTTTAGACCCACGATGGACCAGCATTGATACCGACATGGTTTCCTCCCCTGACTCTCTGAAATTAGGGCTGAAATACTGCATTATTGGGGGGGTAGAAAAGGAAAGGGAAAATTTTGTCACAAGTGCTTCTGGTTTCATAGGGACAACAATCGGGTATTCTCCCTAATTTTGGTTCATAGTGAATAAGCAGAACCACACACACACACACGAATATTCATGGCTTCAAATTTAATTTATTTTCAATGAGACTCTGATCATTACAGCAACAGGATTTTCCTGGGTGTTTAAAAGATTGGGCAGACCATTTATTACAGATATATATTGGCTATATGTAATATTCTTAACAAAAGATAGCTATTTTATGCTTACTTTCTTTCCCTAATTAAGGACTCATTCAGGTACTGGAATCCACTTTTTAAAAATTAGGCTATTTTTTTTTAGAGTAGTTTTAGGTTTACAGAGAATTTGAGTGGAATCTACAGAATTCTCATACATTTCCCCGTACCACCTTCCATGCCTTGTTCCCCTCCCAAGTCTTCCTATTACTAATATCTTGCATTAGTGCAGTATGTTTTACAACTGATGAGGCAATATTGATACATTATTGTTAACTAAAGTCTGTGGTTTCCATTAGGGACCACTCTTTGTAAACATCCCATGGGTTTTGACAAATGTATAATGACACCTATCCACCATTATAGTATCATACAGAATAGTTTTACTGCCCTAAAGATGCCCTGTGCTCCACCTACTCATTTCCCCCTCCCCTGAGACCACTTTTTAGGCTGGTAATAGATATATCATTGGTGCTCTACTGGTCCTGATGGACAGTACTACATAGCATTGAGCTGTTTTGTGCTGTTAGAATTATTGTGAGAAGGGTGTCATTGTCTAGGTAGAGAATACAGTTAAATGGTTTTCATACCTGATTTGGATTTAAAATTTACCTTTATACTTGAAACAAAAAAGGCAGAAATAATTTCAAAGCCAGAAATTGGGTTATATCTGAACATAATTAAGTTTTTCCTTGGAAGAAAGCAGATGAATAGATCAGGCAAAGTTTTTAACTTATCCCTGCATGTGTTTAGAACAAGACATTCTCCTTTTGTGGAGAAAACAACAAACGCATCTGCATACATAGCTATAACATTTAAATGTAATTCAAATTTTTTCCCTCCTCTGTATAATACTAAATTTTTATAAAATATATCCTTACAGTTAGTAAAAATTTTTTGTAGTCATTTTATTCAACTTCTTACCTTTAGATAAAATCACCATTAAACCATTCTCCCTACTCCTCCCAATTTTTTTTCAGAACTACCATAGAACTCCATAATACAAAGTTCAGAATTCATTTAATTGTTTGATACTTTTATGGTGATAAATTTATCTAGGCACACCTATATTTCATCATGTGATTGTATGTTGATTCCCTGACTCAATCTCAGTTCCTAGGGAAAAGAGCCCTATCTTCTGTATAGCAAATTTTCACAAATGTTAACATTATTGTTAGGTTCACTTCCATTTTTTTCCCTCATGGCTAACTGATTCTGGTTTCTTCATCTTTTCCCATTAGGTCTTACTTCCCATTCTTAAATTATTTCTGTGGAAATAATGAGAAAACATGCTAATATAAGGATGACAATTTAGTATCATGAAACTGTCTTCAGTGGACCAGACCATTTCTAGCTTATAAATATTCACAATGGCTTATGCTTTCATCCAAAAAGAACTACACCTTAATATTTCTGAGCTTTGACTTAACATGTAATTTAATCAACATGAGCAATGAGTTCTATGAGGGCAATTTTTAAAACATGGTATGGTTTTCGTCCTCATGGGGTTTATCAAATCATAAAAAGTGGACATAGGTATTGAGTGCATGATACAGACCTTACGTATTATAAATATATGGAGAAGAGATATTTTTGTGGCTGATTTGGTGGATATTTCCTAGAGTGTCCTAGAGGCGGCTGGGAAGGTTGGTCAGGATTTGGATGCAAGGGCAGGGAGGGGAGGAGAAAACAGTCCAGACTGGAACAAGAGCAAAGCCACAAAAGCAAAGGCCTTAAAGTGGGTGAAGAAAGATGAGAAGGCCAGCCAGAGTGCAACAATGTTGAGAAGTGGGGGCAGAGAAGGAGGGGGTGGTAAATAGCTTTGAAGCCAGTCAGGGGAGCTAATTTGAGACAGTAAGTAATAAGCAACAGGGAATAGCTATGGGCTTAAAAACATATCTAACTATTTTAACCTGACTCTTTTGTTGCAAATTATAGTAAGAGCCAGTTTGGGTAGAAAGAGGAATCTATTGGTTTATATATCCAAACCTAGGGAAGGAGAGGAATATAGCGAGCAGTTCATTAGACAATTCCAACCATGCATGCAAAATACTACTGGGATTCTCCCTCTCTGTTTTCCTCATTTCTGCTTTGCTCTCATGTTTTCAATGATATTAGAACCATGATCACCAGGGTGCCTGGGTGGCTCAGTCAGTTAAGCATCCCACCTGAGTTAAGATCATGATCTTGTGGTTCCTGAGTTTGAGCCCCGGGTCGGGCTCTGTGCTGGCAGCTCAGAGCCTGGAGCCTGCTTCAGATTGTATCTCCCTCTCTCTGCACAACCCCCCCCCCCCCCCACTCATGCTCAGCCTCACTCTCTTTCAAAAATAAATATACGTTAAAAAAAGAAAAAAAAAAAACATGGTCACCAACATTTTCTAGTTTGCCTTTTCACAAGTGCCCCATCAGAGAAGAAGACTTTTTCCCCTAATTCTGGTTAAAAGAAAGAAAGAAAGAAATGCTGGGAATGTCCCTGGTCACCCCAGTGTGGATCACATGTTCTCATCTATAACCGTGGTAGGGTCCCCTCCCTAAGAAAAGAAAAAACCTCAAGGCTATAGGCATATGTGACAACATCCCTCACAACCTCGTAACATAAAACCACTTAATCAGACTGCATATTTGTGTGTTGCCATATATGGGAGACAAAGAAGCAAAAAAATATATTAAAAACTATGCCAGGTGGCTTTTGGGGTTCAGTTCTTTGGGCATGGACCCAACTGAGCAGTGCTGGCAGGAATAAAGTTGTTTCCTGGAAACAAAAGTCACAACTCTGTGCGAGAATCCAGCTACGTAACCAGTAAAGAGGCACCATGATTGCCAGCTGTTCTTAGAACCACACAGCTGAGGTTGGAGGCTGGATTAGGAGTAGATCCAAAAGAAAAATACTGTCTCCAGATAAAGAGAAGAGGACAGGGCAGAGAAAATAGCAGATGTCCTCTATAATGACATTGACTTTTTTCATTGTTGTCATTATGTGAATAAACAAGTAATGCAAGAGCATTTTGAAAAGCAGGAATATTGATCAAACACAAAGGAGTAAAAATTAAAATCACCTGAAGTTCTTAATCTAGAGATAGCAAACTTCTTAATTTTTCATGCAAATTTTTATGTATCTAATGTTTGGGTGTGGTAGACAGAATAATGCTCCTCCCCTCAAAAGATATCTATGTTCTAATTCCTGTAACCTACGGATATGTTACTTTACATAGCAAAAGGGATTTTTTCAGATGTAATGAGAGGTCTTGAAACAAACAATCTAACCTTATACCCAAAATAGCTAGAAAAAGAAGAATATACAAAGCCCAAAGCTAGTAGAAAGAGGGTAAAAAGTAATATTAGAGTAGATATAAATGAAATAGAGAAATAAATGAAACAGAAAATTTCAGTGAAACCAGGACCTGTTTCTTTGAAAAGATAAACAAAATTGATAAACCTTTAGCCTGACTCATCAAGAAAAAAAGAGAGATGGCACAAATAAATAAAGTTAAGGATTTTGAGATGGAAAGATTATTATGAATAATCTGGATGGTACCAAATTAATCACAATGGTGCTTAAAAGAGGGAGGCAGGAGGGTCAGAGTCAGACACTAAGAGAGATTAGAAGATGTTATGCTCCTGGCTTTGTAAATGAAGAATGCGGCCATGAGCCAAGGAATACAGGCAGCCTCTAGAAGCTAAGAAATAGATTCTTCCCAGAGCTTCCAGAAGAAATGCAACTCTGTCAACACCTCAATTTTAGCCAGCTGAGACTGATTTTGGACTTCTGACCTCCAGCACTGAAAGATAATAACTGTAACTCGTGTCGTTTATGTATGTATATATGTATTTATGCATATATATATGGGTTTGGAGTTTTTGCTTTCAACAAAATCAGGATCATCCTGTACTTTACTTGATGTTTTGTGATGTATAGTTCTCCAAAATAAAAAAACTGTATTTTTGGCTTGTTTTTAACAGAAAAAAACGACACAGTGAAAGTGGTCCTGGTAGAACCAGAGATTGGTTAGGAATATTATTGCAGGGCATTATCAAAAGGAGAAGGGAGAGGCTAGTGGGAGATAAGCCCACAGACTTTTGCAAAACTCTAGTTAGAGATACTGAAGATCTTGAGGGGTATAGCAGTGGCGTGGACCATGAAGAAGGGAAAATTAGGGACATTTGAAGAGCATGACTGATGGGACTCAGTGATAGCACCTTAGGTGATGTCATGTTATTTGGCATAGCCTTGCTTCAAAGCACATAACTGAACAAAAGTTCTAGTGATCAGTGATCAGCCAGTCATCTGTTTACCTTGTTTTTCCATGACATATTTTTCAAATGATTTTTCCCTAAGCAGTTCAAAGAATCATGCAGATATGACCATGAGGCAACAAAGGGAGAGAGCCTTTTCTTAACTCAATCATCAATCCCCTAGAGGAATTACAAAGGAATAAAGTGGTAAGTGATAAATATATAATAGAAGAATCTAAAAATGTTTTCGGTAAAATGACACTTCTAATTGTTCCAAAATGCATATTTTGTCTATATACTGCATATATGCATTTTGACCATTAAGTCTGGAAACCTACATAATATTTTATTTTTTTTTACAGATTGAACACTCTTGATTACTTCTTCTAGGGTAAGCTAAAGATATACATTTTTCTATTTAAAAATTTTGTTTTAATGCTTATTTTTGAGAGAGAGAGAGAGAGAGAGAGAGAGGGAGCAAGCGGGGGAGGAGCAGAGAGAGAGGGAGACACAGAATCCAAAGCAGGCTCCAGGCTCTGAGCTGTCAGCACAGAGCCTGACACAGGGCTCAAACTCATAAGCCATGAGATCATGACCTGAGCCAAAATCAGAGGCTTAATCGACTGAGCCACCCAGGTGCCCCAAAATATACATTTATTCAAAGGCAATCTGAGACACAAATCATCTGAAGCAAAAAATCATAAATGAATGTGCAGGGGTCAATGGAAAGACTGCATTAATGCACTATGTCCATTGCTATTTTGCACAGTGAATTCTTTGCTTATCAGGAACAACATAGTAAACCTATCTTGCACTATAATTGAAAATATCATGTGTGATCATATCAATAAACCATGTATTATATATAATATATACGTATATGTATATGTGCATGTGTGTTTCCTGTCCTTCGCCCCCACCTCCACCCCAGTCTTCAATTACTATGTTGCCAGTCTCTGTGGCTACAAGGTATGTGTATATTTATTTCTTCAGCCTTGATTTCTCACCTTAGATAAGTCCCTTCAATTCAATACATATTTACTGGGCAGCTGTCATGGACTGAACTGCATCCTTCTTCTGCCCTAACCACCCCTCCCTGCTTCTAGAATGTTTTCCCTGTTTACAGTGGCAACTGTAGACCTGGCAATAACCCACACTAAAGGGATACTTGATGGAAAGTCATGTTATGCCCTGTTCTTTCCCGTTGCAGACATTTTTGAGATGGGCATAGCCTTTATAGTTTATTATTAAGCACTAAACACTAGTCACTCACTCTTTCAGTTAGCGTGTGTAGCTAATACTACTGCTAGTAATTTAGTTATTGAACTAGAAAGCTGGCTCAAAAGCAGCAGTCTGTAACATGTGCATAATCAGAGAATTGCTGCGTTCTGATTGGTTGAATTTCCACGTGGTCTGATTGTGGATGACAGAACACTCATAAGAGTGCAGGTTGTGGTAACTGCTCTTGCATAATAGCTGTTGTTTGTTCTAAATAAATATCTGGAAATGTCCAGTTCTACAGATTTTGCAGATAACATGTCCTCTCCTGTAGAAGGGCTACGTGTAAAAAAAAAAATCTAATGTAACGTTTTAAAAAATTACAAAGAATATGTAATACTCTACTTATTACATATTCATATTACATGTAAATCCCACTTGTGAGAAAGAAACAAACATACTGTTATAGGCAAAGATCAAGTGTTCCGCAGTTGTTAATGTTCAACTGGGAGGGGTAACATTAGCATGGGCTGTGCAAGGCTCTTGCCTCACCTTATATTACTACCCCTGACCCTGTTTCTCCCCTTGGCATTCAGATTCCTAGTGCCAGCTACGTCTCACTTCTTTCAGGAAGTCATCTTAACCTGCTCCAGTCCCATTCAATTTCTCTTCTCTTTTTCTTTTTCTTTTCTTTTCTTTTCTTTTCTCTTCTTTTCTTTCTTTTCTTTTCTCTTAATTTTTTTGGAGAGATAAAGAACGAGCAGGGCAAGGGCAGAGAAAGAAGTAGACAGAGAATCCCAAGCAGGCTCTGTGCTCAGACTCACAAAAGCTGAGATCATGACCTGAGTCCATCAAGAGTCGGAAGCTTAACTGACTGAACTCCCTAGGTGCCCCAATTTCTCTCTTCTCTTAACTCCTATTATATTCACAATCTGTATCAGAACTGAGTTTTTAGTTGTTCTCAGGTTAGTTCATTGGTTCTTGCCTCACCAACAGTTTCTTGAATGCAGAGATGCCTTTTTATATTAAAATTAACTTTATTTTCTGTTAAATATTTTATGCTCTGTGTGTTATTTTCCTCAACATTTTGTTTCAGAGATTTATTTACCTTCATAAATATTAACTTAGTTCATTCATTTTAATTTCTAATTAAAGAATACAAATTCATTAAAAGATAAAGAAATAAAGTACCGTAATCTTCTACCACTCAGCAATAAACATTTTTGTCTTCTTGTGGTATTTTCTACATTTCTCCTATGTAATATGTTTTTTTCATGAATTCATATTATCCATGTTTGTAATTTTTTATTAATCAACATATTGTGCATATCTCTTCATATCAAAAACTATTCTTCTAAAAATCATCATTTTCTTAACCTCATTGCTAGACATTTAGGGAATTTATGATATTTACCATCATTTCACAATATCCTAGCTAATGTTTTGGTCTTACTCCTTGGAATAAATTCGTAGAGGACAAATTGCTTGGTCAAAGAGATAAACTGTTTAAGGTATTTTAATGTCTATTGCTAAATTGCCCTCCAGAATAAGTTTGTAACAATTTACATTCCCACATACAGGATATGAGAATGAGTTGTGTTGTTTTTTTTCCCCCCCGGCCTTTCCAACAATGGGTGAGATCACTTTTTTAAATCAGAGACTACTTCTTGTATTTCTCTAGTACTGCTTAAAGTGATTCAACAGAGCTGGAGACATGGTAGACACTAAAGAAATAGTTTTGATAAATTGATAAATAAGTAGTGTTCTTTTCACTTATGACTACAGATTTCTTTAAGTAAATAATTAGTCATTCACTCAACATATTTACACTACATGGGATGGTCCTTGGTGTGCCTACTAAAAATGAAGATAGCATCTAGAAATGAAATAGTTTGTTTAAATTACTAAAACATAAGACTGTGGTGACTAATTTTAAAGGTAACGTGTATAAAACCTACTCTTAAAAAGAACGTGTCCTATTGTCCCAAGAAGTCTCTTGGGAACAAATAATTTGTCTCCTTTCTCTAAGAATAGGAAGTACTAAAACTTCTCCTCTGGGGAAAAGGACTATGAATTTAGGATACGAAAATCTTCCCATCCATTAGCTATTAGCGTCTTCAGAAGCAGGGGAATTGTGCCAGAGAGGAAGTCAAAACCTGGTGTGGATTTTCATAGTCTCAGCACATTTCGGAACCTGTCCTTTCTTCAAGATGAAGGGAGGAAAATCGACACTAAAATTTCTGGGGTGAGTTTTTATGTTTCTATTCATTCCTGAAAGTTTCTTTATTTAAAGATACCTCAGGGCTAGGGCAACTAGATGGATGTCCTATTTAGTTAGGTGATTTAATTGTACGAGGCTCCTGCTAAATTATCAGAAAGATCATACTAAGGTAGTAATTGGTCCCACTTTTCCAATGTACAAACATTTTTACCTTATATAAGGTGGTAATCATTAAAAATTATCATAGCTTTAGAAATTATAGCAGAAAGAGCATGTGAGTGGGGTCAGAAGATGTGGATTCTAGTCCAATGTCTTCTAATAATAGCTATTTAACTTTAGGCAAGTCACTTCTCTTGGGGCTACAGTTTTCTCTACTCTAAGCCAAAAATCTGGCTTAGGTCAGCATTTCCCCAAGTGTGTTGTGTGAAACACATGTTTTATGAGATGTTCCACTGAAAAAAGCAGTTCAAGGTTGAATACATTCGGGAAATGCTGCATGTAACATGTATCTCTTAAAAAATTCACAGTGAACATTAACATATTAAAACTCCTGGAAACCACTCTAGTTTAAAAACCCACGAAATTTTAACCTAACATTTTTTCACTTATTCGATTAAAGGACAATTTTATGTTTTTAGAATCCTACCTACTAAAATCGTGTGGAACTCGAGTTCCAAACAACACACTTTCGGAAATGACAGACTAAGATCCTTTGATGTACCATATACCTGGTGTCTTTCTCCTATAGGTATTCAGCCTGTCCCCTGAAACCTGCTCTTCCTTCCGGGGTCTCTACTTCACAGAGATGGCTACTACATTCCAGTCTGACTTCCAAACCAAAACCCTGAGGATCATCCTAGCTCTCTCCTTCTCTGTCACTCCCTCATATCCAATTACACATCAAATCCTATGGAGTTACACATCAAATCCTATGGAGTCTCTCTCCTTAGTATTTCTCCCATCTAGTCCATCCTGCCCACTTCACCTGCAGCATATCTTGTCCCGGTTGTTGCCATCACCTTCTAATTTACTCTTGCCCCAGTCTGGTCTCCCTGGTCTCCAAAACACAAACTCAGGTGTTCTGGGGTTTAAAATCTCCAAAGATTTTATTATTTATTATATTTCCTGGAGTATCAAGTTCAAACTCCTGGGTTTAACACATGAGCCCCCTCCCCCTCCCCTGTTTTAAAGAAGCCCTTCTACCTTTTCCTCCCTCCTCTTTGACCCTTCTCTCTGCTTGTCTGGACAAAATGGAACTGCTTGCAGAGCCTCTAAAGCATTGTGCTGTTTGGTGCCTCCATTCCTGCACAGGCATTGTTGCCTTTGTCTGGAATGCCAGCTCGTTTCTTCCTTAACAGGTTAGCTCCTCCCTGTCACTGAACATTCAGTTCAAGAATCCCCTCCACTGGAAGGCTTTCCTGAGCTGGGAATGGACTCTACGATAGTGACTTCCTTACATCCTTTACCCATTGGACTGTGTTCTTTTTGAGGGCAAGAGCCACCCTGCCATGACTTTCTTGCATTTGTTAGAGCTCAATAAACCCTTGTTTAATAAATGAATGGTTTTATGGTTTAAATGTTAAGAACTTGCTTACTTTTCTCAATGGCTGAAAGTGTGTTTCTTTCTTTTTCTTTTTCTTTCTTTCTTTCTGTCTTTCTTTCTTAACCTTGACCAACCTAAGCACTGGGAGGAAAAAGCTATCTAAAAAGCACTCAATGATCTATTTTTTATAGGAAGTTCAGTGAAGTGAATATCTTCCTTGTATAGTATCTCTCAGCCTGGTAATAGCGTTTGATGACAAAAGAAATTTATTAGGTCTGGCACTCAGGTGTGCATAATCTCAACAAACCTGGCCACAAGGGAAATGGGATGAAAGGCTGTAGACAGATACATATGAGTTATCACTTATCAAAAGGTTTACACTTGTTAATTTAAAAATATTTATTGTACAAGGTACTATGCTAGTATTATGGAAGATATAAAAATAAACTGTTGTATTACATTCATTAGGCAAGATCATAACTTACTAAAATAATTATAATTAGGGGTAATAAATGATGAATTCCACAGAAAGGAACAGAAGGCAAGGAACTGGTCAGCACCACCATCTTCATTTATAAGATTACGTTATTCTACAGAAGAATATTAAAGCACCTACAAACTTGAAATGCAAAAGTGCAGTTATGTTTCTAAAGTACAAATATCTCAAGCGTGAAATGCAACTAGTAACTGTATTGTATGGTTCTAAATACCAGTTTGAACGGATTGTGCACCAGTTTGGAACAGATTGTGCAAAAAGCCTGAAACCACGTGAAAGTCCTCAAGAATATATGAAAAAAATGGAATGTAATTAACCAAACCAGGATATGGCCCCAAGACAGAGAAATGAACACTCTGGTTCTTAGAAAGGGAGCCCAGGTGTCAGAAATGGTATAGTCAATCCTTCATCTGTGAAAATTCAAGATGCAGATACTCATACTTAGCAAGCAGATGGGAAGGCATGAAAAAGGAATGTTCACTACAACTATTTCCAGGTCACCTTCCAATTGGTCAATTGTTTTAATGCTGTCAACAAACTTACTTTGCATGTAGCCAGGCAAAAATAATTTAATTCTATTTTCTTCTCTCTTTGATGAACTTTAGGAGATCAAAATAAAGATATAAAAACTTAAGATGAAACCTTAAAAGTCTGAGTAAGTCAAGCCTGTATCAAAATGAGCAGTATCTGAGGAATTTAGAGCTTGGTAATCCAGAAAAATGCCAACACCTTATTCCTAAACAATTTCAGTAAGGGGGGGGGGGTGACAAAACTTCAGAACGCAAGATAAGCACATTTCAAAGGTAAAAAGTAACTAAAAATCATTGAAATGTCCAATTTCTAAAAGCTTCTCAATACAGTGCATGAAAATACAGAGAGTTGTCGGCCAAAATGGGTTTTCCTAAAAACATGCCTCACAGACTGTTACGACCATGGTCCTTTAAGCACCTAAGACATCTGATGCGTTGCTGGGGTGTTTGGATACGTGGATGACATAAAGGTGCATGCATACAGGTCCTCTGACAGATCTGCTCGAAGCTTCCGTGTGTCTCACGGCCCTGGGACCTAGGCCACTGGGCCTGCGTCCAACGAAAGGCGAGCAGGGGGTGGGACAGCACCGGGATTTTCCTTCCTCGCTCATTCATTCTGTGATTCACTGGTTCCTGGAGGCGGTTCACAGGCGCGCGCGGAGGAAAGGCGGAGCACGGAGCACAGACCCGGCTGGGTGCGGTCCGGCGCCTGCAGGGAGGGTGAGCAGGGCCGGCGAGGGGGCGCGGGCGGGGGGCGCGGGGGGCGCGGGCGGCAGGCGGACGCCCGGGAGGGGCGGGCGCGGCCGCCTGCGCCGGAAGTGAGTGGTTGGCGGCGGGCGGGGGCAGCTAGCGGCGGGGCGTGAGTCGGTCCGCCCGTCCGCTGCCCGGCCCTCAGCTCCGCCTTCTGCTCCTCGGCCGGACGCGGCCCCACTGGGCTCGGCCACCGCTGGGCGCTGCGGCCGCCCCGCCTGCTGCGCGCTCCCGCCCCGCCCGGTCGGTCAGTCAGTCAGTCACGGTGCGCGCGGCGCGAGAGCTGCGGGCGCTCACGGCGTCTCCGGGGAAGGAGCGCCGCGCCTTAGGAGGCGGCGGGGTGGCGGCGGGAGCAGCGCGAGCAGCGCGAGCGGCGGCTGGCCAGCCCGGGGCCGCTGGAGGATCGAGCAGCTGCCGCGGTGAGTGTTTAGCCTCACCCTCGGGGCGGGCGGAGGGAGCCGGCCGGGCGCGGGCTGTGAGGCGCTGCCTCTGCTCCCGCCTCCATTTTCCCGGCGCCTGGCGCGGCCCAGCCGTCCGGGCGCGGTGCGGGCAGCCCAGCCTGGGGCGGGGTCGCTGCCGGGCCGGGCTCGTGGGACCACGCCCGGCTAGGCGGCGGCGGGTGGGTGGGGGTCGTTGGGGCCTGGGCTGCCCCCTGCGCCCCTGGGGGCAGCGACGGAGGGAGACAATGAGATACAGGACCGCCTGGAGGGTGCGGTTGGGGTTGGACCCAGTACGGGGGGCTGGTGGCCCGGGACCGCGAGGAGGAAAGGACTCTTCCCCGACTCGCCGCAGAATCCAGTGATTCCATGTCTGGGATTCCTCGGGCTTCCGTGGCCCCCACCTTCCATACATGAATTCATTGCAGAGATACAGAAATGCGGGGCGCCTTCTGCGTCTTGTTTCTAATTAAGCAGGCTAAGTAATTGCGCTCTTGCTTTTGAGCCCCCTCTCATGTTGCTGTGTCCGTGTGCATTCCCGCCGGAAATCCAAACTGCAGTTCGTTGGGGGGGGGGGGGGGGCGGGGGACGGTAAGGAGGAGACGGAGGCAGAGTAATACTATTAGGATGCCTTCATTTCAAGAGTCTGTAAGATGCGGTTTTCTTATTCAGACAGTGTCTTAGGGTGTCCCCACAGTGTGAACTGGGAACCGCATAAGCCTTTACTGCTTGTAAGCACGAAGACGTTGCTGAGTATGAAATAAGAGCTTTTTGGAAGGGTATAAGCATCGCATCAAATGTGTCTCGTGTGGGGGAGGTTTCTTCTATTTTGTGGGAAGAGCAGTTGGGGAAATCTGGGAGAACTGAAAGGTTCTTCACTTAACCTCCCCATAAAGGTTGATATGTCTGCAGCATTTCTTTTGAAGATCTGGAGAGCTGCCTGTGTGTATGTAAAATCTGTATAGGAACCGTAAAGGTAATGGGCTAGGGATAGAGCGTGAACAGATTGTTAAAAGGGTGGTAGTGAGTTCAGAGGAATATTAAATTCAGCGAATCTTTGTGGAATACCTTCTTGTCTGTTAGAGTGAGAGACACACAAAGTGGACAAGACCTGCAGCACAGCTTGATGGAAAGAGCTTTTTGAAGCCAGGGAAACCAGAGGCTCCATAAACCTGGGATTGTCTAGTAGTGTGACGGCAAAGCTGTTAACTCCGAGCAGTACTTTTCTATCAGTAAAATGGAAATACCACCACCAGTTTATCTCCCCAGGTGGTTGTCAAAGAGATTGAATGAGATAATGTATGCCAAATGCCTAGCACCTTGCAAGGCTCTGAGGTGTTAGCAAATGTTAGCCTACTGCTCTTGAGATTTACCTGAGGGTAAGGTGGGGGAAGAAGTTAAGGTAGATAATTGTAATGCAATGCATTATATAATAAAATGTTGAAGTAGAGCTGCAAAATATGGGAGCAAAGAGGAGAGAGAAATTATTTCTAGATTGGGAGCACTGGGGGAAAATTCATGGAAGCTGTGGCATTTAAGTGGAACCTTTAAGAATGGGTAGAATTTCAGCTGATGTAGATGGGGAGGACATTCCAAGCAGAGGTGGCACTGTCCTTTGACAGCCCAATTGAGGAGTAAGACCAATGGGGGAAGGGCAAAATAGAGACGCTCAAAAGCCTTTTCCGCTCTTGTTGAGTCTGACCTTCAAAGATTGTCTCTGTTATTTTGCTTTTTGTGTTGCGAATTTCCCAGAAACCAGATCTAGCCCTATCCAAAGAAGTACAAAAATGTCAACAAAGCTTTAATACATGAGTTTTTGGATTAGACATTTTGTGTAATTTGGACTGCTGCTCTCTTCTGTTTGAATTTAATAAAGAATTATTTGTAGATGTTTCCTCGTGGTGCATATTAGCTCCATTTGGTAGAAAAAGCAGCTGATTTTTCAGATTGAGAGGTCTCACTAAGATTATATAGTAAGTGGCTAACAGGAGTGGAGTAGTCTCATACTCTTGGTCAATATAATTTGGTTTTCACTAATGTTTTAACACTTTATTTTCTGAAGAAGTGTTTTTAAGCATGTCTTTGAGAATAATTAAGATGACTTTCCTTTTGGTTTTGCTACCTTTTGGTTTTCACCCCATACATAATTACTGTATTTTTTAGATTAGCATGGTGGATGGTATCACACTATTCATAGAGTCTATAGAATCTCATCGCTTTGCTTTGGTTCTGAAGTATTTGAATGTCAACATTATTGTTCATCTCAAACTCTTATTTTAGAATAATTAATACTAGCAAAACAAGATATGTGACCTAGGCTAACCTCTTATCTTGGATTTTAATTCCTTTACCTGTAAAATGAGAAATTTGGATTAGATCACTGGTTTTCAGTGTGTGTTTTACTGAACTCTGGAATTTTGAGGAGGCCCTTCAAGGGCTCTGCGGATGTTTCACTTAAATCTCATTAAAAATGTATTTTAAACCTACAATGATAAAAAGTGACTACTAAATGACATGCCTTATTTTTTTTTTTTTATTTTTTAAAAATTTTTTTTTCAACGTTTTTTATTTATTTTTGTGACAGAGAGAGACAGAGCATGAACGGGGGAGGGGCAGAGAGAGAGGGAGACACAGAATCGGAAACAGGCTCCAGGCTCCGAGCCATCAGCCCAGAGCCTGACGCGGGGCTCGAACCCACGGACCGCGAGATCGTGACCTGGTTGAAGTCGGACGCTTAACCGACTGCGCCATCCAGGCGCCCCGACATGCCTTATTTTTAATGCTTTACATATAAAATTTATTTAATTCTTGCCATAATTCTATGAAGTAGATTCTGTTACAGTCTGAGCAAACAGGCTTAGACTACAGAAGTATAAAATGACAGAGCTGGGTGTGAAACCATTCAACATAATTCTTAAGCTTGTTTTCTTAACTACATTTTTATACTGCCACCATAATAAAATAAATAACACACACAAATTTTTTATTGTAAAATATACAACATAAAATTACCATTTTAACTATTTTCAATTGTACATTTCAGTGGTATTAAGTACATTCACAAAGTTGTACAACCATTATCACTATCTTCAGAACTTTTTCATCATTCCAAACTGAAATTACTCATTAAATAATAACTCTGTACCCCCCCCCCCATTCCCTGGTAGTTACTTTTCTACTTACTGTTTTTATGAATTTGACTTCTCTAGGTACTTTATATAAATGGAATCCTACAATATTTGTTCTTTTGTATTTGGCTTATTTCACTTACCATAATGTCTTCAAAGTTCATTGTATACCATGAATCGGAATTTCGTTCTTTTTTTAAGTGTGTGTATACACACAACACACACACACACAGACACACACACACACACCACAGTTCTCTTGGGTATATACCCTGAAGTAGAATTGCAGGATCTTATGGTAATTGTATGTTTGATTCTTGAGGAACCTCCGTGCTGTTTTCCACAGTGGCTGTAGCATTTTATACTCCTACTAGCAGCGTACAATGGTTCTGGCTTCTCCACATCTTCAGCAACACTTGCTGTTTTCAGGGTTTTGTATTGTTTTATCATAGCCATCCTAATGAGTGTGAAGTGGCATCTTATTGTGGTTTTGATTTACATTTTTCTTTTTTTTTTTTAATTTTTTTTTTTCAAACGTTTATTTATTTTTGGGACAGAGAGAGAGACAGAGCATGAACGGGCGAGGGGCAGAGAGAGAGGGAGACACAGAATCGGAAACAGGGTCCAGGCTCTGAGCCATCAGCCCAGAGCCCGACGCGGGGCTCGAACTCACGGACCGCGAGATCGTGACCTGGCTGAAGTCGGACTCTTAACCGACTGCGCCACCCAGGCGCCCCTTATTTACATTTTTCTAATGATTAGTGATATTGAGCATCTTTTCAAGTCCTTATTGACCATTTGTGTATCTTTGTAGAAATGTCTATCCAAATCATTTGCCCATTTTTAAAAATTGGGTTTTTATTGTTGTTGTTGAGTTGTAGGAATTCCTTATATATTCTGGGTATTAATTTCACATCAGATCCATGATTTACAATGACTTACAACCCATTGCCATGGGTTGTCTTTTCACTCTGTTGATGGTATCCTTTAATGTACACAAGTTTTTCATTTTAATGAAGTCTACTTTATCTTTTTTTTTCTTTTGGTGCTGATGCTTTTGGTGTCATGTCCAAGAAATCATTGCCAAATCCAATGCCATGAAGGTTTTCCCGTATGTTTTTTTCTTTATTTTGGGACAGAGAGAGACAGAGCATGAACGGGGGAGGGGCAGAGAGAGAGGGAGACACAGAATCGGAAACAGGCTCCAGGCTCCGAGCCATCAGCCCAGAGCCTGACGCGGGGCTCGAACTCATGGACCGCGAGATCATGACCTGGCTGAAGTCGGACGCTTAGCCGACTGCGCCACCCAGGCGCCCCTGCCATATGTTTTTTTCTAACAGTTTTATAGTTTAAGCTTTTATGTTTAGTTAATATTTATGTGTGGTGTTAGATATGGGTCCAACCACATCCTTTCACATGTGTATATCCAGTTTACAGCACCATTTGGTGAAAGGACTGTTTTTTCTCCATTGAAAGGACTCAGCAACCCTCACATACATACACAAAAAATTTTAGTTCACAAGTGGCTGGCATTGTCGGGTGTTTGGGTGTTTGTGTGTTGGTGTGGAGGTGACTCATTGTGATTGGATTTAGTGTCTTTGCATTCACTAGCAGGTCAAAATGCAAATCTTCACTAAGACTTTGACCGGCAAGACTATTGCCTTGGAAGTGGAATCCAGTGACACCATAGAAAAAGATCCAGGATAAAGAGGCTGATTATTGCAGGCAAGCATCTGGAAGATGACCAGGCTCTTTTTGATTACAATATCCTGAAAGGGTCGACCCTGTACCCTGCCCTGCATCTGAGGCGTGGTATGCAGATGTTTGCGAAGACCCTGACTGGCAAGACCATCACTCTGGAGGTGGAGCCCAGTGACACCATTGAGAATGTGAAAGCTAAGATCCAAGATAAAGAAGGGATCTGCCCTGACCAGCAGAGGCTCACCTTTTTGCAGGCAAAGCTGCTGGAAGATAGCCGCACTCTTTCTGATTACAGCACCCAGAAAGGATCAACCCTGCACCTGGTTCTCCATCTGAGGGGTGGCTGTTAATTCTTCAGTCTTGAATTTATATACCCAATGATGGCATTACTCTGCGTTCTAGCCATTTGCCCCACTCTAGGTTTAGATATTACCAGTTTCATTAAAGCTGAATTGATGTTTTTTTCGATAGCTATTCAAAATGTTAATAAAGGTTTTGTTGCACGGTAAAAAAAAATTTTTTTAACAAATTGAAAACTATAACAACATATTCAAAACCAATTTTGAAAGAAAAAACTTACAATTTTTTTTTTTTTTCAATTTAACTGAATCATATCCTGAGACTACAAAAGCTGCTACCTACTTGGAATTACTTATCTGGGTGAAATCAAAACAAAACTTTACGGTAATAAATGGTTTGCTTAGATTGTTATAAGACTATAACATACTTAATCCTTAACTTGTCTCTTTGAGTTGGTAATAAATTAATATATTTGAACATAGAATAGTATTAGCAGCACTTGTGTCAGTTTTATGTATCTGAGATGCTGTATAAAGATTTCATCTGGAGGGGCACCTGGGTGGCTCAGTCGGTTAAGTGTCCAACTTCTGCTCAGGTCATGATCTCACAGTTTGTGCGTTCAAGCCCCGCCATCAGTCTCTGTGCTAACAGCTCAGAGCCTGGAACCTGTTTTGCATTCTGTGTCTCCCTCTCTCTGCCCCTCCCTTACTCACACTCTATTTTTCTCTCTCTCTCAAAAATAAACATTTAAAAAAAGAAAAAGATTTCAGGGGTGCCTGGGTGGCTCAGTTGGTTAAGGGTCTGACTCTGGCTCAGGTCATGATCTCACTGCTCGTGAGTTGCCCCTCTGTGTCAGGCTCTGTGCTGACAGCTGTGAGCCTGGAGCTTGCTTCCGATTCTGTCTCTGACTCCCTCTGCCCCTCTCCACTCATACACAGTCTCTATCTCTCTCTCAAATATAAATAAACATTTAAGAAAAAAATAAAGTAAAAAAGATTTCATCTAGACATGCACCCCAGTGTTTATAGCAGCAGTATCAGCAATAGTCAAAGTAAGAAAAAAGCCCAAATGTCCATCGACTGATGAATGGATAAAGAAGATGTGGTATATATATAATGGAATATTACTCAGCGATTGAAAAGAATGAAATCTGGCCATTTGCAACAACATGGATAGAACTAGAGTGTATTATGCTAAGTGAAATAAGTCAGTAAGAGAAAGACAAATATGATTTCACTCATATGTGGAATTTAAGAAACAAAACAGATGAATGTAGAGGAAGGGAAGCAAAGTAATGTAAAAATGGAGGGAGACAAACCATAAGAGACTCTTAAATACGGGTAATAAACTAAGGGTTGGTGGAGGGGTTTTGGGTTGGGGGGATGGGCTAAATGGGCAAGGGACGTTAAGGAGGACACTTGTTAGGATGGGCCCTGGGTGTTTTTTGTGAGTGATGAATCACTGAATTCTATTCCGGAAATCATTATTACACTATGTTAACTAACTTGGATTTAAATAAAAAAATTTCCTCTGGGAAAGTTTTATTGGGAAATATTAGAAAACCCCCAAATTACATGTTCTCTAAAAAGCTTCATCCCATGCTCTTACTGCTGTTACTTTAAGATGTAATTTACCACATGTTGGGGCAGATGTCTTAAAATACATCACTCTTGATTTACAGATTGGCTTTTAAAACAGTATATATTTTGCTGCTAATAAAATACATACTGTTTTTCTTCGTTGGGCAGAGCTAGATGTAATGGAGAAGTCAGAAGAGCTAGGTATTCATCCCTCTAAAACAGAGAGGATGCCAGTTTAAGTGCAGGATACAAGGAATCAGTAGAGAATGTAATCAAGGGAGCAGAGTCCAAGAAGAAAGCACATGGTACTGGGATTTGAAAAAGGGGAGGGATTAGATTTAGAAAAGAAAGGACAAGTAAGTCATCCCTTTACATGAGAAGGTTGGGAGGTCCATAATGATGTCTTGTCATTGTGTGACACTTAAAATTTAAGCCCCCTGGTGAAGAATAGTGAATCTGGAGATAATTGGAACTGTAAACATTTTAATTTTAGATAGGCCTAAATATTGTAGAATTGCAGTCAACCAATTTTGTAACGGTTCTTAAGAGGTAGATGCTTTTTTGGAAAATACCTTTAAAAGAATCTTGTTAAATTTGATATGTGAAGAAAAGTGTTAGCTAAGTGAGTACAGCAAAACAACTATATACAGTATATTCTTTTCTTACCCCAGGTTGTTCATGCCTCTATCCATGGTTCTCAGACATGCTTTTTTCTATTTTTTTCCAGTCAAAATCTCACTTACCCTTTGCGACCCAGCTTCATACACCTTCTTTGTGAAGCTGTTAGACACCAAGCAGAATTGCTTTCTTCTTCATTTCTCTAGACCTTACTTGATTTGCTTTGTGTTGTAGATAATTGTACTGTCTTAAATTCCCCTGAATTTTGGATTATTGGCCCTGCTTTTACTCATCTGAAATACCTCAGTCCCTTAAGTAGAATAGAAATTGAGTAAAGTTTTTAATGAAAACTATTATTTGAAGAATTATTTACAATTGGTTACATCTCCTGAAAGGATTCACTAAAATCTAATAATGTCTAATAGTGTTTACTTTATTTATAAAGAATAATTCTTTATTGATTAGTTTATTTTATATTGTAACAAATGGTTTTAGAGACTAGTGAAGGGAATCATGATCCCCTTATCTATGAGTGGAGTACTTTATAAATGTTAGTAATGGCTACAAAACCTTTTTGTTTACAATTTTAAAATAAATACATATTTTTTAAAGCAGGAGCAATGACTATGCTGCATTATGTTTGAAAAACTCTTGGGTTTACTACTTGGTAATACAGAAATTCCAAAGTCTGCATCTGAAATCTGTTTAATTTGGTACTTGGTTTTAATGCTTGTCTTAACTAGAAGGCAGCTTATATAGGGACATATACCCAAAAAGAATAAGTATATATTTGGCTGTGCTTTCATACTGGAGATACCCATTGTTTAATTTCCATCCATCACTTTTGCAGATTTAGCTAGTAAAGTTTGCTTTTCCAGTGTGAAGATTTGCACTGATATATTTTTTAATAAATGTGTTCAAAATCCATAGAAAACCCTGGAAAGCATTGAAACTTAGAAAATGGTTTCTCTGTTTTTAGGATATGTGAGTGATTCAAGATGACACACCTTGTTTTCTTTTGGAAAACAGATATTTTCTTACTGAGTTTTAAAATGTCTCATTGATTTTTAAGGTACAGATTAACCAATTTTTTGTTTTTGCTGTTGAAAACAGTGGCTAGGTGGTATGCTACTATAGTCACCACAGAAAGTCCGCAAATTTAGACTCTTTGTAAAAAAATAAATGCTTAACTTTTTGACACCTCTTTTAAATACTTTGCCATGAAACAACTAATAAACCTGTTTGATATAAAATACGATGGTCACTCCTCAACTACATCAGTAAAATATTATAACACTTGACAATCTTCTTGCTTCAGCTTGTCTTTTGCTGGCAGTAGTTGCTCTTGAAATTAAATCTTACTTCCTGCCCCCAACTTTCTTTTGTTGAAATCAAAACAGCTGCTTCATGAAGGATTATATAATAGTTTTTCCATAAAATACTGTTTCTATTAAGGAAATCGTTTACTGTTGAAACTGTATCTTCTCTGAACCCATTTCTTGTAGCACATTCCAAAAAGTCGTGTTCTTTATTTCATTATTGAAAAAGAATCTAGCAAATACTATCACTGTCTCAGAATACTTAGAATCACTTAGTACCAGAATACTTGGATTACTTTATATCAGGTGTGATTGATTGGTGGCCATAATGAAGATGCCAGTGTCATTTTGTGTGTTAAGGAAATCTATATATTCTATTACCTTATATTATACTTAAAATACATACGTATGATACAGATTAAATACAAAAAGAGCTCCTAATACGTTCTTCTTAGATCATCACTCCTACCTCCTGGGGTAGAGTCACCTCCATTTTAGAAACCACTATACAGTCTTACTGAATTATTATTGTTAATGGACCTTTCAGAAGAGTTCCATTTCGTAGTGTATAATATTATTATATGAATCCATCTTAAAAATAAAGCACTTAGGGGACACCTGGATGGCTCAGTTGGTTAAGCATCCATCTCTTGATTTCAGCTTAAGTCACGATCTCCCGATTCCTGAGATGGATCCCCACGTTGGGCTCTGCACAGTCAGTGCAGGAGGATTCTCTCTCTCCCTCTCTCTTTGCCCCTGTCCTGCCCCCGTTCACTCACTCTCTCTCTCTTTTTTTTTTTTTTTTCAACGTTTATTTATTTTTGGGACAGAGAGAGACAGAGCATGAACGGGGGAGGGGCAGAGAGAGAGGGAGACACAGAATCGGAAACAGGATCCAGGCTCTGAGCCATCAGCCCAGAGCCTGACGCGGGGCTCGAACTCACGGACCGTGAGATCGTGACCTGGCTGAAGTCGGACGCTTA
This sequence comes from Puma concolor, assembly GCF_028749965.1. Lineage (NCBI taxonomy): Eukaryota > Metazoa > Chordata > Mammalia > Carnivora > Felidae > Puma > Puma concolor. The sequence continues at coordinate 190,800,465 of NC_141674.1, read as the reverse complement.
ACCGACTGCGCCACCCAGGCGCCCCTCTCTCTCTCTTTCAAAATAAAAAACAAAGACAAACAAAAGTACTTGGGACAAGACATTCTCATTTTCTTAATAATTGGGAAATGATTTTTATAGAAGAAAAATATGTAAAGTGAGACTTCACAGCAAAGTGAGACCTAAATAAAATTCATTCTTCACCGCAATTGAAATTATAGACTTTTTTCAGAAACTTAAATTTGGATTTTGCATTATGCTTTTGAGGATTATTGAAGGTGAATTAAAGGTACCAGTTAAACATTTAATTTAGTTATTCACTAGTTTTGATAGACATAATTTTTCCATATTCGTAGTGAGCATTTTTTTCCTGACATTTCTAGTGAGATCTAAAACATTTCTATGACTACCCTTTACCTTCCCCCACTCTCTCTCTACTTCTCCCTATCCTAGATAGTTACTTCTCCTAGAAGCAACTACAACCATAGGTAAATTTTGCCTTTTCTATAACTTTCTATTAGTTGATTGTGCATATGTACTCTTTTATCCCTGACTTCTTGCACCCAGCATGATGTTTTTAGACACATGCATGTTATTGCTTGCGTTATTAGTTTGTTTCTTTTTATTGTGGAGTAATATTCAATTTTACAAGCAGTGTGTACCATAGATTGTTTATCTAGTTTCCTATTAATGGACACCTGGGCTATTTCCAGTTTGGGACCATTGTGAAGAAAACTGCTATGAATATGTTTGTACAGGTCTTTTTGTGGACAGATGTTTCATTTCTCTTGGATAAAGGAGTCAGATTGCTAGGTCATAGGTAGATGTTATATCCGCTTTTAAAAACTTTGTATTGAGGGATGCCTGGGTGGCGCAGTCGGTTAAGCCTCCAAATTTTGGTTTTGGTTCAGTTCATGATCTCACAATTCGTGAGTTTGAGTCCCGCGTCAGGCTCTGAGTGGCAGTGGGGAGCCTGCTTGGGATCCTCTGTCTCCCTCTATCTTCTGCCTCATTCTCTCTCTTTCTCTCTCTCTCTCTCTCTCTCTCTCTCTCTCTCAAAAATAAATAAACACTTAAATAGAAGTAAAAACAGTATTGAAGAAAAATATACAGAAAAGTACACATATCATAAGTGTACACTTTTACAACTTGACTGCTCTTCCGTAACCAGTACAGAGATGAAAAAAAGAAAAACACAGGTGTGCCAGAAGCCCCCTGCCCCACATCTGCTTCTCTTATACCCCTGCCCCTCATGGCTAGCCACTACCTTGACTCTAATTCTGCTCTAAAGTTTTTTGGTTTGCTTGTTTCTTGAAAAATTTTTCTTCTACTTTATTGAGATATAATTTCCATATAATAAACTACACACTAAGGTATACAATTTGGTGTGTTTTCATACACACATGAAACCATCACTGCAATCAAGATAGTAAACATTTCCATTGTCCCCCAAAGTTTCCTCATAACTCTTTGCAAGTCGTATCTCCCTTCCCCTCTGTCTCCAGGCAACCTGTCACTATAGATTAGTTTGCATTCTTAGAATCTTATGTGTAGAATCACTCAGTGTTTTTCTCTCTCTCTCTCTCCCCCTCACCTTCCCCTTCTCTTTCCCCCTCCCTCCCTCCCTCTCCCTCCCTGAGCTCTAGCGCTTGCCCATGCTCTAGCGCGCGTGCGCGCTCTCTCTCTCTCTCTCTCTCTCTCTCTCTCTCTCTCTCTCTTTTTCTCTGTGTGTGTGTGTGTGTGTGTGTGTGTGTGTGTGTGTGTGTGTAATCTGGCTTATTTTCAAGTAGAATAATGATTTTTAGATTGTTCCATATTGTTGCTTATTTATCCATTCAACTGTTGATAGATATTTTGACTGCTTCCATTTCTGGCTCTTAACTAATAAAGCTGCTATAGCATTTGTGTACAAGTCTCTTCTATTTGTATACAAGTCTCTTTTATTTCTCTTGGATAAATACCTATGAGAACATGGCTGGGTTATATAGGGTAGGTGTAATTTTAATCCTTCAAGAAACTGACAAACTTAGCCAAAGTTGTACACATCATTTTATATATTCAGCAGCACTTGGAATTGTCAGTCTTTTGCCTTCTAGCCACTGTAATGCCAATGTAGTGGTATCTCGTTGTAGTTTTAATTTGCGTTTCCCTGATCCCCTGTAATGTTGAGCAACTTTTCAGGTTCATATTAGCCATTTGGGAAATGACTGCAAGTCTTGCCCATTTAAAAAATTGGGTTATCTTTTTTATTGTTTAGTTGTAGCAAGTCTTTATATTTTCTCAATACAAGTCCCTCATCAGATATATTTGTGAATATTTTCTCTTAGTCTGTGACTTGCCTGTTTATATTTTTAGTGGTGTCTTTCAAAGAGAAGAAGTTTTTATATTGGACTTTATCAAAATATTTTTACTTTCATGGTTTAGTGTTTTCTATCCTTATACATCTTGACTTACACCAAAGTTGCAAAGGTATCTTATATTTTCTCCTAAGGGCTTTATAATTTTAGCCTTTACATTTCAGTCTGTGATCCATTTTGAATTGATTTTTGTTAATGGTTTGATAAAGAAGTGGAGGCTTCCCCACCCTTAATATTTTATATGTTTGCTCCAGCATCTGTTAAAAAAAGCTTTGTACTTCAGTTTGTCAACTATATCTCAGGAATGGTAGAAAAACAAAACCTTTCCTTTTCAACTTACCTACTTTGACATCCTTGTTGAAAATCATTTGACATTGTAAGAATGAGCCTATTTCTGGACTGTATTCTGTTACAGTGATGGAATTCTCAATTCTTTTGCCATTACTACATTGTCTTGATTACTTAGCCTTAGAGTAAATCTTGAAGGCAGGTAGTTTACCCCAGGTTCTTTTACCAGATTCTTTTGGCTGTTCTGGGTCATTTGCTTTTCCATGTAAATTTTAGAATCAGACATTGGGATATTGGCTATAATTACATAGTGAATACTTAGTTCAATATGGGGGCAATTGACGTATAATGACGTTCCATCTTTCAGTCCATTAATAATGGTATATCTGCCCATTTATTTAGGTCTTTAATTTCTCTAAACAGTATTTTTTATTTTTCAGTTGCCATGGAGTATGTTATGTGAACACTGCATGCTGTCCTATTTGTGTCATTTCTTACAGCCAAATTGTTATTTACACATGTTTATTTTTATGATATAAATTAAGATTTGGTATGAGATTTTCCATGTGAAAACCTTATCTAATGCATAGATGAAGGGACCATATATTTCGATGTGACAGTGCTAGAAACAGCAGAGATTAAACGGGTATCTTTAGAAACTGTAAAGTATAATTTTACAGCTGTATAGTTATTGGCGTAATTCTTTTGGCTTGTATAGTTGTGAATATTAATATTTAAAGAGGTTTATCTTTGTTAACATAGTCCAATAATTTTAGAATCAAAAGTAAAACAATCTTATCACGTTAATTGGGAAGTAAGTTTTTACAAGAGGATTTTGAGTTTGTAGTTTACCTTCTCCTTTTTTCCCCCCTTTCGTTAATATTAATGGAAATATGTGACATTTAGAGGTGTATAAAGAAGAAAATAAAACTCTGTCCTACCACGCAGAAATGACTACAGTTTAAATTTTTGATACATTTTCTCACCTTTGTGTATGTATGTTATATAGCCATTAAGTATGCACAATTTAGTTTTGTTTCTTTCATTTAAAGTTTTATCACTGGCATTTTCCCATACATTAAATGCTTTAGGAATAATTTACAGCACCTGCATTATAATCCAGAATGGACATAAAACACACCTCAGTTTACTCAGGTTTGGTTTTTTTTTTCTTGTAGGATATTTAGTTGCCCTACCCCCCCCCATTTTTTCCCTGTTTTTTTTCCTTAATATTTGTCTTTAAGCATACTTGTTCACAACTTTTTTTTATCCATCTTTGAATTTCATTTTAAAATAAATTTGTTTTTTTTATCACTTCTAGGACTTTGGTTAAGATCAAGTGTGGTGTCTGTTCTTATCTGTTTAATATCCAATGCATCCTTTGTCCCAGGATAATATAGTAAGTAGATTTTTGGAGCAGGGAGATGGAATAGGAGCTTGCTCCATCTACTCCACACATTGACCTGGTATTGCAGTACCCCAGGAATGATGCACTTCCTCAGGGGAAATATTCAGGTGTCTAAAGTCAACTTAAACTGTGGGAAAATGTATCATCTGGGATTGTGTGCACTGGAATGCTTCTGTCTGTGAGTGTTGGGGTGGGTGGCTTGTGCCTGGGTTCCTGGAGGGGGAGGTGTATATATATATGCACGATGGTCATCTTCCACCCTAGGAGCAGCATGAGTAGAAGTATGATTATACCTGTGGTGGAAGTGGAAATAAATAAATTAATAAATAAATTAATTAGTTTTTAATTTTGAAGAATTTTATTTTTTAACTTCAAGTAATCTACAGAGTGGAGCTCGAACTCACCACCCTAAGATCAAGAGCCACGTGCTCTTCCAGCTGAGCCAGCCACGTGCCCCTAAAACATTTTAAATAAAAGTGTAAAACATGATAGACATCTGCATATACTCATCAGCTGTAGTAATCAGTTTTTATTTTCTTCAAATAACTTATTTGAAGAGATACAATGGGTACAGCAGAAATCTTCTCCTAGATAACAATTTGTGTTGTTCTGCTTCGTGTTTTAGTGCATTTAATACACATGTATCCATAAAATTTTGTTTATTGCTGTTCTGTGCTTTTGAATTACATACAAGCCATAAACTATATTTGCTTCCTAAAATTTTCATTTTTTTTTCAACTAGATGGTTTTACAATATTCAGGCTGATTCTTCTAGATCTGGTTCATATTTTTCTCAGAATGAGCCGGTTTTTCCATTCACCTTTTGAATGCTGTGGTGAATTTTTTTGTACATTTTTCCTGACATTTGTCTCTTAAGTACTTGGACACTTAGAGGTATTATTGCAGGATCTTTAGATATGTAATCTCCAAATGGCTCTCTGAAGTGATGAGGAATGTATGTACCTACCAAAAATGTTCCTCTTGTTCCACATCCTCCCCAACTTCTGGTCTGGGTATTTTTTTTAGTTTGTTTCTGGAAATATAGTTATTAGGATAAGGAGTATGAGGTTCTGCAGTATATTCAATGAAATTTTTCATCCATGGAAGTTGTGTTCTTTCAAAGGTCTGTTAAAGAAATTTTTTCTGATCACAGACCAAAGCTTTTAAAGAGTTTTGAATAACGGCATTGTTGCTTATGTTTATTTACAGTGGTATAAAAGTGTTTTCTCTAAAGATACATTAGCTGTCCTAGCTATAAACCTGTTTCATCCTGGAGAATTGACTAAAATACACTAACTCCTATTTATGACATCTGTATAGATAATTTGGATGATTATTTGGCTAACAACCCCTGACTGATTTTACTTCCAGTACGTTTTTTGGGGAAACATATTTAATTTTTTGTAATCATGTATAGTAGAGTAAAAATACAGTTATCAGCTAGTTGGTGAATGGTTATAACAAAAGAGTAGAGATTATTTATTCTGAAAATGCTGAATGTCTCCTTACAAAATTTGTCTTTAAACTCCCCCACCATGTGCTTGTGTGTGTGTGTAATATAAAAACATTTCAAATTTAAAATATTGTACCATGTAGTAGGTGCATTCATTTTAAAAGTATAAACGGTATAAAAGTTCTGTTTTGTTGTTGGAGATTTTAATAAAATTGCCTGAGGGGAGGGACCCTATTTTACTCTTTATATAGCTGTATTCCCTGTAACTTCCCAGTACAGTGCCCAACTTCATAGTAGTATTTCATTACACATTTATTGAATGAACAGTATTATTTCTTGTCAAAGAGTACTAATCTGAAGTGAAACATTACTATTTTTTTGTACAAATAGCAGAGTTAATTCTATTTGAACCTAGAATTGTCAATATTCTCAAATAGTAATTTAAACTTTGTTCTTTCTTGTCTTCTGAGAGAGAAGCATGCAGGTAACAGTTGTCCTAAATTGGTATGTTTTATTATAGAGGAACCCAACTCTGGTTGTATTTTTAACCGAAAAGGAAAGCTAACCTATGAATTCACTTGGAATGCCTCATTTGTTTTGTTTCCTAAATTCCACATACTAGTGAGATCTTATGGTATTTGACTTTCTCTGACTGACTTATTTCACATAGCAAAATACTCTCTAGCTCTGTCCATGTTGCCATTTATCCAAATGGCAATATTTTGTTCTTTTTTATGGCTGAATAATATTCCATTGTATGTTTATACTATATCTTCCTTATCCATTCAACAGTCAGTAGTCATTTGGGTTGCTTCCATAGTTTGGCTTTTGTAAATGACACTATAATAAATATAGGGGTGCATGTATCCAATGTTTTTGTATTTGGGGGATAAATACCCAATCATGCAATTACTGGATTTACATTCCCACCAACAGTGCAAGAGGGTTCCTTTTTCTCCATGTCCTTGCCAAACAGTTATTTCTTATGTTTTTGAATTTAGCCATTCAGACAGGTGTGAGGTGATACCTCATTGTAGTTTTCTTCTGCATTTCCCTGATGATGAGTGATGTTGAGCATCCTTTCATGTGTCCTTTGGCCATCTGGATGTCATCTGGAGAAATGTCTGTTCGTGTTTTCTGCCCATTTTTTGATTAGATTATGTGTGTGTGTGTGTGTGTGTGTGTGTTAAGTTGTATCAGTTCCTTATACATGTTTGATAGTAGCCCTTTATCAGATGTGTCATTTGTAGATACCTTCTCCCATTCGTAGGTTGCCATTTAGTTTGGTTGATTGTTTCTGTCACGGTGCAGAAACTTCACATTTTGAGATAGTCCCAGTAGTTTATTTTTGCCTTTATTTCCCTTGCCTCAGGAGACATACCTAGAAAGATGTTGCTGTGACTGACATCAGAAAAATTCCTGCCTGTGCTCTGTTTTCAGGTTTCAGGTCTCCTATTTAGGTCTTTAATCCATTTTGAGTTTATTTTTGTGCATGGTGTAAGAAAGTGGTCCAGTTTCATTCTTTTGCATGTAGCCGTCCAGTTTTCCCAACACCATTTGTTGAAGAGATGTTCTTTTTCCCAATGGATATTCTTCCTGTTTTGTCGAAGATTAATTGACCGTATAGTTGTGGGTTTATTTCTGGGTTTTCTGTTCTATTCCATTGACCTGTATGTCTATTTTTATGCCAGTACTGTTTTAATTACTACTGCTTTGTAATATAACTTGAAGTCTGGAATTGTGATACCTCTGGTTTTGTTTTTCTTTTTCAAGATTGCTTTGGCTGTTTGGGGTCTTTTGTGATTCCATACAGATTTTAGGATTGTTCTAGTTTTGTGAAAAATGCTGTTGGTATTTTGATAGAGATTGGATTATATCTGTAGATTTGCTTTGGGTAGTATAGACATTTTAACAACATTTGTTCTCCTAACCTATGAGCATGAAATGTCTTTCCATTTCTTAGTGTTGTCTTCATTTCTGTCATGTGTTTTATAATTTTCAGATTTCAGGTCTTTTACTTCTTTGGTTACGTTTATTTGTAAATATTTTATCATTTTTGGTGCAATTGTGAATGGGATTATTTTCTTAATTTTACTTTTTGCTGCCTCATTATTAGTGTATAGGAATGCCACAGATTTCTGTATATTGATTTTGTATCCTGCAACTTACTGAATTCATTTATCAGTTGTAAATAGTTTTTGGGTGGAGTCATCAGTTTTCTTTTTTTTTAATTTTTTTTTTTAATGTTTATTTATTTTTGAGACAGAGACAGAGCATGAGTGGGGGAGAGGTAGAGAGAGAGAGGGAGACAGAATCCGAAGCAGGTTCCAGGCTCTGAGCCGTCGGCGCAGAGCCTGACGTGGGGCTCGAACTCACAAGCTGTGAGACCATGACCTGAGCCGAAGTCGGACACCCAACCAACTGAGCCACCCAGACGCCCCATCGGAGTTTTATATATTATATATATAAAATCATATCATCTGTAAATAGTAAGAGAAGTTTTACTTCTTCCTTACCAGTTTGGATGCCTTTGATTTCTCTATTGTGGGTTTTACTTTTATGTTGTCTAATTGCTACAGCTAGAACTTCCAGTTCTATGTTGAATAAAAGTTGTTGTTGTTTTTTTTCCAATGTTTATTTTTGAGAGACAGAGACGGTATGAGTAGGGGAAGGTCAGAGAGAGAAGGAGACACAGAATCCGAAGCAGGATCCAGGCTCTGAGCTGTCAGCACAGAGCCCGATGCGGGGCTTGAACTCACGAACCATGAGATCATGACCTGAGCCAAGGTCGGACACTTAGCCAACTGAGCCACCCAGGCACCCCTTCTTGTTTCTGACTTAAGGGGAAGAGCTCTCAGTTTTTCACCGTTGAGTATGATGTTGGCTATGGGTTTTTCAATTAAGGCCTTTATTATGTTTAGGTATGTTCCTTCTAGACCTACTTTGCAGGTTTGTTTGTTTGTTTTTGTTTTTTTTGTAATCATGAATGGATGTTGTACTTTGTCAAATGCTTTTTCTGCATCTGTTGAAATGATCATATGGTTTTTACCTTTCTTTTGTTGATGTGATGTATCACAATGATTGTTTTGCGAATATTGAACCACCCTTGCATCCTGGGAATAAGTCCTACTTAATCGTGGAAAATAGTTTTTTTAACATATTGTTTGATTTGGTTTGCTAATGTTTTGTTGAGGATTTTTGCATCTTTATTCATGAGAGTTATTGGCTCATAGTTCTCTTTTTTTGTGATATCTTTATCTGCTTTTGGTATCGGGGTGATACTGCTCATAGAATGAATTTTGAAGCTTTCCTTCCTCTTCTATTTTTTTAAATAGTTTGAACAGAATTGGTATTAATTCTTCTTTAAATGTTTGTTAGAATTTGCCTGTGAAGGTGCTTATATTTGTTGGGAGTTCTTGGATTGGATTACTGGATGAATTTCATTGCTGGAATTGGTCTGTTAAAATTTTCTATTTCTTCCTGCTTTCATTTTGGTAGGTTGTATATTTCTAGGAATTTATCCATTTATTCTAAGTTGTCCAATTTATTGACATACAGATTTTCATAATATTCTCTTACAATTGTTTGCATTTCTGTGGTGTTATTTCTTCTCTTAGTGATTTTGTTTATTTGGGTCCTCTCATTAACTCTTTTTTTTTTCTTTCTTTCTTCATTTTTTTTTTTATGAGTATAGCTAGAGGTTTATCAATTTTGTTGATCTTTTCAAAGAACCAGCTCCTGGTTTCATTGATCTGTTCTAGTTCTTCAGTTTCTGTATCATTTATTTTTGCTCTAATCTTTATTATTTCCTTTCTTTTGCTGGTTTTGGGTTTTATTGTTCTTTTTCTAGCTCCTTTAGGTGTAGGGATGTTTATTTGAGATTTTTCTTACTTCTTGAGATAGGCCTGTATTGCTATAACTTCCCCCATAGAACCACTTTTGCTGCATCCCAAAGAGTTTGGACCATTGTGTTTTCATTTTCACTTGTTTCCATGTAATTTGTATTTCTTATTTGATTTCTGGGTTGACCCATTCATTGCTTAGTAGCATGTTATTTAATCCCCATGTATTTGTGCTCTTTCCAGATTTTTCTTGTAGTTGATTTCTGGTTTCATAGTGTGTGCTCAGAAAAGATGCATGGTATGACTGCAACTTTTAAAAATTTGTTGTGACTTGTTTTGTGGCCTAGTATGTTATCTCTTCTGGAGAATGTTCTATGTGCGCTTGAAACAAATGTGTATTCTACTGTTTTAGGTTGGGATGTTCTGAATATGTCTATTAAGTCTATCTAGTCCACTGTTCCCTTGTTGATTTTCTATTTGGATGATCTGTCCATTAATGTAAGTCGGGTTTTAAAGTCCCCTACTATTATTTTATTAGAGTTAATTATTATTTACTGTTTTATGTATTTGTGTGCTTCTATGTTGGGTGCATAAATATTTACAGTTGTTATATGCTGTTGATGGATTGTCTCCTTTAATTTTATGTAGTGTCCTTTTTTGACTCTTGTTACAGTCTTTGTTTTAAATTCTGTTTTGTTTGATATAAGTATTGCTACTCTGGCTTTCTTTTGACATCCATTTACCTGATAAATGTTCCCCCATCCTCTCACTTTCAAAATGCATGTGTCTTTCGGTCTAAAATGAGTCTCTTATAGGCAGCATATAATTGGGTCTTGTTTTTTATCTACTCTATCACCCTATGTCTTTTGATTGAAGCATTCAGTCCAGTTACATTCAAGATAGTTACTTATAGATATATTTTTATTGCCATTTGCTACTTGTTTTGTGGTTGTTTCTATAGAGTTTCTATGATCCTTCTCTTGCTCTGTTTCATGGTATGTTGGCTTTCTTTAATGATATATTTTGATCCTCTTCTCTTTATTCTTTGCATATCTGTCACTGATTTTTAATTTGTGGTTACCATTAGGTTTATATATAACATCTTATGGATATAGTAGTCCATATAAAGTTGATGGTCACTTGAGTTTGAACCCATTCTTTAGTCCTCTCCCCCTCATGTTTTAGGTATATGGTGTTATACTTTACATCCTTTTATTTTGTGAATCCCTTGACTGATTTTTACAGAAATACTTATTTTTACTGCTTTTGTGTTTTTTTGTTTTGTTTTGTTTTCATACTTTCACTTATGGTCTTTCCTTTATACTCAAAGAATCCCTTTTAATATTTCTTGTAGGGTGGTTTAGTGGTCGTGAACTCCTTTAGTTTTTGTTTGTATGGAAAACTCTTTATCTCTCCCATTCTGAATGGTAGCCTTGCTGGATAGAGTATTCTTGGCTGCAGCTTTTTTCCCTTTCAACACTTTGAATATATCATGCTACTTCCTTCTGACTTGCAAAGTTTCTGCTGAAAAATCTGCTTATAGCCTTATGGGATTCCCCTTTTATGTAATTGTCTGCTTTTCTCTTTGCTGCTTTTTTTAAAGTTTTTTTTTTTTCTTATTTATTTCCTTACTGATTTATTTATTTAGTCTCTACTGTCAGTGTGGGGCTCAAACTCATGACCCCCGAGGTCAAGAGTCACATGCTCTTCTGACTGAGCCAGCCAGGCACCCCTCTCTTGCTGCTTTTAAAGTTTTTTTGTCACTACTTTTTGCCATTTTAATTACTGTGTGTTTTGGTGTGAATCTCCTTGGGTTGAATTTGGGGGGGGGGGGTTCTTGGGCCTCCTGGATCTGAATATCTGTTTCCTTCCCCAGGTTAGGGAAGTTTTCAGCCATTACTTTTTTGATAAGTTTTCTACCCCCTTTTCTCTCTTCTTCTTGTAAGATCGCTATAATATGAATGTTATTACACTTGATGGAGTCACTGAGTTTCCTAAGGCTATTTAGAGTATAAAGTCAGTAATTAAAAAATAAAACTTCAGGGGTGCCAGAGTAGCTTAGTCAGTTAAGCATTGGACTCTTGATTTTGGCTCAGGTCATGATCTCGTGGTCATGGGATTGAGCCCAGCATTGGGTTCTGCACTGGGCATGGAGCCTGCTTGGGATTTTCTCTATCCTTCTCTCTCTGCCCTTCCTCCACGCATGCAGGCTCTGTCTCTCTCTCAAAATAAGTAAATAAATTTTAAAAATTAGAACCAAAATTGGTTGGGAGGTGTTGGGTGAGACTTTTGGATTTGCTAGTCCATCTTTTCTTTTGCATATTAAGAAAATAAGACCTAAGGATTTAAATGATTTAGCCTGAAGTTGTAGTTAGTTAAGTGGCAGAATAAGAATTTCCAGTCTCTCCTGAGTCCTTATTTAGTCTTAGATGACTTAGGCTAGGAATATCTTGCAGACTTTCTTTAAATAGACCCTTTCACTAGTATAAGATAATGAAGGTTTTCTCCTTACTAATTCAGACTTAGGTCATAAAAATGAAATATTTACCTACTTGAGTTTTCTTGTTAACCAGAATTTGTGTTAAAAATTTTAAAGGATGTTTTAGCATTTGCTGTTTGACACCTTTGCAAATTCTTAATGAAAATTTCAGTAACTATTTGCCCTATCTTTTCACCCAAAGCAATTCTTGGCCATTAAATATTACCCATTTCCATTTGTGGCTGGTTAATGTCAGGAATAATGAGCCATCTCTGGTTGGATTTGTGACTCCCGCCAGAATAAAATACTGATATGCAAAGATGGAAGAAGAACTACTACTATATGTGGGATTTACTAGTAAAGTGATTTCTCCCCAATCTTGAGTTTTTATTTAGAGTTCTGGCTAATTCTAAAAATCTATTTTAGCAGTTGTATGAATTCAGTGTTCTGGCTAATTCTAAAAATCTATTTTAGTGATTTGTGAAATTTAGGAATTGGGAGTAGCTTCTTTCAGGGATATGGAGAGAAAAATATTGATGGGACAGAATGAGAAGAGAGAATCTAAAGAAATGGAGATACAGGGGCGCCTGGGTGTCTCAGTTGGCTGATTGTCCAACTTTAATTTTAGCTCAGGTCATGATCCCAGGTTTGTGGGATCAAATCCCACATCAGGCTCCATGCTGAGCATGGAACCTGCTTAGGATTCTCCCTCTGCCCCTCTCTCCCACTTGTGTGTGTGCGTGCACTCTCTTTATAAAGAGGAAGAAAAAAAAAAGAAAGAAATGGAGATTTTAAAGCAGGTTGCAGAATAGGAGTACAGAATTTTGGAATGAAACCTTGGAAAGGAGAGAAATAGAGATGAAGTTGAGAAAAGAGATACAGTGTGATAAATGTACTGACAAATTTCTTAAACTTTGAATTTGATTATATTCTTTGTTTATAAAATTAATTTCAATTAGGTTTCTGTCATGTGCAGGAACCCTTACTATTACTCGTTCGTTACTTGTTAAGAGGGTCATTTTTTAAAAAAATTTTTATTTATTTATTTTGAGAGAAAGAGAGAATCTTAAGCAGGCTCTGCACTGTCAGTGCAGAACCAGACACAGGGCTCGATCTCACGAACCTGTGGGATCGTGTCCTGAGCCAAAATCAAGAGTCGGACACTTAACCTACTAAGCCACCCAGGTGCCCCAGGAGAGTCATATTATTAATATAGCTATTGAATCAAATCATATCCCTAGAAACAGGCTTATAGAAATATTATAAAAATATTTTGTGAAAACTAAAGTGCATTGCAGAATTTTCTTCAGTTTTTTTTTTTTTTAAACCGTTCTTCTGTTGATAGCAAAATTAATTTTAAATTAAGTGTTGGTTCTGGGACACCTGGGTGACTCAGTTGGTTAAGTGTCTGACTCTTGATTTCCACCGAGGTCATGACCTCATGATTTGTGAGATCAAGCCCTGTTTTAGGCTCTGTGCTGATAGTGCAGAACCTGCTTGGGATTCTCTCTCTTCTTTCTCTCTGTCCCTCCCCTGCTCTCGCTTGCATGCACTGTCTCTCTCAAAATAGATAAATAAACATAAAAAATAAATGTGTTGGTTCCTTAAACTTAGTATTTATTGAAAATTGGATAGGGGCGCCTGGGTGGCTCAGTCGGTTAAGCGGCCAACTTTGGCTCAGGTCATGATCTCACGGTCCGTGAGTTCAAGCCCCGCGTCAGGCTCTGTGCTGACAGCTCAGAGCCTGGAGCCTGTTTCAGATTCTGTGTCTCCCTCTCTCTGACCCTCCCCTGTTCATGCTCTATCTCTCTCTGTCTCAAAAATAAATAAACATTTTAAAAAAATTAAAAAAAAAAGAAAATTGGATAAATCAGCCACTTTTTTTTTTTCTTTTTTAAAGGAGCGCACCTTTAGTTTTGAGTCCTCTGAAATTAGATGTCATCTTCTATTTGGAGTCCATCAAATTAGAAATATTTAACAGAAAAAAGTTGAAATTCAGATGAAGAAAAAATATATTTCTTTGATAGTGGCTCTGGGGTGACAAATGAGAACCATATGATCTCTCTCCGGAAGTCTGCAACCTAGTTGGGTGTGGAGGGTGATAAGGCAAAGTACACATAATATAAAGCTGATTTGCTGTAAATGCCATAGAGAGGTACAAAGTTTATGGGCGTCTTAGAGAAAGTAGCATCCAACTCTTTTTTGTTTAGCACAGTGCTTAAAATTTTTTTTAGTTTTTGTTTTAAAAATTGAGATATAATACACATATATAACTAACTTTTTTAAAGTATAAAATTCATTGAGTTTTAATGTTTTTACAAGGTTAAACAACTTCATCAAATTCTAGAATAAACTTTTTATTTTTTTTAAAGTTTATTTTCATTTTGAGAGAGAGCAAGCAGGGGAGGAGCAGAGAGAGGGAGAGAGAGAATCCCAAGCAGGCTCCACATTGTCAGCGCACAGAGCCTGATGTGGGGCTCGATATCGCAAACCATGAAGTCATGACCTGAGCCAGAATCAAGAGCCAGCCGCTTAATGACTGAACCACTCAGGTGCCCTTAGAATAAACTTTTTAAAACTTTGAATGTTTAAAAAAAATTTTTTTTTCAACGTTTATTTTTTTTTGGGACAGAGAGAGACAGAGCATGAACGGGGGAGGGGCAGAGAGAGAGGGAGACACAGAATCGGAAACAGGCTCCAGGCTCTGAGCCATCAGCCAGAGCCTGATGCGGGGCTCGAACTCACGGACCGCGAGATCGTGACCTGGCTGAAGTCGGACGCTTAACCGACTGCGCCACCCAGGCGCCCCAAACTTTGAATGGTTTTAGCTGAGGTTGTGCCTTCTGGTTCTCAGGACCACCCACTCCCTATTGTTTTACATCTGGTTGCTTCTGGCATTTATATTGGTTACGTAGGCTTGCTACTAGGCTTGAGAGAGCTGTTTTTTCTAGCTTCATTAACCCAGAAGCAAGTGCCAGAATTTCCCTAGGTTTGCCAGTGTGGGGAATACTGGTTCTTGTCCTCCTGAGCATCCTTTTTCCCACCTCTACCCTTTGCGCATTTTATCGTCTACCTCCAAAAATGGTCCCCACCTCTGCTGCAGCTTTTTGTGAGGAATGACTTGTCACTGACCTCGAGAGGGCTTTCTTAGAATAAAATCCAAACTTCTGTTTCTTGGTTTACAAATCCTTGAATGATATGGCTCTCTCTTCCTATCAGACTATTCTTTCTTTCTGTTTCCTGACGCACCAAATTTGTGTGCTGTACCTGGAATGTTCTTCTCTCTGATTTGTGCATGTCTGACATCTTTTTGTCATTCATATCTTAGTTTAAATATCACTAATTAGGCCTTTTCTGTGTATCCAATCTAGAGAAGCTACTCCCATCACTTTCCCTATAATTGTAACCTAATTATCACCATATTTCTCTACCTTAACTAGAATCCAAGTTTATTGTTAACAGATCCCTTGTTTGTCACATTTATAACTATAACCTGAGCTTCTAGAACAGTGTTTGGCACACACTGTGTGCTCATATATATTTGTTGAATAAATGTTGAGTGAAAAATGCCTGCTTTGAGGGCTCCTGCTCTGGTTCATCTTTCTGCATCTTCCTGTTTTTGTCTTCCAAAAATTTGCCAGAATCTCTGATCTTTGGATGCCTTTGCCATCTCTAGCCTTCATTGCCTTTGAGTTTATTCCCTTTTGCAATTGTTTACTGTCACTTCAGTGGGATTTTAGGGAGAGAAAGAAATGTATTTCCCCCCCCCCCCCTGTTTTTTTTGACAGATTGAGAGGTTGCAGTCAGGTTGAAAACATGAACACAGGCTGTGTTCAGAAAGCATGCTTGTTTTTTGAGAATACTGAGTATGAAAGGTAGAAAATAAGGTTGAAAATTTCGGTTGAGGCCATGTCAGAGAGGGTGTGAAATCATTTGATGAAGTTTTACTTAATTCAGAATGTCATGGGAAACCCTTGTGGGTGTTTGATCAGAATCATGGCATGAAAAAAGTTTTTAAGGAAGATTAGTCTGACAGTGATGGATTAAAAAAGAGAGGTCAGTTAGGAAGTTGGTAGAATAACGTGAGGACAGTGTAGTATGGATCTGAACCAAGATAGTAGTCATCAAAATAAGAAAGAGGGCAAAGGCTGAGAAAAATAGTTGAGCCTCCTGGTGCTGACACTGATGAATTGCTCTGTGATAATTATAGTTTAGTGATGTGACTTTTATTTAGATGGATTGGCTGATTGTATGGGGGACTGTATTGAATGTATGTTCTATCAGCAATGTGTTGTAAATGTCTTTCCTAGGATTTTTACATTTATGAGGGAGATGAAATGAAGCAGACAGCTTTGTTGAAGAGGGGATATTTGGTCAATTCTGGCACTTACTATTCTAGATGTCAGGCAGGAGGTCACGGAATATATTGACGAATAATGCAGGATACAAGTGTTTCACTCCCTTTGTTCTCACATTTAGCAACAACATTTTTAATATCAAAGCAACTTAAAAAACCATCTTGAAGTCTGTATTTAGCTTAACCCTTATTATTTGATTAAATACAGTTGACCCTTGAACAGTGTGGGGACTAGGGGTGCTGACCCCCATGCAGTCAAAAATCCAAGTATAGCTTTTGACTCCCCTGAAACTAATAGCCTACTGTTGACTAGAAACCTTATTACCAATATAAACACTTTATTAACACATATTTTGTATATGTATTATTTACTGTATCCTTACCATAAAGTAAGCTAGAGAAAATAAAATGTTATTAAAATCACAAGGAAGAAAAATATATTTATAGTACTGTACCATATTTATCTTAAATATCTGCATAAAACTGGGGTCAGTTCAACCTGTGTTGTTCAAGGGTCAAGTGTATTAGTCTTCGATTTAGAACACATTCTGACTTATTACTGACATACTATGACATTAACCAATTTTTTTTTAATTTTTTTAATGTTTATTTATTTTTGAGACAGAGAGAGACAGAGCATGAGTGGAGGAGGGGCAGACAGAGAGAGGGAAACACAGAATCCGAAGCAGGCTTCAGGCTCCGAGCTATCAGCACAGAGCCCTACATGGGGCTCGAACTCACAAGTTGTGAGATCATGGCCTGAGCCAAAGTCAGATGCCCAACAGACTGAGCCACCCAGGCACCCCAACCAATTTTTCTTAAGTTTATTCATTTTGAGTGAGAGTACATGCATGGGCAGAGAAGGGGCAGAGGAAGAGAGAGGGAGAGAGAGAATCCAAGCAGGTTCTGTGCTGTCAGTGCAGAGCCCAATGCGGGGTTTGATTTCACAACTGTGAGATCATGACCTGGGCCAAAATCAAGAGTTAGATGCTTAATCGACTGAGCCATCCAGGCACCCCTAGTTACTTCATTTTTCATCCGAAGGTTAGAAATGATAGTCTTTGCTTCTGTGAAAGAATTATCTATTTTTTCTAAATAGATATTTTTCTATTTAGAAATTTTTCTAAAGTGGTAAGCTTTTATTTGCATTTTTCTAAAGTGGTAAGCTTTTATTTGCATTAAGTAAAACTAATTTTATAATGACCAAAATAAGCTAAAAAAGTTAACTGAGTAAACCAGGCAAATGCAGTTTAGGAATGGTAACACATGCATACGGTAATAAAAATCATGTGTTGGAGAAATTTGCAGTTATTTTTCAGGGACCTTAAGCTGCATTATTTTATTTGGTAAAAATGTTTTTCAGCTTATATGGTTTTTTCCTTTAAGTTTATTTCTGAATTTTACATGATGTATTAGTTGACATCCTGTGTTTTCCTAACTGAACTACAATTTCCTGAGGGCAGACTTTTCTTTATCTCCCCTCCCTCCCTCCCTCCCTTCCTCTCTCTTTTCTTTATAATTTTTTTTAGTGTTTATTTTTCAGAGAGAGAGAGAGGGAGAGAGAGAATGAGTGGGGGAAGGGCAGAGAGAGAGAGAGGGAGACACAGAGTCCTAAGCAGACTCCAGGCTCTGAGCTGTCCGCACAGAGCCTGATGCAGGGCTCGAACTCACAAACCATGAAATCATGACCTGAGCCAAAGTCAGACACTTAACTGACTGAGCCACCCAGGCACCCCTCTTCTCTCTCTTTCTAAATTTATTTTGATATAAATTGAAACTTACAGAAAAGTTATTATAAGAAGACTTATACAAACAACTGTAGTTTACTTTTTGCCTAATTATTATTCCTCTCTCCCTTTATACATATTTACACACATACGTACACACATACATTTTTTTTCTGAGCCATTTGAGAATAAGTTGCAGACATTTATGACTAAATTCTTTAGCGTGTTTCCTAAGGGCAAAGATATTCTTACATAACTGCAGTAGTGTTATCAAAATCAGGAAATGTAACATTGATACAATATTGTGATCTAATCCACAGCCCGTAGTCAAATTTTAGCAATTGTCCCAATAATGTTCTTTATACCTATATTTATGTATTTTCTCAGGGTCTGGGATCCCGTCCAAGATTGAACATTGCATTTAGTTGTCATGTCTTTTTAGGTTTCCTTTAATCTGGAACATGTCCTGAGGCTTTCTTTGTGTTCTTGACCTTCACATTTTTTCAGCTTTAGGTCAGTTATTTTGTAAAATGTCTTACGATTTGATTCGGGTAATGCATTTTGTCAGGAACACCACAAAATGGTAATATATCTTCTCAGTGTGTTATTTCTGAGAAAGTATATGATATTAATTTGCCTCAATATTAGTGATGCTAACTTTTATCACTTGGTTAAGGCAATTTGTGGGGAGATAGTTTTGACAATTTGTAAACAGTCTTCTCACATCTTCACCTGTTGATCATTCTTACCTGAATCAGTTGTTATCTGGTGATCATTCTTACCTGAATCAGTTGTTACTACAATGGTTACAAATGGTGATCTGTCATTTCATCTACATTAATTCATTGGCATTCTATGAAGAAGAGCTTTCTTTCCCATATGTTTGTTTATATCAGAATGGATTCATGGATTCTTATTTAATGGGCTATGTAGCTTCTCATAATTGATTTTAATGCTTAAATTGTCCCATATTAGGCTCCAGGGACCTCCTTCCGGCTGGCCTCTATGCCCTTATGACAGACATGTCCCTATCTTTATTGAGCACTTTCTGGCACAGAAGATATTCTAGGTTCTCATCTTGTTTGTTTGTTTTTTCCTCCAGCCCCAACTCTTGACTCATTAATCCAAGGGCCCCTGGTTACTTTTTGGGTAGAGTGTGTATTTAGAAACCAAAAACTGGATGCTAAGTATGCTAATTGCTACTGGGATGTTATTGCTATTAGGCCCTTTGTGTGGACATACCTACAAACACACATAAACATATGTCTATCTTTATTTCTATCTATTCCATATTTACCTGTCTGTTTGAAACCTTGAGTTCAAACATAGTGATGATTCATCCTGTCCAAATGGCTTCTAAACTGTCTAGCACTCTCCCTCTTGAAGTTGGAGAGTGTATGCACAATATCAGCTGTCTCCAGAAATAACTGGTATGTAGCAGGGACAGTCCCAGGTATGGAGCAGAATAAGCAACATGAACATCTCTGTCAGCAGTCATGTAAGCCCCATTTCTACTGATATGTATAGTGACTGTATGTGTTTCCTAAGGCTGCTGTAACAACTCATCACACACTGGGTGCCTCAAAGCAACAGACATTTATTCTCTCACAATTCTTGAACTTCAAAAACTGGAATATAAACAAAAGAATATTACTATTATTTGTTCTTGTTTTTTGGTTTTATTGGGCTTTTATTCTGTTATTTCAGATTATGGTTTATGGTGTACTATATAATTAGTAATTATAAGATTGATCATTAGAACTTCTTATTTATTAGGAATGTTAGGGGTTTCTTTGAGACCATTGAACTCAGATTTTTTTTTTCGCTTCAGATAAGGTATTCCTGTTTAGAGTTTAGTATATTAACGGTATCCAATATTATGACAAATACAAGGTAAATAAAGAAATGAATATGGTTCATTATCTTGTGAAAGGAATTCCTTTACCAGGGGTGCATTTAAGTGCTTTATAAATAAAACATTAAATTAGCATATTGCCTTTGATTTGATTTATAGTTTTCTTAAACATTATAATCGCTATCAACTATTAAAAAAATTTCTTGTTTGTTTTATGCTGTTTTTTTTTCTTTTTATTATCTTTAGTTACCTTAGAGTTAATGTACATGATAATGAAGAGGATGTGTTAGTTACATCTTGGGTTGTCAAAAACTGAGACATAAATAAAGGAGAAGGCATAAGGAGTGAATCACCTCCCTTAGTGGTTCTGTCTCCTGGGTAAGGAAGGATTCATCTTGGCCAACCAAGAGTAATACACCTCTCTTATTGATTTGGGAGGTTTAGTTCCATGGGAAACTACAAAACTTAGATCCAGATGTCAGCTCACTCTCATAGGACAAGGTGTCATGCAAGTTTCCTGGTGGCCAATTTTCTCAGGTTGCTCCCATGAAGCCTTCGAATAACAAGTACCTCGCTTCTTTCTTGATCCCTTTCAACACTTAGGAGACCATAACTTCCTTTAGATTTGATTCATGCACAGGCCTACAATAGGAACTTCGTTTTTAGAGAATTTTTTAATCAAGATACTTCAGTATTTACCATCTCTCCCATGGTTAGGATTAATGTTCTTTGAAATAGTGGAATGTATTTTTTGCTTTCTTTGTATCTTGCATAGTACTGTGGCATAATGCTGTTTGTAGGCAAAGTATTTGAAGTATTGGACCTTAGGTAAAATTTGGGCCATTTCTGTTGAAGGCCACTAACCCTAACAGAGAAAACTTCAGTGATTGATTTATAAAAAGCAACTTTTGAGTTTTTGAAAAAACTCATCTGCTTTATAAATTAATAAAGTATAAAGTGATGTTTATATAAGAATAGGCTCATAATGGAAAAGAATCCTCAGGAAAAAACAGTATGTATATGGAACATAAATATATAAATAAAAGAAAAATGAAATTTTGGGAGTAATCAATTAAGGTTCTTATTCTCATGCCAAACTAAGCTACCTATGTTAAATGTGATAACTACAGAAAAGAATGAATGATAAAATAAAACTAAAAATGAACATAAACATTTATGAGATTTTTGGGTTGTGAATAATTTACTGACCAGAACAGTGCAAGAATTCACCAGGAGGGACACCTGGGTGGCTCAGTCAGTTAAGTGTCCAACTTCAGCTCAGGTCATGATCTCATGGTTTGCAGGTTCCAGCCCTGCATCAGGCTCTGTGCTGACGGTCCGGAGACTGTTTGGGATTCTTGCTCTCTGCCCCTCCCCTACTCTCAAATAAATAAACTTTAAAAAAAAAAAAATTTACACGCTTGATAACTTAAAAAATAAAACTTTTGGGGTGCCTGGGTGGCTTAGTAGGTTAAGTGTCCAACTTTGGCTCAGGTCATGATCTTGCGGTCCATGAGTTTGAGTCCCATGTCGGGCTCTGTGCTGACAGCTCAGAGCCTGTAGCCTGCTTCAGATTGTGTCTCCCTCTCTGTCTGCCCCTTCCCCACGCGCACTCTGTCTCTCTGTCTCTCTCTCTCAAAAATAAATAAACATTAAAAAAAATAAAAATTTTTAGCAGTATCTTAAAAAAAGGAAAAAAGACCGTACAAAATTAAAAGATAAAACCAGAGGGAAAAGTTGCTGTACATACAACACGGTATTTAATGTCTTGATTCTGTGAAGAGCTTGTGTAAATTCAGTTAGTTTGTTAAATTCCCAATTTCCATTTGGGCAGTTTACAAATGGTAACATTTAGTTCACAGCAGAACTAAAGGTTCTACGTTAAGGAGTTGTAGATCAAGAAAGCAGTGAATCAAGCACACCTCTGGATGCCCTAGTTACATGAGGAGTTAATGGCCCTCCATTCCCCACAGTTCTCACTTGATGTACATTATGTTGTGTCCTGTTTCTCTCCTCTTCCTTCTCTGCTGTGGCTTCCTCTCTCCTGCTTTTGATGAGTCTTCTTCCTCTTTTTGTGCCTTGCTAATTTTAACAGAGTTTTTTTCTTATTGTTTCTTTTGTCTGATTTAAGTTTCCTTCCTCCTGCTTTTATTTTGCAGGAGTTGTATCTTGCACAGTTGGGGGCACTCCTTGAGCCTGGAAGTTTTTACAGCCTCTCTTATCTAGTGCCTGTTTTTCTTTGGAATTATTTATCAGATTAGAGCAGCATAGGAGGTTTTTCAAAAACTGTTTTTGTGATAGAGCTACTGAAATATAACTGGTCATAAAAAATGAAAATTTTATCTCAATGAATAACTCAGAAGAAGCTTGGAACTGTGGTATAACGGAGGAGTAATTGAGATATGTTAATTAAGGGATCTTCTCATTGCCTAAATTATTTATGGGCTTTGAGAATACTCATTCCAGGTTGCTCTGCCTATAACCAAATTGTGATTGTGTGAAACTGCATCACTTTTGTCTTGCAAATCCACCCAGTTATAACACAACACACTGTGCAGTTGTCACACTTTAGTAGGCATAAAGAATATGTGGGATGACTTGTTAAAAATGTCTTAGGACCCTGGAAATTAGTATTCAGTAGACATTAGACAGACCATCTTAAAACGGACTTTAAAAGAAGCACCCCAGATAATTTTAATGTAGGTCATCAGGAGACCACAACTGGAAATAGATTGCCAATCAGCATCAAGTCCAAACTCTGGTATGGCTTATAATTTTGCTGATAATTCCTTTCCAGCCCCATTTTCCATGGGTCTACACCACATATCTTATGCTCCAAAAATGTTAAGTCACTTAGAATTCTCAACGTGTCTTACTTTGTCACAGCTTTATGCCCTTGCACATCGTGGTCCCTCTGTCTAAAACACTCTTCCCCTTCTCTGCCTTGCACATTCATTCTTCAGGTCTGGACTGAAGCGTCGTCCCTTTCCAGTCTCCTCAAACTAAATTAAACTATAGTCACATAACATACCCCTGTTGTAGTACTTAACACAGTGTTTTATCATTGTTGGTTTCCTTGTCTGCCCCCTACTAGATTATACATTCCTTAAAGACAGAGGCTATCATGTCCATCTCTCTTCCCCCAGTGTCTAGCACACAGCAGGTGTACAGCAAACATTAAATTAAATCAAAGCTTCTCTTGCCTCTTTGGAACATTGAGCATGTTAGACCTGGAGAAATGCTGTAGTGGCAGCTTTGTACTGCTGCATTCTGGGAGTTTTCATGTGGTTTTAAGTACATATATACATACATATGTGTATGTATATATATACATATGTATGTATATATATATTTTTTAACAAAAAAACAATTATTTTTGAATTGTTAAAGGGACAAAAGTTTCAGTAATAAATAAGGCACCTTTGTTTAATACCACGTATTTTTCTTGCCACTCTCTAAACATATGACTTGGACTTCAATTTCCATTTGTGTAATTATCTCTACATAATATTCACAGTAGTCCTCTAAATATTAGCCCCTTCCTAATAACTTTTACACAGTTAAAATACCATTTCTGAGTAAAATACCATTTCTCCCCCTACCTCTTTGCTTCTGTGTTTGAAAATACGGTTGCCTTCTGGGGGAAAAATAGACTTGGCTTTCAAAGTCATATATATGACCTTAGTCCTCTTAAAACTCACTTTTTCAAACTCTTGTTTTATTTGAGTCAGTGTCATGACAGTTTTATAAACACAGGCTTTCTCCTTTGCTCTTTATAATTTGTCCTACCTGGAATATATTTATTCAAATTCTTAAATCCTACTCTAAGCCCAGCCTTCTTGATAAAGATCACCATTCTATCTCACAGTGAGAAAATTGAATAGTAAACCAAAATATCTCCCAAGAGGAAATCTAATAGGGAAAATATGTTTAAATAATTAACTTCATAGAAAATTTAGTGGAAATAATATTGTTTCTTACTAAGGAATACTAAATGAATTGTTTTGTTGTGTGTAGTAGAGCTTGCTATATGTAAGTTTTAACCTGTAATAATCGAAGCACAATTATTGACTGTTATCTGTAAAATGAAACCCAACCTGCATATAAGCAACAGTGGATCATTCCCCCATTATTTTTGTTTTTACTACATGAAAAAAATAAATGTAAGTTAGCTTAAAATATTAGTTCATTCATTATTACCTGCAATCTGTGATTATTCTCTAATAAACGTATGATTTTGAAATAATCAGGCAACCAAACCTTCTCATTACCTGACTCCTAACCCTTCCTCACTTTTTCCAGTTGGGTATTTACTAGACATCTCTCAATCTATCTTCAAAACAGAATCTACACCCTCCCCCCACTTTCTGCTCCAAGGAATAGCAGGCAGGACTGTGTGGTTGGAGGGTAGAGTGGGAAGAGAGGTCACAGAGGTCCCTGAAGTCCAGGATTACTCAGGGTTTTCTTGATCTGCCAGTGACTATGGATTTTATTTTATATTCAGCAAGTCTGCCCTTTGGGGAATAAACCTTTTCGTTTGTGTTAGGGTACATTTATTTTTTCAGAACATAATTTCCCTCAGATGTAATGGAGCAGGGAATTAAAGTGAATATTCCCCTCACCCCCAAAGTACCTAATCTAATAGTCATAGGATAATTTAATAGTATTCTAGTATGCATTATAATTTAAAAATAAGAGTCATAAGTTCTATTTTCTTTTCCTTAATTTTTTCATCTTTGGAGGGACAGTTGACTGTTGTATTATTTTATTTGCATTTTCTGATGTTATTTCCAGTAGGGGCATTATGTTGGGAAAATTCAGATTTAGAATTGCGATCTAATTGGAGACAGGTATCAATATGTAATAAGGAATGAATTTCTGTACAGGATTTGCTGACTTTAACAGTACAGCCAAGACAACTTTGGGGGGGGAGTGCTATTTGGTGTGTGTAATAATTAGAAATGATGCCATTTCTGGGTGTAGGAGAATAAAGATCAACTTCAGCTTCTAGAGAATGGAGAATGGTATTTTAGGGTGTAGATATGTTAAGAAATATTTTAGGACCTAATTTTTTTTTGGAAAAGTCTCTGGATAAGTGTCTTAAGTTAATTTTTATAAATAACCCATGTAGTGACAGAAATTCAAGAATGGAAAAAATTGGCAAAAGTTACATAAATAGTAAAAGTCAAATAGTTGCTTCATAATTTCCATATTGCTCCCTAGCCATATTTCCTCTACTTTAATCTGTAGTAATCCAGGTAAAACTATCAATGAAAATATTTAAAGAGATTTAATAAATCTGAATAATTATTGAGTTTGAGTAATAGGAAAAAACTCAAAATTAACACACTAGTCTTTGATGTGGAGGCTATAGTTCTGTTTAGTTCTGTGATAATTTAAAATACTTATATTCATTTTGAACTATTTCACATATGCTCTACAAAATTATATGCAAAATTATATTCCTATTTTTTTTCCAGTATAGCATTTTCCTTATGGGCAATTACAGTGTGTGCTCAGAAGGGAAGTGCAGGCATAATCATTATCTCAAAGCAGAATTCCTGCTAGAATATTTTAGCTTCTGGGTTATTCCAGTGTATTTAATTTTAAGATTAGGAAGGAAGAGGAAGTTGACTTTTAAATTCCAGTTTTGTTGCTTTTTGGTCTTCATTATGAAGACTGGGTATTACTACCCCTAGATGTTCTCAAGCTAGCAACTGTTATTTGAGTAATTAAATTACCTCGTCAGGTTTCTCTTTGTACAAACATTTTATGTCTTTCTGGGTATATTTAGTGATTAAGTATGATATCAGTTTTCTGTTGAGATAGATCTGTAATTCATTAATGAATAAAAATCCTTGAACTATTAACACAAGTGAATTATAAAAACCAAATTTCTTTAAGACTCAAATGTATGAATTGGGGAATTAGTGGATGTATTTTCCATTTGTCAAGACAGAAAGCCCTGGTCAGGGGGCAGGGCGCCAGGGTGGCTCAGTCCTTTAAGCATCTGAGTCTTGATCTCTGCTCAGGTCTTGATCTCATGGATCATGAGTTCAAGCCCCACCTCGTTTCTCTGTGCTGACAACGCAGAGCCTACTTGGAATTCTCTCTCGCTCTTGCTCTCTCTCTCTCTCTCTCTCTCTTTCAAAATAAATAAACTTAAGAAAAAAAGAATGTCCTGATTTATACATGTTTAAGGTAGTGAAATTAAGAAATGAGAGTTATCAGTTTACATTAGAGATATTGCTAAGCTATGATCCTTTGTAGTATTAAGCTTAAGAAAATTATTTTCCTTAAGTGATTAAATGGGATATGATCTGATTTTCCACATCCTTAGAACTAAGTTCAATTTGATTTTGCAGCATTATTTGACTCTGCAAAATTTTATCTAGTAACATAAGGTTTAAAATTTAGTTTCATGATACTTCATTAGACAATGAAATTCCTCACATAGCATACAACCACATTTTAAGGATCACAATTTTGTTGATTGTTGCTTTGGAAGTACAATATGTGTACAAATTCTTATTTGAGATTAGGATATCTTTAATCTCTGAGGAATTGTTTAAACCAACTGACAGGCAGTATTCCAAATATTGCCTAGTGGGGCGCCTGGGTGGCGCAGTCGGTTAAGCATCCGACTTCAGCCAGGTCACGATCTCGCGGTCCGTGAGTTCGAGCCCCAACGTCAGGCTCTGGGCTGATGGCTCAGAGCCTGGAGCCTGTTTCCGATTCTGTGTCTCCCTCTCTCTCTGCCCCTCGCCCGTTCATGCTCTGTCTCTCTCTGTCCCAAAAATAAATAAAAACGTTGAAAAAAAAATTAAAAAAAAAAAAAATGATAGTTACCAGAATGGGGAGATGGGTGAAATGGGTAATGGAGATTAAGGAGTGTACTTGTGATGAGCACTGGGTAATATATGGAATTGTTGAATCACTCTGTTGTACACCTGAAACAAATATAACACTGTATGTTAACTGTACTGAAAATTTAAAAGATTTTTCAGAGCCTTTATATTGAAATATAATAATCAGATTAATATTACTTTAAGAACTTTAAGTATCTGGTCAGTAATTGATCTTTGTTTTGTGTAATCTTTTTTGCCTCCTCAAAACAATGTGTAGGTTCCATGTCAGATATCCTATGATTAATGAGAAGGAAAATATCTCTTCTTTCATGAAATTACACTTGAAAAGTCATACATATAGGAAACTTTGTATAGGAATTTAAAGTTTTCAATTCCAGTTTTCTAAAGTTTTTTAAATTTCAATCTGGTTCCTTCAATCTTGTAGTAACCAATGAGAAAATAAGATAGAAAGAATATAGGAGGAGGAACTAATTCAACAAACTAACCTAGATAAAATATTTTGTTTTGTCTTTTCTCTGAAGTGATTTTTGGACTAAAGTTTTGCAGGATACATACTTATTTGCATCTAAACAGATTTTTACAGAATAAGTGAGATAATAACTTGCTGGATTGAAGTCTTCTGAAATTGTTTCTCTGTGGTGTTTGGAGTGTTATAGGATCAGTTAGTGGAGAAAACTGTACTACCATAAAATCCTCTGATTAATGGGAGGGCTCTGCAATTTTAGAATTACTGTTAACTTGTGATTCTGGTCATAATCTGATACATTTTGCTTTTTCACAATTTCCTAAAAATTTGAGACTTAAGTGCTCATTCCTATTCACTTGTCAGTCCTGTCTCCATTAATGATTTCTAGTTCCTGTGTGTAATGTGATCTCTAGTTTTGAAGATTTAACTCCAGAAAGTTGCAATATATATCACAAGAGATACTGCATAATTTTTCAAGTTAGCCTGTTACTCTTCATTCTACCCAAATATCTGTATTTCAGATGGAGCAGCTATCAGATGAAGAAATTGACCATGGTGCTGAAGAAGACAGTGATAAGGAAGATCAGGACCTGGACAAAATGTTTGGAGCCTGGCTAGGGGAGCTAGACAAACTCACTCAGGTTAGAAATAGTACTTGAAAAATTATTCGATGATTTTAGTCATCACTGTGTGCTAAAAGTTTACTGTGTGGACATAAGGATATGGATATAGGTTTCATTTTTAAATACTGGTACAAAGGGAAAATGTACAAAACATTCAAAAGTCAATGAATGGTAACTCTAGAACACAGTGTTATCTTCTGTGGTTATTTTAAGAAGTCTAAAAACAAAAAAATACTTGTTGCAGAAGTTCTGTTCATCTAGAGGGATTACTTAAAATCTCTTTTGTAAATTGAGATTGCTAGCTAAAAAAGTTTTAAAACCTAAAATCTAAAAGTCTAAATTTTAGCAAATCTTATTACATAACTTAGTAAATATGAATATATTTTACAACATAAGTAATGTCTTCATATGTAGGTATTTTCTATTACATAATTCTAGAATACTGACAAAACTTCGTTCCTGGCTGCATTTTATTTTTTTTTTTAATTTTTTTTTTCAACGTTTTTTATTTATTTTTGGGACAGAGAGAGACAGAGCATGAACGGGGGAGGGGCAGAGAGAGAGGGAGAGACAGAATCGGAAACAGGCTCCAGGCTCCGAGCCATCAGCCCAGAGCCTGACGCGGGGCCTGAACTCACGGACCGCGAGATCGTGACCTGGCTGAAGTCAGACGCTTAACCGACTGCGCCACCCAGGCGCCCCTCCTGGTTGCATTTTAAAATAGTGGCAAAGCTTTTTCATCTTGTTTTATTGGATCTTGGGTTTAAAAAAGGTGGAATAGTGGGGTGCCTGGGTAGCTCATTTGGTTAAGCATCCAACTCCTGATTTCAGCTCAGGTCATGATCTCACAGTTGGTAAGTTTAAGACCCACATTGGGCTCTGTGCTGACAGCACGAAGCCTGCTTGGGATCCTTTCCTCCTCTCTCTCTGCCCCTCACCCCCGTTCTCTCTCAAAAATAGGTAACAAAACATTTTTTTTAAAGGTGGAATAGTAACTCCATGCTATTTCACTGCAAATGGCATTTCTACTGGTTTGGTACTTGTATTCTTCCCAGTGTTTTAAATTTCTTGCCATATAATGTAAAGAGCCACTCACCAAAAAAGTTGGCTCCTAACCTAATGCTGTGACTGTTTTGTTTTATAAAATTTTTTTTAATGTTTATTTTTTTTTTTTAATTTTTTTTTTCAACGTTTATTTATTTTTGGGACAGAGAGAGACAGAGCATGAACGGGGGAGGGGCAGAGAGAGAGGGAGACACAGAATCGGAAACAGGCTCCAGGCTCTGAGCCATCAGCCAGAGCCTGATGCGGGGCTCGAACTCACGGACCGCGAGATCGTGACCTGGCTGAAGTCAGACGCTTAACCGACTGCGCCACCCAGGCGCCCCAATGTTTATTTATTTTTGAGAGAGACAGAGTGTGAACGAGGGAGGGGCAGCGAGAGAGGGACACAGAATTCGAAGCAGGCTCCAGGCTCTGAATTGTCAGCACAGAGCCTGACGCAGGGCTTGAACTCATGAACCATGAGATCATGACCTGAGTGGAAGTCAAATGCTTAACTGACTGAGCTACTGGGCACCCCATTGATTTTTTTTGTTTTTTGTTGTTGTTGTTTTTGGTTTTTTATTGTATAAATGTGTCTTTAGAGACAGAATTAAAACCATTGCATGCTGTGGCTCACTGATAACAAGTTGCTTTTCAACACTTTAGAAATTTTCAAAAAATGGTTTATGTACTTTATTAGCGGCTTAAACCTCAAGTTTTTGTTTCATTATTTTAATTTACTACAAAGTGTCATCTGTGCACCTGTATCATACATACTGTGTTAATGGGATTTTCAACTTTATATTAAATTGAGTTTAACTTCTAAGTGGTTGGTGAATCCTCTAAAATCATTTGTAAAAATTTTTGTGTATTTGCCTTTTCTTGGAAGAAGGGTCATACATAGCTTTTACAAAATTCTCATGATACTTCCCCCCACCCTGCCCAAACACCCCAAAAGAGTTAAAACCCATACTACTTGGTTACCAATTTCTTGGTGTCAAGGAGTATTTCTTACTATTTCCCTTGTTCCCCCAGCACTGTGGGCACAGCAGATAATTATAACAAGTATCTGTTTATTTGAACTGGTAAATAGATGGACTCCTAATATGTCCTCAATTATATTCAAGTTCTTTTACAGAAAATATTATCTACCTATTACTTTTCATTTCCACTGAGAGAAGCATTAGGACTTAAATTGCAGAACTGGGTTTGAGGTTGAAAGAATTTCCTGACAGTTTTGTGAAACTTTGATATTTCAAAGTTTCATATGATAGCTTTAAAAACTGGTTGGACACTATCTGAATGGATTCCTTTTATCTTGAGACAAGTGAATAAAGAAGGCGCCATTCTAATCTAATTCCATGATTCTACAAAAAGACTATCCAGCATTCTTTTTGTATTTAAAATCTATTTGATTTTAAATAGAAATTAAAGTTTTAAAAGACTATTCCTAATATTTGCAAATTTATTTACATAGACACTAACTACTGACCTTTCCCCTGAATTTCTCTGTTGTAAGCATCTTATATTCTTTATTGTAGAAAGGTTAGAGAGGAAAAGTGTCATTTAAAGAGTTAGCAAGATAACTTACAAGACACTGTCCTTAAGTACAGTGTAATTCTAGACTTATAGGCAGTATCACAGCTGGATTACATTTTGTCCTCCTCTTAATAGAGTTTGAGAAGAAAAAGGATATTCCGTCGTTGTTTGAAGTTGTAGCCACTCTCTGTTGAGATCTTAGGTCTTAGAACTTCTGGGGAAGATGGTGGAGTAGGAAGATCCTAAGCTCACTTGGTCTGATAGATACAACTAGGTAACACCCACATCAGTGTAAATGACCCAGAAAATGACCTAAAGACTGGCAGAACAAACTCTCCGTAGCTAAATGTAGTGAAGAAGCCACATCCAAGAGAGAAGGAAGGGCAGAGACATGAGGGAGGGGCATCCTGGGTGTGGAGAGGGGAGAGAAGCAGATGCTCACATGAGGGACCCTGCATGAGGAAGACATATCCCCATACATTTGGCTTTGAAAACCAGAGGGGCTGAATGTCCCTTCTTATAATCAGTGGAGCTTAACACTTAGAACTTTAAAATCAGGGGGCTTGGCTCTGGGAGACCCAGAAGGGCTAGAGGAAACTGCCCATGAAGAGGCAGCACAACAAACAGCCCCACTGAGATAGAGCATAGAAGCAACAGTTTGAAAAACACTTGGGGTAAAGGAGAGGAGGATTTGTTTATTAATCTCAGAAATGTTAAGGGGGACTCTGAGTGGAAAGACCAAAAGTTAGGAGTGAGAAAAGTAGGAAGCACAAAAGCAGTAAAATAAGTATTTTTATAAAAATAAGTCAAGAGATTCACAAAATAAAAGGATGTAAAGTATGACACCATACACCTAAAACATGAGGGGGAGAGGAGTAAAGAATGGGTTCAGGGGCACCTGGGTGGCTCAGTTGGTTGAGCGTCCGACTTCGGCTCAGGTCATGATCTCACAGTCTGTGAGTTCGAGCCCCTCATCGGGCTCTGTGCTGACAGCTCAGAGCCTGGAGCTTGCTTCAGATTCTGTGTCTCCCTCTCTCTCTGCCCCTCCCCCCTCATGCTCTCTCTCTCTGTCAAAAATAAATAAACATTAAAAAAAATTAAAAAATTAAAAAAAAAAAAGAATGGGTTCAAACTTAGGTGACCATCAACTTCATGTAGACTGCTATATACAGAAAATGTTATATACAAACATAATGGTAACCATAAATTAAAAACCAGTAATACATATGCAAACAATAAAGAGAAAGGAATCCAAGTATATCACTAAAGAAGGCCAAAGAAAAAAAGAGACAAACCAAAATATAGATTCTAAACTATAGAGAACAAATTGATGGTTACCAAAGGGGAGGGGATTGGTATAATGAGCACTGAGTAATGTATAGAATTGTGGAATCACTATATTGTACACCTGAAACTAATATAACAGTATATATTAACTAGAATTAAAACTAAAAAAAACAAGTTTTTAATAAAAATAAATACAAAGAAACAAAATGATCTTGGATTTCACTCATTTTGAGTCCAGAATTTTGCCTTATCTTCAGGGTACTTCATACCAAGAATGAGACTATGCTGGACCAAAAACAAATCCCTTTGAGGAAAGAGATAACAGAATTCCCTGCATTGTTCCTTTCTATTTTTTATCTTTCCATGTCCATATTCATACGCTCAGATTATAATGAATTTATATAAAATGAGTTCATCACTTGAGGTATTCGGAATGATACTCACTCTGAACTAGGATGGTCTTAAATGCCTTAAAGTAAGCATGTATCTAACAATTGAAAAAAAAATTATAGCCAAAATAATATGAAAAACAATTATACTTTTCCTTAGGACTAGAAGGATTTTGGTTTTATTAACTATTCTATGAAAGTTCACCTAATCAAACTTTATCTTTTTTATAATCAAAGCCTGAAAATAATACAACTTATTAAACTTTCTTTTTTAAAGAGCTTAGATTCTGACAAGCCCATGGAACCAGTAAAAAGATCTCCTCTTCGTCAAGAAACAAATATGGCCAATTTTTCTTATCGCTTCTCCATATACAACTTGAATGGTAAGATGTAATTGGAAATAAAATGTGAAACAGCATACTAAATTATATAACGTGGAAGGAATGCAGTTACAGTTCTGAATAGCTCAATGTAAAAACTACATGCATAACTTCAGTAAGTTGGTATATTTCTTGGTTTGTGCATTTTATTACTAATTGAAATGATCACAGAACAAACTGAATTGGAACATAACCAAAATAGTTTTCTAGTGATTAATAATTTGACCAGGTACATACTCAAGTTGTATTTTCATTGAAATAAAGTCCAGTGAAATTACCTGTTAGTTTTTAAATCAGCTCCTCTGGCCTTTATTTAATGTATTCTGCCTAATCAACTTTATAATATTTGGAATTGACATCGTAATCTGCAGTTTTTTTAGGCCTTGTATTTTTCCTTCTATGCTCTCAACTCTTCAGGTATTAACAGCTCTACCAAGGCACTGATCATATTAACAGCATATAGCCTACGGTAAAAAGTTGGATGGGGGATGTGGTTAAAACCATGGGACAGTATATGATTTTTGCATTATTTTTATCTTTCAATTCATAATTTTATTCTCTGCTGATTACTATAAATCTTAAAAGAGGGACTATTTGCTTCTAAAAATTTCTCTGAATTTAAAACAAAAAACTCTTAGAAATATATATTTGGTAGGCTTTAGGCCCAATAGGATACATTTCTTTGCTTCTTCCCCTGCATTCATTAGCAGATTTATAATAGAATGTATAAATTCTCATTCAGTGTGATCTGGACACATCATGTATATTGTTTATTGCAGAAGCTCTGAATCAGGGAGAAACTGTGGATCTGGATGCCCTGATGGCCGATCTTTGCTCAATAGAGCAGGAGCTCAGCAGTATTGGTGCAGGAAATAGTAAGCGTCAAATCACAGAAACAAAAGCTACTCAGAAATTACCTGCTAGCCGACATGCATCAAAACATGGCACTTTGAAAGGATTGTCGTCCTCGTCTAACAGAGTAACTAAAGTGTCACATGCCAACTACTCCCTGGATGACATCACTGCACAATTAGAGCAGGCTTCCTTGAGCATGGATGAGGCTGCTCAGCAATCTGTACTAGAAGACACTAAGCCGTCAGTAACTAATCAGCACAGAAGAACAGCATCAGCAGGCACAGTGAGCGATGCTGAAGTGCGCTCTATTAGTAACTCCTCTCGTTCTAGCATCACCTCTGCAACGTCCAGCATGGACTCATTGGATATTGATAAAGTAACACGCCCTCAAGAACTGGATTTGACACATCAGGGGCAGCCAATTACTGAGGTAAGTAGATGGTACTTTTTTTCCTGGCATTTTAGTACTAAAAAAAAGGAGGAAATTATATTTTTTTAAACGTAGTTTTAATTAACTATCTTTTTTTTTCTACATTTAAAATTTGTCAAGGATCCCTCTAAGCTAAGTTTTCAAATCAGACTACAGAAGGAATATATTACCAGATACAGCAGTGTCACAATAATTAAGAGAGTTTCTTCATTTTATTCTTAGGCTGTTTGAAGCCCTTGAATTAATATCATTTGTTTCACATGATTTAAAAACTTGAAATGTGATTTATATTTGATGCCATTTTGCAAAGCTGTTATAGTTGTTAAGCTGATAATAGTTGCTTTTAATGTATGTTTATTATAAAACAACTTATGAAAAAGATACCTATCACCACTGTAGTCCTCCAATATTCTATTTTGTTATCAAAGAGTAAGTGTACTGTAGTGAAAAAAGCCAATGGACTTGGAATCATAAAACTTGGTTCCAAGTGTTATCTTTGCCACTCACTACCATTAGGACCTTAAATGAGTTATTCAACCTCTGTGGACATCAATTTCTCCTAAGTAAAATGGAGCTAATAGCACAGGGTGTACTCCTCATATGGTGGTTCAGAGAATCAAAAGGGATAATATATGTGAATGGATTTTTAAAAGACAAAGTTTTTTGGATGTGTTGGGGCAAGAGTAAGAAATGGATATATGTTAAAATGAGTTTAGCAAAAGCTGAGTTTAGTGTAGGTAAATTCTTTATTGAATATTTTTGTCAAGAAGAAGGCAATATGATTACACGGTAAACAGCAAGAAAGAAGAAAATCACTGTGGGCAAAATAAAGCCAGCCTTCCATTTGGTTTCTGTTTACAATGCTCTCTACCACAGGGTAAAATAATCTATTTGTGAATAGTCAATACTAAGGTAAAATCTTGGCAAACATGATTTAAAGAATCACAGAGAAATTTAAAATTTACACCTATTACTCAACATTATTGATTTTCCCCCCATTGATTTAATTCATTAGATTAATTTCTATCAGTAACTCCTTGTACCCATTAATGTACCTAGCTTGTTCTGGGCACAGTGCGGCATAAAAGAAGCATGGATCATGGTGGTTTGGAGATAAACTTGAGTTTTATTGCTTGTAAAGAATACGTACATTATATCAATCTAAAAAATAAACTTTGACTTATTTAAAATGAAGCTCATTTAAGTGGTATGTATATTATATAGAGAACTTAAAAATTGATTTCTGTCTTACGGTATTTGGGGATTATATTTAGCACCGGCTCCATTTATGTCTTTTAGATTTACCCTTTGGAATATGAGCAATATTTTATTAGGGCTATGCTTTCTTGGTTATTCTGTGTTTTATATATTGATATTCCTTCTTTCTAATCAGGTTATTTTGAGTTGGGTCAAGATGTATGTGGTCAGGTTATGAACTAATCATTAAGTATCTTTGTGTTTCATCTGTAAAAATATACTCATTATATAAATTCATACAATAAAATGAAAAATGAAAAATCCTCTCCCAGCAAACTCTTCAAATGTGACCTTGTGGCATTCATAGGCAAGGATGCCTGTGTTCAGTAGTATCATGTTTAATGTAAGACTTCAGTATAAAGTTTGGTGAGTAAACCAGGAATAAAGCAGGGAAAGAGTTGAAGCCTTCTCTATCCAGCCTGTTCTTTTGCCTTGCCTGGATGAGTAGAAAAGTGGTTTAGCAAATCTGGAACTTGTTTTAGTGCACTTTTTTATGGATCTAGTCTGTTCTTCAAATTAAGAAAACCAGTTGAGGCTTACTAGATCCCAAACCCATGTATCAAATTGTCCCTACACTCAAATACAATTTTTAAAGCATATTTTAATTACATTTGCATGCATGGAGTTTAAAGAGCTCAATAGTTCTGTGAGGGTTGTTACAGAAAACAGTGCTACACATGTGTACAAACATGCTATATTCTCTCAGAGGTTAGAACTGTCTGCTCTTTTAGCTGATTCTCAGGGTATTTACATCTATATCATTAAATCTATACTTCTATTACTATTTCTTGATTTATTATAGTTATATGTGCTATCTTCTGACTTCTTGTTCTGGAAGATTAGGATTTAGACAATTCCTTTTTAGACAGCTCCTTTCCCTTCTCCCTTCCTATCCTCCCAGTGTATTTTGGTTGGGATACTATTCAGTGTTTGTATTATCATGACTGTATACATGCAGTTTGGTGCTAAATTCTATATGCCTGTCTTTTCTTCCTTTCTTCCTTTCTTCCTTCCTTTCTTTCTTTCTTTCTTTCTTTCTTTCTTTCTCTCTCTCTCTCTCTCTCTTTGTCTCTCTCTCTCTCTCTCTCTTTCTCTTTCTCTTTCTAAAATTTTTGGGAGAGATAGGGAGCAAGTGAGAGAGGGGTAGAGAGGGGGGTGGGAAACAGAGAATCCCAAGCAGGCTCTGCAGTGTCAGCGCACTGCCCAGTGTGGGGCTCAAACTCAGGAACTATGAGATCATGACCTGAGCCAAAATCAAGAGACGGACGCTTTAACCCACTGAGCCACCCAGGTGCCCCAGGCTCTATGTGCTTTTATTACATTTCCTTTCTGGGACATTACATTTTGCTTACCTGGAATTAAAACTTGTCTTTAAGTTTAAAAACATACAGTTTTTTTGTATGTTTATCACTATTTCAACTCCAAACTTTCCCCCAGTTAATTAAGTCTCTTGGTTCAAACAAAATTAGTGTTCTGTTACTATCATCTTAAAGTTCTTTGTTGTCTTTTGCAGTCTTTGCTGTAGGATCATTCTTAGGTCTTTTCTCTCAGGTGGGTGAGCTTCTCCAGAGAAGATTCTTCCATTCTCCTGCATGGAGGGCATATGCTTGGCTGCCAGTGCATTAACAGCCCATTTGAGAAGGCTTGCAATGTGAGGTGGTCCTCAGTGTTCAGTATGTGAACTTCTGTCTAATCCCTTTAGGTCAGGATTTCTCAACGTTCACTACTAACATTTTGGGCTAGATAATTCTTTGTTGTGGGAGCTATCTTGTGCATTGTAGGACATTCAGCAGCGTCACTGACATCTATCCACTAGGTGCCAGGAGTACATACGCCTAGTTCAGTTGTGACAGTTGTGACAACTAGAAACATCTCCGGACGTTGCTATGTGTTCCCTTTAAGGCAAAAGTTCCCCTTCAAGAATGACTTTTTTTTTTTTAAGTTTATTTATTTTGAGAGAGAGAGAGCACGCACGCACACATGATCAGGGGCAGGGCAGAGAGAGAGAGAGAGAGAGAGAGAGAGAGAGAGAGAGAGGATGCCAAGCAGGCTCCACGCTGTCAGCACAGAGCCTGACATGGGGCTTGATCCCATGAACCATGAGATCATGACTGGAGCCAAAATCAAGAGTTAGGTGCTTAACCGACTGAGCCACACAGTCGGTGGCTCAGAGGGGTGATTCTACTTAAAGAATCACTTTAAGTAGAAAAGGGTTAATAGCAAGTCTGAGCCCTTATTTTCATGGGAAACAATCTTGGGTGTTTTCCTTCTCCTGGCATTTTTTTTTTTTAACTAGAAACTTGACTAATAAATATAGAATGTTTCCAGGTAATATTGTTTATTGCAAACTGACTCCTGATTAGTGAGTGCATATGGACTGGGAAGTAACTATGAGTAAACTATAGAAGCCTATGAAAAGACACAGTCCTTTGTTTCCCAGTGTGCAGTGTGTCAGTTTTGTAAGTGAACATAAATACATCCCTTGAGGGATCCTAGAACCTATACTCATTGGCTGTTAAAATGTACTGCTGATTCATGTGGAGTATGAAGTTTCCCTAAGCCAGAGTGATTTCTGTACTTACCTACATGATCTCTGTCCTTTACAATGGTGTGTCCACAAAAGGCTCCTGGGGGACTGTATAATCCCTTCTAAAGATAGCATGTCTCATGCTAGCATGCTTTGTCTTTCTACAGAACTAAGTAAACTTAGTGCCAAACTATGGTCTTTTGGGTCCTATAAGTGACTGTCAGTCTGAACTTGAGACCACTGCTGGTGGGCGAGTAAAGGAAGGAATCTGGGAATTAACTGCTTTCTTAAGTATGCTTTCAAGTAATCCTCCTGCTTTTCTTCCCACGATCATTTCTGTTGCTTCTGGAGACTTTTGAGGTTACATGATGTACATTGGGTTGTTCCTGTGCTTTTCTCCAGTGCTGGCTCAACATTCAGCTTTCCTTGGGTCGATGAGTTGATTACCACTCAGCCAAATGCTTTCTGGCTTCCAAAATTTTGTCATGGCTTGTGAGTTTGTTACTAATTTTTTTTTCAAAAGCAACACAAGGGGTGCCTGGGTGGCTCAGTCAGTTAAGCATCCAGCTCTTGATTTTGGCTCAGGTCATGATCTCACAGTTCATGAGCTTGAGCCCCCATGTCCGGCTCTGTGCTGACCGTGGAGTTGCTTGGGATTCTGTCTCCCCCTCTCTCTCTGCCCCTGTTCCGCTCCTACTCTGTGCACACACGCATGGGCTCACTTGCTCTCTTTCTCTCTCTCAAAATAAATATTTTTTTAAAAGGCAACAGAAAAAAAAAATCATTTATCTTTGTTTTAGATTGATTTGGGGAAGGAGTGGATGCATATCATTGACCATTCCTTCACAATCTCTTTCTCATGTCTATGGTCTCTTGACATTGGAGTACCCCAAGGTGCAGTCCTCAGACTACTTTTCTATCCAAATCCAGTCTTGTGAGCTTAAGCACTGACAGCTCCCACATTTTAGTACCCTATTTCATTTATCTAAGACGCACCTGTTCCCCACATTTTAATCCCTCTAAAACAGTGGTAACTGGGAGCTATTTTGCACTCCCCCCAGGGGACATTCAGCAGTGTGTGGAGACATTTTTGGTTATCGCCGATAAAAGTGTTTTACTAGCATGTAGTGGGTAGAAGCCAAGGGTATTGCTAAAATCCTACAACACACAGGACAGCCACCACAGCAAAGAATTATCTAACCCAAAATTGTACCGAGGCTGAGAGACCATGTTTTAGAAACAGGTGGCATTTGTCACTCACTGTCAGTGAGATGGCAAATATATTCTGTGTGAAGTTTTCTTTTGACAGTTCCTGATAAAGATCAAGAAAGTACCAGCATTAAGTCATCTTAGACTCAAAGAAATACAAGTGTCTTTTGCCAGCACCTCCACCCTGACCTCCAGGCTCATACATCCTATCTCTAATCAGTATCTCTATTTGGACATCTAATTGGTAGCTCAAATTTAAGTCCTCTAAAACTGAAATCCTGATCTTTTCTCCCAAACTAAAAGTCTGGGAGAAAAGTCTTCTCCGTCATAGTCAGTGGCTCTGCTGTCCTTCTAGTGCATCAAACAAAATCCTTGGAGTCTTAGTCTACTTCTTTTCTTTCCACCCCCCATTCCAGTCGTAGCAAATCCTGTTTCCTTTACCTTCAGAATATATCCAGAATTTGATCACTTCTCATGACCCTCACTGCCACCAAGCCAACATCATTTTGATGTAGATTTTTGCAATAGCCTCCCAGCTAGTCTTCCTATATTCACCTTCCCCTTAACATCATACCATCCATACAGAAGCCAGAGTGATCCTCTTAAAAGGTAGGTTGGATTTTACCCCTCTTTTCGAACCCAAAGACTCTGTATCTTACTCTAAACCCCAGCTCCATGCAATGGCCTGCAGGATTCGCTTTCCCATTACCTCTCCCTCCTTCTCTCGCTTTGCCAGTCATGCTGCCTCCTACTTTTTTGCCAGACATCTGAGCCAGGTTAGAAGAATCAATCTGAGATTGGTATTGTTCTATCTTGGGGGCATGGGTAGTCAAAGTGCCCATCTAAAAATGAAACAATACCATGGCTTATCTTTTTGCCCTCTTGCTCTCTGAAACCAGGATAGGCACAGTACCTTTTCACATCTGGAAGAGTAAGTCTTTTTTTCCCTGCCTTTCTCTTTCCTAACTTTTGTTGAAATACTGTGCTTTATTTATTTATTTATTTATTTATTTATTTATTTATTTATTTATTTATTTCATTTAAGCCTTCTTAGTATTTATTTATTTATTTATTTATTCCAAAGAAGACAGTAAGTAGTTCAAGTAACTGGGGAGTCTATATTTGAATTACGAAACTATAACATTTGCCACCCAGTTTTTATCAGTATCTTAAAAATAAACTGAAGCTGATTGTTGAAAAATGATTACTTCCTGAATGTTAAAGAATGCTTTAAAATAAAATATTTTCCATGGATAAACATAAAAATGGATCATAGAATAATTTCAGTCAGTATTCTTATGAAGTCTACCAGTAGTATTCATCTAGTAAATTTTTAAACTGGAATTCATTGTGGTTGAAATAAATTCAAATGTAGCCTCTTTGTATCTTAACCCATGTGAAATAAATGTTGCAGCTGATTTCCTGGCATTGTTATGGCACTTTTATTCATGTTAACTGATAAGACAATAGTTTTCAATTAGATAGCAGTTGGCAAATTTAAATGGTAATTTCATGTTATAAATTTTATATAGAATAGGGTTCATTGATAAAAGGTTAATGCTAAAACATTCCTTTATATTTATTTTTTGGTGAGATTGAAACTTTAATGATTCCTCTGAATTTGGAACTTTATACATGAAGTTGTACTTTTAAAATGAAAATGCTTTTAAGAGCTATTATTATTGTAGTTTATGGCAGATTCAAAACGTTTTATTGAATCCTACTAATACTTGATGATTGTACTATAAATATTATGATAGGAAAAAATTTCTTAGTATCTGATCTAGTAAATGAAATCTTTCCTAGATGAAATCTTTCATTAATATACCATTATAACTCGATATGCCAATAGCATATCATAGGTTCAGTGCAATAAATTCTTCCAGTTCCTTCACTTTTTAGAACTATTTAAAGAATTAATTAGAAATTTTGAGGTAGTGGAAAGAAAATTAGCAATTGTGTTTATTGTAGCACAAGGAGGTGGGGAACCACACTGGAATTTAAGTCCTGAGTTATTCTTAGCAAACAGCCTTTTGGTCTGAAGTATTAACTTGAGAGCACAAGGCTTTCTCAAACTTTAAGAGGGCTGCATATCTAAAAGATAGGGATTATTAATTGATTTCTCAATTATTGCAGCTATTTTTCTCTTAAAATTCTGATGGCTGTGTTACTACATTTGACTGAAATTTATTCACATGTACCAACTTGGGTTTAATTCCAATTTCACTGGCTTTCTGAGGTTAATAAATAGTAGAAAGAATAGGTACCAGATGAAAGAACTGCAGATTTGTTGAAAACCAGGATGAAAGTCTAGTTCTCACACTTTTCAAACACACCACCCCAATCGACATTTACATGTATACCCTGATTCTTGTTTTGTGTATTTCTTAGTAATCTGTGCGATTTTTCATCTCTATTTGATTTTAGGTCTGTTTTGTTTTTCTTTTTAGTTTTGTGTTGTGAGGGCTGGTAAAGGACCTTTTTTGAACAAGAATATAAATAGATTCATCTGTTTTTACAATGAATAAGGACTATAAAATATAAAAAATAATTTTAAAGCATTCAGACATTTACTGGTTACATAATGGCTAGTGAAAGAGGAATAGAGAGAAGAGGGGTGAAAAACAGGAAAATAATAGCCCCTACTGTATTGGGCGTTTATTCTGTATTGGGCATTGTGCCTACCATGTCTTAACACACTGAATCTGCACAATGTCTTATGGAATAGATAGCATTACCTCCATTTTTACAACTGAAGGAACTGAAGCAGAGAGTGACCAAATAAGTTACCCCAGGGTTTGAACCCAGACAGTCTGGTTGTAGAGCTCATACTGCAATACCTTGCTGCTTCATCACAGAATTGAAGGAGAATCAAGACAAGGCTAGACTGGCCTGTGCTCTATTTTTTTTTTTAAATATGAAATTTATTGTCAAATTGGTTTCCATACAACACCCAGTGCTCATCCCAACAGGTGCCCTCCTCAATGTGCATCACCCACTTTCCCCACCCCCCATCAACCCTCAGTTTATTCTCAGTTTTTTAAGAGTCTCTTATGGTTTGCCTCCCTCCCTCTCTAACTTTTTTCCCCCTCCCCCATGGTCTTCTGTTAAGTTTCTCAGGATCCACATAAGAGTGAAAACATGGTATCTGTCTTTCTCTGTATGACTTATTTCACAAAAGTATGGCCAACTGATCTTTGACAAAGCAGGAAAGAATATCCAATGGAAAAAAGACAGTCTCTTTAACAAATGGTGCTGGGAGAACTGGACAGCAACATACAGAAGAATGAAACTAGACCACTTTCTTACACCATTCACAAAAATAAACTCAAAATGACCAGTGCTCTTAGACCCAGACCAAGAGACAGAAATACAAGGGTGGAGGAAGAAAAAGGGTGAAGAGATTCACGCAGTAATATCCCCATCTTGTGGTGTTTTAGTATATTCCTGAATGTATTGTTAAAATTTAACAACTCTAAACTAGCTCTAATTTAAATGAATTGAGGCATAAATGAAATTCAGATGAAGGTTGGTGGTTTCCCACATTTGTAATAAATAGTAATGGTATTCACTTCTTACAACAGCCTTTGGAGAAAATGCTATTATCACTCTATTTAACACATGAGGAAACAGGTTAAATAGTAAGCCTAGAGTCACAATGCCAGTAAATGGCTAAGCTGAGAGGCTCATACTGGAATGACTATTCCAGCCCTAGTGTCTGCAATCTTTACTACCAATGCTGTGCTCATTTTTAATATTTGTGAAAGATGCACACACGTCAGTAAAGGATGAATGTAAATGTTTTATTGAAACCTAATGTGTGTCCACTGACTTCTACTTCTTTTTTCCAGTTGTAATCTAAGGTGTTAGCTATCAAAAGGAAGTGTTTTGTTCTTTGGTGTGAGGTCATTTCTTGATTATGGTTTGGCTCCTATATGAGATCAATGCTTTTCTGTGCACCTGCTGTTCCCCCCCCCCCCCCCCCCCCCCGCCACTCCAACACCAGCACAAGATTCTGGCTTGTAAATGACACTTCATTTTAATGTGTTATAGATTCAGTTCAAAAAAGTGGTGATTCATAACTAACTTTACTAACTTTGCAGAGATTTTTGGAGTTTTTGATTGATAGATGGAAAATTTGATAGCTTGCTAAGAAAAGTTTTTGGAATTGAACATTTTTATAGCAAAATTGATGTGTTGAATTGATTGACCCCCAGATTCATTTTTGAGGTAAAAACTAGATTTGGGGAAGATAATTTTTTGTAGTAAAGTATTTGAATATTTTGTGGAAGTGGAACCTAATATTAAATAAACTATATCATTCCATGTTCCCTTTCATCTGTATTAATGTAATGACATTTAATCTTTGCACATGTACTATTTCTACTTCTGTTGTCACTTTGCATACATATATTCATTTTTGGTGAGGATGTGTTGAATTAAAAAAATTTTTTTAATGTTTAATTTTGAGAGAGAGAGAAAGAACGAGAGCAGGGGAGGGGCAGAGACAAAGGGAGACAGAGAATCTGAAGCAGGCTCCATGCTATCAGTGCAAAGTCTGACGTGGGGCTTGAACCCACAAACCGTGAGATCATGACCTGAGTCAAAGTCAGACACCCAACTGACTGAGCCACCAAGGCACCCCTCAATGTGTTGAATTTTAATAACTAATGTTCCGTCATACTAACATGGTATATAGTCAGTCATCTCTTTTTGTTGAACACTTCAGATGGGAGGTTGTATGAGATGGAGTCTACAGAGAATAGATTCTTAACTTTTTATTTTGGCAGAGAACAAACTGAGGGCTGCTGGAGGGGTTTTTGGTAGGGGTAATGCGCTAAATGGGCAAGGAACATTAAGGAGGATACTTGTTAGGATGAGTACTGGGTGTTTGTTACATGTAGGGGATGAATCACTAGATTCTACTCCTGAAATCATTATTGCACTGTATGCTAACTAACTTGGATGCAAATTAAAATAAATAAACAAGGGGCGCCTGGGTGGCGCAGTCGGTTAAGCGTCTGACTTCAGCCAGGTCACGATCTCGCGGTCCGTGAGTTCGAGCCCCGCGTCAGGCTCTGGGCTGATGGCTCAGAGCCTGGAGCCTGTTTCCGATTCTGTGTCTCCCTCTCTCTCTGCCCCTCCCCCGTTCATGCTCTGTCTCTCTCTGTCCCAAAAATAAATAAATGTTGAAAAAAAAAATTTTTTTTAATAAAAATAAAAATAAATAAACAAATGAAGAAACTTTATTTTGAAATAATAGGAAACTTTCGAAAACTTGAAAGAATAGTACAAAGAACTCATGAAACTCATTACTCAGATTCACTAATTTTTGGTATTTTGCAACATTTGCTTTATTGTTTTTTTATATATACAGTTGCTTCCCCATACCATTTGG
Source organism: Puma concolor (assembly GCF_028749965.1). NCBI lineage: Eukaryota > Metazoa > Chordata > Mammalia > Carnivora > Felidae > Puma > Puma concolor. The sequence goes on along the minus strand of NC_141674.1, from coordinate 190,756,447 downwards.
CAGTCAATTGCATTTATCATGCCCCTTTAGTCTTTAATACTGCAGTCTTTATTTATTTCCCAAGAATGGGGATATTGGCAATATACATTTGATAGGCCTCCCATGATAGAGTGATTGGCACGTTAGAGAATATGTTTAATGAGACAGTGTAGAGAGGGCAAAGAAAAAAGTCTTTTTTTTCTTAAGAGTCATTTATTTGTCAATTATACCTCAATAAAGAAAAAACAGTTTTTTTAAATAAAGTCATTTATTTTACTTCTGAATATTTACCAGTACTGGGCACAGTTATAGATGCCCCTCAATAAATGCATGTTGGCTGATTTTTTTTTAATATAACTTATTGTCAAGTTGGCTAACATACAGTGTATATACAGTGTAGTCTTGGCTTCAAGGGTAGATTCCCATAATTCATCACTTACATACAACACCCAGTGCTCCTCCCAACAAGTGCTCTCCTCAAAGCCCATCACCCATTTTTCCCTCCTCCCCGCACCCCCAATCAACCCTTAGTTTGTTCTCTGTATTTAAGAGTCTCTTATGTTTTGCTTTCCTTTCTGTTTGAAACTATCTTTCTCCCTTTCCTTCCCCCATGGTCTTCTGTTAAGTTTCTCAAATTCCACATATGAATGAAAACATATGATACCTGTCTTTCTCTGAATGACTTATTTCACTTAGCATAATATCCTCTAGTTCTATCCACGTTGTTGCAAATGGCAAGATTTCATTCTTTCTCATTGCCAAGTAGTATTCCATTGTATATACATACCACATCTTCTTTATCCATCCATCAGTTGATGGACATTTGGGCTCTTTCTATACTTTGACTATTGTTGATAGTGCTGCTATAAACATTGGGGTACATGTGTCCCTGTGCATCAGCACTCCTGTGTCCTTTGGAGAAATTCCTAGTAGTGCTATTGCTGGTTGTAGGGTAATTCTATTTTAATTTTTTGAGGAATCTCCACACTGTTTTCTAGAGTGGCTGCACCAGTTTGCATTCCTGCCAGTGGTGCAAGAGGGTTCCTGTTTCTCCACATCCTTGCCAACGTCTGTTGCAGAAACAGTCTTGATCTGAACAAGCTTGTGGTGGGAAATCCAAGAAGCAGTAGTCATTTATTCATGCCATAAATATTTGAGTGCCTAGGCATTGCACTAGGCTGTAAGGGGTAAAACTGTGAACATAATACACAGTGTCCTTAGGAGGTTATAATTTATAGTGTAAGGAGAAAGTGCCAGTACAGACAACCAAACAATTTCAGTTTCAGTACAGTGTAGTGAGTGTTATGATAGGAAAGATAGAAATCCTTGGTTAAAAGATCATTGATGACTTCGAGAATGAATTGTAGAATGCATTACAACTCAAAGGATGCAGACTTTGGAAAAAAGATAGATGCTAGATTGCAGGAAATTGAGAGATAAGTGAAGGGTAGTATACTATAGCTGAATTCAGGAAATTTAGCAGTGAAAAGGAGAAAACACTAGTTTAACAAGAGGTGGGTCCCTAGAAGTATTAATATTTTTCTGTCTTTCCCACTCCCAATAAGCTGGACTAGTTGAATATAGAGACTGGGAATGAGGGGAAATGAATGGGATCTAGGACATACTTAATATATATTTATTCATACAGAAATGGAGAAAAAGATGAGAAAGAGGTGTGGTTCAAGGATACATTTTAGTGATGAAAATCCTCACTGAGGGATGTGATGTTCTTAGTAATGGGGTGAAATGAAGTCATACGAAGAGGTGGAAGGGTGAAACTAGAAGCTTGACCAACTTGGAAACTGCTTAGAACGAGCTTTAGAGGGAATGACTTAGGAAGTGGGGGGAAAAGACTAATAAGAGTACTGCCAAACAGCAGTCAGGGCCCAGTTGAAGCAGGAATTGGTATTAGACTTGGTGTTTGTGCATAGCTTCCCATAGAGCTCTGCTGTCTCAAAAGTAGTGAGGTTATCCTTAAGTTATCCTTAAGTTATCAAGGGTTAGATCATCTGGTTCTTTTTTATTTTTGCATAATATAATTAAAGATGCATGCAACTTTTCATTACTATTTTGTTTCAACGATTCATTTCAGTGATCTTTTTCTCTTCCTGCATGATAATGAGACTGGCCCTTTTCCACCTCCTTTACCTATCATTTTCTTCCTTCCTGCATTTTCACAGCATGCTATTTCTCTGAGATGCCCCAGCAAGCAGGCCAAGCATCATACTGACTTCACAGAAGAACAGGCTGAGCTGACACCTGTAAGTTCTGTAAACCTGTCCGTGGGACTGCTAAAATAGCAATGAAGAGGAATGCATTCTTTAGAACTCCTGATGATGAAAACTGGTCATATACCTAAATTTTTTGAATTAAAATTAAACCAGTCTTAAACTAGCAGAAAACAAATGAGCAACTGCATGAAACAGTACAACTGAATGTTAATACGGTAAGATTATATAGGTGGTAGGGTATCTTTTATAAAGAAATTTTGTATCAGAACCTAAAGCTACATACTTTCTTTCTTACTCTGAAACTAAGGGCTTTTGTATATTTCTTAAGGTATGGACAAATGTAGCTGTTCTTCCGAATGGGGTTGTCAAGTAGAGTGACTCTTCCACACTGATGCTTCACTGAAAACCCAATTTCTTTCTTCAAAAATGTACCCTCTGATCAGTGGTTGACAAAGCTGGATGCTTAAGAGCTATGCTGTTCCTTATGGTAGCCCCTAGCTACATGTGGCTATTAAGCACTTGAAATGTGCTTAATCCAAATTGAGATGTGCTATAAAAATAAATTACACCATGGATTTCAAAGACTTAATATTAAAAATATAAATGTTAATATTTTTATTGATTACTTCTTGAAATTATATTATTTTGGATATTTTCAGTTAAATAAAAGATACTAATGTTCATTTTACCATTCCTTTTTTTTTAATGTGGTTACTAGAAAATTAAAAAAAAATTTTTTTTTTTAATGTTTATTTATTTTTGAGAGAGACAGAGACAGAGCATGAACGGGGGAGGGTCAGAAAGAGAGGGAGACACAGAGTCTGAAGCAGGCTCCAGGCTGTCAGCACAGAGCCTGATGTGGGGCTCGAACTCATGGACCGTGAGATCATGACCTGAGCCGGACGCTCAACCAACTGAGCCACCCATGCACCCCTAGAAAATTTTAAATTTTATTTGTGGCTTGTATTATATTCAGTTGGACACTGCTGCTTCAGAATCATCTATGAATAACAAGAAAATGCGAAGTTCCTGACCCCTGTCCAACCGAATCAGATTCCCTCTGACCCTCCTTCCATTTCTTTCCATCCCCTTCCCTTGCCTGGTAATAACCTAGTAACCCAGTGAATTTATTTCATAATCCACTAGTGGGTTATATCCTGCATAGTGAAAAACACTTTTCTTACCTCACCTTCAGCCCCTCCCTTATACTCTTAAGCATCATCGACACTTGCTGTAATATTTGCATTGCCATCTACTTGTTTCAGTTCTTAATTCTTCCAGTCCCAGTACCCCCATTTTATAACAAATAATATAGATCACTATGTTTATCCCAAGTGAAATTCATAGATACTATACCCTACCTACATACCTACTTTTTAAAATAAATTTAATGCTCTAATTAATACCCATGGTGGAGAATAACCAAAAAGCAACTTATAATAATGTATCTATTTCAGTTTTTAAATGTTTGACCACCACTGTATTAAAAGACATAATAACATAATCATATACCCACTTATAATTTGGATTTAAGAAAGGTGAGCAGATCAGAAGTCATTTTTTACAGGAAAAAAGGAGAAATATGGGTGGGCCTAGAACTAAAACATTTTATGACAAATAATTGCAGACAAAACATACCTATATTTGGTAATAGAAAAAGGAAAATAACCTTAACTGAAGTAGGGATAATGTGCTGAGGCTACTTATAGGCTCAAAAAAAAGAAAATGGGGAAGTATAAAATTTTTACACGAGTCTTATTTCTAATTGTGATAAAACCATTCACTATCTTACAAATCGGATGAGGCAATAATAAAATTATTTTGATATTTGATATTTTTACAGCATAGATTTCTCATTATGCTATAACTATTTTAAATAAGAGTAATATGGAATATTTTAAAAGTCTTTATTACTGAAGCTCAGAGAAGTCCTTGCATTTCATGTCTTTTCATTAATAGTATTTAGTTCTTAATTCTGTTAAAAGGAACTTCAAATCTCTCCTGTCATTTACTTTCATGTGACAGAGTGCACAGTGATACTGTCCGTTCTGGTTTGGCAACTCTTTAAGCTAGGTTTCCATGGTGAAATGATTTTCCAACGTAATGAATAACTCTTGGCAAACTTTTGGACAAAAGTTTATTTCACAAGGTAAATAGCATTGTTGGAAGAGTCACTGAATATTAAAATTACACAGAAATATATTGTATTTATATGTAAAACGGAGTTGGGGTCTAAGCTCAGAATGTTAGGAACAGTATTTTCCATCTATATGATTTTCTATATAAAGACAGTAAAAGTTCATGTATGATGTGGGACTTTTACCGTTATTATGTGACATTGTTCCATGCTTCAGGGCATCCAGCATTTCTGTTTCCGTCATAATAAATTCCAGTAACACCCTCCTCCTCTTCATTGTGACAGTCCAAAATATCCCCATTTTCTGAAATGTCTCCTTGAAGGTAGTACTGTCCCCTTCTAGAGCCTCTGATATCTCTATTTGTTCTGTTTCTACCTCCCACAACACCCCTAGCTGCTGCTTACTCATCTTCCAGGACTCTAAGCATTTTGAGAAATACTTTCTGAGCCCCTAATTTTGCATTAGATACTCCCACCTCCTACCTGCCCCTATACCACTTAACACATTGTATTAAAGTTGCCAGTTTATCTCCCTGTTAGACTCTGAGCTTTGTGAGAGCAACGGAATGCCTATCCTGATCACCTTTGCATTTCCAGTGCCTTACATGGCTCCAGGCTCAAAGTTGAAATCTAATAAATAATTGAAAAAATAAAGGGGAAAATGGAAAGGAGAAAATAAGCTAATAAACCAGTGAAATGGATTGAAAATAAGCCACTGACTTTATATTGTTAGTGGTGAATGAAAGAAAATCTAAGAAGGCCCTATTTAAATGAAGTGATGTGCATTTTTGTTACCAGCACCGTGTGCCATTACAGAAGACTAATTTAAGGACATGCACAAACCACTGTGGCCTTTGCTTTTCTCAGTCCTCCAACTGCATACCACTTTTCTCATCCCTCTTGCATTTTTCTCCAGTAACCAGTTCTCCTGACATCCTAGCCCACTTTCTGAGGAATTGTAGAGCAACACATGACTGGCACCATTAGGGGAAGGTAAAGTAAGGCATTTGTTGAAGGAAGGAGTTGGCTGCTTGTGGTTTCTAGGTTTTCATTTTTGTGCTACAAATACTTAAAACTTAGAGGAAACATGCCGGCCTGGCTTCCCTCCCAGCTAGTGAGTAAGCAGTGAATACCTATGTGACTGTCCCAAGCACAGAATAATTTATGATCATGTTCTGATATTGTTTGTGGTCTAATTTTTTGGATGTGGATTATTTTTGGTACACCAGCTATGATAATATAATGATTATCTCCCTTTTATTTTAGGCTGTTTGAACCTTTTAATACTTTCTTCTTTTTTTTAATGTTTATTTACTTTGAGAGAGAGAACATGCATGCGAGTGGGATAGGGACGGGGGGGGGGGAGAGAGAGAGAGAGAGAGAGAGAGAGAGAGAGAGAGAGAGAGAGAGAGAGAGAATGAATCCCAGGCTGACAGTGTAGAGCCTGACATGGGGCTGGATCTCATGAACTGTGAGATCATGACCTGAGTGGAAATCGAGTCAGGAACTTAACCCATTGTGCCACCCAGGTGCCCCAAACCTTTTAATATTTTTAAATGTATAACTTCTATTTATGAGTCTTTAAACAAATACAGTTAGGTATCAGTATTTCTCACTGATTAGATCACAGGTTTCTTTTTTAGTGATTTGAAGTCTTGAGGTGATTTGAGTTTGAGGACTAATTGAGTAAATCCTGTATGATTTTTAAGTTTAAACTCAAATTTAATGTCTGGAATTATATTCACCAAATAATAGTTCATTTTGATGGCATGAATCAGATTTTTTAAATTTAATTTGAAATATAATTTTCTGAATATAGATATTCTACTTATTTGAGGGATCTTTTTCTGAAAAAGTAATCTTTGAATAAGATAAAGGAAATAGGAGTAGGTTTTTAAGAAATAGTTTTCTGTGTATTTTACATAATTGTGTAAGAATACATTTGTTTCCAGGGACACCTGGGGTGGCTTAGCTGGTTGCGTGTCTGACTTTTGATTTCATCTCAGGTCATGATCCCAGGGTTGTGGGACTGAGCCCTGCACCGGGCTCCATGCTGAACCTGGAGCCTGCTTGGGATTCTTTCTCTCTCCCTCTGCCCTTCTCCCTCCCTTGCATGTGTGGTCTCTCTCTCTCTCTCTCTCTCTCTCTCTCTCTCTCTCTCTCATGAATAAATAATAAGTAAATAAATAAATGTTTAAAAATTAAATAAAATACATTTGTTGCCATTGCATGTGAGCAAAAAATGAATGAATGGAAGAGCAGTGAAAGTTATAGTTGCTCTTTTTAATTGTCCTTCCCAGTTTTCTCCTTGGTCTTAGTGGATTGTTAACCTCAACAATTAAATAATTAAATTGCAATTTTAGAAATTTCTCTTGCCCTGCGTCTTTATGGATAAGCCAACTAATCTTTTCCTTCAGGAGGATTATACTATTTAGGTAAATGAGGACCTAGAGATAATTGTCTCTGTTCTTGTTATTGTTTGATCCTGTTAGTGCTAATCTTAATGAATATGCCCAATTTTTTTAACTTTAGTTTTTTTTTCCTTTGTTTTTTTTTTTTTTGTTTGTTTGTTTTTGTTTTTGCAGGAATGGGTGAAAGGGGCAGGTATGCTTATAAGGTTCATCTTGTATTAAAGCATAAATTATATAGATAATCAAATATTAAGTAGCAAACTCAACTCAGTGTAGTGTAGATATGAGCAAAGATTAAGTTAATATTCTTTTCTGTAACAGTGTTTCTAATCTTAGAATAGAATTAAGATTAGAATTAATATAAGATTAATCTTAATAGAATATTAACCTTAGAAGTAGTGTGTTTTATTATCTCTGACAATTTTCTGAGAGTGGGTGCTACTCTAGTTCACTTAAATTTCTTTCCAAAGAATTTTTTTCTCAAGAATAACTTGGTATACAGTTATATTTATAAAATATATATTTATATATTACAAAATATAACTTTATATACAGTTACATTTATAAAATGTAATATCATAGAGTATTTTCTGTAATTCCACTCAGCAGTGTCGATGTATTGTTTTAAATGGTGGTTAGTAACTACATAGCTTTAAAAAATAAATTCTAATTCAGAATTATTTAGGGACAGGCAAGTTTGAATTACATATATATGGAAACAACTATAATTTATACTCTGTGAGTTCAAATACAATTGCATGAACTTACGTTGAATATGTTACTAAAAAGTTATTAAGGGGGAAAAGGATAGTTAGGGACTTCATTATTCACAAACCATTCTTATGAAAATATATTAAATGCTTGAATTTAATCAGTGTAAAGAAACTATACTGTTAATATTTTGTTTATGTCATTTGTTTGCTATGTAAGTCCTTTATTGTGCAATATAGTCCTATTAGTGTTGATATAATGAGTGAATTGATAAGATTTTATTGAAAACAGATGATATCCACTAGGCAAAATATTTGTGGACATTTTTTTCTCTTGGTGTAGCTATCATTGAATTGATCAGAAATACTTGCAGAGTTTTTGAAATGATATAGACTTGTTCTATTTTCATAAGAATATACTACCTAAAGCTATATAGGTCTCTATAGGCTTTAATAAGAATAAGGAATACATTTAGTCATTGGTCTTCAACACCTATTTATCTGTGCCGTGTGCACAGCACTCACAAACATTGCCTAAGAAGACCAACTGGCTCTGTGATCTGTGCAGTGCATGGTCCATTTTCTCAGAGTGAGGGACCACCAGGAGTCAGGTAGGGCATGCCTGCTGGCATAGATGGTGTCTGCCTCTCCATCCTTTTTTTCTTCTTTTTTTTTTTTTTTAAGTTTTCTTATGAACACATTTCACTGTAGGAAAGAGACATGAGATTAATGATAGAGAATCATTCTTTGTCTACTTTATATTTTAAACACATAAAATCTCTGCTGACTTCTATTGCCTTTTTTGTTTTTCTCTCTTTTTCTGCACAAGCACTCCTATCTGGACAGGGAAACCTCCCTTCTTCTGAGAAACATTGCAGGAAAACCTTCTCATTTGCTGACCAAGGTGATACTTCTTCTTTCCACCTGCATGTAAATATTTGTTTCCTTTTAGGTAGAATATAATTTCCAGTTTTGATTGTGCTCTCAGATTGTACTTTCTTATTTAAGCACTTTTGTTGTTAGTAGAGTTATTTTTTCTCTTACTGAAGGTAATTATTTATTGATCTTAATGACGTAAGATATAATGACTTAATATTCTGCTCTCAATTTCAGAAAATATTGAGAGTGGAAAATATTTTCCATAATTTTTCACTAGTTTTTAACTTTTGTAAATGACCTGACCAATCTAGTTTAACATTTTATTTCATTTTAAAGCCAAAAAACATTGCTTTAATTTTAACTTTCATTACTAGTGGTTATCCATGCTCTGAGTTTCTTTAGCAAATTTTGTTCTCTAATTCTTGTTTGCATTATAAACACTTTGTTTAATTAAAACATTTATTTATATAAACAGAATCTTACTTTAATTTACATTAGTTTAATCAAATTGGAAGAGAAAGCTGTAATTTTAATTTCTCAGTTCTCTGCCTTCAGAATGGTTTGAATTGGTCCAACTGGATTTTCACTGGGCTGATATTTTACATCAATTTAAAATCCTTAAAAAAAAAAAGGGTGGGGGGAGGCGAGGCGGTGGTGGGTTTTAAAAAAAATCCTTTAGCCACTGTCTTTATTAACTAAGGAATAACAGAATAGGGAAGCTGAATAGATTTTTACCTCTTTTCAAGTCATGTTTTTATTTCATTATCTTATTTAAATACTGTTAAATTCAAGAATGGTTCAAGAATGAATTCAAGAATTCAGACTTGGTTATAGTTTCTTTGGAATATGTGTGGTGATAATGGGTAATGTGTGTTAAGTTATTACGTCTGAGGGTTTTTTAAAAAAATGTATTACTTAACCTTTTAAACTTGTGAAAGAGGGTAATAAGGCTAAAATTAAAATCTCTCTGAGAGGAACAGCTCAAAGACCCATGAGTCCACAGTGAAATCCTTTCTCTCGCTTGAGTTTCTCTTTAAAGTGATCTAGGAATGGGGTAGAAGCAGCTTATGGTAGGGAAATGTAGAATTCTAAGCAGATAATAGCCACGTTATACTTTATAACCATAGCAAAGTTTTTTCCTTTCCTCAGCTCCTACTCTGTTTACTCTCTGTCTCCCCAGAATCCACACTCATAGCTTCAACTAGGATCTCTGTTCTAGATGAGATCTCTTCACCTGAGAGCAACATATTTCCAGATCGCTATCGCATTTCTTAAAGATTACCAGCATTTTCCCAGCATCTCCACTCCTACAGATCTCTAGCTTTGTTACTCACACTTACCCTGGGGCCTCAGTTTATGTCCTTCTTCTTGTGACATTTCTGTTTCTGTTCAGAATGCTGCCACTGTCCTGGTTACCCAGGTGTGAGCCCTCGTTACCATCGATAGTGCCTTTCTTCTCAGTTACTATCTTAAAGCTACAATGAAGAAATTGCAGGATTAGGCTCACCCATCCATTTTATTACCATTGCTACCACCCTAAAATAGGCGCTTACCTCTTATCAGGCTACCGCACTGGCCTCTTCATTCTTGCCTCTCTTTCCTCCAGTCCATTTTGTATACTGCACTCAGATGTAACATTTTACCATTTCTGTTGTTTATTTATTGAACAAATATTTGTTGAGTCAGGTATTATGCTAGGGGCTGAGATACAGCTTTGTATAAAATGGACATATCCCTCTACCCTCAGGAGCTCACAGTCTACTTAGGAACACAGATAAAAAAAAAATATTAACAAGCAAATAGAAGCAAATTCTAAATTATGTTAAATACTATGGAGGAAGCAAGGTAAAACAATAGAGAGTACTGGGGAGAATATTAGGAATACATTTTCTTTAGATGGTAAAATCAGAAAAGACCCTTCTAAATGGGCAGCATTTAACCTAAACATTGAAGGATGAAAAGAAGCCAGCTTGAGGGTGAAGGTTAGTGTTACATATAGATAGGCTCAGGGAGAAGAGTTAGGTAGGTTTGAGAAGTTGAAAAAAAGGCTATGTTGCTGGAGCCACAGTAGTTGAATGTAGATAGGAGTGGTCTTGATTTGGGTTTGGAGAAGTAGGCAGGAACCAGATTGTTCACAGCATGCTTAAAGAGTTTGTATTTTTTTTCCAAATGTAGTGGCAAACTGTTGAAGAGAATAACTTCATTCAACAGATACATGCCATGTTCACAACCCTGGGGCTTTGGCAGTGAACAGTACAAAGTTCCTATCTCGGGGAGAGTTATCCAGTCAGTAACTCTCATTTCCTTCTGCCCAAGAGACAGTGATACCAACTGCAGCATCAGAGCCATCTCTGCTCGGATTATCTCCTTCTCCCATTACCTAGGTGTTGGAACTGCTGGTCTATATAGCCAAACACCTGGCTCCAGCTATGTCCCTGCTTACATACAACAAGAAATTTGAGCAAGAATGTGATTCATTAGCATAGAACCTAAACACATAGGCTGGGATGGGGCATGGAGTCAAGGAGGTGGTAGAAATCCCCAGATAACCCATGCTGCAGGAGCTTCTCAATGTCAGTGTCCTCAATACCACAGAATTTGGCTGTTGTGAAGCTAAAATGAATTTATACCTCTTGCATGCCACCTTTGTGGCAGTCTGGTTCCCTTTACCCAAAAAGCATCATGCCCCAGTTACGACCCACCTCTTATATGCACTTTTCCAAACTAAGACATTGTGACACCCAGTAGAATGAACATAGTGGCACTGTGCTTAAGCCAAGGCAGCAAAGGGAATGTTTTGTTTTGTTTTGTTTTGTTTTGTTTTGTTTTTCCATATAAATCCAGTTGTCCCTATACCTCTATTACCGAACTAACTATCCTACATACAGTTCTGAGCCGGGAACCTCTGCAAAAACCATACCAACCAGTTTCTTCTAAGAATGGCATTAGTGCCAGCACAGAACTATTTTGCCATAAATGGAGCAGTGGACAAAGGACACATTGTTGATCTGATGCCCTTAAAACTCTGGGTACCATTCTAAATGCCTTCCTTGACCTCCTCATCTAACAATGTGTTTTTGTCACTCTTTACTCCCTTACCCTACTTTATTTTTTTCCGTAGGACTTATCCCTGACTGACTTATCATACATCTATTTCTTTATTGTTTTATCTCCTTAAATGTAAGCTCCTTGAGAGCAGGAACTCTCTCCCCTGCACTCAGATCCAAGCCTGCATAGTCTCAACAAACATCTGTCACATAACACAGTGGTCCTTTAGTGACTTCTAAGGACTGTTAATAATGTTAACCACCATTTTCTTTGCTTCAGGGAAGTTACAAAAATGCTATTATATTACTGTAAGTCTTTTCATTTTTCACAAGCAGTTTTTATTTACTGCTTTCCCATAAGTTTGTGCTATAACGTTTAAGAACAAAAGGAACTGTGACAACATTATAGTGGAGAGAGCAAGTAGTTAGTCATTTGGTAACTGCCGGTATGATCTTAGAAAGATTAGTCTTTCTGGGCCTTGGTTAATCAGTATAATGGATATAATAATGATATTGGCCTTGTATAATTCAGAATTAAGTGAGATACTATGTGCAAGAATGTCTCATAGTGTGTGGCAAGTTTTAGGTGTTCAGTTAATGTTAAATGTCCTGATTTCTCCAAGGAAATAAACTAGTTGTTACTATTATTATTTGGGCTCTAAGTAGTAAAGAGTAGAACATTTCATAGGCAGTGAGCTATTTACCACTCAAAGTTTCCTTGGAATCTTTTTAAATTTACATAACTTTTTGTAAAATGTGAAGCTAGATCCCAAAGAAACTGCTAACCACTTTTTAACCCCTTAATTTCAGTTGGATTTGTTCTGAACCATCAAAGCCTTAATAATTTCTTAGTTGAAGGAATTCATTGGCCATCTCTTAGCAACTGTCACTCTTTCTGTGAAATTTTAATTTTTACACTAAAGAGAATGCTTCAACACTGTGTAACCACAGCATTGGCTTTCATTTAATCAGAAGATCTTCACTGAGTTTTGTTCTTTATGTAAATTTGAAGAGGCTTGGCATTTGATGGTTATTGATAGCCCCACAGGAGTTTTTCAGGTTGAAAATGGGTTGTCTTTTGCTCTTTTAAGAGACAGGGTAGTAGAGAAAGTTGTTGTATGTGTGAGATACCTTTTACTTATGTTTAGGATGGCTGTGGGACAAACAATGTGGAGAAAAGGGATAGTCAAAAGATAAGGGGCAGAGAAGGCTTAAGACCTGAGGGTTTCTGCATTAACAAAAAGAAGAGAACATGAGATGAATAAAGCTTTGTTCTTTGTATTGAAGTCAGTTTATAAATAAACTGCCATATGTCTTCTTACTATATAATCTAAACATATCAACAAAGAGTGATCTTTATTGTACACTTTATGAACTTAAAACAATTTCTTCCTCTCCTAGGTTGTTAGGGTCAACATGATAATGTAGGTGAAATCAACCTTTCCGAGGAAGAAGTTATCCATAAGAAGCATAAAATGCTATGATCCTGCAATTTGATATAAATATTTTTATTTTCAATTTTGCTCCAGTGATGATATTCAGACTCTAAAATCTAAAAGTAAGAGGTATCTTGATCAGTTGTTTCTTCAAAAAGCTTCTAGCAAGGATCATCCTTGTTAATAAACTGGAGAAGAATAAACTAAAATTTGCCTAGGTTGACATTAAGCACATAGTTCTTAAATTTGAACTTGATATAGTTTTAAAACAGATCAAGAGTAGTATTTTAAGCACATGGAAGGGCTGAATTTGGATGTTAAAATAGCCCCACCTAGGGGCATCCGGGTGGCTCAGTCGGTTAAGCATCCGACTTGGGCTCAGGTCATGATCTCATGGTTCATGAGTTCAAGACCCCACGAGTTGGAGCCCCGCATTGGGCTCTGTGCTGACAGTTCAGAGCCTGGAGCCTGCTTCGCATTCTGCGTCTCCTTCTCTCTCTGGCCTTTCCTCCACTCACTCTCTGTCTGTCTGTCTCTCTCTCTCTCTCTCAAAAATAAAGAAACAACAACAACAAAAATTTCTACATAGTCCCACCTACGGTGCTTTACATAAAGATGGTTTCTTACTGATGACTAGGAAATCTAATTGGTTTAATATATGTCAAATGGTTGCACTGTATCTCTTGTTTCATTAATTCTTTCTTCTGGTGTGTCAGCATTTTTCCTGTTAGCCTGTGGAACAAAAACTTCATTGAAACTAATCTTACAATTGAATGACTTTTTTTTAATCAGTGCTTCAAAAGGTAGCACTGGTTGTGTTCTTTTGTATTTGGCAAATAATATTATACTAAAAGGGGAATATGAAAATATTATTTTTATATTTATAACCAGTATCAGAATGCAGTATTCAAATTTGTATATTCCTTTTTAAAATAAACTTTATGTTTGTAGAGAACTTTTAGATTCACAGTAAAATTGAGGGGAAGGTACAGAGTGATCAACATCCCCCACCAGAATGGTACATTTGATACAACTGATGAACCTTTGTTGGCATATCATTATCACCCAGAATCCATAGTTTACAGTAGGGTTCCCTCTTGGGAACCCTCCAGTTTATTAACAAAGACAGTCTTGGATTTGAACAAATGTATAGTGACATGTATCTAACATTGTATCATGAAGAATAGCTTCACTCCACTTATCCCTCCCTCTTCCCCAACCCTGGGCAACCACTCATCTTTTTACTATCTCCATAGTTTTGCCTTTTTTTAGAATGTCCTGTTGTTGGAATCATAGTGTGCAGGGTGCTTGGGTGGCTCAGTTGGTTAAGCATCTGACCTCGGCTCAGGTCATGATCTCACGGTTTGTGAGTTTGAGCCCTGTATCAGGCTCTGCACTGCCGGTGCGGAGTGTGCTTGGGACTCTCTCTCTGTCCCTCCCCGACTTGGACCCACGCATGCCCACTCTCTTTCTCTTTCTCAGATAAATAAATTTTAAAAAAGAAAGTGGAATCATATAGTGTGCAGCCTTTTCAGATTGGCTTCTTTTGCTTAGTAATATGCGTTAAAGTTTCCCTGATGTCTTTTCATGGCTTGATCATTTGTTTTTAGCACTAATATTCCATTGTCTGGATGTAGCACAGTTTATCCATTTACCTACTGAAGGATATCTGGGTTGCTTCCAAGTTTTAGCAAATTTATAAATAATGCTGCTATAAACATCTGTGTGCAGATTTTTGGGTAGAGGTAAATTTCACCTTATTTGGGTAGATACTAAGGAGCATGATTACTAGATCATATTGTGAGAGCATGTTTAGTTTTATAAGAAACAACCAAACTATCTTCCAAAGTGGCTGTACCATTTTGCATTCCCATCAGCAATGTATGTGAGTTCCTTTTGATCCACATCTTTACCAACATTTGATGTTTTCAGTGTTTTAGATTTGGGCCATTTTAATAGGTTGTGTAGTGGTATCTCGTCTTAATTTGCAGTTCCCTAAAGACATATGACATTGAGCATCATAGGCTTATTAGCCACGTGTGTATCTTCTTTGGTGAGTTGTTCGTTTGTGTCTTTTACCCATTTATTGGGTTCATTTTCTTGAGTTTAAGAGTTCTTAGTATATTTTAGATAAATAGTCCTTTATCGGATAAGTCTGATAAATATTTTGCAAATATTTTTTCCTAGTCTGTAGCTTGTCTTATCCTCCTGAATATTCTTTTTCTTTTAAAAATGTTTTTTGGCTTTGGAGACAATTTTTTTAACTTCTGCAGAATAATTATAATGTTATAAAAGTATTTGGCCTTCTGGAAGTTCATGTTTATATTACAAATACACAAAGCATTGATTTTGCATATCAGTCTTTCCTCACCAGACTTTGAGGTTTAAATTTGCTTTTCAGAGACATGAAGTAAAACTTGAAAATATGCCTTGATAAATTTTTCTTCTCTGTAACAGCCATTCATACTAATACAAAGATGTGGGAAATGAGCCATGAGGAACATAAGATCATTATCCCATTGAGAAAACATTTGTAAGACTCGTGCTTCCTTCTTTCCTCTCCCCCCACCCAAAAAAAAAAAAAAAAAACAAAAACCTGTCAACTGATTTCATAAAAACCACTGGAAATGCTAGTATTCAAAATTCCTTTCTAGAGTAGTGCTGTACTTAGAAACCCAGGGTTTGGTAATTTAATAATGGTTTGTTTCTCTAAGACACAGAATTCTAGAAACTAAGTTTTAATGACAGTAGCATAGTTTTCTCACTGTATAGCCTGCATTAAAAAGAAAAAAGAAACTTACTGTGAAATACACAGGCGACATATTTTATGTTGTTTATTTGCATAAAGGGGGGGGTGGATACAGGATTTAATCCTTTAATCAAATGAATATACCTAGAATAGTCTAAGAATCAAGTCTTATCTTACCCCCTCCATTGTTAAAATAAAGTTCTTTGTTCCCTAATTGGGTTTACAGATAGTATTTCCACGCCTCAGTTATTATGTTAATTCACTGGCTCCTTTCATTGAAAAGGATCTGATTTCTGGCAAAGGAGCCCAGTATCTTCTCTAACCACTATTTTCTTCTCTGTTCTACAGAGTAGTAACTATTAAGCTTGAAATGAGGGAAGATAGCCTAGATTATGAAATGGAAAGAGAACAGTTCAGAAACAAGAAAGACAACAATTTAGGAGAACAGGGAGTAAATCTTATAAATGAAGTTCGTTTTTGTTTTTGACTCTGGAAGCTTTAGCTTTTTCGTGAAGAGTAACATATGGATTGTATTTTTTAATCATAATCCAGAGCAGGTAAAGTTGGCTGATATAACCAGGGTTTTCTTTTGTTTTAAGTCTTATATTAAATATAGGAATGTATAAGATGGTAGTGTATGTTTTTCTTAGATATTTTCCAGAGTAATCAAAAGCTTAGAAATAGAAAGTAATCCTTCATAAGTGAAGATTTACTTATATGAGTTTTTCTCAACTGGAGATTAGGGCTACAGTATACAATGGCCTATTGCTGGAAAGTGCAAGTAAGTACCAGTATTACAGTACTATATGTTATTTTAGGAAAAACTAAACTGTGTAACTGTAGTTGTAGTTCTTGATAATTTTATTACTACTTATCTAAATTTTATAAAGAAGTTACTAGAAATTAGATATTTGGAAAATTATATTTGAAATTATATTTGAAATTTTAAAAATTTCATCAGTGAGTTAGTAGAAACAAATTTGAGTTTAACTGACATAAGACATTGGTTATATTGTATATTTTTTAAGGTAGAATGAAACCTAGTGTATAATGCATTCTTCTCTATCTGAATTGGTATATTAATGAGAACATACCTGTATTTTTTATTAGGGACTTTTATGTCAGTGCAGAGAAATAAACTGATACTTTTTTTTGCTGTTTATGATGAAGATACATTTTTAGTATAATAGAACAAAACATTAGTATGCAGAAGATTGCCCGGACTTCAGAGGCGAGTGTAAATTCAGAGTTGAGGGATTGTGCAGGTATGACAAACTGGCAGGACCATACCACAGCACATTATGCATTCCTGTTTCTCCTACCTCAGAACCTGAAATTTATCTGCTTCAGATTGATAGATTTACTACATTACAGATTGCTTTTCCTTTAGAAGGTGGAATCTGGTCTTATAAGAGATCTTCAAGTCTTCATCTTAAAAATGTTCTTTGTATGTCTATCTTACTTAGTGAGTAGGGTTATTTTTTAAATGTGCTCTATGTAAGTGGCTGAAGTTATATTCTTACTAAAATTCAATGCTGGCAAACATCCTTAAGATAAAAAGACTTTTCAAAAATTCTCATTATGTTAGCATCAGTTTACCTGAAGTGCTTTGTGTTCACAGGAAGAACAGGCAGCAAAATTGAAAGCTGAGAAGATCAGAGTTGCCCTGGAGAAAATTAAAGAGGCTCAAGTGAAAAAGGTGATATTTGGGTGTTTTCCGGGTTTGGGATTTTTAAAATCAGATTTATAAAGAATTGCCTTGCTTATATACCATACTTCTAAGGTACGGAGAGATAGAGGGGTATTTCTTCCTAATACATTTTCCGCATGTATTTTTGGAGATAAAATGTATTATAAAGAAATAACTTTGTTTTAAATTCTAAAACACAATTGTCTTCTGATAACCTTAAAAATGCTTTAAATTTGTTTAGGTAGGTTATTTGATACCTAATTTTAGAGTTTCTTGCATAATAAAGTCATTATTTGTGTTTTAATTTATATTTAACTAAGAACATTACTCAGAACATTGCTTGATATTGGAAGAAATTTCTAGAATGCCTATTTTTCGGTTTGTTTTTAATTTCCTTTTACCTGTTATAGTTGGTGATCAGAGTTCACATGTCTGACGATAGTTCTAAAACAATGATGGTGGATGAGAGGCAGACGGTGAGACAAGTACTGGACAACCTAATGGACAAATCCCACTGCGGTTATAGTTTAGACTGGTCACTCGTAGAAACCATCTCTGAATTACAAATGGGTTAGTAGTATAATTGCTTTACTTACTTTTTCGTTTCTATGTAATTCTAACAGCTTGCGTGTTAACAAAAACACTTTGAGACATCTATATATATATTTTTTCTATATATAACTTTGGATTTCATACACTATCTTTTTTTTCATCAAGTATTTTGAGATTTCTTTGAATGCAAGATCATTGCCAGTTTCACTTCAGATCTTATGGCTAAAACTTTTTTTTTTTTTTTTAAGTAAGAAAATACTTTTTCCCTTAAGTAACTGCATAAATAGACACACTTGCTAAAAATCATTATATCTATTTACATTTGTTCTGAGTTCCTTATTTTTTTAAAAACAAGTCTTACCTTTTTTTTTTTAATGTTTATTTTTGAGAGAGAGACAGAGTGCAAGTGGGGGAGGGGCAGAGAGCAAGAGAGGGAGGGAGACACAGAATCTGAAGCAGGCTCCAGGCTCTGAGCTATCAGCACAGCCTGACGTGGGGCTCGAACCCACAAACCATGAGATCACGACCTGAGCCAAAGTCCTATGCTTAACTGACTGAGCCACTGAGGCATCCCTGTTCTGAATTCCTTAGACCAGCATTTGACTTTTAAAAGGGAAAACATAAAACATCTTTTTTATTTTTAGCTAGATGTACTAAATCTTAGTTTTCTATGATTTGTAATGTAGTGTGGTATTTTCTAATTTTAAAAATTCCTCATTTTTAATGCCATCATGGACTCTTTAAAAAGTTTTCTTTTTATGTTATTAGTTGTGTGATTATAGCAACCTGGCAATTATTATTTTATTAGGTATTATTGAATCAGTAATCAATTTCAACTTTATATTTTATTTTAAAAAGTATTTGCATAGGGGCGCCTGGGTGGCGCAGTCGGTTAAGCGTCCGACTTCAGCCAGGTCACGATCTCGCGGTCCGTGAGTTCGAGCCCCGCGTCAGGCTCTGGGCTGATGGCTCGGAGCCTGGAGCCTGTTTCCAATTCTGTGTCTCCCTCTCTCTCTGCCCCTCCCCCGTTCATGCTCTGTCTCTCTCTGTCCCAAAAATAAATAAAAAACGTTGAAAAAAAAATTTAAAAAAAAAAAATAAATAAAAAGTATTTGCATTGCTCTTCCTACCTCTTGTATCTTTAAATATTTCACAGCAGTTTCCAGAGAAATAAAAGTTTAATTATTCTTTGGTCACAGAACACACATACATCACCCCCAAAACTAAGCCATAAGTTATTAGTTTATTAACATGTATAAAATATATTCTAATAATGCTGATAACTATTCTGAGAGAATTAGAAAGGTTTGAGTTTATAGGTATGGCATCATGGTACACAGAAAATGTTTGGATGCTAGTTTTTGGAATATATCCAGAGCTATAGATTAAAGACCCACATATGTAATATTTCTCTATTACAATTAGCTACAGTATCTTAACAAACTGTTAATTTAATCATATATGGCACAGTGCTTCAAACATACATACTTCAGACAGTATGTGATCACTCAGTATTTGTTGAATGAATAAAACGAGGGACTACTAAGTACCCAAAATAAGATGGTGAAAACAAATTATAAGAACTGTCAATTATTCAGTTAAACAGTAAAGATTATTAAGGATGAATAAACAAAATGTAAAATGCACCTGCTTGCCAAAGACCTATTACAATACTAAAGACACAGAAAGATTGAAAGTAAAAGGAGTGTGAAAGATACTCACTAAAAAAAAAGATAACTATGTTAAGATCAGACAAAATAGACTAAGCAAAATGCATCACTAGGAAAGGAAGCCACACATCTTCACCAGGAAGATGTAATCATTCTAAATGTTAATCTAATAATGGCATTACAATGTATAAAGCAAAAGTTGACAGAACTACCAGGAGAAATTCACAAGTCAGCCTTTGTAGTAGAACTTTTTCACCTAAGAATCTCTTCAGTGATCAGTATAATCAAGCAGACAAAAAAGGATATAGGAGATTTGAAAAATAAGTTTGATCTAATAGACATATTAAGAACACTAATAACAGGACAGTGTGCATTCTTTTCAAGCAGAGATGGAATATTTTCAAAAACTGATTCAAATGTCAGTCCATAAGCACCTGAAAGGAAATTTCAAAAAATCCATATCTAGGATGTGTTCCTTGAACATGGGTTAAAATATAAGACATGTTCTTTGATTCCTAATTTGGAAATTAGAAAATCCATCTGTTTAAAATTAAAACCAATAGACCAAAGAAGAAAACATCTTGGAAATTTTTTAAATGATAAGAACTAAATACTGTTGGGAATACTTAATATAAGAATTTATGAAATGCAACTAACATGCTGGGGGATTTTGGTGTTTGTTTTTTCAAGGGCGGGATGGCAAAGGCTGAAGGCTGAGGAAGACACAGAAGTCAGAAGACCTAGATTTTAGTCCCAGTTCTTCCATGTAGCATCTGTGTGACTTTGCTGAAATCAGTTAACACCACTGGGCACATTTCCTTATATGAAAATAGAGGGAAGACCAGATAATCCCTAAGGGCCAGGGACTATAATGTCAGTTAAAATTGTGTGGTTCCGCTCTGAATTACTTCACAAGGTTGCATACCTTTGATGCAGGTCTGATGAATACTAACAAAATATTGATATTTTATCTTGGGACAGAGAGAATCTTTGAAGACCATGAAAACTTGGTTGAAAATCTTCTTAATTGGACAAGAGATAGCCAAAACAAGCTTATATTTATGGAACGTATAGAAAAATATGCACTTTTCAAAAACCCACAGGTGAGACTGAATAACTTACAGAAGCCATGATTTCTAAATGTTCACCTTACATTATTCTATTACTTTTAAGTTAATAGAATTTAAAACAAAAAACAAAAAACTGACAACCACCTGGTTGAAGCATTGTGGTTGCAAAACCTCATGGGAGCATTCACTACTGCTGAAGTGGAAGGTCTGCTGGGGCCCTGGTGTCAGGCCTCAAAGAGGCTACCAGTCTCACAGAGCCAGATGGGGTGAGCCTTTGGGGCATCAGAAGGAACTCCAGGGAGATACCAGGTTTCTCCTCTTTGTAATCCAGAGCTGTTGAACTCAGCTGTTTATTTGGTGAGCTTCTCATCTATCAAAGAAAAGTACTTTCATATTTAAATTCTCTACTTCCTCCATTTATCCAGTTGACACTTTATTTTGACTTTTTAAAAAATCTCAATAACCTTGATTATAAATGATTCTACCTTCTAGTTTAAGTTACCTTGATTTATTTGGCATCTTTGCTTATTTCAGAATGTTTAATACTTCCTAACACAAATATTTTATAAAAATCAGTAGGTAAGAGAAAACAACTCCACTATAAAAGGAAGTAATGAAAAATGGTTGCAGTGTTAAAAGTATTAAATAATTATCCTTCAGACAGCTTAATCATGATACATTTTTACCAGATATTTTTAGTGAACAGTACACATTTGGGAATATTAATAGATCCTTTTGTACGTGATTATGAAAAAGTTTAGAATTAGAATTCAGATTTTAGTTGAGTCAAGCAAATGATATAATGATAGTCTCAGAGAATTGAGAATTTCTTCTCTTAAAGCCAGAACACAAATTAAAATTTTTGTATCTGGATCACTTAAGCTTAGCATATTTTAAGGAAATTTGCCTTACTCTACTAAATTTGTAAACCTTTCAGGTCCTTTCATCAGTTGTTGAAAACATTTGCCATCTGTTACATGTGATATCACCTCCGGATTTGGGGCAGGGCTGTTTATGGAATAGTTCAAGATATTGGGAAAAATGAGGAGGAGGAGGCATTTTAGCCCTGATGCTCATGCACCAGTTACTTTTCAGAGCAGTATTCCTCTCATTCTATACAAGAAGACACAATTGAGAAATCTCTAGAAGAAATCATATATGCACCTGTTCCAAGGGAATAATAGGGTGGGTTTATTCCTTAACTTTCATCTATTTATTTTTCCAGAATTATCTTCTGGGGAAAAAGGAAACCGCCGAGATGGCAGATAGAAATAAAGAAGTGCTGTTGGAGGTATGACTCTTCACTCCCCTCACCGTCTTTTTTCCTGCACATTAAAATACTAAGCACCTTTTTTGAAGTTGAGTATATCAATGCTATATATTCATAATTGCACTTGCAACTAGAGAAGCCTATATTCCTCCATATCCTGAGGGGGAGAATTCAACTATGTGACTGTTAGGCCACTGAAGAACCTCTTAAAATCTGTTATTTTGCCAAGTAATATATCAGTGGACTAAAAAGGAGTCATGAGCTGTTAGAAGCAGACAGGTGGGGAAAAAAGACTAGTCAATGAAGGACATGACTGTGGCGTTTTATCTATTTACCCAAAGAGAAATTTGAATATACTTAGTTATTTACGGAATACTTCAAGCCTTACCTTTATATAATTCAAATAATTTTATAAATCATGATCTTTTAAGATGTACACATATATACATACATACACACACATGCACACACACACATACATACGCCCCAATGTTAATAAAATAAATTCAAACATAATTCAGTTTTTTGTTTTTTGGCCTTTGCTGATTTTAGAGAACTAAAATCAAAGAAGTTAGTATATTTCAAAACCAGAATAAACTTAGTTAGCAAAAAGGCAATTAGGAAAATGAAGATCAACACTCACCTTTTCATAGTGATACTAGTTACAATTAAAAATCCTCTTTAGGGCACCTGGGTGGCTCAGTCGTTTAAGCGTCCGACTTCAGCTCAGGTCACGATCTCGCGGTCCGTGAGTTCGAGCCCCGTGTCGGGCTCTGGGCTGATGGCTCAGAGCCTGGAGCCTGCTTCCGATTCTGTGTCTCCCTCTCTCTCTGCCCCTCCCCCGTTCATGCTCTGTCTCTCTCTGTCTGAAAAATAAATAAACGTTAAAAAAAAAATCCTCTTTATAATTCCTGATTTCTCTGTACTTGGAGAAGAGAGAAATTAATTTAGGTTCAAAATATTCTATGTTAATATTTAGTAAGGATTTCTATTTTTCTCTTACCAGATACATAACTGATTTTTTAATTACATTTTTATCTAATATAGACATTAGAATTCATAATTTTGAGTTTACATTGCTTTCAACCTAGTTTTAAATCTTTAGAAAATTGGGGCGCCTGGGTGGCTCAGTCGGTTAAGCGTCCGACTGCAACTCAGGTCACGATCTCGCGGTCCATGAGTTCGAGCCCCGCGTCAGGCTCTGGGCTGATGGCTCAGAGCCTGGAGCCTGCTTCCAGTTCTGTGTCTCCCTCTCTCTCTGCCCCTCCCCCGTTCATGCTCTGTCTCTCTCTGTCTCAAAAATAAATAAAACGTTAAAAAAAATTAAAATAAATCTTTAGAAAATAAATGACCTCTTTGTTTTAGAATCATATAAATTGATAATTTTTAAATTGTGAATTTTAATTTATCACTTAGCAGGTTGCTTTCTTTTAAAATTTAGTTTGACAGCTAATCAAAATGTTGTTAATTTGGAGAAAAAATAAAATCTAATGCTTATGTTAGCTCTGAGACTTTTATTAAATTTAGTGTTATACTAATTTGCTAAATTTAGTGTTATAGTGTAAATGCTGTTTACAGATGCATTTAAATCCTGTTACATGCAGCTCAGTTGACAGTTCAGCTTACTTTCTTCAAAACAGTGTTAGGTAGGGACACCTGGGTGGCTCAGTTGGTTGAGCATCTGACTCTTGATTTTTGACTCAGGTCATGATCTCAGAGTCATAGGATGGAGCCCTGAGTCAGGCTCTACCCTGAGCATGGATCCTGCTTAAGATTCTTTCTCTCCCTCTGCCCCTCTCACCCGCACCTGCATACCCATGTTCACTCGTGTGCGCACTCTCTCTCTAAGTTAAAAAAAAAAAAAAGTGGGGGGGTGCCTGGGTGGCTCACTCGGTTAATTAAACGTTCAACTTTGGCTCAGGTCATGATCTCATGGACTGTGAGTTTAAGCCCCATGTCAGGCTCTGTGCTGACATCTTAAAGCCTGGAGCCTGCTTCAGATCCTGTGTTTCCCCGCTCTCTCTGCCCCTCCCCTACTCCCACTCTGTCTTTATCTCAAAAATAAACATTAAAAAAAAATTTTTTTTTTTAAGTGTCAGGTGAAAGTTCATAGGGATAGCCATAGTTGTTTCACAATAAATCTACATGATGTTTAGAATAGGATGTTCTAACTGAGGTAAAATTAGCAATGTGGTTTTACTACAAAGCCATTTTGGTTTAATTATAGTATCATGGATTTTACAGGCTAAACACAGTTTTGTTTTGAGAATCAAAAGATCACATGTCTTTCCAAATCATCTTCTTATTTTAGGAATGTTTTTGTGGAAGTTCTGTAACTGTACCAGAAATTGAAGGAGTCCTGTGGCTGAAAGATGATGGTAAAAAGTCCTGGAAAAAGCGTTATTTTCTCTTGCGAGCATCTGGTATCTACTATGTCCCTAAAGGAAAAGCAAAGGTGTGTCCCTTCTGTTGGCTTTTGAGCTTCCTCATTATGGCAATTGATTTTAATCTGCAGTGAGTATGCTGACAGGGTGAATCCAGGCTCTGATGGTTTCAACTCTTGTAGGACACACAGGATACTGCTTTGTTTATTGATCTGTTATAAAGAAAAAGACCCCTGAAAGTGGTCACACTTTGGTCATTCATTGGGCCCATCTCAATTATCTTGTCACATTTGAAATCATACTGTTATTTAGTATTTTTGGAACTTCTGTCAGAGTAGGTTTTGCTTGTTATTGTTTGGGGAGAATAGATTTTTGGGATTATAGGCATTTCAGCCTCACTGGGATAATATGCTTCTGCTGAGGGCCCGTTTGGTAGCTGTCACTTCTCTGCTTACTAGGGACCAGCACTGTTTTAAACTCTTTACAGCATCATCTTATCCAGTCTTAACCACCATCCTAAGAGGTATATTTTGTTGCCTCTATTTAAGGTGAGGAAACACTGACTTAAGAATCATTGTACTTGAGATATGTATTACAAGCACTGAACTACACGATTCTTTATTTTTTTCCAGAGCTCTGTTATACTATGTTGTATTTAATATATTATATTTAAAGTCTCTTTAAAATGCCACCCTTTCCAAGTAAGTGTGTTCATTGTGAATGGCAGGCAGTAAGTGAAATGGACTGCCTTTTTGTTGCATTATGGATAAAAGAAGGAACATTTATAGAGAATCTCACTGTCTTGTTATCTACAAAATATCACTATTTCCACTAAGCAAAGTTTTTATTCTCCACCAGAAACTGTTAACCAAGTATGCTATTTGCTTCTTTATACATTATTGTTCATTCAGTCTTTTGGGTGTTTTTATCTTAGGTCTCTCGAGAACTGGTGTGCTTTCTCCAACTGGATCATGTCAATGTTTATTATGGACAGGACTATCGGAACAAATACAAAGCACCCACAGATTATTGTCTGGTGCTAAAGGTAAGCATGTTTCTCTTTTTAGGAATTAAAAAAAAAAATGTAATGTTTATTCTTAGAGAGAGAGAGAGAGGGGAGGGGCAGAGAAAGAGGGGGACACAGGATCCGAAGCAGGCTCCAGACTCTGAGCTGTCAGCACAGAGCCCGACATAGGGCTCAAACTCATGGACCGCGAGATCATGACCTGAGCTGAGGTTGAATGTTTAACCAACTGATCCACCCAGGCACCCCTCTTTTTAGGAATTTTAATTGATGTTAGACATAGAGCTAGTTATTGGACATTTTAGAATCGTTTATATCTCTATTAAGTATACTATTTTTGCCTTCTCTTTAAGTTTTGAAGAGAATAGTGAAGGATGGTAAGGAAAAGAAGTATATGCTTAAACCACAGCTGACCACTAACTCAGTAGCCCTAATTAGATTGATGTTGCTAAGAAATGGATACTGTATAAGCTTTGGGTCAGAATATACAAAATATTTAAATTTTACATTTGAGATTTTTATCTAAAAGCAGGCTAATTTTAGGAAACTTAGATCAAAGCCAAAAGTGGGAAATAGGTATTTTGTGTTTTAGTTCTTTTCCTGTATTTACCCAGCAGAACCATCAGGGGGCAGTGTGCCCAATTTCAAAGTGGACTGGCTCATATCTGGTCCAGAAATGATTTTTGTCACTTTTTCCAGCAAACCATAGCCCTGATAGCCAATGCATATATTATGACCCATCTGAGCTGTTTTTAGTGAGTTTCTTCCCTCTTTCATCCAAACTTTTGAGCTTCTCACACGGACTATAACTGTGCTTTTGAGAACTGATATTTTTAGTGCATTTTTAGTAATCTTTGGAACACTGATAAAGAAAACATTTAAAAATTCAAGATAGGGGCACCTGGGTAGCTCAGTTGGTTAAACATCCAACTTCAGCTCAGGTCATGATCTCATAGCTCGTGGGTTCAAGCCCCAGGTCGGGCTCTGTGCTGACAGCTCAGAGCCTAGAGCCTACTTCAGATTTTGTGTCTCCCTCTCTCTCTGCCCCTCCCCTGCTTGTGTGTGTGTCTCTCTCTCTCAAATATAAATAAACATTTAAAAAAATAAAAATAAAAGTTCAAGATAATTATGGAGATGACTTAAGTTTTCCTCATTGGTTCCATCTTAGTTACCTCTTGGGTAACTACTTATGTCTACATGTTTATGTCATTGATTTTTCTTTTCTCTGAGAATTGTCAGTTGAGTTTGGGGGTAGAGTTTTCATTGCTTTGGTAAAATTAACTGTATTGTAATGGTACCCCTTTATTAAATAATCCTTTCCTGGAGAATACCACTGTATCATTTAGGTTATAGCAACAAATAATTTTTTAAAGGTCATTACAAAGTAGCTCAATCCAGTAGTTTTCAAAATAAAGTCCAAGCTCCCTGGGAGTCCCTGAAACTCTGTCAAGGGGCCTGTGGTGTCAAAATTACTATTCCGGTAATGCTGAGATGTTATTTGTCTTTTACACTCTCATTCTCTCACAAATGTATTGTGGAGTTTTCTAAGAGATTACATGACATGTGATGATAATTTTGCTGTCTTAGTAATGGAACATATATTTGTATACTTTTGTATTTTAATTTTTCTCAGTTTTAATTTCTTATAAGGTAAGTATCAGTAGATATAACCCATATAAGTGAAAGTTATTTAGGGGTCTCATAACATGAAGACAGTAAGAGTTGGTTATTTCAAGGAGTCAGGGTTGTAAGAACCGAAATTTCTTCCTTCTTTCCCTATTCCATCTTCTGCCTTATCAGCTTATCCTCAGGCTGGCTTACTTCACAGGTACAGATGACCACTCTAGTTCTAGGCATCACCTGGATGATGGATCCATGATGCAGTGGATCTAGAAAAATCCAGCAGCAGAAGAGGGACTATTACTCCCTGTATTTGTCTAAGAGTGAGGAAATATTTCCCAGGAGCTACCAACAGTCCTTCTCTTGAGAATCATTGGCCTGAGGACATGCGTACCTTTTTTTTTTTTTAATTATTTTTTAAATTGAAGCACAATTATCAGATGGTGTTTTAATACTTTCAGGTGTACAATATAATTCAATAATTTATACATTTCTTCTTGCTCATTAAGAAGAATGTACTCTTAATCCCCTTTATTTCTCCTGTCCCCCCACCCATGCCCCCTTAACCACCAGTTCTATGTATTTAAGAGTCTGTTTTTGTCTTTTTTTGTTTGTTCATTTGTTTCTTAAATTTCACATATGAGTGAAATCCTATGCTGTTTGTCTTTCTCTGACTTATTTCACTTAGCACTATACTCTCTACGTTCATTCATGTTGCAAATGGCAAGATCTCATTATTTTATGGCTGAGGAATACTCCTCTGGGTGTGTGTGTGTGTGTGTGTGTGTGTGTGTGTGTGTGTATGTACACACACCATGTCTTATTTATCCATTCATCTATCAGTGGACATTTGGGTTGCTTCCATAATTTGGCTATTGTATATATTGTTACAGTAAACATAAGGGTGCATGTATTTTTTTGAATTAGTGTTTTTGTTTTCTTTGGGTAAATACCCAGTAGCAAAATTACTGTATCATATGGTAATTCTATTTTTAATTTTGAGGGGAAATTCCATACTGTTTTCCATAGTGGCTGCACCAGTTTGCATTCCCACCAACAGTGCACAAAGGTTCCTTTTTCTCTATATCCTAACACTGGCTATATCATATGTTTTCGATTTTAGCCATTCTCACAGTTGTAAAGTGATATCTCATTATGGTTTTAATTTGCGTTTCCCTGATGATGAGTGATGTTGAGCATCTTCTGTGTCTGTTGGCCATATGTATGTCTTATTTGGAAAAATTCTGTTCAGATCCTCTGCTCATTTTTTGATCAGATTATTTGTCTTTTTGGGTATTGAGTTGTGTAAATTCTTTATATACTTTGGATATTAACCCCTTATTTGACACATCATTGGCAAATATCATCTCCCATTTGTAGGTTGTCCTTTTGTTGATGATTTCCTTTGCTGTGCAGAAGCTTTTTATATTGGTGTGGTCCCAATAGTTTGGTTTTTTTTATAATTTTTTTTAACATTTATTCATTTTGTGGGGTAGGGGCAGAGAGAGAGGACGACAGAATTAGAAGCAGGCTCCAGGCTCTGAGCTGTCAGCACAGAGCCTGACATGGGGCTCGAGCTCACAAGCTGTGAGATCATGACCTGAGCTGAAGTTGGATGCTTAACCGACTAGCCACAAGGGTTTATTTTTTTTCTTTTATTTTCCTTGCCTGAGGAGACATACTCATAAATATGTTGCTAGAGCTGATGTCCAAGAGATTACTGCCTGTGTTTTCTTTTAGGAGTTTTATGGTTTTCAGGTCTCACATTTAGGTCTTTAATCCATTTTGAGTTTATTATTGTGTATGGTGTAAGAAAGTGGCCCAGTTTCATTCTTTTACATGTAGCTGTTCAGTTTTCCCATCACCATTTGTTGAAAAGACTGTCTTTTCCCCATTGTATATTCTTGCCTCTTTTGGCATAAATTAACCATATAAGCATGGGTTTCTTTCTGAATTTTATATTCCGTTCCATTGATCTATGTGTCCTTTATTTGTGCCAGTAATACTGTTTGATTACTACAGGTTTGTAGTGTATCTTCAAATCTGAGATTATGATACTTCCAGCTTCATTGTTCTTTTTCAAGATTGCTTTGGCTATTTTTGGTCTTCTGTGGTTTCATACAAATTTTAGTATTATTTGTTCTAGTTACATGAAAAATGCTGTTAGTATTTTGATAGCAATTGCATTAAAGCTATAGGTTGCTTTGGGTAATATGGGCGTTGTAAGATTTGTTCTCCCAATCCATGAGATTGGACTGTCTTCCCATTTCTTTGTGTCATCTTCCATTTCTTTATCAGTGTTTTATAGTTCTCGTAGTACAGGTCTTTCCTTGGTTATGTTAATTCCATTATTTTTGGCTTAGCCTAATCAGAATGCACATCCTAAGATGAGGGATTGACAGACTTCCAAACAAAATTGAGGCTCTTTCAGAAAAGAAGTAGGGGAGAAGAAATAGCTGTGAGGAAGGCAACAGTGTCTCTTACAGCCAAAATTAATTATGACCACTATTATTTTAATCCCTTTTGCAGCTCACAGAATTCTTAGGTCAGGAATATTTTTGTTCAGAGGAGTTGTTCGCTAGCTTATATAGTAATTTATGTACTTCATATTTGCTTTTAGTGAAGTGTAGGTTAAGCTGAATTCATATATTTATATTGCCTACCTATTTATATCTAAAAATGTTCAAGGTACTGAAATAAACCATACCGCTAGGCACAAATAGTAGTAAAAATAATGGCTGTCATTTATCGAAGAAGTCTAGGGCAGCAGACACTGCGCTAGAAGCACTGCATGACAGTGTCACACAGATCTGTTCTAGAGTCCCCATTTTTCAGATATGGAAACTGAGGTTTAGAGGGATCAATGTTTTTGAGATGACACAACTGTTAGTATTTAAGACCTGCCTTTTTTTCCTGCAAAGTCTGTACTAGATTTTGCCTATGTAAGTATTTTTATTCTTGGGCATATGAGTTCTAACAAACCCAAAAATGCTGCCACACAGGATCTACACAAATGTAAATATTTATAGGGTCTGATTCTACTTATCACCTTTGGGCTATAATGACTGAGTCAGTTCTTCCAGTAAAATGCAGGATACAGGAAATATAATACACACTTGTAGAAAGTAATAAAGCACATTGTTTAGTAACTAGTTTATTTTTTTATTTTTTTAATGTTCATTTATTTTTAAGAGAGAAAGACACAGAGTATGAGCAGGGAGGGACAGAATCCAAGGCAGGCTCCAGCCTCCGAGCTGTCAGCACAGAGCCAGATGTGGGGCTCAAACCCATGAAACATGAGATTATGACCTGAGCAGAAGTCCAATGCTTAACTGAATGAGCCACCCAGGCGCCCCTTAGTAATTAGTTGTTTTTTTTTTTTAATGTTTATTTATTTTTGAGAGAGACAGAGACAGAATGCAAGTGGGTTGGGGCAGAGAGAGGGGGAGACACAGAATCTGAAGGAGGCTCCAGGCTCCGAGCTGTCAGCACAGAGCCTGATGCGGGGCTCGAACTCACAAGCTGTGAGATCATGACGTGAGCTGAAGTCGGACGCTCAACCAACTGAGCTACCCAGGCGCCCCAGCAATTAGTTTTTTTTAAGGTATTAATAAAAATGATGGGAAGAGTTTGCTCATGAAATATGACAATGAGGGAATAAATAGGACATATGTTATCTATTATCTGAAAGAGCTCCGTACATGTTGGATACATGTGTATGCGTGTATATACGTTACTTAAAGGAAACTTACATTTCTAAAATACATATACTATGGTAATTGTTGGAATATAGCTCATCTTACCTAGGTCTAAATGTTTATTCCTAAAGAAATGAGGCAAAGTAATTTATTTTAGTATGTTAGGTAAGAAGGAAAAAATGGTTAATATTTAGAGGTGGAATATGAAAATGAACTTCAAACACCATTATTAAAAGAAAGTTGTTATATGATAAAGGTGGAAGTAGTAGGATTGAGTGTTATGTATTTTGTTTTTTAACTTCTTACATGTTAGTGAGAGAATTAATTTTCAAGCCTTTTTGTGTTTCCAAAGTAATAAATGGGTAGTATATATTCATTGGTTTTCCTTTGGCACTTGGACTGTGATTTTAGAGCATTACTTTTACTTAGTTTTAAGAATTACCTGTCTCGGGGCACCTGGGTGGCTCAGTCGGTTCAGCATCCAACTGGTTCAGGTCATGATCTCGCGGTTTGTGAGTTCGAGCCTCGTGTCGGGCTCTGCTGACAGCCTGGAGCCTGCTTCAGATTCTGTGTCTCCCTCTCTCTGACCCTCCCCCATTCATGCTGTCTTTCTGTCTCTCTTAAAAATAAATAATCATAAAAAAAAAATTACCTATCTCAATCGAATTTTTGGCATAAACAGAAAATTAATCTGATAGTACAATAGTAATCCGGAATTTCCTACTGTATTCTTAAATATTTTTATTTAATTCTCACATTTTTCCTTTGTTTTTTTTTTTAAGTGTATTCATTTTTATTTTGAGAGAGAGAGACAGCAGGGGAGGGGCAGAGCGAGAGGGAGAGAGAGAATCCCAAGCACGTTCCATGCTCTTAGCACAGAGCTCAGTGCAGGTCTCAAACCCATGAACTGTGAGATCATGACGTGAGCTGAAATCAAAAGCTGGAAGCTTAATGGACTGAGCCACCCAGGCACCCCTCAGAGTTTGTCCTTTATGAGAGAATGCAAACTTTCCAAATCCACATCATTTTAAAGATGAAATGATAAAATAGCTGTTAATTTGTTTAGGGGAACAATTTGATTATATATATATATTTTTTTCTTTGCAATCTTTAAGAATCTAAATGTTAAGCTTTTGGTTTTTGACAAAGAATGTTTCCTCCACACTTGCTCCTAGCTCTTGTGTGATGTTTACAGTGGTGGAATGTTAATGGGGGAAAAAGAGGAGAGAGGCATCATTTTTTGGAAGAAGATATCACCACTAATAAGACAGAAGTATGACATTGTAATTAAAGGTACAGGCCCTGGAATGGATGGCATGGTTTCAAATCCTAGTTCTTTCACTAATAAGCATGAATATGTGAGCAATTTGGAGTAATGAGCCTCAGTTTCTCTTCATTTGGTGAAGATAGTAATATGTAACTCATCAGGTTTTCCTGAGGAGGGAATGCACTAATTTATATATGTGACATATTTAGCGTAATGCCTGGTATGTACTAAGTGCTCAATAAATGCCACTTTATATCTCTACACCCAACATAGGGCTCAAGAGCCCCATGACTCCTGATCAAGAGTCCCATGCTCTATCAGCTGACCCACCCGGGCACCCCAATAAATGCCAGTTTTAAGAAAATAATATTTTGGTGGAACAGGCAACTGCCTGAGGTATTATTGCGGAGCCTGGGTGACCGTAATGAAGACTATAGAAGGATTGTCTCTATTACGTGGGAAGTTAGAAAAGAGAAGTTATGAGGTCCAAAAATGAACTTTAAACTAGCAGGTAATCTGCAGATACTCAAATAATCATATCCATAGTATTCTTCAGGGTGTTATATGGATTCCCAGGTTAGAGAAATGAGAGGATGGAGGATTGTTTCTCTTTGATTTTCTCTGATATTTTATTGATAAAAATACTCCCTTAATGTAGAGAATGAGGAGAACACAAACGCTCAGGCAGGGCCACTGCTGCAGTTGAATGCCCATGCGTGGTAGGTAGCCCTGCTCTCGGGAAATGGAAGGAATCGGTCAAGAACGGTTTGTGAATCACCATAGAGGGGGTGGTGGTAAAGGCTGAGTGCCACCTTGTAGACCTTTGTTCAGATGTCCACACCGTGTCCTGTAGGCAGTGCCTGAGTGAAGCAGGAGATGGAGAACAGCTACTCTTCAAGAGCTAGCTGGCAATACTGAAAAAAGCTCTTTTTCAGTCATCCCATTTTATCTTTTTTTTTGTTGTTGTTGTTAATGTTCATTTTTGAGAGACAGAGACAGAGTGAGGGGGGAAGGGCAGAGAGAGAGGGAGACACAGAATCCAAAGCAGGTTCCAGGCTCTTGAGCTGTAAGCACCGAGCCCGATGTGGGGCTCAAATTCATGAACTGCGAGATCATGACCTGAGCTGAAGTTGGACGTCTAACCGACTAAGCCACCTAAGCGCCCCATCCCATTTTATCTTCTGCATGGACTGTGACTTCTTCTGTTTTGCTCACAGTATATCCCAACACCTACTTAAAGATTTGGCTAACAGTTCTTAATATTTCTGTTACATGAATGAATGAGATAGAATTCTTCTTTCTTGTATGGAAAATACATCTCCTCTCCCTGTCCTCCTTTACTTTTTCAAGATTGCTATGGTGGTTTATTATAATGTAATTTAATAAGGATGAGGAAATATATGCCAAGAGAAGGCCGTGGAACCTATAGAATTAGGAGAGAAAACTGTTAAGTATTGTTTTGCTAACCTCTTTTTGCTGAGGACTTATTGTTTAAAACTTTGACTATAGCCTTTAGTAACTAAATTGGTTTTGGTATTAAATGTTTTATTATAGGAGCTGAGATTTCTAAAGCAATGCATAGAATAAAATAAATGGATTTAAATTCCTCACACTGTAGACCAGAGAGATGGATCTTTTTTTTCTTTTGAGAGAGAGAGAGGAAGAGAGAGACTGATGTGCATGGGGGGAGGGGGAAAGGGAGAAAGAGAATCCCTAGCGGAGAGTCCTTTGTGGGGGCTTGATCCCACAACTGTGAAATCATGACCTGAGCCAAAATTTAGAGTCAGATGCTCAACCAACTTATTTTATTGATCTCATGGATTCCCACAACAAATGTGGTTAGAGAATCTTTAAAGCCTCTCATAATTGAACATAATTGTAAATATTTCCCCAGGTAAAATATAGCCATTTCAAAGTTTTTTCAGAATAACTGAAAAAAGAAGTAATAAATTAACAACCATTACATCCAGACCAAGTGTGATTTGGGGCTTTTCTTTCCAGGTTGTGGCCCAGTAGAGTTAAAATACCTTCAGTCCATTCTAGCACTTGCATTGTGTAGTTGGTCTGGTCAGTCATCTCCCATCCTAGCTGCAGCTGAAAAGTACATTGGATTGTGAAAACTCATTCTGATGATGCAGTTGAAAGGCTGCTCATTCCTTGGAGGGTACGTGCTGTGGGTAGAAGGGGTGCAGAGCAGTGCTCAGTCCACAAAGGGGGCACCCCTGCACCAGGTGTGAGCACCCACTTCTGTCTTAGGTGCTGTGTCCTGCACTTCACCCACTCCACCCATTGGTTCACCTCCACAGAAGCTCTAGAAGCTTTACCGAAGACGCTCTCATTTGGAGTCTTCTGAACTCATGATTCCAATGGGTTCAAAGTGAAATCAAAATTTTCCCTTTCATAGTCTTACAGATGAAGAGTTATATTGATTTGTTAACCTTGATGGCCTCTGTTTCTCTGAAATACAGAAGGTATTTGGGAATTAGCCATGACATGAAGGTATTTTTTACCTTGCATATATCTTGACCTAAAATTTAACATAAGTTTCTTTGTAGTTTATTTTGTAAAAATACTTATGGCCCATTTTATTTGGCCTTATGCCCACATAAGAGGTTTAAATTATTTTTGGCCATTACTCTAATGGCCTATAACTTGTCAGGGTATGTTTCAGCTTTGATAGAGTTTTTCTTTAGTTCTCCAGGGGACTGAATTAGACTTTGCCTTTAATATTGCAGCACCCACAGATCCAGAAGAAATCTCAGTATATCAAGTACCTTTGTTGTGATGATGTGAGGACCCTGCACCAGTGGGTTAATGGTATTCGCATTGCAAAGGTAGGGTGTTTTTGTTTCTGTTTTGTTTTGTTTTTGGTTTGATGATAGAATATGATGAGGTGTTTCATGTGGTTTTGATTGTCATGACAATTCTAATCATTTCATGTTCATGATTTTGTCAGTGTTTTCTGAGTTTTATGTTTGAAATGTCTTCTTTCCTTGGTGAGGAGATAGACATTTAACAGTTGGTATCCATGAAATCATACTGCTGGTAAAAGTGTAGCATCAGAGTGATTTATTTTGGCTCTGGAGAACACATTACATGATTCTTCTGTAGCAGAGTTTAGCCTAAGTCAGAGAAAGTTTTTGAGAATTAAATTGCTTCAAGGTAGGAGTAGAGGGATGAATAAGCAGGACACCAGATTTTTAGGTCAGTGAAAATATTCATACTCTGTAATACTGGAATGGTGAATACATGTCTTTATACATTTCTTCAAACCCCATAGCATGTACAACACCAAGAGTGAACCTAAGGTAAACTATGGACTTTGATTATAAGGTGTTAATGTAGATTCATTGATGGAAACAAATGCACCCTCTGGTGGAGAATGTTGATAAAAGAGAGATGGTGCATGGGTAGTAGCAGGGGCATATGTGAAGTTTCTGTACCTTCCTCTCAATTTTGTTGTGAATCTAAAACTCTTTAAAAAAAGGAAGTTCTTGAAAAAAATTTTAAGGACATTTTGAAGAAGATTATACATAATACATGAAGGAATATTTTTGCCCATTAAGTAAAATAAAATTTATTATAGCTATAAAATCAGAGTTGCCTTAGGAATAACAAAAAAAATCTTTATATTGATAAGGAATATGAATGAAGTGTTAATTTATTGGTATCTTTATTAAAATGAAAAATAGGAGTAGATTATAATTTACTGGTAATAAAATAACTTTTGAAGTATTTATAGGTATTAATTTTAATGCAAACTATGAATCAGTAAACAGAAATGCATCCCCCTGTCTTACCTCACCCATCTGTATCATACCCAGTAAAGTTCACGTCACCATTTACTGCCTTCTGTTTAGTATGGGAAACAGCTCTACATGAACTATCAAGAAGCCTTGAAGAGGACAGAGTCGGCTTATGATTGGACTTCCTTATCCAGCTCCAGCATTAAATCAGGATCTAGTTCATCGAGCATCCCAGGTAGTTTGAAACACTGAAAGCACTATTTACTGCCAATATGAAGATATCTCTATGAACGATGGCAGACCTGGTTATTTCAGCATGGTTGTTAAAAGCAGAGCTATACCTAATGTCTAAATTATAAAATAAATTTTTTGGTGATTAGAGGGGACAATATCATGGGCTAGATCACAAATGTATTTGAAATGGAACAGCAGTATAGAGTTGTAAATTCAGGAGTGTTGTTATATATTTGTAAAGTTTATTTAAAACTCAGTCATAGTAGGGCACCTGGGTGGCTCCATGAGTTAAGTGACTCTTAGATCTCAGCTCAAGCCATGACTTCATGGTTTCGTAGTTAAAGCCGCACATCGGGCTCTGTGCTGACAGTGTGGAGCCTGTTTGGGATTCTCTCTCTTCCTCTTTCTGCCCCACCCCCTACGCTCAAGTAAATAAATGGAAAAAAAAAAAAAAAATCATACTGCCAAAAAACAACTGTTGATTCATACTCAGGGGTAGAAAAGTTCCTTGGAGAAAGTCTCCATACTGAGAATCCATGATGAAATTGCCCTCCTTCCCCAGA
This sequence comes from Puma concolor, assembly GCF_028749965.1. NCBI lineage: Eukaryota > Metazoa > Chordata > Mammalia > Carnivora > Felidae > Puma > Puma concolor. The sequence goes on along the minus strand of NC_141674.1, from coordinate 190,720,080 downwards.
GGGTTCCTGACATTTCAACAGAGTGGAAATAACTAGAATTAGTTCAGTATCACAGTTAAGGAGGCTGTTTAAGTCATCAAACTTAAGTTTTCACAGAAAATCAATGATACTCAAAAGGTACTTATTTTCAGATCCCACATCCTTAAAGTATGTGGTGATCACACCTAAAAATGCTTCTTTCCCTTCAAAATATTTCATGAATATGAGTAACTATGTCCTCTAAAAGCAGAATGTTTTTATTTGTCCTTACATATTATGAAAGAAATAATGACTTTAACAGGTATTTGAAAAAAAAAAAAAACCTCTCATCATTTATTAGTACAACATATGAATTAATCTTTTACTGTGTTTTTACCAGGCTATGTGTATATGCTTTAAGAAAATTCTACTTTTCAGAATCTATTTTACTTTAGGATAAAATAAAAACATGGACTTTTATTTTATGTACTTAAAATAAAATTTTAAGTTTATTTATTTATTTTGAGAGAAACAGACACAGTGCAAGTAGGAGGGAGGGAGAGGGAGACAAAGAATCCCAAGCAGGCTCCATGCTGCCAAGTGCAGAGCCTTTCGTGGGAGTAAACTCACGAAACTGGGAGATAGTGACCTGAGCCGAAACCAAGTGTCAGACGCTTAACCCACCTACTTGCCCCAAAATACAGGCTTTTTAAAAAGAAGTATTTGACTAAAAAGTTGTATGACTTTATTTCATCTCTACGAAACAAAATGAGAATGTGTATACACATCGGTTAGTATACATACATATATTTCCTAGTACTGTCCACAGAGAGGGCTAGGAGTGGTGACACCCCAGTGGCAGTGAAAATGCAGAGAGCCTAGATCTTGGTTTTCTAATTCCATTTTCCAGAACAAAAGAACTAGGGCTCTTTGGCAGATGGCTGATTCTAGGGCTGTGGCAGAGAATAAGAGGAGCCTGGAGCAGCTTGTAATGAAGGAAGTGCTCAAAAAACACAGTGATTAGTCTGTGCAAAGGGACACAGGAGCCACCTGAGAGAGTGTCCAGGGACCAAAGCTGTAACAGTTGGAACAACAAAATAACTAAGATCATAACCCAAATTATAAAATAAACAGCCATCAGTCCATATGGATATAAATTCTTGAATAAATAAATGGGGAAGAGACAGATCTTCTGGATGGAAGAGTTCTAAGTGGTTTGTGCAGACACTCTTCCCTCAAGGAGATGGAGCTTAATTCCCCCCTTAAGTGTGGGTTGGCAGAGTGACTTGCTTGCCAAGAGGATGGTTAGGTGTGGGGGAAGGGGAGTAACTGTACAGTGCAGAAACCTGACAAAAATTAGCTCAGCCAAGTTGTCAAGGTCAGTGTCTTCAGTAATATGTCCTGTCGATAGCATGTACCCTTTACATAATGTGATGAAATTGGCACTTTGCCTCTCTTGGTCTTCTTTCCCAAATTTCATAACTCAATCTAATCAAGAGAAAAACATCAGACAAAATAATAATTGAGAGACATTCTCTAAAATACGTGACCTGTTACTCCTCAAAACTGTCAAAGTCATCAAAAACAAAGGAAGTCTGAGAAACTGTCATAGGAGACATGACAACTAACTATAAGTGAAGTCCAAAAAAAGCTTGTGGAGTTTAGTTAACAGTGACGTATCCTTGTTGGTTCCTTTATTGTGGCAAATGTACCAGGGTAATGTAGCAACTTAATAATGAGGTAAATTGGGTGCTAGGTGTGCAGGAACTCTGTTAGCTTTGCAACTCTTCTGTAAATCTAAAACTCTTGTAAAAATGTTTATTAAAAAGGGAAGACACTTTTGAGACAATGGATTGAGAAAGACAAGGTAAGAATATGTCACAAGTAAGATTTTAGAAAAAGAAATTCAGGGAAAGATTGAGAAAACAGATGCCATAATATATATTTTTTAAATTTATATAGCATTAATGCAGGTTCTTCCACACATTTTATGACACGGTGTGGTGCCTTTTCCTCCAGCATCATCCCTTCTTATACAGTGTGTTAAGTATTATGCAGCCGTGTAAATATAAATTGCAAAATCATGTGCATTCATGCTGAAGAGAGCTCAAGGATTCACATATTCCAGCCTCTTATCTTACAGGCTGTTGTCCTGAATAGCAGTTAAATAGGGACATACGCTAATGAAGTTGCAACTTTTTAAAAAACATTCAGCAATTACACAAGAAACAAGTGTTGGTGAAGTTATGGAGGAAAAAGGAACACTTGTGCATTGTTGGTGGGAATGCAAATTGGTGCATCCACTGTGGAAAACAGTATGGAAGTTCCTCAAAAAATTAAAAATAGAACCAGGAATCACACTACTGGATATTTACCCAAAGAATACAAAAACACTAGTTCAAAAGGATATATGCACCCCTATATTTATGGCAGCATTATTTACAATAACCAAACGGTGGAAGCAGCCCAAAAGTCCATTGATAGATGAATGGATAAAGAAGATGTGGTATACACAAGCACACACACGCACACATAATGGAATATTATTTGGTCATAAAAAATGAAATCTTGCCATTTGGAAGAACAAGGATGCAGCATGAGAACATTAGGCTAAGCAAAATAAGCCAGAGAAAGACAAATACCATATGATTTCACTTATGTGGAATTTAAGAGACAAAACAAACGAACAGGAAAAAAGAGACTCAAACTAAGAAACAGACTCTTAACTATAGAGAACAAACCTACTGGTTACCAGAGAGGAGGGGTGGGGGAGCGGGGGATGGGTGAGATAGGTGATGGGGATTACAGAGTACACTTACCATGATGAGCACTCAGTAATGGGTAGAATTGTTGCATCACTATACTGGACACCTAAAACTAACACTGTATGTTAATATACTGGAATTAAAATTAAAAGCTTAAAAAACACTCAGCAATTAGATGGTGGAGAAAGAAGAAAACAGAGTAGGTTTTATCTCATAGCTTATATTTTTGCCTTGAGGATATGTCCTGACTTTATCCATAGGAGTTTGTGGCTGTTATCTGTGTACTTCTTTGGCTACCTTGGCTGGACTTGATTAATAAAGCAATCTGATAATAACCCCCCCTTCACCAAGTATTGGATGGGACTGCTTTAACACCTGAATCTCCATCATTGAGCTAGGTGCTTCCTTCTGCATGGTTATCTTGCCTGACTTGGGGTCCAGTGACTTAATCTCCCCAGTTCCCTGGATGTCAGATTGCAGTGTACCCTCCACCATACCCAGCTCCCTCAAAGAGGTGTTCTTGCCTTACCAGGAGGCCAGGCTGCAGTGTGGCTAGCTGCCTTGTGGTGCCAATACCTGAATCCCTAGAAAACACTTCTCACACAGGTGTAGTTCCTAAGTACTAGTCACTGCAGGCAAAAAAGGAAGTAGACTTCATGTATGATCTGAAGTTGTAAGTGAGAACTCTCTAGGATGGTCTGAAGCAGGAGTGTATACAAAGATTGAGTCTTGGTGTAATGAAGATGTGATTGGAAAAAAAAATTCAACTCCTCTATTGGTAGTTTACTGATTCTCTTAATTGCTAGGAGTTCTTACAAGAAGTTTTCAGGATACCAGTAATGTTACACGAACCTTTCATTGTAACGGTCAGCCTGTCATGGTGAACTATTTAAAAAGAATCAAGATTTCCTACTAGCCCTAAGATAAAAATTTTCTAGTGGAAGGTCCAGACAGTGTTTATATGAAATGAGTTTGAGTAAAAGTAACTTGTTGCACTGTGGCATAGCATCTTGTCTTGTGTAAAAGAGCTAAGTGTGCACATTCACATTGTCACAACAATGACTTATTTGATCCTATTTTTGAAAATCTCTTTTAAAGAGTCTCAGTCAAACCATTCAAACCAGTCTGACAGTGGAGTGTCTGACACTCAGCCAGCAGGACATGTCCGCTCCCAGAGCATTGTGAGCTCCATCTTCTCTGAAGCCTGGAAACGGGGCACTCAGTTAGAAGAGTCCAGCAAGGTAGGTAACACACTTGTGTTCACTGATAGGAAGAAATCTGTTTGACGTTTCATGGGTTTAGTTTGTTGCTCTTTTATTCCTTGGTTAGGACTCTCTGGGCCCTATTTCAGTATTCTTACTTTGACTTCTCCTCAAAAATGAGTATCTGTCACTTGACTCTAATGCCCTAAGATCTCAAACTAGCAGTTTAACGACTTTATCAGTGGCTCACATTTTTAAGAAATAACAATTTCTTCTTTTTCACCCTTAATCAGTTTGGATGGAGTAACGCCATTTAGTGCCAGTGCCCTAATTTTGTTCCAGAGAAGCTGCTTATGGTGCATTATTTGTTATTAATTTAATTTATTTAGACTCACTCCTTTGTCGTCTTTTCCTTTACACTTTTTTGGCATTTCTCTGCACATTGATGAATTCTCTCGAATTTTAGTATATGTGGAAGACTAAATTCAGATGAATCCCCTTAAAATTTTGGATCCCTGAGCTTTGTATGGTAGTTTTTTCAGTGACACTGAAGGACGAGTATGATTATTGCAAGACTATTCAGAAGTACAGAGGTTCTTTAGCCCAAGTAGAAGACATCATATCACACTACCTGTGAAGTTCTGTGGGCAGTGTTGCATCCCAGCTGTCCTTGCCCTCTGAGCAGGCAGGAGCCCACACCATCACCGAAGGACCAGTGGCACACCTGGCCTGACTGTTGTGTTTTTACCCAATAATCATTGTGATTTTTCTTGTTGTTGTTGTTGTTTTGGTCTGAATCACTTTACACAAGTGTATTCACCAATGTGAATTAAACAGATATTTTCCCTTAATTTATCCAGTTATTTATTTATGTGGTTGATAAACTGGCCCTCAGGAAGAGGCATTAGTAGGCTCTTATAGTAGGCTCTTAGAGGCATTAGTGGTAGTGTGGGGATGGAACACTTTGTCTTAGAAATAAATATTTGAGAATTGGTTCTAATGACCTAAATTCTCAAAACACTGCCAGTTTGTTTAACTCCCATATCAGGGGTTCATACTTTTAAGAAATTATGGTATACCTTTCCCCACTTAATCAATCTGGGTGGAACAGCCCTATCTGGTACTAATAATTTTACATATGTAGAAAAGCAGATTTATACAATTCAGGTATCTAAAGAAAAGTCTTCTCCCTTACTAAATTTTTAATGGTGTTCTCCATGTGCATTTGAAATGAAAGGCCAAGGAAAACAAAGGTCCAAATGCTGTGTGATGAAGCAGCATAGTTCGCCTTAGTAGTTTCAGGAGCGTGCACCCTGCTGTGTAGGGGTGCTAGTCTGTTTGTCTTGACCCCCCACCCCTGTGTTTCTTCTGTTACCTCAGCCTCAGGTGCCAATTGAGAAGGCCAGCACAGCTAAGGTCTGCACCCCTGCAGCAGCCAAGACAGGGTCAAGTTAAGGTCAGGGACTGTTCTTTGGAAACACATTAACCTGGGTGACTCCTGTAACCAAATCTCCCAGACTAATGCTTTTATTTTGTGCAGTTTTTAAAAAAACATGTGAGTGTCCTAATGGGCATTAGAATTCAGCCTTCTAGTCTACTAACCTAAGCATTTTTGACGCTAATTAGATGTCATTCATAATTTGGAAACAAATGATTTATATTGGATCTTCACAGTTTGTTCAAAGAACCTAAAAGATGTACCCAAACTTAATAAACCAAGGGTCCTTCTTTTGCTCTTTTCAAAAGTACTTGAACCACATTCTTGTGTGAGTTGGGTCCGTGAAATGGATGACCAAATGTGGTAATTCAGGCAATGCCAGAGATGCCCAGATGGGCTGGTCAGCAGGTTGTTGGCAAACTCTCATTCCCATTTCTTGATATATCTTCTTTACTCTAGTTTTCAAAGGTTTCCTCTCATTTTCTCCTGGCTTTTTCTGTGATGGTATTTTAATGATCTTTTGCTGTAATGTTTATGAAGCATTTCTTTATGTATTTTCCAGTAACACAAATGTAAAGAATGCCCCCCCCTTTACCTGCATTGCTGGACTTCTGTGCATGTTGGATGCAAATGTCTCACACGAACACGAGTGTGTGTGTCAAGCTCATTCATTCCTGTGTGACTGTGCACGCCTGCTGAACATTCTCATATTCTCACGTGTCCGCTTGCTAGCATCAAAAAGCCATCCTCATTCCTCAGGAGGCCCTCCACCAGCACTCCTAAACCCAGTTATGGCATCTGCTTGATGTGGATGCAGCCACAGACTGAAAGGTGAACTCGACCCATCACGTCTCCCTTGCCACAGTCCTGGTGGGGTCTATGCTCGGAGGTCCACCCACGGGGGTGCCCATTCAGGGCAGGTGTGAGAAAGTCAGGGCTCAGAAATCAGGCCGCCCGTCACCCGTCAACAGCTTTTGCAGCAGGACCTTTTTCCTAGATTGTTAGGCAGTCTTGCCGTTGGAGAGTATTGCTGGGTGATCAAATGCTGTGCCTTGCTGCCCAGGGAGTCTGATTTTCGCCTTTGTGATGTCCCACTGCTGAGTCCTTTCTTGCATGTCCCAGATTCCTTGCTGTTTAGTTTTACGCAAAGCTTACCTCTGTAACTGTTGTGTTTGTTGTGTTTTCTCTCTCCCATCCCACCACCCCTTTTATACTCCTTTTAGGCCAGAATGGAGTCTCTGAATCGACCCTACACTTCACTTATGCCCCCTTTATCCCCACAGCCCAAGCTGGTCACCCCCTACACCGCCTCACAGCCTTCCCCACCTCTGCCGCCCCCGCCCCCGCCCCCACCCCCACCCCCGCCCCCTCCCCCCCCACCTCCCCCTCCCCTGCCCAGCCAGTCTGCACCTTCTGCAGGCTCAGCAGCCACGATGTTTGTCAAGTACAGCACAATAACCAGGCTGCAGAACGCTTCTCAGCACTCGGGAGCCCTATTCAAGCCTCCACCACCCTCAGTGATACAGTCTCTGGCTTCCACCCCACAGTCAGGAAAACCTCAGATCCTGGTGCCCCCCAATGGAGTGGTTCCCCCACCCCCTCCTCCGCCCCCACCCCCCACCCCGGGCTCAGCTATGGCCCAGCTAAAACCGGTGCCCTGCACCCCATGCCTCCCACAGTTCAGCCCTCCCCCTCCCCCTCCCCCGCTGAAGATTCATCACGTGCAGCATGCCACTCAAGTGGCTCCTCCCACACCACCACCTGCCCCTCCTGCCCCTGCACCCCTCCCTCCCCAGGCACCCCCCAAACCCCTTGTGACTGTGCCCCCACCGACCGGCACCAAGACCGTGCCACCTGTCATGACACAAGCTGTGCCACCTACACCTGCTCCTCCGGCTCCCCCCGCAAAAAAGCAGCCAGCTTTTCCTGTTTCCCACATTCCACCCTCTCCCCCTGCTCCTCCTGGCCCTACTCCACCACCCACGTTACCCAAGCAGCAGAGCTTCTGTGTAAAACCGCCTCCCTCCCCACTATCTCCGGTGCCCTCGGTGCCCTCGGTAGTGAAGCAGATAGCCAGCCAGTTTCCGCCCCCCCCAACCCCTCCTCACGTGGAGTCACAGCCCTTAAAGCCCCCCACAGCAAATGTGGCCCCTCAGTCCCCTCCTGCTGTAAAAGCAAAACCTAAGTGGCAGCCCAGCTCCATCCCTGTCCCTTCTCCGGATTTCCCTCCTCCTCCACCTGAGAGCAGCCTGGTGTTTCCTCCACCACCACCACCACCACCACCACCACCACCACCACCACCACCGCTGGCCTCAGCCCCGCCACCACTGCCAGCCACACCCACAGCTTCTCCAGCCTCCGCCTCCGACAAAAGTGGATCTCCTGGCAAAAAGACCAGTAAGACGTCCAGCCCCGGGGCAAAGAAACCTCCCCCAACCCCACAGCGAAACTCCAGCATTAAGTCCAGCGGTTGCGCAGAGCACCCTGAGCCCAAAAGACCCTCCGTAGACAGTCTAGTGAGCAAGTTCGCATCGCCAGCAGAACCGTCAGGGTCTCCCAGCAAAGAGAGCCCCCCTCCGGCAGCACCCCCCAAACCTGGAAAACTGAATCTTTCTGGAGTTAACCTTCCCGGAGTTCTCCAACAAGGATGTGTATCAGCAAAAGCATCCGTTCTGAGTGGACGTGGAAAAGACTCCGTGGTAGAATTTCCTTCTCCTCCATCTGATTCTGACTTTCCACCTCCTCCACCTGAAATAGAGCTTCCTCTGCCCCCCATAGAGATTCCAGCAGTATTCTCGGGAAACACCTCTCCAAAAGTGGCAGTTGTCAATCCTCAACCCCAGCCATGGTCCAAAACATCCGTGAAGAAGGCCCCTCCCCCCACACGACCCAAACGGAATGACAGCACCCGCCTCACTCAAGCAGAGATCTCTGAGCAGCCAACAATGGCCACAGTTGTGCCACAAGTGCCCACCTCTCCCAAATCCAGCCTTAGTGTCCAGCCTGGATTCCTAGCTGACCTCAACAGGACACTGCAACGGAAGTCCATCACCCGGCATGGCTCACTCTCCTCCTCCCGCATGTCCCGAGCAGAACCCACAGCCACCATGGATGATATGGCATTGCCCCCGCCCCCCCCTGAACTGCTTTCTGATCAACAGAAAGCTGGTTACGGGGGGGGTCATATATCGGGCTATGCAACGTTGCGGAGAGGACCCCCTCCTGCTCCCCCCAAGAGAGACCAGAATACCAAGCTCTCAAGAGACTGGTAGTAGCTACCATAGGACTTTATTTTCATGGTGTCTGTAATCAGTTCTACAATCAGCTCACCTGATCACCTATGAATTCTGGTGTTCAGAGCCTCCTAGTATGATGTTGTTATTCAGGTAGTATCCAGCTCTATGTGTGTGTACATTTGCGTGGACACACATAGCTATACACATATAGTGTGTATGTATATGTATATATATGTATACATATATGTATGTGTATATGTATATATATAGCTGAGAGTGAATCTATTTATTCCTTTTCTCTCCTAATCTGAAAATGGGTTTGTGTATCTTGGGTGGAAGAGGCCTGGAAGGGGATTGTGTCCTGTCCCTTATGATTTCTATTATCTATCATGTGGATTGGACCAAAAACTTATAATGACTTATTTAGAAGGCATTTTATAAGTGTCCATGCACAGCCTGTCTGTGCACGTTGTGTATTATATCTTAAGGAATAGATGTATTATGTGCTGGTGTCTCAATTTGAGAAGACAACAGAATGTTTGGTGTACCAATGGGGCTTTTGTGTTTGTTTTTTCCCCATTTGGCTGAAGTTCGAACTGCTTGACTGACACTTCATGACTGTACATGAAGGGGCACTTTAAATCAGGAAACTCTGTCAGCATCACGGATGGAGAAATAGTGCAGTATGGGGAAGTTTTCACAGACACCATATCTGTTCGTGCTCGTGCATAGGCAGTAAATATATGATGTAACCAAACCATTCTAGTTGCAGTATTGCTGCCATGATCCCACCCGTATCTAGGATGTGTTCTGTCACAGGTAAGCTCTTCACCTACAATACACGGATAATTTAGTACTATAATCCCGGGTAGTTCTTTTCGTACTGTTGGAATCTTTTTCATAAGCTTTGCGAAGCCTCATCAAGCTTGGCTTCATGATCCTTGCTTTGATTTGTTGTGAGAGAATGTCTGACACAGTACCCCTGGAATGCTCCGTCCCACCAGTTGTAGTGTGTGCTTTAGGTAGACGTTGATAGTAGGTATCTGTAGACAATTGCTATATCAAGTATACACATCCCATGTCCGAAATAGTGCATCATTACAAAAAACAAAGTTACCTTCTGAAATGCGTATTTTTTGTGTGTTGCTCTAGGATGGGTGATTAGGAAAGAACAAAACTGGCCCCTGTGCAGGTATCATTAATCAGGTTGTACTTCGTTTAAGCATGGGACTGTCCTACAGGGAGGGAAAAATATAAATGAGCTTTTTGACAATTTCATCCTCAGCTACTGGAGTGCACTAGGATTCTTGCTTGCCATAGCTTGGTTGTGGAGATTTGTCCAGGTTAACCAGGTGTTCTGATGGAGTAGTGTAGTCCAAAGTGACAATACATGATATGCATGTGCAATTTGGTATAACACAGAATTATCACTCTTATCACACCCTGCAATCCTGTATGCTTCACATTATACTTAGGCAAATTTTTTTTTGTCCTGTGAATTTTCCTTGGTATGTGAACTATGTACTGTCTCATCAGTTTATGATGATAAAGTGACCATTACAAATAAAATGCAACCTCAGAGCTGCTCTTACACAATAAAAACTAGCCATCCCAGCAGTGATAAATGAGCACATCTTGTAAATGAAAGTCTTTACCTGTTGTGAATACGGATTACCAGTGCAAAATAAGGATTGTCCCATAAGGAAAAAGTGATGCCATAGCAGTGGGGCAGAGATAGTAAATAATTCAAAAATAAGCAAAAGTTGTACTGTATACACAAGATACTCCTATAAAGCCACCTCCAGAAAAGTATGGCACCATAGAGGATGTGAAGTGGCACCTCACCATTGCCACGGCCCCAGGGTATCGGTCTGCATATTCATGTGCTTACAGAGCAATGTGTACCTTTGTGCATTTTTTAAAGCCCTGCTTCTTTAAAAGGTACTTTGGACTTTTTCATTTGTTCTCAAAGTTCTGTGTGCTTGATATCCTTAGGCTTTTAAAGCGACCTTTAACACATCTGCGTTAATTAATTTAACATGCACAGCAGTTTGGGTAATGGTTGAATACAGATTGCCACGCTCCACTGTAACTCACGAGAGAAGGAATTTCCCATTGTGTTCTGCCTGCAGCTTTATATTCTAAGGATCACCCTTATTTGTGGGGTAAAGTTATTAATATGAATCCAGTGGCATATTCATCACTAGGGTTTTTGTTGTGATGGTGGCCTTTATATATATGTATACGTATACGTATATGTGTATATAGGTGGACTTCAGCTTTGCTTGGGGGGGAGGGGGACAATAATGTGCCCTCAGTCTTCCTTCACCCATGATTTGAGCCCTAAGGTACAGCCGCTGTTTAGTCATTGTAGGATTCCTTAGGCCTTCTTGCCTGATAGTCATCTTGAACTGAAGCTTCCAGCATATCACTTTCCTGAAAGAGCAGCCATCCTTTAGAATGCTCATGGCACGGAGAAGAGAGCAGGGCCAGAGGAAGAACTCTGTCATTCTTACCCCAATCCAATGGCTAGTCTACAATAGGCGGTTTTCTTTTACCTATCTCCAAAGACAGAGAAGGCTATTAATCAACTTTCCCATTTGTTTTTTGTGAAACGCTGAATAAAAAAAAAAAAAAAAAAAAAAAAGATTATACTTCTAGTGTTTTACTCCCTAGTGGAGTGTTTTTAAATTTGGATTTTTGTTGGGATGTAGTTCTGTGGGCTTTTTTGTTTTGGTTTGGTTTTTTGACACTACTCTGTTCTTGTAACTTTTCTCTGGTGTGTTCGTGGAGAACACCTGCTGCCAAAGGACACTAATACTGTGCCTTCTTCCACTGCCTTCTGCTCAGCAGCTCTTCCAACCCCACATAGCTGCATCTGGTCAGAGAAGAAAATCTGGACAGCTGAGACTTGGCTGTGCTGAAAAATGAACAGCATGGATGAGCTCATCGTGCTGCTGAGGGCAGTGCAAACAGGTGCCTATTTCAGCCAGTGACTCAGTTAATTAGTGACCCCCTTAACTTCTACCACAGATAATTTCAGAATTAGACCACCCTGGGCTTAAAGTTTTGGCACCAACTTGGAAAGGCAGTAGAGCCTATTCTGTTGATAAAACAACTTACACTAGGTTCTAGGTAATAATACAAATGCTAGACTATTCTGTATTGCAGTTTTATTCAGCTGGGCTTTTACTACTCAAATACATTATTTCTTCAGCTGCTGTAATTTTTTCTTAAGTATTCTTAAGGTTTTCATAGGTACTCATTTAACTGTAAATTTGTTTTTAATTTTGGGGACTTTTTAAGATGAGAAAGATGACGTTTCAAAATTACAGGAAAATGATTTTCATGAGAAAATTTCAAAGTAATGTAGATGTGATGGTGTTTTACAGTCCTCTAAAATCAAGGTGCTCCCGCCCACCAATGGCATACTCTGCTAAGGGCTGTGAACTTTCCTGGAAGTCCTCTCTCTGTGTAAGTTTACTTGCCACTAAAAACAATGCTGAGTTTATCAACAAAGTTTAAACAAAATTGGGAGATCGTGAATAAGTAATTCCAGTGGAGTGACAACTCTGAGATCAAGATTTAATAGGAGCTGTGCATCCAGTTAGAGTTTGAGAAGCTGCTGTTGTGGGGGAATACAGCTGCTTATCACCTTGTGTCAGGGATGTAAGGTTATAAAATAGCCTGGAAAAAAAGTGTCAGGTAATGGTATGGATTGGTTTTATTTGACTATCAAGCCACCAACAGAACCCTTTGTCACCTTTTTTCCCTAGTTTTATGTTAACAAGCTTTTTCATATACCTTCAGAGCTAATAAATTATAACTGATAGAATGTCTCACATTTTATTCAAGTTTAGACCAATTAAACCTCTATGGCCCTGTATGATTACAGGGGTAATTACTTGCTTTAAGTAAAGTAGGTATAATAATTTGGACTTACACACTTGATGAGAGGATGTCTAGTCCTAAAACTCCCTTTCAGGTTGCAAGTATCTTTTGGCACTTCGAGTCTTGTTTTATTGACATCACTTATTTATATAAAGTGGGTTATCCCGAACCCTGTAGGAATATGTGATCACTCACAAGTTGAGATTTGATGTACAGAGAAATGCAATACAATATCCCACAATTTTTTAAGATTTATTTTCCTTTAAACATTCAGTAGAAGAACATCTCTATACCTTTACCAGGCTGTCTCTCCAACTAAACAAGTGCTCTGTTCTTATTGTGCCCTCAGAAGGTCTGTATGTAAAAGAAACCTGAAATATAGCTGTAGAGTAAATTTGCTAAATAAAAAGAATATACTTGAGAAACACATAAGGGAAAACATCTCCAATTCATTTGCTCTTTGTTTGTTGAAGAGAAGACACTATCTGCTATAATCCCCAGTGCCTTGAACTCTTTTGGAGGAATAGCATTTAAAAAAAAAATCCAACAAGCAAACTTTGAGGTGCTAATGAAAGAGAAGGAAGATGAGTATTTGTAGTTTGTGCAGAAATAGAAAAAATGTCTGTCTCATAAGAGATGGCTTCATCTAGCTGAAGAGTGGCCACTTTCTACCAAAGACATTTAGAGAAGTAAATCGAGTCAGGGTGATGGCAAGTACTGCGTATTAAAAGGTAGCTAAGTTCAGAAGTGACCACATTGATCACGGATGGCTATTAGTAATACCAAGCTCATCATTGTTGAAGCCTCAACCTCTTCTTAGGCAGAACATGCTTGCAGCACTTAAAGTCTTTGCATTTTGGGAACTGTCCATTGTTTGTTAGATTTATTGTAACCTAATACCAAAAACTGCCACTTTTCATGATTCCTACTTCCTATATATTTTTTCTCTACTTGTAAATAATCCCTCCTCGAAAATAAGCATTAACTGGAATGTTTCAAATGATTTTGCTTAATTTTATCATTAGCCACTAGTGAACTCCTTTTATAGAAATGTACAATTACGGTATCATTAGCTTGTGCTAAATATTGTAAAAATCATTGTTTACTGTTTCAAAGGAAAATTGCACATTATATTTAACTGGGATTGCTCGTTTTCCCATTTCTTTAAAAAATGGAGTCAAGGCTTACACTGACATCCAGGCTGTGGGAGCTTTGTTATAAATAAATAGATACAGTGTAGGAATATAGTTTTTTAAAGCATGAAAAAGGCGGCAAAAAGAACTGCATTATAAAGTACCTGATAAGAGGACATTATTCAAACCATTATGATTATGCACAGCTCGGTAAAGGTGAAGTTACAATTTTTCTTTCAGCTTTGTTGCTATTTTCTTCTGCTTAAATGTACGCTCTCATTTCATTATGTGCCTTGCTCCCTGATTGTGCAAACCTATATATAGATATATATAGAGATATATATATATATATATGAGAGAGATATATTCAGTACTACTGACGATGTTTTTTTTCTGCTGGATTAAGTTATTTTCCAAATTACTCCTACCAGTTACTGTCGGTGAAATATTGTAATGGCTTAGGACAGTAGTCATACAGTCAGTGTAAATTTGTTTTCAGTTATGTGTTTTCATTATGTCAGCTTACCCAATTCTTAATAAAAAGAATACATAGATTTCATTTAAACATGGGGACTTGACTGTTTGTGGATTGACATCATTAAGAACTTGGTTTCGCTGTTCATGTTGGTGGTACCCATAAATAGGCTGTGCGGTAAGAACAAATTAAATACATTCAACTCGTTAACCTTTAGTTTTTACTGACAGATGAGAAAGCTTTGGCTACTGAATACATTAGCAATTAAGTAGTGATAATAAATTTTAAGATTTTTCTTAAAGTACAACCTTTTTTATTTTAAAGCTTTGCTATCACCATTATGTGTTGGCCTGCCATGTCGCCATGTCAAGGTATGTACACTGTGTGTTTGCCAAACCAAGGCAAAAAAAAAAAAAAAAAAAAAAAAAAAACTCCTCTTTTTATATTAATAGAATTGTATTTGGGGGCAAGTGATCAGAAAACCGTTTAGAGCAACACGGAAGGATACACTTCAGCTTACTCACCTTAGTACTTAACCTCTTTGGTTACTTGCATAAATACATTCACAAGACATTTGGACTTACTTTGTAGAATTTTATTTAGGTCAAGTTCTTAGTACACAGCAACAATTTCAAATACAATTTTTGAAATTAAGAAGTCAATGTTCCCCCACTCATCTGGAGGTGGCTTAATGGCACACACAAAAAACATTACTGGCAACAGACTGCTCCCTCAAGTTTTCCTGCATGATTTCTACTCAGAACACCAACCCTCTCTGCAGGAGCTTAAAAATACAACTGGCCAGATCACAAGTGTTTACATTCTTTTTTGTAAACCATTTTAAGAAGAAAGATGCATGGACACAAAGTATGAAAAACTGCTTTTCCATAGAATTCTGAAGTTGCAAAAGACATTACCATTTTAATGTGAAAATAAGCTTTTTGTGTTTTTTACAAAAAAACCTCAAGATATTTAGCAAGGATCATTTATACATAGCTAGGCCCTATTGTCAATTTTAAGAATTATGAAATTCTTAAGAAATAGGAACAAAGATCAGCATAAAGTAAACTTCAGGTTATGAGCACAATGCCTCCATTTAAGAACTGTCTTATAAGGCTCTCTCAATAAGGCTTTTTGCTGTGCTCCTGCCAGTGTTGAAATAATAGAACCTATTTTTGCTACATAGTACTGAGTGTAGTAGAGGGTTAAAATGATTATTTTCACTAATTAAGGTTGCACTTAGTACACTCCTTTAAACAATTTGAATACTGATGGTATTTATCGAAACAGCATATCTTTTCAAGTATCTTCCTGAAGACATCAAGTAGAACTCAGTTCTTAAAGAAACATAGCACATTCAATTAAGACAGCTGTGGAAAGAGTACCAGGCGTTGAGTCAGGAACTCTACCACTGTTAACTAGCTGTTATCTGAAACGAAACGTCTAACCTCCTCAGTTAAAATGGAAAATGAACTAAAATTTTTTATCCTCTAGCTCTAAAATTCTATGATCCTAAGTAAATCATGTGAGGGAAATCATCACCTTCACACCAGTCAGGAGTTCCTGGCCAAAGACGTTCAGAAGTGAACAGATGGGAAGTGATTCAGATCCCTTCTTTTTGAAGACTTGGCAGTCACCTGCCAATTCCTCCATCAAACCCTTTTCAGAGGGCAAGGTGGCCTTCAGAACATGTCATGCTCTCTCCACCAAGGAGAAAAGGTAATAAAAATAAAGGAACAGTTCTTAATGCAGAAAGGTACCTGCTAAAAGAAAATGAACACAAAAGGATAAAAGCAAACTACCATCATTTTGATGCCTCTCCAGCAGAAAAATCTTTTAAGTAATCATCAGTAATCAACATAAGACAGCTAAGGAGCACACCTGCATCACAGACATCACTGTAAAGATGCACAAAACCTTCTCTCTAGCTGGGTAATAAACAGCAGCAGGAGGGGGAAAGAAAGGGAGGGATAAGAATGTCCCACCCTAGTGACTTTTAGGAATACAGCAAAAGTAGCAGGCCCTTGCCAACCCTAAGATGGGAACAGCAGGTGCCCCTGAGGGAGATAGAAGGCAACTAGCCAAAAGAATGGAAAATATTGATCAAGACATCTCAAAAGACTCCTATTTACTCCCAATACAGGCTGAATCTCTCGGGGCTAGATTTTGGTTTTTAAATTTATTGCCCTGGTCATAAGGTCAACAAGAAAGTGTATTTTCATTAATTTCCCCATGGCCTTTTAAATAGTAGTACCAAAAGCAACGGGCGGGGGGTGGGGTGCTTAAGTCACTTTTTTTTTTTTAATGGAAAAAAAAAGAAGCACTTGAGGAAAAAAATCCCCTCTCCCATTAGATTCCCTCTATCCTGTCAGAATGGTTGCTTACTAGTCAGATTTTAGACTTGGATCATCTTTGCCACAATATTATGTATCCTGTAAGATTTCTGTATTCATTTGGAACTCCTACTACCATCTTGTAGTTTATAAAAAGATAAATGGGGGAAACTTACGATAAATCAAGAAATACTACCTTCACAGACTATTAATAGCATGCAATCTATGAAATATTACATACATTAAAAGTCTCCAATTAGTGTAGGCCTGGCCTATCATCATTACATAGCATCCTTCCAAGACAATATAGAGAATTCAAAACTGTACAAAAATTTAAAATATGCCGAAAATCCAACAGGTTTTTTTAAAACAATCACACAGATTAGTTCTAAATAATAAAGAAAAAGCTGACCCATGGATCCCCCTCTGCTGCAGGTCTTCAGTATGAAGGACTTCATCAGTGTCTTCTGCACCCCACAATCCAGAAGGGGTCCAACAGGCAAGCGGACTACCACCAACTGTTTTGCACAATTATCTTCTCTGCTTCTGTAGGTGTGAGCTGTGAGAACTATACTGGATTTCAAAATACCTCCTTGCCTTAAAAATCCACTAAGCTTTCTCAGCACAAAGCTATTTAAGTAAAAACTGGAACATCTAATTTCAAAACAGGTTTCCTAGTTATACACCAACACTAAGAAAAGTTTAATCTATCCAGGTCCATAATGAACCCAAAGGCTCAGACGACACTTCAGGGCCATTACTTTGAAGGAAAACAGGGAGTAAAGAATGTCAAGATGACCTAACAAAAGCATGGAGCAGAAGCAAGTTAATGAACACTAAATTCAAAGTGTTGAAGAAATCTAAAAGCAAACAGCTAACCTGCAGTGTGTGGGAGGAAAACCCCTACAACTTTAAAACGAAAAGTCTTGATAAGGGAACTCTATATCTGGGTCTCAGTTAAATGGGGATGAAGTTCTGTGCTCAGATTTGTAAGCAGAATATTAACTTTTGCTTACACCGAATTCCCTCACACACTAGTGCGCACTTGTTCATTTTTCAAATTTCTCGACCTCTACTGTCCTGTTAAAGGCCTTCACTTGAAGTAAATGCAGCTATTGCCTCTCCCCTTTCACTCAGCACCAGAAAATGACCTGGCAAAAGGCTCTTCTGGCCAAGTCCCTGGGACTGGGACAAACCCACAGCACTGTTGGGTCTGTGAGCTGGGTCATCGCCGCAGCTTCCACCTGCTGAGCAGCAAGCCCTCCTGGACGTTTCCACGATTTTTTATACTGATTAAAGAAGATGAGTAAATCCACCTGCCTTACAAACTCCACTGCATTTGAAGCTATAATTTGTACAGACAGAAAGAAATACTTGTTATTGTTTCTCTCAAAATTACATTAATTTTTAGCAATGTAATTAGATAAGTATTTGGCCTTACACCTCTTATCCCACGATTCTTAGTCTGAGGTACAAGGTTCAAATTCTCACCAACAGAAGCTACTAAAGCCAGTCACACAAAACTGGGAGAGTATTTCCCTTTCCTAGAATTGAGTAAACTACTCAGCAGCAGCTAACACTGGCCATTAACAACAGAGAGGACGGTAGCAAGACTTTTGTTCCCAGTGACTGTTAAGAGACTTGAAAGTAGCTGCTATTTTCCAAAAAAGAATTTTTTCTAAATAGTGAAAGAAGTAAAGAAATAACTGGTCTGACCTCCAAGATTCTACTCCTGGAAAGAATGCCTAAGGCAAGGGTTTAGGATGCCTATTGAGCAGAACGTTTCTACAGTTCAATCTCTTCAGAACCTCAGGACCTACATCTAGCTTCACGCGCCTACTTCAGTATACGATCCGGGCTACCACACTTTACACATCTGGGTACACAAGCCATTAGTGGCAATGCAGTCTCATGCAGCAGCAGCACATTAAAATCAAGCCAGCAATTGTTAACCACCCTCAGAATGTTTGGGGACTCATTTCATCATCCTCAATCTACAAACTGAAAAACATGAAGGGATGCAAGTCAGCAGCGTTAACTCATCTGGTGCACTCAAAGTGCTGAGAGAATGCAGAATTTACAGTGTTAAGAGGAAATAAGTCATCGAAACAATTATAAAAATGGTTAAGTATGGTATTTAAATACTAGTTCACTTCTCCTCATACAAGTGGAAGAAAGTGTGGGGTGCGGGTACGGCGCGAGACCACAAGGCTGACCCTTTAGCACAGGCACTGAAGAGCATCCAATGCCACAGATTCTGCAGGAGGAGAAATCCCAAGGGTGTACAGTATTCCTGAGAAAAATCCCAGATTTTTTCTGAATCAGTCTTAACCTGATTTGTTTTACAGAGTTATGCTATTATACCTCTGATATATTTAGAAATGGTCACTTTATTTTAATCCAAACAGGTCAGCATAGTACAAATAATGGCAGAAAGACCCATTTGTTCAGATTCAGCTTGCTTTTTTAATACTGGGGAATAAACCAAAAAAACATAAGTAGTTTGTGTCATTTGTATCTTTCCTTCATTTCACTGGAGGGGAAGCCCCAGGGCCTTTTGATAATCTGGGAAGACCTGACTATTCAGGGAAGCATAGCCCTGCTGAGCTTTACTCAGAATAATGCATGATAGACTCAACATAATTCCCGGGAAAGAGCCCAGTCACTCCATTCATAACTCCCTCATACCAACCATCATCATTCTTCTTGATGACATAAATAATGGCTCCTTCCTGAAAGGACAGCTCATCTTCCTTGTCTTTTGTATAATCATAAATTGCCACAACTAGAGGGAAAAAAAAATAGGATGTGAAAAGAATAATATTCCTAGAAAGACAAATAAATGAATAATATCCATCCTTTCCCAACTTCTGCAGCACTTCAAACAGTAACTTTCTAAACACAGACTAAAAAATTTGTTTCCTAATACCCAGTTTATATACAGTGGAATCCCATCTTGGAGAGGTTAGGTTCAAAACAGCATAAATGGCAAAAAAAAAAAAAAAAAAAAAAAAAGAAAAAACATAAGAAAGAAAAGAAAAAAATCACATTTAATCAAACTTACCTTCAAGAGCCTATGGACAAATACCTCATTGAAGAAAGATGCACAATCCCAGAATCGGGAAAGATGGCTGCTACTTCAGTTGAGCTTGTATTGAAGCACCATATTGTGTAAATCTTTAAACATGAGAATTATACTAGTGCAGTGACATGCACCATAAAAGGCAAGTGAGAAATTGAGAGAGAATAAGGGAATAGCAGATTTACTTCTCCTTTCTCAAACTCCCTAGAACTTATATTGGCATAAGGCAGCATGTGTTTTGAAAGAATATATATAGTAGATTCCCATTGTTCACACATATAACTTGTAGGAAATTCAGTAAGTTAGAGTTAAATTGGGATACCCTGTAACTTGCTCAACTCCATGTAAAGATTTATCTTTTTTATAAAAAGATCCTCTGCATCTTCATTATACCACTCAGAACTCCAGTCTCCATCTGGCCATCATTCTGATAAGTATATACTATTAGTTTTTCATACAACCTTAATCTTCACATACAAAAACAAAACTACAACAGGGACTTAGGATGTAATGCAACTTACCCTAGTTAATTTTTGTTTCTGGGCTGCTTTAGTAAAATTTAAATGGCTTTCTTAATCTCTGAATATTTGCCATTATAGTAATCTATTACAAATGCCAGAAAATACTTTGGAGGACTCTAAGAGGAACCTAATTTTTTTTTTTAAAGTTTATTTTTTTGAGAGAGAGAGAATGGCGAGCGGGGAGGGGCAGAAAGAGGGGGAGGGGCAGAAAGAGAGGGAGGGGCAGAAAGAGAAGGAAGGGCAGAAAGAGAGGGACTGCTCGGACTCATGCCTGAGTCACCCAGGCGCCCCAGTCTAGGAAGAGTTTATAGTGTGGATTTCTCAAAATATAACCAAACACCTAAACACAAATGCAACAGAAGTTTAACTAAATGTAACAGAATGTAAGATATGTAGAGTACTTAGTACTTCGTCAACCTAGGTTTTGTTAGTTTTTTGTTTTTGTTTTTTGTGGTTTTTTTGAGTTGATAACATTCTTGATGCTTCTGGAAATGCAAACCCACTGCAAGTAATTAGCAGGAGAATATCCCCCAAGTCCTGTTAATTCTACCTCCTATGTCTCTCAAATCCAAATACTTTTCTCCATCATGACAGTCACTGCCCTACTTAGGGCAGCAGTCTTTAAAAATACACATATCACTGGGGTGCCTGGGTGGTTCAGTCAGTGAAGCAACCAACTTCAGCTCAGGTCATGATCACGTGGTTTGTGAGTTTGAGCCCCGTGTCAGGCTCTGCGCTGACAGTTCAGAGCCTGGAGCCCATTTTGGATTCTGTGTCTTCCTCTCTCTCTCTGCCCCTCCCTTGCTTGTGCTCTGTTCCTCTTTCCTTCAAAAATAAACATTAAACACACACACACACACAAACACACATATCGCTGGCTGTACCTGAAGATTTTCTAAATTTTTTTTTTTTTAACGTTTATTTATTTTTGGGACAGAGAGAGACAGAGCATGAACGGGGGAGGGGCAGCGAGAGAGGGAGACACAGAATCGGCAGCAGGCTCCAGGCTCTGAGCGATCAGCCCAGAGCCCGACGCGGGGCTCGAACTCACAGACTGCGAGATCGTGACCTGAGCTGAAGTCGGACGCTTAACCGACTGAGCCACCCAGGTGCCCCTGTACCTGAAGATTTTCTAAAGAGTATGAGTGACAGATAATTTTATAGAGATACTTTCTAGATTCTCAAAGCATACTGCTTCCTTACACCTAAAGCTAATATAATACTGTATGTCAACTATACTAGAATTTAAAAAAAAAACTGCTTCCTAAATCTGATCTGCTAGAAATGATACCTTCAACCAGACATCAGTCATAAAAATTCTCATTTCCTATTTATCTTTCTCCTACTTCACAGAAGTACAGTTGTGGACCACCTTAAAGTACAAAACAGCTCTGGGTACCAAAAGGACAATTCAAGAATCTGGTGTGGTATTAAAAAGGAATTACTCCACTGATTAACCCAACCTGCTTGCAAGTTGTTCCCCTTCCTTTGCTTTTAACAAAATTTAAAAAATACTATACTGGAGTTATCAGCTGACACATGATCACAAACATAATTTTTAAAGACAACATTATTTGATTTTTGGTACATAAACTCTGAAGGAGTTTAAAAAATGAGTGACAGTGCCACATAAAAATACTTCCATTTGCATCTACTTATTTATGTAAACAAGATTTTCAGCACCACTGCCTCGCCCTAATCTGTTGCTTAGGGAGGTATAAATTCCTGGTTTTCTTATCTCAGATTATCTTTTTTTCAAAAAAAGTTAAAATATAACTTTCATGGGAAGTTATTAATCTGCTTAAAAATCTTACACAATTTCCCTCCACCATTACATTTTTTAAAAGAAAAAAAATGCAAACACCTCAGGCTGGTGGTATTTCAAGGCTTCCCACCGCTAATTACAACGTACTTCTCTTCCTACACTTCTACCCCACCCTCTCCGTGCCACCCACCCATGTTGCATGTGACACTACTCACCATATCCCAAACCACCTTGCCCTTTCACTCAAGAGGATTCCCTCTGCCTGGATGGCCCTTTCTATCTTTCTTCTTTGCCTGAGACACACCACAAAGCCATGTTCTCTGAGCAGCCTTCTGGAATCCCCAGATAGAATTAATGGCACTATTCACTTTTTGACAATTGTTAATGGAGCATCCGTGCTAATTTCTAGAGATACAAAGACGAACAAGACAAGGGACTGTCATAGTCTTGTGAGGACAGAAATATTATCTGATAAATTACCATACACTGTTGATACTTCTAACAAGAAGTTACAAGAACACAGGAACAGATGGCTTGTTAGAAGGAAAGAATAGAAAATAGGACATTGACAAACAGGTTGAAGTTTGCCAGGAAGAATTTAACACTATTAAATAGTATAGCTAAAACTCAATCCCAGGTTTGAGATCAAGCTAAGGACAGTGGTTAAGAATGTAGGCTCTCGGAGCACCTGGTGGCTCAGTCGGTTGGGTGTCAAACTCTTTTATTTTTTTTTTAAGTTCATTTATTTAGAAAGTGTGAGCAGGGGAGGGGCAGAGAGAGAGGGAGAATCCAAAGCAGGTTCCACACTGTCAGTGCAGAGCCCGACGTGGGGCTTGAACTCACAAAACTGTAAGATCATGACCTATGCCAAAATCAAGAGCCAGATGCTCAACCAACTAAGCTACCTAGGCACTCCTGATTTCTGACTCTTTGATTTGGCTGAGGTCATGCTCAGCATGGAGCCTGCTTAAGATTTTCCTTCTGCCCTTCTCCCCCACTCTCTCTCTCTAAAATCAATGAATGAATGAATGAATGAGGGCTCTAGGTTTATATCACCTAGTTCAAATCCCAGCTCTAGCACTTACAAATTTACAGAACATACTTAACTTTCCTAAGCTTCTTTTTACTCAAATGTATAATGGGAATTACAATAGTGCTAACACCTCAAAACAACGTAATATTGTCATATTAAATGAAACAATGCACATACAATATGTAGCCTAGGACTTTGTTTATAAGTAACCATTATCTATATAAATGTTAGCTTCTTTTATTATCATTTATAGCTATTATGATATACTGTCTTTTCTGAAACACTAACATTTTCTGTTATATAAATAATTTTTGAACCTCAATTTCCTAGTTTGCAAAATGGGGAGATTAACTGCCTTACTAATGTAATAAGTCTTGCTTTATGTCAGGCACATAATAAATACATGAAAATATCTGTTCTTAGGGCATCTGGGTGCCTCAGTCAAAGTTTGACTCTTGATTTCAGCTCAGGTCATGATTTCCTGAGGGTCGTGGGATTGAGCCCCGTTTTGAGCTCTGTGCTGAGAGGGGGGAAGCCTGCCTGGGATTCTCTCTCCCTCTCTCTGCCCATCCCCTGCTTGCACACATGCACATGCTCTCTCTCTCTCTCAAAACAAATAAACCTTAAAAAAAAATAAAGAAAACATCTGTTCTTTACCCAAGTTAAATCAAGATACTTACATATACACATTATCTCCATTTGGCAGGTAAGGGCAGTAATCAAGGGTTAAGATAAACCACCTCCTATGACAGTGGTTCTCGACCCTGGAAGAACTCTAAAAAATTCTGATGCCTGGGTTCTGTGCCCATGGATTCTGATTTCATAGGTCTGGAGGTGCAGACATATTAAATGCTGCCTAGATGACTCTAAAATGCTGGCAGGGTTGAGAACCAGGCCCTAAGGTCTAAGACAACAAAATGAGTCATTAGACAGTAGCCTTAACATTGATGCACACTCAAACAAAAAAAGCAACCACAAGCTAAGCATGGTTGGTTATTTTTGTTTTGCCAGAAAGAGTAAGAAAGAGCTTAACTGATTTTCATGTTTTAAAAGATCTGAAATTATCAGCCAAATCAAACTTTGAAAAATATCTTTGGGAACAATTCAGGCATATTCTTTTAAACTTTAAAGGGTTACTTGGACTGAAAACAACTAATTTTCCTCTCTTAAAATTTCTCCAGAGTTTTACACGTTCACCGAGGAGTACATTTTTAGAAAGCAAAATCTTTCATTGGCCGTTCTCAAGGAATAACTGAGCTGGTTCTTCAGAGCTGAAAACTGTCATCCCTTAACTAGGACAGTGTTAAAATTAGGTAGGGAGTTTGTAAAATGTCAATGCCCAAAGCCACACCCTAGTGTAGTGCCTTGGGCTCATTTGTTTTTCTTAAAAACAGCTTTATTAAGGTTTAATTCAGACACAAAATACAACAAATAAGTTTTGCCAAATATATGCACTTGTATATATGACAAATATATAACCACCACCACAATCATATAGAACATGCCCATCACCCCAAGGTTTCCTTTTGCTCCTATGTAATTTTCCTCACCATGGAAACTACTGATCCAGATTTCATTTAAATGGAATCATGAAGTATGAGTCTTTAGTGTCTAGATTCTCTCATTAGTATCATTGTGTGAAATCCATCCATGTTGTTGCTTGTATCAGTAAGTCTGTTTCTTTTCATTGCTGAACAGTATTCCACTGAATGGATGGATATCTCAAAAGTAGTTTATCCATTCACTAGTTGAAAGATATATGGGTTGTTTCTAGGTTTTAGCTATTACGAATAAAGCAGTTATGAACATCTGAGTTCAAGTCTTTGTGTGAACATAGATCTTCACTCCTCTTAAGTAAATAGGAAGGAACTGACAGACCAGCTTGCAGGTGTATGTCTAACTTCATAAACTGCCAACTGTTTCTCAAAGTAGCTGAAACATGCTGCACTCTTAAGAGTGCTTAAGTGCTTAAGAGCTACAGTTTCACCACACTTTCTCCAACACTTGGTATTGCCAGTGTTTCTAACTGCAGCCATTGTAGAGGGTGTGTAGCGGTATTTAGTTTGGTTCACTGTAGCTTTAATTTGCATTTCCCTAGTGACTAATAATGTTAAGCATCTTCTCATGTGCTTATTTGCAATTCATGGACCTAACTGGTGAAGTGTGTTCAAATTTTTTTTTCTCAAGTTGTCTGCCTCCTTACTGAGTAATTTAGCGAAAATTCTTCCTAATCTACGCTTGCCTTGTCATTTTCTTTAGTGTCTTTGAAGAAGAAAAGTTTAATGAAATTCAGTCTGTCAATTTTTTCTTTTAAGCTTCATGTTTTTATACACTCTATACATTTTTTTTTCCTAATCCCAGGACACAAAGATTTTTCTCCTGTATTTTTCTCCAGAAGTTGTATAGTTTAGGTTTTACATTAGGTCTATAATACATTTCAAGTGAATTTTTGTGTAAAGTAAGGGTAGAAAGTACATGAACATTAGCTTTGTACCTTTACTTTACCATACATAAAATTTTTCCTGGATTTATTCCTTTTAGGTAGGGCAAATCTGATTACTGTTGCTCTACCTTGGCCAGCAGTGGAAGTCTGCTATTTGTTATTGTAAGCTCCACAGGTGATGGATATTCAACTGTTAGAGCATATTTGTTGAAAACACTATCCTTTTCCACTGAATTACCTTGGCATCTTTGTCAAACAATATATGTGGATCTATATTCTATTGATTTATATTTCTAAACTTAACATCAGCACCACACTGTCCTGAATACTATAGCCTTAGTTTAAATCTTCCAACATTAGTCTTAAAAAAAAACAACAGTTTTGATTCTACTAGATCTCTTGCATTTCTATGTAACTATCGGAATCCCCTTGTCAATTTCCATAAGAATGGCTGGTGGAATTTTTATTGGAATTGCATTAAATTTGCAGCTCAGGGGCGCCTGGGTGGCGCAGTCGGTTAAGCGTCTGACTTCAGCCGGGTCACGATCTCGCGGTCCGTGAGTTCGAGCCCCGCGTCAGGCTCTGGGCTGATGGCTCGGAGCCTGGAGCCTGTTTCCGATTCTGTGTCTCCCTCTCTCTCTGCCCCTCCCCCGTTCATGCTCTGTCTCTCTCTGTCCCAAAAATAAATAAACGTTGAAAAAAAAAATTAAAAAAAAAAAAAATTTGCAGCTCAATTTGGGGAAAGCCAGTCTTTAAACAATAATGATCAAAGAACATAATGTATCTCTCAATTTATTTAAGGCCCTTATTAATTTCTTTTCATGTTTTATAGTTTTCATTATATAGGTCTTACATATATTTTATTAAAGTTATCCTTAAGTATTTCATATTTTTGATGTTACTACAAAAGGTACAGTTTTGTAAATCTCAATCTCCAAGTATGTGTTGCTAGTATATAAAAATCCAATTAACTTTTCACATTGACTTTGTAGCCTATAATCTTGCTAATAAGCTTGCCTTTTAGTTATACCAGCTTTTTTTGTAGATTGCCTTGGGGATTTTCTACACATAAGATCATATCTGCAAATGAAGATTATTTCATACTGTCCCACATATCTGTTGCTCTGTTTTTGGTTTTTCTCCATGTCTCATTTTGGATAGTTTCTATTGTCATATCATCAAAGTTGCTGATTTTTTCTTCTCAAGTACCTCAGATACTGTGATTTTTCATCTCTAAGAAATTCTATATGGGTTTCTCTCTTTTTGTAAAGATATTCTACTTCTATCTCATGTTTCTGTTTTCTTTTACTTTCTTGGACATATGTGGCGTTTGTAATATTTTTTGTAATAGCTATATAACATCCTTTGTTAATTCCTCCAGCTCAGTCATTTTAGGTTTGTTTCTACTGACTGACTTTTTAGTTACGACTTACATTTTCCCGCCCCCCCCCCCTTTTTTTTTATATATATTTTGTAATTTTTGATTGGATGCTGACACTGTGAATCTTACTTTTTGGTGCACTGGATTTTTTTGCTTTTTTGAACAATGTTGGATTTTGTTCTGGAGATCAATTAAGTTACCTGAAGTCAGTTGGATTGCTTTCAAGGTCTGCATTCAAGCATTTATTGGGGCAATCCACAGCAACCTTTAGTCTAGGGCTAATTTGGACCCATCACCGAGAGGACAGAGTTTTGAGGCCTCTTCTCTATGCCTTGTGTATTACATGGTCTATTCTGGCTGGTTCAGGAGCATGAACTGTTCCCAAGCTTGTTATTTTGAATGATTTTTTTGCATACTTCTTTTTGGTTGTTCTTTCTCCAATCTCGGGTAGTTTCTTCACACACATGCACAGATCAATATTCAATCCCAAAATCTTAAGGGGACCCTTCTGCAGATCTCCAGGGCTCTGTCCTCTGTCTTTGTGTAACTACTTTTTCTCTGTGGCCTCCTAAGACTCTGATCTCTATCTTGTCTATGCAGTGAGATCTCCAGGTTATGTATGGGTTCCACCTCCTTGCACTATGACCCAGAAACTTCCCCAAGTAAAGCATGCTAGGACAATCAAAGGTTTACCTTGTTTGAGTTCCTTCTCATAGTCTACCACTGCCTATTATCCAATGTCTGAAAATCATTATTTTTTGTCTTTTTTTTTTTTCTGGATTCATTCTTGTTTTAGGAGGGTAGGTAAATCTGATTACTGTTGCTTTATCTTGGCCAAATTGGAAGTCCATTATTTGTTAATGTCAGCTCCCCAGGTGATTCTAATGTGGTCAGTTTTTAAAACCAGTGAGTCAGTAGCTTTGATTTCCTTAACAGAAAATTTCAAGATAGCACACATTTTTTCTGAGCTAATAAATCTTGGTAAGATTTGGAAGTCTGTGTCCCAGAAGTGTCATGTCACTATTACCTAATATGTTTAGAGGAACTTTTTACTAAAAGAAATGCCAAATACTACTTTGCAAAGAAACTAAGAAATCATTATTGTTTGGAAGAAAGTTTCATATGGAGATGCTTAAACTAAAATATCTGATAGAAGATACCACGAAAGAGTGCTTCAAAGCATGGGGGTAGGAATAACGAATAATTTAGAAAAACTATCCTCTTCCTGAGGCATTCCACTAAAGCCCTATTTTTAAAATTTTTGTCTTACTGAAGAAACCACTCATAAAAAAGCATGTTCAGTAAGAACAATAAATAAACAATATAAAATCAAATAGTCACAGAATTTTACTAGTGTGGCTTTCAAAAATCATGAGCCTTGTAAACTAAATAAGAACGTTGCACAGATTATTACAAGCAAAACTTTACCTATCAGTAGAAAGTAAGATTCTCTTCAGTACCAGTAAATTCCATTTCTATGTAGAGGTTTCTTCCCATCCCTCTAGATATCCCTCTGAAACTTACCCTTTTCCAAGTAAGACCTTGGAGCCCACGGTGGGTCTTCTTCAGCATAAGGATCACTATACTCGACCACAGCTGCTTCTTCTTCTTCATAATCTTCTGGAGGAGGAGGTGGAGGGGGGGATTCATCAAAGACTGGTTCTTCCACAGGTGGTGGTGGAGGTGGTGTATCTGAAACTAAGAATGTATCAGGCTGATAACAAAACTACATGTTATGTGAAGTTCAATATTTCCTATCCAAGCTTCTATGTACATGGTATATAAATCTAGACTTGAAAATAATGCTCTTTCAAAAAATGAGTAAGGGAAGGCTCTCCACCAACTATGTTTCAAATCTCCAAGCACGACTTTCTCCTCTCTCTGGGTCAGGGCTGATGGGTGTTAAAGTTTAGCTAAAACAATTATTATTAGAGCCTCCTGGAACCTATTTATACTAATACATCAACCTTTTTTTCAAAAAAAGAAAGAAATACAATATAGTTTGGCTTTACATTATATCCAATGAGTGGTGGTTATCAGAAATATTACTAATTTGGACATTTATAACCATATTTAATTTATAATAAATTAGAATGCACCAGTGAATAATCAAATATTGTAATCTACATTCCTCTCAATTTTTTAATAGCATTTTACCAAATTTAGTGGGATGGAAATCACAAGACTGGATAACTTCATCCATGAAGATGCTTGTGTTTGCTATTTTTTATATATAGAAAGAATTTTAACAATTCAGACTAATATAGGATCCAGAATTTCTTTAAGCTAAATACCCAAGAGTGATTTAAAAATCTCTCCTTGTAGAGATCTGCTTCCACTGCTCAGGTATCGGCATATAATAACATCTAAAAGATTATCTCCAAACTCTGGGAACTCAAAGCTTTCAAAATACTTGATACATAAATAAGCACAGCTCAGCAAAAACTGAGTAAAGCTGCATTTATCAGCTACGCAATTTTATGTATTAATTTTTATTATGAGGTATTAGTACTGTTTCTGTGAAATCCTCTAAGCAATCTTGTTTATTTTCTATCTTTCATATAAGCCTACTGATTCAATCAAATGGATTTGAGAAGACTGCTGATGTCTGGTGAGGATAAGCCACATCATTAGCCACAGGATAATGATAATATCATTATCATATTCTGTCCTATTCCAATATTCTTTCACCTGCTGCCACTCTACCTCCCAACCTATCTACTTTATGCACTTCAAAACTTTGCTCATTAAAAGTAATTCTTGGGGGTGCCTGAGCAGCTCAGTCAGTTAAGGGTTCTACTCTTGATTATGACTCAAGTCATCTCACAGTTCATGAATTTAAGCCCCATGTTGGGCTCCACACTGATGGTGCAGAGCCTGCTTGGGATTCTCTCTCCTTTCTCTCTGCCCCTCCTGCACTTGCACACTCTCTCTCAGGAATAAACTTTAAAAATCCTTAGAGTTTAAAAAAAAGAAAAAAGTAATTCTTTAGGGGGGCGCCAGGGTGGCTCAGTTGGTTGAACGTCCAACTCTTGATTTCAGCTCAGGTCATGATCCCAGGGTTGTGAGATCGAGCCCTGCATCAAGCTCCAAGCTGAGCATGGAACATGCTTAAGATTCTCTCTGTGTGTCCCTCTGACCCTCTCCCTCACTCACACTCTCTCTCTCTAGAAACAAAAAAAAAATTCTTTTAGTACTAATGGGTTTTTTAAATAAACAAAAAATATAGAAATGTGATTTAGCATATATTTTATGAGAAATTGCATATGGTTGGGGTAAGAATCAACAATATAAACAACATAACCTATTTGCATTTACAAGGTAAAGAAACTGACTTTAAACAAGTACACAAAACAAAGATCCAAAGGAATACTGTCTTTCAAAACAATCACCTTGAGAAATTACACTACAAAATTACTCAAAGATTCTGCCATTGCTCATTTTTTACCTTTTCTTATAATGCCTCAGAGTTAATGAGAGTAACATAAGCTACCATTTTTTACTTAAAATGTTCTAATTACTCAGCTAGCACTTTATTTCATTTAATCTTTACCTTGGGAGGTGGTGTTTTTAAGCCTCATTTTATGGATGTGGAAACTGGCTTTCCAAGATTAAGTACTACTATACTAAATAAGTGGAAAGCAAGAATTTTAACTTCAATGCCTATGATCTTAAAAGAAACACTATGGGAAGAGATCAATTTGATAACTTTGAAGTCATGGTTCATTATTACTCATTCAACAAAGATGAACTGAAAGCTTACTATGGCTAGTTACTATGCTCAGCACTAGGATAGAGCAGTAGGCTTAAGTCATAGAGACATAGACAACCAAATTATCACTTATATAATCAAGTGTGGTAAGTGCTTTAAGTCATTATGGAAAACAGAGGAATAGACCAAAACTCTTACATGGGTCAGGAAAGGCTTCCTGAATCTGAAGGATAAGTAAGAGTTAATGGCCAGAGCGGTAGGATGGAGTGAGGGTGGATATTTCATGTCGGATGTAAAGGGGAGAAAAAAAAAAAAGATAAAGTAGGAACTCTTCAAAGAACTAGCCAAAGTTCAGCAGGAAGAGGCATGAGGAAGCTGAAGAGGATTAAGCAGGAAGGGCCTTCAACAGTTTGAATTCTATCCAAAGAGTAATGGGGTGCCATAGAAGGATTTTAAGAAGAATAATAGAATCATAGCTGCACTAATTAGCCCAGGATACCTGGTTCCAAATAATTCCAGACTGTTTCCAAACATCAATCTTATTACAGACTAAGTAAGTATCTGCTAACCACAGAGTATTTTCAAAATAATATACCTGAAAACTATGAAGATAATTCCAAAGACAGGTATGTATCTTTCCAAGGTGAATGTTTTGAAAAAAACAACATTCATTTGAATGTAGAAGTCCTGCTATGTCTGTAAAATCAGCCACAGCTCACCTCATATACAAAGTTTTCTTATTTTTATACATTTTTAGGTGAGAAATGTATATTACTATTGAAAGAAAGAAAAGACTATTCCAAAAAGCAATCACACTATGATAAACACTGGAGCTGCTCATGGTTTACCTTCCAATAAACAGAAGTTAAACAGACTATTTTCAGAAGCTAGCAAACAGAGGTGCCAAGGCACCTGAAAGAGATACTGAGCCCTCAGGCAAGTAAGACTGGATTACAGCCAGTTAAAATACAACAAAGAAATGTGTTCATAAAAAGGGGGCATTTAGTTAGCTATAGAAGCACAAAAAAACAAAAACAAAAACAAAAAATACCAGGACTGTGTCAGATGCTTCTCTAAGTGCTGGGGAAACGGCCAGCCAACAGAACAACCAAAAATTCCTGCTCTCGTAAGAGCTTACATTCTAGAATTGGCAATGCCCATTTCCAAAGAAGTAGGAGTCCTAAGCAACAGAGTGCCAGTATTTCTACCCCACTGGTGAGACCATCCCTGTTATGACATGCATACACTGGGCTCCTTCATACTGATGGCATTAAAACTTTCATTAATGTAATGCCTCTCATTCAGATTCCATGCCCATCATACAACCTTACAATTGTGATGTAGGCTCCTTGTGTAGACTGCTGACAAAAAGAGAATTCACCTATCATACAGACTATGTTCATTGGTCTCTTTACCAGCAATTCCTCACTGAATATTGATATAGGCCTCCTGCTTTGTAGACATCAGTCTCCTGAGCTTCCTTAATGCTTCCCTAGGAGAAGACTGAATGTGTCAATAATATTAGTTATTTGATCCTGCATTGCTCAACAAGAGACCACAGGCTAGTGTAAATTCACTGCCAATCTATGAGGTCCTGGGAGACAGACTGATAATTTTGCTTCCCCGAGACTTACCATGGCATGGCCATTTTTACACCTAGAATCCCAAGACTGGGGAAGATTCTCAAGCCGGCCATAACACCCTACAACTCCAGTGACAGAAAACTAGGCTACTACTTGCTTGAGCAACTCAGAGAAAAAGATGCGATATCTGATGACTAAAGAGCATCTCCTTGGTTAGAAATGGTTTTTGTTCTTATATGTGCTTTATTTTACTTTTGTGTTATCTTCACTACCAGATTTAAGTTACCTGAAAGTAGAGAACTTCATCTTATTTTATCATTCACACTAGCTGCTCACACAGTGACTTGTTCAATAATATTCAAATATTTGAAGTATTAGCGATATGAATGACTATTCAGCCAATCATAAATGACATTTTATGCCTATAATCTGATCTACAGCATAAAGAAGACATAAACTTACTATTTTCTTGGACTCGGGCCACAAATCCCATTAAAGGTAACTGAGGAGTTACCTGTAGGATGGAGGGAGGAGGAGGAGCAAGAGATACTGCAAAAACAAAAAAGGTGTGGAGGATAAGGGGTAAGGGCAAGTTACATTAAAAGGAAAGGATAATACAATAAAACAAACATATAAGGAGGGAAACCACTATGTACAAATATTTTATAAGCTATCTTAAAGATCCTCTTTTAAGGGATAATACATTAACACAAAAAATACAAAGTATTAGGGGGAGTTTTAAGAATGTTTCAAAACTTGCAACAGGAAGCATTTATTATATACAGATCTACTCTAACATGTAATGGCAAACTGATCTGGTCATATCGCTAACATGTCTTCTCAAAGAAAGAATATCTTCAGATTATCATGAATAATTTGTTTTTCAGGATTTTAAAGGTTACAAGTTTAATGTTCATCAATACAGGAAAAAAAAACATCACATCCCAACATCCTAAATTTATACTTTTCATTGCTTCATTAACAGACAAAGTAAGTAGTTCTTCATTCATTAACTAAACAAATATTTACTGACTTTCTAGTAAGCAGTAAGCACTTTGCTAGGAGACGAGTATCAAAACCATTCTAACAGGTCTGAGTCATTATAATTTTTCATAATCCCAACTCATACAAAAAAAAAACACTGGCCTCATTCAAATCATTCTCTCCACCCAAGGTGTCTTTCCTTCTATCTCAAACACTGGTACAGCGCCTAGCACTAGTCAGCATTCAACAAACGTTTAACGTATATAAATAAACCAGATACATGCCCAACAATTGCCCAAGATTAATTCTACAGTTATAGTTTCCTTCAGAAGGGGTATTAAGTATGGTATACATCTTTTTATAAAAAGAGAACACCTTTATTAACTCCAAATTACAGTTAAGACCAATACAACTAAGAAGATGAATAAGAGTCACTACCCTCAAAGAGATCACATTGTAATTGGGAATATAAAACAAAATAATAACCTTAACCCAACAATGTTTATGCGAGAGGCAGCAGTAGTGATGGTGCAGTGTGACGGTGGTGGGGGTACAGGATGGGGTAGTGGTAAGGAAGGCCACGTAGAAATTACCTCTGAACAGGCACTAGAAGAAAAAGGAGTTCAATACACAGACAAGAATGAGAATCAAAGGAAGCTGAAAACCAAGTGACGGGCAAAGGCTTAGAGGTATAAAACAGCATGACCAGTTCACAGGACTGGACATGTTTCTATATGACTAGCATAAAATGGCCCAGGGAGAACATACAAACCTGGAAAAGTAAAGTGTTTGGATATGAAATAGAGAAGTACCTTAGGTGAAAGATTGCTTAGTGGAAAGAGACTGGACTTTAAAGTCATTCAACGTCAAATATCTGATTTACCATTTCCTTGTTGTTGGAACACCAAGTAAAAACTTCTCTGAGCCTAATCCATAACTGTAATGAAAAAGAGTGGTTTACTTTACAGAATGACTGCAAAGATTAAAAAAATCAAAAAACTAATGCACGTAGAGAACCTAATGCAGGACCTGGCACAAAAAAAAAAAAAAAAAAATCAAGGCTGCATAAACAAAAGAAAAGGAGAGAACTTAGTGTGAAAAAAGTGCCACTTGGTACTTCTGGGTAACTAAGGAACATATATAATGCAGACAAGAGCTAAGTTATTAATCCTGAAGAATATCTAGATATAAGGGACAAAGCAGAATAACCCTAGAAATGGGTACCTTTTCTTTTTATAAAAGACACCTGTTGAATAGGTTTTTCCCTTAAGTCATACTTCTTGATAGTAAACCCTTAAGTTGTATGTCTCCCACTTGCAAAGACTTGGAACAATTTGATATGGTCACAATACCCTATGTTTCCAAACTTAGGAGAAGATGACATAATGAACATAGAAATAGCAGAGACAAACAAAGCTGATAAAAGAGAAAGAACAGCAGGCAGCAACTGGCACTTCTAGAAAAATAGAAATCAGGTATATGTTCATATCAAATAAGATGAAATGTTCCTCTTCTGTTAGCACCAGTCCCAACCTCTCCTAGAACAGAAAAGCAGGAAATTTCCCACTTCAGATATTGTTTCTCATCCAAATTGAAAAAAAAAAAAAATGAACTTCTGGTACTAAACAAGAATGATTAGGTGTTTAACTCAGAACACTGCTTTTGTAAGTAGAGTTTATTATTTTTTAAGATGAGTATTTATTTTTTTGCTAGTTCTGAAAGTGAAAATCTGAAACCATATTGGTTTTAAGAAGTCCACTGACAGCACCCCAGGTAAAAACCAATCCCAAATCTTTCTAAAACAGAATTACTTTACAGCAAAACAAGTTAGATTTTTTTCAAAGCCCGTCCATGTCAAAAAAAAAAAATTCAGTTCCAAATGGAGTTTACAAAGGCCACCCCAAATGCTACCCCCCACCCCAGGGAAAACTTTTTAGGTGATGGTCTAAATTAATTCAGATACCACAGCATTTTCTTTCTGGACCAAATTAAGAATTCATCTGACCAGAACTCTTTTTTTTTAATATGAAATTTATTGTCAAACTGGTTTCCATACAACACCCAGTGCTCATCCCAACAGGTGCCCTACTCAATACCCATCACCCTCCCACCGCCCCCATCAACCCTCAATTTGTTCTTAGTTTTTAAGAGTCTCTTATGTTTTGGCTC
The DNA here is from genome assembly GCF_028749965.1 of Puma concolor. NCBI lineage: Eukaryota > Metazoa > Chordata > Mammalia > Carnivora > Felidae > Puma > Puma concolor. The sequence goes on along the minus strand of NC_141674.1, from coordinate 190,684,976 downwards.
CCTCATTCTCTAACCTTTTTTTTTCCCTCCCCTCCCCCATGGTCTTCTGTTAAGTTTCTCAGGATCCACATAAGAGTGAAAACATATGGTATCTGTCTTTCTCTGTATGACTTATTTCACTTAGCATAACACTCTCCAGTTCCATCCACGTTGCTACAAAAGGCCATATTTCACCCTTTCTCATTGCCAAGTAGCATTCCATTGTACATACAAACCACAATTTCTTTGTCTATTCATCAGTTGATGGACATTTAGGCTCTTTCCATCATTTGGCTATTGTTGAGAGTGCTGCTATAAACATTGGGGTACAAGTGCCCCTATGCATCAGCACTCCTGTATCCCTTAGGTAAATTCCTAGCAGTGCTACTGCTGGGTCATAGGGTAGATCTATTTTTAACTTTTTGAGGAACCTCCACACTGTTTTCTGGAGCAGCTGCACCAGTTTGCATTCCCACCAACAGTGCAAGAGGGTTCCCGTTTCTCCACATCCTCGCCAGCATCTCTAGTCTCCTGATTTGTTCATTTTAGCCCTTCTAACTGGAGTGAGGTGGTATCTGAGTGTGGTTTTGAATTGTATTTCCCTGACGAGGAGCGACGTTGAGCATCTTCTCATGTGCCTGTTGGCCATCTGGATGTCTTCTTTAGACAGGTGTCTATTCATGTCTTCTGCCCATTTCTTCACTGGATTGTTTCTCGGGTGTGGAGTTTGGTGAGTTCTTCATAGATTTTGAATACTAGCCCTTTGTCCCATATGTCATTTGCAAATATCTTTTCCCATTCTGTTGGTTGCCTTTTAGTTTTCTTGTTTGTTTCCTTTGCTGTGCAGAAGCTTTTTATCTTCATGGGGTCCCAATAGTTCATTTTTGCTTTTATTCCTTTGCCTTTGGGGATGTGTCAAGTAAGAAAGTGCTGCAGCTGAGGTCAGAGAGGTTTTCTCCTGCTTTCTCCTCTAGGGTTTTGACGGTTTCCTGTCTCACATTCAGGTCCTTTATCCATTTCGAGTTTATTTTTGTGAATGGTGTAAGAAAGTGGTCTAGTTTCATCCATCTGCATGTTGCTGTCCAGTTCTCCCAGTACCATTTGTTAAAGAGACTGAATTTTTTCCATTGGATATTCTTTCCTGCTTTGTCAAAGATTAGTTGGCCATACTTTTATGGGTCTAATTCTAGGGTTTCTATTCTATTCCATTGGTCGATGTGTCTGTTTTTGTGCCAATACCATGCTGTCTTGATGATTACAGCTTTGTAGTAGAGGCTAAAGTCTGGGATTGTGATGCCTGCTGCTTTCGTCTTCTTCTTCAAAATTACTTTGGCTATTTGGGGTCTTTTGTGGTTCCATACAAATTTTAGGATTGCTTGTTCTAGCTTCAAGAAGAATGCTGGTGCAATGTTGATTGGGATTGCATTGAATGTATAGATTGCTTTGGGTAGTATTGACATTTTAACAATATTTCTTCTAATCCATGAGCATGGAATGTTTTTCCATTTCTTTATATCTTCTTCAATTTCCTTCATAAGCTTTCTATAGTTTTCAGCATACAGATCTTTTACATCCTTGGTTAGGCTTATTCCTAGGTATTTTATGCTTCTGGGTACAACTGTGAATGGGATCAGTTTCTATATTTATCTTTCTGTTGCTTCATTATTAGTATGTAAGAATGCAACTGATTTCTGTACGTACATTGACTTTGTATCCTGCGACTTTGCTGAATTCATGTATCAGTTCTAGCAGACTTTTGGTGGAGTCTATTGGGTTTTCCATGTGTAATATCATGTCATCTGCAAAAAGTGAAAGCTTGACTTCATCTTTGCCAATTTTGATGCCTTTGATTTCCTTTTGTTGTCTGATTGCTGATGCTAGCACTCCCAACACTATGTTAAACATTAGTGGTGAGAGTGGACATCCCTGTCGTGTTCCTGACCTCATGGGGAAAGCTCTCAGTTTTTCCCCATTGAGGATGATATTAGCTGTGGGCTTTTTATAAATGGCTTTTATGATGTTTAAGTATGTTCCTTCTATCCCGACTTTCTCGACGGTTTTTATTAAGAAAGGATGCTGAATTTTGTCAAATGCTTTTTCTGCATCGACTGACAGGATCATATGGTTCTTATCTTTTCTTTTATTAACGTGATGTATCACATTGACTGATTTGCGAATGCTGAACCAGCCCTGCAGCCCAAGAATGAATCCCACTTGATCATGGTGAATAATTCTTTTTATATGCTGTTGAATTCAATTTGCTAGTATCTTATTGAGAATTTTTGCATGCATAGTCATCAGGGATATTGGCCTGTAGTTCTCTTTTTTTGCTGGGTCTCTGTCTGGTTTAGGAATCAAAGTAATGTTGGCTTCATAGAATAAGTCTGGAAGTTTTCCTTCCCTATTTTTTGGAACAGCTTGAGAAGGATAGGTATTATCTCTGCTTTAAATGTCTGGTAGAATTCCCCTGGGAAGCCATCTGGTCCTGGACTCTATTTGTTGGGAGATTTTTGATAACTGATTCAATTTCTTCGCTGGTTATGGGTCTGTTCAAGTTTTCTATTTCTTCCTGTTTGAGTTTTGGAAGTGTGTGGGTGCTTAGGAATTTGTCCATTTCCTCCAGGTTGTCCAGTTTGTTGGCATATAATTGTTCATAGTATTTCCTGGTAATTGCTTGTATTTCTGAGGGATTGGTTGTAATAATTCCATTTTCATTCATGATTTTATCTATTTGGGTCCTCTCCCTTTTCTTTTTGAGAAGCCTGGCTAGAGGTTTATCAATTTTGTTTATTTTTCCAAAAACCAACTCTTGGTTTCATTGATCTGCTCTACAGTTTTTTTTAAGATTCTATATTGTTTATTTCTGCTCTGATCTTTATTATTTCTCTTCTTCTGCTGGGTTTGGGGTGTCTTTGCTGTTCTGCTTCTATTTCCTTTAGGTGTGCTATTAGATTTTATATTTTGGATTTTTCTTGTTTCTTGAGATAGGCCTGGATTGCAATGCATTTTCCTCTCAGGACTGCCTTCGCTGCATCCCAAAGCGTTTGGATTGTTGTATTTTCATTTTCATTTGTTTCCATGTATTTTTTAATTTCCTCTCTAATTGCCTGGTTGACCCATTCATTCTTTAGTAGGGTGTTCTTTAACCTCCATGCTTTTGGAGGTTTTCCAGACTTTTTCCTGTGGTTGATTTCAAGTTTCACAGTATTGTGGTCTGAAAGTATGCATGGTATGATCTCAATTCTTTTACACTTATGAAGGGCTGTTTTGTGACCCAGTATGTGATCTATCTTGGAGAATGTTCCATGTGCACTCGAGAAGAAAGTATATTCTGTTGCTTTGGGATGCAGAGTTATAAATATATCTGTCAAGTCCATCTGGTCCAATGTATCATTCAGGGCCCTTGTTTCTTTACTGATCCTGTGTCTAAATGATCTATCCATTACTGTAAGTGGAGTATTTAGAGTCCCCTGCAATTACCACATTCTTATCAATAAGGTTGCTTATGTTTGTGATTAATTGTTTTATATATTTGGGGGCTCCCGTATTCGGCACATAGACATTTATAATTGTTAGCTCTTCCTGGTAGACCCTGTAATTATTAAATAATGCCCTTCTTCATCTCTTGTTACAACCTTTAATTTAAAGTCTACTTTGTCTGATATAAGTATGGCTACTCCAGCTTTCTTTTGACTTCTAGTAGCATGATAGATAGTTCTCCATCCCCTCACTTTCAATCTGAAGGTGTCCTCAGGTCTAAAATGAGTCTCTTGTAGACAGCAAATAGATGGGTCTTGTTTTTTTTTTTTTATCCATTCTGATACCCTATGTCTTTTGGTTAGAGCATTTGGTCCATTTATATTCAGTGTTATTACTGAAAGATATGGGTTTAGAGTCATTGTGATGTCTGTAGGTTTCATGCTTGTAGTGATGTCTCTGGTACTTTGTGGTCCTTGCAACATTTCACTCACAGAATCCCCCATAGGATCTCTTGTAGGGCTGGTTTAGTGGTGATGAATTCCTTCAGCTTTATCTCTCCTTCTATTCTGAATGACAGACTTGCTGGATAAAGGATTATTGGCTGCATATTTTTTCTGTTCATCACATTGAAGATTTCCTGCCATTCCTTTCTGGCCTGCCAAGTTTCAGTAGATAGGTCTGCCACTAGTCTTACCAGTCTCCCTTTATATGTTAGAGCGTGTTTATCCCTAGCTGCTTTCAGAATTTTCTCTTTATCCTTGTATTTTGCCAGTTTCACTATGATATGTCGTGCAGAAGATCGATTCAAGTTACGTCTGAAGGGAGCTCTCTGTGCCTCTTGGATTTCAATACCTTTTTCCTTCCCCAGATCAGGGAAGTTCTCAGCTATGATTTGTTCAAGTACACCTTCAGCCCCTTTCTCTCTCTCTTCATCTTCTGGAATTCCTATTATACGGATATTGTTTCATTTGATTGCATCACTTAGTTTTCTAATTCTCCCCTCATACTCCTGGATTTTTTTAGCTTTTTCTCAGCTTCCTCTTTTTCCATAATTTTATCTTCTAATTCACCTATTCTCTCCTCTGCCTCTTCAATCCAAGCTGTAGTTGCCTCCATTTTGCACCTCATTTATAGCATTTTTTAGCTCCTCATGACTATTTCTTAGTCCCTTGATCTCCATAGCAATAGATTCTCTGCTGTCCTCTATACTTTTCTCAAGCCCAGCGATTAATTTTATGACTGTTATTCTAAATTCATGGTCCACTATATTGCTTAAATCGTTTTTGATCAATTCGTTAGCTGTCGCTACTTCCTGGAGTTTCTTTTGAGAATTCTTCCGTTTCATCATTTTGGATGGTTCCTGGGGTGGCGTGGAACTGCAGGGCACTTCCCCTGTGCTGTCTGGAGTAACTTGTGTTGGTGGGCGGGGCTGCAGTCAGACCCAATGTCTGTCCCCAGCCCACCGCTGGGGCCACAGTCAGACTGGTGTGTACCTTATCTTCCCCTCTCCCAGGGGCAGGACTCACTGTGGAGTGGTATGGCCCCTGTCTGGGCTACTTGCACACTGCCAGGCATGTGGTGCTGCTTTGATGGGATCTGGCGTATTAGCCGGGGTGGATCTACAAGGTGCACAGAGGCGGGAGGGACAGGCTTAGCTCGCTTTGCCCTCAGTGGTCCCCTGCAGGAGGGGCCCTGCAGCACCAGGAGGGAGGCAGACCCATTGGAGGAATGGATCCACAGAAGCGTTGGGTGTTTGCGCGGTGCAAGCATGTTCAGTGCCAGGAACTGGTTCCCTTTGGGATTTCAGCAGGGGGATGGGAGAGGGAGATGGCGCTGGCCAGCGTCTTTGTTCCCCGCCGAGCTGAGCTCTGTCTTCCGGGGCTCAACACCTCTCCTTTGCAGTGTCCTCTCGCCCTCCCGCTCTCAGAGCAGAGCTACTGACTTATAACATTCCAGATGTTAAGTCCCACTGGCTGTCAGAACTCACGCAGTCTGGCCCCTCCGCTTTTGCAAGCCAGACTCGAGGGCTCTGCCTTGCCTGGTGGGCTGCCCCTCCACCGCCCCAGCTCCCTCCTGCCAGTCTGTGTAGCATGCATCACCTCTCCACCCTTCCTACCCTCTTCTGTGGGCCTCTCGTCTATGCTTGGCTCTGGAGAGTCCGTTCTGCTAGTCTTCTGGCGGTTTTCTGGGTTATTTAGGCAGGTGTGGGTGGAATCTAAGTGATCAGCAGGACGTGGTGAGCCCAGCGTCCTCCTACACCGCCATCTTCCTCCTCCCTACTATCTGACCAGAACTCTTGTGAACCAGAAAATCCTACTTTAAACTAGATTTATCTTTCTTAGAGCTGAATAGAAAATCAACCATTCTAGGAGATTTAAGCAGGAATCTGATGAGAAGAATTATTTGCAATATTCAGTCTAGTCCTAGGCATCTTGTGAACAGGGAAGGGCAGCGAGTAAGTAGACATTTGTTTTCACCACACTTAGCTAAGATGATTCCTCATATGACAACACCCTTTCCCTATAACCACCAAAAGGTCTCTAAATGTAGTAATTTTATGTTCACAATATACACTAATGATGTTAATGTGAGAAGATGTCCTCACCAAGTGACTGGACCAAATACACACACAAACATTCACACACTCACACACACACATACACATACTAAAAGGCTCTGCAAGCAAACCAAATTTACATTATGAGTCTGTGCTGATGAAATATATAGCCTTTCCAAGCATGACCTTCCTGGTTATTTATAAAATCCTTTGTAGCACAATCTTTGAGGCTTATTGTTTTAAAACATCCAGTTCAAAGAGTTCTGAGGGGCACCTTGGTGGCTCAGTCAGTTAAGCATCCAACTCTTGGTTTCTGCTCAGGTCATGATCTCATGGTTCCTGAGTTCCAGCCCCACGTTGGGCTCTGCACTGACAGTGTGGAGCCTGCTTGGGATTCTCTCTCTCCCACTCTCTCTACTCCTCCCCTGCTTGCTCTCTCTCTCTCTCTCTCTCTCTCTCTCAAAATAAATAAATGGACTTTAAAAAATTAAAAAAAAGTTTTGAAAAATCACTTAGGATTTTACATCTTATTTCTACAGGTTTATAAATACTCTGAGAAAAGCAGACAAAACAAACATCCTCAATACTACTACTAAAACCATTAAAGAATACCACCTTTAGAAGTTGTATTTATCTGACAGCCCATTCAGGTTTAGCTGCTTATATTTTACATTGCAGTGAGGGAAATGATTTAAACAATTCATTTTAAGAGTGAAATATTTTCTGAGCACCTGGGTGGCTCACTCAGTTAAGCGTCCAATTTTAGCTCAGGTCATGGTCTTGCAGTTTGTGGATTTGAGCCCTGTATTGGGCTCTGTGCTGACAGCTCAGAACCTGGAGCCTGCTTCAGATTCTGCGTCTCCCTCTCTCTGCCCCTCCCCCACTCGTTCTCTGGCTCTCTCTCTCAAAAGTAAACATTTTAAAAAGTGAAATATTTTCTAAACATGAATAGCAAGGAGTATTTAAAAGTGAACTTAATGATACTCAGTAAGGAGGCTTTTTTGATGGAAGAGTATATGGTTACCAAATAATTATCAATTCTGTAGTCTCAGAAGGGTTAAAAGAACTGGATCATTGTTGTTATTCCTTTTGAACCAAAAGAGTCACAAGATGTTATGCCAAATGAAAGTAGCAAACTAACAGTTTAAAAACATAACTTGTATTAATAATCAGTGTAAAGGGCCTATCTGGCTTACTTGGTCATCTGAGAATATACATACCACTGTTCAGTTGTTCCCTTGCTTTTTCGTTCTTAGAGTAAGCATTCTCTAACAAACAGTAAAGACTGCCTAAAATAAGGATTTGAAAATAGCTTCTTGCTACTGCTCTTTATTCATACTCTGCTAAAGCTCTACCACATCTGCATTCTTCTGGAAATTTATGGTAAGTATCATTTAGTGAATATATGTTATTGATTTCTCTTCTGCAATATCACCAACCCAATATAATTTTTTCATTGTTTCTTTTTAGTTGTTTTTAATAACATTCAGTGGTTAAAACCTGGCATTTTCCCTGTGTAAAACACAATACTCATTCACAAATTCCTCATACAAACTATATATAGTCACATTTCTTGCAACCAACATTCCACTTTATGAATTAGATTTTTTTTAATCTTTGCTATAAGAAAATATAAGCAGTATAATATAGGATATCTATTAAAAAAGGTGTTGGTACTTAAATACATTACTGATTCTTTAATGTTATGGATTGAATATTTATGTATCCCCTAAGTTCATAGGTTGAAATCCTAATGTGATGGTATTAGGAGGTGGGACTTTGGGAGGCAGTTAGGTCATGAGAGTGGAGCCCTCATGAATGGAATTAGTGTCCTTACAAAGGAGACCTAGAGAACTCCCTCTCTTTTCCACCATGTGAGGATACAAGAAGATAGCAGTGTGCAACCCAGAAGAGAACTTGAGAAATTGACCATGTTAGCACCCTGATCTCTGACTTCCAGTTTCCAAAACTATGAGAAATAAATTTCTGTTGTTTATAAACCACCCAGTCTCTGTTATAGCAGCCTAAACTAAGACACTTACCAAACGAGGTTTGTATATGTAAATGTACAAACACACACATACTTATTTACCACCAAAGTGCTTCATATTGATATTTAAAATAAAAACTGTTAATTTGTTAGCTCTATTTGTTTCAGTGACTCTCTTTGCAGCTGACAAGATGAATGATACATTGGTATTCCTATTTCTTTGACTACATTTTTAAGAAACAATGAGAGCCAAAGGGATTTCATTTATGCCCTGATCAAAGTGTTCCTTTCATTAAATTGCTTCTGAAATAATCTCATTAGAAAACAATTACTGTACCCTTAGGATCATTACAAAACAATTATTGTACTCTTAGGACTTGGCACTTCAAATAAATTCCACCAACAGTTCTCATAATTCCATATTTTAATTCCTATGTTTGGTTGCCTTTTCAACTCAAACCAACTACAGTAACAGTGCTGCTAGATTTCCATCTCACAGAAAATCACATTGAATTTAGAGACACATGAATCCCAGCCTGTCAGCTCACCCCTTCAGAAGTCCACATCCATTTTAAGCCTCTGATTGTAAAAAAACAGGCTCATAAAAAACACAGCTGGGATCATTTTTGTTAAATCAGGGAATTAGCTGCTTGAGAAAGCACAACACACGTTTTTTCATTTTAAATATTAATAAACAGGGATGAAGGTAAGACCCATGGGAATAATACAAAACACGTAATTTTCTAAAGCAAATAAAAAGAAGAAACACCTAGTAGCCTTAGGACACTGGTTTGCAAAGTATTGATTCTTGCAAAAAAAAAAAAAAAAAAAAAGAAAGAAAGAAAAGCTTTTCAAAGAACATGATTTAGTAAAAATAAATTTTAATTCAAAAAAGCACCATGATTAATAAACTAACAAAGCTGCAGTCACCCTCTTTAAACAGTTACCAAATCCCTAGAGATGAAAGGCAGAACTTAAAAGAGAGGCATACAGGAGAAAAAAAATAAATAAATGAATTGTCTCACACATTATACTGAAGGCTCAAGAATCTCAATTCGTTTTATACCCATGAGTGTGAAAAATACTTTCATTAAAATTATTCCTGAGAGTAGGGCATTTTTCTGCTTTAACACATACTTTCGTTAAAATCAGATTTACAAAGAAAGTACTGAAATATGTACATAAAACACATTTAAGTATGTGCTCAAATAGCCTTCAAATAAATTCCACCAACAGTTCTCATAAGACCAATATTTTATACGTGTATATGTACACAAAAAGAAGTAAATATCCTTGTACCTATTTCCTGAATATCATATACACATGGGTCATCAACTGTAACAGTGAAGTATCTCTCAGCTCCATTAGGGAACCAGCCATTTTAGACTGACACCACTCTTCCAAAATTCTACTTGAGCATAGGGAAGGGTGTATGGGCCATAAGCAGTATTTGTCTAGACTTCCAAGGAGGGCCAGAGAGAGACCTTACCTTCAACACAACTATGAAATAAGCCATATCTACTAACAAACTAAAGTGTAAAAATAAAAACTGCATTTAGGTATAAAAATGAGTTTGGAACACATGATTTAAAATCAGAATGTATGAAAAAGATAGGCAGATTTGTCAAAATTAAGCTCAAAATGAGTTTAAAAGAATGGCACAGCAAAAAATTGTTAAGTGTAATCAAGGACAGCAGCAAGAGCATATTTCAGCTCAGGCAGTTGGTCATCACACTACAGTGTAAATATGGCGTTTAATCTGTAAGAGGGACCCAAAAGAGTCAAAGGATTTGAGTAAAGGAACAGGAATTCATTCTACATCCAACAGCTACTGAGCACTATTCCCAGGATAAAACTGTATAAAAGACTGACGAGGTCTCAGGCTCTCAAGCACTTTATATCACATTGTGGGATCCTCCTCACCTCCAACCCCCTACCTCCCAAAAAGAGACTATGAGATTAAGAGGAAGATTTTTTAAAGTCCGAAGTTAGGTAGGATAGTATGAAAGAACATGGAACTCAGAGGCAGACGATCTAAGTTCAAATCCTAACCTGACATCACCTCAGCCTCAGTTTCTTCACCTATAAAATACAGATGAAAATGAACACATGATTAGAGGAATCAAGTGAGATAATATATAAAGGCATTCTCTAAACTGCATTTATCAAGGGGCACCTAGGTGGCTCAGTCTTAGGTTAAGCGTCTGACTTCAGCTCCAGTCGTGATCTCACGGTTCGCGAGTTTAAGCCCCTCACTGGGTTCTGTGCTGACAGCTCAGAGCCTGGAGCCTGCTTCGCGTTCTGTGTCTCCCTCTCTCTCTATCCCTCCTTGGCTTGTGTTCTCTCTGTCTCTCAAAAATAAACAAACATTAAAAATAAATAAGTAAACTGCATTTATCTAGAAAGAGGATCAAATTTCTTCTGCATAACTCCCAAGGAATAAGGAGGTTTCACCAAAAGGTAGCCATGGTCAACTGGTTTCAGAGCTTATCAAAAATGGAATGGGTTGTCCCTTAATATTAAAGGTGATCATATACAGACTTACTGGCCTCTTGGCAAAAATCCAGAAAAACGCAGTAAGTTGATATACCATGTCCACAATAGTCACAGTGTCTAGTATTTGCTTTTACCTTCTCTGGGGAAGAAGCAAAAATAATGTTTGCACGACTTTAAATATGTGCCAGATTAATTTTTTTCTGTATGCATGATGCATGATGAAAGACTGACTGTAGTATCTGGATCAATCTGTCCAAGTCCTAGCTTTCCCATCATAGGTTTGGTATGAGACGTGAATACGACAGTATAACTGCCTAGCACAAAACAGCTTCAAAAATATCATCTCTCCTTTACTATGCCACTTATAAACTATGTTCATATACAGTCAATTTTCATTATTTGGTATTCGTAGAGCAAGGATATCTGATAAAATAAGAAGGAAATACTGTTCACCACAGTATTATTTTTAAAAGCAAATAATCACCAGCACAATCAAAAAGATTGTTTGGAAAAATTAAGTTCTACTTTATATGGAAATCGTGTACTGATTAAAAAAAAAAAAAAGAAATGGATGATATAGTATTAGCAACCTTGTAGTCATTCTTCCATTCATTGAACAAATAGTACTAAACACCTATTATGCGCTAGTCATTTGTAATTAAAGGTCTTTTCTTCTGTAATTGAAATTTTAAATATTCTATAAAATGCAAAAGAAAATCTAACCTGGATTCTGGCTATAAAAAGGTCCTCCATTCATCTGATTCTGAAGGCTTGTTTGTGAAGTTATGGAAGGAGGGCGTCTATAGGGCAACGAGCCCCCTATTGTTGGGGGAGTATGGCGAGAGGCAGGTCTATTCATGCTGTAGAACTGAACAGGATGACCTGGAAAAGGGATAGAGCACAAATTTGCCATTAAAAGAAAATTATCTCAGACAACCAAATGCTTTATTGTCTGAATCTTAATAACATGATTAAAAATAACAATGCTTAGCTAATTTAATTGCTATCTGACAAACATCATACAAGGCCACAGCTATTGCTCAGCTAACATATCAAAGTGCAAAAGCAAGAGGGGCGCCTGGGTGGCTCAGTCAGTTAAGTGTCCAACTTCGGCTCACATCATGATCTTATGGTTTGTGTGTTCAAGCCCCACATCGGGCTCTGCACTGACAGCTCAGTCTGGAGCCTGCTTTGGATTCTGTGTCTCCCTCTCTCTCTCTGACCCTCCCCAGCTTGTGCTCTCTCTCAAAATAAATAAATAAACTTTAAAAAAGAAAAGTGCAAAAGCAAGAAAGTAGGTAAATAAAACTAGGTTTGGAAAAGCTATGGTCTAAACAGATTACTAATTAATACTATAATTGTATTAAACTAATAATTTGACAGGGTTTCAAAATCATCACAATTAAAATCTGTGGCTTACTTCCTCCTCCACCCCTCAAAAATGGCCACTAAAAACTAAACAAAAATGACATTTGGAAAAGAAAAAGAAAAAATGTTTGACACACAGTCTTATCCAAAACAATAATAGTAATAATAACAATAGCAATAAATTTAAGGTAGCAAAGCCAATTCATTTAAAGGAAAACAAAGTATTTCACAAAAGATCAAGTGACATAATTCCAAATCAAATACGTCTTTATTCAATCAAAAACCTCCATGGGGCACTTGGGTGACTCAGTTGGTTAAGCATCCAACTTCAGCTCAGGTCATGATCTCACCATTCCTGAGTTCGAACCCCACATAGGGCTCTGTGCTGACAGCCCAGAGCCTGGGGCCTGTTTCAGATTCTGTGTCTCCCTATCTCTGCCCCTCCCCCACTTGTGCTCTGTCTCTCTCTCTCTCTCTCTCTCTCTCTCAAAAATAAATAAACATTAAAAAAAAATTAAAGGGGTGTTTGGGTGGCTCAGTCAGTTGAGCATCTGACTTCAGCTCAGGTCATGATCTCGCAGTTGAGTTCAAGCCCCGCATCTGAGCCCCGTGTCCAGTTCTGTGCTGACAGCTCAGAGCCTAGAGTCTGCTTCAGATTCTGTGTCTCCCTCTCTCTCTGCCCCACCCCCACTCATGCTCTGTCTCAAAAATAAATAAACATTGAAAAAAAATTTTTAATAAACCACCCCCCCATTTCTGAAGGTAGATTAAATTTGCCTTAAAATTAGAGGTTGGGGTGCCTGGGTGGCTCAGCTGGTTAAGCATCTGACTCTTGATTTCAGCTCAGGTCATGTTCTCAAAGTTTGTGAGATGGAGCCCTGCATCACGTTGGGCTCTGTGCTGACAGCAAGAAGCCTGCATGGGATTCCCTCTCTCCCCAACTCTTTCTGCCCCTCCCTCTAAATAAATAAATAAATAAATAAATAAATAAATAAATTTCTTAATTAGAGCTTAAGCAATTTACAACTATGAATAAAGCTAAGATACAAAAAAGTAAAATATATCTTATTTGTAATACCATCTCTGAACCTATACATATTTATTAGCAATTTCACTCAACTGTGCTGAGAATACTTAAACAGGTAATGCTAACTAAAGACATTCTTTCATAATCTATCCAAGTCCCTAATGCAATTCAGCTCCTAAATTTTCTCTTGACTCCACTTCCACTTAACATCATTCAGCTGAAGGCCTACTATAACAGACAGAGCAAACAAAGCACTAGAACACCCTGAAGAGACCACTCCAGTAGACAAGAAAGGAGGGGAGGAAACAGGAGGAGAGAAGAAGGGAAGGGAGACGTGAGAGGGAATGAAAGGGGAAGGAGAGGAGAGATAAAGGGAAGAGGATAGGAGCACTTGTGTGGCTCAGTTGAGCGTCTGACTTTGGATCAGGTCATGATCTCGTGGTTCCTGGGTTTGAGCCCTGCACTGGGCTCTGTGCTGGCAGTTCGCAACCTGGAGATTACTTCAGATTCTGTGTCTCCGTCTCTCTCTGCCCCTCCCTTGCTCACGCTCTCTCTCAAAAATAATAAACAAACATTAAAAAATAAAAAACAAAGGGGAAGAGGAGGAGAAAGTGCAGGGAGGAAGGAAGAGAGAGGGGAGAGGAGAAAAGAAAGAAAAACACTTCTGGCAATTTTTCATCTTATCCATGATTGTAAAAAGGATTTACGTGACTAAAACTGGTCTTCAGGAACTCCAAAAATTTATCAAACTTGGTTTCATATGAACTCATATAAAAAATATTTTAAAAGTACTCAAGATCTGCTATATCATTTAATTTTACATACAACAGCATCAAAACCTAAAAATCAATTCTGTTGTATAAAAATCTGGAGTATTCAAGCTTAAACATAATCTACTGTCAGGGGGCACCTGGGTAGCTCAGTTGGTTAAGCCTCCGACTTCAGCTCAGGTCATGATCTCACAGTTCATGAGTTCAAGCCCTGCATCAGGCTCTGTGCTGACAGCTTAGAGCCTGGAGCTTGCTTGGCATTCTGGGTCTCCCTCTCTCTGCCCCTCCCCCCATCTACACTCTGTCCCTCTCTCTCAAAAATTAAAAAAAAATTTTTTTTAAACATAATCTACTGTCAAGTCTATATAACCACAATAAAAAATGTAAAAACATATATACTAATAAATTATTACTTCAAAGGTATGTTTTGTCATTTGAATCATCAGATACAAATATATTATTGGCATTTTAGTAATTAGTCTGTAACAAACTAATACAAACCTATGATCTTCAAGTTAAAAACATCCTGATAATTGACACCATTATGAATTTTATAGATTACATCCAGTCTAAAATCTCATATAAGTCATCAATAATTCAAAAACACTACTAAAAGACAATCTATTGATACCATTAATAAAGCATTTATTTTGCCTTGGGTTAAAAAAGCAAACAAAGCTACAGTTTAATTTTACAGACCTAACTATAAAACCTAAAACTAAAAACTTTTAGGAAAAACAGAACAAAATCTTTATGACCTTGCATAAGCTAACAAGTTTGAAAGTATGGCACAATTCATAGAAGAAAAAAATCAATAAACTAGACTCAATCAAAATGAAGAACTCCCCCTTTAAAAGATACCATTACAAGAATGAAAAGTTAGTCATAAATGGAAGAACGTATTTCCAAATCATAAAATTGATAAAGGACTTTTATTCAGAAAAAAAAGAATTCAAGGGGTGCCTGTGTAGCTCAGTTGGTTGAGCATCCAACTCTTGATTTTGGGCACTAGTCATGATCCCAGGGTCATGAGATTGAGTCCTGTGTTAGGCTCTGTGCTGAGCGTGGAGCCTGCTTAAGATTCTCTCTTTCCCTTTGCCCCTCTCCCACTTCTACACACTCACTCTCTCTCAAAACAAAACAAAACAAAACAAAACAAATGAAAGAATTCAGTAAGAAAACAAACAACCCTATTCAAAAGGTGTGTGAGGGGAGCAAAACATTTGAACAGACATTTCATCAAAGAAGATAAACAGATGGCAAAGAAGCAAATGAAAAGATAGTCTACATCATTAGACATTAGGGAAATGCAAACCAAAACCACACAAGAAACTATTGTACACCTATTACAATGGCTATAGTTTAAAAACAGTTTGGGGGGGTGGCGCCTGGGTGACTCAGTCAGTTCAGCATCTGACTTCGGCTCAGGTCATGGTCTCACGATTTGTGGGTTCGAGTCCCACATCCAGCTCTGTGCTGACAGCAGAGCCTGGAACCTGCTTCAGATTCTGTGTCTTCCTCTCTCTCTGCCGCTCCCCACTTGCACTCTCTCTCTCCCAAAAATAAACAAACATTAAAAAAAAATTTTTTTTAAAGACAAACTGACAATAGCAAATGCTAACAAGTATGCAGAGCAACTGGAAGTCTAACACACTGCTGGTCGAAGTATAAAATGATTTAGCCACTTTGGAAAACAATCTGACAGTTTCTTATGAAGTTAAACATTCACTTACTATACAACCCGACAATCCTAATCCCTAGGTGTTTACCCAAATGAACTGAAAACTGACACACACACAAGTCTGTGTGTGTGTACCTACAGCAATTTATTCATAATAACCCCAAAATGGAAATAATCCAAGGGATAAACAAACTATGGTACCTCCGAAGGATACAACGCTACTCAGTAATAAAATAATGAAACTTGAAGCAACATGGATAAATCTCAAATGCACTGGTGCCAAAAAAACGGACCCAAAAGGCTACATACCATATATTCCCATTTACATGACAAGCTAACAAAGTCAAAACTTTAGAGGGAAAAAAGAACGAAAAAAACACAGATCAAAGGGTTACCAGGGTCTAGGAGTGAAAGGGAAGGACTGATCACAAAGGGAGCATGAAGGAAATTCGAGGATGACAGTATTATTCCACATCTTGACTGAAGTTGTGGTGACATTACTGTGTACATCTGTCACAGAAATACATGCTAAAAAGGGTGAATTTTACTGTATGTAAATTATACCTTAATAAGAAGAAAAGAAAAAAGTACTTGGTGATTCAAAAACTGTATTAAAAAGATTATATTGATATGTTATTAAGGCATTTACCTTGATTTTTGTTAAGAAAAACTATAATTATTCAGTCATGTAACAAATGTTTATTCAGGGTAAACTCTGAACCAGTACCTGCTATTAAATTATGATTTTATTACTAAAATATTCGCTCTTGGGTGGGAGCGATTTGTTCTTTCTGGGCCTACAACCAACTTCAAGATGTATTTTTTAATGCATTGATGTTGGAGTATAGTAAGATTCCTAGATTTAACTAGACAGTCTTGCCTAACAGAGGTGTGTATAGATCAAAGTACAGTCCATGTTTACATTCGTACACTATGGAAGCTTTTCTTACAAAGTGCTATTATAGAAGTTATCCCATAAAACGCCATCCAAAATCCATTTTAGCTAAGTGTCCTTTAACACAACCATCTAGTTATAGCAGGAGAGCTAAATATATATATTCTATGAAGTATTTAGCAAGCTAAGGTGATACATGTCCAAACACATACATTTTTATAATAAAGAATTTATTTACTAACCAGCATCATTATTAACTTTGCAAATATATTTTGTAGAAAGTGAACCTTTTCCCCTTCCCCATCAAAACAGATTTTAAGTTGCAGTTTTAAAACACTAAAACACCAGCCAACTTTAAGTAACACTTAAGTAAGCCTGAATTTCTTAAAAAGTCCATTGTCTACTATGTGTTTACAGTGCTACTTTAAAAGACTTACAGAGACATTCAATATGTTAAATATTACCTATAAAATATATCTTAGAACTATTTTCATAGACTTTTCTATTTGTTAAAGACGTAATCTGTAACAATAATTCTAATGATAACTTCTCGAAAGTGTACAGAAGAGGGCTCCATACTAAATTCACAAATCTCTAGTAAGTGAAATTCAAGCAATAAAAAAATGTATATTTGTGTTACTCTACTGGAAAAATGTATGTCAACTTTACCCTGATTTCCTCAGTAAATTTTACTCTTGTGGTCACATGCCATCTTCTAGTTAGTCCATTACTCTTCAGATTTTATACACACACACACACACACAGAGAGAGAGAGAGAGAGAGAGAGAGAGAGAGAGAGAGAGAGAGAAATAGAGCACAAACAAACAGAAGTCATAAAGCCAGAGTTCCATGTAAAAGAGCCAGATGACTGGATGTGCCTGCCAAGGAACAAGCCATACTCACCTGTAGGGGGAGTGGAAGAAACAACAGGGGGAGTTGGAGAAGTGAAGCCATCAGCAAGGGTCTGGGCACCCCCAGCAGCAGCGTCTGGGGCAGTGGAGGAAGGGACAGTAGCAGGAACAAGAGGGGCAGGGGCAGATGCAGAAGTAGCAGGAAGGGGAGGAGTACCAGCAGAGCCAGCAGGGGCTGAGGGGAAAGAGGAGTAAGAGGCAGCATTAATGAGGCAGACCCATTAGGCAGGATTAGAAAAGGCATTAGAGAACCTAATGTTAGATATCCAGTGCTTAACACTAACCAAAGAATACAGAGAGTGTTAAAAAAAAAAAAAAAAAAGAAAGAAAAAAATTAAGCTTATACTAAAGGATTATTAGCAAATAATTCAAAATGTTCAGGGTAATGTACAGATTTTTTAACTCATTAGAAACAAGCATTCCATTTTACCTAAAAGCCACTACTCTGGAAGAAAAGTGCTCCCTTTATATTGTAATTTTTAGCATAATATTTTGTAAACAGCATACAAATCTAAACAGAATACACTAGAAAAATAGTATTCCATTTTGAATTACACAAATCAGAAAATAAACATATATTTCAGATATAAACACCCTATTTGGTAAAAAAAAAAAAAAAAAAAAAAGAATTTAGAAAACACAAATCTTTTTTTATGATTTTTAAAAAGGTATTATCTATTTGCTATTATAAGTAAATTAAATACAAAATACTCGGGGCGCCTGGGTGGCTCAGTCGGTTAAGTGCCCGACTTCAGCTCAGGTCATGATCTCACGGTCCGTGAGTTCGAGCTCCTCATCGGGCTCTGTGCTGACAGCTCAGAGCCTGGAGCTTGCTTCAGATTCTGCGTCTCCCTCTCTCTCTGACCCTCCCCCGTTCATGCTCTATCTCTCTCTGTCTCAAAAATAAATAAACATTAAAAAAAAAATTTTTTTTAAATATTCTATCCTTATGTCTTCTGTGTCATACTTTTAAAATAAAGTTTAACTTTGGTGTCTTCACATTAAACAAGCATATTTTTCTGTTTCAGAAAAAAAAGGTAGTATTTCAGACAGTATTAAATTCCATAAGTCCACTAAACTTAAGTGCCAAAACTACTTTAAAATCTGCCACTGAATGTGATTCTCACACTAAGTACCCACTGTGTCCAAAGGCATGCAATGTCATAACACTGGCTGGAATATAACTCATACCCAGGTGGTACGTGAAACCTCAAAGCACCAACTGAGCCACAGCACCAAAGGCATGACAGAGAAGTATGTGAACATGAACTCAGAAATCACTTGGTCAAAAATAACAAGAGCAGAGGGATAAGTGGATGGCTCAGCCGGTTAAGTGTCCAACTCCTGATTTCAGCTTAGGTCATGATCTCACTATTCATGAGATCTGCACTGAGCACAGAGCCTGCTTGGGATTCTCTCTCTCCTTATCTCTCTTTGCCCCTCCCCTGCTCGCTTGTGCACATGTACACATGCTTTCTCTCTCTCCCTCAAAATAAACATATAAAAAATGCATAAAGATTTCCCAACATTATTAGAGTCCTAAAGAAAACAAAATCCTGATTATGAAAAAAGCCCACTATAGTTAAATCATACATTGAATTCAAATTGAAAAAAGACAAGTAAAGATGAAGTACCATTTGTGTTTTACCTGGAAAGACACTGGGAGGAGAGGGAGTCGGGACAGCAATAGGAACCCCCACGCTCCCACTGCCACTGTTCTCCCGACTGCTGCTCCGACTACTCGGGTGGCTCCCTCCACTACTCCCGCTGCTGCTGAAGAAGTAAGAGCCACCAAAGCCATGAGTATTTATATATAGGAAGATACTGCCAGCATTTCCCAAAATTTGCTGAAATGAACATATAGCTAAATAAAGATCATTCAAAAATCTTCCACTTCAAGTATTAATTTCTTAAAACAGGAAAAATACTAAGTTCAAGAAACTTGCTTTGACCAACTTTTAATAAGCATCTATTAAAGAAACTGAAAAAGAAGGAAAAATATATAAGTGGTAAGTGATAGGGTTCAACATATAAAAATACTATTACTTTCCTTTATTGTCTGAAGAAACTTGTTTTATAATAAAAACAGTTTCCCTAAACAGGTTATTTGATTAATAATTAAAAACTAATTTTATTTGTAATAATATCCTGATATACCATTCCATATTAATGTTTATTGCATATAGTTTTTCATCTGTAAAGTTCCACCAAAAAACAACTTGCAATTTCCCACATCTGATCCATAACTTTTTTTCCCATATCTGGTCCACAACTTTTTCCAGGTCAACTAAACTATTAATTTTGTAGAGAAGTGTGTATTTTAAGATGTCTGTTTTTTCTGTTTTTCAACTTCCTGACCTCAAAGCTTCATCAGAACATGAGAAGAGAGAAGTAGAATCAGATGAGGTTTGGGGGAGTAGAGTGAGGAAAAGAACTTAGTGCTTGGAAAATGAGAGAGATTTAACTGAAGTAATCTGAACAAATTATGGTACTATGACCATCACATTTTGCACTGAGGTAGAGAAAATACCTGTAAGTTCGATTTCTTTGATTCACAGAAGCTGTCCTCACAGGGCTCTGCTGCGAGGGAGCCATATTACGGGTTGGGCTAGGTACGTAATCATTTGGTACCACTGGAGGACGCACTGGCTCCAGTGTGCGATAGGGGGAGTGCCGCCTACAAAAAGAAGAGCGTATGTATTGTGTGATTAGCAAGTTTCGGCACAATAAATTCAAAGAGTTGCCAGTAGTGAAATACAATTTGTATTCAGAGACAGGAAAATGTTTTCACATAACCCAGCTACCAATTTCAGTCTTTCCTTAAGTATCACTTCTTTGTCATTAGGGTTTCAATGAGTATTGCTATTGTTTAGTCTCCAACCTCATTTCCCTGTACTAATGCAATTTTGTTCATTCATTCTCAGAGAGCACAAAGATTCTCCCACCAAGTAAGCCAGTGTTTCCCAGACTTTTTTTTTTAATGAGTTCGAATTATTTTAGTACCATGCCAAAGTTTCCCAACTGTACTGCATGAATGCACTAATTATCTTCCTCACCCCTCTCTCCCTAACCAAAGATATTCAAAGATAGGGTAAATAAATCTATAATTTGGCTCCACAACCCCCCACAGTGATCATCAATAGCAACTCTAACAAGTCATTTCCCTTTCTATATAGTAAATACATAGAACTTGCACTACACATCCACACAAAGAAATACACAAGTTAATCTCCTCTCCTTCCATTCTCCCCTCACTTCCTTTCTCACCTCACTCAACTTTTACCTTGATCTCTTTTACCTCTTACCTTCCTCAGTGTTCAACATTTAAAAGGGAGAGAAAAAAAAAAAAAGACCACCTAAGTCTTTCTACTTATTTTGCTTTGGACTGTAAAGTACAAAACAGACTGGATTTTATTAATATATTTCCTTCTTCTCAAAATCTCCTTTAAAAGGAAGAGAATGAGAAAAGTAAGAGGAGGAGCCCCTGGGTGGCTCAACTGGCTAAGCATCTGACTTCAGCTCAGGTCATGATCTCAAGGCTTATGAGTTAGAGCCTCGCACTGGGTTCTCTGCTGTCAGCACGGAGGCTGCTTCAGTTTGGGTCCTGTCTCCCTCTCTCTCTGCCCCTCCCCAGCTTGTGCTTTCTGTCTCAGAAATAAATAAAAACATCAAAAATAAATTTAAAAAAAAGAGGAAATATGACAGGAAATAGGATGCACAATGGCATATTAATGATTATTCAATTAGTTCTCATCTCTAAGTTTCTAAATTCTTTATGACAATGATAAATACTCAACTGACATGAAAGTGACATTCTGCAGATACAATTCTGGTTTCTAAAGAATAAAAATTGGGATCTCAAGATGTGAAAATTAAAAAGCTATCTTTTCCTGAAATGATGTTACTCCCTTACAAATTTCTCAATAATTCACTCCTCCCAGAGTCCCAAGGTTCCTTTAAATTACAGTTTTCCTGGGCTACTCAATAGCCCAGATAGATTTTCAGTGAGATCACTTTGTAGTGACCCTGTCCACTCTACTACCCTCAAAATCTTGCATAAACACATATGTACATTAATAATTAAAAATAAGCAGTAGTGCCTGGGTGGCTCAGTCGGTTGAGCATCTGACTCTTGATTTCAGCTCAGGTCATGATCCCAGGGTGGTAGGATGGAGCCCCACATCAGGCTCTGCACTGAGTGTGGAGGCTGGAGATTCTCTCTCCCTCCCTCTCTCTCTCTCTCTGCCCCTCTCCCTTACCTGCTCTCTTCTCTCTCTAAAAAATAAAAAAATAAGTAAAAATAAGTAAAGGGCACTAGATGATATAGTACGTCCAAGGAAGGAAAAGGAATATCAGGAACGTGGATTTAAAATACTACAAAGTAGGGTGCCTATGTGGCTCAGTAGGTTAAGCGTCGGACTTCCACTCAGGTCATCATCTCATGGTTTGTGAGTTCGAGCCCCGCATCATGCTCTACATTGACAGCTCAGAGCCTGCTTCGGATTCTGGGTGTCTCTCTCTCTCTCTCTCTCTCTCTCTCTCTCTCGCTCTCTTTCTGCCCTGCCCCCACTCTTTCTCTCTCTCAAAAATAAACATTTGAAAAAATAAATAAAATGCGAAAAAGTTTAGGAGTGCCTGGGTGGCTCAGTCAATTGAGCATCAGACTCTTGATTTTGGTTCAGATCATGATCCCAGCATTGTGGGATTGAGCCCTGGGTTGGGCTCTGTGCTGAGGTGATGCCTGCTGAGGATCCCTCTCTCCCCCTGCCTCTCTCCCCCATTCGTGCTCTCTCTCTTTAAAATTAAAAAAAAAAATACTAAAAAGGTTAGGCATCTGAAATTATAATGTAAATATTAAAAAAAATAAGATACGGATTCATTTCCAAACATCTCATTTCCAGACAATAAAAATGTTCCGTTTCATGCAGACAAAAACCCTTGCTGACTGAGAACAATACAGTGAAGGCAATGATAAATACAAAGTAAAAAATAAGGGCCAAAGGAACAAAATACGATGGCTAGACAAAGATTATGCAAAAACGCCACACTGTGACCATCAACTGGTTTGTAGTGCTCAGCAACTCTGGTCTCCAAAGATCCTGCAGAGCCCTTGCTAATACACAAGGGAAACAAATACTGGTATATGAATACATCTTCAAAATTTGAGAGCAACAGAAAGTTTTCTTTTACTAAGAGGACAGTGGGTTACCTTGCTAACAATCTTGACTTAAAACCTAACAAAATCTGTTAGGTACTACATATAATAGAAATATAGACATTCCACAGGAAAACAAATACTTCCTCTTGATCTCTCTACTCTTACATCTGCACCACTACAGCCTACCATGTCATCAACATACTACACTGAATGGGAATGCTAGCTGGTGTAGCCACTCTGGAAAACAGTATGGAGGTTCCTCAAAAAACTAAAAACAGAACTACCCTACGACCCAGAAATTGCACCACTAGACATTTATCCAAGGGATACAGGTGTGCTGTTTTGAAGGGACACATGCACCCCCCATGTTTATAGCAGCACTATCAACAATAGCCAAAGTATGGAAAGAATGGATGAATGGATAAAGAAGATGTGGTATATATATACAATGGAGTATGACTCGGCTATCAAAAAGAATGAAATCTTGACATTTGCAACTATGTGGACGGAACTAGAAGGTATTATGCTAAGTGAAATTAGTCAGATAAAGACAAAAATCATATGACTTCACTCATATGAGGACTTTAAGAGACAAAACAGATGAACATAAGGAAAGGGAAACAAAAATAATATAAAAACAGGGAGGGGAACAAAACAGAAGAGACTCATAAACATGAGAACTGAGGGTTACTGGAAGGGTTCTGGGAGGGAGGATGGGCTAAATGGGTAAGGGCACTAAGGAATCTACTCCTGAAATCATTGTTGCACTATATGCTAACTAATTTGGATGTAAATTTTAAAAAATAGAAAAATTAAATAAATAGATAAATAAATAAAAACATACTACACTGAAGTTTAAATCTTATTTGATCTACTAGATGCTTTCCTCTCTAATCTAAGCAGAATTTGTTTTGCTGATCCCAAATAAAAGCATCCTATTCCTGGCCGGAATTAATTTTTATCCTTTTATTTCCCATTGTCCTAACTATAATTCCTCTACCAACATTATCTTCTTTTATATTCTAATTCATCTTGTCCTGTCCTAATTAGTTTTTTTGTCATTTTCTTTTTTCCCTTTTCTTTTCTCTCTTTTCAGTTTTTTTGGTTATGGTTTTTTTTGTTTGGTTGGTTTTTTTGTTGTTTTTTTTTTTTTTTTTGGTGAGGGGGCCAAAAACAAGATTGTCAATTTAAAAAATTTTAAGCATGTATCATCAAGCCAATGGGTATCAAAGCATTTTGTCTTTGTCTTACACATTTTTTGAAAAATCCAATTTGTGGTACAATGACTCTGAAAAGTTGATAGAGAACAAATATAACCCCCTTTTACAGATGAAAAAACTGAATTGCTAAGAGGTTGACTATGCAAAACCACAGAGCAGGAGCACAGCTGGACCACCATTTTAGTCATCTGACTTTTGGGATATATTATGTCCACCTGATCACAAATCTCCATGATAAACCAAATGTTTATACTATGATGCTACAGAAGAAAAATGTTAAGCTTTTACATTAAATGGCCATTTCTGCCAAAAGTCAAATCCAGAGCTCACTTCTGTGAGATAGAATTAAAGCTCAGTATTCTCATAACCACACAAGACATACAGAATTTTGTAATTTACAGTGTTCTCCAGAAGAATAGTCTAAAATAAGCACAATCAGAATACTCTAAAACATTTCTGAAATTAGAGTACAATTTATAATAAACCATGAACTTGGGCTAGGATTTTACCTCAAATTTAAAATTCAACAGAAAAATAACTTTCAAACAAAATCTTTTTAAAATTATAAAGATGTTTCCCAGAAAAAAGGATAACCTTGGGAAGAAAATGTTCTTGTTTCAAATATTAAAAAATAGTTTAAACATATGTAGTGTTTAGTTTTCAACAACACTACATGAAGTGGTTTTCAATTATTACATACTTACCCAAGTGTCCCTTTCCCTGACATAGGGGGACTGGGGGGTTTCTGAGTTGGAGGTGTTGTACGCGGCAGCCCACCCATCTTCATATTCTGGGTACTCACCTAAAAAAATTTGGAGGAAAAATCAACTCGTATGCAGTGAAACAAAATGTCACTTTTTGGGAAATAATGTTATGCTATTTAACAAAGGAGGGGAAGGTTTAAATAGGAAAAAAAAAATTAGAGGCCATGCATTTCATATGCAATTTCTACTCTACTATTATTCTACAGTTGTACTCAAAGGACTCTTCCTAACATGAGATTTTCAAATGATTGTAAACTTGTATGCAAAGACTGTATTTGCCATTAGGCCATCACACCAACAGATCACTGGTTAGACTATTTGATACTATATTTAATTGAAATTAAATAGGATAACCATAAGAACTTTAGTTTTAACAAAGAAAAACTTGGTCAAAAACAATAATGCCTTTAAACAATTCCTTGTTTTTTAGATAGCAAGTATATCATAAAAAATACATGTTTCCCAATAAAATATGCAGTATAGTTTTGATCCATTGTAACTAGAGAATACAAAGTCAAATTGTAGGATATACCAAAAAATTTTCAGTTTTTAAAATAGTGGATCAGCCTTACAATTCATATTTCTTTAACGTTCTTTTATGAAGGAATCACCTACCTGAAAGCTGCCAGAAGTTAAGTCATGTTCCTAAACATCTGAACTAGAAAGTTAGGGCTGAGATATCCCATTCAATTATGAGCAATACAGAGGCCAAAGGCAATGTACTAGTTCCAATGGGAATTAGACCCACTCAGGCCGAAAATAAAGATTATGGGAAAGATGTAACATCGTCCTAAATCAGAGCTGGGCCATCACTCCTCACTATTCCATCTCTCTCTAATTGAAAATATGAGAGAAAGAGAGTAGCATAATCTGGAAACAAATGATGCCACCAAAGAAGTATATCAGCATTCATATAGAAAGCCCTAGAAATCTGGATATCTTAAAGAGGTGAGAGAAGTCATTCACAAATATAGTTCAAATGCAATCTCAAATTGTCTGAGATTACTAATGGGTTAGAGTAAATATGTTCAACATATAGGTTCATACCTGACCCTATTTTAAGCCCCAATATTGTGGATTACCAAACACTTCAAAAAAAGATATTAACTTTTCTAATAAGATTATGTCTGGAGTATTCAATTTTATTTATAAAATGAAACTGCAAGACATTACACCACTGAAATCAGAATGTATTTATAACTATAATTTCAAAATATAAATTTTAAGAAAAGAAATCATAACCAAATACAGAGTACTGAGGCTGCCAAAATTACTCTGGCTTAAATGAAATTTTTAAAAATCCTGAAATACTACTTGTTACCTGAATAGGCAAGAAATAATATATCATGAAACAAACTCTGCAAATGAATAAGCCCAGTGAACAAGTTGTGTGTGATGTTAAAACAATCTTTAATGACAAATGATACCTTTGAGATGTCAATATTTTTTCAAGTGAAACGTTTATCTGGAATCCTTTGGTGTTACTTTTAATAAATACAAAACAAACCAGTTATCAAGTAAGACAGATTAACTTATCCTTGTTCCCCCCTCATTAATAAGCAGAGGGTATACTAATCATATCTTAAAATGAAAATGCCAGAAGTTTTTAAAACATCAATCCACATTTAGGTAAAATTTCAAGAGTAATAGGACAAATAACCAGTAGCTTTTCAAACTGTAAATCTTAATTTATGATATCAGATTTTTTATAGTAATAACCAAAGTCCTTTAAGCTCAACCTTAAACAACATAAAACCCAAAGTTACTTTAAGTGATGAGGGAGAAGTAGGTGAGCCAACACTAAACTACATCAATTTGCTAGAAACGGGAAGGAAAAGGAGCAGCAGTAGAAAAAGTAAAAGAGAATTTTATTCTATATATGGAATAGCTAAAATACTTGAAAACAGCTTTTCAACTTTGATTCAAGGTTTTGGCATGTAAAGTGTTTTTATTTAAATTGCAGTATCTTCTAGAAGTCTTTTAATCTATAAAAATGTATAAAATAAACAACCTATATATTAAAATCCAATGGACACTTCCATAAACAAAACTTGATACATTTTATGATCTGTAGAATCATCAAATGATTGTATCTGCTTGGTTAATGGGGTTTGGATAAGTAACTTAAATCATGTAAGAAACCAGAGTCCCTGTAGAATGTCCAAAAAATCTGTAATTTTATACTTTATTGATACTGTACCTTTATATGAAGCTAAAAGAGTTTTTCAATACTTCTTCAAGGTGGTTTTCCTTTGTGAAAAAGGCTAAGTAAAACGATGAATATGCTATGCAGAGTATAAATACTGCCATCTAATTTGAGGAAAAAAGCAAGAATAGGAATAACTGCCAAACAAAACTTAATGTGTCGGGGCGCCTGTGTGGCTCAGTCAGTTAAGCATCTGACCGGCTCAGGTCATGATCTCACGGTTTGTGAGTTCAAGCCCCATGTCAGGCTCTGTGCTAACAGCTCAGAGCCTGGAGCCTGCTTCAGATTCTATGTCTCCTCCTCTCTCTGCCCCTCCCATCCTCATGCTCTGTCTCTCAATAATAAAGAAATGTTAAAAAAAAAACAAATAAAAATTTAACACGTTTATCACAGGCAGGATCTGTATTATAATTAAAGAAAGTTTATTTCAAATATAAAATAATTTGATTAAAAAAATTCACTTGATAGCCATCATGATTCTAAACACTATTTTGAGGGAAGTTTATGGGGGAGACATCACTTCCTCACAAGCAGCAAAACACAGGACTAAATTTTGTGTGTGGAGAAGTGGACAGCTGGGGGGGTGGGAGGGAGAGAAAGAGAGACAGGAGAACGAGAATGCACCATAAACTCAGGACAAAGAAAACAAAGCAGAGCTACACTTACTTCATTACAGCAATTCCACATGAAACTTTAAAACAAACTATAAACATAAGCAGAACTATCATCTGGTTCATAAACATGCAGTTAATGGTCCTGAATCATGAGTGTGCGTGTTCATTATACTTCAAAGTCTTTTTTGGAAATCAGAATGAAGCTTTTAACCATCGAATTATGTGGGCATTTTTTAATTCTATAAAGGGGAAAGTCATCATTGAGAGCTAAGTAAAGCAGGTATTAGGTATAAGAAGGAAACAGTAGGAAACATTCTCCCCCTTTTTTTCCCACCAAAAAGAAATCCTCAAAACAGAAGAATTATTTCATTTAAGTGACAATGCTCAAATACTTTGCCATTGGCCTGTGACTAAGGAATGTAGGTAATACTGGAGGTAGAAAAGTTCTTTTATGTTCAAAGAGTGGTCCTATCTCCCAGGCTTTGGAGATCTCTACAACTAGCACCAAGCATCAAGCTCATTCTTATGGCCTTAATATTTTTTCTACAGTGCTCCTACTCTCCTGCTCTATGTTTTTTTGGTACATTCAATAACTCCTTGAACCTTGATATATCAAAATACAATGTTTATTACAAATCTCAGTGTTTTTTCAGAACCCTGTGAACTTCAGTATTTTTTATAAAGCTGGCTGGCCAGATATCTCTAGTTCACAAAGGACACTTCTGCTATGAAGAAATCTCCCACTGACAGATGACCTGCTGTGACAGAATAGTACCAGACACATTCTAAAATGGTTATCTCATTTATCAACCACTTTTCATCTACCAGACTAGTAGGCAATGGAATATGAAAAAATTTTCTTTTTTAATTTTTAACATTTATTTGTCATTAAGAGAAAAGAGCATGAGCATGGGAGGGGCAGAGAGAGGGGGAGACACAGAATCCGAAGCAGGCTCCAGGCTCCGAGCTGTCAGCACAGAGCCCAACACAGGGCTCGAACCCACAAACCACAAGATCATGGCCTGAGCCGAAGTGGGATGCTTAACTGACTGAGCCACCCAGGCACGCCAAGGAATATGAAAATTAAGGGAGACATGGCAGGGGGTCAGAATGAGACACAAAGGCCTATAAAATGATTTCTCTGCTTTTAAGGAACTTAGAATATTTTAGAATAAGACTATGTTTTAAACAAAAAGGAATGTCTACAAATTATATAGAAATCTCCAAAAAAAGAAATATCAGTATTAATAAACATTTTTAAAAAGCAGGATTTAAATATACAAGGAGGAGTAGTATGTATAGTTCAAGGTAAATTACACTTTTATATGGCCTCAGGTACATACTAAAACACTTCCAATATGGCATTCCACCATTTAGTTTTTTATGCCTTTTGTTGTACAAATATCACGACATTGTTTTCAAAAGTCTTATGAACTAAACTCTACAACTTGTTCTCCCCACTCAACTAAAGAAAAAAACCTAAATTAATCACTATCAGAACACGCTGTACAAAATGTTAAAAATTCAACTTTTAGTACAGAGGATTCTTCTGAGTCAAATCCCATGTGTTTGGTCCCAAAGTGTTATCTTTGTTTAGAGTCTGAAAAGCATCAAAAGTCTAACAGCAACAAGAGCAAAGACAGAACTCATGAACAGCTGAGGAAATCAAAGTAGCAGATAATCCTACCAACAAACATCAGGAGACTTCTAGGGCACTTGATATAACCCACAGGTCTCCAAGCTCAGCTGGAAAACCACTTAACTGGTTTATTATCTGCAGTCCTTTCCAACTTTAACATTTTTAAATTCTATTTTCTACCTTAATGTATTATATTATTCCATTCATCACCCTTTGAAAACCAATCATTTTTATACCAGCACTAAAAGAGAAATAATTTATTATATGCTGAATACTTTTTTCACTCTACTTTGTTTTGGTTCACCAAAAATTATTAACAATGTGCTTAAAAAAAAGAGGGGAGGGGGACAGGAAGGAAGAAAAGACAGAACGTTGGTGCCTTGTAGCTTCTAGGATGAATGCAGGTACTCTTCTCGCTCAGTAAACTGCACCCAGATATAACAGCAACACCTATATAGAGCCACAGTACCCAAAGAGTGAAGGTTTTTTGGTACAAAGAGCAAAGATGTTAAGGAATCTTATCCAAGTGTGATATTTCCTTGCTTTCTAGGAGCTTCTCTCATTTCCCACTCATTTTGGTCTATCTCTCACATGAACAGATACTGAACCCAGGAAGGTCAAGAAGGAATCTGGAGGAAATGAGCATGGGATAGCAGCTTAGGCAAGCTGGTCTAAACTTACGAGGAAAAGAATTAGTCCACTTCTGTGTTTCATTCAGGTAATCTTTCTGTTCTCTTCAATCACTTTAAAACATCAACAGCCAAAATCTGCATATAGTATTTACAGGAAAAGAGCCAAGCAACTACACGCTGCTTTGGGTGTAGTTCTTTGTTATGCAAAAGCAATCTCCTCACAATTCCACATGCCTTCACTCAGCAAGACTGAGGGCTTGGAGCCAACATCATCTATTCAATAACACAAGAAGTACTATTTGCCTCAACTCCTCTAGTCACATCTCTCTATCAGATCTGTTGAAATGTCAGTGGCCGTGGTTAATAGTTAATGATTCAGATCTCAGTTATCTTCCTGTCATCACTTTCTATACTGAAGACATGGCAAATAACAGGGTTTAGAAAGAAAATGTATTTGAAAATAAATTACAAGGGTCAGTTAAGAAAATAAGAACAAAAAGGAAATGCATGCTTAGTTTGGTGAATACGATTTTAGTAACTGTATTTAAAAGAGACTTCTTGAATATACTTGAATGTCTTTTACCATTAATTCTCCAAAATACTAAAACTGTAAAAAAAAAAGAAAAAAACACCTAAACTGTTACTGAAACACATAACAAAATATTTCTCTAATTTTTAACCTGTTGTTAAACATTATCATGAACTTTTGATGTTTTGATATAATTAATATTCAGCTAGAAAAACTCTTAAAATGAGTTTATATTGAAATATTGGAAAAAAAGAAACTAATCTTGATTTTAGCAAAATACATGATACTGCAACTTAAAAAAAAACCCATAACACTGAATATTTTCCACTTCTCACTTTCTTTACATTGACTAAGAGTCAAGAGATAATGACACACTGGCCATAAGTGTATAATAAAGCACACCATTTATAGAATAAAAAGGCTATTACACAGGGGGAGGGTTAAATGAAGCACATTAGTTGGCCCTCCAATCCATAACATAAATTCTACATTTACAAAAATCCAGCTAATTTTACTCCATAATGACATTTTATGATACGATAACTTACATTTTATTTTCACAAAACATATTAACATTGCAAAATAAGCATTTATTCAAAAATATTTACTAAGCCACTAGTGTGTGTGTCAGGCACTGTTCTAGGAGCACAGGACAAGGTGGTGAACAACACAAAAAAATCTGCCCTCACAGAACATGAAGACACACCACAAAGTTGCATGACAAAAAGTTTTAAATATTAAAAAGAGGAATTATTTGTTGATTTTAGAAGGCCAAGTGCCGAGTATCTCTTCACTCCCCATATGTAATATTCTACATAAGAACAAAGAATGGAAATCCAGCCCTGGAATCTCTTACCTTAAATCTAAGCAACCACTTAATGCATAAATGGAGCAAATAAAAGAGGTAAGGAAAAAAAGCATTGAAAGGTTAGTTGGAACTTCAGGATGTGAAGAGAAAGGAAAAAAACAAAGAAAAAACAAGTTAAGCATTCAGCATTAAAAAATAATGTTTCAGTAGATCATAGAAAGAGTGGTCAAAGCAGAATGTGTCATGAACAGGAAGGTTTTTTGATGAAATTATATGACATTGCTTTATTCAAAAAACATTATTAAAGATTTCTTCACATTAGTGTCGCCTAAACACTAAAAGTCCAAATAAGAAGGACTACAGAGTCCCAAAAGAGTAATATTTTACTTGAATTAAGTAAGAATTGGAGTGGGAAGGAAATCATGTTTTTATTATGTAAATGGGCAAGCACAAATATTATGCTTTATTCTAAGTGCCTTTTGGAAGTAGATTCCAACAGTATCCTAAAATTTTCTATTTGCAGTTATTAGCCTTGAAAAAAAATCTCAAAATTATAAAATTTTAAGTATTTTATAAAATTAAATATCAAATTCCAGATAATAATGCTTATATTAAAATTCTAAGAAAAATATTTTTTTAATTATACTGTATGTTTTCTTTTACCAAGATATACATTAAATTTAGACTTAACTGATTTCTAGTCATACTAGTATAGTGTATTTTTTTAATTTACATTTGCTTATATATAAAGACATAAATCAACTGCATAAACTATACAGTTTCACTTATAAGTATATTGTATATATTTATCCAAAGTCACATTTAATAAGTCACTGACTTTCAAATCAATGATTAAGATGTAAACTTTAAGCTACTTAATACTTAGCTGATGCTCCAAACAGTTTAAGTATAAATACCAATTTCATTGAAATTTATATGCCCTTCAGTTTTGATCATGGTATTTTATATATACAGCAGGCACTCTAATACATTTTAAAAGATAGCCAAAACACATAATGGCTACATATTCAAAATGGGTAGAAATATTAATTCATATATTACTTTTGTCTACACTATTCTCACCCAAATGTTAAGACAGAATTATTTTAGAAAAATTCAAAGTACATGTTTGTTTACATATGTTCTTTCTGAAAACTAATGCCAGAAGCTTGCTGATAAATTCTTGAGGTAAGGTAAATACTTTAATAACATGCTAAGTAATCTTTTAATCAGTCATATTAAGTCATTAAAAGACTACAGAAATTATACCACACTTATTTGCCCAATCTACATGAGGTATTATCATAACTGTTTAAATAAATGCATTTCATTTACAGATGACTGCTTAAAACGTGACAACATAGCACTAAGAAGAAGCAAGAAGGATAAAATAGTTATAGTAGTAAGGAATCTTCAGAACCACAACTGGGCCAAAACTTGGGCTTCCAAAAAAGATAAAAGCTTCATTTTCTAAAGCGTTTCATTATGGACTGCTATTTTTAAAAGGCTGACAAAAATTATACTTACCTTTACTCCATGTCCAATATCATCTAGAATTGTATAGTCAATAGGTTTTCTAATATAACGAACTGGTCGTTCAAGATTGGCTGGAGCAATAATCTTATGTGTCCTTGAAGTGTTTTTATTGGTAGTCAAAATACCAATCTCTCTTCTTGCAACTTTCTCTTTATGAATATCAACGGTCTGAAAAATATAATGTAAGTGCAACACGAGAATGTATAGTTCTAATAACCGGAAAAGTCAAAATATAGGTGCTCAGTGACTTAACATCATTATTTATATTCTTAACCCCAATGGCTAAATTTTCTCCTTTTTGGACCTACTGGCTTTCTCCATTTCTAGGCTAAAGCAAGGGCTGGCAAATCATGGCTGGCAGACCAAATCTGGCCCACTAAGTTTTTTACCACCTGAAGTTTTTTGTTTTTACAACCCAGGAGTGGTATTTACATGTTTTAATGGTTTTAAAAAGTCTAAAGAAAATTAGTGCCATGACATGTGAAAATTATACAGAATTCAAATTTCAGTTTCTATACATAAAATTTTATTGGACCACTGCCATTCTACTCACTTACATATTTTCATATTACAAGGGCAAAGATGAATGTTGTAACAAAGACTGTATGGCCTGCAAAGCCTAAAATATTTATTAGCTGGGCCTTTACAGAAAAAGTTTGCCAATCCTTGGGTTAAAGCATGCTAATTTTTTCCCAAACCCCATTTATATTTATACTAATACAATGATCAAGAAAACCCCAGTGGTTAAGTTGGTTACATTTTAAAATAACCTATTAGTGTAATTTCCATTGGTGTTTAAATGCCTTTTTTATTTAAAAAAAAAAAAAAAAAAAAAAAAAAAAAAGAGCCTGGGTGGCTCAGTAGGTTGAGCGTCCAACTTCGGCTCAAGTCATGATCTTGCAGTTCGTGAGTTCGAGCCCCACATCAGGCTCTGTGATGACAGCTCAGAACGTGGAGTCTGCTTCAGAATCTGTGACTCCCTCTCTCTCTGCCCCTCCCCTGCTCATGCTGTGTCTTCTCTCAATAAATAAATAAACGTTTAAAAAAAAAAAAAAGGGCCTAAAATATAAATACAATCTTAACATTTTTTTACAAAAAAATTTGTTTTTTATGACACAATACTCATAAAATATTTCATTAATTTATTGGGTTTATTAAATGTTCACATAGGATGTGTTTTTTTACTTTTCCATTTGCTAATAGAGGGTGAATTTCTGTACACAGATAATACTATGTTTCTTATTAATTTAATGAATACTATTAAACAGCATTTTCAAACAGCAGGCTGTAATTTAGTGGCATATGAAGAGCAATTATTTTATATTTTTTAATTTTTTAAAGTGTTTTTATTTATGTTAAAAGAGAGAGAGAGAGAGCTGGGGAGGAGCAGAGAGGGAGGGAGAGAGAGAGAATCCCAAGCAGGCTCCACACTCCCAGCACAGAGCCTGATGCAGGGCTCAAACCCACAAACCACAAGATCATGACCTAAATGGAAATCAAGAGTTTGTGCTGTCAGTGCAGAGCCTGCTTGGGATTCTTTCTCCCTCTCTCTCTGCCCCTCACCCACTCCCACTGTCTCTGTCTCTCTCAAAATAAATACACAAACTTCAAAAATAAAAAACACTTTCAAAACGTTTTTCAAAAACAAAAAATAAAATATCTGTAATAATACAGAAAAGATAACCATATGACAGTATTAAATATCACTTTATGAAATATGAAAGCTGATTATCTATCCTCTTAAACTACCTACAGTATGAAGGAAACTTGAAACAAATTCAAAGCCTCTTATTTCAATGAAAAGACTTAAAAACAATTTTTTTAAATGTCTGTTTATTTTTGAGAGAGACAGAGAGACAGAGCGCAAGCAGGGGAAGGGCAGAGAGAGAGAAAGACATAGATCTGAAGCAGGCTCCAGGCTCTGAGCTGTCAGCACAGAGCCTGACGTGGGGCTCAAATGCACAAACTATGAAATCATAACCTGAACTGAAGTCACCAACCATAACCAACTGAGCCACCCAGGTGCCCCTCAGCCAAAAGACTAAAAGCCAACAGGATCTGTAAGCTTCACAACTAGTATCTAAATAAAGTATCAAATCAAAAACTGGCCAAGGTAGTAACTTTATCATTTAAGTATTTCTTTTTAAAACAAAAATAATCTTTGAGCTTCTTCTGAGCATGTTAAGTAAAAATGACAAAATCTGCTTTCCTTTTCAACTACTTGGTAGAGCTGTAACAGAAAAAAAGAAATTTGTATGTTAGTGACAATGTTGGTATTTACTTATTTTTAACTTCAGAGAAATAAAAATCTCATTTTGAATAATTTTTAATGAGTCACATTCTAAATCATTAAAAATATGGGCTAAGAAGATTTCATATATATTAAGTACACTTCAAAATAAACAAAAACCAAAGAAAATAGGCATATTTTTGTACCTATTTTTTATATAACTGGTCTTAAACACATCAATAAAGGAAAATTTATCAGAGAATGTTATTTTCTTGAGACATTGTTTCCACCCCACTTTTTATTTTTTTAAGTTTATTTGTTTTGGGGGGGGGGGGGGCACCAGCACAGAGCCCAATGCCAGACTGAAACTCACAAACTGTGAGATCATGACCTGAGCCGAAATCAAGAGTCAGATGCTTAACCAACTGAGCCCCTCCATGTTGTTTTTAGAAACATAATTACCCTATTCAAAAATGAAGCCATAAGAATGCAAACCCAAGCAACCACAGAATTCTAAGCTTACTGCAAACTGAAACTTCAATTTCAAATTTTCATGCTGGAAATATGAATAAATCTCTACAAAATAAAAATGGGGAAGCAACTTTCCATATCTGCACTAATATATAGTTACATTTTATAGTAAGCACATTTTTTTAATTGTTTGAAAAAATTGAGGCTTTTTTTTTTTAAAAAAAGCACTCAAAACATTTGATCATACCTGGTGACTGGGGCATTTACATATTACCTCTATGTTCTCTTTATATACACACAAACACACAGCCCAAACCCACAAACCTTTATGCTAAGGATAAAACAAAAACCAGTATAGCAAAGAAAAAGATCTCAGACCTATGAGCCTAAATAAGGGCTAGTTGCTATAAAAGGACATAAAATTGGGCTCTTACATCTTCCTAGGAGAGAAGGCAAAGTACAATGAATTACAAGGTAATATATCCCTTCATGAGGAAGGGACAATTTTCCCAGGACTAAACTCTAAAAGGATTTGGTTGAAGGAATTCTGAAGAGAAAAATGTTGCTTTTTGTATTAATTACCAGTAAAAACTGAATGCATGCTCTAAAACATAATTCTTAACAGGATATATACATGGGAAATCAAAAGAATTTAGTTTCACTATATAATATTCTAGTTGTCTATTTTAAAAGAATACCTACATCTGGGAAAAACTAGAGCAGGGCTTCTCAACAGAGACACTATTGAGATTTGGGGCCAGATTCTTTGTTGTGGGAAGCTGTCCTGAGTATTGTACAATGTGAAGAAGCATCCCAGAAGATACCAAGAGCACCCCAAGTTGTGACAACCAAAAATGTCTGCAGTGCCAAATGTCTCTGCAGGGGTAAAACTACCCGGATTGAGAACCAATGATCTAGAGGAGAGGCTAATTCACTTATCCTTACATTATGCACTCTCAAATATCAATTGTTTCCAGACTTGTTACAAGAGTTGACTTAAGATTAATGTCTCTAGCGACTGGATAAGTATAGATATTTGGTGTCTTTAACTTTTTAAAAACATATACAGTAATAAAAGTAATATATGGTTAAGAAAATCAAAGAGCATAAGTTGTATTCTTCCCATCCTACTACCACACTAGGTTGAACTGTAGGAGTTCTTGTGAATCAAATATATCTTCAGAAAATAGATAGCTATGATTTTATTTAGAATCTGAATAATAACAGAGAACAATAAATCTACTCCATAAGGAAGGAGAAGAAAGTTTGGTCTATAACATTCTGAAATTTTCAGCAATCACCTACTTCAAATTTTTCAAAGGTTTCTCTTGGGGAAAATCACATTCAAATTAGATGGAGTAACAGAATGAACACTCCTCTATATACCTAAAATCCAGCTTCAACATTCATCAACTCACAGCCAATTATTAGTTTTAAAATAATTTTTTTAAAGCTCTTATATTTTTTTATTAAAAATATGGCTACTCTGTTTTTCCTAAATCAAATTCATAGCCTTCAGTAATCATCATTGCCTTGCCTTTTCATATTCTTTGAAATTACAAAACTAAAATGTGTTAAAGTTAAATTTTGGAAGTACAAGTTCAACACTGATATTTAGGAAGAATTTTAATAGAAAAAAAAGTATTTCAAATTTATCCTGTCACTTCTAGAGTTGTTGGTTACATGATAATAAATTTAGTCTTATTTAGTAGAGGTCTCAATAATACCACTTACCTGTGGCAAGTAAAAAATGTGTTTAGCAAAGATGACCAAAACTAATGCAAGTTACTTTTAATAAATACTACTATTGTTTGTTACCTGTTAACCAAAAAATACACCAAATAATGTCACTGCAACTGTGTGGTCTATTCCTATTGACAGATCCTTATTAATTTGTTTCTCTATCCTTCTCATGGCTATTGCCAAGTCTGGTCTCACATGCTGTGGGCTTCCCCCATGACACTTTAGCCAAGTAGTGCCAAACCCAAGCTCTCTAGGATACCTCTTATCACCCTCAGATAACCATAATGGCTCCCAACTCCCTTGCAAGCCTGAGACCCACTCCTACATCTCCTTCATGGATCCAAACACATGCTCAGGCCACAACAGATATCAGGCAGGTACTGTATAAAGTACTTTGTTTTAGGATTACCCATGCATT
Organism: Puma concolor; assembly: GCF_028749965.1. NCBI lineage: Eukaryota > Metazoa > Chordata > Mammalia > Carnivora > Felidae > Puma > Puma concolor. The sequence continues at coordinate 190,647,854 of NC_141674.1, read as the reverse complement.
GTTGTGGCCCATTAACACAGATAATCAAAAGGTGACTGTACTGGACAGTACTACTTCAGCTATCATCAGTGTGAGAAAACATCTGCAAATAGTTACGGTGGAATAACTCAACTAAGTTGGGTGTTTTCAAATATGTCTCAATTTTTTAATTATAAGTTAATGTTTCAAATAAGCATTTAATAGGGGCGCCTGGGTGGCGCAGTCGGTTAAGCGTCCGACTTCAGCCAGGTCACGATCTCGCGGTCCGTGAGTTCGAGCCCCGCGTCGGGCTCTGGGCTGATGGCTCAGAGCCTGGAGCCTGTTTCCGATTCTGTGTCTCCCTCTCTCTCTGCCCCTCCCCCGTTCATGCTCTGTCTCTCTCTGTCCCAAAAATAAATAAACGTTGAAAAAAAATATATAAAAAAAAAAAAAAAAAAAAAAAATAAGCATTTAATTATTTAAATGACAAATAGGCTTTAAATTATTCATCTTTCATAAAACAAATTAGTTATTACTAAATGGCAATTTTCACTTATTCATTTTTTATAAAACAATATAAACTATACGTAAGAATTTAAAAACTGTATAAACCCTATCTTCTATGAATAATTACATATTGATAACCTTTCAAAGGATCTCCTTAATTTAAAATCGAATTTTTAAACAAGGCTATAAAGTTTGTTCTTAAGTAGGCTTCATGCCCAGCACGGAGCCCAGTGTGGGACCTGAACTCACAACCCTGAGATCAAGGCCTGAGCTGAGATTGAGTCGGACGCTTAACTGACAGAGCACACAGACACCCCAAGGCTACAAAGTTTTTTAAACAAAAAATTACCTGGGACTCCTGGGTGGCTCAATTGGTTAAATGTCCAGCTCTTGATTTCAACTCAGGTCATGATCTCACAGTTCATGAGTTCAAACTCCCAGTTGGGCTGTGTGCTGACAAGCACAGAGCCTGCGTGGGATTCTCTCTCTCCCTCTCTGCCCCTCCCCTGCTCACACATGCACACTCTCTCTCTTTCTCTCAAAATAAATAAATAAATTTTTAAAAATTACATTTAGAACTTCTACCGCCTTTTAGTATCTAGCCCTTGAGAAGAATTACTTCCCTTCTCATAGCATTTAATAATCATTCCTTCCTATTTCCTTTACTCTCTGTTAACTACTTCAACACCTGGCCAAATAAATTCTAGTCAGCTCTTAGAGTGGGAAGAACACTATTCTTTAAGTTCTTTATGTTGCCTTTGAACCCCCTGATCTCCTTCTAAGCCATAATGAGGGGGCACTTGCGTGGCTGAGTCGGTTAAGTGTCCACCTCTTGATTTCGGCTCAGGTCACGACCTCATTGTTCGTGGGATAGAATCCCAAGTCCGGCTCTGCATTGACAGCGTGTGGTCTGCTTGGGATTCGTAGCCTCTCTCACTCTGCCCCTCCCCCACCTCACACTCACACCACACACTCTGTCTCAAAATAAATACACTTTAAGCCATGATGAACTGAATGTAGACAGTATTGACTCTTTAGGTTAAGTTGAGAAAAGCGACAGGCCTGGCTTGGAAAATTTTTAGTTTATAAGCTTATAAGAATTTTAGTTTGGGGGACCTGGGTGGCTCAGTCCATTAAGCATCCAACTCTTGGTTTCCGCTCAGGTCATCTCACGGTTTGTGAGTTTGGCCCCATGTCAGGCTCTGTGCTGGCAGTGAGAAGCCTGCTTGAGATTCTCTTTCTCCCCCTCTCTCTCTGCCCCTCCCCTGCTCACACTGTCTCTGTCTCTCTCAAAAAGAAATAAGTAAACTTAAAAAATATATTTTAAAAAAAAGAATTTTGGGGCGCCTGGGTGGCTCAGTCGGTTGAGCGTCCGACTTCAGCTCAGGTCATGATCTCGCGGTCCGTGAGTTCGAGCCCCGCGTCGGGCTCTGTGCTGACAGCTTAGAGCCCAGAGCCTCCTTCAGATTCTGTGTCTCCCTCTTTCTCTGCCCCTCCCCTGCTCATGCTCTGTCTCTGTCTCAAAAATAAATAAAACATTAAAAAAAAAAAAAAAAAAAGAATTTTATGGGGCGCCTGGGTGGCGCAGTCGGTTAAGCGTCCGACTTCAGCCAGGTCACGATCTCACGGTCCATGAGTTCGAGCCCCGCGTCGGGCTCTGGGCTGATGGCTCAGAGCCTGGAGCCTGTTTCCGATTCTGTGTCTCCCTCTCTCTCTGCCCCTCCCCCGTTCATGCTCTGTCTCTCTCTGTCCCAAAAATAAAAATAAACATTGAAAAAAAAAATAAAAAAATAAAAAAATAAAAAAATAAATAATTTTAGTTTGAATAATGTTCTCATAAACCTTTTTTTTTAACTAACCAGAAATGGACACAAAGTCAAGGACACAGTAATAGCATTCATCCTTACACATAATGCTACACTGACTTAAAAGTAGCTATGTATGTTTATACAAGTAATTCAGTAAAATTAAATGTTTGTTCTGATAACTATATATTTTTGAAAAATATTTAATGTTAATTTAACTCCTACTCTCAGTTTTAAAATTAAAAATTTGTTAGCTTTTTAAATAATATGCTTCCAAAGAAATAAGATAACAGCAACAAAGCTAGAGATAGGATTTCTTTAAAATTGCCACCCTTGGGAGGCGCCTGAGTGGCTTAGTCGGCTAAGCATCTGACTTTGGCTCAGATCATGATCTCATAGTTTGTGGGTTCGAGCCCAACATCGGGCTCTGTGCTGACAGTTCAGAGCCTGGAGTCTGCTTCAGATTCTGTGTCTCCCTCTCTCTGTGCTCCTCCCCTACTCATACTCTGCCTCTCTCTGTCCCTCAAAAATAAATGTTTAAAAAAATTTTTTTTAATTGCCATCCTTGGGGCACCTGGCTGGCTGAGTCAGTGGAACATGTGACTCTTGACCTCAGGGTTGTGAGTTTGAGCCCCACAATGGGTGTAGAGATTACTTAAAAGTAAATTTTTTAAAAATATTTATTTCTGAGAGAGCACAAGTGGGGGAGGGGCAGAGAGAGGGGGCAGAGGATCTAAAGTGGGCTCTGTGTTGACAGGCTGACAATAGCAAGCCAATGTGGGCTCAAACTCATGAACTGTGAGATAATGACCTGAGCTGAAGTCAGACGCTCAACTGACTGAGCCACCCAGATGCCCTAAAAATAAAATCTTTAAAAAATAAATAAAAAATAAAAATTAAATTGCCACCCTTAAACTACCTAAGGTAATCTACATCAAGAACCTATCCTAATACTTCTTATGGATATGGTGAGTGTGGTGTAAATTAGTGCACTACTTCATACTATGTTTAGTACAAAAAAGTATGATACTAAATATTCATAATCAATTCTATTTTGTTTTTTAAAACCTCTGCCATTCAGTTGGCTAAGTCAATGGAATTCCCATCTTCAGATTCTAATTCAGAATAATTTAGGCAATAGTTCAGTTATATCAGAGTGATGGAGGGTTGAGGTCAGCAGGGCACAGACTGAGGTGAATAGCAGGGCCAGCAGAATAGAAAGAAAAAAAGCAAATATAAATCAAGTTCATTTGTAGGAACCTCAAAAGAATAAAGAATTCCAAATGGAAAATAGCTCAGATATCATCTAATCAGTCTTATCATTTTACAGATGAGAAAACTGAAGTTCAAGTCAAATGTCACACAAGTCAGCAGAAGAATCAAAGTAAAACTTAGATCCCTGACCCTCCCCACTCCCAAACATATGGAGAAAAGAGGTAGAGCACTAGGCGGCTGAAAAGTGATAAGGTTCCTACCCATGACACAGAAAAAAGATACTGATGAGGAAAGAAATCAAATACATCAGAGATCTAGTATCTCCTAGTCCTGAACCACTCTACCAGACAATTCCTACAAAACAACTCTTAATACCTACTAGCATTCCAATAAATATGTGATCTGGTCTTTGACCTGACTGAACCTCCATTTCTTTCCTTCTTCAATCCAATCTTCTCTCCAAATTCTCTAAACCTAATACTTTTGCTCAAATTGCCAAAAAAAAAAAAAAAAAAAAGAAAGATAGAAAGAGAAGAGAAAAGAAAAGAGAAAAGAGAAAAGAGAAAAGAGAAAAGAAAAGAAAAGAAAAGAAAAGAGGAAGGAAAGGAAAGGAAAGGAAAGGAAAGGAAAGGAAAGGAAAGGAAAGGAAAGGAAAGGAAAGGAAAGGAAAGGAAAGGAAAGGAAAGGAAAGGAAAGGAAAATCTAATCTCAAGATATCATAAGAACGTTCTGGCTCCCTCTAAAAACATAGTAATATTCTTAATAAAGCATAATAATAATAATAATACTAAATATAATTACCAAACATTAGAAAATAACAGTATTTAAGAACAAGGGCTTGCAAAAACTACAGCCTACATGCTAAATCTGGCCTGCAGACTGCTTTTATATGACCTACAAGTTAGAATAGCTTTTTACATTTTTAAATAGTGGTTTAAATACACACGCACACAGAGAATAACACGAAACTGATACTACACATGTGGCCCACAAAGCCTAAAATATTGACTAGCTGGTCCTTTACAGAAAAGGTTTGCCAATCCTTGTATTTAGAGTATTTACTAAGTATTTGCTTTGTAAACAGAAAATGTTTTCTCATACTTAATCTTTCAGTCTAAAGAGTATCAAATAACTCTGATGTTCAACTGACTTTTCTTTTTTAATGTTTATTTATTTAATTTATTTTTGAGAGAGAGAGAGAGGGTGAGAGAGAGAGAGGAAGAGAAACCAGGAGACCGAGAATCCAAAGCAGGCTCTGCACTGACAGTACAGAGCCTGCTTCGGGGCTCAAACTCACAAACTGCAAGATCATGACCTGAGGTGAAATCAAAAGTTGGACACTCAACCAACCGAGCCACAGAGGTGCCCTCAATTGACTTTTAAAACAAAGGACTCTACCTGTGCATTAAGTATAACTGAAAATTATTTCAACCCTTAAGGCAAATACTAAAAAATATATAATTTTTAAAATTTACTTATTTCTTAGCTATAACCTCCATCAGCCCATTTCTCCTATTCAACCTCTCACCCAGCATACTCTTTTGTATAGACTTAACAGGTATTATACAACTGCAGATCCCTCACCCTTCCAGGGATTGTTCAACTTCAAATGAAGAAGAGTCAACATATTCTTGACAGCTCTGACTCAGGCCCCTGTTATTTCCCCCCCCCTTTTTTTTAAGTTTACATATATTTGAGAGAAAGTGAGACAGAAAGACAGACAGAACCAGTGGGGGAGGCGGGCGCAGACAGGATCCAAAGCAGGCTCTAGGCTCTGTGCTAATACCAGAGAGCCCGAAGTGGGGCTCGAACTCATGAACCATGAGATCATGACCTAAGCCGAAGTCTGATGCTTAACCGACTGAGACACCAAGGTGCCCCTGGCCCCTGTTATTTCTGACCTACTAATCTCTATCCATTCATCTCTCCCATTTTTCACTTACTCCATTAAAATGGCTTTAAAAGACAGTACTAATTAGACTATTAATTATATGTAGATTTATGTGACACTCAAAAATAAAATGTTCTCATTAACTGAATTCATACATATAATTACAACTTAGAGTAGACTTATTCACCTTCCTCAAGACTGCTACCCTTCTCAGGTGCCTGGGTGGCTCAGTCAGTTGGGCGGCTGACTTCAGCTCAGGTCATGATCTCACCGTTCATGGGTTCGAGCCCCACATTGGGCTCTGTGCTGACAGCTCAGAGCCTGGAGCCTGCTTCAGATTCTGTGTCTCCCTCTCGCTCTGCCCCTCTCCATCTCATTTTCTCTCTCTTCTCTCAAAAAATAAAAATGTTTTAAAAATTAAAAAAAAAACTGCTACCCTTCTCTACCAAAGTAGTACAGAATTCTAATCAAAAAACAGCTGATTATCAGGGCACCTGGTTGGTTCAGTCAGTAGAGCATCTGACTCTTGATCTCAGAGGCATAAGTTTGAGCCCCACGTTGGGTATAGAGATTACTTTTAAAAAACAGGGGCGCCTGGGTGGCGCAGTCGGTTAAGCGTCTGACTTCAGCCAGGTCACGATCTCGCGGTCCGTGAGTTCGAGCCCCGCGTCAGGCTCTGGGCTGATGGCTCAGAGCCTGGAGCCTGTTTCCGATTCTGTGTCTCCCTCTCTCTCTGCCCCTCCCCCGTTCATGCTCTGTCTCTCTCTGTCCCAAAAATAAAATAAAAACGTTGAAAAAAAAAATTTAAAAAACAGATGATTATCTTTCATTATTATTTGCTTATTGTCATCATCTATCTTCACAATCTCTTCTACTTTCACAAACTAATAACAAATTGTTCATCCTTTTTAGAAACTCTATTAATGTCTCTTCTGCATTTGAACTTTTCTTCTCATAGTCTTTTTTGGTCCTTTGTTAAGACTTCAAATATGCATAAATTCTAAAACTCTTAATTGTAAACCCCAAAATTCTCTATCAGATTAGTTATTTGTCAATATCCCTCCTTTTACAGAAAACCAAGTTCATCTATTTCATTATTATTATTTCTTCTAAGGGGTCACTTCCAAATAAAATTTACTTCTCGTTAAAACTCACCAATTCTTGGGGGGTTTGGGGAGGGTTTGTTTTTTACTTTAAGAGATACAGCAATATAGCAAGCAGTAAATTATACAATGTCTACAGAATTTCATATGGGATGTAAAGAAAACCTTACAGTGGCAAATACATTTTTAAGATTAAATAGTATTAAATAACAAGAAGTCCCTCTAAATCAGTTTGGTGAACTTTAAAATAACAAATATAAGTGAGTCTTCTCATATCTGGTTTGATTATCTGGACTCTATTTTATTTAATTACACAAATTAAGCTTCAGACTTTGAAAGTTTGTTGGATTAGTCAATTTCAGAAGCATCCTGAACTCTGCTACTCAGTAACAAGACAGCTAAACTAGAAAAGCTCCAAAGATCTCATCAAAGAGAAGCAGGCAGATCAAAACCTTTATCTTTTTAATGTTTTTTAAAATTCATTTTGCAATTACAAATTGGCTTTTCATTGCAGTATTATTTACATGGCCCCCAAATACAGAAATGGTTACGAAAGCTGTGACATACACATGCAATATTATACAGCCATTGAAAATGTTTATGAAGAGCTTGTAACATCATGGGAAGATATCTGTTGTCATAGTAAGTTAAAAGAACAAAATCCAAAATTCTATACATAATATAATCACAGCTACGTTTTTAAAACTATTTATAGGAAAAATGTATTGGAATAAAGTATTGAAAGTAAAAAGTTTAAACAGTGGTGAAAGGGTTTGTTTTTCCATTTTTTTATTTTTCTATATATTAAGGGAATGGCTTTTACAATGGAAAAAAGTATAACATTAAACTTTTTTAAGTTTTATATAAAGATAATTTTATAAGTTCACTTAAATTAATATTTTCTTTATTGAGATACGGTACCATCCTGATTAAACAAAAGTCCTACCAACAGAAAAAAAAATGTAAAGAAGTGATTAGGCTATCACATTAATATTTTTTTTTGAAGATAAAGAAATGTGGAATTCAGTACAAGTTGGAAGAAACCAGAGAAATTTTCACTCAAAGATGATTATTTTATTTTATTTTATTTTTTATTTTTTATTTTTTTTAATTTTTTTTTTTCAACGTTTATTTATTTTTGGGACAGAGAGAGACAGAGCATGAACGGGGGAGGGTCAGAGAGAGAGGGAGACACAGAATCAGAAACAGGCTCCAGGCTCTGAGCCATCAGCCCAGAGCCCGATGCGGGGCTCGAACTCACGGACCGCGAGATCGTGACCTGGCTGAAGTCGGACGCTTAACCGACTGCGCCACCCAGGCGCCCCCAAAGATGATTATTTTAACATGACTACTGAATTTTAATAAAAGTATTAAAATCTGCTTCCCTGTCAAATTCATAAAGAATTGCTCCACAAAAAGAATCAAAAACAACCTGATACTGAATTTGTATTTTGCAAATCATACATGTGAGTTAACTCACATGATAAAACCTGCCAGCATTATACAGATTGCTTGTGTTTATAGTGTTCCTCAGAGGCAAAATAGAAAAGCAGTGTGGTCTCACTTGTGAAATATGATTGATTGAAGATTCCATCCTTCGTAGCTGGGATGCTTGGATATCCAGCATCTGCAGGACATTGTTGGCCAAGGTATTTATCAGATACGCAACACTTGCTAAGGACTGGGTGGTGTAGGCTTTGGTTTCTTCTAGAGCTCGCTGCTTATCTGCTGACTAAAGGGGGAAAAAAAACAATCATCAATTTAAAGATAACTCATTCTATCAATCTACTCTACAAAAATGCTCATAAAATCCATTGTTTCTGAATCTACATACACTAGTTAAAAATGTTCTGAATGTTAATTATCAGTATCATGTAAACCCAACAACTGTTGGCTGAGTTAATATTTTCATTTTGAATAGATACATCTTTGTATAGATGCATAAAATCCTATAGCCATTATTTTAAAAATGAGATCCACTGGATTTTTAAAAAAAATTTTTTAATGTTTATTTATTTTTGAGAGAGACAGAGCATGAGTAAGGAAGGGGCAGAGAGAGAGGGAGACACAGAATCTGAAGCAGACTTCCAGCTGTCAGCACAGAGCCTGACTCAGGACTCGAACTCATGAACCATGAAATCATGACCTGAGCCGAAGACAGATGCTCAACTGACAGAGCCCCCAGGCGCCCCCGATCCACTGGATATTTTGAGCAATGGCAGCAAGTACATAGCTTCTCAAGATCACTGTCTGGAAAAGTAGCACTGATGTGAATGTATAAATTCTAGCATCCATTTCTCTAGTTTTCTGAATTTGTTCTTTCCTTCCATTCTAAATGTGAAATGTGGGTAAAATGTAATGTCTCATTAAAGTAATAATAATGATAAAACATTTATAATAAGTAAAAATGACACTGTAAATAAAAATAGGTAATAATTGCGGCAAATAATGAAAAATTAAAATTAAAATAATTAAATCTTTCTTCTCAATCACTTTAAGTGCTATAACTCTATGGGACATAAATTGCCAAGTATCAAACTCTGGTTGAAGAACAGAGTACACAGTAAAAAGTGGTTAAATCATTATTTCCAAGGTCACAAGGCAAAACAATGGTAAAGATACATATGCTATGTTGCTAAATGCTAGACACCATCTTCTATAGAAAACTTCGGTTTAGGGTGCCTGGGTGGCTCAGTAGGTTAGAGTGTCCGACTTCAGCTCAGCTCATGATCTCACGGTTCATGAGTTCCAGCGCCACGCTAGGCTCTGTGCTGACAACTTGGAGCATGGAGCCTGCTTCAGAATCTGTGACTCCCTCTCTCTGCCCCTCACCCACTCACACTTTGTCTCTCTCTATCTCTCAAAAAATAAATAAACGTTAAAAAATTTTTTAACATAAAAAAAGAAAAGAGACTGTAGTTCAGTAGAAAGTACATGAGCCTCTGAACAAGAAACCTTTTATTTTCATGTCATCTCTACTATTTACTTTACAAGGTATCAACTTGGACAAGATTAACAGTTTCTCAATTTCCTCAATTAGAAAACAAAAGAGATAAACCTCTATATCAACCATTCTAAGTAATGTGAATACCAAATAAGATAATGAATGTAAAACCACTTTCTAAAACTACAAATCATGATATGCTGTCATTATCTCTTTGAGTGCTCATTAGCTATTCAAAGTTCACTACATTCCACTCTCCTCTCTTTCCTACACAGTACAGGAGTCAAAATTAACAACCCTAGATATGTTTTTCCAGGGAGAGCAAAATTCTTTTGAAGAAGGAGCAGTCAACAAAATAATCAAATTATACTCAGTTTATCTTGCAAAGAGTTAAAGATAACTATATTAGCTTTTTTTTCTCTTTTCTATCTTAATCCTTAGTAATCTCTTTTTTTAATTTTATTTTTTATTTTTTAAAATTTACATCTAAATTAGTTAGCATATAGTGCAACAATGATTTCAGGAGTAGATTCCTTAGTGCCCCTTACCCATTTAGCCCATCCCCCCCCCACAACCCCTCTAGCAACCCTCAGTTTGTTCTCCATATTTCTGAGTCTCTTCTGTTTTGTCCCCCTCCCTGTTTTTATATTATTTTTGTTTCCCTTCCCTTATGTTCATCTGTTTTGTCTCTTAAAGTCCTCATATGAGTGAAAAAAAATATGGAACGCTTCATGAATTTGCATGTCATCCTTGCGCAGGGGCCACGCTAATCTTCTCTGTATCGTTCCAAATTTAGTATATGTGCTGCTGAAGAGAGCTCAGTAATCTCACTCTTATCAATACTTGAATTAACAACAGAGTTGAAACCAAATCTGGTAGAAGATAAATACTTAAAAAAAAACCACCATACAGACTTCTAGATTCTGATTATACACGTAAGGAGCCTGAAAGACACTATTCCATCCTAACAAATAAAAAGCTCAACACAATGACAACAATCAACAACTTTTCTTGAATTCACAGTAAAAGCAGCAAGTCATTAACACTTTTCAGAAATTACTCTAAATCAGAGTATTAACTCTAGAGAATAATTCAAAATTAAAACACTTAGAAAACTTATTTGATAGTATGCCTCAAAGGATCAAGGGGATGGATATCTGGACAAACAAATATTTTCAATGTACCTTTTTATATTGGATAGTATTTGAGATTTTTTGAAGAGCAAATATTATCATTTCATGCTCTGCCTTTGTTCCTAGTGAATATATGAAATCATGTAGCTGATTGATCATCAAAGATATGAGACCCTTTTATATTAGGTAGGCTTTGTGTATATCTACTTTTCCACAGAAGACTGAAGACCCTGTAATGTAAAATATATGAGAGATGCTTTTTGAGGCTGATAGAACATTGATGTAAACCAACATGAAGTATGTATTTAGGGCATCATTCTTCTACATTAAAGTAAGGCAAAGGAACACTGTGAATTTTATAAATAAATTGCTATACCAATTGCTCTTTAAGGAAAAAAAGTTGGGAGTCCTTTAAAATCCTGATGTATCCTCATAATAGTGAAGTCATGAATATATAGAAGTCAGGAATATCAGCTGATGTGATTGAAATGAAAGAATATTCACATACATCAGAGAAAAGTATAGCTTACTTTTCTACAAGGGCATACGTTTATTGTACATTCATGTTTACTAAATAATTGGCCTCAGTCTTGAAAACCAAAGAACACACAACTCTCAGATGATTGTATCAGGAGAACAAAAATGCTTTTATTTTTTTAACATTTATTTATTTTTGAGAGAGACTGTGAGTGGGGGAGGGGCAGAGAGAGAGAGAGAAAGAGAGAGAGGGAGAGAGAAAATCCGAAGCAGGCTCCAGGCTCTGAGCTGTCAGAGCCCAAAGTGGGGCTCAAACCCACTAACCGTGAGATCATGACCTGCACGGAAGTCGGACACTTAACTGACTGGGCCACCCAGGCATCCCCAAAAATGTTTCTTGATTGTTTGTAATCTATTTTTTCACCAAGGAGCACACAGTGGTGTGCTTTATTTAAGTGCTTTATTTAGACCAAGTATGAACTTTATATATTTAATAAAACTAAATGGTTTCTAATGTATTAAAAGAAAAAAGTTATTCCTGAAACCCTTTAGAAGGAAAGGGCATAGATGACATGATCACCTATATAGAAATCCCAAAGAATTGACCAAAAAAATTCTTGGAACTTAATAAAAAGATTACATCAAGGTTGCAGGATACAAGGTTAACATAAAAAAGTCAACAGCTTTCCAGCAATGAATATAGTAGCAATGAACAAGTGGAATTTGATATTAAAAACAATATCACTTACATTAATAACCAAAAATATAAAATACTCAAGTACATATCTAACAGAATATGTCTGAGATCTATATAAGGAACATGCCAAAACTCCAACAAACAAAATCAAAGAACTGAATAAATGGATAGGAAGACTCAATACTGTCAAGATGCCCATTCTTCCCAATCTGAAATATAGAGTCAATGCAACCCCAACCAAAATACCAGCATATTATTTTGTGTATATCAACAAACTGATTCTAAAATGTAAAGGCAAAAGACACAGAATAGCCAATACAGTATTGAAGGAGAACAACAAAGTGGGAAGACTAACACTACTCAACTTCAAGATTCACTCTACAGCTATAGTAATCAAGACAGATATACTAATCAAGTATGGTACTGGTTAAAAATGGACAAAAAAGTTCCATGGAACAAAACAGACTAGAAATAGAACCACATAAAAACAGTTAACTATCTTTAACAAAGGCAATACAATGGAGGGAAGACGGTCTTTTCAACAAATGGTCTGAAACAACTGGACATTTAAATAAAACACACACACACACACACGCACACACACACACACACACACACACACACACACACAGCTTATACTTCTCATAAAAATTAACTCAAAATGGATGATAGACCTAAAAGTAAACTGCAAAACTATGCAACTCCTGGAAGATAACACAGGAGAAAATCCGGGTGACCTTGGGTATGTCAATGACTCTTAAATACAAAATCAAAGGCAAGATCCATGAAATAAATAACGGATAAATTCGATTTCACTGAAATTAAAAACTTCTGCTCTACACAAGACAATGTCAAGACAAATGAGAAGACAAACCACAGACTGGAAGAAAATATCTACAGAAGACACAACTGATAAAGGACTGTTACTCAAAATAAAAACCACTCTTCAAAGTCAACAATAGGGAAAAAAAATCAATTAAAATAGGGACCAAAGACCTTCACACACACCTCATCATAGAAGACACACAGATGGCAATAAGCCCATGAAAAGATGCTCCACATCATATGCCATCAGGGAAATGTAAATTAAAACAACAACAAGATACCATTACACCTATCAGAATGTCTGAAGTACAGGACACTGATAACACCAAATACTGACGAGGCTGTGGAACAACAGGAATTCTCATTCACTGCTGGTGGGAATGCAAAATGGTACAGCCACTTTGGAAGACAGGTTGTTGGTTTCCTACAAAACTAAACATACTCTAACCAGATGATCTAGTAATCCAGCTTCTTGGTATTTACCCAAAGGAGATGGAAACTTATGTGTACACAAAAACCCATACAGAAATGTTTATAGTAGTTTTATTCATAATTGCCAAAGTTAGAAGCAATCAAGATGTGGCACATCATACCACACTAAAAAGAAATGAGTTAGCAAGCACTGAAAAGACATGGAGTAACCTTAAATGCTTATTACTAAATGAAAAAAGATGAATCTGAAAAGGCTACATGTTGTATGATTCCAACAATAAGACATTCTGAAAAAGGTAAGACTCTGACCATGAAGGCAGTAAAAACAACAGTGGTTTGCCAGGGGTTGGTCAGAGAAGGGATGAATAGGTGGAACACAGGGGATTTTTAGGGCAGTGAAAATACTCTGTATGATACCATAAGGGATACATGTCATTACACATTTGTCAAAACCCACAGAATGCAAAACACCAAGAGTGAACTCTAAAGTGAAACTGTGGTCTTCGGGTGATTATGTGTCAAGATAGGTTCATCAATTGTAACAAATATACCAATATCGTGGGGGATGTTGAAATCTCTATACCTTCCTCTCAATTTTGCTGTGGACCTAAAACTGCTCTAAAAAATAGTCTTAAAAACAAACACAAAATCATTCTCTGTTGTCAGCTACTTTCAACACAGGCATATCTGTTTCAAATTTCACAAATGTCAATGCCAACAAAAGATGTAAAAATTCAAACAGACTCTTAACTATAGAGAACTCTCCTGTTGCCAAAGGGAGGTGGGTAGGGGATGGGTGAAATATGTGATGGGGATTAAAGAGTATTCTTATAATGAGCACTGACAATGTATAGAATTGCTGAATCACTGTACCATACACCTAAAACTAACACTGTATGTTAGTTAACTGTATTGAAATTAAAATTAAAAACAACAAAGTTTTAAAAGATACAAAAATTATACTGTCATCAAACTTATATAAAATTAGAATTATGCTTATAAATTATACCATAAATTAAGTTTATTTTTAAAAATTTAACAGATACCCTACAGTTGAAGGTAACAAAACTCCAATTCCTCTATTCTGACATTTGCCAAAATTTTTCATACTACACCTAAGCAGATTATTCAATAAAGAGCCACAGATTATAGGATTTTTAAGGTGTCAGATAGCATCTATTTAAGAATAACTATGAGAGAGACTAAATCACGGTATCCCAAATGAAAGTTCACAGATATTCCCTAGAAATCAGCAAATGTCTTTAATAATTTTTTGTACTTTAAATTTCCACAATAATGTATTTACAAAATTTTAAAATTCACATATTAACATTACATAATATAAATCCTCTGGAATTACTGAAAAACTAAGACGCAAAGCAAATTCAGCTCTGCTTTGGGGCTCAACTGTGTCAGGCCAAAGTCATGCTACTTTAATTGCAAAGCAAATTAATGAGATAAAAGAGGCAAACAATATATAAATAAAGCATTCGCATCAAATGATGACCAAGTGTACACTACATTGTGCTGTACAAGCAATTAAAGTTTTTTAAAGGGTTTGCAATGGCTTAAATAACCAGAAGACTTGAGTCATTCCAAGGAACCCCCGAGAAGTCCATCGTACACTCTTTAATACTGCTCAAAATAATCTGTAAACCGAGACACCTGGGTGGCTCAGTCTATTGAGGGTCTGACTCTTAATTTTGGCTCGTCATAATTTTGTCGTTCATAGGATTGAGCCCCCATTGGGCTCTGCGCTGACAGTGTAGAGCCTGCTTGGGATTCTTTCTCTCCTTCACTCTCCCAAAATAAATAAACATTAAAAAAAAAAAGTTAGAAAAAAGAATCTATAAACCCACCACATATTCAAATTTCAAGGACTATTAAGTTTTGGCAAAATATTACCCATGACATTAGTGCTCCTGACTTAAATTTTATTAATTTAGTATTTTGTTTTGTTTATAAATTTATTACATATTTATAGTAATAAATATGTTACTAATAAATATGTCTTGTTACAAGACAGCTGTCATTTTAAGTGGCTTATATCCAAGTTTACGTTTGAACATTAAATAACATTAGCATAAAAATTACATTTATTTTTCAAAATAAATCAATACAGGCAGTCAGATTTCTTTCTTTCTATTTAAAAGGGTTTGATCTTGGGGCGCCTAGGTGGCGCAGTCGGTTAAGCGTCCGACTTCAGCCAGGTCACGATCTCGCGGTCCGCGAGTTCGAGCCCTGCGTCAGGCTCTGGGCTGATGGCTCGGAGCCTGGAGCCTGTTTCCGATTCTGTGTCTCCCTCTCTCTCTGCCCCTCCCCCGTTCATGCTCTGTCTCTGTCTGTCCCATAAATAAATAAAAACGTTGAAAAAAAAAATTAAAAAAAAATAAAAATAAAAATAAAAGGGTTTGATTTTACTTAAGTCTAAGAATTACTATGTCAGTTCATATGTAATTATGAAAAAAGAATGCAAATACAGTCCTGTAAGCATTAAGATAACAGCCCCAGAACACATGTAGACTAGGGAGATAAATACTTTTTTCTGATCTTGGTCCCACAGAATAAGATTGCATTCAATTAACTAGAAATAACTCATTAACCTATAATACTCATTCTTGTACAAAATTCACAGACAGCTTAGTAACTATTTTCATTAGAAGAGACAAAAATCTGGTTTACATAAACTCTATGAAACAAAAATAACAAAAAATGACACATAGAAGTAAATGCTGAAAATGAACACTACAATGAAGGAGAACTGTATGGCCACTGTTACAAAAAAAAAAAAAAAAATGTTGACCTATCATTCAATGTAACATAACTATCATATATATAAGACACTGCTCTCAGAGCTAAGGAATTCTAAAACATTGTATCTGCTCTGAGGGATCTATTATGGGAGAAGACATATAAATAAATTACTAATGTGAATTAAACAAGGTTAATAAAAACTAAGAGGTACAGTGAAATAAACATAATATGATAGTATGAGGAAAAGGCATGTTGAGAACAATTATCAATTATGTCAAACACCTAGGTCGATTTTTAACCAAGAAAATAATGAATTAACATAGTATACACAGCTGATTCAGAAAAAAAAGTAATTCCCACAGATTACTTGTATTATACGTATCTTTTTAATCAGGTAAACCATTTTATGACAAGTCTTAAGTAAATGTGTAAAAAAAACCCTACTCCCTTATTAATCTTCAAATAAAAATATCAGGAAACTTTTACAACATTATTACTTTGCACTGATAACCAAAACAGGTTAACAATAAACACATGAGTAATGTTTTCATAGGATAAACACCCTATATATAAACAACTCCCTATACAAATAACTGTATATATTTTTCATTCTTAATTTGTAAAAAGCTTATTCTGTCTTGGCCTCTAAATCATGGGATTATAATACTGGAATCAGAACTTATTCAGACACCTCTAATTTTGGCTTAGCCATTAATTCTACCCCCAACCTATTACCTAATTCTCCCCATATTTGGGAGAGAGGCCATCCTCATCATCTTCTCTATCAGATCCTCCACCACTCAATTTGAATGTTAAAGAACACACATTTTCAAATATATAGCTACCCCTCCAATCCTTCAACACAGCAATTCTGGAAACACTTCAGCATGATCAACTAACACTATTCTGATACACCTGAGTCTGACACTATAAAACACTATTCTCTGGCTTATCAGGTCATAATTTACCCTAAAAACATACCTCTATTCCAAGGGTTTCACGATTCTGATCTAAGCTTATATAAATTCCACTACCTTTATAGCTCTAAATCTATCTCAGAAAAATAATCAATTATGAAAAAGGCACAGATAGGGTGTTCACTGATGACACAATTAGTGGGGAAGGAAAAGAAACATAAGACTGATTAAACAGTACATTTATATAGTACATTCATACAGTAATGAGAACAGTATTGCTATGTATTACTGAGACGGAAATATATCTACAAAATAAGTGCAAAAGAGCCAGTTATGAAGCAATTTTAACACAATCATCCTGATTCTGTAGGTGCCTGTATGTAAAAATGAGCATAAGAAAAGAGTCAGAAAAAAATAAGCCCCAAAATATCAACATAAGTTTTCTCTGAATGTTGGGAATATAATTTATTTGGGTCTTTTCATAAAGATTACTTCAGGCAAGTATTAATTTTATGTGTCAGAAAAAAATAAAGCTATTACTTTTTAAAGTTTATGTATTTATTCTAAGAGAGAGAACAAGCAAGGGAAGGGCAGATGGAGAGAGAGAGAGAGAGAGAGAGAGAGAGAGAGAGAGAGAATCCCAAGCAGGCCCCACGTGGTCAGCATGGACGCCGATTTGGGGCTCGAACCCGTGAACTGTGAGATCATGACCTGAGCTGAAATCAAGAGCTGGACACTTAACTGACTGAGCCACCCATGCGCCTCAGAGGTATTACTTTTTTTTTTTTTTTTTAACTGTAACACATGCATTAATAAAAAAGGAAGAGAAACTTAAGTGTTCCACCCTAGTCAACTCTAAGGAATATTTGTAAGGCATAAACGTTCCAAAACAATTTTTTTAATTAAACTTTCTGAAATGTATTATACATTTGCATGCTTACTAAAACAGTTATTTGGAGCTCAAAGATTTTTTATTATTATTTCTAAGTCCAAAATGAAGTTGTAAAGGGTCGAGGTTGCTGCACATCTACTATGAATAAGTCAACCCAAGGACATTCATTAAGGTTTTATAAGAATCTAGTATAACAAGAACTGATATTCTAAGTTTGAGATTTTTGTGATCACTTCACCAGCATATTTACTAAAGTTGAGAATTTTTCCCCATAAAATGTTCAATAAAAATTGGTATCAGAATTTCTACTTTACCTTTAACAGAGAAACCTATTAATTACAAAGAAGCTACAATATCTTATTTCCTATAAAAGAAACAGTGACTAGTACTTTAACAGAGGTTGTTTTGCAGTTCCTAAGCAGCAATGTCTGATAAGTAAATGCCTGTGACTGACCTTTGCTATAAGTATATTTAAGTACTGACTAGATTACGGTTATATAATTTATGTACTAAAGGCATAAATAACACTTCAACCCAGCTATTTAATGTTCCTACTTAAATGAGATTAAGAAAAAAGAAAAAAACTTTTAGAAAAGAGGAAACTATCATAGGTTTACAGAAAAACATTACAATGTATGCTCTGTATAATAATCCTACAAAGACAGATTCTTACACAGAATAAAGTAACCTCCCTAGCAGGTCCCTATTATGCAATGATTAATCCTTCCAACTTTGCTATGTCTTTAGTTTCCCTCATGATACCAATTACTTTATACGTGGAGATTTTCCCAAAACCTGTCTTCAAACTACTTCTCTTCTTATCGTACTTTCACTCCCCAGAAAGAAACTTTATTCCTTCCTCAGCTATCAATTTCAAGCACAGAATTTTAAAATCTATTTACAGCTTACCTTACATCTCTGCAAAATCCATATTTTAGTTGACATAGCATCTCATCTTGCATATTATGCCAGCTCAATATATCCATAACTCATCACCTTACCCAAAACGACTTCTTAATTCTGTTCCTTATCACCATTACTCCATGATCTAACATACTTTCCAACTTTCTGTATCCTACACCTAATTAGTTGCCAAGATACTTATATTCAATCTGTGTCTTACATTCTTTCTTTCAATTCCACTGCCTACAATCTACTTCAGGTCCTCATTACCTTTCTAGTGCTACTTATACTGGTTTCCAGGTCAGCTGTAGTATCTTACAATCTGATGACTGTCCTAAAAATTCATCTTCCTAAATCAGTTCTGAAACCCCCATAGCTTCTTTATACCTACTTCTATGTAAACTCCCCTATTTATCATTTACAGCCTCCCTTAATATTGCCTAGAATTTATCTCCCATTCAACCTTACTCGGACCTTAGATTATAGCTTAATGAAATTTATGGTTCTCAAAACATAGATCATTGCTTCTTACCTTAGCCTATTTACTTTACCTGTAACCCATCAACTTCAACAACCCATCCCTTGCCTCTTCAAGGAAACCATCCCTGATTGTGATACTCATCATTTCTTATTGAGAACTCATTCCCACAGCATTCCGTCATCAGACTTAGAGCACATGTTTTATAATATGCGCATGTTTCATTGACCCAAACTCCCACGCCCCCTAGTGGTAAGCCCTTTGAGGGTAAGTACTATGCCCTACATATCTTCATATCACATTACACATGGAAGTTACGTATTATTTGTTGAGCTGTATCTACCTTAAGGTTTCAGAGAATCACGGTTACCTCTATCACCCAGTGGGGGTGGGAAGTGGGGAAGGAGAAAAAGTGCTATAAGGGAGATTTCCTGGATCTCCAGATGGTTTGGCACCATCCAAGCTATTCATGCCTTATTGTGTACCCCTAAGAAGAAGATTTACGCTTACTTCTCAATTTGATGTTCTGGGATTGGTACTGGGAAATACAAAGAGTAAGAACTTCACCCCCTCTAGAGCACCTCAAAACTATAAGATCACTATCACCAGATTCCTACCATTATTTATTTTTCCTTTCTACTTCTACTAAATAGAACCACAGATTTGGCAGATATTGCATAGATAATGGGGAGGGGGGCAGGAAGAGAATGACAATATTTAGGGAGCATGAGTGGGAACATGCAGGAGACAGTTTTCCTCTACAGATAACACCCTGGAGATCTACTGTCAGTTTCTTTCTATTCCCAAGCATTAACTCTCTTGCCTAGTCTAGTCCAGTACATTACACTACCTGGAAAATAATACAATTATTTTTGCTCTGAGAATAAACTACAACCAGATTAGATAAAATATAGGTACTTAGTTCTCATTCAGTGTTAGCCCATCTAAAGTATTAAACAATTCCTTCTAGACCCTCCATGATATAATTTAATTCCATCAGTTTATTTTAATAATTTTGGGTTTTTTTTGTTTTTTGTTTTTTTGGAGAGAGAGAGAGAGAGCACTCAAGCAGGGGAGGAGCAGAGGGAGACGGAGAGGGAGAGAGAAAATCTTAGGCAGGCTCAATGCACAGCCCAGAGTCCAACATGGGGTTCAATCTCACCACCATGATGATCATGACCTGAGCCAAAATCAAGAGTCAGATGCTTAACCAACTGGGCTACCCAGGTGCCCGTTTTAATAAACTCTTATTCACTGAACACATATTACATGACATATACCGTACTATGCAGCAGGACATCAAAATGAATACATGTTCTCTGCACTCAAGAAGTTTCAGTCCAATACAGAGAAAAGCAAACAAACAAAATATCAACACAAAATTTTCAAGGATACAAATGATATCCAAGTAGGAACACTATCCTAGACGACCATCCAAATAGTCTCAAAAATGGAGTTATTACTACCAAGCAAGGGTGAGAGAAGTTATTCCAACTAGGGAAAACAGCCTCAACAAGGACGAAGATGCATGAAAAAGAGTCCCTGGTTCAAAAAACATACAGTTCGGTATTATTAATGTATCATGAGTTCACTATCACCCCTGCATTAAGAGTGGGATGTGCTGGGGGCGCCTGGGTGGCGCAGTCGGTTAAGCGTCCGACTTCAGCCAGGTCACGATCTCGCGGTCCGTGAGTTCGAGCCCCGCGTCAGGCTCTGGGCTGATGGCTCGGAGCCTGGAGCCTGTTTCCGATTCTGTGTCTCCCTCTCTCTCTGCTCCTCCCCCGTTCATACTCTGTCTCTCTCTGTCCCAAAAATAAAATTAAAAAACGTTGAAAAAAAAATTAAAAAAAAAAAAAAGAGTGGGATGTGCTGGAATTTAAGATTGGTATAGTAGCCGTTTTCCTTCTTACCAAACTGTTAAGAAGGTAAAATATCATTCGTGTAATTAACTTAATTAGGTCATGGCAGACTCACAGCATCTGACTCAATATGTGGCAGAGGGGAGTATTCTTATAATACCTATTTACTGAGCTTCCAATTCTGCATTCCAACAAATCTCATAACTAAACCAAATTTGAAAGAAAGACCCACCACTAAATTCCACTGAAATTCAAATAATAGCTTCTAAAATATATGACAATCATTACACGCAACTGGAAAGTTTTTGCCAAAGAACGTGCAAAACATTGGAGATATACACCTACTATGCCTTCAGAATTGTTCAACTATTAGTTTCTATGATGCCTATGGAAGAATATATTCATGCTTTGCTTCCAGATTCTTGGATGGAGAATATAGTCTAAAAAAAAAGACAGTATGGCACTCAAACTAGAATAAGTCATACATGACACAGTGAGACACAACATAATTCAATAAACATGGACAATTTACAAAAAAAAAAAATAACACAAAACAGACATGAACACGGGAAAATATTCCATACAAATGATGGGGATGGAGAAAGGATGACAAAAACAAAGCACTATTTTTACCAAGTAATTAACAAGGGGAAAAAAGTTTTTAAAAACATACCCACACTGTTTTAAATATGCTTTGTAATTATCTTCCTTTGGCAGATGAAGAGAAGCTCATGACAAGGATGCCAAATGCTTTTTTTTAATGTTTATTTTAAGAGAGAGCGTGCGCGCATGAGTGAGGGGAAGGGCAGAGAGGAGGGAGAGAATCCCAATCTGGCTCCACGCTGTCAGCACAGTGCCCGACATGGGGCCTGATCCCACAAACTGTGAGATTATAACCTAAGCGAAAATCAAGAGTTGGACGCTTAGCCAACTGAGACACTCAGGAACCTCGGGATGCCAAATATTCTTAAGAAAGCTAAAGTAATACTGAACCTGTAAGTATTATGGTATGAACTTATGGTAAAAAGTGTTAGATTCTTTTTTTCAATGTTTATTTTATTTTTGAGAGAGATTGAGCGGGGGAGGGACAGACAGAGAGGGAAACAGAATCTGAAGCAGCCTCTGCACCAGCTCAAACTCACGAACCCATGAGATCATGACCTGAGCTGAAATAGGATGCTCAACTGACTGAGCCACCCAGGTGCCCAAAAAATTGTGCTAGACCCTAAGGCTGTTATATTTTCCTATATTAGGAATAGAGTTAACTAAAAAATAAGCTCCTAGTTAGAAACAACAACAAAAAAAGGGAACTAAATGTGCAAAAATAAATTAAGCAAACCTGGGGCACCTGGGTGGCTCAGTCGATTTGAGTGTCCAACTTTAGCTCAGGTCATGATCTCAAAGTTCATGAATTCAAGCCCCACACTAGGCTCACTGTTGTCAGCCTGTCAGCGCACAGCCCACTTTAGATCCTCTGTGCCCCCTCTCTCTGAGCCTCCCCCACTTGTACTCTCCCAAAACTAACCAAATATTTAAACATAAATAAATAAAAATAAAAATTAAGCAAACCTATTATCACTCATTAAAAATGTTAATATTTTGCTATATTATGTAATATTTATATTTGCTATCTCATTGTTACACATTATATTTTCATTAATCATGGAAAAAATCTGTAAATGAGTACAAAGAAAATATACAGTATGCATTTAATTATGTAAAAACATTCACAGAGCAAGAATGGGGAAAAGAGAAGTTTTTACATCACTTAAAATATTAGGGTAACTTTTTCCTTTTGAAATATTTTTAAATGTGGTTATAATGTCATATGTACACTAAGCAAACATAAATTTTAAAAAGGGACAGGGGTGCCTGGGTGGCTCAGTCAGTTAAGCTACCAACTACTGATTTCAGCTCAGGTCATGATCTCAAGGCTTATGAGTTCAAGCCCTCCGTCAGGCTCCATGATGACAGTTCTAAGCCTACTTGAGATTCTCTCTCTTTCCCTCTCTCTCTGCCCCACCCTCATTTGCTTGTGTGCATGGGTGCACACTCTCTCAAAATAAATAAACTTTAAAAGGCGACAGATGAAATTAAAAGCACAGGCAACAAAAGAAAAAGCAGATAAAACGGACTTCATCAAAGTTTTAAACTTCTGTGCAAATGACCCTATCAAGACAGTGAAAAGGTAATCCACAGAATAGGAGAAAATATTTGTAAATCATATATTTGATAAGGGATCAATAGCCAGAATATATAAAGAACTCCTACAACTGAACAACAACAACAAAAACAAGCAACCCAATTAAAAAATAAGTAAAATACTTTGGGGTGCCTGGGTGGCTCAGTTGGTTAAGTGCCCGACTTTGGCTCAGGGTCATGATTTCATGGCTTATGGGTTCAAGCCCCCATGTCAGGTTCTGTGCTAACAGCTCAGAGCCTGGAGCCTGCATCAGATTCTGTGTCTCTGTCTCTCTCTCCCTCTCTGCCCCTCCCCCACTACACTCTGTCTCTCTCTCCTTCAAAAATAAATAAACATTAAACAATTTTTTTTTTTTTTTAGGGGCGCCTGGGTGGCTCAGTCAGTTCAGTGTCTGACTTTGGCTTGGGTCGTGATCTCACAGTTCATAGGTTCAAGCCCCACGTCAGGCTCTGTGCTGACAGCTTGGAGCCTGGAGCCTGTTTCAGATTCTGTGTCTCCCTCTTCCTCTACCCCTCCCCAACTTTGGCTCTGTCTTTCTCTCAAAAATAAACAAACATTTAAAAAAATCTTTTTTAATTTTTTTAAATGAGTAAAACACTTGATAGAGATTTCTCCAAAGATACACAAATGGCCAAAAAACACATGAAAACATGTTCAACATTACATCTTTAGAAAAACACAAGTGAAGGGGCGCCTGGGTGGCGCAGTCGGTTAAGCGTCCGACTTCAGCCAGGTCACGATCTCGCGGTCCGGGAGTTCGAGCCCCGCGTCGGGCTCTGGGCTGATGGCTCGGAGCCTGGAGCCTGTTTCCGATTCTGTGTCTCCCTCTCTCTCTGACCCTCCCCCGTTCATGCTCTGTCTCTCTGTCCCAAAAATAAATAAACGTTGAAAAAAAAAATTAAAAAAAAAAAGAAAAACACAAGTGAAAACCATATGGTACTACTTCATATATATTAGAATGGCTATTACTTAAAAAAAAAAAAATAACAAAATAACAAATGCTGGCAGCAAAGAAATTAGAACCCCTTTGCATCGTTGGTAGGAATGTACAATGGTATGGAGACTATGGAAAACAGTTTGGTAGTTTCTCAAAGAGTTAAACACAGAATTACTAATATGATTCAGCAATCCCACTTCTAGGTATACACCCAAAAAATCTGAAGCAAATACTGAAAAAGATACTTATACACTAAAGTCCATGGCAGCATTACTCACAACAGTGAAAAGGTAGAAACAACCTAAATACCTCTCCACAAATGAATGATAAATAAAATCTGGTAGAACTAAACAATGGGATATAACAGAACCTTAAAAACAAGTGAAATTCTGGTACATGCTACAACATAGATGAACCTTGCAAACATAACATTAAGTGAAATAAGCAAGACATGAAAGACCAATGTTATGATTCTACTTATATAAAGTACTTAGGGGGTGCCTGGGTGGCTCAGTTGGTTAAGCAGTTGGTTAAGTCAGGAGACTTCAATTCAGGTCATGAACTAACAGTTTGTGGGTTGGAGCCCCACATCAGGCTCTGCTCTGGCAGCACAGAGCCTGCTTGGGATTCTCTCTCTCTGTCCCTCTTCTGCTCACATTCTTTCTCTCTCTCAAAATAAATAAAGTTTTAAAAAATAAAGTAACTAGAATAGGTATATTCATACAGATAAATTATAGTAGAGATACCAGTGCTGAGAGGGGAATGAGGGACTACTGTTTAATGGGTACAGATTACTTCTTCCAAATTTTTTTCAGTTAGAATTAAAATATACTCCTATATCCCAAATCTAGCCATTACTAAGGTCTTTCATTAGCTACAGGGAAAGGGTGTTTAGTAACACCAGCATGAACATGCTTCCCACATCAACAAGCAGTGACTGATTTCTTCTATTTGTGATTATGAAATCAACAAAAACTACTTTTACTTCCCAGTGAAAATTTACCATTAGAGTGCTGACACCATACTTAGCCACAATATATCAAGAAAATACTGAAGGAGACACAAATGGTTTACTACACATGAGCACATGTCATTTACAAGACAGAACTCAAATTAAAATTGACAAAGAAGCCTTCACTATCTCAAAAGTTTCAAATTCAAAATTTCAAAATTCAAAAATCAAAAGAATTTCATAATTGCATGTAAGATCTTACCTCCATGATTACTATTTATCACTAGTCTCTTTTATAAGGATATAAGACTAAATCCTTAAGTCTGTTCCCACTTCTGCATTACTAGAGTCATGCTGAATCTGAGTTGTCTCTAAGAAAGTCAAATGGAAGTGGGAACCTATTTGGGACAGAAGTCAAGAAATTTAAAAGACAATGGAAAGTATACTGTATTTAAAAGCATGGAGGGGCGCCTGGGTGGCGCAGTCGGTTGAGCGTCCGACTTCAGCCAGGTCACGATCTCGCGGTCCGGGAGTTCGAGCCCCGCGTCGGGCTCTGGGCTGATGGCTCAGAGCCTGGAGCCTGTTTCCGATTCTGTGTCTCCCTCTCTCTCTGCCCCTCCCCCGTTCATGCTCTGTCTCTCTCTGTCCCAAAAATAAATAAAAAACGTTGAAAAAAAAAATTTAAAAGCATGGAAATGCAGAGCACTCCTGAATCCCCAATATTGCTTAGAAACAGCAGGCAATACAAAGTAAGTGCCCAAAAAATAGTTAAAATGAAAATATGAATGAGATGTAGAGTATAAAGAGAAGAAATGATGACTAGGAACTATGCTTCAGAACCCAACCTTCAGAGACTATGATAATGAGAAAGTAAACAATCTGTAAAGGACGAATGAGGTAGAACACCTGAGACTGCAATGTCACAGAAACCAAGATAAGAGACTGTTTCAAGAAGGAAGACATGGTCAGTGCTACTGAGAAGTCAGAAAAGATGAGGTCATATCCAGTGAATGGCTGTGGCAATATGGAATCATTTGATGAATTTGAAAAAAAGTCATTTTTGTTTAACAGTACTGTAGAAACCAGATTAGAATGAATGTTAAGTGAAGGAAGCAGAGGTAGGTAAGTCTGTGAAAAATGTTTGTTCATACAGGGAATTATAGAAAAGGGACCAGAGCTAGAAGAAAATATAGGGTTAAAAAAAAAGTTTAAGATGGGAGATAACAGAGCATGTTTGCATGCTGAGGTAAATGATCCAAAGGGACAGGAACAGTTGAAGAGGCAAGAGAGTGTAAGCAAAGGAACAAAATATTTGAGAAAGAGCTCAAGTGGAGCAACTGGTCTTTGATAGAAGGAGAACAGTTCTATTAATGGAAAAGAGAAAAGGGAGAAAGTTGCTGCAGCTATAAGGTTTGTAGATTTTAAGGCAGAAAGATGAAGGAGATTTAGTCTAATGGTTTTAATCTCTGAAGTACGAAGCAGGGTAATCATATAAGAATAAAAAAGACAGATTTTGGATATAAGAAGAGACAGATGAGGATATGACAGAATTATTTCAGACAGTAAAAAACACGGATGATTAAATGAGATCATGCATGCCAAGAATTTAGCACAGAACTTGGCACAATGAAAGAGCTCAAAAAATGACAGCCCCTTTTATGTTATCTGATCTCTAGATGGAAAAAGTTTGCTAAATATAAAGCAATGGTCAAAAAGACAACCATGATCTTCAAAAGCGTTATACCACAAAATGTTTTAAATCATAAAATGAAGTTTCAAAATGGAAATAAACAAAAATCTATACCCAATGGTATAGAAAGAAAAATTAAAGTAATAAAAAAATTTAAAGACAAATTTGAGACAGAAAATTTAAAACTTCAACTCTGTAGAAGACAGTTACGTTAAAAAAATAAGCCACAAATTGAGAAAAAAATATTTACAAAACACACATTTGATAAAAGTCTGGCATCCAAAATATACAAAGAACTCTTAAAACTCAAGAATAAGTAGGGGCACCTAGCTGGCTCAGTTGGTAGAGCATGTGACTCTGGATCTCAGGGTCATGAGTTCAAACCCCAGTTGGGTATACAGCCTACTTAAAAACAAAACTCAAGAATAGTAAGCAATCAATTTTTTTAAAAAAGCAAAGATCTGAACAGATACTTCACCAATGAGGATATACAGATGGCTAATAAGCATATGAAAAGATTCAACATGTCACCAGGAACTATAAATTAAACAATAACATACCACTACACACCTATTAGAATGGCTAAAATACCAAACACCAACAACACCAAATGCTGAAAAGAATGTGGAACAAGAACTTTCTTTCACTGCTGGTGAATGGAAGACAGTATGGCAGTTTCTTACAAAACTAAGTATACTTTTACTATGTGATGCAATAACCATGCTCCTTGGTATTTACCCAAATGAGGTGAAAACTTAGGTTTACACAAAAACCTGCACAAGGATGTTTATAGCAGCTGTGTTCATAAATACCAAAACTTGGACGCAGCAAAAGTGTCCTTCAATAGGTGAATGGATAAACAAATTGTACAAACAAATCATACAATGGAATATTATTCAGCAATAAAAAGAAATGAGCTATTAAACCATAAAAAGACTTGGAGGAACCTTAAATGTACATTGCTCAGTGAAAGTAATCAATCTGAAAAGGCTACACATTGTATGATTCTAGCTATAAGACATTCCAAAAAAGGCAAAACTATGGACACAGTAAAAAGACTGCTGGTGGTTTGGGGAGGTAAGGAGGGATGAATAGGGGGAGCACAGGGGAATTTTAGGGCAGTGAAACTATTCTTTATGATACTGTAATTTGTCAAAATCCACAGAATACATAATACCAAGCATGAATCCTAGTCAACTTCAATGAATAATAATTATGGACATTGGCTCATCAGTTGTAACAAATTACCACACTAACGCAAGACGTCAATAATAAGGGCAAGGGCGGGGGGGGGGGGAGGAGGAAGATTAGGGGTATATGGGAACTCCCTATACTTTCATTTTTCAGTAAACCTAAAACTAGTCTAAAAACAATGTCTACTTTTTTAAAAACCTACAACCAATAGACTTACGACAGAAAATCATTAAGAACAGCACAAAGGTAGAGCAATGGATAGAACAGGAAATTCATTAAAGAAAAAGTAACATAATAAACAAAAAGACGTGTAACCTCACTAGCAGAGCAGTTTCATGCTTAAAGCCTGTAATCCAACATTTTTGTCTCCACCATTTACTAGCTATGCCACCATAAGCAAGGTTTTAAACTTTTCCAAGCATCTGTCTCTCAAGCGTAGTGTACTGTCTAGGATCAACAGCATCATATGGAACCCACTTGTTTGAAATGCAGAACCCTGGACCAAATCCTAGAATTACTGATTTAGAATCTGTTTTAACAAGATGCCTAGGTGATTCGTATGCACAGTAAACTTTGAGATGTCTAAGTCTCAATTTTCTCACTTCTAAAATGAAGAGATTACCATTTATCTCAGAACACTATTAAAATTAAGATGAAACACATACTCAGTAGCCACCAAAAACTTGATAAAATGTTCGCTATTAACTATAGCAGTAATTGAAGCAAAGTAAATCAAAAGATACATCTTTTTTACAGCTTTAACCTAGCAAAAAATTTCAAAAACAACAATCAATCCTGGTGAAGGTAAATTAAGACAGATAACCATCCACAACTAGCTAACGATGTATTTGAGGTACAATCTCTCTGGAAAGCAATTTGGCAAGACTGTACTGAATGTCTTTAAAATGTTCATACTCGGGGCGCCTGGGTGGCGCAGTCGGTTAAGCGTCCGACTTCAGCCAGGTCACGATCTCGCGGTCCGTGAGTTCGAGCCCCGCGTCGGGCTCTGGGCTGATGGCTCAGAGCCTGGAGCCTGTTTCCGATTCTGTGTCTCCCTCTCTCTCTGCCCCTCCCCCGTTCATGCTCTGTCTCTCTCTGTCCCAAAAATAAATAAAAAACGTTGAAAAAAAAATTTAAAAAAAATAAAATAAAATGTTCATACTCTCTGACCCACTTCTGGGAAACTATAATAAAGAATTAAAGAGAAATATGGACAAAAACTCTGTTCACAGATGTTCTCTGCAGTTATTTATAATAGCAAGTTTAATAAAATGAACTCCAGGGTAGAATCATAAATTAACTAAATCTTTTCTCCAAACCATGCTATGTTGGGGTCTCCTTTTCCTGCTCCTAAATTATGTCACCAGATTTCATAGCTTTTGTAGTAATTTTCAGGTATTAAAACAGTTTCATTATCAAACTTCAAAAGGATCATTTCAACCTAAATCAGAAATTCAATTTTCATTCTAATTCCTCAGCTCAAGCCTAAACTGAAAATTGCACAAACCAGAATTAGAAAGCAATGTATGTTCTTTCATTATTCTTCTACCTTGCTCTTCCACTCTTCCTACCCACTTCATGATGCTACTTCTAGTTCATTTCTTCAGAATCAGAAGCAGCATGGTAGAAGAAAACAAGAGGAATGAAAGGAAAAGTGCAAGGACTTATGTGAGTAACACCAAATTCTGACCCTCTTTCGTGTGAAGTACTTTATGGGTTCCTCAGAGATCCTCTGAAGGTGATTCATTCTGTGGCAAATTCCCATACTTGGATTTTAGCTTAGAAAGCAGGGGGCACCTGTGTGGCTCAGTTGGTTGAGCATCTGACTCTTGGTTTCAAGCCCCGTGTCGGGCTCTGTGCTGAGTGTGGAGCCTGCTTAAGGTTCTCTTTCTCTCTTCCTCTGCCTCTTCCTGACTCATACATGCCCTCTCTCTTAATAATAATAATAATAATTTTTTTTAAAGGCACAAATCACATAGCCTCTTTCTGAGAGGGATAACTCCCCACAGCAGGCAGTTTTCTTGGGCAAGATCCTTAAAAGATAGCTCTATCCCAACTAACTTCTGCTCTACTTATTTTGTCCATGGGGAGAGAAATCAGCATTTTTGCCCCTCTAAAACTCTAGAAGTACTAGGTCCTCCCATTACAACCTCTTCTCTTGCTCTACTCCAGGATGGATCTAACCTTCAGACTTTTCTCAGGAAAGTCAGGCAATAATTTCATGCCCACTCCCATGCCATGCTCAATTCAACTAGGGTCAGGATCTACTCAGAATTCTCTCCCTGTACTTCACAGCTCAAGCATTTCTACAAATTAGTAAGCTTCAAGCTGGGGGTGAAATCTCAGTTATTTTAGCAGATAACCCCAACTGACATGACTGATTTTCATAAAACTCTCTTGACTTATTTGGAGATGAGGAGAAGCACAGCATTTCTATGCCCCTCTTAAAAGAAATCTTCATTCATTTACATACATGTGGGTAATGTATGTATGTAAAGAATGGCTATATATCCATAAATATGTATATTCATGGATATACAGAGAATAAGGGGGGTTAAAAAGCAGTTTCATCTTTCAACAAATCCTATATGAGTAATCTAACACCCTTTATTAAAATATGGAGATAACTGTTGAATATTGTCCTCACCTCTGGAGGCTGAACTATAACTCTAAGACAACAGGAAAAGTCTCATTTAATATCCTGTTACACAAATAATTGGAAACCATCTAAACATCCAACAGAGAAAGGATTAAACAAAATTAGCACAATTATATCATTAAAATTTTTGTATTAAAAATGGGCTCCCGGGTGGCTCAGTCAGTTAAGCATCTGACTCTTGACTTTGGCTCAGGTTGTGATCTCACAGTTTGTGAGTTCGAACCCCACACTGGGCTCTGTGCCGACAACACGGAACCTGCTTAGGATTCTGTCTCCCTCTCTCTCTGCCCCTACCCCTCTTGCTCTCTATCTCTCTCTCAAAATAAATAAAAATAAACTTAAAGAAAAAGGTGATACCTAAAGAGTGCCTTTTGAGGTAAAGAAAATGTTGTAAAATTAACTGTAGTTATGGCTGCAGAAATCTGTAAAGATGCTAAGAGTCCCTAAATTTTATATGTTAAATGAGTAATTGCATGGTATGTGAATTATATCTCTATAAAGCTGTTATTTAAAAAAAAAAAAAAAAAGGATGATATACTAACATAATACAACACGGTGAACCTTAAAAACATATTAAGTGGAAGAAGCTAGACACAAAAGATCATATATTGTAGGACTCCATTTATATGAAATGCCTAGAACAGGTAAACCCATAGAGAGAAAGATCAAAGGTTGCCCTAAGACAGAGGGAGAGGGGGATGGGAAAGTAACTGACAATGGGTATGGGATTTCTTTTTGGAGTGATGAAAATGTTCCAGAATCAGATAGTGGTGATGGCTGCACAATCTTATGAATATATTAAAACCTACGAAACTGTACACTTTAAAGTGGATGCATTTTATGGTATGTAAAATAGATAATGACTCTAAAAAGTTAAATAGCCATAAATGACCAGTGACTACTATTATTGGACAGGAGAGCCATAGAAGATGCTTAAATTCAGAGCAGATCTTCTAATAGCAAGAAACAGACTTTTGTTTTAAGCCATGTGGGAAGTATGGGTTGGGAGGGGAGGGGAAGCAGACAAACTTCTGAGTACCAAAGAAATGTAAAACATTTGGACTGCAACCATTTAAAATATTTAAATACAAATTCAGATGAAAGTCTAAAAGCTATGGTCCAGGGATAGAGAACTTCAAAAGAATGTTCAAATTCTACGGATATAAGCTTCTAGGTTTATAAAAAGAAGAAAATGGTGCTTGCTCACTTCGGTAGCACATATACTAAAAAGAAATAAATGAACTACAACAGCAATTCTAAGACTATGCTATAGTATTTATTAAGAGCTGTTGGGCATGCATAAAATAGTTTTGAGGACTATTATATTTCATGAAACACTACATTTAGGTAAGTTAAAAGATTTCTTCAATGCAAGACATCCCAGAACATTTAAAATTATATTGTGCCTTATAGGTTTAAAAGGGGGCACACTTTGCAGTATCCACTTTACAACACAAATATTTGTACACATTATGCAATGCTAGTTTGGGAAATACAGGACTACATGGTTACAATGATTCTGTCAACTTCAAAGTTGTAGGATTCTTAAAGACTTTTGGCTTCATTTTTTTAATTTAATTTGATTTTTCATGAAGGTAAATTAGTAATTCGTAAGAAAAAATAGTTACTTCTATATAAAGAGTGATATATTTCTCTAAGTTCTTAACATTTTAGTCCTAAGGTTCCAGAGAAATAAACCATCG
Source organism: Puma concolor (assembly GCF_028749965.1). Taxonomy (NCBI): domain Eukaryota; kingdom Metazoa; phylum Chordata; class Mammalia; order Carnivora; family Felidae; genus Puma; species Puma concolor. Next base: position 190,615,726 of record NC_141674.1, on the reverse strand, counting down.
TGTCAACTATAATATTCAAAAAAGATCATGCAGTAATCCACATTATGGAATACAACTACATACAGTTAACTAAAGCCTAAGTACGTACCAATATTATATCGTCGTAACTTCTGTGACGCTGATGTTAACAACTACTGATCCCTTCCACTCAGATATCAAAGTGGTTGGGGGGCGCCTGGGTGGCGCAGTCGGTTAAGCGTCCGACTTCAGCCAGGTCACGATCTCGCGGTCCGTGAGTTCGAGCCCCGCGTCAGGCTCTGGGCTGATGGCTCAGAGCCTGGAGCCTGTTTCCGATTCTGTGTCTCCCTCTCTCTCTGCCCCTCCCCCGTTCATGCTCTGTCTCTCTCTGTCCCAAAAAAATAAATAAACGTTAAAAAAAAAAAAAGAAAATTAAAAAAAAAAAAAAGTGGTTGGAATAGTGTCTTCCCTAAAGCCTACCCTTTCTATTTTATTGCACTGATTCTTTTTTTTAATATAATTTATTGTCAAGTTAGCTAACATACAGTGTACACAGTTATTATTGCACTGATGGGCAAGTTTTCCCTAAAATATAGTCCATTTGGTATCTCACAAGTGCCTAAAATAAGTCACTTCTTTGTAAATTACATTAGCACTACAAAGAATTCAGTAGAGAGATTTTTTTTTTCCTTCCTTAAACACACTTACTTCATTTTTATTGGAGGTAATCAACTGTGCAGCAGGCATAGAATGTTCAAACCCTGCACATTCCAAAGAAAGGACTGGCCCTTCGTCAGATTCTGGGAGAAAAGGTGTAAGTCCTTGTAATACCATGCCTGATAAGAGTATCTCTGTATACCTGGGGCCCAGGGCCATTGTTAGTTATGCTAACAATGTGACTTATGGTGAAATCCATTTTGTTCACCAGGGGCCCTAGGTCATGCTGTACCAGTCAGCTCTCTCAGGGTGGGAGCCAGGGAGCCAGAGTTAGAGTCAGCCACAAGGGAGCTCCATATCTATATGGCTAAGCTCCAATAAAAACAGCACACACCAGGACTTGGGCGAGCTTCTCTAGTGGCAATACTTCATATGTGCTGTCACATGTCATTGCTGGAAGAGTATACACTGTCACAACTCCACTGGGAGAAGAAAATTGGAAGTCCATATCTGTTTCCTCCTGGACTCCATGTTACATGCCTTTTTCCTTTGCTAATTTTAATCTATAATAAACAAAAACTGTGAACAATGTTCCTGAGTTCTGTGAGTCCTTCCAGCAAACTGTCAAACCTGAGGATGGTCATGGGGACCCATGACACACCAACTTACTATAGCTTGAGTGGAGACACTTCTCAGTTTTAAGAACTTTTAGAGAATACAAAATTCCAGTAACTACAGAAAATCATTTTTATAACTAAACACCTTTTACAGTAATGTTGTTGGTTGGCACTACACCAGTTTAAGGGTTTACACATTTCTGAAACAAGCAGTAATTTAAGCTAAGATTCTGTGTCTCTATTTGAAACATTATGAACAAAAGAGATATGGTATAAAAAAAGATGTTTTCACCCCAAATGAAAAGTAATATAAAAGGCTACATGCAGGACAATTTGATCATTAAAATAAGTAGTGATAAAAATGGATTTTAACCCTATGAATAAAACAGGCTAAAAGCTAAATGAAAAATGGGACATATGCATTGTATCAAAGCATCGTCCCACAAGGTACTTTTTAATTGCAGAGAAACATTTCAAGAGTAACTTCACCAGTGGAGAAACCTGTCAGAAACAAAGTTCAGTCAAGTGAACAAATAAACATCTTCAATAACAAGACAAAGTGAATCATCAGTAATAGGACAAACTGCAATCAAGACAAACTTGACAGGAAGCAAGGAAATAACACAGCATCATTTCTGTGACATTTTTCTAAATGTCTATTTATTTATCTTGAGAGAGAGAGAGAGAGAGACAGAGAGAGAGAGGAAGAGAGGGAGAGAGAGAATCCCAAGCAAGCTCTGTGCTGTCAGCACAGAGGCTGACACAGGTCTCAAACTCACAAGCCATGAGATCATGACCTGAGCCGAAATCAGGAGTCAGACACTTAACTGAGCCACCCAGGTGCCCCTCTGTGACATTCTTACCAAAAATGCTTAACTTGAATCTAATCATGAGGAAACATTAAATGCTGAAGAACACTAAACAAACAAATAAACAGACAACCCTGCCTAAAGTTTTCAAAGGTATTATGGCCATGAAAAGCAAAGAAAAACGAAGAAACAAGTAACTGTTTCAGACTGAAGGAGGCTAAAATTCACAACTAAATACAACATATTTCTAAACTGTATTCTTTTTTAATAACAAACATTATTAGCACAGTCAGCAAAACGTCAATGGATATGAGGACTTGATAATGAAAATATATCAATATTATTTCCTGATTTTGATGATTATTTTGTGATTAAATAGAAAAATGTTCTTGTTTGTAGGAAAAACACACTCAAGTGTTTAGCAATAATAGGACATCAAGTCAGCAACTTATTTCCAAATGGTTCAGAAAACAAAAAGTTCTTTAACTTTTTTAATTAACACTATAAGAAATTCCTTACTTCACCTGGATGGAATAATATTAAATTACTGTTGACTTAAAAAAAAATTGAGGAAAGGTTTCCAGTAACTTAGTTTCACCATCATTAAATTCTGTCTCATAAATCTACTAACATACAACTTTTAATTATCCTGTCAACACATAACTCATAATTAAGCATGTAAAAAAAATCTTCCATAGTCCCTTTATCCTATAAAAGGCATATATATAAATTATGCGTATTTTTACCACTACTTCTTAAGCTAATTACCTCCTGCATGCTTCATACCAATTAAAATAATGATTGAGTTTTAAAGAACTTTTCATGCTTAATGTGGAGACTATTACTCACCAGGAATGAATAAACTTAAAAGTACTAGACTGAACCTTAATGACGTTATTTTTACTTAGGATAGAGTTACTAAGCTTCTTCTCTTTCAAATCATTTTCCTTTCATGTTAATATATGATTACCTGGTTAATACCAAATTCTAAGTATCTAGAAAGTATCCAGAATTCTGAAAATATTACAAAATGATAACTCCTATATGTCAATGTTCTTGTCATAACTGTCAGGCTTTAAACAAACTGCCAAACCAAAAATTCATTACCAACATCCAATGACTAAAAAAGCAACTACAATATGCAGTTTGAAACCAAAGAGTGGTAACAGATATTATATAATACAGTTTGTTCAGAATAAATCTAAAGTATTTCAAAAGTAGAATCCAATCCTTATGTAATTTCTATTCCCAACTCTAACAACGGGGACCACTATCTTACTTATGTCTGTTCTCTCACTGACCAGAAAGGCTAGCACATGGTGAAGGTCTATAAATGTCTGCTGAATACAACTATTTTCCAACTTCCCACTGCATCTTTCCTTGGGAAGTAATTTCATCATGCCACTTAGGAATACTATGGTTGTGTATTGGATCCTATTTCCATTATGATTACAGGACTAGATGTATTATGAGAACAAGAATCATAGTTTATTAGTTTCTTTTTAATTCCCTATGCCACCAGAATCTCACACAAAACAATAAATATTAGTTAAAAACCTTTGATCTATGAACAAAACTTGAGTAAAATTAAGAGTCAGGATATCATCCTTTCCATTTACAGATGAAAAAAGAAAAAAAGAAGAATTACCAGATGTAGGACTGTAGAACTGAAGCTTAGATCTCATGATATTCATACTAAAAAAAAGCTTTCCACTCAACTCACCTCCATGGTTTAGCCACAAACCAAACCCATCATTTTTTCACCTTTTTATGATGACTCTCTGAGGGACATGCAATGGCTCTAAACAAACTAACAATAAAAGTACCTAATGCACACCTCAGGGCAATCACTATGTCTTAATTATGATTTAAAGACCAAAAGACCATTTGAAACTCAAGAGGAAAACAACTACTAAGTAAAGCAATGCTTAACAAAATTAAAACAGGGGCACCTGGGTGGCTTGGTCGGTTAGGCGTCTGACTTCAGATCAGGTCATAATCTCACAGCTTGGAGTTGAAGCCCCGTGTCAAGGCCCTGTGCCAACAGCTCAGAGCCATGAGTCTCCTTCGAATTCTGCCTGCCTCTCTCTCTCTCTCTCTCTCTCTCTCTCTCTCTCTCTCTCTCTCTCTCTCTCCCCCTCCCTCACTCATGCTCTTGCTCGCTCTCTCAAATATAAATAAAAACATTAAAAAAAAAATAGAACTAAAGTTTAGTAAATAATGAATGACTGAATAAATTTAAAAATCCACTATAGCATATGAAGTAAGGTAGCAAAACCAAGGGCTCCATGTATGGGGTTATGGGGTCAATTTTAAAAGCTAACACTGGGGTGTCTGGGTGGCTCAGTTGGTTAAGCGTCCAACTTTGGCTCAGGTCATGATCTCATGGTCCGTGAGTTCGAGCCCTGCATCAGGCTCTGTGCTGACAGCTCGGAGCCTGGAGCCTGTTTCGGGTTCTGTGTCTCCCTCTCTCTCTGACCCTCCCCCATTCATGCTCTGTCTCTCTCTGTCTCAAAAATAAATAAACGTTAAAAAAAAATTTATAGGGGCACCTGGGTGGCTCAGTCGGTTGGGCAGCCGACTTCGGCTCAGGTCATGGTCTCGCGGTCAGTGAGTTCAAGCCCCACGTCGGGCCCTTTGCTGACAGCTCAGAGCCTGGAGCCTGTTTCAGATTCTGTGTCTCCCTCTCTCTGACCCTCCCCCATTCATGCTCTGTCTCTCTCTGTCTCAAAAATGAATAAACGTTAAAAAAATTTTTTTTTAAATAAATAAAAGCTAATACTGTAAGACTAGAAAATAGAAACAGGAAAAAATGACATTTCATGATACATGTCCTCCTTCTTGTCAGCAGTTTACTAATTTATAACCTGCCCTCCCCAGAGTAGGGTAGCTCATTGTTTCCTACTTTACAGGTCAATGTCACTTCCCTCAAAAACAAAATGTTAAATCAAAAAGATAGGATAAGAAAAAAGAATACAAGTTTATATCCCCTTAATCTAGAAGGTAAAAAATATATATATATATATATATGTATGTGTGTGTATGTATAGCTTAGCCAATGACAATAAAAAGGAGACAGAGGAGTCAAAGACCATAGGAACTACAAAAAGAAGATATGTGCTGTATTTATGATTATACAGCTCCAGTAATGGATAAACCCAAAATATAGCAGATGTATTTCTCATCTCCTCATTTGCCTTCTTACAGTTGATGTATTCATTCAGCCAGCAACATGGTATATCCCACACAATGGTGATACAAACATGCTTACTAGTTCGTTATGTCCCCAAGTAGAATTATCTCCTTCAAAGACACAACAAAATCAACAAAGATACAGTATCTGTTTTGTTAGCACCAACTTGAAAAAGATGCCAAACACAAAAATAGCATTTTACAGACTTTTCTGGTTTGTGCATGTCTGCAACACTAAATTTCTCAAATATTTAAGTAGTTGGGAAAGAACATATTCTGAAATCTTGTTTGGAAAAGTCCACACAGGGTTACAATAGAAGCAAATTTTTATCACAAGCAATCTTATTGAAAAAAGAAAATGTAGGGGGACCTGGCTGGCTCAGTTGGTAGAGCATGTGATTCTTGATCTTAGGGTCATAAGTTGAACCCTATGTTGGGCGACAAAATTAACAACTAAAATAAAACAGGGGGTACCTGGGTGGCTCAGTCGGTTGGGCGGCTGACTTCAGCTCAGGTCATGATCTTGTGGTCTGTGAGTTTGAGCCCCGCATCGGGCTCCGTGCTGACACCTTAGAGCCAGGAGTCTGCTTCAAATTCTGTCTCCCCCTCTCTCTGCCCCTTCCCCATTTGCACTCTGTCTCTCTCTGTCTTTCAAAAATGAATAAATGTTAAAAGAAAAATTTTTTTAAAAAACTAAAATAAAACAAAACTTTTAAGAATAAAACAATGCTTAAAAAAAGAAAATATTTACAAAAAATTATGATTCTTTAGTTTCTCATTACAACATATTTTTACTGTTTAAAAGCAATTGCTGGCCCTGTGTAATTTTTTTGAACAATCATTAAAGACTAACTTCCCTTTCTATGAACAATAATATTCATGTCAGTCTTTATTTGCAATTGTGAGATGGTAACTTTACACTTCTAGGTAAGATTCTTTCTAAACAAAGATTAAACACAAAGCTTTATCATTAATGTAAAGAACATCTGGAAAATAACAAAACAACAGTAACACTTGGCATTTCAAGTCACAGGAAATTAGAAACACACCTAAATTATTTTTTTTCTTCCAAGATTTTGTTTAGATTCAAGTCAGTTAACATATAGTACAGTACTGGTTTCAGGAGTAGAATTTAGTGACTCATCACTTACATATAACACCCAGTGCTCATCCCAGCAAGTGCCCTCCTTAATGCCCATCACCCATTTAGCCCATCCCACCCACCCATTTCCCCTCCAGCAATCCTCAGTTTAATCTCCACAGTTAAGAGACCCTTATGGTTTGCCTCCCTCTCTGTTTTTACCTGTTTTCTTTTTCCTTCTGTTCCCCTATGTTCATCTGTTTTGCTTCTTAAATTCCACATCTGAGTGAAATCATATGGTATTTATCTTCCTCTGACTTATTCCACTTAGTATAATATACTCTTGGTGCCATCCACGTCATTGCAAATGGCAAGATTTCATTCTTTTTGATAGAAATAAATACATCTAAATTCTTTTTTTTTTAATTTTTTAACGTTCATTTATTTTTGAGAGAGAGAGAGAGAGAGAGAGAGAGAGAGAATATGAGCCGAGAAGGGGCAGAGAGAAAGAAGGAGACGCAGAATCCGAAGCAGGCTCCAGGCTCTGAGCTGTCAGCACAGAGCCTGACATGGGGCTGAAACCCACAAACTGTGAGATCATGACCTGAGCTGAAGTCCGGGGATTAACCAACTGAGCCACCCAGGCGCCCCTGAAATACATCTAAATTCTTAATTGGCTTATTTATGCCTGCATTAACATAAACCTGAAAACATTAAACTCAAATCTAACAAATAAGTCCTTTTGAGAACCTATGTATTTTCTCTACAATTCTGAAATACTTTATAATTACAAATACTGAAACAATTATTTACAGACTGATTTTCCCTTTTCATATTTATGCTCTTCTACCTAAAAAAAAGGTGTCCATAATAAGGAAAAATATTAAAGCATACATGATCATAAATGTAAATAAATATTCAAGATAGAAGTCCCAACAGGCCAGGTAAATCATCAGAGGCCCTTCAACCATGCTCCTCCACCTCTGCCTTATAAACAGAAAAAAAAAAAAAAAAAAGAAAAATGATGCTACTACACTCTAATTCAAAGGCAAGAGAGATATTAGAGTCAATAAACAGCACATCAATACGTTACAAGGGTGGAATGTACAGCATGGTGACCATAGTTAATAATACTGTATGATATACTTGAAAGTTGCTGGATAGATCTTGAAAGTTCTTATCACAAGAAAAAATAAATTCCATAACTATGTACAGTGATGGATGTTATTAGCTAGATTTACTGTGGTAATAATTTTCCAATATATAAAAATATCAAGGCATTTTGTTGTATACCTAAAACTAACATGATATTATATGCCAGTTATACCTCAATACAAAGATAATAAACAGTAGCACAGAACAACCTGATATGCATCAGTTTCTCTCCACACCCAGAGACTATTGACAAATGTCTTAATATTAACCTCTTAGGGACCAAGGGTGTATGACTTAGGATTCAGTTATAAGAAATAGTGCCGGGGCGCCTGGGTGGCGCAGTCGGTTAAGCGTCCGACTTCAGCCAGGTCACGATCTCGCGGTCCGTGAGTTCGAGCCCCGCGTCGGGCTCTGGGCTGATGGCTCAGAGCCTGGAGCCTGTTTCCGATTCTGTGTCTCCCTCTCTCCCTGCCCCTCCCCCGTTCATGCTCTGTCTCTCTCTGTCCCAAAAAATAAATAAATGTTGAAAAAAAAAAAATTAAAAAAAAAAAAGAAATAGTGCCACATTTTTCACAGAAATAGAAAAAACAATCTTAAAATTCATGTAAAATCATATAAGACCCCAAAGAACCAAAGCAAACCTAAGAAAAAAGAATCAAAGCTGAAAGCATCACACTTCTTGACTTTATATTACAAAGCTGTAATAATCAAAACATTATGACACTGACATAAAAATAGACACTCCAACGGAACAGAATCAAGAGCTAAAAATAAATTTTCACATCTACAGTCAACCAGTATTTGACAAATGAGCCAAGAATACTCAACGTGTAAAGGACACTCACTTCAATAAATGGTGCTGGGAGAACTGGATAATCACATATAGAAAAACGAAATTGGATCCCATCTTACACCACTCACAAAAATTAACTCAATATGGATTAAAGACTTAAATATAAGACTTGAAACTATAAAACTCCTAGAAGAAAACACAAGGAAAAAGCTCCTTGACATGGATCTTCACAACTATCTTTTTGGATATGACACTAAAAACCACAAGCAACAAAAGTAAAAATGAAGAAGTGAGACTACATCAACATAAAAGCTTCACAGGAAAAGAAACCATCAACAAAATGAAACGGCAATGTACAGAATTAAAGAAAATATCTGTAAATCATATATCCAGTAAGGAGTTAATATTCAAAATATGTAAGTAATCAAATCAAAAGCAAAAAATCAGGAGCAAAATACAAACAACTGTGGTGCCTAGATGGCTCAGTAGGTTAAGTGACCAACTTCAGCTCAGATCATGATCTCGCAGTTTTTGAGTTCATGCCCCACATTGGGCTCTGTGCTGACAGCTCAGAGCCTGGAGCCTGCTTCAGATTCTGTGTCTCCCTCTCTCCATCCCTCCCCTGCTTGCGCGCGCGCTCTAAGATTAAACATTTTTTTAAAAGTTAAAAAAATAAATTATGAATCTTTAAAAAAAATACAAACAACTGGGCAAAAAAAATGAGCAGAGAAATTGAGTATATATTTTTCTGAAGAAAATATACAAATGGCCAAAAGGTACACAATGAGATGCTCAACATCACTAATCATCAGGAAAATGCAAATCAAAACAACAACGACATAGCACCTCACACCTACTACAATGGCTATCATTAAAAAGAAAAAACATAACAGTGTTGGCAAAGATGTGGAGAAAGTGTTGATGGGAATGTACATCCACTATGGAAATATGATGGAGGTTCCTCAAAAGTTAAAAATAGAACTACCAAATGACCCAGGAATGGGATTTTATATACCCAAAGAAAATGAAATTACTATCTCCAAGAGGTATCTGTATTCATGTGTTCACTGCAGCATTATCCACAATAGCCAAGATAAGGAAATAATCTAAGTGTTCATCTACAGATGAATGGATAAAGAAAATGTCACACACACACACACACACACACACACACACACACACACACACACACACAAATACCATTTAGCCATGAGAAACAAGGAATTCCTGCCATTTGCAACAACATGGGTGGGCCTAGAGGGCATTATGCTAAGTGAAGTAAGTTAGAGAAAGATAAATACTGTATGATCTCACTTAAATGTGAAATCTAAAATAGCCACACTTGTAGAAATATAGAATAGAATGGTGGCTGCCAAAAGCTGCAGGGTAGGGGAAATAGTAAGATATTGGGTCAAATGATAAAAACTTCTAATTATAAAATGAAATAAGTTCTGGCAATCTAATGTACACCATGGTGACTACAGTTAAAATACCATATCATATACCTGAAGGCTGCTAAAAGAGTAAATCCTGAGGTATCTGGATAGCTCAGTTAAACCTGACTCTTGATTTCAGCTCAGGTCACAATCTCACAGTTTGTGAGATCAAGCCCCACATCAGGCACTGCGCTGATAGAGTGAAGCCTGCTTGGGACTCGCTCTCCCCTCTCTCTCTTTGCCCCTCCCTCTCTCCTCTCTCTCAAAATACATAAATAAAAACTTTAAAAAAGAGTAAATCTTAAATGTTCTCACTGCCGCTCCCCCCAAAAAACAAGTATGTGACATGATAGAGATGTGACCCTATTGTGATAATCATTTCACAACATATACATGTATCAAATCTTCAAGTGTATACATTAAACTTACACAATGTTACATGTCAGTTATATTTCAATATATATAGGGGTGGAGTGGAGAACAGTGCCACACTCACTTTGAGAAATTTCTACAAGGCATTGTTTCCCAAACAATAGGAAACACGAGAGGAATAAGTTCTAGTATGCACCACCAGATACCATGTCCATAACAAAATTACAGAATTGCCCCACCCAGAACAGATATATCGCTAACACAAAGATGTGAGAATAAACAGAAGGTAACCACTGAAACTCAATCTGAGAAACACACCACCTTATTATGCTATGATCAGTAAATTGGCATATAATTACTGCTGTACCTAGAATCCATAATGCCGAGTAAATTGCATCATCCAAGAAATAAATGTGCCACATCTTAGCACTCAATACTCATGAATCCAGTTACTGGACAATGCAACACTGCCACAAAAACTAATGTTTCCACACTATTCTCGCTAGCACAAACCACAGTGAAAGCAGGAATGCAATCCCTATTCATTTCTACATCCAAATATCAAATGAATACATCAAGAATGACAGTTATAGAATCATTATTTTACAACTACCAAAACAATAAATGATTCAAGCAAAAATCATAAATGGATATGAAAATCAACATGAGAAAATTACTCATTAAAAAAAGGAAAAAAGTAACTTTACATAACAGAAATATGACAAACACCAGTTGAAACAAGTAGTCAAATTTAACATCCCCAATAATGATACTCTCCTAATTATAATGCTCTGTGCTGAGAACTTATTATCACTATTTCCTGCCAAATATACAAAAATGCATAAACTGACTGTTATCACAAGGAAACATTCAGAGAAATACCAGTTGAGGGACAATCAAAAACAAAACAAAACAAAACAAAACTCTTGCATATACCTTTCAAAAATGTCCACGTAAGTTAAGAAAAGTTAAGGAATTGTTCTAGTTTAAAGATTAAAATGACATGACAAATAACTGCAATAAGAAATCCCAAACTGGATCCTAGATTGGAAGGAGAAAAGAATTCTGTTTAAATAGGTATTATTGGTATTTACTTACTTATTTATTGGCAAAAGTTGGAGTTAGTAGACAGAGGCAAGAAGCTGGGAAGACCAAGGTAAATACAGTTCATAAGTTAAAAGTAACAGAGTGTTACACAGAGAAATCCAGAGATGTTCCAGAGGGTCTCCCTTCAGTATTCAGCAAAATACTGATCAGTACATGCATAGGAGAAAACTACCCAACAGTGGGGAGAGAATCAGCCAAGAGGATTATAAAGAAGAATGCCTGGTCTCACACAAGATAGGAAATAATGCATGCTCCTTCAGCCAAAATGGAAAGCTTCCCAATTCATGGGGAACTGGTTACACTAGAGGGTCTTCCTTTCTGAGTAGTGGGGAATAATTAGCCCTAGAATAATTACTATAGTGAGAACTCTTCACACCAAAAAAAGACACATAAAGCACGAAATCGTTTCCATAATGGTTTCAACTTCATAAAAAACACAAAAGGATCAAATGGTTTCCAAGTAAGCTAACTGCATTCAAGAATAAACCTTAAGGGGTGCCTGGGTGGCTCAGTGTCCAACTTTAGCTTGGGCCATGATCTCCTGGTTCAGGGTTTGAGCCCTGCGTCAGACTCTGCTGACAGCTCAGAGCCTGGAGCCTGTTTCAATTCTGTGTTTCCCTCTCTCTCTCTCTCTCTGCCCCTCTCCTACTCACGCTCTGACTGTCTCTGTCTCTCTGTCTCTCTCTCTCTCTCTCTCAAAAATAAACATTAAAAAAATTTTTTAAAAAAGAATAAACCTCAAGAACATTTATAGGAAAATAAAAAAAAAAAAAAATCAAGCACCCTGTAAATTAACACTCACAATGAGTGGTAATCAATCAAAAGTTACCAGACAAAAAAAAAGGAAAATGATTGATAATAAGAACAAAAATCAATTGAAACCCAACTAGAATTGGCACAAATGTTAAAATTAGCAACAAAGTCACTAAAATAGTTATTATAGGGGTGCCTGGGTGGCTCAGTCAGTTGAGCATCAAACTCTTGATTTCAGCTCAGGTCACAATATCACGGTCGTGAGATCGAGTCCCTCCATGCTGAGTTGGAGCCTGTATGGATTCTCTCTCACCCTCTTTCTCTCTGTTCCTCCCATTTGTGTGCACATATGCACACAGGTGCTCTCTCTCTCTCAAAATAAATAATTAAATTTAAAAATAAATAAACAGATAAAATCTTAAAAAAAAAACAGGAAGATGCTCAACATCACTCATATCAGGGAAATGGAAATCAAAACCAAAATGAGATATCACCTCACACCTGTCAGGATGGCTAAAATCAAAAACTCAAAAAACAGCAAGTGTTGTGGCGCCTAGGTGGTTCAGTCGGTTAAGTGTCCACCTTTGGCTCAGGTCATGATCTCGCGGTTGGTGAGTTCAAGACCTGCATCAGGCTCTGTGCTGACAGCTCAGAGCCTGAAGCCTGTCTTGGATTCTGTGCCTTCCTCTTTCCGTCTCTCCCCTGCTCACACTGTGTGTGTGTGTGTCTCTCTCTCAAAAATAAACAAATATTAAAAAAATATTTTAAAGAAACAAGTGGTGGTCAACAAAAGAAAGCTGGAGTAGCCATACTTATATCAGACAATCTAGACATTAAAATAAAGACTGTATCAAGAGATGTAGAAGGGCATCATATCATAATCAAGGGGTCTATCCACCAAGAAGACCTAATAATTGTAAACATTTATGTGCCAAATGTGGGAGTACCCAAATATATAAATCAATCACAAACGTAAAGAAACTCATCAGTAGTAATACCATAACAGTAGGAGATTTCAACACTCCACTCACAGCATTGGACAGATCATCTAATCAAAAACAAGGAAACGATGGCTTTGAATGATACACTGGACCAGATGGACTTAACAGATATATTCAGAACATTTCATCCTAAAGCAGCAGAATATACATTCTTCTCCACAGGGAACGTTCTCCAGAATAGAACATATACTGGAACACAAATAAGCCCTAAGTAAGTACAAAAAGTTCAAGATCATACCGTGCATATTTTCAGACCACAACGCTATGAAACTCGAAATCAACCACAAGAAAAAATTTGGAAAGGTAACAAATACTTGGAGACTAAAGAACATCCTACTGAAGAATGAATGGGCCAACCAAGAAGTTAAAGAGGAAATTAAAAAGGTCATGGAAGCCAATGAAAATTATAACACCACAACCCAAAACCTCTGGGATGCAGCAAAGATGGCCATAAGAGGAAAGTATATAGCAATCCAGGCCTTCCTAAAGAAGGAAGAAAGATCTCAGATACACAACCTAACCTTAAGCCTTAAGGAGCTGGAAAAAGAACAGCAAACAAAACCCAAAGCCAGCAGAAGACAGGAAATAATAAACATTAGAGCAGAAATTAATGTCATCGAAACAAAAAAAAAAAAAAAAAAAAAAAAAAAACAGTAGAAAAGATCAATGAAACCAGAAGCTGGTTCTTGGAAAGAATTAACAAAATTGATAAACCACCAGGCAGTTTAATCGAGAAGAAAGAGGAAGGACCCAAAATAAATAAAATCAAGAATGAGAGAGGAGAGATCACAACCAACACAACCGGAATAAAAACCATAATAAGAGAATATTATGAGCAATTATATGCCAATAAAATGGGTAATCTGTAAGAAATGGATAAATTCCTAGAAACATATACACTACCAAAACTGAAACAGGAAGAAATCGCAAATTTGAACAGACCCATAACCAGTAAGGAAATCGAATCAGTAATCAAAAATCTGCCAAAAAACAAGAATCCAGGGCCAGATGGCTTTCCAGGGGAATTCTACCACACATTTAAGGAAGAGTTAACACCTACTCTCTTGAAGGCGTTCCAAAAAATAGAAATGGAAGGAAAACTTCCAAGCTCTTTCTATGAAGCCAGCATTACCTTGATTCCAAAAGCAGACAGAGACCCCACTGAAAAGGAGAACTACAGACCAATTTTCCTGATGAACATGGAAGCAGAAATCTTCAACAAGATATTAGCCAACCGGATCCAACACTACATTAAAAAAATTATCCACCACGACCAAGTGGGATTTATACCTGGGATGCAGGGCTGGTTCAATATCCGCAAAACAATTAACGTGATTCATCACATCAATAAAAGAAAGGACAAGAACCACATGATCCTCTCAATAGATGCAAGGAAGCATTTGACAAAATACAGCATCCTTTCTTGATAAGGACCCTCAAGAAAGTAGGGATAGAAGGAGCATACCTCAAGATCATAAAAGCCATTTATGAAAGACCCAAACACTAATATCATCCTCAATGGGGAAAAAGGGAGAGCTTTCCCGCTAAGGTCAAGAACAAGACAGGGATGTCCACTCTCGCCACTGTTATCCAACATAGTATTGGAAGTCTTAGCCTCTGCAGTCAGTCAACACAAAGAAATAAAAGGCATCCAAACTGGCCAGGAGGAGGTCAAACTTTCACTCCTCGCAGATGACATGATACTGTACATGGAAAACCCAGAAGATATCACCAAAAATTGCTAGAACTGATTCGTGAATATAGCAAAGTTGCAGGATATAAAATCAATGCACAGAAAATCAGTTGCATTCCTATTTACCAACAATGAAGCGACAGAAAGAGAAATCAAGGAATCTATCCCATTTACAGCTGCACAAAAGACAATAAAATACCTAGGAATAAATCTAACCACAGAGGTGAAAAATCTATACACTGAAAACTATAGAAAGCTTATGAAAGAAACTGAAGAAGACACAAAAAAATGGAAAAAGATTCCATGCTCCTGGATAGGAAGAACAAATATTGTTAAAATGTCGGTCGATACTACCCAAAGCAATCTACATATTCAATGCAATCCCTATCAAAGTAACACCAGCATTCTTCACAGAGCTAGAACAAACAATCCTAAAATTTGTATGGAACCAGAAAAGACCCCGAATAGCCAAAGCAATCTTGAAAAAGGAAACCAAAGCAGGAGGCATCACAATTCCAGACTTCAAGCTACACTACAAAGCCTAATCATCATGACAGTATGGTACTGGCACAAGAACAGACACTCAGATCAATGGAACAGAATAGAGAATCCAGAAATGGACCCACAAACGTATGGCCAACTAATCTTTGACAAAGCAGGAAAGAATAGCCAATGGAATAAAGACAGCCTCTTCAGCAAGAGGTGCTGGGAAAACTGGACAGCGACATGCAGAAGAATGAACCTGGACCACTTTCTTACACCATACACAAAAATAAACTCAAAATGGACGAAAGACCTCAATGGAAGACAGGAAGCCATCAAAATCCTCGAGGAGAAAGCAGGCAAAAACCTCGTTGATCTTGCCCGCAGCAACTTCTTACTCAACACGTCTCCGGAAGCAAGGGAAACAAAAGCAAAAATGAACTACTGGGATCTCATCAAAATAAAAAGCTTCTTTCTGCACAGCAAAGGAAACAATCAGCAAAACCAAAAGGCAACTGACAGAATGGGAGAAGATATTTGCAAATGGCCTATCAGATAAAGGGTTAGTATCCAAAATCTACAAAGAACTTATCAAACTCAACACCCAAAAAACAAATAATCCAGTGAAGAAATGGGCAAAAGACCTGAATAGACACTTCTCCAAAGAAGACATCCAGATGGCCAACCAACACATGAAAAAATGCTCAACATCACTCATCATCAGGGAAATACAAATCAAAACCACAATGAGATACCACCTTACACCTGTCAGAATGGCTAAGATTAACAACTCAGGCAACAGCAGATGTTGGCGAGGATGCGGACAAAGAGGATCTCTTTTGCACTGTTGGTGGCAGTGCAAGCTGGTGCAGCCACTCTGGAAAACAGTATGGAGGTTCCTCAAAAAACTAAAAATAGAACTCCCCTAGGACCCAGCAATTGCACTACTAGGCATTTATCCAAGGGATACAGGTGTGCTGTTTCGAAGGGACACATGCACCCCCATGTTTATAGCAGCACTATCCACAATAGCCAAAATATGGAAAGAGCCCAAATGTCCCTCGATGGATGAATGGATAAAGAAAATGTGGTGTATATATATGCAATGGATTATTACTTGGCAATCAAAAATAATGAAATCTTGACATTTGCAACTACGTGGGTATTATGCTAAGTGAAATTAGTCAGTCAGAGAAAGACAAAAATCATATGACTTCACTCATATGAGGACTTTAAGAGACAAAACAGATGAACATAAGGGAAGCAAAACAAAAATAATATAAAAACAGGGAGGGGGACAAAACAGAAGAGACTCATAAATATGGAGAACAAACTGAGGGTTGCTAGAGGGGTTGTGGGAGGGAATATGGGCTAAATGGGTAAGGGGCATTAAGGAATCAACTCCTGAAATCACTGCTTCACTGTATGCTAACTAATTTGGATGTAAATTTTAAAAAATAAAAAATAAAGAACAAAGAATGAAATGTCAACCAACAAACTGGAAACAAATATTTGCAAATCACACATCTAGTAAGGATCTGCTATCTAAAATACATAAAGAACTCTCACAACTCAACAATAAAAAGGCAAAAAACACAATTAAAAGTGAACAAATTAAAAATAAAGAAAAGAACGTGAATAGACATTTCTCCCAAGAATGGTCAACAAGCACATGGAAAGACACTCAACATTATTAGTGATTAAATAAAAATAAATCAAAACCACAATGGCATACCACCTCACACCAACAATAATAACTGTAACTTTTAAGCAGAAAATAATAAATATTCTCAAGGATGTAGACAAATTGGAACTCTCATACACTATTGGTAGAAATGTAAATAGTGCAACCACTACAGAAAAAAAGTTGAAAGTCAATCAAAAAGTTAAAAATAAAGTTACCATATAACCCAGGAATTCCATTCCTACATACACCTAGGAGAATTTAAAATATACATTTACACAAAAACTTATACACAAATGTTCACACAACATTATTCATAACCAAAAGGTGGAAACAACCCAAATATCCATCAACTGATGCATGGATAAAACAAAATGTGGTATATCCATATAATGAAATATTTTTGGCCACAGAAAGGAATGAAGTACAAGCATACTTTACTGAACTTTGCAGATACTGTTTTTTAAAAACTCAAAGTTCTGTAGCAACTCTGCATCAAACAAGTCTATAGGTGCCATTTTTCCAACAGCATTTGCTCACTTCCTGCCCCTGTCACACTTTAATTCCCACAATATTTCAAACTTTGCATTATATTTTTATGGTAATCTATGACCAATGATTATGACTCCCTGAACACTCAGATGATGGGTAGCATTTTTTAGCAATAAGGTGTTTTTTTTAAGTAATCTCTAAGCCCAATGTGGGCCTGAACTCATAACCCTGAGATCAAGAGTCACATGCTCTACCAACTGAGCCAGCTAGGTGCCCCAGCAATAACATATTTTTTTAATAAAAAGTATATACAATTTTTTAGACATAATGCTACTACACACTTAACAGACTACAACATAGTGTAAAAATAACTTTTATATATACTGGGAAACCAAAAATTTCATTTGACTTGCTTTATTGCAGTGCATTGTAACCAAACTCCAATATCTCCAGGGTATGCCTGTACTGAAACATGTACATCCTGAAAATATTATCATGCTAAGTGAAATAAGCCACAAACAAAAGGCCACATATTACGTTTCCATTAATATGAAATGCCCAAAACAGACAAATCAATGGAGACAGAAAGTAGATTTATGGTTACCAGGGAGTGAAGGCACAGGGAAATGCGGAGTGACTGTTTAATGGGTACAAGTTTTCTCTGGGATGATGAAAATGTTCTGAAATTAGATTTGGTAATGGTTGCACAACTCTGTAAATACATTAAAAAACCAATGAATTGTACATTTAATTAATATAGTTAAAATGGGTGAGTTCTATGTGACATCAATGTTGTTTAAAATAAAACAAAACCAAAAAAACCCCGAGTTATATAAGGGTGTTTTTTTTTAATGTTTATTTATTTTTGAGAGAAAGAGAGCATGAGCAGGGGAGGCACAGAGAGACAGAGAGACACAGAATTTGAAGCCGGCTCCAGGCTCTAAGCTGTCAGCACAGAGCCAGACATGGGATTCGAACTCATGAACTATGAGATCATGACCTGAGCGGAAGTCGGACATTTAACCGACTGAGCCACCTAGGCACCCCAGGTAAATAGAGTTTTAACAAACTGATGACAACTGTTACATTTGGAAAGGCAGAGAGGGGACTAGGATTAAAGTAGTAGCCAAAAATGACCTGATTTACAATAGAACAGAATAGAAAACCTAGAAATGGACCCACAACTATACTGGCAATTAATCTTTGACAAAGCAGAAAAGAATATCCAATGGAAAAAAGACAATCTCTTCAACAAATAGTGTTGGGAAAACTGGACAGCAACATACAGAAGAATAAAACTGGACCACTTTCTTACACCATACACAAAAATAATTTCAAAATGGATAAAAGACCTAAATGTGAGACACGAAACCATCAAAATCCTAGAAAACACAGGCAGCAACCTCTTTGACCTTAGCTGAAGCAACTTCTTACTATGTTTCAGGAGGCAAGAGAAACAAAAGTAAAACTGAACTACTGGGAATTCAAGATAAAAAGTCTGCATAGCAAAGAAACAATCAACAAAGCTAAAAGGCAGCCTACAGACTGGGAGAAGACACTTGCAAATGACATATCTGATAAAGGGTAGTATCCAAGTTTATAAAGAACTCATCAGACTCTACCCCCAAAATACAAATAATCCAGTTTAAGAAATGGGCAGAAGACATGAAAAGACATTTTTCCAGAGAAGACATCCAGATGGGTAACAGACACATGAAAAGATGCTCAAACATCACTCATTATCAGGGAAATACTAATTAAAACCACAATGAGATACCACCTCATACCTATCAGAATGGCTAAAATTAACACAGGAAAGAACAAATGTTGGCAACGATGCGGAGAATCCATCTGTTGGTGGGAATGCAAACTGGTGCAGCCACTTGGAAAACAGTATGGAGGCTCCTCAGAAAGTTAAAAATAGAACTACGTTACCATCCAGCAATGCACTGCTAGGTATTAACCTAAAGGATACATAAATATGGATTTGAAGAGGTACATGCATCCTGATGTTTACAGCAACATTATCAACAATAGCCAAAATATGGAAAGAGCTCAAATGTCCATCAACTGATGAACGGACAGATGTGTACACACACACACAAACACACACAATGGAATATTACTCACCTATCAAAAAAGTAAATCTTGCCATTTGCAACAACATGAACGGAACTAGAGTGTATTATGCTAAGCAAAATAAGTCAGTCAGAGAAAGACAAATACCTTATGATTTCACTCATACACGGAATTTAGGAAACAAAACATGAACATATGGGAAGGGGGGAAAATAAACACAGGTAAGCAATAGAGAACAAACTGAGGGTTGATAGAGGACAGCAGGTGGAGAATGGGCTAATTGAGCGATGGGTATTAAAGGCACTTGTTATGATGAGCACTGGGTGTTACATGTAAGTGATGAATCACCAAATTCTATTTCTGAAACCAATATTACACTATATTTTAACTAACTAGAATTTAAATAAAAATTTGGAAGAAAAAAAATGACCTGATCTAATTCACATATCTTATGTCAAAACAGCCTATGTATAATATCAAATAATATTAAACCAATATTAATTAATCAGACTTCTTTTTAAATTTTTTTTACTGTTTATTTTTGAAAGAGAAAGAAAGAGTGCGAGCAAAAGAGGGGCAGAGAGAGAGGGAGACACAAAATCTGAAGCAGGCTCCAGGCTCCAAGCTGTCAGCACAGAACCCCACGTGGGGCTTGAACTCACCAACCAGAAGATCAAGACCTGAGCCAAATTCAAATGCTTCACTGACTGAGCCACCCAAGAACCCCTGAATTAATCAGACTTTAATCTACTTAAAAAAAAAAGTCATGTTAATAATCCAAGAGATCCAGTCTTTATTCATTTCAAAAGAAGAAAAAGCTGGGATACAATGCCTTATTATTACATAATACATCTACACCACAAACTAAATTGCCGACATTAAATTTATGTTATATGTAGAATTAACCATGAATAAAATTCATAATTATACATATTACTATATCATAATCATATGTGCAGATGATGAAAAACCTAGAAACCATATGAATTTAATGTCAATAAATTTCAATTTCTTCTCTCAAAAACAGTACTATATATTAAGCTAGGTTATTCAAATTCTTTCTGAACCTGCCCTGCTCTTCTACAATAAATGTTTTAAAGGAGAAGAGGAGGGGCACCTGGGTAGTTCAGTTGGTTAAGCATCCGATTTTGGCTTAGGTCATGATCTCACGGTTTGGGAGTTCGAGCCCCACGTCCAGCTCTGTGCCGACAGCTCAGAGCCTGGAGCCTGCTTTGGATTCTGTGTCTCCCTCTCTCTCTGCCCCTCCCCAGCTGTCTGTCTCTCTCTGTCTCTCTCTCTCTCTCTCAAAAATAAACAAACATTAAAAAAAAATTTTAACAAATAAAAATTAAAAACAAAAAGGAAAAGACAAGGGATCATTATTCAAGCATTATCTCCCAAAAAAGATTTGTAGTACATACTGAAAAAAGCATCCCTTGTTGCTTCCCCTATTCAATATTGTTTTGTAGGTTCTGGAAGTTCTTAACAATGCATCTCCTTGCCTCTATTCAAAATCTTCAATGGATAAATGGATAAAGCCAAATAACAGCAAGCACAACAAAAGAAAAGCTGTGCCATGTTATATTTAGTCCAAACCCCATTAATTCAGACTCTACTGAACATAGGGTCTTCATAGCAATTAAATGGTAACAGAATTAGACTGTTCCATGAGTTACCAATGACTTCCCAGCATGGACATATACTCAGTAAGTATTTCTTTTCTTCTTCTTTTTTAATATGAAATGTTATGTCAAATTGGTTTCCATACAACACCCAGTGCTCATCCCAACAGGTACCCTTCTCAATTCCCATCACCCACCCTCCCCTCCCTCCCACCCCACATCAACCCTCAGTTTGCTCTCAGTTTTTAAGAGTCTCTTATGTTTTGGCTCCCTCCCTCTCTAACCTATTTTTTTTCTTCCCCTCCCCCCATGGTCTTCTGTTAAGTTTCTCAGGATCCACATAAGAGTGAAAACATATGGTATCTGTCTTTCTCTGTATGACTTATTTCACTTAGTAAGTACTTCTTAAATGAAAAAGAATATGTAATTTTTTATACATGTAATATATATACATATATATGTAATTTTTTAATGGTATGAGTTATAATCTCAATCATTTTACTCAACAAAGCATAGGGGACACAGGAAAAAAATGAACAAAATTCCTATGTTTACAGAATTTTGGTTTAGCAGAGTCATAACTAAGCTTGATTTTACTTAACTGATTTTTTAAAATATTTATTCATTTTTGAGAGAGAAACAGAGCATGAGTGCAGGAGAGGCAGAGAAAGAGTGGGAGACACAGAATCCGAAGCAGGCTCCAGGCTCTCAGCTGTCAGCACAGAGCCCGATGCAGGGCTCGAACTCACAAATTGAGAGATCATGACCTGAGCCAAAGTTGGATGCTTAACTGACTGAGCCATGCAGGTGCCCCTTACTTACTTGATTTTTTATAAATAGGAGTATCTTCCTTGCTCACTGCCCAAAAAGTTGTAGATCCACTCAAATATTTGAGAAGCATCCACTATAGAATAAACCATGCATTAAGTGAAAGCAAATGAACTGCTGAACAAACTCTAAAGCACTAGCCACACGTAAAATAACCAGTTTTAATTCTGTTGGTCACATCTATACTAAATACCCTGAACAAATGAAAAGTATTCACCAACTTCATTTACCTGTACATAAATATAAAAACTCTTCCATTTCGGGAAACTAATTTATTTCTCTTCTTTCAAAAGGATATTTTCCACTGCGTATGAGAAAAACCCTTAATTTATCCTTTTAACAAATATTTATTGAATGTCTGTTTTGTCCCAGGCACTGTTCCAGATGCTGACAATGAAAAAGACTCCCTGCTCTCATGAAGCTCATATGCCAGGGGACAGAAATATGCAAATAAATAAATAAGATACACCATATGCTAAAGTAAACAATATGAAGAAAAATAAAGCATGGAAAGAAAAGTACAAGAAAAAAGGGGAGTAAACAAAGGGCAGAAGTATGTTATAACTTTAAATAGACCAAGAAGGAATCATCAAAAGGTAACATTCAGACAAATGGCTTCACAGGTGAATTTCACCAAACATCTAAAAAAGAATTAATTGGCACAAAAACACTCAGATCAATGCAACAGAATAGAGAATCCAGAAATGGACCCACAAACGTATGGCCAACTAATCTTTGACAAAGCAGGAAAGAATAGCCAATGGAATAAAGACAGCCTCTTCAGCAAGAGGTGCTGGGAAAACTGGACAGCGACATGCAGAAGAATGAACCTGGACCACTTTCTTACACCATACACAAAAATAAACTCAAAATGGACGAAAGACCTCAATGGAAGACAGGAAGCCATCAAAATCCTCGAGGAGAAAGCAGGCAAAAACCTCGTTGATCTTGCCCGCAGCAACTTCTTACTCAACACGTCTCCGGAAGCAAGGGAAACAAAAGCAAAAATGAACTACTGGGATCTCATCAAAATAAAAAGCTTCTTTCTGCACAGCAAAGGAAACAATCAGCAAAACCAAAAGGCAACTGACAGAATGGGAGAAGATATTTGCAAATGGCCTATCAGATAAAGGGTTAGTATCCAAAATCTACAAAGAACTTATCAAACTCAACACCCAAAAAACAAATAATCCAGTGAAGAAATGGGCAAAAGACCTGAATAGACACTTCTCCAAAGAAGACATCCAGATGGCCAACCAACACATGAAAAAATGCTCAACATCACTCATCATCAGGGAAATACAAATCAAAACCACAATGAGATACCACCTTACACCTGTCAGAATGGCTAAGATTAACAACTCAGGCAACAGCAGATGTTGGCGAGGATGCGGACAAAGAGGATCTCTTTTGCACTGTTGGTGGCAGTGCAAGCTGGTGCAGCCACTCTGGAAAACAGTATGGAGGTTCCTCAAAAAACTAAAAATAGAACTCCCCTAGGACCCAGCAATTGCACTACTAGGCATTTATCCAAGGGATACAGGTGTGCTGTTTCGAAGGGACACATGCACCCCATGTTTATAGCAGCACTATCAACAACAGCCAAAGTATGGAAAGAGCCCAAATGTCCATCGACAGATGAATGGATTAAGAAGATGTGGTCTATATATGCAATGGAATATTACCCAGCAATCAAAAATAATGAAATCTTGCCATTTGCAACTACGTGGATGGAACTGGAGGGTATTATGCTAAGCAAAATCAGTCAGATAAAGACAAATATCATATGACTTCACTCACATGTAGAATTTAAGAGACAAAACAGATGAATACAAGGGAAGACAAGCAAAAATAATATAAAAACAGGGAGGGGGACAAAACATAAGAGACTCTTAAATGTGGAGAACAGAGGGTTGCTGGAGGGGTTGTGGGAGGGGGGATGGGCTAAATGGGTAAAGGCATTAAGCAATCTACTCCTGAAATCACTGTTGCACTACATGCTAACTAATTTGGATATAAATTTAAGAAGGAAGGAAGGAAGGAAGGAAGGAAGGAAGGAAGGAAGGAAGGAAGGAAGGCAGGCAGGCAGGCAGGCAGGCAGGCAGGCAGGCTTATTCTTCTCAAACTATGCAAAAAAAAAAAAAAAAGCTAGAAAAGCAATGAAAGCTTCCAAATTTACCAAAACCACATAAAGACACACACACACAAAAGACAATTACAGGCCAATATCTCTGATGAACACAAATGCAAAAATCTTCAACAAAATATTAACAAAGCAAATCCAACAATACATTTAAAAAAATCATTCACCACAATCAAGTGAGATTAATTCCTGGGATGCAGGGTGGTCCAATATTTGCAAATCAATCAACGAGATACATCCTATGAACAAGAAAGGATAAAAACCTATGATTATTTCAACAGATGCAGAAAAAGCATTTGGGAAAGTGTAACATTCATTCATCATAAAACCCCCAACAAAGTAGGTTGAAAGGGAACATACCTCAAAATAATAAGTCCTTATGTGAAAACCCACAGCTAACATCATTATCAATTGTGAAAAACTGGGAGTTTTTGCCCTAAATTCAGTAACAAGACAAGGCTATCCACTCTCACCACTTTTATTCAGCATGGTACTGGGAAGTCCTAGCCACAGCAATCAGCAAAAAAAAAGAAATAAAAGGCATCCAAATTAGTAAAGAAGAAGTCAAAGTCTATTTGCAAATGACAGGATACTATATATACAAAACCCTACAGACTCCACCAAAAACTACTAGAACTGATAAATGAATTCTTGTGTTACTGATTTTAGTTATTCTGACAGGTATGAGGTGATTGTGGTTTTGATTTGCATTTCCCTGATGATTAGATCTTGAGCATCTCTTCATGTATCTATTGGCCATCTGTATATGTCTTATTTGGAGAAATGTCTGTTCACATCAACTGCTTAGTTTTTAATTGGATTACTTCTTTTTTGGATGTTGATTTGCATAAGTTATATATTTTGGATACTAACCACTTATTGGATATATCATTTGCAAATATCTTCTCCCATCCAGTAAGCTGTTTTTCAGTTTTGTTTCCTTTGCTGTGCAAAAGCTGTTTATTTTGATGTATTCCCAATAGTTGGTTTTTTTTTTCTCCTTTTTGCTGTTGTTGCTTTTGTTTCCCTTGTCTTAGGAGACATATCTAGAAAAATGTTGCTGCGGCCAATGTCAGAAAATTACTGTCTGTGCTCTTTTCTAGAAAGGATTTTTATGGTTTTAGCCACATTTAGGTCTTTAATCCATTTTGAGTTATTTTTGTGTATGGTATAAGAAAATGGTCCTGGGGCGCCTGGGTGGTTCCATCGTTTGAGCGTCCGACTTCGGTTCAGGTCATGATCTCACAGTTCGTGAGTTCAAGCCCCGCGTTGGGCTCTGTGCTGACTGCTCAGAACCTGGAGCCTGCTTTACATTCTGTGTCTCCCTCTCTCTCTGCCCCTTCCCTGCTCATGCTCTGTCTCTCTCTGTCTCAAAAATAAATAAACAGTAAAAAAATAAAATGGTCCAGTTTCATTCTTTGGCATGTGGCTATCCAGTTTTCCCAATACCATTTATTGAAGAGACTTTTTCCTTTTTTTTTGATGTGTATTTATTTAATTTGAGAGAGAGTGTGTGTGAGTGGAGTGGGGGCAGGGCAGAGAAAGAAAGAGAAAGTGGAGGGGGGGTGGAGGGAGGGAGAGGGAGAATCCCAAGCAGGCTCCGCGCTGTCAGCACAGTATCTGATGCAGGGTTCAATCTCGTGAACTGTGAGATCATGACCTGAGCCAAAATCAAGAGACAGATGCTTAACCTACTGAGCCACCCAGGTGTCCCAAGACTGTCTTTTTCCCGTTACATAGTTTTGCCTCCTTTGTCAAAGATTGACCATATAATTGTGGGTTGATTTCTGGGTTTTCCATTGACCTATGTGTCTATTTTTGTGCCAGTACCATACTGTTTCGGTTACTACAGCTCTGTAGTATATCTTGAAATCTGAGATTGTGATACCTCGTTTTGTTTTTCTTTTTCAAGATTGCTTTGGCTATTCAGGATCTTTTGTGGTTCCATATAAATTTTAGGATTGTTTGCTCTAGTTCTGTGAAAAATGCTGTTGGTATTTTGATAGGGATTGCATTAAATCTGTAGATTGCTTTGAATAGTATAGACATTTTACCAATATTTGTTCTTCCAATCCATGAGTATGGAATACCTTTCCATTTGTTTGTGTTATCTTCAGTTTCTTTCATCAGTGTTTTATAGTTTTTGGTGTACAGGTCTTTCACCTCTTTGGTTAAGTTTATCCTTAGATATTTTTTATTTTTGGTGTAACTGTATATGGGATTGTTTCCTTAATTTTTCTTTCTGCTTCTTCATTACTGGTATACAGAAATGCAACAGATTTCTGTATACTGATGTTGTATTCTGTTGATATATCTGGTAAGTGGTTAATATCCAAAATATATAAAGAACTTATACAAATCAACATCCAAAAAAAAATAATCCAATTAAAAACTAAGCATTTGATGTGAACAGACATTTTGCCAAATAAGACATATACAGATGGCCAATAGACACATGAAGAGATGCTCCAGATCTAATCATCAGGGAAATGCAAATCAAAACCACAATCACCTCATACCTGTCAGAATAACAAAAATCAGTAATACAAGAAACAACATGTGGAGAAAAGGGAAGCCTTGTGCACTGTTGGTGGAACCATAAACTGGTGCAGCCACTGTGGAAAACAGTATGGAAATTCTTCAAAAAATTAAAAACAGAATTGCCACATGACCCAGTAATCCCACTACTAGGTATTTACTCAAAGAATACAAAACACTAATTTGAAAAAATACATGTACCTGTATCTTTATTGCAGAATTACTTACAACAGCCAAATCATGAAAGCAACCCAAGTGTCCACTGATGGATGAATGGATAAAGAAAACATGATATGGAGCACCTTGCCAGCTCAGTCACTAAAGCATTCAACCCCTGATCTTGGGGTTGTGAGTTTGAGCCCCTTGCTGGGCATAGAGCTCAAATGAAAAAAAAAAGAAGGGGTACCTGGGTGGCTCAGGTCATGATCTCATGATTCGTGAGTTCAAGCGCCACATCAGGCTCTATGCTGACAGCTCAGAGCCTGGAGCCTGCTTCACATTCTGTGTCTCCCTCTCTCTCTGCACCTCCCCAAGTCACGCTCTGACTCTCAAAAATAAATAAAAACGTTAGAACAAGTTTTAAAAAAAGGAGACGATATGGTATTTGTGTTCAATAAAATATTACTCAGCCACAAAAAAGAATGAAATTCTTGCTATTTGCAACAACATGGGTGGTACTAGATGGTCTAATGGTAAGTGAAGTCAGTCAAAGAAAGATAAATATATGATTTCACTCACAGGTGAAATTCACTAACTTAAATGTGAATTTAAGAAGTAAAGCAAATAAAGAAAGGAAAAAAGGCAAACAAAAAACCACTCTTAAATATAAAGGATGAACTGATGGTTTACCAGATGGTTACCAGGAGGATGTTCAGGTGAAATAGGTGAAGGGGATTAAGAGTACACTCACCATGAAAACAGTGAGTAATATATAGAATTGTGGAATCACTATAATGTACATCTAAAACTAATATAACACTATGTTAATTACACTGAAATTAAAAAACAATTTTGTAATATTTTTTAAGTTAAAAAAATTTAAAAGTTGACATTTGATCAAAGGCATGAAAAAGGTAAAAAGATCAAGTGATACAACTATCTGGGGGATGAATACTCCTGGTAGAGGGCACAGTAAATGCAAAATAAAAAAGTCTTGAGGTACCTTTCTTGCACCCAGCAACCTTGGAGTCTGCTCTTAGTTGGGGCCATCCTGCACCTAAGACAGGAAGATGGTGGCCACAAAGAAGATGAAAAAGTCGCTAGAGTTGATGAACTCTAGGCTCCAGCTCATAATGAAAAGTGGAAAGTATGTGCTGGGATAGAAGCATACTCTGAAAATGATCAGACATGGCAAAGTGAAATTGGTCATCTTCACCAACAACTGCCCACCGCTGAGGAAATCTGAAACAGACACTACATCATAGTGGCCAAAACTGGTGTCCACTACAATGGCAATAATATTGAACTGGACACAGTATGTGGGAAATAGTACAGAGTATGCATACTGGCTATCAGTGATCCAGGTGATTCTGATATCATTAGAAGCATGAACAGCACAGACTAATGAAAAGTAAATCATGCAAAATTTTTCAATAAAAAGGGCTAGAGTTTAAAAAAAAAATGTGGAAGCAGAACTATGCCTGTTATGTTCAAGGAAAAGGAGCCAGAGAAGCTGGGTGGCTCAACCTCATGGTTGGCAAGTTTGAGCCCCACATTGGGCTTGCTGCTGTCGGCACAGAACCCACTTCGGATCCTCTGCCCACCCCCCTCTCTCTGTCCCTCCTCCACTTGTGCTCTCTTTCTCAAAAATAAATAAAAGATTAAAAAAGAAGGAAAAGAAAAAGAGACCAATGTGGCTGAAACACAATTAGCAAAAGAGAAGAGGAATTACATTAGGAGAGGATTCAAGACTAGAAAGCTAGATCATTTGTATCTTGTAGGCAATGTTAATTTCTAGTTCTTAAACTGAATGAGACAGAAAATCTCAGTATTTTGAACAGAACATGATCTGATTTAGATTTTTAAAAAAGATCACTCTGGCTTTTGCTATAATCTAACTGAGTGATAATCATATCTTGGTCCAGGTTGGTAGCAGAAGAGGTGGTAGTAGTCAGATCCAGACATGTGAAGACAGAGCCATTTGTTATCCAATGCAAAAGATAAGAGTCAAGGACAGTACCAAGGTTTTGGGCTTAGGTACCAAAAGGGTTACAGCCAATTACTGATACAGGAAGGAAAAGCTATGTTCAAATATTATAACTGAATAGTGCCTCCCTCCTCCCCCCACCACCCACCCGCCCACAACCTTCACCCCCCAGCAAAGATGACCACATCCTAATCCCTGGAACCTGTAAATATGTTACCTTACATGGCAAAAAGGGATTCTGGAGGTGTGATAATGATCCTGAGATTGGAAGATTATCAGAATGGGCCCAACATATAATCACATGAGTCTTTATAAAGAGAGGCAGATGGTCAGAGTCAGAAAAGAAAATGTGACAACAGAAGCAAAGGGAGAAGGGGGAAGTGAAGATGGAAGCAGAGAGACAGAGATGTGAAAACAGAAGCTGAGGTTGCAGTGATGCCACTGCTGGCTTGGAATTTTAAAGAAGGTCATGAGCTAAGGAATGCAGGTAGTCCCTGAAAGCTGGAAAAGGCAAGGAAACCGATTCTCCCCCAGAGCCTCCAGAAAGAACCCAATTCTGTGGCCTACTATAGACTTACGATCTCCAGAATTATAAAATGGTAAGTTTGTGTTGTTTTAAACTGCTAAATTTGTAGCAATTTGTCACAACAACAATAGAAAATTAATGTAAATACAATAGTTTGAATATTTAGAAATTAAGAACTATATGTATCAGATTTTTTTGTATTATAACAAAATCTCCTTCAAAACTTGAAAACAATGCCATAGGGACTAGAAGACTGTACACTCAGAAGGTATTGTGTCAAGTTAAACAAATGTCTTAGCATTATAAATAACTGTTAACTCCTTATAAACTTTTCATGCAATTTTTAATGAATTCTGGGAGTATCCTTTTTGATAAAGACAAAAAACGAGGGCACCTGGGTGGCTCAGTCAGTTAAGCATCAGAGTCTCAATTTCAGTTCAGGTCATGATCTTATGGTTCATGGGAGATGGAGCCCAGAGTTGAGCTCTGCCCTGACAGCATGGAGCATGCTTGAGATTCTCTCTCTCCTTTCCACTCTGCTCCTCCCAGAACACACTCTCTCACTCTCTCAAGGTAAACAAATAAACTTAAAAAAAAAAATGTTTAAAAAAAACAAAAAACAGAAGTCATTAATGACATCTCTATTACTCAAAAGCAAAAAATATATATATTTCACATAAAATTTAAGGCACATTTAGTAAAAATTTTTTATAAAGTATTTTTTATTTTATTATCTTTTCAAGCAAGCTCTACATCCAACATGAGGCCTAAACTCATGACCCTGAGATCAAGAGTTGCATGCTTTATGGACTAAGCCAGCCAGGCACCCCTTTAGGTACATTTTTAATTTCTGTTCTTCTGAGCAAAACCATGTTACTGGATGATTTTGCTCTTACTCCAAATAACGGACAACGGGATTTTACTATGTATCTAAAAAACAAACAAACAAAAAAAAAACTAAAAAAAAAAAAAAAAAAAAACAAAACAAAACAAAAAACCAATTAACTATTTTATCTAACAAAAGGAAAAATGTTAATAATAAGTTGGTTTTTCAGAGTTACTCTAGGAAAGTAACAACTATAAATTTATTTCATCTACCAAACATTAAAGCAACTCCTACTATTATAAAACTCTTTTGGGGCACCTGGTGGCTCAGTCAATTAAGTGTCCAACTTCAGCTCAGGTCGTGATCTCACGGTTCAGGAGTTCGAGCCCCAAGTCAGGTCTTTGCTGACAGCTCAGAGCTTGGAGCCTGCTTCAAATTCTGTCTCCCTCTCTCTCTGCCCCTCCCCCACTCACGCTCTCTTTCAAAAATAAACATTAAAAAAAATAGTAATAAAATAAAATTCTTCTATTTGTAAAAATGTAGATTCCAAGTCAATCAAAACATTGTTTAAAATTTCTGGAAACTTTTTAGATTAGGTATCAATGTTTATATTAATAAATGAAAAAAAGAACACAGGTCCTACAAGTATCTTTACAAAAGTCCTTAACAATTACTAAGTCCTTTTTCACAGACAAGAATTAAAATCAATCAGGAGGGGCGCCTGGGTGGCGCAGTCGGTTGAGCGTCCAACTTCAGCCAGGTCACAATCTCGCGGTCTGTGAGTTCGAGCCCCGCGTCAGGCTCTGGGCTGATGGCTCAGAGCCTGGAGCCTGTTTCCGATTCTGTGTCTCCCTCTCTCTGCCCCTCCCCCGTTCATGCTCTGTCTCTCTCTGTCCCAAAAATAAATAAACGTTGAAAAAAAAAAAATCAATCAGGAAATATCAGCAATTTTAGTTGTAATTTTTTTCATCAAATTTTTTAAAAATTTTAAGTTTATTTATTTTGAGACAGGGAGAGCATGAGTGGGGACGAGTAGAGAGAGAGGGAGGGAGAGGGAGAGAGAGTGAGTGATTGAGAGAGAGACGGAGAGGGAGAGGGAGAGGGAGGGAGAGAGGGAGAGAGGGAGAGGGGGAGAGGGGGGGAGAGAGAGAGAGAGAGAGAGAATGAATCACAATTAGGATCCTTTACTGTCAGCAAAGAGCCCGACACAGGGCTTGAACTCCCAAAACTGTGAGATTATGACCTGAGCAGAAATCAAGAGACGCTTAGGCAACTGAGCCACCCAGGTGCCTCTTAGCATCACATTTTAGAAAAAATATTTTTACTGTCACTTTTTCTAGAGGTTGAAATAATAAAACAAAAACCATCTAAATTTTTACTGAAGATGATTTTTAAATTTCTAACATTAACTGCATTAGTATCCTGGAAAACCGCTGTCTACAACACTGTTGTCTACAATGCTGTTCTACCTATAGATTGTGGGTGTTAACACAGGCAGTATCTGGTCACTCCTAATGCTGATAATGTATCTGAAAGATATTTTTATTAGGAACAATTTAAACACGATACAGTTGTTTCCAGAAGGATAGCAAAATCATTTTCCTTCTTTTGCTCAATTTCCACACTAAATATAATCCACATTTAGAGCATTCTTATTTCTCTTAGTTATGTGGCTATTCCTATGCTTAAAACCAGCTACTTAAGAACACTGAACAAAGACCCTTACCCTTTGTTAACACACGATTCAATAGATTTATCTTTTTCTACTTTACTGGCAAAAATTACATTTCCACAAAATAAAGTAAGTGTTGGGTTAGTTAACTTGAGCTAGTAGTTAGGATATGATGCTAAAACAAGGCTAAACTGACTATGTGATCATATACAACCAATTAATTTTCATTTTCTACAGGGTCAGAGGCAGCATCAAAACCCCTGCTGGTCAGTTCTTTGGTCACAAGGAGAGCCAGTTGGGTCAAATGTACAGCTAGGTCAGCACAAATCCACTATCAGCATGTTCCATTTATCAACTTTACTACAAACAAATCATGTAAGAGCTGTCATCTCGTAAGAGAAAAACACCAATATTATACCCACATAAAAAAGATGATAACCTAAGAGGTAAAATCTAATCTAACATGTAAAATCTATTTTAGATGTTAAACTGAAAAAATATTTTTAAATCTAATTCCATTAATCAATAGCTATACTATGCATTTAAAAAAACCACACTAAATTATTAGTCCTATTGCTAAAACAGATAATGGTGACAGTAATGACAGAATAGTATAAAATATTTAAAAAGATGACAACCCTTAATCCCTTTAACCTCTCAGTTTTGTTTTTTTTTTTAATTTTTTTTCAACGTTTATTTATTTTTGGGACAGAGAGAGACAGAGCATGAACGGGGGAGGGGCAGAGAGAGAGGGAGACACAGAATCGGAAACAGGCTCCAGGCTCCGAGCCATCAGCCCAGAGCCTGACACGGGGCTCGAACTCACGGACCGCGAGATCGTGACCTGGCTGAAGTTGGACGCTCAACCGACTGCGCCACCCAGGCGCCCCTCAGTTTTATTAATCCATGTACTTTATGTATCAATTGTAATCTAAGAAAAACTATACCTTCAAATTATAATAAAAATTATGTTCCAAAGAGAGACAAATCTGTTTATTTTTTTATTACTGGTAATAACCGCTACCCAATCACTCTTCTATTCTCAGTTTCTCTTCTGACCTATAACTCCCATAATATACTGCAGTCAATGGAATTACCACTTCAGTCCTTTAGATTTGCCTCTCCTAGAGACAGTGAATTCCTTAGGAATAGCATATCTTCCTCCTGGCCTTCTCCCCACCTTCAGTCCCTTAGAGTATAAACTGACACACTACATTATTCATTTGCTCACAGATCAGCCTCTCCTACTAACTACACTATGAAATTCTGTAGACACTAGGTGTGTTTCATCAACCTTTTACACAGTGGCAAGCTATACAAGACTTTTGAATACATGCAGTTGAACACTGAACAACTTAATGTTTGACTCTTTTCTATCCCACTCAGTATCTAAGAAGCACCCTCCAAATATGGACCACTCTGTTTTTTTGTATGAATCTCTGACCCAAGACACATTTTTTTCTGTTCCTACTAGTTTCAATAGTCTCTTTGGAGGGAAAAGCCTTGGATTATGCCTGGTCCCTTCTTCAATACAAATCGTTGCTACAAGATAATACAGAGTTAAGTATATACCTAATTTAGTAAAATCTCACAATAACATCCTTGATTAACCACGTGATCCTTACAAAATTTATAAACCTATAAATTCCAACACCTTTTTTTTTTAGTTTACACTAAGACTAAAGAATGCTTCCCAATATAACTGATATTAAGAAGGATGCCTGGAGAGATGGAGGTGGGAGCGGGGCGGGAGGTGGGGGGGAGAAGACCATAGTGAAAGAACAATTTAACACACTTCTTCCATTTCCACCTTTATCCCAAGAGAATTTAAACGTTAAGGGAAAAAATGGAGGTAGAATCTGTGACTCCAGAATAAGCCACAAAGAAACAAAAGACGCTTAATTTGCAAACTGTTTTAACCTACCCTTTCAAATAATTTTTCAAGAAGGATTTTTTTTTTAAATCCACAGAATCTTTTGCTGTATCCAGGCGCAGCTGGATCTCATCTCACCCAACACACCCCACCTCCATACACATACACACAGCGTTACCACTCTGAGTCTCTGTACCAAACCAACCATCTCGGGAAAAATTAAATCATGAGGATCATTTCCTAATCCTTGCTGAAAAATACTTATAATTCTTTTTCCCACAGGAAAATTAACTATTCTAACGGGATTGTCGAGGGAAGGGGGGGGTGGTGCTCATTATCATGCAGCTTCTCATCCTCCATAAGGAGGAAAATGGCAATAACTTCCAACAGACAACTGCTCTTCTACAGTAACCCCGGCTAGAAACTAAAAAATAAACAAAAATACCAGTCTCTTGAGGCGTTTACATGAATATAAAACTGAGGCACTTTACTTTGCAACAACATAGCCCCTTAAAAATCCTCCAGAGCTTGGGGGAGGGGGTGATCCATCAATCCCCCCCACACCCCTGCCATATGGGGGAGCAGGATTCTGTCAAATAGAAAAAAACACTCTCCGCCTCCACCGCCATCCCGAACACTGACGGGTACCGAGTGCGGGGGCGGCCGAGG
Organism: Puma concolor; assembly: GCF_028749965.1. Classification (NCBI taxonomy): domain Eukaryota; kingdom Metazoa; phylum Chordata; class Mammalia; order Carnivora; family Felidae; genus Puma; species Puma concolor. The sequence goes on along the minus strand of NC_141674.1, from coordinate 190,581,521 downwards.
GCAGAAGAAGCGAAGAGGCGGGGACACGACACATACACCGCAACGAGGACTGATTCATGGCTTTTTAAAATGTTTTAAAGCTACAATTTCCTCCAGCCGGAGGTTTCTCACCAATTCACCAGACCCAGCTCCCACCCTATTCTCCCCCTCCCCCGCCCTCGAGGGCTTAGCTAGGCTGGGTCCCCGCCGCGGCCCCAGCCCCGCGCGCCCTGCGCCCCCAAGCGCGGCCCCCGGCCCGGGGATCCCCCACGCGCTGCCCACCAGAGGCCCGACGCGCCCAGGCCGGGACATGCTTCACACCTGGATGTAGTTGTTCTCGCAGTAATCTGCCACCCGTTCCAGATTCGTGTAACTGTCGAAGAGGGCCCGGCGGCCCCCCGGGATTTCCTCCTCCAGCAGCATCTGCAGCTCCGCCATCTTCACATCCTCCTCCTCCTCATACAGACCGCAGAGGTAGCGGCGGCAGCAGTGCCTGGGAAACCCAAGACTGGGAGAGGAGGAGCAGCGGCGACAGCGGCGGCGGCAACTCGCGAGGAGCGAGAAACACCCCCCGCGCGCGACAGGGGAGGGGGCAGCAGAACGGGGGCGGGGCGCGAGCCAACGGACTCCGAGGACGGTCACCGCGGCGACGGACGGACGGGCGCGCGCACGCGCGCTCCCCTCCCTCCGCCCCCGGGAGCCCGAAAAAGATTCCCACCCTCCGCCGCGCCGCCCGCCCCTCCCCCACTTTCGGCGTTTCCTAGCGACCGCGGGAGTGGGGGCCGGGAAGCGCGCGGGAGTCGGGCGCGCGGTTAACCCTTCGGCCCCCGCAAGTTGCGTGGCTCGCTAAGTGTCTCCGGTGGCTTTTGTTGGTCCGAGTGAACGCGCTACCCGGCTCTGCTGTCTTCCCGCCCGCGCCCTCTTCGACTCCCCTTCGCGTTATTCTCAACCTGAGGCCGAACTCCGTGGTCATTGGACTGAAGAATAGCAGCCCACAAAAGTTCCGTGCAGCTTTAAGTGCGCCTTGCTTTCCATTTTTCTTTTCTTCTTTGACCTTATCCATCCTCTTTGGTACAGATAAGTAAATTCCAGTTTCATAATCCCGTATTTCCTGCACCCAGGCTTTTTTGCGCTTATTTGCCCGCTAAAGCTATCGCCCCCACCCCCACCCGGCCAGGTTAGTCTCCGTTCGGCTCTCAATTCCCTGTCGCCTGGACCTCAGCTTTTTGTGCTTGCCCTCTCCATGATTCTCTTCCTCACTGACATCCTTTTCTGTCATTTCTCTGGTTCAATTCCACGCCTTTTTTCTTCGTGGATCCAGTATTTAAAGTTCTGAAAATGGTTTTGCTGATGATAATTTTCTTACTCACATGGCTGCTACATGGATAAGATAATAGTATATGTGAAAGCACTTTGAAAAACGTTAAATACTACAAAAATTCAAGATAGATCATTTTGATTTTCGGAGTTACTCTGTTCTTGTTCCCCACATACTGTATGTTTTCCTAAATCTTGACTACTCCACACAATGTAATCTTTTAAAAAAAAACCTAAAATTTTAAAAACCTAAAATATTAGACAACTGCTGAGTTGCCCATGACCTTAATTTATACCGTGGTAAATCAAGGTTGACTACATTTGCAGTTTAGAACAGGATCCATTATTTCAGGTCTCGTTCTTGCTTTTTGTGATATCTTTGTCCTTCTACGGTGATTCCCCCGCCACCTTTTTTTCCCAGATGCTGGGGCAAACTATATTATACTTCCATGAAAAATCATTTGAATGTTATGCCATTCCAAATTTTTGGAGCAATCTCTGGTGTTATTATATTGGGTGTATGATATACACATTAGCAAGTTATTTTGAATTTTCAGTGTGGAACCCAAATTAAAGAATACTGAAAATGTCCAGTCTATCTAGTTTTATTCTTACATAACCACTTCAAACTTTTTTTTTCATGTTTTTTTTATTTATTTTGAGAGAGAGAGACAAAGCATGAGCAGGAGGGGGAGAGAGAGAGGAGAGAAAGAGAGAATCTCAAGCAGGCTCCAGACTGTGAGCACAGAGCCAGACTTGGGACTGGAACCCACAAACTGAGAGATCGTGACCTGAGCTGAAGTGGAGTCCGATGCTTAACTGACTGAGCCACCCAGGTGCCCCAAACATCTTTTGCATTAGTGGTTCTCAAACTTAAGTATAAGGAGCTTGTTAAAAATGAAAGCTGTAGGGGCGCCTGGGTGGCGCAGTCGGTTAAGCGTCCGACTTCAGCCAGGTCACGATCTCGCGGTCCGTGAGTTCGAGCCCCGCGTCAGGCTCTGGGCTGATGGCTCAGAGCCTGGAGCCTGTTTCCGATTCTGTGTCTCCCTCTCTCTCTGCTCCTCCCCCGTTCATGCTCTGTCTCTCTCTGTCCCAAAAATAAAAAAATAAATAAAAATAAAAACGTTGAAAAATGAAAGCTGTAGCGTCACACTCTAGGGATTCATTAGAGAGCAGTAGTGATGGAATGGGATAGTTACTTAAATGACACATAAACTTGCTTCAAGGAATAAAATAGTATGAATAATCAAGTGAATAAAACAAATTGGATGAAACTTTTGTTTCAAACCTGAGTAAATCAAAAGGCAAGTGTTGAACTGTAACAAGCCCACCAGGTGAGTTAAGTGGTAAACGGACTCTTTCCCCATTATACTTATTTCTACCTAGCATTCTTTCAAATACTTCTTAGCAATTAGTCCAATAAACAGATCTCCCTGAGGGATAATGGTTATCCTAGGAATCACTGCCTGAAAATACTGGTACTTTCTTAAATTGACTGGTGACAACCTCTTTGGATCTTCTTTATCTGAAAAAACAAAGGTTTTAACTCAGGTATGTTGTTCTCAGACTTCAGCATGGATTGGAATCACTTTGGGGGCTTGTTAAAATACAGGATTGTTGGGGCGTCTGGGTGGCTCAGTCGGTTAGGCATCCGACTTCAGCTCAGGTCACGATCTCACGGTCCATGAGTTCAAGCCCCGCGTCAGGCTCTGTGCTGATGGCTCAGAGCCTGGAGCCTGTTTCCGATTCTGTGTCTCCCTCTCTCTCTGACCCTCCCCTGTTCATGCTGTCTCTCCCTGTCTCAAAAATAAATAAACATTAAAAAATTAAAAAAAAAAAATACAGGATTGTTGGGGCATCTGGGTGGCTCAGTTAGTTAAGCATCCAACTTCGGGTCAGGCCATGATCTCATGGTTCCTGAGTTCAAGCCCTGCCTTGGGCTGTAAGCACATAGCCCACTTGAGATCCTCTGTCTTCTCTCTTCACTCCTCCCCTGCTCGTGCCTGTGCTCGCTCGCGTGTTCTCTCCCTATCTTAAAAATAAATAAACATTAAAAAGAATTTTTATTTTTTTTAATTTTTTTTAAAATTTTTTTTAACATTTTTTATTTTATTTTTGAGACAGAGAGAGACAGAGCATGAATGGGGGAGGGTCAGAGAGAGAGGGAGACACAGAATCTGAAACAGGCTCCAGGCTCTGAGCTGTCAGCTCAGAGCCCGACGCGGGGCTCGGGCCCACGGACCGCGAGATCATGACCTGAGCCGAAGTCGGCTGCTTAACCGACTGAGCCACCCAGGCGCCCCAAAAAGAATTTTTAAAAAATAGGATTGCTAGCACGCACCCGCAGAGATTCTGATTCAGTTGGTCTGACCCAATTTATAGTTCTGGCCCAGGTAATGCTGATGAAATGGCCCTTCTGGCTCTGAAGGTGTATGATTGTAATTTCTGGCAGCTGGGAATCACCACTAAGCAAGGAGCTTTTAACACTGAGCAGACAATTAGGAATCACCTCACACTTTTCAGAATGGCTAAAATCAACAACACAAGAAACAACAGGTGTTGGCAAAGATGTGGGGAAAAAAGGAACCTTTTTGTACTGTTGGTAGGCATGCCAAGTGGTGCAGCCACTGGGGAAAGCAGTATGGAGTTTCCTCAAAAAGTTAACAATAGGGGCGCCTGGGTGGCGCAGTCGGTTAAGCGTCCGACTTCAGCCAGGTCACGATCTCGCGGTCCGGGAGTTCGAGCCCCGCGTCGGGCTCTGGGCTGATGGCTCGGAGCCTGGAGCCTGTTTCCGATTCTGTGTCTCCCTCTCTCTCTGCCCCTCCCCCGTTCATGCTCTGTCTCTCTCTGTCCCAAAAATAAATAAACGTTGAAAAAAAAAATTAAAATAAAAAAAAAAAGTTAACAATAGAACTACCTTATGATCCAGTAATTGTACTATTGGTACCCAAAAAGTACAAAAACACTAATTTAAAGGGATAGTATACCCGATGTTTATAGCAGCATTATTTACAATAGGCAAGATAGGGAAGCAACCCCAGTGTCTATCAATTGATGAATGGATAAAGATGTAATACAAACATACACGCAATGGGATATCATTAAACCATAAAAAAAAGAATGAAATCTTGCCATTTGCAATGACATATATAGACCTAGAGAGTATAATGCTAAGTGAAATAAGAGAAAGACAAATAGCATATGATTTTACATGATTTTATTCATGTGTGGAATTTAAGAAATAAATCAGCCAAGGGAAAAAAAAATACAAATCAAGAAACAGAGTCTTTAAATTATAGGGAACAAACTCATCGTTACCAGAAGGGTGGTGGGTGAGGGGACAGATTAAATAGATGATGGGGAATAAGGAGTGCACTTGTCCTGAAGAGCACCAGTTGATATATGGAACTGTTGAATCACTGTATTATACACCTAAAACTAAGATAACACTGTGTTAACTAACTGGGATTAAAATAAAAACTTAAAAACCACTCAGCAGAATCTAAGGATCCAGGTATTTAGATAGATATCAGCTGCCACCATGATAATTTAAGCAAAAAGGAAGACAACTAGAAGTTCTATAAAAATATATGTATCGTGTGTATATATATTATCTGAGTGGTGGGATTATAAGAATTTTTGATTTTGTTCATCCTTTTCCTAAAATAAACATGGATTACTTTTCTAAGAGTCCAGTGAAACTATTATCTCCCAAAATTAGAGCAAATATTTTTATTAATACTGCCCAAGCTTACATTTTTAAAATTTTTAAATTTTTTTAAATATTTTTATATTTTATTTTTATTTTTTAATGTTTATTTTTGAAAGAGAGATAGAATGTGAGTGGGGGAGGGGCAGAGGGGGATTACGGACTAGAAGCAGGCTCCAGGCTCTGCACTGTCAGCACAGAGCCCGACTTGGGGCTCGAACTCACAAACCGTTAGATCGTGACCTGAGCCGAAGTCAGATGCTTAACCAACTGAGCCACCCCGGCACCCCATTTTTTTATTTTTGAGAGAGAGAGTGAGCAGGGGAGGGGCAGAGAGAGAGGGAGACACAGAATCTGAAGCAGGCTCCAGGCTCCACGCTGTCAGCACAGAGCCTGACTTGGGGCTTGAACCCACGAACTGAAATCATGACCTGAGCTGAAGTTGGATGCTTAATCGACTGAGCTGCCTAGGCGCCCCCCAAGGTAACATTTTTAAAGCAATTTTATCATCAGCTTGATTAAAAGTAAGCAGTATAGATTTTTTTTAACGTTTATTATTTTTAAGAGAGGAGAGAGAAAGCAGGGGAGGGGTGGGGGGGGGCAGAGGATCTGAAGCAGGCTCTGTGCTGACAGCAGCTAGCCCGATGTGGAGCTCGAACTCATGAACTACAAGATCATGACCCAAGTCGAAATCGGACTCTGAACTCACTGAGACACCCAGGTGCCCCAATGTTTTTTAAAAAATGTTTATTTATTTTAGGAGTGAGAGAGAGAGAGTGTAGGGAAGGGGCAGAGAGAAAAGATCTCAAGCAGTCTCTGCACTGTCAGTACAGAGCCTGATGCAGGGCTCAAACTCACGAACCCTGAGTCATGACCTGAGCTGAAATCAGGAATCAGATGCTTAATCTACTGAGCCATCCAGGCACCCCACTGATTCAAAGTAAGCAGTAAATATTCCTGGATTTTTTGCATATTAATCCACTCATACCAAATACAGTTGATTCTTCTAAAAATCGAATTGCAATCCTTCCTTCCTTCTTCCTTCCCTCTTTCTCTCTTTCCCTTTCTTTCTTTCTTTCTTTCTTCCTTTCTTTCTTTCCTTTCTTTTCTCTCCCCCCCCCCCCCCCCCCCCTTTCGTAAGCTTCACACCAGCACAGGAACTCAACACAGGACTTAAACACAGGACTCTGAGATCAGGACCGGAGCTGGTATAAGAGTTGGACACTAGGGGCGCCTGGGTGGCGCAGTCGGTTAAGCGTCCGACTTCAGCCAGGTCACGATATCGCGGTCCCAGAGTTCGAGCCCCACATCAGGCTCTGGGCTGATGGCTCAGAGCCTGGAGCCTGTTTCCGATTCTGTGTCTCCCTCTCTCTCTGCCCCTCCCCCGTTCATCCTCTGTCTCTCTCTGTCCCAAAAATAAATAAACGTTGGGAAAAAAAAAATTAAAAAAAAAAAAAAAAGAGTTGGACATTTAACAGATTGAGCCCCCCAGGTGCCCCAAATTGCAGTTCTCTATAACCAATAAATTATAACTTGACTTTGGCCAAAACTTTAATTCTCATTACCGTCTCTGGAAATAAATAATCTTGTTTTACATCATCTACAGATCTGATAAGCAAGACTTTCAGGTTCATCATAGCCTCATGTTGAACAAATCAAGGCAAAAAAGAGGAGCCTGATGGCTTACCCTTATAAACCTCACTTAGTTGTTCAGACTACTGTTAGTATACAGTAGTCCCCTGTTACCATACGGAATGCTTTCCAAGACCCCCAGTGGATGCCTGAAACCTTGAATAGTACTGAGCCCTACATATACTATTTTCTCCTATACAGACATACCTAGGATAAAGTTTAATTTATAAATTAGGCACAGTAAGAGATTAATAACAAGTAACAATAGAACAATTATACTGTAATAAAAGGTATATGAATGTGCTATGTCTCTCTCAAAATATTTTGTTATACTGTACTCAACCTTAAGATGATGTGAGATGATGCCTATATGATGAGATGAAGTGAAGTGAATGAGGTAGGCATTGCAATGTAGCAATAGGCATCTCCTTCCCGACTGCAGTTGATGTCTGGTAACTGAAACCACAGAAAGTGAAACTGTGGATAGGGGGAACGACTGTACCTTAAATTTGGCCAATTCTAAATGGACCTTAAGGGATTCACAATTATTCAATATTTCATCATTGTAGTCATAAGACTGGTGAAAAAGTGTCAAATTCCTCTGCTGGAATAAAGACATACTATGTGGAATTCCTCTGATGTATATCATTCTAGTAACTGTATCCTTAAGTGAAGAAATTAAGGATTTGTTAATTTCTTAAGAAATTAAAGAAATAAATGTTGTTTAACTGAACTGTTTACATTGCTCATCTTACAACATCTATGAGACATACCCATTCACTCCAGACTTTCCACTCAGATTCTTTCTGCACACCACTGACATGCTAATTAACCATAACCATTGTTTTCACTATTAACTCTTTGCCCTGAAATTTTCTTTTAAGTTTATTTATTTATTTTGAGAGAGAACTAGACAGAGCAAGTGAGGGAGGGGCAGAAAACAGAGGGAGAGAGAGAATCCCAAGCAGACTCCGTGCTGCCAGCTCAGAGCCTGAAATGGGGCTGGAACTCATGAAATCTCAAGATCATGACTGGAGCAGAAATCAAGAGTCAGACACCCAACTGACTGAGCCACCAACACACCCCTCTCTCTTTTAAATGGCATCAACCTATCAGCTTTAGTATCCTTAATATTATTAAGAATGTCAATCAGTACTTAGTGTAAATGGATTTTCTCATAGATTTTTTTTTTAATTTTTTTTTTCAACGTTTATTTATTTTATTTTTGGGACAGAGAGAGACAGAGCATGAACGGGGGAGGGGCAGAGAGAGAGGGAGACACAGAATCGGAAACAGGCTCCAGGCTCTGAGCCATCAGCCCAGAGCCCGACGCGGGGCTCGAACTCCCGGACCGCGAGATCGTGACCTGGCTGAAGTTGGACGCTTAACCGACTGCGCCACCCAGGCGCCCCTCTCATAGATTTTTAAAATCTATTAAAGAGTAGCATCTATGGCGCCTAAAGAATAAAACCAGCTGTTTCCTATCTGCACAAAGTATTTCCTGTAATAATTGTCCATTTTCCTCTTTTTACATTAAATGCTTGGAAACAAATGTCTTCCTTCTTCATGAAGATACTTTTGTGATGTTTTCCTTTTTTTTTTTTTAATGTTTATCTATTTTTGAGAGAGAGCACGAGTGGGGGGAGAGAAGAGAGAGAGGGAGATACTGAATCTGAAGCAGACTCTAGACTCCGAGCTGTCAGCACAGAGCCAGACGCAGGGCTGAAACCCACAAACTGTGAGATCATGACCTGAGCTGAATTCGGATGCATAACTAACTGAGCCACCCAGGTGCCCCATGATGTTTTCCTTTTTTACCTTGAGAAACTCAAAACTAGTTTTCTGGCTGCCATATGATTTTTTCAGGCAATACCAAGTTGGATATATATGTATACATATTTTATATATGTAATAACATATTTCAGTGAAGGAATATATATATTTCAATGAAATGTAAAACAATTCCTTTTTGTGCAATTATGTTTCCTGTCAGAGATATTACACAGTACATAGGAGAAATGCAAACAGAGGGTTTTTTTTAGGTTTTTATTTAAATTCCAGTTTGCTTGCAGTGTAATATTAGTTTCAGGTCCACAATATTGTAATTGACACTTCCATACATCACCTGGTGCTCATCACAAGTGCACTCTTTAATCCCCATCATCTATAGTTAAGAGTCTGTTTCTTGGCTAGCCTCCGTCTCTCTCTTTTCCCTTTGCTTGTTTTGTGTCTTAAATTCCACATATGAGTGGAATTTAATGTGGTATTTGTCTTTCTCTGACTTAGTTAATTTAGCATAATACTCTCATGCTCTATCCATGTCATTGCAAAAGGCAAGATTTCATTTTTTATGGCGAATATTCCATTATATACGTGTATATGTATATGTATCTATATCTATACACCACATCTTTATCCATTCATCAACTGATGGACACTTGGGCTGTTTCCATAATTTGACAATTGTAGATAATGCTGCTATAAATATGGGGGTACATGTATACATTTAAATTAGTGTTTTTGTATTTTAGGGGGTAAATACCCGGTAGTGTGATTGCTGGATCGTAGGGTGGTTCTCCTTTTAACTTTCTGAGGAAACTCCATACTGTTTTCCAGAGTGACTGCACCAGGTTGCATTCCCACCACCAGTGCAAGAGGATTCTCCTTTCTCCCCATCATTGCCGACACCTGTTTTTTGTGGTGTTGATTTTAGCCATTCTGCCAAGTATGAGGTGATCATTGTAGTTTGGTTTTGCATTTTCCTGATAATAAGTGATGGTGAGCATCTTTTCATGTGGCTATTAGCCATATGGATGTCTTTTTTGAAAAATGTCTATTCATGCCTTCTGCCCTTTTATAATTGAATTACTTGTACTTGTTTTTTTGAGTTGTATAAGTTCTTTATGTATTTTGGATACTAACCCTTTATCACATGTCATTGGCAAATCTCCCATTCCATAGGTTGCCTTTTATTTTTTAAGTTTATTTATTTTGAGAGAGACAGAGACAGTACAAGTCAGGGAGGGGCAGAGAGAGAGGAAGAAGAGAATCCCAAGCAGGGCTTGAACCCACAAAGTTGTGAGATCATAACCTGAGCCAAAAACAAGAGTCGGACGCTTAACTGACTGAGCCACCCAGGCGCCCGCCATCCTATAGGTGCCTTTTCAGTTTGTTGATTGTTTCCTTCACTGTGCAGAAGGCTTTTATTCTGATGTAGTCCCAATAGTTTATTTTTGCTTTTGTTTTCCTTGCCTCAGGAGACGTATCTAGAAAGAAGTTGCTATAGCCAACGTTAAAGAAGTAACTGCCTGTGTTCTCTTCTAGGACGTTTATGGTTTCAGGTCTCACATTTAGGTCTTTAATCCATTTAAAATTTGTTTTTGTGTAGAGTGTAAGAAAGTAGTCCAGTTTCATTGTTTTCCAAGTTGCTGTCAGGTTTTCCCAGCACCATTTGCTGAGGAGACATTCTTTTTCCCATTTGATATTCTTTCCTGTTTTGTCAAAGATTATTATGGGCTCATTTCTGCGTTTTCTATTCTGTTCCACTGATCTATGTGTCTATTTTTATGCCAGTACCATACTGTTTTGATTACTACCGCTTTGTGATATAACTTTAAGTCCAGAATTGTGATGCCTCTAGTTTTGCTCTTCTTTTTCAAGGTTGCTTTGGCTATTCAGAGTCTTTTGTGCTTCCGTGTAAGTTCTAGGATTGTTTGTTCTAGCTCTATGAAAAATGCTGTTGGTGTTTAGATAAGGATTGTATTAAATGTGTAGATTGCTTTGAGTAATATAGACATTTTAACAATATTTGTTTTTCCAATCTATCAGCATGGAATGTCTTTCCATTTCTTTGTTTTATCTTCAGTTTCTTTCATTAGTGTTTTATAGTTTTCAGAGTATAGGCCTTTCACCTCTTCGGTTAGGTTTATTCCTAGGTATCTTATTGTTTTAGGTGCAATTGTAAATGGGAGTTTTCTTAATTTCTCTTTCTGCTGTTTGATTATTGTTATATAGAAATGCAACAGATTTCTGTATGTTGATGTATCCTACAACTTGACTGAATTCATTTATCGGTTCTAGTAGTTTTTTGGTGGAGTTTAGGGTTTCCTATATATAGTATCATGTCATCTGCAAGGAACAAAAGTTTTACTTCTTCTTGCCAGTTTGATGCCTTTTATTTCTTTTTGTTGTCTGATTGTTGGGGCTAGGACTTCCATTACTATATTGAATAAAAGTGAGAGTGGACATACTTGTCTTGTCCCTGACCTTAGGGAAAAAGCTCTCACTTTTTCCCGATTGAGGATGATATTAGCTGTGGGCTTTTCGCATATGGCCTTTATTATACTGAGGTATGTTCCGTCTAAACCTACTTTGTTGAGGATTTTTATCATGAGTGGATATTGTACTTTGTCAAATGCTTTTTCTGCAAGCAGAGTTTATTTAAACAATTACATGGTTAATTGAGTTCCCATCCTTACCCCCAAACAAGAAAAAAAATTATTGGTGATTAATATGTTCATAGTATTTATATGCATTTTGGGGTTTTAATTACATTTAAGACTATCAGGAAACTTTAATACCAAGTGCATATAACTTGGGCATTTTAAACCTTTGAAAAAAATGTTCTGTATATACAGTCAAAAGATAAATGACTGGAATCTAAGCTTCACATTTTTTTCTAAGCTGACTCTATGCCCAACAGGGGACTTAAACTTACATCCTAGAGATCAAGAGTCGCATATTCCACCAACCGAGCCAGCCAGGTGCCCCTAAGCTTTACATTTAGTTTTAGTAATATGAACTTTGGTCTCAATTTCAGGGATATTTAATGGCTAAAAATGTACTACAGTATTTTGTATGAGTATACATTTTATTATATAATTTTAAAATTATTGAAAGAAATACTAATCCTCTGAAATTAGTTTGTAAAAAAACAAAACAAAACAAAACAAAAAGACAACTCATTTTCAGAAAGTCAGTAGCTATGTTGCCCATGAATCTCACACATTCTTTGTTTCATTTTTATTGAAAGTCATATTTTTTGTTTCCTTATTATGGAAATTATAAATATACAGTATGGAGAATGGTATAATGAATACAAAATACCCATTAATTAGATATAACAATAGCTTCTATTTTACCTTATTTTCTCATAGTATTCTTTACTAAAGAATTTTAAGTATAACATGACATTGAAGAATGTTAAGCATATATAGCATGACATTTAACCCCTCCTTTATTTTAGTATATATCTCTAAAAAATAAGGACATTTTGCTATGTAATCATAATATCCTTAGTGCACCAAACAAAATTGGTAATAATCCTCTCATACTATCCAATTCTGGTGAAAAATATTTTTAAGAAGAAATTATTCTAATAAAGACAAGGAATATCATATACCAGAATACAACCTGGAGGGATTTTACTTAAATACTTAGTAATATATAACAGTTTTCTTTCAGAGACAACAAAATAGCTCCTTTCCTTGTGAAACATAAAAAGAGAAAAAATATTTTTTAAGTTTTTATTTTAATCACCAGGTGTTCATCAGAAGTGCACTCCTTAATCCCCATCGCTTATTTCACCCATCCACCTCCCCTCTGGTAACCATCATTTTGTTCTCTATAGTTAAGGAGAAAATAACTTTTTCCATTAAACTGTGAAAGTGGACAATATAAGCCTGAAATTTATTCATGGTAATATATCTCTGTGTATAGGTAAAACCACGGGGTAGACAGTTTATCTTGAAAGGTATATGTTTTTAAAGAATAAAAATTCGTCTGTTCTTTAGTCCTTACTAAAATAGGCTTTATGTATCCTGCCCTGCAAAAAACACTGAATTTCAGAGCTAAAACATAAAACAGGTAATAGTTTTTTCACAGCAGCTTACAAGTCAGTTCACAAAAATTGATTTCTAAAATTACTTACTTTTGTTCACATTTTTGTTTAAATTATGTTAAAGATTTCATAAAACTTCAAGCCTCAAAATGTACTAACTGGGTTTTTATTACTGAAAACTATACAGTACTGACCTTCATTTAATAACATGAGTTGCTAACAGTTTTAAACGTACCAGTTGATTATGCATTAATACCATTAGAACCTCTTTGCTGAATATTAACTGATCAACAGTATGTATGATTTCCAACGCTTTATTAAGACAATCTGTTTCGGGGCGCCTGGGTGGCTCAGTCGGTTAAGCGGTTGACTTCCGCCCAGGTCATGATCTCACGGTCCGTGAGTTCGAGCCCTGCGTCGGGCTCTGTGCTGACACCTCCGAGCCTGGAGCCTGTTTCGGCTTCTGTGTCTCCCTCTCTCTGACCCTCCCCCGTTCATTCTCTGTCTCTCTCTGTCTCAAAAATAAATAAACGTTAAAAAAAAAAAAATAAAACAATCTGTTTCTTGTCAGTGTCAGTAATGTAAATAAAGAGGTTATACTTTGACAAAATTGCTAATTAAATACCACAGGGCATTAGTAAGTCTTACTTATGCAATGCAAGGTTGATAAGAATAAGGATATTCCCTTTTTGAAAAATTTTTTAGTTTTTATTTATTTTTGAGAGAGAGAGAGAGGCAGAGCATGAGTGGGGTAGGGGCAGAGAGAGAGAGGGAGACACGGAATCCAAAGCAGGCTCCAGGCTCCAAGCTGTCAGCACAGCGCCTGACCCGGAACTGTAACCCATGAGCCATTAGATCATGACCTGACCTGAAGTCGGATGCTTAACCAACTGAGCCACCCAGGTGCCCACAAAATAAGGATATTCTTGACCACTGATTGCTATGTTCATGAAATGGAATGTAAAAGAGGTTAACAGCAAGAAAAATTATTCATAATTTTGTCAAAGTAATTTTATGTAGCCTCTTGGAAAGAAAGGCGCAGAACAGAATAATTTTGATATTTTGAAATGGCAGGGAACACTGAATTTAACTACACTTAAAAATACATCAGCAGGATTTCTTCCTTCCTCCTCCACAGGAATTAACAATATATTTCTCACAGATTTCTGTTAGCTACTTCTATTATCTAAATGTCTACCCCTATGAATAAGTAAATGACTCATATCACTGAAATATTTCCTAGGATTTTATGCAATTTCACAGAAAATTTCCATTTTACCTTTAAGCTGAAAAATCTTTGGCAATAGTGATTAAAATACAGGAAAAGTAAAAGTTCCATCAGTGAAGCGAAGGTTCAAGATGAGATTTTTACTGTATTAGAACACTTTTGCAACTTTAATATATATGCGTACTATGAAATTGCCTTTTTTAAAGTTTGGCATCTATTTATTGCCTGTTGTGTATATAATTTTAAAACAGAATTTTAAACCACTCAATGATAAATAATAAATAAAACATTAATGGGTATTTGCAAGGACAACTAGCATACAATCAGAAAGCATAGCTCTCAAAAATCACTGAGTCACGGCACCATGCCGTGTTAAGGTCAGATGTGTCCAGGGCTGGCTTCATGGGTTGCAAACAGTGCAGTCCCACAGAATCCCACTGTTCAGAGGGCCATATGCTTGGAGTATAATACTTTGAGGGCACTGTCATGAAATTCTTAAAAATTTTACTTTTCAATATGTATTTTGTAAGTGGAGTCCCTTGGGATCATGTAGCATGCCTTGGGGGCTTGGAGACTACTTTCTTGTCTCCCTGACAGGTTCTCAGTGACCAGCTCCCTGCTGCCTGGTGTCCTCGGCCCCACCTGACCTTTGTCTCCCTACCCTTGCTGGTGAGCAGTGCCATCTTTTGCTCAGGGCAGCAATAGGATTACATTAGCAGGGGAGTTGGTGAGGGAGGCCCACTTTTTGCCATGGTCATCCTCCAGTGGGGGCCTGGGGTGCACCCCCCCATGGGGAGGTCTGGGGTCCCACAAGCAGTTTGTTTGGAGCATCTTGAAGCAGGGCAAAGAAGCAGTCATTCCTGCCCTGGGCTGGCCACACATTACAGCATGTTCACTGATCAGGACTGTCTTGCCTACCCCTGATCCAGGTAAGTAATGCATCCTGGTGCAGAGTTCAATCCCTTAGGTGATCCCTTAGGGGTCACTCATCCACCATAGTTTCAAAGAGCAAGTCCATAGGAGGGGAGACTGACTTTGTCCCCAGCCAAGGCCTCGTATTTTCATTTTGCACTGGGTCCAACAAATTTTGTAGTCAGGCCTAATTATGCCTCCCACAATCAAACTAAAAAATCTTTATAGACATCATAGAATGGACTGTGGGACATCTCTTTTCAAGTGTTGTTTGTTTTTAGGACACTATTATCCTGTTACTCTCAGTTATCAATACATAGTACACTAATTTAGCCAGTTCTTTTTGCTTAGGGGCTTTTTCCTTTTTTAAAAATAATTCTTCCTTGAGAGAATAAGATGAAATAAAAAAGGAAATCAAAACATGTTTGTTTGTTTTTTTAAGTATAAGCCTGAGCATATTCCCATATAAAATAACCCTTCAATTTAAATTTCCCCCTTCTATATGGGGATTGGATTAGAAAATTTCTATGGATTCTCTTAAATGTACCATAGTATTACCAAACCTATTAAGACTAAAGTGAATCAAAGCTAAAAAATTAATAGATCATACTTCTGACCTCAATTTAGTTAATTAGCTGTCTTCAGGGATTCTTAAATTACTATAAACATTAATTTTTAAAAACTGCACCACAGAGAAACTACAATACAAAACACATA
Organism: Puma concolor; assembly: GCF_028749965.1. Lineage (NCBI taxonomy): Eukaryota > Metazoa > Chordata > Mammalia > Carnivora > Felidae > Puma > Puma concolor. The sequence goes on along the minus strand of NC_141674.1, from coordinate 190,566,188 downwards.
GCTCTTTAGCAAGTATCTCAAAATTTCAGGTATCTATGTTAAAATTAAGTAAAAGTCATAGCTGTTGTTACAAAAACTACCCCCTTCTTCCACTGCTTAATAAATCCACATTTTCAGAATTAAGGGTGAGAATTCCTTCCTCCTAAACTTCGGGTCCCCCAAATCTTACTATTCTTCTCTTGGCCCCTAATGTCCAAAATTGAGCTTGACAGACAAGGATATATGAAGTGGGGTAAAAGGAGGTCTAATAATGGTATCTGTCTAGCAGTGCTGGATTGGAGTTCAGGCCAGAAGGAACTTATGAGGTGTCTCTGTGCGTACACATGCCTGGCCACTGTAGAGAAGTCTCTTCTGGTTCTGAGTTGACCTATGATATCAACTGTGGTTTAGATTTAGATGATCCCAGGGAGACTAGATCAGTCTGGGGGTTAACTAAGAGATTTGGTCCAGAATTTCCCAACTTCTCAGGCCCTCCTATAAATCTTCTAGAAAAAACAGAAAATCGTAACAGACTCATTGTTCTACTTCAATCCAAAATTGCACCTTGGGTTTGAAACCAGATCAATTTCTGATCATGGAGAGAACAAGATGACATTTATCTTGATGGGAATGCTGTGCTACAGTACTGCCCTATTGCTTGATTTGCCTTTTCCAAAATTACATAATTCCCACAGGGCACCATGCAGACAGAAATACTCCACAGTGATTCTTGTGATTAGACCCTATACTGGAAAAGATGAAAACCTCAGAGACAGACATAAAATTTATACACACATTAAGAAAGGTTGTCATGGCAACTTTGCTTGAAGATACGTATTTTTAAATCTAAGTAAATTTAACATTCAAAACACATTTGCATCTACCTCAAAAGTTCTGTATCAAGAAAAAATTTTTTTAAATTTCCCAATTCCTTCTAAAGCTACACCTCTTTGAAAGCTTAATAAGGGGCGCCTGGGTGGCGCAGTCGGTTAAGCGTCCGACTTCAGCCAGGTCACGATCTTGCGGTCTGTGAGTTCGAGCCCCGCGTCGGGCTCTGGGCTGATGGCTCAGAGCCTGGAGCCTGTTTCCGATTCTGTGTCTCCCTCTCTCTCTGCCCTTCCCCCGTTCATGCTCTGTCTCTCTCTGTCCCAAAAATAAATAAACGTTGAAAAAAATAAAAAAAAAAAAAAAAAAGAAAGCTTAATAAAATCCTATGAATACAATAGCAGCATACTTAAGCACATTTCAGAAGGATAGGAGAAAAACCCAAAGTGAAAGCCCAATAATGTTACTAGTTCCAGAAGCCCTAGGCTTCTCCCTCTAAAATCTAAAATTGTGAGCAGGCTGGGGCGCCTGGGTGGCTGAGTAGGTTAAGTGACCAACCTCGGCTCAGGTCATAATCTCACGGTTTGTGGGTTCAAGCCCTGCGTCGGGCTCTGTGCTGAACACTTGCTCGGAGCCTGGAGGCTGCTTCAGATTCTGTGTCTCCTTCTCTCTCTGCCCCTACCCCGCTTGTGGTCTGTCTCACTCTGTATCTCAAAAAAAGTGTAAAAAAAAAAAAAATTAAAATTGTGAGCAGGCTATGCCATATAATCTCTACAAGGTCTTTATAGCCTCTAAAAATCAATTCTCTATTAGCTGAAGACCTTGCAACGCAAGCAACAAATCATGAAAGTTGAACACACCTAGTGCTGCCTTATAATTAAGCAACAATTCACACAAATGGCTACAATAAATATTTTTCCTTAACCTAGTCAAACCAATTCTTAATACTGTTTCATCTCACTCTGAAAGTTCTATTATTCTTTCTATTTAGCATCAATGTTGACAGTTTTCCTTGATAAGACACCTAGATTCTTCTCTTGCTCATACGCTAAAAAATACACAAATAATGGTTTACCTTCAACAGTTCCTTGTGCTTCTTCCCCCACTACAGCCTATAATTGAAGCCTTCCATGTTGTCATGTGATCATCTACAAGCTCCTTCCTAAATTCCTTTCAGCGACTAACTTAAAGGATTCTTGAGCTGCTTCCACACCCAGGACCTAGAGAGCTCTGAGTGCTAGAAGGCTAAGCATTGGGATGTGAAACTTTAGGGTTCTCTCTCCTGGGTTGGAGCACAGAGGAGAGAGAACACATTTATAATGTCATGTCTGTTTTGTTCACTGCTCTATCCCCAGTGCCTAGCTTAAGACCTGGCATGCATTAAGTGCTCAATAAAAAACTGTTGTTGAAATACATAGGAATAAATCTAACCAAAGAGGTGAAAAATATATACACTGAAAACCAAAGAAAGCTTATGAAAGAAATTGAAGAAGACACACAAAAAAGGAAGAAGATTCCATGCTCCTGGATAGAAAGAACAAGTATTGTTAAAATGTCAATACTGCCCAAAGCAATCTGCATGTTCAGTGCAATTCCTATCAAAATAACACCAGCATTCTTCACAGAGCTAGAACAAACAATCCTAAAATTTATATGGAACCAGAAAAGACCCCGAATAGCCAAAGCAATCTTGAAAAAGGAAACCAAAGCAGGAGGCATCACAATCCCGGACTTCAAGCTATACTACAAAGCTGTAATCATCAAGACAGTATGGTACTGGCACAAGAACAGACACTCAGATCAATGGAACAGAATAGAGAATCCAGAAATGGACCCACAAACGTATGGCCAACTAATCTTTGACAAAGCAGGAAAGAATAGCCAATGGAATAAAGACAGCCTCTTCAGCAAGAGGTGCTGGGAAAACTGGACAGCGACATGCAGAAGAATGAACCTGGACCACTTTCTTACACCATACACAAAAATAAACTCAAAATGGACGAAAGACCTCAATGGAAGACAGGAAGCCATCAAAATCCTCGAGGAGAAAGCAGGCAAAAACCTCTTTGATCTTGCCCGCAGCAACTTCTTACTCAACACGTCTCCGGAAGCAAGGGAAACAAAAGCAAAAATGAACTACTGGGATCTCATCAAAATAAAAAGCTTCTTTCTGCACAGCAAAGGAAACAATCAGCAAAACCAAAAGGCAACTGACAGAATGGGAGAAGATATTTGCAAATGACCTGTCAGATAAAGGGTTAGTATCCAAAATCTACAAAGAACTTATCAAACTCAACACCCAAAAAACAAATAATCCAGTGAAGAAATGGGCAAAGGACATGAATAGACACTTCTCCAAAGAAGACAACCAAATGGCCAACCAACACATGAAAAAATGCTCAACATCACTCATCATCAGGGAAATACAAATCAAAACCACAATGAGATACCACCTCACACCTGTCAGAATGGCTAAGATTAACAACTCAGGCAACAACAGATGTTGGCAAGGATGCGGACAAAGAGGATCTCTTTTGCATTGTTGGTGGCAGTGCAAGCTGGTGCAGCCACTCTGGAAAACAGTATGGAGGTTCCTCAGAAAACTAAAAATAGAACTCCCCTAGGACCCAGCAATTGCACTACTAGGCATTTATCCAAGGGATACAGGTGTGCTGTTTCAGAAGGACACATGCACCCCCATATTGATAGCAGCACTATCCACAATAGCCAAAGTATGGAAAGAGCCCAAATGTCCATCGACGGATGAATGGATACAGAAGATGTGGCATATATATACAATGGAGTATTACTCGGCAATCAAAAAGAATGAAATTTTGCCATTTGCAACTATGTGGATGGAACTAGAGGGTATTATGCTAAGTGAAATTAGTCAAAGACAAATATGACTTCACTCATATGAGGACTTTAAGAGACAAAACAGATGAACATAAGGGAAGGGAAGCAAAAACTATATAAAAACAGGGAGGGGACAAAAACATAAGACTCTTAAATATGGAGAGCAAACAGAGGGTTACTAGAGGGGTTGTGTGAGGGGGGATGGGCTAAACAGGTAAGGAGCATTAAGGAACCTACTCCTGAAATCATTGTTGCACTATATGCTAACTAATTTGGATATAAATTTAAAAAATTAAAAAAAAAAAAGAAAGCCCATCCTCTAGTATATTACACTGCCTTTCCTGTTGTGTGCCATTATGTCGATATGCCACCAATTAATAAACTGACCTATTGTTAAATTAAAAAAAAAAAAGATGTGGTATATATATACAAAGGAGGATTACTGGGCAATCAAAGAGAATGAAATCTTGCCACTTGCAACTACGTAGATGGAACTAGAGGGTATTATGCTAAGCGAAATTAGTCAGTTAGGGAAAGACAAATATAATATGACTTCAGTCATATGAGGACTTTAAGATACAAAACATGAACAAAAGGGAAGCTAAAATAATATAAAAACAAGGAGGGGGACAAAACATAAGAGATTCTTAAATATGGAGAACAGAGGGCTGGTTACTAGAGGGGTTATGGGGGGGGGGTGGGCTAAATGGGTAAGGGGCATTAAGGAATTTACTCCTGAAATCATTGTTGCACTATATGCTAACTAACTTGGATGTAAATTTTAAAAAATAAATTAAAAAAAAATGTTGCCAGGGTAAATAAGTCCCATCTCTTTGGATAGGTATATAAGTCAGGACAGGAGTATAAGGAAGACTCAGTAGAGCTATAAGGTGTTGTGCTCTCACAGAGAAAAGAGCTAGAGATAAGGAGTGAGAGAATTTGGAATTCAGGTGGTTTGGTTCTAAGACTATGGTTGTTCCTAGTCTAGAGAAGCTCTGGACCATGCAGAGTTTAAGGAACCAGACAAGACAGATATCCCTTGAGACTATTTGTCTCTAGGTCATGTTGGACAAAATGGGTTCTGTTCTATAGAAGACTCATTCCATGAAACAGTGTGTTTTTTTTTTAATGGTATAAAAACAATGTTTAATATTTATATTATTGAATATTATCCAACAGTGGTTTTTATAATAAAAGATGTAACTGAAAAAAAGGGGAACCTTCATCAAAACACATTAGGAACATTCAAAATTATCAAGTTTAAATAGGCTCCTTTACAGTTGAACCTCTCAGCACTTCTGATATATTAATACATATTATAAATATCTGAGAAAGATTATGGTATATAGAATCTGAGAGTATGATCAAATAACCTTTTCCTCAGAGTATTTCACAGGATAGCAGTCCATGGAACATACTTAGGGAAATAATGCTCTCACTAATTAAAACAACTGTGGTCCTTAAACATTTCCAGATTTAATGATGATCTGGTGATATGATATAAAGAAAGGACTACTTGCTTACCAACTATTTTCATTGATGTTTTGTGTAACTACAGTCTATCATGAGTCTGTGTTCATACCTAGTATCACTGATAAGTCTATGTTCATACCTAATATCACTAATCACTGAAAGATTTCCATAAAACATCTTCTTAAATATTTCTAGTAATGGGATACACTTAGCATATCACAAAGTACTATTAGCATTAGAGGTAGTTTGGCTACCTGGAAATCTTTTTCAACTATTAGGTAATCACCTTTACTTTACATACACAGAAAACCTCAATGAGGATTTCATTCATTTATTTAAAAATATTTATTGGGGCGCCTGGGTGGCGCAGTCGGTTAAGCGTCCGACTTCAGCCAGGTCACGATCTCGCGGTCCGTGAGTTCGAGCCCCGCGTCGGGCTCTGGGCTGATGGCTCGGAGCCTGGAGCCTGTTTCCGATTCTGTGTCTCCCTCTCTCTCTGCCCCTCCCCCGTTCATGCTCTGTCTCTCTCTGTCCCAAAAATAAATAAACGTTGAAAAAAAAAATTTGAAAAAAAAAATATATTTATTGATTGACCTTTTTGGAGACAGACACTTTACAACTTTATAACATAGTTACGGTGGTAATGTAACAGTTTTATTTGCTCCTATCATGTGTTAAAAAAGTAAAACAAGAATTTGCAAGTATTTTAGATAAAAATGCATTTGTGGGGTTTTTTTTTTTTTAATTACCAGACAGGATCTTATTTGTTCATGACATTTTATCACATGCTATAACAAGATCCATTCCCAGTCTCTAGAAAGCCACCAAACTATAAACCGACTAAACAGGGAGTAGAACTGGAAGAAGAATGTCATTTCCTGCCCTTTTGTTTATTGCCTGGATGTTTTACAAAATGGCTCCCAACTCCAATTTTACAAGTATCCATTCGCTCTGTGTCATCAAAATAAATTTAGTATTTGATTTACAGATTTTAAGTCTATTTTCCATCCCACCCCCCAAAATCTATTCCCCAACACCCTTATAAAAGTAACAAAGGAAAATGTTTAAAATATATTAAGTGAAAAGCAAACTATATTATGATTGAAATGTTTACAAATATGTGTATGTGGAAATAGGAAAAAAAATTAGACAGTTATACAGATGATGGTTGAGTTGGCAGCATTAGTTTTCTTTAGGATATCTTTTAATACTGCTGTTACAATACTCTTTTTAGTCATTTTCTTTAGCTATTATGAACACTACATCATTTGAAACTATTGCTTGATCCCCTCTTGAGTAACAAATTATACCAATGAACCCCCCCTGAAGATATGAAGATAATTTGAAATTTAGATCTTTTTATATTTCTTTGCAAGTATATGCCAGTATTCATTTATAGTATTTCTTCTAGCAGGAATGAAAAACTATTTTAGTTTGTCACTACTGTCATGCTCTAAAGGACTAAATAAGTGTATAAAGTATTTAGTTTATAACAAACGCTCCCTCCACTCCCCTCTTCTACTTTCAGCTTAACTCTTGCTGTGAGTTTCACTCTCACTCCTTTTATCAGTGGGGGGTCACTCATGTGCCTCAAAGCAACACTGTATAAAGCCTTTTTAGCTGTGCGATTTCCTCTGACTTCCGTGTAACAGTAACTGCTTTGTTATTATACCCCACTTCCCTCCATCCTCACCTTCTACCTTAATCATTGGTCTTAGTAACATAGGAAACAGGCATAGGACTGGCCAAGAAGAAAAATAAGGTTGCTCATATCAATTTGTTGATATTATACAAACCTGCCCCTGAAAATAGTTTTCTTTCAAAGAAAGAATAATAGTTTTCTTTCAAAGCTACTAAACTTACTCTCTGATGTTTATTGGTCATGTCCTCAGTTACACACGGTAGAATTGTGTTTAAGCAGTTTTCAATCTGTCAACATAACCACATATGGAAAAAGTACATTTTATAGGTCAACAGCACTTTTCATGGATCTGAGGAAAAAATTACAATGGCTTCAAGGGAAGAATCTTAGTCTGTTTGTCTGACTCCAAAACAACAAAGATTCTTAAGATTTCCTCTTAAAAGCTGAAATGCCAGAACACCTGGAGGCTCAGCTGGCTAAGGGTCCAACTTTGGCTCAGGTCATAATCTCATAGTTTGTGGGTTCGAGCCCCACGTTGGGCTCTGTGCTGATAGCTCAGAGCCTAGAGCCTGGAGCCTGCTTTGGATTCTGTGTCTCCCTCTCTGACCCTCCCCTGCTGGCACTCTCTCTCTCAGAAATGAATAAACATTGAAAAAAAACAAAACAAACAAACAAACAAAAAAAACCCCCAAACAGTTGAAATGCCACATTGACCTGAACTTAATTGTATTTTTCTTTGGATAAAAGAGTAATTTCATTTCTTAAATGCTCCTTGTAACACCTAGACTTCTATGACTTTAGCAGCTCAGATGTACAAATCTATAAATTACTGTTTTGATAAATGGATGAGGAAGTAAAGCCATTTTTAAAGCTGAAAAGAATAACAATACCTGCAAAGGGAAAGAGGGGGGAAAAAGAATGACAAAAATCTGTGCTTACATTCTGAGTGAGAAGAATATGAATGTTCCAGCTGTAGAAAACATTATTGGTTCATAATATATTACATGAAGAGAACATTATGTATAACAAGTCTATAAAAAGTATATGTGGATACAAAAGAACAGAAGCATCTACCTCAGAAGCTTAATACTGGCTTACTTCAAGTAGTGGGACTATATAGGTGACTAAGTTTGTTATTTTTGTTTCTGTATTTCCAAGATTTTTCTACAGTAAACTTATATAATTTTCATAACAAAAATAGAACATTTTGTTTTTAAAATATGTAATATTTTAAGAAGACAAACACATTTTTACATAGGGTCTATAAATAAGATAGAATCTACTTATATAAAAAAAATGGGACTGCACATTTGTGGGCCAGATATAACAGTATGTGAGTTTTTCATTTTTCCCATGCACAGAATTAATTCTGTCTTGAATTTTATTAGCACAAAGTGTGGAAGAATCCTTTCTTTCCATAAAAAATGTGTGTTGTGCTGGTGTTTTTAACAATAAACTTATCAACATTTGAAAAGAATGCAGAAGAGGGGCACCTGGGTGGCTCAGTCGGTTAAGCGTCCGACTTCAGCTCAGGTCACGATCTCACGGTCTTTGAGTTCGAGCCCCACGTCGGGCTCTGGGCTGATGGCTCAGAGCCTGGAGCCTGTTTCCGATTCTGTGTCTCCCTCTCTCTCTGCCCTTCCCCCGTTCATGCTCTGTCTCTCTTTGTCTCAAAAATAAGTAAACGTTAAAAAACAAAATTAAAAAAAAAAAAGAATGCAGATCAAAATCAGGTAATAAATACTTTTAAAAAATCCAAAAAGCTACAAAATTTGAGTCCTGCTTAGTGTCATGCTACTAGCCATGAGTAACACTGAGGCTACTATAATTTCAGTCTTTGATAAATACAAAGGGTCAAGTAAGAACAGTGAATGGATAACTTATTTCATACATAATTAACAATATTTTTATTTAAAAAAAATCCTCTAGAAGATAATTTATTTGTAATGTTTTAAGTTAGCCATATAACCATGGATAAAAATGTGCTTATTCAGCTGATTCTTTTATTTTCATTGATTCAAACCAGTAGTAATTATACATTGGCTTGTATATTGGCAATATACCAATTCCTTGACCCTTTGGCTCAACTACTCTGTTTTTGCCTTGATGATTGCTGATCAGGTCTCACTTGCTTTAAAATACAACTTACCTCAAACTGATTTTACTGCCACTTGGTTTACATATCAATTGCCTAGTCTAACTTTCCACTGCCAGTTTCCAAACCAATCAAGGTACTGGGATAACAAAGGAAAATATGGATACACACAAAACCATAGAAAATGATAGGTGGGAACTTAACAGTGTGCCTTTTTGGAAACAACATGATGCTGGAAACTAAGAATACATTTCACTTAAAGTTTTAGAATTTAAATTATTCCATAAATTAGATATTTTTGGCAGAAATAAAAGCTGCATCTAATTACTTAAATTCTATCTTAACCACTCCTAGCTAGTTCTAAAATGTTGGCAATCTGACCATAAACACAGCATAAAATAACTCAATAACTAGGGTACAATCTTGAAACTAAAATTACAAGTGGAATTCAGCAGTGTCAAAAATAAACCCATTTGCAAATAGTTATCATTTTTCTTCCTTTCCTCTCTATCTGCACTTGCCATATTTCCTTCAGTTGTTGTCTTAAAAGAATTCTCAAGAACAATGTAACCAGAAAAGGTGGACAAAACTATAATGCTATCAATAAAACAGTATTAAATATAAAACTTATCAGTGTAAATAAGTAAAATTTTGAAAGATACTTAAAGTGTTTTTAAAATAGCCCCCAAATTCCTTTACTTACTAGTGAGACTAACCCTTTTTTCTAAAATTTTAATAGCTATTTCCTCCTCTAAGAATAGTTTATTCATGTCTTTTGATCATTTTTCTATTATGTTTTCTCACCAATCTGTAAGAGCTATTTATATATCATATGGATATTATCCCTATCAGATGTTTTACAAATTATTTTCATCCATGTTTTGTTTTTTTTTTTTAATTTGGTTTTGTTTTTTTGGTTAGTGCTCTCTCATTTCCTAATCATTGAAGTTCATTATATTTAGTACATGACATAATAACAACAAAGTAGAATTCAGTTGTTTCCACAAATGAGAATTGGTGAAGAAATATAGTGCCAGTAACACTTCCAGCCAAACAAAAGAAAAGACAAGCCTCAATCTTAGTTTGTCCCTTAGGAGAGGCACTTCAAAAACACATTCAAAAACAATGGTAGTAGTTTCCAAATGATTTAGAACTGCTCAAAATGATGATCCTTGTATAAGTCATGAAATGAACAGTATTGTCTGGGGAGGTATAAAAATAAGCAAATACAAGGTAGGTTACTCAAACCTACTAATAACGACTAAACACAAACTAATTTATACTCAGAAAATAAAAATCTTAACCCAAGAAATAACATAATGGGAAGTTCTTATTTTCCCCCATTAAAATGATTTACTGGAAGTATGAAAAGAAGTTAGGATTATGTTTCCCTTTTATAAATATTTAGAAAACATGACTTGCCAAAGTGTGCAAAAATAATGTCTCTCTTCAAGAATATTAGAGATTTAAAAAAAGAGCATTAGAGATCAAAGAAAAATAATATGAAGATAATGGCATAGAAAGTGATAAAACAGGGGCGCCTGGGTGGCGCAGTCGGTTAAGCGTCCGACTTCAGCCAGGTCACGATCTCGCGGTCCGGGAGTTCGAGCCCCGCGTCGGGCTCTGGGCTGCTGGCTCAGAGCCTGGAGCCTGTTTCCGATTCTGTGTCTCCCTCTCTCTCTCTGCCCCTCCCCCGTTCATGCTCTGTCTCTCTGTCCCCAAAATAAATAAACGTTGAAAAAAAAAATTTAAATAAAAGAAAGTGATAAAACAAAAAAGCAGAGAGCTTCCCATTAAAATTATCATTATATTGATATAATAAGAATCAATGTATATCATGAATTAAGAAAATCTGATATACAAAAATCCAAATTTACATAATGAAGTACTAGTATGTATTTATATTCCATAGTATTACTTAGTTTATAAAAGGATTTAATACAGATTTTTCTAAACCATCATTTTCCTCCAGAAAGCTGAATGTATAAAATTTTAATATCTCTTTGAGACAGTGATCCAAGCTTCTTCCTTGGATGATGTTACCAGTTCATACTTAGTTTCAATAACTTGTCCCTCCACAGAAAGTAGGTGCAGCCTTCTCACCAATACACTCAGAAGTACTGTGGTCACCATATATGCAAACCTAGACAGGAAGAAAGTCAACCAATTACTAAAGATGAACAATTACATTTTTATATAATTATACATAATTATATAGGTTGCTTATTCTCCTCAGCAGTAATCATCAAAATTCTAAGTATAAAATTTAGCATCTTTCCTTTTACTTTCCTTTCTCTATCACCCACCTCAACTCTGGGCATTCCTGTGTGCCTGAGAATCCAAGCAAGGAGAAAGTTTTCATTACTGATTCGTCATCAAACCGGTCTGGATCAAATCTAAAAAGAAGATTTGGGCAGATCAAAACAGCTCCACTGGCATCTTACTTATTTGTACTATAAAAACATAGATAGGTATCTAACAAAGTCTGAAAAATGTTAAAAATAAAAACTGCTGTCAAAATTGTATTTCAATTTCACCTATTATGTTCTCAAACTATTAAACATATATTGAGTCTTTGTCTGCTTAATTTATTATTTCTACATAATAGATACAAAATACATTTCTCTGGAATCAGCAAGGGATGAAAGTGTAACTGGCTGTACATCATTTTATGAGATATAAGGCTAAATCATACAAAATCACATAATGAATTATTTAAATTTAAGAGCATTAAAAACATCTGTTACATAAGACCATCTCATCAAAATGTGAAGCATCTTACAATGTCTCTACAATTCAAATGTATTTCGTGGGGTCCTGTGTGGTTCAGGCAGTTAAGTCCCTGACTCTTGATTTCGGCTCAGGTCATGATCTCACGGTTGAGAGATTTAGACCCAAATCAGGCTCCTCGCTGACAGTGCGGAGACTGCTTGTGTTTCTCTCTCTCCCTCTCTCTCTCTGCCCCTCCTCCACTTTCCCTCACTCTTAAAACAAAACAAAACAAAACAAAACAAAACAAAACAAAACAAAACAAAACAAAACAAAACACACAAGTGTTAAAAGATCTAAACCACGGGTGCTTAGCTGTTCAGCTGGTAGAGCATGGGACTCTTGATCTTGGGGCTGTGAATTCCAGCCCCACAGTGGGTGTTGAGACTACTTAAAAATAAATAGAGAAATAAAAGACCTAAACCATACTGTGGGAAAAAAATAATTCTGCTTTCATTTTCTTTTAAAAAAGTGTAAATTATGTTTCACTATTGGAATATACCAGACTTACATTACAGTCCATGTAACAATTATATCAAATTAAATCGGCTTTTCCTTTTTTTTAAAGTTTTCTTTTTTTTTAAGTTTATTTATTTATTTTGAGAGAGAGAGACCACGAGAGGGGAGAGGCAAAAAGAGAGGGGAGGGAGAATCCCAAGCAGGTTTTGTTTTGTCAGTGTAGAGTCCAATGTGGGGCTCAATCTCATGAACCATGAGATCATGACCTGAGCCAAAATCAACAGTCCAACACTTAACCGACTAAGCCACCCAGGCACCCCTCCTTTTTTTGTTTTTTTTTAAAGTTTTTATTTATTTAAATAATCTCTGGGGTGCCTGGCTGGCTCAGTTGGTGGAGCATGCAATTCTTGACCTCAATGTTGTGAGTTTAAGTTCCATGTTGCATATAGATCTTACTTAAAACAAAACAATAAAATAAAAAATTTATAATTAAGTAATCTCTACACCCAAGCTGAGGCTCGAACTCGTGACCCTAAGATCAAGAATCACATGTTCTTCAGACTGAGCCAGGCAGGCACCCCAATTAGCTTTACCTTTTATAAACTATCTTAAAAACTGAGACCCTAAATTTTTACCTGAAGGTATCTACATGTTTTTATTTTTTTAATTATTTTATTTTTTATTTTTATTTTATTTTTTTTAAATACCCGGTTTCTATTTATTTTTCCCCTCTAATGTTTATTTATTTATTTTTAAGAGAGGCAGAGCACAATTCGGGGGGAGAGGCAGACACAGAATCTGAAGCAGGCTCTAGGCTCCGAGCTGTAAGCACAGAGCCCAAGACCAGGCTCAAACCCATGAAGTGTAAGATCATGATCTGAGCTGAAGTTGAACACTCAAACAACTGAGCCACCCATGCACCCCCCTGTTTTTAATTTTGAGAGAGAGAGAGAGAGAGAGAGAGAGAGAGAGCGTGAGCACATGAGTAGGGAAAAGGGGCAGAGAGAAAGAATCTTAAGCAGGCTCCATGCTCAGCATAGAGCCCAACATGGGGCTCAATCCCACGATCCCAGGATCATGACTTGGGCTGAAATCAAGAGTCAGATGCTCAAATGACTGAGCCACCCAGGTACCTCTATGTGTTCTCAGATTTTAAAAAAGAATCAAAGTTGATTTTTCCATTACTTTATAAAACACCTCATAATTTTTACGATTAAGAATAAAATGAAATCCAAACTAAAAAGTTTAATCCTAAATACTGAGGGATTTTGGTTTTTTTAGCTTTCAGTATATTTGACAAATATTATGTATTTAAAGTATACAATATGATCTGATATATGTACACCTTTTGAAAGAATTCCCACCCTTAAGTTAATTAGCACACCCCCCACAATACAGAGTTACTATTTTGTGTCTGTGTGGGGAGAACACTTAATTTCTACTATCTTAGCAAATCTCAATGACACTATACAGTATTATCAAACATGGTCATCACATTATACAGGAGATCCACAGACCTTACTCATCTTATAACTGAAAGTTTGTACCCTTTTACCAGCAGCTCTCTTTCCCCTACCACTACCTGCAGTCCCTGGAAAGGACCATTCTACTCTCTGCTTCTATGTGTTTGACCTTCCCCCTCGCCCCCCTCCATATTACACATGTAAGTGCTACAATGCAGTTCTCTGTCTGGCTCATTTCACTTAGTATTATGCCCTCCAGGTTCATCCATGTTGCACAAGTAGCAGCATTTGCTTCTTTTTTAGGGCTCAATAATATTCTACTCTATCTATATAGGTATATATAGAGAGAGGAATATATCTACATATATATATCTATATACAGACATACAGATATATAGATAGAGTGGACTATTCACTTCTTTATCCATTTACCCACTGACAGACACTTAGGTCATTTTCATACTTGTAAATAATACTGCGATATACGTAAGTACAGATATCTCAAGATGACAACACCATTTCTTTTGAATATATATGCAGCAAGTGGCACTTCTGGATGATATGGTAGTTTTATTTTTAATTTCTTGAAGAATATCCATACTATTTTCCACTGTGGTTGTAGCAATTTACATTCACACCAACAGTATACAAGGCTTCCCTTTTATCCACATCCTTGCCAGCATTTGTCATCTCTTATCTTTTTGAATCTCAACATATGTGAGATGATCTCTCACTGTGGTATATATTTGCATTTTTCTGATGAGTGATGTTAAGCACCTTTTCATGTACCTCTCAGCCATTTGCATGTCTTCTTTGGAAAAATGTCTATTTGGGTCCTTTGCCCATTTTTAAAATTGGGTTATTCTTTTTCAGCTATTGAATTGTATGACTTCCTTAAATAGTTTTATTAAGCCAATATTGGATGTGTGGTTTGCAAATACTTTCTCCTACTCCATAAGTTACCTTTTCATATTGTTGATGGTTTCTTTTACTATGCAGCTTTTTATTCTGATGTAGTCACATATATTTATTTTGACTTGTGCTGCCTTTGCTTTTGGTGTCAAATCCAAGAAACCACTTCCAACATATACGTGAAGAATCTTACCCCTTATGTTTTCTTCTAGGAGTTTTAGGGTTTCAGCTATTACACTTAAGTATTATTCCATTTTGAGTTGTGTTTGTGCATGGTGTATGTTAGGACTCCAGTTTTATTCTTCTGCATACGAATATCCAGGTTTCCAAGAATCATTTATTGAACAGACTATCCTTTCTGTCACCATCTGTCACCACAGAAATTATTAAAATGTTATTGACTTATATTCCCTATGCTGTAGATTCCATCCCCATGACTTACTTATAAATCTAAGTCTGTATTCTTAATCCCTTTCACCTTCTTTGCTTATCCCCTCCCAACCCCAGCAACCACCAATTTGTTCTCCGAATTTATGAGTCCATAACTATTTGTTCTATTTTTTTAGGTTCCAATTACAAGTAAAAATCATTTGGTGTTTGTCTTTCTCTAACTCATTTCACTTAGCATAATACCCTTTAGGTCCATTTATGTTGTCACAAATGGCACGACTTTACTCTCTTTAACTGCAGAGTAATTTTCATTGTGTACATACACTACATCTTCCTTATCCATTCATGTATCAGTAGACATTTGGGTTGCTTCTACGTCTTAGCTATTGTAAATAATGATGTAATAGGGGCACCTGGGTGGCTGAGTTGATTAAGCATGTGACTCTTGGTTTTGGCTCAGGTCATGATCTCATGGTTTATGGGAACAAACCCTGTGCTGGGCTTTGTGCTGGCACCATGGAGCCTGCTTGGGATCCTCTCTCTCTGCCCCTTCCCTGCTTGCTCACTCTCTCTCTCTCAAAATAAATAAACTTAAAAAATCTTTTAAATATTGCAATAAACATAGGAGTGCATATATCTTTTCTTTACGAAAACTAAAGGATTGTTAATTTCATTTATTAAATAATTTTTAAATATAAATTTAAAATATTAATTCAGTGTAGTTAATATACAGTATTATAATAGTTTCAGGTGTACAATACAGTGATTCAACAACTCCATATATTACATAGTGCTCATCAAGGTAAGTGTACTATTAATCCCCTTCATCTATTTCACCCATCCCCCTCACCTTCCCTCTGGTAAAAATCTGTTGGTTCTCTACAGTTAAGAGTCTAGTTATTGAGGGTGACTGGGTGGCTCGGTTGAGTGTCTGACTTCAACTCAGGTCATGATCTCACAGTTCCTGAGTTCGATCCCTGCATCTGGCTCTGTGCTGACAGCTCAGAGCCTGAAGCCTGCTTCAGATTCTGTGTCTGCCTGTCTTCCCTTCCCCTGCTCACACTCTGTCTCTCTCAAAAAACAAAACAAAACAAAAACAAAAAAGAAAACTCTAGTTTTTGGTTGGTCTCTTTTTCTTCTCCTTTGTTCGTTTTGTTTCTTAAATTCCACATATGAGTGTATACTGTATGTCTCCCTCTGGCTGACTTATTTCACTTAGCATTATACTTTCTAGATCCATCCACGTTGTTGCAAATGGCAAGATTTTGTTCTTTTTATGGTTGGGTATTATCACATCTTCTTCTTTTTCTTTTTTTTTTTTTTTTTAATTTACATCCACATTAGTTACATATAGTGCACCAATGATTTCAGGAGTAGATTCCTTAGTGACCCTTATGCATTTAGCCCACCCCTCTTCCCACAACTCCTCCAGTAGCCTTCAGTTTGTTCTCCATATTTATGAGTCTCTTCTGTTTTGTCCCCCTCCATATTTTTATATTATTTTTGTTTCCCTTCCCTTATGTTCATCTGTTTTGTCTCTTAAAGTCCTCATATGAGTAAAGTCATATAATTTTTGTCTTTCTCTGACTAATTTCACTTAGCATAATACCCTGGAGTTCCAACCAAATAGTTGCAAATGGCAAGATTTCATTCTTTTTGATTGCTGAGTAATAATCCATTGTATATATATAACACATTTTCTTTGTCCATTCATCCATCAAGGGACATTTGGGCTCTTTCCATATTTTGGCTATTGTGGATAGTGCTGCTATAAACATGGGGGTGCATGTGTCCTTCTGAAACAGCACACCTGTATCCCTTGGATAAATGCCTAGTAGTGCAATTGCTGGGTCCTAGGGGAGTTCTATTTTTAGTTTTCTGAGGAACCTCCATACTGTTTTCCAGAGTGGCTGCACCAGCTTGCACTGCCACCAACAATGCAAAAGAGATCCTCTTTGTCCGCATCCTCGCCAACATCTGTTGTTGCCTGAGTTGTTGATCTTAGCCATTCTGACAGGTGTGAGGTGGTATCTCATTGTGGTTTTGATTTGTATTTCCCTGATGATGAGTGATGTTGAGCATTTTTTCATGTGTTGGTTGGCCATCTGGATGTCTTCTTTGGAGAAGTGTCTATTCAGATCTTTTGCTCATTTCTTCACTGGATTATTTGTTTTTTGGGTGTTGACTTTGATAAGTTCTTTGTAGATTTTGGATACTAACCCTTTATCTGATAGGCCATTTGCAAATATCTTCTCCCATTCTGTCAGTTGCCTTTTGGTTTTGCTGATTGTTTCCTTTGCTGTGCAGAAAGAAGCATTTTATTTTGATGAGATCCCAGTAGTTCATTTTTGCTTTTGTTTCCCTTGCTTCCGGAGACGTGTTGAGTAAGAAGTTGCTGCGGGCAAGATCAAAGAGGTTTTTGCCTGCTTTCTCCTCGAGGATTTTGATGGCTTCCTGTCTTCCATTGAGGTCTTTCGTCCATTTTGAGTTTATTTTTGTGTATGGTGTAAGAAAGTGGTCCAGGTTCATTCTTCTGCATGTCGCTGTCCAGTTTTCCCAGCACCTCTTGCTGAAGAGACTGTCTTTATTCCATTGGCTATTCTTTCCTGCTTTGTCAAAGATTAGTTGGCCATACGTTTGTGGGTCCATTTCTGGATTCTCTATTCTGTTCCATTGATCTGAGTGTCTGTTCTTGTGCCGGTACCATACTGTCTTGATTACAGCTTTGTAGTACAGCCTGAAGTCCGGGATTGTGATGCCTCCTGCTTTGGTTTCCTTTTTCAAGATTGCTTTGGCTATTCGGGGTCTTTTCTGGTTCCATACAAATTTTAGGATCGTTTGTTCTAGCTCTGTGAAGAATGCTGGTGTTATTTTGATAGGGATTGCACTGAATATGTAGATTGCTTTGGGTAGTATCGACATTTTAACAACACTTGTTCTTCTTATCCAGGAGCATGGAATCTCTTCTTATCCAGGAGCATGGAATCTCCATTTTTTTTTGTGTGTGTGTGTCTTCTTCAGTTTCTTTCATAAGCTTTCTATAGTTTTCAGTGCATAGATTTTGCACCTCTTTGGTTAGATTTATTCCTAGGTATTTTATGGTTTTTGGTGTAACTGTACATGGGATCGATTTCTTGATTTCTCTGTCGCTTCACTGTTGGTATATAGGAATGCAACCTATTTCTGTGCATTAATTTTATATCCTGCAACTTTGCTGAATTAACAAATCAGTTCTAGCAGTTTTTCAGTGGAATCTTTAGGGTTTCCCGTATAGAGTATCATGTCATCTGCAAGAGTCAAAGTTTGACCTCCTCCTAGCCGATTTGGACGCCTTTTATTTCTTTGTGTTGTGTGATTGCAGAGGCTAAGACTTCCAATACTATGTTGGATAACAGTGGCGAGAGTGGACATCCCTGTCTTGTTCTTGACCTTAGCGGGAAAGCTCTCCCTCTTTCCCCATTGAGGATGATATTAGCGTTTGGGTCTTTCATATATGGCTTTTATGATCTTGAGGTATGCTCCTTCTATCCCTACTTTCTTAAGGGTCCTTATCAAGAAAGGATGCTGTATTTTGTCAAATGCTTCCTTGCATCTATTGAGAGGATCATGTGGTTCTTGTCCTTTATTGATGTGATGAATCACGTTAATTGTTTTGCAGATATTGAACCAGCCCTGCATCCCAGGTATATCCCACTTGCTCGTGGTGGATAATTTTTTTAATGTAGTGTTGGATCTGGTTGGCTAATATCTTGTTGAGGATTTCTGCATCCATGTTCAGCAGGGAAATTGGTCTGTAGTTCTCCTTTTTAGTGGGGTCTCTGTCTGCTTTTGGAATCAAGGTAATGCTGGCTTCATAGAAAGAGCTTGGAAGTTTTCCTTCCATTTCTATTTTTTGGAACGCCTTCAAGAGAGTAGGTGTTAACTCTTCCTTAAATGTTTGGTAGAATTCCCCTGGAAAACCATCTGGCCCTGGACTCTTGTTTTTTGGCAGATTTTTGATTACTGATTCGATTTCCTTACTGGTTATGGGTCTGTTCAAATTTGCGATTTCTTCCTGTTTCAGTTTTGGTAGTGTATATGTTTCTAGGCATTTGTCCATTTCTTCCAGATTTCCCATTTTATTGGCATATAATTGCTCATAATATTCTCTTATTATTGTTTTTATTTCTGCTGTGTTGGTTGTGATCTCTCCTCTTCCATTCTTGATTTTATTTGGGTCCTTTCCTTTTTGTTTTTGAACAAACTGGCTAGTGGTTTATCAATTTTATTAATTCTTTCCAAGAACCAGCTTCTGGTTTCATTGATCTGTTCTACTGGTTTTTTGGTTTCGATGACATTAATTTCTGCTCTAATGTTTATTTCCTGTCTTCTACTGGTTTGGGGTTTTATTCACTGTTCTTTTTCCAGCTCCTTAAGGCATAAGGTTAGGTTGTGAATTTGAGATCTTTCTTCTGTCTTTAGGAAGGCCTGGATTGCTATATACTTTCCTCTTATGACCGCCTTTGCTGCGTACCAGAGGTTTTGGGTTGTAATGTTATCATTTTCATTGACTTCCATGTACTTTTTAATTTCCTCTTTAACTGCTTTGGTTAGCCCATTCATTCTTTAGTAGCATGTTCTTCAGACTCCAAGTATTTGTTACCTTTCCAAATTTTTTCTTGTGGTTGATTTCGAGTTTCATAGCGTTGTGGTCTGAAAATATGCATGGTATGATCTTGATCTTTTTGTACTTACTTAGGGCTGATTTGTGTTCTAGTATATGTTCTATTCTGGAGAATGTTCCATGTGCACAGGAGAAGAATGTATATTCTGCTGCTTTAGGATGAAATGTTCTGAATATATCTGTTAAGTCCATCTGGTCCAGTGTGTCATTCAAAGAAATTGTTTCCTTGTTGATTTTTTTTTTTAATTTTTTTTTAACGTTTATTTATTTTTGAGACAGAGAGAGACAGAGCATGAATGGGGGAGGGTCAGAGAGGGAGACACAGAATCTGAAACAGGCTCCAGGCTCTGAGCTGTCAGCACAGAGCCCGACGCAGGGCTCGAACTCACGGACTGCGAGATCATGACCTGAGCCAAAGTCAGACGCTCAACCGACTGAGCCACCCAGGCACCCCTCCTTGTTGATTTTTTGATTAGATGATCTGTCCATTGCTGTGAGTGGGGTGTTGAAGTCTCCTACTTTTATGGTATTACTATTGATGAGTTTCTTTATGTTTGTGATTGATTTATATATTTGGGTACTCCCACATTTGGCACATAAATGTTTACAATTGTTAGGTCTTCTTGGTGGATAGACCCCTTAATTATGATAAAATGCCCTTCTGCATCTCTTGATACAGTCTTTATTTTAACGTCTAGATTGTCTGATATAAGTATGGCTGCTCCGGTTTTCTTTTGTTGACTATTAGCATGATAGATGCTTCTCCATCCCCTTATCTTCAATCTGAAGGTGTCTTTAGGTCTAAAGTGGGTCTCTTGTAAACTGCAAATGGATGGATCTTGTTTTATCCATTCTGTTACCCTATGTCTTTTGATTGGAGCATTGAGTCCATTGATGTTTACAGTGACTACAAAAGATATGAATTTATTGCCATTTATGATGCGTGTAGAGTTGGAGTTTCTGGTGGTGTTCTCTGGTCCTTTCTAATCTTTGTTGCTTTTGGTATGTATGTATGTATGCATGCATGTATGTATTTATCTTTTCATCTTTTCTCCCCTCAGAGAGTCCCCCTTAAAATTTCTTGCAGGGCTGGTTTAGTGGTCACAAACTCCTTTAATTTTTGTCCGGGAAACTTTTTATCTCTTCTATTTTGAATAACAGCCTTGCTGGATAAAGAATTCTTGGCTGCATATTTTTCTGACTCAGCACATTGAATATATCCTGCCACTCCTTTCTGGCCTGCCAAGTTTCTGTGGGTAGGTCTGCTGCAAACCTGATCTGTCTTCCCTTGTAGGTTAGGGAATTTTTTCCCCTTACTGCTTTCATGATTCTCTTCTTGCCTGAGTATTTTGTGAATTTGACTTTTGTGATACAGTATTTTGTGATATGCCTTGTTGATGGTCGATTTTTGTTGAATCTAATGGGGGTCCTCTGTGCTTCCTGGATTTTGATGTCTGTGTCTTTCCCCAGGTTAGGAAAGTTTTCTGTTATGATTTGCTCACATAACCCTTCTACCCCCATTTCTGTCTCTTCCTCTTCTGGGACCCCTATGATTCTGATGTTGTTCCTTTTTAATGAGTCACTGATTTCTCTGATTCTTAAATCGTGGTCTTTTGCCTTAATCTCCCTTTTTTTTTCTGCTTCATTATTCTCTATAAGTTTGTCCTCTATATAGCTGAGTCTCTGTTCTGCCTCATCCAGCCTTGCTGCTGTGGCATCCATCTGTGACTGCAGCTCAGTTATAGCATTTTTTATTTCATTCTGACTAGTTTTTACTTCTTTTATCTCTGCAGAAAGGGATTCTAATCTATTTTTGACTCCGGCTAGTATTCTTATTATCTTGATTCTAAATTCTGGTTCAGACATCTTGCTTATACCTGTGTTGGTTAAATCCCTGGCTGTCGTTTCTTTGAGCTCCTTTGGGGTGAATTCCTGCTGAATTCTGTGCTTCAGGTTGTGCAGATTGTTGTGTTAATCATCCAATCAGGGGGCGCCTGGGTGGCGCAGTCGGTTAAGCGTCCGACTTCAGCCAGGTCACGATCTCACGGTCCGTGAGTTCGAGCCCCGCGTCAGGCTCTGGGCTGATGGCTCGGAGCCTGGAGCCTGTTTCCGATTCTGTGTCTCCCTCTCTCTCTGCCCCTCCCCCGTTCATGCTCTGTCTCTCTCTGTCCCAAAAATAAATAAAAAACGTTGAAAAAAAAATTAAAAAAAAAAAAAATCATCCAATCAGTTTTCTAGGTGTGCAGGATGGTTTAGTGTTGGTCTGTCTGTATTTCATGGACACAAGACACACAAAAAACTTCCATGCTGTTCCACCATCTTGGCTCCTCCAATCTATACCACATCTTCTTTATCTATTCATCTATTGATGGACACTTGTGCTGCTTCCATACATTGGTTATTGTAAATAATACTGCTAAAAACACAGGAATACATGTATCCCCCTGAATTAGTATTTTTGTATTCTTTGGGTAAGTACCCAGTAGTGGAATTACTGGATCATAGGGTATTTAGTTCCTTTTTTAATCTTTTGAGGAACCTCCATGTTGTCTTCCACAGTGGCTGTACCAGTTTACAGTACCAACAACAGTGCAAGAGGGTTTTTTTTCTTCTCCACATCCTTGCCAACACATGATGTTTCTTGAGTTTTTGGTTTCCACCATCCTGACAGGTGTAAGGTGATATCTCATTGTGGGTTTTGATTTGCATTTCCTTAGGATGAGTAATGTTAAACATCTTTTCATGTGTCTGTTGGTCATCTGTATGTCTTGTTGGGGAAATATCTGTTCATTTCTTCTGCCCATTTTTAATTTTTTTTTTAATTATTTTTTTAATGTTTATATTGAGAGACAAAGAGTGTGAGCGGGGTGAGGGGCAGAGAGAGAGAGAGAGAGAGGGACAGAATCCCAAGCAGGCTCTGCACTGTCAGCACAGGAGACTGACCTGGGACTTGGTCTCACAAACCGTTGAGGTCATGTCCTGAACCGAAATCAAGAGTTGCATACTTAACCAACTGAGCCACCCAAGTGCCCCTTCTGCCCATTTGTTGGTTATTTGGGTTTTGAGTGTTGAGTTGTAGAAGTTCTTTACATATTTTGGATACTAACTCTTTATCAGATATGTTATTGGCAAATATCTTCTCCCATTCAGTAGGCTTTTAGTTTGTTGGTTGTTTCCTTTGCTGTGCAGAAGTTTTTTATTTTGATGTAGTCCCAATATTTTACTTTTGTTTTTGTTTCCCTCACCTCAGAAGACATATCTAGGAGGACCTGCTACAACCAATTTCAGAGAAATTACTGCCTGTCTCTCTTCTAGAACTTTTATGGTTTCAGGTCTCATATTTAGTTCCTTAATCCACTTTGAGTTATTTTTGTGTATGGTGTAAGAAAGTGGTCCAGTTTTGGGACACCTGGGTGGCTCAGTCAGCTAAGGGTCCTACTTCGGCTCAGGTCATGATCTTGCCGTTCACGAGTTCGAGCCCCACATCAGGCTCTGTGCTGACAGCTCAGAGGCTAGAGCCTGCTTCAGGTTCTGTGTCTCCCTCTCTCTTTGTCCATCCCGCACTCACGCTCTGTCTCTCAAAAATGAATAAACGTTAAAAAAAATGTTAGAAAGTGGTCCAGTTTCATTGTTTTGCATATAGCTGTCCAGTTTTCCCAACATCATTTATTGAAGAGACTATCTTTCCCCACTGTGGGTATTCTTACCTCCTTTATTGTAGATTAATTGACCACATAAGTATGAGTTTATTTCTACCTCCAATTTTGTTCCATTGATCAATGTGCCTATTTTTGTGCCAGTATCATACTGTTTTGATTATTACAACTTTGTTGTAACTTCAAATCTGGGATTGTAATACCTATAGCTTCGTCTTCTTTCTTAAGACTGCTTTAGCTATTTTGGCTATTCATCATTCCATACAACTTTTAGGATTATCTATTCTAGTTCTGTGAAAAACACTACTGGTATTTTTTTCAAGAATAAAAAAAAATTGTTTTTAATGTTTATTTTTTGAGAGAGCAAGAGAGACTGTGAGTGGAGAAGGAGCAGAAAGAAAGAGGGAGACACAGAATCCAAAGCAGGCTATAGGCTCTGAGCTGCTAGCACAGAGCCCAAAAGGAGGCTCAAACCCACAGACCATGATATCATGACCTGAGCTGAAGTCAGATGCTCAACCCAAAAAGCCACCTAGGCACCCCGCTTTGTAAAGATTTTTTTAAAGTAATCTCCACACCCCACATGGGGATTGAACTCACAACCACGAGATTAAGAGCCGCACACACCACTGACCAAGCCAGCCAGGTGTCCCACTACTGGTATTTTGATAGGTATTCAATTGAATTAGATTGCTTTGGGTAGTATAGGCATTTTAACAGTATTCTTCCAGTCCATGGGCATGATACACCTTTCTATTTATATATCTTCAATTTCCTTCATTAGTGTCTTATAGTTTTCAGAGCATAGGTCCTTCAATCCTTGGTTAAATTTATCCCTAGGTTTTAGTTTTGTTTTTTGTTTTTTTTAATGTAATTGTAAATCGGATTGTTTTCTTAATTTCTCTTTCTGGTAGTTCATTATTAGTGTACAGAAATGCTACAGATTTCTGTATATTAATTTTGTATCCTGAAGCTTTACTGAATTTATTAGTTCTAGTAGTTTTTTGATGGAGTGTTTAGGGTTTTCTATATATAATATCATGAGATGTGCAAATAGCAAGAGTTTTATTTCTTCCTTACCAATTTGGATGCCTTTTATTTATTTTTCTTGTCTGACTGCTGTGGCTAGGGCTTCCAGTACTATGTTGAATATAAGTGGTGAGACTGAACATCTCTGTTTGCTTTGTTTTTTTAATGTTTATTTATTTTTGAGAGAAAGAGACAGAGCGTGAGTGGGAAAGAGGCAGAGAGAGGGAGACACAGAATATGAAGCAGGCTCCAGGCTCTGAGCTGTCAGCACAGAGTCTGATGTGGGGCTCGAACTCATGAGCCATGAGATCATGATCTGACCTGAAGTCGGATGCTTAACCGACTGAGCCACCCAGGTGCCCCTGTCTTGTTCTTGATCTCAGAGGGAAAGCTTTCTGTTCTTCACCACTGAGGATGATGTGGGCTGTGGGTCTGTCCTATATGGACTTTATTATGTTGAATTATATTCTTTGGCTACTCGAGGCCTTTTGTCATTTCATACAAGTTTTAAGATTACTTGTTCTAGTTCTGTGTAAAATAATATTGGTATTTTGATTATGGATCACACTTTGTCAATGTGAAAGCAGTCAAACCCCTTCCAGATAAAGACTGAAATATGGGCATTTGCCCGCTTCCTTTGGATTGAACTCTGGGAGCTAGCCACAGTAAGTACCTGCATGCCTATTAACAACTACTTCTTTGCTATTATCCTATGGAAATTATGAATACAAGAACCCAAGCTATCACAGGTAATTTGGGGCATATCCCTCAGATAGCAGCTATAAAAGTTAGGCCACTAAATGTGTGCTAAGGGAGAGTCCTCTGACGTGGTTTTATTGTTGGGGTGAATTGGAAGTGGGGTTAGGTCATGCCCACTTGCTCCCCTAGGTTTCAGGAAGGATCATGGCCATTACAGGGAGATGTGTGCTAACTAAAAACTAGACCCTCAGGCAGCAGCTTCTAAAATTTCCAGTCAAACTCCTTCCTCTGTGCTGAGCCCTAGAGGAAAAGCCACAGCAAGTGCTATGCTCCCATTGTGCACCATTAAGAATTGTTTCTTGGAGGTGGGGGGGAGCCTGCTTCTGTGGTATAAGCCTGTGGGACTCATCAACACAAGCCCTGGTGGCTTTTAGAGCTACATGTTTTGGAAACCCAAATCTCAGGTGAGAGTATTCAATTTGGGGCAGTAAGAGTACAGTCCAAACCCTTTGATCCTCAGGGAGAAGCTGGCAGTTGGGGGTTCCCTCCCAATTATATGGCACTGTGCTGGGGGTAAGTTTATGGTAAGAGTGTGCCTCATCCTTTCCTACACGTTTTAATGTGGATATTTTCTCATTTGCCCCATTGTGTTGGAGTCACTAAGCTAGTTTCTGGATTTCTCTCAGAGGGATTTGCTCCATGCATGGCAACATTGAGTGCTGCCATGTTTCTGGAGGGAAATTCAGGAGCCTGCTATGTCACCATTTGGTCCCAGTCCACACTGAGGTTTTGACATTTGTCTTCATTCTTTTCAGCTGAGAATTTTGTAATAGTCTGGTTTTTAAAGTTGATAGTATTTCATCCTTTACTATAGAGTAGTATTTACATTATTGTCCATTAAAATCATAGAATTTGACCCAGATTTCCTTGCTCTGACATATTGCCAATATGGTAACAGTAATAATGTATTTCTATGCATTTATTTTTATAAATAAATCATATCCAGACATTTTTCTATAGGGAGAATGTGTTAACATCAGTCACTCAAAAAGAAAACTTCTAAAAACCATAATGAACTACTGAGAATCCCTGAAAAATAGCCTGGCAGTTTCTTATAAAACTAAACATGCACTAGCCATATGACCCAGCAATTGCACTCTTGGGCATTTATCCCAAGGAAATGAAGCCTTATGTTCACACAAAAACCCTTACATGAATGTTCAAAGCAGCTTCATTACCAAAACAACCCAAATGTTCTCCAGTGGGTGAAAGGTTGAACAACTCTGGTATATCCATATAATAGAATACTATGCAGTTCTAAAACGATAGGAAACATATTACGTTGACCTCAAGAGCATTAGATTTAGGGACACCTGGGTGGCTCGGTCACTTAAGTGTCCAACTCTTTAAATTCGCTTAGAGGGGCGTCTGGGTGGCTCAGTCGGTTAAGCGGCCTTTTGGCTCAGGTCATGATCTCGCGGCCAGTGAGTTCAAGCCCCGCGTCGGGCTCTGTGCTGACAGCTCAGAGCCTGGAGCCTGTTTCAGATTCTGTGTCTCCCTCTCCCTGACCCTCCCCCGTTCATGCTCTGTCTCTCTGTCTCAAAAATAAATAAACGTTAAATAAATAAATAAATAAATAGATAGATAGATAGATAGATAGATAAATAAATAAATAAATTCGCTTAGGTCACAATCCCAGGGTTGTGGAACCAAGCCCCGTGTCAAACTCCATGCCGATCATGGAGATCGCTTAAGATTCTCTCCCTCCTCTCTCTTTGCCCTTCCTCCTGCTCACACTAGCATTCTCTTTCTCTCTCAGTAAATAAACAAACCTTAAAAAAAGTGATAATAGGAGAGACAAAGAGAAACAGATAGCAGATTCATGAATGAAATAGTGAACAGAAGATATAAAGAGAAAGCAGTGGCTTTCTTATGTTATATCACTGTCACATATTAAATTTTCTCCTCAAAATTTAGAAAAGGAATGCAAAACATGCAAACACATGAGAATCAATAATCACAAGGATAAAAAAAGATATTTCATACTTGTGTGGTAATGGCCAAGTACTGGGATCCTGAAGTACCACACCAAGGGCATAAAGAACAAGAGTCTGCAAAAAAAAAAATTACTCTAGTTAGTAAAGGTCTAACAGAGATGAAGTGACTGCCAGAAAGCCGACTCATCCTAAATGCTCTTTTAATACAGATAATGAATACAGAATAAAAATAGAAAGTAAAAGAAGAAAACACAGGCCATTATTTTGATGATTTTATAGTGGGGAAGGCCTCCCTAAGTTTGTCAAAATCTGGAAGTCATAAAGGAATAACAGATTTAACTATGAAAATTTAAAACCTGCATCCAGTTAAAACAAAACAAAACAGACCAAAATCACCAGTGAAAGATAAATAATAAGAAACACATAATAAGTGTTTAATAAATAAAATAATAAGAAAAACACATTTCCCATATAATTGACAGTTAGTATGTACAATACACAAAAAGACATTTAAGCTTACTAGAAGAAAGAGTAAGTTAGAAGCACGTAATTCACAAAAGAAGAAATACAAACTGTTAAATATGCATGAAAAGCTGCTCAATCATTCCAATGATCAGGGAAAAGCAAATTAAAATAATGATATAGTATGTCATATAAGAAATGTGTAAAAAGTTCATAAATCCTGAAGTGGTAAGGATATGGAGAGAAAAAGCATTCTCATACACTGTTGCTAAAAATATAAACTGGTTTTTAGAGGGCAACTTAAATTTAATATACATAAGCAGTTTGACCCCAAGACTCTTATTTCTAAGGCTCTCTCTACTCAATACCTATACAAGTATACAGTTTGTAATAACAAAACAAATGATGTCAATCTAAATTTCAACCAATAGAGACTGCTTAAATAAACTACATAACACACTCACACAATGGAATGAATACTCTACATCCATTAAAAATAATGAGTTGGATCTGTATTAAACACCAGTTGTACTAATAGTCATGATACACTTAATTAAAGAAGCAAATTAATGAAGGATATATGAAAAACAACCTTTCACATATAAATTCAGTTTTTACAATAAATACATATATGTATATTACACACACAGAGGAATATACATACATAGAAAAAGATCTACAAAAATACTTTAGTATTAATAGTAGCACACATGAGGAAGGAAGCCTTTCTATTATTTAGACTTTAAAACAGCATATGTTATTATTATTTAAAATAACTGTGTCCTTCATTTATTTTATTTAAGTTTATTTATTTTGAGAGAGTGAGTGAGCACAAGTGGGGGAAGGGCAGAGAGTAGGACAGAGAGAAAGAATCCCAAGCACGGTTAACACTGTGAGTGCAGAGCCCAACATGGGGCTTGAACCCACGAACCATGAGATCATGACCTGAACCAAAGTCAGACACTTAACCGACTGAGCCACCCAGGTACCCCGTGTCTTTGATTTAATAACAGGTATAATTTATTGGACATTTTAGACAATACAATTTAAAAATACACACTAAAAGAGTTGAAAAGAACAACTAGATGAGTTAGTAAGTATAACAAATATTTCCTACCTCTCTAGGAATAATAAATTTGTCAACCTTTCCTTCAATATCTTGAAGCCGGGCAGAAACTGGAGTCAGTTTGGCAGTCCGAACTGTTTCACAAAGTACTTGCCGACAATATCTGTTTAAAAAAAAATTTTTACAGATTTTTACTCTGGGAGAGGCAGTTTGAAATGTACATACATTTTAAAATGTCATTCAACAACTTTAATAATCTTCCAAATTTGAAATAGTCACATCATAATTCTAATGTGTTTTAAAATAAGTTATGTATTAGAGGTATATAAAGTCCAGGTAGGTATAAAATTAAACAAATGAAAACAACTTTAAAAGTACCAGAAGAAAACTCAAAACAGTTATTTTTATATTTGAGTGCAAAAATCCTTTATTTTTAAAATAAAATAAAAATAAAAATATTGACACGACAGAAATCATAAAGAAAAATACAAATAATCCAAGTATGAAAATGTAACATATTTGCAATTGTAAGTACAACTGGAAAACAACTAGGAAAAATATTATCACAATGCATAACAGCTCTTTAAAAATCCATAATTATTGGGGCGTCTAGGTGGCTCACTCAGTTGAGTGTCCGATGCCTGACTTCAGCTAGAGTCATGATCTCATGGTCATGAGATAGAGCCCCAATTGGGGCTCTGCACTGGGCATGGAACCTGCTTGAGATTCTTTCTCTCCCTCTGCCCCACCCCAGCTCGTGCTCGCTCTCTCTCTATCTCTTTCTCCCTAAAAAATAAAAATTTATAAAATAAAAATAAAAATAAAAATAGATAATGAAAATCATCAAACACCCTGACAGAAATATGGACAAACATAAAAAAGTAATTCACATACAACAAAATACAAATGTCCTGCAAACATATGAAGTGATACTCAACCTCTTTAATTGTGGAAAAATTGCCAATTATAGCAAATTAAAAAAAGTTTTTAACGTTTATTTATTTTCGAGACACAGAGACAGAGCATGAGTGGGGGAGGGGTAGAGAGAGAGAGAGAGAGAGGGAGACACAGAATCCAAAGCAGGCTCCAGGCTTTGGGCTGCCAGCACAGAGCCTGACGTGGGGCTCGAACTCACAGACCGTGAGATCATGACCTAAGCCAAAGTCGGATGCTTAACCAACTGAGCCACCCAGGCACCCCTATAGCAACTTTTTTCTTACTTGACAGATCAGCAAAGATGAAATAGAATGACATTAGACAATACTAATAAAAAATGGGGAAAAGAGGGGTGTCTGGGTGGCTCAGCGGGTTGACTTTCACTCAGGTCATGATCTCAGGGTTCATGAATTCAAGCCCCATATCAGGCTCACTACTATCAGTGCAGAGCCTACTCAGGATCATCTTTCTTCTTCTCTCTCTCTGCCCCTCCCTGGCTTGCGCTCTCTCTCAAAAATAAATATGTTTTTTAAATGGGGAAAAGACATTTATATCCAGTTGTTGGAAATATAAATTGGTACACCCTTTCTGAAGGATAATTTGGCAATGTATAGAAATATTAAGTGTACAACACAATTAGAATAAAAGCTAAAATGTATTGAAATCTTATCATAAGCCAGTTCTATTAAATATTCTCTATGCACCATCTCACTTAATCCTTATTTAAACCTCATGGATGCTATTATTATTTTAATTTTACAGATTTTTAGAAATGAGGCAATTTTTTTTTTTAGTTTTTTCGATTTTTTTTTTATTGAGAGAGAGAGAGAGAGAGACAGAGTGCAAGGGAGGGGCAGAGAGAGAGGGAGACACAGAATCCAAAGCAGGCTCCAGGCTCTGAGCTGTCAGCAAAGAGCACAATGTGGGGCTGGAACCCATAAACCACAAGATCATGACCTGAGCCGAAGTCGGATGCCCAACAGACTGAGCCACCCAGGCAACCCATAAAATGAGGCAATTATTTAAGATCAACACAGCAGGAAAGTGGTGTCAACAGAATTCAAACCTAGGTCTGTCTTAGTCCACAGCCCCTTATCGTAAATACTAAGTTACTGTATATATCCTTCAATAATAATCTCACTTCTAGGACTTTATTAATAGAAACAATTGGAAATATTAACAAAAATACAAGTGTAGGAAAGTTGGCTGTTTATAATGTCTAAAAACAACAAAAACAAAGGAGCCAAATCCTTCCTTTCCTCTTTGAACAAGTATTTATTAGGTACCTACTACATTAGAAGCACCATGTTAGATACTGAACTACAACATTGAACAAGACAGATACCCACAAAGGGACTCAAAGTCTAGTTGGTAGGGAAAGAGAAGGAGGTAGGGACATCAAGGATGACAATTTAAAAAGCATACTAATGGTTATGATAAAGGAAGTTCAGGGATTTGGATAACATATGGCATAGCAGGAGCACCTAACTAAAGAAAGGACTTTGCAGAGAAATAAGCATTTTAGGCTGAGACCTGCTGGAAAAAAAAAAAAAAAAAAAAGGCGTTAGCTAGAAGACAAAGGAAGAGGGAATCTAGACAAAGGAGTAGTCTGCAAAAGCCAGAAGATAAGAAAGACTACTGCAGCTTTGCAGAAACAAAAGAATTTTAGTATAGCTAAATCCTAGATATGAAAAGGTACAAATAATAAGAGAAAAGATGGGAGAAGAATACAAAGCCCAGCTCTTAGAATGCCTCATAAGCTACACTGGTGAGTTTAAATGTTATCTTAGGGGCAACCAGAAGTCACTGAAGGCTTTTAAATTAGGGAGTCATCTGCCCAGATGCTGACTCCCTAGGTATAGAAAAATCACTAGCACAGTAATTCTCAACATTAGAATTATCTGAGAAGCTTTTGAAAACTGATGCCTGGAGATTGTTGGTATAGAATTGGTCCTAGGTTATCTGTATGTTTAAAGCACCCAGTGTTTACAGTGTGTAGTCACAGCCTCCAGTAGCAACTTGGAAAATGGACTGGAGGGGACCAAGATCCAAGGCTGTTGAAATATCCCACGCAAGTTGATGGTGGTCTGAATAGAGTGGGGGCGATGAAAAGAATTAAAATCAAACTTCCAACTAAAATATGTTTGGAAAGTACAAACAACAAACCTAATAACGGATTGGATGTGGTGGAGTTATACATATATAAAAACACTGTCCATAAAATATTTAGAGAAAAAATTAAATTTACAGAAGATTTATATTTTAAAATATTTTGAAATTTTTTATTTTAAATATATATGTATATATGCACAGAAAAAGCTGGAAAAATAGTAAAAATAGTTAACAGTTGTTATCTCTTAAGGGTACACTTACAAAAAACCTTCACCTTCTACTTCATACACTTCTGTATTATAAAAACTTCAAAAGACAATTATGTATTACTTTCAAAATGAAAGGTTATGAGGAGCCTAGATGGCTCAGTAAGTTAAGCGTGTGACTTCAGCTCAGGTCATGATCTCATGGTTCGTGAGTTCGAGCCCCACATTGGGCTCTGGGCCGACAGCTCAGAGCCTGGAGCCTCCTTTGGATTCTGGGTCTGCCCCTCTCTCTGCCCCTTCTCCCCTTGCACTCTCTCTCTTACTCCCTCAGAAATAAATAAACATCAAAAAATTTAAAAAAATAAAATGAAAGGGTTAAATTTAAGGTAATAAATAAAACTTCCAACATTTTGAAGAATTTGTAAGATAAGTCTCCCTATCTTCTTTTCTATAGTTAAAAGAGGTAAATACAAAGGTAGGGTTGGTCACCTGCTATCCAGACTCAGACTTCAACACCTCAAGCAGTCACAGTTGTTATTAAAAAAAAATCTTTTTAGGGGCGCCTGGGTGGCTCAGTCAGTTGAGCGACCGACTTCGGCTCAGGTCATGATCTCACAGTTCATGAGTTCGAGCCCGCAATGGGCTCTATGCTGACAGCTCAGAGCCTGGAGCCTGCTTCTGTTTCTGTGTCTCCCTCTCTCTCTCTGCCCCTAACCCACTCACATTCTGTCTCTGTCTCTCTCAAAAATAAATAAACATTAAAACAAAATTTTTTAATCTTTTTAA
Organism: Puma concolor; assembly: GCF_028749965.1. Classification (NCBI taxonomy): domain Eukaryota; kingdom Metazoa; phylum Chordata; class Mammalia; order Carnivora; family Felidae; genus Puma; species Puma concolor. The sequence continues at coordinate 190,533,713 of NC_141674.1, read as the reverse complement.
TTAAGGTATTATTTACATATAAAAATTCATCTATCTCACCTGTACAATTTAATGAACTTCAGTCATTGTGTATAACTGTCTAACCACAACCACAAGCAAAATACAGAACAGTTCCCTCACCCTAAAAACTTTTCTCATTCTCCCTCCTAGTTGATCCCCTCCCGATTCCTGGCCCCAGACAACCACTGATCTACTTTCTATCACTACAGTTTTTTCCTTTTCCTAGAATTTCACCTTAATGAAATCATATTGTATGCACACTGTATGTGTTTGACTTCTTTCACTTAATAGAATGACATTTATCCACATTGTTGTATATATATTATCATATTTTTTTTTACTACTTGGTAATATTTCAAGATAACACAATTTGTCTATTTACCAGTTGATCAACATCTGGACTGCTTCTACTTTTTGCTATCATGAATAATACTGCTGTTAAATTGGCATAAAGTTCTCTGTGTGGACATAGTTTTTCATTTCTCTTGGGTAAATGCCTTGGGGAATTTTGGGGCTATATGGTTAAGTGTATGTTTAACTGCCACATTGTTTTCCAACAGGACTGTACCATTTTGCATTCCCATCACTAAGGTTCCACTTATTTGAACATCAATGATACTATTTTATACAGTTTAATGTAAAGGTTTCCCAGAACTACCTTATGGTTTTTATTTTTGTTTTATTTAAGAGAGAGAGTGTGAGCGGGGGAGAGAGGCAGAGGGAAAGAGAGAGAATCACAAGTGGGCTCCACACCGAGTGTTGAGCCAAAATCAAAAGTTGGATGCTCGACTGAGCCACCCAGGCACCCCTATCTTATGATTTTAAAGAGCAAATTAAATTATCTAAGTCCTATAAAAATATATACCTTTCCCAGATATTATCATTAGCTTTAAATAAGCTGGTTAAACTTATTAGTGAGAATAAGAAGTTCGTGAGTTCAAGCTCTGCGTTGCTCTGTGCTGACAGCTCAGAGCCTGGAGCCTGCTTCAGATTCTGTGTCTCCCTCTCTCTGTGTCCCTTCTCAGCTCACACTCACACTCTCTCTCTCTCTCTCAAAAATAATAAACATTAAAAAAATTAAAAAATTAAAAAAAAAAGATAGTTAAACCAATTCAAATTTACCTTTTAATCATCTCTTCTTCTTTTTATTGTATTCTTACCTGAGCTGCTCAATTTTCTCTGGAGTAATGGGATCCTTCCCCAAAACTTGGTCTATCTCTTCATAAAGTTTTTTCTGAACCTCTTCAGAGGTGGTTAAAAAACAGATTGCCCAGGTGCACACTAAGTAAAAATTTATATTAATAGCAATGAAAATAGCTAACTCATAGTTTGGGTACTATTATTATTTTGTTCCTGTATTTTCCTTTTTTTCTGATAGGCAAGATACCTAAATGCTACCAAAAAATAAAACAAGATTATTCACAGGATTTGTACTTCATTGAACAGAACACAAATATTTATAGAACATTCCTAAAGAGATAGTACAATCTGGAAAATTTCTTTCTTAAAAACTGGCAAGTAACTGAAGCCAAAAATGCATTTTAACTTAAGTAAAAATAGTAATGATAATAAATAAACTTCACATCTGAAGGAGTGTTAAATGCTGACAACTGTAACGGACTGTCTGGTTCATCCAACTTTGTGTAATAAAAATACTGATTTATCAGTTCACACAGGAACCCTAATGAAATGATTCATACAAATCAAAGTAGCAGGAGATTTACCTATAAATCAATACTCTAAATTTTTACTTGTAATGGTAGATACAATGGCTCAAGAATTGGTACCAGTTATTGCTTAGGACAGTGGTTGGTTCTCAAGGTTCTCAAAAACCACCTGGGAATTGATTGATAGCACAACCCCACATTTCGCAGATTCTGATTCAACAGGTTTAGGAGAGTCCACGCATCTATACTTCCAACAAATAACAATTATTTTGATGAACACCAAGATTGGAAGATTATTAAACTTATGGACTTATTTTTGCTTAAAATGGTTTATAGATTATTCACTGAGAAAATGAGAAGATAAGAAAATTACATGATGAACATAAAACAGAGGTAATAAGAGTAGTTATATTTCGTTTAGAAATCCACTGGGATTACAAACTATTCAAAGAATGGAACCATTCAGATACATAGTACCTTTTGCCCTAGATTATGCTTGAGATGACTCGATCTATACTACTTTTTCTATGTCAAGTACTTTAAAAAATGCATTAAGTAGTTTCTACCTCCACTTATTAATTATCTCTTTCTTTAACTAAGGGCTGTCTTAAATTTGTTTCAAAGTTACTTTTTTTTAAATGTTTGCTTTATTCACATATTATCCAATTCCGATTCCTGAAAGGACGTACTCACTTTCTAAGTGTTATTACCATTAAAATTTATAGCTGCCTGGTACTCAATTATTTTTTTTTTTACTCACATCCAGAGTTTATAAAAGGCACATGAGTAACTGCCTGTCCTTAGCTTTTTCCTACAAAAACTTTTTTATTAGGGCTTTTGAGTGAACTACAGAATTTGTATTTCACAAGTGACATGAAAACTTGTACAGACAGTGCATAATATGTACGCATTTTTACAATATATAGTAATATACAACATTAAAAGAGTACAAGGATATGCATACAGTAGGTACTCATATACCCCACTTTACTGTATCATCACTTAAAATATAATTATATAAGCTTAATAATCTCAAACATTGGTTCTTTTGTAGAACTCCATCAAAAAGTATGACTGAGCACAACTTAAATGTAAGATTTTAAGTCACTGAATGTTCTTTAATTATGATACTGAACCAAAGACACAACTGTATATTTGAGAGATACCTAGGAGGTCATCTAGAGCTAAACTCTTATTTTAGAAAAGGGAAAAATGTAAAGGCAAGTATCTTGCTCAAAGCTAATTAGTAGTAGAGGAAGGACTTTAAAGTTTCCTACTATCTTGACTCTCAAAAAGTTTAGAGATACCTTAAAAAATAACCAACCCATGTGCAAAGAAACAGTGAGTGATAGGCTAAAATCCCCCCTAAAAACTGCAATACCATTAAAACATTAACTTGACTTTGGAAATGGTCACTTATTGTGTTCTGTATCCAGAGCACAATCAATTTAGATTTTTTTGAAGGTCTTTAGCAAAGATATATTTTAATATAGTAAATTTTTTTAATGTTTATTTTTAGTTTTGAGAGAAAGTGTGAGTAGAGAGAGAGAACTCATGAACAGGAGAAGGGAAGAGAGAAAGGGAGAGGCAGGGAGGGGGGAGGGGCAGAGGATCCAAAGCAGGCTCCATGCTGAGGGCAGAGAGCCCCAGGGGGGCTCAGGATATAGGGCTCAGACTGGAACCCAGGAACCCTGAGATCATGGCCTGAGGTCAGATGCTTAACTGACTAAGCCACCCAGGTGCCCCTAATGCAGTAAATTTTTAAAACAAGTTAAGTACTTTTAAAAAAACTTCAATACATTATTTTTGACACATTTGACCTAAATTCCACAACTCTAGATGTCAAAAATTTTATAAGGAAGAAAAATGTATGGGAAGTTTACATTTTGAATCATTGTTTTTAAACAAAGTTGTAAGTGAAATCCTTCAAATATATAATTTTTTTTTCTATTTCAAACTGTTATTTTAGTATTTCCTTTAACATTTTATACTAGTATATTTTTAGAAACATACACAGATTTTTATAAACACCATATGAATTAATGGTACTCTGCTAAACTAAAATACAGTAAGGAAACATAGAAACATATCACACATTTTAGAATTTTAAGTAAAAATCACCTTCAATTCTACCAAGAGAGGAGTTCTTTTAAATTGTGATCTCTGTGGCCTATATCCTCTGTTGGTAGACCTTAATAAGAGCAAACTGGATTGGAGTCAAAGAGAAAAGCCGCAGCAGGAAATTGAAAATCTCACTGCTCTGGTTGGAAAAGTGTCAATAGCAGTTCATTTTAAAGGCACTAACTAGAATTCACAATCCATAAACTGTGTCAAGAAATTTATGGCAATGTTCAGAGGTGGCATAGAGCACCTGGGGTTAAAAAAAAAAAAAGGCAGCTGTGTGAATCAAGCCTTTCAAACAAGAATAAAGAAGAAAAGAGACAGGAAATTATAAAGAGGTCTTGCAAACAATGTTTCTTTTGTTTTATCCCTGTGTATAATATCTCTCAAAAAAATCAGTTTATACTTACATTTTGCAGTTATTATGCAACTGGCCAGAGAAAATATCATACTGTCTTCAAGGATCTAGGAAAGAAAACTAAGTTTAGAAAGTGTAAAATGTTTAAGGTGGCCTCTATTAGATCCTATTAAAATAATGTGTAGTATAGAATTCGGGTCAAGGAAAGGAAAAAAAAGTCTATTATTTCTTTACAATGTTTTCACTTAAAAAAAGTCTAATGTAAAAACCAATCTAAATACTGTATTGATTTTTTGATGCAATAAACATTTATCAGTAATATCACTGGCTCATGATATGTTTTTTTGCAAGTATCATTGGCTCAATCCTATCTTTCTGGCTTGGCCCGATGCAGCAGCAAAGCCTCAAGAACAATGGAGAAGAAGTTGCCATTGTCCTTGGAGCCTTATTCAATTTCTGCACCCATACACATACCCAGCAAACCATTCTATCTCTGAAATTTGCATGCATAGAGTGGGCAGAAGATTCCTATAAACAACAGGTGTGGACTCTTGTTCTTTGCCTGACAACACCACACAGTGGTATGCTGGGGGTAACAGAGGCACCCTGGGAACAAGCCAAGCTGCTATATCTAGTCATTTAGGTAGAGCAGCTTGGCTGATAAAGACTTCTGTAAGTCCACGGGGCACCTGTGTGGCTCAGTTGGTTGGGTATCCGACTTCAGCTCAGGTCATGACCTCACAGACCATGAGTTCGAGCCCCGCATCAGGCTATGTGCTGACAGCTCGTGGCCTGGAGCCTGATTCGGATTCTGTGTCTTCCTCTCTCTCTGCCCCTCCCCTACTTGTGCTCTTCTCTCTCTCTCAAAAATAAACTTAAAAAAAAAAGACTTATACAAGTCCTCCTCTTTTATGATAGAAGAATTTTGATTCAGTATTTGCTTACTAAATATTAATTAATATACAGCTGATTCAAAGATCTAAATACCTGTACTAACATGAGACTAAAATACCTATACTATTTATAGATGATGTACAATAAAAGAGAAGCCACTAAATTTTAGGAGGGAATCTGGATTAAAGTGAATAAAAAACATACTATACATGTGTGATTATCATTTATTTGATAAACACTGAACAATTACATCACCTGCTGGTCATTAAGGTTCCCTTGTACTAAGGAGTCAATGAAAACATGTTGACTGAAGTTCCTTCCTTTTCGTTCTTTTATGATTTTCTTTAAGATATATTCCAGTTGCATAAGAGCTTAGAGAAGAAATCCAAAAAAATTTAGAATATAAACATTTTTAAAGACTGAACATTTTTTAATACTTTTGTACACTGTTGCTATGTGCAGAACAAAGCTTTCAAAAGTAAAAGAGGTGTAACCGACAATTTTTAAAAAGCTAATTTAGGGGCGCCTGGGTGGCGCAGTCGGTTAAGCGTCCGACTTCAGCCAGGTCACGATCTCGCGGTCCGTGAGTTCGAGCCCCGCGTCAGGCTCTGGGCTGATGGCTCGGAGCCTGGAGCCTGTTTCCGATTCTGTGTCTCCCTCTCTCTCTGCCCCTCCCCCGTTCATGCTCTGTCTCTCTCTGTCCCAAAAATAAATAAAAACGTTGGAAAAAAAAAAATTTTTTTAAAAAGCTAATTTATGCTTAAATTCATGAACTTTCTTTTCCTTATTTTTTGCTAAATTTTACATATAAAAAGCTGTTTAAAGCATGTAGGTACAATTTAAGGAATAATTGTAAAGCAAACACCCGTAACAGCACCACCTACATCAAGAAGTAGAACTAATGCCAGCACCTGGGAGGCCTCCACACACATAAACCTCTCCTATGATATTATCTACTTTCCTTCTGAATTCTGTCTTTTTAACTCCATTCCTCTCCCACATCAGGCATTTAGGAACAGAAACAGATGTAAAATAATCAGAAAAGTAGATTTATGAAACCAGAAGGATACAGAATAAATAACTGATATCCAACAGTCAAAATTATCCCGAAGTCATTGCTCAGTCTCCATCTTACTTGACCCATCACAGGATTTGATGATGTTGATCACATAGCCTCCAGGTGTAAAATTTTCATTTGAATCTTGGGGTTCCAATGTTCTCCTGGACTCCATACTTATCCTACCTTGTTGCCTGCTCATTCTGTCTCCTTTTGTTGATTCCTTCTCTTGAATTTCTTAATGATATAATGTCCAAGGTCAGGACCGAGTTTTTGGACCTCTTCTCTTTTACTATTACATTCTTTACCTTGATGGTCACTAGTCTCAAGGCTTTAAATACAAGCTATTGACTGAACACTCCCAAATTTATATTTATAGTCAGGAACTCTTTCCCCTTAACTCCAGACTCACGTATCTAACAACCAACTTATTAACCTCTCCACTTAGATGTCTGAAGCATATTAAACATAATATATACACAAATGAACTCTTGATTTTTCCCCACCAAAACTCGATCGTCCTACAGTCTGCCCCCTCTCCTTCATTCTCCAACTACTTCATTCTCCAACTACTTCATTCTCCAACTACTCAGGCCTAAAACCTTGGTGTCACCTTCTCTCTTATACCACACAACTAATCTGTCAGTTAATGCTGGTGTTCTACCTCCAAAATACAGCATTATCTCCCTTACTATTTTTTTCTTAATTCTATATTTTCTGTTGCCTGCCACCTAGTCCAATCCACATTATTTCTCTTGCCTGTTTCATTGCAATAGCCCCTGAATTAGTCCCTGCTTCTGTTCTAGGTGCCTATAATCCACCACAGCAGCCAGAATGACCCTTTAAAAACATAACCCAGATTGGGGTGCCTGGCTGGCTTAGGTGGTAGAGCATGCAACTCTTGATTTTAGAGTTATAAACTCAAGCCCCACGTTGGATGTGGAGATTACTTAAAAATAAAATCTCTGGGTGCCCCTGGGTGGCTCAGTTGGTTAACTGTCTGACTCTTAATTTCAGCTCAGGTCATAATCTCATGGTTCATGGGAATGAGCCTCACATTAGGCTCTGTGCTGACAGTGCAGAGCCTGCTTGGGATTCTCTCTCTTTCTCTCTCTCAAAATAAATAAACATTAAGAAATAGTAAAATAAAGTAAGATCTTCAATAAAATAAAATAAAATCTTTAAGGAAAAAAAGCAAACATAACTCAGACTATAACTGTTCAAAACCTTCCAGTGGCTTCCTATCTCATAGTAACAACCTAGTTTACAATGATCTATAACTCTGACAAAACCTGTTCCTCTCCCCAATCTTTCCGGTCTCATCTCCTTCTATTCCTTTTCTGACTGTCTCCTCTCCAGCCACAAAGTTCCCTGTACACCAAATAAACCAGAATCCCACCTCAAGGACTTTGTAATTACTTTCCCTCTACATGGAATCTCCTTCCTTTGGATATGGAGATATTCACATGGAGATCTGCATCGCCTGGTTTCCAGTGTTAGCTCATAAGTCACCTAATCTTAGTGAGGCCTTTCCTAATAACTAACCCTATTCAAAATTGCAACCTTCTCATCCCTGGCACGCCCTATTCCCCCTCCTGATTTAATTGTCTCCATAGTACTTTTCATCTTTTAACACACTATTCGGTTTACTTATTTAAAATTATTGGGGGCGCCTGGGTGGCTCAGTCAGTTAAGCATCTGAACTTCAGTTCAAGTCATGACCTCACTCATGGTTCGTGAGTTCAAGCCCTGCATCGGGATCCGTGTTGACAGCGTGGAGCCTGGAGACTGGTTCAGATTCTGTGTCTCCCTCTCTCCCGGACCCTGCCCCGCTCTCTCTCAAAAATAAATAAACGTTAAAAGAAAAATTTTTTAAATACATAAAGTAAAATAAAATAAAATAAAGTAAAATAAAATAAAATGAAATAAAATAATTGGCTGCCTCTTCCCACTAGAATGTGGAGCCACAAGGAAAGGAATTGTTTGTTCTGTTCATGGACATCTCCCCAGCACCAAAATCATACCAGAATATTACAGATACTCAGTAAATAGTTATAGAGTGACATGAATGTAACACATTAGTGATTAATATGAGAAATTATTAACACTGTACTGCAATGGTTCCCAACTTTGCTATAGATAAGAATCACCTAGGAAGCTTTTTCTAAAAAATCGTAAAGTACAAGTCACACCTCATACCAATTAAATCCGAATGTTTAGGAATGGAAGCCTGGCTTCTATATATATATATATATATATGTATATATATATATATACATACATACATATATATGTATGTATGTATATATATACATATATATGTATTTATTTATTTTTAAATAGTTGTTTGTTTGTTTGTTTTTAGTGATATCTACACACAGTGTGGGGCTGGAACTCATGACCTTGAGATCAAGAGCCATATCTCTGCCGACTGAGCCAGCACCCCTTATATTTTTTTAAAGATTCAATGTTTAGCAAAGTTTGGGAACTATTTCTGTACGTTCTCAAACCTACAGGTACATCAAAATAACCCAGAAAGCTTTCATAAAAATATCTGATGCCCAGGGCACCTCTCTCTCAGACTCCAAATAAACTGGCTTAGGGTAGGGCCTGATCTTCACTTTTGTGTCTTAAGTTCCCAAAGTGATTTTAATGCATAGACCAGGTTGGAAATTACTCACTTGAACAAAGGATGCACTGATCCGGCCATGGGATCCCAGTCACATAAACCAACACAGACTCATTTTCAATAAAAGCTCATACTTTATTTATGCCAATGTTACAACCCAAGTAACGCATCATGTTAGACAATCTACTTTTATTTAGAATCAAAGAATGTAAATTATTTTAATTTTGTATAAATTGAACCAATATTTGTGAAATACTTTTTTTTATTAAAGGGTATGAATCCTAATGCATCCATCAAGATAATCACAATGATACTGAAAACCAGAGTATAGAAAATATGTCTGTTAAATTGGCTTTTGGGGGCTTATGTTGGACCTCAAAGCAATCACTAGAATGGTAAGCCCCATGAGGGCAGAGATTTTTGTCTCCTTCACACAAAATAATGCCTCAATAACATTTGTTGAAAAGAATGAAGGAAGAGAGGCACTTAGCTGGCTCAGTCAGCAGAGCGTGGGACTCTTGATCTCAGGGTTATGAGTTCAAGCCCCATGGTTGGTTGTAGAGATTGCTTAAAAAATAAAACCTTTAGAAATAAAAGAAAGAAAGAGAAGGTAGGAAGAGACTCCTGGGAAGCAACACTATTATATATGAAAAATAATCCATTTTTTCAATACAGCCCATGTACTTTAATTTACCCTACTTTCAAAAAAAGAACCAAAGCAGCTGAAAATAAAGGCATTAAAGTATTACAATCTTAGGGGCGCCTGGGTGGCTCAGTCGGTTGGGCGTCCAGCTTTGGCTCAGGTCATGATCTCGCGGTTTGTGAGTTCAAACCCTGCATCGGGCTCTGTACTGACAGCTCAGAGCCTGGAGCCTGCTTCAGATTCTGTGTCTCCCTCTCGCTCTGCCCCTCCCCTGCTCGTGCTCTGTCTGTCTCTCAAAGATAAGTAAACATTAAAAAAAATTTTTTTAAGTATTACAATCATAAAATTACTGACAGAAAATAAAAGGGAGAATAATTTTGTGCAGCTTTCATAAATTAAAATTGTTATTTTTCTGTGCAAATTTTATAAAGTTATAACCAATGCCCAACAATTTTGAAAATATTTTTACTCAACGTTATAATAGCAAGACTTTTTACATAGCTACATTTTTTACAAAAAATCTATACAACATTTAAGTTGATATTATTTCCTTAGTAATTCCTACATTGTTGGACATCTAGATTGCTTCTCGTTTTCTACTTAGCACTACAAAGCACTACAAAAAAATATTCATGATTTTTTCTTCTTTTAGATAATTTCATTTATTATTTATGACTTTAGTATGTATTATCAAATTGCTTTCCCAGGACTGTACCCTTACATTTTCCTATAGGCTATACCAACCTCATTCTACAGTGAGTACTAGAGCTTTGTTTACTGATTCACTGCTTTTTCCTCTTTTGTTAAAGAAAAACCTTTAATATAGGAAACACAGGAGAAAAATATAAAGAGAGAAAATATAAATGACCTATAATCTCATGATTCAGAGACAACCTTATTAAAATTGGGGCACATATCCTTTTGTCCTTACTATAATTTAAGAGTAGTAAAACTTACCATCTTCATATTGTTTTTTCCGAGTTATACTTTTATCAAGTGATCCATCTAAAAAGCCTTTTCCAATTTCAGACCAAACCTGAAAATAGAAAAACATACCTATTATCTTAATAAAGTACATTTTCTAAAGAATGACACGCAATCTAAGCTAATAATTGAGGATTTCGTATCTTACCAACAGATCTGATAATTAAGCTCTCCCTTTTAAAATTGGGCTAATCGGGGCACCTGGGTGGCTCAGTCAGTTAAGCATGCAACTCTGGATCTTGGCTCAGGTCATGATCTCACGGTTTATGAGTTTGAGCCCTGCATCCGGCTCTGTGCTGACAATGTGGAGCCCGTTTGGGATCCTCTCACTCTCTGCCTCTCCCTCTCTCTCAAAATAAATAAACACTTAAAAAAAAAATTTTTTTTTTTTAAATAAAAGTGGGCCAGTCATTCACTCCAGAGTCTCTGAAGATAGAGTTCAAATATATTTTAATAATTTCAGTCAAGGCACTTTAAAACTAATTACAGTTAAAAAGTCAAAGTTCGTTGGGGCTCCTGGGTGGCTCAGTCGGTTAAGTGATGACTCTTAATTTCAGCTCAGGGGATGATCTCACAGTTCATGGCTTTAAGCCCCATGCTGGGCTCTATGCTGTCAGTGTGGAGCCTGGAGCCAGCTTGGGATTCTCTGTCTCTCTCTGTCTCTCTGCCCTTTCCTTGATTGCACTCACTCTCATTCTCTCTCAAAAATAAATAAATATTAAAAAAATAATTAAGTAAAATAAAAAAATGTAATGTCAAAAAACAAAGAAAAGGTGAGGAACTATTCCACATTAAAGAGGTCTGGCCACGGGGTGCCTGGGTGGCTCAGTCGGTTGAGCGTCCGACTTCAGCTCAAGTCACGATCTCATGGTCCGTGAGTTCAAGCCCCGCGTCGGGCTCTGGGCTGATGGCTCACAGCCTGGAGCCTGCTTCCAGTTCTGTGTCTCCCTCTCTCTCTGCCCCACCCCCGTTCATGCTCTGTCTCTGTCTCAAAAATAAATAAACGTTAAAAAAAAAAATTTTTGTTTTAAAAATAAAAAAAGAGGTCTGGCCACTGAAAGTTAAGAAATTTGAGGGGCACCTGGGTGGCTCAGTTGGTTAAGCGTCTGACTTCGGCTCAGGTCATGATCTCACAGTTCGTGGGTTCTACCCCACATCGGGCTCTGTGCTGACAGCTCAGAGCCTGGACCCTGCTTCGGATTCTGTGTCTCCCTCTCTCTCTGCCCCTCTCCTAGCTCACACACTCTCTCTCTCTCTCTCAAAAATAAATAAGCATAAAAAAAAAAAAAAGAAATTTGAATATGGGCTGTGGAGAACAGTATTATATGAATGTTCAATTTCCCAAGTTTGAAAACTATGTTGTTGCTATATAAGAGAATATCCTTGTGTTTAGGAAATACAGACTGGAGTATTTAGGGGGAAAAAAGACAAAATGTCCACTTTTTTTCTCAAATGGTTTCAGTAATGGTTCGAAAGAGGTAGGTAATGAATTACAAAAGCAAATGGGGCAAAATGTAAACAACTGGTGAACCTGGGTAAAAGATATATGGGAATTCCTTACACTAGTTGCAACTAGTTTCTGTAAGTTTTAAATTATTTCTATTTTAAAGTTATAAGGAAAGAATGAAAAAGGAAGAAAAAGAAAATATCAGCATGAAAACATACTAGAAATAACAGGTCACCATATAAATAACAGTGGAGGTCTCTTAAAAACTGCTGTCTTACATGGGGTACCTGGGTGGCTCAGTCATTGGGATACTGACCTAAGCTCAGGTCATGATCTTGCAGTTTGTGGGTTTGAGCCCCACATCAGGCTCTGTGCTGGCAGCTCGGAGCCTGGAGCCTGCTTCAAATTCTGTGTCTCCATCTCTCTGCCCACCCTGTGCTCATGCTCTGTCTCTCTATCAAAAATAAATTAACATTAAAAGAAAAAAATTTTTTAAAAAATGTTGTCTTGTCAATATGAAAAAAAATCAGACAAAAATAACTGAGTCAAAAATTGTTTCTTCATTAAAATATGAAAACATTTTAGGAATTCCTTAATCAATTTATTTTGACTGGGTATACAAACTAGTTTACTCCAGGAAGTGGAATTTAGAGTGATTTTTCTACTTTTATTTTTACACTCCTATGTGGATGTTTCATAAAAATGTGTGTGTGTGTGTGTGTGTGTGTGTGTGTATATATATATATATATATATGTATGTATATATATATATATATATATACACATATATATATATACATAAATATAATATACACATATATTTTTCTTTTTGAGAGAAAGCAAGTGCGAGCAGGGGAGAGGGGCAGAGGGAGAGAGAGAGAGAGGAACCTAAACATGCTCCAAGCTCAACATGGAGCCCGATGTGGGGTTCGATCCCATGACCCTGGGATCATGACATGAGGTGAAATCAAGGGTCGGATGCTCAACCAACTGAACCAGGCGCCCTAAGAAACATACATTTTTTAGTCATCAGGCATAAAAATTAAACCATTTTAATGGGAAGAAGCATATTAAATAACAGGGAATCAAACCACAGTTCCTAGTGATTTTTGTTTAAAAATTTTTTTTTAAATGTTTATTTACTTTTGAGAGACAGAGTGTGATCGGGGAAGGGGCAGAGAGAGAGGGAGACACAGAATCCGAAGCAGGCTCCAGGCTCTGAGCTGTCAGCACAGAGCCCGATGGGGGCTTGAACCCATGAACCGCGAGATCATGACCTGAGCTGAAGTTGGATGCTCAACCGACTGAGCGACCCAGGTGCCCCTCTAGTGATTTTTGTTTTAAACACATTATCCCAGTTATTTAACCAAAATGTTTTTATAAATTTGAATAAAATAAGGAATAATTAATTTCTCAGAGACCCAAAATGTGGCCAATGACCTAAGTATGATTTGAATTGAATAAATTAATTTAATATTGGGATTAAACACATGAATGCTGAAATTGATAAAAATACAGAAGAAAATAAATTCCATATGTGAATCTAGAAAAAAACAGAAAATAAATCATTTTTAGACTGAATTAGTCTTTCTTCAAATCATATTCATTTCATTTTAATGCTCTACTGGCTTTAATTTCTTTCTATATGGGACATAGTCTAGTTCTATTAAAGTTTTTCTCTTTATTCTAGAATTCAGTATCATTTTATAACATTCTTCTAAGTATTAAAAGGAAATTTCTTTAGTCACCCACTTTTTACATTTCAAAAAGTAACTGCTGAAAAAAAGTAATTTTTACATTTTTGAAAAATACAATTATCTTTGCTTGCATTGTTGATTTAGCCCCAAACGGAAATTCTATACTACAGGATGTGACATCTTTTTCTTGAGAGGCAAAGTCTACATTATTCAACTATCCAATTTGATTGAAAGAATAATTTTAAATTTGGCCCTAGACTTACTGTGCCATGATTCTTCTGAAAGTGAATGACTTCCTGGTCATCTTCAAATGTACTACCCATCACCATCTGTGTAACAGACTTCATAGCAAAACCAAGCATATGCTGGCAGAGGGGTACATGTTGCGAATCTGGGTAGGAGAGCCATTTATCTAATAATTCTTCTGAAAGCTGGAAGAGAACAGAAAACCACAATGATTTACTATTTCTTCTTGCTAGAAAAATTCAGCAAGTAGATTAATTTCACAGTGCAACTCTGTAATCAAAGTAAACATTCAAGTGTTTATTTCAACTGTCAGGCAACTTTGGCTCCACCTGTAATTATATCTTCAAGGATTCAGGTTCAGATTCTGTCAAAGGGTTGATTTGCAAAACAAAACAAAACAACCACCACAATAATAAAAAGAGAAAATATAAATTACAAATTCAAGAGCTTAAGAACCTTAAGCCTAATCTTAGTCTCTAATTAAAAATAGTAAAGGTTCATCACAGAATGCCTGTGATAAATATATGAATATGTAAAACCTTAGACATGCGCCAGTGACAGAAACCTCTCATACTCTCTTTGTCATTCCTTCATTCAACAAATATTTATTAAATCCCTTGTGGAATAAAAACAATGGGTAGTAAATAGATCAAAAGCTTTGGAGTAGAAAAACCTTGGTGTTACTTCAGGCTCTATCTCTTAGAAGCATTGTGGCTTTGAGCAATTTGCTTAACTTTTCCAAGGTTCAGGTGTCTCAACCATTATATATGGATGACATCTACCTTGAATGGCTGCTGTGATATGGTAATTATAACCACATCATATAATGCAGGAAGAGTTTTTGTAAGGTAATATACATGAATTTAAGTTCCTTTCCCACATGAAATTCATGAAAGTTTTGTCACAGTATAAAGGATTAAAATTAAATGTGAGAAATAAAATAAATGTTTAAAATGAAAAGATTAGCACTACGTAGGTTTATACCAACTTAAAGTAACATATCTGGAGTACTTTTTTTTTTGAGAAAGGGAAGGGAAGCTTTAATGATTCCATAGTATCAAGATTAACAAATATACCTTTTTTAAAGTTTACTTTGAGACAGCACACATGTATGTGAAAGCAGGGGAGGGGCAGAGAGAGAGAGGGAGAGAATCCCAAGCAGGATCCACACTATTAGTGCAGAACCCAACTCGGGGCTCAATCCCACAAACCACGAGATCATAACCTGAGCCTAAATTAATATCAAACTCAACTGACTGAGCCAACTGGGTGCCCCAAATATACTTTAAAAATCTCTTTGAGATGGGTGAAGATGAAGAAAACAGGAAGATAATTAAAACAGAGCTATATTATTAAAAAATAAATTTCAGGGGCGCCTGGGTGGCTCAGTTAAGTGTCCAACTTCAGCTCAGGTTGTGATCTCATGGTGCATTAGTTGGAACCTCACATCAGGCTCACTGCTGTCAATGCACAGCCTGCTTGGGATTTTCATTCTCCCCCCACCCCTCTGCCCCTCCCTTGCTTATGTCTTTTCTCTCTCTCAAAATAAATAAAAACTTAAAAAATTTTTTTAATTAATTTCATGTTATGGACAAAATAATCTCAGATACTTTAAAAACTTAGAATTCTACAGTTATTACTCAAGTTTACATAACTTCATACTAAAAGATGAAAAAAGGGGCGCCTGGGTGGCTCAACTGGTCAAAGGTCCAAATTCAGCTCAGGTCATGATCGTGCAGTCTGTGAGTTCGAGCCCTGCATCAGGCTCTGCACTGACAGCTCAGAGCCTGGAGCCTGCTTCAGATTCTGTGCCTCCCTCTCCTTCTCTGCCCCTCCCCCATTCACATTTGATCTCTCTTTCTCTCTCTCAAAAATAAATAAACATTTTAAAAATTAAAAAAAAAAATAAAAGGTGAAAAAAGATTTTGGAAACAAACCATTAAAGTGACAATATTTCTAGGTAAAACTGGAAGAGCTAATGTAAGTTTGACTTATGGGTAATTATAGAAGTTTCAAACGTGAAAACTAAATATTAGGGGTAAAAAAGCTTTCTTATAGATTGAGTGCCTGGGTGGCTCAGTCAGTTGAACATCTAGCTCTTGGTTTCAGCTCAGGTCATGATCTTACAGTTTCTGGGATCGAGACCCATGTCAGCCTCTGTGCTGACAGATCGGAGCCTGCTTGGGTTTCTCTCTCTCTCTCTGACTCTCCCCTGCTTGTGCGCACTCTCTCTCACAAAATAAATAAACATAAAAACATTTTTTAAAAGTTTTGTGGAAAAAATAAAACATATTAATAGATATAAGATAAACCAGTAAGATTTCCTTTGTCTAAACATGAAAGTTTTTTTCCTTCAGAAAACATTATTTTCCTTAGTATGCATGAGATTTTGTCTCAAAACAATTCTAGTACAACTATATAACTTGCAAACATCTCAGCTTCATGCACAGAACTGGGAAACCTAACTGTGTGTTAAGTGTTCACCCACTCAGACTACAATGCCAGACTGCACCTTTTTCATCACTCCATCTACTCCTAAATATCTAATCCTTTTTTAAGTAAGTCATCAGGCCCAATGCCATGTGACAAAACTACCTCATCATTTACAATCTTAGTGTTGAGGTATTTGTTTGAATTTATTCCAAGTATCATATGTCAATGCTGAGCCTTTACTTTGATTCTTACATTCATTTTAATTTTTTAATAAAATGTATTTATTTATTTTGAAGGAAAGAGAGTGAAAGCAAGAGAGCATGAGTGTGGGAAGGGCAGAAAGGGAGAAAGAGAGAATCCCAAGGAGGCTCTGCACTGTTACTGCAGAGCCTGATGCGGGGTTCAAACTCACAAACTGCAAGATCATGACCAGAGCCAAAATCAAGAATCTGATGCTTAACCGACTGAGCCACCCAGGCACCCCGATCCTTGCATTTAAAGAATTTACAGGGCGCCTGGGTGGCTCAGTTGGTTCAGTATCGACTTCGGCTCAGGTCATGATCTAACGGCTCATGAGTTCAACCCTCGAATCCTCTCTCTGTGATCAGCACAGAGTCCGCTTCAGATCTTCTGTCCCTCTCTCTTTGTCCCTACCCTGCTTGCGCTCGCTCTCTCAAAAATAAATAAAAAACATTAAAAAGAAAAAAAAGCCACAAGTAGGATTCCGAACTCTTAAATCATAATAAAGTAGAATTTACTTTGGTATTAACAGTGAATTCCATTTATTTATTTTTCCATTTAATCTTGAAAATGCTTACACTCTGTTTAACCATTAAGTATGTCTTTTTTCCACTAATTTGAAATACCACTCACTCTTTATATACTGGATTCACACATGAACTTGGGACTTTTTCTGGACATTGTCTATTTTGTTGACTACACATATGCCACTGCCATAACTTTGAAAATTTATTTTATGTTTATAATGTGTCCTATTATTATTTTCTTTCAAAATGTTCCAGAAGAATGACTTCCAGAATGGTGGAGTGAGGGCCTTGTTGATATTGTTCTTCCTCTAAAACAATGCTAACACATGCACACCAATGAAACAATAAAAATCAATCATTTCAGCACGGTGGCAATTAACCAGGATCCAGTGCCCACTGAGAAGTATCTAGTCAACAAAAACTACAGAACCTCAGTAGGACAGTGGGGTCTGTGATGCTTTAAAAAAAAAAAAAATTAACGTTTATTCATTTTTGAGAGAGATAGAGCATGAGTGGAGGATGGGTAAAGAGAGAGGGAGACACAGAATCTGAAGCAGGCTCCAGGCTCCAAGCTGCAGCACAGAGCCTGATGTGGGGCTCGAACTCATGGAATGAGAGATCATGAGCTGAGCTAAAGTCAGACACTTAACGGACTGAGCTACCCAGCTGCCCCTGTGATGTTTTAAGTTAAGGTTATTTCCATCTCCCTTCTCTCTCCAGCTCAGTAGTAGCATGGTAGCCAAAAGCCAACAGCATTGCAGACAACACAGAAACCTGACATCTTTGGAGTGTTATTAAAGCGTGATCACCACTGGTTATCAAATGGTCACTGAAAATGGGGTAGGGAATCCCAAGACTCTGCTTCTCCAAAAGCAAGTAATGGGCTGGCCCAAACTCAGAATCAGCTTCCAAAAAACTCTACAACACAGTCAAAAACACAGCAGCCAGGGGAAAGCCTGGTGAAGAAAGAAGCTGCTACTTTGCGGTAAGCACTGTGGCATTTTAAACAACCTTCCTACCATCTCCAAACCCCAGACAGGCAACAGCTATGACAACAGCAGTCCACATTCCTGCTACAGAGTGCTAGGAAGCAATACAGGCATTATTCTCAAAGAACTGTAGTTGTGAGTCTCAATCTGCCTGGCAGCTCCCATCAAGGACTGATGCAAAGGCTTTCCTTTATTTTGCACAACTCTACATTCTCAGAGTGTTCCTAGGACACATTCTTGGGTAGTTTGTGCTGAAAGCATTTAAAGGCACAGGTATTGGCCACAACAGCTGGAGCAAGAAACCACATTTGAGACAAGCAAGTAACAGACTAAGAAGCCTGGGAAGGAAGTGGTTAGGAGAGGAGATAAATGTGGGAATAAGATCTTTTGAAAGTTTCTGCATATACCAGGATTATTAAGAAAGCCATGCACATGCCAAAGAGCAGGATATATGCTCAGAGAAGGCTGGAGAAGAGTAAACTTTCACAGCTGACAGGTCTTTTGGCTCCATACAAGTAGGAAGTGAAAGCTGAAGTGGATTTATAAAAGGCCCAGATAAATGTTAAAGGAGGGCCCAAATGCAAAGCCAGTCTACAAATACTGGAAGAGTTTTTGTTTCTGTTTTGTTTTTAAATGGCTTCATGCCCAGTGTGGCACCTGTCTTGAGGCTTGAACTAATGACCATGGGATCAAGACCTGAGCTGAGATCAAGAGTCTGATGCTATACCAACTGAGGCACCCCAGTGCCCAAGAGTTTTTTTCTTTTTACTTTTCTTCTTTTCTTTTGTCAAGTGTTTAAGATAAATCTGTCAACACCAGCTGACCATTAAGCTAACAGAACAGATGCTTCCAGTGGCCATACATGAGAAGAATACAGACCTTACAAAAACAGGAAAGGCACTAAATAAGCAAACAGCAACACTGCACAACAAACAGCAAGAAGAACCTCTGAGGAAGGTAAAGAATCTGATTTTGAGGGAGGAGTTAAGATGGTGAAGTAAGGGGACCGGGATTTCCCTTGTCCCTCAAACACAGCTGTAATGAGGTCAGATCACTTCGAACACCCAGGAAATCAATTTGTGGAGTTGCACAAGGATCTCCACAGGTGGAAGGAGACAGCTTGGCAGGATCAACGTGCGTGTGTGTGTGAACTGGCAGAGATAAAACGGAGTAGGCAGGGAAGGGAGGGAACCCCTTCTGTGGAGAGACAAAAGGGAGAGAAAGTGAGAGGGTTTTGGTATCAACTTAGCACAAGAGGAAAACCTCTCCAGACCACGGACTAGGGAGTGAGAAATACATAGAGTGCCAGTTTCTATTTTGCAAACAGCCTTAGGAGCTGAAACTCAGAGGTAGCAAAATGTGCGACTTTCTTTCGACTTTCTCCAGATGGAATCTGCTACCCTATGTGCATGCCTGGGTGGGTAGAGAGCCAGCCCCTGGGCTCTGTAGCGATCTCAGGGGCACACTGGGAGAGAACAGTCCCCTTCCTCAAGTACTGTGGGAAGAGGGTTTATTGCCTCCCCACGGACAAAAGAGGCCTTTTATCAGCTGACTGAGGGGTGCTACACCAGAACATGGTCTGAGTGGTACAGGGCCCTTTAAGACATCAGGTTTTGAATCCCAGGCCTGAGCACCTAGAAGACACAGGATTACTGTGGAGCAGGGCAAACTGAACCCGTGCTATTCTTTGAGGGCTGCTTGAACAGTGTGGTTTGAGACATCCAGTCCAGGGAAGAGAGACTGGGGTGTCTCCATTTTTCTCCCCAATACCAATACAGTGGGACTTTGGAGAGCATCACAGCAACCCCCAGTGGAGGCAGGACCTACTTACACCAAACCCCACCCCTCCATGCCTGGCAACAGCTTATCCACTAGAAGATGACTAACTGACCCAAGGCAGCAGGCATCTCCTCCAGACAAGCGCAACCACCGGTTCCCCCACCACCCTTTTCCGTTTTTTTTTTAAGGGTTACTTCAATTAACAAATCAAAGTGCACTTGGTTGAAGGTCCAAACACTCCACTACTACAAGCAAGGAGGAGCTTTGCAGAGGACTGACCAGTGCGATAGAGCAGCCAAAACACAACAGAGTGCATGCAACACACTCCAGAAACATTTCTGAAGTGCCAGGCCCTGGACAGTGTATGACCCCTTTTTAATATAGTGGTACTTGCAGGTGCAGAACACGTAACAAGCTATGAAAACACATAAAAGACAGAAACCTAACCAAAATGACGAAATGGAAGAACTCTCCTTAAAAGAAGAAAATTCAGGAAGAAATGGCAGCCAGAGAATTGCTCAAAACAAATATAAACAATATTTCTGAACAAGAATTTAGAATAACAGTCATAAGACTAATAGGTGGGCTTGAGAAAAGCATAGAAGACAGCAGAGAAATTATATCTGCAGAGGTTAAAGATCTACGAACTAGTCACAATGAATTAAGAAATGCTACAAATGAGATGCAAAATAAACTAGATACAGTGACAGCAAGTAAAGAAGAAGCAGAGCAGAAAACAGGTGAAACAAAAGACAAAATTATGGAAAATGATGAAGCTGAAAAAAGAGGGAAAGGAAATTACTAGATCACAAGGGGAGAATTAGAGAGCAAAGTGATTCTATGAAATGAAACAGTGTCTGTATCATAGGAGTTCCAGAAGAAGAAGGGCAAGAGAAAGGGGCAGAAGGTTTATTTGAACAAATTATACCTGAGAACTTCCCTAATCTGCGGAAGGAAACAGGCATCCAAGTCCATGAGGCACACTGAACTCCCTTCAAAATCAACAAAACAAAAACAACACATCAACACCACGACATATTATAGTGAAACTGGCAAAACACAAAGATAAAGAGAGGATTCTGAAAGTAGCTAGGGAAAAATGGTCCTTAACTTTACAGGGGGAGACACATAAGGATGGTAGCAGAACTGTCCACTGAAACTTGGCAGACCAGAAGGGAGTGGCAGGAAATATTCAATGTGATGAATAGGAAAAACATGCAGCTAAGAATCCTTTATCCAGGAAGGCTGTCACTCAGAAGAGGAGAGAGAAAGGCTTTCCCAGACAAACAAAAACTAAAGGAGTTCATGACCACTAAACCAGCCCTGCAGGTGATCTGAAGAGGGATTCTGTGAGTGGAAAGCAGCAAAGACTACAAAGGACCAGAGACATCACCACAAACATGAAACCTACAGATAACACAATAGCATTAAATCCATAACTTTCAATAATCACTCTGAATGTAAATGGACTAAATGACCCAATCAAAAGTCAAAGAGTATCAGAATGGATAAAAAACAAGATCCATCTATATGCTGCCTACAAGAGACTCATTTTACACCTGAGGACACCACAGATTGAAAGTGAGGGGATGGATGGGACACCTGGGTGGCTCAGTTGGTTAAGTGTCAGACTTCAGCTCAGGTCATGATCTCATGGTTCATGGGTTCAAGCCCTGCATTGGGCTCTGTGCTGACAGCACAGAGCCTGGAGTTCTGTGTCTCCTTCTCTCTCTCCCCCTCCACCACTCATGCTCTGTCTTTCAGAAATAAACATTAAAAAAAAAAAGAAGAAGAAGGAAAGAAAGTGAGGGGATGGAGAACTGTCTATCATGCTACTGGACGTCAAAAGAAAGCCAGAGCAGCCATACTTGTATCAGACAAACTAGATTTTAAAACAAAGACATGAAGAATGGCATTATTACATATATGTGTGTGTGTGTGTGTGTGTGTGTGTGTGTGTGTGTGTGTGTGTAAAATTATACATATAATTAATTGGTCTATCCATCAAGAAGAGTTAACAATTGTAAATGTTTATGCCCCCAATGTGGAGGCACCCAAATATATATATCAATTAGTCACAAACATAAACAAATGTATAGATAATAATACTGTGATTGTAGGGGACTTTAATGCTCCACTTATAGCAATGGACATATCATCTAGGTAGAAAATCAATAAGGAAACAATAGCTTTGAATTACACACTGGACCAGAAGAACTTAACAGGTATATTCAGAACTTTTCATCCTAAAGCAGCAAAATACACATTCTTCTTGAGTGCACATGGAACATTCTCCAAAAGAGATCACGTACTAGGTCACAAAACAGCCCTCAACAACTATAAAAGGATTGAGATCATACCATGCATATTTTTCAGATCACAACACTATCAAACTTGAAATCAACCACAATAAAAAATTTGGAAAGCCCCCATATACAGGGAGGTTGAAGAATATCCTATTAAAGAATGAATGGGTCAACCAGGAAATTAAAGAACTTAAAAATATATGGAAGCAAATGAAAATGAAAACACAACAGTCCAAATCTTTTGGGATGGAGCAAAGGCAGTCCTAAGAGGAAAATACATTGCAATTCAGGCCTATCTCAAGAAGCAAGAAAGATCCCAAATACACAGCTTAACCTTACATCTAGAGGAGCTAGAAAAGGCAGCAGCAAAGAAAGCCCAAAGCCAACAGAAGAAGAGAAACAGTAATGATTACAGCAGAAATAAACAATATTGAATCCAAAAAAAAACACAAAAACAAAAACAAAACCCAGTACAACAGATCAATGAATCTAAGAGTCAGTGTTTTGAAAAAATAAACAAAATTGATAAACCCCTAGCCAAACTTCTCAAAAATAAAAGAGAGGACCCAAATAAATAAAATCAAAAATGAAAGAGAGGAGAGATCACAACCAACACCACAGAAATACAAACAATTATTAGATAATATTATGAAAAATTATATGCCAACAAACTAGACAATCTAAAAGAAAGACAATTTCCTAGATACTCACATACTACCAAAACTCAAACAGGAAAAAATAGAAAATTTGAACAGACCCATAACCAGTGAAGAAATTGAATTGGTTATCAAAAACCTCCCAACAAATCAGAGTCCTGGGCCAGAAGGCTTCCCAGGGGAATTCTACCAAGCATTTAAAGCACAGTCAATACCTATTCTTTTCAAACTGTTCCAAAAAATATAAAAAGAAGGAAAGCTTCCAGACTCATTCTATGAAGCCAGCATTACCCTGATTCCAAAAGCAGACACAGATCCCACTAAAAAGGAGAATTAAAGGCCAATATCCCTGATGACATGGATGCAAAAATTCTCAACAAGATACTAGCACATCGAATTCAACAGTACATTAAAAGAATTATTTACCATGATTAAGTGGGATTCATTCCTGGACTGCAGGGCTGGTTGAATATTCGCAAATCAATCAACATTATACATCACATTAACAGAAGAAAGGATACGAACCATGTGATCCTGTCAATGGATACAGAAAAAGCATTTGACAAAATACAGCATCCTTTCTTAACAAAAACCCTTAATATGGCCTTTTGTAGCAACGTGGATGGAACTGGAGAGTGTTATGCTAAGTGAAATAAGTCATACGGAGAAAGACAGATACCATATGTTTTCACTCTTACGTGGATCCTGAGAAACTTAACAGAAGACCATGGGGGAGGGGAAGGGGAAAAGCAAAACAAAGTTACAGAGAGGGAGGAGGCAAACCATAAGAGACTCTTAAAAACTGAAAATAAACTGAGGGTTGATGGGGGTGAGAGGGAGGGGAAAGTGGGTGATGGGCATTGAAAAGGGCACCTGTTGGGATGAGCACTGGGTGTTGTATGGAAACCAATTTGACAATAAATTTCATATTAAAAAAAAAAAAACCCTCAAGGAAGTCAGGATATAAGGAACATACCTTCACATCATAAAAGCCATATATGAAAGACCCACACCTAATATCATCCTCAATGGGGAAAAACTGAGAGCTTTCCCCGTGAGATCAGGAACACAACAGGGATGCCTACTCTCACTCCTGTTGTTTAACATAGTGTTTGAAGTCCTAGCCTCAGCAATCAGACAACAAAACAAAATAAAAGACATCCAAATTGACAAAGAAGTCAAACCTTCACTCTTTGCAGATAACATGATATTCTACATAGAAAACCCAAAAGACTCCACCCAAAGCCTGTTAGAACTGATACATGAATTCAGCAAAGTCGCAGGGTACAAAATCAATGTGCAGAAATTGGTTGCATTTCTATACACCAATAATGAAGCAACAGAAAGAGAAATCAAGAAATTGATCCCATTTACAATTGCACCAAGAACCATAAAATACCTAAGAATAAACCTAACCAAAGATGTAAAAGATCTGTATGCTGAAAACTATAGAAAACTTATGAAGGAAACTGTAGAAAACAAAAAGAAATAGAAAAACATTCTGTGTTCATGGATTGGAAGAATAAATATTGTTAAAATGTCAATACTACCCAAAGCTATCTACACATTCAATGCAATCCCAATCAAAATTGCACTGGCATTCTTCTCAAAGCTAGAACAAACAATCCTAAAATTTGTATGGAACCACAAAAGACCCCAGATAGCCAAAGTAATGTTGAAAAAGAAAACCAAAATGGGAGGCATCACAATCCGACATTAGCCTCTATTACAAAGCTGTGATCATCAAGACAGTATGGTATTGGCACAAAAACAGACACATAAACCAATGGAATAGAATAGAGAACACAGAATTAGACCCACAAATGTATGGCCAACTAATGTCTGACAAAGCAGGAAAGAGTATCCAATGGAAAAAAGACAGCCTCTTTAGCAAATGGTGCTGGGAGAATAGGACAGCGACATGCAGAAGAATGAAACTGGACAACTTTCTTACACCATACACAAAAATAAATTCAAAATGGATGAAAGACCTAAATGTTAGACATGAAATCATCAAAATCTTAAAGGAGAAAAGAGGCAGCAACTTCTTTGACCTCAGCTACAGCAACATCTTACTTGACATGTCTCCGAAGGCAAGGGAAACAAAAGCAAAAATGAACCACTGGGACCTCATGAAGATAAAAAGCTTCTGCACAGCAAGGGAAACAACAAAACTAAAAGGCAACTGACGGAATGGGAGAAGATATTTGCAAATCACATATCAGATAGAGGGTTAGTATCAGAAATCTATAAAGAACTACCAAACTCAACACCCAAAAAACAAATAATCCAATGAAGAAATGGGCAGAAGACATGAATAGACACTTTACCAAAGAAGACATCCAGATGGCCAAGAGACATATGAAAAGATGCTCAACATCACTCATCATCAGGAAATATAAATCAAAACCACAATGAGATACCACCTCACACCGCTCTGAGTGGCTAAAATTCACAACTCAGGAAACTACAGACATGGGAGAGGATGTGGAGAAAGGGAAACCCTCTTGCACTGTTGATGGGAATGGACACTGGTGCAGCCACTCTGGAAAAGAATGTAGAGGTTCCTCAAAAAATTAAAAATAGAATTATCCTATGACCCAGCAATTGCACTACCAAGTATTTATCCAAAGGATACAGGAGTGGTGATTTGAAGGGGCACAGGCACCCCAATGTTTATAGCAGCACTATCAACAATAGCCAAATTATGGAAAGAGCCCAAAAGTCCATCAACTGATGAATGGATGAAGAAGATATATACACAATGAAATATTACTCAGTGATAAAGAAGAATGAAATCTTGCCATTTGCAACAACATGAATGGAACTGGAGAGTATTACGCTAAGCAAAATAGTCAGAGAAAGAAAGATATCATATGATTTCCCTCATATGTGGAATTTGAGAAACTTAACAGATGATCATAGGGGAAGGGAAGAAAAAGATAAAAACAGAGACAGAGGCAAACTGTAAGAGACTCTCAAATACAGAGAAAAAACTGAGGGTTGATGGGGATGGGGAAAATGTGTGATGGGCATTAAGAAGGGCACTTGTTGGGATGAACATTGGGTGTTAAATATAAGTGATGAATCTCCCGTAGCCAAGACTATGCTGTGTATTAACTAACCTGAGAATAAATTTTTAAAAAAAGAAAAAAAAAGTATCTGATTTCAAGAGTTCCCATTCACATCTGTGCCCCTTAAAACAGAGTCTGGGTCTCAGTCCTGGGGGCATGGGCCCTCTGTCTCAGCCCTAGAATTGGTGACTGCTTCCTATACCTGCTATCCTATATTCTTTAGAGTTCTGTTTACTTCTGACTAGTCAACCTCTCATTACTGCAGTCCCATTATAGCTAATAATTCTTTATATTAAACTTTTCCTATTTAAATAATTGTGTGCTTTCTCTCTCCTGACTGGACCCACAATAATAAAGATCTTTAGGGGAGACTTAGTGGCTTAGTCAAGTAAGCTGACTCTTGATTTCGGCTTCGGTCATTGTCTCATGGTTCTTGAGTTTGAGCCCCACGTAGTGCTCTGCTCTAGCATTGTGAAGCCTGCTTGGGATTCTCTCCCTCTCTCTCTGCTCTTCCCTACTCACACTGTCTCTTTCTCCCTCAAGAAATAAATAAATAAAAATCTTAAAAAGAAAAAAAAAAATAAAGACCATTAGAAACACTAATCAAGAATTGAATTGCATAGGACAAGATATGGGGTTCACGAGTTCAAGCCTCGTGTCGGGCTCTGTGCTGACAGCTCAGGGCCTGAAGCCTGCTTCAGATTCTGTATCTCCCTTTCTCTCTCTGTCCCTCCCCCACTCAAGCTCTGTCTGTCTCAAAAATAAACAAACATTAAAAAAAAATTTTTTTTTAAAAAGAAACAAGAGAGGGAAGGTACTACAGAGCCTAAGGACATTAAAAATATAACAGAATGTTTGGCAAGAAAACAAGAAAAGAAAGAAAAGGTAGTAGAAATGGAAAAGAAAACTGTCCATTGATCTCAAATACCAGGATAAACCATTAGAGTTAATAAGGAAATCTGGCAAGGTTAATGACTACAAGGTCAATATGCAAAAAAATCAGTTGTATGTATCAGCAAAAAAAGAAATTTAAAAATAGTACCATTTACGACAGCATCAAAGCCCCACTAAATATCTATAAGTAACTTTAATAAAAGACATGACCTTTACACTGAAAAGTAAAAAAATATATATATTGAGAAAAACTAAAGACCAAAATAAGTGGAAGTGTACTCTTCCATGTTCATGGAGTAGAAGATTCCATAACACGTAAAGATAACTTTACATAAATCAAGTGACCTATACAATCACCTGGTTTATGATAAAGGTAACATTACAGTATAATAAAGAAAGGATGATCTTTTCAATAGGTTATGCTGGACCAACTGGATAACTGCCTAGAAAAATATGAATGTTAACTCCCTTCCTCATTATTTACACAATAAACACCAAATGTATTATAGATCTAAGTGTAAAAATTAAACAGTAAAAGCCTCAAAACAAAACTCAGACGAATATCTTCATAACATTAGGATAAACATGTTAACTAACCAAAATTTAAATAAAAACTTGAAATTAAAAAAAAATTTCTTACATAGGACACAAAATGCAGTAACAAAAAAGGCAAAAGAATAATAAGTTGACTACACTAACATTAGTATCTGTTCATCAAAAGACAAGGTTAAGAGCATATAAAACCAAGCCACAGAGGAAGATAATTAATATTTCAATAAAGTTCTTAAATTTGGAAATTTTTAAGACCTCTTAAAAATTAAAAATAGAGACGACCCCAAAGAAAAATGGTGAAAAGATTTTAAGTAACACTACCTCAAAGTTAACAAATGAAAAAAATGTTCAATTTTATTAGCTATCAGGAAAATACAAATTAAAATCACAATGAGAAACCTCTATACATCTACCAATACCAAGGAACAGTGAGGATGCAGAAAAAGGAGAATGCTCATACTCTGCCATGAGACTGTAAGTGGTAAAACTACTCTGGAAAACTATTTGGAAGCATTTTCTAATGTATGAATTCATTTAATCCTTAATACTATGAGACAAGTAACCGTTATTACCCTCATTTTATAAATGAGGAAATGTATCACACAAAAAAGTAACATGCCCAAGGCTACACAACAAAAATCAAAGAATTCGTATTCCAACCCAGGTAGTGTGATGAAGAGTCCAAGCTGTCAACCATTATGCTTCTCTTTATATAAGTAAAAAAGGTAAGAACATATACTCTTAGACTAACCAATTATGTTCTTGTTGGGAAACTAAAATCAGAAGACAATTGGAACTTCAAAAATAGAAGGTGTTTTGAGATTAAGGGTCAGGATATAGGCCAAGAGTAGACTTAAGAGTAAGAGAAATAGAAAGTGGTAAAAAGTTTGCTGTCAGAAACTCAGTTTGAGACTAGTTCCAACATTTAACAAAAGGAATGCATTTACATAGCATCACTATATTATTTAAAGACCCAGTACTTGATAACCATTAGACATAAACCTTCTTGAGGGTAGCTTTTTATACTGGTAATCAATCCTAGTACCTAGCAGTGTCTGGCAAATCTTAGATGCTCAATAAATATTTAGTGAATATAACCAACTCTCTTTTTCAAAATGACTGTCCTGTATCTACTACAAAGAGTAAGTTATGTTTCTGACAAGACTAAGAGAACTCTCTCAGAAGTTAATAGATACTTCTTTAAATATTCAAGTCTGTCTTACTAGTAATATATGTCCCAACTATATGTAAATGTAACTAAATGTAAAGTCGTTGATCATCAGATCTTTCATTTCATAAAATTTGGCTTTTTACAAAGAACAGTTTTTTTTTAATTTTTCAAAGGACAAAAAACAAAAAACAACTCTGATGAAAAATACTGAACAACACAGTAACCAGCAAGGAACATAATTCTTCCCAAATCAACTCCTGCATATTAGCAGTTTCCAGAAAAATAAAGGAAACCAAATATACAGTCCTAAAAAGTCCATAAATAAAAGGCTTTGTTCTTAGAATAAACTCAGTTTTGGTTTTAATTATTCAATAAATTATTAAGCTTTGTTCCTAATGAAAATTCAAATATTCAGACTATCCCTGATAGCTGAGTTCAGTTTTCCTGAATTGAAAAGAAATGAAAAGAAAGTAAAATAATATAAATGAAAATATAGAAATTAACTTAAATCACCCTAAATTTAACCCAGATGGAGATAACTACTTACAACATTTTTGTACCTAGCTTTTCATATGTTTTTCTATGGGATGAGTATCCATCTATAAATGTGCATACATGTGTGTATATAGATATACTTTGGAAAATGTACTAATACTATACAAACTGTTTTGTATGCTGGTTTTTTCACCTACCATTATGTTATGGGTTGAATTGTATCCCCCCAAAAAAATCTTACAGTCCTAACCCACGTACCTGTGGATGAGACCTTTTTTGGCAAGAGGCTCTTTACAGATGTGCAAGATGAGCACATTAGGGTGGATCTTGATACAATATGACTGCGTCCTTATAAAAAAAGGATACACACATGGAGACCTCCTTATAAACATGAAGGCAGGGAATGGAGTGATACATCTTACCAGACAAGGAACACCAAAGATTGCCAGCAAAACCAGAAACCAGGAAGAAACACAAGACAGATTCTCCCTCACAGTCCTCAGAAGGAGTCAACCCTGCTGACACCTTGATCTTGGATTTCTAGCCTCCAGAGCTGTGAGACAATATATTTCTGTTTTTTAAGCCATCAAGTTTGTGATACTTTGTTATGCCAGCCCAAACAAACACCATCTTAAAATAATCCCCATATATTAATAAATAAATGTCTGCCGTCTTTTTAATGTCTTTATTCTGATCCATTGTAAGGATTCACTATCATTTAAATAATCCTCTACTATTGGACATTTAAGTATTTCCAATTTCTGCTATAATAAACAATGCTTCAGTAATCATCTTTGTACATACATCTATTTCCATTTGGCTTCCCTTACATATGAAATTTCTGAGTTAAATAGTAATCATTTTTTAAGCTTTTGATATATATAGCCATGCTGCCTTGCAGAAGCACTTACCAATTTATATTGTTATCAGCAATATCAAAGTACCCATTTCCCACACCTCTGATATAAGTAGGTATTGTCATTAAAAAAAAAAGACCCTGTCAGCCTAACAGGTAAAAAATATCTCAACATGGCTTTAATTGGCTTATTTTGCTAATTACTGGTAGGGTGTAGACAAGCTTCAAATATTTAGAGGCCATTTAACATGTTTTCTTCAATGTACTCCATGTTCACATCTTTAGCCATTTTTCTTTTGGAGCTTATATTTCTTTAAATTTATTTTAATGTTTATTTATTTTTGAGAGAGAGAGAGAAAGTGAGGGAAAGTGCCCCTGGAGCTTATATTTCTAATAATGTATAAAAGATTTTATACGTAGTTGGTTTTTTTTAAATTTTTTTTTCAACGTTTATTTATTTTTGGGACAGAGAGAGACAGAGCATGAACAGGGGAGGGGCAGAGAGAGAGGGAGACACAGAATCGGAAACAGGCTCCAGGCTCTGAGCCATCAGCCCAGAGCCCGACGTGGGGCTCGAACTCACGGACCGCGAGATCGTGACCTGGCTGAAGTCGGACGCTTAACCGACTGCGCCACCTAGGCACCCCTACGTAGTTGGTTTTTAAATGAAATACGAGGGGGCACCTGGGTGGCTCAGCCAGTTGAATGTTTGACTTTGGCTCAGGTCATGATCTCGCAGTTTGTGGGCTTGAGCCCCACGTCCGGCTCTGTGCTGACAGGTTGAGACCCTGGTGCCAGCTTCAGATTCTGCATTGCCTTCTCTCTCTCTGCCTCTCCGCCATTCGTGCTGTCTCTATCTCAAAAATAAACATTAAAAAAAAAAAAAGGGAATCTTGGGATCTTTCATTTAAATTAAATCCAGGGTGGGGCTCCTGTGTGGCTCAGTCAGGTGAGCATTGGCTCAAGTCATGATATCATGGTTCATGGGATCAAGCCCCACATCAGGCTCTGCACCAACAGCATGGAGCCTGCTTGGGATTCTCTCTCTCCCACTCTCTGTCTCCCTCATTTGTACTCTCTCTCTCTCTCTCTCTCTCACTCAAAATAAATAAATAATCTTTAAAAAAAGAAAGTCTTTAGGTAATTATTGTGAAATTATTAGAATTTCAGAGAAGCAAATGATTTTCAATTCCACCTTGCATTAGGTTATTATTGTGACTGCAAACTTAAAAAAGATTTTTTAAAAAAGGGAAAAAAAAAAAACCTAGCCAAGCAAACTACATCCCAGGGTGACAGAACAAGCTAGAGAAGAAATGTGCCAGACTGGAATGATATCCTGATCCTACTATTTACGAGCTATATGACCTTGGACTGGTTAATTTAACCGCTCTATGGTTCCTCATCTGTAAAAAGGGGTAAATAACAGCACCTATTTATAAAATTGTTGTGAGGCTTAAATGAGTTCATACAATCCACTGGACCAACAAACTCAACAATTTTCACTATTAACTATTACTAAGCTGTTAAGAAGATTCTGGATAATAGTCCTAAATTACAAATCCAGAAATAGTTATTAAATCAGAATTTTTCCCACAAGTGACAGGAGAATATGGGGTTTCAGCACAGAGAATAGAGAAGTTACACTCACAGAATTAAAGTGGAGGTTTACACACAGCCTTGGAGCAAAGATGGTCAGGACAGGAAGGAACCAGAAGTCAAAGGATGAGGTTTGAAAGGATTAGAGAAGAATCCGAACAAAGAACTCAGATCTGGACAAAAAAACAAAAACAAAAAAAGGCAAAAAGATTATTATGTGAATATAAAGTAACATTTATTTTGGGGGGGGAATAACTCTGGTAACAGCACTCTTCCCTCAAAGAAAAAATATTGGTAAGGAAAAGGAAGATGTTCTGACAGCAGCACTCTCTAGTCATATTCTTCCTGATTAAACATTTAACTAGTATTTCTGATGACTAAGTAACTTGCTTGTACTACGGGATTGACAATATAAACTCAAAATATATTTCTCACATTTGGACCCAGTCTATGAACCAAAACTTAAAACTATGATGGCAAGAAACATGAAAATTTGGAAATAATTTTCCATCTTGATTTGCCTTTAATCAGGTAGGAGGAGAAAAATCTGGAATACAGAACAAAAGCAAAGAAGAAAGTTTGGGAAATAGAGCCTATGATAAAAGATTAAAAAGTTAGAATTACTTAGTTTGAAGCACAGAAGAAAGAATAATTAAGGCTTACAATAAATATTACTTTAAAAAAAAAGGTATTTCTGTCACCACTGAAAGCAAAGCAAGGAGAAATGGGCAAAACTCCCTGGAGCTATACAATTAAATACGAAAAGATGTTGGTTACTGGCAAATGTTAGGTATTTAAACAGAACAGAAGATTCTGACTTGTGAATGTTCAGAGAAAGGCAACCTAACTGCTTCCAGGGAGGACAATGAGGGATGACAAAACAGGCATGATAACCCAAGTGGGAAGCCTAATAAGCCTTGAGAACTTGATGTGAACAAAGCTAATAAGGTTTGACACACCAAACAGGAATGATAACAATGAGAGGGTGGAGATTTGGTATAGAAGTCTCCTGACAGGCCAGTAGAAATAGGAACTGGAAGGAGAGAGACTAATCAACATCCAGCCATGGATAAAGGCCTTGTTTCGTCTGTTTTTAGGAGGAAAACTGTGCAGAGGAGTCAATGTATTAATGCTTCCAGTAAACTCAGCAAGCCAGCCTCAAGTTTTTTGTTTTTTTTTTTTCCAGCCTCAAGTCTTGAATAGAAAGTATTAGTTTCAAACAAAACTCTGATAAGGAAAAAATGGCATTAAGTACTTATTAAATGTTATTTTTAAAAAGTAGTTAAGAGTCAATTATGCATCCTCTTAACAGCTTTCAGGTATTCTATAACTCAAAAAAGTTACAGAAGGGCTTATAATGTGCATTTAAGAACATTTTTAGAAGGAATGAACAAAGTAATAGAAGATGAGAAGGTAAAGAAAATAAAACTGACCCATGTGGGGGCACCTGGATGGCTCAGTCAGTTAAGCATCTGACTCTTGATTTTAGCTCAGGTCATGATCTCGTGGTGGTTGTGAGATGGAGCCGTGCATCTCTCTTAAGATTCTCTCTCTCCCTCTGTCCCCCATCCCTCAGAAAAGAAAGAAAGAAAATCTACTTTTCAAACAAACAAACAAAAAAGAGAGCTATTTCTTGAGTAGTAGTTACTGTGTCCTAAGACCTGTAGTTGGGAATTTTAAATCATTATTTCACATCATCCTCACAGGAAATTTGTAATGTAGATGTTATTAAGATAAGGAAATGAAAGCTCAGAAAGGCCAAGTAACATACAAACCATCATGCAGATACTAAATGGTAGAAGCAAGATTCAAAGCTTCTTGCCCAAGCTTAATCTTCACACTGTAAGATAATCCTATTTCCAAGGAGCTACATCAAACATACAACAAAATAAATAACTACATTTTGAAGCACAAAGATAAGAAAAAAGGAGATGGAAAACACAATCTAAGAAGGGAGAAAGATAAGAAAATCAATTTAATTTTGTCATGTCAGGTTGTTACTGTAGTTTAAAGAAGGTGCATGAAGAAGGGTACATAACTAAACTGGATACTAGAGTAGGAGTTGGCCAGGCAACATGAGAAACCTATTTCTTAAGAGAGAAGATGGGGCACCTGGGTGGCTAAGTCAGTTAAGCATCCGACTTCAGCTCAGGTCATGATCTCAGGGTTAGCGCATTGAGCCCTGCGTTGGGCTCTGTGCTGACAGCTCAGAGCCTGAAGCCTGCTTTGGATTTGTGTCTACCTCTTTCTCTCTGCCCTCCTCCACTTGCACTCTGTCTCCCTCTCAAAAATAAACATTAAAAAAATACATATTTTTTTAAATAGAGAGATGAGTTTGACTCATAGAGAAAACAAAGGAGACAATGACTAAAGAACTTTAAACTGGTCAGGTTTTGTTTTTTTTTTGTTTTTTTTTTTGCTAATTTTTTTAAAAGTCTGGACACTTAACCAACTGAGCCACCCAGGTGCCCCTAACCTTGTTAGTTTTAATAAATGTTTACTAAGAGTCTATTCTACACCAAGAGCCAAGTATACAGACACAATTAATACAGAATAGTCCTTCCCTGCATAGGGCATACAGTTTAGGACACAGACATTCAAAGAATTACACAAAATGTAATTAACAAAATGGAAAGTGTTGTGAAGGAAAAGTACAGACTGTTATGACAGCATCTAAAAGGGGACAGTGGAATAATTAGAGATGGTTTCCCTGAGGAGTGACATTCAAACTAAGAGCTAAAAGATGAACTTGCATTTACTAGGTATGTGAGTAGTTAGAGGAGACAATCTAAGCAATGAGAACAGCATATACAGAGGCCTTGAGACAGGAGAGAACAAGGTATAAAACTAAAAGAAAACCTATGTGGCTAGAGTATAAGCACAAATAAGAATGAGAAATGAGGGTGGAAAAGTAGGCAAGCTAAATCACAAATGGCCTTTAAAACTTACATTAAATATTCTGGAATTTGTCCCAAGAGCAAAGGGAAGCCAGTGGAGGTTTCTGATTAAGGAAATAATAAAATAAAAACTGCAGGGGCGCCTGGGTGGCTCAGTTGGCTAAGTGTCCGACTTTGGCTCAGGTCATGATCTCATGGTTCACAAGCTCGAGCCTTGCGTTGGGCTCTGTGCTGCCAGCTCAGAGCCTGGAGCCTGCTTCAGATTCTGTGTCTCCCTCTCTCTCTGCCCCTCCCTCACTCACACTCTGTGTCTCTCTTTCTCTCTCAAAAATAAATAAAAACAGGGGTGCCTGAGTGGCTCAGTTGGTTGGGCGCTGGACTTAGGTTCGGGCCATAATCTCACGGTCCGTGGGTTCAAGCCCCACATCAGGCTCTGTGCTGACAGCTCGGAGCCTGGAGGCTGCTTCGGATTCTGTGTCTCCCTCTCTCTCTGCCTGTCCCCTGCTTGCACTATGTCTCTCTCTGTCAAAAATAAATAAACATTTAAAAAAAATTAAAAATAAATAAAAACATTTTTAAAAAATTAAACTAAGAATTGCATTTTGAAAATATCTATTCTCACAGGTTCTGAATCTCAAGTCCACAGACACAAAAGGGTCTCTACCTAGAATCCAGGAGTTCATGAAATTGAATGAAGGAGAAAATCTTTATTTTTTACTCACCCCTGATTGAAATTTAGCATTTCTTTTAATTGTGAATATAGGTCCTTTGACTCTGTCATCGATACAAATTTCAAATATGTACATATCATATGACGCTTATTACAAAACTCTCAAAATAATGGTTTTGTCCCTCATAATGCCATTACTTTAATATTATGGAAGTTTTGGGGCACCGGGGTGGTTCAGTTGGTTAAGCATCCAACTCTTGATCTCAGCTCAGGTCTTGATCTCAAGGTTATGAGTTCAACCCCTGTATTGGGCTCCATGCCCCAATCCATCAGTTAGTTAATTTATGAAAGTTTTGTACCCTATGATCCAGCAATCACACTATTAGGTATTTAAAGAATACAAAAGTACTAATTCAAAAGGATACATGCACTTCGATGTTTAAAGTAGCATTATTTTTTGTTTTAAAAATTTTTTTTAACGTTTATTATTTATTTTTGAGAGAGAGGGAGACAGGAGCGCAAGTGGGGAAGGGACAGAAAGAGAGGGAGACACAGAATCCAAAGCAGGCTCCAGGCTCTGAGCTGTCAGCACAGAGCCTGACACAGGGCTCAAACTGTGAGATCACGACCCGAGCCAAAGTCGGATGCTTAACTGACTAATCTACCCAGGCGGCCCTAAAGCAGCATTATTTACAATAGCCAAATTATGGAAATAGCTCATGTCCATCCATTGATAAATGAATAAAGAAGATGTGGTGTATATGTATACAACGAATATTAATCACCCATAAAAAGAACGAAATCTTTTGCATTGTTGTTGCCATTTGCAACAACATGGGTAGAGTGAGAGAGTATTATGATAAATACGTCCGTCAGAAAAGACAGTATTTTCCATCAGAAAATACCATATGATTTCACTCATATGTGGAATTTAAAACACAAAACAAAGCAGCAAAGGGAGGGAAAAAAATGAGAGAGAGAGAGAGAGCGAGAGAGAGAGAGGCAAACCAAGAAACAGATTCAACTGTACAGAACAAACTGATGGTTACCAGAAGGGAGATAGGTGATGGGAATTAAGGAGTGCACTTGTGATGACTACCAGGTGATTTATGGAATTGCTGAATCATTATATTATACACCTGAAACTAATATAACACTAATGTTAACTGAAATTTAAATAAAAACTTAAAAAAGATAAAAAATTAAAATAGAATCCATTAAATGTAAAAACTTAATTAAAATTACGGAAGTTTTAGAAACATTGCTAGATCTTGTTATTTAATGAATTAATAATGATGTATAGAGGCACCTGGGTGGTTCAGTCGGTTGAGCATCCGATTTCGGCTCAGGTCATGCTCTCACATGAGAGTTTGAGCCCCGCATCAGGCTCACTGCTCTCAGCACAGAGGCTGCTTTGGATCCTCTGTCCCCCACTCTCTCTGCTCCTACCCCGCTTGCGCTCTCAAAAATAAATAAAACGTTAAAAAAATAATGAAGATGAGGTACATACATTAAAATATCACAAATTTTTAAAAAATAATATTCTTATTAGTATATCGTTTTCCCTTGTAGTTACACATATTTTTAAGTTTATTTATTTATCTTAAGAGAGAGAGAGAGCATAAAAGCAGGTGAGGGGCTGAGAGAAGGAGAGACAGAATCCCAAGCAGGCTCTGTGCCATCAGCACAGAGCCCCAATGTGGGGCTCAAACTCACGAACAAAGAGATCATGATCTGAGTCAAGATCAAGGGTCAGATGCCCAATTGAGAGCCACACAGACAGCCCTGTAGGTACACATTTTAAAATGTTATTCTCAGAAGGACTCCATAGGTTTCACTAAAGGTACAAGGGATATGTGTCATAAGAAGAGTTTAAGAATCCCTGCAGAGGATAGAAAACGGATTAGGGGAGAAGCGCAGAGAGAAGTTAAAAAAACAAGCAATCGAGGTAAGATTATGGAAGCTTAAACTAGGATGGTGGCAGTGCTGATTGAAAGAAGATCAATTTGAAAGATATTTGGAAGGTAAAATTGAGAGTAGAGACTCTTTTCAAATGTAATTATCAAAGAATAATGTTATAAGTGCTTATAATAAAATGGAAATAAAAATGCAGAATCTAGGGGCACCTGGTTGACTCAGTCAGTAAAGCATGTGACTCTTGATCTTGGGGTTGTGAGTTTGGATATAGAGATTACTTAAAAATAAAATCTTAAGAACAATTCAGAATCTAAAAC
The DNA here is from genome assembly GCF_028749965.1 of Puma concolor. Lineage (NCBI taxonomy): Eukaryota > Metazoa > Chordata > Mammalia > Carnivora > Felidae > Puma > Puma concolor. The sequence continues at coordinate 190,496,601 of NC_141674.1, read as the reverse complement.
TATCAATATAGTATGATGCTGATTAAAATTCTAATGTGTACAGAAAAAATAAAATGATAGAAAGCATTTTAAAATGTTAAACATGGTTATCAATGAGTAATGGATAGCATTAAAAATGTTTATTTTTTTCCTTAGGATTTCCTAAATTTTTCCATTATTTTATAAAATGAATCAGAAAAAAGTAAACATAATTTTAGTTATTTTGCGGGAAATTCTAATGGCATGGAAAAACGTTTGTGATACATTTTAAGGTGAAAAGTATATAAAATTATACATACAGTATGATCTCAACCACGCATACATCTATAGTGATATTATGAATGATTTATTTAAAGTTAATGCTTTCTGGGGCACCTGGGTGGCTCAGTCGGCTAAATGTCCAACTCTTGACTTCAGCTCAGCTCATGATCTCACTAATTTGTGAGTTTGAGCCCCACATCGGGCTCTGAGCTGATGGCACAGAGCCTGCTTGGGATCCTCTCTCTCTCTCTCTCTCTGCTGCTCCCCCACTTTCTCGCTCTCAAAATAAACATTATAAAAAAAATAATAATAAAGTTAATGTTTTCTGGGGTGGCTGGGTAGCTCAGTTGGTTGAGCATCCGACTTCAGCTCAGGCCATGATCTCATAGTCCGTGAGTTCCAGCCCCGGGTCAGACTCTGTGCTGACAGCTCAGAGCCTGGAGCCTTCTTTGGATTATGTGTCTCCCCCTCTCTCTGCCCCTCCCCGACTTGTGCTCTGTCTCTGTCTCTCTCTCAAAAATAAACATTAAAAAAAATAAAAAATAAAATGTTTTCTACAGCAACCATACATTAATTTTATAAATTCCATTATTAAAAATTTTTTTAATGTTTATTTATTTTTGAGAGAGACAGAATGAGTGGGGGAGGGGCAAAGAGAGAGGGAGACAGAATCTGAGGCAGGCTCCAGGCTCTAATATGTCAGCACAGAGCCCCATGTGGGGCTTGAACTCACAAACTGTGAGATCATGACCTGAGCCGAAGTCGGTCGGTCAACCAACTAAACCACCCAGGTGCCCCAATTCCATTGTTTTTAAAGAGCACAAATGGATGGATTAGTTTTGTACAGAAGAAAGGGTTCTTTAGGATTTAAAATGACAAGAAAGAACAAGATTGAGATGGATAGAGTTTGTTTGTGGGGAAATAGGATATTGAGGGAATTTACAGGTAAGGGACACTATGGTCTCAGCAAACCAGGAGGCAAAGACACCTACAGCAAGCAAAGGGATTTGTTAGCAATACTAGAATAAGGGTGAAGGTTTGGAACAGTGCTATTGGGACACAGAGAACTGTCAGCACATAGGGCTCAGCTAAGGATCTTTAGGGACAAAAAGTAAATAGTATGGATTACTATTGTTCTCAAACTTTGTAAATAAGTCATTTGTGGAACATCTTAAAAATGTCAGATCCCTAGGGGTGCCTGGGTGGCTCAGCTGGTTGTGTCCAACTTTGGCTCAGGTCACAATCTCACAGTTTGAGGGTTTGAGCCTCCATCGGGCTCTGTGCTAACAACTCAGAGCCTAGAGCCTGCTTCAGATTCTGTGTCTTCCTCTCTCTCTGCCCCTTCCCCACTCGCACTCTCTCTCAAAAAATAAATAAACATTAAAAAAATTAAGGGGCGCCTGGATGGCTCAGTTGGTTAAGCATCGGACGTCGGCTCAGGTATGATCTTGCAATTTGTGAGTTTGAGTGAGCCCTGTGTTACGTTCTGTGCTGACAGCTCAGAGCCTGGAGCCTGCTTCAGATTCTGTGTTTCCACTTCTATCTTCCCCTCTCCCACTCATGCGCGCTCTCTTTCTATCTCAAAAATAAATAAACATTAAAAAAAATTAAAAAAAAAAAACTGTTGGGGCTGCTGGGTGGCTCAGTCAGTTAAGCGTTTGATTGTGGCTCAGGTAGTGTTCTCACTGCTCATGAGTTTGAGCCCCACATTGGGCTCTGTGCTGACAGCTCGGAGCCTGGAGCCTGCTTCAGATTGTGTCTCCATCTTTCTGCCCCTCACCTGCCCATGCTCTCTCTCTGTCTCTCTCAAATATAAAATAAAACATCTAAAAAAATGCTTTAATAAGTAAATAAAATTAAAATAAATTTAAAAAATTGTTTAAAAAAAATGCCAGATCCCTCTGCAGTATGATTTAGTTTTGTCTATGCAGAGGCCCAGTAAATCTGCAGTTTTAACAAGAGAATGTGTTTTAAGTGAGCTTAGATCAGGTTTTGGGACTGGTTTAGAGTCTGGCCTGGACACAAAGGACAAATCTATTGACACAGAAAATTTGTTCAGGTTCTCTCCATTCCCATCATTCCAACTTACACAGAAGAGTACAGGTGTGAAGATTATTTATTGTTGTTTGTTTTGTTTTAGAATTTCAGGAGAATAAAAATCAGCTTAGAAAGACAAGAAAAAAAGTAGCAAAGACAAGACACACTAATAGTCAAAAATATACTATCATCTGTATTAAAGAATGGGCCACACTTCTCATCACCTTACCTTTAGCAGGAGAGCAAAATTACTCTGCAGAGAATTAGTCACACCACTTTCATATAATTTTTTCCTCATGTGGTTTTCATTCACATTCCCACCATCAGACTGATACCTTAATAATGACTTAAGCATGGTTTCAAAAGGGTCCGCTGAAACAGACAAATTAAGTATTTCTGAGTCCAAGTGGGCAACAGAACTGAAAACAAAGAAAACAACTATAAAAACCTAGCACAAAACAAAGAGATCAAGGAGGTAGGGGACTGTAGCTAACAGCATGCCAACTTTTTTCCCAACTCCCTTCATTATCTTTCCTAAATATGAACAGTTCAAGAGGCAATAAAAACTGTTAAGAATACAATATCCTGACTGACAACTACACTATAAATAATTAATACTTAACATAAATACTCTACCTACATGACAATATCTTTGATTTTTAAAAAAGCTCATTCCACTGGTTTTAAAGCAAAATTGTTATTGGTGTGTAAAGGTTAAGTATTACAGTTAAAATTATTTGGCTGAGTGCAGAAATTTCTTTTTTCTCTTTCATCCATTTTTTAAGTGTTTCTTTAATGACTATATTGTTTCATACAAAAAAAAATACATTGTCATTGTAAACAATTAAAACAACAGTAAAATACAAAAGAAAATTCGTCTAAATTTCACCAGAGAGATAATGTTAAACATTTTTGAGACTGCATTTTTTTTTTTTTTTGACAGAGAGAGAGAGAGGAGGGGGAGAGGGAGAGAGAATCCCAAGCAGGCTCCACGCTCAGCTCAGAGCCCCAAACAGGGTTCAATCTCATGACTGTGCTATCATGACCTGAGCCAAAGTCAAGAGTCGCTGCTCAACCAACTGAGCCACGCAGCTGCCCCAATAAGACTGCTTTTGTTTTGTTTTTATAGTTAACATTACTTAACAGAAGGAAACAGAAAAATGTCAGATTTTACAAATACAAACACTTCTTTCAGAGCACTTCTCCCAGTTCATTAGTATGATCACTTCAATGTTTACATGGTTCTCCTACTCCCCAATACACCATAAGCTCCACAGGAGCAGAGACCACGTCTGGTTTTACTCATCTTTGCATTTCCTGACAGAGCCATCCTTCCATGTTATGGAAAGCTTAGTGATTAAGAACACAAACTCAGGCCAGACTGCTTACCTTCAAGTCCCATTTCTATCACTAATAAGTTGTGTGATCTTGGGCCAATGACCTAACCTCTTTGCACCTCAGTTTTCTCTAATGTCTACTTCATAAGGTTGTTCTAAGGATTAAATGAGTTAATATCTGTAAATGGCTTATAATAGTATTGGCATATAGTAGGCCATACAGATATTTGGTAAACAAAATAAATCTACATCGGCATATTAAGGCCTGATTATATTTTTTCATTCAGCCACTAACATTTAACTTTGCTTCAAATTTTTATTGTAAATAATATTAATATGTCTTTTCTCATTATATGAATATCAACTTATGATAAATTCTTTATGATATTATTGCTAAATCAAAGATCCTGCCAACCCTCTCTCCCAAGTTTATAAAATATTTACATTCCATGTTTGCCTATTCCCTTAGCAACAATGCATTTTGCCAATATTTTTCATATCTTCCAAGTAAGATAGGTAAAACTTTTATTTGCATCCCACTAATTATTAGACAGGTTGAAATCTTCATTTATTTATTTATTGGCCATTTTTATTTCCTCTTTCTTAATTACCTTGTTTTTGCCCATTTTTCTATATCTCCATTTTATTTTTATTTTCTTATTAGTTTTTACTTATATATATGGATGGTAAATGGTTTCCCCATCTCTTTTAAACTTTTTCAGGGTACCTTTTTATTTTACAGAAATATAGTAATCAACTACACATCATGGGTAGTAATCTGTGCTTTTTATTGTACTGAAATTTCTCATTTTTATATAGATTTACATAAAAATTTAAGACAGTTTACCTATCTTGTGCTTGATGGCTCCTAGATCTCATGGTAAGAAAAGGTTTATCAACACCTATCCCCAATTTAATATTTAACCACGTTTTCTTCTAATACTTTTTAGGACTTTAAATTTTAATCATTTGGAATTTATTTTGCTATAAAGAGCAAGGCAGGGATGCAGATTTATTTTTTCCAAATAGCTAACCAGTTTTCCAAAACCGTTTATCACCTTTCCCCTTTATCATAAAATGCTCTCTTATCATGTATACTTGGTTTGTCTACCAGACTACCTAGTCCATCAATCTGTCTAGTCTTATCATAATACAAGATTCTTTAAATTAATCTAGATTTATAGCACATTGCTCTATCAGATGGTATAAGTACTCCCCTCATGAATATTCTTTTCTAGATGTTTTCTGACTGCTCAAGTACCTTTACTATTCCAGATGCACCCTGGATCTATTTTTTTCAAAAAAATCCTGTTGGAATTTATATTGGGATTCTACTGTATATATCTATAAACTGAGGAGAAAAATAATCATTTTACAATACTGTAACTACAGTGAGGTACTAATTATACAGACCTTAGCATAATGCCTGGCATATAGTATAAAACATTCAACAAATGTTAGCTAGTCTTACCCATGAACAATGTGTGGCTCTTCAACGTTTATTTATTTTTGGGACAGAGAGAGACAGAGCATGAACGGGGGAGGAGCAGAGAGAGAGGGAGACACAGAATCGGAAACAGGCTCCAGGTCTGAGCCATCAGCCCAGAGCCTGATGCGGGGCTCGAACTCACGGACCGCAAGATCGTGACCTGGCTGAAGTCGGACGCTCAACCGACCGCGCCACCCAGGCTCCCCAATGTGTGGCTCTTCATGTATAGATGTTTATTCGTAAAAGATGAGGATCAGATAATTAGAAAAAAAATTAAACTTACATGTCTTATTGGGGTTGATATGCTGCTTCAGGGCATCAACAGTGCCCAAACTAACCACAAGGCGCCTGCCAAACCAGAAAGAGACCACAGGTCCATATCCCTCATGCAAATTAACCAGGAACTCGTGCAAACTTCCACTTTTCACAATATCTGGAAGATTACCATCTCTGAGAAAAGAACAACATTTGAAAAAATAACTTGGAAAAATAAGAAATTTAACTTGGAAGAATCAGAAAAACAATAACTGATACTGAATTAACTGTGTCAACAGATGAGAGCAGAGTTGAATGAAATGCAAATTATTGCAAAATCTAAAACTTAATTAAATTTGACTCCTTACTTTCTGTAGTTATATTTAGATATGGATTTTTCTGATATTTTGAGAATTTGTAACAATTCAAACCAAGAAAAAAGCTACACAAGGAACATCTGACTTACACAATGGAAAATAATCCCATTTTTGCAACATCTCATTTTGAGATAGCAATGATCATCATAGGCTGATTTATTTTTTTTTTTTTTAATTTTTTTTTCAACGTTTTTTATTTATTTTTGGGACAGAGAGAGACAGAGCATGAACGGGGGAGGCGCAGAGAGAGAGGGAGACACAGAATCGGAAACAGGCTCCAGGCTCCGAGCCATCAGCCCAGAGCCTGACGCGGGGCTCGAACTCACGGACCGTGAGATCCTGACCTGGCTGAAGTCGGACGCTTAACCGACTGCGCCACCCAGGCGCCCCATCATAGGCCGATTTAAATCATCAGATCAGTTCTGGCATTTTTTTCTAATTTTTTTCTAATTTCCTTCTATCTTAATGATTGTTTTTTATTTTCAATACTCTGGCTAGAGAAAGTGAAAGCAATTAAAGTTTTTTTTTTTTTTCTTTCAGATTTTGTGTAACTTTTTATTTCTTATTTATTTTTTAAAGTAAACTCTATACCCGATGTGAAGCTTGAACTCACAACCCTGAGATCAAGAGTTGGATGTTCTAATGAATAAGCCAGCCAGATACCTGAAAGCAATTAAAGTTTTTGTTTATACAGCTCTCCTTTCTGTTCTTAACAAAGTTCAGGTTTAGGCCCAGAGATAAATTTAGAGTAAATAAAGGAATTAAATAAACTATGTAATTTACAAATATGGTTTCGTTTTGATACCAAAAATTAAATAAGAGTTAACTCTACTGAATTCCAAAAAATAATAATAATAACAATAATAACTACTCACTTTTCTTCAGTTGGAGTAATCCCTGGAATTCCTGCAGCTTGTCTAGAAGCCTTAAGGAGAAATTTTAAAATAGTTTAGTATAATGACTTAATGTATAACATATAACTTAATGTATAATCACATAACCCATAAGTCAGATGTTTTGCCAAGACATCTGCAGGACTAAGTGATGGCTTTCCAATTTGGTTGAATATCAAGAATTCTTTCTATATTAAAATATAAAAACTGGGTTCCTTGTATTTAAAAGAATAATCTTAATATTCTTCCTCTGTGTCAATTAAACTAACACTTTTGAAAGTTTTAATCTCCATTCTACATCAACTAATATATAACAAAGTACCTTTTTTGTTGTTGTTCTGAGTCTACGTATGGTCCCTCTGGCTTGGCTTATAAAAAAAAAATCAATGTCATGCTTACAAGAGTTTCATTCCTAAAACTGTTCTCTTTCTAGCCAAAGAATTTACCAAAATACAATATGATATTCATCTTTTGCTTTAATGTAGTCAGTTTTTAAATTATTTTAGAGAAAGCATGCACAAGTAGGGGAGAGGGGCAGAGGGAGAGAGAGAATCTTAAGCAGGTTCCATGCTCAGCGTAGAGCCTGACTTGGGGCTCAATCTCATGACTGCGAGATCATGACCTGAGCTGAAATTAAGAATTAGATGCTTAACTGACTGAGCCATTCAGACGGCCCAAATACAGTCATTATTGTCAGGGTCATACAGTCACTGAGGTGTGTGGCATACAAATAATAAAATAATTCATAGCAAATTGTTCAAGTAACAACCTCTAAAATGAACTGGGGAAAAGTATGTAAAATTTTAATATTTACAATTTTATACTGGGGTTACAGCTGCTATGTTTTGGGATCAATGTTATTTTTTTCTTAGTTTTTATCTTATGATAAGCATATTATTCTTTAATATGACTTTTTATAATTTTCTTTTGATGTTTATTTATTCTTGAGAGAGACAGAGTGTGTGTGGGGAGGGGCTGACAGAGAGGGAGACACAGAATCCAAAGCAGGCTCCAGGCTCCGAGCTGTCAGCACAGAGCCCGACGCGGGGCTCGAAGTCACAAACCATGAGATCATGACCTGAGCTGAAGTCGGATGCTTGACCGACTGAGCCACCTAGGCTCCCCAACTTTTTATCATTTTTAAATAAACTAAATATTTATAGAAAAAATAACATGAAATATTTACTCCAGGATCAATTCTGAATTTTGTCAACAATTTTGATTAATATTAGTCAGAATTTATCTATCTAGCATTCTGCCCCCTTTCTTTTTCCTAATTAACATTATGTAAGTAAATGAATAAATATCTCTTTACTTGAGCATTTATTGTTTTATATCTTAATTAAAAGGTTTCCTTTTTTATTTTTAATTCTAATATAGTTAACATACAGTGTTATATTAGTTTCATGTGTACAACATAGTGATTCAACATACTTGAACATTTAAAGGCTAAACTATGTTCATCATATAGTAGAAATTGCCTAGGGCACCTGGGTGGCTCAGTCAGTTAAGCATTCGACTTCAGCTCAAGTCATGATCTTGCAGTTCCTGGGTGCAAGCCCCACATCGGGCTCTGAGCAGACAGCTCAGAGACTGGAGCCTGCTTCAGATTCTGTATCTCCTTCTGTCTCTCTGCTCCTTCCCTGCTTGTGCACTCTCCCTGTCTCTCAAAAATAAATAAATAAACATTTTTAAAAACTAAAAAAACATTGAGGGCCACCTGACTGGCTCAGTTGGTTAAGCATCTGACTTTGGCTCAGGTCATGATCTCATAACTCATGAGTTCAAGCCCCGCATCGGGTTTTGTGCTGACAGCTCAGAGCCTGGAGCTTGCTTCGGATTCTGTGTCTCTCTCGCTCTCTGCCCCTCCCTCGCTCATGCTCTGTCTCTCTCTTCTTCAAAAATAAATAAACACTAAAACAAATTTTTAATTGAATTTAAAAAAAATTTTAAAAAGGAAATTGCTTAATCATTTTCCTACTATACTGCTATAAAACATCTCAGCTATTTTTTCTTTCTTTCTTTTGTTTTTTCATTAATATAAGTAGAGCGATAAAAATCTTTGTAAAACTTTACTTTTTTCCTCCTTTGGGGTATATATGCCAAAAGAGAAATACTAGATTGAACGGTACTAACTATAGAGTTTTTCAGTTTCTGCTAAATACTACAAGAATGCTATCTAGGTAATAGTATGCGTAGTATGTGTCACTTGTATTTAGCTGATAACAATGAAATCTACAGTGTATAATTCTGTCCTACAGTCATCAATAATGGAAACTTGTCAAGTTTAATATTTTAAATAGGGAGGAAATTAGAAAAAAGATAAACCCAGTGGTATAAAAAATCCTACTTTCAATTTCCTGGGGTAAAATTATTAATCATAAAACAAGCTTCTTGATTTCTCTTTAAACATGGTAGATCCATAACATTCATCAATTATCTGCTCCTTCTGAAATCCCACTAAATGAAAGTGAATAAGAAAGGAGAAAACAAAAATAAAGAGAAAGGGAGAGGAAATAACAGAATGAACAATTCAACAAATTTCTGAAAGTGTTAAGCTGTTGGAGAAGTGATTAATTGACATAGTTGAGAGGCCTCCTCTAGGAGTCTGCAGAGGAAGAAGGAGGATTCCTAAAAAAGCAATCAGATTTGCACTCAGTAACCAGAAAGCCTGGATAAGACATAAGGTAAGACACAGACTTAACCAATTCTTAAAAAGTTGGCATACAGATTCTTTATTCCTCTGATTACCATCCTTCTGGAAGTAAACCTCAAGATTCCAAATTCAGGAAAAACAGGCTGGGGGAGTGGTTGCACCTATAATTCTAAGGGAAAATATTCTATAATCTAATACGAAGCCAAACTATTATTCAAGTGTAAAGCTAGAACAGAAACCTTTCAAATAAGCTAGGTTTCATAAAATGTATTTGCCATGCACACTTTCTTAGGAAGCTACTGTAAAATGATGCACTGCAGCATATATAGCAAGTGAAACAAGAAAGGATTGTGAGGCATGTAGGAAATAGGGTACATAACACAGATGAAGAGAATACCCACAGTGATAGTAAAAGAACAAGAGCTAAACTGAAGGAGACTATAACCAGTACCAGCTGGGGAAGGAAGATGGATGGCTCCAGAATGTGTATCTTCATGCTGAAGAAAATGCAACTGATGTCTTTGAATATTTGGACACCTTCACAGAGTAGTGTTATGACAGAAATGTTGAATATTTGGAAAAAACTACTGACACGCAGGGGTGAATAAACTCTAACGATGTGGAAATACTAAGTATAATCCCTCCCCACTAACCTAATCCTGGTTTCCACAACTCCATCAGCAAACAGGAAGAGGGAGCATTAGAAGTCTGTGCATCCTCTGGATAAAATGGTTCCTATAGCAAATGCCACATTTCATCAGCAAAAATGAAGAGTGAACCTCAGAATGCCAGGTAAAATGCTCTCCCACTCTTTACTACATCCACATCTCCCAAATAGCTAAAATGATGAGAGGGATCCCAAAATTGGTATGCACCTGGACAAAACCCTGCAAAACTTCAATCTCCCCATTTCACTGCCTCACCACTACCATTGGCCTTGAGACTATCCAGAGTGTTATTATGATCTTTTTCCTTACTTATATTAGACACCACACAAAGGCCAGGACTACCAACCTTAGGTCTTCTCTCATCCCCAGACTCCTATACCTACAGAAGTTTATCCTCTTTCCCTGACCCATCTCTCCCCTATTCAAGCCTCCACCCTATCTTAGCAACTCATTCCCATGGTCATACATTAGATTTTTTTTTTTTTAATTCTTAACGTTTATTTTTGGTAGAGAGTGTGTGAATGGAGGAGGCAGAGAGAGAGAGGGAGACACAGAATCCGAAGCAGGCTCTAGGCTCTGAGCTGTCAGCACAGAGCCCAACACAGGGCTCGAACTCACAAACCACGAGATCATGCCCTGAACCAAAGCTGGACGCTCAACCAACAGAGCCACCCAGGCGTCCCCATAAATTAGATTTTTACATGACCAATAACTTCAACATCTCCAGAATTTTAACATTAAGCATCCAAATCTCCAAGCACCTCCTATCTTTCCTTCTCAACTATTTTTATTATCTTCACTCCAAAAACTATTTTTACCCCAAAAAGTACTTTTAACACACCCACTTACATATTCATTTTCCACTTTACTCAGGTTAGATTCCATGGTACGTCATTATAAACATTCCTTTGTCCTGTATCCTTTTGCCCTACATCCTGGTGTCCCAGCAAAACCCCAATTCTAATTAAATCCAACATCTGACAAACTGTCCCTGAATCCACACAGCTGAAGAGAAACACAACCATGCTGACTAGTCTTATTTTAATTTCATGAACCCCCAGTGAACTGCCTGGAAATCACACACTTCCCTAGTCTATCATTCTGTAATCTTCCAAATGGCTCTTCTGCTCCTTTTCTTTCTTTAAATCCCCTATCCCCACCAGTAACTGATCTTGCTACTTTTCCATTGAAAAAATGAAAGCAATCAGGAAATAACTTCCACACCATGACTATCATCTGCCTACATGTATGCCGATATATTCCACCTTCCCTCCTATTAAATTGTCTATGGTCCAAATGAAATATACCCCTCTTCCCTCCACACTATCTCTGCTATCAAGCTAGCACCAGATCTCACCAAAATTATTTTAACAGCTTCCTAACTACCCTGCCTACTTCTACTCTTACCCTAGGTCCACAAGTTTATTAACATATCAGTCAAAATGATTTGCTTAAGATTTAACTAATAATATCAAATTTTTAACTCCCTTAAATTTAAAATGTCACTCTTCTGTTGAAACCCTCCAGTGGCCTACTTCAGAATGAATGTCAAGTCCATAAACTGGCCTACAACAAAAACCTGCCTTTCCTCCCCATCATTCTGATTTTATCTTTCTTACTAGTTTCTTCCTCACTCCACTCCAGCCACACTAGTCTTCTGTTTTCCTGGAACACATTAGGATGTTTCCCCCTGAAGATGTGCATATGCTATTCTCTTTGTCTGGAATGCTTTCTCAGATACTTGAATGGCTTGCTCCCTCCCTCATCTCCTTCAGGTCTCTTTTCCAATTTCTCCTTACCTCTTGGTCATCCTATTTTATTAATATTTTTAATTTTAAATTCCAGTATAGTTAATATACTGTGTTAGTTTCAGGTGTACAATATAGTGATTTAACACTTTCACACAACATGTGGGGCTCACCGTGACAAGTGCACTCTTTAAACCCCATCACCTATTTCACCCATCCTCCCACTACCTCTCCTCATAACCATCAGTTTGTTCTCTATAGTTGAGTCTGTTTCTTAGTTTGTCTCTTTTCCCCCCTTTGCTCATTTATTTTCTTAAATGCCAAAAATGAATGAAATCATATGGTATTTGTCTTTCTCTCACCTATTTCACTTAGCATTATACTCTCTAGCTCTATCCATGTCACTACAAATGGCAAGATCTCATTCTTCTTTATGGCTGAATAATATTCCATTGTAAGTATACACCACATCTTCTTTATTCATCTATGGATGGACACTTGCACTACTTCCATAATTTGGCTGCTATAAATAATGCTCTATAGGGATGCATGTATCCCTTCGAATTAGAGTTTTTGCATTTTTTGTTACATACTCAGTAGTACAATTACTGGATTGTAGGATAGTTCTACTCAAGAAATAACAACTGTTAGCAAGGATGTAGAGAGAAAGGAATCCTCTTGCATTGTTAGTAGGAATACAAATTGGTGCAGCCACTCTGGAATATTTTTCCTTAAAAAAACTGACCATCCTACTTTAAAATAACACTACCTGTTCCCAACTTTATTTTGATCCATAATACTTAATACTAGTATTTTAGTGTTATTTGTTTATATTATCTGTTCCCCCTCACCAGAATATGAATTTTCTGCCTGGTTTGTTCACTGCTGTATAGCCAGTACATGGAACCGTATCTGGCTGAAAGACTAAACAGTGCTCCTTCCTATAGACTAATCAAAGGGCAATCTCATTTAAAGATTATCAAAAATTCAAGATCTGGAGAGGCACCTGGGTGGCTCAGTTGTTGGAGGGTCCCAACTTCGGCTCAGGTCACGATCTCATAGCAGGTGGGTTCGAGCCCTGCAACCAGCTCTGTGCTGACAGTTCAGAGCCTGGAGCCTGCTTCGGATTCTGTCACCCTCTCTTCTCTTCTCTCTCTCTCTCTCTCTCTCTCTCTCTGCCCTTCCCCCTCTCTGCCCTTCCCGTTTGTGCTGTCTCTCCCTCTCAAAAATAAACACACATTAAAAAAAAAAAAAAAAAAAAACCTCAGGATCTGGAGTCACTAAACCTTTAGTTTCTAGATAAATAGGATACAGGACATTACAGGTTGTGTAGCTGCAATATTACAATCTAATCCATTTACCATCTCTGAACATTTAAGGTGTTCCCTCATTATTATCAGTGAGGTTTTGGGGAGCTCAGCTACTTAACTTTTTCCACGAAAACACCACCGTCTTTTGTAAACAGGTTAAGAGATGATTGCTCATCTACTAGCTCCTTTCCCTCTCAGAATCACCCCCTGAGGCTGATAAAGGCAAGCAGATAAGTCTAGTAGAACAAGATTCAGAGCTAACGCAAAGTCGCTACTTCAAGCTCAGGAACTAACCCACCACAACGCTCATTCCACAGCTCCATTTGCTTCCGAGGCCCTGCGAAAAGCAAGACCGATCTGGGCCGTGAGGATTTTGGATTTCGTTAACAGACGGAAAGACTGATCGAAAGGCAGGACACGAAGGAGAAAAAAAAAAAAAATCCAGGAGAATCCTCAGAAAAGGACAAAGGAGTGGAGCACTCTCGCACCCTCAAGTTTCCTCCCAGACACCCTGGAAAATGGAATTTGGGTTTGGCAGGATTACTGCCCAAAAGTCACCCCAAAGTACTGCTCACGCAGCCTGTGACAGAGGCGTGGCAGTGCCGGGAGCAGGTAGGCAGCAGGACCCAGAAAAACGGCCCTAAGCCCTCAGGCGGCAACGCGTCCCTGGCCGTGCGCGCCAGAGGGGTCCTCCAGCCGCCCGCTCCGCTCTCCCAGCGCAGCCCGCGCGCACTCCGCGAGGCGTCACGTGCCCGAGAGCTGCAGCTGCGCGATGCGGGAACAGGAACACAAGCGAGAGCGGGAGCCCTCCTCTCAGGCCCGCTCCCTGCAGCCCACTGCGCGCAGAGCGACGCGGATACGGCAACAGAGGCTGGGGCGGCTGTCAGAGTCCCCGAGGCCGAGACGGCGATTACCGGATAGAGGTAGAGCACCGCTGCCACCAACGCCAGCAGGAAGGTAACGGCGAAGATGGCAAAGTCCAACATGGCTCTTCCGCCGACGAGCCACGTCTCACACCCCGCGCTCCGGCAGCAGCGCCTCAGCCTGACCAGCTCTGCGGAATGGGCGTGAGGGCAGAGGCGCCCTGTGGACCTTGCGAGCCAATGGGCCCACCGGGGGGCGGGGCCGGGGCCTGGCGAGGCTGGCGGGGAGAGCAATGGAGTGCCGAGGCCCGCGGCGGGGCCGGAGCCACACCCCAGGGCGGAGTTGGCGGCGGACAAGGCCTCGGGGCACGCCCATGATTTGGGGTTCCTGTCGCAGGAGAAAGTGGAGTCTAGGCTTCTGAAACACGTTAGGACTTACCATCGCTCTGCCCAGACCAACACTGTCCCAATAGTTTTAGGATTAAAACTCATAAACCTTTGAAAGATTCTTACGGCGTAGCTTCCGGAGCAGCAGCAGCAGCACCGGGGAACTTGCTAGGAATTCTGATTCTCTACCCCACCCTGGGAGCGAGAGGGATTCCGCAAGTCTGTGCTTTATTTAAAAAAAAAAATTTTTTTTCAACATTTATTTATTTTTGGGACAGAGAGAGACAGAGCATGAACGGGGGAGGGGCAGAGAGAGAGGGAGACACAGAATCGGAAACAGGCTCCAGGCTCTGAGCCATCAGCCCAGAGCCTGACGCGGGGCTCGAACTCCCGGACCGCGAGATGGTGACCTGGCTGAAGTCGGACGCTTAACCGACTGCGACACCCAGGCGCCCCAAGTCTGTGCTTTATTTAACAAAGCTGTTAAACACCGTGAGAACCACTGACCCAAGCTAACCTGGACAGGAGTGTCTTAAGAGTCAAGCATCGTTAGATGTTCCTTGTTTCGAAAAATTATTTGAAGTGCTAATAAATGTGATTCCTTGACACTTTCTCGTGATTGAAGGCAGCGAACTGTTCAGTTATGGTAAGATTTCCTGACTCTGCTAGAGTTTCAGAAAATTGAATTTTCTAAGCTTCCATTTCCTTATATATAAAGCAATGGAAATAATACCACACAGAGTTGCCTGCTGGAATAAATGAGGTATTTTATGGAAAGTACTTAATACAGTTCCTAGCAAAATGCTCGTTAGTATTTAGCACTAGTTATTCTGAACATAAAAATATCCTAGGATCCCTCTTCTTTTTCACAGGACTCAGAAGGCTTTGTTTGTTTGTTTGTTAATTTTGAGAGAACGCTTGAGCAGGAGAGAGGCAGAAAAAGAGAGAGCGAGAAAATCCTAAGCAGGCTCCAGACTGTCAGCGTGGACCCAGTCCCAGAGTTCTGTCCCACGTACTGGGAGATTATGACCTGAGCCGAAATCAACAGTCCCACACCTTACCAACCAAGCCACCCAAGCCGTGATTCAGAATTTTTGATATGTATAATGTAAGGCAAAGGCCATTACTTACTGGTGTTCCATTTAGTGAATGCACACTCAAAGTATGTATGGTTTTTATAGCTTTCATAGTATAAAGTGTGTGTCTCTCACACACACAGACACACATACATTCACACACAAAGGCAGCAATTCAGTAAGTGGAATCATTTGAGATTGCATTTTAGAACATCTGTGATAAATGACTTCTCGAGTAAGCATGAAACATCTCATTGAAAATGCCAAGGCTTTTGGCATCTATAGCAAATATAAATGTTGCTATTTGATATTTTATTTCGCAGAAATTGTACTTTTTTTAAAGAGAAAAGTATGTATGTATGTATTTATTTATTTTAATGTTTTATTTATTTTTGAGACAGAGACAGAGCTCGAGTGGGGGACAGGCAGAGAGAGAGGGAGACACAGAGTCCGAAGTAGGCTCAGGCTCTGAGCTGTCAGTCCAGAGCTGACACGAGGCTGGAACCCACCAACCTAAGCCGAAGTCGAAGGTTTTACCAACTGAGCCACCCAGGTGCCCCTACCTAAAAATATTTTATGAAACCATGTATATACTTTCACACATTTTGATGTTGACATCTAAAATTTTTATCTTGACTTAAAAGGATTAAATTTTCAGTGTATTGTAAATATTCACATTTGAAATTATTGTATCTCTTTTAAATGTATGAAAAGGAATTTAAATACCATAGTGATGTGATGACTATCACCGAGCATTTATTTTTATTTTTTATTTATTTTTAAATTTACATCCAAGTTAGTTAGCATGTAGTGCAATAATGATTTCTGGAATAGATTCCAGTGATTCATCCCCTATGTATAGCACCCAGTGCTCATCCCACCAAGTCTCCTCCTTAATGCCCCTTCCCCATTTAGCCCATCCCCCCCAAACACAACCCTTCCAGCAACCCTCAGTTTGTTCTCTGTATGTAAGAGTCTCTTATGTTTTGTCCCCCTCCGTTTTTATATTAATTTTGCCTCCCTTCCCTTTTGTTCATCTATTTGTATCTTAAAAAAATTTTTTTAATCTTTATTTATTTTTGAGAGAGAGCATATGAGCGGGGGAGGAGCAGAGAGAGAGGCAGACACAGAATCCGAAGCAGGCTCCAGGCTCCGAGCTGTCATCACAGAGTCTGATGCGGGGCTCGAGCCCACGAACGGTGAGATCATGACCTGAACCAAAGTCGCTGAACTGACTGAACCACCCAGGCTCCCCCATCTGTTTTGTATCTTTTTTTTTTTTTTTTAATGTTTTTACTTTTGAGACAGAGACAGAGCATGAGCAGGGGAGGGGCAGAGAGATGGGGGGACACAGACCATTTGTTTTGTATCTTAAAGTCCATATGTCTGAAGTCATATATTTGTCTTTCTCTATTTTCGCTTAGCATAATACCCTCTAGTCCCATCCACGTAGTTGCAAATGGCAAGATTTCACTATTTTTGATTGCCGAGTAATACTCCATTGTATATATATACCACATCTTTATTTATCTGTTGATGGACATGTGGGTTCTTTCCATACTTTGGCTATTATTATCAATAGCTCTGCTACAAACATTGGGGTGCGTGTGCCCCTTTGAAACAGCACACCTATATCCCTTGGATAATACCTAGTAGTGCAATTGTGGGGTCATAGGGTAGTTCTATTTTTAACTTTTTGAGGAACCTCCATTCTGTTTCCCAGAGTGGCTGCAGCAGTTTGCATTCCCACCAGCAGTGCAAAACAGATCCTCTTTCTCCACATCCTCACCAGCCTCTGTTGTTGCCTGAGTTGTTAATTTTAGCCATTCTTACTGGTGTGAGGTGGTATCTCATTGTGGTTTTGATTTGTATTTCACTGATGATGAGTGATGTTGAGCATCTTTTCATCACATAAAAGTCTTTTAGAAATTTCTCTTGCAGACTGTTAAAAACTGAGAACAAACTGAGGGTTGATGGGGGGTGGGAGGGAGGAGAGGGTGGGTGATGGGTATTGAGGAGGGCACCTTTTGGGATGAGCACTGGGTGTTGTGTGGAAACCAATTTGACAATAAATTTCATATATTAAAAAAATAAATTAAAAAAAAAGGAAAAAAAAAAAAAAAGAAATTATGTTCCCAGCTGCTAGTAATCAATGGATTGTGCTGTACCAGATTGCAATTTCATTAACAGCACATGGAATCCTCATTTCATACCATTCTTGCCAAAAATGATTATAAGAACTTTAAAGACTCCTTGTCAGTTTCATAGGTGAATATGAATCAGTGTTATTTTAATTAGCATTTCTTTGAATAAAAATGGAGTTAAACTCTTTTTTCTTAAAAAAAAAAAAAAGAAATTTCTCTTGGGTGAAAAGAACAGCTTTAAATCCAAATGACAGCCCTGCCTTAGTTTAAAGCTAAGTTCTCTTTTCTGCTTATTATGGATCTTTGATAAAAAATACAATTGCTGAGAAGTCTGTTTTGCTTGCTGTTTGCTACGAGCATTGTGAAACCTTTCCTGAATGTAACTCGCTATGTAAAGAGTAAGTTGTGAAACTTCCTAAATGTAGTCTGGTATGTAATAGAATAAGTGATTGTACATGAACTAACCGGCATTTCTCGCTTCTGTAAACCTGCTTGCTTAACACATTCCTCCCCTACCCCCTTCTCCCTTCCCCCTTTTCCTCCTGCCACAAGTAACGGACAAAGCCTTCCCGCCAAAGAACAGACAAAGGACGCCCAATCAGAGAACAACAAACAACTTTAAAACCAACTAATCAGGCCCCTCATAATTTGAAACCTCCCCTGTGCTATTTGTCTCTGTCTATAAAAACGCTGTACCAACCCTGATCGAGGCCTCTACTCGTCACTGGCGACGAGTGCGCAGAGGTCCAGGTTCGAACCTGCAGTAAACGACCCTTGCCGCTTGGCTTTGACTTACGACTCTGGTGGTCTCTTGTGGGGGGGTTTCGCGACCTCGGGCATTACATTTGGAGGTTCCACCGAGATTTCCCCCGAGCCCACCAGACTTCTGGTTAACGGGTCGTATCTGATTCCGATCGGTAAGTAAGCTGGCTCTAACGTTCTTCCTTTTCTCTGATCTGTGTTTCTTCTCTGGAGAACCAGTTCTGTCTGGAAGCTGGTGTGACCCTGGCGGACGCGCTATAGGGCACCCGGCCGGGGTCAGTTGGAGACGTCCACTGACATCTGGGGGCCTTCTTGGCCCATCAGGGGACCTTCTTGGTCCATCGGGGGGCCTTTTTGGCCCATCAGGATTCTTTTCTGTGGGCTGCTTACGCCCAACGCGCCTGCGAACTAAATACTTTCATTTTCTCTATGAACTTCCAGAGTGCTAAAAAAATATCTATAGGCGTCTAAAAGAAAAACCACCTAGGCATGCCAATTGTTACCCGTATTCTGATGTGATGTGTGTCTGTGTGTCTGTCTGTTGAATTGACTGGAATGATTGTTGAGAGTCAGGGGCACGCGCCTGACTTACCCTATGTGTAGTCCCACGGCGTAAGCTACGGGATTCGAGTGGGCTCTAACCCGATTTCCGCGGTGATCCTCATATGGCTTAAGGCAGTCAAAATCTTTTGATCCAAGCAGGGGGTTTATACCTGCCCGCCTATGCTAAGAGGCACCTAAGCTCCCGCGAGGGACGCGGACGGACGAGTACTCGAGTGCTTCTGTGTCAGTCTGAATGTATTGTCACCCCTGGGCCTTTGTAATAATAACCATCCTAGCCGTAACCCTTTCTACCGGGTTGGCCGAAACAGCACCAGAAAGTTGGAACCGCTGCGAAAGATTCTTGTTAGTTCTTGTTTTTCTTTCATGGGTCGGATGCTTTATTGGAATTGTTTTCTCGGCTGATCAGAATTAATTATTCCATCCTTTGTTCCTCTCTCCTCCTTCCTCAGCTCCCTGCGGCTTTCCCTCCCGCCCCTCCGCCCGGGGCCCAGCCAGGCCGCTGGGGGTCTCACCCTCGGAGGTCGCCTGCGCGAACTCCTCCACCGCTAATTTCAGCCGCTTCAGGGCCCCCTCCGTGCCGCCCCCTGGCCAGCGGCGCCCCCCCCCCCGCGTCCGTGCTGCCCGCGCCCCCTTCTCTTCTCCTCTTCCTCAGAATCATAACATGGGCCAAACGCAGAGCACCCCTCTCTCCCTCCTCCTCACCAATTTCAAAGATGTAAGAGCTAGAGGACACAGCTTAAGCCTAGACAATCGCAAAAGGAAGTTGATCGCCTATTGCTGCTCTGAATGGCCCACCTTTGGGGTCAATTGGCCTACAGAGGGAACCTTCTGCCTCCCTGTGGTCCTTAAAGTAAAATCAAAAATTTTCCTACCAGGGAAAGAAGGTCACTCGGATCAGATTCCCTATATTCTGGTGTGGCAAGATTTAGTAGAAAACCCACCTCCCTGGATGGCCTCTTTCTTAACAACAGGGCCATGCAAAATTCTAGCAGCTAAACCTACCAACCCTCCCAAGCCACAAACTCCGAATGCACCCCCTGTTCTCCCCGACAGCCAAGATTCACTTTCCCTTGACCCTCCCCCTTACCAGATTCCCCCCCTTATTCCTCAAGCTGCCCCCATCCCTGCTCCCGACCCCATTCCACCTGCGCCGGCAGAGCCTCCCGTAGCCCAGCCAATGGAAGAACTAGAAAATAGGGAGGCTCAACCCGCGCCCATGCCTAGTGGGGGCGAAATCCAAGGGCCGGCTGGACGTACCCGTAGGCGGGCCCCACATGAGCCAGGACTCCGCCTTCCTGACTCCACCGTAGCTCTACCCTTACGGGAAGTAGGGCCTCCCGATGATACGGGGAACCCCCGGCTTCAATACTTGCCCTTCTCCACCAGTGACCTATATAACTGGAAAACCCAGAATGCCCGATTTTCTGATAACCCTAAAGATTTAATAGCTCTCCTGGACAGCGTTATGTTCACCCACCAACCCACCTGGGATGATTGTCAGCAACTCCTCCGAATCCTGTTCACCACCGAGGAGCGAGAAAGAATTCAATTGGAAGCAAGAAAGCTGGTTCCTGGAGATGACGGCCAACCCACTGCTAACCTTGATCTCATTAATACAGCTTTTCCCTTGACCCGACCCCCACAGGATGGCTGGGACTACAACACGGCAGAAGGTAGGGGACGGCTACGCATTTATCGCCAGACTCTAATGGCGGGTCTCCGGGCTGCTGCACGCAAGCCCACCAATTTGGCAAAAGTGTATTCAGTAATACAAGGTAAGACAGAGAGCCCTGCCGCTTATTTAGAAAGATTAATGGAAACCTTCAGACAGTATACCCCCATGAACCCCGAGGCCCCCGAAAATCAAGCTGCTGTTGTAATGGCCTTTGTAAATCAGGCAGCCACTGATATTAAAAAGAAACTCCAGAAACTAGAGGACCTGGAGGGAAAACAGATTCAGGACTTACTCTGCACTGCCCAGCGTGTCTATAATAATAGAGAGACTCCAGAGGACAGGCAACTTAAAGCTACCGAAAAAAATGACCAAAGTCCTGGCCGCTGTCGTCCAAAAGCCCCTGGATAAAGACCAATGTGCCTATTGCAAAGAAAAAGGCCATTGGGCCCGAGAATGCCCTAAAAAGAAAAAGCCACGTCATAATCAAAAACCGTGGCAGCCAAAAACCACACCCGCCCTCTTCACTCAAGATGCGGAATAGGGGGGACGGGGTTCGGATCCCCTTCCCGAACCTAGGGTAACGCTACAAGTGGAGGGGAACCCAGTTCAATTCCTAATCGACACAGGGGCACAACATTCGGTCTTGATCAGACCCCATGGAAAAATTTCTGAAAAATCTTCCTGGGTCCAAGGGGCTACCGGAATAAAAAAATATCCCTGGACCACCCAGAGGACTGTGGACCTAGGAAATGGAAAGGTCACCCATTCCTTCCTAGTCATCCCCGACAGCCCCTGCCCCTTATTAGGAAGAGACTTGCTCACTAAAATGGGGGCCCAGATTCATTTTACGCCAGGGGGCCCCCAAGTGACTGGCCCTCACAACCAACCCATGACCATACTTACTCTAAGATTAGAAGATGAATATCAACTCCATCAGGAGCCACCCTCACAAAGTCAAAACATAGAGCCCTGGCTCCAGCAGTTTCCAGAAGCATGGGCTGAAACCGGGGGTATGGGGTTGGCTAAACATCGCCCGGATCTATTCATAGAGCTGAAACCGGGGGCAGATCCAGTTCGGGTCCGACAATACCCGATGTCAATGGAGGCCAGAAATGGCATCACGCCACATATCCGTCGCCTCCTAGACTTAGGCATCTTGCGTCCCTGCCATTCAGCCTGGAACACCCCCCTGCTGCCTGTACGAAAACCTAACAGTGCGGACTACCATCCAGTACAAGATCTGAGAGAAGTTAACCGCCGAGTCATGGACATACACCCAACAGTACCCAACCCCTATACCCTCCTAAGTGCCCTCAGCCCAGAAAGACAATGGTATACTGTCCTTGATTTGAAAGATGCTTTTTTCAGCCTGCCTCTGGCCCCCAAAAGCCAAGAGCTCTTCACCTTCGAGTGGTCCGACCCTGAGAGGGGCATAAATGGGCAACTCACCTGGACCCGGCTCCCCCAAGGATTTAAAAACTCACCCACCTTGTTCGATGAGGCACTTCACGAAGATCTGGGTGAGTACCGGAATCAAAACCCCGAAGTGACTCTCTTGCAGTATGTCGACAATCTTTTAATCGCCGCTGAAACTGCCGAAGCTTGCTTGCAAGGCACCAGGAACCTCCTCCGGACACTTGGTGCCCTGGGGCACCGGGCTTCAGCAAAGAAAGCCCAAATTTGCAGATCCTAGGTAACCTACTTGGGGTATCTGTTAAGAGAAGGCCATCGATGGCTCACTGATGCACGGAAGGAAACCGTCCTCCGCATCCCCCGACCCACAACGCGAAAGCAGGTAAGAGAATTCCAGGGATCGGCCGGGTTCTGCCGCTTGTGGATACCTCGGTTCGCCGAGATGGCTAAGTCTCTTTACCTGGTCACCCGAGAACAGGCGCCCTTTGAGTGGACAGAGAAAACTGAGCAGGCTTTCCAGCAAATTAAACTCGTCCTGTTGTCGGCGCCAGCCTTAGCGCTCCCCGATGTCTCCAAACCCTTTCATCTCTTCGTAGATGAAAATAAGGGGGTAGCCAAAGCAGTGTTGACGCCACTCCTTGGTCCATGGCCCAGGCCCATTGCCTATCTTTCAAAAAGACTAGACCCAGTAGCAGCTGGCTGGCCCCCTTGCCTCCATATGATCGCTGCTACAGCTCTAATGGTAAAGGATGCTGATAAGTTAACTATGGGACAAGAGTTACATGTTACAACCCCTCATGCCATCGAGGGAGTCCTCAAACAACCTCCTGACTGATGGATAAGTAACGCCCGACTGGTTCACTACCAGGGACTATTATTAAATCCCCTCAAAATCATTTATGCTCCCCCCCGAACACTAAACCCTGCCTCCCTGTCCAGACCCGGACTTAGATACCCCCCTCCATGACTGCACTGAGATATTGGCACAGGTTCATGGAGTTCAGGAAGATTTACAGGATCACCCTCTACCAGACGCCGAGGTTACCTGGTTCACTGACGGCAGCAGCTTTGTACATCAGGGTCAAAGGTACGTGGGGGCAGCAGTCACAACTGAAACTGAGACTGTTTGGGCAGAGCCTTTGCCAGCTGGCACCTCTGCCCAACGGGCTGAACTTGTGGCCTTAACCAAGGCACTGACTTTGGGAAAAGACAAGAGACTAAACGTGTATACCGATAGCAGATATGCTTTTGCTACGGCCCACATACATGGAGCTATATACAGAGAGAGAGGACTGTTAACTGCAGAGGGGAAAACTATCAAAAACAAAGAAGAAATATTGGCTCTTTTAAAGGCACTCTGGCTGCCTAAACGACTAGCCATCATACATTGCCCAGGCCACCAAAAACCGATCACACCGGTGGCCAGAGGAAATAATTTGGCTGACCAGGTGGCCCGAGAGGCGGCCTTACAGGTGGACTGTGCTTTAATGACCACCCTACCAGACCCTGGTTCAGCTAGTTTACCAGAAAATCCCGCCTACACTAAAGAAGACCTAAACTGGATCCAAAAATTACCTTTAACTCAGTGCCTTAACGGATGGTGGAGGGCAGCAGACTGTAGCATAATTCTCCCAGAAGAAATGGGAAATAAAGTCTTATCCAAGATGCACCGAGCCACTCATATGGGCACAAGAAAAATGCAAGACTTAATAAGGCATGCTAGAATCACCATTAAAGACTCCAGGACAAAAATCGAGCAGATAGTTACTAGCTGTAAAGCTTGCCAACTAACTAATGCCACCAACCACGGGAAAAACCCTGGCTCCAGAACCCGCAGAACCAGGCCGGGAGCCTATTGGGAAGTAGACTTCACCGAGGTAAAGCCTGGAAAATATGGATATAAATATTTGTTAGTGTTTATAGATACCTTTTCAGGATGGACAGAGGCCTTCCCCACCAAGCATGAGACTGCGCAGGTAGTAGCAAAGAAAATGTTGGAAGACATCATGCCCAGGTACGGATTCCCTACCCTAATAGGATCAGACAACGGACCAGCATTCATTTCAAAGGTAATACAAGGGATAGCGCAGTTTATTGGGGCTGATTGGAAACTACATTGTGCATATACACCCCAAAGCTCAGGACAGGTAGAAAGAATGAATAGAACTCTAAAAGAGACCTTAACTAAATTGACCATGGAGACTGGCGCTAACTGGGTAGTCTTACTCCCCTACGCTCTGTTCAGGGTGCGGAACTCCCCTTACAAACTGGGATTAACCCCCTTCGAAATCATGTATGGAGTGGCCCCCCCCTATAATTCCCAACCTACAGTCTAATGTGTTAACTGAATTTGATGATCATAAACTTCTTATTTCCCTGAGGGAACTCCAGCACACCCACCAGGAAGTTTGGCCCAGATTGAGAGCCATTTATGAGAACAGGCCCCCTCCTGAGCCGCATCACTACCGACCCGGAGATTGGGTATACGTGCGGAGACACAAGCAAGAGACCCTCCAACCACGGTGGAAGGGACCCTACATTGTGATCCTAACCACACCCACTGCTCTCAAAGTCGACGGGATTGCTACCTGGATCCATTACACCCACGCCCGACCAGCTGATCCCTTTGCAGTTCGAGAAGACTTTGTGCCGGAAGCCAACACCACCTGGACGGTTGACCAGAGTAAGACCCATCCTTTAAAATTGACTCTGCGTCGAAAACCTGACCCCGAAAACCGGCTGAGACCAAAGGCCTGGGTATCCCATATCAAGACTGTTGCAGCAGCTCCGGACCCACAATGATCGAAGGAACACTCATTAGCGTGCTCCTGCTCACCTCCTACGGACTGATAAGTATTGCGAGCAACCCCCATATACCCTATACTTTAACTTGGGAGGTTTCTAATTTGGAAACCCAGGAAGTCTATAATACTACCACAGCAGACGATACTCCCCTAAATGCCTGGTGGCCTGATCTATATTTTAACCTAGAGGATGTAGCCGTAACCATGGGGGTACTTCCCCCCAACGGAAGCCGCCAGCGTCCTAATCCGTCATGGACCGGAACCCCAGAAAATGAAAAAAAGCGCATAAGATCTGGTGGGTTTTATGCATGTCCCGGGTTCAGAACAGGAGCAATGAAAAAAACCTGTGGAGGAATCGAATCCCTCTACTGTAAGGCTTGGAGTTGTGTTACTACCAATGATGGAAGCTGGAAATGGGAGGTAAAACCTCATTATATTGACATGAAATTTGCCAGCCCCTGTCCCAAGCAAACCCGTGCCTGTAACCTTATTCGTATCAAATTCCTAGAGGACGGAAAAAAGGAGACAAGATGGATTACGGGACTAAATTGGGGAATTTACCTGTATCGGGGACCGCCTTACTTTGCAACTGTTATTCAGATAAGATTAAAAATAAAACCCAAAGCTTCACCAACACTAATCGGGCCAAACCAGTCAGTATGGCCCACAAGTAAGCCTAATACTACCCCGCGGTCCACAAATAAGGGTGGTTTGAATCCTGGTTCAACGCGTCCCCTTGGTTAATTACCCTGCTCTCCGCTTTACTCGGGCCTCTGGCCATTCTACTTCTCGCTCTCACATTAGGCCCCTGCATCATAAACAAAATTATTAATTTTGTCCAAGACAGGTTCAATGCTATACAATTAATGGTCTTACGAATTCAGTACCAACCGCTCGAGACATTACAAATAGAAAATTGAAGATCCAAGATTGGCTCTTTAGGCACAAGAAAAAGGGGGGAATGAAAAGAACAGCTTTAAATCCAAATGACAGCCCTGCCTTATTTTATTTTATTTTTTTTTTAATTTTTTTTCAACGTTTTATTTATTTTTGGGACAGAGACAGAGCATGAACGGGGGAGGGGCAGAGAGAGAGGGAGACACAGAATCGGAAACAGGCTCCAGGCTCTGAGCCATCAGCCCAGAGCCCGACGCGGGGCTCGAACTCACGGACCGCGAGATCGTGACCTGGCTGAAGTCGGACGCTTAACCGACTGTGCCACCCAGGCGCTCCTAGCCCTGCCTTAGTTTAAAGCTAAGTTCTCTTTTCTGCTTATTATGGATCTTTGATAAAAAATACAATTGCTGAGAAGTCTGTTTTGCTTGCTGTTTGCTACGAGCATTGTGAAACCTTTCCTGAATGTAACTCGCTATGTAAAGAGTAAGTTGTGAAACTTCCTAAATGTAGTCTGGTATGTAATAGAATAAGTGATTGTACATGAACTAACCGGCATTTCTCGCTTCTGTAAACCTGCTTGCTTAACACATTCCTCCCCTACCCCCTTCTCCCTTCCCCCTTTTCCTCCTGCCACAAGTAACGGACAAAGCCTTCCCGCCAAAGAACAGACAAAGGACGCCCAATCAGAGAACAACAAACAACTTTAAAACCAACTAATCAGGCCCCTCATAATTTGAAACCTCCCCTGTGCTATTTGTCTCTGTCTATAAAAACGCTGTACCAACCCTGATCGAGGCCTCTACTCGTCACTGGCGACGAGTGCGCAGAGGTCCAGGTTCGAACCTGCAGTAAACGACCCTTGCCGCTTGGCTTTGACTTACGACTCTGGTGGTCTCTTGTGGGGGGGTTTCGCGACCTCGGGCATTACATGGGTCAGTTACATCACAAGAGATTGCCTTTTATCCGGAGAAACTCCCATATCCCCTCATTATCTCCAGGCTTATAGAGAGAGTTAAACTCCTCATGGCCCACAAAGAGAAATGCCTAATCAGTTCCTAGAGGAAATAACCTAACAGTGGCATTTCAACAAAAAGAGGCTAGTGGTGGAGCACCCCCAGCAGAATGGAGGAATTTATTACTGACATTTTTATGATTTCCAGCACATGGTGATAATAAAAAGAAGACATTTAGTTGGTTTATTATTGCTTTAAAATTCTCTACACACAGTGCTCACTTCAGCAGCACATATACTAAAATTGGAATGATAGAGAAGATTAGCATGGCCCTTAAGCAAGGATGACATGCAAATTCATGAAGTGTTGCATATTTTAAAAAATAATAAAAATAAAATTCTGTACACACAATGCACCCCCTTTTGTCTGAACCTGGAGCAGAACACTACATCAAACAAACAGTAAGGCCTTGTTAATTTGTGTCAGAGAGAACATAGGTGGATTCTAGGCATGTCTGTTTAAAAAGAATAAAATATAAAGGCTAGGAAGGGCAAGTATATTTATATGGTTTCATTCATTCAGGATTTGAGATTTTAGTGTTACATTGAGCACCTGATATTGGATCTGAATGTGCTTGGTTAACTGAAGCCTGGATTGAATACTGGCCAACAGTCATTCAAGTTGAGATGCCAGATATTTCCTGGCAGGGAGTCAGCAAACTAAGGAATTGGGGCCCCATCTGTTTTTGTAAATAAAGTTTTATGGGAAGACAGCTATGCTCATTTATTTATGTATTGTCTATGGCTGCTTTCATGCCACAATGGCAGAAATGAATAGTTGTGATAGAGACCACATGGCTCTCAAAGCCTAAAATATTATCTGGTCCTTTAACAGAAAAAGCTTGTGGGTCCCTGCTGTAGGGGAAAGAAATCTACAGATTTAGGGAGATGGGAATGTTGGTATGGATTTTGTTGACATGTCAAAATACTTTAGAACTCACAAAGGAAGTTAACAAACTGTTACATAAGTGATATTCTATCTTTCTGCCCTAAAATTATACCTTCATAATGCCAAATTTAAAATATGTGTAAAATATGGTTTTTATGATTGAAAGTCAATAAACTAACAAAGATAGGTGAACTTAGTTATTGCACATGCCTAGGTATTCTAGAATGGTCTAGTGTGTTTGGATAAAAAATAAAATATAGACACATAATTCAGAAATTATTTGTTTTATAAAGTTAATTTTTCATTTCAGCAGTATCTCTGTTTTTGTAATCAAAATTTCACATCTTTTTTTCCTGGCAGTGTTTTCCTGGCAGTAATGCCAAATTAGCTTATCTTGGGTCATAGTATTTCTTGGATAGATTTTTTAAAATATAATCTTTTCAGGGGCACCTGGGTGGCTCAGTCGGTTAAGCGTCCGACTTCAGTTCAGGTCATGATCTCAAGGTTCGTGGGTTCAGGCCCATGTCAGGCTCTGTGCCGACAGCTCAGAGCCTCGAGCCTGCTTCGGATTCTGTGTCTCCCTCTTTCTCTGCCCCTCCCCTGCTCATACTCTCTCTCTCTCTCTCTCTCAAAAAATAAAAATTAAAAAAAATTTTTTTTCAAGTTTATTGAGGCATAATACATATACAGGATAATTTTTAAATTCTTTTCAATTGGAGAAATTTTCTTTGTTCAGACAGTAGGGAATAATTTGGCCCAGGTAGCAAAAAAGAAAAGAATGCATAACTGCTATGTACTATTTTTCACATTCATTAGTGTATCAGGCTGAATAATGGCACCCAAATATGTCCACATCCTAATCTCTGGAATTTGTAAATGTTATTTTACATGGTAAAATACACTTTGCAGAGGTGATTAAACTAAAACTCTTGAAATGGAAAGATCAAGTTGGATTATTCATGTGGGCTCAACATAATCACAATAGTCCTAATAGGAAGGACACAAGAAAAGTCAGAAACAGAAACTGAACTGAATCACTGAAACTGATTTCTAACTTCTGACCTCCAGAATTGTAAAAGTGAATTTATGTTGTTTTAAACCACTAAATTTGTGCCAGTTTGTTATAGCACCAACAGGAATGTAGTATAATGACCTTTAAATAAAATGACACAACTTAAAGAATATCTATCAGTTAAGTACTATTTTATAGTAATTAGATTCAGGGTATTAGCTATTCACTTCAAAGAAACTTACTTCGCCTCTCTTACTAAAAGGTTACTCCTTGCCAAGGAAGTAATTTCTCTTTTGTGTCAGACTATCTAAGCAACTGATCTCCTTGAATAAGATTTGTCTCTTTATTTTAGTCTGTGTTGCCATAACATTGTATGTATCATATATTCCCTTAATAGTGTATAACTTATTATTAATCTTTTGGTACGTTTTTATGAAGAATTCCATACTTGTTACCTAACACTTTAACATATGTAGTACAATAATCTGGATCCCTACAACCAGTATGTCATTTGGCCTACTTTCATTAAAGTGAAATTAAAATTATGTATTACAACAGTGTATTTCTTTTTAAAAAATTTTTTGGTTTATGATCTTATGAATCACAGCTTACCTAACAGGCATCCTACTACATCTTCATCACACATCCTTCAGATGATTGCCTGTGTCTGCTCTGATTAATGATGTGCTGGACTTACAATTTACACTCACAGGGCAGTCAATGATCCCTTATTTTCTTGTTCTGATTTTTTTTAATTTACTTTTTTAGTAATATCTACACCCAAATATGGGGCTCAAACTCATGACCCGAAGACCATGAGTTACAAGCTCTTCCAACTGAGCCAGCCCGGTGACCTCTAATAGTGTGTTTCTTACCTCTGATCCTTTAATGTTATTTCATTTGATCCCTAAACATCATTAACACTCTATTTTACACATGAAATAACTAAAACCAGATAGGTTTAAGTGTCTTACTCTAAGTCATAGAGGTACTTTATAGGAGAAATGTAAATTGAAGCCACATCTTTTGTTCCAGACCTGAGCTCTTTCACTGGATCCCATTCTATTAAAGACATATGATAATATCTGAGAATCTTGACCAATATTGATGGGTAGATCAAAATTTCCCATTTCAATATACTTAAAAAAATAGTAGTGACCTTAGTACATTAGGATCTGTTAACAGTATGTAAGACAACTGTGAGAAATTAAAGAATGAGGGTTGTCTTGGGATGCCTGGGTGGCTCAGTTAGTTGAGCATCTGACTTCAGCTTGGGTCATGATCTCAAGGCTTGTAAGTTCGAGCCCCTCATTGGGCTGACTGCTATTGCTGCAAAGCCTGCTTGGGATCCTCTGAGTCCTCTCTCTCTGTCCCTCCACCACTTGGGCGCACAATCTTTCTCTCAAAAATAAAAAAAAAAAATGAGGTTGTCTTAGGAAGGAAACCACTAGAAAACACTGCATTATAAATTAGTGAATTTGCACTGTAACTTATATAGGTCACTCTTGTGAACTTGTGTCAATTAGCATTCCCAAGTTTGATTTTCTTTAGGATAGTGATAGCGCCGATTCCTAAACCATCACAAGTTCATCACGGTAACACCATCTGGAGAAAGCCTGTACCTGGATAAATCTCCCCATGTGACTATAGCTCTAATTAATAAGACTGTTAGTTAATATTCTATTCATTTAGTCAGTATGGGAAAACAAAAGTATTTGCATATAACACAACCTCTCAAAATGATTTTGGGTTTTAATGAAAATTTAGATTGTCTTCTCAAATAAAAGTTCCTGATGACCCACATATTCCCTTTCAGATGTAAAATCTGATCGTTTTTAACCTGTCAATGTCCATTTTCAACCTGTTTGACACTGTTCAAGTTCTCATTAAACACATTCTTGGGGCGCCTGGGTGGCTCAGTCGGTTAAGCGTCCGACTTCAGCTCAGGTCACGATCTCTCGGTCCGTGAGTCCGTGAGTCCAAGCCCCGCGTCGGGCTCTGGGCTGATGGCTCAGAGCCTGGAGCCTGCTTCCGATTCTGTGTCTCCCTCTCTCTCTGCTCCTCCCCCATTCATGCTCTGTCTCTCTCTGTCTCAAAAATAAATAAACGTTAAAAAAAATTAAAAAAAAAAACAAAACACATTCTTATGTGTTTTCCCATATGTAAATGCCTCTGTGATGTTGCTTGAAGTATTCTGACCAAAGATGCTTAAATAGGATTCTGCAACTATTGTTCTAGGTTAAATAATTAAACCCATCTTTACTTCTCTTTAATCATCATGCCATATGCATAGGAATGACTTGGCACACTATTTTCTTCTGAGAATCCATGATTTTTTGAAAATTTATTCTGACAGAGAGTGTGCCAACAGGGGAGGGGAAGAGAGAGAGGGAGAGAATCCCAAGCAGGCTCCACACTGTCAGCACAGAGCCCAATGCAGGGCTCAAACCCACAAACTGTCAGATCATGACGTGAGCTGAAGTCAAGAGTCAGACACTTAACCGACTGAGCCACCCAGGCACGCTTGAGAATCCATGATTTGTTAAATGATTTGGGACATAAGTTAAAGTTGAATACTGTAAGAAGGCACTTACTTTCAAAAAGAAGTTTCTATCACTAGATCATGAAAAATGCTAATTCACAAATTTTTTGAGGCCTTCCTCTCACTCTCCAATTTCTGCAAAGTTACAATTGAACCACTTTTGAAGGGACACTTTCTATTGTTGTTGTTGTTTTTAATTTTAAAATGTTTATTCATTTTTGAATGAGAGATAGGGAGACCCAGAATCCGAAACAGCCTCCAGGCTCAGAGCTGTCAGCAAAGAGCCTGACACAGGGCTCGACCCCATGAACCATGAGATCATGACCTGAGCCGAAGTCAGATGCTTAACCAACTGAGCCAGCTAGGTGCCCCTGACACAACTTTAGAAAATGCACCAAACATACTGTGAGGTAAAGAGTTTTACAAGTATTGAATAGACTGTCAAAATTATTCTAATATGTTTAGTAGTGAAAAAAGTAGTAAAAAAAATTCATAATAAAAGCTTTCAAAAAATGGTTTAATTTCTCATCAAATGAATGATACATGGTGAGAAAATATAACTCCAGTATAACTGCATAAAATAAATACATTTGTTTGATGCTTGGTATGGCATTATTGACTTATTTCAGAGAAGCAAGGCAGTCTTATTATTTTTTTTTAATGTTTATTTATTTTTGAGAGAGAGAGAGCATGAACAGGGGAGGGGACAGAGACAGAGGGAGACACAGAATCTGAAGCAGGCTCCAGGCTCCAAGGTGTCAGCAAAGAGCCAGAGGTGGGGCTCGAACCCACGAACCGGGAGATCATGACCTGAGCCGAAGTTGGACTCAATGGACTGAGCGGCCCAGGTGTCCCAAGGCAGCCTTAATTAAGCCTTTAAATAACACGGCTTTGTCCTGTGACTAAAAGTGTAGTATCATGCAAAGATGGTATTAGGCTACAAAAAGGTTAATGTTCATTTCTGTTGTGTCATTACTCTAGATCTAGAAACAAAAGTACTAAAAACCTTAAACTACTAAAAAAGTACTAAAACAGAGCTTAGAATTCTGTTTTATTATGGATTAAATTTTATTAACCCTAACGAACACAGGAGAATTAGGTCAACATTTAGACTGTCAAAAGTTGATGAATAAAAGATTTTAATTATATGAAAGGAAATAAAAGTTTTAAAAAACTCAGCTCAATGTATTATTTAACTACAAATGGAAATCTCTTATGATCATTAACCGAGGGAGGAAAACGTAACTATGTTTCTAGGGAGATTTATAACCAAAGGCTTAATATCTGTTTTATGTATGACAAAAACTGGTCAATTAACATAATCTTTATCTTGTACACATAGGACTACAGAAGAGATTCTCAACGAAAGAAGCAGTGATTACTGCTTAACAAAAACTGTATTCAATCCCTTGCCCAAATAATTTAGCCATGGCTAAGTTCTAATCAGACGATGAAGTGACAATTGCAGATAAACTGAAGAAAGTAACATCATTTTTTTATTTGATTTAAACCCATTTAATACACAAAGCTAATGTATTATGTACAAAATAAACGTACATTCTTAAAAGCTGTTAGAATACAAATTTCCAAAGGACTAAAAAAAGTGCAAAATTCTCAATTATCTTCAATCATGCTATACAGAAACAAATATTAGCTCATATATACA
The DNA here is from genome assembly GCF_028749965.1 of Puma concolor. Taxonomy (NCBI): domain Eukaryota; kingdom Metazoa; phylum Chordata; class Mammalia; order Carnivora; family Felidae; genus Puma; species Puma concolor. Next base: position 190,463,885 of record NC_141674.1, on the reverse strand, counting down.
CACTGAAAAATTTAAAACAGCACTCAATGTAACAAAATAAAATATACAACTTACATATTTAATCTTAAAAGGATGAGGAAGGAAAGAATGTATTGCACCAAATTAACAGTAACTTCATTTTAATGAGAAGACTAATCAAAATTTACACATTTTTATTAAATCTAAAATTTTCTCAACTTTAAGACCACTTTTTTTGGCATACAAATATTGAGTCACAGTTTGCAGTCAATAATTAGATATAAATAAGGCTTGATATTCTTTCTCATGGTCAATTCCAGTAATATAAATGAGAAGGACCATTTTATGATAACTACACAACTTTCTGAATTCCTTAAATATTTAAGTAGCAGCACGATTTGCAAGTGTTTTTTTTTATAACAAGTAATTCCGAATTTTCAGCTATCCTCCTTTATGTGCATATATATGCATTCAAGTCACTGTCACCATCTGTGATAACACTGAAATGTTCCTGTTTAATCTGGGTCCCAGAAAAACTGACATAAGAGACAAACATATATGTTTGATAGTTTTCTGTCTTAATCGATTCATTTCTGTAGCAAAGCATCTGATAGAAAAGGACGGTCTAGCTAGATCTCTGCTTACTTTTTGCTAATTGTTTTACTCCAACTATATAAAAAGCGTACAACTGGGGAAAAGAAAGCCATACTCCTTAAGAGTTTCTGAAGACAACAGAGCAGCCATACAGTTTTGTAACAGTTTTTCTTACATAAAGCTAACTATAAAATAAACAGTATCCAAAGATATTTTTGGTGATAGTATTTCTGAATCACAGAAAACAGTAAAATGCAGAATGCAGAAGAAAAAGTCTAAAATGTGAAAGATCTTTGATAGTAAGATCTTTGCTGTAATATGCCATAATTTTGGAAAAAGGTAGACACTATTATAAATATTTAAAAAAGCAATCAAAACCCCAGAGGAAGAAATAGTTATTCTCTTTAATCCCTATATAAGAAATTAAGAGGCTGAATTTTTTCAGGTAAGTGTGACAACTGGTATCTCCTTACCAGAACCATTTTCTGAAGTATTTATTGATTAATATAATTTTAGCATTCTGAAGAGCAAAATGGCGGCCATCACAGATAAGTTCTTTTCCTTCAAAATGCAAGATGTGCATATGTTGAATTTGTAGGTTGAGCCCCCTAAGTCTTAAAACACATTGCTTGGATGGTGTGGGAAATATTTCCAAGGGAAGGAACATAAAAAATAGCATTTTAATATTACCCAGTTAATACACTGGCTATCACAGAACCTCTGTTTTTAATACATATTAAGTTGAAAGATATTATTGCCAAAATAAAATTTTAAAACGTCCACTTGGAATAAGACTTTTAAAGTTTTTATTTAAAACAATAAAATATAATTTTATTTTTCAACCCTACCTAAACCCTAACTTGTTTTTTGTTCTCAAATTACAATGCTACGTTGGAATAAGGTGATAATCATTTTGTATGTTCAAAAATAGTTATAAATTTTAAATAATGTGACAGCCATTATATTATAAGTGAAAACACACACACAAACACACCCCAAACTCCATTAATAGTCAACTTTGAAAACTGAATGGGTAATTCTTTCAATGACATAACTGTGCTGTTGTTAGTGTTATTATGGTAATATTTACAAAGTAAGTTTCCAAGGAAACATTAAAACTATACCACAGAAAACAAATGTTAGATTAGTAACTTTCTACTTGTTCCTTTGAATTTTCAGTTTTTAAGATTATAGGCATTAAGACAAAAGTAAACGCAGTTGATTTCTGTCCTTTTAATTTTTACTACAGCCATTTGCTTCATAGGTCCAAATCCTGTTTAGAAATCACCCACATGTAACAAATATCAGTGAGATAACCTAAGATATGTCTGATGATTTATACAATCTAACCAAAAAATGTATAATATAGCCACTTTTACACAGGTTCTTATCCTGAAGAAAATCATGTAACTCCTGTATCTAGGATGGCCTTATATTTTTAATGTAGAAAATTGCATTGTTTCCAATATATGCCTAAATATCTTAAATGTCAATGCTTTATTTTCTGAAATACTAGGACTTTTTATATGAAAAAAATTAAAGATTATTTCCATAAAGTCATCAGAAGTACTTAGGGAATATATATACCCAATGCTTTTTAATTAGAAAAATTATATCATTTCCTTTAAGGCTATAAGAGATCCAATTGTATTTTTAAACCTAGCATTTTGTAAATCATGCTTTTTATTGATACTTGAAAATGTTACCAAATTCAAATATGCAACAATATTCACTAACAGTCACTAGGAACTAATATAAGCAAACAGCATAATATCTTTTTTGTTGGAACCACTATTAGTTAGAATATTCAAATATGACGGGTTTGAAGAAAATTATAAGAATGATGCAACTTAAAAGGAAATTTGGTTGTTGTGGTGGCAAGCAAAATGAAGATAGGAAAGCCATTCCAAGCAAATTTTAGACAAAATGTTTCCAAGGACAAAGATTAAACCTAGTTTCATATAAGCCTGTGAATATGCAATGATTCCGAAAAATGGATGGATATAATTTCTATAGCAGAAAATATTTTAAGACAACATCTAAATTCTGGGATAATTTTTTTTTGTACCAAGAGATTCAGAAAGTCCAGAACAGTGCCTAAACTTCTGTGTGTTTGTGTGTGTGTGTGTGTCTGTCTGTCTGTCTATCTATCTATCTATCTATCTATCTATCTTCATGGACAAGTCTGATCTACAATCTCAATGAAGAAACACTGGCTTAGAAAATGCTGGATTCAAATTAAAGAACTAAAGTTGTGGCCAACATTTTAACAATATTGAAATGATGACTGGTAACACTGTACTGTTGTTGCAACAATGTCATCAGAAAAAGCACCACCAGGACTCTGATACAGAAAAACTCTTCAGAACAATGTTCTGGATGGGATCAAATTTAAAGCAAAGCAAATGCTGGGTACATACGATAAACGAATTAGGCAAAAAAGAATACTGAGAGTGGATATTTGTTGAGAGTGATAAATATTTAAGATTGGCTACTTACTGGGAAAGAACAGAGTCAGCGGATGAAAGGAACAGTAAATTAGGACAAGCTAGGAGTCTGGCTGATAGAGGAAAACAAAGGATTAGATTTAGAAAAGAAAAATAATTTATTTCATTTCTTATATCAAAAATTACATCCTGCAGACAGGTTTAAGAATTAATGGAAGACAAATTTACTGATGTATCTGAAGAGACCAACCTTCACTCACTCGTACACATACCCTGTGATAGTACATATTATCTAATATTTATGTTTAATATAGTCCATGTACTTGCATCTTTTCATTGGAAAGGTGATAAAGACAATGCTACTCATTTCGTGAAAGTAAATATATAAAAGGAGTTAACCTCTTTAAATTTAACTAGAAGATTTTCATGAGTGATTTCTTTAGTCACAATATAAAATACACTTCAGGACAAAGGCCATGTGTCGATCATCATTAAGTAAAAATCTGGTATTCAAGTTAAAATTTTCTCTGCTTACTCCTATTCAAGTAAAATATAAAAAAAATCTTAGCTTAAGATTTAACTTTCAAATCTGAATTCTAATTAATTATGAGGGTACACTTATTGCTTCAGAAATGTAAAAGTAACTTTCAATACCAGTTTCTTAAGGATAATTGTTGTATGCCTAACAGAAAAAAAGGAAGCCTCACTGATGTTTCTTGCTGATGACACATGAATATCTGGCATTTTTCTGACAAAAGGCTGTGACCTAAAAAAAAACCACTGTGACCTAATGGAAGTTAATAGATAGACACTTAAGAATAGCTGACACAAGCTTCCTAGGCTCAAAAAGATTTTATTTAAAAAAAATTTTTTTTTCAACGTTTTTTATTTATTTTTGGGACAGAGACAGAGCATGAACAGGGGAGAGGCAGAGAGAGAGGGAGACACAGAATCGGAAACAGGCTCCAGGCTCCGAGCCATCAGCCCAGAGCCTGACGCGGGGCTCGAACTCACGGACCGCGAGATCGTGACCTGGCTGAAGTCGGACGCTTAACCGACTGCGCCACCCAGGCGCCCCTCAAAAAGATTTTAAACCAACTGGACAAGCTTTATTTTTATATACTTTTCTAATTCTCATGCCCTGATCTATTTTTCCTTCTCTCCTCCAATTTTATCTAAGTAATGACAGAATACTGATTGGAGAGTTGAAAGTTTGCTTTATTTTCTAAATGAACACAGGTATTATATGCTTTAATATTTTAAATCTCACTTTCTAAAAGTAAAATCATTATTTTAGTATAAATCTCTTCCTATCACAGGATGCTGAGATTTTTATTTCCATCATTATTACCAGTGTCAAGAAACAAAAGCAGATGAAAGTTTCTTTAGACAACAAACTTCATAGCAGCCAAGTTGAGATACTGTATTTATCAACTGAAATGTCTACTTGTTATTCCATTTTCATCACACTGTTGTTCACTTCTCCCATTATATAAGCAGAAACCGTTTCTATGGATAACATCTAAATACACCAGAATCCCCAAAGTATATCTTTTCAGTGATTTTATCTGGTCATTTTTTAAATTAATTCAGTGGGCTACACTGTTTAAAAGAGGTTTATATTATTCAACTAATGGTTCTACTGTATTTGTTTAATAGATAAAGTTAACTTCCATTCCTTTAGACTGTTGCTAGTATTATCAGATTTTCCTCAAAATCCTACATTTTTGGTTTTCACTTTTTTGGAAAAAGTAATATAAGGAAGAATTCCACAGCTCTAAACATCTATTGTTAGTCTAGGTAGGATATTTATTTTACTGTGAACAAAGGGTCTTCTATTTGTGATACAAAATGAATACTGCTTGTTTGGTTCTTCAATCTAAAAAGCAGCAAAGTAAAACACCATAAATTTAGGAATTTTTCCCTGGTAATTTTAAAACATCATAAATTTAGAAATTTTTCCCTAATAATTTCAGTTAAACTTCTTTGTAACTTTCCAAAATAATTCTAAAACCATTATTAAGTAACCTTAAAAATAAAGAAGGCAACACTATACCACAGTCAATGGATAAGTAAGCAAAAGAAAAATTTCCGAAGTTTTGATTCAGAAAAGTTTTTTTAAAAATTAACATTTAAAATACCCCAAATCAATCATGTTGGTTTTGCTGACTTGAAACCTTCTAAAAAATGTAACAGAAAAAATAAAATGAAATAAATAGAAGCAATAAATTCAATAAATCATAATTATCTTTACTGATTTGAGACATTTTCATCACAAATTCCTGAAACCCTTAAAAAGGAAATCTTCACATTTACATGTGCTCTATTTTATATTTGCTGCACCAGTTTGTTTCAGTGTTACTTATCTAAAACATGGTTTTTTGTTTTTGTTTTCACTGAATAAAACAGAGGATTTTAAATAATTGTAAAGAAAATTCTTCTATAAATTTTTATTAGTCCTGACTTGAACAGATCATATCTATTCAAAAAGCTTCCCTAAACAGAATCCTTTACTTCTCATAAATTTTTTACTCATTCATAGAATTATAAAGAAAAGGGCAACAGATACTGGGGGCAACAGAAGAATTGCAGAGGGAAAGGTTCTCAAAGATTCCATGGAGAAGAGAATTGGATGTAAGGAAATCTATGATTTGTGGAATAAAAAGGTATATTATTTTATAAGAAGCTATTATTATCTTTTTTCCCCCTTCTGATCAGAAACCCCTTTATGAAAGCCACACACTCACTCACTCCTGAAAAAAAAACCTGCAGTTAACACACAGAATTTCCACACAATTTCAGGGGATTCATAAATTACCCCAAACCCGTGGTATCTCAGATTAAGGACACTTGTAGTTGTAAAAGCTCTCTGACCTAACTCAAAAGGATGACCTTATAAAAGCACTAGGCTTATCAACCACTTTGAATTCCAAAATAAATTTATCAGCATTTTACTTTAAAATTTCGAACAGTAAAACATAATGTAACACCTAACGATGTATAAAATTAATTATAATCTTAAAAGTTATACATAACATGAAATAGAAACGTGTCTTTAACAATTACTATGTCTAAGTGACTACTTTAATGATGCATTATCTTTTTAATTCATGTATCAATCACATGGAAGTTCTAGGTAAAAATGTTAATGTATTTGGGTATCATTGCTAACACTTCTAATTATTGGGGAAACACAGTATTTGCTTAGTAAAGAATAAACCAAGAAATTTTGAACTTTGCAGATAATAAACTATGCTACTTAAAGGATCCAACTGTCAAAATCATAATCAGCATTTTCCTTAATTACACTACTAACAAAATACACCTGCAAAATATATCTCAGCTTCTCTTATTCCTACTCAACCTTTATTATTTAAGCATATAATAATACATTTCAATAAGTTCTCATTAGTAATATGCTAGCAGTAGTGGAATGACCCAATGTACCGGTTTCAATAGTCTTATAGTCAACTTATCATGAAAACCTGGAATTTACACTGAGTTTTGAAAATCTAAGTGTGCAACAGATGCCTTTAAAATATTACCTCCAATCAGGAGTTTCATAAATAAACTGATATATTTTTAAATATGGTGGTCAGTAAATAGGAAAATGATTAACTAAAGAATATATTAAAAGCCATGTCTCTCAACTGTCCCATCATCTGTACTATTTTATTAGAAATAACTTAAATTTTGTTGTTTGGAATAATAAGGGAATCATATGGTATTTCTTTATTTTTTAGAAGTTTTTTTTTTTTTTTAATGGGTCTAATGATCTTTAGGAATGAACCACAAATCTAATTCAAATGTATTTTCTCAAATTCACCTTAGTGTAGACCAATAATTAGTCAATACAACTGGATTTAATATTAACCAGAAAAATTTAAAGTGGCTAATAATACAACCTATGTCTTTATACACATTGCATATTCAATTTTGATAATCCCTAAATGATTTTCAGTGATAAAAGCCCTGAAACATTCAGATAGTTGAGAGATGTGGTTAAAGTGACAAAGCAATAAATCAAGTTTCAGTTATCCATGACAGAAGATGGAAATAGTAATCACTTGGAATCTTGAGTATTATATTCAGTTTCTCCAGCTGAAATCTGGCTGAGCCGCTTGCTAGATCCCCACAATTTTCGAGAAAGCTGACCTGAACGCATCTGTTTAAGGTAATCCAGAGAAATGAACAACAGATGTGATTAAGAAAAAAAGAAAGAAAAAAAAGAAGTGAGACTGATATATAAGACACTGATTTTGTAGGATGCAGAATGTAAGAATGTAAGTTTTGTTAGCAGAATCATTCATATTAACATTTTAATGATTCTCGATTAATAATAATTAATGAAAGGCTTCTCTATACCAATTGTCTTTCAACTGAGAAAGGTCTAATGCCAATGTGTAAATTTTAAAATTAAATGTCCCAGTTTGTCCAAATTATCAGTCCTTTTCTTTATAAATTAAAGAAATATATTTCACAGTTCATTAAAATAATCTTCTGAATTTTACTTTAGCTAATAAGACACATAATTTTGAGGATTTTCTCCTTTTATATTTAAAGTACTATTGATGCTAATCACAAGGATAATAAGAAAGTACAATAATGTTCTGATGGAAACAAAGTAATTTTAGAGTATTTTGATATAAGAATTTCAAAAAATGACATTTAGCAACAAAATGATAAAATATAATTTAGAGAACAAGTATAGCATAAGCTCTCTGAAGGTGAGAATCACATTTGTTCACCATTAAATTTGTACCACCTAGCACGCTTCTCAGCACATAACAATTATTAATTAAATATTAATCCAATCGGTAAATAAATGCCCCTCTAAAAGTGCTTATAATTCTAGGTAAGGCAAAAAAGAATCCATGTGGGACACATTTCTCAAACTAACAATATGACTTGTTGGAATTTCCCAAGTATAATCTATTTTTTATGTCTGCCAGCCTTTTTTAATGGTTACCCTTCTCTAGGGTACATTTATTAAAGGGATAAAAAAAAAACCAAGCCTCATGCAAAGACACTTTAGCATGCTTGTTTTGCATTTTCATTTCCAGAAACATTATTTCCATTAATCTATTATCACTTTACCATATGATTAATAAATATGAATTTCATACTGACAGTGTAATATACAAAAATGATACATGGCTTAAAGTACACATTAATCAAGACTTTGATCTTTTATGATAAATTTAGATCTTTACATAAAGATCTTTTCATAACTAAAGCTTTAATCATACTGTCATATGGAATTATATCTTAATTATGCAAGATTCTAAGTATTTGATTATGTACTAAAGTAGATCCATACTTCAACTGATACATCCAAAGATGTAAAATAGATAAAAAATACTTTTATTCCAAATCTGCACACAATTCAGATTCTATGTGTTGTAGACTACATAAAACTTTCAAGGAGGACAAAAAACTTACTTAATAAACAGTACAAAACACTGATTTAAGCCTACAAAATGAAGTTGCTTAGGCGTTTTTGTTCCAATCGATTTTTAAAAGAAAAGTGTGTGCACATAATGGTCACTTCATATAAAAAAATTCAGTAAAATTAGAAACTGAAAAATTACTTAAGGTGGGGAGATGCAGGCAAATTTAAAGGGCACTTGAGTAATCCACAGAAAGTGAAACATACTCAAAGAGAAAAAATGCCTAAAATGTTTTAAATGTAAGTGAAATACCAAGATACAGACTTGCTGACATTCTTTGGGGGACTGTTACAACTGAAGGTAAATGGTGCAATCACTTTAATTTAATAAGACCTCTCTTTTGTTATAATAATATCCTGAACAGGTATAAGAACTGATGAAAACTTAGCAAAAAGGTTCCTATGATCCGTGGTAGATTTATTAAAAGCAGTGACACTGTGTTATTCACCAATGACTTCTCTTGAAACAACTACTACAGATGCCATATTTTAGATTTCTCAGAAAAGACTGATGGTATCAATAAAAATTGATAATGCTTAATTTGACTCTATGTAATACAATTAACTTTCTAACAGAATCACTATATTACTTGGAGTATAGCCACCAAGTTTTCTAAGGAACAGTATCAGATTTATGATATCTGAATGTTCAGTAATTGATAAACCACTGGCAAATAAGTTTACAGTAACTACAGGAAACTCACCGAGAATTAGGATATTATATGGGGATATCTGTAGTTCCAAGTAAAAAAATGATGCTTTTACAAAAGGATAATTGACATACAGTCATAGTGGTATTTATTGAAATTAAAGTAAATAGTTTTATTGTTTGAGCCTGTATTTAATTTTTTATAAAGGCTCTTATTTATTAAAAATCCAAGTCGTGTCTTGAATCTAGATTTGGAAAGACAGAAAATAAAAGAACTTTCTTATTCATTTAGAGGACAGAAACTGTCAAATGTATGCCTTCAACTGAAGCATAATATAAACATCACTCTTGAATACTAGCTTTATCGCCTTTTCATTTACTGCCCTTTGAAAAATCAAATTTGGTTAATTTGTTCATCCATAATGGAGACTTCTGATTCAGCTGGAACAAAGGAGAACCAAAGGAATCCCCAATAGTACGGGAAAAGAAGTTCTTGATGCTATGTTTTACCTCAGCTGGCTTGCCAACACCCACTACAATCAATTTGCCATCTTCTAATCCTACAAGAATATGGCTGTATTCTTTGGTTACACAAACACAGTGGATAGGCATCCGCATGGCTAATGGATTCATGCTGAGATTCAAACTAGAAAAGAAAGAAAACACACACACATAATTACATGGATACATAACGTATTCATGGAATTTAATACCTGGAAGATAATTTAATGATCACCTGGTTCTCCATTCTAATTTTACAGATGTGTAACTTAGATTCAGAAAGGTTGAATGGCTCACACAAGGGCCTACATTATAGCATTACTTAAAATACTTAATCTATCTTTTCTCATTCTCAACATCTGTTTTTCTTCTAACTATATATACAACCAAATATATATATTTTTTCTTCTAACCAAAATCTTCTCACTAAAAGATTTTCATCTTGTTGATTAAAAAGCTAAAACAGTGTGCATGTGTTGGGGGGTAAGGTCAATAAAATCGGTCTATTTGCCTTGTCTTAGAAGATATATGTATAAATATATAATATAAAATAATACATAATATTTAAAACCATAAATATATGGTTATGATATAAAAACATAACTCAACTATGGAAAATATCCATGGCTTTTAGGATTACAGAATGAAGAATCCTCTGAAGTACATACTGTGTTTAGACTAACCTGCTATAAGATCTCATTCATTTTCCTGATTTGAGATTCTCTTAATAATACCCTGAATAAAACAAAATGTTGGAAAGATATGATTCAAATAGGGATTCAGTGCTCTTCCACAGGAGAAAGAATGACAAAAATGAGAAGGGACATACAAAAACAGGGACGGGTGTTGGTACAGAAATGATTCTGACATGAATGTGGTAGGATAGAGCACAATGGATCAGGAAATGATTTATAAGAAAGGTTTGGGGGGAAAAAAAAAGAAAAGAAAAGAAAGGCTTGGGAGGGGCCAAGATAGTCTCAGTAGTGTAAATAAGCCACAATAAATTTTTTAAAAATGGAAGAAAAGAATGTATTTGGGCATAACAAATACAAATACAGGAAATAACAGTGCTTTGTATACATAAACTAGTAAATACGAAGAATACAAAGCTCAAAAACGTATCCACTATTTAAACATCCTTTCCCTTCACTTTAATAACAAGACTCCCCACCCATTTTACACACACATACACACAATCATGAACACATACATTAGCCTTAAAAATACCTTAGTTTGTTTTACCCCAATTAAAAAAAAAAATTAAACCCTAACTTTAGTTTGTAAAAATTCAAACTATAATTTAACAAATTTCTAAATCCATAATTGAGGCTTGGCACTATGAAATTTTTTTTGTTTTTTAAAAAATTTTACTTGTGGTAAAATATACGTAACATAAAATATCCTACATTTTAAAAATGTACATCTATATTTCACTTACTAATCCAGAAATTCTTTAGCTTTCTCAATTTTTTTCAGAGTTACCAAAAAAAAGACATGTTCATAATAAATGATAAACCAAAAGATTAGAAATCTTTGATTCCTGATTTCCACTCTAGGCTGAAAGTATTACTACTTTTTCTTTTCCTTTTTTTTTTTTTTAAGATTTTATTTTTAAGTAATCTATACAACCAATGTAGGGCTTGAACACACAACCCCAAGATCAAGAGTCGCATGCTCCATCAAGTGAGCCAGCCAGGTGCCCTATTACCACCTTTTCTTAAGTGAGATTTCAACAATTCTTTATATTTACCTGTGGAGATCTCTTATGGACAGGAAACCTTGTAAACTGCCCGTGATAATGTGTTCTCCAGTGATACACAGATCTGATATTTGTTCTGTCAGGACTTGAGACCCTAAATACTTGCCATTTACAGAAAACAGATGTAGTGCACTCTTATCCTATAAAGTTAGATGAAAATAATTTAATGATCTCAAAATTTAATGATTTAATAATTTCAAATTTAATGTTGAAATAAACATACAGTTATGTATAAAGAGAGTGTGTAGACAATATTATTAAAGTGATTTTAAATCAGAAATAATTTCATACTTTAAGAAAATATTTAATAACTAAATAATTGCTAAGTAAACAATATTAAACAAGAACTCTCACCCCTCCAAAAGAATTAAAATCTCATCCAGTCTAAAAAACCCCGCATTCTTAACATAAAACAAAAAGATTCTCTTAACTTTTTTTAAAGCTATAAGGTTTTTTTTTTTAATTTTTATTTAACGTTTATTTATTTTTGAGAAACAGAGACAGAGAACGAGCAGGGGAGGGGCAGAGAGAGAGGGAGACATAGAATCTGAAGCAGACTCCAGGCTCTCAGCTGTCAGCACAGAGACTGACATGGAGCTCGAACCCATGACCTGTGAGATCATGACCTGAGGTAAAGTCAGTTGCTTAATTGACTGAGCCACCTAGGTGCTCCCCCCTCCCTTTTTTTTTGAGAAAGAGGGAGAGAGGGAGCATGTGTGGGGGAAGAGCAGAGAAAGAGGTAGACAGAGAATCTGAAGCAGGCTCCAGGCTCTGAGCTGTCAGCACAGAGCCCGATGCAGGGCTCGAGCTCACGAACCATGAGATCATGACCCGAGCTGAAGTCAGACACTTAACTGACCGAGCCACCTGGGTGCCCCTGTAAGTTTTTTGTTTTGTTTTTTTTAACTTTTTAAGTAATCTCTACACCGAATGTGGGGCTCAAACTCACATCCCTGAGATCAAGGGTCTCATGTTCTATCAACTGAGCCAGCCAGGTGCCCCAAGATTCTCTTAGTTTTTAAATAGCTTTATCATGGAAAGAAAAATAAACATAATTCATGGCTTGTTTTTTCATACCCAGGCTATGCAAAAAGAATTTAATTTGGTTATAATTTCCACTTAAGTTTATGAAGTCCCACATAATCAGAAATTCGTTTTGAAATCATGTATTATATAAGTCCATATAAATCCCTAAAACAAAATAATATCTCATAAATACAGTATAATATGGAAAGGAAAAGATGGGCTTATAGATAGTCTAGTCCTACTGTATGAAACTGTTATATACCTTGAGATTGGTCTTTTCTTCAATGCTGGAATAGATGACAATATGTCCTTCCCAAGATATCGCCAAATTAGGAACAGTGAGGAGTAGAGAACTCTCGCAAGGTGGTCGTAAAGTCCTCATGTACTGACCTTTCTGAATGGTATGTACAATCACAGTGCCATCCTACACAGAAAATATTAGAATAGGAAAAAAAGAAACAGAACAACACAAAAAGAAAGAGGGCCAGATAAATAAATACAGGAAAGGAACTTAGAAAATGATTATTCTACGAAGGCACATGTACCTTAGGAAAAATTCCAATCTTGAAATTTGAAATAGTCTTTTATTTCATAAAATGCCCTCTTTCCTTAACTTATAAGACCAATAAAATCCCAAAATAGAATCCAGTCTGTTTAAGTTTCTTCTTTCTGGATTAATCCTATTTCTGCAAGTCATACACAAACAATAAAGAATTTCTATGCTTTTACCAATTCTAGAAAAAAAGTTATTTTTCCAATTTTAGCATATGTGCTTCTAAAGCAAGCATGAAAAGAATTTAAATTTAAATATTGTTTCACAATTTGTAGAAAAAACTAGCATTTCTTAAAGGTGAAATCTTACCCTTGATCCTGACACTGCCATGTCAAGTTCAGTGCTGATGCCAACACTCAATACCTCATCAGTGTGTCCATACAGAATCTGAAAGGGTTTCGATGCTAAGCCCACGGGAACACCTCCCTAGTGTTAAAACACAGAAACAAAGGTAATTTTCTAGTCGGCTATTTTCTACAAAAAGGCTTATACTATATTTAAATTGTCTAATCGCAAACGAATAGTGCAAAACAAGTTCTTACTACTGCATCTATTTAGAGTAGTATTCATTCTTGTGTTTTTCCTTGGATTCCTAAATTATTCCTGGAGAATTCCCAAATTCTCAGCCCCTTTTGAGGCTCTAAAACTTAAGCAGGCCCAGGCTCTGAGCTGTTGGCATAAAGCCTGACACGGGGTTTGAACTCACAAACTGTGAGATCATGACCTCAGACGAAGTCAGACACATAACTGACTGAGGCACCAAGGTGCTCCTATATGGTTTTATTATAGGAATTCCAGAATGGTTCAAGCCTAGGAGAATTTTCAACATAATACATTAAGAGAAAATAAGAGAAAAACTACAAATAAAAGAAGACAAACTGTGAAAAATAGCTAAAAAGGACATTATGGGAACTACTAGCAAAATTAGAACATGAACTGTGGATTAGATAACTATATATATTATATATTGTATAGATGTCCTGATTTTGATAGCTGAACTGTGATTATATATAAGAATGACTTGTTCTTACAAAATATACACTAAAGTGTTTAGGGGTAAAAGAACACAGTATCTTTACTGAGAGAGAGAGAGAGAGAGAGAGAGAGAGAGAGAGAGAGAGAGAGAGGGCAAGGGCAAAGGGAGAGAGACAAAGGATCCAAAACAGGATCCGTGCTGAGAGCAGAGAGGCTGATGTGAGGCTCAAACCCACAAACCACAAGATCATGACCTGAGCCAAAGTCGGAAGCTTAACTGACTGACTGAGCCATCCAGAGGCCCCAATATCTACAACTTTTAAATTGTTAAAAAAAAAAAAAAAGATGCTGGGAGCGAAAGACATTAGGAGAGAATAATAAGACAAATGCAAAAATGTACTATTTTTGTAACTTTTCTGTAAACCACTAAAAAGCTACCAAAAGAAAAAAAAAATCAGAAGGAAAGTAACTACTTAAATATCAAAAAAAAAAACAAACCCACAACCCAACAGCAATGTATGGTGAAATGCAACAGCAAATGGTATACTAAATGGCACAATGGTGAAGGCACTTTCATCAAAATCAGACATAAGACAGGGATACTCACTATAATTTTCTTACTCTATTACACTAGCTAATAATGTAATAAGATAAAATGAAATCATTTTATTGGAATCATTATATTGGAAAAGATAAAGACATCCACTTTTACTTTCAAATCATATGATTATATATCTTATCTACTTTGTTATCAGAAAACCTAAAAGATACTAATAATTACAAGAGCTGGATAAGAAGATTTGGTAAACCAATTAGATAACTGTATAGAAATCAATAGCTTTTTTTTACACTAGCCATAATCATTTAGAGTAAAAGTGATTTAGGGGTGCCTGGGTGGATAGGTTGGTGGTTAAGCATCTGACTCTTGATTTCAGCTCAAGTTATGATCTCACAGTTCATGAGACTGAGCCCTGTGCACTGGGCTCTGCTGATAGTGAAGAGCCGTTTCGGGATTCCCTCTCTCCTGTCTCTCTGCCCCTCCTCCAGCTTGTGTGTGCTCTCTCTCAAAATCAAAAAGAAGTAAAAGTGGGGCGCCTGGGTGGCGCAGTCGGTTAAGCGTCCGACTTCAGCCAGGTCACGATCTCGCGGTCCGGGAGTTCGAGCCCCGCATCAGGCTCTGGGCTGATGGCTCAGAGCCTGGAGCCTGTTTCCGATTCTGTGTCTCTCTCTCTGCCCCTCCCCCGTTCATGCTCTGTCTCTCTCTGTCCCAAAAATAAATAAATGTTGAAAAAAAAAAATGAAAAAAAAAAAAAAAGAAGTAAAAGTGACTTAAAAAAGTCCCTTCAAAATAGTAATAATACAATAATCAGAAATAAACTTAAATAGGGGTGCTGGGGTAGGAGACACCGGTTAAGCATCTAACTCTTGACCTTGGCTCAGGTCATGATCTCATGGTTCGTCAGCTTGAGTCTCACGTTGGGCTCTGTGCTGACAGTGCAGACAGAGCCTGCTTGAAATTCTCTCTCCCTCTCTCTGCCCCTACCCCACTCCTGCTCTGTCAAAATAAACTTAAAAAAAATTTTTTTTAAAGAAATAAACATAAACAAGTACAGAACCTAATGGAAAAAAATAATTAAAAGATTTTGTTGAAAAACATTAAAAAAAGAACAGAAACAAATATGGAAAGACACGTCCTATTTCTGGATAGGAATGATTATAAAAATGCCAATGCATACCAAATTAATATATAAATATAATTTCATCAAGACTAAGAGATTTGTGAGGAAGATATGGTTAAAATATTTTTTAAGTTCATATGGAAGAATAAATACTAATATAAGACTAGCTGAGAACATTTTTTATAAAGAAACATAGTGAGAGGAGATTTGTTTTACCAAATATTAAAATGAAAATATTTTGGTGTTGCTATAGAAACAAAATGGCGAATCTAGAAGAAGATCCAATTCAGTAGGTAGTCATTTATGCTGGCATAAATGACTTTCCACTGAAAGTAAACATAATAATACATTTTAATACTCTATATTATTATAGAATATATATTACATACTCTATATATTCTATCATATATATATATATTTTTTAGTTTATCTTTATTTTTGACAGAGAGAGACAGAGCACAAGCAGGGGAGGGGCAGAGAGAGAAGAGAGGGAGACACAGAATTTAAAGCAGGCTCCAGGCTCTGAGCGGTCAGTACAGAGTCTGATGCGGGGCTTGAACCCACAAACTGTGAGATCATGACCTGTGCTGAAGTCGGACGCTTAACCAACTGAACCACCCAGGCGCCCCTATCATATAATATATATCTATATATTATATACATAATACTCTTATTCTCTATTATGAAAAGAAAAATTAATTACCAAAGGATTGAAGATTAAAATGTAAAAAAAAAAAAAAGTTAAGAAAAATATTATAAGAAAATTTTTAGGTAATTATTTTAATAAATTTGAAGTAGAAGAAAGCCTGTCAAGTACAAAATCTAAAAGCCATAAAAAAGACACTTTACTTCCTTGAAGCAACGTCATAATGAGTATAATATGGCTGATAAAAATTATAAATCTGTAATTTCTAGTAGTCCCACCAGAAAGGAAGATTATTTAAATGTTGAACTAACCTGTTGTATTATTTGCCATATCATACATGTAGTGTCTCTCGAACCAGAAATCAAATGTATTCCACAATAATCTGTAGCTAAACAAGTAACAATATCTGTAAGAAAAAAGGATCACAAAAAAATGAAATGGCATGGTTTTGCTGGAACAGAACTAAAAGGGCAATTTTAGTTCATGGTCAAACTATTACTAAATTGGTTGTTCTAGCAGGAGAAATGTAGGAACGGCAATGGAAAAGCACTGGGGAAGAATAACACAGGAAACAAGCATTTCTAAACTCATGTAGAGGATCTTTCTTTGAGGTCACCCAGCTGTGAGAGTTAAGAGTACACACAGGGCAGGGAAATGTCCATCAGAGTCCTGCTAGTGGGTTAGGAGGCTTGAAATGGATCCCCAGGTAGTTTTGATAGGCCTCTCTGCTCTCTTACTCTCTCATCCCCATTTACCTTCTACTCCCATTAAGAACTGAAATCCTGTGCAATATATGCCCCTAATCAAAAAAGCACATATTACACTGCAAATTCACACAATATAAAATACATTTCTACTAAAAGGTAAAAACCTGAGCTAAGTGGCATCTCAGGAGCCATTGGTACAGAATTAGTAGCAGACTCCCATTTCCCTTTTGTAATAGGTTTATCAGGAGGAAATCTACACCATGTCTTATTTTTATAGTAAAATGAACAGCCTAAGAAGTACCAGGTTAAACCACATTCAATAATTTACCTCTTTCATGCCTAACTATTAACTAAGTAATAGGGCAGGTGATGTCTTCTTCAACAACGACAGATTTTTTTTTAAGTTTTGTCTTAAAATTCTTACTTGTATCAACCAATTTTTTAAAAAAAGGCTTAGCCTAACATCTTTCAGATACTATGAAGCTGTATTTAATTTATATGGTATTTAGTATACCCCAAAACATTAAATACTCTTAAAGAAAGCATATAATGTTCATAACATTGCTCTATCAAAAAAAAGTTCACTCAGCTTCAAAGGTAAATACTAATGTTTTTTATAAGGAGGATGTACTACTTTTGTAGTTAGAAGACACAGGGAAACTTTGCTTTTTTGGGAGAAAAAAGTTAACACTTACCCATGTGTCTAATATTGTGTGAGACAGTTTTGCCTTTTGTAAGTGACATCACTTGAATGCTATTATCCCAGTGTCCAGCACTGAAAAGCAACTTTGCATCATGTGATACTATGAATAGCTTAGAAGTTATTTCCAGCCCTGGAGCAAAAGGACCATTCATACTACGCTGAGTTCTGTAAACATAATTAAATATTAGACTTTTCCATAAAAGACCATTTACACCGATATCAACTATTTTTTAAATCTCTTTAAAAAAGAAATAAAAATAAATCTCAACTGTTCAATTGAAATGACCATTAGTGAATGATAAAGATTTTCAGAAAAAATTAATCTTATTCATATTTTTCATCAAATAAAAATATACATAATAATAATTTCAAGGGTTAAGCTAAAGAGGTTGAGACTGGTGAAGGTGTGAAAAATATTTAAATCTTGTCTTTCAAAGCCAATTTAGTAAGACTGTAGATTCTGTAAAATGTAGTATCAAACTATTAAGCACAAGAAGGATATGACAGGATGAGGAACTGGAAATCAACTCAAACCAGAAATCTACCTCATAAGCAGTTAAATGTGTATCGAACAATATTCATGAAGGTAATTCTTCACTCAAACCAAAGCAAGCATGTTGGTTTTATCTGTTTCCCAGTGAACTAACTGTGAACTCAGTCAACCCAGATTTTGCAGAAAGATACAAAGAAGTGATTGCACTTTAGCGTGCATACAGAGAATGAGGGCCAATTCTGACAGTTCAGCTCTAGAATTTTATTATTCAATATCAATATGCTGAAGGTATGCTTTGTGCCAAACACAAAGAGTACTAAGACCTATGTGGGATAAGAAGGAAAAAAGACATTGCTCCTAATAAACAGCTCAAATAACTCTGAATAAGGGAAACATCACTTTAACTTAAAATGTAACCTTTGGATACTTAACAAATTAAGGTAAATAATAAATTCTTCTTATATAAACACATAAGGCTTATTTATAAACAACACGGTACAATAAAAATAAAATTAAGCCTCAAAATTATTGCTAATAATTTGTTTCCCTATGATATTATATAAGTTGTTTTATCCTTAAACCAGTATCAAGTCAGGAAGAGGGAAAAAACAAAAGAGAGAAGGAGAGAGGGAAGAAAATCTGGAGGCCTACTGTATTACTATCAAAATGATACCAATCAATCTAGTTGTTTTTCCTGGCAATAAGGTACCAGCTGCACCTGTTTTGCTTTAAATGTTCATTTACTTACTTTGGATTTGTCACAGTTTGATCTTTGATGAATGTAAAGTAATTAGAAATGTTTCTGTCATAAGGCAACCATCCATGGGTTCCAACAACATAATTCATGCTTACTGTTATCTGGAAGAGAACACATGAAGACAAATATGAAATAAAAGATTAAAGAAAGCAGCACAGAATAACCAAATGCTCACATGATGTTAGCATTTATCATTTAGGGAGTAATGTGGGATTGTGTACTTAAAACACAAAATTCATTAGTCCTTTTTAAGATTTATTTTTAAGTAATCTCTGAACTCCACGTGGGGCTTGAAATCACAGCCCCAAGATCAAGAGTCACATGCTTTGCCAAATGAGCCAGCCAGGTATCCCTCATTAATTACATCTTAATTCTTAAAAAGAGCAGTCTTAATACTAATAAAGTCTTAAAATGGAAAAAGTCATTTCTTATTTTTATCTTTTATGTTATTGCAAGAAAAACTGTCCAATGAATCTTTCTTTAGTGAGAGAATTTTCGTCATTTCTCAAACTGTATTAGCATTTTAGTTGGCAGTCAGAAGAAATTAAGGGTCAAGTCTTACCATAAAAATACGACATATTATATATAATTTAGAACATAAATCAGAAGTACAATTTATGACAAATTGTTAAGGAGGTCTCTCATCTTAGTGACAGTAAGAGTGAACGTTGTTTTAAAGATGAAAAACTGGGGCGCCTGGGTGGCTCAGTCGGTTGAGCGGCCAACTTCGGCTCAGGTCATGATCTCGTGGTCTGAGTTCGAGCCCTGCGTCAGGCTCTGTGCTGACAGCTCGGAGCCTGGAGCCTGTTTCAGATTCTGTGTCTCCCTCTCTCTGACCCTCCCCTGTTCATGCTCTGTCTCTCTCTGTCTCAAAAATGAATAAACATTAAAAAAACAAAAAATGAAAAATGAAAAACTTTCCCCCCCTTGATTATAAAACAGATTAAAAAAAAGATAACTTAAAGAAATGCAGGTATTAAAGGTGAAATCATAAGGATTCCATCATTGAAAAGCACTTTCATTTTCTTTTGTTTATCTTTCTAGATGTTTTTCCTAAACAAACACACAATATGCGTAATTAGAAAGATAAGTCTAATTCTGGAATCTCTACTGTTCACTATGCTATACTCTGTTTTTATAATTTGTACCTGACAAAATGAGAATAAGACATACCTAAGTTTGGTCCATGTGCCTGTCCCAGATCCAAGATTCTTTACTTGCTAGTTCTATGACTTCGAGCAAATTACCTTTCTTTTTTTAAGATTTATTTATTTTTGGGGTGTCTGGGTGGCTTAGTTGGTTGAGTGTCCAACTTCAGCTCAGGTCATGATCTCATGGTCTGTGGGTTCAAACCCTGTGTTGAGCTCTGTGCTGACAGCTCAGAGCCTGGAGCCTGCTTCCAATTCTGTGTCTCCCTCTCTCTCTGCCCCCCAGCCCCCCGCTCATGTTCTCCCTCTCTCTCAAAAATAAACATTAAAACAAAAAGATTTATTTATATTTGAGAGAGCGAGCACAAATGGGAAGGGCCAGATAGAGAGGGACTGAAGACCCTAAGTGGGCTCTGTGCTGACAGCAGTGAGCCTGATGCAGGGCTTGAATTCACGAACCATGAGATCATGACCTCAACCAAAGTCTGACGCTCAACTGACTGAGCCACCCAGGTGCCCCTGAGCAAATCAGCTATGAATTTTAGTTTCTAAACTATAGGAAGGAAATAATAATGGTGCCCATCTAACAGGATTATTAGTGCCCATCTAACAGGATTAAATTACAAACTTCGTGTAAACTACTCACTAACATCTCCCGCATCTATACCTTCCTCAATTCTGTATTATTTCTCATTTTTATTACTTATACTGCCTTATGATATATTGTAATATCTAATAAGATGTTACATCCTATTTTTCTGGTATAAAATTTTCTGGTATTAGGACACCTGGATGGCTCAGTCAGTTGAACGTCTGATTTTGGCTCAGGTCATGATCTCACAGTCCATGAGTTCAAGCCCCGCATCGGGCTCTATGCTGTCAGCTCAGAGCCTGGAGCCTGCTTGGGATTCTGTATCTCCCTCTCTCTCTGTCCCTCCCCCAATCGTGCGCACGTGCTCTCTCTCTCTCGCTCTCAAAAATGAATAAATGTGGAAAAAAAGATTAAAAAAATAAAAATAATAAAATGTTCTAGTATTTTCACATCAGAATTACAGCTAACTACTTGAACATTGCTATGAAACTAGAAGAAAACCACAAGAAAAGCATCTGGAAAGACCACAAATACATGAAGGCTAAATAACATGCTACTAGGCAATGAATAAGTCAACCAGGAAATAAAAGAAGAAGTTTAAAAAATACATGGAAACAACTGAAAATGAAAATACAACAGTCCAAAACCTCTGGGATCTAGCAAAAGTGGTCCTAAAAGGGAAGTACAAAGTAATACAGGCCTACCTCAAGAAGCAAGATCATTTATATAAATAATAAGAATCTAACCTTATACCTAAAGGAGCTAGAAAAAGAACAGTAAATGAATCCTAAAGCAAGCAGAAGAGGTGAAATAATAGATAAGAGCAGAAATAAAAGATATAGAAACTAAAAAAAACAATAGAACAGATCAATGAAAACAGGAGCTGGTTATTTGAAAAAATTAATTGATAAACCTGTAGTCATACTATTCAAAAAGAAAAGAGAAAGGACTCAAATAAATAAAATCACAAATGAGAGAGGAGAAATAACAACCAACATCACAGCAATACAAACAATTATAAGGGAATATTGTGAAAAACTATACCCCAACAAACTGGATGATCTGGAAGAAACAGATAAATTCCTAGAAACATATAAATTACCAAAACCAAAACAGGAAGAAACAGAAAAGTTGAACAGACCAATAACCAGCAAAGAAACTGAATCAGTAACAAAAATAACTCCCAACAAACAAAAAACCCATGACCAGATGGCTTCACAGGCAAATTCTACTAAATATTTAAAAAAGAGTTAATACCTATTCTTTTCAAACTATTCTAAAAAACAGAAAAAGATAACAACTTAATTTCATTCTATGAGGCCAGCATTATCCTAATTGCAAAACCAAATAAAGATACCATATAAAAGAGAAATATAGGCCAATATCCCTGATGAACATAGATGCAAAAGTTCTTTAAAAAATACTAGCAAACCAGATCCAACAGAACATTAAAAAAAAACATTCACCACAATCAAGCTGGATATTCTTGGGTTGCAAAGGTGGCTCAATATTCACAAATCAACCAACATGATACATCACATTAATAAAAGAAAGGAAAAGAACCATATGATCATTTCAATAGATGCAGGAAAAGCATTTGGCAAAGGACAACATCTATTTATGATAAAAATAAATGGAAAGATATTCCATGCTCATGGATTGGAAGAAAAAATATTTTTAAAAAGTCATACTACTCAAAGCAACCTACAGTTTTAATGCAATCCCTATCAAAATGTCAACATCAAAGGGGCGCCTGGGTGGCGCAGTCGGTTAAGTGTCCGACTTCAGCCAGGTCACGATCTCGTGGTCCGTGAGTTCGAGCCCCGCGTCAGGCTCTGGGCTGATGGCTTGGAGCCTGGAGCCTGTTTCCGATTCTGTGTCTCCCTCTCTCTCTGCCCCTCCCCCATTCATGCTCTGTCTCTCTCTGTCCCAGGGATGGATAAAAAACGTTGGAAAAAAAAAATTTTTTAAAAAACAAAATGTCAACATCATGTTTTCACAGAACTAGAACAAACAATCCTCAAATTTTTATGGAAACACAAAAGAGAAAAGCAAAGCTGGAGTCATCACAATTCCAGACTTCTAGTTATATTACAAAGCTGTAGTAATCAAAATAGTATGGTACTGGTACAAAATAGACCCACAGATCAATAGAACAGAACAGAAAACCCAGAAATGAACCCACAACTATATGGTCAACTCATCTTTGATAATGCAGGAAAGAATATCCAATGGGAAGAAGAATGTCTCTTCAGCAAATGGTATTGGGAAAACTGGGCAGCTACATGCAAAAGAATAAAATGGGACTACCTTCTTATAGCATACACAAAAGCAAATTCAAAATGGGTTAAAGACTTAAATGTGAAACCTGAAACCATAAAAATCCCACAGGAGAACATAGACAGTAACTTCTTTGACATTGGCCACAGCAACTTCTTTCTAGATATGTCTCCCGAGGCAAGGGGAACAAAAGCAAAAATAAATTATTGGGACTTCATCAAAATAAAAAGCTTCTGCACAGCAAAGGAAACAATCAACAAAACTAAAAGGCAACCTATGGAATGGGAGAAGATATTTGCCAAGAACATATCTCATAAAGGTTAGTATCCATAATATATGAAGAACTTAATAAAATGGAACACTCAAAACACCAAATAAACCAATTAAAAAATGGGCAGAAGACATGAATAGACATTTTTCCAAAGAAGATATACAGATGGCCAACAGACACATGAAATGCTCAACATTACTTATCATCAGGGAAATGCAAATCAAAACTACAATGAATTATTTCCTCACACTTGTCAGAATGGCTAAAATCAACAACACAAGAAACAAGAGGTGTTGGTGAAGATGTGGAAAAGGGGGACCCTCCTGCACTGTTGGTGGGAATGTAAACTGGTATGGCCACTCTGAAAACAGTATGAAGTTTCCTCAAAAAGATAAAAATAGGACTACTCTGCCATCCAGCAACCACACTACTAGGTATTTATCCAAAGAATACAAAAGTACTAACACAAAGGGATACAAGCACCCTGATGTTTATAGCAGCATTATCTACATACCATAACCAAATTATGGAAATAGCCTAAATGTCCATCAACTGATGAATGGATAATGATGGAATATTATTCAGCCATAAAAAAGAATGTAATCTTGCCATCTACAAAGACATGGATGGAGCTAGAGAGTATTATGCTAGGTGAAATAAGTCAGAGAAAGACAAATACCATATGATTTCACTCATATGTGGCATTTAAAAAACCAAAGAGCAAAGGGGGAGAAACAGATAGAGGGAGAGAGGCAAACCAAGAAACTATGGAGACCAAACTGATGGTTAGCAGAAGGGAGATGAGTGGGGAGATGAGTGAAATAGGTGATGGGGATTAAGGAGTATACTTGTTGTGATGAGCACTGGGTGATGTACACAATACTATATTATACACCTGAAACTAGTAGTATACTCTATGTTAACTAACTGGAATTTAAATGAAAACTGAAAAAAATTTTTTGACTCTAAAAATTGACCAAAAGCAAAAAATAAATCAAGACACATTGACAGGAAAAAAAAA
This sequence comes from Puma concolor, assembly GCF_028749965.1. Lineage (NCBI taxonomy): Eukaryota > Metazoa > Chordata > Mammalia > Carnivora > Felidae > Puma > Puma concolor. Next base: position 190,439,677 of record NC_141674.1, on the reverse strand, counting down.
GTATATTACAGTTAACTACTTGAAATAAAAGCTGTGTATCTAGAAGACACATTTTTTATACTCAGTCAAAATAATTCCATAAAAATGGTCTTTATTATTTAAAAAGTCTTTAAATTTTTTTTATTTTCTCATTTTTTAAAAACGTTTATTTATTTTTATTTTTGAAGGAGAGAGAGAGACAGAGTGTGAGTGGGGGAGGGGCAGAGAGAAAGGGAGACACAGAATCTGAAGGGCTCCAACTCACGAGCAGTGAGATCACGACCTGAACTGAAGTGGGAACACTTAACTGACTGAGCCACCCAGATGCCCCATATTTTCTCAATTTTTTTGATGAGTTGTAATGTACACAAACATAGCAGTGAGAAAAAGCCATAAATCTACTTACCAGTAACTCAGGACTGCCTTGAGACATAAAAGAGCGAGACTGATTTTTGGGGACAATGGCCTTTATTAGTGGAATACCATCACTAATTCCCTATAAAATAAAAGACGGAGGCTTAGTGGCTGGTTCTGTTATCTTTATTAGTTACAAGTTATTGAAAACTTCTATTTCTTTAAACAAGAATGAACCCAGTAATACAGCATTTTACTCTATCAAAACATATCATTTAATTAAAATGTAGGAAAGGAGAATCACTATGCTGTACTCTTGAAACTAATATAACAGTGTGTGTTAAATGTACTTTAATTCTTTAAAAAGGCTAAAAAATGTAGGAAAGGAATTATATACCATGTTTGGATGGCATACTTGAAACTTCTCAAACCCATCATTTTCTTGTATTCTACTACTTCACTGTGAAACAGATGCAGATTTCAAGGAGTATCAACCATTTAAACAGCCAGTGATTTAGAATCTTTCCTTTTCCCTTGCCATACTGGCATTAATATAAAGTAGAAAATACAGACCATATAAGAGTACATTGCTCAAATAAGTCAAATGAGACAACTGGTTATATTCTATAGAATTTCCTTTTGGGTTTAACTTTCAAAACACAGATCTATCCCGTTAACTGAGGCAATCTATGTAAGCCGTAACAATAGGACGAGAAAATAAAGAGTTCTCAGAAAATTGGCATTTATCTTATATAATGTGAAATGGAACAATGATTTGAATTAAGTTTTGTGACAGTGGTTCATAAATTATACCTAACATTTATTAGGTAAATTATAACTTAATATTATTGGGTATATACTATGTACCAGGTGCTATTCTAAGAGCCTCATATGAATAATCAATGATAAACTATAAAAAGTTAGTGCCTACCTTTTCTCTTCACTCTGTAGATCAAGAAAAGAACTTACATTTGAACAAGCATAAATGAAAATGGTGTCTGAAGAAAACTATTTATTAGGCCTTTGCTTTCACTGCTACCTGTTTTCTTCACCATTTTAACTAGGAAGAGATGACCTATAGAGACCTTTTTTCATATGAATGAGTGGGGAAATACCTTCCCCTATGATGATGTAAAGGGATTAACAAATTATTAGTACCCAAGGATATTTATTGTGTTTTTTATCCTGCTCCAGATACTGGTCCCGAGGATAGCTACCCTGTGACACAGTGGGTACAGAGAGGGACAGATGTCACTGCAGTTGCAAATGCAACTCGGAATGTATTATTCTATAAAAACAAAGTTGCACATGATTAGACATGGTGAAATCATTTTATCACCATTGCATAATAAATATAGTATTACATGTCCATCAGATTATAGGATAAATAGGGTTTTATGGGTTGCCCTATGTGCAGTGGAGAGTTAACACAGAAGGATTGAGACAGCTCTTTTTAATTTTTTATTTTTTTAAATGTTTGTTTATATTTGAGAGAGAGCGAGAGAGACAGAGCGCTAGTGGGGGAGAGGCAGAGAAAGAGGGAGACACAGAATCTGAAGTAGGTTCCAGGCTCCAAGCTGTCAGCACAGAGCCTGATGCAGGGCTCAAACTCACGAACCTCAAGATCATGACCTGAGCCAGAGTTGGACACTTTAACTGAGTCACCCAGCCATCCTGAGACAGCTCTCCTTAGAAAGGCCTTCTTGTAAGGTCGGCCCTTGGCTGGTATCTGGGAACTTGGTGGGCAGAGTTCCTTACACTGATATAAAACTTGTCTTCAATGATAAAAGTGGCTCATTATTTCTAGATTATTTGTGCAAACAATATGGCTTGTGCTGAAGATGTGCTTTTGTACTTGGAGTCTAGAATTTTAGCATGTGCTAAGCAGAGGTTGCTCATGTTACCAGCCTCCAATAAAAACCCTGGGTGTTGGGGTGCCTGGCTGGTTAAGTTGGTAGAGCATGTGACTCTTTATTTCACAGTTGTCAGTTCTAGTCCCACAATGGGTGTAGAGATTACTTAAAAATAAAGTCTAAAACAAAACAGAACAAAACACAACACCTGCCCTGGGTGGTGAGTCTTTAATGAGCTTTCCTGGTAGACAAATTTGTTTTCACATTTCATTACCGGTAGAATTAAGCACATCTTATGTGACTCTACTGGGATAGGATTAATTCTTGGATGCTTGTACCTGGTTTCCCCTGCACTCCACCCGATGTGCCTTTGCCCTTTGTTGATGTTGTTTTGTATCCTTTCACTGTAATAAATTTTAGCTGTGAGTATAATAATAGGTTGAATCCTGTGAGTCTTTCTAGCAAATCACCAAACCTGAGGGTGGTCTTGGGGACCCAGAACACATCTGGGAATTAGTCATCATCTTTTTTTTTTTTTTTTTTAGTAAGCTCTTTGCCCAACGTGGGACCTGAACTCATGACCCCAAGATCAAGAGTCCCATGCCCCACCAACTGAGCCAGCCAGGTGCCCCAAATTAGTCATCATTTCTAAGTACTGTTTCTATTTATGCTGAATTTCAGGCAACTGACTTAGATACTTTGGGAAAACAACTGATTCTGGGGAGTTTGTATTATTAAACACTAAATAACTATCTCATTAAACATGAATTTAAGAAAGGAGTGACAAAGATTAATTATGAAGTGCTTTCACAGACATGTGAAAACATTTACGTTAAAATACCGCAGAGCTTACTACAACATTGTTCATTTGAGTAAAAGTCAGTTTAAAGCTAACTATAACAAACTTAAAATTTGTTATACCAAATTATCAAAAAATTCTTTAAAGACTTCCCATGGTACTGAACCTAAGAAACACATTATAATGATGCTCTGATGCAGGGTTTGACAAACTAGGCCTATGGTTGAAGTCCTGCCTACCACATGTTTTATAGGTTGTAAGTTGAGAATGGTTTTTAATTTTTACTTTTTTTTTTTTAACGTTTATTCATTTTTGAGAGACAGAGAGAGACAGGGCATGAGCGGGAAAGGGGCAGAGAGAGGGAGACACAGAATCTGAAACAAGCTCCAGGCTCTGAGCTCTCAGCACAGAGCCTGATGCAGGGCTTGAACTCACACACCGTGAGATCACGACCTGAGCTGAAGTCGGATGCTTAACCGACTGAGCCACCCAGGCGCCCCAATTTTTAAATGGTTATATTTTAAGTGGTAATTATGTACCTACATAATATTCTTGATTTTGACTTTGGATTACGAAGTCCAAAAATATTTACTATCTGGTTAAATTAAGAAAAGTTTACCAAACTCTACTGTATTGCATGAGTTACTGCTTGTTCCACACATCTCCAAGCTATTCTTTTATTCCCCCCAAACTATTCTTAATAACATTTTTTTGAGAGAGAGAGAGAGAGGGAGAGACAGAGAGGGAGACAGAGAAGAGAAGAGATGCATGCGTGGGGGAGGAGCAGAAGAAGAGGGACAGAGAGAATCCCAAGCAGGATCCCTGCCCAACACAGAGCCAGACATGAGGCTTGCTCTCACAACTGTGAAATCATAACTTGAGCTGAAATCAAGGATTGGATGCTTAACTGACTGAGCCACCCAGGCACCCCTTCTTAATAACATTTCATTATCATTTTTTCTTCTTGCCAAGAGTTAATATTATCTGTCCTAACCAAATTCACAGGTATAAATGCATTCATATTCTGAACCATGCTAAGTAATTCAACATGTATAAACATTTGAATTTAAAGCACTCTTTCAATTATAGCATTAACTACCTTGTTTACTTCATTATTCCTTCTGATATTAGCAATTAACAATTTGACTTGCTGGGCCATATTTTATAAATATGCAGACACTGTAATTAAGAGTTATTTCACACACCCTCTACCTATCATCTCAGCTGTCATAAAAAGGAATTTAAATCAAATTATTTATTCTTCCTTGTCAAGAAAATGTAAAATAAAAGAAAGCTAAGAGAAACATTTCACACTACCACTCAGCGGCAAACAAAACTCCCAATAAGATTGTTTTAAAAATCCTGGATGCCTAGGAGGTTCAGTTGGTTAAGCATCTGACTCCTGATTTCAGCTCAGGTCATGATCTCATAGTTTGTTGAGTTTGAGCCCCGCATCAGGCTCTGCACTGATGGTGCAAAGCCTGCTTGGGATTCATTCTCTCTCTCTCTCTCAAAATAAATATATTTAAAAAAATAAACAATAAAGAAAAAATTGTTTTAAAAATTCAAGAACATATTATTGCAACATTATTTATGATTTTGGACTAAATATTTATGATGCCCCTCCCTATAGAGAATAAAAGGAGCATTGAGGTGTACAGAATTCATAGAGAAAATGCTTTGATATTACCAAGTTTATATTACCTCTATAAAAAATGACTTGAGTTCGGAGAGGTGCTGAAATAGGTTCAGGGTTGAAGTGTCTGTTTTGGCCTGCTTCTGCACTGCTTCCTCTGCTGACAATCTAGGAGGATGTGGTTCCTTCAAAATAATTTTAAGAAAAATAATTCCGTAATTATATTAAGACATATCTTACTGTATTCTTTCATACATACTGGGCTCTAGTTACAACAGATTATATACCATGCACTGTTGACAATTCTAGGCCATTGTTCAGAGTACTCCCCTCAGCAGAATTCCTACTCTTTTCATTTCTAAAGAAACCCTACTTCTACTTTAAAGTTTTTCTTACTGATGTCTATCTTGAATTTCTAAGCCAGAATTAATTATTCTCTTTGATTATCTTCACCAGCATATTACTTTGTTTAGTATTTTATTTGTTACTTATTTCTAATTTGGATTACATACTTGTTTATGGTCTATCTTTTCCAACTAGGCAATAGGTATCTATCTTTTTTTTAATTTTAAGATTTTATTTTTTAAAATAATCTCTACACTTAATGTGGGGCTCAAACTCACAATAGCAAAATTAAGAGTTGCATGCTATACTGACTGAGCCAGCCAGGGGCCCCTAGGCAACAGGTATCTTTAAAAAAATTTTTATTTTTATTTTTAGTTTATTTATTTTTAAGAGACAGAGAGAGAACCAGCAGGGAGGAGTCGGGGCAGGGAGGGGTGGGGGGTGGATAGATCTGAAGCAGGCTCTGTGCCAGCAGCAGAGTCTGATGAAGGACCCAAACTCATGAACCGTGAGATCCTGACTGAGCTGAAGTCAGACACTTAGTCAAATGAGCCATCCAGGTGCCCCAGCAGTAGGCGTCTTAAAGTCAGAAAACAAGTCTTACTCATTTTTGGATTTTTGATACCTGTTATATTGAATATGACAGAGGCTTAATAAGTATTTGGTAAAATTAAATGAATTGCTCAGAAGTCAAAATTTACATGGGTGAATCCTTATTTCCTGAAATAAGATAGAAATGTCAATACTATCAGAATCCTATTATACATATTGCTGCATTTGTTTTCAAATAAATTATTCTTCCTTAACTTTAATGTCAGAGACATAGAACAGTGTTACCTTTATAAATAAGAAGTAAACGGCAAATCAAATTAACATGCAAAAGGCATAGTTAAAATGCAGAACAGAATTCCATCTATAGGGGATTTTTCTATCTCCATCACAAAATATTCAATTATAGAAAATAGTATGACAGCTATAAGTACTTCAATAGTACTCAATTAGCTCTCAATCCATATATTAGTCACTTTATTATTAAAAAAAATGTTTTTAATGTTTATTTTGATAGAGACGGTGCAAGTGGGGGAGGGATAGAAAGAGGGGGAAGAAAGAGAGAATCCCAAGCAGGCCCTGCACCTTCAGCACAGAGCCCAATGCAGGGCTCGAACTCAAAAAACACAAGATCATGCATGAACTGAGCCAAAATCAAGAGACAGATGCTTAACTGACTGAGCCACCCAGGCATTTCTTATTCACATTATTTTAAATCAAAAGCTGACTTCTCTGTCATTTTTTATGGTAATAAAAACTAATTAGCACTTGTTTTATAAAAAAAAGAAAAGTACAGCCAGTACAAAAATAATATGGAATCTATTTCAAAACTCAAGTGTTCTATTGTCTTCTGTTCCTTTTGCACAGCAGATAGGGATAAAGCACTGATTTTAAATATGACTATTTTGTAAAAAACCCATGTTGGAGGCTTTAAATAAACTCTCAGGGATAGTAGCAATTACAAAGCTAGGTGTGATAACTGACTTAACAGAAGTACAAAAGATCTATAAGCCAGACTTCAGATCCACTCTTGCTATAACAGCTGTGGAGATTTCAATTCACAAATATTTGCTGCACACATACTATATGCAAGAAAGATATAAAATGATTAAGAAAAGGTTGCTGCCTGTAACATAGTTATAATAAAGTGAGGCAAATGCATAAATATAAAACTAAGGCAGAAAATGTCATAATTAGGATATATATAATAGCCCATAGAACACGGAAAGTGCTGTAGTTCAATAAGGGGGATTATGGCTAATATTCAGAGGAGACGTGGCATGGTAGAAAGGCTTTTGAGTTAGCTAGTCATGCATCCAAATCCTGCTCCAGTCACATTTTAGTCATGTAAACACAATAAAATGATTGGCTTCCTGAGTAAATATAACTCCTCTGTGATTTAAGAGTTATTGACTATATACGTGGATTTTGACTACAATATTTTGTTATTTCAAAATAGGAACATTTAAATCTATTTATTTTTTAATAATATAATGACAGTATAATTTTTGTCAAATTCTAAATTCTGAGATAAAGCGTTAAATCATTAAAATACTTAAAAACACCAGTAATACTGCTCCTCAGCAATTAAAATTCTAGACTTCTGATGCAATCAATAACTTTTATGATTTACCTTTAACAGTTGACAAGGTGTTTGCCCAAAATTATTAATCATCCCTTCTAAGGCTTTTCTTTCCTTTTCATCTGTTAAGGCATCTAGATCCACAGCTCCTAAAACAAGGAAAAGTCAACTTACTACAGAGTGAAAACAAATCAGCAAGACACACAACTGATAAATATACTGGGGACTGATGAGTATATTTTCAATAAAATATTATTCCGTTCTTCAATTTATAAGAATATTGTGAGAGGTCACTTAAAAAAAAAAAAAAACAGTGAACCCTCAAACATTAAATATGTATAAAAATAAATTCCATCTATTATTCTCCAACAAAAAAAAAAGTGGGGGGCGGGTAGCAACTGGGTAGCTCAATAGTTTGAGTGTCCAATCTTGATTTCTGCTCAGGTCATGATCCCAGGGTCATGGGATCAAGGCCCGCTCTGGACTCCACACTCAGCGTGGAGCCTACTCCAGATGATTCCCTCTCTCTCTCTCTCTCTCTCACTTGTGCTCTCTCTTAAAAAACAAAAAATTCCATCCATTATTTAGAACAAAAATGTTTCAAACAAAAGTTAACTGAAGTCCATAAAAATTTCTCTTGGAAAAGTACAAATTATTCACGGTATACTTAATTGTTTTCTTCATGATAATCAAGCTGAAACAAATGTAATAATCACACAAAATACTACTATAAATTACCATTTATCTAACAAATACTAGGAAAGGTAACACTCTGGTTAACTGATTATACCCAGCCATACTTGATATGGTTACTAATTGGCCAAACTAGGTAAGTCTGATTTCAAATCAAGCCTATGCTCATAACCAACATGGATACTACCTCTCTACAAAACTATTATCAAATGAATATGGCAAAGCAAGAGCATGCTTGTTTATTTACCAAAAGGCATATGGACTCTGCTCATATTTACATAACTTCACACTATTCACAATCTTTAGAACTATTAGGATTAGATCTACTGAATGATTAAAAAAGAAAACAAACTACTTTTTTTTTAATGTTTATTTTTGGAAGAGAATGAGAGAGAAAGCACGAGTGGGAGAGGCGCTGAGACAAGGGAGACAGAGGATCTGAGGCAGGCTCTGTGCTGACAGCAGGGAGTCCAATGCCAGGCTCAAACTCATGAACGAACAGTGAGATCAGGACCTAAGCTGAAGTCAAATACTTAACTGACTGAGCCACCCAGTCGCCCTGAAAACACTATTTCAAAGCCTTCAGAAAATGTTCTTCATCTTGAGCTAAACACTGGAATGATGTCATCTTACTATTATTTGAAGACTTTGTTATTTTTAATACTAAAGGTCTTCTTTCAAAGTCTGCTAACAATTCAACACTAAATACTTATTGTAGGACCTGACTGAATAGGACACATATGGTCAGAGATCAAAAACTTTTATGACACCAATAACTGACATTTACAATCAGATTTTCCATACATACTGTTTTTTTTAATCCCCTTTATCTATTTCACCCCTCCCTGCACCTACCTCCCTGCTTTGGCAACCACCAGTTTGTTCTTTGTATTTAGAGTCTTTTTGTCTTTTTTCTTTGTTCATTTGTTTTCTCTCTTGTGCTTTTTTTAAAAAAATTTTTTTTAATGTTTATTTATTTTTAAGAGAGACAGACACAATGCGAGTGGGTTAGGGGCAGAGAAAGAGGAAGACACAGAATCCAAAGCAGGCTCCAGGCTCCGAGCCGTCAGCACAGAGCCCAAAGTGGGGCTCGAACTCATGAGCTATGACATCATGACCTGAGCCGAAGTCAGACGCCCAACTGACTGAGCCACCCAGGCGCCCTAAGACATGTACACTTCTTAATCCCATCACCTATTTCACCCGTTCCCACACACACCTCCCCTCTGGTAACTATGTTTGTTCTCTATAGTTAAGAGTCTGTATCTTGGTTTGCCTCTCACTTCGCTTGTTTTGTTTCTTAAATTCGACATGAATGAAATCATGGTGTTTATCTTTCTCTGATTGGCTTATTTCACTGAGTATTACATTCTCTAGGTCCATCCATATTGTTACAAATGGCAAGATTTCATTTTTATGGCTGAGTAATATACCATATAGTACATATACAGTACATATAAAAATATATACATCTTCTTTATCCATTCATCTATCAATGGACACCAGTTGCTTCCACATCTTGGCTATTATAAATAATGCTACCATAAACATAGGGGTGCACAGATATTTTCAAATTAGTATTTTCCTATTCTTTGGGTAAATATCCACTAGTGGAATTACTGGATCAAAGGGTACTTCTATTTTTAATTTTTTGAAGAACTTCCATACTATTTTTCACAGTGGCTGCACTTGTCTGCATTCCCACCAACAGTGAACAAGCATTCCTTTTTCTCTACATCCTAACATGTTATTTATATATTTTTTAATATGAAATTTATTGTCAAATTGGTTTCCATACCACACCAAGTGCTCATCCCAACAGGTGCCCTCCTCAATGCCCATCACCCACTTTCCCCTCTCTCCCACCCCCCATCAACCCTCAGTTTATTCTCAGTATTTAAGGGTCTCTTATGGTTTGCCTCCCTCACTCTCTAACTTTTTTCCCCCTCCCCTCCCTCATGATCTTCTGTGAAGTCTCTCAGGATACACATGAGTGAAAACATATGGTATCTGTCTTTCTCTGCCTAACTTATTTCACTTAGCATAACATTCTCCAGTTCCATCCACGCTGCTACAAAAGGGCATATTTCATTCTTACTCATTGCCAAGTAGTATTCTGTTGTACATACAAACTACAACTTCTTTATCCATTCATCAGTTGATGGACATTTAGGCTCTTTCCATAATTTGGCTATTGTTGGAAGTGCTGCTATAAACATTGGGGTATAAGTGTCCCTATGCATCAGCACTCCTGTACCGCTTGGGTAAATTCTTACCAGTGCTATTGCTGGGTCACAGGGTAGATCTATTTTTAATTTTTTCAGGAACCTCCACACTGTTTTCCGGAGTGACTGCACCAGTTTGCATTCCCACCAACAGTGCAAGAGGGTTCCCGTTTCTCCACATCCTCGCCAGCATCTATAGTCTCCTGATTTGTTCATTTTAGCCACTCTGACCCGCGTGAGGTGGTATCTCAGTGTGGTTTTGATTTGTATTTCCCTGATGAGAAGTGACGTTGAGCATCTTTTCATGTGCCTGTTGGCCATCTGGATGTCTTCTTTAGAGAAGTGTCTATTCATATCTTCTGCCCATTTCTTCACTGGATTGTTTTTCGGGTGTGGAGTTTGGTGAGTTCTTCATAGATTTTGGATACTAGCCTTTTCTGATATGTCATTTGCAAATATCTTTTCCCATTCTCTTGGTTGCCTTTTAGTTTTGTTGATTGTTTCCTTTGCAGTGCAGAAGCTTTTTATCTTGATGAGGTCCCAATAGTTCATTTTTGCTTTTAATTCCCTTGCCTTTGGAGATGTGTCAAGTACGAAATTGCTGCGGCTGAGGTCAGAGAGGTTTTTTTTCCTGCTTTCTCCTCTAGGGTTTTGATGGTTTCCTGTCTCACATTTAGGTCGTTTATATAATTTTGAGTTTATCTTTGTGAATGGTGTAAGAAAGTGGTCTCGTATCATTCTTCTACATGTTGCTGTCCAGTTCTCCCAGCACCATTTGTTAAAGAGACTGTCTTTTTTCCATTGGATATTCTTTCCTGCTTTGTCAAAGATTAGTTGGCCATACATTTGTGGGTCCAATTCTGAAGTCTCTATTCTATTCCATTGGTCTATGTGTCTGTTTTTGTGCCAATACCATGCTGTCTTGATGATTACAGCTTTGTAGTAGACGCTAAAGTCTGGGATTGTGATGCCTCCCGCTTTGGTCTTCTTCTTCAAAATTACTTTGGCTATTTGGGGTCTTTTGTGGTTCCATATGAATTTTAGGAGTGCTTGTTCTAGCTTTGAGAAGAATGATGGTGCAATTTTGACTGGGATTGCATTGAATATGTAGACTGCTTTGGGTAGTATTGGCATTTTAACAATATTTATTCTTCCATTCCATGAGCACAGAATGTTTTTCCATTTCTTTGTATCTTCTTCAATTTCCTTCATAAGCTTTCTATAGTTTGCAGCATACAGATCTTTTACATCTTTGGTTAGGTTTATTCCTAGGTATTTTATGAGTCTTGGTGCAATTGTAAATGGGATCAGTTTCTTTGTCTTTCTGTTACTTCATTATTAGTGTATAAGAATGCAACTGATTTCTGTACACTGATTTTGTATCCTGCGACTTTGCTGAATTTGTGTATCAGTTCTAGCAGACTTTGGTGGAGTCTATCGGAATTTCCATGTGTAATATGTCATCTGCAAAAAGTGAAAGCTTGACTTCATCTTTGCCAATATTGATGCCTTTTGATTTCCTTTTGTTGTCTGCTGATTCTAGAATTTCCAACACTATGTTAAACAACAGTGGGTGTTTAACAGTGAGAGTGGACATCCCTGTTGTGTTCCTGATCTCAGGGGGAAAGCTCTGTTTTTCCCCATTGAGGATGATATTAGCTGTAGGGTTTTCATAAATGGCTTTTATGATGTTTAAGTATGTTCCTTCTATCCCGACTTTCTCAACGGTTTTTATTAAGAAAGGATGCTGAATTTTGTCAAATGTTTTTTCTGCATCGATTGACAGGATCATATGGTTCTTACCTTTTCTTTTACTAATGTGATGTATCACATTGACTGATTTGTGAATACTGAACCAGCCCTGCACCCCAGGAATGAATGCCACTTGATCATGGTGAATAATTCTTTTTATATACTGTTGGATTCAATTTGCTAGTATCTTGTTGAGAATTTTTGCATCCATATGCATCAGGGATATTGGTCTGTAGTTCTCTTTTTTTGCTGGGTCTCTGTCTGGTTTAGGAATCAAAGTAATACTGGCTTCATAGAATGAGTCTGGAAGTTTTCCTTCCCTTTCTATTTTTTGGAATAGCTTGAGAAGGATAGGTATTATCTCTGCTTTAAATGTCTGGTAGAATTCCCCTGGGAAGCCATCTGATCCTGGACTCTTATTTACTGGGAGATTTATTTTTTTATTTTTTAATATATGAATTTTATTGTCAAATTGGTTTCCATACAACACCCAGTGATCATCCCAAAAAATGCCCTCTTCAATGGCCATCACCTACCCTCCCCTCCCTCCCACCCCCCATCAACCCTCAGTTTGTTCTCAGTTTTTAAGAGTCTCTTATGCTTTGGCTCTCTCCCACTCTAACCTCTTTTTTTTTTCCTTCCCCTCCCCCATGGGTTTCTGTTATATACACAATGTTGGGAGATTTTTGATAACTGATTCAATTTCTTCACTGGTTATGGGTCTGTTCAAGTTTTCTATTTCTTCCCCTTTGAGTTTTGGAAGCGCATGGGTGCTTAGGAATTCGTCCATTTCCTCCAGGTTGTCCAGTTTGTTGGCATATAATATTTCATAGTATTCCCTGATAATTGCTTGTATTTCTGAGGGATTGGCTGTAATAATTCCATTTTCATTCATGATTTAATCTCTTTGGGTATCTCCCTTTTCTTTTTGAGAAGCCTGGCTAGAGGTTTATCAATTTCGTTTACTTTTTCAAAAAACCAGCTCTTGGTTTCATTTATCTGCTCTACAGTTTTTTTAGATTCTATATTGTTTATTTCTGCTCTGATCTTTATTATTTCTCTTCTTCTGCTGGGTTTGGGGTGTTTGCTGTTCTGTTTCTATTTCCTTTAGGTGTGTCGTTAGATACTATATTTGGGATTTTTCTTGTTTCTTGCCATAGGCCTGGATTGCAACGTATTTTCCTCTCAGGACTGCCTTCGCTGCATCCCAAAGCGTTTGGATTGTTGTATTTTCATTTTCATTTGTTTCCATGTATTTTTTTAATTTCTTCTCTAATTGCCTGGTTGACCCATTCATTCTTTAGTAGGGTGTTCTTTAACCTCCATGCTTTTGGAGGTTTTCCAGACTTTTTCCTGTGGTTGATTTCAAGTTTCACAGTATTGTGGTCTGAAAGTATGCATGGTATGATCTCAATTCTTTTACACTTATGAAGGGCTGTTTTGTGACCCAGTATGTGATCTATCTTGGAGAATGTTCCATGTGCACTCGAGAAGAAAGTATATTCTGTTGCTTTGGGATGCAGAGTTATAAATATATCTGTCAAGTCCATCTGGTCCAATGTATCATTCAGGGCCCTTGTTTCTTTATTGATCCTGTGTCTAAATGATCTATCCATTACTGTAAGTGGAGTATTTAGAGTCCCCTGCAATTACCACATTCTTATCAATAAGGTTGCTTATGTTTGTGATTAATTGTTTTATATATGGGGGCTCCCGTATTCGGCACATAGACATTTATAATTGTTAGCTCTTCCTGATAGATAGACCCTGTAATTATTAAATAATGCCCTTCTTCATCTTTTGTTACAACCTTTAATTTAAAGTCTACTTTGTCTGATATAGGTATGGCTACTCCAGCTTTTGACTTCTAGTAGCATGAGATAGTTCTCCATCCCCTCACTTTCAATCTGAAGGTGTCCTCAGGTCTAAAATGAGTCTCTTGTAGACAGCAAATAGATGGGTCTTGTTTTTTTTTTTTTTTTTTATCCATTCTGATACCCTATGTCTTTTGGTTGGAGCATTTAGTCCATTTATATTCAGTGTTATTATTGAAAGATATGGGTTTAGAGTCATTGTGATGTCTGTAGGTTTCATGCTTGTAGTGATGTCTCTAGTACTTTGTGGTCCTTGCAACATTTCACTCACAGAGTCCCCCTTAGGATCTCCTGTAGGACTGGTTTAGTGGTGATGATTCTTTCAGTTTCTGTTTGTTTGGGAAAACCTTTATATCTCCTTCTATTCTGAATGACAGACTTGCTGGATAAAGGATTCTCGGCTGCATATTTTTTCTGTTCATTACATTGAAGATTTCCTGCCATTCCTTTCTGGCCTGCCAAATTTCAGTAGATAGGTCTGCTACTACTCTTATGTGTCTACCTTTGTAAGTTAGGATCTGATTATCCCTAGCTGCTTTCAGAATTTTCTCTTTATCCCTGTATTTTGCCAGTTTCACTATGATATGTCTTGCAAAAGATCGATTCAAGTTAAGTCTGAAGGGAGTTCTCCGTGCCTCTTGGATTTCAGTGCCTTTTTCCTTCCCCAGATCAGGGAAGTTCTCAGCTATGATTTGTTCAACTACACCTTCAGCCCCTTTCTCTCCCTTTTTTTCTTCTGGAATTCCTATGATATGGATATTGTTCCATTTGATTGCATCACTTAGTTCTCTAATTCTCCCCTCATATCCTGGATTTTTTAATCTTTTTCTCAGCTTCCTCTTTTTCCATAATTTTATCTTCTAATTCACCTATTCTCTCCTCTGCCTCTTCAATCTAGCTATGGCCGCCTCCATTTTATTTTGCACCTTATTTATAGCATTTTTTAGTTCCTCATGACTATTTTTTAGTCTCTTGCTCTCTGTAGCATTAGATTCTCCGCTGTCCTCTACGCTTTTTTCAAGCCCAGCATTAATTTTATGACTATTACTCTAAATTTTGTTGTGTTATATTGCTTAAATCGGTTTTGATCAATTCGTTAGCTGTCACTACTTCCTGGAGTTTCTTTTGAGGAGAGTTCTTCCGTTTCGTCATTTTGGGTAGTCCCTGGGGTGGTGTGGAACTGCAGGGCACTTCCCCTGTACTATCTGGAGAAACTTGTGTTGGTGGGCGGGGCCGCAGTCAGACCTGATGTCTGCCCCCAGCCCTCCACTGGGACCACAGTCAGACTGGTGTGTACCTTATCTTTCCCTCTCCCAGGGGCAGGACTCACTGTGGAGTGCTGTGGTCCCTGTCTGGGCTGCTTGCACACTGCCAGGGTTGTGGTGCTGCTTTGATGGGATCTGGCCAAAGGCATATTAGATGGGGTGGATCTGGAAGGTGCACAGGGGCGGGAGGGGCAGGCTTAGCTAGCCTTGCCGTGGGAGGGTCCTGCAGCACCAGGAGGGAGGCAGGTCCGTGGGAGGGATGGACCCACAGAATCAGTGTTGAGGGTTTGCACAGTACAAGCAAGTTCGGTGAGAGGAACTGGTTCCCTCTGGAATTTCAGCTGGGGGATGGGAGAAGGAAATGGCGCTTCCCAGCACCTTTGTTCCCCCTGCAGAGCTCTGTCATTCAGGGTTCAACAACTCTCCCTCCCTGCTCTCCGAGAGCAGAGCTATTGACTTTTAACATTCCAGATGTTAAGTCCCGCTGGCTGTCAGAACTCACGGAGTCCAGCCCTTCCACTTTTGCAAGCCAGACTTTGGGGGCTTTGTCTTGCCTGGTGGGCTCTCCCTCTACTGCCCTGGCTCCCTCCTACCAGTCCGTGTAGCACACGCTGCCTCTTTGCCCTTCCTACCCTCTTCCGTGGGCCTCTTATCTATGCTTGGCTCTGGAGAGTCTGTTTTGCTAGCCTTGTGGTGGACTTCTGGATTATTTAGGCAGATGTGGGTGGAATCTAAGCGATCAGCAGGACAAGGTGAGCCCAGTGTGCTCCTACACCACCATCTTCCCAGCTATCCTTATGTTTTTTTATTTTAGTCATTCTGACAGGTGTAAGGTGATATCTCACTGTGGTTTTGATTTGTATTTCCCCGATGATGAGTGATGCTGAGCATCTTTTCATGTGTCTGTTGGCTATCTGTATGTTGTCTTTGGAAAAAGGTCTGTTCAGGTCCTCTGCCCATTGTAAAAATGGGATTATTTGTTTTTTGGTGTTGAGTTGTATAAATTTTTTTTTCAATTTTATTTGAGAGACAGAACGTGCACACAAGCAAACAAGCAGGGGAAGGGGAGAGAGAATACCAAGTAGCTCCATGCCCAGTGTGAAGACCTACATGGGGCTTGATCCCATGACTGGCAGATCACAACTTGAGCCAATATCAAGAGTTGGACGCTTAACCAACTGAGCCATCCAGGCGCCCTGAGTTGTATAAATTCTTTATATATTTTGGATATTAACCCCTTATCAGATATATAACTTGCAAATATCTTCTCCCACTGCGTAGGTTGCCTTTTTGTTTTATTGATGGCTTCCTTTGCTCTGCAAAGTGAATATCTGCACATATACTCCTAACTACTATTTAAAACAACCACACATCAGGGGCACCTGGGTGGCTCAGTCAGTTAAGCGTCCAACTTCAGCTCAGGTCATGATCTCACAGTTTGTGAGTTTGAGCTCCAAGTCAGGCTCTGTGCTGACAGCTCAGAGCCTGGAGTCTGCTTTGGATTCTGTCTCCTTCTCTCTCTGCCACTCTCCTACTTGTGCTCTGTCTCTGTCTTTCATAAATAAATAAACATTAAAAAAATTAAAAAACACACACACACATCAATCTCTTAACCTTTCAAATAAAAAAGATCATTTAAACTATTTTTAAATGCAGTCTTTCTCATGTCCAAAATACCACATATAACCACCTATTAAATAATACTTTCCATTGATTGAATGCAAGATAAAAAGTATATAGGCTATACCTTCATAACTACAGTAATAAAAAACATTGAGTGCTTCCACTGCAGCTGGACCCCTCTGTTTATAGCCAAAAATCAGATCTATCCATTCATGAAGATGAGCAGAAACATATTCAGACTCCTAGAAAAAGAACAAATAATAGAGACACCTTCCAACAACAATGTAAATATGAGTCTTTTTAAAAAGTAAATCAAGCATTTCTACCCAAAAATGTTACAACTATAAAGAAAATTATATCAAAATCATGTTAAACATTTGATCAGCATCTACTACATATTTTACATATATTCTATCTAGTACAATATAAACATATTTATTAATATTTAATAATATAAAATATCTCTTAACTAATGGCTAAAGAAAATAACTCAAATATTCTAATAGTCCAAATATCAACAACAAAAAACTTAATGATGGCTATGGATGTATCTTTCTTGTTAAATTTCCATTCACA
This sequence comes from Puma concolor, assembly GCF_028749965.1. Taxonomy (NCBI): domain Eukaryota; kingdom Metazoa; phylum Chordata; class Mammalia; order Carnivora; family Felidae; genus Puma; species Puma concolor. The sequence continues at coordinate 190,422,572 of NC_141674.1, read as the reverse complement.
TAGCCATCTAGAAACTCATTTCAAAGAAACAAACCAGTTGGGGTAGATTAAAGATGGCTGAAATCACCCCCTCCAACCTACCCAACTTGATACCACCCCACTAAAAAGGTGGACTGGGTGGCAGGCAGAGAGGCTTGAAGGACCTCCTGAAGCCTGTTAGTGACGGTTTGAAAGACAATATGACAATTGTTATTGGAGACAGGAGAAAAGGGGATTCAAGTTTAGTTCTATCAAAGAGAGAAAGAGTACCTAATTACCTCATGAATCTGGGGTAGAGATTTTTTTTCAGTTTCTATTTTAACTCCAGTTGGGTAACATACAGTATAATACTAGTTTCTGGTATACAATATAGTGATTCAACACTTCCATACAATGGGTGGAGGGATGGGTTAAATAGGTGATGGGAATTAAGGAGTGCACTTGTTGTGATGAGCACCTGGGTATTGTATGGGGATGGGGATTTTCCGGCAAAATGTTTTTAACTGGTAATTTGTGCTTTTAACTGCCTGTGATAAAGCGTAGAAGGAGTAACATGAGTTTAAAAAAAGAGCTATTTGGATTTTAAGCATAATTTAAGAAAAATATAAAGGAGCAGGTCTTGCTGGGTTCCAAATAAAATTATTTCTCATTTTCAGGATACTAGAGAGCAAAGACTCTTGAAGTGAGAAATGGCCAAGGTCAATGATGAAATCAGTGTGTAACCTGTAAAATATGGTCTCAGGTGAACGTTTAGTTCAAGAGTGTAGCTGTGAAGCAATCTGTTCACACCTCAAAGATTTCAGGCTGTGCCACAAAGACCCACTCAACTAGAAAAGAGAATATCTTAAGAATCTTTTTTGCTTTTTGTAACGTTTTATTTTATTTTTGAGCCAGAAAGGTCAGAGAGAGAGGAAGACACAGAATCTGAAACAGGCTCCAGGCTCTGAGCTGTCAGCAGAGCCCGATGCGGGACTTGAACTCGCGAACCGTGAGATCATGACCTGAGCCAAAGTCGGACGCTTAACCAACAGCCAACCAGGCTCCCCAATATCTTAAGAATCTTAAAGGTATTTTCCCACATTAGCTTCCAGCTTGGCCCAAAGGAAATAATGGATTGTATTCTAAAATAATGTGAAATGGTTTTTGTCCGATAATACTGATGCATAAGAAACCCATTAAATTTTAAAAGAAATTATATTAGTTCAGACTGAAGTAAGTAGAAATTGTTAAAAAAAAAAAAAAGATGAGAGACCTTTGATTTTCAATTTACTGTGGTTAGGTAAGAGGCTGACAAAGATACTCATGCAATTTTTTTTTTTTTTTTTTTGAGGTAAAAGAGAGAATGACTCAAAATAGGAAGCTAAGAACCAAAGGGTAAAACAAAAGAGCCACAAAGAACCACTGGAATAGCACTGGGCCCTGGTAAAGGAACTGAAAGCATGTCCCTGTTGGAATTCTGAATTGCTATAAACCAATTACTGTTACATAGCCCTTGTTTTTCTCTCCCCCACCCTTTTTGAAATTAAATTATTTGCCCAACGTGGGGCTGAAACTCATGACCCCAAGATCAAGAATCTCATGCTCTACCAACTGAGTCAGTCAGGTGCCCTTTTTAATCTCCCTTTTGAATGAGAGTGTCTATTATAGTTCTCCTGTCCTGGTCACCCCACTGTTATGTGGAGGCATATAACCTGTTTCTTTACTCCACAATCTTCAGATGCAAGAGGAGACACACCTGTATAGTTTTGTGCACAAATAGATTTGATTTAGATTACTAAGAAGATTCTGGACTTCAGACATCATGCTTTAATGCAGGGATCAGCACACTACTTACTGCTTGTGGACCAAGTTTTACTAGCTCAAAATTTCTAGAGTAGTAGAACACAGCCACGTCTAATTTTTTTTGCACTACAGTGGCAGAATTTTGCCACAGACCTTAAAGCCAGCAAAAATATTTACTATCTGGTCCTTTTTTATAGAAAAAGATTGTAGATACCTGACTTAAAAGTCCCTGACATGAGCCTTTGGGAGGATCTTAAGAGGAAGTATGTACATTTTGCACATAGGAGGAATGTAAATAATTTGTAGTCAGAGGGCAGACTGCGTGTGGTGGATTAAATATGGTTGCAAATTCTTTTTCCCTCCCACCATTGTGAAATGGAGTTTACTTTCCTTGCTTTTTTTTTTTTTTTTAAGAGAGAGAGGGTGCAAGTGAGCAGGGGGCAGAGAGAGAGAGAGAGAGAGAGAGAAGCAGAGCTCACCTGAGTGGGGCTTGTGCTCACCTGATGTGGGACTCGAACTCATAAACCATGAGATCATGACCTGAGCCGAAGTCAGATGCTTAACGGGTTGGCCCTACTTTCTCTGCTCTTGAATCTGTACTGATCCTATTACTGTTTGACAGGGTGACAGAAGTGTTGTGACAGTTCACAGACTTAAGCTTTAAGAAAGGGTAGAAGCCTTCCAATTTTGTACTCTTTTCTGAGCTGTGGACATGTAGATATCTGGCTATCTAGCTAGAGAGACTACATGAAGAGGAGATATCTTGAGAATACATGGAAAGAGAGAAAAGTCCAGCATTCCAGTGTCTCAATGCAACCTCCAGATGACCTCAACCTCAGCTGTTATATGCCTGCAAGGCTATGAGAACCTCAACAAGATGAGAATTGCTCAAATGAAACCAGCCAACTCACAGAACTGTGAGAGATAATAAAATGGGTATATTTTAAGCCACTACATTTTGGATAGTTTTTTATATAGCAATACATAACTGAAACACAGGTTTCTAATATTTTAATATAAGGAGCGTGTCTTCCTAAAATCCTGGACCCTTACTTCATGTCATAGATACTATAGAGGAATACATCTGAGAAGTTCCTGGCTAGCTAGTAAGTAACAGATTATTTTTCAGAGTTGCTTAGTTTATTTCCCAACTCCTTATTCATATATAATGTTCTTGAATTTTGTAAATTTGACATACTATGTATTAATGACAAGGCGTGTTTCCAAGTATTGGCCTAATTAGTTTCAGAGTCTGAAACATTTCAGTTTAGAAAGAGAACTAAGTGGACTATTGAAAGGGAAAGAAAACCACATCATTTACAAAATGACACAATTATCAGTGCTTAACTCTCACTACTCCTTTAATTCCAAGCTGGAAATTCAGCTAAAAACGACTATTTTTTAAAGTGGAATTTAGGATTTAGCAGTTGTATTAAAAACTTACTGAAATCCTTCAGAGAACACAAAAATCCTTCACAAGAGGACACAAAAATGTGCTCATTCTTGTTAGATTTGAAACAAATGTGGGAACTGAAAAACACTAAACTACACCACCTTGGTCGTTAGAATACTTTAAAATATAACAGGCAGGTACCTTATAAAACTGAATTGCATTTTTTTTTTTTTTTTTTTTTTTGCTATACATCCATTGGACTATACTATATTCTCACGATATCAGAAGATTCATTATCTCAAAAGAAATTACTACATTATACTTTCTACAACAGCATATATAACAGATGACAAGTTAATCTAGAAAAATAATTGTCAGATATACTTCCTCTGACTGTTAGACTGTTTCTTTAGCCCATTCTTTGGAAAACACATACATCTCTATCTTAGTAATCTGTCTAATAACTAAACACAAAAATCTTACCAGAGCTTTCCTGTGTTTATAGATGAAATCTTCAGCTGACTTAGCCCATTTGGGGAGAATGACATCATTTACTACATCTTTGGAAACTTGTAGACAACCCAAGTTAAATTCTAAGACAAGTAAAAAATAAATGTATCAAATCATTGAGATTTAAATAAATCAAGTAAAACAAATATGAGGGCACAATCCTTAACAAAACTAAAGATTTTTAGTTTTTTTCTTCTTTAATTAAGAGTAAAATGTGAGAACCAAGTTCCCTTCTCTTGATCTAAGTTTACTTAACAGGTAAAAACAATTCTTATCATATTGGAAATGTATTTTATCAGTTGATTAAAAAGGTAAATGAAAATAAAATGAAATTAGTTATTACAAGGTAATTATTAGTTTTAAATTAGTTATTATAAGGTAAATCAGAAAACTAATTGATTTGGGGTTGAGAAGTGGGGAAAACTATAGATATGACCAAAACCTTAATCTACACAAAAATGGAATATTCAGTATTCTTCTTACATTTAAATTAATTAATATAGTCCTTCTAGTGGTTAATTTATAAAATACAACTCCTTAGAACTTTTTTGGTGTAACTTATACTTTAAATTCACTCAATGGAAGTGTTATATTTGTCATATGGAAAAAATATACTTACATACCACTATTCTAAGTAGATACTGACATCATAAAGATTTGCTCATATAGTTAAAATGCAGTATTTTGACAAAAGTGTCCCAAAGATGAGGTTTTCTTGTTTATATGAGGAAAGAAAAGTGTTAAGACAAAAGACCTTCATAAAAGAAGCTGCCTTAAAATATCAGTGTGTTCCAAAGCTGGAGAGAGGTTTGAATGTCATAGAATGACAGGATGCACAGGGCCTGTGGCTTTGTTAACCCCACTACTATGTAGCAGACATTGTTGCCAATGTGCTAACCATTCCTCCTTATTTGGTAACAGAATCTTGATTTTATTCAAGTATCCATCCTTGCCCTATGTTTTATGCCTGGTAACAAGTTGACTGGTGTAGGGGTTGGTATAGGACTCAGCTCTGGACAATAGGGAGAAGTTATGAGAAAGAATTTCTCACTCTTAAGAAATGACACAAAAAATTACAATCGACTTCTATTGTATCTGCCTATGATGCCTAGAAATGCTTCAGTCATTTGTAACCATGAGAGCGACTAGCCAAGGACAAAGTCAAAACACTTAGAAGAGCAGAATGAAAATACAAGAACTTAGCTTTGATGATGATGTTAAAAACTACCTGAACACCATCATAACTTGGGGGTTTTATTATGGAAAATACTAAAATTTTCTTGCCTGTACAATTCTAAGTTGACTTATACTAATATTTGTTTTACTAATTAATATTATTATTTGTTGACATTCTAATTAATGTACTTTGCTTTCTCCCACCTAGCTCATTTCAAACAAAGAAGCAACTCACAGTTAGAAAAGGAGGCCAGTAGGACAGTAGTATGAGACAGCAAACTGCTCTAGTGCACATCAGAAATTGTCAAGCTAAGAGTATAACTTCTACATCCAAATTTAATCTCCTCAGCCCTCCTAGTGCAGATATCCTGCTTTGGAGGCTCCTATGGGTAAGAGTCTAGGATCAGAATCCATTAACAGACTCAGTTGATTTTCTGAAAGTGACCAATTTTAACTGCCTTACTCTGAGAAATTAGATGCCAACAGCATGTCCCAGAATGTATGATCAGAGGACACAAGGCCCTGGATATGCTCTCCCTAGCATGGCAAATAACTCTGCTGAAAAAGCAAAGGGTCAAACATTAACATTACACACTAGGAGAGGAAAAAGAAGTTGGAAATGGTCCTTTGACACTGCAATTTCCCTTAAGAACACCAGTAGTAACAATCTTGTCATTATCTTATTGTGCTTAAAAATAAATCTCAAACTGCTTCACAGAGGAAGTATTTGGGTATTTTTAAAGACTGTATTGGCTCCTTAATTCTCTACTTCAAAACATAATACGATTTTTCAAATATTGTGGTAAGTTACACCCTGTCATTATTTTCAATTTGCCTTAAACCAGAAGTCTGCAAACTTGTTCTATAAAGTGTCAAAGAATATTTTTTGCTTTGTGAGCCCCATGGTCTCTGTTGCAACTACTCAAATCTGCTGTTATGTTATGAAAGCAGCCACAATCTGTATGTAGATGAACTGGTTGGGCTGTGTTCCAACAAAACTTTAAAAACACATGAGTTTGCCTGTGGATTTAATCCATGGACCCATAGTTTGCTAACCCCTGATCTAAATTTTCATCTTATCTAACTCAAACACTTTTAACCTAAGTGGTTAGCTATATGGCTGAAAGAGCAACGGCATTTTTCCTTTCTAGTAAACACTGTACTCTAATAAATTCTCTCACCAACTCAAATTTGATTCATCATAGGCCAGTGTAGCATTTTCCTGGAAAAGTAAGACTACAACTGGGCATTGGTTAAACCCTATTACTAAATAGTACAGACAGAATGAACCTTAAATAATCTACAGAATTTCACAAAAATATCCAGAAAGGTATTTTTCAGGATCCTCCACTGGGACCCGTTGAGGTAAATTTTTAATCTATTTCTTACGATTTTGATTTTCCAAAAACTCTGGGAAATAGAAGAATTCAGGAATAAGTTCTTTCACATCATATGGATTGTCCATGAGAGCCTGCCAAGTGGCAGGGATGGAATGGAATTGTCGATCTGCACAGTCAAACCTGCACATGGAGATTGGAAGAGAACAGTGAATGAATACTGAAGGAGAGCAACAACAACCATAAAACAAACCTTAAACTCTCCCCATGTTTCCTAATGGTTAGAGCTTCTCTTTCATTAATTTTTCTCTTCATGTCTAAAAACACAATTTGCTCTCCTTCTTATGATAACCTATCTTCCAAGTCTTGTTGCCAAGAACTAATACTGTAATTTTAATCACAAGTATCATCTTAGTCAAAGTAGCTGAAAACCAAATAACACTAGAGAAAATTTTCAAATAATTAAATTAAATGTAAATCTAAGAGACTTTTATTTTTTTAATATATATATATATTTTTAATTTAATATATGAAATTTATTGTCAAATTGGTTTCCATACAACACCCAGTGCTCATCTCAAAAGGTGCCCTCCTCAATACCCATCACCCACCCCCCCCTCCCTCCCACCCCCCATAAACCCTCAGTTTGTTCTCAGTTTTTAACAGTCTCTAAGAGACTTTTAAAGGATGGTCTAATTTTTGCTGAGGTAAATTCATTACAAAGAGTGAATAAACATTATTTGGATATTTTAAAACCACAGAGTTTAAATATCATTATTAATATACATGATTAACAACATCCATAGCAATGCTGATTTAATCCTCTCTGTATAAATACCTTTACAAACTCTTCTGCTAAAAACCAGAGAGTGAGTTAGGGAAATAGTTCTGTGGCTAAAGCTTTTATATTTTATTCACATATACCATTAACTTATTTTATGTGTTTTAATGTTTGTTTATTTTTGAGAGAAAGTGCATGAGTAGGGGACGGGCAGAGAGAGGAGGGGACAGAGGATCCTAAATGGCTCTGAGCTGACAGCTGACAGTAGGACTCGAACCCATGAACTGTGGGATCATGACCTCAGCCAAAGTCGGACGCTCAACCAACTGAGCCACCCAGGTGCTGCTAACTTTATTTTTAAGTTCCATCACAGGCCTACAGTAGTTGAAACAAGCTCAAGTAGTCATGTTGCAATTTTATTATACTTTCTCTATTCACAAAAAGCATCTTCTGTTTCATCTCCTTTGATATTATCTTCCTGGATTTACTTAGTAATGACTTACTGACACTGATGACTAATTTGACACTTTTTATTCCTACCAATCTTGTTTTGAGGTGGAGGTGAACTTGGCAGAACTCTGAATTTAATTATGGCTAATGATTGGGTCATCAATAACGTCTAACGATGGTGCATCCAAATTCAAGGAAATATAGTTTCAATGGTAGAATTTTTCGTTTGGGTGGGGGAGAACAGCTTTACTGAGATAAAATTTACATATAATTCACAATTCAGTGGTTTTCAGTATATTAATGAGTTGGGCTATAATCACCACAATTTTAGAATATTTTCATTACTCCCAAAAGAAACCCTGGATCTATTAACAATCACTCTCGATTCACCCTATCTCCATTCCCTGGCAACTACTAATCTACTTTCTGTCTCTATGGATTTGCCTATTTTGGACATCTCATGTAAGTCATACGACATATGACTTTTTATGTCTGGCTTATTTAATTTAGCATATTGTTTTCAAGGTTCATCCATGTCGCAGCATGTATCAATCTTTCATTCCTTTTACCTACTTGTGGCCAAATAATAATCCATTGTATGGATATATCACATTTTATTTATTCCTTTATCAGCTGATAGACTGTTTCTAGTTTCTGGCTATTACAAATAATGCTGCTATGTACGTTTGTACACAAGTTTCTGTGTGAATATTATGTCTTCAAGTATTTTGGCTATATAGCTAGGGATGAACTACTAGGCCATATGATAATGCTGTATTTAACCCTTTGAAGAACTGTCAGACTGTTTTCCACAGAGTTTGCATCATCTTACATTTCCAACACAGGCAGTATATAAGGGTTCCAATTTCTCAAAATGCTCATCAACACTAGGTATTATCTGTCTTTTTTATTATAGCCATCACTATAGGTCTGGAGACGTATCTCAATTTGGTTTTGATTTGGATTTCCCTGATGACTAATGATATTGAGCATGTTTTCATATGTTTCTTGGACATTTGTATATCTTCCTTGGAGAAATGTCCATTCAGATCCTTTGTTCAGTTTTTTTTTTAATTTTTTTTTTTTTCCAACGTTTATTTATTTTTGGGACAGAGAGAGACAGAGCATGAACGGGGGAGGGGCAGAGAGAGAGGGAGACACAGAATCGGAAACAGGCTCCAGGCTCTGAGCCATCCGCCCAGAGCCTGACGCGGGGCTCGAACTCACGGACCGCGAGATCGTGACCTGGCTGAAGTCGGACGCTTAACCGACTGCGCCACCCAGGCGCCCCATGTTCAGTTTTTAATTGGGTCATTTGTCTGTTTCTTATTGCATTGTACACTTCTAGATACAAGTCCCTTATCAGATACACAATCTACAAATATTTTCTCGCCCTGAATGTGTTGTCCTTTTCCTTTCTTGATGGTATCTTTTGAAGCACAGAATCTATTTTTGAAGCTTTGTAATAAAATTATTTGATAAAGTCACTAAGAGCTGAAAAGACCCACTTACACTTTAATGTGGGGAAAATTACCTGCTATCATGGTAAATGTAACATTTGGAGATGGTTAATATGATATTGGGGACAGAATCTCTTCTTGAAAGCCAAGGTTTATTGTACAAAAATAGGAGTAAAAGTTAATTATGAGAGATAAAACTGTAAGCAAAGAAAGTAGAATAGGCAATGCTTAAATAGCTTGATTGGGTGGGTAGGAAAGGCAAAATAGTAATGCTAAAGAATAAGGCAACATGGAGACAAAATGTGAATAAACAGGGAGCTACCTAGAGGATACTTTGGAAAACCAAGGATTCATGAAGAAGCCTGTTTCTTTAGAATTATTAGGAAAGTGTGAAACATAGTAAGTTATAATTCTGACAGGTAATATAATACAATGGCATTACAAACCTGTGTCAGTTATTTCTAATAATGTAATCCTTGTGATTAATAAGTATTTTAAAAAGAAATACATAAGCATTGGTCAGGTTTGAATTCCTGGCAGACATCTTGGATCTAGGTTGAAATCAGTTTAAACTCTAAATCTCTGGTAGGTTCCTAAAACCAGTAAGAATCACAAAGGTACACTAGATAACAGTAAAAAGGAATTCTCCTTAAAGGTTATTTATGTAAGTCAATTGGACTAATCCATTCTCAAACTAGTTTGGCTATTTTCATCTAGAGGCTATGAAATGAATCAAAACCTAATACCAGAGAATAAAAAAAGATAAGGCTCTGTTATACAGTACATGACACGAAGGCAAAGAATTTTCAACACTAACATGCAGTCTCAAGAAAACAGCTTATGTATCCAAAACATACCTTCCACTCTGAAGCTGGATATGAAGGGTGGTGAATGGTTCTGTGCGAATAAGATAGTGCATAACCCCAGCAGAATTTGAATAGTGAGTACCATAATGAAATTTATCAATAGTTCCCATAGGATCCTCAAAATTTTCATATCTAAAAAAATAAACTAAAGTTTTGTAACCACAACAGTAAAATTACATTAGGAGGACATTAAGGTTGTATTGCATTGTTAGAAACATAGTTTTTAAAAAGTCCTTATTAATATTATTCATTATGTATGTATTCATATCATCACACCATGTTAATAAATAAAAAAATTTTATCCATTGATACTTCTTTCTGAACATAGTATCACTAATAACTGGATTCTGAAACAGTCTCATACGATAATACATATTTACTATAGATAGATCAGAAAACACACACACACACACACACACACACACACACACACAAAGGGGCGCCTCGGTGGCTTAGTTGGTTGAGCATACAACTTTGGCTCAGATCATGATCTCACCATTCATGGGTTCAAGCCCTGAGCCAGGCTCTGTCCTGACAGCTCAGAGCCTGGAGTCTGCTTTGGATTCTGTGTCTCCCTCTCACTCTCTGCCCCTCCCCCACATGTGCTATCTCTCTCTCTCTCAAAAATAAACATTAAAAAAAGTTAAAAAAAAAAAAAAAGACAGAAAGAAAACACAGAGAACCAAAAAAGGAGAAACTTAAAATCAACCACAGAGGTAACATTAACATTTTAAAAAAATATTAATTTATTTTGAGAGAGAGTAGGAATGCATGCAAAAGTTGAGGAGGGGGCAGAGAGAGAGAGAGGGAGAGAGAGAATCCCAAGTAGGCTCCTTGCTGGCAGGGGTCAATTCCACAAACTGTGAGATTGTGACTTGAGCAGAAATCAAGAGTCAGATGCTTAACCAACTGAGCCCCCCATATCCCCCCAACATTAACATTTTGATGAATATTTGCCACCCTTAATGTGTAAGTTAATACACAAATATATTTCAGTATAAAAGTGCTATACATAATATATTGTTCATAACCTAGGCTTTCATTTTCTATTTATGTCTTTCCAAGTAACTGAATAATCTATTTTAATAGGCACGTGGTATTTATAACAGTGACATATATGAATGTATGACAATTTAACTATTTCTTTACTTTTAGATATTAAGGACTGTTTCTATTTTTCTGCTGTTGTAAGCAATGTGATAATGAGACATCCCTTTGTGGCCAAGGTAATGGAAGAAAAATATGGAGGATCAGTCAAGAATTGTGAAAATGAATGCTTAACAATTAAAGGTAAGAGAAGAAGGTAGAAAAGAAAGGAAGATTATGGGTAGGAAGACGACCTAACCCAGAAAATAAACAAAGGATATATATAGTGATTCTGTAAGTACTACCAGTGTGTAATCGTTTTTGAATGGTGGTTTGAATAGTAACATCTGAATTAGTGGGTATAAAATCTGAATAAGAATGAAGTTTTTTAGAGGAAATAAACATTAAACTTTCAAACCAAAATAGTAATTAATTCATCAAGCTGAGGCCAATTTCCTGTTACACAGTAATCAATATTCAAGGGAATAAAAGTTTTCAGGTCAAAGTCATCTGTACCAATGCAAAAACATATACCACTGAAATGTATTTAATTAAATTAATTAATTAATTAATTTATTTTTAAAGTAGGCTTCATGCCCAGCAAGGAGCACAATGTGGGGCTTGAACTCACAACCCTGATATCAAGACCCGAACTGAGATCAAACGTCAAACACTTAACTGACTGAGCCACCCAGATGCCCCAACTGTTGAAATTTAAAACAATTATTTCCTTTTGAACAGTGTTAAAAAACAAACAAATAAACCTTGTTCTTTTGTTATTGTCAGAAAAACTTTGAGGCAACACATGGCAGAATTCTACTAGTATATCAGATCAAATATTAAACACTGCAAAAAGTCCTAAGGTAGATTTGCAAATAAAAGAAAAAAAATGTACAATCTACTCTCAAATAAATCTATTTTGCTTGCAAAACAGTTTTTGCCCTTATTATTAGAAGTCATAACTGACAAGTCATCCACAATTTCACGTGGAGAAAAAGGGAAATTAAAATCAGACTATTCTTTCACTTGTCAGCAACTTGCTTTGAAAAAAAACGTGAGACATTTACAGGGTCAATTGTAAACATACAGAATTATAAAAATTCCTTTCCTAATTAAAATAGTAACTTTCTACACATTTCACTATTCTTTATTCACATTATTTGTAAATAATAGTGTTAATTTTGTATCTACAAAAATGTTATATTAAGTGGGTATTTTTTTTGCTGGATTTTTAAAAAAGTTTAATTATTTTGAGACAGAGAGAAGAGAGAGAACACACAGGAGCGGCAGAGAGAGACGAGGGGAGAGATACAGAGAATCCTAAGCCATGGGGCTCAAACCCACAAACCACGAGATCATGACCTGAGCCAAAGTCAAGAGTCAGTTGCTCAACCGACTGTGCCACCCAGGTGCCCCTTAAGTGTGTTTTTGCATGTTAGAGAATTATTAAGTCTAAAATACCTGGGAAGAAAAATTATCTTTCGGCACATACATATGACAAGGTGAAAGAAATTCTAAACAATATCAACTTAAATTTGGTAAAAAAGGGAAACAAACAGCCTATATATATTTAAGATACTTGAGGGACAAGAGATATATTTTCAAAACATCATGAAGGGATTATCAGACTCTGATTATCAAAAGTAGTTGTGCATTTAAAAAAAGTAACACTTGATTGGCCATAAGAGAAATCAATACAAATTCAAAAACACCATAAAAAATGATGGGTATCTTTTTTTTTTTTGACAGAGAGAGACAAAGGGAGGGCAAGGGAGACAGAAAATCTTAAGCAGACTCCACGCCCAGTGCGTGGCTCCACGCAGGGCTCAATCTCATGATTCATGACCTGAACCAAAATCAAGAGTTGGATGCTTAACCAGCTGAGCCACCCAGGTGCACGTGATGGGTGTCTTTCAAAAGGGATAAAAGACACTTACTTTTCTCGCATGGCTTTGGCATTTTTATCATTAACTACTCCAATTGGTTTGGAAAGATCTCGAAATACAGATGGATTATTAAGGTCCAACTCTTCCGAGGTATAATCTTGTAAAATCCAGGGAAACTAAAAGAGCCACAATTTACAATTCAGACATTCCTTACCAGAGAAGCTACTATCCCCATATATAATATCAAATGCTTATTTAAGACAAAAAGGGATAGTCTTTAGAAATATTTTCCTTGTTGCAAATGTTTATTCAGCTTCAGTTCCATAACCAGAAGCATTACTTCCTATAATTCCACTGGAATATTTTTAGTGAAGTGAAAAAAAAGCTTTAATTATTTAATTATTCTTTGTGTTTATAATCTTTCTGAAAATAGCAAGGGAGAAAATATACACAAAGGCAAAAACAGTTTTTATGTTTTGAAAGATGAAAAATAACCATAATACACACATACATTTCTATGTATTATAGAACTGAAAGGCTATTCCATATGTATGAGATTTCTATAAAACTTACCACTGGATACTGTGCAAGGTCATTATATGTTCGTCCTGCCATTGTATTTATTTGAATGAGGTAGTCAAAATTTGTTATCTCTCTGTTCACCCATTTCTAGACAGCACAAAAAAAGAACAAAATCAAAATTAATCTATATCTCTTCGAAGTTTGTATTGCTGATAGTACTAAGGTAATCTTTTTTTTTTTAATGTTTATTTATTTTTAAGAGAGAGAGAGACAGAATCCGAAGCAGGCTCCAGACTCTGACCCGTCAGCACAGAGCCTGATGCAGGGCTTGAACCCACAAACCATGAGATCATGACCTGAGCCCAAGTTGGGACACTTAACCAAATAAGCGACCGAGGCACCCACTAACAGAATCTTTTGTTCCTATTATCTTGGTGTCTTTCTGATAAAAGGAATGGGGATTTTAAAAAAGTTTAACAGGGAAATAAAATCAATATATTTTTTCCTAAATTTACTTCCTTTAAAAATCAGTCTTCAGAAAAGGTACAGAAAATTAAACATAAATCTTTTATTATAGTCAAACTTCATAAGAACTAAGTCTTTTTTTGAATTAAATTATTTTATTTAAATACCTTTAAAAGATCAATTTTTGAAGGATTGTCCAACATTGAAAATTTTGTTACAGGGGCGCAAGAGTGGCTCAGTCAGTTAAGCATCTGACGCTTGGTTTCCATGCAGGTCATGATCTCACAGTTTCATGAGTTTGGGCCCTGTGTCAGGCATCATAGAGTCTGCTTAGGATTCTCTCTCTCTCCCCCACTTCTCTCTGCCCCTCCCCCACTCGTGCTGTCTCTGTTTCTCTCAAAATAAATAAATAAATTTTTTTAAAAAGAAAATTTTGTTATAAATTGAAATTTTCATAAGTGCACATATTTAAAAAAAGCATCTTAATGTACTAAAATGATCTACAAATTTTAAATAAATTTCATGTTAACTATCTTCAGAGAACTGTCTTGCCAGAGCAACAGCAGATCAGAATTTGCTACATTAGATACAAATTTTCTAAAGAAAATCATAATCACGGTTTTCTTTTAATCACTTCATTGTACCTAACCTGTTAATTACACGGTATGGGTATTCTCAAGAATTTTGTTGACAGATTAACATTCACCTTTAAGTTTACTAAGTGCCTTAAGCAAAAGATACACTCATGGGAAATGGTAAGAAATGAATGTATATATATATAGAGAGAGATTTTACAGAAAGCCCAATTATAATTATTCTTGAGTGCTAACCTGAGAAATACTATAATGAATAAAGTTTATTCCAAAAAAACAGGAAATGTACTCCACTAAATAAAGCTTATTCCATAAGCAGCAAGAAGGGATTGATGATAGCTTTTGAACAAGAGCCACATTTAAGATTAAGACTAATGCATATGTAAGAGAAAAGAAAGAGCCAGGAGGCAGAGACCTGAGTTAGGAGACTACTGATAGTCCTGGAGAGCAAAAAACAATGGCCTTTCCTTGGTTTTTGGTAGCAGAAATATAAGAGAGATGTTGGAATATAGGTGGGGATAAAAAACAGCATTAATTAGCTTTGGCAGATAGAAGAATTGGTCATTTTTTGCCTTTTTTTGCCATAGTGTCTTTTCTATTTTCCCACTTTTTATTTACTTCATGTATGGATAACTTTTATTATTAGGAAAAAAACCCAGCAAATTCACCTGCTATATTTTTAAAAGATAAAATTATTAGAAGAATTCATAAGATATGCCTGGGAACCAAATGATATGGGAGCTGGAGGACAGGGTACTATGCATTAGTGAAACAGGAAGATTCAAAGATAATTCAAAACATCAATTTGAATGGAAGAATGGTTATAATAATCAAAATAAAATAATCAGAAGAGAAAGTTTTACGTTTAAGCAAAAGCCTGAGATATAAAATGAACATAAAAATAGTGACTGTTAGGGGCGCCTGGGTGGCTCAGTCCAGTTAAGTGGGTCAGGAGACTCCTGAACCATGAAATCAAGCCCCACATCGGACTCAGGGCTGACAGTGTAGAGCCTGCTTGAGATTCTCTCTCTCCCTCTCTCTGCGCCTCCCCTGCTAATGTGCATTCTCTCTCTCTCTCTCTCAAAATAAATAAAATAAACATAAAAAAAAAAGTTAAAATTTCCTACCTGTGTCAATCCTGATGCTTTGAACAATTCCTGTGGTGATCTGGTTCCGTAACTATTTGGAGAATGAAGTGACAATAGTCTGCTATATACTTTGTTTCTAACCTAAAAAACACAAACAAACAGCATTTTATAGTATAAAAATTGATCAAAACAAACTGCAATTATGGTTTTTGTAATTGCTTTACTGAGATACAATTCACATGTCACAAAATCTACCCTTTGAAGTATGTAATTCAATGGGTCTTTTTGTATATTCACAGAGCTGTGCAACCACAAACATGATCTAACTCTGGAACATTTTTATCATCCTCAAAAGAAACTCCACACTCACTAGCCATCACCCCCCCACCCAGTTCCCACTCCCTCTCATCCCCCAACAATTGCTAACCTACCTTCTGCCTCTACAGATTTGCCTATTCTGGACAGTTCTCATAAATAGAGGATTATGGTTTTAACTTCTCTACTATACTAGGTTTGGTGAAGTCAGGCCATATAAATTTTGAAAAGGTTACAGTGTATACTGGAAGGATCACCAGACACTAAATCATAAAACTAGCTCAAGTCCAGTTCAAATTTAGTTTTGTCATTTACTTATCATACTGGAAAATCATTAATTTACTGAGTCTCATTTGTCTCTATCCTTACAGTTTTCTGAATTTTTCAGGGCTACCCAAATGTAAAGTAATAAAATTCATCTTTGAACTTCAGTTTCCTCATCTATAAAAAAAAAAAGGAATAATGGAATTTGCCATATCTAATCTGAAGGTTGTTATGAAGATTAGATACTGCATATAAATGTGCTTTAAAAACTCTAAAGTTAGAAGCACCTGGGTGGCTTGGTTGGTTGAGCGTCCGATTCTTGATCTTGGCTCAGGTCATGATCTCACAGGTTTGTGGGATTGGAGCCCCATGTCAGGCTCTGTGCTGACAGTATAGTGCCTGCTTGGGATTCTCTCTTTCCTTGTCTCTCTGCCCCTCCCCTGCACACTCTCCCCTTCCTCTCTCTGTCCCTTCCCCATTCTCTCTCTTTCTCTCAAAGTAAATAAATAAACTTAAAAAAATAAAAAACCTCTAAAAGTGCCTGGGTGGCTCAGTCGGTTAAGCATCAGACTTCAGCTCAGGTCATGATCTCATGGTCTGTGAGTTTGAGCCCAACATCAGGCTCCACACACTGACTGTGGAGCCTGATTGGCAATTCTCTCTCTCCTCTCTCTCTGACCCTCCCCAGCTCATACTCGTGCTCTTGGTCTCTCAAAATAAATAAACATTAAAAAAAAAACCAAAAAAATAGTAAAACCTCTAAAGTTATACAAATGCACAGTATTCAACAAGAACATGCTTGGTTTGACACACCTTCCTAAAAACAAGCTTTGTATATTCCTATGGAGAAAATTTATTTTTAATAGTAAAAAAGTATTATTTTATAAAAATACAAAATGCCTTTAAACATCTGAATAAAATCATCTACAAGTAAACCTGGATCCCACAAATGAACAGAAACTTAGTTACTGACTACAGCAAAACTGAATTGAACATTCAAGGAATTTATCAGGAAAGATGCCTGTGAGAGAAAATGGAAAGAAAGCTAGGCAAGATCAAGAGTTGTTAGACAGTGATAGAAGTGTGACTCCATCACTGTGAAAAAAAGAGGGAAGGAAGGTTGGGAGTAAGAATCCTAAGTAATATGCTGAAGACACACAGCTATTGGCAGAGCTAGTACCTGGACCTAGATAATCTGGCTTCAGTGGTAATCACTTAACCACTTACACTATTCAAGAATATACTCCACTCCTGGGGCGCCTGGGTGGCTGAGTCCATAAGCATCTGACTTCAGCTTAGGTCGTGATCTTGCAGTTCATGGGTTTGAGCCCCATACTGGGTTCTATGCTGACAGCTCAGAGCCTGGTGTCTGCTTTGGATTCTGTGTCTCTCTTTCTCTGTCCCTCCCCAGCTTGTATTCTCTCTCAAAAATAAATAAATTAACTTTTGGGGGAAAAAAAAGAATATACTCTACTCCTGGAAAAAATACCTGCCCCATTATTATTTAACTGAACCCAACCCAATTTCATAAATTTGTCAAATAGTATATATTGCATATTATTTCACAACTGGATACTGTGAGGCACTTATTGGCTGACACTCAATATTCTACTGATTTATCTACTCATAAATAAACACTGAAAACAAGCAACCTAAAAATACTCAAACATAAATCCCAACAAAAATTCATATACTACTTAGCCTCTAAGGCAGAGATTTTTTTCCTCTAATATTTTGACTTTACAAATGAGTCCAAAGTTTTACACAGCTCACTAGGTGGAAAATTATTTCAAGCTAATACTTGGAGGCTTCCAGAAAGGCAGCATCTTACATACCTCCTTTTTGAAATTGAGAAAGTAGTTGGATTGGTCAACATGAAAAATCTCAAGGGCGGACCTCCTTAAATTGTAACGCCGCAGGTGAATCTCTCGAATCTGAGAATGAGGCCACTTGAAATCAAAGCCTACTCCTGAAAACAGAAGAAATCTTGTGACCAGAGTACCATATGAAGTTACTTGTATTATGCAGAAGATATCTCCTAGCTCCTAACAAAAGTAGCACTTAGGGAAAAGGAATTACATTTATTTCATAAAAACCATTTGATAAATTTAGTGGACGTTTAGATGGTTTCTTTTAAAAGTATTTTTAAATTCTATAGCTATTCTATTTTCTTCTCATGAAAACAGAATAATCCTGATCATTACATCTCAAAAACATTTTTCCTTTTCTCTTTATGCTGGCATTTTAGATTTAAATATCGTTTAATTTTCAGATAATGAATTATGTGAAAAGCTGATAGAAATAAATGTGCAAATAAAATTAAGACTGCATTTTATAACACAAGTTTACAGCAATCCCTCTCACCAAATCTTTAAAAAACATTAACAAAAAAAGCATTCTCTCCAATACATTGTTGAAATTTAATTCCATATTGACTTTCCATTTCTCCTCTTACATAATAGACCACAATCCCACAATCCTATGTCACTGTTTTCTTCTCATTAATGATTAATAAGCTGGATACTTAACTATTGAACAACAGAAATTATTCCCCCAGAACTCCTCACCATCTTCTTTTTCAATGCTGCAATCATAGAAGTAAATGTGTTGAGTAGTAATTTCTAATCTGCCAGGAATTACGTCAATTATTGTAATGAGCTCACAGTCTTCTGACAACACCAATTTTTCTTTTTGATCCTGTTCTTCTTTTTCATCACTGTAAAAACAAAAATCAACCAAACAAAAACCATCCAACGTATTCTGTGTAAATGGAAAAGAATATCAAGAAAGAGTATTTGAATTACCTATAAAAATATTCCACTAAATATTAAACTAATTAAATACTGTCCAAAATGTTATTTCCCAATAACTCAGTTAAAAAAAAACCAAAGTTTTATATTTTAATTGTATGTGGCCCATTAAAACAAAATATAGTGAATCTTTAAGACTACTGGCAGAGGACAGTTCGAACATACAGCAATACTAGTCATGTCATTTTAGTTATATTTGCGAGAGATGAGTTGACCTAGGGAATATATGAATCTGTGAATAAAGGAATGCATCATTAGTGATGTTTTATGAATAATTATCAGAAGCACTAATTATGACTGATTCTTAAACTGTAAAATGAGACTTTTCAAGAGCAACTAAATCTAGAGCAACATCATCATCATAATGTCTCTACAATGGAACTGGAGATAATACAAAGGGCTACTATAGCAATACCTTACTTAAAGTCATCTTGTATTAAGAGGACTGTTATCTTCTCCAATAAAAATAAGTTATAACAGTAATTACAACATAATTATATAATTTATAATTAAATAGAATTATAATTAACATAAACTATAATTTATAAATTATAAATCTTCAGAAATTATTAAAATTATATTAACAAAAATCTTATTTATGCCAATGAAGATTACTACTGAACCAGGTCAATTTGTTTTTTTTTTTAATTTTTTTTTTTTCCAACGTTTATTTATTTTTGGGACAGAGAGAGACAGAGCATGAAGGGGGGAGGGGCAGAGAGAGAGGGAGTCACAGAATCGGAAGCAGGCTCCAGGCTCTGAGCCATCAGCCCAGAGCCTGACGCGGGGCTCGAACTCACGGACCGCGAGATCGTGACCTGGCTGAAGTCGGACGCTTAACCGACTGCGCCACCCAGGCGCCCCTGAACCAGGTCAATTTGTAACATTAAAGTAAGTTCCAAAGAAATGCTTGCCATGTGTAGTTTATAATCTAAAAAAAAAGTGATGTCCAGAATAAATTATGTATTTGGGTCTTGAGTTCTCATTTTTGGCTGAGGCTTTACAAACATAGAAAGTAAAAGTGAGGGCAGATGTGTAAATCATGAAATTTGAACACGTTCCCTAAGGCACACACACAGATCTACTGGCAAAGAATGGCAGTCTTCTGGAACAAGGGGTTTAAATACTAATTATTGCCTGACCACTAACCTATACTTTTTATAAAGGGCCAGACTTTTTTTAAAAACAGGCTTTTTGTTTAAAAACAAAACAAAGTAAGGGCACCTGAATGGTTCAGTCAGTTAAGCATCCAACTCCTGATTTCAGCTCAGGTCATGATCTCACAGTTTCTGGGATTGAGCCCATGTCAGGCTCTGCACTGATGGCGTGGAGCCTGCTTGGGATTCTCTCTCTGCCCCTCCCCTGCTTGTGCTCTCTCTCTGTCAACATAAATAAACTTAAAAAAATAAAAATAAATAAAAAAAAAACAAAACGAGTAAAACAAAAACCCAGTGAGTACAGACATCACTGGCAACACAGAGCAGGTAAGACATACACCACAAAATTAATCCAGGGAAGTCACTAAGCAAAAATACCACCATAATAACCATCATCAAAGAAGGGGATCAGAAACCAGAGTGGTTACAATTTATTATCTAAAATGCAAAGAAAAAGTAAATTATGAGCCATAAAGAAAAACACAGTAAAAAGAAACTGTCTTTGGGGAACTTCAGATGTTCACATTAGCAGACAAAAACATCAAAGTAGCTATGGTAAATACATTAAAAGAACTACAGGAAACTATGTTTAAATAACTAAAGTGCATTCATTATGGCAACAAAGCCTAGTCAAATAGAGACTGTCAATTAAGAGACAGAAATTACATAATCTTTAAAAAGGGAACCACATGGAAAACTGTGGAATCAAAAGCATAATAACTAAATGAAAAATTTACCAGGACTCAATAGCATTTAAAAAATTTTTTTTAGTGTTTATTTGTTTTTGAGAGACAGAGGGAGACAGAGCACAAGCAGGGGAGTAGGCGGAGAGAGAGGGAGACACAGAATCCAAAGCAGGCTCCAGGCTCTGAACTGTTAGCACAGAGCCCGAAGCGAGGCTCGAACCCACGAACTGGGAGATCATGACCTGAGCTGAAGTCGGATGCTTAACTGACTGAGCCACGCAGGCCAGGCACCCCTCAATAGCATATTTGAACTTGCCTCTCAATAGCATATTTGAACTTGCATAGGAAAGAAGCAGGACTCTTGAAGACAGTTCAAAAGAAACTGTCC
This sequence comes from Puma concolor, assembly GCF_028749965.1. Lineage (NCBI taxonomy): Eukaryota > Metazoa > Chordata > Mammalia > Carnivora > Felidae > Puma > Puma concolor. The sequence goes on along the minus strand of NC_141674.1, from coordinate 190,401,578 downwards.
AACCTGAAGAACACAAAGGAAAAAAGAAGCAGGATGAAAAAACCTCAGAGGGTTCCCATCATGGGAAACAACAGATGTGTAAAAGGACTCCCAGAGAGGACAGAGAAAAAGAGCCAAACATACATATTTGAAGAAATAATGCCTGAGAACTTCCCAAATAAAAAAAAAATAATAATTCACACATCCAGGAAGATTCTATGAATATCCAAAGATATCCACACATGGACATAAAGCCAAGGTACTGAAAGCCAAGTAGAAAAACCACCACAATACAGGATGCTAAAATGTAGTGGGATGACATATTCAAAATGCTGAAAAGAAAACAAAACAAAACAAAAGAAAAGAGAGAAAAAAGAAAAGAAAAAACAACCTGTCCACTAAGAACTGTATATCCAACAAAATCATCCTTTAAAAAAGAAAGCAATGGTCCTCAGGCAATGGATAATCACATGCAGAAGAATGAATATGGACTCCTACATCATACCACATACAAAAATTAACTGAAAATGGATCAAAGACCTAAATGTAGGAGATAAAATATAAAACTCTTAGGGGAAAAAAAGATAAATGGGACCTCAAAATTTTAAATTTTTGTCCAACAAAATGAAGGAAAACACATTCAATGGGAGAACATTTTTGCAAATCATGTGTCTGTTAAGGCTTTTGTATCTAGAATAAAGAACGACTATAACTTAATAACTAAAAGACAACCCAATTAAAAAAAATGAGCAAAGGATTTACATAAATATTTCTCCAAAAAAGATATATAAATAGTAAACAAATCCATGAAAAGATGCTCAGCTTCATTAGTCATTAGGAAAATGCAAATTAAAATCACAAAGTATCATTCCAAATCTTATAGAATAGTATAATAAATCAACACACAAAATGTCAAAAATTGGGGTAGATGTGGAGAAATCTGAACCCCTATATGTCACTTAGGGGAATGTTAAATGGTGTAGTCAGTATGAAAACAATTTTACAATTCCTCAAAAGGTTGTACATAGATTTACCATATAACTAACAAATCCATTACTAGGTATATACCCAATATAATTAAAAACATATGTCGACACAACATATGTCATTCTGTACATGAATATTCATGGAAGTATAAATTACAAAAACCAAAAAGTAGAAAAAACTGTCTGTTCATCAACTGATGAATGGATAAACAAAGGTGGTATATCCATATGATGGAATATTATTCAACCATAAAATGGAATGAAGTCAAGTTACATGCTACTCCATGAATGAACCTTGGACACATTATACTGAATGAAATAAGCTAGACATAAAAGGCCACATATTGTAAGAGATAAATGAAATGTCAAAAACAGACAAAGCCAATAGAGACAGAAAGCAGATGAGTGATTTCCAGGGGATGTAGGAAGGGGAAAATTGGGAGTGTCTACTAAAAAAGTGCAAGATTTCCTTTCAGAGTGATGAAATTGTTCTGTAATTAGACTTGTGAACATACTAAAACCTATGGAATGTTACACTTTAAAAGAGTAAATTTTATATTATATGAATCTCAATTTTCAAAAGATATATAACTAAAATTTTGTTAAAGAGTAGCCAAAAATGAAGGCAAAAATAAAGACTACCACAGATAACAAAGCCTGAGAGAATCTGTGGTCAGACATTCCTCACATGAAAATAAAAGAAGTCCTTCAGGCTAGAAGATGAAGACACCAGATGGAAATTTGAATGTGCACAAATAAACAAAGTATATAAGTATGGTAATTATGCAGGCAAATAAAAAGTACAGTTATATAGTTTTCTCTATTCTTCCCTTGACTGATTTAGACAAGTGCATACAATAGTAACTACAAAATTGTATTGTTGGCCTTAAAACACATGAAAGTCTGTATTTATGATAATTAATACAAAGGAGAGATAAGGAAACCAATATCTTTTATGTTTGGGAAAATTTTCTACTACAAATTCAAAATTTTTAAATGTATCTAAGGCTATTCATTTTAAATTTTCTTCTTGAGGGAGGTTTGCTAATTTGTATCTTTCAAGGAATTTGTCCATTTAAGTTGTCAAAATTTATTGGTAAAGTTGTATTTAGTATTTCTTTTTAATCATTTTAATATTTTTAGTGTTCTCTCCTTTTTAATTCCCAATATTGATAATTTATGTGGCCTTTCTTTCTTTCCTGACCAGTCTGGCAAGGAGTTTATGTTTTGTTAGCTCTTTTTTTATTTTTTTAATAACTAGCTTTTGTTTTCTTTGGTCTTTTTCCTTTTCCAATTTTCTTTTCATGACTTCTGCTTTCATCTTTATAATTTCTTCCTTCTGCTTAAGAGTTTATATTTTATTCTGTACTTTGTATCTAAACTTTATCTAAACATTCTATCTAAGCTTTAACTGTATCCCACAAATTTGATAGGTTATGTTTTCATTATCATTCAGCTAAAAATATTTTCTAATTTCAAGGTCCAGCTCAAAGTTATCTCAGTTCTAAAAAGCAAGCCTCAATAATGTCAGTTAATACTGATAGACTACTCACAACTGATATAGCAGTAACTGATGGATCCTGCAAATACAGTTGACTCTTAAACAATATAGGGGATAGCGGCACTGAAGCTGGTGTAAAAATCTACAAATAAAACTGACTCCCTAAAAATTTAACTAACAGCCTACTGTTGACCAGTAACTGTTACCAACCAATAATATACACAGTTGATGAATAAATCTTTTGTATATCTTATATACTGTATTCTTACAATAAAGTAAGCTAGAAAAAAGAAAAAGGTTTTAAGAAAATCATTAGGAAGATATAATACATTTACAGTACTATATTGTTTTTATTGACAAAAATCATATATAAGTGGATCCATGCAGTTTAAACCTTTATTGTTCAAGGGTCACTGTACTTAGTATTTTAAGCAAATACCTTCCATGATTTTATAATCCCGTTTTTCAGAACAAAATTTTTTAATGTTTATTAAAATACAACAATATAATGTTTATATTGAGACACACACACACACACACACACACACACACACACACACACACACAGAATCCTAAGCAGGCTCCACACTGTCAGCGCACAGCCCTGTGCAGGGCTCAATCCCACGAACCTTGAGATCATGACCTGAACCAAAATCAAGAGCCAGATGCTCAACTGACTGAGCCACCCACGCTCCCCCAGAACAAAATGTTTACTCCTTTCAAATACTTATACATACATATTTACTCTGGCTGTTATGTCTTCTTCAGGAAGGTCTAATTTATCCTCTTCCATATTGCTAACTTTTACTTGTTTCACTACTTCCAAAAGCAATGAATCACTAGAAGGCTGTGAGTGTTGGATACCTGTCGAAAATAAATACAAAATATCTATTAAACACAAAGTAAAAAATAATCCTATTATAGTCCTGTAACTTCTGGCTATTAATTACATGATTATATATATATATATACATATATATATATATTAAGTAAAGGAAGAGAGTAAGGGAATTGGGTGAAGGTACTCAAAAGGTCTAAACTTCCAATTATAAATAAGTATTGGGGACATAATGTGCAATGATGACTATAGTCAACAATGCTATATGGTATACTTGCTACAAGAGCAGATCCTAAAAGTTCTCATCATAAGGAAAATTTTTGTTAACTACACGATAGGTGTTAACTAAACATTACGGTAATTATTTTGCAATATGCACATATCTCAAGTCATTATGTTCTAGATCTTACATAGTATTGTATGTTAATTATATTTATAAAACTGGAAAAAAACCTTGGGAGGTAAAGTTTTCTAAGATAGAAAAGATATTTACTACAGAAAAGTTTTTAATACATGATTTAGAGTAATCTGGGTTGTTTGTGATTTTTAAAAACTACTACATGTAAAAAAAAGAATAAATATTTTTAAAATATGTCTATAATTTTTTTATTATTTATGTTTGTTTATTTTTGAGGGTGAGACAGACAGGGTGTAAGAGGGAAAGGGGCAGAGACAGAGGAAGACACAGAATCTGAAGCAGGCTCTAGGCTCTGAGCTGTCAGCACAGCGCCCATGAGGGGCTCGAACTCATGGACCGTGACATCATGATCTGAGGTGAAGGTGGACGCCCAACCAACTGAGCCAGCCACCCAGGTGCCTCTGTCCTTTATTTTTAATGATGGTACTATTTATGTTTCAAAATGGGTCAACTCATCTCTTTAATTCATTTAATTCTAACATATGCCAGTAAGTCAAAGAAAGAATTATTCTCACTGTATTAATAAAACTATTTTTAGTGTGTATTTGTACTAAAGAAATATTAAGTAAGAATGTGACAAATTATCTTTAATTGGAAGAGAATACATAATACAAAAGCTGAAGTGTTCTTTTCTGGAGCACATGGAATTTAAAAAGTAATTCTAGATACATATATACGCAATAAATGAATGGATTTTATAAAATATACACTTTGTAAGAAGACAGGGCTAATATAATGGGAAGAACAAAGGCTGTAAGGTGGTGAACTTAAATTCAAATCCGGTTCTGCCATTTATTAAATAGACGACTCCTCTGAATCTTTGTTTTTTTAACTGTGTAATGGAGATACATCACATTACATTAAGTATAAAATAAATGGCAGCTATTATAATTGTACATTTACTTCTCAATTATCTGAGTGGTATAAGAGTAGTAATAAAAATAACTGCATAATTTATAGGTAGGACTGGGAAAAAGTTATGTATGTAACTATGAATAAAGACATTTCAGTCGTGGGAAACAAAAATAATTCATACCAACTAACAAAACATTATAAAGATGACAAATCCTCCCTTAATTTTTCAGATGGTATCATTGCTCAGACATAGAAAATGAATCAACCTAATGTACAGCTGCATTTTTCTGTGTAAATCTGCTTTGATCACACCTTTGTCTATAGATAGGAAGTAATGGCTCACACTTTTCCTAGTTACTGAATATGTTTCTTCATATGTTCTAATTTATTGCAGGTGGCAGTATTTATTGTTCAGCATCTAAGTAAAGCACATGAGAATGCAATGAAACTGAAAATCAGGAATCTATGTAATGTGATACAAAGAGAAAACAGACTTTATGTAGCTGGATGACACTATTCCATTAAGAGTGTAAGTTCAGGGGTGCCTGGGTGGTTCAGTCAGTTGGGTGACAGACTTTGGCTCAGGTCATGATCTCACGGTTTGTGAGTTCGAGCCCCACGTTGGGCTCTGTGCTGACAACTCAGAGCCTGGAGCGTGCTTCTGATTCCATGTCTCCCTCTTTCTCTGCCCCTCCCCCACTCATGCTCTGTCTCTCTGTCTCAGAAATAAAATAAACATTAAAAAAAAAAGAGTGTAAGTTCAAAATGTGATGAAAGACTGGAGAATAAACTGACGATGGGAAAAACTTCAGGCAAAGAAAGAGGCCAGCTGGGAAACTACTGTAACTTTGGGAAAAGATAGCACACCATAAGTTATGACAACAGGAAAGGGAATGAAAATAAGGAAAACCATTCAAAAGCTATGTAAGGGAGAATTAAGAGGACACTGTACCTAAAGAGCTATTATTATGTAGGGGATTAAGAGGGATGAGGACAGATTCATGGCTAATATTATTTTAATCTGAGTAACTAATAAATGAAGAAAATGAAACTACAACACAAAATGTGAGAGAAGCAGAGTCTAGGGCGAGGAGTAGATGAATGAGAAAACATAATGAATTCAGTTTCAGAAATTTTACATGGAAGCCCCCCTGTGGAGGAGGTATCCAATAGACAAGACAGGCAGCTGGAAATCTTCAAAAGGCAGGTTAGAATAGAAACACAAGTGGGAAAGCATCATTTCATATACAAACAGTGGTGAAGTCATGAGATCACCACTTCATAGAGAGAATAGGCAAAAGGCAAGATGGCTAGGCATGGATCTGGGAATATAATCATTCAAAAGGTGAACAAGACTAAATATTAGTAAGAGAACTAGGAGGTTAAGCAGCATTGCTAGAAAAATATAGTTATAGAGGAGGATAACTACCAAATGGTTCAGACACAAGAGAAACTGTAAGAAATAAAAACAAGTTGTTGCAAATACTCAGAAAAGAGTACTTTTTTAAAAAAAGATTTTAAGCAATCTCTACACCCAATGTGGGGCTCGATACTACAACCCCAAGATCAAGAATTCCATGTTCAAATCTACTTCTGAAATCATTGTTGCACCATATACTAACTTGGATGTAAATTAAAAAAAAAAATAGAATTGCACGTTCCACTTCTTTTTTTACATAAAATTTTTTTATGTTTGTTTATTTTTAGACAAAGACAGAATATGAGCTGGGGAGGAGCAGAGAGAGTGGGAGACATAGAATCCAAAGCAGGCTCAGGCTCTGAGCTGTCAGCCCAGAGCCCGGTGTGGGGCTCAAACTCATGAACCACAAGATCATGACCTGAGCTGAAGTCGGACACTCAACCAACTGAGCCACCCAGGTGCCCCAAGAAAAGAGTATTGTTAATGAAAAAGTATGGACAAAATTTTTTTATAAAACCAAATAAAAAAAATAAAAGCAGACATAACAAAACTCTAAAACCAAGTATTTTTAATAATATATTTAAGAATACACTTTATTTCTGACTGTTTAAATTCCACAATTTACAAGTGGTTGTGTTCCAAAAGATACTTCACAAATCACTTGTTTGGAATTCACAAATAATTTTCCATCAAAAAAATGTTACAGATAATGGATAAGTTTCTAGGTTAGCCCACAGTGTCAAAACTATCCTGTAAATTTGTAGTGCGATGTTACAAAGCAGAACTGGGGTAAATGAAACAAAACAAAATATTTTTTAGAATACCATGATTTCTGGCAGCTAATGAAAATACTTACAGACATAAAAAGGAGTAGGTAGAACATTTTACAATTAATTCTGAAGGATACTTCAGGGAACTTTAAAGAGCTTTAGAGATTGATGCCACTGGTTTTATACTATTTCCAGTTTCACTTTGAAATGTATGAAATTTTTTTTCTTCTGTACTATCTCACTATCACTATTATACTTGGGGGTATTTTTGAACATTGGGTAAGGAGAAAAACTGAGAGATGAAAAAAAGAAAGAAGGGGCACCTGACTGGCTTCAGTCCAGAAAGCGTGTGACTTTTTTTTTTTTTTTTAATGTTTTATTTTATTTTTGAGAGAGTGAGAGAGACAGCATGACTGGGAGAAGAGCAGAGAGAGAGGGAGACAGAATCTGAGGCAGGCTCCAGGCTCTGAGCTGTCAGCACAGAGCCCGACACGGGGCTCGAACCCACAAACTGTGAGATCATGACCCGAGCTGAAGTCGGATGCCCAACTGACTGAGCCACCCAGGTGCCCGTGGAAAGCGTGTGACTCTTGATTTCAGGGTTGTGAGTTTTGAGCCCCACATGGGGTGTAGAGATTACTTAACTAAATAATTTAAAAAAAGAAAAAGAAAAAAAGAAAGAGCACTAGTTTTCCTATACTTAACTAAAACCAAGGAGAAGGGACATAAAACTCTACCTATGTACAAGTATAAATGGGTGAGGAAAGGAAGAGGAACAGGGAATTTCCTGAAGTGGGATTTCTTGGCAAAAACAAAGAAAAAACAGGGGACACCATTCTTTAAGTATTACTAGATTCAAGTCATTCACCAATAGATATTTGCTGAGTAATAAGCACAGTCGAATTTCAATGAGTAGAGAAAGTATAATAGGTCTCAAGATATGTACAGGGAGGATAAGCTATATGTAAGTGACTATTCCTATAAAAGATATTCTTAAAGTCAGAGTTTCTTTCGGGGGTAGGACCATTATTTTGCCTTAAGGAAAATCGGTTACTGTGTCTGATTTATTTTAGAATATAAGACCATAAATGGTAGGTATCATAGATAGCACTCTTGATTAATTTATGGCATCAAATGTATTGGCCAATATATTAAGGCAGCTTTAAAAAGATTTAAAAACTGGTACTTGAATTCCATCTAAAACTTAGCCACTAAAAACAGGTGGCTACGATAAAACAATCACAATTTAGTATACACATGATTGCCAATGACTCAACAATCAACTATATTGGGTACTTCACAGACCTGTCTTCAAAAAAGGAGATACCAAGTCAGAAAGGTAGGGTCAGAAAGGTGGCCAGAAAGGAAGGGTTTTTTTCTAGAAAAAGATACTGGCCTAAGATCCTAAGGGTCCAAGAAGAATAGGTTATAAAACAAAAACTTAAACGGTTGCTAAGAATTCTAAATATATCTAATATTAGCCCTAGTCTTGGTAAGCAAAAGACTAAGGGAAAAGAACTAAAGCAAAAGACTAAGGTACTGTTTCAATGTACCATAATGGATACAAGAGACAATGCACTGCACATAAACTACAGTATAATTTTATGATTGCAAATTATGCTTTTCTTTGAAAAATTACAATTAATTAAAATAGGAATCATCTTAGATTTAGGCCAAAGAACAGCATTTAACATACACAACCATTTAAAAATCAACTATATTGTGTACAACAAAGCTTTGTATATAAAACTTTAACATTCTGAAAAAGAAATAATTACAAAATGTCCCCCTTCCTTCATGAGTAAGCAATTCTGAAACAATAAAAACAACAAACAACCCACCAATACCCTCATTATCTTCAAGAAATAATTAAACAGCCATTGGAACTCACCTAGATTATCTCTCAAAGCACTAGCGTCTTCATGAGTTTTGAAGTTATAATTTGGCACCAATTTAAGTCTCATGCGGGAATAATTTTCTACATTAGCTAGTTTCCAGTGAACTGGATTTTGTTTCCTATGAATATTCATAAGTAAACAAGTAAAATTACTTAGTTTGAAGCTACAAAGATTGACTGATTGAAACAAAGTAAGAAAGTAAGAAAGTTACAAAGATTGATTGATTGAAACAAAGTAAGAAAGTATTCATATTAAAAACATTCATATTCATTATCTCATCTGACCCAAACAACCCTGAAAGAAAACTAATGAGAATATGCACAGTTTCAGTTTATACATGAAGAACCTAAGACAGGCTAAATTATTTGCCTGAAATGCTATGTTGTTTACAGGTAGCAGAAATAAGAACTGAACATAAATCTTCACCTTACAGCTTGATAGATTTTACTTTTTAACTGTTCAACGATAGTTCTTAACTAGGTATACAATGAGTTTATTCCAAACGCACTGTTCAAAATAAAATAATTTTAGTACAAATAAAGAGAGTATAATTGCAAATAGATCAAATCTAAATGTAAGAGCTAAAACTCTTTGAAGAAAAGATAGGAGTAGGGGTGCCTGGGTGGCTCAGTCGGTTAAGCATCTGACTTCAGCTCAGGTCATGATCTCACAGTTTGTGGGTTCGAGTTCCGCATCAGGCTCTGTGCTGACAGCTCAAAGCCTGGAGCTTGCTTTGGATTCTGTGTCTCCCTCTCTCTCTGCCCCTCCCTGGCTTGTACTCTGTCTGTCTGTCTTTCAAAAATAAATAAACATTAAAAATTAAAACAAACAAACAAAAAAAGATAGGAGTAAATTTTCATGACCTTGGACTTGGGTATGGTTTCTTAGATATTATATCAAAAACACAATCAACAAAAGAAAAAAGACAAACTGGACTTTGAAATTAAAAACTTTTTGTGTACCAAATGCTAGTACCAAGAAAGTGAAAAAGACAATCTACATATTTACAAATCATAGATCTGATAAGGATCTATTGCTGAGAAAAAGAACTCTTACAACTCAACCAAAAAACATCAAACAATCCAATTTAAAAATGGGCAAAGAACTTAGACATTTCTCCAAAAAAGATATACAAATAGCCAACAAATGAAAAGATACTCAATGTCACTGGTCATTAAGAAGCACATATCAATGCGGTGCCTGGGTGGCTTAGTTGGTTAAGTGTCCGACTTTGACTTACTAAGGTCATGATCTCACGGTTTGTGAGCTCAAGCCAGCGTTGTGCTCTGGGCTGACAGCTCAGAGCCTGGAGCCTGCTTCGGATTCTGTGTCTTCCTCTCTTTCTGTCCCTCTCCCAGTCATGCTCTGTCTCTGTCTCTCTCTCTCTCTCTCTCTCTCAAAAATAAACATTAAAACTTTTTTTTTATATAAAAAAAAAGAAATACAAATCAAAACCATAACATAGCCCTTCACATCCATTTGCCCTTCACATCACATAATAAAAAAATTGAAAAATTTTAGAAATACTGGTAAGGTTGTGGAGAAACTAGAACCCGCAAACATTGCTGATGGGTATGTTATATGATGCAGTTGCTGTGGAAAACAGTTTGGCAATTAGTAAGTAAGACATTGGATTATCACATGACCTAGTAATTTTGCTTATAGGTATACACTTAAAAGAATTGAAAACAGATGTTTGGAAAAAGTGTTCACAAATGTTCAAAGCAGTACTGTTTACAAAAGCCACAAGAAAACATCTCAATGTCTACCATCTGATGAATGAATAGACAAAATGTGGTTTGGCTATTGAAGAAGTGCTGATACATGATACAATATAATGAAAATATTACGCAAGTGAAATAAGTTGGACACAAAAGGCCACATTTGTAAGATTCTATCTATATAAAATATCAAGAATAGGTAAATCCATAGAGACAGAATACAGTCTGGTGGTTGCCAGGGACTGGGTAAAGGAACAATAGAGAGTGACTGCTTAATGGGTCCCAGGTTTCTTTTAGCAGTAATGAAAATGTTCTGAAGCCGGACAGTGGTAATGATTGCACATTATGAATGTACTTAATGTCACTAAATTGTGTATTTTTAAATGGTTAAGATGGTAAAGTTTATGTGTATTTTGCCACAATAAGAAAGGGGTGTGTGTGTGTGTGTGTGTGTATATATACATGTGTGTATATATATATATATATATTTAAATTTTAATATTTAAATTTATAGTATATTATATTACAGGTATATTTAAATTTTAATGCCATAATTTAAAAAATTTGTTCCAATACAATCATGTAGGAAAAGAAAGAAGCTGACAGCCAACAATATTTTAACAGTTTATTTACTTGATCCTAAGTCACTTCTATTTTGCTGATTCAGCAAAGTATGACTTAGGATCAAGTAAATAAACTGTAAAATATTCAAACATATAACATCACTAACTCCAGCTCAAAGAGGCAGTATCAAGAAGAAAGAAATAAACTGATTCAAGACTTAAACTCTATATCACAGTGTAAAAAGAAGGGAAATAACTCCATGGTGAAAACACATATATGAAGCTCTGAACATCCCAGACCTGTAATTCACAAAAAGACAACCAAATTAATTAAAAGCAATTTTTTGTAAGTTGAATGTTTTAAAAATTGAATTGCAGAGGTCACTGGCTCAAAAAGTTCTAGACAGAAGTTATAATGAAGAAAGAATATTTAATAAATGATATCCTCCTACCTTTCAGCCCAAGGTCCCCTTTCAGATGTAAGATAGAGCTGTATTGCCTTCCAGCGTCTCAGAGTGACTAACTGTTGACTGCTAAGTTGTTTAAGCATATTATTATACCTCAAGTTCTCTTGGCGTGCTTTTCGATTAAATGGCTCCACAAAAAACTCCTGAGATAGCAATAAATAATAGCCTTGAATCTTGTATTTACAGGTATATTTAAATTTTAATGCCATAATTTAAAAAATTTATTCCAATACAATCATGGAAAAGAAAGAAGCTGACAACCAACAGTATTTTCTTACTTCATTAGGATAATTTTCTTTCATGAAGCATACTACTCTATAATCTGTATTTTGTAAAACTTTAAAAATCTAAACAACAATAAACATGTGAAGAGCTTCAAAAATGATGTACCTCAATACAGAATTTTAAAACTCAGATTTATTAACCTTATACTGTCAAGTAAAATGATCTTCCTTTGGAGTCTTTTGGTTTTTAAGGCACTGGAATGAAACTCATTCTTAAATAAAGTAGAAGGAAGAGTAACCACATCCACAGCTACTACTGGGGATCTAAAAGGCAAGGTCAAAGACAAAAGAAATCCATAGGGGAAAATCTCTCACAATGAAAAACTTCATCATTTGAATTGCTGCTCTCTGAATAATATCCTAGTCAGCAAATGAATTCACAAACTTATTCCAGTTTTCAGGATAAAATTCACTCTGATAATAGGCTCTATCAAGATATAACTCAGTCCTGAAATTAAGTTTTATAGTTTTCAAAAAGAAAAGTAGTAAGATTGACTCAAACAGATATTCACCTATCAGGAACTAAAATAACAGTATTTGTTTCACAAAATCAATACTGAATTAGGTTAAAAAGAACAGTTAAAGACATGGATTTAGATGTGGGTTTAAAAGACATCTTTCAGAGAGGCAATACAGCACAGTGCAGTTAAGAGTTTAGAGTTAGGCCTGGTACAAATCTTAGGTACTTAATTCTCTGAGGTTCAGTATCTTCATCTCTAAGATGAGGCTGACAATATTTGTCATCAAAAAAGATTAAGATTTAAAGTACTTAATACAGTGCCAGAAAAGTAGCAAGCTCTCAATAAACTGTAGCTCTTATTCCTATAATTGTTACTATAATTACTAGACCTTTGTGAAATCAATGATTTGGTATTACTAAATATTTAAAACAGGTCAATGCTAAGAAAATTGAAGAAGTCATGACAACTCCATTATAATTAAACATCAATTTCACAATTGGTGAAGTTCAAGCAATAAGAATATTCTAAAGTTAGTTTTACCCAGAAAAGCTAAGGATGAAGTTACAAAGAAAGTGCTGGTTGGAATAGAAACTAACAGAACTTCTATGAGAGCAATAGAACAGTATTTTAAGCAGTGCCGCATCCAGTAATTCCACTTATCCTAGTAAAGCCATCCTGAATAAGCATAAAAATATGACTATAAGGATGATCAATGCTACTTAAAATGAACATTGATAAATTAGGTCCAAAATTGGGACATAAATTTAATTATGTTCTAATACATAATATAATGGAAAACTACACAGTCATATAATGGCATGGAAAGATGCTCAGAATAAGAAAAGGAGCAGTAAATGAAAAGTGTGCCATTTTTATATACATTAAAAAAACCAAAATGTTAATAGTGGTGGATTACAAATGTTTCTTTTTATACCTATTAAGGAATAAATGTATTTTTACTTGATCATCTTTGTTTCATCAGTGTTTTGCCTGTACATATTTTATTCGATTGGTATCTAAATATCTTATTCTTTTTAGAGATATTGTAAGTAGTGCTTTTTCAAAATTTCAGTTTACAATTGCTCATTGTTGGTATATAGAAATATGACTAAATTTTGTATATTGTATGTCTTGCAGTATTGCTAAACTCATTAATTGTAGGAGATTTTTGGTAAATTCATTAGGATCATCTACATAATAATATTATCTGCAAACAGTTTTATTTCTACCTGTCCAATGTAAATGACTTTTATTTCTTTCCCTATTCTTAATGCATTTGCTAGGATATATAGTACAACAGTGACTAGAAGGGTGGTGAGAGTGGACATTCTCAGCCGGTTCTCTGCTTACAAGGAAAGCACTCAGTTTTCCACCTTTAAATATTTAAATATAAAGCTACCAGGGTGCCTGAGCCACGTAGTAGGTTAAGCATCAGACTCTTGATTTCAGCTCAGGTCATGATCTCATGGTTCCTGAGCCGGAGCCGTAAAACAGGCTCTGCAATGAGAGCATGGAGCCTGCTTTGGATTTTCTCTCTCCCTCCTCACATGTGCACATACATATGCACATACATGTGCATGCTCTCAAAATAAATAAACTTTAAAAACAAATATGAAGCTAGCTGTAAGATTTTTGTTGAGATTCTATTTCCAGTTTTCTGAGAGCTTTGACCATAAAACAGATGAGTTTTGTCAAATGCTTTTTCTACATCTGATAAGATTAGTTTCTTTTTAATAAATATGAATTTAGTCCATTACCCTTATATTGGCTGACTATCAAATGTTGAAGCAATCTTGCATTCTTAGGATAAACTCTACCTGGTGTGATGTATTACTTTTTTATATATTGCTGGATCTGGTTTCCATCAATGTTCCTAAGAGATACTGATCTGTAGTTTTCCTGTACCATTTTTGTGATTTTTAAATTCCAGTATAATTAATATACAGTGTTATATGAGCTTCAGGTGTATTCTTACACTATTTTTGTATGGTTTCAATAAGGGGATAACACTATCCTCACATAATGAGTTGGAAGTGATTCCATTTTTCTGTTTTCTGAAGAGACTGTGAGGAATTGGTGTTATTTCTCCATTAAATGTTCAACAGAATTCACCAGTGAAACCACTTGGGCCTGGAGTTGTCCCTTTTGGAACATATTTAAACTGTAAGTTTAGTTTCTTTAATAGGTAAAAGACTAGGTTATCAACTTATTACTGAATTTTGGAAATCTGGATTTGTCAAGAAATTGAGACATTTAAGTCATCTTATTTATGTGCATAGATTGGTTTGTGGTAGTACCTTATTATCATGTTGATGTCTGTGAATGAGTGGTGATATTCCCCTGTCATTTCTGGTAATGGTACTTTTTCACTTTCTTTTTTTTGTTTTGTTAATCTGGCTAGAAGTTGACCAATTTTATCAACATTTTAAAGAAGTAGATTTTGGTTTTATTAATTTTCTTTATTATTTTCCTGCTTTCAGTTTCATTGATTTCTGCTCTTATTTTTGTTTCTTTCTTATTTAGAAACTAGTTTAGTTTTCTTTCTAGTTTAAGGTAGATACATAAATTATTAATTTGAGGCCTTCTTTTCTAAAGCAAGTATTTAGTACCATCAATTTTCTTTAAGCACTGATATATACCCAGCCTCCTTAGAGATATGAACTATCAGCCTAAAAGACTTTTTACGTATCCACTATGCATAGAACATTTTGATATTAACTTTTTTGTTACTGATTAGTCTTTTTCTTTCAATTCTGAAATAATTTTCAAATAGGAAACTGCATTTGTTTTCAAAGTTGACTTATTACTCTCATTTTAATATCAAATGCTTGAAATCAATATAAAAAACTAGACACTAAAAACATTTAATAATTTTTACCTGAAACTTAAGCTTGCTTTCTCCTCCTTCCCGGTCTCGTTTATGCATATTCACCATTAAGGCTTCATAACAATCCTTCCAATAAAGTGCCATGTTCTCATGACCACCATAAAATGTAAGGGTTTCATATTGCTTCATGTAAGGCACAATCTTACAAAAATATACATATATACACAAAATTTAATACATACTTCTAATAAAAATGACAATAGAAAATTCACTCAAAATAGATAAAACTTACATATTTTTCAATGTAAACTTGCCATTCATTTGAACTGCAATATTCTTGAAAATCTTCAAAAAATGAAGAACTACCATTGGTAAAAGGTAAAGAAGGCAGGTGCAAGTTCATGAAGAGAAGCTCATAAATTTTGGAAACCAGGGTACGGATAAGGGGAATCAGAAATGAGTAGATTTCAGTCTGTTCCTTGATTGACTGACTTAGAACATGTTCCAGCTTCCCTAAAATGTAACATGCTTCATCCTGATTTTCAATCACTTTGGTCTGAAGAAGGGTGTTTAGCTTAGCTGATGCCATTGCACAAACCTGAGGAAAATAGTACAGGTGAGAAAGAACAAAATAAAGCAGACATTTAGCAAAAGATCTTTGGCTCTTCAAGTTTTGTTTGTTTAATAATTTTTTTTTAATGTTTGTTTATTTTTGAGACAGAGACAGAGCATGAACAGGGGAGGGGCAGAGAGAGAGGGAGACACAGAATCGGAAACAGGCTCCAGGCTCTGAGCTGCCAGCACAGAGCCCAACGCGGGGCTCAAACCCACGAACTGTGAGATCATGACCTGAGCTGAAGTTGGACACCTAACCGACTGAGCCACCCCAGTGTCCCTGTTTGTTTTTTTTAATCAATTATAAAAGCAGAATATACAGAAAAGGTATAGTGGATAATTAATCACCCAAACGTCTATTCCACTCTTCCTTATAGTGTGCAAGGACAAAGGAATTATACTAAATTTTTTTTTAATGTTTATCTATTTATTTCTGAGACAGAGAGGAGACACAGAATCTGAAGCAGGCTTCAAGCTCCAAGCTGTCAGCGCAGAGCCCGATGCAGGGCTCAAATCCACCAACCTTGAGATCTTGACCTGAACAGCAGTCAGATGCTTACTCAACTGAGCCATCCAGTCAACCCTAACTTTTCTACTTTTAACTGCTGAAGCTTTTCCATTCTCCTCAGACTTTCCAAATCTTTAACTTTAGTTTTTGAATCTGACTAAAGCAGCTTAATTCTAATAGAGACCAACAAATATAAGAAAAGAGGCCATAGGGGCACCAGGATGGCTCCGTCAGCTGAGCGTCTGACTTTGGTTCGGGTCATGATCTTTGGGTTCATGAGCTCAAGCCCCACATCGGGCTCGCTGCTGTCAGTGCAGAGTTCGCTTCAGACCCTCTGTCCCTCTCTCTCTCTGCCCCTCCCCAGCGTGCACTATCTCTCAAAAATAAACAAACATTAAAAAAAAGAAAAAAGGCCATAAAATTTCATCATACAGGAAATACCAGAACTAATAATTCTGGGCTTTTTTGCTATGTGTTTTAAAAAAAATTTTTTTTAATGTTTATTTTTGAGACAGAGAGAGACAGAGCGCAAGCAGGAGAGGGGCAGAGAGAGAGAGAGACAGAGAATCTGAAGCAGGCGCCAGACTCTGAGATGTCAGCACAGAGCCTGACACAGGGCATGAACCCATGAACTGCGAGAGCATGACCTGAGCCAAAGTCGGATGCTTAACTGACTGAGCCACCCAGGCGCCCCTACTATGTATTTTTTAAAACACTGTTTATATTGGGGTATCTGGGTGGCTCAGTCGGTTAAGCGTCTGACTTGGCTCAGGTCATGATCTCACAGTTCACGGGTTCGTGCCCCACATCGGGCTCTGTGCTGACAGCTCAGAGCCTGGCGCCTGCTTTGGATTCTGTGTCTCCCTCTCTCTCTGCCCCTCCCCTCCTCATGCTCTGTCTCTGCCTCTCAAAGAATGAATAACCATTAAAAAAAAATTTTTTTAAGTAAAATACCGTTTATACAAAACGTTAAACATCTAGTGCTTTGCTTTTAACTTAATACCATGGTATTAAATAATGTTCATATTTAGAAGTATAAAGATATTTCAATGAATACAAGATAATTTACTTGACCACTGCCTTAATTTTGGATACGTACACATGTCACATACAGATACATATGATCCCCCCTACCCCCATTATAAAGAGCACTGCATGAGGGTCACTTGAGAAACTACAAAAAATACTGATGCCCTATTTCCTCCTTTCTAATATAATTACTATGGGTGATGCCCCACAAGGTAATTTCATGTTCTCATCACTGGCTCAGGTAAGACAACTGGGGGAAGAGGAAACCAGAAAAATGGAGATCATATGCTGCATCTAAATAAATCAGCAACCACCTAGTCCTACTTTAGAGACAAGCTAGGAAATGTTGACATTTATGTGACATCTTCTAATACATACACACAGGCAATTAACTAGTAAGTATAAGCCACACAAAACAAGTTTGTAGTCAGAATGGCAAAGAACATTTATTATAACCCCTATAAGGGAAGAAGTTGCTTTCCCAGCCTTTAACATGTACAATAACCTCAGAGAAATGTGTTTTTATTCCTGAGAGAATAAAATTAAACAACTAGCCAGTAAAAAATGTTTTAGGTTACTAACTACTGGTAAACAATCCATAGGTTCTGTACTCTTTACTTAACAAGTATTTATAGAGGCCTACTATGGGACAGGCATTGAAATATTTAATGGTGAACAAATTAAACAAATAGGTATTTATGGAAATTTCATTAAAGAGAAACACTGAGAGTAATTATAAGTGGGGGAAAAAAAACAACCCCAAAACCAAGAGTTCTCATATCCACCTGGCATGCTGGCTGCAACTGCTTTAACAGCCATCAGGCTAATATTAATGAAAAGGCCCCAAAAACTACTTTCATTCTATCTCTCGGTAGAAAAAACCCGAGAATACCACCATGAACATCCATCAAGGCTGTTTGGTATTTTACATTATTATTTTAGGATATACTTTTAGACTAGAAATACTAGACAAAGAGTGTGATTGTTTTTTTAAATACATATATTTTCAAATTACATTTGAATGGATACATAATTCAAGGTTCCACAATCCATGTATCAGCAAGCAAATCTTATTTATTTAGCTTTTCTGTGTTTTCCATGTTTCTACAATGAATATGTTACTTTTATGATTAAGAAAAAAACCCCACTATTTTAAAAAATTTCTTTTGCGATTTTAATTTTATTTTTATTTATAAAAATAGCGCACAACTGGGGGAGGGGAGAGAGGGGGAGAGAGGGAGAGGAGGGGGAGAGAGGGAGAGGAGGGAGGAACGAGAGAGAGAGAGAGAGACAGAGAGAGAGAGAGAGAGAATGAATCTCAAGCAGGCTCCACACTCAGTGCAGAGCCTGATGCAGGGCTTGATCTCATGACCCTGGGATCATTACCTGAGCTGAAATCAAGAGTCAAACACTCAACTGACTGAGCTACCACTCAGGAGCCCTCCAAAAAACCCAATGTTTAAAAAGTTAGTAATATGGGGAAAGGAATTCAATATAATTGTAAGAAAAAAAGAAAATAAAATTATCAAAATATATGATGTTTTCAATCATCTGAAAAAGATAAGTGCATAGAAAAATATTGACAGTTATTTCTTCTTGGGCTATGGGATGATGGATTTATTTTCTTCTCTTTATGTTTTTGTGTATTTTCCATAATGATCATGTTTTACTTTTACAATTAGGAAAAAATATCTATTGAAAATATGGCCTTTTAAAAATATGGCAACCTTATGGAATTTTAACCTCTCCATGTTATCAACATTACAGTAAGTTTATATATATTAGAAACCATCCCCAACCCTACCCCTTTGCCCCAAGTACTTGAAATTCCAAAATCGAAAGGAAATTAAAAGGGCCGGGTAAGTAGTTATGAGATACATGTCATGATTAACTCAACCCAAGTTCTCCAATATAAACCAAAAGTTGACAGACTAAAATTCATGTGCAAATTTTCCAACCTGTAACATTTTTTAAAAGAGTTTTTTCTTGGGGCGCCTGGGTGGCGCAGTCGGTTAAGCGTCCGACTTCAGCCAGGTCACGATCTCGCGGTCCGTGAGTTCGAGCCCCGCGTCGGGCTCTGGGCTGATGGCTCGGAGCCTGGAGCCTGTTTCCGATTCTGTGTCTCCCTCTCTCTCTGCCCCTCCCCCGTTCATGCTCTGTCTCTCTCTGTCCCAAAAATAAATAAATGTTGAAAAAAAAAAAAAAATTTAAAAAAAAAAAAAAGAGTTTTTTCTTAAGTTTATTTATTTTGAGAGAGAGAGAAAGAGAGACAGAGAGAGAGAGAGAGAGAGAGAGAGAGAGAATGAATGGGGGAGGGGCAGAAAGAGAAGGGGAGAGAAAATTATGAGGGCAGAGCTTAACAGAGGATCATGACCTGAGCCAAAACCAAGAGATGGATGCCTAACCAACTGAGCCACCCAGGCACATTCCCCAACCTTTAAAATTTTTAATTAAAGATAGAAATAATAAATATTCCTTGAGTCCATATTTTATTTATCTGTGTTTTGAAAACCTAGCACAATGCTCAAACTTGGTAGGTATTCACAGTAAGCATTTGATTAATTAAAAAATGAGATATAATGTAAAACTGTGGATTAGTAAAGTAACAGAAAAAGATCTGAAAGAAAAAAAAAAACTCACTTTTCCTCAAAATATAAGCCCTAAAGTTCACATGTATGAGTGACAAGTATAAATAGTCTAAGCAGGTTGTGTACTTCCTAGCTACACTACAGATGATATAATACCTCCTAATATAAGCTATGTATAAATCCTTTAAAAGGCAACGTTGAAATTATATTGAATCAGGAAGAAACCATCAATGAGCTGCCTCTGACGCTTCTTTCTGATTAACAAAACTGAAACATATATGCTTTTGGAACTAATAAAAAAATTAAAATGCTGAAAATTATTACCATTTAATATTAAATTATTAAATATTAATATATTAAATATTATCATTTAGTTATTACACAAATAATTCCTATACTGCATACAAAGTACAAAAAATAATGCAAATGAATTGACAAACCTGCACATTACCCATTCCAATGAATCCTAGAAGTAACTGGATTTGAACTTGAGAAAGTTGTGCCAATACTGAACTTTCAGAATACCAAACTGACAGACCATCGAAGAGCAGCATCAGATCCTCTAAAAGCTATCACAAGAGAAAAATTAAGAAATAAAAACATTCCATCTTAGAATCAACTGATGAGTTCTCCCCAACAGTAATACACATTATAAGTGTTTTCAAAACTAGTTTAATGTACAAATGGAAAAAGCCAAGAGAATTATCTTAGTAATAGCTAATGAAATTGGTTAACTGTTTATCCATGTTTGTTAAATCCAATTAAATTTTAATGCTCCAAAAAGGGGGTACAAAAGTTTTTTTCCTTGAATAAAGTGCTTGACTACAGAAAGTAATTTCAAAGTGTTATTTATTGCTGTACCTTTTCAGTCCACATGTTTGAATTAACAAGCCCCTCTGACTGCAGAAAGTCCTGTATGATCAGGATGAGCCGCAAGGCATTTTCAGCAGTTACTGGATTCGTGTTTGATTCTCTGTTTTCCATGACTGCCCATTCTAACATCTTCTGTAGCAAACTAAGTGCAAAACAAATCCTCTTAAAACCATTTTCAGCTTAGAAAAATAGTAAAATATGAAAAAAGTCAATTATTTGTTAATATGACTGTATTCCTAAAGATACAGTATCACAGGCAGGGATCCAAGGACATTGTAGATGGTATCTAATAACAATGAAGCAACTTTTTAATCTCTGAAGTATCTACCCTCAATAAGTATAATACAAAGGCAAAGTAAAAGTTATCTGTTCTACTTGACTATAAAAAAGCTATTAAAATATTTCAAATTCCAGTTTCTATAAGATAACTAAAAGTTTCTTTAAAGCTCTAAATTGGGAAGGCAAGGGGCGCCTGGGTGGCGCAGTCGGTTAAGCGTCCGACTTCAGCCAGGTCACGATCTCGCGGTCCGTGAGTTCGAGCCCCGCGTCAGGCTCTGGGCTGATGGCTCGGAGCCTGGAGCCTGTTTCCGATTCTGTGTCTCCCTCTCTCTCTGCCCCTCCCCCGTTCATGCTCTGTCTCTCTCTGTCCCAAAAATAAATAAAAAAATAAATAAATAAATAAATAAATAAATTGGGAAGGCAAGAAATGGCTTATTATGTCTTGCAGCGGGTCTAGCCCTGCAGAGAACTCTAAATGCTTTAGAGAAGTAATATCTATGAAAACACTATTTGCTTCCTTTAGCATGGAAATCCTCAAATTTGGACAGACTATAGAACACAATGCACTGAGTGCTTAGATATTATCAAAACTATTTTAAACAATAAGGAATATGTAATCCCTTAAACCCAAACTAAAGTTTTAAAGTTGGAATTACTTTTGGACTTCTCTCTAGATTCCACTAAAATGGCAACAGAGAGGAAAAGGAGCTGAGTACAAAGTTTCTCCTTTTCTCTCACTACACCTACTGAATCCTGAATAAATGTTCAATAAATAATATTATCTTAGACTCCAGACCACTCCAAAAGGAGAGGGTAAATCACCAAATAAATGCTTACATTAATTTTATTTCATCTGATGGTCGAAGTAGTTCACTGGATATTCCTGGTTTAGTTAGTGCTGAAAACACTTGTCCTCGTTCAATCCAAGTATTATTGTCTGACTTTTCTAGTCCCTTACACATTACATAGTTCAAAATATTTGTCAGTAATTGAAGAAGCTCCTCCTCACATCTCTGTAAAAAAAGATAAAGTAATATTAAATTATTGGAAGGAGGAAGTATTAAAAGCACATTAAAAGAACCATCCTATATAGTGACTGTAATTATTTAACATATTTTTAATGTGTCTTATGAACCAGGAACTTTGCTAGGTAGGCCCTAGCAATACAAGGATGAATACAACACCGGTTTTGCTCTCAAGACACAATTTAGTGACTTCTAGGCTTCCAAAATCTTATATCTTGAGACTTAGAACATGAGTATAATATGAAATTGTTAACAATCACACAATTCTAAGGACTAGAAATATATCATAGATGCATGAAAATAAAAACAGCTTTTGGACAAATAAGGAATTTTACCTCTTGGCTTTCAAGTAACGACAAGTCATCACTAAACCCCATATCATTTGTGATGCTGCTCTCTTTGTCAGATGGCACAGAAAATGATTTAGTAGATTCTATTGGGGATGGTGTACTAGGCAAGCTGTCTGGCATGTGACTTCCACTGTCGCTCAGTTCACACGAGTCTATTCCACTGAAATCTAAACTCAAATGTGAAGGATTATTATTCCAGAATTCTTCTTGATTCTCTGATTTGAAAGTTAATTCTCCCACAGAACTATCTTCTTGAAATAATGGTGTGTTTGAGTCTAGAGAGTGTCTATCCTCTAAACTCCACTGATCGGAAGACACATTAGCTGAGCCAAAAGAGTTGATTTTTTCCTCATCAGTCTTTTCGTCGAAGTTCCTCTTAAGATCTTCACCTACCACATTTTTATCATTGTCTTTCATTGAAAGAGCTCTACTGTGCTTATGAAGAGTATTTCCATTTTCAAAATTTGTTTTTAAAAAGAGCCTAACCAAAGTGTCTTGCCAACCCACTTGTTGAGATATTTGATGTGCTGCATCTGGCTGGGACTGCAAAATCTGTAAAATCTGTGAAGAGATTAAGAATACAAAACTCGTCAAAAAGTACACAGTACTTCACATCAAAACCAGTTTCTTCCCAGTTATTTTAATGACAAAGTAATTTAATGAGAAACTGTGGGAAGATACACTTTCAAAAGATTATGTTCTTAACTGGATTACAAATTATCTGGAGGGCACACACTGTGTTTTTTTTAATTTTTTTTTTTTTCAACGTTTATTTATTTTTGGGACAGAGAGAGACAGAGCATGAACGGGGGAGGGGCAGAGAGAGAGGGAGACACAGAATCGGAAACAGGCTCCAGGCTCTGAGCCATCAGCCCAGAGCCCGACGCGGGGCTCGAACTCACAGACTGCGAGATCGTGACCTGGCTGAAGTCGGACGCTTAACCGACTGCGCCACCCAGGCGCCCCTGTGTTTTTAACTAATCTGCATATTACTCATTGTACAGAGTACTTAAACATTTGCTGAAAGATAAAAAAGAAAAAAAATAAAATGATCCTCCACATGTCAACACTCATGTTATTAATTTAATTTGGTCAGAGAGAAAATATACATAGAATGAAGGTACATATAAAATGTAATAAAGTTATATCCTCTCAACTAAATACCTTCCATGAGCCTACTACATTTCTTTAGCAAATACTGAATATCTACTATGTACCAGGCCCTGTTCTGGCTCTAAGGTTAGCAGAGTAAATATGACACACAAATACTTCAATAGAACCTAGATATCCCAAGAATGTTTCCCCATCTCATTTTGTTTTTATGGGCAAAGTAAATGGCTACTTTTGCAAAAACTCCTTTTTTCCCATTAATTCTATCTTGAATAACGAACAAAATAAAAACTATTTTCTTTATTTATTTGAAAGAGAGAGAACGCAAGCAGGGGGGAAAGGAAGAGGGAGGAAAAGAGAGAGAGGGAGAGAGGGAGGGAGGGAGGGAGGGAAGGAGAAAGAGAGAGAGAGAGAGAAAAAGAGAGAGAGAGAATCTTAAGCAGTCTCCACACTTAGCATGGAGTCCAAAATGGGGCTTGATTCCACAACTCTGGGATCATGACATGAGCCGAAATCAAGAGTCAGACACTCAACCAACTGAGCCACCCAGGCACCAAAGAAACTATATTTTAATTTGAAAACACTAACTCCAATAAAATGGATACTGCTATTTAGCTGGAAATAGAAACTGAAATTAAAGAATACACACAGAAATGTCAATGAGTATAATCTCTACTATCCAACTCATTTCCCATTTTTGGATTAAAACAGGTTCTCAAACACTGTCAGGTATTCAGTTAAGACCCTTAAGACATTTTTATCACAAAGACAATAAACTTCTATGTAGATGAAAAGAAATTTTGCTCCCAGTATTTAGAAAATCTCTTTTATCGGGGCGCCTGGGTGGCGCAGTCGGTTAAGCGTCCGACTTCAGCCAGGTCACGATCTCGCGGTCCGTGAGTTCGAGCCCCGCGTCAGGCTCTGGGCTGATGGCTCGGAGCCTGGAGCCTGTTTCTGATTCTGTGTCTCCCTCTCTCTCTGCCCCTCCCCCATTCATGCTCTGCCTCTCTCTGTTCCAAAAATAAATAAAAACGTTGAAAAAAAAAAATTAAAAAAAAAAAGAAAATCTCTTTTATCTCTGACAAGTTTCATAGGAGATGAATAATACTGATAGGGACTTTAATATCAATGGCTCTAATGCATGCTGATGCTAATATAGAAAGCAATTAGTCACAATGATGTGATGTTTTCCTTTCCTTCGTTGTGATAGGTGAGCTACCACTATTCTAGTGATAGAAAATACCATTTTTTCCCCACAGCAAAGAAATTTTCGTGATTTCATAATTTTAAAATTTCCATAAGGGGCGCCTGAGTGGCTCAGTTGGTTAAGTGTCCGACTCTTGATTTCAGGTCAGGTCACGACCTCACAGTTTGTGGGTTTGAGCCCCCCATCAGGCTCTGCACTAAAAGTATGGAGCCTACTTGGGATTCTCTCTCTCCCTCTCTCTCTCTGCCCCTCCTCCTTCACTGTCTCTCTCAAAAATAAACTTAAAATAAAATATCCATAAAATTACTTATTTTATGTTCATTTTATATACATGTAATGGATAAAAACTAGGCTGCACCAAAAGTTGTTTTCAAACTGAAAGGAAAGGATCAATCTATATGGCCTGCTTCAAGGACAATATGGTAAAATCCATCAAAATGCAAAATGTGAGTACCTTCTGAGACAGCAATTCCATTTCATGGATTAGGTCCTACAGATATATTACCAAAAACAGGTAAAAGTATATGTAAAAAAGTGTTCTTAACAGAAGTTTATTAACATATAAATGTAGGAGACAATCTAAATGTCCATGTACAGGGAACCAGGTAATACTTCATACAATAGTCATAGAATGAAAAACTCTATGAGGCCAGTAAAGAGAAAGATACATATACAGACTTATAATGGAAAAATACTGTAACATAACTAAGAAGTAAAATTAAAAAGAAAAACAAGAAAATAAATCAAATAGTGGTCAGAGGTTAACAGCAGGGAAGACAGAAAGTTATAATTAGGAAGAAGCACACAGGATAACTAGTTCTTGACTTAGTTAAAAGTTAAAGGAGTACATTCTCCTTGCTAAGTCACTCTTGCTTTTCCACGAAGTTCAAAAGATTAACTCTAAAATATGGTATATGAATTAGAAATGGTTTTTATCTTTGAAAGTTCTTGACAAACTATTCTCTTGTAATAAATCTTTTACTGGGGCAAGGGCATATTTCCAGGTGACTACATGAGGCTAAGAAGAAGCACATTTTTGTGGTTACATGAAGTTAATTCACCTCAAAAAAGGAAACTATTTAAAAATCGTGCCATTTATAAAATAACAGATATTAAAACTTATACCTGGTATAAAATACTCAATATATAAGCTATTCACAGTATGACAATATTGTTACTTCTAAAGTGTATTTCAATTTTTTTAACATTTACTTTTGAGAGAGAGAGAGAGTGCGAGTGGGGGAGAGGCAGAGAGAGAGGGAGAAAGAAACTGAAGCAGGCTCCAGGCTCCAAGCTGTCAGCACAGAGCCCGACATGGGGCTTAAACTCATGCACCACGAGATCATAACCTGAGATGAAGTCAGACGCTTAACCAACTGAGCCACCCAGGCACCCCTTTAAAGTATATTTTAAAAGTTCACTAACCTTTCTGCAGATAACCACCCTGACATTTATATGTGTCCTGTGAGATATATATACCATGGACAACAGATCTTTGAAATTAATAGCAGGATCTACAGTGGGGAAAAAACAAAAAGTTAAAATTAAATTCCAGAGATAGCCAAAAAACTATGAGTGATGGTTAATGAAATAACTGTTTTCATTTTTATTTTATTTTTCTTGCTGTCAACAATTCACAGCCTTTGGTTTTTTCTAGCTTTGCTAAGATATAATTGACATAAAACTGCATAAATTTAAGGTGTAAAACATGATGATCTGATATTCGTATATATTGTAAAATAATTACCACAATAAGATTAATTAACATCCATCACCTCACATAGTTACCATTTTCCTATCATGGTGGTAACTTTTAAGATCTGCTCTTAGCAATTTCAAGTCCATAATACAGCATTGTTAACTATAGTCACCATGCTGCACATCAGATCCCAGAACTTATTCATCTTATAACTGGAAGCGTGTACCCTTTGACCACCTCATTCATTTGCCCCACCTCCCACCCCACCCCAGCAACTAGCAATCTGTTCTCTGTTTCTAGGAGTTTGGTTTTTTTTAATTTCTCAACATACGTGAGACCGTACAGTATTCGTCCTTCTCTGACTTAATTTCACTTAACATAATAATGTCTTGCAGGTTAATGTGTTACAAATGGCAGGATTTCCTTCTTTGTTGTGGCTGAATAATATTCTTTTATATATACATATACACACACACATAACACATTCTTTATCCACTTATCCATCAGCAGACGCTTACGCTATTTCCATGTCTTAGCCATTATAAACGATGCTACAATGAACATGCAGATAATTCTTTGAGATAGTGATTTCATTTTCTTTGGATATATACCCAGAAGATGGATTGCTAGATCATATGATAGTTCTATTTTTAATGTTTGGAGGAACCTCCATACTGTTTTCTATAATGGCTGCACTAATTTGCATTCCCAGCATCAATGGACAAGGGTTCCCCTTTCTCCATAACTTCACCAGCACTTGTTATCTTTTGTCTTTTTGATAATAGCCATCTTAACATGTAAGACCTGCTATCTCCTTCTGGTTCTGATTTACATTTCCCTTATGATTAAAGATGTGGAGCACCTTGTCATCTACCTGCTGGCTACTTGTATGTCTTCTATGCAAAAACTGTCTATTCAGGGGGCAGCTGGGTGGCTCAGTCATGATCAAACAGCTCGTGGGATCGAGCCCCCCTCAGGCTCTGCGCTGTTGGCGTGGATCCTGCTTGGGATTCTCTCTCTCCCTCTCTCTCTGCCCCTCCCTGCTTGTGCTCTCTCTCTCTCTCAAAATAAATAAATAAAACTTAAAATAAGTCTCATCGGGTCCTTTGCTCATTTTTTTAACATTTTTTTATTTTTTGAGAGAGCGTGCACATGTGCATGTGCACGCAAGTGAGGGAAAGACAGAAAGGGAGGGAGAGAGACTCCCAAGTAGACTCTGAGCTGTCAATGCAGAGCCCAGCGTGGGGCTGGATCCCACAAACCATGAGAGTGTGACCTGAGCAGAAACTGAGTCAGATGTTCAACCGAGTGAGCCACCCAGGCACCCCCTTTTGCTCATTTTTAACTGGATTTTTTTTTGCTATTATATTATATGATTTCCTTATGTATTTTAGATATTAACCTCCTCTCAGATATTTGAGTCACAAGTATTTTCTCCCACCCTGTAGACTGCCTTTTCATTTTGTTGGTGGTTTTTCTCACTGTGCAGAAGCTTTTTAGTTTGATGTTGCCTCACTTGTTTATTTTGCTTTTGTTGCTAGTGCTTTTGGGGTCATATCCAAAAAGTCATTGCCAAGACAAATGTCAAGGAGCTTTTCCTTATGTTTTCTTCTAGGAGTTATATGGTTCAGGGTTTACATTTAAATCTTTAATCCATTTCAAGTTAATTTTTGTGAGTAGTGTGAGATAGGGGTCCATTTTCATTCTTTTGCATATGAATATCCAGTTTCCCAACACCATTCATTGAATAGACTATTTTTCCTCCACTGAGTATTCTTGGATCTCTTGTCAAATATTAGTTGACCAGATATACATTGTTTTATTTCTGGGCTCTCAATTCTGTTCCAATGGTGTATGTATGTTTCAATTACTCTAACAGTTTGAAATCAAGAACCATGATGCCTCCAGCTGCATTCTTTTTGAAGTTCTCTCTCAAAGAATGAACTGGGGGTAACAGTTACATAAATGCTGAAATAACTCTCATTTAAAACAAGGATTATACATATGTTTAAATCTTGCAAAGAAAATAGATTTAGAATGTTTGACATTCTCCTGAGTAAGCCTAACTGTTCTTTTCTTTTATTGCCTGAAAATACTATCCATACTGTTATAATATCCATATTATTTATCTTTTTATGTACATATCTTATATCTTATGTACTTGTCTTATCAATGAGAAGGTAAACCAATCAAAGCGAAGAACCTTATCTTATACCTTTTAAACCCCCAGCATCTGACATAAACACTATAGTTTGTCCTAAGTACTAAAAAAGTTTTATTAAAAAAAATGAGAAGCAAAAAAGAATATCTGAAATTAAGGATTTACGCTCCCTAAAGGAAAAGATAAAATGTTTTGTATGTATTTTCTCTAGCATCTTTTCCTTATAGAGAACTCAATTATTTACTAATCAATCAGTAAATTTCTACTGAAGGCCTATGGCACTATGCTATGCCCTGGGGAGATAATAACAAAAAAGATAGATAAAAAATAGTACCTAATGAAGCCCTGCTGAATCAAATAACAGGTAATTTAAAAAGTAACCTGAGGAAGGAAGGGAAAAAAAAAACCTTCAAGAAAAAAACTGAGAATATCAAATACAATTATGCTACTATGAAGAACATTTCTTAAATATATCAGTATTATCAGCCTTAGTCATACCTGTATTTATAATTTGATTGGTGAGGCTTTTAATGAGATTGGCATTAACGGGTGCTTCATTAAGAAGAAGTCCCAATCCTGAATAGCCAACTTCTCTGAGCCGAATGCGCTGTTTACTTCGTTCATAAACATTCGTGCATTTCAACATTTGTTCCATAACCTGGTTACAACAGTAATATATTTTTCTCAACACAGAGAACTAAGGACAGTCTGTCACTATTTAAAATAATTTAAAATTTCCTTTTTAATGGCTAAGGCTTAGATGGAAACAAACCCTACAGCCTCCAAGAAGAACAAAGATATGTTACGAAAGAAGAAAAAGATACTTCTAGATCAATCTCATAATTTGTATAACACTTATGTAACAGTTATCAAAATAATTTTCGAGAACAAGGAAACATTTTGTAAAGGAAAACAACCATATACTAAAATGGGAGAATGAATTAATAATCCCATACCTCTTGCAGTGAGATCGACATTTAAATTTTTTTTTTTTTTCAACGTTTATTTATTTTTGGGACAGAGAGAGACAGAGCATGAACGGGGGAGGGGCAGAGAGAGAGGGAGACACAGAATCTGAAACAGGCTCCAGGCTCTGAGCCATCAGCCCAGAGCCCGACGCGGGGCTCGAACTCACAGAGTGCGAGATCGTGACCTGGCTGAAGTCGGACGCTTAACCGACTGCGCCACCCAGGCGCCCCGAGATCGACATTTAAAAGTGAAACACTGAAACCCTAGGTACAGGGTAATTTTGGCAGAGTATCATGAACAATCCATATAAGGTCATTTTTGGAGAAATAACATTTAATCTCCATAAAGGAAAGCTTATTTGGGCAGATGCTTTGAAGAACAGCCATGGGGGGCACCATAATTGATACTCAAGAGAGCCTATGCCAGATCATTTTTATTACACCCTTGTTTTCCAAAGTTTCGGGATTCCAAACACAGTCAATCCAAACTTGACCCCATAAGTAGACTTTATAACATAACACTAATGATATAAGAGGAAACAACTGCCACAAGCAATTAGGCATAATGAGTAGAATAAATCATGAAAAGTAGAAATAGGACCAGTTCCTCTATTTTTTAACAAAAAAGGTTAAGTGGGTAGCTTCAACCGAAGCTCAAACTGACTACTTTGGATAGCTTAACAAAATATTCAATATCTTCTGACAAGTTACCAACCTCTCTGGCCTCAGTTTCTTTATCTGTAAAATGGGAATAATAATATTCACTTCATAAGGTTTTTGCAAGGACTAAGATAGCTAATATATGAAGAATATATTACTACCTGACAAATAGTGGTGCTACATAAAGTCAGTTATTACTATTAACTGCTAAAATGTCTGACCTGCCATGAAGACCCATGGTAAGTCAAGAGACAGAACCAAACGAGTGAAAGGGAGTGGGAGGTATAGGCTTCCAGTTAGCTCACAGGAATAAAAGGTACAGCACAGGGAATATAGCCAATGGCATTGTAATACGTTATATACTGACAAATGGCAGCTAGACTTGAGGTGAGCAAAGCATAATGTATAAACATGTAGAATCACTACGTTGTATGCTTAAAACTATTATAATACTGTGTCAATTATGCTGAAAAAAAATGTTTTTAAAGAAGGCAAAAAACGGATGATAAGTTTTATACAGAGAATGATATAACCAAGTGGATTTTCCACTGAAATAATTGATCAGATATCCATACAGTTTTTAAATATTCAAACAATAAAAACACAAAAAACATGTATCAAAACAAACTGAACAGTTTAAAATTAGATAGAAGTAGGTATGAAAAAAGAATTTACATTCATAAAATGAATATTTACAATTCATATACTCACAAATATCCCCAAATATAAAGATGTTTAAGAAATGTTTATACCTTAAAAATGATTTCTCTTAGTCTGTCAGAGTACTTCTGATTTAAGAGCAAGGCATAAAGTATGTCAGCATTTCCTGGTTCAAACAGCAGTAAGAAAAGCTGACCTCTAGTTGGGCTGGTACGCAGGAGACTGAAGAGCATATCCAAAATTCCAAAGAGCTTTCAAAATTAAACAGCACAAAACAAACAACCACATTCATACATGGAAGCACAAATACAGTCATAAACCACAGTTATTTATCTAAATCATATATACCCTAACGTTGTAGCTTAACTGGACTATCTGATGTCTTATGAAATAGCCCTGCCTCCTACCTCCATTATGCTTTTGGCTTGTTTCCTTTTGTGTAATCCTCTCAACCCACATATTCACCTGCTGAATATACCTATAGTGCTATAACCACATGAAAAGCCATGTCTTCCATAAAGCCTTTCCTGGTCTCCTCAACATGCAATATTCTCTTATGCAAACCTCATAGGACTTTGTATCTCTCTTACAAATATTATTATATTCTTTTTTTGTTTGTTTCAAGATTATTTATAAAGCTCTCTTACCTACCCTTGCCTCCATTAGGCTAAAAGAGTGATATAACTCATTATTATATACCTATAATATCTTACTATGATTCTGTGTAAGTAAGCTTTCAGTAAATAACTCTTTGACTAAATTGACCAAGAAAACACCATTGGCAATGAATCACAGCAGGTGGCAATACAGCTATTATGAAATAAGGTAACTATTATTACTCTAAATAAAAACAAGCTTCTGAAGTAGTCTAACCTTACAGAGAAACAGCATAAGTTAACTCATCTATATAATATTAATGATGAAGTCCTGTAAGCACTGAGTACACAAAGAATACTTCATCGAAAAGCACAAAATATTTGAGTCAATATAAATTAAGGCTGCTCAAGTTTGGTGTTGAGAAAGAGCACAGAAATAGCAGTAAATATACTTGGGTTCTATTCCTAGGTTTGTCAGCTGTATGACTTTTTAAGTCACCTAATCTTTCTGAATATATACTTCCAAATGTGCAAATGGGAAGGTTACTTCCTGGTCCATATATTTAAAAAAATTTTTTGGGGGCGCCTGGGTGGCGCAGTCGGTTGGGCGTCCGACTTCAGCCAGGTCACGATCTTGCGGTCCGTGAGTTCGAGCCCCGCGTCGGGCTCTGGGCTGATGGCTCAGAGCCTGGAGCCTGTTTCTGATTCTGTGTCTCCCTCTCTCTCTGCCCCTCCCCCGTTCATGCTCTGTCTCTCTCTGTCCCAAAAAAAATAAATAAACGTTAAAAAAAAAAAAAATTTTTTTTATGTTTTTTAAATTTATTTTTGAGAACGAGACAAAGCACAAGCAGGAGAAGGGGGGAGAGAGGGAGAGAGAGAGAGAGAGAGAGAGAGAGAGAGAGAGAGACACAGAATCCAAAACAGGCTCCAGGGCTCCAATCTGTCAACACAGAGCCTGACACAGAGCTTGAACTCACAGACTGTGAGATCATGACCTGAGCCGAAGTTGGATGCTTAACCAACTGAGCCACCCAGGCGCTCCCTTGTCTGTATATTTTATATCAGTGGTTTGCAAATTTTACCATGTGCCACAATCACCTAGAAGACTTGGTTCAGCAGTTTTGCATTTCTAACAAGTTCCCAGGTAATTATGGTCAGGAACCATACACTGAGAACCACTGTCTTACAGAGTAGTTCTGAGGTATAAATGAAATGAATAATGTATATATAAAAGTACCTAAAAATAGAAATATAATTTACTCTTTATGCAAGATTTTTATAAACCTATGTTAAATTCATGTTAGAAATCTGTCCAGTATCTTTGATAACAGGTAAACGTATATTATGTGGCCTATAAAAATAGTCTTCAGAAGTGCCAAAGCAACTACTTCCAGATACTACTTTCTAGCTACTTAAAATATTTTATTACATTACCAACTACTTTATTAAACTTATAGTTAGGAGATAAAATTTACTTCTTCAACTGCATAATATTGTATTATATCTAATAAACATTTTACTCTTAAAGTATGTTTAAAAAAATTTTTTAATGTTTTTATTTATTTTTGAACAGAGAAAGACAGAGCATGAGCAGGGGAGGGGCAGAGAGAAGGAGACACAGAATCCAAAGCAGGCTCCAGGCTCTGAGCTGTCAGCACAGAGCCTGACACGGGGCTCAAACTCACAGAGTGTGAGATCATGACCTGAGCTGAAGTCAGACGCTTAACCGACTGAGCCACCCAGGTGCCCCTAACATATGTTTAATATATATGTAATTTTAAAAGAAGATGATGTAGCAACTTAAGTGTGGGGGGAAAAAGTTATCTGGAGCATGATACCTGTTCTTCTTCATTGATAGCAGCTATGTAACCCATAATACTTTGTATCTCTTCATGAGTTCCACCTTTGCACAGAAAATATTTAATTAGTCCATACAAAGAAGTCCTTATTGTTCGAATGTCATCTACAGACAGCTCACTGTATTTACAATCACTCCTGGAAAAGAAAGTAAAATGCGAGAATTGAAATTTAAAATTTTTATAGTTTAGTGCTTTTTTATACACAAGAATTCATAGTATAAAAAAAGATGTGTCCATGTCTCATGGTATCTGTTTTTTCTTTTTAAGGAAAACCTTTTAAAGCTAGGAGTTGCAATGACAAAGATAAAAATAGTTAAAACAGCTTCTTTTATTTATTTACTTACTTACTTATTTATATTTTAGAGACAAAGCACACATGAGCAGGGGAGAGGGAGAGAGAGAGAATCTCAAGCAGGCTCCACACTCAGTGGAGCCTCATGTGGGGAGCAATCCTATGACCCTGGGATCATGACCTGAGCCAAAATCAAGTCAGACGCTCAACCGACTGAGCCACTCAGAGGCCCCTAAATAGTTTATATATATTTAAACAATACTAAGGAGAAGACACAGTTGTAAGTGCTTTACACATTCTTAATTCTTTAGTTTAATCCTCAAAACAACCATAGGGTGTCACAGGTTTATTATCTCCTTGTCACAGACACAACTTAAGCACAGAAATTTGAGTAAGTTACCTACAGCCAGTTGATGAAACATAAGATTCAAACCCAATATATGTGATATTGTTCATCATTTTAACCTCCACATTTTCCTGTATCTCTGAAGTTAAAGGATATTAGAATTTCTGGAAAATAAATAATCTAGAAATTCCAACCCAGTGGCAGGCAGAAAACAGTATCGAACTGAGAAGGAACAAGGACATCATACCCATAATAAATCCTAAGTGTATCTAGGAGAAACTGCACACCGTACTTCTTTCGGAAAACTCTCCTGCTGTCTTTGATGATGGTGGAAAGATACTGTATATGACCTAAAATACAAAGTTCGCTCTTAAATGATATGCCTAAAATAAAATCCCACAAATAGTTATAAATTTCTAAAACAATTGTAAAATTTGATCCAACAGCCTGCTCTCTCACCAATTCGGAAGGGAAAATCTCCACGGTTCCAAATACGAAAGTCAAAGAGTAAATACTGATACATTTGTTGCAGGAGCTGCATATTTTTCTCTAATGATACCTGTTCAATTAGTAACTGAATTGCCATCAATACATTAACATCCATCAAGGCACTTGGCACCTGAAATCCAAACAGATGAGGGCTCTGTAAATTTCAGCTTAATTATCATTAAGCTACATTTAAATTACAAATGATTAATTCAGAATATCTACTAAGTATGAAAATCTCTGTTACAAAAATATAAACAACTTAAACTTTAATTTTTCCAATGTCTGCCAGAACATATTTTCCTAATGTCATATTCCTAAAATCATATTTAACAAAGATCCCAAATACCAATGTTAACAAAGCCCTATATATAAAAATTATACACTATTATGTAAGATTACTAATTCTTGTAAAAATGTGATTAAGAGTAGGATAAAATACCTGCTTGTGAAATAAAATTACATCCACTAATATAAATGAAGCCATAGTAGTGTAATTTAAAATAATATTTACCTAGTAGGAAAAAAAACCCTAAAGACAAACTGCTAATTACAATCATTAGCCACATCTGCAAATTTGTTAAATTTGTGCTCACCTTCTGAAGTAAGGCACCAAGAGTGGCAACTCCATGGGAGTGAATAAGATTGTCCTGGTTGATGGGATGTCTTTGAATAAAGTGTTTCACAATCAAGATAAATGTTGCAATTAGATTTCTCTCTAATCTTGACTCTGAGGAATTGTGAACATGTCATTAATGATCATATTACTCTAAATAATTTTTATAACACATTTTCTATATCATAATGCAAATAGTAACAAACAAGAATTTGGTTGAGCAATTTGCCTCCAAAGGTCATTTGCAGAATGCAAATATCAGAGAAAGCAGCAACTGCATATTGTATACTTGCATGCACATGGAAACATTTTTTTCTACCATAAGTTTAGCAATGCTGTTATATTTCCATTAACAGGAGAAACTGAGGACAATCAAGAGTAAAACGAACATCTTAATTTTTTTGACTAAAGTATTAATGAATTTTTTGAATTACATTAGTAAAATTAGGGATGGGCTGCTTCAGCTACAAATGGTTAAATTTCTTCCTAAGGGTGGCAAGACATTTTAACCTATTTTTCAATTAATTCTCAAATTTCTCAATGACTATTGTGTGTTAATTTCATCTTAATACCTGAAGCCTTTGTGGAGGTCAATACCACCCAATCTCCTTCTACAGGTGTTACCAATTCAGAAACTGTACTTTCATTCATTCCTTCAGAAATCTGTCCTTCACCAAAGTGGCTGATTTGTTCCAACAGAGGAAACAGTACATTTAATCCACCTATACAATTTATGATGTCCTAAAAAGAAAATTACAATCTTTTAATCTTATAAAACAAGAGCAATTTTGTCATTTAACACCCACACAGCATGTGTGACATTAAAAATGTGCTGAACTTTCAGGCAATGTACAAGATAGCCTTAAGCTAAAGGAACCTTAATTCAGGGAAATGCTTTGAAGAGTAGCCACAGGGTGGGAAGGTGCACAGGGTGGGGGACACCTGGATGGCTCAGTAGGTTAAGCGTCCCGCTCTTGATCTCAGCTCAAGTCTTGATTCAGGATTGTGAGTTCAAGACCCATGTTGGGCTCCATGCTGGGCATGAAGCTTACTTAAAAAAAAAAAAAAAATGTAGCTAGGGGGATTCACCATAATTAATACTCAAGAAACACTATGACAGACCATTTTTATCACACCTTTGTTTTCCAAAGTTTAGGGATTCCAAACACAAGCAATCCAAACTTGACCCCATAAGTAGACTTTATAATGTAACACTAATGATATGAGGAAACAACTGTCATAAGGCAATTAAGTATAATAAACAAAATAAATTAAGAAAAAAATCATTTGGTGGTAGAAATATGACTGACTCCTCTACTTTTAGTTAACAAAGAAGTTGAAGTGGGTGCCTCTGAATGTCAAAATGACTATTTTGAATAGCTTAACAAAATACAGTCCATATTCTTTGACAAGTTAGTAATCTCTCTGGCCTCAGTTCCTTCATCTGTAAAATGAGGATAATAATTCCCACTTTGTAAAGTTGTTACCAGGATTAAGTAAGCTAATAAATGAAAATGAACTGGTACTACCCACCCAAGGTTAGCCATTATTAAGTGCTAAAATATTCTGATCTGCCATCTAGAAAGTTTCATTCTTTACACAACCCTCTTCATACTTTTTGTCTTCATGCTGATATTTTTTTTAACATTTAAAAAAGTATTTTATCTCTGAGAGAGAGAGAGAGTGAGAGAGAGCGCACACGCAAGCAGGGGAGGGGCAGAGAGAGGGGGACAGAGGATCTGAAGCAAGCCCTATGCTGACAACGGTGATCCCGATGCAGGGCTTGAACTCACAAACTGCGAGATCATGACTTGAGCTGAAGTCAAACACTCAATCACCCCTTTCATGCTGATTTTTAAAAGCTATGTATAGTAAGCAAATTAAGTTTTTGGATGGCAAGTATTTTTTTTTCAGTTGTCACGTAACTTTTTTTGTGTTTGATTGTGCTGCAGTATAAAAATACAATGATCCTTTTCTTGTTAACTCTGATCCCATATGATTTCCCCATAGCTGTACCTCAAGGCACCAAAAATTACTTTGATTTTTAAGTATAATGTATGGCACAAATAATCAGCTTTCTATATATTAGTGATACATGAGAACTAGCCTTGTAAAACCAATCTTATAAGTGACAGCAAAAGTTAACTTATGAAAGGGCAAATGCTACATATCTTACTATTTTAACAGATATGATTAAGTGGTCTTATCTCACAAAGAGAAAAATGCTTTATACCACATAACA
Organism: Puma concolor; assembly: GCF_028749965.1. NCBI lineage: Eukaryota > Metazoa > Chordata > Mammalia > Carnivora > Felidae > Puma > Puma concolor. The sequence continues at coordinate 190,364,421 of NC_141674.1, read as the reverse complement.
TGAGACTAACATTAATTAATGGATTCATTTTTATATAGGCAGAACTATCCTAATAATGTCTGTTCCATTGAAACAATAAGCATATTTGATTGGTGTTAACTGAGGACAAGATAAAACGGATTTTTTGCTGATTTATCAGCAAGTCCCCTTAAAATATCTTTTATATTTCTTTTGATTTTACTTAAGCTATAATTTCTATTTAAGAAAGATCTTTTAGAAATAGGATATCTCTGACTTGACTTTCACAGTAATCTAAATAACCTTTATTAATTTAGTCACTCAGTCAAAATGTTATTGCATATCCCTGTACCAGGCACTGGTGAAAAAAGCAGTGGTACCTCTTTTCAAAGTTCTTAAGGACTACTGGAGAATCAAGCTCTAAATTACCAAGCAAATTATTATTCATCACACTAAGTGAAATGATAAACTATTGTAAGTATTCATGACAAGAGCAGTTAACTCAGTCTTGGAAAATAAGCAGAGGCCTCTATATAGAACCAAAGACATTATGTCCAACTGTCACATATATATGAGGCACATCCAGAAGTCAGACAAGATATGACAGCTCCAGAGGGGGATGTGGGGAAGAGGAAAAGTCACTTATCTTTAGCCTTAGGGAGGAAAGATCGAAGTATGTTAAAAGCTAATAGACGGGAGACTGTTGACAGAAGCATGTGATACAGGAGAAAAGGGATAATCAATGAAGTCTCTGAGAAGGTAAAGGATGAAATCTGTCACATAGTTTTAGGAATGAAATACCTTAAAAGTGGAGCAATGATTTTAAGGTAGTATTATTTTTCTTAAGGAAACTGTTAAACAGTTTAAGGAGGTAACTAAGTTTCAAGCAAATTAGTCCTTCAACTACTTAATTGTTTATACCTCAAACTGTATATCTTGCTTGCAAACATTTTCACTGAGACTTATTATTCAGATCAACCTGGTGGTGCTAAAAAGACAAATTCTTTAAAAGGATCTGTAAACTTACATAAGACGTTGCTCATCATTAACTTACCTTAATGTCCCAGTTCACTACTTTGTTTCCTGTTAATCTTCCATGCAAACAATTAGTAGATAAATCAAGACAGATTGAATTTTTGCAAGCCTAAGAATAAAAGGAAAATATGGCCAACAGCTAAGCACAATGAAGACAAAAACATAACTTTATATATGAAATATTTCACCATAATTTAAAATGATAAAATGCTTACAATATTAAGTTTAGTCCTGCTATTCTCATTGCCTCTTAAAAGAATCAGGGACTAGATTCTACTTTTTCTTTTAAATATAAATTATTGTCATATTGGTCTCCATACAACACCTAGTGCTCATTCCAACAAGTGCCCTCCTCAATGCCCATCACCCACTTTCCCCTCTGCCCACTCCCCATTAACCCTCAGCTTGTTCTCAGTATTTAAGAGTCTCTCATAGTTTGCCTCCCTCCCCGTTACTTTTTTTTCACCATTCCCCTCCCCCATGGTCTTTTGTTAAGTTTCTCAAGATCCACATGAGTGAAATCTGACTGATTTATTTCACTTAGCATAATACCCTCCATTTCCATCCACGTTGCTGCAAATGGCCAGATTTCATTCTTTCTCATTGCCAAGTAGTATTCTATTGTATATATAAACCACATCTTCTTTATCTATTCCTCAATTGATGGACATTTAGGCTCTTTCCATAATTCGTCTATTGTTGAAAGTGCTGCTATAAACATTGGGGTACATGTGCCCCTATGCATCAGCACTCCTGTAAGGGACTAGATTCTAAAGGACTCACTCATCAAAAGCAGGTCACTTCTACTTGTCACCTGATAGAAGAGCTATAGCAACAAGTTACTCACCCATCACTGGAATTTACAATTTTTTCTCTTTTAAGAACAAATTGATAGTGGTCAGAGGGGAAGGGAAGGGAGTGAGGGTGGGGAGGGATGGGCAAAATGAGTGAAGGGGAGTGGGAGATCCAGGCTTCCAGTTATGGAATGAGTAAGCCACAGGGATGAAAGGTACAGCACAGGAAATACAGTCAGTGGTATTGTAATAGTGCTTATGGTGACAGACAAGAACTACACTTGTGGTGAGCACAGCACAATATACAGACTTGTCAAATCACTGTGTTGTACACCTGAAACTAATGTAACATTGTGTGTCAACTAAACTTCAAAAAAATTTTGGGAGGGCGCCTGGGTGGCTTAGTCAGTTAAGCATCTGACTTGGGCTCAGGTCATGACCTTGAGCTTCAAGAGTTCGAGCCCTGCATCGGGCTCTATGCTGGAGACCCCTTCCAATTCCGTGTCTCCTTCTCTTTGGCCCTCCCACACTCGTACTCTCTTCCTTCTCTCAAAAATAAACATTAAAAAAAAATCTTTAAAAAATAAAAAATCCTATAAAGTTAAAAAAATTAAAGTTTTAAACCAACTTATGCAAACAGCTTTTGGCTATTTATTTATTTTGAGGGAGAATGAGCAAGCAGGATAGAGGCAGAGAGAGAGGCAAGTGGGACTTGATCCCATGAATCATGAGATCATGATCTGAGCTGAAATCAAGAGTTGGATGCTTAGGGGTGCCTGAGTGGCTCAGTCGGTTAAGTGTCTGACTTCGGCTCAGGTCATGATCTCACAGTTCGTGAGTTCAAGCCCCACATCGGGCTCTGGGCTGACAGCCTGGAGCCCGCTTCGGATTCTGTGTCTCCCTCTGTCTGCCCTCCGCTGCTTGCACTCTGTCTCTCGCATTGTCTCAAAAATAAATAAATATTTTTTAAAAATTAAAAAAAAAAAAAAAAAAAAGAGTTGGATGCTTAACTGACTGAGCCACCTAGGTGGCCCAAGATTTTGAGTCTTTAACAAATTCAGTGTTCTATTCCCATGAGTATTTCCCTAGGCATAATTTCACTGGTACACATAATTATGTGATTAAAATGTGAGATACAGAAATCACAAAACAGGGCACCTGGGTGGCTCAACTGGTTAAGCGTCTGACTTCAGCTCAGGTCATGATCTCACGGTTTGTGGGCTCAAGCCCTGCATCAGGCTCCATGCTGATGGTGCAGAGCCTGCTTGGGATTCTCTCTCCCTCCCTCCCTCTCTCTCTCTCTCTCTGCCCCTACCCTATCTCTTTCAAAATAAATAAATAAACCTTAAAAAAAATCACAAAACAGAAAAACATATGATATAAAATTCTAATCACAGGCATAAGACACTTTTCCTTCATGTTATAGACAATTCTGGATATATTCATATTAAGAGTCTAGTCTGCAATTCTAGAAATTATCAAATGTATTTGTTAACTTCCATGAAGGATTATAAAGCATATAACTTCGCATCCAATCTGTGAATTTGCAGATAATGAAGCATCCTTGAATCCAATTACCATTAAAAAAAAAAAAAAAAAAAACTACTACAAATTTTAGCATAAATGATGCATCATTGCTTTCTTCTTAAGGCAACTGAGAAAAAATGCTTTAATAAAACAAACGGAAACTGAGTTTACACTTAACTCAATGTAAACTATATTAGTCTCAAAGACAGAAATGTCTTTCTCCCATTACTACCTCAGTTTGGGTAGCATGTATCTATGACCTGTCCTCATACAATACAACTTCTAATGGCACGACTGCTTCCCGTCTCCTATCCCTCCAATCCAACTTTCACAATGCAGCTTGAGACCTTTTTCTAAAATGTAAACCTTATCATATTTTGTTCTTCTGCTTAAAATCCTATCCACTGCCTACTACTTAGCCTGCCGTAGGAGGCTTGCTATAATCTGGCCTCTATGTGCCCTCTAATTTCATTTCCTGCCATCTTCTCTTCCTACTTGCTTAGTGCCCTAAACCCAAATATACGTAGATCCCAGTTTTAAAGTCTATGCCTTTGTAGATGCTGCTTGTTACATGTGGCACATCCCTCCTCAGCCCTGCCTTTTAAAACACAAATCAAACCATCTTTGCTATGATCTGAAAGAACTAACCACTCACGCCTTTATATTCTCACTATATTTTATACACAATTCCAACACAGAAATACTGTATAGTGGTTAAGGATATGCACAAAACAGACTGAATTCTAACTCCAGCACTACCATTCACTAAAATTATGAGGCTAAGCAAGTTGCTTATCTTTACTGAGCCTCAGAAAACCACAGCTCATAAAAGACACGGGTAATACCATACATCCCTTAGAGTTTTTATGAAGGTTAAGTGAAATAATAAATATAAAACATTTAGCATAGTGCTTAATATTAGTGTAAATACCCAATAAATGGTAGCTAAAAAGAAAAATGCTCATAAAATTACATTGCACTCACTTTTTTTTACATATTTACTTCAGTTTGGGTTATAAGTTTCTTTGTTAATTTTTTTTGATGTTTGTTTATTTTTGAGAGAGAGAGACAGAATGCAAGTGGGTTGGGGGAGAGAGAGGGAGGCACAGAATCCAAAGCAGGCTCCAGGCTCCAAGCTGTCAGCACAGAGCCTGACGCGGGGCTCGAACTCACAAGCTGTGAGATCATGACTTGAGCCGAAGTTGGACGCTCAACTGACTGAGCCACCCAGGCGCCCTGGTTATAAGTTTCTTAAAGCCAGACACTGAATTCATCTTTAGATCTTAAAAGTTCAGCACAATTCTTGGCATGGAGAAGACACTCAAAAAATATAAACAATGGATGGTTCAACACCTCTTACAAGCGATTACAAAAATGAAAAGCTGTTGACTCTCAGAAAATCTTCAAGAGCAGCTTTGCTCAAACTAGCATTTGTTAAATAAGTGAGATGAAAAAACAGAACGTGTTCTATGTTCAAATAACTGGTCAAAGAGTAGGATAAAACAAAAGTAAACTAAGTTTTTTCTAATAAGATTTTTCAAGTATATGATCAATCTCCAAAATGGATATACAGAATATAGCATTTCCCCAAACTCCGTTAACCACAGAACACTTTTTATCATGATATATCACTGTTTCAAGAAATATTCCTCCAAAAAACTGTTTTATTGAGTATTTGTCATACTGAGTTTCTTGAGGAAAAACAATAATACCTATTTTCTTATTAGAGAATTTTTACTGTTGGATCTTCCAACTACTGGAAGGAAGTTCCAACAGTAAAAACTCAACCTAATGTTATCAAGTTTAAATTTGGAAAGAGAATAAATATGACAAACATAATGCCACAAAGACTCAGTTAACTAACATGTATCTAGGACATGCTATTAAATATATCAGTGAGATTAAATTCAATTATTTCCTATATATTTAATAATAACAGTAAAAAGAAAATAAGTATATGATCTAGCCCCTGCCAAGAAAATAAAGTCTAGTTCAGTAAACAAACATACTGGAAAAACGTTAGTGTTACAAAAGGCAAACACTAAAAAAAATAAGGGTCCTAAGAGACTTTATAACCAATGCAAGGCATGAACCTTGATCCAGATTTAAGTTTTTTAAAAGGCTAAACAAAATATTTTTGAGAAAGCTGGGAAAATTTGAATGAGTTATACAGTACATAAATTATTGATAATTTTCCCAGGTAGGTTTATAATTACATAAATACATAGCTACATTGATACCTATGTCAATGTGCCTTCACAAAAGACAGGCAACAGGTGTCAACGGGTGTGGCAAAATTGGTAATTGGTGAATTCAGGTGGAGAGTATAGAGTATACATGATTTCACTTTACCATTCTTTCAATTCCTCTCTAGCTTGAAATTATTCAAAATAAAAAGTCAAGGGGAATACAAATGATAGGTGAATTTTATGAGGTCAGATATCACAAATAAGTATTAAAGTAATAAGTTATGACCATGTACTAGCTGGCTAAACTAGAAAAAAAATTCTATAGTGCATAATCTCACAAATAAAAGCATTTTTTGTGTCAGTGTTAACATTTAGTACAATTAAGGCAACTGATACTGTTTATGCCACTTTCCCTTTTCTTCTCCCAGTTCTTTCCCTCAGACTTTACGGACCTTAATTACTTTCACTAGGTAGGTCTTTGAAGGAAAAAGGACTATGCATGCTATGCATATAGGTAGTTTCTTTTTTCTCCTTCTGAAGTAAACATTTCATTTTTTTGGTTTGTTTTCTTGCTAGAATTACATTTAAAAAATAAACAAAAAAATGTTAACCATAATTCTGTTTAATCTCTCCTTCCAAAAAAGTGGGATAATCCAAGTTTAAACAGTTTCATTTACTGAAGTCAATTCATTAGTAAAACTTCCCACCACAACGATTCCTACTTATAATATATGATTCCTCACTCATACTACTGGGATGACATAATCAAAACATTTGAATCCTAGCTGAGAATTGCACCTCCTCTTCCTTTGAAAATGAGTAATTTTTAAATTTAATTCAAGACTATCCTTCTCAATTAACCACTGAAATGACAAAAGGAACAAAAAAGGAATTTTAGTTCATAGCACAGTTACAAGTAGATACAGTCCATGCATTTACTCTCACCTTTGCAGTATAGTGAAGAAGGATGTTACCAGACAGGTCAGCCATGTCAGACTCTTGAAATTTCCAAGGGCTTAAACAGTTTGGACCTGAAAATTATTTACACACACGTACATAAACATCACTGAATATTTTTGGCCTCCTTGATTCTGTGTAATCAGAACAAAATTTAAAATTAAGTTGTTTCTCCCTCAGGCAAGTTCAAAAAGATCGAAATCATACTATGCATATTTTCAGACACAATGCTATGAAACTTGAAATCAATCGGAAGAAAAAATTTGGAAAGAAAATGAAAACTTGGAGATTAAAGAACATCCTACCGAAGAATGAATGGCCAAGACATTAAAGAGGAAATAAAAAAGTACATGGAAGCCAGTGAAAATGATAACACGACAGCCCAAAGCCTCTGGAATGCAGCAAACGCGGTCAGAAGAGGGAAGTATATAGCAATACAGGCCTTCCTAAAGAAGGAAGAAAGGTCTCACATATACAACCTAACCTTACACCTTAAAGAGCTGGAAAAAGAACAGCAAATAAAACCCCAAACCAGCAGAAGATGGGAAATTATAATAAAGATTAGAGCAGAAATTAATTCTATTGAAATAAAAAAAAACAGAAGAGATCAATGAAACCAGGAGCTGGTTCTTTGAAAGAATTAACAAAATTGATTAACCCCTAGCCAGTCTGATCAAAAAGAAAAAGGAAATGACCCAAATAAAATAAAAAATGAAAGAGGAGAGATCACAACCAATACTGCAGAAATACAAACAATAATAAGAGAATATTATAAGCAATTATATTCCAACAAATTGGGCAATCTGGAAGAAACGGAAAATACCTAGAAAAATACAAACTACCAAAACTGAAAACAGGAAGAAATAGAGAATTTGAACAGACTGATAACCAGTAAAGAATTAGTAATCAAAAACCTCCCCAAAAACAAGGTCCAGAGCCAGATGGCTTTCCAAGGGAATTCTACCAAACATTTAAAGAAGTGTTAACTTCTATTCTTTTGAAGCTGTTCCAAAAAATAGAAATGGAAGGAACTTCCAAACTCATTCTATGAGGCCAGCATTACCTTGATTTCAAAACCAGACAAAGACCCCACTAAAAAGCAGAACTATAGATAAATTTCCCTGATAAACATGGATGCAAAAATTCTCAACAAGATAGTAGCCAACTGGATCCAATAATGCATTAAAATAATTATTCACCATAATCAAGTGGCATTTATATGGGATGCAGGGCTGGTTCAGTATCTGCAAACAAATCAGAGATATATGATACTAATAAAAGAAAGGACAGAACCACATGATTCTCTCAATAGATGCAGAGAGAGCATTTGACAAAATACAGCATCGTTTCTTGATAAAAACCCTCAAGGAAGTAGGGATAGAAGGATTATAACTCAAGATCCTAAAAGCCACATACAAAAGACCCACCACACTAATATCCTCAATGGGGAAAAACTGAGAGCTAAGGTCAGGAACAAGACAGGGATGTCCACTCTTGCCACTGTTATTCAACATAGTATTAGAAATTCTAGCATCAACAATCAGACAACACAAAGAAATAAAAGGCATCCAAATCGGCAAGGAGGAAGTCAAACTTTCACTCTTCACAGATGACATGACACTCTATATGGAAAACCCAAAAGATTCCATCAAACACCTGCTAAAACTGATCCATGAATTCAGCAAAGTGGCAGGATATAAAATCAATGCACAGAAATCAGTGCACCAATAATGAAACAGCAGAAAGGGAAACCATGGAATCGATCCCACTTACAATTTCACCAAAAAACCATAAAATACCTAGAAATAAACCTAACCAAAGAGGTGAAAAACTTACATACTGAAAACTATACAAAGCTTATGAAAGAAATTGAAGAAGACACAAAAAAATGGAAAAATATTACATGTTCCTGGACAGGAAGAACAAATATTGTTAAAATGTCAATACTACCCAAAGCAATCTACATATTCAATGCAATCCCTATTAAAATAATACCAGTATTCTTCATAAAGCTAGATCAAATAATCCTAAAATTTGTATGGAACCAGAAAAGACCCCGAATCAAAGCAATCCTGAAAAAAAAAAAAAAAAAACCCAAAGCTGGAGGCATCGCAATTCTGGACATCAAGATGTATTACAAAGCTGTAATCATCAAGACAGTACGGTACTGGCACAAAAACAGACACATAGGTCAATGGAACAGAAGAAAATACTTAGAAATGGACCCACAAACGTATGGCCAACTAAGCTTTGAGCAAAGAATATCCAATAGAATAAAGACAGTCTCTTCAACAAATGGTGATGGAAAAACTGGAAGGCGACATGAAGAAGAATGAACCTGGACCACTTTCTTACACCATACACAAAAATAAACTCAAAATGGATGAAAGACCTAAATATAAGACAGGAAACCATCAAAATCCTCAAGGAGAAGGCAAGCAAAAACCTCTTCGACCTCTCCTGCAGCAACTTCTTACTCAATACGTTCTCCAGAGGCAAGGGAAACAAAAGCAAAAATGAAGTACTGGGATCTCAGCAAGATAAAAAGCTTCTGCATGGCAAAGGAAACAATCAGCAAAACTAAAAGGCAACCGAAGGAATGGGAGAAGATATTTGCAAATGACATATCAAATAAAGAGTTAGTAGCCAAAATCAACAATGAACTTACCAAACTCAACACACACAAAAAAGCAATCCAGTGAAGAAATGGGCAAAGGACATGAATAGACACTTTTCTAAAGAAGACATCCAGATACGGGCGCCTGGTGGCTCAGTCGGCTGACTTCGGCTCAGGTCATGATCTCACGGTCTGTGAGTTCGAGCCCCACATCGGGCTCTGTGCTGACAGCTCAGAGCCTGGAGCCTGCTTCAGATTTTGTGTCTCCCTCTCTCTCTGACCCTCCCCCGTTCATGCTCTCTCTTTGTCTCAAAAATAAATAAACATTAAAAAAAAATTAAAAAAAAAAAAAAGACATCCAGATGGCTAACAAGAGACATGAAAAAAATGCTCAACGTCACGCATCATCAGGGAAATACAAATCAAAACCACAATGAGATACCACCTCACACCAGTAAGAATGGCTAAAATTAACAACTTGGGCAACAACAGATGCTGGTGAGGATGCGGAGAAAGAAGAACCCTTTTGCATTGCTGGTGGGAATGCAAACTGGTGCAACCACTCTGGAAAATATGGAGGTTCCTCAAAAAATTAAAAATAGAACTACCCTATAACCCAGAAATTGCACGAGTAGGTATTTATCCAAAGGATACAGGTGTGCTGTTTCAAAACAGCACATGCATCCCAATGTTTATAGCTGTGCCACTGGCAGCACCAAAGTATGGAAAGAGCCCAAGTGTCCATCAACAGATTAATGGATAAAGATGATGTGGTATATATACATAATGGAGTATTACTTGGCAATCAAAAAGAATGAAACCTTACCATATGCAACAATATGGATGGAACTAGCGTGTTTATGCTAAGTGAGATTAGTCAGAGAAACAAATACCCTATGACTTCACTCATATGAACAATTTAAGATACAAAACAGATGAACATAGGGAAGGGAAACAAAAATAATATAATAACAAGGAGGGGGACAAAACATAAGAGACTCTTAAATACAGAGAACAAACTAAAGGCTGCTGTATGGGTTGTGGGTGGAGGGATGGGCTAAATGGGCAAGGGACATTAAGGAGGACACTTGTTGGGATGAGCAGTGGGTGTTTGTTACATATAGGGATGAATCACTAGATTCTACTCCTGAAATCATTGTTGCACTATATGCTAACTTGGATGTAAATTTTTAAAAAATAATAAAAATAAATAAAATTAAAGTTATTTAACAATATGAATTCTGTAAATTACTATACATACAACAGTGCCATCAATTTTAACAGATGAATAATGAGAATGACACAGAAAATATTGTACATATTTGGTTGTTTTTCTATTTTTCCTTTTATTAAAGAGAGCTTGTTAAAATAAATAAATAAATAAATAAATAAATAAATAAATAAATAAATAAAATTAAGCTGTTTCAAGCTATTCAACACAGTTAAACCATACTAGCCAAAATGAACTTCATTTTGGTATCACCTTCAATTCATCTAAAACCTAGAAAAGTTGTGGGTGGTTCAATCTCCACTATAGACAGGAAATTTTATACAGCATTAAAAACCTAATATCAAATATAACAAAATTTACCTATTAATTTATCTAATGTTAAGTAATTTAAATTTAGAAGAAAAAACAGCAGAATAACCAACAATGTGAAAAGATATCACAGAAATTGAATAGTAAATGAATAGTACTAAAAAAAAAAAAAGAAATGCAAATTCAAACAAGGTTCCACCTTACATCAATAAAAGGAGGAAACAGTATTGACCATTCCATGTGTTTTGTTTTTTTTTAAGTTTATTTATTTTGAGAGAGAGAGAGAGCATGGACGGGGCAGAAAAAAAGGGAGAGAGAGAATCCCATGTAGGCTCCACACCATCAGCACAGAGCACAATATGGGGCTCAAACTCACAGGTCAGTTCTTAAATATTATCAACATACATGTAAAACACTATAATTATGTGAGGGATGCAGGTGCTAAATAACCTTGTGGCAATCATTTTGTAATATACACGTCTATCAAATCATTACACTGTACATCTTAAACTTACGTATGTTTTGTGTCAATAATATCCCAATCAATTGAGGGTGGGCGGACAGGGAATGTAGTGGGATTTTTCTTCCCTTTCAGCTTCCATTACAAATACAAATACACTATTCAGATCAAATATATTCTTCAAAATATATGTAGGCAGCAAAAAAAAACCACTAAGTTTAAACAGTATGACTGTACATGCTCACCTGCTAAATACAATGCCTTCACCTGAGGAGGCTGTAGTCCTTCATAAAATATGATAACAGACCCTAGCTGGCCCTCCAGAGATGTGGGACATCCCCATTCACTATCTTGAGTTCCAGCTGATATCAATTTGGTAATCAATTTTGATTTTTCAAGTGTTCCTCCCCAGGAGGCTGATGACAGAATTCCACCAAATGATGTCCGATGAGGGATAATGGGGGAAGAAAAAGGTGGATCTGGGATTTGGGATGGTGGAGGAGTGGTGGTTCTTTGCCCAGCTGAACCAATGCAGCAGGAAATAAAAGGCTAAAAATTAAGAAACAAACAAAATAAATTACACCATTTTAATTATATCTCGATCTTCAGATTGAAAATAAAACAGCACATAAAATTAAAAAAACAAATAGATGGAAAATAAATTGTAAGTTTTAATTTTATTGGATCATAATGTGTGCATGTGTGTGCATACATAAGAAGCCAATGAGAGATGTTACTTTTGGCCTATGGGATTTGGATGTGTTACTTTTATAACTCACATTATATCCTTCTGTAAATTTTGAAATTTTAATATTTTTAAAAACTTTAACAACTTTACTATATTCTAAAATAAAGGAAACTACTTTTCTCCCTTAAAATTTATAAACAGAACTACACATTAGTATAATAACACTAATTACAGGCTATCCTAAAATGAGCATCAGGATGAACATCAATAAGAAACTACTAGAATCAGAGAAGCACCTGGGAAATAACAGATTTCATTACCTTCAAAAAAGGCTGTTTTAGAATTATCTAAGAATTCTCAAAGAACTTTTACAATAATATTTTTTTCCATTTCTAATACAATATGTAAACAATCTTTATTTTTGATTTTTTAAACAGAGCTATTACAAATTGCAGCTTTTATTTCTGATTCTTTTCCCCAAACACATTTTTGAAAATAAATCAATGTGCTATTTCCCAAGCTTACATCCAACAACCCTGACGTGTGAATCACTGCTACAATAATATTCTTTAAGAATCATCTCAATAAGTTCCATCTTGTATTTGACTACAATGTAAAGGCTTAAAGTTTCTTCATTACTGTTTCAAATTCAGTGAGGATGGAAAAGAGACCATCATAATAGTCTCTAAGTATTTTGTACACTTGGGAGGGCTTTATTATTATTTTTCTAAAGATTTTATTTATTTTTAATTTTTTAAAGTTTTTAAATTTATTTTGAGAGAGAGAGAGAGAGAGAGAGAACACACTAGCAAGGGAGGGGCAAAGAGAAGGAGAGAGAGAATCCTAAGCAGGCTCCACACTTGCCAGGCTCAACCCCAGGAACCATGAGACCATGATCTGAGCCAAAATCAAGAGTCTCAAGAATGAGACGCTTAACCTACTGTGCTACCCAGACATCCCATGGAGGGCTTTATGAAATGATCCTTTGCTCTCCTCTATTAAATTTCTTTGGCTTTCCCATTTTAGGTCTTTTTCCCCATAAGTTTTTTATTACATTTGTTTCTTCTTTGAGTTGTTTTTCTTTATTACATGTTGTCCAACTTCATCTAATAATGATAGGCTAACAGTATTAAATATTAACTTACTATATCTTAGAACATACAAAACATTTTAAAATCCCATGGTCCCATAACAAGTAGATAAGGTGTGCTTACTTCATTCATGGCAGGAAATCTGAGAGGGGCAGAGACCTTCTGCTGTCCGTTGTCATAGATATAGACAAAGCTCTGACCAAAGGGTCTTTTTCCAGGCATGTGAACAATGGTTATGTTGTGCTAGTAAAGTAAAGCATACATTTAAAGACTAAAATTACATTAAATCTTTGGAATGACAAATGTTTTCAGAGTATTACTCAATTAGTTTGTGTGAATAGCAGAACATTGAGATTAAGCATAATTAAATGTTGGTTAAAATTCTGTTCTTAAGAGTGAATGACAATTTTTTCTGTAGTACTACAAAAGCATTTATATATGTTCTAGCAACTTATACACAACTGTAACAAAGTATCTTTCCTGTATTTTCCAAGTCTGAGTATTCTTTAGAATCAATTTTCCTAATGAGAAGCATTTTATACTTTAAGAAAAGCAAGAGAGATGCATTGCTATTAATAATTTATGTTCTCATTTTAAATTGAATTCCTAAACCAAATCTGATTCTAGAAAACATGAAAGAAATGGAAATATTTACTTTTAATTTTTTAGGAGAAAAATTATTATCGCTGAGTTTATAATGAGGATGATAATGCTATTAACTTCCTTATAAATTTCAACATAAGCAGAATTATGAAGTGAAAATTAATCAATGCTCAAAAAGGAGATAATTCCTGATGTACATTCACCAAATGTGTGATTTTAAAGAAAAGAACCAAAAAGTTAAATGTGATGTCCTAAAACCTTACCCAGAGGGAATCACAGAAACTGTGGTCAGGAAGCATAACTGCAGCATATTCTCTTTTTGTGCACACTGCAACAACCAGCATACCTGAATGGGTAATAAAAGCTTCAAAACCCATGCCACTTCCTGTAAAAAAGCTAACAAAAATATATATTATCAGAACTTTTGAAGTCAGTTCAGTTTTATCACTGAATACACACAAAACCGTAAGATCATCATGAATATCTTTATCAATAATGCTGTGGCTTACATTCTATTGCCACACATCAGTCCAACCTCATAACAATGGTAATTCCTAAATCTTTTATGGGCTTAATGGTTTAACAAATTATAAAAGGTAGCCAGAAGAGTGGAATTCCATTATCAAACAAAAGTAAAATGATAAATTTTGAAGATTTCAAAATTCTTTCAAATAGGATTCAGAAAGCATGAATAAATGTCTTAAAAATCACAAGGCATTAAATTTATTTAAAATTATCAGTTACCAAAGTAACTAAGTTTGGATGTACATACACATAGGTTTTGTGATCCTTCATATAAATATAGAGCACCTTTAATGGAACATAGAGATCACCATTTTAAAATTTATTACACTTTTTTCTCCACTTTTATCATACTTTTAAGAAGGAACTTTGTTTCCAAACTAACCAAAGACCTACCAAAATATTTGATGTATGTAATCAATATCATGAAAGCGATAAAACACTTATAATCTGTGTACGCCCTAAGGATAAAGCGGTTTCAGCTAAACTGTTGTACATTTAAAAACTAGATGCTTGAAAAGCTTTTTCCTGTTTAAGAATTACAGCATATATTGTTATGACAGTATTCATTTATATTCCATAACTTGTATCAGTACCTGTACAATTGTTTTCTTTTTCCTCCTTTGTTAGCATTGCCAAGAGTCAACTGATCCTGATCTAAGCAAAACCAAGCATTGAAAGAAAAGGCAGACCCTGGCCATTTCTGTATGGAAGGCACAGAGATTCCTGCCATACTATGTGACAAATTAAAATACTGCAGTGCGCTTTCTAGACTTTGTTTTCGGGCCATTGTCAGAATTGCTCGAGTCACAGGAGTAGTATAAGGGTGAATATACTCAGATTCATCCACTCTCAGCAATCTTAGCAGCTGACGTATTTCTTCTGAGCTCACTGACTGACTCCCCAAGGAACCATGAAGTGCAATCAAGTTCTCAGCACAAGTTCGATGGAGGGAAGAATGGGAACCAAGGGTTTCAATGATGTGAATTCCCATGTTTGCATTGACACAAGTAGTTCGACTCTGCCTATTAATACAACAAATTCTTTTCAGCCAATCAGAAATGAAGATTTGCAGATCATGGGATTCTAGCTCTGGAAGCCACTGGATAAGAAGCAAGAGAGGCTGGACATTACTAATGCCCAAAATCCCAACTGAAGTGTGGTCACCTTCTACAGCCTATAAAGCAACATAAAAGACAAAAGGTTAGTAACCATTTTGGATATGGAGATAATGGAACTTGTTTAATACAGCGAAAAAACTCACCATATTCATGAGTTCTTTAAGTAGTTCTAGCGGTGGCTGACCCAGGGATTTTAAAACCTCAAACATATGTGTATAACCAATTCTTTCTTTAAATACTTCCTAAGGGAAGGGAAATAAACACATCAAAACATACTTTCAAAGACTGAATTTGTTGATTATTTAAAATGTTGAATAATACCCATTTCAGTTAATACTGAAAAGACTGAGTACAGTATTTGCTTCTTAAATCACATCTTCATCTTTTTTTAATTAAAAAAAATGTTTAATAATCATTTATTTTTGAAAAAGAGAGAGAGAAAGAGAGAGAGAGACATAGTACAAGTGGAGGAGGGGCAAAGAGAATGAGGGAAACACAGCATCTGAGGCAGGGTCCAGGTTGTGAGGTGTCAGCACAGAGCCCAATGCGGGGCTTGAACCCATGAGCTGTGCATGAGACCATGACCTGAGCTGAAGTTGGACGCTTAACCTTACTGAGCCACCAGGCACCCTCTAAAATAGATTCCATAGGTCTTCTGAAATATGATGTGACAATAACCTACCAAATATAAAATAAATGAAATTAGCAATAATTGTATAATCGTATATTATAAAAATATTATATAAATTTCAGATTAGGGTACAACCACTTTCATCTTCACTTGATTTGTAATTAGTACAGTATTACATTAAGTCAAAACAAAAATGGCAAAAAAATGAGAAGACTTTGGGGGTAACAGGAGCCAGGCAGCAGTCTCAAAAGACTAGAGTCCTGGCAATTTTGAGTGGTGACAGAAAAAACTGGGTAATTTTCTCTCCTCTTTTTGTATCTAAATGGATTGAATTTATCTCAAACACCAAGTTCATTTTAGAAAGGTCTAAGTCATATGTATTTTTGAACTAGTGGGCACACAAAGTCATAAAGTAAAATAAAAAGATAACAAAAATCTACTAATGCTAAACTAGTCCAGTAAATCAGGCAAAAATGTATACACTTTTATTATAAAATCAAAAGATTTAAACAAAATGAGTAAGACTGGTTGTCTCTAGGGAGAGGAACTAGTTGGCTGTGAGCCCAGTGGTAGAAAGAACATTTTTTTCCAAAAGGTATTTTTTAATACTAATTCAAAGGGATACATGGACCCCTATATTTATAGGAACTTCATGTACAGTGGCCAAATTATGAAAACAGCCCAAGTGTCCATCAATTGATGAATGGATAAAGAAGATGTGGTATATACATAAAATGGAATATCTTTTTTAATTTTGTTAACGTTTATTTATTATTGAGAAACAGTGAGAGACAGAGAATGAGCATGGGAGGGGCAGAGAGAGGGGGAGACACAGAATCTGAAGCAGGCTCCAGGCTCCAAGCTGTCAGCATAGAGCCCGACATGGGGCTCAAACTCACAAACTGCAAGATCATGACCTAAGCTGAAGCTGGACGCTTAACCGACTGAGCCACCCAGGCAACCCCACAAAACAGAATATTAATCAGCCATAAAAAAGAATAAAACCTTGCCATCTGCAACGACATGGATGGAACTAGAGAGTATTATGCTAAGCAAAAGAAGTCAGTCAGAGAAAGACAAACATCATATGATTTCACTCATATGTGGCATTTAAGAAAACAAAACAGGCAGAGAACAAACTAATAGTTACCAGAGGGTAGATGGGTGGAAAGATGGGTTAAATAGGTTGTAGAGATTAAAGAGTGCACCTGTGATGAGCACTGAGTATTATATCTGTAGTAAATGTATCTGTAAGGAATTGCTGAATCTCTATATTGTATATCTGAAAATACTACTACACTGTATGTTAACTAACTGGAATTTAAATTAAAACTTAAAAATCTAATACCTATCATTTTTAAAAAGGTATTTTTAACATAACCTTTTGAATTTTAAACCATGCATTACATAATAAAAAAATTATATCTTAAGACTTGAACATCACTTGAGACTTGAGTTTCATAATACAGTACAGCTAATTCATTATACTAATAAACCACTTAGAACTTAAAATGACTTTTTTTCCCTTACAGAAACTATTGTAATTAGAATTAGATTCCCAAGCAGGCCTGTAAAATTGTAAAAGCTGTCTAGTAGGCATCTAACCATAAGCTACATATGGCAACATTTATAGAGCAAACATTAGTGTCCTAGTGGAACCAATGGAAAGTTAGTAATACTACTGAAGGCACGGCTTAGGAAACCAGGAATAATTCATTCATGTCTGCTACTAAAAGGTAAAGCATGAAATACATTACAGGTGGTAAACAGAAGGTAAAATATCATCATCATCATCATCATCGACACTGAGATTTATTAAGCACTTACCATGTGCCTGGCACTATAGGTTTACCACTTTACACAGATGATCTCACTAATCCTTAAAACTATTCAATGACGAAACTACTAGCACAAATCAGCATAAATGGACAACAGGACAGAGTTAGTAGTTGTGAATGAGACAGAAAGAAAATCCTGAGGTTTGGTAACAAAGAAGCAGAATTTCCACGGCCATTGTGAAAAACATGTCCCAAACTGATAGGGCTATTCATGTGAAAAATTTTCTCACAGTCTAGGCAGTCATAAACTGAGCAAAGAGTGAAAGAGTGATTATTTTATTAATGAAGAAAAACTATGATATAAAATTTAATTTTTTAAACTCACTAACCATAGAATCACTTAAAATGATCTTTTCAACAGCAGTGCTATCTTTGTTTACTGACACTGTAAGTCTCTATTAGCTTACGGTTCTATCATATAATTATATGCCTATCTTATAATCCAAAGCAGTCCCCATAGGTGTTTGTCTCAAAAGTTAACAGCAAATGATTCCTATACTGAGATAGTTTGTGAACTATTTCACTTCAGGTATAACACCAAATGTATTATATATATACTTTCATACATTACTTTGGGGATTTCATAGTGAAAACTGGCATATCTAGGATAACATTTTTGAGCTTGCGGATTTTATGTTTCACCTTAGCAGCTGGAGATTTATTCATTACTGCTGTCAAAGCCTTAATGGTCGATATAGCCAAACAATCCAATTGCCCCTGAAACACCTATCAGAGAGAAAAAAAATAAAAAGGAAAGAAATTAACAACGTGTTCAAGATTTGTATTTAGTTAGGAAACCTTTGTTCTGAAAACCTGAAAAAATAATTACTTAACATGCAATACATTCCTCTTACAATAAAATAGATTTCTGAAACACTATACCTGCAAGAAAAGTTACCTACTTGACGAAAATAAACCATGTGTCAAGAAGGATAAAGCTACATTCACTCATCACTTTGAAATGTTTTGGGAAAAAAACCAAAAACCGAAAAGAACACAAGCTTAACACATGCTTTTAAAAATAATGGACAATCTCCAGAGGAAGGGAGAAAGATCTATCATTGAAAATTCTACTATATTTTAATTTCCCTTCAAAAATACACTGAACTTCCTAGCTTTAAATTTCATTAGCATGTATAATAAGGTATTTAAAATGGTGTTGTCTATTTGGTTTCCAAGCCTTGTGTTATAATTGAAATGGTATATTTATTTACCAATCAATCACACTTGCAAGCAATAAGGTATACCTATTTTTACATAAGATGCAGAATTTGAGGTAGAACAGAAAATGAAATATGTATCTATAAGTATTATCATGTTTTTGAGTAGGCAAGCTTTAATGCCAAAAACTGTAAGAAAAAATAAAAAGCAGCTTCATTTTGTCTATTTTGTATAAGCTTCATCATAAAGAGAAGTGTTAAGTTTCAGAACAGTGCATTTACAGACAAAAGGTGAAAACAAAATACAACATTAACATTAAAAAATTGAATATGACTGGGTTATATCATCAGGCTTAATGAACCATGAAAGCCTTACATGAGAACTAGAAAGCTGTAAAAACTAACAGTTCCAAAAATCTGCTTTTGGTAATATTACTATGACTTAAAGGCAGTCACTTCATGAGTAGGATTTTCCTCTCTCCCTCCCACTAAAAATGATTTAAGGGACTGATTAGATCTTTGTCATTTTAAGCTAAGCTCTACCAATTTTAGGCAAGTTATTTAAGCCAGTATCTTGATTTTTGTTGATGTTGTTTATTAAACATTATTATATATATCTATTATATGTGTAATAAACATACTATGCATTAATAATTCTGTATAGAGAATTTCTTATAAATAAGATCTTTCCTACACTTTGTCCAAAGACTAGTCATCACAGTACCTACAATTAGGAATACTAACATAAACCTCTGAGAATATCATTGTAACTGTTTTATTAATCTATATAGGCCTTGAGAGGGACTAACATTTATAGAGAAATCTAAAATGGTACTCTGTAATTGGTATTTTACATCCAGAACAGAAAATAATCATCATATCTATACCATAGCTCTATTTATAAACCTGGATATTAAGATAATATTAATAAAAGACATCATGAAAGTTCTCTCACAAACATTTCAGGAAAGAAAAATAACAAAGCAATTTTTATAGGTAGTTTTTTCCAAAATGAATTACCTAATGCAGAAAAGCAACAAAAACTGCTTATTTCTGCCTTTTACCCACATAGAGGTGACTTTCTACAAAAGACAACAGTTAAGTTTTATGCTAAATTAAAGAGAGTTCAGCGTCTTCTTCCCTTCCTCCAGGATTCAGGTTGTCCATTGAATTATAGTCATTACTTGTCAACAAGAAGCAAAGAATCAAGGTATTAAAACTGACCATACATATTCACAAACAAAGCCCTAAGTTCCCAATACACCACAATGCTTAGAAAAAGAAGCTCCCAAAATATGAAGTCACCACCACGTTGATATTGGGATCCCATTCCTGTACTTTATATCTCCTCAAATTGACAAGAATACACACATACAAAGATGGAATACTGTTGATCATTTACATCAACCACCAAGATTTCAACAGATTTATCTTTTAGATGAAAAAAATTTTTAATTTTTTTAACAATTTTCAAAAATAATTAATGAACATTAGGATTAGATAGTGTTGGTGTATTTTAAGACATAAGAAGAAAAGTACAGGAATAGTTGCTCCCATTGACTGATTTTGGACTTCAGCTGAAACAAGATGCAGGCTTTGTAGATACCTGGTCCTCATTCATTTCTGTCAGTAATTTGTTGGCAAGGTCTTTCTCGTTCTTGTCTGCCACCTTATTGTTAGCATTTAAAAATAGCTGTTAAAAACAGAGATAAGAATAATGGAGAAAGAACATTAAATTGTTACCTATAAGCAGAAATGAAATTTAATGGATTTCCATGTCTCTTGAAAATAAATCCAAGAATCCATTCGTGAAGAATACTATTTTAAACTGACAATCAACTATTCACTTTTTGGATTACAAACTAACATTAGGTCATATACTATACAATAAATTGGTATTTATTTCTCTCTTGGAACTGAAAATTACTAAAATAATAATAGCAACAAGTAAATTAGTTAATATTCCTAAATTCTTAAAGAATTAGCAAAAAATGTCTCATAGATAAGAAGGAAATTTGTTAGTGAGACAGATTAAAGATACTGTAGTAAATAATGTACAGTGAGGATTCTGTAGTCAAGTATATTTGTAGAAGCTAACCTACCTTTTAAAGTTTCTTTTTGAAAATACTTCTCAGACTCTCAAATATGCTACTGTACTTTGAAAAAGGTATACATACTTTTCAAATTATCAAGAGTTAGGCATAATTTATATTAGCTTCTACAAAAGGGGGATTAAGGATTTTCTCTGATAAACATGAGGATTGCTAAGGGAATCAAGTATTTTTGTTTAAGTATGGAAAACTAGCATTCCAAAAGATCTCAGTCACATTTTGGATAAAAAGTTAATTCAAATGAAAGTGAAAAGGGAAAGAAAGAAAGACTTATAAAAGAATTTATCAAGAGCATCCAAGGAAGGAAGTTCTTCTTAGGAAGTTCTATCATTTCAGAAAATAGAAAAGTCCAGTAATATACTGAAATAAGGCAATATAAAATAAAACAGATAAAGGTAAGGCATGATATGATATGCAGAGCATATATAAAGTTTACCCTAAAAATAGATTAGTGTACACAACACAGGCTTTGGAATCAGAAACCTGGATTTGAATCTTGGTTCTGCTACTTATTAGCTGTCTGGTTTTAAGGAAAACTACTTAACTTCTCTGAGCTTACTTTCTCAAAAGGGAAAAGAATATCTCATGAAATAGTTGTGCAGATTAAATAAAATAATCCATGCTAGGTTATTAATACAATGTCTGACACATTATAGGGTTTAGTAAATGAAAGCTGTTATTAATAACAAAAATTTTTTAAACAATAGTATTCCATATTATCTGGTACAGGAACACAGGAATGCTAAAAAGTGATGAAAGCAAAAATGAGTAAAGTCTTCCCAGAAAGCAATCCATATCAAGAATCCTAAAATTACTCTTTAAGTCTATAATTGTATTTCTAGACATTTACCTAAAAAATGGTCAGAAAAGATTTTAGAATCGAGATCCTCACTTCAGCTTTATTTACAACAGCAAAAAGTAAGAAACTGCCCAAATATCCTTAAATAGCAGAATACTTAAATAAATTATGGTTCATCCATAGACTGAAAGGGAAGTCCTGAAACTTTCTAGCCTCAGGACCACTTAACAGTCTTAAAAATTACTGAGAACCCCAAAGAAATTCTCTTTATGTGGGTTATATCTATCAATATTCACCATATAAGAAAATAAAATAAAGACATTTAAAAAAATATTTGCTTATTCATTCAAAAAAATAAACCTATTACAGGCTGACATAAGTAACACATTTATGGGGAAAAAACCCACTCTATTTTCCAAATATACTTAACTGAGATTGGCACTGCTTTTACATTTTATAATTTCTTTAAATGTCTGACTTGATAGAAGATGAATGAATTCTAATATTTACTTTTACATTCAGACTGTTATGATAATATTGTTTGATTCAAGTTTATGAAAAAACAATCTAGCCTCAAACTGAAATGTTAAGATCAGACTTTGCAGATTCCCTAAAATGATTCTGGGGACCCCATACTTTGAGAACCTTGGGTTGAAATATTTGTAGTCATTAAAAATACTGTTTTGGGGTGCCTGGGTGGCTCAATCAGTTAAGTGTCCAACTTCAGCTCAGATCATGATTTCCTAGTTCATGGGTTCGAGCCCTGCATTAGGCTCTGTGCTGACAGCTCAGAGCCTGGAGCTTGCTTCAGAATCTGTTTCTCCCTTTCCCTCTGCCCCTCCCCTGTTTCTGCTCTCTCTCTCTCTCTCTCTCTCTCTCTCTCTCAAAAATAAATAAAAACATTAAAAAAAATACTGTTTTGAAAAATATATGATGGTATATGGGAAGAGTCAGGATATAATACATTTAAAAGCAGGATACAAAAATACTCACTGGTATTCCAAATTTGTAAAGGAAAATATATCCACATTAAAAAATATATATAAAAATATTATTATGTGTATTTTGCCACAATTTTAAAATTTAAATATTTATATATACATACATGTTTTACAAAAAGATTGAGAAAATATATTTTTTATGTATATTTTCCTCCAAAATCTATAATTGATTATTGCTTAAGAATCTAAATAAAAATCTGTTTTAAAAAATGAAAAGAAAAAAAAAAAGAAAAAAAAAATGAAAAGAAATTTGTTCAAATAGTCAGTGTGTATGAATCCAGGCAGGTGCCAACTCCCAAAATCCAGCTTTGAATTATACCATTTTATATCCACCTCCAACAGTCTTTTCCACAAATCATCCCTCAGTTGCTCCTTTTATAAATTTTCATTTTTACTACTGCCTTGATGCTAAATTTTTGTTCTAGTTGATTTTCAGGGGCAGAAGTGGAGAAGGAAAGGAAGAATGTGAAGAGAACAAATTAAGGGATGCAAACAAGACCAAAATATCAACAGCTTTCCAGAATCTTATGACTTAGTCCTCAAATAGACCTTTACACATTTATAATATGCTGCAACATCTATATTTTTAAAAAACTGATTAAAACTTCAAGCAGAGTGCTAAAGTATTTGTAATGGTTTTGAACCCTCCTCTTTATTACTAGAAATTTGTTGTTATTTTCTTCTCAATTCAAATACTGAATTGGACAGCTTTTAAAAATAATTTTTACATTAATCCAAAGCACGTCCCCCTTCCAAAATGTAATATAGTGAAACAACTCTTAAATGTTTAAAGTTCATCATAGCTTTCAGAAAAGTTAAATGTATGATTCTACTGAAATACATTCTAAGTACTTTACAGTATGATGAAACTCATTTTGACAAACCGGAAGTCTTTACACAAATAGTTCAGGAAATAAATGCATAAACTGGCTGGTGAATCTCACAGAAAAAGAAAAGCACAGAAACTACAGCAATCAGCCTAAAGTTCTCCATGTGATTCATAAAATGTTTGTGACACTTTAAGCTTTAGTTGACAATGTTTCCTCTAGGTCTGAATATTCAAATAATTGTCTTGACTCTGTATTACTATATAAAACAGAAAAAATTATTCATTCCTTACAGCAAAATACTTTAATAAAAAGTCAATCATAGACATCTATAGCATCATGTAATATATTTAAGAACTTAAGTTTTCACAAGACACCAAATATTTTTATATATTTAAGAATCGTATTAACCTATCTCTATCAAATGTGTTTAATCAATAAAACCTGTACTTCCCCTATATTCAACACAAAGAAAACATTTTTCTACTGACCTTAAGTACCAGTACAACAAAACTACATACAACCAGTGAACTTAGGGTCAGAATACCTGTGTAAGAAATCTACCTCCATTGTGTACTAGTACTAACTTTGTGTTAATCATTTAATCTCTTATGACATATTTCTTCATTTGTGGAATAAAAGAATTGGGCAGTTTATTTCAAAGGTTCCCCCACGCTTTTCGGACTTAATCACTGTAATGTTTGGTGATGAGCTTTTAGTGATTCTGACTAGAATTCCTGCCTAGAAGAAGACCACCTGCAGCAGAGAGGGATGGGGTCCCAAAGCCTGGCTTTCCCCTCTGAAGTGGGTTTCTTTTCTAGCATTGCCTATCTCAAAACAAAGTGTGATAGGTGGTATAAAATAATTAAATTTTAAAACATTATGACTATCAGCAAGTTTCAAGATCTAAATTACAAGAAATTCTGGTCTATACTACAGTAGAAAGAGCTTTTTATTATTAGCTCAACATCATTACAGCTATGCCAAAAAGCTGTGCACTTTTAAAAAAGATACTGTTGGGGCGCCTGGGTGGCGCAGTCGGTTAAGCGTCCGACTTCAGCCAGGTCACGATCTCGCGGTCCGTGAGTTCGAGCCCCGCGTCAGGCTCTGGGCTGATGGCTCAGAGCCTGGAGCCTGTTTCTGATTCTGTGTCTCCCTCTCTCTCTGACCCTCCCCCGTTCATGCTCTGTCTCTCTCTGTCCCAAAAATAAATAAACGTTGAAAAAAAAAAAATTTAAAAAAAAAAAAAAAAAAAAAAAAAGATACTGTTGACCATGATAAGATAGAGATTTTTAATATATCTGACTGCCATATATTGAATTTTAGTAGGAACTAAATTTTATCCTAGTGATTTACTCTTTTATAATGTGTGACTGGTAGAGTCTCTACACATGGGACATTTTGTCTTTATCACTGAAATTGCCTTTATAACTGATAAAGCCACACTACTTTTTTTTTTTTTTTACAACAAACAAAAGGTTTTATAAACAGTTATTTTATACTCTTTTCATCTTCCTAGGTATACATTCCCAAGAAATAATTTTTAAAAGGTAGGGGAAGCATCTTCACTCCCTAGTGACAGATTAGTACTTCCATTGACTTCATAAATATTCATCATTATTGACTTCATCAATACATTCTTTATTATTTTATGCTATTTCTTTACTATTTCACTATAAGCTAAAAAATATAGTGACATAAATGCTTTCAGAGATATCTCTCCTAACAGTGTGGAAAAATTCAAGGAGCTGATATTAAAATCCTTATACTGGAATATTCTCAAAAATCAGAATGAAACCCTAGTATTTTTTAGCAAAGAGTCCATGAAAGGAATACTTCAAACAGAAAGAATTATCTGAAGTAGTTTCTCTTTCTTTTTTTTAAATATAATTATATTTTGCAGGCATTTTTAAAGTTTATTTATTTTTGAGGGGGAGAGCAAGTAAGCATAAGCAAGGGAGGTTTAGAGAAAGAGAGAGAGAGAGCAGAATCCCAAGCTGGCTCCATACTCTGTTCAGAGCATAACTCAAGGATCAATCCCACAACCATAAGATCATGACCTGAGCCAAAATGAAGAGTCAGAGGCTTAACTGAGTCACCCAGGCACCCCGTAGTTTTATTTTCAAAGGCTTTTCAAGAAGCTCTCTAAAAAATATCTGATACAATCTTGAAATTTATGAAAATATGATATAGTAAGAGACATTAGTTATTAATACACACAAATCTGTCAAGAGTATAAATTAGTAAAAAATAAGAAAAATAATAAGAAAACTGGCAGGATATATCAAGAACATTAACACTATTTCTATTATTCTGCTTTTCTATATTTCCCAATTATTTACAAGTTGTTTTATGCAATGTTCTCTAATTTCATTTTTTTTTTTTTTTAATGTTTGCCCTGAGCTGAAATCAAGAGTCAGAGGCTTACCTGACTGAGCCACCCAGGCACCTCACTTCCCTAATTTTAAAAAAGCACAAAATTTTACGCCCCTTGACCTAGTAATTCTACTAGGAATAGAATTCTGTTCTATGAAACTTGAAAGAGTTATGTAATGGCAAAAAAATTAGAAGTAAATTGAGTATCAGCCAATAGGGAATAGTTATGTAAATTATGATACATCCACTTAATATAATATTATGTAGATATTAAAATCAAAACACAGGAAAACGCAAACAAAATCATCTTACAGGAAACAAAGGCACAAAATTATATGCATCAAATGCTCACACCAAATTTTAACAATGCACAACAAAAGACTAAAAGTCAACGATAAAAACCAAACCCAATTAAAAAACACACAAATAACTTAAATATACATTTCTCCAAAGAATATTTATAAATAGCCAATAAGCACATGAGGGAATGCTCAGTATCACTAGTTATTAAAGAAAGACAAATCGAAATCACAATGAGATACCATTTCACAGCAATTAGAACAGCTACTATCAAAAAGAAAAAAATAACTGTGAAGGAAAATGTGAAGAAATCAGAACCCTTGTGCACTGTTGGCAAGACTGTAAAATGGCAGAGCCACTATGGAAAACAGTAAGGTGGTTTCTCAAAAACTTTTTAAAAATTTAATTACTATATGATCCAGCAATCTCACTTCCGGAATATATCCAAAAGAACTGAAAACAGAGTCTCAAAGAGATATGTGTATATTCATGTTCCATAGCAGCATTGTGGTATGTATATCCTATGGAATATTATTAAGCCTAAATAAAAAAGGAAGAATATTCTGCAATATGCTACAACATGGATGAATCTTGAGGCTATTACGCTAAGTGAAATAAACCAGTCACAAAAAGACAAATACTGTACGACACCACTTACATGAGGTACTTAGAGACAGGAAGGTGGTTGTCAGGGGCTAGGGGAGGGAGAATGTGGAATTATTTAATGTATATAGAGTCAGTTCTATAAGATGTAGACTTATGAAGAATGGATGGTGGTGACAGTTGTACAACAATGTGAATGCATTTAATACCACTGAACTACACCCATTAAAATGGTAAATTTTACGTGCTTTTTATCACAATAAAAAAGAAAATTAGTAATATGTTCAAATTTGAATCAAAGCATAAACAAAATGATAGCTTTTTAAAACCAAACACAATAATAACAGAAAAATACCTTGCAATTCTGTAGCAGTCGTATGAGATGTTCAAAGCAATTACTGTTAAGAAAAATGGCCTGAAGAACAGGCCTATCAGTGCAGTCTAACATGGCTGTGATGGTATCTGGGAAAATAAAAACAAAATAGTCCATTTATAAAGTGGGAAATTTGGAATCACAGAAACATTTACTTTGGCCATATATTTTTTTTATTTTTTTAATGTTTATTTATTTTTGAGACAGAGAAACACAGAACATGAGTAGAGAAGTGGCAGAGAGAGAGGGAGACACAGAATTTGAAGCAGGCTCCAGGCTCTGAGCTATCAGCACAGAGCCCGACATGGGGCTCAAACTCATTATCTGTGAGATCATGACCTGAGCCGAAGTCAGACAACCAACCAACTGAGCCACCCATGTGCCCCATACTTTGGCCGTATTTTTAATTTAGGCTTTTCAGTCGACAAAGGGATGTAAAATTAGTTAGGAAAAAATAGGGATGGAGAGTACAAAACAAAACTGTACTTATTACTTGTTAAGAAAAGTAGACATTTATAATTTATTATTGACAATATTTGTTTTTATACCTAAGAGTGATATATATTTCCCAGAGACTTAAATAGCTGTTATTCGATTATAATGCTCAAGTATAGCTTGCTACTAACAAATAAGCAACATCTAGTTATGTTTTGCAACACAGTCTCATCACACAGTAAAAAATTAGCATGTGGCCATTAAGAAAATGAGACTTAGGGAATTAATCCATTTGTAATGATAGTTTGTTCTTGTTTCCTACTGAAAAGATATCCTCATTCAGAAATCTAGGGATAATCTACATAAGTAATGTGATAGTTTTTAACAAATAAGAAGTCCATTAATATAGACTCAAACTTCCTTATAAATTTATAACTTATTACAATTACAAAATGTAACATATCATATAAAATAACAGAAACTAGATAAAATGAATCTTATTTTCCTACAGAAACAGTTGTAAGAGATCAAGTTTCACCAAGATTCTGGTGTCCAATATTTTTAAATTAGACAGCACACATGCCCTCACACAAGCACGTTAAGTCTCTAGAGCTACACAATAAATCATTAATGTTGGATATGTCTGGGTGGTAGGATATAAAAAGCTTTTCTTTTTACTTATCCAAATTTCCCAGGATAGCTGTAATGAAAATATTTTACTTCTATAAAAAGAAACTCAATTAATAATACTTGTATCTATCAATGTAACAGGGGAATACAATAAGAAATCACATATATTGATGGAGTTTACAGAGATAGGGACATATATGCAAAGAATGACAAACCAAAAAACACAAAGAGACAGCAAGAGAAACAAGACAAACATACACAGAGGCTCTGAAGAAACCAAACCAAACCAAAACAAAACAAAACAGAGGCCCTCTAGAGAAAGGACAGATGTTAAACTGACCTCTACAGAGATTTATAGAAGCACATATAAAATTGATCATATGTGACTCTTTGCCATAGGTCAGATAATGCAAATGGCACCTCCTGAAAATTTACTTTTCCTAGAATTTGAAAATAATAGCTTTCTTAATATTGATGCTTTTAGTGGATTACACTTTCAAAAAATTAATAAAGGCTCAATTTTGTCACTGTTAAAGCAAAGACGCTGTTAACAAATCAATTCCATATTAATTATTTTGAAGTCAAAATCTAAAGTCACACAATAGCTGAATTAAACAATCGATACTTCCTATACAATGGTCTTCAATTTCAAATAAGTCTAAAAAAAAGATTCAGAGAAAACGGAGTGTAATAAACTTTATGTAATACTTACTCAACATTTTTATCTGTAGAGCTATGAATCGGCTTTCCCACTGTCTCGACCTCCTTTGATTAGGTAAAGCTGAATGATCTGAATTTAGCAATTTAAAATAGTTCTCCAAAAGAGTGCTGGTTTCCACTTGACGCTGGTCAGAGCTGCTAGTGAGAAGGATATGTACCACTTCTGTAAGGCACTTCAAAGTAAGTTCTACCTTCCTACCCACTTCTTCAGGATCTCCATCCTCCCAGGAATCACAGTCTGCCAAAACTCTCATAAGAACTTCCATGGTAGCTGGAGAAATTGCTTGCAAAGCATTCCTCTGAAACATGAGAGATAATAAAAATAAAATCCAAACCTAACTGAAGTTCTGTATGTTTGCAAAAACAAAGAGAGTTTAATAAATGTGTGGACTTTTTCTTTTAATAAATCAACATATTAAAAAATTTAAACATATACTTTGATGGGCAATGCTAGTGTTTTATGCAGATTAAGTCTTCGTTTCCTCACTAGATTACTAGATTTCTGATTTTATTCAGATAGCATTCTGCCCAATAGAAAACTTGTTTACCACCCTCCCTTGCAGCTAGTGGTAGCCATGTGACATGGTTCTGGTCAAGAACATATGCCAGAAAGCTATGAAGAAAACATAACTTTACAAATAAAAATAGAAGGACCCTTGGCTCTTGGCCTTTTCACCTTTTTCCTGCCTGGAATGCAGACATGATGCTTGGAGCCACCTTTAAATCATTAAGAAACAAACCCAAGAATTAAAGTAGCAGGCTAAAGAGAAAATAGAAATGCAGAAGGACTTAGTCCTTGATGATACCATGGAGTTGCTATATCAGCCCAGAACTGCTTACATCTGGATTTGTTATGCAAGAATAAAAACAAACACCTCAATTTGGTTAAGCTTCTCTAGGGTTTTCTGTTGGTTATAGCAAACCCATCCCAAATGATATAGATAAATAAGACAACTGGCTTGACTTTGATTCTGCAAACATTTCTGAAATTCTAAGTTATTGGTAGCTATTCAGGGTGACCCATTAAACTTGGAAAAAACCATATATTTTGCCCAAATCTGTTAAACTGATAGATAATGAATCAAACACAGTTATGCAAAAATAATCTGAAAATAATAGCACTTAAGCCATTAGAACTGGTAATTACCAACAAAATAAGTAATATCAATAATAACAAGTGCTACTTTGAAAGAAACCACCTATAGGGGTGCCTGAGTGGCTCAGTCAGTTAAGCATCTGACTTCGGCTCAGGTCATGATCCCATGGTTCATGAGTTCAAGCCCCGTGTCAGGCTCTGGGCTGACAGCTCAGAGCCTGGAGCTTGCTTCAGATTCTGTATCTCCCTCTGTCTGCTCCTCCCCTGCTTGCACTCTGTGTCTCACATTGTCTCAAAAATAAACATTAAAAAAATTAATTAAAAGAAACTGCCTATAGAATACCCAACATCCATTTCCTCCACTTCCTTATCAAAAGAACCCCTGATATTTCACTGGACATGTGGCTACCAGGAATAAAAATTACATTTCCTAACTTCCCCTGCTGCCAAGGAGGCTGAGGAAGCAAGTTTTACCCAATTTTTTATCTAGACATATTTTCCTTTGTTGTAGTTATCTCATGGAGTTTGGAAAATGAGATTTAAAAAAAAGATGAGTATCAGCTTTTCAGTATCTCCTTTAAAGATAGTTGCCATTTGTCTCCTTCACCACCCCCCCATTTTTGTGCCCAAAATACAGACACAACGCAGATAGCCAAAACTCTGAAAGCTAATCTTGTAGCAAAAGAAATAGTAACAAATTGACATTCAAAGGAACTTGAGTCCCTGAAGATCCTAGAGCCACCAAATTAGTTCTTACAAGCAAATGCCTTACATATATTATGCACCATTTGGTCCTTATGACTACCTTATAGTGTTATTATTTCCATATTATAAATAAACTAAAACACATGTAAATAGTTTTCATCCAAAGTCACAGAACTAATGAGAGATGGACATGGAATTCAAACCTATGTCAGTCTGGCTCCAAAGCCCATCCTCTTAACACAAAATAGAACAAATATGCCAATGGGAAGCCCAGGCACGATGCTTTGAGAAGGAAGACCAGTCATGGGACTTCAGTTTTTCTGCTGTTTATGACAAGGCCACTCTTATATCTTTAGATATTTCATTCGTCTAAATATCCTGGTACCTATCCCTATATTCAATAAATAACCTTCTGACCTCAAAACAGCTGTAACTATAGCTATAACCTGATTAAAAGGATTTTGAATATTTTCAGTACATAAAATAATAAATTGGCCTTCTAGTATCTACTTGATTTCTATGTTAATTTTAATCAGTAGAGGTCTCTCAGGGCTTGATTACCCCTGGGCACTAACAAGAACAAGTCTCTGTGTGTTCAAAATGGTAATGGGATCCGATCAGCTTCTCCAATAGTCAAAAACAATGTCATTTCCAATTGTATTCATGTATACTCATTAATTCTTATTCTTAGTAGTGGAGAAATGATGGAAATAGGGAGATACTGATACAAAAGAAGGATATGAGCTAACAAAGGAAGGTGACAAAGCACACAAACTGAAAAATAAGATTCTAGCCACCATCACTCTCACAAAAAAACAGATTCCTCTACTAGAGTGAAGAGGGAAAGGCAAGGTAGCCCACTAGGAAAAAAGTAGTATTATTAACAACAGCTGTAACTCTGTTATCAATAGAAATCATATAAATTTTCACGTTACAGTTACGGTAATATCTCAAAATACCAGGTTTGTCTCTTTTTTGAAATTGCATTTGTTACTAGACTTGATGCTGTATCTCTTTTAGTGTGTTCTAAGCACATATTACTATGTTAGAAATTTATCTTAGTATTTTAGTAACTGATTTCAGTGTAACTAGTTTCCTTTGTGATCCTATGTGTTTTATTTTATGCATTTGAAACATTCTGACAAGGGACTTTATAGAGGGCATATGTGTTACAAAAAGTGTTAGAAACTTCTGATCTAAACTGTGTGCCTAAAGAAAACATGTAGGATGTTCTTTCTGAACTATAATCCTGTTTTCAACTAGTAGTTACACTCAAAGTCTACCACAGACACCTTCAAACATAAAGAAACAAGTATTACTAGAATTTCCTTCTTGTGAGTAATAAAAAAACTAGCTGAGTTTGTTGAAAAAGTGCATATAAACCTTGTATATATGCATTTAGTAATTAAGTTGACAGAATAGTGATTAATTCATGTATATTTAATTTTGAGTTGATTTCACCATGTAGACTAACCGGGCTGACTCTATGCTCTAAAGAAAGAACTAGTAGCTGAAAGTCAATACAACTAAGAACTTAAAATAAAAAAATGTTAAATATGGTTATTTATGCAGTAATTTTATTGTTAGTTTATTATAAGTTATTATATATTGTTATATTTTAAGTAAAATTATTACTTAGGATTTTGAAGAAGTTTTAACAAATAAAAGAGTAGTTTTAAACAAGACATAAACTCAGAAAAATATTTGTGTGGTTCATGAAATTATGAAAAGAAAAAGAATACATTAAAGTAATCCATGGAAAACTTTTTGCACTGTTAACTACTGTTTTAAATATTAACTTTTAACACTTTCCTCACCTGCCCACCGGCTACAATGGCTCCAAAGAGATGCAATAAGCAACACTTAAGACTTTCCTTGAGATGTTCGCTTTCCTGAAAACACTCTGTGAATATAATACACAAATAAACAAATAAGATTTCTCTTTCACAGTATGATTTATCTGTAAGGAATGTCTTACACTGAAATATTAAAAACTATGGAAAGGCTAAAATTTGTTAAAAGGCAAGGTTGATATGCATTTTTTCATAGTAAAGGAAAAGAAACCACCTATCAGCTAGTATTTTAGATAACTTATTTATCTCATTTAATTCTCTAATACTCCATATGAAGGTATTTTGCCCCCATTTATAAATAAGCAAATGGAATGTCTTGCCTAAAGTTATAGAGCTAAGTGACAAAGTTAGAAGCTAACTGAAATCTGACAGAAAATTAGATTTTTTTTTTACTACTACCACTGCATCTTATTAGTATAATTGACTATAATTATTCAATAATAAAATTGGAAGAGTTGGACAAAAGGATTTTCTGGGTTTACTCCAGGGCAAACATTCTAAAGTTCTGGTACCAACAGCAATCTTCCTTTTAATTTATAAAGTAGTGTACTGTTTTTAAAAGGTTATACATGCACATGGCGAAGAATAATTAAAATAGTATAAAAGAACTGACAAGCAAATATAAGTCTCCCTCAAACCTATGCCTCAATTTACCCTGCTCTCCACACCTTAAAAAAAAAAAAAGGCTATAGATATCCTACTGCATCATGTTTTTTTTTTTTGTTTTAACATAATATACACTGGGTATTATTACATCTTAACATACACATCTTCCTTATTCATTTTTATGACCATTACAATGGCATACCTTAATTTACTTAAGCAGTTCTCTACTGATAAACTTTTATGATTTTCTTCTTTAATATTCAAATAACCCAGTAATGAATATCTTTTTGCATGTATCATTACATACACAGACAAGACTGTAACAACAGAATTATTTCCAATTTTATACATAACAAACATTACCAATAAGAAACAGCTTTGAGGTAAATGTATTGATAGCAATTTACATTTAAAAAGTTAAATGATTCCTGCTATGTTGGAATAACTGTCATTATATGTGGCTTCCTACTACAAATAACTAGAAAATTAGACAAAATAAGTAGAAATTTATACATCCTAGAAATTTTCCTTCTCTCAATAGACGCAAAGTGAGCCCAAGGATTATCTCAGCTTCCTGTTGTAGACATGTTCTGACAACTACCAAGAAAAGGGGAACCCTAAAAGAATACAGCTATTTGCTGACTTAGGAGATAAAGTTGGGGGAGGCCTAGGCAACTAGAATTTGTGAAGTAGTACTGGAGTGGAAGAAGCTATACAGGGAAAGTACTCCAGAAATACAGGGCTCACTGTGAGTCTAAGTGAAATCCCACAAGACCAGCAAAAACCTACCAAGAGGTTTCAAGTTGAATCAGATTTGACACTGAGCTGCAAGATGACAGACTTCTACTCAGCCACAGGAGACACACAGAAAACACATATAAAGTATATAAAAAGATATATACCATGTAAACTTTAATCATAAGAATGATGGAGTGGTTTTATTAGCATCTGACAAAGCAGGCAAGAAATATTATGAAGGAAAGTCAAGGAATACTACCATTGGTAGAAAGGGACAGACATGTCTTTATCAAAGACAGGCAATGAAAATAAAACTCACTTTTTAAAAAGTCTAGTTTATTTTAAAGACCTTTATATTTATAAGTACTTGTGATAACTTCTTTGGGATAAATTATCAAAATATATGCACAATCTACATGCTATAAACTATAAAATATTGAAGAAACAAGTAACAAAAAAATAATGAGATCTATCAGATTCATGAATTGGAAGTCTCAGTATTCTTAAGATGTTAATTCTCCTAAAATGCTTCCATATATTGAATACAATTCCAAACAATATCCCAGCAAGGCTTCTTGTAAAAATATTAAAAATCAGCCATTTTTTAAAAAATTAAATTGGCTTCTAAAATGTATATAAAAATGTAAGGGATTCAGAATACCCAAGAAAATTCTGAAAAATAACAAGGCTGAGGAATTACTTCAAGACTTGGCATAAAGTTACAATAATCAATACAGTGTGATAATATAGTAAGGGCAGGTATGTGAACAAAAAAGAGAATCCAGAAATCAGCTACTGGTGGTCAAACAGAGTGGGCACTGCAATCATCTTCACCAAGCACTCAAACAAAGGACTATTTCTGCCTTGTTTTAATTCTTAGGAAAAAAAGAATAGAGAACCAAAACAAATATGGCAAAATATTAAGATCTGACAAATGAGTGGGAAGCACAAGGTGTTCCTTTTATATATTTTGCAGTATTTTCTATATTCTTGAACTATGGCACAATCATTTTTTAAGAAAGAAAACTAAAGTCCACATAGGACACACATAGAGTAGCCAATTCTCTTAAGTTTCTTTTAACTCATGGTACAAAAGTATTCAATAAGTGCCACATCAGTACAGAAAAAACACATAACCTGTAGCTCATCCTTCCAGAACAGCCAAATGAAAAGTCAGTTCAGAATTTTATTTTTACTTTTTAATACAT
The DNA here is from genome assembly GCF_028749965.1 of Puma concolor. NCBI lineage: Eukaryota > Metazoa > Chordata > Mammalia > Carnivora > Felidae > Puma > Puma concolor. The sequence goes on along the minus strand of NC_141674.1, from coordinate 190,329,309 downwards.
TTAAAAAGTAACAACTAATAAATAAATGTAACCATATATAGCTAGAAAGAGAAAGTTAACACATTGGGAATTCAACTACTATGTTTTTTCTTCTTTCTAGAGACGTAACATCATGTTTTCTGGTCAGTAATGTTCAACCACTGTACTGAATAAAAGCAAACAAATGACCAGTAAAGCTGTTCTCTATATCCTACTGATGCTGAACTGCTTACACCCATGGAAACCATCTTAGTAGATTTTGATAGGAAGAAGGAACTCCTTACCTCAACAGAAAACCTAATGAACTGATTTATACAGAAAGGGTTTTAGCAAACCTTAACTTGCTACAAGAAAAAGATACCTTTTAGCCTACTTTCAGCATAAGTACACATTCATTGGTGTTCACTAAAATAGAAACACCAGGGCACCTGGGTGGCTCAGTCGGTTGGGCGTCCAACTTCAGATCAGGTCATGATCTCATGGTTCATGGGTTCAAGCCCCACATCGGGCATTGTGCTGACAGCTCAGAGCCTGGAGCCTGCTTTGGATTCTACGTCTCCCTCTCTCTCTGCCCTTTCCCCACTCACACTCTGTGTCCCTCTCCCTCAAAAATAAATAAACATTAAAAATAATAATAATAAAAAAATAAAATAAAATAGAAACACCAAGACAGAAAGGATTTTGGCTTTCATAGTACTAACAACTAAAAAGCACACAGCATATTATAATTTGAAATTTAAGTGGGTAATCATGGCAGTTCCAACATTACATCCACTAGGTTAGCCTGAATGTTCATCTTCTTAAAAACATTTTTTCAATAATGCTTAAAAGAGAATTCAAGAAACAGAGAGACTATATCAGGACTAGCAGAAGATAGTGAAGCAAATATTAAGATGAGAAATTGATTTTCACATGTAGCTTTTGGGTAAAGGACACCTCTCTTAGTTGATTCCTATAGTCAAGACTAATTGTGATAGTAGGAGCTTCAGAAATTTCAAGATGGGCAGCTGGCTTTGAGTAACACCCTGGATAAATACTCCTAGTCAAAAACCCCATTAAGGCTACAGGATTGAAACGTTGATGGATATAAAAAGCTTAGTGTACAAAATGCCTAGTGGGAAATGCAAAAACTGTTGGCCAAAGAGAGTTGGTGACGGTCGGTTTTTCAAATGCTGACACACCTACATGTATGCTGGGGACGGGGTCCCCCAGGTAGAATGCTGGCCTTGGGATTGCTCTACAGGAGCCTGACTCAAAAGCCTCTGAAAGAGGTGTCTACCCCAGAAAAAGTAACAGGATCACCGAATACAAGAGAGTGTTTCAGGAGAAAAAGGTCCCAGGAGGGTCAGGTAATTTTCTTTCTGACCCACCAATACTTAACATTAATGAACAGCTGCAGAACAGAGTCAGTCTTTCCAAGATGTTTTCATCTTGGAAACATCATACTAGCATTAGCCTCCTATAGTCTAGTGAGCTGGCAATCTAGAAAGATTTCATTGCCCAGAGGTGGGCCCTTGGGCCTCAGATTGCTCTGGGAAGCTGGCAAAGAAGATGATTTGCACAACAAACTCGCCACTAAACCACTGTTTAAACCCAGTACCCAGCCTTCTCCTTCTGTTCCATAGCCCAGAAACATTTCTTTAAAAGCCAGAAAATCCATAAACATGAACAGCATGTTGAATATGTCACCAGCCACTTCATCTTTATGGTACTGTAAAGTTGCTGTGCAAGTAAGTCCCCATGTTAAATCCATGAATCTGACTTTTCTACCAAAGAACTGTATTCACTACAAATAGGTGGGTAGGATGGGGCGCCTGGGTGGCTCAGTCGGTCAGGCATCAACTTAACTTTAGGTTATGATCTCATGGCTGGGGAGTTTGAGCCCAGCATCGGGCTCTGTGCTGACAGCTCAGAGCCTGGAGTCTGCTTTGGATTCTGTGTCTCCCATCTCTCTGCCACTCCCCCGCTCATACTCACGTGCACTTGCTCTCTCTCTCTCAAAAATAAATAAACACTAAAAAAAAAAAAAAAAAAAAAACCAAATAGGTGTGCAGGTGAATTTATTCTCTCCCATGTCTTCAAATTCCTGGGAGTGCTTGTTCATAAAATTTTTCTTTAATAGCTGAACTCTTAATCCATGATAATAAAATCCAACCACAGCATCCAATTCTGTATCAGAGGTGGAAGAGAAGGAAAACGCAAAGCTCTTTTTGCCCTTACTCCATCCACCTGTGGGGTGAGCAAACCTGTTGGTCCCCTCCCCGAAACTCAGCCTGGGCCCAGCCTGCACTCAAGCTCTGAAAAGCCCCAATTGCAAAAGGAAGGCCTCATCCCCAAGGCCAACACCAGCTCACAGCCCAGCCAGGTATTTATCACCTGGGCAGGAGGCCCTGGTTTCAGGCTCCTGGGCAGTGGTCATGCACTGGCTGGGCGTCCACGCCCCTCTATTTCTGTAAAAATTCTGAAGTTCTATACTACAGTCATTAAAATATTAAGCTCTTCTCTAAATAAAAACACTTTCAGAACAGTAAATTAAGTAAGACGAAGAACACTAATCACAGCAAAATACGAATCAAGTACTCCAGTGATAGGTCCTTACAATCTTTATCTTACAAATACACAAAGCTGAATCAAGCACAATCAGAAAAAGAATTTAAGCATAAATAATGATCAGAGTAACATCAAAATCAAAGAGAAATTAGGACTAATACTTACGATAAAAGAAAGGGACAAACTCCACTGTGAGAGAAGCTGGTTTGTATTTCTGTCTGCTCTTTTCCACAGTACTAAGGATTCGTCTATTATTAAAAAGAAGTTAATAACAAATTATAACATGAGCAAGTAGAGATGGCATAATTACAGAAACAATATAAATTTAGTATATTACTTTTTATTTAGGTACTGAAAAATACATCTCTAGGACTGGCATAATCTTGAAAAGGAAGTCTAGCCAATAATTTAAATGCTCACCAATGAAAGGATTTCTTCTTTTGAATTAAGAAAAAAATTTTTAAATGATTCATGGTGAAACACAGCAGCCAGGTTAAGTCTCTAAACAACTGGAAATAGAAAAAGGAACTAGGCATTTAAGTTTTCCAATCTGTAGGGGCGTCTGGGTGGCTTAGTTGGTTAAGCATCTGACTTCAGCTCTGGTCATGATCTCAGTTCATGGGTTTGAGTCCCATGTCAGGCTCTGTGCTGATAGCTGGAGCTTGGGGCCTGCTTCGGATTCTGTGTCTTCCTCTCTCTCTCTCTGCTCCTCTCCCCTCTCACGCTCTGGGACTCTCTCTCTCAAAAATAAACAGTAAAAAAAAAATTTTTTTAAATAAAATTTCCAATCTGTAGGGGCCCCTGGATAGTTCAGTCATTTGAGAGTCTGACTCTTGGTTTGGGCTCAGGTCATGATCTCATGGTTCATGAGTTCGAGCACCATGTCTGGCTCTGTGTTGGCAGTGTGGAGCCTGCTTAGGATCCTCTCTCTTCCTCTCTCTCTACCCCTCCCCTTCTCTCTCTCCCTCTCAAAATAAATAAACTGAAATAAAATAAAATCTCCAATCTATAAAAGAACTTGTTCAGCAGTACTGTTAATCTGACATCTAAGGCTGTGGAGCTTATTACCACAGTACATTACCACAGTACAAGCTAAATTCATCAGAAATCAGGCCACACTTTGCCACTTCCTGAAATTTCATCTGGACACAAAGAATCCATGCCATGGTCTTCTTCCATTTTAAGTATGTAGATCTAGTATTGGCTGGGATTAATTTTTATTATAATGATAATTCCAGTAGTCTTGATGGCTGAAAATTTTCTACAGACTTCGGTGGGCCAACACAAATAGCATGTGCTTTTACCAAGAACATTTCAACACAGAATGAATCTCTTAGATGGACAATGCAGTGTGGGTTTGGGAGTATAAAGGCTATTGTTACAATGATACATCCAACTGGTAAACTGCTGAAAATTAACAAAAATAAAAAAACTTATTTTTTTAATGCCCTGAAAAAACTCTTAACATTGTTAGAGAAAGACAACAAAAATGAAAAGTTTTTGAAAAACAGCCACAGAGAAAATTCCATACATCTAAATATGATCTACTGATAAAGCAATGGATTAAGATGACTTCTTCTTAACAACCATAATTGAGATATTAGAATTACTTTCCTTATATTCAAAGCTAGGAAGAAAAGTCAACTGACCACAGAAAAAGCCAGTAAGACAGGCACAGCTGGACTCAGTAATGGCAGAGTAAAGAGTTCTAAGATGCAGATTTACCAGAAATCATATCAGACACCATCTGGTACTGCAGTGCTTTCCAAATCTGTGCCTATTTTCATTGTGGAGAAGGCAGAAGAATTATCACATTTTGTATTTATTTTAATTTTTTTTTTTAATGTTTATTTTTGAGACAGAGACAGCGTGAACGGGGTAGGGGCAGAAACAGAAGGATAACACAGAATCCGAAGCAGGCTCCAGGCTCTGATCTGTCAGCACAGAACCCAACATGGGGCTCAAACTCATGAACTGTGAGATCATGACCTGAGCTGAAGTCAGATGCTTAACCAACTAAGCCACCCAGGCACCCCTGTATTTATTTTAAGTTCAAACACTATTGGATCTTTCTATTTAAATAGTACTATTATTGAGATTTTTTTGTATACCTTTAAGACAACACAAATATTACTAGAGTTTCAAATTAAAAATTTAGCCACGCCTTTAAAAAAAACTCAGTAATATGATAGAAAAATTAATTTTAAAAGGATGATTTACCTTTCAGTTAGGTTTTTCCATGAGGCTATTTACATTTTGCCTATTTATTATAAGTTATGGTATGAACTAATAGACTGGATATATCCTATCCAAATATCCTATCCAACTACTATGCTACAAACAATAAAAGCTGTCACTTTAGTAACACAATAAAAATATACTCCCACAATTTGTGATTCATGACTCATTCTAAAGGCGCTGTATTAAATGTAACTACGAACATACAGTTCCCATTATTGTTGTAGCAAAATTTAATATGTTAACATAAATAAAAGGGATGAAAACCGTTATACATAACAAAAACATTAAAGCATGAGTAGTCTGCACTACATGTTTTCAATAGGATAAGACAGAAGAACTAAAAATGAACTTAGTCTTGTACCATTTTTAGAACACAGCCTACTTGTTTCATCATTATCTGATATTTGGGTCAAGCATCTAGCACTTAGGACATGCTAATACATACCAATCTTCTAAGGACTGCAAAATGAGTTTGCATCTTAGTTTTTTAAGTTCATGTCCTTTGATCAATTATTTTGTGCTTCTTTTTTGTGCTGCCATCATGCCTAGGACATAACTATCTTTCTTAATCTTTAAACTTTTAATCTGGAAATAAATTCAAGCTCTCGCAAAAGTTGCAAGAATAAAAATAGTACAAAGAACTTCAAATATATCTTACTCAGGTTCACTGTTAAAATTTTATCCCAAATGCTTTATCATTTGCTTACTCTCTCCCCATATATACAGTGCACATGTATTTATATATACATATATTCACACATATAACATTTTTCAGAGCATTTAAAAGGAAATTATGTACATTCTGGCATTTCTGAATACTTAAGTGAATACTTGCTAAGAAAAGGGATAGTATCTTACACAATAACACAGTATAATTATAAATTTCTATACATGTAACATAATACATTTACCTACCATTCATAATTCAGTTTTGTCAAATGACCAAAGAATATCCTTAATAGCATTTTCTCCCCCTCTTAGTATAGCTTCCTATCCAGATATTACATTTAGCTGTCATGGCTTTTTTCCCTCCTTCAACCTGAAACATTTATGATATTTTTAAAGAATGCTGTCCCACACTCCCTCCTTTTATTCATTAAAATGTTCTTCATTTTGGGTTTCCTTAATGTTTCCATTCAATTAGATTCAGATTATGCATTCTTGGTTGGAATACTATAAAAGCAATAACGTGTCCTTGGAGCACCACAGTTGGAGGCCCAGATATCCATGTGCTTCTCACTGATGTTAATTTTGATAATCCAGTCAATGTACTATCCAGTACTGCACAAAATAATTACTAATTTTTCTTTTGCAATTAAGAAGTAATCTTTGGCGAAGCATTTTAAAACCATGCAAAAATCATGCTGCTTACCAAAACTTCCCTAGATTTACAATCCTGATCCATATCTTCCCTTATAATTTGTGTAAAATGCTGATTTTTTTCCCAACACCCCTTATACATTTACTAATTGTCATTTGGCCTTCTATTATAAACAAGTGTCCTCCCTTCTCCCTTTATCTATCTATCCATCCATCCATCCATCCATCCATCCATCCATCCATTCATCCTTCCATCCACCCTACTTATCATCTACTTATCATCTATTACTGGTATGGACTCATTAATTCCTTTTTTTCTGAATGAATGGTTTATAATTCTTTTTTTGTTTTGTTTTTTTTAATTTGAGGGGGTGGGGGGGCAGGGAGAGGGGTAGAGGGAGAGAGAGAACCATACACAGGCTCCACACTCAGCAGGGAAAGCAATACAGGGCACCATCTCCCAACCATAAGATAATGACCTGAGCTAAAATCAAGAGTCAGTCGCTTACCAAGTGAGCCACCCAGGTGCCCCAATTCTTCTTTTTTAGTAGTAAACTCAACTACATCCAATGTGGAGCTCAAATTCACAACCCAGGGATCAACAATCACAGCCTCTACCAATTGAGTCAGTTTATAATTCTTTACAACAATTAATTATTTTCATATATCCATTGTCTTAGATTTGGCCAGTAGGAGCCCCAGGGCATAACTAAATCTAATTAACTTGTTTTTATCTTTGGGCAGGTAATGAGTCCTACTAAACTTACACTGGGCACAAAGTAGAAACTTGATAAATATACTTCTACATAAATGCTTGAATTGAGTAAGTCCTTTTCAGGGAAGAATTCTTTCCCTACACCTATCTTAGTTACACTTGACAAAATCTTTCTAAATCAGTAAAATGCTACAAACAGAATCAAAACTGAAGCAATAGATTAATCAAATCTATTCAATTAAATCAAATTGCATATGGAGATATGAAAAAAATCTATATATTTTATGAAACAAGGTATTTTAAATGCCTCTGTAAGCAACAAACAGAAATAATAAATAAGAAAATATATACATTCCAAGTTTCCACTTAACTTCAGAATCAGATTAATTTATAAGGTATAAGTTACTGCTATAGCTCCCTCATATAGATCTCCCATGAGCTATAGATTTTTCCTAATTCCAGTATTTATTTGCAGTATGTTTCATTTCCCTATCAAAGTCAAAGTAAGCGGAGTCTGAACCTCTGCTTTACCATCTACCTCTAATGTAGTTCCTACCATTAGTAGCAAAATGTTATTACATTTATTAGAGATAATACATGGACAGCTTCCAGCATAATTCCTGGCATGTATATTGCACACACACTCATGAATGCCACCACTGATCCCCTACTCTCTGTTCCTCTTCCTGTTGTCATCTTATATATGTAGAATTCTCTTTCTATGCTACAGTGTTTAAATTTCTTCTTGTTGTTGGCTCTCAAAAGTTGTTTTTGTTTTCTTTTACCAATTTTATTTGTTTTAGTTTGTTGTCACATCTACTTTTTTGTATCTTATCTCCTCCCAACTTTATTATTTTTTAAATTATTTTAACGTTTATTCAATTTTGAGAGAGAGAGAGAGAGCAAGAGCGAGCAGGGGAGGGGCAGAGAGAGAGGGAGACACAGGAACAGAAGCAGGCTCCAGACTCTGAGCTGTCAGCACAGAGCCCAACATGGGGCTCAAACTCACAAGCTGTGAGATCAGGACCTGAACCAAAGGCAGACCCTTAACCGATTGAGCCACCCAGACGCCCCTCCTTCTCCCAACTTAAATTTATTTTGTTCTTAAGATTCCTTTAAAAACCTCTCCTGTCATTTTCAGACTGATTTTATGTTCCTCTTTCTGTATATGTCTTGCTGTTTACAAAGAAAAACTGTCATTGTTTCAAAACTTAAAACGTTATCTTAGATTTGCCATTACTAACATATCTAAGGTGGAAGATGTAGAAGTACCAAGAGTGAGAGCAAGAGATGCCATTTTCTTAAGCAATCCCTGGCATAAATGTCAAAATAGAGAGAAAACTGGCTTGAGTACTGCGGAGCAGCAGCCACCCTATAGACGTGGGCCTCAACAAAGGCCACAAAGTGACTAAGAATGTGAGCAAGCCAAGGCACAGCTGCTGCCATAGAGCTGCTCAAGGTCTCCAAGGACAAGAATGCTCTCAGGTTCACCAAGAAAAGGGTAGGGAGGGGCGCCTGGGTGGCTCAGTCGGTTAAGCGTCCGACTTCGGCTCAGGTCATGATCTCACAGTTTGTGAGTTCGAGCCCCGCGTCGGGCTCTGTGCTGACAGCTTAGAGCCTGGAGCCTGCTTCACATTCTGTGTCTCCCTCTCTCTGCCCCTTCCCTGCTCATGCTCTGTCTCTCTCTGTCTCAAAAATAAATAAACATTAAAAAAAAAATTTTTTTTTTTAAAAGAAAAGGGTAGGGAGACACACACACACACACACACACACACACACACACACACACACTCTCTAAGAGGAAGAGAGAGAAGATGAGCAACCTGGCAGCCATGAGGAAAGCAGCAGCCAAGAAGGAATGAACCCATCCTCTCTGTATGTAATAAAGCCTTTTTGGTGGTGGGAGGGGTGGGGGTGGAAAGAACATTGATTAGTCAAGAACCAAAGTGATGAATGAGTAGAAAGACTATAAATGGAGCACTCTTCTTTTTGAGCCCTGAACTGGTCATTAACTATTGTCATTAAGCTGCAAACCCATCATCCTATATTCTATCTGTTTTGTAAGGCTGTGACAGGCACTCTGCACACAATACTTCTCTTTTTCCAGGTACTCAACTGTTGGGTTCACCAATAGTGAATATTAAGTGGAACCTGGAGAGGCGCCTGGGTGGCTCAGTCAGTTGAGCATCTGACCGGCTCAGGTCATGATCTCACCACTCGTGAGATCGACCCCGCTTCGGGCTCTGTGCTGACAGCTCAGAGCCTGGAGCCTGCTTCGGATTCTGTGTCTCCCTCTCTCTCTGCCCCTCCGCCACTATCTGATTATTAGCATTCAACTGCATTACAAAATAAAAATTCTGAGTAAATTATTTATCTGGAAGTGGCAGTTTTTACTAATTCATTACTTCCAATATAGCTTTCTATCTGAGATAGAGATAGGGCTCTTATACACATCTTACCAATTTTTTTCATAGAGAATAAGACCTGCATTGAAGAATTACATATATTTACGACATTAAGGTTTTAAGTGAACATTATGATTTATAAGACATACCCTGAAATTCTATGCCTCCAATTCCGATATGGATCATATAAACTTTCACAAAATGCCAATGCATGGATTACAAATTCTTCAATAGATGTCTGATCTGCCAATTCCTTCTCTTTTTTTTTGCTTTTTAACTGAAAGTAGAGTTAAACATAAAATTGTATTTAGTTAAAAATGTTAAAACTGCTTAACATTCTTATCTACATCATTAAAAGACAACACCTTTCATTGATCATCTAATAAATCATTTTTATTCAAATAAACCTAAGTTCCAACTGAGTTTAAAGAGTCAGTTAATCATATGGACTAGATATAACCCTTCAAATGTTAAATATGGCCTAGGAAGAGTTTCAAATGGATACCCAATCATCTTTGCAAAAAAGAATATGTTTTCAATAAGAGGAATATTTGATGATAAATAATACATAAGTTGACAAATTATATCATTGTAAAAAGCCATTTATAAAACAGTAATTTTTGATTAAAATAAAATATATTAACAATTGCTTCTCTTTTAGATAATATGTTTTAAGATGTCTAAAATATATAGTTCCTAATGGTAACTTTAATTCTCTTCTCAATTATTACCTCCTCTAAAAACATTTAACTTTACTAATTATAATATTAAAAAAAAGGAAAACCTAGTTACTCTCAGTAAAGCAACAAAAGGAATATATTAATTCACACCTACTTGCTGAATGTAGAGTGTTGTCATAGTGATGACATGATTAATGTAAGAGCAAGTCCCAATTTCTTCCACATTAGACAGATTTCTGTGAGGAAAAACAAAGAATATTTATTACACATGAATAATGAGAAAAATGTATGCTCATGTATTCAAGATGAATTTTGAAAATACATGTTGGCAAATGAAATGTAAATGACATTTATTAAAACATAAAATCAATATGGTTATATAACTGCTTTCCCACTAAAACTGTAAAATACACCTCATGCAACATTTAACTACTACTATAAGCAGAAACATTTAAGAAGTACATGCTGATCAACATTTATTTATTATAGAAAAATTGAAAAATATCACAAAGCAGAAACAAAAGAGAAACAGTTATTTATCTACAGGATATCTGATTTCTTTAAAATTGTACTAAGTAATTAACAGGACAAAAATCAACACACCAACTCATGTCTTATCTCCTAAGTAAACCCTTTTTCCTCAACTGTTTTAATTCTTGTATTATTTTTCTAAATTTTAAGGATGATAAAGAGCACAAAATCAGCAAAGTGTCTACAGTTCTGGAAGAGCCTAAATTAGGAAAGAAACGTTTTAGCAATAATTACTCAATTTTTCCATGATTCCTGCAATCAAACGCAATGAACAATGAAGGAAAGGTGAATAAATGCACAGTAAATTAAGTCCCTGTTTGACTACTAATTAATTCTAAAATATTTATTAAAAAAATAGTACATACTATAAGAAATGTATTCCAAAAACAAAAGAGGAGGCATACAGTGCCCCTAACCCAACCGTTCTTAAATTCATATATGCCGGTTAATGTTGAATTCAAGAAAAATTAGATTGCCTAAACTCTTTGGAGTCAGAATTTTCATAAGTAAGTCTCAAGCTCTGTACTCCTATTAAGCTTCCCAGTTGATACTTATACACATCAAAATTTAAGTACCACAGGGGCGCCTGGGTGGCGCAGTCGGTTAAGCGTCCGACTTCAGCCAGGTCACGATCTCGCAGTCCGTGAGTTCGAGCCCCGCGTCAGGCTCTGGGCGGATGGCTCAGAGCCTGGAGCCTGTTTCCGATTCTGTGTCTCCCTCTCTCTCTGCCCCTCCCCCGTTCGTGCTCTGTCTCTCTCTGTCCCAAAAATAAATAAACGTTGAAAAAAAAAAAAAAAACATTTAAGTACCACAGACCTAATCAGCTATCAACCCGGAAAATACAGGCTATAAAATAATTATACTTTCTTTGGCAAAATTATAAAATTAAAGATTAGAGGGGCGCCTGGGTGGCACAGTCGGTTAAGCGTCCGACTTCAGCCAGGTCACGATCTCGCGGTCCGGGAGTTCGAGCCCCGCGTCAGGCTCTGGGCTGATGGCTCAGAGCCTGGAGCCCGTTTCCGATTCTGTGTCTCCCTCTCTCTCTGCCCCACCCCCGTTCATGCTCTGTCTCTCTCTGTCGCAAAAAAATAAATAAACGTTGAAAAAAAAAAAAGATTAGAAATATACATTTCACAAATGATAATGCACAGCACTAAAAATGTATGTATGGTTTACAGGTGAGGACCACACAGAAAATACAGGTGCAACAAATTCTTGGGTTAGGTAAGAACTCCCATCACTGTCTTACAGCAATTTTTGTTTTTTTAATCTTGGCTGAATCTCTGTACAACTAAGTATGGTAACTAAAAGGCTTTCCAATAGCGGCATCTGGCTCGCTCAGTCAGTGGAGCATGTGATTCTTGGTATCGGGTTGTGAGTTCAAGCCCCACAATGAGCATGGAGCCTACTTTAACCCACTAAATAAATAAATAAATAAATAAATAAATAAATAAACAAACAAATAAATGGTTTTCCAATATAATAAATCAAAAGCCTTTCACAGAAGGTGCACACAATCTTTAAAGCTCCAAATGAGCAATAAACACCATTAATAATAATAAATGCATTATTCTTTTGATAATTATTTAAAACAGATAGCTAGTTTGTTTATACAGGTACCTGCAAAGAATAATGAAGAACTTGACGAGCAAAACTGACAAAGTTTGTTGCTGTTCCTCTAACCCATCTGCCATTTTCTGAACACACTGTAGTAGCTGGATCCTTAGAACCTGCAGAATATTATCAGGAAGTAGAGATATTCCTGGAGGCACATCATCTACCCTACAATTAAGGGGAAAAAGTAAGAAGGGTGATTAAGTACAGGAAGAAAATCTTTGGCAGTTTAAAACAATTGCATTTTCACCTCAAATTCCTAAGAAGCTCTTTTATTTCAGGTGCTCAGTGCCTTCTCTGCAAGGCACCACCAGAAGATCAGTGTGACACTTTAGAAGATTAGTAGAGCAGAGTAAGTAGTCTTACTTCAGAAGAGGCTTACAGAAAAGAGAGTAAGAAAGAGAGTCTCTTTACTACCTTCAATTGTGCTATTTTCAAATAAAATTTTTAGAATGTAAATTAGTTCAACGTCTACTTAGAAATAAAATCTATGTGTATATATGTATGTGTGTATACCATTTCTAAAAGAAACAATAACTAGCAAATAAAAATGAAGTACCTATAACTAGTTTAGTATCTGTCAACTGCTTTACTAAATAAACAATATTCAGGTACCTATAGGTTCCCAAGCTATGTGGTCAGAAGAGGGAGAGAAGATAACCAGCACAAGGAAAGGAAATAAACAGATAAACAGATGAATAGATAAACAGATGGAGAACCCCAAGCAGGAGCATTAATACATTAAAAAAATTTTTTTTAATGTTTATTTTTTAGAGAGAGAGAGAGAGCGCGCATGAGCAAGGAGGGCCAGAGAGAGAGGAAGACACAGAATCTGAAGCAGACTCCAGGCTCTGAGCTCTCAGCACAGAGCCCAACGCGGGGCTTGAACTCATGAACTGCGAGATCATGACCTGAGCCAAAGTCAGACGCTCAACCGACTGAGCCACCCAGGTACCCCACATTAATACATTTTTAAGTAACATTTCAATTTTTTTCTAAGTTTTTTTGTTTAAGTAACATTTCAATATTTTGTGACAACTGGTTTTTGGATAAGACGACCATCAGTTTCTTTACAGAAAAAACCAACACTGGATATGACTGGCTATTCTCTCTCACAATTCCCCTGGAATCAAAGTGAAAAGACCTGTGTACTTAAGTTCCACCTCTGTCCCATGAAGCATTAATTTAATCTCTGAGGTGCCCTAATCTCTAAAATTATAATATCATCTGCCCTATTTCACAGGGTTCTGAAGCCAAAAGTCAATGTACATTTTTAGCTATGATATATGTAAGGAACTATAAAAATGTAATATATTTTAAATATACCATCACTAAAGCCTAAGAATCTTTTCATAAACCACTAAATACTAATTTTCCTATCTCTATTCAGAAAAATACCCAATCACAGGGAACCTGGGTGACTCAGTTGGTTAAGTGTCAGACTTTTGATTTCAGCTCAGGTCATGATCTCCCAAACCGTGAGATCTCACAATTTGTGAGATCAAACCCTGCAATGGGCCCTGCACTGACAGTGCAAAGCCTGCTTGGGACTCTCTCTCTCTCTGCCCCTCCCCCACTCACGCTCGCCCCATGTGTGTGCGCTCTCTCTCAAAATAAAGAAAGAAAGAAAAATACCCAAACACAAAGGAGCACCATGAAGAGCTCCTATAATTAAATGACAATTATACTTGATAATAGTCTCTTCTTCAGATAAGGCTTAATATGAAGACTTACTACTATTTTTATACTGAGTATAAAGCTATTTTATTCATTGTAGCCAGAAAAATTTGAGGCACATTACCAATAGTCTCATAAATATATATGTTAATATTTTTAGCCTCTTTCTGACCACCCTGCAACATAAAGTGCTTTATAAGATAAACACTTGACTTTTATACAGAACTCACAAAGCACATTATCAAGGTTGCCAAATTCTATAACCACATCACAAAAACACATGTTTCATTTTAATCTGGGCATCACTTCACTTGTATTCTGGATTCTTTCATTCTCTCTTATTTATAGGTGGTACCAGAAAAACTCATTTTTATATATACTTTTTTCCTACTAAAGAGCTAAAAAGAGGTGATTAGAAAAACCAAAGTACTTCAAAATAATAAACATTTAAATTTAAAAATATAACTGATTTTCACTAACCTAAACTATCCCTATTCACTTTTCCCAAAACATAAGTCAACAAAGAAACATGAGACTTCCTAATATTCAATCCTAGTTACTTAAAGGATGAGTTCCCTTTTTCCTGAGTTGTCCCATCTTCTATTTGCATTTTTTAAAATTTTACTAGACAGGAAAAAGTTAGCTTCTAGAAGAGAAATCTATTGTTGTTTTTACTAACACTCATTATAAAATTTGGGTTTGGTTAGAACATAACTTAGAGGTAAAGTTGAAATTTTTGGCCATGTTCCTAATGTGATGAAGATTTAAGAATTTGGAAGCATTTTCCCACTACCAGTACTTTATTGCCTCCAAATACTAAGCTCCTTTTGCTGAAATTTCCCAATCTCCAGAAATCTGTTCCACTCTTCTGTTTGGCTACTGAATGTCTGTATTAAACAGCTGCCCATTGTTGTCTCCATCTAACACAGGAAAAAGTCCAGCTTAGATCTCAAGGCTTTAAATTCTGGTAAAAGCACTCCTTGTCTTGCATTATAAATTCCCTAACTTAGAAGTTTTAGAAAGTCAGTTTAATTTAAATGAGGATTATCTATGAGTTTCTTATCTTTAAGATGAATTGACTAGTTTTATACATCTGCCACAAAGTATTCACTTGAAAACTAGAAGTTTTCTATTAGTAAAATCTAAATTCATGGTGTAGTTTCCTGGCAGATTTGCAATAAAATTTTAAATAAGCCAACTAAATCATGAATAAAGCAATGTGCTGGCATTTTTCATCTGATTTTAAATATAGTGCCGATATACTTCTACACAATGTTTTTAGAAATGACCTCCCAAGAAAGAAGACATGTATAACAAGTGCATTTTACAAACCTGAGAAGACTTCATTCCAATATTCCAAGCATTCAAAGGCCCAAATCCTGACTCCCATTAAATCCTTAGGCTCATGATTTATTTTTCTTTTCATGTTTACTTATTTATTTTGAGAGGGAGGGAGGGAGGGAGGGAGGGAGGGAGGGAGGGAACATGTACATGCAAGCAGGGGAGAGGCAGAGAGGGAGAGAGAATCCCAAGCAGGCTCTGAGCTGTCAGTGCAGAGCCCGATGCAGGACTCAATCTCACAAACTGTGAGATCATGACCTGAGCCAAAATCAAGAGTCAGACACTTAAACAACTGAGCAACCCAGGTGCCCTGTTAGGCTCATGTTTTAATGTGAGCTGCAAATTATTAAAATAAAAGCACTTCTAAGCACAAACTATAAAAATACTCTTTGAAGAGTAGAAATCAATAATATGTAATATTGTTTTGAGCTCAAGATTTAACATTTTTCAACATTTAAAACCTGTTATAAATAGTCTAATACAGAACTCTGAAACGATACTTATAAATAATGAAGCACTAGTGCTTTCTGAGCATTAAGCACATCTTTTAAGTTCAGTGCCTTGGTCCAAAGCTCTAATGATTTCTTCTCTGAATTATTAAAATTGCCTCTTAACTGGGCTTCCCTGTCTTCAGTCTCAATTCTTTCCAATTCAACCTCCTACTGCTACCAAAGGGACTTTTAAAAAACAAACCCGATCATGACAATCTCATGCAGAAAATAGTAGAGCCTCATATCTTCCATAACAAAAAATCAAAGTCCATTAGCAATGCATGCATGGCATTTCATGATCTGGCTCCTGATTCTCCAGACTCTACTCATCCATGCCCATCCTCTTACTGCGTATGTACATCCCCAAACTGCACTTTCCTCCTTGAAGATTTTTAATTCTCTCGATACTCTTTCTCATCGTCAACCACCACCCATTTCTCCCCTTCCATATCAATATATGTATAAAATGGAGTTCCTTTTGTGGCTAAAAGTGTTTAGTGCCTCCTCATTTCTCCAGCTTTTTACCCTAGCCAACCTGACCTTTCTTACCTAACATCTACAAGGTCTTCAAGATGGTTTCATATACAGTAAAAACTTCACCTGGGAAGTGATCTTATACTTTCACTTGCACTTTTCCACAAAATTTGAATTTTTCTCCCATTTTATGATATTTAAATCCAGCTTTGAAAACTTCGCCTCTTCCACGATATTTTCTAAGGCCTCTATAATAAAACCATACTTGTAAGCATAGTGCGTTCATCAGTCAGAGAAAAACAAATACCATGACTTCACTCATACGAAGAATTTAAGAAACTGAACAGATGTACATATGGGAAGGAAAGCAAAAATAAGATAAAAATAGAGAAGGAGACAGACCATAGAGACTCTTAAATACAGAGAACAAATTGAGGGTTGGTTGGTATGGTATTGGGTGTGGGGGTGGGCTAAATGGGCAAGAGGCATTAAGGAGGGCACTGTTTCTACATACCTGGTAGGCAGCTTTTCAAAGTCAACATCTAAGAATTGTTCATAGCTAGAAACAAAATTGTCCAACCATAGCTTCAGATAATCCGGATCTTTCTGGAATAAGAAAACCAATATTAAATATATGTACGTGTCAGGCAAAAAAAACATGCTTTCATTCCTATTAAGCAGATATGAAGTGACAAATCTAAAGAAACAGTAATATGAAATCTCTTGAGTGGTATTCAGGAAAACATAAGTGTGGTTTTAAATGTCTTTTAATGGAAAATACAAATCAAAGCCACACTGAGATACCACCTCATACTGGTCACAGTGGCTAAAATGAACAAATCAGGAGACTATAGATGCTGGAGAGGATGTGGAGAAATGGGAACCCTCTTGCACTGTTGGTGGGAATGCAAACTGGTACAGCCGCTCTGAAAAACAGTGTGGAGGTTCCTCAAAAAATTAAAATAGAACTACCCTATGACCCAGCAATAGCACTGCTAGGAATTTACCCAAGGGATACAGGAGTGCTGATGCATAGGGGCACATGTACCCCAATGTTTATTGTAGCACTTTCAACAACAGCCAAATTATGGAAAGAGCCTAAATGTCCACCAACTGATGAATGGATAAAGAAGATGTGGTTTAAATATACAATGGAATACTACTTGGCAATGAGAAAGAATGAAATTTGGCCATTTGCAGCAACATGGATGGAAATGGAGGGTATTATGCCTAGTGAAATAAGTCAGTCAGAGAAAGATACCAAATGTTTTCGCTCATATGTGGATCTTGAGAAACTTAACAGAAGATCATGGGGGAAGGGAAGGGGCAAAACAGTTACAGAGAGGGAGGGAGACAAACCATAAGAGACTCTTAAATACAGAGAACTGAGGGTTGATGAGGGGTGGGGAAGAGGGGAAAGTGGGTGATGGGCTTTGAGGAGGGCACTTGTTGGGATGAGCACTGGGTGTTATATGGAAGCCAATTTGACAATAAATTATATTAAAAAAGAAAAATAAATGTCTTTTAAGTATAGTGAACCCTCAAATGACTTCCCATGGAACTCACACAAAGAGCTATACTCTTAACAATGTCCCATAAGATTCTAAACAATTTTCCCTCCCCTATCTCTGTGATCTTATCCACTATCACCCTCTACTTCATGTCCCTGGCTGTTACTGGGACATGCCAGACATACTCCCACCTTATGGTCTTTTAATAGCTGTTTTCTCTACCCAGAAGCCTCTTCCCCCAAATACATGAATGGCTAACTCCCTCATCTTCTTCAAGTCATTCCTTAAATGGCATTCTCAAGAAAGCTTACTTTTACCCTTTCTTAAAACTGCAAATCTTACTAACCTTCACCTGACCCTATTGTGTTTCCCCAGCCTGTGGTGCTTTCTCACCTTCTACCATAACATATTATTTACTTATTAATTTATTGTCTGTCATTTCCCCTAAAATGTAGGCTTCACAAGTGCAAGGCCTTTCTAAGGGCTTACCATGAGCGACTTCTTTTTGTTTACTAATGGATACCAAGTGCTTAAACAATACCTGGCACTGACCAGGTGCTCAATAAATATTTGTTCATGAATTAATGAGAAATACAAAATACATAAATAAAATAAAATCAGAGATACACCATTAACCTAAACATAAAAACTAAAACTAAACTCTTCTAGAAGAAGATATAGGGGGAGTACCTTTGCAACTTTGGGGTAGACAAAGATTTCTTGGCTAGGCCACAAAAAAATCACAAACCAAAAATAAATTAAATAAATAAATAACTCGTAATCAAAATTAAAAACATCTATTCAGCAAAAGACACCATTAAGACGACGAAAAGGCTAGCCATACATGAGCTGAAAATATTCTTAATACATACACTTAACAAAGGACTTACACCAAGAATATATAAAGAACTCCTAAAAATCAATACTAAAAGGACAGCAACTCAACAATGGTCGGACACTTTACAAAAGGGAATACATAAATGACCAAATAGTGTAAGAAAGCATGATCAACAACATTAGTTATCCAGAGAAAAGCAAATAAAAATCAAATGGAATACCTATTACACACCCACTAGAATGGCTAAAACTAAAAAGTCTGACCACACCAAGTGTTGGAGATGTGGAGCAACTAGAACTCACACTTCTGGTAGGAGTATAAAATGGTATAATCATGTAGAAAATAGGAAGTTTCTTTTAAAATTAAACACAGACAGGGGCGCCTGGGTGGCGCAGTCGGTTAAGCGTCTGACTTCAGCCAGGTCACGATCTCGCGGTCCGTGAGTTCGAGCCCCGCATCAGGCTCTGGGCTGATGGCTCGGAGCCTGGAGCCTGTTTCCGATTCTGTGTCTCCCTCTCTCTCTGCCCCTCCCCCGTTCATGCTCTGTCTCTCTCTGTCCCAAAAAAAAAAAAAAGTTGAAAAAAATAAAATTAAACACAGACATACCACACGGCCCCTCCTTGAGAGAAAAAATATATATAACTACAAAAACATACAAAAATATTCACAGATTTTTAATAGGCAAAAGCTAGAAACAACCCAAAATTCCATCAACCAGTTAACTGACAAAGAAATCGTGGTATATTCATACAGTGGAATGCTATTCAGGAATAACACTTAATAGACCCATTGATACAACAACAAATAGAAATTTCAAGAACAGGGGCACCTGGGTGGCTCAGTGGGTTAAGGCCTCTCACTCTTAATTTCAGTTCAGGTCATGATCTCATGGTTTCGTGAGTTTGAGCCCCACCTTGGGCTTTGTGCTGACAGTGCAGAGCCTGCTTGGGATTCTCTCTCTCCCTCTCTCTGTGTCCCTCCCCCACTCATGCACTTGCACTCTCAAAACAAATAAATAAGCATTAAAAAAAGATCTAAAATTTTTCAAAAACATATTGTGCAAGAAATACCAGGCATTAAAGTTTAGACACTGTAGGATTTCATTTATACAAACTTCTAGAGCAGACTATGGTGACAGAAATTAGATCACTGGCTGGATGTCCTTCGGAGGACTACAAAGGGACACAAAGGGAACTTTCCTAAGTGATAGAAATGTTCTCTTATATAGTGGTTACACAAATGTTTGTTTATATCAAAACATGAAATCTGACACTTAAAATTTGTGCATTTTATGGTCTGTAAGTTATATCTCAAAGTTTATTTAAAGAAAAAAGGATTCTTCAGAAATGTCGTTAAATATACACTGCATCATTAAAAATGATGCTCAGATTTATTTCCTTCCTCTCAATACTTCTTTACTGAAGTAAATTTCAATGATACTCAGAAGTCCTACTTAGTCATTAAATATTATTAGTTAGGCAGTGCTCTTGGATAAAGGGAACTCAAGTAATTTATTTCCCTAAAATAAAAGCATTACACTACAAATCAGAATTGCTAAAAGAATGTTCCCAGAATATGCAGAGACTGCTGACCTTTTGTGTATTTGTTTTTTCTATTTATATACTGTTCCAAAATCAGATCATGAATTGCCACTATCTACATGATGACTGAGAAAGAAAATGGAAATATCTCAGAAAAAGAACTACCTCATAGGAGAAATTTTCTCAAGGGTTCCAATACTTGTTATTTTCATTTTCAACTAGCACATTATTCATTTATTCATTTACTCATTTATCCATTCAGGATAGGATTCCAGAAATACAAGTAGGTGGAGTTTTCCTTACCATTGTTGCTTTTTTTTTTTTTTTTTAAATTTTTTTTTCAACGTTTTTTATTTCTTTTTGGGACAGAGAGAGACAGAGCATGAACGGGGGAGGGGCAGAGAGAGAGGGAGACACAGAATCGGAAACAGGCTCCAGGCTCCGAGCCATCAGCCCAGAGCCTGACGCGGGGCTCGAACTCACGGACCGCGAGATCGTGACCTGGCTGAAGTCGGACGCTTAACCGACTGCGCCACCCAGGCGCCCCCCATTGTTGCTTTTAATAAAGCATAGGATTATCTTTCTGTAAAAGTTCAATACAAAACAGTCTCATAACACCATAAAGAATTCATGCATTTCTCCTCATAGTTTACTTAGGAACTCTACAATATCTGGTTCAAAGTCTAAAGGTCAGGGTTACCAATTGGTTGTCAGGTACAGAGTTCTTCTAGGAATTTGAACAATCATAAGGAAAGAAATGGTACTTAAATCTGAATATGTTTTGTTTAGTAAAAGTAAGGCAGTTACAGTTTTTTGAGCACATGCCATGTGCTCAGTACTACAGCAGGTATTTTAAAAAAATATGTATCATCCCATTTACTCCTTAAACCTATCCAGAGGTTTCATTTCCCCATTCTGTAGAAAAGGGATGTTCTAGAATATATAACTTGTCTACAGTCATACAGCTAGTAATTGATAGTGCTGGGATTAAAGTGCAAGATATATGACTCCAACTGTGCTCCTTCCCCTACACTATACTGTCTTTGAATTATAAGCACTACTTTAGTGAGCAAATAAGAGGAAAAGAGTTAGGGTCAGTAAACTCAGGGCCATAAACAATTTAACACATAATACAGCCACATTCCACACAGCCTGACATAATTCTTAGAGAATCTACATTTTACTGCCAAAAACCATAAAAAGAAAGATCTCCACACACCCAGAAACCATATTAATTAAATTTCAAGCTTAGTCACTTTCATGGTTAAGAGTTTGGCATACTGAAACACCACAGTATGGTCTCTCTCTCCATTTGTACACTATTAATTAAATACAACCCACAAATGTATTATATACTGCAGGAACACTGGGGTCCAATTGTGTAGACTCTTAATACTTGCCCTGCTACTTTCTTAAACAAGTTATCCTATGTTTGCACATCAATTTTATCCTCTATAAAAATGAGTCTGATAGTATCTTTGTGAAAATTAAATAATCTATTTCAAGGGCTTAAAACAATGCCTAGCACAAAGTATATGCTCAAGTATTAATATTATTTTTATAACCTACGATGTGACAAGAACTAGGAAACTCACATAAAACAGGAATACTCTGGGCAACACATTTAAATATTTCATGATGCCCCTTGCCTAATGATTTTAATTGTATTCTTTTCCTATCAAATCTTTGTATTTATGGGCTGTGTGACTTTAGGCAGGTTACTTCATCTCTCTGATCCATTCTTCATCTATAATATTTCCTACCTCATAGAGTACTGAAGGCACTAAATGAGATAATATATGTAAAGCATTCAACAATGCCTGCCATTTAGCAATTACTCAAAATGTTTGTTACCATTAAGATACAGACTCTGCTATCAAGCTGGTCATAATCTAATGTAATAAGTAGTTATGAAATAATTACAAAATCACCTTTGATTTTGCAAACATTTGTCCAACCATCTGCCATTGTTTAAGACAGTCCTTCATTTGAACTGTTATGTAGTTATGTACTAGTGTTTGCAGTCAAATGCTCTACCACTGAGCTATACACCCCCTATGTACTAGTCTTTATAGCTTCAATTTCTCCTCCCTATACACAGCTACTAATGGGATTTGTTAAATTTAAATCTAGTCATTTCTTCTCTCCTGTTCAAATACTTTCGATGGCTCCCCATTACCACAGCATGAGGTTTAAACACTGAGAGAGAGATGTGCTGTCCAATAGGGTGGCCACTAGACAAATGCGATTACTTAAATTACATCTTAAGATCCACTCTCCGGTGGGGATGCTTTAGTAGGAAAGGGAATTAAAAGACCCATACAGGGGCATCTGGGTGGCTGAGTTCGTTAAGCATCCAACTTCGGCTCAGGTCATGATCTCGCCATTATGAGTTCAAGCCCCACATAGGGCTCTCTGTTGTCAGCACAGAGCCCGCTTCAGATCCTCTGTACCCCTCTCTCTCTGCCTCTCCCCCACTTGCACTGTCTCTCAAAAATAAAATAAACATAAAAAATTAGGAAAAAAAAGGGAGACCCATACAATTTCACCTAGTTCTTAAGGGGTAAGTACAGGTAAGAATAAGGGAATACCTTACTTCCTTCATGCAAGGATATTTGGGTTGTAGTATTCTTTCAACTTTTAAAACTATAAACTTTTGCTCTTCCTGTAAGTGGCCCAAGGTGATCTCTGAAAATGGTTAGCTATTCACATGACCTGGAAAAGCCCACAAATTCATGCAAATCAGGAGGTTCAAATCTTCGTGTTCACTTCAAGAATACATGTGAAACTGCCCAGGCCATCTAGGGTATGCATATCCAAAAAGCCACCAAGTATCTGAAAGCTGTCACTTTGCAGAAGCAATGGGTGCCATTCCAACGCTACAATGGTGGAGTTGGTAGATGTGCCCAGGCCAAACAGTGGGGCTGGACACAGAGTCGCTGGCCCAAAAAGAGTGCTGAATTTTTACTGCACATACTTAAAAATGCAGAGAGTAATGCTGAACTTAAGGGTTTAAATGTAGATTCTCTGGTCATTGAGCACATCCAGGTGAACAAAACCCCCAAAATGCGGCATAGAACTTACAGGGCTCATGGTCGGATTAACCCATACATAAGCTCTCCCTGACACATTGAGACGATCCTTACTGAAAAAGAGCAGATTGTTCCTAAACCAGAAGAGGAAGTTGCACAGAAGAAAAATATATGGCAGAAGAAAGTGAAGAAACAAAAACGTATGGCCAAGAGTAAATTATGCAACAAATAAATGCAAATAAAAGTAAAAACAGAACACTGGTTGTCTTTATTATTAAACATATTTCAAGTATCCTCACAAAATGGATCAAATAGGTTTTCTTCTGATTAGAATTAGAAACAGATTATTCTGTTAGCACTGTGCCACTAATTTTGGTTCATAAACATGTTTTGAAAAAATAAATTTAATTTAATTTAATTAACTGATTAACTAAATAAAAATAAATTAATTAAAAATAAATAAATTAATTAAATACATAAAAATAAATAAAACCATAAACTTTTAAATGCATATACATATTTTAACCAATACTGTGAAGCTTCCAACTTGCATGAGTTGCATTGTAAAAGTTCACTTAAATCAGTTACATTTATAATATAGTTTCTAACATCCTACCAAAAGAAGATAAATCCTGCCCCCCAAAAGAATCATTACTTTTATTTTTTTAATGTTTATTCATTTTTGAGAGACAGAGAGAGATAGAGAGTGAGTGGGAGAGGGGAAGAGAGAGAGGGCAACACAGAATCTGAAGCAGGCTCCAGGCTCTGGGATGTCACCCCAGAGCCCGATGCGGGGTTCGAACTCACAGACCACAAGATCATGACCTGAACTGAAGTTGGACATTTAACCAACTGAGCCACCCAGGCGCCCCCCCCCCCCAAGAAACATTATTAATGGTAATTCATCTTTCAGGCCATCCGTCAAGTTTTTCTGACAGAACCTAGCTACCTCAAAATACATTTAATAAATACATACCAACTAATTAACAGTACTAGACTCTATGGCTATCACGACAAGTAAAACATAATCTTAAATCAATTATACCTCAAAAAAATACGTAATCTTATCCTCAAAGTGCTCATTGTTCCATAGAAAAGAGGCATAAACAAATAAATGCAAAATAGCACAAGAAGTGACGCAGTTATAAAAAGTACTGAAATAATAAAAAGGGAGTTATGGACCCTCAAAATTGTAAGTAACTGAGTAGCAGAACCACTCAAAAGTTTTTCACAGATCATTATAAGCAGATATACTCAAGGAGAGTATTATCAGCAAGATATTATCAAAGATGTACAAGACCTAGTTCTGTTAAATAAATAAATAAAACTGGAGAAGTCAGAATTTCCTGAGCAAGTACTTAGGAACACTGTTTACTATGATGGCAAATACAATATGAAGTTAGAAAAAAAGGAGAAAAACAAAGATGGCTGTGCTTAATCAAGTTTGAGAAGCACTAGTTAAGCAAAATTAAACACGATTTTTAACAATATATTATCTTTAAGATGAAATATGCCTTGGGGCGCCTGGGTGGCTCAGTCGGTTGAGTATCCGACTTCGGCTCAGGTCACAATCTCATGGTTCGTGAGTTCGAGCCCCACGTCGGGCTGTGTGCTGACAGCTCAGGACCTGGAGCCTGCTTCAGATTCTGCATCTCCCTCACTCTCTGCTTCTCCCCTGTTCATATTTTGTCTCTCTCTCAAAAAATAAATAAAGATTAAACAAAACTTTTTTTAAAAAGATGAAATATGCCTTGTGAATGGCATTGGAAGTGGTAGTTATAATGTGAAATTTTTAAGAACTATATAACCATGAACCTTATATTCCTGACTCATTAGTTTTATCAAAGACACAACTTATTTGGTTGATCTTTTCCATTACATGTATTATTTCATTAATTTCTAAAAAAATTTTATTAAACAAAATTTCAAACATACTTAGAAGTAGAGAGAATTGTATAATGACTTAGCTTTAATTATCAAATCATGCATGAACAATAATCTTTCACCTATATCCCCATTCTCAACTAGATCATTTTGAAACAAACACAACATCATTTCATCTACATTTCAAAACATATTCCTAAAAGGAATTTTTAAAAAATATGAAATATTATCACATCTGAAAAAATTAGCAGCTCCTTTATATCAGTTACTGTTCAAGTTTTCCTGATTTGCTTACAAATATTCTTTTTTTAACAGTCTGATAAGATCAGGACCCAAATAAAGTCCACAAATTGCATTTGGTTGGTGTATTTTTAGCTCTATTTAAACCTATGGGTTTCCATTACATTTACTTTTTTTGGCCTAATTTATTGGTTGAAGACACTGGGTCATTTGTGAAATAGTATTTCTCACATTAGGACTTTGCTGACTGCTTATTCTTAGGTCATTTGACATGTTCCTCGGCCCTCTATATTTCCAATTCATTAGTAGATCTAGAAACTATCAAATTTAGGTTCTTTTTTTTTTTGGCAAAAAATACTACATAGGTGTTGCTATGTATGTCCTTCAGAAGGTACATCTGATCATCATTTTCTAGATCTAGTATTTTATGAGTAATTTTTTTATAATAAACCTCCTAATTTCCTTGTATCACCATTACTACTAGAAAGATTTGCAAAAGAAACTGCTATTAACTTAATCTCATTTCCACGTTCCTAAGTAAGACTATATCCATTTACACATTATGTTTATGCCATTCATCCCAAGATGTTATATAATAGATAATGATTTATCAAAATTAAACGTACTCCTGGGCACCTGGATGGCTCAGTTGGTTAGGCATTTGACTCTTGGATTTCAGCTCAGGTCGTGATCTCATGGTTCAAGGGTTCATGCTCCACATCGGGCTCCATGCTGACAGTGCAGAGTCTGCTTGGGATTCTCTCTCCCCCTCCCATGCTCACATGTGTGCTCTCTCTCTCAAAATAAATAAACTTAAAAAAATTTAAATACACCCCTTTTTATGTCAGCCTTCTTATATGCATATTATTTCCTCCAATATATAAAAAAATAAAAATAAATGAGAATTTTCATATTAAAAATAACATTACAATTTGCCTCACTCTACTTTGTTCAGGTTTATTCTTGTCTTCTTGAAATGGATGGCATATTAATAATAAATCTCTGCATTACAAATTAAATTTAGGAGCTTAAACAATATTTTATCAGTTTTTTGGATCAAGAATTCAAAAGCAGCTCAGATGGGTGGTTCCTGCTCAGAGTTTCTCATGAGCCTTCATCATAATGAAGATGTCAAACAGGGCTGCAGTCATAGCAAAGCTTGACTGGGCTGGAAGAACTACTTTCTTTAAAAACCGTTTCTTTAAATGTTTATCTATTTTTGAGAGCGAGACACAGAACGTGAGGTGAAGAGGAGCAGATAGAGAGGGACACAGAATCCGAAGCCAGCTCCAGGCTCTGAGCTGTCAGCACAGAGCTGAACTCGAGGCTCAAACTCACGAACCACAAGATCATGACCTGAACCAAGTCAGACGCCTAACCAATTTAGACACCCAGGCTCCCCTGGAAGAACTACTTTCAACCTCGTTCATGTGGTGGCTGGCAAGGCTTCAGTACTTCACAAAATGGGCCTCTACATAGGACTGCTCATGACATAGCAGTTGGCATTCCCAAGTGAATGATCCAAGAAAACAAAGAGTAACTGAGATGGAAATAACAGTGTCTTTTCTAATATCAGAAATGACATACCATCACTTTTGCCAAATTCTATTGGTCACCAGACAACCCTGGTACAACATAGGAGAGGACTCTAAGGTTGGCAACCTCAAACGTCTAACTCATTAATTTTTAGCCTTTTTAAAAAACGTATTTATTTAAAGCCATAAATTTTCCTAAGTAATGTATAGCTGCTTCCTATCAGTTCTAAAATACATAGTTTTATCATTCAGGTCCCCCAAAATTCTAATTTTTATTATTCTTTCATCAAAGGTTTATTTAAAAGGGTGTTTCATGGCCTCCAAATTTTACTTTTTAATCTATTTTGTTATTGATTTCTTCCTTCTCATTGTTAAATATACTCTATTATTTTGACCATTTGAAATTTGTTAAAATTTGCTCTAAGGTCTCCTGTAACATTTCTGTAAGTGTTTTGTGTGCTTGAAAGGAATGTATGTTGGGTATGGTGTTCTACATAAATCCCTTGTATCAAATTTGTCAATCCTATTGTTTAAATCTTGTATCTTTATGGATATTTTGTCTATTCAATCTATCAGTTACTGAAGTTTTAAAAAAAAAACTACTAAATCAAGTCAAATAGAAAAAAAACCCCATATGTTCATTTGGGTTCAGAATTTGGTAATGTTCAGAATTACCCATGTAATTCTGTCAATGCTTGTTTTATTTTGAGACTATTTATAGGGTATACACAAATTTAAAATTGTTATATTTTCCTGGCTAATTGAACAGTTTTGTTTTGCTGAACATGGCTTTATTTCACTTTCCTCTTTGAAAAAATTTCATTGATTGGAAATAACAGACTGGTCAGTTTTTTCTTTAATGATGTCGACCTTTTCCCCTTCCACCATTATTACTCAAAAATCAGCTATTAATCTGTCATCCCTTTGAAGAGAATTTTTCTCTGGCAGCTTTTAAGATTTTTCCCTTTCTCTGGTTTTCTGCAAAACCATTACGGTTTCACTATGCTGTATGTTGGAATGGAGTTATTTTTACTTATGCTGTTTGAAATTCAGTGGATATTCATTAATCCTGGAATGTTCTCACCTGTAATCTCTTCAAATACTACATTTGTCTCATTCTTCATCTCCTCTCCTTTACAGAGTCCAATTAAACATGTTAAACCTTTCCACACTAACATTCATATATAAATTTTATATATATATATATATATACACAAACACACATATATATTAATGTTTATTTAGTTTTGAGAGAGAGAGAGAGAGACAAGAGTGCAAGCCAGGGAGGGGCACAGAGAGAGGGAGACACAGAATCTGAAGCTGGCTCCAGGCTCTGAGCTGTCAGCACAGAGCCTGACATGGGACTCAAACTCAGGAACCTCAAGATCATGACCTGAGCAGAAGTCAGATACTTAACTGACTGAGCCAGCCAGGTGTCCCCTAGGTTATATTCAAAAAGAATTTAGGATCCCCCTTCCAATTCTCTAATTCTCTTCAGTTGTCTAAACTCATATTAACCACATTCACTGGTTTTTAATTATTGGGTTTCCCCTCCAACTTCTAGACAGTCTATTCCTTTTTTTAAAACTCTTTGTAAAAGTTCACATATCATATTTGATTCTAAAATTCTTTTACATTTTGGTATCTTTGAAATCTGAATACATCTTACAATTGCTGAGAGGCTGCTGTTAAGACATTTGTCAATGCCTGTGCAAAACTAGTAACAGGTGTTTCATATTGATAACCTTTTACTAGATTTGTGTATATAGTACTACATGTTGAGTTTAACTGCTATTCAAAATGTTAAAAAAATTATACTTTGATTAGGCAATAAAATGAAGTTATTGTGTATACAAAAAAGGCATGAAAACAGCAGCAGGGTATAATTTGACATTAATGATACAACTATTCATTACTGTAGAAATAATCACAATTTTATGTTTTATGGCAAGGCAACCACTAAGTGCTTTACAAAGTTGATAATGGGAGATACACTCAAACAGAGGAAACAGAAATACATGCCAAAGAATTAGCTACCACATGCCAATTAATGCAAATGAAGACAGGAGTATCTGCCAAATCCCTTGGAAAAGATGAAAGAAATTTCAAGGCAACGAGAGCCTGGTATGGTTGATTCATATATCATGAATTAAAGTATTAAGCTGCAATTTGAAAAAATATTTGGTATCTGCACTCAAAGTTTCTTCTTCCAAAGGGACTGCACTTGCTTTTACCAAGCACCAGACTAGTCTGCATGACTTGAGGCTTTTTGAACTAGAACAAAGGATACATCTGATTTGCAAATCCATAAAAGCATCAACTTGTGGGAACATCACCTCAGGGACTTTTCACCTTTTGACTCTGCTTAACACAAAGACATTTTTCCCTGGAGTCCCCAAAGTGAAGGTGGAAGAGTGAGGTGGGTTGGCTTTCAGTTGATCTTTACCCCAAGGGTGTACAACTTTGAGAGTCATAAGGGAAAATCTTAGACTTCTCACTCTGATTAGCCCCTTGGCTTTGCTTTCTTCCATCCACAAGACCATGAAAACAAAGGCTCAAGTTCATCAGGAAAAGTGGCTTCCATTCTCCATGTATCTAAGTTCCTGCTTTCACTAAGATTTAGCTTCATAATGCCTTACCGACTTGGAAGCTTTTCAATGCCATTAAGATGCTTCTTAAATTTTATTCAGAATTGTAAATGACTTTCAGAAAAAGGGTTGCTCCAACAACCTGGCTTAATTTACTACTAAAAGGATTGTCTTTACTAGGTCACTTTTCCTTTGTATAATGTATATGTGCTTGGAACATGTTCTGTGACTATTACACTACTATCTATTCTTTAAAATCTTGACAAAATCCTATCTCTCTAAGCAATTTTCCCTAAGGTCTCACATCAAGGCCTACCATCTAAGTGGAAAACTGACTTTAGTTGGAAAAGCAGGCCCACAGATGAAGTCAGTCAATTAAACAGATAAAAGATACAGAATTTTGAAGAAAGGCAAGTCTGTCATATATTGAAAGATTTGGAAGTCATTTTAACACAAAATAAAAAGCAATATTCAAATAGAGGTCTACATAAAAAGTAGGCTTAGAAATACACCAATCCCTAGAGAGAACGGTTTCAAATTTTACTTTAGGTATTTCTTTAAAAAACAAAAAAACAAAGCAAACAACAACAACAAAAAAAAACCTAGTGATTCAGATAACTAATGGAGTTCCAGGTTTGATCAACATAATATAGAAAATGCACAGTTAAAATTAGCAAGACTTGAAAAAGCCAACATCTGGAATGTTGAAATGTCAAGTAGAACGTGATTTGTTGCATTAATTTTGTGTTCATCTTGAAGTTTCACACATGGTAGATAAAGAAATTTCTGGTTCAGGTGTTTTTGGGAAATCAGTCAAGTGATTGGATGTCGACAGCCAGGAAGGTTGTGCATACACAGGAATACAAAAGAACTCTCTGTAGATTCCTGTTTAATTTTGCTATAAATCTAAAACTGCTCCAAAAGTTTATTAATTAAACAAAAATTTTTAAGAGGAAAATATACCCTTAAAGGGATAAAATCACAGTAAATAACATGTGCATACAGCAGATACCCAGTAACTAGTTGATTTAGACTAAACTGAATTCTTTTCTTTTTTTTTAAGATTTTTTTAATTAACTCAGTTTTTTACATAAGCTCACACCCAACATGGGGCTCAAACTCACAACTCTGAGATGAACCAGCCACGTGACCCTGACTACAGTGAATTCTTTAAAAAAGAAGAGCCTACCATTATGTATGTATTAACTAACTATAACATTGATACTTTTTAAGTGGAGCTTAAAAGTTTAAAATAATGTTGAAGTTTCATGTCAGGTTGAAGTTTTTCAAACTTATTATCTTAATATCATTTGTAGTAGTAAATATAATTAACACAGACTTTTCAATCACATCCATAAAATACTTTAACTGAAAATCTCTGAATGAAATTTTTACTTTCTATATGTTTGTATTTTCCATAATTAACTTGTATCTTAAATTAAAAAAAAAAATTTAATCCCAGCATAAAACATTACTACTTTTCATAATAAATTAGAAAATTCATATTCTTTATCCCTAAAATGAGGTTCACTAAGAAAACTGAAATTTTAAAACTGTACTTAAATATATTTTGACAAAAATCCTAAATCAGAATTATTCAATAAATGTATAATTCACCTCATAATGATATCATAAATTAAAATAGAAATGATCTCTCCTACTACTCAAATGTTTAATGTTTAATGTCAGGAAAGATTATATGTAGTTAAATGTATAATACAAAACTACTTTTAATACTTTTTTTTTTTTTTTTTTTTTTTGAGAGAGAGAAAGAGTGCATGTAAGAGAGAGAATGAGCAGGGGAGAGGGGCAGAGAATCTTAGGGAGGCTCCATGCCCAGCATGGAGCCTGATGTGGGGCTCAATCTTATGACTGACATCATGACCTGAGCCAAATCAAGAGTTGGACACAACCAACTGAGCCACCCAAATGTCCCCAAACTACATTTTTTTTACAGAAGAAACTGTTGTGAAATGCCTGAATGACTTTTGTGACAAATAAATACATGGATCAGTTAATCCTCTGGTTCACTGTGAGTACGAGCTTGAATCTAAACATAAAAGAAAATGTTGATACTCCTTATAGGTAATAACAAGTTATTTTCAATATTTTAGAAGACAATATAGTCCAGAGGCACCTGGGTTAGGTGTCCAACTCTTGATTTCAGCTCAGGTCATGATCCATGGTTCGAACTAAGCCCATGTTGGGGTCTATGGTGATGGCACAGAGCCTGCTTGGGATTCTCTCTCTCTCCCCTTTGCCCACCCTCTCTCTCTCTCAAAACAAATAAATATTAAAGGATAGTATAGTCCATGTAAATATATGTAAAAGCAGAGCTTCCCCAATAAAAGAGAAGTGGCATATTATAAAGTGAATTCCATTCTTTGTAGTAAAAGATGAGGAAATCAGTGTTGCTAATTATTGTCTGAATTCTGACATCATCAAAGGAATTATGGCAGATTTCAATCATTTTACATAGTAACCCACATCTTAAAAATTTTCAATGACCAGAATAAAATTGTCAGAAAAAAAATTCTATTTTCACAAAATAAATCAAAAGTTTTTGTGAAAGCCTCTGAGTATAAACAGAAAAGTAGATAGGCCAAACACTTAAATTCATAAACTACAAGGCACTAAACTTTGACCTATAAGCATTGTATTTTACATATTTTAAAATGAAGGACTACTGAGATTTAAATGCAGCAGCACCTGCTTCCAAATGATTCATAATGATTCTAATGAAGGAGAATTTTTAAATGGCAGCTACTACCTACCAATGATTAAAGCAAGTTACGATCTTTTCACACTAAGTCTTACTATTTTTCTGGAACTCAGGAATAGTCTGATCATCCACATCTTAACATGTACACACACAAAAAAAAGTACCTTTATAATATATTGTAATAGAACAAACCTGCAATAGAAATGTCAAAAGTATACCTAAAAATGAATAAAGTAAAACATCATTTATCTACCATAAATGTCATCTATGAGTAAAAGAGGTTATACATACACATCTCAGTCCCAAAGTCTGAAGCTAACCAAATAGAAAATCCCAGCCTTTTCCCCACTACAGTGAGGGAGAAGACAAGTATGTCTTTTATTTCAAATACTACAGAACATCATGTTGGAATTATTGGACAACATAGACGAGAGAAAACAAGTGAAGGCAGAAGAATTAGAAAGTGGACTCCCCATTTTCTATAAGGGATTTCCTATATGCAAGAAGCCAGATGAGGGAGTTGTTCAGTCGTAAGAAACTACAGTCTCCAATGCCCTTTGGATGTACCAAAAGAATGATAGAAAAGGTATAGCACGAAGATCAATAGAGAACAGTAGCCTGTGCAGCCACTCCCAAGAAACAACCAGAATCAAATCATGAAACATTCCTTCTTTGAAGGTAAAAGGACCAGGCAACATTTGCCCAGTTTTCAGAACTGCTATGGATCAAAGCCTCCTATATGCCTCCCATTCTTTCTTTTTCAAGAGTCTTTATTGTGGCATTCCCATATCGGTTTCACCACTCTATATTCGATTTATGGGTGCTACATATCAATAGCATCTTCTGAGGTCACAGGTTTCAGTATCAATAAAAACCAGAATTGAGCCAGATCTTGGATTTCAACTGATACCATGATTGGATGAGACTTTTGAAATTCTTAAACTGGGCATGAAGTAGATTTGTATATAGAAGAGAGATGAGTAATTGAAACCAAAAAATCAGACTTTGATAAACTAGATTCTTAGTTCCAAATTTCACTCCCTTGTAGTAAATTTGCCATGTAATTTTGCAATAGGGAAAAGAAGATGGAGAAAAGGCAAAGTAGCAGCATTATGTCAGATAGTGATCAAGGCTTATGTTTCTGAAACAGGTCCAAGAACTCTGGGAGTTATAAGAAATAGTTCTGGGTCCGTAAGTTTCATACAAAAATTTGTTAAGTTTGTGTTCTCATTTCTATTAATTTTCAAGTTAATTTAAACATAGTAAGTTGACTACCTTGTAACTAGTACTCAATTTCAGTGGTCACATTCACATTGCTACTAAATGATCATCAGTGACTACTCAATTTGTAGAGCTGTATTTTTCAAATTACAGATGACATCTTGGCAATCTGAAAATTTTCAGATGTTCTAAAATCATGCTATGCAAAGTGTGGTACAGAGACCAATAAAAGTCCTTGGCTAGAGAAGAAAGTCAAAAGTAAACATTCTCAAACTTTAATAGCAGCAGTTTGGCAGTAATTTTAAGCCTGTTGAAATTAATTTAAAAATTAACGACATGGCGATTTGTATTTTTAACATCTTTATCCCCACTTGTTGAAGAACTACTTTGCTAAAGCCACTAATAATCTCTTAAATATCAAATCCAATATATGCTCCATAATGCTTTTATTTATTGCCAGATTGAATGACAGTACCGACTACTCCCTTCTTTATAAAAGTCCTCTACTTGAGGCAACCACTCACTCCTGGTTGTCCTTCCACTCAAACTCCTTACGAACTCTTCTTCCTCTATCCTTCTCTTAAATGATAATGTTCTGTAGGACTCCCTATGACCTTCTTCTCTTATGTTCATATAACTCGTCAATAATTGCCAATTAAACCTGAATGTGCCAACAAAAAACCCTGACGATTATTTTAGAGTTTTATCTTTCACTCATGCTCTTTCTACACATTTAAGTACTATCAATTCTACTTTCTACCAGGGAAATTTAAATTTTGATATTCAAAAGGAAAGAATAAGAAATATTCATGCATCTTAAAACTTTTTATAGTAGTACATAAGCTCAAGTCAAATCACAAAAGTAATTAATATTCCTTTCCTAAAGGCCACTTCCATGTCTGCTAATATAAAATATTCATTTTTTGCTTTCACATTTCCTAAAACAAACACGTAATTGGTAAGCACTACCACGGAGTTGCTAACAATTTTCTCTGTTTTGCTTAAGGTCAAACATTACTTTCCTTACATTAAAAGTCATTATTAAACCACAGAAAATTAAAAGCCATTTTATACTTTGCATATACTGGAGACTTATTAAATGTAGACTAATTATAAGGGTTGATGTATATTGAGGCATCTTACTACACGGTTCATTTAGGATTATAATTAAATTGTAACTTTCTCATTAGAAGAGTTTATGTTCATTTTTTCCAAATCTATGTATAAAAAGAAGTACTTGCTTTTTTATCTGAGTAAAATACTTCTATATTCTATTTTCTTTATGAAGCAAAACTTTTATTCTGAAAAGGAAGTTTACTCTGAGCTCATTGCAAAACTATCTATTTCAGTCATATTCCAGATATAGCAGGACAAAGGGCAACAGCAGGAAATGGAGCATCACCAAGGTTCAAAACAAACTTGGTTTAGAGTAAAAAAAGTTTCATATTATTATTAGGAATAATTAAGCACTATGCTTGAAAGAAAAAAAACAAAAACAAAACAAACAAAAAAACGATTAAAAATTAAGATACTGAGGGGTATACCTTCATCACTAGATAAAAAGGTGAGAATACTATTCTCTATTATTATCTTAAATAAAGGCAAAATGGAAGTAATGATACATACTCTTGAGCTCATATATGTATCTTAAAACTACTAATAAAGACTACATTTTGTTTCTTACCCTTACAGTACATTTAAATAAAATCAATTCATTTTTTTCTCAACAATTTTGAAACAGATGAAAAAACAGTTATTTTTTTTCCACTTGACAGATGAGAAAACTAAAACAAGAAGAAATTATGTAACCTGTTTTTAGGTTTTTTCCTTAAGATCAGATGCAGAATTGGGACTAAATCTTGGCTCTAATTCTGTAGCTTCATAAAATTTTTCAGTGTAAAATTAGCATCAAAAAACAAAACAAAAAAAGGCAAATGACAAAAATGAACCTTGAATTTTAACCCACACTGCCACATTTCGAATGTCATGATGCTTTTGAGTTACCCTGTATCTTTTTAGTGACTTAATGTATTTGATACTTTCCACTGTTACACAGAACAAAAATAACTTAATCTTACCAAACAATTTGAGAGGCTCAGTTTTTCTTCTGCATAGTCTGGTGATCAACTGTAGCATTCCCAAGAGACTAAATGTTTAACAGAAATATATCTTAATGCCTATCCAAGGGGAGTTGAGATATGGACTTTATGATACATACATGTCGTTATTTGCAATATATGAATTCCAAAAAGGATGATGTAGAGATGAAAATCATTCTCAGCACTGTCTCTCTTACCATAAACACATTATGTGAAAAAACAATGTGAAAGGATACAGGGAATAATATGATGTCTACTATAGATAGTAGTAGACAATACTTAAGAAAAATATACTCAGACAAGAAAAGTATGCTTAGACAACAAGTAGTTAACTACTAAACTAAAATCCAGATACGTGATTAAACATGTACAAATTAATGTTTAACTTATAAGAGCTATATGAAATGCACTGTTAATAAAATCCTTGACTCTGGGTGACCATTTGGAGACAAGAAAAGTTCAGACTACATAAGCTGGTAAAAGAATCTATAGTAAGCAGGAATATTGGGTGTCCAGAAATCAGCCAGCCTATATTATACAATAACTACACGAGGTTAACAAATAACGTAGTAGGAAGATGCATGTTTCTAACAATGCAATTAAATCGTGTTCCTAGAAGGAGAAAGTGAAAAGTTAGACCTGAAAGTTTGGTTAAAAAAACAAACTGCCAAGTTTTGTACCCAAATTATTTTCAAATATGAAGTTTCATACATGAGAAGCCATCTGCCAAAAACTGAAACCAGTAATTTACTTTAATCGTACTTGAAAGACTTTAATCATTAGCATTAAGGTTTACAACTGAACCCAGACTAACAGGTAGAAAACATATTTATACATTCTCTTTTCTTTTGCCTAAGCAGTATTATCCAAGCATTATTTCTGATAGTACCCTATTTAAACACCTACTCAACTTTTATAATTCTCAGTGGCAACTTTTAAAATATCACCTTATATAGAAACAGTAGGATAGTACCTTAATATTGATCTATGGCTAAGACACTGCAAAATACGTATGCTGGTCAGCACTGTGACAAATATGGAGGATGTCCTAACCTTACTGCTTGGAAGCTGACCTTCATAAATCTTTGAAGCCATCTTCTTTAATCAGACATGCATACAATGTTTGGTATGGATAACACACCAACTAGGGCAGAAAAATGGTAGACAATATTTAAATTTTAATCAGTAAAGATGAATTTGATACTCAAGAAAAATAATCGATCAACTTGGGAGGAGGCAAGTAAATCAAGTCATTATTCTGAAAACAAAGAGAAAGAATCAAGTATCTATCTTGCCTGCCTTCCCTTTAAGGAACTGTCATCAACTGATGAGGGGACATTTCTCTATATGTTCTGCTAATAATGAAATGACAGAATTGAAGTATCAGTTTTGTAAACTCCTAATGAAATAATTACCACATGTAGGTATAACTCATCGATAGTGGAGACACATGAATTATTCTAGCCTCCCCCCACCAAACAGAATGTGAATCAGCCATGTCTCTATATCTGCCAGTTTGCAGATACCAGGAAAAAAGAAACAATTAATTAAAATGAAGGAATTAAACCCAGCAAAACTGAGACTGAGGAAAACTTTAATGTCAAAACCTGGTTTCTTCAACAAATAAATAGAAGGAATAAAAAGTATGCTGAGGGGGAACCTATAGATTAAAAGATTTCATAGACATTTTCAACAAAATATGATGTGTATCCTTTGTTTAAATATTGAGTCAAACAGCAGGAAAACAAACACATTTATGATACTACCAGAAAAGTTTAAACTGTGCAGATATTTGATGACTTAAAGAATTATTGTATTGTGCTTATGTTTTTAAGAGTTGTTTTCTAGATACACTTTTTTTAAATTTTTCAATGTTTTTATTATTTTTATTTTTGAGAAAGAGAGAGAGAGAGAGAGAAATGTGAGCAGAGTAGGGGCAGAGACAGAGGAAGACACAGAATCCAAAGCAGGCTCCAGGTTCCAAGCTGTCAGCACGGAGCCTGATGCGGGGCTCAAACTCCTGAACCTTAAGATCATGACCTGAGACAAAGTCGGACGCTTAACCAACTGAGCCACCCAGGTGCCCCTACCCCTGAATTATTTTAAAGCAAATCCCAGACAACATCATCTTATCCATAAATATTTAAAAGTATATCTAGGGGCACCTAGGTGGTTTAATCGGTTAAGCGTCTGACTTCGGTTCAGATCATGATCTCGCAGTTCATGAGTTTAAACCCCACATCAGGCTCCGTGCTGACAGGCTGGAGCCTGCTTTGGATTCTGTGTCTCCTTCTCTGCCTCTCTCCTGCTCACACTCTCTGTCTCTCAAAAACGAATGTTAAAAAAAATATATATATAGGGCACCTGGGTGGCTCAGTCGGATAAGCATCCGACTTCAGCTCAGGTCATGATCTCACAGTCCGTGAGTTTGAGCCCTGCGTCGGGCTCTGTGTTGACAGCTCAGAGCCTGGAGCCTGCTTTGGATCCTGTGTCTCCCTCTCTCTCTGACCCTCCCCCATTCATGTTCTGTCTCTTCTCTGTCTCAAAAATAAATAAACATTAAAATATATATATATATATATTTTTTCAACGTTTATTTATTTTTGGGACAGAGAGAGACAGAGCATGAACGGGGGAGGGGCAGAGAGAGAGGGAGACACAGAATCAGAAACAGGCTCCAGGCTCTGAGCCATCAGCCCAGAGCCCGACGCGGGGCTCGAACTCACGGACCGCGAGATCGTGACCTGGCTGAAGTCGGACGCTTAACCGACTGCGCCACCCAGGCGCCCCTATATTTTTTTTTTTAAATAATTCAGGGGTAGTGGAAGGTTACAGATGAAACATTACTGAACATGAAGTGGTAATTACTGAAGCAGGGTGACAGATACAAAAGAGTTCACTATACTATCTTCTCTATGCCCACTTCAAATCTTCCATTAAAAAAACTTAAAAAGGAAGATGAACTAAAAAGGTCTATATGACAATCCGTAAGAAGGACAACAAAATAAATGCATGTCCCTCAGAGGTCAAAAAAAAAACCAAATGAAAACCTTAACGGTAAATTAGGCAAGCATTCTCGCTGTATACACACATACATATGTACACACACACTCT
Organism: Puma concolor; assembly: GCF_028749965.1. Lineage (NCBI taxonomy): Eukaryota > Metazoa > Chordata > Mammalia > Carnivora > Felidae > Puma > Puma concolor. Next base: position 190,290,966 of record NC_141674.1, on the reverse strand, counting down.
TACGTGAAAAATGAGAAACTGTGAGACCCAAAGAGGTAAGTCTTGCTCAAGGTCACAAAACAAAACAGGAGCAGAGCCAAAACTAGACCTCACAACTGCAAGCCCAGAAAGAGACTAAGTTGGAGCTAAAAGAATATCTGAGGAGTCCTGAAGTAGTCTGAAAGCCCATCAAAGGTGTAAAAAGAGTTTAAAAGTTAGGTGAAAAAAACAATCCCGTGGTTAGAAGGGCAATATGCTTGAGCGAGCACTAAGACTAGAGAGAAGTATGGAGAACAACTGGGTATCTGGCAATCATCCTCACCAGGGAGCAGAAGTGTTATATGTATGAGGTATGTTTGGAAACTACTTGAATTCAAAGTGTTTGTAGAAAAGAAAATTGTCATCTAGCTTACAAGTTTAAACATGAACTAATGAAACATAAAAATCATTATTTTAATAACAATTTTTGAAAAAAGCTGAAAAAGTTTAAATCTTAATAAGTACACAACGAACTTAAACATAAAAATGGGATTTATCTTCCTGTCCAAAAATAGGCTTCAAAATTTGACCATGAAGGGTCTTCATTATTTACTTAGACATTTTCATAAAAGAGTAAGGATTCATATTTATATTAAAAGTTATAAAGAATAAACCTGTGTATGCCAACAAATTATACTATCTTTTCTTTTTTTAAAAGATTTTATTTTTAAACAATGTCTGCACCCAACGTGGAGCTCGAACTCACAACCCTGGGATCACAAGTAGCATGCTCTACTGACTAAGCCAGCCCAAACACCCCTATACCATTTTTTGAATAAGCACAATGACAAAACATTAACTCCACCTAGAAACAAAAAAAGTAATGAATAAGACAATGTAATCGCATTTAACTTTTGTCATTCTGAAAATGTAAAATCTAGTATGTCTGATGTATTTTTAAATAAGTCATTTTTAAACTACCACTCATACTAAAATGCACTTTAATTTTTGGCTGACACGTGTTAGTGACTATTTCCAAAAGTGGTGAATTCAATTCCTTTTTTATTAGAAGAGTGGTCTATTTTTAAAAACACATTTCTGGCATTAAATTACACAAGACTACAAAGCTTTTTTTAAAATCCGTATCAAACATTTCAAAGTATATCCTTCACTAATTATAAGAAATACCAAACCAGGAAGTCAAAGAAAATTCCAGGGTGACCTCTAAAATTCAGTATTAGAGATAACTAAGATCATTTGTTAAAGAATAACTTGTTCTTTAAAAAGCTGAAAGTATAAAAAAGGAGTCTGAAGGGGGATAATGCAGAAACAGAAGCTGAGACTTGAGAACTTCACCACAGACTTAAAGTAACTTAAGCAGTAAATTAGAGATGTTTCTCTGACCCTTGCCAGTATCTTCAAAGCAGTAATGTAGCTCCTCTCTTGAAAAACATGTTTTTCAGTACCCTTCTCCTTAATATCAAAGTTAACATGTAAAAAATCACATAAAGACCAAGACAGAAAACATTATTTTTGAATGAGAAAATGAAAAATATTAAGGATCATCCTGGATAAAAACATGGACTTGACTCAGGCAGTTCTGCTTCTCAACAGCCCCTTTAATTTCTGCATCAATTTTCTTACCAGTAAAAAGGGATAAGTACAATAGCCACCTCCCAGGATTGTTGTGAGGATTAAATGAGACAATACTCATAAGGTACTATCAGTAAGCTTGTAGTAACCGTCTCAAATCAATAACATTTTTACATAATGAATAACATTTTTTATACTATTTAAAAGGTTAATTATAGGAAAAAATGCTGAATGTTCTTCTCATAAAAATATCTCTATCCTACCCCTACTTGTGGGAGAAAAAGAAAAACACAAAAATAAAAATATTTTATTTTTCTGCTAAGGTCATATTACTTACATAACTTAAAATCACTGAAGAAAAATAAAAACCACACCCTAGAGGTTTAAAAAGGGTGTCAGTATCGTGTATGTGTTCAAACCTGGGAAAAGTGGAAAATAGAAAAATCCATGTTGTTAAATTCTGGGTCATTACTATAATACTATGCATTAAAGTGATAAGGCCAGTCACAAAATTTTACAACAAAGTACTTTAAAACTTAGAAATAAAAAGGAAAGCAGTTACCTTTGTACAATAAAGCATCCAAAGTTCAAAGAGCCTCTCTCTAGATGCCATTCTGGCTTTCACTCTGGCACTTTAATTTTTCCTCCAAAAAAAAAAAAATTATGTTCACGACCACAGCATGTTCATTTTATTTCCCAAGTTTTTCAGCCATTACAGTAAAGCTCAAAGCAGAAGGGAAAACAAAAATAAGTGAAATCAAATGGGCTGTCTTCTGATCAATAAAATTCAGTTCTAGCAGTCACTCCAACTTATCTTCATCATGGTAGTTGGGAGATTAAATAAATCTGTGAAAGACAAAAATACGCAAAAAGTTTGCTAGAAAAAGGGGCCATAATAAAAACTGTCGATTTATCAGAACTATAGATTTATCTACTTCACTTCCTGCAAACAACCAGCTAAGCTTTTATACTGATTGATTTTACAGAAAGTAGTGCTTCGGGGAAACATCACTGCTAACACAATACTTCACATCAATATAAAGTTAGAATTCTCTAGCGCAGACCCTGAGACAAGTACTCATAACCAAAAATGCGTCCAGTGATAATAAACCGCAAAACACCGTTGCCATTCATATTTTCTAGAAACAAAAAGAAAGCCACACTTACTAGTGCTATATTTCAAAGACAAAGAATCCCTTAGAATATTCTAGTCTGCTTAAGACTTGTAGGGAATGTTTGTCGTTGAGTTGCAGGGCAGGGCGTGGGGAGGAGGGTGAGGAATTCCTGGTTTGTTTGTTTTAACAATTCTCGCAGGGTGAAAGCCAACCTGCCCACCTGGCCTCTCTACCTCTACCTCAGGAAGAAAGGAGCACGCACTGGCAAGGTAAACACTCCGGGAAAACTTCCCAGTGTTTTTAGGGATCTTTAAATTTCCTCCTCGCAACCCAGACAACGGAAACAGAGGCAAACCTAAGGTGTGCAAGCGGCCAAGAGAAGCTTTGGAAATGGTGCAGTGCGAGCTCCTCCGCATCCTCCGACCCGCTATCCACGCCCTGCAGACCGCACTGGGACACACCCGGGTCGACCTCGCCCCCTCATAGCAGCCACAGACTCTACAGCGCGTTCCCCACCACGCACCGGGGACCCTCCCACGTCTGCCACGCGGCCACTTCTTCGCTACGACCCGCTCCCCGTCACCACGCTCACGTTGGGGGCTACGCCAACGCCGCCAGGCCGACGTCTAACTTACTTCCCTCGCCCCCTTCCCCAGCCGTGTCACCTCACCTCGCAGCAGGGAAGGCGGGCGAGAGGAGGCGGGGCGACGACGGCGCGAGGCGGGGAGCGAGGGCCTGAAGGAAACAAGGGCGGGGCTATCCTCTCGGCTAATAACTCCGGCCTCTAAGGATTTAGCCGGCCCCGGGGCAGTCGCTATTCATTGGTCGCGCGGGCCGGGGGCAGAGTGACTTGAAGTCCCGCCCCAGCATTCCTGCGCATTCGCAGTCGACCCGGCTCCCGAAGATTCGGGGGCTGGCGCCAGCCGGGACGTTCCAGTCAGTCTTCCCAGGCTGGACGAGTAGGATGACAGACGTGCTGACGCTAATACACCGCCACTCCTGGGGCCGGGCAGAGGTAGCCTTTGGCTGATGGCGTCATTTCCGGGACTCATTTGAGGGCGGAGAATCCTGGGGTGCTCCCTAAAGGGGATTTTGTTTTCATTTCCTGTAAAAAGGGGATTGGCCTTGGTAGTGTATAATAACAAGAAAACAGACAACTATCCTCACACCCTGAAAAAGAACAACAAAGTCTTTTCCTTAATCTCGCTTGTGCTTTCTACTTCCGCAGTCACGAAATGTCCAATACAAAGTGCTTATTTTAACACTACTGAAGGCTTCAGAAGAGTTTTTGCTTTTTCAGAAAAACAAGACAAACGGCTGCGTTTACTAGACATAGACAACTTTCAGGAGATTTTTGTCGGAAGGGGATGAGAAGGAAGAAATACAAGATAAATCACCTTTGGTACACCTAAACATTTAAAAAACTTTGTATTAGGAAAATGTCAACTCTATACAAAAGTAAACTAGCATAATGAAACCCCACATACCAAGATTATCAACTAATTAATGTCCCATCTTTTCATCTGTACCAAAACTTGGCAAACTGTGAACAGTAAATATTTTAGGTTTTGCAGAGTGTCTTGCTTGGTACGTATTTTTAAAATAATATAAGAGTGGGGCACCTGGGTGGCTCAGTTGGTTAAGCCTCCAATTCTTGGTTTCGGCTCTGGTCATGATCTCACAGTTTTGAGGGTTTGAGCCCTCCATCAGTTCTGCACTGGCAGCGTGGAGCCTGCTTGGGATTCTCTGTCTCTCCCTCTCTTTCTCTCTCTCGTTCTGTCTCTCTCAAAATAAATAAACTTAAATTTTTATTTAAATAATAGAATAGTATTTAGTAATATTTGAAAATAGATGAAATTCAAGTTTTAGTGTTGTAAAGTTTGTTGAAACACAGCCATGCCCATTCCTCTACAGTTTTGTTTGTTAATAGCCTTTTTTTTAATAAGGTCTAGACCCAATGTGGGACTTGAACTCACAACCCTGAGATTAAAAGTTACATTCTCTTCTGCCTCAGCCAGCTATGTGCTCCCCCTTTACTATTAATACCTGCTTTCACTGCAAGAGGGCAAAGTTAAGAGTAATTTCCAGTAGTTATTTCCCAATTATGCCTTTTCAGCATCTCTCTTTGGTTGTGAAGAACATATGTGAAAATATATGAAAACTTCAAGGAAACGGAGAGGAATTATTCTTGCTCTGGGATCTGCCATTTTAGTAATTAGCAACTCCATTCTTCCAGGTGTGCTGTCCAAGAACCTAAGAAGTATCTTTGCCATCTTTCCCGTATACTTCACATTCAATCTAATTTTTTCAGTTATAGCTTCAAAATATATCCAGAATCTAACCATTTTCCTACACCACCACCACTACCACCCTGATGTGAGTTACCACTAAATCTTTTGTAGATTATTATAATCTCATAACCAGTTTGTCATCCTGCCTCTGCCTATGCACTCTCCCTACCCATGCATTATTCTCAACACAGTAAGCAAAGTGGTCTTTTAACATAGAAATAAGACGTTACTCCTCTGCTAAAAACTCTCTAGTGGTTTCCCATTCCACTTGAAACAACCAGAAAGTACCTGTGTTTTCCTCCCACACTTACCTCTTTACCTTCTCCAACTATTCTGGCCTCCCCTTATTTCAGTCCAGACAAATGGCTTCTTTGCTGCTTCTAAAATTCACAAAGCATATTCTATTCTCAGGGATTTTACATAAGCTGTCCCTCTACCTGGAATTCTCCTTCCCCAAATGTCCACACACAATCTTCAAACCTCTGCTGAAGAATCACTTTATCTGTTTCTATAGTCTGAATGTTCGGGTCCTCTCAAAATTTATATCCTATCCCCCAAGGTGATGGTATTAGGAAGCAGTGCCTTTGAAAGTACTTAGATCATGAGGGAGGAGCATTAGTGAATGGGATTAGTACTCTTATAAAGTAGATCTCACAGAGCTCCCTATGTGAGCTTTCAACTCTGTGAGAATACAACAAGTCTGGAAGATGGCATTCACACAATCACCCTATTTTGGACTTCCAGCCTATAGACAAAGAAAGCAGGAAGGAAGGAAGGAAGGAAGGAAGGAAGGAAGGAAGGAAGGAAGGAAGGAAGGAAGGAAGGAAACAAAGAAAGAAAGAAGGAATGGAGGAAAGGAGGAAGGAAGGAAAGAAGGAAAGAAGAAGGAAGGAAGGGAGGAAATGAGGAAAGAAAGAAAGAAAGAAAAGAAAGAGAAAAAGAGGAAGAAAGAAAGAAAAAGAAAAGAAGAAAAGGAAGAAAGAAATTGTAATCTACTGTCTGTGGTATTTTGTTATAGCAGCCCAAACATACTAAGACATCAGTAAAGCATCCCCTCACCTTCTTTTAGAGAACAGCGTCCTTTTTTCCCTTCCTTTCTCTATTTTTCACTGTAGCACTTAACAGCTGACATATAATTTGTCTATTGTGAGTTCCCCCTAGTAAAATGGGAGCACTATGAACACGGGGAGTTTATTCACTGCTATATACTTTCAGGCCCTTGAATAGTGTCTTATACACAAGAGACACCCAATAAATATTTGCAGACTATAAAATAAAAGGAATAAATTATCTATTTCACTATATGTCTATTATTCCATGTCCCTTCTTGAGTCTGCCAAATTCTGCATTTATTTTTTCTTTTTTAATTTTTTCAAATTTTTTTTTATTATTTATTTTTGAGAGACAGAGAGAAACAGAGCATGAGCAGGGGAAGGACAGAGAGAGAGGGAAACACAGAATCCAAAGCAGGCTCAACGCTTTGAGCTGTCAGCACAGAGCCTGACACGGGGCTTGAACCCGAAACCATGAGATAACATGACCTGAGCCAAAGTCCGACACTCAACCGACTGAGCCACCCAGGTGCCCCCTAAATTCTGCATTTAGATGGCATCTAGTGTCAGCTAGATGCCAAAAGTCTTCCTGTGCTGAGACTTCTGGTAGCTCCCCGGAATGGGGATAAGCTTTGGTTTTATGAGTGAGTCTTTTATCAACACTTAGGTGTCTCCACCAGTGAAGCTATAGCCACTTTTTCTTCAGGCAGACCTCAAGGCCAACACATTTGTCACCTGAAGAACATATTTCCTTAGTAAAATTGTTACTTAGTCACCTTCTGAAACAACATGGCCTTGCTATACTAAAATCATATTTCTGGCCTAATTTTCATGACAAAATGTGTTAACCTTAAAAGCAAATCCAGTAAAAATGTCTTTATCCAGGAATAATAGAGAATTGCAATTCAGAACATGCAAAATATGACAAAACCATAGGTAAGTTCAACAAACAAAGGAGAGGAATATTATTTTATGGAGAAGCAGGAAGAAGTTGGGAAGGAATGTTCTGAATGCAAGTTGATTGGACAAAAGCATGGGGTCTTCATGATGACAATTTCTCATTGACTGAGTTGCAGGGGTAGTTGATTTCTTGTAGAAGATGCAATGTACCTCTTTCCCCATTGGGGACTGTAATTGGTGATTCTTTCCAATTTAAGATTTTTCTGTTGGGGTCCATAATTGGCAGTTCTTCCTGTAATTTGATGTTGAGTGGTATGGCTCTCATTTCTAACCTCCCTTTCTATCCTTCCTATTCTACTTTAGTAAAGTTTCACTTTATTTTCACCAAGGCATACTCATGAACTGAAATGGCCCTCTCTAATCTACCAGGTGGTCCTGTACTCAAATAGTTTCTCTTCTGATAACAGGGTTAAGAGTCTCAGTTCACTTCACCTATATAACCTTAGAATGTTACTAAATTAATTAACAATGAAAATTACATCTGCCAAGACAATTGGACTACTTATGTAAATCAGTCAGAGGATTATCACCTCAAAGAAATAATGACATAGATCAGGGAATCCGGATGGCTCAGTCAGTTGAGTATCCAACTCTTGATTTTGGCTCAGGTCATGATCTCACAGTTCATGAGTTCGAGCCCTGCATTAGCTCTACACTGACAGTGTGGAGCCTGCTTGGGATTCTCTCTCTGCCCCTCTCTCCCTGTCTTTCTCTAAAATAAATAAATAAACTTAAAAAAAAATGACTAACATAGGTAAATTATAATCTTTGAGTTACTTTTTCATCATGGTTCAGAGCAAGTAAATTAATTAGATTAATTTGATAAGTAGTGATATCTTATATAATAACCTACATGCAACCATTCCCATTATGGACAACCTACCAACTGAAGCAGATACTCAACTGTAGAAGATAGAATACAGTTTCCCTTGGACAGAGTTGGAGACATTTCACCTCTTTGGTTAAGTTTATTCATAGGTATTCTGTTGGTTTTGGTGCACTTTAATGGATTATTTTCTTAATTTCTCTTTCTGCTGCTTCATTATTGGTGTATAGAAATGCAACAGATTTCTGTACATTGATTTTGTATCCTGTGACTTTATTGAATTCATTTATCAGTTCTAGTAGTTCTTTGTCAAGACTTTTGGGTTTTCTAATATAGTATAATGTCACCTGCAAATAGTGAAAGTTTTACTTCTTCCTTACCCATTTGGATGGCTTTTATTTCTTTCTGTTTTCTGATGGCTATGGTGAGGACTTCCAGTACTATTTGAAGAAAAGTGGTTAGAGTGGACATCTTTGTCTTGTTCCTGACTTTATGGAGAAAGCTTTTCCACTAATTTCTATTCTTTTAAATTTATTAAGGTGTGTTTTATGGCCCAGAATGAGGTCTATCTTGGTGAATTTTCCATGTAAACTTGAGAAGAATATGTATTCTGCTGTTGCTTTGTGAAGCAGTTGATGGATGTCAACTATATCCAATATGATCAACATGGTGATATTGAGTTCAACTATGTCCTTAGGTCAGCCTGATGGATTTGTCCATTTTTTATATACTTGGAGCAGATTTATCTATTTCTCCTTCCAGTTCTATTAGTTTTTCTTCACATATTTTGATGTTTTCTATTTATTTATTTATTTATGTTTATTTATTTTTGAGAGAGAGGGAGTAGGAGAGGAGCAGAGAGAGAGGGAGGCAGTGGGCTCTGGGCTGACAGCAGACAGCCCGATGCAGAGAGCTCCATGAGATCATGACCTGAGCTGAAGTCAGATGCTTAACCAAATAGACTGAAACACCCAGGCACCCCCCTCCCCCGCCCTTTAAAAAAATATATATTTATTTATTTTTGAGAGAGAGAGTGTGTCAGGAAGGAACAGAGAGAGAGGGAGACAGAGAATCTGAAGCAGGCTCTTCATTGTCAGCACAAAGCCCAACTTGGGGCTCAAACCCATAATGTGAGATCATGACCTAAATCAAAGTTGGAAACAACCAACTGAGCCACCCAGATGCCCCTAATGTTTTCTTGTTAAGAACATACACATTATGGGGGCACCTGGGTGGCTCAGTTGGTTAGGCGTCCAACTTCAGCTCAGGTCATGATCTGGTGGTCCATGAGTTCAAGCCCCACATCAGGCTCTGTGCTGACAGCTCAGAGCCTGGAGGCTGTTTCAGATTCTGTGTCTCCCTCTCTCTCTGACCCTCCCCCGTTCATGCTCTGTCTCTGTCTCAAAAATAACTAAACATTAAAAAAAAATTTTTTTTTATTAAAAAAAAAAAGAACATACACATTATGGGGGCGCCTGGGTGGCTCAGTTGGTTAAGCGTGTGACTTTGGCTCAGGTCATGATTTCACAGTTTGTGTGTTTGAGCCCTATGTTGGGTTGATGGGTTCAGTGCTGACAGCTCAGAGCCTGAAGCCTGCTTCAGTTTCTGTGACTCCCTCTCTCTCTCTCCCTCCCCTGCTCACACTCTGTTTCTCTCTCTCAAAAATTAATAAACATTAGAAAAAATTTTTAAAAAAGAACAAATTATGAATTATTATATCCTGGATAATTGGCCCCTTTATCATTATGTAATGCCCCTCTTTATCCCTGATAAATTTCCTTGCTCTGAAGTCTGTTCTATCTGAAATTAATATAGCTATTCCTGCTTTCTTTTATTTAGTGTTAGGATGGTTTATCTTTCTCCATACATTTATTTTTCATCTATATGGTCTTTTTGTATTTAAAATGGGTTGCTTTTTGATGACATATAGTTGAGTCTTATTTTTTGATCCACTTTGACAATTAAAAAAATATTTTTTTTAAGTTTATTTATTTTGAGAGAGAGAGACTGAAAGTGCATGCATGAGCAGGGGGGAGAGGCAGAGAGAGGTAGAGAAAGAGAGAGAGAGAGAATATCCCAAGCAGCCTCCGAGTACTGTCAGTGCACAGCCCAATGTGGGGCTCGAACCCACAAACTGTGAGATCATGACTTGAGCTGAAACCAAAAGTCAGACTCGTAACCAACTGAGTCACCCAGGTGCCCCAACAATCTTTGTCTTTTAAATAGTGTATTTAGCCAATTGGTATTTAAAGTGATTATTGATATTGTGTACTAATATGTACCATCTTTGTTACTGGATTTTATTTGTTGCCCTTATTCTTTGTTCCTATTTTTCCTTCCACTTTTTCCTCCTTTTATGGTTTTAACTGAATATTTTCTTTTATTTTTTTTTTTAATTTTTTTAACGTTTACTTTTGAGAGAGACAGAGAGAGAGAGAGAGAGAGCAGGAACAAGACAGGAACAGAGAGAGAGAGAGAGAGAGAGAGAGAGAGAGAGAGAGAGAATCCAAAGCAGGCTCCAGGCTCTAGGTGTCAGCACAGAGCCTGACGCGGGGCTTGAACCCACAAACCGTGAGATCATGACCTGAGCTAATGTCAGACACTTAACCAACTGAGCCACCCAGGTGCCCCTAACTGAATAGTTTATATAATTCCATTTCCTCTCCTCTATTTTTTTCTTTAGTGGTTGCCTAGAGTTTGCAATATACATTTACAAGTAATCCAAATCCAGTTTTAAATAACCCTATACTTTTTCACAGGCATTGCAAGAGCCTTATAATAACAAAATATTTCCCAATTCCTCTCTCCATCCCTTGCATTATTCATTTCACTTATACATAAGCAGGCATATGCATATATACATAAACACACATAACTGAACATATTGTAGCTATTATTTTAAACAATTGTTAGATCAATTAAAAATAAGAAAAACAAAGTTTTATTTTACCTTCACTTATTCTTTCTCTGATGCTTTTCTTTTCTTTATGTAGACCAGAGTATCTGGCCTCTATCATTTTTCTTTTCTCTGAAGAACTTCTTTTAACATTTCTTGCAAGGGAAGAATTTCCCTTTTCTATTATTTATTTATGTATTTATTTTGTCTAAGAAAGTCTTTATTTCCCTTTTACTTTTGAAGGATAATTTCACAGGTACAGAATTCTACCTGTGTTTTTTTTCTTTCAGTGCTTTATTTTTTTCTTTTTCCTTTTTGTTGTTTTTTTTAATGTTTATCCATTTGAGCTTCATTTTGAGAGAGATAGAGAGCAAGAGGGGTAGGGACAGAGAGAGAGAGAGGGAGACAGAATCCCAAACAGGTTCCACGCTGTCAGTGCAGAGCCCAATGTGGGCTTGAACCCACGAACTATGATGACCTGAGCTGAAATCAAGAGTCAGACAGTTAACCGACTGAGCCCCCCCAGGTGCCCCTCTCTCAGTACTTTAAATATTTCACTCCACTCTCTACTTGCTTGCATGGTTTCTGAAATGAAGTCAGATGCAATTTTTATCTTTGCTCCTCTATAGATAGGTATATTTTCCCCTCTGGCTTCTTTCAAGATTTTTCTTTATCATTGGTTTTCTAATGTTTGAATATGATATGCCTAGGTGTAGCTTTTTTGGGAGGGCATTTATCCTGCTTGGTGTTCTCTGAGATTTCTGGATCTGTGATATGGTGTCTGTCCTTACTTTGGGGAAATTCTCAGTCTTCATTGCTTCAAATATTTCTTCTGTTCCTTTCTTCCTCCTCTTGTATTCTCATTCCACACATTACACTTTTTGTTGTTGTCCCACAGTTCTTGGATATTCTGTTCTGATTTGTTCAGTCTTTTTTCTGTTTGCTTCCCATTTTGGAAGTTTCTATTAACATATCCTCAAGCTCAAAGGGTCTTAGCCATGTCGTCTACTGATAAAAGTCATGTTTCATTGCTGTTATGGTGCTTTTGATCTGTAGCATCTCTTTTTGAATCTTAGAATTTCCATCTTTCTGTTTATGCTGTATATCTCTTTTTTGTACCTATTAGCATATTAATCACAATTTTTTAAATTCCCTTTCTGATAATTCTCAACATCCCTGCCATATTATGAGTCTGGTTATGATGCTTAGTCTGTCTCTTCAAATTGTTTTTTGCCTTTTAGTATGCCTTGTAAATTTTTAATATCCAGACGTGATGTGCTGGGTAAAAGGAACGGCAATAAATAGGACTTTTCTTTAGTGAGGTGGTAAGATGCTAGGGTAAGGGAAGCTTTCTATAGTCCTATCATTAGGTCTCAGTCTTTAGTGAGCTTGTGCCTTTGAACTGTGAACTTCATAAGTGTTTCTAAGTTTTTCCCCCACTTAAGTGGGAAAGGATGGCTAGAGTGGGCTGGAGTTGGGTATTTCCCTAACCCCCGGATCAGTTAGGCTCTGGTAAAATAATTTCTCTTGATGGTGGGCCTTGTTAAAAAGAAAAGAAAGAATGCTCTGGTTATTTGAAAAGGGTTCCTTTCCCCCTTCCCCTGCCAGAGCCATGAGGGGATTTTTCTCCAATATTTACTTTGAGAAGCTGGTTGAGCTCCTAGAAATAAAACTCACAAAATTATGCCCCCCATCATGACTGCACTCCCCTAGAGTTTTTAACTCTCAGACTTACCCGCTTTGAGCCCCCAGCAATTCATCAATTATAGTTTAGATTTTCCTATCACAGTATGGGTTCCAGTTGAGGGTTCTGCTCAGGATTTCTGCTCTGGTAAGCTGTAATTCTCAGTATTTGCCTGTCGCTCCAATTTTGGGGGTAGTTTTTTACCCTGTAACCTCACATCTCTGATGGAGCTAAGCTGTTTTGTTTGTTCAGCTTTTCAGTTGGTATTAGGATGGAGTGATGACTTTCAAGATCTTTACATGCTGATCCAGAAACTGGAAGTCCTGTCCATACCTTTTCGGAGGTACCATAAAATTGTCTAAGATTCAGTGTCAGACATGCTAACACAAACACTCTATGATTACACTGATTAGAACGTGGGTGTTTCCAAAATTCCTTAGCCACCCATTTATAATTATTTTATTAAGGTACATTACTTACGTATTCTCATTTAGAATCACAAAACTAGAAGTGTCTGGCTGGTTCAGTCAGCAGAGCATGTGACTTTTGGTCTCAGGGTCGTGAGTTTAAGCCCCACATGTGACATAGAGTTTACTTTAAAAAATTGGGATCACAAAACTGGAAAGCTGGAAGTTACATTAGAGATCATGTAATTCAATATGTCCGTTTTAAATATTGAAAAATCAAGGCCTGAATTTGAATGTAACCAAAATTCTTGACAAGCACTGTTCAACAGAAATTTCTGCAATGATGGGGGGATCCTGGGTGGCTCGGTTGGTTAACTGTCTGACTTCAGGTCAGGTCATGATTTTGGGGTCCATGAGTTCGAGCCCTGCATCAGGCTCTATTGACAGCTCAGAGCCTGGAGACTGCTTCAGATTCTGTCTCCATCTCTCTGTCCCTCCCCTGCTCATGCTCTGTCTCTCTCTCAAAAATAAATAAAGATTAAAACATTTTTAAAAGAAATTTCTGCAACAATGGAAACGTTCCACATCTGTGTTGTTCAGTGCAGTAGCCATTAGCCATATATTTCTATTAAACAATTGCAATGGGACTTGTGCAACAGGGAAATTAATTTTTAGTTTTATTTAATTTTAACTTAAAAGACACATGTGGCTAATGACTACTGTACTGGACAGATCCATAGCTAATTTACATTGTAGGAAGCACAGAGGATAGAGAAGTAAGTTAAGTGACTTGTCCTGCAGTGCACCACTTGTAGTCAACAGAACTGAAACTAGAACCCAGAACTCCTTAATCCTAGACTTTTGACTGTGCTGTCTTTTCAGAGTCCAAAGGACAATGAATTTAAAGCAGGGTTTCTCAACCTCAGTACTATTGACATTTTGGACTGGATTTTTTGTCCTGTTCACTATAGACTATTTAGCAGCATCCCTGGCCTCTACCCAGTAAATACTATCTTCCAGCTGTGACAAACAAAACTGTCTCCAGACAAAGCCATATATCCTGGGGGCAAAACTGGGGGCAAAATCATCGTCTTTGAGAACCTTAGGTTACTAGGATTTCCTAGTCACACAAGATGTCCTTCAGGACCCCCGTAAGAGGCAGGTTAGATCCAACTTAACAGTCAAATGAGAACTTTAAGAATATGATATAGAAAAAGAGAAGGAACGAGGGCACGAATAAGAATGGGATGGGGATCGTGACCGCACAAAAGAGAGAGACCAGGACCATGATCAGATCAGAGTCGATCAAGACAAAAGAGCAAGATCATGAAAGGGAACTGGAGCAGGTAAGAGAGAGAGAGAGAGAGAGAACAGGAGAGTGAGAAAAGGAATGGGAAAGAGAGAGAGAGAGAGAGAGACAAGAAGTGGGACTGAGGAGAGGACAAAGAAGATGCTTATGAACAAAGAAAACTTGAAAGAAAACTCTGAGAGAAAGAAGCTGCTTACCAAGAGTACCTTAAGAATTGGGAAATCTGAGAACAGAAGAAAATCCAGGAGTATGAGAAAGAGGCTGAAAGAGAAGAAAGAAGAAGATAAATGGCAAAAGAAGCTAAATGACTAAAAGAATTCTTAGAAGATTATGATGATGATGATAGAGACGATCCCAAATATTACAGAGGAAGCGGTCTTCAGAGAAGGTTGCCTGGTAGGCAAAAGGAAATGGAAGCAGATGAACGGGACAGAAAAAGAGAAGGAAGAGCTAGAGGAAATCAGGCAGTGCCTTTCTGGCTGAAGGGCACCTGGATCCAGATGATGGAACAAGAGGCTGAATTGTGCAGACAATCACAGATAAAGCAAGAACCAGAATCAGAGCAAGAGGAAGAAGAAAAACAAGAAAAAGAAGAAAAATGGGAGGAACCAATGGAAGAGGAAGAAGAGTCGGAGCAAAAGCCCTGTCTCAAACCAACTCTGAGGCCCATTAGTTCTGCTCCATCTGTTTCCTCTGCCAGTGGCAATGCAACCCCCAACACTGTTGGGGATGAGTCTCCTTGTGGTAGTTATTCCTCATGAAAATTCACCAGATCAACAGCAACTTGAGGAACATGGGCCAAAAATAGAGCTAAGTCTTAAACTGGGTGTTTCCAATAGTCCTGGTCAACCTAATTCTGTGAAGAGAAAGAAACTCCCCATAGATAGTGTCTTTAACAAATTTGAGGATGAAGACAGTGATGATGTATCCCTAAAAAGGAAACTAGTTCCCTTGGATTATGGTGAAGATGATAAAAATGCTGCCAAAGGCACTGTAAACACTGAAGAAAAGCTCAAACACATTAAGGTCTCATTGAGAAAATCCCTATGGCCAAACCTGAGCTCTTTGCTTATCCCCTGGACTGGTCTATTGTGGATTCTGTATTGATGGAACGATGGATTAGACCATGGATTAATAAGAAAATTATAAAATACATAGGTGAAGAAGAAGCTACAATAGTTTATTTTGTTTGTTCTAAGGTTATGGTTCATAATTCACCTCAGGGCATTTTAGATGATGTTGCCATGGTACTTGATGAAAAAGCAGAAGTTTTTATAGTCAAAATGTGGAGATTGTTGATATATATGAAACAGAAGCCAAGAAAATTGGTCTTGTGAAGTAAAAATCTTTTTACATTTAGAGTTTCGTTTCAGATTTCTTCTTTTCCACCCTTCAGAAAACTTTGACTTTTTCGGTCTTCAGAGACATTTGGAGATCTGTGCTTTTTTTTTTTTCAATGTAGAAAATGTGAATTTTTTTGTCCTTTAATGTGGTGATGCCCTGTGTACACCCTTGGTTGTAAAAGACACCTGAATCCTCCTTGGTTCTCTTTATACTCACCAGGTAAAAATTACTGGTATGTTTTGTAAGCCACAGCTACTGTACACAGCCTATCTGATATAATCTTGTTTTACTTTTTGTAAGTATTAAAATGACCCCCCCCCCAAAAAAAGTGCAAATTAACTCAACAGGGATGCCTATTGGTGGCTACCACTTGAATGGGGATTAAAAATCAACTATGCATAATAATTTGTTGAGCACCTACTATGTACATAGTACCATATGCTTTACATATTTTATCTCTATCAAATTAACATTGCAAGACAGATGGAATTCTCTTCATTTTACAGATAACTGTGGTATAGAAGTTTAACTGGCACAAGGTCACACAGCTAGCTAGCAAGAGGGAAATGCAAAATTCATACACACCAATTAGCTATATCTGAATTTAACACCCATGTATTTTCTACTTGAGTATACCTCTAACAACGTCTTTATTACTCAGGACTGAAGAGGCAGATCTGAAACATAAGATAAAGAACAGAATATAAATAGAATGAAGAGAATTCTTAAAGAGGTAAAGGTACATTCAGTGCGGAGAGTTGCAGGGAGATATTACCAAATGATTACTATGCTTAAGGAAGAAAGTGGTACTTGAGCTAGACCTTGAAGGAATGTCAGAATTTGAGTGTCCAGAAAAAAAAGAATTCTGAAAAGAGACTGCTTAGGTAAAAGATTGACTCCTCAGAAAATTCTCCTCTAAATTTTGAAGAGGCTGTGATTTACGTGAGCAGTCTAGCTAGGGTAGAATAGGAAGGAGATGAGGTTGGGAAGATAAAGGTTGCAATTAGCTCACAGTAGGTCCTGAATGCTGGATCAATGATTTAGATTTCATTCTGTGTAAAATGAGAGTTTTTAAGCAAGGCCATGACAAGAATAAAATTATATTTGTTGTCCTACATCTTGTGATATCTTTCCCAAGGCAACATGTAATCCTACACTCTTTCCAACACACAGAATACAGTAATTAAAATTTAGTTGAAACATGAAAGAAAGCCACTTCACTTTCATGTAAAATAAACTTTCAATGGTGGCTGGAAAGTTAATTGAAAGTTAAGACTTCCAAAGTCTACAGTAGAGAAAAAATCTTTAATCAAGAAGAAAAAAGAAATTACAGGAAAATTTTACTTATAAAGTGGCAATTTCTCTTTCTAAAATTATTATTTTCTTTTACCTAAATGTGAATAAAATAAAAATTTGAGGCTGGGAGAGATTTTCTAAGAAAGCAGCTTTCTTGAAATCCAATTGCTCTAATTCAAATTCAAGTATCTGAGACCTCTTTACTGTTATGTATCAAGGATTATTTCTTTCTTACAGCAATACAATACTATATGAATTAAAAAGAAAATTAAAAAAAAAAACCACCTCTATGTAATCTCTACCCCATGTATGCTGTACAACCACACATCTCAATTACTTTTTTTCCCCTACATTATTCACAGTAAAGAATGTATGAGGGGCCCCTGGGTGGCTCAGTTCATTGAGCGTCCAACTTTGGCTCAAGTCATGATCTCATGGTTTATGGGTTCGAGCCCCACGTTAGGCTCTGGGCTGACAGTTCAGAGCCTGCAGCCTGGTTTGGATTCTGTGTCTCCCTCTTTCTCTGCCCCTCCCCTGCTCTCACTCTGTCTCTCTGTCTCAAATGTAAATAAATATTAAAAGGAAATTTAAAAAAAACAATATGATATTTCTAACATTAATCTAGTAGTTCTTAGGAACTGCATCTGGTACTAGTTTTCTGGTTTTTTTGATAATTCTTTTGATTTGTATATTCGTTTGATTTATTGGCTCCTTACATTTTTTCTGTTTCAGTAATAAAGTGGATTAATGATTATCAGTGTATTTGGAATTAAGATTATGAAATCTAGAGTGTCAGGGGTAAACAACTACGACTGACTCATAGGGCTTTACTTTTTCATATTACCACAAAATTTTAATAGTAATCAAAAAGTAACACTTATTAAAACATCTGAGTTCAGGTAGTTTGTAAAGGTTAATACATATTAAAGGCAGTCAAGTCAACAATGATGAAAACACAAAATGTTTCACAGTTTTCTGAAGACATTTCTGAAAAAAGTTACCTATTTCACTTTTCCTATTTTATTGTAATGTATTTAATT
Organism: Puma concolor; assembly: GCF_028749965.1. NCBI lineage: Eukaryota > Metazoa > Chordata > Mammalia > Carnivora > Felidae > Puma > Puma concolor. Next base: position 190,273,195 of record NC_141674.1, on the reverse strand, counting down.
AAGGAGAAAGATCTTTGTTTACTGAGCATTCCATTCCTGTATTTATTTCCTGCCAAAAGGATCATTAGCTTTTGTTTATCATATGATTCATCATGGTGACACACATTAGGAAATCAAGAAGATTATGGTTTCCAGTTTCGAATAAGCAGATGGAAAATAGTGCCCTAAAGGAATAAGTTGAATGAAACAAAAGCTTGTTTCAGTACAAATTAAGAGGAAGAATAGAAAACTAAAGAAAAAATTTTCCATTTAGTTTTTAGGTTTCCAGATAAGAAATCAAGCAGCCACTGTAAAGAAAATACCCTCAGTTGAATAATTTTACAAATAGAAGTGGCATACACAAGCCTACTTTCTTGGGGTACCTGGGTGGCTCAGCTGCTTAAGTCTCTGACTGTAGCTCAGGTCATGATCTCAAGGTTCATGAGTATGAGCCCCCATGTCAAGCACATCCTGCTCCAGATCTTCTGTCCCCCTCTCTCTCAGTCCCTCCCAAACTCATGCTCTCTTTCTCTCTTAAAAAAAAAAAACTGGGGCGCCTGGGTGGCGCAGTCGGTTAAGCGTCCGACTTCAGCCAGGTCACGATCTCGCGGTCCGTGAGTTCGAGCCCCGCATCAGGCTCTGGGCTGATGGCTCAGAGCCTGGAGCCTGTTTCCGATTCTGTGTCTCCCTCTCTCTCTGCCCCTCCCCCGTTCATGCTCTGTCTCTCTCTGTCCCAAAAATAAATAAACGTTGAAAAAAAAAAATTTAAAAAAAAAAAAAAAAGAAAAAAAAAAAAACTAACATCAAATGCCCACTTTCCCAATTATATCTTATTGTTTGCAGTTATCCACTCAGTCTCATTAAAAGCTTTCTGATGTTTTAGTGGGTATTTTATTACAAAAAAGAGAACCACTTACGGCAGTGTACGATGGGGAGTTATTATTTAATGGTTATAGAGTTAACGTTAGAGATGAAGAAAAAGTTCTGGAGACGGATAATAGTTCTGGAGATGGTTGCACACAGTGTGAATGTACTGAATGGCAAAGAACTGTACACTTAAAAATAGTTAAAATGGTAAACTTTACCTTATGTATAGTTTATCATTAAAGAGAGAGCAGAGAGAGAAAGAAAGAAAGGTGCAGTTATTTTACTTGACTAGGATATGGTAAAAAAAGGCAAAAAACGCTAAAAGCCAAAATAGGCATTTATGTAATAATTTAGGCATTATAAATTTTATTTCTCATCAGAATGTTGTAATAGCTATTAAAAACAAGAGAGGTTATGGAAGGGAGTATAAATTCCAGATACTTAAGTGACCAATAACTGACCAAATGAGTGAACATATGATTAAAGACAGCAACTTCCTTTCCTTTTTAGATTCCTGATCCACCCTTTACAGATTTTGATTTAAAGTGGTATCTTGATAATTTCTAACATTGCCAACTTCCTAGGCTGTGCTCGTACAAATCCTATTATCTTTCGGTCTCTCCCCTCCTATTCTTAACTACCTGTGTAAGTTAAGGGGTGGAGGGAGAGTTTAATGTAATATAGATGTAAAATGCAGTGGATTAAATAAGATGGGAATTTTAAATCTTTCTAACAGTCTTAAGGTAGGTAGCGCACCTCGATCCCACAATGAGATTCAAGGGCCCCAGTTCTCCCCTTCTCATTGCTCTTTGAACTCACAGGATATTGTCCTTATCAACCAGCTTACAGGAAGGAAGAAAAAGTGGAAATGAAGGACCATTTCCTTTTGGTTACATAGAAGTGGCACTCACTTCTCAAATTCCATGAGCAAGACTTTAGTCAACACCTACATCTAGCTAGAAAGGATACTGGAAGATTCTATTCATATACCTAGGTAATACTATGGAAAATGGATTTGGGGAGAACAATGTATAGTCTGAACACTACCCTATTCCCAACTTCATCAGGTGACTGAGCATAGTTTGTTTGGTTCTCTTATAATATCAGTATTTCCAGACACTAAAAACTGTTAGGTTGCATCTATCACAACATTTTTTTTTTAAAGGTTCCCATGGTCTTTTTATTCCACAATTCTTACATAACAAATCATCTTAAGACCTTGTGGTGCCCCTTGAAGGCATTATGCTCAGTGAAATAAGAAAGAGAAAGGCAAACACTGTATGATCTCTCTCTCTTTTTTTTTTTTTTTTAATAAATAGAATCCAAGTTCATAGATACAGAGAACAGATTGGTGGTTGCCAGAGGCAGGGGTTGGAGGGTGGAAGAAATAGATGAACTGTTGCTATTGTTTTGTTTAAACAAATTTAATAAAAAACAAATATTTGGAAAGATCCTCAGGTATCTTTAAATTTGAATGAAATTTCTCTTCTTTTCAGTTAACTTTGTGTCATTATTTGTAAATATGCATGATCCAGAGATAACCATGACAACTCAGTTATGTGTATTTTCCCCATTTTTCTAAATTTATTCAATGATGCAAGTATATGTTTTTAACAAAATAAAATTATGCTATGCATTAAACAATACTTAGTAAAACTTAGTGGCATAAAACAAAAATTTTATTGTGTTCACAGACTCTATGGACCAGGGATTTGGGTAGAGCAAAGAAGAGATGATTTGTATCTACTCCACAGTGTCTGGGGCTTCAGCTGGGAGACTCAAAGGCTGGGAGTGACTCAATGGCTGAGGGCTGAAATAATCTGAAGACATCTTCACTTACATGTCTGTGGTTGATGCTGCCTGTTGACTTGGAACTTCATTGGACTGTCAACATAAAATAGGTGGCTCGGTCGGATGGCTCAGATGAGCATCTGACTCTTGATTTCGGCTCAGGTTATGATCCCAGGGTTGTGGGATTGAGCCCTGCATCACACTGAGCATGGAGCCTGCTTGAGATTCTTTCTCTCTCCCTCTGCCCCTCCCCTGCTTACGCTCTCTAAAAACAAAAACAAAACAAACAAAAAACCCACAAAACCTGTTAAATGTGGTCTCTCTGCACAGGCTCGTTTAAGCTTCCACACAGTGATTTCTGAAACAAGAAACAAAGCACTAGCTATAAGGGACAAAATTGATAACTTTCACTACAATAAGATTTAAAAAGCTTGTTCCTCAAAAGCACTACAGAGAGAGCAAAGACACCTTGGAAAAGGAAAATATATTTGTAAAACATATTTTTAATAAAAGACTCTTACTTGGAATATGTATAGAATCCCAATAAAAAAAGTAATAGAAACTATCTAGGAGTTTTTAATTTTTTTAATGTTTTTATTTATTTTTGAGAGAGAGAGAGAGAGAGAGAGACAGAGTGTGAATAGGGGAGGGGCAAAAAGAGAGGGAGACAGAGAATCTGAAGCAGGTTCCAGGCTCTGAGCTGTCAGCACAAAGCCTGACTCTGGGCTCGAACTCATGAACCATGAGATCATGACCTGGGCTGAAGTTGGACGCTCAACCAACTGAGCCACCCAGGCGCCCCCAGAAGTTTTTAAATGAGCAAAATATTTAGATTGGCCATTCACAGGAAGGGAAATACAAATGGTGAACCAATATTGAAAAGGTACTCAAACTCAGTCGCAATTAAGGAAATGCAAATTAAAACCACAATTAAAACCCACTATATATTTAGGAAGTCTGACAATAAAAAGTATTTTTAAAGATATGAAACAACTGTAATTATCATACACTGTTAGTGAGGGTATACACTGGTACAATCGATTTGGAAATTAGTTTGGCACTATCTAGTAAAGCTACATGTATATCCAATGATCCAACTACTTCGTATGGAGCTGGAGAAACTGTGCATGTGTGTACCAAAAAATATGTATGACATGTATCATTTAAACATCCATCTATATAGAGAACGAGCTGGGTTAACATGTGACGGAGATCAAGGACTGCACTTTTTTTTTTTAAATTTTTTTAATGTTTATTCATTTTTGAGAGAGAGAGAGAGAGGCAGAGTGTGAGCATGGGAGGGGCAGAGAGAGAGGGAGACACAGAATCCAAAGCAGGCTCCAGGCTCTAAGCTATCAGCACAAAGCCCTATGAGGGACTTGAACTTCTGAACTGTGAGACCATGGCCTGAGCCAAAGTAGGGATTACACTTTTGATCAGCACAGGGTGATACATGGAAGGGTTGAATCACTATACTGTACACCTGAAACTAATATACACTGAATGTTAACTAAATGGAATTAAAATAAAACTTTAAAAAACCCATCAGTCTATGTATTTCACCAATTTAATAGACTAAAGGAGAAAAACCATACAATTATCTCAATAGATGCATTATGTGACAAAAGTCAACATCCACTTGTAATATAAATTCTTGACAAACTAGAAAAGATCTGGAATCTAGACAGCTCCAAATGTGTATGAATTACAGAATGAAATGCTTATTTTCCAATTTAAATATCCTCTGAACTATTTGGTATACAAAATCTAAGACAGTAATGGCTTAGAGCCAATGTTCCTTAAAGATTGTCCCTCAGGGTGCCTGGCTGGTTCACTAGGTAAAGCACGTGACTCTTGATTTTGTGGTTGTGAATTCAAGCCCTATGTCGGGTGAAGAACTTACATTAAAAAAAGAAAACTTAAATACCGTCCTCTATTAGATCTTTATAACAACTTTTTAATTAAATATTTTGTTTCAGGAGATTTCAAAGATCAAGGTGGGTTGAAAATAAAAGTGTTAATACTACTCTGAAAAAAATATTAATTTAATATTAATTTAATATTAATTAAGATTAATATTAATATATTAATCTATATCCTACAGTCCCTTATCTTTTAATTTATAAACACTCTAGGTTGGCAGGAAGCATACTCTTCCTCATGGTGAATTTTGATAGTTCATGAATTATTTAATTTAGAGTAAAATCTGATTATAACACAGACTTTGGAGTAAAAAAGTCCTGGGTTTAGATTTTTGATTCTTGGCTTCTTAGCTATGTATAATCTCGGGTAAAGTATTCAATCCCTCTGAGTTTGTTTTTCTTCCATAAAATTGGGATAATAAAACCCAGGCCAGGTATGAGGATTAAATGATAAATATAAAGCATCTGGCACTCAATAAGTGTTATCTATTACCATATTTTAGAACTAAGTAAATATATGTTAACTGTTGCTGGGTGAATTTCAGAGACCCCAGGCCCTGGGGCCTCGACCCAGCCCAACCCAAAGAGGTTGCCAAAGGTTCTTGTTTTCATCCCAAGAAAGAATTCAAGGACAGACACAGCACACCAAAGGAGTGACACAAGCGGGAAAGTTCAGTAAACTGAAAGTACACTCTTGAGATGTAAAAGGAGACTAGCTCAAGAGAAACAGAGAGAACAAAAATCACAAATGAAAGAGGAGAAGTAACAACCAATACCACAGAAATACAAATAATTGTAAGAGAATATTATGAAAAATTATACAAATTGAACAGCCTAGAAGAAATGGATAAATTCCTAGAAACACATAACCTCCCAAAACTGAACCAGGAAGAAATAAAAAATTTGAACACAACATGATTACTGGCAATGAAATTGAATCTGTAATCAAAAAAACTTCCAAGCAAATTCTACCAAACATTTCAAGAAGAGTTAATATCTATTCTTCTCAAACTATTCCAAAAAATAGAAGAGGAAAGAAAACTTCCAAACTCATTCTATAAGGACAGTTATCACCCTGATGGCAAAACCAGATAAAGACACCACAAAAAAAGAGAACTACAGGACAATATCTCTGATGAACATAGATGCAAAAATCCTCAAAAATTACTAACAAATAAAATCCAACAAAACATTAAAAAAAATCATTCACCATGATTAAGTGGAATTTATTCTTGGGATGCAACAGTGGTTCAATACTCCCAAATAAATCAATGAGATAGATCACATCAATAAGAGAAAAGATAAAAACCATATAATCACTTCAAGAGATGCAGGAAAAGCATTTGACAAAAGTACAACATCAATTCATTATAAAAAACCTTCAATGAAGTAGGTTTAAAAGAAACATTCTTCAACATAATAAAGCCCCTATATAAAAAACCCACAGCTAACATCACACTCAACAGGGAAATGCTTTTCTCTCAGCTTTTCCCCTAAGGTCAGGAATAAGACAAGGATGTATACTCTCACCACTTTTATTCAACATAGTACTGGAAGTCCTAGCCATAGCCATCAGACAACAGAAAGAAATAAAAGGCATCCAAATCAGTAAGGAAGAAGTAAAACTTTCACTATTTGCAGATGACATGATACTATATAGAGAAAACCCAAAAGACGCCACCAAAAACTACAAAACTGATAAATGATTTCAGTAAAGTCACAGGATACAAAATCAATATACAGAAACCTGTTGCATTTCTATACACCAATAATGAAGCAGCAGAAAGAGAAATTAAAAAAAAACAATCTCACTGGGGCACCTGGGTGGTTCAGTTGGTTAAGCATCTAACTCCAGCTCAGGTATTGATCTCGTGGTTCCTGAGTCTGAGCCCCACATTGGGCTGTCTACTGTTAGCATAGAGCCTGCTTTGGATTCTCTGTCTTCCTCTCACTGCCCCTCTCTTGCATCTACTTGCATGCTTCTCTCACTAAGATGAAAGGAAGGAAGGAAGGAAGGAAGGAAGGAAGGAAGGAAGGAAGGAAGGGAGGGAAAAATCCCATTTACAATTGCACCAAAACCAATAAAATACTAGGAATAAACTTAACCAAAGAGGTGAAAGATCTTTATTCTGAAAACTATAAAACTTTAATGAAAGACACTAAAGATGACACAAAGAAATGGAAAGATATTTCATGTTCATGAGTTGGAAGAACAAATATTCTTAAAATGTCAATACTACTGAAATCAATCTACATATTTAATGCAATCCCTATCAAAATACCAACACTTTTCACAGAACTAGAACAAACAATCCTACAATTTGTATGGGACACAAAAGACCCTGAATAGTCAAAGCAACCTTTCAAGAGAAAAGCAAAGCTGGAGGCATCACAATCCTGGACTTCAAGTTATGCTACAAAGTAATCAAAACAGTATGCTACTGGTACAGAAACAGACACATAGATCAATGGAACAGAATAGAAAGCCCCCCAACTATATGGTCAATTAATCTTTGACAAAGCAGGAAAGAATATCCAATGGGCAAAGGACAGTCTTCAACAATGGTGTTGGGGAAACTGGACAGCTACATATGCAAAAGAAAGAAACGGGACCACTTTCTTACACCATAGACAAAGCTAAACTCAAAATGGCTTGAAGACCTCAATGTGAGACCTAAAACCATAAAAATCCTAGAAGAGAACAAAGACAGTAATTTCTCTGACACTAATAACTGTAGCCACTTTTTTGTAGCTACATTTCCTGAGGCAAGGGAAACAAAAGCAAAAATAAACTTGGGACTACATCAAAATAAAAAGCTTCTTTCTGCACAGCAAAGGAAACAATCAACAAAACTAAAAGATAACCTACAGAATTGGAAAAGATATTTACGAATGACATATGTGATAAAGGGTTAGTGTCCAAAATAAAGAACTTATACAACTCAACACCTCAAAAAATAACCCAATTAAAAAATGGGTAGAAGACATGAACAGACATTTCGTCAAAGAAAACATCCAGATGGCCAATAGACACATGAAAAAACACTCAATATCACTCATCATCAGGAAAACGCAAATCAAAACTACAATGCAATATCACCTCATACCTGTCAGAAGGGCTAAAATCACCAAGACAAGAAACAACAGGCGTTGGTGAGGATGTGGAGAAAAGAAAGCCTTGTGCACTGTTGGTGGGGATGCAAACTGGTGCAGCTACTGTGGAAGACAATATGGAGGTTCCTCAAAAAGTTAAAAATAGAACTATTCTACAATCCAGCAATCACAGTTCTGATATTTACTCAAAGAATACAAAGACAATAATACAAAGGGATACATGCACCCCTATGTTTATAGCAGCATTATTTATAATAGCCAAATTATGGAAACAGTCCAAGTGTCCATTGATTGATGAATGGATAAAGAAGATGTGGTATATATACACAATGGAATGTTTTTCATCCATAAAAAAATGAAATTTTGCCATTTGCAACAACATGGACAGAGCTAGAGAGGATATAATGCTAAGGGAAATAAGTCAGTCAGAGAAAGACAAATACCATATGATTTTACTCACATGTGAAATTTAAGAACCAAATGAGCAAATGCAAAGAGAGAGAGACGACAAACCAAGAAACACACTCTTTAGTTATAGAGAATCAGTTGATGGTTACCAGAGGGGAAATGAGTGGGAGGATGGGTGAAATATGTGGCTTATCATGATGAGCACTGAGTAATGTATAGAATTGTTAAATCACTATATTGTACACCTGAAACTATTATAACCCTGTATATTAACTACACTCAAACTAAAATTAAAAAAAAGAGCACAAAAGAAAGAGCAAGCACAGGAACTGTGATATTGGGTTTGGGTTTCTATCTCTTATTGACAGTTGTTAACTAGGGCAATGGGATATTGATTGCTTGGGCTGAGGATTTCTTAGAAGCAGGGTTTTGAGCCTTCTCTTCCTTATTTGGTCAGGGGTTTTCTGTCATGGCATCTGCCATCTTGGATCTGTCTGGTCTGATCCAGCTTCTTGTGGAGTGCTGCTAGGACAGGCCTCTGACTTTCCAGATAGCTGTACTTCCTCTTTGCTGGCCTCTAGGCCTCCTGCTAGATCCTAACTAACTGCCTACTCTATCAAAATGAACAATGACTTTATGTTCCACCATTACTGATAGTATGCATGCTACATAATTTGGGAAAGGATAGGGCAAGCAAGTTAAAAAGAAAGTGCACATTGCTAGGTAGCAAATAATTATAATATTTTTCCTTTTTTAAAATGTTTATTTCTGAGAGAGAAGCATGTGCATAGTGGGGGAGGGCAGAGATGGGGGAGGGTCAGGGAGAGGTGGGGAGGGGCAGAGAAAGAAGGGGAGAGAGGTTCGAAGCAGGCTCCACGCTGAGAGCTGAGAGCCTGATGAAGGCCTTGAACTCACAAACCATGAGATCACAACCTGAACTAAAGTCAGATGCTTAACTGACTGAACCACCCAGGCATCCCTAAACATTTTTTAAAAAGTACTAGGCCAACAGAAATGGATTTTGTTTAAAAACTAAATTGCAATATTAAAATGGGCTAGTGAAAAGATTGTATTTCACATAAAAAATATATATGAAAACACCTCACTAATAAAAAATGTTAATTTGAAAAAAGTAAAGTATTTCAAATTAGAAAAGTCTTTAAATTATATTTAATTCTCATGAGGACATGATCAGATGCACAATCAAAAATTACTTTGAGATAGGGTGCCTGGGGGGCTCAGTCAGCTGAGTATCCCACTCTAGATTTCACCTCAGATCATGATCCCAGGGTCATGGGTGGAGCCCCCTGTTAGGATCTATGCTGAGCATGGAGCCTGCTTGGGATTCTCTCTATCTGTCTCTCTCTCTGTCTCTCTTCCCACCCCCATCCCTCTCCCTCACTCACACTCTCTCTCTCAAATAAAAAATTACTTTGAGATAGACTAAAACAATATAACATTTATGGAAAGAAATTTGATAATATTATCAAGAGTAAAAATGCTTATGCTGTTTAGTTACTTTATGTCTAGGAATGCAAACCAAAAACATAGTAGTGAGAGATGCAAAAAATGACATTTGATGTTAAAAATATTGAAAATATCTAAATGTTCAACAATCTGGGAATGAATAAAATAGATGTAAAAAAAAATATTATGCAATATTATGCATCAATTAAAGACAATTTTGAAAAAACCTTCAAACCAGTCCCTGTTGACAAATGCTCATATCATGAGAAATATTATCAACATATTTGTTGGGCCCACGTGGATAGTTCCCACAAGTCCTGGACTCCATACAGCCAAGCCATTTCACAGAACCATTGAATTCTTTTTTTTTCTCTTTCAATTTATTTAAATTCAAGTTAGTTAACATACGGTTTCAGGAGTAGAATCCATTGATTCATCACTTACATATAACCACTGAGTTCTATCATTCAACCTCACTCTCTCAGGGTGCAGATGAAGAAATGAAGTGATTCACCAGAGATAATTCAGCTAAGTGGCAGAGCTAGTTCTCTGCTTTTTCTATTACCTCACAACTATTTTACTTATCTCACAAACTACCTATTTTACCAGCATCCATTGCTCAATTTTGCATTGCAGTTTTTTCCTGTGAAAATACTTTTACCTGAAGGGTATAGACAAAAATGGAAAAATTGGATATAAAATTGTAGGGCAGGTTTAGGAGAAATTAGAAATAATCAATATACAGTTAAAGGTTGTAACTAAGTGAAATTCATCATCATTTTAAACCCTTTCTTCCTCCTTTATATTTTTTAAAGTGGAAATGGGTAGAGCTCTAGCTTCTGTGCTTGCTACTACAGTTAAAATCTATGGAACTGTAAACTCTAATGTAATTAAAAATTAAAATGATCTCAGTGTTTCCATGGAAATAAAAAGACTTCATGAATAAATAATTACTATTATGCAACTGATATAGAAGTCTGTTACTCTGAAAACCACAAATTGTTTTATATCTACCACATTGTTTTATTTTGTTCTTTCCTATATCTTTTGGTTAAATTCTTCTTGAAAGTTCAAATACACTCATAGTTTTGATTCACATAATTCTAATATCAAAACATTACAATGTATTGTCAAATGTTAATCAAATCTAAAAAGAGAGGAAGGATCTTAAGAACAGTTAATATGTTTATATAATTCTAATCATCTTTTAAAGCCACAATTTATTACTGCCACCTAAAACCATATTTTAGGTAAAAGCAAAATAAGTTTAAGAAGTTTAATGTTGGGGCGCCTGGGTGGCGCAGTCGGTTAAGCGTCCGACTTCAGCCAGGTCACGATCTCGCGGTCCGTGAGTTCGAGCTCCGCGTCGGGCTCTGGGCTGATGGCTCAGAGCCTGGAGCCTGTTTCCGATTCTGTGTCTCCCTCTCTCTCTGCCCCTCCCCCGTTCATGCTCTGTCTCTCTCTGTCCCAAAAATAAATAAACGTTGAAAAAAATTAAAAAAAAAAAAGTTTAATGTTTATTAAACCTAAAATTGAATGTATAAAAAAAACAAAAATTGATCTTTTCAGGTAGTTGCTTTTATTTTATTTTTTTTTTAATTTTTTTTTTTCAACGTTTATTTATTTTTGGGACAGAGAGAGACAGAGCATGAACAGGGGAGGGGCAGAGAGAGAGGGAGACACAGAATCGGAAACAGGCTCCAGGCTCTGAGCCATCAGCCCAGAGCCCGAGGCGGGGCTCGAACTCACGGACCGCGAGATCTTGACCTGGCTGAAGTCGGACGCTTAACCGACTGCGCCACCCAGGCGTCCCCAGGTAGTTGCTTTTAAAAAGACTAGATAGAAAGCAGAAAGACTTTTCTGAAATATTTTTATAATCAAGTCTAGAGATCTGATATCCCTCACTTGTAGGGGAGCGTTACACATATACTTGGTATATTAAGGGTTTACCACCTTATATTGTAATGTCTTTTGAACACCACTGTTATAATACACTGAATATGTATTTGTTAACTAAAGGACTGAGAATTTGCTTTAATTTGCAACTAATCTAATTTGAGATACTTCTTGCCCTGACATTTCCTCACAGGTTCCAAAGTGGACTCAACTGACCAGTTCTAAGCATTCGTGGTATTCCTTTTAACTTCTTAGTCATATTTCCTGCTCTAGCTAACCTTTATGTTGGAGGGCCTCAGGGCTAGATCCTGGGCATTCTTCTCTTCTTTATCTGCATTTTTTTTCCCCTCAGGTGATCTCTCTGTTCTCTAGTTTTTCATTACCATCTATATGTTGATAAATCACAAAAATGTTTATGTCCAATCCTGACATCTAGAGTTGTATCTGTAAGTGCCAACAGTTCCATTTGGAAGTCAAAACTAACTAGGTTCAAAAACGAGCTCTTGATTTTCTCTTCCAAGTCTATTCTTTCCCATCAGTCTTCCTCAACTCAGTAAAATATACTACCATTCATTCACACAGTCGCTCATAGGTAAAACCCTGGCTGGAATCATTCTTCATTCCTTCCCTTCCTTCACACACATCCCCACATGCCCTCCCCAACAGCCAACCAATCAGCAAGTCCTGATGATTCTATCTCCAAAATATATCCTGAATTTTTCCATTTCTCTTTGCCTCCTGTATCACTATCACTCTAGATGCAAATCACCTAAGCTCTCATGTGTGTGCCATTCTAATAACCTCCTTATTGCTCTCCCTGTTTCCATTCATGTCCCTGTATAACATATTCTTCTACAACATATAAACCCAGGTATATCACTTCTCCAGTAGAAATCCTGTAATAGGTTCTGTTTTACTCAGAATGAAATTGACACTATGATTACCACTGACTCCACACCATCTTCTCTATTGCCTCTAAGCTAATGCCACACTGCTCTGCTTTCTGCCCTTAAATACCTTTTTTCCACATCAAGGTCTTTGCATTTACTGTTCCTCCTACCTGTGAAGATCTTCTCTCTGCTTTCTGAATGATGGCTCCTTTTCATCTGTTGAATGCCATCTGCCTAATAATACCACCAAATAACCTGTTGATAAAGCAAAGCTACGTTTTTTGCTTATTATAGTAAGGAGAATACTACTTTGACAGATCTTAGCAGTGTGTCTGAGGAGGAAGGACAAAGATAAGATATTTATGAGGTTTTGGGGGTCTAATTTGAGTTTTTCAATGCACGGGCCCCATTAGTATTGCGTAAAGTCTACAAGGCTGATGGGGAAAACTCAAGTCATGTTACCCATCAGAGTCCTCCTCACAGAAGTGGGACCATCTTAGTACCTTTGCCATGCCCAGTCATTGGCTGAGAGCAGCCTGTGAGAAGCATAGCTTCTGCACAGGCACCATGATAGATCCAGAGCAGCAGCTGGGGCCACTTATTAATCACTCCATCTGCAGCAGGAGCTCTGAGGGCTCATTTTCATTGCTGCCATGGCCTACCTCTTATGCTGAATAGATTTATCTCTCCCCACAGGTCAGACTGCCAGTCTCCCATAGTTCTTCTGGCCCATCTTCCTGAAATGAAGGAACCTCTGATGCTCAGAAGGAACCTCTGATGCTGCAGTTGATCTCTGGAGCTAAAACTGGTATTCATGCTCTCCCATTTCCAGGAGTTATTCTAATTTCCCTCACCCTCAGGTATTACCTCACCAGGTCTTGGAGCCTTGCTGGTGTTATGACTCAAATTTTAATTCCTGAGAGGACTGAGTGACCATTTTGTTCTTGTGCAGACACTGCTGCATGCATCCATTCACAGTTACAATGGGGCACAGGAGGACCAAAAGGTGTCCAAATGGATCATCTAGGCTCCACGTGTAGTCCCCCTGCTCTAAGTCCTTCTGCTGATCTGGGTTGATCACTCCTGCCAGTATGCTGATGCCTCTTCTTACCTGTTGGTGCCTGGATACAAGGACTTTAAAGTGCACTGACAGCAGCCTTACCTTATAGTTGAATAAAAACTTTGTGTTCCCCCTGGCAAGAGTATGCTCGCTTTGGGGACCAGGACCTCCAAACCTACAGAGCCCAGAATTAAAAGGATGGGAAACAAAATCTCCCAGTGTGTCATTGGAAATTAAGGTAAATGGGGCTACTCCTGCTTCTGTCCCATGGTTACTGGACCTATGTATTCTTCCTGTTGGAAACACAGCACTATACAGAGGTCTCTGATTTATGCATATATTACCTCTTCAAGGATGGTATCCACCCTTTCAGAATGCTGCCTCTGAGTTAATGCTGAAGCTCTGCTTTTAGAAGGCCATTTCAGCATCCTATCAATGTATCCTCCTAGGTGCAAAAATTTCTTTAAGAAACAAATATCTCTCTGTAATTACACTGAATATAGTCTTACTTTCTCCATTTAACCTATGTGATCAACTTTTATTTCTCCCTAGACAAAACTAGAAGACAGAAAATGAGGAATTACTTAGTTTTTTTTATTTTATTTTTTAATTTTATTTTTTAAAATTTACATCCAAATTGGGGCGCCTGGGTGGCGCAGTCGGTTAAGCGTCCGACTTCAACCAGGTCACGATCTCACGGTCCGTGAGTTCGAGCCCCGCGTCGGGCTCTGGGCTGATGGCTCAGAGCCTGGAGCCTGTTTCTGATTCTGTGTCTCCCTCTCTCTCTGCCCCTCGCCCGTTCATGCTCTGTCTCTCTCTGTCCCAAAAATAAATAAACGTTGAAAAAAAAAAATTAAAAATTTACATCCAAATTAGTTAGCATATAGTGCAACAGTGATTTCAGGAGTAGATTCCTTACCCATTTAGCCCATACCCCCTTCCAAAACCCCTCCAGTAACCCTTTGTTTGTTCTCCATATTTATGAGTCTCTTCTGTTGTCCCCCTCCTGTTTTTATATTATTTTTGTTTCCCTTCCTTTATGTTTATCTGTTTTGTCTCTTAAAGTCCTCATATGAGTGAAGTCATATGATTTTTGTCTTTCTCTGACTAATTTCACTTAGCATAGTTTTTTCTTTTTTTTTTTTAATTTTTTTTTTTTTAACGTTTTATTTATTTTTGAGACAGAGAGAGACAGAGCATGAACAGGGGAGGGTCAGAGAGAGGGAGACACAGAATCTGAAACAGGCTCCAGGCTCTGAGCTGTCAGCACAGAGCCTGACGCGGGGCTCGAACTCATGGACCATGACCTGAGCCGAAGTCGGCCGCTTAACCGACTGAGCCACCCAGGCGCCCCGCATAGTTATTTTTCTAATGAGCATGTTTGTCATATTGTCTTTATGAATTTTAAGGAAACTATGTATATAACAAAATCCAAAAATATTTTCATGTCCTATAAATCTATTCCTTCCTTCCTTCCTCCTTTCAATTTTTAGAAGTAAGCTCTAGGCCCAACATGGGGTTGAACTCAGAATCTCGAGATTAAGAGTCACTTACTCTACCAACTGAACCAGCCAAACACCCCAATCTATATCTATTTTTAAATAGATAAGAATAACAATAAAGGGGCACCTGGGTGGCTCAGTCCGTTAAGCATCTGACTTCAGCTCAGGTCATGACCTCGCAGTCCACGAGTTCGAGCCCTGCATGGAGCTCTGGGCTGACAGCTTAGAGCCTGGAGCTTGCTTCAGATTCTGTCTCCCTCTCTCTTTGCCCCTCCCTACTTGTACTCTGTCTCTCTCTCTCAAAAATAAAATAAAACATTAAAATTTAAAAAGAAGAATAACAGTAAAATATAACTGTTTAGTGACCAATGTCACTCATTGTTTTCTTTAGATTTTGTCCAAGTATTCAAAGCCTATGTATCCATTAACTCAGTTTAACCTTTATCTGAGGTTTTTTTTTTTTTAATGTTTATTTATTTTTGAGAGACACACAGAGACAGAATACGAGTGGGGGAGGGGCAGAGAGAGACGGAGACACAGAATCCGAAACAGGCTCCAGGCTCCGAGCTGTCAGCACAGAGCCCGACGCGGGTTTCAAACCCACCAACCGTGAGATCATGACCTGAGCCGAAGTCAGACATGTAACCGACTAAGCCACTCAGGTGCCCCTGTGTGAGGTTTTTAAGTTAGCTGAGGAACTAGAAATTGAAATTTTAGTTAAGTATAAAGTTCTTAAGAACTCTGATATTAAAGTTTTTTTTAAGTTTTTTTTTTTTTTTAATTTAAGTAATTTCTACACTTAACATGGGGTTTGAACTCATGACCTGAGATGCAGAGCCATATGCTCTTCTGACTCAGCCAGCCAGGCATCCCAAGAATTTTGATATTATAGAAATAACTTGAGATTATAAACTTTTTAAAGATATCCATCATTACAATTTTATCTAATCATGAATCTAAATTTTTGTAAACTTAATTTATAGAAATGATAATAATAATTTGTCCCATAAAACCAATGTAAGATTAGAAAAAAAAGAAACAATGTAAGAAATATATAAAGTTTAAATTATGAGATATTCAATCTTCCTGTATAACTAGCATACTGTGTTGGCATTAATTTCATATATTAAAGTCAGGAAGATAATTGTTTTTCAATCCTTTAAACCAATATGATTAACTCATTCTATCAGGAATACTTTATGAATATTTTCTGTATAATATATAAACTTTGTATTCATAAATGAAATTATAATAAAAACCCTTTAAATCCTGGTTCAGAGCCTTTCATCTTGGAAGCAACAAGTTTTTTCTTCTTTTCTTAGTTTTAACCAGAAATATCTCTTAAAAGCAATTTTTTTTAAATGTTTGTTTTTGACAGAGAGAGAGAGACAGAGCATGAGTGGACAAGGGGCAGAAAGAGAGGGAGACGCAGAATCCGAAACAGGCTCCCAGGCTCCAAGCTGTCAGCACAGAGCCCCACACGGGGCTTGAACTCACGGACTAGGAAATCATGACCTGAGCCGAAGTCAGACGCTCAACTGACTGAGCCATCTAGGAGCCCCTCTTAAAAGCAATTTTATTTTTTTTTTTTTATTTTTTATTTTTTTCAATGTTTATTTATTTTTGGGACAGAGAGAGACAGAGCATGAACGGGGGAGGGGCAGAGAGAGAGGGAGACACAGAATCGGAAACAGGCTCCAGGCTCTGAGCCATCAGCCCAGAGCCCGACGCGGGGCTCGAACTCACGGACCGCGAGATCGTGACCTGGCTGAAGTCGGACGCTTAACCGACTGCGCCACCCAGGCGCCCCAAAAGCAATTTTAAAGAAACAGAAAACAGTTTAATAATTTTTCTTTCTATTGTAGAAATTCATTAGATATTTCTAGATTGAGTACATAATGACAGAATAATTTTTTTTGTCAATCTCTAATGTTTCCCTAGGGAGGGAAAAGAAGAAAAGGAATATGAATTAAAAATGAGAGGGAGCCAACTTTAGTCAAATACAAAATTAGCATTGGAAAAGACTAATTATCTTTCCTTACTTAAAGACAGGGGAAAGTTTAGATGTAAGAAAACCTATTTTGAAATACATGCACATAAGAGAGGGTGAGGAAGCAGGAGGAAGAGTCAGTCATTACAGCTGGTTTAAAGATTAATTTAGGCCCCCTAGACAATTTGATTTCTTTGATTAAAATGCCAGTAACTGTTAATACTTGAAGTATAAAAATGAAAGGGGTATTTCTTACATTAAACAGAGTGATCTTTCTCTTTTAGACAAACAAGACTATATCCTTATGGGGTATTTTGAAGGGAAGGAGAAAAAGTTAGAAGGAGAGACAGTACAGAGGGAAACAGGAACACAGGATGAGGAAATAGAACAATCAAGGACATCATATTCAAATTGTGATTTGAAAGGATCTAGAGAAGATATTTCTAAATTTTTCACATTTTTTTCTTGCCTTTACCAAAGAATCTTTTAAGGAGGCAATTTCATAATCTCTTGACTATATTGGAAGTTTCCTCTTAAAATGTAGACAACTGTAGGGGCGCCTGGGTGGCTCTCAGTTGGTTGAGTGGCCGACTTCAGCTCAGGTCATGATTTCATGGTCCATGAGTTCGAGCCCCATGTCAGTCTCTGTGCTGACAGCTAGGAACCTGGAGCTTGCTTCTGTGTCTCCCTCTCTCTCTGTCCCTCCCCCGCACATGCTCTGTCTCTCTCTCTCTCTCTCTCTCAAAAACAAATAAACATTAAAAAAATGTAGACAACTGTATATTTGAGATATTGCTTTCTTTTTGCTTCAAAGTACGTCCCCAAAAGAACAATTTTGTTTATATGAGAAGTTCCCCCAAAAAACAATTCTAATTCCAAATAATCCTTTTATCATTTTCAAAGTAATACACAGGCCGCCTGGGTGGCTCAGTCAGTTGAGTGTTGGGCTCTTGGTTTCACCTCAGCTCATGAGGTGGGATAGAGCCCAGTATCAGGCTCCATTCTCAGTGGGGGGGGGGGGGGGGGGGCCTGCCTGGGATTCTCTCTCTCTCTCCCTTTGCCCTTATTCCCTACTCACATACTCTATCTAAAAAAATAAAAATAAATAAAAGAAAGTAAACAAGACACATTTTGATTCTAGTATAAATACATATAAGATGCAGGAGTCCAGCCCAGAATGGCTATAGAACCAGACTAAAGATAAACCTATGAGTCTGATAATATATAGTCAAATGTGAACCTTGAATCTTAGGGACCCTCTCCTAAAGAGAACCAGACCCTCACGGACAAGATAAAACAAGAGTGGGCAAAGTTCTCATTAAACTTTCATAAATGACTTGAGACAGTTTTTCCAAAGGATGCCAGTTTGAAGAGAAACCTTCTGAACCTACAAGTTTACACCCATTTTTATCCCTATGAACTTCCTCTTAATAGATGCACAATGAAGAAATTACCAGGACAAACAGTATTGACAGTAATAATGCAGATTTCTACCAAATAAAAGTTTTTCAAACATTATCAATAAATGGAGTTTATTCCTAGACACTACTCTCAAACTAAACAAAACAAACTTAAGCATTTGGAGTATTCGATAAAAAAATTAGAAATCAGAGCTCAAACCCAACATGAACTTACCTTACCACTGTTATTGGAGAGACCCTGTGTAGGAGGCTCAAAGGGCCTCAGAAAAGCATGCTGTTTCCAAGGTGACCAGATTTTGATAAGACCTCCATGACCGTCAAATGCTGGCTCCTTTAAAATACCTCCAAAATAACCTGTTGATAAAGCAAAACTGAGTTTTTTGCTTCCTGTGGTAAGGGAGAATACTATCTGGATAGTCTTAGCATTTCACAGGGGATATCAGAGGAGCAATAATTAGGAGTTCTGGGATCCAGTTTAAGTTTCAAAGCAGAAGATCTGATTGGAATTACACAAAGTTTATACATAACACCTTTTTGATTGGAGACTAGGAAGTAACACTTTGAAAGTGATTCTTTCACAATATTTTGCCTTCTTAGACTAATCTGTTGTTCCTTCCATAACCTGAATTGTTCACTTTGGAACTTCTTTGATTTACAAAGTTTTTTCCTTTGTTTGAAATGATAGTACTTATCACACCATTTTACAAATTGATTAAAAAACTGTCTGCCACTACACTGTAAGCCCCCATAGAGCTGGGATTGGGTTTTATTAATCTTTTGTATAACCAACAGGTAACACAGTGTCTGATTCTCAATAAACACTCAGCCACTGTTGATTATGATTGGACAAAAACACATAAACATGCTGACTAATCTGATTTTCAATTGATGGACATGAACTTTAAGTGAACCCTTAATCAAGTAGACCCATTAATAATACTATATTTCATTTGCCTAATTACTCTCATACTAGCTTTTCTCCCCAACACACTTCCCCCCAACATACCCATATTCACAGTTACCTAAGGGCCTGGCTTCTTATTTACTGAGAAAATTGAAGCAATCAAAAGAGATTTCCACAGACTGTCACTTGTACAGTAGTATCATCTTTACCCATGTAGTCTCCCTTGTCATCCACCCGCAGATGAGGTATCCATGGTCCTATCTAGAGTCAAACCCTTTATTTGAACACTAGATCCCATCTCCTTTCTGCTACTCAAAGACATTTCTTCAGCAATTTTCTCCCCTTGACAACTTTCCCTTCTCTCTTTAGGTTGTTTTCCATTTATTTTCTATAAGGACACTCTAAAATCTTAAATGTGGATGGTCATTCATTCAAAAATATTTTCTAAGCATCTGCCACTGTCATAGATCAATGAGCAAAAAAAGACAAAGATCCCTAACCCTGAATTTTATAATTTAGTAGAGAGAGACAAACTATAAAGTATTCTTAACACAATGGCCAAAATGATCCTTTTAAAGGGTAAGTCATATTATGTTGTCATTCTTCTGCTCAAAACATGCTGTGGCTTCCCATTTCCACGCAAAGTAAAAGGCAAAATCTTTATGATGGATTGTAAGACCTTACATGATCTGATTCCCTATTACCTCTCTGACCTCATTTCCCAGTATTCTCTCACTTGCTCACTCCACTCCAGACACATTAGCCTTCTTGCTGACCTCAAGGCACAGCAAGCACTTCCCAATCCTGCAGTTCCCTCTTACTGCACTACTCTGCACGGTATCTGCATGACTCTTACTCTAAGAATTTGCTTGCATGTACCTTCTCAATGAGGCCCACTCTGGTTGTCCTATTTAAAATTGTAACTCTTACCATACTAACCCCATATTTGCCTCTTTCCCTGCTCCATTTTTATGGAGCCTGTCAACCTAACATATAAGTGTATAATATACATATAACATACTTACATATAAATATATATATATATACTTACATATACGTATACTTACATATAAATAATATATATTACTTACATATAAATATATATATATATACATATATATATATATATATATAATGAGCTTATGTTTATATATACTTATTTACTATGTTTATTTTTTATTATCTATCTCCCTCTACTGGACTGTAAGCTCCAAAAGGGCAGGAAGTATGTCTGTTTTGTTGAATGAATGAATGTCCATGTTTAAGATTTTAGAGTGTCTTTGTAGAATATAAATATAAAAAACCCAACAGCTTCTATAAAGCAATTATAGATGCAAGTCACGGCCAGAAACTTATTATACAATTTTATTATAGTCATCAAAAAATTACTCTATCACTTCCATTTGGTCATCATATCTACTTTCAGAAATCTGTAACATTTAAAGTTTCACCCAGATTTTAGGAAAGCTTTTTGACTCAATGGACTCCTTTAATGAATCATTTCAATAAGACTTTAAATGTAACACACGCTAAGCAAAACGTAAAATTCTTAGTCTGGCCTTCTAGAATTTCTACCATTTAACCTCTCTTACCATTCCAATCTTTATCCCAGCTTCATTCCTTCACTGAATCTTAAAGTTCTGATCAAAATGAACTTTAAAATATACTCCCAATGAGCTATATAATTCCATCTACTTGCGCCTTGAATTCTGGACATCTGCACTTTAATCTCATGTTCATATCCTGTCATTAAAGATCCAACTCAAAGATTCTATAATGAAAAGATCACTTGTTTTCCGGACTGTGTGGCAAAAGGAATGTGGAATGGTACTGGACAGACCTTGCTACCAATATTATCACTTAATAGTTGTTTAATGACCTCAAGCAAGTTATTCAATTTCTGAATTATAGTTCTCCAATTTGTGGGAGTCACCATTAGTGGCCTCAACAATAGTTGAGTGAATTCTGTCTTACTAAAATATATTTTTTCTTGGACTGGTGCCCAAATTTTAAAAGAATTACATTTTCTGGCATCCTCTGTAACCAGGGTGGTCATATAACAGTTCTGACCAATAAGATAAAAGGGGAAGTCGCAGACGGGTCTCCTAAGAAAGACTTTTGGTTCATTCACCCAGCACAGGCCCTTTGCTCATTCCATTCTTCTTGTCTGAACTCTGATCAATGCTGGAGGTGGAACAACCACCATGGACAAAAAAGCAACAAGTATGTAGATGAAAGTCACATTAGAGATGCTCATATGAAAATATTAAAGGTTGCTGTGTTCCTGGTAGCCTATGGAACCACCATACATCCCTGGTGAGAATGTCCTCAGATTTGGTTTCATAAAAAAATAAGATCTCTTTATTTGGTTAAACCATCATAATCATGTCTCTGTTGCACACAGCCAAAGATGCTACCTAACAGACACCATCGCTGAGAATAAGGATAATGTTTACCTTTCAGCATTTAAAATTTCCTTGTTAATATTAATTATAAAAAGGAACATATACTGAGTGGCCTGTTACAGATTCTAAGATCTCAACATAGGTTAATTCATTAAACCCTCATAACAGTTCAATTAAGTAGCTACTACTACCATTCGTTCAGAGGAAAGAAAAATACTAAAAACTGAGAGTTCAGGTAATTTGTCCAAAGTTACACAGCTAATAAAGAGGAAGCGGGATTCCAATCTGTCTGACTTCAGAGCACAGGCTCTTAACCACCAGTCCAAGCTACAATAATAAGAAACTATTTATGCCAGGTGAAATGCCAAGTGCTTTAACCAAACAATGTAAAGCACCAAGTACAACGTCTGGTGTTTACTGAAATGTCAGTTCTCTTCCTTGTAAGTAATGTCGTCACCTTCTTCTTAATTATTTTATTTTATTTTTATTTGAGAGAGAAAGAGAGAGCACAAGCAGGAGACAGGGGCAGAGGGAGAGAGAGAGAATCTTAAGCAGACCCCACACTCAGTGTGAGTCCAACATGGGGCTTGATCCCATGACCCTGGGATCATGACCTGAGCTGAAATCATGAGTGGGATGTTCAACTGAGCCACCAAGGTGTCCCATCTTCTTCTTCACTCTTATATAATTTTATCCATATTCCTATGATCAAATTAACCATTTTCTTTTTAAGTTTATTTACTTAGAGAGAGTATGCTCATGTGTTAATATGTGTGAGCATGGGGAAGGGGCACAGAGAGGGGGAGAGAATCCCAAGCAGGCTCCATGCTGTCAATGTGGAGCCCAACATGGGGCTTGATCCCACAAACTGTGAGATCATGACTTGAGCCAAAAGCAAAAGTCGGACACTCAACCAACAGGGCCACCCAGGCACCCCTCAAATTTACCATTTTCTATCTTGTATAAAGTTATATATCTCATGTAATAGATACTACGTTCCAGTAAGGTAAACTTTTAAATCATTCATTTTGGTATCTTACATGGCCTACATCCTAAAGAAGGCTGAATCATGAGTGGTGGAGCCATGGCAGTGAAGACTGGAAACTATACTATCAAAGGTGGTCCTTATACAATCAGACAGTTCTGGAGATTACTTTGGACCAATCCTATACCCTAAATTCCACAATTATATACCTACTTGTCTCACTCAGATTTGTTGTACCTTACTCCATCTTGTAACCTATCCTTGCGCTTCCCTCATAACCTCCTACTCATTCTCCCAACTCTACTGCTCCTGCAGAAACCCAAACGTGACATGGCATCAACATTGTCTGGAGAACTTCTGTATCTAGTCAAGCTGGAGTAAAAGTAACCAGATTTATCCTCCTGCCTGAAACAACTATAAAATTGGATAAAATATATGAAACAATGATTCTCAAAATGTTACACATGATGAGAGAGGACAGTGATCCCTGAGAGATATAAAACAGATGAGATGAGGCCTATGTTATCCCAGAGAGCTGTCCAAAGAGATTCCAGGCTGCGGCACATGGGGTAGAAAACCAGGCAGAACCTCTCAGGGCAGAGGAGATAAAACTTGGAATCAAGGAAGGCCAAAGCCGCTAAAGTTTGTAGGACAAAGTACTGGAGAAGAGAGAGCTATATAGAAAACTCCAGAGATCTGCAGAAATCACTCCCTAGCATTCAAAATACTAATGATCAGTGCATGAGTATAAGGAAATTACTTGAGACTAGAGAAAAGAACAACCTGAAAGGATTTGGGAACAACTCTCTAAGGTTCATAGGGTTCAGAAGAATACCTCTTCCACCAGCCAGAGTAGAAAACCTCATTAGTTCAAAAGCAATGTACTCACAAGGGATTTGCCTCAATAGTGAGACAAAATTAACACTAGATTAAATGCTGCTTGGTCCTACCTAGCAAAGTTTAAAGGAAACATTAAAGGAATAATCTGTTTCCAAAAAACTCAATTGTGTCCCAGAACAAAACTCAAGAATATTTATAAGAATACAAAAATATCCAGCACTCGAAAAAGGTGAAAGTTATGTCTGACATCCAATCAAAAGTTACCAGAAATGCAAAAAAGCAGGAAAATATATAAAAATAATATATACAAGATAACTGATTAAAGTGTAAATAGTAACAATGCATTGTCAGGTTTGTAATCTATATAGAAATAAAATGTGTGACCACAATAGCACAAAGAAGGGGAAAGATGTGAGTATATTATTATAAAATTCTTATACTGCATGTTAAATGATGGAATACTACTTGAAGGTAGACTGGGATAGTTAAAGATGTACAGCATAAACACTAAAGCAATAATTAGCTAACAAGTCAATAAAGGAGGTAAAACTGAATCATAAAAAAAGGGCAATTTCACCAAAGGACAGAAAAAGACAACAAAGTACAGATGGAACAAATAGAAAGATAGAAGTGAAGACATAAACACAACCATTTCAATAACAACATTAAATGCAAATGAAACCCAACATTTGTGAAATATGTAAAATATGTAAAACAGGATAATGCATCCTGATGAACAAGTATGATTTACTCCAGGAATGCAAGAATACAAGGCCTTTACCCTTCAAAATTTAATCAAATCTTAACATATTGAGAGACTAAAAAAAGGAAAATGATCGTATCAATATACACAGGAAAAGCACCTGACAAAATCAAATATCCATTCCTAATAAAAATTCTCAATAAGCTAAGAACAGAAAGAATCTCATTCAATTTGACAAAAGGACATATACAAAACTTATGGTTAACACCATAACAGTGAAAGACTAAATGCTTTTCCCCTAAAATCAGAAACAAGGCAAGGATGTCTACCCTAAGCCATTCTAATCAAAATTGTACTCTAGGTTCTAGTCAGTATAACAGTTGAGAAAAAGAAATATAAGCCATCCAGATTGGAAAAGAAGATATAAAATAGCATAACTGTCAACGTAGAAAATCTAAAAGAATCTACCAAAAAGCTATGAAAACTAATAAATGAGCTACCAAGGTTGCAAGATAGAAGATCCATATAAAAAATCAACTCTATTTCTATATTAATGCAAAAATAAGACATTGAAATTAAAAAACAATGTCATTTATAACTTCTTAGTGATAAATCTGATAAAAGACATGTGAGACCTATACGTTAAAAACTCTAAAACATTGCAGAGAAAAAAACAAAGTATCAATATTAAGATTTCAATTATCCCCAAATTGATCTGTAATATTCTACATGATCCCAATCAAAATCCCATCAGGCTTTTTTAAAAAAAGAAACTGATCAGGTGATTCTAAAATTCACATGGAAAAACAAAGAACTAAGAATAGCCAAAACAAAGTTGAAAGGAAGAATAAGGTTCAAAGACTTTATTACCTGACTTCAAGATTTATTATAAAGCTATAGTAATCAAGACAGTGGTATTGGCATCAAGAGGGACCAGAGCTTCTCAGTCTCAGTACTACATACATTTTGGGCCAGATAATTCTTTGTTGTTCAGGCTGTCCTATGCATTGTACAATGTTGAAGAGAAGCTCTGGCTTCTATCACAAATCAATATCTCCCTAGCTATGAGAATTTAAACTGTCTCCAGACTTTGCCCCATGTTTTTTAGAGGCAAAATTGCCCTGGTTGAGACCATGGAGATAAACAATAAATCAATGAAAAAGAACAGAGTCCAGAAATTCACCTATATGTATGTGATTAGTGGATTTTTCATCAATGGTATAAATTTAATTCAATAGAAAAATACAGTCTTTTCAGAAAATGGCGCTGAAACAACTGGATATTCATATGCCAAAAAAGTCTTGTATTATGTATATAAAAATTAACTCAAAATAGATCATGCACCTAAATGTAAAATCAAAAGTTATAAAATTTCTTAGATGAAAACAGGAGAAAATCTAATCTTGGATTAGGCAAAGGTCTTTTAGATACAACACAGAAGTATGATCCGTAAAGGGGGGAAAAAGGTACACTGGACTTAATCACAATAAGAACTTCTGATCTTCTACTCTTTGAAAGATTCTGTTAAGACGGTGAAAAGATAAGCTACAGATCAGGTGAAAATTCTTGTAAATAACATTTCTAAAATGGACTTATATCTAGAATATACTTTTTAAACCTCCATAAGAAGAAAACATTTCCATTTAAAAATGAGATAAAGATCCAAACAGACACTTCACTAAAGAAAATATACAGATGGCAAATAACTCATGAAAAGATGTTTAACAGCATTGGTGACTGTAGAACTGGAAGTTAAAACCACAATGAGATACTACTAGACTACACAGCATTGTAATATGCCTACAATATCAAAAGCCTGTCCATACCAAGCATTGGCTGGAACTCTCATACACTACTGACAGGATCGTAAAGGGGTACAATCACATTGGAAAAACCATTTGAGAGTTTCTTAAAAAGTTAAATATATACCTACCATATGACCTAGCTATTCCTCTCCTAGATATTTACTCAAGAGAAATGAAAGCATCATAAGTTCATACAAAGACTTTTATACAAATGTTCATAGCAACTTTATTTGTAATAGCCAAGAACTGTAAACAACCCAGCTGTCCATCAACAGGTAAGTGGATAAGCAAATTATGGAATATTCATACAACGGAATACTATTCAGCAGTAAAAAGGAACGGACTATTCAGACATCTTGCGACACAGATGAATCTGAAAATAACTATGCTGAGTGACAGGGGGTGCCTGGGTGGCTCAGTTGGTTAAGTGTCTGACTCTTGGTTTCTGCTCAGGTCATGATCTCATGGTTTCATCTATTCAAGCCCCACTTGGGGCTCTGTGCTGACAGTGTAAAGCCTGCTTGGGATTCTTGGTCTTCCTCCCTGCCCCCCTCACTCACATTGTCTCCATCTCTCTCAAAATGAACTTAAAAAAAAAAAAAAACATATGCAACATTTGCAACTCATATACGCTGAGTTACAAAAGTCATATATAAAAAGGTTCATACTATATGATTTTTATAAAATTATAGACAAAGCAAATTGATCTCTAATGACAGAAAGCAAATCAGTAGTTGTTTGGGGATAGTGAAGTGTGAGTGGGAGGCAGGGAGAGAAGGGGATTACTAAGAGGCATTAGGAATCTTTTGGAGGTGATGGATATGTTCGTTACCTCAACTGTGGTGATGCTTTCATAGATGTATACATTTATCCAAACTTATTAAATTGTACACTTTAAATATGTACAGTTTGTTGTATATCAATTATACCTCAATAAAAATATTTTTAAAACCCTCTGCTGGTATCTGATTCCTACTTTGTACTGTGGTTTTAGAATTCTTTATTTTCTTGAGATATGATTGACATATAACATTAAGTTTAAGGTACACAATATGTCAATTAGGTAATTTATATTTTGCAATATAATTACCACCATAGTGTTAATTAACATCACTATCATGACACAGAATTATTCTTTCCTTTTTGTGGTGAGAACAATTTAGATGTAGTCTCTGAGCAATTCTGAATTTTATAATGCAGTATTATTGACTATAATTACCAGGCCATACATTAGAATTCCAGGATGTATTTACTAATTGCAAGTTTGTACCCATATAATATTTTCAAAGGTTTTCAACATTAACCATACTATTTATTTTTCTAATGAATCAAAGTTAGAATTCCTTAGGGGCACGTGGGTGGCTCAGTTGGTTAAGCGTCCAACTTCTGCTGAAGTCGTAATTTCACGGTTCGTGAGTTCAAGCCCTGCATCAGGCACTGTGCTGACAGCTCAGAGCCTGGAGCCTGCTTCAGATTCTGTGTCTTCCTCTTTCTCTGCCCCTCCCCTGCTCGCATTGTCTCTCTCAAAAATGAATAAACGTTAACATTTTTTTTAAATTTAGAATCCCTTAGCGAATTTTTCTTTAATTCTGATTTATTCCTGAAGTTTTAAGAATTCAATGAGCAATGAATATTTGTATTTAATGATTGTATTCATAGCTAACATGTATTTGGCAAAATTACACTAAGGCTTTGCCATTACAACTAAATTAATTAAGTAGAATTACTGATACTTAGATATCAAAGCAATACACCAATCAAAATGTCTAAAGCCTAAATTAGCTGATGGGGAATAGTTAATAGAGTGCCCCTTCTGGAGAGAGTCAGATTTTCTATGGTCCCATAAAATAGGCAGGGAGGAATAAAGCAAAAGAAGCAAAGAGGAAAAACATTAATGATCTCTCCTTTTTAAATCACATACTTCTGTCATTACACCAAAAATATAAAGCTGTACTTAAAGATGTCCAGTGTCAAGATGTGAGAAAAAAAGAATTACTAATATTACAGGGATTGTTTTAAAATGTTGATGGTTGGCTGAGCTGAGAGTACTAAATGTGTATATATACCTACTGTAATGATAATAGGAGTTACTGGTAGTTATGCTGAAAAACTTTCAGGTTCCAAATTGAACATAAATCTCTAGCCAAAGTTCTCAGGTATTTAAGGTGTTTATTCAGCATCTTAAAGATGAACAAAACTACCACTATCCCCAGAAAAAGTATTAAAAAGAAAACTAACAAATTTAAGAAAAAAAACCACAGGATTCTTTTAATGAAAAAATTACATTATAACAAAGACACTATACATTGTTACAATATATATATATATATATATATACACACACACACACATTTTAAAACTTTTTAAAAAACCTGGTACAAATTAAATGACATCTTTCTCATACTCACATGATTAAGTATTTTGACAGGATGTAAAGATGAAACACAAGCTGGTGGGCCTCAAAATTAGAAACTCTAATGCAGGACCAAATCCCATTTTCTACCATTTTTGTGACTTTTAGAAAACATTTACCTTGGATAAGACAAGGTACTTCATGTAAAAACTTTTTCTTTTAAGCATGTTAACTGCTTGTGGAGAAAATTATTATTGAGGGAAAAGCCCACCATGGTGGTGTTTATCTATAATTCACTGTAGCATATATAAAATTCACTGGGAGGCTTTGGAACATGAAAACTACAATGATGAAAAAAGCTCAACTGTAATTATAAATTTCTAACTGCTTATTTTGAATGTCCAACTTACTACTACAGATATTACACCTTGTAATACAGGACACAAAAGAGCATATATCAAACTTTGCTGTAGAGCTGTTAGGAGAATGCCAAATATAGATACTGAAAATTTTATGCACTTGTATTTAACACCCTGTGCATTTAAAAATTAATCAAATATTTAAAATATGTAAACACACTTTTATAAAAGCGATGCTAAGCACCCTTAAAATACAATACTGATGTACTGTGACTGAACATGCACTTAGAGGGGAAATGAATTTTTAAAAATTTAGAAACCATTTTTAAAGAGCTACTCATTGAAATACTTACATGAAAATATTGATAGTTCCAGTTTCTACCTAAAAACCAAAAGAGTATACAATTAGGGATTTAAACCTTCCTTCATGCTCTTTTTTAATTTTGTTTTTTGTTTGTGGGAAGGATGCACTGTAACTTTCCTCCTCCTAATGAAAAAAACAGTACCAGAAAGAGACATTCACATAGAATGAAGTGAGAGAAATATTTTAAAACTATACTTTGTTCTTGTTCAAATGCCAAAGTCTGAACTCTCTAACATCTCTTATCCTCACAGGTAACTGACTAGAGTTTGTATCTTAACAAGCATTTCTCCTTAGCAACTCAACATCAAAAAAGAAAAGAATGTCTCCAAAGGAATATAGTTCAATTGGTAAAATATTTAATAATAAGCTATTGCCATTAATGAAAAGTCAATATTACTTAAAATCCTGAAAAAAGTTTCCATAAAAATTAGAAATAATAAATTAAAAGAATATTACCTACAAATGCAATAAAACTATAAATTCAGACTTATACCCTTTATGTACACACAGACTATGAGAAAGCTGGGTTTGAGGTAACTAAGAGCTATGTTTAACTTAGAGTAACATAATCAGATTTGGCAGACTGCCTCTGAAATGCTGACATCAAATATTTTCAGTTCTTAGGAAAAAGAAAAGCTATTCTAATTAAAAATCATATATGTAACTAAATATCAACTTTGTATTAAATAGGGGTATAAATAATAAATTTTATATTAAATAGGGTATAAATCTAAAGAGCACGGATTTTTAAGAGTTCCACTCACGTCTAATTTAACAATGCTTTACTTTAGGTACA
This sequence comes from Puma concolor, assembly GCF_028749965.1. Lineage (NCBI taxonomy): Eukaryota > Metazoa > Chordata > Mammalia > Carnivora > Felidae > Puma > Puma concolor. Next base: position 190,243,374 of record NC_141674.1, on the reverse strand, counting down.
TGTTGTATACTTGCAACAATTAAAGTGAATTAAGAATGGGAGACTGTGGCACAAAAACAGACACATAGACCAATGGAATAGAATAGAAACCCCAGAACTAGACCCACAAACGTATGGCCAACTCATCTTTGACAAAGCAGGAAAGAACATCCAATGGAAAAAAGACAGTCTCTTTAACAAATGGTGCTGGGAGAACTGGACAGCAACATGCAGAAGGTTGAAACTACACCACTTTCTCACACCATTCACAAAAATAAACTCAAAATGGATCAAGGACCTGAATGTGAGACAGGAAACCATCAAAGCCTTAGAGGAGAAAGCAGGAAAAGACCTCTCTGACCTCAGCCGTAGCAATCTCTTACTCGACACATCCCCAAAGGCAAGGGAATTAAAAGCAAAAGTGAATTACTGGGACCTTATGAAGATAAAAAGCTTCTGCACAGCAAAGGAAACAACCAACAAAACTAAAAGGCAACCAATGGAATGGGAAAAGATATTTGCAAATGACATATCGGACAAAGGGCTAGTATCCAAAATCTATAAAGAGCTCACCAAACTCCACACCCGAAAAACAAATAACCCAGTGAAGAAATGGGCAGATAACATGAATAGACACTTCTCTAAAGAAGACATCCGGATGGCCAACAGGCACATGAAAAGATGTTCAGCGTCGCTCCTTATCAGGGAAATACAAATCAAAACCACACCAGGTATCACCTCACGCCAGTCAGAGTGGCCAAAATGAACAAATCAGGAGACTATAGATGCTGGAGAGGATGTGGAGAAACGGGAACCCTCTTGCACTGTTGGTGGGAATGCAAATTGGTGCAGCCGCTCTGGAAAGCAGTGTGGAGGTTCCTCAGAAAATTAAAAATAGACCTACCCTATGACCCAGCAATAGCACTGCTAGGAATTTATCCAAGGGACACAGGAGTACTGATGCATAGGGGCACTTGTACCCCAATGTTCATAGCAGCACTCTCAACAATAGCCAAATTATGGAAAGAGCCTAAATGTCCATCAACTGATGAATGGATAAAGAAATTGTGGTTTATATACACAATGGAATACTACGTGGCAATGAGAAAAAATGAAATATGGCCTTTTGTAGCAACGTGGATGGAACTGGAGAGTGTGATGCTAAGTGAAATAAGCCATACAGAGAAAGACAGATACCATATGGTTTCACTCTTATGTGGAACCTGAGAAACTTAACAGGAACCCATGGGGGAGGGGAAGGAAAAAAAAAAAAAGAGGTTAGAGTGGGAGAGAGCCAAAGCATAAGAGACTGTTGAGAACTGAGAACAAACTAAGGGTTGATGGGGGGTGGGAGGGAGGAGAGGGTGGGTGATGGGTATTTTGGGATGAGCACTGGGTGTTGTATGGAAACCAATTTGACAATAAATTTCATATATAAAAAAAAAAAACAAAAAAACAAAAAAACAAAAAAAAAAAAAAAAAAAAAAAGAATGGGAGACTGGACTTTAGAAAAGCCAAAAAGGATTCAGTCATGTAAAATATTAAGGTTAAATTTCATATTACATTCCATATACTTTGAATATAAATATTAATATCCATTTGAAATCCTTATTACTTTTAAATAAAGTCTTAAATATACCCACAAACGGTCCCTGGGGTGAAAAAAACCTTTAAATTGATTTCTTGACAGCTTATAATTGACATTTCTAGTTCACCAACCTTCCAGAAAACAAAAGCTTATAATGAATACAGTGATTAGTACTTATTCAGTATTTCAAGTAAATATACTTACTCAGCAAGCAAATATAACACATCAGTTGTTTTAAATATGAACTAAATTTTAAACTACAAATACTTACCTTGAAATACTATAAATTCTAATACCACTAATTCAGTAAGAGCTCTGGCATAGAAAAATAAATACAACTCAAATTATTTTCTAACCAGAGCTGAATCTTCAATACAAAGTAGGAAAAAAAAAATCTTTTGTGGATATCAAAAAGTTCCTCAAATTATCTGTCAACACCAGGGAAGTTTATTATTCTTTCTGAATTCTCTCAATTTCTATAGTTTTCTATCCACATGTAGTGTTTTACCTAAAATACTATATAAATCCATGCAATATACATTTATTTCTGTTGCTTATCTGATTAATTCAAATTAAAACTCTAAGTACTTACCAAGACATTTTAAATTTCTACTAGATAACTATTAGTATGCTATTGGTTTGTAGTTATAAGTATAAAAATTATAATGGAAGAAGCCAAAATGCAATTACAGTTTCCACAGATGTGAATACTGAGCTTTATGTTATGATGTAAAATCTACTATGGTTTTATCTTTCCTAATGAGACAGACTACAAATATTCTCTCCCCGTGCTAATTTAAAGAATTTCTTCACAACTTTAAAGAGGAAATAATTTCTTTTATAACTTTAAAAAAAGTCCACACACATACACACACTCACACACACACAAACTCACACACTATTTTTGTTGTTGTTCTTGTTTGTCTTTTCAGAACCCAAATCCGATATTTCCAAGGGATTAGTTAGATAACTATTTGTGTTCAGACTATATTGTCATGGATAAGTTCAGATGATCTTTGGAAATACTGGCCTTATCAGATAATCAAAAAGCATAAGAATTATACAAAATAAGAGGAATAAAATAGGTTCCAAAAATATGGACTTGGCAACAAACATATCGGTTTTAAATCAAAGTTGCTCATTGAACCGGTCTTCAGTTCACTTATCACAATGCTGCGCTTTGATAATATTCACCTTCTTTTTTATGACATTATAAGTCACCCAAGTTGTAAATTCTGAAAAGCTTCAATAATTTATGTAGTAGATAATTTCTTACAGTCCAAATTTTTTTTTGCTTCCATAGACAATGCTGGTTCTTTGGGTTCTTGCTTAACTTGGTTCACAGAAACGGTACCTTCTGGATTTTCTCCAACTTTAAAACCAAACATAAAAGAAAAACCCTAAAGGTTAATGTAACTTATAACACTGAAATCTTTATATGAATTTAGAGGCAAAGCAAAAAATAGTAGTTTTCTGAAAAGCAGTGTATTTGAGAACTCAGTACTTCTGATATCTTAATAATCATTCATAATTCTTTCAGTATATGTACACCTTAAATTAATGTAACAGTGTGTGTCAACTAAACTTCAATAAAAAAACTAAAAGAAAAAGAATAGAAAATTAAATGTTGAGAAGTAAAAAAAAAATTCTTTAATGCTTCTGGTAGTGAAAAAAAGAAGAGACTAAGAAAATCATAGTTATTTTCTTCTAAAGATACTTTGACAAAAACCAGTCCATAATTTTATAAAATTATGAGGAGTATTTCATATTTAAACTTAATTGCCTCTGGGCGCCTGGGTGGCTTAGTCAGTTGAGCATTGAACTTTTGCTCAGGTCACAATCTCTCGGTTCGTGAATTCAAGCCCCACATCAAGCTCCACACTGGCAGTGTGGAGCCTGCTTGGGATCCTCTCTCTCCCTTTCTCTCTGCCCCCCTCCTATTCATGCTTTCTCTATCTCTCAGAATAAATAAATAAATACTTTTTTAAAAATAAACTTAATTGCCTTTAATAAAAATATGTGTAAATAAAAGTCAGGAAGCCTCCCATTATTTGAAAATGATGTTCTGCAAAGAGCAGGCATATATATTACAAATTTACCAATATGTTACTACCCCCATATGGTTTCCATATGTGATCATATATCAAGGAAAATTTTCCCTCCTTAAAGAAACTCCACTACATTAGTACGTTAGAAAAAAATATGCCACATCTTAATGGATAGCTCTGACTTACTTACATAAGTTATGTGTTTGCTTACTTGAAACACTGCATAATGCACTTACCATTCTGATTTTAAATAAAGTACTTATGACCAAATTAATCAGAATGTAGCATACCAGAAACACTATTATCTTGAACAGGCAGGTGGGATATCTAAGATGAAATCTTTTTCTTTTTCAGGGATATCAGTTTTTCCATTGCTACAGGGAACTGAGATTAAGGGGACCAAAATTTGCTCTGGAAAGTGTGCTGAACACACCTAATGCTTGTCACATGTGAGTGTATTGGGAGAGTTTAGCCACACCATAGAGAAAACCAATAGAAGATGGATTTGAGTGACCCTGAGAATTCATATGCAGGTGAGGGAGTCCCTCGGATCATGATCTAACTTGATAAATCATGCAGGTTCAGATCCAAAGAGGGTCTCCTTTAAAGCAATCTGAATTAGAGCTCTCAAAAATATCTTGGTACAACACAGAGGGAGGAAGCATGTTAGAATGTAAAGAAACTTTTGAGGCAGATAGATCTGGGTTTAAATCTCTGCTCTATCACTTTAGGCAATTACTTAACCTTCCTGAGCCTTGGTCTCCCTATCTGTAGCATGGGGACATCATCAACTATTTCATGCGGTTGTGAGGATTAGTCTCCATATATTCCTTTTCCTTCTCATCTATTGTCACAGCCCTCTGGATAAATTTTCTTAAAAGTAATGTTTCCAATAAATTTAAAATATAATGATTCTTTTCTGGAAGGAAGTATTTTATACTTTTCCTTACCCAAAATAATGATGACTAAGAATGGAAAGTAAATACTTTGTATGTTCTAAGGATAATTTCTATGAAAATTTATGTTCTTCAAAGCAAAATGCAAATCTTTTCCCACAAAAGTGCCCAATCCAGAACAATCTGTGTGAATGGAAGTGACACAGGTCAAGTAGGAGTTAGAATTTTAGGTTGACTGGGTTTGTTACAAAGTGAATGTAACAAAGTCTTGGATTAAGTTAAGTCCTTAAGACTTAACTAGATTCCTTTCAATTTCTACAGAACTCTATATTTAAGTCTAGAACTCAAAATTTTAAAAATTTTATAGCTGCCCACCCCATCCCATTTTTCCTTTTAACAAATTTTCCATAATAACCTTTACACTAAATCTTTTCCTTTTAAAGTTTCTCATTTTTTTCATACATTCTAAAATGACCCTCTGATTTCATATCACCACAGATTTTCCATGTAAACTGAGGTGATCAGAGAATGAATAACTTTGCTAGAGACAAAAAAATTTTTAAAGTTTAAAAATTATTATGCTCTTGACATTTTTCCCTTTTTCTGGTAGTTTTACTTTATCGACTTATATATTATAAACCCCTGAGTAGAAATGACAGTTTTTTTCTGTAGTGTAATAGTAACGATACAACGGAATATTACTCGGCAATCATAAAGAATGAAATCTTGCCATTTGCGACAATGTGGATGAAACTCTAATGTATTATGCTAAGTGAAATAAGTCAGAGAAAGACAAGTATCATATGATTTCACTCATTTGTGGAATTTAAAAAACAACATATGAACACAGGGGAAGGGAAGAAAAAATAAGATAAAAACAAAGAGGGAGGGAAACCATAAGAGACTCTTAAATACAGAGAACAGAGTGTTGCTGGAGGGGAGGTAGGTGGGGGTATAGGCTAAATGCATGATGGGCATTAAGGAGGGTACTTACTGGGATGAGCACTGGGTGTTATATGGAAGTGATGAATTATTGGATTCTACTTCTGAAACCAATACTACACTGTTAACTAACTCAAATTTAAATTAAAAACAATAGCACTGATAGTCCATGAAGGTTAAAAAAAATAAAATCACAAGTTGCTTTTAACTTACTAATAGCTGGGTGGTTATCTATAATTTGTATTGGGATGGTTTGCACATTTCCCAACAGAATCCGATGAACACTTCCTTCCATATTCTCTGTATCCTCAACATCTCCAACTTGCACCAGCTGGTCCATTGCAGCTAGATTTTGATCTGGTCCTGGAAGGTTACCCATGGTAGAGGTAATAATGCTATTGTTTGGGGTCAGGCATGTATCTGTTTGAAGGCTATGACTTTGACCAAGCAGTAGAGAATTATTATTCATTACAGTACTTTCTAATGAGTCCAGAAGTCTTGAAGGACTGGAGGAAGGGTGGTTATTTACTGATATCAGAGTCGGTGATCCATCAGGAGAAGTGAATCTTGGTTGCAACTGCAAACCCTTTTAAACCGAAAAGAGTTACATCAATGTTTAAATTTACTAAGTATAATTTTTTCATAGGATATATTATTCTTTTCACACACAATTAGAATAAAATATAATGGTACAGTTACTAACAAATATTGAGGACAGAAACAAGAATCAAAGGAATAGTAGTACAACTAAATTTTATTGCATGCATGGTCAACTCCAACTTTTTCAAAATGTATTGTTTAAATTATCTTATATCAAGATACAAAAAAGTCAGGAAATTAATAATAAAAACATCTTTGATCATTATTACGATTCTATAACAATTCTATAAAATACCTAGAAGAGGAGAGATTGAGGAAGAAAGGGAAAGGCTTCAAATTTGTTTATTTCACTGGCTACCTACCTGCAGTTGAGTAAATACTTTTGGCTGAAATGAGGAAAGTGAAGAGAGCAAGTGGGCTGGCTCTGGAGACAAAGAACCCCTTGTCTGATTTGTTTCCACTTTGGTGCTAATTGATTCTCCTGGTGAATTTCCTAAGTTATATAAAAAAATAAGCCGTCAAAATAAAATAACATTTATGGCTTCTAGCATGCTACATTTTATTACAACATTTACTATCACAATTGGAATAGGAAATAAAGTCAAAGGTTTGGAAATGACTTTATGAAGTTATTTTTTCCACTATGGGGCACCTGGGTGGCTCAGTCGGTTAGGCATCCGACTTCGGCTCAGGTCATGATCTCACGGTCCGTGAGTTCCAGCCCCGCGTCGGGCTCTGTGCTGACAGCTGAGAGCCTGGAGCCTGCTTTGGATTCTGTGTCTCCCTCTCTCTCTGCCCCTCCTCCACTCTTGCTCTGTCTCTCAAAAATAAATAAACATTAAAAAAAAAAGTTATTTTTTCCACTAAAAAAAAAAAGAAATTATTTTGTCCACTATTTCCAGAAACATAGGAAACAGTATTTTTCTTTCCTTGAAAGATTCTGTAACTCTAATCTAGCCCATTTTCCGTGCTATGATGCTGAACTACACCTAAACTTCTCTAGATGTGTGAAACCTATTGAGTCTCAATTACAAAGACCAAACTTAATTCATCTTCGGTAGCCCTAGTGCCTGGATAATGCCTGACATAAAGTGGGTCCTCAATAATACCAGTACTAAATTTCTTTCAATAACTCATTTTGGAATAAATGAGGAGTACAAATCTCTGTTTTCTTAATACTTCAATTGCTAAAGTAATTGTCCTTAGGGAATGTAGTTCCTCTCATGTAATTTTTATGTACTAACCCAAATAAATTCATCTCAGTCAATCAAAAACCAATTATCAGCAACTGTTTACTGTTTTCACACTAAGTAATTTTAAAAAATGGCCCTAATGTCAGACAAGGATGGATTTAAGCACTAGCTTTTTTCTGTAACTTTCAACATGCTACTTAACTCGGTTTCTAACTTCAGTTTCTTCATTTGCAAAATAAAAATCTTCTTCAAAGGACTGCTAAGAGGATTAAACAACACTCTCACATTTCTTGGCTTCTTCATTCCCTCTTTTTTAAACTGAAGTATAGTTGACACACATTGTTACATTAGTTTCAGGTGTAAAATATAGTGACTGAATAAGTTTATATGTTGTGCTATGCTCACCCCAAGTGTAGCTACCATCTGGCACCATACAATGCCATTACAGTACCAATGACTATATTCCATTTTATCCGCATGACTTGTTTATTCCAGAACTGGAAGCCTGTATCCCCTTCACCCATTATGCCCATCCCTGTACCGCCCGACCCCCTGGCAACCATCAGTTCTCTGTATATATGTGTCTGTTTCTGCTTTTCATTTGCTTATTTGTTTTGGTTTCAGATTCCACATACAAATGAAATCACATGGTATTTTTCTTTCTCTGTCTGATTTATTTCACTTTTTGGCTTCTTCATTTCTAATTGTCATTCTACTTCACTCTGTTGCTACTACTACTGTCACAACCTCATCTATTCTAAATCTAAAAATCTCTAATTCAAATATCCCATTCTTTGATCACAACCTCTTATTTTTCCAAAGATTTTGCTCAAGTACTTCACTACAATTGTTGTTCAACCTCATGTGACCCTCCAGTCCATTGATTTCTCAGTTTTCTTCAGATCAGCCTCTCCCTTAATAAAATTCTCTCCCCATTTAGCTTAGTAGAGTCTTGAGTTTATAATTTCAGTCACTCCTTGCAAATACCCTAAACTCCTTTGCCTCTCTGTACTTTGTTATAACCCCTGATAAAATCCTAACATTGAATGAAAATGGCTTCCAGTGCCTATATGTGCGAAGTTGAATGCCACTGAAAAAGAAACTTGCTACTACTACTAATACCAATTCATGATCATCAACTTCAACAGGACCTTCAGCTATACTGACAACCTTACAGTGTTCTTCTCACTCTATGTTATAAAGGATTTCAAATGTCCAATCTTGGCCACACTTCCTGAGATCTTTTTCATTCTTAGCACTTTTACTTAAAGAGAAAAGAAACTATCAGAAATTTCCTCAGCTTCCCATCACCAAAGCTATCAAGTACCTTCATCTTCATCTATCTCTTCAGATATTTCTTATCTGAAAATCCCTTCCCTCAACTCCATTTTCCCTTCACAGCACACTGTCTCTACTTCTTCATTCATCACCCATTTACTTTTCAACCATCCCAAGATGGCTTCTTCCTAATCCGTTCCATTGAAATGGCTCTGATACCCAAGGTTTTCCAACCTGATCTTATGAGCTTCTTTTCTCTTCCCCTGCCACCACCAGATCCTATTCTTATGCCAGTGTTGCCTAACTCAGTAAATGTTACTATCAGTCAGTTGCTCTTGGAAGAAACTCCCGAGTCATCCCAGATCATTCCCATTCTTTTACCTCTCACACCTATTCAATCAACAATCAAACCTTTGAATTCTACTTTTTAAAAAACTCTTAAAATCTGTCCAATTATAGTATAAATGCCACCAACTGTACACCAAACCACTATCACTTTTCATTTGGACAGCTTGAAAGGGCCTCCTAAGCCCATTTTGCATACCCATTTTTATCTCCAAGCATTTTCTACCCTTAGAACCATACCAGCTTTTTAAGTTCCTTGAACATGACCAAGCTCTCTGTTGCTAAGCTTTGAAAGCTATTCCTTTGATTGGCAGATTCCTAACCATTCTTCAGTCCTTAGTTTAAAAGCCACTTTCTCAAGTGTCACTTCCCTACTCTCCAGATTAAGTTATGTCTTTATCACTATTCCCACAAAATTTTGCACAACTCTCTCATGGCACTATTTATAACAGTAATTAGAATATATTTGTTTATAGTGTCTTTTTCTCTTGCTAAACTTGAAATTCAATGGAGCAAGAAACTTGTTCTTTTTTATGTCCAACATTTATCACAGTGAGTAAAATATGTGCAGAACAAATGAATAATGTTAAGGAATTTGAACGTTATTCTCTATGCACAGGCTCTCTTAAAGGTTAATCAATCAAAGAATAAAGAAAAAATTGTACTGTATATAGCTATTCATTAATTTATTCTAAAGCATTTATTTAGATATTAACTTTGTAGCAGGCATTATGCTAGGAACTAGGTATGTTAACTTGAATAAAATACAATCTTTGCCCCTGAGAAGTTCAAATCATGACGAAAGATACAGACCTATAAACAAAAGGATACCATGTTAAATGCAGAGGTAAGTACAAAAAGTGAATGTCTAACTTTATACAGGGGGTGAAGTTAAGAGAACACTTAAAGCCAAAGAGATTGATTTCATTGGTGAGAGAAGTTTGCCATATAAAAGTGGAGAAAACATGTTTTCAGAAGAAAGGGGAAAAAAAAGGTGAAATAAATCTGGACCAGTAAGAGAGTATAAGAGTACACATATGAGAAAAAACAAACCATACAAAATGGACAATAGCTTCCTGATCAAGGTACCTTAGGGTTATTACTACTGGAATTAGCCTAACTTTAGAGTAAACTGTACTAGTAGTCAGCCTCAAAATTTTAATCATAAAGAATAAAAGCTGATTATGTGAGGAAATTTTTTATTTTTTAAAGTTTATTTATATACATATTTTTTAATCTCTACACCCAATGTGGGGCTCAAACTCACACCCCGTGATCAAGAGTCACATGCTCTTCCAACTAAGCCAGCCAGGCATCCCTTATTTTTTATTTTCAATTTGTTTTAGTATAGTTGACACACGATGTTACATTAGTTCCAGGTGTATAACACATGATTCAACTTCTTTATATGTTATGTTATGCTCACAAGTGTAGCTATCATCTGTCAACATACAACACTATTACAACATTATTGACTATATTCCCTATGCTGTGCCTTTTATTCCCATGACTTATTTATTCCATAACTAGAAGCCTGTATCTCCCACTCCTCCTCACCCATTTTGCCCATTACCTTACCATCCCTCCCCTCTGGCAACTATCAGTTTGTTCTCCGTATTTGAAGACTGATTCTGCTTTTTTTTTTTTCAACGTTTATTTATTTTTGGGACAGAGAGAGACAGAGCATGAACGGAGGGGGGGCAGAGAGAGAGGGAGACACAGAATCTGAAACAGGCTCCAGGCTCTGAGCCATCAGCCCAGAGCCCGACGCGGGGCTCGAACTCACAGACCGCGAGATCGTGACCTGGCTGAAGTCGGATGCTTAACCGACTGCGCCACCCAGGCGCCCCTGATTCTGCTTTTTGTTTATTCAGTTGTTTTGGTTTTAGATCCCACATATGAGGGAAATCATATGGTATTTGTCCTTCTCAGTCTGATTTATTTTACTTAGCATAATACCTTCTAGGTCCATCCATGTTGTCACAGAAGGCAACAGCTCATCCTTTTTGATGGCTGAATAATACACATGAGGAAGTTTAAACAGCTGGAATTATTTTGACAAAACCTAACATAGTTGCTCTTGTCTCTTTTGGCCATGGTTTCCTCATCCATAAAATTTGATTAGATGAGATAATACCTTAAATGTCTTCCAGTTTTGGGGCACCTGGGTGGCTTAGTCAGTTAAATGTCCGACTCTTGATTTTGTCTCAGGTCATGATCTCATAGTTTGTGGGTTCAAGCCCCATGTCTGGCTCTGTGCTGACAGTGCAGAGCCTGCTTCGGATACTTTCCTTCCTTCTGTCTGCCCCTCCCCCTCTCATGCTCTCCTGCTCTCCTGCTCCCTCCCTCTGTCCCTCCCTCTCTCTCTCTCAAAATACACATTTTTTAAAAATTGGAAAAAAATAAGTATCTTCCAGTTTTGACACTGATTTTATATTTTAAAGATATTCAGGGGGCGCCTGGGTGGCGCAGTCGGTTGAGCGTCCGACTTCAGCCAGGTCACGATCTCGCGGTCCGTGAGTTCGAGCCCCGCGTCAGGCTCTGGGCTGATGGCTCAGAGCCTGGAGCCTGTTTCTGATTCTGTGTCTCCCTCTCTCTCTGCCCCTCCCCCGTTCATGCTCTGTCTCTCTCTATCCCAAAAATAAATAAATGTTGAAAAAAAAAAAGATGATGTGTATAGATGTTTATATTAAAAAAAAAAAAAGATATTCAGGATAACATACCTTCTGCAAATGTAACTGTCACAGTCTCTCTGAGAATATGCCCATTATCTGTAGTCCACTGAAGCTGAAATGGAAACATTTATTTCAGTAAAAACAATAAAGAATTTATATTGCAAAATATTTTAAAACATCAATACAACTGTCATATTTTATTCAATGACAGTACAATTGTGTTTTATTCAGTGATTACTCTCTTCACTTGTTTATATTCTTAAAGCACGAGTATACTTCACCATCCAAATACATAAGCTTCCCAATTTCAGATAGCAAAAATTCGGATAGCAAGCAGAGATGGCAAAGATCATCACTAAACAAATCCATTTTACTTCCTGAACTTTGGACAGTGAATAATCAAGAGAGTTTTGGATGGAAAAGAATAGTAGGACTAGCTTAAAATCTGAATCTATTCAGTTAAGAAGACATAATTTGGATAGTAAAAACATGGAGAGCAAAAGGTATTGTTACTAGGATTTTAATGCCATAATTACTGTCTGTACTATAATTAGTTTTTGAGTAATTATATTATTCCCTTCAGAGTAAGAAAAATTTTCATAGAAATGATCAATATTCAGGGGTAATTAAAGCATCACAGTTGACATAAAACTGATATCCATAGATGGCATACAGAACCAATATCATCCCTTTGTAGATACAAAAATGCTGTGTATTCAAGTCTGAACTATTGTACTGAAAGTTGTCAACGTATTTAAAAAGAGAGGGAGATATACACAGTATATACTCAATAAATATCTGTTAGATGAATAAGATACACTTTATACAGAGATAAAATAATGTTGATTTTTAAATGAAGATTACTATTGTTATTGTAGTCAGAGATGGCTATTCACTGATATTTCTTCTTGTGACAGTAATATACAAATTTCAGTCAAATAATCATCTGAGGGTTCACAGTGTTTACGTTTTAAGAGACTTTTTTTTCTTTCATCACAATCATTTATATGGCCTATTAACAACCACCACTATAAGGCCAAAAGTAATAGAGAAAGATTCTATAATAAAACAAAGAATTACAGTTGTAATCATACCGTTGCTGGAATAATATCTGAGTTATACACATTATCTCCATTTCTCAAGGCTTTCTGTACCTCATGGATGTGATTTTTAATATCATTTACAGTTGGAAAAAAGGATAAGTTATGTCTTTCAGGCACCTCATCAGGTTTAAATAGTTCTCTTTCCACAAATTTTCTGTGGAGAGCATAAAACAAAATAAAAACATAAATAATCTAGCAATATACTTCAGATAAAATGAGAAAAAGGTTCTTTTTTAGCATAGACTTCTGTAAAGCATGGTTTATAGCTTTATAATTTATATTTTTCCAGTTTAAATTTTTTCATACATTAAATCAAAGAAATCATATGGATTAAAAAATGTAGTATTTTCATTAAACACCTATGTATCTTAGAGTGAGCTTTGACATTTTTATGAATTTTTAAAAGAATCACTATTTTCAGTTTAGGCATAATATGTTTTGAATGTTAATGATGTCAAGCAGTGTACTAAACATTTGACATCAAGGATCTCCATTAATGCTTACTATAATCCTGTGAAGAAAGTGCAATTATCATTCTCACTTTACAGATGAGGGAACTGAGGGCTGCTGACATTAAATAATTTGCCAAAGCTATACATCTAGCCAGTAAGTAAGAAAGTTTGGGCCTACATCATCTTACACTGTTGCCAAAAGGCATCACTTACTATATAAAATGTGATCTGCTCCAATTTTATAAGTAGATAAAAGAGAGTATAGAAATAGAAGACAGCACTAACATATAAATGTATACAAATACATAAAAGAAATGACAAAGTCCATTAAGATACAAAACAGATGAACACAAAGGAAAGGAAGCAAAAATAATATAAAAACAGAGAGGGGGAAGAGACTCTTAAATGTGGAGAACAAACAGAGGGTTACTGGAGGGGTTGTGGGAGGGGGGGATGGGCTAAATGGGCAAGGGGCATTAAGAAATTTACTCCCGAAATCTTATTGCACTATATGCTAACTAACTTGGATGTAAATTAAAAAAATAAATTAAATAAAATGGAAAAAAAAAAGAAATGATAAAGTGCAGTATTTATATGCTTCGTGCATTACATTCTATAGACCATACTGCAGAGCTGTATTATACCTCTGTTCTTAAGATTCAAGTTTAGTAAATAATGTATGGTTTTACCAAATTTGGGGTCTGTTCTAACAATGCCCCAATGAAAATGAATATAAATGTCTAAGAAAGTTGTTAAATAGGAAAAATCATATATTAATTAAGAAATAATCCTAGGAAATACTCACTGTGTTGTTCAGATCAGACTACTGTAATTAGTTATAACTACACTATAACTAGTAGGAATAAGGCCAGGAATAAATATCAGAAATCATGGTAAAGAGCACAGGCTGTAGAATTAGATCTAGATTTCAGTTCTGCCTCTACCTCTTAAGCCAGTTATTTAACCACTCATAGTGTCCATTTTCTCATGTGAAGAATGGAGGTAAATATATCAACTTTATAAAGTTGCAGGAATAAATGAGATCGTGCATATAAAGTACATACAATATCTGTTACATACATAGTAAGCGCCACATAATAATTATTGTATCTTGAGTATCAATGACATTGGACCAGAGTGCTACATATAATTTAATCATACAAAGATCTATGTACGTAAATGAATATTGCTTTATAACTTCCGTTAATAAAATGCTTTCTAGTAAAAAAAAAAAAAAAAAAAAGAACTATCCATGTTCTTTTGTTGTAATACATTTAATTGCATTTCAAATAGCTTAAATAAGTATCTTGGCCTAGGTTTTAAAATCTTTGGTTCTACAAAGGTTTTTTTTAAAGGTATTTATTATATAATTCAATTTATATATCATTCAGAAATAGTCCAATTTGTTAAATCTGATTATGGAATATTTTAAATGAGTAATTTGAATCATTACTCATGGCTTGCCAAAGATCTGCTACAAAATGATCAGTTCATAATAAGATTATTTTAATAAATTAATAAATTATAATCCTTATCTACTCTGATAGCATACATCCTGGAAAATGTCTATGATAATAAAAGTGTTGGGGCGCCTGGGTGGCGCAGTCGGTTGAGCGTCCGACTTCAGCCAGGTCACGATCTCGCGGTCCGTGAGTTCAAGCCCGCGTCAGGCTCTGGGCTGATGGCTCGGAGCCTGGAGCCTGTTTCCGATTCTGTGTCTCCCTCTCTCTCTGCCCCTCCCCCGTTCATGCTCTGTCTCTCTCTGTCCCAAAAATAAATAAAAACGTGGAAAAAAAAATTTAAATTTAAAAAGTGTTATTATTTTTTTACTTTTTTAATGTTTATTTATTTTGAGAGAGAGCAAAAGCATGCATGCATGTATGTGGGAGAGGGACAGAGAGAGAGAGAGGGAGAGAGAATCCTAAGCAGGCTCCACACTCAATGCAGAGACCAATGCAGGGCTCAATCCCACGACTGTGAGATCATGACCTGAGCTGAAATCAAGAGTTGGACACTTAACGAACTGAGACACCCAGGCACCCTGGTAAGTGTATTATTTAAACCAACAAACAAAAATGAAAAATGTAAAAGAACAATTTGTTTTTACCATACCTTAGCTGTTTCCTTACTGCATACACTTGTTCTATTCCTTGTGACACTAATTCTTGAATCTTATGTGCTACTTGAGGATGTAGACGTGAGGGTAATGCGCAATTTTCATCCCTAATTGCAGTTTCCTCTTCTTCAAGAGAAGGCACAGGAAAAGGGGAAGGTGACAAAGCAAGGCAGGAAGTTTCTAACTCGTGATACTGATGAGCTTGCTTTGTAGGTAACTGTACATACCATCTGAGAAGTGGAAATATTTAAAATTATGCTATTAAACAAAGGCACGGATCATAGTTACTTATGTTAAACCTCATCAAGAAAAAGAATAACCTTTTAAGAAAAGATTATATGATATCATATTAAATGAATATAATTAGCAATTTAAAACTAATAAATAAATCTTAAAATGTCCTCTGCTTGTTCTAAGTTGGTTCTATACTCAATTAAATAAAAATCTTTATGAACCTTTATAGACTTTTACTCTGGCCCTAAAGTAAAGGAGGGGTATAGGAGTTAAATATATATGAAAATCATATTTTAAATTTCATGTTCCAGAATTCAAGCTGTATTACAAAGCTGTAATCATCAAGACAGTATGGTACTGGCACAAAAACAGACACTCAGATCAATGGAACAGAATAGAGAAGCCAGAAATGGACCCACAAACGTATGGCCAACTAATCTTTGACAAAGCAGGAAAGAATATCCAATGGAATAAAGATAGTCTCTTTAGCAAGTGGTGCTGGGAAAACTGGACAGCGACATGTAGAAGAATGAAACTGGACAACTTTCATACACCATACACAAAAATAAATTCAAAATGGATGAAAGACCTAAATGTTAGACAGGAAATCATCAAAACATTAAAGGAGAAAAGAGGCAGCAACTTCTTTGACCTCAGCTACAGCAACATCTTACTTGACATGTCTCCGAAGGCAAGGGAAACAAAAGCAAAAATGAACCGCTGGGACGTCATCAAGATAAAAAGCTTCTGCACAGCAAAGGAAACAACAAAACTAAAAGGCAACTGACGGAATGGGAGAAGATATTTGCAAACGACATATCAGATAAAGGGTTAGTATCCAAAATCTATAAAGAACCTATCAAATTCAACACCCAAAAAACAATCCAGTGAAGAAATGGACAAAAGACATGGATAGATACTTCTCCAAAGAAGACATCAGATAGCCAACTGACACATGAAAAAATGCTCAACATCACTCATCATCAGGGAAATACAACTCAAAACCACAATGGCTAACATTAACCGCTCAGGCAACAAGAGATGTTGGTGAGGATGTGGAAGAAGAGGATCTCTTTTGCACTGCTGGTGGGAATGCAAACTGATGCGGCCAGTCTAGAAAACAGTATGGAGTTTCCTCAAAAAATTAAAAATAGAAATACCCTATAACTCAGCAATTTCACTACTAGGTATTTATCCAAGGGATACCAGTATGCTGTTTCGAAGGAACACATGAACCCCAATGTTTATAGCAGCGCTATCAGTAGCCAAAGTATGGAAAGAGCCCAAATGTCCATGGATGGATAAAGAAGATGTGGTATATATATACAATAGAGTATTACTCAGCAATCAAAAAGAATGAAATCTTGCCAATTGCAACTACTGGATGGAACTGGAGGGCATTATGCTAAGCGAAATTAGTCAGAGAAAGACAAATATATGACTTCACTCATATGAGGACTTTAAGATACAAAACAGATGAACTAAGGGAAGGGAAGCAAAAATAATATAAAAACAGGGAGGGGGACAAAACATAAGAGACTCTTAAATATGGAGAACAGAGGGTTACTGGAGGGGTTGTAGGAGTGGGGATGGGCTAAATAGGTAAGGGACATTAAGGAATCTACTCCTGAAATCATTGTTGCACTATATGCTAACTAACTTGGATGTAAATTTAAAAAATAAATTAAAAAAAAAAAGCCAGCTCTGAAACATAAAAAAATTTTCATGTTAAGTAAATTTTACCTCAAAATAACAAGACTTTTAAAGTCATCATCTTTTATTTATTTGTGCATTTAAAGTGTGTGTATTTATTTTGAGAAAAAGAGAACAAGTGAGGGAGGGGCAAAGACAGAGGGGGACAGAGGATCCAAAGTGAGTTCTCTGCTGACAGCAGAGAGCCCCATGTGGACTCAAACCCACAAACTGTGAGATCATAACCTGAGCCAAAGTCAGACACTCAACTGACAGAGCAGCCAGGCACCCCTAAAGTCATCATCTTTTAAATTGTGTATTTTCCCATTTTCCTATTTTGTCCCCAAATTATAACTTCTGTGTTCCACCTATAATCTGTCTAAACAAAGAGTGGCTATAATTCAGTGCCTATTGAGTTATGTGGGAGAATCTTCTCTGACAGGAACTCAATAAACTGCCTCTAACAGCACCCCATCTCCAATTGCCCCAATGAGCAAGAGAATTAACTAGAAGATGAATACAGATCTTTCATACAGCAGTGCAGTGCCCAAAAAACAGATGCTAGGAAAATGAAATGATCTGGTAGGATACTGTTTTAATTGATACTTTTGTACAAAGTGCTTGCAATGATTGATATTGCATGAAACGGAGCCTACTTAAAAATTATATGCAATGTTCTCTAACCTGGATGATCTAATTATTGACTACTCATTTTCTATACATCTGAAAGTTTTTCTAAAGTTCACACAAAAACTATATTCCGTATATTTAATCCCACTGCATTACTGTAAATTCTTCACCTAGACTGAATATGAAGGAAAGAAGGAAGGCTAATATTTCTTCTTATATAAAACCTGAAGCCCAAAAAGTACAAAATGGAATTATATGTAGGGCTTAGAATTAATTTCTGGCTGTCATAGATAATCAAAGATGGGTAAAAAAAATACATACAGGTGACTGCAAGTTCGGTTCCAATGAAGTGTCAGAAACAAAGTGTGAAATACATAATGATATGTGTTATTAAACCTGTATTTGTCATTTTGGGGAAAAACTTCCATATGGTATATGCAATTCTTTGGTCAGCATCATCCAAACATTTGGCTGATAAACTCAATGGCTTATACAGCAACAAACTGCTTTAATACCTAGGAAATCACTAGTGAGACATGTCCCTTATAAAAACCTTTTCTTGGGGCGCCTGGGTGGCGCAGTCGGTTAAGCGGCCGACTTCAGCCAGGTCACGATCTCGCGGTCCGTGAGTTCGAGCCCCGCGTCAGGCTCTGGGCTGATGGCTCAGAGCCTGGAGCCTGTTTCCGATTCTGTGTCTCCCTCTCTCTCTGCCCCTCCCCCATTCATGCTCTGTCTCTCTCTGTCCCAAAAATGAATAAACGTTGGAAAAAAAAAAAAAATTAAAAAAAAAAAAAACCTTTTCTTAATGAAATAATTAGAAAACATAATTATAGTTTCTCTTAGAGCAAAAAAAATCTTGTAAATGGAGCTAATTTGTAAAAATAAAAAAAAATGATATAAATGTCATACCTAAGAACACCACCAGCATCTACCAAATTCTTCTTTAGCATGTTAAAGGCTTTTTCCTGCTCCATTCGGATTATTTTCTTGTCAATTTTGGGGTCTGTAGGAACTCTATATTCAGGAAACTTCTGTACCTTTTTAATGTAAATCCTTTTTATAAAAAAAGAAGAATTTGTTTCATTATATTATAATCTTAAGAAAATCTAACTTATCAAGCAAAAGTTTAAGTATTAAACTTTTAAAAAATTAAATTAAATTAGAAAGCATTCAGAGGATTATGTTGAAAAATAAGCCATATTTCAGTGCATAATACTTAGCAAATGAACAATACTCATGATGTCAATAAAAGTATCTGAATATTTATGGATAGTAATTTTGTTTCTGGATTTCCCTCTTCTCAATTCTTCTGAAAGCCATAAAAAACTCCTGCCTGGGAGTTCCAGGAGGGTGCTGGGAGAGGTGGGGGCGGTGGCGGCAGCAGCAGCTGGAGGATGAATACGGGGCATTTCTCCACGTGGTATCCACTGTTCTGAAGCCTTACCATCAAGTGTGTCTTCTTCCACTTCCTCAGAATGTGAAGGATTATTTACTCCATGATGGAACTCTGGTGGTTTCAGGAAGAGAAGATCCGCCAACACATTCTCAGCCAGTGATGACGAGGCAGAAGAAATGTAGTGGTCGGATGATGAGAACATGGCTATGCTTATGGCACCAGAATTTCCCAAGTTTACCACTAAAGTCCATGAAGCTATGGATTCCCCAGGGTGAGGGGTGGAGGTGGGGTGAGGGTGAGGTGGGGGTGGAGGCAGTGTATTTCCTAGGCTTAACTGGAGTGCTCCAAGGGATGCAAACTGGATAGCAATGAACAGTTCTCTGAAATGTAAAACATTCAGTGACAACTTTCCATTGTTCAAGAGTTCTGATTTCATCATTCTTGACTTCACTCAACCATTTATTCATTGCACTGATGATTCTCCAGATCCTCGTACAGAATATGAACTTGTTCTTCAACAATGGTGTGAATTAATTTCTGGGGCTGAGTTCTGATGTTTTGTTAAGGAAAACAAGCTTACTGGTATTTTTCAAAGGGACTATACACAATACTATGATCATATTTCTAAACAAAAGAAAAAGATTTGCAGGTGCATACAAGAGTTTTCCAAGAAACACAGTATAAATTCTTAAATGAAGACTTTGTGTTGGATGTATCTAGAAACAGCAGTGGGAAGGTGTAGCTGATTGATTTTAATCCATTTGGTGAAGTTAACTGATTCACTGCTGTGTACTTGGGAAGAGCCGATATCTGGGAGAAACTTAAAAGGTGATTTTAGTGAAAGAGATGCCCTGGAGCAGGATTCTCCAGCTTTCAGCTGCACAAATAGTGAAGTAACAGTTCAACCCAGTCCCTATCTGAGTAACCAACTTCCCAAGGACTTTGTAGACCCGAACACTGGGGAGAATGCTCACAAACTCATAGATTTTCTTAAACTGAAAAGAAATCAGCAAAAGTCTAACTGATTAGAGCACCAGAGTTCAAGTCTGAGGTAAAAAGGAACCACCTTGGCATCAAGAAGCTGCTCTGAGCTCACAACCTCCTCTTACCCCATTCTGTC
The DNA here is from genome assembly GCF_028749965.1 of Puma concolor. Lineage (NCBI taxonomy): Eukaryota > Metazoa > Chordata > Mammalia > Carnivora > Felidae > Puma > Puma concolor. The sequence continues at coordinate 190,223,087 of NC_141674.1, read as the reverse complement.
AGGGTGGGAGGCAGGGTAAAATCAATAGCTTTTTATATCCATGTATATTAAGTTAGAAAAAATGGAGGGACTTTGCTACTTGTAAAAATAAATAATAAATAGATCTTAAGCATAAAAATAAAACAAAAACTCATGCCTGGATTATTTTAATAGCCTCCTTCTGGTCGTCTGGGCCTTGTTCCTTAAACCCACTTGATATATCAATGCTACAATAATTGCTCACATTTGTAGTTCTCTCTTGAAGAATTTATCTGCTCTTTAATCAAGTACATATGTCTTGGCAGCATTCAAGGCATTCCATATGACTCTACCTTATTCACCTAATCTTACTTTCAAGTACTTCAAACATAAAATTGCTTTTTCTGTGAAGTTTATCATTTCAATGTTCCTTCTCTGATACCAAAAATAAAATCACACCATATCTTTATTTATAGAATGCTCCTGGTCTACAAACAATTATCTTCTCTCTAATTCTCTACCTACCCAAATTCAATCTAAACTTCAGCATCCAGGTTAATTTGTACTTTTCCTGCTAATGAGTTTGCATGGATATATTTCTTCTCTGATGAGTTAGCTAATTGACACATTTGGTACTATATACTATACTATTATGTTCTCCAATAGTTTTTTTGTTTGCTTGTTTAATGTTTATTTAATTTTGAGAGAGAGGGACAGAGTGTGAGTGGGGGAGGGGCAGAGAGAGAGGGAGACACAATATGAAGCTGGCTCCAGGCTCTGAGCTGTTAGCATAGAGCCCGATGTGGGGCTCGAACTCATGAAATAGTGACCTGAGCCGAAGTCGGACACTTAACCACCTGAGCCACCCGTGTGCCCCTCCCACAGTTTTCTGTTTCCTGAGGTACCCCAACAATATTTTAAGTTTCCCAAGAGTAAGCGAAATCTTAAGACTCTTTCAGTCTCCTTCCTTCCCAATGTATTGCTGAGCATGGAGTAGATACTGAAAAAGTACTTGTAGAATGACAGAGAAGATTATTTCTTTATACACAGAGATTTTCTCTTAAGTTATACCTGAGATTTTATATTGCTTATATTTAAAAGCAGTTGAAAGTTTTGTTTCACAGTCAGGCTTAAATATTGCCTAAAGTTAACATTACCAGATTAAATATGAAAAGTCTTCTGAACTGGCTTTAAAAATTTCTTGAGAATGCAGAGGTTTGTGTATGACATGTGATAATGAAATAAAATGTTCCAAAGATCAACTAAACCCTGCCTTTATATGTTATCTTTTAAAATTTTATTTATTTGATAATTTAAAAATTTCAATGTCTGAAAAAGAAATATTAGAAAAGAACATAATAAAAACCTTTTATTGCTTCAAATTTTTCACTCTTAGCCAGAGCAATGGCCAGTCTGTAGTCCTATTCTATTTAAAATGTACTGTGTTGATTTTGTACATTGTTGGTATGAATGTAATTCGTAAAATTTCTCTAAAGAACAACTTTCTTTACAATACCTGTCAACATTTAAAAGAATATAACCTTTGCTCTAGCAATTTCATTTCAAGAAATTTATTCTACTGGTATTCTTGCACAAGTACACAAACAGGCATAATGTTATACTGCAGTTTTATATACAATAATAAAGAATACTTTTCAGAGCTTACATGTCCATCATCAGAGGACTAATTTTGTAAATGACAATTCATCCATAAATGTAATATTGTATGGCTACTGAAAGAATCATGAAACTAACATAATGGTATCTGTCAGTTGTATTTCAATTTTTAAAATAAATAAATAACGGGGTGCCTGGGTGGCTCAGTCGGTTAAGTGTCCGACTTCGGCTCAGGTCATTATCTCACGGTCCGTGAGTTCAAGCCCCATGTCAGGCTCTGTGCGGACAGCTCAGAGCCTGGAGCCTGCTTCGGATTCTGTGTCTCCCTCTCTCTCTGACCCTCCCCCGTTCATGCTCTGTCTCTCTGTGTCTCAAAAATAAATGAACAATGGGGCGCCTGGGTGGCTCAGTCGGTTGAGCGCCCGACTTCAGCTCAGGTCACGATCTCATGGTCCGTGAGTTTGAGCCCTGTGGCGGGCTCTGGGCTGATGGCTCAGAGCCTGGAGCCTGCTTCTGATTCTGTGTCTCCCTCTCTCTCTGCCCCTCCCCCGTTCATGCTCTGTCTCTCTCTGTCTCAAAAATAAATAAACGTTAAAAAAATTTTTTTAAAAATTAACATTAAAAAAAATTAAAATAAATAAATAAAAGGAAGGAATCGGTTTGTTTTTATGTACAAATATGGAGGCAGCTTTGAGACACACTGGGAATGAAATAACAAAAACAAAGCATAGAGTAGTATATGTCATTGCATCCACACTAGTATGAGGCAAAACAGTTGTGCAGTAAATAACCATAATAGGTATTCAGAATGGAAATAAAGCAATGTGAATTCACAGCAGGAAAGAATGTACACAACTACCTAACTTTAAGAAAATATTATAAGTTTTACTGAGATTTCAACATTTTTGAGTGTAAAGTCGGATATATATGTATGCATATACACAGAGTATCTTTGGAGGGTTACACAAGAAACTGTTAAGAGTTGTTGCCTTAAAAAGAGACATAGGGTTAAGGATAAAAGGAAACTTAGGTTTCACTGTGTACTTTTTGGCACTGTTTAAACTTAATAGAAATGTGTCTATTAGCTCTTAAAAATGAAATATTTAAAAAAAGGAAATAAAAAAAAAATAAAGCTTACCGGGCTGGACAAGTGGCTTTGTAGAGCTGACAAGACCTGCTTTCCTGTTCACTGATTTTTTTTAACTGGAAACCTTTTCTCCTTGGCCCATACTGACACTCCATTACCACGGCTCTACTCCCTGTAGGCCAAAACCAACTATTGATATTAATTGAAGTATCCATCTGTTCTGGACACTAGAATAAAAATAACTTAGTGGTGGCAATGTCAAAATTTACACTTTCGATTATGCAACTTTAAGGAAAGAAAACATCAGTAAGTCTTCCTAAGATGTATAAACATAAAAATAAGAGTTCATTGTAATATTTACCAAATGTACATTATGGTAAAGAAATTTGATAATAGCACATTTACTGAATGTTAACTGATATTTACATACATATAATTTTTAATAATAAAATTTGCCACCTTATAAGTAGAAATTAGTAAAAGGTACATTTGTTAGTAAATATTGTCATTTAAAGTTTTATTTCATTTTATAACTATTTATTTCCTTATTTCTATTTGTACTATTAGAATACAGTAGTCCCCCCTTATCTGCGGGGGATATGTTCCAAGACCCACAGTGAATGCCTGAAATAATGGACAGTACTAAACCCTATATAAACTATGCTTTTTCCTATACATATATGCCTATGATAAAGTTTAATTAATAACCTAAGGCACAGTAACAGATTACAATAACTAATAAAATAGAACAATTATAACAATATACTGTCATAAAAGTTATATGAATGGGGTTTCTCTCTCAAAATAATTTATTGTACTGTACTCACCCTTCTTCTTCTTGTGATGATGTGAGATGATAAAATGCCTATGTGATGAGATGAAGTGAGGTGAATGACGTAGGCATTGTGATGTAGCATTAGGCTACTACTGACCTTCTGACAAAACGTCAGGAGGATCATCTGCTTCCAGACTGAGGTTGAGAACAGGCAACTGAAACCTTGGAAAGTGAAACTGCGGATAAGGGGGGACTACAATAATGTAATAACCAGCCTATAATATGGCCCCCAATGATCCCTATTTTCCTAGTACTCATGTCCTTGTGTAATTCCCTCCCCTTGAGCATGGGCTAGACTTATTAACTTACTTCTAATGAACATGGCAGAAGTGACAAGATGCTATTTTTGATACTAGGTTATAAAAAGACTGTGACTTCCATCCTGGGTACTCTCTTGCTCTTGCTTGGATTGCTCTCTCTGGGCGAAATCAGCTGTCTGTGGTGAGGCAGCTCTGTGGAGACACCCATGTGGCAAGGAATAAGCCACATGAGTGAGCTTGAAAGCACATTCTGCCCCAGCCAAGTGGTGAGATGACTGCAGCTCCAACCAACACCTTAAGAGCAAGCAGTCTTGTGACAGAACCTGAGGCAGAACTACCTTGCTAAGCAGCTCTTGGATTCCTGACCCAGAGGAACAATGAGATAAATGTTTGTTGTTTTCAGCCATCAGGTTTTGGGTAATTTGTTACATAGCAAAAGAATACAAATAAGTGGATGTGAAAACTATAAAGTTTATGATTTTAAGTCAAATATCCAGTTCCATGTAGAGTATAGCAGAGCACAGCAAACTTTTCAAATTTAAAATAAAAAACACCAGTCATAAATAAAAGTGTTGAAAAAGCTGACATGAATTAAAAATTAAAATTTTTTAATTTAAAAGACACCATAAAGGTAAAAAAGTTTAGAAAACAGTATTTTACAACACATATAACAAAGAATATGCAGAATATAAAGAACTACAAATAAGCTTTAAAACTAAAGAACCAGGGGCGCCTGGGTGGCTCAGTCGGTTGAGCGTCCGACTTCGGCTCAGGTCATGATCTTGCTGTCAGTGAGTTTGAGCCCCGCGTCGGGCTCTGTGCTGACAGCTCAGAGCCTAGAGCCTGTTTCAGATTCTGTGTCTCCCTCTCTCTCTGCCCTCCCCCACTCATGCTCTGTCTCTCTGTCTCTCTGTCTCTGTCTCTCTCTCTGTCAATAATAAATACTAAAAAATTTTTTAAAAATAAAAATAAAGAACCAAACAGAATAATGGGCAGACTATTAATAGGTAATTCAGAAAGAAAAAATAAGATATTAAATGAACAAATAAAAAGATGTTCAACTTTATTACTAAATATGGAAATGCAAATTAAAGCAATAGTAAAATACCATCTCACACTCTTTGGATTGGCAAAAAAATTTTTAACAATACTCTAAAATAACTGAACCCACTGATCAATCTTAACATCACAAAAAGGTGTTGCACATAGGTAGCAATAAGAAGTACACAGCACACCTATGAAGCATTTTTGTACAATACTTTAATGGAGAGGGGCGCCTGGGTGGCGCAGTCGGTTAAGCGTCCGACTTCAGCCAGGTCACGATCTCGCGGTCTGTGAGTTCGAGCCCCGCGTCGGGCTCTGGGCTGATGGCTCAGAGCCTGGAGCCTGTTTCCGATTCTGTGTCTCCCTCTCTCTCTGCCCCTCCCCCGTTCATGCTCTGTTTCTCTCTGTCGCAAAAATAAATGTTGAAAAAAAAAATTTATAAAAAAAAAAAAAACTTTAATGGAGATTAAATCCTCATTTAATCAAGCCTCTAGATCTAATAGTTCACTGGAAATAGAGGAGATTTAAAAAAAAAAACATGCTAAACTACATCACAGAGATGGGATCAGCAAAACTCAGAATATGACAAACTCTACAGGACAAACTACCTGGGGGAAAAGAGAAAATAAATTTTTAGATGAAAAATTTAAGAGATAAATTAACACAAATGTGATCTGTGAACTCTGGAAGTGAATTTGAACAAACCTAGGGAAAAAGAATTCTTAGATAAGTAAAGAAATGTGAACTTTGGACATTCTATGACACTAAGAAATTAGTTAATTCTTTTAAAGTGTTAATAATGTAACTTCACTTAACATATGCATGTGTATAAAGAGTCCTTATCTTTTAGAGATATATACTTTAGCATATAATATATACTTTAGTAATTACACATAAAACAATGGGATATCTGGAATTTGCTGGAAAATCATCTTGGAGGTAGGAATGAAGAAGGGTGATATAAATGAGACAAGATTGACCGTATGCTAAGTGTTGTTGAAGCTAGATGATGAATACATGGAATCATGGGATTTCATATATTGTTATATATGTTATATATATCTTTCTATACATATATATATATCTATATATATATATGTGTGTGTATATATATGAGAAAATTTCCAGAATATATAGATTTTTAAAGTCCACAATGCTAAGTCATAAAGTGAATGAAGGAAAGGGAAATTTTCATACATTGTTGAAACAAGTAAAAATTGGTACAGGTCGTCATTCCCTCATGTACAATTCTGAAATAGAAAAAGTTCAGAAAACAAATTTTTTGGAACTCATTTGACTACAAAACCTGACCTGAATTTTACAAGGCTATTTATGTTCTTTTGTTTATCCTTCCTAGTGTGACTATCCATAAAGTATTACTGTGTTTGATTATGTGATAGTGTCTATAGAATACTTGCTAGGACTATTCTGTAATAGTATCATGCTGCATTCCAAAAATTCTGAAATACATGTGGCCAAAAAATTTTAGAGAGGAGACTTGGACCTGTACAGTCACTTTAGAGAACAACTTGAAATAATCTTGTGAAGGGCATACTTTACAACTCAGCATCTCCACTTTAAAGCATACACCATTATCTTATTTCCATCTTCTCAACAGAAAATGTACACTGTCAAGATATGACTACAGCATTCTTTGTAATATTGAAAAGTTAGAAACAACTTAAATGATAATTAGTGGCATTATTTTTGATATTACTGGTGATATGCTGGAATGTTATATATTAGTTAAATTAAGGTCTGTAAGTATCAATATGTACAGATTTCAAGAAATAAGGGTGGAAAAAAAAGAAATAAGTGTGAGTGAAAATTTACATAAGACTGTCTGTAGTTTACTATTTATGAATATTTAAAAGTATTCAAAACAATATATTATTATAAAGACAAACATGTATGGCAAAGTATACAAATATAGACTGGAAAGATACATACCAAATTTATGTGGTGGTTGCCTGTGGAGAGTTAACATGGGGATAAAATCTAGGGAGGGGGGAAATGTTGCGTTTCTTTTATAAGATAGTGATGAAACCTGGGCAGAAGAGGTTACATTTATCTCATCTTCTTCTAAGTATCTTTTTTTTTACTCTCAGAGGTCCAGGATAAGACTGCAACTCCTCCAGCTGACTCAGTATTCCCATAGTCCTGAAATAAATCACTTATTTTTATGTTCTTGGGAGTCTGACTAGTTCTAGGATAAATCTCTGGGAATTGTTTGAAACCCTACCACTTCAGGGGTACCTGGCTGGCTCAGTTGGTAGAGCATGTGACTTTTAATTTTTTTTTTTTTTAACATTTATTTATTTTTGAGACAGAGAGAGACAGAGCATGAATGGGGGAGGGTCAGAGAGAGAGGGAGACACATTTTTAATCTCGGGGTTGTAAATTTGAGCCCTATGTTGGGTGTAAAGATGACTTAAAAATCTTAAAAAAAACAACCAAAACTCTACCACTTTAATACACACTAGCCTGGAATTTGAGAATACCATATGTAACACATCTGATGTTTGAGTATCTTAGTCTTAGAATTCTGTTTAGTAACTCCAGATTGCATACAAATTCTATGTAGTAAGTCCAGAGTTACATAAAATGAACACATATTTGTCCCACAAGACAAATCAAGAGAAAGAAGAGAATATCTGAATTTCATAAAAAAAAATTCAACAGATCCAAATATTTAAAATAATAAAATTGCTATGTTAATGTTTTTATTTTCTATTTATCAATACATCTAAAGAAAGCATTATTTATTCTAATATAATACAATTTTATAATAAAAATAATTGGTTATATTTGTTTTATTTTTAGTTTAATATGCATTTTCATCAATTAACATTCAGCTGTCATCCACCAAAGTGAAAAATTTGGTAGAAAACTTTTAGGAAAACCACATTTTCACAGTGTATCAGGGGTGTGCTGAACCTTTAAAAAAAAAATTCTTTTAAAAAGTACCTGCATTGACAAATGGGATTCCGTCATATGGAACGTATTGAGATTTCCACATCAAGCGTGTAGCTGGCTTGGCTGGACTTGGAGATTGGCGGGTCCCCCAAACACTCTGAGTTTGCTGCTTGTGAAATGTTAGGACACTTTCTAATTCAGTCTCACTTACACAGTAGCCACGGTAAGAATCTCCAATTTTCTGCATATTATAGAAATTAAATAACAAAATTATTAGCAAATGTTTCACTGTACCAAAAATTTAATGAAGTGATTTTCCAAGATAAAAGACTGATCAGTTTTTAAAACAGAATGTCATTCTCCTGTCAGATCAATGGTGTATTACAACCAGTGTATCTGATCTGATTTCAAGTAAATATTCTCCAAGTATTTGTTAGAGAATATTATTTCAAACTCATGGTCATACCATCAGTATCAAAATCTTGTTTGAGAGAAATAACAGTTAGGGAGGACAGCTTGAAGAATACATTATGTATCCATTCTTCCATATATTTAAATTTTACCCTTAGATCCAACCAGATCAACACAAACTAGCCATGAAGTACTGGCTCCCTGTGGAGCTTCTTTTATTGAAATTAATCTTGACATGACACAAATATTTTTGAAAATCTATGAAAATTGTGATGTATCTCCCATATTGAAATGATATCAAAGAATTTGCTCATTATATCAAGATTCTTTTTATGAAGATCCTTCTCTGAAAGAAAATCCTGTCTGAACCTAGAACCAAAAATAGTTAATGGTTTTATTTTATGGAAATCAACTTAATTACTTTTATCTAATGGACACAGAATTTAGTAACTAACTGGGTTTTCCCATTCTGAAATGTAGATGCTTATAGACAAGGGTGTGTGTGTGTGTATGTGTGTATGTACAGTTCATTAAGATATACATTTCTTACTTCCATTTTATCGTTACATTCTTGTTTTTTATTCTTTTAATTTCTACCTTGCTAATATATTTTATGTATTTTTGTAGGCTGTCTTCATTCTTCCTAAAACAAGGAAGGTATAAGTAAATCATGTAAATAAATTGATACTATCCACTCACAACCATAGGAGTATCCATCAACAGAAGTAGAAGTTTTTTCTACACCAGTAGAGAAAATCTGTTAACTGTGATCTCTTACATAAAATGCATGAATTCCATGAAATTGGCTCCATGAATATTTCCTCATTAAAGGGAACAAGAGCAACATTTTGCCTCGTTGCATCTGAGAGTGCAAATTGGTTCACCAGCAGCTCTGCTGGAGCCACTGAGGAAATCTGGCCAGGGTTCTTGTTCTTGTTGCATCTGCTCAAACCAGCATGGTCTGATGTGTGAATACAGCCTCAACATATGCCGCCAGTGTTTCTGTCAGTACGTGAAGGATACAGGCTTCATTAAGCTGGACTATGTGAACTTCCTTGAATGGGTCATCCAAGATACCTACTTTAACTGCAGATATCCAAGATAACCTACCTTAATGCCAACTCATTGTACATAAAATAAAAATACTTCAATTGTGTTTTAATGTGACAAAAAAAATGGAGGGAATAAGAGCAGAGATATGGGACTAGGAATCTTGTTACTGTATTAGACTAACTATTTCACCCTACAGGAATACATTTAACAAGATGAAATTATCACAATACTGCTGTGGATGTACTTTGGGCCATAATAAGAAGAGATAATCTGATGCCAAGCAATACATTATCTCCAATTTCCCCTAAAAATAATAAAATGTGTAGACTTATAAATTTTTTTCTAGCCTAGATATATCTTCACCAAAATACTGACTACCAATAAAAGTAGAAACTTGAAGTCCAGCTATGCCATTTTTTAAACAAATAAAATGAATAGAGTTCATAATATTGCCAAAAAAAAAAAAAAAAGGAAAAATTCAGAATTAGTAGAATATAACCAGGCCTCTATCAGGAGATAAAAGTTTAATACAGTTTTGAAATTTATCCAACTACTACATTTTGGTGAAATCTAATAAATGCCCATAGAAAAACATTCTGTTGGGCAGTTTTAACCAGTTTCTTACAAGATGTATGACATTAGGGAAGCCACACACAATGTATCATGGTTGTAAAACAAGGTGATATGGCCACATAATTGCTAATGCTTTAATTTTTGTAGCATTCTGTTAAGCTTATAATAATGATTTTAAAAACCGTCATCAGGGGCGCCTGGGTGGCTCAGTCGGTTAAGCGTCCGACTTCAGCTCAGGTCATGATCTCATGGTTGTGAGTTCAAGCCCGGTGTCAGGCTCTGTGCTGACTGCTCAGAGCCTGGAGCCTGTTTCAGATTCTGTGTCTCCCTCTCTCTCTGACCCTCCCCCGTTCATGCTCTGTCTCTCTGTCTCAAAAATAAATAAACGTTAAAAAAAATTTTTTTAATAAAAAATAAAAAATAAAAACTGTCATCAAAAATAATAATAGTTACTTTTGGAAACCAGTGAAAAAGTATGAGTAACAAAAGTGTGAGGGAAAAAAAAAATCTATCCATCTATACATATACACCTAAATATAATATATGACTTAGAAAATCAACAATAGTAAACATGTCCTAATCATTGCAATAGATCACATCATTATACTTGATTATTAGGATTTTTTTCTGGGAGTGCCTGGGTGGCTCAATCAGTTAAGCATCCGACTTCGGCTCAGGTCATGATCTCACAGCTTGTCAGTTTGAGCCCCAAGTCAGGCTCTGTGCTGACAGCTCAGAGCCTGGAACCTACTTCGGATTCTGTGTCTCCCTCTCTCTCTGCCCCTCCCCTGTTCACTCTCTCTCTGTGTCAAAATAGATAAGCATTAGAAAATTTAAAAAAAATTTTTTTCCTTGGGATGGGGCGCCTGGATGTTTAAGCGGTAGGCTTCAGCTCAGATCATGATCTTGAGGTTCATGAGTTCGATCCTCGCATTGGGTTCTGTGCTGACAGCTTGGAGTCTGGAGCCTGCTTCAGATTTCTGTGTCTCCTTCTCTCTCTCTGCCCCTCCCCCACTCACACTCTGTCTTTTTCTCTCAAAAATAAAATAAACATTAAAAAAAGTTAACAACAACAACAAAAAAGTAATTTTCTTGGGATGCCTGGTTGGCTTAGTTAGTTGGTTGAGCATCCAATCCTGATTTCAGCTCAGGTCAAGATCTCACGGTTTGTGAGATCAAGCCCCACACTGGGCTCTATGCTGATTATGCAGAGCCTGCTTGGGGTTCTCTCTCTCCCTCTCTCTCTCTGCCCTCCCCTGTTTGTGCCCTCTCTCTCAAAATAAATAAACTTTAAAAAAAGATTAAAAAAAAAATAATGGTAATGATAATAAATACCAAAGAATTAAAGAGATATATAAAAGCTAAAATAATCATTAGATTATTTAAAGAAAAGATATATAGAACTTGCACTGGGATTTGAAGAATGGTTACAAAGGTAAACAGAAGAAAAGAAAACATATTACGAAATGGAAATAAAGACAAGTGAAGGCAGAGTTAAAGAAAGATTCTGAAGTGTCTGTACAAAGTAGGAAGAGTAGGCTAACAAGAATAAAAGATGAGGTAGAGGAAAAGTAGTAAATAAAATAGGACAAGATAAGGTAATACCAGATAATGAAAAACCTTAAAAGTTATGTATAGTGGTAAATGATATGGAAAAAATAACACTGAACCTGTTGGGCAGCAAGAAAAAATAATGAAAGCAATATTCAAAGCCAGGTAGTTTTAGAAAACTAGACAGTGGGGACCAGAAATGGAAGAGTCAACGAGCTTAGAGGGAAGGCTGTTACTGTAATTGAGTTTGAAATAACAAAGATCTGTGGAAGAGGCAGCCCCAACTGCCTCACAAAAAGAAGAGAGATTTTAAAGGAAAAACTGTGAGACTCAAGTGATTACTTGAATATGGGAAAGAAAGAAATTAGTCTAAAATACTGTGCTGGAATGTCTAAAGAAATGGTATTTATCATTACAGGGACAAGGGATTTAGGAAGTACAGCTAGTTGTGATATGGTAATTTAAGTTTAGCATATGGTGAATTCGAAGTGAAATTCAAGTAAAGCTACAAGAAAGTAGCTGGAGATCTGCGACAAGAGCAAGGCAACAATTAAAGGACCAGTGATATATATTTGGAAATCATTTTTATAGAAGTGAGAGTCGAAAGTTAGCAAGGTTGATCAGCAGTTCAAAAGATAAAGTGTAGATAAATAAGGTCAAACAGTTTAACTTAAAGAATTTCCACTGAGAACATGAAAAGAAATAAATGCAAGCAAAGAAAGAGAAGGAATGGTCAAAAGATAAAAAGTAGAGAAACATGATAGTGAAGTTTCATGAGATAAAGGAAAAGAGTTGCAAGAGAAGACATGATAGTGAAGCATGAAGGGATCTGTATGATCTCTGTTTCAACAGAGCTTAAAATCTCTAAGGAATAAAAGAATAGGTGAGATCAGAGTTAGCATACACATGAACAAAAATTACAGAACAGATAGTCTCCATTAGTTGGACTCAAAAGTGGACATTTGGGGATGCATTACAATCAATTTAGTGAATCTAAGTAAGGATTATCTTTAACTCACCTCACAGCTCCTAAGACGGCAAGCCCACATAGGTGTGTTAGAAGAAAGTGGCTGGAGAGGAGCCAGAAAGGGCTCTTCAAGCATTCTGGGAAAAGGGAGGAATATGTATATAAACACATATTGTAAGTTGCATTCACACAAACACACATGACATTCAACTGCTTTATCCTCTTAGCCAGTGTTAAAGACAATATATTGAGGTCATCAATAAGAAATTGTAGGGGCGCCTGGGTGACTCAGTCAGTTGGGTGTTGGACTCTTGATTTCTGCTCAGTTCATGATATTTCAGCTCATGGGTTCAAGCTCTGCATCTGGCTCCACAGATGAATCCGCTTGGGATTCTCTCTCTACCCCTCCCCTGCTCATGCACGCTCTCTCAAAATAAATAATCTTAAAGAAGAAAAGAAAAGGAAAGAAAAGAAAAGAAACTGTAATAGTAGGAGCACCTGGCTGGCTCAGTTGGTAGTGCATGTGACTCTTGATCTCAGGGTCATGAGTTCGAGCCGCACATTGGGTATAGAGCTTGCTTGCTTACATACATACATATATACATAAATAAAATCTTTAAAAAATTGTAATAATAATGATAGAGTGATGGATGTATTAATTTTCTTTAAACATTACCATCTTATTAGCTGCTAAAGCAAAGGCCTAAGTTTCTTCTTCCAAATATCTGTAGTCCCAATAAATTTAAGTGGTTTACATATCTCCCTCAACACTTACTTTGCTGTCTTCTCATTATATAATTTTTTTTTCATTTACAAAAAAATGAATAAAACATCTTTAGGTGATTTTTTAAGAGTTAACATGATATTATGTCAAGTTCTAAGACTAAATGTCATAAACATTGTGTTAATTTTTAATATTTTCATAAACAGTTAAAAGAAAATAAATAATACAAAACCTATATTTCCCTAAATTATTATAAACAATGTTAAGGCAAAAATAAAAGCTGAAATAGATATTAATAAGAAACATTTAAACACTTTACCACAGAGGAATTAAATGCATAAGAGATGATTTTAGGAACTAGAATGGATATTTCTTTCTTTCTTTTTTTTTTTAATTCTAAAAACCCTATGAGTGTCAGATATTTTCAGATTGCTTCAAAAGATAACAGGCAAGTGTCACTGAGGAAAGGTAATACTTCAGACACTATAGCTTCTAGGATAGCCTCCTTGTTGCCAAGATGCCATTAAAATAATTAAAGATATTTGATAATTAGGTTAATGTTACTCTATTTCCTGAATTTCTGATCTTTTCTATAGCCAACCAGCTTTAGACGTGGTAATTTCAAAAAAGATCTCAATGATGAATTCAAAAGATGAACTTCTCTCTCCCACTGACTCACCTGGCCACAGTCTTTTTGGGCAATGTGAGGGATGCTTGTGGATGAAGAGTATAATTACTGGTATTGTCTGCTAGAACATCCACTCTTATGGTTGGTAAGTTTCTGTCACCGGGTTTCTCTTCAGAGACATCTTAACAGCAATAAAAAGAACAAAGCAACATCAAGATCTTGAATAAGACAATGACAAGGTAACTAATTAGAACTCATACATTTGAAATAGGAAAGGCGAGATGTGCTCTAAAGATAAAGATAACAAAACTTATAACGCTTTATTGAGAATTTCTCTAATAAACTTGTTTAGTTTCAAATTATAATACTGACTACTGAAATTTTGTAATTAAGTTTTTGAAGCTTAAATTGAACAGCTAGGATATAAAAGTGGTAGAACTGTTATGTTAATTGTTTCATAATGTAATGGGAAAATATAAAACTCATTTCTAAGCCATGTTTATTTTTTTTCTGCAAACTTTCTTTTCTCTAAGTTTTAACTGTTAACAAAGACAAAGAATCATAACACTAAGGTAAAAACATCTACTCTAAATCATTAGCTATGAATGAACAATGAAACAGTGTAGCTATGGTGTTAGAAAAGAGAAAAGGAAGGGAAGCAAAAGACAAGAACTAACAGGGATATTACCAAATAGGTAAAGAATTAAAAAAAATGGGGAGCATGATTCTCCTTTCTGAATCTGAAGGAACAAAGAGGGAAACAGCAAAGAGGATGAAAAGAATAGTTAACTAAAAGAGTAATGAGTCACATGGCTAACAAAAGTATCGATAAAAATACAAAAGTAAAAATTTCTCCAGTAGCTATTAACATTATATTCTTGTTATTGTTGCTGTTATTATTACTGTTATTATAATTAAGAAGAATTTATTATGCTCACTGGTCATTTGGAAGGAAGCAAGAGTCAACCAGCTTCATAGAATTCCAAAATGAAATAGACAGCTAACCTAGACAGGGGTTGAAAAATGAACTTGAAATTTATTTGGGCTAAGAAACTTTTTCTAATTATTCAGTTCAAAATCTTACCCAAAGACACCAATTAGCACTGACTTTCGTGAGGTGATTTTCTGGAATATACATTTTTTAAATCTAAAATCCCCTATATCCCAACATTACTTACCCTGAGGGCTATTCACATCCACAAGCTGCCCCTGAGGAATAATTACTTGTGCCATTCCTGTCTGGGTAGATGGAATTACACGCAGCACCTGTCCATTTTCTGATGGGCTAGGAACAATCATCTTGGAAGCATTAAAAAAAAAAAATGAAATGCATAAGCCAGCAATGATTTGACAGAATTATTACTTAAATAAATTATTAAAGACATGCCTACCTCTATGGTGGTTACTATTTATTTCCCTCATTTTATACATGAAAACACTGAGGTACACAAAGATTTTTTTCCAAAGTCTTACACCTGGTAAGTGGTAAACCCAAGTTTCAAAACAGGCAATTTAGCCATATGTCCTATGATCTTAACCACCTATGCTCTTAATTATTATACTTGGATGAGGTCTAATTACTTAGTAATATGAACAAGGCTCTGATTGGACTTAATATATTTACTTTTTTCCCCTTACTGTATTATATCCCTATGTGTTTGAGTTATTTGTGTGGTAATCATTTGTCACATGTAAAAACAGTACCTTGTTAGATGTCTAATTAAACAGAATTTATCTTTATATCTCTGAATTTTTATATATATATATATATATATATATATATATATATATATATATATATATATATCTCCTATCTTGGTCCATGAGGAATACCATAGAATGCCCCAAAGTCTGAAAATATAGGAAAAATCATAGATTACTTTTTTCCTTCAATTTAACAATTGAATCCATTGTCTCAAATTTAGAGGTCAATGAAAAGGGTGTTTGAAGCTGAAGAAAAACACTTTAACGCCTATCATCTGAACATAAAACTAATACATTATTTGAAAATAAGTTTATCCTATATTTCCAGACTTTTGGGACACTGTGTAAACTCTATTACCTAACACACTACTCCTCTATTGACATAGTGTTATTCTTTTACCCAAAGTCCACTAGCCTCAGTTCTCCCTAATACAAGTAACTCTTCATAATCATTACAACCCACTTTCCAAGACTGCCTTTTTGCTATATAAAACATGAAAACATTGCTGATGTCTGAGAGAGACTGTAGTCCTAATTTCAAGAGGGTCAATTGAAAAAATTTTAATTTGAGAAAAAATTAAATTGGAAAAAAAAACTTCAACAAAGTAGAATGCTTTAAATATAATCATAAACATTTCCCAGAAATTAAGAGTAGTAGTTGATACCCTCTCCTAATGTTTATCGTTTCTTGAGAGAAAAATATCTTGCCATATCTTTTACCAATTCATTATGAAAAAGCAATTGTAAAGTCTGATGATGATAATTGCTTTACATTTGTTGAGAGCATACAAAATGGCAGGACTTTACATGCCTTACCAGATTTAATCCTTATCACATGTATATGAAGTATATACATTTTATACTTGAGGAAACTGTCACAAGAGGTTACACAACTCATGCAAAATAACACAAAGTTACATAGTGATAAGTTGAAATTCAAACCCAAATTCAAACAACTACTGCTTCCCATTATCTGATCATGTTATTCAACTTAAAAAATGCAAAAATAATACAAAAACACTGCTGGACTTTAAAAGGCAACAGTAATAACATGGTTTTAAATTATTTTCTCCTTAGGGGAGCCTGGGTGGCTCAGTTGGTTAAGCGTCCAACTTTTGAGTTCAGCTCAGGTCCTGATCTCACAGTTTCATGGATTCAAGCCCCACACGGGGCTCTGTGCTGACAGTGCAGAGCCTGCTTGGGATTCTCCCTCTATCCCTCTCTCTCTGCCACTCCCCTGCTTGCTCTCTCTGTCCTTCTCAAAATAAATAAACTTTAAAAAACAAAATAAAGTATATGTTATTTTAAAAATAAATACTTTCCTCCTTAAATGAGATTAAAGATTTGTGAAAAATATTTCATTTATTCTTAGAGAAGAATAGTGCTGTGGTTATTACTAAATCCTAACAAAACACATATATTTATAATTTAATCATATGAAAATATCATAATTGAAACAATCGTGGGGGGCACCTGGGTGGTTCAGTTGGTTAAGCGTCTGACTCTTGATCTCAGCTCAGGTCATGATCTCATGGTTCATGAGTTTGAGCCCCATGTTGGGCTCTGTGCTAACCACATGAAACCTGCTTGGGATTCTCTCTCTCCCTCTCTTTCTCTGCCCTTCCTCTGTGCTCCTGCTCTCTCGAAATAAATAAACTTAAAAAAAAATGATCTGTGGAGTATCTTCTTAATTTTGAAAATATATTTCCTATGCATGGTAGAGAAGAGTCTCCTCCTCCTCCTCTTAGCTTATTCTACTCCGTAGCTAAAAAACTATTTTCAGTTCATGTAATTTGATAATGGTGACAGTATTACTTTTCCTATTTAAAAAAAAATCAATTATCTTTAATCTTTGCTATGAAAACAAAACCGTTTTTGAAAAGTCATCTGTTGCAATACATTCTATTTGAGGCAGATCATGAATATTATCAGAAAACCTTGGCTAATAAGTAGTCATATTTACTGGGTTCTTTGTGTACTATACAATATTCCTAATAAATCCAAAATACCATCCCTACTTCACTTTATTTTTTTTCCCTGCTTCACTTTAAAGCCTCCTCATGTGTTACAGATTCACCCACTACAGAAGCTTTACTAGTTCCTTGATTAACTTCTACATTAAAAAAAATCATATAAAGAAAGTCATTTCTTTAAAAAAGCTCCACTTGGTGGGGGATGTTGAAAATGCGTAAGACTATGTGTGTGTAGGGGCAGGGGCTTTATGAGAAATCACTGTACCTTCTGCTCAGTTTTTCTTTGAACCTAAAACTGCTCTAAAAACTAAAATCTATTTAAAACAAGACCCCAGGGGCGCCTGGGTGGCGCAGTCGGTTAAGCGTCCGGCTTCAGCCAGGTCACGATCTCGCGGTCTGGGAGTTCGAGCCCCGCGTCAGGCTCTGGGCTGATGGCTCAGAGCCTGGAGCCTGTTTCCGGTTCTATGTCTCCCTCTCTCTCTACCCCTCCCCCATTCATGCTCTGTCTCTCTCTGTCCCAAAAATAAATAAACGTTGAAAAAAAAAAAAATTTTTAAAACAAGACCCCAAAAGCTCCACTAAGTTTCCCCAAACATCACCACTTTCTAATCTTTGGTTCCTTATACTCTATGTGTCTTACATTTATTTCCATGCTTCATGCTATGGGTTTCCTATTTCATAGCTTCAGGTAACTCTCTCCTACCCCTATCATCTCCTACCCCAAACAATGTAAAATCATCTTTAAGATCATTTTGTACAGAAAGTTTAATACAATTACAAAGAGAATGGGAACTCTAACACTTTTTAGACTCAAACAAGTGACTTTAATGTGTTTAAGACAACTACCATGTGTAAAATGATAGCCCTTCATACAATAGAAATAGAATAACTCTAGAATTCTCCAGACTAGAATCAAAACAGGGATTAATTTTAGGTAAAATGGTTGCTCACCTGTGGTATAATTTATAACTGAAGCTATAATTTTTAAAATAATTTTTATTATGAAATTTATACCCATTGTAGAAAATTTTAAAAATACAGGTAAACAAGAAATACATTATTCTTCACATTATTACTAATGTAAGGATATTCTTATTAATCAGAGAGCAACTGAGAAGTTTTGCTCAGTAATTCTCTCATTTCAATCAAAACCATCTTTTATTTCTTCTACTCAAACTATAAACTTAATCATAAATACTTTAGCTAATAGATTAAAGCAGGAATTTCATCTTTATACATTGTTATTCACATGACACACACATATCTGCCCATTACCAAGGTATGTCTGATTGCCAGTATATCATTGGTACTTCCATAGCTTTCTTTTGCTTCAAGAAAGCACAGTGGCACATGGCATGCAAGTTAGTGACTGAGATGTGGATAAAGCAATAACCTTGAATTCAAATGTATATACAAAAATAAATGTAAGTTACATGTAAACTCTGGCACTAGTTACAGGTTATGACACATTTCCAACTAATCTCAAAGTCACATCATGCCTAGACATAGTGGCTGGGAAGTATTGGTTTAATGTACTGTTAGTAGTTCTAAAAGGAAATCTTTTAAAATCTTCACATAACTTAAAAACGAATGTCACAGAAATAGTATTTTCAAAGCAATGTAAGTCAAGTTTCAAGAAATTAGTAAGGTTAATACATTTGCTAGATAGGGTAAAACTTATTATTTATAAAATATACTCACCATTTGTGCATTAGAATCCCCCAATGACTGAAGTTCATATTGAATAGGCTGCCCATTTTGGTCCACTAGATGGAATTGTTCTGTAGAAAGAGTCTGTGTCTGAGTCAGGGTCCCTGGTATATTCTGTGATGTGAGTGAATTATCTACTTCATGAGAGGTGATGGGTAAAATTCTAGGAGAACCATTTTGTCCAAAGGAAGGATCCCTGGAGTCCATACAGGTTAGATGCTTTTGCAAAGAGAAAAAAAGCACTTGGGTGTTTGTAAAACATAATGTCACAATTAAAAAAAAATTTTTTTTTTCTAAAGATTTTATTTTTAAGTAATCTCTACACCCAATGCAGGGCTTGAACTCACAACCCTGATATCAAGAGTCACATGCTCTACCCACTGAGCCAGCCAGTTGCCCCTAATGTCACAATAAAAAAATAAATAAAATAGAACATTTATCAGGCACTGTGGACAATAGTATGGAGGTTCCTCAAAAAGTTAAAAATAGAGCTACCCTATGATCCAGTAATCACACTACTGGGTACTTACTCCAAAAATACAAAACCACTAATTCAAAGGGATACATGCACCTCTATGTTTATAGCAGCATTATTTATAATAGCCAAACTATGGAAACAGTCCAAATGTCCACCGACTGATGAGTGGATAAAGAAGATATGCTATATATCCACAATGGAATACTATCCAGCCATAAAGAGAATGAAATCTTGCCATTTGCAACAACATAGGTAGAGCTAGAGAGGATAATGCTAAGAGAAATAAGTCAGTCAGAGAAAGACAAATACCACATGATTTCACACATATGTGGAATTTAAGAAACAAATGAGCAAAGGAAGAAAGGGAGAGGGAGAGGGGAAGAGCGGAGAGAGAGAGAGAGAGAAACCAAGAAACAGGCTCTTAGTAAATAGAGAACTGATGGTTATCAGAGGGGAGGAGTGTGGGTGGATGGGTTAAATAGGAGATGGGGATTAAGGAGTGCACTGGTTGTGATGAGCACTGGGTGATGTATGGAAATTCTTGAATCACTATATGAATCACCTGAAACTAATATAACACTGTATGTTAACTATACTGAAACTTAAAGTAAAATAGCATGTTATAATAAAAATGGAAAGATTCATTTTCAGTTAATTATCCTCTTTATTTTTTGTAAGAGTTGTCAATTCACGGGGCGCCTGGGTGGCGCAGTCGGTTAAGCGTCCGACTTCAGCCAGGTCATGATCTCGCGGTCCGTGAGTTCGAGCCCCGCGTCGGGCTCTGGGCTGATGGCTCAGAGCCTGGAGCCTGTTTCCGATTCTGTGTCTCCCTCTCTCTCTGCCCCTCCCCCGTTCATGCTCTGTCTCTCTCTGTCCCAAAAATAAAATAAACGTTGAAAAAAAAAAAAAAAAAAGAGTTGTCAATTCACACAGACTAACATAGAAAGCAGTTTTTAAGTGAAATTGTTGATTTTTATATTTTATTTCAATTTTACTGAAATAAAGTTGTACACGGGAATACAACTTGATATGTAATTCAACATATTTTTCTTTATATATAGATTTTTATGAATATATTACTTTGAGTAAAGTTCTATATTATTAAATCAAATATATGATAGCATTGTGGATAAATGTTAACAGTCATGAATATATTAAATATAACACTATTTCTTATCCATTAAAAAGTTGTTAAATGTAATGGAAAAAAGTTCCCAGTTGAATTCCTACCTCAAATACCTGAGAATCTGTTTTTGATTCTTCAGAATCATTATGGTTGACTCTTAATGAATCATTAGACTGTTCCATGCTGATATATTCAATTCCATTTTCTTTTATTATTTAATAGCTGAAAAAATTTAAATATCTGTTTAAAACACTTAACATTTTTATGGAATGTTTGTCTTAACTAAATCTCTCATTTCCCCTATGGTGTTGCCCCATACAATTTAGGTTAAATCATTTCCATTCTATAGATTAAGAAAATAAACATTTCCTTAAATGACTTGCCAAGGCACCAGAATACATTCAAGACAGAGCAAAAATTACCATTGTATAGTTCTCTCATCCTACCCTTAATAACACTCATGTACTTTTTATAAGATTGTTGCTATGTGACAGATACTGTTCACCCTTTCAAATACTTATAAAATTCTCATTTTACAAAGATTTAATACAAATAAAGGTCTTAATTTTATGAATTGGGAATGCCCTACTGTAGCATTAGATAATTTTAGAAAAGATGTTTTGGTGTAAATATTGATTATATAAACATAGCTCTTACCATAATATACATCATACCACTTAATACTGGCTTGACAAGCTTTGAAAATTAAGAAATATATATTCCAAAAATTCTGAGCCAGTCAGGCCTAATACAGTGGTTAGCACTGGTGTCAATTTTGTCTCTACACACACACACACTACTGTCCCCTGAGGACATATGGCAGTGTCTGAAAACATTTTTGGTTGTCAAAATGGACAGGGAAGTGCTACTAGAATATAAGCCAGGGGTACTGTTAAATATCTTACAATGCACAGGACAGCCCCCACAACAAAGATGTCAGTATGCTTAGGTTCAGAAACCCTGGCCTAATATTTCACAGTGAATACTGGATTCTCTATTAGCTAAAAGGAATGATGTTTTAAGTCTCAAAATTGGAGTAAGGACAAAATGAAACTAGTTAAGACTATCATTGAAAAACTTCTAAAATAAACTGCATAGAATCTTAAGAACACACACATTTTTCTTTTTTTAAACTTTTAAATTTTACCTTTAATTTTTTTAATTTTGAGAGAGAGAGCTGAGCTGTCAGCACAGAGCCTGATGTGGGGCTTGAACCCACGAACTGTGAGATCATGAACTGAGACGAAGGAGGATGCTTAACCGACTGAGCCACCCAGAGGTCCCTGAAAATTTTATTTTTAAATTAACATGCATTAAATTGAACTTTTTTCTTTTTTGGTGTGTAGTTCTATGGATTTTAACACATGTAACCACCATAACAACCAGGATATATCATAATTCAATCATCCTAAACCCTAATTTAAAATTATGCCTTATCGGGCAACTGGGTGGCTCAGTCAGTTAAGTGTAGGATTCTTGATTTCGGCTCAGGTCATGACCTCACTGTTTGTGGGTTGAAACTCCAAGTCTGACTCCATGCTGACAGTGTGAAGCCTACTTAGGATTCTCTCTCTTAGGATTCTCTCTCTCTTTCTCTCTCTGCACCCCGCCCCTGCACTCTCTCTCTCTCTCGTCAAACAAAAACTTTTTAAAAATGTTTTCTTACTATAATGCTGGAGAGTTTGTGGAGAAACGGGAACCCTCTTGTACTATTGGTGGGAATGCAAACTGGTGCAGCCACTCTGGAAAACAGTGTGGAGGTTCCTCAAAAATTAAAAATAGATCTACCCTATGACCCAGCAATAGCACTGCTAGGAATTTACCAAGGGATACAGGAGTAATGATGCACAGGGTCACTTGTACCCCAATATTTATAGCAGCACTTTCAACAATAGCCAAATTATAGAAAAAGCCTAAATGTCCATCAACTGCAAATGGATAAAGAAGATGTGGGTTATACATACAATGGAATACTACTTGGCAATGAGAAAGAATGAAATCTGGCCATTTGCAGCAATGCAGATAGAACTGGAAAGTATTATGCGGAGTGAAATAAGTCAGTCAGTGAAAGATACCATATATTCTCACTCATATGTGGATCCTGAGAAACTTAACAAAAGTCCATGGGGGAGAAGAAGGGGGGAAAAAAAGTTACAGAGAGGGAGGCAAACCATAAGGGACTCTTAAATACTGAAAACAAGCTGAGGGTTGATGGGGGATGGGGGAAAGGCAAAAGTGGGTGATGGGCACTGAGGAGGGCACCTGTTGGGATAAGCACTGGGTGTTGTATGGAAACCAATTTGACAATAAATTATATTAAATAAATAAAGAAATAAAATCATTTCCACCCCCTCCCCCAAAATGTTCTCTTAAAAATAAGATAAACTTATACCTTGTAGTTAGGACTTAGTTGGTACATATTTGAACACACTGAATACTTATTTTTCTGTGATAGCATCCACATATATATTTGTAAAATTAAACATTTCAGAAAATCTACAAGGTCTGCCATTTAATATTTCCACAATATTATAAATAGTTCCACTCAAATATAAAATGTAATAGGCTAAAAATCAGTCTTATTTTTAATATATAACTATATCTTAAAATTGTCTCTCGTTTTAAGATTTTAAATTATCACTTGTATTCTAATTTAACTTGTTACAAGAATTTCAAAAACCTGTAATTACCTCTCAAGTAAGAGCAATTCTATCTTATAATGTTCTGGTTCTGTTCTGTTTTTAATTTTTTAGATGATACGTATAAAACTTCAGAATAATATGTTTTATAAATGGTTTAAAAAATAAAAAGAGGGGTGCCTGGGTGGCTCAGTCGGTTGAGCGTCCGACTTCAGCTCAGGTCACGATCTCATGGTTCCTGAGTTCAAGCCCCGCGCGTCAGGCTCTGGGCTGATGGCTCAGAGCCTGGAGCCTGCTTCCGATTCTGTGTCTCCCTCTCTCTCTGCCCCTCCCCCATTCATGCTCTATCTCTCTCTGTCTCAAAAATAAAATAAACATTAAAAAAAAATTAAAAAACATAAAATAAAATAAAAAGGAAGTGCTCGCTTCGGCAACACATATACTAAAATTGGAACGATACAGAGAAGATTAGCATGGCCCCTGCGTAAGGATGACAGCAAATTCGTGAAGCGTTCCATATTTTTAACAAACTGAGGGTTGATGGGGGGTGGGAGGGAGGGGAGGGTGGGTGATGGGTATTGAGGAGGGCACCTTTTGGGATGAGCACTGGGTGTTGTAGGGAAACCAATTTGACAATAAATTTCATATATTGAAAAAAAATAAAAAAATAAAAAGCTACACTTCATAAAAAAAAATAAAATAAAAAAATAAAATAAAAAGAAAGCCCCACTAATGGCAATATAGCAGATTGGATAATATAGAAGGCTCTCTTGCTAGAAAACAAAAAAATACAAAGTTGATCTAAAACAGAATATTTTGTGCTACACGGAGCTACTATAGGAAGTATCAAAAATCAAAGGTCACTCCCTGTTGGGGCGCCTGGGTGGCTCAGTTGGCCAAGCGTCCGACTTCACCTCAGGTCACGATCTCGCGGTCCGTGAGTTCGAGCCCCGCGTCGGGCTCTGGGCTGATGGCTCAGAGCCTGGAGCCTGCTTCCGATTCTGTGTCTCCCTCTCTCTCTGTCCCTCCCCCGTTCATGCTCTGTCTCTGTCTCAAAAATAAATAAACGTTTAAAAAAAAAAGGTCACTCCCTGTTCTCCCTTATGTCTCTTCCCCCTCCAAAACAAAAAGCAAAAGCTGTGAGCTAAAACCCAAGTAATAAGCACAAGCAAAGAGGAAAATTTTTGCAAGAGCAGTGCTAATACACAGGTTTTATGGTTGGGAAACCCAGGCTTAGATAAGCAGCTCCTGGGGGAGGAGAACTCAAAAACTCCCAAAATAGGACTAGGAACCTGAAAGGTCCTGAGACAATAGTTTAGCCTGGCTTCTAGTACAAACAAATAGAGTTATTATTTGGAGGAACACAAACCCAACCAAAGCATTAGTTTCCTTCCACATTAATATTAAATATAAGCTTATAATCAGAGTGCCAAAAACACCAAAGACACTCACTACGGACTTCAAGTATTGGGACAATCTAATAGTGAACATAAAGTTATCATTTAACGTTCAAAGAAATAAACATAAGTGAATCACAGGAATAAACAAACAAGAGACTGAAAAGTTTAATATGAAAAAGAACCAAACAGAACTTTCAGAAATAAAAAAAAAAAATGTAAGTTGGAAACATTAAATAGAAGGTTAGATGCAGAAGAAAGAACTACTAAATTAGAAGGCAGATTTTTAAAAAATTACCCAGAATGCATCATAGTAAAAATAGAAGATAAAAAAAATGAAAGAGAGACCTAAAACTAGGAAAAATAGAATAAGCATGGTAAATTTATAACTGGAGTCTCAGAAAAACAGAAAAGAGAAAATGGATCAGAGAATATTTGAAGAGATAATGGCTATCAATTTTTCAAAACTGAATACATGGATCCACAGATAAAGCACAAAATGTACCAAAATAAATCAGAAGAAATCCACACCCAGTGTAGTAAAGGCACAAAATTCTAAAGAGAAAGCAAAATCTAAAATGTAGCCAGAGAGACAGAGTGCCCGGGTGGCTCTGTCAAGGTCCAACTTCGGCTCATGGTTCAGTGAGTTTGAGCCCTGCATAGGGATCTGTGCTGACAGCTTGGAGCCTGGAGCCTGCTTCGGATTCTGTATCTCCCTCTCTCTCTCTCTCTCTGCTCCTACCCTGCGCGGAGCTCACTCTCTCTCATATAAATAAACAAAAAAAAAAATTAAAATGTAGCTAGAGTGATCAGATCACCCACAGAGTACTGACATTAGATAGAAAGCAGACTACTCAGTAGCAACAATGGTGGAAGTCATGAGAATTAAAAAAAGTGATAATCAGTATATGATTATATATGTTCAAAACTATTTTTTCACAAAGCAGGGGGAGAGAAAGATACTTTAAGATTAAAAAAAAAAAACTGAGAGAAGGGGCGACTGGGTGGCGCAGTCAGTTAAACGTCTCAGTTTGGCTCAGGTCATGATCTCACAGTTCATGAGTTCCAGCCCCATGTGGGGCTCTGTGCTGACAGTTCAGAGCCTGGAGCCTGCTTCAGATTGTGTCTCCCTCTCTCTCTGCCCCTTCCCCGTGCTCACTCTTCCTCTGTCTCAAAAATAAATAATCATTAAAAAAAAAAAAAGAAAGATGTTTATGGTCATTAGTCATCAGGATTATGCAAATCAAAGCAACAATGAGATACCAGTTGACACCCACTAGAATAACTATATTTATTTTGTTTGAGCGAGAGAGAATGCGTAGGAGTGGTGGAAAGGGGCAGAGGGACAGAGAGAGAGAGAGAGAGAGAGAGAGAGAGAGAGAGAATCCCAAGCAGGCTCCATGCTCAGCAGGGAGCTCGATGTGGGGCTCAATCCCACAACCCTGCCATCATGACCTGAACCGAAATCAAGAGTTGGATGATCAACCAACTGGGCCATTCAGGTGCCCCAACCACAGATTTTTTTAAAAAAGAAAACAAGAGTTGGGGCGCCTGGGTGGCGCAGTCGGTTAAGCGTCCGACTTCAGCCAGGTCACGATCTCGCGGTCCGTGAGTTCGAGCCCCGCGTCGGGCTCTGGGCTGATGGCTCAGAGCCTGGAGCCTGTTTCCGATTCTGTGTCTCCCTCTCTCTCTGCCCCTCGCCCGTTCATGCTCTGTCTCTCTCTGTCCCAAAAATAAATAAACGTTGGAAAAAAAAAAAAAAAAAATTAAAAAGAAAAAAGAAAACAAGAGTTGATGAGGATATAGAGCAATTGGAACCCTCGTGCATTGCTGATGGGTATGTAAAATGGTGAAGGTGCTGTGCAAAAGTTTGGCAGTTCCTTAAGAAGTTAAACATAGAATGACCATATGACAGCAATTCCACTCTAGGTATATACCCCAAAGAAATGAAAATCAGTGTTCAAACATAAATTTGTACACGGACGCTCATAGCAGCAATTTTCATAAGAACCAAAAAGTGGAGGAGCACCTGGGTGGCTCAGTCGATTAAGCATTCGACTTCAACTCAGGTCATGATTTCACGGTTTGTGGGTATGAGCCCCGCATTGGGCTCTGTGCTGACAGCCCAGAGCCTGGGGCCTGCTTCGGATTCTGTGTCTCCCTCTCTCTCTGTCCCTCCCTCCTCGTGCTCTCCCTCTCTCAAATGAGTAAGTGTTAAAAAATGAAAAAAAAAAAAAAAAAAAAAGAACCAAAAGTGGAAACAACTCTAATTTTCATCAGCTCATGAACAGATAAATAAAATGTGCTATGCCCTTATAAATGGTATTCAGCCATAAAAAGGAATGAAGCATGTATACATGCTACAATATAGATGAATCTCAAAAACATACTAAGTGATAGAAGCCAGACACAAACTCTCATATATTACATAATTCCATTCATATAAAAATATCCAGAAGGGGTAAATCCATAAAAACAGAAATCAGGTTAGTAGGTGACAAAGGTCTGGGGGGTGGGAGGAGTATAGGGAAAAACTGTCAATTGGGCACAAGATTTTATTTGGGGTTGATGAAAATATTTTAGAACTAGATAGAGGTGGTATTTACATAAAACTGTGAATGTAGAAAATGCCACGAAATTGTTCATCTAAAATGATTAATTTTAAGTTACATGAATTTCACCTCAGCTTTTTAAATTTATTACCAAAAAGAAAAAAACATATACATATATAAGTATATACATGTGTGTGTATGTGTGTGTGTTATGTATATGTGGCAGTCAGGAAAATATGAATGTGGACTAGAGATTTATTTAAAAAATTTTTGGTGTGTTTTTAGGTACGGGAATAATACTGTAGATGAAATTATATCATGTGATGATATCCAGGATTTGATATCTTCTCTCTTTGTGCCTGCTACTGACCTTGATATTTTCTTTTGTGGCCCTATGTGGCATGCCTACCCTCTTCTTTGGAACTGTGAGTAATAAACTATCTTAATTTTCAGTGGCAATCACCTCCTGATTCGTTGACCTCACCATATCTAAAGAGAAATAAGAGTACTTTGAAACAATCATAAACATATAAATAAGCCTTAAATAAAATCTCAGTGAACAAAATCCAGCAACATATAATAAAAATAATGCATCTCATCAAACGAAGTATGTCATTGGCTTTTAAGTAAATCCAATGTGGAGACTAAGTTAGAATTTTGTATACAGTATGAGTATGATACCAACTACCTAAAATAGCACAATGGCATAAAAAATATGAAAATTTTAGGGATAAAGTTAACAAAATATATGGAAGATGTATGCACTGAAGACTATAAAACTTAGATGGGAGAAATTAAAAAAGACCTAAAAGGATAAAAGTTACATACTGTGTGTTTATGGAATGGATGACTCAGTATTGTTAAAATAACCAAACTGATCTACAATCAATTGCCTACAATCCCAATCCCAATTCCAGCAGGCCTTTTTTTTTTTTTAATTGACAAACTGATTCTAAACTTCATATGAAAAGTCAAAGGTTAAGACAGCCAAAACGACTTTGGAAAAGAATAAAAGATTTGGAATTCTACCTGATTTCAAGACTTGTTATGAAGCTAGAATGATCAAGATGCTATGGTATTAGTGTTAAAGACAAATAGATCAATGAGACAGAAGAATCCAGAAACAGACCTCCATGCATATAGTCAATTGCTTTCTGATAAAAGTGCCAAGGTACTTAAGAGAAAAGGGACAGTCTTTTCAACAAATGCAGCTAAAACAATAGCTATATGCAAAATAATAAACATTGACCAATACCTCAAACCATATTAAAAAAAATTGACTTGAATCATGGATCATGGCCTGTAAAACTATAAAACTTCTAGATAACATATGAGAAAATCTTTGTGACCCTGGGTTTAGCAAAGATATCTTTTTTTTTTAAGTCTAGCTATTTATTTTTGAGAGAGAGACAGAGACAGAGAATCCCAAGCAGGCTCTGCGTTGTCAGCACAGGGCCCGATGTGGGGCTTGAACCCACGAACTGCAAGATCATGACCTGAGCCGAGATCAAGAGTTGAATGCCTAACCTACCAAGCCACCCAGGTGCCTGGGTTTGGCAAAAATATCTTAAACATGACTCAAAAAGCATGAAATATAAGTCTACAAATTGGACTTTATCACAATTAAAAACTTTTGCTCATGACAGTTTGGGAGAAAATATTTGCAAAACACATGCCTGATAAAGGAATTTGTATTCCAACTCTGTAAAGAACTGTTTCAACCTAATTATAAGACAGCAACCCAATAAAAAGTAGCCAAAATATTTGAATTAAACACTTTACTAAAGAAGATACACAGCTAGCTAGAGAAAAGCAAATGCCCTGCGACCTGTCTTATATGTGGAATTGGAAGATACAAACTTCCAGTTATAAAACAAGTCACACCCACAGAAAAGTCATGAGGATAAAAAGTACAGCACAGAGAATACAGTCAATAATATTGTAATAACTCTGTATGATAGATGGTACCTACATTTATCACAGTAAGCATTTTGCAATGTTTTTAATTGTCAAATCACTAGGCTATACGCCTGAAACTATTATATGTCAACTATACTTCAATTTAAAAAAAAGGCTATTAAGCCACAAAAAGACATGGAGAAACCTTAAATACATACTTATAAGTGAAAGGAGTCACTCTGAAAAGGCTATGTGATTCCAAATATATGACATTTAAAAAAAATTTGTTTTAATTTTATTTATTTTGAGAGAGAGAGTGCACGAGCAGTGGAGGGGCCGAGACAGAGGGAAAGAAAGAATCCCAACCAGGCTCTGCACAGTCAGCACAGAACCTGATATGGGGCTGGAACTCACAAATCCTGAGATCATGACCTAAGCTGAAATCAAGAGTAGGATGCTCAACTGACTGAGACACCCAAGCACCCCAAATATATGACATTCTTGAAAAAGTATAGACACAGTAACATCAATAGTTGCCAGAGGTTGAGAGATTTTTATGGTGATGAAACAATTCTGATGGTGGATACATGACATTTTGAAATGGATTTTGTCAAAATCTATAAAAATATACAACACAAATAGTGAACTTTAATGTAAACTAGACTATTGTTCATAATAACATATCAATATGGGTTCATTAACCTTATGAAATATAGGACTCTAAGAGTGCCTGGCTGGCTGGCTCAGTAGGTGAAGCATGCAACTCTTGATCTCAGGGTTGTGAGCTCAAGCCCTCCAAAATAAATAAATAAAACCTAAAAAAAAAAAAAGAAAAAAAGAAAA
Source organism: Puma concolor (assembly GCF_028749965.1). Taxonomy (NCBI): domain Eukaryota; kingdom Metazoa; phylum Chordata; class Mammalia; order Carnivora; family Felidae; genus Puma; species Puma concolor. The sequence continues at coordinate 190,193,142 of NC_141674.1, read as the reverse complement.
GAAAGAAATGTACCACACTAATGCGAAATGCTAGCAACACAGACAACTGTGTGCTAGCAGGTAGAGGAAAGAAGTGAGCGGTGTAAGAATATGGAAATCTTTGTATACCCTGCTTGATTTTTCCATAAGTCTAAAACTATGCAAAAAAATAAAGCCCTTTAGTTTAAAAAAAAAAAAAGAATGTAAACTAAAGCCAATAACAAATAACAGTACATGAATTCCAAAATTATCTTGAAACTTTAGGTTAAGTTACCACAATTCGGACAATGTTGGAATTAGGATACACAAGAAAATATATTTTCATTAAATTTTCAAATAAAAACAGAGTTTTGTTAGTAAAACTGTATAAAATAGTTGAACTGTTCCGTAGTTATATGGTAGGAATCTGAAAATCAACTTTACGCTTATTTGTCAAATTAGTTAACCACTCTGAGCTTTAGTTTTCTCATCTGCAAAATAGGAATAATATTCATCTACCTCACAGGGTTGTTATAAAGATTAAATAAAATAATGTATGCAAAGGGCATCATGCAGTTCCCAATACACTGTTCAGTGTTAAATAAATAATTTTTACTACCTATAATCATGCAAATGAAGGCCAAAATTTCACCTAAATATAAACCCGTTGGTTCTTTTTTTTTTTTTTTTTTTAATGGTTATTTTATTTTTGAGAGAAAGAGAGCATGAGCAGGGTAGGGACAGAGAGAAAGGGAGACACAGAATCCAAAGCAGGCTCCAGGCTCTGAGTTGTCAGCACAGAACCTGATGTGGGGCTCAAACCCATGAGCTGTGAGATCATGACCTGAGCTGAAGTCGGGCCCCCAAACCGACTGAGCCACCCAGGCACCCCATTTTTTTAAGCCTTATTTTGAGTAAGAAAGAGAGACCGAGAGAAAGAGAGCGAAAGAGCGTACACATGCAAGCATGCAAGCAGGGGAGGGGCAGAGAGGGAGACAGAGAATCCCAAGCAGGCTATATGCTATCAGCGCAGAGCCCAATGCGGGGCTTGAACCCATGAACCACAAGATCATGACCTGAGCTGAAATCAAGAGTTGGACAGAGCAACTCAGGTGCCCCAAATTCGTTGGTTCTTTAGGGCAAAGATCTGTTAAACATCAGTCATCTAATTGATATAATCAAAACTTATCTGGGCTTAGTATGAAACTTTTTTTTTTTTTAGGTTTAATTTATTTTTGAGAGAGAGAGGGTGAGCAGGGGAGGGACAGAAAGGGGAAGAAAGGATTTGAAGCAGGCTCTGCACTGACAGCAGTGAGCCAGTGCAGGGCTTGAACTCACAAACTGTGAGATCATGACCTAAACCAAAATCAGACGCTCAAACGACTGAGCCACCCAGGTGCCCCAGTATTAAACTTCTAAATATACTTTTCTATACAGTCTTTGAAAAAATTTTAAAATTGTATACTTTAAGATGCCTAATAGACTCTCATTTCAGTATTATTTAAAAATTTACACATTTCATAAATGTAGTAGAGTACATGGAGTCAGTCTAGATTTGATGAAAAATATCCAAACTGAACTTTTCTGAACTTGAATTTCTAGTTCTTTAAAATGAAGAGTTGGTCCTGATGATCCCTAAGATCCCACCCAGTTCTAAGATTTTTGTTAACAGTTGATTTTCCTGATAATGTTTAAAATTCATTTATTGTTGGGGCGCCTGGGTGGCTCAGTCGGTTGAGTGTCTGACTTCAGCTCAGGTCATGATCTCACAGTTCGTGGGTTCAAGCCCTGCGTCGGGCTCTGTGCTGGCAGCTCAGAGCCTGGAGCCTGCTTCGGATTCTGTGTCTCCCTCTCTCTCTCTCTACCCCCTCCACCACTCGCATTCTCTCTCTCAAAAATAAATAAGCATTAAATTTTTTTTTAATTCATTTATTGTTTATTGACTGACTTCCAATGTATAGAGTAGAAAAATAAAAGAATACTATTCAAAAAGAAAATTCTTATGTTAGATTCAACTGAAAATGAAGTCCTACTGAGAGATGTATTAAAACTGTAATAACTGGTGTCCAGAATACAATTTAATTTTTTTTTTTTTAATTTTTTTTCAACGTTTATTTATTTTATTTTTGGGACAGAGAGAGACAGAGCATGAACGGGCGAGGGGCAGAGAGAGAGGGAGACACAGAATCAGAAACAGGCTCCAGGCTCTGAGCCATCAGCCCAGAGCCCGACGCGGGGCTCGAACTCACGGACCGCGAGATCGTGGCCTGGCTGAAGTCGGCCACTTAACCGACTGCGCCACCCAGGCGCCCCTACAATATAATTTTTTAAAGCAAATTAAATATATTGAAATATTCACTGGCTAAATATGATGACATCAATATTAAGAAATATTTTAGAGAGTTTTTTGAGTTTAAATATGAAGCACTATCAATGACAAAATAGATGAAGATTATGAATTTGTCATAACTATAAAATTTAATGTCTATTGAATGTTTATTATACTTAATTACTAGCTAGGATTATTAATAATCACTCTACTATTCTGTGATGTAGAACCTATTATCACCATTTTACAGAAAAGGAAATTGAGGCTTACTGCTCAAGGTTATCAATTATTGAGCACTATGGTAAAGCACTATGCTAAGTGTTTTCTATCTGTCATTTTATATAATCCTTTCAACAGTCCTTTCAACAACAGCAAGTGATTCAGTTATTTGCTCCAATTTACATAAAAGGAAATAAAACTCAGGCAATGAAGTAACTTTCCCAAGATTACAAATACACTAAGTGGCTGAGCAAGGACTCAAGCCTACAGGTGCTGATCCCAAAGCCCACTCTTTATTATTACTATAGGAACTCTTTCAAGGTAACAAAACTCCTTCCTTCCTTCATTAATCATGGCTTTAAATCTTTTTCCTTTTTTCTGATAGGTTAACAAATTCTAGATGGTAAAAAAAATTCTTTGTTCATTATTGTTCTCAACTTTTCTTGGTTGAAATTCAATTAGAGTCAGTCCCTAAAGCTCCAAAGCCCTCCTGTAAACAATCTAAACATCTCTGATCCCATGAAAAAGCTAGAGTTCTAATCTTGCAGGCACTGCAGTCACTGAGAAAACATTCTGCAAATAGATTCAAAAGTGGAGCTTGGGAAGAAGAAGTGCAAAGTGCAAATAGTTTAGGGGAAAGAATTCTAAAAACTTACTCCCAGTTTCCTAACAGCTGCCCTGATCCCATCACAAATTAACCCTATTGGCCTTTTTTTTTTTTTTTTCATTTTATTTGCTTTCTCTTACCCTAGCTGAAATTTTCACTGGAGTTAATAAGCATTTTCTGTTAAAAAGAAAAAACTCTGGACAGAGTATCAGCCATTAACAAATTAGTGTAAATTTATGTAAGGATAGCTTTCTTCCTTTAAGAAAAGTTAAGAACAGCTACCCTGCAAAGTTTAATTTGGAGATGAGAAAGCAAGTACACTTGAAGCTCAGAACATGTAAAAGGGATTTTGCAGAGGTCTGAGCTAAACACTGCAATGAAGAGGACAGGATGGTGGTGGGGATGTTGTTAACAGAGGAACACTGTCAAACATAAACCACCTACTTCAGGGCTTTGCTCACACTGAGATTTTGCCAAAAATAATTTCTTTTTATACTATCTTTTGGGAACTCAAAACTCAAGATTTTCCTTTCAGTATGTACATCTACACGATAGGTTAAAGAAGTTTTTTTGTGTTACATTGGGAAAATACTACTTAAAGTAGTTTCTACATGGAAAAATGGATTTCAATATCTATTGACTAACCTACTATTGAACCAGAGGCTGAAAGTACATTTCTATGTTACAGACATCCTTTTCAAAAGACAAAATCTGAATGAAGCAAAAGTATTACTCCTTCCTCCCTTACTTGCCCCTTCACTTTGCATTACACTTTTCAACCCTGACAACTGCAGGGTGACATTTTCCCAACTAACTTCAATGTCAGTACATGCTGGAAATTATCATCCATAGCTTTCAATTAACTATGTCAAAGTGAAGTTTTTAAGGATGAAGATATCAAGTAGCTAGGTATAAAATGCTTTCTTCCAACTGGTAAATACAAATAGAATGAAATACCTATATACAAAGTGCAATTTGACTTTTTATTAATATGTAATAGGTACAAACTTTTACACAGCTGTTACTTTCAATTAGTTGAAATAAAAGTGTTACCTTCAGGCAGTTGCTCAAGTTTAAATTCAGGCCTCAAGCATTCTACTATTGCCAGAAATGCCCTCTCTTGTCCACTGAAGTTCTTCCTTTCGGGGCCACTAAATCATGATAGGCTTCATTTGTGTGAGAGCTATAATTATGTCTTCACAGCAGCATTTTTTCTGTAATGAGAAGGTATTCAATGTATATTTTCTTTTTCTACACATAAAGAAAACTACTAGATTTTGTTATGCAGGTTTTATTATAAAACAACTGTAAGCAGCCCAGTACAGTAGAACCATCAATTGACTCAGTTGAAGAAAACTAAAGATCAGGAGTGACTTTACAGATAACTGCATGTGTCCAGGGGTAGATGACTTAACGTGTGATTCAGTTTCCTCAGTCCAAATCAAGGATTTGGACTAAGGTTTTGTTTCAACTCACATTCTACACCTACTACTAAAACAAAGACCTCCAGTAAAGTACATTTCTCCCATGAAATATTTACTAACAGCGCACTTTTTGTAACCATAAAAGCTTGATAATAAAGGTTCCCCTCCCCAAACTACACCCTCTATAAAATCATGGAATTGATTTGACAAAGTTAGTTCTTAAGCAAATAGTATTGGGATTATGTAAAGAGAACAAAGAAGAAAGTATTACATGTGTACACAGTTTATGATTGGAGTTCAGAGCACACACATTTTGCTGGCAAATTGCTTTCTAGAATGTTTCACATCACGTTAGAAAAGTGGATTTTACCTTATATCAAAAGCAAAGATTAGGAAGAAAACTGTTAAATTAGAAGTTTGATGTTTTATAGGGAAAGGGGGAATTTTATTGTTTATAAATATTGAATGCATGGCAGAGAGGAAAAGACTATTCAGACTGCAGTCACTCATATCTCTGTGGACCTTATTTGGGATACCGTTTTGATTTTGTTCAACAGGAATTTTATTCAAAACTTTAGAGGTAATTCTGTCTATTACCTCTGATTAACAACTGATTATTTTGTTGAGTTTCCTCTAAAGACTTTTGCATACTAACATGTATCTGTTAAAACCAATTACCTGAGAATAAATCCCCAAACAGGGTAACTGAAGGATGAAACCACTTTTAGTTTAGTCTTAAAAGATTTTCCTAATTCTAGGTACCTTGTTAGCATCCTAAGACTTAAAGGATCTTGAAATATATTCAATATCAGTGCCAGATCTTGTAACTTATTAACATTAAAAAATGTTGCTCAAAAGTACTTTAGAAAATAAAATTATTCTTGTCTTTTAAAGTAAATGAATGCTCTTTTTATGCTCCTTTTATGATGTATATAAAATTACTATGAATCAGTGGTGTCAAAAATTAAATCAAGACTCCTAGTTCACAAATATTTGATAGAACAATTTATTTTTTTAAAGGTGGATTTGGAAAGTTATAATGTGTTAAGTCAAAAATTTAAATGTATGCAAATATGTATAAACAATAACCTATTTTTAACTTTTCACTTAAATTTAAAGCTAGTGTTCACAATGTCTCTTTTACCTAAGGTTTGCCCTCTTCTATAAATTTGCCTATAATCTTGGTATCTACCCATTTCTTACCCTGTAAATAATACCTCTTTTTACCTCTATGCTTTTTGAGAGCTATACAGATTATTTCATTTAATCCTCACAGTAACAGTTGGATCTTTATCTCTAGAGAAGAAAGCCAAAGCTGTCAAGTAACTTGCCTAAAATCACAGAAAGCATTAGAGCTCAGATTCAAAACTAAGCTGGAAAAAGCCAAAAAACAAACTGCACTGCAAAGCCCATACACAGTCTTCAGATCATACCATACCATGCCATTATATGTTGAAAAAAGAAACCTATAATAAAGAGACACAAATCTTCTAAGCTGTGATTTTCTAGATAACAATATGTCTTCACAAGGACCACAGTAAATGAATCATGTAGGAAATCATCAAGAACAAAAAGCTTGAAGTTAACGTTCTAAGAAAAACACTCAGGGGCACCTGGGTGGCTCAGACGGTTAAGCATCAGACTTCGGCTCAGGTCATGATCTCCAGCTCTTGAGTTCGAGCCCTGCATCAGGCTCTGTGCTGACAGCTCGGAGCCTGGAGCCTGCTTCAGGTTCTGTGTCTCCCTCTCTCTCTGGCCCTTCCCCTCTCGAGCTCTGTCCCTCTCTCCCACCAGAATAAACAAACATTAAAAAAAATGTAAAAAGACCACTCAAAGTAAAAGCATTAACTACCCTAAGTACTGCATGGAGGGAACACCAAGTATGATACAAGTCACTACTGAAAAAACACCAAAGCCATCACAGTGGATGTTGAGTTGCTTTGAAACACTTATAATTTTCCTTAACCAAAGGAAGGTCTCAAATGAAGACAGGTATTTTAGTGAATTCAACATTTCTGCTTGGCAAATTGAAGTTTTATCTTATTAAGCATACTTAGGTTCTGTATCTTACTGGTCATATTTTTCAATTAAAATTAAGATCAATCTGTACCCTCAGGTATTGTACTTTCTTATTATGGTAAATTTCAAAATAACAATCACTAAAATTTATTAATCTTACTATATGTTTTTTGCTGTTGTTTTTCTTAAGATTTTATTTTTAGCTAATCTCTACACCCAGCCTGAGGTTCTAACTTACAACCTATAACCCGGAGATCAAGACCTGCATGCTGCATCGACGGAGCTAGCCAGGCTCCCCTGTATGTTTTTAAAAGACATTTTAATCAATACTTTATCAATAGTAAAAAAATTATCTGAAAAAGAACCTAATTATTTGAAGATTATTTCAGGCCCTATGAATTTTAATTCCGGCAATTTTACTGCTGTAACTCAAAAATCACTTATAACTAAAGGAGAATGTTTAAAACTGTCAAATTTCTTTCCACGACTACCAGATTCAGAAAATACGAAGAGCAACACTTAAGAAAGTGTTCAAGCTTCACGTGATCTAACTTATTTAAGGCATATCATTCTCACCATTACAATGAATCACATGGTTAAATGACCACAGTTTCTATTTGCAAGCTAGGATTTCAGCATAGAGGTTTTTTGTTTTTTTTTTTATTCCTCTAACCACGAAACGATTCTCTCTTATTCACGTTGGCAGAACTTCTAGTCAAACTGGACATCTAAATGATCGTGATGGTAACAATAGCTAACATTTACTATGTGGCATTTAATTCTCACAGTGACCCAAGTGTGGCAGAGATTTAATATGTACTTGAAACATTCAGGTTCGAGAGGCCGCATTCTAAAAAGGTGAGTGAATTGAAAATAGTCCTACTTTCATTATCATTACTTTCCAATAAAAGATTGTTCTTCGCTTACAATTGTGTAAATACTTTCTCATAGTCTATGGTTGATTTAAATACCAGGTGTCTACTTAATTGTAGCACATATTTAAGCAACGTAAAGGAAAGCTTTAGTTGTCTTCACCTGCACATACTGCTCTGCCCACAAATTCTGCAATCCAGTTTTGCCTGATTCTAAACTGCTCTCTCTTGGAGTCCCCCTCTTGGAGCTTTTCTGGCGAACGACTTAATAAGTGACTTTGAACTCTGGAAAGTATCTCTCCATCCATCCTCCCACAGCGAAACAACTAAATTTAATTAGAGTAATTCTCCCGACCATTGAGAGTTAAGACATAGGCCTTTGGGTAACTTTAACACCAAAAGTCAAAAAGCGTAGTCTGAGAATGTACGGGAGGACGCCTTTCCCTTTCTAAACAGAAGATAAAATGGGGCTCATAAAGGGAAAACAAAAAGAACCAAAAAACCAAAAACAAAAAACCTAAAAATTGGAGCTCGTGGCTGCTAAAAGGACCACACACCGGGCGCTCCCGCCCAGGCGTTTGGATACTTCTCCGCGACGGTGGCGCGTCCTGAAGCTCAGCAACCCTCCTCCAGACACCTAACCTCCACCTTCTCCAGCCTGCTTTCCCGAGGCCCGCGAGAGCAGTCCTGGGAGAGGGGTAGTAGGCCTCATGGTGTGGGACCCCGAAAAGGCCCCGAGGCGGGGCGCGGAAGGCACCACCCGGGCCCGGTTGGGGGCGGGGACCGGCGGTTGCTCAGAGAGCAGGAGGGTCAGGAGGTGACGGGAGGAAGAGGCAGGAGGAAAGAAATGGGGGTTGGGAGGCAGCGTCCGGACGGTGGGCGCAGACAGCTCGGCCAAACCTCCGACTCCCTTAGTCCCGCCGCCTCCGAGAGCCCTACAGGGCGAGGAGGGAAGTCCACAAAGTGCAGGAGCAGAGGGGAGAAAATTCAAAACGAGTCTACTCAACCTCGTCTTGGCTCCGAGGCCCTGCCATGGAGACCAGCACAATGCGCAGGCGCATCCTTCTGAGAACGCGCAGCGTAGTAGTATGAGACAAGAGCACAGTCGGCCACCGTCGGCCGTTTGTCTTCTGATTTGCTTTCCGCACGCGTATTCCTTCTCTCACTGGATCTAAAGCCTGAAGCCGGAGGCCGGAGTACTCCGAAAGACTCGGTCTGCGTAAGAAAATAAAGCCAAAAAGTCTTTAGCAAATTAAAGCTTAAGGTAGAGGAAATACAATAGATATCTGGCTGCGGTTGGGAAGGTTTAATACGGATAAAATTTATCTTGAGGACAGCATGGCAAAAAAAGACTACCATTCCCAGTGGTTACTGCGTCTGAGAAGCGCTGCTTTCTGGGAATGGTAGTGTCTAGGAGTTGTGTTTGAAGTATCAGGTCTGAAGACAGCGTCTTACAATTAAAAAGATAGAGCAGCAGTTTAAATTGGGACTTTTCTGTATCTTCTTAATCGATAACAGTTCTAAATATTTTTTAAAAAATTTAAAAACATTAGGGACACCCCGTCTTTAAGACATGCTTTACTATCGATGATTCCTGTATCTAGGAATAGGTAGTTGATGTTTGTGGGCTGGGTCTCGGTGTGTGAGCAACCTCGTGGTTGCTGAGAAGGCCGGAGGAAAGAAAACCGAAGCCCGGAACACGGCAGCTTCTTGCGTACCTGTGCAAGCTAATTTTGAGTTACCTCTTTTTGTAGTCTTAAAAGACCAGAGCGCCTGTTGTCTATTACCCACTTTCGTTTCGGTAGACAAGTCTTGTGTATACTCCTCGCCATGGCTCAGCTCCAGGCACGCTTCTTCACTGACAATAAGAAGTAAGTAAGCGTCCTTTTCTTTCCTCTCTTCCTCTCGCCTCCCTGGGATCTTTTCCAAGAACTTCTTCTGTATGACTTTGTGGAGCCTCGGTTGTCTTTGCCCACAATTCCTCCCCCAACTCCTATTTTGTTTGTTTGTTTGGCTTTACTCTTGGCTTCAGCGCGTTTTCCGGTTAAGCGGAAGCGATACCTTGCCGGGATTTCTCAGGGATCTACATCTGATATCACCGATCCTTTTTGCCTGGCTTCTAAGGCTGTATATAATTTGAATTGTGACTGTAGAGGGCTTTGAGGGGCTTCACCTTTGATTCCTGAATGAAGCACATGTGATTTTAAGAATGAAAAATGGACCGAGTCCTTACAGGCTGCCTGCTAGGGATGTTTCACCATTTCTCAAAACACAAGTTTATTACTATTATTTTTTTAGGTAGATAATAGACATTGCTTTTCTAAACCAGGCTAGAAAGTGGAGCTCTGAATGGGGGTTGGTAGAACTTTTAATGTCTGTTTGTTTATTTATTTTGAGAGATTTATGTATGAATGTATGTATGTATGTATTTTGAGAGAGAGAAAATCCCAAGCAGGCTCCATGTTGTCAGTGCAAAGCCCAATAGGGGCTAGATCTCAGGAACCATGAGATCATGACCTGAGCAGAAATCAAGAGTCCTACGGTTAACCAGGCGAGCCACCCAGGCACCCCAATAGAACTAATTTTTGGTAATAGTGTGAAGTTCTTTCAGTTACAGGTTTGTATATTCATATACATACTTACACATGTATGCGTGTGTGTGTAGGTCTGTATGTGTGTATGTATATACATGTGTGTATGTATATGTGAACATTTTTACCAGTGGTCCCCAGGTCAGTAGCATTTGTTTGAAATCTCATTGTATTCAGTCTTGTGGTGTACATTACACTAACTTTTCTTAGTGTCTTTTCAGCTATATTGTAAGTCTCTTGATGGTAGGGACTGTATTACTCTTCTTGGATTGACGGAATCAACAAATGTTTGTCAAGTTCTTCTCATACTGATGATAAATAGTGAATATTTGTTGTATTAACAAGCTATCGCCAGTTGTAAGCTAGATAACTCCCACTTCAATTAAAATTATGTGTTAGAGCTGTATGAGTTGACCTAGTAAATCATATTCACTCTTGTATTCTTCCTTACGGTATAGATAAATTGTATTATCAATGCACATGAGTATATATACTTGGTCTGCATATTTCTCAAGGAATGTGGTGCAATAGCATGACCACAGTATTTCTTCTAATTGAAGTTTTTAATTGCGATAATTGGTGATTCACATGAAGTTTTAAGAAATAATAGACGATTGTGTTTTAAACCTGAGATAGATAAACATATATGTATGTGTGTGTTTAAATTCTTCAAAAAGTTAACAAAACCTAAAAATTAAGTTCTTGCTTCTTATACATTATATGTTCTGGTAAGTAAAATGGAGAGGGGGATAATTTTTTCACATATATGTATGTAATTTACATATACGCGTGTATGTGAATTATGCTACTCCCCCCACCCTCTCATTTTACTGACCAAATAGTAGGTAAAAGGAAAAACCGAAAACTTTAATTCTAGGTTTTGTTATCTTTTGGAAATCCTAAATTACTATTTACATTTTTTTTAAGCATGATACATATAAATAGAGCTGTAGTCTTACTACCCAAAGTATAGTTTGAAGATTAGCAGCATCAACATCACTTGGGAGGTTTTAGAAAAAGCAGAATCTCAGATTCCACCTCAGACCTACTGTTTTACAATGTATGTTTTAACAAGATCTGAAGCCCCCTTCCCTAACCCTACCCCATTGTAGTAAAAAGAGATTTATTATACCGTGTCTTGATGAGCCGTAGATTCTATCTTAACATCTTTTGAAACTTCCATTCCCCACAACTACAGCCTTAATTCATGCTTTAGACTTTTTTTTTGTGGTAACAACTTTATTGAGATATAATTCACTTAGAGCAGAATTCATACTTTAAAATCTCCATTTCAGTGGTTTTGAGTATCTTTGCAAAATTGAACAACCATCAGTACAATTTTGGAACATTTTTTATCACCCTTTACGTATTACCCCCTAATCCTTTCAACTACAGCCATAGGCAGCCACTAATCTACTTTCTATCTCTGTGGATTTGTCTGTTTTGGACAATTCGTATAAAGGGAGTTTTATAGTATGTGGTCTTTTGTGAGTGGCTTCTTTCACTTACTTAGAATGATGTTTATAAGGTCCATTCACACTGTAATGTGTACCAGTACTTCATTCCTTTTTAGGGCCAAATAATATTCCATTGTATGGATATACCACATACCAAATTTTGTTTGCAGTTTTTAAGTTGATGGACATTTGGATTGTTTCCACCTTTTGGCTGTTACAAGGAGTGGTGATGGGAACTTTTGTGTGTAAGTTTTTGTGTGGACATACATTTTCATTTCTCTTGGGTATATACTTGGGCATATACTTAGATAAATATGAAAAATAATTTCATATTTAACTTTTTGACAATTAAAAAATTTTGGGGGGGAGGCGCCTGGGTGGCTTAGTCGGTTGAGCAGACTTCAGCTCAGGTCATGATCTTGTGGTTCGTGAGTTCGAGCCCCACATCAGGCTCACTGCTGTCAGTGTGTCAGCGCAGAGTCAGCTTCAGGTCCTCTGTCCCCCTCTCTCTGCTCCTCCCCCACTTGTGCACTCCCAAAAATAAGCATTAAAAAAAAATTTTTTTTTTTTTTTGATGTTTACTTAACTTTGAGAGAGAGAGAGGCAGAGAGCACAAGCAGGGGAGGGGTGGAGAGAGAGGGAGACACCGAATCCAAAGCAGGCTCCAGGCTCTGAGCTGTCGGCACAGAGCCCGATGCAGGGTTTGAACTCACAAACCACGAGACCATGACATGAGCTGAAGTTTGATGCTTAACCGAATGAGCCACCCAGACACCCCAGTAGTTAACTGTATTGGAGTTTTATACTGCTTCATATGGCTTAGTTACTGTCTATGTCTGTTCATTTCAGCCTGAAGAATTCCTTTTACCATTTCTTGCAGGGCAGGTCAACTAGCCCAACATACTCCTAAATATGCTCAAAGAGCTAAAGAAAACCGTGGACAAAGAATAAGAGGAAACCAGGAAAATAATACATGAGCAAAATATCAATAAAGACATAGAAATTATAAAGAGGAACTAGGGGAACCCGGGTCGCTTCATTTGTAACCCCATGTAGCAAAATGTCTGGCATGTATTAGATACCCAGTAAATATTTGCTGAATGAATAAATGCACATTTGTTAAAATAATCCATAGACTTGACTTTGACATATCATTTCCTTTTTATAGATATGTGGTAGATGATGTTCCCTTCTCAATTCCTGCGGCCTCTGAAATTGCTGACCTTAGTAACATCATCAATAAATTGCTGGAGGCCAAAAATGGTAGGTATACATGCTCTGAGAAATTAGGAGAGGGTGCATTGCCACTAACTACACTAAAATATATCACATTTTATTTTGTTTCCTTTTTTTAAGCCTTACTTTAAAATACTGTATGCATTTTGTAATGGTAAAATTTATAAATTATGAGTTTCCCTGCTACGTGATACTTTTTTAAATGCTTTGAAATACAAGTTCTCAGGAAAAATTCTTTCTTATTTATTTCAGTTTAATCTGCTTTAAAGGCAATATGGATATAAGGTGATTGGCATTTAGGAATACGATTTTGTTGTAATAGTTATGACACTGTGGTTTTCCTAGGGAGATCTGGAATTGGTAAGCATAGAACAAGCATCTAGGTGCTACCAGTTGCTACAATCCTACAAAGCAAAATGACATTGTCACTATTTGAGTATTTTGTGTAATAATAGATGCCAATACTAATACTAGTATTTTTTTAAGTATTTAGAATTCATTGAAAAATTAATGGTAAAATTTTATAAACATGCAAGGGTATCAAGTAAAACATTTAAGAGATATAAATGTTAAACATGCTCTTGTATGAAAATAAATTATTAGCCCATAAAATTCATATGAACAAGGTATGCAAAAATATTTCTGAAACAAGATTGGCCAGGAGTTGATAATTGTTAAAACTGGGTGATAGGTATATGAAAGTTTACTGTTGCATATGTTTGAAATTGTCTATAATCAAATGTATATTGAAAAGTAAGGGAACCATACATAAAATAGAAGATTTAAACATGAAAGGTTGAAAATAACATGAAGCATGATCTTTAAAAATATAATTTGTCAATGAAGTCACCATTTAGAAACAAACATTTTTACCCAGATGTTTCTGTTGATTCTACCCTAGTTGGAGGAATGAGGAGTTGAGAGTTAGAAACTAATGCCTAATATATTCCTCTTCTCTGTCTTCTAATAATCCTATAACTTTATTTTTTAAGTTTGAGGGGTTTTTTTTTTGTTTGTTTGGTTTTTTTTTTTGGTAATCTCTGTATCCAACTTGTGGCTTGAACTCATGGCCCCAAGAAGAAATCTCATGATCTTCCAGATGAGCCAGCCAAACACCCCTGAGATGATGTTTATGAACAGTTTTTTGTTTTTGTTTTTGGTGGGACGGGGCAGAGTCTGAGGTCTTTTCATTACTAGCAAGCTATTGAAGCTATTGTTCTTGATTGAGAGAGATTCACATAACACTTCCCATAGGTCCTTGTCTTTACTTCATCCAGTTGATGTATAAAGATTCTGATAAATATTTACTTCTGAATTACAACACTGCCATATATTCTTGCTGAAAAAGTCTTTGAACTAGAATAATAATTATTCTTGTAATAGAATCTTTGTAATACCAGTGTGTGGATGTTTGTTGTTACCCAGAGAGTTGTATATTTTTCTAAAGTTGTAGATTGAATGTTGGTTTCTTTTTGAATAATCAAATAAGTCATTGATTGCTCTTGAGTTGAAGATGCAAATGATTCAGATTTCAGATTTTTAAAAGGCAACAATCCAAATAATCCAATGAGAGAATTCTTCTTTCAGCTAATAAATGCAGAAAGAATGAATAATTTTTAGCATTTTGTAACTCCAAATGAAATAATGGGTTTAAGTAGTGATTATCAGTAGCTACTAAAACTATTTATTACGTGTTGAAAGGCTGACGGAGAATATTAGGATGGATGGGACCAGGCTGACAATATCAGAGTCCAGATGTAGATTATCACATCATAGAAAGACATACAACAACACAATGCATTTTCTGATGTGATGCAGTAGGAAACACATAATACTATGTATAAATATTCTTGCCAGAAAAACAAAGCTAACCTGAAGTCTAATCAGTTGTTTAGGTCTGCCTGGTGTATAGGATGTGTAGGTGGTAGAGGAACATCTTATAGGACACCGTGGAGATGTAATCAACCAGAATGTAAGAAATACTAGAAGACAGATGACCTAATTTCTTTTTTTTGTTAAAAAAAATTTTTTTTAACGTTTATTTACTTTTGAGAGACAGAGACTGAGCAGGGGAGGGGTAGAGAGACAGGGAGATGGAATCCAAAACAGGCTCCAGGCTTTGAGTGGTCAGCACAGAACCTGACATGGGACTCGAACTCAACAAGCTGTGAGATCATGACCTGAGCCGAAGTCGGATGCTTAACCAGCTGAGCCACCCAGGTGCCCCCCCAGTTTCTTTAACAAATAAATGACCGGGGAAAAAAGGAGGGGGACCTCTTAAAGATTAAATAAAACATATTAATCAGATATAATATGTGGACTTGGGATGCTGATTCTGAAAAGCTCACTGTAGGTCACTTCTCTGGCTCAGTCAGAAGAGCATGCAACTCTTCCTCTCTAGGTCGTGAGTTCGAGCCCCACATTGGGTATAGAAATGACTTGAATAAATAAATACACCTAAAACAAAATAAAAATAAAAAGCTCACTGTAAAGAGAAGGAAACAGGAACATTGGCTATTTGATATTAAAAGCAATAATGATTAAATTTTTTTTTTTAATTTTTTTTTTTCAACGTTTTTTATTTATTTTTGGGACAGAGAGAGACAGAGCATGAACGGGGGGGGGGGGCAGAGAGAGAGGGAGACACAGAATCGGAAACAGGCTCCAGGCTCCGAGCCATCAGCCCAGAGCCCGATGCGGGGCTCGAACTCACGGACCGCGAGATTGTGACCTGGCTGAAGTCGGACGCTCAACCGACTGCGCCACCCAGGCGCCCCTGATTAAATTTTTTAATATCACTTTAGGTCCTTTTATTTTAGAGATACATATTAAAGCCTTTACAGATAAAAATGATAGCATTTCTAAGGTTTGATTTAAAATAAACCAGCAGAGGAGTGGAGAGAGGTGTATAGATGATTGTCAGTGAGTTGGTAATTATCAAAGTATGTGATGGGAATTCATAATGTTATTTCTACTTTTATATATATTTGGAATTTTCCATAGAATAAAAAGCTTGGTTTTTTTTTTAATTTTTTTCAAAATTTATTTTTAAGACAGAGAGAGACAGAGCATGAGTGGGGATGGGGCAGAGAGAGAGGGAGACACAGAATCTGAAGCAGGCTCCAGGCTCTGAGCTGTCAGCACAGAGCCCAACGTGGGGCTCGAACTCACGAACTGTGAGATTATGACTTGAGCCGAAGTTGGACGCTCAACCGACTGAGCCACCTGGGTGCCCCAAAAGTTTTTTTAAGTAGAAATAACATTTTTTTAAATAGAAATAAATAACAGTAAATAAATTTTAAATAGAAATAATAGAAACAACAATAGTAAAAAATTACACCAACAGAACAAAGTCCTCTGTTCCTAAAAATCACACAGTGTACTGGAATAGAATACATGGCCTGATTATGGCATGAAGAAATTCTGGAGAAACTCAGAGGCCACACTGGAATAATAAATACCTGTTTGTTTTGGGGTTTCTCATATACCTCTGCCAATGTCACTTCAGGTTCTAAGAACGATCATTTTATTATGCATTTTCTTTAGAGTTACACAAACATGTGGAGTTTGATTTCCTCATCAAGGGCCAGTTTCTGCGAATGCCCTTACTCAAACACATGGAACTGGAAAACATCTCATCGGTAAGTTCAAATGTTTACCTGCTCTGTTTTATGTAAGGTGTTCTCAGGTAATGTAGGAAAACATTTAGAATCAGACTGAATCTTTAGCAACCAAGATTTTTTTTTTTATTAGTATTTTTTTTCTAGAAATTTGAACTTCAGTGTTTGTATATTCAAAATGAAATCCCCTCTTCTGAGAATGTTTTACTCAAGAAATGTAGATGAATGAATATAAAAAAAAAAACCTTCATATTTGTGGAAGAATTATCAAGAAAGGGAATACCAAATACATGTTTATTACCAATAATGATGTATAAAATGAGGGGTGCTTGGGTGGCTCAGTCGGTTGAGCGTCCAACTTCGGCTCAGGTCATGATCTCGGTGTCAGTGAGTTCAAGCCCCACATTGGGCTCTGTGCTGACAGCCTGGAGCCTGCATCAGATTCTGTATCTCCCTCTGTCTGCTCCTCCCCCACGCGCGCATGCGCGCGCGCGCTCTCTCTCCCCCTCTCTCTCTCTCAAAAAAAAAAAACCTTAAAAAAAAGATACACAAAATGATTGTGCACGTATAAAAACTTTTGGGTTAGACAATTGTGATTTATAGCGGTTCCCCCTTCCTCTAATTTTCAAAGTTCCTTGATACTGCTTTTATAATTTAAAATGTAATTTGTAATTGCTTTTATAATTTTTTGACAAGTTTTAGAATTATGAAATATGCATAAAATTTATCATTTTAATCATTTTTTTTTTAATTTTTTTTTTTTCAACGTTTATTTATTTTTGGGACAGAGAGAGACAGAGCATGAACGGGGGAGGGGCAGAGAGAGAGGGAGACACAGAATCGGAAACAGGCTCCAGGCTCTGAGCCATCAGCCCAGAGCCCGACGCGGGGCTCGAACTCACAGACCGCGAGATCGTGACCTGGCTGAAGTCGGACGCTTAACCGACTGCGCCACCCAGGCACCCCTCATTTTAATCATTTTTAAGTGTGTAATTCAGTGGCATTAAGTATATTCACAATATTATGCATCTATCACGACTATCCATATCCAGGACTGTTATCATCCTCATTAAGTAGAATGCTTTTATAATTTTATTTTTTAAAGTTCCTTATATCCCCCTACCCCCCTTTCAGCATAAATTTTCCAAGGTTGTTAATATTCGTTAATATTACTGTTTGCACACTGTTAGGTCAGATAAAGTTTTTCGCCTTTTGCATGGCTCCAAATTTCTGGGTTATGAAGGGGACTTACATGAAAGAGACGTAATAAACAAGGGGTCCTTTATGTTTGTAGTATACTACTTTGGAACTATTGCCTGATTGATTTCTGGTTTTTCTCTGTCACTAGGAAGAGGTTGTGGAACTAGAATACGTGGAGAAGTACACTGCACCTCAGCCAGAACAATGCTTGTTCCATGATGATTGGATCAGTTCAGTCAGAGGGGCAGAAGAATGGTATTGCCATTTTATTATGCCACTTCCATCAGTCTGTTTAATTGCACTATGTGAATATTTTTCTCTGATTGATTCTGTGTTATTTGTAAAAGTAATTTTGTGATATATGTATCAGTGTCCTTGCCCAAGATCTTTACATTCAATTTATTCAAGAAGAAGCATATCTTTTCCTTCCCAAGATGTTGGAGTGACATTTGTCTATACATGAATAAGTCAAGTGTCTTAGAATATTTTATTTTTGTGTGTTGCTTATAAGACCAAAGATATAATTTGTTCCATAGAGGGGAAAAAAACCCTCTTATAACTACAGATCTCCTGGCTTACTACCATGAAGATGCAGATCATGGTATAGGGCTAAAAAGGGCAGACTGGATCTGAGAAGGTATGGATGGCTCAGAACAAACCCTCAGTGGCCTTACTTGTTGAAAAGCATCTTGAGACTGGATCATAGTACAAGCTTACATTTTTAAAAGAATATCTTCCTGGAGTTGTTACACAAGTGATGTTTTTACTGGTTTTACTTTTAGATGGTTTTATTGTTTTTCTGTTGAATGATTTTCAGTGGTTAAGTACAAAGGGCAGTTAGGCTTTACAAGCAATTTCCCTGAGTTGTAGTGTTTACAATAGTAATTAAAATGAAGTCTAGGGCTTTTTACTTATGTTTTTATTTTTAGGAGGTCAGAAAAAGTCACAGGTAAGATCTGATCTAATGTCTTTTAAAATCTTAGTCTTCATATTAAAAACCTTTTTAAAGTATAATCTCAAGGTTTATTTAATTGTCTTGGAAATATAATTGGGGCACCTGGGTGGCTCAGTCAGTTGAGTGTCTGACTTCAGCTCAGGGCATGATCTCACAGTTCGTGAGTTCGAGCCCTGCATCCTGCTCTGTGTTGACAGCTCAGAGCCTGGAGTCTGCTTCAGATTCTGTGTCTACTTTTCTCTCTACCCTTCCTCCCCTCATGCTCGCTCTCTCTCTCTCTCTCTCTCTCTCTCTCTCAAAAATAAAAATAAACACTAAAAAAGAAATATAATTGATTTCAGGATTTGAAAAAGCTGCTTTTTGATTTCATAAGGGTTTTTTTCTTTTCATAGGATCTTGACTGGTTCTTATGATAAGACTTCGAGGATCTGGTCCTTGGAAGGAAAGTCAATAATGACAATTGTGGGACACACAGATGTTGTAAAAGATGTGGCCTGGGTGAAAAAAGGTTAGGACTCTCTGCCTGAATGGAAAGTAATCCTGAACAGGGAACCGGAAATAAGCCATTTTCAGTGCTGGGGCACAATGGGGATGGGGTAGGAAGTGCCATGTGCCTTGGTTATTGTGAGGTCTTTCAAAAATACAGTGTTGAAGAAGAAAAAGATTATGTAAGAAAATCCATAAGTGGTAGAATTCAATCCATACATTTTTAAAATCATAGCAGATAATGTGCACTTTCAAGTTAATATTGTGTTAAACTCATGTTTTATAGCATTTTTGAAGGATCATCCTTTTATACTGTAAGTTACTTCTTTTTCAAAGCTGGCATATAGCTCTTTTATCTTCTTAATGTCTTTCAACAACAAAAAAATCAGTTCTTCAGTTTTAGAACTTAATGTATTTAAAATTTTTGTGCTAATTTGTTCTTGTGTTCTCCTTTCTTCAGACAGTTTGTCTTGCCTACTATTGAGTGCCTCTATGGATCAGACTATTCTCTTATGGGAGTGGAATGTAGAGAGAAACAAAGTGAAAGCCCTGCACTGCTGCAGAGGTCATGCTGGAAGTGTGGATTCTATAGCTGTTGATAGCACAGGAACTAAAGTAAGTAGCTAGTGTGTTACTAGTACTGTTCAATTAGAATTTGAGCTTCTTATGCAAACAATTTTTTCTTCGTTGTCCTACAATCATAACAGTTGGTAATTAAAGAATATGATTTCAAACCCAAAGTAAATACTCTTTCAATGAGAGATAATTCACTTCCTCAGATGGGTTTTTCTGGTTACTGCAGAAATTCTAAGAAATCCGGTAAACCAGCAGTTTAACTTTAATCATAGTGATTGACATTTTCAATCTTCTAGCTACTCAGTGCTTTCATCAATTGAAAAAATTGAGTTGATCATCTAAGCCTTAGCATACTCAAGGTTTGTGTTAATAGAGGTTGTTTTACTATTATTGCTGATTTACTCTTATCGTGACAAAATGGTAAAAAAAGAAAAAAACCTGAGTACAACACTATTGACATATGAGGAGTTATAAATTCTCTTGCTGTTTGAAAGTTTCCTAAACCACATTGAGTTGTGTTGGGTTTAAGAGTATTTCTTCAGCATTTCTTTGCCAATTAGCATATTAGAGGACCCTTGATGCATTCAAAGGTAAAGATTTATGATTATTCATATAGAGCCATAAAGAAGGTTTACCTGTTGTTGAGTCCAAACTTAAATGAATTAACTGTACTCTACCTTTTGCTGTAAGAGATAGAAACTCATCTTGAACTTTTTTCAGCTGAAAAGATTGTGAAATCCAGGTGTGCCTGGGTGACTCGGTTGAACGTCGGACTTTGGCTCAGGTCATGATCTCACAGTTCGTGGGTTTGCGCGCCGTGTTGGGCTCTGTGCTGACAGCTCAGAGCCTGGAGCCGGTTTCAGATTCTGTGTCTCCTCTGTCTGCCCCTCCCCTGCTTGCACTCTGTCTCTCTCTCTCTCTCTGAACAATGAATAAACATTTTTTAAAAAATGAAAAAAAAAGTTTGTGAGATCCAGGAAGGAATAAATAATCACATCACTAACTGGGTGAGGATGCATTTGAGTCTTAGGAACCAATGGAGTTGAGCTTGAATGTGGCCAGCACATTCCTCTCCCTTCCTTGCTCATCTCCCTAAGTTGACTTCTTCTCTTTCACTTCAAAATGGCTTTTTCTTTAAAAAAAAATTTTTTTTAATGTTTATTTTTGAGAGAGAGAGACAGCGTGAGCAGGAGAGGGGCAGAGAGAGGGAGACACAGAATCTGAAGGAGGCTCCAGGCCCTGAGCTCTCAGCACAGAGCCTGATGTGGGGCTTCAACCCAGGAACCATGAGCTCATGACCTAAGCCGAAGTCAGATGCTTAACCGACTGAGCCACCCAGGTGCCCCCAAACTGGCTTTTTTCCACATGACAATAAAACCTAGCTTTCAGTATTCCTAGGTTTCACACCCTTTACCATCAGTTCCTGGAGAAGATGAACTTCAACTCTCTGGAACATAGGCTTTCATAAAAAGGTCCTGAAGGAGGGAGAGACTTATTGGTACTCTGTAGATCAGTTGCCTACCTCGATCTATGCAACCAAAGCCAGGGCACAGGGCCATGTAAGAATGGCAATGCCTTCAGTTGTCATGAGATTGTGGATACAACTTCCAGGAGACTAAGAAAGCTATGCAGATGGTACAATAGTAGTAAAGGATTTCAGAGCAAAGTATAGGTTTTAAGTTATAAATAGAAAAATCAAGGCAAATAATACGATAGGTTATATTATATACTCTTTTCTCTTCATGTATGTTTTTAGTTTTGCAGTGGCTCCTGGGACAAGATGCTAAAGATCTGGTCTACAGGTAAATATTAGTTTATTTTGACTTACTAAAAATGTTCCAAGAATTCCAGTGAAAGAAGACTTTTTAACCCCCATTTTGATCCATAAAAATAAATCTGAGCTTTTTAGGATACAAATAAAGGAACATATCGAGAAAAATTAGTATGCTTTGTGTTTCAAAATGTGTTTCTATCTATTACCCCCTTATTTATTGAACCATGTGACTGAATTGCTGCATGTAACTCAACAACATGATTGGTGCAATGGGACATAACTGCTTAGTTCTCAGAGTTCTCTTATTCAGGAACCTGGAAATAAGCAAAAATAGCTTGAGTCACTTTGATAACACTCCACGTTAGAGAAATTTTAGTTAAGAGACGCTTGGGTGGCTCAGCTGGTTAAGCATCTGACTCTTGGTTTTAGCTTAGGTCATGATCTCATAGTTTGTGAGATCAAGCTCCATGTCGTGCTCTGTGCTGATAGCGCGGAGCCTGCTTGGGATTCTCTTTCCCTCTCTCTCTGCCTGTCCCTCGCCCATGCTCTCTCTCTCAATAAATAAACCTTAAAAAAATGAAAAAGAGAAACTTCAGAGTTAAGCTAATTTACTTAAAAAAATAAGTTTATTTCTGTTGAGAAAGATAGACACAGTGTGAGTAGGGAAGGGGCAGAGAGAGGGGGAAGAGAAGGGAAGGGGCAGAGAGAAGGAGAGAGAGAATCCCAATCAGGCTCCACGATGCCAGTGCAGAGCCCAATAGGGGGCTTGAACTCACGAAACAGAGATCATGACCTGAGCTGAAACCAAGAGTTGGATGCTTAACCAACTGAGCCACCTGGTGCCCCTTTAAATTTTTTTTACGGTGTAGTTTTGCCAAACTTAATTTTTTTACTTTGAAAACATAGAAGGGATAATTTGGAGGAAGAGTTGGAGGAAGGAGGACTCTTAAAGGAAGGTGCTTTGAGAGTAGTGAGGAGAAAAGAGGGGGAAGACCCACAGATTGCCAGGTAAATAGAGCAGAATCCCTATTACTTCTGAGGGAATTGCTTTATTATAGTATAATATATATTATAGTATAATACCCTAACAGTTCACAAAGTAGAATTGGGGGATCAAGAAAAGCTTAAACAGTGTCAGTAGTAGGAAATAAAGATAAGTCAGTAGATTAAAGATAAGTAGACTTAAAGATAAGTCAGTAGATAATTTCAGTAGATTTCTCAGTAATGCTTAAAGCAAACAGGTTTGAGGCAGAAAGTTGTTTGGATAATTTTCCTTTTGTGGAATATTTTGTAATCTGAAATACTTTTAATTCATTGTTATAAAAGTGCAATAGTCAAGAAGAATAAGCATAACTGGATTGTATCTCCATGTAATGTGTTTGTTTACCTGTCATTCCCTTCTTTTTTTTAATGTTCATTTATTTATTTTGAGAGAGTGTGCGTGTGCCTGCATGTGTGCGGGGGAGGGGCAAAGGGAGTGAGAGAGTGAGAATCCCTAGCAGGCTTCTTGCTGTCAGTACAGAGCCCAACACGGGCTTGATCTCCCAAACCATGTGATCATGACTGAGACAAAACCAAGAGTTGTATGTTTAACTAACTGAGCCACCCAGGCACCCTGTTGTTATTCCATTCGTCATAATAAAAATACAATGTGTTCAGAACTCTCCTGGGGCGCCTGGGTGGCTCCATGGGTTACGCATCTGACTTCGGCTCAGGTCATGATCTCACAGTCTGTGAGTTCGAGCCCCGCGTTGGGCTCTGTGCTGACTGCTCAGAGCCTGGAGCCTGCTTTGGATTCTGTGTCTCCTTCTCTCTCTGCCCCTCCCCTGCTCATGCTCTGTCTCTCTCCATCTCAAAAATAAATAAAAACATTAAAAAAGTGTTTAAAAAAAAAAAAGAACTCTCCTATAACTAATAGTAAGCAATTTTTCATAGATATGGTAAAGTGATGAATATTCATAATCTTAAAGACATAGCAAGATATCAAACTGGTTAGGCTTTAGGATTTTAATGTACTCTATTTTTTGCTTTCTCCTTTTGGAAGACTAATAACCCAGGTATTGTTTTTATATGTAAATTTCTTTAACCAAAATAAGGAGGAATATTTATTCCCTAACCAGTTAAGAAAACATATACCCAGAAATGTAAGAATTCTTTTAAAACTGTTTGCAATTAATATTTACCCTAAATTTTTAAAACATCAAATCTAATTCTCTGTGATACAGTTCCTACAGATGAAGAAGATGAAATGGAGGAATCCACAAATCGACCAAGAAAGAAACAGAAAACAGAGCAGTTGGGACTGACAAGGGTAAGTATTTTTGAGAACTTACTATATTTAGCTGAGGTCTGTACTGACAAATGTATGACAATTTAATCTTTTCTATTTAAATTTCCCTTTTTCTTGCGTTGCTTTGTCAACCATAATTAATTAGGCTTTCTTATAGTAGATTGGTAAATTTTTATTACAAATACTGTAGTATGCTACATTTATCTGAGTCTTTGAATGTAGTGGTATTTAGCCAGGCTTACAGATTGGTAGGTTGATTATTTAGCTATTATATTTGATCCCATGATGCAGTTTTTAGTAGAATCTTTTAATTTTTAAAGTTTGAATCCAAATTAAGTGAAACATTTTAATACCTCGATTGTTTAATGATATTGTTTCATACACTGAGAATATAATTCTTACTAGGAATGCTAATTATATCTCCTAAATCAATAGAAAGTCAAAATTAATTTGAGTTTGATTCTGTCATTTAGCTATTAGTCCAGTTAGATTAAAGTCAGAAAGTTCACCCATATTCTTATTTGTTCTGTTTTGTTAGGAAAATATTTGTCATAATATGATCTGACCCAAGTTAATACGCAAAATGAGAAGGACAATACTGAATCAGGTTTAGGAAGACATGTTTTCCATTCATTTTCTCACAGCTGTAATGAATGTACAATAAAACACATTTGCACATTATTTCTTGTAGTTACAAATAACAAAATATTTTATAAAAACGGTTGAAAAGGAGGAATAAAGTATAATCATAAAATGATTAATCAGAGTCACATAAAATGTAATAAAAAATAGCACTTAACCAGTTCCAACTGAAAGAAGTGGTTTATGATTTCTTAGTACATTTAAACATGGACTGCTGAATTGCAAGAGGAATGATCTGTCAGCTACTTAATTTCCTTATCGCTTAGTCTTAAGTTAAAGCTATAAATGCCTCACCAATTAGATAAGTGGTAATTTACTGATGCATATCTCTGGTCAACCTTTAAAGAATATCTGAGTAGAAAAAGATTTCTTGAATTAGAGAAGTTAATCCCTCAGAAGGTAGCTTTTTTTCCTTTCTTTCAATTAAAGTTTGACATACGTACAGTTAAGTGTACAGTGAAGTTTAACAAACATACACTCGAGTAATCACAACCCAAATAAAGCATAGAGAATTACCAACACCCTAGAAGACTCCCTCTGGTCTGCTTTGCAATTGGTAGCCCATAAAGGTGATCACTGTTCTGTCTCGTGTCACCTTACATTAATTTTTAAACTTCAGGTGATAATCTGTGAGATTCGCTTTATGTTGCTGCACGTAATAGTTCTTTTCATTAATGTATAGCATCCTCTTGCATTGACTATATCAGAATTTATCCATTCTTTTTTTTTTAAGTTTATTTATTTATTTTGAGAGAGAAAAAGCGAGAGCATGAGTTGGATAGGGGCAGAGAGGAGAGAGAATTCCAAGCAGGCTCCATGCAGTCAGCACAGAACCTGATGCAAGGCTCGAACTCCGGAACCACGAGATCAGGACCTGAGTTGGATGCTTAATCCAATGGATAGGCTGCCCCTATCCATTCTTCTTTTGATGGACATTTAAGTTGATTCCAGTTTTGGCTACCATAAATAACGTTGCTAAGAAAGCTCCTATACTTGGGGTGCCTGGGTGGCTCAGTCAGTTAAGTGATTTGATTTTGGCTCAGGTCATGATCTCATGGTTCATGAGTTCAAGCCCCACGTTGGGCTCTGCACTGACAGTGTGGAGCCTGCTTGGCGTGTTCTCTCTCTCTCTCTCTCTCTCTCTCTCTGCCCTTCCCCCCATGCACGTGCTCTTTCTTTCTCAAAAATAAACATTAAAAGAAGTTATTTTAGGGGTGCCAACTTAGGCTAAGGTCATGATCTCACAGTTTGTGGGTTCAAGTGCCAAGTTGGACTCTGCTGATATCTTGGAGCCTGGAACGTGGTTGGGATTCTGTCTCCTTTTCTCTCTGCCCCTCCCCCACTGGTGCTTTGTCTCTATCAAAAAAAATTAATAAACATTAAAAAAATTTTTTAGTCATTTTACTTTTCTTTAGGTATACTTATACAGTAATTTCTGCATATGTAGAATTGCAAAACTAGAATTGCTGGGTCTCAGGGTATGCACAGGTTGAGTTTTTCTTTTTTTTTTAATTTTTTTTTTTTTCCACTTTTTTTTATTTATTTTTGGGACAGAGAGAGACAGAGCATGAACGGGGGAGGGGCAGAGAGAGAGGGAGACACAGAATCGGAAACAGGCTCCAGGCTCTGAGCCATCAGCCCAGAGCCCGATGCGGGGCTCGAACTCAGGGACCGCGAGATCGTGACCTGGCTAAAGTCGGACGCTTAACCGACTGCGCCACCCAGGCGCCCCAAGTTTTTCAAATGTTAGATACTGGCAAAAAGTTTTCCAAAATGGTTACATCAGTTTATATTTCCACTGAAAGTATAAAAAGAATCAAAGTTACTCTACATCCTTACCAGCACTCAATATGGCCAAATTTTTAATGCCATAACTGATTTTATTTAACACATAATTTATGTTTACATTTAGTTACTATTAAAAAGTGTGTATCATTTTGTCGATTTCTGGTGCTACATAGTGTAATTTAAGTGCTGGCCCTTTATTTTTTATTTTTATTTTTTATTCAAATTCTGGTTGGTTAATATATAGTGTAATATTGGTTTTAGGAGTAGAGTTTAGTGATTCATCACTTACATACAACACCCAGTGCTCAAGACAAGTGCCCTCCTTGTTAACCCATCACCCTGCTCACCTCCCTTCCAGCAACCCTGTTTGTTTCTGTAGTTAAGAGTCTCTTATGGTTTGTCTCCCTCTCTTATTTTTATCCTTCCCCTATGTTCATCCACATACACACACACACACCCCATATCTTCTTTATCCATTCATCTGTTGATGGACACTTGGGTTCTTTCTGTAGTTTGGCTGTTGTTGATAATGCTGCTATAAACATCAGGTTGCATGTACCCCTTTGAATCTGTGTTTTTGTATCTTTTGGGTAAATACCTATTAGTGCAATTACTGGATCACAGGGTAGTTGTATTTTTAACTATCTGAGGAACCTCCATACTGCTCTTCAGAGTGGCTGCACCAATTTGTGTTCCCACCAGCATTGCAAAAGCGTTCCCTTTTCTTCGAATCATCACCAACACCTGTTGTTTCCTGAGTTGTTAATTTTAGCCATTCTGACAGGTGTGAGGTGGTATCTCATTGTAGTTTTTTTATTTTTTCAACGTTTATTTATTTTTGGGACAGAGAAAGACAGAGCATGAACGGGGGAGGGGCAGAGAGAGAGGGAGACACAGAATCGGAAACAGGCTCCAGGCTCCGAGCCATCAGCCCAGAGCCTGACGCGGGGCTCGAACTCACGGACCGCGAGATCGTGACCTGGCTGAAGCCGGACGCTTAACCGACTGCGCCACCCAGGCGCCCCAAAAAATTTTTTTTTAAAAAAAAAAGATAGATATTACACCTAGTTTGGGGATTTTAATTGAGCAAAAACATTAGAGATTTTGTAGTATTAATAAATGGACCATGGGCATTATTTAAAGATTGGACAATATAACTTAGAAGATGCTGAGGAAATGGTGAGAGTAATCTATTGAGATACTTTTACCTGGAAGAGTTAGGAAGAAAATGGCAGCACCTTGCCTCAAACCTAGATCTCTTTGACCCCAGATCTTTTTCAACTAACTTCTACATGTAACATGTACATATGAAAGAGTTAAGTTAGTGTTAATATTAATACTTCTCAAAATAAAAAGAACAGATGGAAAAGCAGTAGGATGTAGAGGAAAGACTACAAAGCTTTAAGTAATATTTGGGTTCAAACTTCAGTCTGCCATGTATAAACTGTATGACCTTGAGCAAGTTATCTTTCTCACTTTCCCTGTCTTCATTTATGGAATCAAATCAGATGTATGTTTTGGATGATTGTTGTAAAGAAATAAGGCAAGATATAAAAGCTAAAGCATCTGCTGTATGGGCTTCAGAAGTAAATACTATTACTGTTGCAATTACTCTAAACTAAAAATGCCTTTCCTTTGGGTATCTTTTCATTTCTAGACTCCCATAGTGACCCTTTCTGGGCACAAAGAAGCAATTTCATCGGTTCTGTGGTCAGATGCTGAAGAAATCTGCAGTGCATCTTGGGACCACACAATTAGAGTGTGGGATGTTGAGTCTGGCAGTCTTAAGTCAACTTTGGTAAGGCTTCAAAATCCAATGACTCTGTGGTTAACTCTGAGCTTCTAGAGATGGTTATTTCTGGCTCACCATTTAAATGTTCTTTCCTCCTTGTTTTTCAGACAGGAAATAGAGTGTTTAATTGTATCTCCTATTCTCCGCTTTGTAAACGTCTAGCGTCTGGAAGTACAGATAGGCATATCAGGCTGTGGGATCCCCGAACTAAAGGTGAGATGTGTAAAATCCTAGAGGAGAAATATGGGTAAATAACATCAGTTTCTCCTATCACTAGAAATGTGTATAAAAAAAGATAATTTTCTACAAATATTGTTTTTGGTTCTCCTATTTCTCTTCTAAAATTCAATAATTATTATTTTTTAAATTTTGTTCAGATGGTTCTTTGGTGTCGCTGTCCCTAACCTCACATACAGGCTGGGTCACATCATTAAAGTGGTCTCCTACCCATGAGCAGCAGCTGATTTCAGGTTCTTTAGATAACATTGTGAAACTGTGGGATACAAGAAGGTAAATCCTATTTATGATCTACAAAGAAGATACTTGAAATAACTATTATATACAGAGAAAATGAAATGAATGCTGAAAAGATTATCCAAAAGCAGAAGAGTAAAAAAAGTTTTGATTATGACCTGATATAAATATTGGTGTCAAAAAGAAAAGCCAGGAGCAAAGGAATTTGGTTCATGTTGATAGGTTATTTTTTGCATTCTGAAAAAATTTATATTGAACCTTAATATAAGTGTGATATTATAAAAGTAGAAGGCAATGGTCTCTAAATAAATGGCACTATAATCTATATAATAAATATAATCTATAATAAATGGCACAAATAATAAATTATATATTAATAGAAAATTAAATAAAAATACATATTAAAATTTTTTTTAAATATTTATTTTTGAGAGAGAGAGAGAGCGTGGGCAGAGGAGGGGCAGAGAGAGGGAGACACAGAATTGGAAGCAGGCTTCAGGCTTTTAGCTGTCAGCACAGAGCCCAACGCCAGGCTCCAATTCACAAACTGAGATCGTGACCTGAAGTCGGGTGCCTAACTGACTGTGCCACCCAGGCCCCATAGAAATACATACTTTAAAAGATAACTAGATACTAAAGTTTTTTGTTACTAGTATATATGAGTATCCCCAGTGAAATGCACACACAGTGTATTTACATATTTTTACAGGTAGAATGGAGAGGCATTAATCAAATACCTGTTCTTTGTTTACCGAAATCTGCATTTTAACATCCAGATACTACCTTATGATGCATGATTTGTTAATACCTAGAAGGTTATTTACATTTAGTTGGATACTGGATATAGCAATTATATAGTTTCTGATAGCAGTGCTATGAAGAAAGTAAAGCAGAGTAGAGGGACGCCTCTTTAGGGGTGGGCTATTCTTTTTTTTTTTTTTTTTTTTTTTTATATATGAAATTTATTGTCAAATTGGTTTCCATACAACACCCAGTGCTCATCCCAAAAGGTGCCCTCCTCAATACCCATCACCCACCCTCTCTTCCCTCCCACCCCCCTCAACCCTCAGTTTGCTCTCAGTTCTCAACAGTCTCTTATGCTTTGGCTCTCTCCCACTCTAACCTCTTTTTTTTTTTCCTTCCCCTCCCCCATGGGTTCCTGTCAAGTTTCTCAGGATCCACATAAGAGTGAAACCATATGGTATCTGTCTTTCTCTGTATGGCTTATTTCACTTAGCATCACACTCTCCAGTTCCATCCACGTTGCTACAAAAGGCCATATTTCATTTTTTCTCATTGCCACGTAGTATTCCATAGTGTATATAAACCACAATTTCTTTATCCATTCATCAGTTGATGGACATTTAGGCTCTTTCCATCATTTGGCTATTGTTGAGAGTGCTGCTATGAACATTGGGGTACAAGTGCCCCTATGCATCAGTACTCCTGTGTCCCTTGGATAAATTCCTAACAGTGCTATTGCTGGGTCATAGGGTAGGTCTATTTTTAATTTTCTGAGGAACCTCCACACTGCTTTCCAGAACGGCTGCACCAATTTGCATTCAGGGGTGGGCTATTCTTGAAGGTGATTTTATAATAGTGAATTGAACATGGGAAGGTATCAGCCATGCACAAATCATGGTAGAGAGAACAGCAGATAAGGTAGGGAAAATCTTGGCATGTTGATAAAATACCAAAAGGGTCAGTGTTGATGGAGTGGAGTAAGCGAGGAGAAGAATGGCAGGACATGAGACAGGTGGTAGTATACTGAGCAAGACCTTAGGGGCCAAGCTAAGAAATTTGGGTTCCATTCTAAATGTTATGGGGAAGGATTTGTGGGTTCTAAATAGGGTGGGAAGAATGGAAGCAGAGAGTTCCTAGGTTGGATTCTAGGTATATTTTGAAGACCGCTCTTTGGCAGGATTGGCTTATGGATGGAATATAGAGATAGGAATCCAGGGGCCATATTTTCTGCCTGTGCAATCAGGCCATTAGTGGTACAACTTACTGTGATGGAAAGAATAAAAGAAACAGGTTTATGAGGGAAGATCAAGAGTTTTGTTTTGGTTATTTTAAATTCGTAGTGCCGGGGGCGCCTGGGTGGCTCAATCGGTTAAGTGTCTGACTTCGGCTCAGGTCATGATCTCACGGATCATGGGTTTGAGCCCCACATCAGGCTCTGTGCTGAAGCTCAGAGCCTGGAGCCTGTTTCAGATTCTGTGTCTCCCTCACTCTCTCTCGCTCCCTCCCCTGCTCACGCTCCTGTCTCAAAAATAAATAAACATTAAAAAAAAATTTTTTTAAATAAATTTGTAGTGCCCATGGGATAACCACATGTCA
This sequence comes from Puma concolor, assembly GCF_028749965.1. Lineage (NCBI taxonomy): Eukaryota > Metazoa > Chordata > Mammalia > Carnivora > Felidae > Puma > Puma concolor. The sequence continues at coordinate 190,162,493 of NC_141674.1, read as the reverse complement.
GGCAATTGGATATACATATCAAAATCAGGGGAGAAGTTTGGGCTAAAGATACAAATTTGAGAGTTATCAGCATACATATGGATGGACAAAGGATGTATAAAGTCGTGATTTGAGGGTAAAAGGAAAATAGTCAAGGAATATGAAAATGGGCCTAATTATGAATAAATATTTATAAATAAATAGCATTTTTCTTGAATATTTATTGCAATAAATCTCTGTATTCTGCTAACGATAGGGGAAAATCAACAGAGCCAATCAAGTAAATACTCAGGATTTTTAAGATTAACTGGTTATTGGGGCAAGGATGGTAAAGTCGGTAGAGTTTTCAGAAAATTATATGTGATTAGTCATGTATGTTTTTTAATACTTTGAATTGCATATAACATGGTAATACTTTGATCTTTCAGTTGTAAGGCTCCTCTCTATGATCTGGCTGCTCATGAAGACAAAGTTCTGAGTGTAGACTGGACAGACACAGGGGTAAGAATTTGTTATTTGGTGAAAAGAAAAAAGAATAAATCTGGTGCTTATATTTAGAGAGTTACTACTTTCAATATATCTGATAATTATAATTCTGTATTCTAAGTTCCCCTTAATATTACTCATAAAATCTCACATCTCATTCAAAGAAGAAACATATTTGTCCTTTACTGTTAGGAGTAGTAAAATTTGGAAAGTTTTAAGCAGTTTCTTTCTCTAGTATTGTAATGAACTGCTTTAACTCCATAAACTTGCTCCTTCAGACCTACTGGATAAGTATTTTCTACTTACAAAAAATCTTATAGAATAAGTCTAGACCATAAAGTCTGCTTAAAGGATTACAATTTACTTATTTTTACGTATAAATATTAGCTCTTATTGCCTAAGAATTCTTTCCAAATACAGATCCTAGAGCTACTTGAATAATTTGTAATATCCATTTACCTGCAAATAGTTAATATACTTTCCTATAAAACTTAATTTTCTTAAATAGGTAAACTATATCTTCCCTCAAACTTTTAAATTTTATTATATTTCTTAAATGTTTCTTGGAAAGTACAGTAGTAGTGTATCACACCCCAACCAAATTCAAGTGATCATTTTTAAAGTTTTTTTTTTTTTAATATGAAATTTATTGTCAAATTGGTTTCCATACATCACCCAGTGCTCATCCCAACAGGTGCCCTCCTCAGTGCCCATCACCCACTTTCCCCTCCCTCCCACCCCCTATCAACCCTTAGTTTATTCTCAGTTTTTTAGAGTCTCTTATAGTTTTAATATAGTGTATTATAATATGGTAGTGAAAACTGATGTAATGGGTCCATTTAAGTATGAACTCTGAATGAGAGTTAATTGCTTATCCATTAAGTCCTTCTATAAATCAGAATCATCGGTATTTAACTGTGTTTAACTATCATATGAAATAATTATATTTACTTATATGTTTGTGCTTTTTTTTTTTTCTCTCCCTTTACGCAGTTACTTCTGAGTGGAGGAGCAGACAATAAATTGTATTCCTATAGATATTCACCTACCACTTCTCATGTTGGGGCTTGAAAGTGAATGATAGATTTGACTACAGAGATTGTGTCTGTAAATGAAATAGAGAATCCTCAGATTGCATCAGTGATGGTTCAGAAAGCAGTCTCTTAAAGTTTATAGTTTCATCCTTGATGATAACTATCACTATTTCTTTATTTTGTATTTATTATATAGTAGTGTGTGTTGTTAAAATGTAAAAGTGACCTGCCTTCTCAGCCATATGCAAACTCTTGAAACTAAACTGAATTTTTTATTTCCTTTTAGAGGTATTGGTTTGAATTAAGATTTGTTTTTGAAATGCTGTAAAAGCATATATTTAAAGTAATTGTCCAGATTTTTATTTCTGATGGGGACACTTAAGTATTCCTATGTTAGCTGTTTAAGAAAAGTATCTTAAGAAAACTAATAAATTCTATTAGAAAAAATTAGAAATAACACTTTGCTTTGGGTAAAATAAGTGATGTCTAACCTATCATAAGATTTTGTGGGCATTCAACATTAAAACATATAGATCCTGCTGCCAATTAAGAGTTTGCTGGAGTATTTTAAGTGAAGTGCTTTGTATTAAGGATATGTTAGAATCCTGGGGCTCCTGGCTGGCTTGGTCAGTAGGGTGTGTGACTCTTGATATCAGAGTCTTGATCTCAGGGTCATGAGTTCGAGCCCTGTGTTGGGCATGGAGCCTACTTTAAATTAAAAAAAAAAAAAAGGTACGTCACAATGCTTTAGAAATTACATACATACAGGGGTGTCTGGGTGGCTCAGTCAGTTAAGCGTCTGACTTCGGCTCAGGTCATAATCTCATGGTTCATGAGTTTGAGCCCCATTTTGGGCTCTGTGCTGACAGCTCAGAACCTGGAGGCTGCTTCAGATTCTGTGTCTCCCTCTCTCTCAGCCCCTCCCCTGCTCGTGCTCTGTCTGTCTCTCAAAAATGAGTAGACATTAAAAAAAATTTTTTTAAGATATTGAAAATTTTTAAGATACTAAAATTTTTTTAAGATATTGACAGCATTTGCATACATACAAATTTCATGGTAACCAGGAATCTTTCTCCCTATCTTATCCTGGTATGCAGATAAGAATAGAATTTGTAGACAAAACCTTTTAGTTAGTATTAGATAATAAACATTCTATAAATTTTATATCATTAGCATTTATCTTAATGCATTTATTATATACCAAATATTTAAGGTAAATATCTTCTTAAAGTATGATTTCCATCTTTAATGGATTGTTATTCCTCAAGCAGAGCGCTTCAGCCTCTAAGTAATATATGGAAAATAAGTTTGGTCTCCTCACAAGACTGTAACGCAGTGTGTCTCAGAAAATGTTCCTATTACAGGGGTCCAGGAAATAATACTTGGCTGCAGTTGAGAACAAAATTAACAGTGGATTAAACCAGTTAGGAGTTTAGTTCTCTCATAAGTTGAAATCCAGAGGCATTCCAGGGCTGGAGAGTGGTTTTGTTCTACACTCATTAGAGACCCAGACTCCCTCTACCCCTAGGACATGGTTCTCATTTCACACAAGAGCTAGAGCTATAGTTGTTACATCATTTAAAGGAAGTATATTTTAATGTTAAAAAACTGAATAAAGTTAGCCAGAAAATGCAGACTGTTTTTCTCATTTAGTGCAGACTGGTATAAATTTCATGATATCTGTACTGTCTCGAAATCAAACTTTTACAGGATAAAGAAGAATTTTTATTCTTGTTTTGGATGGTCTCTGAATGAGCCAAGGACAGAGTTATTTAAATGTCTTTCTTAACTTCCCCAATCTGGGCTTTTCAGTTGTAGTCTGCATATACAAAGTGGTTGAAATAAAGGTAAAGAGGCCTATAAATTAAATTTTTAGAACCGACCCTGATTCCAAGGCAGGATGCATTCATGGTTCAGGCACTCTCCCTTAGGACGGGCATAACATTAGTGAAACTCAAATTTCTCTCCTTGTATAACTCAGGCGGTTAGATCTTACTCCTCAAACAGGAAAAACATGAGAGGCTAACAGAAGCCTAGAAGACTGAGTGTTTACAATATATTGCTCTCCTATCCCTAACTCGAAAGTAGGAGACTCCTTTTCAGTGGTCCATTTTCCTCTATTTTAGTTCTACCAGAGACAAGGGCTTTACATGCACTTAAATGCACCTAAGGTTCTCTTGGAAAATGAGTGTTGCTGCTTTCCTGGTGCTGGGTGAAGTTAGGAATGAGATAGTGCAGTGCTCAGTACATGCCGACTGATAGAGGATTATTTATGCTTTGTTGCCATAGTAATGAGGTCCATAAACAGGTTGATGCTTGCTCTTAAACCTCATCAAACAAAGTTTTAAGAAATTCCTTTCTTACTGTTTAACAATAAACTTCCTAAAACTAAAAATTAGACTCAAAGTATACCTAATTGTTAGTTCAAGGAAAATGCCTGAACTTCTAACATGTACCAGGGTTTCTTTGGGAATGGAGAAAAGGGGGGAAAAATGAAAAATGTGTAAGACATGGACACTACCTCCAAAAAGGTAACACTCTTGCATGGAAATACTCATTTAAGGATTAGTTACAACAAGGGCACTTGGGTGGCTTAGTTGGTTAAGCGTCTGACTTGATTTGGGCTAAAGTCATGATCTCACGGTTCATGAGATCTAGCTCTGTGTCAGGCTGCGTGCTGACAGCATGGAGCCTGCTTGGGATTCTCTCTCTCCCTTTCTCTGCTGTGTGCACATACCTGCATGCTCTCTCTCTCAATAAAGAGATAAACTTAAAAAAAAAAAAAAGAATTGTAACAGTGACCTAAGTGCAAAGAAAGATGTAAATGTAAGGTAGAGAGGTGGCATAGAGAAGGGAGCAATTAGCTTTGTGGGGAGCAAGTTGGATGTCAAGAAAAGCATCATAGAAGAGTAATATTTGAGCCAGACAGATCTGGACAGATACTGGTTGGGGGTGGAAATGCTCCCTCTGCCAGAGCACAAACCATCAGAAATGATAGCTTAGAAATAATGTGAGGAAAGAAGGAATCATATTTCTTCATATGCTAAGAAGTTTAATTTTGTTTCCTCTTTTAGGTAAAACTGCCTCCAGGTCTCATCTAAGACATCTTTTTTTATTATTATTAAATATAATTTATTGTCAAATTGGTTTCCATACAACACCCAGTGCTCATTCCAACAAGGGCCCTCTTCAACGCCCATTACCCACTTTCCCTTCTCCCCCACCCCCCATCAACCCTCAGCTTGTTCTCAGTATTTAAGAGTCTCTTATGGTTTGCCTCCCTTTCTCTAACTTTTTTTCTCCCCTTTCTTCTCCCCCATGGTCTTCTGTTAAGTTTCTCAGGATCCACATATGGGTGAAAACATGGTAAGACATGATCTTTTTGAGAACCATGAAAACAAAACCTGGCTATGATGATTACTCAGAGATTATTAGGGTAGAAACTTGAGTTATATAGGATTTTTAATTCTACATAGAATGCAGGAAAACAGTGGATTTTCTATGAATAGATGACCAGTGTTTGTTTTGTCATATCCTTTTCTTTTGAATTTAGAATGACCATTTTGGACCTACTGTCATCAATGCATAATAATATTATCAGAATGCTTCCTAACACTGTTGAGGAAAACAAATTAAAACTTAGATTTATATAAAATACACATAATCGCAAAATGAGCAAATAGCCCTGCAAATGAAATACTATCTGGGAATTTCTGATGATAACATTGAATCTTTTCACAAAAAATCTTTTGATGTATTCTAATTTTGAAAAATCAGTTGCTTATATAAAGCAAATATAAGGAGAAATCATCTTTATACTACTATATCTTATAAAAGGAAAAAAAATTCATTTGGAGACTATGCATATACAAGCAATATTCATTTAGTATTTATTTTATTTTAAAAGCCACTGAGTGGTTGTGCCTGGGTGGCTCAGTTGGTTGAGCATCTGACTCTTGTTTTCAGTTTAGATCATAATCCCAGGCTTTTGGGGTTGAGCCCCGTGTCAGGCTCTGTGCTAACTTGCACAGAGCCTGGTTGGGATTCTCTTTCTCTCTGCTCTTCACTTATTCGTGCTCTCTCTCTCTCTCTCTCTCAAAATAAATTTTAAAAACTTACAAAGATTCTCTCCCCCTCTTGCACTCATGCACGCTCTCTCTAAAATAAAAATAAAAAAGCCACTAAATGGAATCAGGTTTCAGAAAGCAAGTAAAAAAATAAACCTTTAGGGGCGCCTGGGTGGCTCAGTCGGTTAAGTAGCCAACCCCGGCTCCGGTCATGATCTCACGGTCCGTGAGTTCAAGCCCCGCATCGGGCTCTGTGCTGACAGCTCAAGAGCCTGGAGCCTGTTTCAGATTCTGTGTCTCCGTCTCTCTGACCCTCCCCCGTTATGCTCTGTCTCTCTCTGTCTCAAAAATAAACGTTAAAAAAAAATTTAAAAATAAACCTTAATGTGTAATATTTTATCTCTTTTCCTTGTTTTTATTAAGCTTTTTATTTTAACTCCAGTATAGTTATCATAGTGTTATATTAGTTTCAGGTGTATAATACAGTGATTCAACGATTCCATACATCACCCAGTGCTCATCACAAGTGTACACCTTAAATCATCACCGATTTCACCCATCCACCCAACCTCCTCCCCTATGGTAACCATGTTTTTTCTCTGTAGTTAAGAGTTTCTTAGTTTGCCCTTTTTCCTTTGCTTGTTGGTTTTGTTTCTTAAATTCTACATATGAGTGAAATCATGGCATTTGTCTTTCTCTGACTTAAAATTTAACTCAGCATTATACTGTAGCTCCATCCATGTCATTGCAAATGGCAAGATTTCATTCCTTTTTATGGTTAAATAACATGTCATTGTGTATGTATATGTATATGTGTATATACACATCTATTTCACATCTTCATTTATCAATGGATACTTGGGCTGTTTCCATAGTTTGGCTATTATAAATAATGCTGCAACAAACATAGGGATTGCATGTATCTCTTTGAATTAGTGCTTTTGTATTTTGGAGGTAAATACCCAGTAGTGTGATTACTAGATTGTAGGGTAGTTGTATTTTTAGCTTTTTGAGGAAACTCCATACCATTTTCCACAGTGGCTGCACCAGTTTGCATTCCCACCAACAGTGCAAGAGGGTTCCTTTTTCTCCACATCCTCCCCAACACTTGCCTTTTCTTGTGTTTTTGATTTTAAGCTAAGTATATCTTTAATGTAACTTAGAATTGGGGGGGGGGGGAGATGGTATTGCTTAATTGAATTAGATAGACTATTTTTGTTCCATTATCCACCAATATTCACAGATTTGAAGAAGTAAATTATTTTCTGGCAGTCTATTAAAATGGCAAGAAAAAAAATCCACCATAGCAATCCTTTGACATTAAAATGACTAAATGATCTTTATTTTAAAGGAGGAGGGGTGCCTGTGTGGCTCAGTTGGTTGAGTGTCTGACTTCAGCTCAGGTCATGATCTTGCAGTTTGAGTTCAAGCTCCACATGGGGCTCTCTGCTGTCAGCACAGAGCCTGCTTAGATCCTCTTTCCCCCCTCTTTCTCTGCCCCTCGCCCATTCATCTTCACTCTCTCAAAAATAAATATTAAAAAAGTTTTTTTAAAGCAGGAATATATGTGTCAGAGAGGTCAAGTTACTTGACCAGATTTCATGCAGCCAGTAAATAGAGTCACAATTTGAATTTGGATGTATCGTTGTCTAGAGGTCAAGTTCTTAGCTAGTACATATATATTTTGCCAATTGGCATCCAGAAGAACGATGTATTTATAAATGTGAAGAATAAGTTTGGAGATGTCTTCATATACAAGGCTATATATAAATTTAAGTGGCATTTATTGGTACCAAATTACCATGTTAGGTTCAGCTTTGCATGTTCTTGCCTTTAAGATTGATTTCCATATTAGTATCCCACAAAATGTAATATATGCATAATAATTATATGCATAATAATATATGTGTTCTTTAAAGATTCTTTTATATAGGAATTGTATGAGCAAAAGGAAACTTTAGAAATTATCCTGTTATTCACTCATGTCATTTGAATTATCACATTATTCATGTTATTAAAGGAAACCACAACCCAGACAGCTTAAATATTGAGTATGAAGGTGTACAGCCAATTGATGAAGATAGGACACATGCCTCTGAGTAATAAAGACTACAGAGAAATGGGTGTGCCTCGGTGGTTCAGTCAGTTAAGTGTCCAACTTCAGCTCAGGTTATGATCTCATGGTTCATGGGTTCAAGCCCCATGTCAAGCTCTGTGCTGACAGCTCAGAGCCTGGAGCCTGCTTTAGATTCTGTGTCTCCCTTTCTCTCTGATCCTCCCCTGCTCGTGCTCTTGTCTCTGTCTCTCAAAAATAAATAAATGTTAAAAAAAAAAAAAAAAAGACTACAGAGAATGATCTTGTTAGGTACAATCTGATAGAAAGTTGAGAAACATGTCAATTCTATGGATAGTAAAAGTATAGACAACATGCCTGGGAATTACTAATACCAAATTCAATGGTATTACAAATACCAAGTTCAATGGTTGTTTCAGGGGGAGGAAACCATACTTTTTAAAATCTGTCTATAACACTTCACATTTAAAAAAATCATCCTAATGTCTCTAATTGTAGCCTTACTTGAATCAACACAAATGTAATATGGGAGAGAGCATGTTTAGCTAGCCACATGTAAGTAAATATTAGTGTGGGCATCTGGGAAGATAGCTCACCATACCCTCACTAACTACCTGACTTGTTAACTGACCTGTTACTTCTGACTTCCTTGATAAGATCAAACAAATTACTGAGAAAGTAGAACACCTTGAAGAAATGGAGCTATTTCCATGGCATCAAGTTCAGTAAATCCCTAATCCTTAATGAGAGTAAAACAGTACAGGGGCACCTGGATGGCTTAGTCGGTTGAGCATCCAACTCTTGATTTCAGCTCAGCTCATGATCTCACAGTAGTGGAATCGAGCCCCACATCTGAGGGTTGAGCATGGAGCCTCTGTGGGATTCTCTCTCCCTCTCTCTGCCCTCCCCCCACAAACTCTCTCTCAAAACAAATAAGTAAAACAGTACAAAAGTATAAAATTCTTAGTATGTTTTTAAATATCAATTGAAGTTTTATTTAAGAGATAAACCAGAGGTTTGCTTGATAGTGCAAAAGATTGTTGCTGTTTATTGCTCTGGGATTGCAGATTTGTGAAGCTCCATATTCCAAGATATCTAATGGTCGTCTTTTCTAGTTCACTTGTAGAAGCCTACCGTGGAGGAAAACACTTTACACTACGATAAATCTGTTGATAGAAAATTAAATAACACTTCTATAAATGTTTGTACTTCTAGATGAAATTAAATCCTCCCATATAAAAATATTTTAATGGTGTTAAATTGTTTTCTAAAAACTTATTTATGAAACACTACATTTTAACTACTGTGGGCGCCTATTTATTTAAGGTACTAACTAGTACAAGGCATTTAAATATTTTCTTACCAACAGCTAAAGGAGGATTAATTCACTCTACAAACATTTATCAAATATATGATTAAGGAAACCTGATTCGAAGAGTGTCAGTAGCTTAACCTTGTTTGCTGAAACCATTCTTATACTCTGCTGCCACTTACCCACTTTTCTTAGTGACCTGTGAAGGAAAAGTGATTATGTATGAATGCTACATTTTATGGTGTCTTGTGTATCTAAGTAATTTTCTCCAAGTAAGTGAACAAAGCCAACACCCCATGCCCACAGTCACTTCTCTGACTTTCTGGTATATTTCTTGGAGGGCCTTTCTCTGCTTCAGATTGGGCTGAAAAACTATTTCATATCCTCTTAAGTTAAACTTCATCCTGTTTGGAACAAGCATTTTCTAAAATATCCCAAGTAACTTAACATATGTTTCATGATAACATTATGAAAGTCGTTTTGCTTACTCTATTAGAATAATTTATTCTTTGGGAAGAAAGGTGTTCAATTCTTTTCAGGTATTTTATACAGTATCCTTCAGTTGTCAATTAGCTGTCTTTGCTTCTGTTCATTTATTGATTGAATGCACATTCAGAATGCAGTATGTATTAGGCACTGTGTTAAAAGAGATAAAGCTACTAAACAGCCTAAATGTACCTTGGAGGAGCTAAGGATCCAATGGGGAAGACAGAGAAATAATTACAATTATTGAGAGCAGAGGTATGTCCTTACGTGGGACGCCAAACTTAGCACGAGTTAGTCAGGAAAGATCTGAGGAAGTACAGCAGTTATCCTTATTGCCAAATGCTAATTCTTACCCCTTTAAGGATCTGGACTTTGAGAATCTGAGGAAAGCTGTGGACTCTCTCTGAGGTTGCTGCCCCCCATGGGGTTAATGAGGTTGAAACTAACAGGAAATCTAAAGTTTTTCAGAGGCCTGTTTCTCCCTAATCAGCTATTGTTTGTTTTCAGACCCCACTAACAAATCCACTAGGGAGACCTGGGCTAAAAAGTCACAGATAAGTTCCCGCCTATGAACAGCAAGGCCCTGTCTTCCTTACCCTAGATAATGAGCCCAAGACCCCATACATTTTGATCTAGGCTCTCTTGGAACATGCCCATAGCCCCTGTGTCCTAATATGACCTCCTGACAGTAGAGGCTGAATTGTGCCTCATTTTAAGTCTCCACCTCAAAGTGAGTATGCTCAGTGTGCATGCCCCATCTTTCCTCATGAATTACCATAAATTTCTCCACCTTTTTCATCAGCATATATGTAATCACAACCCCTTCTAGGAGGCAGATTTGAAGCTTACCCTTTTATCTCTTTGGCTGCCTCTGGAATAAACCCTTTCCTTGCAAATATGACGTCTCAGTGATTGGCTTTGTGTGCTTTGGGCAGTGGAACTTGGCTTTGGTTACATTTCCAACAATTAGAAAAAAAAAAAAGATACCGAAAGTTTGCTTATTATTTCAGGTATTCACCTGTTCGTTGAAACCCCATGTATCTCAGTAAGAATCCCTAGTCTAAAGATATCTCAATTTTTTTCGATCCAAATTAACTCTAGTATAAATAGCCTATTCTTTTTCCTATTCTAAAACCACTTTCTGGTTTTTTAGGTAAGTATTTTGTAATATTATAGAATCTCACTCCATCTTTCGTGATCTTACAGACTTTAGTTATCACCTGGAGTGTAAGTTTTTTTCCTCGCTAGCCTATGTCACAGTTGTAGTTCATACTTTGTGGAGCTTTAGAAAAGTTGATAGGATTTTTTGAATCACCTTTAAAAAGAAAGCACTTTGAATTTATACTATCTTACACCAGTAACAATTTACTTTTGCCTTGTTTCCAATTTTTTTCTTCAATTTTTAGGCTTAAATTTTGCCTTTTACTTTTGAAGACTCATTTATGACAACAAATTTAGGTTATGTGTATGTGCATTTGAGGTCAGTTATTAACAGTTGCTAACTTAATCATCTTTAAACCTTTAAGAGTTAAAATATAACACATGAACAGTTACCGCGTGCGGGCACTGGTACTGAGAAGCGCCCCGATTCAGGAATGACTGAGGCTCAGAAGCATATAGCCCGGTAGAGATGGTCTCTCGGAGGGCCTGGCAGGTGCGGTGCCGCCCCGGAGGCAGGGAGGGACCCGGGCTTAGGAAAGGAAACAGGGAATGCCTCAGAGGTCTCACAAACAGTTCCTTAATTCCGATATTCTGACCGGTTTGGTATTTGTTAGTAAACGAATTTGGTAGCGAAGGAACAGAAAGGGTCTAGGAGTTCATCAAAAAACGGACCGAGAGCCGAGCTTCGGTGGGGTTCGGGAAGAGCCGGAGAGGGCGAGAACGCGGACGCCTGACGGAGATGCCGAAGGCAGCGCGGCTTCCGCGCGCGCCAGGCCTCCCGGTTTAAATCTCCCGCCTCCCGCAGCCGGAGCCCGACACCTCCACGCACGGGTGCGGAGGGGCACGGGCTGCGGGAGTGGCCCGGTGGCGTCGCGGGACTCGCGGGTGGCGGCGCCGGGAACGGGTGCTGTGACGGACCTCCGCGCAGTTAAGCGCGACCCGAGGTGGCGGAGGACCGACGCGTCGCGGTTCCAGGGTCGCGGTGAGAGTCTGCGGCCTCCCAGTGGCGGTCAGGCCGCGCCCTCTCCGGGCCTGGAGGGCCGGAGGCCAAACACTCGTTTCCGTGGCGACGCCCTGAGGTGGAAGCGCGGCGGGAGGCGCCTGCCACGCGCGCACGCTGTCTCTCGAGGCCTCGCCGGCCTCTGCGGCCTCCCCCTGGGACGAAGTCCTGGTCCGCGCTCCTCCGGGCAGAACCCGCAAGGAGTGGTTTCTGGCGAGGCTGGGTCCTCTCCGGACGAAAGGAGCTTTCCTTCACGCCGCCCCGGTAGCGAACGTGCGCACCAGCCTGAGGCTTATTTGGGTGATTTCTCTGGAAGGTGGAGATCGCTTCCATTAGAGGCAGGTGTTCACAGCATTTAGGTGCTTTCCTGCTGACCTCTTTTTTCTGTTGTGTTTATTTTTATGTCATTATTTTGTGATGGAAACGCCTTCTTTAGAAACGAAGTGGCAAGCGTTTGGTAAAAACAAAACATAAGTAAATGTGCGGCGTAAGGCGAACCGCGGAATGCTAGCGCTCCCGAGGGGTTCCGCGCACAAATACTGCGGCCTGAGGCCGTGAACCCTGCCCCGTGCACCTATCCGGCTCTTGGAAACGCGGATCACCTGGTCGGGTGCCCAAATGATGTCAGTGGTCAGATACCTGATGCCTGAGAAAGATGGGAGAGGGGAAAAAAATCCGATCTGGCAACCAACCCGTGATGCTGTGGGTTTGCCGGTAGAGGGGGTGGGATTATTTTTCATGTAATAGATGATGTTAATGCGCAGAGCATGAAAGCTGTTATAAGCTATGGGTCACTGGGAAATAGCTTATTGGGAAGATCACGTTTGTCCATGGTTTAGGATTTTCTTTAAGCATTTATGTATTGATTTATTTAGTTTAGACTTAGACAACGTACTGTAAGGCGATATTACTTACATCATCTTAACATCAGTATTTATGAAGTAGCCACAGGTGCCTCATCTTTTAATAGGAGTTAATTACGCATTTATTGACCAAATAAACATCTGATGGTATGTATACATTTTTTATATGATGAAAAATTTTAATCGTTTTATATTTATCTGTGCCCATCATTACCAGTATTCTTTGAAATGTATGTATTTAATAGCTCAGAATGATTGTGCATCTAGCCATTGAAACAGCAATGTGCAAGACATTGTTCTAATTATCAGTAATTTATGATTGCTAGACAAATCATCATAATTTTGGAGTTAAATGGGTGCCCAGAGATCAAGTGTGAAAGCTGCAAACATGAGACTGGTTGGGAAAACTAGGAAGCCACATTTTTTTATACATACTTATTATAAAGCAATTAATAAAACAAAATTTGTACCAGTGACTGAACTGGTACCAAATACTTCACTGTCAGACTTCATGATTTTATCGTGTCGTATGTCCTATATTTTACATTTTTGACTTTGTTGATTTTATTGATTTGCCTGTTTTCTATTTCACATATTTCATTCCTATTTTCATTTTTTTCTTTTACTTTGGGTTTAATTTGTTCATCTTTTTCTAATTTATTGAGGTGGAAGCATAAATAATATATTTTTTCCCTTTTATGTAAGCATTTAAAGCTATAAGTTTTCCTCTAAGCATGCTTTAGCTACATCCCACAAACATGGGATATTTTCATTATCATTTAGTTAAAAATATTTAAAAGTTTAAGTTCTATGATCCCTTATTTATTTAGGTGTGCTATTTTATTTCCAAATATTTTGGAATTTTTTTAGGTAGTTCATTGCTATTGATTTCTAAATTAACAATGTCGTGCTCAGAAAACATGTATTATTTCAATACCTTTAAATTTATCGAGAATTTTTTCCTTGCCTAACCTATGGTCTGTCTTGGTGAGTGTTCAGTTACCCTTGGGGGAAAATGTGTATTCTACTGGTGGTGGATGGAATAGTCTAAATGTCATTTAGGTCAAGCTGGTTGAGAGTGTTGCTTGAGCCTTTTATCTTCACATTTTAATGTCTCTTTATTCCATCAGTTACTCTGGGAGAAGTGTTAAGTTTTAGTTATGATTAACTATGATTGTAGATTTATCTATTTTCCCCTTCAGTTCTGTCAGTTTTTTAAAAATATTTGGTAGTGTTATCAGGCACATACACATTTAAGATAGCTGTGTCCTTTTGATAGATTGACCACTTTATCATTATTAAATGTCCATTCTATTCCCAAAAATACTTTTTACATGGAAGCCTGTCCTGTATGACATTAATACAAGCTTAATGTTTGCCTCTTGCTTTTTCCTTTTAACACATCTGTGTATTTATGTTTAAAATGTGTTTGTTATAAACTACATACAGTTGGTTTGTAGTTGTTTATCCAGTCTCACAACAACCTCTGTGTTTTAATAGTGGTATATAGTTCATTTTTTATTTTTATAACTTTTTTCTGTGTTTGGTTTAAGTATATTGGTATTCTTTTTCCATTTTTTCATTTATTCTTTAGTCTTCTTCCCTGCCTCCTTTTTGGATGAACTGAGCTTTTAGAAAAATATTTCTTGTCCTGTCTTTTTAGTTTTGTCTCTTCATGTTATTTTTTTATTGGTGGTACTAGAGATTTCATATGTATCTTAAATTTATCATAGCTTATTTTCAAATCTATTTTAGTATTTTATGAGCAGTGTAAGAATATTATCATTTATACTTGTAATGACCATCTCACCTTATGTGCCCTTACATACTTTACTTCTACATGTGTCCTATATTTTTAAAAATGTAATGAATCAATCTTTTAGTGAAATTTAAAGATGCATGTATATATGTAATGTTTAAAAATTCCTTTGTATTTATCAATATATTTACCCTTTTTTCTCTCTTGCTTCCTGTAGAGCTGAGTTTCTATGTTATTTTTCTTCACCCTAAAGAATATTTAGATTTTTTTTTTGTAACACAGGTCACTGTGGCCTTTCAACTGTATCTGTCTGAAGTTTTACTTTGCTTTCTTTTTTTTTTTTTAATTTTTTTTTCAACGTTTTTTATTTATTTTTGGGACAGAGAGAGACAGAGCATGAACGGGGGAGGGGCAGAGAGAGAGGGAGACACAGAATTGGAAGCAGGCTCCAGGCTCTGAGCCATCAGCCCAGAGCCCGACGCGGGGCTCGAACTCACGGACCGTGAGATCGTGCCCTGGCTGACGTCGGACGCTTAACCGACTGCGCCACCCAGGCGCCCCGTTTGAAGGATATTTTTATTAGATATAGAATTCTTGGCCAGCTTTTTTTTTTTTTTTTCCAGGACTTAAAGATACAGTTTGCTTGTTTTTTGCCCTCCTTTATTTTGTGAAGTAGCCTCCTCTTCTTCCTCTTTTCTCCCAAGATGAGAGCAGTCAGGAATCTCTTCAGTCCTAGGGCTAAGCATTTTCTGGATTTTCAGATCATGAGCTTTCTGCATCCTCAGCCCTCTGATGTACTTTCAGAAAACACTAAATTTTGTAGATTATCTAACTTATCCTCAGTGTTAGGATGGAATTAATTTTCTCTTGCAACTTTCTGAAGTGGAAATGGAAGACCAGTACAATACTGATTGAATTGATATTGCTTAAAATCTTTTTATTACTCTTAATTAGATTTTTTCTGGTATTCTTACAGTCGTTTTCCTAGTGAATTTTATTTTATTATTTATTAATTTTTTTTAAGGTTTATTTTTGAGAGACAGAGTGTGAATGGGGGAGGGGCAGAGAGAGAGAGAGAGAGAGAGAGAGAGAGAGACAGAGACAGAGACAGAATCTGAAGGACGCTCCAGACTCTGAGCTGTCAGCACAAAGCCTGACCCAGGGCTCGAACCCATGAGCCGTGAGATCATGACCTGAGCTAAAGTCCAGTGCTTAACCGACTGAGCCACCCAGGTGCCCCGATTTTATTATTTTTTAAAATGTTTATTTGTTTATTTTGAGGGAGCATGCACAAGCAAGCAGGGGAGGGGCAGAGAGAGAGGGAGACAGAGAATCCCAAGGAGGCTTCACACTGTCAGCGTGGAGACTGACACAGGGCTCAAACTCACGAACCATGAAATGATGACCTAGCTGAAATCATGAGTCGGTCGCCCAACTGACTGAGCCATCCAGGTGCCCCTAGGTTATTTTTTTTAAATAAGCTCTGTGCCCAACATGGGGCTTCAACTCATGATCCTGAGATCAAGAGTCATATGCTTTATGGACTCAGCCAGCCAGGCGCCTTTGAAAGATTAAAAAAAGAAAAAAAAAAGATGGATGTTAAGTTTTATTAAATACCTTTTTGTCATGAGAGATGAATAATTTAACATACTTTTTGCTAATATTTTAATGGTATGTTCAGGAATTTTTATCACAGATAATTTTCATCAAATTTTTCTTATTTTTTACATGTACCTATTATTTTAATAGTTATAACAATTCTGTTTTGTTTGTTACAATCACATTTAGAGTTAACTGAATTAAATCCCTTTTTACCATTTCTCCATTTATAAATTCTTCATTGTTAAATTTTTTTATTATTTATTTAATTTTCTTGAGAGACTGAGAGGGCACAAGTGAGCGAGGTGCAGAAAGAGAGAGGGAGAGAGAATCCCACAAGGGGCAAAAAGGGAGTGAGAGAGAAGTGGGGCTCATTTGAAGTGGGGCTTGTGCTCACCCATAACAGGGCTCAAACTCACGAACAGTGAGATAGTGACCTGTGAGATAGTGACCTGAATCAAAGTCTGATGCTTAACCAACTGAGCCGGCCACGTACTCCGATAAGTTCTTCATTTAAAAATTTTTTTTTTTAACGTTTATTTATTTTTAAGACAGAGAGAGACAGAGCATGAACAGGGGAGGGTCACAGAGAGAGGGAGACACAGAATCTGAAACAGGCTCCAGGCTCTGAGCTGTCAGCACAGAGCCTGACGCGGGGCTGGAACCCACGAACCGTGAGATCATGACCTGAGCCGAAGTCAGACGCTTAACCAACTGAGCCACCCAGGCACCCCAAGTTCTTCATTTTTAAATACATTAAAAATAAATTTTCGTTTTAGCATTTATTTTTTGAGAGACAGAGCGTGAGTGGGGAAGGGGCAGAGAGAGAGAGAGAGAGAGAGAGAGACCGACAGAATCCAAAGCAGGCTCCAGGCTGTCAGCACAGAGCCCGATGTGGGGCTCAAACTCACGAACTGTGAGACCATGACCTGAGCCCGTCAGATGCTTAACCGATTGAACCACCCAGCAGCCCCACATTTTTAAATACATTGTAGTTGTAAGGGCACCTGGGTGGCTCAGTCGGCTGAGTGCCTGACTCTTAGTTTCTGCTCAGGTCTTGATCTCAGGATTCATGAGTTCAAGCCCTATGGCTCTGCACTGACAGTGGGGAGCCTGCTTGGGATTCTCTCCCTCTCTGCCCCTCCCCCACTTGTGCTGTCTCTCTTGCTCTCAAAATAAATAAACTTAAAAAGTAAAATAATTAAAATAATAAAACTAAATACATTTTAGTTGTATGGATTGTGGCTTCAAATAATTTAATTGTTTTATTTGTTCTGGGAAGCATATATTTGTGTTGTATTCCTCATTGTTGCATATTAAAAAAAATCGTTTTCAGATACTCAGCCTTTCTCATATATCGTATCTCGTTGATTCTAAGAAGCACCTGTTCATATTTTCACATCTCTGAAATTATTTCTGAAATCTGAACTTTTTTTAATGTTTATTTATTTTTGAGAGAGCGAGTGAGAGCACAAGCTGGGGAAGGGTGGACAGATAGACAGACTCCCAAGCATGCTCTATGCTGTCAGCAGAGACCCCAATGTGGGGCTTGAACTCAAGAACCTGAGATCATGACCTGAACCAAAGACAGACACTTAACCAACTGAGCCACCCAGGTACCCCTGAAATCAGAATTTTTCATGTATTTGAAAATGGATGATTTGAAAGCACAGTTTACTTTGTAGATTTTTTTCGTGTTTAGAGGTATGTAAAATAATGGCATACCTTTTAAATAATGGTGTCTTCAACTGATGAAATATGGTAAGATAATTCCAAATTATTAGGTTACCATAAAATAATTTTTAAAAAATTTTTTAATGTTTATTTATTTCTGAGACAGAGACAGAGCATGAGTGGGGGAGGGGCAGAGCGAGAGGGAGACACAGAATCTGAAGCAGGCTCCAGGCTCTGAGCTATCAGCACAGAGTCCGACGTGGGACTCACACTCACAAACCACGAGTTCATGACCTGAGCTGAAGTCGGATGCTTAGCCGACTGAGCCACGCAGGCACCCCAAATAAGCTTTATCTTTAAGGTTGAAAAAGATCAGAAATCTGATGTTTATTTATTTTTGAGAGAGACAGAGACAGAATGTGGGTGGGTTGGGGCAGAGAGAGAGAGAGGCACAGAATCTGAAGCAGGCTCCAGGCTCCGAGCTGTCAGCACAGAACGTGACACGGGGCTCGAACTCACAAGCTGTGAGATCATGACCTGAGCCAAAGTCGGACGCTCAACTGACTGACTGAGCCACCCAGGTGCCCTGAAAAAGATCAGAAATCTAATAACACAGTGTTCTGAGTTGCAGTGAGCAAGCACTTTACTCCATTGCTGGTGGGCAAAAAAACTGGTACAATCTCTTCTACAGGACAGTTTAGCAGAATGAAAATTTTAAATGCATGTAACCTTTGATTCGGCCATTGTACTTCCAGGATTTTATCTTATGGGTAAACTTGCATGTATTTTAAATAATATATGGTTTTTTTTCTTATTTTTTATTCAGCATGGTTTAAATGATATTCCAGAAACAATCTAAATATGTATCAATAATAGACCATAGTAGTAAATTATAGTACAACCATTAAATGGAATGTTAAATATCCATTAAAATTATATTCCGCTAAGTAGAAAATCCCATGTCATATTCTTTTTCACTCTACGTTGTACACAGTACTCACTTTTATCCGTTGTCTCATGTTGCTGAGGAGATGGATGAGGCCAACATAAATTATTTTATTTCTTCTGGATGCTAATAGCATCTTTTCTTTATCCTTAAAACTTGGCAGAATTCTATACAATATCTAAATTTTGATCATTCCCTGTTAATTTTTCCTGAAACATAAGACCTTTCAGTTTTTCACCTCTATATCCTTGAAAATTTTATGTTCCTATTGTCTTTCTGTCCAAGAAAGAGTATTACTTACATTAGATCTCAGTGGTCTGTCTTACAAATCGATCATCTTTGTTCTAACTACTTTGTTAGAATCTAGCCACCTTTATTTTGTAATACTTATTTTGAAGGATTTTCGATGGCTTGCCATCCAAGTTAACTTGGTTTTCTGAATTACCTATTCTACCCAGAGCTGTTTCTTTTTTTTTTTTTTTAATTTTTTTTAACGCTTATTTATTTTTGAGACAGAGAGAGACAGAGCATGAACGGGGGAGGGGCAGAGAGAGAGGGAGACACAGAATTGGAAGCAGGCTCCAGGCTCTGAGCCATCAGCCCAGAGCCCGATGCAGGGCTCGAACTCACGGACCGTGAGATCGTGACCTGAGCTGAAGTCGGACGCTTAACCGACTGAGCCACCCAGGCGCCCCCAGAGCTGTTTCTAATACGATTTCAAGTTCTGTGGTATTTTTTTCCCCTTGTATCTTTTGCTTTTTCAGTTCTTTTCAAAAATCTGTTTCATCAAGTCATATTCTATATAACTATATAGTTATAGTCCATATAACTATATATATGTTATAGTTCATATAACTATATAGTTAGTCTATATAACTATATATACTGTATATAGTCTATATAATTATATATA
Source organism: Puma concolor (assembly GCF_028749965.1). NCBI lineage: Eukaryota > Metazoa > Chordata > Mammalia > Carnivora > Felidae > Puma > Puma concolor. Next base: position 190,143,140 of record NC_141674.1, on the reverse strand, counting down.
TTATCTGATGCAAACCAGTTTTCTTTAAAATTCTATTAAGATTCTATTTTATGCACTAGCTCTTCAAATGTGTTTTTTTTTTCTCTTTTCCACATATGGTCCCTCTTCCTTTTCTTGAAGAGTTACTTTTATATGTTATCTATTGTTGAAAAGGGCAGTTGTGTTTTGGCCTGCTCTTTGCCCAAGAATGGTATAAGGCATTGGAATAGCTACCTTAGAGACTGAGATAGGAGACTGAACATTGTTGTGTTTTTTCTTCCTTAAATGGCTGTTGGCTGACAATAGTCGTCATATGCTATCTCTAAGCAGGTTCCCACAGCATGTGTTAATCATTCATTCCAGAGACAGATCAATGCTGATATAGCTCTGATTGATCTTCTTTCGTCTGCTGTGCAAGGTTGACCACTAGCTTACTGTTTTGTTTTTCTACAGCCATGCTTTGACTCTTGAGAAGAAAAATTGAAAATGTCACGGCAACTGTAGGTTTTAGGGAGCCCAATATGTAATACTTCTTGCCTTTTTTTTTAATGTTTATTTTTGAGAGTGGGAGGAAGAGAGAGTGGGGAGGGGCAGAGAGAGAGGGATGCAGAGGATCTGAAGTGGGCTCTGCACTGACAGCAGAGAACCCAATGAGGGGCTCGATGTGAGATCATGACCTGTGCTGAAGTCAGAGAAAGAATCAAATCTGGCCATTTTTTTCCCCCTTCCCCTCCCCCATGGTCTTCTGTTAAGTTTCTCAGGATCCACATAAGAGTGAAAACATATGGTATCTGTCTTTCTCTGACTGACTTATTTCACTTAGCATAACACTCTCCAGTTCCATCCACATTGCTACAAATGGCCAGATTTGATTCTTTCTCATTGCCAAGTAGTAGTCTATTGCATATATAAACCACATCTTCTTTATCCATTCGTCAGTTGATGGACATTTAGGCTCTTCCCATAATTTGGCTATTGTTGAAAGTGGTGCTATAAACATTGGGGTACAAGTGCCCCTATGCATCAGCACTCCTGTACCGCTTGGGTAAATTCCTAGCAGTGCTATTGCTGGGACATAGGGTAGATCTATTTTTAATTTTTTGAGGAATCTCCACACTTTTCCAGAGCGGCTGTACCACTTTGCCTTCCCACCAACAGCGCAAGAGGATTCCCGTTTCTCCACATCCTCGCCAGCATCTATAGTCTCCTGATTTGTTCGTTTTAGCCACTCTGACCGGCGTGAGGTGGTATCTCAGTGTGGTTTTGATTTGTATTTCCCTGATGAGGAGTGACGTTGAGCATCTTTTCATGTGCCTGTTGGCCATCTGGATGTCTTCTTTAGAGAAGTGTCTATCCATGTCTTCTGCCCATTTCTTCCCTGGATTATTTGTTTTTTGGGTGTGAAGTTTGGTAAGTTGTTTATAGATTTTGGATATTAGCCCTTTTCTGATATGTCATTTGTAAATATCTTCTCCCATTCTGTTGGTTGCCTTTTAGTTTTGCTGATTGTTTCCTTTGCTGTGCAGACGCTTTTTATCTTCATGAGGTCCCAGTAGTTCATTTTTGCTTTTAATTCCCTTTGGGGATGTGTCAAGTAAGAAATTGCTGTGGCTGAGGTCACAGAGGTTTTTTCCTGCTTTCTCCTCTAGGGTTTTGATGGTTTCCTGTCTCACATTCAGGTCCTTTATCCATTTTGAGTTTATTTTTGTGAATGGTGTAAGAAAGTGGTCTAGTTTCATTCTTCTGCATGTTGCTGTCCAGTTCTCCTAGCACCATTTGTTAAAGAGACTGTCTTTTTTCCATTGGCTCTTCTTTCCTGCTTTGTCAAAGATTAGTTGGCCATACATTTGTGGGTCCAATTCTGAAGTATTTATTCTATTCCATTGGTCTATGTGTCTGTTTTTGTGCCAATACCATGCTGTCTTGATGATTACAGCTTTGTAGTAGAGGCTAAAGTCTGGGATTGTGATGCCTCCCGCTTTGGTCTTCTTCTTCAATATTACTTTGGCTATTCAGGGTCTTTTGTGGTTCCATACAGATTTTAGGAGTGCTTGTTCTAGCTTCAAGAAGAATGCTGGTGCAATTTTGATTGGGATTGCACTGAATGTGTAGATTGCTCTGGGTAGTATTGACATTTTAACAGTATTTATTCTTCCAATCCATGAGCATGGAATGTTTTTCCATTTCTTTATGTCTTCTTCAATTTCCTTCATAAGCTTTCTATAGTTTTCAGCATACAGAGCTTTACATCTTTGGTTAGGTTTATTCCTAGGTATTTTATGCTTCTTGGTGCAATCATGAATGGGATCAGTTTCTTTGTCTTTCTGTTGCTTCATTATTAGTGTATAAGAATGCAACTGATTTCTGTACATTGATTTTGTATCTTGCAACTTTGCTGAATTCATATATCAGTTCTAGCAGACTTTTGGTGGAGTCTATCGGATTTTCCATGTATAGTATCATGTCATCTGCAAAAAGTGAAAGCTTGACTTCATCTTTGCCAATTTTGATGCCTTTGATTTCCTTTTGTTGTCTGATTACTGATGCTAGAACTTCCAACACTATGTTAAACAACAGTGGTGAGAGTGGACATCCTTGTCATGTTCCTGATCTCATTTTTGAGAGAGAGACAGACAGACAGACAGACAGTGCAAGTGGGGGAGGGGCAGAAAGAGGCAGACACAGAATCCAAAGCAGGCTCCACGCTCTGATTTGTCAGCACAGAGCCCCATGTGGGGCAGGAACTCCTGAACCGTGAGATCATGACCTGAGCCAAAGTCCTATGCTTAACTGACTGAGCCACCCAGGTGCCCCAATAATGGCTTTATTTTTTAATTTACTTAATTTTCTGAATACCAATTGCTCTAACATTTCTGCTATATGACCATGAATAGTATGCTGAAACATACCAGTTACATTTCCTAGAGGTCTCCTTTCCAGAGTCCATCATTCTTCTTAAATTTGAGATGCTTGTTCTGTCCAGCTGTCATCTTGAGCCTTCCCTTCATAGCTCTTCTGGGTTTATTTTTGTCTTTTATATTTCATTGCTACTTTTGAGAAATCTGCTCTCTTTCTGACACTCAATGATTTGTATATAATCTACTTTCTATCTCTTAAAACTTCCAGGATCTCCCCCCCCCCCCCCCACCGCCCTGTTTCCTGAAAGTTCACAATGATGTATTTTGGAATAAATCTCTTTTTGGATGGAGATTTGGGTTCTTCAGTTACTTTTCAACCCTTCTATTAAATTAAAAAAAAATTTCAGCTATCGTGTTTTTTCCTCAAGAGTCCTTTTTTATTTTATTATTCCTCTTTGAGGATATTAGTTGGAGGGTTGTTTTGTTTTGTTTCCTCCCTATATTATATTAATTCCCTTCAGCTATTTTCTTTTTTCTATTTTTTGCTTTAGGTAAGAGGTTTTTTTTTTTTTTTAATGTTTATTTATTTTTAAGAGAGAGAGAGAGGGTGCCTGGGTGGCGCAGTCGGTTAAGCGTCCGACTTCAGCTAGGTCACGATCTCGCGGTCCGTGAGTTCGAGCCCCGCGTCGGGCTCTGGGCTGATGGCTCAGAGCCCGGAGCCTGTTTCCGATTCTGTGTCTCCCTCTCTCTCTGCCCCTCCCCCGTTCATGCTCTGTCTCTCTCTGTCCCAAAAATAAATAAACGTTGGAAGGAAAAAAAAATTTAAAAAAAAAAAGAGAGAGAGAGAGAGAGTCAGGAAGGAGCAGAGAGAGGGAGACAGAATCTGAAGCAGGCTTCAGGCTCTGAGCTGTCAGCACAGAGCTTGACGCAGGGCTCAAACTCAGAAGCCATGAGATTATGACCTGAGCTGAAGTTGGACACTTAACCGACTGAGCCACCCAGGTGCCCCAAGTAAGAGGTCTTTCTTGGTGGAGACTTCCCTCAGATATCTCTTGACATTTGGTTTTCCATTTATGTTTAAGAGGAAGACTGTAATAAAGCCATTCAGAAGATTTATATGTACAACGGGTAAATTTTGCTCTAGAGTGATTAGGCAAAGACCCATCCTTTTAGAATGTCCAAATGGTATCCTGCTTTTCTCTGTAGCTTTTAGCTCTTTCCAGAGAAAAGAATGTTCCAGACTTTTCTGAAGAATGGAAAGGTGTGTGTGTGTGTGTGTGCGTGTGCGTGTGTGTGTGTGTGTGTGTGTGTGTGAAAGAGAAAGAGAGAGAGAGTGAGAATGCTTTGCTACTGGTGAACAAAGAATGGGAAAAGAGCTTGACATTTAACAGTTCTGTGTGTAAACTTTCACTTAATTATTTTGTTTTCAGGCCAGATCTTCTGTGTTGTCCAACTGCTGTGTTGGACTGTAGCCCAAGTCCAGCGCCTTCTTGGTTCAATTTCTTCAACTCCCATTGAGTGACACAGATTAGAAAACAGCCTCAGGGTCTAGCCAACTGTATATAGACTTCAATGAATCCTCCTTCCACTTCCAAATGGTGAGTCTTTCAGATAGTCTGCAAGGTAATTGACTCACTATTCATTAACATTCCTCTTTTAGTTGCTTAGGTTACTACTTTCTCTCCAAAAATGTATTGTAGTCTTTTCATCTGCTCTTGTCACTATATTTATGCTTATACTTATGAGTTAATTGGTTGCTTTTTGTTTTATACTTTTACCATTAGTAGATTAGGGAAGGGAAAGCGGGGAAGTGCATGTGGTCAGTCTGCATTTTTAACAGTGCACCCTGTATTTTAATATCTGCATAAACCTCTTCCAGGTTATTCTCAGTGTTGAGATTTAAAATTATGTCAGTTAAATAAAAAATTTTGTGTTTTAAAAATTTACATCATACATATTTTTGTTTACAGGCTATGTGTTAATTAAAAGAATGTCTTATACTTGCATACAACTTCATCTGTTTTTTTAAGTAAGTGCTATGCCCAATGTGGGGCTTACATGGTCTACCAACTGAGCCAGCTAGGCCCCCCACAACTTTATATTTTTCAAAGCAGTTTTGCATATGTTATCCCATTTGATCCTCATAGTATGAGAGGCTCAGCACTTGGAAATTTTGGGCATAGCAGAGGACTGGAAGAGGTATTCGCCTGAAATCTGCAGTAAAGTTGGAAATATTCTTAAGTTTCATAGGAGATTAGCTTTAATACCATTTTAACATAAGAATTTAGTGTTGATACTTTATTAAAAACATTTGAAATATAATTTTTTAGCTACTTTCAAAAATATGATATTTTCTTTTGTAGTTCACTTCCTTTTCCTTGATACGTTATTTATAGTTTGAATGGTCTTACTGATTTCATCGACATTTTTCAAGTCTTATTTTCCAATAACCTATTTTAATTTTTTTAATGTTGGGGCGCCTGGGTGGCGCAGTCGGTTAAGCGTCCGACTTCAGTCAGGTCACGATCTCGCGGTCCGTGAGTTCGAGCCCCGCGTCGGGCTCTGGGCTGATGGCTCAGAGCCTGGAGCCTGTTTCGGATTCTGTGTCTCCCTCTCTCTCTGCCCCTCCCCCGTTCATGCTCTGTCTCTCTCTGTCCCAAAAATAAATAAACGTTGAAAAAAAAAATTTTTAATTTTTTTAATGTTTATTTATTTTAGGGGGGGGCAGAGAGAGAGAGGGGGGTACAGAGGAACTGAAGCGGGCTCTGCACTGACAGAGAGCCCGATGTGTGAGGCTTGAACTCAAAAACTGTGAAATCATGACTTGAGCCGAAGTTGGGACTGAGCCGCCCAGGCCCTCCAATGATCTATTTTAAATGCTATTCATATGTTCTTTATGAAATGATATGACTAAAGTGGTATAAGTAAATTATATTATTATAGTAAATTCTTAAACAGAAAGTCGAAAAATAGATAATAATCCTAAAGCATCACTTTTGGAAAAAAAATGAGCTCTGATTTATCTTTTTTTAATGACTTCTTTACAGGTTAAAATTATGCTGACTACTGAAATTATAGACTAGTTATATAAAAATAAATTTTATTATAACTAGAAATTTGAATGTAGTTTGCAATATAAACTTGTCAATTTTGTTAACGACATGTCTCTCTTGTTTTAATTCATATAAACAACGATTTTTATGTGCCTCGCTAATTCTTGGAGACCTATGGGTTTTTGGAAGTAGGTTACCTGAAAATTGGGAACTAAATAGTTAATCCACTATAAGATTAGGAAACAACTTTAATCTCACTTTTTCTTCCTTCAAAATGGAAAAGAACACTACTTGTGGAGTGAAAGACCTGGATGTGTGCTAAGTATCAAGATACTCTTTAAAAAAAATTTTTTTTTAAATTTTTTGAGAGAGAGAGAGACAGAGCATGAGTGGTGGAGGGGCAGAGAGAGAGAGAGAGAGAGAGAGAGAGAGGCAGACACAGAATCTGAAGCAGGCTCCAGGCTCCAGCACAGAGTCCGACATGGGACTTGAACTCATGAGCCATGAGATCGTGACCTGGCCGAAGCTTAACCAGTTGAGCCACCCAGGCGCCCCTCAAGATATTCTTAATGTATGTGTATCCTTGAGAAAGCTCCCTTCATTTCACAGAGCCTCCGTGATCTCCTCTCTGAAACTAGAATAATAAAATCTACCATTTCTAGCTCTCAGGGTTATCATAAGGATCAAAGGTGATAAAATGTGAAAATGTTTTAAAAATTGACAAGAGCTCTACAAGTATAATTACTTTAGTATGTAGTAATACTAAGATTATCAGAAACATCTAGGTATCTTAAGCCTCCTCTAAGACTTTGCCTTTTATATAATTTTGAATTTTTGTAGAATAATGATTAAGCTCTAGTCCTTTTATAAGAATATTTGGTCAAGGTGGTAACCTCTGTGTGTGCAACCTACTTGCTTAGTATGGGATATTTGGGTCTGTGATTTAATGGTGGTAAGTAATTGCCATAATACTTCTGTTTTAGATAAACACAAGTCTGTATTTATTTATTTATTTATTTATTTATTTATTTATTTATTTGAGAGAGAGGGTACAAGTGAGCAAGGACTGAGAGAGAGAGAGGGAGGGAGAGGGAGAGAAAGAGAGAGAAGTGGGACTCACCTACGAAGTGGGGCTTGGACTAATGAACCGTGAGATCATGACCTGAGTGAGCTAAAGTAAGATGCTTAACTGACTGGACCACCCAGGTGCCCTGTATTTAATTTAATTTAATTTAATTTAATTTAATTTAATTTAATTTTCTCATATTAGTGTCTTATTGGTGTTATGAGTGTAGTGCCAAGTTGTAGCACCTAGAACAAAGCCTGTGTTTAATACGTGTGTGAAAATGACTTCCTTATTAGGACTATTTGGAAATTTCAGCTAATTTAATACTGCACTAGTTCCAGTGTCCATTGTATTTGTTAATTTCAACTACTGTAGTTCTGTAATGCTTCTAGTATCTCAGTAACCAAACCATGTTTGACTAAACAAGAGTTAAATTTATGTGTCTGAAAGAATTCATGTTTTTAACCTTCATGAAATTCTAGTCAATATTAAAGCTGGTACTTTATAAAATACACCTTTAGGGCAGTTTCAGGGATAGATTCTCAATCTGTGACTTGATAGTTTCTCTTTGATATCAGTAGTCCCTAATAATCTTAGTGGGCTTCAGTTTATCTTCATCCATGAAAGGAGACAAACAGTCTACTCATTGATTGGCTAGAGCTAAAAACTATTCCCAAATTAATGGACAGTTGATGAAAGATTAGTCAGGTAGTGTCTTTAAAAATTATGTACGATATATATAATGTATATGTATATATGTGTGTGTATATATATATATTTATAGTATGTACATATGAGCAAAGAATAGATATTGTCTTATTACAAACAGTAGAGCTTAAGAAACTTATTTTTCAGACTATACTTTGAGAATCATGGTCTAGATCAGGAGTCTGTAAAATTTATGTGTAAAATGTCATATTCTCAGTAGTTATGGCTTTGTGGGGCATTCAGTCTGGTGGATCTACTTATCTCTGCTGTTGTAGCAAAGAGTGGCTCAGAACTAATTTTTCTCCAGGCCAGTTTGCTAGTCAGCCTAGATCCCTGACTTGAGATGTGTTCTTGGTTAGGCAGATCATTTGCCCACAAAGTACTTTCTTCAGAGAGGAGTTAGATCACATTGGTAACTTGAGTTCCTTTTATTAGGTTAAACCATATGAAACTGCTGATTTTGTTGGTCAAAAATGGTTTACCATTACCAATTTCATAGCGATCAGTCACATATTATTTTGTTATTAAAATTTTTTTTAATGTTTATTTATTTTTGAGAGAGAGAGAGCATGAGCAGGGGAGGGGCAGAGAAAGAGGGAGACACAGAATCTGAGGCGGGCTCCAGGCTCTGAGCTGTTAGCATAGAGCCCAACACGGCGCTCGAACTCATGAACTGTGAGATCATGACTTGAGCCGAAGTCAGACACTTAACTGACTGAGCCGCCCAGGTGCCCCATGATCAGTCACATATTATTAATGAAAACTGTCTAATAAGTACATGCAGTTGATTGCTAATGTATCTAGTGAATTATTTTGTAACAACTGAGGGTAAATAATACTCTTTACAGCACTGTTGAGTGATGGAATTTTTCACTGTAACTCTATATAGAATATATTTTCTGTATGTAATTATTTTATACCCTCAGTTATGATAAGGCTTTTTTATAAGCCTTCTATTGGTCTGTCATTTTATGGAAGTCTCCATCCCTTTTGAGTCAAAATAGAAAGTTGAACTAGATAATCTCTGAAGTTCTTTTTAATTTCTTTTTATTATGTGATTTAAATGTCTATTATATAGAGAACACATTTCTCATTAACCTATTCATATCATGGTGAATCCATAACATAGTACCAAGAGCCTGGCCCAAATTTGATTCACCTTCCTCAAACCTCCAAATTTTACCACCTTTCACCTTTCTTTTTTATTTTATTTTATTTTTTAATTTATTTTTTAAATTTACATCCAGGTTAGTTAGCATATAGTGCAACAATGATTTCAGGAGTAGATTCCTTAATGCCCCGTACCCATTCAGCCCATCCCTCCCCACAACCCCTCCAGCAACCCTGTTTGTTCTCCATGTTTAAGAGTCTCTTATGTTTTGTCCCCCTCCCTGGTTTTATATTATTTTTGCTTCCCTTCCCTTGTGTTCATCTGTTGTGTGTCTTAAAGTCCTCATATGAGTAAAGGCATGTGATATTTGTCTTTCTCTGACTAATTTCGCTTAGCATAATACCCTCTAGTTCCATCCACTTAGTTGCAAATGGCAAGATTTCATTCTTTTTGATTGCCAAGTAATACTCCATTGTGTATATATATGCCACATCTTCTTTATCCATTCATCCGTTGATGGACATTTGGTTCTTTCCAACTTTGGCTATTGTTGATAGTGCTGCCATAAACATTGGGGTGCCTGTGCCCCTTCAAAACAGCATACCTGTATCGCTTGGATAAATACCTAGTATTGTAATTGCTGGGACATAGGGTAGTTCTATTTTTAACTTTTTGAGGAACCTCCATATTGTTTTCCAGAGTGACTGCACCAGTTTGCATTCTCACCAGCAGTGCAAAAGAGATCCTCTCTCTCTGCATCCTCACCAACATCTGTTGTTGCCTGAGTTGTTAATGTTAGCCATTCTGACAGGTGTGAGGTGGTATCTTATTGAGGTTTTAATTTGTGTTTCCCTGATGATGGTGATGTTGACCATGTTTTCATATGTCAGTTGGCCATCTGGATGTTTTCTTTGGAGAAGTGTCTATTCATGTCTTTTGCCTATTACTTCACTGGATTATTTGTTTTTTGGGTGTTGAGTTTGATAAGTTCTTTATAGATTTGGATACTCACCCTCTATCTGATACGTCGTTTGCAAATATCTTCTCCCATTCTGTTGGTTGCCTTTTAGTTTTACTGAATGTTTCCTTCACCATGCAGAAGCCTTTATTTTGATGAGATCCCAATAGTTCATTTTTGCTTTGGTTTCCCTTGCCTCTGGAGATGTGTTGATTAAGAAGTTGCTGCGGCCAGGGTCAAAGAAGTTTTTGCCTGCTTTCTCCTTGAGGATTTTGATGGCTTCCTGTCTTTCATGTCTTGAGGTCTTTCATCCATTTTGAGTTTATTTTTGTGTATGGTGTAAGAAAGTGGTCCAGGTTCATTCTTCTGCATGTCACTGTCCAGTTTTCCCAGCACCTCTAGCTGAAGAGACTGTCTTTATTCCATTGGATATTCTTTCCTGCTTTGTCAGAGATTAGCTGGCCATATGTTTGTGGGTCCGTTTCTGGCTTCTCTATTCTGTTCCATTGATCTGAGTGTCTGTTCTTGTGCCAGTACCATATTGTCTTGATGATTACAGCTTTGTAATATAGCTTGAAGTCTGGAATTGTGATGCCTCCTGCTTTGGTTTTCTTTTTCAAGATTGCTTTGGCTATTCGGGGTCTTTTCTGGTTCCATGCAAATTTTAGGATTATTTGTTCTGGCTCTGTGAAGAATGCTGGTCTTAGTTTGATAAGGATTGCATTGAATATGTAGATTGCTTTGGGTAGTATTGACATTTTAACAATACTTGTTCTTCCTATCCAGGAGCATGGAATCTTTTTCCATTTTTTGGTGTCTTCTTCAATTTCTTTCATAAGCTTTCTATACTTTTCAGTGTATAGAGTTTTCACCTCTTTGATTAGATTTATTCCTAGGTATTTTATGGCTTTTGGTGCAATTGTAAATGGGATCGACTCCTTGATTTCTCTTTCTGTTGCTTCATTGTTGGTGTATAGGAATGCAACCAATTTCAGTGCATTGATTTTATATTCTTTTATATTTATGTTTGAATTCATGGATCAGTTTTAGCAGGTTTTTGATGGAATATTTTGGGTTTTCCATATAGAGTGTCATGTCATCTGTGAAGAGTGAAAGTTTGACCTCCTCCTGGCCGATATGGATGCCTTTTATTTCTTTGCGTTGTCTGATTGCAGAGGCTAAGACTTCCAATAGTATGTTGAATAACAGTGGCGAGAGTGGACATCCCTGTCTTGTTCCTCACCTTAGGGGGAAAGCTCTCAGTTTTTCCCCACTGAGGATGATATTAGCGTTGGGTCTTTCATATATGGCTTTTATGATCTTGATGTATGATCCTTCTAACCCTACTTTCTTAAAAGTTTTTATCAAGAAAGGATGCTGTATTTTGTGAAATGCTTTCTCTTTATCTATTGAGAGAATCATGTGGTTCTTGTCCTTTCTTTCATTGATGTGATGAATCACATTGATTGTTTTGTGGACTGCTTTCTTTTTTAAAGGTCTCATCAGTTATCACTGCTTAACGTCTTTTTTAAATATTTTTTTAATGTTTATTTATTTTTGAGACAGAGAAAGAGAGACAGAGTGTCAGCAGGGGAGGGGCAGAGAGAGAAGGAGGCACAGAATCTGAAGCAGGCTCCAGGCTCTGAGCTGTCAGCACAGAGTCTGGCATGGGGCTCGAACTCACAAACCATGATATCGTGACCTGAGCTGAGGTTAGACACTCAGCCAACTGAGCCACCCAGGCACCCCTTTAATATATTTTTTAATGTTTATTTATTTTTGAGAGAGACATAGAGTGCAGGTGGGGGAGGGGCACAGAGAGAGGGAGACAGGATCCGAAGCAGACTCCAGGCTCTGACCTGTCAGCACAGAGCCTAATGTGTGGCTAGAACTCACAAACCGCAAGATCATGACCTGAGCTGAAGTCAGACGTTTAAGTGACCCAGGTGCCCCTTAACTGTCTTTTTATAGCTAACTCCCAAATTACCATTTCTAATCTGAGCTGCACTAAAAATTAAATGAAAAAATATATTCATTCTTAAATACCCACAATTTCTGTTCTAAGTGCTTTACATGTATTTTCTCATTTAATTCTCAAAACAATATATTTACTTTATTATTGCTATTTTACTGATGAGAAAAATAAAGATCAGAGAGATTAATGTAGCTCATACAGGGTCCCACATCTACTAAGTAGTAGAGTTATTAGGTTCAAACCGAGGCTGTCTGACTAGAGACCCAAGCTTGAAACAATCTTGATTACTACAGTTGTAATTGCTTTCAGATATTTCTGTAAATTCAGATGCCATTTACCATTTCAGACTCAGAATTTCACATGTCAGATACATTTTGTTCGCACTTCTAATTTTTTTTATTTTTCAGGGGCAAAACTGTTAAGTCATCACTAACCAAATTCTGTAGAGTCTTCCTTCAAATTTGTTCTTATGGTAATGGTCCTTGGTCCTGATTCTTATTACGTTATGCCTGGAATGTGGATAGATTGCTATAAACTTTCTGTTTAGTCTTTCTGCTACTTAAAAACCTTTTTAGCTCCACCTTACCTATTAACGAAATACAGAGACCTCTACAATTATCATCAATCTACCTTTTTCTTCTTCAGCCTATTTTTGGAATGACATTTCCTTGTCTCATGCTGTTAAGATCTCTGTTTTTCTTCAATATTTCAATTATGGCACATAGTATGCCTGAATTCTAATCTTACTTCTGTTAACAAGTGGGAGATTGTTGGCAAGAGGGGAATAGGAGCTCCCTTGTAAATAATGTATATGTGATTTTAATACCTAGTCTTTGCCATAACTTTAACTCTCAGACTTTTTTAATGCACTTGCTAATGTATCTAGTGAATTATTTTATAACAAATGAGGGTAAATAATACTCTAAGCCCTTTATAGCACTGTTAAGTGATGGAATTAATGTAAACGTTTCACTCTTAACTCTATATAGAATATATTTTCTGTATGTAATTGTTTATAGCCTTTATATGGTGTTTATAAGAAGAGTTATATTTCAGATAAGAAAAAAGTCTATATAAAAGAATAACTAATGTGTATTTAACAATGAATGAATGAATAACTCTTACCTTTGGATAAGGGCTTGCTAGTGCTGCAAAATAATAATAAATAAAATATGAAAAAGACAAAACCAAAAAGATATAACTGGGCTAGATAATCAAGTAGACATTTCTGAAAATAATAATAGTTATACAAAAGGTAGTTAGTTATATCTGGTAATTGTAGTAAATTTGGAGACTACAGGAAACTGTCACCCTTTATCCTACTGCAGAGAAAACTTTGTTGACATTTTGGAGTGTTCCATGTCCTTAGTTGAAATCATTAACACACTGATTCTTTGAGGAAATGCTGATTGTGTTTGTAAGAAAAGTTATGGATTAGGAGCCCGGATAATCAGGAGTACTACATTAATATTAAACAGCAAACTTGTCTAATGTATTTTCTTAATTGCATCAAACAGTTATATTTAGTCAAAAGTCTTTACAGATTATTTTTTTCAATGGGATTGCACTGCTTCATTTTGCATATTACCGTCAGTCTGTTTTGCTTCCTTTTTAGTGATGTCACAGTAATGAGATGTTAAAGTGAGTACAGAGCTACCTCTAAAGAGAATACTGATTTGTCATAATTTATGATTTATACTCCAAATCCAGGAGATAGCTAAAAAATTTAAATAGTATAGTGTAAAAAGGAATAAAGTGTTCTCTGTGGTTACTGTTCACGTAAAAAAAAAAAAAAAAAAAAAGAAACTACTCTTATTGCAAATAAAGGAGATCTCTAGTTAAGACAGCATAGTAACATTTGCTCTCTACTCATAGTATTTATAAAAGAAATTAAGAAGCAAACCCAAAAAGATGTGTCTTGGCTAGCTAATGAAATAAAGATAAACCAGGGGTGCCTGGGTGACTCAGTCAGTTAGGTGTCTAACTCTTGATTTCGGCTCAGGTCATGATCTCACAGTTGAGCCCCACGTCAGGTCTGTGCTGACAACGTAGAGACTGCTTTGGATTCTCTGTCTTTGCCCCTCCCCATCTTGTGTGCATGCACTCTAAAATAAAAGAGAGAGAAACATGGACCAACAATACGATAGAAAGATAAAATAGTGAGTGAGGCTGAGATGGATGTGCTGAGCTTTCAGTATAGAAGTAGGCTCTGGCATCTAGGAGTTCGGTTTCTGCAGGTTGTTAGAAATTAAAAGTGTTCCTATGCAGCATTCCTTCAAACATGATTAGATCAATAGTATTTCAGATATCATTATATATCACTATATTATTAAAATAATCAATATAAGATGCTGTGGAAGTGGGAGCCCTGAAGGTGAATTGGTGGCAACTATATAACTACTAGTGAGGAGGAATAACTACAGAGGGAAGGAAGGAAAAAATTAAAGATTCTGCACTCACAATGAGCCTATATAATTCAACAAAATCAACATTTGGGACATGAATTCATTCCAGGTGAAAATAATTTTTTTCTAAGAATTCTATACATTTAAGATGCCAAAGAGAAAAAATATAGAATGATAACCATTAAAAAAGGACAAGAAACTAGAAAAATCTGCAGAAGAGCTGATTAGAAATCTTGGAAATTACAAAAGACAGAAAGAAACAGTCACTGCATATAAAAAAATAAACCTTGGGGCACCTGGGTGGCTCAGTCCGGTAAGCATTCGACTCTTGATACTGGTTCAGGTCATGATCTTGCAGTTGTGAGATCAAGCCCTGTGTTGGGCTCTGCGCTGAACATAGACCTGCTTGGGATTCTCTCTCCTTGCCCCTCCCCTTCTCATTCTTTCTCTCTCTCTCCCAAAATAAACATTAAACAAAAACAAAAGTAAACCTCAATAGCTGGGATCAACTCTAGACAGAATTGAAAAGAGAATTAATAAATTGGAAGATTGTACTGAGGAATTTACCCAAAATATAGCACAGAGAAACAGATCTAAAAATGAGCCATTAAGACCTATAAAGAATAACACCAGTAGAAGATTCAGATAAAAGAAGAAATTATGGGTTAAAAGAAATATTTGAAGGGATAATAACTTAAAATTTTCTGGAAGACCTGAATCTCCAGAATGACAATACTCTACCAAAACATATTGTAGAGAGCCTGAAGGCATCAAGGTTAAATAGAACGCTCTACAAGATTCAAAAGACAGTAAGAGCTTACTTAGATAGTTTGACCCCAGAATTCTCATTGACTACAATAGATGTCCTAAGACATGGGGATTCTATCTTCAAAGAATCAAGAAACACTAAAGAATGCTATGCAATAGAAACAACAGAACAGATAGCAACATATATAGAACTTTAAAAACAGGGCTGAGCAAAAAACACCCAAAAAGTCAGAAATAAATGATACAACAGTTATCATTTGTGTATATTAGAACGTGTACATAACACACTAAGAATGCATTCAAATAAAAAAGTACACATGAAGCACATTAGAATGATTATGAGGACAGATGGAAAGGAGGAAGGAGTTAATGAATGTACAAGTAAATGAACAAACATAAGAAAATGAGTCTTGCATGGACCAAAAATTGTATCTAAAAAAGGAAAAAGTTGTTAGTTTAGATTTTTATATACAATAAATATGAATGAATTCAAAATAGACTTTCATAGATCCCAAGACCAAGCTTTTTTTTACCCACAGGATTCATTAGAACTGTTAAAGAATGGGCCTTTTCAAAAGCAAAAAAGGAAAATTTGGGAGATAAGAAATAATGGTTAGCCATCCTTCTTCCTCTTCCCATATGGGGAAACTTGCCCTAATCCAGTTACCTTTGACTGGTTGGCAAATTTGCTTAGCCCTGATGCTCAGTGAGGAGGACCATTTAGGTCTCACACTAAGCTATGTCCATAAACTTTGCCATTGTTAGTAACAAAAAATGGGATTTGGGCCTTCAGCTACTACTCTTTATATTACTTGTTTCTTATTTAGAAAAATGCAGAGAAAAGGGATGCCATTTAATAGGTCCCCTCAGAGACTGTAACATTTCATGTAATGAGAACATTGAGAAACAAAAGTACAGAATTTAAGTGTAATAAAATATACAGATGTAAAGGCTTTTGTTGAGTTTAGGAGGCATGATATTTATAATAACATCGATAGACACAGAATATTTAGGAATAAATTAAATGAAATATGTGTAATGCTTCTATATTAAAAACTGCAGACACTGCTGAGCAAAATTAATTAGAGAAGACCTAAATAAATGGGAGATACATGCTGTCGTTCTTGAATTGAAAGACTCAGTATTGTTAAAGGGCACCTGGGTGGTTCAGTCAGTCATGACTTTGGCTCAGGTCATGATCCTACGGTGAGTGAGTTCAAGCCCCGTGTCGCACTCTGTCCTTACAGCTCAGAGCCTGGAGTCTGCTTCGGATTCTGTGAATCCCTCTCTCTCTCTCTCTCTCTCTCTCTCTCTCTCTCTCTCTGCCCCTCCCCCATTTGTGCTCTGTCTCTCTCTCAAAAATAAACACTAAAAAAAAAGTAAAAAAAAAAAAGTATCGTTAAGATGCCAGTCCTGCATAAATACATCTGTAGATTCAGTGCCACTCCAGTCTAAATTTCAGAACTCTACAACTTAATTGTAAAAAAGACAACTCAATTTAAAAATGGGCAAAAGACAAACATTTAACAATGGAATATATACAGATGGAAAATTAACACATGAAAAAGTGCTCATCATCAGTAAAATTGACATTAAAGCCACAAGGAAAAACCATTATTCAATGACTAGAGTGAATAAAACTACTAAGACTGCCAACATTAAATGTTAGTGAGGATGTAGAACAATTGGAACTCTCATGCATTGTTAATTGGAATGTAAAATGGCAATTTCTTATAAAGTTAAGTATACATTAATTCTTTGACAGAATTGTTTCCTAGGTCTTTATTCAAAAGAAATAAAAACATTTGTCCACAAGAGGACTTGTTTAGGCATGTTCATAGCAGCTTTATCTATAGTAGTAAAAAATGAAAACATAGTGTTACATTAATGCAGTGGATTACTATTCAGCAATAAAAAAAAGAGCACACTGGGGCACCTGGGTGGCTCAGTTGGTTAAGTGTCGGACTTGATTTTGGGTCTGGTCGTGATCTCATGGTTCAGGAGTTTGAGCCCCGCTGCTAGCCCAGAGCCTGCTTGGGATTCTGTCTCCCTCTCTCTCTGCCCTTCCCCTGCTCACTCAGTATCTCTCTTTCAAATAAAAATAAACATAAAAAAACACACTAGACAAGGAAAAACTAATCAAAGATGAAAAAAATCAAAAGTTATTACTTATAGGCTGGGCAGTGGCTGAAAAAGGATATAAGGAAACTTTTTGGGGCATTAGAAATGTCCTATACTGTAATATCTATTCATTTGTGAAAAGTATACAGCTAAAAACTGTATACTTCATGCATGTAAATATTACCAGAAAGAACCATATAGTAATGATGATGATAGAATGAGGTGGTAAGGGAGTAGGTGAAGGTATAAATGATCTAAAAATGACAATATTGACACTTAAGCTTTTATTTTTATTTTTCTCTGCATGTTAAACTATAACTTTTAAAGAAATCAAGAAAGAAAAAACTCATATTTACCCAGACATTTTCCAATTCTGATTATCTTCATTATTTCTTGTAGATCCAAATCACTGTTGTAATTTTCCTTCAGCCTGAAGAATTTGTTAGCATTTCTGAAAGTTCCCTGGCCATGAATTCTCTCAGTTCTTTATCTGAAAATGTATTTTGCTTTCATTTCTTAAAGGACAGTTTTGATAGATACAGATTTATGGATTGACAGTTTTTCTTTAACTCATTACCCTAAGTACATTCCTTTATTGTAGTCTAACTTTTGTTGGTTTTGTTGAGAAACTGCCTGTAATTTGTATTTTTGTTGCCCTGTATATAATATGGCATTTTTCAAAGATAAATTGCAAGTTTTCCCTCAAGACTTTTTATGTGTCAGAACAGTAGGATGATTCACTCTGTACTAAGGTTAAATTCTTTCTATTTTCCATCTCAACTATGTCTAGCCAAGTTATCCAGCATAGCATAGGAGAGGTTCTGCAGTTAAATGGTGGCTAATCTATACTGCCAGGAATCCAGGAGAATATCCAAAGGAGAATGTTCAGAGGATATCTGGAAGAGTGGTCACCTGTGGACTTTACATTTTAACTGTGTTCTATTTAATGCTACTTATTTAAACCTTCTTGGTCTGATATTAGTATGGCTATTCCTGCTTTAATTTTGTGTGTATTTACCTGGCTTATCTTAACAAATTCTTCCTGTGTCATTTTGTTAGAGGTTGACCCCAAATAGTGTGTAGTTGGATATCGTTTTTTCTTTTTATGGTTTGAAATTCTTTATATTTGAGAGGAAGTTTGCATTTATCATACTAAATTGTGTAGTTGTTCTTATTCTGTCATCCTAGTTTATACTTTTTGTTATGTTGCCTTGATCCTGTTTTTCCCACCCTGCTGTTGCTTTTGCTAGTTTTCCTTGCTCTTTTGTTTTGCCCCTAGTAATTTGGAAAGTAAACATTCTATTTTTATTTAATTAGTAATTACTTTTTAAAAAAGTAGGTGAACCTATTTCTTTACTAAGATTAATAATACGTTAATTGTTGATTCTGAAAATGATGAATCAATCACATACTTTAAAATCTCCCTGTGTTCCTGCCTCCCACCATTTATTGGAATAATTTAGGCTTTAAAAACCATTATTATTCTTTCTTTCTTTCTTTTTTTTTTTTTTTTTACATCTCCTTAAGGAACAATTTCCACATTTGCATTTCCTTACATAGCCGTGTTAACCATATTAAGAAGAATTACTTAAACATTAGTTTTCAAGTTCACAGGTTATAATTTCCATCTTTATTTCTAACATAACTCCCCTATGCCTGAGATCTTTCTAATTTTTAAAAAAATTTTTAAAATGTTTTTATTTATTTTTGAGACAGAGCATGAGCAGGGGAGGGGCAGAGAGAGAGGGAGACACAGAATCCAAATCAGGCTTCAGGCTCTGAGCTGTCAGCACAGAGCCTGACGTGGGGCTCAAACTCACAGACTGTGACATCATGACCTGAGCTGAAGTCGGACGCTTAACAGACTGAGATACCCAGGCGCCCCTAATTTTTAAAAATTTTTACAGAATGTTTATTTTTGAGAGAGAGCATGAGCAAGAGAGGGACAGAGAGAGAGGGAAACAGAGAATCCAAAGCAGACTCCAGGCTCTGAGCTGTCAGTACAGAGCCTGACATGCGGCTTGAACTTGTGAACCATGAGATCATGACCTGAGCCAAAGCTGAACGCTTAACTGACTGAGCCACCTAGGCACCCCTTTTATAATTAAAAAAAAAAAAAAGTTTTTTAATGTTTATTGAGATCTTTATTTTTGCTTGTTTATTTGATACTAAAGCATTTATTTGAGTGATTTTTAAAGAGTATGTATCTGAATCCTTGTGTATCTGAGAATATTTATTAAATGTGTATTCTGACACAGCAGTTAAAACTATGGGAGGCTTTTCTAAGGAAATGATAGTAATATGCAAAGATGTAAGTACAAATTCATTTTGCAGTATTATTACAAAAGCAAAATTAGAAACTAATAGATGTCTATAAATAGATTGGTTAAATAAAATTATTTCCAGTCATTATTGCAAAATCATAATAGTTTTAACACATTTGTCTCCTAATTGAAATATAAATATCATGAATCTTTTTGCCTGTTATTTGTGCAAGTTATAATTATAACATAAGTTTAGAATTTATAGAGCAAATATTAGAATGTTTAGCTATTAAAATGAATATTCTACTTAGTATCTTTTTCACTTTTTCAATTGGATTAAATACTGACTGACTAGATATTTATTATTGAAAAAAATTTAAGAAATTTTAGTCTGTTCCTTGTAGTCACTTCATGGATTCCTTTGGGCAACCCAGACCAGAAGATAACCAGTCAGTAGTTAGCAGAATGCAAAAGAAATACTGGAAAACCAAACAGGTCTTTATCAAAGCAACAGGAAAAAAGGAGGATGAGCACGTGGTGGCATCTGATGCTGAACTGGATGCTAAACTTGAGGTAAATTTGAGGATTCTTTGTATTGCATATAACTGGTTATTATTTGGGACTTTGAAGAGCTTGCAAATTTGATAATGGAATATTTAATTGTATTCATCTGTCAATCATATCTGAGTAGGAGGTCACAATTTGCACGAATTGAGAATTGGCAGAACTAGTATTTATAAGTTAGGTAAGTAATAAATATAAGTTTTTAAGCTAAATATTAATCAATTATGTTGATTAGATATCTACAAATAGATTAGTTAAATAAATTTATTTCCATTCATTATTTAAATATCATAATAGCTTTATCACCTTTGTCTCCTAATTGAAATTAATATAAATATCATGAATCTTTTTGCCTGTTACTTGTGTAAGTTATAATCGCGTGTTATATTCAATTCTATTATGTCAAAATATTTTGTACTACTTTTACATGAAGTCTTGTGCCTAATTGAAAATAATTGAAATAAAATAGTGAGGGTTTATATATTTTTTTTATGTTTTTAAAAAAATTTTTTTATTTAAATTTATAATGTTTATTTATTTTTGACAGAGAGAGACAGAGCATGAGCAGGGGAGGGGCAGAGAAAGAGGGAGACACAGAGTCTGAAGCAGGCTCCAGGCTCTGAGCTGTCAGCATAGAGCCTGACATGGGGCTCGAACTCACAGACCACAAGATAATGACCTGAGCCAGAGTCAGATGCTCAACTGACTGAGCCACCCAGGCGCCCCTTTAAATTTTTTTTTTAACGTTTATTTATTATTGAGAGACAGAGAGACACAGAGCATGAACAGGGGAGGGGGAGAGAGAGGGGGAGACACAGAATCTGAAGTAGGCTCCAGTCTCTGAGCTGTCAGCACAGAGCCCAACGTAGGGCTCGAACTCACAAACTGTGAGATCATGACCTGAGCTGAAGTCGGACGCTTAACCGACTGAGCCACCCAGGCGCCCCTATTTTTTTATTATGTTTTAAAATTTATTTATTTATTTAGGAAGTTTATACCCAGCGTGGGTCTCAAACTCAGGAGCTTGAGTTGCATGCTCCACCAACGGAGCCAGCCAGGGCCCCCCTGAGTGAAGATTTTTAGAAGTTAGAGTTTTTGTTTCTATAATTAAGGGATAAAGTTATTGAAGTATTTTATAATGTGTTTTTTTTTGTCCATGTTTTTCATTTTAAATAAAGTCATTGCCATGAAATGACTTTAAACCTATGAGTGTTTTATACTTTTAAGTGATTAAGCTAATTAGAGGAAAGTCTCATGTATATTAATGAATAGGTCTAGGTTTTTAAATGCAAGTTTACTGATTCCATGTATGTATACTAATTGAAGATGCCTTTTACAAATATTTCCAAGTAGGATTTTTGTTCTGCTTGAAGTATAATAATTTCTTGCAATCCTTAAAAGTAGAGGCCTAATTAAATAGGTCTTAATCTACTAAGTATTTTTATTATAAAAAAAGTAAATTTATGTCATTGCCATAACAAATATGGAAATAGATAACAAATTAACAAGCTTTTTGTGTAGAAAAGTATTCTTAGGATTCAGTGACATGTGGAAAAAATGAAGGGACTTGATTATAAGCAATAAATGTTTTAAGGCTAAAGGAAGGATTCACTATTTCAACATATATTCCCATAGACATAGATTTTTCTGTTTTGTTTTACATCGTTAGGTAGTCTGTATGACATATTTTATATTCTTATCCATTAGTCAAATATTTGGAATCACCCAAGTACTTTCTCTGACTTTTGTACTTTATTTTTTAAGAATGAGAAAAATTTTTATTGTATATTTACTTAAATCATCGTGTCGTACACTTTAATTATATTATACTACACTCACACTTAAAAAAAATGTCATTGTAAAATTAAAAGCAATTCTATATAAATCTTCCAAAGACCCAGGGGGAACAAAATCAATCATAATCACTTCATCATAGTAGAGCTCTCATTTTTGTACCCTTTTCTATTCTTCCATATGGATTTAAAACAGCTTTTTAGGTTGCAAAATCCATATACCAAATTCATTTCAAACATACCTAAACTTATGTGGAAAGTTGATAGTTGCTCCTCCATTTAGATTTTAGTGTCTGTCACTAATCTTCCTTAGGTCTGATCATATATCTAAATAATAACAAAACTGTTTCAGAGAGTGAATATTTAGGCTCAGTGGTGATATTGGAAATTTATTTGATAATCAAAGGATTAGGGCCTAAGACTATGCTACAGTGCAAAGGTCTTTTTAAACTAAAGTCTTGTAACAATTCTTTGGCATAGGACTTTGTGGGAAGACGGCTATACCCTAAAACCTATGACACTTCATCTCTCTGGGAAAACCTAAATTTATATATGTGTGTGAAGAGTTACCTCATGTGTATAATGTGTCCTAATATCAAATTTTCATGTGCTTACTTTGAAATAAGTGTCTACTGATTATTTTATTTTTAGGTATTAGCAACAATAGTAATGAAGGGAAAATTCCAAATAAAAACAATCCAAAAGTAATTTATTTATGATGTTGTAATACATTATTTAGTTTTTATGGTAATTAACTGACCTGTTTGCTTAGGATAATATTGTAGAAAAACCAGATTGAGAGTTAACATTTTCTAAGGTTATCTATACTCTTTTCATCTGAAATTGACAATATTTGATGCAGTTTATATTGGATTTACATTTTTGCTATTTAGATAGTTTGGAGCTGAGGGGAGGACACACTTCACAGTTATAAATCTTTATTAGCTCCCATGTATTTATCTCCATTTTTTCCAGCCTTCAAGGGGGAATCTAAAAGTGCTTTCTACATCTATATAAAACCAATACAGAAGTACTTCAAAGTCAAGGAAAATAAACATAATACTTATAAGAAAATGTTCTGCTTTTGAAGTGCTTATAACAGATATTTTATGTTTATGATTCTTTAAATTTGGTCCTAATAAAATTTATATTTCAAAGGTTTTTCACTCTATTCAAGAGACATGCACTGAACTTCTGAAGATAGTTGAGAAATATCAACTAAGACTTAATGGTATGAAATCCTATATATCTATTCAGTAATTCCCATTTTAAAATAAATAATTTACTTGCATTTTTGAGAATGAAAGATTTAATGTAAAAATAGTTTACTGAACTATTATGTGAATGGTTCCTTGTGACAAAGAAGTGACAGTAAGGAGCAGTGTGAGTGTGGAGCTAGTAAGTGAGTGGGCTGCCACCTCCGAGGTGCTGAGAGACTTCCCTTGCAGTTTGTTTTGTGAGGTGTTTTTCTTTTCTTTTTTTTTTTTTTTCTTAAGTAGGCTCTTTGCCCAACATGGGGCTTGAACTTACAACCCTGAGTCAAGAGTCGCATGCTCCACCCACTCAGCCAGCCCGGCACCCCTTTCCCTTTCAGTTTTGTTTTTTTTTTTTTTAATTTTTTTTTTTCAACGTTTTTTATTTATTTTTGGGACAGAGAGAGACAGAGCATGAACGGGGGAGGGGCAGAGAGAGAGAGGGAGACACAGAATCGGAAACAGGCTCCAGGCTCTGAGCCATCAGCCCAGAGCCCGACGCGGGGCTCGAACTCACGGACTGCGAGATCGTGACCTGGCTGAAGTCGGACGCTTAACCGACTGCGCCACCCAGGCGCCCTCCCTTTCAGTTTTTAACTTCAGTTTTTCCATCAGTAAACCAGGGTGAAATTAGGCATGACATTTGTCATTTTTCACTTTAAGCTAATAATTTGAATACTTTATGGGTTCCCCATTTATTAGTCTTACTGTGTGTGATTAGAGGGTCACACTTCCAAAACTTTGTGGTCAAAGACCACTTTTTTGCTTTGTGTTTTACTTTCAATTTGTTGTAAACTGACACTTCTATAAAATACAATGAAAGTGAATTTCAACACAAATGAAATTAAAGAAGACACACAAAATATAAGCACACTTTATTATTAGATTCAACAGATATAAAATACTCATCAAATTAGTAAGCTTCTAAACAGTTTCTTCATTTCGGTACTTGTTACAGGCTGTTAACAAATGACTGTGGACTGGAATTGGTCAGTGGACAACACTGAGTAGTAATGTACTACATTACTGACAAATTTTATGGTTTCAGCAATAAAACCATGGATGTCTGTGGGTCTGGGATACTGAGCATAGATACTGAAACCAGTGTGGGAGTCAAGATTAAATTAAGTTTAAATAGAAAACAAAGACTTTGTTAGAGACAGTGATCCTAAAATGCATGTCTGCACATTTGAAAATGCATTTGTGGTTTTGTCATTTTGGAATCTTTTCTTTCCCCCTCCTTGCTTCCCAAAGCAAAGTCCATGAATTCACTATATCAAAACCATCTGGAGTACTTGTGGGTAAGGGGAAGCAGATCCTCAGACCTGTAAAATCAGAATCTCTGGAAATAGACCCTGGGAATATGCATTTTTAAAATAAGTCTCTCTTCTTCCCTCAAGTAATTCTTATGTATAGAGAATTGTTGCTGTGAGAATTTTAGCTGTGTGTCTTTAACAAATGATGAAAGAAAACAGTTAACTGTATTGTAATTTTTTCCTAGTCATATCAGAGGAAGAAAATGAACTAGGGCTCTTTTTAAAGTTTCAAGCAGAACGGGATACAAC
Organism: Puma concolor; assembly: GCF_028749965.1. Lineage (NCBI taxonomy): Eukaryota > Metazoa > Chordata > Mammalia > Carnivora > Felidae > Puma > Puma concolor. Next base: position 190,118,699 of record NC_141674.1, on the reverse strand, counting down.
ACAAGCTGGTAAAATGATGGATGCTACTGGCAAGGCACTCTGTTCTTCAGCCAAGCAAAGGTTTACAGTTTTGCATCATCCTCAATCTGTAGTCCTTATGACAGTTTTGATCTATGTACCTAAAGTTGCATATTTATAAAGGTTACTGATCATTCCAGTAGAGGGTTCAAAGAGAAATACAGCATATAATTGTTTCTATGCCTCTTACTTATTTGGTTTTAAAATAATTACTTAAAAATTGACATTCTGGTTGCTTAATTCCTACAAATAGGCTTTAAGCCTATATTTAAACTCCTTAATGTAGTTTAATGTAACAGAGGCACATGCATATAAAAATATGTATATTTTAATTATTTTATTGCTTTTTTGGATATTATGTTATTTAGGAGTACATTAGAACTTTTCTTCTTTATAGGTGGAGGGGATTTTTTTCTACTTATTTATTTTGAACTTATTATCAGTTTACAGATTTTTAACATAAAGATACTTACTGCAAAGAATCTCCAACAGTTACTAAATACAGCCAAAATATGTGGTTGTTTTAAACCTTTGTTTTTGTTTTGTTTGTTTATGGGATGTACATCCCTCTGATTTTTACCTCTCTGCCACTAGATTGGCCCTATATACTCCTCTTTCTCGTCTTAAGCAAGAAGTAGCAACATTCAGTCAAAGGGCAGTATCTGATACCTTGATGACAATTAATCGGATGGAGCAAGCACGCACAGAATACAGAGGAGCTCTGCTGTGGATGAAAGACGTATCCCAAGAACTGGACCCAGACACCCTAAAACAAATGGAAAAGTTCCGAAAAGTATGAAAATGCATCCTTTCCTTTTCTTGGTACACAAATCTATTGAATTTACACGGAATAATTTAATCAAGATCCTAAAATATCAGGCTGTTTTTGAAAAATGTTATAAAATCTTGGTTGCTTGGAGATCTTTGAAGTGCAAAAGGTTGTTACACTTTTTTTTTAATCTTTAAGTGACATCCCGACCCCATCAACCTTTTCTATTTTTTTTTTTTATCCTTTTCACAATATAAATGTTGCTTCCCTGGACTTTTGGGATTTGTTTGCAGGAGAGAAAGAGTTTATTAGTGAGGAAAAAATAAATAATTTAAGTAAAAATTCAGGTAAATTGATTATTATAAGAAAAAGTGAAGATTATCAGATTTTTATTCTACTACAGTACATAGTTTGACCACAAACTTTTTTTTAAAGTTTATTTGTTTTCAAAGAGAGAGAAAGAGGGAGTGCATGGAGGAGGGGCAGAAAGAGAGACAATTCCAGCCACGCTCTACATTGTCAGTGTGGAACCAGACACAGGGCTCAAACTCGTGAACTGAGCCGAACTCATGACCTGAGCTGAAACTGAGAGCCAGATGCTTAATCGACTGAGCCACCCAGGCTCCCCTTGACCACAGACTTTTAAAGTAACTGTATGGACTTATGTTTTTGCTAAATAAACTACTATTTATTTATTAAAAAAAATTTTTTTAATGTTTATTTATTTTTGAGAGACAGAGCATGAGCGGGAGAGGGGCAGAGAGAGAGAGGGAGACCCAGAATCCAAAGCAGGCTCCAGGCTCTGAGCTGTCAGCACAGAGCCCAAAGCGGGGCTTGAACTCAGGAGTGGTGAGATCATGACCTGAGCCGAAGTCAGATGCCCAACCAACTGAGCCACCCAGGCGCCCCTAAATAAACTAGTTTTGAATTGTATCCCCCAAGTTCACCATACATGAATACTAAAATTCATTCAGTCCTTCATTTCATAAATATTTAGAGTACATGTAATACAAATCATTTAATATTGATGGAAACTTTATACCAGCTGTATAAACCACAGCAACCTGTTATCTTTCCCCTTTATAATCTTAGAATACAATCCAAGAGAGTTGTTGAACAACATTCTGAATGCACTAATGTCACTGAACTATATATTTTTAAATGATTAAGATTATGTTACCTGAATTTCACCTAAATTTTATTATTTATTATTGTTTTTTAAATTTATTTTTGAGAAAGAGAGCACTAGTGGGGGAGGGACAGAGAGAGAAGGAGACACAGAACCTGAAGAAGGCTCCAGGTTCTGAGCTGTCAGCACACAGGCTGACACAGGGCTCGAACTCGTGAACCACGAGATCATAACCTGAGCCGAAGTCGGATGCTCAACCGACTGAGCCACCCAGGCGCCCCACACCTAAATTAAAAAAAAAAAAAAAAAAAGAGTGCATTCTAAACTTATCTGGACCCAAATAGTTCTGCACAGTCTGGTCCCTGATGCCTGTGCAGCCACATCTTGTACTTTCTAGACTCTAGCCCTTTCCATGCCCCAGGAAGGAATATGGTCTAGCCTATTCCGTATTGTCCTGCAAGCTTGTTAAGCTCTTCACCTCCCACACCCAGGACTTTTGTCCTTGCTTTTCTCTGAGCCTGGAATGGTCTCCTCAGAATCTTAGCATGGCCTGCTTATCATCTTTCTGTCCCATTTCAAACATCTTGCATGAGCTCACCAAAGGCTTCCCTAATCATATCTTACCCAAAAGTAGTCATTTCTTTTCACTTATATGTTATCTTTGCAACATGAGATGCTCTTATATATTTGTTTACTGCTGCTTTTTCCTGTGCCTCCTCACTCAGAGATGATGGGAAAGAACATTGTTTTTTTCACCCACAATATCCCAGTGCCTGGCACATAATAGATACCTTATAAATATTTGTTGAATGAATAAATTAGTATGTTTACATTTGAATACTCATGCCAATTGATGACATATGACTTACCTTATGTAAAAGAAATATGATAGGCATATATTTTAATTTATAAATGTATCTCCATGATTCAGAGTTATTATTAATGCTTCTCAACACTTTAACTGTTTCATTTCCATGTGTTCTTCTATTAGCTAAATATTACCTATCAGTAGTTTTGGATGTTTCTTTTTATTTGGAGTCTGTAGGGGTATTTCTTCTTAACTATGCACTTTCCATTTATCATTGCATACTTTCTCAGCATAAAGATACCTGCTGGAAAGAATCTCCTTCAGTTACTAAAAATAGCCAAAATCTTTACCAGTAATCGTGAAATAATAATACAAGGAGAGGGAATTAATCTTCTTTATTTCATGTGTCTGAAAATATGTACCATGAACCCTTATGGTATATTTATACCTGTATTATCAGTAATAATAATAATAAATATTATTGTGGTTGCAGGTACAGATCCAAGTGAGAAATAGCAAAGCTTCTTTCGACAAGTTAAAGATGGATGTTTGTCAGAAAGTGGATTTACTTGGAGCTAGTCGCTGCAATATGTTATCTCATTCACTCACTACCTACCAGGTACCCACCTCCATGGTCAGCATGTCCTTGCAGTAAACGATGAGTGGTGAGGTTCCTTTTTAAAAGTTGTCTAACGGATATAAAAAATTGCATAATTAATCAAATTCCTTTGACTTTGAAAATTGACCTACTGAGGTTATGACAGAGAATCATAGAATTCTAAATTGAAAAAGACCTTAGGGATTGCCTACTCCTGTATCTTCACATTATTCCCCTTGGGGTCCTAGGAGAGATTTAGGGGCCATCTAGGTTTGAGTGGAAGTGTTGAGGCAGGGTTCACAGCCCATTAACCCTGGTTCCCCAGAGCTACTCCATTTTGAACTTCTACATACAGTTTCATTTGAAGCAAAGATGCTGGGGCCCAAAAGTGTAAAACTTTCCTGTCATAGCTGAGGAAAGTGAAACCCTATGAGAATTAAAGTAAACGGCAATGTTGGCCTTGAAAACCTGTGTTCTCTTGCTAGGCCGTGCGTTCTTTTCATTCTGCACTTTCATATCAGCAGTCTCTCACTTGTGCTTCTGTTACCCCAGATCACACATAAATGGCACACAGTGAATAAGTCAGATGTTAATTAGTAGCAGGTACTGATATTAACTTCTATTTTTAAATGGCAAAATAGAATGAACTGTATTTACTTAAGAATAATAAACTAAAGGGAATGGACATTCACTGCTGCTTGTAGGAAATCTTCCTGATTCAGTGCAGTACTGTGGATGGAATTCAGTAGTAAAGAAAGGATGCACTTGAAAATAAAAGTATCTGGCAATGTAGCATATGCCTGAAAAGCAACAGCTGTAAGTTCAGTTCTCCTTTATTCTCTCTGCTCAGCCCTCTCACTTTGAATAGGAACTCTGAAGCAGCAAGGAAAATGTCCAGTTACTTGAATTAGCTGAAGAACACTTTTTTTTTTTTTCGGTGAGTCTCTTGAGCCCTCAATGAAAGACTAGTTTAGTGGTGCATATTATTTTTCTCCAATTAATAAAGGCTTATATGTGCTTACCAACACAAAGATTTATACATATACCCTTAATACAGATACGGTCTTTTGTGCTTTTAACATTTCTCTTTTGGACTCTTCCAAAGGTGTTCTAATCCACTAGTGTTACTCTCCAGCTGATTCCAGTGTACTTTTCAGTGCTGTATACAGATAGGTGTGTGTGTGTGTATGTGTGTGTATGCCGATACAGTTGCAAGTTCTTGTGCAGAATTACTATTTATATTGCTTTCTTGTTCCTGAAACTTGGAAGTTGATTTTACTTCCTACTGCTTGTTATTCAGCAACCATTCATCTACTACACTAGTGAGGAAAAATAGCAGTGAAAAAAATCGTAACTGTAGTGACAACCTTTCTTTTTCTGCAGAGGACGCTGCTTGGATTCTGGGAGAAAACAGCTCAATTGATGTCCCAGATCCATGGGGCCAGTACTGGCTTTCATCTATATGATTTTGTAGCTCTCAAGGTACATTTGTTTCCAAGTTCCTTTGTTAGATATATTATACTTCATTTAGATAACACTGAAACTGTTTTGTGCCAAGCCTAATTTTGAATTTACAAAACATGGGAAACATTTTTCTACACTCCTTCAGCCAGTTATTTTTCTGCACTTCCCTGGTTCCAAGTGCTACCAGAAACACTAAACAAATACATGAGAATATTGCTTGTGGGCTCAAGATATTGGGGTGGGGAGAAAAAGAGGGAGCAAGAGAAAAGAAAATCAAAGTGTAAACGAGATAAGAAAAAGCCAAGGAAAAGAAAAACTTAAGAGGAACAAGTGATGGAAAATGGTTGTTGGTTTTCAAAAACAACCAGAGTACCTACCCAACAATTTTAGAAGTTAAAGAAAAATTTCCTTGCTTTACTTTTACACTCATGTCATAGATGTGATTCATGATGCAAAAATAATGGGTGACTGCAGCTGAAGAGACTACTGTATTATATTAGATCAGCTCTTTCTGTAATACCTACATGTAAAAGGTACTCTTGGGCTTTGATTATAATGCTTTTAACATTTGTATATCTTTCTGTCAACCTTTGCATATGACTTATCCAGCAGAGTCACACTATGGTAACAATTTCTTTAATTCTGGTAGGTTGGGTTTCAGTGCCTTTGACCTTATCACTCTGTCTTGTTTTCAATAGAGCTTGAAAATGTTATTGTTGAGATTGCTCAAGCTAGATGTAGTATCTATGATGGATTGATCTCTTGCAGCTGTATATTCCTGGGGCTTGGTATAGATATTTAAGTCATGTTCTGACATAGCATCTTCCAGTCTAATAGATACCCTTGAATTAGTCGTTATGTTTTTGTTGTGTGTGTGTTTTTTTTCTTTACTTTTTCTATATTAATGCTTCACTGGATAGCACACTATGTTTTTAGGCAAATTTAACATGTAATTCCTGTTCAGATGAAGTTGAAAATCTTCAGCTGTATTTAGAGCATTTCAGTAGAAGTTAGTAACACAGTGTAAGTCTTTGGCATACCACAAACTTGTGAAGCTTGTTGCTAGCCCATGTTATAGTCTGTGTGATTGTCATTGGTAGCCAGGATAAAAGGGGACCCAGGGCCCAGGTCAAATTGCATTATCATACATTTCCCATATCTCTCACTCTCTACTTCAGAACTATCCCTGTTTTATGTTGTTCTTTAGAATTTTTATTCTCATCTCATTTGCACAAAGAGAGAAACAGATTCCGTCTACTTAACATTGAATTTCTTATCCTTAGCAACTACAAGACACTCCAAGCAAGCTTACAGAAGACCACAAAGAAGAACAAATAGACAACAGTTCTCTCACTGAAAACCTCAATAAGTAAGCAGGCAGAAGTATGGGGTTATGGAAGTCCTAGATACTGTTATATTATATATTTGGAAAGAGTTATTTCTTTTCCAATTTAGTGAATATTTTCTATGTCATTTTTCCAGTTAATATTTTTAAAGTTTTTTTTTTTTATAAGTAAGCTCTGCACCCAATGTGGGGCTTGACCTCATGACCCTGATATCAAGAATTGGGTGCTTTACCCACTAAGCCTGCCAGGCACCCCATTTTCCAATTAATATTAAACATTTGTTTTAAAGCCTTATCTACCCCCTCCCCATTTTTAACATGGTAGGCAAAGTTGATGATAGGAGTACAGAACAGATTAGGGTGATAACTCCAAATTCTGTATTTGGGGAGACTGAGGTTTTTATTAAGAACCTCTGCCTAGTGAAACCCAGAAGGGGCAACTTGAAACAGAAAGGGACAGGTACCAGCAGCTATGAAACAGAAGCTATTGAAAATCTGTCTCCAAAGCAACACAAATGGGACTGGGTCTGGTTACCTGGAAATGGGGGCTCTTGCTGTGCACATCCATCATTTTGCCTATTTCCCTTTTATTACATCTTACCTTTGTTTACTTCTCATTTTAAGTAGATTGCACTGAGTATAATAACAAACCCAGAAATAAGACCAGAACAGTGACAAACCGTATATTGTTGAGGGGAAGGTGATCCAGAATATAAGCATTTCCTTCTTTTCTTTATGGGGAAATCCAAACAAATTTTTTTGCCTAATTTGAATATATAAACAATTTAGGATGTAGATTAAATAAATATCAAATGTATAGTTATAGATTAAACTTATTACTTATACACTGATATTTAAAATCATGTTACATTAAATATATTAATTTAGTAAACTTTTTCCATTATCACATTTCATGAAAGTTTTATTCACAATCCTCTCATGCATATTCACCATTCTGAAAGCTTCCTTTTGAGTTAACAGATTCCAAAGCTTTTTACCTTATCTTCCATCCAAGTTATTTAAAGAATCATGCACATATACGGTCATTGGAAATTTTGTTCCAAGTCATTAGTATATATTTGGTCTATTTGTCTGTGTGTTTTTTTGCAAATAAATACCATATAGGTTTCCCTTGCTATCTGAGAGTGTTCCAATGAAACTTTTCATAAGCCAATACAGTGTGAGACAAAGAAGCAATTACCATTAATTCTTTGTGGAAAATATTTTGAGTATTCTTAGATCCAAAAAATAACCTTTCTTAGGCTTATCTGACACCCTAGGGCACATCTTGCTAAGGTATACCCAAAATAAATGGAGATGAAGCACAGATGCACACACAGTTTGTAGTGGCTTAATACTGAGATGCTGAGTGTAGTTCCCAGGGAAGGAGCTTGGTGGTGCTACTGTTGCTGCTCAGGGTGCACACTGCCTCTGTGAGGGCTCCCTGCAGAATAAACACTTAATGCTATTTTTGCTTTTTGCCTTTTTTGTAAAAGTGAAAATCCTCTTCGAACTTCTTTCAGTTAGCAAAGACAGGTGCTAACGTAGGTCTTCCAAAGAAGCATAACTCAAACTTCTAAAAAGCAGGGGATACCTGTAATGATTTTTAAGGATCTTTAAGGATTTATTAAAAACAACCTTCAATACTAGAATTGTGAGGTTACACCCCAGGAATAATGCCTAAATCTATGTTCAATTTCTTTGTCTAATTTTTTATAATCATCCCAGATGGATGATATAAATATCAAAAATTAGTATTTACCGAGAACATTTTAGGCAAATGTTATCTTCTTTTGCAAACATCACTTTCCTGTTCCAAAATAGAGTACTACATTTTTTCTGCAGTTCTTCATTCCCTCTATTTAGGTTTCAAGTATTCTTGAGCAAACCCTTCAGTACTTGAAAACTAAACCTTATACTCAGTGACTTCGGTGATAGATGTTCTTTATGATGTATTAACTTAGCACAGTGCCTGTAATACTGAACATGGTGCCTGGTGCTTCATCAGCACTCAGTATATGTTGTTAAAAGAATAATGGATGGAGGATTGTTTTCATGGTCTATGTAGATCTAGAGAAGAAGTGACATTCGCCTCAGATTTTAGGAGATCTATCTACTGGACAACTATTTTATATGTCATCTCAGTTAAAAACATTTTTTTAACCATATAAAACTGTAGAATATGAATCCCAAGTGTGTTTTAACCAAATTCTTTGCATTTTTTGGTTTTTACTTTAGGTTAGTTTTGTCAGATGAGGAAGTGAGCTTGGGAAGTAAACCAGGTAAGATGGTAAATTCATTAAAATATGAAATGACCACATTTTAAATGTCAAAACAGTTTGTCACAACCTTTTAAAACAGATTGTATTAATATCCATTCAATTAGAAAACATGTTAAGTCATTTTATAAGTCTCTTCTGTACACTTTTGAGTTAGCTTCTTTTCCTCAGCTTTATTGAGTTATAATTGATGTATACCACGGTGTAAGTTTAAGGTGTATAGTGTGATTTGATAGATGGATGTATTTGAAATGATTATCACAATAAAATTAAAACATCCATCACCTCACATAATTACTATATATCTTGTGGAGGCAAGAACATACAACATTTATTCTCTTAGCAACTGTCAAGTATATTGTTAACTATAGTCCCCATGCTGTATTTTAGATCCCCAGAACTTAATTTTATAGCTGGAAGTTTGTACCCTTTGACCAAATTTCCCCATTTTCTCCACCTCCCAGACCTTAGTAACCACCAGTCTGCTCTATTTCCGAGTTTGACTTTTTAAGACCTCACATTTAAGTGAGATCATACAGTATTTGTCTTTCTCTAACTTACTTCACTTAGCTTAATGCCCTCCAGGTTCATCCATGTTATTGCAAATGGTAGGATTTGCTTATATTTTAAGACTAAATAACATTCAATTATATTCTATTGTATATGTACATATATAACATTTTCTTTATCCATTTATCTGTGATGGCCACTTAGGTTGTTTCCATGTCTTGGCTGTTGTAAATAATACTGCATTGAACATGGGGGTGCAGATACCTCTTCAAGATAGTAATTTCATTTCCTTTGTATATATAGCCAGATGTGGAATTGCTGGAACATATAGTATTTCTGTTTTTAACTTTCTGAGAAACTTCCATACTGCTTTTTGTAGTGGCTACACCAATTTACATTCCCACCAACAGTACACATCCTTTTTTCCACATCCTGTCCAACACTTGTTACCTCTTGTCTTTTTGATGACTGCCATTCTAAAAAGTGTGAGGTGATATTTCAATGTGGTTTGATTTGTATTTGCCTGATGAGTGAATAGTGTTGTTGAGCACCTTTTCATGTATGGTTGGCCATGTATATGTCTTCTTTGGTTGTAAAAATGTGTATCTAGGTTCTTTGCCCATTTTTTAAACAGACTGTTACTGTTTGTTTATTTTTGCTATTGAGTTTGAATTCCTTACATGTTTTGGATAGGAGCCCCTTATCAGATACATGGTTTGCAAATATTTTACTCATTCTGTAGGCAAATGTGATTGGGTTTTTGAATGTTGATTGTTTTGTTATGGTTATTTTTTGTGTTTTTGCTGTGCAGAAGATTTTTAGTTTGATATCATCTTTATTTTTGCTTTTGTTTCTTGTGCTTTTGGTGTCGCTTGCAAAAAATCATTGCCAGCACTAATGTCACAATGGTTTTCCCTAGTTTTTTTTTTTTTATATATTTTTAATTGAAAGATAGTTGACATACATTAGTTTCAAGTACACAACACAGTGATTTGACAATTATGTCCATTACAAAATGTTCACCATGTTAAGTGTAGTCACCTTCTGTCATCATACAAAGTTATTATAATATTATCTACTGTATTCCCTGTGCCGTACTTTCCATCCTTGTGACTTAGCTGTTTTATCACTAGAAGTGTGTACCTCTTAATCCCTGCTATCTATGTTGCCTATGCCTCCACCTCACTCTGCTCTGGCAGCCACTTGTTCTCTGTATTTATGTGTCTCTTTTTATTGTTGTTTGTTTTGTTTTGCTTTTTTTTTTTTTAGATTGCACATATAAGGGAAATCGTATGGTATTTATCTTTCTCTGTCTGACTTGTTTCACTTAGAATAATACCTTCTAGGCCCATGTATTGTCATGAATGGCAAGATTTCATTCTTTTTTATGGCTGGGAAATATTCCATTCTGTATGCTTATGTGAAATAATATCCTATTTTAAGCTGATAAGAACTTCAATACCATATAGAAACTCTATGCATTTCTCTCCCTCACCTTTTAGGTTACTAATATTATAATTTCCATCTTTTTCATTGTGTATCCAATAACAAATTATTATAGTTATAGTTATTTTTAAGGTTTATTTTTGACTTTTAAACTAGAGTTGAAAGGGGCACCTGGGTGGCTGGTCGGTTAAGTGTCTGACTTCCACTCAGGTCATGATCTCTTGGTCTGTGAGTTCGAACCCCATGTCGGCTCTGTGCTGACAGCTCAGAGCCTGGAGCCTGCTTTGGATTCTGTCTCCCTCTCTCTGCCCCTCCCCTACTCACACTTGTGCGTGCACACATGCTCTCCCTTCTCTCAAAAATAAATAGACATTAAAAAAAACAAACAAACTAGAGTTGAAAGTGATTTATGCACCAGTATTCCAATATTATAGAATGTGACTTTGATTATATATTTACCCTTTCCAACAAGTTGTATACGTTCATGCAGTTTTACAGGGTTTATTTAACATCCTCTCATTTCAGTTTGTAGACTATCCTTAGCCTTCCTTGTAAGGGAGGTCTAGTGGTGATGAACTTTCTCAGCTTCCATTTCTTTGGGAAGGGCTTTATCTCTCTTTCATTTCTGAAAGAGAGCTTTGCTGGGTATAGTGTGCTTTGCTGAGTTTTTCCTTTCAGTGTTTTGAATATATCCTACCACTCTCTCCTGACCTACAAAGTTTTCCCTCAAAATCTACTTACAGTCTTATAGGGGCTCCCTCATATGTGACAAGTCACTTATCTCTTGCTACTTTCAAAATTCTATCTTTGACTTTTGACAACATAATTATAATGGTTTGTTGTCTCTGACTAGGTGAAGCTGCTGTTCATGCTGAGGTGGGGGTGGCCCACTGGCTCTATTGTGTGTTTAAGCGGTGCTGTTGGCTGGTAGGGCTGTGCTCTGAGGTCAGGCAGGGTCACTAAGCAGGGTTTCACAGTCATCTCTGGTCAGGCAAGGTTACTGGGTATGCTCCTTGGCCAAATGGTGCCACTGCCCAGTCTCTTCATTCAGGCAGGGTTGCAGGCAGGGCTTCATGGTCTGATGTGGCCTCAGCCTGTGCTTTGTGATTAGGCAGGACTGCAGAGGCTCAGTTCTAAATAAGGCAGAATGGTGGCTGTGCTCTGCTGTTGGGCAAGATTGCTAGCCATGCTTCCTAGCTGGGCGGGCCTCATGCTGTACTCCACTGGGCAGGGCTTGAGGCTCTACTTCACAGAGGGTATGGTCACTGACTGGTCTTCCTGCCTGGGTGAGACTGCAGGCTGTACTCAACAATTGGGCATAGCCATCAGCTGGGCTTCAGTGCCAGGCAGAGCTATAGACTGGAGTTTGCTGCTAAGCAGTGCTGTAAGCTGGGCCGTGATGTTCCCCAGGGTTACCATTAGAGCTTGCTAGTGAGGTAGGCTGCAGGTTATGCTTCCAGCTTGGGGGGTGCTGCTGACTTGCTTCTCTGGGTGGGTGGGTGATAGGATATGCCCTGCAACTTCCCAGGGTCTCATTGCAGGCTTCCTGGTCATGTGGGACTGGAGGCTATGCTCAGCAGTGAGTTAGCTTTCTAGGAGTACCTAATCAGAGGGTCTACTTGTTTTCTTAAGGGAATTTTTATTTCCTCTAAGATAAGGACTTCTAATGTAGACATTTATTTCATAGTTGTATAATTAAGTTTCAAGCTCTTCCTCACATTTAAATTCATATTCTTTCTTTTTTTATAAATACATGTTATATATACAATCATATATATTCAATCAGTGTGGCTTTGGAGCCAGAAAAATCAGGGTTTGAGTGTCGGCTTTTTAAAACAGGTCATTTATACCTCATTTTTCTCATCTGAAACAGGAGTCATATACTCCTACCTTACAGAGACATTAGGGCTAGAGATAATATTTATAAACTACATAGCACAGGATAGGTGACAGTAAATATGAGAGGCACTTTTTTTTTTTTTATAAAGTAGGCTACATGTCCAGCACAGAGCCCAATGCAGGGCTTGAACTCATGACCCCAAGATCAAGACCTGAGCTGAGACCAAGAGTTTGACACTTAACTGACTGAGCCACCCAGGTGCTCCATGTGAGAGGCATTTTTAAGTGTACACATAAATACAGATCGTACTGAAAAACAATTTAAGAAGCCATAATAATTATGGAATTATATATTTAACATAGCTTCAAATGTATGTGCCAAAGGTTAGCTACTTCTGTATACATAATCCAGTACCCAGGTAGAGAACATTTTTTTTAAAGTTCCAAATGAAATATAATGGATATTGGTGTCGTTTTAACATTCATTTGTAGCATTATTTACTCTTTTAAAACCTGCTGTATCAGTAGTTATATCCACTTTTTAATTCCAAATGTTTATTTGTTCCTTTTCTTTTTTTCTTAATTAATTTTGCTAAAGGTTTATTTATTCTTTCAACAAATCAACTTTTGGTTTTGTTAATCCTGTCTATTGAATCTTTCTTTCTGTTTCGTTAATTTTAGTTCTTTATTATTTTCTTTTATTATTTTTTTTTTTGTGTTTTAAGGCTAAAATTTCCCTTTTTCTATATCCTACAAGTTTTTTTTTTAAAAAAACCTTATGAGGTATATTTTATATATCATAAAACTCATTCAGTTGTACACTTCAGTAATTTTTAGTTACTACTGAGTGTTTTAACCATCTCTATAAGTCAGTTTTAGAACCTTTTCATCCTCTCATTAATAAGATCCCTCACATTCATTTGCTGTAATACCCATTTTCATTCCTAGTCAACAACTAATCTACTTTCTCTCTGTATAAATTTGCCTTTTGTGGACATTTCATATTACTAGAATCATGTAATATGTATTTGACTTTCTTCACTTCATGTAACACTCTTGAAGTTCATCACTGACATAATTTGTGCTGGTATTTCCTTTTTATTGCTTAATCTATCGTATGGATGTCCATAAACTTTGATATATGGTATTTTCATTATCATTTGATTTAAATTGTTTTAAACTTTTCCTGATACCTTCTGTGATCTATGGCCATGAGTGATTTTAAGCTGTGTTTCTGAAATTGCCAAATTAAGGAGATATTGAAATTATTTTTTTTGTCATTGATTTAAAAAAAACAAAACTTTTATGTTTATTTTTAAGAGAGAGAGAGAGTGAGCACAAGCAGGGGAGGGGCAGAAAGAGGGAGACACAGAATCCGAAGCAGGCTCCAGGCTGTGAGCTATCCACACAGAGCCTAACATGGGGCTTGAACCCATGAACTGCGAGATCACGACCTAAGCCAAAGTTGGTCCCTTAACCGACTGTACCACCCAGGCACCCCGTCATTGATTTTTAACTTAATTTCATTATGGTCAAAGAATGTATCTTTATGATACTGATTCTTTGAATTATTGGGATGCTCTCTATAGCCTAAAAAGTAGCCAGATGTTCTAATTATCCCATGTGGTTGAGAAGAATATGTGTTCTCTAACTGTTGAATGCAGAAGCCTGTGTGTCTATTACATCAAGCTTATTATTTGTGCTGCTCTAAGTCTTTTATATCTTTACTAATTTTTAATTTATTTGATGTATCAATAATTGGGAAATGTGTTTTGAAATCCCTGCTATTGAAGTGGATTTTCATTCTCTCTATAGTTTTTCATTTTTTATATTTTGAGGATTTTGAAGTGATGGTTGAATATAAATTTCAAATTCTTGTATCTGTTCAGTGAATTAATCTGTTATCAATATAATGACCCTTTTTTTTTTTAAATTTTTTTTTTTTCAACGTTTATTTATTTTTGGGACAGAGAGAGACAGAGCATGAACGGGGGAGGGGCAGAGAGAGAGGGAGACACAGAATCAGAAACAGGCTCCAGGCTCTGAGCCATCAGCCCAGAGCCCGACGCGGGCTCGAACTCCCGGACCGCGAGATCGTGACCTGGCTGAAGTCGGACGCTTAACCGACTGCGCCACCCAGGCGCCCCTATAATGACCCTTTCTGTCCTAATAAGACTTCTTGGCTTAAAGTTTCCTCTGTAAGACATTAGCTTAGCTTAACTAGTTTATATTTTTGTTAGTATTTGTTTTCTTCTATATATTTTGCTAAATAACCCTGAGTTCCTTACACCTTTCTTTTGATTTTGTTTTTCTTTTGATTACTTTGGTTGATTTAATTTTTTCTATTTTCTTTTGAGTTTTCCAAACTGAGCATCAAATTTTATAAGAGTGTAGTACAGATATTACTACCTTGTCCTTAGATGTATTCCACCCTCTAAGCTCACTATACATCAGCAACACTATTCATGTTGTGTATAGGAGACATTTACATTTCATTTATCTTTTTGAAAAATGCCCTTGATAATAGTTGAAGATGTCAAAATCTTGGGCTTTTTGTTTTTGTTTGGTTATTGGTTTTGTTTTTGTTTCTGGTCTCTGTTTTTACTAGGCAAATGAGGTACAGGTGTATTATGTGAGAAACTGGCTCCTGAATTAATAATGGGGCATAATTTGTCTCAATATACACCTCATACTTGGAGATAGTTTTTAAAAAAAAAAAACACAATTTTTTTCTGCCTGAAGAGCTTTGGTTTGTAGGGTCTTTTTTTTTTTAACTTGTTTTATTTTTTATTTTTTTAAATTTACATCCAAATTAGTTAGCATATAGTGCAACAATGATTTCAGGAGTAGATTCCTTAGTGCCCCTTACCCATTTAGCCCATCCCCCCTTCCACAACCCCTCCAGTAACCCTCAGTTTGTTCTCTATGAGTCTCTTCTGTTTTGTCCTCCTCCCTGTTTTTATATTATTATTGCTTCTCTTCCCTTATGTTCATTTGTTTTGTCTCTTAAAGTCCTCATGTGAGTGAAGTCATATGATAATTGTCCTTCTCTGACTAATTTTGCTTAGCATAATACCCTCTAGTTCCATCCACGAAGTTGCAAATGGCAAGATTTCATTCTTTTTGATTGCCGAGTAATACTCCATTGTATATATATGCCACATCATCTTTATCCATTCATCCACCGATGGACATTTGGGCTCTTTCCATACTCTGGCTATTGTTGATAGTGCTGCTATCAATATGGGGGTGCATGTGTCCCTTCAAAACAGCACACCTGTATCCCTTGGATAAATGCCTAGTAGTGCAATTGCTGGGTCGTAGGGTAGTTCTATTTTTAGTTTTTTGAGGAACTTCCATACTGTTTTCCAGAGTCACTGCACCAGCTTGCATTCCCATTTAATTTTTTTTAATGTTTATTTATTTTTGAGAGAGAAAGAGAGAGCGCATGCAGAGAGAGGGAGACAGAGAATCCCACGCAGGCTCTGGCTTTTGGCACAGAGCCCAATGTAGGGCTTGAACTCATGAAACCATGAGATCGTTACTGAGCCAAAATCAGGAGTTGAACACTTAACTTATTGAGCCCCTGGTTTTTAACATTCAAAAAACCCCTTAAGAGTATGCTGTCTTTTAGCACATATGTTTGATCTTTTTCTTGGTATGAAATCACTACTACTCTCACTTTGTTATAGGTGAGGAATGTGGAGAAGCTGCTTACAACTGTGCACATAAAGTGAATATCTGTTGTGCAAAGACATGGAAATCAGGCAGAACAAAATATAAAATGGACTTTCAGAGAATGCAGAATTAGACACAGGTCCACCAGGGAGGGGATAAGCTTTTGAATGTGAAAACTTTTTTATTAATTGATATATAAATGATACACTAGTTTCAGATTCACAGCATGATTTGATATTTGTATATATTGTGAAATGATCACCACAATAAGTCTAGTTAACGTATGTCACCAGACATAGTTACAAAAATTTTTTCTTGTGATAAGATATTTTAAGATTTATTCATTCAGCAACTTTCAAATATGCAATACAGTATTATTAACTAGTTGCCATGCTAGACATTACATCCCTATTATTTATTTATTTTTAAATGTTTACTTATTTTGAGAGAGAGAGGGAGAGAGAGAGAGAGAGAGAGAGAGAGCGAGCATGAATGGGGGAAAGGCAGAGAGAGAGGGAGAGAAAGAATCCCAAGCAGGCTCTGTGCTGTCAGTGCAGAGACTGAAGCAGGGCTCAGTCTCACAATCCATGACATATCCTGAGCCAAAGTCAAGAGTCAGATGTTTAACCTACTGAACCACCCAGGTGACCCCACTTTAGTCACCTATTTTGCCTACCCCCCCCACCCCCATCCCCTGCCTCTGGCAACCTCCAAATCTGGTCTTTGAGCTTGGTTTTAGTTTGCCTTTTTTTTTTTAAATAAAATTTTGTAAATGTTCATTTTTGAGAGAGAGAACGTGAGCAGGGGAGGGGCAGAGAGAGAGGGAGACACAGAATTCAAAGCAGGCCTCAAGCTCTGAGCAGTCAGCACAGAGCCGGATGCGGGGCTTGAACTCATGAACTGTGAGATCATGACCTGAGCCAAACACTTAACCAACTGAGCCACCCAGGTGCCCCCGTTCCTTGTTTTTTAAATTCCACAAATAAGTGAGATCATACAGGAAATGTCTTCTCTGTCATATTTCACTTAGTATAATTCCCTCAAGGTCTATCCATGTTGTTGCAAATGGCAAGATTTCATTCTTTTTTTAAATGGCTGATTAATACTCCATTGTGTATGTATATACATACATACATGTACGTATATATGTACATATGTACATGTATGTGTGTGTATATATCTATATGTATATAGATATATCTCACATTTTCTTTGCCCATTCATCCATTAATGGACACTTAGGTCATTTCCATATCTTAGTTATTGTAAATAATGCCAAAATGAACATGGGATGCATGTATCTCTTCAAGATAGTTATTTGTTTGTTTTCAGATAAATAGCCAGAAGTGGCATTGCTGGATCATATGGTGGTTCTGTTTTTAATATGGAGATATTCATACTGTTTTCCTTATAATGGCTATACCAATTTACATGGAATGTGAAAACTTTTAACTTTCAAGGGAACATAGATATAACAAAGGACCTGAATAATTACAATTATTACAATTACATTAAAAAATAATTTAATGTAGTCAAATTTATCAATCTTTTCTTTTATTGGATCTTGATTTTTGTCATATGCAAAACTCAGGTTAGAAAAAATCATTGATGCTGTCTTCTAGTATTTGTGTACTTTTATTTTTTACATTTATTTATTTTGTTAATATTTATTTTGAGAGAAAGAGCGAGCATGAGTGTGGGGAGGGGCAGAGAGAGATGGAAAGAGAATCCCAAGCAGATTCTGCACTGTCCGCACAGAGCCACGTATGTATAGGTGTATACATACATATACATATAATATGTATATACACATGTTACATACATACACATATACAGTATATATATATATTTATATATATAAGTTGTATCTATTGTGTTACAGATCTTTCTTAACTTTAGGTGTAGTTACATCCTGATAAACCCATCATAAATTGAAAATACTGTAAGCTGAACACTGAAACTAATATAGCACTGTATGTTAACTATACTGGAATTAAAATAAAAAATAATTGAAAACATTTTTAAAAATCAAAAAATCAAAAATGTATGTTCTCTTCTATACCAAAAAAAACGTAAGTCAAAATACATTTAATACATTGAACATACTGAACATCATAGCTCATCCTGGCCTACCTTAAATGTGCTCAGAACATTTACTTTAGCCTACAGGTGGGCAAAATGATCTAACGCAAAGCCTATTTTATAATAGTGTTGAATATCTCATGTAATTTATTGAATACTGTACTGAAACTGAAAACAGAATGGTTTTATGGGTACAGAAGTTTGTAAGTGTATCAGTTGTTTATCCTGTGATCACATGGCTGACTGGGATTTGTGGCTTGTTGCTGCTGCCCAGAATCGTAAGAGAATATTGTATTGCATATCACTAGCCCGGGGAAAATATTAAATTCAGCATTTGAAGTACAGTTTCTATTGAATATGTATCTCTTTTGCATCATCATAAAGTCAGAAAATAGTAAGTCAAACCATTGTAAGTAGGGAACCATCTGTGTGTGTGTATGTGCATATATACATATGTACCCACATATATACATGTATACACACATACACACACACACACACAAATGTAATCTTTATATATGGCTCTTTAAATTTTTACATCTCCCTTTTATATATATTATAAACTTATTTGGCCAATTGAACACTTAAACCAATAATTACAAAATATTACAGTAAATAAGCATGCTAAATTTCTCCTTGTTCAACTTACCTTTTATGTGCTTTTGTTTCAGCAGCCAAAGATCACAAGGAAAAACATTATCAAATAAGAGAATTTGGAGCACCTCAGTTTTCTAACTCTGAAAATGGTTAAGAAATTATAATTTCATCATATAAATGGATAATGTGATATTTAAAATTCTTTACTTTTAATTTAATACTTAATTAATTGTTTTGTTTCAGCAGCCAAAGATCACAAGGAAAAACATTATCAAATAAGAGAATTTGGAGCACCTCAGTTTTCTAACTCTGAAAATGGTTAATAAATTATAATTTCATCATATAAATGGATAATGTGATATTTAAAATTCTTTACTTTTAATTTAATACTTAATTCCTCAACATTAAAACCTGTATAGGTCTCTCTATACAGGAATCCAATACCTGTGCTTCTACTTTGTAGCACACTGAAGTGGAACTGAAGTCATTATTTGTTTTGTATGTTTGGGCCCTTGTCCAGATGTATCTGTGAAACTGTGAGGACCATGTCTATCTTATGGTCTAGTGTACCTCCGCTATCCAGCAGTTATGGACACTCAGTAGAAACTACCTTGAATATCTTCCCCAAGCAGTTATGTTGCAGATATTTTCTCCCGTTTTGTCATTTGTCTTTTGACTTTTCATGTAGTTGTTTCTTGCCTTATAAATTTTTAAAAATAATTTAGTGTAGTCAAATTTATCAGTCTTTTCTTTTATTGGATTTGATTTTTGTCATATGAAGAATCAGGTTAGAAAAATTCGTTGATGGTGTCTTCTAGTATTCGTGTACTTTTATTTTTTACATTTATTTATTTTATTAATGTTTATTTATTTTGAGAGAGAGAGGAGAGAGAGAGGGAGCGAGCATGAGTGTGGGGAGGGGCAGACAGAGAGAGAAAGAGAATCCCAAGCAGATTCTGCACTGTCAGCACAGAGCCAGACTCAGGGCTTGATCTCACGAACTTTGAGATCATGACCTGAACCAAAATCAAGAGTCAGACACTTAACCGACTGAGCCACCCAGGTGCCCCCACATTTAGACCTCCAATTCATTTGGAGTTTATTTAGCCATATGGTATTAGCAGTGGATTAAATGTTATCTTTTATAAGTGGCCATCCTTTTATATCATTTTTTTTTAATGCCATCTTTGCCACAGTAATTTGAGATAACTTCCAATCATATACTAGGTTTCTGTTTGTATTTAGGTCTGTTTCTGGACTTTATTTGTATTTTATTGATGTGTGCATGTACCAATGCCATGTGGTTTTAATTATTGAAATTTTCTTTTGTGTTTTTATATCTGGTAGGGCTAGTATCCTTTTAATTATTTTCTTAGCTATTCTTGCATGTTTATTTTTCAATATAAATTAAAAAAATTTTTTAATGTTTATTTTTTGAGAGAGAGAGAGAGACAGAGTGTGAGCAGGGGTGGGGTAGAGAGAGAGGGAGACACAGAATCCGAAGCAGGCTCCAGCCTCTGAGCTGTCAGCACAGAGCCCAACGCGGGGCTTGAACTCACGAGCTGTGAGATCATGACCTGAGCCGAAGTCGGATGCTCAACTGAGCTGAGCATCCAGGTGCCACCCAGGTGCCCCTCAATATAAATTTTATATCATGTTGTCCAGCTGCATAAAACCCATTATTCCTTTTATTGTGATTATATTAAATGTGAAAAACTGACAGCTTGATGGTGCTGAGACATCCTAACCAGAAACAAGGGACATTTTTCCTATTTGTTAAAATTTTCTTGTGTATCTTTTATATACAGGTTTTTTTAAATATAGGTTTTGAACAGTTTTGTTTTTTCTCAGTATTTTATCTTGTTTGTTGTCACTGTAAGTGAGGTTTTCTTTTCCATTACATATACGTGTGTGTGTGTGTGTGTGTGTGTGTGTGTGTGTGTGTGTGTGTGTATAAATAATCTTTATGCCCAATGTTGGGCTTGAACTCATGACCTTGAGATCGAGAGTCACATGCTCTACTAACTAAGCCAGCCAGGTACCCCTTTCCATTATACTTTTAACTGGTTATTAATTTGTGTATATAAATAAATGCTGTTGATTTTTTTAAACTTCTGATATTTATTTATCTGTCTGTTTTTTGAGACTGAGAGCAGAAGCTGGGGAGGGACAGAGGGAGAGAGAGAAAGGGAATCTTACGCAGTCTCCACACTCAGCATGGAACCCAACATGGGCCTCTCTCTTACAACTGTGAGATCATGATCTGAGTGGAAATCAAAGAGTTAGAGCTTAACAGACTGAGCCACCCAGGTGCCCCAAAATTCTATTGACTTTTTGTATGTTAATATTATATGTTGCTACCTAGAATTTTCTTATAGTTTGAGTTAGTTTTATCATTGATTTTCTAGCGTTTTCCAGGTATACCATCATGTCATCTGCAAATAGATATAATCCTGTTTTTTCTTTACCAGTTCTTGTTACTGTAATTGATTTCTTTTGTTTAATTGCATTGGTTACTACCTCCAGAACCAGTTGAATATTAGTGGGCATTTCCTAATTTTAGTGGAAGTTCCTGTAATGTTTCTGAATTAATTAAGATGTTGGCTTTTGAAATGAGCTATAGATTTTGTGACGTTAAAGAAGTATCCACGGGGTGCCTGGATGGCTCAGTCTGTTAAGCATCCAACTCTAGATTTCAGCTCAGGTCATGATCTCATGGTTCATGAGATTGGGTCCCGTGTTGGGCTCTGCGCTAACAACACAGAGCTTGCTTGGGATTCTGTCTCTCTCTCCTTGTCTCTCTCTCTCTCAAAATTAATAAACTTAGAAAAAAAGAAAGTATCTATACACTCCTAATTTCTTAAGAGTTTTATTAGGAATGGTTGTTGAATTTTTCCAACAGCTTTTTCCACATCTATGCCAGCAGTTATTTGATTTTTTTCTTAAATGTATTAATATGATAAATTATATTAATAGGTTTCCTGATACTACACCATCTTTGCATTCCAGTTATAAGTCCAGCTTTGTCATTGTGCATTAATCTGTTGATATTTTATTTACTAATTCTGCATTGCAGTTGATTTCCCTGTGAAGACATTTAGGCCTGATGCATTTTTTGTGTTTTCTTCTCAATGGAAATTGTTCTGTTTAACCTTTCTATATGTACTAAAATCAATTTCAGCAAATTATATTTTTCTCAAATTATTCGTTTTGTCTAGATTGTCAGATATTTGTATAGATTTGTATAAAATCTTGATTTTTAACAGCTTTATTGAGGTGTAAGTTAAATACCTAAAAATTACCAATTCTGAGTGTAAGATTCTATGATTTTTCGTAAATTTATAGAGTTGTGCATGTTATCACCTCAGTGAATATTAGAATATTTCCCAAAAGCCTCTTGTACTTGTTTATAATCCTTGCTCCCACTCTGTCCTAGAAAATTACTAATCTGATTTCTGTCTCTCTAAATTTCCCTTTCCTGGACTGAAATTGTACAAAAGTTCGCCTTTTGTGTCTGGCTTTTTATGTCTGCCATTAAGCCTAATGTTTTTCTAGATTCATCCATGTTGTTGCAAATAGCAGTAGTTCATTACTTCCCCCCCCTTAATTGTTTTATCGAAAAATACACATAAAATTTACTATCCTACCCGTTTTAAGTGTATACTGGTATTAAATTGTGCAACCATCACCACCATCCATCTCTAACTTTTTTCATTATAAAACTGAAAGTCTGTATCCATTAAATGATAATTACCCATTCCCCCACCTCTGCCCCTAACACCCAACATTCTCCTTTGTTCTCTATGATTTTGACTATTCCAAGTACCTCATGTAAGTGGAATCATATAGTATTTGTCCTTTTGTGACTGGCTTATTTCACTTAGCATAATGTCCTCAAGATCCATTCCATGTTGTGGTATATTGCAGAATTTTCTTCCTTTACAAGTCTGAATAATACTCCATTATATGTATACACCACATTTTGCTAACTATAGTTTATTACTTTTTATTTATGAATGTATTCCATTGTATGGATATACCACATTATATTTATCCATTTATCAGTTGATGGACATTTGGACTGTTTACAGTTTTTGGCTGTTGTAATTCTGTTGCTGTGAACATTCAAGTACTTCTCCTAGTATGGACATAAGATTTATTTTTATTGGTTAGATCCCTAGAAATGGAACTGCTAGGTTATGTGGCAAATTTGACTTTATCTTTCTGAGGAACTGCTAAATGGTTTTGCAAAATGGCTCTACTACTATTTCATTCCCACTAGCAAAGTATGAGGGGTCTAGTTTCTCCACATCTTTGTCAACATTTGGTATTATCTTCTTAATCATGTACATTCTAGCGCTTTTAATTTGTGGCTTTAATTTGCATTTCCCTAGTGACTTATGATGTTGAGTATCTTTTCCTGTGTTTATTGGCCATTCGTATATCTTTGTTGACAAATCTGTTAAGATCTATTGCCAATTTTTTAATTGGGTTATTTACCTTATAATTAAATTGCATGATTATTCTTCATACAAGTTGTCAGACATAGGACTTGTAAATATTCCAGTCATCTTATTTTCTCAATTTTGCCTCTTGAAACACAAAATTTTTTAAATTTTATGAAGTTCAACTTAACATTTTTTTTCTTCTATGGGTTGTTCTTTTGGTATCACATCTAGATCTCCCTACCCAAGATTACAAAGATTTTCTCTTATGTATTCTTGAAGTTTTGTAATTTTAACTCTTACCTGTGGGACTATGATCATTTTGAGTTAATGTATTGTGTGAGGTAGGTAAGGTTTATTTTTGTTTTTGTTTATTGCATATGTATATCTACTTGTACTAGTACCATTTATTGAAAAGATATTCCTTTATTCACTGTATTTTCTTGGCATTTTTGTTAAAATCAAGTGACCAAAAAAAATGTAAGGGTGTGTTTCTGGATTCTAGTTTCTGTTCCACTGATCTATATACCTAACCTTGGTCAGTACCCTACTGTCTTGATTACTGTGGCTTTATAGTAAATTTTGAAATTAAGTAGTATAAGTCCTACAGCATTGTTCTTTTTTTTTAAATTTATTTATTTTTGAGAGAGACAGAGCATGAGCGGGGGAGGGGCAGAGAGAGAGGGAGACACAGAATTGGAAGCAGGCTCCAGGCTGTCAGCACAGAGCCTCATGGTAGGGCTCGAACTTACAAACCGCGAGATCATGACCTTAGCTGCAGTCGGACGCTTAACCGACTGAGCCACCCAGGCGCCCCTACAGCATTGGGGTTTTTTTCAAAATTGTTTTGGCTATTCTAACTTGTTTGCATTTCCATATAGATTTTACAATCATCATGTTGAATTCATACATCAGTTGGAGTTGATTGCTATCTGGACAATATTGTTCCTTCCAGTCTGTGAATGTGGAGATTTTTTCCTTATCATTGGCTTTCAGTGGTTTGCTTATGAAGTATCTAGATATGGATCTCTTTACATTGATTCTGCTTGGGTTTTATTAAGCTTGTTGGATGAGTACATTGATGTTTTCAACAAATTTGGGACATTTTGTCCATTATTTCTTCAAATTCTACCCCGCCATCTTTTTGAAACTCTTATTGTTTCAAATTGAAACTCTTATTGAATTATTGAATAATTCAATTGAAACTTATTGAAACTCTTAACTTCTGATGTTGGCCCGCCATTTCACTTAGATACTGTGCATTTTTCTTCATTCTTTTTTCTTTTCTCAGTTCTTTGGGTTGCATAAGCTGTCAGTCTATCTTAAAGTTAGCTAATTCTTTCTTATGCTAGTTCAGATCTACTGGTGATCCTCACCAGTGAATTTTTCATTTCGGTTATTGTACTTTTTTTTTTTAAGTTTTTTAATGTTTATATATTGTTGAGAGAGAGAGACAGACACAGCGTGAGTGGGGGAGGGGCAGAGACAGAGACATAGAATCAGAAGCAAGCTCCAGGCTCTGAGCTGTCAGCACAGAGCCCAATGTGGGGCTCAGACTCACGGACCGTGAAATCATGTCCTTAGCTGAAGTTGGATGCCCAACTGACTGAGCCACCCAGGTGCCCCTCAGTTATTGTACTTTTAAAACAAATTTTTTTTAAGTTTATTTATTTTGAGAAAGAGAGCGTGCACATGCAAGCAGGGAAGGGGCAGAGATGAGAGAGAATCCCAAGAGAGCTCCACACTGCCAGTGCAGAGCCTGACATGGGGCTCGATCCCATGAACCATGAGATCATCACCTGAGCTGAAATCAAGAGTCGGACACTTAACTGACTGAGCCACTCACATGCCCCAGTTACTGTACTTTTCAACTTCAGAATTTCTATTAGGTTCTTTTTTGTAATTTCTGACTCTTTACTGATACTCTCTATTTGATACAGTATTGTCACAACACCTTCCTTTGCTTTTTAAAGATTGCTTTAACAAATTTTTCAGCTTTACTGAGGTAAAATTGATAAATAAAGTTGTAAGATGTTTGAAGTGTGCTGATATAATGTTTACCTTGTGAGAGGATTCTCTCCATCTAGTTAATTACCCTATCTATGAACACACTTCCTTTACTTTAATCATACTGTCTTTTAGTTCTTTAAATGTATTTATAAGGGTTGCTTTGAAGGTTTTGCCTGTTAATATGACATTTGGTTTGCTCTCACAGGCAGTTTGAGTTCCTGCCTTCTTGCCATTGTTTGGTCATACTTTACTATTTATTGTTTGTTTTGGCCTACCTTACTGTTTTTTGTTGGAAACTGGACATTTTAGATAATACATTTTAGCAGCTTTGGCTACTGGTCTTCTCCTTTGGGGCTTGTTGTTATTATTTGCTTGCTTTATTTCTTTAATGACAGGCTGGATTATTTTGGTGAAATCTATCCTCCCTTCCCCAGGCCCTCAGCTCTCAACAGTGGAACAGGGATACAGAATTAGGTTTACCCACAGTCACCCTAGGATGACCGTTTGTTTTGGTAAGGATTCTCCTTGACAGTCCCTTTCCCTGATCACACCCAGCTGTTAAACACCACTAATTTCCATATCATTGCTTTATTATTTTTAAGAATGCTCTGGATCATAAATTGTTCTACAAACAAAACCAATAAAATTTGGACTCCTGTGAGAGGATATTTTCCAAGGTCACTGAGATTTATTCTTACCCTACCTAGGTAGGCTTGTCCCCATTGGCTTTTTCCCTGATTCTTTCAGGCAAACTAGTTGGCCTACATTTTAGCCTGTATGTCCAATGAGTCTTCCAGTCTCTTCCCAATTGCTTTTCACCACAGCCTTCACTGTTCTGGGGAGTATGCTTAGGCTTGAATTTCTCTGTACTCTGTTGCAAAGGAAGTCAGTTCTTTGGGACAAGATTTGGAGGTATTTCATAGTCTGCTTCTCTCTCCAGGCAAAATCTCTAAGTTAGGGCTTTATCTGGGAATGAAAACAATGACATGTTTCTGTATAAGATCCTTGCTCTGGGAGCTGAGTGCTAAGTGAGGAGGGTGATGGTAATCTCAGGTCTTTTTGGCCTGCCTTTTCCTAAATGAAACTACCACATTATGAGCAGGGTCACATGACCCAGGGCTCCTGTATTCTCAGCATGCCACACCCAAATCATAGTCTCAATCTTATGACTGGGGTCTTGTTATCTGGGTGGGAAATGGGAGCTTGCACCTCTTGATTGTACTGTCCAGACTTAGCCAATAGGTAAGTGAGGACAGGATATGAAATGCTGATACCCTGCCCCTCCTGGGAACATAACTCTTGACTGAGACTTGTGGGAGCAGGAGCCCTATGTTCTTGGCTACACAGGGTGAGAGTGGAATTTCCATCTTGCTTAACTGGGAAGGGAATGGTTCTTAGTTCACATACCATAGTTTGAATTTTAATAGATTTTCTTGAGTAGGTGTTTCCTCATTTGATGTGTGTCCTTGGAACAATTTCTAGAGACTTTAATGATTGTTTTTTAAACATTTTTCACCAGTTATTTAAAAACTGGTATGCCTGTCCATAGACTTCCCCACTCTATCATGCTGGAAGCCTTTTTCATTTTTATCAGTAAAGGTGTTCAGGATTATTTTTTCTCTGTTAATTGCTATTTAAGTATCCATGGATTATAACATGAAATGTCTTTTTTATTATTATTTTTCAGAAATTCCATTGCCCTTTCAACCAATAGTTGTTTAATAGAATGTATTTAAATTTACAAGTGGAAGAGCCTTTTAGTTTTTCAGTTTCATTTTTTAAATTACTTCACTTTCTTGGATGTTGTTTGTAGTATTTCCACTTTAAGAAACTCATTGATTTTTATGTGTTTGCTTTAGTATAATTTTGGTGAATTTTCAATGTGTGCTTGAGAGGAAAATATATTTTCTTTTTCATTTTTTTTTAAGATTTTATTTTAAGTAATCTCCACACTCACTGTGGAGCTCAGACCCACAACCCTGAGATCAAGAGTCACACACTCTACTGACTGAGCCAGCCAGGCAGTCCAAGTGTATTTTCTGTTAGGTTTATTTACAAAACCTATCTTAGTGATTACTCTGTTTAGATTTTTTATATCTTTACTTTTACCTTTTGGGCATATTTTTTACTGAGAGTGGTATATTAAAGTCTACTGTTTTTTACTGAGAGTAATTAATTAAATAATTAAATTCTATGATCATTAATTTGTTTCTACTTCTTGCATCCCCTGTAGTTTCTGCCCTAAATAGTGGCTGCTTCATTATTTCACACTTAGATATTCATAACTATTGTATCTTCATTGTGAAATGTGGTCATTTTGATCTATAGCCTACCCAATTACAAATAATTTCATGTAAACTTCCAGTCAATTTAATTGTTCACTAAAATTTTGTTAAAAAATTATGTTAATGTATAAGAACAGTGAACCAAATTTGATTTGCCCTACATTTTACTCTCATTTCCTCAAAAAGAAAAGAGCCATTCTGTTTTTATTTTCATTCAACAGTTGCAAAAGATTTACCTGTTGATTCACTGGAAGATGATTTTGAGAAGGAATTCTCATTTCTGAACAACCTGCTAAGTCCTGGTTCTTCAAGTACTAGTGAATTTACCCAAGAATGCCAGACTGCCTTTGGGAGCCCCGGCACCAGCCTCACATTCCAGGAGCCTTCTGTGGGGTCTGAGCCTCTTGCTCATTCTTCACGATTCCTTCCTTCACAGCTCTTTGATCTTGGCCTTCATGCTGTTGGAGCTTTCAACAGTAAGTGTCTATGAAACATTTGGACACCCATGACTTATTTTATCCTTGTGAAGCAAAACTATGTGCATGTGGATGCTAAAATCAACAAGGATATTGATTTTAACTTTAGTACTACTAGATAAAATCTGCAATCATACGCACCAACTGAAAAAAATAACAAATATTACTACTGGAGTATATCAGTAAGACTGAAAAAAGGGCTGCTTTCCTCCCACCTCCACCAAACCCCACATTTTCTGCATTGACTTTCCCAGATGTCTTCTCAACATAGAAAATCAGTGTCTTATTTTAACTCTTGACCTGCTAAGTTATCCCTACTTATGGCAGGTCATATTGTTTCTTCCATCTAGCAAAGCTTGGTGTGTTCTCTTCCTGTGGGTTTAGAGTAGATCCTGGCAACTCCTGGGCAAGGCAGCAGGACTGGAGGGTTGTGGTAGAAAGCCGGGGAAGGGTGTTTTCCTGAGGAAAGGGCCCTCTTCTTTGTGTTTATGTCAGGGACTCCCTCTACTGACCTGCTGTCCCAGGAACGTGTAATCAACCTAGCACCTTGGGAGTCATTTTGGTCCCCACTTCCATATATATTGCTAAGTGCTGTCAATCCTATTTCTAAAATATGTCTCCAATTTCATGCTTCTCCTTTCTTCCTCTATTATCAGAGGCATTTAGAGCCTTGTTTGGTTTTCTGGGCTGCTGTAAGAGTCCTCCTACCAGACCTCCCAAACCCCAGGTCATCTTCCATGCTTTCATGGAAGAGTTCTTTCTCCAAGAAGCAGATTCTGATGTCAGCACCCTGCTTACATTAAAATGAAGGACCATGGGCTCTAGGGTAAAACCCGTGCCTACATTTCCACTCTATTCTCTTACCTTACTTCAAAATACTTATATGTTCTTTTCTAAATTTATTCATTCTTTCATTCATTCATTCATTCATTCATTCATTCATTCAAGAGAGAGAGAACATGAGTTGGGGAGGGGCTGAGAGAGAGGGAAACAGAGAATCCCAAGCAGGCTCCACACTGTCAGCACAGAGCCCAACATGGGGCTCAAACTCACGAAACCATGAGATCATGGCCTGAGCCAAAACCAAGAGTTAGACACTTAACTGAGACCCAGGCACCCACAATCCTTTTCATTTTCTGTAAATGTATTGACTATTATTAGATCCCTCTGAGACATCACTGCTTGTGTTGCTGCTTTGACTTATGATGTTCAGTAATAAAGCATAGGCTTGAGCCTGTGTTTTAGGTTCCCAGTCCAGCATTTTCTCCATGGTGGCCAACCAACCCTTGAATACTTCTTCAGTACTGTCCAGTGGAGTGGTTTCTGCCACCTCTGGCCTCGCATAGTGCTTTATATGTTTTCATGGCTGTAATCATAGTTCATCTTGCCTTCTGTCCCTATCTTTCACCCCCTAGTAGATTTTATCCTTGAGAAAATGGTTCACAGCACCTAACAGTGTCTTAATGCATTGTACTTTGTATTAAAATACTTTGTTCATACTGTGTCTGCAACACCATCATACTTTGTCCAGCCTGCAAGTATTTCAAGGACAAAATCTGTATGGTGATTTATCTTTGTCCTTTCTATGACAGCAGCATAAAGTTAGTTCAATAAATAAAATAAATATCAGGGGAGCCTGGCTGCCTCAATTGCTAGAGCATTTGACTCTTGGTCTCAGGGTCATAAGTTGAAACCCCACATTGGGCATAGAGCCTACTTAAAATAAAATAGAGGTGCATGGGTGGCTCAGTAGGCTAAGTGTTGGACTTTGGCTCAGGTTACAATCTCTTGGTTGTCAGCACAGACCCCACTTTAGATCCTCTGTCCCTCTCTTTCTTTGCCCTTCTCCTGCTTGTGCATGCATACACACTCACATTGTTTCTCTCTCTCTCAAAAATAAACATGAAAAAACTAAACTAAGGAGAATAGGGGAGAAGATGGCGGCGTAGGAGGATGCTAGGCTCACTGTGTCCTGCTGATCACTTAGATTCCACCCACATCTGCCTAAATAACCCAGAAAACCGCCAGAAGACTGGCAGGACAGACTCTCCAGAGCCAAGTGTAGACAAGAGGCTGACAGAAGAGGGTAGGAAGGGCTGAGAGGAGGTGCGCACTACACAGACTGGTGGGAGGGAGCCGGGGGAGGTGTGGAGGGGCAGCCCACCCAGCAAGGCAAAGCCCCCTTTCTGGCTTCCAAAAGTGGAGGGGCTGGACTGCATGAGTTCTGACAGCCAGAAGGACTTAACATCTGGAATGTTATAAGTCAACATTGGGACTGCTTGGAGATTGGGAGGGCAAGAGGACACCAGGAGGGAGAGGTGTTGAGCCCTGGAAGACAGAGATCAACTCAGCGGTGGGCAACAAAGGCGCTGGCCAGCGTCATATCCCTCTCCCTTCCCCCAGCCGAAATCCCAAAGGGAACCAGTTCCCGTCACCAAACTTCCTTGCACCTCACAAACACCCAGTGCCGTGCTTCTGTGGATCCATCCCTCTGAGGGTCTGCCTCCCTCCTGGTGCTGCAGGGCCCCTCCTGCAGGGGACCACCCTCAGCAAAGTGAGCTAAGCCTGCCCCTCCCGCCCCTGTGCACCTTGCGGATCCACCCTGGCTAATACGCCAGATCCCATCAAAGCAGCTCCACAAGCCTGGCAATGTGCAAGCAGCCCAGACAGGGACCATACCACTCCACAGTGAGTCCTGCCCCTGGGAGAGGGGATGATAAGGTACACACCGGTCTGATTGTGGCCCCAGCAGTGGGCTGGGGACAGACATTGGGTCTGACTGCAGCCCCGCCCACCAACACAAGTTACTCCAGACAGCACAGGGGAAGTGCCCTGCAGTTTGGCACCACCCCAGGGACAATCCAAAATGACGAAACAGAAGAATTCTCCTCAGAAGAAACTCCAGGAAGTAGCAGCAGCTAATGAATTGATCAAAAACGGTTTAAACAATATAACAGACCATGAATTTAGAATAATAGTCATAAAATTAATCGCTGGGATTTAAAAAAGCATAGAGGACATAGAGGATCTCTTGCTACAGAGATCAAGGGACCAAAAAATAGTAATGATGAATTAAAAATGCTAAATGAGGTGCAAAATAAAATGGAGGCAGCCACAGCTCAGATTGAAGAGGCAGAGGAGAGAATAGGTGAATTAGAAGATAAAATTATGGAATCGCTTCTCGGCCTTTTGGCTAAGATCAAGTGTAGTATCTGTTCTTATCAGAAGATAAAATTAGGGAAAAAGAGAAATCTGAGAAAAAGATAAAAAAAATCCAGGAGTATGAGGGGAGAATTAGAGAACTAAGTGATGCAATCAAGCATAACAATATCTGTATAATAGGAATTCCAGAAGAGGGAGAGAGAGAGAAAGGGGCTGAAGGTATACTTCAACAAATCATAGCTGAGAACTTCCCTGATCTGGGGAAGGAAAAAGGCATTGAAATCCAAGAGGCACAGAGAACTCCCTTCAGACGTAACTTGAATCGATCTGAACGACATATCATAGTGAAACTGGCAAAATACAAGGATAAAGAGAAAATTCTGAAAGCAGCTAGGGATAAACACCCTCTAACATATAAAGGGAGACTGATAAGACTAGTGACAGATCTATCTACTGAAACTTGGCAGGCCAGAAAGGAATGGCAGGAAATCTTCAATGTGACGAACAGAAAAAATATGCAGCTGAGAATCCTTTATCCAGCAAGTCTGTCATTCAGAATAGAAGGAGAGAGAAAGGTTTTCCCAAACAAACAAAAACAAGGAATTCATCACCATGAAACTAGCCCTACAAGAGATCCTATGGGGGATTCTGTGAGTGAAATGTTGCAAGGACCACAAAGTACCAGAGACATCACTACAAGCATGTAACCTACAGACATCAAAATAACTCTAAACCCATATCTTTCAATAATACTGAATGTAGGGGCACCTGGGTGGCGCAGTCGGTTGAGCGTCCGACTTCAGCCAGGTCACGATCTCGCGGTCCATGAGCTCGAGCCCCGCGTCAGGCTCTGGGCTGATGGCTCAGAGCCTGGAGCCTGTTTCCGATTCTGTGTCTCCCTCTCTCTCTGCCCCTCCCCCGTTCATGCTCTGTCTCTCTCTGTCCCAAAAATAAATAAAAACGTTGAAAAAAAAAATTTAAAAAAATCCATTTAAAAAAAAAATAATAATACTGAATGTAAATGGACTAAATGCTCCAACCAAAAGACATAGGGTATCAGAATGGATTAAAAAAACCCAAGACCCATCTATTTGCTGTCTACAAGAGCCTCATTTTAGACCTGAAGTCACCTTCAGATTGAAAGTGAGGGGATGGAGAACTATCTATCATGCTCCTGGAAGTCAAAAGAAAGCTGGAGTAGCCATACTTATATCAGACAAAGTAGACTTTAAATTAAAGGCTGTAACAAGAGATGAAAAAGGGCATTATATAATAATTACAGGGTCTATCCATCAGGAAGAGCTAACAATTATAAATGTCTATGTGCCAAATATGGGAGCCCCCAAATATATAAAACAATTACTCACAAACATAAGCAACCTTATTGACAAGAATGTGGTAATTGCAGGGGATGTTAATACTCCACTTACAACAATGGATAGATCTTCTAGACACAGGATCAATAAAGAAACAAGGGCCCTGAATGATACATTGGATCAGATGGACTTAACAGATATGTTTAGAATTCTGCATCCCAGCAACAGAATATACTTTCTTCTCGAGTGCACATGGAACATTCTCCAAGACAGATCACATACTGGGTCACAAAACAGCCCTTCATAAGTATACAAGAATTGAGATCATACCATGCATACTTTCAGACCACAATGCTATGAAGCTTGAAATCAACCACAGGAAAAAGTCTGGAAAACCTCCAAAAGCATGGAGGTTAAAGAACACCCTACTAAAGAATGGGTCAACCAGGCAATTAGAGAAGAAATTTAAAAAATACATGGAAACAAACGAAAATGAAAATACAACAATCCAAACACTTTGGGATGCAGCAAAGGCAGTCCTGAGAGGAAAATACATTGCAATCCAGGCCTATCTCAAGAAACAAGAAAAATCCCAAATACAAAATCTGACAGCACACCTAAAGGAAGTAGGAGCAGAACAGCAAAGACACCCCAAACATAGCAGAAGAAGAGAAATAATAAAGATCAGAGCAGAAATAAACAATATAGAATCTAAAAATTTGTAGAGCAGATCAATGAAACCAAGAGTTGGTTTTTTGAAAAAATAAACAAAATTGACAAACCTCTAGCCAGGCTTCTCAAAAAGAAAAGGGAGAGGACCCAAATAGATAAAATCATGAATGAAAATGGAATTATTACAACCAATCCCTCAGAAATACAAGCAATTACCAGGGAATACTATGAAAAATTATATGCCAACAAACTGGACAACCTGGAAGAAATGGACAAATTCCTAAGCACCCATGCACTTCCAAAACTCAAACAGGAGGAAATAGAAAGCTTGAACAGACCCATAACCAGCGAAGAAATTCAATCAGTTCTCAAAAATCTCCCAACAAATAAGAGTCCAGGACCAGATGGCTTCCCAGGGGAATTCTACCAGACATTTAAAGCAGAGATAATACCTATCCTTCTCAAGCTATTCCAAAAAATAGAAAGGGAAGGAAAACTTCCAGACTCATTCTATGAAGCCAGCATTACTTTGATTCCTAAACCAGACAGAGACCCAGCAAAAAAAGAACTACAGGCCAAAATCCCTGATGACTATGGATGCAAAAATTCTCAATAAGATACTAGGAAATCGAATTCAACAGCATATAAAAAGAATTATACACCATAATCAAGTGGAATTCATTCCTGGGCTGCAGGGCTGGTTCAACATTCGCAAATCAACGTGATACATCACACTAATAAAAGAAAGATAACCATATGATCCTGTCAATCGATGCAGAAAAATCATTTGACAAAATTCAGCATCCTTTCTTAATAAAAACTCTTGAGAAAGTCGGGATAGAAGGAACATACTTAAAACATTATAAAAGCCATTTATGAAATGCCCACTGCTAATATCATCCTCAATGGGGAAAAACTGAGAGCTTTCCCCCTGAGATCAGGAACATGACAAGGATGTCCACTCTCACCGCTGTTGTTTAACATAGTGTTGGAAGTTCTAGCATCAGCAATCAGACAACAAAAGGAAATCAAAGGCATCAAAATTGACAAAGATGAAGTTAAGTTTTCACTTTTTGCAGATGACAAGATATTATGCATGGAAAATCCGATAGACTCCACCAAAAGTTTGCTAGAACTGATATATGAATTCAGCAAAGTTGCAGGATACAAAATCAATGTACACAAATCAGTTGCATTCTTATACACGAAAAATGAAGCAACAGAAAGACAAATAAAGACACTGATCCCATTCACAATTACACCAAGAAGCATAAAATACCTAGATTTATAAAAAAAAAAAGCATAAAATACCTAACCAAAGATGTAAAAGATCTGTATGCTGAAAACTATAGAAAGCTTATGAAGAAAATTGAAGAAGACATAAAGAAATGGAAAAACATTACATGCTCATGGATTGGAAGAATAATATTGTTAAAATGTCAATACTACCCAAAGCAATCTACACATTCAATGCAATCCCAATCAACATTGCACCAGCATTCTTCTTGAAGCTAGAACAAACAGTCCTAAAATTTGTATGGAACCACAAAAGACCCCAAATAGCCAAAGTAATTTTGAAGAAGAAGACCAAAGCAGCAGGCATCACAATCCCAGACTTTAGCCTCTACTACAAAGCTGTAATCATCAAGACAGCATGGTATTGGCACAAAAACAGACACATAGACCAGTGGAATAGAATAGAAACTCCAGAATTAGACCCACAAAAGTATGGGCAACTAATCTTTGACAAAGCAGGAAAGAATATCCAATGGAAAAAAGACAGTCTTTTTAACAAATGGTGCTGGGAGAACTGGACAGCAACATGCAGAAGGATGAAACTAGACCACTTTCTTACACCATTCACAAAAATATACTCAAAATGGATAAAGGACCTGAATGTGAGACAGGAAACCATCTAAACCCTAGAGGAGAAAGCAGGAAAAGACCTCTCTGACCTCAGCCGCAGCACTTTACTTGACACATCCCCAAAGGTAAGGGAATTAAAAGCAAAAATGAACTATTGGGGCCTCATCAAGATAAAAAGCTTCTGCACTGCAGAGGAAACAATCAGCAAAACTAAAAGGCAACCAATAGAATGGGAAAAGATATTTGCAAATGACATATCGGACAAAGGGCTAGTATCCAAAATCTATAAAGAGCTCACCAAACTCCACATCCAAAAAACAAATAATCCAGGGAAGCAATGGGCAGAAAACATGAATAGACACTTCTCTAAAGAAGACACCCAGATGGCCAACAGGCACATGAAAAGATGCTCAATGTCGCTCCTCATCAGGGAAATACAAATCATAACCACACTCAGATACCATCTCATGCCAGTCAGAGTGGCTAAAATGAACAAATCAGGAGACTATAGATGCTGATGAGGATGTGGAGAAACGGGAACCCTCTTGCACTGTTGGTGGGAATGCAAACTGGTGCAGCCGCTCTGGAAAACAGTGTGGAGGTTCCTCAAAAAATTAAAAGATAGATCTACCCTATGAGCCAGCAATAGCACTGCTAGGAATTTACCCAAGCGGTACAGGAGTGCTGATGCATAGGGGCACTTGTACCCCAATGTTTATAGCAGCACTCAATAATAGCCAAATTGTGGAAAAAGCCTAAATGTCCATGAACTAATGAATAGGTAAAGAAATTGTGGTTTATATACACAATGGAATACTACGTGGCAATGAGAAAGAATGAAATAGGGCCTTGTGTAGCGACATGGATGGAACTGGAAAGTGTTATGCTAAGTGAAATAAGTCAGAGAAAGACAGATACCATATGTTTTCACTCTTAGGTGGATCCTGAGAAACTTAACAGAAGACCATGGGGGAGGGGAAGGGGAAAAAAAAAAAAAAAAGAGGTTAGAGTGGGAGGGAGCCAAAACATAAGAGACTCTTAAAAACTGAGAACAAACTGAGGGTTGATGGGGGGTGGGAGAGAGGGGAGGGTGGATGATGGGTATTGAGGAGGGCACCTGTTGGAATGAGCACTGGGTGTTGTATGGAAACCAATTTAACAATAAATTTCATATTTAAAAATAAAAAATAAAAAAACTAAGCTAAGATATAATAAAAATCAGTTAAATCACTCAGTAAGAATTTAACCTAGAAGTAAGAAAGGACAGTATTATTTGGTAAAGAGGCACTCTAGGATAATTCAGATGTTTTGCTATAAAATTTTAGAAAACAATTATTCTTGCATACATATCTAACTGACCTAATAAAGATTTACAAACAGATTCATTCTCCACGTGAATACCTATTGCTCTTTCTCCTTAACTTGCCACATCTCTAGCAGCACTGAATTCTTTTCTTATTTTCTGGCAATACATTATCCACAATATTTCTTTATCACTGAGAACATCTGTTCTGGTCCCTGCCTGCAGGCTGACACACGTTCCCATGCAATGACTGAGGCAGTTGATACTCAGTGTTTAATGAGTGTCTTGTTCAAGATAACTAGGCAGTTTAAACAATTAAGAGGGAACCAAAATCTGGTCTTCTGCCTCCTAGTACAGGACTCTTTCTACTTGATTCACCTTTTCTTTGTCTACTTCTTTCTCTCCTGTAATGTAAACCAGGAAAGTGAGCTGCCCTGAGTTAGAAGATCTGTGTTCTAGGAACCCTGAGTAAGAACATGGGCTTCAAATGATCTCTTCTGTACAAGGAAGGTAGTAGACAGGATAATTTATATTCCTTTCTAGTGCTGTGTTTTAATTATAAACTAAATAATTTTTCATATTACAGAAAATATTTCACCATATTCATAATACTTTTTACTTTTAAGATTTTATTTTTAAGTAATTTCTACATCCACCATGAGGCTCAAACTCACAACCCCAAGAGCAAGAGTCTCACGCTCCACTGACTGAGCCAGCCAGGTGCCCCTCATAATGATACTTTAAAAAAAATTTATTTAAATTTCATTTAGTTAACATATGGTGTAGTATTGGTTTCAGGAGCAGAACCCAGTGATTCGTCATTCACATATAACACCCAGTGCTCATCCCAACAAGTGCCCTTCTTAATGCCCATCACCCATTTAGCCCATCCTCCCACCCCTCCCCTCCAGCAACCCTCAATTTGTTCTCTGTATTTAAGAGTTGATATAGTTTGCCTCCCTCTCTATTTTTGTCTTATTTTCCCTTCCCTTTCCCTATGTTCATCTGTTTCTTAATTCCACATATGAGTGAAATTGTATATTTGTCTTTCTCTGACTTATTTTACTTAGCATAATACACTCTCATTCCATCCACATTGTTGCAAATGGCAAGATTTCATTCTTTTTCATTGTGAGTAGTATTCCATTGTATGTATGTGTATATATCACATCTTCTTTAGCCATTCATTAGTCCATGGACATTTGGGCCCTTTCCATAACTTAGCTATTATTGATGGTGCTGCTGTAAACATTGGGGTACATGTGCCCCTTGAAATCAGCATTTTTGTATTCTTTGGGTAGATACATAGTAGTGCAATTGCTGGGCCTTAGGGTGTTTCTATTTTTAATTTTTTTAATGTTTCTTTTGGAGAGAGGGAGAGAGAGAGACAGAGTGTGAGCAGGCAGGGGCAGAGAGAGACAGAGTTGCAGAATCCAAAGCAGGCTCCAGGTTCTGAGCTATCAGCATAGAGCCTGATATGGGGCTCGAACCCACGAGCTGTGACATCATGATCTGAGCTGAAGTTGGAGGTGTAACCAACTGAGCCATCCAGGCACCGCTCTATTTTTAATTTTTTGAGAAACTTCCATACTGTTTTGCAGAACAGCTGTACCAGTTTGCATTCCCACCACTGTTTCTTTTTTTTTTTTTTTAATTTTTTTTTTCAACGTTTATTTATTTTTGGGACAGAGAGAGACAGAGCATGAACGGGGGAGGGGCAGAGAGAGAGAGAGACACAGAATCGGAAACAGGCTCCAGGCTCTGAGCCATCAGCCCAGAGCCTGACGCAGGGCTCGAACTCACGGACCGCGAGATCGTGACCTGGCTGAAGTCGGACGCTTAACCGACTGCGCCACCCAGGCGCCCTCCCACCACTATTTCAAAAGCATTCCCTTTTCTCTGCATCCTCACCAATATCTGCTGTTTCCTGAATAGGTGTAAAGTGATATCTCATTGTGGTTTTGATTTGTATTTTTCTTATGATGAATGATGTTGAGCATCATTTCATGTGTCTTTTAGCCATCTGAATGTCTTTATTAGAAAAGTGTCTGTTCATATCTTTTGCCCGTTTCTTCACTGGATTATTTGTTTTTTGGGTGTTGAGTTTGTTCATAATGATACTTTTTAATAACTGCATAGCATTTTGTTACATTTATCTTCTATAATCTGCTAAATTCCTTCCTTGGTTTTTTGACTTTTTCATTATATAGATAATGCTGCAAAAAACTTCATCATACATGCACTTTTTTTCCTTCAGTTAAATAACTTCCTTTAAGTAAATTTCTGGAATAGGATTACTGAGTCCAAGGGTATAAACATAGTTAAAGGTTTCAAGATTCTAATTGTCAGGTGTATTTCCTCTCTCCCAACTCCTTAGAAATTCTCTTTCTATGCCTTATATATCTGCAATTATTTAAAAAGAACACTTGTATATTTATATCAAAACCACTTTGAAAACTGTTAGGAAGTCTGATCTAATTCTACCTGGAACTAAACTTGATGATTTTTTCAAACGTTTTTTTTTTTTTATTTATTTTTGGGACAGAGAGAGACAGAGCATGAACGGGGGAGGGGCAGAGAGAGAGGGAGACACAGAATCGGAAACAGGCTTCAGGCTCTGAGCCATCAGCCCAGAGCCCGACGCGGGGCTCGAACTCACGGACCGCGAGATCGTGACCTGGCTGAAGTCGGACGCTTAACCGACTGCGCCACCCAGGCGCCCCTAAACTTGATGATTTGACTACATAATTGCAGATACATTTTAAGTATTTTCTGCCTCTTATATTGTAGAATCACACCCTAGTAGAAGGATTAAAGTACTCATTAGATATTTTTACGTTTTCTTGTCTTTTCTGATGCTACTTCCTATTTGACTAACAGTGGATAATTCTTTACTTCCCTCCCCGCTAGGCTGGGCCTCTGAAGGGGGATTAGAAGTTCCTCTTTCACACACTGATAACCAGCCAGTGCCTTCACAGAGTCCAAAGAAATTAACAAAGTGTAAGTTATTTATTTCTATTCTTTATTATCATATTAACAATCAGTTGCAGTCACATAAATTTAGAAAAGAATTACTTTATAGTCTTTGCCTCATATTGTCCAGGAAAATATTTTGTTCATAATGAATTAAAATGAAAGTTATACCTGGCTATCCCTCAGAATGGAAAAAATTGAATAGAAATTGTGAACTTGTCATAGTAAATTCTATACTTTAATTTTTAAAATATTTTGTGCTAAGGTTTGTTGGTAATGGATAATACCATTAAGATAGAAGGTGTTCTTTGATTACAAGATGCCCATTGACAAAGAGTGCATTTAGGCCTTTAGCATAGGGCCTGGTACATAGTAATTGCTAACATTTGTTGAGTACTTACCATATTATTGTCTGCAGAACTGGTCCATGTTGTAGTTACTATGTAGGGTATGCATAGAAAACAGATACTCTGTCAGGATTTTAGATACATGATAATCTTAGTCACTAATGTTGATTTTTAAAAACTTTGATTGGAAAGCATTTCAAATGTACAAGTGTTACATAAGTGAAAATAGCTCAAAGAACACCTGTATACCCTTTATCCAGATTCATCTACTGTTAGTATTTTGCTTTATGTAGGGTGTGTGTGTGTGTGTGTGTGTGTGTGTGTGTGTGTGTGTTTCATGTGTTATTTTATTCTCAACCACTTGAGGGTGAGTTACATACATCATGACCATTTACCCCAAAATACTTAAGTTTGTATTTCCTAAGAACAGGTATATTTTCTTTCATAACCACTGTATGGTTTGTAAACTTCAGGAAATTTAATGTTAACGTATTTTGTACAAAGCAAACCATGTATTTGTATTCCAGTTTTGTGAGTTGACCCAATAATGTCCCCTGTAGCACATTCCCCTCTGGACCGAGAGTCTAGGGTCATGATGTATTCAGTTGCTATGTCTCTTTTAGTCCCTTTTATTCTGAAACATTTCCACAGTTTTTCTTTGACTTTTGAACATGGGAATTTTAATACAATATAGTCCCTCTGCTCCACTGCTTTTTATCTTTAGTAGAATATTTCTTATCTCAGTTTTATCTGAATTTTATTGTGATTAAATTCAGGTTCTTCATTCTTGACTGGAATACTACACAGGTGACCCTCCTGTCTCAAGGTTCCAGATGTAAGGTTTATGCAGTCTGTTTCTCCTTCATTGATAATGTTAATTTTGGCCACCCATTCAAAGTGTTGTGTACTTTTTCTCTTAAATAATTACTGTTTTATGTTATTTTATCCTCTCATGCAGTTATTAAGCAGTCTCTGAGGAGACACTTTGCGACAGCACACAAGTCCAGGTCTTAATAGAATTTCTACTTAGATGTAGCATCCATTGTTGTTGCTTTTTGTGTGATTCAGTCTTTACAATGATGAGTGGTATAAAAAAAAAAAAGATTTTCTCATCACAGCACTCCCTCCACATTTTTGTTGTAGTAGAAAATACAAAACAGAATTTACCCTCCATTTATTTATTTATTTGTTTGTTTATTTATAAATTTACATCCAAGCTAGCATATAGTGCAACAATGATTTCAGGAGTAGATTACTTAATGCAGCTTACCCATTTAGCCCGTACCCCCTCCGACAACCCCACCAGTAACCCTCTGTTCTCCATATTTAAGAGTCCCTTATGTTTTGTCCCTCTCCCTGTTTTTATATTATTTTTGCTTCCCTTCCCTTGCTTCCCTTCATTTGTTATGTGTCTTAAAATCTTCATATGAGTGAAAGAATGTGATATTTGTCTTTCTCTGACTAATTTAGCTTAGTATAATACCCTCTAGTTCCATCCACGTAGTTACAAATGGCAAGATTTCATTCTTTTTGATTGCTTAGTAATACTCCATTGCATGGTATGTATGTATGTGTGTGTGTGTGTGTGTGTATATATATATACACACACCACATCTTCTTTATCCATTCATCCATCGATGGACATTTGGCTCTTTCCATACTTTGGCTATTGTTGATAGTGCTGCCATAAACATTAGGGTGCATGTGCCCCTTCAAAACAGAATACCTGTATCGCTTGGATAAATACCT
The DNA here is from genome assembly GCF_028749965.1 of Puma concolor. NCBI lineage: Eukaryota > Metazoa > Chordata > Mammalia > Carnivora > Felidae > Puma > Puma concolor. Next base: position 190,077,533 of record NC_141674.1, on the reverse strand, counting down.
AGAGTGCAATTGCTGGGTCGTAGGGTAGTTCTATTTTTAGATTTTTGTGGAACCTCCATACTGTTTTCCAGAGTGGCGGCACCAGCTTGCATTCTCACCAGAAGTGCAAAAGAGAACCTTTCTCTCTGCATCCTCACCAACATCTGTTGTTGCCTGAGTTGTTAATGTTAGCCATTCTGACAGGTGTGAGGTGGCATCTTATTGAGGTTTTAATTTGTGTTTCCCTGTTGATGGTGATGTTGACCATGTTTTCATATGTCAGTTGGCCATCAGGATGTTTTCTTTGGAGAAGTGGCTATTCATGTCTTTTGCCCATTTCTTCACTGGATTATTTGTTTTTTGGGTGTTGAGTTTGATAAGTTCTTTATAGATTTTGGATACTCACCCTTTATCTGATACGTCGTTTGCAAATATCTTCTCCCATTCTGTTGGTTGCCTTTTAGTTTTGCTGATTGTTTCCTTTGCTGTGCAGAAGCTTTTTATTTTGATGAGGTCCCAGTAGCTCATTTTTGCTTTAGTTTCCCTTGCTCTGGAGACGTGTTGAGTAAGAAGTTGCTGTGGCCAAGATCGAAGAGGTTTTTGCCTGCTTTCTCCTCGAGGATTTTGATGGCTTCCTGTCTTACATTTAGGTCTTTAATCCATTTTGAGTTTATTTTTGTGTATGGTGTAAGAAAGTGGTCCAGGTCCATTCTTCTGCATGTCACTGTCCAGTTTTCCCAGCACCACTTGCTGAAGAGACTGTCTTTATTCCATTGGATATTCTTTCCTGCTTTGTCAGAGATTAGTTGCCCATATGTTTGTGGGTCCATTTCTGCGTTCTCTATTCTGTTCCATTGATCTGAGTGTCTGTTCTTGTGCCAGTACCATACTGTCTTGATGATTACAGCTTTGTAGTATAGCTTGAAGTGTGGGATTGTGATGCCTCCTGCTTTGGTTTTCTTTTTCAAGATTGCTTTGGCTATTTAGGGTCTTTTCTGGTTCCATACAAATTTTAGGAGTGTTTGTTCTATCTGTGTGAAGAATGCTGGTGTTATTTTGATAGGGATTGCATTGAATATGTAGATTGCTTTGGGTAGTATCGACATTTTTACAATATTTGTTCTTCCTATCCAGGAGCATGGAATCTTTTTCCATTTTTTTGTGTCTTCTTCAATTTCTTTCATAAGGTTTCTATACTTTTCAGTGTATAGAGTTTTCACCTCTGGTTAGATTTATTCCTAGGTATTTTATGGCTTTTGGTGCAATTGTAAATGGGATCGACTCCTTGATTTCTCTTTCTGTTGCTTCATTGTTGGTGTATAGGAATGCAACCGATTTCTGTGCATTGATTTTATATCCTGCCACTTTGCTGAATTCATGGATCTGTTCTGGCAGGTTTTTGGCGGAATATTTTGGGCTTTTCATAGAGTGTCATGTAATCTGCAAAGAGTGAAAGTTTGAATCTCCTCCTGGCCGATGTGGATGCCTTTTATTTCTTTGTGCTGTCTGATTACAGAGGCTAAGACTTCCAATAGTATGTTTAATAACAGTGGCAAGAGTGGACATCCCTGTCTTGTTCCTCACCTTAGGGGGAAAGCTCTCAGTTTTTCCCCCTTGAGGATGATATTAGCATGGGTCGTTCATACATGGCTTTTATGATCTCGAGGTATGCTCCTTCTATCCCTCCTTTCTTGAGCGTTTTTATCAAGAAAGCATTTTGTCAAATGCTTTCTCTGCATCTATTGAGAGGTCATATGGTTCTTGTCCTTTCTTTTATTAATGTGATGAATCATGTTGTTTGGCGGATATTGAACCAGCCCTTCATCCCAGGTATAAATCCTTGGTTGTGGTGAATAATTTTTTTAATGTATTGTTGGATCCGGTTGGGTAATATGTTGTTGAGGATTTTTGCATCCATGTTCATCAGGGAAATTGGTCTGTAGTTCTCCTTTTTAGTGGGGTCTCTGTCTGGTTTGGAATCAAGGTAATGCTGGCTTCATAGAAAGAGTTTGGAAGTTTTCCTTCCATTTCTATTTTGGGAACACCTTCAAGAGAGTAGGTGTTAACTCTTCCATAAATGGTTGGTAGAATTCCCCTGGAAAGCCATCTGGCCCTGGACTCTTGTGTTTTGGCAGATTTTTGATTACTAATTCGATGTCCTTACTGGTTATGGGTCTGTTCAAATTTGCAATTTCTTCCTGTTTCAGTTTTGGTAGGGTATATGTTTCTAGAAATTTGTCCATTTCTTCCAGATTGCCCATTTTATTGGCATATAATTGCTCATAATATTCTCTTATTATTGTTTTTATTTCTGCTGTGTTGGTTGTGATCTCTCCTCTTTCATTCTTCAGTTTATTTACTTGGGTCCTTTCATTTTTCTTTTTGATCAAACTGGCTAGTTGTTTATCAATTTTGTTGATTCTTTCAAAGAACCAGCTTCTGGTTTCATTGATCTGTTATACGGTTTTGTTTTTGTTTTTTTGGGTTTTTTTTGTGGGTTTTTTTGGTTTCAATAGCATTAATTTCTGCTCTAATCTTTAATTTCCTGTCTTCTGCTGGTTTTGGATTTTACTTGCTGTTCTTTTTCCAGCTCCTTAAGGCTTAAGGTTAGGTTGTGTATCTGAGATCTTTCTTCCTTCTTTAGGAAGGCCCGGATTGCTATATACTTTCCTCTTATGACCACCTTTGCCTATGACCATCCCAGAGTTTTTGGGTTGTGGTGTTGTAAGTTTCATTGGCTTCCATGATCTTTTTAATTTCCTCTTTAACTTCTTGGTTAGCCCATTCATTCTTTAGTAGGATGTTCTTCAGTCTCCAAGTATTTGTTATCTTTCCAAATTTTTTCTTGTGGTTGATTTCAATGTTACAGTGTTGTGGTCTGAAAATATGCATGATATGATCTTGATCTTTTTGTACTTGCTGAGGGCTGATTTGTGTCCCAGTATCTGGTCTATTATGGAGAATATTCTATGTGCACTGGAGAAGAATGTGTATTCTGCTGCTTTAGGATGAAATGCTCTGAATATACCTGTTGAGTCCATCTGGTCCAGTGTATCATTCAAAGCCATTGTTTCCTTGTTGATTTTTTAATTAGATGATCTGTCCTTTGCTGTGAGTGGGGTGTTGAAGTCTCCTACTTTTATGGTATTAGTATTGATGGGTTTCTTTATGTGTGTGATTAATTGATTTATATATTTGGATGCTCCACATTTGGCGCATAAATGTTTACAGTTGTTAGGTCTTCTTGGTGATAGACCCCTTGATTATGATATAATGCCCTTCTGCATCTTGATACAGTCTTTAAAGTCTAGATTGTCTGATATAAGTATGGCTACTCTGGCTTTCTTTTGTTGACCATTAGCATGATAGATGCTTCTCCATCCCCTTATTTTTAATCTGAAAGTGTCTTTAGGTCTAAAGTGGGTCTCTTGTAAACTGCAAATAGATGGATCTTGTTTTCTTATCAATTCTGTTACCCTTTGTCTTTTGATTGGAGCATTGAGTCCATTGATGTTTACAGTCACTACTGAAAGATATGAATTTATTGCCATTTATGATGCTTGTAGAGTTGGAGTTTCTGGTGGTGTTCTCTGGTCCTTTCTAATCTTTGTTGCTTCTGGTATGTATGTATGTATGTGTATGTATTTATCTTTTCATCTTTTCTCCCCTCAGAGAGTCCCCCTTAAAATTTCTTGCAGGGCTGGTTTAGTGGTCACAAACTCCTTTAATTATTGTTCCGGAAAATTTTTATCTCTTCTATTTTGAATAACAGCCTTGCTGGATAAAGAATTCTTGGCTGCATATTTTTCTGACTCAGCACATTGAATGAATATATCCTGCCACTCCTTTCTGGCCTGCCAAGTTACTGTGGATAGGTCTGTTGCAAACCTGATCTGTCTTCCCTTATAGGTTAGAGACTTTTTTTCCCTTAGTGCTTTTATGATTCTATCCTTGCCTGAGTATTTTGTGAATTTGACTATGATATGCCTTGTTGATGGTCGGTTTTTGTAGAATCTAATAGGAGTCCTCTGTGCTTCCTGGATTTTGATATCTGTGTCTTTCCCCAGGTTAGGAAAGTTTTCTTCTATGATTTGCTCACATAACCCTTCTACCCCCATTTTTCTCTCTTCCTCTTCTGGGACCCTTATGATTTTGATGTTGTTCCTTTTTAATGAGTCACTGATTTCCCTAATTTTTAAATCGTGCTCTTTTGCCTTAATCTTCCTCTTTTTTTCTGCTTTATTATTCTCTGTAAGTTTGTCCTCTATATCGCTGAGTCTCTGTTCTGCCTCATCCATCCTTGCCACCGCAGCATCCATCCGTGATTGCAGCTCAGTTATAGCTTTTTTTTATTTCATTCTGACTAGTTTTTACTTCTTTTATCTCTGCAGAAAGGAATTCTAGTCTATTTTCGACTCCAGCTTGTATTCTTATTATCGTGATTCTAAATTCTGGTTCAGACATCTTGCTTGTATCTGTAAAGCCCTGGCTGTCATTTCCTCATGCTCTTTATTTTGGGGTGAATTCTTTGGTTTTGTCATTTCAAAAGGAGAAAAGGAATTAATAAAGTAGAAAAATTAAAATTAAAAATATATTAAAATTAAAAAATGAAACACACACATACACAAAATCTAATAAATGATGCTAGATCCTAGGCATGTTTTGGTCTGAGTGTTGAAAGTGGTTTGACTGATTAGAGAAAAAAAAAGGGAGGGAAAAAAAGGAAATCGTTTGAGAATTTGAAAAAAGTAATACACTGAAGTAGACTAAGATGATGGGAGTAAAATAGAATTTGAAAAAAAATTACACAAAAGTAAAGAATATAGTAGGAAAAAAATTTTTCTTGCTTTTGAAAACTTTTATTTCTTTATTTTTTTAATATATGAAATTTATTGTCAAATTGGTTTCCATACAACACCCAGTGCTCATCCCAAAAGATGCCCTCTTCATTACCCATTACCCACCCTCCCTTCCCTCCCACCCCCCATGAGCCCTAAGTTTGTTCTCAGTTTTTAACAGTCTCTTATGCTTTGGCTGTCTCCCACTCTAACCTCTTTTTTTTTTTCCTTCCCCTCCCCATGGGTTTCTGTTAAGTTTCTCAGGATCCACATAAGAGTGAAAACATATGGTATCTGTCTTTATCTGTATGGCTTATTTCACTTAGCATCACACTTTCCAGTTCCATCCACATTGCTACAAAGGGCCCTATTTCATTCTTTCTCATTGCCACATAGTACTCCATTGTGTATATAAACCACAATTTCTTTATCCGTTCATCAGTTCATGGACATTTAGGCTTTTTCCACAATTTGGCTATTGTTGAGTGCTGCTGTAAACACTGGGGTACAAGTGCCCCTATGCATCAGCAGTCTTGTATCCCTTGGGTAAATTCCTAGCAGTACTATTGCTGGCTCATAGGGTAGATCTATCTTTTAATTTTTTGAGGAACCTCCACACTGTTTTCCAGAGCGGCTGCATCAGTTTGCATTCCCACCAACAGTGCAAGAGGGTTCCCGTTTCTCCACATCCTCGCCAGCATTTATAGTCTCCCGATTTGTTCATTTTAGCCACTCTGACTGGCGTGAGGTGATACCTGAGTGTGGTTTTGGTTTGTATTTCCCTGATGAGGAGCGACATTGAGCATCTTTTCATGTGCCTGTTGGCCATCTGGGTGTCTTCTTTAGAGTGTCTATTCATGTTTTCTGCCCATTTCATTACTGGATTATTTGTTTTTCGGGTGTGGAGTTTGGTGAGCTCTTTATAGATTTTGGATACTAGCCCTTTGTCCGATATGTCATTTGCAGATATCTTTTCCCATTCCTTTGGTTGCCTTTTAGTATTGTTGATTGTTTCCTTTGCAGTGCAGAAGCTTTTTATCTTGATGAGGCCCCAATAGTTCATTTTGCTTTTAATTCCCTTGCCTTTGGGGATGTGTCAAGTAAGAAAGTGCTGCGGCTGAGGTCAGAGAGGTCTTTTCCTGCTTTCTCCTCTAGGGTTTAGATGGTTTCCTGTCTCACATTCAGGTCCTTTATCCATTTTCAGTATATTTTTGTGAATGGTGTAAGAAAGTGGTCTAGTTTCATTCTTCTGCATGTTGCTGTCCAGTTCTCCTAGCACCATTTGTTAAAGAGACTGTCTTTTTTCCATTGGCTCTTCTTTCCTGCCTTGTCAAAGATTCGTTGGCCATACATTTGTGGGTCCAGTTCTGGGGTTTCTATTCTATTCCATTGGTCTATGTGTCTGTTTTTGTGCCAATACCATGCTGTCTTGATGATTACAGCTTTGTAGTAGAGGCTAAAGTCTGGGATTGTGATGCCTCCTGCTTTGGTCTTCTTCAAAATTACTTTGGCTATTCTGGGCCTTTTGTAGTTCCATATGAATTTTAGGATTGCTTGTTCTAGCTTCAAGAAGAATGCTGGTGCAATGTTGATTGGGATTGCATTGAATGTGTGGATTGCTTTGGGTAGTATTGACATTTTGACATTTATTCTTCCAACCCATGAGCATGGAATGTTTTTCCATTTCTTTATGTCTTCTTCAATTTTCTTCATAAGCTTTCTAGAATTTTCAGCATACAGATCTTGTACATCTTTGGTTAGATTTATTCCTAGGTATTTTATGCTTCTTGGTGCAATTGTGAATGGGATCAGTGTCTTTATTTGTCTTTCTGTTGCTTCATTTTTATGTATAAGAATGCAACTGATTTCTGTACATTGATTTTGTATCTTGCAACTTTGCTGAATTCATATATCAGTTCTAGCAGACTTTTGGTGGAGTTTATCGGATTTTCCATGCATAATATCATGTCATCTGCAAAAAGTGAAAGCTTGACTTCATCTTTGCCAATTTTGATGCCTTTGATTTCCTTTTGTTGTCTGATTGCTGATGCTAGCACTTCCAACACTATGTTAAACAACAGTGGTGAGAGTGGACATCCCTGTCGTGTTCCTGATCTCAGGGAAAAAGCTCTCAGTTTTTCCCCATTGAGGATGATATTAGCTGTGGGCTTTTCATAAATGGCTCTTATGATGTTTAAGTATGTTCCTTCTATCCCGACTTTCTCGAGGGTTTTTATTAAGAAAGGATGCTGAATTTTGTCAAATGCTTTTTCTGCATCGATTGACAGGATCATATGGTTGTTATCTTTTCTTTTATTAATGTGATGTATCACGTTGATTGATTTGTGAATGTTGAGCCAGCCCTGCAGCCCAGGAATGAATCCCACTTGATCATGGTGAATAATTCTTTTTATAAGCTGTTGAATTCGATTTGCTAGTATCTTGTTGAGAATTTTTGCATCCATATTCATCAGGGATATTGGCCTGTAGTTTTCTTTTCTGCTGGGTCTCTGTCTGGTTTAGGAATCAAAGTAATACTAGCTTCATAGAATGAGTCTGGAAGTTTTCCTTCCCTTTCTATTTTTTGGAATAGCTTGAGAAGGATAGGTATTATCTCTGCTTTAAACGTCTGGTAGAATTCCCCTGGGAAGCCATCTGGTCCTGGCTTTGTTGGGAGATTTTTGAGAACTGATTGAATTTCTTTGCTGGTTATGGGTCTGTTCAAGCTTTCTATTTCCTCCTGTTTGAGTTTTGGAAGTGCATGGGTGCTTAGGAATTTGTCCATTTCTTCCAGGTTGTCCAGTTTGTTGGCATATAATTTTTCATAGTATTCCCTGGTAATTGCTTGTATTTCTGAGGGATTGGTTGTAATAATTCCATTTTCATTCATGATTTTATCTATTTGGGTCCTCTCCCTTTTCTTTTTGAGAAGCCTGGCTAGAGGTTTGTCAATTTTGTTTATTTTTTCAAAAAACCAACTCTTGGTTTCATTGATCTGCTCTACAGATTTTTAGATTCTATATTGTTTATTTATGCTCTAATCTTTATTATTTCTCTTGCTGGGTTTGGGGTGTCTTTGCTGCTCTGCTTCTATTTCCTTTAGGTGTGCTGTTAGATTTTGTATTTGGGATTTTTCTTGTTTCTTGAGATAGACCTGGATTGCAATGTATTTTCCTCTCAGGACTGCCTTTGCTGCATCCCAAAGTGTTTGGATTGTTGTATTTTCATTTTTGTTTGTTTCCATATATTTTTAAATTTTTTCTCTAATTGACTGGTTGACACATTCATTCTTTTTTTTTTTTTTTTTTCCCATTCATTCTTTAGTACGGTGTTCTTTAACCTCCATGCTTTTGGAGGTTTTCCAGATTTTTTTCTGTGGTTGATTTCAAGCTTCATAGCATTGTGGTCTGAAAGTATGCATGGTATGATCTCAATTCTTGTATACTTATGAAGGGCTGTTTTGTGACCCAGTATGTGATCTGTCTTGGAGAATGTTCCATGTGCACTCGAGAAGAAAGTATACTCTGTTGCTTTGGGATGCAGAGTTCTAAATATATCTGTCAAGTCCATCTGATCCAATGTATCATTCAGGGCCCTTATTTCTTTATTGATCCTGTGTCTAGAAGATCTATCCATTGTTGTAAGTGGGGTATTAAAGTCCCTGCAATTACCACATTCTTGTCAATAAGGTTGCTTATGTTTGTGAGTAATTGTTTTATATATTTGGGGGCTCCCATATTTGGCGCATAGACATTTATAATTGTTAGTTCTTGATGGATAGACCGTGTAAGTATTATATAATGCCCTTTTCGTCTCTTGTTACAGCCTCTAATTTAAAGTCTAGTTTGTCTGATATAAGTATGGCTACTCCAGCTTTCTTTTGACTTCCAGTAGCATGGTAAATAGTTCTCCATCCCCTCACTTTCAATCTGAAAGTTCCTCAGGTCTAAAATGAGTCTCATGTAGACAGCAAATAGATGGGTCTTGGTTTTTTTTTATCCATTCTGATACCCTGTGTCTTTTGGTTGGCGCATTTAGTCCATTTACATTCAGTGTTATTATAGAAAGATACGGGTTTAGAGTCATTGTGATGTCTGTAGGTTTCATGCTTGTAGAGATGTTTCTGGTACTTTGTCTCACAGGATCCCCCTTAGGATCTCTTGTAGGGCTGGTTTAGTGGTGATAAATTCCTTAGTTTTTGTTTGTTTGGGAAGACCTTTATCTCTCCTTCTATTCTAAATGACAGATTTGCTGGATAGAGGATTCTCGGCTGCATATTTTTTCTGTTCATCACATTGAAGATTTCTTGCCATTCCTTTCTGGCCTGTCAAGTTTCAGTAGAGAGATCCGTCACGAGTCTTATTGGTCTCCCTTTATATGTTAGAGCACATTTATCCCTAGCTGCTTTCAGAATTTTCTCTTTATCCTTGTGTTTTGCCAGTTTCACTATGGTATGTCATTTAGAAGATCGATTCAAGGTACATCTGAAGGGAGTTCTCTGTGCCTCTTGGATTTCAATGCCTTTTTCCTTCCCCAGATCAGGGAAGTTCTCAGTTATTATTTCTTCAAGTACACCTTCAGCACCTTTCCCTCTCTCTTACTCCTCTGGAATACCAATTATGCGTAGATTATTTCTCTTTAGGCCTCACTTAGTTCTCTAAATTTCCCCCCATACTCCTGGATTTTTTTATCTTTCTTTTTCTCAGCTTCTTCTTTTTCCATAATTTTATCTTCTAGTTCCCCTATTCTCTCCTCTGCCTCTTCAATCCGAGCCATAGTCGTCTCCCTTTTATTTTGCCACTCATTTATATCATCTTTTAGCTCCTCCTGGCTGTTCCTTAGTCCTTTGATCTCTGTAGCAATAGATTCTCTGCTGTCCTTTATACTGTTTTCAAGCCCAGCGATTAATTTTATGACTATTATTCTAAATTCACTTTCTGTTATATTGTTTAAATCCTTTATGATCAGTTCATTAGCTGTTGTTATTTCCTAGAAGTTTTCTTGAGGGGAATTCTTCCATTTCGTCTTTTTGGATAGTCCCTGGAGTGGTGCAGAACTGCAGGGCACTTCTCCTATGCGGTCTTGAATAACTTGCGTTGGTGGGAGGGGCCGCAGTCAGACCTGATGTCTGCCCCCAGCCCACCTCTGGGGCCACCGTCAGACTTGTATGTACCTTCTCTTCCCCTCTCCTAGGGGCGAGATTCACTGTGGGGTGGGGTTGCGTGGCCTGTCTGGGCTACTTGCGTACTGCCAGGCTTGTGGTGCTGGGGATCTGGCGTATTAGCTGGGGTGGATTGGCAAGGTGCACAGGGGCAGGAGGCGCAGGCTCAGCTCACTTTTCCTTCAGAGATCCGCTTAGGGAGGGGCCCTGCGGCACCGGGAGGGAGTCAGACCTGCTACCGGAGGGATGGATCTGCAGAAGCACAGCGTTGGGTGTTTGCACAGTGCAAGCAAGTTCCCTGACAGGAACTGGTTCCCTTTGTGGTTTCGGCTGGGGGATGGGTGAGGGAGATGGCGCTGGTGAGCGTCTTTGTTCCCCGCCAAGCTTCGCTGTTGTTCAGGGCTCAACAACTCTCCCTCCCGTTGTCCTCCATCCCTCCCGCTCTCCGAGTAGATCTGTTAAGTTATAACCTTCCAGATGTTAAGTCCCGCTTGCTGTCAGAACACACTCCGTCCGGCCCCTCCGTTTTTGCAAGCCAGACCCGGGGTCTCTGCTTTGCCGGTGGGCCACCTTCTGCCCGGCTCCCTCCCGCCAGTCCGTGTAGCGCACACTGCCTCTCTGCCCTTCCTACCCTCTTCTGTGGACCTCTGGTCTACACTTGGCTCCAGAGAATCCATTCTGTTAGTCTTCTGGCGATTTTCTGGGTTATTTAAGCAGGTGTGGGTGGAATCTAAGTGATTTGCAGGACGCAGTGAGCCCAGCATCCTCCTACGCCACCATCTTCCCAGAAGCCCCCTCGGAAAAAAATATTTTTAATAAAAAGTAAAAATAAAAATGAATTTTTTTCTCTTTCTATATTCAAGAAAAAGAAACTAAAAAAACAAAAAAGAGAAAAAAATCGTTTGAAAATTTGAAAAAGTGAATACTTTTAGTCTACTGTAGTAGACTAAAAGAAAGTGATGGAAATAGAATTTGAAAAAAATTTAAATAAAGAGAAAAATGTAGTAAAAAATTAATGAAAAATATTTTTAATAGAAATTGAAAGTAAAAAAGAAGTTTTTCACTTTCTGCATTCAAAAAAAGAAAAACAAAAAAGAAAAAAAAACAAGGAAATCGTTTGAAAATTTGAAAAGGTAAATACATTGAAGTAGAGTAAAATAGAATGATGGAAGTAAGGTAGAATTTGAAAAAATTTACACAAAAGTAAAAAATATAGTAAAAAATTTTTTTTAATAAGTGAAAATAAAAATGATTTTCTTCTTTCTGTATTCAAGAAAAAGAATAGTGTAAAAGAGAAAAAAAAAGAAAAGGAAAGAAAATGGAATAGATGGACCTCCTAACATATTGAAATAGGACTGAAATTAACTTCGTTTTCCCCTAGAAGTCAGACTATGTAGCACTTCATAGTCATAAACTAAGTAGGCTGTGAGACTTGTGTTCTTGAAGGGTGAGGTTGGCCCAGTTGGGCAGGGCTCAGTGTAACAGCTCCGTTCCCCACTAGATGGCACTCTAGTCCACTGGGGCTGACTGCTGCAGTGCTCGTAGGCCATATGTGCATGCACGGGAGCGGTGAAAATGGCATCACCCAGCTACCTAGTCTCTAGTATGGGAACTCCATTCTCTCCGATCAGCAATCGTGCACTGTCCTCTGCCTTCAGCTTTCGACCACTCGCTGCTGCTTCACTGTCCATGACCAAGCAGTACCCCTCTCCCGCATCTTGTCTCAGATGCAGCTGTTTTTCCTGGTCCCTTACTTCTGAAGGACTGTGGCTTTGACCCGTTCTGTCCCTCTGCGGGAGGGTCTCACTGAACAATGGCTGAATGCCAGCTCCACCCAGGAACACCTGCTGGACCCTGCTCTTACCAGTGCCCCCAGACTGTGGCCAGCCCGCCCCAGAAAAAGTTCGTGAGATAGTGTAGCAGCAGCTTTTCAGGGATTATGGAAAATCACAACACACATCTGACACCAGGCTTCACACTTAACGGCCTTGTTCCAGCACCAGCGAATGTGGCTGTTTTCTGGGGTGTTGGGACCAGGTGGCTTCAACAGTCTCTACCAATTGTCCTTCCAGCAGTGGATCTGCTTTTCTCCATGTGGCCCAAGAACCTCCTGGACCCCACCCTGTTCCTAGGGATTCCCCCTTCCCACCAGAGCACCGCCAGGTATCAAGCTGCAGAATTTCAGCCTTTGCACTCCCCTTGTTTACCGTCTTCATGGGATTTAAACCCTCTCCTTTCTCTTTTCTCCCTTTTTAGTTTAGTCCCTGTGGCTGTTTCAATTTTCCACTTTGTCTCTAGCTGCTTTTGGGGAGGGGTGCTTTTCCCATATTCTCCCCCACCCCAGTCTCCGTCCTCTCTACACCTGCAAAGGCGGCTCCCTACCCACCACCAGCTTCTCTCTTCCCAAGTTCACCTCTACACACCACATACCTGCTGAATTCTGTGGTTCAGGTTGTGCAGATTATTGTGTTAATCCTCCAATCAGTTTTCTAGGTGTGTAGGATGGTTTAGTATTGGTCTGGCGCATTTCATGGACACGAGACACACAAAAAACTTCCATGCTTTTCCTGTATACCACATCTTCTTTATCCATTTATCTATTGATGAACACACGGAGTGCTTCCATAATTTGGCTATTATAAATAATGCTACAGTAACCATAGAGATACATACATCTTTTGGGCTTAGTTTTTTCATTATTTGGGTAAATACCCATTAGTGGGATCATCTGATTAATTTTTTGAGGAACCTCCACAGTGGCTGCACCAATATGCATTCCTACCAACAGTGTGTCAGAGTTCCTTTTTCTCTACATCTTCACCAACCCTTGTTGTTTCATGTGTTTTTGATTTTAGCCATCCTGACAGTTATGAGGTGATATCACATTGTGGTTTTGATTTGCATTTCCATGATGATGACTGATGTTGAGCATCTCTTCATGTGTCTGTTGACCATCTGGATGTCTTTGGAACAATATCTGTTCATGCCTTCTGCCTATTTAAAAAAATATATTTATTTTTGAGAGAGAGAAGGGGGGGACCAGTGGGGGAGGGAGGTGTAGAGAGAAAGGGGGATAGAGGATCCGAAGTGGGCTCTGCACAGACAACAGAGAGCCTAATGTGGGGCTCGAATGAACGAACCGTGAGATCATGACCTGAGCTGAAGACAGCCGCTTAACCAACCCAGCCACTCAGGCGCCCCTCTTCTGCCCATTTTTAATTGGATTATTTATTCTTTGGGTGTTGATTTGTATAAGTTCTTTTCGTAGTTTGGATACTAGCCCTTCATTTATCTTTTCCTATTCAGTAGGTTGTCTTTCTCTTTTGTTGATTGTTTCCTTTGTTGTTCAGAAGCTTTTTAACTTTGATATTGTCTTAATTGTTTATATTTGCTTTTGTTTCCCTTTCCTCAGGAGACATAGCTAGAATGACCAATGTCAGAGAAATGACTGCCCATGCTCTCTTCTAGGATTTTTATTGCTTTAAGTCTCACATTTAGGTCTTTAATCCATTTGAGTTTATTTTTGTGTATGGTAAGAAGGTGGTACGGGTTTCCCAGCCCATTTGTTGAAGAGACTTTTTTCCCATTGCATATTCTTGCCCCTTTATCATAGACTAATGAACCATATAACTGTGGATTTATTCTGGGTCTCTGTTATGTTCCATTGATCTATGTGTTTATTGGTGTGCCAGTACCATACTGTTTTTTCTTTTTTTTGTACCATATTGTTTTGATTACTACAGTTTTGTAATATATCTGGAAATCTGAGATTGTGATGTCTCCAGTTTTGTTCTTATTTTTCAAAATTGCTTTGGCTATTCAGGATCTTTGGTGGTTCCGTGCAAATTTAGGATTATTTGTTCTCAGTTCAGTTAAAACTGCTGTTGGTATTTTGCTAGGGATTGCATTAAATCTGTAGGTTTCTTTGTGTAGTATGGACATTTAACAGTGTTTGTTCTCCCAGTCCATGAGCATCTGTCCATTTATTTGTGTCATCTTCAATTTCTTTCATCAGTGTGTTATAATTTCCAGAGTACAGCTTTTGACATCCTCGGTTAAGTTTATTCCTGAGAATTTTATTATTTTTGGTGTAATTGTAAATGGGATTATTTTCTTAATTTCACTTTTTGCTGCTTCATTATTAGTGTATAGGAATGAAATGGATTTCTATACATTGATTTTGTGTCCTGCAACTTTAATACATTTGTCAGTTCTAGTACTTTTTTGGTGGAGTCTTTTGGTTTTTTTCTATATATAATCATGTCATCTACAAATAGTGGAAGTTTGACTTCTTCCTTACCAGTTTGGATGCCTTTTATTTCTTTATGTTGACCAATTGCTGTGGCTAGGACTTCCAGTACTATGTTGAATAAAAGTGGTAAGAGTAGGCATCCTTATCTTGTTCTTGACCTTAAAGGAAAAGCTCTCAGTTTTCACAATTGAATATGAGGTTAGCTATGGGTTTTTTTATATAAGGGCTTTATTATGTTGAGTTATATTCCCTCTAGACCTGCTTTGTTGAGGGTTTTTATCCTGAATGGATATTGTACTTACTTTGTCACATGCTTTTTCTGCATCTGTTGAAATGACCATCTGGTGTTTATCCTTTTTCTTATTGATGTGATGTATCTCATTGATTGATTTACAAATAATGAACCACCTTGCATTCCAGGAATAAATCCCACTTGATCATGGTGAATGACTTTTTTTTAATGTATGGTTGGATTCAGTTTGCTAGTGTTTTGTTGAGGATTTTTGCATCTATATTGAGAGATATTGGCCTGTAGTTCTCTTTTTTTGTGTTTTCTTTATCATGTATATCACATATACATGAATTTACAAATGCACGTAATGAATTTAGAAGTTTTCTTTCCTCTTGTACTTTTTGGAATAGTTTGGGAAGGATAGGTATTAACGCTTTTTTAAATGTTTGGTAGAATTTGCCAGTGAAGGTATCTGGTCTGGGGATTTTTTTTTTTTTTTATTACTGATTCAATTTCATTGCTGTTAATTGGTCTGTTCAAATTTTCTATTTCCTCTGATTCAGTTTTGGGAGATATGTTTCTGTGAATTTATCCATTTCTTCTAGGTTGTCCAATTTTTTGGCATATAACTTTTCATAATATTCTCTTATCCATTCTGTGGTGTTATTTCTCCTCTTTCAGTTCTGATTTTGAGTCCTTTTTTTTTTTTTTAATGAGTCTGGCTAAAGGTTTATCAATTTTACGATCTTTTCAAAGAACCAGCTCCCAGTTTGATTGATCTGTTTTATTGGGATTTTTTAGTTTCTCTTTTATTTCCACTCTAATCTTTATTTCCTTCTATTGGTTTTGGGTTTTGTTTCTTCTTCATTTTCTAGCTCCTTTACATGTAAGATTAGGTTGTTTGAAAATTTTCTTGCTTCTTGAGGTAGGTCTGTATTGCTCTTTTCCAGGATACTTATTAATAATGGGCCCCTTGTTCACTCTCAGGTATCCTAGTTTAATGATAAATTATTACTACTTTACAGATGAGTAAATAAGAGCCCTTGAGGTTAAATGACTTGCCATAATTACTTATTAGTAGGTAGTGTGCTGAGGACTCAAGGCCAGAACTGACACTAACTTGGGAGTTTTCTAGAAATAGAAGTGGACATAAACAGAAGCCTTTCACTCTGTCCTTATCTTTGAGGAATAGGATCCTCCACAGTCCAAACTACAGTCCACTGGTTTGTGGAAAGTGGGAACCATGTTTGTAAAAGAGGGCTGCCCTAGACTCTTCTGCATATGATTGCTTTCCATTCTTTTCTCACTGAGTCACTCATTTCATATCTAGGTTTTCATATTGTCCCCTGGGTCTTAACTCTGCTACTGGATCCCTTGACCTTCAAGAGCGTAGCCTTCTGAGATGACTCACTTGTGTGCCATTGTGCATTCTTTTTCTAGTCTCAGCCTTGAGTCTAAATGTATATCCTTGAAATATTTGCCCCAGTACAACCTGTAGACTATTGATATATATGGTTTTCTAGTCTCCACAGAGAGGTAAGAGGGAATTGGTTAACAGAAAGTTGTACCTGAACAAAATCCACTCTATAAGATGTTCATCAAGAATTTGTAAAGTGCACATGGAAAAGACAAAGGAAACTGCTATAAACCAAAATAGGAACTGTTGGGTATGTTAATGTAATAGGATCGGAAGGATTTTCTTCCCCTTATGTTTAATATTTCAGTATTTTATCATGTAGATTTTTAAACACATTTACAAATGTAATGTTCCTACTTTGTAGGAACAAACGTTACTTTTACTTTTGAACCTTACCTGAGAGACTTCTATAAACTATCTCAGTGTTTCTTTTTTTTTTATTTTTGAGAGACACAGAATGTGAGTGAGGGAGGGGCAGAGAGAGAGGGAGACACAGAATCCCAAGCAGGCTCCAGGTTCTGAGCTGTCAGCACAGAGCCTGACATGGGGCTCAAACTCATGAACTGTGAGATCATGACCTGAGCTGAAGTTGGACACCTAACCAACTAAGTCACCCAGGTGCCCATCTCAGTGTTTCTAAGAAGCCTTTACTACCACCTGCCTTTTTTACTTTTTTTTTAATTGAAAAAAAAAATCTTTTTAATTTTATTTTTTGAGAGCGAGGGAGGGAGGGAGGGAGAGAGAGAGAGAATGAGCAGGGGAGGGGCAGAGAGAGGGAGACACAGACTCCAAAGCAAGCTCCAGGCTCTGAGTTGTCAGTACAGAACCCAAACATGGGGCTCGAACCCATGAACCATGGGATCATGACCTGAGCTGAGTCAGACGCTCAACTGACTGAGCCACCCAGGCGCCTCATTTGCCTTTTCACTTTTAATCATTTCTCAGAGCAACATGAAAATACTTACATAGAAGGTCCCCAGCAAAGCACAAGGTACCTGCATTCACGTCTCAGAATTACCAAGGAGATGTAATTGATAGTTCATTCTTGTCAGTCGTCTTAAATTTTTGTATTCAGAAGAAGCATCTACTTTAAAATCATGTAAATGGTAATGTGATTTAAAAAATATGAGACTCTTCATTGTGTTTTTTCTTCTTTAATAGCTCCCAGCAGTGGTAACCAAGACATGTCAGCCTGGTTCAATCTATTTGCAGACTTGGATCCACTTTCAAACCCAGATGCTATTGGACACTCAGATGATG
Source organism: Puma concolor (assembly GCF_028749965.1). Lineage (NCBI taxonomy): Eukaryota > Metazoa > Chordata > Mammalia > Carnivora > Felidae > Puma > Puma concolor. Next base: position 190,060,394 of record NC_141674.1, on the reverse strand, counting down.
AACTTCTTAATGCTTGATTGAAATTATGTCGTCACTTCAGTGGCCTTGAGACATCAGTTTTACAACATAACTGTCTTTGTGGAAAGGAGTTTATATTGTAACACATACACAAAAGCATCGTGTTTGTGGATATAACACTTTTTAGCCAACTTTAAACAGATGGTAAGGACTACATCTGAATAGATTTAAGTATCTCTTTAATATCTTGGATCTTCAGCTATCTTGATAATATGTTGAAAATATTACAAACTATTGAGTGTGAAATGGATATCAGAATTTGTTTCAAGATAACAGGAAGGAATAATTCTGTAAATAAGGAGTTGGGCTTTTTTCTTTGGAAAGCCTTTTATGTTCAAGTTGCCTTGCTGACTGTGAGACTTCTATATGTGGATAAAGACAGCATGTAAATTGGGTTGTGATTTGGGGTTGGTTTTTAAATAAAACCGTAGCAGGGGGAGTTTTCTGTTGTGGAAAATAGCACTAGAACCAGACTAGTTTTGTTTTTAGCTAGAAAAGTAGATTAAGATTTGAGAACTCAATTTGCTTTCATGAAATCACAGAGAACTTGGTGCTTTTCTCCACCTGGGGGCTAAAATGTAGTATTAGTTTTTTTCCTTCATACAGAATCATGGACACCCCTCAATTCCATGATTGAATTTTCATAGGGAAGTAGCAGGATGATTTGTTTGCTAAATCCATCCTCTGTAGAAACATAACCCATCTCCTAAGCCACAAGAATGTCTAGTAACATTCAAGACATTGTACAGGTGTCTCCGGGCCTAGTTTTTTTTTTTTTTTTTTTTTACACATTACTACCGTAATATACAGTATTCATATTCTTTCTGAAAAGAAAACAAGGGGAGGACAATCCCTAAGCAAGTGGCAATAGTATTCCTGAAATTACCCAGAAACTTCTTTCTGAATGAGGGAAAAATGCTAAACAACTTATCCTTATACATGTAAGGGTACACCTATCCTTACACATTCACTTACAACCTTTTTCTTGACATGATTTAACCAATCATGTTAAATCATAGAAGCCATCATAGAAGGCTCTACATGATCAGTAAGAACCGGTCTTGTTTTTCCACTTTTTTCCTTTTTGTGGGTGACATCATCTGAGGCTCTGTTTGATTACTATGGAAAAACTGTTATCCTTACTGGAGGGAAGTTAGTGTAAGCTAATGAACACATAGCCACTGTATAAATTTGTCAGTCAATATCCTGTTCTTTTTTCTTGCCCACCCTCTGTTTTGAGACAATTTCTTCAGAATAAGAAATTCTTATTTTTGACATCCAGTTCATTGCATCTCCATAAGGAAACATTTTAACTAAGTTGTTCACATCAGTTTCCATGTGCTCCTAGTTTTAAACAAGCTTATTGATTGTTTACAAAAGAATGGATTGTAATGTCTGAGTCACTGTATATAGAAGAAACAGGGTGGGTAAAGTGCCATCCACCTCCATGCGTAGCATTCTGGCCTAGCTACAATCTGAACCACCCAGGAGCTCTCCAGAAAATCGCTACTATGTTGCAATACTGCAGAGGCTGGAAAGACCTTACCTGAGGATCAGAAACATGGACTCAGGAAAAGATTATGTAATCTTTTCATGCTTATTTCCATTTTTTTATTTGGTTATCCTTTCAGAAGGATTTTTTTATTCAGTAAAATTCTCCAGAATGCACTAGTACTGTTAGTGTTCTGCCAAATTCAATCACCAAGGGTCGTGACTCATAATCATAATTTAAATTCTATGCCTATGGTGACTCTATGCTCTCAACTTTACTTCCAGAAATTGCTAACTTTATATCATGAGTTTGTGCCATTTTTCTTTAACTAATTTCCTTTCACTAATGCATTAGTTCAGAAATAATTTGTGTATTTCCTTCACATGCACATTATCTTGTATAAACAAAGACACCTCACCAAAGAGGAAAACCACTGGTTTCGCCAAGCCAGAACCCTGAATCTCAGACTATAAATGTGTACAGATAATGACTTCAATTTTCAAAGAAAGAACAAAAGTCCTCAAAAAAAAAAAAAAAAAAACCCTCACACACAATAGATCTTATTCAGTTCTGAGATTCTCTTAAAATTTCTTCTCTCAATAGAGTGTGTGTTTGTTCCTTTAACCCAAAAGTAACATTAACTGGCTTAGCAAGTTCAGTTATAATTTCAACAAATCTAACAACTCCATTTTTGAAGAGCACATTGAAAACTTTGTTATTAAAATGAAGGTAACCATATTTTTTTCAGTATTAATTATTTGAAGTTCAGTCATTACAGGCCAGAAGCAGAAATCTGGCTATATTACACCTACATTGCTAATAAAGGAAACAAACCACATATTTAGTAGGGAGTGAAAGGAAGGACAGGATAGACATAGAACACAAAGGTGATCAGTTGCTATTTGCCTAAATCTAGATCAAACATTCAATAAGAAGTAAATTAATTAACCTTAACCAAAGGCAAGCTGAGAACTCTCTCAAATGTATCGTTTTTATATTAAATGGGGGAAAATAATATCTCCTACTTTTTAATTCCAAATAAGAATGCATTTAACCTTTGAAAAGCCCTGAAGAACTAAAACTTGTCTAATCTTTCTTACAACCACTTTACAAATTAGACAGGAATACCAGGGCATATTAAGATCAGATTGATGTAACTTTGTATTTTTTTGAAATCTTTCATTAATTGTAAAACATAGCTCTGATATGGTTAGAAACAAACTGTATTGTAAAAAATAGGTTTCAGTATTTGCACAATGAAAAGTGTTTGCATTTCAACTATAGATATTTATTTCATGTAACTATCTTTATAGACCATCTGGAAATGTAGAGGTCTTTACAGCTTAAGAACAAAAGGAAGTTTATGCTCTATTTTACTGAGCCTCTTTTAATAGAGATTACAAGATGGCATAAAACAAAAAAGTTTATTTCCTGAAATATTCAACACAAACGCAATTATTGTTAACCTATTCAAAAATTTAGGTTTTACCTCAGGACCATAGTAGTAAAAAGGTAGTTTGAATTGCTATAGATAACACAAAATGAAAATAAAACCAAGACAATTAATATCTTTGTGAGACTGATTCTTTTTAACTTCATTACAGAAGGGACTTTGTAAGATATGGGAAATAACAGAATGTGTATTTTTTGTGTGTAAATACATTCAGTAACAAAATACAAACCATAAAAATATCAAAATTTTGAGCCTAGAAACAACCAATGAAATATAAGCATAGTATTTAACCTGACTTGCTGAAGGCAGGAATAAAAAGAAGAAAGGCAGTACTGATCTAATTTATTTCAGTCTTCCACAGTATTGGCAGGGCCCTGTGTTTTCTTTGAGCAATGAAGCCAGCCCAAGAATCTTGGATACTGAAATTAAATTATGAAGGAAAAACAAATTTTAAATATTAATTCAGCAGTACTGAAAGTAATGCACTTAAAACATACAATGGTAAATTGTTTAAATATGGCAATGAAAACCTATGGAACAGGATGAGTCACATCAATATGCCAAGCTTTAATAAAATACCTCATTTTTATGTGCCATTTAAAAAGACTAAAAAGTTGAATTAAAAACTATCCTTGGTGGGGCATCTGGGTGGCTCAGTCAGTTAAGCGTCTGACTCTTGATTTCAGCTCAGGTCATGATCTCATGGTTCATGGGTTTGAGCCCCACATCTGGCTCCATGCTGGCAGTGTGGAGCCTGCTTGGGATTGTCTCTGTCCCTACCCTACTCTCTCTCAAAATAAGTAAACTTAAAGAAAACCAAAAACTGTTCTTGGCATTTAAAGTCAAAACATGGTTCTTCACTCAATGGTATAAATAAATGATCAAAGTCCAAAAAGTAAATACCAAAAGGAGATCCTGGTGGTGGTAATAGGTAAGATTTTGAAGTGCATGTTTTTACATTAAAGAAAAAAAGTTTGCTTTTTCCTCACATCAAAGTAATATCCATTCATTTAAGAAAAATCATCTACAGCCCTACCGTCCAGAAATAACAACTATGGACATTATATACTGATATTTTATACTGCATTTGGGCTCACATATTTTTTTTAGGTTTATTTATTTTGAGAGAGAGAGTGTGTGTGTGTGCGTGGGGAGGGGCAGAGAGAGAGAGAGAGAGAGAGAGAGAGAGAGAGAGAATCCCAAGCAGGCCTCTGCACTGTCAGCATACAGCTCAGTGCAGGGCTTGAACTCACAAACTGTGAGATCATGACCTGAGTAGAAGTCAGACTCTCAACCAACTGAGCCACCCAGGTGCATCATTAAATTATGATCCAGGTGCGGGGCGCCTGGGTGGCGCAGTCGGTTAAGCGTCCGACTTCAGCCAGGTCACGATCTCGCGGTCCGTGAGTTCGAGCCCCGCGTCGGGCTCTGGGCTGATGGCTCAGAGCCTGGAGCCTGTTTCCGATTCTGTGTCTCCCTCTCTCTCTGCCCCTCCCCCGTTCATGCTCTGTCTCTCTCTGTCCCAAAAATAAATAAACGTTGAAAAAAAAAAAATTAAAAAAAAAAAATTATGATCCAGGTGATTTCATTTTGTCCTCTGTCTGAAATGGCCATACCAAATTAAGATTAAAAAAATAATTTTGGGGGTGCCTGGGGGGCTCAGTTGGTTAAGCATCCAACTTCAGCTCAAGTCATGATCTCACAGTTCATGGGTTCAACCCCAGAGCCTGCTTCAGATTCTGTGTTCTTCCCCCCCTCCCCCCGCCCCTCTATTCATGTTCTGTCTCTCTCAAAAATAAACATTAAAAAAATTAATTTTGACCAGACTCATCTATATACTTGTCTACAAGAGACTCATTTCAGACCAAAAGACCTGCATTTTTAAAGTGAGGGAATGGAGAAACATTTATCATGCAAATGAATGTCAAAAGAAAGCCAGAGTAGCAGTACTTGTCTCAGACCAACTATATTATTCTTTTTAAAGTTTATTTAAGCAATCTCTACACCCAACATGGGTCTCAAACTCACGAGCCTGAGGATCAAGGGTCACTTTCTCTTCCAACTGAGCCAGCCAGCCCCTGCCCTGACAAACTAAACTTTAAAACAAAAATAGTAATCAAAGAAGTACTTTATATAATAAAGTGTTGGAACAATCCAACAAGAAGATATAACAACTGTAAATACCTATGCACCCAACGTGGGAGTGTGCAAATACATAAAACTGTTAATAACAGACATGAAGGAAATAATCGACAATAATACAATAGTAGGGGACTTTAACACCCCACTCACTTGATGGACAGATCATCCAAACAGAAAATCAACAAGGAAACCATGGTTTTAAATGATACATTGGACCAGATAGATTTAACATATTCAGAACATTCCATCCTAAACAGCAAAATGCACATGGAACATTCTCCAGAGTAGATCACATATTAGACCACAAAACAAGTCTCAACAAATTTTTAAAAGTCCAAGTCATAGCATGTATCTTTTCTGACCACATGCTAGGAAACCAGAAATCAACCACAAGAAACATCTGGAAAGAGCACAAATACTTGGAAGTTAAATCACATGCTACTAAATAATGAACAGGTCAACCAAGAAATCAAAGAAGACATCAAAATTACATGGAAAAAAATGAAAATAAACACAGTGGTCCAAATTCTTTGGGATGCAGCTAAACTGATTCTAAAAGAAGTTTACAGCTGCTAAACTGATTCTAAAAGAAGTTTAGAGCTATATAGGCCTACATCAAGAAGGAAGAAAAATCTCAACCTAACCTTACACCTAAAGGAGCTAGAAAAATAAGAATAAAACCCAAACCCAGCAAAAGGAAGGAAATAAATAAAGATTAGAGCAGAAATAAACAAAATAGAAAACTTAAAAAAAAAATAGAACAGATCACTGAAACCAGAAGCTGTTTGAAAAGATCACAACATTGATAAACCTCTAGCAGGACTCATTAAAAGAGAGAGAGGAAGGGGCGCCTGGGTGGCACAGTCGGTTAAGCGTCCGACTTCAGCCAGGTCACCATCTCCCGGTCCGTGAGTTCGAGCCCCGCGTGGGGCTCTGGGCAGATGGCTCAGAGCCTGGAGCCTGTTTCAGATTCTGTGTCTCCCTCTCTCTCTGCCCCTCGCCCGTTCATGCTCTGTCTCTCTCTGTCCCAAAAATAAATAAACGTTGAAAAAAAAAAGTTTAAAAAAAAAAGAGAGGACCCAAATAAACAAAATCACAAATGAAAGAGGAGAAATAACAACTAACACCAAAGAAATATAAGCAATTATAACAGTATTATGAAAACCCATATGCCAACAAATCGGACAACCTAGAAGATATGGATAAATTCTAGAAACATATACTTAGCAAAACTAAAGCAGAAAGAAATTTTGAACAGAGCAATTATCAGCAATGAAATTGAATCAGTAATCAAAAATCTCCCCAAAAAACAAAAGTCCAGGACCAGATGCCTTCACTGGCAAATTCTACCAAATATTTAAAGAAGAGTTAATAGGGACGCCTGGGTGGCTCAATTGGTTAAGTGGCTGACTTCGGTTCAGGTCATGATCTCTCAGTTTGTGAACTCAAGTCCCACATCAGGCTCTGCTCTGACAGTGAAGAGCCTGCTTGGCATTTTCTCTCTCTCTCTCTCTCTCTCTCTGTTCCTCCTCCACTTGTACACACTTTCTCCCAAAATAAACTTGAAAAAAAAAGATAACATCTGTTTTTCTCAAAATACTGCAAAAAATACAAGAGGAAGGAAACTTCTAAATTCATTCTACAATTGATCTTAGCCAAAAGGCCGAGAAGCGATTTAAATTCATTCTAAAAGGACAGTATCACCCTAATACCAAAACCAGATAGACATCACACACACACACACACACACACACACACACACACACACACACAAACAGAAAAAACAAAAAAACAAAAAACAAGAGAACTACAGCCCAATATCTTTCATGAATAAAGGATGGAAAAATCCTCAATAGTAACAAACCAAATCCAACAATACATTAAAAAATGATCCCACATGATCAAGTGGGATTTATTCCTGGGATGTAAGAGTGGTTCAATATTTGCAAAAACAATCAACATGATCTATCACATCAACAAGAGAAAAGATAAAAACCATATGGTCATTTCAATAGATGCAGAAAAAACATTTGACAAAGTAAAACATCCATTCATGATAAAAACCCTCAACAAAGTAGGTTTAGAGGGAACATACCACAACATAATAAAGGCCATACGTGAAAAAGCCACAGCCAACATCATCCTCAATGGTGAAAAACTGAGAGCTTTCCCCTAAGGGTCAGGAACAAGACAAAGATGTCCACTCTCACCACTTTTATTCAACACTTTTATTCAATAGTACTGGAAGCCATAGCCACAGCACTTAGAAATAAAAGGCATCCAAATTGGTAAGGAAGAGGTCAAACTTTCACTATTTGCAGATAACATGATACTAAATATAAAAAATTCTAAAGACTCCACCAAAAAACTACTAGAACTGATCAATGCATTCAGTAAAATCAAAGGATAGAAAAATCAGTGTACAAAAATCGGTTGCATTTCTATACCCTAATGAAGCAGCAGAAAGTGAAATTAAGAAAACAATCCCATTTACAACTATATCAAAAACAATAAAATATTTAGGAATAAACTTAACTGAAGAGGTGAAAGACTCTGAAAATTATAAAAACACTGATAAAAAAAATACTGCTAAAATGTCTAAACTACCCAAAGCAATCTACAGATTTAATGCAATCCCTATCAAAATACCAACAGTATTTTTCAAAGAACAAACAATCCTAAAATTTGTATGGAATCACCAAAGACCCCAAATACCTAAACAATCTTGAAAAAGAAAAAACTAGAGGTATCACAATTCCAAATTTCAAGTTACATTACAAAGTTGTAGTAATTAAAACGGTATAGTACTGGCATTAAAAAAGACCAGTGGAATAGAACAGAAAACCTATAAATAAACCCATAGTTATATGATCAATCTTCAACAAAGGAGGAATGAAATATCCAATGGGAAAAATTCTCTTTAACGAATTGTATTGGGAAAATTGGACAGCAACATGCAAAAGAAAGAAATGGGACCACTTTCTTACACCATACACAAAAATAAACTCAAAATGGATTAAAGACCTAAATGTGAGACTCAAAGCCATAAAAGTCCTTGAAGAGAACACAGGCAGTAATCTCAATGACCTCGTCCATAGCAACATTTTTCTAGATATGTCTCCTGAGGCAAGGGAAATAAAAACAAACTATTGGGACTACATCAAAATACAAAGTTTGTACCACAGTAAAGGACAGTCAACAAAATTAAAAGGCAGCCTACTGAATGGGAATAGATATTTGCAAATGTCATATACAATAAATATATGGTATCTAAAACATACAAAGAACTTACACAAATCAACACCTAAAAAACAAGTAACCCAATTAAAAAATGGGCAGAAGACATGGACATTTCTCCAAAGACATCCAGATGGCCAACAGACACATGACAAGATGCTCAACATCAGTCATCATCAGAGAAATGCAAGTCAAAACCACAATTAGATACCACCTCACACGTGTCAGGATGGCTAAAATCAAAAGTACAAGAAACAAGTTTTGGCGAGGACGTGGAGAAGAGGAACCCTTGTGCACCACTGGTGGGAATGTAAACTGGTTCAGCCACTGTGAAAAACAGTATAGATGTTTCTCAAAAAATTTAAAACAGAACTACCTTATGATGTGATAATCACACTGTGTATTTACCCCCAAAATATAAAAACACTAATTGAAAGGGATATATACACCCCTGTTTACTGCAGCATTATTTACAATAGCTGAACTATGGAAGCAGCCAGTGTCCATTGATAGATGAATGGATAAAGAAAACGTGGTGTGTGTGTGTGTGTGTGTGTGTGTGTATAAAATATTTATTATGGAATATTATTCAGCCATAAAAAATAAAATCTTGCCATTTGCAACAACATGGATGGAGCCATAGAGTATAATGCTAAGTAAAATAAGCCAGAGAAAGACAAATACCATATGCTCTCTCTCACATGTGGACTTTAAGAAAAAAAGGGGGGGGGGGCGGAAGAGAGACAAACCAAGAAACAGCCTTAACTATAGACTGATGGTTATCAGAAGGGAGTTGGGTGGGGGGGGGGGGGGGTGGGAACAGGGCATGGGGATTAAATAGTATGCTTATAATGATTAAAAAAATTAAATACTTTTGTCTTTTCCTCAAAATGTCAGGTTAAAAAAACACCAAAACTGATCGAAGTCAGCTCTGCCTCTCTAAAAGTTGTGCTTCCAAATTAAAATACTTCTTGAAATTTCTGCACCTGTGCAACATTAAAACTAACAGAGCTTGCAAATTCATGTCAGTAACTTCTTTGGTAAGGAATTGGTGTCTAACTTGGGTACTTTCTCTTCACCCTCTGAACCAAGCTACACAGCAGCTAAAGTAACAAAAAGGATGAGAAAGGAAAACGAGGCAATGACCCAATAGCACATAATCTGCAATGATACTGAATGCCTGTATTTTATTAATGCTACTGTTCTGGAAGTAGCAGTGAGGCTTTGTGTTTGAGTTCTACAGTCAGACTCGGTTCAAAGCCAGACTTTGACATTTCTCAGATGACCATGGAAGAGTTTGTCTAATTCCAATTTCGTCATCCACAAGATAGTAAAAGTAGCAGTGTTTGGCTTTATAGGATTATTGTAAAGATTAGGGTAAACAGTTAATATATAAAGTGGCTGGTACTTGGTAAGCTACTGATAGTGTTACCTATTTATTGATTTAAGTTCAATATCCTTGACTATATAGTTATACCTTGAACAATGAGGGGTGGTTAGCTACCCCCACCCCACATAGAGTTAAAAGTCCGTGTGTAATTTTTGAGTCCCCCAGAACTGAACTACAAATAGCCTACTATTGACCAGAAGGCTTGCCAATAACACGTCATATAGGTTATATTATCTGTTGTACTCTTTAAAGTAAGCTACAGAAAAGAAAATATTAAGAACTCATGAGACAATACATTTACAGTACTGTACAGTAGAGTACTATAACTTATTGATACCATAAGTCATGTGTTTACAAGCTTAATCATCTGTCAGTACCTACATCAGCAGTCTTACACAAAACACCATAGATGCAATGTAATACTAACACTAGACATCAAAAATGAAGACAGTGTAAAAAAAATTCATATTCATATGTATAATAGTTCACACATTGATAATGACACAGCATCAGTATGATAGATTTACAGTAGCCTAGTATAATCCATATGATTGCTTCACAGTAGCCTAGCCTATAATGAATGGATTCTTATATTTTTATGGCATATATTAAGTAGTAGTGTCATTCATAATACAGTATTGGAAAAGAGTACATTTTTAAAAACCACTTAACCTGTGATGATAGGCTGATATAGTTGCTTCAGTTATGAGAGAGGCATACTATAATGGAATTCTTTGAAACCAATGATATAAAACAAAACTAACACATTAATCTTATACCAAATATCACTTACCTTAATGCCTATGTAAGGATAGGTTATCCATTTCAAGTCTTGTACACAATGTTCTACACAATACTTAGGCAATATAATGATGACAAAAATGTCTCGTGCAGTTCTTGCCATACAAGATTTTCACGAAGACCCAACATACACAACAGATAAGTTTATTAACAGTAATGGCATGATTAGTTACTATTAAGTGAAAGCATCATAAAAGTCTCATCTCACATTGAGTAGTATACTGGCTGAGGAGGAAGATGAGGAGGGTTGATCTCATGGCCTTTGGGATGGCAGAGGCAGAGGAGGTGGAACAAGGCCGGAAAGTTAGGCACACTCAGTGTTAACTTTATGGAAATACATTGTAATTTCTGACTTGCCTTTTTATTTCTCTAAAAATATTTCTATATGGTATCAATCCTCCTTCCACCATTTGCTTTAGTTTCAGTGCCTGTATCACAGAAGGGTCCAGGTTATGAAATTAGTCAAAAGTAGTCGTGAATAACCAGAACCCTTCTGCCAGATGGTCTAATGTCAATGTTTTCTGGCACTGCTTCTTCTACATCTTCTTCCTCATCATCTAGCACTGATTTGGTAGCACTCATCTCCATCAAATCTTTTAATTCCTCTGGTGTTGTGTCCATTAGGTCTTGAATTTCTCCAAGATCCAAATATTGAAACTGTTTATACACACACACACGCACACACACAATCGTTTTTACAACATCCAAAATCTCATTATTTCCTCGACCGTCATAAATCCTGTGAAGTCATGCACAACATCTGGACATAATTTTCTCCAGTAGGTATTTATCCTATTGGGTTTCATGGCTTTCACCACTTTTTCTGTAACAGTGATGCCAGACATCTTCAGTGGCATAAGCCTTCAAGACTTTCATGAGGTTCTATTGAGGTTCTCTTCCATAGTGTTGACAGTGCTTTCTATTAAGTACAGTGTATAACAAGCCTTGAAAGTCCTTATGACCCTTATCTACAGGCTGAATTAGAGACACTGTGTTGAGGGGCAAGTAAACCACTTTGATGTCTTTGGTGTTGAACTCATAGGGTTCTAGGGGCATTGTCCAGTATCAGAAGAATTTTAAAAGGCAGTCCCTCAAAGGCAAGTTACTTCCTGACTTCAGGGACAAAGCATCAATGGAACCATTGGAACCAATGGAAAAAGGTTTTCATTGTCCAGACCTTCTTGTACAACCGAAAGACTGGCTGCTGGTATTTTTCTTTTCCCTTCAAGGCTTGGGGATTAGCAGCTTTATAGATAAGGGCAGTCCTGATCATAAATCCAACTGCATTTGCACAAAACAGTGGGGTTAGCTTATCCCTTTCTGCCTTAAATCCTGGTGCTCACTTCCTTACCATTAAATGTCATTTGTGACATTCCCCCCGTCCCCGAATAAGCCACTTTCATCTGCATTAAAAACCTGTTCAGGCAGATATCCTTTTTTCTCAATTATTTTCTTGATGTCTGGGAATTCATCTGCTGCCTCTAGGTCATCAAAAGTTGTTCTGTTATCTTTACATTTTTTAAGTCGAACCACTTTCTAAATGTTTATTTTTGGAAGAGAGAGAGCGTGAGCAGGGGAGGGGCCGAGAGAGGGGGACAGAGGATCTGAAGCAGGCTCCACGCTGATAGCAGCGTCACCAACATGGGGCTCAAACTCACATACCGTGAGCTGAGATCATGACCTGAGCCAAAGTCGAAAGCTCAACCAACTGAGCCACCCAGGTGCCCCAACCCAAACCACTTTCTAAAATTATTGAACCATCCTTTACCGGCATTAAATTCTCCAACTTTAGAGCCTGCATTTACCTTCATAAAATGACTTTGGGTTTTCATGTATCATATTAGTTTACAGATATGCCCTTCTTATAGCAATCCTGCATCCACAGAAAAGCTTCATTTTCAATATGAGACAAAAAAGGTGTTTTGAAAGGTTTTCGTGTCTGCTGGTATAACTACAATGGCTTCATATCTTTTTTTATAATGGTCCTTATACTGGATTAATTTATCTTGAAAAGGTTACCACTGCAGCTTCAAACCTCAATCTATGGTACATTATCAATCAATTCCACTTTTCTCTGCTTCTTGGGAGAACTTCCAGCATCTCTAGTGGCACTCTGTATGGGTCCCATGGTGTTATTCAAGGTTTATGGTACTGCACTAAACATGATGAAAAATACATGGGAACTGCAAGATCACTTTTAACTCCCACACGCAATTTACTGGAGAGACAAACTGCTCATGTTAGTGTCACACAACGTGTTAAGAGGATACTTGCAACACTTGCACTCACCACAATAGCAATACGTGTAAATGAAATTATTACAGTAATACAGCATGTACTATAATTTTATGCAGTTACGATTTGGTACTGCACCTTCCTATTTGTTTACCTTTCTCTTCACAGCAAATGGCACCATATATAGTTGTGCGTGCACCTAAGTTTTGATAAGTTTTAACTTAGGAGAAATTTGTGTGTATTTTATGGTAGTAAATGATCAAATAGACTACTATCTACAAATATTTTATGCATTCATGAGATACATTTTTTCTCAAAATTTTTTGGTAATTCTAAGCTATGCAGTTCATCTGTGAGTTTTTTCAAATTGTCAAAAACCTTTAAAAAGTTTTCCAATATATTTATTGGGAAAAAAAACCTGTGTTTTTCAGGGGTTAACTGTATTATCACTTTATAAGCTAAAATGAATTATATGGGACCATTTTCTATGACTGAAAAGTTTTGGCTTTCTTAGGGAATGAATAAACTTACCTAACAAAATATAAAGGAGATGAGAACAAATGTTTGCTTCCAATTTTATAAGTTAAATTATTTTCACATTCTAGTAGCCATTTAATGGCTGGCACTATCAGCATTTCCTTCATCTCATAAATAAGAAAACTGAGGCTCAAAGAGCTCACTTCTTTGCTCAAGGTCCCATGACCATTAAGCTGCTGAGCCAGAACTGTACCCAAACTGTGGCCCTAAACCCAGGTCTTTTTCTGCATCTCCTCTGAATTATCCCAATGATCTCAAAAATAACTGTGCTAAGGCACGGAATTGAGATGAATGTTTATATTCCTGGTTTTGAACCAAGAGAGCCTCCATGATAATCTTCTATAAAACCTAATGATTTAGGAAGACTAATCCATACTAGCATACAAAATCAAATGAGGTAAATTCTCAGTTTGAGGAAGATGCAAATTGCAGAGAAGATGAGTATTTTATTTTTACCAAACCAGCAATTTGGAGATACTTTATTAAAGGGAAGTAGAAACAATGTCTTAAAGACTGAATGGCTCAGTGACCTGAGTGGCTCAGTCAGTTGAGTGTCCGACTTTGGCTCAGGTCATGATCTCATGGCTCGTGGGTTTGAGCGCTGCTTCAGGCCTGGAGCTTGCTTTGGATTCTGTGTCTCCCTCTCTCTTTGCCCCTCCTCCACTCGTGCTCTCTCTCTTAAAAATAAACATTTAAATAAATACATAAATAAGAGGATACTGTATTTCACAGCCAAACACTTAAGAGCAGTTAAAGGGGAAAAGGCATTACAGACCTAAAAAGTTTTTTGTGTGTGTGGTATATTTAGCGAAGCAAAGGAAAAAAAAAATCAAATAAATAGGGGAAGAGGGGTGTACCCAACTTGAGATCTAAATTTTCTCCTGTCAACCTCTTTAAGAGAAAAGAACGGGAGGAAAATTTGGAACCAATTTGAGATTCTCTTTGCATTTGATGCTATATTACATTATAGTGTAAATGTATATTCATTAGTTATCTCCAAATTCTCGTAAACTTTATCCCCCAGAAATAATTTAAAAAATTTTTTACGATGTAATTAGATGACTTTTCATGACCGACTGCTGTGGTAACTTTTTTACTTCATTTAAATGGTGTCCCTGCTTTCTAGGTGCTTCCTAGGTGCTTTCTAGGTCTGCAGCCTTCACTGGGACATATCTGACTAGTTCTGTTCTGTGCATACAGATTAAATCTCTGAACCTAAACAACTATCTTGCACGTATAAACCACTGTATCAAAGGAAGAACATAGCTGATTTAGAAAGAATAAAATACCAAAACAAAAAGAAAAGAATCCTCTATATGTACTTCAGGATAAAATTCAGTGACTGTCTCAGCTAAATCTCTAACAAACTATGAAGTATGGAATTACTTATAAACATGCATTATCTTTCAGTGTGCTTACCACTTACCACAAATATCAGGTACTTTAAGTTCTAGAGCAAGTAAAGAAATAGTCAGGAAGTAATAATAACTGGTAATACTATATGTCCTGCTACTTAACACACTCATTTTCCTATACATTTGTGAGAAAGAATATTCTATTTGTAAATTACTTCAGGGTACATGTGTCTGAAAAGAAAATCTGAATTGAGGCAACATTCATAAAAGCACATAGAAAAAAATTCTCAAGAAGAACAGACTTTATTTTTAACATAAATGTTCTATTTTCTTGTGAGGCAGCAATAAGTGTTCAGATACAGGGAATACATAAGTACATAATAACAATATTTATCACCATTGGAAATGCTGTTTATTGGGAGATTTTTGTTAGAAAAACAAAATTTTAAAAAATTGCATTTTAAAAAGATTTACACAGCTTAAAACAGATGAAAGATACAGACTTTAAAAAAACATAAATTATATTCAACAGGATTTTTTAAACAAAGTATTGTTCAGGGCTGCTCTACTTATTGTTAATTTAAGCAGAGTTAAACTTTAAAGTGCGAAGTATTCTTAGCTTTTTAAATGCAAATTCAGCACTTCCACTGGTCTGATTTTGAGACATCAAAATTCCAAGCATTAAGGAATGAATCTTAAGTTTAGAACAGTGAACTAAATTCAGTAATGTCAATTTTTCTTTTATTTCCTTTAACAAAAGAAAATCTTGACAACCCAGTCCTAATCTTGGACATACAGAAGGCTGTAAGTTCTGCCACTTTTTTAAAATATCTTTTCCAGTAAAAGCCAACCATTTAAAAGAAAAAAATGGGGGGGGGGGGGAGAGCCTTTCTTGTTGCCAGTTATTCCACAGTTAGCAATAACACGTTCCAAAAGGCTGATCTGGCCTCTCATAAGTGTAAGAAGTATTTTAAACAAAATGAAGATTCTAGTTAAGAAATAATTTTGGCATCCATGCTCACCATATTAACCAGAGACAAAACAGATATTTTAAAAATATAATTGCTAACAAAAGCCACGACAAGTAGTAAGACTTAGTCATGATCAGAAACAATAAATTTTATGTTTTTATCATCACAAGGAAAAAAATCAAGAGTAAAAAATAACTTAAGACAAAGTAAATAACCAGAGAATACTTTTACGGAAATATATATGCTATTTCTTTTACTGCAATGGAAGTAAATTTATTTAAAACTTAAAAAAATTTAAATTATATTCCCACTGAAGCTATTCTAACTTATCTTCTGTATAGTTTTCTACAGAAACACAAGATAATCATGGAATGTAATTTTAGAAAATATTCTATTGGGAGTAGGTCCATTTAAAAAAAATCAGCCATCTGAACTAAGGGTTAAGCAAGAGCTGAATGGGACCTATGGTTAATATTTTTAAAGACTGCAATAAAGCTCATATGCTTAAAAATTAGCCCTTTGGCACTGGCAGTTGAGTTGTCTGTACCTTGTACCTTTTTTATTCTTTCAAACCTCAGGCTCTATTTCTCCCAAACCCAAGGGGTATGTTTGGTTACTATACAATGCATTTACCTGCAAATTCACATTCTCCTTACAACCAAACATTAAAAGTTCTACTTATAAGACTCTGTAACTAATAACTCTTAAACCTGTTCTCCCATTCTGGTTTTAAATTACTTTAGATAAAGGATATATGAAACGCTATAGAAAGATGTCAATTATACAAACATGCACAACAAAGAGAAAGATTGTTTATAAAGTGGCATTTTAGTTGTAAAATGCCCTTGTGATTTATAGGAATGGACAGAAGTAAGTGTAAAGTAAGGAAAAGAACACTGATTTAATGGAATTCAAGTAATCTACAAACTGAGGATTTTTTTAAAAACTTGTTTTTAACTTCTTCCTCTTACCATTCATACCAACTCACCTGAGGAGTTTCAGCTTTTCTTCTGTACTTTTGATAGAGCAGTTTTCAGTGGTGAAATGGTTAAGTCAAAAGACATAACATATAAGGCAAAGAATCAAGGTTCTCAAAAAAACCAACCAACCAGAAAATACAGACCCTGAATAACTGAGTTTTACTAATTTAGAAGCCACAAAGCACTAATTCCAAGCAAATTAGTTTTGTATGGAGAAGGTACCAAAATTTATCAGTGTTACCAAGTGAAACTGGACAGACTTATTCAAATGTTTGAATTTATCTAATCTGTATAAATACATCGCCATTTTAAACTTCACAGGGCATAATTTTAAATACTCAGATGTTTTAAAGGTGCATGAGTATAAGAAGTCCTTTCAGATTTATTGCTACCACTAAGTTTTCTTTGATGGTACATGTCTGAACAAATTGACGTATTAACCCTCTAAACTGTATTCCTTTTACAAGTATTAAAATTTTTTTCTCCCTATATGTATAGGAATATTAAATTATTGCATCATAGGTAGTATATGAAGGTCTTAGAAGGATGCTTTTTATCAACAGTGTTTGCTGGAACTCATTTTTAAAAAGAGCTGCTCCTTAATTTCACTACCACATACACAAACATGAAATAGTGTTGTCATGTGATATTGGCAGTGATTAAGATGAGCCTAAATCCAAAACTGTATGGATTTTTCAAAGAATCCTGTTGTTTATATGCTCCAAAGCTCTCTTTGCCTGTCTTCCGCACTGTGTGGAATGCTGGAGAGAAAACTAGCAAAACCTGTAAGCAACATATCTCAGTGCCAACCACCATAAAGAAAATGTCAGTCACAAGATTCTGTGACTACGGATTGCTATTCAATGGATTACACTCCTGGCAAACTACTAATCCTGACCAAATCCACGAGACAACAACATCACAAAAGCAAAGGAGGAAATCCATGCACAGCCATTTTAGGACCTCTTGGAACTATGATACAGTGATGATAAAGGGAGAGCATGTGATAAAATATTTTGCAGAAAACCAAAGGGGTTCCTTACTCCTAGCTAGCAATCAACACTGGGTAGTTTCCTTCTGGCTCACTGACTTTTAAACCAAGTTCCAACAATGGGTGAGAAAGTATTAAAGCACTTGTCTCCAGACTATAATTTTTCTGACCACATGGTGAAATGTGTACAGGAGTAGTGAAGAAAACAACAGTTTTACAAGTATTTCACCCAAAGCACAAACTTCTGACATCCAAAAACATAAATCACATAATGTACTATTATTTAGTATTGCTTTTTATCTCTGGTTATATATTTGTTCAATGCATTTACCTATCAATTCTTGTTTGGGAGAAGAACATAGTCATGAGATTAAGATTGCTGGGAAAATGTCAACAATCCCTTTGGTCCCAAAGCTGAAAACAGCTGAGAAAAGCACACATCTAGAAAGGGAAACAAGAAACAAGAGGCCACCAAAGAATCTTTGAACATCCTGTCTGCTACGTTTCAGAAAATGTAACATTGGTATTATAAAATAGTCATTTTCATATAAAAGATGGTTCTTGCAGCATCATTCACGTCTCCCTTCAGGAATTATGTTTGCAGGGATCAATTTTTTGTTTTTGTTTTTAAAGAAGTTTAATTTGAAAACAAAAAACAATGTGATATTGGCCCTCCAAAAGTAAAGAATGAGACCTTTTTTGTTTCAATCAGTGCTTTCAGAAAAAGCAGGCTAAGCAACGAGGGCTGGCCTTCATGAGTGAGCAAAGCCATCAGAGGGCGCTGCTTTCTTCCAGAAGTCATACTGTGACACATCACCATGGGAAGTGGGAGCACATCACAGCCGACTGGGAGTGCGCGATGCCATCACAATGAAATGATCTGAGGAGGTTCTCAGTTGCCCAGAAAAATGGCCACACAGTCTTGTGACCTATCCTTCAGCTTCTTCAATTGGCTCTGGTGGTGGAAGTAGAGAGGCCGATGGCATGACTGTACTTGTTCCTCGAGAGACCCGGTCTTGCTCTGTGTTTGTAGACAGGGAGGCCACAGCAATAGGCTGCAGCAGAGTGGTTGTCATACCAGTGGTAACTGTCAGACTGTGCCCAGAGCCCTTGAGAGTAAGATCTGGTGTGGGAAGGAGTGGCTTGAGGATGCTGACGAGGCAGAAGGCAGAACCACTTTTAGGAATGAAATTCACCTTGTTTTTGTCAGGACAGTAAAAGGCTGGGATTTCGTGAAGCTGCTTTGGCCTAGGCATAGAACAGACAACCCAGTAATTTTAAGTCACAGAACACTGGAAGTAATTTTTTTTTTTTCTAAACAGATAACTTATAGATAATGAAAGGAATATAAAACTCAAGTTATGTCAAAAGCTCCAAATGTTATGGGCCAAAGTGGAATTAGACACCTAATTCAAAATAAGTATCTTAGAATGCCAGAAGTACATCATTCATCTCTGCTGCTTTCAGTTCCCTGGAGAGCCCCCTGCAGCATTCAGGTGACTCAGGCTGACAACCAACTGTATCTCAATGAAGATTTAAGACAGCCATTATGAATAAAGAATTTCCTAAAGCAAAAGAAATTCTAGATGTTAAAAAACAAAAATATGTTCCACTACATTTTTTCCAAAACCTGTACTATTTTGAAGGGAGAAAGCAAGTAAATTAACGACATACAATGTCCATCTTTTGCTAAATTCCACCCCTGTGTGACTCAACTTCAGTGGGCATGAGTTTTCAAGTGTGCTTAAAAATCTCTTTGGAACAATTTTTTTAGTTAACCATGAGGGTTTTCTGAGAAACATAATGGAAATATAAAATCAAAATCAAATTATTCATTGTCCCTTCCTGTCCCCAGGGGCTCCTGAAAACTCACCCAAATGGTTGGAAAAAGATACTAAGTATTACTGATATTTTGTGAAAATAAAGATATTAAAAAATTCAACTGTTAAAGTAACATGGAAATGCCACAAAATTAAAAAGAAATTGGGGCTCCTGGGTGGCTCAGTCAGTTAAGTGTCCAACTTCAGCTCAGGTCACAATCTCACGGTCCGTGAGTTCGAGCCCTGCGTCGGGCTCTGGGCTGATGGCTCAGAGCCTGGAGCCTGTTTCAGATTCTGTGTCTCCCTCTCTCTCTGCCCCTCCCCCATTCATGCTCTGTCTCTCTCTGTCTCAAAAATAAATAAAACGTTAAAAAAAAATTTTTTTTTTAAAAATTAAAAAGAAATAACGGTGGGAGAACCTAAATATATCAAGATTCAGATGGAACAACGTAATATGATCATATGATGAAAGTACGATTCTCATCTCTCCTAATGAAATTTAAAAAATTAAAATTTAAGTGCGCCAAGTCTGCACCAGATTCTGGGGATCCAAAAATGAAACCATCTACAAGGAGACAGACTAAATATGTAGTTCGTGGGGGGAGGGAGATGCTGGGAATAGGACTGTATCTCAACATAATTAATCTCATTTGTAATCTTACATGTTTTATGCATTTAAAAACATTATCAGGGGCACCTGGGTGGCTCAGTCAGTTGGGAGTCTGACTCTTGGTTTTGGTTCAGGTCATGATCTCACAGTTTGGGAGTTCAAGCCCTACATCAGGCTCTGCAATGACAGCGTGGATTCTCTTTCTCCCTCTCTCTCTCTGCCCCTACCCTGACTGCGCGCTCTCTCTCAAAATAAATAAACTTAAAACAAAAAACAAAAAACAAATGGGGCGCCTGGGTGGCTGTTGATTGAGCATCCGACTTCGGCTCGGGTCATGATCTCACACTCTGTGAGTTCGAGCCCTGCATCAGGTTCTGTGCTGACAGCTCAGAGCCTGGAGCTGCTTCAGATTCTGTGTCTCCCCCTCTCTCTGCCTCTCCCCTGCTCATGCTCTGTCTCTGTCTCAAAAATAAAAATAAAAACATTTTTTAAAAATTAAAAAAAACAAATAATAAAAACATTATTCAGAGAAGTTACAAATTACTTCAAAGCATCCCTAATCTTTGCCAGACTGCCAAAGGTGTTCACAGTACAAAAAAGCTCAAGAAGTCCTGTAAGAGGTCTGACAAGATAAAAATGACTTGTAAAGGGGTTTAAAGGTAGCACAAGGGAGTGGATAACCTGTGGCAGAGGAAGAGGGAGAATTTTGTAGGAAGAAGGCTTACAAGGGAAGTAACATCTGAGCTGGGTCTTAAAAAATTAATAAGCAACAGTCCTGGGGAATGTGCCAAAAAAAAAAAAAAAAAGGAAAAGAAAAACCTCCAAGCAGACAATGCTTTTGATAGGCAGATTTTATTAATAGTGAATACTACCCAAGGACAGCTTTGATAAATACAATAATTTAAGAACAAAGAAATAATTTAATTGATGTTTTACTTGTGCAGTCTTCTTTCTTATATACAATGGAAACATCAAGTAATTTTAGGACCACAAGTGTATCTGGGTAGATGAGAGGTAAGAAGAGCACACACTGCCCTATTTTTACTATGTGAGAGTATGGTTTTCAATTCCTTAAAGAAGATAGGAAGCTGAGGTTAGATTTCTATTATTAAATTATGCTTGAATTTTCTTTTGAAGGTGGAAGCACCAACTTCCCCCACCGAACAAAAAAAAACACACAAAAAAACAAAACACCTTCCTTTGTCCCCTCTTCCAGCCGCCACCCCAACCTACCAAGAGGAATCACTCCTGACCTCTAACATTTTTCTAGGAGCTTAATTATTAACCAAGAAACAGATTATCCACTCCTGGCACACATGACCTATACCTATGCTAATAGAAGCTGCAAGTACTAATACAACTTCAAAGCTTCAACTTAGTAACTATAAAAACAAAAAAACAAAAAAATCTCAGAACTAATTTAAAATTTTTATTTTTCCTTAAGGATTATTCCAAAAAAATTGTGTCTCAAAATAGATATAACTGTTTACAAGCTGACTTTCTGAGAAACTGATGGGATAGGCTGGATAATAATTATAGATATTCTTATACTGATGCAAGGAATTCTTTCCTATCTGTTTTAAAAGCCTTATGTAATTTTTTTTTAATGCAGGAATTAATTATCAGCAAAGAAAATGCTGGGTCCGAGTTACTTATAATTGGAAGAAGGGAGAGAGGGAGGATCATGTTATATTTTTTAAAATACTTCTATACCACAAAAAGGCCAAAATACTTAGGAGTCTAAGGTAACTAAGGCCAAAGAATTCATTAGTTTGGCAGAAGAAACATATTAGACTTCCTTTAAAAAAGGAAAAAGTGCAGACGACATGGCTATGGTACGTGCTATAACACAAAGAATATAGAGACCGAAAGAAATACAAAATCTGGTATAAATTCTGGTCTAAATACAACCACCTATTTGCATTCAGGTAAATAAACATACATTTCTAGAAACCAGAGATCAAGCCTCACCCCACTCCAATCTCCAGTTCCTATCAGAGTTACTTCCTTCAAACCAAGAGTTAAAGAGGAGTATTCCTCAAACAATGATTAAATAAACTCAAAACTTTTTTTTTTTTTAAATTTTTTTTTTTTTCAACGTTTATTTATTTTTGGGACAGAGAGAGACAGAGCATGAACGGGGGAGGGGCAGAGAGAGAGGGAGACACAGAATCGGAAACAGGCTCCAGGCTCCGAGCCATCAGCCCAGAGCCTGACGCGGGGCTCGAACTCACAGACCGCGAGATCGTGACCTGGCTGAAGTCGGACGCTTAACCGACTGCGCCACCCAGGCGCCCCTCAAAACTTTTAATTTGGACCAATAATCTATATTTGTTTGTTGCTAGTGTGCCCAGTGGATTTTGCTCTCATTTTGACAGAGGTAGTGCAAAAGAGATGAATTTTTTTAGATTTTGAGTAATTTGTTTTATTGATAAAAAAGTTAAAATTACCTCTAAGAAATCCACTCTTGGGTTACTGCTATTAATTTTTGTTTTGGTACATAATGAAAATGCTTAAAAATGCTAGACATCCTTTGTATCAGTATAATTTGTAACAAACTATGTACACTATAAAAAGAGCAAGTTTACCCTTCTTTTTTTAAAATTTTTTTTTTTAACATTTATTTATTTTTCAGAGACAAAGAAGAGACAGCGTGAGCAGGGGAGGGGCAGAGAAAGAGGGAGACACAGAATCCGAAGCAGGCTCCAGGTTCCAAGCTGTCAGCATAGAGCCCAACGCAGGGCCTGAACCCACAAACTATGAGATCATGACCTGAGCTGAAGTCGGACGATTAACCGACTGAGCCACCCAGGTGTCCCGCAAGTTTACCTTCTAATAACAGATGCATGTGCCATAAAACATGTAACATGTCAGGGTTTATCTTCTATTTCTTTGATCCATCTATCTATCCATATACGCACACATACTCTTCCCTCCCTGTAGACACAAATAATGTAGCAGTATATACATAACTCAGACATTAAGTCCTGAGAAAACTTCCAAATCCAAGAGATTAAGGCAGATACCACAGGACACCAACCTACATAACAAATATTCACACAAAGTCATTTATTACAGAAATTCAAACTACTTTTGAGCCAACCAACAATTTCTCTGCATTTGGGCAAATCTCAATGAGTAAATCAAAGAGCTCAACTCCAAAAATGTCCACTTAGACCATTTGATTTTTACTTAAAAAATTAAAAAAAAAAAAAAATGGGATCATTGTATTAAGTTTATCTTGAGAGAGAGAAAGTGCATGTGCAAGTAGGGGAAGGGCAGAGAGAATCCCAAACAGGTTCTACCCTATTAGCTCAGAGCCTGATGCAGAGCTTGAATTCATGAATTATGAGATCATGACCTGAGCCAAAACAAAGATTCAGAGGTTTAACTAATTGAGCCACCCAGGCGGCCCTAGAATGATTCCCTCCCTCCCTCCCTCCTTCCTTTCCTTTCTCTTTCTTCCTTCATTTTTTTTCTTTCTTCCTTCATTTCTCTCTCTCTCTTTCTTTCTTTCATGTTTATTTTTGAGACAGAGAGAGTGTGAGTGGGGAAGGGGCATCAAAAGAGTGTCAGTGCAGAGTCCAACGTGGGGCTCAAACTGATGCACCATGAGATTGTGACCTGAGCCGAAATCGAAAGTCAGACATTTAACGAACTGAGTCACCCAGGCATCCCTTAAGAACTCTCATGGGAAAGTCTAAGCCAGCATCTGCAAATTGGGCATAAAAAATATGAGGTATTTGTCAGAGATGTATAGTCCAGGTCCTATCTCCACATTTATGTATTAGGCCTAGGATGGGGCCTGGGAATCTGCAGTTTCAACTACTACTCCAGACGATTATGATTCAGGAAGTCCATGAAACAGATCTGGAGAATTCTACTTAAATTTTCAATTTGCTACAGTCAAGCTTTTAGAATGACAGTGACATAGCAGTTGCTAAAACAGAGTTTTCAATTACTGTCACAAAAGCAGATAGGAGACTGAGAGCTGGGATTTCCTAGCATAGAAATTAAGGGGATTCAAAAACAATGCTCTTTGTGTGGCAAAATTATTCAGAATTTAGAATAAAGGAAGCAGTGACAGGAGAAGCATACAGAGGAACAAAAGGATTCCATATTCCAAAATAATTCCAAGATGTTCATAATGGGGGAAAAAGATAAATTACATTGAGTCAGACAAGGTTGGACAATCTTCACACTGTGTTCCAGGTTTCATAAGTGAGAAAAAGCCAGAAGGCTGACTCTTATACATGCAGCCATAGTGAGACTGGAAGGTGAGGGCTAAGAACTACCAGCACATCCCCAAATAATGTTCATCACCTAATTTGCTATCTCACACACACCAACCATCCTATAGCCATCACTCACAAAGCAAGAAGCCATGAAAATATGAAGGCTACAATACCTTTTGAGACTCTGAGTCTAAAATTGCAGCGCTTGACTAAAGTACCAGCCAACCGAAATAGAAGAGATCACATACCAATAGTACTAGATACTGCTTAAAATCCTGCCTGCTTCTTATGTTAGCTTTATCACAGGAACAGGAGTCTGTTACTATAATAGTAACAGAATTCTGTTTCCTATACTGGCAGACAAAATATTTCTAATAATTTTTAAAGAATTAGAGACCAAAAGTACATAAAAACTGAAGGGAATTCAACCCTTAAAAGAAGGAAGACATACTAGGTGAGAGCCATGGTCCACCTTGAATAAATATACCGCTAAATTCAATGTGTGATGTTGACTGTATACAGGTTCAAAAGTAACAGCCACAGATGACACACTGGAGACAACAGAGGAAATGTGAAAAACAACTGGGTATCAGTTGATATTAAAGCATTACTGTTAATTTCGTTTGATGTGATAATGGTACTGTAGTTATATAGGAGTACTATGGTTACTTTTAGGAAACAATATTAAATTGTACTTAAGTGTAATGATGTCTGCAACTTACTTCCAAACACTTTAGCAAAAACTACCACCACCACACACAAAGCACATATAACATAATGTTAACTAGAGTCTACGCTGTGGATACATGGGTGATCACTGTACTATTCTTCAACTTATTTGAAAATTCTCATATGGACTCTTAAAAACTGAGAACAAACTGAGGGTTGATGGGGGGTGGGAGGGAGGGGAGGGTGGGTGATGGGTACTGAGGAGGGCACCTTTTGGGATGAGCACTGGGTGTTGTATGGAAACCAATTTGACAATAAATTTCATATATTGAAAGAAAAAAAAAGAAAATTCTCACATGAAAAGTTATTTGAGGGGTACTTACGAGCATTCCTCAAAGACTTTGACCCTTTCACAGCCCTCAGGAGGCTCCCTTTTGAACATATAACTGTTGTTAGGTTTTGGTGAAGTTGCATATTTGGGCAAAGGAGAGTTGTTCCCATTCTCTGCAAAAAATGGCACGCTGGATTACTAACAAACACTACCACATAAATGCAGTCATACTAAATTGAATTGTTCATGACATTCCCCCACACCATGAACTACTTGAGGGTAGGAACAGTGTTTTATCATCAACATCATCCCCCAAGATCTAATACAATACCAGGTAAAGAGGAGATAATTAAATGTTTGTTAAATCCATAAAACAAAAAATTTTTCTTTTCCACTTACAAGTACTACAGCTTAATCCTGTATCACTTAATCCACGGCACTGAATACTGATCTATCTTGCCCCCTTATTTCTTATACACCCAGCAGAGACTCATATGCCATTTCCTTGCTTCCCAGTACATGCAACTGAGGTGGCTCTTCACTGGTTGCCTATCACTCACTCTCATGCTCCTCTGGTTACAATCTCTGCTCCACTTAGTTAGGAGCCATCTGTGCACTATACACCAAAGACTTCCTCGGGCCTATGAACGTCTCCATACCTAAGAGGTCCATCTCTGTTCATGTGCCAAAACTTCTTTCAAAGTCTAGCTCAAAGTTTTGAAATCCTTTCAAATTAACCTCATCAAAGTGAATGCTTCTTTACTCTGGTATTCCTGTTCAATGTTGATGTCCTCAGTTTATACTTTAAAAATTCTTGATATGTTACCTAAGTGTTCTAAAACTTTCAGTTTGTGTCAACTAAGCTATAAATTTTTTGCTGGCAGTAGCACTGTGGTTCTATTTTCTTATAAAAGAAATTTCTTAAAAAAAAAAAACTTTGTCTTAAAGTCAAATATAGCATTACACAAAATCCATGAGGTCCCTACTACTTATTACTGAAGTAAAAGTAGAAAGTATGAGCCCTGAGTACCAGGAGCCATGCTAAATGGTTTACACTCACCACTCCTTTTAATTCTAAAAGTACAGATAGTAGTTAAAATGCAGATTCCTGATAAGAAACACACGGCCCAACCAAAAGATTTAATTCAGTTTCAGATTTAGATGCACACTGGAGTCACCTGGGAGCATCAAACACTCTCAGTACCTGTATTCTACACCCCCAGGGGTTGTAATTTAATTGCTCCAGGGTGTTTGCCTAGAATAACTATATATTACTTAACCTAGAAGCTGGCAAAATGGGTCCAAATAGTAACATTTACAATTGCTTATGGCTTTAATTGACTTCTTTGGGAAATCTTATGTTCTTTGCACTTGTTACAGTCTCAATAATTTAGGGAATTGATAGTAATAGCCAACTGTAACATTTTAGGAACATTCAACACACTGTGATTAATAGCTTCTAAATAAATGACTGCTGAACTGAGCTGCAGAATTTACAAATATATTATTGCTCTCAAGTACACACAGTAACTTGGGTTAGGCTAACAAAATATTGCCCTGATAGAGACAGAAGAAAGGTCATAGTTGTTTTAAAAGGTAAGAACATTAGAAATTAATATTCAAATAGCTTATGTCTCCAAGTTATTTTTAAGTTGCACAAGTAGTTCAATACTATAAGGAAGCCCTCCAACCTTTTACTGTAGGCTTGCCTTCAATACTCATTTTGCATTGACATAAATCAGCCTAATTCTTGTTTGAAATTTCACAAAATGAGATTCTTAAAAAAAACAAACACTAATTTGAAGGTTTCAAGTTCAATTAAAAATAGTAAGGTAGTAAAAACAAGACAACTAAGGTGAGAGAAAACAAAGTGCTTTTTCAGGACCAATGTTCATTTATACCAAAAAGAATGTTTCTCAGTAATAAGAGACTTGAATTAACAAGTAGAGATAAGGAAAAAAAAAAAAAAGGTACAAAAATAAATGCCCATACACCCACCCAACAAGACCATCTCTTGAGCACCACGGTAAAACCTACTGTTGTATACTTTAATTTTTAAAAATCTATGTTATGAACGTATGTCAAAGTAATTACCTTAGTAGCTTTAAGTGTGTGTGTTCTACTAGAAAATGAATAGAATGAATGATAAAATAGCTGGTGTTCATTTATCATCTGGCAACAAATTCCTCCTTCATTGTACCTTTATCCCTGGGATCAACAAGCAGGTCATCAGCTGAACAAGGGCTCTCTTCGCTACCTTCATTTGAGATGGTGAGGAAGGATGTGGGGGACACAGACTGAGAGCGGCTGCTGTTGTTGCTTCCCCTGTCTGCCCCACCAGGGGTCTGCGTGTCGATGCTGCGTGTGCTGCTGCTTCTCTGTACGAGGGGGGGAGGTGCACGATGGCCATCTGGAATATCTTGTGGCTGTTATAAAAATTTTTAAACATACATATATTTATCACTGATTTTGAAACTCACCAGAAATGCACCCAATATCAACCTTCCCCTATTGTTCCAGATCACTCACAGATCAGAAATGCCCTACTAGGTCTAGCAGGAAAAACACCTTTGTGCTGCTCCATTAGTGACATCCCTATCTAATATGACTGCCCTACTAAACACTGAGCAGCATATGCAAAGACTCTGTATTCGCAGGGTTTGGTATATGACAGATGGCCAGTGCTTGATGAATGATAAACTGCAATGAATTAGTTATCTTGTAGTAAATATTTTTTAAATCGTGAAGAATTGCCATGGTAAATGAGGAGAAATCTAGGTGTAACACCAGGTTCTATATTAGAAGAAAAGTTTATCCATTGTGTGAACTAGTGATACTTGATGACAGGTCCTGTTACCTTCTCCCTCTGCCCACTTCCCCCTGAAAGAGTTTTTCCAAAGAAACCTTCCTAAATGAGGGAAAGATTAATGGTAGCAATGCTAATTATAGGGGAACATCAAGGAGAACATTAAAAGGAAAGCTTGCGTGGCTCACTTAGCAGGAAAACCAGCTCCCTGGTACACCTTTAGTTCATTTATCTTTATTATATCAGGGAGTTACTCCCATCATACAGTATGGACAAGAGGGTGTGGGGGGATTGTGTTTTCTCTAAGCTTAACCAACCTTTAATATCAGGGAGAAGATCTTAAGCATCAATAAAAATAATACTGCAAACCCCCCAATTCCTCTTTCACTGAAGAATGAAAGCTTAAATATACTCTGTAACATGCTTTTCAATATAAACAGGAAACTTTCTGTGTTTTATAGATGAATCATTCTTATGTCTTATGAGGATAATAGGTAAACAGAAGTGTACTTCATGATGATAAAGTCAACCAAACAATAACTCACAAACAATAAGGAACAGGTAGATTCATGCTTATAAAGTTTCTAAAGTCCTATCCCTCCCTCCCCAACAAGTTTTAATCTAAACTTATGCTACATGGAGTTGTAACAAATGAGAAGTGTATACCTATCTAGTGATCTTTAAAGATAAGCAAAAAGCAGTTTCTGTTCAAGGATCCAAATTTAAGTCATTATCAGTTGTCTCTATGAGATGCAAGGAAATTAAAACTTTTCATTAACTTGCCAAGGTCAAAATTTTTCAAAAGAGATAAATTTTCATTCTCTTTCAATGAGAGGAAAGAGACCTAAGTACATATGGAAAATGAAATTGTAATTTTTAAAATAAATCGAACAGTTAATGTGGAAGGACAATTTTAAGATACAAGATTACTTACTATAAGTTGTTCTTCCTTTTCCCCAGTCTCTTTAATTATTATTTCAATCTCCTGATTCAATCCTTCCACACTATTTCGGAACCGGGAACCTGTTGATTTGGTGATGGGAATTACTGGAATAAGTGCACTCTTTGGAACAGGAGCCTGAAGAAAAAGTGGTGGAGAAGGGAGAAAAGGGCTTTAATTCACCACCTTTCAATTCTTTAGTTTGAAGCATACTTTTAGTTGACATGAATAACTCTAAAATATATCAAAATTAAGTTTAGAGGCCTCACAAAAAGTTATGAGTAACCAAACATGCTCCTTGATAAACACAAAATATAATTTAAAGCCAAAATCCCAATCAAGGTAGAATTTCAGAAGTTAATTCACACCCATGAGGGACTGTAAAGAGAGGAGGTATAAAGGAAAATACTAAAAGAATGTCTATCTCAGAAATTTTTTTATGACTATAACTGAATTCAGATTTTGATGTTGTTTTTTATTTTTTGAGAGAGAGAAACACAGAGACACAGAGTGTGAATGGGGGAGGGGCAGAGAGACGGAGGCACAGAATCCAAAGCAGGCTCCAGGCTCTGAGCTGTCAGGGCAGAGCCTAACATGGGGCTCAAACTCACAAACTGTGAGATCATGACCTGAGCCGAAGATGCTTAACCGACTGAGCCACCCAGGTGCCCTCAGAGTTCAGATTTTAGACAACGTAAAAGTCCTCTAGTGCCACAATTACCTATACTCGAGGAAAGGAATTTTTATAAGGCAATTTATCAAAAAATATGTACACATTTTGGTTAGAAAAACAAAATCAGTGTCAAAGTCCACATATAATAGCAAGATTGTAGAAATAAGAATAATTTCCCTATGAAATTTATTTATACTTTCACTGTAATTATTTTATTACATTTTGTTAAGAAAATTATATAATTCATATTCTTCTTTTTCCACTGGCACATTATTGCTTTTGAAAAGAAATAACTGATTATATATAATTAAAGGATATTACACGGTTTCCTGACAAGATACTCAAAGTAAAATATGAATAAGAATTGTAAAGGTATCTGCTAAAGTTAACAGCAACAGTGTGCCAGAAGATCATCTTGTATATCGTCTTGCAGTCTAGTAAAGAAATGTGATTAACCCACCCTTCATTTAGAGGGGTTTCTTTGAAAAACCTCTCTTTCAGGGGAAGGTGGGCAAGGAGACAAAGGTAACAGGGCCTCCAATCATCACTAGTTTCCATTCAATGGATATATCCCTGTTCTGTGATATAGAACTCAGTGTTAAAGCTATATTTCTCCTCTTTTATTCCTGCTCACCTTTATAAGTAAGATTTTTTTAGAAATAAGCATAATACAGGGGTGCCTGGGTGGCTCAGTAGGTTAAGCGTCCAACTTCAGCTCAGGTCATGATCTCACGGTGAGTTCGAGCCCTGCGTCGGACTCTGGGCTGATGGCTCAGAGCCTGGAGGCTGCTTCCAATTCTGTGTCTCCCTCTCTCTCTGCCCCTCCCCCGTTCATGCTCTGTCTCTCTCTGTCTCAAAAATAAACGTTAAAAAAAAATTAAAAAAAAAAAAAAAGAAATAAGCATAATACATCAACAATCCTTGGAAAAGGCAAATTTCCATCCTTGGAAAATTTGTGAGAAAAAAGCTAAAGGGAAGTTTCAATCTGGAGTGGACAGAAAGAAAAGATGGAAGTGAAAAGGGAATAGATAATATGAGAAGCTTGAGGGTATGAGGAGAAGATTGGGAAACAGAGGAATTAAAGGGGGGAAATCAGAAGACATTATTAGAAGACAATGATATTTGAAAAAGAATGTGAAAGGACAAGAAATTATTTTAAGAATCAAATACATAATAGGGAAAACACAAAATAAAAATCGTAGCTACTGTTTACTGAGCATCCATCCAGTGTGGGCCAGATACCACATGCCCTCTCACTTTGTTTTCAAGACCATTCTCTGAGGTGGGCTGCAGTGGTTCCCCTGTTACATGTGAGAAAAGTAAGACTCTGGGGCCCAACAGTAAGCAATGAGGAAGTGCTGCCGCTTATCCATCTCCTTATTGCCACTTTTCAAAAGAGAGCCTAGAACAGACATGATGCTTATTCAACAAGGCTTGTACTATGAAGTGAATGTCTGTGTCCCCTTTCAAATTTCATACACTGAAGTTCTAACCCCAAAGTGGCTATTATTTGGAGAAAGGAGCTGTAAGGAAGTAAATTTTGAGGTTACATAAGGATGAGGCCCTGGTCTAATATAAGAAAAGAAATAGTGAGGTGACAAGAAACAGACTCAGACTAAAGCAGTAAAGGGTTAAAAGAAATCTACAGCTCATGAGCATGGAGTTGAGAGCATATTAGAACATTTCTGTCACGCACTCATCCTACCTATACTTGGACTCATCCTGTGTCAGGAAACAATGGCAGAGAACTGGTACAGACTAAGAAAAATCTCAGGAGTTAGTATATATATAACAAACTCAACTCTGAGCTTAATTTTCTCTTCTAAATGTCACAAAACAAACAACAGCTTGCACTGGATGCCATTTTCAGGCTGCTTTCAGACATTCATTTGGTTTGTAACTGTTAAGTTACAGAAATGAAGGAGACTAGAAGAGGAGGATGCTCTGACAAGGTTGTTAGAAAAGGCTGACCTTTCTGGATTTTATAACCATAAATATCTTAAGAACAGAAAGCTTAAAGTTTCTGGCTGTTATGTTGGGAAATGCACATACAGAGAAACCTGCCAGTGTAATAACTGACAGTACTGGTTAATGCTTTTCAAGGTAGCAAAGAAGTCATACTCTACACATCTGGTAAGAAGTTTTTCTCAAATATAATCTAAACAGCAGCAAGTATTTATCAACAGTTTAGTCTAATTAAAGCAAAGGAAAGAAAATAAGGAACAGAAAACTGCCAGTTCCCTAAGGTCAACACAGCATTTTAGGTAAACAAAGCGAAGGTTCAACTATAATTAAATAAACTAGTTATATGATAATCCACTAAAGTTGTCAGGGATTTTCCTCATTAAACACACATTCCTTACATAAGCTATACTCTAAAATATCTAAAAATTAAAAAAATTATTATACTTAAATTTTCATGCTTCAAATTTCAAGGACTCAAGGAATTTTATGTGCA
Organism: Puma concolor; assembly: GCF_028749965.1. Lineage (NCBI taxonomy): Eukaryota > Metazoa > Chordata > Mammalia > Carnivora > Felidae > Puma > Puma concolor. The sequence continues at coordinate 190,028,250 of NC_141674.1, read as the reverse complement.
TGTGCATGTAATTTATTTTTCCCATATCTATAGAATAGGTTCTGTAACAAAATTTGTTTCTAAATATAAATCAGTCTATGCAAGTGTAAGTGGTTTATCATACTAACTGAGAGGTCATCTTCAGACAGCTCTCAAATATTAAAATTTCTTCACTGTACTAAGGTAAAATCTATCTCTCCTAAGATCTGTCCTTTGGAAATGTCAAAAACAAGGATCTCCTCTATCTTCTCAACTTTTGTTTCTTTTTCTTCAAAGCAGATATTTTTCTATCAATTAAGTGTTTTAAGGAGATGAACCAGCACGTTAAAGTTTTAGTTTTCCATTTTCATTCTTCATATGTCCATGTACATTACCATTTAAAGATCAAATTCTGCCTAAAAACTGAGAGTCTGCCAAGAAAGATGACCTAGAGGTTTGGCCAATACTGAATCTTCTAAGATGAATCTACACTATAACTTAAATACCTGTTTCAAAGTGTGGGGATAAGACTGTGTACAACAGTCAGGAAAGATGGGAAGAATACCCACTGAAGCAGTAGCTGAATAGGGAAAAGAAATACAGAGTTAAATTTTCAAAGGAAAAAAAATAGAAAAAGATCTGTTCAGTAATTCAACAGAGACCTCTGAGAGAAATATGTGCCAGAATGTAACAAATATGAGCCTAATATAACAAAAGAGATGGGAAAACTGATGTTTGGAATGGTAAAAAAAAAAAAAAAAAAAAAAAAAAAAAAAATTAGAATGAATCAGAAAAAAACCCTTTCCTATCTTAAGAGCTTTTGATTTGGAGCCTCCACATGCCCTTGATGCCTCCTGCTCTGTCGACATAAATGTAGTTCTGTCCTCTCATCTGGTATCCATCTCTTAGATCTTTTAAGCTGCAGTTATACTCTCTAATAAAGGACGCAGCGGAAGTACCTACTCTTTTGATTTCTAAGTGGTAAAATCTTTAAAAATTTAAGAATACCAATCATGTCCTAGACTGCCATATCAAGATTCTAGTGCAGAGCAGCAATTTTTATTTTTAAAGTGCAATGCCCTTCATTCCTCAGATGAAAATAGGTTTTTTCCTTTCCTTTTTTTTTTAATGTTTATTTTTGAGAGAGAAGGAAAGAGAGAGCAGGAGAGGAGCAGAGAGAGAGGGGGACAAAGTTTCTAAAGTGGGCTCTGTGCTGACAGTAGAGAGTCTAATACAGGGCTTGAACTCAGAAACTGCAAGATCACAAGGTGAGACGAATTTGGACACTTAACTGACTGAGCCTCCTAGGCACCCCAGTTTTTTCCTTTTCTTCTTCACTATCACTTTGCTCTCAAACCCTCATAGGGTACTACAAAACTATAGTGTTCCCAGCTCATACGAAGAAATAAGAAAATCCTACGGGAGGGCTTTCTTGCTTGAGGCTAAAACAAACAGAAAACACCTGCATGATTTTTTAATTCTCACCTCTAAAGTAGTTTATGTGGCTGTGAAGATGCTGGCATCTCCCATTCTCCTGTTACTAACATCTAATTCTAATCCCCAAACAATTCTGAAATGTGTTGGGTATATTTTCTAATGGGAGTATTTCTTGAAATACTCCTTAAAAATATGACATTATAAGCATCTAAAGGCTTTGTCAATTTTGGAAACCAGAGACATGTGAAAGATTCTAAGAAACTTGCCAGAATTTATTCTTCATAACAAATAATCACCCCCCAAAGAACCACTCAAAAAAGTATGTGTGAATTCTTTTCTAACTATAATAAATCCATTGTAAGCCCAAGGAAAAGACCTTTTGTTAACTAGTGGTTGTAGACTATACTACCATCAGAAGAGCAATACTGTTCCCCTGATTGTTAAGGAATACTAAAGGAATTTCCCTAGAAGTAATCTACATATCATGAAATACAAAGAAAACATTTTAATAACTTGGAAAGTCTATCAAGAGAAAAATCAAAGAGGGACCCCTGGATGATTCAGTTGGTTAAGCATCCAAGTCCTGATTTCGGCTCAGGTCATGATCTCACATGAAGTCCTGAGATCAAGCCCTGTGTTGGACTCCACGCTGAGTGTGCAGCCTGAAGATTCTCTCTCTCTTCCTTTGTACCTCCTCCACTTGTGCCCTCCCCCCCACACCCCCAAAAAAAGAGAAAGTTCAAAGATCACTCCCCTAAAACATTCAGATTTCCTAACCAAATAATGGAAAATCTATCACCAGAAAAGGAAAAATGCAGAAAAAGCTTTAAGCACACACTGGACCCAACTAAATGGCAAATATTTGAGAAATGCTCTATAGAATTGGAAATATTAAAAATGTTCCTGAAGCAGTTGTAATAACATAAATATTTTTCCATGTTAAATAGAAAAAAAGCAATATAAAAAATAAGATATGGTATGATCTCAAAAAGGAACACAAAGGAAAAAAGAAAATTATCTTCAGAATGAGACTCGATGCTTTTTTTCTATTTATTTTAATAACACTTTTATGATATAATTTTTCTTTAACAAATATTTATTTATTTACTTTGAGAGAGAAAGGGAAAGAGAGAGAGGGAGAGAGAGAATCCCAAGCAAGCTCCATGCTGTCAGCAAGGAGCCCAACACAGGGTTCAATCTCACAAATCGTTAGATCATGACCTGAGCCTAAATCAAGAGTCGGATGCTTAACCAACTGAGTTACCCAGGTGTCCCTAAAATATTTTTCTATTTGATATTTTTTCATTTCTAAAATTTCTGTGATAAGCATATAAATACTTTTTTTTAATAATCTGCTTCTGGGAAGCTTTTTTAAAAAAAGGTTTCTTTTGAGAGACAGAGTGCACGTGTATGTGTGGGGGGGAGGGGCAGGGATGGGGAGAGAGAGAATCCCAAGCAGGCTCCAAACTTTCAGCACAGAGCCTGATGCAGGGCTCAACCTCATGACCCTGAGATCATGACTTGGGCCAAATCAAGAGTTGGATGCTTAAGCACCAAGGCACCCCATATACAAATACTTTTAATGATAAAAACTTGGGCCACCTGGCTGGCTCAGTTAGTAGAGTATGTGACTCTTGACCCTGGGGTTGTGAGTTTGAGCCCCATGTTGGGTACAGAGATTGCTTTAAAAAATAATAATGAAAATAAAATATAGCCCAAAATTTAAAAAGATAACATAAAAGCTTTAAAAATAAGTTTGATATTGGGGCGCCTGGGTGGCGCAGTCGGTTAAGCGTCCGACTTCAGCCAGGTCACGATCTCGCGGTCCGTGAGTTCGAGCCCCGCGTCAGGCTCTGGGCTGATGGCTCAGAGCCTGGAGCCTGTTTCCGATTCTGTGTCTTCCTCTCTCTCTGCCCCTCCCCCGTTCATGCTCTGTGTCTCTCGGTCCCAAAAATAAATAAACGTTGAAAAAAAAATTAAAAAAAAAAAAAAATAAGTTTGATATTAAATTGGCAGAAAAGCCTGGTAAAAAACCCAACTGGTTTACTTCTTTTATACTAGATCCTACCTCAAATGACCTAAGATTTACTGAGCAATTATCAAGTGCCAAGAATTGCATTAAGTGTTTTATAATATTCTATCCCATTTAAACCTTAGAACAACACAATAGGTAATATTATAATGCAAAGAACCTGATGAACCTCATACAGTTAACAAGTGGCAGAATCATATCTAACCTAGAGTCTGACCTCAGAGCACCTGTACTTATTTTCTATACTGTTATATGACCTCCTGGTTTACTTTTTGGTTTTTACCATCTAATCTGTTATTTCCAGACAATTAAATTTGTATTTTATATATCTGTATTCAATGTTAGTAGATATTTTTTATAAGAGCTTATTGAAATTCACAATACCTACCACTCACCCAATTAAAGCATACAACTTTTGTTTTAATGATTACTAAACAGAGTTGTACAACCATTATAATAAATTTTAGAAGCACACTAATTAAAAAAAAAACAAAAAAAAAACAGGGGCGCCTGGGTGGCACAGTCGGTTAAGCGTCCGACTTCAGCCAGGTCACGATCTCGCGGTCCATGAGTTCGAGCCCCGCGTCAGGCTCTGGGCTGATGGCTCAGAGCCTGGAGCCTGTTTCCGATTCTGTGTCTCCCTCTCTCTCTGCCCCTCCCCCGTTCATGCTCTGTCTCTCTCTGTCCCAAAAATAAATAAACGTTTGAAAAAAAAAAAAATTAAAAAAAAAAAACAAAAAAAAAACCAAAACCCTCCAGCAATTGGCTGGAGCCAATTGCTCTGCCAGCAATTGGCAACCACCAATCTATAATCTGTCTCTACAGGTCTGCCTATTCTGGACATTTTAGTGGAATCATATAATATGTGTCTTTTTGTATTTGGCTTCTTTCACTTAGCATAATGTTTTCAAGGTTCCTCCATACTGTGGCACATATCAGTACTCCCTTTTCATGAATGAATAATATTCCATCGTATGGATATACTACATGTTATTTATCCATTCATTGGCTGATGAACATCTGGGGTGTTTCCAAATTTTGTGAACCATGTTGCTATGAACATGTATTTGTGTACAAGTTTTTATGTGAACATATGTTTTCAATTCTCTCAGATACATACTGTGGAGAGAAAGCACTGAGTCATATGGTAACCCTAATGTTTAGCCTTTTGAGAAACTGCCAGACTATTTTCCAAAGTGGCTGCACTTTACATTCCTATCAGCAAAAGATAGGCAAGCGTTCTAATGTCTCCACATCCTAACACTTAGCTACCTTTTCTTTTTTAGCCATCCTTATGAGTATAAAGTAGTACCTCATTGGAATTTTTTACTGCATTTCCCTATGGTCGGGAATGATGGTTAGCATCTTGTTCACGTGCATAGTGGCTATTTGTATATCTCCTTTGGAGAACTCTCTATTAAGATCCTTTGCCCATTAAAAAATAATTTTTTTTAATCTTTATTTTTGAGAGAGAGACACACAGTGTGAGCAAGGGAGGAACAGAGAGAGAGAGGGGGAGACACAGAATCTGAAGCAGGTTCCAGGCTCCAAGCTGAGTACAGAGCCTGACATGGGGCTTGAACCCACGAACCACAAGATCATGACCTGAGCTGAAGTCGGATGCTTAACGGACTGAGCCACCCAGGCGCCCTGATCCTTTGCCCATTGGGTTACCTTTTTATTACTGAGCCACAAGAGTTCTTTATATATTCCAGATGCAAGTGCTTTATCAAATAATGTGACTTGTAAGTGCCTTCTATTTTGTTGGTTGTATTTTCACTTTTTTGGTGGTGTCCTTTAAAGCACAAAAGTTTTCAATGTTTATAAAATCCAATTTACCTACTTTTTTTCTTTTGTTGCTTGTGCTTTTGGTGTCGTATCTAACAAACCATTGCCTAATCTAACCCTACATTTATGCCTATATTCTCATCTAAGAACTTTTAGTTTTAACTCTTCCATTTAGGCCTTTGATCCATTTTAAATCACTTTTGTACATGGGTGTGAGGTTAATGGATATATATATATATATATATATATATATATATATATATATATTTATTTTAATGTTTGTTTGAGAGAGAGAGAGGGAGAGAGAGAGAGAGAGACAGAGCACGAACAGGGAAGGGGCGGAGAGAGACCGAGACATAGGCTCCAGGTTCCAAACTGTCAGCATACAGCCTGACTCAGGGCTTGAATTCATGAACTGTGAGATCATGACCTGAGCTGAAGTCAGGCGCTTAACCCACTGAGCCACCGCTCCTTGAAGGATATATTTTTAAAAGTCATGTTTTAAAGGCTAGAATTGGCATTACCCTTTTACTCCTATCTCTCCATTGTTACCATCTCATCAATCATCAGCTAACATAGTTTAAAAAATTCAGACTCTGAAGTCAAATTGCCTGGGGGTTAGAATACTAGCTCTAACCTAGATTCATATGACCTAGGACAAAAAAACCTAAATTCTCTGGGCCTCAATAGTAATAAGCCTTACCTCAAAGATGAGGATTAAGTGCTAGTAATACATACAAAAGCTAAATAAAGTGTTTGCCATATAGTAAGCACTTAATAGACTTCAATTATTAATTATTACTTTCTAAATATCATTCAGGTTTGGCCATTCTCTCCAACTCCATAGCTCCTATCTTATTTTAGACCACTGTCATTTCTTACCTGGATTACAAACCCTATTCTTAAATGGTTTTCCTGCCTCTAATCTTGTCCTCTTCCAAATTCATTCTCTACTCTGAACTCATAATGACCACTCTAAAACCAATCCCCTGTGTTAAAAAAAAATAGTTCTGGGGTGCCTCTAGGACAAAGTCCAAACTTCTTAACAACTGAGACATGAAGACTTTCAGATCTGGCTGCTATTTAACTCTCTAGCCTAACCTCTTACTATTACTCCTACCTGGAGCCACTATTTCTTCCACCTCTAGAAGAATGACTAAATCAGCTTTCAGGTATCCACCTAGATACCACATTCTCTGAGAGGCCTTTATAGATGGCTCCAGAACCAATCCAAGGATAAATACCCCTTCTATAACAGTGTAAAACTCTGCCAAACACTATCAACACATTCATCACACTGTGTAATAACTGTTTACTTATATCTATCTGAGACTAGGTGGGGTGCAAGCCCCAATATTTCATTTATCATTGTATCCCCTAATGAGTACTACAGTATGAGCCATAGGATAGATATTGTGCAGACAGAGCAACGTCTCAAAAGTACACAATCTCTAAGTGGTACTTTTCTCCACTAGAGAGAGAACCTACTAAAACTAAGCCATACCCATAACTTAGTATTTTCATGCTAATAGTATGAAAGTTTCAATTAAACACGAATACCACTGTTGTAGTTATCATGATGCATGTGTTTGATCTCTGGTTGGCTATTAACACTCAGAAAAAAAAAAAAGTCAAGTAGTCAAGATGTTTGGTGTGCCAAGTGTACAAAACTCAAATTACATAAATTTATTTTTCAAGTTACCCTATTTTCTAGTCCTTATCTTCTCTGAAAAGAGAGGTTTTCAAGTTAAACATGAACTTTGTGCAACCTCCAATAATATTAAGCAAATTCAACTTACAAGGGGGGGAAAAAAAAGAAAATTCTGGATAATTTACTACTTTAAAATTTTTTTTTTTTCAACGTTTTTATTTATTTTTTTTTGGGACAGAGAGAGACAGAGCATGAACGGGGGAGGGGCAGAGAGAGAGGGAGACACAGAATCGGAAACAGGCTCCAGGCTCCGAGCCATCAGCCCAGAGCCTGACGCGGGGCTCGAACTCACGGACCGCGAGATCGTGACCTGGCTGAAGTCAGACGCTTAACCGACTGCGCCACCCAGGCGCCCCGATAATTTACTACTTTAATTGCTGATTTTAATGCAACTTTAAAAAAGTCACTTCACAGGCACCTGGTGACTCAGTCAGCTAAGAATCTAACTTTTGATTTTGGTTCAGGTCATGATCTCACAGTTTGTGGGATTGAGTCCTACATCGGGCTCTTCGCTAACAGCATGGAACCTGCTTGGGATTCTCACTCTCCCTCTTCTCCACATGCACTCTCTTTCTCTCTCTCTGTCAAAATAAATAATTTTTTTAAATCACTTCAAAAACTGATAAACTCCTAAAATCTATCACTTAATTCAATAAAGTTCAACCTTAATCCTCATTCTACTTAGGAATAAAAATATGAGTGGAAATAAAAAGTGGCTCTATCTCTTAGAAATACATTACAAATTATTAATGGATAAATTAGAGGGAGTAAAAGGTTGGCAAATTCACCTGTAAAGCTACCTATAAATTCACCTATGAAGCTTCACTTTTGAGAGTGAAGGAGTTTGGTTTTTAATTAGTATTCCAACTTTGACAGTTATCAGTCTATTCAAATTTTTCATTTCTTATTTTGTCAATTTTACATTTTCTCTTTCTCCAGACATAAATCCAGTTTGGTTATGTTTTTAAATGTATTAGTTTATATTCATATTTTATAATTAAAATACCTTATACATGGAAAAGAGCAATTAGAAACTACAACCAAACTATAAATTTATGAAATTAAATTTGACCCATGTATTAACATTTAAGGGCAAAATTAATTTGAAAAAATATATACCTCTATTTATACTTTCTAAATTTTTTTTTAACGTTTATTCATCTTTGAGAGACAGAGACAGAGACAGAGCAAGGGAAAGGGGCAGAGAGAGGGAGACACAGAATCCGAAGCAGGCTCCAGGCTCTGAACTGTCAGCACAGAGCCCAACACAGGGCTCGAACTCACAAACTACAAGATCATGACCTGAGCCGAAGTCGGATGTTCAACCTACTGAGCCACCCAGGCGCCCCTCTACTTATACTTTCTCTTGAAAAAATCCACATATACTTACTTGGCAGTCATCAGAAGCTATCAACCTATAAAAAAGGGTTGGCAAACTTTTTCTTGCTCTTTTGGCCAAGGGACCCAATCCAATTTTAATTCAGTTTAAGAGAAATGTTTCCTGGGTGAGCCACTGAAAGCAGTTCATAGAGTTCTATAAAGGAATCAAAGCAATTAAAGGTTTTCCCCTACTGAAAGACTTTATGAGATGTATCATCGTTATCTTCAATCTTTAGATGAAGAAACTGAAACTCAGAACAGACTGCTTATCCAGGGTCTGGTTCTATAGCCAATGCTTACCTCTCTATTATTTGGCCTCAATATACTGAATTGATAAAGACAAAATTATGGTAAATCAAAATATGTAATTAGCTAGGTCTCCTAAAAGTCAAATCACAGATCACTAAAGGAAAATATCATTTTGTCAACTTAGTATCTTAAATTTTTTATGGAAGCTAATTCAGTATTTAATCACAGTTTCAAATATGCTTTTGGACATTTTTATCCTAATCAGTTACCTATAAAATAACATATCACCAGGAAAACAACAAATCCCTTATTTGGATTGTGTGGTATTTGGGCTCCTACCTGACACTGGTTAATAGCTGCATGGTTGCCATGGAATGGAGACTGTCTTTCTTTATCTCGATGATGTCGACTGCTGTGTTTACTTCTCTGCAATTGTTGGCGTAATTTTGCAATCTGAAAAGGGGAAAATTAAGAGTATCAGAGTTTTCCAAGATACACACAAAATATATCCTTGCTTAGTAAGAACCAGTACAATTCAGCCTTAATAGATCTTTTGACCTTTAAAACCCTATCACAAAATCTGACTACACAAAATTTATATATATACACACATCCACATACCCAAGTGTGCACTTATGTGTATCTCTCTTTTAGAGAGAAACAAAATTACATTCCAACACTGTTCGGAGCCTTCAAGCTTCCCAAATACTAAACCAATGAAGCTTTCAGCATTTAGAATAAATGAATTACATTATAGCTTTCACAAAGAATTTTAATGAAAATTATTCTCATTGTCCTAACAATGAGCCATAGTTTATTTAGATTTAGATTTCTTTAAACGCCTAAGCTTCAACAGCTCCAAAAATCAAACAGTACTTAAAAATCAATTCAAGCCATGAAATGTATTCACAGATACAATCTTTAAATAACAAACACAATCTCAATCAATATACCATATTATTCCCTGACTGAATCTTTCTGTTGTATGTAAAGTGCAAATATCGTTAAGTGTAGGCACAGAAAATGGTAATCAGCATAGGACCATAACCAATTTGGTTTACTGGATTAATCAATTTCAGAAACACTACCATTAAATACAGAAATAATAAACGTGAATTTGTTGTATCACTATAATTTTATAAATCTGACACTTAGATTAACAGGTATGGACTCTCATTTAATAAGAAAAAAGACAAAGAAAAACACATAATCTGTAAGTAATGTGTATATTTCCCCCATTCAAATCTCTATCCAATCAATGTAAGAACTGTTTCGTTATTTCTCAAGTAAACAAAACCAAAAACAAACAAACAAACACCCACACAAAACAAAACAATGCAAACAGACAAATCCTTGTTGCCCACAACTTCAAGGAACTAGCCAGGGAAGAAATCAAACTTCCACACCCACTTCCTTGGGACCATTTTCCTGACCTCTTTAAGTTGATCTGTACTGCCCCATGATGCTGAACGCTTGTGAGACCCTTTCTTCTTTTCAGCATATTCTTCGGCCCATGCACTCTCTGTCTATAATGGGAAAAAGAAGGAAGGGGTATGTTAACCATTTAACGATAATGTACACCACATCTGCAACAAAATGGATGGATCTTCAGGACATTATGCACAATCAAATAAGTCAGGTGAAGAAAGACAAATACTGAATGACCTCACATGTGAAATCTAAACCACACACTCAGAGAAAAAGAGATGAGATTTAGGTTATCAGAGACAGTAGGAGTTGGGGGAGGCACCTGAAGGGGAATTGGATGAAGGTGGTACAAAGGTACAAACTTCCAGCTATAAGATTAAGTACTGTGGAGGTAATATATAACATGATGGCTATAGTTAATACTGCTGTGTGGTATATTTGAAAATTGCTGAAAGAGTAGATCCTTTTAAAAGTTCTCAGCGCAAGGAAAAAAAATTTGAATTATATGAGGTAATGGATATTAACTAAACTTACTTGGTAATCATTTCATAATATAAGAATTTCAAGTCATTATACTGTACAAAAACTTACACAGTATTGTGTATGTCAATTATATCTCAATAAACCTGAAAAATAATTTCATTTCTTAAAAAAGTATATATTTTTCTATTGTACAATGCATTCCCATTATAGAAAAATTAAGTACTAGAAATATTTAAAATAACACAATGACCCAAAATTCCTCTAGCACCAGTTGCTTTAATTATCATATTTTAGTTTATTTCCTTCATTTCTATTATTAACAAAAACTTAATTATTTTTACATAATGGTAAATATAGCATTTATTGAACAAATGCATACTAATAATAGCTAACATTCCTGTGATCTTATATATGTTAGGCACTTTATGAAAGCATAGTGAAAGGTCTTCATAGTATCATCTGATTTAATACATACAAAAGTTCTGCAGACAAGGAAGCTTGGGAAATAGCCTAATGTCTCACAGCTAAGAAGTGGCAAAGCTAAGATATAACCTAAGACTCTGGAGTTCATAATCTTAACCTGTGTTCTATGTCTAGTCTTGCTTTAAATATCTGCAAAATTGGGGCGCCTGGCTGGCTCAGCTGGTTAAGCATCCAACATCCGCTCAGGTCATGATCTCGCGGTTTGTGTTTTCAAGGCTCATGTCAGGCTCTGTGCTCACAGCTCAGAGTCTGGAGCCTGCTTCGGATTCTGAGTCTCTCTCTCTCTGTTCTGCTCCTGCCCCACTCATGCTCTATCTCTCAATAAACTTTAAAAAAATTTTTTAAAACCTTTAAAATAAAAATAAATATCTGCAAACAGGGGCACCTGGGTAGCTCAGTTGGTTAAGCAACGACTCTTGGATTCAGCTCAGGTCATGATTTAGTACCACATTGGGCTCTCTGCCCCTGCCTCTCTGTCCCTCCCCTGCTCACTCTCTTTCAAAATAAATAAATAAATAAACTTAAAAACATTTAAAAATCTGCAAAGTGTAGCCTCAAAAATGTTAAATCCTTAGTGGTTATACAAAATCCAGAATTTAAAAATCAGAAAAAAAAAAAAATACAAGTGAGTTCTCAGTACATAAAAATATGCACAATCTCTTCATCTAAACAGAACAACAACAAGGAATGACTTTGAATGACACACTGGACCAAGCGGACTCAACAGATATATTTGGAACATTTCATCCTAAAGCAGCAGAATATAAATTCTTCTCCAGTGTACATGGAATGTTCTCCAGAATAGATCACATACTGGGACACAAATTAGCCCTCAACAAGTACAAAAAGATCAAGATCATACCGTGCATATTTTCAGACCACAATACTGTAAAATTGAAATCAACCACAAGAAAAAATTTGAAAAGATAACAAATACTTGGAGACTGAAGAACATCCTACTAAAGAATGAATGGGCTAACCAAGAAGCTAAAGAGGAAATAAAAAGGTCATGGAAGCCAGACAAAACGATAATACCACAACCCAAAACATCTGAGACACAGGAAAGGCAGTCATAAGAGGGAAGTATATAGCAATCCAGGCTTTCCTAAAGAAGGAAGAAAGGTCTCAGATACACAATCTAACATTACACCTTAAAGAGCTGGAAAAAAAAACAGCAAATAAAACACAAAACCAGCAGAAGACAGGCTAATAAGGATTAGAGTGGAAATTAATGCTATTGAAACCAAAAAAACAGATCAATGAAACCAGAACCTGGTTCTTTGAAAGAATCAACCAAATTGATAAACATTAGCCAGTTTGATCAAAAATAAAAAGGACCCAAATAAATAAAATCAAGAATGAAAGAGGAGAGATCACAACCAACACAGCAGAAATAAAAACAATAATAAGACAATACTATGAGCAATTATATGCCAATAAAATGGGCAATCTGGAAGAAATAGACAAATTCCAGAAACATTCCTACCAAACTGAAACAGAAAGAAATAGGAAATTTGAACAGACCCATAACCAGTAAAAAAAAAAAAAAAAAAATTGAATTAGTAATCAAAAATCTCCCAAAAAACAAGAATCCAGAGCCAGATGGCTTTCCAGGGGAATTCTACCAACCATTGAAGGAAGAGTTAACACCTACTCTCTTGAAGGTGTTCCGAAAATAGAAATGGAAGGAAAACTTCCAAACTCTTTCTATGAAGCCAGCATTACCTTGATTCCAAACCAGACAGAGACCCCACTAAAAAGGAGAACTACAGACCAATTTCCCTGATGAACATGGATGCAAAAATCCTCAACAACGTATTACCCAACCGGATCCAACAATATATTAAAAAAAATTATTCACCACGACCAAGTGGGATTTTATACCTGGGATGCAAGGCTGCTTCAATATCTGCCAAACAATCAATGTGACTCATCACATCAATAAAAGAAAGGACAAGAACCACATGATCCTCTCAACAGATGCAGAGAAAGCATTTGACAAAATACAGCATCCTTTCTTGATAAAAACCCTCAAGAAAGGAAGGATAGAAGGAGCATACCTCGAGGTCATAAAAGCCATGTATGAACGACCCAATGCTAATATCATCCTCAGTGAGGAAAAACTGAGAGCTTTCCCCCTAAGGTCAGGAACAAGACAGGGATGTCCACTCTTGCCACTGTTATTCAACACTATTGGAAGTCTTAGCCTCTGCAGTCAGACAACACAAAGAAATAAAAGGCATCCACATCGGCCAGGAGGAGGTCAAACTTTCACTCTTCACAGATGACATGACACTCTATATGGAAAACCCAAAATATTCCACCAAAAAACTGCTAAACTGATCCATGAATTCAGCAAAGTGGCAGGATATAAAATCAATGCACAGAAATCGGTTGCATTCCTATACACCAACAATGAAGCAACAGAAAGAGAAATCAAGGAATCGATCCCATTTACAATTGCACCAAAAGCCATAAAATACCTAGGAATAAATCTAACCAAAGAGGTGAAAAATCTATACACTGAAAAGTACAGAAAGCTTATGAAAGAAATTGAAGAAGACACAAAAAAATGGAAAATGATTCCATGCTCCTGGAGAGGAAGAACAAATATTGTTAAAATGTCGATACTACCCAAAGCAATCTACATATTCAATGCAATCCCTATCAAAGTAACACCAGCATTCTTCACAGAGCTAGAAGAAATAATCCTAAAATTTGTATGGAACCAGAAAAGACCCTGAATAGCCAAAGCAATCTTGAAAAAGAAAACCAAAGCAGGAGGCATCACAGTCCCGGACTTCAAGCTATACTACAAAGCTGTAATCATAAAGACAGTATGGTACTGGCACAAGAACAGACACTCAGATCACTGGAACAGAATAGAGAACCCAGAAACGGACCCACAAACATATGGGCAACCAATCTTTGACAAAGCAGGAAAGAATATCCAATGGAATAAAGACAGTCTCTTCAGCAAGTGGTTCTGGGAAAACTGGACAGCAACATGCAGAAAAATGAACCTGGACCACTTTCCTACGCCACGCACAAAAATAAACTCAAAATGGGTGAAAGACCTAAATGTAAGACAGGAAGTCATCAAAATCCTCGAGGAGAAAGCAGGCAAAAACCTCTTTCATCTTGGCCACAGCAACTTCTTAATCAACACATCTCCAGAGGCAAGGGAAACCAAAGCAAAAATGAACTATTGGGACCTCATCAAAATAAAAAGCTTCTACACAGCAAAGGAAACAATCAGCAAAACTAAAAGGCAATGGACAGAATGGGAGAAGATATTTGCAAACAACATATCAGATAAAGGGTGAGTATCCAAAATCTATAAAGAACTTATCAAATTCAACACCTAAAAACCAAAAAATCCACAGAAGAAATAGGCAAAAGACATGAATAGACACTTCTCTAAAGAAGATATCTAGATGGCCAATTGACACAGGAAAACATGCTCAACATCACTCCTCATCAGGGAAATACAAATCAAAACCACAATGAGATACCACCTTACACCTGTCAGAATGGCTAACATTAACAACTCAGGGAACAACAGATGTTGGTGAGGATGCGGAGAAAGAGGATCTCTTTTGCACTGCTGGTGGCAATGCAAACTGGTGCAGCCACTCTGGAAAACAGTATGGAGGTTCCTTAAAAAATTAAAAATAGAACTACCCTACGACCCAGCAACTGCACTACTAGGCATTTATCCAAGGGATACAGGTATGCTGTTTCGAAGGGACACACGCACCCCCATGTTTATAGCAGCACTATCAACAATAGCCAAAGTATGGAAAGAACCCAAATGTCCATCAGTAGATGAACGGATAAAGAAGATGTATGTGTATATATGTGTGTGTGTGTGTGTGTGTGTGTGTATACATATATATGTGTATGTATACACATATATATGTGTATGTGTGTATACATATATGTACATATATATACATATATATGTGTGTGTATATATACACACACGCATATATATATATACACATACATACATACAATAGAGTATTACTCAGCAATCAAAAAGAATGAAATCTTGCTATTGCAACTACGTGGATGGAACTAGAGGGTATTATGCTAAGCAAAATTAGAGAAAGACAAATATCGTATGACTTCACTCATATGAGGACTTAAGAGACAAAACAGATGAACATAAGGGAAGGGAAGCAAAAATAATATAAAAACAGGGAGGGGGGCAATAACATAAGAGACTCTTAAATATGGAGAACAAACAGAGAGATACTGGAGGGGTTTTGGGAGGGGGAATGGGCTAAATGGGTAAGGGGCATTAAGGAATCTACTCCTGAAATCACTGTTGCACTTTATGCTAACTAACTTGGATGTAAATTAAAAAAATAAATTAAAAAATTAAAAAAAAATATGCTCAGTCTCACCCATAATAAGAGAAAAGCAAATTAAAACCACAAACTGGGTGATTTTATTTCATACTCTCCTACATTGCTGGTAGAAGTGTAAATTAGTACAGCCTTTATGGAAGGAGACTCAGCAATTGCTGTCAAAGTTACAAATGCACATACCCTTTATCTCACCCTTCTTTTGGTTATTTATTATGCAGATGTACAAAATGTTTATCTTTGTGCACAAAATGATACAGCATATTATTCCCTGTAGCACTATTTTTACAAGATTAGAACAATGTAAATAGAGGATCTGTTAAATAAATTATGGTATATCTTTACAACAAAATACTTATTCAGCCATTAAAAATGAATAAGGAAGTTCACAATAATCTCTATGAGATATTAAGTGAAAAATTCAAGGCTCATTATAGTATGTATAGCAACTACTTTTATAGAGGACCAGTATAAAGAACATACATATATGTAAAGTATCTCTACAAGAATATACATTGTAACAAAAGAAACATCAGTGGCTTCCTCATGGGAAGAAGATCCTTCCTTCACTGTATTATACTTATGTACTTCTTGATTTTTGTACTATAAGAATGAATGTACAGCCTGTTCAAAACAATACTCTCTATATAAGGTGTGGGGGGTGACTTTTAAAGGGGGAAGTTTTTTTTGAGAAATGTATTTTTATTTATTTTTTAATGTTTAAAATTTTTTACTTAAATTCTAATTAGTTTAACATACAGTGCAATATTGATTTCAGGAACAGAATTCCGTGATTCATCACTTACACACAATACCCAGTGCTTATCATACATAATAAGTGCCCTCCTTAATACCCATCACCCATTTAGCCAATCCTCTACCCACCTCCCTCTAACAAGCCTGTTTCTTCTTTATCATTAAGAGTCTTTTATGGTTTGTTTCCGTCATTCTTTTTTTTTTTTTCTCGTTTTTTTTTTTTTTTGCCCCTTTCCATACATCCGTTTTGTTTCTTAAATCCCACATATGAGTGAAATCATATGGTATTTGTCTTTCCCTGCCTTATTTTGCCTAGTATAATACATTCTAGCTCCATCCACGTCACTGCAAATGGCAAGATTTCATTCTTTTTGATGGCTGAGTAACATTACACTGTATGTGTGCATATATGTGTATATATATGTATATATATAATATGCATCACATCTTTATCCATTCATCAGTCAATGGACATTTGGGCTCTCTTCATAGTTTGACTATTGTTGACAGTATTGCTATAAACATCAAGATGCATGTACCCCTTCAAATATGTATTTTTGTATCCTCTGGATAGATACCTAGTAGTTCAATTGCTGGATCATAGAGTAGTTCTATTTTTAACTTTTTGAGGAAACTCCATACTGTTTTCCAGAGTGGCTGCATTTCTACCAACAAAAAGGTTCCCCTTGCTCCACATCCTTGCCAACACCTGTTGTTTCTTGTGTTAGTGTTAGCCATTCTGACTGGTGTGAAGTGGTATCTCATTGTGGTTTTGATTTGTATTTTGCTGATGATGACTGATGTTGACCATCTTTTCATATGTCTGTTGGCCATCTGGATGTCTTCTTTGGAAAAGTGTCTATTCATGTCTTCTGCCCATTTCCTCACTGGATTATTTGTTTTTTGGGTGTTGAGTTTTATTAGTTCTTTATAGATTTTGGATACTAACCCTTTATCACATATGCCATTTGCAAATATCACTTCCCATTCTGTAGGCTGCATTTTAGTTTTGTTGATTACTTCCTTGCTGTGCAGAAGCTTATTTTTATGAGGTCCCAATAGTTCATTTTTGCTTTCATTTCCCTTGCCTCCGGAGACATGTCTAGTAAGAAGTTGCTATGGCCAAAGAGGTTGCTGCCTGTGTTCTCCTCAAGGATTTTGATGGTTTCCTGTCTCACAATTAGGTCTTTCATCATTGTGAATTTATTTTGGAGTATGTATAAGAAATTGACCCAGTTTCATTCTTCTGCATGTTGCTGTCTAGTTTTCCCAACACCATTTGTTGAAGAGACGGTCTTTTTTCCACCAGGTATTTTTTCCTGCTTTGTTGAAGATTAGTTGATCATATGGTTGTGGGTCCATTTCTAGGTTCTCTATTCTGTTCCACTGATCTATGTGTGTTTTTGTGCCAGTACCATGCTGTCTTAATGACCAGAGCTGTGTAATATAGCTTGAAATCTAGAATTGCGCCACCTCCAGTTTTGTTTTCCTTTTTCAGGACTGCTTTGGCCATTAGGGGACTTTTGTGAAAGTCCTCTGTGAAAAATTCTAGTGGTATTTTGATAGGGACTGCATTAAATGTGTAGATTGCTTTGGGTAGTATAGACATTTTAACAATGTTTGTTCTTCCTATCCCAGATCATGGAGTGCTCTTCCATTTCTTTGTGTCCTCTTTAATTTCTGTCATAAGTGTTCTATAGTTTTCAGAGTACAATTCTTTTACATGTTTGGTTAGATTTATTCCTAGATATCTTATTGTTTTTGGTGCAATTACAAATGGGATTGACTCCTTGATTTCTTTTTCTCCTACTTCATTATTGGTGTACAGAAATGCAACAGATTTCTGTACATAGATTTTATATCCTGCAACTTTGCTGAATTCATGTATTAGTCCTAGAAATTTTTGGTGGAGCCTTTCAGGTTTTCTACATAGAGTCTCATGTGCAGATAGAAGAAGTCTGACTTCTCCCTTTCCTATTTAGATGCCTTTTGTTTCTCTCTGATGTCTGATTGCTGATGCTAAGATTTCCAGTACTATGTTAAATAGTAATGGTGAGAGCAGACATTCTTATCTTATTCCTGACCATAGGGGAAAGCCTCTCAGTTTTTCCCTAATGAGGATGATATTAGCTGTGGGCCTTTCATATAAAGCCTTTATGAGTTGACGTATGATCTTTCTATCCCTACTTAAGGGGGAATCTTTCTATATGGATAGAGTGATGTCCTTAAATAAAAGACAAGGTTGAAGGATATATATACATCACATATATACCGTATTCCTGCCAAAAATGTAGTAAGTTGAATTTCATTGTGAAGAAACAGAGACTTACGTTGAGAATATTCAACAAATATACTGGCTTGCACTCTTAAAAAATATATCTATGTCATGAAAGACCAAGAAAAGCTAAGGAATGGTTTCAGAATAAAGAATACCAAATAAGCATAACATCTAAATGCCAAGTGTGTTTCTTGACTAGATCCTGGCTTACATGAGAAATTACTACAGAGAACAATGAGAAAACTTAAAAAATTTGACTATGTACAACATATTAAATAATAGCATGGTATCAATCAATGTTAAATCTCCTGAATTTGGTAAGTACTTTGGTAATTTTTGTAAGTCCTTGTTCATATATACATGTTGAACTATTTGAAGAATCAGAATGTCTTCAACTTACTAACAATTAGCAAATAGTAACAATAATAACAGCAATTATATACACACAAAAAATAAAAATACATATTAAAATGTTCATATATAAATGTTTATATTTGGTGAATATAAGTGAGGAGTCTACTGGTGTTCAATCTACTATTCTTGCAACTTTTCTATAAATGAGACTTTCAAAATACAACTTTTTTTTTTTAATTAGGGAAGTCTAAATATAATAAGTGTAAGATTTAACTCAAGGAAAAGCAAAACAATATAAAAGCTTCCTATAGACTTGTTAAGAACAAATTAAAATGAGAACAAGAGTATTAAGACAAATAAAAGTAAACATGAAGAGCAACAGCTTTGCTAATTTCAGTTGTAAGATGGTCAAACGAGAAAAATTACTTAGCAAAAATCACTGATTTTACTTAAACTCCTAACTCAAAAGATAATTGTTCTCTTTGTTCCACTAAGAAGTTGTGCCTTTAAGACACTCTAGATATTAATAAAAAGTAAAACTGAGTTTTAATTAAGTACATTTCAATTTTTGTTCAGCCTTGCACTGTATACCACAAAACTATTAAGCATCTACTACTAACATGTCAGACACTGGACTAGGTACTGAGGTTAGAGAGGAAACACAGTTCTTATTTTCAAGAAGTTTTTTCTAGGAGAGAAAGGATAAATATCCAATTATGTTACAATAAATAGCCACATGTGATGATAGAAGTTCCCTCTAAGAAAGGCATCTAAACCAGAACTAGAAGGACAGGGAAGCAGGTAGGCAAGATTTTATGAAATTGGGGGAGGCTTCAGAGTATAAATTATCTAAGCAAATGGTGGGGAAGCATTCCATACAAAATAGAAATCCTGGGAAGCATCAGTGAACAGAGTACACAGGGCACTGCAAGTCCATTATTGAGAGCTGGAGTGTATTTTCTAAATTATTTTTAACAGGTAAAAAAAATATCAATTATACAGTCAAGAAACTGTATTTGTTTTAAAGGATTCCATGATGTAATCCTACTTTGTTACAGCCCAGCCTATTTAAACAACAATGTATAGAGTCACTGGCCTAGAGAAATCTGATCTAACGTGGGAAAAAAAACCCAAAAAACAGGAACACCAGTCAAGTGGTGAAGCATCTGGAAATTAAAAAAAAAAAAAAAAAAAAAAAATTAATGTTTATTTATTTTTTGAGAGAGAGAGAGAGAGAGAGACAGAGAGAGAGACAGAAAGAGACAGAGCACGAGCAGGGAAGGGGCAGAGAGAGAGGGAGACACAGAATCTGAAGCAGGCTCCAGGGTCTAAGTTGTCAGCACAGGTCCTGTCACAGAGCTCAAACTCACAACTGTGAGATCATGACCTGAGCCGAAGTCAGACACTTAACCAATGCCACCCAGGCACCCCATGGAAATTTAGATTACTTCAGAATCCTAGGCTTAACCAAGAAAGTCAAAGCTACTAGAAAGCAACTACAGAGCTTATACAGAGGTTATTATATTAGGTCTTAAAAAAAAAAAAAGATTTTTAACACTTTTCTTCTCTCTTAATATTACAATCCAATTTTAACCAATGGACCAAGGTTTTATACAAAAGAGCAAGTTACTCAAAAAGTATTTTTTTTTAAAAGCTAATCTACCTCTTTAGTACTTTCATTTCTAACACTAGACTTATAAATAGCTACCTTCAGTAATTCTACATTATTGTAGTCTCTAATTTACAAAGTATATAATTTTATTAGGTTTTAATAACAGGCCATCTTATAGTTTCTGAACTTGGACTACAATTTCACGCCAGTGCAAAAATTGAAAAAGAAAACAAGCTCTTAATCAAAATAAACCCCTGAAGAGGGAAAAATAGCCTCTGAAATGTAGGAGTTCTGAGAGAAAATAACATAAGATTTTTAAAAGGAAAAGATGACTGGTTTATGTAATAAAGTAAACCAGACACCAATCACATGAGTCACAAATTCACATATTCACATGTCCCCTGTGAAGAAGCGTAGGTGGTTAGGAAAGTTGGGAAGAGATTACCTTTTGAGTCAAAAGAATGTCAAAGAATCCAGCCATACATACACGCTTCATTTCATTCCCACAAACTGGTATAGTCAGAAAATTCAAAAGGCACCCCTTGCAAATTAGGTGAATTAAATTAAATTAATGGAATTACAACATAGATAATGCTAGAAATACAAATTGGTCTAAGTTTGGAGGGCAAGCTGGTAAATGGTGTTTTTAAAAGAATCATTAAAAGAACATGGGAGGAGGGGGGCCAGGAGGTAGAGGTTGGTGGCAATGTAGTATTTAGTAGTGTACCAAACTCTGAAGCAGAAATGGTAGATGAGTCTTGCAGATGGTCTCATCGACCAGCCCTGCTCCACTGGCAACGGCAAGCTAAGGCACTGCACTAGAGAGACTCTCGGGCAATTTGAGTTCACAGGGAATAAGCAATGTCTTGCCAGAGACACAGAAAAAAAGAAATGATGCCACATTTTTGCTATCTTTGTGTCAAGTAATTAGGATAACAAATAATCATGTACAATAAAATCTTAATCAGGCACTCATTCTCATGACCAAAGCAATGATGGGGTGGAGGTACGGCAGGAGAGGAGATTAACATCTTTAAAAACTTGCTGCCACACTCCTACTAAACTTTTTGTTTTTTGTTTTTTTTGTTTTTTTTTTTTTTTAATTTTTTTTTTTTCAACGTTTATTTATTTTTGGGACAGAGAGAGACAGAGCATGAACGGGGGAGGGGCAGAGAGAGAGGGAGACACAGAATCGGAAACAGGCTCCAGGCTCCGAGCCATCAGCCCAGAGCCTGACGCGGGGCTCGAACTCACAGACCGCGAGATCGTGACCTGGCTGAAGTCGGACGCTTAACCGACTGCGCCACCCAGGCGCCCCAAACTTTTTGTTTTTAATGTTTATTATTTATATTTGAGAAAGAGAAAGAGCATGAGTGGGCAAGGGTCAGAGAGAGAGAGGGAGACACAGAATCCAAAGCAGGCTTCGAGCTGTCAGCACAGAGTATGACACAGGGCTCAAACCCACAAACCGTGAGATCATGACCTGAGCTGAAGTCAGACGCTTAACCGACTGAGCCACCCGGGCACCCCTTCCTAAACTTTTTTGATGCTGCCTTTCTCTGTATTTTTCAGAACCTCTGCTTCTCATTCCCACTCATCCCTGAAATACTGAGACCTTGGAGTCATACATATTTTTTTAAATGAAGAACCAGGGCTCAGAGTCATAACATGAAAAGTTTTGTCAAAAGTCTAACAGGAATTTCCTGCAAGCGCCCATCTACACTATAAGATAAATTACTTCCATCATATTGTCTGCTCTAGCACTGTCTGGACCAGGGGTGATAAAAGAGCCCCAAGTCTCTCAACATGGGCAAAAACTGTTAATCAGTCCCAATAATCTTTAGCCTGAATCTTTTTCAACATAATCCTCCAGGGAAGCTAATAGCAGTTAACAAACTACACAGGATATGAAATCTACATGCCATTCTTGTTGTGACAATAACCAAAGGTAGTAATTTCAATGGCAAGCATTTATTAAATGCTTACTATGTGCCAGCCACTGTTCTAAGTGTTTTATATATATTTCCTTGTTTAATCCTTGTTTAATCCTCATAATAACCTTAAAAGACAGGTACTATTCTTTTCCCCATTTTATTTTTGTTTTAATGTTTATTTAATTATTTTGAGAGAGACAGTGTGTGTGTGTGTGTGTGCAAGCAGGGGAGGGGCAGAGAGAGAGAGGGAAACAGAATCCCAAGCAGGCTCCACGCTCAGCCCAATGCAGAGCTTGATCCCATGACCGTGAGATCATGACTTGAGCCAAAACCAAGAGTGGGGTACTTAACTGACTGAACCACCCAGGTGTCCTGCTCCCATTTTACAAAGAGGAAACAAAAGCACAGAGATGTTAAAAATTGCCTGAACTCCAAAGAAGATATACAATAAGCATATGAAAAGATGCTCAACATCATCAGTCATTAGGAAAATATAAATAAAACTCACAAGATATAATTTCATATCTACCAGGATAGCTATACTGAAGAAAAAACAGAAAAATAGTTACGTTTTGGTGAGGATATGGAGAAACTGGAGTCCTTATACACTGCTGGAGGGAATGTAAACTGGTGCAGCTGCTGAACCATACATTTTAGAGGAACTGCCAGACTGTTCCTCTAAAAGCTAAATATATGACCCAGCAATTTCACTCCTACATACGTGCCAAAAGGAATTGAGAGCAGAGATTCAAACAGATATCTACACACCAATGTTTGTTTCAGCACTGTTCACAATTGCCAAAATTTGTAAACAACCCCGATGTCCAAAACCAGAAATGGATAAACATGTTTATCCATCCAATAGAATATTATTCAGCCATGAAAACAAATGGTACAACATGGATAAACCTTGAAAACATTATGTTAAGCAAAATGAGTCAGATAAAGAAGTACAAATATCATATGCTTCCAGTTATATGAAATACCTAGAACAGGCAAATTCACAGAAACAGAAAGTTGAATAGTGGTTACAGGGGCTGGAAAAAGAATGAGGACTTACTGAGTTTTTGTTTGAGTGATGAAAAGTTTTGAAACAGATAATGGCAATAGTTGCACAACAGTGTGAATGTAATTGATGCTACTAAGTTATATACTTAAAAATGGTCAAAATGGGGGCACGTGGGTGGCTCTGTCAGTTAAGCATCAGACTCTGAGTGTGGAGCCTGCCTGCTTATGATTCTCTCTCTCCCCTCTCCCTTTGCCCCCTCCCCTGCTTGCACTACTCTCTCAAAAAAAAAATTTTTTTTTACATTAAAAAAACCCTTTTTTTAATGTTTATTTTTGAAAGAGAGAGAGAGACAGAGACAGAGAGACAGAGTGTGAGCAGGGGAGGGTCAGAGAGAAAGGGAGACACAGAATCCGACACAGGCTCCAGGCTCTGAGCTGTCAGTGCAAAGCCTGATGTAGGGCTCCAACTCATAAACCATGAAATCATAACCTGAGCCGAAGTTGGTTGCCCAACCGACTGAGCCACCCAGGTGCCCCATAAAAAATTTGTTTTAATGTTTATTTATTTTTGAGAGAGAGAGAGACACACACACACACAGAGTGCGAGTGGGGGAAGGGCAGAGAAAGAGGGAGACACAAAACCTGAAGTAGGCTCCAGGCTCTGAGCTGTCAGCACAGAGCCTGACGTGGGGCTCAAACTCACAGACCGAGCTGAAGTCAGACACTTAACCGACTGAGCCACCCAGGCGCCCTTCCCCACCTCCCCAAAAAAAAGAATTTTAATAAACCTACCTGTGTAGCCTTGTCCCTCATGCAAGGAGCAGCCTGCCCATGACTATCACGAGGCCAGTGCCCTGCAAGGTATGGAGCAGCAAGTGTATCCAGAGAGGAAGTGCGCCGGATAATACTAGAGGGGCTTGAGGATGGTGGTCGTGTTTTGTCACCTAGATTTAAGACAAATATATGTATTTTTAAAATAGATTAGGAAGGAAACAAAGTAGAAACTAAGTACTAAACTATGTGGAAATTCTCTAACTTAAAAAAAACAAGTAATAAAAAGGAGTAAGTGACTAATTCATACAAACTTGGACAAATCTCCAGGGAATTATACTGAGTGAAAACAGTCAATCTCACATGGTTACATACTATATGATTTCATTTATATAACACTTTCGAAACGAAAAAACATTTGGAAATGGAGGAGAGATTACTGGCTGCCAGGAGTCAGAGATGGGGAGGAACGATGAACTGGCAGAAGAAAAGCAGGTGTTATAAAAGGGCAACAAGAGGGACCCTTGTGATAAGGAGCTATTCAGCTTTACTGTAGTGATAGATACACAAACATACAGAGATTAAACAGTATAGAATTATACACATATACAAATGAGTTCAAGTAAAACTGGAAAAATCTGAATTAATAAGAATAGATTGTACAATGTCAATATCCTGGTTGTAATATTGTACTATGGTTCTACAAAATGTTATTACTGAGGGAGACTGGGCAAAGTGTACAAAACCTGTATTATTTGTTACAACTGTAATGATCTCTACAGGAAAAAAGAAAATAAGACAAATGTATATCTACCCATTTTAAAAATGTTCATCTTGGTTTTAAGATTAAGAAACAAAATACTTATTTATCATTATACCACCTATACTCAAGAGGATATAAGACAGCTAAGATAAAGTTACAGGGAAAATTCCATTTTAATCAGCTCTATATAGGGAGATTTGTCACAATAAAACCATATTAACCAGGCTATAGGAACGTTCATTGAAGCCACATATGCAAAAATCTTTTTCATTTCAAGCTACAGCATATAGATTTAAATGTGAGTTAAAAAAAGGAAAAAAAAAACTTTAAAAATTAGATAATGGGAAGTGAGAGGTGACAGAAGAAACACCTTTGTATCTCCTTTTTTTCTTTGATGGGAGAAGGAAATAGGCTTAGCTAATTTATACTTTAAGAAAAGGAAGGAAACAAAGGAAAGGCTTTAAAATATTAAACATATGCATAAATTGGACTGTATTATAATGCTCTCATTCTAGTTCTATGTGATAAATACCTTTGCTCTTAAGCCCATATACAAAAACACTTTGAGACACCTATCTTCTGTTTGTATTACATTATGTCTTAATAAGAGTCTTGCACAGTTACAAGTGTAAAAGTTCAGTTCCTGGTTATGTGACCCATATAACAAAAGATTCAATTCCACTAAAATAATAGTTACAGCACCTGTGTTGCTGATAATCATAAAGCTGCTTCAAAGATATGCTTCCGATACATAATTTGCTTTCAAAATGGCACAATTATTTCACTGAAACAATGCCTAATTGTTGCAAATGCCAACCATCTCTGCATAGTCTTCCTTTTAGTAAACACAAAATAAACGCTGTATGTGTCCGTAAGTTCAAGAAAGCGCATTCTCACATTATTATGGCAAGTAAAAAGCAATAAATGTACATGTTCACAAATTTCCTCTAACTAAAAAATTAATCTCTACTGGACAGTCACATGACTGTTCTCAGCTAGGAAAAAAAAAAAAGACACTATGTGATCTGGGGTGTATTCATCAAAATCAAATCGTCAGAAGCTTTCTGGTACCTCTTTCCTACCATGATGCTGCTTCAGTCACCCACCAGTGCACTGACCAAGCAGATCTTACTAATCGGTCTGATTCCATTTTGGAGATTTTTAATTACTGAAGAGTTGACTTTTCAACGAGGCCTCTTAAGACTATTAAATTTTCTATAATAGGGGCGCCTGGGTAGCTCAGTTGGTTGAGTGTCCGACTTTGGCTCAGGTCATGATCTCATGGTTTGGGAGTTTGAGCCATGCATTGGGCTCTGTGCTGATGGCTCAGAGCCTGAAGCCTGCTTTGGATCCTGTGTCCCTCTCTCTGCCATCCCCCGCTCATGCTCTCTTTCTCAAAAATAAATTTAAAAAACAAAAACAAAAACACTTTTAAATATTCTATAATGAAATGAAGAATAGAAAAATTATACATCATCACGTGTAAAAATACTAAACATTTTCTCTTTAGAACTCCCTTCCTATAACCCACTCATTTGAACATTTACTAAGGGTCTGTGAGCCAAGGCAAAGACCTAGAAATTAAAAAGACTTAAGTTACAGTAAAGAACACAGTCTACATCTAGCTTGTCATGATTCCATTTCAATCCAAGTTCCCAAAATTGACAGGATTTGGTGCCTAATTATAAGGGAGTTTAAGGATGGGAGGGAGTCTCAATAGTCAAAGATGACTCAAAGATTCCCATCCTACCTAAACAAAGGCTGTATTTATAAGAAGTCCAGAGGAAAAAACTCTGACAGCTGACAAGACCCTTCATGATCAGACCTCTCTAGCTTCATTCTGTTGCCTGTACTAC
Source organism: Puma concolor (assembly GCF_028749965.1). Taxonomy (NCBI): domain Eukaryota; kingdom Metazoa; phylum Chordata; class Mammalia; order Carnivora; family Felidae; genus Puma; species Puma concolor. Next base: position 190,001,596 of record NC_141674.1, on the reverse strand, counting down.
CTCAATCTCTACACCAGGCTGAATGACCTATAGTTCCCAACAAGTACTGTGCTTTGCATGCCTCCATGCCTTTGTCTCTACCTAGATTTCCCTAGATAGCTCTTTCTTTGGTTTGGCTAATTCATGTTTAACCTTTCAAACTTCAGTTCAGATGTCTAAACTGAAATTCAAAATTCAGTTCAGATATTTCCCCTGGAAAATCCTTTTTTTTTTTTAAGTTTATTGATTTATTTTGAGAGAGAGCATGCACGCACATGAAAGCCTGCACAGGCATGAGTGAGGGAGCAGAGAGAGAGAGGGAGAGAAAGAGAGAATCCCAAGCAGGTTCCACATTGTCAGCGCAGAGACCAATGTGGGGCTTGAACTGTGAGATCATGACCTGAGTGGAGATCAAGAGTAAGACGCTTAAGACTGAGCCACCCAGGCACCCCTCCCCTGGAAGATCTTCCTTGAACAGCCACCCAAGTCCAAGAACCACACCAACATCTAAGTCAAAAGTCCTACTGTTGTGCTGCCATAGCGCGGTTCACAGAAATAGTCCTTTGACTGTTCAGTGCTCTACTAAAGAATGAAATTTTGGAGGGCAGGAATTTTACTTCCCCTCCAACCCAATGATTAAGATGGTACCTGATATATATGCAGAGAAGACAATGCCTTCTAATGTTACTATTCTTCATAAACAAGGGCAAGCGTGCACCACACTCTTGTTAATCCAAAGTAAAACAACAAAGACAAATACTTCCTGGTATTACTTTCATGTGGAATCTTTAAAAAAAAAAAAAAGTCAAACTTATAGAAAAATTATTGCCAGGGGGCACCTGGGTGGTTCAGTGGTTGAGCATCCAACTGTTGGTTTTGGCTCATGTCATGATCTCATGGTTTGTGAGTTCGAGCCAGGCATCAGGCTCTGTGCTGACAGTGTGGAGCCTGCTTAGGATTCTCTCTCTCTCTCTCTCTCTCTCTCTCTCTCTACCCCTCCCCTGCTCTCTCTCTCTTTCTCAAAAAAAAAAAAAAAAAAAAAAATTAAAAAAAAAAAGGATAAAGAAAAGTGATGGCCAAGGCATGGGAAAATAGGGAGAAGTTGATGAAAGGGTACAAACTTTCAACTGCACAATAAATAAATAAAGTCTGAAGATCTAACGTATAACATGGTGACTACACTTAATTATCATTGTATTGTACAATTAAAATTTACTGCATGTAGAACTTTAAAGGAGCTCCTGGGTGGCTGAGTCTGTTAAGTGCCCGACTTCAACTCAGGTCATGATCTCACAGTTCGGGGGTTCGAGCCCTGCATTGGGCTCTGTGCTAACAGCTCAGAGCCTGGAGCCTGCTTTGGAATCTGTCTCCCTCTCGCTCTCTGCCCCTCCCTCACTCATACTCTCTCTCTCTCTCTCTCTCTCTCTCAAAAATACATAAAACATTAATAAATAAAAAATGAAAAGATACCTATGTGAGATGATGAATGTTATTTAAACAGATTAGAGGAATCCTTTCACAATGTATACATACACCAAGTCACTTGAAATATGTTAAAACTTTGTCAATTATATGTAAATGAACTTAAAAATAAAACTAAATCAAAACAACAAAACAAAGGTTCAAACTTGACTTTGTTTTTTAACAATCAAGTCTTTAAAGAAGTTAACTACAGCAGGGTGTGGCACTAAAAATAGCAGTCAATGCCTTGGGCTCTAAAGTTCAGAACTCCCCAACTATCTGTGACCAGTTCTGTTGGTTCCTGAGTAACTTCAACGGCAACAGTAGAGCATCCCAAAGCACAGCCCCCGGGTATTACATTAACAGATTCTATAGACCTTGTTAGATTTAGGTATTTGTAGAGCTTAATCAGGTACTGCTTAAAGGTTGTATTCATATTCATTTGTTCAGTGAGGGAAAAAAAAGTCTCACCTTTTTCAAATACAAAAATGATAAAATACTTATTGTAAAGAAATCTAACAACACAAATAAATGCCAATAGGACACCACTCAGAGATAACCATTTTAGTGAGTATTTATCTCAGAGATTTGTCTACCATTCACACACACAATTTTATATAAATAAGGCTCCATTAGGCATGCTATTACTTATTGTTGAGAAATAAAATGAGCTTGTTGAGGACCTATTTCCATTGCAATAAATATAAATCTATAATACATCACCATTTTTAATAGCTGTATACTATCATATTGAATGGATATACTTAACTTAATCCCATAATGATAGACATTTCTCGAGACAGATCAATATCTTTTTACATTTAATTATCTCTTTGTGAAAAAATTTCTAGACGTCAAATTATATATCCAAGGATACACATATATTAAAATTTTAAGTACTGCCACACTGCCTTCCACCAGAAAGGATTTTGCCCTCACAAGAATACTCATTTACCCACATTCTGCAGTGTACTTTATCATTTTCTGCCAATCTAAAAAAAGATTAAAAATACCTTTTTATTTGCATTTTGATTACTAAGTTATAAAATACTCAGATTTTACTGGCAATTTATATTTTTTTATACATTAACCAGTATTTTTAAATATTACTCCTGATCTCTCTTTTAATTTTATAGAGATCTTTTCTTCTGTTGAAGAAACATTTAAAGGAGGTTCCTTCAGTTTCATTTTAGCTTCCTTTTCTCATTATTTTTAAGTAAAACAGTTAATTTTATGTTAAATACTATGCATAGTATGATTAAATTCTTATAAAAGTATATGCCTATTTATCCACTGTCTAAACTTCTTCCTACACACGCACACACACACACACACACGCACGCACACACACTCACTCTCTCTCTTCCCCTCAAAATGTCTCTGGAAATTTTATTTCAGACCTGATTTTATTGCACTTTGCTTTAATGCATTTGACAGATTTGATTTTTTTTTTTTTTTTTACAAATTGAAGGTTTGTAGCAACCCTGAGTTGAAAAAGTCTGTGCCATTTTTCAAACAGCATTTGCTCACTTCATGCCTCTGTGTCACATTTTGGTAATTCTCTCAGTATTTCAAACTTTTTCATCATTAAATTTGTTATGATGATCCGTGATCAGTGATCCTTGATATTATCATTGTAATTGTTTTGGGGCACCACAAACCACACCCATATAAGACAATGAACTTAGTTGATAAATGTTGTTTGTGCTCTGACTGCTCCACTGACCAGCAGGTTCCCCCTTTCTATTCCTCTCCTTGAGCCTTCCTTGAGACACAACAATATTGAACTTAGACCAATTAATAATTCTACAATGGCCTCCATGTGATCTCTCACTTTCAATCAAAAGCTAGAAATGTTTAAGCTTAGTGAGGAAGGTATGTCCAGAGCCTAGATACGCTAAGATAGTCCTCTTATGCCAGTTAGCCAAGTTGTGAATGCAAAGGAAAAATTCTTAAAGAAAATTAAAAGTGCTACTCCAGTGAACATATGAATAAAAAGAAAGCCAAACACCCCTACTGCTGATATGGAGAAAGTTATAGTGGTCTAGATATAAGATCAAACCAGTCACAACATTCCCCTAGGCCAAAGACTAATCCAGACAAGGCCCTAACTCTCTTCAATTCTATGGAGGCTGAAAGATGTGAGGAAGCTACAGAAGAAAAGTTGGAAGTTAGCAGAGATTGGTTTGCGAGGTTTAAGAAAAGAAGCCATATTGGGGCCCCTAGCTGGCTCAGTTGGTAGAGTGTGCAACTCCTGATCTCAGGATCATTAGTTTGAGACCCAATTGGGCATGAAGTCTACTTAAAAAGCAAATAAATAAAAATAATGTTTAAGAAAAGAAAGAAAAAAGAAGCCATCTCTATAACATAAAGTGTAAGATAAAACAGCAAGTACTGATGTAAAAGCTGCACCAAGTTATCCAGAAGACCCAGCTAAGATAATTAATGAAGGTGGCTATACAAAACAACAGATTTTCAATGTAGATAAAAGTTTTATACAGGAAAAGGATGCTATCTAGGTCTTTCACAGCTAGAGAGAAGAAGTCCATGCCTGGCTTCAAATCTTCAAATGAGAGGCTGACTGTCTTTGTTAGGAATTAATGTAGCTGGTAACTAGGGTGAAGCAAATGCTCACTGACCATTCTGAAAATCCTAGGACCCTTAAGAATTATGCTAAACTACCCTGCCTGTGCTCTATAAATGGAAAAACAAAGCCTGGATAACAGCATATCTGTTTACATAGTTTACTTAATATCTTGAGCCCACTGTTGAGACCTACTGTTCAGGAAAAAAAAAACAAAACAAAACTCCTTTCCAAATATTACTGCTCACTGAGAATACACCTGATCACTCAAGAGCTTTGATGGAAATAGGCAATGAGATTAATGTTTTCACGCCTGCTAACACAACATCCATTCTGTAGCCCATGGGTCAAGGAGTCTTTTTGACTTTTCAAGTGTTATTATTTATGAAATACATTTCATAACACTATAGCTGCCTAGATGGTGATTCCTCTGTTGGATGTGGGTAAAGTAAAATTGAAAACCTCTGGTAAGGATTCACCATTCTAGACACCATGAAGAACATCTGTGATTCATGGGAAGAGGTCAAAATATCAATATGAACAGGAGTTTGCAAGACATTGATTCCAACCCTCATGGATGACTTTGAGGGATTCAAGACTTCAGTGGAGGAAGTAACCGCAGATATGGTGGAAAGAGCAAAACCAGAATTAGAAGTAGAGTCTGGAGATATGACTAATTTGCTGCAATTTTATGATAAAACTTGAACAGATGAATAAAGAAAGTAGTTTCTTGAGATGAATCTGCTTCTAGTGAAGATGCTATGAAAACTGTTGAAATGACAACAAAATAATTTGAACATTACATTAACGGAGTTGATAAAGCAGCAGCAGGGTTTGATTTGAATTCTGAAAAAAGTTCTACTGTGGCTAAAACTGCTATCAGAAAGCATCATAGGCTACAGAGAAATCATTCATGAAAGGAAAGGTCAATCAATGAAGCACTTACTTTAAGAAATTTCCATAGCAATCCCAACCTTCAGCAACCACCACCCTGATCAGTTAGCAGCCATTAACATCAAGGCAGGACTCACAAGCAAAAACATGACGACTCTGAAAGTTCAGATGGTGGTTAGCATTTTTTAGCAATAAAGGATTTTTCAAGGGGCGCCTGGGTGGTTCAGTCGGTTGGGTGTCTGACTTCAACTCAGGTCATCATCTCACGGTCTGTGAGTTCAAGCCCCGCATCTGGCTCTGTGCTGACAGCTCAGAGCCTGGAGCCTGCTTCGGATTCTGTGTCTCCCTCTCTCTCTGCCTCTCCCCAACTCATGCTCTCCCTCTCAAAAATAAATAAAACTTGAAAAAAAATTTTTAATATTTTTCAATTATGTACCTTTTAAAAAAATATATAATATTAATTGCACAGCTTAATAATAAGCTACAGTACAGCACGAACATAATTTTTATATGCACTGGGAAACCAAAAAACTAATCTGACTTGTTTTATTGCAACATTCACTTTATGGGGATGGTCTGCAACCACACCTGCAAAATCTCCAAGGTATGCCATTATTTTGGATCCAAGTCCTCTGTCAAATATATGTAGCTGAAAATTTCTGCCTAGTCTGAGGTGTGTCTTTTCCTTTTCTTAATGATGTTTTCTGAAAAGCAATTTTTAGTTTCACTATAATAAATTTATCAGCTACTTCTAACAGTTTGTTTTTTACTTCCTAAGAAATCTTTGCCTACCCTAAGATCAAGATTTGCTTCTAAGTCATCTTCTGGACATTTTTCAATTTTAGCTTTCAAATTTAGATCTTTGATCAATTTAGATTTCATTTTTGTGTATAATCTGATCAAGGATTATCAGTCCCCACCCCACACATTTATTCCAAAACCATTTGTTGAAAATATTATATCTGCCCCCACAGAACTAACTTAAGGAATCTTTACTGAAATATATGGGCTATTTCTGGATATTCTACTCTGCTCCACTGATCTATATCTCTGTCCACAAGCAGTACAGTATAAGTTCTTCAACTTTAAATTGCTATTTTTCAATACTGTTTGTCTACTTGCATTTCAATATAAATTCTAGGTCTTTGCAATTTTGTATAATTCTAAAATTTAATAATAAAAAATCAAATTTTATGTATTTTTAATGTAAATTTTAAGACCAGAATAGGAGTCATAGGAGGTAAAATACTTAGTTTATTCCTGATCTTGAGTAAAGAAAGATGTTAGCTGTAGGCTAACATATCTATAGGCTATTATATATAAACATATATTATACGCTTATATATAAGACAATAAAGCAGGTTTTAGTTAATGAAGTTATCTTCTATTCTGAGTTTCCTGAGAGTTTTTAACAAGGATGTTTAATTTTGTCAAACACATTTTTCTGCATAAACTGAGATAACAGTGATTTTCCTTCTTTGCCCTTAGATAACAGGGTGAAATAGTCAAGTATCATTATTCGTGGTAATTATGTACTATAAAGTCTCCAATGAACACTGAAATTGTGAACACTGAACCACTGTTCCTAGTGGATACCCAAGTTTAGACCCCTATGAGCCTGATTACAACAGTTGTAATAATTAATTAATACACAGCTTTAAGTGTTTCTGTTTAAAGACACCTTATATAATACACAGGATTGATTCATAAACACTGAAATCATGGCCAACATCACTATAATTCATGCCTAAACAAAGTTTATCTAACACACATATTTTCTCCATAAGGCACATAACGACCTTCTTGTGATTAGGAAGACAAGATTGCACATCAGCACTACACTTGGAGGCCATTTTAAAGAAAAAAGCAAAAAGCAAAAAATGGGAAAAATGTAACACTAAATAGACTGTGAAAAGAATACTTGTTTACAATAGGAGAGCTGAAAGAAAGCAGAGAGCTTTGACCTCAGTAGGGAATATGTGTATTGGGTGACTCAAATTTGTCATTAAATGTCTGCAAGTGATCCCAAGTGTCACAAGTATTGATTTTTAAGTTACAAATAAAATTCAGTTAGTGGGCAAATTTTCAAATGTGGAATCTCTGAATAGTAAGGACTGTATTTTTTTTTTTTTTTTTTACTGTTAAACTTATATACTTGGCATAAACTCCACTTAATCCTGATATATCATCATATTTATACTGCTGGATTTGACTTGATAATATTTTGTAAAGGAGTTTTATGCTTGTATATGAAGGATACTGTTGTGTAGTTTTCTTAAAATGGCTTTATATGGCTTTGATATTGGTGTTATACTAGCTTATAAAATGAGCTGGGAAAAATCTCTCCTATTTTCTGAAAATGTTTAGGGACAATCATTATTATTTTTTCTTAAAATTTTGATACAATTCACATTTGAACTATCTGGCCAGTTTTTTTTTTATGAGTTTTTAATTATGAATTCAATTTATTTCATAGATATAAGGATAGTTAAAGGGATATTCAGGTTTTCTATTTCTTCTTGTGTCAGTTTTGGTAGTTTGTCTCTTTTAAGGAATTTGTCTACTTCATCTAAATCGTTGAATTTACTGGCATAAAGTCCACAATGATCCTTTATTATACTTTTAATTTATGCATGATCTGTAGTAATACCCTTTCATTCTTGGCACTGTTAATTTGTACCTTTTTTTCCTTCATCAATCTAACTAAAGTTTTATCATTTTTATATATTCTTTCAAAGAACCAGCTTTTGATTTCACTGATTTTTCTCAATTATTTTATCAATTTTCTAAATCACTGATTTCGGTTTTATTTCCATCCTTCTACTTTCTGTTTAATTTGCTCTTCTTTTTCTAGCTTAAAATAAACGCTTAGAAAATTACTGATTTAAAATTTTTCTTCATTTCTAATACAAATACAAGCATCTTTCAAAATTATACATCCCCACCCCCCACAAAACAAAACAAAAAACCTATACATTTCCCTTTAAGCATGTCTTAGCTGTATCCCAAATAGTTTATGCTGCTTTCATTACCATTCAATCCAAAATATTTTCTAATTTCCCAGGACACATGGGTGACTGTTGGTTAAACATCCAACTCTTGATTTTTGGCTCAGGTCATGATCTCATGATTTGTGAGATCAAGTCCCACATCAGTGGGCACTGTCAGTGCAGAGCCTTCTTGGGATTCTCTCTCTCCCTCTTTCTCTGCCTCTCCCCTGCTCCCTTGCTCTCTCTCTCAAACTAAAAAAAAACTTTTTTTTCTAATTTCCCTTGTGGTTTCTTCTTTCATCCATGGATTATTTACAATTGTTTTTTCAATTTCCAAATACTTGCCATATAGCTGTTGCTGATTTCTAATTTAACTGTTATGCTCAGAGAACACTTCTATATGATTTCATTCTTTTGAAGTAAATGAGACTTATTTTATGGTTCAACATATGGTATATCTTGGTGAATGTTCCATATGTAGTTGAAAAGAATGTGTACTGTGCTACTATTACGTGCTCTATAAATGTAAATTAGGTTATGTTTCTTGATAATGTTGCTTAAGTCTTCTAACTGCTTACTTATTTTCTGTCTACTTGTATTATCAATGACTAGGAAAGGAATGTTGACCTCTGCTTCATGAATTTTGAGGCTTTACTAATGGAAACATACACACCTAAAGAACACGTTGCTGATAAACTGATCCTCCTGTCATTATGAAATATCTCTTTTTCCTTATTCTTAAGTCTACTTTAAATAGTAGTTAATATTCTAGCTTTCTTACACTCTATACTCAGTTTTGTACAGTGCGTATTTTCCCATCTTTTTACTTTCAACCTATCTGGTTCTTTAAAGTCTTTAGGTTGTACATAATTGGATCTTGCTCCAGTCTGATAAGCTCTGTATTTTAACTAAAGTGCTTAGACCATTTAACACTGTTATGTGTATACCGATTTATTTTCTATTTGTTCCATTTGGGTTTTTTTTCCCTCTTTTCCTAAATAATTTTGGCTGGAGTATTTTTAGTAGTTCATATACTCCACAGATACATTAGCTATATCTCTTTTACTTTTTGCTTGCTTGCTGTAGGGTTTTACAACATGCATCCTACTTTATCACACTCTACCTTCAAATTATATCACTTTACATATAACAGAAGACTCTTAGGGCTGCATGTTTCAATTGTTGCCTACTGTCTTTTGTGCTACTGTTGTCATGTACTTTATGTATACATTATGCACCGATATATATTACTATTTAGCTTTAAAGCAATTATTTTCTAAAGAAATCAAATGATGACAAAAAAAGTCTTTTCTCTCTCTCACTTACACTTACTATTGCCAGTGTTCTTTATTTCTTTGTATAGACCCAATTTGCTATTTGGTTTCATTTTCCTTTCACCTGAAGAACTGCTTTAACATTTCTTGCAGTGCCAGATTGCTGGTAAATAATTCTATCAGATTTTGTATATATGAAAATTCATTTTGAAGGATATTTTTGCTGGATATAAAAATTTCGAGTTTATAGTTTTATCTTTCAGCACTCAAAAGATTAAGAGGTATAAACTTCCAGTTATAAAATAAGTCACAGGGATAAAAGTAAAGCACAGGGAATATAGTCATTAGTAGTATTATATGGTGAAAGATGGTAAATATACACTTACAGTGATGGAACTGTGTAATGTACAGAATTCTTGAATCACTATGTTATACCCTTGAAACTAATATAACACTGCATGTCAAGTAAACTTCAAGTGAAAAAAAAAGATGTCATTCCATTATGTTGATACATATTATTTCTAGCAAGAAATCTGCCAACAATTTTTTATCCCTCTGTCATTTTTCTCCAGCTGCTTTAAACTTTTTTCTCTACCACTGTCTTTCAGCCATTTGAGTATGGTCTTCTTTGTGCTTATCCTGCTTGGGATACTGAACCCTCTGGATCAGTAGGTTTATAGTGTTTACAAAGTTGAGAAATTTTCAGTCACTTTTTCTTTAAAAATTTTTTCCCTGTCCCCCTTGCTCTGGAGTAAAATTACACCCATATTATACCTCAGGTCACAAAAGTTCTGTTCATTTATTTATTTATGCCTTTCTTTTCTCTGTGTTTAATTTTTGGGTAGTTTCTATTGCTATGTCCTCAACTTCACTGATCTTTTCTTCATCAGATTTAAAAAAAACTGATGTTAATCTCAGTTAATTTTTTCATTTCACTTAGTGTATTTCTCATCTGTACAAACTCCATTTTTTCTTCTCATTACAGTTTTCCTTTAAATCTTTGAGCACACTGAGCATATTTATAAAGTTTTGCTCTGCTAATTCTACTACCTTTATTATCTTAGTCTGTTTTCACTGTTAGTTTTCTCCTGGTGTTCATGTTTTCCTGATTCTAGTAATTTTTTATTGGGTGCTATACAGAATGATATACTTTTAAGTGTCTGGATTTTGTTATCTTCCTTTAAAGATTTTTAGGCTTTGTTCTGAAAATCAGTTAAGTAACCTGTGGATCAGCTTGATCTTTGAAGTTTATTTTTAAGTTTTAGGATAGACTGGGGGTAGATTTTACTCTTGGCTAGTTTAGCCCTACTACTAAGACATAGGCCTGTTGGGGTCTCTATGGAACATTCCAGGTAATGAAAAAGGTCTCACCTCTGTCTGCTCAATGCTTCAGCAATTCCCCAGCTCTGGAAATTACTCAACTTACAGCTCTCCAGTCAATCCTTGTCCAGTCTCACAAGTTTTACTCTACATACACACATTCTACACACTCCTTTAACAAAGGCTAGAGAAAACCCCTATGCAGATCTCTAGAACTCTTTTTCCACATAGCTCCCTCTTCTCTGAAACTCTGTGCAGCAATTTTCAGCCACTTCAACTTCCCTGAACTACAATCTCTATCTTATCAATTCAACCAGATATCATGCACCAACCAAGACTCCTCCTGCCTGCACCAAGCTCTGAAATGTGTTTTCCAGCAGAAATACAGGGCAATTATAGCAATCATCTTACGTGTTCCCCTCTTCTCAGGAATCACATTCCCACACTGCCTGTTATCCAGTATCTAAAAATAGTTGTTTGACATCTTTTATCCAATTTTCTCATTATTTACCTAAGGAGGTTAAGTCCAGAAATGGCTTCTCCTCATGGTCAAAAGCAGAAATCTCTTCCTCTCCTTTAAACTCAACTTTAAACTCAAGTTATTCCTGAGGTATCACCCAGAACTATAGAAACAAATCTTTTGGTTAATGAATTGTTTTATTCACGGGGTAGTTTTAATGCACATAAAACTAGATAAATAATGAGGAAAAAGGTGAAAATAAAAATGAGAAAATGAAATACCTACATACAACTAACACTGACTGAGCAATTTGTATCAGGCATTATGTTAATTGATTTCCATACATTACCTCATTTAAACTACACAGTAACACTTTGAGGTGAAGAATATTCAATTCATTAATCCAATAAACCTTTATTAAACACATATTACTAGACATTTCTAGGTACTGATGATATAGTGGTGAGTACCAAAGTCAAAACGCATAATCCTTAGGAGTTTATCAGCATTAATCCCACCCTCCATATGACAAAACTGAGCAAGCATTAGAAAAGTTAAGTAACATGTCACCATTACAAAGGAAGAGGCAGAGGGGCACCTGGGTGGCTCACTTGGTTGGGCGTCTGACTTCAGCTCAGATCAACTCAAGGTTTGTGGGTTAGAGCCCCGCGTTGGGCTCTGTGCTGACAGCTTGGGGCCTGGAGCCTGCTTTGGATTCTGTGTCTCCCTCTATCTCTGTCGTTCCCCCACTCGGGCTCTGTCTCTCTTGAAAATAAACATTTACAAAAATCAAAAAAAATGAAAGAAAGAAAGAAAGAAAGAAAGAAAGAAAGAAAGAAAGAAAGAAAGAAAGAAAGAGAAAGAAAGAAAGAAAGAAAGAAAGAAAGAAAGAAAGAAAGAAAGAAAGAAAAAAAGAGGCAGAGCCAAGGCTTAAGACTAAGTCTCTTTAAAATTAGACTCTGGGCAAGATCTAAAGTACTACATTAGGGGCGCCTGGGTGGCTCAGTTGGTTAAGTGTCTTGACTTCGGCTCAGGTCATGATCTTACGGTTCATGGGTTCAAGCCCAACGCGGGGCTCTGTGCTGAAGGCTTGCTCAGAGCCTGGAGCCTACTTCAGATTGTGTGTCTCCTTCTCTCTCTGCTCCTCCCCCACTCGTGCTCTGTCTCATTCTGTCTCTCATAAATTATTTTTTTTAACTACTACATTAGAAGGCCTGTCACAGGACTCACAGTCTACTAAGAAATACAGGTAATTAGGTACATACAACATACTATAACAAATACTGGAAAAGTGATTATGTCCACATTAAGAAGAGACTTAATGACTTTGACTTTTGTGCTCACAGAGCACCTCTCACATTTTACTAAGAAGCAGCAAGAAGAAATCTGTTCAACATTTTGCTTAGAAATCTCCTTAGCTAAATCGCCCAGTTCATAAGGCACATTTCCTACTTTCCATGTTACTGAAGGCAAGAGTGTTACTAAGATATCTGCCTCAATATAACAAGGAACCCCCTTTCTCCAGTTTACAACAATACATTTCTCTTTTTTTTTTTTTTTTTGAGCCCTCATTTGCAGCTTCCTCAAAGCCCAAATGTATAGTCTGTTCAAAGAAACTGCTCCATCATGATCAACAATATTCTTATAACCTCCACTCACTGCCTGAATCCAAAGCCATTCCCACTTTCATATATTTGTTATGGCAGGACCCCATCTGCAGTTACCAAAATCTATATTAGTCAATCATTGTTGCAAAACCAGTTATTCTAAAACTTACTGGGCTTAACATATCACACATTCATTATCTCACAGATTCTATGGCTCAGAAATCTACATTTGATTTAACTGAGTGTCTCTGACTCTGGGTCTCTCACAAAGATGGAATCAAAGGTATCATCTGGGGCTGCAGTTATCAAGGCTTAAGTGGAGAAGGATCTGCTTCCAAGCTCTTTTACAGAACTATTGGCAGACCTCATATCCTTGTTGACTGTTGTTGGCCACAGACATCAGTTTCTTTCCACTTGGGCCTCTCCCTTGGTCTACTTAAGTATAACAAGTTTCTACCCCCATAAGAATGAGGACTCACAGAGAGCAAATAAGCGAGTGATGGCAAGATGCAAATGACAACCTTTCAGTAACATAATCTCAGTAATGATGTCCCATCATTTTTGCTATATTCTTTCATTAGAATTGAGTCACTAAGTCCACCTCATATTCAAGGGGAGGGTATTTTACAAGGGTGTGAATACCAGAAAGTGGAACCAACTGAGAACCATCTCAGAGGTACAACCAAAGTAGCAGTAATCACAAATGAAAGAGGAAAAGGAAATGCCTAGAAGAGCAGAGGTTTTGTGACAGATGGGGCACTTGAGCCAACTCTTAAAAAGGGGATTTTGACACTGAGGGAACAGGAAAGGACATGCCAAAGGAGGGGGTGGGGGGAGATGGTGAAATATAGCTCTAGGAACTACATGTAACCTTATACCTTATAATAACTAAAACAAAAGAACCATGCAATATGACTATGAATTGGCCCGAGAAGGTCTTGAACACTATGCCAAAAATTTTAGATTTCTTAAGGGAAATGACATGACCAGATTTGCATTTTAGAAGACATTTTTAGGCAGCAGTATGGATGGAGAATAAACTAATTCAGGAAGATTTATCAAGTGGCAACTGCAATAATCCAAGTAAGCAAGACAACTAGAATCAAGAAACATGAAATATTTCTGAGCAATTCAAGAGACCGATAGTACTGAGTCCTTAGGGGTGTCTATGTGCACTGCATTCATGGTGAAGGGAGGCGGACAGAAGTGCAGCGAGTGGCAAGAATATGGCATTTGAAACTATCTAGACCCTGTTCAAATCCAACTCTATCAGCTATATTGCCACCTGGTTAAGGTCCTTAACTGTTCTGAACCTCTCTTAATGCATCTGTAAAATAAACAGGGTTGCTCTGAGGACTAAACGAGAATGCTTATGCACAAAGCCAGGACATAGTAAATAGCATCTAGCATTATTATTAGTTCCAAAAGCTTCAGGCATAGGCAACCATAATATAATTAGTTCAGTTTCAAACCCACCGAGTTTCATACAGGTATAGGATACTAAATTGAGACTTAATGGACAGTTTTATACATTAGTGTGGTTACAGAGTGTGTCTGGAGTTCTGTGTCAGAAGGACAAATCTGTAAATAATCTGTGTAAAAAAGCTATTGGTATACAAACAGTTGATGACGCATAAGAGAAGTGAGTATTGGGGTGCCTGGGTGATTCATCAGTCAGTTAAGTATCCAATTCTTGATTTTGGTTCAGGTCATGATCTCACAGTTCATGAGATCAAGCCCCACTTCAGACTGTGTGCTGACAGCATGGAGTCTGTGTGGGATTTTTCTCTCCCTCCCTCTCTGTCCCTCCTACTCTCTCTGGCTCTTTCAAAATAAACAAACAATAACAACAACAACAACAACCAAAACAAAACAAGAAGTGAGTACTGACTGGAACCCTAGGAAACAAGAATATTCCAGGGGCCTGCAAAGAAAGAGTAGTTTGAGAAAGACACTGCCTCCGGATTGCCATGAGGATTAAAAAGAAAGAAACGCTGGGGCGCCTGGGTGGCTCAGTCAGTTAAGCATCTGACTTCGGCTCAGGTCATGATCTCACAGTTTGTGAGTTCAAGCCCCACGTAGAGCTCTGTGCTGATAGCTCAGAGCCTGAAGCCTGTTTCAGATTCTGTGTCTCCCTCTCTCTCTCTGCCCCTCCCCCACTCATCACACTGTCTCTCTCTCAAAAAATGAAGGAAAAAAAAAACAGAAATACATAAAACACCTAGCATGTACCCCCTTCGAAAGCTGTTTCAATAAAGCCAACAAGCAGAAGTCACACTGGATAGTCTGAGGCATGAATAGGAAGTGAAAAGTTAGACACGATCCTTTAATAAAAGTTCCTTATGAAGAGAAAGAAATAAAGTAAAAACTCTATGAAGGAATGATTGACCTTTAATTCACTCTAAAGCTGGCTCTAGCAACTTTTTTACACTAAAATCAAGTCCAAAACAAACAGTAAGAGAAAAGGTGAAACAAGGACTTAGCCCTCTAGCATATACAGTATCAGCCAGCTGTAAACAAAGTTTATGCTTAGTTCAGAAGTATGCCATAGCTCCTTTCTGGGCTCCCAGTTGTAATGTTTCACTTCTCTTTAAAACAAACAAAAACCCACCCCACACTAAAACAGATCCATCTGCAACTAATAAACACTTGCTAATAGCAGTCTTGAAAGAGTGACAATAAATGAACAAATACAAAAAGTAAATAGAACTTAAACTTCATATTTCAAACGGTACTTTAGAATTTTAATATCTATTAGTAGTACACACATATTGTGCTTATTAAAATCCATACCATTAGCTTGTTCTCTCTCTTTCGCATGAGACATGAATTTGAACTGCCTGCCATATATATGCTTAGAGGTGACCCACAAGCTATTCTGAACCTATCATTTTTTTTTCCAGTTTATTTATTCTGAGAGAGAGAAAACACAAGCAGGGAGGGGCAGAGAGAGAGGAGAGAAAGGGAGAGAGAGAATCCCAAGCAGGCTCTGTGCTCTCAGCATGGGAGCCCAATGCAGGGCTTGATCCCACAGCTGTGAGACCATGACCTGAACTGAAATCAAGAGTAAGATGCTTAACCAACTGAGCCACTCAGATGCCCCTGAACCTATCATTTCTATTGCCTTCTCCATTCATCCTATGTTGCCTACCTTCCACAGCATTCATTCAAAAAACATTTATTTATCTATTATAGAGGAATGAACAAAAGAGAAAGGTCCCTGCTATTGGAAAACATATTCTAATACGGAAAGTGAATCATAAACTAACAAATAATGTTACATACTAAAAATAGAGAAAAACCAAGTGGGGCAAAAGAATTGGGGGGCATGCTGTAGGGGTTTGCCATTATACACAGAAATTAGGGAAAGCCTTTCTAGAAAGGTGACTTGTGAATAGAGAACTTAGAACGACACAGGAGAGAGACAAGGACATCTGAGGAGTGATCCAGCTAGGGAGAATAAGTTGAAAAAGCCCTGAAGTAGAAGCACTCTTGGCCTCCCAAAATCACTTAACGTTTTCTTCTCCTATAACCCTCCTAACCAAACCAAGACAATACCTTTCTAGCCATTCCCTCCTTTCCATATCCATTACTACAGCTTTCATCACTTCTTGCTTTAACAGCTGCACCAAACTAGTCTGCCTTCAGTTTCTCCCTCCCTCCATCCTACACTCTGCTACCATTGGTTTATGTTACTAATTCGTTCAAAAGTTTTCATGATTCCACCAAACACACTAAATAAAATCTATCATTTTAACCTGGCATTTGAACACTTCTCCAAATTTGCCTCAGCCTGTACTTTCTATTTTACCTGTTGCTCCTACGAGCCAGTAGAATATGGTGGTTAAAAAAAACGCTCTGACACCAGACTGTATGGACTAAAAACCTTAATCTATCACTTACTACATGTATGACTTTATATCATCTCTATACTTTCAGTTTCTCCAGTAAAATGGGGATAATTATGATACTTTAAGATTGTTGTAAAAAGTGTTTAAAAAGTATCTATGCAGAGCATTTAGAATCACCCTTGGTACATTATACATACTTTGTAAGAAAATAATTTCAAGTATTTATACACATATATACCTCTCCTGCAACCTCCTCGTTTACATATCCATTAAATTTTTCAGATCATGATACATCTACATATTAAGTACAATTTCAATAAAATGAGTGAGGTGTACTCGATGTAAATCAGTTATACCTCAAAACAAGTTAAGAATACATATAGTCCTTCCAAAAGACAGGTAGCTCTATGTATAAAAAACTCTCCAAGATTAACAGTAAAAATGTGTAACTTTCTATACAGTATATCATTCTACTAAATTTTTCAAAAGTTTATAAAATATATGTACTGTGTTTGGGTTATGTGTGCATGAGTGTATGTGTATCCCTATATAAAAATTCTGCAAGAATATCCAAACAATTGTTAATAAGGGGCCATGGAGAAAATTATTTACTTTTCATTAAAAAAAAATTTTTTTAATGTTTATTTTTCAGAGACAGAGAGTGAGGCAGGGGAAGGGCAGAGAGAGAGGGAGACACAGAACCCGAAGCAGGCTCCAGGCTCTTCACTGTCAACACAGAGCCAGACACGGGGCTCAAACCCACGAACTGTGAGCTCATAACCTGAGCCAAAGTTGGACGCTCAACCAACTGAGCCACCCAGGTGCCCCTACATTTTCATTTTAAATCCCTTAATGGAGCACGAGTTTTTAAATAAAGTACACATATTACTAACTTTAAAAATTAAAAAATATTTGGGGGAGGAACCAAGATGGAAGAAAACATGGAAGTTTTCTATGTGTCTCGCAACCATGAAATACAGGCAAATCAACACTAAACCATCTTGCACACCTAGAAAACTGATCTGAGGATTAGCACAACAATCTGCACAACCTGAACCACAGAATTTAGCAGAAATTCACAACAAAAGAAAGAGCAGGAAGAAACGACAGACAGGGCCTTAACCAACACAGATACAAGCAAGATGTCTGAACCAGAATTTAGAATCACAATAACAAGAATATTAGCTGGAATCAAAAAAGGTTAGAATCCCTTTCTGCAAAGATAAAAGAAGTAAAAACTAGTCAGAATGAAATAAAAAATGCTATAACTGAGCTGCAAACTTGAACGGATGCCACAGTGGCAAGGATGTATGAGGCAGAACAGAGAACCGACGATATAGAGGACAAACTTATGGACAATAGTGAAGCAGAAAAAAAGAGAGATTAAGGCAAAGAGCACGATGTAAAAACTAGAGGAATCAGTGACTCATTAAAAAGGAATAACATGAGAATCATAGGAGTCTTGGAAGAGGAAGAGAGAAACAGGAGTAGAAGGGTTACATGAGCAAATCATAGTGGAAAACTTCCCTAACCAGGGGAAAGACACAGACATCAAAATCCAGGAAGCACAGAGGACTCGACTCCCATTAGATTCAACAAAAACTGACCATCAACAAGGTATATCATAGTCAAATTCACAAAATACTCAGGCAAGGAGAGAATCATGAAAGCAGCAAGGGAAAAAAAAGTCCTTAACCTATAAGGGAAGACAGATCAGGTTTGCAGCAGACCTACCCACAGAAACTTGGCAGGTCAGAAAGGAGTGGCAGGATATATTCAATGTGCTGTATCGGAAAAACATGCAGTCAAGAATTCTTTATACAGCAAGGCTGTCATTCAAAATAGAAGGAGAGATGATAAGTTTCTCAAACAAAAATTAAAGGCATTAGTGACCACTAAATCAGCCCTGCAAGAAATTTTAAGGGGGACTCTCTGAGGGGAGAAAAGAAAAGAAAAGAAAAGAAAAGAAAAGAAAAGAAAAGAAAAGAAAAGAAAAGAAAAGAAAAGAAAAGAAAAGAAAAGAAAAGAAAAGAAAAAGAAAGAAAAGAAAAGAAAAGAAGAGAAAACAAAGAAAAGAAAGAAAGAAATACCAAAAGCAACAAAGACTAGAAAGGACCAGAGAACACCACCAGAAACTCCAACTCCAAAAGCATCGTAATGGCAATAAATTCCTATCTTTCATTCCTCACTTTAAACGTCAACGGACTTTGGAGAAGATGGCGGTGTAGGAGGATGCTCGGCTCACCGTGTCCTGCTGATCACTTAGATTCCACCTACACCTGCCTAAATAACCCCGAAAACCTTCAGATGACTAGCAGAACGTATTCTCTGGAGCCAAGCGCAGATGAGAGGCCCACAGAAGAGGGTAGGAAGGGCGGAGAGGCGGTGTGCACTCCACGGACTGGCGAGAGGGAGTCGGGGCAGAGGGGCAGCCTGCCGGCCAAGCAGAGCGCCCAAGTCTGGCTTGCAAAAGCAGAGGGGCCGGACGGAGTGTGTTCTGACAGCAAGCAGAACTTAACATCTGGAAGGTTATAAGCTAACAGCTCTGCTCGGAGAACGGGAGGGCTGGAGGAGAATGGGAGGGAAAGTTGTTGGGCCCCGGACGACAGAGCTCAGCTTGGCGGGGAACAAAGGCGCTCGCCAGCGCCTTCTCCCTCGCCCATCCCCCAGCCAAAATCCCAAAGGGAACCAGTTCCTGCCAGGGAACTTGCTTGCACCCCACAAACACCCAACACTGTGCTTCTGCAGATCCATTCCTCTGGCGGTGGCAGGTCTGACTCCTTCCTGGTGCCGCAGAGCCCCTCCCGAAGCAGATCTCCGAAGGACAAGCGAGCTGAGCCTGCCCCTCCCACCCCTATGCACCTTGCCGATCCACCCCAGCTAATACACCAGATCCCCAGCACCACAAGCCTGGCAGTGTGCAAGTAGCCCAGACGGGCCATGCCACCCCACAGTGAATCCCACCCCTAGGAGAGGGGAAGAGAAGGTACACACCAGTCTGACTGTGGCTCCAGCAGCTGGCTGCTGGCAGACATCAGGTCTGACTGCGGCCCCACCCACCAAAGCAAGTTATTCAAGACAGCACAAGGGAAGTGCCCTGCAGTTCCACACCACTCCAGGGACTAAACAAAATGACGAAACTAAAGAATTCCCCTCAAAAGAATCTCCAGGAAGTAACAACAGCTAACGAACTGATCAAAAAGTATTCAAACAATATAACAGAAAGTGAATTTAGAATAATAGTCATAAAATTAATCGCTGGGCTTGAAAACAGTATAGAGGACAGCAGAGAATCTATTACTACAGAGATCAAGAGACTAAGGAACAGCCAGGAGGAGCTAAAAAATGCTATAAATGAGTGGCAAAATAAAATGGAGACAACCACGGCTCGGATTGAAGAGGCAGAGGAGAGAATAGGGGAACTAGAAGATAAAATTATGGAAAAAGAAGCTGAGAAAAAGAGAGATAAAAACAATCCAGGAGTATGAGGGGAAAATTAGAGAACTAAGTGATGCACTAAAGAGAAATAATCTGCGCGTAATTAGTATTCCAGAGGAGGAAGACAGAGGGAAAGGTGCTGAAGGTGTACTTGAAGAAATAATAGCTGAGAACTTCCCTGATCTGGGGAAGGAAAAAGGCATTGAAATCCAAGAGGCACAGAGAACTCCCTTCAGACGTACCTTGAATCGATCTTCTGAACGACATATGATAGTAAAACTGGCAAAATATATGGATAAAGAGAAAATTCTGAAAGCAGCTAGGGATAAACACGCTCTAAGATATAAAGGGAGACCGATAAGACTCGTGACGGATCTCTGTAATGAAACTAACAGGCCAGAAAGGAATGGCAGGAAATCTTCAATGTGATGAACAGAAAAAATATGCAGCCGAGAATCCTCTATCCAGCAAATCTGTCATTTAGAATAGAAGGAGAG
Organism: Puma concolor; assembly: GCF_028749965.1. Classification (NCBI taxonomy): domain Eukaryota; kingdom Metazoa; phylum Chordata; class Mammalia; order Carnivora; family Felidae; genus Puma; species Puma concolor. Next base: position 189,981,241 of record NC_141674.1, on the reverse strand, counting down.
ATAAAGGTCTTCCCAAACAAACAAAAACTAAGGAATTCGTCACCACTAAACCAGCCCTACAAGAGATCCTAAGGGGGATCCTGTGAGACAAAGTACCAGAGACATCACTACAAGCATGAAACCTACAGACATCACAAGGACTCTAAACCCGTATCTTTCTATAATAACACTGAACGTAAATGGACTAAATCCGCCAACCAAAAGACACAGGGTATCAGAATGGATAAAAAATAAGACCCATCTATTTGCTGTCTACAAGAGACTCATTTTAGACCTGAGGACACTTTCAGATTGAAAGTGAGGGGATGGTGAACTATTTACCATACTCCTGGAAGTCAAAAGAAAGCTGGAGTAGCCATACTTATATCAGACAAAGTAGACTTTAAATTAAAGGCTGTAACAAGAGATGAAAAAGGGCATTATATAATAATTACAGGGTCTATCCATCAGGAAGAGCTAACAATTATAAATGTCTATGTGCCAAATACGGGAGCCCCCAAATATATAAAACAATTACTCACAAACATAAGCAACCTTATTGACAAGAATGTGGTACTTGCAGGGGACTTTAACACTCCACTTACAACAATGGATAGATCATCTAGACACATGGTCAATAAAGAAACAAGGGCCCTGAATGATACATTGGATCAGATGGCCTTGACAGACATATTTAGAACTCTGCATCCCAAAGCAACAGAATATACTTTCTTCTCGAGTGCACATGGAACATTCTCCAAGATAGATCACATACTGGGTCACAAAACAGCCCTTCATAAGTATATAAGAATTGAGATCATACCATGCATACTTTCAGACCACAATGCTATGAAGCTTGAAATCAACCACAGGAAAAAGTCTGGAAAACCTCCAAAAGCATGGAGGTTAAAGAACACCTTACTAAAGAATGAATGGGTTAACCAGGCAATTAGAGAAGAGATTAAAAAATACATGGAAACAAACAAAAATGAAAATACAACAATCCAAACGCTTTGGGACGCAGCGAACGCAGTCCTGAGAGGAAAATACATTGCAATCCAGGCCTATCTCAAGAAACAAGAAAAATCCCCAATACAAAATCTAACAGCACACCTAAAGGAAATAGAAGCAGAGCAGCAAAGACAGCCTAAACCCAGTAGAAGAGAAATAATAAAGATAAAAGCAGAAATAAACAATATAGAATCTAAAAAAACTGTAGAGCAGATCAATGAAACCAAGAGTTGGTTTTTTGAAAAAATAAACAGAACTGATAAACCTCTAGCCAGGCTTCTCAAAAAGAAAAGGGAGATGACCCAAAGAGATAAAATCATGAATGAAAATGCAATTGTTACAATCAATCCCTCAGAAATACAAGCAATTACCAGGGAATACTATGAAAAATTATATGCCAACAAACTGGACAACCTGGAAGAAATGGACAAATTCCTAAACACCACGCACTTCCAAAACTCAATCAGGAGGAAACAGAAAGCTTGAACAGACCCATAACCAGAGAGGAAATTGAATCAGTTATCAAAAATCTCCCAACAAATAAGAGTCCAGGATCAGATGGCTTCCTAGGGGAATTCTACCAGACGTTTAAAGGAGAGATAATACCTATCCTTCTCAAGCTATTCCAAAAAAAAAGAACGGGAAGGAAAACTTCCAGACTCATTCTATGAAGCTAGTATTACTTTGATTCCTAAACCAGACAGAGACCCAGCAGAAAAGAGAACTACAGTCCAATATCCCTGATGAACAAGGATGCAAAAATTCTCAATAAGATACTAGCAAATGGAATTCAACAGCATATAAAAAGAATTATTCACCATGATCAAGTGGGATTCATTCCTGGGCTGCAGGGCTGGTTCAACATTCGCAAATCAATCAACGTGATACATCACATTAATAAAAGAAAAGATAACAACCATATGATCCTGTCAATCGATGCAGAAAAGGCCTTTGACAAAATCCAGCACCCTTTCTTAATAAAAACCCTTGAGAAAGTCGGGATAGAAGGAACATACTTATACATCATAAAAGCCATTTATGAAAAGCCCACAGCTAACATCATCCTCAATGGGGAAAAACTGAGAGCTTTTTCCCTGAGATCAGGAACACGACAGGGATGTCCACTCTCACCACTGTTGTTTAACATAGTGTTGGAAGTGCTAGCATCAGCAATCAGACAACAAAAGGAAATCAAAGGCATCAAAATTGGCAAAGATGAAGTCAAGCTTTCACTTTTTGCAGATGACATGATATTATGCATGGAAAATCCGATAGACTCCACCAAAAGTCTGCTAGAACTGATATATGAATTCAGCAGAGTTGCAGGATACAAAATCAATGTACAGAAATCAGTTGCATTCTTATACATAAAAATGAAGCAACAGAAAGACAAATAAAGACACTGATCCCATTCACAATTGCACCAAGAAGCATAAAATACCTAGGAATAAATCTAACCAAAGATGTAAAAGATCTGTATGCTGAAAACTATAGAAAGCTTATGAAGGAAATTGAAGAAGACATAAAGAAATGGAAAAACATTCCGTGCTCATGGATTGGAAGAATAAATGTTGTCAAAATGTCAATACTAGCCAAAGCTATCTACACATTCAATGCAATCCCAATCAAGATTGCCCCAGCATTCTTCTTGAAGATAGAACAAGCAATCCTAAAATTCATATGGAACCACAAAAGGCCCCGAATAGCCAAAGTAATTTTGAAGAAGACCAAAGCAGGAGGCATCACAATCCCAGACTTTAGCCTCTACTACAAAGCTGTAATCATCAAGACAGCATGGTATTGGCACAAAAACAGACACACAGACCAATGGAATAGAATAGAAACCCCAGAACCAAACCCACAAACGTATGCCCAAATAATCTTTGACAAAGCAGGAAAGAATATCCAATGGAAAAAAGACAGTCTCTTTAACAAATGGTGCTGGAAGAACTGGACAGCAACATGCAGAAGGCTGAAACTAGACCACTTTCTCACACCATTCACAAAAATAAACTCAAAATGGATAAAGGACCTGAATGTGAGACAGGAAACCATCAAAACCCTACAGGAGAAAGCAGGAAAAGACCTCTCTGACCTCAGCCGTAGCAATCTCTTACTTGACACATCCCCAAAGGCAAGGCAATTAAAAGCAAAAAGGAACTACTGGGACCTCAGGAAGATAAAAAGCTTCTGCACAAAAAGGAAACAATCAACAATACTAAAAGGCAACCAATGGAATGGGAAAAGATATTTGCAAATGACATATCGGACAAAGGGCTAGTATCCAACATCTATAATGAGCTTACCAAACTCCACACCCGAAAAACAAATAACCCAGTGAAGAAATGGGCAGAAAACATGAATAGACACTTCTCTAAAGAAGACATCCGGATGGCCAACAGGCACATGAAAAGATGCTCAACATCGCTCCTCATCAGGAAAACAAATCAAAACCACACTCAGATATCACCTCATGCCAGTCAGAGTGGCTAAAATGAACAAATCAGGAGGCTATAGATGCTGGCGAGGATGTGGAGAAACGGGAACCCTCTTGCACTGTTGATGGGAATGCAAACTGGTGCAGCCACTCTGGAAAGCAGTGTGGAGGTTCCTCAAAAAATTAAAAATAGACCTACTCTGTGACCCAGCAGTAGCACTGCTAGGAATTTACCCAAGGGATACAGGAGTACTGATGCATAGGGTACTTGTACCCCAATGTTGATAGCAGCACTCTCAACAATAGCCAGATTATGGAAAGAGCCTAAATGTCCATCAACTGATGAATGGATAAAGAAATTGTGGTTTATATACACAATGGAGTACTACGTGGCAATGAGAAAGAAAGAAATACAGCCCTTTGTAGCAACGTTGATGGAACTGGAGAGTGTTATGCTAAGTGAAAAAAGCCATACGAAAGACAGATACCATATGATTTCACTCTTATGTGGATCCTGAGAAACTTAACAGAAACCCATGGGGGAGGGGAAGGAAAAAAAAAAAAAAGAGGTTAGAGTGGGAGGGAGCCAAAACATAAGAGACTCTTAAAAACTGAGAACAAACCTAGGGTTGATGGGGGGTGGGAGGGAGGGGTGGGTGGGTGATGGGTATTGAGAAGGGCACCTTTTGAGATGAGCACTGGGTGTTGCATGGAAACCAATTTGAAAATAAATTTCATATACTGAGAAAAAACAAAAGGAAAATAAAAAAATAAAAAGATCCATCTATATGCAGTTTACAAGAGACCCACTCAGACCTCAAGACACCTTCAGATTGAAAGTAGGATGAAGAACCATCTATCATGCTAATGGTCAACAAAACAAAGCCGGAGTAGCCATACTTGAATCAGACAACCTAGACTTTAAAATAAAGACTGTATCAAGAGATACAGAAGGGCATTATATCATAATCAAGGGATCTACCCACCAAGAAGACCTAAAATTGTAAACATTTATGTGCCAAATGTGAGAGCACACAAATATATAAATCAATTAATCACAAGCATGAAGAAACACATTGATAGTAATACCATAATAGTAGGGGACTTCAACACCCCACTCACAGCAATGGACAGATCATCTGATCAAAAAATCAACAAGGACACAATGTCTTTGAATGACACACTGGACCAGCTGGACTTAACGGATATATTCAGAACATTTCATCCTAAAGCAGAATATACTTTTTTCTCCACTGCACATGTAATGTTCTCCAGAATAGACCATATACTGGAACACAAATCAGCCCTCAGCAAGTACAAAAGATCAAAATCATACCGTGCATATTTTTAGACCACAACGCTATGAAACTCGAAATCAACCACAAGAAAAAATTTGGAAAGATAACAAATACTTGGAGACTGAAGAACATCCTACTAAAGAATAAATGGGCTAACCAAGACGTTAAAGAGGAAATTAAAAAGGTCATGGAAGCCAATGAAAATGATAACACCACAACCCAAAACCTCTGAGACACAGGAGAGGTGGTCTTAAGAGGAAAATATATAGCAATCCTGGCCTTCCTAAAGAAGAAGAAAGATCTCAGATACACAACCTAACCTTACACCTTAAAGAGCTGGGAAAAAAAACAGCAAATAAAACCCAAAACTAGCAGAAGACAGGAAATAATAAAGATTAGAGCAGAAACTAACGCTATTAAAACCAAAAAAACAGTAGAACAGATCAATGAAACCAGAAGCTGGTTCTCTGAAACAATCAAGAAATTGATGAACACTAGCCAGTTTGATCAAAAATAAAAAGGAAAGGACCCAAATAAATAAAATCAAGAAAGAGGAAAGATCACACCAAGACAGCAGAAATAAAGACAATAATAAGAGAATATTATCAGCAATTATATGCCAATAAAATGGGCAATCTGGAAGAAATGGACAAATTTCTAGAAACATATACCCTACCAAAACTGAAACGGGAAGATATCGCAAATTTGAAGAGACCCATATCCAGTAAAGAAATAGAATTAGTAACCAAAAATCTCCCAAGAATCAAGAATCCAGGGCCAGATGGCTTTCCAGGAGAATTCTACCAACCATTTAAGGAAGAGTTAACACCTACTCTCCTGAAGGTGTTCCGAAAAATAGAAATGGAAGGAAAACTTCCAAACTCTTTCTATGAAGCCAGCATTACCTTGATTCCAAAACCAGAGAGACCCCACGAAAAAGGAGAACTACAGACCAATATCCCTGATGAACATGGATGCAAAAATTCTCAAGAAGATATTAGCCAACTGGATCCAACAATACATTAAAAAAATTATTCACCACAACCATTGGGATTTATACCTGCATGCAGGGCTGGTTCAATATCCGCCAAACAATCAATGTGATTCACCACATCAATAAAAGAAAGGACAAGAACCATATGATCCTCTCAATAGATGCAGAGAAAGCATTTGACAAAATACAGCATCCTTTCTTGATAAAAACCCTCAAGAAAGTAGAGACAGAAGGAGCATACCTTGAGATCATAAAAGCCATATACAAAAGACCCAACACTAATATCATCCTCAAGGGGGAAAAACTGAGAGCTTTCCCCCTAAGGTCAGGAACAAGACAGGGATGTCCACTCTCGCCACTGTTATTCAACATACTATTGGAAGTCTTAGACTCTGCAATCAGACAACACAAAGAAATAAAAGGCATCCACATTGGCCAGGAGGAGGTCAAACTTTCATTCTTCACAGATGACATGACACTCTATATGGAAAACCCAAAATATTCCACCAAAAAACTGCTAGAACTGATCCATGAATTCAGCAAAGTGGCAGGATCAAAAAAATCAATGCATAGAAATTGATTGCATTCATATATACCAACAATGAAGCAATAGAAAGAGAAATCAAGGAATCGATCCCATTTACAATTGCACCAAAAGCCATAAAATACCTAGGAATAAATCTAACCAAAGAGGTGAAAATTCTATACACTGAAAAGTATAGAAAGCTTATGAAAGAAATTGAAGAAGATGCCAAAAAATGGAAAAAGATTCCATGCTCCTGGATAGGAAGAATATTGTTAAAATGTCAATACTACCCAAAGCAATCTACATATTCAATGCAATCCCTATCAAAATAACACCAGCATTCTTCACACAGATAGAACAAACACTCCTAAAATTTGTATGGAACCAGAAAAGACCCTGAATAGCCAAAGCAATCTTGAAAAAGAAAACCAAAGCAGGAGGCATCACAATTCCACACTTCAAGCTATACTACAAAGCTGTAATCATCAAGACAGTATGGTACTGGCACAAGAACAGACACTCAGATCAATGGAACAGAACAGAGAACCCAGAAATGGACCCACAAACGTATGGCCAACTAATCTCTGACAAAGCAGGAAAGAATAATCAATGGAATAAAGACAGTCTCTTCAGCAAGTGGTGCTAGGAAAACTGGACAGCAACATGCAGAAGAATGAACCTGGACCACTTTCTTACACCATACACAAAAATAAACTCAAAATGGATGAAAGACCTAAATGTAAGACAGGAAGCCATCAAAATCCTCAAGGAGAGTGCTCACTTCAGCAGCACATGTACTAAAAATTCTTGAGGAGAAAGCAGGCAAAAACTTCTTTGATCTTCGCCACAGCAACTTCTTAATAAGTCTCCAGAGGCAAGGGAAACCAAAGCAACATGAACTATTGGGACCTCATCAAAATAAAAAGCTTCTTTCCACACAGCGAAGGAAAACCATCAGCAAAACTAAAAGGCAAAAAGGGGTTCCTGGGTGGCTCAGTCAGTTAGGCATCCGACTTCAGCTCAGGTCATGATCTCATGGTTCATGGGTTTGAGCCCTGCATCGGGCTCTGTCCTGACAGCTCGGAGCCTGGAGCCTGTTTCGGATGCTGTGTCTTCCTCTGTCTCTGCCCCTCCCCACTTGCGCTCTTTCTCCCTCTGTCTCAAAAATAAACATTTAAAAAAATTTTTTTTTAAATTAAAAGGCAACGGACAGAATGGGAGAAGATATTTGCAAATGACATATCAGATAAAGGGTGAGTATCCAAAAATCTATAAAGAACTTATCAAACTCAACACCCAAAAACCAAATAATCCAGTGAAGAAATGGCAAAAGACATGCGTAGACACTTCTCCAAAGACGACACCCAGATGGCCAACAGACACATGAAAAAATACTCAACATCACTCATCATCAGGGAAATACAAATCAAAACCACAATGAGATACCACCTTACACCTGTCAGAATGGCTAACATTAACAACTTAGGCAACAACAGATGTTGGTAGGATGCAGAGAAAGAGTATCTCTTTTGCACTGCTGGTAGGAATGCAAGCTGGTGCAGCCACTATGGAATACAGTTTGGAGGTTCCTCAAAAAATTATAAATAGAACTACCCCACAACCCAGCAATTGTACTACTAGATATTTCTCCAAGGGATACAGGTGTGCTGTTTTGAAGGGACACATGCACCCCCATGTTTTTAGCAGCAGTATCAACAATAGCCAAAGTACGGAAAGAGCCCAAATGTCCATCGATGGATGAATGGATAAAGAAGATATGGTATATATACACAATGGAGTATTACTCGGCAATCAGAAAGAATGAAATCTTGCCATTTGCAACTATGTGGATGGAACTAGAGGGTATTATGCTAAGCAAAATTAGTCAGAAACAATTATATGACTTCACTCACCTGAGGACTTTAAGACAAAGAACAGATGAGCATAAGGGAAGGGAAGCAAAAATAATATAAAAACAGGCAGGGGGACAAAACAGAAGAGACTCGTAAATATGGAGAACAAATTGAGGGTTACGGGAGTGGTTGTGGGAGGCAGGATGGGCTAAATGGGTAAGGGGCACTAAGGAAGCTACTCTTGAAATCACTGTTGCACTATACACTAACTAATTTGGATACAAATTTAAAAAATAAAATTAAAAAGAAAAATAAAAATAATTAAAAATTAAAAAATACTGGAAACCAACATATGCCAGGCCCTATACTCATTTACAGTCTGTTGGGATAGGCATGTTCTAAACAAGCAATCAGAAGTCTAATGAGTCTTAGGCAGGGAGAAGAAGAGATTGCTCTGAAAGCTTATGAAACAGGAAGTGTCATCAATCCGAGACCTGAAGAATTAGCATGAGTTAACTAGGTAGGAAGAGTTCTTCAAGCTAAGAGGAAAGAATGTGCAAAGGACATGAGACAGAAAAGAGTATTTTTTTCTCATGAAATCAAAATACAGTCCATATGGCAAGGCCACAGAGATAAAGAGTATCGTTAACTTCCTTTCTTCTTATCCTGATGAAAGCCCATCCACTCTTAAGATACAGTTCAAGTATCATCTCCAAGAAACTTTCCCCAACTTTCTGGGCCAAATATATTTCTTCTGTGTTCATATCCGAACTGAGTATGCACTTGAACAGTTGCCATACACTCTATAACTACTTGTTTCTCACACTAGTCTATAAGATCTTTGAAAGAAGAGATCCATGTCTCCTTTGTCAATTATAGAGTACAGCACAGGTCAGCAAAGTATGACCATGAACCACCTAGCTAAGAATTGGTATTTATATTTCTAGAAGTTTAGGAAAAAAAACACCAAAAAAAAATTTTTGTGACATGTGAGAATTATGTGAAATTCAAATTTCAGTGTCTTTAAATAAAATTTTTTTAGAACATAACCATACTCATTTATTTACATGTCACCTATAGCTGCTTTCTGCTATAATCTCAGAGATGTTTGTTGTGACAAAAACTATATGGCACACAAGTTCAAAATATTTACTGTTTGGCCCTTTCTAGAAAAGGTTTACCCACTCCTGGTAAGTCTAATATCTGGCATAAGGTCCCTGAGTTGAGTAGGCCAGGGAATATCAGAATTTCCAGAGTAGTAATATACACTTAATATTATAATTTATTTGGTATATAAAACAATATCTACTGTTTTCATAACTATAGTCTCCTACAGAAACTAAAATTCTACTAAGATCGTGACAGTTCATACTTTCTTAACATAATTATAGATATTTTCTATTTTGAAGAGGAAAGGTTTCATTTAAAAATAAGATTCAATGTTGAACTCACATAAAGAAACATAAAAATGTATCCTGAGCTGAGGCCTCATATTCAACACACAGTCTACTGGATGTCTTCCTGGAATCATTTTTCAACTTTAACTGGGCAGGATTTTCATGTATATTGGACAAAGGTGAGGTGTTCTCTTCCTCAGCATTGTGTGTTTGAATATCCTAAACACAAAGGCCTTTTATCTTAACCCCCATTTAATGGAACTAATTAATACAAGCCTTATTAAAAAATTTTTTTTAGATTGGATTAGAGAACATACTGGAATCCATGAAAATTGTTAAAAGTTTTATATTAAACTGTACTTCTAATCATATAGAATAAATTAGCTACTGGAAAAATCTTTTTGAAAACTTATACACCAAGTGGTGTCAAAACTTTATTTAAAGACAAAATTAAGAAATTGCAACTGCATTTCTTTGCTAAAAGATAGACTAATTAGTTAGGTAAGAATCTTCAATTTTGTAAAAACTAAATAACTCCTCTCATTTTTACAGTTTGTGATGTATATATATCAATAAAAGAAACAGTAATTATATATGCTCAATATACAATTAAGTGGAAAAAATGCACTTTACAGGTCTCAGAGACCACCGTTAAAATTAATGAAATCTTGACGGCTAAGTAAAATTCTTCATTGCCAACTGGGTAGGGATAGTTAATGCCTACCTTCCAGTTAGGCTGGAGCCACATGATTGGTTTTAGCCATGAGCTATGAATAAAGTGACACGTCCAATGACAATGTAAGAATGGGTGTACTGTATCCAAGCTTTCTTCTGTCTACATGGTGAACAGAAAGGACTCTCAGTGGAGTTTCAACTTGGGTCTCTGAGTCATCAGCTGAGAGAGGCAGTGAGCCACCCAACCTACAAAAGGCATGATAAGCCTTTGTTGTGTTAAGTCACTGAAATTTCAGGGGTATGTTTCAGCAGATAGTGTTAACTACCACAATGCAGTGTAAATAATGGGAGACTCAGGTGGGAGAAGCACAGTCAGTGTAGATACTGATGTTATTCTAGCAATATATGGGAATTTTGATGAAAAATCATAGGAAAAATATATCTACTTTGAGGATATACAATATCTTTCACCATTTATACTTGAATTTATCAGTGTCCTACCCATATTCATTCATAGCCACTATGGGAGGCACAGACAATTCTCCAGTTTCTTAAGCATCCATGCCTCTGTCTGAGAGCTTTCTCTAACATGAAGGAGTATACTCAACTTGGCAACAGGACAAGCAGAAAGTGCCTAGGAGTCAACCCCTAGATTTTAAGGTTAATTCCTTAAAATCTTCAACCCCTAAGGAACAAGAGGAGGTGGATAAATACCCTAGCTTCCTCCCACACTGGGACAATTCTGAGGTATTTCTATATAATCTCCAGAGGTGCTCATTAAGATTTAGCTCCAGTTGCCCACTGTACTTATCAATGCATCCTTGTTGGCTTTTGTCCCTTCCCTGTCTCTTCCCTACTTCCTAAACCAAACAGGATCTTCTCCTGGGGAACCCAAACTAAAACACCATGTTATATTAATGTTCAAAACTATACCTTTATAATCTATAAGATTACAACATTCTTGTCAATATGGCAAATAGTTTGGGAAATAATACACTGTATCATTAAATTATTTGTCTGGCTCTTTGGGCATCAAACTGAAGATCACCATTACCCTAGATTTAGAAACCAAGAGAAAACCAACACTTTCAAGCTTTCAAAGCTAATTAAGTGTTGACATACTTGGTAAGTTCATTTGAAACACTGAATATAAGGACTCAAACTTCAAAATGAAAACACCAAGGAAGAGCTACCATCTTTGCCTCTCTAGTATATACTCTCTCCGCCCTCCTTTCCTTCTTTTGATAACAGACTCTGGTCTCTGTACAGCATGTCTAAATGACCCAGACTCGGTTAATAATAGTACCTCATCCTTCTGGGTGCAGTAACTGGTTCTGGAATGGGCACAAAACCTAACATAGTACTCTTCCTTGGAATTTCTGTAGCTGGTGCTGATGGGGAAGACGCCCCTTGCGTCATGGGTCTTGCAGATGAAAATATGAGTCTGGAATCGTCTCCGGCCTTGTTCCCAGCTATGTACTGAAAGTTACTGTGCTAGAAAGTATGATTCTGGAGGACACAGACTTACTCTGTTTTATCTCATTTATTTCAATTGTTTCCCCAGCAACTAAAATCATGTCTAGCACCTAGCAGATACTCAATAAATACCTGTTAGTTTGAGACAGCAGGACAGAGTGAAGCTAACAGACACAGATGAAAGATTAAGGGATTATGACAAAGTATCCCGAAAACATTCCATCCTTGTAGACAGATCTATCCAAGTTATTGGTTATTTAGCATTTTCTCAACTCTATTGTTATTCTACTTAGTATAAGTTGGGTTGTTATTTGCAACCAAGAGTCTAGAAAAATGTTACTGCAAGCAAACAAAAGGAAAATTCAAGAAAATGGATAAAACAAATTGGTGCTTTTAACATTTCTTCATTTATGGCCTAATAAAATACTGAAAGATTAAGGATTTCAAAGGAAAAAAAAAAGCAATAGTCATCTGTTTTTTCTGAAGGATGATTTAAGGAAACACTTTCACAATGACATGCCTGAAAACTTCATCTGAAACAATGTGAAGAACATCTCTCTTTGGCCTCTTGGCCAAAATATCTCCAAGAATAGTTTATATAATTTAGGCTTGATTCAGTTAACAAAGTAACTTTCAAAAAAACAATCACAATATTTTCAGTGGAAAATATCTTCTAGTTCCTATCCCCTTCTCCTGCTTTCCAAAGTAAGTAAACTATCCTCTCTTTATTATTTTTTTTGCAAAGCTGGTACTTTTTATTGCACTTTTGGCAATAAAAACAAAGATTCCCGTAAGTAAAAAAACTCAGATTTCCACACTATGTGGGACTGACAAACTTGTTGGCTTACTAAACATGCTGATATTACATCATAACTGTTAAAAAAAAAAAAACACTTTTTTTTTTTTTGAGAGAGAGAGAGAGAGAGTGAGCTGGGAAGGGGCTGAGAGAGAGGGAGACACAGAATCTGAAACAGACTCCAGGCTCTGAGCTGTCAGCAAGGAGACCAATGCAGGGCTTGAACTCCCAAACCGTGAGATCATGACCTTAGCTGAAGTTGGACACTTAACCATCTGAGCCACCCAGGCGCCCCCATACTTTTATCAATTATATTTTCTCCTTGAATTACTATTGCTTTATTTTTGAAATTGTCTGTTTTGAAATTTCTAACATTACAGTACAATATTTGTGTTTACCAAATATTGACGTGATTTTAAAATGCTGAAAAATATTTCTACTTAAAATGTCCTGTTTTCCAACCTGTTCTTCAGATTTTTCCAGCTCACTCTATCCACTGATTTATCAGTGTATTTATTCTCTATGTTTCCCCTAAGACTACTCTTTTACCAATTTAGAGGCACTCACTACTAGACATTCCTCCAACCAGAAGCAAGAAGGGAGGAATTTCTGGTATACATTATGCTTTATTTTTTTGTTCTTTCAAACCATCCAGCTTACAATGATATCTATTCATAATAAATATTCAATGTAGGCCAAATTATACTACATAATACTGTGACAAGATTTAAAAACACAGGCCTCGAAACAAAATAGACAGGAATTGAAATCCCACATCTAGTAATTCTGAAATACTAAATGACTTAACTCCCTGGGCCAGAGAATTCTCATTTATGAAATGGGAATAAATACAGCCTAATCTGGAGGCATGCATCCAATGCAAGAGGCATGGATTCAAATGTTACTTCCTTTCCTCTTTCTTTGCTGATACAGAAAATTAAAAAAAAAAAAAAAAAAAAAAAAAAAAAAGACCCCAAATCCAATGCTCTGTACTACACTTTACATAATGCTCTTAAATAAATCTTTATGTCAGATGAGGATTATTACTAATCTCTCTTTAAAAATATAAAACAGACGGGCACCTGGGTGCTTCAGTTGGTTAAGCTTCCAACTTCAGCTCAGGTCATGATCTTACCATTAGTGAGTTCAAGCCCCACACTGGGCTCTCTGCTGTCAGCACAGAGCCCGCTTCTGATCCTCTGTCCATCTCTGTCTCTGCCCCTCCCCCTCTGTGCTCTCTCTCTTGAAATAAACTTTAAAAAATAAAAATATAAAAGAGAAAAAAATACATATATAAAAAAGAGTATTTTAAAAATTATACTTCCTAAATGTTTAGATACTCTAGATAAACTAAAGTTTTTGCACTTTGATGTGATGGGTGCTTCTCAATAAAATCTTTAGGACCTAGTTATTTTGACCAGTCAGTCCTATGTATGCTGATTTGACAGTGATTTTACTTTTTTCTTTCTTTCTTCTTTTGCAAGCAGGGGAGAGGGGCAGAGGGGAGGGGAGAGGGAGAGAGAGGGGAAAAAAGGGAGAGAAAGGGAAAAAAGGGAGAGAGAGGGAAAGAGAAGGAGAGAGAGAGAAGGAGAGAGAGAGAAGGAGAGAGAGGGAGGGGAGAGGAGGGGAGAGAGAAGGAGAGGGAGGGAGAGGGAGGGAGAGGGAGGGAGAGGGAGGGAGAGGGAGGGAGAGGGAGAGAGAGGGAGGGAGAGGGAGAGAGAGGGAGAGAGAGGGAGAGAGAGGGAGAGAGAGGGAGAGAGAGGGAGAGAGAGGGAGAGAGAGGGAGAGAGAGGGAGAGAGAGGGAGAGAGAGGGAGAGAGAGGGAGAGAGAGGGAGAGAGAGGGAGAGAGAGGGAGAGAGAGGGAGAATGGGAATCTTAAGCAGGCTCCATGCAGAGCTCTTCATGGAGCCCAATGCAGAGTTCAATCCCACAACCCTGGGTTAATGATCTCAGCTGAAATCAAGAGTTGGACCCTTAACCAACTAAGCCACCCACGCACCCCTGATAGTGATTTTACTTCTAACTCTACCACTGTCCTCTATATTATTCTATAACCTCATCCACTACTCTATTATGTGGGTCAGCCATGCCAGATGTCTACTTCACAACATATGCTCACTAGCCACTACCAAAGGCCTCGCAAGATGGAAACCTAGCAGAAACACACCCAGCAGACCTCTTCAATGCTTAACCAACTGACCCACCCAGGCGCCTGCAGAACTTCACCTCTATGAAACTAGAGTACACATACACAGAAGAAACTTTCTCTAAGCCAGCTCAGAGAAAAATTTACAGAAACAGTCCAAATAGAGACTGGAGCAAGTGGAAATAACATTGATACTGTATTTTAATCCTTTTTCTAAACACTTAACTACACTGTAAATTACTGCTATAATACCAATAGATTTTTATTAGCCCTTTTATTATAGAAATGAAACATTCGGGGTGCCTGAGTGGCTCAGTTGGTTAAGCATCTGACTTCAGCTCCTGTCATGACTTCCCAGCTTGTGGGTTTGAGGCCCACATCGGGCTCTGTACTGACAGCTCAGAGCCTGAAGCCTGTTTCAGATTCTGTGTCTCCCTTTCTCTCTGCCCTTCCTCCACCCAGGTCTATCTCTCTCAAAAATAAACATTAAAAAAAAATTTTCTTAACAAAATGAAATACTCTATTTCAAAGTACTCAAAAAACCCAGAACTGTTTATGTAGAAAAGTCCAAGTTATCTGTGCTAAACTCCCCCATCCCATCAGTG
Organism: Puma concolor; assembly: GCF_028749965.1. Lineage (NCBI taxonomy): Eukaryota > Metazoa > Chordata > Mammalia > Carnivora > Felidae > Puma > Puma concolor. The sequence goes on along the minus strand of NC_141674.1, from coordinate 189,966,047 downwards.
GAAACCCAACTAGCAGGTAAAAATGCTTTTCAGAATATAAACGTACATATATGTACACATTCAGATACAATATTTTTTAAAAAACAGATGTGGCAATTAGAGCTTCTCTGAGTCCAAGTCTTTTGCCCCTACCATCCTAACCCAAAGCTATGAGTGTATGTATATGTTATATGTGTATTTGTGAGTTACATTATTTTTTTACAAAGTATTTTCCATTGCAAACTCTACTGAGTCAACTTATTTTTTGATTAACTTACTAAAGACAATAAATTGCTTTTCCAATCTTGTTTATTTTGCTTCCATTTTTCTTTCATTTCAACTGCTTTCAATACAAAGCTTACAACACTCAATCTGCTTTTGAGTGTATCAAAATTTAATCAATTAGAACCTTTATTATCAAGAGTTTCCTTCTGAAACAATAATTACTGTCATACCCAATTTTATAAGGGCAAATTGTGCAGATACATACATAAGATCATATGTATGATCTGTATAAGGTTTTCAATGTATTAAAGATGTAATATATACGACTATAACATAAAGGAAGAATATAGAGACACAACTGATTAAAGAACTGCTACCTTTCATTTCAAGCATGTAAAAAGTTATCTACATTGTAATCCCCATAGCTACCACCACCAAAAAACCTATACAAAGAGAGAGCCAAAAAGCCAATATATAAATCAAAAATGGATTATCAAAAAATATTCAAGTAATCCAAAGGAAGATAAACAAGGTGGAACAAAAAACAAAAGGGAAAACAGAGAATAAAACAGACATATAGCCAAACATAATAATTTCACTAAACATAAATGATCTGAACATATTAAAAAACAGAAATCATCAGACTGAATTAATAAAACAAGACCCTAGGCACCAGGCTGGCTCAGTTGGCAAAGCGTGCAACCTTGATCTCAGGGTTGTGAGTTCAAGCCCCATACTGGGCTTAAAGCCCACTTAGAAAAGGCCAACAAACAACAAAAAACACCCAAGACCCAACTATATGCTATCTACAAGACAAACCCTCCAAATACAATACAGGTAAGATGGAAATATAGAATAATACAGAAAGGATGAAAAAAAACATTGATCAAAGCAGATTTCAGAAGAAAATCAGAGATAAAGAAAAATGCATAATAAAAAGTCAATCCCAAAAAACATAATGATTCTATGTTTCTCCACATTAAAAAAAAAGTGTCAAAATAAATGAAACAAAAACTAATAGAAATGAAAGAAAAATCCACTATTTTATTTGGAGAATTCAACACCTCTCAGTAATTGATAAAACAAATAGAAAATCAGCAACAATACAGAAGACTTGAAAACTATCAATCAATTTTACCTAACTGACATTTACAGAACATTCCACCCAACAACAGAATACACAAGGGCACATTTGTCAAGGCAGATCACATACCGGGACATCAAACAAACTTTAAAATATTTAGAAGAAACGAAGTTATAGAAAGTACGTTCTCTGACACAGAATCAAACTAAAAATCAATATAAGAAAGCTATCTAGAAAATCCTCAAATATTTAGAAACTGAACAAAAGTTTTATAAATAATTCGTGAGCCAAAAAAGAAACCTCAGGGAAACTAGAAAATATTTTGAACTGAATTAAAATGAAAATACAAAATATCAAATTTTGTGGGGGTGGAGCTAAACAGCTGCTCAGAGAAAAATGTATAGCATTAAATGCTATTAGAAAACAAGGTCTCAAATTAGTAATTTAACCTTCTATCAGAGAAACTAGAAAAAGAGCAAATTAAACCCAAAGCAAGTAGAACAAAGAAAATAATAAAGACAGGAGCAGCAATCAATGAAACATAAAAATAACAACATAAATGAAACCAAAAGCTGGTTCTTTGACAAGATCCAAAAATTATAAACTTCAGACTGACTACAAAAAAAAAAAAAAAAAAAAAGAGAGAGAAAGAGAAGACAGATTTCCAGTCTCAGGAATGAAAACCCCTAAAACATCCTTCAACTGGTGGATGAATAAACAAAATGGGGCACATCTATAAAAAGGAATATTACTCAGATATAAAAAGGAATAAACTACTGATACATGCAATAACATTAATGAATATCAAATGCATTATGCTAAGTCAATGAAGCCAGACCCAAGAGACAAGTTACTGTGTAACTCATTTACATTATGTTCTGAAAAAATTAAAACTACAAAAACCAAAACAAATCAGTGGTTGCTATAGCCTAAAGGTAAAAGGAGAGAAATGGCTTAAAAAGGCATGAGAAACATTTATGGGTAACAGAAATATTCTATACCTTTATCATGGTTGTGGTCATGCAACTGTGTTACTTATCAAAATTCATACAGCTATGTATCAAAAAGGATGAATTTTAGTGTATGTAAATTATACCTCAATAAACCTAATACTCCACACACCTACCAATGAGGCAAGCCTTTTAAAAGTTTTTTTTTTTTTTTTCAACGTTTATTTATTTTTGGGACAGAGAGAGACAGAGCATGAATGGGGGAGGGGCAGAGAGAGAGGGAGACACAGAATCGGAAACAGGCTCCAGGCTCTGAGCCATCAGCCCAGAGCCCGACGCGGGGCTTGAACTCACGGACCGCGAGATCGTGACCTGGCTGAAGTCGGACGCTTAACCGACTGCGCCACCCAGGCGCCCCGAGGCAAGCCTTTTAAAAACAGGAACAGTTAAAAATGTTAGTTACATCCTTAATGAATAAAAGGGTCAGGGGTGTCTGGATGGCTCAGTCGGTAGAGCATGCAACTCTTAATCTCAGGTTGTGAGTTCAAGCCCCACACAGGGTGTAGAGATTACTTAAAAATAAGATTTTTTAAGATTTTCAATTTTTTTTATGCTTTATCTTATATTTGAGAGACAGACAGAAACAGAGAGTGAGCAGAGGAGGTGCAGAGAGATAGAGACAGAATCCGAAGGAGGCTCCAGGTTCCGAGCTGTCAGCACAGAACCTGACACGGGGCTCCAACTCATGAACTGAGAGATCATGACCTGAGCTGAAGTCGGACGCCCAACAGACTGAGCCACCCAGGTGCTCCCAGAATAAGACCTTTTAAAAAAAAAAAATAAAATAAAATAAAAATAAAGGGTCAGTCAACAGACACAGAGTTAATAGACTCCACATAAACAGTAAATAAGCATTTTAAAAGAATATTCAGTCCTGTTATTACTAAAAGGCGAAAAGATTTGACCTGAAGAGAAACCAGAATATCGATCCTGTTATTAGTAACATTATTTCCTTATTAAATGGTATTAATTAGCTACTATACTAGGATGACTAAGTATATCATCTCAAATACTCACTATGACCTAAGGAAATACAAATGAAAACTATGAGGTACTCTGTTGTACACACTGAAGTGGTAAAACTAAAGAAAAGGTATGAACTCTAATTCTGACAAGGCTTCACAGCAACAGGCAGACAAGACAAGCTCATTTCTGTTTGACAGGGTAAAGTGATTCAATCCTTTTTTTGGAAAGCAATACTACAAAGCATCACATCATTTAAAACTTCACAAAATAACCTCAATCCTGGGACTTTTTTTCCTAAAGAGGCTACATATAAATGTGCACTCATACCACACCCAAACACATACATTTACAAAGATTTTTACTAAAGTAATTTACAAGGAGGAAAATAGAAACAAATGTCCACTTAAAAGGAGAATGACTAAGCCAAAATGTATAAACTTGGTAGAGATTTCAACCTTACATATAATAGCATACATATTATGCTTTCTTACCTCTTAGTTGAAGGTTCAGACTCAAGAAATTTGTGTCACTTTACAAATATTTTTTAAATAGTTAGAATATGATGCAAATCTGACTCTAATTCTATAGAGTTTTATTAAGACTTACATTTAAAAGCTTTACAATGGGCTAAACTGTTCCATAATCTCTTACTATACATACTTAGCCTTGAACCCAGCTAGCAATTAAAAATATACTATTAATCAAAAAAGGATCAGGCAAGAGTGCGTAGATGGACCAGAATCATCTAATCAACTGTTGCTAGAAACATGCAACTTTCCAGTATTAAAGGGATTTCCAACAGGGGGACTCCAAGGATTTTAGAAGATACTATACTCAACAGTGAGCTAGCAGTATAATCTTCACACAAAAAGTTCATTTATTAGACAAAAAACAACAACAACAACAACAACAACAACAGTACTCAAGTCAAGTAAAATCCACCGATACCCAATACTTCCAAACCAAAAGGGAAAAAACAGACAAAAGACAAATAGAGGAAGGGGCATGGGTTGTCACAAATATTTTTAAAGACAGGAATCCATCCATTCATTCGAACAAAATTTTTACTGGGTCTCATTTAAATCTTGCAAGTTCTCCCTACCCCAATGGAAGAGAGAAAGGAACAGATTCATTACAATAGAGGTACTGGGTGAGTCATACTGTATTAAAAAAAATTTAATTGGTAGAAAGACCGTCCAAAGGTGTGGGTCCTAAGCTTTTCTTATACAATTGAAACATAACATTTCTGAAGTAGATCAGGTGCATTGCTATGACATGAATCGATTTCCAGGAGCAGATGTTCCAAGAATTCTTAGGGATATCAATAAAGGCAACTGTTTTCTAGAGAAGTGAAAAATGTCTACCTACAAATCACCTAGCAATCCCTGACTGCACATAAAGCACTCTGACTCACAACTGAGTCCCATATGGCCATTATCAGGCTTTTACCATTAAATACTACTCCTTACTAATCTTATGTATTTTCTTGTCTTTACTGCTAACCCCTGAAGTGTGCAAAATTCTACATTGCCTCTCTCTTTAATTCTAAAGTCTGTAAGGTCAGGGATGTCTTCTTAATACCTTATAAGCTGCTCTGCACAGAGTGAGCTTGAGTTCTAAAATAATATAAACAGACATCATTCATCCTTATCTTTAGAAATATCAGTACATGCACAATGGGAAAACATGATTAATGTGAAATGGTTTCCCAGAAACTACTAGCTAGAGCTCAGTAAATCTTAGTATAACACCAAAATAATTTTTAAGAAATGGTAAATTAGAGGGGCGCCTGAGTGGCTCAGTCACTTAAGCATCTGATTTTTGATTTTGGCTTAGTTCATGATCTCATGGTTCATGAGCTGGGCCCCACATCAGGCTCTGTATGGAGCCTGCTTGGGATTCTCTCTCTCTCCCAATCTCTCTGCCCCTCTCCTGTTTGCTCTATCTCAAAATAAATAAACTTAAAAAAAAAAAAAAAGAGAGACAGAGAGAGAAAAGAATAGTAAATTAGAAGAGTATGTGTAAAAAAAGTTCTTTATCTTTCAAAATGTCTGTATTATTATATTACTTTTGAATATATTCAGGCTCAGCTGAACATCTGACTCTTGATTTTGGCTCAGGTCATGATCCCAGGGTCGTGGGATTCAAGCCCCGCATCAGGCTTGATGATGAGCACAGAGCCTGCTTAAGATTCTCTCTCTCTGCCCCTCTCCTTCACACGCTTGTGCTCTCACTGTCTCTAAAAATTAAAAAAAAAAAAAAAAAAGTAAATGCACTATGCTCCAAAAGTTTATGATCTACTCTGTATGCATACAGAATATAAAAGCAGTTATGAAACCAGTTAATGACAACATTATTAACATTATCACCCAAGTAGGTTCAAAACCTCAGCCATCATTATGTTCTCTCATCTCCTTCATCCTTCAAATGTAATGAGTTAACAAATTCTATCAATTCTTTGCTTCTCAAATAAGCCCTTTTTCATTCACACTACAACCACTCTATTTCACACAGAGTGCTCAAGATGATAAAAATGAGTAAATATAAAATTTTCTTACTTTTAATTGCTTAATAAAAGATAATTAATCATTTAAAGTAAAAACAGTAATAATGTATTGTAGGACTTCTAATGGAGAAGCAAAATATTTGACAATGATAGCACAAAGGATGAAAGGCAGGGAACGGAAGATTCTAAAATGAAATATTAGACAACACAGACAGAACATATCCATCACTGCAGGAAGTTCTCTGGGACAGCACTGCTTGAGTGCAACCACTAACAGCACAGTAAAAAGAGAGATAACTAAAAACTAATAGTGGAGATAAAACGGAATCATAAAAAAAAAAAAAAACCTCAAAAGATAGAAGAGAAAAACATAGGCTGGAAGTCAACTATGAGCTGATATCAAGTCCTGAAATATATCCGACAACTGAAAGAAAAATGTGTACCTCTGGTCAAGAAATTTCATTTCTAAGAATTCATCCTACAGATAAACTCATATATATATAAGTACACGAAGTATAAACAAGAATATTCAACATAGTAAACCATTTAACAGCAAAATATTGCAAATGATCTAACTGTTCAAACAAAAGCCTGATAAAATAATGTCTGGTACATAATAAACCTATATGCACAGTAACATATCTATATATTTGTATATGCACAGAATAATTCTGGAATAATATAAAAGAAACAGCTACCTGGATTTCTCTGAGAATAATGAACTTAAAGTAGGGGGAAGACTTTTTATTGTATTTTCTTTTATCATTTATAATTTTTATCATGTGTATATATTATCTGCAGAGAAAGAAAGGATGGAAGGAGGGAATGAATACATGCTGGTAGGTAGACTATAGCATACAACTACAAAATCAGCTCTTTGAGAGCAAGAACTCCAAAAAA